>NC_137279.1:186410000-191210000 GCF_054371585.1 Giraffa tippelskirchi | reverse complement strand
ACACACACACACACACACACACACACCCAGAACCAGGAAACACACACACACACACACACACACACACACACACACACCCAGAACCAGGAAACACACACACACACCCAGAACCAGGAAACACACACACACACCCAGAACCAGGAAACACACACACACACCCAGAACCAGGAAACACACACACACACACACACACACCCAGAACCAGGAAACACACACACACACCCAGAACCAGGAAACACACACACACACACACACACACACACACACACACACACACCCAGAACCAGGAAACACACACACACACACACACCCAGAACCAGGACACACACACACACACACACACCCAGAACCAGGACACACACACACACACACACACCCAGAACCAGGAAACACACACACACACACACACCCAGAACCAGGAAACACACACACACACACACACACCCAGAACCAGGAAACACACACACACACACACACCCAGAACCAGGAAACACACACACACACCCAGAACCAGGAAACACACACACACACACACACCCAGAACCAGGAAACACACACACACACACCCAGAACCAGGAAACACACACACACACACACACCCAGAACCAGGAAACACACACACACACACACACACCCAGAACCAGGAAACACACACACACACCCAGAACCAGGAAACACACACAGAACCAGGAAACACACACACACACACAGAACCAGGAAACACACACACACACACACACCCAGAACCAGGAAACACACACACACACACACACCCAGAACCAGGACACACACACACACACACACACCCAGAACCAGGAAACACACACACACAACCAGGAAACACACACACACACACACACCCAGAACTAGGAAACACACACAAACACACACACACCCAGAACCAGGAAACACACACAGAACCAGGACACACACACACACACCCAGAACCAGGACACACACACACACACACCCAGAACCAGGAAACACACCCACACACCCACAACCAGGACACACACACACACAACCAGAAAACACAGACACACGCCCAGAACCAGGAAACACACACACACAGAACCAGAACCAGGAAACGTGTGCGTGCGCTCTCTGTAGCCTGTGAGTGTAGATTGCTACTTCTTGTTCAAAGTGAGCATTTATAGGGCTTTCTCTTAACTTCTTTGACGCAGTAGTTGTAGCATCTTCTTTTATCCTGAAAATCTTGGTTCCTAATAACACTGCATATTTATTTGCCAAAATAGCCTTTTGAAAATTGTGGTATCACCAGCGTCACTGTTAACGAATGTGAGTTCCTTGTGGTTCTCGCGTCTTTAGTCTGTGTCCCACTGAGGCTATACCGAGTACTGTGTGTAAACATGGAATAATTATTTTCACTGTGGTTTTCTTACACTCTGCTTGTCAGGATTATTAGTTTCATTTTGTTTTCAACTTCAGGGCTTTTTTACCCTCTGTTATGAAGCATTTACGTGGTGAGATAGGAACCCTGGTGCACTGTTGGTGGGAATGTAAAATGGCACAGCCATTGTGGAACACAGCATGACAGTTCCTTACAAAGTAAAAATAGATCTACCACACAACATTGTAAATTAGTACTTTAATAAAGATAAAGAATCCATAGGCCTACTATATGATCCAGCAGTTCCAGTCCTGGGTCTATACGCCCCAGAATTCAAAGCAGTGGATTTGAACAGATACGCATGCACCCATGTGCATAGCATCATTTTTCACAGTAACCACAAGGTAGAAGCAGCCCAAGTGTCCATCGTTAGATGAAGAGGTAAACAAAACATGGTCTGTCCATAAAGTGGACACACTACACAGCCTTGTTAGGTAGGAAATCCTGTCACAGGGGTGAACCTTGAGGACATTTTGCCAAATGGAGTAAGCCAGACACAGAAGAGCGAACACTGCATGATTTCGTTTATATGAGGTCCCCGAGTGGTCAGAATTGTCATTGGGACAGAAAGTAGGACGGGGTGGGGGGGGAGGGGAGGTTAAGAGTCACAGAGTTCGGGTTGGGGAGATGGGTCATCAGGACAGAAGGTAGGACGGGGGTCATGGGGGAGGGGAGGTGGTGGTTAGTGGTCGCAGAGTCCAGGTGGGGGGATGGGAAGGCTTGGAGGTGATGGTGTGATGGTTGCACAACAGTGTGGATGTACCTAATACCACTCAACCGTTCACTTAAAAGTAAAAATGAAGATGGCAAATATTACGTTATATATTTTTACCATGATTTTAAAAATGAAGAAAACCTACATTTACATGGTGAACTATCTAAAATAAAAAGCCAGAGACATGCTTTCCTGTCGTGTTCTCTTCACCCTTATCTCCTGAATCTTTCCAGTGTGTCTTCTTACAGAGATAAGCATATCTGTGTATGTATTTTTATTTTCCTCCCTTGTTACACTGAAGTATGCACATTGCGTTACATTGCTTCAGGAGAATTCCTCGGAGAAGGGGAAGATGGCTTGATGTTTATTTTACGAGGAAGGGAAGCTTACACCTGTAGCATCTGCCGTCGGGTCCAGAGCGCTGTGTGTCTGTCTGGTCTCTGATGACAGGGAGACAGTTCCAGAATCATACGTGCAGTCCTGCCCTGTGGCACCCATCCTGCTGAGACTCCAGACCTTGGCATTTGCCGTCCTGGGGTGGTTAGAAGATGGAACTTCCACCTCCCAGCCTCCGCTTTGCAGGCCCGTCGAGACCACTGAATCCCTGGGCCAGAGGAGCTGTAGTCAGAGCAGGGCTCAGCTGGCGGCCAGGGCGTCGGTCTCTCCGCCCCTCTCCCGTTGTGAAGGAAGAACGGGGGCAAAACAGCAGAAGGTGCTGCAGTCAGGGGGACTTTGGTGACTGACAGCGCCAGTAGGACAGCTGCTGTCTCTCTGTTGGCAGACGGAAGGGAGACGGGGAAGGACGCTGCGTGGAGCAAAAGTTGCAAGTGCCGGAGGGCAGGAGGCCAGGCCTGTGGACGGCAGGTCCCGAGGGGAGGCAGGCTGCCTTGGGGGCTGGGACACAGCCCGCTGGGTCGGCTTCCGAAGTGTGAGTGGGCTCTGAGTTGTCCGGTGATACCTGGGTCTTCGGCCCGGCCACTGCGCACAGTCTCGTGGAAACAAGCTGGGTCTGTGACTCGGGAGGAGGACGCGCGCCGGGCGCACCGGCCCTCGGTCCTGAAGACGCACTCTGGTCTGCGTGCTCCGAGCTGCCGCCCCTGGCACTCTGAGGGCTGAGGGACCCCCACTGCACCTCTTCACCCTCAGCTCTGCGCCGGTGCCCTTTGCTCCCTCTTGCTTTTTGTCCTGCTGTTGATACCTGAGAAGATTGCTCAGCTGCTCACAGATAGCAGCACGAGCCTTTGCTGCTAGTGGTTCGGCTGTGACCCTGGAGGGTGGCTCTGGGGGCAGCGAAAGGCCAGGAGCCAGGCGGGCGGTTTCCGGCCCCTGTGCCGGTGGCTCAGCTCCCAGGGCACGTTCCTCGCTGGGGAGCCCCATGGTGATGCGGCACCTCGACGCACAGCTCTGCTGTCGGCTGAGCTCTCTGGCGCCCCTTGTCGAGGGTGGCGTCTCCTCCGGTCTCACCCCTGAGAGCCTGGGTGCTCGGGCCTTGTAGCTCCCCGAGGTGGCAGAGCAAGTGCGCCACCAGGATCGCCCTTGGGAGCGGCGGGCACGGGACTGCTTTCCTGCCGACAGAACTGGCTGCCTTAGGCCCTGCAGTCACCTTCCTCTCTCCTAAAAGTAGAATGAGTGAAGGTATAGTGCTGTCCAGAGCTCTCCTGTTTATATTTAAGTCATTAAATCGTGTTCATATCCAAGGTAAAGGACACTTGCTTCTGAATCAGGGAATAGTCACTCTCAGGTATTTTACAAATCTAATTAGAGTGAAATGCAAAATATCCGTCTATCCCAGCTGTTTGTAACCCTGGTGGCTTTAAAGTGAAAGTGAAATTCGCTCATTCGTGTCCGACTCTTTGCGGCCCTATGGACTCTACAGACCGTGGAATTCTCCGGGCCAGAATACTGGAGTGGGTAACCTGTCCCTTCTCCAGAGGATCTTCCAAACCCAGGTCTCCTGCATTGCAGGCAGATTCTTTACCAGCTGACCACAAGTGAAGCCCAAGAATACTGGAGTGGGTAGCCTGTCCTTTCTCAAATCAAACCGGGGTCTCCTGCATCGCAGGTGGATTCTTTACCAACTGAGCCGCCCGGGAGGCCCATGGCGGCTTTAAGGCAAAAACAAAGGGAAGTCGCTCAGCCATGTCTGAATCTTTGCGACCCCGTGGGCTGCAGCCTGCGAGGCTCCTCTGTCCGTGGTATTTTCCAAGCAAGGATACTGGAGTGAGTTGCCATTTCGTTCTCCAGGAGATCTTCCCAAACCAGGGATTGAACCCGGGTCTCCCACATTGTAGGCAGATGCTTTACCATCTGAGCCACCAGGCAAGTCCATTGTAAAAACAAAACAGACAAAGCCAGGTCTGCGCCCAGTCAGGCTTGACTCTGGGCTGTGGGCAGACCGGGGGGTTAAGCCTGGCGCGGCCACGAGCCAGGTTGAGGGGGTGCTGCTGCCACCCGTGTGCGGGACAGCGGGCCGGTAATGACCCGGGACCAGAAGACGCAGCGCTGTGTGCCACTGGGGGCTAAGGGATGTGGATGCCACAGGTCACGTTTTTCACCCTGTTCCGTTTTTCTGCTTTTGAGAGCAGAGTCTGAGTCCCAGGACCCTGGTCTGTCAGGTGGAGTCTGATGTGCCTCTCCCGTGTTGCAGGGACGGGCGTGTCCTGGGTGTGCTGGAGGTGTCCCGCTCCATCGGGGACGGGCAGTACAAGCGCTGTGGGGTCACTTCTGTGCCAGACATCAGACGCTGCCAGCTGACCCCCAACGACAGGTGGGCTCTCCCGGGGCATAGGGCTGCCTCCTCTTGTTTCTCTTCTGACTTCTTCCAGTTCGTGTACTGAACCTGGGGTGGCGAGCGGGCAGGCGGCCATGTCCTAGGCACTGTGCTGGGCCCTCCAGGTGCAGGAATAAATAAAATCCCATTCTGCTCTCGTGGGTCCAGTCTGATAACACATGAACAGGCGTGTCCAGTCCTGTGTGTCTTAGGGGTGTGGGTGCTCCGGGAGCCTGTGGCCGTGGTCAGAGGAGACACCCCTGTTGGGGAAGAAGGGCCTTCCAGCGGGGGACACACACCAGGATGGTGCAGGGGGACGGGAGGAAGGTGCGGCCGGCTGATGGCGCGGGGGGGCGTCGGGAAACTGCAGGGCACCCGAGGACAGGTTGCAGAGACCTGGGTTCTCTGCTGAGCAGTCTGTGTTTTAGCCCATAATGGGAGAATCGGGGGAGGTCTTTAAGCGGAGCTGAACTAGTTTGAAGGAGGAGACCTCTTGTCCAACCTCTGTTTCTAAGCTGCTTGAGAATAAGGCCCTGATCCTGGCGGGAGAAGGCCTCAGCAGGTCAGTGTGGGAGAAGGACAGGGCCCAGAGGCCTGTTAGGGGCTGGCACACCAGCCTGGCTGGGGGTGCGGGGCACTAGGCGGCAGTGAGGGGCCAGGAGGCCAGTGCTGCTGGGGAGCGCCTTTCCGCGCCTGCAGCCCAGGGGGCGCCTTTCCGCACCCTCTGCGCCCACCTCAGCCTCTCGGGGCACGTATCCACGTGCTCCCCCAGCTCCCCAGGTGATGCCTCGGGAGAGTCTTGTTGCCACATGAGACCAGGCCCCGGGTGGTCCCTGCTTTGCAGCAGAGCAGAGCCCCTCTCAGGGGTCTGTCACCTCAGCAGAAGGGGCTGGCACCGCTCGGACTTGGGCCCTGCTGGGTCCCAAGCACAAACCATGTGCCTGTAAATACTTGCTGAGTGAGTTCCAGTCAGGCGGAAAACCGGGACCTGGGTGTTAAAACGAGGAAAGAGACCAGGAGAACCAGAACTGTCCCACCTCCTCCATCCCTGTCAGAGAGACTTCCCTCGGGAAGCCTGGAGGGACCGTGAAAGGGAGTCCTGTTGTCCAGCACTGGAAGCCGGTGGCTGTCCTCCCTTCACGGGGGCAGTGAGTCCTTGAGGACATTCCTGAAGTCCAAGCATCCGTTCTGTTTGGGAAATGGCTTGAGGCATGTGGTGATTGACACTTACCATGTATTTACCATACCACTTGATAGATCTTATTCGGTGATCTTCCTGGAGTTTGTCTAAGAAGCTGGGAGTGGGTTAATCTGTAATTTTTGGTGAAAGCAGTGTAGTCTCAGTTTTGATGTATAACGTCTCACCCAAAATATTTTTAAGTAGTTTTAACCTTGATCTCATAAAAGTTAAATTGGTTTAAAAATGTTTAGCGTTTGAGTAGTTGGCCAAATATATTTTACTTCCATTGCCAGCCCATTTTGTAAAGTTTGCTGCTGAAACCCATTTCTGTGTCTTTCTCCATGTTGTAGGTTTATTTTGCTGGCCTGTGACGGCCTCTTCAAGGTCTTTACCCCAGAAGAAGCCGTGAACTTCATCTTGTCCTGCCTGGAGGTGAGTACTCTCACAAGGGGGTGGGGTGGGTACCCGTCATTCCCGCTGCCCTTGGGCTTCAGAGGAGAAGTCCTGGGCCCCCTTCCTCCCCGTGTCCCACAGGGAGCGGGCCTCCTTCCTCCCCGTGTCCCGTGGGGAGCGGGCCCCTTTCCTCCCCGTGTCCCGTGGGGAGCGGGCCCCCTTCCTCCCTGTGTCCCCGAGGGGAGCAGCCCCCTTCCTCCCCGTGTCCCGTGGGGAGCGGCCCCTCTTCCTCCCCGTGTCCCCGTGGGGAGCGGGCCCCCTTCCTCCCCGTGTCCCGTGGGGAGCGGCCCCCCTTCCTCCCCGTGTCCCCGTGGGGAGCGGGCCCCCTTCCTCCCCGTGTCCCCGTGGGGAGCGGGCCCCCTTCCTCCCCGTGTCCCCGTGGGGAGCGGGCCCCCTTCCTCCCGTGTCCCCGTGGGGAGCGGGCCCCCTTCCTCCCGTGTCCCTGTGAAGTCCTGGGCCCCCTTCCTCCCCGTGTCCCCGTGGGGAGCGGGCCCCCTTCCTCCCCGTGTCCCCGTGAAGTCCTGGGCCCCCTTCCTCCCCGTGTCCCCATGAGGTCCTGGGCCCCCTTCCTCCCCGTGTCCCCGTGAAGTCCTGGGCCCCCTTCCTCCTGTGTCCCCGTGGGGAGCGGGCCCCCTTCCTCCTGTGTCCCCGTGGGGAGCGGGCCCCCTTCCTCCCCGTGTCCCCGTGGGGAGCGGGCCCCCTTCCTCACCGTGTCCCGTGGGGAGCGGCCCCCCTTCCTCCCTGTGTCCCCGTGGGGAGCGGGCCCCCTTCCTCCCGTGTCCCCATGAGGTCCCGGGCCCCCTTCCTCCCCATGTCCCTGAGGGGAGCGGGCCCCCTTCCTCCTGTGTCCTGTGGGGAGCAGCCCCCTTCCTCCCCGTGTCCCGTGGGGAGCGGGCCCCCTTCCTCCCCGTGTCCCGTGGGGAGCGGCCCCCTTCCTCCTGTGTCCCGTGGGGAGCGGGCCCCCTTCCTCCTGTGTCTCCGTGAGGTCCTGGGCCCCCTTCCTCCCCATGTCCCCGTGGCGAGCGGGCGCTCCATCCAGGGCACTCACCGCTCAGTTTCTCCCGCGCCCCACCCCCCCCCATGGGGACCGGGGAGCAGTCGTCCCTCGTCCCTCGTGGTGGTGGCGTCTCAGGAGTGGTGGCGCAGGGTCCCTGTTCGCCAGCGCCCCTTTCCCATCGGTAGGACGAGAAGATCCAAAGGCGGGAAGGGAAGCCCACCGTGGATGCCCGCTATGAAGCCGCCTGCAACAGGCTGGCCAGCAAGGCGGTGCAGCGGGGCTCGGCGGACAACGTCACCGTGATGCTGGTGCGGGTGGGGCTGTAGGCGGCGCGGTCTGGCTCCGAGGTGCGCTTTTCGTGTTGTGCACATTATGTGTTTCGTGTACTCCTGTGGGATGCCCATGGTTGTAAATAAAGGTGTTTTTTTCTAGACGTTTGAGTTATCTTATTACGTTTTGAGCAACACTTGACCTTTCAGAGGTTGTATTTGCTTTGGAATGTGTTTTGGGACTTTCCTGTTAAAAGCGTTACGGGCCTCTCGGGTTGGCCATGGTCATGGCCGTGAGCTGCTCACTGCGCGGTGCTTTGTAGTTTATGGGCACCTTCCCGGTGCTGCTGCCCCCTGTGCATTTCACAGCGGGGAGTTTGAGGTGGTGACTGGCTTAGACAGGCCAGCGCCGGAACCCAGGGCTGCTGGAGGCTCTGGCTGCCTTCAGCTCACCGGATGAAAATCAGGTGACAAAGCGTTAACGCAGCGTGAGCTCGGCCAGGAGGTCAGGCCGATAGCTGAGGCTGTCACCCTGCAGAGCAGCGCCCCCACCGGGCCCTCAAAACCCCCGAGTCCGCTTATTTCCCATCCTGTGATGACAAGCGCCGTCTGGCTGCCGCTGGATGCCTGGGTGTGAAACGCACACGTCTCCAGGTCTGGGCAGTCCTGCTGCAGCCCCGTGTGGCCTGAGGCCCGGCCTCCTGGCTCAGGGACGTGCGCTCACTGGGCTCTGGGCTGGGCTGAACTCGGGCTTCACAGCAACACTTCTGTCCAAGACATTAAAAATGCGTGATGAGCCTACCCAGGAAAACAAACTCGAAAATTCTTTTCACGCCTTTCTTCACAGAGAGAGCAGGACACTGTTGTTGCTGGTAAAGCTCCTTAGTAAAACAGCTTTCAGGTCTTTACGCATAAACGCTTGCCTGGGGATGATGTAAGATTCTGAAGGCTGGCTTTTGAAGCTGTTCTGTCACATTTGAGGGCCGCGCCCAGCCTGCACACAGGCCTTATCACCTCGTCAGCTCTGTTAGAAGGACTGGCCTCCCTGCTGCACGTACCTCGGGAACGTTTCCAGCACACCCCTTCCCAGTGCGGAGAGCCAGGCTCCCTCTCTGCGGAGGGGTGGGACGAGGCAGTGTGCCATCGTGGGAGGAAAGAACCTCGGCGTCTGAGAACTGGGAGACCACGCAAGTGGTTCAGTCAGATGTTTTCTTACAGCAGACAAGGCCCCAGTCCGTGAGCACGTGTCCCTAATTGCCACAGTGCCACTGTCCTGGAGCTGGGAGAGGCTTGGCATGGGGCTTCCCTGGCCAAACCCCCACGTGCCCCCTGCCACCCTCAGCGGGAACCACCCCTCCGCCTCCCCTCCTGGAGCTCGCCCCTCTGCCCTCGGGAGCCGGGCCTAAATGACTCAGATGCTGTATTTTTAAGGTCTGCCCTTTGCTTCTGTAACTTTGTATAACCTCATAAAACAACTCTCAAATAGTCAGTTCTTATACATAAATATATTTCATCTGACAACATTATACAATAAATACTTCAATTAATTGCTGTATAACACACTTATATTGAGAAAAAGAAGGACCGTGGGTCTCCCCAGGGTGAAAGCTTTTCTAAAGTGTCTGTACCCACTGAGTAAAGAGGAATCCAGAAGAGGGCGTGGCCGCACCACCCCTTATCTAGGAGCGGGGGTGGGCAGGCGGGACGCCAGCTGGCTGGCGCTTCCTGGTAGGGTGGGGGCAAGTCCTACTGAGAACCGTGCCCAGCCCGCCGAAGGGCACAGACTGGTCAGTGTGTGTGCATGGTGCCGGGGTTCCCATTAGAGTGGGAGTGTAGGCTGGAAGCTTAGGGCTCCTGGGACCAGTCACCTGCTCAGCCCAGGCCAGCTAGAAGGTCAAGGAGCAAGGTGGCTGCAGCCATCGCCCCTGCCTCTCCCAGGCCTGGAGGCACCCTTGCCGGACCAGCTTGGCCCCCAGGAGCTCCTGCAGTACCAGTGTTCCTGTGGCCTGTTTTCCGTGCAGGAATGGGGGTGGCGGTGGCTTCTTCAGCAGGCCAATGGGGCCCTGCATCAAGAAATGGCGGGAACTCTCAGACACCCTTGTCTCTTCACAGGAACAGCCGCCATCCCCGCCCCCCTGCACCACCGAACCCCATCACCGCTGCGGCAGGGCGGAGCACTTGTTCCCCCGCCTGCCCACAATGCCCATCTGAACTTGGGGCCATGGTGCCACCTGAGTGGGGAAGATGCTCTAAAGAGCCCAGAGCTGGATGGACCCAGCAGGGCTGGGCCATGGTGATTGGGCACCCAGAGCTGTCCACCTGCGGGGGCCACGGCTTCACCCATCTCGATGAGGGCGCGGGGCCCGGCCGCCCCCAATCTGCAAGGACGTTTAACTTTCTCCAGTGGTGGGTGGGCCCGAGCTGCGCATCAGGGCCTCAAGGGCACAGGCAAGACGACCTCGTCAGGGAGAGGGTTTGCAAAGGAGGGGCAGTGGGAAGGCCCGGTGAGTGTGCGAGGAGACTCGCGCACACGTGAGCACAGGGGACTGTCTCTGTCCCCGTCAGCCCCTATCCGCTGTCCCTGCTGCCCAAGGCTGCTGTGCCCAGGGGCCGCAAGGACAGGCTCGGGCCCTGTGGTCCCTGCAGGCCAAGCAGCACTCTGAGGTCCATGGCAGCCAAAGGCATGGCTGGGAGAGGGGCAGGTGGGCACCAGGCAGGTTGCACAGCCTCTCCCTTCCTTGTTGGCACACCCAGTGGGCAGCCCACGAGAGCCCTAGGAAAGATGGGAAAGGTGCGGCCCGACCACAGCCACGGAGCTCAGGCTGCCCAGACAAGCCGCCCAGGGGGACAGGAGGGGCCCAGGTCTGCGGCCGAGGGGGCGGCGGGGGGACAAAAATGCACGCTCCTGGGCACGCTGAAACCCCTCCCTGGGAAAGACAGCGTCCCGAGATCATCCGGAGTTCTGGGACCGCCAGCGTGTGTGTCGCCTCTGTGGGCTGCCTGTAGTGGCGTCTCTGGCTTCAGCTGCAGCAGCCACGGTGGGCAGTCCTGCGGGCTCCCTCCTGCCCGTGGCCTCTGCCACTCTGACAGTGCCCCCGGGGTTGTTCACACTCGGGCCAGAGGAAGGGCCTGGCATGGCGGTCACACGCCAAGGAGGACGGCACTGAAGTGGGAGCCGCTGCGCACCGTGAGGGCAGAGCCACTGGCGTTGTCCAGGAAGACGGAGGTGTACTGCCCTGCCTGCGGGGAGGCTCCGCAGTCAGCCCGGACGCCTTGCCCTCGAACCCAGCACCTCTGACCCCTGTTCTCACACTCTCTCCCCAGCTCCATCAGCCTCCTGTGCTGACAGGCTCCCTTAGTTCATGCGTGTGGGGGCGAGCCTCTGCTCAGGGCCAGAGTCAAGCTTTTTTTGCAAAACTCAAACGCCCCTTCCACCACGGGCCTGGCCGCGGACCCCGCTGGTAGAGCCATCATGAGGCCGGTAGTAGGGCCTGGCTGCTCCAGATGTGGTCCAGGCACCACAGGGTCACGTCCCCAGATGTGAAGCGGGAGCTCCCAGAAATGCAGAAGCCGGGGATTCCATCTCGGGACCCCAGGCCCACCATGCTGCCTGAGGTCATCATGCAGGGACCAGACCTTTGAGCAAACACAGCCACAGCGCCTGCAGCCACAGCCTGGCCTCCAATCCTGGCATTGCTGGGTGAGCCCGGGCGAGCTACTTAACCCTTCTGTGCCTAAGTTCCCTTACCCCCCTCAAATCACTGTGGGTTAACGAGTAATTTATGTGCCGCTCAGAACAGGCCTGGCCTACTTAGGGCCATATGCATGCAAGCTGTTATTCAACACATCTGCAGCTAGACTTTTGTTTCCAGGAAATCCTTTTCATCCATTTCTCGACCACCTGCCTCAAATCCCCACAGTCTAGAGAGAGACTCGGGGTTTTGTGTGGAAATAACCACGTCTGCTTCCCGCAGTCTCGGTGGGCCAGGGGGTCGCGATGTCCTCCCTGGGAGAGCCGACCTCTGTCGCTATCCTCCCCTGCCCAACTGAGCTCTTATGGAAGGGCCCGTTCAGGCCAGCCATCGACGTGGGCTGCTTGGGAGGTCAGAAAACAGACCGAGAGGCAGAGCAGAGGACAGGTGTCTGGGGGGCAGGGCCAGATGTGGGGAAAGGAGACCCAGTAACACAGCGTGGCTCTGCCGGGACTAGCGTAGTGCTCCGTGCTGCCCTGACCCTCGTCAGGGCTTGGAGGCGGCGGGCACTGCACCCACAGCTCCCGGGCCCACCAGCAGCCCTCCCGGCCGGTGGCGGTCCCCCCACGGTGGAGCCTGCCCCACACACCTGCAGGTAGAGAACGCCATTGACCGAGATGGTAAAGAGCTCGCTGCTGCTCTCCAGCCCCATGACGGCCTCCAGGGAGCTGCGGCCAAAGGAGACAGAGGGTGAGCCTGAGACCCCGGCCCCAGATCCCCCAACCCCACCCACGACGTGCTCCCCATCACCCAACACCCGGCCAGGCACCACGGAAACGGCACCCAACACCACCTTGGCCAGGCTTCTGGGGGAGGTGGTATCTGAACTGTGTCCCCAACAGGGGTGAGGACAGGACTGAAGCGCACAGGACTGAGGGGTGCCGCCGGGGCCGCAAGTCCAGGCTCTGATGGGACGTGAGACTCGGCGGGGGGGGGGGGGGGGCAGCTGGAGGTGCAGGGCGGGCCGCAGGGCGTCTGGGCTCAGACCAATCCCTGTGCAGCTTTCCAAACCAGAGTGAGATGTGAACTTCACTCCTGCATGCCTTCTGCCACTACTGTGGAACACCTGCTCTCCGCCTGGGCTGTCTGGGCGCTGGGGTACAGAAAGAGCAGCCCAGCCCTTTTGAACCCACATCCAACCGGAGGATGGGGGGGGCGGGAGAGCGCCCGGGGAGAGGCCCCGCACAGATCACAGACCGGCGGGGAAGGCCTCTGAGGATGCGACGTTGACATCTCTGGCATCTCGGTCGCGGGATGGTATAGTCAGCCCCTTCTGGGTGCAGGGGGGATCGGGGGTCGTGAGGACACCGGTGGGGGGGGCGGGCTGCGGCCGGTCGGTTTGGGGAAGCGGGCGGGCGCCAGGAGGCTGGGGGCACCTTGGCAGCAGGCGGGGAAGCCCCGAGGGAGGAGGCGGGGGCCCACTCACGCATGGTGTTGGCAGCGGGACTCCAGGCAGATGAGCAGACGCAGGCGGTCCCGGGGGCGCGGAGGCCCCCGCCTCGGCGGCTCGGCCAGCGCTGCGGGGGAGGCGCGGGGGTGGTGATCCCCGGGCGGCGGGGCCCGAGCGCGGCGGGGCGACCCTACCCCGCCCCCAGCCCGGGGCCGGGCCTCACCCACGTGCAGCGTGGCGGCAAGCGCGTAGAAGCCGGCGACGGGCGCCGTGTACTGGCCGCTGGTCAGGTTCAGGCCCGGGCCGCGGCGGAAGGCGCCCTCGGCGTCGGGCTGCGGGCGCACAGACGGTCACCCCGGGCCCCGCCGCGCCGCGCCCGCCCCGGCCCGGCCCGGACTCACCACGTAATAGAGGCCGAGCTCGTGCAGCGCGCGCCGCTCCACCGACGCGTCCCGGCGCAGGCGGCAGTGGAAGGCGGCCTCGACGCGCGGCGCCCGCGGGCCCGGGGCCAGGGGCGCGGCCAGCAGCGCCAGCGCGCCCGCGCCCCCCGCCGCCGCCTCCTCGTCGTCCTCCGAGCGCGCGGCCGGCACGGCGGCGGGAACGCGCGGGCCGGGCTCGGGCTCCGTGCACTCGCGCGTGCGCACCGCGCCTGGCACAGAGCGGGCGGTGGTCGCGCCGGGACTCCCCGCCTCGGCCCGCCCTGCCGTGTCCCGCCCGGATCCCTGCCCCAGACCCGGGTGCCGCCGAGAGCGCGGGCACCGTTACCGATGACCCGCGGAACCTCAAGCCGGGCGCCCGCGCTCGGGAATCCACCGGAGACCCGCTCTGACCTGCAAGGTCTTCGGAACCGGCTTCCCGATCCCGCGGCTGCTCCTGTTCCCTTTCACGCTTTGGCTACCGGGAAGCTCAGGGCTGGTGCACCCAGGACCCCTGTTCTCCTGCCTCATCTGTTTATCCTACCGCTTCTCACCCCGGGGCTGCTGCTGCTTTTACTCTGTTGACATTTTTATGGGATCAGGAAGCGCAGCAGGATAAGCCAGACCAGTCATTTGGGGAAAGAAGCTGAGTGTAAATAAATAATTATTGCAGAGAATGTGGAGGTTCTTCAGCCGCTGTAGCTGGTCTGTTTAAATGAAGTGTAGTGTTAGTCGCTCAGTCCTGTCCGACTCTTGGCGACCCCATGGACTGTAGCCCACCAGGCTCCTCTGTCCATGGAATTCTCCAGGCAAGAACACTGGAGTGGGTTGCCATGCCCTCCTCCAGGGGATCTTCCTGACCCAGGGATGGAACCTGGGTCTCCCTCATTGCAGACAGATTCTTTACCATCTGAGCCAAGGAAGCCCCAGTACATTAAATAGAAGTGGGAAAAGACTCAACAGCTCTTCACAGTGAAATGAACTCTTGTTAGTACCCAGAGCTCTCGCCCTGCAGCTGGCCACAGTGCAGGGACACCGCCCTGGGTGCTAGCGCTCCCTCAGCTGTGCTGTCACCCTGTGCAGCCTCCAGCCCCAGCCTGCTCCTCGCCGTGCTCCCGGGACTGTCCTCCCTGCCCGGTGAGGGCAGCCTCCTGGGGCCTGCCCGTTGGGCTCTGGAGCCAGCAGTAGAGATGTGTCAGGGGAAGAGGTGGGGCACAGGTGAGGGGAAGAAAGAGGCCTGAGATCTCCCTGGTGTCACTGCAGGGCTCAGTGGAGCACCCTGCAAGCTTAAGGAGCCCTGACTCCTCCCTAACAGTCCCCACTTGGGGAACGTGGGCTTGGATCTCAGCTTTTGCAGGCTCAGTGGCCTCCCAGGTGGGGCATGGAGGCTGGTCCCCAGGCACCTACTGAACACTGAGGCCAAGTCCATCCTCTTCTGTGAAGCCGCCTCCTCACCCACCGCTCCCCGACCCCCACCAGCCCCTGACCCACACACAGCCCTGACCCAGGCCAGCACCAGAGCCGTGGCCTGCTGGATACAAGTGGACAAGACCAAGGTCCGGCACATCTCGGCTCCCCGGGGACACCCTCCCCCCACCCCGCTCTCCCAGTGGGGTGTGCATCCGTGTGGTACCCACCCCCTACCTTTCAGCAGCAGCTGGAATTCCTTCAGTAGGACCTCAGGTGAGGTGATGGGGCCTGGGGGGCCCTGGGGGCCAGGAGGCCCCGGGGGTCCTGGCAGACCAAGCTGAAAGAGAAGGCTGACAGTGAGGACTTCTGAACAGGTGGGGTGGGTGGGGGGAGACCATGGGCACCCCCTCTGTGAGCTCTTGCCACCAAGGCTGGTAATGGGGGAGGGGGGAGACTCCTGCTTTGACCCCTGAGGGGGAGGTCGGCCTCCAGGGCCTCCAGTTCCCCTGAGGAGGCAGTGAAAGCTGCAGGCATAGGGCTGGGGTTGGTGGGGCCGCTGGGGGCCAGGCTGGGAAGAAGGAGGCCGCTGTTGAGTCTCAGGTCTGTCACCGCCCCAGGCGGCAAGTCCCCCTGGGCCTGGCCACCCCCGGACGCGAGAGGGGTCCTCAAGGATCCCTCACTAGACTGGGCTGGGACCCTGCCGGGAGGAGCCTGGGGAGCCCCCAGCTCAGCTTGGGGGTGACGGGCCAGGCCCTGGTGGCCGCCCAGCCGGCGAGCTGCCCCAGGCTCAGAGCCTGGCACGCCATCACTGGGTCGGCCCTGGGGAGCAGGGAGGCCAGGACTCAGCAGGGCGGCACAGCGCTGCCCGGTGCACCCCGCCGCAGAGGACGCGGCCCTCACCAGGGCCCAAGGCAGGGGTCGGCCGTCAGAAGCAGGGGCCCGGCCCCGCCCAGGCTGAGGGAGGGTGGGCACCGGCGGCTGACCAGGCCTCCGCTGGCCCCCGGACTGTGTCACTCCGGCCCACCCGCAGGTCCCTCCTGCTCAGTCCCTGACTGCCCTGCAGCCCAGCCCAGGCCTCCCAGGCCAGGATACAGAGAGGGAAGAGAAAGTGGGGAGCCAGGGAGGCTGCCCGGCATTCTGGGGGTGCAGGTAAATGGCCGGAACAGGCGCCCTGAACTCAGGGTCACATGGGCCCCTACTTGACACTTCTGTGCTCTCTGGCCTGAGGCTCAGGGTCTGCGCTTGTTGGAAGTGCTCAGGGTGGGACCAGGGGGACAGTGAGTGAGGATGTGGGGTGACGGTGGTGGACTGGAGGATTGGGGAAAGGCCTGTGGGTGGAGGTTCACACACACACACACACACACACACACACACACACACACACACTGGCCGGCTCTAGTGCTCACCTTCAACTTCTTGGCCTTGCCCCTGCTCCCTCTCTTGCTGTTGACGCCCTTGTCACTCTGCCTGACAAAGAGCATCCAGGTGTCTCGGGGGTCGATGAGGCCGGGCGCTTGCTCCACGGGGGGATCCTGGAACACAGCCGCCAGCAGGTTGTTTTGCCTCCCGGACAGGGCTGCCGGTCAAGCAGACCGAATGCTTTGCAAGAGGTCGCTGCGCAGGACTGGCCTCCTCTGGCCCCTGGGCCCTCGTCACTGTCAATGGTGCTGCCCCCCAAGATAGCACAGCCGCAGCCCCTGGCCCCTTCCTCCCGGCCCGCGGAGGACAACCCCCGGGGAACAGCCGCTCCTCAGCCTGGACCCTGCAGGGGAAGACCCTGGGCGTGGGTGGAGGAGGCGGGGTGCCCAGCTTCAGGGCAGGTGGAAGCTGGCACTGCCAGGCCTGCCCCCCTCCAGGGGAGCTGCAGTGTGCATCCCTCCCTGAGAACCAGACCACCGGCCTCCCCGGGGGCTCAGGCAGGGCCGCCCTTGGCCAGCAGGCACCCCAACCAACCCCTGGGGTCTGGAGTTTGCAGGAGGCCAATTTCCACCCTCAGGGTGGTGAGGCCTGCATTCCCTGGCTGTTTCAGGGACCGCGGGTGGGGTGTCCGGCACTGAGATATGGTGACGCAAGGCCCCTCACTGTCCTCAGGGCTTCTGCGACGCGTGCCCCAGCTGGGACAGTGACGGTTCCAGAAATGTCCACTCCATCCCACCCCACCCCACCCCCCGGCAGGCTGTGTTCTGACCAGTCCTGACATGGTGGCGCTCCAGGAGGTAACTTCCAGGGCGAGGCCTCCAGCCCTGTGGTCAGCAGGCCCCGGACAGTCTGGGCTCTGGGCAAGGCTGCCAGCTGGGAAGGAAACTGGCTGAAGAGGGCTTGGATGAGGTCATGGGCACTGACTCTGGAGGCTGGTGGAAGGACCCTGGGATCTTGGAGCTGGCCAGGCTCAGGGCTCTCGCGGACACTCTGCAGGGATCCAGGGCCTTCTATCAGGAGCCGGTGTGCTGTGATGGGGACCGCCCTCGGGGGGAACACCCAGGAGGAGGACTCTGTCCAGGGTGGACTGTGTGCTGAGCCAGCCCTCCCACTGGCCCAGGAGCCTGTGGAGGGACTCAGACCCCAGTTTGGCTTGAAACAGAAACAGGTGCAGCCACGGTGGTCTGGGGGCCTGGGAGATGGGCTGTGGCAGTGTGGGTGGGCGTCGCCAGGCCACTGCCCTGGCTGATGGAGGTCTCCAGCCTCCAGCGGCTCTCAGAAAGGAGCCCTGTCTCCAAGGCCAGAACCCACCCCCTCCACCCCTGGAAGCACCTGAAGCCCCTCTGTTTCCTGACCATCATCACAGCCCCGCCTCTGGAAACCCTGCCCCCACCACCAGCACCCCGGGGGCTGAGGTGGGCTGTTCGGGTAGGATTTGTCTTCAGTTCACGGGAAATGGCAGGGGGTTACAGAAACAAGGGCTTTGGGGAGGCCCCTCCCAGGGGGTGATCAGGGCTGCCTGCCACTGTCACCTGTCTTCAGTGGGGGCGTCCTCGAGTGGGGGCATCGTGGTTCCCAAAGTGATGCTGAGAGCAGAGGTGCAGGCCTGGGCCCCGGGCACCACCCACAGGCATCTTTAGAGAAAAGAAACTCCAAGCACCCTCCCCAAAGCCCTCCCCTCCCTGTCTGGAGGCCCCACCCACACTGAGGGCAGCTCTGAAGGCCCCATCCCCCTGGTCTCCCCTAACCTGACCTCAGGCTTCTGCAGCCAGGAAGGAAGGAGTGGGGCAGAGCTAAGGATCGGCCAGAAATCACACATCGGAGGCCGGCACCCCGTCCACACACACGTTCTCCCTCCCTCCCCAGCTGGCAAGAAGGGAGTTGTTTATTTCCAGAGAACAGGCACCAAGGAGATAGGGGGCAGGGGTGGGGTGGGGAGGGGAGGGTTGGGGGTCAGAGGCTTGCTCACACTTTTACAGATACCCTCTTCCCAGCTTCAGGAGGACAGAGTTATTTACACTTTACGAACTTCCCAACCTGGAAGTCCCCAGAGAATAGGCATCTTCCCCCAATCCAGTAGAACTTTGCTTCTCATAACAACCCCAAAAACCAAGGTCAAGGCTGGCCCTTAAGGCGCCGGGCTGGGCAGGGGGCCAGCGCCCAGACCTCCGGCGCCAAGCGCGCAAGCTAAGCGTCTTACCGTCCCCTCTAGGGAGGGGGACACCCGGGTCAGCCCCGGTCCCCGCTGGCTCGCGACGCCGTGCTCCCCGCCGCCGCGGAAGCGAGCGCGCTGCGCCCGCGGGGCGCCCGGGGACCCAGGTGCGCGCGCTCCGGGCGGGGGCGCTGAGGCCCGAGGTCTCCAGGGCCGGGCGGGCCGGGCGGCGTCTTACCGGCGGGCGGACGGCCTGCCCCGCGGGCAGTTCGTTCCCGGGCGGCGGCTCGTCGCGGGCGCGGCTGCCCGAGGGCGCTCCGGGCTCCGGGGAGCCCAGGCCCACGGCAGCGGCCAGCAGGCTGGCGTAGGCGAGCAGCAGGGCCCGCGCGGGGCAGCGGGCGGGGGCCATGCGGGCGGCGGGTCCCTCTGGCCTGCGATCGCAGCTTCTGGACTCGGCCCCGGGCTCCGCGCCTTATAACGCGCTTGAATCCCCCGCCTAGCCCGGGCGCGCCTCCCCGCCCGGCGCCGCCTCCCGGCTCCCGCGCTCGCTGCCGCCGTGGGCGGGGGTGGGGGGGCTGCCCCACGGGGGGTGCGGGGAGGGGCGTGGGCGCTGCCGGGGGTTGCGGGCGCTGCTGAGTGGGGACCGGGGGCGCGCGGTCGGCAAGGGGGTGCGAGGAGGACCGTGCAGGGAGGCAGGGGCTCGGGGAGCCGCGGCGGGCGGCTGCCGGAGCGCCCCCTCCTGTCGGGCGCGTTTCCTCTCCGCTCCGGTCCCTCCTGCGCGCTGTCACGCCTCTGCTTCGCGGGCACCCGGGCGCCCTTCTCCCGGCCACGGGGCATCCTCTCTCCCCTCTCTGTCCCGCGCGCCTCCTGCGGGGACCCCGAGACGCCTCTCCCTGAACGCCCGCCGGGTCTTACTAGATGGATCACATCTGAAGACTGTCAGAGCCCCTCTTTGGCGACCCTTTCCCAGGCGGCGACCCCTCCCTGCTTCCCACGGCCGGGGCCCCACTGAGCTCAGAGACTCGCTGTTCCTCCCCTCCAGGCGCACCTGCGGGGGCCTCGGGGGGCGCGGGGCAGGGGGCGCGAAGGAGATCTACCGCCTGGGAGCGGGCGCCCTGAGGCCCTGCCTCGAACTCGCGGGGAGTCGGGGGCAGATAACCCGCAGCCCCCCGAGATCAGGGCAGTCCACTGGTGGAGCCGACTGGCCGGCCTGAGCTCCAGGCTCCTCCCTGAAGAGAGCCAGCCCCTCACCGCTCCTGGCCTGTTTGTTCTGTGACCCGCGGCGCGTGGCCTCCCTACCTGACCCCCTCCCTCCCCCCTCCCCCCTCCCCCTCCCCCTCCCCCACCTCTCCCCCGCCCCAGGCTGGCACTCCAGGCTCAGGCTCTCCTGTGCCTCCCTGAGGTGCCTGCGCCTGGTGGGTAAGCTGCATCTTATTTAGGGGGCCAGGGGAAGGGCACTTCTGAGGAGGGCCCCTTACCAGGGCCTGCCGCTCCCACCAGGGACGCCTTCCACCTCTTCTGAGAAGAGCGCAGATCTGCCCGCCCTGTCCTGTTTCAGAGGGTGGCAGCCAGGGCCTGGCGGAGGAGCCGCGGGCCATCCTCAGGGCCCCACCGCACCACTTCCGGTCTCCATCACCCTTGGACTGCTTCCAGCGGGCAGGAAACACTACACTTTAGGAAAAGCCTAAAATTTGATGTGAATTGTTCCCTCTGATTCTGCCTCTTCTCCTGTGGGATGGAGGGGTGATGGTAGTTTTAGATTTCTTAAAGGAAAAATGCCCTTCACACCCTGAGAATGTGTTCCCCCCACCCAGGGGTCTATGTGTCTGTCCCATAGACTCACTCTATGAGACTTACAGGCAAACTAGAACTGCACAGCAATTCCATCTTTATACATGTTTGGGGGGGGGGGGTGTATCAATGGAATAAAAAAATAGAAATTCCTATAGAAATTGCAGCTTTGCTGTGGCACATATACACAATGGAATATTACTCAGCTGTTTAAAAGAATGCATTTGAATCAGTTCTAATGAGGTGGGTGAAACTGGAGCCTATTATGCAGAGTGAAGTAAGTCAGAAAGAAAAACACCAATACAGTATAATAATGCATATACACGGAATTTAGAAAGATGGTAACAGTGACCCTATATTAGTGAAGTCGCTCAGTCGTGTCCGACTCTTTGTGACCCCATGGACTGTAGCCTACCAGGCTCCTCCGTCCATGGGATTTTCCAGGCAAGAGTACTGGAGTGGCTTGCCATTTCCTTCTCTAGGGGATCTTCCCAGCCCAGGGATCGAACCCAGGTCTCCCACATTGTAGACAGACGCTTTACCGTCTGAGCCACCAGGGAAGTGAGACAGCAAAAGAGACACAGATGTAAAGAAAAGACGTTTGGACTCTGAGGGAGAGGGCGAGGGTGGGATGATGTGAGAGAACAGCACTGAAACATGTATATTACCATGTGTGAAACAGATCGCCAGTCCAGGTTCGATGCCTGAGACAGGGTGCTCAGGGCCGGTGCACTGGGACCACCCTGAGGGATGGGATGGGGAGGGAGGTGGGAGGGGGGTTCAGGATGGGGAACACATGTACAGCCATGGCTGATTCATGTCAGTGGATGGCAAAAACCACTACAATATTGTAAAGTAATTAGCCTCCAATTAAAATAAATATGTTAATTTACACACACACACAAAGAAATTGCAGCTTTACAATAAGACATGTGAGAAATACTGGTTTATATTATATGCATTCAATGAAATATATGAACTTATTCCATTGACAACCATTCAGTAGTCTTGTTACAAACCAAGGCATTTGCTCCAATATCTGTAGATGGTGTTGCTGGAAGGCCCTCAGAGAATGCAGGCGTTCTTGGGTGGCGTCTCGCTTCTGGCCCCACAGGCACATCTATTAGAAAGCCGGGCACTGGAACTTCGTAATGGCGTGTGCGTGTGCGCTGGGTGCGTGCTTCAGCATCAAGTGTTGACATTTGTGTTCTGTTTCACTTTGAGGGGAAGACTTCGAGACCGTGAGTTGCTGAGTGTGGGGTGTTTTTGTTGCTAAAACCCGCAGTCTGCTGGCAGAGAGGGGCATCTCTCCTCAGCTTGTGCAGCTCTGTGAGTGGTACCTTCATGATTCTGAACAAGCTTGTCCTTACCCAGCATCGCATTCACTTCCCATGGCCCAGCTGGTCAGCCCCCTGCGGTCGGGGGCTCACCAGGCACGCACAGCCTGGACTCGGGGCCGCGCTGGGCCCCCTGTCCCCCTGGGCATGGTCCCATCGTCACAGCCACACATTTTGCATCAAGGTCCTGCCTATTTCTGATGATGAGCTGGAAGGGTACTGAAACTACGGTTCTGTCTTTTCCCTGAGACGGGCGCCCCTTAGGAGTTTCCTGCGGGGGTCTGGCTGCAAGCGAAGCCTGGGGAAGTGCATGCAGCTGCCTCTCTTGAACCAGGGGCTGATCACAGAGCTCTCCCTTCCCTGGATGGCAGCAGGGGTGGAGTAATTAGCCTAATTACTTTACAATTACAATTAGGGGTGCAAGGCCACAGAGCAGCCACCTGGTGTGGTGGGAAAGGGGCTCCTCCTGGGCCCTGGCCCTCGCCCGAAGGCGGCCAGCCTGTCCAGGAGCTTCCGGGAGTCTCAGCCTCCTTGCCTGAGAGCTGAGGTGAATGCACGTGTGTCCTCAGGGCCTGCTGTGGATGAGGTGCGGCCACAGAGGGCTCTGCATGGAGCCGTGAGCAAGGCTGGACAGCTTGCCTTCTGGGTCATCATGTCATGTTGTCGGGGGAGGGGGCCCTCAGACCTGCCTGAAGACAGAGGCCCTGGGCTGTGGAGGCCATGACCGAGCACAGTCAGAGCCCAGGTCAGACCCAGCTGCGGGTCTGCTTGGCAAAGCTGGTCCTCACACAGCCCCCTGTGGCTTTGGAGGAGGCCCATCTCGGGGCCTTTAGATACTCGAGCCTCAGTTTGCTCCTCTGTACAACGGGCACAATGACAGCTGTCAGCCCCGAGGCCTCATCTGGAATCCCACTCGTTAGGGGTACGATGGCTGGTAACGGTCACCCCCAGAAGGGAGGCCTGCTGCCTGGGGACTACGCTTCTGGGTTGCTGGCTTGTGTTCTGTTCAGGTGAGGCTGGCTGTTCTCAGGACTGTATCTGCTGTTGGTCCCATCCTGCGCCCTGGGAAGGTGAGCTTCAGGCTCTGTCACCTTTGGCGATAGTGGGGATATGGGGGAACAGAGGGACCAGGTTTGGGTCATGTGATCCTTCGGATAGTCTTGTGATATGATTTCCAGCTCATGGTAGGGAGCCTTGGCCCTCGTGAGGCCAGCAGTGAGGACCGGAGCCGTTGCCATGTGAAAAACAGTTATTTTCCCAAGCAGTGAGCAATCCTCATGATGTAACAGGCCCGCCAGAGGACCCAAATCGAATCTGTTCCGGTGCTGAATGGCCTCTGTATGCTCTCTGGAGGTGACGACACGGCCCAGCCTCAGGGCGGGAACGTGCAGAGGGCTGGGGCCTCCAGGTGGGGCTCCCTGCGTGTTGCTGGGGGGTCACAGCTCTACAAGAGCCCCCACGGAGGGGAGGGGAGCTCAGCAAAGCGTCACACAGGCCAAGGACCACCCCCCCACAGGGCTCTGGAGGCCCCGCATGCCCCTCCCTGGCAGCAGCGTCCTGTGGGTGCAGAAAGAGGGGCAGTGTCTGCAGGCAAGGTAAGGGGTCCCAGGGCTGAGGTGCTGGACTGGCCGCAGGCGGGGGCCGGGTGGCATGCGGGGTGGCCCCCCCTACCCTGCGCTTTCAGGGCTGGTGGAAATCCAAGCCTCATTCCTGGGCCCTCAGGTCACGGCCTCGGCCCTGGCTTCCCAGCGGCCTGATGCAGCCAAGCTGTTCCCACTCGCATCTCTTCCTGCAGAGGAAGGACCTCTGCCGATGAAGTCATGGGAAGCCCAGCTCCCTTTGCCCCCAGAACCGCGGGAGCCTCAGCAGCCTGTGGAGTGGCCTCCAGCGGGGAGGCAGGCAGGCTGCCTTTGCCATCTGCCTGACATCACCCCGCTCTCAAATCACGTGGTTGCCCCCACTGCACAGATGAGGAAACTGAGGCTAAGCCTCAGGGTTGGCCCGAGGTCATGGAACTCCCAGCTGCCCTCTTCCCTCCCCAGCTCCCTTTCTGGGGTCTGCCTCTGCTCTGCTTGGCCCTGGAGACAGAGGGGTGGCGACAGCTCCCCCCCCGCTGGTGGTCCTGGGAGCCCCCCGAGCCCCCCACTGAGTCGCTTCAGCCTGCCCACACCTCGGATGCAGCCCCTCGTCAAGTTCTCCCATCACTCAACTTGAGGGGCCAGATCCAGGCACCCTGAACAGTGGTGGCTCGGGCGGTCTGGCCCCCCAAGGTGGAGGCCCAGGCCATGCAGGGGGGCATGCTCCCCCACCCCAAGTACTGAGTCCCCCTGCTGTGCAGGCGAGTGGAGCAGAAACCAGGCCTTTCCCTAGGACATTTTCAACTACGCATGTTTGATCAGAAAAAAAATGTCCAGGGTGACATGCTGAGTCTTTGAAATAGCACCTTCGCTCAGCGTCTAAAAAATATTCCAGGTGATTTTCGAGAAAGCTGTGAGGATCCCAGAGACCTCCGTCCTCGGCTTCACCCACCCCGTACACCATCTGACGGACCAGGCGTCCTGTGGGCTGGGGCTCGTGTTCCTTTGGGAACAGACCGTCAGCACGCCCCGCTCTGTCTGGGTCCTGGGACCCACTCAGCTCTCTCCGAAGAGATGGGCAGGAGGAGTCAGTCTGGGAGCAAAGTGGCCCTGGGTCTGTGGGAGCCGGAGGGACCCGGGGTCCGTTCCTCAGAACCAGTGATGCCGGGGGCCCTGCAGTCCCCGAGGGATTCTCGGAGGGCTGGCCCCAGAGAGGAAATCCAGGTCTGGAGGGTGATGGGAGCTGCCTGAGGGCTCGGCGGGTCGGCGCCAGGGATGGAGCCAGGCTGGGAGCCTGTGTCGAGGCAGGAGGGCCAGGTGAGGGTCCTCCATCGTCCCCTTGGCCACAGACACGGTGCCTTGTTCAGGACAGATGAGGAGGGGCAGGGCGCCGAACCCGCCCTGCGAGGGGCCCCAGTGCGTCTTGGGGGACTCTGGGCAGTCTCCTCGCCCAGCGGGCTGCCTGAGGGCAAGTCACCGGAGCACCCAGGACCTCTGCCCAGAAATCCCTGCTGGACATCAGCCCTTCTGCAGACCTTCCTTCTGAGGAAGCACCTTCATTTAGGTGCTGGTAGTAAAGAACCTGCCTGCCAGCACAGAAGACCTAAGAGACAAGGGTTCGATCCCTGGGTCGGGAAGATGCCCTGGAGGAGGAGATGCCAACCCACTCCAGTATTCTTGCCTGGAGGAGCCCATGGACAGAGGAGTCTAGCAGGCTACAGTCCTAGCGTCACAAAGTCGGACACAACTTAAGCAACTTAGCACACACCCCAAGAAAAGGGGGAGCCCTGGCCCTTCCTGCTCCCCTCTCTGGGCAGCCTTGCCGCCCTCTCTGCCCCCAGCCCCCCCAGCACGCGGAAGGACTCTCTCTCCCAGCCCCCACACCTCACCTCCTTCCTTGTTTCTGTGGGTGCTGCCCTCCAGCGGGGCTGACCCAGAAGGGGCAGGGCCTCCTATTTCCCCAGAAGCAGCCTTTAGAAGCCAGGTGCCAGTGTGAGCCAGGGGGCCGGGAGACCCCACCCGAGCCAGCCCCATGTGCCTGGGACCAGAGAGGGTGGGTGGCCGGCCGGGTCACACAGCTGTGAGATAGAAGCAGGCCCACCAAGGCAGGTGCTGACCCCACCTCGGGGCCCTTTGCTCTGTGCCACCCGCCCCCTGCAGCACCCTAGCTTCCTGGGCCCCCGCGGGCACCCTCGTCTGTGCAGCTCCCTCCAACCACCACCCATGGGACACACGGCCCGGAGCAGCTGGTACTCAGACAGATCACGAGTTCTCCCGATGCTCCCTGGGGCCCGGCTCCCTGCTCTGAAGTCTCAGACACCCCATGGCTGGAGCGCGGCTTCTCGCATCCTTCCAGGCATCCAGAGGCCCAGCCCTGGCCGCGCTGGTCAGCTCTGAGTTTGGAGTGGTGGTCGCGGAGACGAAGACTCTGTCCTCTGTCGTCCCTGGTGGCGTGAACCCAGCCTGGACCCAGAGGGGCCGGTGATACTGAGCCCTCAGACAAACCAGAGTGAAAGGGGGCTGTCCCCCCTGGGTGGGGGCTCCGCCGGCCTGCTCCGGGGGCACCGAGGGGTGGCTCAGAGCTCTGGGGTGGGCCCGAAGGGCTGGGTCCACTTGGAGACGTCCAGGAAGACGGCGGACGCCCCGTGGTAGAGCCAGAGGCGGGGCATGGCGCCGAGGCGGACCCAGGCGTCCCGGCCGCGGTCGTAGGCCTCCATCTCCACGCGGTAGTCCCCGGCCATACCCTGCCAGCGGCCGCCCGTGGCGTAGAGCGCGTCCCCCAGCGGCACCAGCGCCCCATTCTCATGCAGGCTGTGCAGGGGCTGCACCTGCGGACGGTCTGCCCTCAGGGTGGGGGGCACCCCGCCCCACCCCCCATCCAGCGTGCCCCCACCTGCCTCCTGGGACATCAGCCCTGCCCCCGGCTGCCCCCGGGGGACCCCTGAGACTCTCCCTTCAGGGGGAGACCCCGCTGCTCCGGGGATAACGTTCCCAGCTGCCCCTTGCTCTCTGGGTTTGCCCACTTCTGAACCTGCGGGGTTGAAGGGGGCCCTGGCCTCGGTCCCAGGGTGCAGGCTGGGTCTCTGACTCTCTGTCTCTCTCGAGGACACGGTGTGGCCTCTGCCCTGACAGACACCCCGGGGGACCCATCTCTCTGCTCTCGACTTGGCCCAGGGCCTCAGGAGTTCCCTGGATGGGGGCTGCGGGCTGAGGGCACACAGCTTTCTCCAGGCCAGGGGGAGAGAGGTGTGGGCCCTTCCTGAAGAGCCTGGGAGGGTAGGAAGGGGGAGGCCCCCCAGGGGGAGACGGGAACGGGGGGCAAACCTCCAGGCCTGCGGAGGACAACGTCCAGCTCCGCAGCTGGGACCCCAGCCCAGAGCCAGGCGGCGGGCCGGGACAGCCCCGGGTGACGGGACCCAGGGACGGAGCCTGGCAGGGCTGGCCTGCACCTGCTGAGCTGCTGTCATGGGGGCCTCCGGTCAGCTGAGCGCTGACGCCAGGGGACAGCTGCGGTCAGCGGATCACAGAGGCCCCGCTGTCGCCCGGCTGGCCCGGCTAGCAGAGGCCGCCACAGGCCCTGGGCACTGTCCCACCTCCTTCTCGGGAAGAAACACGGCGAGGGGCCACAGCTCTGGGGCCCCCTGCCCTGGGGTGATGGAGGAGCAGGCAGTAGCAGGAATGGGGGTGAGGGTGCGGGGCCAAGGGCTGGCTCCTTGCCCCTGAAGCGGCTCAAGAACCCCCCCTCCCTGGCTTGATCACCCCCAGGGGCGGGGGCCTCACTCCCTCGCGGGCCTGGCCCACACCAGGAAGGAGGTGCTCTCTGAGTCCACCGGTCCCTGAGCGCCCTGGCCGAGCCTGGTTTTGCCCCCTTGAGCAGGAGGACAGGTTTCTCCATGTGCTGGGGACAGAGCATCCGCAGTGACCAGCGGCCCCAGGTCCTCGGGAAGGGGGCGCTCTGGGCCCTTGCGTCTCCAGGCCCCGTGCCCTGTCCCCTGCCCCAGCGGGGACCACAGCCCAGGCCTGCTCTCTCTGGGTGGGGGGGGCGTGGCTCACCTTCTGCCACAGGTTGGCCCCAGGGTCGTACACGTAGACCTTCTTGGTGTTGTCCCCCACCAGGTAGAGCGCCCCATGCAGGGCGGCGCAGCGCGGCGAGGACAGGTACTTGGGGAGGAAGGGCGAGGCGATCACACTCCAGGCGTCTGCGGACACATGCCCGCTCGTGTCACCAGGGAGGCCCTCCCTGAGCCTGCCGGCCGTGCCGTGCAGGGGGTCGCCCTGCTGAGCCCCACTCCTGCTCGGAGGGGGGCAGGGTCCCCGGGAGCCTCATCCTCGGGTCCTCAGGAGGGGCTGTGAGGCATCCAGAGGCCTTGGTCTGGCGGCCACGCCACCAGGGACCTCTGCCTCCATCCTGCTGGCCCCTCAGTCCGGTACCTGGGGCCTCCAGCTGACCTGGGCCTGGTCCACCTCCTGTGGGATCCTCAGCCCCACCATCCAGAGGATGGACCAGAGGGGCTGCCCCGAGGGAGAGAGAGAGAGAGCTGGCTCCTTCCCCCTGAAACAGCTTAAGACTCCCCCCAGCTTGATTACCCCCAGGGGCAGGGGACTCACTCCCTCTCGACTTGCTCCCTCTCGGGCCTGGCCCAAGCCAGGAAGGAGGTGGCTTGTGCGAGCCCTGTATCATTGGGCTGGGGCCCACACCCCAACCCGGACCCTGGAGCCCGAGCTGGTGCCCGCCGGCCTCGGGAGTCCAGGCCCGCTACCCCTCCCCACGAGGCCGGCTCCAGGCAGATCCAGCAGCTAGACAGGTTCAGGACCTGGGGCAGGGCTCCCTGGTCCCCTGCCCCCCACGCTGCACTGTGCCCCCAGCCTCCACACCTCTAGACTGTGGGGGGGCTCTGGCTCTGTGCTGGTGACTCCTGTGGGCCCCTGCCTTCCTCCACTGCCCCGTCCATCGCTGGGGGTGGGGCGTGGCCCTTTGTAAGAGGCCTGCGGCTGCCCATGCCCTGCCCCCCTTAGCCGCACGTATCCCCGGGGCCCCCACCCATCCAGTCGCTGAGACGGGGTCACGGCCTCGCAGAGGGGCCCTGCGGCCACCTGTGCCCTGACCCCTGGGTCCCGCCGGTGCCCCCGGCCCTGCCGCCTGCCCACCCCGCCCCCGCCGACCTGTGACCGGGTTGTAGCACTGCAGAGCCAGGGCGTTGTACTTGCAGGCGCTGGACCCCACCAGGTAGAGCCGGCCCCCGCAGCCGGCCGCGGAGAAGTTGCTGACGTACTTGAGGGCTGGGCGGATGGGCGTCCAGCTGTCCGTGAAGGGGTCATAGCTCTCCACCTCCACCACGTCCAGAGTGGTGCCTGCCAGGCCAAGGGGTGGGGTCAGGGCTGCGGGGGCTAGGACGAGGAAGGGTCCTGGAAACGCAGGGTCTGCGGCTCTGCAGAGGCCCGAGGGGGGCAAGGGCAGGGGGAGGTGGGCACAGCCTGGAGAGGCAGCTGCATGTGTGTGTGGTCCGTGGCTTCAGTCGTGCCCGACTCTCTGCGACCCCACGGACTACAGCCCACTAGGCTCCCCTGTTCATGGGGTTTTCCAGGCAAGAGTACTCAAGTGAGTTGCCATGCCCTCCTCCGGGGGATATTTCCAACCCAGGGATCAAACCTGCATCTCCTGCCTTGCAGGCAGATTCTTTACCCACCGAGCCACCTGAAAAGAAGCCCTGAGAGGCAGGTGACTTGCCCTGTTTTACAGAGAAGGAAGCAGAGCTCAGAGAGGGGAAGTGTCTGCCCAAGGTCACTCACCGAGAAGCGGCATGGGAGTGGGCTCCTGGACCAGGGATGCCCGACTCCAGAGTGGGTGATGGGGCCTCCCAGTGAGGCCCAGCCGCTCTGAGCCCTTCAGAGCCCGGGGTGCTTGGAGAGATGCCCGTGGGGGTCCCAGGAGGCCGCCACCCCCAGGCCCTTCACATGGTGGAGGCCCTTCCTGGGATGGAGAAAGTCATTCTTGGGGGGACTTTTAGGCAGCCCCTTACCCAGCCCTTCCCAGGTGGCCCTCGTGGAAGAGAATCCACCTGCCAATGGAAAGAGATGTGGGCTCGATCCCCGGGTCGGAAAGATCCCCTGGAGGACGGCATGGCAACCCACTCCAGTATTCTTGCCTGGAGAATCCCATGGACAGAGGAGCCTGGCGGGCTACAGTCTGTGGGGGTTGCAGAGTCGGACACGACCGAGCGCTTTAGCACACACGCACGTTCCCGGCCCTGGACAGCCTGGGTGAGACGGTGACGCAGACCCGCCGTGGCTGGGAGCCCACCTGGAGCCCAGCTCGGGCTCTGAGAGCCCAGGGCCCCAAGCTGCCTGGTGCCCCTGTGTGAGCCCTCTGTCCTCGGGTGGGGGACACAGCAGCCACCGAGGGAAAGGGGGGGTCGCCGGGACAGGTGGGGCTCCGGGGAATGGCCCCAGGGCTGGCTATCACCTCCGGAGGCCGTGGGACACTCTTGCTCAGCCACCCGCTGCGTCTCTCTCTATTCATCTAACCATCAGCGTCCCCGGAGCAACTCCTTGCTGCACCTCTGGGGTGCGGGGGGGATACGGTGGGCCCTGAGCTCAGGCTGGGGGTGTGTGGGGGCAAGGTGACAGCAAAAGGATGCCCCGTGGGTCCCCTCTCCCTGGGGACATCACCAAGGAGGTAACCCCGAGCTGAGGGCCGAGCCCTGGGTCCTGGGATGAGCATGGCCATCCCCACCAGCAGCTGAGGGCCCCCTGGGGTCTCTGATTCCTTGTCCTGTTCTCGGCGTCCCAGAGAACATGGAAGCAGCCTGGAGCCAGGCCCCTAGACTCCTGCCCGGGGCCGGGGGGCCCAGGTGTGGGCGGCGGGGGGCGGGCGGGGGCCGGAGGTGTGGGGAGGGGGTGTGGCCCAGGTGTGGGCGGCGAGGGGCGGGGGGGGGGGTGCCGCGGGGAGGGGGCCTTACCGCCAACCGCGTAGATCTCCCCATTGAGCGCGGCGCTGGAGTGGTTGGTGCGGGCCTTCAGCATGGGCGCCACGGGCCTCCAGGCGGCCTCCTTCAGGGGAAAGCACCAGGCCTGCGTGGTGGACCAGGTGTCCGTCCTGGAGCCCCGAGAGCCCCCTGCGGGAGAGGTTCTGTCCACGTGGGCGCCCACTGGCCTGGGGCCTCCAGGCTGGCAGGGGCTGAGAACCAGGGCTCCCGCCCCCTCCCCGGAGCCAGGCCTCCGTCCTGCGGGACACTGGGCAGGGGTGGTGACCGCGGTGGCACGGTCTAGCCCTGTGACCTGCAGAGACCCCTCCACACCCCATAAACAAGTGGGACAAGGTCTCAAGCCTCCATTAGCGGAAGCTTTTTTCTCAACCAAACCTCCCAAGGCTCCCCACAACTTCTAAGATATAAGAGCAAAGGGACGCCCTCCCACCACGCTTCCTCTTGGGGAGACCCTGCCTGCAGGACACAGCCCATAATGCTCCCCTGTGCCCGCGTGTGGACCCGTGGACCTGACATTTCCTTGTTTCGATAGGATGGAAAGGTCTGGAAGAGTCTTGACCAAACGGTCAGCGATCGGGGCATGGCATTCAGAGCTCAGCTCAGCCACGGGGCTCAGGACAGGGGCCACGCCCGCCCACCTGTCACGTAGATGTCGTTGTTGAGTGCCGCCAGCGAGAAGCCCCACTTGTGGTGGTCGGGGAAGTCCGGGAGGGCCATCCACCGCTCTGGCGGAAGACACGGGGGGAGTGTCACGGTGGCTGGGCTCACTGTGGGGGCCCCCCTCCCTGCCCATTGCCTCTTCCATTTGAGGAGGACAGAAATGTCCCCTCACCAATGATGGCAGAGGCTGGACTCAGCTGGGCACAGAGGTGGGGAAGGACACCCAGTGGCGTGGATTCAAAGTGGCCCCGGCGGCCCCGGGTGCCCCAGGCTTGGCTCCAGGGGGTCCCTGGCTCCCCATCCCGCCCCCGGAGCCCGGCACCCTGGGTGTGCAGAGACGGGGTCCAGGCTCCAGGGGCCGGCTCTCACCTTGACCTGCAGCCGATCCCGCTGACCCAAATCAGCTCCCACCCCAATCAGACGGAGGATGGGTTAAGGGCCCTGATCGCCAGCTACAGGTGGGTCATAACACAAGCGTCTTTCATTCACTCGCTTCTCATCTTTTCATTCATCCCGAGCACCTTCTGGGCCCATGGGCAGCGGGGAGGGAACCAGATGCGGCCGTGTACCTGGCAGAGTGGGTCCCCACCCCCACTCCCCTGCACCAGTGCCGTGGCCTCGGATGAACCCCAGCCTCAGTTTCCTCATCTGTAGAAAGGGGCTAATTTCTCTCCCGGTAGGTGGGGACTACAGGAGATGAGTCTGTCACATGGCAGCTGCCCAGCTGACGGTGGTTGTAAGAATTATTGTCCCTAAGATGAGACACAGAGTAACGTGCCCACGTGGGACCTGCCTTCACGAAGCTACAAGATCAAGAGATGACTTTGAAAAAAGCCAAAATGAGCAATAAAAATGGAATGCTTAGTCCTCCACATGGACACATCGTGGGTGTCTGTGGAGGCAGCGGGGGAGACCAGGCCTCTGGATGTCCCGGGAGGACTCTCGTTTACTGTTTACAACCACACGGTGGTTTTCAGGACACGCGGAACCCCCGCTGGGCAGGGACTGCGTGTTCCCCTGACTCATGTCTGTGTCACCCCAGGGTGGGGACTGCCCAGCGGTCACCAGGCCTTTGCCTGCCAGCGGCCCTGCTGCCCCCCCTCGGGGTCTCAGGGACAGCTGCTCCCAGCTCATCTGCTGACGTCAGCCCCCAAATCCCCCCCGTCAGCCCCTGACCTGGGACAGCTGGCCGCCGGCTTCCTGGAGCCCGCCAGCCGCTGACGCCACGGGGTGGTGGCCGCCCGCCCAGCGGCCCCAGGACGGCGGCCAGCGAACCAATGCTTTCCAGAGAACTTCCTGGGGCTGGCGTGGTGCCCCCCCCACCAGAGCCCTGCTGCCCTCTCACCCCTCCTTTCTGGTGGGGGTGACCTGTGAGGGGGCTTCTGGGCAGGAGAGGTGGGCCTGCCCCCCCAACCCACTGACTCCTCATCACAAAGGCCATTTCACAGATGAGGGAACTGAGGCTCAAGGAGGCGAAGTGACCTGCTCCAAGGCTGGAATCGGGGCCCGACTGGGTCGACCCTGATCCTGAGCTGTCATGTCCCAGGCTGTCTGCATCCCCAGTTCCCTGTGCTCCCCCGGGACCAAGACCCCATTAGGCACACAGAGCAAGAGTGCCAAGGGGAAGCAGCTGCCAGCTGTCCCTCCCACCCGGGCCAGCGGCCACTTTCCCACCCAGGCAATCTGGGCAGGGGGACACTTTCCCAGGCCCCAGCGCGTAGAACCCCAGAGTTAGGGCTGCGGCTGGAGGCACAGGGCTCCACAGTGCCCCTCACGGTCCGCCCCCCACCCTTGCTGGGGCCCGGGCTCCTCTGCCTGCCCCCCATCAAGGACGGAGGATGCCCTGCATCAGGGATGTGGGGCCCGCAGGGTACTCACTGGCCTTGGTGTGGTAGAAGGCGAAGTTCCCAGCCTGGGGGGTGAGCTCCTCAGCCCCTTCCTCCTCTTCCTCCAGCGCCCGCCCGCCCACCACCACCAGGACCTCCTCCAGCTTCTGTGGGAGGGCCAGCAGCGCCTGTGGGGCCAGGGTGCTGGGGTCAGGGGACAGGCCCTGTCCTCCGGCAGAGGGGCCCCGGCGCTGGCAGGCCTCCGTGCTATCTTCTGAGGCTGGCGGTGGCCTGGGCATTTGGGAGTCGCTGTGGGTCCACAGTGTGGCCCTGCGTCAGTGCACAAGCGTGTGGTGGGGTGAGCTGCAGCGTGTGCGTGCCTGTGTGTGCTTGTGCATGAGTGTGCATGCATACACGTCCACATGCCACGGCTGCCATGGGCTAGTGACGGCAAGTGCTCAGAACCTGGACAGGTGGGAGCCGGGTCCTCATGGGCCTGAGCGTGAGGCCTGCTCCCTCCCAGCCACTCCCCTGTTCCCGCCCCACTGTGCAGAGGTGTCTCTGCACCGCCTTTGGAACCAAGCCCCAGACCCTGTCCCCAGCCCCCCAGGTAGGCTCCCCTTCACCCGGGAGCCCAGCTCCCCTGTGCCAGCTGGAATGGCCACCTGGGATGGCTCTGGGTGGCAGGAAAGGCTGGAACGTTTCTAGCTGGGTGAGAGCTCCCTGGATCCTAGAGTCTCACTGCCTCTCTGACCTGCCCTCACATGTCCAGACCTCCCACCACCAGCACGTACAGGGTGACCACCTTGTGGGCGGGTAGCTGGTGGCCGCACCCTGTACCTGGCAGGCTGGGGGTGCCTGGCCACAGAGTGGCCAGTATTTGCCACCACACACCCTACCCCTGGCCTGAGCCACGTCTTTGTCCCCAGAGTTGGCTCCTAAGAGGTCCTTCTGAGCAAGGCCCTGAGCCGGCTGCCTGGGAGCAGACAGACTTCAGCTCCTTATCTGTCACACCCTGGTCGGTCACTTCATTAAGGACCTGCCCTCTCACCAGGCCCACCGCCAGCCCAGATAGGAAATTGCAGCCCATAAACGCTTGAGCAGCTTCGTAAGGGCAGGTGGTGGCCGGCTGCCACGCCTGTCCGTGCTCCTCGTCTCTGTACAAGCTGTGTGCTCTTCCTGGCTTATTTCCCCCTGCCGGGCTCCTATCTTTCCTCTAAAGCCCAGCTCAGATGCTGCCTCCTCCAGGCGGCTCTCCCTGACTGCCTGCCCCTCTGAGAACACCCGAAGTCCAGCACTGGCCTTTCTCATGCTGCCTTGGATGTGTTTCCAGGGAGTTTCCCCGCCAAGCTGTGGGCTGGGGGTGACCACTTCTGGGTCCCCTGTGCTCACGGGCAGGAAGTGGCACACACAGGGGTGCAGTACCTACTTGGGAGGTGAACCGAGCCCAGGGACGTGGAGTTGCAGGCTGGGGACACCTCGTGGATGCCCACTTCACCCCGTCTGTCCCCATGTGGGTGGGGTCTCGGGGCTCCTCTCCCTGCTCCCCGCCCGTCACTCACCCCCTTGTGGCCCTGGGCCAGGGCCTCCCGACAGGCCTCCGACTCCCGTATCAGCGGCTCCGAGGCCAGCAGCTGCTGCACGTGGGGCCTGGGCACGGCGTCCAGGTGCACCAGGCCGAGCAGCTTGGGCAGGTGGGTGGCCCGGACCTGGGGGTCGTGGCGCACCCAGCGCAGCAGGGCCTCCAGCCGGCTCTGCTCTGGCTGTACCTGCAGTAGGTCACTGGCCAGGCAGGCGGCCAGCCGCTCCTGGGACAGCTGCAGAAACTCATCCTCCCGGGCCACGGCCTCGAAGTTCTCCCGCAGGAAGGCCCAGGCCTTGGCGGCCACGCCCAGCAGCCCCTGCTGTTCCCCAAACTCACAGATGCCCAGGCAGTTGGTGGCGTCGAGCTGCTGCTGCAGGTAGCGGCCGCAGACCTTCTGCACGGCGGGGAAGTGCAGGCGCGCAGCCGTGCGGGTCAGCGCCTCCACGTTGCCCTGGGTGACGGTCAGCCGGCCCGTGTACACGAAGTCCACCAGCTGTGCCACCACAGCGGGCTCCACATCGTGCAGCTCCACACGTGCCAAGAAGCTCTCTGCGAAGTCGCCCGCGAACATGGCATGGAAGTAGGGGCTGCTCAGTGCCAGGAGCCCGCGGTGGCATGGCAGCTCCCGGCCGCCCACCAGCAGCGTGACATCCACCAGCTTGGGCTGGGAGCGCAGCCGCTGCAGGCCGTCCAGCATGTCCTGGGCGTGCGAGGGCAGGTGGAAGTCCAGGTTGTCCACGTTCCGCACCATGACCATGAGGTTCACCTACTCACGGGCGTCCGTGCGCGGGCTCCTGGGAAGAAGAGCCAGAGGGTTAGCCAGGGGGACAGTCTCGTCGGCCCGAGTCACCTGTCGGGCTGACCATTGGTCCAAGCATCAACCACGTGTGAAGTGCTTCACCCAGCCTCTCACCCTAAGCCAGCCCCAAGGCCCTGGGAGGCGGAGGCATTGTCTTTGCCAGGTGAGGCGGTTGAGGCTCAGAGGCTAGGCAATCGGGGCAGGACCGGCCAGCAAGAGAACCAAGCCTTAGCCCCTCTCCGCACCTCTGGACTGTGCGGAACAGACCCCCTGGGGCACGGGGGTCCTTGCCACCCCCAACTCTCCAAGTGGCCTCCTCTGCACCCAGATCCCCCCTTGCTGGGAAGGGCATCTGCATCTGAATAGTTTCGGCCCCATGGGTCCTTGCTGGCCCATGGTTACGTGGAACTTGGAACTTCGGCTGCCATGACCTTGCTGGGTGACCTTGAGTGAGCCACGCCCCTCTCTGGTCCCAGCCTTGTCATCTGCAGACTGAGAAGCTGGGAGTGAAAGGGCCAGGGGATCAGCCATGCCCTCACGGTGCCCCCGACGGACCAGGCATCCTGGATTTTGCACAAACACTCATCATTCAGCCCTCATGTGAACCCCGCCAGCCGGTTGCTGTTCCCGTCCCTTTAAAGGTGGGGAAACAGAGGCAAAAAGAGGCTCAAGTCCCTTGCCCAAGACCACACAGCTCTGGGGTCCCGGGCCCCCAGGCCCCCAGTTACATGTCGCTGGATGTAGGTTGGTAAAGACAAGCAACCAAAAGAGAGCCATCTCAGTTTGAATCGCCTGATCCAGCAAATGCACTTCTGGGCTGATTTAATTATGCGCATATTTCCTTAAGATCTTCTGATATTTTTGTCTTAAGAAAGCTGCCCCAGAGAAAAGAAAGTTCTGCACAGCTGGTCTTCCCCCGAGTGCCACACAGCAAGAAGCTGCACCCTGAGACGCTGTGGGCCACCAGGGGGCGCCTTAGCAGCCAACACAGCGAAGGCCAGTGCGAAATGCCGGGTCCGCCCAGTGCCATGGAAATGACAAAGCCCCTTAAGGAGAACTGTGCACTGTGGATGCCCCGGGGCAGCTGTGCCGGTGGCGGGAGCTTGAGCAGGGAGGCGCACAGAGAACCCACCTAGAGGCCCAAGAACCTGCCTGGGCTCTGCTGGGTCAGGATGGGTGCAGGGCCCTGGCGGCCGTCTAGCCTGCCTCACCCCCTCCCCGCAAGGCCCTCTGGCCTGGGTGAAGGCAGCGCGTTCCTCCCAGGGGAGTGCAGGAGATTAGCCAGGCGGCCCCCGGCCCAGGCACCCGGGGGCCAGTGGACGGGGGCACCTGGCACCTTCCCGGGAGGCCTCAGGTCATCTGCTGACACCTGCCGCCCGGCATCCTCGCCGGGGGCCGAGGCTTCCGGGGGGCTCAGAGCCCCCCTCCCAGTGCCTGCCAGACCGGGAGTGAGGAGGGCAGAGTGGGCAGGACAACAAAGGGCCTCAGTCCATCTCTGGCTGGGGCTGGACTCCGCGGCCCTGGCTGCAGGCAGAGGTGTGGTTCAGCTTGCCCCCCGCTTTTCCAGAAGGACCTGGAGGGAAGCAAGCCTGCTGAGGCCCCACCCCCAGCCCCCCAGGGCTTGGTCTAGGCCATGTGCGGGTCTCTCACTAAAGCACCCAGGGCTGGGATCTCCAGGCACACCGGGCTGTCCATTAGAAGCCCCCCGCGCTGGTCCCAGCCCTGGTCCTCCCCTCCCCCTTCCGGCTGCCCCCAATCCTACCTCTCGGTGGGCGCCTAGACCTCTTGGCAGAATGCAGGCTGGAGAACACGACTGCCCAGCTGGCCAAGGGGCATGGAGGACCCGCTGGGATATGACGGGGCCGGGTTGGGCTGGGCCGGGCTGGCAGCCACATGGGGACAGAAGGGTATTTTTAGCCTCTGTCAGCATCGCGCTGGGGGTGGGGGGTGGCTGGTGGGAGGAGAGAGGTGACAGCTCCTCTCGTCTGTCCTCTCTGAATGACCATGCTGGCCTGGAGCCTCCTGTGACCCCTGGGCCAGGACAGACGGCAGGAAGCACCCAGGGGAGGGGCATGTCTGGGTTTACCCCTCCCAGGGGTGTTTGCTCCCTCACTTCTGTTTTTCTTCATTGGCAAGAGGGGCACAGTAAAGCCTGAGCTGGGGACTCAGGGGCCACACGGAGCCCCTAGTGCAGGGCCAGGGCGTCATAAGGACCCGACATGTACCAGCTTTCCTAGGGTTATGACAGGGACCCGCGTGGCCTCTTATTCTCCGTCAAGTGGGCAAAAGTGACCATTGTGAAGAAATGGGGGTTGCTTGGCAAAGACTTTTAAAACCTGGGGTCCCTGGTGCTGGGGAGTCTTGGTGGTAAAGGAGGTGCTCAGAGAGGTACCGTCCAGGCTGGTGACAGGGGTGTACAGTCCCGAGCCTCTGCCCGCTGGTATCACCGCCTTGGCCTTGGGCCTCCCCTGCTGTCTCTGTTAGTTGTGATGCCCAAGAAGGCTAAGAAACGGGATGGTCTAAAAATACAGCCACGGAGGCTCGTGGTCTCCTGGGAGGCCTGTGTTCACGGCAGTCACAGGGGAACTCCTGACGTCTGGATCTCTGCAGGTTCTGGAGTCACAGGCCCTGACCGAGTCTGGGGTTGAGCCCGAGGGCCTGAAGGGCATCTCTTATGCCAGGGGTCAGAGGGAAATTCCCAGCCCCAGGCCTTCAGGTACCAGGGAGGCCAGCTGGGGGCCTCTACCTGTCAGCCCTCCTTCTTGTACCCACTTGGGCCCCACCAGCACAACCAGTTTCTAGGTGTGCTGGGACGAGGAGTCAGGTGGCCAAGGCTGACCGGCCTTCCAAAGCCCACTGGGGACTGGCTGGTGCTCTTGCGGGGCAGAGAAGCCTGGGGGCGCCAGGGTGACAGACCCCACTCCTGGCAAGGTAAGGGAATTTCCCCAGGGTGTCCGGGTGTCAGGACAGCTCGGGTTTGGGACAGCTGTCTCCTCCCTGGCACACGGCGGCCGGCCCGGCTTCCTGCTAGGGCGCTGGCTGTGAGCCGGCCCCAGTCTCGGCTCTCATGTGAGACTGTGGTCATCACACAGACACTGCAGGGACCGCCTCCCCGACCACACGTTCGCTGGGCCTCCCACACGCTGCTCACTCACAGGTATCCTGAGTCCACGCTTCCCTCCCCAGCCCAGTCCAGCCCAGTCATAGCCCAGCTCAGCCCAGCTCAGTCATAGCCCAGTTTAGCCCAGCCCCGGCCAGCCCAGCTCAGCTTAGCTCAGCCCAGTCCAGACCAGTCATAGCCCAGTTCAGTCCAGCCCTGTTCAGCCCAGATCAGCCCAGTCCAGCCCAGTCCAGCCCAGTCATATCCCAGTTCAGTCCAGCCCAGCCCAGCTCAGTCCAGTCCAGCCCAGTCATATCCCAGTTCAGTCCAGCCCACCTCAGCCCAGTCCAGCCCAGTCATAGCCCAGTTCAGTCCAGCCCAGTCCAGCCCAGTCCAGCCCAGTCATATCCCAGTTCAGTCCAGCCCAGTCATAGCCCAGTTCAGTCCAGCCCAGCTCAGCCCAGTCCAGCCCAGTCATAGCCCAGTTCAGTCCAGCCCAGTCCAGCCCAGTCCAGCCCAGTCATATCCCAGTTCAGTCCAGCCCAGCTCAGCCCAGTACAGCCTAGTCATAGCCCGGTTCAGTCCAGCCCAGTTCAGCCCAGCTCAGCCCAGCCCAGTCCAGCCCAGTCATAGCCCAGTTCAGTCCAGCCCAGCTCAGCCCAGTCCAGCCCAGTCATATCCCAGTTCAGCCCAGCCCAGCCCAGTCATAGCCCAGCCCAGCCCAAGGTCCTGCCCTTCCCCAGAGTCCCAGGACTTTCCCCGAGCCTTCCTTAGCATCAGCCTTGCTCCCGGGGGCCTCATGGATGTCTCCAGCTCTTGCTGTGTCCAGAGCCATCCTGGAGAAGGCGTTGGAGGGGGAACAGAGACATTGATTTTGCCTCCCAACCCCAGCCCCTACTTTGTTTGCAGGCAGAACACGAAGGGTTAATGCACCCCTGACTTGGGCCAGAGGAGACAGGACAGGCGATGCTGATGACAGACCAGGGTCACAGGCAGCTCCTCCCCCCACCCCCACCCCCACCCCGCCTTGTGTACAGCACTGGGCGCCAAGAATGGACGCCCTATGGGGACCCAACGCCTCGGATGACAGGTCAGTTTGGGAAACTCGAAACCAGGGGCTCAACAGATCCTCATGGTCGGATTGCTCCCCAGTGGGGCAATTTTTAAAAATACACTGCTTGTTTCCTTTTATGATGATAAAAACAACACATATTCACGGTGGGAGATTCGGAAAACACAGAAAGAGGTAAAACAGAAAACTGGTAGAAGACAATCCCCGAGCACACGGGTGTTAGAATGACTGTGGGGTGCCCTGTGTTCTTTTATCGTGATACTCTGTGGCGAGTGTTTCTGATGTGATGAGTCTTTGAACCATGTGATTTTTAATTCCATCATGATGGGGACACATCACGCTTTAAGAAGGTGGAAGTGATGCCCAGTCACTTCCAGTAATGGACGTGCAGGTTGTGAGCCAGTGGACCGTGATGACTAGTGCAGCGTCACCTCTGCGCCTTCCCCTGGAACAGGTTTGGAGTGTGAGATGACCGCAGTAAAGCGCACGATCGTCTTTATAGCCCGACGCATGGACAGAGGGTCGTCCAGCTCGGGTGACCGAGGCACTTACCAGCAGGAGGTAAGACTGCCCCCTACGCTCAGCCTGGCCCCGTCACGCTGTGAGGTCCTGCGCAACCAGACCCGCCCACGCCTTCAGCGGGTGTTTCCCGGATTTACTTGCTCACAGTATCTCTTATTCCATCTGGGATTTATTTGGGGCATGGGGTGCCGTAAGGTCATACATTTTCTTCCCCAAATAGTCCCCAACACTCTCAGTGCTATTATTAACAATCCCTTCTTTCCCCCATGGATTTGCTGCAGCACCTCTATTACAAAAGGGCAACATTTTCTGTGTGAAGTGTCTCTTCTGCTGATTTGAATGACCATATTCTAGGGTCAGAACAACCTTAGTTCCATCAGTGGACTATTCCTCTATAATTATGATCTCTTCGTACATGAAATGTAAGCCTCTTCGTCACTCTTCTATTTAAAATCTTCTAGTCTGTTGTATTAGTTAGCTATTGCTGCATAACAAACGATCCCGAAGTCTAGTGTTGTAAAACAACGAACATTTATTATCTCACAGTTTCATGGCTCTGGGACCCCTTTAGTGGGTGGTTCGCCTCAGGATCTGTCCATAGCTGGCGCCAAGGGGCCCATGGGACTGCAGTCATGGGACAGAGGCTGGCCTGGGACAGAGGTCCACACTGACCTCCCCATAACACTACTCCTAACACGGTGGCTGGCATCCCCCAGAGGTAAGACAGCAACAAAGATGGGCGTCTTCCGTAACCTACTTGGAGGTGCAGTCTGTGGCTTCCGCCATGTTCTGAGATACAGTGAGGGAGAGACTCCACCAGACGTGGCACCAGGAGGCAGGCTCACTGGAGGCCTTCCTGCAGGCCAGCCTCCACAGCTGGCTTTGTTCATGCTTCATTACCACTAGCATTACCTGGGAAGCCAGCTTTGTTCATGGTTTCTTTCAAAAGAACTTTAGAGTCATTTAAAAAAAAAAAAGTTTGACTCTTCTAAATCCAAGCATTGATATTCAATGAGCTTACACTGTTACAATATTTGTTCTCAGCATGAGAAATACGTACCACCTCGAGCACAGCATTTTCTTCATATTTGTCCCGCACACATTTGCAATGGGCCAGGGAGAGAGGCTGGGCTCCCCTTCTCCAGCATCTTCCCGAGTCTTCTGGAAGCCCCTGGTTCTGCACCTTGTTTTGTGTCTGGTCACCTTACTGAAGTCTGCACCCTCTGGATCCCTAGGTAGGGGCTCTGCGGTCCTCAGTGGGGTTTTGACAACTGGACGCCAAGATTAAAGGGCCCTACAGCTGAATGCGGCCTTGCGGGGCCAGCCCCCACCCCATGGCAGTGGACATCTGCTTCCCACATGTGAGTTGCTAGTGGGGTTCCAAGGTCACTGAGCATCAGAATCACTTGGAACGTTTTTTAGATAACAAACCAGCTTTCTCCAGCCCAGTCCAAGGGACTCAGGGTCCCTGGGGTGCTCTCAGGATACAATGTATTTATAAGGAGGCCCTCAGGAAGCACAGTGCCTGCAGAAGGGCATTTGGGGAGTTACCTGTGAGTGCCCAGCAGAGAGGTCCTTTCCCTGTGCCAGGCCTCACCCTGGGGTCTGAGCGCCCCCCCCCCCCCACCTAACCCTGGAGCCCTGGTCCTCCTGGAGTCCTGGATGCTCATGGGAACGTAAGACTCAGGGCCGTGGAGGGCCTTGCCCGAGGCCACAGTGAGTGGGGGTGGTGGTGCCACAACTTGGGTGTGTGGGCCTCCTGCTCACTGTCTCCTGAGCAGCCCTGGCCAGCAGGCCACCTCTGGGGCTGGGCTCTGTGTCTGCCGCCCACTGTGCTCCCGCCTACTCGGGCAACAGGGTCCTGTGGGTGGCCCAGAAGACGGAGACATCAGAGAGCCCAGCACCTTCTGACCCCCACCTCCAGGCTCACCCCGTTTCACCTCGGGCCTGCATCATGCCAGCCCGGGCAGCGGCAGCGTCCTGTGGACCAGCCCTTGTCTGGCTCCAAAGGTCGAGCTTCAGGGCCAAGAGCCAGGGCCTTAACACTACGGGATGCTTGCAGCTGCCTGGGGCCAGGGCCGTGCTCCTTAGCATGTGCTCCTTAAAATACTGATGCGGGCTGGCAGATGTCACTGTCGTCCCAGGACAAAGACAACCCCAAACAGGGCCTCAGTCCATCCTGGCCAGGACCCTGGGGGTGGGCGGGTCAACACCACACCCCCATTTTGCAGATGAAGACGTGGACGCTCTGTGGGGTAAGGATGCTGCTCTGGGGCTTCAGCTGAGCTGAGCTGAGCACTGAGGTCTCAGTGTCCCCCCAGAGGGGCCCTCTCTGGGCTGGGGGCAACAAGCATGCATGGGAAGGCCAGCAGGAACGGGTCTTTATTTAGCAAACTCACGGCTGGTGTCGACCCCGCAGGAGGGTTTCAGCCAGAACCCAGGCCAGCACCTCCCCCTTGGCTGGCTGGGCATCCCCGATGGCCTGACTCCCCCCATTTTATTTCTTCCCGAGCATCCCTCCCTGAGATATCAAGCCAGCTGGCTGGGAGGACTCCCTGGTCCCCCACAGCTGGCCTGAGCCCTCCAAGCTCTGAAGGCGGGGAAGGACAGGCAAGAGAGTTGTCCTGGGGGCTTCTGCAGGGAGGTGAAGGCTGTGGAAGGTTCCTGAAACCTCTTCCCCACTTCTGCTGTGGGGCCATTGCACAGCTGCAGGACACCTCTCCCTGAAGCCCCCTGGGCACCACACCCTGACCTGGAGAATTTGGGAGGGAAGGCCAGTCTGACAGGAAGGCCTCCTGCCCATCAGATCCTGTTCCCACAGCTCCTCCCTCACTTCACAGGTAGGGGAGGGGGGCTGTGAAGGGGGAGAGGCACGGCCCAAGGTCACCAGACTTCACAGGTGGGGGATGGGGGCCACAGAGGGGGCGGGGCACGGCCCAAGGTCACCAGAAGCAATGGAGTCAGCACTGGAGGAGGGCAGACAGAGGCTCAGGATGTGGCCAGAGCCACGGGCACGGGAGGAACTGAGAGATGGGACGTCCTGGCGACTCAGCAGGGACTGGAGGACGGCCAGGGGGGAACAGGGTGGCATCACGGGCACCCAAGGGATGCACAGGCTGAGGGCGTGGGCAGAGCCCGTGAGTTATCCAAGGGCAGGGCAACTGGGGTCCTGAGAGGGCTTCTCGGGTGTGGCGGTAACAAGGGGGGCTCTGAGCCCGTCTTGCACCCTAGGAGGAAGCCGTCGGGGGGCAGACATGGAGAGTGGCAACCAGCACGCTGAGTCCCTGCTGGCCTGGCCTCAAGGCTCACCTGGCCACCAGGTGGGCGAAAAGGAAAAGAGAAGAGAAAAACCAAAACCGCCCCAAACCCGCTCTGGGATGCCGGCCCACGTCACTCCCCAAAGCCAAACATCTCGGCTTCCTTCTCCTTCCAGAAGGCGAAGCTCCGGTCTATGTAGCCACAGATGTCCTCGCTGTTGAAGCTGCCCCGCTGGGGGCCGGACCCCAGCCTCTGCGCTGCGGGCTCAGGGCCACCGGGGCCCGCGTGGGGCAGGGGCCCGAGCGGGGTCAGACCCGACTTGCGGCCGGGCTCCATGTCCCGGGCGGAACCGTGGCTGGAGCCGAAGAAGCGGGCTTTGATGTCCTCGAAGCCGTCGGTCCAGGCACGGCGGCCAGCGGCCACCTCGTCGGTCACAGCCTTGTGGAAGGCGCGTGCCACCTCCCAGCCGTGGGCACCCAGGTGCTCGAAGACCTCAAAGCACAGAAGGTGGCGCATCTTGCGCTCCTCGGCCGGCAGATCGCACTCCAGGAGCCGGAAGTAGCCCAGCATGAAGAGGTCCAGCGTGAGGCTGCTGTAGGGCACAGGCGCCCCGCCCACGTGGGGCAGGAACTGCTCGGGGGACAGGGGCCCGCGGGGCTGCCGGCTCAGCCGCCGGAGCTGCCGGGAGGGCACGTGGGCCAGAATGGCCTTCCAGTGGCCCAGCAGCTGGGCGATGACGCTGCGCTGCTGCCAGAGGCGGCCGGGCCGCGGGGTCTCGCTGGGTGGCAGGGAGGGTGGCGGAGGGCCCCTGGCCACCTCCTGCCCCCGCGGCCCTGCGCGCCTGGCCTCCAGGGTCCTGCAGGCCGCCGTCTTGAGGGCCAGCGTGTAGGCCGACTTCTTCCAGTGGCTGAGGAAGAGGGTGACGATGCGCTCCTTGCGAAGGCTGGCCAGGTCCGGGCCCGGCACGGCGCCCGCCTCCAGTGGGGCCTCCTCGCAGCTGATGCCCGAGTCGCTGGCCTCCTCCGTGTCTCCTGGCCCTGGCTTCCCTACGATTGGGCCGCCACAGGGCGGGACGGGGTCAGGCCAGCAACCCCTCGGGCATGACCCCAGGTGGGCTCCCGGCTCGCAGGGGCCAGGGCTTGGGGTGCAGGACTGGCTGGGAGGTGACTCGAAGTTGCCACGGAGTGTCCGCACAGACACCCCATACTTTTGGATCTCGCGCTGGGCCTCACTCCTCGGGGGGCTGGCCAGGGCCGGCCTGTGGGCCTCCGGGGGGGCCCTCTCCTCGCCCTGCACCAGCCCGTTCACGCCCTTCAGGATCAGGGACAAGCTACGCACCAGCTGGGCAATGTGGCTGCACCAGAAGGGCAGGGGCTGCCCGCCAGGCGTGGCCTGTGAGGCCCCCTCCTTGGAGCCCCGGGGCTCGGCCTCCTCGGCCTCCAGCCCAGGCCCCGGGGACAGGAAGCCGCTGTTGACGGTGATGCTGACCAGGGGCGCGGGCAGCAGGGCCTGCAGCTCAGCCGCCAGCTGGCCCAGCTGGTTCTCATACTCCTGGCAGCGGCGCCGGAGCTGCAGGTCGGCGATCTGCTTCTCCAGGTACACCAGGTCGTCCTCGGTCAGCAGCTCCCCAAAGGGGCCCAGGATGGCCCGGTGCGTCTGCGAGTACCGCCAGGCCGCCTGCTCCGTGGGGTCTGCGCGCCTACCGTCGTCCTGGACACAGGGAGGGCAGGTCAGCAGGGACGTGGCCCATGTGGCATGTTCCTGCCGGACACAAGCTCCCCTGGGTGGCCTGGCCCCAGGGAGCCCTCGGGACCCTGGCTGGCCCCTGCCTGGACTCAGAGGGTAAAGAGGTGACAGGCCAGCCCCAGGCCCCAGCCCGAGGCTCACAGCAGTTCTCACCCGGGAAGACTCAGTCCTCCCCTCAGAAGGGGCAGGGGTCCCTCTGCTCTGCCACCCCCGAGTCCTCCTCCTCTCCTCCAGGGTGATGTCAAAGACTGCCCGCAGGGCCCTCTGGATCCCTGCACAGGATGTCCTGTGGGTGGGCAGTGTACCCGAGGAAGGGCAGCCTCTGAGTTCTCATGGTGTGTGGGCGAACTTCACCCCAGAACACCACCCCTCGGGGCTTCCCCGACGCCAGGATACAGCCCGACCCCTGTGCTCGCAGTCTGTGGGAGACAGACACAGAGCCTCCCAGCCGGCATCCCTCTGGGTGGCTCCGTGCCCACCCGGTCACTCCCCCAAGACCCCTGAGCAAGGCCCTGCGTCTGCCCCGTCTCACAGGTGAGGGGCCTGAGCTCTCGCCTGGTTGCCAAGAAGCCCGGGGTTATCTGGTGCAGGGGGGCACTTGGCACAATAAGCCCCCACGAGGCCTGGGGCAGAGAGGGGAGACTGTGGAGTGTTCTTACCACAAGCGTCAGGCATGGAACTTGCAGCCAATGGCCAGGCTGTGCCCAAGCCCATCCCCTGCCCCTTCAGCCTGTTTTCTGTGTTTCCCTGAGTTCTTCACACACCCTTGGCTCTGCCCTAAGGTCAGATTCTAAAGGGCCTCCTGGCTGTGGCAGGGCTCCCCACCCACTGCTGCCTTGCTCCACCCCCAACTCCACGGGCATTCTGACAGCAAGGATGGGCTAGGCCATTAGACCAGAGCCACCCAACACTTCTGAGATGAGGGGGAAGGCATGCCGAAAACCCTGCAGGAGCCATTCCTCAGAAGTGCAGCTAACTCAGGAGCAGGGTGTTTTATTTCATTTGAAATCCTTTAAATAGCCGCAGCTGCTGGGACAGATTGAAGGCAGAAGAAGGGGACGACAGAGGATGAGATGGTTAGGTGACATCACCGACTCGATGGACATGAGTTTGAGCAAGCTCCAGGAGTTGGTGATGGACAGGGAAGCCTGGTGTGCTGCAGTCCATGGGGTCTCAAGGAGCCGGACAGGACTGAGCGACTGAACTGAACTGATATAGCCACAAATGGCTGGCCTTATGGTACTGGCAGGGCAGCTCTAGACCAAGGTTTACATCATTCAAGACATCATTCAAGACAAAGCTGCACCCCTTCAGGGTACAACTCTAGAACAGCTGTCCACAGGGAGGCCAGAGAGAGCCTGTTAAAATCCAAGTCAGACCAGAGCCGTACCCTGCTCAGATTCTCAAAGGCTCCCCGAAGGTCCTGTAATGCCTGCCTGTCCCCTCTCTGACCTCACCTCCGCACCGCGCCTCAGCCAGTGCAGCCTCCCCCTGCTCTCCCCTTGGGCCAGCCCACCCTGCCTTGCGACCTCTGTGCTCACTGTTGCCTCCATTCACAATTGCTTGTCCGTCATCCCCGGAGGGCTCGTCCCTCACTTCCGCCTGACTCCTGCTCAAGGACACTCTCCAGAGAGGCTGCCCCTGAGCACCCGGACAAAGCAGCCCCCTCCCCTTTCCAATGCCTCCTCTCCATAGCTGTTGGATCCTCCCTCCCCCTCCCACGGTCCCCCCCACCGACACCCCAGCACAGTTGCCCAGTCACCCCGCCTTCCCTGCTGGAATATAAGGGTCAGGGGGCAGGGCTGGTCCCTTTCACTGCCGAGAACAGAGCCTGACATGCGGCGGCCACGAGATACAAATCGTGAGATCAAAAAACACGTGGGCAACACATCCCTAAGGCAGGTGAAGGGGCACTGCTCACAGCCCTCTGATCTGGCTCAGCCTCATCGTCCTGCAGAAGAGGAAGCTGAGGATACAGAGGGACACGCAGTAGGGTACCCGGGTATCAAGACTCAAGGTGTGGGCTCAGGAACCCACCTTCCACGTCCACCGGCCAGTACTAAGCCTCCTGCCCCGCCTCCGCCCTCTACACCCTGGTCTCACCGGGGCCCCGCCCACCTCCCACAACGCCCAGCCCTCCCGGCCCCGCCCATGTCTGGGCCCGCCCCGTGTCTGGGCCCGCCCCCACCCTGGCCCCGCCCCCACCCGGGCCCCGCATTGCCCGACCTGGGCCTCTGGCGCTGCTGGAGCTGCGCCCAGGCGCGCCTGCAGCTTTCGCACCATCACCTGCCGCTTCCACTCTGGGATGGGTCGGCCGCACTCATCCTGTGTGGGCACCAGCCCGTCGAGGTCCCCCAAGGGCATCCCGTCCAGCTGCAGCGCGACAAGGCTGTCCGGGGAGCCCCCCGCCGCCGTCTCTGCCCCCTGTGTGGACGCAGGCAGGTCATTCGAGGAGGCCGGTAGGAGCCTGCAGTCCAGGAGCGAGCGGAGGGGAGGGCCGGCCCGGAGGAGCACAGCTGCGGGAGGAGGAGCATGAGGGCTAACCAGGGAGGACGGAGGAGCTGACCACTACCTCACCCCAAGCCTGTTCAAGTGTGAGGCTTCGGAGCGCAGGGGCCCCCTGTCTCTGTAGGATCCCAGTATGTGTGGGGAGGCTCGCAGGCTGAGAGATTCCCCCCTCCTTGGTACATGGCTGAGAAAAGGTTGCTCAGAGCATGCCATGGGGATGGGGAAACTCATTTGGGGAACAGCTGCATAGACAAAGTCTGGTGGTCAATCGTGGACTGCAGGACTTGTCAGAGCCTTTAAAGTGTTGTGTGCACTGTGACTGCACTTGCCAGACTTGCACAGAACATCGCAGGGTCTGGGAGCTCCCAGCCCCCTTTCAGCGAAAGGGTGGGCTGGATGTATAAGGGCCTGGTGCCCAGAGAGGAGGAGGAGGAAGTGTGGGCCAGTGGGAATTGCCAGGGAGTCGTGGGGGACAGACAGCAGTGGGCACCAGGCCCAGCCTTTCCATGGACGGATGCTTTCCTGTACAATGACAGCAGCATCTGTCAGGGTGAGGGGCTTGACCCACTGGGACCCCCCCTGGGATCAGAGACGGTGGCATGTCCACTCTGATGGGTGGACAGTTGCTTGTGGCCTTGAACTCCCATCTCCCCAGAAGCTGGGTGTGCCCCCCACCCCAGGCCAGCCAGTCACCCCAGGGGCCTCCTGGGCTCCACCTGGAGGGAAGGGCCTGGCTGTCCCCGGAGTGACCTGGCCAGGGCCGGCGTAGGAGACATGCTGAGAGGCCAGCTGGGCTTGAGCTGGGGGCCTTGGAAGATGGCAGCACGGCGGGGGCGCTCACCATGGGGACCCTCGGGGCGGCTGTGTGGGTCGCGTGCTCCCTCGGAGGAGGCTGGCCTGGCTGGCCGGGCCAGGCTGGGCTGAGAGACGCTGATGCTGGGAGGAAGCAGGAGGTGGTGTCAGAGAGGCCGGGGGTGGGGAGCAGAGGACCCCAGACCCGGGCACAGCTGGCCTTCCTGAAGGACCACTGGAGCGGGAGCCAAAGGCCCAGCCAGCCCCCTGGCTAAGCGCCCTGGGCAAACTCACTCGTTGCTGCGATCCCATGGGTGTCCATGGGGCCAGCTCCAAGCCTAGCCAGCTGGGGAGCCTGCATTTTACCCACCTCATCCCAGCCACGGTCTGTCCCCCCTCCCCACTCTTCTAAGGCCTGGAAGGAGCTAGAAAGGGTGTAGGGTTCGGTAGTCTGGGGACCGAAGGCAGCCCCATCAGACCACAAACCTGTCCTTTTATGACTCCTCCCTCCACTGCACACACACACACACACCTGTGTGTGGCTACATAACTACCACCCATTCCACGAACCACACTTACCCTCGCTACACATGGGGCCTGCTGACATTTTTCATGCTATCCCATTCTACTTCATTTTGATAAATGCTGGTCCCAGAGCCCCTAGTGGGTGGTGACCTGTGGTTTGAGGCCCGCCCCCCGACCCCTGCTGGAGTCTCAGGAACCGCAGTGGATAGAGCCGACCTCCGCAGTCCCTCCAGACGAGCTGAGGCCCAGAGAAGGGACGGGCTGCCTGGGACCCCAGTGGCAGGAGAGCTCGGCTGGGGGGCTCGGAGCTCACAGAGACGCCGGAGGATTGGGCAGGAGGCGGTGTAACTGTGGTCATGGAGCACTCTGTCCTCCCTTTAACAAGGTGGCAGGACAATAACGGAATCCTGGGAGAGCTGGGGGGCTGGCCCCAGCCCAGGCCTTGTGCCCTGTGTGCCCAGCTGTCCAGCCTTGCTGCTCCCCGCACCCCAGGCCCCCTCGGAGGACCTCAGAGGGGAGGCCAGCAGGGCCTCGTCCCTGCGCCCCTGGCCTGAGCCAGCCCCCCTGGGGACGCATTTACTCACGGGTGGGGTTCCTGAGGCCTGCGCCCCCACTTCTGCCATCCTCTTGGGGATGTCTGGCGGCTGACAGTGGAGGAGGGGGGAACGGCGGGGGCGGGGGGGTCATCAGGAGCGGCACCTGGGGGCGGACAGGCCTGGTCAGCGGGACTCCCTGGGGGGCCTTGACTTGGGCTGCCAGGCGGGGGTGGAGGCACACAGCCCTGGCCTGATCTCCCTAGGGTGGGGCTAGGAGAGGGAAGCGTGTGGGGGCAAGGGGCGGTACCCATGAAGATTATGCCCCACCCCCGTGTCTCTCCACCTGGGTGGGCACACCCCCCCCACGCCCACTGGGTGAGCCCCCATCTCAGGCCCAGCTCGTGAGCTCCCTCTGGAGGCAGCTTAACTCAGCTCTGGGTCAGGAGCTGCGTTGCCCCTCGTGCTCAGCACTCCTTGGCCTTACAGGGGACACGTGCACACATGCACACCTGTGGGCATGCGTGCCCATTCACGTACACACACACACCCTCGCCGACTGTCCCCTGGCGGTGCCGAGACAGACTGCCCGGACCTGCGCCCGTGCTCAGTCCTGGGCACAGAGGGAGCCCCAGTGAACCCGGACGTGCTCTCAGCCCCACCCCACAGGGCAGTGGCGCGGTGCCCAGGACCCACCACGCAGTTCCGGGGAGCCTGGGGCCACAGAGGCCCACGTCTGGGCTGCAGGGGCCCCCACATTGCAACCCCACATCTGCCCCAAGTGTGGGGCACCCCCACCATCCCCCCTGCCCCCAGCACTGACTGGTGGGGAACCAGAAAGAATCCTAGACCTGCAGGCATCCAAACCCCGTCCCCCGTCCCCAGCTCAGCCCTGCGAGGCCTCCTCTCTGGCCTCTGGCCAGCAGGAGCCAAGAGGGCTGGAAGGGGTGGCGGATGGGCTGGCCGAGCAGAGACTGGGGCGCACAGGCAGCCATGTGCGGGGCTGCCTTCGCCGCCTGCCTTCCCAAGCCCCTCCTCAGGTGGCAGAGAAGCTCTCCACGAGGACGTGAGCCGTCCTGCAAGGACTCCAGAGCCAGGCTTGCTGCCTTTTGGTTTAAAGCTGAGCGTCACAGGCAGGCTGGCCCTGTCTTGCCGGTGGCTTGTCTCCCGGCTGCCCCCAGTCGCCCTGATGCCTGAGAGCCACGACCGCCCCAGCTTGCGGCTCCAGCAGAGAGGGCCACCCTCGGCGGGCCTGCTGGGCACTCACCCTTGACCGTCAGACCAAAGCGCCTCAGCCTGCTCCCTCCCATGGGCAGCGATGGTGCACGAGGGCCTTGGGGCCCCTAGGCTGGCGCTGGAGAGAGCCCCGGGCAGGGCAGAGGAGCTGGATCAAACCTGCCCCACAAAGGACGTGTGGTTTGGGCCCAGTGCTGGCCCCAGTGTCGGGTGGGTGGCTCGTGCCACAGCTCCATTCAATATCCTCTCCTGTCCCTGTCCTGAAATCCTTGGTCGGTTTTTAACAAGAAGCCCATGTGTTCGCTTTGCGCGGAGCCCTGCCCATGGCACCGCAGCTGGCACTGCTGGGGTTAAGTCCTTTGGCCACCTGGGTGTCCCCAGCTCCCTGCAGGTGGGTCCCCCCTGGACAAGGAGGTGCAGGTGTCCCGTGGCCACCCCGGCCTGAGGAAACCCCTCAGAAGAACCCCTGTGGCTACAGCCACTGCCGCAGGCCCCTCCGGCACATCCCAGGACCCTCTGCACTCTGGGGCCACCGGGAGGGGAGCCTGGGGCCTGAGTGCTTATCTGCCCGTCGCCGGTACCTCCTACCTCTCTCTGTAGAAACTGGTGCTGGGAGCCCGGCCTCAGCAGGAGCGTCTGCAGCCCCTAGCCCGGGAGGACCCTCGGAGGCAGGCCCTGGGCCGTGAGCACGGAGCTGAGCCCTCTGGAGCCGTCGGGGGGTGTCGCGGTGCCCGCCCCCGGGAGCAAGAGGCGTCGCATTAATATTTGAAGGCGGAGGTGTCAGGTGGCCTGGCGGGCTTTAGGCTGGTATGGGATCCCTTACCAGCAGGCCTTAACCCTCCCCCGGACAGGGGCTGGGGGAGCAGACCCTCCGGAGAGGGAGGGGAGACCAGAGCTCCTTGGTCGCACAAAAGGGATTGTGGTCGCAAAACAGAGACAGCACAGAGGGGTCCACCAGGGCAGCCTTCAGGCACGGCTGGGGAAACAGATTAGGGGAGGCAGGGCGCTTTCTCAGGGGTTCACGGCGGGGACAGGGCAGGGCTGGGATCTGAATCCTACTTGAGACGCTGCCCCCCTCGCTCCTGCCAGAACCGAGCCCCTCGAGTCGCTGCTCCTTTGGTCCAGGGCCACCAGCCATGGAGGGAGAGGCAGGCAGGTGGGCGTCTGGGGGAAGCCTGGCACCAGTGGGGTCTCTGGTACCCCCGCCGAGGATGCCAAGCCCTGGCTGCTGTTCGCCTGTCTGCCTTGGCGCAGGGGACCCAGAAGGAAGACCAGGCTGCTCACGCTGGCTACAAATCAGGGGGCGCCCGGCTTGGGGTTCTCGGCTGTGATACACAGCTGTGTGCAGCAGCCATCCGCGCCCGGATCGGTCACCCTGGGACTTCGGGGGCGGGGGCGGGGTTCTGACAAAACATGACGCCTGCTCCCTGCCGTGTGCCTCAGACCTGGGACTCTCCGGTCTTCCAGCATCCATGATGCAGGCATGAGATGGCTTAGGAGCCTGAAGGAGGGTCGAGTCAGACCCCAGACCCGACGGCTGGAGAACCCGGTCCTGACGGTCTGACAGACAGAGCGGGGCTGAGACCCAGGCGCTGAGTCTGCCAGAGCCTCCCCGGCCCCCGCCCTGGCCTGGGGGCCCTCGGGGCTTACCGTACCCCAAGTTGAACCTGCTCTCCAGGGTGACGGGAAAGGGCCTCCCATTCCCAGAGTGCAGGGCTCTGCTGAGTTGGAAGGAAGACAGAAAAGGCAGGACGTTGGTCCAGGGCCCAGGGGAACGGACCTTGGCCCCGGACCACCGCACCCGCAGCCTGGGAGGCCGCATGCCCCAGGTCCCTGAGGCCGAGCTCTGCTTCAGCTCTCCCCGAGGAGAAGCCCTGGGGAGTCGCTCAGTGTCCCGCGGGCCTGAGTTTCTCTGCCTTTGCTGGGAAGAAGAGGGCTTACAGGGAGCCCCTGGCAGAGCCTGGCGCACCGCGGCAGAGACCTCCTTGCTGCTGTCAGCAGGGTGTCACGAGGATCTCTAACTTTAAGCAGGACGGGGGTCTGCTGTGGCGGCTCCCGGTGACAGGAGTATCCAGGCCCTGGATACTAACCAAGTCTACGGGACCTGGGGGAGTGGTGCCGACCTCTGGGGTCCTGACAGCTGGGCGTGTCCAAGGTTGCTGGTCAGCTGGCCTTGGGTCAGTGACCTTCCCGTGGTCTGGTGTCTCTTTTTCTGTGTTTCTGATGAGATTTGAGCAGCACCACGCCTGCCATGCATTTTACATGGAGGACCGCTGTGGCGAGCCGGGTTACAGGCCTGTAACACCACCCGGGCTGAGAAAATCATGACCCACGGATGGGTGCTGGACACCCAGGCACCACGGCTGAGATTGGGTTACGGGCTGCCCTTCCCTCGGGGGGAGCAGTCTGCCTCGGGGAGCCCCTGGCCCTCTCTTGGCCTCGGTTTCCCCATCGGGACAATGAAGGGGTCTGAGGGTCCCTCTGGACCCAGGGAGGGCAATTAGGCACCGCTGGGTGTTCAAGGCACACCTCTAACCCCCAGCAAGGCTCCTCAGTTACGTCACACACATGACAAAACCAGGGTTCATGGGTGCTCAGGACTTGGGGGTGTCGCTCGGCCAAGAAGGGTCGCTCCAACTCTGGTGGGCGTGAGTACAGGGGCGGGGGGCGGGCGGCGAGCTGAGAGGCTGGGCTCGGCCTGCACAGAGGGCTGTGCTCACTGCCCTGGACGGCTGCTCCTAGCTGCGGTGGCCCGGCCCACGCCCTGGAGGTTTGGGGAGCACGGGGCCCCCTCTAGCCACTGCCAAGCCCTCCTCACTGTGTAGAGGTGACCCCAGGCCCGGGGAGCGGAAAAAGGTGGCCAGGATTGCTGCGGGGGGGAGCACCTGTCCAGCCTCGCCCCCAGGCTGCCTCTCCTGGGACCCACGACGCCCTGGGGGCAGAGGCAGGTGGCGGGGTTGAGAGGAAAAGGCAGGCTTTCACCACCTCCTCCGAGCACGACATGGGAAGAGGCCGCGTGGGCGACCTCTGGATATCGTGTTTCCATCAATATTGCAACAGGCCCCCCCCCGCCTTCCCCAGCCTGGCGGCCCCAGCTGGTGGCCTGCCCTCCTGCGGGGCCGAGACTGAATGTAGGGGTTCGGGGGGCAACTCCAGCCAGTCCTGGGTGCAGCGGCTCATGGGGAGCTGGACGAGCCTGCCCCTTTGCCACACAGGCGGGGCAGGTGGACAGGCTGGACTCTGCAGGCCTGCAGGCTGGGTGGGGAGGCTACACAGACCGCCTAGGCTGGCATGGGGAATACCGAGTGGAGGGTCACTGCCTCATAGCCCGTGGTGACACCAGGGGAGACCGCCAGCACCAGAAGGAACCCCAGGAAACCTGACGTGGGCTGGTCCCCACAGCCCCCAGCGGAGGGGTCAGGAGGGTGTCCAGAGTCCCCACCCCTAAGAGAGCTGGGCAGAGCGGCCAGGAGGTGTGGGCTGGTGTGCCAGGGCCTGGGGAGAGGGGGCTGGGCACAGAGATCCTGCTCGGACAGAAGGCCCAGCTGTGGGCACCGCTGCGTGGGCTGGGGGCGAGCTGGGGACCCCCGGACAGGGGCCAGGAAGCACCTGCCCCTGCTAGCAGAGGGGTGGCCCAGCCCCGACCAGAGCAGGCGCAGGGCCCACACAGAGGCCAGAGACCCGGGTGGCCAGGCCACCCCCATCCTGCAGACCACGCAGCTCTGTCCACCACACCAGGAACCTGCAGAGTCCCTCCAACTTCTGGAACTCAAGCCAGAAAGACAACTCTTATCAAGCAGTAGCCAATCGAAAGAAAGTATGACAGTGAAAGTCGCTCAGTCGTGTCCGACTCTTTGTGACCCCACGGACTATACAGTCCATGGAATTCTCCAGGCCAGAATACTGGAGTGGGTAGCCTTTTCCTTCTCCAGGGGTTCTTCCCAACCCAGGGACCGAAGCCAGGTCTCCCACATTGCAGGCGGATTCTTTACCAGCTGAGCCACCAGGGAAGCCCGAGGATACTGGAGTGGGCAGCCTTCCCCTTCTCCAGCAGATCTGCCCGACCCAGGAATTGAACCGGGGTCTCTGCATTGCAGGCGGATTCTTTACCAACTGAGCTATCAGGGAAGCCCACAGCCAATTGAAGGGTCAGTAAACAGTAAACAGATTGCTTCAAGCAGTGACTGTAGTTCTTGTGTCTGAAACTAGGATACCGAGACAAACCAGGACTTCAATGCATGTGTCCTGAAGCACCCCCAGCCCCCAGCCCCTGGCTGCCCAGGTGTGGGTGTCGGGCGGATGAGACAGGCTCTCCCGCTGGCCCAGGGCCAGGGAGGAAGGCGGCTCTGCCTCCGTTGTCCTGGACACTGAGGGGCAGACACCCTGAGGGAAAGGGAGGCGCGGCAGCCTGGGGTGGGACCCGGCATGGGGGAAAACGGCGCCCCCGTGGGCCTCAGTGCTCTCACCTGAGGAGGGAGCCAGCTGGTCCCAGGGACACCTTCCGAAGGGGTGGTCAGTACAGAAGACTGCGGCAAAACCTGTGCGGGTTGGGACGAGTCGTCAGTCACCGCCCGGGGCCTTGGGGGTGGGGGGCTGATGGAGCAGGCCTGCCCCCGAACACCTACACGCCCACTGCTCCATTCATTCAGCAAACACACGCGGCCCGGCCTGTGCTGGGGGGCCGGCACACGGGGCCCCTGCCCTTGCAGATGCCAGGCTGGGCAAGGTCATGTGCCCAGATGGGAGCCCGCCTGAAACTGCCCCCTTCTGGGCTGCACAGGGCTGGCCCGCCTCCTGGGGTTGCCCCCCCCCGAGGACCCGGGACCCACTCCCACCCTGGGGCGGTCCTTAGCCTGACCCAGCCATCCAGCCTAAGTGTGAGCGTGGGCTCTGTGGCCTGGGTGGCGGGCAGATCTCAGCGGGGGTCCAGCCGCGGCCCAGCCCTGGTCCCCCTTGTAGCCCTGGTCCCCTCCCAGCCCGGGGCCAGGCCCTCCCCTCCTCCCTCTCGGCCGTCAGCGCAGGGGGGCCCGGGGGGAGGGGCCGTGAGGCTCACCGGCCGGGCGCTGTCGCGCAGGTACTGGGCACAATCGCGGTGGCCATGGTACTCCGCCAGCTCCGCGGCCGTGTAGCCGTCGTCGTCCCGCAGGGCGGGGTCCACGCGGTGGGACAGCAGGGTCTGGCAGCACTGCAGGCGGGGGGCGCACACAAGTGACCAGCGCCAGCTCCCCGCACCCCCTCAAGCTGAGACACCGAGGCCTGAGCCCCGCCCTGACGCAGGCCGCCCTGTCCTGGCAACTTGGGGTCCCGCAGGCACCAGCACCCCAAATCCAGGGTGGGAGCCCCAGGCGCCCTCACTCAGGTAAGCAGGCGGCACAGCTGGATCCCAGCCAGGCTGCCTGACCCTGACTTTGCCCCTGTAGCCCAGGCCTCGGGTTTAAATAGGGAGCTGGTTTCCATCTTAACAGCAACTCCTGGAGGTGTGTCCATTCTCACACAAAGAAACTGGGGTGCAGAGGCTAAAGAAGACGGCTCCGCCCCCAGGTCTCCGGGCTGTGCCTCGCCCACCTCGCCCGGCCTGCTCCCTGGCATCCCGGTCAGGCCTAGCGCTCAACAAGCCCCTCCTCTTGGCTCCAGGCCCAGGGTGAGCTCCGGGGGTCCTCACTCCATCCTCGATGCCTCCATCTCTGAGGTCCGGCTCCTGCGCTGGCCTCACACGCCCCCTCCCCTGGTCAGGCCGGCGCTGGGCCCCCAGGACCGGGAGGAGAGGAAGGCGGGAGGCTCAGCAGCAGGGGGCAGAGGAGAGGAGGGGGCAGTGGAAAGCGATACGCAGATGGAGCAGGGGCACTGGGGTGTCGGGCCTGAGCCCAGATGGGTCTGGGGCAGCGGCCCTGGGGATGGGGAGAGGAGGACTTCCCCGTGAGCAGGGGGCGGGAAAGCAGATGTGGACTCCGGGAGAACGGTCTGTTCCAGTGCCTCTGTTTTTCTACAAATCTGAGACAATTCTAAATTCTTCTAAAATAAGAATTTATTTTAAAATATGGAGTGGGCATTATCAGAGAAATGCAAGTCAAAACCACAATGAGGTACCATTTCATGCCAGTCAGAGTAGCTGCTATCAAAAATTCTACAAACAATAAATGCTGGAGAGGGTGTGGAGAAAAGGGAACCCTCTTACACTGTTGGTGGGAATGCAAACTAGTACAGCCACTATGGAGAACAGTGTGGAGATTCCTTAAAAAACTGGAAACAGAACTGCCATATGACCCAGCAATCCCACTGCTGGGCATACACACCGAGGAAACCAGAATTGAAAGAGACGCGTGTACCCCAATGTTCATCGCAGCACTGTTGATAATAGCCAGGACATGGAAGCAGCCTAGATGCCCATTAGCAGCCGAATGGATAAGGAAGCTGTGGTACATATACATAATGGAATATTACTCAGCTATTAAAAAGAATGCATTTGAATCAGTTCTAACGAGGTGGATGAAACTAGAGCCTGTTATACAGAGTGAAGTAAGTCAGAAAGAAAAACACCAATACAGTATATTAACACATATATACGGAATTTAGAAGGATGGTAACAATGACCCTATATGTGAGACAGCAAAAGAGACACAGATGTAAAGAACAGATGTTTGGACTCTGTGGGAGAAGGTGAGGGTGGGATGATGTGAGAGAATAGCATTGAAACATGTATATTACCATGTGTGAAATAGATCACGAGTCCAGGTTCGATGCCTGATACAGGGTGCTCAGGGCCGGTGCACTGGGATGACCCTGAGGGATGGGATGGGGAGGGAGGTGGGAGGGGGTTTCAGGATGGGGAACACATGTACACCCATGGCTGATTCATGTCAATGTATGGCAAAACCCACCAAAATATTGTAAAGTAATTAGCCTCCAATTAGAATAAATAAATAAATTTACAAAAAAAAAAGAGTAAGGTGGGGGGATCATATTTCCTGGATGATCATAATTTTCTGGGAATGTTAACAAATTTAAGACCCAACAGGCGATCAGTAATGTGTGGACTCTGCTTCTGCCCTGGTGACAGCCCAACCAGAGACAAGGATGTGATATGGATATTCGACAGGCTGGGCGGTCGATGGCAGGGAGAAGTGATCCTGGGACTTCCCCGGTGGTCCAGTGCTTACGAACCCACCTGCCAAGGCAGGGGGACATGGGTTTGATCCCTGGTCCGGGAAGACCCTTCATGTTGCAGGAAAACTAAGGCTGTGCACCGCAAGTACTGAGTCCGAGTGCTGCCAGTACTGCGGCCTGCAAGAGCTAGGGCCCCTGCAATGATGAGAGGTCCCTGCACCGCAGCGAGGACCCGCTCCCACTCGCCACAAGCAGAGGAGGCCAGAGGGGGTGGGGCAACAAGGAAGACCCAGTCCAGCCAAGGGAAGAGGAATTTCCACAACACAAAGATGGAAAAGGCAGCGGTGCTCAGCTCTGAGGCTTGAGTCCCTCTCCTTTCCCGCCAAGGGCGGAGGGTGAGGAGCTCATGAACCCTTGGCTTATCTGCTGAACCTCCTGGACTCCTGTAGAATACTTCACTTGAAAAAAGATGTTACTGCTTAAAAATAAAGTTGGCAGGGTGCTGCGCCGGCCACCCTCCGGATTGTGGTGGCAGTGGCTGGTGGGGGGCGGGACGCTGTCTGAGCCGCACCGCGCTGGCTCAGGGCCCTTCAGGCCTCCCAGCCCAGCCCCTCTGGATGCCACCCCCCATCGTCTGCTCACGTACAGGGGGCCTGGGGGATGTATCCTCAGTTGAGTTCAGTTCAGTCGCTCAGTCGTGTCTGACTCTTTGCGACCCCATGAATCGCAGCACGCCAGGCCTCCTTGTCCATCACCAACTTGCGGAGCTTGCTCAAACTCATGTCCATCGAGTCGGTGATGCCATCCAGCCATCTCATCCTCTGTCCTCCGCTTCTCCTCCCGCTTTCAATCTTTCCCAGCATCAGGGTCTTTTCCAATGAGTCAGCTCTTCGCATGAGGTGGCCAAAGTATTGGAGCTTCAGCTTCAACATCATTCCTTCCAATGAACACCCAGGACTGATCTCCTTTAGAGTGGACTTGTTGGATCTCCTTGCAGTCGAAGGGACTCTCAAGAGTCTTCTCCAACACCACAGTTCAAAAGCATCGATTCTTTGGTGCTCAGCTTTCTTTATAGTCCAGCTCTTACATCCATACATGACCACTGGAAAAACCATAGCCTTGACCAGACGGACCTTTGTTTGCAAAGTAATGTCTCTGCCTTTTAATATGCTGTCTAGGTTGGTCATAACTTTCCTTCCAAGGAGTAAGTGTCTTTTAATTTCATGGCTGCAATCACCATCTGCAGTGATTTTGGAGCCCCCAAAAATAAAGTCTGCCACTGTTTCCACTGTTTCCCCATCTATTTGCCATGAAGTGATGGAACCGGATGCCATGATCTTAGTTTTCCGAATATTGAGCTTTAAGCCAACTTTTTAACTCTCCTCTTTCACTTTCATCAGGAGGCTCTTTAGTTCTTCTTCACTTTCTGCCATAAGGGTGGTGTCATCTGCATATCTGAGGTTATTGATATTTCTCCCGGCAATCTTGATTCCAGCTTGTGTTTCTTCCAGCCCAGCGTTTCTCATGATGTACTCTGCATATAAGTTAAATAAGCAGGGTGACAATATACAGCCTTGACGTACTCCTTTTCCTATTTGGAACCAGTCTGTTGTTCCATGTCCAGTTCTAACTGTTGCTTCTTGACCTGCATACAGATTTCTCAAGAAGCAGGTCAGGTGGTCTGGTATTCCCATCTCTTTCAGAATTTTCCACAGTTTATTGTGATCCACACAGTCAAAGGCTTTGGTATAGTCAATAAAGCAGAAATAGATGTTTTTCTGGAACTCTCTTGCTTTTTGGATGATCCAGTGGATGTTGGCAATTTGATCTCTGGTTCCTCTGCCTTTTCTAAAACCAGCTTGAACATCTGGAAGTTCACGGTTCACGTATTGCTGAAGCCTGGCTTGGAGAATTTTGAGCATTACTTTACTAGCATGTGAGATGAGTGCAATTGTGTGGTAGTCTGAGCATTCTTTGGCATTGCCTTTATTTGGGATTTGAATGAAAACTGACCTTTTCCATTCCTGTGGCCACTGCTGAGTCTTCCACAATTGCTGGCATATTGAGTGCAGCACTTTCACAGAATCATCTTTTAGGATTCGAGATAGCTCAACTGGAATTCCATCACCTCCACTAGCTTTGTTCGTAGTGATGCTTCCTAAGGCCCACTTGACTTCACATTCCAGGATGTCTGGCTCTAGGTGAGTGATCACACCATCATGATTATCTGGGTCATGAAGATCTTTTCTGTACAGTTCTTCTGTGTATTCTTGCCACCTCTTCTTAGTATCTTCTTCTTCTGTTAGGTCCATACCATTTCTGTCCTTTATTTTGCCCGTCTTTGCATGAAATATTCCCTTGGTATCTCTAATTTTCTTGAAGTGATCTCTAGTCTTTCCCATTCTATTGTTTTCTTCTATTTCTTTGCATTGATCGCTGAGGAAGGCTTTCTTACCTCTCCTTGCTATTCTTTGGAACTCTGCATTCAAATGGGTATATCTTTTCTTTTCTCCTTTGCTTTTCACTTCTCTTCTTTTCACAGCTATTTGGAGGCTTCCTTAGACAGCCATTTTGCTTTTTTGCATTTCTTTTTCTTGGAGATGGTCTTGATCCCTGTCTCTTGTACAATGTCATGAACCTCTGTCTATAGTCCATCAGGCACTCTATCAGATCTAGTCCCTTAAATCTATTTCTCACTTCCACTGTATAGTCATAAGGGATTTGATTTAGGTCATACCTGAATGGTCTAGTGGTCTTCCCCACTTTCTTCAATTTAAGTCTGAATTTGGCAATAAGGAGTTCATGATCTGAGCCACAGTCCGCTCCCAGTCTTGTTTTTGCTGAGTGTATAGAGCTTCTCCATCTTTGGCTGCAAAGAATATAATCAATATGATTTCGGTGTTGACCATCTGGTGATGTCCATGTGTAGAGTCTTCTCTTGTGTTGTTAGAAGAGGGTGTTTGCTATGACCAGTGCATTCTGTTGGCAAAACTCTATTAGCCTTTGCCCTGCTTCATTCTGTACTCCAAGGCCAAATTTGCCTGTTACACCAGGTGTTTCTTGACTTCCTACTTTTGCATTCCAGTCCCCTATAATGAAAAGGACATCTTTTGGGGGGTGTTAGTTCTAAAAGGTCTTGTAGGTCTTCACAGAACCGTTCAACTTCAGCTTCTTCAGCATTACTGGTTGGGGCATAGACTTGGATTACCGTGATACTGAATGGTTTGCCTTGGAAACGAACAGAGATCATTCTGTCGTTTTTGAGATTGCATCCAAGTACTGCATTTCGGACTCTTTTGTTGACTATGATGGCTACTCCATCTCTTCTAAGGGATTCTTGCCCACAGTAGTAGATATAATGGTCATCTGAGTTAAATTCACCCATTCCAATCCATTTTAGTTCGCTGATTCCTAGAATGTTGACATTCACTCTTGCCATCTCCTGTTTGACCACTTCCAATTTGCCTTGATTCATGGACCTAACATTCCGGGTTCCTATGCAATATTGCTCTTTACAGCATGGAACCTTGCTTCTTTCACCAGTCATATCCACAACTGGGTGTTGTTTTTGCTTTGGTTCCATCCCATCATTCTTTCTGGAGTTATTTCTCCACTGATCTCCAGTAGCATATTGGGCACCTACCGACCTGGGGGGTTCATCTTTCAGTGTCGTAACTTTTTGCCTTTTCATACTGTTCATGGGGTCCTCAAGGCAAGAATACTGAAGTGGTTTGCCAGTCCCTTCTCCAGTGGACCGCATTCTGTCAGACCTCTCCACCATGCCCCGTCCGTCTTGGGTGGCCCCACACGGCATGGCTTAGTATTCTCAGGCTCTCCTCTTACCTGAGGACTGTCCCGGCCCAGCCTCTAGACAAGGATGGACTAGGGGCAGTGACCTGCAGGGCTGAGTGCTGGGCTGCAGGGTGAGAGGAGCGGTGTGGTTGGGGTTAGGGGAGCAGGAGGGGGCCCTCAGGGCTCCTGCGAGTCAGGAGGAAGTTTTCAGCCTTGCTGCCGGGCACGGGGACATCATGCCTCTCTCTGACTCGTCAAAAGGACCGTGTGCCTTCCCAGGACTCTGGGTGGCTGCCCCAGGTTGCTCATGGGCCACCTGGGCCCAGAATAACCTGGGGTTTCAGCTGGAAACGGCTGTCCAGAATCAAAGTCCAAAATGGGATACCGGGCTGCACCTCGATAAAACGCCTGCCCTGCCTCGAGTAGCCTCTCCGGGGCCTGTGCCCCGGGGGCCATGGGAACCCCGCGGGAAGGCCCGGGAGACGTCGCAGATGCACTGATCCACTTTGGAGCCCTGCCGGATGGTTCTGGGGGGGGGCAGAGGCGGGCGGAGGAGTCATCCCACGTGTTCCCTTCAGATGCACTCCGCTCAGACATGGCCTAGACTTCGCAGGAGGTCCGCGGGCAGGTCGAGCCAGTGCAGGGGCCAGCGGCTCACGGCCGGGTCCACTCCCAGGGCTGGACCTCATGTATTGGAACACCGACCCCTGCCTACTCCAGGTTTCCAGATGCTGTTTCCTGGGCCACGTGCACCCCTAGGTTTATCTGGATCACAGGGAAGGGGCTGACCTCACACCCCTGCAGGGCTTTGCTCCCAGGATGCTCAGAGCAGGGGGCCAGCAGCCCCCCTACTGGGAGGACTGGCAGGAAGGCCGACCCCTGAGCCAGCACCTGGGGAGTCTCTGAGCAAAGGGAGGGGTCCCACACTGAGGGCAGAGCGTGGGCTTTATTCCCAGAGAGATCTGAGTCTGAATCTGCATTCTGGGCAACGGCTGCCCCTCTGAGGCTCGGTTTACCCGTCTGTAAAAGGGGATAATAGTATGTATCCTACAGGGTTGTGTTGAGGGTTCAGTGACTCATTCACAGGAAGTGGTCCAGGACTGCCAGCTCTCTGAGGCTCCCTTGCCCACCCCCCTACCCCCACCGCCTTACCTCCATCTGCCCATTCTCTGCTGCGTCATGGAGGGGGGTCCCCCCCCAGGAGTCTCTCATGATGGGGGCGCCCATCAACAGGAGCCGGTCCAGAATGGGCGTGTGGCCGCCCCGAGCGGCGAAGTGCAGGACAGTGGCCCCCTCGTCATCCTGAGCTGTCAGGCCGATGTCCGTGAAGGTGACCTGCGGGCGGAGGAAGGGGGACAGGACAGCTGAGGCTGGACGGGGGCAACCACTCCTCCCCCGGGGCAGGGGGCCCTGGGGACAGGGCTTGCTCCTCTTGTGCGCCCTGGGCAGCCTGGGTGAGACTCCACAGCCCCCAAACCTGCCCCAGCCCAGATCTTAAGCTGAACACCCCTAGGGGCGTTCCCATTTCAAATAAAGAATGCCTTCGGGCAGCACCCAAGGGCCAGCAGACAGGTGTTTGCTGAAGAAGGGAGGGACCTCCTGGCATCAGGCCTGTTTGCATACTGACCATTACAGCTCCAGTGCCAAGATGCAGGGTGCTGGGGGGCGGGCCCTGTGCAGCCTTCCTCAGCACGCTGGATGCGAGCCTGGTCATCCTGCGGCCTGGGCCCCGTCCCACTGGCAGCCTTCCAGCCAGCCCTCCTCACAGCCCTCACCGGCCCCTCTGTACGGGCACCTGTGGGCTCTGCGCTGCAGCCCCCAGCCAGCCCTGCGGCCCCCAGCCAGGCCTGCGTGCCCCCAAGGCAGCCATGTGACCCCTGCCAATGTGACGCTGGAAGGGGCTCTTCTTCTGCTTTCCCGACGGAAGGGCCGGAGCATGCGGCATCACCCCCTTTTTCTCCCTCTTCATACATTGAACGTGGCCAACCTTCTCCAAGAAGGTGAGGCCAGGAGAACAGCAAGGGTGTGACCTGGTGTGAATGGCCTCCTCTGTTTCTTACGTGGAAGGGATAACCTTTTGGTGGTTTACTTCCCTGGTCACTGCAGCCAAATGCTGGCTGATCCAACATTCAAATGTGTCTATTAGAAAAAGGACAGCGAGCTGGGAGGAGAGCGCCTCCCATCAGCCAGCTCTCCCAGGGGCGCAGGGCCCCAGCCCTGAGTGGGTCAGCCAGGCTGGACGCTGCGCCCTCTGCCCGTGATCCATCCTGCAGGAGGCGGGGGTGGGGAGTCCCCTGGAAGAGGCTTTCTGGCCCTGGGACCCTCGGCCACAGCTGTTTCTTCCTGGGGTGAGCCCCTCGTGGGGCTGCCCCGGGGGGCCAGGTGGATGTTCTCCGCTCCTGCTCGCCACCCCCACCCCCCCCCCCGCTCTGAGAGGCCACATGTCCTGCCGACTCACTCCCACCATGTGTGCTGAGCACCCGCTGCCTTTGCGCCCCCGCGGCCAGACCCGGCCAGGACTCAGGCTCTTGCAGGGTCAGGAGTCCAGGTCTGGGGACAGGCACATTTCTCTCATTCACCATCTGAACTACAGGTCAGAGGACGGAAGTACAGCTCCACCTGACGGCCAGGGTGGGGCCAATGCTGGAAGCTTTCTCCCGCGATTGGGGCTGGCCCCATAGGAGCAGCTGCAGAAGGGCAGCCGGTGAGGGGCACGGCTTGTGCAAAGGTGGGTGCCGGCGGGTGCTCCAGGGGCAAAGGGCCAGCCTGGGAGAGGCGGTGGTGATGGGGGGCTGGAGCCAACTGCTGGGGGCTTCTGAGGCCAAGGTGAGCGGCCGGAGGCCAGAGGAAATCATTCCTTCCTTCCCTCACGCAGCATCCCCACAGCTCTTACCATGTGCCAGGCACAAGGAGCAGAGCAGCTGGACTGAGTCCCTCCCCAGCCACCTCCTGCCCACCTGCCCCTCCCCAGAGAGACCTCCCACTCTGACTCTTGACCAGGTAATGGAGACCCTCTCTGTCACTCTCAGAGCAGCCGACATCCCACAAGGCTGGTTTTCCAGGGCGGAAGCGGAAGTCCCCAGCCCTGGAAAAAGCCTTGGAAGAAGGCATCCATCCTCCCCCATCTATGGATCACTCTGTGTTCCTTCTGGAAAGAGGCCCAGATGATGCCTCCATGGGTCCAGAAGGGAAGAAGGGTGGGGCTCGTGGGGCCCCCCAGGGTCTGGGGGCCCCCCAGGGTCTGGGTAGCAGGGCATGGACAAGTGGTCAAAGAGCAGGGCCAGGCACTGCTGTGTCACCCACCCTGAGAACCCGGACACCCACCAGGACTCCTAGGGGAGGGATCGGGAGAGCCCGCAGGGGGTCCTGCAGGGGCGGGTCCAGTCCAGGGCCACCCCAGTCAAAGCTCTCCTCTGCACCCTAGACTGGGCGTGGCATGTGGGTGCTCTAAGGCGGGGGGAGGCACTTCTGATCCGCCCACCACCGCGTGGTCCCTGAACTTTCCGTGGGCGATCTGAGACCCAGGGTGTGGCGCCCCCGCCCCAGCCGGCCCCGCGTGCTAGGCGGGAGCAGGTGCCAGCCTCCCCGGACGGGCGCCCCCTTACCAGCCAGACGACGAGCGAGTAGTGGCCGCGGGCGGCGGCGGCGTGCAGCGCGCTCATGCCGTCGAGGGCGCGCAGATGCACGTCGGCGCCGCCGTCCTTCACCAGGAACTGCGTCAGGTGGAGGTGGCCCTCCTGGCAGGCCAGGTAGAGCGGGGAGGCGCCGCTGCGCGTCCGCCGGTTCACGCCGCTGCAGGGGAGGCCGGGCTTCAGAGCGCGCTGGGCCAGGGCTCGCGAGGAGCCGCTCCGGCCCAGGGCCCAGACCGGGGCGGGGAGGCCCGGCACCTGGCTCTTTGCGGCCATCCCCTGACCCGCCGAGGTGCTCAGCCGGCTATGGCCCAGGTTGCGCGCGGCCCAAGGAATTCAGCTCCCCGCACTCGCCATCACGCTGTGCGCGCCACCGGGGGTTGGCCGTCAGGGGTCTCCTCTTAGGGTAAATGGCCCAGCAGGGCCCGCAGTGGGCGGGTCAGGGAACCTCCGGACCTGGGGCCTTGCTCCGGGCAAGGGGCCATTTGTGAGCAGGACACTAGCCCTTCGCGGCGCTCGCCCAGCGCCCGTATTCCAGGCCCCCCGTATGGACAGACTGGGGCAGGGTCGTCAGGTTTCTGCATCCGGCCTTGCCTCCATGTGGTCGCGGGGCCAGGTGAATTCTTGGTGCCCTGCGAACCCCTGCACGGAGCGGCAAGACCCTCTCCCAACCCGGCCCCCACGCCATGTTGACAGAGGCTTCCGCTTGGGCTCCCGCGGTCTCTGCCCGTGGGCACGTGGGCCCTGGGGCAGGGGACCTTCCCGGTGCATGTGTGTGTTTTAATGTGAACTCTCCCGGTTTTCAAATGACAGAAAATACTTCTAAAACTGCCAGTCTGAGAGACACTCTGCGGGCGGCGAGGCCCGGGGCAGCCCGGTGTGGACTCTTCAGGGAAGACTCACAGAAGCGAGTCCCAAAGGCCTGGGGGGAGACATCGGACGGGAAGGCCCAGGAACAGCAGCACTGTCGCGGGGCGGCCAGGACGGCCGGCCAGCTAACAAGGGCCCCGCAGGAGAAGAGGTGTGGTCAGAGGCAGACGGCTCGGGGGAGAAAGGCCAGGTCAGGTGAGGGGTGGACACAGAGCCCCGCTCCCAGCCAGGACAGCAGTCCTGCAGACAGACGGCGGGGGCAGGCCACAGACGCCAAACCCCCAGACGGCCAGGTAGACGCCCGGGTGTCTTCTGTGGGGCCAGGACAGCAGCCGTGCCCACGACGGGGAAGGGGCGGTGGCCCGCTGCCCCCTGCCCCCGCCTTAGCTGGGCCGGTCCCCTCCCTGCCTGTCCGCCTCGTCCGTCCGCCGACTCGGGGTAGTGGGACCGGACGTGTGGAGGGAGAATCCAGGCCCACCTGGGGGCTCACTGCCCTCAAGCCCAGCGCACACTCTGCTCCCTTCGGGAGGCGTGAGCGGCCCACCTTCGCAGCCCAGTGGGGGACGTTAGGCCCTGAGACGCCCTGAGGCTGCCCGGCACGGTCTGAGCCTGCAGGGGCTCTTCTGCTCCGGCTGTGGAAGCGGCTTCCGGGCTCTCACCGCCTGCTCCAGCGCTGAGCCCACCCGGGTCTGCTCTCCGCCCGCGCCTGGCTCTAGGCCCGCCTCGCCCTCCAGCCCCTCCCGGGGGCCCGTCCCCCACCCCTTCCCTTCCCTCCCCCTCCCCTCGCCCCTCCCCTCGCCCCTCCCCCTACCCTTCCCCTCTCCGCCCCCACCCGGGGCCCGCCCCTCCCCCCCCGGGGTCCACCCCCATGCCCCATCCGCCTCCGCCCACCCCTCCCCTCCTCTCCCCCTCCGTCCCTCCTCCGTCCCCACCCGGGCCCCGCCCCCTTCCCTCCCCCTCCGCCCCCCCCGCCCCCCAGGCCCCTCTCCTCCCCCTCCCCGGCCTCGCCCCCTCCCCTCCCCGCAGCCCCTGCCCCCCGGACACCCCGCCAGGCGGCGCCGCAGCCCCTCACCTGCGGTGCGCGGCGGTCAGGAGCTTCAGGCAGGTCAGGTCCCCGCTGACCGCGGCGTGGTGCAGCGGCAAGGCCCCCTCCAGGGTCTCCAGCGTGGCCGCGTGGCCCTCGCGGAGCAGCCACTCCACCACCGCCGGGTGTCCGAAGCGGGCGGCCAGGTGCAGCGGGGAGACGCCCGAAGCGTCCTGGTCCTATGGAGGCGCAGGCGGCCGGTGAGTGGGCGGCGGGCCAGACCGGGCCTGCCGGGCAGCCGTCCAGGACCGCGCCGCGCGGAGCCGCCGGAGAGCTCCCACCCCTCCACCGATGCTCCAACGCGGGGGTGCGGAGGGGTCTCCTGGACTGAGCCAGGTCACCGGCTCGGGGTCACCGGCAAGGCCGGGCCCAGTCAGGGCTTTGGGGTCCAAACCCCTGATCCTGCACATGCGAGCCCCCTCCAGGATGCAATCCCGGCCTTCCCGCTCTCTGCTCGCTGTCGGGAAGGTTCGCCCAGCCCTGGCAGCCTGCCGGGTGTCCAGGGGTGGTCCAGGGGGCTCTGCCCCGCCCTCACTGAGCACCCATCCCGCGCCCCAAGTCCTCTTGCTGGGGACCTTCTCCACCGCGGGCATCCGCGCACCTGGGCGTTCTCCCGGGCTCTGGACCGGCCCCGCTCCTGCCCTCCGGGTTGTGGGAAAAGCCGCTGAGGACGGCGGGGCTGCGGCTGTGTGACCCGTGGGTCTTCCCTCTCCCCGGACCCAGCGCCTCACGTGGACGCCCGCCGAGCTCTTGGGTGGGGGCCGTGGGGTGAAAAAAAGAGAGGGGCCGCTCTGTGCTGAGCGCTGGGGAATACCAGGTGGTTGAGGGGGTGTCCGTGGCTTCCGAGGGCTTTGTTTGGGGCTGGGGAGGGGCGTGGGGTGGAGACACGCCACTGTGTGTGTGCCGTGGGAGTCGTGTGGCCATTGCCCACAGAGCAGCAGCCCAGGGCCCTGGGGAAGCCCAGGGCTCCAGACCTGGCTCTCGCTCACGCCTCCCGGTGAACACGGGCCCCGCACCCTGCCGCTGCTCACCTGCAGACCGCAGCCACCCTCGCGCACCAGCCAGCGCAGCTCGGCTAGGCCGCCGGTGGCCGCGGCGTCGTGAACGGGGGTGGCCCCGTTGTGGGCCCGCTGGTTGCCGGGCAGCTTGGCCCGCTGCACCAGGAACCTGACGCAGGCCAGGTGGCCGGCCCGCGCGGCGTGGTGCACCAGGCCGGCCCCCAGGGCGTCGGTGACGCGCGGGCCCAGGGCGCCCGCCTCCAGCAGCTGCTCCAGGGTGGCCAGGTCCCCGTCCTTGGCGGCCGCGAGCGCCCGCTGCTCCTCCATCCTCCGCCCCGGCCGCCCGGCCGGCTTTCTGAGGCTCACGCAGCCCCGGGCTTCCTGTTTCAGGCGTGGACGCAGCTTGCGGCTCCGGTTACCCGATAAGCGCGCACAGGGCAGATGGGAGGCGGCGGGGGTGGGGTGGGGTGGGGGGTGGTGAGCAGGCCTTGGGGACCGGGCCTTGGAGCCCTGCCCCAGCTGCCCCCGCGGCACTCAGGGCAGGGGAAGGGGCTGCGTCAGGTTCGGGTAGGAGGTGGGCACTGCCCTATGGCTGGACCATGCCTCTCCTATGTGAGTCGAGGGCTGGGACAGACTTCCCACATCAAGTGGGTATTCACAGTTACTGTCCTTTCCAGGAAGCAGTCAGCTCCCGAGAGTCTGCTTCCTCCGGGCGGGGACAGCATCCTGAGGGCCGTGGTGGGCCGTGTGGAGGCTGCCTGGGAGACCCTCCTCCCAGGAGGGCAGGCCCATCCAGGTGAAGCCCTTTCTGGGCGTCTTACACCAGGTGCTGGAATCTAAGAGTTTGGGACATGTCACCCACGGGCATCCGGGGCTCACTGCCCCCGGGAAAGCTCTCCTGGAGCCTGGCCTCGGCTGGCTCTGGGGGCTCCATGCACCTCTGGGCGGCAGTGGCTCTGCAGACCAGTGATGGGCACAGGGCCTGGCACTGGACAGGAAGGCCTCTGAGAGGAGGGTGAGGGTCTCAGGCGCCCTCCCCAGCCCACCCTCCAACCACAGGGGCCGGAGTTCATGGTCCCAAGGTCATTTTTCAGAGCTGCTCAGTGTCTTTCCCCAGGCTGTTATCGTCAGGGGGGCTGGACGCCCACAGTGCTTGCTGGTGAACTCGGGGTGCCCCGGCCTCTGCCTGGAGCCCGCTGGATGCTCACTCATGTCAGGGAGCAGCTTTGTGGGGCTCCTGCAGACACGGTCTCAAGCTGAAGTCCTGGAGATAACGTGGGATTATTCAGTGACCGGTTGGTCTGACCCCACCCCCACAGCAGGCGCAGACACATGGTGCCCCCAACAAAGCGAAAACTAGAAAAACCATAAAGTGTTCAAAACAAGCATCGGCATCTTTTATTAGTTCATCTCATTTCTGACAGTTGTTTCCTCAATGTCATCATGAAGTTTTCTGCCCCTTTCAATCACACACTAGATGTGTTGTTCAATTAAAAAAATCACTCCTATGTAAATGTCTCCACAGGCGACATTTGACGTGAATCAGACACCCCAGAGCATCTGTGGAGATTGGAGAATCCTCCTGAATACACCTGGGAGGGAAGGGGCGTGAGGGATGGAGGCTCACCCACCTGGGGATGACCCAGACTCACAGGGCGCCTGCGGCTGATGGAGGGGCTGAAACCCTGAGTGAGTGATCAGAAGGGAAGGGGCGGCAGGGCCCCGGGGACCGGTGAGGAGGTGCCCAGTGGCCGACGGCCCGAGGGACCGGCAGGTGACTGGGGGGTGCCCCGCGGGGAGGGGGCCAGACTGCAGCAGCCCCCGCCTCTGGAAAGGCCTTGAGGAGGGTCCGGGGTGAGGCGACACTGCCCTCTCTGCAGACAAGTGCGGGGAGGCCAGGACGGCCCCTGAGAATCACGCTTCCTATGTTCACGGTGGCAGCTGGTGATAAATGCTAGGAGTTTATCTTCCGGATACAAATGCCACCTTCCAGGAAGGGGGTGCCCGTGACAAGCTCGCCCTTCCTCCCAGAGGGGAGCAGGGAGGCGGCCACGGCGTTTCCCCTTCCCCACCAGTCCCGTGGGGGCGCCGCGTCCCGGGCCCTCAGCACAGGGAGGGGGCTGCACTAGGCCTGGCCCTCCAGCCGGGCCACCGCCTGCCTCAGGTCCTGCACGACGAGGTCCACCTCGGTCCGGGTGCTGCTGCGGCCCACGCTCAGCCGGATGGCGTTCCTGGCCACGTCGACGGGGATGCCGCAGCTCAGCAGGACTGGGGACGGCCTGCGGGCGGGAGGGAGCCGGTCAGCCCGCGGGACTCGGCTCTCTGTGCTGCCGGCAGGGGGCGGGGTGGCTCCCTCTGCTCTGCAGCCGCAGACCTCACCCCTGGGGGCAGCCGCAGACCCCTCCCCTGGGGGCAGCCCCAGACCTCACCCCTGGGGGCAGCCGCAGACCCCTCCCCTCCTGGAGGCAGCCGAAGCCCCTCCCCTGGAAGCAGTCGAAGCCCCTCCCCTGGAGGCAGTCGCAGCCCCTCCCCTGGAGAGGCCTCCGGTCCCAGCGGAGTTTAATGGGCTCGGTTCTCAGAGGGGCCGCCGCTGAGGCCGGGGGCTGGCCTGCTGCACCCGCGGGAGGCTGTGGCCCCTGGTCAGTGCCGTGTGGTCTCTCATGGCCCTGGCGCCCCAGCCTCCCTCGAGTGAGGCCCCTGCTCGTCAGGACCCCAGCCCTGCTCTCTCCAGAGCCCAGGCCGCCTCTTCCGGCTCCCCTCCCACCTGCAGGTCCCCCAACCCCAAGAAAGCAGACCCCCTTCCCTTCCTCCCACCAGGCTGCTCCCAGGGCCTGAGCCCCCACAGCAGCCCCTCCCGCCTCTGCCTGCTCCTGGCAGGGGGAGATCTGCTCCAGATCTCTTGAGGCCCTGTGCCTCCAGCCCACGCCCCCCACCCCACGCTGAGAAGCTGCCCCATCTCCTGGGCCAGCCCCAGCCCCCCAGGCCGCAGCTCCCCCTGCCCTCCCGAGCGCCTGCGTGTGATGCCTGCGATGCCTGCTCACCGCCCGTTCCCTCCCCGGTCCCTGCCAGGCCGCAGAGCTCCTCGGCTCCTGGGCTGTACAGGGCACTCACCGGTCCCCAAGGTCCGAGTGGCAGGCGGCCCCCACGCTGGCCAGCAGCATCCGGCACTGCGCCAGCACCGCGCGGCCTGAGGAGACAGAGCGAGGGTCACTGAGGGCAGGCCAGGTGGCAGCTGCCTCTCTTTCCTGCTGCCAGTTTGGAGGCCAGTCCCTGGTGCCACCTGACAAATCCCAGGTCACAGGCCCCTCTGACCGCCTCCTGAAACTGGCCTCAAGGACGCGGTACCCTGATGAGGCTAGCATCCCGACCAGCTGCCTACTGAGTGCTGTGTTGTCCTGGTAAGAATGTCCATCCTGACGTCTCTGTGTGTTAAAGGTGCAGACACTGGGAGCTGCCTTTGTTAAGCTAGAAGGCACTGCCTTCTTCCTTCACAAGCACGGAGATTTAGAAAAACCACGCTGATGGAATTTCCCAGCGGTCCAGTGGCTAGGACTCCACGCTTTCACTGCCAGGGCCCGGGTTCTATCCCTGGTTGGGGAACTAAGCTCTCACAAGCCGCACGGGTGGCCAAAAAAACCACACTGGGTGACGGCTGATTTAATCAGAATGAGGAGCCTGTCTCATTTAAATTAACACAGGCCCTCAGGGAATATAAAGTCTGCCCCAGAAAAGGGGGAAAGATACTTGAGGAACCCCCTTCCCACAGCCTCCTTCCCAAAGAGGACGCGTTCAGTCGAGTGACGGCTGCCCCAGGGCTTCTTCATGGTCCGAACACGCTGCCCGGCTCCCTGGAGTGGCCCAGAAGACCCTCAAGGCAGTGAGCTCGTCTAAGTGAAAACTGAGCTGCAGTCCAGTGCCCCCCATGTTCTCCGGACCCCCGGAACTCCCTCCCAGACAAATGGATGCTCCACGCCCTGGCTCCAGCCTCAGGGACTCGGGCATCTGGAGGACGACTCACCCAAACCCAAACCTGAGCCCCGGGGTTTCTGACCCAGAGGTGGTGACGGCAGGAAGCCTGCACTCCTGCCCTTCAGCCTTCCTCCCAGCCGGGGTTTGGTAGATCCCCTCTCCTTCCCCCACCCTCACACAGCGTTCTGTAAAAACTGTGGACAGAGCTGGGCCCAGTGGCCTAACATTTCATTCATCTGACCTTCCCTTCCACCTTTGGGGTGGGCCCCTGTGCATGCTGAGCGCCTCTGCGTCCTCAGTCTCAGCGACCTGAGCCAGTCAGCAGCTGTGATCAGAGCCCCGCCACCTCGGACAGCGCCCGGCCCGGCGGGCCGATCCTGCCCCCAGCCCCCAGCCAGCCCCTTGATGGCCCGAGCCAGGCCCAGCACGCCCCAGCCTGCCCCTCCTCACCTTGGAGCTGGGGTCCCTGGATGGAGAAGTTACAGGTATTGGGGAGCCGCTCGGCGCCTGGGAACTGGCTGTTCAGATGGATTCTCTTACCAAATTCAGCCTGAAAAATGTACAAAGCGTGTCATGTCTTTGAAGCCCCCCTCCTCACAACTGTTTGAACTTCAGATTTTCTGGGAAACAAAGCCTCACCCTCTACACATAGAATGATTGTTTTTTGTTGTTGTTTAGTAGCTAAGTTCTCTCCGACTCTGTGTGACCCTATGGACTGTAGCCCACCAGGTTCCTCTGTCCCTGGGATTCTGCAGGCCGGAATCCTGGAGGGGGTTGCGATTTCCTTCTCCAGGGGATCTTACCGACCCAGGGATGGAACCCAATTCTCCTGCACTGGCAGGCGGGTTCTTTACTTTACCACGGAGCCCCAGGGAAGCCCCACAGAATTATTATTTTATCCGTTAAGTATCTCCTTATAATACTCAGAGAGACTGACTGCGGAAGGCAAGGTAAATTGGAAGAAAAAGGTTCTGAGTACACTTGGATCTTCTTCACAGGAGCATCAAATATTTTGTCCTTGGTATATTTCGGTCGTGTGTCTGCGCCCCCCAGGGGTCTGGGCCCTGCGTGTCCCTGGTGCCAGGCGCGGGCACTCACCACCAGCCTCTCCTCCAGGTAGTCACGCACGCCCCGCATGTGGGCCTCGTAGGCCTCGCAGTTCTCTGCCACCAGCTCAGCCGCCTGCAGACACACGAGGGCGTGGGGTGACAAAGCACCTCAGGCACCGTAAGATGGGGGGCCAGACAGCAGCGGGGGTGCTGCTTCCTGAGGGCAGAGGCGATGTCGCCTCCAACTGCTCCTTCCCCGGGACCCCACGGACACGCGCCGCGTGCCGACTGCCTGCCCTTCGCTTGTTGACTGGAATCTGACAGCTGTCAGGCTTCCTGACGCCCCAGGCACTGCAGAGTCCCCAGTTGGTGACCGGAGGCTCTCCCAGGCCACTCTAGAGATGGATAGACACGACGGAGGAAGAGGCGGCTGTGTGTGCCCTCGGTTGGGCGCCATGAAGAGAGCGCGGAGCCCTGGGAAGGGCCTTCCGGGCGGAAGCCCCAAGGAGGGAAGAGCGAGTGCTCCTGGAACGGCGTGAGCGAGGGACGGTGCCCGGAGGCCTCGCGACCGCAGGCTCTGAGCCGAAACCTGGATGCTGAAGCCGGGTCTGAGCCGCCCTGATCTGTGTGTTCACAGCTGGACGCTGTGTGGAGCATGCACGAGGCGTCCACACAAAAGTGGGGGTGATCTGGCCTAGGCTCGGTGGAGATGGACAAGAGGCAGGTCTTCATCTGTCGTGGAGGCTGGACGGACGGGACCGGCTGCTGCATCAGGTGTAGGGGGCGAGGACAGGGAGGACCAAGGGCACCTCCTGGGTTTCTCAGCGGGAGCCCAGGTGGCAGGGGGCACCCCGGGGAGGCAGAGCAGGACATGTCGTGGGCCGAGGAAGCAGATGGGGACCTGGGTCTCCTCGGAGGTCAGGGTCTGCCCTGCGATGGCAGGTGGAAGACCGGAGCCCAGGCCGGTGTCAGAGCCCTGGGGGGATGAGCACCTCGACGGGAGAGGAGGCTGACCAGAGAGGAAACAGAGAAGGAGCCTGGCTGGGGCGGGGGCGGAGAACTAGCCCCACGTCCTCTGGAAGCCACAGGGCAAATGGGGACCTTCTCTGAGGCTTCAGGGGAGCAGAGCAAGCAGCAGACCTCAGGAGGAGCGGGGGGATGCGCGCAGGTCACTCCACGGGGCGGAGGACACAGGAGGAGGAACGTGAGGATGTGGGGGGGTGGGAAGGGGGCAACAGCAGGAGGGGCCTGCCTTCAGCCACGCCTGGGGAAGGGGCGGAGAGCAGCCTGGACTTGGCCTTGGTGGGCGTGGGGGGTCCTGGCCGCAGTGCACCGAGGGGGTCCTGGCTGAGCCAGGGGGCGACGATGGTGGGGCCCCCGCCCTGAGTAACAGCAGGGTCAGAGGGGCTGGGCGCAGAGGCGACCCAGGAGCCGGGAAGGGGCCACAGCTGCTGCTGGGCCGCTGTCTGGTCCTCGGAAGGAGCCTGCTTAAGAGGCTGCACTAAGTCCCTGTCTTTGGGGCAGGGGCCGCCAGGCTCAGGCAGGGGGCATAACTGGACCCAGCATGGGCAAACCTGTGGGAATGATATCACTGTTTCTTATATTGGAAGACTCGAAAAGAGAGCCTTGTCCTTTCAAATGCTAGGCACGTGAAACCCACTCCACAGATCCTGAAAAGCACATCTCCAGGTTGATAAATAAAATTCGAGGTTTCTCTTATTAACACATTGGTCTGTTTATTGGGGTCATGAATGTGATCTCCTCTGAAGCCTGGGCCGCCTAGTGGAGCAGCTGGGAAACTGCTGTGAGCCCACAGAACACGCCCAGTCGTCTGCCCTGGCCCCGCACAGAGACGGAGACCCAGGAACTTCCCGAGTCGTCGGGGCATGAGGGGGCCGCCTTTATTCTAATTGTTGGCCTTGGACTCTGGTTCCCGATGCCAAGCTCCCAAGTCCCTTCGAATTTCCTGGATGACCGGAGTGCCTCTTGCTCTAATGAGGTGACTCTGGGTGGGCTTCTAGGTGGGGCTAGGTGGGGGCTGGTCACGGAACCGTGATTAGAAGCTTGGTGCCCCAGCCCCATCTCCAGAGAGCGGAGAGGGGCTGGAAATGGAGTTAGTGATTGAGCGAAGCCTCCAGTAAAACCCCAGGAGGATGGCTTCAGAGGGCTTCCAGGTTGCTGAACACAGAGGTGCTGGGATGGTGGCGCTAGCGAGGGCATGGACGCCCCTTCCCACATCCTGCTCTTCAGGGTGTCCACCTGCGTCCTTTATCACACCCTTTCATGATAAACTGTTTATTGGGGTCAGGGGTCTAGTTCCTCTGAGCTCTGTGAGCTGTTCTAACGGGTCGTGGGAACCCCTGATTTATAGCCAGTTGGTCACAAGCACGTGTGACAGCTGGCATCTGAGGTTGTCGGGGGTGGGGGGTCTTGTGGGACCGAGCCCTTATCCTGAGGGTGGACAGTGTCGGGACGGAGCTGAATTGCGATACCTCGGCTCGGTGGGGACCCCGCCCCCGCACATGGGGTGAGAGTGAGGAAGAAACGTGGGAGGAAGACTGAGGTTCCCCTGCCCGCTGACGGGCAAAGCGAGCTTCAGCCGTCCGAGGTCCCCAGGCTTACCTTCCCAAGGCCGGCAATCATCGGGGTGTTCTCTGTCCTGTAAGAGACAAGGGAGTCAGTCCCGTTTCCACACAAAGTAATTAACCAACACCCTTGGAAGAAATCCCAGCCATATGGAAGCCAGGTGTTCAAGTGAAGACAGTCACCCCAACATCCTTCCTAAACGAGGGCAGCTGCCAGCCCCCCAAGCCCTCCGTGGTCGTGGCCTGGGGAGAGCAGACGTGGTGCACTGGGGGCAGTCTGCCCTGGCTGCCAAGCGACAGTTCTGTCCGGATCCTTCCCCTCCCCGAGAGAAACCGCCCCTCCGGCCGCAGGCCCCAGAGCCTGCCTCTTAGGTCCCCCTGCCACACCGGGCCAAGGCCCAGGGATTCAGTCCCCGCCCTGCTCCCTGCAGCCTCTCAGCTGTAATATGGGGGTGGATCTTTGATGACTAGAGATTTGGGGTGCTGTGTGTGTGTACACGTGCATGCACGTGTGTGGCTGTGCAGGAGGGGACAGGAAAACCCCTGAAGACCAGTGGTTCCCACATGCTGATCTAACAGACTAAAACTACAACGCTTCACTCTATTTCAGGAAAAACCAAAACAGTAACTTAACTTTCCACTTTGGCTGAACAAATTTCTCTTAAACCTCTGGAGCTGTTTCCTGCTCGTTTACTAACAGAGAGCGAGATAAGTGAACTCAGTGAACAGCACAGACAGTACAGGAAACAAGGTCCCACTGACCTTGCCTGGCCAAGTATACTGGTCAGGTCTGTCCCGAGGAAGAGCCAGGGGCTCTGGGCTCCGTCCTGGGCTGTGAGACCTCTAATGTCCCCTCCTCCGTAGGATGACAGGGTCCGACCTGACTCATTGCTCAAGGTCTGTGACCTGGGACTGCCTGTGGGTGTGGGCAGGGCGGCACAGCCGGGCCCTGTAGGGCCTGGAGCCGGCCCCGCCCCTCCCCGCCCCTCCCCGCCCCGCCCCAGCCCTCCACCCCCACCCAGAGTCCTGCAAACCTGCTCCCACACCGGTCCACCCGCGAGCTGCCTGTGTGACTCTGGCACAGCGGCGGCTCCGCCTGTCTCCCTCCCCGCCTTTCTCCTGGTGTCTGTCTATTTGGCTGCGTCAGACCTTACTTGCAGAACGTGGGGTCTCTGTCAGGGCGCACGCTCTCTAGCTGTGCTGTGCAGGCTTAGCTGCCCTGTGGCCTGTGAGATCTCAGTGCCCCGCCAGGGATTGAACCCACGTCCCCTGCATTGCAAGGCGGATTCTTAACCGCTGGACCACCAGGGATGTCTCTCTTCCTTTTTTTGTTTCTCCTCTCTCTTTCCTTCCTTTTTTAATTAAACTGTTTATTTTGAATGTAAATTCACAGTCGTTGGAAAAAACAGCACAGAGGCAGGCACTCTGTGTATCCTGTACTATTTCCCCAAGCGTTAATAACACTGCAGGCCAGAATCCCAGCCTGGACACTGACAAGATATAGACACGGCCACCACCACAAAGACCCTCCTGCAGCCCTGCTGTAACCACGCCCACTCTTCATCATCCACACCCTCAGCCCCACTCCCTCCTTAACCCCGGAGGATGTTTCAAATTTTGTCATGTAAGTGATATCACAGAGTTTATAACTTGGAGGGCTTGGCTATTTTCGTTTGCCAAAATCCTCCGGAGGTTCCTCCGGCTGCTGTGTGTCCGTGGTTCCTTCATCCTCATCCCTGAAAGGAGTTCCACAGCACGCATGTGCCCCTGCTTGTTTGCTCGCTTGTTAAAAGACATCTGGGTGGCTTGCAGTTCGTGGCTGTGATGAGTAAAGCTGTTGAACACTTTTGGGTACAGGCTTTGCTTGTGAGCACAAGTCTTCATTTCTCTGGGATAAATGTCCAGGAATGGAACTCCTAGCTTGTATAGTAGTTGCATATTTCGTTTTTTGTTTATATATTCTAGGTACAAGCCCTTTGGCGGATTTGTCACTTGAAAACATTTTTTCTCCTAATATGTAGCTTGTCTTTTCTTCCTCTTAACAAAGCGTTTTTCAGGACAAAAGTTTTGATGAAATTCATCAATTTTTCCTTTTATGGATGCTTGTGGTGTCAAGGCTAAGAACACTTTGCTTAGCTCTAGGTTCTGAAGATTTTCTCCTAAAATGTCCACAGTTTTATGTTTTACATTTCAGTTCATGATCTATTTTCAGTTACATTCCATAAGGCATGAGACAGGCTGATGTCTGTCTTTACCTGGGATGTCCAAGCGTTCCAGCAGCATACGTTGAAAGGCTACCTCATATTAGGGGAGTTACGGTAGCTTATACTTTTTGATGACGCAGTCCACTCTTTATATCAAGTTCATGTATGTGGGTTCTCTGTAGCATTCCATTGTTCCTTTTGATGTTTGCAGGGCCCACAGTGACATCTTGTTTCATTCTTGATAATGGCAATTTGTTTGTTCTCTCTTTTCAGTCTTGCTAAACATTGGTCAATTTTATCCATGTTTCCAAAGAGCCAGATCTTCAATTCATTGATTTTAAAAAGTGATTTTTGTTTATAATTTCACTGATTTCTGTTCACATCTTTATCATTTCATTCTTCCTGTTTGGTTTGGGTTTATATTGCTCTACATTTTCTAGGTTCTTCAGATGGGAGCTTATTGACTTGAGATTCTTCCCTTTATCTAACATAGGCATTTAGTGCTGTTAAGTTTCCTCTCAGCATGTTTTAACTGTGTCTCACAAATTTTGGTAAGTGTATTTTCATTCATTTCAGTAATTTGCCCCATGGATTACTCATAAGTGTGTTGTTCTAAGTGTTTGGAGATTTTCTTATTATCTTCCTGTTATTATTTCTAGTTTGATTCCACTGTGATTAAAGAAAACACTGTGTAATTTCAATTCTTTAAATGTGCTGAGGTTTGTTTGATGGTACAGAATATGATTTATCTTAGTGTATATTCCGTGGCACTTGAAAAGAATGGGTATCTTACTGTTGGGTGGAGAGTTCCAAACATGTTGATTAGATCCTGTTGATAGGTGTTATTGAGTTCTTCTGTATCCTGGCCAATTTTTGTCTAGTCCTACCCATTGTTGAGAGAAGGGTGTTGAAGTGTCCATCTGTAATTGTGGATTTGTCTACTTTTCCTTTCAGTTCAGGTTTTATTTCCTCACATATTTGGAAGCTGACTGTTTAGTTCATCCACATTAGGATTGCCCTGTCTTCTTGGTGAACTGACTCTTTATTCCTTTCACCCTCTGGTAATTCTCTTTGCTCTGGAGTCTCCTTTACCTAATGTTATGTAGACAGTCCTGCTTTCCTTAGATTAAGATTAACATGATACACTTTTTCCCAACTTGCTATATTTGAAGTGAGTTTCTTAGAGACAGCATACGGTTAGATCAGTTTTCAAAAATTTATTCTGCCAACCTCTGCCTTTTAATTGACAAATTTATTCCATTTACTATTTAATGTAACAGTTGATGTTCAGGCTTAAGTCTGCCATTTTATTTTTTCAGTTTGTTCTATTTTTTCCCTCTGTTTTCTTTTTTCTACTTTTCTGTAAGTTACTTAAACTTTTTTCAGAAGTTCAAGTAAAGAATAGAAAATGTACCTCTTGATACATCCGTTATTCTTCCCCATTCATAAAATAATCATCGCAAACATTTTTCCCACTTACATTTTTAAAGCCCTTTGTCTGTTTATCCTTGGCTGCGCCGGTCTTTGTCGCTGCACAGGGGCTCGTCTCCTGCTGCGGCGCTCGAGCCTCACCGTGCTGGTTTCTCTCGCTGTGGAGCGGGGCTCCAGGGTGTGCGGTTTCAGCAGCGGCAGCACGCGGGCTCAGGAGTTGTGGCGCGTGGGGTTGGTTGCCCCACAGCATGGGGGAGCTCCCTGGACCGGGGATCAAAGCCACGTCCCCTGCACTGGCAGGTGGATTCTTAACCGCTGGACCACGAGCGAAGCCCCCTGCACATACATTTTGAACCCCATCAGACAGTGCTATGATTTTTGCTTAAGCCATCGAACATAATTTAGAAGCTCAAGACGAGAAGGAAGGTCTATTTTATTTGCCTGTGTTCTCGCTCATTGTGTTCTTTTCCCTCCGCTGTTCCAAGTTTCCTTCTTTCACTGTTTCCTTTCTGTGTAAAGAACTTCTCCAGTGATTTTTAGCATAGGTTTTCTGGTGACAAATTCTGTTAGTTTTCTCCTTCATCTGAAAACACCTTGATTCCTTCTTTGTTCCTGAAGGATATTTCTGCTGTGTACATGACTCTGGATTGACAGGCCTTTTCTTCCAGCACTTGGAAAATTTTGCCTTACTTCCTTGGGCCTCTGTGGTTTCTGATGAGTAATCCACTATCATTTGAATTATTTTTTCCCTATAGGTAAGGAGTTGTGTATTTTTTCCTCTGGCTGCATTCAGGATTTTTCCTTTGTCTTTCATTTATGGAAGTTTATTTTTTATGTCTTAGATTTCTTTTGGTTTTACCCTGGTTGGGTTTTGTTCAGCTTCTTGAATCTGTGAGTTTGTCTCTTGCCAAATTTGTCTCTTTGCCAAGTTGTTTTTCATCCCATCCTCCTCCTCGCCCTCTCGGACCTCAGTGAAATGAATGTTAGATCTTCTATTGGCCCCACAGGGCCCGGAGGCTCTCTCGAGTTTTTCCAGTCTACCTCCTCTCTGTTTTTTATATTGGCTAATCCTGTTCTTTCAGCTCACCGAGTCTTTCTTCTGTTGCCCCTATTCTGCTGGTGAGCCTGTCCATGGCCTTTTTGCTTTGGTTGTTGAAACTGTTTGTTCTAAAATTTCAGTTGAGCTCTTCTCTACATCTTCTTCTTCTTTGCTGACGCTTTCTGTCACTTCTGTTTCAAGTGTGTTCATAATTGGTCATTAAAGCATTTTTATTGTTTTTGCCTTAAAATCTCTTGTCAGACAATTCAAATATCTTTATTATCTTAGTGTAGGCATCTATTGATAGTTTTTTTTCTTTGGGTTAAGATCGTTCTGGTTCTCAGTACGATGAGCAATTTTTAACTGAAACCTGAATGTCTGTCTGTTATTCTATGACTCTTGATGTGTGTTAACCCTTCTGTATTAGCTGCATTTTCTGACCTTGCTCATTACTCCCAGGCAGGGGTAGACGTCCAGGCTCCCAGCTCAGTCCGATCAGCACCCGAGAGGAGCAGGCACCTGGCCAGTGACGGGTGTGGGCTGAAGCCCGGGGTCCCCGTGTGGCCCCCGCTGACATCGTGGTGGGGCGCATCGCTGTGGTGGGGGCACATCCTGGCTCCTCACTGGGCCCCGTCTGGTGCACTGGAGGGTGTGGGGCTGTGGTCACGGCGTGTGTGGGCGGAGGCGGGTGTCCACGGTGACGGCTGGAGGACAGCGCACGCTGTCTAAATGCTCTCCGGCTTGCCAGGTTGCCCTTTCCCTGTCACCAGCTGGAGAGAGGGCTTGTAGGGCTTTCTTCATCAGCCCTTACTGGTGTTTCTGAGTTGCTGGCTTCTTCTGCTCTAGTTCTGGAATAAAGGAGGTAAAGGAACCCCAGGGACCCAGCGCATGTCCTGTCTCTCCCTCTTGTTATCACATTTCTGACAACACGTGTGGTGCTGGCCCCACCTCCACTGCCTGCAAGTCATGAGGACACAGGAGTTTTCGGAAAGGAGACCAGCTGCTTCCACGTGGCCCTGTGCACCCCACAGTCAAGAGGTGGGCAGCACATCTCAGCCAGTGCTGGGGGGGCCTGCAGTGGCCCCTCTATTGTCCGCCGGGCCCAAATAACAGAAGGAACTGGATGCACGGAAGCAGCCACAAGACAGATTCCTTCATCTGCTTTGAACCCTCCCCGGTGAGACGGCTCATGCGTGAGTCCCAAGTGCAGAGTCAGCCAGTGGAGCCACGTCGGACTCAGCGGAGGGTCTGTCACAGTGCTTCCGAGAGGCAGAAGGGCCGCCGTCTGTATGGTCAGATAGCTCGTTCACCTCCTGCCTTACCCTGGCCTGAAGTTCCGCTCTTGTCCGCCTCCAAACAGCATCGGGTACAGAGGGGTGTGCTCACCGAGCCCTCGGATGTAGAGCGCTCCGATCCTGGGGCCGTAGAACTGCAAGGAAAACCAGTCAGTTATCCAACAAGAACCTTCAGGGACCTTCTCCTGCACGTGCTGAGAGGCACGTGGAGATGCTCTGTGACATGAGGACCCTGCTCTCTGTGGCCTCATGGACGGGACTCGTCCAGACACGGGCGCGGGGCAGGCGCTGGACGCTGGGCCCAGCTTGGGGGCAGTGGAGCACCTGCCTGCCGCCGGGGAGACTGACAGACCGGCTGGAGCCAGAGGTGGCCAAGGGCTATCCTGTGGGCGACTCCCGCTCTCACAACCACATTAGGGAGAAGTTTTACGTGCCAGCGTGTCAGGTGGGCACACTCACTGCCTTGGGAACCAGCTGGGAAGAAAGTACTAAAAGTACTCCTGGTTCTCTCGGCTGCTGGAGAGAGACACAAGAGCTTCAGAAGGGTCTTCACTGCTAACTATTAGTATTTCCCTAGCACAGCCTAGAGTGGAGGGTCACTAAAACCACACCTTCACTGTCTGAGCTGCACTGTAAGTCAGATTAGACAAGTCCTCACTGTTGAGCCCTGCGTCTTCCGACCCTGGGTGGGGGTGGGGGTGGGCTGGGAGTGCAGAGAACACTCCGCAGCTGCTCAGTCACCCAGCCATGTCCGACTCTTTGCGACCCCATGGACTGCAGCCCGCCCGGCTCCCCTGTCCATGGGATTCTCCAGGCAAGAATACTGGAGTGGGCTGCCATGCCCTCCTCTAGGGGATCTTCCTGACCCAGGGATCAAACCCACGTCTCTTACATTTCCTGCACTGGCAGGTGGGTTCTTTACCACTTGCGCCACCTGGGAAGCTGCAGAGAACACTCACTCCCAGGCTAAGCCCACCTCAGCCCCACCCCTCCACCCCCTCACTCCCCACCTCCCCAGGCCCTCTCCCTCTACCCCTCCACAGCCTTGGCTGGCCTCAGGGCCACAGTCTGCCTGGCACCTTGACCCAGGGCCTCGCTGGGTGGGCACACTGGGCATGCCAGGTGAGGGAGGGTGAGTGCTGCCCTGGGCTCTGCTCTGGGCTGAGCCTCACGGGTGTCAAGGAGTCTCCGTGCAGGAGGTCAGGGAGGCGGAAGGACGCACCTTGTGCCCCACGATGGTCAGGAAGTCCACGCCCAGGTCTCGCACGTCCACGCGCCGCTTCCCCAAGGCCTGGGCGGCATCCGTGTGCACGAGCACCCCCGGCAGCCCCCTTGCCGCCCGCCGCTGGTTCAGGGCTCGGACTCGCCGGCTGATCTCAGGCACCGGCTGGAGAGGGAAGAACGAACAGCCGCCTGGGTCACTCTCATTCCACGGAAACAGAATCAAAGAGATGAGGAGCTGTGAACGAGGATGTGGCGGAAGTTCCCAGACTAAAGAACAGAGGAAAAGAGGAGGTCAGCGACTCACCATGACAACGCCCGTCTCGTTGTTGGCCAGCATGATGGTCACCAGGCATGTGGCTGGGCGGATGGCCGCCAGGATGTCCTCAGCCTCCACCTGCCCATTCACCTTGGACACGGGGACAAAGGTGACCTCTGAGGAGTAAGACACAAATGTGAGGTCAGCCCGACCAGGTCTCCTCTCTGGAACGGGACAGTTTATTGTGAAAAAGTAATTTATTGTGAAAGTTCAGAAGACTCTGAAGGAATATGAGCCACCTTTTGTCACCAGGCCCACAGACAATGGCTTGCAGGCTTCACCAATGAGCCTCGGTGGCGGGGTCTCTCTGGGGACCCTCTGTTCTCCTCTGAGGGACCTGTGAGCAGCTGAGACACCTCAGTTCACAAGAGCATCTTGACATGCCAGCCACGTGACCTTCACTCACTCAGCACTGACCCAGCCCTCCTTAAGCACCTCCTGTGTACCCGGCACTTAGACCCCTGCTACTGCAGGTGGAAGACAGGCAGGGTGACTAAGCCCGGGTTTCGGGTACAAAATGCTGAAGACAACACACCTGCTTTCTCCTCAAGGTCCCACTGAAATGAGAGAACGGATATATTTCTCAACATGGGCAGCACCTGTGGACGAGGAACTCTGAGCCATGCCTAGAATACAGACAGCTGGTGGCATTGGGTTAATGCCAACAGGGAAAACCCACCCAGGTTGCTGACAGGTGAAAACTAACTCCGTAAAGAGTAGGAAAGGACCCAGAGGTCAGCTGAGTTCAGGCTGCACACGCGGAGAACGGGGCAGGGGGGTGCCGACTGCTGAGGCAGGCAGAGGACCAGGTTCTGACACCCGAGGACCCCCACCCCACAGCCAGAAGTGGGCGGCAGAGGTGCTGGCCTGGCCAGCAGGCCCAGGAGGGCTCCCAGGGTGGGGGTGGGGGCAGGGGGGCAGCAAGAGACGGCACTGCTGGCGCCACCACTTTGGGGCTCAGAGGGGGCAAAGCAAAGGCTACTCCAGCCGGGAGTTTTGTCTTTTTATTGCATACATGAGCACCCGCTCATCCTCATCAACCATCAGGGAGATGCAGATCAAAACCCGCCCATGAGAGCCGCCTGATGCCTGCTAGGACGGCTGTAATAGAAAACCCTGACGATAGACAAATGTCAGCAAGGACACCGAGAACCTGGAAGCCCACCCCACCCCAGGCACCGCCGGTGGGAGTGTAAAATGGGGCAACTCCTGTGGAATACAAAGGTTAGGGTAAACAAGGAGAGCCTTCGAAAGGTGAGACACAGAATGACCACGTGACCCAGCAGTTCCACTCCTGGTAGATACTCGAGAGAAACAGAAACATGCATCCAGACAAACACTTCTACACAAATGCTCACAATGGCACTCTTCATAACATTAACATCAAACGTTCATCAACCGATGGACAGGTAAAATGTGAGTATCATTCATCCATAAAAAGGGATGATATATTGGCACAGGCTACGATGCGCATGAACCTTGAAGACACGGTGCGGACTGAAAGAAGCCAATGACAAAGACCACATATCCGATGATTCCCTTCACACGGAAGTCAGAATGGGCAAATCTCCAGAGACGACTCTATGGACCAGCTTGCCCAGGGGTGAGGGAAACAGTTACAGCTACAGGTAACGAGGTCCTTTGTAGGGACATGAAAGGCATCATAACTGATCGTGGTGATGGTCACACAACTCTGTGAATACACTTTAAAATGACTGAAATGTACACTTCAAATGGGTTCAGGGTATAGTATGTGAGTTCCATCTCCATAAAGTGGACATTCACGAAAACAAACCCACTTGGACAGTGTGGAGGTGGAGGGGTGGAAGACAGGCGAGGCCAAGTCCCCGTTTCACACCAGCAAGTCAACAGACAGGTGCATGAGTGACCAACCAAGAAATCAAGATTATATTTGTAAGCAATTAAGTATTAAAGCGGAAGCAGCTAAAATGATAATACTGAGTGGGAGAAAAACTGAAGGTAAACTCAAGGGGAGGCTGCCTCAGGACTAAGGCTAGTGGGGAAGAACCTCTGCTTTTCCTTGAAGCCTTTCTGCAGATCTTTAGGTTATTTCCATCACTGTGTGTCTATATTTTGTAAAAACTTGTGTAATTTTAACTAAGAGGTAACATGTAACAGTAACTAATGACAATGTATTACATTGCCTTTCCCTGTACAAGTGAGACAGGGATGAAAAGGAACTACAGTTTAAACAAGAAAGTCGGAACTGACTTATCTTAGTTTAAGTGGTCCGTTCAGGAAAGATCACAAAGAGAAAAACCTCTCCAGTAGTTGAACGGGAAAACCGGTCACAAGGCTCACGTCCGACCAAGCAGTTCTGCCCACTCCTCATCCTTTAGATAAAAACACTTTCCCTGCTTCCCCCGGGTTTCCAGACAGATCAGGTAAGAAGGCGAACGCTGAACAGAAAAGCACTCTTATTCCAAGCAGAGTTCAACCTCAGCTGTTCTGAGAACGATGACTTTGAAAAACTAGTTTTGAAAAACTAGTATCGACACCCTGTGTCTTGGGACGCCACATCACAGGAAAAGTGAAGGAAGGACTGGAAGTGACCAGGGCCACTGCCACTGCTGGGCAAGCCCTACCTGCCCTCAGACTCCCTGGGCAGGTGCACCTCCTGGGGGGCCCTGGGCCACCCCTTCCCCTCACCTGGGAGGCCCGAGCCTCCTCTGTGCTGAGAGAAGGGCTCCCAGCAGGAGCGCACTTATTCTTGTTTTTACCACCAGAAGTCATGTCTACTGGATTCTTCTCCTTTCTACCAGAGGGAGGGAAGCCAAGATTTAATTATTAAAATCAAGCAATGAAAAGCACAAGTTAGCATTTATAGGCGTGCTACTAAATATGCATTTACTTATCATACACAAGGGGCTTCCCTGGGGGCTCAGTGGTAAAGAATCAGCCTGCGATGTAGCAGATGCGAATTTTATCCCTGGGTCAGGAAAATCACCTGGAGGAGGAAATGGTAGCCCATTCCAGTATTCTTGCCTAGAGAATTCCACAGAGGAGCCTGGTAAGACAGTACGTGGGGTTGCAAAGAGTTGGACACGACTGAGTGAGTAATCCACCGCCACACCATTTAAAGAACGCAGAGTTCATGGTGAGCTGGGCTCTGGATTGAGCAAAGTGGTAATTCTTTCCAGGTCTTCAGGTCTTATGAGGCACTGCACTACGGGAGAGTAAGCAAGCTGGCAACCAGGAGGTGGTGTGTGTGTGATCGTACACAAGAGTCTATGCATCATTCGGTGATAAATGAGCAGTTCCACACACTGATTATCATGGTGTCTATGTGTGTGTGTGATCATATACAAGAGTCTATGCATCATTAGGTGGTAAATGACCAGTTCCACATATTGATTATTGTGGGGTGTGTGTGTGTGTGTGTGTGTGTGTGTGTGTGTGTATGTGTGAGATCATGCACAAGAGTCTATGTATCATTAGGTGATAAATGACCAGTTCCACACATTGATTATCATGGGGTGTGTGTGTGTGTGATCATATACAAGAGTCCATGCATCATTCGGTGACAAATGACCAGTTCCACACACTGATTATCGTGGGGTGTGTGTGTGTGTGTGTGTGTGTGTGTGTGTGTGTGATCATGCACAAGAGTCTATGTATCATTTGGTGGTAAATGACCAGTTCCACACCACACTGATCATCAGTGTGTCCCTCAGGGAAAATCTGGAAGAAGCACAGGCCGTGTAAGCTTCGCAGCCCAGCACAGCCGGCGGGCGGGTGCAGGAGGTAGGGGGCTCCCTGCGGGCCCGGGCGGCCTGCGCTCACTCACCGGCCGCGCGCTCCTCCCGCAGGTGCTCCAGCGGCAGGCGGATGGAGTCGTGCTCCACGGTGCAGGTGACGATGTGGGGCAGGGCCCCGTCCACCGGGCCGGGACGCCCGCCCGTGTCCCCGTTGGTGGCGTGGCCTTTGCGGAAGTGCTTCACCGTGGACTGGATCACCAAGTTGTTTGACTGCAGAGACAGAGCGGGAAGGTCACCTGCGATCACCTCCTGCGGGAGCCGTCGAGCGACGGGCGCTCTCATTTGTGGCTGCTTTTGTGCCTAACGTGGAAAAAATGGTCTCCAAGAAATTCAGCTCCTGAGCTGTGCCTTCTGAAAGACCCAGCTACAAAGATCCGGGGGTTTTCAACTTTCAGAAATGTCAGAATTCACTTCTGGTGAATTCTGATTATTGTTTTGGTTGTTAAGCAACATCATACATTTAAAATTTTCTAAATCTGTTAAAAAAGCATATTTTGCCCAGGGAGCCATTGCTGGTGGGAGTGTGAACTGGCGCAACCCCCGTTAAGGGCTGCCTGGTGCCTCTGACCCAGGAGGCTTACTTCCTGGACTTGATCCCACAGCTGCGCTTGCACAGAAGCAAAGCGATGGACGTGAAGCTGACCAAGTGCACAAAGATGAAGCAGCAAAATCTCAGGAGCCCTTCAATGTCTGTCAATAGGGGACTCGGTAAATAACTACACACTGTTTATTGGACACCAGGCAGATCGAGGGACCACTCCACAGGCTGACGCCACTGATCTCAAAGGCACTTGTTAAATGAAAGAAGGCAGTGTGCGCTGGATGCAGCATCCTACAGTCTGTATAAAAAGGACGAGACACACACACACTCACGCACACACCCCTCCCCACCACATCCTTCCCTGAAGAGGTAAAAAGGGAAGCAGAGAAGGTAAGCACAAAGACTGTCTCTGCAGCCCTCAACAGAAACTAACAGTGCTGGTCTCCTGTAGGGACAGGAAGTGGATAACTGAGGAGATGGGGTGGGAGATTTTTGTTTTAAATCTTTTTCTCTTATTATTATTATAACAGTATTATTATTATTGTTCTCTTATTGTTATTATATATGGGCTTCCCTGGTAGCTTAGCTGGTAAAGAATCCGCCTGCAATGGAGGAGACCCCAGTTCAATTCCTGGCTTGGAAAGATCTGCTGCAGAAGGGAGAGGCTACCCACTCCAGTATTCTTGGGCTTCCCTGGTGGCTCAGCTGGTAAAAAATCCACCTGCAGTGGAGGAGACCTGGGTTCGATCCCTGGGTCGGTAAGATCTGCTGGAGAAGGGAACGGCTACCTACTCCAGTATTCTGGCCTGGAGAATCCCATGGACTGTATAGTCCACGGGTCACAAAGAGTCGGACACGACTGAGCGACTCTCACTTCACTCTTATTATTAAGTATAACATACATACAGAAGAGCAGAGAAAGGTAAGTTTAATGAGAAAGTATGACAGTGAACATCTGAGTAACAGTGACCTGGATCGAGACAAAAAAACACAGCCCCCACTCAGGGACAGCCCCCGCCTGCTCTCAAGCACCGCCTCCCCACCCCAGCTAACCGCCACCCTGATTTGTACGGTGATCACTTTCCTGCTTGTCTTTACACACTTCCTTCCTGTGTAAGCATTCCTAACCGATTTTGCTTATTTTGCCTCTTTTTGACCCTTATATGAATGGAATTGAACTGAACGGATCATTTTCTCAACTGCACATCCAACCTACTCCGGTATCTGAAGGCACCGCCAGCGGGAGGGCGGGGGCTGTGCTTGCTCGGTGGCCAGGAGCCCGCACACTGTTGCCCGGTGGGGACTGAAAAGGCTCTGAGTATAAATAGGGGGTCCTGGGGGGGTCCTGGGGGAGAACGAGGCAGGCAGCGCAGGGACCCCAAGACCCGAGACGCATCACCCTGGGTGGCTGGGGGGACAGGGTCAGGATGGACGGCTTGAATGCACTTCTCTGAGCAGCGGAGGGTTCTTTACAGAGTCCCAGGTCACCCCCCTTCTGAGAACAGTGCTGCCCGCACAGCGATTCCTGGTCCAGAAAGGGAAGCCCTCAGGTCAGAGCTGATCCGACCCACCGTGAACTGACGAAGGTGCCAGGCCCCTGCCACACGCCGCCTCTACCTGCAGGTACCGAGGGGCACAGGACTCCGTGCTGAGCGCCCCGGAGGTGCTGGGAACACGGCAGCCTCTGTAGGAACCAGTCGGTCACAACTGAAAATGCACCGCGTGCCCTCAGGTCAACAGGCTGCTTGGCACCTGGCCCCAGACGAGATCAAGGTGGCCCACAGGACAGCTGGGGTGGCTCCTTGCGGGCCATCAGGAGTCCGGACCTGGTGTGCAGGGGTGGTCACTGCCTACGGGCCTGTCAGCAGCCCCCCTCCCCTAACCTGGCCCCTCCGGGCGGGATCAGCTTAGTCTTGGGCTGACACCCCCTGATCCGCACCTGGGAGTCCTCTGGCTGCCGCAGGGCACCGGCCGGTACCCTCCACCTGGGACCACACCAGAGATGTGAGCACCGTCCGTGCTGTTTGGAGGGACGCGTGGGTCACCCCTGGTCTCCGGCTCTCATGAACGCGGCGTGAGCGGTCCCACCTACCCCTGGTGTCCACACGCCCCGTTCTTCCCGGCCACGTCCCCAAGCGGAGCTGCTGGCTGACAGGGTGACATGGCCTCAGCTTCACCAGGCAGCGCCTGCCCGCCTTCCAGCGTGGTTTCCAGCCGGGGCCTCTGCCTGCCCTGTGCTCGATACCTCCTGCCATCAGACGTCTTACTTCTTCCACCCTGACGGGTGGGCAGAGGCACCCAGGTTGCTGTTTACCTTTGATTCTGACCACTTATGAGGCTGAGAACCTTTTCCCACATAGAAACCACAGGGGCGTCTCCTCAGTGCAGGGTTTAACATGTTTCTTGCCCGTTTTCTGCTGGGTTGTCTGCAGGTATATTCTGGATGCGAGTCTTTTGTCAGTTATTTGCTGCAAACATCTCCCAATGCCTGGCTGGTCTTCTGATTTCCTTCAGGGTTCACTGATGAACTATGGTTTGTTTTGTGGTGGTGGGAGAATTTATCAATCTTTTATGGTTAAAGGTTTCTGTATTTTATTTAGGAAATCTATCACTCTTCAGCATCACAAGGTCCAGGGCTCGTCATGTGACACGGGGTCATTCAGGTATGGTCCTGTTTCTGGCCCGGTGTCTCTCATTGCCCTAAGACCGTCTGTCTTAATTCATAGAGCAATTCACTGCATTCTTAATCTTCAAGAAGTCTTGGCTATTCTTGGCATTTTGTATTTCCATATGGTGAGGCTCCATGAAAAAAGGAGTCAGAATTCTGACTGACGTTGCACTGAATCTACAAACCTGAAGAGCTGACGCACTTATATTGAGTCTTCCCATCTGTGGACACGATACACGCTCCAGTTACTCAGAACTTCTTTGAAGGCTCTCAGTAATAAATTCTATTCCCAATGTGTGTATGTATTGGGGCGAGGAGTGGCTTACAAAATCCTTTTTACTAGATTTATTTCCTAAGTATTTGATATTTTTTGGTACTCTGATAAATATGCACTGTTGCTGGTACATAAAAATACACTTGATTTTTTTTTAATCTAATAACTTTGCTAAATTTACTTACTAATAATCTAGTTGCAGATTCTTTTTTTTTTTCTAATGTGGACAGTCACATCACCTGTGAAGGACCTTCCTTTCCAATAAGGAAATGAGATGGTAAGAATGACTGACTAGAGGCCTTGATGCCATCACACTGTCATTGAGAATCTTCTATCAATTTAAAAAGAAATATCTTTCAAATGGGTCAAACCTCACACTCTTTTTTTTTTTAATTGGAGTGTGGTTGATTTACAAAGTTGTGTTAGTTTCAGGTGTACTGCAAAGTGATTCTGATATATATACATTCTTTATCAGATTCTTTTCCATTACAAGTTTTTACCAGGTATTGAATATAGTTCCCTATGCTGTACAGTAGGTCTTTGTTGTTTATCTGTTTTATATATAGTAGTGTGTATATGTTAATCTCAAATTCCTAGTTTCTCTCTCCTTGCCCCGGCTTCCCCTTTCATAACCATAGCTTCTTTCCTAAGTCTGTGAGTCTACTTCTGTTTTATAAATCAGTTCATTTGTATCATTTTTTTTAAAGATTCCACGTACAAGAGATGTCATATAATATTTGTCTTCCTCTGAGTTACCTCACTCAGCATGTATTATGTATATGTACCACATCTTCTTTATTCACTCCTCTGTTGATGGACATTTAGGCTGCTTCCATGTCTTGACTATTGTAGACAGTGCTGCTGTGAACACTGGGGTGCATGTATCTGTTTGAATTAGGGTTTTCATCTTTTCTGGGTGTATGCCCAGGACTGGGTTGCTGAATCATATGGTAACTCTATTTTTAATTTTTAAGGCACCTCCACAGGGCTTCCCTGGTGGCTCAGATGGTAAAGAATCCACTTGCAGTGTGAGAGACCTGGTTTTAATCCCTGGGTCAGGAAGATCTCCTGGAGAAGGGAATGGTTACCCACCCCAGTGATCTTGCTTGGAGAATTCTATGGACGGAGGAGCCTGGCCGGTTACAGTCCACGGGGTCGCGAAGCGCTGGACACGACGGGGTGACTAAGAACACACACTGTCCTCCATAGCGGCCGCGTCAATTTACATCCCGCCGACAATGCAGGAGGGCTCCCTTTTCTGCATACCCTCTCCAGCGTCTGTCGTTTATAGATGTTTTGATGATGGCCATTCTGACTGCAAACCTCTCAATAAGGTAAACAACTTAGGCATATAAAGGAATGATTCCAGGGCAAAATGAAGGAGAAACTCTCTTTATTGAGAAAGCAATGCAAAGCAAGTTAATTCACACGTTAGGTAACAAATATCCTATTAGCCCCCTGGAATTCACTTATAGGATAAATGCTGCCTAATTGTATCAGGCTAATTGGCAAAATACCAGGACAAAGAATTACTCTTTCTTTAAAAGACAATAATACCAAGAGGGCACCACCTCATGCTTTTTTTTAATAACTGACAGCCAAAAGAACACGAGACTTTGGACTGTTTACCTCAGTGCCCCCCGAAGTGAAGATCACGTCCTGAGGCTGCCCACCTATCATCCTGGCGAGGTTCTCCCGGGCCGCGTTGATCATCTCCTTGGCCTTTCTACCTGGAGGAACCAAAGTGGAAATTCAGTAACTTTGCTGCACCAAATCCAATCAACAGACATTTAAAGGAACGACCAGACACGAGGCAGCGGGAGGGCTGAGCGGGCAGTTCTAGGACAACATGTGTTCACTCACGTGAGTGACAGCCTAGATATCACGTGGTGAAGGGACAGCAAATCAGGGGAAAGTACTGAGACTCAAGGAACAGGGAGGAGCTAGAAGCCGACGGGGGAGGAGGCCGGAGCCCCAGAATTCTGAGACGTGGCTTTCTTCTCACCCGACGCCACGGGAGGGGAAGCTGTGGCCATCTGCCCTGCTTCCCATTCGGGAAGATGGGGGAAGGAAAGGGTGGAGTAATAGACCACGCTGCAAAACAGCAAAAACAAGCAGAAATAGAGCCCATGACTGCTCGACACAAAGTCCAGCACCATACGTCACAGTGCAGGTCCCCTCAGTCACCAGAGAGGTCACCACCCCAGGGACACATTTGCTTTCAGACCTGGGCTCAGAGCCCAGCTAGCGCTAGTCTCACTGGAGAGCAGGAAGTAGGAACTAAGCTTCACGTGGTGGAGAAAGCAGGGCTCAGGGCAGGAATTCCGGAGGTGTCCATGACCATTCATACTTCGACTCCAGACCAGGAGCCTCCAAACCTTTTGACCGTTCAGTCCTATTTATAAAAATACTTTTTTGAGCAGGTACCACTATAATAAGTACATAAATAAGAAAACACACATAAAGATAGAAATGTAAAAAGATGCGGTAAAAATACGTATATGAAGTCATCCGCACACTCCCTAGGACTACTGTGTAAGTTTTCATTACAAGTTAGGAAGGTCTGCGGTGTTTAGGAGGCCCAGTCAGTTCAATCAGTGACACCTGAAAGGCTGTCATCAGCGTCAGTCAGCGTGGGCAGGAGCACGGCGGGGCACACCGTGAGCCCCTCTGGAACGCCTCTCGGCCCGTCCACCCGCTCCCTCCCCATCCTGCCCCAGGATTCTGCTGAGAAGCCCCTCAGAGGAGCCGCTGGGCTGATCCTCTGCCTGCCCCCCTTCCCTCCCCACGGCAATCCTGTGGCCCATGTGGTGTGCGGCAGCCTGTAACCTTTTCAGACGCGCTGACAGACCTTCGTCTAAGCATTTCTTTTGCCTTTTCAGAAGTGGGTTTCATAATTTACATACTGGTTTGCAAAAACTCCCCCTTCCACTTATCGACAAAGTCTTGGAGACCCTTCCTTCTATACGAGGATTCGTGGGGCTACCTCACTACCCTCACGTGCCTATTAGAACAGCTAAAATGAAAAGACTGGCCAGTCCAAGCGGTCAGGAGGTTGTGGAGGAAATGCAGCTCTCATCATGCCGGTGGGAACACAAAATGGTACAAGCACTTTGGAGAGAGGGCAGCGGTTTCTTAAGAAGTCTAACCTCCACTTCCCATCCGATCCCACTGTTCCACTCCTAGGTGTTTACGGTAAATATTGTTTACCCAAGAAAAAAGAGGCAATGACCACGACTCTACATTGACATTCACAGCAGTGTCATTTGCAATTGCCAAACCCAGGAACAGCTCACACGCCCATCAGCAGGTGAGAGCACGGACACAGCATGATAGAACGCCACTCAGCAGGGAGACGACCAGCCGCTGATAATCACACAGGTCAGCCTCAAGGTAACTACGCTGACCGAAAGAGGCCAGATGGAAAACTGGTAAGATTCCATGTTTATACAAACACAGAAAATGCCCGCCGCTCACGGGGCAGGACGAGAGCCTCTTCCTGAGGGTTATTCCTAACCTTCTTCATGACAAAGGCTTTTTATTAGCACTCAATTGTTTTCTACATTCTCCAGTTTCATGCATCAGAAAGTTCAGTTTCTCTAGAGGAAAGATTAGCTACAAGGCAAAGTCCAGAAGACTAACCAGAATACAAGTACAGAATAAACCAACAATGAAATTAATGAATGACTAGTATCTGATTTTGAAAAGGCTTTTAGTTACCAAGTTTACTAAGCAAGTGGACATGAAAACCCACAAAAGCCTGTAAATCTGTACACAAATATTGCTAAGTCAGAGGCTTCCCTGGTGGCTCAGCAGTAAAGAACTTGTCTGCCAATGCGGGAGACCTAGGTTCCATCCCTGGGTCAGGAAGATCTCCTGGAAAAGGAAATGGCAACCTACTCCAGTACTCTTGCCTGGAAAATTTCATGGACTGAGGAGCCTGGCCAGCTACAGTCCATGGGGTTGCAAAGAGTCGGACATGACTTAGTGACTAAAACAACCCTGCTAAGTCAATTCTAAAGGAAACCAACCCTGGATATTCACTGGAGGGACTGACGCTGAAGCTGAAGCTCCAATACTTTGGCCACCTGATGCAAAGAGCTGACTCACTGGAAAAGACCCTGATGCTGGCAAAGACTGAGGGCAGGAGGAGAAGAATGGCAACAGAGGATGAGATGGTTAGATAGCATCACTGACTCAATGGACATGAATTTGAGCAAACTCCAGGAGACACTCGCTTCCCTGATAGCTCAGTTGGTAAAGAATCTGCCTGCAATGCAGGAGATCCTGGATCAATTCCTGGGTCAGAAAGATCTGCTAGAGAAGGGATAGGCTACACACTCCAGTATTCTTGGGATTCCCTTGTGGCTCAGCTGGTAAAGAATCCACCTGCAATGCGGGAGACCTGGGTTCCATCCTGGGTTGGGAAGATGCCCTGGAGAAGGGAAAGGCTACCCACTCCAGTATTCTGGCCTGGAGAATTCCATGGACTGTATAGTGTGCAGTCCATCAGTTCCTGGGGTCGCAAAGGTTGGACATGACTTAGCAGCTGAACAACAACAACAATTGTTGAACCCTATCCCATGAACCGAGGAGCCTGGCAGGCTATAGTCCATGGGGTCACAAAGAGTTGGTCACACCTGAGCAACTGAGCATGCACGCAGCATGCATCCCCGATAAAACTTTAAATAAGAAGGCACAGCTTTAGCTCACCATCTGCAAAACACAACATGACTCAGCCAAGTAATCACTGATCTAAAGCAAATTATTTTGCAGAACCTCCAACTTAAAGCTCTACATGGAAACAACAATAAATGAGAAACATTTCCAACAGACTGCGGAAAATTCTTAAAGAGGTGGGAATACCGGACCACCTGACCTGCCTCCTGAGAAACCTGTATGCAGGTCAAGAAGCAACAGTTAGAACTGGACATGGAACAACAGACTGGTTCCAAATCGGGAAAGGAGTACATTAATGCTGTATATTATCATCCTGCTTATTTAACTTCTATGCAGAGTACATCATGAGAAATGCCAGGCTGAATGAAGCACATGCTGGAATCAAGATTGCCGGGAGAAATATCAATAACCTCAGATATGCAGATGACACCACCCTTATGGCAGAAAGTGAAGAAGAACTAAAGAGCCTCTTGATGAAAGTGAAAGAGGAGAGTGAAAAAGCTGGCTTAAAACTCAACATTCAGAAAACTAAGATCATGGCATCTGGTCCCATCACTTCATGGCAAACAGATGGGGAAACAGTGGAAACAGTGCCAGACTTTATTTTTTGGGGCTCCAAAATCACTGCAGATGGTGACTGCAGCCATGAAATTAAAAGATGCTTGCTTCTTGAAAGGAAAGTTATGACCAACCTAGACAGCATATTAAAAGGCAGAGACATTACTTTGCAAACAAAGGTCCGTCTAATAAAAGCTATGGTTTTCCCAGTGGTCATGTATGGATGTGCGAGTTGGACTATAAAGAAAGCTGAGTGCCAAAGAATTGATGCTTTTGAACTGCGGTGTTGGAGAAGACTCTTGAGAGTCCCTTGGACTGCAAGGAGATCCAACCAGTCCATCCTAAAGGAAATCAGTCCTGAATATTCATTGGAAGGACTGATGCTGAAGCTGAAACTCCAATACTTTGGCCACTTGATGCGAAGAATGGACTCCTTTGGAAAGACCCTGATGCTGGGAAAGATTGAAGGCAGGAGGAGAAGGGGATGACAGAGGATGAGATGGTTGGATGGCATCACCAACTCAATGGATATGAGTTTGAGTAAGCTCCAGGAGTTGGTGATGGACAGGGAAGCCTGGCGTGCTGCAGTCCATGGGGTCGCAAAGAGTCAGATGTGACTGAGCGACTGAACTGAACTGAACTGAAAGAACTTTAAAGTAATTTTTATTTTTAAAAAAGGAGGCCAGGATTCTATGTGATCCTGATTATGTAAAAGATCTAGTTTGCAAATTTTGTAAGGATCGATGGAGACAGATACGTGACAGGGTCTTAATAAGTACTGTTATTACTAACAGCTTTTTTTTTTTGATTGTGCCTTACAGCAAACAGGGTCTTAGTTCCCTGACCAGGAGTCAAACCCATGCCTGCCCCCTGCACTGGGAGCACAGAGTCTTAACCACTGGACCACCAGGGAAGTGCCCTATAAGCAGCTCTTAATAAGACATCTTTTTCATCTGGGAAAGGGGGATAGGAGAGCATGTTAAAGATGAAAGATTATGGTATCAACACAGCTCAAATTTGGTCTTTTCAGGGAAAGAGAACTATCCAGAATTACAGCTAGAGACATGCGGTTAACAGAAAATCCACTCAAAACTGAGTCATGCTATGCGGTGTAGAGTTCCTGCAAGAGCGCCCCTACCCCTCACCTCAGATCTGGCCACGTCTTCCAGAATTACCTGCTGGGTAAGAGCTACTGGGATTTCCCCAGGCTTCCCGCATGGCCTCCGTCATGGCCTCAATCACTTCTGGCTCCAGGGGGGTGGTTGCGTTATAGTCCATATACACTTTCCTGCTGGAGAGAAAACAAAGACGTGCTTCTTAAGGACGAGAAGATGAACGTGGAAAAACAGCTGCATTCAGTCTATGTCGTCAGCAGGAGCAAACAAGGTCAAGGCCGGGGGCTTTTCTGCAATTGCACTGTGCACTTAGGCGTGCCCACATCTTCATCACTTATGGAAAATGTATCCGTGATTTCTGATTATCTAGTATTCTTGCCTGGAGCATCCCATGGACAGAGGAGCCTGGTGGGCTACAGTTCGTAGGGTCGCAGAGAGTCAGACATGACTGAAGTAGCTTATAGGAGGAGGAGTATTTGCTGGTTTCCTTTATCACTGCTAAGAGACTGTCCACTTAGACTTCCAGAATGTCTTTCCACCCCGTGCCGCTTCCTTCTGATGGAAGAAGGGAACCTTGCAGGCCCAGGGAGTTGCACATTCCTGAGGGCTTTTCCCCTGGTGTTTGAACTTCACCACTTCACTGGCAGTTTTCCTTTATTTCCCGGTGGTCTCTGTGATGGCCGTGAGGCTCAGGTGACCTAGGTTCCCACGGTTCCCCTCGAGGCCCCCACACTGCAGTCTCGGGGGACGGGCTGGCTTCTCCTCCCTTTGCATTTTCCATTTTCTTTGCCTGTTATGACAATGCCCTCCATCACTGTCTTACTTTTTAGGTCTTTGCTCCAACCTGACCTTCTCATGAAGCTACTTGGGCTCTAAATGAAATTGCAGCCACCCCTGCCCTCCTCCCCAGGGCTCTGTGTCCCCCTCTTCTCCACAGCACCCCATCATCTAACACATGAGACTTGCCCCTTGTTAACTGTCTGACTTGACAGGATGTAACTGAACAGCAGCTCCACGAGCTCCTGTTTTCCTCCCAGGTGTGTCGCCAACAGTGAGGACAATGGCTGGCACAGGGTAAGGGGTTGACATATAAGGTGACAAATGTCATAAGAAAGTGCACAGCCCCTGAAAGATTCCTAGGTGAAATTTACCAGTGTGTATATATATATATACATATATATATATACACACACATATATTTATCAGAATCAAAAACTTTCAAGTACAGGGAACTCTACTTAATACTCTGTAATGGCTTATACGGGAAAAGAACCTTTAAAAAAAGAAGGAACGGACACATGTATATATATAACTGATTCACTTTGCTGTACACCTGAAACTAACTCAGTACTGAAAATCAGCTCCAATAAAATTAAAAAAAAAAAACCTCAGAAACGTTCATGAATGTATACAGCAGGCAATCCTGTCAGATACTATTCATTATTTTATCTGATTTTTAAATCAACAATAGTGTCTAAACCAATTCACATGAAAATTCAAACACAATTACCAACAGTGGCTACTAAACACATTTTTTAAAATCCATGGAGTGTTTGAACGCAGCATTTTGTCTCTAAGATGCCCAAGTACAGGGCTTTGGGGCTTGGGAAGTCTGCCCAACATTCCTTGACCACCCCGGGATTAGGAATCCCCGCTGCTGAGAATTAAATCTGCTTGTGTCCCTAACTCTGCTCGCCCTTTCGGTAAGTATTTCGAAGATTCTCAAACTACTGGTGACCACAGCTCTTCAATCTGCTGCTTGGCTGAACTAATCCACAGCTTCAATTTCAGACGAACATATCCCAGATTACTCTGCCCCAGTATATGCTGCTGCTTTAAAGTGTTATCAATATTGCATGGGAGAAGTCAACTTTATTAGGTTCATAACTGAAAAATAAAAAGGCATCGTGAATCTCTGCCTTCCTAGCTCCCTTTTCTCCGTCCCAGGCAAATGAAACCGAAAGACCAGTCAGATTTAGGCCTAGACACAAATTTTAAAGATACACATCCATTTCCCACACTACGATACAGAGGATTGCCCCTCCCCCGCAAAAGTGTTTAACAAATTCCTGGATTGAGGATGAAGACTCTCTCAAACACACACCCAAAGCATTTCCCGCCGCCCCTCACTCCCCCAGGGGAAGAAGGTCCCAGCATCGGTGGACTGAAGTATCTCCCAGTCTTGCTCCCCACTCTGCAAGCTGCTCAAGCCTGGGAACTTCCTTCTTAACACTCCCACCCCCGACTCCTTCCCTCACCCCACCTCACCCCGACCCCCCGCTTCGAGCAAGCATCAGCAAGTCGGGCAGGTTTTGTCAGGTACATTCGTTTTCCCGCCGCGCCTGCGCCCGCTGAGGTCCACACCACCTCTGCCTCCCAGATTGCAAAAGATTCCTAACGGGTTTCCCTGATTGCTGCAAACCCTGCCTTCCCTACCAAGCAGCCAGAAGAAGTCCCGTAAAATATACAACAGCAACCTATAATATAATTAAATTACATCACTTCCCTTATAATATAATTAAATTACATCTGCTCAAACCTCCAGGAGCCCCATCGCAGTGACAATACGCCCCAGGGTCCCCCCTGGGCTCTGTCGGTGGACAGCTGCCCCAGGCCCTGCGGTCCGCGGCCCGCTCTCCGCGCTCCCCGCCGCCCGGGACCCCGCGGGCAGAACCCTTGCTGCGGACTCCTGGGTGTCCCTGGGGTTTTCGGCCCGAGCGTCACCTCCCCGGAGTCCTTCCCAGGCCCCAGCGTGCGCCGCTCGTCCTCCCGGCGGTCACACCGCATCCCGCGCGGACCCTCCCGCCGGCATGTGACCGGCCAGCTGGCGCCCCGCTCCCCAGGAAAGCCCCGTTCCGCCGAGAGCGGCCACCGGCCGCCCCAGCGTCCCTCGGGGAATGACCACCCGCCGGCCGCCACCCGCCGCCACCGCCACGCGGCGCCTGGAGGGCTTCTTGGAGGAGCGCGCCGACGGCTCTCCCGCCTTTCCCTCAAGGAGCGCACCTCTCGGGCGGGCTCTTCTCCGCTCGGCCCCGCGCGTCCCTGCTCCGCGCCCCGGCCGCCTCCATCCCGACCCCACCGCGGCCCGCTTCCAGCCCGCCAGGCCCCGCAGGCGAGGCCCAGACTGGCCGAGCCTGTCACGGTTAGGAGCGCCACCGGGAGGGGGCGGGGCCGCGGGCGCAGGGGCGCTTGCGGATTGGCTGAGCCGCGCAGCTCCGGCCAATCCTCGCGCTGCACCGGCGCTCCGCGGAGAGGCAGGGCCCCCGGTCCCGCGCGCGGAGGAGGCGGGCTGCGGGCGGGGCTTCAAGCGCGTCACGGGGGCGTGGTCACGGCGGCGGCGCGCAAGGAGGAGGAGCCGGACCCCCTCGGCTGGAGTTGGGTCCGCCGTCCGCGAAGGCCGGTAGGCTGCACCCTGCACCTCCGCCGTGACCCGACCCTCTGCGCGGGTGACTTCGGGCTCGTCTCGCGAGGATGGGTCTGAGGGGCTAGGCGAGACCCGAGGAACACCGCGCGAGGCGCGGGGCAGGGGGTCTGGCGAGCCTAGGGGGCAGGGGCGCCGCCGGGCACGCGGGAGCGAGGGGAGGAGTAGCGCCGGTACCCGGATGGGAAGGCGCCCCGGCCCGCAAAGCACGACCTGTCGGATGGAGGTGTCTAGCTTTCGTGCATCCCGCCGACTGTAACGCGAGTCGGTTGCGAAAGCGGTGAGAGGGCGAGGATGCAGATTCCTGAATGCTAATAAGCCGCCCACCGTCTCTTGCCCTTTTGGCAAATTAACAGTTTCTGAGTTTGAGCGCCGAGCGTGTGCCAGGCGGTGTTCCAAGCGCCTTTCGTGTATTCACTGGTTTCGTCTTGCTAGCACCTTTACCCAGTGGGTACCTGGCAGCTCCACCTCACACGAGAGGACGTTCAGTCAGAGGCAAGGCCAGCATCTTGCCCACGTTCACACGGGGAGGAATGGGGCCGGAAGGAACGCAGGGCTGCTTTGCCAAGAAGTTGAATTTTAGTTGGATTTTTGTACACTTGCTCAATGTTATCTCCTGGCAGGGTCCAGAAGTTGTCTGCTGCAGCTCAGCAAGCCTCTTTCCTTTCTGGATTCTTTATTTCCTTTCATTCCTGCATGCAAACCGAGCTCCGTTCAGTTCAGTTCAGTTCAGTCGCTCAGTCGTGTCCGACTCTTCACGACCCCATGGACCACAGCACGCCAGGCCTCCCTGTCCATCACCAACTCCCGGAGTTTACTCAAACTCATCTCCATTGAGTCGGTGATGCCATCCAACCATCTCATCCTCTGTCGTCCCCTTCTCCTCCTGCCCCTAATCCTTCCCAGCATTAGGGTCTTTTCCAATGTGTCAGCTCTTCACATGAGGTGGCCAAAGGATTGGAGTTTCAGCTTCAACATCAGTCCTTCCAATGAACACCCAGGACTGATCTCCTTTAGGATGGACTGGTTGGATCTCCTTGCAGTCCAAGGGACTCTCACGAGTCTTCTCCAACACCACAGTTCAAAAGCGTCAATTGTTCGGTGCTCAGCTTTCTTTATGATCCAACTCTCACATCCATACATGACTACTGGAAAAACCATAGTCTTGACTAGACAAACTAGGCTCATGTCTTGCCAAATGCAGTTCGGAGCAAAAGACCCAGAACATTTAAGAAGCAAATAAATATGTAGAAGCTCAGGGTCAAAGAAGAGGAAACGAAATAAAGTCAAGAGCACAGGGAGTCGTGTAAGTGCGGCTGAGAGAAGTCTGAAGCGTCTACTGCATATAATGGGAGATACTGATGATTTTGTGAAAAAATTTCAGAAGAGCAGTGGAGGAAGGTGAGAGTACAGAGCTGAGGAAGCAAGGAGACAAGAAAAGGTGCCCCTTCAGAAGGCCGAGGAAGGAGGTAAGGGGCGCAAGATGAAGGGGCTGAAGGAAGGCAGCTAATAAGGAGGCTGAAAATAAGAAGAGGTAAAACGTCCTGGAGGCAGTGAGCAGATAGGTTAAGAGCAGAGGTGGGTGGGGAAGTTGACCGGCGGAGGGCAGGCTTCATTCTCTGTATGGAAGGCTGTCAGGATGGGAGCTGGAGGGGCCAGGGACTACCCACAAGGGGACTAATCCAGCCCTCCTTGGACCAGTTAGGCAGCAGTTAGTAGGTTTGTGTTTCCAGGTGGATACCTTGAGGGTAGAGGTGGAGTCGAGAGGCGAAAGCGCCCCACACTCAGGACCATGGCCTGGACTCCACTCTTCCTAAAAGCGGTAGCAGCCACATGATTCCAAGTGGGCTGGTCACACATGCAGCAGATGCCTGCAGAGGGTAATTATGAAATCAGTGCCCAGTAAAGATCAAATATTTGAGGAAATGCCATCTCCATGGCAGTGAAATAGTAAATGCAGCAAACAGAGCTCACACCTAAGGGGAAAAAGTCATAGAGCAGAGTAAGTCCTCAGAGAGGAAAGGTCTACAAGGAGTCAGTTCAGTTAGTTCAGTCACTCAGTTGTGTCCAACTCTTTGCGACCCCATGGACTGCAGCATGCCAGGCTTCCGTGTCCATCACCAACTCCCAGAATTTACTCAAACTCATGTCCATCGAGTTGGTGATGCCATCCAACCATCTCATCCTCTGTCATTCCCTTCAAGGAGTTAAGGGAGCATCTTATTTCTTTAAAAAGGCAGTCAAGAACAAGCAACAGTTAAACCAACTGGATGAAAACTATAATAATTGAGATTTAAAAACTCAATAGAGGGGACTTCCTTGATGGTCCAGTGGTTAAGAATCCGCCTTGCAATGCAGGGGATGTGAGTTTGATTGCTGGTGGGGAAACTAAGATCCCACATGCAGTGAAGCAACTAAGCCTGAGGTTTGCAACTGCTGAGCCCGTGTGCCACAACGGGAGATCCTGCGTGAGGCAACACAGATCTTGGACCACAACTAAGACCTGACACAGTCACACAAATAAATAAAAATTTTAAAAAAGAAAGTGTGAAAAAAAACACTCAATAGAGTTGCCAGGGATAGGGAGTCAGGCAAGCATGAACAGGCAGAGCACAGAGAATTTTTAGGGCAGTAAAACCACTGTAAATGATACTATAACAATAGATGCATGTCATTATACATTTGTGGAAACTCATATAGTGTCGGACACTGAGAGTGGACCCCAGTGTCAGCTAGGGACTATGGATGACAATGATGTGTCCCTGTAGGTTCAGCAGTTGTAACAAATGTCTTACATCTGTGTGATGTCAGTAGTAGAGGATGTTAGACATGTAGGGGACAGGGTGATACGGGAACTCTGTTCTGCTCAATTTCTCTGGGAACCTTTAAAACTGCTCTGAAAAATAAAGTCAGTTTTTGAAAAAATCAATAAATAGGCTGAATAGAACAGGCATAAAGAGTGAATTAAGGCATTAAATGCCCAAGCAGAAGAATTCTCTCCGATTATTGGTCAAAAACACAGAGATGCAAAATATGAAAGATGATTCTCAACCAGGAGTGATTTTTTTCCCTCCAGGGGACATTTAACAATGTCTAAAACGTTAGCTGTCATCACTGTGGTCGGTGCTTCTGGGATCTGTTAATAGCTCGTAAGGCCATATACGCATTAACCACCCTACAGTGCACTGGACAGTCCAACTGGGAGCCACATCTGGCCTAAGCGTCAACTTAGTGTTGAGGTTGAGAAACCCTGATGTGGTTCCATATTTCCACTTGATATCACATCTGAGGACTTTATTCAAAGTTCCTTGCAGCGTTCGTTCATCTGCTGGCATGACTTTCAGCTTCTGTATGTATGAGAAACATCTTTATTTTGCCTTCAGCTTTGATACCTTCCCTAGATACAGAATTCTCACTTGAGATTTTTCTTTCCATAAAGGTTTTTTTCCTCCACTGTTTCCTCGCTCACATTCTTTTCAACAGGAAACCTGCAATCACCCTTTTCTTCGTTTCTTTATACATTGTGTGTCTTTATTTCTTGACTGCTCTTAATATTTTTGCTCTGGTGCTGATTTTAAGCAATGTAGAATGTGATTTGATGTCGTTTTCTTCACGTTCTTGTGCTTTGAAGGTGTTGACCTGGTATCCATGGGCTTGCAGCGTTTATCAATTTGGAAATCTTTTAGTAATTAAATCTTCAAATAATTTTTTCTCTCCCCTGCTCCTTTGGGAACTCCAATTACAAGTTTATTGGGCTGCATGAAGTTTGCCCACAGCTCACCCAAGTTCTGAGTTTTTTCCTTAGATATACTGCCACCCACTGTTTTTCATTTTTTTATTGCTGTCTTCAAGTTCATAAATCTTTTTTTCAGCATGTGTAACCTGTTGTTAAACCCATCCAATATACTTTTCATCACATCTGTGTTTTTCTTCAGAAAACTGAATTTGTGTCTTCTATTTTCCACATCTCTACTTAACATGAGTAGTCTCTTATCTACTTGAGTTGGTTTAACGCTCTGATGTATTAATGCTATCATATCTGATAGGCAGTTTCACAGGCTGATTTTTTTCTCCCCTCTGACCGTGGCTGTTATTTTCTTGCTTCTTGCATACCTTGAAGTTTTGTGTTGAATACTAGGCATCGTAAATTTTACCTTCTTGGGTGCTGGGTGTATAGTTTACTTAAAAATTTTATTGGGACCCTTATAGGTTTACATGCAGTTGTAAAACTGATACAAAGTCCTTTACTCAGTTTTCCACAATGGTAACATCTCTCCAAACCAGAGTAACCCACCCTGCAAATCTTTGTCTTTTAGTGTATTAGACTATTTACATATAATTATTAAATGGTAATAAATCTTAAATCTACCATTTTATTATTTATTTTCTATTTGTTTCATCTGGTTCTCAACTCTCTTTGCTTGTCTTCCTGTGGATAATTTGAACATTTTCCAGTATTACACCTTCATTTCTTCATAATGTTTAAAAACAGATACGATCCATATACCATAAAATTAACCCTTTTAAAATGTATTCATAGGTTATGCAACTAAGTACATCCAATCCCAGCACATTTTCATCACCCCCAACAAGAGACACTGTACTCATTAGCGGTCAGTCTCCATCTCCTCTTCCCCACAGCCCTAGCAACAAGTAGCTACTTTCTATCTCTATAGATTTGCCTTGTCTGGGTATTTCATATAAATGGAATCATAAAGCATGTGGCCTTTTGTGTCTAGCTTCTTTCAGTTAGGATACTGTTTTCAAGGTTCCAACCCACGTTGTAACATGTATCAGTAATTCCTGTTTGTTGATGCTCACTGTTCCTTTGCCTGGCTATTCCATGTTTCGTTTTCCCATTCATCACTTGATGGGCATTTGCTCTGTATCTAGTTTTTGACTATGATAAATAGTCTTTGTTGCGTTGACGGGCTTTCTCTAGTGGCTATGCTCAGGCTCTAGGGCGTGCAGACTCAGTGGTTGCTGTGCAGACTTTGCTGCCCCTTGGCATGTGGGATCTTAGTTCCCCAACGTGGGATCGGACCCGAGACCCCTGCATTGACAGGCACATTCTTCACCACTGGGCCACCAGGGAAGTCTCAGTGTGGTACCTGTATATTTAACCTGAAGAACTTCCAGAATGTTTTTAAAAGAAGCTGCCCATTTGCCATTCTCAGCAGCAGTGTATGAGGATTCCAGTTTCTCAACATCCCCAGCAACATCTGATGTCTGTTTTTTGAATTTTATTTTAGCTGTCCTCATGGGTGTGGAGTGGCCCTGATTGTATTTCCCTAGTGACTAACTGAGATACTGTGCTTTGACCTTTGTCCCTGTTCTGGCAGAGAGGGGGTTAATCCATCTCAGCCATGTCCCCGTTCTGGCAGAGAGGGGGTTAATCCATCTCAGCCATGTCCCCGATCTGGCAGAGAGGGGGTTAATCCATCTCAGCCAACGCACCAGTGCCCTCTGCCCTGTTGTCCTCTCTACGGATGACTTTTGTCTCTTTGTTGTCCTTTCCTAGAGTGTTAACCAAGTTTGTCTCCACATCACTGATCTATTTTCCCAGCATCGATCCTGCCCTGTACTGTTGTGCATTTATTATTACTTTGATCTATCTTGGCTGTGCTGGGTCTTCGTTGCTGCAGGCAGGCTTTCTCTAGTTGCGGCGAGCGGACGCTCCTCTGTTGCAGCGTGCAGGCTTCTCACTGCAGTGGCTTCTCTATGGAGCACCGGCTCTGGGCGTGCGAGCTTCAGTAGTTGCGGTGCACGGGCTCAGTAGCTGTGGTTTGCAGGCCCTGGAGCGCTGCCTCGGTATTTGTGGGGCAAGGGTTTAGTGCCTCTGCTGCATGTAGAATACTCCCAGATCAGGGATTGAACCTGTGTCCTCTGCATTGACAAGTGGATTCTAAACCACTAGGCCGACTTAGGACTTTTTGATTTGGGGTCAAAGGTGCCGTTTACTGCATTTTCCTAAGCATGTGGATTTTTTTGCCCCCGGGAAAAGTTTCTTTAAATCCTACACTTCGTTCCCAGCATCATGTTTATCCTGCGTCTGCTGGATATCATTCCTTCTTTCTCAGCAGGATTTTTCCAGAGGCCCATTTACTCAAGGAAAGCAAACTGTCGAGATGCAGTGCCTGTCACTGAAGGGTGTGGGGTCTGTTGGCCCGGGTGGCCTGGGCTGGCTGGAGTTTCCCGCCCCCAGGCAGGGGCCTGTCCTGAGCAGGCTTGTCTCTGGAGGACTGGTGCTCTCAAGCTCCTGCTACAACCTACCTGCCATCAATCATCACATTGTAAGAACTGACTCAGTTACTGCCTGCGGTGAAGATGAGGCCCTGTGCTCCAGGCGCTGACCGATGCCCGGCCAGGCAGAAATAGACACGCGGGCAGGCGGAGGCCTCCCCTGGTGCTTCTGGAAGCCTGGGCGAGGTGAGGACACTGCAGGACTGTCCAATGGCCTGTGAGACCAGCCGGCCTCACAGGGGGCACCACCTGAACTGAATCCAGAAGGAAGCCCCAGAAGGGACGCTTAGGCCGGGGGTGGGACAGGCCTCCCCACAGCAGGAAAGCCAGGGGCCTGGGTGCAGGGCTGGTAGGGAAGACAGGCCCAGCGGCCGTGGGCTCTGGGTGCCAGGCCGGCGCCTCCTCTGGAGGCTCAGGAAGGCTGTAGGAAGCCCTGTGGCCACGCGTGGGGAGGGTGTGTGGCTGGCCACGCCCCCGCCGCTTGCTGCTCTTCTGCGGGGACTGCGGTCTGTGTCACACCCTGGTCGCTGGTCCCGCCAGGCCCGTGGCTGTGACACCGTGCTCACCCGGGACACAGGCGTCACTCCTCAGACTCTAACTTGAGGCTGAAGCCGTGTAGGAGCAGGAAGCAAGGCTCTTTTCTCAGGAGTGCCGCACCTAGCTCATGGCACCCACCCTCATCCAGGTGAGAGGATGGGAGGACACAGATGAAGAGGGCTATTGCCGTTGGAGTAAATTCTATTTTTATTTTTTTATTTGGCTGCACTGGGTACTAGCTGTAGCGCGTGGGATCTCTGATCTTCACTGCGGCATGCAGGACCTTTAGTTGCAGCATGTGGGATCTAGTTCCCTGACTAGGGATCGAACCCAGGCCCCCTGCACTGGGAGCGTGGAGTCGTCACCACTGGAGCACGAAGGAAGTCCCAGAATACATTTCAAAAAGAGCTGTCTGATAATGAATGGTTTAAGTAAAATGATCTTTCGCCATCAAGCACCATGTGTGGCCTGTGGGAACGACTGCAGGGCCTCCCCCGGGGTTACGCAGGGGAGAGCATCCCGGGCCATGAGCTGTGGGGAGGCTAACCCTCTCCCCGGGCCCCTGACCACCACCTGGTCCGGTCTGCAGAGCACAGGCCTGTCCGTAGTCTCTCCTCCAGCACTGGGAACTCTTGCAACACCAATGATTTCTTGTAACTGCCTGTAAGTTTAAAAAAAGACAAAAAACCAAAACACCAGTGAATTTACCGGAAGAACTCGGCCCAGTGTGACTGGTGATCAAAGTGAAAGAGCCCTAAGATGGATTTTAAAAAAGAGATGATAACTCAGTTCTTTATACAGCTTGACACAAGGAAACAGATATTCTTAACGTGCAAGGTCCCCAAATGCCTCCATCTCTGGGCTTTTTGAAGAACATTTGCCCAACCACAATTCTTTCGGTAAGTCACTTTGGTAACCTGCGAAACCCCCAGGTGTGAGCGAGAACTTCAGCAGGTGATGTGGATTCCTCTGAACTGGCCCCTCCAATCTGCTGGATTTGTTTGAGGCAGGGCTGTAGGAGCAGGGAAGGAGAGGTGTGAACGGTTTTCCCATTTTCCAAGTTCTTCGGCAAAGGAAAAGGAAAACATTATTTTACTATGTATCAGTAGCACTTTACTACACACACTTTATGAAGAAAATGAACTTGTAGCAAACCTGACTTTCCAAGATTAAACATTCTTAAGTGGATGGAAGTGAAATGACCCCGGAACAGACTGTACCAGCTGCGAAAGGATATTGTTAAAGCTGCAGTTGGTGGTTAACGCCTTGTTGGACTTCTTATATGAAAAAAATTCTGCTTGATTTGATCATCAAATCAGCAAAAGGTGCGATGGCAACAGGAACTTCTTTCCCCACAACAGTTCTTTAAAGAAAGAAGGGTGCGGTAACAGAGCAACCCAGGCTTTGTCCCCTGAAGACACGTAACACATCATGGTGGTCACCACCGCCTGGGAGTTTGGCCTCTGAGATATTTCTGCTAAGCTTCAGAGCCCAGCAGGTCAGTTCAATCTGTTTCTGCTGCCTCTGCCACCAGATGTCCTGAGAGCAGACTTGGGACTCTGCTGAGACCAGCCTGACTGCGGCCACACTGTGGGGAAGGCCTGCTACCTCCTGGAGACATGAAGTCTTCCTTTGAGTCCCCAGGAATGGAATAAGGGCGGAGAAAAATATGCATGGAACACTGAGACTGGCAAATATGAAGGGATGTGTTCCTTTCAAAGACGACGTTCAAAGTGTTGGCTATGGCAAAGTCTGAATAGCAGAGTCTTCCCACAAGTCTCGTACTGCAGCCTTCTCCAGCACGTGCACCACCCGCCTTAGTCTGAGTGCCAGAGGTCAGACATGCAGCCCTCTGAGGCTTTCAGGGCTTGGTGAGGAGGGTGGCTAAAGCAGGGCATCTCATTAAGTTACCCAAGACCCTGCTCCCTGAGGCCGGCATTGGGCAACAACCCAGACACAGCAGCTGAAAAGCACACGCAGGACACACGACGTCCTGGGCTGCAGGGAGAGACACAGCCAGGAGGTCAGTGCCCATCACCTGAGTAACGCTGGCCTTGGCTCTTCCCAGAGGCAGCTTGCAGGTGGTCTGTCCGAGGGGAGGAAAGGGGGGAGATGCGAGCTTCTCCTCCTGCCAGGGCTACCCTGGAGCCGTCTCCACGTAGAGTGTGCCTGAAAACCACGCAGCTGATGCATGCAGTTCTAAGCAGCAGTGGCATGGGGACACGGCACCACCCTAGCTAGCTCCAGGGCGGTTGGCGTGCCCAGAGGCCTGGCAGCCCCACCCCCTGGCAGATCAGACATTGCCAACTGTCGTGGGTTGGCGGGTATAGACACTATGGCCAGAAATGTTACTGTGGCCTAAGAGTGCGAAAAAGACCCCAAGAAACCAGAAGTCCCAGAGGTCAGTGTCCCACAGCCACCAAAAACTGCCGCGGGGCCCACTGGGCAGGCACCCAGGGCAGCACCATGGGCCACGGAGAGGGGCCAAGCTGGGTGGGCTCCTTAACAAGATGGGGTGGGGGGCAAGATGCCTCTGAGGGAGGGCCACCGGACAGAAAGGGATGATCCAGAACGTAGGAATGTCACTTCTGAAGAACTGCTTGACCCCTGATGAGCAGAGACCTGTGTGTGAAGTCAGAACCGACAGGGAGCCTTATCCCTTTCACTCTGTCCAGCGAGCAGTCTTTGCCCCGCATCACCCATGTTTCATTTCTTCCACCTTCATCTGCACCACCGGGTGGGCTGCCTGGACAGCCAGGGGGTGTGAAATGAGTCAGGCTGGAGCTGGCAGGGAGCAGTGTGCCCCAGGGCGTGTGGACTGCCAGCTGCTGCTCTCCTGACCCACCTAGCAGAGGGTGGCTCTGCTGCCTGTGGGGGAGTTCCCATGACACTTTGGCATTGGGCTCGTTAGAAGTATGTGACTGGGGTGCCTCTCCCAAGACGCTTGTCCTGACAGGCCTGGTCAGAGATGCCACCCTCCACCCCCCGTTCCTGCTCCGTGCACCAGACACAGCGGCCCAGTAGCTGGGTCACCCTCCTGTCTAATGGGCAGGGTTCCTAATGACCAATGGGAAGTGTGGCCCCAATTCCTTCCTGGACAGACTGATCTCATAATCATATAATGCTATAAATTAAGAGGAACCAACCAGACTGGGCAAATGGCAGACAGGGCAGTCCAGAAGCCTGAGGAAGCTGTCAGTTAAACCTGAGCATGTCAGGCAGGCAGCAGAGGAAACCATTTGATTCCAATGGCTCCGATGTCTAACGTTGGAGTAAACCCACTCACCTCTCTTCCCTGTTCTTACTCCAAAGTGTGCCGCCTCTGACTCCTGGCCCACCAAGGCTTAGGAGACCCGCCCCCGAGACCAGGAGGCCCGGGAGCAGAGGAACACTGCCAACTCAGAGGGCCACAGGCTGCTGCCTGAGGTCTCTCTCCTGGCCCCAGAACATAAGGCTCCCTTGCATACTGGCTCACAGGCGTGTGACCACGCAGGAACACCAAGCCCCTGGGTGGGCTGGGCTGCAGCCAGTGTCCTCTGGGCAGCACACGAGGAAGGGCTCCCTGCTTTGCTTTTCTTTTAAATCTTCCAGATCTAGCTGCAAGGGCTTCTGAAACTTCTTTGCCCCATCTGGACCTGGAAACGAGCTGATTTTATAAAACCCAGATTCTTGGTGTATTTGGACACAATGAATACTGTGCCTTTCATATTTTCTTTGTATTTCTCAATAGTTGCTTGACCCAACATCTGTCTGCTCTATACAATGAAAATACAAACTAAATGAGAATAGAAAAAAATAATTAAAGCATTAAATTGTACAAATTACAAATCTGTTCCAAAATATACTTACATTAAATAAAATACGCATTTCAGTAAGAGATCTACAGTGAATGACTCTGCATTCTGGGAAGCTTCACGACACCTAGGCAGGGCCGACATTCGTGGGAGGAGCTAAAAGACTTCGCACCAATCACAGTTTGTTTGCAGCGGGTTTCTGACGGCCAGTCTGCGAGCTACACTGAGCACGTCATGAGCATCACCTGCGCGGGACTGACGGGGGAGGGGAAAAGCAGCTCTAGCCTCGACGCTGAGTTCATTCTCATCAACAGCCTATACAGTACAGTTTCAAAAAAGTAAACATGTTAAGGTAAGCAGACAACTCTTTAGAACCCCAGACGCATTTTCTGGCTGTATTTATGGGGAACTCTCCGGCTACAATGGGCGGTCGTGAAGAGATTCTTCCTCAGGACAACACGGTCACGGGACTCGGACGAGCCGGCGAGACTAGGGAGAGGCTCCCTCTGGTTGCGGGTGGAGCCCATTTTCTCACGCACAGTCCGCGGCCCTGCAGTCCTCTCCCCGTATCATCTGGCGTAGCGCTTAATGTAGTCCTCCACTTTATTCCGGAAGTCCTCCTGCGGGGGCGGGGATCAGGGCCGTGAGTCACGGGAGAGCGACTCTCTAGGGACAAGTGGGGCTCCCCCGAGCCAAGGACCCCCATGAGCTCTGGGGAGTGTGTGGAGGGCCCGGCCTCATCCCCCGGTCTCCAAGTGGCAGGACGCGCAGAGACCCACGGGCAGAGTGCCGCCTCCCTGCCACTCGGGGTGTTGGGGTGCCAGGGTGGGGATGCCAACACGCTCTGGGCGGAAGGGAACTGAAGACCCTTTGTTCTGCAGACGGGAGAGATGCACAGTGTGGTGAAGGTCCCCACGTGGGTCAGGCCAGGGCTCTGGACCGCAACCGGGTCACGGCTGCTGCTCTCAGGAAGGCCCTTGTGTCCAGATCCGCCTTCTCCGGACCCTGCTACCTACAGCCCGGGTGCGGCGGGCCATCTGCCCACCCTGCCTGAGGAGAGGGGGGCTTGAACAGAGCCACCTCCTTGGGCAACAAGCAAAAGCTACCTGGCTGACCCCTCAGGTGTAAACAGGCTGTATGGATGCAGGCCCCTCCCAGGCCAGCCTGGGCAGGAGAGCCACCTCCCATCTGAGCCAGCGCCCCAAGTGTGTCCCCAGGTCTTGTCTAAGGTTAGGAGCAGAATTCCCTGGCCTTGCAGGACTGGGAAGGACCCCAGGACTGTCTGAGCCACAAGAGGGACTTGGAGCTCGTCCACCTCAGAAGGCCTGCCCGCGTTTGGTGGGGCAGCATGTGAGCTGAAGGTGGGTTCTCAGCCCCCCTCTCCTCCCTGCACTGCTGCCCACAGGGTCACCCCTTCACCCGCATCCAGGAACACACACAACCGGGGGCCTGATGTGCGCCCTCTACTGGTGACCGGGAGCCGAGACCCCCTCAGGGGCCACGAGGGAGGCCGTGGGCAGAACCACACTGAATTCATTCTGCAGATGGGGGTGGGCTCCGAGCTGAGGAAGGGGAGAGCTGTGACTGCCACCAGCTGGCCCAGGGCTGCGCATGGAGCCCCTCACCAGCCCCCTGCCCACAGCCAACGTGGGCTGCACAGAAGCCCTGGCTGCCTTCAGCAAAACTCACAAGGTCATGTCCACAGAGCCTGGAAGCCCACAGTACCATCGGCTCCCAGGGCCAAAGCTCTTGGGGTGGAGTGACGATCCCACAGGCAGCCTCGCCTTCGGTGTGACCCCGGGACCACAGGTGCCCCGGCTGAGCCAGAGTCCCCTCTGGTCTCCATGCCCCTCCAGAAGGTGAGCAGTCCCCCCTCGCTCCTCTGTCTGAGGACGCCTGAGAAGGCCAGGAACTCCGGGCTCAGGTCCTGAGCTCTGCCCCCTCCTGGCGGGTCTTCTCCCTTCTTGGTGGCCCTGCTTCCTTGCAGCAAATGAGGGACAAGGTTAGCCCCTCCCATGTGGAGCTGTGGGCAGAACGAATGGGTCCGGGGCAGGCGGGACAGAGCCTGCGGTGTGGGGGCAGGGGGCTGCCTCCACCCTCCTGCCTGCATTCCTACACTCTCACGGGGTGAAGCAAGAGTTGCTTGCTGTCAGTCACTCACACTGAACTCTGCTAGGAAATCACACCTTATAGGAACACTCCTGTCTGAACTGGGGTCAAACACTTTCCTAAGACCACGCACACTGATTATAACACATCAATTATAAATGCTTTAAGCTCCAATCCTGGGTTCCACCATTCTCAATTTCATCCTTATCTACTCAAGGGGCAGTAATTCTCTTTTTAGGCTTCCCAGGTGGCAACAGGTAAAGAATCCGCCTGCCAATGCAGGAGATTCGGGTTTGATCTCTGGGTCGGGAAGATCCCCTGGAGAAGGAAATGGCAACCCACGCAGTATTCTTGCCTGGAGAATCCCATGGACAGAGGAGCAGAGTCAGATACAACTGAGCGTGTGTGTGCGCGTGCACACACACACACAATTATATTTTCACCAAACACATCAACCTAGAATGTTCTGTGAATAGCTTACCTTGTCTCGCAAATGATGTTCCGCAGCTTCTATATTCAGTGGATCATCAAAATTCAACAGATCCTTAAAAAGAAAGAGTAAACAGTGGAAAAACCTGTTTTTCTGCTGTTACAAGTCTTCATTTTATGAAATAGGCAACAGAAATTTAATCAGCAAATGTTAGAGTGACCCATAGAGTGGAGAAAATTGCTGAGAAATGAAGTTCTTTTGATGCAGAAGCATTCAACGTGAGACATTTTTTTCAAAATGGTGATTCATGGTCGATTGAGAGAAGGCTGGAATGTGTGTACACATGATTTTCCAAAGTTTGGTGAGGAAATAGCATCACATTAATTTCTAATGCTATTTCTTATAATTGGGGGATGACAAACCACTCGCAATATGAGCATTTATAAATAAAAATCCTATTTTTCCTTAGAAACTACTTTTCTCCTTGATTTTGTGATTAACAGCTGTGCCTTCTATGCTGTCATTCTGGCCTTGCCTGGGCTTCCCCTTTATCTTTAACTCATCTCCACAAGCACTGCACTCACAACCCAGGAGGAATGATGTCTGGACCCAAAGTGAACAGAGGACAGTACTGTTAGGTCAGCGTTCCCCGGCCTGAGGAGGAAGCACCCTCCCACCTCAGAAAAGCCCTGGGAGGGCTCTCCTCCTCCCATCCTTCCACCCCCCACCTCCCCACCAAGAATAAGCACAAATCTCAGATCCAAGGCCACATCTTATCTTCATACTATCTATTCCACTTCTTAAAGACCAGGGTAGAAAGATTTGTTCTTATGATGAGTCATTGCTTTCCAAAGCCATCAATGTTTCACTGTAAAGAAACTGTATTTCTCCTCAGGAGAAATGTTTAATCTGGGGACTGTATTCCTGATTTGGAAATAAATATGGCTGTGACCAATATGTCACAAATATAGCAAGGAAAATCTGTAACTCTCTGTGATCATTTACAGCTGGAAAATTAGATTCCAAGTCCTAGAAACAGGCAAAAGTATGAAGCACATATTATAGGAGACTACACCAGACACACAGAATTCTTCGTCTTCTTGACCATGTATTAGTATCTGACCTAAAGTGAATATACAAGGCATGGAAGAGTCTCTTGTGAGGCTCTGGGTGTTTTATTTGCTGAAGATGACAGGGCAAGGAAGCAGAGGGCTGTGCTGTGGGCTGTCCAGCATGGGCTCGTTTTCCTGGCGGGACCTGAGGTTTTACCCAAAGTAGCACAGCTTTTTTTTTTGCCCAAGGACAGGTCCTTGAAGTTTATTTCTTTTAAAGCTCCTTTATGATCAAATATATTTAACTTATATGCAGAGTACATCATAGGAAATGCTGGGCTGGATGAAGCACAAGCTGGAATCAATGTTGCTGGGAGAAACATCAGTAACCTGAGATATGCAGATGACACCACCCTTATGGCAGAAAGTGAAGAACTAAAAAGCCTCTTGATGAAAGTGAAAGAGGAGAGTGAAAAAGCTGGCTTACAACTCAACATTCAGAAAACTAAGATCATAGCATCTGGTCCCATCACTTTATGGCAAATAGATGGGGAAACAATGGAAACAGTGCCAGACTATTTTTTGGGGGCTCCAAAATCACTGCATATGGTGACTGCAGCCATGAAACTAAAAGACTCTTGCTCCTTGGAAGAAAACTATGACCAACCTAGATAGCATTCTAAAAAGCAGAGACATTACTTTGCTGACAAAGATCTGTCTAGTCACAGCTATGGTTTTTCCAGTGGTCATGTATGGATGTGAGAGTTGGACTATAAAGAAAGCTGAGCGCTGAAGAATTGATGTTTTTGAACTGTGGTGTTGGAGAAGACTCTTGAGAGTCCCTTGGACTGCAAGGAGATCCAACCAGTCCATCCTAAAGGAGATCAGTCCTGAATGTTCATTGGAAGGACTGATGTTGAAGTGGAAACTCCAATCCTTTGGCCACCTGATGTGAAGAACTGACTCACCGGAAAAGACCCTGATGCTGGGAAAGACTGAGGGCAGGAGGAGAAGGGGATGACAGAGGATGAGATAGCTGGATGGTATCACCGACTCGATGGACATGAGTTTGAGTGAACTCCAGGAGTTGGTGATAGATAGGGAAGACTGGCGTGCTGCAGTCCATGGGGTCGCAAAGAGACGGACACGACTGAGCAATTGAACTGAAATGATGATCAAAAAGTCAAAACTCAAAGGAACAGCTAATTGTGGAAAGCCTAAATGTTGGTGACTACATGCTCCTTCATCCAAACCAGGGCACCTGGGAGTGAAGCAGAGTGGAGTGTGGGGCGGCCAGGCCCCCAGGGGAGCCTAACCCAATGGAGGAGACCACAGGGAACAGAGCTGGCCCCGTGCTGCTCCCAAGGCAGTGGGGACGCTCTCCTTTCCCCTCCCTCTGCTCTCTCTGGACCTGTTCCCACGACCTCCCCATGGGTCACTCCAAAGCACCCTCAGTTCTTAACTCACTGTTCTTCTGACTCACAAAAGTGCCAAAGAAGAGAGGGGTTCAGTAATTCCCTTGTGTTATTCTTAATGCAATCTTTAAAACCAGCAGACAGAGGAATTAAAAAATTTGGAATTTTGGTCAACATACTTACAGTAAACAAAGAGTTTAATCCCCAAACAACATCCTGAAATGAGAAGAAAGAAAAAAACAAGTTTTAGGTGTGGGTGGTCTCCAAGAGATGAACCAGTAAGTCAGTGTATTATGAAGGTTAGTTTTCTGCAAAGTTATTTTAAAAGGCAGGGCCTAGAGAGTTAATCAGCAAAAAACCGTGGGGAAACGGAGCCTGCACGCAGGTCCAGTCCTCTTAGGCCCAGCCTTGCCACCCAGGGACAGCAGCCAATGCGGCAGCTCCACGACCAGCCGCTGCCTGCTTCTTGTGACCTCGGCGCAGACTGAGGCCTCTGAGTGGCTTCAGTCAGGACAGCTTTTATCATCCACACCTGACTGAGCCAAGGTGCTGTGTGTGGAAAACGTTATGGGAGAGAGAGGCAGGGAGACAGCGTGTGCGCTACACCAGGTAGCCCAGAGCCTCAGATGGGCCGACGTGCTGCCCGCGGCCCTTCAGGTTAAGAGGAGGGGGACAGTCACCATGAAAACGGCCTCGCTCAGAAGACCACATCTCTGCGCTGAAGCGAAGGGCAGGCTGGGAACACCACTGCCTCCAGACAGACCCAGTCTGAGGTGAGTGCTCCTCTGGGCAGGACCGACCCCACGCCAGACAGGCAGGGGCTGTGACACCATGGAGCCACTTCACTACTCAAAGAAGATGGTGGAAGTCAGATAGCTGCTTGCCACTCACTGAACACTGGCCAAAAGCCCGGACCCTTCTGATAGGGTCAGGCCCGGGAAGAAAGGCAGGGGGCCCAGGGGCAGCACCATGGGAAAGCCTGGAGATGACACACAGCCAGTGGCACGACGTGGGCACCCAGGACACACCTCCCGAAGCCCACTCGAGCCACGCTGGCAAAACAACTGGGCCAGTTCCTTAGTCTCTGTGGCTCCCCGATCACCCCCTGCCCCAGAGAGGCGCCCCCTCCAGCACACCTGGCCACGTCCGGCCACCCCTCCTCTGTCCGAGGTGACTCAGAGCAGACACGGGACCTCCAGCCTCCTCTTCCTGTCCCTGCCCACTCCTGGCAAGCCTCCACTGTTAGGGGGAGACCACTGTGCTAGCCTGGGGAACAGCAGGACTAGCAGGAACAGTAAACCGCTGCTGTGCCCGTGGTAAAGGGCAGAGGGCAGAGAGGACCTGACACCCCCTCAACCCCCTCAGAGAACTGGGGCAGGGAAACCAAGTGGGCCCACCCTTGGCCAGCAGCCCCAGGAGGGCAGGCAGGTGGTGAGGGGAGCAGTGTGGGTGGCCCGCCGTGTGGACGGGACAGTGTGGACACTGCTGTCCTCACAGGAGGCTGGCTCCCAGACGGGGAGGCCCCGGGGAGGCTCTGGGCAGAGGCCCACACTTCACCTTCAGCGTCCTTGTGGGGGCCCAGCCGGTGCCGTCGATCGAATGTTCTCTCAGTAAACTGAAACAGACAGAAAAGCAGAGCAGTGAGTGAGGAGCGGCCAACAGGCCCGTGAGCCGCAGGTCTGCAGCTGGGCCCAGTGGCACGGAGCGGCTCCTGTCTGACGGGCCGGGCCCTTCTTTCCTCTGTGGCTTTGCAGTCTCCTTATGGCTGAAGGACCAGGGAAAGGTGTAGATACACGCATCCTCCAGTGGAACAGGAGCCTGTCCCCACGCCCGCACACGCACGCACGCACGCTTCGCTGTCTGCCAGCCTGAGGAGGAGCGAGCAGCCTCCCCTTGCTTCCACGAGCTCATCTCCCATCACCATGGAGACCAAGCAGCCCCAGACGCTGTCCGCCCACTGTGCTCCTCCTCCTGTGGATACTTGGAGCCGATGCTCATTTTTCCAGTGGCGGGGGGGGGGGTTCCCCATCTTTTTTGTATTGATTGAAAGGACTGTTTATATACAAGGGGTGCAATCCTGCTGATACTTTCTCTTTCAAACTGTGTGTTTTTAATTTTAACGTGGCTAATCTACAACTATTTTTCTTCACGGTTTCTAGCTTTTGTAGCAGGCGACCATCTGTTAAATTCCTATTATATTTTGGTAATAATCTGATTTCTCAGAAGACAGTAGAAGTGACCAGAGAAACGCCCTCTCTGGACCCACTCTGACTGGAGGAGACAAGACACTTAGGATCTGAAACTGAAGATCACAGATTTGTCAAGTTTCAACACTTAAAGGGCAGACACTTAAAAAGGGAAGATGCCTTTAAAAAAATACACTTTCATAAAATGTATTTTTTTCACTATCAAAAGCCAAAGTGGATGTGAAAATGGGTATCCTCGTGCCTGCAGGGAGGACGGTTAGTTTGCACACAGCCTTTCACAGGTGCCGGCGTTCTCTGCAGGGAGAAGAGGGTGAGAGGACAGGACGTGGAGGCAGGGCCTGAGCAGAACGAGCTCACAGCAAGGGAGCACACACCACGCTGGACACACTCTCCAGACGGAGCGGCCGGGCTCCCCAGGTCACACGGCTGCCAGTGGTGGGCCAGGACTCGGCCAGGGAGCCAGCCCAGGGCCCTGCAAGCTGACCTCACTGCACGGCCAGAGAACATGCGGGACACAAGACAGACACAGCCCACAAGCTAAACTGACTGGAAAACCACTTCCACCACCACCCTACACAACCTCTCCGGTTCTCTACGTTACTGACCAGCAAGCTCTAGAAGCAGGAAACGGCTGGTTCCCGGCCACCTGCCCCCTGGAAGGGCAGGGCCCCGGGCGCCATGGATAGAAAGCTCCAGGGATGTGCTCCCGCACACATCGAGGCTGTTTTGGTAAAGAGAGGATGCTGAGGGGACTCCCCTGCGGTCCAGTGGCTAGGACTCCGCACTCTCACTGCCAGGGCCCAGGACTGATCCCTAGCCAGGGAACTAAGATCCCATAAGCCACGTGTGTGCAGCCAAAAAAGGTAGAAAAGAAAAACCACAAGAGAGGACATTTAAATATAAGTGGGGGGGGGTCCTCTGAAGCCTGCCATCCACAGTATCCCCCCACCTTGAATCCTGTTAATCATAGTTTCTCCTTTTATCTAAAATCAGCCACATGGCGGGAGTATGCCTCATTAAAATAAGAGGGGACGGGGTAAAGGCCCTTAGAGGGGGCGTCCTGGGCGGACTGCAGAGGCTAGGCTGGGATGGGGGAGCCGAGAGACCGCTCCAAAGTCTCTCTACTCCGGGCCCAGCCTCAGAGTGTCCTCTCGGGGGAGATGACCCCCGGGGAAGCCCACCCTCAGAGTGTCCTCTCGGGGGAGATGACCCCCAGGAAGCCAAGCCTCGGGCAGCGCTCACAGCACAGGAGACGGGAGCGGACAGAACTTACCTGAGACATATCTCGCCGGTCTCGGTGATGTTGGGGTGCCAGATCCTGGTCAAGCATTTCACTTTGGGAGGCTGCAACACAGAAGGAAGAGATCACAGGCGCTCCAGAGCCTTCCGCGTCCCCCATCCAGCACCGTTTCACCACGTGCTCCCAGCTCGTCAGGCAGAGGCCCCAGCCCCGGCCCCTGTGGCTGTGTCTGCAAGACCATGTGCCGCGCTGGTCTCGCTGGGGGGGGGCTGCTGCCCCCGCACAGGACCCCTCCACACCCCGGGGCTGACGGCAGATGGTGCTGGCCACCGGGCTCCTGACCCTGGCCCTCCCTGGGCCCCGGCTGTGGTGGAGCAGCCGCAGAGGCGTGGGGAAGGAGCTCTGCACCCCCAGACCCCGCTGTGAACCAGGAGCCCCTAGACGCCTTCACACCACGTGGCTGAGCGGCTGAAGTGCTGCTCCCCACAGCAGCGCTGGTGCCCTCTGGATGCTTCTGGAGACGCTACTGTTATTTACCTTGTCTAGATGCAAGTCCTAGTCCACTTAATACTTACAAGAGGGAGAGAGAATGAAAAAGATCACGTGGGAATAAGACACATCAACATCACTTAGAATGGAGCGTGTTTGGATGACGTTCTTTTATTAATCTTACTCTATTTTAAAACCAATCACACTCATCTAAGAAAAAACAAAAACACAAAGCAAAGATACTAATATGTGTGTAGACAGAGATATAGAACTCTACCCAGAATAATTTCTATTAATATCTGATGCATATTTTGGAGCTTCTTTTCCAGGCCATACACACAGGTGTGTGTGATGCATAGTCATTTTTCTTTATAGAAGTTGTGAAACGTGCTGTACATTTTTTCACATTTATTCTTGTCATCATCTCAGATGACTTTGGGCATCTATGGATTTCATGGCACAAACACTAGGATTTAGCAAGCCAGTCCCCTGTGACTGGACACTTAGGTTCTTCCCACTTCTACCACAAAACTGCTAAATCAACGCTAACTTCACTCACATCGGAATGAAATAGTTCACTGGGATGAAGACCAGGACCTGGGCAGGGGGTTCTGGCCAGAGCACTGCTGCGGATCCAGTGCCAAGCGCTCTCGCCTCCAGGGAGGTCACACACCCACCCTCACCTACAGTGGGTGGCCCCTTCCCCAGACCCAGTCCACTGCAAGGTCACCTTGGTTTGAGGAGTATGACAGTCGTCTCTCAGAATCTCACCAGACAGGTCATCTCACAGATACAAAAATCTTTGTAATGAAAATTTTTATCTTTGAAACCAAATCTAGAGACTATGTCACCATACAAATCTTTTGTACTTTTTCTAGTACTCCAACAATTTCACCTTTTAAATCTGTATAAAACAAACATTTTTAAACACTTTTTTCAGTACCCTGGTAAGTTTTCTTCCTGATTTCAAAGCAACATGACGTCAACAGATTCCTCTGAATGATTAATCCAACCAAGTAGAGGTGGGTATCTGAGGATTACAAAATTTAGGATCAGCGGGAGCTGAAATCAATCTGAATATTCTCTAACTTGCTCTTCTGCAGGTAAACAGGAATGCATTTGACAGAACGAATACTAGCAGAGCCTGCCCTCTCGGAAAGGCCTTCAGGCTCAAGACGAAGGTCAGCCCCATGGCACTGTGTATGTGGTAAATCTACTGAACACAGTAACCTGCTGGGTAGACTGCATAACCGACTCAGCGTCTGAAAGGACTGAAGGCCCCCTCCCTCCTCTGAAGCCCTGACGCAGTCGCCCGCCTGGTGTCACTGCAGCTCCAAGTGTGGGACCGTACCTGCCCTCTCCTCCTCATCCCCTCACACCTTCCACAGCTGGAGGCTGTCAATGGCCCTCTTGACAGCAGTGCCCCAGAGAGAGAGCAGACCTCTGCACCACAACTGGGGACCTGATTCTGACACACACTTTCCAAGCTGAAGTATTCTCACAGACCCCTACCACCTCCAAAGCCAGACAAACAGGGCGCACCCAGCTCCAGCTCCTACCTCAGGCGCTGGCATCACTAGCCATCCTGTCACACAGCTCAGGGTTTGTACATGACAAAGGCCATACTGCAAATCAGTGGGGACACGGGCGCTTCAGGGGTTAACTATTCAGAAAGTACAGTCAGATCTTCGCTGAGAGCTTTACATAACATAAACAACACAGAACTCTAAGAGTACTAGAAAACACAGATGAGGTACCTTGGGGTCTGAAGGCCTCTTATAAGCATTCCACAACATGAAAAATTCAAGAAGGAAAAGGAGATTTGGCTACACCTTGAAACAAAAAGCCACAAGCTTTTACAGAACAACAACAAAAAGACAAATGAAAACAGGAAAATGTTTATGACACAGCTAAGTAAACGAGGAAAAAAGTTTCATATAATGTCTATATAGGAATGCTTATAATAAGAAAAACAAACACCACAACAGAAAAAAAAAAAGGGCTAAGCACATAATAATAGCCCATAAAAGACATAAACAGTTAATAAGTAGGAAAAAAAATTTAGCATCCTATTTAGGAAATGAAAATTCAAATGGCATTTAGATATTATTTATTTCCTTACAAAAGAGCAAAAAGAAAAAAATAATGGAAACATCCCATGTTGGTCAAGGTTTAGGAAAAATAATTTTTACACACTGACCGTGGAGGTGCCAAATGGAAACTCCCCTGGAAGGTAACTGAATCATATTGATTAAAAGCCTTGAAATCAGCATCAACGACTCAACACCTGTAATCGCACTCGTAAGACTTTATCCAAACCCAGCAGGCAGCAGGCACGCCTGCGCTGCCGTCCAGGGCCTCCGTCACAGCACTGCTCACTCTGGCAGTCGGCAAACTGCAACCCGCAGACCAAATGAGGCCAAGCTTGATTTCAAGTGCTCTGTGATCTAAGTACAGCCTTCATATTTTTAAAGGGTGTTTTTTTTTAAAAAAAGAATATATGACAGAGACCATATACAGTCCACAAGGCCTAAAATATTTACTGTTTGGCCCTTTACAAAAGTTTGGCTCATATTATCAAACACTGGTCACCCGGTGATCAACCATAAAGGATTAGTTTAAAACCATGATACATCACACAATTAAGTGCTCCTACTAAGGAGGATATAATTATATACTAATTGACAAGAGAACATACATTCTTATGATATGATGATATATTGAATTAGGCTGCTGCTGCTGTGACTCTACGACCCCATGGACCGTAGCCCACCAGGGTCCTCTGTCTGTGGGATTTCCCAGGCAACAATACTCGAGTGGGTTGCCATTACCTTCTCCAGGGGATCTTCACTATCCAAGGATCAAACCCGCATCTCCTGCATTGGCAAGTGGATGCTTTACCACTGAGCCAGCAGGGAAGCCCATATTGTACTATACTATAATGTTAAAAACCCCAAGTTACCAAGCTATGTGTAGCATGATGCCACTTGTATGTATCATTAGATATCATGCATAACATCCATCAGAAAGTTAATGGTGATCATCTCTGATGATGGAGAAAGACAACAGATGACTAATATTCTATTTTTGCATGGTGATTTTTTCTCAATTTTCCATGGAGTATAATAAATTACCCTAAAAAGAAGAGGGGCAAGTGGGCATTCAGGTGTTACTGGTGGTACCTCCTGTGCTCCTGCTGGAAGTGTGGCAGGACCGCCCTTCCTGACCCTTTAGGACTGCTCGCGATCATGTTACCTGATGTGGTTTTTATCACGTAACCTCACTTCCAGGAAGAGAGAAAAGCCCCATTCCTGTCTCCTGCTTCAGCACCCGGTTTCCCCCCACAGCTCAGGTGACACGCCAGGGGGGCAGCGTGAGGCCCGAGAGTGTGAGACCACAGCCAAGCTGCTATCTGCTCTCAGGCCTCCTCCTGCTCTGCGCGTCCCCACAGTCTGGGGCGTCCCCATCGCCACGTCACCGCCCTGGCTTGTCACCATCTCTGTGTCCAGAGGCTGAGCTTCTTCAAGGCCACCTGATGTCTCATCTCCAGCCCACAAGGCCTGACACAGAACCCAGAGCATTTTAGGAGCTCATTAAACGTCACTTCATCCTTTCAGCTAACTTCTAGGGCTGAGAGAGACTGCGAAGCAACTGGAGACTGTGACATAAAGTTCAGGGATCAAAGGACAAAGAACCAAAGGAAATATCTGCATTTTAGCTGCTGGGGTGGAGGGCTGTGGGGCGGGGGTAAGGGGATACCAAATAGGTGTTTTCTTTCTTTTTTAAAAAGTTTATTCGAAAATAATGATCTATTGATGCTTAACTGATTAAAAGCGTCATTCACAATCTTAAAAACTGACCTTGATTGCAGGAACCATAAGTGTAAGGGGTTTAAAAAGAAAAAAGTCCTTACAAAGTAGAAAAATCCTGTAAACGATGATGTAAAAGCAAATGAGCTCTGAGAAAGCTCCACAAAGCCCTTTCAGGCTGACTTACTGAAAACCGGCTGTGTCTCCTCACTCCAGTGAAACATGAACTCCTGAAAGTCTGCTCTCAGAATCGCTACTCCACATACCTGGAACCTCTATATTTTCATTTGCTGGTTTATTTTCCACACCACAAATTTTTGGGGGGCAGAGAACACACAAATGTGAGCCACACGCGTGGTGTGGCCACCCCCGCCCAGCACTGGAAATACAGTGAGATCAAGGCATCCCTGGACTCTTCCTTCGGGGAGCAGACAGTCCAGTGAAGAGAGACAGTGAGGAGAACTACATAAAGATGAACTACTAACAAGGGGAACACCGTCACCTCTGTATCTGCAAAGCACGACACCCCACATCTCTGGGGACAGGGCCGCCCTCTTCGCCCTGCCATGAGTTCACGGCTCTGGCTGGCCCCTGCCTGCAGAGAGGCCTGCCCGGCAGCAGGGTGGGGTCTGGATACACCCAGATGGCCTGGCCCCTCAGTGCTTCCTGGCTGGAGAACACAGGTTTTGTTCCCCATGAAAGAGGACTAGCCCCGTCGCTTAGAAATTTTCCAAAGGAGGCAGAAACTAAAATAGAAAAACGTGAGATCTTTATAAGCCACCAGTCACTAGAGGGAATGTGTCTTTGAGGCTCAATGGTTTTCTATTCGCTACTTATTTCATTTCTGACTTCATTTCTTAAAGAAGTCACAGGGTCAGGGGAGTATGACAAACACTTCTCACTACCAAGCGGCCACCAGGTGTGCTGGGAAGGGCACATGTTAGGAAGGTGGGCAGCTCTTGACAAGAATCAGCTTTGGCAATGGAGACACTGAGACTGGCAAGGCCAACTAGGTAAGTTCTTACCTTTCCTTTCTGAGCCCTAACTTCCTGATGGGTAAAGACAGGAATACTGAGGTCACCCCAACTACTGGAGTGTGACCTAAGCAAAATGAGTGGAAGCACCTGACACACAGAAGCCCGAAACACACCTCTGTTCCTCCCTCCTGTTCTGACACTCTGCTCTCTCCTTACACCGGGAAGAAGACACCCTGCACCAAGTGATGCCCGACGCACGCCAACAGCAGTTCCCAGCTTCCTCGAGGCTTATTTGGAAAGTTCACCAGCTTACGCTAAACCCCGTGATCTATCCTCCTCCCTTGAAATTCCCTGCTTTTCTGAAGGTGGTATCACAAACCTACCACCTTTAACCCACTTCAGAGAGAGGGTGTATGTCCAGGAAGCTAGAGCCTAGAGTTTTAAGTACTGCCTGTCTGGTTGTTTCCAGAAACCATCAAAATAGCCCCACATTCTAAACATGTGCTCATAAAGAAAGTTCTTACACTGCTCTTGCCTGAGGGAGTGCAGGTTCCCCTGTCAGTGATCAGGGCAACAGGAAAAGTCTCAGCGGGTAGCTGGAGGGATGGGTCGACAAAGACCTGGAACGTGTATCTTCCTATCTTTGTTTAAAATTTAAATTTCCTTTTTTTCTTAGATTGCCAACTTTTCCACATCCTCCAAAAGGGCTTTGAACATAGTAGCCTAGTAGAGATCAATTTCCATCCAGAAGAGTTTGCCTTTAAATAGACAAGTGTTAGAGCCACTGAACTAGACAGACCGGGCAGTGGAGGTGGGAGCCAGGGTCGGGGGTCGGGGGTCAGGGGTGGAGGGGGTGGGGAGGAAGCACGGGAGGAGGGGGACAATCCCACTTGTCAGAGAGGAGGGAGCTGTCACCGAGGGGAACAAGGGTCCCGAGCGGTGCCAACTCCCTCAGCCTCGGGCTCACAGGAGATGGAATTTTACCACCAGATTTTTCTTTCCTGCTCAACAGGCCTAGAGAATGTCAAGAAACATGGCGGGAAATAGACGCATCAATATGCAAAATCTATAACATCGGCAGAGCTGGCCACGTGCCCGGCCGGAGGCTCCGAGCCTGGGCGGGCGTACCACACGCGCTCCTCGCCCCTGCTCAGGGGCGTGAGGTTGCTCGGAGCCCTCATGGATTTCTCGCTGCTGTAGTGAGCATGCCCCCCAAACCCCACATCTGAGTGTTCTCACTTCTCCACTATTTCTTGACCCCAAGTCTTCCTTCCAGTCGACCTGGTCAACCTGCCCGGTACACAGGCTGCCGGTTCTCATTGCCACAGCTGTTAGCACAGCAGGAGACACGTCTCGGCACCCAGAACCCCGGCCCCAACTGTGCTCGAGCCGACCCAATTCCAGCTCTCCTCAGACCCCTGACTGGCCCTGACCACTTTCCAAACGTGACCTTCTCTCTTCCTTCTCTGAATTCTCCAGTTTCCTATCGTTGACTGATTATCACTGTCTGCTACTTACCACTTTCAGCACTTTATGATTAATTTTCTACCCTTTCTCTCACTTTCCTACTTGGTCAGCACGTTCCTAAAAGCAAAGTCAGAATGTAACCGCACTGGGCACAGTTACTACTGGAGGGTCCTTGAAGGATCCGACATGTTTACTGGGGTGTAAACAAACACTCATAATTTAAAACCATGTGTTGTTATCCTTTTCCAAAAATCTAAAACACACGTTTTATACAAATTTTTGTGTTATACCATAAACAAATGTACAGTTTTAAATAAAATGCTCTTTCCTCCAGTGTCAGAATTTAACAAGATTTGCATGAAATACACGGGTAGATCCCTGTAAATGTGTGGCCTCAGGACAGTAATTCCAGCCTCGGCAGAGCTGCAACCCGGCACAGACTGCCCGGGACACAGTACTTGCAAATGTGCACTGAGAATGAACCTCTCTACTAAAACTCTAAACACTGCTGGTGAGGGGCATTAACCACAGAAGCACCGGCCATTTCATGCTCAGTTCCAGGACTGGGTGGGCAGCATGTGGACACGACGCTGGGGACGGGACCGCCGGGCCCTGAGACAGCCAACCGCCACGCGAGGGGGGACAATTACTCAAGCGCAGGCTACTCACCACCATGTTGTATGCGTCAGGAACTTCAGTTTCAAACTGAAACTTTCCACCCTGGTAGTAACCCTCATCTATCAAAAAACACAAAACAAAACAAAACAATCCTTTAAATTAAAAAAAAAAAGGAAACAACAGGCAAGCACTATGTTAGGATATGGCATATACAGAGCGTGAAGAGTTTAAAAAGAGGACTGCCAGGCTCCTTTGTTACTGCACCAGGCTCGCCCCTGAGCTGATGTTACTGGCCTGCCCGCTCTCCTCCTGGCGGGCAGCACCCTCAGAAAAGGGGTGGCATCTTCTGGGAGACTGGTTCCCCTCCTCCTCCGTCCCTGGAGCAGCCCAGCCCGAACCTGGCCCATCCCATCCAGAACCGCAGTGCCTGGGGCCTCCCCTCAAGCCTCCAGCACATCTCATGACAGGCTGCTGCCCTGCCTCAGCTCTGCCCTGCCTCTGTCTGCTGCCGGTCTCCCCATGAGAAGTCAGGTCCAAGGGGCAGGCGGGCAGATGTCCGTGTCCCCTCCCACATCCTCTTTCACGACCTTTCTCCCGCTCAAAAGAGAAGGCACGCTGCTCGTCCAGCCTCTCCCTGGGGTACGCTGCACCAGGGGTGATGCATGCCCACAGCGGAGCACCCTGAATCCAGGCCCAGTGTGGGCTTGTGCTTCTCTCCATCTCACAGCCGCTTCTGTTCAGGGCACAGTGCAGTACTACAGATAAGATGTCACGGTTCACGCTGGACTGTCTTGAATTCAGACACGCTCTGGAGCCTGATGGCAGGGATGGTTAAATTTCATTTAGTCACTTCAGTCTTAAGACTGCTGTAGAAGAAAGCATCACCCCTGTGAGGAGCAGGCAAAGAGGGTGCCAAGGAGCAGAGAGAGGCAGCGTCCTCCACATGGTGATCAGCACCACACCTCACCTCGCCACTAGCAACTGGACTTGGAAATGGGGTGGCTGTCAGATGGACACCTTAAAGGTTTTAAAAAGTGAAGACCTCACCCGAGAGAGTGATTTGAAAGAACTGGTTCTGTCTACTGATGCAGGTATTTCTGATAAACCGAATGAGCTAAATCTGCAGCCACGTGCTTTTGTAAGGCCCATGTGTTTAATATTGTAAGGATATGATAATATTGTAAGGGTATGATAATACTGCAAGGGTATGATAAAATTAGTATCACAATTTTCTCAGTGCTTCCTAGTATTTCATGTAAAATGAGAGGCTGTCAAGTGAAGACGGACAGGTATGATGAACAGTAAGCTAGCTGGTGTCAGGAACTGGTTTTGGGGCAACCTCAGAAAATGTGACACAAAGGGACTCCAACGACCAGGTTTGAAAGCCATTTCCAACCAGCTGGTTTTCAACTCTTGCTATCAACACAACAGAAGGAATCTAACCTAGTCGTCAACTGAAAGATGACGACTTACCAAACACCTTATATAATTTTTGGCCCCTAACTCTGAAGTCCAGTGACACGCTGACAGTGACAACAAACGCCTTCTGTGCCTGCCTTTACTCACACAAACAAACGGTGCTCAGTGGCTACACCTAGAAAGACAAAAGGAAGAAAACTGACACTGAACGGACCCTCTTTCCAGCATTAAGTGATACTGTTCACAAACACCTAAACTGAATCAGAGGAAAATGCAAACAGTAACCTCGTCATTCTCAGATACATTTCAGATACACTGCTATTTGGTTTAATAACCATCAAAGCTTGCAACATGTTGTTTAAAGTCATTATTTATCCTACAACATTTGAGGAGTGCCTACCATGTGTCAGGTACTGTTCTATATAGGGGTTGACACACCAGTAAGAGACCTTCCTGGCCTCGTGAAGCTTATATTCCAGAGGAAGGGAGACAGAGTAAATAAGTAAATCATACAACAGAAAGTGAACAAGAGCTAAGGGGCTAGGAGGTGGGAGGAACCGCAGTTTTAATAGGGTCTGAGAGCGAAGCCTTAAAGAAGGAGGGTGTCCAGGTGAGGGACAGCCCAGGAAGGAAAGCAGGGTGAGACCCCTGAGAGGACTTGGTGCATTCCAGGGACTGGCAGAGGCCAGAAGGCGAGGCAGGAAGGAGGCGCTGAGGCTGGAGAGGCAGCAGGCCCGCCCGCAGGCCACTGTTAAGCACACCGGCTTTTATTCAGAGTGAGGCCGCAGGGGGGCTTGGGCAGAGGAGCAGCAGATCCACAGAAACAGTCCAGGTGAGAGACTGTGCTGGTTAAGACCGGGTGAGAGCTGTTGAAGCAGAGGTCCCGTGAGAGTGACACCACCAGGATCTGCGGACAGAGAAGGGTGGGGTGGCGAAGAAAGGAGCCAAAGTGCTAGGATCTCTGAGTGCGCAAAGGAAACGGGCAGAACGGTCACCTCAGAGAGACACAGCCTGTGGAGGGCACAGCTGTGTGAGTTTAACATCGGACGTGAGAGCCATCTGAGATTTCATGTCCACATCCAAGTGGAGACGTTGATGGGAGTGTCAGGGAGAAGTCGGGGCTGCAGGAGCATAGTGGGGAGCTGTGCATGGAAGCATTCAGACTTCAAGAGCTGGTGAGGTCCTCATGGACCCGACTATGGTGGACCAAGGACAGGATGAAGCCCTGAGGAGCCCCCTGCTTAGAGGGGTCGGCAGGACAAGAAGGTCAGTGGCGGCAATGGAGGAAAACCAGGATCTAGGAGCTGGTACAGACAACTGCAGCAAACGGTCATAAGAACAGGCTCAATACCCAAGGGTCTTACATTATAGAACTTATTAACAACTGAATTTAACAGTTACAAAAGAGAATGACAGGGTGAAAAAATTCTTATAGGCAGAAAATTTTATAGGATATAAAATATAAAATTTATAGGATTATATCCTATAATCCTTATAGGATATATATCCTTATAGGATAAAATTTTGTGTGTGTGCTTAGTTACTCAGTCTTGTGAGACTTTTTGCGACCCCACTGACTGCAGCCCACCAGGCTCCTCTATCCATGAGGATTCTCCAGGCCAGAATACTGGAGTGGTTTGCCATTTCCTTCTCCAGGGAATCTTCCCAACCCAGGATTGAACCTAGGTCTCCCTCACTGCAGGCATCTGAGCTAACAGGGAAGCCCAAAATTCTGTGAGACAAGACAAATAAAAATATGAGTGCATGGAGAAAAAGTAGCAATGAACATCTCCCAGCGATTAAAGTAGAGCTTGTTCATGTATTTTTTAAATGCATGATGGTAGGTATATCCATGGTATTTAGACTCCACTGGAAATATTTTAAAGAGTAACACAGGACTTTTTCCCCTCTTTAAATGTCAATATTTACAGCATACTGGAATCACATGCTATGCAAATTTTAAACTTGAAGGAAAAAGACAATCCCTGCCAAGATGAGCCTGTAGATAGGAGGTCGGCAATCTCTCTGTGAAGGGCCAGGTGCTGCGAACTTTGGGTAGAAATAGCGAAGATCCACAGCGAAGCACACAGAGAAAAGTAAACAGAACCGTGTGGCCCACAGTTCATACGTAGAGGGTATATACAGGCAAGATATTACCATTCATATACATAACTGGAGTCCCATAAAGGGCTTATGGATAAAATACTCAAAGAAATGTTGGTCAGTTATTTCTAAACTTGATGAAAACTGTAACTCATGGATCCAAAAAGATCAGTAAACCCCAAGTGAGATAAACAGGAAAAAAAATCACATCAAAGCACATCATAATAAAACCGCTAAAAACTGCGACAAAGAGACAATGCACATCACAGAAAGTGAAACAAAGAATCACCACTAACTTCTTACCAGAGGAAAAAGAACAAGTCAGAAGGCAGAGGAATGATATCCTTAAAATGCGGATATTGTCAACTTAAGAATTCAACATTCAGCAAAGCTGGCAGAATTCATCATCAGCAAATCTGCATTATCAAAAAAAAAAATTTAAGGAGGTTCTTCAGGCAGAAGGAAAAGAACAGATGGGCACTCACAACTACAAAAGGAATGAAAGCTGTAAGTGGTAAATATGTCAATAAATATATAAGGAAAATATAATTATCTAAAACAAAGGTAATTACATTTTTTATAACCCAGAATACACTGTTAAGTAAATGTGACTATAAAATAAAGGTCTGAATGGGGAAGTGGAAATTCACTATTAACCTGGCTAAACTTCCACCTTAAAAAATAGAAAAGGAAGAGCCAATTAAACTGAAAAAAGGATACATGAGCAGAAAACTAAAAAATATTGGAAGAAAATCAATGAAACCAAACACTGGTTCCTTGCAGAGACCAATAAACTTGATAACCTTTAGCTAACTGGATCAAGAAAACAGAAATTTTCAACGCCTGGAATTAAGGAAGGTATATCAACACAGACTCTATAGAACTTAAAGGGGTCAGAAGATATTAAGAGCAACCTTACACCAATAAATTCAGAATGCAGATGATATGAACAAATTCTTTGAAGGATACAAATCACCAAACCTCACCCAAAAATAAGAAATCCAAGTAACTCATACCAATTATATTCATACTTAAATTCCTACCACAAAAACAAATAAACAAAATGGTAGACATAGGTGGTTTTACTGGTGAATTCTACCATTTAATAAAGAATTAATAGTAACTCAACATAAAACTCTTCCAGGAAACAGAAAGGAACACTTCCCCATTCATTCCAGGAAGAGTAGGGAGGGGAGGGAAAGAAACTAGAGCCTTATCTTGCACCACATGCAAACATTTACTCAGAATGGTTCATAGACCCGACTTTAAAACCCAAAGCTATAAAACTACTTTTTTTTTAAAAAAAGGGGGGAAATCTGCATTTCTTAGACAAAGATTTCTTAGGACACAAAAAGCACTGTGTTAGCTTTGCATTGTTGCTGTAATAAACTGGTAAATAAATTATTATAAACTCAACAGCTTAAACAATAAAAACTTATTATCTTTTGAAGGTCAGAAGTCTGAAACCAGTCCCAGTGACTAAGAGACGGCAGGGCTGCAGCTCTTTCTGGTGGCTCGAGGAAAAATCCATTTCCTTCATGCTCCAGCTTTAGGCAGCCACCAGTGCTCCTTGGCCCAGGGCCCTTTCCTCCACCTTCAAAGTCACCAATGGCCAGCGGAAGTAATACTACAGACAACAAAGTGGATGTGTAAGTGAAAGAAACCGTGTGCAAAGTGCTCTGTCCTGGTTGGGGCCATTTATGTGACTCTGTGGAGAAGACACACAGCAGGACAGCAATCAGACCAAAGATGCCAGAGGCCGAGGGTGGGGAGAGGAAGCTCACCAACAAGGGGCCCGAGTTCTGAGCTGACGGACACACTCTACGTGCATTTTGATTGTGTCGGTGGTTACACAACTATGACGTATTTGTCACAATGTAGAGAATGCTACACCTAAGAATGGTGAATTTACTGTCTGTAAAATTATGCCTCACTAAACATGATTTTTGAAAAAGATAAAGCCTGCTACATGAAAGGCACTATCAGGAGGTACAGGAAAAGGAAAGCGTGCTGGCAATTTTTACAATGCCAGAAAGCTTAACATTTAAACAGCGTGTCCTCTTAAAAAGCATTTTATATACAATAACCATCAGAATATATGTTTAACTATGGTAATAATGGCTTTTAAAACAGTATGTCAGACATTTAAATCCACACCCACTCCTGGAAATCTGAGCATCCCAGGAGAGACTCTGCCTCAGAGTTTTCCGTGCGAGGCAGAGGGCAGAAATCAGTGTGAGCACAGTGGATGCCAGACACACATCCCCTGCTCGGCAGGATCCAAGCACAGACGAGGGAAAGGGCCGTGCACGGTTCCCCAGCAAAAGTCAGCTGCTGCTAAGGGAGGTAACTGGTGGTCTTGAGCGCTGACACCACATTTCTATTACATATGAAAGGAGAATAACTGCCACTGTATTTCTAGGGTTATTTGAAAGAAAAGACTCCATCAGGAAAAAAGTCTCTTCCTCTTCAAATTTTTCTCCTTGCAATGGTTATCTCCCAGAAAGCTAAAAATCAACCTAGAAAGAACCAGGGAGGAGGGTACACATTGTGTGTGTCTGAACCCTTGACAGAGTAACAGTAAACTACACTCCAGCTACCAGGAGACCAGGGTGGTGGTGATCAAGCCAGAGGTCTGCTTCAGTGCTCTGATCCATTTTCATGTCTTTAAACATGTTCATGATCATTTAAATGTCGCTCCAAAATGTTCATGTGTGGGACCAAACCTGTGCCTCAGGCTTACTAACCACACTTCTCTGCTAAGAAACTGGGCTCTTACTTTATTTCACATTTAGAAGCTTTTCCTTCTATAACTCCAAAGCTGTGAAACAAAGCTAAGAATAACTAAGAACCAAACATCATGGGGTAATAGATAATTTAAATTTCACGACTCAGTGTAGGGTGCATTTTTATTATCAAGCTCATCATTAGGGAGTTTTTTATAAATTATATGTTCAAATTAAGAAAACGTGACTAATCTAATAATGAACATTTAAAACACATTTAGGTGTATACCTAAATATACAAGATTTACAATGTAACTATGTAATTCCCTAATCAGAACTTTTATCACATGTAACAATAAAAAAAAGGATATTATTCACTATTAAAAAAAAGCTCCCATACATCTAATAAACAACGTATACCCAGAGGATGAGATTGTTGGATGGCATCACCGTCTCGATGGACATGAGTCTGAGCAAGCTCTGGGAGTTGGTGACGGACAGGGAGGCCTGGTGTGCTACAGTCCATGGGGTTGCAAAGAATCAGACCCACCAAGTGACTGAATTGAACTGAACCCAGGTACATAAATCTCACCAACTCAATAATGAGACAAGCAATCTAATTTTTAAATGGGTAAAATATTTGAACAAAGGAGATATAAACAGAGCAAACAAGCTCAGGAAAAGATGCTCAATATCTTTGGTCATTAGGGAAACGCAAATCAAAGTCACAATGATATACACACACACAGGAATGGCTAAAATTGAAAAGAGTGGTAACACTAGCTGCTGGCAAGAATCCAGGTTATCTGGGATTCTCAGTCATGCTACCAGAAATGCAATGTACTTTCTTTTTGGAAAACAGCATGCCAGTATTTCATAAAGCTAAACGTATTCTTACCATCACTAATTATTAGAGACATGCAAATCAAAAGTACAATGAGGTATCACCTCACACCAGTCAGTATGGCCATCATCAAAAAAATCTACAAACAATAAATGCTGGAAAGGATGTGAAGAAAAGGGGACTGTTGGTGGGAGTGTAAACTGATACAGCCATTATGGAAAACAGTATGGAGATTCCTTACAAAACTAGGAATAAATCTATCATATGACCCAGCAACCCCACTACTGGGCATGTAGTCTGAGGAAAACCATAACTGAAAAAGACACATGTACCTCAGTGTTCATAGCAGCACTGTTTACAACAGCCAGGACATGGAAGCAACCTAGATGTTCCCTGACAGATGAGCGGATAAAGAAGCTGCAGTACATATATACAGTGGAATATTACTCAGCCATAAAAACGAATGAATCTGAGTTCTAGTGAGGTGGAGGAACCTAGAGCCTGTTATACAGAGGAAAGTCAGTCAGAAAGAGAAAAACAAATACAATATATTAATGCATATGTATGGAATCTAGAAAAATAATATCAATGAATCTATTCACAGGGAAGACGCAGATGTAGAGAATGGACCTGTGGACACAGTGGGGGAGGGAGAGAGTAGGACAAATGGGGAAAGTAGCATCAACATATACACACTATCAGGGGCAAGATGGATGGCTGGTGAGAAGATGCTGTAGCACAGGGAGCCCCATCTGGCATCTATGATGGCCTGGAGGGGTGGGGGAGGGAGGGATGTAAGTATAATCATGGCCCATTTGCACTGCTGAATGGTAGAAACCAACACAACACTGTAAAAATTAAAAACAAAAACACTGGCAAGTGAAGACCTGCACACAGGTTTACAGCAGCTATTACGCATGATGGTCCCAAAGTGGAAACAACACAAAGGTTCATCAATAACCTGGTATAAATACTGGTATACACCCATACAGTAGAATACAATCCATCAATAAAAAGACACAAAATACAACACAGGTGAAACTCAAAAGCATTATGCCAAGTAAAATAATGTAACTTATACCTCAATCAACATTGCTTTTAAAGAACTTTTTAAAACCAGTCTACATTTCCACCTTAAGAAGGCAGAAAAAGAAAAGCAATTTAAACCCAAAGAATAAGGAAGGAAATAATAAAGAGCAGAAATCAATAAAATGGATAAACAACTCAGAAAAATTAACTGGATAAACCTCAAGCTAACATGATCAAGGGAAAAAACAGAAGATCCAAATAAACCAACAACAAGAATAAAAACAGCGATGTCAGGACAGATCCCACAGACATCATCAGACTAATAAGAAAATATTCTGAACAAACTTGGATGGTGTGAAAATGCCAAGAGCAGTCTTGCTCATAATAGCCAAAAGCTGGAAAGAATTGAAATGCCCATCAATATGAAAATAATTATATCCATCATATTCATACAACAAATAGTGCTATCTACAATAACACATATGAATTTAAAAACATGTTAACAAGAAAGAAGCCACAGATTAAGAGTACATAGTATGATTCCATTTATATGAAATTCAAGAAGTCAAGAAATTTAAGGACTATAATAAGAGAAATCAGAAAGCAATTTTGGGTAGGTAGGCAGGAGGTGAGGAATTGACTGCAAAGAGGAAGAAGGGAACTTTGGGAATGCTGGAAAATCTTTACTTGGATGATGGTTACACAAGGGTGTGGGTCCATTTTGCAAAACTAATCATGCTCTGCAGTTCAAATTAGCACACTTTATTGTTAATAATCTTACACTTCAGTAAAATTTATTTAAAAAGTAAAAACTGAAATAAACACTGTCTATGGTCCCCTCTGCCTACAAGTCACCATAGCACAGTGGGAGCAGGCTGGGGGGACCTCCACAAAGTCAGTAGGCCCAGTTCTTCAAACCATCCCTCTGACCTCACAGACGACACCAGGAGGTATTTCAGCCAGCCTTTAGACGTTGGCTTTATTTCATTTCCCTTTCTGGTATTGTTTCTTGTTTTGTGAGTGAATGTGGAGATTTTTTTTCCTCCATCACCTAATCACATTTCCATCTTTTCCCTGAAGAGCACATTTATTCCCAAGCATGCGGGATGTTCCAGAAACAAACAGAACTATAAACACTGCGCCGAGCACACAGAGGCCGTCCTGCCGGGAGCCGGAGGGAGGAGAGCTGAGCTCCGAGGGCAGGCGCCCCCCACCCCCACCCCGGCTGCCCACACATGCGGAGCCTGTGCGCTATTTAGTGTTCATCCCCGAGACGACGGGCCCAGAGGAGCTACTTTCAAAACCACCTGTTCCATACACTGTTACTACTCGGGCCTGTCTCTATAGTTTCTCAATACTGAAGACAGCATGACTCCAAAGAGTTTTTATAAAAAACCATGATACTGGGCAAGCTTTTGGGTTTGGCAGATGTCTGTGATGCTTCTCTTAATAATCCAGGGCAAGAGAAACAGCAGCTTCCTGCCCCAATGACAGCACAAAACAGGAGCACAGCACAGAGGTCCACGTGTGCACATCCACAGGTATGAGCACTCCAGTACCAGGCAACCACAGGCACCAAAACACATTACTCTTTTTACCTGATGGAACAGTGAACACAAAAACCCTAACAGTCATGCTACAGTTCCAAGAATAATAAGAACATCAAAGATGGTGTAAGAGACATAAGCTTAGTGAGAACGTTCATGTCATTCAGTAAAAAGACTCAGTTGAAAAAAAAGGAAAAAAAAAAAAAAGAAACCCTTATCCAGAGGTTGGACTCAGCACACGCAAGAGAGCGACAAGCCTGGCAAAAGCAGACAAGGTCTCTGAAGAGCTGAGAACCACAGAGCCCAAGCTTGGGCAGAATAGCAGAATCCACGAGAGCCACTGAAAATGCTCAAAAAGGCAGAGGGAAGAGAATATTTTTACTACAAACACACAAGAGTGAGACTAAGTAAACAGAGAACCAATCTTAATCACCACAAGCATTTCTCACAATACCTTGCAGTGCTTAACAGTAACAGTGATGTTCCTAACGGTGACCTCTGGTCACCAGGAAACATTTGAGTGTGCTCAGTACCTCTCGCGAAACACAGCAGACCTGCGACATCTTTGTGAAGGTGGCCAAAGGATGGTTAGAGCCTCCCTCACTTCACAGGTAAACGTCCTCTCTGGAGGTCAGGCCCATTTCTGATGACAGTGTCCTGGTGCCAGGATCTCTACCCTGGTGCTCGCTCAACTTAGAAAATGGAAATGGTACCAGACTGAACTTATGGATACATTCCAGAGCCACCTGTAGAAGCGCCACACAGATTACATGACATTTTTAAAGATTTCAAGCACATTTTGAAAGCAGGATTTCTCCTGTTGTCACACATCACCTCCCATCCTACCTGCAGGCAGACAATGCGAGGGCTTATTTGCGGGTTCATTATCACCCACTGAAATTCTGCATTCTCCTTCACTGTTTAATTAGCTAGTGACTCATGATTCCCAGTTTCCCACTTGCTTTCCACCTCCCAAATAAAACACCACCCAACACTTCCTCCACAGTACTCCTTCCCCCTGCTTAATTCTCCCTGCCCTGCTCTCTTCTCCCCGCAACCAGCCCGCCACGGCACAACACCCTCTGTTAACATGAACTCTGGTGGGCTGCAGTGTTGGAAGCTGTACTCCCCCAACTGCACCGTAACTAGTAAAGACCCACACTCTCTCTCCAGCTGCTCAGTATGTCCAAGGAGAAATATCTACCGGCTTGGACGCCTAGCAGTGCTACGAGGACAGCTGGTTATCTGCTTGTTTCCTCTGCTAGACCTGGGCTGAAGTGCTTCACACACATTATCTACTTAATCCTCACAAGTGTCCCAGGAGATAGGTTCTATTTGATCCCCGCTTTGCAGCTGGGTGGGCTGCAGCTGAGAGGTCACTGAACAATCCAGGCGTGGCCGCGCTGCTGCTGGTCGGCAGAGCAGGGTCTGAACCCAGTCGTGGCCCGGGAGCTCGTGCTCTTCACTCTGCGTCAGCAGCTTCCACCGTCACTCCCTCGGGCTGTTAAAGTCTGTACCAGTTACTAGAGGACATGCCGCACGCCTCAGATTGCTTCATGGTGCTTTATCTGACCACACGGCATGCATCTCCTCTTCATCTGGAATGGCCACTGCTGTCCTAACTTACAAAATGTTAGAGGACACATCAAACCAAAGATTACAGACTTGGAAAATCTTTACAATTTGCTGTCTGAATATCACTTTAACACTTACACGTGTAAGAATATTACCTGGGGTGACAGTTAGCTGAAAGCAATGAAGCTTGTTTGGATCAGGAAAATGCACTTTACACGTACCTGCAAAAGAAACAGCTCGTCAGGAAGGCTAGCAGCAGTCCTTATGTTGAAGCTAACCTTGAAATACATGGAAAGTTTAACACTGCAGAGGAGCTGACAGGCTAAATCAGTAGATTTCCTCTATTTGTTTGGTAATAATCGTGCCAATGTGCTAAAACTGCAAACCACTGATACTCGTCATGTGTTTTCCTCCTTACAGGTTTTTATTAGTTAATTCCAAACTGACCATGTTATCTTTCACCCTTTAAATGGTTCCTAAAAACAGAGCTCTTTCCATTAATATCAAGACTGGTGCTCCTTTCCTTTGAGAAGTCACACCTCAGGGAGATTAATGTATGTGGGTAAAGGCGAGCTAAACATAGAAAAACCAGGAAAAGAGCCCAGGCCACACTTCTGGTCTATACCCACCACAGCACACAGAAGTTAAAAAGAACCGTGCCAGCTGAGGAAGCGCACAGCCAGGCCACGGCGTTCTTTTTTTTCCCTAAGTCCTCACAACCCAACCGGTAGCTCAGCTTGGTTTGCTGGTAGAATGAGGCTCGGCTAACTCGGATGGTGACACTCGGCCCACGTGAGCCGCACCAGAAGGGTCTGGATTAGGAGGCCCCACGGAGAGCCCCCTGGAGAGCACGGCTGCACTGGGGCAGACAGGGTAAGGTGGCCACAGCCGACATCTGCCACCTTCAAAGGCATGACACTCGAGAAGAGCAACTACCCAAGGGATCAAATGCAGAAGGAGTGTGGAGGGAATATAGGTGAAAATGGTATTTTATAAACCTGGGAAGTATTATGCTAAATTTCTTCAGTCATCTACTGACAATTTCTTACAAGTCCTACTGAAAATATCTACCTAGTTTCACACGGTATGAATTTGCATCCAAAAGAGAAAGATTCTACTTTAGCCTGGGACACAGCCTCAGAGACCATCTAGTCCAACATCATCGACTGTGAAAGATGACAGGAAGGCCCAGAGAGGTTCAGTGACCAGCCCAAGACCACGCAGGTTATCAAACAGAAGGAAGTTTAGCTCCCCAATTAAAACTAGTTTATGCCTCATTTCATTACTCCGTGAACATGCCAGATACGACACACACCAACAATGCAGAACTGTTTGTGGGGGTTTTTTTTGGACCAATCCTTCAGAAAAATCAACGCAGAGTGAAAGGTAACTTAGTCTAAAGCAGGACAGGGTCTCAGAGATCACGCTGTCATTTTCTTTGTTTTTGAAACAAAGAAACCAGGGACTGAAGAATCCAAGGTTTTCACCCAAGACACACACTTGAACCACGCGTAGTAGTTTAAATGGGCTTTGTTTTTCCTAATTTAACTTGAAAAGATAAATGCCATTTTTCTAGTGAAATATATGTAACAAAAACATATGACAAGGGTGCGGGAAATGCTTCATTAATTAGATAAAGTTGGCACCATCCATTTGTCTTTAATGCTTCATAGTCTCATTTAATAAAGGGACAGATATGGACATCCCTCTAATACAGACTGACCCACCAAGAATAAAGAAATTATCAAGATGGGTTAAAAAAAAAACCCACAAAAAACAGCAGAACTCCTAAAAAGAACCAAACCTTTTAAAGCTAAAGAGAAGTCTAAGTTCCTACAATGACAACAAAAGGTTAAAGTCAGGTTTTTGTTTTAGTTCGGGTTTTATTTCAGTGTAGGGGCTTTATTAAACTGGAGAAGGGAATGGCAAACCATTAATTATTAAAACTCCAGAATTAAGCTTTTTCTCTGTTTGTAGACATAGGCTAAGACTTTCACAGCATTTCTATCTAATTGAAAGAGATGTTTTTTTATTTTTTGCAAACAGAGAAACCTCTATAAACTTGCAGGTACAGAGTTCCAAACTAGTTCTGAATAATTTCTAAGCAGCATTGCTCTATGGCAAGTTATTTTGCCTTAATATTTTAGAAAGATTATGAACTAGACAGTAAAGATCTGTTCTTTCATGGCTGCTTGTTTCCTCTTTAGAATGAGCTATGTACTTGGGGAAAGCCTGGCTTTCTGTATAAACTGATTTATATTTTATCCACTATGACTGGGAAAGCAGGCAGGAAGAAGGAGAGAAGAGAAGCATGCAGCATGTGGTTTGTTTAATGTGATACCACACCTGTACGGCCTGGGAAGATAGGTCACGCCTTTTTCAAAGCTAAGATATCCAGTTAAAATCCTGGTTTGAAAGCCAATTATAGTTTTATTGTTTTCAAACTAACCTTTTAGATAAAGCTAAACTATACTCTATGGGTTACTAACTGACAATCTCTGGGTTTTTATGGTCTTTGATTAAATGTCTGCATGAGTATATATGTTCAAGCTGGGGGCCAGGGGAAGACATGATGCGGGCTGAGAACAGAAGGACCATGCCATTTTCCTCTTTAATTGGATTTTACTAGATTATTACATAATCTGAAAAGAATAGGGGAAAAAGGAGTGAGAACAGTGTAACACAGCCGTCACCCGGCTTCAGGGTCTCGGCGACCTTGCTTCCCTGTCCTACCAACACATGGTTGTTTGCTTGTTCTCCTGGGATGTTTTAAAGCGAACCGTTTGTAAATACTTCCGTAGGTGGAAAGATAACCTTTTCATAGAATCCCAAAGTATTTCCTTCTTGTTCTGCCTGGAAAGAAACTTTGAAGTCAAGTAATCCAGACACTTTTAAGACATTCTTGAGCAACACTACGAAATATATTTTAGCACAACGCACTATACTCATATGTACATGTTATATACTTAAAATAATTTTTCAAGGAGTATGTACTGACCCTTACATACTGATTGCACAACCACTGAGGCACTGCACCTCACAAGGATCTTTCCAACTTTTGGTGGGGTTGGAGAAGGCCCTCTCTCACCCTGGGTGAGACAGGCCTCCGCATCAAGCTCTCCCGAGCATCTGCCCAGACTAGGAGAACCACGTATAAAATATTTCAACGAAATCGTAAATGTCCTCAGCCTTAACCAAGTGTAATGATAAAAAGTTCTAATTCCAAAAAACACTCCAGTGGTCAAAGCATTCAGACTTTGATGGTCTTGCACACCATACGGGGCTTGGGAAGGCATGCATGACACGTATCGCAGGAGCGAACACTGCGCAGGCGAGCCTGCTCACGAGCCAGGCCCTCAGGCAGGCCCGCGTGTCGGGCAGGAAGCACCAAGCAAGGGGAGGGGACCCGGAGACATAGAGGCAGCACAGCTGGCCAACCTTGGGCACAAGGATCAGTCACAAACAAGCACTTTCCGGACCAAACCGGTGGTGCTGCCACTAATAGAGACAGGAGTGCCCATCACTGAGTCACGTGCCCCTTCACTGCAAGGGGCATGGGGCGCAATACGTGCAGGAGGAATGAGCCTGACCAACGCATTCCTGCGGCAGTAAGGAGAAGGACTCCTGCGGGCTACCTTCTTTCTCCTTCCCAGGGCCTCGAAAAAACCCTGCTACCTGTTTGCACAAAATGCATGCTTATTCCTAATATACACATAAAATGGGCTTTTTGCTATGTAAAGTTATTAAAACATAAAACAAGCTTCTCCATGCAATTTATTTTATAGCATTTAATGTTTGGTTGGGGATGCTATACTTACAAGGTAAATTAGCTTCAAGTTCTGCAACCTCTGTGGAAACAAAGAGATTACTGTTAATATTAGTTAATTACTCCACATAGTATCACCTGCTCTAAATTGGCAATTCCCTCCAAAACACTGAAAGAAGAAAAAAAGAGAATTAACCAAAATCTACACTTGGGTCTGACATTTAGACTTTAAGCCATGAAGGTGCTTTCAAATACACACAGTGACTTGCAGGATGCCAACAGGCGCAGTCAAGGGCCCCTGAAATTTTACTTGAGTACAAATGAGAATCATTCAAAATTAACAGAAATTACCTATGGATAAACAGTCACTAAAGCGGTTTTGAAAATCTCATTCCCCCAAGTAGTGGAACTACTGCCCTCAAAATCTGATTTATATTTATAACTCTGTCTCTTCCAGTTTTTGCAGATTCCTCTTCCCGCGAGGGCTCGCCCAGTTTGCGCTCGAACTTTTCCAGTGAGAGGAAACGCTCTGCCTCCGCCGGCCCGCACGCTGGCCCTGTCATCTGTGGGTGTGCCGATACCCAAGGGAGCCTCCTCCTGGGGTGACGCTCCTCACCCTAGCGCTCTCCTCTGGGGCTCTCCATCAGGTACTCACTTGGCGCTCAGGCCCAGCACTGCTCTGCCAGGATGAAGCTGCAGAGCCCCCTCCAACTGGGCAGGCAAGCCAGGCAAGTCGGCCTGTGCCTCTGACATACCCGAAGCTTTGCCTCAAGGGGACAGCTTTAGAAAGGGCAAAGCGGGGACCTGTGAGAGGGTGTTCCCGACAGGCAGGGAGAGCCGGCAAACCCAGAAGCGAGGCGGGTGGAAGGATGGGCCAGCTGTGGGGGGGTGCGGCTGCGGGCCACTGAGGGGGAGGGCAACAGAGGTGGGACGGAGGGAGTGACGTCTGGGTTGATGACCAGGGCTGGGAGCCCCTGCAGTCATGCCACCTGACAGCATGAGACCCACGGAGGGGAGAGGCCGGTGAGAAGAAAGACCTCCAGCAGAAAGTGGAGGACAGCAGCAGAGACAGTCCCCAGTGGACACGCAGGAGCGATTCAGCAGAGAGGGCAGACTGGTCCGGTGGTACGAGGGGGATGAGGCCTGAGGGAGAGCCCAGGATGTGGGTCAGACCCTGCGGAGTGCATCCAAACCAGCAGGAAGGTAGGTGGAAAGATGGAAACCAGACTACAAAACACGAAGGAGCAATAACTCCTTCAAGTGAGGCGGCGGGAGGGGCCCCAATGTTTGCAGAGTTGAGTGCATTTGTGGGAAGACCTGTTCAGTTGCTAAGTCGTGTTTGAGTCTTTGCGACCCCATGGACAGCAGCATGCCAGGTTTCCCTGTCCTTCACCATCTCTGGAGTTTACTCAACATTCATGTCCACTGAGTCGGCGATGTCATCCAACCATCTCATTCCGAGGCCGAGGGTTTAGGGAAGAGCCAGGCCTCTGGTGTCAGCTAGCTGAGGATCTGGGTAGAGACAGCTGGCCCACTAGTCGTATTAGCTCCAGGCATTTGGGATAGGTAACCAGAAAAGTGGGGTGGGGCAGGGGAGGGAGGAGTTAAGAAACGGAACAAAGGGCAGTCTGTGATCAAATGCAAGCTTGGGGGTCTATCCTCTGGGCAGTCCTGTGCTGTGGTACATTAGAATATGCGCACTTAAGATGATGCTGATCCTCTAAGGTTCAAGAGCACCATCCTTATAATGACCATGAGCATCTTTCGTTTCATCTTTCTGATTGGTCCACTCTAGCACTAAGAGTCGGACACGACTGAGCAACTTCACTTTCACTTTCACTTTCCTGCACTGGAGAAGGAAATGGCAGCCCACTCCAGTGTTCTTGCCTGGAGAATCCCAGGGACGGCGGAGCCTGGTGGGCTGCCGTCTATGGGGTCGCACAGAGTCGGACACGACTGAAGCGACTTAGCAGCAGCAGCAGCCCTTCCATGGGCTTCGCTGGGAGCTCAGTTGGTAAAGAATCCACCTGCAATGCAGGAGACCCTGGTTTGAATCCTGGGTCAGGAAGATCCCCTAGAGAAGGGATAGGCTACCCATTCCAGGCCTTCCATAGAGCAGGGCATTGGGCAAAGGAACGCTCTGATGCTGCTCACATGGGCCTTCTGACCAGGACGGGGTCAAGGACCTGGCTCTGCTCCAACAGTGCACATAGGGCATTCATTTTATCAAAAAAGTGCACATCTTACCAAATGAGTTATGCATATTAATCACTTCTAAATAAACATTATCCATATAATGAAATCTATATGGTTTTAAGGCAAATACTATTTACATATTTATTATACTACCAGTTTTTGGTTGAGTAGAAGGCAATGGCACTCCACTCCAGTACTCTTGCCTGGAAAATCCCATGGATGGAGGAGGCTGGTAGGCTGCAGTCCATGGGGTTGCTAAGAGTCGGACACAACTGAGCGACTTCACTTTCACTTTTCCCTTTCATGCCCTGGAGAAGGAAATGGCAACACACTCCGGTATTCTTGACTGGAGAATCCCAGGGATGGGGGAGCCTGGTGGGCTGCCGTCTATGGGGTCGCACAGAGTTGGACACGACTGAAGCGACTTAGCAGCAGCAGCAGCAGCAGCTTTTGGTTGATAAGAATTTACAAAAAACCCTTCTTGAGGACCCTCTGGAGAGACTGACGCTGCCCGCTGGGACCCGGTTTTCTCTGGCAGGCCTATTCTGACTGCCATCATAAGAGGTCTGGTCGTTCAGTTTTCCGTGCCCAGAGGACGTGAAAGGGGGCCACATGACAGAAGGGAAATATCTGAGAAGAAGGCTGGTACCAAGGAACAGGGAAGAGGTGAGGTCTGGGCGCAGGAGGGCAGAGAGGCGCTGACCAGGGCATCGTGTTGACCGAGAGACAGTCCCGGACCCTGCACACAGGGATGTGGGGACAAGAGGCTCTTGGCCGAGGACGCCTCACGAGGGGCAGGGATTCTCGGCCCTGACTGCACACAATCACCGGGGGTATAACAATCCACATAGTATAAACAGACCAACCTCAAGTGTACAGTTCAATGACTCGTAGTAAAATTTGGAGCTGTGCATCCATCCCCACAATCGTGTACCTGCTGAGCAATGCTTCGCCCCCTCATCCAGACCAATTATACTGAAAAGCCTGGGTGGGGCCAAGGCCCCTGAACCTTATTATTCTCTCCAAGTGTAGGAAACCACTGCCAAGCTAAAATACCTATACACAGCTATTTTCACAGACGGATTTAATAATTTCACATCGTGGTCTAGAATCAAACTCCAAAGAACAGTGTTACGCCTGCATTTCCCCATTCAGTGTAACTCCCTCGGGGAAGGAAGATTAGGGCCAGGGAGGGAAGCCCCCAGACCCAGTCCAGTGATGACCACAACCACAGTCAGGGCCTCTGGTCCAAGAACCAGGGCGTGCAAGAAATACGACCTTAGAGGCAGAAGGATTTCATTTAAGAAGCTTGACACTTTGGTCCACCCCAGTATGGAAGATAAACAAACTACAACGCAGTGTTCCTCTCAGGGAGGGGTCACAAATGACACCTGTACACTTCAAATGATGGCAAATAGTAATTCATTAACAGCAATTAACTCAGAAGGTGCTGACTCTCTAAGTTGTGTCCAACTCTTTTTTGACCCCATGGACTGTAATCCACCAGGCTCCTCTCTCCGTGCAATTTCCCAGGCAAGAATACTGCAGTGAGTTGCCATTTCCTTCTCTAGGGGATCTTCCCAACCCAGGGATTGAACCTGAGTTTCCTGCATTGCAGGTGGATTCTTTACCACTGAGCCAGCAGGAAAGCCCAATTAACTCAGATCAGAACCCACCTACAAAAAGACTATGACCAAAGAAACGAGCGATCTGCTTTACATGCCTGCGAGGCCTCTTGGCAGAGCAGCAGTCCTGCTCTGCTCGAAGGACACTCACTACCCCAACCTGGAAGGTACCAAGTTAGATATTTTTAAACTGCCAAAGTCTTGCCTATTCCAAAGACGCTAACACCTCTCCGGCTCACCAGCCCAGCCTTTGGAGAGATACCTGGTACCTTGCACAATTAAGTGGCTGCACAACTTCCTTCTGAGAAATTAGACTTTTTTCCTTTCTAACTCAAGACCAAACCACAGAGCCCACTTGAAGCACAACTGCACTGCAATAGTAGATACAAAACCCACCCGTCACCACAATGGCCCCCACACAGCACGGACCCCCTCCTGCTGTGGGCTGCTCACAATACAGCGCTCCAGCTGCTTCCGCACTGCCTGCCCCTGGAACCTGCACGCTATCCATGGTGGGGGCTGTACGTTCTGATCCAGCCCTGGGACCCCAGTCCCTGGGCCTGAGCTTGGCACACATGGAGTGCTTGGGAAATGCTTGACAAACAGGCACACTTGCCAACAGAGTGGCAGTACTTGCGGTGTGGACATCCTGAGACACGAGGAGCCCTGCTCCTCATACAGTTGGTGACCAAAGCATTCCAAAGGTGTAATGGATTGAACTGAGTCCCCTGCCCAAGTTCCTATGTTGAGGCCCTAAACTCATGTGATGGTATAAGGTGGGGCCTCTGGATGTAATTAGGGTTACATGAGGTCATGTGGGTGGGGCCCTCATGATGAGATTAGTGCCCTTATGGGAAAAGACCCAGGTGCTTACAAGCCAGGAAGCCCTCCCTAGGAACTGAATCTGCCAATGCCTTGGCCTTGGCCTTCCCCGTGCCCAGGTACCCCCTTACCACGTCTGTGGTGTTCCATCATGGTAGTCTGAGCTGACTAAGACCAAGCCCAATCACAGATGCCAATGGTTCTGGGCAGGAGCCAGTTCCGAGCCCTGTCAGGAAACCCATGCAGGGCAGCTGTGCCCTCTGACCCAGGCAGAGCTGGCAGCTGCTGCCCAGAAGACTCGATTACCCCTACTTCTTAGGTTTCTCAATCTAGAACTTTATCTCTTAGCTTCCTGTCTGTCTTTATGCCTTAAGTGCCTCTTCTGCACTGCCAGCGTCCACGAACAGTGCCCTTATGGGGAGACACCTGCCCCAAGGGCATCATCCCACCCCCAGAGATGGCAGTACTACAGCTGAGGCCAAGCCCCCAACAAGCCACTTCCACTCAGTCTAAGGGCTTTCCAGCAGCACACTGCAGAGAGCAGGCCCACAGGAGTGGAGTCAGGGCCACTCCACACTCTGGGGCAGCAAAGATGTAACCCCGAAAGCAGCACAGAGTCTGCAGCAGAGACTGCCTTGGATGGGGCAGAGCCCCACGGCATCCGACCACCCACTCTCAACCTGAGCAGACACAGCTGACTGGAGCCCTCACTCTTCGTGCAAAGATCCTCCCCGCCCCTGCCGGCCTGCCTCCCCCAGGTCCGCGGCTCAAGCCCGAGGGGGCTACCACATTCCCTGGCGGTTTCACTGGTGTTTAAAACCCGGTAAGAAAGCATTTAAAGGGGGAGCTGTGGGCCAGCCGCCTTACTTCATGTTAGTAGGCCTCCTCCCTTCTGGCCACTGCCCTAGTTTTTTTTTTAAACACATTTTGTAACATGTAGCTCACAACTTCACACACTGCTAAATGCTCTGGACACTCTGCCAGCGCGGCCAGCCAACACTGAGCCCACCTCCAGAGTCCTGGGCAGGGCTGGCATGGACAAAAAAGATCTGGAGAACAACAAATGCTTCTCTCTCGCCCATTCTTCCAGGAAGCCCCCTGGACCAGAGCCCTCCCTATATCACCATAGCACTGGACTGCTCCGGTGGGCACGTAAATGCTCAACCAGGGAGGCCCCATGTGGCCCCTTGTGGGGACACCCGCACCCTGGATGTTGGAAAGCCCATGCAGGTGGGCAGCCAGGCCTCTTGGCTTGGCAAACCAGGCCATGAGCACAGAGCGCCACCACAGCCACAGAAACAAGAACAGCAGGGGCCATATGGAGCACAGGGGCTGAGGGGACAAAGGCTACAGAATCAGTCCCTGTAGTTCCCTACTCCAGACCTGGCCCTGAGCTCAGTCAGCTCAACTCCAAATCTCCACATTTAGCAAAAGCTTCTGGCCAGCCTGCCTGAAGCCTCGAGAGGTCTTCAGGGGTCACTAACAGGAGGCTGGCACACACCGGGCACTAAAATCTTTGTCAAGTGAATAAGTCAAAGGACAGGGAGACACACTGACATGTTCCCATTATGTGAAAAGTAAGCTTCAGAAAGACAAGAAAGTAGACCGTTCTGCCCAGAGGCTTTTTTGGAAGATGGGGAGCATCATCAGATTCAGAACTAATGGACTCAGCGGAACCACAAAGGCCCACCAGAAAGCAGCGCCCCCACCCTGTGGTTGAGAACACAGATGATGGCTCCCAGCCGGGCCCAGACCTGAGCTGGGGCCAACAGGAAATGCAGACCCAACACTCTCCCCCTAGCATCCCCAGCTCCCAGGACAGACAGCAGCCCTCAGTCTTCACCCAGAACACTCAGCTGCTCTGTCTCCACGGACTGCTGTTGCAAGCACCTCTCCAGTTCCAGCCTGGAGGATGTCCTTGAGGGAGACCTCAGGGGTGCAAATGAAAAGCTGGTGTGGTCCAGGGGCCAGCATGACAGAGGCCTCATGCTGGCCAGCTGCTCCAAGGCAGGCCCCGGTGCTTCCAGGGACAGCTGGCTACACCTGTCACCTTCTGAACCAGGCCCACAATTTTTCAGTTGTGCACCCACCACTGGCCCTCACCACTGGGGACAAGTGTCCCTGTCAACCTCCAACCTTCCATGTTAACCCCACGGCCAGCTGCACCGAGCCAGATACCCTACCCTAAGGTCATCCAAGCGCAAAAGACCAACCAAAACAATATTTTTGCCTGAAGGCGTCTGTGGTCTTTCCTCTGGGACATGGGGCACACGGCTCAGACGCCCTCTCAGTGAGGGCTGACGGCAGATGGCCTTCGGCTCTCAGTCCTTCCGGGAACCGTGAGCTGCACAGAGCCCCTGCCTCAGGCCAGACTGGTCGACACAGAGCAGACATCTCCTGTCCTAGGACCTGGCGCGGAGTCCAGCGCTATGGGCCTCAATGGGCTCCCTTGGGCTGTATCGGGCCCTGGAGTCACCTGAGAGTTCCCAAGGGAATTCCTGAGCAGAAGGAGGTGTGGCGGAGCCTCTGTGCCTCCCTGAATTCTCTTTTCTGTGGACTCACACTTCCGTTCTGCTCCTTCAGGTTCTGCTCACAGGGTCTGCTCCCCAAGTGCCTGCCCTACCCCAAAATGTGGGTCTGGCTGTCTTGCTACAATAAAGATGAAACCTGGGCAAGTTTTTGAACCCCTCTAAGCCTCAGTTCTTCAGCTGTAAAATAAACCACTCACCTGGCAAGGCTTAGCAAAAGTCAAACAAGAACTGCCCTATAAAGTCCCCGCAGAGGGCCTGGCCCCAAGTGCTCGGTGGGCAGCAGCTGCTGTCAGCCATGACGAGCAGACGGGAAGATGGCACCGTCTATGGTGCCAGTGTCCCACCCACAACTGCTCAGCTACAACCCCCCTCATAACAGCTCCCTGGCATTAGGACACCCTCCCCTCGAAGGACCATAGCCTCAAGCATCGAACCCCTTCCCTGGCTTGTTTGTATGGCTCCTGGCTTCCTCTGTAGATGGAACCCTAGAGCCAGCAGCCAGGAAAGTCTTACCAGGCCTTCCAAGTAAGGGGCTTCAGCCAGGCCCCACCCTCAGTTCCCATAGGGTAAACTTTCTGCATTGTAACAAACTGAATGCAGTCTGTGCTCTCCCTGACATAACAAGTACTGTCAAAATGTAAAAAACGATCCTTACTCCATCTTTAGCCCATCATTCCTCAGGCTCGGAGAACCAGAGCTCAGTCAGGACTCAGAAGCAGAGAGAAAGCAGGAACGAGGGCACCACCGGTATCCCTGAACCCGACGCCTCTGTTCACAGACTCAGTGGTGCTGTTTCTGAGAAGGCCCAGCACGGGGCACTCATACATGCCAGGTCTCCCCGCATCAGATCTGTTCCCGGACGTGCAAACACCAGGACCCCCCATGGTGTCCACCTAATACAAAATGAAACAGGCAGTTCTAACAAGTTACTTAACATTGTGTGCTTTCTGGATCCTTACACTTAAAAAATGTGAACATGTGTCTTAAAGTAAAAAAGTGCTGCCAGCCATAAGGTCCTTCAAAGAAGAAACCGTTTCTTCTTCTTCTGTGGGTCTCACGATCCTGGGAAACTGCCTTTGCAATCAATAGTTGCAACTCTGTTCAATGACTCACTGCACAAGTTTCACACACACACACCCTACACTAGATAACCCTTCTCCAAACACTACACCTTTACTAATTCTGTGAAGGGAATCAATGTTGCACAAGGCTCTCCTAAGGCTGTGATTTGAATGAGAGAGAGAAGAAGCCTAAGAAATTACCCTCCCTCTACAGATGAGATCCTCTGGTGCCAAGGAGTCTGGGAGAAAGGATGAACCCGGCCCCCAGCTAAGAGGGCACTGAGTCCAGGCATGGGTCTGCTGTGCCTGGCGCCTTACTCCTTCCACTAGCACTCTGGTGGCCCCTGCAGAGAACACCCCGAGTATATAAGATACACCACAGTTCTAATACCATTTTCTTGCCTTTGGCATTCCCACAGTATGTGCACAGTGCAAAGTCCTTCTGTGGTAAGTGATGAGGAATTATATTTAAACATATTTTCAAACAGGTATTTCTATTTAGCAGCGATAGGCTGCTTCATATCCCCAAAGAGCCATGCGCCAGACATCGTTCTGTTGTGGAATATAAAAACAGCTCACCCGGTGGCCCTTACCTTTAACAAGCAGCCTGTCCCTCACAGACACCCGCCGAGTGGAGTCAGAGGCTGTGGCTGACGCCCGGGACCCTTTGAGACCATCATCCCGCTTCAGCTTGCTTGCCAGTGTCAGCATCACTGCTGCCTTTTTCCTGAAAGGCCAAAGGCTGATTAAGCACTCATCTCCAGACACTGAATGAGACAATGATGTGAGGTGATTTTTAATTTTTTTCCCATAATCTAGAAAAATGTAGCATGTAAGATAGATTAACAAGACTGCATGCCTCCATAATGAATCTGGGTAATCTCTATGCCTCTCTAAATCTGATTTTTTAAAGTATGAATGAAAAATTTAAAAGGAGAGCCAAGCGTTTAACACTCACTGAGCAGCAGGCCCTGGGATGTAGAGCTCATGTCTAGGGCAGCCTCCACTGACGGGTTCCACACAGGCCCACCTCTGTTCACTGCCCTTCCCTGCTGCGGGGACCGTGCATCTGAGGGTGTGGCCCCAGTGTCCGCCCCTGGTGAGGAGGGAGCACCACAACGCTTTCTTCCCTCCTTTAATAAAAGTGGGGCTAGAACCTTAATAAGCATCTTTCCATTTGTGCATGTTGTGCTGTACTCACACTGGAAGGCAACAGCAACTTAATGAAGTTATAATTAACGCCCCAAACTAGATTCTCTTCACTGGGCTGCTTCCAGCCCACCGTGCTTCAGCTTCCCTCCCCCACCGCTCACTGGGAAGGACAATAAAAACCAAGCACAGGAGATGCACCTGACTGCTTGGGAGAAAGGACTTAAGTGTCAGCAGTGTTTACAGACAGAACTGTCCCCAGCATCGCCTTCTGTCCTGACGGGCCACCTGACTCCTCCTGCGTACTTTACCAGTCAGAGAGGAATTCTGGAACATCTGACTGAGGACAAAAATTGATCACCAGCTCAATATTTTCATAATTTCCTCTGTTGTTTTAATACCATTTCCTTGCAATATCACTCTGATCATTTTCAAGAGAAAATGATCCAGAACTTCCAGATGAAAAATTTAAACTTACGTAAGGAAAGAACTTTTAGTTTGAGGCCAAGATCCTGAAAGCCAAACTGTAAGAACAACTCTCTCCCAAGTGAAGGAAATGGCAACCCACTCCAGTATCCTTACCTGGAAAATCTCATGGACACAGGAGCCTAGTGGGCTGCAGGCCATGTGGTCGCAAAGAGTCAGGCACGACTGAGCAACTAACACTTAAGTGATATCTTTAGCCATTTTAATCCAGGCCCCTCACTTTTCACACCATCATCTGTGTATCTCCCCACCCCACAAAGACTGTAAGATTTTATTTTCTATTATGAAAACAATATATTGAATATGCTCTTCTGAACTACACAGGACCTATCACTCACCTAATCCCTTTAGGAACCATTGGTCTCAATGCTTCAAGAGACAGTTCTATTACACATCAGCACTCACGAGCTCCTAGAATGTCAGCTCTGGGAAGGACCCCTTCCCCTGAACCCCACTTTTTCATGGATGTGGATTCTGGGACAGCTGGGGCCCGGGATCTGGACTGTGTGAGGCCACTCAGCTGCTAGAAGAGGTCACTATAGAAACACTGGATTCCCCCGAGTAGATGATGGGGATGTTTCTATCCTGAAGGTGGTGATGGTTCCAATGCTATATACACACATCAAGACTCATCAAATCACATGATTTAAACATGTACAGCATAGTGGACTTCAGTTGTATCTCAGTAAAATTGGTCAAAATGTGATACCAAGCCATCACTAGTTTCCTTATTCCCACTCTACCATGCCGTCTCCTCAGGTGGACCTACAGAGAAGACATAACCATTTAACACACATCTCAGCTTCACCCAGCGAGGGGGACTACAGCTTCAGTTTACAAAGCAATCTCACAAGGGAGGGCTGGGGTGGCGTCAGGAATACCTGTGGGCTCCAGACCACAAGCTACCAGGGACAGCAGCACCATATACAGCCTGGGGCTCCTGCTCACCCCCACCTCCCCCCAGTCCCGCTCCAGGCAGCTTGTCAATAATCCCTCAAGCAGATTTGGATCCCAAAGCTGTGTCTGCCTCTCGACCAAGCCCACTGCCAGGCACCCAGACTTGAGGACATCAGTCCTGCCACATAGACAGGGCGGCCTGATGATGGGCCAAGATCTCCATCTATCACAAAGTCCACTTGGTTTTTAAACTCTAGCTGACCTTGGTAACACAAACATGGCAAACAATAAAAGCACAGCCTGTGTAAAGAGAATTCAGTAGGCAGTACCCTAGGAAAGTCATAATAAAGAGCCCAGTGGAAGAGTGGGTCCCAGGGCACACGACTGGTCCACACCCAGCTCCCTGCAGACCTGCACTGAAGGGACTGCTCAGAGGGTCCCGGCAAGACCGACTGACACAAAGAAAGGCTCAACTCGCAAGGTGTTTCTGTGTCGCCTCAGCCTATGGACTCTGCTTAATCATCTTACACTTCTACCCACATTAAATTCTTCTGTGGGCAGAGTATGCCCCATACACAATTCCATTTAGAGTCAGATTCCTGGCTGTCAATATTCAACAAGTTTGTGACCCTTAATAAAGGACCATGGGCTCTGATTAAGCAAGATATAAAACACTGTGATGTCCTGTTTTTCCACAGAAGAGAAGACATATTCTGAACATTCTAAGAAATCTAATTGTATAATGACCATCTACTTCTCCATCATCTGCATCATTTTCATACACCACTTTAGGGATAAACCAAAGGGGTAATTTGGGCATGTTCCATAGCTGTTACTTTAACTCTGTGCAAAGAGATTTGAATGAAAATAAATTATTAAAGCTGTCAGGTTAACTGAACACCTGCGGTTTGCTTCAGAATTCTCTTTTCCTTTACCGATATGCTTCACCCTTTGAAGATCTGGTTTAAAACTAAAATTTCCCTTTTACCAAAAATTACACTTTGACTATGGCAGCATTTTCAGTAATAAATCAATTACACTGAAGAGCACACTCAGTCTCTAAATTCCTTAAGTTGTAATTGGCCCATTTAAGATCTTCCTCTGGGTGGGGCTTCACTGCAACTGTTCAAAGATTTTTATGTGCTACTTACTGTGGTTTAGTTGCTAAGTTGTATTTGATGCTTTAGCAACCCCAGGGACTGTACTGGTCACACTCCTCTATCTATGGGACCTCCCAACGCAAGAATACTGGAGTGGGTTGCCATTTCCTTCTCCAGGGGATCTTCCCAACCCAGGGATCCAACCTGAGTCTCCTGCATTGCAGGCATTTTCTTTACCACCGAGCCACCAGGGAAGCCCCTGTGCCGTTTACTGGGCTCATCATCAAGAAGTATTTACTCAGTGTTCTGGCCTGCAGTGGCAAAATCAGGCCAGGCCACCTGTACAAGGGCCAGTCAGCTCCCAGGGTGGGGTACTCCCTAGTTACAATTCTTCCTGCCTTGGCAGAGTTCCAATCTAAGTGTAAAAGGTGGAACCACAGGTCACCAGGGGTCAACCAACTCCACAGTCAAAAAGGGGTCCAGGACATAAAAAAGTCCACACTCCATCCTCCTCCTTCAGAAGGCCAGGGCCCAAGGAACCCACCCACCTGGCTCGGTGGTGGGCTGCCTGATGACCTTTGGAGCACAAGCCTTTTATCTGGAGCGGTAAACCTGCTTCCCCCTGCCCTGCCTACTACCTGAGGGGCAGTTTGTCCAGGTGGAGGTCCTCAAGCCCCTTACCAGTTAACCTGCTAGTGATTCTTTGAACATCTCCCCCACGTGGGCTCTTCCCGTGCCTCACCCCCTTACCAGCCTGGAACCCTCCCTACAAGATAGATGGGCCTCCTCCCTGTTCCTCAGCGACACCTCGCCCATTTCTGGAAGCTTCTGCTCATCCTGACATCCAGGTCTGGATGCCCTGCCTCCCCTCACCACCTCATCCTGCTTCTTCCTTCGGGTAACCGACGACTATGCAACAGATTCCTGCACCTCCTCCAAGAAGCCGCCTCCGGCCACTCCGAAACCGTCCCGACCCCACTAGGGAGCTGGAGGGAAGGCAGAGGGGCGGGCCCGATCCCGCGTATGACAGATGAAGAAACCGAGAGCCGGGGAGGGGAGGGCCACACCCAAGACTCCACAGCAGCCGGGACTCGGCGTAGGGATGGGCCCAAGATGACCTCCCCCCATCCTCTGCCCCGGGAAGACCCTCCGAACCGGCCCCGGTCGCCCCCAGCCGGAAGCCGCAGGCACGCCGGCGAGGCGGCCGCCCTGCTTCTCCGCACCCTCAGGGACGCCTCCCCAACCCCTCGGCCTAGTCCGATTCCCCCGGACGTCAGGAGTCCGGCTGCCCGCATCCGAGTCCGGCCGCCTCCAACCACTTTGGATCGGTGACCTTGAGCCCGCTCGGCGCTGCGTTTCCTCGCGGACAATACGGCTCGCAGCTTCCCTCCCGAGACGGCGGGCGAGAGAGGGGGGCCGCGGCGCGCCCCATAAGCACGGGCTTGGGCAGGCTTGTCCGTGGAGCCCGGAGGCGCCCAGCGCCCGGGCCCCGGCCCGGCACTCCCCAGACCGCGCCCCGCGGCGCCCGCCGGCCCTCCGGCCCCCCACAGCGCCCGGCCCTGAGGAGAGGGGCGGCGCGGCCTGAGGCGGCCCCGGGGCCGCCCGCCCGCCCGCCGGGTGTACCGGCGCCGAGGCAGCCAAGCCGCCCTCCCGCGGCCGCCCGCCGCCCGCCGCAGGGCCGCGCTCTTCTCACCTGGGCACCCCGAGAGAGACGAGGCGGGCCCGGCGCCCAACACCATGCCCCAGCCGGCCGGCGGCAGCGAGACGCGGCCCCTCACAGCCAGCACCGGCTCCGGACGGCGGGACCGGAAGTGGCGGGGCGGGGACTCGGCCGCTCTCGCCTGAGGCGGCGACGGCAGCGGCGGCGGGGGCGGCGGCGACTGCAGCGGGCGCTTTAAAAAAAAAAATTCAAAGGCCCGAAGAACTTTATTTGGAGCCTGACACGCGAACAGCAGAGCGCACCCGGAAAGGGGGCTGGATTCGGCGGCCGGCAGCTGGGGCCTCGCTCATTGGCTGCGGGGCGGATCTTGAGGCCCTCGCTGATTGGCCAGTGGCGACAGTGGGAGGCGGGTCGCCCAGTCAGTTCCCGAGCCTGCGCGCCAGAGCTCCTGGGTCTCCGAGCTGTGTTCCTGCCTCCATTCATTTGGTTCTGTGCTGGGTCTGGGCCTGCGGCTCCTGATCGTCACGCAGCGTGGTCCACGGGGGCGGCCAGGCTGATGCTGACTGCTCGGTGGATGGGGCGCCCACTGTATGCCCATCACCGTGCTCAGAATGCAGAGGAGCGGGCCGCCCCCAAAGCCCGCACGGTCGGGAGGGACCCGGGGGCGCGGCTGTAAGACCTGCAACCTCCAAACTCCCCGGGGTGCTCGCGGGGCCCGCAGTAGAATCGGTGGGCCCTTTCCTGTTGCTCTACGTTTTTTATTCCTTCTTTCATCGCTTACACTTTTGTAAAGTCAGTCAGTCAGTTCAGCCGCTCAGTCGTGTCCGACTCTGTGGACCCCATGAACCTCAGCACGCCAGGCCTCTCTGTCCATCACCAACTCCCTGAGTCCACCCAAACCCATGTCCATCAAGTCGGTGATGTCAACCAACCATCTCATCCTCTATCGTCCCCTTCTCCTCCTGCCCCCAATCTTTCCCAGCATCAGGGTCTTTCCCAATGAGTCAGCTCTTCGCATCAGGTGGCCAACGTATTGGAGTTTCAGCTTCAACATCAGTCCTTCCAATGAATACCCAGGACTGAGCTCCTTTAGGATGGACTGGTTGGATCTCCTTGCAGTCGAAGGGACTCTCAAGAGTCTTCTCCAACACCACAGTTCAAAAGCATCAATTCTTCAGTGCTCAGCTTTCTTTAGAGTCCAACTCTCACATCCATACATGACTACTGGAAAAACCATAGCTTTGACTAGACGGACCTTGGTTGGCAAAGTAATGTCTCTGCTTTTTAATATGCTGTCTAAGTTAGTCATAACTTTCCTTCCAAGGAGTAAGCATCTTTTAATTTCATGGCTGCAGTCACCATCTGCAGTGATTTTGGGGCCCACAAAAATAAAGTCAGCCACTGTTTCCACTGTTTCCCCATCTATTTCCCATGAAGTGATGGGACCAGATGCCATGATCTTAGTTTTCTGAATGTTGAGCTTTAAGCCAACTTTTTCACTCTCCTCTTTCACTTTCATCAAGAGGCTCTTTAGTTCTTCTTCACTTTCTGCCATAAGGGTGGTGTCATCCGCATATCTGAGGTTATTGATATTTCTCCCGGCAATCTTGATTCCAGCTTGTGCTTCCTCCAGCCCAGCGTTTCTCATGATGTACTCTGCATATAAGTTAAATAAGCAGGGTGACAATATACAGCCTTGATGTACTCCTTTTCCTATTTGGAACCAGTCTGTTGTTCCATGTCCAATTCTAACTGTTGCTTCCTGACCTGCATACAGGTTTCTCAAGAGGCAGGTCAGGTGGTCTGGTATTCCCATCTCTTTCAGAATTTTCCAGTTTATTGTGATCCACACAGTCAAAGGCTTTGGCAAAGTCAATAAATCAGAAATAGATGTTTTTCTGGTACTCTCTTGCTTTTTTGATGATCCATCAGATGTTGGCAATTTGATTTCTGGTTCCTCTGCCTTTTCTAAATCCAGCTTGAACATCTGGAAGTTCACGGTTCACGTATTGCTGAAGCCTGGCTTGGAGAATTTTAAGCATTACTTTACTAGCGTGTGAGATGAGTGCAATTGTGTGGTAGTTTGAGCATTTTTTGGCATTGTCTTTCTTTGGGATTGGAATGAAAACTGACCTTTTCCAGTCCTGTGGCCACTGCTGAGTTTTCCATATTTGCTGGCATATTGAGTGCAGCACTTTCACAGCGTCATCTTTCTTACTTTTAAAAATCTGTTTCAAATTGTTCTAATTTCTAGATTCTTCAATTCAATCGCTCAGTCGTGTCTGACTCTTTGCGACCCCCATGGACTGCAGCACGCCAGGCCTCCCTGTCCATCACCAACTCCCGAAGCTTACTCAAACTCATGTCCATTGAGTCGGTGATGCCATCCAACCATCTCATCCTCTGTCATCCCCTTCTTCTCCTGCACGCAGTCTTTTCCAGCATCAGGATCTTTTCCAATTAGTCAGTTCTTTGCATCAGGTGGCCAAAGTATTGGAGTTTCAGCTTCAGCATCAGTCCTTCCAATGAATATTCAGGACTGATTTCCTTTAGGATCGACTGGTTGGATCTCCTTGCAGTCCAAGGGACTCTCAAGCTGCTTGAGTACACATTATTTTCCTGTCCCTTTGCGTCCTGGTGTAGTTGGTAACAGGCACTCTGGCGAGGTTGTACAGGACTCCTGGAGGAGTGAGCCATCTGAGAGAAGAGTTTCACCTCATGGACAGGGAAGAAAGGGCCAAGAAGTTAGAATTTTATTTTCAGAAGCCCCATTGAGAGGTGTTAGAGGGTAGCGTGACAATATCAAGTTTCCTTTCTAAAAGACGCTTCTGGTTCTGAGAGCTGGTGGAAAAGGGGACAGGCAAAGAGGAAACCTGGGTCAGCAAGACCAGTCAAGAACAAAATTCATGGTGTTACTTCTGTTTGGGGACAGTTTCCTCCTTCTTTACCCTAAATTTTTCTAAGCTTAGACATCACTTTCTCAGAGAGGGCTGAAAGCTGGGGAGGTGCAAATGCCCCTCTGTGACTTTGATGAAACTCTGTGCTTCCTTGTTCCTGGTGGTCAGGGCCAGTGCCTGTTTCTATCAGCTCCTCTTCTGTGTTTCCCATCGTCTGACCCTCCTCCCTGGTCCTGGCATGTAACAGGTACCAGATAAATACTATCCGAGCTTGTTGCAGGAGTGCTGGAGAGAGAAGATAAGGCCTTGAAGCAAGGCAGCAAGTGAAGGTACAGTGGGCTGGCCTGGGTACTTGTCTTGCTGAGGAGCACTCTACAGGATGGTCTGAGCATGCACAGGCCCGTGGTGGCCACATCTCACCAATGCAGATAAATGAAGCCGTTCCTAGCTCCATTTCATGAGGATGGCTCATGCCTTCACCTGAGCCTTATTTAGGGACTTGGTTGACTCCTATAATCTTCACAACAAGCTAATGAAACAGGTGTTTTATTATCTCTGTTTTGTAGATGAGGAAACTGAGGCACAGACGTCATCTGCCTGCCAAGGTGGAGCTGGGGTTTGCCCTCAACGCATGCACCGTGTCCCCTATGTGGCTGGTGCAGCCATTGGCCAAGAGAAGGGCAACGCTGGCCCTCCTGCTTCCTAGGGAAGCAATTGGTTTTCATCCATAATCCCTTCAGAACCAAACTTTCACTAACTTAAGCACAAAAGACTTAGAAGACAAGATGTACATGTGGCATCAATCTGAGGAAGAAAGTGGGAGCCTGGCTTCTAGCTCTCAGTGACTCCATCTGAGTCTTGGCCTCTGGGAACTGGCCTTGTCCTACCAGATGCTTCTGTGTAGCTAGGGCCTGGCCTCAGATACGTCTTTACAATCCAGGCCACGGAGGGGAAGTCACTTCCCTCCTGGCCTCCCGTGTGTGCATGCCGGTGTGTGCTCATGCCCATGTATGTGTGTGCATGTGTGCATGCCTGTGTGTGAGTGCACACATGTGCACATGCCCGTGTGTACATGCATGTGTGTGCACATGCCCGTGCACCTATATGTAAGAGCGGAAGGGATAGAGGACCAGTTGTGAGCCTCTAGTAGGCACCCCATTCCAGTACTCTTGCTTGGAAAATTCCGTGGACGGAGGACTCTGGTGGGCTACAGTCCATGGCGTCATGAAGAGTCGGACACGACTGAGCGACTTCACTTTCACTTTTCACTTTCATGCATTGGAGAAGGAAATGGCAACCCACTCCAGTGTTCTTGCCTGGAGAATCCCAGAGACAGAGGAGCCTGGTGGGCTGCAGTCTATGGGGTCACACAGAGTCGGACACGACTGAAGTGACTTAGCAGCAGCAGCAGCAGCAGTAGGGAAGAACCTTTGTATCCTATTACAAGTTAATCATCAAAGGGATATTGCCTATAAATTTAAATGATACATAATGGCCCATCCTTGGGAACCTTCTGTTCCCAGGTAATGAGCGTTAACCTAAAACTCATTTGTTTAGCTCACAGGAACCATCCTGACCAGGGTCACAAGTGAATGACTGCAGGAAGGAAGAAATTAACACATCCCCTTCAGAGGCTGATGGGGACCAAGAAGTGTTTGACTTTACCCCCCTCCATTTTTAGTATAAAAGAAGTCTGAATTCTAACTTGAGTGGGATGGTTCTTGGGGACACTGGTCCACCATCTTCTCGGTCTGCTGGCTTTCTGAATAAAGTCTCTATTCCTTGCCCCAGCAACTCCTCTCTTGATTTATTGGCCTGTCATGCAGCAGGCAGCATGAGCTTGGACTCGGTAACAAGCTTCTGAGAATAGCACGGTGCCCAGGGACGAGCAGGTGGACACAATTCATCGGGTGTCCTTCCCACCTCCTTCATCCCTACCCTGAGAAGCTCAGCCCAGGGCTTCTGGCTGAAGCACTGAAAGGGAGATATCCCTTATCTTTTCAGCCATCTCGGCCTCTGGACACAACTGTACAGGCTGCCCCAGAAGCTGTCCTGGCAGGTCTGGGACTCACTTCCCTGGTGACATGGTACCACCAAGGTCTGGGCTCACCAGGGCTCTGGGCACTCTTCAGCCTGGGGCATCCTGCAGACTGGTTAATATCAGCTGGGACGAGGGCCAGGTGCCTGTTGGGTTAAGGCTGGGCCTCCTGGCCAGGAAAAGCCTAGGGGGGCCCTAAGGGGGTGCTTTCCTTGGCCATTCACTCCCTCTTCCCTCCCGCACACTCTGTGGATGGAGCAGAGCTCTCCCACACCAGCGGAGCCCCATCGGGGTAGACAGCCCTGGCTCCTGGCTTCATTGGAGGATGGCTCTGCCCACCCTGTTCTGTGGACTCCAAGCCTTTGCCAGGGCAGGACCTCAGCGATGTTCCCAACCCAGCCCCTTGTATGGATTGGGACACAGCTCTGGCAACAATGGATGCTGAGGAGACATGGGTGGAAGGGTCCGCCCTGGCCCTCAGCTAGTACCTACTCCAACCTGTTCTGTGGTTATTCCGGATGTACATCCTTTCCTCTAAGCAGGCCTGTTCTCCTAGGAAGCAAGATCCAGGGCACTAATGGGCAGGCCTGGACACACACAGGCCCATGTCCCTACAGGGTATCCTGAAATCTATCTCAGTAAGTCAAGAACTTTGTGATGGGCTTCCCTAGTGCCTCAGTGGGTACGAATCTGTCTGCCAATGCAGGGGACCCAAGTTTAATCCCCGGTCCAGGACGATCCCACATGCCGTGGAGCAATTAAGTCCATGTGCCACAATTACTGAGCCCACGTGGTGCAACTCTTGAAACGTGCACGCCCTAGAAGCCATGCTCCACAAGAAGAGAAGCCGGGGCCCCTCACCGCAGTCTCTGCTCGCTGGCCGCGCACAGGAAAAAACCCACACGCAGCAACAAAGACCTAGCACACCCAGTAAACACATACACTCATTAAGTTAAAAAGGGAAAGAGCTGTACAGCGAACATCTGTCAAGTGCTGACGGCCGGAAGGAGACGGAATGTTCAAAGCGCAGACCCTGTCCTCCGAAACCATGAGCTCCGTGGAGAACTAGTACTGGTCAGTCACTGTAGGATGGGGCGGGGGGAGTGGGGGTGGCGGATACAACTGTGACTCAAGCTTGCCCCACACCCAGGAGACCAGAGTCTCCGCAGTCTCACTTGAGTTGAGAGACTGCTGGGGGAAGGATGGAGGAAGGACAGCTATGCTGACCACAGCCCTGGCCTTAGAGTCCAACCGGGGAGGCTGAAAACAAACGTGCAACAGCCAAGGTCCTCCTGGTGCTTTCTGTTGTTAAAAGTGGAGGTGGCACATTGTTATAGTTCGGAAAAGATTTATTGGGCCTTTTAGAGTAAAGGGCAGTGTGCTAATATGGAGAGAACAGGATGAGACAAAGATAACACCAAACAGTGGCCGGCAGTGCTTGTAGTGTGCTGGCAGGGAAGTTGTCTTAACCAAGACCCGTCAGCACGGTCAGTCAACCAGTTCTGGGATCCTGTGTAACCCGAGGGTGGCACAGGCCTCTTGGGTAACAATTGGGCCAGCCCAGCCCAGGGTGTGGCTGATGACGGCTGTGGTGCTGCTGCTAATGGAAGTAGCTATTCAGGCAGCTGACAGTTGAACTCTAAGTAGTGTGACTTTCATTACATATTGAGTATAATTAACTTTTGACTGGCCCCCAGGGAAAGCGTCATGTTCCTTTTTATTCCTTTAAAAAATAATGAAATGAGCTATGACAGCTTTCCTGAAAAGGGGCTGAATCAAAGTGATATTTTAAATATTACAGGATTGAGATTTTCTCACTCACCCCAAAGCCACACTGGGCACATTTTAACAAGGGCTGCGCTTTGTAACTGGAGTGCAGATGTCGCAGAGTCAGTGCCCCGTGGTCCCCGCCCCTCTGCCGGCAGGCTGCACTTCTGCACTCCTTCCCATCAGATCAGGCCCCCATGTGACAAAGCCCTGGGTGAACGTTACACAGGAGAGAAGCCACCTTCCTCTGAGCCTTTTGCTCTTGCTTTCATAGGGAAATATACTAAAATCATCTGCCTTTGTCGAACCCCTGTTTTGCATTGCATATTCTTTAGTATGACTCACTGACTAAGGCCCATTCATCTTTTCAGGTGTTTTTCTGCTACTGGTGAAAAATTTTTTATACTTTAGTTCTGGTTGGGGACATAAATAGTATGGATGTGTGTGTGACCACATGTGATAGGCTGAATAAATAGCCCCTTGAAGATGTCCTTGAACTAAATATTGGAACCCGTGAATATGTTACTTTACATGGTAAAATGGACTTTGCAGATATGATTAAGTTAAGAATTTTTAAGATGGAGACTGCTATAGATGGAATGTTTATGTCTCCTCATGTATTGAGATCCTAGCCCTCAAAGTGATGATGTTAGTTTAGGATGTGGGGATGTTGGGAGGTGATAAGATCGTGGGGGTGGAGCCCTCAAGAATGGGATTGCTGCTAAGTCACTTCAGTCGTCTCCGACTCTGTGCGACCCCATTAGAGTGGGATTAGTGCCCTCATAAAAGAGACTCAGACCACTCCCCTGTCTGTTCTGCCATGGGAGAACACAGAGAGAAGGTGGCCATGTCTGAATCAGAAAGTGGAACCCATTACCAAATCTGCTGACACCTTGATCTTGGACTTCCAGCCTCCGGAACGATGAGAAATACATTTCTGCTGTGTATACCCACCCAGTCTGTGGTGTCTTGTTACTGCAGCCTAAATGGGCTAAGATGGGGAGAGGGTACTGGCTTATGCAGGGGGGGCGTCGCAATCACAGGGTCCATACAGGAGACTCAGGACATCCGAGTCAGTAGTGGGGGACATGACAGTGGAAGCAGAGGCGGGGGTGACTGAGGAAGGGGCCCGAGCCCAGGAGTACGAATGGCCTCTAGAAGCTGGAAAAGGCAAGAACATGACTCCCCCGAATCCTCTGGAAGTAATGGGGATCTGTTGACCTCCTGATCTTGGATTTCTGACTTTCAGAACCGCAAGAGAATAAATACATGTTTTAAACCCCTGTTGGTTATGGCACCCATAGGAAGCTGATGCACAGTACCTCCAGGAAACATGCCAGGAATGGTGGCTGGGGGCTTCAAGGGCAGCCTCAGATCTGGGTATTTGGGAAGACTCCCTGGAGGACTTGGCAGGTGCCATCAGCCCAGGGCATGTTTACAGGGATGCAGGATGTTTGGACTGTGATTGCGGGAGGTACTGCTGCCTGTGTTATATATGTTGCGTAGTACCTACAGTTTTCATTGTTCTAAGTACCTGACCATGTGCATTTCAGTGAGTGCTATTGGGGGAGAAAAGAGCCACAAAACACTATTTTCCTTTGAAAAAAAATCCATGGCTAAACATGTACATCCATGAGCGTTTAGTAAACACTCGAGTGAAGAAGGCAGGAACGTAACCCGGAGTGACCACGCTGTGTTCTGAGCGTCTGTAACAGTCCAGGGTGATGTCCACTGGTCTGTGTCTTGGGCTGCACCCCGCCCCCCGCCTCGGGACCACACTGGGGTCACCTGAGGCAGTCACCTGGCTCATCAGGGCAGTCCCACCTCCAGGGCCAGCCACTCCCCTGCAGCCATGGCTCTCTCATTAGAGACTGGGGTGAAGAACCAACATTCCAGGAACTCCTCTCCACACCCTCATGACTGACGTCTGATGGCAGAACTCCAGTGATGGCCATACTGTGGTTCCTGCTTCTGAAGACGAGGAGCCTCCATTCAGAGCGGACCTGGGCCACTGCTCGCTCTGCTGGCATTTGGTGACCCAGCACAGCCCTTTAGGCAAAAAAAAAGGTCCTAAAAGCCTTCAGATCTTTTGACCCAGTAATTCCACTCTAGGGACTGACCTGGTGAGTAATCCAAAAGCAGAAAAAGTCCTGGCACAAAAATATCCATTGTTACAGAACTTGGAAGCAACCTCAAGCTCAGTATTGGAGGAAGGGTAACTAAATGACTGCTCATTTGCTTATAAAAATATGACACTGTGATTATGCTTGATTGTTATGCAGATTATGGAGAACCATGAACACACTTATTAAATTAAATAAACAATCAACATTCAGATTGTATAAATTCAGTGACCATCATTCTGAAAAACCAACAAATGGGCAATGAACAAAAATGAATATAATTTTTGTGTTAGACTGGTAGGATTTTGAGTGAATTTTCCTCATTTTTTTCTTCCAAACTTTATTTTGTCTTCAGAACTATACAAAGGTCTCTTCCAAACATGATTGACCCTTACCTTGAGCACAGATCGTGTGTCAAATAAATGATTTTACTGTTGCTACTCACTAGAGAAATAAATATGCAGCAGCATAAGGCTTCCTTGAACAGATGGTTTAAAAAAACAGGCAATGCAGGGACTTTCCTGGTGGTTCAGTGGTTAAGACTCTGCGCTCCCAATACAGGGGCCACAGGGTAAATCCCTGTTTGGGGAACTAAGATCCCAGATGCTGCACCCAAAAATAAACAAAGAAGACAGAGAAAATTGTTTTGAAGTAGCTGGTGACTAGTAGAGATCATACATTAGTTTACGTCAAGCCTACATGGTCCTGTGAGTGCTCCCCCTCCATCTGCTATGCATACAGTACAGTCAAGGCCAACAGAATTCTGAACATAACGTTTTCTACAAGAAGAGACAGTCGGCCTCACGGCAGTCCCCAAACACACACTGCAGGGAAACGTGGATGCTACCCTCATCTGAGAGGCCGGGAGAAAGACCCAGGGAGCACTGGGGCAGGTTACCATGAAGAGGGAGGAGGGAGAGGACAGAGACAACAGGATGAAGACAGACGCAAAGACACCCACGCTCACCACCACTGATACCTATTATTCGGGAAGTTCTGGCTGACTCAGTAAGGCACGAGCCGGAAACAGAAGATGGGCAATAGAAAGGACCAGGCAACACGATCAAACCATGTGATCAGCTCCCTAGAACAGATCCAGAGGCAGCTGAAAACTGTAAAAAAGTAAAACTGAACACACTGATTGTATGAAAAAAATCAATAGGGATGTTTTATGTACCAACACCAGCTGAGAAGTTATCAAGAAATCCTTTTCACAATGCCATGGGGGGGGCGGGCAAGGAGGAAGACATATAAAATATTTAAATAAGCTTAATGGCCAAGAGGCATGACTTGGGTAAAGGAAATTACAAACCTTCTGTCTCTGAGAATGTAGATGTCTGGATCAGGGAAGAGTTCAAAGACATGGTCTGCATGGAAAAGCCCACATTGCTAGAAGGAACCGCCGAGAACCAGCTACCAGGGAGAAGGGTACCCAAGGCTGATCAGAGGCCGCACAGGATGTCAGATGGAGAACAGGTTAGCATCACCCCATCACTGCTGGCCTGTTCTCAGCAGCATCAGCCTGGAAGCCACCCAAGTCTCCACCCTCAGGTCCTCGAGGAAATAGGGGGCGTCAGCAAGCCAGCCTGGGCAGCTGCTCACAGAACCAGCAGACAGGCACCTCCTGGCACGGAAAAGTGTCCATTGTCTATCACAAAATGGAAAACTTAGTGGCGTAATTGCCTGAATAGTATAATGACATTGTGTCAAAATGGTCTGTTTAGATAGAGATAAGTTTACGGACTATTAGAAAGTATTCAGAAGCATATTGTATTAGTTTTTCTAGAGCTGATGAAACAAAGTACTGTAAAAGGAATGAATGCCTTAAATGAAAGAACTTCATTGTCTCTCAGCTGAGAGCCTGGAAGCCTGAGATCGGGGCGTTGGCAGAGTCGGTTGCCTCTCTCCCAGCTTCTGTCTCCTCCCCATGTCCTCCCGTCATCCCTCTGTGCCCAGATGTCCCCTCCTTACAGGGACACCAAGCACGCTGGACTGGGCCCCGCCCCAGTGACTTCATATTATTTCAACTAGCTCTGGAAAAGCTCTATCTCTAAGGTCACATTGTGAGGCTCCAGGGGGGTTTGGACTCAACATGAATTTGGAGGGGACACGATTCCAGTCATAACACTCACACAACAGTTGCTCTGGGCTGCGGTGTTAGGGGGAAGCACATTGACTGAAACCGCCCACCAGGCCAGGCACCATAGTAACGATTTGCGTGAGTTATTTTACGACAGGGGCTCCTGGTAAGGAACACGGAACTAATAAGCCACCAGTAACTGGAAGAGTTCAGGAAAGGTCAAAAGGAGACACCACGTGTCTGACCACTTCCCAGAATCCTTATCTGGCTTCCATCTTGGCTGAGCAACGCGTGTGCCACCAGGAAGGACTCTGAGTCAGAATGATTGGCCAAAGACAACCAAGGGGATGACAGAGGATGAGATGGTTGGATGGCATCACTGACTCACCGGACAAGAGTTTGAGCAAGCTCTGGAAGAGAGTGAAGGACAGGGAAGCCTGGTGTGCTGCAGTCCACGGGGTCACAAAGGCATGACTGAGCCACTGAACCACAAGCAGAGGGGCAGAGTCCTCTGAGGCAGGCCATTATGCCTGATTAGAATAACAAGACAAGAACAGTGAAAAGCGAGTCAAAGGAACAGTTTCAGCCTGGAGTCAGAATCGGCTTCTTCTCTGGGCTTAAGTTCTAAAGAACAGTCCACTAATAACATGAGCATTCTCCACGCCTTTTAAAAACGAATAGTGTAGGTCACTGGGCTGAAAATTGAGAGAGGAACTTTGAAATTCTGCTGCTTCTAAAGAGCAGCGAAGAATTGGCCCAAACAGTCACAGTCCACTTTTTGGGCCTCTGGAAATTGACCAAAGACGGGCAACAAGTCTGAACAAGGCTCAACAACAACAAACGGCAAGTGAGGAAGCACTGACCCCAAGGAGCAGGTGAATCTCAGTGAGAACAGTTGGGACTCGTGGGGTCAATGTGTGCTGCTCTTATCCCCTGCTCCCCAGCTCCGCAGTAGCCGGAAAACTGGAGAGGCTGAACCATAAACAGACAATGGGCAGCCTGTGACAAAAATAGAACTCTGGCCACAACCTGGAGCAGCGGCCCAGGGCCCTGACCCCTTCGCCACCATACATGGCCCAGGAAACAGCCTGGGCTAAGTCAGACTTGCAAGGAATGGCATTGTGTTCATTCTAAGAATCTAAACAATTACTTCTGTAAAAATCTGCCCCAAATGGCCAGGACCGGATGACTAACTGACAGCTTCCCTAAATTTTGTCCCCACGTCCAGTTGAGGACCAATCAGAGAAAGCCAAATACACTCATCACGTGGGCCACCCCAGGCCCATGGCCCCAGCAGGCACTCGGGAGGCTTCCTGTCTCCCACCAGAAAGCCCTCTCTCCTTGCCTGCCTTTGTGTGTGTGTTTGTGCATGCTCGTGTGTGCACACTCAGTCGTGTCCAACTCTTTATGACCCCATGGACTGCAGCCCACCAGGCTTCTCTGTCCATGGAATTTTTCAATCAAGAATACTGGAGCAAGTTGCCATTACCATCTCCAGGGGATCTTCCTGACCCAGGGATCCAACCTGTGTCGCCTGCATTGGCAGGCAGATTCTTTGCCAGCCAAGTCACCTGGGAAGCCCTGCCTGCCTTTGAGTCTCTGCCAAATACTAGTGATGGCCACTGGCCCTCTTGCTACAGCCAGCTCTGAGTAGATAGGTTTTTGGTTTTTTTAGAGATGTTTAAAACATAACAGCTTGCACTTAAGGACTTCCCTTGAGATCCAGTGGTTAGGACTCCACGTTTCCAGTGCATGGGGTGCAAATTTGATTCCTGGTTGGGGACCAAGATCCCACAAGCCTCTCCGAATGGGCAAAAAAAAAATTAAAAAAAAAACCCTTACACTTATTAATAATTACACTACCTATTCCTAAATATAGCTGAATGTAATTAATATCTGTGTATGTGTGTCGGAGAAGGCAGTGGTACCCAACTCCAGTACTCTTGCCTGGAAAATCCCATGGATGGAGGAGCCTGGTAGGCTACAGTCCATGGGGTCGCTAAGAGTCGGACACGACTGAGCAACTTCACTTTCACTTTTCTCTTTCATGCACTGGAGAAGGAAATGGCAACCCACTCCAGTATTCTTGCCTGGAGAATCCCAGGGACAGGGGAGCCTGGTGGGCTGCCATCTATGGGGTCGCACAGAGTCGGACACGACTGAAGCGACTTAGCAGCAGCAGCAGCAGCATGTGTGTCTGTTATTATCTGTCTGTACTATCTACTTATTGTATACTTTCATGGATATGAATGGATAGGCTTTGCTTTTCTTATTGGTTGATCCTTCTTGATTTCCATAAAAATAACAGCCCATGTTCCTGGCACGGGAAGAACAGATCTTCATAAAGAATTGCCATCTTTTGACCTGTCTGGTAACTAACTCCCTGAAAGACAAGCTTCAAATGATTTATCCTTATTTCCTGACTTGCACCTTGGCCCCAGGGCTTAAGCCACCATGTAGGGGCCATTTGTCAAAAATATTCGCAGGCAAATTGTTTCTGCCTAAGGCAATAGTTAACCCCTGGGGCAAAGGGTATGTATGCTAAATCATTTCAGTCGTGTCTGACTCTGTGGGACCCTGTGCGCTATAGCCTGTCAGGTTCCTCTGTCCATGGGCTTCTCCACGCAAGAATACTGGAGTGGGCTGCCATGCCCTCCTCCAGGGGATCTTCCCGACCCAGGGATCAAACCCAGGTCTCCTATGTCTGCTGCGTTGGCAGGCATGTTCTTTACCATCAGAGCCACCAACCAAAAAGCTTTCTTCCTTTTCTTGGAGAATGGTATTAGAAATCAACATCTGGGTGCTGGGCCTGCCCGTCGCTACTGGGGTTTGGACCTGGTTGGGGAAGTTGTAGGTGCAGCCCACTGGGTACCAGACAGGTTTGCTGGTTTCTCCTTGTCGGAGCTGATCTGCGGTCACAGGGCTAGCAGGAAGCTCTCCTCCAGGGGTCTGGCTGAGAACAGGTAGCCATCAGCTACAAATGGCCAGGCACAGAGGCACACAGAGCGAGTGGGGCTAGGGGGAGTCCTCCAGGGCGCAGGTGGACACAGACATAGTGAGGGGCCAGAAGGTGAAAAGAAAGAATCAGCGTGCTGGTGGGGCAGGAGGCCTGGAGAGCGTGGTGTCTGTATCAGGGGGACCACAGGGAAACCGTCACCGGGTCAGCCTGCAGGCTGTTGAGCGACCACGTGTTCTCAGTACCTGCTGGGGACAGAGCACCACCCTACTGACCCATCAGACGGCCGCGGCGGGCGGGCGAGCTCCTCTTCACGTGTCCCTGTAGCGCCCTCTACTGGGGGACTTAACACTGTGTTCACCGTTAGAGGGGAGAGGCTCAAAGCATTGGTCCACCACCGCAGAGCCGGGACTGAAGGGTGAATTCGGAGCTGGCATCAATCAGGACAACTCTCTAAATAGGCAGGAGTCTATTAATTCTAACGCGTGCACCAACTCTCCATCAGTTTCAATTCGTTGATTTTGTTCACATCAGGGTCATATTTTCCTGTTTCTCTGCATCCCTGGTAATTTTTGTTTGGATGCCTGATACTGTGAATTTCAAGCTATCAAGTGGTAGATACTCTGTAGTCCTAGAAATATCCTTAGCTTTGTTCTGGGATGCACTTATACCCCAGATTAGAAACAGATAGCTTCTCCTGGGTCTTGCTTTTAAGACTTGTTAGACTGGATCAGGGGGCTTCCCAGGTGGTGCTGGTGGTAAAGAATCCACCTGCCAATGCAGGAGATACAAGAGACGCAGGTTCGATGAAGATCCCCTGGAGAAGGGAATGGCAACCCACTCCAGTATTCTCGCCTGGAGAATCCCATGGACAGAGGAGCCTGGCAGGCTATGGTCCATAGGGTTGCAAAGAGTCGGACACGACTGAAGCGACTTAGCATGCAGACTGGAGCAGAGCCACGCTCAGATCAGGGTAATTATTTCATTACCGAGCTAACCCCTCAGTGTACTCCACCCAGTGTCCCAGAACTCACAACGTCTTCCGGGTTTGCCTGGTGGGAACCGGCGAGCCCCAGGTTGATGTGAGCTCCAGGCACCATTCCCCCTTTGGCTGTTTCCGCTTTGGGGGCTTCCCCACACCTGTGTGCCGGTCAGTGCTCGGCAGAACGCTCTGTAGATCTCTGGGCTTCTGCGCTCTCCCCTCCCCAGGGCTCTGTCCTGAGAACCCCGGTCTCCCTGGACTCTCAGCTCCATCTCCTCAGCTCTGGGCCCATCAGGCTCTGCTTCAGTCTTCCTTCCTGTGCTGCAAGGAAACCCTCCAGGCAGAGAGCCGGGGCCATGGTGGGCATCCCCTCTCTTGTCACCCAACTCTGAGAGGTTACTGTCCCCATTGCCTGGCATGCAGTGTCTTGAAAACTATCTTTTGTATTGCATATATTTTGTCTGGTTTTATCTGTTGGTGTTCCAAGTGGCTGTGTAAATCTGGTCCCTGTGACTGCATTGTGGTTGGTCGGAGTCTCCTGAGATGCCCAGCAAACACCCAAGTGGAGATACTGAGGCCATAGTTAGACATGTGTATTTGGAGTTGAAGGAAGATGTCCAAGATGGAAGAATAAATTTGGGAGTCTTTTAGAAATAGATGGTATTTGGATCCGTGAGGGGGCTTCCCAGGTGGCTCTGGTAGTAAAGAACAAGCCTGCCAATGAAGGAGACGTAAGAGACGCGAGTCTGATCCCTGGGTCAGAAAGATCCCCTGGAGGAGAGAATGGCAATCCACTCCAGTATTCTTGCCTGGAGAATCCCAGGGACAGAGGAGCCTGGTGGACTACAGTCGGGGTCGCAAAGAGTTGGACACGACTAAAGCGACTTAGCATCCATGCCTGCAGATCTGTGAGAACAATTGAGATCACCAAGGACTGAGTGCGGATCCACAAGAGGATCAAGGACCAAGCCTTGGGTCACTTTGAAGTTTAGAAGGTGGTAAGGTGAGGAAGGTCCAGGAAAGGAGACTGAGATGGAGCGACCAGTGAAACAGGAAGAGAAACAAGAGGCTACGACACCTTGAAAGCTTCACAGAGGTGAGAAAACTGCATTGGAAGTCTCTGATTAGTCAAGTTAGGTGCTGCGATAATTGACCACAACGAAGTCATTGGTGTCCCTGCAGGAACTATTTCAGAGGAGTGGTGGAGATGCAAGCCTGCCTTGTGTGACTTCAAGAGAAAACAGGGGTAAGGAGTTGGAGACAGTCAGGTTAGAAAAAGCTTCAGAGGAATTTTCTATAAGGGAGAGTGGAGGTCCAGGGTAACCCAAGGGAGACATAGGGGTTTTCCAAGGAGGGTTCGTTAAGGGTGGGAGGTTTTGCAGTTTATTTGTAGACTGTCAGTAGGAACTGCCCCATTAGAGAGGGGAACACTGGGGGTGCCAGAGAGAAGCAGAGGGTTGTTGCTTAAGGGATGTCCTTAACAGGAGAAGGTGAGGCTTTACACAGAAGCGTGGCCAGCCCACCGCAGTGCTGGGGAAGGCAGGGTGCGTGGCACGCACAGGTGGACCTGTGTGGGGCGTGTGAACGTTCCCTGCGTGTGTCAGTGACCAGGAAGCCAGTCATCAGCTGGGCGTGAGGAGGGGGTTTGGGGAGCGCAGGGAGGAGCAGGGCTGAAGAATTCAAGGGCACCCAAGACAGGGCTGGTCTCCTGACCATGGCCCTGGAAGGCACAAAGGGCTCTTCTTGGGATCATGGGTTTGTAGGACGGACACGTGGCCCTTCATGGGATCACAGGTTTGTAGGACTGGACATGTGGCCCTTCGTGGGATCATGGGTTTGTAGAACTGGGCATGTGGCCTTTCTTGGGATCACGGGTTTGAGGACTGGACACGTGGCCCTTCGTGGGATCACGTGTTTGTAGGACTGGACATGTGGTGAGAAGTTTTGAGCAAGAGAACGCATTTCTTCTCTAAGGCCAGGGCCCAAGGAATTGAGTCTTTTGGCTCCTCACCTTCCTGAAATGAACCCCAGCACCGGGGGCCAGGCTTCCCAATAGCCACACTCCCGCTCCCGCCCCTGCCTCTGCCAGGGGCGCTGAAAGCAGGTAGTTTCTTATCTTTGCTACTTGCAGGGTCTCTGCGAGTGTCCCCCCCTTTCTTCCTCAGAAGCAGGACAGGCAAGAGTGGACGGAGGCCAAGGGTTGGGTAGGTTTGCAGACCCGGGAGAGGGCACAGTGCCCAAGCCAGGAGGAGGAAACCATGGGAGAGGGGACATGGTGAGGGCAGTGCCCTTGGCCAGCAGTGCCCCTGTCCTGAGTCAAAGGTGGCCGCGTGAAAGCTATGGAAGAGCAGGACTCCGTGTGAGCCAAGTCACAATGGGAGTTTTGCTTGGGAAATTGAGAGCCACTTTTTTACTCAGTCTATTTTCATTTGGCATCACATATGTCAAAGAAAAAGTGAAAGCTGGCAGAAATCATTGCACCGGGGAGTGCAAAGCAGGTGCTATAAATCCACCATGAAAACCAAAGGAGTCCCGCCTGGTTTTCCACCCATTGGTGATGGGCCGTGTGCAAGTCCCAGTGGCCCACATTCATGCAGGTTGGCGACAGGAGTGTCAGCATTAACCAGGCACCAGAGGATGGAGGGAACCCCAGGGTGCTGCCCATGTGGGGCCAGGTGAGAACTGCACTCATGACACGCAGGTATGGGTGTTCCGCAGGTGGAGCAGGCTCTGTGCCAGGCAGACCTCGCTGTCGCAACTCAGCCTTCCCTTCACAAGGGTCTGAACCTCTCCACGCCAAAGTTTGTTGTCTTTTCATCTGTGAATTGGTATTTGTAATAGTAACCGCCTTAGAGGACCGCGGGGGAAACATGGAAAACATGGTAAGTGCTCCATAAGCGGGTAGCATTGTCATGAATTATAAGAATTAAGGATGACGCAAGAAAAAGGATCGCTGTCTTGAAATTCAGTTTATTGTTAATTGAAAAGCAGTCTTGGGTTGTGCCCAAGATGTCTGGGAGCTTCCCAGGTAGCTCAGTGGTAAAGAACCTGCCTGCCAATGCAGGAGAGGCAAATTTGATCCCTGGGTCAGGAAGGTCCCCCAGAGAAGGAAATGGCAACCCACTCCAGTGTTCTTGCCTGGGAAATCCCATGGACAGAGGAGCCTGGTGGGCTACGGTCCGTGGGGTCACAAAGAGTCGGACACGAATGAGACACCAAACAACAACAGCAAAGATATCTGGGAATTAATTTAACAGTTTGAGGTTTCATGTCATAATACCGGTGTCACAGTGTGCAGCTGTGACACTGTAGCCGAGACGTATTATGAGGGTGGGCCGTCCCCACCGTGTGACGCCTGTGACGATCGTTGCTCTGGAGGGAGCGAAGTTTTCACTGGAGACTCCACCTCATGGGTGCTCCATTTCTAGTGACCGACCCAGCAGTGTGAGAAAATAAACAAATTCCCAGAAGCTGTGAGTTTTGGATCGCCTTTGGTGAAAACAGTCAAAAGTTCCAGAGAAAATATTTCAAGCTTTCTGGATGTGTTGGAGGAATAGAAAAGTCAAGGACTAGCTGGGAAAGAGGGTGTAGTGTTAAGTAAACTCAGCTGCACAGACATATGGTCCGTTGGTGGAACTGGAGTCAGACCAGATATTAGTCCTCAGTGAGGTATAGCTCTGAAGAAGCCTTTCATCCACAGATGTGATTCAGGGCTGCCAAGGACAGTTGTGCAGGTGTGCATTGCACAACTCAGGGCCACCATGAATATTGCATATAATCGTACATGGCAAAAGCTTTGGCTATGGTGCAGCTTTTTGATCTTACCATGCCAAATGTCTTACACCTTTCTGGGCAAAGTAACTGTGAATCTGAGAGCCTGCCAGGGCACAAACCCTGCAAGTCTGCCCTGATCTTGACAGTGTGGCACCTCAGAACTCTTCCCCAAGGGTCCTCCCTGCAACAGATTCAAAATATCCTTGTGGGGAATGTGGCAGGCAGACCCTAGGGTGCCTCAAGTTCATGCCATGTTTGAACTTGAGGATGGGTAGAGTTTGTGACTTGCTTAGAACACACAGAATATAGGGAAGGAGTGGGGTGTTACCCCCATAACTACAGTAGGATATGTGTCTAAGACTGTCTTACTAGCACACACTAGAGCATCTCCTTGCTGGCTTGATAAATAAGGAGCTGTCTTCTGGAAGTTCTCCTAGCAAGGAACCTAGCAAGGACCTGAGGGGGCCTCCAGTCAACAGCCAGCAAAATGCAGCATCATCAGTCACTCAGCTGAAAGGAGATGAATTCTGCCAAAAGTCTGGATGAGCTTGGCAGCAGGTCCTGCCCCAGTTAGACCTCTGGATGAGAAGGCAGCCCGGCTGACACCTGGGTTCCAGGCTGGTGAGATGCTGCAGCCTCAGAGGGCCCGGGGGGGGTCACGCCTGGGCTCTGACCAGGTTCTTCAAGCGTCTGTTGTTTTCATTGCTGAGTTGCGGATGCTTTGTTACACAGCATTAGACAGCTGATGCAGGGGGTCTGTGCAACACAGTTGGGAAAATAGGTGAAAGAGGGGAGTGGGTGGGATGGGCTGGGAGACTGGGACTGATGTGCGTACACCAGTAGGTATAAAACAGATAACTGATGAGAACTGACTGAAGAGCAGGGAGAACTCTGCTCAGGGCTCTGTGCTGACCTAAATGGGAAGGAAATTAAAAACATAGGGGCTATATGTATACATATAGCTGATTCACTTTGCTGTACAGTAGAAATTAACACAACATTCTAAAGCAACTATACTCCAAGAAAAATTAATTAAAAAATAAAGAAACAGGTGAAAGACACAAGGAAAAACTTTCTTCAGGTGGTAAACATGCTGTTTTTTTGTTCAATTGTCTGTTTATTTGGAGTGGTGTGGCACTGAGGATGGAGTTGTGGTAGGTAAGGTCCCTGTGGGCCACCCTGGGACTCAGAACTGGGCCCAGGAACCTGGGAGAGGGGGAGGCTGAGCTGGAGCCTGGCTTGTGGGTGAGGGTATTTGACTGGCGCATTTTTATACCATTAACTGGTGTGAAAAGGGTCGTTGGTATCATTTTTACCTTTTGGACCCAGTTTGGTTTGGTTGTTGTTGTTTGGTTGCCAAGTTGTGTCCGACTTGCTGTGACCCCGTGGACCGCAGCACGCCAGGCTTCCCTGTTCTTCATTAGCTCCCTGAGTTTACTCAAATTCATGTCCATTGAGTCAGTGACACCATCCAACTGTCTCATCCTCTGTCGTCCCCTTCTCTTCCCACCTTTAATCTCTCCTAGCATCAGGATTTTTTCCAATGAGTCAGTTCTTCGCATCAGGTGGCCAAAATATTGGAGTTTCAGCTTCAACATCAGTCCTTCCAAAGAACATTCAGGACTGATTTCCTTCAGGATGGACTGGTTTGATCTCCTTGCCGTCCAAGGGACTCACAAGAGTCTTCTCCAACACCACAGTTCAAAAGCATCAGTTCTTCGGTGCTCAGCTTTCTTTGTGGTCCACGTCTCAGCACCAGAGCTAATTCTGTGTGAGACCAGGGGTAGGGCGTGGGAGGTGGTGGGGGGGAATCTTGCTCCTTGCAAGATTGGGACAGTGGACTGCCCCAACCTTCCCACCCATCTCTCCCCGCCCCCAAGTGCGTGCATGCGCGCGCACACACACACACACACACACACACTTGTCCAGCCCCTTCCCTGCTTCAGGTGTGGGGCACCTGCAACCACGAGGCCCCCCGCCGTCCACCCCAGGAGAGCCTTCAGAGACATGACGGCAAAATGTCACGTAGAGTCCTAGGTTGGATCTTGACTATGAAGGGGACTTAGAGGGAGACCAAGGAGACCTGAGTAAAGTATAACTTTAGTTAATAATGATTTGTATCCATACTGGCTGCAAGGTCTGTGTTCTTCACGTTGTGGCCGCATATTCGGAGCCTGGTGCTGTCCTGGAGCTGTGGAGGCCTGGGGCCCTGGTGTGCCCCCTCATTCCTCCTGAGGAGCCCAGGGTGGCTTCCGGGGACCCAGGCTGCCAGGCCATCACGGGCTGAGCTCAAGTACAGCTCCAAGGGAACTCTTAGAACAAAGGTTCCATCACACACGGGCTGCGTCTCAGCAGCCATGAGGTGAGCTAGCGTGATGTGACGTCCCACCCAGAGGGCTTGACTTTCCCAGGAAAGAGGGGCATGTTTGCAAAACCTCTCCCTCAGTTTTCTCAGCACCTCTCTCAGACCTTTGATATTTAAGTCATCCTCTTGAACCGCCTCCACACTCATTTTTGCATGGTTTGTAAATTGCTGTGTCAGATATTTCCATTTGACAGTCTACAGGGACACTGACTCACAAAGAATGGTGGGAGAGGGCCAGCTACTGTTTCTGTCTTTTTCTAAATAAATGTTTTTACTTCAAGATAGATTTAAATTTACAGAACAGCTGCAAAGAGAATGCAGAGTTCCCACACAGCCCGCACCATCAGCACTAGTTTTAATATCTTACATCAGTATGGTTCCTTTGTTAGAATCAATGAGCCAGTATGGATATACATCATTATTAACTAACGTTTACACTTTATTCGGATTTCCTTGGTTGTCATCCAAGTTCATTTGTATAATTTTTTTAGATTCCACATATAAGAGATGTATGTGTGTGTGTGTGTGTGTGTTTGTGTGAGTGTGTGTGTGTGTGTGTGTGTTAGTCTCTCAGTCATACCCGACTCTTTGTGACCCCAGGGGGGTGTAGCCCACCAGGCTCCTCTATCCATGGGATTTTCCAGGTAAGAATACTGGAGTGGGTCGCCATTTCCTTCTCCAGGGGATTGTCTTGACCCAGGGCTAGAACGTGGGTTTCCTGCATTGTAGGCAGACTCTTCACTGTCTGAGCCACCAGGGAAGCCCATATAAGAGATATACGGTATTTGTCTTTGTCTGACTTTCTTCACTTAGTATGATCGTCTCTAGGTCTTTCCATGTTGCTGCAAATGGCATTATCTCATTCCTTGTTTTGGTTGATTAATATTCCACTGGATATAGGCTATATGTTTTCAAGTCTCTTGAGTACATACCTCAAAGTGGAATTGCTGAGTCAAAGAGTGAATCATCATTTTGCATATTATGACTCAAAACTTTGCCAACATGATGTACAAATAACAGTATCTCATATTGTTTTAACTTGCATTTCCCTGATCACCTTGAGGAAGGGCTACTTTTCATATCCTTACAAATTTGTCACATATCTTTTTATATATGAAAATTTTACTTCATATATTTATTCACATATATTTATAGTTCATGTGGTCATATGTTATTTCATGTATTCCCAGTTTCCTTCCCTGCATTCCTCACGCTGTATAAATCATTCTAGGGCACACAATAACGTGGCAACACAAATCTGATCACAAAACACAAAATCATGATGAAACAGTTCCCAGAAGTGTCAAGCCTATCATCCATGTATCTAAGTAAAAAAACTACAGACCCACTTATGGATATATATGCAAAAATGCTAAAGAAAACAGAAGCATTTTGTGCATAAAATATTACGTTCTGGAAAGTGTGAACGTGAAAGTCACTCAGTCATATCCAACTCTTTGCGACCCCATGGACTATACAGTCCATGGGATTCTCCAGGCCAGAATACTGGATTAGGTAGCCTTTCCCTTCTCCAGGGGATCTTCCCAACCCAGGGATCGAACCCAGGTCTCCCTTATTGCAGGCGGATTCTTTACCAGCTGAGCCACAAGAGAAGCCCTTTGGAAAGTGTGTACACACTCAAATTGGGCAAGCAGAGTGCTATTGTGGCGTGTAATCATCTATAACTGGGTAAAGTGCCCGGGCGGTGATTTGCTCCAGAAGTCTCCTGTGGGCAGTATCCGCACAAGAGGCTGGCCTCAAGGGAACCAGACACAGACAACACCAACAACAGTACATGTGAATGGAGACTCCACTAGATGCTGGGGAGTGGGTGATGCAAATGTTCGAAAAGGATCTAGCAATATTCATAGGAAGCTTGCTCCCTCTTGCCCCACAAATTCTATTTCTAAACATTTGTTTTAAGGAATAGAACAGGGACATGCACATCAGAACATCGTTTATAAATATCTATAAACAAAACAGACAACACCTCTGCCTGTAGAAACGTATAACTGTGTAGTCATTTGTTAAATGACGTCTTAAAAATTGACTTCATTTACGAAACAGTATGGGCCCATTTTTTTTTTTTTTTGGTTTATCTACCATCCATGTGCTCAGTCACATCTGACTCTTTGTGGCCCCATGGACTGTAGCCCTCCAGGCTCTTCTGTCTATGGGATTCTCCAGGCAAGAATACTGGAGTGGGTTGCCATTTCCTTCTCCAGGATATCTTTGGACCCCGGGGATTGAAACTGTGTCTCCTGTCTCCTGCATTGGCAGGCGGGTTCTTTACCACTAGTGCCACCCGGGAAACCTACCATCCATGTATCTAAGTACAAATTGAAGTTTGGAAGACTATATGCAAAACCTGTGTTAAAATTATCTGAATGGTAAGAATAAAGACTTTTTATTTTTCTTTTGTTTACCTGTATTTTATACAATGTGCAGATTACTTCCATAATAAAAGTGATTTATTACTTGCATGACAATGCAAAATAGAGGGAAACTGGTAAACTGTTAAACGCCTAACAGTACAGGACTGGCTGATGAGGTTGCTATTCACTGTTACTAATTCAGTTCAGTTCAGTTCAGTTGCTCAGTCGTGTCCGACTCTTTGTGACCCCATGGACTGCAGCACGCCAGGCTTCCTTGTCCATCACCAACTTCTGGAGCTTGCTCAAATTCATGTCCATAGATTTGGTGATGGCATCCAACCATCTCATTCTCTGTCGTCCCCTTCTCCTCCCGCTCTCAAGAGTCTTCTCCAATGCTACAGTTCAAAAGCATCGATTCTTAAGTGCTCAGCTTTCTTTATAGTCCAACTCTCACATCCACACATGACCACTGGAAAAACCATAGCTTTGACTAGACAGACCTTTGTTGGCAAAGTAATGTCTCTGCTTTTTAATATACTGTCTAGGTTGGTCATAGCTTTACTTTCAAGGAGCAAGGGTCTTTTAGTTTCATGGCTTCAGTCACCATCTGCAGTGATTTTGGAGCCCAGAAAAATAAAGTCTCTGTTTCCGTTGTTTCCCCATCTATTTGCCATGAAGTGATGGGACTGGATGCCATGATCTTAGTTTTCTGAATGCTGAGTTTTAAGCCAACTTTTTCACTCTCCTCTTTCACTTTCATCAAGAGGCTCTTTAGTTCTTCTTCGCTTTCTGCCATAAGGGTGGTGTCTGTTACTAATTACTGTTACTAATTACAGTGAGTCAATTGGATATGGATTTTTTGAGTGCAGACCATTTGCTGGGCACTGTTTTAAGTACTAGGAAGCTCTTTAGCTGTTCTGCGCTGTACATGTGACTGAGACTTTAGTAAAAAAAAAAAAAAAGAAAGAGGTTGCAATAAGTGAGCAAAAGTAAGGAGGGGTCCTGGGCGGATGGCAGGCGCTGTGACCCAGAGGACCGGTCTCTTCCGGCCTTGTCCCCACTCTCCCGGCCGCGCGGCTTCCGACTCGCCAGCGCCTCTAGCGGTGGGCTGAACACTCGCGGCAGCGTTTCTCCCTTGTCTGTTAAATCGGGCACCCGCCAGCCAGGCACGGTCTCAACTGCAGCCGTTTCCTTTCCAGTCCCTGGCCCTCCGGGGAGCCGCGTCAGGACCCAGCCAATGGCAGCCAGGCCGATGAATGGGCGGGAAAGGCGCCCAGGAACAGGCCGCAGTTAGGTGGGTGCTGATCCAGCCTCTCTCCTGAGCTGTTAAATCATCTTGAGGCTGTGTGTGACCTTCTGCAGGGCCAGGACTCGAAAACTAGAAAGCAGTTATCTTCTTAAAATCACAAGGAAGGAAACGATGAATTATAAAAGTCCTCCATCCAAACTCAACAGAAATTCACTGTTTTATTGGTACCAGTTTGGTGGGGGGGGATTGCTTTAATTCAAAATTGGGGATTGAGAAGAAAGAAGTGTGATGGAAAGGACCTTGGGTTTGGTCGAGGGTCTGGGGGGCCTAATAGGATGTGGGGGCTGAGTGAGGCAGCAAGGGGTAGGGGGCTGTGGGAGGGCACAGGTGGCCCTGGAGGGCTTGGGGACATAGGGGTATGAGTCCTGCCGAAGGGAGCCCACCTGGAGGTGCACACACCCAGCAGTGACCCACACCTCCTTGCCCTCACCCTCCTGGAGCCCCCAGTTCCTGCCTGGTCTCCCTTCTCCTGAACCAAGGGAGGCGGCACAGGTAAGAGAGAGAACTGGGGGTCTGGGAGCCAGAAGGTCCCTGACTTCAGACCTTGGCTCCAGCGTCCATGCTCAGGGCAGCTGCCCATGTGCTCTTTCTGCCTCAGTCCCCTTATCTGCAGACTGGCACCTCCGGGGCTGAGGCTAGGAGAGCAGAGGTGAGTCGAGTGAGCGTCGCTAACAGCGGCTGGACACACGTTTGGTGCTTTCCCCGGGCCTGGCCTGCTGCGGGTGGCTGGCTGGCATCTCTTGCCCTCACCCTCAGGAAGCAGGCCAAGGCTGCCCTTGCCCGCCCTTCTTCCCTCCCCTCACAGCAGGCTGATTCTGCAGGCATCTCTTTAATATTCTCTAACAGTCTTCCTCTTCTCCCTGCTCTCCTGATGGTTGACCCAGTTAACTCAAGAAAAATATCTGTACTTTTCCCTCCTCTCTCCTTAGCCCTTCATTTCTTTGTTCTGTTTCTAGGCCCCAAAAAGAAAAAAAAAAAAAGAGAGAGAGAGAAGAAACATGATTGTGCAGGAACACCGGCAACAGGCAAGAAGGGAAGTGCCTGTTTTTAAAAAAATGAGACAAGATGAAAAGTCTACGTTGCCAAGCTGCCAATGCCCTTGAACGCAGCAGCTCCAGGGACCTCTTAGGAATCCCACCAAGACCGTCCCCTGCCCCTACAGCCTTGCTCTCCCCCAGCACGAATGTGCGATGCATCTTAAAGCAGGTTTTTATTCAATCTGTGATGTTTCTGTAGCAATTGCCTTGCTACCACGCTGTTTCCTACGAATTTTCATGGTGCATTACAGTCCTTTTGTTCCATCACAGCTTAAACTGGTTGCTGTGGCCCGCTGGGAAAGCTGACCACCACCTGAGTGGCAGTTCAGTGGTTGGGGAAGGTGGGCTCTTGTGAGTGCTGAGCAGTGTGCCGCTGGCTGCAGTTCATGTGTTGAAGTCCTCGTCTCCAGTTCTTCAGAATATGGCTAAATTTGGAGGCGGGGTCTTGAAAGAGGTAATAAGGTGACTTGAGGCCCCTGGGGTGGGTCCGAACCCCATACAACTGGTGTCATAAGAAGAGGAGATTAGGACACGGTTATGCACAGAGGGACGACCACGTGAAGATGACTATCTACAAGCCAAGGAGGGTGGCCTCACAAGAAACCAACCCCACGACGCCTTGATCTTGGATTTCTAGCTTCCAGGACTGGGAGAAAATAGCCTAGCGCTGTTTAAGCTGCCCAGGCCGTGAGGCTGTGTTATGAGAGCCCCAGCAGACTAATACGGCTCTGCTCTGCACTGAATGCGGTGCACCCCAGCAGTGGGGGGTCGTCCCTAACGTCACCCCTTGAGCTGTCATTGTCATCATGATGCTTGTCCCTTCCACACACCTCCCGCCCCCCATGCACTGGGGCCAGGACCACCTGAAAGACAGAAATGGAGCCCAGGACAGGCATTCACGCATCCGCAGCCCTGGGCTCCCAGATCCTTCGTGAAGACGCAGCACCGTGGCCAAGTTAAAGAGCACGTAGGTGGCATAGGACACAGGGCCGAGGGCTGTCTACACGACTCCCTGAAGTACCTACAGCCGTCCCTTTCCAGGTGAGGAAACTGAGGCTCAGAGGGGCCGAGCACCCTGCCTCACGGGTTTTACTGCAGAGCTGAGATTCAATCCGATCGCGGGTAGTTTGGTGCCATCGCCTCTATGCTATGCGTGCCAAGTCACTTCAGTCCTGTCCGACTCTTTGCGACCCTATGGACCCTATGGACCGTAGCCCACCCGGCTGCTCTCTCCATGAGATTCTCCAGGTGAGGACTGGAGCAGGTTGCCATTTCCTCCTCTAGGGGATCTTCCCAACTCAGTAATCCAACCCAAGTCTCTTGTGTCTCCTGCATTGGCTGCTGCTGCTGCTAAGTCGCTTCAGTCGTGTCTGACTCTGTGTGACCCTATAGACGGCAGCCCAGCAGGCTCCCCCGTCCCTGGGATTCTCCAGGCAAGAACACTGGAGTGGGTTGCCATTTCCTTCTCCAATGCATGAAAGTGAAAAGTGAAAGTGAAGTCGCTCAGTCTTGTCCCACTCTTCGCAACCCCATGGACTGCAGCCTACCAGGCTCCTCCATCCATGGGATTTTCCAGGCAAGAGTACTGGAGTGGGGTGCCATTGCCTTCTCCGCCTGCATTGGCAGGCGGGTTCTTTACCACTAGCGCCACCTGGGAAGCCATTTTCTTTTTCAACATGGACTCTTTCTGGCAAGGAGAGGGTGCCACGATGAGAGTCTGAGTAGCCTCCTGGTGTGAACTTAGGCAGCCTGGGTGGACACTGGGATGCAGCTGCCTTTGTGGTGATGGTCTGCACTGACCTGCAGGGACATCCCCCCCACCTGCCTCCTGCCCCCACTCAGAGAACAGTCAGGGAGCAAACTGTCCGGCCTCCTGTGAGTGAGTGTGTCTGTTGGGAAGGGGATTCATCTGAGGGGTGGCCATCCACAGTCCAGGGATTGTGGCTAGGGTGGGTGGGTGGGTGGGTGAGTGCTTTTAAGGTTGCACAGCAAACTGTTCCTCAGGTTGCCATCAACCTGCTGTCCTTTCTCCCCGTTTCACCTTTAGAGACCTGAGCAAAGAGGGCAGGGAAGCCACCAGGGAACTTGGCTCAGGTTGTAAAGAATCCGCCTGCAATGCAGGAGACCCCGGTCCATCTGTGGATCAGGAAGATCCCCTGGAGAAAGGAGTGGCTACCCACTCCAGTATCCAACAAACCTGTTACTTTGAGGTTTTTTGGACATCATCATACGATCTACATATAATGGGCTTCCCAGGTGGCTCAGTGGTAAAGAATCCACCTACCAGTGCAGGATATGTAGGAGAGGTGGGTCTGATCCCTGGGTCATGAAGATAATCTGGAGAAGGAAATGGCAACCCGCTCCAGTGTTCTTGCCTGGAGAATTCCATGGAGAGAGGAGCCTGGTGGGCTACAGTGCATGGGGTTACAAAGAGTTGGACGCGACTGACACAAAAGACAAGCAACCTCCCAGCCCCTCTCAGCATGGTCCTGTGAAGAAGAAACCAAAGTCAGATCCAAGTTCACCTCCAAAAATAGCCTTGAGAAGTACCACAGATCTTTCCTAAAGTTATTCTGCAAGGAACCAAAAAGAAGTTATGCTCATAAAAGAGACAAAAGTGGCTGAAAACCTCTTTCCTCTCTCAAAGGCCCCCAGCCACAGCCCACCTCCACCTCCCTCCACAAACGTGTGGGTCCTCTGGCCAGGAGCCTGCTCTCTGGTGCTTAAATACAGTCCTTGCGATGCAACTGATGACCGACGGGGATCACCTTTTCCAAGCACAGAAACTGATCAGCTAGTGAAGAAGCTGCTCAGAGCCACACAGCTTGGACAGAGGCCCAAGCAGACCCCAACAAGCTGGAGTCTGGCTCTGGGATCTCCGAACCACGGCTCTGACTTCCATCCTCGCACCCGCGACCTGGGGCCCTTCTTATAAGAAGAGAAGACACAAAGACACACAGAGAAGGTGGGGAGACTGGTGGGCCGAGCCGGGGGATGCTGAGGGATACCCACGGTGACCAGAGGCCAGAAGGAGTCTCCCCTGGAGCCCTCAGCGAGACTGCGGCCCTGACAAGACCTTGATCCTGGGACCTCTAACCTCCAGAAAACTGTGAGGCAACACATTCTGTTGTGTTAAGCCACCTGGCTTGTGGAAATTTGCTAAACGCAGGCCTAGGAAATGACAGTTGTCCCTCAGTGACCGCGAGAGGTGGGGTTCAGGACCCCCGCAGGTCCCAAGATCTGCAGAGGCTCGTACTTGGTCCTCCATATCTGAGGATGCAGAAGGGCCAGCCATAATAAGAAAGTCATTTGTTTTTGCTTACATGATTATTTATAAGACAATCTCAAACTAATAATGCAAAAATTCCACTTTGGTTTTTCAGTTCTCACTAAGCACCTTATTTGCTGGTGTTGAGTTCTTTGCCCTCAGCCCTGTGAATTGTAAACACTTGACCATGAACCTAGACTAGATGGAAAGCCCCCTGGTGAGGGCAAAGTCTGGCCTTTATTCCAGTCGAGACCAGTGAGCTGATGAGGAAGAGAGCCCTGAACGCACTCTGGGTCCCCCTAAACCTTCACAGCAGAGCTGTGTCACCTGCAGGAAAGTTCTAGTCAGGTGCACATGGACTCAAATGTACTTACGAACACCCATTCCAAAGTGGAAGTGAAAGTGAAGTTGCTCAGTCATGCCCGACTCTTTGCGACCCCATGGACAGTAGCCTGCACCAAGCTCCTCCATCCGTGGGATTTTCTAGGCAAGAGTACTGGGGTGGGTTGCCATTTCCTTCTCCAGGGAACCTTCCCGACCCAGGGGCCGAACCCAGGTCTCCTGCATTGTAGACAGATGCTTTACCATCTGAGCCACCAGGGAAGTCCACCCACTCCAAAGTCAAACCTAAAGGTTTAGAAATTATCTACAGTAGTCAAGCTGTGCAAACAATCTGCATGTCCATCGAGAGATGAAGGGATAAACAAAGTGTGGCTTATCCATACAGTGGAATGTTACTCAGCCTTAAAGAGGAAGCAGTCCTGCTATCTGTGACAGCATGGATGAACATGGAGGGCACTGTGCTAAATGAGATAAGCCAGCCACAGAAAGGCAAATACTGCAGGACTCTATTTACTATTTACTCAGTTATAAGAAGAATGAAATAATACCATCTGCAGCAACATGAATGGACCTAGAGATGATCATACTAAGTAATTCAGACAGAGAAAGACAAATACCATATAATATCACTTATGTGTGGAATCTAAAACAAATGATACAAATGAACTTATTTACAAAACAGACTCATAGACATAGAAAACAATGTTTTGCTTACCAAAGGAGAAAGAGGGGGGAGGGATAAATTAGGAGTTTAGGGTTAGTGGATACAAACTACTATATATAAAGTAAGTTAACAGTAAGATCCTACTACATAGCACAGGGAACTATATTCAATATCTTGTAATAACCTATAATGGAAAAGAATCTGAAAATGATATATATACATTATTTATGACTGAATCACTTTGTCGTACACCAGAAACTAATACAACGTTGTAAATCAACTATGCTTCAATTAAAACAAATTTGTCTCTAAAGTCAAAACCCAATTTTTGTGTACTCTAAGACATATTAGGGACTTCCTGACAGTCCAGTGGTTCAATGCAGGGGACACAGTTCAATCCCTGGTCAGGGAACTAAGATCCCACATGCCACACAGCACCACCAAGAGATAAAAAACTAAACAAAACAGCAACAAAATCACATTTAATAAACTGAAAAATACTTAAAAATTATCACTCTTCCATTGTTGTTGTTCAGTCACCAAGTTGTATCCAACTCTTCACGACCCCATGGACTGCAGCGCACCAGGCTTCCCTGTCCTTTACTGTCTCCTGGAGTTTGCTCAGATTCACGTCCATTGAGTCGGTGGTGATGCTACTAACCATCCCATCCTCTGCCACCCTCTTCCATCAGCTCGGATGATTTTAAAGTAATGACTGTGTTTAGTGTTCACACCGCCTGTGCTTTGCGGGGGTGGTTCCTGAGGATGCTCCTCCCAGACCCTCCATCACCGGAAGCAGGGCCTGCCTGGAGCCCACTGACAGCTCTGGGACCCACTGGGGCTTTACCTCGAGGCCACACTTCACAGGGTCGCTCCCAAGACAGGAGGCGGGTGTGTCAAGGCAGGCCTGCTCCCCGGGACTCCAGGGCACAGGTTTTGGTGCAGAGACCCCCATGGCTTTGCCGACCCTTCTTAGATCACGTGGCATCTGGGACCTTCCCCAGCTCCTAGGTGCCACCCCGACAGACAACCGCCTCATGGGGAATCTGGTCTGGGCGTCTCAGAAAACCGGGGCTAAGACATTCTACTTAATCACCGCCTCACCCTTCAGGGAGGACCCCACCACCCTCCCCACTTTATGGAGGAGGAGGTGGGGGCAGAGAGCCCCCGGGTTGGTGGGGACAGCGAGGAGGCTGTCCTGAGGCTGAACTTGGCCTTCTCTGTCAGGGTTAACGTGATTATTTTTCACAGGTCGTGATGACAGGAAATACACTTTCAAAGGTTTAAAAATAGATCCACAGTCGTTTTTCCAGAACACGTGACATTCTGACGACGAAATTAGGTGGCAGCTTTCAGATTAGACCTTTCAGAGGAGAGTGCTTGGAAAACACATTCTTCTAATCGAGCATCCTCTGACCTGTAGTGACCAGTTCCCCGCAGTCGTCGAGGGCTGCATAGGGCAATGTGAGGGACTAGCGGCCTGCCGTCCTGCAGAGGTTCCTTCCCTTGGTCAAAGCTGGAAAGTCTTTAATCGGCTGTCAGTGGTGCAGAAGTGAGCGGCCAGTTAAGGATGAGCCAAGGCAGGAGACGCCTTTCCACCAAGCGTGACCCTCTCCATACCCCTACCCACCACCCCCTACCCCAGCACCACCCCATCAAGCACCCCACTCCCCCACCACACCCTCCATCACACACCTCAACCCACCCCACCCCACCCCACCCCACTCCATCACCCACCCCATCACCCACCCCACTCTACCCCACCCCCCCCACCCCACCAACCACCCCACCACCCCCATCCCGTCACCCACCCATCACCCACCTCACCACCCCCCACCCCACCCCAGCACCACCCCCACCCCAATACCCACCCCCCAACCCCGTCACCCACCCATCACCCACCCCACCCCACCCCACCAACCACCCCACCACCCCCACCCCATCACCCACCCATCACTCATCCCACCACCCCCCACCCCACCCCAGCACCACCCCCACCCCAATACCCATCCCGTCACCCACCCATCACTCATCTCACCACCCCCCACCCCGTCACCCACCCCACCACACCCCACACCTCACACCCCATCACCCACCCCACCCCACACCTCATACCCCACACCCCTCTGGCCAGCAAAGCACGTGGGGAGAGGTGGGGCCTGTCCTTGAAGACACCACAGCCCCAAAACTGCCTCTGGAAGAACCCCTGGGCCAGAGGGGACCCCTCAGGGTGGGGCGCCCGCTCTCTGGAGCCCCCCTCCCGAGCCCTGCCCTCCTGCTCCTGTCTGTTCCTTCCCCTGCCCTCATCTCTGGTTCCTTTGCTGGAGGCGGAGCATCAAACCCCCACCCAGGCGTCGGCACCTAGTCCTCCATGTGGGAAGCCGAGGAGGGCCCCAGGGCCGGGAGTGCGGACTCAAGAGCCCAGAGGCTGTGGCCTTGGCCCCGTGCCTGGGTGGCTGTCCCGCCGGGCAGAGGGCAGGGGGCCTGAGAGGGGGCAGTTCCTGGGATGGAGGCACTGCGGCCGGCTGGGGGCTGTGGGGACTCTGGAGGAGCTGTCTGAGCTTTGGGGACATCTGGGAGGGATGGCGTAGGGCACTCCCCTTGGGTTTCCAGAACCTTCTGGAAGCCCGGCAGTAAGCGGGAGCCTGGGAAGCAGGTGTTGCCCACAGCCTGAGGGGTGCAGAGGAAACAGCCGCTGAAAGCCTGGGGGACAGAAAGGGACCTGGGGGCTGGCGAGCCTTCTTTGGGGAGGTGCCTCCGTGAACACCGAGCAGACCTGGCCTCCTCTGGGGTGCAGTCCCAGCTCACTGAGTGTGGGGGCGGGCAGGGGTCACCAGGATGCGGGGCCTTGCCGTCACCCTCCCCGTCAGAGGTCCCTGCGAGGGCCCTCCTGTCGGAGAAAGTCCAGAGGGGCTGGAGTTTCTGCCCCCTCCACTCCCGCTGGTCCGCATCCAGAAAGAACGACACTGCCTGGATAAAGGACGTCCTTTAATCACAAATACTTCTCCATAGTCTGGCCACAGGCAGGACGCGAGTGTGGTGGGGGTGATTGGGAGACAGCTCAGGCCTCCCCCAGTAAGACCAACAGCTGTGCCTGCTCCCTCCTGGCCCCTGGGCTGCCTTCCCAGGCCAACGACTGTGCTTGACCACTCTGGCATCCCGGGGCGAGCTCTCCTCGGTAGAAGACGGGATTGGGGGGGTCTGCTCTGCCACTGGGGCTCCAGAAGCCTTGGTCAGGCTGAGCCTCCGTGCCCACACTCCCGCCTGCTCTGCAGCTTCTGTGAGCGGGCAGCCCCCCACCCCCCCCCACACACACCGCGGCCTACACAATGCCCTCCGGGCGCTTGCTCCTCCAGACCATCAGCACCGTCACGAGCAGGGTCACCAGGATGGGGACCACGATGAAGGGGCAGAGGATGCTGCTGGGTGGGTCCTGCAAGGCCCTGCCCGAGATGGGGCAGTTTCTGAAGTAGCGCTGGTGGACGACGAGGAAGAACTTGTCTACCTCTGCGTTTGGCCAGAAGCAGTCCAGTTTTTGCACCACGTGCCTGGTACAGTTGGAGAGCTCTTTGTAGCTCCTGCAGATGGAAAAGCAGGTCGTCAGGCCCCCGGTGGGCAGAGGACCCAGCGGGGACTCGAGTTGGGTGCTCTCCACCCCACTCCCCACTGTGGCGAGCTCTGCTGGAGCCCAGGCCCCGAGGCGGTGACTCTGGCTCTAGAGACAAAGGTCTTGGAAGGCTCCTGGGTGGGGGGTGGGGAGGAAGCGTGTGGCCAGACCCCAGGAGGCAAGCTGGAGCTAAGGGATTCTAGGAGCTACGATGTCACACCAAGGGCAGACTAGAAGGTGAACCAGCCAAGCATCTTCAGAGGAAGTCTGGAAAAATGAGCTTCAGCCCTTTGAGCCCTTTGCCATCCCCATCACCCCATGCAGACCACCCCAACCTGGAAGCTCCCCCAGCAGTCCACAGGACTCGTCGTGAGGCTTCCCACCCTACCTTCACCCCAACCCCTCATCTTCCCACTCTCTGGAAGTGTGCCACGGCGCTGTCCCCCTTCACTCTAGCAGGTTATGCATTCTTGTTTTGCTTATTGAGTGTAAACACCATGAGCACAGGGATGTTTTCTGTTTGTTCACTTCTGTAATCCCAGTGCCTAGAAGAGTCCCTGGCACATGCCAAGAACCGATACATTTTTTTCTAAATTATGCTAAAATATAAATAACATGAAATTTACCATTTCAACCCTTTTTAACTGTATAGTCCTGTGGCATTAAGTATAGCGGCATTGTTGTGCAACCATCGCCACCATCCATCTCCAGAACCACGTCATTCCCAAACAGAAAATCTGTCCCCATTAAACACTCACGCCTGTCTTCCCTCCAGTCTCGGGCAACTCCTGCCTTCTATCTCTGTGAAATCTGATGACTCCAGGTAGCTCACATAAGTGGGCGCGTACACTCTTTGCCCTTTTGTGATTGGCTTATTTCACTGAACAGAATTCAGGTTCATCCATGGTGTCGCACATGGCAGGGTTCCCTTCCTGTTTAAGGCTGAATAATATACTGCTTGTACATGCTTCATTTTGTTTATCTGCTCATTGATGGGCGTTTGGGTTGCTTCTATGTTTTAACTGTTGTGACAAGTGCTGCTACTTTGAATATGGGAGTTTATGTAGCAGTTTATGTAGTTTAATTACCTATTCAAGTCTCTGCTTTCAATTCTTTCAGCTGCATATTCAGAAGCCAGGAATTTCTGGATCGTATTACAAGTCTGTGTTTAATTTTTTGAGTCAATTTTTTAAAAATAAATGAAGATTCAATGTTGAGGAAATGAAAATGTAGTTTCCAGAAGGTATCACTTCTGCTTCTGCTTAGGATGGAAAAAGCAAAACAGAGTGCTGATTCCTCTTGAACGACAACCAACAAAGCTGAAGAAACTACAAAGTCATAGATGTTCTTGAGTCCGTCAGAGAGTGGAGACTGCAAGTCAGCAATGTAACTTGAGTTTCAGGGAGGAGCAAGGCGGTGTGAGGAGGATGCAGCTGCTGTACCAGCTGTATGAGCTGCCCAGGGTTCAGTGGGGGCTGGGGGGCCAGTCGGGAATTCCTGGGGCCCCAGGGGCACTGGTAGTTCCGTGACTCTTTGCTCTTTCCCATGAGGCTCTAGGGGGAGCTCGTGAGAAAGGTTAGGGGCAGGCACGAACACCACACATTTCCCAAACCCTTTTCACATAAGCAGCAACACTGCCTTGGGCTCCTGCAGGATGAGAAAAACTGATCCCAATGAACAGATTCTGCTGCTTTGAACATGGGAGTGCATTTACCTATTCAAGTCTCTGTGGCTGTAGCTGAACAGGACTGAAGCCTGCCCAGACCCTTATCTCCAGGAAGCTAAGCTCTGAGCTGCCGAGGGAGGGATGGCACAGCCGTCAGCCCCAGGGCACAAGAAGACACACCATGGTTGGGAGAAGGGTGGGAAAAGCTCTTTTCCCTTGGGAGGACAGCAGGAAAGCATTCTGGACCTAGGAACCTGCAGGACATCACACCACTGAGGGAGGGACAGGAATCTCCCACCCAAGCCCCCACAGATACAGGGCAGAGTCTGGCTGCCACAGGGAGGAGGTTGAAAAAGCTCTCCACAGGGCTTTTCTGAGCTGAGACTAGACCATGACAAGGGAACCCTTCCTCTACCAAGATAAATCTGGCATAGAATAACCCACAGGGAGGGATAGAGAGACCTACTCTGTGGCACAGGTGTGCAGGGTGGGACACAGTACACAGACAAAAATTCTCTAGCCCCACCCTAAGCACAAGGCAATGGGAACCCATTGAGGTCTTAGAAGTCTATCATGCTCTGAAGGAAACCATAGCAACAACAAATCCCAGACCCAGCTCAACTCCTCACAAGATCAACGTAAATCCTATAATAACAGCCTGACACAAGAGGCTTAACAGTTTCCAGATGTAAATACTATTTGTCTCAATCTCTTCTCTTCTAAACATGCAAGTTCAGCATTCAATAAAACATTAGGACTTGCTGTCAAAAGATAAAACAATCAACAGAATCTGACTCAGAGATGACCCAGATATGGTAACTATCATACAAGGACTTAAAAATATTAGTATGATAAAGGGTCTAGTTGAGAAAGTAGACAATAGGCACAAACAGAATTTCAGCAGAGATGGAAATGTAAGAAAGCCAAAGAGAAATGCTGGGTGAGGGAACCCCACAGTATCAGAGAGTCCATCTTTGATGAGACTTGGCATCCGAGGAAAGAACTAGTGAACTTGAAGATGGGTCAATAGAAAGTGAAAGTGAAAAAAGTGAAAGTGAAGTCGCTCAGTCGTGTCCGACTCTTCGCGACCCCATGGACTGTAGCCCACCAGGCTCCTCCGTCCGTGGGATTCTCCAGGCAAGAATACTGGAGTGGGTTGCCATTTCCTTCTCCAGGAGATCTTCCCAACCCAGGGATCAAACCCGGGTCTCCCGCATTGCAGGCAGATGCTTTACCATCTGAGCCACCAGGCAAGCCATCTAATAGAAATTACCCAAGCTGAACCAAAAAGAAAAACAAAGAACCTCTGATAGCTGTGACGAATTAAGAGCACTATTAATGATGTCATTGCCAACTTGTAATTGGAGTTCCAAAAGGAGAAGGAATGGGGCCGAAGAAATATTTAAGAGATAATGGTTGAGAATTTTCCAAAAATAATGAGATGAAAAACCATAAACCCAAGAAGGCCAGAGACACCCCTCCCCCCAAACAGAACAAAAAAGCAAAGCAACAGCAACAACAGCCACTTAGACATTAAAGTCAAACTGCTGAAAATTAATGGTGAAGAAAGAAAAAAACCTGGACTCATTCAGGAAAAAAAAAGGCATCTACAGAGGAGTGTGTGATGTGAACTACAGCAGACATCTTCCTGGGACTTTGCAAGCCAGAAGACAATGGGTGGCATTTTTCAAGCCCTAGGTGGGTGTGGGGAAGGGGTAGAAGGAAAGGCCACAAACCCCCGTCTGCCCAGAATCCTTTACTCAGCAAAGATATCTTTGAAATATGAGCTTGCAATAAAGACATTTTTAGAAAAAAGCTTATAGCATTCATGGTCAGCAGACCTGTGCTACAAGACATGTTAAAGTTCTTCAGTCAAAAGAATATAACAGAAGGAACTCTGGACCCACACAAAGAAATGGAGAGTTCCTCCCAGTAAAATGAAGATTCATCAAATATGCTTTTCCTTATTTTAGGACAGGAAATGAGTACGAGGAGCAGAGGCCATAAATCAACATTGAGGAGACACTCAGGCAGGTATTGAAGAGCCGAAGGGAAAAGGCTGGGGTCCCTCCAACACCCGAGCACCCCTCTACCACAGCTCCTATCATATGGTCTCTCGATTGCTAGGTCACTGCTTTTTCTGCCCTGCTTGTCCTGTAGGCCATGACCCCACGTGCATACAAGGCCTCCCTCAGTCCACATGACCATCTAAATGGATGGAGTGGGCAGAAGTGGAGGGTATGCAGGAGCCGTGCCCACAGGGGTATGTGGTTTTTCTAAGAGAACAAGGACTCAGGTTCCAAGCAGAAAATGGAAGTGGAAGAAGCTGCAGGAAGTCAGGACAGACTGGGTCTCATAGTGAAGAAATGAACTGTTGTTTTCTTACGTCAAGAAAGGAGCCCGGTGCAAGGTAGGTGAAAGTGTGTCAGGCATCATTAAAAACCGAAGACCAGCCTTTTGAGCTTGTGGTTGGCCACCTACAGGGCTGCGCATTACAAACCCTGGTTTGAATGGTCGTCTTCTTCCCCACCTCAGACCCATCAAATTGACCGGTAGTTTTAGGCGTTGTGCAGACACAGTGACAGTTCAGTTCAGTTCAGTCGCTCAGTCGTGTCCGACTCTCTGCGACCCCATGAATTGCAGCACGCCAGGCCTCTCTGTCCATCACCAACTCCCGGAGTCTACCCAAACCCATGTTCATAATAATAAAAACAGTGACAGAGTCAGTGCTAAATGTTGTCCCCTGTGTTCCGCCTGAGGAATAGAGCTGGGATGTCCCTTGAAGGAGGCATTGCCAGAATGGGAAGAACCCCTGACCCAGGAAACGGTGACACCAGGGACCACAGATTGGGCACATGTTGAGGCTGAGCCAGTGATGGGCCATTCTGGGGCCAAGCACTTTCTCCTTGAAATATCCTTCCAGTCTGCAAAGCCATCCCTCCCCCCACCAACCCCTGTCTAAAAATATCCCTCATGCGGAGTCGGCTGCCCACTTCATCCTGTTTATTTATACAGAAGTGACAGCTGAAACTCTCAATAAATATTGTGAGCTCTGTCAGCAAGGATGTGATACAAGAATTCCCTCCAGAGTACAGACATTCTTCTGTTCAAAAGAACATTGTACCGACTGAAGGGGCCAAAATAATCATGAAGAAATATTCTTGCTTTAACCCTCTATTTTCAGTTCTCATGTAATAGAATCATTATCCTTTTTTGGCCAGGACTTTCTATTCTGGGCCCCCACGTGAACTTTGCTTGGAATGTTCCTGAGCGCTGTGGTGGAAGTTTCCAGTGTGTCTGGGTCCCACCAAGTCAAGGCTCCTGGCATCGCACTTGACGATTATTTACTTGTTGACAAGAAGGGGTCTGCCGCTGCCCACAGGGGATTTGTCTGCTCTGGGGACACCAACCAGCATCAGGACTGACTGGTCCTGATTGTGGAGTGTCTGAGTATGGGCCCTGGTGCCCTGCAGAACTAATGAGTTCTGTTCTAATGAGGTTCAAATCCAGCTCCATCTCTCATGCTGAGTGATCCCAGGGCCTCATCTCCCCCATCCAAGACTTACTGTTTTCGTTCAGTTGCTAAGTCATATCCGACTTTTTACAACCCCGTGGACTGCAGCATGCCAGTCTTCCCTGTCCTTCACCATCTCCTGGAGCTTGCTCAAACTCATGTCCATTGAGTTGGTGATGCCATCCAACCATCTCCTCTGTCATCCCCTTCTCCTCCTGACTTCAGTCTTTCCCAGCATCAGGGTCTTTTCCAATGAGTCAGATCTTCACATCAGGTAGCCAAAGTATTGGAGCTTCAGCTTCAGCATCAGTCCTTCCAATGAATATTCAGGACTGATTTCCTTCAGGATACTGAGGAGGAACCACTAGTTTGGTTCACTTTCTCTGGACCAGTTTTGGATTCCATCTCCCCAGGACAGTTCACAGCCTGGTGGCTTCCAGCAGCTTTACATACCTGCTGGTTGTAGGGGAGGTGCCACCACCAGGCACTCTGGCAGCTGGGGCACATGAAGGCGACTGGGGCCCATTTGAGGCCGGCCTGGGGAGCCTGTCTAAATGCTAGACTGATGTGTCGTTGTTGTTCAGTCACCAAGTCCTGCCCAGCTCTTTGCGACCCCACGGACTGCAGCACCCCAGCCTTCCCTGTCCTTCACCGTCTCCCGGAGTTGGCTCAAATTCACGTCTATCGAGTTGGTGATGCCATCCAACCGTCTCATCCTCTGTTGTTCCCCTTCTCTTCTCACTCAGTCTTTCCCAGCGTCAGGGTTTTTTTCCCAGACTGATGTGGGGGGTGGTTAGACACATAGGGAGGTGTGTGGGTGAGTCCAAGACACAAGGAGGGATACTCATTCAGCTTTTGGCTGAATAGTTCTAGAAATACAAATGGCTAACAAGCATCTGAAAAAAAAATTTGTTTAACCTCACTTTTAAGGAAGAAAGAAGCAAACATCCAAACAGAATCCATTTTCAAAATGAGAATATGCAATGCTGGTGAAGGTACAGTGAAATGAAGCAGGTGTTTGTATCTTTACAAATAGAAGATAAACTAGTAGAAGTTTCCTGAAAAGCTATTTGGCAATTATGTCTGGAGACCTTCAAAATCATGGATACCCTTTCAGTCAGGAATTCTATTTCTGGGAATTTTCCTAAATTAATAACATGAAATGTAGACCAAAGTCATTCGAGAAGATGTCCCCAACAGATGTGTAATTATGAAAAAGAGCAAACAATAGGCCAGTGACTAAAGTTGCTTACAAGAGCCTCTGCTATGTGGCTGTAAAAATGATATTCAGGAAGAAAATATTTATGTTAAAATGTTCAACAGAAGAAGCCGTGGAGACCAAATGATACAGACAGTGTGGTTTCAGCATAAAGTGGTCTGTGCAGGAGGGGAAGAGCCCAGAACGTTAGGAGGAGCTGTCACCACTAGAGGGTGTGGACTTTTATTCTGTTATCTCCGCTTTTGGAGGGATTTTTCCACGTTTTCTCTACAAGCACATATTGTTTTTATAATTGTACTTTTTAAAAGGCCTGTAGAAGGCTGGACACTGAAGCTCCCTGCATTTGCAGCCGTGGGGAGCACGTCTCCTTAGCCTCTGGCGCAGGGAACGCTCTGAATCCCAAGCAGTTGGGAGGACTGAGTGCGAGCTGGGAGCCGGGCTGGCAGGGGGTGGGGGGCGCGGGCACCCTCAGGCCCCCTGCCCGGCGGGTGGCACCTTGCTGGGGGCGTGGCTTCTCCACGTCTGGCACCGCCCAGGGCTCCGAGGGGCTGCGGTGGCCCAGGGCTCCTCCGGCGTCCTGCAGACCCCCGCCCCATCCAGCAGGCCCGCAGCCTGTGGCCTTCCTTCCATCCACTCGCCTAACCTCTGCCCGACTTGGGTGGGGTCAATCCCGGCCCGGGGATCACCTTGGGGATGCCCCCTCTCCCACCTTCTGCTTTCAGCACGGGGGTTCTGCCCCCGAGGACGCTCCAGGGGTGGGAAGGAGCTCTGGGATTCACCTCTCCTCCCTCCGGAGGGTGGGCAGCTCTGCTCCAGGCTGTAGTTGGGGTGAGGGGGCAGACCCCTCGGAGAGATACAAGGAGGCGGCATTTCGGGGGTGCAGCCGACCAGCGGGCCCTCGCCTCCTCTCGGGTTCCACGGGGATGCTGTGGGGATGAGATAACCAGTTTCCGAGGGGCGTCCAGACCTGGGGGCTGGGAGGGCCCCGAGGGCAGGACCCCCTTGGCATCCATCCCCTCACCGGCTGCCAGCCCCAGGGGCCCAAGGGCCCCCTGCTCCCAGGACCCTCCTTGCCAGAAGGACGAGGCCACCAGATGGCGCCCCCTCCTCGGGGACCGCCTCTCCCTGGTCCCTCCTCCCCTGACCTCTGCCCCAGGGACCCCCTCCCACGCAGTCAGCACCCTGCACCCCGCCCCGTCTCTCCCTCAGGGCTCTCTGTCTTCTCGCTCCATCAGCAGCGGTCACTGGCCCTCCCCGCCCGGTGAGGGTCCTCCGAGCTCTGCGGGGCTGCTTCTCTCCTTGCTGGGCCTTGTGGGCTGTAGCCTCCAACACCCTTGACATCCTCACCCCCATCTGAAACCTTGGTCCTGGGCACAGCGGGCTGTCCACGCACCTGACTCTCGGGGTGCCCCCGGCTTCGCCCCATCTCTCATCCCTGGCTGGGAAGCCTTGCCCTCTCTGAGTTGCCTCGGATCGCCCCCATTCCCAGGGGTCCCCTCCCCTCCTGCAGCCCCGTCACTCTGACCAGCTTTCATTTCTCTGCACTGATTGTGGGCCAGGGGTGAGGGCATCTCTGTGCCTCTTTTCCTCCCCCTACTCAGCTTAGCAGTTCAGTCAGTTCAGTTCAGTCGCTCAGTCAGGTCTGACTCTTTGCCACCCCATGGAGTGCAGCACACCAGGCTTCCCTGTCCATCATCAACTCCCAGACTTTAGTCAAACTCATGTCCAGTGCGTCGGTGACGCCGTCCAACCATCTCATCCTCTGTCATCCCCTTCTCCTTCGGCCTTCAATCTTTCCCAACATCAGGGTCTTTTCCAATGAGTTAGCTCTTCACATCAGGTGGCCAAAGTATTGGAGTTTCAGCTTCAGCATCAGTCCTTCCAATGAATATTCAGGACTGATTTCCTTTAGGATGGACTGGCTGGATCTCCTTGCAGTCCAAGGGCAGCCATCAACTTCCTCCTCCGCAGCTTGGGCTCTGTCCACCATCAGCTTTTGGGGCCACAGCCCTGGCCTCTGCGCTCTCCAGCCTCAGCCCACTGCCCACACCCACTCGCCCTTGCTTCATACCTTCAATGCTTCCCCCCTGTACCTGCACTGCATTCAAAAGCCCGCATGCAGCCCACACCTCTCCACTCTCAACTGTCCCCCCTCCCTCTCCCTGGCCACCCTGCCTGGCTGGTGTTCCTGCCTCAGGACCTTTGCACATGCTGCACTTTCTACATGGAAGACTGTTCACCCGGTAGTCACAATGCTAGCATCTGCATGTCCCTCAGATGTCACTTCCTCAAACAGGCCTTTTTTCTGATGCTTCAACCTCGTTAGGATCCCCAGCAAAGTAGGATTTTCCTTCACAGCTGTGTCCTTCTTGGTACCTGAACGTTTAACTTGGGATTATTCTCTCACTGTTGGTCTCGGTAACTAGACTGCAAACACCAGGAGGGCAGGGAGAGTGTAGGGAAAAACAAAGCCCCACTCATCCTGGCATAGCAGTCATCTCAAAGGCAAGAGAAACAAAAGCAGAAGGAAGAGAAAGAGACAGATCTGCCTGGAGACGTGAGAGGACGGCGGGGGCGTTGGAGCACAATCCAGCGCAGAAGACTGTAACCTGGTAACCCGGTAACCTGGTAACGGGGGAGAGAGGGGCGTTCTCGCGGAGAAGGGCGTTGTCACAGGTCCTGCAGGGTCCAGACAGCCTACTGCTGTGAGTAATCATGACAGACTCTTCTTGTGAGGGGCTGTAACACACCTATCCAGGTTCAGTGAATAGTAACTAGTATAAAAATGAAAATTAAATTTAATAAACCTGATTTCAGTGACTATATGAGGAAGTTTCTATCCTGCAAAGAATCAACAAGCTTTTTAAAAGTCCCGGGATCCTATTTAGGCCACAAAGGAAAACCTGATAAATTCTCAAAGTGGAGATTTTAAGTCTTTGACTACAATATCAGAAGCTAGAAATTAGTAAGAAAAGGATAAAAAAAAAAAAATGAACCCCTAGAAATGAAAGATCACTCTTATATAATTTCAAGGTCAAATGGGATTTAAAAATTCAATTATAGGTTGTTAAGAAAAAATAATGGCAACAGTGCATATAAAAATTAATGAAATCAAGGCAAAACTGAATTTTGAGAAAAATCTGCAGTTGTAGTTTATCTTATTATTACTAAAAATAAATGAAAATAAATGAAGTAAGAATCCAAATCAAGACATTTAAATAAAGAACCACAAAATAGATCTCTCCAAAGGGCAAATAATTTAAATGCATTAATAATTATTGAAAACTAATATTTATTGATTTTTTAAAAAACATAAAAATGAATAAGTAAATTCAGCAGTTGATTCTTTAGAAAAATAGCTACAATGAAATGATCACATTTCTGGATGATTCAGAAAAAAAGCAGAGAAAACACCAACATACAAAACCACAGATAAAAGATTAGAAAAAGTGTGATAGACTAACATGCAAAACATGTATGTTAAAAATTGGAGAGTCTTTGATGAATGGGAATGCTTTGGGGGAAATTATAAATGATGAGATCTTGACTTATAAAGTAGAAAATCTGAGAGGAAAAAAGAAAAAAATTGCTAAAGAATTACTTTCACAAAAGGTGCTAGACTCAGGCAGTTCTTTCAGATTCTTAAGGTCACAGAAAAAGATGTCAAGCTTCTCAGTTCTTTGAAAAAGTTAACAAAAAAGCCTGATCCCAAACCTCTTACAATGGCCCACCCACGTGCTTCGGAACAGGCAGGCACATGCAACAGATGTTCACTTTCACTTATAAATAGACACAGATGTCCTTTATCACACACTAGCAATTTTAAGCTAGCTGTATAGAATAAAGTGGGTTTATTTCAGGAAGGCTTCAGTGCTATTACTATAAAGTCATACTTCAATTTGTCAAAGGAAAGCAGCAATTGTTTTGAAACATGTTGCAAAGGCGTTTGATAAAACTGAACATTCATTTCTGATTTTAAAAAAAGCCCAACTTTGTAAAGCACAAAGAAGTTCTTTTTAATGTGGTTAAAAACAAAAATCTCTCAAACGAATAGCAAACATCACATTTGCTATTGAGGCATTTTCATCACAGTTAGGAAGCCATTTATGTTTTAGGTGACCAGGTCTATCTCCTCCCTGGTGGTTTCCACCTTCGCTCCCACCCAAGATTTCATAAATAGTCACTGCAGGACCTTTCCAAAATTGGGAGGGGCTGACAGCTCACCAGGCCATTTCCGCTGGTAGCAGAAAGCCACGGGCTGGCCCTTCCTACATCAGGCTCCAGGCTTGGAGCCAGTGTGCTAGGCCAGCTCATCTCTGCAAAGGGCCTCCGACCACAGACAGGAGGGGCCGAGTGGCCCTCGGGGGGATAACCTAGCCCACCTGGGGGACTGTTCCCCGGACCCGTGGTGCCTAGAGGCAGCACAGGACGGGGCATCTTTTGTTTTTCTTGATGTTGCGGGGAGCGTATAAGAAGTCCTGTTGATGGTTGGATTGAAAACATTTCCCTTCAAACTCTGGAGTCACCTGCAAACATATGTTGGGCTGGTGGGACCCGAGCCAACAGTGTACCTGGGCTCACCTGGACCCCAAGGACTTGCTATGGGCCCTCCCTAAACTAGGGAGATCAGAGAGATCCCACGCAGCTGGAAAAATCCACCGAGACCAAGTGATAGGAGTCTTCATGCATTGCTGCCAGCCTAGGGCTGACCCACAGGACACCTCTCCAGGGACGCTTTGCAGTCAGCATGCCCATGGTGTGCAAATGCACTCTTGTAGGTGTTTCCTAGGTTCCCACTCCAGTGGATCTCTGTCTGCTGTAGAACAGGGACTCCTGACATCTGGGCAAACCCGTCTCCCTGGGAGCACTGGGAACCGCGAGCTCCGTGTCTGTCCAGGAATGACACATACTAGGAGGTGCCCCCTAATACTCCCGGGTCAATAAACAAACAGTGTGACAGGCTTCATACAAGCCTGAATGGCAGAGGTCAGTTCTGTCCCCCACCTTCCCTGGCTCCCTGGCTAAACGGTGCCTCCCGGACCGCCGGCACTTGCTGAGTGAGGTGGACGAATGCCGTTCTCGGAAAATGAATGATATGAATAAAGCAGAGAAAAAAGAATCCTGGAAGGGGGGCTGTTCAAGGTAAGAAGAGGAAGAGAAGCGGAGCCAGGCCGGTGTTTCTCTGCCCCTCAGGAGACACCCCCAGCGCGTCTGGAGGTTCCATCAGTTAGCAGAGGGAGCCCGGGGGTCGGGGAAGACGGCGGGACCCCCGCCCTCTTGGACAAGCCCTCTCTGGCTCCATTCTCACCGACCCCTCTCACCCCGGGCCTCTGGCTTCAGCTCCTCTGTCTTTTGCACATTCAGTCTCTCTTCTCCTGGCCCAGAGCCAGCCTGACTGTCCCACCCCTGAGACATTCTACCAAGGCAAATGCCAGCAGTGTTCTGGGGTCCATGGAGCTTGGGAGGTGCTGCTCAGAGGGGCGACCCACTCAGTACAGACAGGTGCTGAGTCCCCAGGATTCCCTCCCACCTGCCTGCCTAGAGCCTCTTGTCTTGCAGACAAAGGGGAGGGAGACTTTGGGGAATTTCTGAGCCTGTTTCCTCTCACGCGGTCTTATTTCCAGCCACCTCTCAGGACCCACTTAGGAACAACCCGCTCCGTGACCCTCAGGCCGGATTTTGCATTTCCTATTCCGGAGGAAGCGGTCCTCCCAGCCCTAGTCTACAGCAGGGACAGAAGGGGGGACCCCTTCATCTGATGTCCCCAGCCGCCTCGCCACCTGCCTGCAGACACTCCTGTCTCCAGCTCAGTACTTTGGGGATACACCCCTAAGCGTGACCTCCGGGCCCTGGGCCCCCCGTGTCTCCCCCATCCCTGCAGATGCTGCAGCCGCCCATGTGCTGTTTGTCCGCCCGGGTGTGACCTCGGGTTCCCTGCTGTACCCCGGGCCCGGCACGGGGCACACCTTGCCCCTTTGGAGGAGGCTGACCTGTCTGCGACTCCAGGAGCCACTCAGAGCCCTTGTTCCCTGAGCCTGGGCTGAGAGGGAGGGGGTTCTGGGGGGTCACCGTCCCTTCCAGTCTGGGCTTCCAGGACCCCAGTGTGGACAGACGAGCCCTGGGGACAGCTGGGGGCCCTGCCTGGATAGGGGTCTGCAGCGGGGAGTCCCAGGCCCCCGGGGCACACACCTCTCAGAAGCACAGGCTGCAGTCTCTGCACTCAGAGCTGTCAGTGTATCAGCCCCACAGAAACCCCCTCAGATCCCGTAAGCTGGAGGCGCACCTTGGGGAAGGACGGGGACACCCTTTGCTGAGTCTTCACTCGGCATCCAGACCGGTTGGGGCTGCCTGGAAGCAAGGTGCGCAGCCACGTGGGGGCCAGGCTGTGTGTGGGGGCCCTGGGTGGGATTGGAAGGGTGCCCCCTCCTCCAGGCAGGGCACGGGGCTTAGGAAGCCGGGTTTCCACTTCTGCCTCAGCCAGCTGCCCTGTGAAGCTGCTATGTGTCCTCAGGCAAGAGGCTCAGGGTCTCTGAGCTGTGGGATCTAACTGGGCAGAAGGCCCAGGGCTGAGATGGCCGCCAGGAAGGCAGTGCTTGTGGGGCGGTCCCCACTCCCCGACCCCCACTGGGAAAAGCGCCCAACCAAGGTGACGCTAGTAAAGGAATGTTCAAAATGCTCCAAGCCAGGCTTCAGCAATAAGTGAACCGTGAACTTCCACATGTTCAAGCTGGATTTAGAAAAGGCAGAGGAAACAGAGATCAAATTGCCAACATCCGCTGGATCATCGAAAAAGCAAGAGAGTTCCAGAAAAACATCTATTTCTGCTTTATTGACTATGCCAAAGCCTTTGACTGTGTGGATCACAGCAAACTGCGGAAAATTCTGAAAGGTGGGAATACCAGACCATCTGACCTGCCTCTTGAGAAACCTGTATGCAGGTCAGGAAGCAACCGTTAGAACTGGACATGGAACAACAGACTGGTTCCAAATAGGAAAAGGAGTACGTCAAGGCTGTATATTGTCACCCTGCTTATTTAACTTATATGCAGAGTACATCATGAGAAACGCTGGGCTGGAGGAAGCACAAGCTGGAATCAAGATTGCCGGGAGAAATATCAATAACCTCAGATATGCGGATGACACCACCCTTATGGCAGAAAGTGAAGAAGAACTAAAGAGCCTCTTGATGAAAGTGAAAGAGGAGAGTGCAAAAGTTGGCTTAAAGCTCAACATTCAGAAAACTAAGATCATGGCATCTGGTCCCATCACTTCATGGGAAATAGATGGGGAAACAGTGGAAACAGTGGCTGACTTTATTTTTGTGGGCCCCAAAATCACTGCAGATGGTGATTGCAGCCATGAAATTAAAAGATGCTTACTCCTTGGAAGGAAAGTTATGACTAACTTAGACAGCATATTAAAAAGCAGAGACATTACGTTGCCAACAAAGGTCCGTCTAGTCAAAGCTATGGTTTTTCCAGTGGTCATGTATGGATGTGAGAGTTGGACTCTAAAGAAAGCTGAGCACTGAAGAATTGATGCTTTTGAACTGTGGTGTTGGAGAAGACTCTTGAGAATCCCTTGGACTGCAAGGAGATCCAACCAGTCCATCCTAAAGGAGATCAGTGCTGAATGTTCATTGGAAAGACTGATGCTGAAGCTGAAATTCCAATACTTTGGCCACCTGATGTGAAGAGCTGACTCATTTGAAAAGACCCTGACGTTGTGAAAGATTGAAGGCAGGAAGAGAAGGGGACGACAGAGGATGAGATGGTTGGATGGCATCACCAACTCAATGTACACGAGTTTGAGCAAGCTCTGGGAGTTGGTGATGGACAGGAAGGCCTGGCGTGCTGTGGTCCATGGAGTCACAAAGAGTCGGACATGACTGAGCGACTGAACTGAACTGAAGGTGACGGCTATCAACTGAGGACGTCACCATTTTCCTGTGTTTCTGGAAGATGTCCAGAGTTTGGTGGACAACCTGGAGCTTTGCCAGCACGCTGGGCAGCTCTCAACCCAGCCCTGGTGTCCTGAGCTTGGCACTGGTCAGGCCACACGGCGTCTGCTCCCTCTCCAGGCTCTGCAGACAGAGCACCCCCTCCTTGGCGGCCCGCAGGCTTCCTCAGCAGAGCCCAGCCTGTGAGATGCACCCACACGGAGGAGCAGGAAGGCCCAGAGGGGACAGAGGGGCTGCTGGATGCCATGCGGGGAGACCACGCTCCGGGGACCCAAGGCTGCAGAGACTGAGGGGGGCAGGCACCTGCCTCTCCGGATGCCCTGTGGCAGGTGGGGCTGGTCTGACGTCCACAAGGGGGTCTGGGATCCTGCTTGGAGCACGTGGGCACTGGGCCCTGGGGCAGGACAGGCCCAGTCTCGCCCCCTGGGCGATGGACACCTTGTAACTAAGAGGGAGCCGTGGGCACGCAGAGCCGGGACTCACTTAGGCTGGGGTGCATGGCCCGCACACCCCAAAGCTGGCTGTGACCTCCGAGGGGACATGCCCCATCCCTGTGGCAGCGAAACCCTCTGCTGTTCAGAGGACAGGTCACACTGCGGCCATTCACATGGTGCCCAGACTCCGCCCCGCCTTGCAGACCAGGGAGCTGGGCAGGCGACCGAGCAAGTGGCCCAAGGGGGCAGTGAGGTGGCCAGCCCAGGGGTCTGACTCGGGGTCTGCTTGCCTCCTCCGTGTAGACCGCTAACCCCCTTGGGGAGGGGCCTCCCCCACCGCCCCTGTTCCATGGGCTCCGCTCCGGGCAGGAAGGAGTCTGGGCCTCTCTGCCCAGGCTGGGAGGAGTCCATCCCTGGCTCTGAGAGCAGCCACTCTGGCACCAGACACCGGCTGGGTGCTGCCAGGCCGGGCTCCCCGCGGGCAGCAGGGCTCGCCACCTCCTCAAGATTGGGCCGCGGCAGGACCCAGCTCCGGGAGTCTGCGGTGCGAGGAGGGAAGCTCCAGTTTCCAAATGCAAGTGGGTCTTTCGAGGGCCGGGCAGGTGGGCCGTGACTACGCCTGCGGTGCTCGGCTCCAGCGTCTGAGGACACCAGGAGTGGTGCCCGCTGGTGGCCAGGCCAGTGGGACCCCTCTGACCCACTGCCACCCTGGGATCTCCTGGAACCACTGCATGGACACCCAGGTCCAGCGGGGTGAAGTCCCCGGCCGGCCGCACCCAGCCTGCCGGGGCCCAGGGCCCTGTCCTCGCTAGGACACGGGTGAACACGCCTGTCTGAGCCTAGGATTAAGCAGGACTGCCAGGGTGCTATATTTGGACACTACACAGCCCTCGGGAAGCTGTGCTGGTGGCCAGAGGGATGAGATTTCCTCTCCAGGCTGGGCCTGGGCAGGGTCCTGGTCTCTGTCCCCCCTGCCCTAGTGGCCCTTTGTCTCCCTGACGCCACTGGATTCTCCTGGGACCCCCAAGAGCTTCCCCGGCCTTGACGGACTACCCTCCCCTCCTCGGCAGGTGCGCCCGGCATGAGCTCACCCCCAACCACATGTCCCGCCAGCTGCCTTTGTCCAGGTGGCCCCCTCCTGGCTGGCCCATCTTGTCCAGAGCTCAGGGCAACACTGAGGGTGGGGGCAGGGCCGCAGAACATTCTGCATTACGGGACAGTGACCCACGGTGGACTTTGAGAACTGAGGGTCCGTGCTTCTACCTTTAAAATGTGTACAGTGGTCCCAGGCTCCCAGCAAGGGGGCGTGAGTCCCCCACCCTGACTAGTAGGAGGCAGTCATGAGCCTAAGAAGCCCCCGCTGAGATGCCCACCCCACCCCACCGAGGCACCTGGCCACCCCTGACCCCCTGGCCTGGTGATACCGTCCCACCACCCTGGGAACATGTGCCCATGCAGGAGGGCAAGCCGCTGTCACCCCCAGCAAGGGAGAAGTTCCCAGTCATCCTCAGGGGCTTCTCCGTGGCCCCAAATCACCCTGGGACACAAGCCTGGACCATGAGCACCCGGAGGATGGAGACACAGGGAAATAGGTGTCACGGGGAACCTGCAGACCCGCCTGGCTTCCAGGAGGGGGTCTGAACCCCCCCACCTGCTCTGGGACCAGGTGGGGAGGGGTGTCATGCACCAGTGCTCCCTGCCAGCTCATGTCCCCAGCAGTCTTGGCTGCCAGGGTCTGAGGACGTGTGTCTTGAGAGCTGCCCCCAGGCAGCCCTGATGCAGCCACCAGGGCTCCAGGCTCACGTCCTGCCTGCCCTGCTCCTCCGCTGTCTCTTTCTGGGCCTTGGTTCTAGCAACCCACGAACCTCTGAGTCAGAGCACAGGAGCTCATATTGAAAAGACAAAGCAAAATCTCTTCTGCTTTCTCTGAAAACACGATGAAGAGCCAGAGACAATGGGACAACAAGCAGCTTCATGAACTTCATGTTCATGAACTGTATGAACAAGGCGGCTCATCATAGATTTATTATGCTGTCAGGCTGTCACTCAAGTACAAAGGCAGCAAAAAGCTCCTTGGAAATTTTTGAATTCTGAGAATGTACGAATCACATGGCTTATTTCTAGGATCTACTTCAAATAGTTGCCTGAATTTAAAACACGAAAAAAGGAACGATGATGTTAAAAACAGTAAGACATGTTTGAATTAACAGCCTGTCTGCACAGATTAAGTAACCAAGAGCCCTATCAGATCAATAGTTATTGCCGATAAAAGAACAGAGAGTACAAAATAAAACCAAAATAGAAGGCAGAAAGAAAGACGTAGGTTTTTAGAACATTCTTTACCATCTGAGCCACCAGAGAAGTCCTTTAGAACATTAGCTGAAATCAATGAAGACAGGCAGAGAGGAAGCATACATATAGATGGACAGAAGGAGACCTGGACGGGTGGAATTAGACAGATAGATAGAGATGGGCACACAGGTGCAGATAGGTAGATGCAATGATAGATGAGTAAATAGATGGATAAATGGATGGGTAGAAAGAGATAGATGGACAGATAGATAGATATGGAGGGAGCCAAAACACCAGAGTTTTGAACGCAGAGTTCCAAAGAATAGCAAGGAGAGATAAGAAAGCCTTTCTCAGTGATCAATGTAGAGAAATAGAGGAAAACAATGGAATGGAAAAGACTAGAGATCTCTTCAAGAGAATTAGAGATACCAAGGGAACATTTCATGCAAAGATGGGTACAATAAAGGACAGAAATGGTATGGACCTAACAGAAGCAGAAGATATTAAGAAGAGGTGGCAAGAATACACAGAAGAACTATACAAAAAAGATCTTCACGACCCAGATAATCATCTAGAGCCAGACATCCTGGAATGCGAAGTCAAGTGGGCCACAGGAAGCATCACCACGAACCAAGCTAGCGGACGTGATGGAATCCCAATTGAGCTATTTTGAATCCTAAAAGATGATGCTAAGAAAGTGCTGCACTCAATATGTCAGCAAATTTAGAAAACTCAGCAGTGGCCACAGGACTGGAAAAGGTCAGTTTTCATTCCAATCCCAAGGAAAGGCAGTGCCAAAGAATGCTCAAACTACTGCACAATTGCACTCATCTCACATGATAGCAAAGTAATACTCAAAATTCCCCAAGCCCAGCTTCACAGTATGTGAACCATCAACTTACAGATGTTCAAGCTGGATTTAGAAAAGGCAGAGGAACCAGAGAATAAATTGCCAACATCCATTGGATCATCGAAAAAACAAGAGAGTTTCAGAAAAATATCTACTTCTGCTTTATTGACTATGCCAAAGCCTTTCACTTTGTGGATCACAACAAACTGTGGAACATTCTTAAAGAGATGGGAGTACCAGACCACCTGGCCTGCCTCTTGAGAAATCTTTGTGCAGGTCAGGAAGCAACAGTTAGAACTGGACATGGAACAACAGACTGGTTCCAAGTTGGGAAAGGAGTACATCAAGGCTGTTTATTGTCACCCTGCTTATTTAACTTATATGCAGAATACATCATGAGAAATGCTGGGCTGGATGAAGCACAAGCTGGAATCAAGATTGCCGGGAGAAATATCAGTAACCTCAGATATGCAGATGACACCACTCTTACGGCAGAGAGTGAAGAAGAACTAAAGGGCCTCTTGATAAAAGTGAAAGAGTGAAAAAGTTGGCTTAAAACTCAACATTCAAAAAACTAAGTTCAAGACATCTGGTCCCATCACTTCATGGCAAATAGATGGGGAAACAATGGAAACAGTGACAGACTTTATTTTCTTGAGCTCCAAAATCACTGCAGATGGTGATTGCAGCCATGAAATTAAAAGATGCTTACTCCTTGAAAGGAAAGTTATGACCCACCTAGACAGCATATTAAAAAGCAGAGACATTACTTTGCCAACAAAGGTCCATCAACTCAAAGGTATGGTTTTTCTAATAGTCATATATGGATGTGAGAGTTGTACTATAAAGAAAGCTGAGTGCTGAAGATTTGATGCTTTTGAACTGTGGTGTTGGAGAAGACTCTTGAGAGTCCCTTGGACACCAAGGAGATCAAACCAGTCCATCTTAAAGGAAATCATTCCTGAATATTCATTGGAAGGACTGATGCTGAAGCTGAAGCTCCAGTAGTTTGGTCACCTGATACAAAGAACTGACTTATTGGAAAAGACCCTGATGTTGGCAAAGATTGATGACAGAGGATGAGATGGTTGGATGGCATCACCAACTTGAGGGACATGAGTTTGAGCAAGCTCCGGGAGTGGGTGAAGGACAGGGAAGCCTGGCGCGCTGCAGTCCATGGGGTCACAAAGAGTCGGACATGACTGAACTTAACTGAATGAAAAAGTGGGCCTTTTGGTTTCCCTTTGATGAATAAGGTGGCATCTAAATGAAGGAAAAAAGGGGGAGAAAAACACAAAGTAATACTCAAAATTCCCCAAGCCAGGCTTCCCTGGTGTCCAGTGGTTAAGAATCTACCTGCCAATGCAGGGGACATGGGCTCGATCCCCGGCCTGGGAAGATTTCACGTGCTGGGGAGTGACTAGACCCACGTGTCACAACTTCTGAGCCCATGCTCTAGAGCCTGAAGCCACAACTACCAAGCCCGCTGCTTCAGTGCTGCAACTACTGAAGCCCAGGAGCCTGGGGCCCGTGCTGCACAATAAGAGAAGCCACTGCAATGAGACGCCCACATACTGCAACAAAGCGTAGTCCCTGTTTGCTGCAAGCAGAGAAAGCCTCTGCAAAGCAGTGAAGACCTAGTGCAGCCAAACAACAACCACAAAACCACAAAACTCAGGTGTAGAGGACAGTAAAGATTTAAGGGACTACTACACATCACTGTGGTTTAGTGAGAAATCTGGAGGATGTGGACCACATAAACATGGCTGAAATACAAACAGGAAACAAACAGCCAAAACTAATCAATAGTGGAGGAAGAAGCTGGAGAAAGAACTCCCCCAACCTGTTCAGAGCTGAGTCCTCCCGTGGCAAGGACTCTTGCAAACATCCTCGGTCGTCCGCTTCTCCTCCTGCCTTCAATCTTTCCCAGCATCAGGGTCTTTTCCAGTGAGTCTGCTTTTCGCATCAGGTGGCCAAAGTGCTGAAGCTTCAGCTTCAGCATCAGTCCTTCCAATGAATATTTAGGATCTCCTTGCAGGAACAAATAATACTCCAGGCACATCAATCATCACCTACTTTTGACTCCAGTAGTCAGCTGAACACATATATTCCTTTTGGCAAATAGGAGGAGCCTAAGCCTTTGGGCTTCCCAGATGGCTCAGTGGTAAAGAATCCGCCTGCCCATGTAGGAGCCGATAGGAGATGTGGGTTCGATTCCTGGAGTGGGAAGATCCCCTGGAGGAGGAAATGGCAACCCACTCCAGTATTCATGCCTGGACAATCCCGTGGACAGAGGAGCCTGGCGGGTTGCACAGTCCGCGGGGTTGCAAAGGGGTCGGACATGATTGAATGACTGAGCGCACACAGCCTAACCTAAAACCCGATTAAAGAAATTCGCAGAGAGGCTGATCAGGAACTGTCAATCAAGACAGTGCTATTAGACTCATTTCACTGCGGAGAAAACAGAGGCCCAGAGAGTTCAGTGAATCAGCAGGGTTCATGCCCGGGTGGGTCCCACTTCTGTCCATGCTTCCCCCTCACCCCTGCCCCGCACCCAAAGGTAACAACTGGTCGACCCAACGACACCAGCTGCCACTGCTCAGGACACCGGGGCCCACAGTGCCTCCCATGGGAAGGGCTCTTGCAAACAGGTGATGCTTCCTAAGTCGACGGATTGATACCGGTCATCTCACAATCTCAGTATCGAATTTTTATGGAATTTGGCCAAATGGTTCTTCAGTTCTTTTGGAAAAACAGGTGGAAAATACATCAGATGGAGCATAACCAAAGAAATATAATGAAAGTGAACATGCTAGGATCCTATGAGCACTTCTAAGTTGTAGAAAATATCATAAAGCCATGATAATCGAAGTGCTGGAATATGACCCCAAAACATAAGTAAAAATTACCTGGAACAGACTCAAATGTGTACAAGAATGTATTAAATGTATTAAACTAAGCATAACCAAACAATTGAGGGAGGAAATATTCAAAAAATTACATTAGGATCATTGAGGTAGGAAGGACATAAATTTTCATTCACGTCTTAAGGTAACGATCCACTGCATTGAGAAGATAAATGTTATTTCAAAACACAGAACAACTAAATAGAAACAATTTACTATTGTGGCCACATGATTCAGCTGAACCTGTGGAACAGACAGGACCTCCGGAAATCAGAGCTCTGAGGAATGAATCTGGGCACTTGTATTAACTGAATAACTAATTAAATAAAACATATAAAATATACATCAACAAAGGAAACATGAAGAGTAAATATTTGGAACAAGATGACAAACAGCTAGTCTTTACCGTAGTCAAGAGTTTGTACAAGATTAAAAATACCCTCAGTGACTCAAGAGATAAACAGGGAAGGTTAAGGTCAGATAATTTGCATTTGAGGGGGAAAAAAAGATAAATTGCAAACAGCTATGGGAGAACAGCTCAGTCTTCTAACAACCAAAGATGGGCAAATTGAAACTGAAGAGGAAATCTCATTTAAATCTGCAAAAATAAAATCTCCCCAAACTCATACACAGGAACCTATGAGGAAATACATATTTTTCAGTGTTGCTGGTAATGCAAATTAGTGAAATCCTTTAATAGGGCGATGGGGCCAAACCTATCAAGAACCACAGAATGTTCATGGCATGTGTCGTAGCAAGCCCATGTGCAAGAATTCTTAAAGAAATGAGTCGAAAAGAAGTAAGGCTCTACGTACAAAGTTCTTATAGCGACATCATTTGCAACATCAAAACCCAGAAATGGCTCAACATAAGTAGGATTGGAAACATCAGGACATGTTAACTTGGCCTTCTTGCCATTGATATAGGCTGTCTGCCCCGTCCTGGCAGTGGGGTAAACTCAGCTTCCCATCTATCCAAAAGGAGTGTGTTTTTAAGAAAGTGAGGTCTCGGACTTCCCTGGTGGCTAAGGCTCCTTGCTCCTAGTGCAAGGGGCCTGGGTTCGATCCCTGGTCAGGGAACTAGACCCCACACTCTAGAAGTGAGTTCTCATGCTGCAGCTAAATATCCCATGTGTGGCAACTAAGGCCCGGCACAGCCAAACAAATAGATGAAACACTTTTAAAAAGTCAAAAAAAAAAAAAGAAAGTAGGGTCTCCATTTCTTTTCTTTTTAAATCTCATTTATTTATTTGGCTGCACTGAGTCTTCATTGAGGCATACAGGATCTTTAGTTGCAGCATGTGGGATCTAGTTCCATGAGCAGGGATCGAACCTGAAGCCCCTGAACTGAGAGCCCGGAGTCTTAGCCACTGGAACACCAGGAAGACCCAGGTCTCCGTTTCTAAGACAAGGAGCTGGAGAAGAAGGGTCTCAGACCTAAGGGCTGTCCCGAGAGTGTCCCGCTGGGCACCTTGTACATAAGTGTCCAGGGCTTCAGTCCTGTAAGAACCCTGGAGAGAAGGGTGACCTCAAAGTGTGTCTGAGGGCGCGCTCCCAGAGCCGCTCCCCCAGTAGATCCGGCGTGTGAATGCCTAAGGAGTGGGTGGGTCCCAGGAGACCCTGTCCCTGGGCTTGGCCGGGAGCTGCAGGGGGCAGGGTGAGTGCTGGGGTGAGGTCAGCATTAAGAAGGGACATCTGCCACGACCCCCACCCAGCCGCCCCTGCTCCCCAGAGCACCCCATCACCCTGTCCTCATCTCCCATCACCAGCCCTGCCCTGCCCACTTCCCTGTGTGCAAAGACCCTGGAGGCTGTCCAGTGCGACAAGCCTGGCCAACCGCCCCGGACAGAGAAGTCCCATCTGCCCCGATGGCCTGGACGGTCCTGCGGTTTCCGGGGCTGTGGAGAGGGGTGTCCAGGGGAGGAGGGGAAGGAGGCATGGAGCAGGGAGCCCCCCAGCACCAGATGAGTTCCATCTGCCTGATCTTCCGCCCTGGCCGGGGTCCGCTGAGCGCCGTCTGCTTCTGACCTTCTGCGTTCTGACACGGCCTGACTCCATCCCCGAAGTGGGGAGGTTGTGAAACTGGGCTGTTCATCACTTGATGGAAAAAGACGTCAGAGCAGGCGGGGTGCCAGGGCCTGGCGGCTCGTTACCCTCCGTCTGGGGAGCGTGTGTTTGTCCCCCAGCCCCAGGGGAGCCGTGGAGGCGGAGGGAAGCCAAGGACAAGCAGTGGCTTCCGGCGCGGATGGTGAGGGCCAGGCCCCCCTCCCAGTTCCCGCCCGCAGCTGTTGCCTCTGCAGACGGTCTCCTCCTGGGAGCTCTCTGCCCCTCCCCTCCCCTCTCGGAGCCAGAAAGCCCCCCGCCTGCCCTCTCCAGCGTGCCCTGCGCCCACCACTGGCCCCAGCCCTGGACCTGCCCCCCAGGTCAGCCGTGGCTGAGCTCCAGAAACAGGGCAGAGGGTGGGCAGACCTCCTGAGACCCCCACCCCCACGACCGACAGGCCTGTACTGGTGCTGTGGGGTCTTGGGGTGCACGGGGTTGTGGGGTGCCCGGGGTCATGCGGTGCCCGGGACACTCCTGTGCCGAGAGCTGGCGTCCCAAGGGCTCTGCCCAGATGCCACCTGGATGGGGCTTCAGGAAGCTGTCTTTGGGGGGAAGGGTGCCCCCTTTCTTCTGCCCACCCAGCCCACCTGAGCACATGCTGACCCCCGTGGCAGCAGGGCCTGATGCATCCTGGAGGGGCTCTGAGAGCCCCGGGGTCCCCTCCCTGCTGCCCGCAGGCATCAGAGTCTTCTGCCCACCCACGTCACTCTCAAAAGAGCGACGGGGGCGGGGGGTGACGTGAAGCTGGAGGAGGCCTGTGGCCACGTCCTCACCCACCCAGCTCCCTCGTCCAGCCACTGGAAAGCCGTGTCGACGCCTGCCGCCTGCAGGCAGGAGCCCCAACTGAGGCGGGGCCAGGGAGCAGGGGAGGCCTCCCTGAAGGCCCCCAGAGGTCCCAGGTGGTCTGCCAGCTTTCTGCACTCCTGGGCTGGAGGCTGTGCGTGCTCTGGGACAACTGGAGGGTCCCCCCATCCAAGTGAGCAGAGAGTGGGGAAGTGGGCCTCTGTGCCAGGTCCTCCTGACAAGGGTGTGGCTCAGCACTCATGCGCAGGCCCTTGACACTCACGCGGGCCCGGCCAGGGGGCGCTGAGTTGGGCCGGCCTCCCATCCAGGTGTGCTGCAGGGCGCTGGTGAGGGGCCTGCCTGGCACCCTGGGTGTGGGCCCCCCAAGGCCCGGGAGCGGTGGCCAAGCACAGCAGGAGCCCCGGGAGGGTGACAGACTCCACCCCAGAGAGACCTCAGTGTTGAAGGAAGATGCCTGCTCTCGGTTCCTGTCGGAGTCAGAAGCAAAGCAGCTGTTCCAACTGCTGCTGCTGAGCTGGGAAGAATTTCCTGAACTGACTCCTTCAAAGGGATGCACAGAGCATGCTTAGTTCCAGCAGCATAAGGGGCATCGCAGCGGGCGGGTCAGCCACCCCGAAACCAAGTCTCCCTGGTTGAGCACCCTGGGGCGGTTCCTCAGCGCCCAGGCCAGAGGCCATGCCTCGTAACTAGACCGAGGCTCAGGCCAGGCTGGAGGGCTTTCATGGGGCCCGCGTGGCAGGGAGGGGTCCCCAGGAGCAGGCCACAGGGACCCGGGCCCCTCGGACGCTGAAGCTTCTGTGCGTTGAGGCAGACACACGTGCGTGCGTGTGCGCTCAGTTGTGTCCAACTCTTTGCAGCCCCGTGGATTGCAGTCTGCCAGGCTCCTCTGTCCATGGAATTTTCCAGGCAAGAATACTGGAGGGGGTTGCTATTTCCTCCTCCAGGGGATCTTCCCGATCAAGGTATGAATCCATGTCTCCTGAGTCTCCTGCATTGGCAGGAGCATTTTTTTTTTTTCTTTTTTTACCACTGAGCCCCCTGGAAAGCTGCACCTGGGAGGCAGACACAGGCAGGGTTTACAAACCTAGAGGCTTTGGGGGCAGAGACGCCGGGAAGAAGCGGAAGTTGTGTCCGCTGATGACCAGTCTCAAAGGGCAGTGCCCTCCCTGGCACACCTGTGACGCTCTCGCCCTGACACCTTCCCCAGCTCAGAGCCTGAAGGTGCGTGCAAAGTGGACGAGCAGGGCTGTCTCCTGGCCTCCTAAACCCACTCGGCATTTCTCGTTCCGGGGAATAAAATTATCACTATAAACCAGACCTCGGGACCTCCCTGGTCCAGGGGTTGAGAATCCGCCTGCCAGTGCAGGGGACCCGGGTTCGGTCCCCGATCAGGGAGCCAGATCCCGCGTGCCGCAACTTAAGATCCTGCAGGCTGCAACGAAGACGCAGCGCGGCCAAATAAACAAACATTAAGAAAATAAATAAAACCAGCCGTTTCCTAGCTGAGTCCTGCACATTCCAGATTCCTCCCCTCCCCAACCAACAGCGCAGGAAGGTCTCTGGAAACAAGAGCGTCTGACGACACATTTTCCCACGTCCCCTGAAGCTTCTCCAATTAGATTACACCCCCAGTTAATATGTTAAATCATGTTAGGTTTCCATTAGTGAGTCAGGGCTGCAGTTTAATGAGCTGACTTCCAGGACGCGGTGGACTTGGCCTGGCGCACAGAAGGGAGCCTGCTCTCCTGCAAGGAACTGGTGCGGCGATGGGTCAGACCCCTGAGGAATCTGAGGCTCCCCAGGCATCCTCACACATGGAAGGACTGAGCGGTGACCCCCAAGCCATTCTCAGGACAGAGGAGACGGAAGCCAGATGGCCTTAAATGTAGGAGATGGTTCTTGATGATGCAGGGCGGGGCGGGGTGGGGGCACCTCACTCTCAGCTGAAAGGCCTTGAGAGCAAGTTAAGGAATTCCGCCTCGGACTTCCCCAGTGGTCAGTGGTTAAGAATCCGCCTGCCAATGTGGGGGACGTGGTTTTGATCCCTGCTCCCACATGCCACGGGACAACGAAGCCCGGGCACCATGACTACAGAGCCCACAAGACTGCAGCTGCTGAAGTCCTAGAGCCCGTGCTCTGCAGCGGGAGAAGCCATCGCAATGAGAAGCCCGAGCGCCGCAACTAGAGGAAAGCCGGAGCCCAGCAACGAAAACCCAACACAGCTATAAATAAAATAAAATAAAAATAAATTCTGCCTTGAGGCTGCAGCATCAGCTCTGTCCAAGACCTCCAGCCTCGGCCTACCCCACAGATTTTGGACTTTGCACACCCCCACAATCATAAGCCACTTCCTTGAAATAAATACAGTTATATATAGCCTTGCCCTACACCAAGGGTAAAGGGGGATTCACCCATGTTCTTTTTCTTCTTGTGCTTGCGTGGTTTCATTGGTTAGGTCTCAATCCCTGATAGGAATATATGTGTATGTTTATCTTGGCCTCTGAACACCACTCTTTAATAAAAGGAACCAGGGCTCCTTGGAAAAGTGGCTGATTCCGGGGCTGGGGCAGAAAACGCACAGAATGAGCCTGGAGAATCTCATGGTGCCTGAGGATGAGGGGGAGGACAAAAGGACATCAAAGTGAATTTGAAGGTGCTGTGGCCGTCAAGTGAAAGTGTGAGTCGCTCAGTCGTGTCCCACTCTTTTCGACCCCATGGACTATAGCCCACCATTGCCCTTCTCCAGGGGATCTTCCCAACCCAGGGATCAAACCCAGGTCTCCTGCATTGCAGGCAGATTCTTTACCGCTTGAGCCACCAGGGAAGCACAAACTGCCAAAGGTGGACAATTTACGGAGCCTTGTGATGGTGTTGGACCCACTCAGATAACCCATATACTCCCCCATCTCAAGGTCACCTGGTTAGCAACCTTAGTTCCATCTGTAATTTACCTCCCCCTCGCCACATAATGTAGAGGAAAACCATAGAAAGGGAAAGACTAGAGATCTCTTCAAGAAAATTAGAGATCCCAAGGGAACATTTCATGCAAAGATGGGCTCAATAAAGGACAGAAATGGTAGGGACCTAACAGAAGCAGAAGATATTAAGAAGAATTGGCAAGAATTCACAAAACTTTACAAAAAAGATCTTCACGACCCAGATAATCACGATGGTGTGATCACTCACCTAGAGCCAGACATCCTGGAATGTGAAGTCAAGTGGGCCTTAGGAAGCATCACTACAAACAAAGCTAGTGGAGGTGATGGAATTCCAGTTGAGCTATTTCAAATCCTAAAAGATGATGCTGTGAAAGTGCTGCACTCAATATGCCAACAACTCTGGAAAACTCAGCAGTGACCACAGGACTGGAAAAGGTCAGTTTTCATTCCAATCCCAAAGAAAGGCAATGCCAAAGAATGTTCAAACTACCGCACAATTGCACTCATCTCACATGATTGCAAAGTAATGCTCAAAGTTCTCCAAGCCAGGCTTCAACAGTACATGAACCGTGAACTTCCAGATGTTCAAGCTGAATTTAGAAAAGACAGAGGAACCATAGATCAAATTGCCAACATCCGATGATCATCCAAAAAGCAAGAGAGTACCAGAAAAACATCTATTTCTGCTTTATTGACTATGCCAAAGCCTTTGACTGTGTGGATCACAGCACTGTGGAACATTCTTAAAGAGATAGGAAGACCAGACCACCTGACCTGCCTCCTGAGAAATCTGTATGCAGGTCAAGAAGCAACAGTTAGAACTGGACATGGAACAACAGACTGGTTCCAAATTGGGAAAGGAATGCATCAAGGCTGTATATTGTCACCCTGCTTATTTAACTTATATTCAGAGTACATCATGAGAAACACTGGGCTGGATGAAACACAAGCTGGAATCAAGATTGCCAGGAGAAATATCAATAACCTCAGATATGCAGATGACATCACCCTTATGGCAGAAAGGAAGGAGGAACTAAAGAGCCTCTTGATGAAAGTGTATTCTTGCCATCTCTTCTTAATATCTTCTGCTTCTATTAGGTCCATACCATTTCTGTCAGTTTTCATTCCAATCCCAAAGAAAGGCTATGCCAAAGAACGCTCAAACTACCACACAATTGCACTCATCTCACATGCTAGTAAAGTAATGCTCAAAATTCTCCAAGCCAGGCTTCAGTAATACGTGAACCGTGAACTTCCAGATGTTCAAGCTGGTTTTAGAAAAGGCAGAGGAACCAGAGATCAAATTGCCAATATCCGCTGGATCATCGAAAAAGCAAGAGAGTTCCAGAAAAACATCTATTTCTGCTTTATTGACTATGCCAAAGCCTTTGACTGTGTGGATCACAATAAACTGTGGAAAATTATGAAAGAGATGGGAATACCAGACCATCTGACCTGTCTCTTGAGAAACCTGTATGCAGGTCAGGAAGCAACCGTTAGAACTGGACATGGAACAACAGACTGGTTCCAAATAGGAAAAGGAGTACATCAAGGCTGTATATTGTCACCCTGCTTATTTAACTTCTATGCAGAGTACATCATGAGAAACGCTGGGCTGGAAGAAACACAAGCTGGAATCAAGATTGCTGGGAGAAATATCAATAACCTCACATATGCGGATGACACCACCCTTACGGCAGAGAGTGAAGAAGAACTAAAGAGCCTCTTGATGAAGGTGAAGGAAGAGAGTGAAAAAGTTGGCTTAAAGCTCAACGTTCAGAAAACTAAGATCATGGCATCTGGTCCCATCACTCCATGGGAAATAGATGGGGAAACAGTGTCAGACTTTATTTTTTGGGGCTCCAGAATCACTGCAGATGGTGACTGCAGCCATGACATTAAAAGACGCTTACTCCTTGGAAGGAAGGTTATGGCCAACCTAGACAGCATATTTAAAAGCAGAGACATTACTTTGCCAACAAAAGTCCGTCTAGTCAAGGCTATGGTTTTTCCAGTGGTCATGTATGGATGTGAGAGTTGGACAGTGAAGAAAGCTGAGCGCCGCAGAATTGATGCTTTTGAACTGTGGTGTTGGAGAAGACTCTTGAGAGTCCCTTGGACTGCAAAGAGATCCAACCAGTCCATCCTAAAGGAGATCAATCCTGGGTGTTCATTGGAAGGACTGATGTTGAAGCAGAAACTCCAATACTTTGGCCACCTCATGCGAAGGGTTGACTCATTGGAAAAGACCCTAATGCTGGGTAGGATTGGGGGCGGGAGGAGAAGGGGACGACAGAGGATGAGATGGTTGGATGGCATCACCGACTCGATGGGCATGGGTTTGGGTAGACTCCAGGAGCTGGTGATGGACAGAGAGGCCTGGCGTGCTGCAATCATGGGGTCGCAAAGAGTCGGACACGACTGAGCAACTGAACAGAACTGAACTGAACTGATGAAAGTGAAAGAGGAGAGTGACAAAGTTGGTTTAAAGCTCAACATTCAGAAAACTAAGATCATGGCATCTGGTCCCATCACTTCATGGCAAATAGATGGGGAAACAATGGGAACAGTGGCTGACTTTATTTTTCTGGGCTCCAAAATCACTGCAGATGGTGACTGCAGCCATGAAATTAAAAGACGCTTGCTCATTGGAAGAAAAGCTGTGACCAACCTAGACAGCATATTAAAAAGCAGAGACATCACTTTGCTGACAAAAGTCTGTCTACTCAAAGCTATGGTTTTTCCAGTAGTCATGCATGGATGGGTGAGTTGGATCATAAAGAAAGCAAAGCGCCAAAGAACTGTTGCTTTTGATCTGTGGTGTTGGAGAAGACTCTTGAGAGTCCCTTGGACTGCAAGGAGATCCAACAGGTCCATCCTAAAGGAGATCAGTCCTAGGTGTTCACTGGAGGGACTGACGTTGCACCTGAAGTTCCAACCCTTTGGTCACCTGATGCGAAGAGCTGACTCACTGGAAAAGACCCTGATGCTGGGCAAGATTGAGGGCAGAAAGAGAAGGGACGACAGAGGATGAGATGGTTGGATGGCATCACCAACTAGATGGACATGAGTCTGAGTAAACTCTGGGAGTTGGTGATGGACAGGGAAGCCTGGCGGGCTGCAGTCCATGGGGTCGCAAAGAGTCGGACACGACTGAGCGACTGAACTGAACAGCATATGGTATAACATACTCCCAGGTCTCAGGTTAGGGCGCACACATCTCTAGGGCCTTTATTCTGCCGACCAGCTCGCTAGCCCCAGCTGGCTTGCTGAGAAGCTCTCACGATGGGGACTTTTGCCTCTTCCTCCCTCAGTGGTCTTGATTTCCTTTTTAAATAAAGACATTTCCTAGCAACCTCCCCCCACCCCCCCACACCGATTTCCAGCTGAATCACGCCTGGCTCAGCTGGGAGGATGGCAGACTCCGGGCCGGGCGATAATGACTCCCGTTTGCACTCTGAGTACAGTCGCGGGAACCGTCTGCGGCCGCGTCCTTTCCAGGAACCTGTCACCACTGCTTCGTTCAGCATGCCGCCGGCCACGTGCGCTACCTCTCCTGCTAGGCCACTGGTGTGCAATCTGTCTACACAAATCACCTGGACAGAGCTGGGTGGTGGTGGTGGGAGCACGGATCCCCAGGGACCCCTCGGTGTCTTCTCTGTGTCTTAATAATGTGTGACCTTTTGCTTAAACACAAATCCCTTCAGAGAGGCAGAAGGCCCATTAGCCTGAAAAGCTGATTTTTAATAACCTGCCTTCCCCTTTGATTTCTAACTCATGATTGATTTCTCAGCTCAGAAAAGGAGACCCTGAAGGCCGTGGAGGAGGGGGCCGGGAAGGAGACCCTGCCGGGCTGGCTGCCGCTGAGCCTCTGCGCAAACCTTGGAGGGAAGCGCGGGCTTCACGTTAACTGCAGGACGTTGAGGACCCTGCGCCCACCTCCTGTGTGTCCTGGCCGGGGTGTAAACCGAGGGGCCGTCCTTGTACGGAAGACGTCGGAGCCCGGCCCAGAAACACACACACACACACTGGGGACCCCGCGTGCCCGGTGGGTCATCCACCCCGCTGCGCTCTCGGTGTTTGGAGGGTGTTTCTCTTTGCTTTTCCTTGCACACTGGAGCCCCCAGGTTCAACCCAGGGTCTGAACGCTGAAGCAGAAACAGCCTAGGAAAACTCAGCCTTGAATGTCGACTGCAGACAAGCTGATTGCTGAAGATGAGGGAGCCAGGCCTGGGTGGGGGCAGACCCTGACCTCATCAAGCGGCCGAGGTGGGGAGCTGGGATGAACCCTGTGGGGCAGGAGGAAGGATGTCTTGGGCAGAAGGACCGAGTCGGGAAGGAGAAGGGGCTCATGTCCAGCTGTCCTCGGTGAGGGGCGTGCAGCCACCCCACGGTTCCAGGAAGCTCTGAGACTGAGCCCCCCAGGCAGGCAGGAGGACAGCTTTGGCTGGGCCTCGGGGATGGCGGGAGGCTGAGGGGACAGCCCTGCACCAGAGTAGGGGGGCTCCTGTCATAGGGACCTGCCCCCGGGCACTGGACCTTGCTCCCCACCACCAGCATCCCAGACTGGACCCAGCCCAACAGAGAACGGAGCCCTCTGCCGCCTGTCACCTCTGCCCCGCTACCCAGCTTGACCCTGGTCATCGAGGTCACGGCCCCCACCCTCCCCGCCCACGGCCCGCCTGGTACACCCCCCTTCGCCCTCTCTCTGGCCCCAGCCTGTGGTGCGTCCACACGCTGGACTTCAGTGAAGAACGGCTCTCCCGGGGCCTCGAGGGAGACCCTCTCACAGTCCCCCACCGCCCCTGGGACACGCCGGACTCACCCGATGGTCTTGCCCCAGTCGCACCACAGTGTCCTCCCGACGGCCTCCATGTGCTCCTGGAACTGCGGGAGGCAGGACTCCCGGAGGAGGGCGCCGTGGTCGGCGTCCCGGCAGGCGGCGGCCACGCAGAGATGGGTCACTGCAACGAGAGCCCCGGCACGACGTCATTCGCCCGGCTCGCCGGCCCCGCCTGCCCATCCCTGCGGGTCAGGGGCTGGGTCCACCCTCCGTGGCCCACACCCGTCAGCACAGAGTGGCCCGTCCGACTCCGAGGCCACCTGGACGCCCTGGGGAGTGCCATGATCCTGGGAGGGGGTCTCCAGGCTCCAGCTGGATCATTGCATCATTAGCCACTTTGGGGCCCAGCAAAGGCCCTCCTGCTGACGGTGTGTCTGAGAGCGCCGTCTCCCTGGGCTCCAGAGAGGGGGCTGCATGTCCTCTGGTCCAGGGGACATGGTCTGACACTCACGCACCTTTTCGGCCTCACCCACCCCCGACCTGGTTCCTAAGCCTCCACTTCACAGACGCGGAAACTGTGGCAGCGAGAACACCCTGCTGGGACTGGATGCAGGCTGATCACCCACGAGGCCCTGTGCGTCTGCCCAGGAGTGAGGGGAGGAATCAGCCTGCCCCAGGGAGCTGGCGAGCGGCACAGGGTCTTGGAGACCCCGCCCCCCTCTCCCACCAGCATGTGCTGGCCCGGCTGTACCACCCAGCGCCAAGCTCATGTCCTCTGGGTCTGGATGTTCATCAGCTAGAAACCAAGCTGACCAACTGTCACCTGAGCTGTTCCTACCTTGCCACTCGTGAAGACTGGGGAGAGGAACGGGTGGACAGTGGTATTGGCTCCAGGTAACAGAGCTGATGGGCTCTTCCAAACGAAGGTGAAGGGCAGCCTGCCCTGGGGGCTGGGAGGGCGGCCGGGCACAGGGCCCCTGGCAGGCAGGGGAGCAGACCCTGTCCCTGCCCTCCCCCCCGGATCCCCAGGGGGTACGTGGTGGCAGTGGGCTCCACACTCCTCTCCAGGGTCCACACGAGGACCTCAAGCCCCCTATTCCGCATCGGGGGCAGGAGACTAATGAGTCTCCTTGTCTAAAATTGACAGACGGCAAGCCAGACACATCTTGTCAGGGGCCGGAGCTAACGAAGTGACATTTCACAGCAATACAAGGACAATGCTGTGATGTGTTTGTTCAGGGGCTTAGTCGTGTCTGACTCTGTGACCCCATGGCCTGCCAGGGTCTGTGATTAACTCTGTGATTAATCACAAATAAAAAGCAAAGACAGGAAGCCCATGGCACACGGAGATAGAGGTGAAGCCGACAGCAGGAGCTGAAAAAAGACTCGGGCTTCACCCTGTGGCTCAGCTGGTAAAGAATCCGCCTGCAATGCAGGAGGCTCTGGTTTGATTCCTGGGTTGGGAAGATTTGCAGGAGAAAGGATAGACTACCCACTCCAGTATTCTTGGGCTTCCCTTGTGGCTCAGCTGGTAAAGAATCTCCCTGCAATGCGGGAGACGTGGGTTCGATCCCTGGGTTGGGAAGATCCCCTGGAGAAGAGAAAGGCTACCCACTCCAGTGTTCTGGGGTGACAAAGAGTCAGGCATGACTGAGCAACTTTCACTTCACTTCACCTGCCTGAGCGCCGAGGTGCCCGGTCCTGCGCCCGCTGCCTGGAGGGTGTCCCTTTGTCCCTCAGATCTGGACAGGCAGGCTGGGCGCCTGGAAGCTGGTCAAGCAGGGAGGACCCTGGGGGTTTTAGCCAGAGAAACCAGGAGTAATGGGAGGTGGATGGGGGAGATGAAATGCTGGCAAGAGGAAAACCCCCCTTGGAGGAGCCCCAGGAGAGGACGCGCAGGCGTGGGGAGCAGGCCGGCCCCCCCGGGTGCCCTGGGATGGGCCCCCAGCTGGGTCCACCCAGTGCATCACACGCACCCGAGGACCAGCTGGAGGAAGGGGCTGCTCCCCACCCCTGCTCCATCCAGACGCCCCCCGAGAAAGCCCACCTGCGTGCACAGCTGGAGCGCCCGGGGTCACAGGTCGCTCGGGAGGGCTTAGACCCTGGCTCACGGAGGAGCCGTAGCCGCGTTCTGAGGCCCCCACCGTGGTGCCCCCGCCCCCCAGCGCGCTGCACGGCCACCCAAATGCAGCCCGTCCTCCCGCGCGGCCTCCTCCCCGAGGTCCCCGTGCCCGTCTCTTCCTCCAGGCCTCATCTAGGGCAGGCGGGGGGTTTTCCTCTCCTTTGGTTGCCCTCTCATCGCCCGTCACTCTCCCTGGTGGCCAGCGGCTCTCCACGTTATTATTTGTCCAGTGAACAAGTCGGCGACACCCGGCTTTAGCAGAGGGACACTGTGCATGGGCTGCAGCGAGGCGCCTCGGAGCGTCCCCAGGAGGCCAGGAAGGGTGCTGGGCTGCCCTCCTGCGCTGGGAGGGCCGGGTTAGGGAGAACGAAGATAAACGTGCATCTCCGTCAGGGTGCGGGGTGCAATGGAAAGCCAGGCACTGATGTGGGCGCTGGAGGGGGGCTCACAACGGTCCCCCACAATCGTTCCGGGCCTCAGCGGCCTCAGAGGTCACGCTCTAGCCCCGACTGAGGGTGTGAGCCCCGCTGTAGGGCCGGCCCCGTGGCCTCGACGTGGCCCAACTCCGGGCTGGCCCACGGTCGGGCAGCTCCCACCTCTCTGGGAGCTGCTGTCTGTGTCCCAAGGGTGGGCCCTCTGCTCTGTGGGGACAAAGTCTGCCCGTCACCACTACCCTTTTTTCCCTGCCCTGTGGGAGCCCAGAGCTGGTTCTCCAGGCTGTTCCGACAACTAGAATGAGGTTGGGCAAACTGCTTGGGGGGTGAATCTGGAAATCAGTTTCATTTTTAAGCACAGGAGGACACTGGTCTTTTTTTTTTTTTTAATAAAAAACAAGCCTGATATAGTTTTTTTTCATTGCGAAGAGAGGCCACATCACAGCTTTAAAACTGAATACATTGCCCAATGTTTTAAAACCAGCTGTTTGAGACCAGATGGGTTCCATTCCTGGGTGACTGCGAGGTTAATCCTTCACAGCGCATTCTTAAGAGGCCAAGAGTGAGGCTGCCGGGCAGACAGCAGCAAGCCGAGGCAGGACTTGCCCTCGCATCAGTATCCTTCAGTTCAGGGAGGCTGGCTGGGGCTGGAGGGGCTCAGAGAAACCACGGAGAATGCCCCTGGCCCTGGCAAGATGAGGAATGGCAGTGAGATCTCTATGGCAATGGGCCTAGAGCCAGAAAGACAGGGTGGCCAGCGCCCCACGGGGGCCCTTGGGGCTTGGGGGCATTTGGGCTTTCTAACGAGCAACAAGGGCCCAGGGGAGGACCCGCCAGGTCTGTCTTCTCGCCTCTGCCCTTGGCCTGCGGCTGCACATCCACAGGACCTGCCGTCTTGCTGCCGCTCAGCTCACGCTGCGTTTGCAGAGACAGAGCCGCAGACCCACTCGGGCCTCCCAGGGCCGGGGTCACCGGTAGGGGGCGATCTGTGGAAAGGGACGTTCCCTTGGAGTGACCGGCTGAGGGGTTAAGCTCAGAGCCTCCCCTGCAGAGCCTGTGGACCTCTGGGCCCCAGCCCACAGCCCCCACCACCCAGGCTGGGCCCCGGGGCTCGTCACCTCTGGGCCACTTTCTTTCTCTGTGAAATGAGACCCTCCTGCCCCAAGTGGGCAAACAGGGATGGTTTCCAGAACTCGTGTCCACAGAATCAGCTGCACGCGGCTTTCCCTGCGAGTGTGCAGTGTGAGCGGCCCTTGGTGACTCACAGCGCGTGAGCCCCGCAGGGGTGGTGGGGAGGGGGCAGGAAGGGGAGGCGACAGCGGCTGGCTTTGGAGGTGGTGGGTACACATGCTCACAGTCTTGAGTCCACGTGGGTGCATACATATCCCAGGACCTTCTAAGTCACACACTTGAAATGCATTGTTTATTCTATGCCAATTACTCAACTGAATTGAAGAAGCGAAGGCGCTCAGTCGTGTCCGACTCTTTGCAACCCCGTGCACTGTAGCCTGTCAGGCTCCTCCGTCCATGGGATTCTCCAGGCAAGAACACTGGAGTGGGTTGCCATTCCCTTCTCCAGGGGATCTTCCCAACCCAGGGATCGAACCTGGGTCTACTGCATTGCAGGCAGACTCCTTACTGGCTGAGCCACGAGGGAAGTCACTCCTCAATTAAAAACAGTAAATCTGAGGGAATGTCGAGAGCGGGTGATCCGAGTGGTGTGATTATAGCTGATATTCACGCTGCCTCTGCTCGTCCATATGTTCTACAGGTTAAGGAATGGGGTTTCTAAAGCGGCACCTCTATCCTGCCCAGACCTTTCCTAACAGCCTTGCCCTGTGTGCTCCTGCCGAATCTCCTGCTCTCCCAGCTGGGGCCAGCACCCTGGAAACCACCCACCCCCAGGACTCCCCTGGTTACAGCCACTTGGGAGCCAAATGCCCAGGAAGCTACCTGCCTGGCCAGTCACTACGTGCCCCAGAGGATGATGTAAACAGCACTTGGTTTGAACATGCTACCTTCAGCCTTTCTCCATCTACTCTGGAAAAAGAAAACAAGAATCCAAAAGACAAAATGAAAAAAAAAACAACAACAACTCTGTGTGACAAGTAAAAACTCCTACTCAACCCTCAAGGCCCAGTGAACCATCACCTCCTCTGCCCTGCCCAGCATGGGGCCCTCTCTGACTGTGCATCACGCCATCTTCTAACTGCTACCAGGAACCCTTCAACAGCCAACCATGGAAGGGCAGGGGGACTTCAGAGCCTGTGTTTCCTCCATACTCAGCGCCCCACCTCAGCAGATCAGCTGGGAGACTCCTCACTCCCGGCCAGCGACGGCTCTCTTAACGTTCCAGGTCTGTTCTGGCTTCTCGAAAGCCCCTTGCAGGCCTGGCACCATGTGACCCTAGTGTTAGGTACCAGGAGGAAGTCACCAGGAGGAGGGAGTGCTTCCCTCACCTGCGCATCTACCCAGACCACAGCAACCTTCCACACAAATGGACCCTGGAATCTGCTTGAGGCAATAATGCAGAGGGGCCAACCTCTGTTACCTCACTACGCCTTTGCCTTTCAGGCCTCTACTCCCCAAACATGAGGTTTGCTATTGTTGCTGTTCAGTCGCTCAGTCGTGTCTGACTCTTTGCGACCCCATGGACTGCAGCACCCCAGGCCTCCCTGTCCATCACCAATTCCTGGAGCTTTCTCAAACTCACGTCCGTGAGTCGGTGACGCCATCCAACCATCTCATCCTCTGTCGTCCCCTTCCCCTCCCGCTTTCAATCTTTCCCAGCATCAGGGTCTTTTCAAATGAGTCAGTTCTTCGCCAGGTGGCCAAAGTATTGGCGTTTCAGCTTCAGCATCAGTCCTTCCAATGAATATTCAGGACTGATCTCCTTTAGGATGGACTGGTTGGATCTCCTTGCAGTCCAAGGGACTCTGAAAAGTCTTCTCCAACCACAGTTCAAAAGCACCCATTCTTCACCGCTCGGGCTTCTTTATGGTCCAGCTCTCAAGTCTGCTATCTGATTCATGAACTGCTTTCGTTCTAGTCGACAGTGGGCTGGAGCGTGTGACTGAGGCAGGCGTTATCATCCGGTCATTTGCCGGGCAAACTGCTGTCTTGGATCCTCCCAGGTGAGGTCTGGCTCAGGAGAACCCTTGCTGGTGAGCCTCTCGGGTGTGGGGGTGCAGAGCCCTGGCAGCACACAGGTGGGTGCAGGGGGCGGCCTCTGGTCCCACAGAATTCACTGGAGAACTCCACCCAGGAGGGAGGGAGTGTGGGATCGAAGAGAAACATGAAGGAGACCCCGGGAGGTCTCGTGAGGAGGAAATACGAGAGGCCTGGCTGTGATGAGATGCCCCGGGTCCCCTGCTCCCCTGCCGAGACTTGGCAACCGACCCTGCTTTAGTGAAGCTGCTCAGAACCGTGTTTCAAATGATCACGGAAGGGACGTCTTTCGATGTCAAAGCAAGTACTAACATAACACAATCTCTGGGAAGGTTTTTTGCTTTTTCTCCACGGACAACAATACCGTCATTATATCGCCAAGAATGAGCTCTTGTTTAGCTTGGGAGCCTCCTCTCGCTGCTGTGTTGACACAACCCTCCTGGCTAAGAACAGACGCCTTCTCTGGAAATGTTACCCAGCCCCAAGGTCATCCATCCTGGAGCGGGGAAGGGCTGGTGCCCAGGACATCACTGTGGGCGCTCCATGGGGGGGTGGCAGGAGGCTGGGGGGACAGGACGGAGCCCCAGGACAGCGTCCTGTGGTCTCCACGTGCCAGGAAGAAGCTGCAGGGCAGGGGCAGGTGGGCAGGGGGAGCACACAGGGCTGGCGGGGCTCCGCCCCTCCCCCGGCCCCTCCCCAGGCTCCCCGTCTCCTCCTCGGGTCTCCCCTGAGTCCCTGGCAGAACGAGAGGTTCTCGGGCCAGGATCTCGCAGCCCCCCCCCCCCGGCATGCACTCTTCTCAGAGCCCACTGCACATCTGCTACCCACCAGGCCACCACCTGCAGGGCACGCGTCCTACTCAAACGCCCCCCACCGCGTCCGACGGGGTCATGGGCTGGAAACGTTCACCTCTTGGGGCTCACTCGGGAGAAGTCTGTCTGTCTGTCTGTGTATCTGTCTTGGAGAGGTGCTCTGCTTGCCCCCCATGGGGCCCCTGTGGCTCTCGGGATGGGACCTGGATGCATGGCCCCCACATCTAGCCGAGAGGACAAAACTGAGTGTTGGGCCTGGGTCCCGGGTCCCTCCCTGAGACCATCCCGGCGGGCGGGCCTGGGCCAGGGCCCTTGGAGCGGGGAGCCCTCCGTGCCAGGAGGCCCTCGGGAAAGACGGGCTCTGGGTCTGGAGGCGGCCAAGCCCGAGGAGCTGCCCTGCTGATGGCTCAGCATCTTCACTGGGATTCAGGTCACACGGGCCGCCACCATCGCACACTCTGCCAGGTGCCGTTTCTAACTGAGGAGAAGCTGTGCGATTGCTTCATCCTGGGGGAAAAGCAGGAGGAACCGACTTTCCCCAACTAGCTATTCGCCCTGAGTAAGGATTTCACCTAAAACCCTTCCTTGACGTGTGGTTACCGCCGCTCCCGACGTGGACATAAACATCTCTCAGCAGCCCTGGCCTGGCAGTGACAAGGCGCACACTGGCGGGCACGCACCTGCAGAAGGAAGACGGACGCCCAGAAACGTCTCCGCGCCACTGCACACACAGAACGCGTGAGCAGACACACCGAGTCGAGGAGCGAGAAAAGAACCTTTTAGACGTGGACTCCAGGATTAGAGCTGCCGGACGTAAAGCAGCATGACAATCTGAAGTAGTCATGTGGACTGCATTTCCTGTGATGTCCTGGTCGGTTCCAAACAGCTACCCTTGTATTTATATAAAGTCACATATTTCAATAAACACAGTGTTCGTCACTCAGTGTCTGACTCTGTGCGACCCCATGGACTGTAGCCCTCCAGGCTCCTCTGTCCGTGGGATTCTCCAGGCAAGAACACTGGAGTGGGTAGCCATTCCCTTCTCCAGGTGACCTTCCCGACCCAGGGACAGGGCAGCCTTGCAGGAAGCACCCCTCCCCCAGCACACCAGGGGAGGTGCGTGTTTTCCAGGAAGGATGACAGAGGAGCTCACACAGGCCAGTGTCGGCCAGCACTGTCGAGGGCAGGTGGGCACGTGGTAACGGGAGCTTACAACAAAGGCATCATATACGACTCTGGCTCCTCTGGAAATGTCCCTCTTTTCTGACTGATGAAAAAGAAGAAATTTCACCTTGCTATTCTGGATAGCAAAATCTTCATCACCAAGGGGCTCACACTACCCCTTGGGAAGAAAAACATGTGCTCTCCTAATTCTTCTGATTAGCGCTGGACTCCAGTGACATTGATTAGCTGATAACCTCATAAAGCTGTGTCTTCTTCCACGATGTAACATTAGCCAGACCTCTCAGAATGTTAGGGTTCCAGGACTTTGACCTTCCACCAGAACACGTATTATTTTCTTGGTAAACAAGGAAGGTCTTTAATATGTGATCATGATAAAGTGTTTTATTTACATAAGCTTTAGAGGGTGCAGCTTCTGGACGGCAGGAAAGAGAATTTGTTTATTTATGCTTAAACAATGACTCAGCCCAGCTCTCTACCTTGCTGAAAGAGAAATGCTCATTTCTTAAGAAACTAAAACAGTACGTTCCAGGTCAAACCCACAGATCCTAATGCAAAAGAAGAGAATAATATTATGATAAGATTCTGCTTTTCATATAACTTCAGCAAAAACCCTTAAGTGGCAGGATCAGCTTTCAAAGTACATTCTGTTGAAGTAGATGCTAACGGTTTTGGGCAGATCCAACAGTCCTTGGTGAGGTGTGGCGCTGGAAGCCTGGAGTGGCAGCCTCTCACCTCCCAGACAAGCCCTGCGCCCCAGGCTGCCTCTTGAGCAGCTACACGGCAGTGTGGGGGCCCCCTTCCCCAAGGGCGGCATCACTGCTCCGCAGCCAGGACACAGCTACCAGGGAAGAACCGTGGGGGCCTCCCTGGGCCACTGGATTCCTCCACTTTAAATGACTGATTTGCTTTTTATTAAACGGTAACTAAATACACGAAATGAATCCAATAGTTGAGGCAGTTTAGAAAGGTTGCTTAGCATTTTATGAAGACAGTGGGAAAAGGGAACTGAAGATGACAATTTCTTGCTAAATTTTGCCAAGTCAGGTGCAGGTTCCTGCCACCACTCTCTCAGAGCAGAAAGCCAGGCGGGTTCTGCCACCTCCCCAAGGGTCCTTCTCTGGACTGCTGTTAGCCACACACACACACAGACACAGCGGCAAGTCAACACACACCCAACAGAATGGCAAGTCAACACACACACAGTGTGACAAGTGAACACACACACACAGTGGCAAGTCAACACACACACAGAGGCAAGTCAACACACACACACACACACAGAGTGACAAGTCAACACACACACACAGCGGCAAGTCAACACACACCCAACAGAGTGGCAAGTCAACACACACACACACACACAGAGTGGCAAGTCAACAGACACACACACACATACACACACACACACAGAGTGACAAGTCAACACGCGCAGAAAGTGACAAGTCTACACACACACACAGTGGCAAGTCAACACACACACAGACACAGACACACACACACACACACCTGTGGAAATGCCCCAAAGAGAACAGCTGGCCTCATTTCTGCAAAGGAGGCTTATCTACAAATCAGTAACTGTTGGCTGTGAATGAGTCAGATTTTCAGTTTGAGCCAGTTTTCTACGTAAATGGTCAGTGGTTCTGATTCTGGAACCCGAAACCGCCCGCAGCCCGGAGCCGGGGGCCAAGGTGCCACGAGGGCAGTCACGATTTTCTCCGGAACCTGAGTGCCCGGAGGCGGCCGGGGAAGCGCCAGCGCCCCGCGCCCCCGCGACGCCTCTAAAGCCGCCCCTTCCCCGGGGGGAGGCGCCCCCCGCCCGTGGCCGCGTCCCAAGCCGGAGCCGGGACCCCCGCCTACTCACCCAAGAGCAGCCAGAGGCCGCGGCACAGGAGGCCGCTCAGGCCGGGGGCCATGGCTGCAGCCGAGCCGAGTCCAGCCGCCCGCCGCGCGCCCCACCGAGGACTGAGCCCGCCGGGCGGCGCACCGGGGGCGGGGGCGGCTGCGGAGCGGGCGGGAGGCGGCGGCCGCGGGGCCCGGCCCACTGCGGCCCGCGGCGGGTGGAGGGGTGGCCCGCGCGGGGATGGGGGCCGCGCCGGGACCCCGCAGGGAGGGCCCGCAGCAGGCGAGCCGGGCTGGCCAGCACCTGCCGGCCGGGGTGCGGGGGCAGACGCTGCACCAGCGAGGCGGCCCGGTCCGCAGAGCGCGGGCAAGCTCGGGCCCGACCGGGAAAGCTTTGCCTGAGAGGAGAGGGAGCTGCGCGGTGTCTCCAGGACCCTGGCCGGCGGACCGCATGCTCCAGCGGCGACCTTGACCGAGGCATGGATGCTCCTGACGTGTTGGCCAAACAAACGGACACTTGTTTAACTGGGGCGGCTCGTCTAGACAGGGCCTCTCGATGCCAACCCTGGCACCCTCTCTCCTTCCCTTCGTGGGTTACAATCGCCCTACCTCCGGGGTCTACTTTGCAGAAGACCAAGGCCACCCTGGCCCATCCGCCTCTCCCAAGGTGCAGGCACTGGGGTTCCTGAGAGGACAAAACCAGCCCTGGCGCTTGGAGACATTCAGAGTAACCAAAAAAAGGACCCACAGGTCCAGCGAGGAGCTGGAATGACGAGAATGGGGAGGTGTGGGTGCAGGGGAGGAGGTGTCTGGAAGGTATGCAGTCAGGTGCTGGGCTATAGGGAAGAGGGCTCTTTGGGAGTAAGAGGGCTCTTTGGGGGTACAGAAAGGTGGCCCTTGTGGACTTCTTGGCTGACATGGGCGGGGGGTGAAAGGCAGAAGAGGCCGGGAGGGCCTCTTTCTGACTCTGAACTTGGAGAAAGAGAAGGGCTCCCTGCGGGGGACACATACAAATCCAGGGAGGTGCAGGTTACCCGCACACCTAGGTCTGAGCCGGGCGGCACCAGCCGACGTAGCTGAGCTGACCTGGGCGCTCTCAGCTCTGCCGGTGGCTGTGTTGCACCTCGCAGAGGTTCCTGCTTGTAACATCCCATTCTGAGAACTCGTAGCAATTGAGTACATTTATGCTCATGCTAAGGAATCAGCCACTGCCCTTGGGAGGAGCAGGCATCACACCTTTCTGACTGAAGCTTCTGACGCCTAGCGGAGTGCCTAGTGCAGAATTCCATGGTCAGTCCATGTGGACTGACTCAGCACGTCCCTCTGCTGACAGCTCTGTGAACAGGCAGCAGCTGACAGCTGGGCGGGCGGGAGGCACTGGGGACCTCCTGGCCTACAGCCTGGAGCCCGAGGGGCCTGTGTCCCACGGTGGGGGAGCACGCGCTCGCTTGAGCTGAGAAGCCCGTCTTCCCCAAACTTAGGAAGATACACCCCAGTGCGTGGCCTGGCCTCCCTCTCTTTATTCATTTAAGAGACAGATGCTGGGTAAACAAGGCAGGTTGTTCTGCCCTTCAGTTGGTGAACCCAGTGAGGCGCCTGCAAAAATCTCAATAACACAGGAACCACAGGCCTGGGGCCTGATGCGCTGGCTCACTGCAGTGTGAGACGCCCTGAGGGCTAGGCAGGCGAGTGTATGAGGAGGCTGCAGGCCAGAGCGAAGAGCCCGCTGGGAAAGGCACAGTTGGGGGCGGGGAATGAGTGCGGTCCCAGCCCCTCCCCGTGAAGCACAGGATCTCTGCTCTCTCAGACGCACCCTCCACGCACCCTTTTCCCCTTGGCTTGTGGGCCTCTCTGCATCTGCTTATGGTTGGGCTCCTTCTTCATTACTCAAGGCACCTGGGACCCCTCTCCTTTCACTGTTGGGGTCGGCAGGAGGCAGGGTCTGGGTGGGAAGCCTTCTGCCATTTCTCCTCTCCATTTTCTCACACTCCCCACGCTGACAGATTCGTGTACCCAAGAGAGAGCACACTTCTCGTCTGTGGACTTAGGAAGCTCACCATTCTCTTGCGGACGCCACAGTTGGAGGTGTACCCACCACGGCACTTTCTCCCATAGTGGTTTTCTTACCTGCACCTCGGGTCTGGGTAAGAGATGCCCCAGTAATTACTATGGGTTTTCCCCTTGGCAGAGATAGGGAAGTGGGACAAACTCTAATATATCTTTATATCTATGATATTGTAAGAGTTGCCAATTTTGCCCCGGCTATATTTCTTGCTGGTAGCATGGACAATCCTTTCCCTGGGCACCTCCATCTACATGAATGTTAGGTTAAGCAATGGAAGAGTAGAGAAGATGGCCAAATGCTTTACTGCATGCACAGCAGGGCTAACGACACAATCTAGACAGGTCAACAAGACCTGGTCAACCTGATTAAAAACTCCAAGTTAAAAGAAGGCTTCAGCTTCCATTCATGATGAAGTAACAGGGACTGGATTCACCTTTCCTGCTTAAACTAAAACACTGGACAAAACAGATCAAGGAACAGCTGTCACCCTGGACCACCAGACAGAGACCCTGAGAGCAGGGAAACAAGTGAGGTGAGCCGTATGACCGCTCACTGCCCGCAGTTTCCAGACACAGTCTGGGGGCTCCCAGGGTTGGGAGGCCGGCGGGGCAAGGCAGCTGGAGCTAGCAGAGGCCAGAGTACTGGAGAGGGGAGAGCTGCAGAGAGAAAGCTGCAGCTGAATACGAGTCAGAGTATGCGTGTAAGGACAGAATCGGAGGCAGGAAAACAAACCTCTGGCCAGGACCAGGTTGGAACAATCTCTCAGAACTCACTTGGGGCCTGGAAATGCTCCAGCTCCACCAACCATAGTGAAAAACCTTGAGATAAGTAGAAAAGTAGTGAGAATTACTGCCTTTGGAGTCAGAAAAAAAAAAAAAAAAAACAACTATAAAGGCTACCCTGGGGCCCCGACAAAGCTTCAAAGCAAGAATTGACTAGATCTAATAAACTCTAAGCAACTACTACATCTCAGAACAAAGACGTAAGAGAACAAAAGACCAAAGAACCATGAGACAACTTCAAGTGACTTAATATATGTGCAGCTGGAGTTCAGTCAGACAGAAATATGTGAAGTACTGTGTAAAAATTTTGATAAATCTATAAATTCAAGAATAGCAACAAACCCCAAGAACAAGAATGAAGAAAAACACATCAAGGCCCACCACAGTGCAACTGCTTACAACCTGTAATAAAGAGAAAACCTTTAGTAAAGTGACTGGAGGAGAACTATGTTATATACAGAGGAGCAGAGATAAAGGCGACAGCAGGATTCTCATGGGAAACAATGTGAACCAGACAGTGATGGAGCACTATTAAGCACTGAAAGAAAGAACATCCCATGTTCTGCTGCTGCTGCTAAGTCGCTTCAGTCGTGTCCGACTCTGTGCGACCCCATAGACGGCAGCCCACCAGGCTCCGCTGTCCCTGGGATTCTCCAGGAAAGAACACTGGAGTGGGTTGCCATTTCCTTCTCCAGTGCATGAAAGTGAAAAGTGAAAGTTAAGTCGCTCAGTTATGTCCGACTCTTCGCAACCCCATGGACTGCAGCCTACCAGGCTCCTCCATCCACGGGATTCTCCAGGCAAGAGTACTGGAGTGCGGTGCCATTGCCTTCTCCATCCCTGTTCTACAGACAGCTTTTCAATCATTTGCTGATGCAAGAGGGAAGATTTTACTGGAGTCCCCACTACCAGGGTAGCCGTTCAGAGGTTATGCTTTAGTCATTATCAGCAAGGAAGGAGTGGTCCCAAACACGTACTTGTAAGCAGTGACAGCTCCTCTCTGAGGCTTGCTCACACAGCATAACTGTTAGATAAACATGAAACATAACCAGCGGCATCTTGGGAGCACTCAGCTTCATCAAGTTTCGGCGTTCAAACCTGAACACCGCTGTGTGCCTATTTCCCAGAAGTTCTCAGTGAGCATTGTAGCCATTCCTGCTTACTCAGGAGTGTGTGTGTGTGGAGGTGGAGGGGGTGGGGGGGGTGGGGGAAGAAGGGAGGAAGAAGTAAGATGAGAGAAAAGAAAGAGAAAAAGGGAAGAAAGCAGAAGGTTCTTGATCCAGTTATATCTGAATTATTTTCTGGAGGTGTCACTTATGTGACTTAAAATTTACTTTGGCTAGTTTGAGTTGTATTTCTATCATTTGTAATCAACTGCCCCCTGAGTAACATACTAACTTATGGCCTGCTTCATTTTAAGAAATTTTGAGGCAGGGTATAGGCATTTATAGAAGAGAAAAAAAAAAAAAAGAAGCGGAATGAAAGCAAAGCAGCAGGACAGCACAAGAGTCAAGGTCGTCACTACAGAGAAGGACGCATTGCTGCACACTGCTCGCAGAGGCCCTTCCAGCAGCAGCAAAGCTTGCAAGGCTCGTCTACTGAGATGACTACTGAGGCAAACACTCTATCCATCCCTGTGAGGGCAGGTGCTTCCATCTTCACACACCAGACAACTGAGGCACAGGGCGATTACCTAATTTGTCCAAGCTTAAACACAGCTGACAAGCTCGGCCAGGAATCTGAATCAAGGAAATCTGGCTTCAGAGCCTGCCTTCTTAAACAGTACACTGTTACAAGTGATATAGGAGTTTGGCTCTCAGCTTCTTGGCAGGAAAAGCAAAGCCATTCTTAACAATCAATGTCCATAATATATATATTAATGACATTCTCTGATCTGTCAGGGGACTATTACTATCAACCCTAAGTATTATGATGTTATTAAGATCTAAAGTGTTAACATTAGTTACTCAATCGTGTTCAATTCTTTGCAACCCCATGGACTATATATAGCCCACCAGGCTCCTCTATCCATGGAATTCTCCAGGAAGAATATTGGAAGTGTGTAGCCATTCCCTTCTCCAGGGGATCCTCTGGACCCAGGGAACAAACCCAGGTCTCCCAGGGCAGATTGCAGGCAGATTCTCTACCATCTGAGCCACCTTAAGATCTAAGTTCTATATAAATACTAGTAGCTAAGGGGTAGCTAGTCAAAGCTATGGTTTTTCCAGTAGTCATGTATGGATGTGAGAGTTGGAACATAAAGAAGGCTGAACAACGAAGAATTGATGCTTTTGAACTGTGGTGCTGGAGAAGACTACTAAGAGTCCCTTGGACTGCAAGGAGATCAAACCAGTCAATCCTAAAGGCAATCAGTCCTAAATATTCACTGGAAGGACTGATGCTGAAGATGAAGCTCCAATCCTTTGGCCACCTGATGGGAAGAGCCGACTCATTGGAAAAGACCCTGATGGTGGGAAAGCTGAGGGCAGGAGGCAAAAGTGATAACAGAGGATGAGATGGTTTGATGCATCACTGACTCAATGGACACGAGTTTGAGCAAACTCCAGGAGACAGTGAAGCACAGGGAAATCTGGGGTGCTGCAGTCCACGAGGTTGCAAATAGGCAGATACGACTTAGCGACTGAACAACAAAGCTAGGGGGTTATTTAATACTCACAGCTCATAACTGCTTTATCCCCAAGAATCAAAATTCAGGCAGGAATCTTATATTGTTCCCAGCAGCTCTTGAGAGATAACCCTTAGAGCTGTATTAGTTTTCTATTGCTGATGTCATACACTACCACAAGTTTGGTGGCTTAAACAACACAGATCTATTATCTTATACTCAATTTCTGGTAACCATTTGGAGTGGATCTGGTAATAACTTGAGACAAATTAATATATGAAATAAGCCCAAAAATTCCATGGAAGAGAAAAAATTTGAAATCCAATAGTTTGATCTATAGCCTTACTGTCCATGTATATTTCATATAAACACTGGTAGGTTAATTTACACTTGGAATGCCATCAAACGTGAAGAAAGTATTAAAGTTTACTATAGATTCTACCTTTATTAAATATAATACACCAAATGTAAATGTTAAATAGGTAACTTTTAATCAAGCAATACCAGCTACATATTGAATGCTATAAACATTTTAAACATTTGAAGAATATGCATATTTAAGTGTTCATCTTACTATTAGTAAGACTCTAAACAATATGTTACCTTTAAAAGTAAGCAATTAAAGAAATTTATGTTATCAGATAAAGCAAAAGAATAGGTCTTGAAAAGTGTTCCAATGCACACACTAACCTAATATAACAGAACTTCTTACAAAATGAACATAATTAATACAGTGACCGTTTTACATTTAAGTAAACAGTTTACCAGAGCACAAATGGGTTCACTGTTGCTAGTGAAAACAGGGAACATACATCTAAACCTATTAATGCATCACAACAGTAATTATTTTGGAAACTTAAAAACATACACATTACAAAATGTGTATCTGTATATCCAGTTTGTTTATCTGTCATCCTATGGTCCAATATAAGAGTCTTAAGACAACTGAAAACTGAAACTAAGAACTTCAGGTAAATTATATTTTCACATATAAAACAATACTTTCTATTGGTCAATATTTTAAAAACAGATTTTTGAAATTGACACCATTTTTGCCTCTGCTCCAAAACATGCAGCTTCAAGTCTCTAATGACAAGTTTGAAATACAAAGTCTATAAACATTAAAAAGTATCTTTTAATTTATATAGAGAGATCTCTATATTGTCGAAACAACAGTTGCTAGATTTTAAGAGATGGCTATATAAAGTAGAATATTATAAACAGCTAACCCCATTTATCAAGCTTATTTAATTATATCATTTTGCTATTACCACAATTTTTTCCTAAGTGCTGGAGAACATTCTCTGTAGGAAGGAACTCTTGCTTTCCAAGGAAATTCTAGAGGTCAAGAAAAGAAGGAAGAAACCAACAATAAAATGTTACACTAAACCGAAAATTCTGTACAAGTACATAGTTATCAGTATACTCTATTACTAAACCAATCATTGTTAGTTAACTCATTTATCATATCAATTAATACCATATTTACTTATATGCTAATATATGCTTGGCTGCTGGCTCAGGTGGTAAAGAATCCACCAGCAATGCAGGAGACCCGGGTTCGATGCCTGGGTCAGGAAGATCCCCCAGAGGAGGGAATGGCAAACCACTCTACTCTTCCTGCCTGGAGAATTCCTGGACAGAGGAGCCTGGTGGGCTACAGCCCATGGGGTCACAAAGAGTAGGACACAACTGAGCAACTAACACTTTCACTTTTCATACTTATTTGCCATTAATTTCTATCCCCTACTAGGCATATCACTAAACTCAGTAACTACTGAGATGTGGAAATACTGATCATGTGATATTTCTAGTTTAACATGTGGAGGAACAGTCATACCGTTTTCCACAACGGCTGCACTATTTTACATTCCTGTCAGCAATGCACGAAGTTTCCAATCTCTCCACATCCTCACCAACACTTGTTATCTTCTGGTTTTGGCAAGAGGGTAACAGTCATTCTAATGGGTGTGGGGTGAGCATCCCATTGTGGTTTTGGTTGCATTTCCCTCATGATTAGTGATAATAAGCCTATTTTCATATGCTTATTGACCATTTGCATATCTTCTACAGAGAAATGTCTATTCAAATCCTTTGTCCATTTTTAAATTGGGTTGTTGTTGAGTTGCAGGTATTCTTTATTATATTTTGGATATTAATCCTTGTCAGATAAATGATGTACACATACTTCCTCCTATTCTGTAGGTTGCCTTTTCACCGTTGATAGTGTTGATGCACAAAAGTTTTAAATTTTGATGCAGGTTATCTATCTTTTCTTGTCTGTGTTTTTGGTGTCATATCCAAGAAGCCAGTGCCAAATCCAATGGTGTGAGGCTTTTTCCTCTCTTCTTAGATTTTAGATCTAGCTCTTGGGGGTGGTGCTGGGGACCCCCAACACAGCACATTTTACTCTCTTCCCAAGTTACGAGGTGCTTGTAACAGTTGCAGTACTTAATTCTCTCTCAACTTACATGCTACTATCGTCATACATTAGTTATATTAGACCCTATAAAATACCATTATATTTGTTTTATATAGTATTAGTTGATCTACACATTTTATTCTTCAATTTGTCTGCATCTCTGACCTTTCATCTGAAATAAGTTTCCTTCTTTCTAGAAAATACTCTTTAGTTTCTTTACTACAATGGGTCTTCTAAGTAACAAATTATCTTAGCTTTTAATTGAGTAAAAATAAATTTATTTCACATTTACTCTTGAAGGCTCTTGTTGTGAGTACAGAATCCTAGATTGGCAGAATTATGTGACAGCTTCTGTTGGAAATCAGATGTCAGTTTAATTGTCGCCCTTTTTTCCCTAGTCGCTTTCGGGTGCTCCTTTTTGTTCTCAGTTTTCCTGTGTGTGTGTGTCTGGGTGTGCAGGTGTGTGCCGCTGTTTTTCTTTCTCTCTTTGGGGCTCATGAAATGGTTTTGATTGACTTTCAGCAGCTTTGCATGGTGGTCACCAGGATCACATTCAGGCACTTTTTCTGATGTACTGAGGTCTTTTTATTTTTCCTGCTTGGCATTTGAAGGTTTTACTAAATTTCTGATATGTTTTATCATTTAAATTTTTTTCAAATATTCTATTTTCTCCCTCTTTTTATTTTTTGGTTAAAATTCCAGTTGCACAAATTATTAGAGGTTTTCTTGGTATATCTTTGTTTCTTCTCTGTTTTTCACCCCTTTTTCTCTGTGCTTCATTCCATAATTTTTCTGACCTTTCCAACTGTCTAATATGCTGTAGTACTTATTAATTAAATTATTCATCTAAGTTATCCTGTTTTTCATTAATGGAATTTCCTTTAAAATATTTCCTGTTCTACACTAAAATTCTTAACCCTGTTTTCTGTCTCCTTGAACATAATACATCTGAATTAATTAGCTTTTCTGTGCAACAAATAACTTTCACAACTTAGTAGCTTAAAACAGTGAGCATCTGTTTAGCCTCTGATTCTGCAGTTACCAATGGGCTAGACTCCTCTGGGTGATTCGGCTCCCCTTGGTTGGGCTCACTCATGCATCTATGGAGAGCTGCCTGGTTGGTAGGTTATCTGCTGATCTGTGCTAGGCTCTGTCACGTGTTCAGGGGCAGCTGGATGTAGGATGGAATGCCTCAGCTAGCCTCCATGTACAATTGGCCCTGCCTATCTGCGAGTTCTGCACTTGCAGATTCAACCAACAACGGACTGAAAATATTTGAATAAAAATTCCAGGAGGCTCCAAAAAGCAAAACTTGAAATCTACTGTGCTCTGGCAACTGTTTATAGCATTTAGATTGTATTTGCAACTATTCATAGTTATTTACAATTATATTACATATTAGAAATAATCTAGAGATGATATAAAGTATACAGGAGGTTGTGTGTAGGTTATATGCAAGTCCTTTGGAAAGCAAGGAGAGCAAACCAGTCAATCCTAAAGGAAATCAACCCTGAATACTCAACGGAAGGACTGATGCTCAAGTTTAAGCTCCAATACCTTGGCCACTGATGTGAACAGCCGACTCACTGGGAAAGACTGGGGTGCTCGGAAAGATTGAAGGCAGAAGGAGAAAAGGGCAACAGGGGACAAAATGGTTGGACGGCATCACTGATTCAATGGACATGAACTCGGGCAAACTCCGGGAGATGGCGAGGAACAGGGAGGCCGAGCATGCTGTAGTCCATGGGGTCACAAAGAGTTGGACACGACTTGGTGACTGAATAATGCTATTTTATATAAGAGATTTGGGTGACCTCTAATTTTGGTATCTGTGGGGGTTCCTGGAACCAATCTCCCATGGATGCTGAGAGGTGAGGGGTGGCTATAGTCTCTTGTCCTCTAGCAGGCATCTTGGGCATCCCTATGTGGCTGCAGTAAATTTCCGAGAGAGCAGAGTGATCAAGGTCTCTTGGGGGCTAGCCTGGAAATGGCACAAGGAAGTGAAAAGGTCAGTCTAGATTCAAGCAGTGGGAAAAGAGACTCCACTTCTTGATCAGAGGAGCTTCCAAGTCACACTGCAAAGGGGGCATGGTTATGGGGAAGGGAATAATTGTGGCTGTTTTTGCAAACCATCTATCACATGCTGTTATGGTTCAGTCAGTCATTCAGTTGTGTCTGACTCTTTTCGACCCCATGTACTGCAGCATGCCAGGCCTCGCTGTGCATGGGATGTCCCAGGCCAGAACACCAGAGTGGGTTGCCATTTCTTTCTTTAGGGATCTTCCTGACCCAGGAATCAAACCTATGCCTCCTGCACTGGCAGGCGAATTCTTTACCACTGAACCGCCAGGGAGGCCCCAATCTTCTCTTACCCTGGCCCAATAATTCATAGTATCTTGATAGCTCTCTTGTGCCTTCAAACAGGCACGATCTTTATATTATTCAGCTTTTCTAACTATTCGCTGTGGAAAGTTGGCTTTACTCACCCAGACAGCTATAAATAGGAACAAGGCCTCATCCATTATTTTATAAACAGGGATTCTATGTTTGTATGTGGTAATTTAAAGTACATACACAAATTCTTTGAAACACCTTTCTTCAAGAGTGTGAATTCACATAGCGACTTGCGCCTGACAGAATGTGGTAGAAATGATGGAGTATGCCTCCTGAGGGTGGGGTCACAAAAGACACTGCAGCTTCCATCTTGCTCTCTCTCTGATGGCTCTTGCTCTGAAGAAGCCAGATGCCATGCTGTAAAGACACTCAAGCAGCCCTACAGCAAGGCCCATGTGGTGAGAAACAGAGGCCCCTACCAACAACCGTGGGAAGAAGCCGTCTCAGGAGCAGGTCCTCCAGTCTCAGTCAAGCCTCCTGACGATTACAGCCCATGCTAGCACCTTGATGCAACATCACGAGAGTCACTAAGCTAAAAACACCCAGCTATGCCATTCCTGAATTCTGACCTGCAAACTAGGTGATGATAAAGGTTGCTTAAGTCAATTAATTTTGGGGTAACTAGTTTTGCATTAACAGTGAACTAATACAGTATGCCTGTTTTAGCTTTTGTAATATTATCTTATTATTTTCAATATAATTTTTATTTGAAAAGGAAATGGAATCCACAGCTTAAAATGTTTACTACTTAAATATGAAAGATATGACTGACTTACCTTTTATTGCTTCTTTTATTCCTAATTGGAAGCAGAGTTTTCCAAAACAGAGGAAGTCATTTCCACAATAGTATTAATAGATAAGCCATTCAGAAAACCTTTATGATTTACTCTTACTTCCTGAAGAGCATCTATAATGTGATCTCTATGCCAAAGGAAAACATACATGAGCATTTGTCTTTTCCAAAGTAGCACATTCTAAATATGGCTAAGTTATTGAAAGGAACTGTATTTTTATACAAACTTTTAAAGCCAGTTAAAATATAACTGTAGTCATTACCTGCTAACTTCTGGATGTAGTTCAGCCAGTCTCTTCATGATCTTGGTAAAACTACGCAGGTTCAATGTATTTGGAGGTATGAATTGAATAGGTGTATCAGGTAATAATTTAGTAGACTCAATCTGTTTACAATTCTTCTTTACACCCTAAATAAACATTTAAAAGTTCTATTTAAACCTGTGATGATTACAGAGGCAATTCAGCCCATTGTAAATGAAAAAGTTACAAACAGTAAAATCAAAATTTCTAAAACATTTACTTCAAGATTATTATTTTTTCTACCAAGTAGATTTACTTGAGATGTATTCAGGGCCACTTATTTTAAAAAATGCCAAACACATGGCAAGTATATGGGCTATGTTGAAATCAGCCTTTCTCAAAAAGGATTACTCATCTGATCCACAGGACTCAGAAAATAACGTTAACTATTTTCTCAATTTTCCCTAAGATAGGACATAACCAGTTCTAGATGCACAGGAGAGAGGTTCATTCATTACATACAATGCATATCTTAGGCTTAGGGCATGAAGGCTTAATTCTTTTACCCAATCTGACAAAGAAAGGTTAGTCTACATGGTAATTATATATATATATTTATATCTTATAATCTATGTCTTATTTACTAAACATTTAATGAACAACCTATATGCCCGGAACATTCTGGGGAGGGGGGAAACTAGTGCTATAAAATAGAACCATCAGTTATATATCTTATAATTAAACTGAAGAGACAAAATGATCAATTAATTACTATTAACCATCCAAAATATCATCTACTTCTGCTTCACTGACTATGCTAAAGCCTTTGACTGTGTAGATCACAACAAACTATGTAATATCCTTAAAGAGATGGGAATACCAGACCACCTTACCTGCCTCCTGAGAAACCTGTATGCTGGACAAGAAGCAACAGTGAGAACCAGGCATGGAACAAGACTGGTTCAAACTTGGGAAAGGAGTACGTCAAGCCTGTATATTGTCACCTTACTTACTTAACTTATATGCAGAGTACATCATGCATAATGTTGGGCTGGATGAATCACAAGCTGGAATCAGGATTGCACGGAGAAATATCAACAACCTCAGATATGCAGATGATACCACCCTAATGGCAGAAAGTGAAGAGGAACTAGAGTCTCTTGATTAGGGTGAAAGAAGAGTGAAAAAGCTGGCTTACAACTCAACATTCAAAAAACTAAGATCATGGCATCTGGTTCCTATTACATCATGGCAAACAGATGGGGAAAATGTGCAAACAGTGTCAGATTTCATTTTCTTGGGTAGGAAATCAATGTGGATGGTGACTGCAGCCATGAAATGAAAAGACGTTTACTCCTTGGAAGAACAGTTTTGTCAATCCTAGACATTGTTTTAAAAAGCAGAGACATCACTTTGCCGACAAAGGTTCATATAGTCAAAGGTCCAGTAGTCATGTATGGATGTGAGAGCTGGATCATAAAGAAGGCTGAGCACTGAAGAACTGATGCTTTCAAACTGTGGTGCTAGCAAAGACTCTTGAGAGTCCCTTGGACAGCGAGGAGATCAAACCAGTCCATTCTAAAGAAAATTAGCCCTGAATATTCATTGGAAAGACTGATGCTGAAGCTGAAACTCCAATACTTTGGCCACTTGATGCATAGAGGCAATTCACTGGAAAAGACCCTGATGATGGGAAAAACTGAGAGCATGAAAAGGGGGCAACAGAGGATGAGATGCTTCGATGGCATCACTGACTCAGTGGACGTGAGTTTGATGAAACTCAGGGAGACAGTGAGGGACAGGGAAGCCTGGTGTGCTGCAGTCCATGGGTTGCAGAGTCAGACACACCTTAGTGACTGAACGACAACCACAATGCAAGTAGGTTATAAATTGTATGAAACCACTGTACATCCCATAAAAGTTCAACAAGGAAAGAGCTGACACTTTCAAATCTAGAAGAAAATTCATGGTAAGATATATATTAGATCTCCCAAATCAGAATGTTATATATTTTAAATATTTGCCTATTGCCTTATCTCCTTCATTAGATTTAAGCTCTTTGAGTGAGTGAAGTTGATCAGTCCTGTCCGCCTCTTTGTGACCCCATGGACTGTAGCCTACCAGGCTCCTGTCCATGGGTGCTGGGAGCCAGCCCACGAGATCCCACCCATGACAGAGTCATGAGGAAGAGGACTGATTTGAGCACAGCTTCTCAGCCCTCAGGGATTCTCGGAAGGCTGCCTCAGCCCTCACCTTGAAGATAATATCTGTCTTTCTGATGTTTGCTATAATAAACTTCTTCTTATGTTCTGTGACTTAGGCCAAAGGCTTTTCCTGATTCTCTTCTAAAATAGATCTGAAACCTCAATCGACAAGGCCCCTGAACGATGGCACCTTAATGAAATTATATGAGATATAGAATACACTAATCTAAATTCCTCTTACTAGCATATTGGTTTGTTTAATAAATGTACCTGTGCTTAGGAGCTAATGTGCTTGACTATTCCTTAACAACAAAACAGCATTGAGAGCCTCCACACAAAAAGCCCCAGTGGGCACAGAGCCCTTTGTAAGAAAGGCTTGTTAAGCATTATAAGAAATGTTGCTTTATAAAACTGTTACTTAGTCTATATTTACTCATTATGCTTTTTATTATTAACATATTTAGCCTATATAATGAAAACATAATAGTTAGAGATTTATATAAATAGAAATTTAGCTTTAATACAAATAATAAGACGATTGTTAATTCAGCTGGTGATTTTGCTAAGCACTGACCTTGGCACTACATTGTTTTCAGCTTGCTGTGCCATGACTTTATGGGACCACATTCTTCTCTGTTAGGCTCAAGGCATAAGATAGAGTACAGAAAACAGGTTTTACCTTGAAACTCTGAGTTTGTGAATTCTTTCTTTGTCATAATCTGCTGTGCCTGTATTCTTTAAAAAATGTAACCCTGGTGCTTTCTGTGCCTGATGCAAAAGTGTCCTGGCTGATCAACCCTTATCAATAAAGGAGTCACTGAATGTTAGCAGGCCTCCGGGCCAGAAGATGATGTAAATGACTTTAAACCTTTTGTAACTAAAAACACAACGTGTCCTGGTTCCGATAAGGGTCAAAAACTGCTGACCCATTGATTTGATTTGGCATGACTTTACACTTTACATTTGTCTCTATGTGCTACTAAAAATATAAAAGCTGCCTTGAAAATTATTAATAAAGTTGGAAGACACTTGGAAACACCGAGACTCGCTGTGTCTTCTCATTCTTATCGCCGACGCCGTCCTTCCTGAGGGAACCCCTGGACCAGCTGGAGAAGGACTCCAGCACATGGGATTTTCCAGGCAAGAAAACTGGAGCAGGTTGCCATTTCCTTCTCCAGGGGATCTTCTTGACCCAGGGATCGAACCCGAGTTTCCCACATTGTAGGCAGACACTTTACTGTCCGAGGCACCAAGGAATCACCTTAAGCTCTTTAAACAGCACAGATTTTTGTCTGTTTTCTTCATTGCTACTTTCGCACTGCCTACAATAGTGTACACAGTTGGTATACTATTTGCTAAATAAATAATTCTGATATAATAGTTTAGATAGCAGTTGAAGCCACAGAGAGGATGGGTTTTCCAAGAAAGCCAAGTTACTAGTAAATAACAGTGTGTGTTGTTGTTCTGTGTTATTCAATGTAGTGTCCGACTCTTTGCGAACCCATCGACTATAGCCTCTGTCCAGGGGATTCTCCAGGCAAGAATACTGGAGTTGGTTGCTGTTTCCTTATTGACTGAGTACACTCTCCATGACAGGTATTGTTCTGAGGAATTTTCTGTATTAAACTGATTTAAAGCTCACAACATTCATGAGGCAGGAACACTTATCCTCATTTTAAAATAAGGACACTCAGACATGGAAGGTGGTAACTTGCCCAGCCCATGATGAGTAGGTAGTAAAGCCAGGTTATGAATCTGTTCTTAATCATCACTCTCTACCTCGTGTTATAGACAATAAATATTTTATAAATGAATGAATATAATGAAAAAATGTTAAGAATCTGAGAAGAAAGGTAACAGAAAGCTGCTAGAAAAGTAAGAGTACAGTTTAACAAAGAGGCAGTAAGAGCTGCCCTGTCCACAGACTCGAGGACAGCAGACTCCTGGCCTAGCTCATGGTGCCCTGTTTACAACACATGACCTTCCCTCTACCAGCTCCATGGCCTGCTGCCTCTGCTGACAGGATCAAGAATGCTGTTATTACCTGAACCCAGGAACACCAAAATCAGTCCGGATCAGATTCCCTGTCTAAAGACTGTGGAACTGGAACACGGAGCGAATGAGTTAGTCAAACGATGACAGGAGCTTGAACTGGAAAATACTATAGAGTCAGAACTAAGCAAAATAAAGCCTCCTGGAGGGTGAGAGACGTCATGAACAGACAGAGAAAGCCAGTGTGTAGACAGAAGCAGAAGAAAGGCACTTACAGGGATGTAGAGGCAAGAGACCAGGTGAGGGGCAGGGAGGAGCCGCAGCTCCCACAGCCCCAGCTCCAGTGCCCCTGCACCCCAACTGTAGTCTGTTTCCTTCCTTCCTTCCTATTACGGACTCTAGTTACACACCAAAAAACCCATCCTAATCACCCAGTGTCACTGAGCCAAGAGGAAGAGAAGTGAAAGAAAGAAATGACCAACATCAAATGGGCTAAAAGGTCAAAATGAAGGGAGATAGGGAGAAAGACCAATGATAATGTCACTAGTGACTACAGAAAGAGCACTGTAAATAAAATTTTAAGAGACTGAAGTCAGATTATTAGGATGAAGGAAAGGAACAATCAAAGAAACCCAGACAGTGGATATAACTACTTGTTTGGGAGGTTTGACAGGAAAAACACAGAACAAATAAGGACGGTCATGTCAAAAGAATGAAAAGTCAAGTGGAAATGTTGGCAGGATTAGGAAGAGCTGTGCATAACTCTAAGTGGAGAAAGGCCTGTGAGTAGAAACAGAGTCACTAATGGTACAGAAAAACAATGCGATAACTCCAGGAATTAGCGGAAAGGATGGGATACGGACAGAGGGAGAAGAGATCCCTTTATCTTACTTTCAAGGGGAAAAAAACTAAATTCACTTATTCAACAAATACGTTTTCCTTTCATCCATTTATTAAAAAGGGATTTTCTCTGATCTGTAGAGTCCAACTAACTCCAGTAAAAATCCAAGTAGGATTTTTTAAGACAGTGACAAGCAGAATTATGAGATTTATGGGCAAAGACAGTGGAATAGCCCAAACAATTCTGGAAAAGAATAAAGTTGGAGGACTAATTCTACTTGATTTCAAGACTCACTGAAAGCTATAATAATCAAGATATGTAGTACTGGTGGAAAATTTGAGAAAGAGATAGAAGAGAACATTCTAGAAATAGATCCACACAAATGTGGTCAATTGATTTTTGATGAAGGCACAAAGATAATTCAGTGGAGATCAGCTAGTCTTTTCAACAATGATGCTAGAACAATCCCACACACAAAACAAAAACACAAACCAAAAGCCTCCTCAATTTATATCTCACATATATAAAAATGAACTCAAAAGCTTTGTGACCATGGGTTATGCAGAGGTTTATGTAGAAATGTAGAAACAACACTAAAAACACACTTTAAAAAAACTGATAATTGCAATTTGTCAACATTTAAAACTCCTGCTCTGAAAATACACTATTAAAAGAATGCAAAGTACAGGCTGGGAAAAGTATTGGAAAATTTCATATCTATCTGATTAATTTATCTTCAGAATATGAAAACCTATTAGAACTCAGTAATAAAATGCATGAAGCTAGGTGAAAGAAGCCACACTAATAAGGCTATATAATATTCTATTCAAAGGATATTCTATAAAAGGTAAAATTACATTAGAAGGAACAGGAAACAGAGCAGAGCACAAGAGAATATTCTGAAATGATGGGACTGATCTATACCCTGATTGTGGCAGTGGTTACACGCCTATGTACATATGTCTAAACTCAAGACAGCAAGAGTGAATTTTACTGCATGTAAATTAAAAAAAAAAATCTATGGCATGCCTATAGGATGCCAGGTATTTTGTCGAGCAGTATAAACATAAGAATGAGTAAGTCAACTTTATCACCTTCCATGTGCCATTCAAAACCTCAACGAGGTAAAGGGAGCACACATAATAAAAATGACTATATTTTATGGTTTTAATAATTATGAGATAAGGTTAGCTGTGAAAAAAAGAGAATGACGAAAATGTAAGTAGCCACTTACAGAGTAATATTGTCCAAGATAAAGAGATAAAAAGAATGCACAGAAATGGCAAAGAGCCTAGTTAAGGAGAAATGAGTTTCTCTGCAGCAAGGTCTGCAAAGATCTGTTTCCTCCAGGAGCAACTGGAGTTGTACAGAAGCAGCCTAGTCTGGAGTCAATGTTAGAAACTATTCAGATTAACGTCCTTATTCCCATTTCATGATGCTGTCTTAAGAGTTATTTGTCCTACAGAGCTACTTACTGGAATATAGCATACGAGAAGACCATTTAAGGGTTTGATCAAGAAAACTAACCTTTTGGTCAAAAGGGAAGAACTCACTGTCTTGCTCAGACCCCAGCTGTCTCGGCCGAGTTCTGGGCAGTCTAGAAACAGAGGAGGGTGAGCTGTTTTCTTTGCTGGTGCTTTTTCCCAAATTACTGAAACTAACTTTATTTCCATTTTTGGAGGAAAGTGGTGATGTATAGTCTCCAGGAGTTTTGACAAGCCGCACGTTTACTGACTTCCCATTTATTTCTATACCATTCATTTCTTTCACAGCCGTCTTTGCATCACTGTTTTTTTTAAAAGCAAGAGATGCATATCTAAAACATAAAAGCACAAAACCAAAAGGTTCTTGTTAATGACTTTAAATGGCCTTAAACATCATTGTGTAACTATTGGTTAGCATGTATCTTTCACAAGAATAACTGCTCTTACAAATAAAAAAATCACTACACTTACCTTGGGATCAGGAAAAATACCTAAGACAACTAAATAAAAAACAACTCAAAGATGGGAAATAAAAGACAGCATTTCTTCTGAATTATCTATTAATTTTATACAAAAATTTAATGTAAAACATTTGCAAAGCTAATACATGACAGAGTTATTGCACAGATTAGTGTTCTCAGGACAATTAGTTATCCACATTAAAAAAATTAAAATTAATCCCCGTATACATAAATGTATCTGAAAGATACATTGAATACATTGAAGGCTTAAATGTGAAAGGAAAAATTTAAAAACATTTAGCAGAAAATAGAAGAGAATGTCCTATGGTCTTATATTGAAAAAATACATAGTCCAAAAAGAGTTGGAAAATCTAACCAGAATTTTAACTTTATAAGTGAGAAGGCTGCAAGAGCCCTCCTTCTGAAAGTGCCAGATCTAGACAGTGTAAATGGAAGAATATATATCAACTCTGAAGGGCAGATGTCTTCAAAAGATGGGACCATGATAAAACTTTGTAACCTCCTTATATTTTTATATTTAATTATATTTCCTAAATTTTCACACAGAATGTATAATACTTCAAGGAATAAAAATACATAGTTTCTCTTTTTCAAAGGATTCAATAAGACACTAAAAGAATCTTTCACATCAAGTGTAACAGTAATAATACTCCTAGGAGCACAACACTACTTTTAATATACTGAAATATATTAACATATTAATAGGTCAAAAAAGGCATATGATGTTAAGTCTATACATTTAAGACAAAATGTAACACTTACTTTTAATAAATTTCAACCCAACTACAAATGGGATCCTTTTAAAATGTATTTTAATTTTTCATATCTGAAATAAAAAGCTATACTTTTTTGTGATAAAACAGTAAAGGCATTTCCATTAAGCTATCACCATTCTTATTTGATACTTTTGAATGCTCTGATAATGTCACAAAAAAGGAAGCAGCAACATATGTATTAGAAATGACTATCTGTAGATAATATAGCCATCTACATAAAAAATAAAGTATCAACTGAAAAGTAATTAAAATAAAAAATAATAAAATTTAATATAATTTTCTGAGTGCCCATTACATGCCAGGCCTTATTTCTATAGGCTTACTTATTTACCTCATAACAACAGTTTCACAGCAATGCTATGTAGGTACCATCATTATCCTCACTTTATAGATGAAGAATCTGAGATACAGAAAGGTTAAGTAACTTGACCAAACTTAATCATCAAGTTGCTGATGGAGCTAGGAAGTGAATCCAAGCCGTCTAACTGCAGAGCCTGTTCTCTTAACTAATGTACTCTACTGCCCCCATGAAACGGTATGAAACAAGGTAACTGCAGGATGCTCAGAAATTCTCCTAGATCTCATTAGTAACATGTTAAAAAGTATAATGAAAGAAAGACTTGATTAAGAACAGCACCAATTAATGACTACAGCTATCTATCAATGTGTATTCCTCTTCTGGGCTATCAAAGTGTTAGCATTAATCGCTTGGTTGTGTCCGACTCTTTGTGACCCGATGGACTGTAGCCCACCGGGCTCCTCTGTCCATGGAATTCTCCAGGCAAGAATACCAGAGTGGGTTGCCATTTCCTACTCTGGGCTGCGAAACTCCTGGCTTAATCACCAAAGTGGTTGACATTTAGTACAGAGCAGACCCCTAATTAGACCTACACACATCAGACACCCAGTAAAGGTACATTTATTGAATTTGGGAAACATACCTGTAATTAGGAGAAGAATCATAAATTGAAATGTCAGAAATTTCATATTTCTGGAAATAAGACCTTAAATCAGCCTAAAAGAAGATAAATAAAAGTTTGTGAAAGGCAGAACAATCAAAATGTGAACACTGATAGATCTAAAAGTGAAGCTCAAAAAATAATCCTGGCATACCTCAGATACTGAAGGGCAGAGACCACCAACATGTATCAAGTAACCTTTATCTCTTCGTAAGGGTTCCACATTCTTTATTTCTGCTTGTAGATAAACATGATATACAGCAGAACATAATCATTATTGTAAATATTTTTAAGAGAGAATGTAAAAATTGTTAAAGATTTCATTATTTATTATCACAAAGATTATTATAAAGCTATTAGCAAATATCATATCAGTACTAGGCTAAAGAGTAAGAGCCTGAAGTATAGTTTCAAAATTTCTGGGATTTAATCATACCATGTTAAAAATAAAGAGGCTGGATTGGCTGATATTTAGTCCCTTATGGCTCAAAAATGGATCAATAACATCTAGTTAATTACATCAACCACTAAAAAAAGTATCCTCCATTTATCTCTGGTTCAGAGAGTGCTATCTAGGATTCTGGATGCACCCAGGATGCCCTGTGTGGATGCTGGTGAGGGCTCTCTTTACATACATTCCTTTGCTAGGAAAACATCATACCAAGGAAACATTTAAATCAGACAAAAATATCAGCAGCAGGTATATAGCCTGTGGTAATGGTAACTGCATATAAGAAAAAAGGGTGGACACATGACTCAATATTACTTTAAAAACCATAAATACAAGAATTATAATTTTTTTTTCTCATTTGATGAAAAAATTCAAAATTCTTAAGATGACATTTTCATGATCTCTATTTTGAAGCAAACCTGGTCTAAATCAAAAAGAATTTAGTGAACTGAGACTCTTTCAAGTTACCACCAAAATCTAAACCTGGCGCATAGAGGGTGAACAATAAATATCTAAGGAATAAATTCTTAGAGTAGTTCTATTTATGTTTTATAACTTTTTATGAAATAGAGTATTTTTAAGTTTTATTTTTTTCATTAAATAATAATAGTAGCATAACACTTCTTGAGTGCTTTCCATGCTCATGCAATATGCTAACACTTTATATGTACCGTCTCTTGTAATGCTCACAGCTACCCTGTTAAGTTGCAACCATTACCGTGTCTGCTTTCCAGATAAGGATACTGAGGTCTTGGAGTTCACGCCACCAATCCAACAAGCAGTGGTGCTGAAATTTAGGCAGAATCCTTCATCTCTAGGCAATTAATACCTAACCTTCTTCATTAAGTTACTTTATTTAACTTGTTATAATCTCTGGTTTATAATGTACAGAGAGAAAATATATAATGTATAATGTTTATAATGTATAGAGAGAATGAATTACTTATCTTTATAATTTTACATTGGGGTGTGGAGGGAGCAAGGAGCTACAATATAGTAAAAAAGGCAGTAAATAAGAATCAGGAGACATACCTTGTACCTATCACCTCACCTTCACCAGTTTAGCATATCTACTAAATACTCCATGGGTAGAATGCTGTACCTGGCACTGGGCATAGGCAGTGAACAAAACCTCACTGAGTTGATATTTTGAGTGTGGGAAGGCAGTTAAAATATCAAGTAAGCAAACTACACAGCATTTGATAGGTGATACAGAGCAAAATAATGCAAAGAAAGAAAAAAGTAGTTACAATAAAACTAGACAATATGATGCCATTTATTTTAAAATATATATGTATATTAAATATAAGTATAAAGAAACACATTGAAGAATGGTAATGAATATTAGTAGTTATTGCAGGTTAAAGACACTTCAGATAATTTTAACTTTTATATTTTGCTTAGAAATCTTAAACATTATTTATCAAGCAGGGAAAAAATAAAAGTATTCTATTATGTCGAATAAAACAAAAATCCATAGAAATATATAAAAGAAATAGGAGAAAACAGCATATCATTAGAAATGACAGAGAAGCAGTAATCTCAGATACTAGAGGAAATTCCAACCTTCATAAGCAATTAAATGCCATCTAAAGATGAAAACATTCTTGAAGCAGACCAAGTTATTAACATGTAGGAAAGCAAATGGGAATAAAATGTTAAAACAGTGCAGCGTGCCCCCCCTCTCCCCACAACCCAAATAATATAGAAGGTAAAGCTCTATTTTATGAAGGAGCTAGGTTAGTGTTTCTTAGCAAACTTTTAAGAACCAACCGAGAGTAAACTTCGGGTCCCTTTTGTCTTGTTCTATCTGATTTTCTTGTACTCCTGAGAAGTCTGCTCCAGTCAGGTTCTCTTTAGCATCAAACCAGTCTTCACTTACTTCTCGGTAATTTTTGCCGTCTGAGAAATTGAACAGAATTAGCAATGAGTTACGTATAACGTTTAACACTGAGATGTTATCTGTGTGATCTGCCTCCCAGTTTTAATTAACACATATTCCTAGCTTATTAAAAGTCTTATTTTACTGATTAAAAAAATTTATTTATTTTTGGCTGCACTGGGTCTCTGTTGCCGTGCGTGGGCTTTTCCAGCTGCAGTGAACAGGGGTTCCCCTTCAGTGCGGTGAGTGAGCTTCTCATTGTGGTGGCTTCTCCTGTTGTGGTGCACAACCCTAGAGCTTGGGTTTCAGTAGTTGAGGTACAGGTTCAGCTGCTCTGTGGCATGTGGGATCCTCCCAGATCAGGGAGCAAACCTCTGTCCCCTGCATTGGCATGCAGATTTTTAACCACTGGACAACCAGAAAATTCCCATATTTTTCTGACTTTTAATTATCCTTTACTGAAGAAGAAACATCTTTATAGATAGAATAATAGTAAACATCTGTAAAAAGGGGTTAAGCAGTGCTACAGGTCTTTATTTCATTAAAAATTGAATTAATGATCTTTCTGGAATGATCATAATCTTTCATAGAGAAAACTAAAAAAAAAAAAAAGAAAAACCACAGTTTTCAGAGATATAAACTGGTCAGAAGAAAGAAATTTCAAATTAGAAAACATGAATCAGAAGAAAAAAATCTGTATTATTATTTGGCATTATCAGATATATTAAGTAACCTTAAAGGTATCAAGTAGATGTAATAAGAACATACTTAACATTCATAACCAGAATTGTGTCATTCAGTTAAAAAAAGTTTAACTTAATAGATGGGCAGAAGGGATATTTTAAATTTTATTATTTACTTTCTGGCAATAACACAGGACAAACATTTTTATACTAACCTTTATCATCAAGTGTTAGTTGACTCAAGTCTACATCTATATCACCATTTTTTAAACCACCCTTTTTGGGTGATTTATCTTGTTTAGGATGACCATTGTCAAGTAACAGAGATGTCTAAGGATTAATAACAAAAACAAAAATAATAAATAAGGATAACAGTTATTATGCACTCTTACTATGTGACAGGTATGCTTTACTGGCATTATTTATCCCTCACAATAACAAAGGCTATGAGACAAAATCATTACCAACCCAGTTTACAGATAACCCAAGTAACCTGTTTATTATTTAGTTTTCTGTCTGCCACACATGAGAACTATGATTTGAAACTAGCTATACAGTGACTGTATGTGAGGTGGCGGTGGTTTAGTCACTAAGCTGTGCTCGACTCTTGCGACCCCATGACCTGCAGCCCGCCAGGCTCCTCTGTCCATGGGATTTTCCAAGCAAGAATACTGGAATGGGTTGCCATTTCCTTCTCTGGGGGATCTTCCTGACCCAGGGATCGAACCCAGGTCTCCTGCATTGCAGGTGGTCTCTTGCATTGCAAGCGGATCCTTTACTGACTGAGCCACCAGGGAAGCCCCTGTATGTGAACACCATCATTAGTTAGCAAAGTGTGACATCCACACACTAGAAGTACCTGAGAAGATTTTTGGAGGTATGCATGTAAGTATTTTTCATATTAACATTTAAGTTATATGTTTAATGTATGCTTATTTATACCTTTTATTTATGGGGAGTCTAATATTTCTTTCCCACACATAAGTTATTCTTCACATATAATTTTTTTAAAAAAGGAGAATCATTTAAAAAAATACAAAGCAAACAACATTATAGGTAATACAAGACTAAGAAAAATTATGAAGAGGTACATAAGTAGCTGAAATTTAGAAACACTGCATACTTCCATGCATAACTTAATGAGATAGGTATTAAAAAGTAATCTTAACTTAAAGAAGATATTGTTTCAGAATCAAAATTAAGATTATAAATATGTTATATCTGCATCTTGTACTTTTAAAGATTGTTCTGCCCAAATAAACAGGTTACACAATTGCTACCTTTATAACGATGAAAAACAAAACCCCTCCAGAACATCATATATCATTAAATGGACAAGTTGTTTAAGCCAACTATATAAGTTATAAAAACCTGATTTTAGACCTGTTAATTCTTTGTGGGTAATTGAGACTTTCTTTTTTTAAAGAACAGAATGATGGAGTAACTAATTTGCTAATTTATTTTTAATCATTTATCTTAACAGAAAGGAATATAAACAAATCAATTATTTATTTCACTTTTGGCTTTGCGATGCATCTTACTGTTTATAACTACCCAAATAATAATATAACCACAGGGTTAAGACCAAAGTCAGAAAGCAGAAACAAACTTCAGTTTTCTTACTCTGTTGATAGTGAATGTAACTCATGTTTCTCTATCACTTCAGTTTTCAAAGAACTCTTAAACAGACTGTCATCTGACAAACATCAATTAAGAAAACCTATGAAAGGCATTTAAAAATTATTTCCATCATTTTAGCAAAGAAGCAATGAAAATTTTGCTCCATCTAAAATGAACTGGATATTATACTACCTCATGAGATAAAGGCATAGCATGTTAGTTTTCACTACACTGGATTAACATGATGGGGACCATAAACTATGATCTGCTAGAGACAGTCAAGGTTTATATTAATTGTCACGATGAATTATTCACATCACTACCTTTCATCCTCAAAGTCTCCTGATTTGATGACAAACTGTGTGGTCATCTTACTCAACATATGCTACTGACATCCATTCGATCAGGACATTATGTTCCTTCTAATCAGCCACAGTCCTCAAATGGCAGTATGATTATTTACTATCTGAGCCACCAGAGAAGCCCCAAAATAAGCCAGCTGAGTGAAAAGAAGGATGTGAAAGCTCCTAAAAATTAGTTTACTTTGTGCACGCCATAAAATTAAAGACTTACTACTAAGATGAACTACTTAAAAAAAAAATCTTACTTGAGAGAGTGTCTTCTTCAGGCTGGAAGAACCAACATCATGTGTACTTTGATTATCTAGTTCAGAAGCTGCTCCTGAAAAGCTAAACAGATTAACCTTTCATTAAAGCATTTATCAATATTCTGAATAGAGAATAAAACAGAAAACAAAGTTAACTGAATTAACCAGTTTTTAAGATTTAATAAATTTCAAATTAGATGAATACATAACTTACATATGTGACTCTTCCTTCATTAGCTGCAAAGAGAGAGAAGGGAAGAAAAAGCTTTTAGTTTAAAGTGTTTCCTGTCCAAACGAAGTAAAAATTTTATTTGTAAAACATAAATACATACCCTGGAAGCAAAAGTAGAGAAGGCAGATAGTAATCTTGATTCTACTGACAAGGGAGGCAGTTCTTCTAGTGGTATACCCTCGTTTATCTTTTCTTTCAAATTCATGAATCTAACTTTTAAGTCTCCTAAAACTGACAGCAGTGTTGATCCTAATTCCTTCTTAGTAGAATTACTTGATAAATTCCTGTTCAAAAGTTAAGTTCACAAAACTAAATTATTTAGGCCCAACCCACCCATTTAAAACTAATATCAAATCACACATCTATATACATTTACTTCTAACTCTAACAGATTTCTAAAAAATTTTTTTAAATGTTTAATAACAGAAAATGAATCGCAGAAGATATGCTTTTCCTGGAGCAGTAAAAGCAAACCTCAGTATACAAATAAGCCAGAAAGAATGTGGTACAATGTCATAAAAAACACTCCAACTGACTTCATCCATATTTGGACTTTATAAACACTGAATCTGTCTTTTTACTGGATTCATTATCCCAACATGCACTGTTGGCTGTCCATGAAATGAAAACATACTACATTCTAATTACCCTTAGGCTAGATACAAACTCAGTTACAATCTACCCTCTTTTTGACCTTCAAAAATGAAAACTAAAGATATTTTCTAGAATAAATTTATAATGATAGGTTTCTAGGAAGATGCAGATTTAAAATAAACAAATCACCTATAACTATAAATGAAGTATAATCTTTAAAAACTGTGAATCACTATGATATATCCCTGAAACATATAATATTATAAATCAACTAACTATATTTCAATTTAAAGAACAGGTAATAAACAAAAAAGCCCTAACAGTCACCTATTTAGTCCTTCCCTATCTCCCATCACAAGTCTGTAAATATCGCTGCAATGGCGACGGCACAACTGATAGTGAACGTTTAAAAGATGTGACTCGGCTTGGATGGCTCTCTGCATTATCTGTTGACAGCACTTTGATGGCAAATTCTTCTCTACCTCTTTAGGACGCTGAGGTTCCCTTTGAAACAAAAAATTGGATTAGGTAAGATTCCAAATATTTTTCTCTATTAATGACAAACAAAGCCTCCAGAAACAGATTTTAAATTTCTAACGTTTCTCTGTTAAGTTTAAATCAATTTCCACTACAGAAACTGAGTCAAAGTCAAAGCTACATATATTCTTTTTAGAAGTTAAGAGAATAAATAATTCTCAAATTCATACTTCTTTTTTTAACCAAGAAAAGAATTCTAAAATAAAGTACTAACTTATTTATCCAGAATCAATAGCTTTTCAACTTAAATCAAGCACTGGTTTTTAAAAGTTACAAATATTCTGGAGGAAATGGTTTTTACACATTACCATTTAAAAAGAAAATATACTTTACATTTTAAAAATAATAATGCTTGTGTTATTATAAGTAAATATTTTGCTGTTATCATATCAAAAAGCTACAAAATCACTACTTCTTTTGAATGTTAATAGTTCTTACCTCCCTATTAGCTGCCACTTCTAACTGTTCTCAAAAACTTCTGTCTCTTGAAACCAACTGTTTAATTTTATAGGACTGGACACCAGATTAAACTCATTAGAATAATGAGGATAAATGAAGGAAAAAGTAAATGACCTCAGAGCATGAAAACTAATTCGACTTCTCAGAGATCTCCCCCTTTCTCTCCTCTTCCCCACCACCTGGTTCTCTATGAATGCAAAGTAAATTATACAATGAATTAAAATCAAGACTAAAATACTCCAGTACAAGTATTTATTTATCCAATATATGATTTTTATCCAAATGTGCTATCTTGTTTTGGTCTACAGGGGATTGAATGAAAGAAAACAAGTAATTAAATCAGTGTGAGTCTGGGTTGGATAAACAAAGATGACATCAGCTTTGTGAAGGAATTATTAGACTTAAATTTCAGTAAGTGAAAAGCTTTAATGTTCTATATTATTCTAATATTTATGTGTTTTAAGACAAATGGCTGAAGTGGATGATCTCTTCAGATCCTTCTCAGCTATTATTCTATATGGTTAAGTACCCTTTGGGCTATCCAGGTGGCACACTGGTAAAGAATCTGCCTGCCAGTGAAAGAGTCACAGGCTCGATCCTTGGGTCGGGAAGATCCGCTCGAGTAGGAAATGGCAACCTGCTCCGGTATTTTTGCCTGGAAAATTCCATGGACAGAGGATCTTGGCAGGCTACAATCCACGGGGTCACAGAGTCAAATACAACTGAGCGACTGAGCATGATGCAATGGACATGAGTTTGAGCAAACTCTGGGAGCTAAGTGAAGGAGGGAAGCCTGGCGTGCTGCAGTTCATGGGGTTGCAAAAAGTCAGACACGATTCAGTGACTGAACAACAATAATCTGGAAGTATGTACATCTGACTTACCTTTCAGAATGTTTCTTTAAGTCTGTGAACTCAAATGTTTTCAACTCCAGGGAATCCTGAAAACATTTAAAATCAAATTAGACATATATGACAAACAACACAAGTTGCATCTGTTAAGATGTAAAATCCAACTTCTAACTGATTTTGGGGTAATAACTGCCTCCAGAGAAGAACAGAGCTGGTAACAATCTAGTCACTTTTTCCCTTCATCTAGAATTTTCTCACCGAAGCTTCAGAAATCGCTGATATAATTCAATGAGCCAAACGTTTACATTACATACAGTACCTTTATAAAGTCAATATACACATTTTTATTATTAATCATATTGGTTTTACCTTATTTAGGACATTTCCATTAGGTTTTAAGCTGTCAAGAGAGAGAGATTTCCCTGAAGGTCCTTTTGTCATAGCCATCTGTGGATCTTCAGTATCTTGACTGTATGACCAATCTGTGTTACAAGCCACACTTCGTTTCTCACTTTGCCATTCACTAGGCCGTTTTTTATTCATCATTGTTATCTCTGTGTTGCTTGATGTGGATACTACAGAAGATCTTGCACTTGTTGCCCTGCTTGTTGTGAAACAAGCCCTAAAATCAGTGCTAACATCCACCATCTGATTAACTGTGACTGTACAACCTGCTCCATCTGTCACTGATTTGGGACATGATCCTTCCATATTGTGAACGTGTGCTTTATTGATGGCATTGCCATTAGCAACTTTTAGGGAGCCACTTTCTTCTACTGCCTGATTATCTCTGATTGCAGACCTTGGTAGAGTAATAGGAACATCTAAGGCTGAGTTAGGGGTGCTTTGTAGGCTTTCATAAAGCGAATACCCACAGGCAGAAATTACTGAATCATCAAAAACAGAGGAAGTCTGACAACCTTTACAAGGCTGGAATAATGTCTCTAAATCTTTGTCCTGAGGCAATGTGCCTGGATTGTCAAGGTGCTGCAACATTTTGTCCTCAACAATTAAATTTCCAATAGAATTTTTACTTTCAGTTAATTGAGGGTTCATTTTGCGAGTATAAACTTTAGTTTTTAATGCTTTTTGAGGGTTTAGGAAACCCTCAGATTGAGATTCCTTGTTTTCAAGATGACTACTCCTGAGTACAGTTTCATCCAACACTGTGTGAAGCATGAAACTAGTCCCTTGTTCCCTACACTTTCCATGTTTAGGTTCATGAAATGCTCTTAACATAATAGAATTCTGAAATTTGGAGACACGAGGTGAATCCTCTCGTCGATTAACATCAACTGAATCTAAAGAGATGCTGGAATTACTTTCCAATTTAACATGACTGTCTTCTAGATTGCTAGCACATTTAACTTCACAGCCTGGATGTCTTAATTCCAAAACTTCCAGATTAGGTATGTCTAATGTTTTTGCCTGGTCAAATGATAAATGGTTATTTATATACTCTTGTTCTTCTGCACTGTGATATTCCTGCTGTGAGTCTTCATCTATATCAGGCTTTTTCACATCTTCAGCAGTTTTTTTATAATCATATGAAATCTTGTAGAATCTTTCCAAGTCAGTAGTCTTATTACCTTGATGTTCCAAAATATCAAAAAACACCTCTTCTCTTTTCTGCATTTCAGAATCTAATTCTGAATTTAAATGAATAAGACTTTCACTCTTTAGTTTTGACTCTGAATAATGTATAGTGTAGGTTTCATTCAGGAAAGCATAGTCAATACTATCTTCAAATTCACTTGACTGAGACTGAGTACTCTCCATGTTAGTATCTGGACTCGTGGTAAAAGATGGCTCCAATAAATCTATTTTGTCAATATTGCTGAGTTCTTTGTCATTAGCTCTTTTTTGTAATGCCAAGGAATCGTAGTAATCATTAAGAAAAGTCAATTTGGCTTCTTTACAACCATTAGGAGATAACAAATTTTCTTTCTTATGATGAGAAGTCTCATCTGATTAAAAAAAAATGGTAAAATGTTAGCAACATCACAGAATTTAAACATAAGACCTTAGATATAGCCTGGCCCAAGCTCTTCCCAATGGAGAAATACTTTTTATATTATTCATGACAAATATCCCTAAGTAATTGCTACTATGGACTGAATTATGTTTCCCTCAATTTCATATGTTCAAGCCCTAACTCCCCATGTGGAGATGGGACATTGGGAGGTAACCAGGCTAGATGAGGTCATGACCCTCAAAATGGGCTAAGCGCACATGTGAGAGAAGAGACAGCAGACAGCTTGCTTTCTTTTTCTCTCCACCATGTGAGGACATTGCAAGAAGGTGGTCATCCATTGATACAAGGCAGGAGAGAGCTCTTATCAGATCTGACCACGCTGACACTCTGATTTGGACTTCCAGCTTCCAGAAGTGTGAAAAAATAAGTACCTGTTGTTAAAGGCACCTCAATGGTATTGTACTGTAAGAGCCCCAGCTGACTAAGTAGAATGACTAAGGTTACTATTTGCTGAAAAATCCACTATTTCCCTTCTGACTTGAAAAAGAATTTTTATCATAAAGTCCTCTTAACAGTTAAAACTACATGTATTCATAAACGCTTAAAGCTTAATCATCTTGCTTTTTATGCCCTTGTTATCTTCTCTTCTACCTTTACGACAGAAAGAGAAATTTCAGATCCATGTAAAGAAAAAAATCTTTCCTTGGGTAGCAGAGGTCAACCTGTCCACTTTCCACTTATTATCCTGAAGGCAACTGTACTTGTTAGTAGTTCCTAAAAGCCTGGCTGGACATAAACCCTCTCTTCTAGCTCACTTCTCTTTCTTAAATTTTCCATCTATCTGAGAGATCCTGTTTAGGCTGCTCACATTTATCAGAAATCACCTGAGTGATCTGTCAAGTTAAAAACATGCTGAATCTCACCTTACTGGTAGGAAGGCTTAACATATAGCAACACTGGAGAGGGAACTATTAATATCAAGTCTAATTACATTTAATTACTTCTCTCCACCCAGAATAAAGCCAACCAAAGGTAAGGCCTCTTACCTTTCTGAATGTTTCTTCCATTATTGTAGCCTTTATTAGAAGCTGTCTTGACCACTGGAGTGGCTTGCATCACTCAAGGATGTATATCCTAGAAGAGGTATAAATATTGAACTATGATATTCAGCATATATTTAAAAAACTATTAGAAAAACAAGAATTTGACAGGGTAGTAATTATAGTCAAAGATTCTAATATCAGAAGGCTAATAAAACAGCAAGACATTTGAATAACTTTTTTAAAGACATCAACAGAGAGCTACAATAAAAGATTATATCATTTAAATATCATGCGTGCATGCATGATCAGTTGCTCAGTCGTTTCTGACTCTGTGACCCCCATGGACTGTAGCCCGCCAGGCTCCTCTGTCCATTGGATTTCCCAAGCAAGAATACTGGAGTGGGTTGCCATTTCCTCCCCTAGGAGATCTTCCCGACCCAGGGATCGAATGCATGTCTCCCGCAGCTCCTGCATTGGCAAGTGGATTCTCTACCACTAAGCCAACTTGGAGGCCTATTATTTAAACAGATAAGACATATTCTTTTAGAATTTCCAAGGAACATTTGGAAAATGTATTAGGCTACCAACAGCAGAAAAGTTCTAGGTCAAGTGAACAAAATTCTAACCTGAATCATAAAAATAGAGTCATAGCTTCTCAATCAATTCCCAGACTTGTGTCAGAGTAGAGACCTAGAACTACTTAAATGAAGGGAAGGCTGGGTCTTCTTGAGGAAGAACCCCAAATATGCTACTAAAAATACTCTTTCCTAAATGGTCTCTATAGCCTTCTTCTGGGGTAACAGTACACTGGGGAAACAGTTGTTAACCTTTGGGGTTACAGACTTTCTGCAGATTTGATAAAAGTTTGAAAAAATGCACATACATACACATATAGTTAAAGGATTTATGGACTTCTCTACATTTAAAGGCAGAAAGTTTATAATTCCTGGCTTAAGGGATTTTAATTAAGTCAGTAAAGATTCTACTCTAAGAATGCCAGGTAAATATTTAAAATAAAGAGTAGATGTAAAGAAAGCCAGTTTATCAAAATAATTAACATTAAAAAGAAAAGTGATTTCTTTTCCTACTTTGCGTTCTCAGGAATCGTTCACATTCTTAAAAAGTATTGAGACTCCCAGGGAGTATTTGTTTATGTGGGTAATATTTATTAACACTTATCATATTATAAAGTAAAACAAAAACTTTCAAAATTTCAAATACTTAAAACTTATTCATAAACAACCCACTACTTAATATAGTGTGTGCTCGGTTGCTTCAGTGGTATCTGACTCTGTGAGACTCTATGGACTGTGGCCCACCTGGCTCCTCTGTCCATGGGATTCTCCAGGCAAGAATACTAGAGTGGGTTGTCATTTACTCCTCCAGGGAATCTTTCCTACCCAGGAATCGATCCCACATCTCTTACGTCTCCTGCATTGGCAGGCAGGGTCTTTACCACCAGCACCAGCCCTCTACTTAATATAAGTAACACTTTAAATTAAAAAAAGTATATGTTAAAAATTATCAAGAAGAACATACTTAATTTGCAAATCTCTTTACTGTCTTTACAAACTGGATTCTCATTCACATCTGATTCTGCACTCAGATCTACGTTCAATGTTTTGTAAGCTTCATTCTTCAATGTGAACAGACACCCCAAGTTCAAGAACTTTGAAAAAAGGAAAAATTCTAGTATAACAAAAATACTTGTAAATCATACATCTGATATGGGTCTATCATCCAGAATATATAAAGAACTCTTACAGGTCCAAATAAAAGACACATGACCCAATTTTTAGAATGATTAGAGGATGGGAACAAACATTTCTCCAAAGATTTACAAGTGGTTAATAAACCTATGAAAAGATGCTCAATATATCACCATGCATTGAAGTGAAAGTATTAGTAACTCAGTCGTGTCTGACTGTTTGCAACCCCATGGACTGTAGCCAACCAGGCTCCTCTCTTCATGGGATTCTCCAGGCAAGAATACTGGAGTGGGTTGCCATTTCCTTCTCCAGGGGATCTTCCTAACCCAGGGATCAAACCTGTGTTTCCTGCACTGCAGGCAGATTCTTTACAGGCTAAGCCACCACCATGCATTAAGGAAAGGCAAATCAAAACCACAATGAGATAACACTTTACACCTACTAGGATGGCTATTAAAAAAAGAGAGAGAGAGTTAAGTATTGGCAAGGAATGGGGCTTCTCAGATGGCTCAGTGTTAACGAATCCACCTCACAATCCAAGGCAGGTTTGATCCCTGAGTCAGGAAGATCCCCTAGAGAAGGAAATGGCAACCCACTCCAGTATTCTTGCCTGAAGAATTCCATGGACAGAGGAGCCTGGCGGGCTACAGTCCATGGGATACAAGAGTGGACAGAACTGAGCAACTGAGCCTGCACACACACACACAGGCAAGGAAATGGAGAAACTGGAACCCTCTCACATTGCCAGTGAGAATGTAAAATGGTACAGCCATTTTGGAAAACAATCGGGCAGTTCTTAAAAAAAAACAAAACAAAAACTACGTGATCCAGCAATTCCACTCCTAGGCGTATACTCCTTTTTATTCTGCTCTCCCAGCTCTCATTTACCAAACCATTCCCTCCTTCCTGTGTTTTCAATCCCAGAACCAAACCAGAAATTGCTCTCCTTTGATACTTCCCTCATCCATACCAGGTCCTGTCAGCGACCTACCAGAGCCTGACACCTTTTAGTCCAGGGACTGCTGACTCTTAATGTGGATCTGGGCAACAACCTCTATCCGGCCAGAATAATCTTTCCTAAATGCAGACCTGATCAGTTCACCCTCCTACTTAAAGTCAAGCAACAGACTGGCATAATTCCTTGGACAGCGATTAAAATCTTAGTACCGTCTACGCCCCTCCACGGGCCTGGGCCCCGCATTCACCGTGGCACTTGGGGGTTACACACACACTTCCTCACCCAGGCTGCGCCAAGCGCATTCACCTCGGCGCTTGTGGGTTTCACACAAACACACACACTTCCTCACCCAGGCTGAGCCAAGCGCATTCACCTCGGCGCTTGTGGGTTTCACACAAACACACACACTTCCTCACCCAGGCTGCGCCAAGCGCATTCACCTCGGCGCTTGTGGGTTTCACACAAACACACACACTTCCTCACCCAGGCTGCGCCAAGCGCGTTCACCTCGGCGCTTGTGGGTTTCACACAAACACACACACTTCCTCACCCAGGCTGCGCCAAGCGCGTTCACCTCGGCGCTTGTGGGTTTCACACAAACACACACACTTCCTCACCCAGGCTGCGCCAAGCGCGTTCACCTCGGCGCTTGTGGGTTTCACACAAACACACACACTTCCTCACCCAGGCTGCGCCAAGCGCGTTCACCTCGGCGCTTGTGGGTTTCACACAAACACACACACTTCCTCACCCAGGCTGCGCCAAGCGCGTTCACCTCGGCGCTTGTGGGTTTCACACAAACACACACACTTCCTCACCCAGGCTGCGCCAAGCGCGTTCACCTCGGCGCTTGTGGGTTTCACACAAACACACACACTTCCTCACCCAGGCTGCGCCAAGCGCGTTCACCTCGGCGCTTGTGGGTTTCACACAAACACACACACTTCCTCACCCAGGCTGCGCCAAGCGCGTTCACCTCGGCGCTTGTGGGTTTCACACAAACACACACACTTCCTCACCCAGGCTGCGCCAAGCGCGTTCACCTCGGCGCTTGTGGGTTTCACACAAACACACACACTTCCTCACCCAGGCTGCGCCAAGCGCGTTCACCTCGGCGCTTGTGGGTTTCACACAAACACACACACTTCCTCACCCAGGCTGCGCCAAGCGCGTTCACCTCGGCGCTTGTGGGTTTCACACAAACACACACACTTCCTCACCCAGGCTGCGCCAAGCGCGTTCACCTCGGCGCTTGTGGGTTTCACACAAACACACACACTTCCTCACCCAGGCTGAGCCAAGCGCGTTCACCTCGGCGCTTGTGGGTTTCACACAAACACACACACTTCCTCACCCAGGCTGCGCCAAGCGCGTTCACCTCGGCGCTTGTGGGTTTCACACAAACACACACACTTCCTCACCCAGGCTGCGCCAAGCGCATTCACCTCGGCGCTTGTGGGTTTCACACAAACACACACACTTCCTCACCCAGGCTGCGCCAAGCGCGTTCACCTTGGCACTTGTGGGTTTCACACACACACTTCCGCACACAGGCTGCGCCAAGCGCGTTCTTGCTTGCCGCGGCTCGGCCCCCAACCACCTACAATTCTTTCTCGACCTTCCGATCTCACTCGCAGTAACCGTTTCTTAGGGAAATTTGCCTGGCCCTTCACACAGCATCAGGAACTTGTGTCAGTTTGGACAGGATCCCATACTTCTGCTGTCCATCCCCCGTATTTCGGACACTAGCTAACGTCCAGCGTTCACCTCCGGCTCTGGACAGTGTCTCGCTGCTGCTGTACTCTGCCCGCCCGCTCTAGAGACTCCGCTCGTGTCTGTCACAACGATAAACACCCGAGTGAATGTCCACCTTGCTCCGGAGAAATCAGCGTCCGGCCCCGCCACTCGGCTCTAAAAGAGCTTTGGGAGCGCAAGACCCCGTCTCGGGGCCTGCGAAGCGAGGCTGGGGGTCTCATTTGGAACCGAATGCAAAGGTACCAAATTGGGGGATTCTAGAACTCTAAGGCCATCCGACGGACGCGCAAACCCCGCGGACCACGACGGCACCCCCGGACCCCAGCCGCCTCCCCTCAGGGCCGGCCGGAGGAGCCCTCGACTGCCTCCTCACACCGCGCAACCCTGGGCGGGGACGGACCCTCGGCAGGGACTCGCCTCAACCAGGCTTCGCTACCCCGTCTGCTCACGCTCCGGCCTCCGCTCTGGCCGGCCGCAGCCGCCCGCCGCACCTCAGAACCGCGCTGTTGCCGCCGCCCCGCGTGAAGCCTCCAGTCGCGAGCGGCGCCTCAGGGAAAGTGGCCCTCCGCGTGCAGCCGCGGGGCCCGTCGGGTAACGGCCGGCGGCTCCAGCCCGCCGCCTGGTGGGGCGCTCCCATTGGTCAGCGTGCACAGGGGCAGGGCCGTGATTGGCCGGGCGTGCTGGCAGGAAGGCGGGAACGGGGTCGCCCGCTGTGATAGTGCGCTGGCTGGCGGCGGGAGCAGGAGTGCAGCTTACGGACTCGGCTCGCAGCGACGCCCAGCGGAGCCTTAGCTGCTCTATAGCCCGCGACCCTTGACTCTCATGTGGATGGCGCGGCTGTGCAAAGCCACCGGGGGAAAGAGCTGGGCGGCGCCACACCCTCGCGCAGAGGCCCCACTGTCGCCTGGTTTGGGCCCGGTGCTCTCCGAGTCCCGCGCCCACAGAGTCGGGACAACCACAGCTGTCCCCACCGACCCTGTCCTTTCGTGTCTAACTCAACCTGTCCTCCCAGGCAGTCTTCATCGTTAGCAGGAACAGGGTTGGGGTGAGAGATTGAGGCATTTACTTGGCCTCGGGCTCGAGATTTAGGGGGAGGACATCAAACCCCCAGTAATCAAGATAAACGATATTTTAACGCAGTCGTTTAAGGAAATCAAGTGTAACGAAAAATCCAAAGTGGACGAAAGAGCCACATCAGTATTCCTCATTTTTCCTTTTGCCTCCAGCTCTAATATGGCTCCTCAAGGGACCGTTATCCTGTCTTTAAAATGAGCATTTTCCCGTCATTTTGTGCGTGTGTTGATTTTGACTTCTGCTTAAATCATTTCGTTTAAAATCGTTGAACGTTGCAATGGCTTCCTAGGTGGCGCTAGTGGTAAAGAATATGCCTGCTAATAATGCAGGAGACTCGAAAGAGAGGTGGGTTGGGTCCCTGGGTCAGGAAGATCCCCTGGAGGAGGAAATGGCAACCCACTCCGGTATTCTTGCCTGGAAAATTCCATGGACAGAGGAGTCTGGCGGGCTACAGTCCATGGGGTCGCAAAGAGTCGGACAGGACTGTACACACCCCACCCTGCCACACTCACAGATTGCATTAAAATGAGTTTTTTGATGCTGTCTCCAGATACTTCCCCCTAGCCTTGGGGCAGCGGGATTCTTGCTCTTGGTAGTTTCTGGTGTCTGTTTGTGTAGCCTGCAGCACTGCCTTTCCTGTCCGACAACTCTTATATAATTGATTTGGGGCTTCCATAATTTTGATGTGAAGTGTTACATTTTAATGAAATTTGTCAATCCGTTTGTGATTTAATGTCGTGATTTTGCCCCATTCCAAGTACAGAATAATGGTATTTGCCCAATAGTTTTTACTTGCCTTTTATGATTTGATTACTTTAACATTTCCTTTATTTCTTATCACTGAAACACTTTAACTTATTAAAGTCACATGAATTTAATGCAGAAAAATGTAAAGAAGAGAATAGAAATTCCTTGTAATCCTGCTTCTCATGGAGCCTCCCTTTGATTGTTTTTTGGGAGTGCTACATAGAAAGTTATAATTGGAATCTTCTCCCATGTGGACTTTCGTGTCCTTACACATATTTATCTCTCTATTCAGGAGCTGCTAACATTTTTTTTTCTTATTCTACAAACACCTGCTGAGGTCTCACTGTGTATCTGGCAGGCCAAGGAGTACAAAGCTTAAAGCAGTTCGTCTGAAGGAGCATACAGTCTAGCTAATACCAGAGATAAGTCAATGGGAGCTGAAATGTGTGGAATAGACTGAGACGCACAAGAGTGGGGCCAATTTGTAGAGCTCCTTTAATGGCATGGAAGCCACACTCCGGGAATTCTCAGGAAATGCAGTGGGGAAATATGGCAGAGAAAAACACTGGGTACCCTTGTGAGTTAGGCTGGCTGTCCAGGGACCTGTCTGTCATTTCACCTTTGTATCCATAACAGTTGGCAGAGGCTACTCACTGCCCCAAACTGTCTTTTATCAAAATTATCTAGGTTTGCAGTATGACAGATGACAATTAGAATAATTTTGTGAGAGTACCTCCCAAAAACTCAACGTGATTTTCATAAGAAACATGTTAAATCTGTAAATTTAGGAGAAAGTTACGTCTTTATGATATTTATTCTTACTATTCATCTCCATAGTTTTTCATGTCTTACATTTCTGAGCAGAATGTATAGATTTCCTTGGGCTTCCCAGGTGGTACCATGGCAAAGAATCCACCTGCCAATGCGGGAGACGCAGGAGACGTGAATTCAGTCTCTGGGTTGGAAGATCTCCTGGAGGAGGAAATGGCAACCTGCTCCAGTATTCTTGCCTGGAAAATTTCGTAGACAGAGGAGCCTAGCAGGCTACAGTCTATGGGGCTGAAAAGAGTTGGACACGACTGAGCACACACACACACAGATTTCCTTAATATAGGTCCTTATATTTTTACTTATATTTTAAGGTTATTACTGTTTTGTTGTGGGGAGAGTTATTTTTCACCATTATGAATGAGATGCCCAGTGAAATTATCTAAATCTAACTAGTCAGTGTTGATATATAGGAAAGCTATTGATTTTTGTGCATGCATAACATATCTTAATATTTTAAGGAACTTTATTTTCTTGGGCTCCAAAATCACTGCAAATGGCGACTGCAGCCATGAAATTAAAAGATGCTTGCTCCTTGAACAAAAAACTATGACAAACCTAGACAGCATGTTAAAAAGCAGAGACATTATTTTGCTGACACAGGTCCGTCTAGTCAAAACTATGGTTTTTCCAGTAGTCATGTATGGATGTGAGAGTTGGACCATAAAGAAGGCTGAGCAGCAAAGAATTAATGCTTTTGAACTGTGGTGTTGGAGAAGACTCTTGAGAGTCCCTTGGACTGCAAGGAGATCCAACCAGTCCATCCTAAAGGAGATCAGCCCTGGATATTCATTGGAAGGACTGATGCTGAAGCTGAAGCTCCAATACTTTGGCCATCTGATGCGAAGAACTGACTCATTGGAAAAGACTCTGATGCTGGGAAAGATTGAAGGCAGGAGGAGAAGGGGATGACAGATGATGAGATGAGATGGTTGGATGGCATCATTGACTCAATGGACATGAATTTGAGCAAGCTCCAGGAGATGGTGAAGGACAGGGAAGTGAATCTTCTCAACCCAGGGGTCGAACCCAGGTTTCCTACATTTCAGGCAGATTCTTTACCAACTGAGTCACCAGGGCAACCTGTGTAATGCTAGAAAAGTATTAGCTTTTCTAATATTAAGCCATCCACAAACCCTGTTTGTTGAATAGTCTTTTACTAAGTTGTAGGATCTGACTTTAAAATTTTACTTACGGTTTTCCATCTATACTGATGAATAAGATTGAACTGTAGCAGGTAGTAGACGATGAAATTGTATTCTGTTCTGCCCCCTACTCTCTTTTTTTTTTTAGAGGTGTTAACTAACTTTATTTATTTTTTTAATAAATTTATTTATTTTAGTTGGGGGCTAATTACTTTACAGTATTGTAGTGGTTTTTGTCATACATCGAAATGAATCAGCCCTGGGTTTACGCATGTTTCCCATCCTGAACCCCCCCTCCCACCTCCCTCCCCATCCCATCCCTCTGGGTCATCCCATTGCCCCCTACTCTCATAAGTACTGTAATGAGTAGTCAAAAGCATTATGAAAGTTGTGATCAAAGTTAGTAACATAACAAGAATATTATTTTCATTTATGATGAGAAACAGTCTTGTTAATCTCCTTTTAAAAGTGGAGAAAATTATCTATCTTCATAAATGTGGATAACTGGCCTTTAGGCTTCCTAGATGGTGCTAGTGGTAAAGAATCTGCCCAACAGTGAGACAAGAGTTGATCCCAGGATTGGGAAGATCCCCTGGAGTAGGGAATGGCAACCCACTCCAGTAATCTTGCCTGGAAAATTCCATGTTCAGAGGAGGCTGGCAGGATACAGTCCATGATGCCACAAAGAGTCAGACACAACTAAGTGACTGAGCATAGGACTCCGAAAGAGAAAAACAATGGATCAAGAAAATTCTGATGAATAAGATAGTGAGGAGTGAGTGGTTTGATGAATTAAGCTATGGTTTTGCTGATGGGCTCATAATGCGGTGACCACACTTGAAGAACACCTGGAGACGGTCTAGGTTGGTCCCCTCAAGCAGGAATGAGCCTCAAACACCCAAATTTGCAACTTGCAAGGCCTTCTGTAAAGATAAAAGAGTAGAATCTTGCTCTTTGGATAGTGTCAGAATAATGAAGAAGCAACATGTGCTACCATTTGTTGAATGCTGTGCAGCAGACACTTCTGAGCATCGGACCCTTGGTGCTGAACTAGCCCTTGACCTCATGGTGGAGCAGAATGGTTATGAGGAGGGGCTGGAGCCTAGTTCTAATCCAGGGCCCTCCATTTCGTCACTGTGTCCCTTTAAGGAAGGTACCTGATTTTTCCCTGCCTTGGTGCCCTTATTTACAAAATGGAGGTAGCAAGAGAACCCACCTCAGTGGATGATTGCAAAGACTAAATATGATTCTAGATGTGGTGGAGGTGGTGACATAATCAGATTTGTAAAAAATTTTAGCCTTATAGATTGGAAGTGTGAGGAAGACTGGAGCAGGGACCCAGGGAAGGGTAGGCTGCCAGTGACAATGGCTTGGTCCAGAGGAACAGCTTGGTCCAGACGGGAAAAGGATAGACTTGTGACAACCTTTGTAAGTAGAATTGATAGAGCTGTGTGCCTGAGATGAGCATGGAGATGCGTGAGGAAGGAGGGATCAAAAATGACACTTGGGTTTCTGACTCGAGTGGTAGCCCGGATACTGGTGCCGCTGCAGTGATTAGAATCTGGGGAAGAGAAGCGTGCAGGTGGGACTGGGAGTGGAGGGGGACAAGGAATTCAGTTTATATCAGACTTGGCTTTGCAGGCTGAACTAGATTTTATATTTCTAAACTCTGTTTATTGCCTTTTGTAACCTCTTCAGTAAGTAACCCTTTGCTGATCCTCCTCAGTGCCCTCTGCTGGCCCCTTCTCCTCCACTCAACCCCCATCAGATTGTTCTTGGCTCTTCCTGTGCCCGCTAATTATTTATACTCTTTCCCTAGGCATGTCCATAAGGAAGGCTGAGTGCCGAAGAATTGATGCTTTCCAATTGTGGTGCTGGAGAAGACTCTTGAGTCCCTTGGACTGCAAGGAGATCCAACTAGTCCATCCTAAAGGAAATCAACCCTGAATATGCATTGGAAGGACTGATATTGAAGTTGAAGCTCCAATACTTTGGTCACCTGATGGGAAGAGTCAACTCATTGGAAAAGATCCTGATGCTGGGACAAATTGAGGGCAAGAGGAGAAGCAGGTAACAGAGGATGAGATGGTTGGATGGTATCATCGACTCAATCTACAAGTTTGAGCGAACTCCGGGAAATAGTGAAGGATAGGGAAGCCTGGAGTGCTGCAGTCCATGGGGTTGCAAGGAGTTGGATATGACTTAGCAACTGAACCACAACAACTGGGCAAATCTAGTCCAAGATTTGAAAAATCCCCTCTCTGCTGATGACTCCTAAATCTACACCTTCACCTGGGTCTCTTTCCTGAGTTCCACGCTCAGTTCCCTACCATCCTGGAGCTTACATTTCCGTGGGAATGAAAGTAAAAGTGAAAGTCGCTCAGCTGTGTCTTACTCTTTGCGACCCCATGGACTATACAGTCCATGGTAGCTTTTCCCTTCTCCAGGGGATCTTCCCAACCCAGAGATTGAACCCAGGTGTCCAGTATTGCAGGCAGATTCTTTACTAGCTGAGCCACAAGGGAAGCCCAATGAGAGATGGTAAATAAAATGAGATCTCTTGTCTCTTAGACAGTAAGTTGAGAAAAATGAGTTAGGAAAGGGAATGGGGATTGTTGAAGGCTGGCAGTTTTAAACAGAGTGGTCAGGAAGTCCTCGCTCCTGCATCACACAGCTGTTTTTATGTTTCTTTAGCTTCTGAAACTTGATGAGACCTAAATGGAACTCCTTAGCCTTCCTCTTTGACTTACTGTCTCGACTGCATTTCGCTTTCCCTGTTTCATCAGGTAAGATCTTACTGTTGTGTTGTAGTGTGCATCTCAGGCATGGGGGTCATTTCTGTTATTACACATTAACATATCTGCTTGGTGTCAACAGATTGATTCTGCTCAAATGATTTTTTTCTATGTAATTTTTTCCCTATAATATCTCAATGTGTTTCTTTGAATATTTCATGCAGATAGCACTATAAAATATTTTCAGCACAAGGAGACCAAATTTCTCTTACCCAATGAAATGCAGCCTTGTGTACCCCAGATCCAGGTAATTCTGGGGATGGACCTTTGTGACCTCTAGCACCCTGTTGGGAATGTTTTCTTAATTACATACACACAACTCATGTCTCCTACCTCAGCACTCTCCAGCTGTCAACACTAGGTATACTTATGGATGATACTATCTTGGTTTGCACTTGCTAATATCCTGAATGCTGGCCTGCTAAACCAGCATTATCTGAAACCCAGCGTATACAAAGAATAACCCCAAATCAGCAAGTACCCAAATGTCTTCTACTTTTGTCCTTGAAGATATTAGCGTTGTCTCTACTCTGGTCTGTAACTTCTTCAGTTTACTTTTTATTCTAAGAGTGTTGATTCTTATTGCATTCTATTCCTATTCACTGTGAATAGACCTTTTTTTTTAAAGAGGGAAAGAAATATGGGTTGATTTGATAATGCTGAAAAAATGAAAAGTTGGCCCAAAATATACAGAAAAATTAGTATAAAATAAAGATCTTCTTTCTCAGTGGGAAAAATAAAAACCACATTGCTGAAGTCTTTCAACATTTCAATTTTTAATTTTTCTAACAGTACATTCTTTAAAAGAAGTTAACAACTTCAATTTCCCAAATATAAGGATTCAATAATGTGAATGAAAAGCTGTCATTTTTCAGTGAAGCTGTTGCCTAATTATTCTGGAAAAAAGTATTCTTTTGATTGAACTGATGCAAAAATCCCTTAGAAAAGCTTCATTGTTGCCTGGAAAGAGTCTTCTTAAGGTCACTTTTACTTCTAGACCATCCACTTGTTTCTAGTGAAAGAGTTTTGCTTGGTAATGGCTTGTGGTTCCACAGTGTTTTGTGTATGAAAAGCGTAGACTAAGAGATACTACTGAAGTCGCTCAAATTGCAGATTCTGCCACGAAAGGAAGTCCCAACACTGAAACATTTCCCCTTAATGTTCAGCAAGACACATGGAAAGAGAACTCAAGTCCCACTTTTGTCTTTACTGCGATCACCATTTTAAATGGCGTGAAGAGGCTGCTGCACTCTCGGAAACAGAGCTCCGCGGCCCAGTGTGCTTATTAAACGGCCTGCAGGTGCAGAGCGGCTGCGCCAGACCGGGTCTCAGTCTGCAGACAGAGGCATCTCGTGGCTGCCGGGGCTCCAGGCAAAAGCAGGGTGCTCCCCAGGGTGCTCTCTGAGAAGCAGGGGAAGAAGCAGCGCTCCTGGGCAGCAACAGACCAGCCTATGAACCCGTGCTCTCCACCCACCCATCCGTGTCCTGTTCAGAACCGGCCTTCACTGCTGGGACATGAGGACACTCCTGTTGGCTTTCATCTTCTCCAGACGCTTCACTAAGTGGCCATTGCTCACCTCGAGCTCTTCTGTTTTGTCCAGTGCAGAGCGAAGCTGAAAACAAAGGTGAAAGTCAGCAAGCTTTGATTCTAGCCCCACTGAAAATCACAGTGATGACCCAGACCCACCAAGATCCTGAAAATACACACATATCTACAGGTGTGTATATGTATATTTCTTAATTTAAAAAGTAACACAAAGCAGGAGATTCTGGCCTCATGAGTAACTAGGGACCCTCCCTCGGGAACAGCTAGACCCAGACATGGCACAGTCTTGGGGATCCTGGGGGTCTCACAGAAGGTGAGGCAAGCAAACACACAATCAAGAGCTGAGTCAGACCAGCTGGAGGAGGCAATCCCCACAGCCCTGTGCAGCTGGGTTTCTGGGGTCTGCAGCCAGAAACCAAAGCGAGAATGCCTGAGGCCAGGATGGTCATATCCGGGAGCCAGGGCCACAGAGCCTGGGAGACACAGCAGAAGCCACATCAGTAGGGAGCTGCCTGGATCAGCAGGCAGCATGCAGAGTGGGGGTGCCCTAAGGTGGAGGTTCACAGCCCTGTGACTATGGAGACATGCATCGTCGGAACAGAGTCTGCGGTTCTGGTTCTGATCCAAAACCCTCCAGGCGGCTGGGTGGGGTTCGAGACAGGTGAAACTCCCCTGCCCTGGCTTTCACCAGCAGACACAGAAGCAAGCCCCTCTGTGGAAATTTCCCCAACGTGAGCCTGGAGTATTCCTATAAATTCAAATCAAGCATAACCTCATAAGACACCAAAGACACAATGGGACAAACCATTTGAGTCAACAGAAGCAATAAACAGACCTCAAAGACTGAACGTGCTTTGGTTGTCAGTGTGGAAAACAGAACAGCTGCGTACGAAATCGTTACAGAAATGAGTCAAAGGAACTATCAGGCATGAGTATATTTCAGAGAACAAAAGGAGGTGAACTAGAAGATCTGTAAAAACTGTACATTTTGCAACACTGGGAAGTAAGGAGACAGGAAATGGAAAAGACAAATGGCAGAGAAATACCAGAGGGTCCATGAGCAGGTCTGGTATCCTCTGATCAGAGTCCCAGGGGGAAGGTGGACTCGTGGGAAGAGGAGTTACTTAAGGAGATCGTGGCTGAAAATTTTCCAACATTTATTTAGAAAAGAGACCTCACAGATCAAAGAAACACAACACATCTCAAGCAGAATAAACAGCAGGAAACCCACACGTATTAGTGTGAGATGCAGAAAATCAAAGGAAAGAGAACAGCAGAGCAGCTAGAGAGTGGAAAAAAATCACCTAAAAGCAGAAAGATACCAGGCTTCCTCAGTGGCTCAGTGGTAAAGAATCCACCTGCAGTGCAGGAAAGGCAGGAGATATGAGTTTGACCCCTGGGTTACGAAGACTCCCTAGAGAAGGAAATGGCAACCAACTCCAGTATTCTTGCAGGGGAAATCCCATGGGCAGAGGAGCCTGGTGGACTACAGTCCCTGGGGTCGCAAAAGAGTAGGAATGACTAAACACACGCGTGAGCAAAAAAGAGAATGATAGGTTTTTTAGGGGAACCCAGAGGATGGCAGCATGATAGCTGCAATCACTGTAGACAGAAAAACGACTGATGGTTGATTCTGGCCCTAACCTCCTAACCGACTGAACTACAGTTTCCTTTGTGATGTGAGTAAGGCCCTTCAGAGTGGCCTGGAAGACATGACAACGAATGGTTTAGCGGCAGATTTCTGGGCAGCAAATCCTCACCCTGCTCTCTCCCAACCCGAATATCATTACCCATTCTTTTCCTAGAAATAGCCTAGAAAATTTACCTCTCTTTGGAGTTTCCGTTTTTCAGCCTTAAGTTCATCTTCTATTTTTTCAGCATTTTCAGCGGCCTGTTTATAACGTGATACTTGACTTTCTAACCTTATGACCTGGAAGGAAAGGAAAACATCATGTGTATAAATTGATAGGCCTGTTTTCTCTCCCCGATTGCTCGCTTATATTTGCAGTCCAAGGGTATAAAGTAATAAAAGGAGAGAAGACACTGCGGCACGAATCACGATTTGGATGCGGAGCTGTCACGCAGGTTCTAGCCACGCCAGCTGTTTGTTCCCACTTACGTGCAGCCCAGTGTTGGCGCCCGTCAGGGACTCACTTCCTCTCTGAGCCTTGTCCCAAGTGCGGTTCCCACTGTGCTGACCTGGGACACCACCCTCCCTGATGAGGCTCGATCCTGCAGAACAGGCTGGCAAAGCAACGGCTCCCCCCGGACCTTGGCTCCCGTCCGATCTCTCCCAGAGGTGGTGGGGTGAGGAAGCAGGAAGGGAGGAGAGAGACAAGGGGCTCAGAGAGGGGTGACAGGAGGTGGCTTTGGGGTGGCACCTGGGGCCGGAGACGGATTCTGCTGCCCTCAAAGGCATGCTTCCAAACACGCATTGCTTTGTAGGTGGGCTTCTCATTTTCGTTTCTACAAAAATTCTCAGAAGTTCCAGCCACATATACCCACAGTGGAGGGGGAAAGAGGACCTGTTTTAATTTCTCCCTTCGGTTAGGACACAGTCTGTCCCAGGGCCCAGCACGCTAGAGGTATGAGTGCCCCAAATCAGGAGATCAGAGCGAGCCCCGGGCTGGGAGGGAAAGAGGGAAAACCCAGGCAAAGGGACACACCTGCATCAAGTGTTTGGTAATTAATCTTGTTTTTTTTTAAAGAACTTTCAAGAAAACTCCCCAGCCGCATTAGGTACTTTCTTCAACTAACCTTGTTTATAAAGGATTGTTGTTATTTAGTCACTAAGTCATGCCTGACTCTTTTGCCAACCCCGTGGACTGTAGCCCGCCAGGCTTCTTTGTCCATGGGATTTCTCAGGCAAGAATACAGGAGTGGGTTTCCAGTTCCTTCTCCAAGGGATCGCTGTGACTCTGGGATCAAACCCACATCTCCTGCATTGGCAGGTGGATTCTTTACCTCTGAGTTACCAGGGAATCCCTAAAAAGGATTGGCATTGATCATAAGTGTCTGACTCTATGACCCCATGGGCTGTAGCCTGCCAGGCTCCTCCACCGGTGGGATTTTCCAGGCAAGAATACTGGAGTGGGTTGCCATTTCCTTTTCCAGGGGTTCTTCCCGACCAAGGGATCGAACCGGGGTCTCCCGCATTGCAGGCTGACTTTTTACAGTCGGAGCCATAGGGAAGGCCCTGTAACAGCCCAGATCCTCACCATGACCTTTCCCTCCCTACGTTCTCTCCGCGCGGGAAATGCTTGGAGAGACTTGCTGCCTTGTTTATCCTTCTTTGGACCTTTTTTGGTCTAAAATTCTCTGTCTCTTTCCGTCCTCAGCTTTTCAAGGGTGAGTTCTTTCTAGCACATAAACTTCAGTTAATCATCGGCTGGGCTGCCCGTAATTGCTTAAAAGTGCGCACGTACATTTTGTTCTAATGCAGTTATCTCTTGCTCAGATTTTGCAAGTTTAAATTTGAGGTCGCTGATCTGTCTGTTGGCATCCCCTAAAGGTTGAAAGAGAAGGAAAATTTGTTAAGCTCTTGGGGCTTTTAAAATGTTGAAACAATAGTTACTGGGAACCAAGCCCTTAACCTTGTAATCTTCTTGCCTGTGGTCCCACAACTCAGGAGGCGCTCTCACCCCGCAGGGAGAGCACCCTACAGCAAAGAAGACAAAGAAACGGTGGGGGAAGGGGGAGGAGGCAGAGAGACTGGGCATGCTTTTAGCCCTTTAAGCCTCTTCCTAGTTTTGTTGTTGCTGTTGTTTAGTCGCTAAGTCGTGTGCGACTTTGCGACCTCATGGAATGCAGCCCTCCAGTCTTCCCTGTCCTTCACTATCTCCTGGAGTTAGCTCAAGCTCATGTCTATTGAGTCGGTGATGTTATCCAACCATCTCATCCTCTGTCACTCCCTTTTCCTCCTGCCCTCAATCTTTCCCAGCACTACAGTCTTTTCCAAAGAGTCAGCTCTTCGCTGATATATTTACAGTATCAGGCATGCATTATTTTGTAACTCTGGGTGAAAAATTATCTCTAAGGTTGAAATTCCTCTTGAGTTCAGGAGATTTTTCCATAAATAGTTTCAGTTTTTATCTGTGGGAGCGTGAGTGCTCAGTCACGTCTGACTCTTTGCAGCACTCTGGACTGTAGCCCGCCAGGCTCCTCTGTTCATGGGGTTTCCCAGGCAAGAATACTGGAGCAGATTGCCATTTCCTACTCAGTTTACTGGCATGGAAAAATACCTTCTGACTTCCCCATACAGTCAGCAGATCTGAAGACTGTATCCAGCATGGCAAATGTGGTTTCTAGCAGTGAGTCATCTGGTGGTACCCTGGTGCTCATTCTGGGGCACATGTTCTGTTTCCTAGGCTCAGACAGAAACATGCTTGTCCTGCCCACTGCCCATCCTTGTCCTAGCCCACAAAGAAACAGCTTTCTGCTTCTGTACTCAAGGGCTTCTGGGAGGACGTGGGGCACACTGGCCACTCCTTGCCATGATAGTTTCCTCCGCCTGCACTAGTACAATAACAACCGCACATGGCTAAGGGATTCCTTCCACAAGAGGATTGACATTTACTCTGTAGATCCATCACATGCACGTCCGTCCCATTTTGTAAGACACCGTCTTCCGGGTGCAGAGTGTCTAATCTGATATTCTTCTGTCTCTCTTCCAGCTGCCCCTTGAGTTTCTTAATCTGAAAACATCCATCAATAAAGTACATCAATTTCTCTATTTTAAATGAGACTAGAGCCTATCAGAAAGAAAGGAGCAAGTCAAGTAAAACCCCATGTACATGCTGATGTTGTCTGATGTCCTGCCATCATCTTACATTTCTGTAAGGTGGAGGGTTTCGTAAAGAAGCAGGAGAGAAATACAGTAAAATGTTACAACCCACCAGGAAGATGGGGAGTCTCTCCCTTTTGTTTGTCAAGAAACAAACCCAAATAATAAATAAATGAAAAACCTTCTGCCAGTGAGTACGCTTCTTTGAAAGTAATAGTATAATGGATGACAATGAGACTATATTTACAGTATCAGGCATGCATTATTTTGTAACTCTGGGTGAAAAATTATCTCTAAGGTTGAAATTCCTCTTGAGTTCAGATCTTTCCATAAACTAGTTTTAGTGTTTATCTATGTATGCATGTGCATTCAGTCCTGTCCGACTCTTTGCGACACTCTGGACTGTAGCCCACCAGGCTCCTCTGTCCACGGGATTTCCCAGCCAAGAATACCGGAGCAGATTGCCATTTCCTATTCCAGGGGATCTTCCCAATCCAGGGATCAAACCTGCATCTCCTGCTTTGGCAGGCAGATTCTTTACCAGCTGAGCCACCAGGGAAGCCCAACTGTTTACCTACGAGTTCATAAATCTGTATACAATTATGTTTGGTTTATTCACTAAAAAGGCAGATAGGCCACCAGGAGCCTTCCAGGCACAGAAGCGCTGTCCGCAACAGAACCCCATCAGGTTGCAGGTTTGCCACCTTCAAGGGGTTGGCCTCTACGTGGCTTTCTTCCCTCTGTGAGAGACACACACACATATAGTAGTGGGGATTGCAATTAACAGCTATGTGTGTGTGTGCGTGTATGTGTAGAATTTTCTGTCGTGCAATGGGGAGTCTCCCAGCCCTGGTCCTGTTAGCCTCCAATCTCTGCGGACTTGTTGGGAGTCCTCCCCACTGCCACTGATAGGAGCAGAACAGACCCACATGGATACACACAGCATCGGTGCACACTGCTTTGGGAAGCAGGTACAGAATTACCACGGACACAGGTTTACAGGAGATCACAGGCACTTCAAGAGGATCCTCTCACCACATTTAGTGGTTTACCCAATTTTGAGAGAAATCTTCAAAACTTGAAAAAAGTGAGGCAGATACCTTTGATTAGGCTTACGAGGGAAAATGAGAAGAATCGAGTTTCCTTAGAAAGTGACTGTGGAATAATTTCTTAATAATCCTACCTTGCATGTGAAAAAGGGCTTCCCTGGTAGCTCAGCTGGCAAAGAATCTGCCTGGAATGTGGGAGACCTGGGTTCGGTCCCTGGGTTGGAAAGATCCCCTGGAGAAGGGAATGGCTACCCACTCTAGTCTTCTGTCCTGGAGAATTCCATGGACTGTATTGTCCATGGGGCCGCAAAGAGTCGGACACGACTGAGCGACTTTCACCATCCCACTATGAAAAAGACCAAAGCGTACAACTGTGTAGGATTTCTTGGGGCAGAAGAGATCAAGGTAGGTAAACAGCAGTGAAAATAACTTGGATCAGCTATAAGCAAGAAATACCTGCTGGACAGGGGTGCTGATCATGGAGAGATTACAAAATTGACTTAAAAAAAATTTTTTTTTGCATGTGGGACCTTAATTCCCCAACCCAGGATTGATGGTGCACCCCTTGCATTGGAAGGTGGGTTCTTAACCACCGGGCCACCAGGGAAGCCCCAAAACTGACCTTTATGGGCAGGCAGAAGAGAAAGGGTGCTGGAAAGTCTCAGGAACACCCTTGCCTCTCAATGTTTAATCAAGGTGTTCTACCCAAATCCTTTATTTAAACAGCAATTCATGTAGAGTGTGCCAAATTCAGAACATGGCCTTGAATCTCTGGGACATCCTCTTTAAGTCCAATATGACTTCTGATGTCTTACTTGGATAAAAACATTAAGAACACTGGTTGGCTTAATAATTATCTTCAGGCATGACGTATCAGGGGTTTCCTGATGAAGCAAGAAGCTAGAGTCGAAGGGTCCCGGTTTCAGGTGCCCCATTCCAGAACTCGAAAAGTAATAAAAAAAAGATCGTTACCTGTTCCAATAAGCATTCCCGTTCTTCAACAAGCTTTTTCAACCTAATATCTAAAGAAACCAGAAGGATAACAGGTTTAGGTGACTCGGTGAATGCCCCTTTCGGCAGATGGCTAAACCGCAGGATGAGCACTGGGATTAGTGAAACTGATGATGAGGGTGTTACGCACGTACCACAGTGAATGAGGCCACAGACAGGATGGGGAGGAATTCAGCCAAGGGAAGGCTGAGCTGCATCAACCTCCCACACATGCTTGTCTCGTAGGGCAGTGTCCGGCTGCATGCAAGCAGGCTAATCTTCTACTTTGGGTTAGCATGCAAGAGCTCTAAGGCCAAACCACACTGCAACACAAGATCTCACAGGCGTCACGGTTTAACATCGTTAGCAAGGTATTGTAAACACACTGAGGATCATGACCGGACAAAACCAGCATTTTCATTAGCCTTGACTTTCCGAGTTTCTACCCCAGACGTTTGTATCTTCTTCATTTCTCAAAGACTCACCAACGTCAGAGTTGTTTCGGACCCTACATGTGCTGATGACACACTGGCTAACACACTTGTGAGGAGCTGCTCTTCTCTTGAGGAACAACAAAGCAATAGCTCAGGTTTCTGTCATTCCTCCCACCCCAGACACAGAAGTTTGGATGTATGTAAGCCAGCTCCAGGAGACGGTGGAGGATGGGGAAGCCTGGCGTGCTGCAGTCCATGGGGTCGCAAAGAGTCAGACACGACTGAGTGACTGAACCGAAGCACCCAGAAATGCCCCCAACGTCTCTGTGAAGGGGCATCAAGGGATACAGTCTCCAGAGTACAGAGGGCGAAACTAAGACTGGGGAGGATTTTAGGGGCAACATCCTACACCAGCTTTTCCAGGCAAAATCAGGATGAGGTGATGCTGATGGGTGCCGATGTGTGCTGTGGTGTGCCCCAGGAACTCACACCACTGCCCACGAAGCCCCACGCGTGGGCGCTGCTGCCACACTCCCCCTCTACAGATGAGGACCCCGGCCCAACTCTGACCCTGAGGCCCCAGGGCCCACGCCTGACACTGTGCTGTTTGCCTACACCCGGCCATCTGAGTCAGACCGACTCCTGGCCTGAGGCTCTTCTTCCTGAGGGGCAGTGCTCTCACACTGCACAGATTTTGATTAGCTGTGTGAATGGAAATAGTTCATAAAAAACACACCTTTGTTTTCATTTTTGCAAAGTCATGTATCCTCATTCTAATCCAAATTATATGCTTTCTCAATTGCTTTTCCCAACATCCTAAATTGCTATTTTGAAAGGCATAACAACAAAATAAATGAAAGCAGAAAATGTTACGTGTAAGATACATTTATCATCCTTCTGAGTTTCATTTTAATTGACATACAAATTGCTTCTGACAGATGTTTTAGTCTGTCCTTTCCATAAATGCACCCAACACTGAAACAAAAATTAAAAAAAATTAAAAACCTGGCTCTCTTATGCAGTATCACTTTTCATTTCATCCTGTATATTTTATACTCCTATATACAATAACCACAGGCATAAGAAACACTGAATATAACAGAAAGTGATTTGAGGCTCATGGATCCATTTACAATTTTATCATTATTTTTTCTATTAGAAGATTTCAAATATCTTAGCAAATAAAAAAAATGTTAAAATGTAATAACAGTGCTAGCAATAAAAAAACAAGGGTAATGTGACCTTTCATCTTACGGTGGACATGTGAAAAGTGGAGAGAGATAAATGTGAGAAGTTTTAAAGCAGAATTGGAGAAGATTAAAATTAAATAGTTTTACGAAACTGGAGAAGAGAAAGACGCAAAACTGTCTGATATAAAGAAAATGAGCACCATTGTCAGAGAGACAGACAGTGCGTGTCATCACATATGGGATCTGAAGGATAAAACGCATGAATTTAACAAGATGGAAACAGACTCGCAGGTGGTTGTCACTGGGGAGAGGGAAGGGAGAGCAACAAGACGGATGAAGAGCTACGAAATACAAGGTGTAAGAAGGCTCAAGGGTGTATTGTACAGGACAAGAAATAAAGTGTGACCTATAAAAACACTTCACTATGTTTTTATGTACATCTGGAACTAATATAATATTGTAACTCAACTGCACGTCAATAAAAAAAGAAAATGAGTACCTCTTTATTACAGCTTTAAAAATCAGCAAGTCTAACTTGTCAGGCAAATAGTGAGGCCTGACTGGTAATCACTGTGATCCTCAGCAAGAGTGTCGCAAACCTGTGCTCACTAAGCAATCCTACTCATCACTGGCCTCTGACACTCAAAGGATGAGCATTTAAGAAAACTAAGTCACAAAGTCTCAGACTCAGAGTTTTCTTTTATATTAGGAAGTTAAAAATAATTGGAAATTAAAGTTATTTTAGTAACATTGTCAACAGTTTACCTTTTAAAAAAAATCTGTTTTTTATATTGGGCTGGCCAAAAAGTTCACTTGGGGTTTTCTGTAAGATTGAATGGAAAATGCAAAAGACATTTTTGGCCCACTCACCCGATATATTAAATCCCAACACACTTTCTGGTGTGAACTTTAGAGACCTGGAAATGAGGAACAAAGTGGCGAAGCCATATAGACAGTTGAGGGGGCAGCAAGGAAGCACTGGGCCCCCAGCCCTGCTCTGGGGGCCCGAGTGCTGTGACTGCGTCTGTCCAGGCTACAGCAAGGTCGACCGCCAGCAACAAGGCCGCCTCTCTTTACTGCTTTACTTGGATCTAATTCTCATCACCACTCTAAAAGGCAGGTTCTAACCCCGATTTCAGACAGTACAGTGAGGCACAGAGAGGGTAAATTGCTTACTTATAATAATACACACTCAGGAGAATAATCTTCATCCTTAGGTTAATTTCTCCCATCCTTAGGCTTCCCCGCCCCGCTGCAGAGAAAAGTCATCTCCCCCGATACTCGCGAAGATACTGATCGTTACGACAGGTCTCGAGGAACCCACTGAGTGTGGTCCCCTCTCTGCTTCCTTCTTGCACTGACTTAGTTTGATCATAATCTATGTGGTCAGTTTCCATCTTGCCCAGGCCCAGCGTCCCACGCCAGGATCACCCCTCCTTCCGGGACACGACAGGCTGCTGAAGGCAATTCTTTTTTTCTCCTGCTTCTGGGGCCAAAGAGGTCTGTACAGATGGGAACTCCTTGCACCAGCCACTGCTTCAGTTCAGGGAACAGCTGAAGCCTTCCACATCTTGAAAAATACATACGTATTTGAAGTAACAGGGACAGAAAGGGTGAAAGGGGTTTTTCTCCTGATTGTTTTCCCTATGTAAGATTATCACACCGAATAAGTACATATTCTGAATGTAACACACTCACAAACACCCCTTCCTTTCCTTTTGGAGCCAACACTTGGAATGAATCTTACTGTTGTTTCGAATCTTTTGTTTTGATGGTCATGCTGGCATGTTGCACAAAGGGGTCTCCTAGGAAAGGAATCTATCAGTAGAAAACAGGAACCCTAAACTGTCTAAATACCCAGATGCAACATTCCAGGGTACCAGTGACAGTGGAAATTTAAATGCTCAGGTCATTAGGTTTTCCTTTAACTAGAAATACTCAATGTCACAGAAAGTAATTCTTAAACACTCTTTTCAAAAATTTTACTGCTTCCCAACCTTTGTATGTGATAAAATAGCCTATAATTCAAAATTCTCAGTACCTTTCTCTATCTTTTAAAATAAACTCATAATTATACTTACTTATACTTTGAAAGGAAGATTAACATTCTACACACAGCCGCTATGTTCTGGTTTGAGGCTGAAAAATATCCCAGCTTTTTGATTTAAAGAATCAGTGATCCGTGTTTTTCTCTGTCTGCATTATAGTGAAACTTCAGCAGTCCAAGTTACTCTGGGGATGTGTTTGGTGCGTAACCTTTGGATTCTTTTCTGAGTCTGACTTGTTTGACATTGCGATCTTTCCAAATTGCCTTATATATTAGGTTGGGCAATAAGTTAATTCGGGTTTTTCCATAAGACTGTATAAGAAAAACTCAAATGAACTTTTTGGCAATTCAATACTCCCATGCCTTCCAACACCAAATACACCAGAGGCAAACATTTCTTGGTAATTCAGGGGCCTTCACATGCACCTTAATTACTGGGTGGGGCTGTAATATCATCTTGTCCTCGGAGCAGAGTCACTGATGTTCATAATGAAGATTCTTAGATGATCAAGAATTGTTTGACCCTTTAGAATCCTTGTCTTCTCTTTTGCTCTCTTTCCAATTCTCAGCTCCTGCTCCCCCTGGTGGCTGGTCCTATGTGCTGGCTCTCAGCACCTTCCGTATAGGAGGTGATCTACATGTTCATTGATTACATGTAGGAGTGAACAGTTGAGACTGCTGAGGGATGGGAAGTGTATTGCAAGGCCCTTAAATGTGCTGTTGAATAACATGAAAAACAGAGGAAAGACCTTAAAAGGCTTTGATGAGCTCACCATGGGGTGAGTTTGGCTGCTGAGTCACTTCCCCAGAGGCCTTGAAAGGCAGGAAGGAGAGCTGCTTCACAGAGGGCATTCCAGTCCGAGCATAGCTATGCTAAAGTTAGAGACACTGACTTGCAAGTCTGTGGCAGCCCTCGGACCTGATGGTCTAGCAGGCTTCCTAGTTTTCTATGCAAGTGGCATAAGTGGACAGAACTGGCCAGTCCCATCGTCCCCTGCTCCAGGAGAGGATGCAGAAACAGTCAGTGTTTATTTGAAATTCCCATCATCCTGTTCGAAACAGTCTAAATGTCGGCACCTGTAAGTACCGCTAAGCACGGGATGGAGACTTTTCTCAACTGAGCTCTTCATCAGAACCACAGATCACAGGAGATTCTCTGAGGAAAAGATCTTGCTCAAGGATGGTCCAACACTGGCCCCAGGGTGGATGCCAGGAGCAGAGCTATTCACTACCGGCAAAGGGCCATGAAGCAGAAGTTCTCCACGGAACCCCGACTGGGAATCAGCAACCCAGAAGCAGACAAAAGTAGATTAAAGATAGCATTATGTAGCCACAACCAGAATTCAAGTAGCACAAGAGTGAAATCACAGGCTTGTAAAATTATAAAATGTCTTTATTTCAGTGACATAGTAACACTTATGTTTGCCTCAAGTTTTTTTGAGGTTTTGGTCTTTTTTGTACTCAATTATACCTTGTAACAATAATAGGAAGTCATGTGATCTCATAAAGTGTCAACAGCATTCATACTGTACATCCCCTTGTAATATTTTACAATGATCTTTATTTAACTTTACAATTATTTTTAAACGTTTCTTCATATAGAAAATATATATTTTGTTTAGGAGGATCAAAACAACAAATTTTCACTAAGAATATACTGAAAAACAACAAATGAAAATATTTATACCAAAATAACCAAAAGTGATTCAACTATTAAAAATATCCTGTCAGACTCAACTCAGCAGTTTGCACAAGGGCCCTTTTGTGTTGGTCTACTGAATAATGATTAAACAAAGACAAAGAGAAGTAATTTTAAGGTTAAAAAAATAAATTTCAGAAATGATTCTCCCTGCCCAAATAGTGCAGTAGGAAATGCAATTACAACATATATCTCTTCCAGAACAAAAAAAGTCTTTGTATAAAATAACTTTGGTACATAATTGGCACAAAGTCAAAATCTCCTACAAAATAAATTCAGGTATCCTCAAGAAAAAGATGGAAAAGTATTGGTCCGAGATAAGATACTTGTACGAGGTCAAGGCAAGTAAGTGATTTGCTGTCCCTCATGTGATAAATTATTGTCCTAAGGTGCAACTCTCATGACTCAGTGACCTATACACTGCTTTGCTGTTTATGTCTTTTTAAATAAAATACCATACAGGTTATATTATACATATCAAAATCAAATATGAACGCACATATGTTTAAATGAGACCACTTAAATTATAATGTGGAAATCTCAGGATACTATTTGGTCCTTCGAATTAGATGCTGAAACATTTGGTCAAGAATATGCACATTCATATCAGCTTAAGGAAAAGCTAAATGTTTGGGTTTTGATTTTAAGCAGAAACAAAACAGTACACACCGCTGATACTTCTGGAGCGCTCCCTGTGGGACTTTACTCTGGTAACAGAAGTGTCCCTCCCATCGGGGTGATGACTTTAATGATGAAACAGAAATCCACAGGTAACAGTCTATACAGCTTGAAGGGTTAGATAACCCGGTGGCTGACTGTCATTCGGTGCATCTGTGCCCATCTAGAACATTCTCTGGGTCTCTCCCAGCTGACGTGCTGTGCAGTCCTGGCCCCTCCCCAGGACCCTGCCTCGACCTACCACATGGCACATTCCTCTTTGTTTCTGCCCTTCCCAGTCCCATCTGTCTTCTCCTCCTTGCTTTCTGAATTAAAGTCCCCCGCCTCGTCTGCTGGTGCCAGGCCATCGTTTTGTAGACAAATGCTGTCTGAAAACCTTCTGACTGTCTGACCTAGATTTTCTGGTGTCCCATGCCCTCCTGTGCCCTCTGTTTGAGAGGCATCGCTAATGGCCTTTGAGGGACTTCCATCTCCGAGCAGGGCGCTGCTGGGCACCTCTATATCCTCTGGACCTGGAGGACCACTGGGAGCACTGCCATCTTCCTCAGCCTCATCTTTTACAGCACCTTTGTCTAGTTCTTTATTGCTGGTGCCTGACGACTGAATCATATTATCTTCAAAATCCAACATGTCTCCACCAGCCTTAGTGTTTACAGCAGCATCGTCTTGGTTAAGTTTTCCATCCAATTCAATTTTAGGATTTTCTGGACCATCACTGTTTTCACTGCTCTCTGCTACACTGGTCTGTTTTGGGTTCTTAGTGACCTCGTTTTGGGCCTCTACAACTGGTTTTTCATCAGTGACTTTTTCCTGCTCTTCTTTCACTTCCCTTAAATCTGGGTTCTGAAGTGTTAACTCTTTCTGAACATCTTTGATGTCCACAGGGGCCGGGGATTTTTTCTTCTTGTTCTTCTTTTTCTTGTTCTTCGTCTTCTTCTGCGACGAATCCAGTGCCTCTCCTTGTTGGTCATTCTCCTCATTGGGCTCTTTCACATCCAGGGGTTCACTTTCAGCACCTTCCACCCTCGGGTCCGTCACCTCCTGAGGATTCCTTTCAGCTTCTGGAGGACGAGGGATGCTTTGGGCTTCTGGCTCAATTGGCTTTTCCTCCCGTAAGTTCCTTTCTTCATCCTCCTCTGCCTTGTTCTCCCCGCCTGCCTCTGTGCTCTGAACTGGGGCCTCCGTGGGCTTGGCTACCTCCTGGTTGGCAAGTTCTTTCTCTACATCCTGCCCTGCGCTGGGGTCTGACCCCTCTGGGGCGTCTACCAGGCGTTTTTCATGGGGACTCCCTGAGTCATCACTGCCACTTAGAGGACTTGAGGCTACAGCGCCTCCCTGTTCCCCCAGCCCAGTGAGCCCTGCCTCTGGCTCAGCCTTTGTGGGGCTCCCACTCTGCTCGCCAGCGTCTGCACTGCTCTCCCTTTCAGCCTCAGATATCTGCGGAGGAGCAGACTCCTGACACGGTTTTGTGCTCATCTCTTCCAAGTTGGTCTTGAAATCTTCCTGTTTTCCTTTTTCCCGTTCTCTGGCAGATTCTTCCCTTTGGTTTTCGATATCCAAAGCATTACCACTGCCCTGCCCAATCCCAGGATCTGAGATTTCACCAACTAGTTCACTGTTTATGACCTCACTTGACTCAGCCTGCTGTGTGTCTGCAAGGAAGGAAGCAGTTTCTAGAATCTGGCTTTGAACCTGCTCCTCACTCTCGGAACTCAGTAATGCTCCTGGGGAGGGGGCAGTGTCTTCAGAGGCTTTCTGGTCCTCGGCACTGTCACCAGGATGTAACACCGCTGTGTCCACACAGCTCTCTCCCGGGTCCTCTTTGTGCTGCCTTTGCTCTGTGTTCTGCAAGATTTCTCTTTTCCCCTCATGCTCCACCATTTCATTTTTCACCTCCACTTCATTGGCTCTTCCTAAAAGACCATTGAGAAAATTGAAGGGACCCCATGATGTGGTTGACCATACAACACAAATTACAATGTAAACACATGTTCTCTTTCCCAGCCAACCCCGCTCCTAGAGAGAGAGAGAGAGCCATCAGAGAAGTACGCGGACAGAAGCCTTTGCCAGTTCTGTGCGGCAAAGCAGCCATCGCGTGAGCAAATGCTGGATCAGCAGAGGCCACTGCCGCCACGCTGGTGCCATGTGGGGTGAACGGACTCTCAAAGGTGAACTCTTAACAAATAAGGAAGAGCTCCGGATCAGACAGCCCAGCCATCCAAGATGAGGGGTTTCAGAATGACTCAAGGTTCGTGGTCCCCGTTCTCATTTCTGGATGCACAAGGGGACCACACCTACACTTTTGCAGCTGTCGAACTGCACTGCCCATCACCCAGCTCTAAGAGCAGCCTTCAGATCGTTTTTAAAAGAAACATTCCGTTCACCTTAAGAAACTCAGCCTCGAGGTCCACCTCAAGGAAGCCACTTTGGAAACAGCTCGTGGAGGTAAAAACGACTTCACCCTCCACCCCTAATCCCTGTCTTCCTGGGGAAGCAGCCTGTGCCTTCCCCACCTCTGTTGCTTTCCCGGGGGGCAGGCAGCTACAGCAGGAGGCCAGTGCCTCCGATCAAGGGACCACGTAACCAAACATGAACCATTCATCAATTAAAGACTTATGAATGAAAGAATCTGTTACTGCTTTGAAATGAAGAATCACATTTTGGGTTCTCAACACAAACAACACCCCAGTGTTGGAGCTGCCACGTCACTGAAAGTCACAGCTGGGTGACTTAGGACCAGCAGTCTCCAGGGAAAGTGGACAGACAAGCAGGATTCCATTTAGAGTTACCTTTGCTTCATTCCTTAAAAATCTCTAGTATTGTGTATGTTTTATAATGTACATTTTATATTAACTAAATATTACACATATAAATGAAAAATAAACATACGTATTGGGAGTTCCCACAATTCTTTACTATATATGATCCAAAAATACGTGCATACACAAAATGCATGTTTCTAGTTCTTTAAGTGTCTGTTACCAACAGTTATCAAGGATTTATAAAACGTATAAGAGTGGCAGGATGAATCCTAGCCGCTCAGGTAGGAACACAGAGGGAGGATGGACAGTCATCAGTTTACTGTCTTTCAGTAACTTCAACACAACGAGAAGAGCTGTGGTTCTTGCATAGCCATCAGATAATGAAGCACATTCTGGAAACACAGACCTGGGAAGCTGGGTCTACAGTTTTCTCCGCTTCCATGGAGAACCTTCCAAATGGAAATGAAAGCCATGGTCCCTGACCTTGTCCCAGCCTCGCTGTGAAAAGCTGAAATGCAGCTGATCACCGGTTGCAAGGGAGGCCTTATTTGCCAGCTACAATTTCAGGCTGACCATCAGATGCTGATTACAGCCGAGTATTATGACAAATATTAACCAGTGAATCTTCTCAGATATCTGCAAATTGTATAACATATTCCTACTGTCTGTTGGGTTCCTCAGTTTATACTCTTTCAGAAGCAAAAACATGACATACAAAGGAACATCACCTCTGACAAACGGCAGACATACTCAGACTCTTGTTTACAAGGAAAGCCGTCCGCACCGACCACACTCACACCCCAGGGCTTCCTGTCCATCTAGGCTGTCCATAGGCACCTCAGGCTCTCAAAACGCTTAACGGTGCACAGGACTTGCAGCATCGGCTTGCAGATATGGTCAACTGACTCACTGTACAGCCGTGGCTATTCTGCTCTTTTGACAATTCTGTAACAGAGTAAGTCACAATGCCATATTTGGCACACAACTGAGGAAAACCTAATAGAAATGGCCACACTGTCACTGACTTTTGAGATTATTTTCCATGTATTCACAGTCTCACTGGTAGCTTTGAGAAGCAAAAGAAACATATTCTTAAGCCTTTGGTTGTGAGTAATGAACAGAAGTACACGCCAGACAACACACGCGGGTGGTGGGACCCTGTGGTGAGACGTTCCCATGAGGTGACAGGATGCAGGGCATGCTGGGTGATGGTTAATCGATCAGTGATGGCCGCGTCAGCTCTACCAAGGCACAGAGGTGAACCGATGCTGACCGGAAGACGGAAGGGTCAAAGGAAAGCACGTACTTACCGAGGGTCCCATCCCCCGTCGCCTTGAGGGCATTCAGCTCTTCCTTTGTCATTTTTGTGGAATCTTGCGAGGCAATGTTGTTCAGAGTGTCTGGCGTCTCTCCGTTGGTAGCTATTTCTGAATTTAGTATTATTCCATGTTTCTGGGAATAAAAACAAGCTCATTGTAATACTAAGTGGTACACGGTTGAACTTTATTTTATCAATAGTAATTGTAAGAAACCTCACTTTTCCCTAAGCAGAGGAAAACCCTACAGAGAAGAGAATTGCTAGGCTCCACCCCTGTGAATATTCTATCAACACACGCAGATCTGGGAAGTCTTCCTCCAAGGGCCCTTCCTTCTTACATGTTCCCCCTCTACGTCTTAATGGGCTGGTGACAAAACGCTTTCATCCGGCATCCCTTTTTAACGGCAGGTGGCCAGTAAGCAGAACATGAAGCACATCACTGTAAAAGGGTCTTTACTTCGAAAACCCCGGTTATGTTTTTTAAAAGGAGACACAGAGGTAAAGAAAGAAACATGTATGTGTTCTGAAAGGAACGGTGAAACTTGGCTGGAACGTCTGTTGTATTCCAAAGAAATACAATTTGTGCTCACTTCATAGCTTCCCTTGTGGCTCAGCTGGTAAAGAATCTGCCTGCAATGCAGGAGACCTGGGTTCGATCCCTGGGTTGGGAAGATCTCCAGGAGAAGAGAAAGGCTACCCACTCCAGTATTCTGGCCTGGAGAACTCCATGGACTGTTCGTGGGGTCGCAGAGAGTCGGACATGACTGAGTAACTTTCACTTTCACACTTTCTTTCACACAGCAAAGAACTTTAAACTCAGCCGCACTTCACAGCACCAGGATACCCGCTTCACCCTGAACCACCCCGTCCCTCCGTCTACAGCACTTTCTCTTCTGCTTTGGAGGAATTCCCCAGCCCTCCACGTGTACTCACACCCTGGTGAGGAGGAGCTCTGTGACTGAGCTCTGACCCTGCTGGCTTACTGTTCTGGCCTTGACCTTTCATTGCAAGTAGCTGACACTGTTGTTTCTGTTGGCAATGCAGGAGCCAGTCCATGGCCACAACCCCTAGAGTCCACACTGCCGCCTATGGTGCTGAGAGTCCACCCCGACCTCTGACCCCCACTGCTCCCGCTGGTTTATTTCACTCAGTGTCCAGCTGGCAGCAGAAGACCCTTAGACATGCTCCAGACAGGATGCAGAACTTCCTACAGTCCATGAGATCTCCCGGTCTGACTAGTGACATCTACACACTGTTCAGCTAGAAAGGTCCTTACAGTCCAGCCTTGATATATATATTTACATAAAACAAAGATCGACTCTAACTTGGAGTAATGTCCTGGAGAATTTACTAACGAGTTTCAGAAAAAATTTAGACAGCTTATCAAAAGAAATTCTTGGAAATCAGAATTGCTTTCAAGATCGGATATGCTTGTAAAGATGGACAGGCAATGGGCATGCCCCACAGAATGTACAGACCTCACTTGCCTCTCTGGGGTCAGTCACCCCACGATTTGATTTTATCAACAGAACAAAAATCAACGTCATAAAATGAATGAACACCACCGTCCACATACGCTCATCCTTGAGACTCTCGGAGCTGCGGCTGTTGCCTGGTTTTTTTTTAAACCGTACTTTGGCTCCATACCTTCAGTTCCTCTTTCAGCACGACTACTTCTTCTCTAAGATCGTCTCGTTCACTCCTTACGGAATCAAAGAACTCTTTCTGCCTCTCTAACGCCTGAGCGTGCAGCGGAGCAAAGAGAGAGAAGACAGGCACAGGTGAGCAGATGACCTCAGAAGCAGGACTCCTAGGAAGGAGGCTTCTAGAAGACTAAGGAAAACAGTGACATCGGCAAGACATTCAACAGACTACACCTAAAGACACAGCCGCAGGGCCAGTGTGAAGCTTTCCATGTCGTTTACGCCAGCCAAGAAATGCCACTGCATGCTCCCTGAAGGACATCAATATTTTGAAGGATGCTCTTTTTCACATCCTCTCCTGGCTCAGTCTGTGGTTGCAGAGCATAGTCAGAGAAGTAACAGAAGCAAGGCACCCATGCAATGAGGGGTAAATGGAGACATGCTTATGAACCCCCAGTGACAACTGCTTTATTTAATAGCAATTTGACTATTTTCGTATGTTCACTCTCGGTGTCTGTTGCCACAGATAGGCACAGAGTGGTCCTGAAGCAAGCAGAGCACACATGCGGACACGCACACAAAATCCTCGGTAAGCGTTGGTGAGTGTATCAGAGTGAAAGCAAGGCGCGGCCTCACAATGTAAAGGCGCCGAGCTTTGCTCCAACGTCTAGAGATGGTTGTGAGTTGCTGTGGTCTGGAAGCTGTCTGGCATCACAGAGCACAGCCGTTCCTTAATTAAGTGGGCTCCTCTCTGCCCACCCAGCGCACCTGAATGCAGGCAGACTGCCCGTTTCCTTGGGGAGGGAGACGCCGACACCTCCCTGGGGAGACCCCAGGTGGGGCTTCGAGGGGCATCGCCCCTGCCACCTTGTAGCTTCCTCAAAGCCCTTTGAGAAGGAGCCCAGGTGACACCGACAGGGCGTTCCAAGAGGTCTGAGCCCCACGTGGACCTGCCAGGTGCACCTCCTCGCTCCTCTGACCTCTGTGCCTCTGGCCGCTCACAGGCAAGCCGGGGGCCCAGCAGTGCCGACAAAACGAGAATCTCCCTGGCTGGAAGTCAAGTTCCAATTTGGAGTTAACGTCCATTTTGGTGAGTTCATGCAGTCTCTCTTTTAATCGTGTCACGTGGGGGGTCGCATGCAAACTCAAACAAGCCTTTTCAGCAAACCAAAGAATCTGAAAGCGCTCAATCTGCTTGGCAGACTGCCCACTTGCACAGACGTCAAAGGCTTGGGAGTCCTACCCCTATTTTTTTGTCTTTCCACTCTATTGTTTCCTGAAGATCAGAAATCTCCCTGATATAACTCGCCTGTTTCTGCTGTAGCTGTCGGATTTCCTGAAGAATAGGGACAGATAGAAAGAAAGCAGACACGCGGTTAGACAGGAAGACACTCTGCAGTGCGGAAAACCCCGGAGCCAGCAAGCCCCCCGGAGGCCCCAGCGCCAGATTTGCTCACTGATCCCGAGTTTGTTCTCAGGATGCTCCCCAGCTCCCAGTGCAGGAAGAAAACCTGGGGTGAAATTCTCACTGACAGGTGCTGAAGTTTGAATCAAGTTAAAAAGGTTAAAAAAGAAAATCAAGCCTGTATTAATTTCCTATTGTTACTGCAACAAATAACCACACATTTAGTGGCTTAGAACAACACAGATATATTTTCTTACAGTTCTAGGGCTTGGAAGTTCAAAAGTCTTACAGTGCCCCCAAGGCGTGGGCAGGCCTGGGGTCTTTTCTGGAGGCTCGGGATGGGGCAGGGGGGAGAGAATCTATTCTCTGCTTCCTTTAAGCTCCTAGGGGTGCCCACAGTCTGGCTGTGGCCCCTCCCTCACATGGCTCTGACCTCCAAGCCCGTGGTCACGTCTCCTATCTGCCTTTGACTCTGCTTCCCTCTTACAAGGACTCTTAGCATCACACTGGGCCCACCCGGACGATACAGGATCATCTCCCATCACAAGGTCCTCAATCACATCTACAAAGTCCACTTTGCTGTGAAACGTAACTTACAGTTTCGGGGACTGGGACGTGGACATCTTAAGGGGCCATTATTCTCTCTGCCACACGTCCCCGAATAAACCCAAAACCACCAAAGAAAGAGAATCTGCTCTAATAAACGGAGCTGCCTCCTTATGCAGGCATAGAGAATTCACCTGAAGTCAATGCCCAAGAAAACTGATTAACTTTGGTAGTAAACTGACAAAATGCTCCCAAGTCACATACACACACACACACACACAAAGGAAAAGCTACTCACCTCAAGCATTTCTTCTCTTTGCTTCAGGGCCTCTTTCACTTCAGCAAACTGAAACTGGAGTATACTGTGGGCATGCTTTTCCCTTTCAAATTCCTATAAAAGAGGAGAGGAACATTCAAGTTGCAGTGGAATCACATTTTTCTGTTCCTCTAGTTCACATTCTTATGATTGACTTTCACCTGGAACAAACCACCTGCTACTACGTCAACAGTTTTCAAGGCTTTTTAAATGATAGGAGCCCATTTCTCTGGATTTTCTAGGAGACATCCTTATGATTTACTGTAAAATTAACCTAAGGAGTTGATGCAACTGACAGTATCTCCTGGTTTCTTTAAGGTAAGCAATGCCCGGGGAGGGGTCCCTTTACAGGGTGTCTGCTGAAGTCCACAGGGTTGTCTGGGCTGAGGGCCTGAAGGAGGAAGCTTTGCAAAAGACTGATAATAAAATTTGTAAAAGGCTGATGATAAAAACAAAAATCACTGTGGATGGTGACTGCAGCCAACAAATTAAAAGATGCTTCCTCCTTCGCAGAAAAGCTATGATAAACCTAGACATCGTATTAAAAAGCAGAGACATCACTTTGCCAACAAAGGTCCGTAAGTCAAAGCTCTGATTTCTCCAGTGGTCACATACGAATGTGAGAGGTGGGCCATAAGGAAAGCTGAGTGCCGAAGAATTGATGCTTTTGAATCATGGTGCTGGAGAGGACTCCTGAGAGTCCCTTGCACTGAAAGGAGATCAAACCCCTTGACTAAGGAGTCCCGTAGTTGATCCCAAAGGGAATAAACCCTGAGTATTCATTGGAAAGACTGATGCTGAAGCTGAAGCTCCAATACTTTGGCCACCTGATGTAAAGAGACAAAAAGACTCTGATGGAAAAGACCCTGATGCTGGGAAAGACTGAAGGCAGGAGGAGAAGAGGGTGACAGGAAACGAGATGGTTGGATAGCGCATCACAGACTCAACATATTAATAATATCATATATATGTATATATTCTACCATAATTACATATATATATATGTGTGTGTGTGTGTATATATATTCTCCCATTCTTACATAGACCATTTAATATATACTCTATCCTTACATGTATCATTTATATATATATTCTACCATCCTTATATATACCAAATATATGTATATAAATTCTTGTTGTTGTTTAGTTGCTAAGTCATGTCCAACTCTTTTGTGGCCCCATGGACTGTAGCCCATCAGGCTCCTCTGTCCATGGGATTTCCCAGGCAAGAATACTGGAGTGGGTTGCTATTTCCTTCTCCAGGGGATCTTAATGATCCAGGGATCAAACTTCCATCTCCTGCATTGCAGGCAGATTCTGTACCACTGAGCCACTGGGGAAGCCCTATATATGTGTGTGTGTATACATATATATGCACACACATATACATTCTCCCATCCTTGTGTGTATCACTTATGTGTATGCTCTCCCACCCTCACACACACCATCTACACACACACAGTCACTCTTCCCCGCATGGGGGGCACGTACTTTGCTCTTCTCCTCGTACTGCCGCCTGGACTCGGCCAGCTGCTCTTCCAGCTCCAGCAGCATGTCCTTTAGCGTGTCGACCTGGTACATGAAGTTCGTCTTCTCATTGTCTAGCTGAGCGTTGGAAACCATAGCCTTCTTATATTTCTCCTCAACTTCTGCTAGTGAGTCCTGCAGAAACCAGGTCAGGTTTTTGAAATTGTAGTAAGAAAACAAAACACGGATCAGTTCAGTATTTTTTAACAAAACCCCTAAAACTCAGCTCTAAATTTACATTTTATTTCTTAGAGCAAATGAATCAGAAGAAACATGGCAATTTTTGATTGCCCAGAATGTCCTCCTTTTAATTTGCTCAAATTCTTGTGGCTTGGAAATTAGTTATTAACTGTGTCTAGAGATGAAAATAGTCTACAGTCCTTAGGACAAGGGGGACCCCAGGTGGAGAAGGTGCTGGTCACAGAGGTGGCAGAGTCCAGCTGTGGGTTCTGAACTGGGCTGGGCTGTTCAACAGGCGCCTGACATGCCCGCTCCAGACACGTGATCAGGACCTGGGACAGCGCCAGTGAGAGTGGGTAGGGGCGAGAGAACACCTGCCACCAGCTGCCCATCGTCCCCATGGCAACTGATGAGCCAGGAGAGGCTTAAGTGCAATTTCATATCTTCAACTCAGAGGAAAACTCAACAAGCACCTCAGGCCTCTCTGGGCAGGTCCTAGAAAGGCAAACGCCATTCCTTTGAAATGACAATGAAGCAAAGAGCCTCCAAAATAAACACGCTCACCCGGGGCTCACACCCTGGCAGGGCAGGCAACAGGGTATAGCAGTGTGTGGGTTCCGGAACACAGATCAGGGGAAGGCGACCCCAGGAGAACAGAGGGCAGCAAAGGACCCTGAGCTACAGAAGGGTGGGCTCCTCTGGGTGCGTCCTGTTGGGTGCTACCCGGGGCTCCATGGAGACCAGCGATGCTCGCCTGCACTCACAAACGAGGGCAAAGATTTCAGGTGGGACCTGTCATTCCTGGGCTGCTTCCGTGGCTCCCTTCTCAGCACCACCAGGAGATGAAAGCCAGAATCTTAATCCCCACCCTAAAGAGAGGTCATAGGGCTTCCCAGGTGGCACTAGTGGTAAAGAACCCATCTGCAATGCAGGAGACATAACTGAGATGTGGGTTCGATCCCTGGGTCGGGAAGATCCCCTGAGGAGGGCCTGGCAACCCACTCCAGTGTTCTTGCCTGGAGAATCCTGTGGACAGAGGAGCCTGGCGGGCTACAGTCCATGGGGTCACAAAGAGTTGGACATGACTGAAGCAACTTAGCACACACACACAAGAGAGGTCACAAACAAGCAAGTGATCAGTCATGTGGTTTGGCACCCCTGGGATACTGAATTCAGACTGTTTCGGGGGTATTTTCCTGGAAGTTGAAAAGGAAATCACAGATTTACCCTCTCTCACTGCCCAGTGAACTCAGAGAACAGCCCTCGACTCCCCACCTCACCTTCAGGGAGCCTGGCAACTCAATTTCCTGTTGGCACAACACAGTAACTCCACCTTCTACAAGTACTGGGTATTTACTCAAATAAATTCAAGATGATACATATTCAGACATCGCTTCCATTAGTAAAATGGCACAGGATGCAAATAATTTGTGTGTTTCAAAAGCACAGCAACCGAACTTCCTTACTGGGAGACATCAGGTGTTTTGAGAAGCAAATTAAGACGAAGCAGTGTTTGTTATGTAAGGTCTGTAGGTAAGTGGAGAAAACCCCAAATCCTTCTCTGGGTGGGTTGGGAGTGTACCACGGAGGGTACACTTCTGTAGGAAATGAGAAGGTGGTTTGAACTCGGGTGTGGTGGTGGGAGGACAGTGAGAAAATACATGCATCAGGAAAACGAGTTAGTAAGTTTTTCTAGTGAGTTACAATTTTCAGGTCTTGATGTAAAAGCTGCTTTTGTGTAAACCATGAACACACACACCCAGGCTTCTAGCATTGCTGCCACATTGAGGTCTACAGTCTGGAGCCTCTTCAGAGCAAGCATGCAATCTGAAGGCCTTCTGGAGGGTTTTTACAGTTAAGTTGGGTTAATTCCATGAGCCCACGCTTCCATAAGCTGGTACCTTCATCTCTTTCAATCCCTGCATGTATTTGCCTTCTACATCCTGAATCTGGTCCTTTAACTCATTGAGTTCCTGGGGGAAACGGCAAAAAAGGCAAATGATGTCAAAGGGGGAAAAAAAGAAACGGACAGAGACCACAGAGAAGGAGAGGCAGCCCCCTTATTTGGGTGGTCTTAGCAGCGATCTTCTCATCTTTTTAAGTGTTAAAAGAAAAATAAGATGAATTTCAATACTACAAAGACGAAAATTTCGGTGTGTCTCATATAACACTTTCACACAACTTTATCAGACGTAGATGTCTTCATATATTTTGACACAACTTTATAAAACAGGCAAACGTGCTTCTGAGAATGGAACCAGTTAATTTGCTCACATTTAACAGTTCATTCAAGCTCTTTTGAGTTCTACTCTGAGCTACATACAGAGCAAGATGCTGAAGATGGAAACCAGCAAAGCCTTGCCCCCACCCTTACGGAGCACCAGGTCTCTGCCTTCCTGTCTGGTCCACCCCCACATTCCCGGAGGCCGGTGTCCGGTATGAGCTGGAATCTCAGTAAATCCTTATTGATCAAAGGGGTGAGACTCACGAGCCCAGAGCAGAGACAGAGTATGACTGCAGCAAACGTTACCTCGAGGCAGGGAAGGACGCCCCAGGCTGCAGGAGGCTGAGGGGCAGTTCGGGGGTGGGGACATGTCAGGAAGAGCGATCAGAAACGATTCTAGAAAGCAGGGGAGCTGGAAGGTGTCTGCAGGGAAGCTGGTTCCCCACCAGCCCCGACGCTCTGGGCTCCCTGGGAAAGGACACCCCGCAGTTCAGACAGCAGCAGGGGTGGCGGGTTCTCTCGCGGCCAGATTTCATTATTAGAAAGTGTGTCCACAAATGAGGCCAAACCTGACCTCGAAGCACCTCGCAGGCCTTGGCTCTCTCTCCAGTGGACACAAGGTCTGGTGACTTGGCCTTCCCTCTGCCCGGCCTCCTATCCAGACGGGGTGTCCCCAGTTGCTTTGACCAGTAGAGGCCATTTCTCGGTCACACGCTCAGTGTTGAGATGTAACAGAGAACAGTGTACACATTCCAGTGGGAGGAGGAAAAAATCACTAAAATGCCATGACGGGGTCGACTGGAAGCCGATTACAGCAGGGCAGGGAGGGCGTGTTGAAGGCAGAGGGCAGGGGTGCTCCAAGGGCAGAGTGCGACCCTTGGGAGCGGTGAGGACTCTGTGTCCAACACCTTCAAGCGCTGAGGACGGAGTGTCTGCACCTGCCCTGTGTGCAGAGGTCGCTGAGTGCCTCTGGGCAGTGTGGTACGGGCTCCCGCCCAGGTGTGCCCAGGGAGCTGAGGAATCCCAGCGCAGGTGAGCCCCGCCGGGGCGGGGAGGTCAGGGGTGGCTTCCTGCAGGACACCAGAACTGGGCTGGACCCTGCTGTTACTGGATCACGGAGCTTAGGGGAGGCAGGGAAGACTTAACCAAGAAGAAAGAGCTGGGATTTTACAAACTCAATCTTGTTTTACTCGAAGACTGCTTTCCACAGCGATTTCTCTGGCTCATGCGTTAAGCAGAGAGCCTTACCTTGATCTCCCGGATAGAAGCCTCGGTGTCAATGGAGATGGAGGTGTCCCCACTGCCCCTCCGAGAAGAAGTCCCACCCAGGGAGGCCAGTGTGGCTGCAGACAGGCCAGGCAGGCTGCGAGACCCCTGCGACGTGGCAAAGAGCAAATGGGATTTCAGCCCAAATCAGAACTGCTTCTCAGTCTACCAGAATGGTTCCTTTACTTGGAGTCAGTCTCTAAACTGGAAAATCTTTGGTGGGTTTATGGCGAGTCACAAAGAGAAGGGCCTCATCTCAAGGGGCCTCATGAATGCTGGAGGTTTGTTGGATCAACTGTGAGCTCCACGGCTGGGCCCATCGTTGAATTCCTTCACTGTTCTGAAAGATTTAAACACACACTGGGAGGGGACCCCCCCAAAGGTGGTGACGCCGGCTGGGGAGTCACTCACTAGTCTGCTTCACTACGTGGTGAAATTCTCTCTTCAATCAAGCAATCCACTTTCCGGTTAGTTTTACCCGTAAATTTCAGGGCCCTCTGATTTCTGCATGACATCATAAAAAGCTCTACAGAAATTCTTTACCTTTTCAGTGAAGTCTTTTTCTGGTCTCTCTTCAACCTGGAGGGGAAAATGGACACATGTTAAATACAGAAACACATTAAATGGAGAATCTGGATTTAGGGGGAAAGAGAACAATAAGATAAAGCATTGGCTTCTTTTGTGACTCAAACACTAGGTGCCACGAGGCTCTTGGACACTCTTGGTGGCACATGGGTGGCCCGTGGGCAGCTCACTATGCCTGGTTGAGGTCCGTTGTGTGGTTTTTCAACTTTTGCAGTTTCCACAGGAAAGTGATTTGTGAATGATCTGAATCCGAACAGGTTGATTTGACAGGTATTTCTACACTGCGTGCAGAACCGAGTGTAGACCGGATGGCACCAGCCTCATTCACCCACCACAGTAACTGTGATCGGAACGTGAGGATATAACCAGGGCTCCAGGGGCTGGAAGATGCAACCACACAGGGTTTTACTTTCGGCTATCACTAACCTTGGTCTCCAAGCAAGAGAAAGCAGTGGAGACAATGGCTGCAATTTTTCCACTGCTCATGAGTAACTGAGTCGTGTCCTACTCTTTGCAACTCTATGGACTGTAGTCCGCCAGGCTCCTCTGTCCTTGGAATTTTCCAGGCAAGAATACTGGGGTACTTTGCCATTTCCTCCTCTAGGGGATCTTCCCAACTTAGGGATTGAACCCACATCTCCTGTGTCTCCTGCATTGGTAGGCAGGTTCTTTACCAATGAGCCACCTGGGAAGCCCCTCCTGTAGAGCACAGGGAACTAAACTATATTCCATATCCTTGGAAAAGAACATGAAAAAGAATGTATATATATATATATATATGTATAACAACCACTTTTCTGTACAGCAGAAATTAACACAACAGTGTCAATCAACTACACTTCAATAAAATTTTTTTTAAAAAAAATAAGAAAACAAGCTTATAGTTACCAAAGGGGAAATGTGGTGGGTAGGAATAAATTAGGAGGTTGGGATTAACAGACCCACACACTACTATATACAAAATGGATAACATGTATCTACTGCATAGCACCGGGAACTGTACTCAATACTTTATAATAACCCATGAGGAAACAGAATCTGAAAAAAGATGTATATGCATATATAACTGAATCACTTTGTTGTACAGCAGAAATTAACACTACAATGTAAATCAACTGTACATCAATTAAAGAAAGAGAAGTGGTGCTATGGTTTCTCCTGTAGTCACGTACAGATGTGAGTTGGACCATAGGAAGGCTGAGCGCTGAAGAATTGATGCTTTTGAACTGTGGTGCTGGAGAAGACCCTTGGACAGCAAGGAGATCCAACCAGTCCATCCTAAAGGAAACCAACCCTTAATATTCATTGGAAGGACTGATGCTGAAGCTGAAGCTCCAAAACTTTGGCCACAAAGACTCATTAGAAAAGACCCTGATGCTGGGAAAGACTGAAGGCAGGAGGAGAAGGGGGTGACAGAGGATGAGATGGTTGGCTGGCATCAGTGACTCGATGGACATGACTCTGAGCCAGCTCCGGGAGATGGTGAAGGACGGGAGGCCTGGGGGGCTGCAGTCCACGGGGTCGCAGAGACTGAACTGGTGTGCTGCCACTGCAGCCCCTCGGGTTGCCACCAGGTGGCAGCCCGTGTCGCGTGGAGGAGGACGTGCCCAGGGAGCCTTGGTGGGGCGGGGCACCTCTGACTGCCCCTGAAAAATGAACAGACAAGCAAGGAACCCCAAGAGTGAGTTTAAGTTGACATAAAGCACAGCACTTTATCTTTGAAAGTAACATACAAAGAAACAGAATAGATGGAGGGCTTTCAAACACCATCGTGGCTGCTGCACAAAGTGACCCGGAGGATGTTGTGGGCGACACACACCCCCGCAGGCCGCAGCCACGGCAGCACGGGACCCGGCACGAGCCACAGGACTCTGCGGACCTCGCCTCTTCATCCCAGACAGGGTGGCGGCACCATGGATCTTGCGGCCTATTAACCCTCTTATTCTCATTTACTGAGCGATACTAAACACCTTAGGTGGATGTGAAAACGTCATAGGAACAGGCTTTTGAAATATGCAAATCACGATAGAGTGTATACAAGGGCATCTTTTAAAATCTATGGGAGAGCACAAACATACGGACACCAAGAAAGGAAAGGGGGGTGGGAAGAACTGGGAGACTGAGACTGACATATATACACCATATATACACTCATGTACACTGCTCTGTATAAAACAGATCACTAATGAGGACCTGTTGCAGAGAACTGAGAACTCTAGTCAGTGCTCTCTGTAACCTAAATGGGAAGGAAATCCAAAAAAAAAAACAAACCCCGAGATATATGTATAGCTGCTTCGCTTTGCTGTACAGCAGAAACTAATACAACATTGTAAAGCAACAATAACAATTAAAAAAAAAATCTTTGGGAGATAACCATTTCCGAAAAATTTCTTTGACATTTTGAATTATGTCAACTCTTCCCTCCCTGGTGGCTCAGATGGTAAAGAATCTGCCTGCAGTGCAGGAGACCTGGCTTCCATCCCTGGGTTGGGAAGATCCCCTGGAGAAGGGAATGTCTGCCCTCTTCACTATTCTTGCCTGGAGAATCCCACAGACAGAGGAGCCCAGCAAGCTATAGTCCATAGGGTCTCAAAGAGCTGGACATGACTGAGCAACTAACGCTTTCACGTTTTCCTTTCAAAAACAAAAGCTGAAAGTAGCACATTAAGTATTTTATTAATTCCAACCTTCTAAAACGGGGTCTAAGTGAGCTTACTATTTAGCCTCACTTAAGTATCATGTCTGGTAAGGTTTTAAATCCCAGGTTTGGCATATCAGCACCCGACTGGCCCACCCTCCTGGACACAGAGCCCAGTATGTGGGCGCAGGGAGACCCGAGCCAAGGGTTTGGAGACAAAGCAACTTCTCCTCGTGGTGTCCAGCCCCCAGGCAGGAAACGGGACCACAGACAGAGGCAGGTCACCACAGGCTCCCTCTCGAGAAACCAACAGACAGCAGTGAACACTGCTCAGAAACACCCCTCAAATGTAAACAGCAGTGGAGCCTAGTATTAGACTGGAAACTCCTGGTTTTCAGTCCAACAATATTGACCTCATCTGGATGACTCGGCCTTCAACTATTGTATTCATAATTCAAGACCTGTTTTTTCCACCCGATTCCTGCCCTCACCTCTTTACAAGACCTGAACATGAGTCACTACAGCCTTTTGTTTTCCTGGGTCATAGGGGACCAGGGTTCCTGTTCACCACTCAGGCTTCTCTGTGAGCACAGCGCCACGTGAACCTGGGCTCCACACAGGGCACCCCGAGGATGCTAGGGGCGCGTGAACCTGGGTTCCATGTGGGTCACCCCGAGGATGCTAGGGGCGCATGAACCTGGGCTCCACGCAGGGCACCCCGAGGATGCTAGGGGCGCATGAACCTGGGCTCCACGCGGAGCACCCCGAGGATGCTAGGAGCACGTGAACCTGGGCTCCACGCAGGGCACCCCGAGGATGCTAGGGGCGCGTGAACCTGGGTTCCATGTGGGTCACCCCGAGGATGCTAGGGGCGCATGAACCTGGGTTCCACGCAGGGCACCCCGAGGATGCTAGGGGCACGTGAACCTGGGTTCCACGCAGGGCACCCCGAGGATGCTAGGGGCGCATGAACCTGGGCTCCACGCGGAGCACCCCGAGGATGCTAGGGGCACGTGAACCTGGGTTCCATGTGGGTCACCCCGAGGATGCTAGGGGTGCATGAACCTGGGTTCCACGCAGGGCACCCCGAGGATGCTAGGGGCGCGTGAACCTGGGCTCCACGTGGAACACCCCGAGGATGCTTCAGAGCCCTGGCAGCTTCACTGGGTCCGAGTGGGACCCTGAGGCGTGGGGGACATGGCTGCACTGGCCCCTCCAGGCCTGGCTCACCCAGCCTCCTGGGTCCAGCTCTCCAGAAGCACCCTACCCACCCCTCTATCCCCACCCCAGAACCTGTGCTCTGAGTTCCACACTGTATCTCACCCATTTGTTGAGGTCTGCCTCCCCGGCCTGTGCGTCCCTGCCGGAGACAGGTGATGTCTTTCCCCTGCAGCTCTGTGCCTGGAACATTCGATAAACACTGGCTGAATGAACAGACCCCAACTTCCTCAACAGGAACACTCTGGGCTCGTCGGAGAAGGAAACACAGCTTGCCTACAGAATGTGAAGCGTGTGCCCTCCTGAGACGGGGTGGGGTCCTCTCTGCTCCCCCCAAGGCTGGAGGACTGGCGGGTGGGGCACCCTTCGGGTGCAGAGGCACCTCGGTTTTCTCAAAGTGGGACAAGCTGTCACCTCCCTCATTCTGGTTAGTTTGCTCTTGGATAGTGCTCCCCTCGCCCGTCCCCCAGGGCACCAGCCTGCCATCCACACTCAGAGCTGCCCAGAGCTGCCATGGCTCATGCTTCCTTCCTGTCCCCTGCTCTGGCTCACAGAAACCCCACTGGGACTATATTCATGCTGGATCACAGCTGGGGACATTCCCCATGAGCCACGGGGGACAGCACTCCCACCCCTGGAAAACTCGCCCCAGGAGAAGCAGGTTATCAACTCAAATCTCTTCTTGTCTTTACGTTTCAAGAGTATCAATTACCCGTCTTTACAGGTGGAGCTCAGGAAGCCTACATGCCTGGCCAGGTGTCCCCAGGAAGGAATGAGAGCTGTGAACTTTAGCCTGGGTTCTTGGAATCCCTCCTCCCTTCCTGCCCTGCGTCCCTCTGAGAGGCCAGGTCAGTTGCCCCCAGGGTCCTCTCCCTGAGGCCCCGCCTGCCCCTGCGGCTCCTCCCTGCCAGGCAGGAGGGCCAGGGGAGTCTGAGCACAAGTTTCCTGGACTCTTTCCAATCAACACGGTCAAGTACACCCACTTGCACTCTGCCGGTCTCGCAAGCCCAAAATACAAACACCCACCCCTTTCCAGTGCTGGGACCGCCCAGGACTCAGAAAATAGAAACGAGCCGATTCCAAGGAAGAGACTGAGCTCTGGAAGCACAGGGCCAAGGGCTAGCTCAGCTGAGTCCTCCGACTCTGCAGAGGCCAAGGGTGCTGCCCATGTTCTGGCCTTGCAATGGCCAAGAGCCACTGTAACCACACGCCCTGGGGAACCGCCCTGCACAGCCAGAGTGTCTCTGCCTCCTGAGGGCCTCACACAGAGGCGTCCTCAGCTCTGAGGTCCCCCTCCCCACCCCCGCATCGTGAGGGGCCCAGATGCTGACCTTTGCTCACTGACTGTGCCAACCTCAGTCAGTGACCTTTATAAACGAGCAGATGACTCAGGGGAGAGCGGAGACTGGACCGATGACCTGTGTGCAGTGAACTGAAGGTTCAGCTCAGTCAAGTCCCTGGAAGTCTTGCAAACCCAGGACTCTCAAGGGACCAAGAGGTGGTGGGGCAGGTGTGGCCAGGCCCCCCAGTTACAAAGAGACGCCCACCTCTCCTTATCAGGCCCCAGGGACGATGGCCCGGTGAACGCTCACCTCTCTTGCGTCCACTAAACCCATATTCTGAGTAAACTGTTCTCAGGTTTAAGAAGCAGATGACAGAGGAACTTGTATCTGGTTTCCATCTCTTGGGGCTTCCCTGATAGCTCAGTTGGTAAAGAATCCACCTGCAACGCGGGAGACCTGGGTTCAATCCCTGGTTGGGGAAGCTCCCCTGGAGAAGGGATAGGCTACCCACTGCAGTATTCTTGGGATTCCCTGGTGGCTCAGCTGGAAAAGAATCTGCCTGCAGTGCGGGAGACCGAGGTTGATCTCTGGGTTGGGAAGATCCCCTGGAGAAGGGAAAGGCTACCCACTCCAGTATTCTGGCCCGGAGAATTCCAAGGACTGTATAGTCAATGGGGTCACCAAGAGTCGGACACGACTGAGCAACTTTCACTTTCACTTTTGGTCTCAGGTCTGGGGAGCTTGACTGAGATGCTACTCTGCGGCTTTATCCTGAAGCCCGAGTAAAGCCAAAGTGGTCAGACCAGCACTGTTCACAGCTGCCGGTCCCACCAAGCCATGCCGGGCCGGGGACTGGTGCGGGGTCAGGCCTCAGCCTCTTTTGACAACCGTGAACTTTCATTTTTCCCAAAAAATGAGCACTGGAGAGTGTTACACCCTGTTAGTCATCGCACAGAATGTGACTCCTGCCAGGCTGAAGGTTTTACCCGGACTGTGTGTGTCTGAAACACACAATCTCGGGCCCGAAGGTGGAGGCAGGCCGGCCCTCGCAGGCGCGGGCTGCTGACCGCGGAGTCCTGAGCTCACAAACGGGGCACTTCGCTCATATCTGTCGCATCAGGAGAAGCGACCCTCCGGGTCTGACCACCGCACTCACGTGTCACTGAACAGCTCAAAGTCTTCCTGTCCCGGCTTGATGGGCCCTGGGTGCGGCAGTAAGCAGGGGGCTTTGTGGGGTGTCTGTCACCCCAGGTCCCCTCTGCCCCCCCTCAGCACGGTCAGGACATGGCTTCTATTCCCCTCATGGCTGGGGGGACGGGGGTGTCACAGGACTGTGAGGGTGGTGGGGGTGTCTCACACAGAGGGGGCGGCCTCCCTGCTGGGGGGACGGGGGGCTCACAGAGGGGGCGGCCTTCATTTCCACCGAGAAACAGGCTCTCCTGTTCTAATACTTAGCTTTCTTATCTGCCTTCTGCTTCTGCACCCTCGATACGCAAACAGTGCACAGAACATTACTATCAGGAAAGCACCCATACAGCCCAGTGAGGGACACCTCTGGCCTTGGCCTTGGCAGCAGGGAGAGCTGGGCAGGCGTGGGGGTATGGAGGTCCCTGACTCAGCAACACGGGCTCCATCTGCAAAAGCGATCCTTTGGCCTGCTCCTCCAGGAGCTGCAGATAGCCTGCATGGGGTGAGAAACCTCCTGGCTTTCAAAGGCGGCATCTAGTTTAAAAAACAAAGCAGCAATGCCCACAGGCGCACCTGGGCAGGGAGGAGACTCACCCCCACGTCTCTTCTTGATGACCAGGAAGACTTCCTAAACTTTAGACAGCTAACAGCGGGCTTGTGTGAGTGTTAGGAGCCTCAGTCAAGCTCCTCTAGGATGCAGGGGTGAGGGAAGAGATCAGCTTTGCCCACCTGTGCCCCTTCCGCCCAGGGTCTATTGGGAGGGGCACCCTGAGGTGTGGCTCAGCATGCAGCCCCGGCCCCTGCCCACTGAACGCTCCTCCCCTGGTCACTGTGTCAGGCCCCAAAATGTCCCTTGGACAAAAAAGGCCTGCCAATCGCTTGTGGTCAAAAGAATAACACAGTTGCCTCCTACAAACCATCAGATGTGGTGACACTGTCTAAAACTCCCAAGACCAGGGGAAACATACGCAACAATGAGACTTAAGTGACGGGGACGGGAGGGCAGGGGCCCTGCTTTCTGATGCGGCCCTGGGGTCATCTCATGCGGAGTGACGGACAGCAGAGCAGCTCTGAGGTCGGTTTCCCAGGCTCTGAACAGAGGACCCAGGGCGTCGAGGGCGATGGGGCAGGGCCAGGAGTGCGTGGCACTCATACTACCCTAAAAACGGTCAGGTCCAAGAACGGACAACGCTCCAAACAGAGGTTACAAGTGAATCCTCCAATCTAAAAAAGTGGTACAAATGAGTTTATGTACAAAGCAGAAACAGACTCACAGATGTGGAATACAAACCTTTGGTTACTGGCGGGGAAAGCTGGGCGGAGGGATCAACTGCGAGTTTGGGATCAACATATACACACTACTATCTATAAAACAGGTAACTAATAAGGACCTCCTGTATAGCGCAGGGAACTCCACTCAACACTGTGTAATGACCTATAAGGGAAAAAAATCTAACAGAGGATAGATATATGTATATGCATAACTGATTCACTTTGCTGTACAGCAGAACCTGATACCACATTGTAAATCAACTGTACTCTAATAAAAGTTAAAAAAATAAAGTTAACTGGGACAAATACAAAAAAATAAAGAAGTGAATCCTTCCCATTTTTAAATCATAAAAAACAACACTTCCATGCACACGGCTGTCTTTCTTCCCCACCACGCAAAGTTCCCTCCTCCCAGGAAGGCCCGTCAGAGACTTCTGAGATGGTCCTTCAGAAGCTTGAGCAGGGCTATTCCGATCTCACTGAACCGTCCTTTTGTAAATTTGGAAAAGCGTCTTCCCCAATCCCGTGTTTTAAACTGAGACCTGGACTAAACCATGGAACACCTTCCGGCTTGTTTGTGGGTTCAGGCATCTGAAGGTTGGGGAGGGTTCTTCTTGGGGGTCACAGGATGAGGGTGTGAGGGCAGGAGGCAGGGAGGAAGGGAGGGGACAGGGGCCAGAGAGAGAGAGAGACCCACTCACCACTGGGCTGGCCCGCGCAGAACTGGCTCTGGAGGAGGCGCGGGAGCTGGACTTGAAGTGGCCACTGAGCTCCGAAGCCTGCCCACCCAGCTGGCCGCGGGACACAGAGACAGAACAGAGGAACAGGTCAGCGAGGTCAGCGAGGACACAGAGACAGAAGCAGAGGAACAGGTCAGCGAGGAGGATGCAGGCTGCACAATAGGCGCCCCAGTTAGCGGCGAGGTCAGCCGGGTGCAGCTCAGAGAGGAAGGAGAGGTTAGTGCGGCTAGCGGCGGCCCCCTGCAAGAAGGCAGTGCTGTCCCAGCTCCCGACCCACGGCCACTCACAACACACAACTTAGTCATCCTGTCAAAGAACGTGGGAGTCCCGCTCGGTAGGGTGCAGATCACACACAGCACCTGCTTGGCCAGGAATTGGTGGGGGGGACACCCAGTTTCTGCGCAGAGAAACCTGGACGATGCGGAAGAGGGTGGTCGGGGGACCGGGACCGTGAGCTGCCTCCCGGCATGGGACCGGGAAAGGGCGGGACAGGGGCCTGGCTTTGGGGCAACGGAGGAGTCTGCTTCTCTATTATCTCTGCAAGTGGATACAAAACAAGATCCAGGGCCAACACAAGATCAGTCATGGCTTGCTCAAGCGCTACAGGACCTTCTGTCTGGTTGCCTGTGTATCTATGTTGCTGCTGTTTAGTTGCTCAGTCGTGCCCGATTCTTTGGGTCCCCACGGACTGTAGCCCGCCAAGTTCCTCTGTCCGTGGGATTTTCCAGGCAGGAAGTCCGAAGCAGGTTGCCATTTCCTTCTCCAGTGGATCTTCCTGGTCCAGGGATCGAACTCGAGTCTCCTGCGTCTCCCGCGTTGCGGGCGAATTCTTTACCACTGAGACACCAGGGAAGCCTGTATCGATTAACACGTATCCATCTTCCCTAAACTTTCTCCCTTCTGGTATAGGAAAACACCAGCAACTCGTTTATCCGGAGGCTGTGCCCTCTTAACTTTGATCTGTATTCACATTTGTTCCAGCCCTACAAGATTTTACCTTCCTCTTAAAACAAGGCAGGGTAGGGGGTGGGTGGAAGGGGAGGCAGGATTCGAACACCATTTAGGACCGCGGGGGTCAGCAGACTGAGCAGCGGGTCTGAGAGGCCTCTGCTGACTGTCCCCTCCCTGCCCCCCACCCCACCCCCACCCCGAGACCCGCAGGCATTATCCCAACTGCAAGTTACAAGGAGCCATAGCTTCAGGGATTGTCCTGATCCTTATCGTAAATACCATTGCTCCGCCTGTCTCTTTTTCCATCAGCGTGGAATTCTCCAGGGCAGAGTCTGTGTATTTTGTTCCCTGCTGAATCCCTGGCCACCAGAGGAGGCCTGGCATACAGGAGGCACTTGAGAAATACTTGCTGAACGAACCACTTCAACTTTAGACTGTAAATCGCCTCGATCGAGACGAGTGAGCTCCCCAGACGGGTTCTGCCCGGACTCACCCCTCGGCTGCATAAACACTTCACGTATATTTACATGTAGGTGAAAGATGCTTTCTGAGACACACAGACACAATACGGCCGCACGTACACGGCATGTAAGAATCACGCCACACGGGCACACACAAGAAATTCACCCGCAACACCAGCCTCACCTTTCAGCTTTCTTGTTCAAAATAAAGAAAAACACGTGACATCAGCACTGTAAAGCAGTGCTTTTTGGGTTTTGCTGATGTAAAAGTGAGGAAAACTTCCTCGTGTAGACAAATCCTATTATATTCTATACCGTTCACATCCTGGTTTATGGTGCAGAGATGCGACGGATTATTGTTAATAAGGCTTCTTTCTGACCCAAGCTTCCCCAACTCCTGAGTCAAAAACCGCTCTCAAATCATCTGATCTGACTCGGTGCGGAAAAGAATCAAGTTTAAAGTCTGTGTCGTGCGGTCCGTGTGGCACCTTTGGAGCCATCTGTGCTCTGCAGTCAGTGTGGCTAATTGTGGGCTGACATCAGGGAGAAAGATCCGAGTCCAGGGTCCATTTCTAATCAGCTGGGAGACCCTGGGAAAGTTACGTAGCCTATCACCGGTGGCATCAAGTAGGGCTACTGACCACACGGGAGGGGAGGATTATGCAAGAGAATGCAAGCTGGGTTTTCCCCCTGCTGTCTGTTCCTGATAAAACAATTTGCATGGCTCCTGGACTGGGTGGCACTGGTGGTGATGACCGAGGGTCAGAACAACTTAGAAGGTCAAGTCACTCAGGGCCAGGAGTCCTCCCTACAACATACAAACAGCTTACGCATGGTAAGGAAGGTACAAAATAGAAAGGTTTCAAGGAGAAACGGTTCTACTTTTAAGAACTTGTCATTAAAAATCAAATCATTTAACTGTAATTGTGATAAGTCATTTATGAATAAGTGGGGTTTCCCAGTTGGGGCCAGTGGTAAAGAAACCACCTGCCAATGCAGGAGACACAAGAGATGTGAGTTTGATCCCTGGTTCGGGAAGATCCCTTGGAGAAGGACATGGCAACGCATTCCAGAATTCTTGCCTGGAGAATCCCATGGACAGAGGAGCTGGGCAGACTATGGTCCATAGAGTTGCAAAGAGTCGGACATGACTTATGCACGTAATAAGTCATTTAGCTGTAAACACATCCTATGTCTGAGGCAAACTTTCTGGGAGAAGGAAGATGGGGACATGCCTTTAAAGGGGGCTCAGGGTTGTCTTATGCAGGCTTGGGGTCAGCCTGGACTCTGAGGTCAGAGCACCATGGGTCAGGACAGAAGGGACCCCAGAGGCGCAGTGTCCTCATCTTTGTATGTGTACATTTAGGCAGCCACAGCTCCTATCTGGAAGGAGAACCTGGGAAGCTGCTTTCCTGGGCATGGGGAACTCCGAACCCCCCTGGAAGGCTATTGTGAGGGTGTGAGCGGAGCTGGGGGAGAACGAGAGGTCAGTGAACCTTCCCTCCCGCTCAGCTCGCTGACCTGCAGCCGGCCGGCACAGAGCTCTCTTCTGAGGGATTGTATCCCAGGGTTCAATCGGTCCCGTTTAATCCAGCAAACATGTGCTGTGCTCCTTCTGCATAGGAATGCAGTGTTAGGTGCAGAAAAATGTTCTTTTATTCTCTTTTATTTCTTCTGCCCGGCGTGATACCAGCCACAGGAGTCCTATTTTAGGCTTTCTGCTGCAAGGACAAGAAGATCTTTCACCTCCTTAACTCCCTAAAGCCATCCCTCCCTGGGGCTCCTCCAGGAGGCTGAAAGCATGAAGTAACTGCCGCACACAAGTGCGATCAGCAATGCTGATCGCTGCACTCTGAAGGCCAGGAATCAGCTACGGGGAATGTCCACCTACAGAGGTAACATCAAAGAGAATCTATGAGACGAACACCCCGCCAGACAGCAGGAGTTCTGCTTCAGCGTCTCAGAGGTTTCCCTCCCTTAAAGAGTTAGCACGCGGTCTCTTACTGATGAAAGAGAAGCATTTAGTCGCGCTTTATCTGTCAGACAGGCCAGAGCTATTTTATCCACAGCACGTATCGTTTGTGAGCTTTTTAAGTGCCTAGAAACATATTTAAGAACTGGGGGAAAGACTTAGTATAGTGTACTCCACTGCATCAAAATTTTATGCAGAATAAAAGTGTTCAATGCAAGTGTTTAGTCAGATGTCAGCAAAAACTCATGCTGCATGGGACTGACTCATACACACTACTATATATAAAACAGACAGCTGATAGGGACCTCCTGTACAGCACAGGGAACTCTACTCAATCCTCTGCAACAACCTGTATGGGAAAAGAATCCAAAAAAGAGTGTATATGTATATGTGTGTGTTTGTGTGTCTATCAGATTCCTTTTGCTATATCCCTGAAACTATCACAACACTGTAAATCAATTATGTTGCTGCTGTTTAGTTGCTAAGTCATGTCCAACTCTTTTGTGACCCCCATGGGCTGTAGCCCACCAGGCTCCTCTGTCCATGGGATTTGTATACTTCAATATAAATTTTTAAAAACCCATGCTATCTCACTTATTAGATTAAATATTTATAAAAATTACATTCTGAAGAAAACTGAAAGTTACGCTGGCTTCCTTCACAGGAATTCCGGAATATTCATGATGATTGGAGAAATATAATAAATCATAAAGTTGGATCGTTTAGCCAATCAATCAAGTAGTGAAAATGTTAGTCACTCAGTTGTGTCAAACTCTTTGTGATCCTGTGGACTGTAGCCTGTCAGGCTCCTCTGTCCACGGAATTCTCCAGGCAAGAATACTGGAGTGGGCTGCCATCTCCTTCTCCTGGGGATCTTTCCAACCCAGGGATCGAACCTGAGTCTCCTACTTTGCAGGCAGATTCTTTACCATCTGAGCCACCAGGGAAGCCCCTAGTTAAGTAGCCAATTATTTCCCAAAGCAAAATTGTAAGAGCACTTTCAAGTATTTCCCAAGCCATCGTATTTCACGAGGCTTGAACGCATCTTTCTGGGATCGTGGAGGAGACCCGGGAGGCAGAGACCCCCACCCCTGGGCAGGGCTGAGTTGCGGCTCATGCTCTTTCAACTGGTCCTCAGGACAGGCCACCAGCTTCCTCACTTCCACGGGCTGATCTCATTTTCCCATTTTGTCTACCTTTATCCTTCACTCATTCACTCATCTTTTTCATGCAACAAGTATTTCTCACACAACGACTACACCTTTATCGAGAAAGCCCATCACTTCAAATCCTTCGAAGAGGTGAAAGGACAATAAAATAAGGAGATTCCATATGTGTGATACCTAAAATTTTTTCATCTTCCTCGACTATCGAGAGGTGAGAATATTTTGTGGCCTGCTGAATTCCTTTCTGTTGTCTTTTATTATTGTACCATCACTTCATCTTTGTTGCAGGGAAAGAGCGGATGCAACTCAGTGAAGGTCAGTCTTTCTCCCCTTGATGTCAACATAAATTGATGATGAGTGAGGACTCCGGGACTTGGTGACGGACAGGGAAGCCTGGCGTGCTGCAGTCCATGGGGTGGGGTCACAAAGAGTCGGACATGACTGAGCCACCGAACTGACTGAGGACATGCAGCTAACCACTAAAGGCTATGTGACTCATGTTATCCATGACCCTTACTAGCATGGAAAACCGGGATGAGATAGTGCTTTCTCCCTATAATTCTGGTTAGTTATCTCCCAGGACTGGAGCTGCACAGAGTGAGTCACCCTCGGGTCATGCAGCAGAAAGCTCCGGAAACACAGAAAGTGCCTTACAGCATGAGAACCACAGGCACCACCCCGCCGAGCGCCACCAAGACTGCTCTCGTCGGACACAGAAGCCTGTGATGGAAACACACCATCAGGACAGGGCGCCTTCCTCTCCATCGGCACCTGGGAAACACTAAAACGTAAGCTAGAAAAGAGTGGCATGTGCTGGGAACAAGTCCTGAAAACATCATGATGGCAGACGTGCAGCAAAGGCTCAAAACCACCTCCACAGGCAAAGACGGTGCAGCAAAACACAGGGTCGTGCAAAAAATCTGGGAGAGAGGAGTTTTAGTTGCTGTCAACTGGCATGCAATAGAATTTTCAATAGATCCTTTAAATCTGATTCTGAAAAATATTCCTTGCTAAGTAAAAAGTTGTTCATCTAGACTTAAAATGAGCAGATAGTTCAAATATGCTGAATTTTGTCAAGGCATCCTCATACTTGACTCTTAGAAAGTTATTCCAGTATGAAGTGACTTTGGAATAAAAACAGCATGGTGATTAGAGCTCAACATTTCATCATTCTTTAAGAAGTGCTAACTAAAGGACAGAACATTTCATCAACTTGAAATTCCTATGTAATTAATCACCGAGGGCAAACAGGAATTTACAATACATCAATGGAACTTTAATTTCCCCCATTTTCCCTAGCGGACACAGTGGGTTTGCTGGGTCTAATTCATAAATGTGCAATCGCATGGTGATTCAGAAAGTTATCAACAGGAAGAATATAGCTACTCTGAATACTTTAGTTTCCTGTAAGGTATTAATACCTTGTATTTAAAACTGCAAATTTCCCAAAGTAATGCAGAATAATGGATGCATATCTGTTAAGGCAACCAAAGCAATAAAGAGCTTTGTTTTTGCCCACAGATTAAGTAAAGGTTGCCAGTAACTTCTTCCTGCCTAACCATCCTATGCAGACACGTGTCTTCCCCAGTGTATTGCCACCTGTCAAAAGAAATAAACCCCAGATCTGGACAGTGGGGGCTCCGTGTAAAGCTCCGAGTAAAGGGGTGATTCACCCTCAGAAGGGAGGCAAACAGGTCAATCCGAGGCACTCAGAGCAGGGGCTCGGCGGGAGGGGTGCGCATGCGCGGTGAGCGTGCGGAGTTGGGGGGCTTGGTTAGGCGGGAGTGGGTGGGGTCTGGGGAGAGGCCAAGGGGGCGGCAGAAGGGAGGGGTGGGGGAATCACGCACCCGGTTACTCCCCGCCGGCCGGGCAGCGCCGTACAGGTAGGAGGGCTGGAGGATGAAAGCAAATGGCAGGTTTTTAAACCCTTGAAAAAACAGCAACAGATAATAGTGACAAGGTCGTCACGTGCTTCCAGCGATCGTGACAGCCAAGCAACTGTACAACCGTCAGAAGGAAGAGTCCCAGGAGGCGCCCTGTTTTCAGTAAATCTGACAGAGGGAAACCCACGTTCACAAGGGAAATAAATAGGAGAGGATTTCTGGCTTAACAAATGGTAAACTTCCCCCAGAACCTTTGAAACTATGGCTATTTTCTGGTCTTTTCAGGCATTCCTGGAAGAAAGGGTCGGGGAAGGAGACAGAACGGTGACAAGATCAACAGCACCCACCAGAGCCCCAACCCCGCAACTCAAAAGTCCCAGGTGAAGAAAGCACGTCGGGGCATTTGATGCACAGACGTCCCCGGAGGAGGAGCGGTGTGGCGGGAAGAACCTGCTTCTTTGTGTCGGAGGATTCGAGTGCCGGTCTCCAAGATACAGAAGGAGCTGTGAAGCTCTCAGCGGCTCAGGGGTGGGGGTGGGGGGGCGTGTCCTTGTCACAGGGGAGCCCACACCCGCAGCAAAGCCAAAGTCCGCGGGGTGCGCTGGGACACACAGGCGGCGTGCTGGTGTGGCCTGAGCCTCGGCTCAGAAGCGCATCCTGACCCGTTCGCAGGCAGAGAGGCCCCGGAAAGCCCGAGGCTCGGGGCCACCCGTGGGTCAGGGGATGTGCAGGACCGGGGAGGAATCACTCAGGGGACTCGGGGATGCGAAGACAGGGCAGCTCAACCTCCATGACGTGATCCGTTCCTGGGGCCCTGACTCCGACTTCCTCCCAGAGCACCGGCCTCCTGTACCTGGGGCTGAAAACGCCAAGAACCTCGCCAGCCTTGTACAAACAGGAAACACGGCCGGGAGCGAGCCAGAGAAAGAAGGCCGCTCTCCCCACTATCTGGGACGGAGGAGTCCGATTATGCACAGAAACCTTCCAAATTGCTTCCTGGACATATTTACAAGAGAAAAATGTTTTTTTAAAAAAAAACAAAGGAAACCCCAAATGGGGAACAATTGCTGGAAAAGGAGGAGAGACCCAAGAGACCAATTTTTTGGACTAGAGTTCTTGAAAATATACACTGAGTAGATCCTCCTTTTTCCTAAGCTTCTTTAAAAAAAAATGTAAGGTCTTAACTTATTTTTGATAAAGTTTTAAATGGTTTGAGGAAAGCCTTCAGCAGTTAGGCCAGTGGAAACACACTACTAAGCTCAGCTCCGTGGACGTCACATGGAAGAGGTTGAAGCGTCCGTGTCCATCCACTCAGAATTAAAGTCACAACAGAAGGGAGAAGAGGGAAGAGGGAGGTAAAAAGCAGAACAGACCCGGTTTCCATTCTGGGCAGACAGGGGTTTGGAAGCCAGGCCACGACTGCGAAGCCCGAGGTCTGAGCAGGAAAGTCCCTGGAATCAGAGAAAACAGGCTGGAGGTGGGGAAAAAGCTTACAGCTTCATTTCATCTCAAAGGCATCATCAGGGCACACAAAATGGGCTTCCGCAACAACCTCGGGAAAGGTCATGCACTGGGGGAGTGCGAGAGAGAGGGAACGGACACAGAGACAGGTCAGCGAAGTGACAAAACCGTGACACGGGACCAAATCCGGACCTCGGAGTCTGTGCACAGGCAAAGGCAGGTCTCACTGCAGCAAGGCCCTAGGGGTTCTGAAGGTCTTTTTAATGCAAATTCTAATATTTAACATTTGGTGGGAAAAAACTCAAAATCAGGAGTTTACAGAGATAGTAATCTCTGTTCTATGCAACCAGTTGGAGATGATCTGCAGCCTGGAGTCCTTGGTTAGGTATGTACATGCTACACGTGCTCACGACTCACAGAAGACATGATTGACTCAGTGGTCCAGTTCTGAGGCCAGCAGTCTATACAACATTTCTGGGGAATATTACTAGATAAATGAGTAGTTTCCCAAATCAAGCGTTCTATCCGAATGGAAGGATCCCTGACGAGGATGCCAGCTGTTTCTGATCCCCATGTCAGCAGTATTCTCCTGACGGTACAAACACAGGGCAGTGCCTGAAGGGAATGAGTGATGCTGCTGAAACAGCCTGATGGTCCCTAAGATATCCCACTGGGCCTTGGGGATCCCATAACTGGAGCCTGTCATCCGTGTGCCTTGAAGAAACTACCCTAGAATGACCTGAAGGACAGGCAAGTGGAATTCTAGGGTGGGCAGGTAGAAAGTTTCTAATATTTAACATGAATCCAAAAACTGTTTCAGAGGTTGAGAGAATGCCCTTTGTAGAAGCTACCCTGTCAACCCCTCTGGGTCACAGGAAGGGCCCAAGGCCTCCACCTGACACCGCATGGTCACGTCCAGGGCTTGCTTCTAAGGGCTCGCAAGTCTAAGACGAGAGAGGGTCTTCAGAAGGGAAGACAGTATGACAGTACTGAGGACAGTACTGCGCACCGCATGATTCCTTCCCTTCGTTAGAATGAAATCAAATCAAACCGGCCAGTGTGTTTGCAGGGACAGCTATGGCAGCTGCAGAGCACAGGAATTACCAGGAAGACTCCGAGGGTGCTGAGTAAAATGTGACTTCAGGCAGGTTCATGGTGGGGACACACGGCCTTCGGGAAGTTCTGACGTTTGGGGTTTTGAACGGGCCAGCTCTACTTTTTATATGAGTAAGTGTGTTAGTTGCTCAGTTGTGTCTGACTCTGTGATCCCATGGACTTTAGCCCACCAGGCTCCTTTGTCCATGAAGTTCTCTGGGCAAGCATACTGGAGTGGGTTGCCATTTCCTTCTCTAGATGATCTTCCTGACCCAGGGCTTGAACCCGGGTCTCCTGCATTGCAGGCAGATTCTTTACCATTTGAGCCACCAGGGTAGCCCCTTGTAAGAGTAAACCTTTTAATTTTTGGACAGCTCTACTTTCGACCTTAATACTTTGGATGTGGGTTATTTCAACTGAATTTAAAGGAGTCAGATATATGCTGAACTTTGGTGACTAAATCACATCCGAGTATTAGATTTCTCTCATTGTCTTCTATTTTAGAGAAAGTATTTAAGCTTGGAAAGCGTGGAGGGAGTTAAGTTTTCTGAATGACAAAGTGCTCTTTTCGGCAGCAAAATCTCCCACGGAAGTAAGAAAATGCCCCCAATACACAAAAAATTCATGGTGTCAAAACCCACCAGTCTTTGGGTATTGACAGTTGATCCTGTACTCAGTTGGAATTCACCTCGGGGAAGAAAGGGATGGATATTCATCATTAGAGGGGGCTGGGGGGCAGCAGGGGGGACTGGGAAGTGGGCAAGCTGATGGGGTGATGGAGGAGCTGCTGACAATGTCTGGAACCCCTGCCTCCGTCACAGCAGGAGCAGAAAGTGGGAGGGGGCTGAGGACGGGGTGAGGACCATGGTTAGAACACTGTGCCTCTGCCAGGTTAGTTTCTATTTATTTTCCCCCTCCCCATGTATTCTTTAAGAGTCAGTTGACATCCTTGTGTTATGACCCTTCCTGGCAAAATCAGTTTCTGCTCCAGTGTATCCCATACAGGGATCTGTCCTCTGTTCTAGAAGTAAATGCTTCCAGAGGACCTAACTCACCTGCTTGTCTCTGTGATTTTCCCATTTAAACCAGTCCCCTGATGTTTGCTGAGTGAATACAAGCCTTACCCAGGATAAATGAGCCTTACTCATTAGGGCTCTTCAATAATTGAGAAATATGTGCCTATCAAGGTTGACTGTGTTCTTAAAGTATGGGAAGGAATGCTCCTGTGTAGACATTTGGATTGGATTTTCATTTCAAGTCTAGTCTATTCCTGTAAAATTACCCATGTGTGCATTTACCCTGCAAGGTCAGTCTGCTTTCAAGAACTCTCAAGGAAAGAATTGCAAGGCTTTCTTCTTTTTTTCCCCTTTGATTAATTCTAACTACTAAATATCCACCTATTTTCTTTCACTGTACCTTGCCTGACACCACAATGCATACTCCAACATTCGAATCTGAAGTCAAAGGCAAGGTAGTGGGGTAAATCTGAGTGAATATGTCATGTTAGTTACTGCTCCTAAACGGACCTTAACAGTTATCTGAATGAAACTTCGTTGAACAGACATTAAAAGAGAAAGAACGCTGAGTTTGCACAGACAAGGGCTCGTGCTACAAAACCTGCAGCTTCTGAACCAAGGACGGGGAAGAGCAAAGGGGAAACCAACCAAGGTGTCCTCTCTGGGTGATGACAAAATGGAGAATCGGCTGTCACTGCTGTAGCTGGAATTCTGAGCAGCAAAGAAGACAGTGTAAGTGATGAGCCCTTTCTCACTCCCCGCAAAGCACCACTGGTCTCGGTTAAACGGCGACTATGCGATCACACAGCCAGACCAGTGTTAGTACTCCAGGAATGACGGGCAGCTGGAGAACTGACATGCTCCACGACAGCAGAAACCCTTAACCATTAGGGCTTTAAGCTTTGTTTTACATTTCAGTGTTTATGTCTCGGTGATGTCGTGCGATTTAACTATTATCATTATGGTTTCACTATTTTTAAATGTAACTGTTTATTATTATTTGAAACTACTAACTAAATCTCATGGTGGACCGTCTATAATCTTTTAGTCTAGACTTCACGTATTATTGGGTTGGCCAAAAAGTTCATTTGGGAAACTCGAATGCACCTCTTCATCGGTAGCTGAAATTCCACTTATTGCATGGCTTTCCCTCTTTGCTCAGCTCAGCACGCCCGAGGGCTGCCGCTCAGCTCTAAAGCTCCAGGGAGGCGAGAGGAGCCTGAGGGAAGCGGCAGCCTCTTGTAGCTGAGAACCAGCCACAGAAGGCTGGGCCCTGCCATCGCCCTGTGGGGTCTGAACACACACTTTATAAAGAGACGATCCCACCAAGAATGTGGCTGGGGAGGTGGTGTGTGTGACGGTTATAATGCACGCATGCAGGCTTGGCTGCTTCAGGCGTGTCAGACTCTTGGCAACCCCACAGACTGCAGCCCACCAGGCTCCTCTGTCCATGGGATTTCCCGGGCAAGAAGACCGGAGTGGGTTGCCATTTCCTTCTCCAACAAAGGCTTAAAACTTCAGTTCTTCTCCATGAAGACTGAGCTCCCTCATGGAGGAAACTAGATACTTCGGAACACTTATCATCAGTCTGGGTCAGGAAGATCCCCTGGAGGAGGAAATGGCAACCTGTTCCAGTATTCTTGCCTGGGAAATCCCACGGACAGAGGAGGCTGATGGGCTACAGTCTGTGGGGCTGCAGAGTCAGAAACGACTCAATGATTGAGCACAACTTCAATCTGGTCATCTTATTCCTGCCCACATACTGGTATTTCCAAAATCCAAGAAATTTCTCATTCCCATCCAATTTCTCCCCATTTTTACGCTGTTCCTGGAATTTTCTGCCCCTATGTAAGATGCTGCCTTGCATGCATGCATGCCAAGTCGCTTCAGTCCTGTCCGACTCTTGTGACCCCATGGACTGTAGTCCACCAGACTCCTCTGTCCGTGGGATTCTCCAGGCAAGAATACTACAGTGGGTTGCCACACCCTCCTCCAGGGGATCTTCCTGACCCAGGGATCAAACCCAAGTCTCTTACATCTCCTGCATGGCAGGCAGGTTCTTTACCCCTAGTGCCACCTGGGAAGCCCAAGATGCTGCTTTAGATGTGGGCTATTTGGTACTTGGGTCATTCTGTTTCCTGATTATTTATTAAATCGATTTTATATCCAATTTTTCTCTGCGGTGAACAGTTTGATAGTCAAGTTCTTTTCTATTTAATTTCTACAGGTATTACTTAATCATGAAAGCACAAGGCACACTTTGTTTCAATATAAAAATCAAAGATTAAAATATGTGGATATATACAATATAGAGCTTGATGCCACCTGTGAGTTACAATCATGCTGCCAACTACATGTTTGGGACGTTCTAGAGAAGAATGTAATACTGGGTAGAAGTTGGACTAAGGAACTTCTAAAATAACTTCCAACTCTAAACTATGAATCTTTGTGATCAATATAGTGGAACAACGCATCTAGGGTGGTAAGTTACTAACTAGTTGGCACCCCACTCCAGTACTCTTGCCTGGAAAATCCCATGGACGGAGGAGCCTAGTAGGCTACAGTCCATGGGGTCGCTAAGAGTCGGACATGACTGAGCGACTTCACTTTCACTTTACCCTCTTATGCACTGGAGAAGGAAATGGCAACCCACTCCAGTATTCTTGCCTGGAGAATCCCAGGGACGGCGGAGCCTGGTGGGCTGCCGTCTATGGGGTCGCACAGAGTCGGACACGACTGAAGCGACTTAGCAGCAGCAGCAGCAGCAGTCAATTTAACCTCAACAAGCAGTTGGGGGCCATCAGAGTTCCTGTCCTGTGATGTCAGCACTAGACAGCCTGCAGGGATGCTGAGCACAGGAAACAAAATTGTCAACACCCCACGAGAACAGAATGGCTGCCACTGGTTCTGTCCCCCGAGTGCTGTATTACCTAAAAGGAAAACATAACACAGCTCGAGAAAGTCCAAAGGCCGTCAGTGCAGAAAGTAACATAAACAGGAAGACAGAGCCTTTAAAGCGGGAGGATCTCTTAGCTTGTAATGAGAATACCTTAGATGACACAGAAGTGTATGCAATCCTTAATAGGGACCAGGCAGTAAAACCTGATCGGCTAGTTTCAGAAAGCTAAGAGGGTCTTGAGTGTCCCCTTTGGAACCTGAAAATATGATTTTAAAAAGTATATATAATATTTCTTAATAAAATATAACTAAGATAAATGAAAAGAAATACTATTTTACACAACTAGTAAAATTTATTGCTGTTAATTCACGTTAGTCGTGTCCGACTCTTTGTGACCCTACGGACTGTAGCCCACCAGGCTCCTCTGTACATAGGATTTTCCAGGCAAGAATACGGAAGTGGGTTGCCATGCCCTCCTCCAGGGGGTCTTCCTGACCCAGGAATTAAACAGGAGTCTCTTAGGTCTCCTGTATTGGCAGGTGGGTTCTTTACCACTAGTGTCACCTGGGAAGCCCAAAAAGTCCCTTGGACTACAAGGAGATCCAACCAGTCCATCCTAAAGGAGACCAGTCCTGAGGGTTCACTGGAAGGGCTGATGTTGAAGCTGAAACTCCAATACTTTGGCCACCTGATGCAAAGAGCTGACTCATTTGAAAAGACCCTGATGCTGGGAAAGGTTGAAGGCAGGAGGAGAAGGGGGCGACAGAGGATGAGATGGTTGGATGGCATCACTGACTCAATGGACATGAGTTTGAGTAAACTCTGGGAGTTGGTGATGGACAGGGAGGCCTGGCGTGCTGTGGTCCATGGGGTCGCGAAGAGTCAAACATGACTGAGTGACTGAACTGAACTGAACAAGAAAATAAATAAAGTGACGAAAAACAGGAATATTTTAGATAATTTAATGTATAAGAGATGTGCAGCAGGTCAGGAATACTAAATTCAAATGTGCCCAGTTTAATCACCTGAAATCCCCAATTACCTCCTTAACAAATCCTAAGACCTCCCCCACTTCTTTCTACCTTCTCTGCTCTTGGTTCCCTTCTTTTCTCTCCCAATGTACAGCCTTTCTCTGCTTCTCTCCTGCTTCCCACCCCAGAGCTGTGAGCTCTGCAAGAATCAATGTTTAGCAAAACATAGGCTCTAGCACATGTGTCTTTGAAATTACACAGGATCAATGTGGAGAACTGTGAAAATGTCGAATTTAAGTGTATTTGAGGGCTGAATATATTCATATGCACATTATACACATACACCCAGGGCAATAAAATAAAGAGAGAGCTAATATTTAATTTGACCTTTCAGTACCTAAGAGATTCTTTTCAATATTGGTCTCTTAAACTAACATTTAGAATGTTAAAAGACAAACTAAGACCGTTAATCAGTTGAAAAACATGAGCTTTCATTCTGTCGTGCACACACACAAAAAAGAGGACTACTATAACACAGAAAAGAACCAAAGAAGCTAAATTTAGCAGACTTTTAAAAAAAGCTTTGCAGCAACCTGTTTGAGTTTTGTGTCATGCACATTCACTATACAAACCCTGTCAGATCTTCTACTCAGGGACTGTGATCCATATAAGTCTCCATCATACCCATTTGTCTGTGTCAAGGAAGAAAAGGAGAGAAACTGACATCAGTACACAAATGAAGATACGGGGACAGACTGGCAAGGAAGAACTAGCCAGGTGCAGACTGAGTTTTTGGAGTGGCGCGGATGGACACGCTCCGCAGAGCACAAGTCCCAGCAGGCTCCCCACTGGCTCCATGCTTCTGAGCGGCTCCTCTGCAGCTTGGGAGAAGCCAGCCCTGTTCGGGAGTCAAAGCTGTCTTCAGCGTCAATGGAGACTACAAGGCACTCACTCAGAGATAGGAAGCAATGCCACGTCTTTGTGGACTGAGGCGCACTGGCTGGACGCACTTGCGTTCCAGTTTTGTGGTGGTGCTGCAGGAATCCCAGCCTTCGAGAAACCCAAATGCCAGCCAAGTGGGCTGATGCCTCCGTCTGAGTCAATTAGTTTTCAGCTCTTGGTTCGGCATGAAACCCTTAAAACTACAGCTCATTATGAAGCTGTGTTCAGAAGATTCAAAGAGAGAGGTCTACTCAATTTGTAATTAAGTGCAAACGTTCATCATGGAAAAACTCATCTATATTAGGCTTTCATTCATCCAGTCTTCCTACTCTTTCAAAGTGAAATCTGAGGACGTATTTCATAATTTGTTCTCCAAGAAAAAGAAGAGAGAATGATTAAGTTAAGAGTGTGTCTGTCTCCCTTCTCTTCCCAAGTTCTAGTCGAAGTTGCTTGGGCTTCTACAACTGCTCTCATTCACCTATAAGGAAATTTCTGCTGCTTCAAGATGAGAGCTGTCAGGTGTCAGGGACACAGCCAGCTCTCAAGTTGGAAAAAGGAGGCACAATGGCTAAAAATGGAAGGAGATGCCGGGGGGTCACATGCCGTTGTCATGTGACCTGAAGCAAGTTACTTCATCCACTGGAACTTCCACCGCTGTGGCTGTGAAAATGTGCAGAGTAATAAATACTTTACAAGGCCCTTGTGAGGATTAAATCTGATTAAAATGAGTGCCTAGATTAGGGCTGACTGTGAAGGATGTGCTAACCAGATGGGTAAGCGCCCAGCACAAAGGAAGGACCAGGATATGTTTCCTTGTTGGAAGGGTGGGGGTAGGCAGACATACTATGCAGCTGTGATGTTGATGAACAATAAATACACGGATTTCCAGATATTATAAAGCCAGGTTCAGGAAACCTTGACTATAAAACCATGTATTTACTTGTGTTACAACTCAAAAGCAAGTCAACATGAGGTTTCCGAATGAAAAGCAGTATGTAGAAATCCTTCAGAAGTAAAATTTAAAACTATGAGTACATTAAAACATTTCTGAAATAAATCTGATAATAAAAAATCTTTGGAGGTTGGCAGACATTTTATTCAGTCTACCTTCCTTTTTTTCTCTTGACTCATGTGATTATTTGAAATAATCTTAAATGTCAAGGACTTTACATTTCAGATCTCAATCTTATTCCTTTGATATCTGATTAGAAACTAGTTTCTAGAAAAAAAATTAATATAATGTTAAAGGCTAACATCAATCAATTTTAGGTGACTTTTACTTTGCTAATAAGGAAGAAAACATATTGCATATATAAACCCTCTGGCTTAACAAACATACTGCTTCAGATGAATTTTTCCTTTCCTCTTCTCTTTTGCCAATTTACCCTGCAGCATGAAGCAGAGGGTGGGCGGAGGCTGGGAGGGCAAAGGCACTCCTTCAGTGGTCCCTGTCTATTCTGGCCTTCCATGAAAATGTGGGAAAAACCCTTCTTTTGAAGGCTTTGTGGCATATCCACACTTCTCTGTTGTAATGAAATTCTGTCGCAGAGAATGTATTCCTACAACATATCCTCAACCCAGAGATCTCACTGACAACATCTCTAGAGTGAGAATCTCTGACCTTCTTAGCAAACACACCAACTTTCTCCTCTTGGGTAAGTTTTTCTGTGTTGAATTCCGGTCGGTGGAACCGTTTTTAGTGGCATAAAAGGATAATAAGGAGAGTTGAAAATTAACTGTCACAACATTAGAGACATATCACCTTCATCAGGTTTCTGATGTTCACCTAGCTTTGCTCTACAGAAATTTTTTTCAGTACTCTTCACAGACCACCTGCATCCTGGTTGCTCCTAAAACATTGGAATCCCCAGATGCTTGGGAATATGCATCTTAACAAGCTCTCCGGGTGAATCTTTCATACAGTAACGTTGGGAAGCACTGCTCTTAAGAGACAACAGAGTAAAGAGACATTTACCAACCAGCATTTTCTGGAAAAGGATGAGCAAGATACAAAAAGAGATGCCCCATCAAAACCAATGAGTCTAATGGTAACTTCTAATTAGTCATCTAATAACATGCAGTGCTGTCAAAGTATCAACCAATTCCACACATGACCATGCAAAATGCAACTGTTTTTAAATAGTTTTTTTTTAATTAATGTATATGTGTGTTTAGTTGCTCATTCATGTCTGACTCTTTGTGATCCCATGGACTGTAGCCCACCATGTTCCTCTGTCCATGGGATTTCCTAGGCAAAGAATATTGGAGTGGGTAGCCAGTCCCTTCTCCAGGGGATCTTCCCAACCCAAGGATTGAACCAGGGTCGCCTGCATTCCAGGCAGATTCTTGACCATCTGTTTCTACTAAGTCAGAAGACAGAGCACCTTCAAGGGCATCAGAGATGGGAAACAGAAAGGCAAAATAAAAGCCTTGAAGGGCACTCGACACACTCAGTTGAGTTCTGAAGTGGAGAACAGCCGCCCCACGGGGAGGCTCTGGGGACGAATGTCTGTGCAGATGAGCTGTGCTGTGCTGTTAATTATCATCTTAAGTGTAAACATATATTTTAAAAACGGGAGTTTGCTAAATAATTTTTCAGCACAATGGGATGAATGAAGCACAAAATCCTTTTGGAAAAAAATCCTTCAAGCAGATAAGTGTATAATCCGATATAATTTCAGTGCTGAGTCACTTTAATGCTGAGTGTGGTTAATGCTGGTGAGATTACATTTTTCTACCTTGTAGTGTAATTTAAATTTATAGGTTTAAAGAAAGCATAAGCTGCAGAAACTCTTCTAGACAGATGTCAGAAGGGAAATGCTGAATTTAAAGGCTTTGTTTTTGTTACTGGATTTGGGGTCTTTCTCAAAGAGCACTTTCTGGCCAAAGAGCCATCTGGGACACTTAATTTGAAGGATACAGATTAGGAAATAATAAATTTTTCATTAGATAAAGTGACTTTAAATTTAATCTGTTACAGGAAATGTAGAGGCTTGGTAATTCTTGATCTGATCTGAGTTTCCTGCAAGAAGACCCCATCTCTGGTGCCCATGGCTGCTACCCCAGAGCCTGGCAAACAGCAGTGCTCACAGGCTGCCTGGTGAGGGAGGCGGTCAAGTACCCACACCTGGACTCCGGACACAGGCGGAGGGTCAGAGCTGCAAGGAGGCTCTGGGAAGAAGAGCGCCCGCTGTGGTGGGCATGCCTGCCCTCTGGCCTCAGTCTCCAGGAAAGGACTGGAGGGTGGCATGTGTGTCTGATCGCACAACGATGAGCTTGGCTTTTTAGACAAACACCCACGATATTAGTGGACACACCACAGGTTATTGTCTGCCAGGCAACACTACTAGGATCAGAGCACATCTCACCCAGGCGTAGGGACCTCCGTACTCCAAGTCCGGCTGCGACTGTCAGAGGAAGGATGGAAGAGAAAAACAGCAGAAGAGAGTTGCCCAAAATCAGGTAAAAAGCTAAGTACAATATAACAGAAACATAAAACAAAGCAAGCAATCTTGAAAAATCTTAAAATTAATTTTCTTCACAACTTCTAGGATCTTCTGTGTATTTACAAACGCAATTACAACAGCAGGGCAGGTACCATAAAATCCATTAACGTTAAATGGAACTCCCACGGCAGGTGTTGCTGTAATTCGTGAAATCGAAGCAGTTTCAACATTTCCTCCCCTGCCTAGTGCATTCCATTTACATTAGACAGAAGGTCAACAGATGCATCACTATCCATTTTTAAATAAAGCAAACTTAGATTTATATCTAAATCTAGATTTTCTGAGGATGTCCCTACAAACACTAGAAAACAACTTCTTCCATTTTTAAGGGCTTATTATCACTGTGAATGGAATGAAGACGGCTTGTGTTTTGAGAAAGCCAGGAGATAAAAGATACGGTTTTTGAACTTTGCAAACTATAAAGATTTTCAAAGATTAAAATATGTAAAACAGCAGAAATCGGTCCTACCCAGAGATGGACTGAGACAAGCCGCCCTCAGGGGGCAGTGGGGAGCCTGAGAGACCAGAGCTTCTGGGCCCCCGAGGGGCTTGGGGGGTGATGCTGTCACAAAGCCCTGGCCCTGAGCGGCCTCCTCAATTGCTCTGGGCTTTTTCTATATTGTTAAAAAGTAGAAGGTTTGACGCTTACTCCCAGGGTCCAGGTTCTCAAGGTGTGCGGTTTTTATCTTTACAATCTTTAAGTTATTCCTTTAGATCAAGCGCACCATGGGAAAGTGTCAGGGAACACACTCCCTGGCTAACCACCAACACCACCCACCACCGCCTTTCCGCTCTCCCCTCTTACTCAGCGTCCTAACTGTGGAGGTCCTCTGAAATTTTATATCCTAGAACAAACACACTTGATATCTCGGCAGGGAAAGGTGTCCAGCATAAAAGCTTAGCTCATTTCTGGTTAAAATCCTTCAAAATGAAATAAATGCTGCAAACAGCCAAACTAACTACTAGTACAATAGTTTTAAGGGGGTCAGGAAACCCTCTGAGAATCTTAAAGTGAACTGATTATTTTCCCAGAAAAATGCAAGTACATAAAAAATCTTGAATACAAGTTCAAGGAGTAGCACAGATGGAAAACGCTGCTTTGATAGAGAGATTTGAGCCCCCAAATAATCAGGTTTTGCTCTATTTCCATCAAAAGCTCCCTTGTGGACCACCTCATGGTGAGGAGGCTAACGGTCATGTGAGTCCTGTGCTCACACGCTCACCCCCCGCCATCCTTGAAAAAGTATCCTCTTCACTCGGTTTTAAGGACCTGATCTTCTCCTGGGTCTGCTCAGCAGCTGTAATTTCTGTCCCTTGTCTACAGGTTCTATAAACTGAGTTCTGTGCTGACCCTGTTTGGGTTACATGAATCTTACTTCCTCTTGCACGAATCATGTCACAGCACAGATGAGGAATTTATGAGTAGGTGGCTAAGGAGAAAGTTTCAAATAGAAAGGAAGCTCTCTGACTTCACCTTTAAACTGTAACTTTCTGGCAAGGTTACCATGTACCTGCTTTTGGCACTTTAAGGACAATGATGACTGCTAAGACCAGAGCAACAACGTACAGCCGTCCCTCAGTATCTGGGGGGGCGGGTCGGTTCCAGGACCCCCACAGACCCCAGAAACTGCACACGCTCCAGTTCCTAATTCAAAATTGCCTAGTTTTTGCATAAAACCCATGCACACCCTCCTGTACACATTCAGTCATCTCTAGAGTCCCTACAACACCAAATACAATGTAAATGCTATGCTGTTGTCGTTCAGACAAAGTCACGTCTGACTCTTTGCTATGTGAATAGTTGTAAATTCAATGTCAAATGCTATGTAAATAGTTGCCAGTGCGTCAAATTCAAGCTTTGCTTTTTTGTAACTTTCTGGAAATTTTTCTCCTTGGCTATTTTTAATCTGTGGTTGGTTGGATCATTCAGAACTTGGGGATAAAAAAGGCTAACTGTTATCACCTTTGTAGTTTTCTGTTACAAACAGCCGAATTAAATGCACATTTAGGGCGAATATAAGAAGGCTAGGAGTGTTATCACGACTTAGTCGTCACAGTGATTAAAAGCGAGCCTTCTGCTCCTCACAGTCCTTCAGTACAATGAGAGGGTGTGTTGAGACTAAATTATTACCAGGGAGACGCAGCTTTAACCCAGTGGCAAATGACACTGACTCCATGTCGGAGCAAACTCCAGGAGACGGTGAAGGACAGGGAAGCCTGGCGCGCTGCAGACCATGGGGTCGCAAAGAGTCGGGCACGAATGAGTGACTGAACAACAACAGATGACACTGACATGCTGCGTTTAACTTGTCGAGTTAAAGAGCCAATAAGCCAAACACATTTTTTCTACTTAACTTCCCAAAGCACAACATGTTTTCAAGTGTAATTAAGATTTTTGGAATGTTTAAGGAAGGATGCGTTTTTGTGTTTATCAACCACCAGGCTGTCTGTGATGCAGAGATTTCATTACAGTTGATGAAAGGCAAGGCTGCTGAAGGCCCCGGGCCGGATAGATTCAATGTGCTCCGACTTTTCACCAGGCAGCCCACAGCAGCCTTCAAGAAGCCATGCAAAGCATCACTGCATAACAATTACTTTAACTTGTAGTTACTTTGCTGAGATTCCAATTGGATGGGAGCCTGCACTTCCATAAGGACAGAATGTGTCTCCATGCTCCTCTTATACTAGCAATGAGACGACCTGATCTAAATGGGGCAGTTTGGTGAGGTGGACCCAACATGAAAAAACGATGACTTCCACTTTGGGAAGAAGGACACAACAAAAGTGCTTATGCATGTCAATCAACTCTCTGCATCACAAAGAAACATCCCGCCACCGGACAGATTTTAAATAAGCATCTTGACAATGAACAAGGACTTTGAACGCAGGGCTGGGAGGGCAAGGACCACGGACGCAGACTGTACCATGCAAACCCAACCATCCTGGTTACTGACCCTCAGACTTCCGCGGCTACCCACTGACATGCGCTCATCTTCGTCAGACGCCTAGTGAAAGAAAGATGAAAACAACCGTGAGGAGATACGGTAACCAAGGTAACACGCCCAACTCTCAGAGGAAAGCGGCTGACCTGACACATGGCCAGGCGGCAGGTCAGGCCGCTCCGAGAATCTCAGTGCCTGTGAGCCTGTGCGTTCACCAAAAGGGCTCTGTTTGTGCAAAGCATCACAGGACTGTTTCTGGGTAACATGGCTCTATATTAACTTCATTAAAGTGGTGGTGTTCACTTCGCTGGTTATGCACAAATATATAGCTTAATGCATACGACTGCCAATTATTCATGGGTATTCAACAATAAAGAAAGCACTAAAACTGTAACGAACATATTAATACTCATTAAAACACTCATTAATACTCAGGAAATTTTCAAAGTCTCCTCTCACCAAAGTCAAGTCAAAATGCTAAAAGCTGAGTTAACAGTCTTTGTATAGGTAATCGTATCAGTGTTAATTTCTTAGATATAGATACAGACACAGACCTGTAGACAGATACATATACTTATAGACAGGTGGGAGGATAGAGAGATAATTAATGTTATTTCAGCCACTAGAATGGCCAAGCAGACTTCAGTCGAAACGCCGAGGTAACGAAGAAAGACGGTACTAACCGACGTGTTTCTCCTGGATCTGCGCGAGTAGCGTTCACTGTCTTCCTACCAAAGCAATGAGGAGACAGCACAGAAAGGTGAGAGGCGGACAGGAGGAGCCTTAAGACAGTCCAACCACGTCTCAATACAGTATTTCTGATACAAATGTCAAACAAATATTTACTTTGCTTAAAGGCTTCAATTAAACCACTGGAGGAAAACGTTTTCTTCTAAAGCAGGTGGGGGTGGAGGGAGGAACTTAAGCACACAAATCATTGGGATGTTTCATTCTGGCTTTAAAAACAAGCATGTGTTTGGTGAAAAGCAGGCTCTTACTTTTTCTTTTTCCTAATCGAATCTGGTGCATTTAAATCAACCTACTTCTTACATTCAAAACCTACTCACTTCTGTTCAGGAATCAGAGAAGAAACCATTTCTGTAAGAGACCCAACATGGATGCCGCCCCATCTACTACATTTTGTGCATCCAAATGCTTCGTTTTGCATTTGGACTTCTCTGAAGTCGGGGCATATCTTATAATCAAAGTTGCTCACAATTATAATTAGCATTTTCTTTCTCAGTGGTATATAAAACACTGACACATCTTTTAACTGTGTCTTAAGGTTTGGTAAATTTATACCTATGCCATATAAGCTTAAAATAATGGTTTACACAGAACAGAGGTTGAAGTTAATTGTTTAAATAGAGGAATTGTGTGCTCTTTGTATTTCAACAACTGTTTTCTTTTATATTATACACAGATCTCTAAGATGTAGGTAATTTTCTATTTCCTTGGATTATTTTATGTATAAGGGACATTTAATAGGACAGCTGCATACTGGCCTTGTTCTCAAATGCTGGAAGGATGCGATGATGTCTGTGAGGCCAGCAAGCAAGGTGACAAGGACAAGGAGAGGTGGGGGGCCCTCGGGGGTGAACTGATGAGAGGAGGCGAGAAGCCGAGCTCCGCTGGGACCAGTGGACGGCTCTCAGAACCCACCCCCTTCCAGAGCCTCCCACTGTGGGGCAACATCTCCACCTGAGAGGCTTGTAAGGATGGGGTGGGGGGTATCGTGAGGGGCGGGCCAGCTCTTAACTGACGAAGGACAGACAAGTTTTGCCAGGAAACGGGGAGAAGGTAAAGGCCTTTTCTCCTCCAAGAGCCGTGGTTTCTCAGGGACAGTGGACGAGGTGAGCAGGGCCCAGCAGTGAAGGACAAAGGTCGGAAGGAGAGTGACCGGGCGGCTGACTGCAATCGGGCTTGGAGACCACACAGCTCAGCATGCCCTCTGGGTTCTGGCTAGAGCTGGCGACCAGACGGTCACGGGAAGGTTCTCACGCGGGGGGCCCTGGCCCAGCCTGAGTGTCGCCAGCAGGGGTCCTGCTGAGAGGAGACCGGGGGAGGGGGGGGGGAGGCGGCGGGGTTGGAGTCCCCCACGCGCTAGTCTGGGGGGCTCCAGGAGCCAGCCGCCTCACCAGACGCCTGGCCAGGACTGTTCCTAAGTAGCCTTGACCGGGGCTGTAAACAGCAGACCAGATGTAAACATCCCCGGAAGGCAGCCTCTCAGTATTAAATTAGGGGGCAGCCGGGATCTAGCTATGCAATTATACTGTGGGAGAATGAAATCACAAACCATTTCAAGTTTTGAAAAATCATATTTGAGGCCTACCATCCATTGCTCGATGTCACCCCATTTTGTATCCAGCCCATAATATTTCTGTAGACAGAAGGGAAAGAAGATGAGGCAAGAAGTGACATGCGGTCTGCGTAGGACACTGTTCCGACATGCATTTCCCAGCTGCTGCCCAAGCCCCAGGGTCAAGGGAACATGCCGAGGCAAAGCGGGGAAGAACAGGCAAGGCTCTGCGGGGGCCTGCAGACCCCCCCCCCCCACGCCACCTGTGAGCCCGGGAAGATGACTCTCCCCACCCAGGAAGACGACCCTTCCCACCCAGGCAAGACAGACCAGGACAAAGCACTGCTATGGCGAGGGGGAGGCCTCCGTAGAGACCAGGAATTTAAACAGCCCAGCAGTATGTCAAGCCCCTCTGTCAAGCTGGTTGTGCCTTCAGAGAAAATGTATTGCAGCAATAAAACACTGTGTGTGTGTGTGTGTGTGTGTGCACGCGCGCGCGCGCGTACACTCAGTCATATTCGACTGTTTTCGACCCCTGTTTAAGAGAAGCCAAACTGGACAGCCATTTCTATGTTGCTACAACAGGGATGAGAAAACCAGAGGAAAGGGGCAGAAACAATGTCCTGACCCCTAGATTTCTGATACACTTGCTCCAGCCAGCTGATATCTATGCTAAATTTAGGCCCTCGAGAATTTCTGGGCTGTGGACGTCTTTATAATATGCTGCTGATGGCAAGATGGCCAAGCAGCCTGTTGCAGAAGAGGTCTTGGTACAGGGGTAAAGAAAAGACTGTTTGGCTTTTTCTGTAGCCAATATCTCCATGCTTCCACCTTGGCTGTCTAAACTGCAACTGCCCAAGTTAGAATTACAAAAGCAGATTCAGGAAGGCTACTACTGTCACCAAAATAAATACAGCAATTCCTAATTTAGGTGGGAACCCCAGTGGAGTCTTAAATAAAGGGGCTTTGTTTTTCTCCTCACTTTTCGCTCGATTTCCAATAAGAAAACCAAGAAACCACCACCTAAACCTCTGTATCACATAACACAGATATGACGTTCCTTTTGCACATGAAAAACTTAAAATCAGAGGGAAAATACTGCATGTGAGAAGTGCATGGCAACTCTTGAAATTGTTTTACAATGACCCAAACAGGCTGCTGCTGTTATATTTGGTTTAGTTTCTGTTTGTTTTGAAAGGCGGCCAGATTTAAAACACATAGCTCTTCAATGGTCTCGCCCCTTTCTCTTAGAAATGGTGGTAAGTAGAAAATTTGAAGAATAAAATTAGGAGAGAACTTACCAGTGCTTTAAAAATTCAACCAGTATAGAACTCGAGCAGCTAAAGCGCATGAATCAAACACTTTTCTGTAAGTTCCTTACCTTAGACTATAAATTGAGAAGGGAAATAAAAGGAAATACTTCCCACGGTCATGTTTCAACAACAGCGCAGGTTAAACACAACAGCTTAGAGCTATTTTGCGTTCATGCTAACCCCACTCTCACTGTCAAACGTTCATGCTAACCCCACTCTCACTGTCAAACTCCAGGTATAAAAAGTTCAATGCCATCAGCCCTCCTTTATCTCATGCCTTGATTACAAAGATAGAAAATGTGGCTTTTACAAAGGAACGGGCCTATAGAAACGGGCAAAAGGTAAATTCCAAGTCTGCGTTATCTGTTTTTCTATTTCTGTCTTTTCCTTTTTGGCCAATTCTATACCCATGTCAAATACTGCATTCTACCTGTTGCTCTTTTTAGGACAAAAATAAGAACCAGCATTTAAAAGCTTTCGTTGAGTTCACAGGTGGCCTTACAACTGCAGTAACTCTAGCTCCGTTTCCAAGCCATCCGTGGGGGGAGGACCCCCCGGAAAAGTGCGGTTAAGGAGTCGCCCTGGTGTTAGTAGCAGGGGCGGCACAGCAAACTCTAGAAAGTGCCCAACACTGCACACGTAGGCTGTGTGAGGAGCCGCTGAGCCATGCAGGGGGAAGCAGGAGCCAGACGGGTGCACAGGTGCTTGACTTTCAGAAACAGCTTTGATTCAACACAAGAGAAACTGTGATGGAGACAGCCGCCAGGCTGCACCGAACCTCACTGCCTCCTTCTCCTGTGTCCCGGGTCTTAGCGACGAGGCAAGACTCCCCTTCCCTCAGACACATCTTGATTATAATAACAGAATCTGCTTTTGCGTGGAGGGCTCCCTGATCTCCCTTTAGTTGTACTGGGCGTGTGTGCTGCGCTAAGTCGCCTCAGTCTGTCTGACTCCTTGCGACCTCATGGACTGGAGCCCGCCAGGCTCCTCTGTCCAAGGGATTCTCCAGGCAAGATCACTGAAGTGGGTTGCCAGGGCCTCCTCCAGGGGATCTTCCTGACCCAGGGATCGAACCCAGGTCTCTTGCATCTCCTGCATTGGCAGGTGGGTTCTTTACCACTAAAAGGGCCACCTGGGAAGCCTGTACAGTGTGTACACATGACCATTCTGACAAGATGCTAATGGCGTATCCCTGGTAGTGAGGAGGATATTCTTGATCCAGCACCAGATGGGAATGAGTCAAGTGGACACGATCAGAGAGGAGTCCCTGTCTAGGTTTTAGCTGACCATGTCCTATCCTGTCAGTTACCGTGACGGTTCCCAGCCTTGCCTTTCACCTGTGAAATTCTGACCTGGATTCTCTATGTGTGGTTTGGAACTCTAGCCTCAGTATACACTTCCAAGTGGACTCTGCAAAAACTAACAAAGTTCAAATAGATCCTGGCACCTTCTTAACTGGTTTCTTGACACATTGGGGGATAATATTTATGCAGAGTGAGAGGGGCAGGGGAGAAAGGCAATTTGGAACTGCAGTGGTAAAGGAATCCAGAAACAACTTTATTTTATTTTATTTTCCAAATTAACACTGCATTTAATATTCTTATAAAGTGCCAGGGGGCTCCCAGAGGGCCACTGAAGGCTGAGGAGACGTGCAGAAGGAAGCGGAGAGGCTCTCATTTTGTTTATCTGGTGCATACTTCTTTGAACCCTAAATCCCGGTGAACGGGCATTTTCATTGGAGAATACCAAATGGAACTTTGGGGAATTGCTAGGAGGCAATTAAGACTCTCCAGAGGAGGTTATGATTCTAAAGAAGTCAGAAGTGGCTCTGGGTTGGGGTCTAACAAGACAGCGGCACCAGGAGCCGGAGCCTCTGGGACTTTAAATGCACTGATGCACTGTGTTTAAAGGGCTTGCATTTTCTAACCTATCAGATTAGGTTACCTTGTTTTGATTTTCTTAGCTGCTCTCAAAGACAACTATAACTCTTCTTTATAAACTAAATATGTTTGTAAACAAGCAATTATTTCAATTCATTTATGGGAAAGACTCCCTGTAAACACTTTTCTATAAATTCTCAGGGAACCGCTCACGTCTTCCTTCCTTATTGCTGGATCAGGAGTCACTGACTTGGTTGTTTTTATTTTCTGTATCGTGCCAGCTCAGAGCACTTATTTCTAAACCTCAGCTGCCTTTACAAAATACCCTTAGGAAACAGAGATGTGTGTTACCACTCTGAGTATTAGGGATGGAAGGCAGGTTTGTTTTAAGCTACTGGGTTTTATTGTTATATCATCATTTTCTTTTTTTACTCAGCTTTAAATCAGTATGTAATAATCGCAATGTATGGTGATAGGTACTGAAATTTTAAACCCCTACTATTAATAATAAAATTACATGCGAGGGTACTCTTTCTTTTCAAATGTCTGATTCTAAATGGTTTTCCAAATTCTGAAGTGTGATTTTATTTTGTCTTAGAGTTAATTTTTCCCTTAAAGAAACAATTTTCCAATTCCTTGAGAAAAATGGAGATGGAAAAAGCATTCAGTACACAGAAATGTGTGCTGATGGCTGCCTTCCGTGGTGGCTAATGTGAACACCTATGCATTCGTGCTCAAACCAATTCACAAATATGACAGTAAAAGAAGCAGTAAGAACTTTAATGAGTTCTCAATCAAAGGCATTATTTCTGAAAGGTGACCAGGTCCTCGGCAAGGGAAAAAGAGTACATGCAAATCAGAAAATAAACAAGGAAGAGCCTACCTTTTGAACCTGATAGATCTACAGAGAAGGGCAAAAGAAATCAGAAAAGAAATATAAAATCCAATTACAGAAGTAGAAAAATCAGAAAGGTTCTATAAGTACCTAGAAATATGAATAAAAGCCATATTGAAACAAAGCAAAAACTGCTAAAATGTGAATGAAAAAAACTCTCTTGTAGTCTCACTGAAATAATCAGTAGTTTCATAAAAGATCTTACATTTTATTTTAGATATGTTGGTGAAATATAGGCACGTCCACACAAGTCTGCGAGAATCCTGCTATTAGCCTAATGCAGAAGTTTGTGTTAATTAATACCATTAATGGGAGAAAGAACTTCATTCTCAATATGAAATTTCTTTTCACATCATCAAAATATAGCAAAAAAGTACAGAAATTTAATTGGAAAGTCACTGATAAAATTCACAAAGAGTTAAGAAAAATTCTTTCATGTTCTGATTCATGCAGATACAAATCAGGAAAACTTCAGCCAAACAGATTGATCATGAGGATATAACTGAAACAAATTTTGAAATGCTTATTATCATACTGGGATATACTAGTTTGCTCTAGAGATTTCTCCTAATTTTGTAGTAATCCCTAGGTAAGACTGAGATGCCTATTCCAACACTCATTCATTCATTCATTCTTCATTCATCCAACAAAACTGCTGAGGCATGGTCCAAGGCATTGCTACAGCTATGAGACTTCAGACTCCGTGCTTCGAGTCCTACACAGGTGAGCAGAGATCAATATATCCAACATCTGTACTACATTAAACGTTACGTCTCCAACAGAAACGTTGATCAGGTCAGTAACAACAAGAGACGTGCCCTGATCATCAGATCGCCTGGTCATCATACCACAATTTTTTTTCCCATTTGTTTAAGGCTCTCAGACAGAGTTAAAGTTTCACTCAGATTTCCCGAAGAACATCTGCATATTCTCCCTAATAAATCCATTAAGAAGGAGCTCATGGTCCTCTGAGACAGCCCCAAAGCACGGCCATGCGGTCGGTTCTCAGCATCCGCAGGGGTGAAGAGAACCTCTGAACCATTCAGCTGCAAGGCTGGGGCTGCCTGCTCCACCCGGACGGACCACCAGCCTGCTCCCAGCCCCCGTGTCCTCGGGGTCTGCGAGGTCTTGCTGACAGACCAGCGCCTCCAGCACTGGGGGAGACACTCGGCTCACCTCTGCCCTGGGTACACTCTCCATGCTGACCTTGGAGGGGCCCAGGCACCAGCGCGGCTTCAGCCACCACCCACCTCCGACGCCCTCCATGGTGTCCTCAGCTTCCTGCTCTCATGAGCCTCCAGGGACCTCACTGCTCTCCAGGCGTTCACAAGCTCCGTCTGCCTGCTGCCAAGCCCACCTCCGTGTCACGGAAGACCTTGGCCCTGCTCAGAAGCAGCGGTGGGGTGGCTCGCCACCAGACAGAAAGAGGGGTCGTGTTTCTCAATTTTTATACTGAAATAACGATGCTACAGGTTAAACACAGGTCTTCCAAAGCATATTCATTTCCACTTCATCAACAACTTAAAATGCCAGTGCGCCAGGCTGTCAGATTGTATAACACAGATTGTGGGGCTGGATCTAATTATAGGCAGGCCCAGAGACATGATATGCAAAGGGGAGACCCAGGAGTATGCCTGCACGCCATTCTCGCTCCTGAAAGCATGGCCCCACACCTGAAAGCCGTCTGCGTCCTCTCTCCAGATGGGCACACACCGTGGGCACACCTGTGCACACCCCCCAGCCCTGGACTTGGGTCACGTTAAGAATCAGCCAGACCAACAGCTGCTCTTCGTGTCTCTCTAACACTCGGGCGGACCCCACGGCCTGTTTTGTGTTCCCATGATGTGCCCCGAATCAGCACCAAGGAAAAACACTTGTTTTTCAAGGTGCGCTTCCGCTTGTGAACCGCTGAGGATTACGAGGATGTTTGCACTCCTGCGCCGTGTGAGCGCCAGCATGCGCCCTGCCGGTGTTAATCCCGAGGTCAACACACTGGTGTTGCCCTTGGTTTTCACCGGTGATGACACGCCTGTTTTGGAGGCAGAGGGTGAGGATTACAGGCTCTGCAGCTTTTTCTGTTCTAGGTTTGAATCTTGGCTCAGCCACCTTCTCAGCTTCTGTCTAATTAAGGCCTGCTTTCCTCATCTGTCAATAAAACCTGGAGAGATCCTGCTGCAGACGGTGAGGGCACCCAGGCCCAGCACCACCCCACGCCGGGGGGCTCCGGGAGGTCCCTGCAGACCCCCTGCCCCACCCCAGTCCGCTTTGACTGTTAATATACATCCACGTGTTTTATTTTAAACCTTCCAAATCCCTTTGCGGAGGAAGCAGACAGAAACAGTCCATGGCAATGCTCTCCTGCCCCAAGGACACTGGATTTATGCGAGTGAAGCTGTCCTTGGTGTGAGTGAGTGCTTGTGGGCTCACAGATCAAAACAAAGCTCGGGCTGAGCCAGGGCCCCCCGTCCACCCCCCAGCCTCCGCCATCCGGCTCTCTGCCCACAAAGCCCTCTTGCCCGTCCTGCCTTCCTCCACCGCAGCTTCTTCGCTCGGTGTCCACATTCGCTGTGCTGACCACAGTTAGTTCCTCTGCTTCCTCCCGACACACACAGGGCCCCCCACCCAAGGTGTCCTTCTGCGCCCAGATAATTTGCAGTGTGGGGCGGGGCCGCCAGGCACGTGGTCTGACCCCAAGAAAGGGGTGCGTTCTGCAGAGAAGGTGCCCTCGCAGTCTCCTTGGCCTGTCCCTGAGCTCACAGCAGGGAGAAGGGTCCCGCAGAGGAGGCCCACACAGGGCTCATTTAAAAAGGCGACGTTTACCGAAGGTACCTTCCAGGCAGCGAAGGTGCGCTTTTCTCCTCAGACCCACAGGCCCTGGAAACCCGTTCCCACACCTGAAAGCGTCCCTGCGGGAGCTGAATGCTAAGAACCCCCCGGGTCAGCACGCTGCTTTCATTCAAGACATTCCCCGGAACCTGAATCACAACAAAAGAGTTTCACCCTGTGACCACATACGTGTCTCTGCTATAAGAATACAGAGTTTCAGTGCAAACTGCTACATAAAGAATGGATAAATAACAAGCTCCTACTGTATCACACAGGGAACTATAATCAGATCCTGTGATAAATCATTATGGAAAAAGAGACGAAAAAGAATATATAGGTAAAACTGAATCACCTTGCCGTACAGTAGAAACTAATACAACATTGTAAATCAACTATACCTCAATAAAATTAAAAATAGATAATTTTGAAATTCTAATGCCATCTATTAACTAATGGCACTTGTGTGTCTGACCGAGGGAGGCAAACTATGGCATTTTTTAATCAGATTTCCCAGGTCTTAATCAAATTTTGTCTGCAAAGCCTGAGGGCCTTAGCAGTCACCAGATACAGAGGGCAGGCCACCCACACAGCAGCTGGGCCGGTCTGTTCAAGTCCTCGGGGCTCCTCCGTCCTGGGAGCGTGGTGGGGTGGGGGAGACTCCACAAGGTCACTCCCCTGCTGACATCCAATGCCCATTTAATGGTACCGCCATCAAATGGCCCGGACGTAGTTTCCCATCTTTGGGTAGCAGCTGCAGTTTTGCAGCTCGAGGTATTGCAACTGCAGTGCAGGAGTTTAGCAAGCGATCACTTTGCAGAATTAACGTGGAACGGAAGGGGACTTCCCTTGACTCAAAAGAGAAAGGGGTGCTTTGCTTTTAAAGGAGGCACTTCAAATAGTTTCTTACTTAGCTTAATTCCTCTTAACCTTTATTTTCTAAAACAAGAACTTCTGCCAAAGAACTCTGTGAATAACACGCAGCTCATATGATCCAGTAGGGGCTGGCCAAAAAGTTCGTTTGGGAGCGCCCCGGAAAACTGGGATGAACTTTCTGGCCAGCCTAATATATATTTAATCCAATTCTGCCCATAATTAAGGATAGAATATATTATAATTTGGAGGACAGATATGTACACACATACTATGTAATTCGTTTTCACCTTGATTTTGTAGAAATTTTCCCTTTGTGCTCTTGGTGAGAGTAACTTTCTCTTACTTTGTGAGACAAATGGTAAAATGATTACTAACACCACCATGGAAACCAAAGCAAGTCCCCCTGACAGGTTCAAGGTCCTCTTTCCCAAGTCCAGTGGTTCAGGGTGGAGGAGACAGCCACAGGCCACCAAAAAAGCTGGCTACCAGCAGAGGAGGGTGCGGTGTGGACACTCAGTCAAAGGTGGAAAAACCTGGATGGGGCAAGAAAACACTGTGGACAGTTCCTCTTACAGCCCTTTTAAGGCCTTAATATAAAAAGACCGGGGCTGGAGGAGAGGCAGGGGAAGCAGACGCTCTTGGCGTCAGGGTGATTCCTGAAGCGCAGGTGACATGTCTCAGACAGACAGGTGACAAAGGCCCACAAAACAATGAGTTCTATCCCTTTTCTCCACCTCCGAGTCCCAATACTTCTCCCTGAAGCCTCTCCTGAAAATGCCTCTTTGAATGTCCTTTAACAATTACTCTGGGTCAGTTCCAGTCCCCAGAGTTTGTTTACAAAAGAATATGAATCAATCTCCCACCCTTGCCCTTAACCGACCTCATGGCAGGGGAGGGGCTGTAGGTGACCCCAGCCTTAAGCAGTTTCAGTTCAACCGCAGAGTTCAAATAACTAACTTGAGAATTCAGGAGGCTCTATTTTTAATTTTAAAACGGTAAATGTGATTCCAGGTGGGAGAGGCACTGAGAAAATGTCAAACCCAAATTAAAAGAAAAGCCCCCCAAATTAAAATACTAAATTAATTCTAGAGGCAAAGTATCATAAAAGCTAGAACTTACTTACAATCGCATTTGTATCTTCAACAAGGACGGAGGACGCGGTCATCTACTTTCAAACATTTGTTTAGTCTTTGTTTGCATGTAAACGCAGGACAAGTGATGCCCAAGAAATGTGGCTGCTGCCCTGCCGAGGGGTCACTTCCCACCTCTGCTGGCCTGGGGGTGGCCTGTCTCTCAGGGACATCACGCCCTCCTTGGTGGCTTTCGGCTTTCCTCCACTGGGACCCAGGTATGTCTCTCCTAACTAACCCCTGGGGCTTGAGTTTCTAGTGACCTCCAACCTGTTCTTGAAGTTTCCTCCTCAAGTTCAGACCTGGCCACGCCCCTCCCGAGTTCACACAGAGTGGCCGACCCTGCAGGCGCGAAGGGGCTGAGAGTGAGCAACTCACCTCCATGGGGAATGTGACCTTGGGAACCTGGCAGAAACTGCAGTTTCATGAGAAGCTAGAAATGCAGCGTTTTATCTGAAGCCTGACAAGTTTTCAAACACTGGTTCAACTTAAAAAATGTGGCTACGTGAACCAGACGTGACTCTACGAAGGCATCTGGCCCCCTCTCCAACACAACAACGTACAAATCTCACAACAGAAAGAGCCCTCTGTGGGACCTGATGTGGCTGCTCCCCAGACCCCAGAGGCCGAGGCCTGCAGGAGAAGGCGGAGCCCTTGGAGAGGGACTCCTTCACCCACTGCCTGAGCTTCAAGGTCAGGGGAAAGGCCACCCTTCAAACTGAGTGAAAGAGCCCTCGTGCCGCCCGCGTGGCTTCTGGCTCCGGCTCGAGGTGGTGAAAGAAAGAAGCAAACAGCATTAACGAGTGTGTAAACACAATGCTATCCACTTCCCAGGAGGGCCATTTCTTCCCCTGGCTATTTCATCCTGTGTTTATTCTATTCGCTGTATCACTTAACCAGGCTTCAGGTCTCACGAAACCTATTACAAAGTGCAAAAACCGCAAGGGAAGTATTTTTAAACGGGACTGTTTGGATAGCTGCAAAAAATAATAATCCGTTCTTTCACGTTTTAATTCAGAGGATGGGAACTGTGGCTCCACAGCTGCAAGCAACATCTTCTGGGTCCTTTCGGCCGGGAGGCTGGCCCGGGGTGATCCACTCGGGCAAGTGCTCTGTGCAGATCCGACGGGTCGAGTGTCCAGGATGCCGTGCCTGGCATTTGTGCCAGGCCACGCCTTGGCCTGACCCTGACCAGAGTCACAGGAGGAACAGGGGCCTGGAAGGGACCCTCCCGGGGGCCCACCGAGCAGCCTGGCCTTACCTCCTTCTGCTGCCGCTCCAGTTCCTTCATCCTGATCTCTCGGGCCTCCGCGCGGGCTGCGCGCTTCGCCGCCAACCTGGCCTCCGCCTGCAACAGACCCGGAGACTGTGTTAGGAGATGGACCCAGTGGCTCCTTTCCAGGATACGGTCAACCATATGCTCTGGTTTGGAGGTTACTAAATACACAGTAACAAAGACTCGTACGTGGTAAAAAGAGCCCAGGAATCACGATACTTTCAGCAGTCAGGACTGCTCCCTCTGCTAAATGTCAAGTGGGCGCTGTTCTGAGGGCTTCATGTACGTTACGCCGTGGGCTCATCATAGCAGCCTTATTGCGATGATCATGTTACCACACCCAGTTAACAAGTAAGAGATTTTGGGCACAGAGAGGGTAACGCGCCCAAGGTCACACAGCCAGTCAAGTGGCAGGACTGGGCGGTCTGCATTCCTCTGGAAGGTCGACAGATTAACGCAGGAGCAAAAGCATCAGAGCTGGACAAGACCCCGGGTCACTGGTTCAAACGCTCCCTTTACACAGCAGGGAGCAGAGACTTGGAGAGGCTGCCAGACCCATCCAAGGTAATGGGGCTGGGACTCTGCCCCTGCGTCCCAGAACTCCGGTCCAGCCACCCCTCGCTGCTCCCTGCTGCCCCTAGGCTCAGCACCTGAGTCTGGGTAAGCCCCACCTTCTCTCAAAGCATCTCAGACCAGAGCTGAGTGGTTCCAGCTGTTTAGAAAGGTTACATTAAAACAAAACCCGCCTCCATTTAACGACTTGTCAACTTGCAGCTGATTTGCCTTATTCTACTTAAAAGCTTTGTAAAATACTCGACCAGGACCAGCCAATGCCGTGCGACCTGGCACCTGAACCCTGTTTCCCGTTCTACAAATCTCGCCGAGCTGATTCATGGTTGCAGGTGCTAAACCGGCCCAATGAGCTAAATGGTGCAAAGGTGCCAGGATCTAGGTTTCCTGCTGTGAAAACAAATCCGTTTTCCTTTCCACTTAAACTTTTATGGGAATTCACTTGTAATGCTTCCAACAGTTCTGACCCAGCTTTCACTGCTCCTTAGATCATCCTAAAATGAGGCCACTGAGATGGTCGGCATGCTTCTGGTGTGGTCACTGTGGCTGGCTAGCTGTGAGGTGGCCTGAGTCCTGCTGTCCAGTTTCTCCCTGAGGGCAGGGCACCCCGCACCCCAGGCTCCCATCAGGATGGTGGGTCCTGACATCCACGATGCCCCTCACTCCCCCTATAATTATACTGCATGTGCGCCTGTTAGTCGCTCAGTTGTGTCCAACCCTTTGAGACCCCATGGACTGCAGCCTGCCAAATTCCTCTGTCCATGGCATTCTCCAGGCAAGAATACTAGAGTGGACTGCCATTTCCTTCTCCAAATTATATTGCATAGCACTACAAATTCATCTTCTTTCTAAATTCTAATCGAAGTTGAAAACCTACCTTAGTTGACCTGCCAGAGACTGGCTGGCTAATGTCTTTACAAAGTATCTATTCTAAAACCTGCTTTGGTCATGTGGTTTCTTGATCAACCAACCCAGGCCCCAGTTCTTCAAATCAACTGGCATCAAAAATCACAGCTGCATCTGAACTTGGATACCTCATTGCCATTTTCAGTTTTCTAAACCATGTTACACTGTGTGATGAGCCAAACCGGAAGGCCGGGGTTGTGCGGTGGGGGGAAGGAGGGTGAGGAGGTCCAATAGACTGACGCCTGGCCACACAGACTCCTTACAGCCCCGTGGACAGGCCAGCAAGAGGTCTGCACCCACGCTGAGTGCAGCGGCCTCCGCAGCCTTGCCTGGGGAGCCGTGGGCTCCAGATCTGTTGGCTCAAGGTCTATGCCAGTGGAGAACCAGGCAGTCAGAGTCCATCAGCTTGGGAGGAGGGGGGTTGGGAAAAGAGAAGGAGAACAAGGAGGAAGAGAAGAGGAATGAGGAGCGAGGATGTAAGAAAGAGGCCAGGGCCTGGAGAAGGAGGGGCTGCAGGCGGGGGACAGCCAGAGAGGCGAGTGGCGGGCAGGACTCCAGGTGGCCCCCGAGATGCCCGTTGCTGGTGTACACGCTGCACACACGCGTCCTCCCTGAGTGTGGGCAGAGCGCTGTACGATGGGTGTCACCCTGGGACTGGGTTCCCACACCGCAGAGACAAATGCCCCGATGAGCAAGATCCCCTCATCTGCTGACTTGAGTTCTGGGTGGGTCTGACCTCACCAGGGGAGGCCTGGAAAAGTAGGTCTAGAGGCCAGAGGAGTCTCTTGCCAGAGAGAGGCCACACGACAAGGAGTGTGGGGGCCTCTGAGAGCTGAGAGTGGCCCCAGCAGACGGGAACACCGCACCCCGGTCGCACACCAGCAGGACGAGAACACCACCAACGCCCATGGGAGCTGGGGCTCAGGACCCTGTGCTCCAGAAAGGACACAGCCTGGCCGGCACCTTGACCGTAGCCTGTTTGAGACCCTGAGCAGAGGACACAGGAGGCCGCGGCCAGACTCCTGACCCGCGGAATCGGTGAGCTGATAAACGTGTGCTGTCCTAAGCTGCGTGTTTGTGGGCAATTGTTACGCAGCAGCGGAGAACTGGCCCGAGGGGGTGAGGCCTGGATAACTCTTGCTCACACAGCGTGGGAGCCTCTGTGATCCGAGGGAGCCCAAGCCCTTGGTCACCCAGCTCCTCCCCTGCCTGTCTGTCCTGCCCCGCCCAGGACAGAAGCAATGAGCCTCAAAGGGACCTGTCTGAGCAGGCAGCCCCTGCCTCCTGGGGTGACCTCCCCCACCAGACTGGCAGGTCTCCCAAATCATGGCCCATCGTCAGACCCCAGCTACTCTGGTGGGTCACCCTCCCCCCAGGAAAGGGCCCGCCCCCTCTCTGGTCCTTACGTCCATCCAGCCTGTCTGTCCTGTCTATGATCTGAGGGACCTGGGCCTGTGTTGCTAAAGGGACCACATGGATGAACCAAGTCCTAGGACAAACTCTCTGCAAGGACACGGGCTAGTCAACCTTGCGGACAGATCGACACGGCCACGCTTCACCTTAGATCAGAAGGCAGGAGGGAGGGACAGGATTCAGCACAGTTTCAAATGCTTGCAGTCACCACCGTACGAAGTCCCTTCATCTCATGGATTCTTACATGACTCATACGTGGAGAACAGGCTCTCATGACACAGGAAGTGGTAACAACCATGCTTGCCTCTGGGACTCTGGCTAGAAGCTGACGGATACACAAGCCAACGTTTCAAGTGGCAGAGAACCTACACACAGCCAACTTCACCAGCACAAAACTAGTACCAGAACAACTCCGACACAGCCCGAGATGCCTGAATGAAAACCACACAGATCTCTGATAACACAGTGGATCCTAAAACACTGATGTTGCCAAGAATGCGAAGCAGACACAGAGCGTCCCAAATACCCATCCTTCAAGACAGCAGCAGCAGAAATCTGCAGTAAGATCAAGTTGTCCAGTGAACCAAAAAGTACCAAATAGCGATGGTCCACCCTGGTGACCTGCAGGCATGAGGTCACTCACCCAGCGTTTCCAGGGGGGCCCAGCCCTGCCCTCTAGCTGCCCTCCATCGGGTAGCAGTTCCGGGAGTCGGTGTGCCCCCAGCCAGAGCCTCTATGGTACAGGACAAATCCACTGCAGACCGACACTTTGTAAAATGTAAACTCACATGCCTGGGGTCACAGCCATGTTGGACTATTCAAGTTTCTAATGCACTTTCACTTTTTGCCCTGTGCCTGTAGGGGACTGACTGCAGGATCCTCGCCACCACAAGCCCAGGCCACGCAGCACTGCTGAGCCAGCCAGGGAAGGGCTTTCACAGTGCAGGCTGGGGCCCCAGCCTCAGGGGCGCACACAAAGCAATCGGGGGGCTGTGGACAAGTGACAAGCACTACAGTGGGTGAGAAAAAAACGTGCCAGGCTGCTCCGGAGGAGCAGGAGCCCTGAGCCCACCCTGGCGAGCAAAGAGCAGAAAGCCAGGGCGAGGGGGTGGGTGGCGAGGCACCAGGACGGGCCTGGGGTGGGGGGTGGGGCAGTCCCCAGGGCCCAGGTGCCCCCCGCAGCTGCAGCCCTGGTGTCTGGAACCTTATCTCCAGGGAGGAATGCGGAAGCACTGACAGGTTTGAAGGAGGAACACAGCGGGGTCTGACTTCTGCTTTAGAAACATCGCTCTGGGTGAAGGTGGGGAGCGGGAGTGGGCGTGGGAGGAGGGGCTCAAGACCCAGGAGGCGAGGAGGGGACGCTTCCAGTCAGGGGGCCTGCGGACGTGAACCACGTGCCATGGATGACGCCGAGCAGAGAGGGGAGAGGATTCCAGAAGGAGGTCAGGAGCCCGAGGCCCCGAGGAGGCCCCCGTGGCCCTGGGAACCAGAGAGCCGCAGACGAGAGCCCAGACCCCAGACCCACGCGGCACGCCCACCCAAACTCACACGGTCTGCTGACACCCCTGGCCTTGAAAGACAGCTTATTTCTCCACCTTGACCCCCTGCCCACCCAGCTCCCAGCCTCACAGGAGATGATGGCCAAGGCCGAAGGGGAAGGATGGAGGAGGGCTGACAGATCCACGGAATTCAGAGTACAAGCTACGACCTTCGCAGGGCTTTGGAACAAAGCACAGGTACACACTGCTATAATGCAAACGGGCAGCCAACCAGGACCTGCTGCCCCGTACAAGGAGCTCTGCTCAGTGTTATGAGGCAGCCTGGATGGGAGGGGAGTTTGGGGGGGAATGGATACGTGTACACGTATGGCTGCGTCCCTGGGCTGTCCACATGGGACTTTCACAACATTGTTTATCGGCTATATTCCAATACAAAATAAAAAGTTACAAAACACACAGAAAAGCAATCAAACAAAAAACGAGTCTGCAGTTGGCACAGGCTTCCTCTCCCACCTCCCCCTCCACCAGCCATCAGTGGTCGTCCTTTCGTTCCCACTGGAGGTCAAGGTCTGCAGGTCTCTCCCGGTCACTGAGCCCCAGGCATGCTGGCTGTGACCCCAGGGCACTGGCAGGGCTACGGTCCCCCCCCCACCCAGAGCTTGGCCGTCGGGTCCCACTGGTCCTGTGGCTCGTCCCTCAGTCCACTGTCCCTGGAAGGGGCTCCAGACCGCAGGCCCTCCTTCCTCTGCCCAAGACCATCTCTGTCGAGATACAAAGGAAACATTCAGGGCCTCACACAGGCTGACAGCTGCGGGGGCTGGTGGTGGGATGGGGGGGGTCTTGCTCCCCAGCAGCAGCAGCAGCAGCAGCAGGGGCGGCCCCCCCCCCCCCCCCCCCGTCCCCTGGGGCTTGTTAAAGATGCAGAATGCCCAGCCCCACCCAAGACCGCTGAGTCAGAGCCTTGGGTGTGGCCCATCTGGGCTTCAACATGTCCCGGGTGCTGGCTGCTCCCTCCGGGGCGACGACCTCTGCTTTCTGTTATCCCATCTCCGCTTGGGTATGTTTGACATTTTTCATAACAAAGAGCAAATATTTTTGAAGGAAGGAAAGAAAGGGTGGGGGAAGGGAGCAGAGGCTGAGAGAAAGAGAGAGAGAAGGAAGGAAGGAAGGAGGTGAAGTGAAGGAGCCTTGAAACCAAAACCAAACTCCCTGCTGCGAGAAGGTGGCCCTGGTTCTGCCACTAAACACCCCTGTAGTGTTGCCTGCCACCCCCAAGTCCCCTTCCCTGTCCGCTGTCACTCCAGGACCGGGGAGGAGGCGAGGGAGGAGCTGACCCAGCCAGGCTTCCTCTGATGAGATGCAGGCCCCCTGGCTTTCTCAGGACAGTCCAGGGCTGGGGAACAAAAGCCAGAGGCCCAGCCCCTCCCAGGAGACACAGCTCCCCCGTCCCCGGGTCCCACCTGACCTGGAACCCCACAGACGGAGCCTTACGGACACTGGGCTTTAAAGCAAGGCACCTTTGACAATGGAGATGGTTGGGAAGAGAAAGTTTCTTTTATTGCCCAAGTGGCCTCATAATAATCCTCAAAAGCTGCACCCCTGATTCCAAAGTTCCACTTTCAACATTTTATTTTATTGGCGATAAACAAGATAACACTCTGACACTGAGGCGACACGTATGGTCTGAGAGATGCTAAAAATACACAAAGCAGCACAAGTCTGAGCTCCGGGGACTTCTGAACAAAAGGTTAATTAAAAACAGCCGGGCCCACCCAGCCAGAGTCTGGGATGCCAGCCCTGCAGTGCCACACACGGTCCGGGACGGAGGCACGGAGACCTCCAGCCAGCGGCCCGGCCACAAGGGCACGAGGGCTGACTGGAGAGACAGACAACCAAAGTGTTGCTGATACGGACAGAGTGAGGGGACAAAGCAGGTGATTAAACAGTTAATTTCACGAGGGGACTGTAAGTAGAAAAACTATGGGAGACCCTTGTAAGTTAATGATCACTCAGGAAAGCAGGTTTGCTTAACTACAAAACCAAACGGGCTTGCTTAGCAGCAAAATCACACGGCAGGAGCATGAGACACGCGCCCAAACAATAAAACAATGGTGGCATGAGCCCCACATCCTGCCCAGTGAGCTCAGGGGGCTGATGACCCCTAGGACATGCTCAGGCTTCACAGGCGGTAAAGAACACGCCTGGCAGTGCAGGAGATGTCAGAGATGTGGGTTCAATCCCTGGGCTGGGAAGATCCCCTGGAGAAGGGATAGGCTAGCCACTCCAGTACTCTTGGGCTTCCCTCGTGGTTCAGCTGGTAAAGAATCCGCCTGCAATGCGGGAGACCTGGGTTTGATCCTGGTTGGGAAGATCCCCTGGAGGAGGGCATGGCAACCCACTCCAGTATTCTTGCCTGGAAAAAGTATTCTTGCCTGGAGAGTCCCATGGACTGAGGAGCCTGGAGGGTTACAGTCCATAGGGTCCCACAGTCGGAAACGACTGAAGTGACTTAGCATGCATGCACGCAGGACATGCTCTCTGCACACATAAAAAAACAATAATTTGTGAACCTAGTTTGCCCATGTAGGGACAAGAAAACTCCCCTGCTCAACCTGGAGGAGGAGCTGATGATGGAGGCATGACATCTACTCAAAGAAGACAAAGAAGGTCTTCTCCCTCTTCCCACTTTTCATTTGATTATAAAACTGTAGCCCAGTAAGTTTTCATTAAGTTGTGCGGTACCGCCTTGCCTGCCCGCTTGTAAGCCTCAAAAGCATCCTATTCTAATAAATCACTTTTTTTTTTTAACTGAAGGTTAATAACTTTACAGTATTTCTTTGGTTTCTACCAAATAATAAATCACTTCTTATCTATAACTTTTTCTCTCACTGAATTCTTTCTGCACTGAAACATAAAGGACTATGGTACCTGAGCTCTTCGGAGCCCCTGAAGTGACACCCAGTGGTTTCAATGCTTCTCTGTCTGAAATGCCCTTGAGGGAAGCACAGACGCAGACTGGGCTGGAGAAAGGCTGGCGGGCTATGTGAAGATGTCACCAGCAAAAGCCAGAGTTACTTTGGTGATGGGTCTCTGTGCCAAGGGCTCGATGGGCTCTGGTTCTAGATCGGACTACAGAGCAGAAGTGGGTTCTACCAGGATGAGACACGGAAGTCAGTGGATAAACAGTCAGACGCACCCCTGTTCTATCAGGGACCCTGACAGGCCTCCTGCTCAGAGCACCAGGAATCCCAGCTGTAATAAAACTGCTCCAGGGACATCAGCTGCTCCTCTCTTAAGGGAACTCAGGGACAGCCCAGCCGCCTGGGCACTGAGCAAAACTAAAGCAGAAGTGATTCACCAGGGCAGGAGGAGAAAGCCCTGGGCGAGGTGTGCCCTGCCCTCTTAGCCTGGCCTCTGCACAGCTTCCTTCCTCCCCGACCTCCTGTCTGTGGTGGGGGTTTTGTAAGCAGGAAGGGGAGACACTGCCCGAGGGTGGAGTGACCACACACCACCCCAGTACCCTGCACCCCAATTCCAGTGGCGTCTGGGGGGCTCTAAGAGCCCTAATACTCTTTGTAGCCTTTTGTGGCTCCTACCAATTTAACCCCACGTCTTCAAAAACCAGAAATGTGATAAACGCCGGTGGAACCCAAGTCCTGCCTGCTTGGAGAGGACAGGGGTACCTGGAGGCAGACTCAATAGTTTTCGGAAAAGCCTCACAAGAAGTCCAGAGTCCTGACTCTGCACACTTTCTTCTGAGCTCCAAAGCTTTGCTGGGATTCAAGCAAAGCATAGAATTCTATATCCCCACATCCCTTATCCCACGTCACAGAAAAAGCTCTTCCTCTGTTCTTAGACTCTCTGGGGCTCCAGAATTCTATATGGAAAGGGGCAGGGATTTGTGAGCCGTAACTCTGGGGTGACTCTTGGGAAATGAGCTTGGCGGCTTTGGTTATCTCCTCCCCCTCTGCGGAGAAGTCCTGCGCCTGGAAAGGGGATGCCGCTGTTGGAAGCAGCTCCCACCCCGCCCTGAAGAGCCCAGGAGACTGACTGCTCCTGGCTAACGCCCGGAGTGACCCCAAAGCTCTGTGATGGGAGAGTTTTCTTCTAGCCACGGGACACGTTACCACTGTATTTATCCCCTCTTGGGAAAAGCTGAAGGACTAAAGCTCACGCACGTGAATGTAAGAGGAGTACTAAGAGGTTGAAGCCTGAAGTGGGACAAAGAACCGGTTTTGTTTGGAAACGAGCAGGGGCCCTCCCTCCGTCCACGTGTGACGTGTGACGGTCCCTGGAATGAGGAAGGAACAGGGCTCCCGTCGAGCAAGTTCTCAGACTCATGGGAGCACACACAGGGCCCGGACTGAAGGGACTTACAGCGAGCTGCACTCACTGCAGAAGAACCGTGAGGCTCTGAACAGAACCCCTTCCCGGACTTGCCTTTTTTAAAAAAAAAAAATTTCTTTTTTTCTTTAAGTAGAATTGATTTACAGTGTTGTGTTAGTTTCTGGTGTACAGCAAAGTGATTCAGCTATTTTTCATACTCTATGCTATTGTATTAATAGGTTACTACAAGATATTGAATACAATTCCCTGTGCTGTACAGGGTAGCCTTGTTGTATGTCTATCTTATATACAGTACTTTGGATCTGTTAATCCCTAACTCTTGATTTGTCCTGCCTCCCTCCCTTTCCCTTTTGGTAACCAGAAGTTCGTCTTGACGTCTGTGAGTCTGTTTCTGTTTTGCGTACAAATTCTTTTGTATTTTTTAGGATTCCACACATAAGTGGATTCTTTTGTATTTTTTTAGATTCCACACATAAGTGGATATGTCTAAGAGTGGGACTGCTGGATCACATGGTAACTCTATTTTTAGTTTTTAAAGGCACCTCCATATTGCTTTCCATAGTGGCTGCACCAATTTACATCCCTACCAACAGTGTAGGGGGGTTTCCTTTGCTCCAAGCCCTCTCCAGCATTGACTACTGGTAGACATTTTAATGACGGCCATTCTGACTGGTGGGAGGTGATACCCCACTGGGTTTTTAATTTGCATTTCTCTAATAATTAGAGCATCTTTCCATGTGCCTGTTGGCCATCTGTACGTCTCCTTTGGAGAACATCTATTTAGGTCTTCTGTCTATGTTTTGATTGGGTTGTTTGTTTTATTGAGACTGAGTTGTATGTAGGAGCTGTTTGTACATTTTGGATATTAACTGTTTGCTGGTCATATCCTTTGCAAATATTTTCTCCCAGTCTTTTCCTTTTGTTTATGGTTTTGTTTGCTATACGAAAGTTTTTGAATTTAATTAGGTCTCATTTTATTTCTGCTTTTATTTCTTTTGCTTTGGGAGACTGATCTAAGAAAATATTGCTATAATTTATGTCAGAGAATGTTTTGCCTAGGTTCTCTTCTAGGAGTTTTATGGTGTCATGTCTTATATTTAAGTCTTTAAACTATTTGGAGTTTATTTTTTATATGGTGTGAGGGAGTGTTCTAATTTCATTGATTTATATGCAGCTGTCCAGTATTCACAACACCACTTGTTGAAGAGACTATCTGTTTTGCCATTTTACATCCCTGCCTCCTTTGCTGAAGTTTGACCATAGGTATGTGGGTTTATTTCTGGGCTCTCTGTTCTGTTCTGTTGATCTATGTTGTTGTTCAGTTGCTAAGACGTGCCCAACTCTGTGCAACCCCATGGACTGCAGCACCCCAGGCTTCTTAGAGCTTGCTCAAACTCAAGTCCATCGAGTCGGTGATGCTATCTAACTATCTTACCTCTGCCGCCCCCTTCTCCTTTTGCTTTCAATCTTTCCCAGCATCAGGGTCTTTTCCAGTGGGTCACTTCTTTGCATCAGGTGGCCCAAGTATTGGAGTTTCAGCTTCAGCACCAGTCCTTCCAATGAATATTCAGGACTGATTTCCTTTAGGATGGACTGGTTGGATCTCCTTGCAGTCCGAGGGACTCTCAAGAGTCATCTCCAACACCACAGTTCAAAAGCATCAATTCTTTGGCGCTCAGCCTTCTTTATGGTTCAACTCTCACATCCATACCCGACTACTGAAAAAACCATAGCTTTGACTATATGGACCTTTGTCAGCAAGAGCATGGGATATCTTTCCATTTCTTTGAATTATCTTCAATTTCCTTCAGTTCAGTTCTGTTAGTTCAGTTGCTCAGTCGTGTCTGACACTTTGTGACCCCATGGATTTCCTCAGTTTCCTTAATCAACATTTAATAATTTTCAGCATACAGCTCTTTTATCACCATGGTTAAGTTTAGTCCTGGATATATATATATATATTTTTTGATGTGATTTTAAACAGTATTTTTTTAAACGTTATTTTCCCGATACTTTCTTATTAAAGAAATGCAACAGGTTTCTAAATGTTAATCTTGTATCCTGCTATCTTGCTGAATTCATTTATTAGTTCTAACAGATTTTGTGTGGAGACTTCAGGGTTCTCTATATAGGGTATCATCTTATGTACAAACAGTAGCAGTTTCACCTCTTCTCTTCCAGTTTAGATACCTTGTATTTCTTATTCATCTATCTTTATTTCGGTTGTGCTGGGTCTTCACTGTGGCCCCTGTTCTCTTTGCTGCTTTCTAGTTGTGGCGCACAGCCTCCAGAGTGCACAGGCTCTCTAGCTGTGGCTCATGGGCTTAGCTGCTGAGTGGTATGTGGGATCTTTGTTTGCTGACCAGGGATCAAATCCATGTCCTGTGCATTGGAAGGTAGATTCTTAACCATTGGACCACCAGGTAAGTTCTGTATTTCTTTTTCTTGTCTGATCGCTGTGACTAGGACTTCCAATATCATGTTGAACAGAAGTAATGAGAGCCGGCAACTGTCTCTTATTCCTGAATTTAGCAGGAAGGCTTTCAGCTTTTTACCACTGAGTATTATGTTGAATGTGGGTTTATCACAAATGGCTTTTATTACGTTGAGATATGTTCCCTCTATAACTATTCTCGTGAGAGTTTTTATCATAAATGAAGGTTGTATTTTGTCAAATGCTTTTTCTGCATCTACTGAAATGATCAAGTGGTTTCTACCTTTCCTTTTGTTGATGTGATATATCACATTGATCGATTTCCTCATGTTGGATCATCCTTGTGACCCTGGAATGAATCCAACTTGATTGTGTATATGATCCTTTTTATGTATTGTTGTATTTCATTTGCTAATATTTTGTTGAGGATTTCTGCATCTACATTCATGAGCAATATTGGCCTGTAGCTTTCATTTCTTTTGTAGTGTCTTTGGTTTTGGCGTCAGGGTGTTGGTGGCCTCACAGGATGAATCTGGGAGTGTACCCTCTTCTTCAGTTTTGGAATAGTTTGAGAAGGACACGTATAATTTCTTCCTTGTACATTTGGTAGAATTCCCAAGTCTAGTCCCAGACTTCTGTTTGCAGGAAGGTTCTTTTTTTTTTTTTCCCCCAAATTTCAGATTCTATTTAACTTCTAGTGATCAGTCTGTTCAAATTAGTTGTTTCTTCTTGACTGAGTTTTGGCAGGCTGTGTTTCTAGAAGCTTGCCCATTTCTCCTAGGCTGTCCAGTTCATTGGCATACAGCTGTCCATAGTATTCTCTATGACTCTTTGTATTTCTGGGGTCTCGGTTGTTATTTCTCCTCTTTCACTTCTTCTTTGATTCGGGTCCTCTCTTTCCTTCCTTGGTGAGCCTGGGGTCTCGGTTGCTATTTCTCCTCTTTCACTTCTTTGATTCGGGTCCTCTCTTTTCTTCCCTGGTGAGCCTGGGGTCTCGGTTGTTATTGCTCCTCTTTCACTTCTGCTTCGATTCGGGTCCTCTCTTTCCTTCCTTGGTGAGCCTGCCTAGAGGTTTGCTGATTTTGTTCATCCTTCAAAACACCAGCTCTTGGTTTCATTGGTCTTTTCTAATTTTTTAATCTCTATTTTATTTGTGTGCTCTCTGATCTTTATTACTTTGCTGAGTTGACTTGGCTACAGGAACTGACCACAGCCACCAACTTTTGTTTTCTGCATAAACCCCCAACTCCTCATATGCAGTAGATTCTAAAAATAGCGTGTGATTCAAAGCAACCAAGAAGATGGGGCCATGTGTTCTCCTGCACAGGCGGGAACAGGAGAGGGAACATTCCGGCTGGCAGTTCAGAATCAGTGGCGATCCGGGCCTCTGTACGTGTGTCCACTGCCCTCCCTATGCCCCTCAGCTGCCACGGGCGTTGTACTCCAGTCTTGAAATTTCATCTTTCCAACTCCCTCGCTCAGGCAATCATGGTAAGTCCCTCCGTGAGGGGGCCTGCTCTTTACAGCCACGACTGTACTTGTGAACGCCAGGGAGGAGAAGGCACTTTGGGACGATGCTGTCAGGGAGCACGTTCCAGCTCTTAGAGGGAATCTAGAAAATGCTGGGGGGAGGGGGCAGGTGTTGGGAAGTCACAGTGATTGGAGCAGAGACTGATGGCATCTGGGGGCAGGGCATGGCATGCCAACCATCCTGTCCTCAGGCAGGCCTGCACAATGAGGAACTTTCTCACGGGCTACTCAAGCAGATCCAAAAACCACATTTATAACTTTCAGACCTACAAACTGATTTCGACTCACATGTAAATTCAAAATATGTTATGAGTAGTTTCAACATACATTGAATATTCCAGAAATGCAATCTGCATGGAAATCAGGAAAGATTATACATGGCTTTGTTCAGAACCTTCCCAAGAGTTAGTCACAATATTTACATTCTGTTCCTGCATTTTACTTTCATTTGATTTCTTTTTAATGTTACAGTTCAAACATTATATTGACTTGAAATTATGTGTGAAGGTAGTTTCTACCACCTAGGAATTTCATTTCAGGTTCAGTAACGAGGATATTAAAAACTTGTTATAAAAAGGGACATTGGGTCTGACATGACTGGGAACCACTTTTTTAAAACTCTGGGGTGTGATGGGGGTGCTGAGCCCCTCCGTTGCATGTCTATGCTTGTTGAAACAGCCTGACCACAGGTTCAGGGCACAGGTCTGGGGGCCAGTGCTGAAGCCACAAAATAAACAAGTTATCAATTTTACTTGATGATATGGAGAACATACAGTTAAAGACTAATCAGGTTAAAGTTTAATTAGTTATTTAAAATACTATGTTGCCATCAAAATCAAATCAGATGAGTTATGGACGATAAAATGATCATGGAATTTTATGATAAAACAAGCAGCCTTCAAAGGAGCCTTGACTTCACAAGGCCATCTGTGTCTGGGCCCAGAGGTCGAGTATTGGCATCGCATCCTCTGGTCTCCGGGGACCAGGCGTAGAAACCACCTCTCAGCAGGGTCTCAGTGGTGTTCTCAGCAGGGTCCGGGGTTTCCAAAGACTGAGACTGTCCTGAGAGGGGTCTCAAGACCAAGCTGTGAGTGCCAGCTCTGCCGCTGGCCCATTATGTGAACTTGGACAAATTACATCACTTTGGAAACCAGGTGACATGATCTCTGGGGGCTTGCTTTGCCTCTGAAATGTTCGGTCTACATAGGGGTGAATTATCTGTTACGCTGAGACTGTCCACAGTGTTCTTTTTCCCCATTTTGCTACTGGAAATCTCCTGACTTTGCATCTCAGAGAAACATACCAAAACAACAAACATTTTAATCCGGAACAAAAGTATTCATGTTACTTAACAGACAGCAGACTAATAGCAATGACCTATTCAAACGTCACAAAACAATCTTCAGCTTGGCAGCGACCTGCACTCAAGCTGATGAATAAAAACAGTGCATACTTAGGGCTTCCCTGGTGGCTCAGTGGTAAAGAATCCGCCTGCCAGCTCAGGAGACATGGGTTCGATCCCTGGTCTAGGAAGATCCCAAATGCCACGGAGCAACAAAGCCCTGGGCCACAACCACCGAGCCTGTGCTATAGAGTCTGGAAACCGCACCCCTTGAGACCACATGCCGCCACTACTGAAGCACGTGCAACTAGAGCCCACGCTCTGCAACGAGAGAAGCCACCACAATGAGAGGCCTGCGCCGCAACAAAGAGTAGCCCCCGCTCGCCGCAACTAGAGAAAGCCTGTGTGCAGCAATGAAGACCTGGCACAGCCAAAAATAAAACTAAGTAAACAAAAATTAAAAAAAAAAACAGTGCACAGTATTTTCGGTGGAAAGTTCTCCTCTTGCTGTTAATACATTTTGTTGTTGTTGTTAATGTATTTTAAAAGTTTTTCTGAGATGAGGGATGCTCACACTTCCTTCAATGGTCTCAACATATTGGAGCTACAAGCAAGCAATGGCCACAAATAACCTTGTGTGTGACTGACAAGTGATAGGTGAGAGCAGCTCGGCCTCACCTGAGCAGCGCTCCACACGACGGGTTCCCTCCAGGCAATGCATCCGGGCCCCGTGCCCTTCGAGTCACCTGCTCCGCTCAGGTTCTCCCTTGTAAACCGCATCCTTTTCTTGCTGTTCAGTCCCTAAGTTGTATTTGACTCTTTGTGACCCCATGGACTCCAGCCCAGGCTTCTCTGTCCATGGGATTCTCCAGGCAAGAATACTGGAGTAGATTGCCATGTCCTTCTCTGGGGGAGCTTCCCGACCCAAGGATCGAACCTGTCTCCCCTGCACAGCAGGCAGATTCTTTACCAATGAGCCATCTGGGAAGCCCTTCCCCACCCCCAGCCACACACACACACACACCTTTAAGGTGACACAAAACACTGACATTGTTCCTTCTTAAAAAAAGATTGGATGCTCCAGCAGCCCCATGCTTTCCCACGTAGGCAGCACACAACTACTCATGCCCTTTCCTCTGCCCAAGTGATACTCCTGGAACCAGCTAGGAAAGAACCAGGAACCCTCATTTCCGTCCTCAGCATGCTCGTCTGTTTGGATGTGGGGAGGACACAACACATGGGAATGAGGCTGGTACCCGGCAGTTCCCTCTGTGGGTCGACCCAAGTGACAGCTAAAACGTGGGTACGGCATGAACTATAGAAAAATAAAAATGCTGGCAGCTATGTGATTTCTATTCATGTCCTTATTTAGAAAAAATAACCCACTGAGTGTTCTTTCGTCTGAAAAACTACCAGAAATAGAAAGGAAATGTTAATCAAATCAAGACTTCTCAACATGCACCCAGTTGCAAGGACCTGCGTCCTAAGAGGCTGCCTTAGCAGAAAGAAGTCCCTTGGCCTGATCCTGGGGCTGTGAGGGCCCAGGGCTCATGAGACAGGCTGACAACAGCAAGGATGCTCTTCCTCCGCCTTGCCAGACCTCGCCCGAGCAGGCTGGACGGGGGTGGCAGTGACAGCACCAGCTCTGAACCAGCCTGCCTGGGGCCGAATGGGCCCCGCGGTCTGTGGCTGTGCGGTCTTGGGAAAGTCCCCCGAACTTTCTGAGGCCATCTTCGCTTTGTGTGTAAGCGGAGGTAACCAAACCGCCTCTGAGATACACCAGGGCAAGGGGAGACTTCTACAGGAAACGCTGACGAGCGCTGACGCAGAGGGGGTTTGGGAACCGCTACCAACTGAGTCTCCCTGCATAGTGTCCCTGTCACAGCAGTGAACTCAGCTCAGAGGAAGAAGACGAGCATGCCGAGGCGCCCACCAGGAGTAAGTGTGCTGGGGAGACACCCACCCACACCAAAAGCCCACTCCTGTTTCTCTCCCGGAGCAAGGGTTCCACACCCACCGGTGGAGACAAGAAAACAGACCTGAGGATCAGAAACAATGTTGCTCTGATAAGCTCTATGGCACAAACACATAAATGAAACATTTTAGTTAAACTGAAAAGTAAATCTTTATAGTAATTTAAACTGCAAAGTAGCTCTCCTTCAGAGTTCAGACAAAAGTATTTACACAGGTTTTAAAGCTGTCAACTTATAGCATGAAGGAGAAAACCACTTGAAACTCTGGCCCTCCCCTAAACAAAAACATCAGTCTCAGAAAGGGGATTTAAGTAGTGGTCCATCAACAAACGCACAGGAATTCTGAATCACTGAATCTTGGATGTAGTCAAAACGGTGCTTTGTTTAAATTAGAAGAAAGAAGTTCATTTACTTTATTTTTTCTAGATAGTCTGAACAGTAAAAGTTCTGGTAAATCCATTCCATGAAAATATGGAAATAACCTGCAAAACGGTGCTTTGTTTAAATTAGAAGAAAGAAGTTCATTTACTTTATTTTTTCTAGATAGTCTGAACAGTAAAAGTTCTGGTAAATCCATTCCATGAAAATATGGAAATAACCTGCTTTAAAACACACACACACGCTAAAATTGGGGTGCCCCAGAGTAAAAGCAGTGAAGCAACAAAAATTCCTTCTCTCTGGCCCATGTCTAACATACAGTGAGATATAACAGCCTTCCTGCTGTAACAGGTTAGTAACCCGAACCCTATGGCCAATGGGGCTCCGAGGTTAGAACTTTTAAGTATGATCAGATATTCTGGAAACACTGGCATATGAGTAATCAACCAGTCATAAACATTTCCTTTGCTGAGTCACACAGCCTGATTTTTCAAGGATAAGAATTTCCTCCTGAACATTGCCTTTTGAGCAGCAAACACATCCCACCAACATACGACCTCATAATTCTGCAGAAACTAGATAAGAACCTCACTCTTAATCAGGTAATACTGCAATCAGCTTTGTCTGAGAACACTTGAGCCGCTATAGCCACTATAAATAATGCGATTTCCTGTGCTCAGCCTAAGTGGCGGTTTAGACTGCAGGATCTGGGGAAAAAAAAAAGTGTGCGAACGAGGCTTCCGCTCCGTTGACATTAGTTCAGGCTGAACAGAAACTAATTCTTAAAGAAAAGGGGAAATTGAGTCTCCATCTTTGCCCTAGTGGGACACTCTTACTACTAAGAGAAAAGACCTAACTTACTGCTTTTATATCTTAAGTGCTTGGGAAAATGATCCATCTAAAACAAACCGAGATTCCAACACCCAGTTTCAGGCTAAGCCCAGCAGGGCCAGTCACCCTGGCGCTGTGTGTGTCCATGTTTCTACTCGCCAGGACCAGGGGACCTGGGCACAGGTACCTACAATGAGATGAGACTTGGGGGGGGGGGTGTCCACGTTCCTCCTGACAGCTTCTCTCAGGATGGGGCTGGTTGTTTGTGAGGATTCAGTGCTGCTCAGTATGTGGAAAACAGCCAGCTGACACAACCCGGCGTGAACACAGGGAAGTTACACAAGTTAAAGAAACCTGGTTTCCACACCGTCCACTCCTGCAAGGAGCCTGGACTTCCTGCTCAGATCCTGCTTTTGGCTTTGCTTGGTGAGGTGGAGCTCAACATATCCATGTCCTCCCGCCAATCCCAGCTCTGGCCTCACCCCCACGGGGCCCCGGCCCTCCTCCTCCTCCACTGGGGACCTCTGTTCCTGGGACACAGGGTCACTTAGCACTGAACACAAGCTGGCACAAACCAGTCTGAAATGCCCACCCTTCTCTGGCTGGAATACTAATGCCCAGGGTGGCCGCTGGGCAAGTCCTTCTGACACGGCCCATCCAACACCCCACCCCCACCTCACTCCACCCCACCCCACTGGTCCTTCAGCTTGTTTCCTTTCAACCACTAACATCATCTGTGGTTTACTGTGTTTTACTTCTGTTCCCCATGTTCTGCTTTAAAAAAAAATTCTTATTTTTTTGCTGTTTTTTTTTTTACTAAAAACATACAAACCCCTCCCCAACAAGCCCTCTCCCAAACAAACAAAAACTCTAACAAGTTCACAACTGACTACTGAAAACCCCTGGGCCCAAGGATGTTCCAGAATTCAGCACTTTTGGGTTTTAGAAGGGTAATAAGAGGCATACACCATATGTTCTAGAACAACTCACAGTAACAATCCTTAATCAAGTACCTTAATGGGGCTGCAGAGAAATCTACGTGCGTTCACACTAAGAAGAATAGACTGAAAACAGCCTCCCATCAGCCAAATAAATGGGACCTGGGGACCTTGGCACAGGACCCCACAATATGACGAGACTTGGGAGGAGATGCAAACAGCCTCCCCCCACTGCTGCCAAATGAATTCTGCTCACACTTACAAAAAAGAGAAACAGCCTTAGTTTTCAGAGCGTACTGGATCCTGGAATTGCGGGGAGGAGAAGGTGGGCACCTTCTCAATGAGCAGCTGTTCCAGTCTCTCCTGGCACCGGCTCCCGGCAGCACCTCTGTGAGGCACACATCTCTACCAGACCCGATCCCGGGGTAAGTTAAGGCTTAACGAGACCCTGCATCGAGCGCCGTGGGGCAACAGGTGCTGTTTCTACTCCTGCTCAGATCCCGTTCCCCACCGCCGCTCTGTTCTTCTCCGCACCCAGCAGTTCATTCCTCTGAGCTCGACTCTTGCCCAGGACTAACATCAGTCTGTTCTTGCCATCTATGGCTTGCCTAGGCGGCTCCTGGGAGCACCGGCCTTTCTCAGAGCATTCCCGTGCTTCTTTCTTCCATGGGCCCTTCCCTGATGCTGACGCAAGGCTCTCTCTGCAGGTTCCCAATTAGGCGAAGGGGTAGGAACCAGCTCCAAGGGTCTAGTTCGAGGCTGGAACCTTAACTGAGTCCAGAAGAGGCCACACCGAATGTGGACATTAAAAATACCCACCTGACAGTCCTCAGTAAGAAATGCAATTTTCAAGTGTGTGTTCATCAGAATCTGTTTCTACACCTCTTTCTGGGATTGACCACGAAGCTGAGGGCAGGGCAGTCTTATTCATCTTGAACTTTCCAGAAACACTCAGTAGTTGGTTAATTCCTGTCTGGTGAAGGAGTGATTATTCGGGGCTCACACTTCGATTAAGGTTCCACAAAGGCCCAATAAAGTGGAAATCTAGGGTCTCTCTCTCTCTACAGAATTAACTTAATAGTGTATGTCCTTTCCAAATTGCACCCTTTCACTTTTAAATATTCCCATTCATGATTAGCCACAAGCCACATGAAAATGGGTAATTACAAACCTTCCCCACTTCATCCCCTGCCGGACTCTAACGCCTTACATCCATGGTCCCAACACTAGGTGTTGAGCTGGATAACTGCAAAATCCCACAGATGAAAGGTCCCCTCCAGACGCAGAGATCCCAGGAGACCAGCCAAAGAGGATTTGGGAACTGGTGTCTTGGGGAACAAGAGAAGGCTCTAAGGCCCAGAAAAGGATAAGCACTCCAAACCACCCAGCCACTGGGGGTGCCAGCCTCAGGGTGACGGCACCGCCCCTGGGCACCAGTGCCCAGGTGCTGTGTTTTGTAAAACATCAAACTAGCAGTTCTGAGTGAAACTCTAGACCACGCGCAGGTCTCAGATCTCGGCTGGATCCGCAGACGAAACACCCAGCTGGGCAGAGCCCGTCACTGCGGCCAGAGCGGACCACACCGAGTTCCTTTTCGCTGTAGCGAGGAACGCCGTGCCGGGAAACGAGCTTTCCAGAGCGCAAGGCGGGCGGCACAAACGAAACCGCGAACTGAACCGAGAATACCCCACCCCCGCCCCGCTGCACATCCTCCCGTGGGAACGGACTTTCCCTTGCTGGGTCCTCTCCCACACCTCACCAGGCACAGACGGCTGCGGTGGAAGGTGGCGACCCACGGCCGGCCCCAGCACAGCCACAAGGTCCAAACATTCGCAGTCAGAACCAAACGTTTCGAAGACGTGTTTTCCTCTTACCAGTCTCTGAGCTTCTGGGCTCAGGCAGTCTATCTCCTGGTTCTGCGCTGCCGCAGGGTTGGTCATCCTGCCGGCTAAAGGCCACCGCTCGCAGCCAGCAGAGATACTCAGTGGACGCCGGGCTCCTGGGATCCTCGGGCTCTCAGCGCAGCCGCATGCCGAGAACGACGGGATCGCGGTGCCGGAAACTACCCGCGCGTCGGGACGGCAACCTCGCCCTCGCCCAGGCGGAGTGCGCCTCCGCGGTTCCCGGGCTCGGGCGCGGCCGCAGGGGCGGGGCGCAGGTGGCCTAGGCCGGCGGGCCAGGCCGGGGGGCGGCGCGGGAAGCCGAAGAGACGGGGCCGCCCCGCCCGCGAGCTCCGCCCCCGCGCTCCGCCCTCGCCGTCCTCCGGGTCCACAGGGCGTGCTCCGCCCCCACGCCGCGCCCCCCGGCGCGGTTATTAATCACCACGCAGCCCCTTCCGGCCCCCACCCGAGGAGGAGACCCCCGGCCGGCCCCGGTCATCCACCACCCGCGGAGGGGGAGCGAACTGAGGGGCTTTGGAAAATGCAGGAGTGGGGAGGTGCGCGCGGGGTCCGGCTCCCCTTGGGGAGGGGTCTGTGCGGGGGCGGGTTCTGCGCGGGGGCGGGGCCCTGGGGGGCGGGGCCCTGGGGCGGAGTCCTCCGGGGGCGGGGTCCTGGGGGCGGGGTCCTCCGGGGGCGGAGCGGACAGTCTCCCCAGACCCCGCCTGCGCCCCCGCCCGCCTCCGCTTCCCTCGCCCCTAGTCCCCCTCCCGCTCCCGCGCCGTCGGTGCTGGGCTGCGGCCCCAAATTCAGGCCAAATTGAGCTTCTACGGACATGGCAGCCTCGCCCGAGCCCCGCAGCATCTGCTGGCCGGGGTACCCCGTTAACGCGTCCCCCGGAGAAAGGGCCGCCTTCTAGGGCGACCAGAATGCGCGGCCCGCGGGGGTGAGAACAAGTATCCGAGGGCCGGGTGCGCCCCCCGCCCGGCTCCCGCTCAGCAAGCTGCGGCAGAAGAATGAGGTTCGGCGCGGATCCGGGGTCTCAGGGCCGGGGTTGGTGGGGGCGGGGAGGTTGGCCGCACCATCCAGGGTCCGGCAGGAGGTCGTGGGAGGCCCGGGCCGCGCGGAGGGGAGTGTCCGCGGCGGGACGGAGCCCGGGCACTCCCAGAACACGCGTGACTCGTTCTTTAAAAAGTCCTACAAGCAAATCATGGAAACGTGTCCCGACCTCGGAGCGACAGGAAGGAAGGACGTAGATTTTCATCAGACTGCCAGCCCGTCCCGGCCAAGTCCCGCGCCCGCGGCTCCCCCTGCTCCTACCCCGCGTCCAGGTGGCCCCGGCCCCTGCTGACCTTGCCCTGCGGGCACGTGTTCGACGCCCTCCTCAGAAAGAACACCTCCCCGCCTCAAAATAAAAACTTCCAACAGGGAGGCTGGCCCGAGGTCTCTGCAAAGGCGGCTCCAGCAAGCGTCTTGAGGACCACCAGTGCGCACTGAAATGTTACCTACCGTCGCCCCGTTTCCTAATCTCCACCACCCTAACCTAGCTCCCAGTAAAGTGTCAGCGCACGGCGGCCTGTGTGCGCTCACCTTCCCGCTCTGGGTTCAGGGGAGGGGGCTCTGGAAGGAAGGGTGTATGTGTGTTGGGGGGAGGCGAGGAGGGGTGGACAGAGGAGGTTCTGGGGGGACGAGAGGTTCTAATCTAGGAGGGGGTAGGGGCAGCAGAAAAGCAAGGCCGAGTAAAGACCCACAGTGGCCGCTGTGGGAGAAACAGCAGGTGTCAACTTTGATGAAGGTGAACACGGCCGCCAAGGTTTAACGCACAGCAGTGTCAGGTTGGCAAGAATAATTTTCAGAAAGACTGAAATGCATACCTTTAATGCTTTGTCTTCTTGCTATAACACTTTGAAAATCTGTTAGTGTGTTAACAGTTCTTGATTAAACATGTTGGAGAAAATAATTTTAAGTTATTTTATGTAAATACGTATGGGATTTGGGGAATCTGTGGTGGAACGCAAAGGTAACTTGAGTAACAGCTCCACAGATGAGAAGGATAACCCATTAATAAAATCGCCTTCTGGGAGCCTTCAGTTGGAATATTCTGATGTAGATCAGCAGATTCTATAGCTACTTGCCACCTGGAACCCTATGACCACATCTCCTGAGCCAAACAGGCTTCATTTGTCCTGCCGGTCACAGGGCAATGCCTGTAGGAACCTGCACCCCGCCCCCCCAAATCCCAGGTGGCCTTCCAGTCACTAGTTATCTGCTTTATGAAAACTGCATAGGGAAGTGGGCGCTGGAATTAAACCCTCTGGCTCAGTTCTTGGCCCTGTCACTGACTGTGGGACTGTGACCAAGTTACTTAGCCCCTGTGTGTTGAGTTTCATCTGAAACGCGCCAGTGATAATGAAAGTGCCCAGGGTGAAGGGGAGGGCCCCTGCCGACCACAGTCAGTGGAGCTGCCTGGCTGCCTCTTGACCCCTGTCTTCCCCCTGCCTCCTGAAACCCCCCTCAGGGCACCTGGGCCTGCCTGCCTTGCTCTGCAGCAGGAGGGAAGCTGGCTGAGAATTGGGAGAGATGGTGAGTAGCCCCAGAGAAGACAACAAACCCACAGCCCCCACAGAAGCCCACAGAGGGCCCAGCTGCAGAAGCCCCAGGTGGCAGGACACTGTTGCAGAAGAAGCAACTGGCTGATTAATTTTAGTCTCAGGAACAAACTAACAACACCGACAGTAAGATAATAATAGTAAAGGCACAAGAGACTTCTGATTCCACCCAGTAGCAGCAGCAGCTGTACCAACATCCTTCTGGACGAGAGGCCACGACATTCTGACATGTGTTCCAGCCAGCCACCCTGGGGGGACAGCTCAGACCGGTCCCAGCTGTAGGGCAAATGTCAGTCTGAATTTTAAGTGCGGCTGAATTCACACTTCTCTGTTATTTACACCCCAGGGCCCCAGAACACAGTGTAGAGGGTCTAGTCACCTTCATTTTGATATAAGCAACTCTCAGTGAAAAGGGGCCCTCCTGGGCCAGCCCCCCACAGGCCGTGCCCACCCAGCTCTTGTTTTTTAAACTCACCAAGGACACTTGTGAGGATGACTACTGAGTGGCACCTACACACTCGGTGCTGGCAAAGTCCACGCAGAAGTCGAAGAAAGTGACATTTTGTAGAATGGAAACCATGGACGTGCACTGTATTTTTACCCCAGTGCTCACAGCTTTAGGTCACTAGGCGTGTGTGTGTGTGTGCGCGTGCGCACTCAGTCGTGTCCGACTCTGCGACCCTATGTACTGTAGCCTGCCAGGCTCCTCTGCCCATGGGATTTTCCTGGTGAGAATACTGCAGTGGGTCGCCTTTTCCTCCTCCACTACGCAGAGTAATCTAAATCCTTTAGACTGGGAAAGACAAAACCAGAATCACCTAAGAGTGTCAGTAAGAAAAAATCAGACAAGAGGCCCCCAGGTTCCATTCTCAGGGAAGCTGGCAGAAGAAACCCAGGGCACCTTTGAAAGATCTGAGCCGCAAAATCGTGGGGGAGGGATGCCAGGGAGGGGTCAGGAAGAGGGTGGCCATCTGTCCTGACTGCTCCACTGTGGGCCCAGGGTCTGTGAGGTCAATGACACAGGTTCCGTTTTCCCTTCTTTTGGTCAAGATCCCCTTCTAGCAGGTTGACTCTACTTTCACTCCTTCCAAGCTGCTGGCAGTCACTCACCTGCCAGCACCCAGGCACTGTCTAAACCCAGGGACTCTGTCCTGAGAGGGGCCTCAGGTTTTGTGAAAGCTCTGGTTGTCCCGGGCACTCCTAAAATCCACCATGCTTATGCCGCTTGGAGCCCTCTCCAAAAAAGTGCGGTGTCCCAGATTGCAAAAGCAGTTCTCCAACGTGCAGACACTTAACTTCTTAAGGGATGCCTAATAAAGGACAAAAAGGTAAGTAGAATGATCTAATTTTGTTCTAGGAACATCAGATTCATAGCTCACCAGCAAATGCCACAACATTTAACCACTTTGGGGCCACACCCTAAATCATTTACTGGTCTCCATGGTGTTGGGCTGTTGCTAGGTTCACCAGCATCGCCTGCTTCTGTGGTTTGGTTCTGAGAGCTAGAGCAACCAAGACAAACCCTTCCAGGTTTGCAGGACAAGGCAAAGGGCCGGCAGGGGAGAGCAGGGTGGTTCTTGGCTGCCCCGCTCTTTAGATAGCTTGCACAAAACCATTTTTCCAAATCATAGCCATCACAGCTGTTTTTCATGAACATGAATCACCAGTCATATTGGTTTCAGCAGAATAAACATTTCTATATTACTTCTACAAACAGTGAGCTTACATGTATGTTATAACTTCCCATGAATCCCTTTGACTAAAATAAAAAAACACTCCATGTAGTAAAGGTGGTTCATGAAGCGATTACCCAGATTTGCACCTCACCTTTCAGTTTACAAAGCATTTTACACAGGCATGCCTTAGAAATATTGTGGGTTTGGTTCCAGAGCACTGCAATAAAGTGTGTCATGATAAAGAGAGTCACATGAAGGTTTTGCATCATAGTGGATAAAAAAAGATGTTTGCACTACACTGTAGTCTACTAAGCATGTAAGAGCATTATGTCTAAAAAACAATGTGTATACCTTAATTTAAAAATTGTCATTGTTGTTCAGTCGCTCAGTGATGTCTGACTCTTTGTGACCCCATGGACTGCAGCACGCCAGGCTTCCCCATCCTTCACTATCTCCCAGAGTCTACTCAAACTCATGTCCACTGAATCAGTGATGCCATCCAACCATCTCATCCTCTGTCGTCCCCTTTTCCTCCTGCCTTCAATCTTTCCCAGCATCAAGGTCTTTTCCAATAAGTTGGCTCTTCCCATCAGGTGGCCAAAGTATTGGAGCTTCAGCTTCAGCATCAGTCCCTTCAATGAATATTCAGGACTGATTTCCTTTTAGGATGGACTGGTTGGATCTCCTTGCAGTCCAAGGGACTCTCAAGAGTCTTCTCCAACACCACAGTTCAAAGGCATCAATTCTTTGGCGCTCAGCTTTCTTTGTGTTCCACTCTCACATCCATACATGACTACTGGAAAGACCATAATTTTAACTATATGGACCTCTGTCAGCAAAGTGATATCTCTGTTTTTTAATAAGCTGTCAAGGTTTGTCATAGCTTTTCTTCCAAGGAGCAATTGTCTTTTAATTTCATGGCTGCAGTCACCATCTGCAGTGATTTTGGAGCCCAAGAAAATAAAGTCTGTCACTGTTTCCATTGTTTCCCCATCTATTTGCCATGAAGTGATGGGACCAGATGCCATGATCTTAGTTTTTCGAATGTTGAGTTTTAAGCCAGCTTTTTCACTCCCTTCTCTTATCTTCAAGAGGTTCTTAATTTAAAAAGACTTTATTGCTAAAGAAATGCTAACCATCATCTGTGTGTGTGCTCAGTCCCTCAGTTGTGTCTGACTCTTTGCAACCCGTGGACTGTAGCCTTTCAGGCCCCTCTGTCCATGGGATTCTCCAGGCAAGAATACTGGAGTGGGCTGCCATGCCCTCCTCCAGGGGATCTTCTCAACCCAGAGGGGTTGAACTCTGGTCTCCTGCATCGCAGACAGATTCTTTACTGCTGAGCCACTAGGGAAGCCCAACCATCATCTGAACTTTCGGCAAGTCAATCTTTTTACTGGAGGAGGGTCGTGCCTCTGTGTTGAGGTTGTGGAAGGCTAAGAACTGCTGTGGCAATTTCTTAAAATAAGATGACAATGAAGTTTGCTACAGTGATTGATCCTTCCTTTCACGAACGATTTCTCTGTAGCATGCAATGCCGTTGGCAGCATTTTTGCCCACAGTAGCACTTCTTTCAAACTTGGAGTCCCTACTCTCAAACTCTGCCACTGCTTCATCAACTAAGCTTGTGGAATATTCCAAATCCTTATTGACATTTCAACAAATCCCCACAGGAGTACATTATGTCTCAAGAAACCATTAACACTGCTTGTCCACAAAAGCAAACTCTCAGTCATGAGTTTTGCCATGTTGTTGCTGTTCAGTTGCTAAGTCATGTCTGACTCTTTGCAACCCCATGGACAGCAGCACACCAGGCTTCCCTGTCCTTCACCATCTCCCGGAGCTTGCTCAAACTCATGTCCAATGAATCAGTGAATGCCATTTAGTCACGAGATTGCAGCAATTCAGGCACACCTGCAGGCTCCACTTCTAATTCTAGTTCTCTTGTTGTTTCCACCACATCTGAAGTTACTTCCTCCACTGAAGTCTTGAGCTCTCAAAGTCATCCATGATGGCTGGAATTAACTTCTTCCAGACTTCTGTCAGTGTTGGTATTCTGAGCTCTTCCAATGAATCACAGATGTTCTTAATGGCATGTAGCATGGTGAATCCTTTTTAGAAGGCTTTTGATTTACTTTGCCCAAGTCCATCAGAGGAATCACTATCTATGGCAGCGATAACTTAATGAAACATATTTCTTAAATACAGGGTTGCCACAAACCTTCTATTTGTAAAAAAAAAAAAAAACAAAAACCAAACACCACGGTATCTTTGAAGTGCAGTAAAGTGAAGCACAGTGAAAAGAGGTCTGCCTGTACACACGCTGAGGCCCACAAAGGTGGTATCACGTGTCCACAGAGGAACGTTGGAAGAGTGGAGCCAGGTTTTGAACCCAAGTCCAAGCCCTTAGTGTCCAGTACACTGTCTGACACAGAGGTGCTCGCTGCCCAAGCCAGCCAGGGATGCTCACTGGAACAGACAGTCAGCAGACAGGCTGCCTCCCTGGGCTCAGTTTGGACCAGTAACCCCATCTCCTGCTCCATGGGTACTGACAAAGTAATGTAGCCAGGTCAAGGTCAAGGGTGTAGCCGGCTCTTCTGGTAAGACCAGGGCACTGGTAGGAGCGTCAGGTGAGGGAGTCAGACCCTGCATGCCATTCACCTCCCAGTCAGCTGGCCCAGCTCAGGCCACAGTGGACTTGGCCCTCTAGCCAAGATCCTGACAGCCTCCAGTGGACACAAATATTGGGGGCAAGTGACTGGAAAGCAAGGGAGCTTGTTTCTGGCACACAAGCAGCTCCTGCTTACTGAGCACCCACCCTGGGCAGGGTGTCCTACAACCACATACTTCAGCCTCACGGCTGCCTCTGTGGTCTTCACTGTCCCCCAGGACTGAGTGGGCCCTTCAGGGGTGGGCACACGTGCTCACCTTGGGGAACAAAGGGCAGTTCATAAATGACGGATGGACGGATGAGTCTCCCAGGAAAAAGAGAGACTTTGATAGCTTCTCATGAACTCTTATTGATCTTGTGCATGTTATATTTTTGCAGCAATTGAGAATAGAAACTCTCTTCTAAAAGTGGCATGACTTTAGGAATTTTATTTTTTCTGCATAACTACCTAGCACCCAGCAATTCACCACACTTCTTTTTCATTTAATATATATGTTTAAAATCCCTTTGGATTTTCTAAGCAAGATGATGAGTTCGAGTTTTGGTTGGACTGAACTAGAAGCAGGGGCAGAAAGCCTTATTGGAGGTGTCCAACTGGCACTTTGGCACCAGAAGTATCACCTGGTTTAAGGTGATGAGAAAATGGTAGCATGCATATAACAGAAAATATTCTAAAGGAAGGAATCTGGGGGATCCTTACATTTCATGAATAAGAGGAGTGACAGGAACAAGCCAACACAGGGACTTCCCCGGCGGTCCAGGGGTAGGACTGCACACGGCCAGTGCAGGGGGCCCAGGTTTGATCCCTGGTCAGGGAACTAGATCCTGCAAGCTTCGATGAAGATTGACAATCTTGCCTGCTGCGACTTAGACCCAGAGTAGCTAGATCATTATCATCATAATACAAGAACAAGTCCACACAGACGATGGGTAGGTAGAGAAACAGGTAACAGAAGTGCCTTCTGGAAGCCACCATTCAGAAGGCTGGTGTGAATACCAGTGTTAAGCAAGGCAGATGTAGTGATGACAACAGGGCCTGGAAAGCCTTTAATTCGCAACTAGATAAACACTGGCTATTGTATTCTCTTGTTGAAATTCTACATTTAAGCATCTTCAGTGGATTCTGCTCATATAGTACATGACACGTGACAGCCCGGGAGGAAGACAGAAACAAGAGGGTTTTCAGGGGAGAGACTTGTTCACTTGTCCATTTGTTTCTAAGGACGGAAGAGACTAGAGCCAGTTTGGAGACTGAAAAGTGGGAGAGTCAAAAGGAGAGGGAGGAAACCAGAGGGGGCGCGGGCAAGACGGCTGACGAGGGTGGGGGGGCTGGGGGCTTCTGGACTTTCAGGACTTGGCCTGATTCTGAGCTAAGACGGGGAGGAGAAAACCGCAGTGTCCAGGAGAGGACGGACAACAAGAAGCACAGGCCTGGGGCAGAGACTGGACACCGAGCTGAGGGAGCAGAAGGGCAGGCAGCGCAGAAATCGCAGGCCGTGCGGGAGAGCTACTCTGGCCCAGCCTCGACGGTGCTGCTCTCAAGACCTGCGCCCGGAGCCCTTCCCCGGGGCTCCAGACAGCCCAGTAATGCTGGCACAGGGGAAACTACCCACATTTAAAGTAATTTCTAGCTTATTTTACTCTGGGATTAAGCTCATCTCCAGGAGTGCCTGGGAATGAGTCCGTAGCAATCCTGGGGGGAAATGTATCCATTTTTTCAATCCATTGCTCAAAACAGTTGATCCTTAGACCAAGACAAGAGTGATAACGGGCACACTCCTCATATATTGTCACCAAGGAAACGGCCACGAACACCTCCAGTAAAGTCGCCAAGGAAACGGCCACGAACACCTTCAGTAAAGCATCTCTTAGCAAAACCAATTCTGTTTTTCATGGACACAACACACTGCAAATATCAGCCAATTATTTTCTAAACATATTGAGAACAAAACAACTCAAATCCATTACATATTTCTCCATCACATAGGAAAAGGCTGAAAAGTCCCTCTAAGTCAACCCTAATTCAAAGAAAAAAAATATTTCTACACACACTTGGAAGAGTAGATTTAAAATACTTTTTATCAGAATAGATAGAAAAAATATGCTTTACTTTCAACAACTCTATTTACCAGCTAACAGAACACTTTCTGGTAAGAAATAAAGGAAATGTTTCAATATATATTTAGGAATATAAAATGATTAAAAATAGAAGGAATATTTCTTCTAGATGCTCACTGATTTATTTGACTCTGGCCTCAGTAATCTTGCCTATGACTTTAACATCTAGGAGAGATAAAAAGTGCCTAACAATCAGAACCATGAAACAAACATCTACTCTGCTCACTGAAAAATCCAGAAATCAGTCAGGCTACAAATATTATTGACAAATGTCATTCATAGGAAGGAAGTATGGGGAACACAGGAGTTTATAATCTAAATTTAAACAGTACCCACAGCAAATAGGGAAATTTGAGGGCATGTAGGATGAATTCAAAGGTTTAAAATTAGGCATTCCTGCTAAACAGCTTGACTTGAGGACGACCCGACTTCAGGACAAATAGAAACATCAGAAGTAAGTAACCTCACCTAAGGCACAGAAATCTCTAAAACAGCATCCCTAAGATAATCTTCCTAAGAAAATACATGTTTCTAAAGGAAAACAAAGGCTGTAACACACTGTGTGTGTGCTCAGTCGCTCAGTTGTGTCCAACTCTTTTGTGACCCCATGGACTGGAGCCTGCCAGGCTCCTCTGTCCATGGGATTCTCCAGGCAAGAATACTGGAGTGGGCTGCCATTTCCTCCTCCAGGGGATCTTCCCTCCCAGGAATGGAATCCACATCTCTTGTGTCTCCTGCATTAGCAGGTGCATTCTTTACACTGAGCCACCTGGGAAACACTAAAAACACAGTCCACAGCCTAAAATAAGGGTTTTCCCTTCTGCGTTTTAGCCCCTGAAATACAGTGCAAAGAAAAACCATCAACTATTAGCCCCCAGAAAGGTACCAGATTATGGGCACCTCCTTTATCACCAATTTGGATGAACCAGATATCTTTCCAGAAGATTTAACACAGAACATAAAAACCTCACCTCTGAAGAATGAAGGCTTTAGATGAACTTCAAGAGAAGTTTAAGGAAGAGTGAAGAACAGCCGTCTGGAGAGGCACGTTTGGCACGAGAGTGGAAATTCTGGAATAACTAGAGATCAAATAGCACTCCTGACCACGTCAGCTCTGAGTACCAGCCGACAAGTCAATTAGAGGCACCTTTATACCCGCCATCTCACCGGGCAGCTTCAACCCGCCTTCGGTAATGGAAGGGCGTGGTTCCCTAAGCCCATTGTAGGATTTCCAAATGCCTCTTCTGACCTGTGGGTTTGATTTTTAGTTACTCAGATTACACTGAAGTCCCTTCCTCTTATCCCCACTTCCACTGAGGCATGTGTATTAAATATGGGATTAGACTACAAGGGAACTTTTCCTTATCTATTTACTGTATTTTTAATTGAAGGATAATTGCTTTACAGAATTTTGTTGTTTTCTGTCAAACATCAACATGAATCAGCCGTGGGTATACATATGCCCCCTCCCTTGTGAACCTCTCTGCCATCTCCCAGCCCAGAGGGAACTTTAATACAAATACAGAGCAGGGTTTCATAACCGTGGCTCTATTGACATCTTGGGTGAAGTAATTCTTTGCTGGGGTGCTGTCCTGTGCATCAGAGGATGACCAGCAGCATTCCTGGCCTCTGCACACTAGGCGCCATAGCACTCCCTTCCCTGTTTGTATATTGTCACCCTGCTTGTTTGACTTATATGCAGAGTACGTCATGTGAAATGCCAGGCTGGGTGAAGCACAAGCTGGAATTAAGATTGCCAGGAGAAATATCAATAACCTCAGATATGCAGATGACACCACCCTTTTGGCAGAAAGAGAAGAGGAACTAAAGAGCCTCTTGATGAAAGTGAAAGAGGAGAGTGAACAAGTTGGCTTAAAACTCGACATTCAAAAAAGGAAGTTCATGGCATCCAGTCCCATCACTTAATGGTAAATGGATGGGGAAACAATGGAAACAGTGACAGACTTTATTTTCTTGGGCTCCAAAATCACTGCAGAAGGTGACTGCAGCCATGAAATTAAAAGACGCTTGCTCCTTGGAAGAAAATCTATGACTAACCTAGACAGCATATTAAAAAGCAGAGACATCACTTTGCCAACAAAGGTCCGTCTAGTCAAAGCTGTGGTTTTTCCAGTAGTCATGTATGGATGTGAGAGCTGGACCATAAAGAAGGCTGAACGCCAAAGAATTGATGCTTTTGAACTGTGGTGTTGGAGAAGACTCTTGAGAGTCTCTGCTGTAAGGAGATCAAACCAGTCAGTCCTAAAGGAAATCAGCCCTGAATATTCATCGGAAGGTCTGATGCTAAAGCTGAAGCTCCAATACTTTGGCCACCTGACGCGAAGAGCCGACTCATCAGAAAGGATCCTGATGCTGGGAAAGACTGAAGGCAGGAGGCGAAGGCAATGAGAGGATGAGATGGTTGGATGGCATCACCAATTCAATGGACATGAGTTTGAGCAGGATCTGGGAGATGGTAGAGGACGGGGAAGCCTGGCGTGCTGCCGTCCAGGGGGCTGCAGAGTCGGACGTGACTGAGCGGCTGAACAACACCATACTTGGTGCCAGTAGCAGTCTCCTCGCTGCCTGTGACACCAGAGGTGTCTCCAGACACTGACAGATGTCCCCTGGGAGGCGACGAGGACCTGCTTAGAACCCCTGATCTAGGGAGCTTGTGCCTTCATCCAAGACACCCACACTTAGAAGGACTTATTAACTTACACAGAGAAGTCACACCCCAACAGATCCACAGCTAAACGTGCACAGAAGTAACGGTCACGACACAAATGTTTCACCATGTCCTCTGATGTCTGTGGCCCTCTGTTTTTCAAGTAAAAACTCTCAAGTGGGGCTGGATGTTATGGTCAGGAGCAGCCAGAAAGTCAGCACTGACGCTGAAAGGTAGGAAGCAGGGGCCGCAGGGTGGGAAGAGAGAGACGGGGCTTTCAGAGGGGGTGCAGTCAGGCCACGGGCAAGGATGTGACGGTGGAGGTGGGCTGGAAGGAGGAACACAGGAAGTGAAAGAACTGAGTTTGGTTTCCTGGACCCTCTGGGAAGGCCTGATCCAAAAGGGAGGCGTGATGGAGAACACAGCCGGGGTTGGAGGCGCAGACAGGTGGCCAGCAGAGACCACACAACGCAGGAGCCCTCACACCTCCAAAGCCTCCTGAGTGAAGTAAGCCAGACAGAGAAAGACAAATATCACACCATGAAATGTATGTGTGCAATCTAAAAGAAACTATCCGGGATGCCCTGGTGGCTTAGATGGTTAGGAATCTGCCTGCAATGTGGGAGACACAGGTTCAAACCTGGGGTCGGGAAGGTCCCCTGGAAAAGGGAACGGTAACCCACACCAGTGTTCCTACCTGGAGAATCCCATGGACACAGGAGCCTGGCGTGGACACAGACCACGGCGTTGCAAAGAGTCAAACACAACTGAACAATGAACTATACAAATTAACTTATTTACAAAACAGAAATAGACTCACAGACACAGAGAAGAAACTTATGGTAACCAAAGGGGAAAGGTGGGGAGGAGGGATATATTAGGAGATAGGGATTAAGAGATACACATTATTATATATAAAATAGATAACCAATAAGGACCTACTGTATAGCACAGGAAACTATATTCAATATTTTGTAATAACCTATAATGGAAAAGAATCTGAACAGAGTATATATATATGCACATTATATATAACTTAGTCACTGCGCTCTATACCTAAAACTAACAAGATATTGTAAATCAACTAAATAATTCAATAACAAAGAAAACAAGGCAAAAAACTTCCAAAGCAGAGGTTACGGAGAAAAGCTGGATAGAATTCTTGCTCTGTTGCTCGCGAGGCTGCAGTTTTGGGCCAGTCCTGTGACCTCCACGGCTCCCCGTGTGACACAGAACAGACGTGGGCAGCAGGCAGGCAGTGGTAAGCGGTGAGACCCCAGGCTGGCACCTGCTGCACACTCCGGCTGTTATTCTAAAGTACACGGGTTATTTTTCCTGCAGATAAGGGACTCTGGAATTTACAGTTTACACATAGGCTGAGACGAGCTGCAGCTGGAGTCCCATGTCACTTAATTGGCTGGCATTAGGTTGAAAGCCCTGGTCAGCATTTTTGAGCAGTTGGTGCTTTGCCCTCTTTTTGGAACCTCCCCCTTCCAAGTCCAGACTTTTGGCTTTACTGCTCTCCCCAAAGCCAAGCTTTCGGCGTTCTTGATGTATTATGAACAGGACTCTGTGAAAACGTAGACAAAGACTGGAAGGAAATGGGAAACAAAAGAGGTGCTCTATTTAAGTGGTAGAATTGTATCGCTTTTCAGAATATCCTCAGATATTGTTAGAATGCTCTTTTTATATAATAGTTTAAGGAACTTGAACTTTATTCAGGAGGCAGTAAAGGGCCCACTGAAAGTGTTTGAATAAGGAAGTAGAATTTTGTTTGAACAAAGAACTTGTAGGCAACAAAAAAAGGTTAAAAGTCACCTTTGTTATTCTTTCCCAAAAGTTTCTTGGCTGATTTCACTATTTATTCTTCCAGATCAGCTTCAGAGTCTACTTTTTAATTTAAGCCAACCTTTTCCCCTAACCTGGGATATTATTTGAATTACTTTATGGATGTATTAACATCTTTTCAATACAGAGTCTTCTAAATCAGAAACAAGGTACCTCTCTCTCCAATTTTTAAATCTATGTCCTTTGGTATATTGTTAGAGTTGTCTTCATATAGGCCTTGCATATTTCTTTACTCCTAAATGCTATTTTAAATGAAATCTTATTTTCTTGCCATTATTCAAAAAACAAAAAAAAACTACTGTGGCATACAAGAATGCTATGGTTTTTTCGGGGGAAGGAAGAAGTACGGAAACTTGTTCCCTGAGCACATTTAATTAATTAAATAACTTTATATTGGAGTATAGTTGATTAACAAGGTTGTGTTAGTTTCAGGTGTATAGCAAAGTGATTCAGTTATTTACATACATGTATCTATTCTTTTTCAAATTCTTTTTCCCACTAGGTTGTTAAAGAATATTAAGCAGAGTTCCTTGTGCTATACAGTAGGTCCTTGTTGGTTATCCATTTTAAATATAGCAGAATGTACATATCCACCCCCAACTGCCTAACTATCCCTTCCCCCTCACCCTCCCCTCTACTATGGACATTTGTTTATATAATTACAAACACTGACTCAGTTTTAGGCTGAATTTTTGGATTAGCGTGCAAGTAGTTACAAACTCTCTTTTCAGTAGTTATACCGCTGATTTCTTTATCCTGTCTGAACAGCAGCACTGCTGTCATCATGACGTTACACCGGCCCCGACCTGCCCTGTCTTCTTCCATCAGATGCTCTGCAGTTAGGGAAGCAATAAGGACTCAGCAGCTATGTGAGTATGTGCTTGCACTGTAATAACACAGGACAGGACTACAGGCTTATTAGAACTTAAACAGCATTACAGTTGCCTAGAAAGTAAACAGAGACTCTGTTGTTAGCCACCTGATAAAGCCCCTGAAAGGAAAGAAATTATAAGGCTCAAAAAAAGACACTCTTGCCTAAAGGCCAGAATCTAATTTTAAACAATAAAAGATAAACAGGCAAAGCGACTTGAAGAAGGATTAGCACTGAAGTCAGGGAAAAGCTAATCAGTATTGTCAGCATCAGCGTATGATTTTTTTCTGCAGGGAGAGGCACCAAGGAGGAGCGACGTTCAGGTTCTGGGGCCGACACTGCCTGAGCGGAGAGCTGCATTCTGCCAGGAACCTGCTGCTGGCCTTGGCCAGTTCCATAACCTCTGTCTACACCTTGGTTCCCTCACCCGTCAGACAGGAGTAACAGTGGCAGTAACCTAGCGCATGGGGTTTATAAGTATTCAATCCGTGATTACTCGAAGTCACTATTTAAATAAATAAAACGCTGGCCGGAGGTGCAGTGCAGGAGTCTGCTTTACACAGTGCACAGTGTTACAAAGTCCTTCAAGGCACATGTAACCTAAATCTAATGGGACCAGTCACTATTCACAAAGGGATGTGAGAGTTAACTTTTGTCCCAGACCAGCTGCCCCTCCCTCTTGCCTTCCGTCCTCACCCCACTCTGGCTTCTATCTCTGCCTGTATCTCTGTGGCTCAGAAGCCACAGCCTGCTGGGTAGCTCTGGTGCAGGGGAAATACACAGGCTCGGTAAGCCCCTGCAACCAGAAGACGAACCGGAACTGTAAGTCGTGAGCTGGAGTAGGAGGAACCATGATTACTTTTCTAGAGCAAGTAGCCTGAACTTCGGGAAAGTTATTTTCCTTCAGACACTCTGAAGGAAGTTCTGCTCAGATGACTGGACTTGAACTTCACCGCCCGCCCAGATAAGGAGATACGACTGCATCTGCCAAGAAGAGGATTAGGCAACAGAAGCCCACGAACTTCTCTTTTTGGGTAAAGAGACTCTCCTTTGGTGCAATCTTTGAAAAAGAAGAAACTGTCCCACAGTGAAGCGACAAAAAGTTTTGAATAAAGATATTTAAAGTTTTCAGTTTAATATTCTATGATTATTTAGAACATGTGTCCTACATTTAGCATAAAATATAATAAAACTGGGGCTTCCCTTGTGGCTTAGCTGGTAAAGAATCCACCTGCAATGTGAGAGACCTGGGTTCGATCCATGGAGAAGGGCAAGGCTACCTACTCTAGTATTCTGGCCTAGAGAATTCCACTGACTCTAGTCCACAGGGACACGACTGAACGACTTTCACTTACTTGCTTGCTTACTTATAACAAAACTGTCTGTATCTTCTGGAATCTTTATCTCTGGAAGGAGACAAAAGGATGTGTGGGAAGGAAGTGCACACATGCTAAGTCGCTCAGTCGTGCCCGACTCTTTGTGACGCCATGGACTGCAGCCCGCCAGGCTCCTCTCTCCATGGGATTCTCCAGGCAGGAATACTGGAGTGGGTTGCCATTCCCTTCTCCAGAGTATCTCTCCACCCAGGGATTGAACCCCGGTCTCCTTCATTGCAGGCACATTCTTTACCGTCTGAGCTACAGCAAGATCCGTAAAACAAAGTACACACAGTTACAAAGGAAAGTGATTATTATGAAATATATTGTCAAAATATATTTTAAAATTGTGATAGAGTATCAATCATGGGTTTCCCTGGTGGCTCAGTGGCAAAGAAGTTTAGTTCAGTTCAGTCACTCAGTCATGTCCGACTCTTTGCGACCCCATGAATCGCAGCACGCCAGGCCTCCCTGTCCATCACCAACTCCCTGAGTCCACCCAAACCCATGTCCATTGAGTCAGTGATGCCATCCAGCCATCTCATCCTCTGTCGTCCCCTTCTCCTGCCCTCAATCTTTCCCAACATCAGGTTCTTTTCTAAGGAGTCAGCTCTTCGCATCAGGTGGCCAAAGTATTGGAGTTTCAGAATCAACATCAGTCCTTCCAATGATCACCCAGGCCTGGTCTCCTTTAGGATGGACTGGTTGGATCTCCTTGCAGTCCAAGGGACTCTCAAGAGTCTTCTCCAACACCACAGTTCAAAAGCATCGATTCTTCAGCGCTCAGCTTTTTTCACTGTCCAACTCTCACATCCATACATGACCACTGGAAAAACCATAGCCTTGACTAGATAGACCTTTGTTGGCACAGTAATGTCTCTGCTTTTTAATATGCTGTCTAGGTTGGTCATAACTTTCCTTCCAAGGAGTAAGCGTCTTTTAATTTCATGGCTAAAATCACCATCTGCAGTGATTTTGGAGCCCAGAAAAATAAAGTCAGCCACTGTTTCCACTGTTTCCCCATCTATCTGCCATGAAGTGATGGGACCGGATGCCACAATCTTAGTTTCCTGAATGTTGAGCTTTAAGCCAACTTTTTCATTCTCCTCTTTCACTTTCATCAAGAGGCTCTTTAGTTCTTCTTCACTTTCTGCCATAAGGGTGGTGTCATCCGCATATCTGAGGTTATTGATATTTCTCCTGGTAATCTTGATTCCAGCTTGTGCTTCATCCAGCCCAGCGTTTCTCATGATGTACTCTGCATATAAGTTAAATAAGCAGGGTGACAATATACAGCCTTGATGTACTCCTTTTCCTATTTGGAACCAGTCCATTGTTCCATGTCCAGTTCTAACTGTTGCTTCCTGACTTGCATACAGGTTTCTCAAGAGGCAGGTCAGGTGGTCTGGTATTCCCATCTCTTTCAGGATTTTCCACAGTTTATTGTGATCCACACAGTCAAAGGCTTTGGTATAGTCAATAAAACAGAAATAGATGTTTTTCTGGAACTCTCTTGCTCTTTCGATGATCCATTGGATGTTGGCAATTTGATCTCTGGTTCCTCTGCCTTTTCTAAAAGCAGCTTTAACATCTGGAAGTTCACGGTTCACGTATTACTGAAGCCTGGCTTGGAGAATTTTGAGCATTACTTTACAAGCGTGTGAGATGAGTGCAATTGTGTGGTAGTTTGAGCATTCTTTGGCATTGCCTTTCTTTGGGATTGGAATGAAAACTGACCTTTTCCAGTCCTGTGGCCACTCCTGAGTTTTCCATATTTGCTGGCATATGGGTGTAGCACTTTCACAGCGTCATCTTTCAGGATTTGAAATAGTTCAACTGGAATTCCATCACCTCCACTAGCTTTGTTCATAGTGATGCTTCCCTAAGGCACACTTGACTTCACATTCCAGGATGTCTGGCTCTAGGTGTGTGATCACACCATCGTGATGATGAGGGTCATGAAGATCTTTTTTGTACAATTCTTCTGTGTATTCTTGCCACCTCTTCTTAATATCTTCTGCTTCTGTTAGGTCCCTACCATTTCTGTCCTTTATTGAGCCCATCTTTGCATGAAATGTTCCTTTGGTATCTCTAATTTTCTTGAAGAGATCTCTAGTCTTTCCCATTCTATTGTTTTCCTCTATTTCTTTGCACTGATCACTGAGGAAGGCTTTCTTATCTTTCCTTGCTATTCTTTGGAACTCTGCATTCAAATGGGTATATCTTTCCTTTTCTCCTTTGCTTTTCGCTTCCTGTCTTTTCACAGCTACTTGTAAGACCTCCTCAGACAGCCATTTTGCTTTTTTGCATTTCTTTTCCATAGGGATGGTCTTGATCCCTGTCTCCTGTACAATGTCATGAACCTCCGTCCATAGTTCATCAGGCACTCTGTCTTATCAGATCTAGTCCTTTAAATGTATTCTCACTTCCACTGTATAGTCATAAGGGATTTGATTTAGGTCATAACTGAATGGTCTAGTGGTTTTCTCCAGTTTCTTCAATTTCAGTCCGAATTTGGCAATAAGGAGTTCATGATCTGAGCCACAGTCAGCTCCTGGTCTTGTTTTTGCTGACTGTATAGAGCTTCTCAATCTTTGGCTGCAAAGAATATAATCATTCTGATTTCGATGTCGACCGTCTGGTGATGTCCATGTGTAGAGTCTTCTCTTGTGTTGTTGGAAGAGGGTGTTTGCTATGACCAGTGCATCCTCTTGGCAGAACTCTATGAGACTTTGCCCTGCTTCATTCTGTACTCCAAGGGCAAATTTGCCTGTTATTCCAGGTGTTTCTTGACTTCCTACTTCTGCATTCCAGTCCCCTATAATGAAAAGGACATCTTTTTTGGTAAAGAAACCACCTGCCAAAGCAGGAGATGTGGGTTCAATCCCCAGGTTGGGAAGAGCCCCTGGAGAAGGAGATGGCTACTCACTCCAGTATTCTAGCCTAAATTGTATGGACAGAGGAGCCTGGCAGTCTACAGTCAGTGGGGTCGCATAAGAGTTGGACATGACTAACTGACAACAACAACAACAATCAATCACAATACAGACAGGAAAAAAAAAAGAAATTATACCAGTTATGTTAATAGGAGTAATTTAATACAGGGGACCCACTAAGCAAGTGTTGAATGACTTAGAGGGCAGAAGAGAGTCGGGTAACACAGAGGTAATAATCTGGGGAACAGCTAGGGCTGGGGGAACAGAGGGCTGAGTTAGCGTACCCCAGAGACTCGGAAGGCACTCTGCTCCAGAACCTCTATGGGCTCCGCGGCAGTGGCGTCTGAGAGAATGAAGAACGCTAGAAACAGAACCACCCAGGCTGCCGGGGTGAAGGCGGTTGCTGGGGCGACGGCTGACAGAAACAGGAAGCAGACAGGCCGGAGCAGACGTGTCTCCTTCCTCCACCTCACTGTCGCCCCCTAGCGCCTGCGGGCAGAGCCCTGGGGAGATGAGGTGGGCAGAGCCCTGGGGAGATGAGGTGGGCAGAGCCCCGGCCCCAGCATCACAAGGCTGGGCATAACTGGTCCCGGTACCAACTTCTTTCCTGGTGCCCTGAGTGACCAGAGCTCATATCTACCGTAATATCCACACGACCACGTGAATTTCCCCAGCTGTCTGCAACCACCGAAAGGTTACACAAAAACAGTCAGTACTCGGTGATGAAGTCACGCACACTTCTAACTCTGGTCAGGTTTGGGGCTGACGTTCATAACTGGAGGTAAGGTTGCTCTTTTATTTCTGACCCAATTTCAGGGATCCTTTGAAATCTAACCAAAGACCCTTGGAGAGTGAGGGGACCCAAAATTAAGAATCCTTCTGGGTGTTGAAGTGCTCTTTCTTCTTCCTTAATTTTTGCTTTAAAAAGTCACAGGCTTGATCGCATGATCACGGGGTGGATCACTGATGCCACGTTTCTCTTTAGGCTTCGCAAGAGAGAGTAACAGTGATGCAAGGTCGGGTCTTTGGTGCCTGTCTCTCTTTTCACTGATAAGGTCAACCCATCTTGAAAGCCGTAAGCAGTAATAGTTGCATTTTTATCCATCATATTGTACCTACTTCTGAATGCCACAGAAAGTAAAGAAAGTGAACACACAGCTGCGCTTACATCGTCATCCCATGCTCCTGGGGGACATGGATCTTAGGATTCCCGGGAAGTCTTCAGAGTTCTTTCCTGTAAGGCCCCTGGCCGGCCCCACCTCAGTGACCGTGACCCAGATCTGTATTTCTTTTCCCTTGATTTGTCCAAGGTCCAGCCCACCTGCCAGGTGGACAATCTCTGCCTGGAGGGCCCAGTCACCTCAAGCTCGAGACGTATTCAAAATGGAATTCTGTCGCCTCCAACGGTCTGTCCCCTGCACTCTCTCGTCCGAGGGGGCGCTACCAAAATGCCTCTTGGGAAGGCTTTATTCATGGTCTCTGGGTCTCAGCTCCCCCATCAACGAAGGAGAGGCAGTGACAGAGACAACCTTCCGGGCTGTTGAGGACTAAATGATCCTCCAGCTCTGGACATCAGCAAATGCCCGCCGAGTGAGGCTGGCGCTCCTCCCCACCCTGCGCAGCCCACCACCAAGTTGGCTTCCTTTTTAGAGTCACTTCGAGGCGCCCCCTGGGCCACTGCCTTACCCCGGCCTCAGCGTGTCTCCTCAGAATCACCACAATTGTCCCCAATGCCACCCCCTCCCCTCGCCCACTGTTGCCCATTATTGTCACGTCACCCACTCCTGTCACTCATCCTGTCATCACACGTGGGTGGGGGCTGCCACGGGTCAGAGACCACGGACGTAACAGGGGGCAAGGGGCAGTCACGCCTCTGGGTGAAGACTGATGTCAAATAACTGCACAGATAAGTAACCGCTTATAATTGTGACAGGCGCCATGCCGGTCAATGAAAACATCCCCACACCGTGCCAGGCGTGGGGGACACACGCGGATAGAACACACAGCTTTGTGTTTCTGAGAAAACAGGAAGTGATTCAAGGTGGGGGGAGACGGAGAGCCCTCCTGTGAGCCCTCCTGTGGGGCTTCCCCCGAGAGCCGTACACAGGGCGGGACTCCGAGTCACCAAGCCTCCCTCCCGGTGGCCTCCTGGCATCCTGCCACGCCGACCGGCGCCCCGCGGTCTCTCAGACCAGCGACAGGGACTGCCTCCTGGTGGTGACTTCAGACCTTGGAGCTGAGTCCCCGTGTTCCATTTTTTCCACAGTCAGTTTATGTGTGGGCTTGGTTGCTTAGTCGTGTCCGACTCTTTGTGACTCCAGGGACTGTAGCCCGCCAGGCTCCTCTGTCCACGAGACAGTTTATAACAGTATTTGTAATAAAAGAGGACCCAACTCTCAGCTGAGGAACTTTGGTAACAAGCTCATCTATGTCAGAGTTTTATTTAACATAGAAACAAGATCACTCTTCTGTCTCACAGATGGAATATACATGCATTGATGTCTCCTCTTAATCTATAAAGTTTGAACAATGCTACTGGCTGTAAACACATTTCATCACGCTCTGTGAAGAACCGAAAAACTAAGACACCGAAAGTCAGTATTTTTTGGCTTATCTATAGCAACAAAAATACAAGATGAAAAATCTTGAAAAATACAAGATGACTCACATTGCAAGCTTTTGTTTAGTGCTTCAAGCTAAGAGAAATCTTTTAAAATATTTATCATCCATTCTAAGATATTTGTAAGGTCTTACTTTAATATAACATAAAGTATATATTCTCTTAGAATAACCAATATAATAAACCAAATATAGAACAAATTTAAATTTAGGTCAATATTTTTTTAAGGCAAGATAAAATTTGTGTCAGAGGGCACAGAAAAATTTCTGCTTTCCAGTTTGAAAAAGTAATATGATCATAATGGCTATCTAAGAATTTTTGAATATCTTATTTGTATTCAGTTTTTAATTTTTCAAATATTGAACTCTCATTGAACACAAAAGTATAACTCTCTTGCCTAAGAACCACATTTTCTGTCTCTACTTTAGGAAGTTCTATGTTGTCTGCACATTTAAAGTCATTAACAAGACAAGAAATGGAGGGCACTGACCCTTCATCTCTAAGGGTCTATCAGTGACTCTATGTCCTGAGACTGACCTGCTCATGGTTTGCTTCCATAGACTTCTAGAAACTCGAGGACCTCCTACAGTACTGTTCATATCATTTAGTAAAAGATGCAGAGATTAGAATGAGGAAAAGAACCTCTCAACCTGGTGAACAGCAAAAAAGCCGTAAGAAATATGTTACCAGACTGGTTATGCATGTCTCTTAATTGACTTAGGTGGTCTGAGATATTCACAAGGGAATCATCCACACACGTGCACAGACACGCCTAACGCCAGTGCTGCCCGTGGGCCCTGGGCCCGGGCTGGTTTCTCGGTGGGGACCACGGAAGCTGGGGGAGGGAGTGAGGAGCTGGTGGGCTGCCCGCTGCAGCCCCTCAGCCTCCACAGAGCCCCCTGGCCCCCAGCTATTCTCTGTAGTTGTCCTAAGAATACAAAGACCCAACACAAACGTCATCACTATCGTGTGTGTAATTCGCTCCATCGTGTCTGACTCTGTGCAACCCTATGAACTGTAGCCCGCCAGGCTCCTCTGTCCATGGGATTCTCCAGGCAAGAATACTGGAGTGGGTTGCCATTTCCTTCTCCAGGGGCTCTTCCCCACCCAGGGATCGAATCTGGGTCTCTTGCATTGCAGGAGGATTCTTTATTGTCTGAGCCAGCGGGGAAGCAACGGTTTACCCTTAATTGGAAAGTATCTGTCTTAGATGTCCAACAGCAAGAGAGAATCTACTTTGTGCTGTCCTGGGTGTCTGATGCATGACAGATGAATTAGCTTTCGTGGGACCACTTGTTTTCACCGGTTGGGATTAAGTGTTTGGGGGCCTGACTTGCTGTGAAAAGCCTCTGGCTCTCGGATCTGAGCCTCTGGAGCAGCTGCGAACCACCCACTACTGCTTGTCGACCGTGTGCGTGGTGCCCGTTGTCACACGATCCATGACTGACACCACGAGCCGACACAAGTCCACTGATCGTCCCTTGCAAAGGGGGAGATCAATGTTACAGCAGTAATTGCCACGTGAACTGGAAGGGGTTCTCTTAATTCAGGACCCCAGGACCCTTTTAAAAGGCAATAGAATAGACTGGTTCTCCATTTATGACCTGAAGATATCGTGTGTCTGTTCAGATAAAACAAGGGGTGGATAAGAACCTTGGGGAGGGAGGGTTCACTATGAGGATCCCCTCAGCCCAGTGCGCTGTGCTCAGCATCTCCTCTCAGCTCTCAGGGGAAACATTTCCTCGTGAGGCTGATGACAAAAACAGTCGCTAACACTGTGCACCAGAGGCTACCGAAGTGCCTGACATGCTCTGTTATTTCTCACAGAAGCCCCGTCAAGAGAAAGGATCCTACTCTCTGATTTAGGACGGAGGTAGAGACAGGGAGAGAGGCTCGTCGAGGTCCTGGAAACAGCAGGCAGTGGGGCCACGTGAGCCCAGGACCGGTGTGAAGGGGTCCCCAAACCGTCACAGGACGGTTGCTGAACCCTGTATCAGACACTGCGTTGGCACTTTCCAGGTTTATCTCATTTAAGCCTCGACAGCCCTGAAAGGTGGGAATTATTATTTCCGGGCATCTTTTTGGAAATCATGGCTCAGGGTCGAGTGATGGATTCCAGCCGACGCAGGTTCGAGATGGTGCGGCCACACCAGGAGCTCAACGGCTCTCTGCCTAGCCCTGGCTCTTTCCTACACCACCCCTGCCTCCACCGGACAAATGTTCTCTTTCTGCCTCTTAAAACCACAGCTGGAAGGGCCTCCGGACATGATCTGGCCTGGCTGCTGCTCCCAGCGGACATCACTTTTCCAGTCTTGACAAGTGACCTGTCCAAGACCACATGGCTGAACACCACACCTAGAACAGAGCAACCTCCACTTCAAAACTCCGCTTCCTGCTCCGCCAACTGTGTCACAACGACGGCCCACCGCTTTACTGGGGACATTTCAGGCTTTTTCCTCTCCGTGAAAAAAACCCAGTTGAAAAATCATCCTTAGATAATGTGTTATTTTTTCCCTTTTGGAATTACAACCATCTACCCCCATTTGTCGGATGTCCAAGAACACAGGAAACCTACTCCTCCCAGCTGGGTTTTGTTAAATGGCTTGGTGTCTAACGTTCAGAGTTATCCAGACTGTCCTGATCTCCTGCCAGAAGCTGACTCAAGCCCACCCTCTAGGTGATGATGTGTGAGGCTTTGTGTCCAATGGACGCATCTCAGCCGGGTGGAAGCTAAGGAGACCTTGCAGGCTTCTGCTCGTCGGCAACTGTTGCCTAGGGAACAGTGTGATGGAACAAGCAGTCGGTGTTTAAGGAGATCATGTTCTTTTTAAAGAGAGGAGTGCGTGTACGCCTTCACCCGAGTTGGAGTCCTCTTTTCGGTCCCACTGAAGTCCAACTTTCTGCCCTCATTCATCTGCCTAACACACTGTGTCGGCTTCAACGTCTTATAAGATAAGCCCGGTGGAGAACCTGTTTTAGGGTTATCAAGCACCTAGGTAGGCTTGTTTCTTGGAGGCAAGGAGGAAGATGTTCAACTCCTCATCTTGGACGTCCCTGTGGTCCAGTGGATGGGAGGCCCGATGCAGGGGACCTGGGTTTGATCCCTGGCACGGGAAGATTTCATACGGCTCAGGGCAACTAAGCCCTTGTACCACAGCCACTGAAGCCCACGCACCCTAGAGCCTGTGCTTGGCAGCAAGAGAAGCCGCCGCAGTGAGAAGCCCACACGCTGCACCTAGGGAGCAGCCCCTGCTCGCCACACGCAGAGGAAGCCCGTGGGCAGCAACAAAGACCCAGCACAGCCAGAGACACTCTCCCAATCTCAACCGAGAAAACAGATTTGCAACAGCAATGCAGATGGGTTAATAAGTATCTCTAAGTTACCAAGAAATAAATAAATACTAACACTGCAAGACAGGCTTTGACAGTTTGGAAAGGAGCTTTCAAGACTGACAAATCAAGAGTCACCAGTTTTTAGCTCCCAGATTTACAAAGGCTGAGAATCAACACTTCCTCTTGCGGTGGCAAGGCACTTCCTTCCAGACGACACAGACGCCAACGTAAACTGACACAGCCTCTCAGGCAGGCAGTTAGAAAACAAGCATTGGGACCCTCACACGTGTTCACGCATTTAAAATCTTGATTTGCACTTCCAAGATTCTCATTTAAGGAAATCAGCTTCCCTGCTGGTGCAGATGGTAAAGAATTCACCTGCAGTGCAGGAGACCTGGGTTCCATCCCTGGGTTGGGAAGATCCCCTGGAGAAGGAAATGGCTACCCACTCCAGTATTCTTGCCTGGGAAATCCCATGGACAGAGGAGCCTGGTGGGCTACACCCCATGAGGTCGCAAAGAGTCGGACACGACTGAACCACTAACACTTTCCTATAAAACATGATTTATTCTTAAAGACGTTCATCTGCTGTGTTACTCACAAATGAGAAAAAAAGACACCTGTAAAACACCTTTTCACATCCAACAAGAGGAAAACAAAAGACACAGCGGAACAACCTCAGCGCCACATTCTGTGGCCGTTTGAACGTTTTACAGAGCATTCGGTATCAAGGTTGTGCTGATTTCTTTCCTCAAAAAGGAGAATAAAAGATGCAGTATTCCTATTCCTAAACATATAATTGAAGCCATCTTCAAAAATACTACTGATAAAAGAATAGAGGGGAATAGAGAAACATGTTAACAGGTCTTATGCTTGGTCACAGTACAGGGCATCATTTTTATTTTCCATGTTTGAATTTTCCCAATTATTTTCTATAATAAATATGTACTACAGTTAACGTAATAAACATTTCCTTTCATCAGCAGTTATTACCTTTGTTGGTAATTTCTTCATTTATTCAGCCAAAAACTTGTCGCAAACCAAATTTTAGGATAAATGCTGTCAGGAGAATATGCAGTGAGTGTGAATGTTCTTATTCCAGCCTATGGAAGTCAGAGAAGGCTTCCTGGAGGAAGGGCAAACTGAGTCTAGATGGATGAACAGTGATGGAAGAGACTGTTGGGTAGCTCAATACATCTGCAGTGCAAGATGCTGTGGGAGAGAGAGGAGACGGGAACGGGAGCTAAGATGCCCCTGGTGTTATCCTAAGAGCTTTAAATTGATCCTGGATGCTATCAGTTCAGTTCAGTTGCTCACTCGTGTCTGACTCTTTGCAACCCCATGGAGAGACCCCATGGACTGCAACCCTGGAAGCTACAGGGAGTCATTAAGGATGATGAAGGGGCTTCCCTGGTGGCTTAGATGGTAAAGAATCTGCCTGTAATGTGGGATACCTGGGTTTGATCCCTGGGTTGGGAAGACCCCCTGGAGAAGTGAACAGCTACCCACTCCAGTATTCTGGCCTAGACAATTCCATGGACAGAGGAGCCTGGTGGGCTACAGTCCATGGGGTCACAAAGAGTAGGACACGACTGAGCGACTTTCACTTTCACAAAGATGGTAAAGAGGGAAACTGTGGCATGAGGTGTGTGTTTGCTGGGACTCCCTGGGACACCAAGGTGAGCATAGGTTTGAGGGGAGTCAGTCTTGGAAGCCCACAGGCTAGGAAGCTACAGAGGCAACCACGTGAGGCATGTTCACAGCTCCACAGAGGGAGGGACGTGGAGCGGGTCGGGGTTAGGGTGAGGGATCCTGGCTCAGGTGGCCGAGGCGGGGTGGGGACGGGAGATACAGGGGGGCAGTGGCCGGTTAGGGGTGAAGCTGCTCAATGTTGGGGACGTGGCATCATCAAACCGAATTCGAAGGAGAGGAGGTTCAGGGCAGGACGTGGAGAGGTTGTGAGGAGGGTTAAAGCCGTGGGAGTGGCTGCACAGAGAACAGCCTGGGATGTGACAGAGGAGAGAGAGGGGGAGGTGGGACCACATGGTCTGAGGGTCACACGGCAGGAAAGGAGGCTGAGGGGCCGCCCTGCGTGAGAGCGCGGCTCCCCAGCCCCTGGGTAGGTGGTTTCTGGTGTGTGTCCATCCCGGATGGAAGCCGTGGGTACCACACTGGGGCTGGTGATGGGTGGATGAGTGAGCCGTGCTCCCATTCACGAGGGCAGGAAGACAGCTTCTGGACTCCACAGTGGCAGGGCTAGCCTCCTTGGCCTCCCCCGCACCCTCCCTGCCGCCTGCTCCATCTCCAGGGAAGAGAAAATCCCCAGTCTCTGAGAGGAGGGGCAAGAAGAGTGAAACGCCAGTCCGCAGGGGCCACCTGGCAACTGGACAGCAGGGACACGGCTGAGCAGCGCCCAGCCTGCTTCACGGCTGCGTCCACGTCCCTGCACAGACAGCCATGTGCTCCGTGTGGGGGACAGGAGCCTGACTCCAGAGCCTGCTGAGTGCCTGGCTTCTCTTGTTTAATTTCCACCCCAGCCATTTTCCAAGGAAGCTTATGGAGGCAAAAAAAAAAAAAGGTGAACTACTGAATAAATTGCCCCAAGTCATGTGGCTGGTGGGTGGTGTGGCCAGGACCCAGGGGCTCCTCCAAGGGGAAGGTCTGGGAGCCTAGGTGTTTTGAATCAATGACCCTCAGGGTCAGGGGCTGGGAGAGCAGCAGGGAGTTGCCATGGAAACCTTCTGTCCTGCAAATCCAGCCAGTGAGGAATAGCTGGCCCCAACACCCCTAGTGTTGACCTCAGTCCCATCCTTTCCGTCTGGAAAAGAATGCCCGTCACGCTTTCCACATGGAGGGGGTGTCACCCACCTAGGTAGTGGAGGAGGGTGCTTCTCTCTGCTACACTCAGCTGTGCTGAAATTGTCAAACACCCCCCTCCACAAACACACAAGATTGCTTCTACACAGCATCCAGTTTTCATACTAATGAAGCTTATAAAGAGCATATATTTGTTGCTATATACCTGAAACTAACACAACATTATAAATCAACCATAGTCCAATATAAAATAAAATTTTTTTAAAAACAGCATATTATTGCTTTATTTTTGTAGTACCTTTTGGTAGTTTATGGCAGGAAATGAATTAGGGTAAAAATTCACTTTGAAATATTGTGCTGATAATAAGGCATTAGACTATGATATCTTGGGTTGTAGCTATCTCTGGGAACCAACTCAGTCTCACGGGAAGACTAGATTCCCATGCTGACTCTCAAATCTGGGAGAAACATCGGGATTCTTGTGTTTCACAGATAACAGGTTATTTATGTATGTTTTATTCAAAATTGCAGGCTATTAAATCATTTCAAAATATAAATACATCAGGAGAACAATTCACTCCAGTAAATAACAAAATCAACATTTCTTTCTTTTTAAACAAAATTCCTATTGTGTTTTACATTAACCTTTATTTGAAACCCTTAGACTTTAGTTTCGTTAACTTCAAAAAGCATCAGTAAATAGTTTATTCCACCATAAGAACGCCTGCATTATTTAACACTAAGAAGCTTATTTAAATGCTTTATGAATTATTAACATTTTACGCGTCCGTTAAGGTATGTGAGAAACTCAAATATCTTTCAGAGTCAGCACGGTGCAGCGGGCTGATAACGAGCCTGAAGTCGTTTATTAGCCTCCAGAAAGATCCCTACATGCAGTTTTGTGAATAGAAATTCTTGGCTGTCATGAAATTCTGCAACGTAGTGGAAAACTAACTCAAGGGGGCATGAGACGCAGCCTGCTCAAGAAGTCTTCACAAAAGCTCGCATCCTCTGAACGGAGCGATTTCACCTTCAGCCACGCCAAAGATGCAGGCAGAGATGGTTAAACGTGGCTGTTCATCTCCACGTTATTTAGAGCAGAGGGAACGAGGGGCTTATGTGAACAGATTGCAGTAAATATCGGTAGAGCGCTATGCAGCCAGTGGGTAGAAAAATGTACATTTACAGTGATTATTTTATAAAATGATACTTGCTCGAAATTCTAGAATTCAAACAAAAAAGTTCAAAGAAGGCAGCAAAAACACACACTTCCAGATACCAGACCTCACATCTTCAAGGAAGCCCATTCAGTTTTTGAGCAGCATCACTTTCCATTTTGTATAGAGTGGAGCCTTGCCAAAAGCCCCCCTGATCATCACCAGCAGGCTTCCTGACCCTAAATTAGGCAAAAATACCCACCCCGGTACTCATCCTACAGTGCCCCAGTGTTAAGTCGCTTCAGTCGTGTCTGACTCTTTGCGACCCCATGGACTGTGGCCCTCAGACTCCTCTGCCCATGGGATTCTCCAGGCAAGGATACTGGACTGGGTTGCCATGCCCTCTTCCAGGAGATCTTCCTGACCAAGGGATCAGACTCACACCTGCTGCATCTCCTGCGCTGGCAAGCAGGTTCTTTCCCACTAGTGCCACCTGGGAACAGCGCCGTAACTGATTCCCCGACACCACTCTTCTAGCGGGGATTCTGTCTTGAGGCTGTAACAGTTGGCTACTAACTCATGAAAACTCTCCGCTGTCCTCGGCCTGTCAGGGGGTCAGCCGGCCATGCTCGCAGCGCCCACAGGATCTCCGCGCTCTGCTCTTAATAAATTCACTCCCTTCTGAGATACTTGGTGTCTGGAAATTCTCTCCCAACCCGTGTTCGGACTGCCGCAACTCCCGTGCCACAAACCCTGCCTCCATCTCCGCCCCTCCATCTGCACTCCTGCCACCCGAGGTTCAGTCCAGCATGGTCCTTCTGGAACCCCCAGGCCAGGCCACCAGGACCTCCCTCCCTCCAGGCCCCCCTGACATCCTTCTAACTGCGCCCCTTGGGTCTTCCCGCGGCATGAGATGCTGCTGGTTTCCCTCCTGAGTCTGGGTGACTCTTCTCTGGCCCTGTCTGTCTACCCTCTGCACCCTACTCCCCATCTCCTTAGGATACTTTATGGACCGCCCCCGAATGAGATGATTCCCAATTCCAGGTCACCATGTCTGAACATCTGCTAGATCTTTCTATCTGGGCAGCCCTCAGCTACCTCAAACACAACACTTTCAGACGGAATCTTAACTCTTCCCTGTGTACCATCCTGCCCTGCCAACCTACTGGCTCCCCAGTCTGGGTAAATGGTACCATGACAGCGTACCCTCCTTTCCCGTGCCATGACAGCATACCCTCCTTTCCCGTGCCATGACAGTGTACCCTCCTTTCCCGTGCCATGACAGCGTACCCTCCTTTCCCGTGCCATGACAGTGTACCCTCCTTTCCCGTGCCCGGAAACCAAGCTGTTCACCTTTTTCCCTCCTCGTCTTACAGAACACCCACAGCCTTTATCCATCGCATTTTAAAACCATCGTATCAGGATGGTCAAGGGGTCTGGGGTGACAGAATGAACACCCACAGCCTTTATTCATCATGTTTTAAAACCATCGTATCAGGATGGTCAAGGGGTCTGGGGTGACAGAATCAAACCAAAAAATCTAGTCCTTTTAGTTAAACCAGTGCCAGCTGTTAATGGTAACCAGTGCACTTTAACTCAGAGAAAATAGGTTTCACTATAAATAGCCAGATTGAGAAAGGGAGCATAAAACTGTCCTACTTATCAGGTATTATTAATGGATTTTACTGCAGAACAAACAGGTATTTCAGGTCAGTTTATCACATATCGTTATACGTCTTCAAGTCCCAAGATAAAGGGAAAAAATACATTCAGTGGTTGGGCCTGAAAATATAAAAATGGTTTTCCTGATCTTGTTGAAGGGCTTCAGAGCACAGGACACACACACCACACACTTCAACCCTGAGGGACAAAATCATGCTCGTGAGCTTAGGAGTGCTGTCCCAGGTCCTGCGCTATCCTCCCAACGATCATGTCCACCCAGAACCTGTGACCGTGACCTTCCTTGGAAACAGGTTCTCTGCAGATACAGTCAAGCTGAGCTGAGGTCATCCTAGGTGAGGATGGACCCTCATCCTTGTAAGGAGAGAGACGCCTGGACACAGAGACACAGAGAGTCAGGGAGAAAGTGATAGAGACAAAGGCAGAGCTTGGACAGGTGTGTGTACACAACAGGTTTCAGCGACCCCCAGAAGTTGGACAGAGGCAACAAACAGGCTCTCCCCAAGACCCTCCAGAAGGAACTGACCCGAATGACACCTTCCAGCCTCCAGAACCGTGAGAGAATGAATTTATATCGCTTTCAGCCACCCAGTTTGCAGCAGTTTGTTTCGGCAGCCTCGGGACATAATACAAGCTCGCTGTCATAGGTTGCCAGATTGTACATCTTGCCCAAAGGAGTCCTGGTGACTCCTCTTCTGGGGGCTCACGGGTACCCGGTTGGCACAACCTCTGCCAGGCAGTCTGGGTACATAACCGCAGGCGGGGCACTCGGGAGACAGAGAAGTCCTGCCATCGTCTTTCTGGAGCTGTCCCCGTGCAGGGCAAGCGGCTATACTTGCCATGACTGGCACATGCCCATCACAGTCCTCAGCTTCATTTTAAAATCCCACTGACAGTGACGAGGCCATTGGTATCTTCTTTACTCTTTTGCTTCTGCCCGAGAGGATCAGCACTGAGGGCGAAGCTGGCCCCACGGTGAGGACAGAGGTGTCCACTCAGCCACGGGCCCAGGGCAAGGACGGCAGGTGGATCAGGGCCCAGAGCAAGGGGGGTGGTGGGGTAAGTGAGAGCGAGTGCCAGCCAAGTCCCAGACTCAGCTGGGATCCAGAGGCGGGAGGGATGCCAGGGAGGGCAGCCTGCCAGCCGGAGGGCTTCGAAAAACCAACACTCTTGCTGCCCGCCCTCCTGGGAGCGTCGGGGAACCTGCAGTCGGAGGGGGAGAGGGCTCCAGGCGTGGTGCCGTCCGGGTCGGCTGGACGCGTGGTCCACTGAGTCCCGCACAACTAGCAGCGGCTGGGAAAGTGGACTCTCCATCCGACGGGAAAGTCCCAGGGGCCTGAGAACGGCAAACAGCTTTTGTCTGTTGGTTTACTGTCTTTTGACCTATTTTTAACGTTGGCTTTTGCCATAATGACTTCCATGGTGGTTCAGACGGTAAAGCATCTGCCTACAATGCGGGAGACCTGGGTTCGATCCCCAGGTCGGGAAGATCCCCTGGAGCAGGAAATAGCAATCCACTCCAGTATTCTTGCCTGGAAAATCCCATGGACAGAGGATCCTGAGAGGCTACAGTCCATGGGGTCGCAGAGAGTCGGACAAGACTGAGCGACTTCACTTTCACTTTTGCCATAATGAACATATTCATGTTTACTTTAAGACAAATGTAAGCGCCTCTTGTAACTTCTATGTTTCATGTCTGACTTTGAAAGGCTTTCCAATATTATTTCAAGATTCTCTCATTTCTTCTTGTAATTCTATGGCTTCATTTTTTTTTCTATTTAAGTCATTGATATACTTGTTATTTTTTGATATAAGCTGCGAAGCATTTACTGACCTAACTTTATCCCATACAATCTGCTATCTGTCCCCAAACAATCATTTAATAATTTACTTTCCCCCACTGGTTTGAAATGCTGCTTTTGCCGTAAATAACAGCTCTTTCTTTATTTCTGCATTTCCTATCTTGTACCTGACCTGCCTAGTCTGAGATGTGCTAGTACCATACAACCTTATTTATTACAGATTTATAATGTATTTAATATTTTAAGGGTAATCTGTCTATGAATGTTACTTTTTTGGAATTTCCTGGTTATTACTGCTTGTTAATTTTTCCATATGTATCTTAGAATCATGCTGTTAATCACATATCAAAAGAAATCCTATTGCTATTTTGATTGGAACTGGCATTCTGCAGATTGATGTGGGAGGCTTGATATTTTTCTGATATTAAGTCATCCTACTTGAGAATATAGTATGCCTGTCCTGCTATTGAAGTCTCTGGCCTCTCTAAGTGGTGTTTTAAAGGTTACTTTACATAAATTGTGCTGGTGTTAACCTTATTTCTTGTTTTCCTTTTTTTTGCAGTTATTAAACGGGACTCTTTTTTTTCCGTTATAGCTTCTAACTGGTCAGTGCGGGTGTATATGGAGGCTACTGACTTCAGTGCAATACTTCACAGCCAGCTGCCTACTGGATCTATGCCTTGTTTGTAACCTTTTCCAGGCGGTCCTCTGGATTACAGCGCTTCCACACTGGTTTTAATCTCAGTCCCACAGCTCAGTAGGCACCGCGCTCACTGTCAGGCCTTTTGCACAGTGTTTCACTCTCTTGGTTGCACTGATTCTCAAACTCGGGATTTTAGAAAATACTGGTCACTCGGTGCGGACAGCAGAGCACCTGACTCAGTGAGTGTGGGGTGTGGCCTGAGAACAGGGGTTTGTAAAGGATCTCCGGGTGGTTCCACTGAACAACATTACATGGAAAACACCGTATCCAATAACTTATCCAAGAAGGGGTTACAGGAGTGATATTCCTGAATTCTTGCATTTTCAAAAATGGAATTTTATTTCTGTACACATCTCTTCAGAGAAACTCTATGCATATATAAATGAATACAACTTTTTTCCTCTTTACATTTGAATGACAGTTTGGGGTATACCATCCCTGGTCATCCTTCCTGTCCTTGGCTTTGTGGCCATTGCTCCAACTGTCTTTTACTTTGAATGTTACCATGGAGAAGTCAGGCCAGCATAAATGTGTGTGTGTGACTTGATCTTTTTGCTTAGCTTCCCATGGAAATCTTTATTATGGCGTCCAGTAACTTTATTAGACTGTGCCTTGGTATTGACTGTACAATGATTGTTTTCTGGGTCACAGTGTAAATTCAAATCGTCTTTTTTAAGGTGTTCTATTAATCTGTATTTTGAAATATTTATTGTATTCCATTTACTTTGGCTTCTCCTTTGAGCATTCCAATTTTGCGTATGTTGAATCTCCATTGCCTGCCTTATTAAGGACAATAGCAACTACAAATGCTTGGAAAGTAAAAGTCTGTTCAGGTATAAGGCAGATTTATCTTTGTCTGGTAGGATTACTTCTCCAAAGTGAAATGTATGCTCTTCAAATTATATTTTTTCTCATCTTTTTTTAGTTTCTGTTTTTATTTGTACTTTACAATGAATTAACTTTTATTGTGGTGGCTGTTGTTCAGTCGCTAAGTCGTATCTGACTCTTTGGAACACCATGGACTGTAGCACACCAGGCTTCCCTGTCCTTCACAATCTCCTGGAGTTTACGCACGTCCATCGAGTCAGTGATGCCATCCAACCACCTCATCCTCTGTCGTCCCCTTCTCCTCCTGCCCTCAATCTTTCCCAGAATCAGGGTCTTTTCCAATGAGTCGGCTCTTCGCATCAGGTGGCCCAAGTATTGGAGGTAGCGCACGTATAATTTGAGAATAAGTGACCACAAGTGTGGTGGATAGATGTTCCACATGAAACGTGCTGCCGTCCTCAGCAGTGATTGATGTGAACACAAGAGTACCGAGCACTGTGACCCTCAGGGGTCTGTGGCCCACAGCCAAGAACCACTGCTTTCAAAATCTAGCCGAAGTCCTGTACATATAGTTGCTCAATAAATATTAGTTGATTTACTGACCTTTAAGGTATTTAAATAACATAATAAACCATGTACCTCAACGTGGCCAAAAAAGGAGCATAAATGTAATTTGAGTAAATCAGCAGCATTCAAAGATTTAAAAATCCATGCCTCATTCCTGTGTAGTAAGTACCTTTTCTTACTTTAACCCTTAACTGCATAAAAAAGAAGGCTTCAATCTCAAACAACCAAAAGGGAAATATATAGGTAGCACTGATTTGCTTAAGCGATTTTTGCTTCAATTTATTTAGTTTTTTAATATATAATAGTGCTGTTGCTGTTTAGTCGCTAAGTCGTGTCCAACTCCTTTGCGACCCCATGGACTATAGCCTGCCAGGCTCTTCTATCTATTGGATTTCCCAGGTAAGAATATTTGAGTGGGTTGCCGTTCCCTTCTCCAGGGGATCTTCCCAACCCAGGGATCAAATGTGAGTCTCCTTCAATGAAGGCAAATTCTTTACCCCTGAGCCACCAGGGAAGCCCAAATACATCAATTGCCACCAAAAATGGTCTTCTTTTTTTTTTTAAAGGCTACATAGGTAATTCCCTGGCTCAGCCGTGAAGAATCCACCTGCAATGCAGGAGACCCAGGTTCGATCCCTGGGTCAGGAAGATCCCCTGGAGAAGGAAATGGCAACCTACTCCAGTATTCTTGTCTGGAGAATTCAAGGGACAAAGGAGCTTGATGGGTAACAGTCCCTGGGGTTGTAAAGAGTCGGGTTGGACATGACTGAGCAACTAACACTTTCACTTTCAGTTGATTCCTGCCAGGTAGGTCCCCATCCTTTCCACCCTCCCAATCCCTTCACCCAGATTACAGGCCCAGGGAGTCAAGGTCAAAACCAATGAAATAAAAGAGACACAACTTCAAAAACAAAACTGACAGTTTACTACATGAATAAATTTGAGACTGGGAACCAAGAGCTCACATTTCAGAAAACAAGATGAGATCAGAAAGGGATGCCTGTCCTGTTGGTGGAATTATATGTCCTTTTCAATAGCAGTTGGAGGAGAAAAAAGTAGTTTTTCTCTTGTTTTGTCTTTGATTATTTCAATTGAGGGTTTGGATATTTTTGGATTCAATGGTGAAAACCTGAAAGCATTTCTTCTAAGATCAGGAACAAGATAAGGATGTCCACTTTTGCCACTATTATTCAACATAGTTTTGGAAGTCCTAGCCACAGCAATCAGAGAAGAAAAAATAAATAAAATGAATCCAAATTGAAAAACAAGAAGTAAAACTTTAAGTCACTTTTGCAGATGACACAATAGTATAAACAGAAAATCCTAAAGATGGTACCAGAAAACTATTAGAGCTAATTAATGAATCTGGTGGCTTCCCAGGTGGCTCAGTGGCCAGAATCTCCCTGCCAATGCAGGAGACACAGGAGACGTTGGTTCGACCCCTGGGTGGGGAAGATCTCCTGGAGGAGGAAATGGCAACCTGCTCCAGCATTCTTGCCTGGAAAATTCCATGGACAAAGGAGTCTTGTGGGCTATAGTTCATGGGGTCACAAAGAGTCAGACATGACTTAGCACTCATGCAATGAATTTGGTAAAGTTGCCGGATACAAAATTAACACTCAGAAATCCCTTTCATTGCTATACTCTATACAAAGATCAGAATGAAAAATTAAGGAAACAATCCCATTAACCATCACAACAAAAAGAATAAAATACCAAGAAATAAGCCTGCCTAAGGAGGCAAAAGACCTGTACTCAGGAAACTCTAAGATAGTGATGAAAGAAATCAAAGATGAAACAAACAGATGGAGAGATATACCATGTTATTGGATAGGAAGAATCAATATTGTGAAAATGATTATACTACCCAAAGCAATCTACAGATTCAATGGATATTTTTGGATATTAAAAGACATAAAAATATCTTCAGATACTTCTCCTTTTGTCTACATGATTGGATGTCAGTCAACACTGAGCTGGTATGTTTTCTACGGCGAGTACACAGACTGTTTTGAGTTAAATCATATTATGAGTTTAAAAAGCTGTACTATATACACCCAATCACAATGCAAGGGAGCAGATCAGCTTCTGTGAATGTAGGAGGTTTAGACAACCTGCCCTGCGTGCTTTTTCACTCTGCCAACAGATCTGTACGGGACTTAGAGATCACCAGGAATCCTATTTAGCACCCAGCAGTGGGGGACTCTAGAGACATCTGTGTTGCCACCGTGAATTCAGCTTCCTAGAAAAACGGTAGGCATCCGTCTTCCTTTTAAACACAAAGCCCTTCTCCCTTAGAATGTGAGTGATGCTGAGTTGGCCTGGAGAGTCTTCTAAAATCACTGCGACCTTGCTAGGCAATTGTGATTTCAAAAAATTATTTTTGATTGCTGTGCCCTAGAAGAGTAGTTCCTAAGTCAATCTGGGCACAAGAATAGTCTCTTCAGCCATCGAGATGTCCAACTGGGGCTTGCCCCCAGCTCTGAGTCCCCTTGGCTGAGTGACCCTCCCAGAGGGGCCACCCTTCAAAGCCTCCACGTCCTGGTTTCCAAGCTAGTGACTCACATCGTAAAAGAATAGTGAACAGTTTAAAATGCCTTTTATGTGCCAGACAGCCTTGACAATGAAAAAAGTCACTTGTAAACTGACACCAACTAAATACCGAAATAAACTGAAAAAACATTACAATCATGTGGGTGACAACCTAGTCTACTACTGGGGCTGACACAGTTGCATCGGAAGTAATTTCACTCCAGATTCAGGCTTTACTGCCATTGCAGGTCACAGCCATTTGTCCATTTCCTAAAACTGTCAGGATGCTCTAATTACGATGTGTAAGTCATCCCGTCCCTGAACAGACGGGCCTTGTTGGAGCTACAGAGCTGTAAGCACCTCCTTACTGAAGCATTTATATATAGTAAGGGGGGCTGGGGGTCATCGGGCCTGAAGGAGTGAAGTCAGCCCAGCCAGGAACGGGGCAGAACATCTGAGTCCTGACCCTGGGTGGTAGTGTACCCTCAGGAAAGTCCAGGCCCTCTGAGTCTCGGTCCTCAGATAAGGGCGATGGGATAGAAATGAACAAGCTCTAAGCCCCCTTCAGCTCTCAGTCACTGGCTCGCTGGACTTAGAGCCGTGAAGCTCCCAGAGCCCTGAGCAACAGTCCCCGCTGAGTCTGAGCAGAGAGCTCGGGGATGCTTTATGCTCCTTTTATAGACTCAGACCCCTGGTGGGAACAGCTGCGCCCCCCTAGTCACCCAGTCCAAATGCCTCCCTGCTAGCAAACACCGAGGGCTCGGCCCTGCCCCCGTGGAGTCTGGAGGGAGCGCAGGGGCTGGTGACAGCATGGAAAGGAATGAGGGGTTGAATGGCTTGCAGACAAAAAGCTGCGCTCAGAGTTATCTGCAGCTACTGCAGATGGGTCTCAGGAACGCCTGGGGCCTCCAGCCGGCTCTGCTGACCCAGCTGCCGCCGCCTAGGGAGGTGCTTGGCACAGCGTCAGGGACAGCAGAGAGCCAGGCCGAGTGACTGGGGCGGGGGGGCTGTGCGGAGAAGCGGGCTCACCCTCACACCTCCCAATGGCTGACCACACCACGACCGATGAGCACAGCTGGCACCTGAGAGCTGGCCTCGTCCTGGTGGCACCTCCCGCCCCCCATGGCAAGGAAGTCTTTACCACGGGCGCCCGGGAGCAGACTGCAGAGTCTCCCGGCCACCAAGGAGCCGCCCGCGATGAGGTCACACATCCAGATTAGGACGCTTTCCAGGTGTAAAAGCGCGAAGGGTCCCGGACAGCTGGGACAGCCCACTGCCCGCCACCACCCTCCTTCCCTAGTGAAACGGACAACGGACAGAGCGCCTCTGGCTAAGGGATCAGGCGGGTTACAGGGACCCACGATCATTTCTGCCTGTGTGTGTGTTTTAACAGCTTTACTGGGTACAATTTCCACACTGGTCATCTCCTTCAAGTGTACAATTCAAGGATTTTCAGCACACTTACAGGACAATGCAAACATTACCGCAATCTAATTTTAGAACTTTTCCATCATCCCAAAGATATCTGTTTTATATAACCTGTTTGGTATGATCTGTTTTTGAGGATATACTCCCTGGAAGCACACTCGGCCTGGCCTGAAAAATTATATGAAGAGTTTACTGGATTTTGTTGTTTGTTTTTTGCTGCCTCCAAGGTCACCATAGAGAAGTGGCCCGAAGTGGCTACTTCTTCTCCTTAACTCTGAAACATTCTTGCCCTTGAACGTCTGTACAGCTAAACTCCTGTGAGGAGACTGCCCAGCTTTTCTTAATTCTATTCTCACCTCCAACTGCCATCTGACTCTCCCACCCCACACCTCACCCCTACGGTGTAGACCCCACCTCAACGTCCCCCTCTCCCCACCCCCTTTTCTTTCATGGTAAAATATACACAACATAAAATTTACCATCTTAACCATTTTTAAGTATATACTTTAGGGACGTTAAGTACAACACATTGTTGTGCAACCATCACCACCATCCCGCTGCAGAACTTTCTTCATCTTCCCAAACTCTATTAAAAATTCCCCACCCCTCTCTCCCAGCCCCAGGCCCCCACCATCTGCTTCCTGTCTGTAGATCTCCCCCCATGTAAGTGGAATCATGTGGTTTTCGGCCTTTTGTGATCACCTTAGTTCCTTAGCATTGTGTCATCAAGGTTCATCTGTGTACTAGCCTGGGACAGAGATCTCTTCCTTTTTTTCAAACTTAAGACTATATTCATCATTTGAAAAGACCCTGATGCTGGGGAAGATTGAAGGTGGGAGGAGAAGGGGACAACAGAGGATGAGATGGTTGGATGGCATCGCCGACTGAATGGACCTGAGTTTGGGTAAACTCCGGGAGTTGGTGATGGACAGGGAGGCCTGGCGCGCTGCCGTCCGCGGGGTCGCGAAGAGTCGGACACGACTGAGCGACTGAACTGAACTGAGCTGAAGACTCTATTCCCCACACTGTACATTTCGTCCTCATGACTCATTTATGGCGTAACTGGACGTTTCTACTTCCTAACCTCCCTCCCTGTTTCGCTCGCCCTCCGTGCTCCTCCCCTCTGGAGAGCACCTGTCTGGTCTCTGAATCTACGATTCTGTTTCTATTTTGCTACGTTTGCTCATTTGCTTTTTAGATTCCACATTCGAGTGAGATCACACAGGACTTGTCTTCCTCTGACTTACTTCGCATAATACCCTCTATGTCCATCCATCATCCATGTTATCTACCCACAGACACTTAGGTTATTTCTGTATCTTGGCTATTGTAAATAATGCTGCAAAGAGCACTGGTGTGCACACGTCTTCTTCAATTAGAGTTTTTCTTTGGAAAAATACACAGAAGTGGAACTGTTGGGTTGTATGGTAGTTCTAGTTTTAACTTTTTAAAAGAAACTCCATATAGTTTTCCATAGTAGCTGCATTAGTTTGTACAATGGCTCCTTTTTCTCCACATCTTTACCAGCCCTGGTTATTTGTGGTCTTTTTGGTAGTAGCCATTCTGACAGGTGTGAGGTGATATATCATTGTGGTTTTGATTTGCATTTCCCTGATGATTAGCATTTTTTCACATATTTGGGACCATCTTATATATTCTTTGGGAAAAATATCTATTCAGGCCATCTGCCCATTGTTGAATTAGGTTGTTTGCTTTTGTATATTGAGTTGTATGAGTTCTTTATATATTTTGGATACTAACCCCTCATTGGACATTTGCTGTTGTTCAGTTGCTCAGTCGTGTAGAACTCTTTGCGACCCCATGGACTGCAGCACGCCAGGCTTCCCTTTCCTTCACCATCTCCTGGAGCTTGCTCAAACTAGTGTCCATTTTGTTGGTGATGCCATCCAACCATCTCATTCTCTGTTGTCCCCTTCTCCTCCTGCCTTCAATCTTTCCCAGCATCAGGGTCTTTTGCAATGAGTCAGCTGTTCACAATAGGCGGCCAAAGTATTGGAGCTTCAGCTTCAGCACCAATCCTTCCAATGAATATTCAGGATTGATTTCCTTTAGGATTGATTGGTTTGATCTCCTTGCAGTCCAAGGGATTCTCAAGAGTCTCCTCCAACACTGCAGTTCAAAAACATTAATTCTTCGGCACTCAGCTTTCTTTATGGTTCAACTCTCCATACATGATTACTGGAAAAACAATAGCTTTGACTAGACGGACCTTTGTGGGCAAAGTGATGTCTCTGCTTTTAAATACACTGTCTAGGTTTGTCATAGCTTTTCTTCCAAGGAGCAAGCGTCTTTTAGTTTCATGGCTGCAGTCACACTCTGCAGTGATTTCGGAGCTCAAGAAAATAAAGTCTGTCACTGTTTCCATTGTTTCCCCATCTATTTGCCATGAAGTGATGGGACCGGATGCCATGATCTTCATTTTTTGAATGTTGAGTTTTAACCCAGCTTTTTCACTCTCCTCTTTCACCTTCATCAGTAGGCTCTTTAGTTCCTCTTCACTTTCTGCCATAAGGGCAGTGTCATCTACATATCTGAAGTTATTGATATTTCTCCCAGCAATCTTGATTCCAGCTTGTGCTTCATCCAGCCCAGTGTTTCTCATGATGTACTCTGTATATAAGTTAAATAAGCAGGGTGACAATATATGACCTTGATGTACTCCTTTCCCAATTTGGAACCAGTCTGTTGTTCCATGTCCGATTCTAACTGTTGCTTCTTGACCTGCATACAGATTTCTCAGGAGGCAGGTCAGGTGGTCTGGTATTCCCATCTCTTTAAGAATGTATCACAGTTTGTTGTGATCCACACCGTCAAAGGCTTTAGCATCAATGAAGCAGAAATAGATGTTTTTCTGGAATTCTCTTGCTTTTCTATGATCCAACAGATGTTGGCAATTTGATCTCTGGTTGCTCTGCCTTTTCTAAATCCAGCTGGAACACCTGGAAGTTCTCAGTTCATGTATTGTTGAAGCCTGGCTTGGAGAATTTGGGGCATTACTTTGCTAGCGTGTGAGATGAGTGCAATTATGTGGTAGTTTGAACATTCTTTGGCATTGTCCTTCTTTGGGACTGGAATGAAAACTGACCTTTTCCAGTCCTGTGGCCACTGCTGTGTTTTCCAAATTTGCTGGCATATTGTATGCAGCACTTTCACAGCATCAGTTTTTAGGATTTGAAATAGCTCAACTGGAATTCCATCACGTCCACTAGTTTTGTTTGTAGTGACTTGACTTTGTACTCCAAGATGTCTGGACATATCATTTGCAAATATCTTCTCCCACTTAGTAGATGACTTTTTGTTTTATAGATAGTTTCCTTTGCTGTGCAAAAGCATTTTAGTTTGATGTGGTCCCATCTGTTTATTTTTGCTTTTGGCTTTTGTTTCTCTTACCTGAGGAGGCAGCAATAAAAATATGCTAAGACTGTTGTCAAAGAGAGTACTGCCTATATATTCTAGTTGTTTTATGGTTTCAGGTCTTATATTAAAGTCTTTAGTTCATTTTGAGTTTATTTTCGCATATGGTATGAGAAAGTAGTCCAGTTTGAAGTTTTTTGCATATAGCTGTCCAGTGTTCCTGACACGATTTATTGAAGAGGCTGTCTTTCACTCACTGTATATTCTTGTCTGCTTTGTTGTAAATTAATTGGCCCTATAAGTATGGGTTAATTTCTAGACTCTCCATTTTGTTCCATTGATCTATTTGTCTGCTTTTGTGCCAATACCATACTGTTTTTTTTTTTATATATATTATTGTGGCTTTGTAGTATAGTTAGAAATATGGGAGCATGGTTCAAGAGTAAAATTAAGTTGTTTTGTTTTTTATAACTTTTTATTTTGTATTGGGGTATAGCTGATCAGACACGCTATGAGAGTTTCAGGTGAACAGCGAAGGGACTCAGCCATACCTATACATGTATCCATTCTTCCCCAAACTCCCCTTCCATCCAGGCTGCCACATAACACAGAGCAGAGTTTCCTGTGGTATACAATAGGTCTTTGCTGGTTATCCATTTTAAATACAGCAGTGTGTACATGACCATCCCAAACTCCCTAACAGCACTGTTTACAATAGCCAAGACATGGAAGCAACTTAATGTCCATCAACAGAGGAGTTTATAAAGAAGATGTGGTATATATACACAATGGAATATTATTCAGCCATTAAAAAGGAGGAAATAGTGCCATCTGCAGTAACATGGATGGACCTAGAGTGTTATACTGAGTCAAGTAAGTCAGACAGAGAAGGAGAAATATCATATGACATCCCTTATATATGGATGTAAAAAGGGATAGTTAGGGGTTTTTTTTGAGATTTTTCTTGTGTCCAGAGGTAGGCTTGTATTGCTGTAAACTTTCCTCTTAGAACTGCTTTCACTGTGTTCCACAGATTTCAGTTTCTTGTGTTTTCATTTTTATTTGTCTCCAGGTTAGCTTTTTATTTCTTCTTTTATTTCTTTGGTGACCGATTGGCTATTCAGTAGCATATTGTTTAGCCTCTGTGTGTTTGTGATCAGTAAAATCTGCCCAGTGGTCAAGGGATGTTTGAAAGTGAGGTTGTTGAGATGAGGACCACATCTTCTCTGGCCCCAGCACACTGTACCCGTAGGGGCTGGTCAAGCCTTGATGGCCAGGTCAGAGAAAGAGTGACTACATGAGCCAATAGGTAAGTGAGCACAAAGATGACCCAGGGCTCACACCAGCCCCCGTGGCTGTTCGGAGCCACATGCGGAGAGAGGAGGAAGTGAACAGAGGAATAAATAAAATGGAAAGTAAAAATGTCAAGCTCCTTTGCAGTCCACTATCAACCGTGGCCTGAAAAACACCATCTTCTTTTTGAAAATAAAATCTAAAAATATGCAGAGAATGCCCTCAGGTTGACCTGTAATTGCAGCTACATCACCATGCTCTCAGCTGGGCACAGCTAATTAAGCAGCGCTCACTCCATGGGTGGGGAGAGAGGGGCCTGATCCGGGGCCGGCTTAGCTCTGGGCCAAGCAGGAGTCTGCAGGGGGGACCACGGATGCTCTGACTGTGGCCCCCATTCTCCCTCGGGCTCCTGCAGAAGCCGTGGGCCCGGCAGCCATGATGCTGACTGTGGAAGCAAGACAACAGATGAAAGCCTCCTCTGGGTTTTCAGTTCCTGCTGCTTCGAGAATCCCTTTGGGGCAGCCAGAACGGTGGAATGGATGCATTTCATGGCGCTGCAGTACCCAGAAAGGAGAAAGGGAAAAATCCTGAAAAAATACATCTTTTAGGAATCTGAGAAAATGAGGTAAAAGATAGCAAACTATGTGATCTCACTGCTTTTTCCTTTCTTTCTGAGGAAGCCTGCCAGACTTTCTTGCTAGGAGGGGACCTCTCCAGGTAATTCCTCCCTGAGTCCACACTGCGATGGGGATGGAGGTGGTTTCTAGGAAAAATGGCTTTGGTTATTTATCACCAGAAGGCAAGAGAGGCCAAGAAAAGTTGAAGTCACATACCCTGGGGGTTGCCCCACCTAAGGGGCACCCGTGGGGTGGGTCTTCCTCCCTTTGCCCCTTTGCACAGAGGGTCTCCCATTGGCCAGGGGGCCAGTCAGCGTGCTCCCTGCCACCCGTGTCTGAAACGCGTGCCATTTCAGGGCAGAGGCGTTCAGAGCCAGTGAACAAGTCTCTGTGGCCTCTGCTCACTGCTGCTGAGAGCGGAAGTCACATAAATGACTTAAACAGCACTTTAAATGACAGTCATGGAGGCTGGGAGATGCCAGCAGGCGTGGCATTGCCGAGGGCGCGCCTCCTGCTCGTGGACGGCCACCCTCCCGTGTGCTCACGTGGGCCGAGAGCTCTTCATATAAAGACACCAGTGCTGTCGGGTCAAGGTCTCATCCTTAAGAGCTCATTTATCCTGAACTACTTCCTTTGAGGTCCCACCTCCAAACACAGCCACACTGAGGGGTACGGCTTCGGCATATGAGTGGGGTGGGGAGGACGGTCACTCAGGCCACACACTGCCTTATGGTGTCACTGGGAAGATTTAGTGAGTTAATCAAAGGGTATTAACCACTCAGTAAAAGCTGCTACCACTCCCTCCGTTGTTATCCTGATCTTATTACCAAGGGCGCCCACAGTGGATAATCAATCTCAGGAAAAGAAGAAAAGAACTGTATCACAGGATGAAGAGCTAGGCCAGAGCTTAGGGAGAACTGCAATTCTGAGAGCTCCCTAGAATCCAGTGAGTGCTGCTTTGTGTGGATTTCAGGTTGACATTTCTAGGGAAAGGTTTATAATTCTCCGCAATTTAAACATTTCGTCTTTCAATAGTCTGGTCTGCATTTTCCCCCCTGATTTTTCTCACATTCTATGGCTCACTGTTATCTAGGATAATTTCTAAAAGGCAGGTGCTGTATTTGCCCTTCTTTCCACTAGACTTTTCCCCTCAAGTCTTCGCTCACGTTATTGGTAAAAAAGCAGGGAACAAAAATAGCAAAAAATATGTGCACTGAACAGCAGCTCTTAATATTTAGGTTTAACTGCAAAACGAGCTTCAGCTGAGGAAAGGTGATTGTTTTCTGCCAACGGATTTCTTTACAAGGTGACATGTTCGAGAGCATGTCTACGCCAGACCTGTGCTTTTAAAAACTGAGATCTCATCTCAAACTGAGGCAATAAATGTCTCGACTATGAAAAGTGACAGGGAGTGAAGATGAAAAAAGTCATTATTCTACCCGTCTTATATGATTATGTTCAGTCGTGTCCGACTCTTTGTGACCCCCTGGACTGTAGCCCACCAGGCTCCTCTGTCCATGGGATTTCCCGGGCAAGAATACTGGAGTGGGTTGCCATTCCCTACTCCAGGGAGTTGTTATATAACCCTCATTCAATGATGATCCACTGTTTAGTCTCCTTGGAATGCCCTCCAAAAAAAAGAGAGAATTATCTTCCCAAGCAAGTCTCGTCCCCCCCGGGAAGGGAGCGTGGCCTCTCTTGGCTGCACCAAGAGGAAAGTGGGGAATGGGGCTGCTGCTCAGAGCACGTACCTGCTGACGGAAGGTGGGAGAAAGGGGCCGGGTGCCGGGCAGAGAGGTGTTGGAGCATCCGGTCCACAGCAGTGGGCAAGCAGAATACTCAAAGGGGTTGCTGGGACCCAGAGACCACCACCCCTCATGCCCTGGCTGGTGTCTGTACAGCGAGGAGAAGCAGAAAAGGCCACAGGGCTGGGCCAGGAAGAGGCCAGGTCGGGGGCCACAACCCCTGACCAAGCTCTATTCTTGGGTTCAGCGGTTACACCAAATACAGAAAGTCCCCTACATGTGAACCTTCAAATTGTGACCTTTCAAATTCTGTGTGTTCACATGCCCATGTCCAGTTCTAACTGTTGCTTCCTGACCTGCATACAGATTTCTCAAGAGGCAAGTCAGGTGGTCTTTCAGAATTTTCCACAGTTTATTGTGATCCACACAGTCAAAGGCTTTGGCATAGTCAATAAAACAGACATTGAGGCTTTTCTGGAACTCTCTTGCTTTTTTGATGATCCAGAGGATGTTGGCAATTTGATCTCTGGTTCCTCTGCCTTTTCAGGTCAGGAAGCAACAGTTAAAACTGGACATGGAACAACAGAGTGGTTCCAAATAGGAAAAGGAGTACGTCAAGGCTGTATATTGTCACCCTGATTATTTAACTTATATACAGAGTACATCATGAGAAATGCTGGGCTGGATGAAGCACAAGCTGGAATCAAGATTTCCAGGAGAAATATCAATAACCTCAGACATGCAGATGACACCACCCTTTTGGCAGAAAGTGAAGAAGAACTAAAGAACCTCTTGATGAAAGTGAAAGAGGAGAGTAAAAAAGTTTGCTTAAAGCTCAACACTCAGAAAACAAAGATCATGGCATCTGGTCCCATCACTTCATGACAAATAGATGGGGAAACAGTGGAAACAGTGGCAGATTTTATTTTCAGGGCTCCAAAATCACTGCAGATGGTGAGTGCAGCCATGAAATTAAAAGACGCTTGCTCCTTAGAAGAAAAGTTATGATCAACCTAGACAGCATATTAAAAAGCAGAGACATTACTTTGCCAACAAAGGTCCATCTAGTCAAGGCTATGGTTTTTCCAGTAGTCCTGTATGGATGTGAGAGTTGGACTATAAAGAAAGCTGAGTGCTGAAGAATTGATGCTTTTAAACTGTGGTGTTGAAGACTCTTGAGAGTCCCTTGGATTGCAAGGAGATCCAACCAGTCAATCCTAAAGGAAATCAGTCCTGAATATTCATTGGAAGGACTGACGTTGAAGCTGAAACTCCAACACTTTGGCCACCTGATGCGAAGAACTGACTCACTTGAAAAGACCCTGATGCTGGGAAAGATTGAAGGCGGGAGGAGAAGGGGACAACAGAGGATGAGATGGTTGGATGGCATCAGCAACTCAATGGACATGAGTTTGGGTAAACTCCGGGAGCTGGTGATGGACAGGGAGGCCTGGCGTGCTGCAGTCCATGGAGCCGCAAAGAGTCAGACACGACTGAGTGACTGGACCGAACTGGATTTGTGTGTCCAATCGTGTAAGGTGTTCACATGTCTGGTGTACACTGTCATGCGTGTGGATCCACAAGTGGCTGTGCTTCTGTTCACTTTACTGTGGAGTACTGTACAGAGGACACAGCAGTACAGTATCTTTATTTCAAGCCCAGGATGTCAGGAAGCAAGTGTGAAAGCAGTGATGATGTAGCTGGAACTGCTCTACTTTTCAAGGTAATGCAGTATAACATTAAAAACATTTTCTTTATTTTCTTGTGTTTGTTTTTTAATGCTTATTTGTGTCAAAAGTACTATAAACCTATTACAGCACAGTACTATATGGCTGATTGTGTTAGTTGGGTAGGCTCAATTTGTTGGACTTTTGCTGTTGTTTAGTCGCTAGAAAGTGAAAGAAAGAAAGTGAAGTTGCTCAGTCATGTCTGACTCTTTGCGATCCCGTGGACTGTAGCCCACCAGGCTCCTCCATCCATAGGATTCTCCAGGCAAGAATACTGAAGTGGGTTGCCATTTCCTTCTCCAGGGGATCTTCCTGACCCAGGGATCAAACCCATGTCTCCCGCATTGCGGGCAGATGCTTTACCCTCTGAGCCACCAGGGAAGTCGCTAAGTCATGTCCAACTCCTTGAGACCCCATGGACTGCAGCACACCAGGCTTCCCTGTCCTTCACCGTCTCCTGGAGTTCGCTGCAACTCATGTCCATCGAGTCAGTGATGCTATCCAGGACTTAAGAACACGTTTTCAGGATGGAACTCGTTTCTATTGTAGGGGAATTAGTAACTCGATTTTGATACTCACATTTAAGAAAGAATGCCTTATCCACTGATAAACTTTAGGGTAGCACAGGATATCTGCATAGCCTGAAAATATCTCTCCTCAAATTTGCTAATTACAGTGATGGTTTCAACCTAGGACCACACATTCTTTGATAGTCCTCCCTCTAAGATGTGGAATAGGTGTCCCCTCTGCTAAGACGGACTGGGTTTAGGGATGCACTTCTTGAGGTCAAAGCAGGGAAACAGAAAACCAGTAACTTTGCCATGGAGGAACCTGGCAGACCCCCTCTTAGCCCGGGGGTCGGAGGGATGTTGTCAAGGATGTCATGCTGACATCAGGCACCCCTGATGTGATTTGAGCAAAAGGGCACTGCACCTCTGAATTCTCCCCTAAGTCCACAGCTCAGTCTAATCAGGCAGATCCAAACTGAGGAACATTCTACTGCATACATAGCTGACATTCTTCAAAAGTCCCTGGAAACCATCACAGGCTGGAAGAGACAAGGGCAACACAATGACAAAATGCAATGTGGGATCCTGAAACAGAGAGAGACTTTGTTAAAAACAAACAAACAAACCAAAAAACCCAACAACAACAACAAAAAACAAAGCTGGGAAATCTGTCTAAAGTCTGTAGTTTAGTAAACATAAATCACTAAGAACAGGTTAGGCCTTCTTTTAATGATCAGTCTAGCTAAGTTTTTGGCTTTACAAGGCATATCTCCAACATTTAATCATTTCAGTTTCCATCTGTGTCCCCACATGATTCTGATGGAAATTGTGTTACACCAGCATCAGTCTGCTCCTAAAGTGTTCAGTTCCTCCTGGTGTGCACAGGGCTTTTGAGAACTTATATAGAGGGTAAGGTCAGGCAAAGACAGCTATTTATTGCACCTGGCAGGATACATGAATACACCTAAGTTCCTCCAGTCCAAACCCTGCTCCCCAACAGGGAAACCGCAGAGGAGAATGTTCTACAAACATGGTCCAAGTTACTTCAGCCCCTGGTAGGGTGCCACCAGCCTTAGCGGTTTCCCTGGACACAGTGGATGTCTTTTTAGGGACTGTGAGCTTGGGGCACTGGCAACATATGGTGGAACCTGATCGCCCATGCCCCGTCCAAATGGCCATCACTAGGATCATTCAAAGATTTTTTCCAAGTGCCAACATCACAAAACAACACAATGGAGAAACAGGAGGGGGCAAAGTCTGAAAAGGAGGAGTTGGGAAGAGGGAACAATTGTGCGCATCGCCGGGAAAGGATGGAAAGTTTCCTGCTTTGTTTCTCCTTCCGTCTCCTATTTTGCGAAAGGGGGACAAGGTCACTGACCAAATTGCCCAAGGTGGGGCTGTGGTGGGGAAACAGAACGGACATTTCAGGAGTCAGTAGCTTGCCAAATTAGATCCTGCGAGCAACAGCTTTCATTCAGTAAATGAAAATCTTCATTTACACCCAAGTAACCATCAAAAACCTTTAAAAATCTTGTTCTAGTTTCAAAAGAATCTGTATTTTCAAATGTTACTTTGAAGTTGGGCTAATTCCATCCATCCATCCACCCATCCATTCAACCATCCATCCAATCATCCATCCATTCAAGCATCCATCCAATCATTCATTCAGCCATTCACTTGCTCATTCACTCACCATTAACCCTACTAACCAAGCACCCGCTGTGTGCCAGGAGGCTGACCCTCAGGGCTGGCAGCCACACCAGGATCTCATGGAGAGGGGAGACAGGGTGGGTAAAACCTGTGAGAAGGGTCAGCTCCTCAACAAGCAGGTTTACCCAGCCTGATTGACTCCGCAGGCATTTGAGCAGGAAAAGGTCCTACTATTCTAATCAGGGGTATTAGTATAAAGGTTATTCTTCATCTTCTTCATCTTTATGGGATTCTCTGGTAGCTCAGATGGTAAAGAATCTGCCTGCAATGCAGGAGACTTGGGTTCAATCCCTGGGTCAGAAAGATCCCCAGGAGAAGGAAACGGCAACCCACAGCAGTGTTCTTGCCTGGACAGTTCCAAGGAGAGACCACGGTGTCGCAAAGAGCTGGACACGACTGAGTCACTTTCAGTCACTCACTCACTTCATCTTTACAATCAGACTCACTAATGGCATCGTTTCATCTAAGGCAGAACTTCTCAAACTTCAGAGTGTATCAGAACCACCCGGATGGCTTTCAGGACAGGTGGCTGGGCCCCACCCCAAGGCTCTGATTCAGCTGGGTGGGTGGACTGAAAGCCAGCATTGCTAAAGAGTTTGAAGGGTGTGGATGCTGTGTTTGGAGGCCACATTTTGAGAACCACTGATCTAAGATGCTACCTACCACCTTCAGTTCCAACCCAGTGTGCTTTGACTCAGAGTCAGTTTGAGTAACTTAACAGCTACTGTTCCAGAGAAGCTCTGTGAACACCCCTCTCTGAGGGACCAGAACCCATCGGGGTGACAGGCTGACTTGACTCCACCCCATGAGGACTGGTGGGTTTTGCTGGTTTGCTGTACAGGTGATCCCGCAAATGCAAAAGAGGCCACAAAGCCAAAAGGATGCCATTTACTGCAAAGTCCAAATAAAGGTCTAAGAGTCCAGCGCCCTCCTTTGTCCTTGAGAAAAGGCTTGATTCAGTAACTGTGTAAGTGACAGGACGCACGTGTGCAGAGAACAGGGGCTGCTTCCTGATATGAGATTGGATCTTCTATCACTTACTTCCCTCTTGTTCTATGCAGACAGCACGCAGGGCCAGACTGCAGGGAATTAAGGCAGAAGGAGATTTCAAGAGAGACTAGAAAAGGTTAGGAGGGCACCCTTGCTGGCCCCTCCGACACCCCTCCCTGAGTCAGGGCTGGTGGGGATCTGTGGTTGTCATGGTGATGGCGACTCTGGTCCATTTCCTCCTCCCCTCCCCATGGACCTAAAAGGGCCAGAGGCCTCAAAGGCCACACCAGGGCTGTGTGTGGACCCCGTCTGGGCCACGGCTCCTGCACTTCCCGCCATATCTCCACCCCGCTTCTTTCCCAATGGACACGCCAGGGGCGCAGGGCTTCCTTCTCCAATCTTAGAAGAAAGCAACATCACCACCCAGAGAGAGAGAGAGTCACACAACACTGTAAATCAACCACACCCTAGTAACATTTAATAAATAAAAAAGAGAGAGGGCCCTATGTGAAGGAAAACGCACGGCTCCTGCCAGTGAGCACTCCGCTCCCAGCCCAGGAGACCCCAGGTGTTAAGAATTTATTTCCAACTTTTCCAACAGTAATACCACTGTCTGACGTGTGCAGAGCCCTTTAGGGCTTGTGAGCACGATCTCGTGTGCTTTCTCACCCAGGCCTCACGTGAACTCTGTGAGGCTGGCGGGTGGGTGCCATCCCTCTTCCTAGTAGTTAGGGAGGCTGAAGCCGAGGGGGACTCATCCCAGGGACACCCCCCACCGTGCACGCCCCCCCACTCACCCCCCGCCTCCCACTTCCCCAGCAGGCAGCCTGGAGCAGTGCCTGGAGCTGGGGACAGGAGCAGGCATCTCATCTAATGTGGGTGGCAGGCAGGCAGCCCCTGCATACACCTGGTCTGGGGCCCTGTGACCCCTGCCCAGTTTCAGAGGGTCTGTGTACGAGGAGACCTGGATGCCCTGATGGAGGGCACGGGCACTCGGTCCGGAGGACCTCACGTGGTCCTCACCCCTATGGTTATCACTCACCTTACAGATGGGAACAGCGGGGCTCGGACAGGCTGGGTGGCTTGTCCAAAGTGGCGAAGTCAGGAAACGGTGCCCTGGGGTGCCCTCAGACCCGGGTCTCCTGACCCTGACCTCCTGTGCGCACCTTCTCCGTAGGGCTCCTAAAGATGATCTCATATCTCTAACCACAGGAATTAGGAGGACAGTGCACCTCCCACAAAGCTGTCCACCACACTAATGGTGGACAAGAAGAGCCCGAAAGGACCTAACACGGACCTGGCCTCGGCGGCAGAGTTGAGTGTGGTTCTGGGGGTGCTGGCCCCTCGCTGATGAATGCCAATGACGCTGCCAGCATGGGGACAGAGTGACTCCGGCTCCCGACCTATTCTGGCACCTGCAGAGGTTGTCAGAATGTAGAATGAGTGGCCAAGAAACCCACCGCGTGTAATGAAGGCAGTTAAAACTACGTGGAAGAAAAATGCCACCTTCAAAGGCTTTCCTTTGAATGGGAGGATGCTAGTCCCCAGCCACCTGAAGACGGACGCTGGTTTATGCTTTGGTCTGTGAGAGCCTCCCATGTGCCCGGTGCAGGGCTCTCCTGGGGACCGGACGTGGCACAGCCCCCAGAGAGGAGAGCACACAGCCTTCCGGGGGGCAGAGGGGGAGACAAGGAGGCAGCAGCCGGCACACAGCTGTAGGGACGGGAGGAGCCACGGCCTCTGGGAAGGGTGCTCGTCTCAGGCCTGGGGGTGGGAGACGCGCGGGCCTGGGGCCTCCCAGAGGAAGTGACCTCCGGGGGGGTGAGGTCAGAGGGAAGCCAGACCCCGGCCACCGACAAGCGTCTTCTCCTGCGTCCTCCCAGCACCACGTCCTCACCCTGCCGCCCGGGACCTGGAGCTGCAAGAACAGAGAAGGACCCACACCCCAGATCCAGGGGGCAGCAGGGCTGCGCCAGCTTATACTTGCCTAGAAGAAATGGACCATCTACCATGGAACGTGGCCAGGGCCTGAGACAGTGGGCACGACGTCCCTCTAAAGGATGCCCGTGAAATCCACCAACAGGCCAGGCGCATCCTCACCCGACTGAATTCAACATTTGAAAAGCTGGATACAGAGCAGTACAGACAGAATGAACTGTAACCGTACAGTATACGATGTATATTATACTGCTGTGCTTTTTACCTGCTATATGTTCTATATTTAATCGTATTTAAAAAGCAGGCTATTGGCTAGTGTTGAACACAACACCAAACTTCAAGGCAACCTTTCCACGGTATCTGGCATTCAGGGTAATTTATTATCTGCTTCATCACGTTTAGGGAAAGTTGGAAAAGATGTTTAGGAAAGATAAAAAAATAGATGAAAATTGTGGCACTGTTCACCAAGCAAAAATCTAAGTGAAAAGAATCTTAAGGCTGAATTTTCCAAGCATGAGAGGGATGCGGTATGTCTGTGTGTTTCTTTGAAAACTGTACATTGAAACGGAAGCCAGAGCTCTAAACCTCGGAGGGGAATACGACAGAGCACAGAGCATCCCCGCGGCTAACGGTCACTTCCTGCCTCGTCTCTGCAGCCTCTGGGGTGACTCACAGGCCTTCGGGCCCCGGGGAATCCTGAGGGAAGCAAGGCCCCGGGAGGAGTCGGGGAGGTGAGCCCTTGGGACGGCTGATTCTCCCGGTTCTCACCCTGGAAGAACGGGGAGACAGGGGCTGCACAGAACTTTCTAAAGAACAACACGAGGAAAGACCCCGGCACACAGAGGGGTCCTCACAGCGCCCAGGACTGGTCATCTGTTTTAAGAAGTTCAGCTACAAATGACATAAGCAACTGTGCCTCTTAGGAGACACAGGGACAATTTTAGCCCTATGGAAGTATTCTGGTTACCTGTCTTCATGTCGTCCAACACCCAGCCTCCTTCTGATCTGGTGGGGGGCCTCCCTGGGGGTCTGGAGTATTAATGGGCAGCCAGCACCGCCCCTACTGGTGAGGCTGAAGTTGGGGGGGTTCCTCCCTGCCCACAGAACACCTGGGATTTCAAATGAGCAGGTGATGCAGGCAGATGCGCTAGGGTCATACCCAGCTACAGAGGCCTCCTGGCTCTAAAAGGACAAGGCGGCAGCTTGGGCTCCCTCCCTTGGCCAGATGTGCTGTCCCATCCCTGCCCTTTTGGGGACATCAAGTCAACCAGAAGCGTCACCCCAGGCCCGGCCACTAACTGGCCTGATGCCTCTCAAGTCCCAGGCTGCTCCCCTTGTCCCGGGTGCTGGGTGCTGTAAGGAGATGCCCCCCTCAGGGCTACAGGATGGGGGGGGCATCACAGGTCGAGCTGATGGGCCCCGGGCAGAGCCCGTGGGCTGTAGGGACAGGACCCCGGCTGGCTGGGAAGGTCACCCCTGCAGACCCCTGCCCCCGGGGCAGAGCCGACTCTGCAGCGCTCACCGTGGTGACCGTGGGGACGACGCCCCCTCGGCTCCACTGTGCCTGGAGTGCACCTGAGCCGTGGGCCTGGGCTTTTGCTAGAGAGAAAGACAGCACAGCCTGGACACGGCCTGGTGGCCTGCAGCTCTGCTCTGCGGTTCTGGCCGAACTGGGCCTGATGTTGTCCTGGTTGCCCTCAAGCACATCCAGAGGGCAAAGGGCGTCTCCAGTGGGCAGAAAGGAGCCACTCTGTCCAGTAGGATGTAACACAAAAGACCACCTCTCACCAGCCCCCACCTTCGTGCCAGCCCACCTTCCGTAGCGGCGCCAGAGTTACTGCTGTACCTGCCTCTCAGGGTCCATTCCAGCCCCCCTTTAGCCTCTCCCCATGCCCCTCCCACCCCACCATCGACTCAAGGGCCCTCTGGCACTCAGCAAAGGCTCATCGAATTTGCTGCGAACATCCCAACTTCCTGAGTCTGGATGGCTACTCCTAGAACAGCTCCACCAGAGCTTTCCAGAGTATGCGGGCCCCTCCGACTAACTCCCAGAACCACGTGGTTTGGTCAGCTGGTGCTTTCTGCCCTCCTGGGGAGCAGCAGCAGCCACCAATCAGAGGTGAGAGCAAAGGATCCAGGTTTCTGGAGACAAGGGATGCGGTCCAGAGCTAAGGCACACACCCAGCGCAGACAGGAAACGTCGGACGGTTCTCCAGGAGGCGGTTCTGCCCCCTGGGGCCCTTGCGGTTGTCACTCCTGGGTGGAAGCCAGGGATGCTGCTAAACATTCCGCTGTGTCCAGAAACCCTCCCCCCACCCCCGCATCCGGCCCAATGTCAGTAATCCCGAGGCTGAGAAACCCTGACAGAAAAGTAAGAGGAAAAGCCTGAGAAAGTGGAGTGAAGATTTGGAAGGCTGTGTGGTCACCGCCTCATCGCAGCTCATGTGGCCACTTCATTCTGGAGCTGGCTCCAGACACAGGTTAAAAATAGGCAGGTAACTTGGTAGCTTCTGAGAGGTCAGATAAACCCAAAGATAAATGGCGCAGGACATGGCCTGGGTGAAGTGGGCCGTCATCTCCAGGACGTTAACCAGAGGCCCGACACCAGGGCTTGGCTGCCTGACAGTAAAGAGGCTCGAAAAATCTGACGGCATCTTATTACTGGTTCTTTAGTTTAAGCCAAGAAGCAAAAAAAAATCGAAAGCAGAGGGTCCTTTCCATCTCATGGCCAAAGAATTGAACACGAGCTCCAAACTATAAGAAAGCACATGGGGTTCTGATACTAAACAAAGTTATGCGGTTTGTGTATTTAAAGGGGTAGCGGTGAGGGCTTTTCCTCTGAGTTCACTGAACCAGCGCCAAGGGCTGTCTGCTTCCCCCCCCAACACACAGGAGATGGTCTCTCCTGTGTTTTTCTCACACTTTTCCTACAGACCACTCTCTTTCCTTATCTTGATCCTGGTCTCTCATTCCAGCCCTCATCTTATGAGGGAGGGTGGCTCAGTGGTAAAGAATCCACCTGCCAATCACCCCGCCTCTGCATCAGTGATGCCTGGGGCATATCCTGGCCAGTCCAGCAGTACCGCTGTCCCTTGGTAGAGAGGAACGTAGCCACCAGGAGGGAGAAAATAACCACTATCCAGTTAGCACCCACCAGGTACCCAGGTGCCCAGGTACCCACCAGAACCACGTGCTCAGTCGCTCAACCACGCCCAACTCTTTTTGACCCTGTGGACTGCAGCCCGCCAGGCTCCTCTGCCCATGGGATTCTCCAGGCAAGAATACTGGAGTGGGTTGCCATGTCCTCCTCCAGGGGCTCTTCCCGACCCAGGGATTGAACCTGAGTCTCCTGCCTCCTGCCCTGGTCAGTGGATTCCTCACCACTGGGACACCAGGGAATCTCCACTCATCACTACAACCACATGCAAAACATTATTCCTCTGTCACAGACGAAGGGAAGGAGACTTGGACACACTAACTTGCCTATGGACACACGACTTCAAAAGGCTGACTGTGATTCTCCCACTGCCCGGCATGTTCTCCCTGGGCTAGACTCACTTCTGGCCCACGGGATGCCAGGCCTGTCCACCTGCATTCCCATGTCACTCCTCTCCTGATGAGAATCAACAGTTTCTGCAATAGAGAACACACCTCCAGGACAGCAAATTTCAACAAAGAATAAATCATTGCTCAAGAGCTGTGCTGTCCAATACGGTAGCCACCAACCAGGGGTGGCTATTTATATTTAAAGGAATTAAAATGAAGTATGAATTAAAATGCAGTTCCTTAGCTGTACTAGCTGCATTTCAAGTGCTTGACAGCAATGTAGCATAGACACAGAGCATCTCCATCATCACAGAAAGTCCTACTGGCTAGCTCTGTCCTCAGGGCTTTAAAACTACATCAGGGGTGACTTCAAGCTATATTTTAGGGCATCCAGGGTGGGGTCGAGTTAGTTGTTCAATCAACATGGAAATTCCATCTCTCCCAGTGTCATCTTGGAAAACTCCACATCCTCTCATGTACCCGAAATGGTTAGAGAGCATCACTGACTCAATGGATATGAATTTGAGCAAACTCCGGGAGATAGTGAGGGACAGGGGAGCCTGACGTACTGCAGTCCATGGGGACACAAAGAGTCAGACATGACTTAGCGACTGCACAACAACAAGTTTAGTTCAGTTCAGTTGCTCAGTTCAGCAAGCTCAGTCCCGGAGCTTGCTCAAACTTATATCCATTGAGTTGGCGATGCCATCCAACCATCTCATCCTCTGTGTCTTCTCCTCCTGCCTTCAGTCTTTCCCAGCATCAGGGTCTTTTCCAAAGAGTCGGCTCTTCGTATAGGGTGGTCAAAGTATTGGAGGACTGATTTCCTTTAGGATTGACTGGTTTGGTCTCCTTGCAGTCCAAGGGACTGATCTCAAGAGTCTTCTCCAACACCACAGTGCTGGATGAAACACAAGCTGGAATCAAGATTGCTGGGAGAAATATCCATAACCTCAGATGCGCAGATGACACCACCCTTACGGCAGAAAGTGAAGAACTAAAGAGCCTCTTGATGAAAGTGAAAGAGGAGAGTGAAAAAGCTGGCTTAAAACTCAACTTTCAGAAAACTAAGATCATGGCATCTGGTCCCATCACTTCATGGCAAATAGATGGGGAAACAGTGGAAACAGTGAGAGACTTTATTTTCTTGGGCTCCAAAATCACAGCAGGTGGTGACTGCAGCCAAGAAATTAAAAGACACTTACTCCTTGGAAGAAAAGCTATGACCAACCTAGACACCGTATTAAAAAGCACAACAACAAGAGACATCACAAAGAAGAGAAGAAATAAGAAGCAATCAAGGGTGAGGGTGGAAAAATGGATAAACTTACATGAGGGAGGTTAAAAGCCTAACGAACAACTTTAGGTCTCCTGGTTTCTGTTTGCTGAAACACTATTGTGACCACTGCGGGATTTTTCATTCACTCCCCCGAGCCAAAGAGTGGGTGGAAACACGGCAACTTAATCCGCCAGGGGAGGCACTGCACGTCTGGCTCGTGCACTCTTGCTGATCCAGGGGTTCGCCCGCAGCCAAGACCGTATCACATTCTGCCTACCTAACCCCTCCAGGTATTTTCTATTTGTTTTACGGAAAGTATCTCTCCGATCTTAGAGAATTTTCCGAACAAACAAATGAATTCTTCTTGATGCCTGAAGCTATGAAAATCTTATTTTTAAAAATAACGTTCTCTGTTTGCTCACCTAATTTGACATTTATTCTACTCTGAGTAAAAGCACGTGTCATGACTAGTTCTCTTGTTTGGGTTGTGTGGACATAACCTCTTCCTTTTTACCTAATTACCTCAGATTATTTTTCAACTTTCCTCTCAATCTCTTCTACCCTCTTCATCAAAAACAAAACTCTATCTCTGGGTACCAAATTAGAGAGGCTTGGTTTGTTTGCATTAAGCAGCATTTCCTCTGAACACTGACCCTGTGGCCAAGGTGCTGGCCTTGAAGACAGGGAGACTCAGGTTCAAATCCTGCGCTGAGGAGCTACTTAATGTCTGGTGCCAACACCTCCGCCACCCCACCGCACCCCAGGAGGTGTCCTGGCCGAATCTTGTGGCATTTACCTTCCTATGCACTCAGCTGTGTCTGACTCTTGGCGATCTCATAGACTATTACCACCAGCCTCCTCTGCAGCTCCCCTCCTCTGGATTCTCCAGGCAAGAATACTGGAGTGGGTTGCCACTTCCTTCTCCCATGTCTTCTGCATTGGCAGGCGGGTTCTTTACCACCAGTGCCACCTGGAAAGCCCTCCCTGCCTCCCAGTTTTTAGTGCCTCATCCTCATACATGAATGGATCCAGGGATCACCGCACCTCTGGGAAAGGCCCCAAGGTCAAAGACAGAGGCCAAAGCAGACAAACGATGGAAGGGAACAGACTGTCACACAGGGGACGAAAGAAATGTTAGGGAAAAATCAGAAAACCAAAATAAACACTCCTCAGAATGACAGAAAAGGGCACTGCATTAGTGACTCAAAAAGGATGCTATAAAAATGGACCACAGAACCCAAACAAACAAAACACGCTTAGAAATAAAATATAGAACAAGTAAGTTTAGTAGAAGGAGTGGAAGATAAAGCTGAGTAATCAGCCATAAAGTATCACCAAAACACAAAAAGCCAGAAAGTGAGAGGAAAAAGGAAGTTACTTCTAACAATAGGAGTTTCTTTAAAAAACAGAGCAAAAGGTGGGAAGGGGAAATTTTTCAGAAAATATCCCAGAATTTTAGGATACACATTTCCAGATTGAATGAATGTAAAAGTAAAATCCAGAATACTGAGAATCAAGAGAGGATCCTGAAAGCTTGTAGCATGTAAAAATAGATGTTACACAAGACACTGAGAATATATAAGGCATCAAAATGATCAAAGCAATCCTGAAAGCTAGAATAAAATGGGAAAAAATGTCTTCAAAATTGTGGTAGAAAATAGTTAATTATACTTTTTTGATATTTATTATTTTATTTTATGAAATAGGTAATACAGGGCTTCCCTGGTGGCTCAGTGGTCAAGAGTCCACCTGCTAATACAGGAGACACGAGTTTGATCCCTGATCCTGGAAGATTCCACACGCCGTGGAGCAACGCAGCCCGTGAGCCACAGCAACTGAAGCTGAGCGCCCAGAGCCCTCGTTCCGAACCAAGAGAAGCCGGTGCCACCAGAAGTGTGCACGCTGAGGCTAGAGAGCAGTCCCTGCTTGCCACCCAGCACAGCCAAAGATAAAGAAAATTACATAAAAAATAATACAGTCACAGGGTTCAAATATCAAGAGTATAAAAAGTTACACTTAACAAATCTATATTTCCACTTACATCTCCACATTTCTTTTACTGTGCTTTCTGCCAGTGTTTCTTTATGCAAATGCAGGCAAATCACAGACTTCCTCACCTGAGCTCTGGCATGCTATCTTCATTTTCTGCACATTGGTTTTTTTCAGTTAACAATACACGCTGGAAATAATTTCAAAGTACACATAGAAATCTCTGTCATTCTTCGGAAAAAAATTATTCTAACCTAGAATGCTATACTCAGCCTAACTATCAAGTGTGAGAGTACAATAAAGACATTTTCAGACATGCAAGTGCTTAGAAAAGGTGTCCTCTCTCAGAAAGCTACCAAAGGGTGTGTTCCAACAAAATGAGTTAGTAACTCAAGAAAGAAGACAGTACAGAATCCAGCGTACACGGATCCAATGACAACAACAAAGAAGCAGCAAAGGGAATCTTCAGAATGGTGGCAAAGGGAAGGGCAGCTGAGGCAAACCCTGAGAGCACTCAGCACTCAGCAGACAGGACAGAGGTCTTGGGGGGCAGATTTCCAGGAGGGAATAAAATGGAATTGATAGATTCATTGAATCACATAGAAAATAATATTGCAAAGTTTCTGTGAAAAAGTTTGTGAGAAATTAGGTATGCTGCTGCTAAGTCACTTCAGTCGTGGCCGACTCTGTGCGACCCCATAGACGACAGCCCACCAGGCTCCCCCGTCCCTGGGATTCTCCAGGCAAGAACACTGGAGTGGGTTGCCATTTCCTTCTCCAATGCATGAAAGTGAAAAGTGAAAGGGAAGTCACTCAGTCGTGTCCGACTCCTAGCGACCCCATGGACTGCAGCCTACCAGGCTCCTCCATCCATGGGATTTTCCAGGCAAGAGTACTGGAGTGGGGTGCCATATTGCCTTCTCCGAAATTAGGTATGAGAGATACATAAAGAGATGAGCGATTGGGGAAGAAAGGAAATAATTAACTCCAAAAAAAAGCAGAAAGTTGTATAAAGAAAAACATTATCGTATACTTGTTGGCTCTGCGTTTAACACGATCATGCTACATCATCATCACCACTACTGTTTATTGAGCCTGTGTTGGTCATCCTTCTGAGGTCTTTTCATGAAATACTTCATTTACCCCCATAAAATCTGTGAAGAAACATACTCTTAAAATATTCCCATTTTACAGATGAGGGAACGGAGACACAAAGTCACAAAGGGGTTGAAGAACTTGCCTGAGGTCATGGAGTAAGTAGAAGGTTCGGGAACTGAACTCAGGAAAAACGAAAACTGACTTGAGCACCCAGGCTCTTAACCAGTCTATTGTTCTGCTAGCGATCATTCATGAATCTATAAGCGCAATGTCACTATGACGTGAAGAAGAGGGGAGAGAAAGCAGGGGAGTGAACCTGAGCTAGACCCACAGATCCAAGTCCTCCTCCTCCAATCATGAGGCCAGAACATGGTGAAAAATCAATGAATAGTGCATATGCATATTATTTACAAATGGGGAGCCCATTACCAGGTCATTTAGGGTCGTATAAGGCCGTTAACCAGTCAGTCCTAAAGGAAATCAGCTTTGAATACTCATTGGAAGGACTGATGCTGAAGTTTACTTTGCTGAAGAATACTTTGGCCACCTGATGCGAAGAGCTGACTCACTGGAAAAGACCCTGATGCTGGGAAAGATTGAGGGCAGGAGGAGAAGGGGATGACAGAGGATGAGATGGCTGGATGGCATCACCGACTCAGTGGACATGAATTTGAGCAAACTCCAGGAGTTGGTGATGGACAGGGAGGCCTGGGTGCTACCGTCCATGGGTTTGTTGAATGAGCAACAACAACAAAGGCCATTAAGAGCTTGGCTTTTACTGAGGGATGTGAAGAGCCATTACGGCACAATCTGCATGTTTTAAAAGGACCATCCAGCTGCTGTGTGGAGAACAGCCTGGGAATATGGGCCCAGGGTGAAAACAAACATTACTTTAATTACATAAAATTAATTTTTAAAGATGAAAGCATAAAAAAAAAAAAAAGAAGAGGAGGAGGAGAAACAGTAAGGGAGAGAAGAATATAAAGTTCTCTCATGAAATGTTAAGCCTGATGGTTCAGAGGTCAGTCGAGGACGGCAGTACCTGAGATGGGAAGCAAGTCAGCTTAACTCCAGGGCACCGCCTGGAATAGGGCCTTGCGTGGAGCCAAGACACTGGTCCAGGAAACAGCCTGGATGATGACCTGGCACCTCTGAGTTACTAGATGACCTCAGACAAGTCGCTGAGCATCTCGGAGCGGTTCCTCCATGTCCAACAGAGATGCTCTAAACTCTTCTGATAGGGTGGCATACACTTATAGGGGAGAAGCTTCTGGGAGTCCCTGACACACCTCAGACCTTAAAAGCACCCTCGGTCCCCACCTCTCCCCCTTGTCCCTCCTGAACCTGACAAGGCTCGCAGGTGACAGGCTCAGTTAGAACCCAGGTCCCCGATGATCACTCTATGGAGCAGACGCTTCAGTCCTCCACACGCATTCACAGCCCCGACTACTAAACCCGTGAGTTATCATAGAGTCGCCCAGAAAAGGGACAGGGAGACAGCTGGCCCTCTGACAGAAATAGCTGTGGGGCGGGGCCCACAGATCATGGGAACCCGGCAGAACTGCCCACCCCCCATCCAGAACTGTCTTGTCAGGAATCAGCCCAAGGTCACAGGCAGGATGCAGGCCATTCCCTTGACAGCTCAGACCATGACACAAATCCACTCGGAACGCTTCTCTTGTCATATTCCTAATGCCTATTACTGATGCACCAAGACGTGTGTATGTGTCTCAGGATGACGAGCCAGTGGGGGCCCTGGGGTCACTCCATGGTGGTCGTATTAGAACTGGGGGCGGGGGTGGGGGGTGTCTGAAGGCCCCTCACCTCTTCCCACCCTGGAAGGAGGGGCTCTGACACCACCCCAGTCCCAAACCGCTGGCCACACTGGATAGATTTCACCCTCCAGTCCACAAGGTCTGCATCCACTGGCCAGCCTCCAAAAAGCAGACTCGTTGGGGAGAAAGGAAGGAAGGAAAAGTTATGACCAAACTCGTTGGAAGGAAAGTTATGACCAACCTAGACAGCATATTAAAAAGCAGAGACATTACTCTGCCAACAAAGGTCCGTCTAGTCAAGGCTATGGTTTTCCCAGTGGTCAGGTATGGATGTGAGAGTTGGACTATAAAGAAAGCTGAGTGCCGAAGAATTGATGCTTTTGAACTGTGGTGTTGGAGAAGACTCTTGAGAGTCCCTTGGACTGTAAGGAGATCCAACCAGTCCATCCTAAAGGAGATCAGCCCTGGGTGTTCATTGAAAGGACTGATGTTGAAGCTGAAACTCCAATACTTTGGCCACCTGATGCAAAGAGTTGACTCATTGGAAAAGACCCTGATGCTGGGAAAGATTGAGGGCAGGAAGAGAAGGGGATGACAGAGGATGAGATGGTTGGATGGCATTACCGACTCAATGGATATGGGTTTGGGTGGACTCTGGGAATTGGTGATGGACAGGGAGGCCTGGTGTGCTGCGGTTCTTGGGGTCACAAAGAGTCGGACACGACTGAGCAACTGAACTGAACTGAACTGGGGAGAAAGGAGTGAAGGTGATGGTTGAAACAGAGGGAAACCAGCTGCAACAAGCCCGTGTTGTCGATGCCACCCCCGTGTGATCTCACCTGAGGGCACGGGCCATGCCCGGACACCAGCAGCCTGCATCATGCCGTCGGGGCTCACCTCTGACTCCAGAGGAGCCAGACCTGCCTGCCGAGAGCTGGAAGAAGGGGACGCGGGGGTCCGACGGAACCAGACTTCCAGGCCGCTCTGCCAGAGGCTTGTGCACCCCATGCCCAGACTGGGCCCTCGAATGGCCTCAAGGCTGGAGCGGAAAAGTGGTCGGGGTCGTTCAGGACAGGGTGATCTCTGGGGCTCTTTGGGAAGGATGAGGGGTGGGAAGACAGCAAGTGACCGGGGGCTTTAGGACAGAATGTCTTGTATTTGTGGGACCACCTAGAGTGAGGCACAGAGGCTGTCGTAAGCTGGGTGCCCAGAAGCAGAGCCCGGGGCAGGGGTTTAGAGGTGAGTGCTCCATCCAGGGAGCACTATCAGTGGGGGGCGGGGAGGGGCTGGGGGGAGGGAGGTGGCCTCAGTGGAGCCTGCCCTCGAGCCCTGGAGTGTGACCTGCGGCCCTCTTGTCGGTTCCTTCAGGAGGCAAGAGGGTGGGGTGGGGCTTCCTGCGTCCTCACTCCCCTGGGTCAGTCGCTGCCCCTGGGGTGTGAGGTCTTAACCTCCCTCCCTGGAAAGGTGACCCTCATGGGGCCATGGGCACTTCTTTAGTGAAGGGGAGGGGTCATGAACCCAGAACAGCTGCACTCACAGGTCAGGGGTCAACTTCCGCCAAAAGTGGGGGGGGATCTGGGAGGCACCCTGGGGGGGGGTGCCCCGAGGGCAGCGTCCCAGTGAGACCACCTTGAAGAGGAGGCCACAGTCATGGGGGGTCATTGTGCTGTGAGATAGGACGGGAACCCCACCAGCGTTCACCGGACGGTGAACTCACCAAAGGGCCAGTGTCCTGCAGCCTGCAGAACCGACTTCCTTGTACTGGAAACGCAAACGGCTGGGTGTTATGAGATAAGACCCTTGCACTCCTGGCGGAGCGTGGGGTGAGAGGTTTGGATGGTACCAGAATCCTGAGCAGAACGCTCAGGCAGTGGGAGAGAAAAATACATCTGCTCTCAGACACCTCTCCCGGGGATGAGAGACATGTTGCTGCAGCATCTCAGGGTGGCTTACTGGACCTTCTTCCAAGCAACATCTTGCCTGAATCCCACCTCGGACAGCGAGAAACAAGCCACTCCTGAAAATACATCTGCAGCATTTTCAAGTTACAGCTCCATTTACTATCAACTTGCCTAGAGTGAGACCATAAAGTAACTGCAGAAATATAAAAGCAGAGCTTCCACTGGGTCCCTGCTTCCCGTTCCTGCACAAAGAGAGTCTGAAGCCATCAAGGGAGGTGCAGGCGGCTCTCCACCGTGGCCCTGACCCTGCCCCCCCCCCCACCCCATTGCTACCAGTCCCCACCCGACTCCATCATCGCTGCCTGGAATTCTCCACTTATCCTCTGAGTGCACATTCCTGGGGGCCTGCCTGACCCAAGCCTGCCCCACCCCCTGCCACTCTTGTAAGACCTCTTGATTTTTTCCTTCAGGCCCCCGCATGTCCCCAGGAGCTTCGGGGGAGGCCAAGTTCCCCCACCATTTCCCACTTTCAGGATGGGCCTGATTGATCACTGGGTAACCTCCCCTGCCCCGCCCCCGTGCCGCAGAGTTCACTGTCCTGGTCACTGAGCTTGGCTCAGGAGTGGCTGGGGAGACTTGCGAGATTTGTCAGGGAAGATGCTTCCAGCTCTCAGGGCAGAGCCACCTGCAGAGGATGCCCAGCAGAGTCGGCTGCAGAGACGCCATGGAGACCAGGGGCCACTGCCCTGGGGACGGTGCCTGGAGAATCCGCCCTCCAGCCAGTACATTTCCCCTCGTGGAGGCCAGTCCAGGTCAAGGTTTCTTACATTTCATGAATAACTCAAAATGCCGCTTCCTCCAGGGAGCTGCCTCTGATTGCTATTCTTAGTCCCATCGATAAATTGTTACTCTCTCATTTCCAAACCTTCAGGGCCCAATATCCTTGTAATCCCAGATCTCCTCCTGTCTTCTATTATTGTCATGCTCTAAGTCAGACCCCAACTCCTCAAGGGCGGATGCTCTTTAAGTCCATCCCTGAATCCCAGGCTCCCTAGGACAGGGCTTCAGAAAGAATAGCATGTATCTGCTGAGTCAACTATAAGCAAGGTGAAAAGACAGCCTTCAGAATGGGAGAAAATAATAGCAAACGAAGCAACAGACAAACAATTAATCTCAAAAATATACAAGTAACTCCTGCAGCTGAATTCCAGAAAAATAAACGACCCAATCAAAAAATGGGCCAAAGAACTAAACAGACATTTCTCCAAAGAAGACATACAGATGGCTAACAAACACATGAAAAGATGCTCAACATCACTCATTATTAGAGAAATGCAAATCAAAACCACAGTGAGGTACCATTTCACACCAGTCAGAATGGCTGCTATCCAAAAGTCTACAAGCAATAAATGCTGGAGAGGGTGTGGAGAAAAGGGAACCCTTTTACACTGTTGGTGGGAATGCAAACTAGTACAGCCACTATGGAGAACAGTGTGGAGATTCCTTAAAAAACTGGGAATAGAACTGCCATATGACCCAGCAATCCCACTGCTGGGCATACACACCGAGGAAACCAGAATTGAAAGAGACACATGTACCCCAATGTTCATCGCAGCACTGTTTACAATAGCCAGGACATGGAAGCAACCTAGATGTCCATCAGCAGACAAATGGATAAGGAAGCTGTGGTACATATACACAATGGAATATTACTCAGCCATTAAAAAAATACATTTGAATCGGTTCTATTGAGATGGATGAAACTGGAGCCCATAATACAGAGTGAAGTAAGCCAGAAAGAAAAACACCAATACAGTATACTAATGCATATATATGGAATTTGAAAAATGGTAACGATAACCCTATATGCGAGACAGAATAAGAGACACAGATGCATAGAACAGTCTTATGGACTCTGAGGGAGAAGGTGAGGGTGGGACATTCTGGGAGAATAGCATTGAAACATGTAATATTATCATATGTGAAACAGAACACCATTCCATGTTCGATGCATGAGACAAATGCTCAGGGCTGGGGCAATGGGATGACCCAGAGGGATGGGATGGGGAGGGAGGTGGGAGGGGGGTCCAGGATGGGGAACACATGTAAACCCATGGCTGATTCATGTCAACGTATGGCAAAAACTACTACAATATTGTAAAGTAAAAAATAATAATAATAATAAAAAGAATAGCATGTATCTGCTGAGTCAATGAGCAAATGAGAAAGTATTCATATGAAATTTTAAGATAATTTTGTTGATTTTTATAAGAACTCTCTAGAACTCCAGGGTGAATAGATATTTGCCATTTGAATATGATTCTAATTTTCACAGTTGGGAGATAGAATTCAGTTTGTAGTAAAATGTATTTGCACTGGCTCTTTCCAACCTGACAGATAGCCACCACTCGGCACTCGGAACAGCTACATGGCTGGGGTTATTGGGACGATGTAGTAGTCCTTACATCTGGCCAGTGACTCACTTTATGTCTGCTGCTCACTTTCTTTAATCCTGACAGCCTCAGGGGAGGTCTTTTTTCCCATTTTGAAGATGAAAAAGCAGAGACCAGGAAGGGGCTGACGAGGAGAGCACAGCCTGCTGTCACAGACAGCACGGAGGAGCTGTGTGTAGCTCCAGCCCTGGGTCTGACGCCCCTGTCTGAGTCTGTCACCGCCAGCTGCGTCCCCAGGCTGGGAGGCAGGCCCATGGGTTCCCGGTTACTCTGCACCTCAAGGCTCTCCACCTAGGAGCATCCCTTGGCCTCTCCTTTCAGTCTGTTTTAATAAAATCCAGCAGACACGAGGTGGACTTCGGGACCCTCAATCTCTTTCCTCTGTCAGCAACCACTGCTGGAAAGACAAGGCCCACGGATCATGTCACCTCGGGCCTCCCAGAGAACACCTGTTTGGTTTTATGTTTAAACACTTACTTACATGACCGTCTTCACAGGGGTGGGGATTATGTTCAAGCTGCTACATTTAGCAAGCGCCTATATTTAGCCACATGTACTGTAAGTGCCTCGTAGCCCTTCTGTTTTTTAGGCAATATAACAGAGACTTAGTGGCACTTACAACGCGCCCGGCTCTGTGTTGAGTGCTGGGGATACGAAATGAGTAAGGCAGTGCCTGCCTGGTGGTCGCCTTCTACGGGGGACAGATAGGTGAATAGATACGGCTGAGGCCACGTGACCACCAGGGCAGGTGTAGGGAGCAAAAGCTAGAGGAACCTGAGTGCAGGCAGGGAGACATCTGCCTGGGCTGATGGGGGAGGTCTCACACAGGACAGAAATCTACCATGGGTTTTAAGGGATAAATAGGAGTTTTCCTGGAAAGCCCAGTTTCTTCCCATATGGAGAAAAACAAACGCTTTTATTCATTCAATATTCAACAAATACCGAGTGACAGCCACGAGTCCATAAAATCCAATCACCTAAGTACTGGTACTAGAGCGGACCTCCATAAATAGCTGAGTGAGGTAACCAGACACCACAGTCTACACCGCCTGGAGGTTTTTCCACGTGATGATAATGACATGTAGACAGCCTCTCCATCACACTCCAACACTTGGAAGAGGGTGGATGGGGAGGGGGGCCTGTCTAGCCTGAGCACGCTGGCTAGGCAATCCAGAAGGCGCACAAAGGTGTCCTGTGACATGAAAAGCCAAGCCCTGTCCCCTGTGGGCCCGAGGAATCTCGCCCCTTCCCAGGGAACCTGCTGCCACCGGTCTCCCTGGCATCTTTCCCCCGCGGTATGTTTAGCCGGAAGGTTGAATTCTTGTGGGAGGAAAAAGGCACTTGTACAAGTCACTCTAGCGGGGCTCCTGTAATTTGCACACTTCAAGTTCATCACCGACCGTTACAATAAACCCTGCCCTGGAAACTTTGATGAGAACCTCTCAGCGTGCCTGGGCTCGCTCTCAGCCTCGGTCCAGAAACGAGATCCAGGGAGACCCCGGTTTGCGCCCTGGCTGCGCCCTGTGTGACAATCGAGACGACAGCGGGTCACACACAGGAGCCGAGTCATTTGCCAGGGCCATGTGGCCTCCAGGGACTGTCCGCAGGCCTCCGGGGGTCAGGCCTACGTCACCCCCACGATGCGGCGCACAACCCAGTCGGGCTCTCGCCCCCCACCAGGCCGGCCCGAGGCCACCGTGCCCGGGGGTGGGGGGGCGGCACCCCAGTGCCGCTCGGCGAGAGGGCGGCGGCCAGACGGGGCCGGGGGCCTGGCGGTAGGGCTCGGTGTCGCCGGCCGGCCCCCGCGGCGGAGGATACGCGTCCGGCTCACCGAGGTGCCGGCCCGGCCCGCGCCGCGCCCGCCGCGCGGGCGGACGGACGCCCGACAGCTGCGGAGGAGCCCGGCGCCCGCGCCCTGCTCCGGCCCGGCCCCGCGCTCACCTCGCGCGCGATCTGGTTCAGCGCGTCGTCCTCCGCCGTCAGCCGCTCCCGGTTGGGGAGCCGCTTGCGCCCCGAGCCCTGCGTGCCCATGTCCATCGGCTGCGTCGCCCGCTGCGCCGCGGGACCCTGGCTCCGCCGCCCGCGCCCCTCTGGTAGCCCGGCCCCGCTCTGCCCCGCCCTCCGCCGGCGTCATGGCGTCAGCGGGCGCGGGCCGGGGACGCGGGGACGCGGGGACGCGGGGACAGGGGCTGGGGACACCCGGGAAGGGGGGCGCGGGGACCCGGGCTGCGGGGACTGCAGGGACGCGGGGGGCAGGGGCTGGGGACGCCCGGGGAGGGGGACACCGGGACCGGGGCTCCAGGACGGCAGGGACGCCGGGGCGCACCAGATGGGGACCCGGGCGCTGGGGGCCTGGGTCTGGGGACGCCCGGGGAGGGGGGCGCGGAGACCCGGGCTGCGGGGACTGCAGGGACGCGGGGGGCAGGGGCTGGGGACGCCCGGGGAGGGGGACACCGGGACCTGGGCTGCGGGGACTGCAGGGACGCCGGGGCGCGCCAGATGGGGACCCGGGCGCTGGGGGCCTGGGTCTGGGGACGCCCGGGGAGGGGGCGCGGGGACCCGGGCTGCGGGGACTGCAGGGGCGCGGGGGGCAGGGGCTGGGGACGTCCGGAGGAGGGGGACACCGGGACCGGGGCTCCAGGACGGCAGGGACGCCGGGGCGCACCAGATGGGGACCTGGGCGCTGGGGGCTGGGGGCTGGGGGCTGGGGACGCCCGGGTAGAGGGGCGCGGGGACCCGGGGACCCTGGCTGCGGGGATGCGCCAGAGGGGGACCCGGGAGCCGGGTGCGCTGAGACTCCAGGGGCCAGGGATCCCAGCGCTGGGGGCTGGGGACGCGGGGACGCCTGGGGACCGTGAGCGTGGAGATGCAGGAGGTTTGGGACGGCTGGGAGTGGGGAAGGACATGAGGATTCGTGGGGCAAGGGGGGTGGGGGCGCCGGTGGGAACAGGGGCTGGGGGCACAAGAGTGAGGCGGAGGCGCAGGGACACGGGAACCAGTTCACGGAGACCACAGGGGCTGGGCATTCCAGTGGGGGCAGGGATGGGGATGCGGGGACGACAGGGGACAGTGAACGGGGAAATGGCAGGAGGCCTGGGATGGCTCGGGGTCAGGAGCTTGTGGGCGCCAGGGAGAGGGTGATGGGGGCTCAGGACGTTGGTTGGGACCTACAGCAAGCAATGGCAGAGGATTCAGAGGAAGGAGGCGGAGCTGGAGATGCCTGGAGCGCCCAGGGTTTGGGTTGGCCCGGTGGGGAGCACTGGAGGGTGGACTTCTCTGGCAATCCTGGGATGACCTTCCCAGGGCAGGGGCTACCCCTGGAGCCCTGACCCCAGCCAGGACGCTGGAGGACTCGCAGTGGTTGGGTTGCAGAGAGGGGTTTGTACTAAAAAGCAATGTCTTTGCTTTTTAATATGCTGTCTAGACTGGATTGAAAAGCAGAGACATTACTTTGTCAACAAAGGTCCGTCTAGTCAAGGCTATGGTTCTTCCAGTAGTCATGTATGGATGTGAGAGTTGCACTATAAAGAAAACTGAGTGCCGAAGAATTGATGCTTTTGAACTGTGGTGTTGCAGACTCTTGAGAGTCCCTTGGACTGCAAGGAGATCCAACCAATCCATCCTAAAGGAGATCAGTCCTAGGTGTTCGTTGGTAGGACTGATGTTGAAGCTGAAACTCCAATACTTTGGCCACCTGATGCGAAGAGTTGACTCATTTGAAAAGACCCTGATGCTGGGAAAGATTGAGGGCAGGAGGAGAAGGGGACAACAGAAGATGAGATGGTTGGATGGCATCACCGACTCAATGGACATGGGTTTGGGTGAACTCCGGGAGTTGGTGATGGACAGGGAGGCCTGGCGTGCTGCGGTTCTTGGGGTCGCAAAGAGTCAGACATGACTGAGCGACTGAACTGAACTGAACTAGGTTGGTCATAACTTTTCTTCCAAGGAGCAAACATCTTTTAATTTCATGGCTGCAATCACCATCAGCAGTGATTTTTGGAGCCCCAAAAAATAAAGTCTGACACTGTTTCCACTGTTTCCCCATCTATTTGCCATGAAGTGATGGGGCCAGATGCCGTGATCTTAGTTTTCTGAAAGTTGAGTTTTAAGCCAACTTTTTCACTCTTCTCTTTCACTTTCATCAAGAGGCTCTTTAGTTCTTCTTTGCTTTCTGCCATAAGGGTGGTGTCATCTGCATATCTGAGATTATTGATATTTCTCCCGGCAATCTTGATTCCAGCTTATGCTTCATCCAGCCCAGTGTTTCTCATGATGTGCTCTGCATATAAGTTAAATAAACAAGGCGTTCAGCTCTGGCTCTAGTCTACCAGGCTGCGGGATCTGGCCACAACCAACCCCCCATCCCACCACCCTGAGCCTCAGGGCACATTCAGAAAGCCCGTGTTGATGGCGCTTCCTTCTCCAGGGGCATGCTTTCTGGGACCTGTCACTTCATTCCTGTGTCCCCAGCTTCTAGGAAAAGGCCTGACAGATCAGCTATTCTCAGGAAGTAGATGTTGAAAAAGTAGTGACTTTACCTGAGCTTTACCTTCCACACTCTAAAGGTGGTTTAAAATGAAGTCAGAGATATAGTTTATTTATGGGCTTCCCTAGTGGCTCAGATGGTAAAGAATCTGCCTGCAGTGCGGGAGACCCAAGTTCGATTCCTGTGTCAGGAATATCCCCTGGAGAAGGGAATGGTAACCCACTGTAGTATTCTTGCCTGGAGAATCCCACAGACAGAGGAGCCTGGCGGACTGCAATCCATGGCATTGCAAAGAGTCACACACCACTGTGCAACTAACACAGCAGTAGTTTATTTGGTACTTAGCAGGTGGCACAATGGTAAAGAATCTGTCCTGCCAATGCAGGAGACACAAGCAACTTGGGCTCAATCTCTGGGTTGGGAAGGTCCCCTGGAGAAGGGAATGGCAATCTGTTCCAGTATTCTTGCCTGGGAAATGCCATGAACAGAGGAGCCTGGTGGGCCGTAGTCCATGGGGTCGCAAAGAGCTGGACAGAACTGGTGGACTGAGCATGCAAATCAACTATTTTATACAGTATATATCAACTATACTTCAATTTTAAAGACAAATTAAACTGGAGAGTCAGATAAGATTTATAAAGCCATTGCCTTCTCACTTGTGGTAACTGTTACCTGTCAGTATTGGACTAGGGAAGAAGAAATGCGCGGGTGGAAATGCAGGGTCCAAAGTTAGCACTGTACTCGGGGTGTGGAGAGAACGTTAATGCTCTAGGGAAGAAGGGAGGGAGGGCAGGCCCACCCTGAAGTCACCAATGATGCCTGCCCCCCTCCCCCTCAGAGATAAGTCTGGTTAACAGTTTGGTATGTTTCTAACCAAATGATGTGCCCGGGTAGGTCTGTGCTGTTAGGCAGTATCCTGGGAGTGGCTGGAAAAGGGGACAGAAAGGGGACCCAGCAGGGGCCGAGAAAGATGCTGGGGGTTTATTGCAGGGAGAAGACGGTGGGGGAGTGACCCAGGAGGTGCCGTTGCTCAGGACATCTTAGTGGACGGCCGTGGGGTGGGTCAGCAGGCAGAGGGGCGGTGACCTCCTTCCTTGCTGTACTCCTGGAGCTTGCATTTGCCGGTCACAGTGGAGGGACTCAGTAAGTATCTGTGGACTGAGTTTCCTACATCACATTTTACACCGCTTAGGACCCCATAGTCCTTAGATGACGCAGTCCTGGATGGAAGAGCATCCTTAGGTCTGTCCTCAGTCCTGCTGGAGCTCACTGCTCCCCCAGCACCGGATGCCTTGTGAAGGCTCTGTCTTTGCTCAGGCTGGTGCCCGTGGCTTCCCTCACCCACACCTACTGCCCGGCAGATGCTGTGCCAGAGGCTGGGGCAGACCCGCCAAGGACCCAGACAGAGCCTCTGTTCTCTCGGGACTTACCCCAAGACACCCAGAACTGCTCATCCAAAGACACGCTGACGCTCCAACATCTCCTTTGTTTTATTTTAACCTTTTAATTAAATTTTTTAACATATTTTTTTAATTTTTAAGAAATTAAAAATGTTTTTCTTTCTGCCATGCTGCATGGCATATTGGGATCTTAGTTCCCCGGCCAGAGATCAGACCTGTGTCTCCTGCAGGGAAAGCACGGGGTCTTAACTACTGGATCACCAGGGAAGTCCCAACAGCTCCCTTCTGGAAGAAGTCTTTCCAGCTCTTCAAGGCTGGTCCTGCTTTCCTCACCCGTCTTCATCAGGATGTCAAGCCGCTCTATATGCCAGCACTGAAATTCTTCTGTGCTGACCTTATCTTGCTCAGCTGTCTGCCCTCACTGGGGGACTGGAAGTTTCACTGCTTCAATCATAATGAGAGCATCTGGCTGAACTTGGGGACTGAGTACAGGTTCCGACCCCCCTCCTGACTGTCCCAATTGGGTTTTGTCCAGAGATAGGAGGACTCACTGCCTCAGGGACTGACGGGAGGTATTTCTGAATAGTTCAGTCCCTACACAGTGTCCTCAGACACTGCGGTGAATTCTGTCTCCCACCTCTCCTCCATCAGCCACCCCCATCTGGGAAGGGGCCGCTTCTCGGGAATCGTCAGGACCAAGGCTGCTAGTCCTCATGTGGCCCCATGAGGTCGTGACCTCCCAGACCACCATCCGTGTGCTTCCTCCTTCTTTGGTGATGCGCTCTGCAACGGACTGCCTCTCCCTCTGGGGTCAGTTCTGGCCTGTGAGTGATACCTGCCTTGTGTGGGTGCAGGCAGTCCACATGACGAGGTATTTCAGGGCTTGACACACAGGCCGTCAATAAGTGGCCCTTCAGCTCCTGTCCCCAAAGGGCCTGGATCTGGAATGAGTGGAGCGGCAGCTCCTGCTGGGCAAGGGCATTAGACAGCTTTGTGGGTGTCCCCTGTTCTTGGGGTGCCCCTTGAGGGATACAGAAACCCGCAAGACTCCATCCCTCAGGCTGAGCCGTGGCTCACCAAGGAGCTCTGGACCCCAGCTGCTCCTGCACGGTTGTCCATGAAGCTGCTTCTGCCTGGAAGACTGCCCCTGGCACTACGAAGCCCCCTCCCACATGCCCCTTTTCCTGTTCCAGGTGACTACACTGACCATGCAGGTTATTTCTGAGCAGGAGACAGAGATGCTACACCGCAAGTCTGACGTCCCAGGTGAGAGGATCAATATATTCATCTCCGAGCCTGGTGCCGAGGCCCTTCACAGAGATACAGATGCCACCTTCAGGAAGGGTCCTTGAGAACACGAAGCAGCCCCGGCGAAGGGCTCCATGCAGGGGACCCCATGTGGACTTTCCACCCAGACGTAGTGTTCCCTTTGCTCAAGACCTCGTTAGGCGAGCCTGTGAGCTGCCTGGAGGAGGATGATAAAAGCACCTCTGGAGGGGCTGTCCTGGCTGGAGGGTGAGTCAGAGCTGCTCCACCACAGCCCTCTGAAGGGCAGTCACACGGGCCGTGAGGTGACTCACTTTGTGCTTCAAACATCACTCGTGTTCCAGTCTTGTTGCTGTTTGTTGCAGTGTGCTCTTTGTGACCCCACGGACTATAGCCTACCAGGGTCCTCTGTCCATGGAATTTTCCAGCCAAGAATGCTGGGGAGGGTTGCCATTTCCTTCTCCACGGGATCTTCCCGACCCAGGGATAGAACCCACGCCTTTTGCATCTCCTGAATTGCAGGTGGATTCTTTACCACTAGCGTCACCTGGGAAGCAAGACTAGGAAGTTCCAGTCTTGCTCTTCCAGTTAACAGAGGATGCGTAAAGCTCACTTGGATTACAGCTGGAGGATGCCTGGGGAGGACCACAACCCTTCTCAGGGATGGCTGGAGAGGCAGTGGGCAGAACATGGAGCCAGTATCAAGCCCAGAGCGGGGCTGGCTGAGGCCAGGGTCTCTACCACGCCAGAGGGGTTAACATCTCTGATGGCCTGATGACCTCTGTCAGTTGCCTCGTTCAGCATCTCAAAGTAGCAAATTGGACGGATCCTCCACCCAACCTGGTTTTTCCATTCTAAAATGCCTCTTCTCTCTCAGGATAGCAACACTTGCAGTTATTTTTCCACATCTCTTGGAGTTAAAACTTTGGAATCACATTGGATTTTAAAATTTATCTTATCCTTCATTTCTGATTGATTCTATTCTCCTTCTGCATCTTTGCTGACTCCACGATGAGTATCTAGTTCACCTTGTCATACCTGTGGATGACTTGCAGGAAATCATCTCCTGGACCTGGGGTCTCCAGGGTAGGGTGCATGAGACCACTGGGGTTCTTCTATTATCTTCTATTATCATGTATTTTAAACTAAAAATAAGAATGTTATATATCAAATGTTAATATTTGATCTATAACGTCACTGTAAGTGATTGTAGGTCATGTCACAATGTATTCCGAGGGGCTGGTAATGGCCTTCTCTCTCATTAGATCATTTTCAGAATATTTTGATGCTTTTGCATGAACAGGATTAAATGGATTTTTGGGTTACATAATCTGCTACTCCTGCTGCTAAGTCGCTTCAGTTGTGTCCGACTTTGTGCGACCCCATAGACGGCAGCCCACCAGGCTCTGCCGTCCCTGGGATTCTCCACGCAAGAATACTGGAGTGGGTTGCCATTTCCTTCTCCAGTGCATGAAAGGGAAAAGTGAAAGTGAAGTCGCTCAGTCGTGTCCGACTCTTAGCGACCCCATGGACTGCAGCCCACCAGGCTCCTCTGTCGAGGGGATTTTCCAGGCAAGAGTACTGGAGTGGGGTGCCATCGCCTTCTCCGTTACATAATCTAGTTACAACTAAAACTCAAAAATGGACAAATGGCCTTAAAGAATTTAAAAGCTTCTCAAAAAAGTAATTCCCCTAAATCACAGACAAACTAGAGAACTAGAGACATATTCCTAATTTGGAGTGGCTCTTCATTGTCCTCAATATCAGGTTATTAGATACAATGAGAGCAATTAATAATCATCCCAAATAATTTCAAACACAAATTAAATTTCCTATTATTAATGACTGACCTCATTTTAAGTGGTTATTGTGCCATTGTATGTTAACAGATGATAATAGATCATGAACATAATTTGTGCATAAGTAAATAAAGTTTGGGGGGTATTTTAAAATATTTGGTGATTGAGTTCACAGGAAAAAAGTCTGATTTCTAGGATCAATAGTTCTTAAATTTGAGGAGATTCTGAACTCCTTTGAAAATCTGATGATGGCGGGATTCCTCTCTCCCACCAAAAAACGAAAGGAAAAAAAAAGACATCTAAACAGGAAATGTGAGTCGTTTTAAAGGGTGATACTTTGAAGTCCATCCATGGGCCGTCTGAGCTCCCATTTGGTGCTGTCCCCATCTGAGCCCTTCTAACCACCAAACCCAGAATAACCATCCAAGTTACCCTTTCATCGTGTTACACACTCCAAACTCAAGAATGGCTCCATCGTGGCAACTGCAGCAATTCCTGAGAGTCTCGGCGGATGTCAAATGAGTTACTGATGATGTATGATTACTGATGGTTAAAATGCTGAAATTTGTGAAATTATTGGCAATAAGTATTCTTACCACCTGATGCAAGCAGCCAACTCACTGGAAAAGACCCTGATACCGGGGAAGATCGAAGGCAGAAGGAAAAGAGGGCGACAGAGGATGAGATGGTTGGGTGGCATCACTGATGCCCTGGACATGAACCTGGGTAAACTCCGGGAGATGGTGAGGGACACGGAGTACTGCAGTCCATGGGGTTGTGAAGAGTCGGATGCGACTTGGCGACTAAACAACAACAACAATTCTTACCATAATAATTTCACCTCCGCTGAGTACTACTGAGTGGCAGGAATTTTGCACAAATAAGGTGCTTTGGCAGGAGGGTGTCACCTTTGGGAATATTTCGTGCCATGTTTGTCTCCTGGGAGAAAAGGTGAGGGTGGCTGTCCTCTTGCACAGAGAGCTAGTCCTCAGCTAGTCCCCTCAGTCAGCTCTCAGCAGCTCCCTCCTGAGACCCCAAACCAAGATTGCATCTCATCCCCCAGAGAATCCTGATCAGGATCATGGGCCTGTTGGTGTTTAAAAAATGTCTGTGGCTTGACTGACTAGAGTCCTTTCATTTGGTGAAAATATATAAAATAGGACGTGAAGGACAAGTTTCTTCTTTTTATTTTCCTTGTGCAAGAGAAATTCTGCCAATGCTCACTGACTGGCAATAATATCATTTTTTCCCTCACATTAGATTTATTAACTCAGTTGGTTTTAAAAATAAGTGACAGAGGACATTTCACTTCTAGCGATGGGGAGAAAGCTTACATCAAAGTAATCTTCCTGTCAATAGCAATTATAAACCTCAAACAAAATTGCCCACTGATCAGTAATCAAAGAAGATACAGTCTGGAGTGGATACAGCCTTTGAATTAAGGCAAGTAAAAGAGGTGACATCTGCTTTCCCAGAGGACATTCTCCAGTCTCAAGGTGCCCTGGGAATGGGATCCAAGAGTTGTTGGCCTGGGAATAGAGGTTAGGGCCTGAGACTCCAAGTGCACCTGGCAAGAGAGAGGAGACTCCAGAAAACAGGATGCAGGGAAAGCGGGGCCTCAAGATCTGCATACTAACTTATGCAGAACCCGCGTCTGAGCCCTGAAGGATGTGTGTGCGGACTGAAACTCCAAGAAGCCCACAGGAAGTTGGAAGCCTGGAAGAGCTGAGCAGAGCGCATCTGCGCAATGGTGGGAGATAAAGTTAGGAATTCAAGTCCCATCAAGTTAGAGGGCTTGGCGAACACTAGGAACCTTCTACTGAAGCTCCAGAAAGACTATATATTCAGAGTAAGATGACATTAGAGAACTAAGGGCTATGACAGGAAAGTCAAAATACACAAAGTGTAACAACACCTAGAACCAAGTCTCGGCAAGATCAAGGTGCTCTGCAGGGTTCGGGTAACTTCACTACCTGACAGAAACAACTTGACACTCTTCAAAACAAGACACCAGATGTGGAAATTAGCAGAGGAGTGGTCCACAGTAACTGTGATACAGATAGGCTGCCCAAGTGGCCCTAGTGGTGAAGAGCCCACCTGCCAGTGCAGGAGACACAAGAGACACCAGCTCGATCCCTGGGTCGGGAAGATCCCCTGGAAAAGGAAATGGCAACCCACTCCAGTATTCTTGCCTGGAGAACCCCATGGACAGAGGAGCCTGGTAGCCTGGAGTCCATGGGGTTGCAAAGAGCTGGACACGACTGAAGCAAGTGAGTATGCACGCACACGTGATAAAGATGGGTATAATGGATGACGAGATAGGGAATTTAAAAAAGATCTGGGGACTCTAAAGATGAATGCAATGGAAATTGTAGAACTGCAAAATACAATGCTTGTTAATTAAAAAAAAATCAATGAATAGTATTAGTGATATGCTGGATATGTAGAAGAAAAGATTAATGAGCCTGGGGAATAGTCAATAAAATTATCCAAACTGAAGGAAAGAGAGAAAAAGATATTTAGAAAAACCCAGGTTCCAGGGATCCAGGCTATCAAAGTGGTCACTTGATGTTAACAAAGGCACTAAGGTAATTCAATGGAGAAAGGAAAATCTGTTTTTTAGCAAGTGGAGCTGATATTGATAGAGAATATCGATAGACAAAATATCAATAGAGATATAAATATCCATAGAGAAAATACAGTTTGACTCTTAACTCACACCTTACAGAATAATTAAATCGTGAAAGATTTTAGACCTAAACTTAAAAGCTAAAACTGTAAACTTTCTGGAAGAAAATGTAGAAGACTGTTTTGACACCTTGCAGTGGGCAAAGGTTTCTTGCTCTATGACGATAATTTGCTTATCCATTCACCTACTGATGGACACTGGGCTGCTTTCGGCTTTGGGCTACTCTGAACATTCTTGCATGTGTTTTTTTTTGGCCATTTATAGTATATAAAAAGCTCAGTCGTGTCAGACTCTTTGCAACCCCATGGACTGTAGCCTACCAGGTTCCTCCATCCATGGGATTTTCCAGGCAAGAGTTCTGGAGTGGGGTGCCATTTCCTTCTTCAGGGGATCTTCCTGACCCAGGGATCCAACCCAGGTCTCCCACATTGCAGGCAGATGCTTTACTGTCTGAACCATCAGGGAAGCCTTTATAAAAAAGCACTAATCATCAAATAAGAAATTGATAGATTAGATTTTTTCACAATTAAAAATGTCTGCTTATTTAAAAACTTTATTACAAAAATGAAAACACAAGCCACAGACCATGAGAAAATATTCCTAATTCATGGATGTGACAAAGCACTTCATCCAGAATAATGAAAGACTTCCTATAAATCAACAAGAAAAGTTAAACAAGTCATCTAAATAATGGACAAGAGATTTGAAGACTCAACAGACACTTCATATAAGAAGGTATACAGAGGGTGTGGAGAGAGGGAATGCTCCTGGACTGGTGATGGGAAGGCGAAATGGTGCAGCCACTATGGGGAATGAAGTTTCCTTAAAAAACTGAAAGTAGAGCTACCATCGACTCAGCAGTCCTGCTCCTGGGCATATTTCCAGGAAAAAACCAACTCTAATTAGAAAAGATACAGGCATGCCAATGTTCATAGCAGCACGATTTGTAACAGCCAAGACACAGAAGCAACCTAAAAATGTCTATTGACAAACGAATGGATAAAGAAGATGTGGTGTATGTATACAATGGAATATTACTCAGCCACTAAAAAGAATGAAATAATGCTGTTTGTAGCAACATGGATGGACCTAGAGATTATCGTACTAAGTAAAGCAAGACAGAGAAAGACAAATGTCATATATCACCTATATGTGGAATCTTAAAATCATACAAATGAACTTACAAAACAGAAATAGACTCACAGAGAAAACAAATTTATGTTTACCAAGGGGGAAGGGGAGGAGAGGGATAAATTAGTTTGGGGTTAACAGATACACGCTACTATATATAAAATAAACAACAAGGACATACTGTATGGCACAGGAAACTATATTCAATATTTTGTAATAACTTGTAATGGAAAAGTATGGGAAAGGAATACACACACACATACACACACACACATATTTATATATTCATATAAAACTGAATTACTTAGCTGTACACCTGAAACTAACGCAACACTGTAAATCAACTATACTTCAGTAAAAAGTTCTTTGAAAAAATATACACAAATGACCAAAAAGCGCAGGAAAGATGTTCAACATCTTTGTCACTAGGAATATGTAAAGTGAAACCACAGTGAGATCCCAGTTCACATATGCCAGAATGCCCACTGTTGGAAAGACGGACAAGACCAAATGCGGGTAATGTGTAGCAGCTGGGACTCTCGCACACAGCTGGAGGGAGCATGATATTGTACAGCTAGTTTGGAATGCTGTTTGGGAGTTTCTTAGAGACATAACCTACCCTGTGATCTGGTCATTTGACTCAGTAGTATTTGCCCAAAAGAAATGAAAAACATGTCCACAAAAAAACATGTGCAAGAATGTTCAGAGTAGCCCAAAGCCGAAAGCAACCCAACGTCCACCAATATGTGAATGGATAAGCAAATTATAGTTATAGAGCAATAGTACTTGGCAATATAAACTAACAAACCCCTAAGACAGACAACAATGTGGATGAATCTCCGAAAAACGATGCTGAGTGAAAGAAGTCAGACACAAAAATGTGCGTATTGAATGGTTCTGTTTATATGAAACTCTAGAACAGACACCACTAAGCTGCGATGATAGAAATAGAATAGTGATGGCTTCTGTAGGACTCCTCTAACACGCTCACACAGTAAAGCTCAAATTCCCCAAACCAAACAGAACGTGAACCGTGAACTTCCAGATGTTCAAGCTGGATTTAGAACAGGCAGAGGAACCAGAGACCAAATTGCCAACATCCATTGGATCATCAAGAAAGCAAGAGAGTTCCAGAAAAACATCTACTTCTGCTTTATTGACGACACCAAAGCCTTTGACTGTGGATCACAACAAACTGTGGAAAATTCTTCAAGAGATGGGAATATCAGACCACCTGACCTGCCTCTTGAGAAACCTGTATGCAGGTCAGGAAGCAACAGTTAGAACTGGACATGGAACAACAGACTGGTTCCAAATAGGAAAAGGAGTACGTCAAGGCTGTATATTGTCACCCTGCTTATTTAACTTATATGCAGAGTACATCATGAGAAACGCTGGGCTGGATGAAGCACAAGCTGGAATCAAGATTGCCGGGAGAAATATCAATAACCTCAGATATGCAGATGACACCACCCTTATGGCAGAAAGCAAAGAAAAACTAAAGAGCCTCTTGATGAAAGGGAAAGAGGAGAGTGAAAAAGTTGGCTTAAAGCTCAACGTTCAGAAAACTAAGATCATGGCATCTGGTCCCATCACTTCATGGGAAATAGATGGGGAAACAGTGGAAACAGTGTCAGACTTTATTTTTTTGGGCTCCAGAATCACTGCTGATGGTGATTGCAGCCATGAAATTAAAAGACGCTTACTCCTTGGAAGGAAGGTTATGGCCAACCTAGATAGCATATTTAAAAGCAGAGACATTACTTTGCCAACAAAAGTCCGTCTAGTCAAGGCTATGGTTTTTCCAGTGGTCATGTATGGATGTGAGAGTTGGATGGTGAAGAAAGCTGAGCACCGAAGAATTGATGCTTTTGAACTGTGGTGTTGGAGAAGACTCTTGAGATTCCCTTGGACTGCAAGGAGATCCAATCAGTCTATCCTAAAGGAGATCAATCCTGGGTGTTCATTGGAAGGACTGATGTTGAAGCTGAAACTCCAATACTTTGGCCACCTCATGCAAAGAGTTGACTCATTGGAAAAGACCCCAATGCTGGGTAGGATTGGGGGCAGGAGGAGAAGGGGATGACAGAGGATGAGATGGTTGGATGGCATCACTGACTCGATGGACATGGGTCTGCGTAGACTCTGGGAGTTGGTGATGGACAGAGAGGCCTGGTGTGCTGCAATTCATGGGGTTGCAAAGAGTCAGACACGACTGAGCGACTCAACTGAACTGAAGTGAAGACAGCATATTAAAAAGCAGAGACATCACTTTGCCAACAAAGGTCTGTCTGGTCAAAGCTATGATTTTTCCAATAGTCCTGTATGGATGTGAGAGTTGGACTATAAAGAAAGCTGAGCGCTGAAGAATTGATGCTTTTGAACTGTGGTGGTGGAGAAGACTTTTGAGGGTCACTTGGACAGCAAGGAGATCAAACCAGTCCATCCTAAAGGAAATCAGTTCTGCATATTCATTGGGAAGACTGATGCTGAAGCTGAAACTCCAATTCTTTGGTCACTTTATATGAAGAGTAGACTCATTGGAAAAGACCCTGATGCTGGGAAAGATTGAAGGCAGGAAAGATTGAAGGCAGGAAATGAAAGGAGCCACAGAGGATGAGATGGTTGTATGGCATCACAGACTCAAAGGCTGCAAGTTTGAGCCAACTCTGGGAGACTGTGAAGGACAGAGAGGCCTGGCGTGCTGCAGTCCAGGGGGTCGCAAGGAGTCAGACACGACTGAGCGACTGAGCAACAACAACAAGGGCTGTCTGAGACCTGCTACTTTTAGACGAAGATGGATAATCCCAGGAAAAGTGGAACCAGTCAGTCACACTACATGGATGCATGTGCACAGTGGTCACAGTCCACAGAACTTTTGCATATCTACATGCATGTCCAAGCCCACGCACACTATTATGTATAAATTATACAATTTTTTAAAAAGTACTTAGAAAGGATGATGAAGGTCTTCCTTGAAGGTCCATTGGGTGAAGCTCTGGGCTCCCAAAGCAGGGCACCCGAGTTAGATCCCCGGTTGGGGAAACTAGATCCCACATGGGTGCTGTACCTGAGAGCCCTCCTGCCACAACTGAGAAGTTCACGTGCTGCAGTGAAGACCCCCGAGCCACAACTAAGACCCAGCTCAGCCAAAATAATAAACAGATAAGTATATTTTTTAAAAATGATAATGAGAAAACTAAACCGATGAAAACATAAGCAGCCAACAGCAGAGAACAGTGGCCCCCTCTCAGCACCGTATTAGACTTATGGTTATAGTGTAATGACTTTTGAAAGCCCTTAACCTGACACATGGCGGACTACACATCACCTCTTCCAGGATGAGGAGACCTGGATACAGAGATGCCGTGAAGGGGTATTTGGTGTCAGTCTGTGTGACCCCCGTCTCCTGGGAGGGCCAGGAGTTTGGGTGGTTCCACCTACTTCTCCCCTATCATTTGTGGTGGGATCTCAGATAGCCATTGGCATGCAGCTTTGCTGCAGAAGGACCAGGGGTGGCATCAGGACATGGAAACAAGAGGTGATTTTCCCACAATCCGGTTCAGCCCATTGTGGCTGTTGTGAAAGGGACCCCAAGGCTCACTCCTTTTCTTCCCCTCCTGCCTGTTCATCGTGTTTCCTGTGGTCCTGTCTCCCTGCGAGCTTTTCTGTCCTTGTGGTCACTGAGCATCTCTGCCCTGGAGGGCAGGGCCAGGGAAACCCCGGCTGTGTTTGATCTGCCCTGTTTTCTGTCCGGTACTGCAAGGTGATCTGAGTTGTGATCCGGTTCCTGTGGCGTGTTTGACAGTTTGTATACATCTGTGCATCTGCTGAGGCTTTTTCTTTTCTGGTCGGCAGCCAAGTTTATCTTTTTAATTGAAGCACGTGGCAATCCTGGGCTTCCCAGGTGGCAATAGTGGTAAAGAACCCACCTGCCAGTGCAGGAGACATAAGAGACATGGGTTCTATCCCTGGGTCAGGAAGATCCCCTGGAGAAGGAAGAACACTCCAGTATTCTTGCCTGGAGAATCCCATGGACAAAGGAGCCTGGTGGGCTATGGTCCATAGGGTTGCAAAGAGTCAGACACGTCTAAACCAACTGAGCATGCAGAGTTGATCTACAATATTAGATTAGTTTCAGGTATACAACATAGTGATTCAGTATTTTATAGGTTATACTCCATTTAAAGTTAGAACATATTGGCTCTATATTCCTTACTGTATAACATATCCTTGTAGCTTATCTTTCGTGAGTGTGGAGCCCTGCCCCAAGGTCACAGGGGCAAGGCCGTGCACCAAGGCCAGAGAAGCAGAGCCCAGAGCCAAAATCACCTATGAAAGTGACTGAGCCCCATTATAACCATTGCCAGACCTTCACCAGCAGGCTTCCTGAACCTAAATTAGGCAGAAACGCCCACCTCAGTGATCGCCACAAGCCCCCTAACCAATTACCTAACGCCACTCTTCTAGCAGGAATTTTCTTTGAGGCTATAAAAATTGGCTACGAACCCACGCAGTGTTGACTCTCCCCGGCCTGTTGGAGGTTGGCCCACTGTGCTTGCTGTGCCCTCACTATCTCTGCTCTTTGTTCTTTTTTTTTTTTTTTTTTTTATTTAGAGAATACTTTATTAGTTTCTGTAATCAAACCCATGTAGATAAGACCTTACATATTTAATACAGTGCGTTACCCCTGTACAAATGGAAAAAATTATGTTTAACATTTCTAGACCAATATGGCTGTTAATTTCTGTACAATGCCAACCCAACACGGTACAACTGGGATACTTTTTCCAAAGTTGACAGCACAGCTAAAGTTTCCAAAAATTCAAATTATATATATATGTATATATATATAGATTTATTTATTTATTTATATAAAAAGACCAATAGCAGTATGTTATGCATCAATAGCAGCAACAGCTTTTCCAAGTTCTGCAGTCATCTGAACAAAACTATAGAGACATCCAGCACACTCCATTAAAAAAAAAAAAAAAGGTAAAAAACAAAACCTCAGAAAACAGCAAAGTTCTGTTACTGTTGTGGTACCTGGCACCATTTTTTTTAATTATGTTTCTCAATCATCTGCTCTTTGTTCTTAATAAACTCACTCCCTTCTGAAACACTGTGTCGGGAAATTCTTTTCCAACCCTTGCTGGGATGGCAGGACAGGGAGGCACCTTGAGTGGGAGGTCACTGGGCTTCTCCACCCCTTACACGGACCGGTTAGCAAATGGAGCTTTTCCCCTTGAGGAATCGCTGTATTTATGAGCAAACAGCATCTTTTTCAGCTGTTCAACACCACTCCTCCCAGGCAGGGACTGCATGCACATGTTTCAGGTCTTTCTCGTTATTCTAGGAAGATGCTCGCCGTATTTTTGGCAGTAGCTTTGAAGAGCAAGAGCGCTCGGTGTGCTGAATTTGCCAATTTTAAAATAGCACCAACATTTCCCCACATTTTGGTTCTACTGAAGAGCGCTCTGAAGACTTTCTCGTGAGAAATTCACTGGAAATTTTTTCTACATTAAGATAGCACCGAACAATTGAGAACACCCTGGAAGAGCCTGAGCTTTGCCTCGTGTGACTGTCTACCGAGACAGCGCTCAAGGGTTCTGGGCTAAGATGAAGCGCTCAGAGCCAGCACTCAGGCTATTTTAGGAACTTACTCATTTGCAGTCTGTGCTCGAGTTGGAGTTCTTGATATCCACACCCCCAGACAAAGAGCGGTTTGTAAAATTTGTTACAAGCAGTTTCTAAAATTCAGCAATGCCTCAAGCAGAACAAAGGTTATATGGTGTTCTTCTTAGCAAACTTTTTTTTTTTTTGGTTTGTTTATTCACAGTAAAATCTAATCACTATGCAAGTTAGCATCACTGGGATGATTAAATGAAATCACAACCCTGCCAAGTGCCTTGCAGAGTCCAGCCCACTAGAAATGTACGTTAGTGCACCTACTGTGTGCAAGACAGTCAGGGAGAAAGGATGATGAGCAAGACGCGGTTCCTGTCCCCCGTGGGTCTCAAGGTGGCGAAAGGAGGCCTAGACCGGCTCTGCTCCGGCGGAGCCCCTTGCTGGGAAAATTAGGCAGGAGCAGCACAGTCCTTGGACGCACAGGACTTGTTCCCACAGGAAGTGGTAACCTTAGAAAGCCCAGGCAGCGAGGCGATGAGCTGCAGCCTTGCGTTTACATGGGCATCATGGCCGCAGCGGGCTTCCCTAGAGGCTCAGATGGTACAGCGTCCGCCTGCAATGCGGGAGACCCAGGTTCGATCCCTGGGTTGGGAAGATCCCTTCGAGAAGGAAATGGCAACCCACTCCAGTAATCTTGCCTGAAAAATCCCGTAGACAGAGGAGCCTGGCAGGCTGCAGTCCATGGGGTCGCAAAGAGTCGGACATGACCGAGCGACTTCACTTTTCACTTCACGGCCACAGTTTTACTGCCCAGAGGGCACAAGTGTTAAGCCCCAAAGGGTAGCAGGATGTGCTATCCCAAAATATACCTTTTTGGTGTGAGGCTTATTCTGAGCTGATTATTTTGAGAAACGGCAGACACAGACTTCCCAGGTGGCTCAGTGGTAAAGAATCCGCCTGCTAATGCAAGAGATACAAGAGACGCAGGTTTGATCCCTGGGTCGGGAAGATCCCCTGGAGGAGGAAATGGCAACCCACTCCAGTATTCTTGCCTGGAGAATCTCATGGGCAGAGGAGCCTGGCTGGCTACAGTCCATGGGTCGCAGAGAGTCAGACCGAGCCGCATGCACACAAACACAGGAAAAGCCCAGCAAACAGAGTAGAAGTTGCCCTTTTCCTTTCTTAAAATACTTAGATCACTTAATTTTTAAAAATATTTATTTATTTTTATTTGGCTGCACCAGGCCTTGGTTGCTGCGTGTGGGATCATGAGTTGTGGCGTGTAAACTCCTATCTGTGTCATGTGGGATCTAGTTCCCTGACCAGGGATTGAACCTGGGCCCCTGCATTGGGAGCACAGAGTCTTAGCCACTGGACCACCAGGGAAGTCCCAAAGTTGCCCTTTGGTAAGAGAAATCTACACATCTTAAGGGTGTCTCCATGTATAAGGGGGGGTCTCCCTCTCTGCACCAGGAATAGAAGTCGGCTGTAAATTACAAGAAACCTTTATCAGTGGTGAAGGCACCGTTTAGATCTGCAAGCAAACCTCACCCCTGTTTACCTGCTAATGTCTCGTGACTGAATCCCCACGTTTCTGTTTTGTCATTAATTAAGATGGGATTTGGGACTTCCCAGGTGGCATTAGTGGCAAAGAAACCGCCTGTCAATGCAGGAGACATAAGAGACATGGATTCGATCCCTGGATTGGGAAGATCCCCTGGAGGAGGGCGTGGACCCACTGCAGTGTTCTTGCCTGGGGAATTCCCATGGACAGAGGAGCCTGGCGGGCTGCAGTCCACGGGGTCAGAAAGAGTCGGAAACGACTGAGCAAGGAAGCACAGCACAAATATGTTACTAAACTTCAGTTTGCTTTTCTCTTGTTACTCTGTCTTTTATTTCAGAGATCTCAGCCAAGAACTGGGAAGGGTAGAGAGAAAACTGTTTTCTCCCCTGCAGCCATCTGCCTCTTTCCAGGGAACCCCCAGTCCTGTTACACTGAGAAGGGGACTCAGGACCCTCGCTCAGCCCCAGACCTTAGCTGTTGACCAAAGCCGCTGTCTGTTCTGGCAGGACAGAGATGAGCTGCCGACTCCCAGGAGGAGGGCCTCTGGCCTTGAGGAGGAGGGGGACATGGGAGGCAGGGACAGGGCTGAGGTTGGGCAGGGGCCAGTCCCGGAAGGACGGACAGACAGCCTCCAAAACAAGCCCAGATAAGGGGACAAAGACGTGTCTGTGCACGGCTGAGAGGGAGCAAAGACGAGACCGACAGGGCCGCCGTGCACAGGTCTGCTCCTGTGAGTATGAGTGTATATATGTTTGTGTGTGTGTTCGTGTAAAGTACATCCCTAACTTTCCGCTTCCCAGTCTTGAGCAAGACCTTGCTTCTGTCTGATGGTTGATAAATGTATTGTAGGGAAAACTATCCATTCAGATTATTGCAACATATTCAATATTCAAATGATTTCAGTTCCTAAAGGAAACGGGGCATTTATTCACTCACTGATTCATTCATTCACGTGGCCCTTTCATTCTGTGCGAGGCCTTGCTTCAGAAGAAAAGCCTGACTTTGTTTTTGCGGTTATATTCACCCACTGGTCACTCGCTCACTCACCAGTTCAATGACTGTTTCCTGAGTGGCCTCCAGGAACAAGGCGAGTGGGCACCCTCCACCCTTTGGAAGCGTCCGGGGTGAAGCCTTTTCTGGTGTCCTCGAGACGTCCTCTCTCACGTTCGATCACAGTGTTTCCTGTGCTTATTGCGGCTTCCGAGTTTCCATTCTTGCTGGAAAGAATCTCCCCGCAGACTTGCTCCTGTTCAGGGCCTGGGAAGGCAACCTGCCCTCTGCTGTGTTTGTGGAGGACCACTGTGACCTCAGGCCGCAGGGCTCAGGGAGAAGGGTCCCCCACAGCACCCCTGGAGAAGGAGACGGGGTCGGACCAGACCCCTGCCTTCCCCTGCGTGACCTTCCAGGCTGGTGGCTCTTCAGCACACCGGCTGCATGTTTCTGGGTGGCCGAGGTGGGCACTGTGTTTTTGATGATTCTGAGTGTCTTTGCTACTCTTGGGGGCTGACCCGTATACTCTTATTGTACAGCTGACACGAGTCATTTAATGTTTATATCAGTACTGAGTTTGTGAAGTTTTCTTTGGCGTGCCTCATTCCGCAGTAAGTTCCCAGAGGGCATTTCTAGGGGCCCTTGTAGGTCTCGGCACAGTTGTGGGGACACAGGATGGGTCTGATAGGCGCTGAATGGAGGGTAAATTTTGAGATCTGTTGTGTAAGAGAAAAGATGTGTCAGACTGCTCTCGGGAGTGCTGTCTGGCTCCAGGAGGAAATGTGGGTGGGATACAGACACAGCATCCAGAAAGGCAACCGGGAGGCCTGGGTGCTGTGGGGGAGCTGAGCAGAGTGGACCATGGGGGCGCTGAGGGCCGGGGAGCAGGCATGGGTGCAGGTCACAGGGCAAGCGGAGGAAGGGGCTTCTTGGCGTCAGGCCCCAAGGGAGGCCAGGGATGCCATGGCAGATTCGGAGAGCCTCAGATGAACCTCCAGCTGCAGAGACCCTGAGGAGGGCTGGCCTCAAGTTGGGTGGTTTCCCCCCACGGACGTTTCCTGGACCATTAATTCCAGAACATGGTAACAGGTAGTCCGTGAAAGATGTGTCTGGGCTCCAGCAAATGGCGGAAGTGCTGGTTTCCACAAAGTTGAGCTGGTTGCAATGTGGGGCTTCTGTGCGCAAATGCCTTGACTCTCCCAGAAAGGATCACAAGGAACGGTCATTTCAGCCCCATCGGACCTCAGACCTTGTCCTGGAAACACATCACCAGTCTAGAATCCACAGAGCCCACTTTGGAGATAACAGAGAAGAGTGTGTCTGATAAGACCGAGGCCAAGGGCCCTTCTGGCTGTGAGACTGCAACAGGGAGGTTCATCCACTGAGCTGGGTGCTTTATTGGAGCTTTGAGAGGCTGCCCTGTCCACTTGGGCTGTAACAGAACACCGCAGATTGGGTGACTTATTAACAATAGCGATTTACTCCTCACTGTCCTGGTGGCTGGGAAGGCCAAGATCACGATGCGAGCAGATTCAGTGTATGGTGGGGTCTGCTTTCTGGTTCACTGTGTGCTCTCAGGGTGGGGGTGATGAGAGATCTCTCTGCGGTCCCTTTTACAAGAGCCTGAATCCTATTCATAAGGTCTCTGCCCTCATCCCTTATTCCCTTCCCAAAGACCCCACTCCTAAAACTCTCACATTGAGGGTTAGGTTTCAACACGTGAATTTTTGGGGGGTACAAATATTTTAAAAACTTAAGATTATGGCATCCAGTCCCATCACTTCATGGCAAATAGAAGGGGAAAAGGTGGAAACAGTGGGAGACTTTATTTTCATGGGCTCCAAAATCACTGTGAATGGTGACTGCAGCCATGAAACTAAAAGACACTTGTTCCTTGGAACGAAAGCTATGACAAATGTAGACAGCATATTAAAAAGCAGAGACATCACTTTGCCGACAAAGTTGCATATAGTCAAAGCTATGGTTTTTCCAGCAGTCATGTAGGGATGTGAGAGTTGGACCATTAAGAAGACTGAACACTGAAGAACTGATACTTTTGAACTGTGGTGTTGGAGAAGACTCTTGAGAGTCCCTTGCACTGCAAGGAGATCCAACCAGTCAATCCTCAAGAAAATCAACCCTGAATATTCATTGGAAGGACTGATGCTGAAGCTGAAGCTCCAATACTTTGACCACTGGATGTGAAGAACTGACTCATTGGAAAATACCCTGATGCTGGGAAAGATTGAAGGCAGGAGGAGCAGGGGACAACAGAGGATGAGATGGCTGGGTGGCATCACTGACTCAATGGACGTGAACTTGGGCAAACTCTGGGAGATGGTGAAGGACAGGGAGGTCTGTTGTGCTGCAGTCCGTGGGGCTGCGAAGAGTCATGCAGGACTGAGCGACTGAACAACGACAAGAAGCATTCAGTCCATCTAAGTGACTTTCTGAACAACCTGGAATCAGGATGCATTTTAGGTACATCTACCCTGAGGAGTTGAAAAAATACAAGACAGATTGGTTGCTGAGTTCTGGAGTTTGTAGGCAGTTTAATGATAATTATTAAAGTAACAGGCATCACTCTGCAGGGTACCTGCACAGCTCAGGAGGCTCTTTTCTGCTCAGAGCTTCCTCTTTTCACCATGTTTGTCGTGGTCCCCCTACCTCCACCCACCTCGTCCAGCTGATGGGCCGTGGGTGACTGTATGGGAAATCAGGGTGGGGGCAGGGGAGGGACTGACGTCAGGCAGGGCTGCTCCCTTGTCAATACCAGAACCATGGGCTGTTGTGAGTACTGAGAAGCAGAGACACAGACAAGAGATGGGGGGGGGGGCGCACAGAGGATCCCTGAAGCTAACAGCTCTTCCCTTCCAGGTCTGGCTGCCCTCTGTTTTGTCAGACATGAGTAGATGTCTAACGTCTACACGAGTAGATGTCTAACAAAATCCCTTTGACTCCAATTAGCTTGAGTTGGTTTGGTGACTTGCGACCAAAAGAATGTTTTCAAAATCTCCTTGTGAGTGCCTGCCGTTTCAGGCCCTGTGCTGGGTCTTGTCCACACCTGACATTTCTGTACTCACAACTTCACATGGCTAAGGCCCAACTTTATTCATCATTTATAGATGAAGTGAGGTTCAGAGAGGTCATGTGACCTGCGAAGGTCACACAGCCAGCAAAGCTCAGAGCAATCTTCAAAACCCAGTCCGTCTGATGCCAAGGCCGTGGCTCAGCCTCTCTCTGCACTTGCCGAGCTGTACTCTCCTCTCTGCAGTGGGGAGGGCAGGGTAGGGGCCCGGTGGGCCCTAGACTGGCCCTCAGGGGAGCAGGTGATATGGGGTTCCAGCTTCAGCCAAGAGCCCTATTGCTCTGAGGGTTCCCCCAGACAGCATCCTGTCTGCAGAGCGGGTGGCGGGAGCTGGGTGGCTGTAAGGATCCCCGCTCCCACTGAGGGCGGGAAAGTGATCTCCAGGTGAGGACTCCTGCCTGGTCTCCGGGCTCTGTCACCAGCAGGGTCTGCAGCACCAGCTCAGCCCCTCACTCCCTGGCTGCAGCTCCCCCATCTCCACTGCCCCACCCTCCCCCTTCCCACTCCCCCCTCTGCTTCCACCCCCCTCCACCCCCCACCCCTGCCCAGTCCCAGTCCAGCTGCAGTGCAGGGACACTGTGTTGCCAATCCTTCAGTTGTGAAGAGTGACAAGGACGTCAGCCCAGGGAATTCTGACCACTCAGCAGATCTCACAGGAGCTAGACTGAAGCGGTTCGAGACTCTGCAGTTCTAGGGGTCAAATTAGACTCTGCCGCCTCTCTAGAGGGCCACGGCTGTCACAGCCCCACGGTCCTGTTCTGTCTCTCCGTCTCTGTCTTCTTGTTTCCCGCTGTCGCGGCCAAATGCTTGACCAGAGAAGGTAACTGTCTTAGTCACTCGGAACTAACAAGTGACGATGCGTGTGCATTCATGTTACCAGCAGTACCTCTGCTGCGGAGACCCTATGCACAGCACCCCTGGGGCCCCGGGGGCATCTAGCGGGTGACCCGTGCAGGCGTGCAGGGCTGTGCTCAGGAGGGCCCCGGGCTTGGTCTGGTGTTCTGTGTTGGTCTACTAACCTCCCAAAGGGCACGAGTTGGTCTAAGTTCTGTACTAGGGTCCTGGAATGATGTAACAAGTCACCACAGCCTGGACGGCTTAAACCAACAGGCGCGTGTGGTCTCACGGTTCTGGAGGCTTGGAAGTCAAGGTGTGGGTGGAGTTGGTCCCTTCTGGAAGCTCTGAGGGCATCCGTGCCTCTGTCCTGGCTTCCAGGGGTTGTTAGCAACCCATGGTATTTCTTGGATGTGAATCTGGGGGATACTCTTCAAGTCAGTACAGTCACATGGAGTCCAAAGGCCTCCTTTTGATTCAGGAACCCCCAAATGACCAGGCCTGAGACAAATGCCCGAGCTGCTCCTTACAGAGACAGATCTACACAGAAGCACATGGGTTGACCTTCTCATGAGTATTTATGACATCCATGGTATCATGAGTTGAATTATGTCCCCCCAGAACTTGCATGTTGAATTCCTAAGCTCCCTAAATGTGACTGTATTTGGAGTTCAGTTCAGTTCAGTCACTCAGTGATGTCTGACTTTTTGCGACCCCATGGACTGCAGCACGCCAGGCTTCCCTGTCCATTACCAGCTCCCAGAGCTTGCTTAACTCATGTCCATTGAGTCAGTGGCACCATCCAGCCATCTCATCCTTTGTCGACCCTTTTTCCTCCCGACTTCAATCTTTCCCAGGATCAAGGTCTTTTCCAATGAGTCAGTTCTTCACATCAGGTGGCCAAAGTATTGGAGTTTCAGCTTCAGCATCAGTCCTTTCGAACTGAAGAGAGGGTCTTTATAGATGTCATCGAGTTGCAGTGAGGTCATTGGGGTGGGCCCTGGTCCCACATGACCAGTGCCCTTATCAAAGGGGAAGGATGGACACAGACACACACTCACAGGGAGGACACCTTGTGAAGATAAAGGCAGGGATGGGGGTGATGCTTTTATGAGGTGACGAGTGGTGAAGGCTACAGCAAATCCCCCAAAGCAAGGGAGAGGCTTCAAACAGCTTCCTTCTCTCAGCCATAGAGGGAACCAACGTGCCCACACAATGTTTGGGGGTAGAAAGCACTGTTTCTCCACTTTTCAAGGAGATGGGTTTTCCCTATGTCTGGATCCTCCCGTAGTCCTGCCTGGCTCCCTCTGAACATCACCGAGAGCATCCTGGCTGCATCCCCCTTGCCGCCTACTCCCTCGTCCTGGATGAGGACATGGACACAGCAGTCTGCAGCCTCTGCGGTGGTCATGCCAGCCAAGGCTTCTCAGGCATGGACTGTGACCCCTCCGATGAGCCTCGGCACTTGGGAAAGTCCAGGTGGGTGGGTGCTGGGGGAGGTCTACTCCAGAGCCTCTTCCTTAGGGAGGGCAGCCAGGAATCTCAGCGGAAGCTGAGGAACCACCGGGAAAGGAGGGAATCCAGTGGTCTGTGGCTCAGAACACTCTTAGATTTAAGTATCCTATGTCTCAGTCTCAGAAGTGTATCTAAATCGAGCTGAAGTCCCCCCTCCCGCCATCGTCCCAGTTTCGCGTTTCCCCAAGGCTGCCTCGTGTGCCCCATGGCTGGCTGGGCAGGAGGGTGAGTAATTTCACTGTCAGCATGATGTGTAGCTAAAAGCAGCCGATGAGCTCAAGAACTGAATCATTTCCTCAGTTCTGCCCTCTGGATTCTAGGTGCTTTCTGCATGTGGGGCTGCAGCTGAGTCAAAGGCCGTATTATCATCAAGCCCACTGAGAAGCATTCCCAGTTTGTCCTCCAGGAAAACAAACATTCTCAGTAGCAGTTTCTAGAAGTGTCTCGACTCTCCTTAAGCAAAGGAGCCTGTGTATGGAGTCAAGCTCCCTAAATTGATGTTGAACCTGTGTTAACTCCAGCACCCCATGGCCCAGCCACAGCTTGGCTTCACCCTTAAACAAACACAATTCAACAACTGAAGGTAATTTAAAAAGTGATTCCAGGGGTGTCTGAGTTCTGGTAAAGGTGCAGGAGCTTGTACTGGACTAATCTTCCCACAAAGATAAAATGTAGAATGGGTTTCCCTAGTGGCTCAGATGGTAAAGAATCTGCCTGCAATGCAGGAGATCTGGGTTTGACCTGTGGTGGGAAGATCCCCTGGAGAAGGAAATGGTAACTCACTGCAGTGGTCTTGCCTGGGAAATCCCATGGATGGAGGAAACTGGCAGGCTACAGTCCAGGGAGTCGCAGAGAGTTGGGCATGACAGAGCGAGTAACAACACAAAATGTAAAACACTGTTTCACGACACTGGAGAGTAACTGGCTGAAACGCCTATGGGTGTGATCCTCGGAGGGCTCTTCTCTGTCTGCTCAGGGTGGCGCAGCTAGAACTTACAGGTCTGAGAAGTCGGAGGATGGGGTTTGGTGGCCAGGGTGGCTGGAAAAGGAGAGGTGAAATCTTAATTACCGTGGGGTTTTCTTATGAATGGGTATTGGACTTAGCAAATGCTTTTTCTGCATCTACTGATATAATCGTGTGATTTTTCTTTTTTAGCTTCTTGATGTGGTGGATTGTGTTAACTAATTCTTGAATATTGAACTAGTCTTGCATACCTGGGATAAATCCCACTTGGTCATGGTGTACAATTAATTCTTTCTATACTTTGTTGGATTTGATTTGAGAATATTTTGTTAAGGATTTTTGCATCCGTGTTCAGAAGAGTTATTGGTCTGGCAGTTTTCTTATAATGTATATGGTTTTGGTATTAGGATAATGCTGGCCCCATAGGATGCATTAGGAAATATTTCCTCTGATTCTATCCTTTGAAAGAGATTGTAGAAAACTGATGTAATTTCTTTCTTAAATGTTTGGTTGAATTTACAAGTGAACCCATTTAGGCCTGGAGCTTTCTGTTTTGGAAGATTATTAATTATGGATGCAATTTTTTTAATAATAAATGTAGGTTTATTCAGATTGTCTATTTCTTCTTGTGTGAGTTTTGGCAAATCGTGTCTTTCAAGGAATTGGTCCTTTTCATCTAGGTTACCAAACCTGTGGGCAAAGAGTTGTTCATAGCAGCATTTTATTATTGCTTAATGCCCATGAGATCTCAGTGATGTCTCTGTTTTCATTTCCAATATTAGTAATTTGTTTCTTCTTTCCATTTTTCTTAGCCCAGCCAGAGGTTTATTAATTTTATTAATCTTTTCAAGAACCAGCTTTTGATTTCTTTGACTTTTTCTACTGATTTCTTATTTTCAATTGCATTGACTTCTACTCTAATTCTTATTAATTTTTCTGCTAACTTTGGATTTAATTTGTTCTTCTTTTTCTAGTTTCCTATGGTGGGAACTTAAGGTTATTGATTTTAGATCTTCTTTTCTAATATATATATATTCAATGCTACAAATTTTCCTCTAAGCACTGCTTTTACCACATCCCACAATTTTGATAAGTTTTTGTTTTCATTTTCATTTAGTTAAAAATATTTTCAAATTTCTCTTGAGGGTTCTTCTTTGATTTGTGTTATTTGCAAGCATGCTGTTTCATCTTCATCAATTCAGAGATTTTCCAGTTACCTTTCTGTTATTGATTTCTAATGTAATTCCACTGTGGTCAGAGAGCAGACATTGGATAATTCCTATCATTTTAAATCTGTTAAGGTGTGTCTTATGGCCAAGAAAGTGGTCTGTCTCAGTGAATGCTCCACGTGAGCTTAAGAAACGTGTATTTGCTGTCGTTGAATGGAGAGGTGAAATCTTGAAAAACAAGGGAGCCCCAAAACATTGTACATTAATGCTGCTCAAATCCATAGCTGTCCCCTCAAGAGCTCATGCATGGGTGAGGTTGCCAGAAGCCCAGAGGAAGGCAATGCCTGAACGTTTAAAGAGCTGAGCAGTCATTTTCACCGCCACCCACTCACTGAAGGAAACAATGAGTTTGGGGTCTAATTTCTGCGAGTAGAGGGGCCTAGTGGGCCCCTCAGACTTTCCATTGAAGCCCCAGAAGGTCTTGAGCTTCGTGGCAAAGGCTGTGTCCCAGGACTGAGGTTCACCTTAGGACTGAAGGCAAAGAAAAACAGTTTCCACTCCAACAAAGTGTAAAGCACAGTTTCCACAATTTAGAGAGGACCCACCAGTCATTTAACTGCCTTCTAGAATCAACTCAACACTTTTCACAGGGAAAGAATCCAGAGTCTCAGCAACACATCATTCACAATGTCTGATACACAGTGATTCCCAGACATATGGAAAATCAGGAAAGTGTGACCTATGGTCAAGAAAAACACAGAAAATCAGTCAGTAGAAACAGACCCACAAACCAGACCTGGTAAATAAGGGGCTTAAAATACTATGATAAATACAATAGAGAATCTATAGGGAAAGGTGCATATCATGGGAAAAGAAGTGGCAAATTTCAGAAGAGAATTAGAGATTCTAAAACAGAACCAAATGGAAATCATAGAACTGAAAGATACAATAAGGTACTTAAGAAAACAGTAAAAAAGAGAGACTAGAACATTAATAGTACTTCATTAAATCAAAAGGAGAAGAACAGAGGAACAGAGAGAATAGAAAACAAACAAGATGGTAGACTTAAGCAGAGAAATGAAAGTGAAAGCAGCTCAGTCATGTCCGACTCTTTGTGCTCCATGGACTGCATAGTCCATGGAATTCTCCAGGCCAGAATACTGGAGTAGGTAGCCTTTCCCTTCTCCAGGGGATCTTCCCAATGCAGGGATCGAACCCAGGTCTCCTGAATTGCAGGCAGATTCTAACTGTATCAATAATTGTATTAATGGTAAACAGGACAGAGTCTAAATTGGAAGGCAGACAGGATGAAAAAGTTAACACTCAATGCTATATACTGTTTACAAGAGACACACGTTAAGCATAAAGGCAGGCTGAAAATTGAAGTATGGAAGAGATGTATTGGCTCATTTGCCCTGGTGGGGGGTCCTTATCCATTTCCTTCCTGTCCAGTGGCATACCTCACCATCCACTTCCCAGGTCGGCCCCACGCGGCTGGCCTGGAGAGATGCCCCGTGGATGGCGGCGGGAGGTGGTGGTGGGGGATGGGAGGAGGCAGACAAGGCGAAGACTCCAGAAGGTATATGATGGCAAAGATGGGATGGGAAATGTGCTCACATCATAAATATTTCCCCCATCAGAGGCTGCACTCCAAACACTTACTTGTGTTTAAACAGTTGGCATTTGTATCTTTTAAAAATCATTTATTTATTTATCTTTGGCTGTGCGGGTCTCCGTTCCTGTGTGTGGACTTTCTCTAGTTGTGATGAGTGAGGGCTGCTCTGTAGTTATGGTGCTCGGGCCCCTCATTGCTGCGGCTTCTCTTTAGACTCCAAAGCGTGGGCTTCATAGTTGTGGTGCATGGGCTTAGTTGCTCCGCAGCATGTGGGATCTTCCTGAACTAGGGATCGAACCCGTATCCCTGGCATTGGCAGGTGGATTCTTCATCTCTGGACCACCAGAGAAGTCCCAAAATGTTTACTTAAAAGTGGTGTAACTGGAAGTGAAAACATATTGTCCCCCTGAGACAAGAAATGAGGCCTTGGTTCTTAAGCCAGGTGACAACAGCCTATGCTGTACAGGTGGATTTTATATGCTTTATCAGGCATATTCATGAAATGGTAACTCCTTGAACAGAATGAAGTGAGGTGAGGGGCAGTGTGGTCTTACAGTGTTTACCTCCAGTCTGGGAGCGGACAGTTCTTCATTTATCAAGACTTTTTGTGTCTCTGCCTTCCCTGGTGACTCAGCTGGTAAAGAATCTGCCCACAACGTGGGAGACCTGGGTTCGATCCCTGGGTTGGGAAGATTCCTTGGAGAAGGGAAAGGCCACCCACTCCAGTATTCTGGCCTGGAGAATCCCATGGACTGTATAGTCCCTGGGCTCACAAAGAGTCAGACACAGCTGAGTGACTTTCACTTTCACTTTCTTGGGTCCCCAACCACACTGCCTCCTGGCCTGGGTGCACGCTGGTGGCATGGTTCGCTTTGGTTGGGGGCAGGGGGTACAGGCCAGTTCAGAGGACTGCGAGGAGGTGGGCTTGGGGCTGCTAGGGACTTCTCAGGATCTAAAAGTCGCGGGCGGCACAGGTTTTAAGTAGTTGCATCCCTTGGCCCCATGGACTCTTCCTCTGTGACGGCAGGCACAGCTGGAACAAGGCCAGGAGCGGGCCCTTGGGGAGTGACCCACAAGCTGGGGTTGCTGAGGACAGGGGTGAAATCAAAGATTTCGAGTTAAGGGCTTAGCAGAGGGCCTGGTGAATAGTAGGTGCTCAGTAAAAAGAAGCTATGTTGGTTTCTTACGTCTTCTAGTCTTTGTGGAATTGAACAAGGCCTCTCCCCACTCACCCCGCCACCCACCGCAGACCCTGCGCTCACCGGCGCCCCCCTAGCGTGCCCTTCCAGGCCCTCACGGTGACCTGCACTCACTGGCGCCCCCTAGCGTGCAGTTCCAGGCCCTCGTGGTGACCTGCACTCACTGGCGTCCCCTAGCGCGCAGTTCCAGGCCCTCACAGTGACCCTCACTCACCGGCGCCCCCTAGTCCACAGTTAAAGGCGCTCATAGTGACCTGCACTCACTGGCGCCCCCTAGCGTGCAGTTCCAGGCCCTCACGGTGACCTGCACTCACCGGCGCCCCCTAGCGCTCAGTTCCAGGCCCTCACAGTGACCCTCACTCACCGGCGCCCCCTAGTGCACAGTTACAGGCGCTCATAGTGACCTGCACTCACTGGCGTCCCCTAGCGCTCAGTTCCAGGCCCTCACGGTGACCTGCACTCACCGGCGCCCCCTAGTGCACAGTTACAGGCGCTCATAGTGACCTGCACTCACTGGCGCCCCCTAGTGCACAGTTCCAGGCCCTCACGGTGACCTGCACTCACCGGCGCCCCCTAGCGCTCAGTTACAGGCGCTCATAGTGACCTGCACTCACTGGCGCCCCCTAGTGCACAGTTCCAGGCCCTCACGATGTGCGCACAGTACTCCTGGAGCTCAGAAAGCCCTTCCTTCTCTTGGCTGCAAGTTTCCCATCCACCTGTGCATCCATGTGTCCATATTTTATCCTGCAGATACCCTTCCCGCTTCGCTCTGGCCAAGCGAGGGGCTCTCCTCTGCCTGCGCCCTCTGCTCCGCTTGGACCTGGTCTGAGCCAGGACGGCCTCTCTGGATGCCGCCCTCCTCCCATCCTGCAGCCCCAGGAGCCCCGGGGCAGCGCTTTGCTTCTTCTGTGCCTCTCCCCTCTGCTCTGCCCAGCCTGGCAGGCGGCCACGCGCTGAACTGATTGTTGAGCTGAGGAATTTAACTTGGTGCTCAGAAACCCCTGTTGGAATTTTCCATTGAGATAAACGAAGGTGAAGGTTTCCAGACGAGGCTGGAGGTCATGCCTGCTTATCTCAAGGTCCTTAGGAGGTAAGAACAGTCTGGAAGATCTGTGTCTCAGATCTCTATCACACTGTGAGGTTGATTCTTACCTAGAGTCCTGCCAGGAGGCTCCACAGAAGAACAGGAGGCTCGTCTCCCCCGCAGATGCCTCGAGCAGGTCACTAGGCACGTCTACCAGAAAGTTGTGTGGACAATCTGGGCCATGGGGTCCTTCCATGAGGAGCAGGGGCCGGGGCAGGCAGTTGGCAGTGTTGGGTAAAAGCCCTGATAACGCCTTCAAAAATCTCAGAAATGTTTATTCAGAAGTGGGTCAGGCATTTGCCAAGTGACCCCAGAAGGACACAAAGGTGGAAAGTTACAAAAACCTGATGTTTGAACTTTCTCAGGATGTCAAATCCTAGGATCTAGGATCCACATGGATATTTGAACAGAGACTGGAAAATCAGTGGGCAGTGCTAATGGTTGTTCTTCAGCCAGTGGGTGCTCAGGCCAGATGGTCCCCAGGGGCCCCTTCACCTCCCAAATCCTATAATTTTGCATTTCTTTTGAAAGGGGAATATGCCCATGTGTGCCTGTATCTGTGGACTGATTAATTGGCATGGAGGAAATTTTTCCTGTGAATGTCCATACAGGAAAGTTGATAAATGCAAAGAGAGAAAGTTAAAAGTTTGTATGGCCATATAAAAATAACATTAATTATGGTCACATAAGTAAATTGGTTGGGCTTCCCAGGTGGATTAAGAATCCACCTACAATGCAGGAGATGCAGGAGATGAGAGACCGATCCCTGGGTTGGGAAGATCCCCTGGAGGAGGGCATGGCAACCTACTCCAGAATTCTTGCCTGGAGAATCCCATGTACAGAGGAGCCTGGAGGGCTATGGTCCATGGGGTCACATAGAGTCGGACATGACAAGTGACTGAGCAGGCATGCGTGCCGTCGCTTATGTACAAGTTTTGACTAATTTCCACCACCAGCAATGATGACTAGGGTGCAGGTCTCAGAGAGGTTAGCGGTCAGAAGGTCTGTGTTCTAAGTCTCCATCTGCCCACCAGGGACTTTGCTTGTGCCCAGGCCTGACTCCCCACACCCTCACAGGAAGGCCTCCCCTGGTTTAAGTGTGGCTGCCTGGGGCTGAGATCAAGTCACTGAGGCTGGGGGTGGAGGGAGGTCTGGAGCCGTCTGGTCCAACCCCCCACCTTAGAGATGAGGGGTCGGGTCTCGAGAAGGGGAGCGACTTGCCAAGGTCCATGTGCGAGGAACCCGCAGGTTTCAGGGAAAAGACCCACCCAAATGACAGCCATGCGGGGTGACCCTAAGACCACAAAAGCGATGAGCCCCCAGGCCCTCCTGAGCATCTGAATCTTGGCCTCTCGTGGCCTTTCGAGGTGAGAACAGGTTGGTTGTTTGGGGCTGGCCTGAGTCCAGGCCCCAGGGGAGGTTCTTCGACACCCACCAGCGGCTCGCTTTCGCTCAGCGTCACCTGGGGGGTGGGGGTGGGATGGTGCGTGCCCCACCCCTTTGTGCTTTGGCTCAAGTCCTGAGAGTCCCACCCCAGGTGTCCACACCCCGGATAATCCCCTCCCCTTGAGGGTGCCCAGGGTCTGGACGCCATGATGCCACCCTTGAGATTAGGGTGCACTACATGGCAAAGGTGAAGAAGGCATTTTCACAGATGGAACTAGGGTTCCTCATCAACTGATTCTGAGTTAAGGAAAGGGAGATCGTGCTGGGTGGGCCTGACCTAATCAGATGAGACGGGGTGGAGGTCTGGAAGTCAGAGTGAGATCCTGAAGGCCTTGAGCAAGTGGCCACGTGTGAGAAGGCCTGGGGGTTCTGCCCAGGAGCCTTCTGCAGGGGCTTCTAAGAGGTGAGACTGGCCCCGACAGGGTGCTAGTAGCAAAAGGAGACCCCAGGTCTGCACCGGGAAAGACTGGATTCCACCAAGACTACAAGAGCGTGGGGAGACCTTGAGTTTCAGAAAGGACGGAACCTGGCCGGCATCTTGACCGTAGCCTGTGAGACCCTGGGCAGAGGACCTGTGAGGCTGCACCCAGGCTCCTGACCCGTGGAATCTGTGAGGTTATAAATGTGTGCTGTAAGCCTCCGAGTTGGCGGTTTCTTGTTACACAGCGACAGACGGGCACACAGGCCCTGAGCCCCCGTCCACCTGGAGGTGCTGCGTTGGCCCCACTCCAGGCTGCGGTGGGAGCACCATGGATTTGGGGCAGTCACTGGGGGCTCTGGGGCCACAGGTCACAGATTTCTACATGCAGTTTTATTTTATGTTGATCATCCATGAGGTTTCCTCTGCTGGGAAACAGAGGCAGGGATTCTCAACTTCAGTCCAGTTCAGGGACCTTGCTCCCTGCGGGCCTGGAAAGGCACAGGCCCCCACCCCCACCGCCCACGCCGGCTCCCGGCTGTTTGTGGCAGCAGTGAATTCTTCTGACCCAAATACTTCCTTCTCTTCTGAGCTACTAGTTTCAAGCACAACAGAGAGCCCCACATCTTGAGGAAGGCGCAGAGGGAAATAAATCTGTAGCGCTGAAATGAGACTCACAACAAAGCTGAGAAACTCAGCGGGAGCCGGGGTCGGGGAGGAGTGGCACTTCTGGCAGATGCGGCAGGTGCTCAGAGGCTCCCACGGCGCCCGGGCTAAGTGCCAGGCCCCCGGCCCCAGGTGACCACGTGACCACGGCGCACCTTGCCCCGGGAGCTTCTCTGGAAGGGAGGAGGCCTGACCTTGGGGAGGCTGCCTCTCACCTGTTTTGTGTTGGAGCCGAGCCTCTGCCTGGCCCCTGGGACACAGCCACGCCCAGCCTGCCTGTGGAGGGAGCAGGCCTTCCGCCTGACCAGAAGTAGGGGGGAGAAAGGGGACCCAGATCGGTGCCCTGGGGGACCCAGTGATGACCGGCTGTCAGGCTTGCTGGAAGTGACCAGGCCTGGGGAACACGTGAGTCAGGGTTTAAACTCCTGAGAGGTTTGTAGTGTGTGTGTGTGTGAGTCTGTGTCTGTGTCTGTGTGCACTTGTGTGTCTGTATGTGTGTGTCTGTCGTGTATTAGTGTGGGTGCATGTGTGTGAGTGTGTGTATATCTGTGTGTCATGTGTGTTTGTACCTTTGTGTGTCTGTGTCCACCTGTGTGTGTCTGTCGTGTATTAGTGTGGGTGCATGTGTGTGGGTGTGTGTATATCTGTGTGTCATGTGGGTTTGCACCTTTGGGTCTGTGTGTCTGTGCATGACCCCCCCCGCCCCCGTGTACAGAATCAGAAGTGGAGACTGAAGGGCCGGGAGCGCATATTCCTGAGTGTCAGAGGTGTCCTCGCCTGTCCCCCGTGGTTTGCTAGGTCAAGGGTCCAGCAGGAGATTCCTGTTGAGAGAATCGCCTTCAATCTCCTTGTTGTTTAGTCATTGACTAATGTCTGACTCTTTTCTGACTCTCTGCGACCCCGTGGACGGGTGGGCTCCTCTGTCCATGGAATTTCCCAGGCAAGAATACTGGAGTGGGTTGCTCTTTCCTTCTCCAGGGGATCTTCCCAACCCAGGGGTTGAACCCGTGTCTCCTGCTTGGCAGGCGGGTTCTTTACTGCTGGGCCAGCAGGGCAGCTGGTTTAAAGAGTGGCCTCCGGGAAAATCCAGTTCAAGTCTTGAATCCATTTCCAACAGATGACGGATCAGGACACCGACTGACCTCAGGGTAAACAGCTGTGCCGTAATCCTTGCCCACTGGGCGGGGCCAGCGAGGGAGGAGGTCGTGGGCAGACAGCAGACCGGACCCTCCCTGGGGTGTCCCCTCCCCAGGAAGACTGGCTTGGATTTCCCGTCCTCTCCTTCCTCCCTCAGTGGAGGGATGTGAGCTTGTAAGAAAGAAAAGCCCCAAACTGGAAGGTTCTAGAGGGTGTCCCCATTGGCCTCAAGCATGAGCGTGGCCTTCTTGAGAACGTCTCTGCATTTGGAGACTTCAGTCACCCCGGTTCAGCTCAGTCGCTCAGTCGTGTCCGACTCTTTGCGACCCCACGGACTACGGCACGCCAGCCTTCCCTGTCCGTCACCCCATCTTCGTGAAATTCCGGAGGCCGAGTCAGCAGTCATGTTTTTGATTCTCTCCCTGAACAGAGGGCTCCAACCTCTGATTATAAAATGCTTATGACATGTAATCACACAAAAAATCACACAGGAAAATGCTTACTGCAGTCTTATTTATTACAGAAAATAAAAAAGAAAACCAAGTAAACATCTGGTAACAGAGAAATAGTTCAGCAAACTGAAATCATCGTAGGGATGTTATGTGGTCATTAAACACGTTAAACATAAAAGCGATGTGGAAACTACCCTTGATACAGCTTTTATTTTTTTAATGTAGGATACTTAATTTTATGTCAAAATGATGGTTTGTTGGGAAGATTCTGAGAAACAAACTAGAAGAAAGTAGGCAACATCTTGTCCCTCGTAAAAAGGGAATAGGGTTACGGGTAAATTGATTTTTTCATGTTGACAATTATGTGTTTATGTTTATAGCAAAATAATATTTGTAGATAAAGTGGTGTGTCACCTGTATGTTTATTTATACTCCACCGATTTTGGTTAATTCAGACATGTTTTGGACTAAACATTTTCTTGATTTGAGTTTTATTTGTGCACATAAATAGAAAAGAAAACTCAAAGAGGTATCTTTAAATGCTTGAGAATGCATTGCTGTTGGTGTGCTGGAACGTTCTCTTTATGTAGAATTATAGCACAGGTCAGTGGAATACCTGCTTCTCAGCAGGTGTCTTATGTACTTAGCAAGAAGGAGGGCATTAGTGTGGGTGTCACAGAAAGCTAGGGAGTCCATTCTTAAAAGTGTTCCTTTTTCTGAGCTTTACTGAGACATAATTGACATATAATATTGTGTACCTTTAAGGCTTGTTACGTGCTGACTGCATATGTTTGCATATCGCAAAATGATAACCACCATAGCTGAGCCAACACCTCTACCCCCTCACATAATTACCTTGTCTTTTTTAAAAAAATTATTTATTTATTTTAATTGGAGTATAATTGCTTCACAATGTTGCATTGGTTTCTGACGTTGGTTTCAGCTATGTGTATGCACATGTCCTCTCCCTGCAGAGCCTCCCTGCCGGTCACCTTCATCCTGGCCCTCTGGGTCATCACAGAGCCGAGGTCCCTGTGCTGGGCAGCAGGTTCCCACTAGCTGTCTACTTCACACATGCTGGTGTCAATATGTCGGGGCTACTCTCCCAATCCATCCTCTCCTCTCCTTCCCCTCCCTGTTTCCGTGTGTCCTTTCTCTCCATGGGGGTCTCTATTCCTGCCTTGGAAATAGCTTCATCTGTACCATTTTTCTAGGCTTCCCTGGTGGCTCAGACGGTAAAGCGTCTGTCTACAATTCACATATATGCGTTAATATATATTTGTTTTGTTCTTTTTGACTTACTTCACTCTGTATAACAGCTCCATCCATATCTCTACAAATGACCCAGTTTTGTTCCTTTTAATGGCTGAATAATGTTCCATTGTATAGACGTACCAGGTGGGGACATTTAAGATCTCTCTCTTGGTAGTTTTCAAGTATGTGATACAGTATCAGCTCTAACCATTATGCTGCACACGAGGTCCCCAGAACTCACGAATCTCACAGCTGAAGTTTGCACCCTTTGACCCATATCTCTCCACTTTCCCCATCCCAGCCCTTGGTCATCACCAGCTCTATACCGTTTCTCCACATTTGGCCAAAGAACAGGTAGTTAAGGAGTGAAGCTTGCTACTGAGCTGACCCTCTTTAGGATGGTGAGCTCAGGCTGGCGGCTCCCCAGCAGGCTCATTGCAGCAGCAGTTCTAGACAAGGATGGAACATGGGACCTGCTGCCTCTGTAAGTGGTTGAAATGATGCTCATGCCTGGTGAATACAGTGTGGACATGAAGGCAGCCTGCTCTGGCTTTAAAAAAATTTTTTTTTTAAATTTGTTTTATTGAAGCTGATCTTCAATGTTGCATTCATTTTTGCTTTACAGCAGAGTGCTGCAGTTATATATATATTCTTTCTCATACTCTTTTCCATCATGGTTTATCCCAGGATGGCGAATATAATTCCTTGTGCTATATGGTAGAAACCTTGTTGTTTATCCATCCTATATATACCAGCTGGCATCTGCTAATCCCAAACTCCCAATCCAAGCCTACCCCACCCATCCTCCCTCTTGAGTCTGCTCTGACTTTGAATCCTGAATCTTGGTCTTAGAAAAGCTTCTCGTCTCTCTGTAAGGTGAGGTAACACCAGGCCCCCGGAGGCTTCTTGCTCATCTTCAACAGAAGCCTGTGTGCGCCCGAGCCATGCAGGGGCCCCGAGCCTGCTGCCCCTGCTCCTCGGTGGACACAGCCTGTCCCTTAGCTTCAGTCTCCTCCTCCCCTGCCATCTTGTGGGGCAAGGGCTCCCTGACCTCCACAGAGAGAAGCCAACACTATGGCACTGTCTTTTGAGAAAAGACAGAGCTTTAATTTGAGGTTGACCAGCGAGGAGACAGGAGACAAGTCTCCCTCTCTGCAATCCAGGGTTGGGGCCACATTTAAGGGGTTCGGGGAATTTTAAACTCAGAAGCTAATTAGTTCGTCTTAGATCAGTCCATTTAAGTGTTCATTGGAAGGACTGATGTTGAAGCTGAAACTCCAATACTTTGACCACCTGATGCGAAGAGCTGACTCATTGGAAAAGATCCTGAAGCTGGGAAAAATCGAAGGCGAGAGGAGAAGGGGACGACAGAGGATGAGATGGTTGGACGGCATCACTGACTCAATGGACATGAGTTTGGGTAAACTCCGGGAGTTGGTGATGGACAGGGAGGCCTGGCGTGCTGCAGTCCATGGGGTCGCAAAGAGTCGGACACGACTGAGCGACTGAACTGAACTGAACTGAAATCAGTCCATATAAGTGACTTGCGCTCCTGGAAGTCATGTTTTCCTTATTAAAGGGCTTCTCACTTGGTAAAGGGCTGTGATGCCAACACTTCTATTCTTTGCTTTCCATAGTCTGAAGCTTCTTGTTTCGGGGTCATGGAGACGTGGCTTCCATCTCTCGCGTGCACAGTACTGTCTCTGTACAGTGACTCCAGGTTTGATTAGTCAACCAATCTGTTTAAGGAAGCAAGACCCGTCCAAGTTGGTCAAGGTTTTATCTGCTGTTTTAGCAGCTTCATCTGAATGTAGGGTGATCCTAAAGGCAGTTCAGTTCAGTTCAGTTAAGTCGCTCAGCTGTTTCCGACTCTTTGGAACTCCATGGACTGCAGCACGCCAAGCTTCCCTGTCCATCACCAACTCCCAGAGCTTGCTCAAACTCATGTCCATCGAGTTGGTGACCCAACGTTCATAACTTTCTACTTTTCTTGCTGTCTCAGGCTGAGCTGCCTGGCGGAAGCTGGTCTCAGGGCCCACTGGAGGCCCCCTCCTCTGGTTCTCTTTCTGCAGAGACCCCAGCCTACTGCTTGACAAGCTGCCAGGGGTAGGGCTGGCTACACAAATGTCTGACATGCTGGCTTCTTGCTAAGCCAACCCCACGTTCACTCATGAGATATTTATTGAGCACCTACTGTAATTTCAGTGGTTAGCTAGCATCACCGACTCAATAGACATGAGTTTGAGCAAACTCCGGGAGATAGTGAAGGACAAGGAAGCCTGGCGTGCTGCAGTCCATGGGATCGCAAAGAGTCGGACATGACTTAGCATCTGAACAACAACAACAACAATAACAACAATCTCCGTGAACGTTCTGCTTTCAGGAGAGGTTACAGCCCAGCGAGAGAGAAATGATTACCATCAAAGTACGTGAATTAAGGTAGAGTTAGACCCTGAGATCATTTCAATCAAGAAGAGGAACAGGGGGCTGCAGGTCTGACGATGGCAGGGCGTGTTGTCTCTTTTATGAGCTGCTATTTACGGGGACTGGACACACGATGGGCTGGGGGGCAGTGGGTATCGGGCTGGGGGTGATGTAGGGGTGGCAGCTGTGAGAAAAGACAGGACACTGTGGCTGGAGAGGGATTTGCATCATTGTGAACAGAGAGCAGATGTAGCTGCTCCACTGTGAGACAAATTCCCCAGATTATTTGGCAATGTGGTTGACAGATAAGTGGCTCTAGCAACCCCTGAACTTTGAGCCTATGTCTGTCTGTTATCTCTCCCTGGGCTTCAGGCTGCTTTCCAGACTCTGGTTTGCCCTTTGACCTGCAGAGAGGCATTACAGGCGTCATTTTATCCCTGGAGGGCCAGCCACTTCGGGGGCTCCCCGTTTGTCCTTAGTATTTATTTTACTGTGTCTTTTTTGGAAAAAGGGTTTTAACTTATTTATTTATTTTTTTGGCCGTGGGATTTGGCATGCGGAATTTTAATTCCCCCACCAGGGATCAAACCCATGTTCCCTGCCATGGTAGCTCAGAGTGTTAACTACTGGACCACCAGGGAAGTCCCTATTTTACTTTGCCTTTGAGTTTCATTTCTATCCGTGGGTCAGGGATCTGTAGCAGGACAGCTTTGACTTCTTGCATGGGTGGTGGGTTCTGGAGAGAGGGCTGGCCCTTGTAGAACCCATCCCCCAACCCCAGGCAGCTGTGGGTCTGAGGGTTGCAGAAGAAGCTGCAGGGTGCCCTGGCGGGATGTCACCCACTGACACCATTAAGTTTCCCGAGGAAGATGGGGTTCCAGATGTGGTCTCCAATAACCACTCAGCTCTGCTGAGTCCCTTTCCCTGGGGAGCAGATAGGCTTGTGAGCCCTTGTCTGCCAGGCGTGGTAGCCCCAGGCATTTTCTGTTTAGAAAGTCTCATTGGTATTTAGAACTCGCTCCTGTTTGTTTTGAAACTTTTATCCCAAATTCAGTTGTTTTCCTCTTGTCCCCACAGGGCAGAGCAGACCAGTCTGTGGCCCTGGCTGCTTGCTGGGGACATTGGCGGGTTGGGGTTGGGGGTTGCTTCCTACTGCTCTCTCTCCCTTCCCTCTTCAGAGTCCCTTCCCTTCCTACATTGAGATGGGAGAGGCTCTGCTCACAAGATGGGCTGGCTCTGAGGTGGATTTGGCCAATTTTCAGGGAAAGATTTTTCTAGAAGCAATGCAGACAATCGTTGCTGTTATTTAGCTGCTAAGTCATGTCCAACTCTTTTGTGACCTCATGGACTGTAGGCCACCAGGCTCCTCTGTCCATGGGATTTTCCAAGCGAGAATACTGGAGTGGGTTGCCATTTCCCTCTCCAAGGGATCTTTCTGACCCAGGGTCTGAACCCATGTCTCTTGCATTGGCAGGCGAGTTCTTTACCACTGAGCCACCAGGGAAGCCCCAATTCAGACAATTTTGTTGTTGTTCAGTCACTAAATCATGTCCAACTCTTTGCGACCCCATGGACTGCAGCATGCCAGGCTCCTCTGTTCTTCTCTATCTCCTGGAGTTTGCTTAAACTCATGTCCATTGAGTCGGTGATGCCATCCAACCATCTCATCCTCTGTCATCCCTTTCTCTTCCCGCCCTCAATCTTTCCCAGCATCAGGGTCTTTTCCAATGAGTCACCTCTTCTCATCAGGTGGCCAAAGTATCGGAGCTTCAGCTTCAGCATCAGTCCTTCCAATGAATATTCAGGGTTGATTTCCTTCAGGGTTGACTGGTTGGATCTCCTTGCAGTCCAAAGGACTCTCAAGAGTTTTCTCCAACACCACAATTCAAAAGCATCGATTCTTCAGTGCTCAGCTTTCTTTGTGGTCCAGCTCTCACATCTATACATGACTACTGGACCGTGAAGGGAAATCTAGACAACAGATGAAGACAGAATGATAACAGTAGAATGCCACCACTTTGCAGCCCCCTAATGAAACAGTGGACTTAGAGATAGTCTTCAGTGCTATTAATATCACAAAGAGACCAGCAGGCATTATCTGCCTCCTGAGGAAACATGCGCCACCCTCACAAAAGCATTCTTGCCAAAAGACAGCCAGTGTCCAATCAGAGCTCTGCTTGGAGCCACCAGGCCACAGAAAATACAGATTTTGCAGGAGCACGTTCAATGACCACACAGGGATGCAGTCAGCAAAATCCAGGCCGAAAACTATCAGAAAATATGATTTCTTCCACAAATAAATTGCAAGGAGAAAGAGAATGCATGTACATATACTGAGATTTGTGGAAGAAATAATAGGACGTAGGGAATCCCCTCAAACTAATCCTTGTTGGGAGTGGAGTTTGTGGATGTGGGTGAAACAAGATTGGCCACAGCTCGTTCTTGGGCAGTGGACGATGGAGGTGCGAGGTTCACCAGGATGACCCCTTCTGCTCTGTTCGGGCACATGCTGGACATCTTCTGTAATAAAAAAATACAAAGAGTTTTCCCAAGTTTATTTTGATCACAGAGCCCTTTTTCTCCAGGGCATATCATTGCGTGTTTTCAGTTAGTCAGTTCAGTCACTAAGTTGTGTCCAACTCTTTGTGACCCCATAGACTGCAGCACGCCAGGCTTTCTTGTCCATCACCAACTCTCGGAGCTTGCTCAAATTCATGTTCTTTGAGTCGGTGATGCCATCCAACCATTTCATCCTCTGTCGTCCCCTTCTCCTCCCACCTTCAATCTTTCCCAGCATCAGGGTCTTTTCCAATGAGTGAATTCTTTGCATCAGGTGGCCAAAGTATTGGAGTTTCAGCTTTAGCATTCATCCTTCCAATGAATATTCAGGACTGATTTCTTTTAGGATGGACTGGTTGGATCTCCTTGTAGTCCAAGGGACTCTCAAGAGTCTTCTCCAACACCCCAGTTCAAAAGCACCAATTCTTTGGCACTCAGCTTTCTTTATAGTACAACTCTCACATCCACACATGACCACTGGAAAAACCATAGCTTTGACTAGATGGACCTTTGTTGGCAAAGTGATGTCTCTGCTTTTAAATATGCTGTCTAGCTTTGTCATAGCTTTTCTTCCAAGGAGCAAGCATCTTTGAATTTCATGGCTGTGGTCACAATCCACAGTAACTTTGGAGCCCATGAAAATAAAGTTTGTCACTGTTTCCATTGTTTCCCCATCTATTTGCCATGAAGTGGTGGGACTGGATGCCATGATCTTCATTTTTTGAATATTGAGTTTTTAAGTCAGCTTTTTCACTCTCCTCTTTCACTTTCATCAAGAGGCTCTTTAGTTTTTCTTCATTTTCTGCCGTAAGGGTGGTGTCATCTGGGTATCTGATGTTATTGATATTTCTCCCGGCAGTCTTGATTCCAGTTTGTGCTTCATCCAGCCTGGCATTTCGCATAATGTACTCTGCATGTAAGTTAAATAAGCAGCGTGACAATATACAGTCTTGACACAGTCCTTTCCCAATTTGGAACGAGTCTGTTGTTCCATGTCCAGTTCTAACTGTTGCTTCTTGACCTGCATACAGATTTCTCAGGAGGCAGGTCAGGTGGTCTGGTCTTCCCATATCTTGAAGAATGTTCCACAGTTTGTTGTGATCCACACAGTCAAAGGCTTCGGCATAGTCAATAAAGCAGAAGTAGATGGTTTTTTTGGTATTCTCTTGCTTTTTTGATGATCCAACAAATGTTGGCAATTTGATCTCTGGTTCCTCTGCCTTTTCCAAATCCAGCTTGAACATCTGGAAATTCATGCTTCACATACTGTTGAAGCCTGACTTGGAGAATTTTGAGCATTATTTTGCTAGTGTGTGAGACGAGTACAGTTGTGCGGTAGTTTGAGCATTCTTTGGCATTGCCCTTCTTTGGGATTGGAATGAAAACTGACCTTTTCCAGTCCTGTGGCCACTGCTGAGTTTTCCAAATTTGCTGGCATGTTGAGTGCAACACTTTCACATCATCATCTTTTAGGATTTGAAATAGCTCAACTGGAATTCCATCACCTCCACTAGCTTTGTTCATAGTGATGCTTCCTAAGGCCCACTTGACTTCACATTCCAGGATGTCTGGCTCTAGGTTGGTGATCACATCATCGTGATTATCTGGGTCATGAAGATCTTTTTTGTACAGTTCTTCTGTGTATTCTTGCCACCTCTTCTTAATATCTTCTACTTCTGTTAGGTCCATACCATTTCTGTCCTTTATTATGCCTATCTTTGCATGAAATGTTCCCTTGGTATCTCTAATTTTCTTGAAGAGAGCTCTAGCCTTTCCCATTCTATTGTTTTCCTCTATTTCTTTGCATTGATCACTGAGGAAGGCTTTCTTATCTCTCCTTGATATTCTTTGGAACTCTGTATTCAAATGGGTATGTCCTTCCTTTTCTCCTTTGTCTTTCACTTCTCTTCTTTTGTCAGCTATTTGTAAGACCTCTTCAGATAATCATTTCATCTTGTTTCATTTCTTTTTCTTGGGGATGGTCTTGATCACTGCTTCCTGTTCGATGTCACAAACCTCCATCCATAGTTCTTCAGGCACTCTGTCTATCAGATCTGATCCCTTGAATCTATTTCTCACTTCCACTGTATAGTCATAAGGGATTTGATTTAGGTCATACCTGAATGGTCTAGTGGTTTTCCCTACTTTCTTCAATTTAAGTCTGAATTTGGCAATAAGGAGTTCATGATCTGAGCCACAGTCTGCTCCTGGTCTTGTTTTTGCTGACTGCATAGAGCTTCTCCATCTTCACCTGCAAAGAATATAATCAGTCTGATTTCGATATTGACCATCTGGTGATGTCCACGTGTAGAGTCCTCTCTTGTGTTGTTGGAAGAGGGTGCTTCTTATGACTGTGTGTTTTAAGGCTTTCAATACAGTGGGAAATACTAAAATGTTTTGAGATCCTTGAAACACTAAACATTTTTGTAAATACGTTTTCTTGAACCTGTTTACAAACCAGTTTTAATCCATGAATCACAACTGAGAGAGTGCTGTACCTCTCGGGCTTTTCATAACATTTTTGGAATAGCTACGGATTTTTCAGAAGTGAGAAGAGGTAAAAGGGGAAAAGTGAGACGATATGATGAGTAGCATACAATGGCTACTTTGCAGGGTTTGAGGATGTTCTTATACATTGGTCCTGCGGGGTACCAGGGACATGCTTTCCAAGCACATTACAACAGGCCTATGTCATAGCTATCATTCACTCCAGTTTCCAGATGGCAAGATGAGGTGCATAGTGGCCCAGGACCAGCAGGCCAGGTGCCTCTGACTTAGAACTCCACTCCGTTCAAGACTGTCCGTGTTTGGTCAGGGTGGCAGTGTCCCGGGGGTGAGCTTGCTGAGATCGTTTGGCATCAGACATTCAACCTCCTTGCCTCGCTGTCTCTCTGCAGGGCATGGCGCAGGTGAAGGGGGCCCCTCATCCTGGGGCCGCTCCGGGCCAGCCCTGCATCTTCAAGCTGGTTCTCCTGGGCAGTGGCTCTGTGGGCAAGTCCAGCTTGGCTCTCCGGTATGTGAAGAACGAGTTCAAGTGTATCCTGCCAACCGTGGGATGTAAGTGATGGGACAGGGCACCCCTTCCTTAGTCTCCTAGTGGGGAAGCCAGAGCTGCTGACCTGGGTGTGGGGCACATGGAAACCAGCCACCTGGGAATTTCTCATGCACTCCCGGAGCCTCAGGCAGTACCTGGTGCATGCCAGGGGCACAAGGTCCTCTGTGGGCAGGCAGGCACGCACACGGAATCCAGAACTCAACCAGGCTTCAGCTCAGCTGCAAGACTCCAGGGCTGAGTCTGGCCCCGAAGGGTTGAGTATGTGAGAGATTTTGTTGGTGTGGGAGGAGCCTAGAAGCACCTGCCCCCACGCTCTGCCACCCAGCCCCCTAGACAAGCCAGCCTCTCACTCTGGCTGGTTGCCCTCCTACTAAAGCGATTCCTTTTCTGCCCAGACTCAGTTTACACTCCTGGCTTGGATTGGAGGGGCGACGGGTGTTGTCGGAAGGGTTGTCAGGGAGCGAGGCCCCTCTCACTGTGCTGCTTAAAGAGGCTAACGAATCACAGCCTTCAGAGGGGAAGGACTTGGAAGCATCTGTGGGCAATCAGCCTCCTTCACACCCTGTCTAGGGATGAAACCCCCCCTCTTCCCACCTAAAATAGGGAAACACAACCTGTACTTTGTGTCAACTCGCTTGGGAGGCAGCCCAACCTGCTGGAAAGACACCTAATTTGGAATGAAAGCTGTGGTTTGAAATTTGGGCTCTGTTATGGAGAGTCCCTTGGACTGCAAGGAGATCAACCAGTCCATCCTAAAGGAAATCAGTCCTGAATATTCACTGGAAGGACTGATGCTGAAGCTGAAACTCCAATACTTTGGCCACCTGATGCGAAGAACTGACTCATTTGCAAAGACCCTGATGCTGGGAAAGATTGAAGGCGGGAGGAGAAGGGGACGACAGAGAATGAGATGGTTGGATGGCATCACTGACTCTATGGACTTGAGTTTGAGTAAGCTCTGGGAGTTGGTGATGGACAGGGAAGCCTGGCGTGCTGCAGTCCATGGGGTTGCAGAATCAGACACAACTGAGTGACTGAACTGATACTGATACTGATACAGATGGATAAGCCTTCCATTCCTCTGCATCCATTCATTCATTCACTCATTCATTTACTCACTCTCTCACTTAATAAGTACCTGCTGGGTGTGGCCTCTGCCCCAGGCCCCTAATAGGTATGGAGGATTTCTAAATGCCAAGCAGGCACACCGACATAGAAACTTAACACAAAATTCAGTGAACAGCCTTTGGGGGCCCTCAGTCTTCTCAGGAGGGTGGTTCCTGAGTTCCTGAGGCATGCCGGGCCAAAGGGACTGGCCAGGGCCAGGCCCCTGGAGTTAGTGTTGGGAAAGGCAGAGCAGGGCAAGGGGCTGGCCATGGGATGGAGCCGTGGGAGAGGACTGTGGATTCAGGCCCGCTGAGGGCTCACAGGGCCACCTCCTCTCCTCAGCAGGAAAGCTGACACCACTCACCTGTGATCCTGGACTGGACCTTAAAAAAAAATACAATGAAGCGCTAAGGCTGGCCTCCAGGTGGGTTTTAGTCCAGAGCAGAGACCACAGAGGAGGCCCTGCCAAGCTAGGGTAGGGGTGGGTCGTGTGCCTGGGTGTGAACCTGGATCTGGACAAGCCTTCCAGGCTGGTCCTTGCTGTCTCCTTCCCCTGAATCCAGATCCAGGTTCACACCCAGGCACACAGCCCTCCATATCTCAGTCCAGCCAGAGGGTTGAGATCCTACCTGTGAGCTCACAGGGCTCTGCCTGTTTTTGTGAATAAGGTTATTTGGGAACAGAGCCTCGCCCACACCTGTGTATTCTCAGTGGCCCACAACCCTCTGGCTGAGGTGTGTGTGTGAAGTTGCTTCAGTTGTGTCCAGCTCCTTGCAACCCTACGGACTGTAGCCCGCCAGACTCCTCTGTCCAAGAGATTCTCCAGGCAAGACTACTGGAGTGGGTTGCCATTTCCTCCTCCAGGGGATCTTCCCGACCCAGGGATCGAACCCGAGTCTCTTTATGTCTCCTGCCCTGGCAGGTGGGTTCTTTCCCCGCAGGGTTCAGTGACGTCTCTGGAGGGGTGGTGACATCTAGCGCTTGTGTGAGGATTTGCCGGTGGAACCAGTTTGGGCCAGCTGGGCCTTGTGTGAAGCAGGAAAGTCGCCAAGGGTGTTGGGTTTCTCCCTGCTCCCCCTCCCTGCTGAAGGAAACTTTGCTGGAGCCCAGGCTCCCCTGAGAAGTCACCCACGTCGTGTTCCTTTCAACCTGGGGGCAGTTCATGGCTTTTACAAAGAAAGGGAAGGCTGTAGAGAGGGCTTGAGTGAGCCGGAGCGGCTGTTTAATTAAATTAAAACGTCAAAAAGCAAAAACCTTTCCTTGTGTTAACGTTTAGCTGATATTCCTTTGTACTGGGGGCCAAAATATACAAGTTGAAGGAAAAACCCCAGTGAGTTGTCCCGTCATTCAGTGTCCCAGGGGGTCCATTCAGCTCAGCAAGTGGAAGGCACCCTGCTTCCAGAGGCTGGGGAGGGGCCAGAAGCGTCCCCAGGTCCCTGCCACTGGGGCCCCTTGTGGAGTCTGCGGTGGGGCCAGAGGAGGTTGGAGCCCTGCTTTGTGTAACCACGAAGAGCAGCATGCTGGGTGGCCCCAGTTCAAATTATCAGCTGATGAAAATGCTCCAATGTATCACCTCCCCCAGCATGTTCTAGAAAGGTGAACGGTTCCTGGTTCTTGGTCTGATCCTGCCCCCAGGCCCCAGCTTGTTGCCAATATCATTTTAGGCAAAATCTCCAAGTCTGTTTGCATATTTTGGAAGTTTATCTCTTAATTACTGTTCGTCTTTACCTGTGAACAGGTAGAAAATGTGATCAGCAGTTTTCTGAACAAGGAAGGTAATACATGTGGGGTCTTTTCTGGAGCCAAAGAGTCTGCAGGGCAGAGGGTGGAAGTTGGCATCAGTTACCAGCCCTGAGGGCCCCCTGGGGGCCTATGTCTCTCTCTCTCTCTCCCTGGAGACGAGGTGCTGTGGTCTGTAAGCAGCCAGCAGCCGCTTGTACCACATCACCGCTCCAACGGAAAGCCCTGCCCTCCTTGGAGATTTGTTAGGATTTTATTAAATGCACTGATTTAAACTCACCCATGAGTTGTCATCTTCACAGTAGAAAAGGAAATATCAGAAGCTTAGACAGCGAAACAGAGGAAACAAACCTGAGTTTTATGCCCACCTGTCACCTGGCAGTGAGGGTTTTTAGGATGAAACCAAAATCGAACTCAGAAGTGTGATGTGACCTGACAGCAAACAGGTAAAGCATGTGGGCAAAAGGCTGCTGCTCCCAGCCAAGGAGCCAAGGAGCCGGGGAGAGGGGAGCGGGAGGCGGAGGAAGGGAGGTCAGGTGCCAGACAGCTGCCTCCTCTCTTTCCCCACGGGTTTGGCAACCATGTTGGGAAGAGGGCAGTGTTGACTCGTGGTAAAGGAGGAAGCTGGACTTTCGAAAGTTTAAGGAAATCAGCAAATTCTTGCAGCAGATAGGCCTCCTTCCAAGACCCATGTGCGGCCTTCACCCTCGTGATGTCAACAGTCCTAGTGGAATTTTGTCCTGCTGAGGCTTCCCTGGTGGCTCAGAGGGTAAAGCATCTGCCTGCAATGCAGGAGACCCAGCTTCAATCCCCAGGTCGGGAGGATCCCCTGGAGAAAGAAATGGCAACCCACTCCAGTACTCTTGCCTGGAGAATCCTATGGACGGAGGAGCCTGGTGGGCTACAGTCCACGGGGTCTCAAAGAGTCAGACACAACTGAGCAACTCCACTTTCACTTTTCTTTCAGGCCGCACAGTAGCCTCTTAGGAGCCAGGAGCTGTCAGTCCTGCCGTTGATCTGCAGACGGCAGCTTTGTTTGACCCGGTGTCATGGTCTGCTGGGCCGTCGCAGCAGAACAGTCCAGACTGGTTGCCTTAAACAACAGACTTATTCTCACAGGTCAGGAGGCTGGAAGTCCAAGCCTGAGGGGCTGGCAAAGTAGGTTTCACTCTGAGCCCTCTTTTCTTGGCTTATGGGTAGCTGCCATCCTGGTAACTGGCTGTGTGTCTGCATGGCCTCTTCTTGTGTTTGCAAAGGATGGAGGAGAGAAAGAGAGACAGGCAGAGAGGGAGAGAGACGAGGACACACATAGAGGGAGAGACAGAGAGAGAGAGACACACAGAGAAAGACAGAGAGACAGAAAGAACACGATGGGGGTGCATTCTTACAAAGTCACTAACCCCATTTTGGGGGCCCCACCCTCAGGTGGACTTTCCTTGCAGCTCAGTCATTATAAAGCATCTGCCTGCAATGCAGGAGACCCAGCTTGCCTGGATCGGGGAGATCCCCTGGAGAAGGAAATGGCAACCCACTCCAGTACTCTTGCCTGGAGAATCCCATGGCCAGAGGAGCCTGGTGGTCTACAGCCCATGGGGTCGCAAGAGTCGGGCATGACTGAGCACCTAAACCACCACCCTCAGGACCTCATCTAAGCCTAATCACCTTGCAAAGGCTCCATCTCCAAATACCTTCATGCTGAGAGTTAGGGCTTCAACCCACTGACTTTGGGAGGACACAGTCATTCAGTCCATAGCACCTAGCAAGTGCAGACGACTCCAAGCTTGTGGATGAGCAGAAAAATACAGGCCGTACAGGCAGAGGCCCCATTGGCGGCTTCCATTTAGGAGTCGCCCCGAACTAGGTTCTTGTGAGAGAGAATGGTGATCGTCCCCTTTCTGTGCTAGAATCTCAGCCCAGACGTGTCTCTTACCCTCCATCTGTAGTGGATTGGATTGTGTCCAGAATGATACATCCACATCCTAATCCCCAGTACCTATGGCTGTATTTGGGAAGAGGGTGTTTGCAGACATAACTAGTTAAGGCTATTCCTGGATTTCGGGTGCGCCCCGAATCCCGTGACCAGTGTTCCTGGAACAGGAGAACACAAAGATGCAGAGAGGACAGCCCTGTGAAGACAGCGGCCGGGGGGGAGCACCTACAAGCCAGGGACCACCCATCACTGCCGCCCCTACTAGGAGCCAGGCGGGGGCGTGGAACAGAGCCCCTCCCAGAACTTCCGGAAGGAACCAGCCCTGGTGACACCTTGATTTTGGACCCCTGACCCCCACAACTGAAATAATACATTTCTGCCATTTTAAGCCACGCATCTTGTGGTCATTTGTTCTGGCAACCCCAGGACACTCACACGAGTGAGAGTGTGGAGGTTTTCATTTTAAGCATGAAGCCATGTCTACCAGAACCTCCCAATAAGCCCCCAGCCCAGCCCAGCCCAGGCCTGGGCAGGGCAGCAGCTTCACCTGGAGCACCCCACAGGCTCCCCTGCAGTCTCTGGTTTAGTTTTGTATGTGACACAGCCCATAAGCTATGGGGCCAGAACACCTTTTTTAAAATAACATTTGTTTTATTGAAGTATGATTGATTTACAATGTTGTCTTAATTTCTTCTGTGCAGAAAAATGATTCAGTTATGCATATGGATACATTCTTTTTCATTCTCTTTTCCATGATGGTTTATCACGGCATACTGAATATAGTTCCCTGTGCTCTCCAGTGGGGCCGTGTTGTTTATCCATCCTGTATGTAAGAGTTTGTATCTGCTAATTCCAGACTCCAGATACACCCCTCCCCCTCCCCTCCCCTGGGCAACCACAAGTCTGTCCTACGTGTCTTTCTGTTTCATAGATGAGTTCATTTGTGTCAAAGATTCTGCATTATGTGATATCATGTGGTATTGGTCTTTCTCTTTCTGACTTACTTCACTTAGGATGATAATCTCTAGGTCCATCCAAGTTGCTGCAGATGGCATTAGTCCATTCTTTTTCATGGCTGAGTAATATTCCAGTGCATATATGTACCACATCTTCTTTATCCATTCACCTGATGATGGACATCTAGGTTGCTTCTAGGCCCTGACTATTGTAAACAGTGCTGCTATGAACGTCGGGATGCACATATTTCTCTAACTAGAGTTTTTGTCTTTTCTGGATATGTGCCCAGGAGTGGGATTGCTGGAGCATATGGTAGCTCTAGTTTTAGTTTTTTGAGTAACCTCCACACTATTTTCCATGGTGGCTGCACCAATTTACATTCTGGGGACAAAACGTCATGGTGTTACTAATTAGCTCCCTTAAAGTCACATCACTTGGGAAAGCTCTGAGAAGGGGAAAAGCAACCTTCACGTGAAAGGTGGATTGCCCAGGATGTCAAATGGAAGGTTTGGGGTAGCTCTTTCATTGTGTGTGATCGTTAAGCAGAGACACGGATGCATACAAGTCCAGGTGCTCACTGCCCCCAGAGGTGACGAGTGAGAACACAGATGTCTACCTGCAGTGAGAGTATGCAGAGCACAGGCTAGGCTCCCACAGACTGCCTCTTGGGGAAGAGGGGCCCAGCGGCACCCCTAGGGCTGACACTCAAAGACCCCAGTGGGCTTGTCAGGAGGTGGGGAAGAGGAAGGATTCTAAGCAGGGAAGTCAGTGGAGATGGAAGGTCGGGAGGCAGAGGTGTGGATGAGGCTGGGAGGTTAGCAGGAGGCCAGGAAGGATTCAGGGGAGGAGATGGGCGATCGTCAGTTGCACTGCTGGACACCCACGGGGATGTGCGGACCCCTGGTTGCCAGAGACCCTTCCGTGCCACACATAGTCCAGAGGATTTGAGTAGGACCCCGGAGTCCATCTTCCCACACAAAGCCTCTGTGTAATCTACAAGCAAGTTCCTTGTAACTCTGCTTCTTCTGGAAACTGCCACCTTCCAGAAGAGGTGTTTGCTGAGCCTTGCCCACAGGGGGTGCCAGGGAGCATGGGGCTGACTGTCTCCCACTGGTGAGCTGAGCCCAGGCTGAGCTGTGGATAGAGACCTCGTTCTGCAGGCAAAGGTCGCTCTGGGCTTGTGTTTCAGGTGCGTTCTTCACCAAGGTGGTGGACTTGGGGGCCGCGTCTCTGAAGTTTGAGATCTGGGACACGGCTGGTCAGGAGAAGTACCACAGCGTCTGCCGTCTCTACTTCAGGGGCGCCAACGCTGCGCTTTTGGTGTATGACATCACCAGGAAGGTGAGGCTCACCTGGGCATGTCCCCACCCTCCAGGCATGAGGAGGCTACCTTCTGGATGCATCATGTTACTGGCCTATGCTGGTTCTTTATATTAAAATCATGACAACCAGTGGAGAATCCTTCAGTGAAAGTTGGTCACCTCCTCCAGGAAGCCCTCCTTGACCACCCCTCTTCCTGCTGCACAGTTTGTGCCCCTCTGTTGTCCTCTTTCTGGAGCATCACCATCCATCCCTCATGATTCCTTGGGTGGGTCAGTTGGACCATATTTTACACAGGGTGGCCACCGACACCTGCCTTGTCTTTCCTGGGACGGCTGAGGAAGAACACCAGGTCTGCCTGACGGTCCTGTTTTCCTTTTTCAGGATTCCTTCTGCAAAGTGCAGCAGTGGCTGAAGGACCTGGAGGAGGAGTTCCACCCCGGAGAAGTCGTGGTGATGCTGGTTGGCAACAAGACAGACCTGGAACAGGAGCGGGAGGTGACCTTTGAGGTGGGTCTGGAGACTGTCATTATGTATCAGTAGGGGAGATGGAGGGACCCCAAACACACGTGAGCATCCACTCGCACAGCCACATGCACATACACAATTCCCAATTCAGTTTCTTTTCTGGGCCAAGGTTTCTGGTCTCTCCTGGGAAGGTCAGACCCAGAGAAGGTGGCTGCCAGCTGCGGGGAGAGCCCTGATCATCACCATAGCTCCCCCACCCCGCACCGGGCACCGAGGACTGGCAAGGGCAGGCACAGCACTAGGAACGAGGAAACCATGGCCCTCTCCACCCCTCCCCCCCCTTTGAGTGATGTTGGTCTCAAATCTTCATCTTTGTGTTCAGCAAACTATTCAAGAAGTATGTGCTAAGTCACTCAGTTGTGTCTGACTCTTTGTGACCCCATGTACTGTAGCCCGCCAGGCTCCTCTGTCCGTGGGATTCTCCAGGCAAGAACACTGGAGTGGGTTGCCAATTCCTCCTCCAGGTTCGAGAAGGGGCAAATCCAAATTTATTTGCTAGGAAATGAGCAAGGAACAGAGGGCCCAGGAGCTGTAGTTCTGTAAAATGGCCAAGAGCAGAAATAATGCTCAGGGAGGTGCCTGTGAAGTGCTGGGAGCCTAGAGCAGGGAGCACGGGTCCGTGTGTGTGTGTGTGTGTGTGTGTGTGTGTGTGTGTGTGTGTGTGTGTGTGTGTGTGTGTGTGTGTGTGTGTGTGTGTAGGAGGTACAGGTGGTATCTGTGTGTACAGGTGTGTGCCTCTCTGTGTGTACAGGTGTGTGCCTCTCTGTGTGTACAGGTGTGTGTGTCTCTGTGTGTACAGGTGTGTGTGTCTCTATGTGTGTGTATAGGTGGTATCTGTGTGTGTATGGGGAGAGTGTGTGTGTATAGGGGGTACAGGTGGTATCTGTGTGTACAGGTGTGTGTCTCTCTGTGTGTGTACAGGTATGTGTGTGTGTGTGTGTAGGAGGTAAGGTGGTGTCTGTGTGAAAGGTGTGTGTGTCTGTGTGTGAACAGATGTATGTGTCTGTGTGTGTACAGGTGTGTGTGTGTAAATAGGTATGTGTGTCTCTGTGTGTGCACAGTTGTGTGTGTCTGTGTGTGTAGGAGATAAGGTGGTGTCTGTGTACAGGTGTGTGTCTCTCTGTGTGTAAACAGGTATGTGTGTCTCTGTGTGTGTGCAGGTGTGTGTGTGTAGAAGGTAAGGTGGTGTTTGTGTGTACAGGTGTGTCTCTCTCTGTGAATAGGTGTGTGTGTCTGTGTGTGCACAGGTGTGTGTGTGTCTGTGTGAACAGGTGTGTGTGTGTGTCTGTGTGTGCACAGGTATGTGTGTGTAGGAGGTGAGGTGGTGTCTGTGTGAAGATGGGGGGTGTGGGGTGCTTTTAGGAGAGGCTCTGGGTGGAGGAGCAGATATGGGAAGAGGGTGATAGGTGGCAGGGGGGTAGGCAGGGGAGGGAGGCTGGAGGCAAGGGGCTGCCGGAGAAGACCATGCTGCGCCCACCCTGGGGCTCAGGGGCAGAGACCCCCGTGGTGGAGGTGGGCTCAGCGGCGGGGATCTGATGGGTGACGTAGGAAGAGCGTGCAGAGGCCAGGTCAGGCTGTGGGGGAGATGGGACCCAGGTGGGGAGACCCTCAGGAAGGCCAGGGGTCCAGCTCTGGGGCGGACGGGGCCTCCTCCCTGCTCCCCCGGGACCCCTGCCCTGGGCTCAGCCTGCCTGTGGGTGGGGGACCCCATGGCTTAGACTGCATGGGAGCCGCCACCCCAGGGCCTGGGCTGTTGACCCCGGGACCCCAGACCCCACCCTGGCTCTTCACTCCAAACTCCCACTAGGCTGGGCCTTGGGATGGGGGTGGGGGGGACAGAGTGCACAGACCCCGGAGCTGCAGGTGCCTTGGCCGGGCAGAGGCCAGGCTGACCAGTGGGAGGTGACGCTTTCACAGTAATTTGGGGGCTTTTCATCTTAAAATAATTTCAGCATTACAAAACTTGTTGCAGAAATAGTACAGATAGTTCCTGTCTGCCCTTCTCCCAGCTTTCCCAGGTATGAACGGCTTACTTACATAAGCACAGAAAGTGAAAGTGAAAGTTGCTCAGTTGAGTCTGACAGAGGAAAAGAGGGTTCGATCCCTGGGTTGGAAAGATCCCTTGGAGAAGGGAATGGCAACCCACTCTGGTATTCTTGCCTGGGAAATGCCATGGGCAGAGGAGCCTGGCGGGCCACTCGTCTATGAGACTGCAGGTCTGGACATGACTGAGCGACTGAGCACGCATGAGCAGATATGAGCAGATATGAGCTACCTGGAGTCACCAAGTCTTCGTCTGGACCAGGTTACGTTGTCCTTTAGGACACAAATGACAACGGCCCATCTCTGTGTCTGGGAAGGGGCTGAGAAGCTTGGAGGGAGGGGGCGAGTGCAGGTCTGGGGGCCAGGGGAGGAGGGGTGGACACCGCTTGGGTGCAATGCTGCAGGCCTGGCCGGCTCAGCCCCCGGGGCCCGCTCAGCCTCCAGCAGGACCGTGTGGGGCCCAAGCTCCTCTTGGGAGGGTCCAGAGGTGAGGGGCCTGCCCGGGGAGGCCCCCAGGTCCTCCTTCATGCTAGCTTCCCGTGAACGCTTCTCCCCTTCTCGGCCACACAAGCAGCCCTGGAGCTTCCCAGCCTCCCTTGCTCCTCGCACCATCACTCCACGCAGGCCTGACCCCTGTGACACAGCAGAGGGGGAAGCAGAGAAGGGCCCGGGGGGCTCCCACCAGGCTGGCCTCACCCCCTTCCACGTCTCCTTCATTCTCGCTTTCAGAGCCCCCCTCCCCAGATTCCACGGTGGGAGGGGAGCCTCCCCACAGACCCCACTGGGGGCGCCAGGCTCCCTTCCAGTGAGCGCCACACCCCTCTTCCAGACCCCACTGCCCAGTCCTGGCCGCCTTCCCCAGGAGCCCCAGTAACAGAACGGGAGGAATGAGGTTCTCCACTGGTGCAACTGTCCCGTGGTCTTTCTGGGTCTCCTTAGGACATTTCTGATTAATGTGGACTTTCCACGGTCACTTCCTCCAGGAAGGGAAGGAGTTTGCAGAGAGCAAGGGGCTGCTGTTCATGGAAACCTCGGCCAAACTGAACTACCAGGTGACCGAGGTCTTCAACGCCGTAGGTGAGTAACCAACCCCCTGCCCTGGAGCCGGGGGTGGGGCGGGGCGGGGGGTGCCTTCTTCAAACGGATCTTCTTCTCTGGCCTCCTGAGGCCCAGCCGAATGTTGCCAGGGGCCTGGAAGGTGGACAGGAGTCAAGGGCGCCTGTTTCCTGGTTCCTGAGAGCATGGCAGGGGGGGAGGGCATCTCCAGGGGCTGCCGAGGGTGCAGGGGGTGCGCTGGGCTCGGAGGCTTCCCTCCCAGCTGGGCTTCCCCCTCCTGTCGTCCGCAGCCTGGGAGCTTTCGCAGAGAGAAGAGAGCAAGGAGGGCCAGAGGCGGCGGAGAGACGCCTCGCTGACCCCGAGTGAGCGGCCCTCACGGTGGGGCCGATGCTGTGCTCCCTAGAAGCGGACGCTCTGGGGGCAGCCGCGGGAGCGGGTACTCCCAGCCCGTGCCCTGGCGGTCCTCCGAGTGAGCCACGCCAGCTCCGTGGTGACAGCGGTGCTGACTCCAGTCCACCGTCAAGCCCAGAGCGTGCCTGAGTCTTCCAGACGCAGGAAGCTGGCATTCCTTAGCATAATTGCCTCCCAAGCTCGTGGGAATCGTTTGGGAGACATTTGTGTGTCCAGGGACCTCCAGAGGGTGGGGGCTCCACTTCCCCAGATGTCAGATCCCGCCTAAATCCCGGATGTCCTGGGGGTGGGCACGCCTGACCCTGCCTGGAGGTGCCCCCCTCAGCTGCCTGGCACCGGTAGGATGGGAAATCGGCCGGCATGCACTTGGTTCTGGGCAGGAGGCTGCCGGGGGTAGGCTGGGGGGTTTCATCTGCTCCTGGGATGGGAGAGAGGGGTCAGTAAGCCCCTCTGGAGCGGGCCACGTCGTCACCGGACCTCTGAGAGGGTCCCTGAGGGGGGCAGCTGGGGGCGGGGCGGGGGCCCCACTGTCCGCTTCTCGGGGTGAGTATGAGGACAAGATGCTTGGGCCCGTAGGCTTGAGGACTCGGGTTTCGAGCAGAGGGATACCTTCTTCTGTTCCTTTTCTCCTAAAACAAACCCCTTTCTCGCACGTGGTCTCTGGTGAGTTTGTAGGTGGGGGTTGTTACGCACGTCCCCCGAGGGCCCCCAGGCTGGGGGGCTGTGGCTGAGGTGGGCACCGGGCATCTTTCGGGTGGAGACACGTTACGGGCTTGCCTGGTTCCTCCCTTTAGAGAGGCCCCCACAGCCCTTCTGGGAGGTGAGCCAGCGGCCACGTGAAGGTAGTTCAGAGGCGGCTACTTGCGGGGCAGGTGGTGATGCTGGTTTCCCCTCTCAGACTGTGAGAAGCAGGTGTGAAATTTTAAAAAAGATGCCACTGTCACCCCCCCCCAAAAGTGGCTTCACGTTGTCATCTGTAAGGATCAACAGAAGGACAAACGTAAAGCGGCCTTCCCTCTTGACGTCCCCAAACATGTGTTTCTTTCCTTGACAATTTCCAGGTGAAGCCTGGCAGCTTACTGCTGCGAGCCCTGCAGTTTCTGACTGCAGTGAGTTTTTTATACGACCGTTCCCCTGAAGGTGGATCGTGTGAGATGTGAGCCCTTGCTGTATCAGACCGTTGCCCTGTGCTGTTTCCTCACTCAGGGTAGCAGGGCTGGATGGTTCAGTCGCTACCTCGTGTCCAACTCTGGCGACCCCCATGGACTGCAGCCCGCCAGGCTCCTCTGTCCATGGGATTTCCCAGGCAAGAAGGGGGTTGCCATTTCCTTCTCCACGGGATTTTCCCGATTCAGGGATTGAACCGGGGTCGTCCTGCGCTGCAGGCAGTCTCCTGCATTGCAGGCAGACTCTTTACTGACCAAGCCACCAGGGAAGCTGGCTGGGCTGGGACTCCCCCAGCAAAGGACGAGACCACTTTGGGGGTGGTGGGAGGCTGAGGTTGCCTCTGGCCACTAGATGGCGCTCCAGCCTCGTTGAAGCAAACCCCACTGCTCTAGGTCTAGAGAGTTGCTTTGCTGAACAATAGATGTCTTTCAGAGGAGTATCTGAGCCATCCAAGATGAAATAGGAAGTGAGGAAATCATGTTAGTTGTAGGATGCCCATATATGTGATTGCTTTCCTCCTGTCTTCTCAGGCTAGAATTTATTATTAAAGCATACTCTTTGACTTATTGCCACCTCCCTCCTTCACGCCTCCCTCCCTCCCCGCAGGATGGGATGGGGTACATGGTGACCCTGGAGCCTGGGGTCCCCATTGCCCCTTTCCTTCTCCTTTTCCCCCACGAGGCAGGTGGGGCTCAGCCCTGGAATCACCTGAAAGCCTCTGTAGGCAGTATCCCTGAGCCCAGCAGCTCCACGTTAGATCTGTCTGCAGGGCAGCTTGGGCCCTGGGAGGTCTAGCCCCACCCAGCGACCTAACATTCAGACACGGGGAGCTCTGCGGTGAGGGTGGGGGTTCTGTCTGTCCGTCCTCGCATGGGGCTCCTAGTGCCTGGTAGGATTCTGGCATGTGCCAAGCACTCAGCAAATGTGTCCCAGGAGAGGACTGAAGCTATTTTTCCCAGCATTGTAAAGAAAAGGCAGGTTTTTGCTTAGAAACAGCCTCCGCCACACCCAGGGACGGGTGTTTCTGGAGCCTCTCTGTGTCTGCTTCACACACCTGAGCTCAGCCCGCCCTGGACCGTGAGGTCGTGGTGGGTGTGGAGCCTGGAGGCAGATGAGTCCATGGGGTTGCAGGTGTTCCGGGCACAGACTCTCCAGGGTAAACGGTCCTGAGGGAGGCCAGTCTGTGAGTTCTCTCCTGTCTGCAGCTGGGGAAGCTGCTCCAGCCCTTCTCACAAGCCAGGGTGTGTGTGTGTGTGTGTGTGTGTGTGTGTGTGTGTCTGTGTGTGTGTGTGTGTGTGTCTGTGTCTGTGTCTGTGTCTGTGTGCGCGCGTGTGCGCGCGCATGTGCTCGTGGTGGAGGCAGGAGGAGCAGCAGAGCTGAGAAGCAGCCTCCGGGAGCAGCCCTGCTTCCTCTGCCTGTGGTCCTGACCTTTCCCCTCCGGCTCTGCTTCTAGCTCCTCCTCTGTCTCCCCTGGAAGAGCCCCCTGTGGCTGGAGGAGCTGACTCAGGAATCCATTCTTTTCCTTTTAAAATAGTCCCTTTTTGGAGGCCACATTTAGAACAACTTGAAATCATCTTACCATTTGTAAAATGTTGAATGAAAAGAAAAAAAATAAGAGAAAAGGGAAAAAAGGAGAAATACCTCCCTTAGAAGAATCCACTCAGGAGGAAGGAATCAGAGGATCAGCATCGTGCAGCCCATGAAGGACAGCTGGTCTCAGCAAGGGTACCCAGCGGGGCCCGAGTCCCTGGCCAGGAGCTCTTTAGGAGACAGGCTGCTGTCACGGGGCCCCAGGACTTCTGAAGATCGTTTATGAGCAGATGGGAAGCCGAGAGGGTCTTACAGTCTGCAAAGGGGCAGGCTTGGCCCCTGTCGGAGTGGGACCTGGAGCCCACCGTCAGATGCCATGCCATAGGACAGACGCAGAGCATTCGTGCCTCAGTGATGGCTGAGTCCCACCCTGCCCTTGGACCCCGCTGCTCAGATGACAGGAAGCACAGGGGCAGGACGGAGGGAGGAGGGCAGAGCATTGGGGGAGCAGGCGCCACGTGCTGTGTGTGGATCATTCTACCAGGTAACGCGTCTGGGCTCCTGTGAGAGTCAGTGTTGTGACAAAATCAGGTGACGAGGGCCTAACGGGAGGTAACTAACCGTGACCTCGAATCTAGACTGGAGTCTGGCTTCCAAAAAAACCAAAAAGGGCAGCTAAGAGTTCCTTGCCTTATTTGGGGGGTTTGGAGTATGGACGAAAAACTCTATGATATTATGAAATTCTTACAAAATGTTTGAGGCATGATGATAATTTTGTGGTTATGGTGGAGATTGTCCTTAATTTGAGGAGAAAGATGCAGAAATATCTAGGGGAAATGTGCTATCTACAACTTACTTCCAAGGGGTAGAGAGAGAGAAGAGGGGAGAGTGCGGGAGAGAAAGTAAATGCAGTGATAATTGTGGAAGCTATTTGTATTTTTATTGATTAACTCTAGTAATTTTCTGGTGGAACCTTTAGGATTTTCTGTGTATAGTGTCACATCGTCTGCAAACAGTGCGAGTTTTACTTCTTTTCAGATCTAGATTCCTTGCCCCTCCCTCTTAAAACAAGTGGAGCCAAGCCCTTTCCTCTTCCCTTCCCTTCACTTCTATCTCCCTCTCCTTTCCCTTTACAAACAAGCCTTTGAAACAGTCGTCTTTACGGACTCACTCGCTGTGTGATTCTCAGGCTGCTGGAATCGCCCACCATGATCCAAACATTGGATCATTTTGATCCCCTTATCAGAATTTTACTCTTGACCCATTTCCTCCTTTTTATATGTTCTTTTCTAAGAACTGTAGGCTTCCCTGATAGGTCAGTTGGTAAAGAATCCGCCTGCAATGCAGGAGACCCCGGTTCGATTCCTGGGTCGGGAAGATCCCCCAGAGAAGGGAGAGGCAACCTACTCCAGTATTCTTGGGCTTCCCTGCGGCTGGGGAGGGGGCAGCCCCGAGCCAGCCCCATCCACGTGGTCTGGGCTGGTTCAGCCTCCTCCAGCTGGCCAGTGAGCGTGGACCCCCACCTTCCTCCATTGGGCAGGGTGGCCGGGCCGGGGTTCTGCAGGCTGGCTCTGCATCCCAGCCCCTGCTGAGTGTGGATGGAAGGAGTCCCAAGGCCCGGGGTTTCCTGAGATCCTGCAGGCATGGTGCAGGCAGAGGTCTGACGGGCCTGAGCTCTGGGTTCAGAAGCAACTGGTTAAACTTGCCCGCCCGCTCCTGGCCCCAGCACTGGAGGGGCAGGCACACCTCGGGGAAGGGGGTTTACGTTCACAGAGCATCCGCACCTGTTGGCAGGTATGCAGGGGCTGTGCCACCCAAGCTCAGGACTGAGGTGGGTGTTCCCAGACCCAGGTTCATGTGGGAACCGGGGCTCCCAGAAGGTGGGGACGGGGCTCAGTTGTCCAGTCAGTGGTCATGCACCCCAACACCAAAGCGAGCTCTGCCTGAGGCAGGACACAGGGACATCCCCGTGCGGTTCGAAAGGGACGCAAGGTGGGGTTGAAATACTCAAACCTAAGAGTACTGGAAACAAGCAGCCCCTGTTTCTTTTTCTTCCCCAAGTACCAACAGGGAGGCAACAAGAACTGCAGCAGAGAGAGGGGCAGGTGAGGCGGAGGGGCCGTGATGCCCTCCCTGGGGTCCCTGCACGGCAGCCCTGTGCAGTGTGCAGCCTGAGCAACTGTTCAGGGTGGCTTGGGGGGATGGTACCGGCTGCAGGTGACCAAGGCAGTCCCAGTCCCCTGCTCGGGGCTGGGTGCCCTTGGGCGAGTCTTGGAGCCTCTGGGCTGCTGGGTTCTGAGGGTCCTTCTAGGCTAACGTCCGGGAGGGAAAGCACCGCCCACTCTGTCACCACACAGACACGTGTGAACAAGCCAGATGCTTTTATTAGGACCGGAGGGAGGGTCGCCGGTGGAGGAGGAGGGGCAGGAGGGGCAGGAGGAGGCTCCTGCCGTTACTCCTGGACCAGCTGGGCCATCAGCCGCCCCCGGAGGGCTCCGGAGGGCTCAGCGCCACCTTCCTGGGGGAAGCAGGCTGGCAGGCGTCGGGGGCCAGGCCTCGATCCATCCCCTGTGGCAGCTCTCCGCCGGCCGAAGCGGCCCACAGGCCGGATCCCGCGGCCCGCGTACCAGGCAGGGTTGATGTCGGGGGCTGGAAAGAGCAAGAACAGCGCGTGAAGGCCTGTGCCCTGGTGAGTGCAGCCCTGGTGGCAGGGCTGGGTGTGTGCTCAGCTCACTGCTGCCCGTCACCCTGGACGTGCCGGGACTACCCACCCGCACAGGAGGGCCGCCCGGAGCGCCTGTTTCTGGTGCTGGCGTGGCTTTGGGAAATGGGATTTCAGACTCACATCAGGACGCACTCCCCCCTTCCCTTCCTGTCCCCTCAACCCCGTTCTCGTGGGCGAGGTGCACTCAGCCCCAGGTCACCCCTGTGGTGAAGAGTGACCCTCCCCCATGTGCTGGGCCGGGGACCCTTGGGAGCAGGTGTTGGGGCCACCTGGGGGAGGGGTCTGTGAACAGGAGGCCAAGTCCCCAGCTCCAGGACGCTTAGCAAGGATGCCCCAGCTCAGGAAGTGGCCAGGCGCCCCCTGTGACCCCTAGGGGTGGGGGTTGTTGGGACACTCACTGCGGATCTCCATGGAGTGCTGGTGGGCTCTGCTGGCAGCCCCCTGCAGGGCCAGGCCCAGCAGCAGCAGGCAGACGAGCCAGGCCCCCGCCACCTTCATCCCACCAGCTCCTCGCAGAGGTCCCACTCGGGAGGGTGCAGCCTGGGGGCAAAGGTGAGTGCGCATGAGGGTGTGTGTGCACAAAGCAGGGCACCTCGGATAACGCCTCACACACTGTGTGTGTGTCAGAGTGGATGTGCGTGAGTGCGTGCACACATGCATGTACACGGACATGGGTGTGCACAGGTGTACGGCAGGTGTGCGTTGGGTTACACGCGTGTGCACGCAGCCGGGCTCCCGTGTGCGCTTCTCTGCTCTGCTGGGGTAGCAGTGAGCCCGGAACAGCAGGCGTGCCTGGATCTGTGCACAGTCCCTCCCTTCCCCGGGGACCCCAGTCTCTCCTCTGTATAGTGAGCATTCGATGAGGTGACCACGTGTGTGTTGGCCTCTCCCAGGCTCAGTCATGTTTACAAGGACTGTCTGTCATCAGAAGGAACCTGGGGCATATATGATCTGTGGGTGCAGAGAGCTGGGATGTCTTGGTCGTGCCTCAGTCTGTCTGTCTGTCCATCTGTGTCAGGGAGCCAGGAGTGTGGGAGGCCTCTGCTCACTGTGGGTGTGCACACTTGGCTTTGGTGGGGTAGGGAGGGATGGCAGAGGCGAGCGGGTTGGTGGGGACCTGCCAGGAGGAGCCAGGTGGCTGCAGATGTGGAGGGGGTGGGCCCAACCTCAGACATGCCCCGGGGGCGGGGGTCTGGGGGATGCTGAGCCTGGACTGCGCTCTGGGTGGGGGATCCTGGTGCAGGGTTCTTTCCCTCCCTCAGCCCAGTTCCATCCTGCCCCCTGCCCGCTGGAGAATGTCAACTGACAGCCGGGCATGTAGAAGGGTCGTCATCCACCATCCCTACCAGGGGCGCTCACCACCCACCGTGACCCCAAATCCAAGCCGTGAGTCTCCAGGATCAACCAGCAGCCCGTGGGGACCTGCCCTCACGCAGCAGAACAGCCCCATACAGGTGGGGGAGAGGGTGCTGCGGGCGGCAGAGGCACCCAGAAATCCACTTCTCACCCTGCTGGGCTGAGCCTGAAAGAGCATCCACCTGGCAAACTGCAACTCCTTCCGCAGGTGCCCGCACCTCTTAGGGCTGGCTCCGTCCCCCGCTTCCCCCTCCCCCGGCACTTAAGGAACCAGCTGAAGATGCCAGAGAGCTTGTCTGGTTCAGGGAAGATCCCTCTGCTGACCCTGGCTTTCCAGCCTGTCCCTGAGCCCAGCGGAAAGTGAAAGTGTTAGTCCGTCAGTCGTGTCCAACTCTTTACAACACCATGGACTGTATCCTGCCAGGCTCCTCTGTCCCTGGGATTTCCCAGGCAAGAATACTGGCAAGGTTGCCATTTCCTCCTCCAGGGGATCTTCCCGACCCAGGGATGGAACCTGTGTCTCCCGCATTGCAGGCAGACTTTTACGGTCTGAGCCATCAGGGAAGCCCTAGCCCCAAGCAACGTGCTCTCCAACTGAGAGATTTAAAATGTCCACCCTTTCCTTTTTTAGAGAGCTGTTGGCAGGGGGACTCCAACGTAGAGGAAATGGAGGTGCCATCATGAAAGTGGAGTGATAAAGAGATGCTCCCAGACGGGCTGGGCTGTTCCTGTCTCCCTGGCTGGGACCCCGCTGGGTGGAGGGCGTGAACCCTGGCAGAGCCTGTCTCCCGACCCTCACGGTCTGGCCTCCTGAGAGCCGGGGGCTTGCTCTGTCCTGGCTGGTGGGACTCCGGGTCTGTGTTCCCAGCGGAGTTGCCTGAATGGCTTCCCCTTTCATCTCCACCACGACAGCCGTGTGGATGGGGGCCTGGACAGCCAGGGGTGGCCCATGGACGCACAAATGGTGTGGGATCCCCACCAGAGCTGGTCCTGGCTGCTAGGACTGAGCCCTGCCCGGATGGGGAGGGAAGGGTGGCAGGGGAGGAGGGTGGAGCATCAGGGACCCCCGCCCTCTCCAGCGCCCCATGAGCTACTCACCGAGGTTTCCAGAGGCTGCCGAGTGCGGTGGACGGGAGCGGGACCCAGGTGGGGCGCATTGCCCCTTTTATGCGCCCAGGAGGAAGCAGCTGACCCGACCCCCTCCCCTCCCTCTCCGCCTGCCTCCCTTACTGGGTCACATCAGAAGAGTCATTTTCTTTTTTCTTTTCTTCTAATTTTTTTTTTTTAACTCTTATCACTGATGTGATGTGTCCTTTCCTGGGTTATATAATTTCATTTGGGTTGAGTGGTTTTAAAACACATTAGCTTTCCTTCTTACACTTTGGGCAGACTGCAGAGGCAGGCACCGCCAGCCTGGGTGCTCCGAGCCGCAAGACGGCTGACACAGAGGTGACCCTGGGGCCAGCTCCCTCCTCCTTTAAGTCCTGCTTCCCGTGCAGAGTCACCCGAGGAGGCCATCACAGCTGAACGGCACCCTCCTAATCCTTCCCCGGCCGGTCCGTCACCCAAGTGCCTTTTCACAGCCACATTTATTACGTACAAACTGCTTTTGTCCTGTTTCTACCACTGAAAAATTATGTTTATTCCAGCCTTTTCCAGAGTAATCATAATTACAGTTTCAAGAAGTTTATTATGATTATTTGGTGAAGGGAATGGCAACCCACTCCAGTATTCTTGCCTGGAAAATCCCATGGTCAGAGGAGCCTGGTGGGTTACAGTCCATGGGGTTGCAAAGAGTCAGATACAACTGAGCAATGAACACACACACACATTATGATTATAAAACTAATGTGTACATTTCTATTATAAAATAAATAATGTATGCTAAGTCGCTTCAGTCCTGTCTGACTCTTTGCGGTCCTATGGACTGTAGCCTGCCAGGCTTCTCTGTCCATGAGATGCTCTAGGCGAGAATACTGGAGGGGTTGCTGTGCCCTTCTCCAGGGGATCTTCCCAACCCAGGGATTGAACCCGTGTCTCTTGTGTCTCCTGCATTGGCAGGAGGGTTCTTTACCACTAGCATCACCTGGGAAGCTATGATTATAAAACAAATGCCTGTATTTCTATTACAAATAATGAAGAGGCTTATTTTTATTATAAGCAGTTTATATACATTTGGATAGAATTTAGCAGAAACAGAAAAATAGGAATAAAAGAACACGCATTATATAAGTGAAGTCAATCATTTATCCCATGTGATGTACTTCCTTCTCATATGCTTTTCACCTATATTTTGGGTAGGTTCATCAGATTCATGCATTTTTGAATCTCATTATTTCCATTTAACCATCATATCCTCAAGTTGTGAAAAAATCTGTATACTTGTGCCATTTTAAATAACTACACATTGTTCTCCATTTCACTTGGGCCTCAGAACTGAACTCATTCATATTCTGAACAGTCCATCCTAAAGGAAATCAACCTGGAATATTCATTGGAAGGAGTGATGCTGAAGCTGAAGCTCCAATACTTTGGCCACCTGATGCGAAGAACTGACTCATTGGAGAAGACCCTGATGTTGGGAAAGATTGAAGGCAGGCGGAGAAGGGGACGACAGAGGATGAGATGGTTGGATGGCATCAGCGACTCAGTGGACATGAGTTTGAGCAAACTCTGGGAGTAGGGGATGGACAGGGAAGCCTGGCATGCTGCAGTCCATGTGGTTGCAAAGAGTCGGACACGACTGAGCAACTGAACAACATAGCAAAGGTCATTTAAGTGCCCCCGAGCATCATCTCGAGAAGCCCATCCTGGGGGAACCCCTTCCGGCTGCTCCCCTGGGACTTGTGCAGGGGCCCTGTGGCCCTTCCCCAGCCTCCATCAGACTTGGAGGAAAGTTCCAGAGCAGCTCCGGGCCTTAGAGACTCACGTGTGCTCCTCCTTCCATGTGAAGAAGGTTTTGTGGGGGGCGGGCGGGGTCCCTGAGGGTCTGGAGTGGAGGTCAATGGGAGGGGTGCTGGTGAGGGGGATGTCTAAGGAGCGTGGGGGGCAGAGGAGGGGCCCGGCCCACACCCCGGCTGCAGGTTGAGGCCCCTGGGATGGATTCCGTCAGGATCCCTGGGAAGCTCGGGGTGAAGGGGGTCAGAGCGGCTCTGGTGAGGAGTGCTGCTGCTGGAAGCACTGCTGAGGCCAGCTCCCGTCTGGAGGGGTCCTCTCCTCCTCTCCCTGCAGGGCTGCCTGGCACCCAGCCCTCGGGGGAGGGGAGCCTGTGAGACCAGGGCAGCTGGAGGCAGCTTCCTGGGCAGACCGTTGGGGGAGCGTGTGCTTGTGTGCGTGAGTGTGTATGTGTGCGTGAGTGTTTGGGGGAGTGAACCCTCCCCTTTCAGCCAAGCATCTTCACCATGGTGTGGGTTGATGCTGATGAAAGCAATGTCCACATACTGAGGCCTGGGGAAGTCATTCTGGCTTATCGGGGAAACTGAAGGTGGCTCAGTCGTGTCCGACTCTTTGCAACCCTGTGGACTGTACCATCCATGGAATTCTCCAGGCCAGAATACTGGAGTGGGTAGCCTTTCCCTTCTCCAGGGGATCTTCCTGACCCAGGGATGGAACCCAGAACTGGGATATCCTGCATTTCAGGGGGATTCTTTACCAACTGAGCTATCAGGGAAGCCCCACTTATACGGGAGGTACCTTGAATTTGATACCAACTAGAACAGCCTGCTTGTGGCCCATCTCACATACATTGTGCACCTGCTTAAACTCAAAAAGGAAAAGGCTCATTGACCACAAGTAAAGAATGTCCCTGCTGTCCATGCTCAGTCATGTCCAACTGTTGCAACCCCATGGACTGTAGCCCGCCAGGCTCCTCTGTCCATGGGATTCTCCAGGCAAGAACACTCGGGTGGATTGCCATTGCCTTTTCTAGGGGATCTTCCCGGCTCAGGGATCAAACCCGCGACTCTGTGCCTCCTGCATTGTTGGTGGGGGGAGTAGAATAGGGGGTTCTTTACCGCTGAGTCACCTGGGAAACCACCCAAGTAAAGAATGTCCATGTTCAAAATAAAGATTAGATGCCTCCCGTCCTGGGACCCCAAGGCTGGTTCTCCTTTGATGATAAGACTCCCCTTCCAGGTGCAAGGCCATGCTGACTCACTGCACACGTGCTGATCTGTCCTGTTTTTGAAACCTTGAAGGGATATATCCCTGACTCGTTTAATGTTTTTTCGTTCTGGGGAGACATAAAACTGATGAAAGCCTGCTTCTCTGGAGCGGATTCCGAGCGATCTGAGAGGCTATGTCTTGGGCTGTAGCCCTCAGTTTGGCTCAGATAAAGCCCTTTCCTATTCCTACTGTAGACTGTCTATTGATTACTTTACTCGAGGGTCCACCAGCAGGCGGTGGCACTGCTCTAGCACCGCCCCCCCTCATCGCAGAGCAGAGAGCTCGGCCCTGCTGACAGAGCAGAATGATGTTCCCCGCCCTGTGGTCTCTGGGGGCAGTCATGAGAGGACCCAGAGTGACTGAGGGGCCCTTGGGAGCTGGAGATGTCATGGCAGCAGGTGGGGCAAACGCAGGTGCGATGCTCTGCTGCTCTTGTCGGGACCCCTGAGCTCCAGGGAGTGCTGCAAGATGGTTTTCTTTTGGGGGGCAGTGTTCACATGGCACATGGGATCTTAGTTCCCCGACCAGAGATTGAACCCATGCTCCCTGTATTGGAAGCATGGAGTCTTAACCACTAGACCGCCAGGGAAGTCCACACATGGCCATTTTCGGAATAGGGTCTTTGCTTGTGTGATTGGGGTAAAGATCTTGAGATGAGGGGACTGTCCTGGAGAATCCAGATGGGCCCTAAATCTAATGAGAGTCCCTGTAAGAGACAGGCAGGGAGGTTTGGGACAGACAGACAGGAGACACAGGGAAGGAGCCTGGGTGGCTGTGGAGTCGCAGACTGGAGGGAGGAGGCCACCGGCGGAGGACAGCAGGAGTCCCCAGAGCCGGGCAGAGGCCACGGACAGTCTCCCAGAGCCTCTGCAGGGAGCATGGCCCAGCACGCACATCGATTCTGGACTTCTGGCCTCTGAGAGAGGATACGCTTCTGTCGTTCTAAGCTGCCTAGTTTGCAGCAATCTGTTCCAGCAGCTGGGGGCCCATGCAGGTCAGGATGTGTGTGGTGTGTTTTCCAAGACACAACGTATTCGGCTTTTTGCTGAGATGGTGAATGAATGGGAAATGCTGGCTCCTTCCTCCTCTCCTCATTCTGGCTCCGTTGGGCTTTCCTGGTGGCTCGGATGGTAAAGAATCTGCCTGCCAATGGGTTGGGATGGTCCCCTGGAGAAGGAAATGGCAACCCACTCCAGTACTCTTGCCTGGAGAATCCCATGAAGAGGAGCCTGGCAGGCTACAGTCCATGGGGTCGCAAAGAGTCAGACACAACTGAGCGACTAACTCATCACTTATTCTATGCTTCTGGCTCCTTCACCAAACAAAACTTGCAGTAATTCTAGAACAAGAGAACAAACAGGCCAGATTTTGAGAAGAGCCTCTGGGCGGGGGGCAGACAGGCACCAGGGAGGGAAGGTTTGGGCCGTGGTGGCAGCAGCCGGGGCGCGGGGAGGCTGCGGTGAAGATGCAGGAGGTAAGCACGGTCTGGTTCTTCCTCCCTGCTTGGCACTGCCTGGGACGATGCTTGCCAGCCCCTGCTGCACAGGCCAATGCCACGGGCCTGGACCAGGGGTCAGCACAGATTTTCTGTACGTACTCAGCTCTGATTTTGTAGCATAGAAGCAACCACAGACACAAGGAAACATAGGGACGTGGCCAGATCTGCTGACCCAACCCAGACCGCCGCGGTGGGCAGCCTCTGGAGAAAAGGGAAGGGCTGATCCGCCCTGGACATCGTCCCTCCAAACCAACAGGACTGTGGAGCTCAGGCCAGGGGGCTGCCTCCTCTCAAGGCTCCCCAGGGCTGGAAAGGCAAGGTGCAGGGGGCCGGCAGTGGGGTTCTGGTGACCTTCCTGACGCCTCGCGCTGCCCCAAGTGTGGCAGACAGCAGCCAGTGGTCCTGGGAAACCCGGGTCCACAAGACACAAGGACTTGAGAAGACAATCACACACTGGACCACAGGTCACCATGGAAACAAAAGCACAGCATCCATGCAACACAACCTGGTATAAAATAAGCACAGGAAGGTGCTGAAGGGAGAGGGCTGGGAGGCTGGTGAAAGCAGGTCTGACATCCTGGAAACAGCAGAGTGCATGCCATTGGCATAAAAATATATCCCAGGGATGTCCCTGGAGGCCCAGGGGTTAGGGCTTCACTTTCCAACGCAGGGGGAGCAGGTTTGATCCCTGGTGGGGGAACTAACATCCCACATGTCTCGCGGCCAAAAAAACCCCAAACATACAACAGAAGCAATATTGTAACAGATCCAATAAACACTTTAAAAGTGGTCCACATCAAAAATAAATCTGAAAGAAAAATCCCAAATCAATGTCACAGCTGCTGATGGAGTGGGAGGGTGGAGGTGCACACAGAAGGCAGAGGCCAGCTTTCCCGACAGGACCTGAGGTTGAAGAGAGGGTAGAGCCTTGCCCGGAGCCCCGGGGAGGACGGAGCTGACCTGAGTGGGCGCAGCAGGGTGTGGGGGTGAGATCCGAGGCCAGCAGGATGGGCTGATGTTGAGATGCCGGAGGAAGGGGTCTGTGGAGGGGACCTCGGGGCGTCTGGGCGGCAGACCAGCCATGGGCACCTAAAGCCATGGACCTGACAGGGAAGGAGAGGAGGCAGGAGGGGCCGAGGAGCCAGCACGGGGCTGGGAGAACTCACATTCCCAATGACCTGGCCACAGCCACGGATGAACAGAGATCCCTGGGCCATGCACACTGTCAGGTGAACGAATGAATGAGGGAGTCCAGCTCTGGACCTAATCAGAGACCCCTGCAAGGGGCCTTTGGAAAGAGGCCCCAGTGTGTTTCCAGGTTGGAAGCTCTCTGCGCTCTAGTTAGCCAGGGAGCAAAGTGGCCACTCTGGTCCTCCGTGAGCATGTTACCCTCACCTCCAGGGCAGGGCTCCAGGCCAGCCAGGACTGCCTCCCCTCGAAGGCTAGGAACTCACGTCGAACCCCCGTTTACTTTGTGAATAAGGAGGACTGCACATCACAAAGAACCGATCCCCTTCCACGTACAGGCATCTTTAATCACTTCCAGCACTGAACTTAGGAGCTGCCTATTTGAAGCAGCTTTCATTCGGAGAAGGAGGATCAGCTCCATCGTTTCCACAAACCCCAGCACAGTACCAAAGCCCAGGTCATCTGGATCAATGCAGACGCCAATTCTGAAAATTGCCCTGGAGCGGCCGTGGGCCAGCTTGTGGGCAACGTGGCCCCTGCGAGGACCGAGGCTCTGCGGGGTCAGTGGGGATGGGATCGGAGCTTGTGGTGCAGAATCTGTAAGCCGTGGTGAGACAGTCAGGTCAGAAGAACATCTTAGTGGGCAAGGCTCTTGGGCATCACAGATTCACCATCTCCTTTCAGTCCCCACCAACACAAGCACCAAGCATCTGCGAGAGGGAAGTGAGAGCTGACCCGAAGTCGCCTCGGAAGGCGTTAGAGGGTCACGAGGTGGCTTCCAGCCCAGAGGGCGGCTGTCTCACCCTCGGGGCTCCACTCTGCAAAATGGGCTGCTCTGACGGTCAAATAACAGGTCCCCGTGAGGCCCCCAGCCACGCCCGGGAGGGAGCGATGCGGTTACTGTGCCCTAGGCAGCTGCAGAGAGTCCCACGGGGGTCCCCATAAAGCTGGCCATCACTCTGACTCCCAGACTGTCCGAGGTGGAGGAGAACTCAGAGCTCGTCTATGGACGGATGGCAAGTGGCCGGCGGGCGTCACCAGCTGGTCCTTTGCCCTGCTGGATCCCACTGCTGTGAGCGGCAGTGTCAGGCTGGACCCCAGCCTACTGCCTGCCCACCCAGAGTGCCACCGGGGCCACCCAGCAGGTGGCGCGTCCCGACACGCAGGCTGTGAGCGGATGCCCACCTGCTCCCCCCGCACGGTCTGTCCTCGACCCCAGGGTCCTCTCTCCCAGCTTGCGAAGCACGGGTGAACTTGAAGACGGGGTGTGCATGTAAGGAGATCCGACAGCCTAGCCCTCCTTCTTATTCAAATAGACAAGAGTCCAGTCACTTGTCCGGATGTCCAGGAGCGCTTACACGTCCGCCCATGCTCCGGTGGAGACAGTCAGGAGTACACAGACGGCTGGGGCGGTCACCGCGTCCCCTCCTGTCCATTCCAGTCTTGAAAGCAGCATCAGGAAGCCAGCAGGGAGGGGGTAAAATATCACACTGAGATAGATCTTCTTTGTGTTCTTCACAAAACTTAAACCACAGCGCCCTAAAGGAAAGACGTACAGCCTAGATGCCGCTTACGAATCAGAGCAGCCATGAACCAGGTGGCCTTGGAGGTTGTCCGTGAACTTGGGTGAAAAGCTGACGATCTGAGAACCGCTGTCAGCTCGCGGGTGGGTTTCCAACACAGGCCAGGTTCTCTTCTTCTTCCTCCACTGGGCTGTGTGCAGTGGAAAGCGCAGGGCAGGAGGGGGTGACCGAGGTGGAGGTTGAAAGAGGGTGGGTGTCCCATTCAGGCGAACCTCTCCTCTTAGGGCTGGTGGGTCATCACGGGTTTCTGTGAAGCACAGACACACATGGGCACACCGTGTGCACAAGTGGGTGTGAGATACACAGACGAACACACAGGCACAGAAACTCAGAGGCAAGGAGAGAGGAACATGGAAACACACAGGTGCGCACACGAGTGAAGACGCACTTAGATATGAGTGTGCACATAAAAACACACAGGCATGCACACAGACTCATGCACGCACACACACAGGAGGGCACACACTGCACACACAAACACGTGGACCTGCCGGTCAGAAGGCATCGGTCAAGCCCCTGCCGGTTTTTCACTCAACCTCTCTCTGCCTCAGTCTCCCCAGCTATGAATTTGGGTCTGTGACACTGGCCCTCATCAAATGGGCCATGAAGATGGAAGGTATTTGACAACTGAAAGCGCTGAAACACAGGAAGGTGTGTTCTCATTTGGAAGTACTTGGATTTTCAGGCCCCCACTGGCTGTTTCGTATGAGTCTCCTGCAGGGAACGGCCCTGCTCTGGCCACGGCCCAGGTGGCCTTTGCCCGGCTCGTGTGGGGCTGGGAGGGGAGCCTTGTCGGGGGTGGGCTGACGCTGGCTGTGTTGGACCTGTGGGCAGCCCCAGGCATCAGCAGTGAGTGTTGTGAAATCCTTTGAAATCTGTTAAAGTGGAGTCCGTGGCAATAACAGAGCGGTCACTTCATCTTCCCGGACAGCCAGGGCATTGGCTCAGACTCGTGTAATCGGAATGAAGTCAGAATTGCTGCCGGGTGGTCGCAGCTGGCAGGTGGGGTGTGGGTGTGGACAGCGGCGGGGATCCAGGGTGTTGGGACAGTGTTGGGACACTGATGGTGGCCACTGAGGCCTCCTGCCCATCCCTGGGGTGTGGGCGAGACTCTGGTCCCTCGAGGTCGGCTGTCTCGTGTGTGTGGACTGCTGCGGGGGCCCCGGGCAGGCAGCACCTGCATCAGAGAACCCAGCACTTCTCCCAGGGTCTCGTGCGGCTGGAAACACCAGGGACCGTGGTGTGGGAGAAGGCCTGCCAGAGGCGCTTCTGCAGGTGTCAAGGCCACGGCCGCTCCCGGGCCAGCCCGATGCTCCCTGGGCTTGGGGAGGAACCCGAGGCTCCTTCTACATGGAGGCCCCTCCCAGGGAAGCAGGGGGACTGCGCTGACCCCGGCATCTGCACAGGTGGCTCAGCTGCACGACCTTCGCAGGAAAGACGCGCGGCGCTGGGCAGGGAGTCCCCACTGCCTCCAGGGCTGTCCCCGATCCCAAGCCCAGACCCCCCAGGGCGAGGCGACCCCCCCCCCCGCCCCCATCAGCCCCACACTTGGGTACCTTTAGAAATGTTTTCCATTTTCCTTTAGATCTTATGTTGATCTTACTTTTCTTGTGAGTTTATCCCAATTCTTTACTTTGAAGACTTCATGTGTCAGCCTGACAGGTCACAGAATTTTAAAGCCGCCCCAGCGAGCAGAGAAAACTCACCGCAAAGCTGTGGTTGGCGGCTCTCTTCCTGCCATTGGGGTTCCTCTGGGTCAGGGATCCGCGGTACATGGACTTCCGACTGAAGGAGTCATCATCCTTGCCTTTGGGGAAAACAGAAGGGGGTTTGTTTATTAATCACACACTTACCTCAAACAAGTGTCTTTGCCTCCGAAGAAATTTTAAAAGGAGCATGAACAAAATGCACCACCCAGGACGAATGCTGTCTTTGTCACCACCAGGACATCAGGAAACTGACCGTGTCCCCCGTTCCACGCATGCGTGTGCGTGCTCTCTGCTGTCCGACTCTTTGAGACTCCATGGACTGTAGCCCCCAGGCTCTTCTGTCCACGGGATTTTCCAGGCAAGAAATACTGGAGTGGGTTGTCATTTCCTTCTCCAGGGGATCTTCCCAACCCAGGGATCGAACCTGCGTCTCTTGTGTCCCCTGCACTGGCAGGCTGATTCTTTACCACTAGTGCCATACCTTGGTATGTACAAATTATATCGCAAGACACAGACACCACCACCTCCACCTTTATGGGCTTAAAAAGCAGCAAATTCCAGGGATCCAGGCATCAACTCACTGCAACAGTCCCTGGGGGTGTCCTATGCGTGTCAGGGCATGAGACGCTGGGTCCCATGGCTCATGTAGAAATCCAGGGCCCTGATTGGTCATTTTCACGCTCTCTTAGGCCCGGGGAACGAGGGGAGCAAGAGACTTACCTTGGCTTTGGGGGTAATTGCTGAGCTTCCTTCTCACGAGACAGGGCACGGCCTCCACCTAGAAGAATGACATGTCTCTGGGTATCACTATGTCGCTGTGACTGTTAGGGGCACCAAGAGATGAATGCAAAGTTCTCATCATTCAAGCACATGCTCGTAAATGAGGGTAACTGTCTTCTGTTCTTTGGCAATATTAGAACTTTAAACAGTACTAAAATGCATGTTATCAATAAATTACCAAATATAAAGAATATAAAAGAGATGCTTGCCTTTTGGAGAACTGCCAATTTTGGGAAGGGACTCTCAAGAGTCTGTGGTGTTGGAGAAGACTCTTGAGAGTCCCTTGGACTGCAAGGAGATCACACCAGTCCATCCTAAAGGAAATCAGCCCTGAATATTCACTGGCAGGACTGATGCTGAAGCTGAAACTCCAATACTTTGGCCACCTGATGCAGAGAGCTGACTCATTGGAAAAGACCCTGATGCTGGGAAAGATTGAAGGCAGGAGGAGAAGGGGACGACAGAGGATGAGATGGTTGGATGGCATCACCGACTCAATGGGCATGAGTTTGGGTAAACTCTGGGAGTTGGTGATGGACAGGAGGCCTGGTCTGCTGCAGTTCATGGGGTCGAAAAGAGTCAGACATGCCTGAGTGACTGAACAACAACAATGATACATGCCCAGCACCCGCAGTTGCTGGCCCACACCTTCCCTTCCTTCGCCCTTTCCTGTCGCTTGGTTCTCTACTCTGGGATAGCTCTTTATCTGTGTTGCCTCCTCAGGGGAAGCGAGAGCCAAACAGCCTGACTTCCCTGGAAGTCCTGCCAACCCGGGCCCCTGGGATTCACTCCAGCTGCTCTGTGGCTGTACTGGGAGCCTGGCCGTGGACGCCTCCAGGGCTGGGCGTCCCGGGACACGTCAGGGATGTCACGGCCCCGAGAAGAGGCTGGGGTCAGGGCCAGGGGCCTGTCTGAGTCCCTCTGTCTCAGTGGTCTGTGTGGTCTCCTCCCTGACCCTCAGTCTCCCCATCACTGCAATGGGGGTGGTGTCCGCCCCAGCTCACCAGGTGTTGTGAACCTCAAACGGAAGGGATGGAAAAAATGCTGCGTTTAGTGGGAAGAGCGACCCAGTGCTGCTGTCATGAGAAGCAGAAGCAACTGGATGGTCACTCGAGATCTCCGGGAGCTGGCAGGAGGTGGTGCAGATGCCGCTCTCCCTGGGGCCCTGGGACTGGCGCCTGCCCCCTCCTTCCCACCCCACCCCGTGTCTTCCTGATGGGCAGGCTGAGGGGGGTCCCACCCACCCCCGTCTACCCTCGTGCTGGTTCCTGCATGGAGCCTCAGTGCTTTCCCCCCAGAGCCGGGACGTGTGGCTCCCAGAGCGGGGCCGTCCCCAGACCCTGTGCCTGTGAATATGTGTCCCCTGTGACCGGTGAACGTGGGGGGGGACACACGTCCAGCACGTGGTCCAGGCCAGGACAACGCCCCTGTGACCTGCAGTGTCTCCGGGGCTCTGTTACCCTGAGCCTGTTGCCCTGCCTGGGGGTCCGCCCGCCTCCCCCCAGCCCCTACCCCAGCCCTGCCCTCTGTCCCACCCTCCCACTCCCCTGCTGGCTTTTCCCAGCTTTTTTCCCCTCCTACAGACACCCTACACCAAGCCTCGCCTCTGGAGGAAGCCAGCCTGTGAGACTTGCCAGGCTTCTTAAAGTCTGAATATTTCAGCTCCACTGCCCACTAGCTTGTCCCGCTGCTAGAAAAGCCAGGCCAGCCATTTACCCTCTCCCACCCTCTCGAGCCTGGGTGCAGTGAACACATACCTCGGCCTCATCTGAAGGGTCTGCGTTTGGATCCTTCAGACCCTGGCCAGATTTCCTGACAAGCCGGGGGAGAAAGACCTGGAGAACAAGGAAGGCATCTGGGCATCATGACCGCCCGTCTGACCTCCAGCCGCAGGGCAGGTGAGCAGGACTAAGGATGGATGTTCCCGCTAATACTCGGTCTGAAAGGCTGGGATGACCTGCCAGTCCTCCAAACACCCCACTCCAGGGCTCTGGGTTCAGCAGATTACAATGCAGAATGCCCAGCTGGCTTTGAATTGCAGATCAACCTTAAGTGAACGCTCTGTGCACAGGGTGTACTTATACGGGGAAATGACTTGCCACGCATCTGCGGTTCAGGTTTGCTGGGGCGTTCTGGTGGCTGCCCCTGGGGCTCTCCTGGGAGCACCTGCCATTCTTCTGCCAGACCTCTGCACAGTGCGGTCTGTCTGGAGATCCCCGACTTGAATCGGGGAGGAGGATGCCGCTCTCAGGCCTCTGTGAGGCGGGGCTCTATCGAGCCCGTCCGGGGTCCCCCACCCCGTAAAGCGGTCTTTATATTAGAATCGGCAGTAACAGGTGAAAAAGAATCCCACCCAGGTCACTGACATCAGAGGAGGCAGCTGGTGGGGGCTCTCCCTGCCCCAGGCCACCCCGTGCCCCCTCCCAGGGCTCCGGGCATGACCTCCCAGGGCTCCGAAGTCCCTCCACTCACTGGGAGGTTAGACTTCCTCTGGGGCTTTCCCGAGGGCCGCACCGTGAGCCCCGCTGCCTGCAAGGCTGCAATCCTGGACTCGATATTCGAGACCTGGAGGAAGGACAGACAGACGTCACTTGGAAGGCCCTTCTCAATGTCGTGGACCGGGAAGAGCAGCTGCTCCGGCTTCACCGAATGTACTAATGTGATACTTTCCCTAAGGTGGGTGTCCCGACCAGGGGCACTTCCTGGGGGCCTCATTTTCACCCGTCTTCCATGGTCATCGGAAGGGTCACCCACCCCCAGGGATGAGGAGAGGGGTTCCAGACATCATCTGGAGGCTCATTCTTGAGGGTTGGAAGGAAGACGGTAGTGACTGTGGGGATAGTGGGAGGAGGAGCTTCTGGAAACAGGAAACAGGGCCCGTTAGCTCCATTCAGATGCCTCCTAAGGCCCGCCATCCTTCCTGAGGTCCCCAGGGTTCTCTGGAGTCGGCCTGCCCCTCACACCTCACTCCTGCTCTAGTGTTAGGGTTTCACTGTTGATCCCTGAACATGCCATGTTCACACCACCTCAGGCCCTTTGCACATGCTGCCTTCTTTTTTTTAAATATTTGCTTGTTTATTTGGTTGCCCCAGGTCCTAGTTGCAGCATGCAGGACCTTTAGTTGCAGCATGCGGGATCTAGCCCTCTGACCAGGGATCGAACCCAGGCCCCTGTATTGGGAGAGCGGAGTCTTAGCCATTGGACCCCCAGGGGAGCCCACACGTTCTTCTAGCATTATCCCTCCTGACCTCCCCGCTAAGTGGGCTGTCCGAGTGCTCCCTTGTGCTCTCCTCTCCTCATGAACCGAGATGATCTCCTTGGTCGTGGACGTGCTCTCTGACTCCTCCCACTAAGGATGTGAGCTCCATGAAGGCAGGGGCTTGGTCTGAGGTGTTCACAGCTGCGTCTGTGTGTCTACATGACCCTGGCCACACTCGGGAGGTTGAGGACTGTCTGCCCCACAAGAAGGCCTAAGTGAGCCCAGAGTTCCCAGGCTGGCTCGCTCCCCATCGCCTGCCCAGCCTGGCAACACACCCCTCTCCTCGGGGATGGAAGGGCACTTGCTGGAGAGAACAGAAGCGGGAATGAATGGGCAGTGGGGGCTGGGTTCCCCGCACTCTGAGGACCGAACCCCTCTTCTCCAGGGTCCCCAGGGGCAGGCAGAGTAGAGCCCAGGCTCCTTTGTGGTCTCTGGAAGCCCCTGCTCCATCCTTTGATCTTTGCACACCATTGACAGCCCCCACCCCCAAACTTGGGCCTTGGACCCAAGCACACAGGGTGACCCTTGGTCAGAGTTTGAGCCCTGGGGCCGTCCTAAAATCTAAGCCTGCTTCTGGACAGCCCTCCCAGGACAGGGAGGGGAAGGGTGAGCATCTTCCTTCCACGCTGCCTGTCTCTCGCCGACCTGAAGGGGAACAGGCAGGAGTGGGGTGCTGAGGGTGGATGAAGGGTGGTTCCCACAGAAACTCCCAAAGTCCTGCTCTGGAGCTGACAGCCTGGGCTCCGCTATGCGAGCTCTTCAGGCCCCCACCGTCTGTCTGGGGTGCCCTTCCGCCCCTGAGGAGAGGGGCGTGTCTCCAGGCCGCGCACGTTCCAGGCGGCAGGCCAGCCTGGGGACTCCGGGTTCGCTTATTCCTTCTCGTGAAGCGAACAAGTCTCCATCTCCCGAGAGGGGCGAGCGTCGCACGGCCACCGCCTACCTGGCTCTCTGTCCGTTGCACCTCACAGGCCGTGGCGGCCACTCGGCCCTCCAGCTCCGCCAGCTCCGTCTCTGTGGTCCTGCTGGGCTGCTCGGGATCCCCAGGACTCAGCGGGTCCTTTTCCCGGCTGGGTGTTTGGCCTGCAGCCGTGCGCACCTAGGACAGGGAAGCTCCAAGTGTGACCACGAGCTGGAGAGGCCGCGGGGCTCTCACTAACGCACGTCCCACCCTGACGATGCTTCTCTCTCCACTTCAGGGGCGGCTGGGCACCCGGGGCCCTCAGGGCCCACCAAGGGTTGTGGCTGGGCTGGTGGCTTAGTCACAAACCACTGATCCCTGGCCCTGCCTCTCCCTGTAACCTGCTGAGACCGCTCGGGGGACCTCACCTCCTGGGTGGCCCCGGGGTGGTCCTTGGCAGGCTTGCTTCTGTCCATCCCAGCCCCTGCATCCGTGCCCTCCTCCTCCTCAGATGAGGCCCCTTGGTCACTGATGTGGCTGGTCAACTCCTCCAGCTTTCTCTTGAGGGCCGCCTCTTCCGCGTCGGCATCGGTGGGCTCGTCACCACCTGGATGCTGAAATGGACAAGCGGGTGGGTCTCACTCAGCGGGTCATCTGGAATCACCGGGCTCAGAGGCAGGGCTCCAGGAGGTGCCCCGTCCCCCTGGGACTCCGCTGGAGCTGTGGTCTCATACACGCCCCACACGAGCGTGGCCAAGGTGCTGCCCACTCAACTCCAGAACCAGGCAGGGTGGGGTGTCCTGGAGATCCTAACAGCATCCAGGCCATCAGAGAGGCACCATTTTGAATATCTCTCCATCCCCAAACTGGGTCCCCAAGCCATTTCCTAGGGCTTAGCATCATTGCTAAGGTGCCAAACCAAGACCTCAGCCTGGACTGTTTGCAACTGGTCGGCTGAGGCTGAGCAAGTCAACACGTTTGTTCTCTGGGTTTTCCTCTGTCCCCTTCATGTTTAAACTGACATCCATGATGGCCGTGTGGCCTCAGCATCACCCGAGGGTTCGGGGGTGGGTCCTGATCTCACATAAGGAAAGCGGCACTCACGTCCAGCATCATCTGAGGGTTCAGGGGTGGGTCCTAAACTTGCATAAGGACAGTGGCATTCACGTCCACTGCCCACGGCATGTCTCTGCCTGCCAGGCTCTGTGCCCACGCTGCCTGTTGGCTTTGCAAGGGGAGTCAGAGTCGCAGATGCCCGCCTGGGGCTGGCTGAGATGTGGCCACAGCATATCCGTGACTCTTGTGTGAACATCGCGTGTTTTCTATGACATGGTGAGCAGCACCTTCGCCTCGTGTCCCTTCTTGAATCTAGATCTGGGCAGTTTGTCACCCAGGGTGAACTTGGATGAGATTCATACAACCCAGAACATCTACTTCTCTGCCTCAGCCGCTAAGAAACACAGAGGGAAACAGTGCTTGTGTCTGGCAATCTCCGCTCCAGGCTCTTATCTATGTATGTGCTTCTCAAAACTAATTTTCAGGGTGGGATTATTTGGTCATAATTGTTAGTCTCTGTTATAACTGCAGTTGCAGTTGGAGCACAAACAGGGGCTGGAAAAGAAGGGAACCAACATGTACGGATGTGAGAGCTGGACCATAAAGAAGGCTGAGCCCTGAAGAGTTGATGCTTTCAAACTGTGGTGCTGGAGAAGACTCTTGAGAGTCCCTTGGACAGCAAGGAGATCCAACCAGTCCATCCTAAAGGAGATCAGTCTTGAATATTCATTAGAAGGACTGATGCTAAAGCTGAAACTCCAATACATTAGCCACCTAATGTGAAGAATTGACTCACTGGAAAAGACCCTGATGCTGGGAAAGATTAAAGGCAGGAGAAGAAGGGGATGACAGAGGATGAGATGGTTGGATGCCATCACTGACTCAACAGACATGAGTTTGAGTAGACTCCAGGAGTTGGTGATGGACAGGGAGGCCTGGCATGCTGCAGTCCCTGGGGTCACAAAGAGTCAGACAGGACTGAACTGAACTGACTAAGGCTGCACCCCTGCATGCCTCTGAGTCTCCTGCACCTTCTGCTAGGCCCACTGAGGCACAGGCTCTAGGTACAGCTGATGGCGGGGGGCCTGGAGGGGGCAGGGGACCCTCCACCCCTGGCTTTCTGAGCACCATGCATGAGCTCACAACCCAGGAAATCTCAAGAGGGACCTGGGTGGGTGCCTCAACCTCCCTTAACAAAGGGGCTTCAGCTCTCTCTCTTCACTTGGCTGGGACGTGCCTGGCCACTGTCTGGCCCCCGGGGGTCACCTAGCTGACAGAGGCACAACCGTGTCAGCAGGAAATCCACAACTGACAGCTGCGTGTCCTCTCACAGATCTGGAGCAGAGGGCAGGACTCAGTGGCTGGAGGACAGAGCCGCACCTGCCAGCAGGACGCTGACACTCACCACCCTGGGAGCTCCGGACACCAGCCGACGAAAGGAGAGCTAAGTGCACCATCGGGGACGTGAGCTGGGAAGGGAACCGGGAGACCCGCGTTCTGACCACAGGACTCTGGGGCACCAAGCTGCAGCAGGAGTGGGTGGTGGGGCGCAGGGGACGTGAGTACAGCAGGAGAGGTGACACGTTCGGCGTCACTGCTGTGGGCAGTGGACCCGTCACTGCTGATCCTGAGCCTCACAGGAAGGCGGGAATTGATTGCGCCAGGCTGATGGAATGAAATGGCCAGTGCCCTGGGTCACCGTGGGCCAGGAGGTGCCCAGGTAATGACCTAAAGTGACTCAACGTACGGCTTCCTAGTCCCTGAGTCACCAGCTCTTGAATCTTGAGTCACAGTCTATTAGCTCCCAGGCCGGGGCAGAGGAAATCAATTCTTCCCTTTTCCTCCAAGCCCAGCAGATGTATCTTTCCTGCCATTGTCTCATCCGTGGGCTGCCTTGTCTTAAGAGGCGAATGGCACCGGCAGGCTGGGAAGATGCTTTCATGTTGTTTCATACGTAATTAATTCGATCTGCACAGCAATGAGGGCCCTGAGTGGGCAAGTCTGCCCAGAGAAGAACATGAGCTGAGAAACTTAAGCACGAGGGTTTCGGGCAGGAAGGGCCCCGCCGTTACCTCAAGTGGCTGCTGGCAACTGGAACCAGCTCTGGTCGCACGCTGGTCATCTGAGAAGCAACGATCAATACATGGCCGGGTGGGGAGGGATTCTCAGAGGACAGTCTCGTGTCCCCAGGGAGCATGGCCAGCATGGAACACGTGGCCAGAGGGTAAGAGCTGGGCCAGCCGGAGCCCAGCACTGGCACGGTGAAATGTCACCTCCAGAGTGAAACAGAAGGGAGCGCACCCGTGATGCGCATTCAGGAAGTTCTCGCCCTGATAGAGAGGGGCTGTGAGGGGGAGCACGGAGCCACGGGGAGGCCACAGTCCCAGGTCCAGGAGGTGAGCTTCGGGCTCCACGCTGCTCTCTGGGCGAGGACTCGGCCGTCTGCCTCCTGGATGGCACAGACATGATGCACAGAACACCATCCTGCTTTTCCATCTGGGATCGAGAGCTGCTGGCCCTGTGCGGACACACCCCCACCCAGGGCACACCTGCCTCTCAGGCATTCAGGAACCCAACGAGCTCCTGGCCCTCCTTTCTGCAAGAGTGGGGGTCGCTCTGCCCTGCGTGAGCTCCGTGTCAAGGTAAATCACATGCTCCCGGGACACACAGGTGGCAACTCGGAATAAACTCCTAGTGTTTTCAGCTCCTTTGCAGCAAAATGTATACGAACAATTTACAAATACAGTCCAGACAGACACAGGCTGTGAAGGAACACAAACCACTCTCACTTGATGCTGGTGAGGCCCTTTGTGGGGAAACTGAGTCGGTGTCTGGAGCCCGAGCGCTCAGGTCCCTAGTGCTCACCATCCATCACTCAGGGCGGGGTGTGTGCCATGGCATGCCATCTCAGCGCCTTGGAGCATCCATCCTTGGTGCCACATGCTGCGCTGTCTTCCGCCTCCTCTCGGCATGAGTGGTGGTTTATACAAAGTCTTTGCTGAATATCCCTCACCCAGAAAGTCCCGACCACGAGTACAGACTCAGAGACAGACGACAGGTCACGGAAGGACCATTCAGATGGACCCCAATAAAAGATTCTTCTCGAGAACTCTTGCTCTCCCACGGGCACGTCTGTGAGACCTGGTTTAGAAGAGCTGCTCTGAGAAGTGGGCGGAGGCAGAGACCTTCCTCCAGGGCCCTGCAGTAGCTCCTCCATGAAGACCCTGTAAGGGTCGGCCCCAGGTCTTCACTGACACTCAGGGATGCTGCTGCCTTGGGAGGTTGCTCTTCCTCCTGCCCAACTCCCTGTTCATAAAAATGTGGAGGACACACCACAGGTGAAATGTTAGTCGGAGTAAATAAAGTCAAGAGAAAGAAATGGAGAAGAATTCCAGAGACAAGGTACAAGCATGACATTACTTTGCCAACAAAGGTCCATCTACTCAAAGCTGTGGTTTTTCCAGTGGTCATGCATGGATGTGAGAGTTGGACTAAGAAGAAAGCTGAGAGCCAAAGAACAGATGCTTTTGAACTGTGCTGTTGGAGAAGACTCTTGAGAGTGCCTTGGGCTGCAAGGAGATCCAACCAGTCCATCCTAAAGGAGATCAGTCCTGAGTATTCATTGGAAGGACTGATGTTGAAGCTGAAACTCCAATACTTTGGCCACCTGATGTGAAGAACTGACTCATTGGAAAAGACCCTGATGCTGGGAAAGATGGAAGGCGGGAGGAGAAGGGGACGACAGAGGATGAAATGTTGGCATCACCGACTCACAGACATGAGTTTGAGCAAGCTCCAGGAGTTGGTGATGGACAGGGAGGCCTGTTGTGCTGCATTCCATGGGGTTTCAAAGAGTTGTACCTGACTGAGTGGCTGAACTGAACTGAAAGGCTATGGAATAATAGGTTGTTTCTTCCTCTTGTAAAATATATATATATTTTGGCTGTGCTGCATGGCACATGAGATCTTAAGATCCCCAACCACTGATCGAACCCGAGTCCCCTGAAGTGGAAGGTCAGAGTCCTAATCCCTGGACATCCAGGGAATTCCCTGAAGACATAATACTTGATAGAGTATAAAATAGATATTTTCATTACAGGGGATCAAGTACTGATACCTGCTATAACGCAATCAACCTCAAGAACACTGCTGTCAGTGAAAGAAGCCAGGAACAAAAGGTCACATATTGTACGATCGCATTTAGGTGAAATGTCCAGAAGAGGCAAATCCACAGAGAAAGCAGGCCGGTGTTTGCAGGGCGGGAGGATACAAGCTGTCCTTTGTGGTGACAAAGATGGTTTGGAACTGACAGAGGTGGTGTTTGCACCACCTTGTGAATCTGCTAAATGCAGATTGTTTATTTTGCTAAATGTTTATTTAGCTAAACATTTAGCTAAAATGTTTGCTAAATGTTTATTCTGCTAAATGAGTTGTTTATTTTTAAAATTTTATTTACTTATTTGGCTGTGCTGGGTCTTCACTGCTGCACGGGCCTTTCTCTAGTTGCAGTTCCCGGGCTCCAGAGCACAGGCTCAGTAGTTGTGGAACATGGGCTTAGTTGCTCCGTGGCACATGGAGTCCTCCCAGAGCAGGGATCGAACCCCTGTCTCCTGCACTGGCAGGTGGATTCTTCACTACCGAGCCACCACGGAAGCCCTGAACTGTTCACTTTAAAATGATTAATTGTATGCTATGTGAATTTCATGTCAATAAAAAATATATTTTGAAGACACCGCATGTCTGTTACGTAGGCTTGCCAATCTTGTAGTTTAAAAGTTCTCAGAGGTGAACTGACGTTAAGGTGAAAAGACTTCAGACCCAAAGCAGCAGCCAGAATGCTTTCTTTCCACCCCTTCTTTACCTGGCTCTCAGACGCGGCCCAGCCTTTCTGTCTGGGATGGTGAGAGGCCACTCTCTGAGCCCAGATGCTTTCTTCATCCGAGGTGTCCACGTCAGCCAGATGCTGGGAGGGCAGCTGCTCACTCCTGAGGATGTTTGTCCCTTTGGAGTAAGAATAGGGTTGGGTTATGTGGAGTGAAAACTGAAGGCCAGTGGGCGTTTTATCCAATGAAGAAAAATGAGAGATCACAGAGAGTGGAGACATGATTCTATTCCATCGACGTTACGGGGCTGAAGATCCCTCGACTAAGATCAGAATGGAGCAGAGTCCTTGTCCCCCCATGAGGAACTTCGGGGACAGAAGCCCCTGCCCCGGCCGGCACTCACTGGGGGCCCCAAGCGTTGGAAGCCAGGCGGTGCTGGGTGTGGCAGACATGGGTCCCGGCCAGTTTCCATGAGTGGACATGACTTTGGGAAGTCTTTCCACCTTCGTCTCTGGGGCTGGCTTTCCTGCCAGACTAGTGATTCCCAGACTCGTGGGCACGGGTCCCCAGTGGTGTGGCTTCAGAGGCTTATTCCTGGGCTCTGGCGGTGGAAGATCCCCCAAGTGCTCCCCAGAAAGTAACCCCTGAGCTCTAAGTTGGCCTGGAGAGCACCATACACAGCCATGCTGGGACAGGGAGGGGGTGAGCTCCTGTGGGATGGCACGCAGCAGCCCGTGTCCCAGGAGTCAGCGTCCGCAAGCTGTTCTTGGGCCTGACCTGCAGCGTGGCTCTGCCGACACCCTGAACGCCCTGGGGGCAGGGCTCTGAGCTCAGGTGAGGCTCTGGCCCCGCCGACCCTGTGATTTCAGCCCAGGAGACCTGTGCTGAGGACCTGGGGAAGCCGTGCCAGACACCTGGCCTCTGTGGGCTTACCAACGTGTGTTGCTTTAAGCCAGTACGTTTGTGATAAGTTGTTACTCGGCAATAGCTAACAGATACAACCCTCTCATTTAAAGCCCACAACAGTGTGATGACATAAGCGCTAGCCCTGGTTTACAATGGGGAAACTGAGGCCTGGTGGCTAAGGGATTTGATCAAGCACACACCGTACTCCTTTAAAGCTCAGACCTCATGGCTTGTCTGATACATTTATTGAGACGGCACTACCGATCAGTCTCCCACACTTGCTGTAAGATGCTCCTGATTTAAGAGGCAAGGTGACAGAATGTGTCTTAGAGTCCATGAGATAGGGTGGCCAGTTGGTCAGCAGAGCTGGGCTTGGTACTCAGAGCTGCCTGTCCCCCCAGGCACCTGCCCCAGCTCCAAAGAGTCTGTCTTCCCCTCCCCTCCCACAGCCCCTGCCATCCTCATGCTGGGGGTGATTAGGGATCCTGGGAGGAAATGTGCTGGTCTACATCTTCATCCAAAGACTTGGTCAATGTAGATTCACTTATCCACTGTTTATGGGGAAATAAAAGTCCCCTCCCCACCCCCCAAACGCCTCCAGCATCTTAATGGGCGTGTGGATCATGAGATTAGAGTCCATATAATACAATGAAAAGGGAAAATGGAAAGAGGACCCATTTCCTGGCAGACGGTGTCTTAACTACATTTCCCCGGGAGCTGGCCCCCACTGCGGTCAGGTCAGGTGGGAGCACATTGTGGCGGGCAGCCTGTGCCGTTCTGTGGTCTCATCGGCTCCTACATCACTCAGACACCTGCCGCCCCCGGACCCTGGCACCCACTCCCACAGAGCACAGGGACAGACTGCCATTCGGGAGTTCATTGCGAAGCCAACTGACAAGAGAATTAAACTGAGCGAACCAGTCTCAGCACTTGCAGACCTCCTGAGTCACAGCTGGCAGGCAGGAGGCCCAGATGGACCTGCACCCTATTTCGGTCCCAGGTTTGGAACTGCCTGGTCCTGCGGTCGGGAAGGTTGGTCCAGGTGACCAGTGACCCTAGTCATTTCAGGGACACCTGTGTGTCTCTATCCAACTCCCCCTTGATGTCCCCCGTCACAGGCAGCAGTGAGCTGTGCGGCCAGCCAAGGGGTTGAGCTGGTACCGATGAGGGTTACGGGGAGGCACCCCAACCCAGGGAGATCCGGTGACAACAGCGTCTGCCAGGACCACACACGCTGGACAATCCCAGGAAGGAAGGGGCTCCTGGCAATCAGCCAGTGTCCTGGCACAGATTGGGGCATGGGGGGAGTGGGTTCCAGCGACCCCCTTCTCCCCACAGAGCCCGTGTGGAAGACCATGGTCAAGCACACTTACCGGGAGTGGCAGGGACCCCTGGGCCTGCAGTGCAGGACTCTCCCGGCAGGCAGAGCTCCGAGAGCTCGTCTGGTCCGGCAGGAGAGAGGCTGACCCTGGCATCAGCCTGGTCCAGGATCCCGGCCTCCTGGGAGGTGGTCTCCTCCACACAGGGGTCATCTGTGAGGGCCTGAGCACACGGGAACAGTCGGCGGGTTTCACTAGAACCGGCAGCCCCTTGGAATGTGGGTCTTTCCAGTCCAAGGACTGAGGGTTTTCAGGCATCATTCGACCGACCAAACACAGGTCCCCCGCCACGTCCACTCCAGCAATTCAACCCCCTTTCATTTCAAAGGGCTCTGGACCTGCCACCAGAGCAGGACCAAAGACCTGATGGGAGCCGGGTCCCAGCTCTCTGCCCTGTTGGGCTCCGCACCCAGGGGTCCATAGATCACCCCGGGTGGACCCAGTCCTGGGCCCGCACCACCCGAGCTAGGGCGCTGAGACGTCAGGGCTCCAGCTGGGGCGCCGTCACTCTGGGGCTGGGGTGCGCCAGGCTCAGCCTCCAGTGCCTCATGGAAGGGATCCCATGAGGCAGAGATCACCCTTTTCCAGGTGAGGTGGGAGGTGGGGAGCCTCATACGGGTTGCCCAGACCAAGGGCACAGAGCCAGGGAGCAGAGGGACCCCACGGCCGGGCTCTCCCCACAGCCCTGCGGAGGCCCCGCGTCCTGGTGTGATTACCAATAGCCTCTTCCACCTACAAGACTGTCCTAGTTTGGGCAATAAGTTACAGGAGCCTGTGCATCAGACCAGGGGTGTGGGACTCGGGGACCGTCTGACTCCTCTACCCTGCGCTCCTGCGTCACGGGGGTCTGCCTTCATTAGAGGACAGACAACCCAGGCCCCTGACTCATTGGCCCCGCGCCCCTCTTCTCCAAGCAGCCCACCCAGTCTCTCCAGGGACGGGAGGGCGTGAGGCTTCTGGTTCCTGTACCCCCACCCTTGGTGCCCACCCAGTGCAATGCCCGCAGGGCCATCAGACTGTTTCCCAGAATGCTGTCCCTTCCTGGGGCCCGAAAACGTGTCCCCCAGGTTAACTCAGGGGCGAAAAGAGAGCCCACTGACCTGCAGGCTGTCCATGGCCCCTGAGACTGAGGACAGGCTTGGCAGGTGACCGCAGGACGGATCGGAGTCATCAGAGTCGGCCTCAAAGTCCCAGCCGTGGACGGGGAGGAGGCGCTTTTTCTGAGCAGGAAGGGATGCAGGGGAGGGGAGAGGGAGGGTCGGCCTGATGGCGGGGGCCGGACGCCCTGACCCCGGGCAGCAGGGGGTGTGTGGGGGGAGGGTGCCTCCAAGGGCCTATCTGCCTTCTGTGCTAGACAGGAACCTGAGCAGACCCCGAGGAGGCTCCGAGGGCCGCCCGGAGCCCACCCCCCATCACAGGATCTGCACCCCCAGCCCCTCTTAGAAGAGCAGAGGGAAGCACCCGCTGGGCCTCCGACGGGCACCTGGCTGCTCAGAGGCGCTGAGGACACAGGCGCCGGGCCCGCAGCCTTGGGGGGCAGGCAGGGCTTCTCGGGGCTAACGGGGGCCTCCCACCCCTCTCCCCTTGGTGAAGGAGGGCGCCCAGCACGGGGAGGAGGTGGGGAAGGGGGCTCCCAAGAGCTCCTCCGCCTCTAGATGCTGGAGTAGAGCTTAGCTCCAAATCCTTCCTTCATAACGGTGGCCATCTTTTGAACGTATTTGCAGGGAATATTTCAGACACTAGAGAGTGTTCTGGGAGCCCAGTAAATAGCATGAGTAGTTTTTTATTTTCATAAACACATGTATGTGCTCCCCAGGGAGCAGCCAGCAGAACCGCCAGTGTGGCTCTCAGAGACCCCCTGACTCTCCAAGGGTCTCCATCCAGCACCGCCCGCCCTGCCCCACCCCTCCCCCATCATCTTCTGTCATCCCGCCCAGACCCCCAGAGGCTCTCTTTCCTGCCTTTATCACCAAAAATAAGGGAAAAAATAAGTGAAAACAGGGCTTCCCTGGTGGCTCAGTGGCAGAACCCACCTGCCAATGCAGGAGACACGGGGTTGATCCCTGGTGGGAAGATCCCACATGCCACAGAGCGACTAAGCCCAAGCACCAGAATTACTGAGCCTGTGCTCTAGGGCCCAGGAGTCACAACAGCTGAGCCCATGTGCTGAAGGTCCTGAAGCCCGTGCACCCCAGAGCCTGTGCTTTGCAACAGCAGTGAGTGAAGTTGCTCAGTCGTGTCCGACTCTTTGCAACTCTGTGGACTGTAGCCCACCAGGCTCCTCCCTTCAGGCAAGAAGACTGGAGTGGGTTGCCATTTCCTTCTCCAGGGGATCGTCCCAACCCAGGAATCAAACCCAGGTCTCCCGCATTGCAGGCAGACGCTTTCTCATCTGAGCCACCCGGGAAGCCCTTGCAACAGCAGAGGCCCCTCTAATGAGAAACATGAGCTCCGGAACTAGAGAGAAACCCCCGCACGCTGCAACTAGAGAAGGCCAGCACGCAGCCAAGAAGACCCGGCACGGCCAAAAATAACTAGTAAATAAAATAAAGAACACGGTCTTAAAAAAAATAGGTGAAAACAAGCATAAAACCAAAAAAAAACCAGGGCTCATGGTTTATAAACAAAAGCAAGAAAGTTCACAGAGGTCAGCAGGAGGGAGCTGCTTCCCTGAAAGGTACAAAGGCTGACTTGGGGACACCGGTGCCCTCAGGACCCGTGAGACCCAGGACTCCTGGCTGGATGGGCCAGGCTGGAGGTCCAGGCAGGCCCCGCCCTCTGCTGCATGCTCTGGGTTCCCACTGGGAGACGGATGCTGAGAGCTGAGAGCACACCTGGATTCGGTACCCGGCCATCTCAGAGACCGCGGGGCACGGCGGAGGCAGGCGGGTCTCCAGGCTCCTGCCAGGTTAGCTAGTGGAGGCATGCAGAGCCTGAGGTTTCTCAGGAAATTAGAACAGAGGCTCCAGCTTCAGGGAGGACGTGGGCGGGGCTGGGGGGAGACCTACTTGGCTGCCAAGGGGCTGGGCCTGGGCCGCCGTGTCCCCTTCTCCATCCTCATCAGTCTGCTCATCCTCTCCACTTGGGTCTCCGGGCATCTGCTCAGGCCCACCTGCAGTGGATGCCTGCATGACTCCACCAGGGAGAGAGATGGGGACAAACCACTCATCCCCCCACCCACCCATCCCTCCATCCCCCACCCACCCATCCCTCCATCCCCCACCCACCCACCCATCCCTCCATCCCCCACCCACCCACCCATCCCTCCATCCCCCACCCACCCACCCATCCCTCCATCCCCCACCCACCCATCCCTCCATCCCCCACCCACCCATCCCTCCATCCCCCTCCTCCCTCCACCTGCTGTGAAGCAACGCAACCAGGCCCTCTGTCGGCCTCCAGAGCCCTATCAGAGCATCGCTTAGGGCTGGTCTGAATCACAGCAGGAAACCAACATCCCGCATCACTTTCACCGACAGTCGCCTTCACTGACCGCCTCCTAGGGATCTGAAGACACTGCGGTGCAGTGGCCGAAGGAGCCCTGGAGCTCAGTCACATTCGGCCCAACAAACCTCTTCACCTGCAGTCCATTCACCTCCTTCTCAGCAGCTGCCCCGGGAGGCGGGGAGGCTCAGCCCCTGGCCCCCTCCCCGCCTCTCTCCTCCTGACCCGGGCGCCTTCCTCACCTGCGTCCCCAGGCCTGCCCGCACCCGCTACTCCCCGTGCAGCCTTATTCTTCACTCTTTTCTCCTGTTCGCACTGGCCTGGCCTGGGTTCTTCTCTTAAGACACTACCAGAATGACCCCGTGAATTCTAGGGCTCAGTCTGGAAGCCTCGGGGATCATCCACCCTGCTCAGGGGCCGAGGGCACCCTGGCACCTCTGTGAGCAGGAAGGACTTACTGTAGCCATCAGATGCGCTCCGCACTGCATCAGGTAAACCTACGATGGAGGAAAAGGTGCTGAGGGGACAGGCATTCTCCAGGAGCCACCTGCCCGAGCCAGGCTTCCTTTCCTGCCCCCGACACTGCCTGCCTGTCCTGTTTCGGGGGCGGAAGAGGGGGGCCGTGGGGAAATGCACCCACCGCTCTGAAGCCTCCCATGCAGGGAAGACCCCAGAGGGCCCCCCACCCGCTACCCTGCCTGGGCCAGGTTTCAAAACACTCACTTTGATCCTTTCTTCTTTGTAAGTTTGAATACTTTTTTTTAAAGGCACGACTTTCCCCAGTTCGTGCTCGCTCCCTGCGCCCTTTCTCCTGTGCTGCGCTGACTGGCCAGCAGGGAGAAGGCAGCCCTCCCGGGCCATCTCCTGGCCTGAGCCGGCCTCGCTGCCTGGCCCCCACCAGCAGTGGCCGAACCGGGTCTTTGGTTGCCCCGCAGCGCCACCTCCTGGCCCTCGGCGGTGACAGTTCGGAAACGGGCAGTTCCGGGTGGTACCGGCTTCCGCGGCTCTGGGCCCTGGCTGGGCCGTCAGAATCCTCCTGGCTTTTTACCTAAGGTGGATTCCTGAGCCCACCCGGGTCTCTAGAAGTAAGCACCCCCACTCCCCGATCCCGGGGCGAGGCCCAGGTCCTCAGGATTGTGATGTGGCCGCGGTTTCCCACCGCGAGAGGGGACTTGAGCTTCTCAGATGCTCCACAGGATGGCTTTTCACACGTTGCCTGTGGTTCCCACACCTGAGCCCTGCGGAGGGGGGCCGGACCACACTCCTGCTGCAGGAGGACCCTTGGCTGGCTGGCCGCTGGCTTGCCGAGCCGAGCCGTCACAGGGGATTTACTGTTAAGCTCCAGCTAAGACAGAGATATGGGACGTGGAGAAGCAACCCAGGGAGGAGGTGGGGGAACCCCCCAAGAATAGGGTGACGGTGCCTCCCCGTGTCACCGGGGCACCCCTAGTGACATTGGCTGTCTCAGCGTGGTTCTCAGGAGGACCGCTTTACTCTTAAAAATGTCCTGTTTTCCATGATTTATCACATACCCTACAGCCTCCACCCAAGGAAGATCCCTCACCCTGCGGCAGTCTGTTCCTCCAGGTGCGAAGAGCCATTACAGGTGAGGGTGCCTCTGGGTGGTCTGTGCTAAATTCAACAGTGTCCTAAGGGGACTGCCCTGGAGGTCCAGTCGGCTAAGACTCCAAGCTACCAATGCAGGGGGCCTGGGTTTGATCCCTGGTCAGGGAACTAGATCCCTCATGCTGCAACTAAGGGTTCAGATGGCGCAACTAAATATCCCGTGTGCAGCAAAGACCTAAGACCCCAAGTGCCACAACTAAGACCCTGCAAAGCCAAAGAAATACAAACGAATACAATAAAAACACAAAAGGGTGTGCTAAGACCCCTCTGAAACAACTGTGCCAGGCCCAGGGAGTGTGCAAATGCCCTGGGGGTGGCCATGCCCAACTTCCACATCCGCCCATTAACCTGGGGCTTTAAGAGTCACAAGACACAAGGCGGCACCCCCCAAGAAGGCCCGGGGGAGATGGCCAGGCTGCGGCGCAGTGAGGACACCCTCAGTCTCAGGAGCATGGCACCTTTTCTGGACCTGCAGGGGCTCCAGACCCAAGGGCACTGGCCTCAGTCCCCCAGGTAGAGACAGTCAAGATGCTGAGCCCCGGCCTAATAGCTCTCGTAGCCTGGATGCCTGGCCAAGTGTTAATGACAGAGTCTGGGGCTCAGGTGACAGGGTGACAGGCTAGTGCTTCCTGAAAATACCACTCAGTTCTCCCCATTCAAGTTCAGGAGGAACTCCCAAGGTCAGGCAACCTCACAGCCTTCCCTGAAATATTCGTCAACCCAAATGGCTTAAAGGTGGACAATACAGGTGAACACACGTTTAGTGTAAGAGCACAGTCTTGATTTCAGGTTCTTCATGGAATAAATACTTGGATTCAAAACATGAAAGCCACTGATTGAGTTACAATCCATCTCTTTAAGTCTTGATTATCATCAGACTCAACGGGACATGTTTGTTGAAAAGACAGAGTCTAGGTGCCAAATCGGACACCTAGGGAGGAGGCCCACTCCTTACCTGCTCCCCGCAGCCGCTCACAGAGGGACCGGACCACCTGGGCGCTCCCGAAGCGCTTGAAGCGGGCTCTCACGTGCCCGTAGTACCACTCCAGTGAGCCCATCTTCACGACCCTGCAGGTGGAGACACGGAGCTCAGGCCCATGCCCTGCCCTGGGGGCGCGCGTGTGCGTGCGTGCACACACACACACACACACGTGTCCCTGGAAGGGACAGGCCAAGGCCCTCATCTGCAGGACCCTCCGACCTCCGGGTCCCACTCACCTGGCCAGGTGGCAGGGGTCACAGAGCCAGCCCTGCTCCTCTGGGTGGGGGTGGCCGCAGCCTCTGCAGGTGTAGAGGTGGCAGTCCAGGCACTGCCTCTTGGGGGTCTCCAGAAGCCGGTAGGGCTGCAGGCAGCGGGCACAGTGTGTGTTGCTCAGGTGGGCCGTGTCTGAAAGCAGATCTCTCTTGGAGTTTTCCTTCTTAATCTTACCCTTCAACTCCCTTTATTGGCAACAAGAAAATACCGGACGCCTTGTTTTTGCCACAAGTTTTAAATGTGTACACACACAAACACACACACACAGAGCTATCAGATTCAAAGATTCAGACAATAGTGGCCCCAAAGTCAGGTAATGGCACCACAGGCAGGCATTACTGTCCACAGCACCACCCCCACCCCACTCCAGGGAAGACCAGCAGGCTGGGTTCAAACACATGCCGTTCAGGAATCCAAACACGCTATGTTCATAGATGTGATATTGCATTTCAGCACTTCTGTGACTCTCTATGAGGTTACATTTTCCCAGGCTGTATGCCTATGACTTTTTTCATTGCCAAAGGGGAGCAAACCGTACAGATTCAGCATCACAGGAGGGGGCCACCCACACGGCCCGTACAATCTCACGTGACTCAATGTAACTGGAGGAGGACGAGGTCCTGGAGCCCAGGTTCATTCCCCAGCTCTGACCCTGAGCCCAGAGATTTTCTGATGCAAAGCCCACAGCCTGTAGGCTCCGCCCAGGCATCCTGTGCAGCTGGATGAGCGTGGAGCCGTGACCACTAGGACCCAGGGTCCAAGCTCCCTCAGACCAGGTGGGGTCAGCGGCTCCAAGAAACTAGCAGAGATAGAGTCAGGGGAGATCCTGGGGGGTGCACCCTGGTCTGGCCACACGGTTATATAGAGTAAATCTGTTGCCCAGTTTCATTGTTTAAGAGGAAATTAGATCCCACAGACCACAACTAAGAGTTTACATGCTCTAACTAAAGATTCCGCATGCTGCAAACGAAGATCCCTTGTGCTGCAACTAAGACCCAGCGCAGCCAAATAAATAAACAGAAGAGGAGGTTAGAAAAGACAGAAAATCCAGGAGGTCCTGGTCTGGTCAGAACAGCAGCAGGAGTCAGAGAGGACAGAGTGAGAGCCTCATCCAGATGTTGGGGTGATGCTTCCTTCTCCAGGGCCCGGCCAGCCACACCCGCTCTGCCTCCCTGGCCTGAGTGAATGGCGCTGAGTAGGGGACAATACTAGGTAAGTGGAGGTCAGGTCCGGATCTGATTGTGAGAGTTGGGAAGCTCAACCCAGACCAGACTAAGGGAGCCATAAAGGTTCAGAATCACAGCGGTCCCACTGCTGCCTGAATGTGCTCAGTCCCTCAGTCATGTCTGACTCTTTGCGACCCCATGGACTGTAGCCCACCAGGCTCCTCTGTCCATGGGATTCTCCGGGTGAGAATACTGAAGTGGGCTGCCATTCCCTTCTCCAGGGATCTTCCCAACCCAGGGATCGAACCCAGGTCTCCTGCATTGTGGGCAGTTTCTTTACTGTCTGAGCTGCCCGAATAACCCCTAAAAAGGCTACGCAGAGAGTCCTGAGGGCAAAGCCAGACAGTATTTCCTCCTGTAGCAGGGTGAGCTGACTCCCCAAGTTGGTTCTCCAGAATAAGACTGAAGGGTCCCAGGAAAACCAGTTCTTCACACCAGCGAGTGTTCACTAGCAGCTTCCCAGTGAGCTTGCCAAGTGAAACTGCCTGGAAAATGTGCCCCCGACAATGAACACACTGCTCTCGTTCTGGCTGCAGAGAATGTCTGCCAAACGTAATATTTTTAGTTTTAGATGAGATCAAATTAATCCATTCTTAGAGACAAAAATTAGCCAGACACTAGATGCCATTGTCTCCAGAGAACTCCACAGAAACTGTGGTTTCTGATGGGGACGCCCCAGAGCAGGGTGGGGGTCTAAGACAAGGCAGTGATTCTAAGGAGCTCTGGGAACCTCCTGATTAAACTAGGCGTTGGCTATGCTGAGCGGACTTCCCTCTCCCAACTATGCACTTAAGTACTCATGAAGACAGACACAAAATAAGACTCTTGGCCCTCAAGCCAAGAAACACAGTCCAGAGGTAGTAGGAACCTAAAAATACTATTATATACTGCCAGTCTAGATAAAACTGCATTGACAAGGTAAAGAAAGTGTCGGCCTCAGTCTTCCCACCTGGCCCAGTGGAGCACCTGAGGCCAGGTGGGAAGGGCCTAGTCTTCAGATCCACTCTTGCTGTTTCGACTTCAGCCAGAGAACCTAGAGGCCACCCCTTGGCTGGGCAGGGCCTTCCTCCAAGTAAGTGTCCCTCATTCTCCACCCAGGTAGAGTCAGACCCCCTGGGAAGAAAGATGAGGCTATAGGGAAGCACGCGGCATCTCAGGATGTGAAAGTGAAAGTGCAGGACGTGAGGTCCGCTTAGATAAGAGCTCACAGAGTCCAGAGGTGGTGGATATATTTCCGGTGTTGAATTTGGGGGGAACAGATAAAGACACTTTGCTTCAGACTCTTTAAAACATAACTTCTCTTCTTCACAGCTGGAGAACAGGGGGGCGGGAAGAGGGGACCCCATGTTGGTCCAGCAGAATAACACCAGATGCCGGCCAGCCACAGAGCATATCCACCCACCTGGAGAATCTGACGGGCCAGAGACATCCATAGCCTGCTTAGCACAAACACAGGGTTGACCAGATGTCCCTGCACTACAGGCACTTCAGCAGGCAAAAGCCCAACATGAAGCTGCAGATCAAAGTCACCTTCAGGAATACAGATGCCTGAATGAGATATACCACCAGAGACAGAGGAAGACTTGAAGCCATCTCTGTGCTGTGCTGAGTGGGCGTAAGAGGGAGGAGCACAGACCACACCCACTGAGACGGAGAAGACTGGGCTAAACTGAAGATGGAAAAGGAGCCACAGTTGGTGGTGAGGAGGGGAATGGGCAGAGAGTCAAGTCCAGTGATTCGGAACAGCGGCTCTCAGAGTGAGGCCCAGGGGCCTCCAGGGGTCCCCCAGGCCCCCCGGCAGGGGCCACAATGACACTAAAGTTTGTCTTTTCTGTTCTTGGGCCCCTGCACGGGCCATGCAAAAGCAGTGGTGGGTGAAAGTTCTGGGATCTCAGAACAGATCAAGCCAGAGGAACAGACTGCACCTCTGCTCTCTGTCAGAAAGAAAAGGAAAGCGTGTCTTGATGAAGTGTGTCTTTGATCGAAAGTATGTCAAGTGGGACTTCCTTGGTGGTCCAGTGGTTAAGAATCCACTTGCCAATGCAGGTGACACAGGCTCTTCCCGGGTCGGTGAAGATCCCACACGCCACCAGGCCACTAAACCCGTGTGTGACGGCTACTGAGCCATGAGCTGCAACTACTGAAGCCCACCTGCCTCGTTCTTCAGTCACTCAGTCGTGTCTGACTCTTTGCGACCCCACGGACTGCAGCATGTCAGGCTTCCCTGTCCTTCACCATTTCCCAGAATTTGCTCAAACTCATGTCCACTGAGTCGGTGATGCCATCCAACCATCTCATCCTCAGTCACCCCCTTCTCCTCATGCCCTCTATGTGTCCCAGCATCAGAGTCTTTTCCAGTGAGTCACTCTTCACATCAGGTGGCCAAAATATTGGAGCTTCAGCTTCAGCATCAGTCCTTCCAATGAATATTCAGGGATGATCTCCTTTAGGATGGCCTGGCCCTAGAATTCCACAACAAGAGAAGCCATCGCAATGAGAAGCCCTCACACGGCAATGAAAAGGAGCTGCTGCTCACTCAACTGGAAAAAGTCTGCATGCAGCAACAAAGACCCAGCACAGCCAAAAATAAACTAACTAATTAATTAAAAAGTATGTCAAGTGATGGTATTTGTTGCCAGTGACAAAACCCAGGCTTTCAAGCTCAGAGAAGACTTCTGGAAAACTTTTATGTCTCTGCTGCTCTGAGGTTGAGAGTTTTTTGTCACAGAGAGGTTTCCGGTGAGATCAACAGTGATAATGATGCATGTGATTGCTTTGGTTATGCATAATGAAATGTACCGACATCTGGAAAGTCTGCACAGGTGTCACCAAACCACAAGTGGCTAGAAGAACCGTTCCACATGTGACACAGGCCAGCGGATTTTAATGTAACAGGGAAGGGAAAGTTCACTGACATGATTTCAGATTCCACATTGCAACTTTAAGAAACTACCAGTCATAGGGTTTTCATGTATTGTCAAAACATAACATCCATAATCACCTGGAAAGGCGCCTCCTTCTTTTTCCCACTACATCTGTATGAAGCCAGATTTTCTTCAGCAACACATCACAACACACTGAGTGCAGAGGAAATATCAGAATTCGGTCATCTCCACTCATGCCAGACCGGAAAGGGGTTTTCAAAAAACACACAACAATGCCATTGTCCTCAATTACGTTTTTGTTTTGGAAAAATTTATTTTTCATAAAATTTTTATTACGTTATAAGGGGCCTATTGTTCTTTTAAATAAATGAACAACTACTTTTAAAATGCCCAGTTTCAATTTTTGATGGGTAAGTATAGACAGATATAACCTAGGTAAGCAAAACCCCTTTGGAGTTTCCAAAAATTTAAGAATCTAACAGGTCCCTCAGGGCAAAATGCTTGAGAACCACTTATTTTGAAGCCACACGTTTGCTCTCCTGAATGCAGAGGAAAGGGCTGAAGAGACAGGAGTGACGAGAGAAGATGATGGCCAGGGCAGAGAAGGGCAAACATCTGGTGGGTAATTCAGGCACACCTCGGAGTTACTGTGGGTTTGGACCAGACCACCACAATAAAGTGAGTATTGCAATAAAGTGAGTCACAGGAATTTCTTGGTTTCCCAGTGCAAATAAAAGTTATGTTTACACTATACTGAAGTCTAGTAGGTATGCAACAGCATTATGTTTGAAAGAACAATGCACATACTTTAAAGTATTTTAGTGTTAAAAATTGTTAACCATCTTCTGAGTCATGTTCTGTTTGATGGTGGAGGGACAGCTCTGTGTTGATGGCTGCTGACTGACCAGGGAGGTAGTTGCTGAAGGCTGGGGTGGCTGTGGCAACTTCTTAAAATAAGACAATGAAGTCTGCTGTGTGGATTGACTTCCTTTCATGAACAGATTTTTTTGTAGCGTATAATGCTATTTGACAGCAATTTACTCATAGTAGAACTTCTTTCAAAATTGGAGTTAGTTCTCTCAAATCCTATTTCTGCTTTACCAACCAAGTTTATGAATATTCTAGATGCTTTGTTATCATTTCAACAATCTTCACATCATCTTCACCAGGATAGACCTATCTCAAGAAACCGCTTTCTTTGCTCAGTCGTAAGAAGCAGTGCCTCATCTAAGTTGTACCATGAGATTGTATCAGTTCCCTCATGTCTCGGGCTATACCTCTAATTCTAGTTCTCTTGCTACTTCCATCACATCTGCAGTGGTTTCCTCCACCGAAGTCTTGAGACCCTCAAAGCCACCTGTGAGGGCTGGAATCAACTTCTTCCACACTCCTGCTAATGTTGATGCTTTGACTTCTTCCCATGAATCGCAGATGTTCTTCACAGCATCTAGAATGATGAATCTCTTCCAAAAGGCTTTCAATTTACTTTTCCCAGATCCATCCAAGGAATCACTATCTACGGCAGCTATAGCTTCCTGAAAGGGATTTCTTAAAGAATAAAACTAGAAAGTCAACATTCCCCTTGAACCATGGACTGCAGGATGAATGTGTGTTACAAAGTATGAAAAGTCTATTAATATCACTGTTCATCTCCATAAGAGCTCTTGGGGGATGTTTTGCATTGTCAATGAACAGTAACATTTTGAAAGGAATCTTTTTCTGAGCAGTGGGTCTCATCAGTGAGCTTAAAATACCCAGTGAACCATATTGTAAACAGATGTGCTGTTCATCCAGGCTCTGTTGTTCCATTTATAGGACACAGGCAGAGTGGATTTAGCACAGTTCTTCAGGGCCTTGGGATTTTCGCAATGGTAAATGAGCACTAGCTTCAACTTGAAGTCACCGGCTGCATCAGCCCCTAACAAGAGGGCCAGCCTGAACTTGACACTTTGAAGCCAGGCATTGACTTCTCCTCTCTAGCTATGAAGGTCCTAGGTGGCACCTAAAATCAAGATATTGGCAGGAGTGATCCTTCCTGGAGGCTCTGGGAGAAGGTCTGGTCCCTTGTTTTTTCCAGCTTCTAGAAGGCACTTGAATTCTCTGGCTCATGGCTCTTCAGAGTCTTCCATCTTCAGAGTCAGCAGTGGTGGGTTGAGTCCTTCTCACAATAAATGACCCTTGTACTCTGTCTTGTCTCCCCCTTCCTTTCATTTATCAGGCTCCTTGTGATCACACTGACCTACCTGGTTAACCCATGATTGTCCTCCCGCATCCAGGCCCCTGACTAGCAGCCTTTCTTGCACCTGGAATTTTTATTCCCCCTTGCCACATAGTCCAACATATTCAAAGACTGGGGGATTAGGAAATGGGCATGTTTTGGGGTTTGTTATTCCACCAGGATTCAGAGGGGAAAGTGTGTGAGCAGAGATCTTACTCCCAACTGAGAGATTTCAAGTATGAAATCCCTACCCCCTGTCCTTCCTGAGAAAACAACTTGAAGATGTGCTCCAGAGGACCAAAAATCGAATCTCAAGTATGACCCTTAAGAATGAGTGCAAAAGAACCAATGAGGCACAGAACTGAGGGACAACAGTATTAAAAGTATGTCAACCAAATGAAACATAAGTGTCAGAGAGAATTGCTGAAAGAGGACAAGCATTATTTAACAAGGATAGAAAGAAATTACATGATCTAAGGTCCTGACTATACGTATAAGTATCAGGAATTATAATGAGGGAAATGGAAACTTGCTGAAGTTCAGTGGTTTTTCCAGCAGTCATGTACAGATGTGAGAGTTGGACCATAAAGAAGGTTGAGCCCTGAAGAGTTGATGCTTTCAAACTGCAGTGCTGGAGAACACTCTTGAGAGGCCCTTGGACAGCAAGGAGATCCAACCAGTTAATCCCAAAGGAAATCTACCCTGAATATTCACTGAAGGGCTGATGCTGAAGCTGAAGCTCCAACACTTTGGCCACTCAGTGCGAAGAGCTGACTCATTGGAAGAGACCTTGATGCTGAGAAAGATTGAAGGCAGGAGGAGAAGCGGCAGCAGAGGATGAGATGGTTAGATAGCATCACCGACTCAATGGACATAAATTTGAGCACACTCCAGGAGATGTGGAGGACGGAGGAGCCTGGAGTGCTGCAGTCCATGAGTTTGCCAAGAGTCGGACACGACTTAGTGACTGAACAACAACAGCAAAGTTCTTTGAAGTCTTCTGAAGAGAGTGAGCAAATGATGAAAAAAAGGATAAAGAGGAATTATATAGTGATGTGTGAACGACAGACTGCTGAGAGGGAGCCTCACCGAAATCTTGTAAGTGATCTCAGACCAAAGTTAATCTCCAGGCTTTGCTGGCAGCTGACTTCCTGGTTCAGCTTCTGTGTTTTCAACCCCGGAGCTGTCTGTCAGTGGTGCTGAGTGGCCCAGCAAAGGGCGACCTCAAATTCCTCATTATTTATTTATTTTTAAAGCAAGTCATAGTTTGCAAGCCATGTCTCACGCCAGGAGATCTTTCATGGATAATCTCAGGCATTTGGGTTTGTTTGCAAAGATTACAAATCCACATCACCACCTGTTTGCCTTTCTGGGGACGGTTCACAGCCTAATATTTGACTTGTGGGCTGTGCCCTTGAAAACAGTGTTCTATGTAGGAAAATTTGGGTCCTCACCCAGCGACAGGAGTCACTCATGCATTCTAAATTACCCCTTTCCTTTTTAAACATGGGGATTTCTGTGTTTTTCTAATTCCGAAACTTCTTTATCACTCTAATTTTAAGACTTTCTTTATAGGTCAAAGATATAACTCACTGCCATTTCTGTTAAAACTTTCTTCTAATTTTTAAAAAATTAAACATTGTCTTTTTAAATTCAGATGTACATATTTAGTTAATACTTATTGATATGTTGTGCTGTGATTTCTACCTGTCTTGTCACATGTAGGTTTTTCCACCTCAAGATTAGGCACATGTTTATCTATATTTTCTTCCAGTAATTTTCATAGTTTCATGCTTTACACTTTTAATATATCAATTAGAAATTGAATTTAGGTCAAACTCCCTCCCCCAGTCTTGCACTCATGGTCAACTGTCCCAACACTCAGCTTTAATTAATCCTTCCCTTTCTCACTGATATGAAATGCTGCCATTGTACTGGAAACTGTTACACATACTTGGTTGCATTTTAAAACTCTCATGTTGGTTCACTGATTATTTACATCTGTGAAAGGCCCATGTTATGTTAATTAACATAGCATTAAGCACTTTTTATTATCTCAGGGAATAAGGCCCTCCTTATTAGTCTTATTTAAATTGCTGTGTCTTACCTCTTCATTTTCTATAATGTTTTTTCATATCCCCCAAATACTTTAGGAATTTGACCCTAATTCCTCAAGAGCCAACATCATTGCAGCATTCTTCCCATATAGAGGATGTGGTATCACTTGTTACAATTTACAGTTTTGGTATGCTGTTTAGTGATGTTTTATACTATTCTTTATATGGCTATTACATATTTCTTTTTTTTATTGGAGTATAATTTCTTTACAGTGTTCTGTTGGTTTCTGCTGTACAATGAAGTGAATCAGCCATATGTATACATATAGCGCCTCCCTCTTGCACGTCCCACCCATTCCTCCATCTAGGCTATCAAAGAACATCGAACTGAGCTACCTGTGCTATTCAGGATCTCACTAGCTATCTACTTTATACATGGGAGTGTATTTATGCCAAACCTAATCTCCCAATTCATCTCACCTTCCCCTTCCTCCTTAGGTACTTCATATTTTTTTTTATAAATAGGATTTTTCTATGTACATTCTAATTGGTTACCTCTGGTGTCTACAAAGGGGACACTGATTTTCTTTTATATTCTTGTATCTTATATAGCTGGACTACTAAATTCTCTCTCTTTTTTTTTAATTTTGTAGGTAACTATCTTAGGTTTTTATCTTCTGCAGGTAATAGTTTTGGATTTCTCTGTCCATTGGTATACTACTTATTTTGTTACCTTTTCTAATTGCATTGGCTAGCACTAATAGAACATGCTAAATTGGTCATGATAAGTGGCAATGAAAGAAATTCTTTTCTTGTTTCTAACATTAATATATCATGATGGCTATTGTTTGAAGCATTTTTCATCATGTTAAAAAAGTATCCTTTAATTTCAAGCTTGGATCATTTGAAATTAAGGAAGCAAGATGTGCCAGCATTTAGCAGGGCGTTAGGGCCAAAGGAAAGGCTTTCTGTGTTTTTGTTTGTTTGTTTCCATATGGTGCTAGACCCCACTGACATTCCAAGCAGAAGCCAGAGGACAGAGAGGGAGTAACTGAGGCAACTCCAGGAGCTGGGAGCAGAGGGAAGGTCCAGAGTACCGGTGAGGACCCAGAGAGGGAAGACAGGGTGGACGTGAACACGCCAAGTGCAGGGATGGGGGAGGTGATGCCTGGTAGCCTTGAGCCTTCTGTGAGGAAGCGGGCGAGCTCATTCCAAGGCTGGAGGTCTTGGAGGGGAGTGAAGGTTGGATGAGCTGCCTAACGATTTCTGTGCATTTTGGGGTTTGGGATTCTCTGGAGTGCAGCCCTGTGTTCTGAAGGGAAGCCAGGAATAATATCACACTCTGTGCAGTGAATACCCCACTCCCTAGTCGCTGGTTGCACAAGCCAACTTCAGGGAGAGATTATATCTGCCTGGGGCTAAATCAGAGGCTATACGGCCTCCCTCTTCCTCCTTAAATTCCCAAAATAGTCTGCAAGGAAAGCTGTTTGGAAGCTCCACAAGGCACCTGGCACTCAGGGGCTAGCCCCCCAGGGACATCCTCCCGGTGAGTTGAGAGGGGAGGTCTACCAGCAGCCCTGGTCCCTGGAACAAATGTGTTCTATGTGGGACATCTCGTTAGGAGGCTCACAGAGAAGACAGACCAAGATGCTCCAGGGAGAAGGCTAAGTGGTGCTGGTCCTACCACGTGTGAGAGGGTGCTGGAACCTTCGCCCAGGCCCTGCCCCAGTATCCTTTACAGGGTGATGCCCCCACCTGGGGAAAGAGACTGAACAGCAATCCATCTAACACACATTTCTATTAACTTTGTAAACATGAAATGAAACGCATTTTAACACACATTTCTATTAACTTTGTAAACATGAAATGAAACGCATTTTTGTTTGATTGTTTCCTGATTGGTATATTTGGTGAATCGTCTCTCAGTAAATCAACCTTGCTGCTGGTGAACTGACCTCTAGTGCACACATTGTGTCCAGCTGATGTGTATTCAGGATGGGAAAGTGCTTTCCAAGTAATGAATGTGTTTGGTTCTTGGTTTCACAGTTTTTTCCCCTCTATTGACTTTGTTCTCTCAATGACCTTGGTAAGGTTTTGAGCTGGCCCATTCATTTGACCTCTCTTTCGGAGTGTGTCAAAGACATCAAAACCTCATCTGATTGCTGTGCATCTGAAACTAACACCGCCTTGTAAATCCACTATGTTTCAATAACAATTAAAAAGAACCCCTGCTCATCTGAACAACCCCTGAGCTGCTCAGTTTGTTACAATCACCCACTCAGTGCTCAGCTGAGGGCCAGCGTCTGCACGCAGGCTGTTGTTGATTCAGAGACTAGAGACCCAGGAACTGGGAACGTACATGAGGACCCCAAGGGACCGTGCATTAATCCCAATGTGCTACAGAGACTGAGATATTGTGGTTGCAGGAAATGGATGGTTAACATTGAAATTGGTTAAATGCAGAGATTAACATTGAGATGAGGCCAGGAAGAAGGAGGTTTATGATTTTTAAAATGTCTTCAGTTTCATAACAGACCACTGGTATTTTAGCCAACTCACTCTACAGAGCCAACGTCAGTGTCCAAACGCCAAGCAGTCTTCATTCTGAGCCTGTGCCCTTCCTAAGTCTCAGCCCCGCCTGAGCAGAACTTGAACCTGTGGCCTCTGGCCTCACGGAGCCGCAGAAGCACATGCCTGGGTCCTGCTCCCGGGGGTCAGGGCGACACTAGGGAAAAGGATCGTCACAGGCAGAGGCAGCTTCACCCCTTGCTGCTCGGATGACCAATGACAGCAAGCAAGAGACAACCACATCGGTGTTTCCACAGACGCCCTTCGCTTAGCCCCGCGGCTCATCTCTTCCAAGCACATCACCAGCGGGCCGGTGCACACAGGAGGAGCTAACACAGGAGCACTTCCGGGCACCAGCATCCTTGCCTGGACTCTCCCAACCACCGCCTCTCCGCAAGGGACACTTCCAGGGACCACGTCCTGGGCTGTCATCTTTAACAAGCTCACCGCTACTCGTCACACGTCTGGCCGAGAAGACACTAAATTCTCAGCAGGAGGCCTCGGGGACTTCGGAACGAGGATGTCACCCTGACCTTAAATGACTGAACAGGGCCCTGACCTGATCCATGGCCCCCCAGGAGAGAGGGTGTTACCCGCGGGATCCTTGGGAGACTTCCTTTCCAGCAGTAGCTGGAGGCTACCTGGGTGAGTCTCCCCTTTGCAACCTGAAATGACTTCAAGAAATATGGAAAGTAAGGGTGACCGGGGTCAGGAGGGTGTGGTGCTTCCCGCAGGCAAGAAACAGGAATTTCTACAAAACTACCTGGGCTCTGCCTGGACAGAGGGAGGGGCTGACGTCCTCAAGGTTCTCCCTGGAGAGCTGGGATTCCCTCCCCTTTATCTGTCCTTCGATACAGGCATGGAGTGGGGGGGTCTGAGCTGCCAATAAAAATAACAGTGACAACAGCTGGGCTGCCCGGAGGGGCTGTGATCCCCGGACAGGAACGACCAGGCGGGCTCTGTCACTAAAAGCGTGTGGCTCTGGCTCTGGGTGCAGCCTCCAGGTTGAGGCAAAGAGCGGAGACATGAGGCAAAGCAGGCGCCTGCCCCAGTCAGCACCGGGATGACTCCCAAGGCCGGCTCTGGGCCCTGGTCCTGGGGTCACAGCAACTGATGGGAACCAGGGCTCCAGACACCCGTGGGGTGAAAGCTGCTTTGTAATGAAAACCCAGGGGTGGCCTGCAGCCCAGGACAGAGCAGAGGGGAGCGGGCTGCACAGAGAGGCAGCAGGAAGCTTCCTGGTGCTGACCCAGACCCCTCCCCACCATCACGAGGGGGTGCTGGGCTCCACTGAACCTGTTTCGCTTGACTGCTTGTCCACGCCTTGACTCCTGAGCTCCAGGGCCAGGAGAGAGTTGTGTGCTTGCTTTAGGCCGCGGGGTTTGGCGTGATTACAGCAGCCACGGACTCTGTAGGTGGGCACTCCCACAGTCCTGTCTTGCTGGGCTCCCGTCCGGGGTGTGTGGGGCCGCCCTGTCCACCTCGTGTCTAATGGGCCACCAGGGCCCACAGATCTGTGTCCTGGTTCCCTCCGCACCTGCTCCGCCCTCAGCTTCCCCAGGTGAGGTGAGGACCTCTCCACATCCACAGTTACTCAGGCCCTGACTATGGAGTCCCCTAAAATCAAGACCCCATGACCAGCCCTTGGGCAAACTTGCTGGCTCCCCCTTGACAGCTCACCTGATCGCTTCTCAGCAGCCTGCTGGCTGCAGAACAGAATTTGGGTCTTGCTACTCCCTTGCCTAGAGGCCTGCACCACACAGAGAACAGCCAGTCCACATCCTTCCGAGACCCTCAGCCTCGTGATTGCCTGCACCCCACCCCAGCTCTGACCTCCTCTCTGCCCTCCACCGCCAGGAGCCTTTCAGGCCTTTCCCTTGATCACTTCCCACCCTCCTTGAGTCTTAACTTCTCCTTTGCAATAGGCCTGCCAACCCACAAAATACCCAGAGGCAACAAGGGAGCCCAGGAGACAGCTAAGCCTTGGCGGTTGGGCGGAGGAAGATGCAAAGCAGAAGAAGAACAAGTAACGCCAAGGGGGCTTTAGCTCAGCCCACGGGAGAGACCTGCAAGATGATGCTGGGGCCTCCACAGTGAGGCTGGGGTGCACCCAGCTCTGCTGGGAAGAGGTAAAAGTCCGCCTTTGTCCTGAAAGCCCTTGGTCCCGGCTTCTGGGTGTGGCAGAGAAGCATCAAGGCTTTCCCTCTTCATCACCTTTATTCATGCAAGGCTGTGGTCTTAGCATTAGGAGAGAATGTCACCCTGGCGCTGGATCAAGTTGAAATAAAACTGTACAGGGAACGTCTGACCATCAGGAGGGAAGTCAGAGCTCCTTGTTTTAATTAAGGGGGAACTGAGGTCAGAAAGCAGGTGACTTCCGTCCAGTGTCCTCCACTGCGTTACTGCTGTGTGCCCGCCCAGAGACCCCCGAGGGGCAGGCCCCTCCAGAGATACTAGGGCCAGCTGCGAGGGTCCCGCCACACACACTTACTCTAGTCTTTCCTCTTCTTTCCTTCGAAGGTCGAAGTCCCGTTGAACCACCTCCCAGACATGCTTGGCCTCTTCATCCGTGAGCTTGGAAAGATCCAGTGTCTTCCCCATCTCTGCTGCTCGCCAAGGTTACCCCTGGAGGGACACAGGGCCCGCGGTCAGCCCAGGAAGCCCGTGCGGGTGCCGGCTGAGTCACAGAGGAAGAGGCAATGCAGAAAACACTGACTTCCCAGGAGCTGGAACCTGGGTTAAGTCGTTTTTGAAAACAGGCCAATGTGTGTCTGGAAAGACGCACAGTCAAAATAAGTAAACCCACGTGTCGAGTCCCCAGAGCTCAGGTCAGAATTCAGATGACACTGTGCCCTTTCTGGACACTGAAGATCCCAATCCATGCCAAGAGGACAAAGGAAGGAAAACCCAGCTGTCACAAACCAAGAGAAGCAGAACTTCACCACCTTGCTCGCTACCCAGGGTGCGCTCCGTGAACCAGCAGCATCTCCCGGAGCCTGTGAGAGATGCCGACTCCCAGGCCCCGGCCCTCCTGATTCAGAATCTGCGTTCTGACAAGGTCCTCGATGGGTCCTCCACCTGTCTCCCCCTCCCCCGGCACGCCCACCCCTAGAGCGTGTCTTCACACCTCCTAACAGCTAGTGGAGCATCATTTCATATATCATGATGACCGCGATGTCTCCCTGGCACGCGGGGATACCTTTTTGTGCCCCAGCTCTCTGGTCTGTGGCAGGTGGACAGCAGACCCTTGGCCAGAGACCACGATTGCTGCACTCAGTGCAACTCTGTTCTGGCGGGACAGGGTTTGGGGGGAGATTCTGTTTGGGTGACGGGATCCTGGTGGGAACTGAAAGCTCAAGAATCTCTGTGTGACTTCAGTGAGTCTTCGGGAAGGACCGAAACCCACTTTTCAGGAACATCAGAGAAGGGACCCAGTCTGTCTGGTCTCACTGGGAAGCCTTAAACACCAACCAAACACTCAAATCTGCTTCTGAATTCTGAGCAGCGTCTCCATTCACTGACGCTGACCTCCTGAAAGTGATCTCTGTGCAAATGCAAACAACACTTGCTCTGTGTTAGAAAGCAAGTTTGCTATACAAGAGGTTAATTATAATGAGTGACATTTTCTGAGTAACACTCAGATACCACTTAAAATGAAAGTGGCCATAGAGATCCCATGGCCCGTGGCCATAGAGATGCCTTAAAAAAGGTGAAAAATAATTTCTAACTTTTTTTTGCCCTGACCCCCTCAATAGTTCTAAACTCAAGCACTGTGCTGTGAATGTTGTATTAAGAGGATACCCTGATGGGTCAGAATCATTCAAACTATTTTCTTTACACTTGAATTGAGATTTTTGGACATGAAAACATTAAATCCAAACTGATTCTTAATGCTTCCCCAGAGTGCACAGTTTCTGTTTTTCTTTAAAAAATGGAACAAAAAGTCATTTGATGGATGACTGGGTTTATTCATTTTTGCTTTTTACTGTCGTTGAAAAAGTTCTATCATAAGAAGAACATTCATTTGAAATTCTATTTTCAGAGCAGATGAAAGCCGTGACTATCAGCTGAGTAGTCAGCATTCTCTCTCCTCTCCTAAAGGAAAAGTCACAATTTCAGGATTCATTTCAAGAAACTTAACTTGTGAGGTGTGAGGGAGAGAAATAAAACAAAAAGAAACCAGTATATTTTTCTTGCCATGCAAGCTTACCTGTCTTAGAGTGGGTCAGTGACCGATGACCCATGGATGAATGGCCCAGTAGGGGTCAGAACCCCTGCCTGAAGGCTTCACACCCAGAGGACGTACCCCCCGCCCCTCTCAAGCCTGTCTCTTCTGTGTGATGCTTCTTTCTAACTAGGATGGAACTTGGTTTTCTGGCTCAGACAGCAAAGTTGATCGCAGCCTGGGGACGGGCAATACTGGACGAGGGAGTTACCTCTGGAGACAGGGGTGCCTGCCAGGGATGGGGTGGGGAAGACACCCAGGCTGGCTGCCCGCTGCCTGGAGTGAAGCCGGGCAGAAGCTGCTGAGCTGAGACCAGAGAGAGATGGCCAGGGCACAGTGCTTCAAGGGACCAGGGCATCATGACTTAGCACCAACTTGGAGGTTCCAGGGGTGACCCTGAGTGGCTAAGTGAAAGTGTTCATCTCTCAGTCATGTCCGACAGCTTGTGACTCCCCTGCCAACACACACACCATGGACTGCAGTCCCCCTCTCCAGGGGGACAAACCAGGGATCAAACCCAGGTCTCAAACACTGCAGGCAGATTCCTATGGTCTAAGTCACCAGGGAAACTGATGTGTGTTCATGATGTTCTGTTTAATGAAGCCGGGAATGATGTAATAGAGTTTGAAAAACAAGCATCCCACGTAGCTAACCCAAGAGCGGACTGTCGGTACTTCATGGGGCAGATAGATCTGAAAACTTTTACTCTGGTGCCTGTTTCTAGCTCTGGTCCAACTTCTGGGTGAGCAGGAGGTGCTGGGAGAGGAGGGGAGGAGAGTGATTGGAAACTTCAGACCCGCCCCGTTCATCAGACGCTATGCCATGCAGCTCGGAGGTGATGCTTCCCAGGGAAGCAGGCTCCCAGGACAGCCAGGGGTCAGCAGCCTCTGGTCCCTGACACGGGGCTTTACTACGGTGACCGACCTTCCCATTCAATGAGTTGGTGAAGTGCAGAAGCTTAAAGCTTTTAATCCCTTTTGTTTATTTCGCTGGTGGTGGCGGCGATGGTGGGCGGGCGGAGGTGGTGGTTTAAAGCTTTTTTTTTTTTCCATGTTGGACCCAGTTGGTTCTAACTAGTTTTTTTTTTTTAACTTTTTATTTTTCATTAGGGTGTAGCCAATTAACAAACAATGTGACAGTTTCAGGTGAACGGCAGACTGAGTCATACATATACATGTACCCCTTCTCCCCCAAACTCCCCTCCCATCCAGGCTGCCACATAACATTGAGCAGAGTTCCTTGTAAAATACAGGTCTTTGTTGGTTATCCACTTAAAATAGAGCAGCGTGTACATGTCCATCCCAAACTCCCTGTCCATCCCAAACTCCCTATCCATCCCTTCCTCCTATCTTTCCCAGGGCAATGGTAAGTTCGTTCTCTTTGAGTCTGCTTCTGTTTTGTAAGTTCATTTGTATCATTTCTTTTTAGATGCCACATATAAGGGATGTCATACCATATTTCTCCTTCTCTGACAGACTTCCCTCAGTATGACAATCTCTAGGTCCATCCATGTTGCTGCAAATGGCATTATTTAAGTTTTAATGGAAGAGTAATATTCCATTACTTAATCGACAAAGGTCCGTCTAGTCAAAGCTATGGTTTTCCCAGTAGTCGTGTATGGATGTGAGAATTGGACCATAAAGAAAGCTGAACACTGAATAATTAATGCTTTTGAACTGTGGTGTTGTAGAAGGCTCTTGAGAGTCCCTTGGACTGCAAGGAGATCAAATAAGTCCATCCTAAAGGAAATCAACCCTGAATATTCATTGGAAGGACTGATGCTGAAGCTGAGACTCCAATACTTTGGCCACCTGATGCAAAGAACTGACTTACTGGAAAAGACCCTGATGCTGGGAAAGATTGAGGGCAGGAGGAGAAGGGGACGACAGAGGATGAGATGGTTGGATGGCATCACCGACTTAATGGATATGAGTTTGAGCAAACTCGGGGAATTGGCGATGGACAGGGAAGCCTGGCGTGCTGCAGTCCTTGGAGTTGCAAAGAGTTGGACACGGCTGAGCAACTGAACTGAACTGAATATTCCATTGCATATATGTACCACATTTTCTTTATCCATTTTTCTGTTGATGGACATTTAAATTGCTAAAGCTTTTTAAAAACTATCTTTAGAAAATAACCTTAAACTGAATGGACAATATGTTTGATTTCAGCAACCAAAGTGGATAAACCAAAAGACACTGGCAATTGGGAGCTGTTAGGACCCTTCTGGCTTGTGTCAGGCTGGTACATTGATGGGGGCACTTGGGATGTGGTAGAAGGTCCTGCCAGATACTCTGTCAGGTATGGCCACTCCTAAGGACCCTGGATTCATGGAGGGGACAGCCTTTCAGCCATGGTCATCTCTCCCACTGCTCCCCACTTTGCTCACCAAGACCTTGGACTCCACCAGGTATCCCTCCAACCACTACAGTCGGGGGGGAACATGGGGGCAGAGGACACGCCTGACCCACAGAGGGGACAGGGTTCTGACCTGCCCTGGCCCGGGGGGACCTCCCAGGGCGTGCGTGCTGGGGAGGGCAGACTCACCAGCCTCTGTCTGCTCCTGGCTCTGCTTGGGTGTAGATAACGCCTAGTCATGAGCTTCCTGAACAAAACACTTTCAATTTGTGCCTGGTCCAGGGCTCAGATTTAATCACATTGTTAATCTTTGAGACTGTTAGCCCTCCCCAGTCATTTATAAGTTATAATGGAGAAAAGAGAGTGTTACATGGAAGTAATGAGCTGGAAACAGACAGTGGAACTGGTTTTACAAAGTGGATAGCCTGAACCCAGATCACTGCATTTCACCCGTGGCTCATCTGTATCTGTTACAGATTTGAGTTCATATTTTGACCCCATTAAGGGGAAATAGGGGTGCGTGTTCTTCCTACACACAACTTGGGCCAGAGGGGCCCCCTGAGCCTGGGAACAAAGACAAGAATGAGTTGTCACCGCCTGAGCTGATAAACCTTCCAGCAAGCCCAAGTTCCTCTTAAATGCTCTACTAACAATGGCAGGAATGCTCTCTGACTCAGAAGCAGGTGGGTGACCCTTACCGATAAAGGTACAGGCGCATTCTTGGGGGAAGGCCCAGGTGCTAGCTGGGGGCAGGAGGGCTCTGCATTAACCCTTTGTGGCTGTTCCCCAAATGCTGCCCTCAGAGCGGGGCTATGTGGTTACTCCTGCAGGAAGGGCTGGCTTCCCAGACACACAACCAACCCCTCAACCTTCCTCAGCTGCAAGATGAGCACATTTCCACCCTGGAGGTACCCCGTCCCTGCAGGTGCTCTGAAATCACCCCAGCAGCTCCGGCCCTGCCGCTTGCCTCCCTCCTGCCCCATCCCTCCTCTCTCTCAGCATCCTGGGGAGCTGCTGGAACCCTTGTTTCTACACGGACATCTTTCCACACTTGCAGGAAATCCTCGCATACAGACTACAGAGCAAGGACGGGGCCCCAGGTGATGCTGCGGGACAAGGATGCCCTGAGGGTCAGGGGCTGGGCTCTAATTCCGGTGCAGGCACCAGCCGGCCCCCACGACCAGGGACCAGTCCCCTTCCTCTGTGGGTCTCAGCATTTGCAGCCGTACCATGACTTCTCCGGCCCTCTCCAGCCTTGGGTGATGCCAGGAAGTTGGAATTAGAGGGAGAGGTCAAAGGGTGGGTGCAGGGGAGGGGGCCTCATCCTCCAGAGATTGCTTCTGCAAAGAATGAGACAGTCAGCCCCCGAACGCTGACCCGATGGCAGGGGTGGGGGGCCCCCATGAGCCATCACCACGCTGCCATCCGAGGGCACCAAAGCACCCTTCCGAGTGGCCTACGGGGCTCTGGTTCCTCTTCACCAACCCCCAAGCCTCCCCCTGAGCTGGCCTTAACTTCTCAGTCTCTAATGCCTTAATCAATAAGGCCCCTTGCCTGCTAGTCCGTGTGTCTGGACCAGTCCTCAGTCACTCCTGCGGGGCACCTACCACTGCATCCAGATTTTGGATGTAGGGGGAGCGCAGGGACCTATGACTGGTGCTTGGATTATAAGGCATGAGGCCCTGGAGACCCCAGCATGGGGCTTTTGCCCAAGAAAGCTGGGTCTTGCTGAGGCCTAGTGGAGTGGCCGACAGAGGGCTAGATGGTAAAAGATGGACGTGAGTGGCTGAACCCAGGTGCCAATGTCACTGCTCCACTGCCATGGTCTTTAAGCCCTGACCATCTCCCTGGGCTTCATGGCCATGGGCATTGCTGCCTTTGCATGGTGGGCCAGTGGGGGCCTCACCACCCCCCTTTATCACGCCAACCTCTCAGAAAGAAATATGTAACTAAGAAGGAAAAAAAAACCAAAACAATTAAAAATGTAAAGGTCCCAGCCCGACTGAAAATGGAGTGGGGATCTTCCCAACATGTGGTTAAGGTGCGTAGGACGCAGGTGTCTGAGCCTGGGAGACCGGAGGGCCTTTGTAAGCAGGTCTGGCTCAGGCTTCCCAGGTGGTGCTCGTGGTAAAGAGCTCGCCTGCCAATGCGGGAGACGCCAGAGACAAGTGTTCAACCCCTCATGGGTCGGGAAGGTCCCCTGGAGAAGGGCACAGCAACCCTCTCCAGTATTCCTGCCTGGGGCACCCCACGGACAGAGGAGCCTGGGGGGCTACAGTCCATGCGCTCCTCACTCTCTGGCTCGGGCAGCCTGGGCCAGTGCCCACTGCCTGACTCTCTTCGCCTGTAGACCTGTTCCCCCACCCTGTGGGCTGGTCTGGGGCCCTGTCAGCAAACAAAATTCCAGTAAAAGTGGGGCTTTCAGAGGCCCCAAGTCCAGGACACCTGCTCCCCTGCCAGGGCACCCCAGGGCTCTCTTTCTGGCAGGAGTCGCTCCCCAAACAGCCTTGGCCCCTGAGTGACCTGCCCGGCTTAGTCTCCTCGGAGGGGCAGGCTCAGCCCCATCTGCAGGGCCATCCCCAACAGGATTTCTGATGGAAACCACCGATTTGCCCAAAAGGGGCTCCCGAGGATCCACACCTCCAGTTAGGTTCTCCAGGTGAAGCTTGGCTTTGGGGTTCGGTGGGGGTGGGGGCTGGGCGCGTCCTCCGCATCAGTCAGGAGGGACCGAGGCCTGGGGGGCTGTTGGGGGCGTTTTCACACCGGCGAGGCTGCAGCCAGCACCGCGGACCCGCCCACCGCTCCGGTTCTCCCTGAACTCACCGACTCCGTCCCAAGGGGTGTCGGCCCTGGCCGCCGGGACTCCGGGGTCGCCCGCTCCAGTCCTGCCAGGGAGAGCGAGGCGACGGGCCGGGCGTCGGGTCTCGGGGCTCTGAGGCCAGGCGGGCCGATTGGGCCGGGCCGGGCGCAGGGCGGCGGGAGGGCGAGGTCCGGGTGCCCGCGGGGATCACGAGGGCCGCGCCCGCCACGCCCAGCTCCGGGAGCGCCGCGCACCTCCGGGTGCGGGCGGCGGGCGGCGGGCGGCGGGCGGCGGGCGGCGGGCGGGGCGGGCACCCGGGCGCCCGCGCGGGAGGCGCCAGCGCCGGGCAGATCCCATGGCTCCTCGCCCACAGCCTGCTGGGCGGAGGAAGGCGGCGGCGGCGAGGAGGGCAGGGCCGGGCCCACACCTGGAGAGTCGGGCCGGGAACGCGGCCGCCGCGAGGCCCCCTCTGCGCGGCGGGGCCTGGGGGCCTTTCGCGTCCTCGGACCGCACGCTTTCTGACTTAATTCCCATCCCAGCTCTGCATTTACTCTGCTATTCACTTCGGCTTTACAGAAGGGACACGGAGGCTCAGGAAGGCGCCTTCCCCAAAGCCACCGACGAACGCGTGGGAACGCCGGCGGGTAAGGGGGACTTTGGAGCGAGAAGCCCCAGCGCCAGGGTCGCCGCCGCGAGGAGGGTCCAGAGACCTCGCCCGTCAAGAACAGTCGGCGGAGTCAGCATCCGCGCGCAGACGGGGCGGGAGCGGACCCGAGGATGCCCTCGGTAGGCGAGAGGAGGGCAGCCGCTGGGGAACCTCCTCTGAGCGCCTGCCGCCGCTTCCCTCTCCATGAGCTCAGTTCAGCTCAGTTCAGTCGTTCAGTCCTGTCCGACTCTGCGACCCCATAGACTGCAGCATGCCAGCCTTCCCTGTCCATCACCAACTCCGAGAGCTTGCTCAAACTCATGTCCATCGTGTCTGTGATGCCAGCCAACCATCTCATCCTCTGCCATCCCCTTCTCCTCCCGCCTTCAATCTTTCCCAGCATCAGGGTCTTTTCCAATGAGCGGTTCTTCGCATCAGGTCGCTCAGGAGCACCTCAAATCCACAGGGTCCCAAGCACCGCCAGCAGCTCCAGCCCACTGTGCCCGCTTGTCCTTCCCAAATCCCCTGGACATTAAGGGCGTCACCACCTTCCCTCTCCCTTCCGCACTTGTGCACATCAGAGCCGCGCTCGCTTTGTCCCTCTCACTAACGGAAGGAAGATCATGTACAAGAAGTACATTCTTTCCTCCAGGAACTACTTTTGAAACTTTCCCTACCTGTGAAATGGGGATACAAATATAAATAAATACATAAATGATCAGTGCTTTTAGGTGAAGGGGTACTAGTATCTCCATTTTACAGAAGAGGAAATTAAACCTTACAGGATTGTTGTGACCTCACATTGGATAACTTATAAGGTGTTTTCAAAAGCCACACAATGCTGCTCAGGTTAGAGCGTTGGTTGTCTGCTGTGGGAAGCCCCCTAAGTGCATTTGGGTATTTCAGGCCCCCAGGGTAGCAGCAGCTCTGGCCAAACACTGTGCGCAAACCCGGAAGTAGGGGTCACTTACACTTCACCAGAGTTTCCAGAAACCCTATGAACCAATTCTTATGTTTTTCATTTCTTTACCATAACCTTTACAATTGCTTACAAAATTAACAGATCCCTTAAAAGTTGGTATCAGAACTGTAAATTGCTTAAGGCAAAAGTTAAAAAATTTTTTTATCTTTCATCTGTTTTTTTAAAAAATTGAACTATAGTTGATTTACAACATTGTGTTAGTTTCAGATGTTAGTTTCACAGCAAAGTGATTGACACATATATATTGCTTTTCAGATTCCCTTTCCATTATAGATTATTACAAGATTTTGAATGTGTTCCATGTACTATACAGTAGCTCCTTGCTGTTTATTATTTAATATATAGTAGTGTGCATATATTAATCCCAAACTTCTAATTTGTCTCTCTCCCCCTCTTCTCTTCGGGAACTATAGTTTGTTTTCTATGTCTGTGAACCTGTTTCTGTTTTATAAAAATAAGTTCATTTGTATCCTCCTTTTAGATTCCACATATAAGTGATATATGATATTTGTCTCTGTCTGATTTACTTCACTTGATATGATAATCTCTAAGTCCATTCATGTTGCTGCTCATGGCATTATTTCATTCTTTTTTATGGCTGAGTAATATTCCATTACATATACTACCACTTCTTTGTCCATTCATCTGTCGACGGACACTTATGTTGATTCCAAGTCTTTGCTATTGTGACCACTGCTGCTATGAACACTGGGGCATATGTACCTTTTTGAATTATGGTTTTTGTCTTTTCCAGATATATGCCCAGTAGTGGGATTGCTGGATCATGTGGTAGCTCTATTTTTACTTTTTAAAGTAACTTCCATACTCTTTTCCATAGTCTTTAAATGTTTTTTATGCTTTTGTGCTTATTTACTTAAATTAGTGGGTTTTTAAAATGTGTAAAGCTGATGTGGTGATATATGATAAAGATATGTAGTAAAGAATATAAACAATATAAAAGGAAAAGTCAAACTCAACCTTATTCCTCCTCCCAAGCCCATTTCCCCAAAGCAATCATTAGCAGTGGTGTCTGTGTACTCTTCCTGATTATTGTGTGTGGTTAAGCATGTGGACTCTGGAACCAGCTGCAGGAGTTGGACCCCAACAGAATACATCATCACTGGGCTGTCACTTAACCTCCCCCAGGCTCAGTTCTCCCTTCTACATGGTGGCAAATAGCAATAGGATCTACACAGTAGGCTTGTTCTGAATCAATATACACAAAGCGCTTGGGTTAGACCTGCCAGGAGGTGAATGGTTGGTAAATATTAACCGCTATTTGGAAAAGACCCTGATGCTGGGCAAGATTGAGGGCAGGAGGAGAAGGGGGCAACAGAGGATGAGATAGTTGGATGGCATCACCAATTCAGTAGACACGAATTTGAGCAAACTCCAGGAGGGGAGATAGTGAAGGACAGGGGAGACTGGTGTGCCGTAGTCCATGGGGTTGCAAAGAGTTGGACACGACTTAGCAACTGAACAACAACGATTAGTATAGACCTGATTCATTCTTTTTAATGGTCGCATAGTATCCACTGCCATGAGTTTACTGTCATTATTTTACTACTGTCCTATTGATGCACTGCTAACTTTGGTTTTTTTGCTATTTAAACTATTTCTGCCATAAATATATTACAGATAATATTATTGACATACACATGTTTAAAGTGATATATAAATATAATTATACATACATATGTATCATTGTACATACAAATGAAAACAATTGTATCTATCCAATAAAATCTTATAAAATTGAATTGCTGAGTCAAAGGACATATGCAATTTTTCAGAGAAAACTCTAGACTAGAATTTTAAGAGTTTAAGTTGTGAAAACAATCTCAAAATGACAGAAATTTACAGGTATCGTACCAAGAACTCCTCCCTCCAACGTGTAAGCTGCTGACCTGATGCTTCAGTGTGTGTTGTACAAACAAGGACAATCAACAAAATTTCAATCCAACCATCAAACTTGGTAAATGATTTGTTGCGATGTAAATCGTGAGAACCTTTTCCAGTTTTGTCGTTTGTCTCAATAATATCCTTTATTTTGAAGGATTCGGCTCCAAATATCTTGATTTCTTAATTTAGCTATTTAGGGGGAAAAGGGAGGGGACAGAGAACAGAGGAGCGGAGAGATAAGCTTGGTGGCCGCTGGCTAGGATCTTGGGGTGAGTTGTTTCTCCTCCTCCTGGTATTCTTGCCCCACCCTTACCTTTGGGGCCCTGCCCCCCTGCTGCCCTTCCGAGGTTCTCAGGGGCCCCAGTGGGCCCTGGTGGTACTCTCTGGCTCCCTGACTTTTTGCCTCTGCCCTTGTATCTGTCCTTCCTTGTTCACCTGCTTGGAGTTGGCTTTCTTTTTCTAAGACTATGTGGTCCAATCCTGTCTCTTAGAGAAAACTGATGCTCGGAGAGGAGTGGCATACACCCAAGGTCATACAGTGCGTTAGTGAGGCTCACCTCTGCAACAGGGAGGCTTGCATAAAGCCGTCGCAGACCCTCAAGAAGTCGGCCTGGTGCATGGACACCAGAGGGCAGTAGTGGGCCCCTCCCCACCTCCTTGTCTCAAAGTTGCTGTCTGGAGATGCTGGCTTCTCTGAGATTTGAAGTGAACAGGACAAGGAAGGCGGGGTGGCTGTGTCATCCATGCCATCAGGAAGATCAGCACGGAAGGTGGGTCCCAGGGGAAGGCCCTTTAATATCCCTGTCTCCGGGGGTAGCTGGGCAGCAAGTCCCTTTGAGGGCTGGGCTGGGCTGGGACTGTCCTCATCTCTCATGGTGAAGAGGGGGCCCTGGGGAGAGGAGGACCCTGACCTGTTGGGGAGCATCTACAGTGTCTGGAAGTGCCAGCTTCCCCCAAGAAGGCAGGTGCAGGGTTCGTGCTGAAAGGCCTGTGGCCCCTGTCCACTGCCTTCCCTGGGTCCTCTTCAATTGTGCCAGCAGGCAGCAGTTCAATCCACCCTGCCTTCTCCCCTGTCTGAATCCACTGGGCTAGTTTGCCTCTGGGGCTCCCGGAACATCTGGATTTTTGAGATGAGCCCCCAGAAAGTTGAACACATGTAGAATATCACCCCCAATCCCAGTCATGTTCTGTAAACTATAAGTGAAGTTGCACAGTCGTGTCTGACTCTGCGGCCCCATGGACTGTAGCCCACCAGGCTCCTCCATCCTTAGGATTTTCCAGGCAAGAGTACTGGAGTGGGTTGCCATTGCCTTCTCCAGGGGATCTTCCTGACCCAGGGATAGAACCCAGGTCTCCCACATTGTGGGCAGATGCTTTACCGTCTGAGCCACTAGGGAAGCCACTGTGTAAACTATAATTTAAAAGAAAATACATGTAAATGGTACAGTTCAGTTGCTCAGTCGTGTCTGACTCTTTGTGGCCCCATGGACTGCAGAACGCCAGGCTTCCCTGTCCTTCACCAACTCCTGGAGCTTGCTCAAACTCATGTCCGTCGAGTCGGTAATGCCATTCAACCATCTCATCCTCTGTCATCCCCTTCTCCTCCTGCCTTCAATCTTTCCCAGCATCAGGGTCTTGTCCAATGAATCAGTTCTTTGCATCAGGTGGCCAAAGTATTGGAGTCTCAGCTTCAGCTGAGAACTGATTCATTGGACAAGACCCTGAGTTCCTTTAGGATGGACCGGTTTGATCTCCTTGCAGTCCAAGGGACTCTCAAGAGTCTTCTCCAACACCACAGTTCAAAAGCATCAATTGTCCAGTGTTCAGCTTTAAATGGTGCAAATGAACTTATTTGCAAAACAGAAATAGAGTCACAGATGTAGAAAACAAACTTATGGCTCCCAGGGGAGAAAGCAGGGAGGGGGAGGGGATAGATTGGGAGACTGGGATCAACACATACTCAATACTATATATAATACAGAGGACTAATAAGGACCTTCTGTAGAGCAGGGGGAACTCTGCCCGATACTCTGTAATGACTTATATGGGAAGAGAATCTGAACAAGAGTGGATATGTGTATTTGCTTACCTCGTTCCCTTGCTGTACCCCTGAGACTAACACAACCTTGTAAATCAACTATACACCAGTACAAATTTTTACAAAAGAAAATTCATTTACATCAGATACTGAATGCTTTTCTTTCTGTTATAAATCTGAAAAACTGAGGAGAGTCCTGCTTTGGAAAGCGCTCCCCTGGCCTTGTGCTTGTTCTCCTGGGTGGGGAACCTTGGGCCTTGGAGGAGGTGTCGCGTGACCCACTTCCCACCGGCTCTTCAGTACACAGGGCCCCATGACTGCCCTCCACGCGGTGCCGTGCACACAGGGACCCCTGAGCTGTATGTCTTGGGTCAGAACCACCCCAGGAAAGCGCCCGGCTGCTCTCCCAGCCTCTGCCCTCCTTCCCTCTAGCTCTGGGCTCCAGTCCTTTTTGAAATGATGTCCCTGCCCCACTCACTTGGGTAAGCCCTACTCCATTAGGGTCTCAGCTCAGCTGTCCTTCCTTCAGAAGAGCATTTCCTGACTGTCCAACCCTCCCCACTATGAGACTCTCCATTTTTCCCTGCACGTTCTTGCAGAACCAGTCTCCTGGGTTACCCACCACATCTGTGAGATGGTCTGGTAACATTTTTGCTCTCCTGCTCTAAGCTCTGGGAGCTCCAGGTCTGGGATGTTCACTTTCTGTAACTGCTGCCGTTCGTGGGGCTACCTTCCTTTTTGGAACACTGTGTGGGTCAATCCTGTCTCTTACAGATGATAAAACTGATGATCAGAGATGCTGTGGCGTACACCCAAGGTCACACAGCTCTGGGAGTCCCAGGACTGTGACATTTGCTTTGATATTCTTGCTGCAGTACACGCTGCTTGACATATGGTTGGCCTTTGGTAACTACTTGTTGAATAAATGCTGCTTGATAATCATAATTACATCTTTTGAGGATGCTCTTGCTTTTAACTTTGACAGAAGAGCATTTTCCAGACAGAGGCCTGACCCCACTGCCCTGGTGGACTGAGCTCACAGCATCTTCCCAGGGAGAAGGGTCAGTTGGGAAGAGGGCTGGTGGGAAGGCAGGTGGCAGGGATGGAAGAGGGAAGCCATCTGGGGCTGTCATTCCCATCTTTCCCTCGCCCTCCAGAGCCCTTGCCATGTTTTGAGACACCAGCCCCCTAACTCAGCTCAGCCTCTCCCCATCTTGGTCTGAGATCCTCCTTGCATTTTCTCCCTGGAAGGATGTGTTGGAGGGCATGAACAGCCCCTGACTACTCAAACCTGCAGGGGATTCATTTGCCTGTTTCTACCCCATGTACAAGGCTTGTTTTGGCAAGTTGCTTTCCCCTCATCTGAACACATGAGGGACTGATTTTGATAAGTACTGAGAAGGAGCTCTAATTAGCCAGACAAGCCAGCCAAGAAGAGGGGGAAATCTCCTGAAGAATGAAACCCTTGAGTCTAAAGCCATCAGACCATGCAGGTTTTGGGGATTTTGGAAGCGTCAGGCTGGTGGGCTCTTGCCTTTCCCTAAAATAGCTGAACTAGGAGCTTTCACTGTGAAGGATTCAGAAACTGAGCAGAAATGGCTCAAACTGAAGGAGAGGAACTGAGGCAATTAAGTTTTATGCTCTGTTCTCAGAAGACCTCCCTTCTGGAAATCACAGTCATGTTTACGAGGAGGTGGAGCATGGAGGGAACCAGCCTGAAACCCTACTGCATGCCCAGTGAGCACCGTCTGGGTGCTTGACTTACATAATCTCAACTGTGTTGGGTGCCTGACCTTTACACTATGTATTGTATTACACAGGTGCCTGACTTAGTTGGATTGTGCAGGTCAGGAAGCTAAGACGCTAGTTCAAGTTCATGCAGTTAGAGACAGGAGATCAGATTCAAGCCCAGGTCTGAGTGTCTCTAAGCCTAGACTTCCACCTGGCCGGGGTGGGGCAGACTCTCCCTACAGAGGGAGTGACCTGCTCAGTTAGTGCCCCAGAGCCAGGAGCAGAGAAGCTGTGAGGCGTAGACCTGGGAACGCAAACCGGAGCCCCTCTGGTGGTTACCTCCCAGGGCCCACGGAGGGCAGTGGCCAGGTGAGCCCCTGAGGGCGTCCCGCCCTCATCACCCCCAGGCCCAGGTCCCCAAATCACAGTGTGATGGTGTCAGCTCCTTCTGGTGAACCCAGCACTCAGGTCCATGAGTCCCAGAATGACCTGATTTCAGCTTCAACAGCGTTTATGAGTGGTACTTCACGTTCAACTCTCGTACGAATGTTCCGGAATATTTGCAGTGTTGCTAATGACCTTCCCTGCGGAGAAGTCGGTCACAAGACCTCTCACAGGAGCTGCCGCCACCCTCACCCTCTCTGTCTGGTGCCAGCACAGGGCTTTGGGGTCAGTGCCAGCTGGAACGCGACCCAGAACAGGAGTGCCTTCCAGCAGCGCCTCGCCCTGCGGCTTTGCCAGCTAAGAAATGCGCCCCCACCCCACCCAGCCCACGAAGCCTCCCTGCCCTCTCCCCTAACCCCCTTCTCTCTGCCGTCTTTGTGTTAACTGTCCAGTTACCTACATCCTTCCCCCCACCTGAACCCCACACTCAGTTACAATTTCCAGCTTTCTGACCTCATGAATCCTCACGGGCTTGCTTGTTTCCTGGAGCATAAGCTATGCCTTCCATTCAGGGTGGAAACTTGACGTCAAACTGGGCTTTCATGCCTTTACTTTTTTTCTCCTCCACCTTCCAAACTGGCTCAAACTCTACGTGCTTTAGGGGCCAAGCTAGGTCACTAGTTTTGAAATTAGCTTTGGAAGTGTTATTTTGGGTTTCTGGAGACGCTTGATTAGAATGTTCGGGTTTGAAGTCACTTAAAAACTGTAATAAAAACCCATCATCCTTGGGAAACGGAGCAGCAGGCTCCGGTCTCTGTCCTCAGGGTGCGAGATGAAAGCTGGAATGTTGATCGTGGCGGTGTTTACAGAAACCCACGTTTCCTGCCACCTAAGAGCAGACTGTGCTGATAATCAGACAGAATTTAACTGTGGAGCTGCCGCTATATGATTTCCAGATAAAACACAGGATGCCCAGCTAAATTTGAGTTTCAGATAAACAATGAACAATTTCTTTTGCATCAGCTTGTTCTAAGTGTTTCATGGAGCATACATACTTATACTAAAATATTATTTGCTGTTTATGCGAAATTCGAATTTAACCAGGCATCTTGTACTGACATCTGGCAAATACGTGTCAGGGCTACAGAGGGAACACCCTGAGTATGCTTTCTATGCTAACGTCAGGACCTTGAGAGGAAAGTGCTGGCATCCTGTGGCCTTAGGATTGGGGACATTTGGGTGGGTGAGTCTAAGCTTGAATACCTAGATTTCCCAGAATGCTCTGAGCATGGAGAAGCAGCCCTTTTACACGCTGGTACCCAGAGATGGGAAGACTTTCCTGGGGGTGGATGTCTTACAATGGGACAATTGTCCTCAAGATGTGTCCTCATCTCGCCGTATTTCCTCTAGATTACTAACTGGGGCCAGGTCTCAGTAGAGCCGAAGTGGAAAAATAAAGTTCCTGCCCTGGGAACAAATAAACTCCTCAGCAACACAGTGACAGATCCTGACCAGTAGGTATCACCCAGTGACAGAGTGAAATGTGTGAGTGTGAACCTTGAAGATATCAAATTGAGTTTATTGGTTTGCAAGAATGCTCCCACGTGCCAGGATTGGACATTAAGAAATTATTTTAACACACTGCTTTGTGTTGTTTTTGTAAACCCACGGACTCACCCCAGTCCCCCCAAGTTTCCAAAGGGTGAGAAAAGACTCTGCAAATCTTGTGAAAGCGAAAGTCACTCGGTTGTGTCTGACTCTTTGAGACCCCATGGACTGTAGCCTGCTGGGTTCCTCTGTCCATGGGATTCTCCAGGCAAGAATACTGGAGTGGGTTGCCATTCCCTTCTCCAGGGGATCTTCCCAACACAGGGATCAAACGCAAGTGTCCCCCATTAGGGCAGATTCTTCACCATCTGAGCCACAAGGGAAGACCGTGCAAGTCTTGGGCATGACATAAACGAGATGTAGGCACTGCGATTGTCTTCCTAGAGTATTAAGTAAGAGCTTAGCGGGCTTAGGGAAGTAAGAACATGAGATTGGATCTATTATGTAAGATTGTGTTAAGTATCTGATGCCTGTCATGGTATCATCCTCAGGAACCTTGCTTGGCCATGCTTGTTCAGCACACAGATGAACTTTTCCTAGTTAGATCTGGTGTACTGGAAGTGGCAATCCCTCTGGATGCCCAGCTAAGACTTACAGACTCCAAAAGTTGGAAGCAAATCCTATAAAGATTCAGGGGGATGTAACTTTGGTAAAGTTTTGGGGTCTAATGATCTAGAGCAGGCTGGAAAGTATCCTCTAAGGTAAAGGTAACTTATTCACTTTGGGGTCCCTGCCACAGAGACAGAGCCACCCGCTGGAGGAAACTCTGGATTTTGGAGGTAACGTATGCCTCACTTGGGAATACCGCTACAATCCATTCAGCAAATTTTTCGGAAGCCTGGCAGGTTTGAGTGGGGCTCAGAGGATGGGAAAATTCTGCTGTAGGTTTAGGCATTAATGCAAGCTTCTCTGGTTGGTCATGGAGCTGGAGGAAATAAGATAGGAAGACTGGAGACAGAGGGACATGCATGTGAATCTCAGGAGTGAGCACCATGGGTGAATCTTGTATCTCAGGTCAGTGCCCAGCAGGGGCCATCTCCAACAGAAGGGACACTAAATGGATAGATATACTGGGAACCCCTCCTGAGGAGGGCAGCCTCTGTGCTTGGCCACTTTAGTGTTTACATGGGTCCAGCTGTACAGTCTCCCTCTCACCACGGCTGATCTAGCTGCTTCTGTTGCCAAATATCTGATGCTAAACTCTTTATATGGTACCCTACCTTGAGACATTAGCAGTCCCTGGGATTGGTGTGTACTAGGGGTTGCAGTTTAGAATGTTCAATTGAAAAGTATTTAGGATTTTGGTCCTGGAATAAGTGCATAGACTCAACTTTCCCTGCTCATCTACTAAAACAAATACCCTGGAAATTATTCAACAGATGATACAAAGACTCAAAGATGGGTGGAAGAGGGTGGACTGGCAGAGACCTCGTGACTGGAGGGAGGACCACGTGGTGAGTTCCCTGCAGTTTCCTCCGATCTTCTGCACAGCCCTGGGATGGGTGCCAGAGAAACCTGCGACCAGAACCTCCAACAGGCACAGATTAAAAAAACCCCAAATCCAGAAAAGTCTACCTTCTCTGGTTAAAGTACTGGGGAAGGGGAAGTCCAATAGAGACTTGATGAAGGGCTCCACTCCCCACTCAACAACCCGGACCCCAGCAGGCATTCTGATCTGTGAGCAGCAGTAACGGCATCCAGGTCACCCCAGCTCCTCCACAGCTGGGCCCCTGGACAATCCAGCTGCCCACAGCTGTGAAGCTGTTACAGAGCCAAGCTTGGGTCCACTCGCCGGTGCTCAGTAAAGCCAGTCTACAGACAGGATTGTGGTGAAGGAAAGTGCAATGATTATTGCAAGAACCAAGCAAGGGGTCCAGGCAGCTCATGCTCAAAAGCCCTTAACTCCCCGATGAGTTTCAGCAAAACAATTTTAAAGATCAGGTGAGGGAGGGGTATCCCAGAGTGTGTGATTAGCTCGTTCACAATTCTCTGATTGGTTGATGGTGAGATAACAGGGTGATGTCACAGGGGTAAACATTATCCATTCTTTAGCAGCAGTAGGTCTGGGGCTGCATGCTCATGATCAGCAGGTAGTCAATTTCTTCTTTTAGGTGGAGGCTTTAGCATCGGTAAAGCAGGTAATGTGCATCAGATACTATTACCTAGGTCCTTCTCTTTTGTGCTTGTATGCTTAGTCTTGTCCAGCGCTTTGCAACCCCATGGATTGTAGCCAACCAGGCTTCTCCGTCCATGGGATTTCCCAGATGAGAATACTGGAGTGGGTTGCCATTTCCTTCCCCAGGGAGTCATTCCGACCCAGGGATTGAATTTGCATCTCCTGTGTCTCCTGCATTGCAGGCAGATTCTTTACCCACTGAGCCATAGGGGAAGCTTTACTTCTTTTTTAAAAATTATTTATTTATTTATTTGGCCACTCTGGGGCTTAGTTGTGGCATGTGGGATCTAGTTGCCTGAGTAGAGATCAAACCCAGGGACTCCAGCTTTGGGAGCGTGGAGCCTTCGCCACTGGACCATCAGGGAAGTCCCTCCCTAGGTACTTCTGAGAGGAGCCACAGCAGAGGATGCGGGGTCTGTCCCAGGAAGACAACACAGGGCCCTTCTCTGGTATAAAGCTATGTGTCTCCTTGCTCTCCACCCAGTGGCGCAAGGAGACCCAGGCCAGTGGTTTTCTCCCCACCACCCTGAGGTTCACCCAGTGATGGCCAGTGGCCCAGAGCAGTGCCTCCTGGCCCCACCACCAGCGGTGGGTTGAGTGGGACTTCCAGCAGCACAGGAAGAGTGAAGACCCACGTGACTCAGTGAGGACTCAGGACACTAAAAGGTCTTGAACTGAAGCCCCCCAAAGTAGGGGGGCCTACACCTCAACTAAACAGATGACTGTTGCTAAAACCAAAGATTTTATTAGGATCAAGTATCCTAACATAATATCCAAAATGTCTCGGATATAATACAAAATCACTGGTGCTACCAAGAACCAGGAAAACTACTGGATGAGAAAAGACAGTGAACAGAGGCCAATACTTAGATGAATCAGATGTTGGACTTATCTAGCACAGATTTTAAAGCAGCTGCCAAATATCAGGGGGTGGGTCCAGCTTCACTGGGGGTGGGTCCAGCTTCAATGGGGTGGATCCAGCTTATTTAGGCCCATATTCACCCCCGGAGAAGGAAATGACAACCCACTCCAGTATTCTTGCCTAGAGAATCCTGTGGGCAGAGGAGCCTGGTGGGCTGCTGTCCATAGGGTTGCACAGAGTCGGACATGACTGAAGTGACTTAGCATGCATGCATGCATTGGAGAAGGATATGGCAGCCCACTCCAGTGTTCTTGCCTGGAGAATCCCAGGGACAGAGGAGCCTGGTGGGCTGCCGTCTATGTGGTCACACAGAGTCGGACACAACTGAAGTGACTTAGCAGCAGCAGCAGTCATCAATGTCAGTGCTTTACAATCAATGTCAGAAAGGCCTCAGTAATCAATTATAAGTCATGGGTTTATAAAACATTAATACTTAGAATCAAGAGACCAGGGTGTCATCTACTCACTGTGTGATTGTGGGGATGATTTTCAACCTTACTGAGCTTCGATTTCTCTGTCTGCAAGATGGAAGTAGTATATTTTGTCTGGCAGTGAGATGAATCATACAACAACAAGCTGATGACACTTTTGCTGCCTGCTCAACAACCATATCCCTTCTACACTGTTCTCAGGGAGAGAAGAGATGCTCCTGGCTGAGCATACGCAGCTTTCCAGCCTCCCTTGCAGCTAGGATGGACCACAAGGCACACTTCCGACGACAGAGATGTGGGAGTTCCTGGAGAGAGCGTCCCGTCCAGAACAAAGCGGGAAAACCTCACTGGGGTAAACCCTGTGCATATAGTGCTTTCCCTTTCTTTCCACCTGGAACTTGGATGTGAGGTCTGGAGCTGCAGCAGGTATCTGGCAACCAGGAGGAGAGAGGTAAGGGTAGAAAGCCTCCCTGCCAAGGCTCCTGGGGTGGAAAGATGATCCTGGAGCCCTGAGGGCATGGCTGGTGCTCCTGGCAGGCAGTCACCTCTGAACTCCTTGTTATGGGGAAAAAACAAACACCCACTCTTGAGGCCACCATACATTGGGTTTTCTGAGATTGTAGCAGAATGTGCTGCTGATTTAAGGAAGAAGGTGAGGAAGGGAGTGTTAGTGACCGTTCAGAGCCAGGAACTATTCTGAAGGTGAGACAGTCAGTCACCTTTAATCCTCACAGCTACCCTGGGAGGTCAGGCCAGTTCTGTCCCCATTTCAGGGGGTGTGAGCGCCTGACAAAGATACACAGTAAGTAGAACGAGGGGCAGGATTGTGTATGCCCCAGCCTCCTTGTGTGGCTCAGTGAACTTTAGTGGTTAGTATTTCTTTGTCTTTGTTGTGTTTGTGTGAGACACACTGACCTTCCTCCTGCTCGGCCTTGCTTTCTGCCTCATTTCTGCATCCTAACCTTCAGCCAGGGGGGTTCCAGACGGGGCACAATCTCCTGTTCTAAAGGAGGCTGCAGGGCGGAGGTGGTCAACCCTTTAAGGTCTGCTGAGGCTGCCCTGGGCTCCTGCCTGTGAGTCCTGCTTTCCCACCTTCAACACTGGGGCACCTTCCTGCGCTCAGAGAGCATGAGGAGGCTCTGGGAAAGTGCTGGCAGCTGGAGGGGGCACCCACGCATTTGGAGGGGGGGTGCCCATGCAGCGGGATTCCCCCAGTGGGAATGAGGTCCTGTCTCACCCTCACTAGCCAGGCTCCCTCCTTCCCATCCTACGTCCCCCCCAAGTCCACCCATGCCTCCATCTGGGCCTGGCTGGGGCCTCAGAGGCGTTCCGTTTGTGGCCAAAGAGATTAATTCAAATGCATAATTAAAGACAGGGATGCGGCTTCTGCTGGAAGGTGTGCCCTGCATAAGCATGCAGGCACCCTGCCCACCCTGGCATGTCTGTCCCCTGGGTGGGGCCCACGGGACCCCCTCTGTCCCAGCCCAGCAGCAGGGCCAGTTGGCAGCAGGGAAGCCCCGAGCTCTCCAGGGCCTCCTGCGACCCTGGGGGCCACCCCCTCCAGCGTACTCACCCCCCTTGGGGCATGGATCCCCCGCCTCCCTCCCGCCCTTTGACTAGGGGACCCTCATCAAAACCTTACCGTTATGGGGCATCAGCGGTGAGTAGGGCCTTCCAGCCTAGAACATGGGGTATATCACCCCCTCCCCACAGTGTGATTCAAAATAAAGTCAGCCCAGGCTGGAGAGAGGTCCTGACAATTCAGTAACAACTCCCCCCCCACCATCCCCAGCCAAGGGTTTTTATCTACAGTCATTACTTGAATGTGTTTTATTGTTTTGCTTTTAGTATTGAGTTTAAGAGAAGCCTCATCTCTTGGTGCGCCTGCCCTGCTTAGTGGGGGCCCAGGCCCCAGGGCCTGGGCTCCTGGGGAAGTCCGCTCCCTGTGGGCTCTCATTCAGGACTGCAGGGACCCACACCGGCATCACTTTTCCCCCCACCCTCCCCACCCCGTGCTCCCAGTCCAGCTGAGGGAGCCCTGAGTCCTCCCGGGCTGGGAGAGGGTGGGGCAGCGCCAGAGCCGGGATTTCCCTCCACCCACACATCCGGGGCTGAGATCCCTGGCCTGGTGCCCATCATGGCCCCTGGACCTCGGGGCCAGCAGAGGCCCCCAGGGACCCACCCACGGCGCCTGGGGCTCTCCAGACAGGCTGCCCTCACTCTCTACCCACAGCTGGCAGCTCCTGCCAGGAAGTTGTTCCCGGCAACTCCCTTCTGGCTGGAACCACCCAAGGAGCCTGGGTCCCTGCCCACCCCAACAGGGCAGACCCGAGGGGGCACTGCTTCCAGCCACTGCTGCAGGGCAAGGGGCAGCAGGTGGGTGGGCCTGAAGGCTGGGTGAGAGAAGGGGCCAGAGTTATTCTAACTCTTGGGAGGCAGACGGGTGGGACCTTGGCCGACCATGTCCCAGGAAACAGTGGGAACCCGTCCGCGACTGTTGGCGGCTCAGTCATGTCACGGGTTCTGTGGTTCCTGGCGCAGGGCCGGCCGCTGAGGCTGTGGGAACATGTGTCCTGGGTTCCAGGGCGCTGAGTCAGGGCTCTGCAGAGACGCCAGAAAGCCTCCTTCTCGTGATCTGCACCCAGCACCCAGTACCCAAGGAGCTTCCCCGGAGGGTGGGGTCCTTCTGGTTGTCACTGCTGTAATGATCTCTGAGGCAGGCGGCTCTGGGACCGCCGCTCCCTCACCCCGGGGTTTGCTCCCACTACTTTGTCTTACAGCCGCTCTCCTCCCCGCCAGGCTGTGCACCCCACAGGTGACCCTGAGCGCCTGCTCCCTGCAGCCAGGGTCTGGGCAGGAAACAGCCAGAAGGGTTGCTGCCCATGGGCCCCGGGCAGAGGGGTGGGCAGGGCTGAGGGAGCTAGCACAGGAGGCTGACTTGGCTCTGGAGCTGGTCACAGTGGAGGTCACCGCAGAGGTCATAGTGGAGGCCACGGAGGAGGTCACAGTGGAGGCCATGGAGGAGGCCATGGGAGAGGCCACAGAGGAGGTCATAGTGGAGGCCATGGAGGAGGCCATGGGAGAGGCCACAGCAGAGGCCACAGCAGAGGCCGTTGCCACGTTGGGTTTTAAGGGGCAGATGAGGGTGTGTTTTCAGGTCCGTGGAGTGTGGAGCTGTAAGAGGCCGTGTCACCAGCACTGTGGGGGTGGCACATCCAGGGCCGCTGCAGACAGGGAGGGGACAAGGAGCATGCTCTCCAGGCCTGGCTGGCACCCCTCACTGTCTGAATCCGCTGGGAAGCCAGAAGCAGGCAGGGGTGCAGTTGGTGCTGGCCACAGAGGTCAGGGCCTGGGACCCAGAACGCGGTGGGGAGCCTCTGGAGGGGCAAATAGCTCCCCCTCACCGACCGTGGGCTGGCCCCGCATGTCCCTGAGTCCCCAGCAGCCCTTTCTGCCCAGGCTTCTGGGTCCCTCAGAAGCAGCAGCTGATGGTGTGAGAGGCTGCTGACCCCTCCCAAGTCTGCCGGCCCTCTGGCCCCAGGGGCCCCTCCCTAGGCAGGCGATGTGAGAGGAGATTCCAGGGAGGACAAAGCCTCCCCACCCCTGTCTCCCGCATCCCAGCTGATTTCGTTCCCAGATGCAGGCCGGGCGCCCACAATGGTGTCTGCAGAGCCGGCACTCAGCACACAGCTGGGCCAGTGAGTACGTGGGTGCTGAGTCCCACTGCGCATTCGCAAAGAAAGACCACCCCTCAGGAGCGGGGGAGGTGACCTCGGGCTCTGCGGGGGCTGGGCTGCAGCACCGGTATTCCCAGGGCCCGGTGAACGGGGCTCTGCCCTGGGCCTCTGTGCCTGGGCCCAGCTGACGGTCACCTGCTCCCGCTGCCCGTCAAGTGGTGACCACACGATCTAACAGTGGCTCCCGGACACAGAGCCCCGGGACCACGTGCAGCCCTGCGCTGGGTCACTTAGACAAGGTCACTCGGTCCCCAGGGTGCTCCTGTGGGGTAAACACTGCTGTGAACAGCCCCGCTTTACCGATCAGGAGGCGGGGGCTGAGTGTCAGTGGAATGACTCTCCAAAGGTCGCTGGAAGCGGGTGGGGCTGCTTCCCTCTCAGGTCTGAGCTGCTCCACCAGGAAGGCCCCCTGGGCCACCAGGGCCCCTGTGCTGGTCCCGGGGAGATTGACAGCTGAGGCCAGACTCCGCTGACCCCCAGTCTGGTGACTGCTGGCTGGGCCCTAGGGTGGAGGTCAGGCCTCAGCACGTGTCTCTCCAACCTCTCCATCACCTTTCCCTTCCAGACCCTTCTCTGACTCCTCACCACAGACCTGCCCTAGGCCCCCCACACCCTAGCCTGGAGGGCACCCCATGCCTAGTTGTGTCCGACTAAGCCAAGACAGAGCCTAAGACTGGGACTAAGACAGAGGGATGGGGAGGCTTTGTCCTCCCTGGAGGGTCCTCTCACATCACCTGCCTGGGGAGGGGGCCCTGGCAGCTCAGTCATGTCCGACTCTTTGCGACCCATGGACTGTAGCCCACCAGGCTCTTCTGTCCATGAGGATTTTCCAGGCAAGAATACTGGAGTCGGTTGCCATGCCTTCCTCCAGGGGATCTTCCCAACCCAGGGATCGAACCCAGGTCTCCCACATTGCAGGAAAATTCTTTACTGTCTGAGGCATCAGGGAAGCCCAGTGGGTACCCTGGTACCCTCTAAAGAGCCCCAGAGCTGTTCTCCTAATGAAAAAAGAAAGTGAAAGTGTTAATAGCTTAGTCATGTCTGACTCTTTGTGACCCCATGGACTGTAGCCCGCCAGGCTCCTCTGTCCGTGGAATTCTCCAGGCAATAATACTGGAGTGTGTAGCCATTCCCTTCTCCTGGGGATCTTCCCGACCCAGGGATTGAACCTGGGCCTCCTGCATTGCAAGAGGATTCTTTGCCGTCTGAGCCACCCTCATCCTGCCCAGTAAGTGCCCTCCTCTCTGCAGAGGGAGCTTCTAGGACAGGCATCCCCCCTGCCCACTTGCTAGGTTTCCCCTGGCCTCTCTCCCATGGCTGCCTTGGCCTTGGAGTGTAACAGGCTGCCCGCCCTCCAGAAGCTCAGGATGGCGGGCAGTGGCCACTGATCCAGAGGTCTGTACCTTCTGGAAGTTCATCCTGGAACCTAGGAAAGAACCCTTCAGGCCAGCCCGGGTGGGACTCCCTGGTCCACAGGCTGGTTCCTGCTGTCCTCTGATGCCCTCTCCTGGCCAGAGTGGGTTACTGCAGCCAGCCCTGCCCGCCCCCGGGGACCCAGAATCCCCAGGCCCTGGTCTCAGCCCCACAACGGCCCTCTCTCCACCTGCCCTGACCTGGAGCCCATCACGAGGAGCTTTTGGGGGGCTGTCAGGCTGCCCCATCTGACCGCCATGAGTGACTGAGGCACTTCTATAATCACAGACTTCTCCGGGGCAGACCTAGCAGCTTTAATGTTTCTATTCTGCTCAATGGCTTGCCATGTCTGGAGGTGTCTGGTTTCAACTCAATGGTCTTTGGAGTCCTAGCACATCTATGCTTGATTTCACAGGCAGGACGACTTCAGACATCTGGAGGGTAAAGCCTGCAACGGTCCTGCCAAAACGTCCCTTGTGTGAAGCCCGGAATGGATGTCTGCTGGCCGGGAAGTCCTCCAGCCCGGGGAGCATCCCAGATCTGGCGGCCGGAGCCCACCGGGCACTTCCGTGTGTCCCTGCACACGATGAGTCCGGACCCTGATGAAGCAGCTGGGCAGTTCCGGCCCCAGGGGCACACCCCACCCTCTCCACTTGCAGACAAGGCGCTTGGGAGCTGAGCCGGGCTGGCTGGATGAGACGAGCTTACCCTCTCTTTACGGTTCTTCTCCTTGGATCTTGTGAGTGTTGATTGAAGCGAAGGGCTCCCTGTTGCTGGCCCTTCTAGAATGTTCCATCACTGTCCCACTGGACTGAGTTAAAGAGACATCACTAGTATGAACACCTTCTTCCTCTCTCCCTCCCTTCCTTCCTGTTTCCTACCTATGAGTCTGCTTGGGCTGTAAGAAAACACCGCCGACTGGGTGGCTTAAACCGTAGCAGTGAACTTTCTCCCACTTTTGGAGGCTGCAAGTCCAACATCAAGCTTCCCACCAGTTTGGTTTCTGAGGAGAACTTTCATCTCGGCTTGCTGATGGCTGCCTCCTTGCTGTGCTGTGTCCTCACGCGGCCTTTCCTCTGCGGGTCTGTGTGGACAGAGAGGGAGAGAGATTTGTCCTCGCTCCTCCCGTTCTTATAAGGACATCCGTCCTATCGGATCAGGACCCCACCCTTATGACCTCAGTAAACTTTCTCCAACCCCTATGAGCCCTCTCTCCAAATATAGTCACGTGGGGCTTAGGGCTCAACATATGAACTTTGAAGGGATGAGAACGTTCAGTCTACAGCACTGTTCATTTTGGTAAGACGAGAATAAAACAGAGCACTCAAATAATTTACCCCTTCTGGAAGCCTCCAGGTAAAATCGCCAAGGTTGCACTTACTGTTGGCTGAGACGGAAAGCTTCGTCATGTGAGAGTCGAGTATTAGGGAGTATCTGGTGTGAAAGGATCGAAAGAAAAGAAAGAAAGTGAAGCTGCTCAGTCGTGTAGCCTACAAGGCTCCTCCGTCCATGGGATTTTCCAGGCAAGGGCACTGGAGCGGGTTGCCATTGCCTTCTCCAGGGGATCTTCCCGACCTAGGGATCGAACCCAGGTCTCCCGCACTGCAGACAGACGCTTTACTGTCCGAGCCACCAAGGAAGCCATCATTTTGTCGGTATAAATACAGATTAAGGGCAACCAGCACAAAGCAACCCTGGGCCCTGCTCTCAGCTTGTGTCCCCCAGAAGCAGACACTGAACATATCTGATGCAAGTGATTTATTCCTGGAGGCCTTCCCAGGAAGCACCTGTAAGGGAGAGGGCACTGAGGGAGGGCATGGAGCGTGTCACCAAGTCAGTTTCACCGCGGGCGATCGGAGCAGCGCCTGCCCAGGGCCATCCCAGCCTGGATGGAGGAGGCTGACTGTTCACTCACTGACTTCTGTTCGTCCTCAGGAAAGAGGCTTCAGGCACGGAGCTTGTGGTTACCAGTGAATCACCTCCGGTCACAGCACCAGGTTCAGGTAGACCCTCTGCTGTCATTCCCCCTGTGCCCTGTGCTCCTGCAGTCTGTCCCGCCCCCGGCAGGGACTCCACTGAAACTCCCTGCCCCGTGCCCGGATCTCCAGTGCCCAGTGGCTACCCCTCCCCCAACCTCACCCCCCTGCTGAGCCGTTTTCATCCCTCCCCCTGCCCGAGGACCTCACCCCTCTTCACCATAGGGCCCGGGGTTAAGGACCATCTATGCTCACTCTGCCCCGACTCTGGCAGGATCTTCAAAGGATGTGAGCAAATTTAGATACAAATTTAGTTCAGATGACTTCATTTTCTTAAAAAAGAATGCATTATGATGTTAGGGTCATCATTATGCTCAGTCGTGTCCAACTCTTTGCAACCCCGTGGACTACAGCCCACCAGGCTCCTCTGTCCATGGGATTCTCCAGGCAAGAGTATTGGAGTGGGTTGCCATTCCCTGTTCCAGGGGATCTTCCCGACCCAGGGACTGAACCCACATGTCTTGTGTCTCCTGCATTGGCAGGAGGATTCTTTGTCACTAGCACCCCCAGGGAGCCCAGATGTTAGGGTCACTATAGCGCTATGGTAATTAAGACTGTTCTGTATTGGCAAAGGGATGGACGCATAGACCAATGGCTCAAAATGGAAAATGAGAGAGGACTTCCCTGGTGGCCCAGTGGTTAAGACCCCCTTCCAATGTAGGTGGTGCAGGCTCAATCTTTGGTTGGGGAGCGAAGATCCCACATGCCTCAAAACCAAAAAACAAAACATAAAACAGAAGCAATAGTGTAACAAATTCAATAAAGACTTTAAAAAGTGGTCCACATTAAAAAAAAATCTAAAAAAAAGGAGAACCAGAAATAGATCCACACAAACATGCTTAATTAATAAATTTTTTTCCCTTTTCAAAAAAATTGTTAAGGCATAATTGATTTACAATGTTGTGTTAGTTTCAGGTGTACAGTGTAATGATTCAGTTATACATGTACGTACATAAATGTTCTTTTTCACATTCTTTCCCTGTAGAGGTTGTTATACTGTAGGCCCTTGTTAGTTGTCTGCTTTATATACGGTGGTTTATATGGTTAAGCCCAAACTCCTCAGTTACCCCTCCCGCTCATGTTTCCACTTTGGTCACCATAAATTTGTTTTTGAAATCTGAAGTCTGTTTTGAAAACAGAAAATTTCCAGTCTGTTTTTGAAATTTATGAATTTCTGCTTCATAAATCAGTTCATTTATATCATTGTTTAAAAAGTAGATTCCCCATATGAGTGATATCATATCGTGTTTGTCTTTTCTTTGTCTGACACTTCATTTAGTATGATCATCTCTAGGTCCATCCATGTTGATGCAAATGGCGTTATTTCATTCATTTTTATGGCCAAGTACTATCCCATTGTATACATGTACCACATTTTTATTCATTCCTTTTTGATAGACAGGTAGGTTGCTTCTATATCTTCAACTGATATTTGACAAAGATGCAAGAACACCAATCCAGGAAGGAAAGCCTTTTCAACAAATGGTCTTGGAGCAAGTGGACATCCAAGGGCAAAGAAATGAGCCTCAACCCAAGTCTGACACATTTTACAAAAAGCCAATTACACCTGGATCACAGACTTAACTTTGAAGTATAAAACCAATAAATTTTTAATGAAAAAAGAAAGTATTTTAGACCAAGAGTTAGGTGAAGGGTTAGTTGTTTGACTTCACAACAAAAGCACTGTCTATAACGGGAAAAAAAAAAAAAGGAGAAGCCAGAATGTACCAAAACTGTAACTCTTGCTCTGTGAAAACCTCTGTTAAGAGGATGGAAGGAAAAGCTGCATGCTGGGAGAACGTATTTGCAAACCACACAGTCAACGAAGGGTTAGTATCTGGGGTATATAAAGCAGTCAACAGTGAAAAATCCCCCAAACAAGCCAATTAGAAAACGGGCAAAAGTAATGAACAGACATATCACCAAAGAGAGAACACAGGTGGAATAAGCGCATGAAGATGTTCACGATCATTGGCGGCAGTGGTTTAGTCCCTAAGACGCATCTGACTCTTGCGACCCCATGGACTGCAGCCTGCAAGAGAAGACGCATCTGACTCTTGCCACCCCATGGACTGCAGCCTGCAAGAGAAGACGCATCTGACTCTTGCCACCCCATGGACTGCAGCCTGCAAGAGAAGACGCATCTGACTCTTGCCACCCCATGGACTGCAGCCTGCAAGAGAAGACGCATCTGACTCTTGCCACCCCATGGACTGCAGCCTGCAAGAGAAGACGCATCTGACTCTTGCGACCCCATGGACTGCAGCCTGCAAGCCTCCTCTGTCCACAGGATTCTCCAGGCAAGAGTACTGAGTGGGTTGCCATTCCCTTCTCCGGGGGATCTTCCCAACCCAGGAATCAAACCTGGGTTTCCTGCATCGCAGGCAGATTCTTAACCGACTGAGCTATGGAGGAGTATCATTAGTTTTTAGGCAAATGTAAACGAAATCCACAGTGGCATATCATTACTATGAGTGGCTGAAACAAAAAAGTAGGAGTAACACTAAATGGAGAAACTAGATTGTTTATACTCACTGCTAGAAATGTAGGGTGGAATGGCCCCTTTGGAAAAGAGTGTGGCAGGTCCTATAAAATTAAACATGCCCTTACCACACGGCCTTGCAATGGCATGACTGGGCATTGGTTCCAGAAATTTGAAAATGTATGTGCTCACACAAGAACCTGTTACAAATGTCCACAGAAGCTTTATCCGTATCAGCACTAAACTGGGAACAATTCAGTGTCCTTGGGTATGTGAAAGGTTAAACGACTTTAAACTGTGTTACAGCTGTATGATGAAATACTCCTCAGCATAAAAGGGACGGACTACTGGTATGCGACCCCACTTGACTGATCTGAAGGGAATTCTGCTGTACAAAAAGAGTCAGTGTCCAAAGGTTACATGCGGAGTGATAGCGTTTAAGTAGCCTTCTTGACATGACAAGTTTATGGAGGGGGAGGACAGATTGCCAGGTTTTGGGGAGAGAGGAGAGAGGAATGTGACTGTGGCTGTGAAAGGCATCCTTGTGATGGAGCCGGTCTGTATCTTCACTCTGATGGAGGTTCCAGGATTCAGGACATGTGGGAAGACTTCTTGGCACTAAACACACACACACACACACACACGCACACATGTGTATCCACACAAGTGCATGAAGCTGTCAAAGTCTGAATAAGGCTGATGAATTGTATCAAGGTCAGTTTCTTGGTTGTGACACTGTGTTATCGTTATGCAAAATGCTGCCATTGATAGAAACTCTCTCCGTGTTACTTCTTACAACTACATGTGAATCCACAGTGATCTCAAAGTAAAAGGTTAAAGGAAGCGAATGAGTTAAAAGAGATATGAGAACTTGTTTGCAAAGTTCATAGCGTAAGTGCCCACAGTTGGAAAGCATGCAACTATCTGTCAACAGGTAAGGGGGTAAGTCAAACAGCGTCCTTGGCACTGCGGAATGCTAATGACCCCGCAATGAAAGTGGCGCCCTGATGGCAACAGAGCAGCCTCAGGGGGTCTCGCAGACCCGCTGGGTGAGAGAAGCCAGACGCAAGAGGACCTGGGGCATTTACACAAACAAGCTCCAGAATTTAACTTAGATAGGGAGTTGTCTGGAGCTGAGGGTGGCGCTGAGGACGAAGGGGCATGAGGGGTCTTTGTGGGTGATGGAAATGTTCTCTGACCTCACTGAAGTGGTGGCTCCATGGCTACATTTGTCAAAACTCATGAAACAGGTACTTAATGTACACAGGTGTACACGTTCATCAGGAATCATGATCCATTCATCTGCTGATGGACATATATATATATATATACACACATATATGTAAAACTGAATCACTATACCTAGAAACTAACTTGACATTGTAGATCAACTAAACTTCAATAAAAATAAGTAAATAAGTACATATTCACTGAACTTCAGTTACTGCTCTCCTTTCATATAAAATATATAATTGAAAATGAGGATTTCCTTCTGCTTCCGGGTAAATTCACTAGAAATGTTTCTCTTGTACCGTCTAATTACATATTAATAGAAAGAAAAAATCATTGAAATATCCATTTGGAATGAGTGCATTTGGGCATAAATTATATATGATTGTAAAGGATAGGCTTCCTTCAGTCTGAGCAGGAGGTTTTTGGCTCAGAGGCGGAGCTGATTACAGATGTCAGTTTTAGAGTATAGTTGGGCTTCCCATGTGGCTCAGTGGTAAAGAATCCATCTGCCAACACAGGAGACAGGAGATGTGGGTTTGATCCCTGGGTCGGGAAAATCCCTTGGAGGAGGAAATGGAAACCCACTCCAGGATTCTTGCCTGGAAAACCCATAGACAGAGGAGCCTGGAGGGCTACAGTGCATGGGGTCGCAAAGAGTCAGACACGACTGAGCACACACACACACACACACACACACACACACTTCCCATGTTCCAATTGACAGCTGGATGAGATTTATCTCTTACAGTATTCCTCTGCATTTTGAGGATAATTTAACTCATCCCAGCTGGGACCTACCCCGCCCATCCCCTGCAGCTCATGTGATTATTCATCCATTTAAAAGTTTCTGTGGAGAAGAAAGTTTTGGCTCTGGGGCTACACACATCAGGTTCTTGGGTTCGGGCCCCCATTCTTACTAGAAAGGGGTTCCTCCAGGGTGAAATCAAGATGTAATTGAGACAAATTTTTTTTACGAAAGAGTAGCTTGCTGTTGCCAACGTGGAGGTGAGCCACTTGGATTTCCCTTCAAGAAAGAACTTGCTGGAAAGGTGGCGAGTGAGTTTGCTGGCATCCATTCTGGTGCGTGAGCTGAGGCTGCTCCTGTGGGCAGCTCTGGACAAACCCTGGGTATAGTGAGGGGGTCAAGGCCTGGGTATTTGTACCCAGCGGAGGAAGCTCGCTGGGCCAGCTGGTTCCAGCACTGCAGTCCGAGCGCTCCCCTCACTGTTCCCCTCTCCCTCCCTGCTGGTGTCTGAGGACCACCCGCCTCGCCTGCACCCTCGCCTCCTTCCTTCCCAGGCATCGTCCACAGCATGTATCTTAAGTATCTTGCACTCCACCTCTGGCATGGCCAGTGTCTCCCAAAGACTGCAAGTCACACACTTGCCAACCTCTTATTTCAGCCAGAATCCAACCAAGACCACGGGATCCTTGCTGGTTACTGCAGAGAGAGGGCACAGTGTAGAAAGTGTTTCCACAAACGGCAGAAAAAAGGTAAGAAGCAGAATACAGAATAATAAGGCAATCAAGACATTACCAAGAGGAGAAGCCGCTCTCCCCTTCAGGCCCGGAGGGATGACAGGAGGAGGAGGAGATTTGGGGCCATCTGGTGGACACCGGTGTCCTTTCAGGCAGGGCAGGCAGGAGCTGGGCTCCCGGATGGATGGGCAGTCCTTTGCGGTCAGGTTGGCAGCCAGTAAAATGGGGAGGGAGAGAGAGGGAGAGAAGTAGAAATACCCTGACTTCTCCCCTGCGTGTCTCCCCCACCAGTGTTTTCCTTGGTCTAAGCCCATCTAGAAACTAGAAGACAATTTGTTGCTGTTTAGTAGCTAAGTCATGATTGCTCTTTGCGATCCCATGGAGTGCAGCACGCCAGGCTCCTCTGTCCCTCACTGTCTCCCGGAGTTTGCTCAAACTCATGTCCATTGAGTCGGTGATGCCATCCAGCCGTCTCATCCTCTGCCACCCCCTTCTCCTCCTGCCCTGTCTTTCCCAGCATCGGGGTCTTTTCCAGTGAGTCAGCTTTTTGCATCAAGTGGGCAAAGTATTGGAGCTTCAGCTTCAGCATCAGTCCTTCTAATGAATATTCAGGACTGATTTCCTTTAGGTCCAGTTTGCCCCAGTCCCCACCGCTCTGTGTTGTCTCACACCTGGCCCACTTTTCTCAGAGTTCCTGTCTCAGCCCTGAAAACAGCTGTATTTAGGACCCTGGGTTCATCAGGACACATGTATGTGTAATGAGCTTGCTACAGCCATCCCTCAAGGCCATATTCCTTCAGCTCTGTGAATCCTGGAAGCCCTTTGGTGACTTGTATCCACAAGCTGCCTCTATTTGCTTACTCTTTGAAATGGATTCTTTTAAAGTTAAGTCCTACTTTTCACATTCCCTAAGTAGTGATCGTATAAAACCAAGAGTTTGGTGTCTCAGCAGTTTTTTCTAACACAAAACAAAACACACGAGTGAGTGCTCAGTCGCTCAGTCCTGTCCGACTCCCTGGGACCCCACGGACTGCAGCCCACCAGGCTCCTCTGTCCACGGGGTTCTCCAGGCAAGAAGGCTGGAGTGGGCTGCCATCTCCTCCTCCAGGGTAAAGCACACTTGGGCCTGAAGCCTCAGAGGTCACCTCTCACACCCTATTGGCACCCCCCCCCCAACCAGGGGCACCCATCTGACGGTGCCGAGGCAGGTTGCCCACAAGGCCTCATTCACTTGGTTCTCCTTTCCCCAGCAGCACCTTTCCTAAGTTGCACCTCAGCTGTCCCAGACCATTTGTCTTCCTGTGAGCCTGGTCTGCCTCTCACTTGAATCTGAAACTCAAAGCACATAGAACAGCCTCTGAAGTCCTCTCATCAAGCGCTGCCCGCTTCTTGCCTTTCCTGATCCTGACTCTTCGGTGCCTCCTTGGATTTCAGTATATCCCTCATTTGCTTAAGTTCACTCAAGTTCATTTGGAAGATCCATAACCAGTTCACACCGTAAGTTCTTCCTCGGGGATGGGGATGTGGTGAGCAGTAGGGTCACTGTGGAGAGAGAGACGGGTTTGCTCTGCAGCCCTGAGGCTCGGTCCTGTCATTGACTGGGAACAATTTCCCCTCTGCATTAACCTGGTAACTCGTAGAAATCATCCTGTTATCCCACCAGAGTTGGAAACAGGCATAACAACATTGTTGGCTGAAAAGAAGATGCACAAACTAAAGGTTGAGAATTATGTTTTATTTGGCAGACTTGCTGAGGACTTAAGCCCAGGATATAGCCTCTCAGATCATTCTAAGGGACCACTCTGAAGAGGTGAGGGAGGAGCCAGGATATATAGGACTTTTTGCAGCCAAAACCAAGTGTCAGAACATCAAAATATTACTGTTCATTAGAGAAACACCAAGTATCTCAGGTTAACAGGCTTCCCAGGTAGCTCAGGTGGTAGAGTCTGCCCGCAATGCAAAAGACCTGGGTTTGATCCCTGGGTTTGGAAGATCCCCTGGAGAAGGGAATGGCAACTCGCTCCAGTATTCTTTCCTGGAGAATTTCATGGAGAGAGAAGCCGGACAGGCTACAGTTCATGGGGTTGCAAAGAATCAGACGCGACTGAATGACTAACACACACATAATGGATTTTGTGCTTTTCTAGATGTGGGATGCTTGTGAACTGTGGTGTTGGAGAAGACTCTTGAGAGTCCTTGGACTGCAAGGAGATCCAACCAGTCCATCCTAAAGGAGATCAGTCCTGGGTGATCATTGGAAGGACTGATGTTGAAGCTGAAACTCCAATACTTTGGCCACCTCATGTGAAGAGCTGACTCATTGGAAAAGACCCTGATGCTGGGAAGGATTGGGGGCAGGAGAGGGGGACGACAGAGGATGAGATGGCTGGATGGCATCACCGACTCGATGGGCATGAGTTTGGATAAACTCCGGGAGTTGGTGATGGACAGAGAGGCCTGGCGTGCTGCAATTCATGGGGTCGCAAAGAGTTACACAAGACTGAGCGACTGAATTGAACTGAACTGAACTGAGGTGTGGGAAGATGCTGGAGTCTGGGCTCATTGAAGTCATTTCTTTGATATGCACCTTACCTGTCTAGGGCTACCTCCTGCTTTCTCATCCTGAATGCCCCCAGGACACAGTCTGGGATGGCTGCAGTGGCTGACGGCTTGATGACTGCAGCGTCCTTTGTTTCCTGATGTGACAGGTGGCATTTTTCATCCACAGCATCCACGGCCAGAACACTGTCCATGTTTACTGAGTGCTTAGCGTGCACGAGCCTGCACACACAGCAGCTAATCCAACAGTCACACGGGTACTGCAAGGGAGCTACCACTACTCTGGCCATTTACAGACGAGGAAAGTGATGTCCAGAGACGTTAAGTGCGTTACTAAGGCCCCACAGCTGGTAAGTGATGGAGTCAGCCCTTGGATCCAGGTTTGCTGGACACTAGGTCCACACTCTGGACGACTTGCTGTTCACAGGCATTGATGCTGATTCATTTCCTGTTCTTCTGGTGAGTCAATCCCAGTCCCTTCCATCTTCACTTTATAGGTCAAGTGGTTTTGTTGCTCTTGGAAACCTCTCCAGCTTCTCCACCTTTGTGCTCACATGGCACCTTGAATTGGGCACAGTGTTGTGAAAAGGCTACACGGATCAACTTGCCCCACGTGGCCAGTTTTCCTCCCACAGTGACGCTGTGTGTCCTCCTGAACTAGGTGGGAACCAGCAGGGTCCTCCCGGAAGCCTCCACCCTTGAGAGGAATGAATTCCTCTCCATCCCAGCCAGCAACACAGAAAGCTCTGGAAAGAAGACCGGAGGTTGATGTCCTGACATTACTCAGCCCTCGTCGTCCGTGGCTGAGTAATGCCCACCGAGCCTCCGAGCCAGGGGTTCTGAGCATGATGTGGTCTCCACACCCAGCCAGGAGCAAGCAGGCAGCTGGGGCCGCACTGTCCTCTAGCTGAGGCTGTCCCCACAGCAGAGAGTGAGGTCTCTGTTCACCCATGCGGGGCACCATCCTTTAAAGAGATAGATGATGCGGCAGAGGTGGAATAGCAGTCCCTTTGTGCACATTTCTAAGCCTCCCTGTGGTCAAGAGGGGGAGGTGTCATAGGATTAGTTCTGGCCAGTGGGAAGTGCTGGGTCACTTTTGAGCAGAGTTTGTTAAAAGTCACTGTACTTCCTCCAGCCCCCTCTCTCTATTCCTCCACTGCGAGCCCCTTGGAGAGCGTGCATTGCAAATGACGTTAGCAGCAAGATGCCAACAAGCCACCCACCCGCCGAGGGGCTGCGGCTTGAGGGAATGTGGTTCTCAGTCTCAGAAGATGGCTCCGATGAACCACACTTCCTAGTCTTCACACCTGTTTCAGTCTTTTTGAGCTGCTATAACACAAGACCACAGGCTAGGTGGCTTATAAACCACGGACGCTTACTTCTTCCAGTTCTAGAGGCTGGGAAGTCTAAGATCAAGGGACTGGCAGGTTTGGTTTCTGGTGAGAGCTTCCTGGTTCATAGATGGCTGTCTTTTTCCAGTGTCCTCTAATGTGGAGGGTGCAGGGGAGCTCACGGGGCCTCTGTTATAAGGGCACTAATCCCAGAGCACAACAGCTCTGCCCTCATGACCCAGCCGTGCCTCAGCTCTCAAATCTCACATCTCCTGACATCATCACCGTGGGGATGAGACATTCGGTGCATGGAGCATCCTTGTGGAAAGCTGAATCTGGGCTGGTCCGTTGAGTCTCGTGAGCCAATAGAAGGTTCCAGAAGTGGTACTGGGCCAGTGATGGAGCCAAGTTCTTGGAAAGCCTGGCAGTGGATGCTTTCCCACTTGGGGAGCCCTAAGATGCCACCGAAGAAGTCCTGCTGCCCTGCCAAACTTACCAAGTGCGGAGGAAGAGGCCCTGGAGCTACGAGGAGGGGAAAGGTGCTCAGCTTCCTCGGTGTCCCAGCTCAGATGGGTGTTCTGACCATTTCTTCTAAGAGCCAAACTTCTGAGTGAGCCATGCTGGATGTTCCTGCCCAGTCTGGGCCCAAGACGACTGCCTCCCCAGCCAACATCCCATGGTGCAGAAGAACCTCCCAGCCGAACTTGTCCACCCAGCAGAATCATGAGTGAAAACAGAGTGGTTGTTTTGAGGCACTGAATCTTGGGATGGTCTGTGCACGCAATAGATACCTCACGATGTAGAGAGGCGCCTCGGTGGCACTGTTACTGCTGGGGGTGTCTGTTACAGCAGCTGGTGTTTGTTTCTTTGATGTAACAGCTGACAGCACAACAGACCAGCCAGGAGACAGCAGGGGCTGCATGGTGGAGCAGGTGTAAAGACTGAGAGGCTGTGCGGAAGCAGTCCTCATGACCCAGTCGGCTAGATGAGAAGAATAAGGGAAGTGGAGAAGCTCTGAGAGCCCAAGCCTGTGAATGCAAGGGCGGAACGGTCCTCAGAGGGAGCTGGAGACCTGGAAGGAGGGGAGACCTGCCTGGGGAAGGAAACAAGAAAAAGAAGGGATTTAAGGTGCCGATGGGATCACAGTAAAAAAATAGCCATCAGGCATAGGGAAATTTATTTACTGCACAGATAAGAGACTAAGGGGCTTCCCTAGTGGCTCAGATGGTAAAGAATCTGCCTGCAATGCAGGAGACCTGAGTTTGATCCCTGGGTTGGGAAGGTCCCCTGGAGAAAGGAATGGCAACCCACTCCAGTATTCTAGACTGGAGAATTCCATGGACAGAGGAGCCTTGTGGTCTATAGTCTATGGGGTCAGAAAGAGTTGGACATGGCTGAGCAGTTAACGCTTAAGAGACTAAGGCTGGAAATGAATGGAGAAAAGAGATGACTCCATAGGAGAAGGATGCCCATGGAGAGTAGAGAAAAAGGGAGGATGAGGTTGAGGGAGAACCAAGGAAATACCTCTATGGACATGGCACTTGAGGGACTAACAGTCAAGGAAAAAGGCTAAGGAAGAGCTGGTGCAGAGATAATTCCTCAGAGCCTGCAGTAGAAAAGTTTGTGACTGGGTGGAGTCAACACAGCAAAGCCTGAGACAGTGCTGAGGGGCAGAGGACCCTGTGAGGAGGGCCCCAGACTCAAGCTAGAGACAGTGGGGAATGAGAAGAAGGCAGAATGCATTTGATCTTCATACATTTATTCATTCATCTGTTCATCCCTCTGTCTGTCCATCTATTCAGGCATCCACCCATCCAGTCACTTCTCCATCCACCAACCCCTTCATCTACCTACTCATCCACCCACCATCCACATTCATCCGTCCATATCCATCCATCCATCCATACATTTATTATCCACCCACCCACCCATGCATTCACCTACTCATCCATCCACCCACCATATTCATCCATCCACCCATATCCATCCACTTATCCATCCACTCATCCCTTCAACTACCTATTCATCCATCCGCATTCATTCATTCACATTCATCCATCCAATCTTTGTTAGAGCTTACCATGGGCTATGCAGGGTAATTAGAGTAAAACAGATGTGGTCCTGCCCATTGTTGGAAACACTCAATGAACCCCCTTAAACACTGAGATGCTTAGAACTGATGATCAAGGTCTCTCCTGCACACAAAAGGTAACAGTAAAATAACAGCCACCGTTTGTCTTGTTTGGGGCCAAGTCCAGTATCTTGTACTCTATATATGCTTTTTCCACCACTTAATCCTTCCAACAATGACAACATAAGGCAGGAGCTGTTCAGAGATGAGTTGACCGAGGCTGAAGGGGTAATGGACCCTGCCAGAGCTTACAGGGTGTCCTGGGATTCAGGCATGAAGTTGATGGCCACCCACCAGGTCTCACTGCTCCCACCCAGGCTCCTGGGAGATTGCCACCCATCACTCAGCCCCCTCCACCTCCACCCTCCACCAGGAGAGAGTTCAGTTTAGTTGCTCAGCTGTGTCCGACTCTTGGCGACCCCATGGACTGCAGAATGCCAGGCTTCCCTGTCCATCACTAACTCCCAGAACTTCCTCAAACTCATGTCCATTGAGTCGGTGATGCCATCCAACCATCTCATCCTCTGTCGTCCCCTTCTCCTGCCTCCAACCTCTCCCAGCATCAGGGTCTTTTCCAATGAGTCAGTTCTTCACCTCGGGTGGCCAAAATATTGGAGTTTCAGCTTCAGCATGAGTCCTTCCAATGAATATTCAGAACTGATTTCCTTCAGGATTGACCAGGAGAGAGGGCCTCTGTTAACCTGCTCTGGCCTCAGAATTTGTCTACTCAAAGAAACAATGCTAGAGTTGATGTTGAGGGAAATGGAAAGGTGAAAATGATAACGTACTTTCACACGCTATCAGAGGAAGACACAGCTATGGGTTAACTTCAGGACCAATGAACACAGTGTCTTTGGGAAAATACATCTCAAACTCCAAAGGACTGACCTAGAAATGCAGCCCTGGAGCTTGGCCTGTGTATATAAATCAGGGACCGTCTTTAACTGTAACATTTGTCTAATTTGAACATGGACCCGCTGGGCTTCCCTTTCCTCACTCTGGTTCCTTCTCTGACTTCTTTTCTTTACGCTATGCTAAGATCCTGGGCTTCCTGTTCTAGTTAATCAGCATGAACCCCACGGGCCCTTAGCAGACAGAGCAGGCGTTTTTTGTAAATACCCCCTGGAGATTCGTTTCATCGCTATGGAAAACGTAGCTCTGTTTTCCTAGGTGACGGCTGTGTTTACACAGGGACTCCGAGTGGGCTCTGGGCCTGGCCAGATGGTGCTGGATGTGCTCGGTGTAACATGAGGAGCCACGTGACTCCTGGCAGGAGCCAGGTCCGGGTGGACGTGCGGCCGCAGATCTGCCCACGCAGAGCTGTCCGCTCAGGACACGTGGTTCTGCCCCTTGGACGCCTAAGGTGGCGCTGAAGGCGGGTAACCTTGCTGGAGCTGCGGTTTGGCCCTTCCAGCCAAGTGTGAGTCAGGCCTATTTTTAGCCGTGCCATTCACCCAGGTGCACCAGGCTTCACACCGGGAGCTTCCTGCCTCAGCGTCTCTGTTTCCTTTGTCAAACGGCTAGGCGAGCTGGGGACACGGCATTTTCCAGCCGATAATTCTACACGTGACTCTCAGCAAGGCCGGCAGTGGAGGGAAGGAACATTAGCCATTTGGGGAGCTGATGACGTTATGACCTCAGTTGAAGGATTCTATAGGCTCTGCCAGCCTGTGGGCAGGAGCAGGGATGGCGAATGACCAGGCCCTTGCTGTATGGTCCACCTATTCTACCTGTGCCAGGCATGACTAGCTGATCAGGATGCTGTACCCCTGTGCCTGGACACATCAGAATGGCTATTATAACTGTGATATAGCTCAGTCGTGTCTGACTCTGTGACCCCATGGACCATAGCCCACCAGGCTCCTCTGTACATGGAATTTTCCAGGCAAGAACACTGGACTGGGTTGCCCTTTCTTACTCCGGAGGATCTTCCCGACCCAAGGATTGAAACTGAGTCTCTCACACTGCAAATAGATTCTTTACCCTCTGAGCCACCAGTGTGTTAGCTGCTCAGGCATGTCTGACTCTCTGAGACCCCATAGACTGTAGCCCACCAGGCTCCTCTGTCCATGGGGATTCTCCAGGCAAGAATACTGGAGTGGGTTGCCATGCCCTTCTCCAGTGGAATCTTCTCAACCCAGGGATCAGATCCGTGTCTGTTATGTCTCCTGTACTGGCAGGCAGTTTCTTTATCCTGTTGCTGAGGGTGTGGAAGGGTGGTGGACGGGCCCTGTTCTTTGCCTTCTGCGTTGGTGATCGGTCGCTGAGTTGTGTCTGACTCTCTGCGACCCCGTGGACTGCAGCACGCCAGGGTTCCCTGTCCTTCACCACTTCCCAGAGTTTGCTCAAATGCATGTTCATTGAGTCAGTGATGCCATCCAACCATCTGATCCTCTATTGTCGCCTTCTCTTCCTGCCCTCAATCTTTCCCAGCATCAGGGTCTTTTCCAATGAGTCAGCTCTTCGCATCAGGTGGCCAAAGGATTGGAGCTTCAGCTTCAATATTAATCCTTCCAATGAATATTCAGGGTTGGTTTCCTTTTAGGATTGACTGGTTTGATCTTCTTGCTGTCCAGGAAACACAGTTTGAAAGCTCTGATGGAGGGCTAATTATGATTTCTCTTGTCCCAGCCAGCAGAGCTGGACCAGCGGAGGGTCCCCTCCTCTTGGCTGCACTGCGTGACCAAGAAGAGCCAGTTCAAGCCTTCCTTGGAAGTGAGATGTGGGTCTGGGAGACAGGAGACCCCTGGTCCTCATGGCAGGTTGCTGTAGCCTGGTGTTGCTGGCAATCACTGTGCCAAGCAGGGCTGAATGGCAGAGAGAGAGAGGCAGACAGACAGACAGAAGAGATGGGGAGAGTGGCCTGATGACCTTGAGTTGGGATCCAGTTGTCACCAAAATGCTGCCTTTCTTGAACGGTGAGGGGAGTCATTCTGTTCATTGGAACAGGCAGGGGCTTCTGTGACCGGCAGCAGGAACCCTACTCACTCAGGACAGGAACATTCGAGAGTGACCGTGTGCCAACTAGATGGGCGCTGGGTTGTGTCTGTGGCCGTGGGAGGATCTCTGAGCAGCCGCCGGCGGACCGGACCCTCGTTGGGAGTGAGGATGGGGCGGGTCCCCCATTAGCTGGATTTGCCACATGCAACAGGGAGTCTTTGCAGCTGTCTGCGGGGTCCTCCCTCCCAGCCCAGCGCCCCCTGGGGCCAGTGTCTGCGAGCCCCGCCCTGGACTCCCCCTGCCCTTCCACAGCTCCCGTCCCCCAGTCTCAGGACCGCTGGTCTGGGATTCTTTCGCTCAAGGAATGGATTCCTGCTGCTGACTTCACAGGCAGCCTCTGCCGGGGGCATGCTTGCAGCTTCCTGGTAAAGCCTGGAATTCTCACACTTTTCCCCAAGTAGCCCGCTTGGGAGGATGGGGACAAGCAGCCCATTCTCCAAGGCTCTGGGCTGGTGAGACTTCTCTGAGGCCTTGTCATCAGTCACCCTTTAACTGCATGTAAAGTTTGCTACTACATAATCCAGGAAAGAGTGAAGGTGGGAGAAGGGGGCGACAGAGGATGAGATGGTTGGATGGCATCACCTACTTGACGGACATGAGTTTGAGTAAACTCCGGGAGTTGATGATGGACAGGGAGGCCTGGCATGCCATGGGGTCGCAGAGAGTCGGACACGACTGAGCGCCTGAACGCACTGAATCCATCACCATAAAATAACATTTTCAGTGACTGTAGTCCACCCCCCTCCCATCTCCTGACTTTGATCTCAGCGACTCCAGGGCGGTGCGGGAAGGTTGGCCTGTGATGCTTCACCCCCTTCCCCACCGCGGTCCCGCTGGGGGATGAGGGCCCCGGGGCCACAAGCAGGGCCGGTGTTAAAGGGGGTTATTGGGGTGGAGGCGGGACTCCTCCAATCCCACAGGTGAGCCTGCCTCCCTGCCTGCCCCACTCGCTGCCCTTGAACCTTTCCTTCCCCCTCCTGAAGTCAGATGTGTCTCCTTCCTTCTCTCAGAGACCACACTCCCCCGGGGCCGCTGTGGGCCCGGCCCCTCCCCAGGCCCTCCTGGTCTTTCAGCAGCACAGCCGCCTTCCTCTCCCTCTGTCCCCACAGTGCTGCAGTTCCGGCTGCTCCCAGCTCTTCCCCAATCCCGCCTTCCACACCATCACCTCTCCGTCAGAGGCAGAGCCTGGCCACCTTGTGGGGAGGAAGGAAGGACGCTTTGGCTACTTCTCTGTCCCGCAGCATGCAGCAGCCTGCTGTTACCGAAGTCCAAGCTCGCTCTACTCGCCGCATGGTAGGCCAACAATCAGAGACGAGCTGGTGTCCCTAAGACAAGGAAGGGACTTTATTTGGGAGCCAGCTGATGGAGAGGATGGCAGGTTAGAGCCTCAAAATAACCATCTTGTTGGGGCCTGGATGCCAGCTTCTTTTATGGATCAGAAATGGGGAGGGGAGAAGGTGAGGAAATGAAGTGAGAAGACGGTTCAGTCCTTCCAACAGTCCCTAGGATGGCAAGCCTCAGGCAGGGGGCTGTGTTCGTTTCACTGGCTTATAGTCCTTTATAGGTAGGGGGCTCAGGTTATCTCCCTGAGGCAAGCCGTTATGTACGCCTGCAGTAACTCGCAGCTCGGGCTTCCCTGGTGGCTCAGCTGGTAAAGAATCCGCCCGCAATGTGGGAGACCCGGGTTCGATTCCTGGGTCGGGAAGATCCGCTAGAGCAGGGATAGGCTACCCACTCCAGTGTTCTTGGGATTCCCTGGTGGCTCAGCTGGTAAAGAATCTGACCGCAATGCGGGAGACCTGGGTTCGATCCCTGGGTTGGGAAGATTCCAAGGAGAAGGGAAAGGCTACCCACTCCAGAATTCTTGCCTAGAGAATTCCGTGGGCTGTAGAGGCCACAGGGTCGCAAAGAGTCTGACATGACTGAGTGACTTTCACAATAACTGGTGACTCAGATGGTAAAGAATCTGCCTGTAATGTGGGAGACACAGGTTCAGTCCATGGGTTGGGAAGATCCCCTGGAGGAGGGCATGGCAACCCACTCTAGTATTCTTGCTTACAGAATCCCCATGGACAGAGGAGCCTGGCGGGCTACACTCCACGGGGTCTTAGAGAGTCGGACATGACTGAGCTACCAAGCACAGCACACACAATAACAAAAGCAGCAGGATGAGGGTTGAAGTCACATAAGCAGATCCAGCTTGAATTCAGAATTAACCCTTTCTGGTTACAGTGGGCTTCCCTGGTGGTTCAGACCAGTAAAGAATCTGCCTGCAATGCAGGAGACTCAGGTTTGATCCCTGAGTCAGGAAGATCCCCTGGAGGAGGACATGGCAACCCACTCTGGTATTCTTGCTTACAGAATCCCCATGGACAGAGGAGCCTGGCGGGCTACACTCCCCGGGGTCGCAGAGAGTCGGACACGACTGAGTCTGACTTTCCTTTCCAGTTACACCTGGCACATAGTAGGTGCTCACTAAACAGGGGCTGAGCAGAGCCCCACAGTGCCCCGCCCTCTCTCCAGGTGGGGCAGGTTTTCCTTTGCGACCGTAATTTGAAGCAATTTGAGAAGGCTCAGCAGTGCAGCAAGGGGTCCTTAGGGCAGTGGTGACACCAGGGGACCCCAGGGTTGTAAAGGGGAAGGTGGGGCGTGTCCCCACCCAGCAGGCTGGCGGATGAATGGAGCAGGGGTCGTGGTGGCACTGCCTACTCAGCCTGCACAGGGATGGGTCCCAGCTGTCTCTCAGCTGCGGGGAAGGGACTAGGACATGGCTCAGCGGCGGGAGGGTCCCGGGTCAACAGAGCAGGAGAGGGGGCCGCTCATCTCCAGGGACTGGTGCTCTGAGGGGCTCTTTGGGGACCTAATAGTGTGGGCTCTGGAGAGGGGTAACGAGCCCAGCTGGTTGACTCAGAGCTCACGGGGGGAGCCCACGCCTGGTGCTCAGTATGAGGACGTCAAGGATTCTTCCTTCCCCACCCCGTGTGCCTATGCCATCAGACTAGCAGGGGGGCCTGTGTGGTGAAGGGGTGATGACCCCAGGGCACGCTTGTCCAGGCAGAGTTTTGGCTGAGTCCCTCTGGGCTTACCAAGGGCTTGCGTGTGTCCCTGCAGCAGCCACTGGGCTGGATGGCAGGAGGCTGCTAAGGGCTACCGCTGGCCTAGGGGGACCTGGCCTTTCCTGTACCACCATGCTGACCAAGGTGCACCATCCCATCGGGCAGCACAGAGCTGAGCTTCCACGTTGCACGTGTAACACTCTCAGCAGCTCTGTGAGCCAATCACAACACGCAAGCCTGAAGACAAATCCACCAGCTGGTTTTGTTGCAGGGAGGAAGCCAATTCTGACTCCATGTTGGAACCGTTTCTTTGACTTGCTTTTTGTTGCTTTTACGATTATAATCATACAGAATGGTTTGCCTCAGAGAATCCTGCCCCTCTGCCTGACTGTTAGACTGAAGTGCCTTTGTTCAGAATCCGGTCCACCTGTAGATGAGAGGAGGAAAGAAATGAACACATCCCCTGCCTGAGGCTAGCCATTCTAAGAGACGTTTGCAAGATTCCTAGCCTTTTTTTTGCTTCCTCACCTCCCCGCATCTCTGATCTATAAAAGAACCTGGCCTGCCATCCTCTTGGTCAGCTGGCTTTCTGAAAAAGGTCTCTTCCTTGCCTCAACACCTCATCTCTTGGATTCACTGGCCTGTTGTGCGCTGAGCAGAGTGAGCCTGGACTCGGTAACAGTTCTTGACAAAAGTGCCAAAGCAGGAGGAGGGCAGGCTCTCTCAGCAGGCGGCCGTGGAGCAGCTGGATGTCAGAGAATGGATGGGACACGTCCTCAGACCTCAAACAAGATTTAGCTCAAGATGGTCTGTGATCACGCCTTCCTGGTGGCTTAGTGGGGAGGCCTGACTGGAGCCTGCCGGGTGGGCTTCCCAGCTGGCGCTGGTGGCAAAGAACCCGCCTGCCAATGCAGAAGATGTAAGAGATGCAGGCTCAGTCCCCGGCTGGGGAAGATCCCCTGGAGGAGGGCATGACCACCCCCTCCAGTACCCTTGCCTGGAGAATCCATGGATGAGGAGCCTGGCGGGCTACGGCCCATAGGGTTACAAAGAGTCAGACATGACTGAAGCGACTTAGCACGCATGTCAATGTCCGGGACAAAAGTTCAATCCTCTGTCCAGGAAGATTCCTCCAGCTGTGGAGCAGCTAAGCTCGTAAACCTCAGCTATTGAACCTGTGCTCGACAGGGAGCCGTGACTACTGAAACCCAAGTGCCCCAGGGCTCACGCTCCGCACAGAGAGGGCCTGCACAGCACAGCGAGGGAGGGCCCCTGCTCGCTACAACTAGAGAAAAGACTGCCGCAACAGAGTCTCAGCACAGCCAAAAATAAAGAGCTAAGAATGAAAAGATAGGCTACGATCTTACACGTGAAAACATAGAACCACGACGCTGTTTGAAAACCCAGAGGAGGAGTTCTTCGGAACACCTCAGACTAGGTGGCAAGTTGTTAGACTTGGCATCAGAAAGTATGATTCAGAAAAAAAAATTGATAACTTGGACCCTATCAAAATTAAAACCTTCGGCTCTGTGCAAGACCCTGTTAGGATGAAAAGACCAACTACGGAGAGGGAGAAAGCATTTGCAGAGGTCAGACCTGACCCAGGACTAGCGTCAGGACTGGGGGAGAACTCTGCCTGGAGAAGGTCAGCAGAGGGAAAGCCCCAGAGATGGGTCCTTGGGCCCTGCTCTGTCCACAGAACTATCTTCTGTCCAGCCTGGGAGCCACAGTCACAGGGACCTCCTGGCCCATAGGTCTGAGGGTGGATTCCTGGCCCAGGGTCTTGACCTGAGACAGGAGCCCGCGGGCCCAGGGGCCCTCGGATGGGAGCTGAGTGAGGTGCTCTGTGGTACTAGGACAGTGCGAGCTGGAAGCTGGGGGACCCTGGCTTTACAGTGGGCGGGGTGGGGGGCAGCCTCAAAGAGAGGTGGGGGCTCAGCCTTGACCCACCAGGGCAGCCGCGTGAGCCTGTCGGAGCAGAGGCAAGCTGGTGGGTGGCCTCCTGCTCTGTCCTGCTGGTCCTGCTGCTACCATCGCTGTGCAGTCGAAGTGGACAGAAGTCTGGCTTAGGAAGGGGAGGGGTCTGATGGGTGCTGGGGAGACTTAGTCCTGCTTTGCCGCAGCTCATCAGTCTCTGATGTCAGTCTCATCACCACCCCCTCAGCGGCGGGGAACAGGGCTCCCCGGCCGGTCAGCCCTTGGCTGTCCTGAAGCACCTCCTTGCGCCTTTCGGTGGTCAAGCTTATGCTTTCCCCAGTGCTGTGATGCCAGCTTCAAGGAACATTTTTAGCAGAGAAGTATTAACTATTCATGTGGTATGAGAATAGCCTGAGTTTCTTTCTCTCTGGGATTTAAAAAGTCACAACTTCGTGGTGCCCTGCAGCCCAGGACTCAGATGGTGACCATGCCTCCTCGTGTGCCTGGTCCAGGAAGGTCCTTTCCCCTGACTGTGGCCCGATCCTGGCCATTGCCCTTCCTGGCAGCCAGTGTGATCCCCCAGGGCGGAGCTGGGCCCCGTGCTTTCTCTGCCATGAGTCTCGAGGCTTCTCCCCTCACTCAGAGTCACGGCTGGACCTCCAAGGGCCTCAGGGGGTGTGGTCCTTCCTGCCCCCCACCTTCTGGAACTTTCCATGTCATTACTGCAGGCAGTCCCTGGACCCTCACAGTCCTCACGTCCGTCTGGCTCCCTCCTGGATGGAACTTGCCCGAGGGTGGGGATCCCAGGCTGGCCTCGTCCTCCGGGGGGCGGGTCACAGAGCATAGCCTGACGCCGGGGAGGGCCTGGACTCAGGGATCATGTGGGTGAGGACCTGGCGAGCACACCCAGGGCCAAGCTCGGGACAAAACACGCCATTTCTGTCACAAAGGGAGCCCACCTGACGGCCTCGGAAGGAGACGGGCGGCCTGGGCCCCTGGCGGGAGCTCAGAGAACCATCTGGGGTTGTAACTGGCGATCTTTCAGGCCAGCCGGGGCCGGTGTCATTCCGGAGAGAGCGGCGCAGCCAAGGAACGGAGGGGATCGCAGCCGCGCCGACCGACTCTAAGGCTCCTCGGGGCTGTGCCTCCTCCTGAGGTGACTTCCAGGAACGCGAGCCTCCGTCCCGGCGGGCTCCTCTCCCAGGGGACGGACGTCTCAGCACAGCCCACGCCAAACAGGAAACACTTGGGTTTCCTGAGAACGTTTCTTAAAGTCTTTGGCCAAAGCACTAAACTGGAGGATCTTGACGTGGATGTTGGAAACCAGGGGCGAGACGTCCCCGGGGACTTCACAGGGGGGTGGCCGCAGGCACACACGGCGTTTCTCCGGGATCACGTGGGTCACGTATGACACGTTCCTTAGCTGAGATCTGAGCTGCGGGATGCAACCAGTGTGCAAGGGCTCTCCTGGAGGCAGAGACGACAGACAGAGATGGAGAGACAGAGGACGCGAGGGAGGGGTACGGGCAGAGGAGAGACGGAGGCTTCGAGAGGTGCTGCCCAGGGCAGGTCAAGACCAAGACCCCACCCTTCTCTCCAGCCCAGAACCCTGGGGACTCTGAGGGTCCCACGATCAGACTGGCCCCCACCCCACCAGGACAGGAAGACAACAAGGATCAGCGAAGAAATACAGCTTCCCACTTGAAAATGGGCCTCAGACATTTGTTATTCCAATTTTTTTTTTTTTTTTTTTAAGTACAGAGATAATTCTCCCGATCTTGGCATTCTGAAGGGGACTTTTGTTTTCCCTCTCTTCTGAGGGTTCTTTTCCAAGCCTGGTAAATGTCTGCTCAGATGAGGGATAAGAAGGACCACATGACCAAGGAAACTTCCCGACTCAGGGGTGGGGCCTGGCGGCCTCTTCCTCCTCCAGCCTCATCTGGGCCAGGCCTGGCCCAGCTTCCCTGCCTTGGGCCCAGCCAGGGTCTGGGGGGCAGGGTGAGGGCTCAGGGAGGCTGCTGCAGCCCCGTCAACCAGAGCCTCTCTGCTGTCCCCGCCCTCTGGCTTACGATGGGGCATGATCATCACAGCCCTGCGTCTGGGTCTCCGCTGTGACTCTCGTGTCCTGGGGAAACTTGGGGTCTCTGGTCCCCTGCGCCCTGAGCACGGTGCACCCCCTCAAGCTTCTCAAGCAGCCCCTCCCAACGTGCCGAGCTGCTTCAGTCGTGTCCGACTCTCTGTGGTCCCATGGGCTGCAGCCCGCCAGGCTCCTCTGTCTGTGGGATTTTCCAGGCACAAATACTAGTGTGGGGTTGCCATTTCCTCCTCCAGGGGATCGTCCTGGCTCAGGGATCGAACCTGCATCTCCTGGGCCTCTTGTGTTGGCAGGTGGGTTCTTTACCGCTGAGCCACCTGGGAAGCCCAGCCCCTCCCAAGGGCGGGCCTAAAATAAAACACTGTACTGAAACGGCATGCTCACCAGCCCAAGAGAAGCCCCTGCCCACATCCAGGCTTGGCAGGGGATGGGAGGGCCATGAGGGTCTTGAGTCCCTTGTCCTGCCCCTCCCTGAGGAGAGGACACTCTGAAGGTCACAGTCATGTGGTCCCTGTCCCCCTGAAGTACTGGGACGAGTGTGGCCAGAAGCAGCTGGGGACTGTCCCTCCTGAGAGCAGCCTGCCTGCTCATCCCGAGGGACCTGCCCTGTCCAGCGGCAGGAGTCGCCCCACTCAGCTTTGTCACCGGCTCGGGCAGATGGGCAGGGGACAGTGAAGCTCAGCTGTGCAGGCCAAACCATACAACTGGTGACCGCGAGTTGGGGGAGAGTCACCTCTTGAGATGCTGGGGTGCAGGGGAGGACCACTGCCTGGCTCCCCGCTGGGATGCTGTCTGCTGGTGGGGGTGGGACAGGGAACTTAAACGCATTTTGTTCTACTCTGTGTCCTCAGGGCCGAGAATAGTTCAAGACTCATGGGGTGGACATGTGAACAATGTCCCAGCACCTCCCCTTCAAAGCTGCTGCTGCTGCTAAGTCGCGTCAGTCGTGTCCGACTCTGTGCAACCCCATAGACGGCAGCCCACCAGCCTCCTCCGTCCTTGGGATTCTCCAGGCAAGAATACTGGAGCGGGCTGCCATTTCCTCCTCCAGTGCATGAAAGTGAAAAGTGAAAGTGAAGTCGCTCAGTCATGTCTGACTCCTTGCGACCCCATGGGCTGCAGCCTACCAGGCTCCTCCATCCATGCTAGTCTAGACTAACAGCAAAGTATGGGTTAAAAGGTGGGTTAAAGGAAGATCTCTTGGAGCTTTCAGGCTCGGGCGGGAGTCTGGCACTGCCTCCCACGAGTCACTGGTCCCAGGCCTCCTGCTTGATCTTTCTTGGGCCTCAGTGTCCCTGTTGGGAGACTGTGGGAACAACAGCCGATGGTACTAACATTGCTGGAAGGCGTGGGTGGAGGGGCTGCGGGGAAGCAGCCACCAGGCCTGGTAAACACGGTGATTTGTTGTTCACCAGGGAAGCGGTGACTCAGACGGTAAAGGATCCGCCTGCCACGTGGGCGACTTGCGTTCGATCCCTGGTTGGGAAGAAGAGCCCCTGGAGGAGGGCATGGCCACCCTCTCCAGTACGCTTGCCTGAAGAATCCCCATGGACGGGGGAGCCTGGCGGCCTACAGTCCATGGGGTCGCAAAGAGTCGGATGTGCTGAGTGACTGAGCACAGGGAAGCGGGAGCTGGGCTGGGTCTCGTCAGGTCTCCTTGTCCAGTCACCCAGGGCTGCTGGCGCTTCTTGGGGGAAAAGACGGTGAACGCGCCGACCTGCTGGAGCTGGGAAACGGCCTCCCAGGAACCACCCGGGAGGCGCAGGCAGTGCCCACCTGAAGCCAGAGGAAGGAGCAGAGGTGCAGGGGTGCCTGGAGGAGGCGGGGCGTCAGGGGAACCAGGCCGCTCTGCCAGGGATCCTGTTTTCAAATTACCAGCCACATCAGTGTCATCGGGAAGAGCAAACTCCACATCGGATTTGTCTTTTACTTACCTTTCTATTCTGCTGCTTTGGCTTGAGTTGAAAATGTTGCCTAGAGCCCGTTTTAATGGCTAAGTCAAAGGTGTCTCTTGGTGGATGTCACATTGCACTTGAAAATATGTGGGTTATTTTCAAGTTTCTTTTGATATTGAATTCTGACTAACATAATTCCACAGTGATAAGAGAACTGACTCTGAAGATTTTGCACCTTGTTTTATGTTCCTGGATATGTTCCACTGTCTCCTGGTTTATAAACTATGGGAACTTGAATAGAATTTGTACCCTGCTGTTGTGTGAAAACTGTATTGATCTTAATTATGTTGAATTGGTTCATAGTGCTTTTCAGATCTGCTGTATCCTTCTATTTTTCTGTCTACACATTCTATTAATTTTGGGGAGTTTGAAACTCTAACTAAAAATGTTAATTTATCTGCTTAAAAAATAGTTGTAATATATAATAGAACCATATGTAACTTTGTTCTGTATTTTCCAAGTCTCCTGTAAATGTGTTATCATACTTTCATAATTTAGAAATTAAAAAGTTAAAAGTTTAATTTTTTGAAACAAAAAAATTTTTAAGTTCTGAGGAGTTTTGATCTTTTGAGTGCTAGCTGCCTGTTTTCTTTGTTTTGTAACTACAGTAAACACTGTATTTTCCTTTACCACACAGACACACACACGAGGATGTTGCCTATAGCCTGAAATATACAGGAGAGCCCAATCTCAAGGCTCTGACCTCTAAGAGTATAACACTCTTCCATTCGCATAAAAATGATAGAAAGTTGTGGAACAGAGAATAACAGTTGTCCTGTTGGAGGTTTACAGGAACATTGTGATCTGACCTACCATAGCCTTCCCTCACCTGGCCTTTAAAAATACTCTGCTGAAACCTTCAGGGAGTTCGGAGTTTTGGGCATGAGCCATCATTCTCCTTGCCTGGCCCTGCACTAAACCTTTTTCCTCTCCAAACTCCAACATTCCAGGATTACTTGGCCTCTCCGTGCATCAGGTACACAAACTTGCATTTGGTAACACAAATAATCGAAGTCATACTTCCAAGCATAATCAACTGTCGGCTCAGTAATATGAATTTTTCCCAGATTGTTTGCATTTCCAGGACTCCATGTCCCCTCTGGAATAATTAATATAATGAAGTGTCATGAAAACGTCTGTGAACGTTGATAGAATGAGTAACACACACATTTGGATTTTTTTTTTCTTAGTTGAAAACATAAAACCTATTGGCAAAATCCATAAAATATAACACTGTCAGAAAATTAAGCACTTCCAGGAGCTGTTTCTGATTATAGTGATTTCAGGTTTTTCTAATTATTCTGCTCCAAACGTTTATCTTTGTCTTTTGCTCTGGTGTGAAGACGCTCTGTTTATAAAATGTTATAACGTAAGATGGCTTTATGCGTGGTTCATCACTCCTTGGTAACTGAGGCCATTAACATGTATTGATATTAAGCTTTTATGTATATGAATTCTATATCATTAGCGTAACATTAGCCTGCTTGGCTTGACGTAAAATCTCTTTTTCCTCCTCCCTGATGAAGGAATGTTTTTATTTAGAAAGCCTAACAGAGGCATGAAAACAAAACCACATGCAGTTTTGTGTATCACAAACTCTCTGCTGAAAGGAACAAAGTTGAGAACATCCCTGGTGCTAGGGGTTACGAAGGCTACACGCATCACGAGTGCAGAGGGGCTTTTGTTTTTTGAACAAACAAATGACTTTTTGTACTCTCAATCAAGAAAAAACCCTGAATAGTTACTTACACTAATCTGATGAGTTAATCCTCCACAGCTTCAAGATCCCCATTTGAATACAATAATTTGTCAAGCCTAGAGCTCCCTCCACACACTCTTTCGTTCCACAAATATTTGAATACCTACTAAGTGTGTGTGTTGGGGCTTCCCTGGTGGCTCAGAAGTGAAGAATTTGCTTGCTGACACAGGTTGGATCCCTGGGTTGGGAAGATCCCTTGGAGAAGGAAGTGGCAACCCACTCCAGTATTCTTGCCTGGAGAATCCTGTGGACAGAGGAGCCTGGCGGGCTATAGTCCATGGGGTCACAAAGAGTCGGACAAAACTTAGCAGCTAAACAACAGTCACAGTGTGTGTGTTTGGAGGTATACACAACAGAGGAAGTCCCTGCAGTGGGTGGGAGAACTGATATTCTGGTGGAGGAGAAAGAAGAGCAGAGAAGCTAATTGCATTGTTACTGAGTCCAGACAACTGGCTAATAATTTGGGGAATGAGTTGGGCAAGGAGTAATGATTTTATTAGGAAATCCAGCAGATTGAGAAGACGGCAGTCTAGTGTCTCAAAGAACCATCTTACCCCAGTCAGAACTCAGGCTTCCTTTATACTAAAAAGATAAGGCAATGTGTGTGTGTGTGTGTGTGTGTGTGTGTGTATGTGGCAGGGGGCAGGAGGCGGGGGGGGGGGAGAGCGGTGGTGATTCAGTTCAATTCAGTCGCTCAGTTGTGTCCAACTCTTTGCGACCCCAAGAACCGCAGCATGCCAGGCCTCCCTGTCCATCACCAACTCACTGAGTCCACCCAAACCCATGTCCATCGGGTCGGTGATGACATCCAGCCATCTCATCCTCTGTCATCCCCTTCTCCTCCTGCCCCCAATCTTTCCCGGCATCAGGGTCTTTTCCAATGAGTCAGCTCTTCACATCAGGTGGCCAAAGTATTGGAGTTTCAGCTTCAACATCAGTCCTTCCAATGATCAACCAGGCCTGGTCTCCTTTAGGGTGGACTGGTTGGATCTCCTTGCAGTCCAAGGGACTCTCAAGAGTCTTCTCCAACACCACAGTTCAAAAGCATCAATTCTTCGGCGCTCAGCTTTCTTTGTAGTCCAACTCTCACATCTATACATGACCACTGGAAAAACCATAGCCTTGACTACACGGACCTTTGTTGGCAAAGTAATGTCTCTGCTTTTTAATATGCTGTCTAGGTTGGTCATAACCTTCCTTCCAAGGAGTAAGCGTCTTTTAATTTCATGGCTGCAATCACCATCAGCAGTGATTTTGGAGCCCAGAAAAATAAAGTCAGCCACTGTTTCCACTGTTGCCCCATCTATCTGCCATGAAGTGATGGGACCGGATGCCGTGATCTTAGTTTCCTGAATGTTGAGCTTTAAGCCAACTTTTTCACTGTCTTCTTTCACTTTCGTCAAGAGACTCTTTAGTTCCTCTTCACTTTCTGCCATAAGGGTGGTGTCATCTGCATATCTGAGCTTATTGATATTTCTCCCAGCAATCTTGATTCCAGCTTGTGCTTCCTCCTTCCTCCCCCAGCGGTGGTGATTGGTGGCTGCAAACTCCCTGGAGCAGAAATCCTTCCTTTTGCAGCTGTCCACATAGGTCAGCTTGCAGATGCTCCTGTAAACCTCCAAGAAGACAGATGTTCTTCTCTATTCTGCAGCTTTCTATCTCCATAAGAATGGAAGAGCCTTACACTCTTAAAGGCCAGAGCCTTGAGAATAGGCTGTCCTGTGTATTTCAGGCTGTAGTAACATCCTTTTACAAAAGAGCCGGCATGATTACTCGCAGGCAACAGAGCACAGGGTTAAAGTAAAAGGAACATATGCAACAGAGTCAGGTTTGTTCTTCCTTATCACAGCATCAGGAAGACACTTTCTGACAGTGGTAACTTCTCAAAGGTTAACAGGCTGGCAATTGGGATGCGGGCTCCCTCCTATGGGAGGTCTCACTCACTAAGGTCACACCAGGGGCTACTCCCAGGCAGTGACCGAACACAGGGAGTCCTGATCCAAGCCCCTTCCTGCAGCTGAGGGGCACTCTCCAGTGGAGACTTTGGCTCTCAGACTTCTCAATGGCCTGGTTGAAACTTTCCTGAAGCTGTGGTGGACTCGGAGACTCTTGGATCCTCTTCTCCTTTTGCAGGTGTCAGAGCAGCATCCCACCTGCAGGCTGGCCCCACCTCCCACTGCCCCTCCCTCCACCCTCTTGCACAGGGTCCCCCCATGACTCCTGCATGTCCAATCTCTTCTTGGCCTCAGCTTCTTAATAGGACTGAACCCATGGAGCCTGTTGGAATAAAACATGAATATTGAAAACATGTGTTGTGGCAGGAACATAAAGACGACCCTTGGCTGGAAACATCTGACCCCATCCACGTCCAACGTAGCTCAAGGCTGCTTGTGTGTTGCATTTCATTGTCAGGCTGACACCGTGACAGAATTTCTTTCCCTTCTTCCCGCCATCCTTCCTTTCTCCCCCTCTCTCTTCCTACAGAGAACAGGGTCCTGACCACGCTTGCCTCCCTGTGATTCCTATTGTGCTTTCTCAGAGGGTCCCCAGGCTCTGCCCACCCCCTGAACAGCTTTGTTCCATTTCAGTGGCCTCTGCACATTGTAACAACCCAGCTGGAAAGGAACATGTGTGGAAATCTTAGCTGGAGAATCAGAACTGGGTGTTGTTCAGGATATGGAAAAAATGCAGAGGGTTTCCTCTGCGAGGCATTTGATCCACGCGGTGGTCCGTCCCTCAGCAGTGCTGAGGCCCGGGCCAGGGAAAGTGCTGGAAGACCCACGCAGGATCTGCCCACCTTGCCCCCTGACCTCAGCTGTGGGTCACCCCACGCTTCCCTGGGGACGACACCAATGCCCCAAACCAGAGCACCCCTTCCTGGGGGGCTGCTGTGTCCAATGCTGGGTAGTGGAGCTGAGAAGTCCTCCCCTCCTTGGGGTCCACAGCTACTCCCACCAACAGCACAGACTTTTCTCGGAGAAGAAAGGGAAGCCCTGGCAGCAGGTGCTGGCGTGTGATGTGATGGGTCTGTGGGAGGATGAACCCAATGGTCCACAGCCAAGCCGGAAGGGGCGCTAGGAAACACTTCCCTCCTGAATGCACTCATTACGGATCTGATGGTGCTCCCCAAGTGGTAGCTGAAGTCTCATTTCCTGTAATGGAATGAATTCTATGCTGTATAACTGTGCATATAATTAAATGCAAATTTCAGAATTTAGAAAAGTGTCAGGGTGAAACCCTTTCAAGGCTGGCATAAAAAGTCTGAGGCATTGAACTTTTAATGTGTGTGAATCTTACCTCTGCCCAGACTGACCGTGGGCCCTGTGGCGGGAAGGTCATGTAGGATGGAAGACGATGCCAAGGGTGGGTGTCTCTGACCCCTTTGGTCTGTTCTCCCAGGCTCTGCGTCCAAGTGGGTCTTGAGGCCTCTCCTGGACACTGATCCCTCCTCCAGTGGCACAGCCCTCTCTTCTGGACGCTGGTCACTTTTGTCTTCACTGCACGCCTCTGGCTAGAGACCTGTAGGAGTGAAGACAGTTCTGCTGTGACTGGCGTCCCCAAGGTGCCCCAGCCAAGCTACCTTTTGGGGACAAGTGCGATGATGCTGGCTTTTGTGCCTACACGTGGTCAGTGGATGGCCAGCTGCTGAGCCACGGGGGGTGGTGACCTGGTTGGTGGCAAACCCCAAGGTGGGGGTGGTCTAGAGGAACCTGCAAGGACAGGGTGTCCAGGAGACCCCTGGGTGGCCCTGCAGAGGGGTCAGGCCGAGCCACTGCTGCAGGGAGTTTTGTGGAGATGTGACTTCTTCGCTGAGCAGTTCGGAGAGACACAGTAGCAACTGTTGCTGCTGCAGAGTCTCTTTGGATGGGACTGTGTGTGGAATGGAATGCATGACCTCCCTCCCCGCCAGTCTCTGCAGCTGACCTTCCCTCTCCCTAAATGAGCCTACATCCTCACTAGGCAAGGGGGCCCCCCGAGACCCCTTCCAAGGGCAGCTCCCTTTATTGATTTCCTGCGGCTGCTGTGACAAGTCATCATAAATTGGTGGCTTCAAACAACAGAAACTGATTTCCCTGCAATTCTAGACGCCAGAATCCACCTGCAATGCAGGAGATCCAGGTTCGATCCCTGGGTTGGAAAGATCCCCTGGAGAAGGGAATGGCAACCCACTCCAGTGTTCTTGCCTGGAGAATCCCATGGACAGAAGAGCCTGGTGGGCTACAGTCCATGGGGTTGCTAAGAGTCGGACATGACTGAGTGAGCGACTTCCACTTTCACGACTGGATTTCACAGACCGAAATCCAGAGATTGGCAGGGCTGCACTCCTTCCAGAGGCTCTAGGCGGGGAGATGTCCTCATTTCTTACAGCTTCAGGTGATGCTTTGTTTGTGGTCACATCACCCGTCCTCTGCACCGTTCTCTCCTCCTCTGCTTCTCTCTCTTTAGTCTCTTGTAAGGGCACTGCTCATGGCATTTAGGGCCCATGCAGGAAATCCAGGATGTTATCCTTGTGAAACTCTTAATTATATCTGCAAAAAAAACCTTTTCCCAAAGAAGGTCAAATTCTGAGGTCCCCGGGGGTTAGGACAGATCTTCTGGGGGAGCTGCCGGTCAGTGTGGGCTCCTCTGGTGGCTCAGCGGCAAAGAATCCTCCTGCCAATCAGGAGACGTAGGAGAATGTGGGTTCGCTCCCTGGGTCAGGAAGATCCCCTGAAGGAGGAAATGACAACCCACTCCACTATTCTTGCCTGGAGGATCCCATGGACAGAAGAGCCTGGTGGGCTACAGTCCATGGGGTTGCTAAGAGTTGGACATGACTGAGCAACTGAACACACACACACACACACCATTCATCACAGTACATACCCAAAACTTCCAACACACCCCCTTTTCCAGGCTTAATCCCTGTAAGACTCAGAGGAAGACAAAAGACACAGCTACGTGTTGGCTCTCCAGGGGGCCTCTCTGCTCTGTGACACCAAACGGTGTGAAGGAGAGAGGTCTTTCAACTTCTGTTTGTTTAGGGGGTATTTACATTCTGCGTGGCGCAGAGCAGTTAGAGGGGCAGACCAGCTCCTCCTGGATGTACAGCTCCGGCTCCCTTTGGGTGATGCTGCTGCCTGACTCCTTCTCCAGGCTCGCAGACCCGTCAAGGCTAGACCTTAACATTGGCCTTGTTCCCTGCGGGGCTGGGCTTCCTCTGGGGTCAACCAGTTGTTTGGCCACCAGCCAATGCCTTGATATCCCCATGGGTCACTCCTCCAACACCCAGACCCCAGTGAGGAAGCATGGGTTCACTGCTGTTCACAGGTGGGCATTTCAAGAGCAGAGCCTTCCTCCAGAGAAGGGGCTCCATTCATTTCAGCTCAGTTCAGTCCCCCAGTCATGTCTGAATCTTTGTGACTCCATGGACCACAGCACGCCAGGGTTCCCTGTCCATCACCAACTCCAGGAGCTTGCTCAAACTCATGTCCATTGAGTCGGTGAGAGCATCCAACCATCTCATCCTCTGAGAAGGGGCTAGCATGATAATTTTAGGCAGGGTAGTATGTCAGAAAGAGTCTTTCTAAGGAGGTAAATACTCCTCAAATTATAGTAATAAAATCGTACATGAACATTTAAAAAGAATGGTAGAAATAAAAGAGCAGAAACAGGATAAAGAAAAGGAGTGGGTGAGAGTGAACCAGAAACACTGCATTATTCCTCAGAAGTGCTGACACTTTCTGTTTGGGACCTGTTGCTTAGTGAAATTCCACAACTGGGGCATCATTCCTACTGGATTCAGGCTTGTTCAGAAACCTCATGAGACCAACGGCTTCTACTATTTTAATATATGGGTCAGTGGAAAACGGTTGGAAATCTGGTAGCTGGTTAAAATTTCACTGGCCAGGCCCTGTTTGAATAGACACATTTATACTTGAGTTGATGCTCAAATAAATTACACTGAGAAGTGGTAGAAAGTTTGTCAGAAACAAATTTTGGAGGGTGGAGGAGTGGAGGACTCAGAGACATGGAGCTGGGGGGGGAGGGACTGGGAGACCAGCGGCCCCGCCGTCCGGCCCTCCAGACCGGACTCAGATCTCAGGACCCAGCGGCCCCGCCCTCCCGCGCCCGCCCCCCCCAGACCGTACTCAGATCTCAGGACCCCAGCTCCCTTCTGTGACAGAGGTCATGACCTAAGCCCCACAGCGTGGGTTTTGTTTCAAAGGAAACTTGCCTCAAGCTTTAAAAATCCAGATGGACACAGGGTGAGATCTCCAGCTTGTCCTGAAGAGCCAGAAGTCCTGGCCACTAGGGCTGGCATGCTTGCAGGGCAGAGGTTCCTTTGGCCCCCTGGTTCCCATCTCACCTTAACCACACGGGACTGTAGAAATGGGTGTGAGAGAGCATTTTGGAGAAGGGCAGTGCCAGAGAAGGGGCCGGCATCTAGGAAGCATCTAGGAACCCCAGGCTGGTCTCTGGGAGGTTTGTGCATGGAGGTGGACACTCATATGGGCACACAGGCACACGCACACACACACACCTGTATGTGTGTTCACGTTTATGTGTGTGTATGTGTGTGTATCTATCACTGATCTATCTATCTGTCCATCTATCCCGCAGGTGTGACTGATGTACCTGGAGCCAGCCTGCGAGCCTGGGCTCTGCTGTGTGTCCGCCTTGCGGGAAGCAGAGCAGAGACTGATATCCTTAACCTGCTGGTGGGCCAGATGGAACCTCTGGGGAAGGGAGGACAGGGCCAGTCCCCAGCAGCTGGGCCTTGGCCTGAAATCCTTCAGGGCTCCGGAGAGCCATGGATTCCTTGATCAATACCTCCAGAGGGGAAACAGTCCAGTAAAGATTCTGCAGAACCGGCTTCTGAGAAACTATGCACTATGTTTAATTAAACAGTAAGTTGATTAATATAGTATATTTAAGGATATTTGACCGTATAGTATAACTAGGTTATATATTTATATTGTATTGTGTGTTATTATGTATAATAGATAGCATAATATAATCACTGATCATTTATATTCTGACTTTTTCCCAAAAGATATTGAGATTCCTTACTGTGCACTGCTGCTGCTGCTGCTAAGTCACTTCAGTCGTGTCCGACTCTGTGCGACCCCATAGACAGCAGCCAACCAGGCTCCTCTGTCCCTGGGATTCTCCAGGCAAGAATACTGGAGTGGGTTGCCATTTCCTTCTCCAATGCATGAAAGTGAATACCCTTTTATAGAAAGTATATACAATAAAAGAAAAGGCCAGACGAAGAAAGGGTTATAAGATAAAGATTGGAAGGAGGAAATTTCTTTTTAAAATTAGTTATAGAAGGAACTGACCATGTAGCTTCTGAGACAAATTTCTTGAAGTGTCAGTCTGTAGCAAAGGGTCTTAGTGATGCCTTTTTGTAGCTGGGCACTGAAGATGCTAAGAACATGGTAAAGAAGGCTTTTGGTGGGGCCAGGCTGAAGGAGTCCAGGAAGGTGGTTTCTGCCCCTTGGATGTGAGGTGATGGTGGGCTTGCAGACTGGAGAGGGAACCACGGGTTCTGTCACTCCTCAGAGAAAGTGAAACTGAAAGTGTTATTTGTTCAGTCGTGTCTGACTCTTTGCAACCTCATAGACTGTAGCCCACCAGGCTCCTCTGTCCATGGGATTCTCCAGGCAAGAATACTGGTGTAGGTAGCCATGCCCTTATCCAGGGGTTGAACCTGGGTCTCCTGCGTTGCAGGCGGATTCTTTATGATCTGAGTCACCAAGGAAGCCCACCCCTCAGAGGGCACCTCTGAAATCATCTGATCTCAGGTGGCTTGCAAAATCAGAGAGGGAATAGCTTATTACAACACTGTAAATTAATTTTATCAGTTGGGATACTGAAAGTGATTTTTAAAGACTTGTATACATTTCATTGCATTTTGCCATAACTCACAGCAGAGTTAACGGAATAACATACATTAAGGTTTTACCGCTGACCTTGTTCGGTTTGGATCCCATAACTCTTCGCCTCAACGGACATGAGTTTGAGCAAACTCTGGGAAATAGTGAAGGACAGGGGAGACTGGTGTGATGCAGTCCCTGGAGTCGCAGAGAGTCAGACACGAGTTAGCAACTGAACAACGACAACAACATACCTCTTTCTGATGCATTTTGGCAAAACAGCTAATAGAAAAAGTGTTCTCTTCCTAGTAGAATTGACAAGAGGATGGATCATTTCATAAAGGAAGAGCTGTGAGCTTTTCAGGAGGAGAGCTCTCAGTACCACGGGGACTGTAATGAGGAGGAGGTCCTCAATCAGCAGAATAGCTGACTCTCAGAGTGATTCTCGAAGTTCGAAACTTCTTTCTTCTGCTGGCACATCCGGCTCCTCTCTGACCAAGGACGAGGGCAGCCCCAGGCAGGGGCGCAGAAGGGCTCTGCCTGGATGAAGGCTTCTCACCTCCTCTCTTCCTCCCTCTTTTTTCCCCTCCCTTCTCTAAGGCTGCTGCGGTATCTTTATTTAAATATCACCATTAGAGGCCCAAAGCGTTTCATTACGCAGATCAATTCTAATCACTTTAGACAAATCTAACCTAAAGCAGAAATGTGTAGCAAGAATAACCCAATTTACAGATTCATTTTTGGGGGTCTCTTCCTGTGTTTTACTATATATTAAGTTCTGCCAGGGCTGGAGCCATGTCATCAACTCCCAGCGTCTGCTATCAGATAGGAAATGCCTGGCAAATCCTTAAGGATGGTTCAGACGCACCCGCCTGAAATTCCTGCTTTCTGGGATTCCTTCTGTGGATGAGCTCGGTGGCTCTGGTGTCTCCTCACTCCTTCTGAGGGTCCGGGGAGGGCAGGACACCCCCACCTTGGGAGAGGAGTCCAGCCTTCTTGGGAGGGAAGCAGCGCCCACCTTGGTCCAGCAGATACAGCCTATCAGGGTCCTAACAGGACGAGGGAGGGTGGTGAGGGAAGCATCTAGAAGACAGTCTGAGGTCATTGGAAAAGACCCTGATGCTGGGAAAGACTGAGGGCAGGAGGGGAAGAGGGCTACAGAGGATGAGAGGGTTGGATGGCATCATTGACACGATGAACATGAGTTTGAGCAAGCTCCAGGAGACAGTGGAGGACAGGGTGGCCTGGCATGCGGCGGCCCACGGGGTCACAAAGAGTCAGACTGGACACCAACAAGAACCGAGGTCTTTGGGGTCACTGTTAGGTTCTAGTGGCCTGATGGAGACGACTGTTCAAGCTTGGTCTCCCTGCAGGGCTTCATTCATTACTTCCTGGGTGATGTGGGGACAGAAGGTGTGAGGACAGACAGACAGGAGGCTGGGAGCACCCACAGGGGCCATGAGAGTCTTCAAGTGCAGCTGTCACAGAGACCAGTACTCGAGAAAGCAAGCACCACACTCGGAGAGTTGGAGAACTCAGGTTTATTATGCCGGCAGGCCCAGCGGAGTTAACCTGCAAGCTCTGAGCCCCGAACAAAGCGGTTACAGAGTTGTTATACACGGACAGGCATGATTAAGCAGGTTTGTGGGTTTGCAGGGGCTGGGCGATTGCAAAGTGCAGGACAAGGGTGAGTGAGATAAACTCCAGTTCCTGGTATTGTGAGTCCTCACTTTCTGAGACCTACGTGATCCAGACTTCGCAAGGAGCAAGCTGAGTTACAGAGGCAGAAGGAGCAGGAGGTTATGTAAAAATTTAACTTTTCCTCTTCACAGCCAGGACAGCAGCATAGCTGTCCTGGGCGCCGTGAGTCACTCATGCCAGGTCCAGCTCATCCCAAGACCTGCCCCTCCCTCACGTTCCTGCCTTGCAGGAACGCTCATAGTTCTGAGCACCCACCACACAGCTCCAGGGCTCCCCCTCCGCTGTCACTGTCCCTTTTCCCTGGGATGCCTTCTCCCCACTGCCTCCACACTCAGAAAACTCCTATACATCCTTCCAGATGAGGTTTGGGCATCTTCTCCAGGAAAGCTTTCATGACCCTGGCACCTGGGGTGCTCAAGGATGCAGGTCCCAGAAATGACTGAAGCAGCGGTGGCAAGTGGCATTGATGGGGAGCCAGGCTTTGTAAATAAGTTCCCAGATGATTCTGAGATGCAGCCAGGCTTATAATCACTGCTCTGTTCCAAGTATTGAAAGTGAAACTCACTCTTGTATCTGACTCTTTGTGATCCCATGGAGTACAACCCACCAGGTTGCTCTGTCTCTGGAATTTTCCAGGCAAGAATACTGGAGTGTGTTGCCATGCCCTTCTCCAGGGGATCTTCCAGACTCAGAGGTCGAACCCGGATCTTGTGCATTGCAGGAGGGTTCTTTACCGTCTGAGCCACCTGGGAAGCCCAGTTGCCCTCAAAGGCCATACTATTTATGTACTTATTTTTTGGGGTAAGCTTCATCAGTTCTTCAAACTTTCTCCCTGGAAATAAACTTTCAACCTCAGATGCTGGATAATTCACTGCCAAATGAAAATGCCAGGCGTGAAAAATTGGTACCTGGCTGGTTTGACTGTGATATTCTCGAGGAAGTGAATGGATGGGTGTCAGGTGTCTGCCTGGTGGCTCAGAGCAGGCTGCTACACAATGCAGAGTGGACAATGGACACCACAAGGGTTTTCTACAGGCAGGAAGTATTCCGCCCTTGGGCATGGTAATGTACACACACAGTCTGCATGACATCCCTGTGGGCAAGTATTCTCCAGCCCTACCTTACAGAGGAGGGCCTGAGACTTGAGAAGAGCAGGGCCTGGCTCTAGGTGACTTGGTCCAGGTGGGATTTGGTGCAGACATTCTGGAACACAGCTGGCTCAGGTCTGACTCCTGGAAGCAGAGGCTGAGATGGATTCTCCTACAAGTGACTGACAGAAGGGTGTCCCCGGGGACAAGTGTGGGTTTGGAGGATGGAAGCAGGGGATGGGGAGAAAGGGAAGCTTCAGCGGGTCAGCGATGTGGCACCGCAGCTCTGGAATCTGTCCTGCACCGTTTGCACCCCTGCCTTGGTCAGTCTTGGGCTTTGGGCCTCACTCAGGAGCAGGGATGGTGGGGGCACAACTTCCTGACATTTCTGGAAAGGTGGCTCCCATTAGTCACGGACAATCCTGCAGAGAAGGCTGCAGGGGAACGGGAGTCTTTCTCAGCCACACCTGCAACTGTTCAGGGCTGGGTTCCCCTGAAATGACAAGGGGTCCCAGGGGCTGGACTGGGAGCCCCAGGTGTGGCTGTAAGGGCCCTACCCCTAAACAGCGTGCAGAATTGTCACCCACTCCACCAGGTCCAAGCCTGGTCAGTGCAGTTCTTGAGAGCGGCGTGCTTCTGGGGTTTTCCCTGGGCTCATGCATCTCTTTACTGCTACCAGGGGACATCCTTCCCTGGAGGGAATAAGGAGGTGACAAAGGGATTTCCTGAGGTCGTTCAAGCCCTTCCTCTGTGCTGAGGACCACTTGGTCTGTGTTTTGTGTCTGTAGCCCTTGTCAGGTCCTGGCATGAGCAAGCCCTCGGGAACAGCTTGCTTGTATGAGTGAATGAATGAATGACTAGATGAGTGAGTGAATGAATGAGTGAATGAGCCAGTAATGAGTGAATGAGTGAATGAATGATAAGTGAATAAATGAGTGAGTGAAGGAATAAGTGAATGAATGATAACTAGTGAGTGAATGAGTGAGTGAATGATAAGTGAATAAATGAGTGAGTGAAGGAATAAGTGAATGAATGATAACTAGTGAATAAATGAGTGAGTGAATGAGTGAGTGAATGATAAGTGAATGAATGAATGAGTGAGTGAATGAATGAATGAGTGAGTGAACGAATGAATGAATGAGTGAGTGGATGAGTGAATGAAGCAATGATACCTCCAGCCTCATTGCTATCAAGTTCCAGCCAGGAGGCTGCGGGGGAGACAAGGTCTTGCTTTCCGCCCCTTCTCAGTCTCCGGGCAGGACTGCAGCCCACTCCCCGCCCCCCGCCCGCCCCCCGCACTCTCAGAACTTGGCCGGCAGATTTCACGTGTGTCTCTGTCTTTTCAAGTGTTCCCTGTGCTCCCTCAGGATGCGTGGCTGCTGGGGGTGAGGAGTGATGGGGAGCCCTGGCATGCCCGGGGCTCAGGGCTGGAGGGGTGAGGCGAGGCGAGGGCGGGGTGGAGACCCGTGGGCACTGTCATGGTTACCGTTTACAGCGGCCAGGCTGCAGCAGCCAGTGGAAAAAGGACTTCACCGCTGCCTGTAAACTGTGAATCAGGGCCCGCCCTTGCTAGTGGCTTCCTCGGTGAGTATCCCATTCATTCTGCCTCTGCAGGGAGGGCTGAGGGGCACTGAGAAGGGTGTGCCCCTGCCAGTTCCTACGGCCGGCTGCCGGGCAGTCTGCTCCGCCCTAGATGCCTCATCGAGCCCAGCCCGCCGGGTCCCTCCCGGTCCGTGGCTGCGGCGGGTGGGCCGGAGGGGAGCTGGCCCTCCTTTGCTAGCCTCCACCCTTACTCACTGCCCGGTCATCTTCCGCTGTCCGCACCCACCTGCCATCGCCTCCTGGTCCTGGGCGGGGGCAGGGAGCCCACCCTTCCTGCGGTCCTCCCATCTCCACCCACCCACCCCTCAAAGGGTGCCTGGCTTTCCCCTCTCTCAGCGCTGTCAGCAACGTGCTGGGTGTGGACCACCTGGGTCCAGGGCACAGAAGTGACCCCCCGGCAGCCCCGGGTCTGAAATGGCAAAGCTTCTTACTTGTTAGATCTGCTAGAATATCCTGCAGCCTTTGAAACACTTTCATTTAACTCCTCTCAACCACGCTCCACGGCAACCCTGTCGGACCAGAAAGATGGGAGAATTATTCTCATTTTACCAGAGAGAAAATTGGAGCTGGGATGGAGGAACTGGTTTAAGGTCCCACAGCCAGTCAGTGCAGAGCTGTGTCCACACTGCAAGCCCCCTGGTCAGGCCAGAGGTGGTGCCCTCACCCTGCGCCCTGCCCCTGCTTGTTGATGCGCAGGATGTGTTACTCTGTTCTGCTCTAGCCTGCCCTGCCTTCCCCCCAGCCCCCAGCTCTAAGCAACCACTAATATTCTTGTTTCTGTTGATTTTCCTATTTGGACAACACGTATAAATGGACTTAAACAGTACGTGGTCTTTTGTGATTGGCTTCTTTCCCTTAGTGTACTAATTTCAGGGTTAATACAGACTGTAGTGTGTCTCAGTACTCCATTCTTTTTTAATGCTGAATAATATTCCAGTGTATCAATATGACACATTTTATCCATCCACTCATCAGTAGGTGGACAGTTGTGTTCTTTCCACTCTTTCCTGAACTGATATTCTGAATAATGCTACCCGTAACATTTTGTGCGAGTTGTGTGTGTGTGTGTGTGTGTGTGTGTGTGTGTGTGTGTGTGTATGTTTTTCCTTCTCTGGTATATACTTAGGAGTGGGATTGCTGGCTTCTATGGTAATTCTATATTTAGCCTTTTAAGGAACTGCCAGGCTGTTTGCCCAAGTGTTCACCAAATTGGTGGACTTTCACACTCCCACCAGTAGTGTATGAGGGTTCCACTTTCCTCATAGTCTCACCAGGACTTACCATCTAAGCTGTCCTAGCCAATGTGAAGTGGTATCTCGTTGTGGTTTTGATTTGTATTCCCTAAAGTCTGTGATGTTGGGTGTCTTTTTATATACTTATTGGCCATTTGTATATCTTCTTTGGAGAAATGCCTGTGTAGATACTTTACTCATTTGAAAATACTGGATTGTCTTTTTGTTATTGAATTGTAAGAGCTCATTATATATCCCAGCTACAAATTCCTTATCAGACAAATGATTTGCAAATATTTTCTCCCATTCTGTCTTTTGACTTTCTTGAAGATAGCTTCTGAAGCACAATAATTTAAAAATTTGATGAATTCATTTTACCTATTTTTTTCTTTGATTCCTTGTTATTTTGGTTATATCTAAGGAACCACTACTTAATCTGAAGTCATAAAGATTTATCCCTAGTTTTTTTTTCAGAGTTTTTTAAAAAATAATTTTAGCTTTTAGATTCATTTTGAGTTAATTTTTATATATGATGTGTATGATGTATATAGGGATCAAATTTAATTCTTTTGAATGTGGATATTCGGTTGTCCTAATGTCAATGATTGAAAAGACTATTCTTTCCCCTTGGAGTTATTTTGGCGCCTTTGTTGAAAATCAACTGAACGAGAATGTAAGGTTTATTTTTGGACCCCATTCTATCCCACTTATCTATATGTCTATCCTTATGCAAGTCATACCATCTTGATTACTGTTGCTTTGTATCAATAGTAAGTTTTAAAATCGGAAAGAGTGAATCCTCCAGCTTTATCCTTCCCTTTCAAGCTGGTTTTGGCTATTCTGGGTCCTTTGAAAATTTCTATGAATTTTAGAATTAGCTTCTCAATTTCTACAAAGAAGTCAGCTGAAATTCTGATAAGGATTGCACTAGATTGGTTTGGAGAGCAGTGCCACCTCAGTATATTGACTCTTTCAATCCTTGAATGCAAGATGTCTTTCCATTTATTTAACTCTTCCTTAATTTTTTCAATAATGTATTGAAGTTTTCAGAGTATAAATTTTATATTCCTTTTGTTAATTTTTTTCTAGGTAATTTATTCTTTTTGATGGTGCTGTTGATTGTTTGGGATTTTCTACTTAGATGATCATGTTATCTGTGAACAATGACAGTTTTGTTTCTTCCATCTCAATCTGTGTATATTTTATTTCCTTTTCTTGTCTTATTAGACTTCCAGTGAGATGTTATTAGGAATGGTGAGAGAAGACATCCTGATTTTAGGGGCAAATTGTTCAGCTTTTCATCATTAATTAGATAGCAATAATCTTTCTTTCAGTTCCGTTCAGTTCAGTCGCTCAGTTGTGTCTGACTCTTTGCGACCCCATGAATCGCAGCACACCAGGCCTCCCTGTCCATCACCAACTCCCGGAGTTTACCCAAACACATGTCCATCGAGTTGATGATGCTATCCAGCCATCTCATCCTCTGTTGTCCCCTTTTCCTCCTGCCCCTAATGTTTCCCAGCATCAGGGTCTTTTCCAATGAGTCAACTCTTTGCATGAGGTGGCCAAAGTATTGGAGTTTCAGCTTCAACATCAGTCCTTCCAATGAACACCCAGGACTGATCTCCTTTAGGATGGACTGGTTGGATCTCCTTGCAGTCCAAGGGACTCTCAAGAGTCTTCTCCAACACCACAGTTCAAAAGCATCAATTCTTCGGCGCTCAGCTTTCTTCACTGTCCAACTCTCACATCCATACATGACCACTGGAAAAACCATAGCCTTGACTAGACAGACCTTTGTTGGCAAAGTAATGTCTGCTTTTAAATATGCTATCTAGGTTGGTCATAACCTTCCTTCCAAGGAGGAAGCGTCTTTTCATTTCATGGCTGCAATCACCATCAGCAGTGATTTTGGAGCCCAAAAAAATAAAGTCTGATGCTGTTTCCACTGTTTCCCCATCTATTTCCCATGAAGTGATGGGACCGCATCCCATGATCTTAGTTTTCTGAACATTGAGCTTTAAGCCAACTTTTTCACTCCCCTCTTTCACCTTCATCAAGAGGCTCTTTAGTTCTTCTTCACTTTCTGCCATAAGTGTGGTATCATTTGCCAAGTTTTTTCTTCATGAACGGGTGCTGGATTTTACTGAATACTTTTTCTTCATTGGTTGATATGATCATATGATTTTTCTTCTTTAGCCTATGGAAATAAATCTCACTTGATTATAGTGTATAATTCTTTCTATAAATTGTTAGATTCAGTCTGCTGACATTTTATTGGTGACTTTTGCGTGTATATTCATGAGAGATACTGGTCTCCAGTTTCCCTCTCCTGTAATGTCTTTGTCTGGTTTTGGTAATAGGGTCAGGCTGGCTCAGTGGAATCAGTTCTGAAGGGTTCTCTCTGCCTCTATTTTCTGGAAGAGACTGTGGAGAATTGGTATTATTTCCCCTTAAATATTTGGTAGAATTGATCAGTAAAGCCAGCTGGAACTGTTGTTTTCCTTTCTTTTTTAGTAGAGTTGTCAGCTATTGATTCTATTTCCTTATTACATATGGGCTTATTTGGATGATCTGCTTCTCCTTGTGTAAACTTTTGTTCTTCGTTTTTCATGGTTGGTCCATTTCATCTAAGTTATCAAATTTGTGGGTAGTGGGAAAGAAATTGTTCAAAGTATTCTTTCATTATTCTTTTAATGTTAATGGGATCAGTACTGATAACATCTCTTTCATTTCTGAGAGTATTCTCCTTTTTTCCCCTGATTTCCAGCTTCTAACTGGCTAGAAGTTTATTAATTTAATTTAGCCTTTTAAAGAAACAGGTTTTTGTTTTGACTTACTCTATTATTTTCCTATTTTCAATTTCCTCAAATTCTGCTCTAATTTTTATTCTTTCTTTTCAACTTAAGAAGAAAATTAAATTGCTTTTCTTTCTGTAGTTTTTTAAGGTGGAAATTTAGATTACTGACTTTAGTTAGATCTTTTTTCTTTTTTAATATATGCATTTAATGATACAAATCTTCCTCTAAGCATTGCTTTTCACCACACTGCACAACTTTTTAAGAATTATGCTTTCATTTTCATTTAGTTTAAAATGTTTTTAATTTCCTTTGATACTTCTTTGACCCACATGTTATTTATAAGAGGAATGTGTGTTATCTCTAAATATTTGGAGATTTTCCAGGTATTTTTCTGTTACTGATTTATAGTTTAATTTTATACTCTACTTGGTATGATTTCTATCCCTTTAAATTTGCTGACGTGTGTTTTATGGCCCACAGTGTTGTCTATCTTTGTGAATATTCCAAGTGAATACAGACATTGAGAAAAATGTCTATTCTACTGTTTTTTGATAGAGTATATTCTAAATGTCAATTAGATCACGATTATTGATAGTGACGTTCAGGTTACCTATATCTTTACCTACTCGCTTGATTTATTAATTACTGAGAGAGGGCAATAGACGTCTCCTAGTAGGAGATTTGTCTATTCCTTCCTGCAGTTCCATCACACTTTTCCTAATGTGTTTTGATGCACTGTTGTTGGGTGCGTACATGTTAAGGGTTGTTAACTCTTCCTGGAGAAATGACTCCTTTATCATTATGTAATGCCCCTCTTTATTCCTGATAATTTTACCTGCTCTAAAGTCTGCTTTGCCTGAAATTAATATAGCTACTCCACCTTTCCTTTGATAAATGTTAGCATGGTGTGTCTTTCTCCTATTACAGTCAATTTATCTCAGTCTTTAAATTTAAACTGAGGTTCTTATAGAGAATATGCAGTTGGATCTTTTAAAAGATACCCTCTGACAATCTCCGTCTTTACTTGGCACATTAAGACTATTACCATTTTAAGTGACTGCTAACGTAGCTGGATTAATACCTCCCGTGTTTGTAACTGTTTCCTACTTATTGCGCTTGGTCTTTATTTCTCTTCTCCCCCACCCCACCCTTTTTATGCCTTCTCTGGTTTTCACTGAGAATTTTATATGATTTAATTTGCTTTCTTCCCTTGGGATATCATTATATATTTTAAAAAATACTTAATGGCTTTTCTAGCATTCACTATACACATTTACAAATAATCTGAGTCCACTTTCAAGCAACACTCTACCGTTTCACAGACAGTGCAGATATCTTGTAACAGGGTGTTCCCAATTTCTCTCCTCCATCCCTTATAACATTGCTGTTATTTAATTTACATCCATAAGCTATAACCACCTAATATGTTGTTTTTGTTATCACTTTGGACAGTTAACTATTGTATCAATTAAGAATGAGAAAAATTGTTTTGTTTTGCTTATACATTTATTCTTTCTCTGATGATCTTCCTTTCTTTATGAATATATATGTTTTTGATATCCCTGCGTTCTTAAACCCAAGGGATAATCACTGGCTGGTACTAGAAGAACAGTTAAGAAAGCCAGGGTACATTACCATATGTAAAACAGACAGTTAATGGGAAGTTGCTGTGTAACCCAGGGAACTCAGTCTGGTGCTCTGGGATGACTTAGAGGGGTGGGATGTGTGGGATGGGAGGGAGGGGACATACGTGTGCTTATGGCTGATTCATGCTGTCAAAGCCAATGCAACACTGTAACAATTATCCTCCAATTAAAAAAAAAAAACAGGTACCACGGGGACAGAGGAATGGGGCAAGGAGCCAGAGTTGATAGCGCAGAGCTTATGAGCTTCAGTGGGGCAATGGGGACAAATTTGCCTTGTTGGGTGCTTCTGTCCTGGGATATGGGTGAATTAAGGGTACTGACAACCCCCAGAGTCCAGTAGAGCTTATCAGCAGCCTACGCTAAAAGGTCTTGCCAAGTTTGGGACAAACTCACAGTTATTTTGGGCTAATGGAAGAAAAGAATTTTGCCCCAACCCTGTGCTTATTCCACTTTTAATTTTTGTACATTAACCTTGGGCTACCTATACATTCATTATCTTGAATAATTGTGACCCCAAGTAATTTTTCTTAAAAGCTGTTTCAGAACTTCAAATGCCTTAATTTTGGGTATGAACCTAGGGCTAGAAAGCTAGAAAGGAAGGGCAAAGGAAATTCTTCTTTCCCTATGAGGGTTGTGACTCAGAATCACTTAGGTGTTGTGGATGACTCGAGGGAAAAACCAGGGTTGAGTTATTTTGTGAAAGAAAAATCTCATCACAGTGTATCTTCTGACAAAGATTTAAACAGGGAAAAGCTGTCTCCATTTGGAGGCTAAAGATAAGCAGAATAGAGAAAAACTCAGTGTTCTTTCCAGGAAGCTTGTGGTGAAGGGTGGGAGAGTGTAGCAGCCCACAGGGAGAATTGCAGAAAAACAAGAAGGTCATCAAGAGGGACCCTGTGACTTGCAGGGCTGGGAACCGGGAGGCTGAGTCCCAGATCCAGCTCTGCCGCCAGGTCTTCCTGTGGCCTGACAAGTCTTTTCCTGCCTCGGTTTCCTCATCAGTAAAATAAAGAATTTGTATTAGATGCTCTTTCAGGAGATCTTCCATTCTCAACTCCCCTAGTTCTATGGACTGACACATTTTACAAAAGAATTTATCTCCTTAGGCTTGGCTGTGCTGGGTCTTCGTTGCTGTGGGGCTTTTCTCTCGCTGCGCTGAGGGGGAGGCTCAGGCTTCTCACTGCGGTGGCTCCTCTCTTTGCAGAGCACGGGCTCCAGGGGTTCCGTAGTTGCAGCAGGTGGGCTCAGGAGTTATGGGGCCTGGGCTTTAGTTGCTCCGTAGCTTGTGGGGCCTTCCCAGACCAGGGACCAAATCTGTGTCTCCTGCATTGGCAGGCAGATTGTTTACCGCTGAGCCACCAGGGAAGCCTTTGGATTGACCCATTTTGACAAGAGGTGAGGTTTTCCTTTTTCTGTTGAACAGACTCTTGGGATTAGACCGAAGAGCGAGTTGAAAGGAGGCATTTGTCTCCTTTGCTGACCGACAACATCCAATCAAATTGTGAGAAGTGGTTTTACTTGGCAGTGCATTTGTTTGCATGATAGGAATTGAGGAAGCTTGATTTTCTGCCAGCTCCATTGCAGAACTAACCTCAGCAGACATCAAGATGTTTTAAGAGGAGGGAGAGGTAAGGAGTTTTGAGAAAAAGTTATGAACAGAGGAAGAAGCAAAATGAGGGGCTGGGTCGTGGGATTCTGCTGAGCCTGTCTGACCCCCATGCATCTTTAGAACTAAACTCTGAGTCCAGGTGATGTCTTTCTTCACCTCCCTCCTTGGAAGAATGTGCAGGGACCAACTGCTTGGGTTCAAATTTCTGCCCTGCCGTTGATTAAGAAGGGTAATCTTGGACAAATGTCTTAATGGTTCCAAGCTTCAGTTTTCTCATCTGTAGATGACAATTATGACAGTAACATCTTACGGGGTCTTGGTGAGGTTAGGGAGGCAGAGCATGTGATGCCCTTGGCATTGGGTCTGCTTGATGCTGGTCATTATCACCCGAGGGTGCAGACCTCCCTGCAAGTCACTCAGACCCTACGGCAGATGAGGTTTCCCGACTTTGGGCTCCACTGTTCAGAGCTTGGGCCTCCCGACAGAAACCCAAGAGCTAAGCATATGGTGATGATCCAGACCAAGGACATAAAATTGGACATATTTAAAGCAAAGAGAAAGCACAGACTATCTTCCACCATCTTTGCAGTACATAATGGTTGTAGTCAGACTGCTATGCTAGTCTGTCAGTCAGCTCTGCTGTGATAACAAACAGTCCCTAAATCTCACGGCTTCCAACACTGAATGTTTATCTTTTCATCATGTTGCATAAAGTGGCTGTGGGTTGGCTCTAGCAGTTCTAGTCCCTGTGGCCTCTAGCTTGGAGAAGCAGCCCCTGTCTTGGATACGCTGGTTTTGTAGCAGATGGAGATAGAGTTACAGGACTGCAGAAATTGTGAGGCATGTCTTCCATATCATGGTCTCACACACTACACTGCCCTGAGCAAGTCACTCGGTCTAGCTTGATAGTGGGATGAGAATTAGAATCTGCACAACCTTTCCTTTCTCCAGGGATCATCCCAACCCAGGGATCGAACCCAGGTCTCCCCTGTTGCAGGCGGATTCTTTACCAGCTGAGCCACCAGGGAAGCCCAAGCACAAAGTTGGATGCTGTAAATCAATAACCACTGGAGGGAATGCATAATCTTCTGGGGAAGAGGATGGATATTAGGGGAACAATAATATACTCCACCACACCCAGCATACTTTCCTCTTTTTCTTGTAAACAAGGGAAAAGCAGAGAGTCCTGGGAATTTCGGATAGACTTTGCATGGTGGAGTGGGTTATTCATTAGGTGGAATCCTTACATTAATGCAATGTCTACTGCTTGCTAAGTGTTTGCTGAATTACAGAATGACACAGTACAGAAGCAGCTGAGATGATCGTGCGTCACATTCTTTAACAGCCGTTTTACATGTGTTGTTTCGAATATTTTGAAACGCAGAAGCTACAGTGAATTTCACTGACAGAACAAGGTACATTTGGGGAACAGCTTTAAAAATTATCTTTTGACCTTCTTTTCTAAGCAGGAAAAATTCCTTGGAACACAGAAATGGCAGTTCATCTAGAATTAATGGAAACCAGATATTTATAGCAATGTTTAGAAGAACTCAGAACCCTTCTCTAAATAAGCCTTTTGTCTTAGAAGAAAGATTAAAAGCACTTTTTGAAGGCAAAATGGTATGGCACAGCTAAAACATCTCAGTCCATGTAAATATCAGACATGACTTGTAAACCGCACTGTTCTTTTTGGCTCGCACCCATGCTCCATATGCAGTGTGCCACGCCACGCCATAAACATCCCCTTTGGATCACCAAGGAGGAGGTTTGCTATTGGTTTGTGAAGAGATTGGACTCTACTTGACAAAACAGAATCTGTTTTAATCATGACAGAGACTCAGTTGTAGAAAAACAGATGAGAGAAAAGCTTTAGATGAAAGTTCCCCTTGCTTCTGCTTCCTATAGTGCAAATTCTTAATGCTGAGACATCAAGACACAGTGAAATGTCCTTTGGTTAAGTTCAGGCTAATACAATAACCTGCTAAGGCTGTGTTGAAGGGTGTTGAGATTTGGATTTTAAGAAAGCATGTCAACACTTCTTTTTTTCAATGATGCAAATGTGTATATAAATTTCTGCCTCAAAGTTTTAAACTTTGAGCCAAAAAATCCACTTCTCCAAATCAAAAAGTAGTGCTTTGGGACACATAAACTTGCTGCTGTTGTTAGGAACCCCTCTCAGAGTTTTCTATCCTTTAATCATCTCAGAAATTTTGGAAACCAAGTATTAAGCCCACAGCTAAGTTATTTGATTTTCTTTTCTTTTTTTTTTTTTTTAAAAAAGGGACAATTAAACTAAACTCAGAAACTCTCTGTCCTACCCTGCTTGAAATCATCTGAACTCTTTTTTCTTTCTTCAGATATTTGTCTCCATCGATGTGAAATATTTGTACTGTTATTCTCAGCTTCTTCAGCCACAAATATCTTCTGACTTCCTTCTCTGAAAATGTGTACTCTGCTTTCTTATATCCACCATTTCCCTCTTCCTATTGATAACTTCATTGTGTGTTTTGCTTAAACAGTTCTTCCATGTTTACATTTTTAGGAGAATTACTAATGACCTCTTCTTTGCTATGCAAGTCTTTGTACCTATGCATATTTCTTCCCCAAGCTTCTTTCGATAGTCATCAAACACAACATGAATCTATTATCAGTTTCCTAAGTCCCTGAGAACCTCCCTTTTGGACTCCAATCCTCTCTTGTTCTGGTCCTGGCTTATTGATTGCCAGGCTGGCTGCACAAGTGGTTGTTTTATATCATCTACCTGCTTCCCAAGTGGCACTAGTGGTAAAGAACCTGCCTGCAATGCAGGAGACTTAAGAGACACAGGATTGATCCCTGGGTCAGGAAGATCCCCTGGAGGAAGGCATGGCAACCCACTCCAGTATTTTTGCCTGGGAAATCCCGTGGACAGAGGAGCCTGATGGGCTATGGTCCATGGGGTCACAAAGAGTCGGACACGACTGAACGACTAAGCACTCATACCTGGAAATGCCCTTTTCCTGTTTCTTCTGTTAGATTCCTGTCTCTCTGAGCCCTTGTTTTCCACTTTCTGGTTTTCCTTCTCATTTTGATGGAGCACATCCTTTAGTAGTCTCCTGAGAAAAGGTACTAGAAAATAATTTTCTGAAATCTTTACTCTGCCCTTTGTTACTGTTCAGCTGCTCAGTGTGACTCTTTGTGACCTCATGGACTGTAGCACGCCAGGCTTCCCCAGCCTTCACTGTCTCCCAGAGTTAGTTCAAACTCTTGTCCATTGAGTTGATGATGCCATCCGGCCAGCTCAGCCTCTGTGGCCCCTTTGATTAATAGGTGGTTGGATGTGGCACTTTAGGATGGAAATACTTACTTTTAACAGACTTTTGAATGCATGGCTCCATGGTCTTCTTGTGTCCAGTACTACTTTTGAGAACGTCTAATAGGTCTTCTGGTTCCTAATTCTTTGTGTAAACCCTCAGTCCCTTTCTCCCTTTCTGATTTTCTGTGAGTTTTTAGGATCTTCTCTTTGTCTGCAGTGCTTTGTGAGATGTGGCAGCAATGTGCTTTGGCAGGGACCCCTCTTCACTCTTTGTTGCATTTATTGTCCAGAAACTCGGACCCTCCAATTCTGGGATTTATTTTTGTATTATTTATTTGCTAATTTCATTCCTATTGTTTTTTGTTCTTTCATTCTCTACTTCTGTTTCTCAGATTTTGGACCTCCTGGGTGAGCCTGTAATTTTCTTGTCTTTCCTGTTTTATTTTTTCTCTCTCTTTAATTTTTGTCATACTGGCTGAGGGATTTTCTCTAGTTAATTGTCCAAAAATTTCTATTAAATTTTTTAGTTTTCCTAAAGTATTTTTTTTTTTTTTTTGCATATTACCACGGTCAAGCTAATTAACACATCCATGACCTCACACAGTCCCTTTTTTTGTGTGTGTGTATGTTGAGGACACTTTTCTCTCAGCAAATTTCAAGTGTCCAATACAGTTTTATTAACTATTATCACCAGGTTGTACATTAGAGTCCCCAGAACATATTTAACTTATAACTGAATTCGTGCCAACATCTCCCCATTTCGCCCAACATTCAGTCTCTGGGCTTTCTTAGAATCCACATATGAGTTAAATTTTCTATGTTATTTTTAACTACTACTGAGAAACAGTTTTTTATCCAGTAAGTATTCTCATTTAAGAAGTATCATCTTCTTCTTGTTTCATGGTTGCACTCCCTCTCCATGAACTGCTATGAATATTCATCCTTACTCTGTAGAAGAGTTTTCCCTGCTTCCTACATTGTTTCTCTTTCCTGTAAGTTTAATTTAGCTCATCTGTGTTCAGGATGGGGCTTGCTGAATAATGGTTTCCACAGTGGGGTGAAGCTCTGCCTATTTTTCTGCAGGGCCTGCTATGTGTACGCATCTTCTCAGCTTTTTCCCTTTGTCCGGTGAGTTTCTTTGTGGAGGAAATTTCTGGTTTTCTGTTGGGAGACTGTAATGGGTTGAACTGTCTTTCCCAAAAATGGTTCGTCCAAGTCCTAACCCCTTGAGCTTCAGAGGTGACCTTACTAGGAAACAGGGCTCAGTTCAGTTCAGTCCTTCAGTCGTGTCCGACTCTTTGCGACCCCATGGACTGCAGCACGCCAGGCTTCCCTGTCCATCACCAAGTCCTGGAGCTTGCTCAAACTCATGTCCATCGAGTCAGAGATGTCATTCAACCATCTCATCCTCTGTCTTCTCCTTCTCCTGCCTTCAATTTTTCCCAGCATCAGGGTCTTTTCTAATGAGTCAGCTCTTCCCATCAGATGGCCAAAGTATTGGAGCTTCAGCTTCAGCATCGGTCCTTCTAAAGAATATTCAGGACTGATTACCTTTAGGGTTGACTGGTTGGATCTCCTTGCAGTCCAAGGGACTCTAAAGAGTCTTCTCCAACACCATTGTCCAAAAGCATCAATTTTTTGGTGCTCAGCTTTGACCTCATTAGGAAACAGGGCTGTTGCAGACGTAATTGGTGAAGATGAGTCACAGCAGAGTAGGGGTACACTGATCTGGTCTGACGAGTGTCCTTGTAAAGAAGACAGAGGCATGCAGGGAGAAGCCTTGCGACGCAGAGACAGAGGCTGGGTGAGGGGTGCCTGGGGCACCATCAGCTGAAGGAAGAAAGGAGGCCCCTCTCCTAGGGGTTTCAGAGGGTGCGTGGCCCTGCTGACACCTGGGTTTTGCACTTTCAGCCTCTAGAACTGAGAGACAAGACCTCTCTGTTGTTTTAAGCCTCCTGTTGTGGCACTCTGTCACAGAAGTTCCAGGAAAGTATTCCAGAGGGCATGTGCCAACTGCTGCTTGCTGTGGGTGCCAAGGGTGCAGGAAAAGGGCACAATGGGACAGTGAGCCACGGTGGGGGGCAGGAGGGGGGCTGAAGGGGCAGGGGACAGGGAGAGGACCCATCCTCTACAAAGAGGCTTCAGGGGGTAGGTTTTCCTTCACCCTGCATCCTTCCAGGCTGGTTGAGGGTCTCTGACTGCATGCGTGCTCAGCTGCTCAGTCTTGCCTGATCTTCGCGGCCCCATGGACTGTAGCCCACCAGGATCCTCTGTCCAGGGGATTCTCCAGACAAGATTACTGAAGTGGGATAGCCATTCCCTTCTCCAGGGGATCTTCCCGAACCCGGGAAATGAACCCAGGTCTCCTGCACTGGCAGGTGGATTCTTTACTACTGCACCACCTGGGAAGCCCAGCTGAGGGTCTGGCCCTTGTCCTGTGCTGTGTCCGCGAGTCCCTGGGCCTGGAGCTCATTGCTCTGGGAATGAACCTCCTGGTTTCTCTGGGGGTGAGGAAGGCCTGACCCTCATGGGGCAGGACTGTGGAGCCTGTGTCCTTGTCACTCAGACTCCCAGTGAATGCTCGTGCTTTCAGCCTCAGCTCACTCTTGAAAAGCAACTGGAACCTCCTGGTCCTGAAAGACCTGCCTCTGCACACAGGTGTCCAGTTCTCTAGGCCCGCAGCCAGGGGTCATGGCTTCCAGGAATCCCTGAGCCCTCCCGGAAGGAGGTGAGGGTGCCCTCTCCTGGCCTCCCCAAGAATTTGGGTCAGGCTCCCTGTAGGTCCCACCTGGCCTGGAGGGAGGCCTTTCTGTCTGATGCATCCTCCCCACACAGCGCTTTTCCACACAATAGTCCTCAGTGCATGTTTGCTGGATAAATGAAGAGATGGAGACGACATTGAAGCTAAAATGGGAAGACATTTGACTTTATGCCTAAGGCTAAGATTGTTAAAAAAACCCGATCCACCCATTCTTTACAGATGGAAATTTATATCTCAAAGCTTAAAAAAAAAAAAGAGCCAAAATTGGGACTCTGGGTAGTCTGATAATTATAAAACCAAACATCCATCTCCTTGCTGGAATTTTTGAATTCCAATCAACTGCAAAAAGTTTCTTGGCCACTCTCACAGTTGGGTTTGCCATCCTTAAAATGAATCGGCAGAGCATGGTTTATAGCTCACAAAATTCTAGGAAGAATGCTATAATTCTAACTGGGCTATTTACACAGATTTTCCTAGAGCCAGCTCAGTGCTGGCAGGTTACCTCTGTTCCATGCATCTTCTCATTCCCCCAAATGGAGGGGGCTCACATGTTCCCCCAAAGTCATTTAAGCAAGATAAATAGGAAATTCCTCTCGTTAGGCAATTCTTTGCAAGAGCATGTGTTGTCACGAGGTGTTTCCTGAACCCTTACAGTTGAAGACTCGCCTCAGGAAGCAAAGCCCTCCCCCATGTCTTGCTGGGTGGATGCTTTGGAGAGATCACTGAAAGTCTAATTTCCATGGCAGGCTTTTGAGTCCATGTGACACTCTGTGACAACGCCTTCCTGTCTGTTTGATTAGAAAAAACGGCTCTAGGAAAAGTCAAAGAATTAATGGGATAGGATCTGAAAAATATATACATAAATTTATTCGATATATAACTGAACTGCTTTGCAGTAAACCTGAAACTCACACAACATTTAAATCAAGGGTAATTTAAAAGAGAAATCAAGGAAAATCAAGACAGGGTCCATCTGTACCAGGGCAGAAGTGATCATGGAATTGCCGAGGTCATTATTGCAAGGGCCTGACTGATCTGCTAGCCTCAGACTTAAATTAGCAGGTTGCTGTATGAAGAGTTTTTATTAATGGATCAGGCAAGACTACTTTGATTGCCGATCTTGAGACCTTAATTCAAATTAGCGTTAAAGATGAGTATGCCTTGGCTCAGGAGATCAAAGGGAGAGTGGAGGTGGGGAGGATGAGACCAGCCCTGGGACCGGCTCGGGCTCTGGACGTCGGGAACCAGGCAGCTGACGGTCTTCTTTCTGCTCCTCTCCTAGCAGCTTCCTGCTCTCGCAGCCTTCCTCCCCACGGCGGCAAACGTGGCCGCTCCCGGCATCCGGAGACGACCGGCGGGAAACCCAGGGAAGGGCTGCGCGGACCCCTGTGTCCTGCACCGTCCCTGGACTGACCAGCGGAGGCGGGCCAGACGGTTCTGCGGGAAGATGGCGCCTCCCTTTGCAGCGCATGATGCAAGTGGGAAGGGCGTTTCCCAGGAGAAGGCCAGTGCCCTTCTAGACAAATGACAAGGTGGATGGATGTCTTTCCACTATCTGTGTATGTTTTCCTTTGTAGCTTGTTATGCTTTATTTTTTTGATTTTATTTTTGTATAATTCTTATGAAAGTATAGTTGATTTACAATACTGTGTTAGTTTCAGGAGTACAGCAAAGTGAACCAGTTATACATACACGTATACTCTTTGATTCTTTTCCCACAGAGATCACTACAGAGTAATGAGTAGAGTTCCCCGTGCTGAACAGTAGGCCCTTGTTAGTTATCTCTTTTATCTGTGCACATGTGTGTGAGTGCTCAGTCGCTTCAGTCATGTCTGGCTCTTTGTGACCCTATGGACTGCGGCCCGCCAGGCTCCTCTGCCCATGGGATTCTCCAGGCAAGAATACTGGAGTGGGTTGCCATGCCCTTCTCCAGGGGATCTTCCAGTCCCAGGGATTGAACCTGGCTCTCCTGCTTTGCAGGTGGATTCTTGACCGCTAAGCCACCAGGGTATAGCTGTGTGTATATGTCAGTCCCAATATTCCAGTTTATCCATTCCCCCTTATCCCCTGGTAACCATAAGTTTGTTTTTCACATCTGTGACTCTACTGTTTTATAAATGATTTTGTTTGCACTTTTTTTTTAAGACTCCACACATAAGCAATATCCTATGATATTTGTCTTTCTGTGTCTGACTTACTTGACTCAGTATGACTATCCCTGGGTTCATTCATGTTCCTGCAATGGCGTTATTTTGTTCTTTTTTAATAGATGAATAATATTCCATTGTATATGTATCCTACATCTTCTTTAGGTAGCTTGCTGTTCTTTAGTAATTGAAGGTGAGATGTCATTTAGCTTTAGACTCAAAAATTGCTACTACTCCATTATTTGAACAGCAGACTGAATCAGCGGGCAGGACTGTACCAATACGCACATGCCAAGTGCACCCACGGGGAGCTGGGTGAAGGGGCAGCGGGCCCACTGGTTATTTGTAACGTTGTTCCAGAGCCTGGGCGTGGGTGGGGCTGACTGGTGGTGGAGAGTCTGCGTTTGCAGCCTTGGGCAGGGGAGGAGGAAGTAGAGGCTGGAAACCAGGCTGCGGCAAGTGTGGTTGATCCAGCCCCAAGTGCCTGGCATTGACGCTGGACCGCGCTGGACACCCCAGGCATGGCTGTGCTTGGTCCGCAGAGCAGAAAACGGAGCCTCACCGCCCAAGACGCGCGGTTCATCAGTGGCAGGGAAGGACTAGGGCCTCGTTCCTAGCCAGGCATCCCACTTTCCACTAGGCTGCTCGCGGAGGCTGAAAACTGGCACAGGGATGGAACAAGGACTCCCATCCACCCTCCAGCTGCGGGGTCAGAGGAAACCTCAAATCCTCCCCCTTGGTTGGACTCACAGTCCTTCTCCTGAAATAGTCAAGTTGCCTCCTCGGTTTTTACTTCAAGCCGACTTTGGAATCTCACATCTCCCGTCTTCCATGGGATGAAACTCCAACCTCACAACAAGCAAATCTATGAACACAATCGCACAGGCAGATGCTTGCTGTGGGCTCTGAATGCGGGAACTCTGAAGGCAAGCAGAGAACCCTCCAGAGTCTCTCTTCCTCTTCCTACCCCGGACTCCCACTCTTCTAGCGATTTGATTTTTATCTTAAAGGCAGAAATGCCGCTTGACTTTCTTCCCTGCTCAGTGTTTCCTACGCATCAGCAAGTGCTGGATTGAAGGCACAGGTTTGTCTGCACAAACCCAGATGAATGAAGGTCCCCTCCAGGCTCCTGTGATGGGACAGACTCCTCGACTGTGTGCCCTGACCTGAGACCCTGCCCCTCCCCACTCTCATCCAAGGAAGATGGGACTATTTGCCCCTTTGGTGAATGCCCCTGCTGGTGACAATGTGCTTTTCCTTTTATTTTAGGATTATTGTGATCTTTTAAGGTCAGGACATAATTATGCAGAATTGAGATTCTTCCTTTCCCACAATGCCGTGTCTCCATGTCTGCGGGTCATTTGCCAAATCTATGGATTCTTGTTGAGACGAGCTCTTCGGTCTTGAGCAGTGTCCTGGGGCTGACGAGTCAAGGTGCTGGCTGGTGCTGGTCCAGAGCAGGTCTTTCCAGTGTGGAGGCCAGTGAGGTACCCCTTGACTTGTAAAGAGACCCTGAGCTCAGGGGGCGAGGCCCTGGAGCACACATCTCTGAACTGGAGGCTGTGGTCACCACGGTGGGGGCTTCTGGCTCCCTTCCACTCTGGTGGTGCTACCAGTGCCTGTTATGGGATGCTGGTTGCTATGGAAACAGGGGCTAGTTGTGGTAGTAGAGGACTGATAGGAGGGGATTACTGAGGACACCAAATGGGAAAGGGCTTAACTCACATGCACTTACAGAAGCTCATTCCTGTGAGCTGGTTGTGAATCATTCGACCCCTTGCTCCCAAGGCGTCTGTCAGAATCATTTCTTAAGATTCTCACGAGCTCCCTGGGGCTCCATGTCAACTGTAATGCCAGTTACAGTTTCAGGGTCATGCGAGTTGTGATATGTACATTCTCCGCCCCCTCAGGACGGACCCGTTGGAAGAGCTTGTGTCCCTGTGGGCCGACTGTGTGTGTGTTCGCTAGTGCAGTGAAGTCTCCAAAGGGCAGAGAGACTTTATCAGGAAGAAACGCCAAGCGGGAAGTGCCAGACAAACAACAGAGCCTGCGTTCAAGGGAAGAGACTCACAGGCTGGGAGGCCTCTGGACACAGAAGAAGCTGTGCGCCGGTGAGCCAGAGACTGCATACATATTACACCTTCAGTCCCATTTGGGCATAGCGCTATTTCCGTTTCGGTCGGTCATATAAAATATACAAGCACAGGCTGCTGGAACTGAAAGAAGCTTCAGAGCTGATGTCATACGTCTGTACCAGTTGGGGTTTCAGGCAGGAAACAGAAACCGCTCTCCTTACTGTGAGCAGAAAGGGATCCATCACGGGAAATGATCAGGAGGTTCAGCGGCGTGAGCTGGGGGCGGGGCCTCCGGGAGTAATTCCCAGGGCCGCCCCGCGTCACCTTCTGGTCCATTCTGGGATGTGGGAAAACAGGGTGCCGCACTGCGGAGCCCGAGTTTAGGGTCACAGTCTCGATTCAGGGGAAAGGGAAGGAAGGCGGGGCAGGGCAGTCCTCAGCCTGCCCCTCGCAAAGCTGGACTTTGGGGTCTGGCTGCTGCTGCTGCCTTCACGGCATGTGGGTGTGTGCCCCCAGGGGTATCTGACTCTGTGACCCCAAGGACTACATACAGCCCTCCAGGCTCCTCTGGCCATGGGACTTTCCTGGCAGGAATACTGGAGTGGGTTACCATTCCCTTCTCCAGGGGATCTTTCTGACCCAGTGATCGAACCTGGGTCTCCTGCATTGCAGGAAGAATCTTTGCCACTGAGCCACCAGGGAAGCCTATTGCCTTCATAACCTCCCTGTAACTCACCCTCGGCACCCAGGAAGCTGGGGTCTCCCTTAGACCCACTGCACCCATCCCAATGCCTTCCCTGCTTTCAGCAGCTGGGGATAATCCTCCAAGGAGGGAGCTGTGGTTAGGGCGGCTGTCCTGGCCTCGGAAGGGGTCTGGGAGGGGCTCCTCTAGGGCCTCATTCTGTACTGGCTGCCAGGGAAAAGACCAGCCTAAGTAGTGGGGAAATCACCAGGCTCCCTGCTACCCACACACCCAGAGCTCTAGCTACAGCGGAGCCTGGGAAACGGGGGGGGGTGCAAGTTCCTAACTTGTGCAGAAGAAGGGAGGAGGTACCAATGCTGGTTCAACACAGCGTTTACAGGGAGACCGGACTGTGAGATTCGGTGACTTGGGGGGGCTGCTGGGCCCAGACCCGGGACCGTTGATGTTGCGGTCAGTGCTGACTTCCGGGATGGTTTTGTCTTGGAACCGGGTGGCAGGAGGAACTGGTCATTTCACCGAGAATCCCAGATCCCAGTGATTCAGTGAGAAAACCATAGGAGCCACAGTGCTCTCTGGTGAGTGCCTGGGAGGATGTGGGAGGTTTTCCACCAAAGGCTGCCAGCTTCCAGAAGTTTCTGCGACCACAGGCTTTGTTGGCGAGGGTCTAGATTGTCAATGATTAGTTACAGTTAAATATTATGGAGACCTGTTTCTGATTAAGCAGGGGTTTTAGTTTCTTTAATGCTTGCTCTAAATGATGCATTGCCATTGCCGTTTAAATAATGTTGATCGTCATTCCTAATAGCAAGGAATGTATATTCTCTATGATTTTGAAAAGAAATAGCTGTATTGGTATTTGAAAAAAGGAACCACTGAATAAGGACACAGAGGCCACACTTGTTCTGTTAACCTCTCTGAGGGGTGCTGCTTGGGACAGAAAGTTGTGAGCAAAACGTTCCTGTATTTGCAGCCTGTGATGTGTCTTGCAGAAGTGGTTCCTGCAGACCCAGCCAATGCAGTGGCAGCACATGTCCTGGTCCGTGGGTCCGAGTCCATGCCAGCCCCTCGGAGCGGGGATGCTGGTGGGACATGTGCTCTCCTGTGGGGGAACCCTGTCTGCCCACATGTCACGCGGGCCGTGTCGCTCCTGCTCGGAGCCCCCGTTCATTTCTTCTTCTCCTGCAGGAGACGGGCAGGGAAGCACCTCAGTCCAGGTCTTGGTCCCCATCCTGACATTCTTCCAGTTGAGCCCTTGGGGTTTAGAGAAGGGGTGAGCCTTCCGGTGGGTGAGTAAGGGGGCCCCTGAGCTGCAGGAGGACAGCGGGCACCGTCTCTCCTGTGCCATCTTCCCTTCCTCCCTAAATGCAGAAAATCATCTGGAAAGGAGTTAATGATACCTTTACTCCCCAAACTTGCTCTGGAAGGATCTCCAAGTGAAAAGGATCCTTCAGATGTCTTGCTCACTCTCTTTTTTAAAAACTTTTTTTATTGAGGTATGATTTAAAATGTGTTAGTTTCAGATGTACAGTAAAATGAATCTGATACACACACACACACACACATAGCCACTCTTGTTTTTAAAGAAAACAGTTCTTTTTTAAAAAATTATTTTATTTTTAATTGGAGTATAATTGCTTTACAATATTGTGTTGGTTTCTGCCATGCACTAACATGAATCAGCCCCAGGTATACATATATTCCACCCCTCTTGAAGCTGCCTCCCCGTCCCGCCCCTCTAGGTCCTCACAGAGCACTGGGTTTGAGCTCCCTGAGTCATACAGCAAATTCCCTTTGACTGTCTATTTTACACATGGTAATGTGTCTGTTTCAATGCTAGTCTCTCAAATATCCCACCCTCTCCCTCTCCCACCGTGTCCAAAAGTCTGTTCTTCATGTCTGTGTCTCCTTTGCTGCCCTGCAAGTATGATCATTAGTGACATCTTTCTAGATTCCTTACATATGAATTAATACACATTATTTGCTTTTCTCTTCCTGATTTACTTCACTCTGTGTAAAAGGCTGTAGGTTCATCCGTCTCATTAGAACTGACTCAAATGTGTTCCTTTTTATAGTCAAGTAATATTCCATTGTGTATATGTACCACAGCTTCTTTATGCATTCATCTGTGGATGGACATCTAGGTTGCTTCCATGTCCTAGCTATTGTAAATAGTGCTGTGATGAACACTGGGCTACATGCGTCCTTTTCAATTATGCTTTTCTCAAGCTTTACGACCGGTAGTGGGATTGCTGGGTCGTATGGTAGTTTTATTCTTAGTTTTTTTAAAAGGAATCTCCATACTGTTCTCCAGAGTTACTGTATCAATTTGCATTCCCATCAACAGTGCAAGAGGGTTCCCGTCACTCTTTTTTTTTAGATTGTTTTCCCATATAGATCATAACAGAGTATTGGGAAGAGTTCCCTATTGTATACAGTAGGTCCTTATCTCTATTTTGTATATAATCATGTGTATATGTCAGTCCCAATCTCCCAATTTATCGCCTTCACCCCCACTCCCTGGTAACAATAAGTTTGTTTCTGTGGATGTCTCTTGATATTTCACCTGAACTGACTTTTCAGCGGGGTCACGTGATGGGTGAGCAGCGAGAAGTTTAGGGCGTCCATGGCCAGAATTCTGATCTGAGCTCAGCTACAAAGCCAGGTTCTTCCCATCTGTCAAATGGGGCCATAATCTCACTTAAGGAAACATGACCTATATCTATTTAAAAGGTGGGGATGCTCTTGATGCAAGAGATAATGCCTATCAAAGCACTGTGAACTATACCAGCTGTGCAGAAACACAAGTCCTTTCTCAAGGGTCTTCCTGTAAATCTGAGCATGATAACCCTTCTTGTTCCCCTTGTGTGTGTCCTGGAGTTGGGACCATTAGCTTCACAATTGGAATCATTATATACAGAACGACCAAAAAAAAAAAGATGTAGCCTTTTTTTCTTGCCTTTTCACTGGCAAACAGAGCTTTGGTTAGCCAAACGCCAAGGCGATTTTAATGGCTGGTTTTTTAATATCTGAAAGGGGAGGTTATTAGGAGAAGTCTCAATTCAGAAACTTCAAGAAGAAGTGGGAGGGTGTGGTGAGGGTGGACGGGGGAGACTGCATTTCCTGTTTTCCTTTCAGATGGTGTTGGGAAACACTGCTGGAAAACCATGGAGACCCACGAAAAAATTCCAGAATTCATTCTCCTTGCGGCCGCTGGGAGCCCAGCCCCAAAGGTGATGAGTAGAAGGGGTGGATTTCTTTTTTTTTTTTTAAGAGTTGGGGTTTGCAGGCGTCCAGCTCCGGGCTCGTGGGGTGAAGACAGCCTTCTGAGGTGACATCAGCTTGTGGTCCAGGCCAGGAGCAACAGAGTAGGAGTCTGGTTTTCATTTACAGTGTTGGGGCAGGCCCGCTGGGGAGGGGGAGAGGAGGGGGCGGAGGAGGGAGGAGGAGGAGCTGGAGGGAGCCTTGACTGTATCCCTGGACCCCGTCCAGTTTGGAGCTCAGTCCTCCACCAAAGGCCGCTCAGTTCTCCCGCGCGCCAGCCTCCTGCGAAGACCACGAGAGCAGCTTTCTGCCCGCCCGGGGTTCCCTCTCCCTGCCTGGGGTCCCCCCTCTCCTGCAGAAGGGAGAGGAGACGCAGCCCGTGGGGGAAAACCATGCGTCAGAATCGCACATAATTGACTATCGAAGCCCAGGGACGCAGGCTTCTCCAGGTTTGCTCAGGGTAAGTGCCCCTTCGCTCCCGTTCCCCCGGTTTCGGGTTTTGTAGCCAGAGGGAAGGGCTTCAAACCCCGCTGACCGCGTCTCGATGGCTCTCAGGTTTGCGCCCTGAGAGTCGCTTTTCTGTAGGAGCTGTGGTCTCTGGAAGCTCCGGCCGATTTTTTCTTTCTCCGTGTGTGCCACCTGGGTCTTCCCTGGCGGGGCTGAGGTCTGGGGCTGCCCTGAGTCCTGCAGGGCGGTCTGTCCTGTCCATCCTTCTCTGCTTTTTGGGCTCACGGTTTATTTTATTTGACGTTGCCTCCTCCTTCGAAAGCTCAGCTGGAATCTGAGAATCGGCTTTGTTTGCAGAAGTGCCTTTGCAGGGACCCCAGAGCCACTTTGGGGACACTCTCTGAGGTGGCTGGTGGTGGGGTGGGCTGGTTGAGCGCCTCTGCCGCCCGCTGGGGGATGGGGTGACTTTGCTGTCCAGGCAAGGGGCAGGTGGAGGCTTCCTCAGCTCTCACCATCAGGGCTCCATCTTTTCAGGAATCTGAAGTTACTGCTGGTGCCTTGGGCCCTTTGGGGTTGTCTAAAGGAGCTGCCAGGGTCAGAGCAGGAGAAGGAATTTGGTGTTTGGGCAGCAGGCCCGGTGGATAAGGCAGGGCCCCTGGGGCCACGGGCTGGCTTGTGCTGCCCAGATGTATGGGGCGTGCCAAGCCAGGAGGCCTGGGGCCTGTCCCCGGCCGGGAGGGTGGGGCCCCGGTCCTCTCGCCCAGGATGCAGCGTGTTCCCGGATAGTCACCAGTCTGCTCTGGGGACCTGTGTCAGGGGCTACTGTGTGCGGTGGGCTCCCGGGGAGGGCCCAGAGTCCTGGGGGCTGTAAACAGAAATGGGCATTTCACAGCCAGCCTGAGGAGCGAGTTGAAGGGCTGGTCTGGACCCCAAGAACAAACTGCTCCACACGCAGAGGAGTGTCCTCCACCCAGTGGGGACTCGGAGGGGCTGGTCCCTGCCAGCCGCTTCTTTTGCTGAACACAGCTAACTCTGCACGAGAACCACTGGGTCCCACAGCTGCAAGGGCGCTCGGACCCCAAAGGGAGAGACAGTTCTCACTCAGGGATCCCCCATTCCTGTAACTTTAAAAAACTGAACAGAAATGGCTTTAAAATCAGGTATTTTTTTTTGGTTCCTAAGCAAAATGTTATTGAAAACCAGCTGGTTGTTGGATGGTATTGGAACTCCTGAGTTCTTTAGCTGGGCTAAAGAGAAAAGAAGTTCTTGGTCGGGGGCGCTGAGGTGTGGCTCCCTGGCTTTAAAGATGTTCCCGGGCTCTGAGATGCTCAGTTACTTGCAGAGGCCGTAGCACCAGTAGGTGGCTCAGAGGGCGGTCCAGTCTTTACCATTTCAGGAAGGCAGATGGCCCAACCATGGAGGTCCCCGAACTAATTTGAAACATGCCGTTTGATTCTGTTCTCCCAGAAGATACTGTCCTCCTGTCATAGTCTACGAGAAGTGATGGGGGAATTGGTGTATGCTCCCCAGGGTTCTCCCGGCTAACAGGGAAAGGAGTGCCAGGCGAGAGAGCTGGCCCCCAGAACACACCTGGGCTTTGTAACCAGAGCAGCTGAGCAGGCATCCCGCATTCAGGCCACCTCTGCGGACGGGGCCCAGAGGGATGGGACCTGCGTTCTGCTTCATTCCTGCTTGGGCTTTGCTGAGGGGGAAGGCAGAGGGGTGGGAAGGTGAGGGGTGTTTGTAGGAATTCAGGATCTAGGAATGATCATGTGGCCTTGAGCTCTTCTTTGCTGAGGCAAGGGGTTTTCATTACCATATGGTGTATTTTTTTTTTTCTTTCTCCACTCACAGCAGTGAGAAAATCATTAAGAAGACCCTGGGTGGAGAGGAGGCTTGGGGAAGAGTCCTGTAGCAGGGTGCTGAGGGTGGCTCTTCTTTTTCCAGTGCGGGAAATGGAGGGTGTGGCCACCCCCACCTTCCTGGGAGGTGGCCGGGGAAGCCTCTAGAATGTTAGCCCTTGCCCCCCCCCCCCCCCCCCCCCCCCGCTCTTCCAGCACTTGGGAGGGTGTGTGCCCCACCCCACCTTGCTTGTGATCCTTAGGGGGTGGGATATATGGTGAATATCCAAACTGGGGGTCTTAAGGATGCTTTTGATGTCAGATAAGCATCTTTCTGAATAGAATTGCTCTTATTTCTGCACCTCCCTTCATTTCCAAAGTGTTGAGGATTCACTGCTTCTTAGTCTCTCATCATAAATGCCTTCTGTGATTTTGTACCTTAGAACCTAATATATCACTGATGATAAAGTAGAAAGAAACTCCTCTACTCAATGGACGATTGATGATGGGTTTGTGGCTCCAAGGAGGCTCCCCATCTGATTTTGATTTTAAAGCCAGCTTGAAATCAGACCTGCCTTTTGAAAGTTAGTAGAGTTTTGCCCTGGAGGCTTCATCTATGCTCAGCTGGTTAAAGTGGTCTTTGTCATTATCCAGTTTTATGTGAAATTCCACATTTAGGATTTAAAATCCACTGGGAGGTCATGAATTTGCAGGAGGCTATCTTGCCTGCATGCTAATCACTTTAGGCAAATGGTTTCACTTGAAAAGTAGTCCTTGTTAGTTTCCTTTTTGGAAGAACCCAGGGATTTGTTATCTCTTGGAGAAGAATCTTGGGCGGGTTCCCATCTGAAGGGGACTTTCTGTCCCGGGCAGCCTTTCCACCAAAACGTGCAGGAGCGAACTTCTCACGGTGTCTTTGCTGCGGACAGCAGGCTGTAAAACCCACACCGCTGCTATGTAAATAGCGGAAGACCCGGGGAGCGACCTGGCATTTAAAAAAATCCCATTAGCAGCTCTCACTAAGCAAAGGAACACTCAAAAATGATGCAGGTTTTCAAGCAGGGACGCTTAAAAAAGTTTCTGCTTCTTCAGACAGTCTTGGGCTGTCTTCATCCACTTTTCTAGATACGGATTCTCTCTTTCCAAACATCTGGGAGATGATCCTACCCTTTCAAGAAAAAAAAAACACTGTCCCCTCTGAACCATGGGTGATGACCGCCTCAAATTCAGGGAGCACCCGCAGCACCCCGATTTACAAAGAGGAGTTCTTTTGGGGAATTCATTAATTTTTGAAAATATAATCTTAATACCTTCTGGCCTCATCGGTCTGTTTTGGGAAGGACATGAAAAAGGACATTAGTGTCTTCCTCCTGGGATAGCTTTAAGTGACCATGCATTCTGTTTTCTGTCCTCTAGAGGGCGACGCATCCCGCCGAGCCCTGCCCGTGCGGGGAGTCTGGGGGTCTCAGGGAATCTGTTGAGTTACGTCTCAGCAGAGCTCGTTGGATCACTTGGGACCCACCTAGAGACTGTTTCAATACCTAGTTTTTTAAAAAAGTGACTAATATCTGAAATAAATGTACGGTTAGGATTTCACTATTTTCTTTTGAGGTGAATGGCTGCTTGCGGTGAAGCAGGCTGCATTCTAAAGTACCTTCGTGCAAGGGCGTTAACCAAGGAAGAACTTTTAGAGGAAACATGTTACTGGTATCTCCGGAGAAAGAAAGTTTAAATTAACATGATGGTGCTTCAGAACCAAGTCTGCCGTATCCGGGTAGGATTTTTGAATTTTAGAGATGGAAGGGATGTTAAGATGGAACTAACCCAGAAACTCCCAAACTTCGGCCCGTGTGTCTCATATTCCTTTAAGCTTAATAAACCCCATTGTGCTCCAGGGCGTGGAACTTTGGGGTGGGAGGAGGGGACAAAAATGACTAAGACTCCGGCCCTGCCCTCGCCTTAGGGCAAATTATTGACTTGGCAGGCTATTGACTTCCGTTTGGCTACTTGAAATATCCCCAAATTACTACCTTGGTGGATGTTCTGCCCACACCCTTGACACCTCAGATGAAGAAATGGAACACAGAGGGGTGAACTGCTTGTCTGAGGTCCCAAGAGTGTTAGTCGCTCAGTCGTGTCCGACTCTTTGCGACCCCGTGGATTGTACCCCGCCAGGCTCCTCTGTCCGTGGGATTCTCCAGGCCAGAATACTGGAGTGGGTTGCCATTCACTTCTCTAGGGCATCTTCCCCAACTGGGTCCCAAAGCAGAATCAGCATTTCCTGGACATGCCAGCGTTGAGGACTAGGAATATAAAGAGAGAACATATCTTCAGGAGCACATTTTGGAGGATCACGAGAAGAAAGGTGCTTTTTTGGCCATTGACCAGTCTTTTGTAGAGTATCATATTTTATTTAGCAGAGAGGTAATTGTTGTTTCCAAAAAAAAAAATCTGGAAAGAAAAAAAAAAGCAGAAAAATAGGACAAATATGAAAAGTTCTGCCAAGCCCTCTCTCGAAGGCTGTTAGTCTTTGGTTGGGGCCTGGCTGTGTTTCACAGAGTGTGATCCTGCTGTTCTCCTGAATTTTAAGATGTTTCATGAAGTACAGAGAAACATCTGCAAGGTAGGTGTGGCTAGGGAAAGGTACGAAAGGAAGTGCTTCTGTCCAGTACCCCTGGTTTGGCCCATACCTTCGGTTTTCATGGACCCAGGGCATCGAGAATTGGCCACAGGAAGGGAGAGCTTGTGAACTGATTTAATTTCAAATGCAGAACTGAACAGCAGCTGGAGATGACTCAGGTCTCAAGAGAAGCCATTCCAGGAAACGGGTTTTCTCTTCTGCAATCCTCATCAGTTGATTCAGCAGCCCAGAGCCAGCTCGGCTAAGCCCACAGACACCCCCTAACCAGTACTTGGTGGGCTCTCTGTTTCTCGTGGGGGCAGAAGGAAACCCACCAGCGGTCAGAGCCTAGGGCAACAGATGAAAAAGCGGCCACAGGACCGCTGCTGGTTAGAGCATCGGGCAGTCAGCCTCATTCTACACGTAAAGCTGGGGAGGCTGGGAGAGATGAACTGACCTTTACTGACTGAGACGGGAACACAGCAGATTTTTTCCAGGCTATTATATTAAATCCACAGTGGCATTTTATCAGCTACTTCAATTTAATTAAAAAAAAAAAACTACTTAAAATAAATTATCTAGACTTGAATGTGAATCAAACTAGAAAACAAAACAAAAATGGTTAAGTTTCCCTGACCATCTGAGGACATTTTAGCTGCTTTGTTTGAACAGTTCTACAATGGAACTGCATGGTCTGGAGAGGCCAGTGGCCCCTAGTCCCTGGCCAGGGCAGGCAGCGAGGATGGTACCGGCCTCTGCCCTGGAGCCGACAGCACCGTGTGTCACGGGGCAGGAATGGAACGGGACGCTCGTGCAATTCCTTTTGAAGCGTCTTCTAAGGCATTCTCTTCCCTTATGTTAAATCTGAACTAATCTCTGCCTAATGCTTATCACTAGCAGGAAAAACCAAGGAAATGTGGTGTCTGGCTGCCTCACATTTAAAAGGGTAGAAAGTTTTTTACGGGTGCATCGTGGTATCTAGTTTTTCCAACTACAGCAAATGTGGAACTTTCTGCATCGTGTTTATTATCTTGGACCCTAGGAATACGTCTTTAAATAAATTGCCAAATACCTGGGTGGTTAATCTGGAGGTTCTTCAAGGTGCCTTTATGGGGAGAAGGAAGGTAGCCCCAGATGGTGCTGGGCAGAGCCTCACGGGAGCTCATTCTGGGAGGAGGTTACCTGTGAGGGTGCAGGCAGACCTCCCCTTTCTGGATTGCTCTGTTCCAATGTATGAGTTGCTGAACAGACATTTTTTTTTTTAACAGATAGACACTTAAAAATTGAAGTATACTGTTGATGTACAATGTTGTGTTAGTTTCGGGTATACAGCAAAGTGATTCAGTTATACATACATGCTCTTTTTCAGATTCTTTTCAAAATATTGAATACAGTTCCCTGTGCGTGCATGCTCGGGGCGCTCAGTCATGTCCAACTCTTAGAGTGACCTGGTAGACTGTAGTCCACGTGGCTCCACTGTCCGTGGGATTTTCCGGGCAAGAATACTGGAGGAGGTTGCCATTTCCTACTAAAATAGTTCCCTGTGCTGTGCAGTAAATCCTTTTTGTTTATCTATTTTATATGTAGTGGTGTGCATCTGTTCATCTTAGAACTCCTAATTTTATGCTTTTCCCCCTTGGTAACCATAAGTTTGTTTTCTATGTCTGTGAGTCTGTTTCTGTTTGGTAAATAAGTTCATTTGTATCATTTTTTAAGATTCCACATGTAAGTGATACCATATGTTATTCGTCTTTCTCTGCCTGACTTACTTCACTTAATATGACAATCTTCAGGTCCATTCATGTTGCTGCAGATGACATGATTTCATTCTTTTTTATGACTGAGTAATATTCCATTGGGCATATATAACCACATCTTTATCCATGTATCTGTCGATGGACATTAAAAGTCTACAAATAGTAAATGCTGGAGAGAGTGTGGAGAAAGGGGAACTCTCCTACACTGTTGGGAATATAAATAGGTGTGGCCACTATGGAGAACAGCATGGAGTTTCCTTAAAAAACTAAAAAGAGTACTACCATATGATCCAGCAATTCCATTCCTGGTGTACATCTGGAAAAGACAAAACCTCTAAATTGAAAAGATACATGTACCCCAGTGTTCACAGCAGCACTATTTACAGTGGCTAAGACATGAACAGCATTGTTTTACATGACATCACCAGGAAGACCCAGAGACCTTGAGTCTGGGGCTCGCTGTCTGACGGGGACACCGGTAAGTGGCAGTGAGCCCAGGCTGACACACAAGGTGAGAAGAGTTAAGTTTTGCCATCACAGGACACACCTTCAGAGCCTGGGTCAAGCAGGTGATTGCTTACAGATGTGTTTGCGTGGCTGATATTTTCTTCTGTAGCACAATGTCATGCAATAAAAATGCGAGATTCAAGTTGTAAAATAAATGATAAAAAAGAAGCTTCTGATGCATTTCTTTGGAGGGGCCTTCTTACAGTTGTTCCAAGTTGTTTGCTTTTGAAGATTCCCCCAAAGCTCTTTCAGGTAGCAATAATATGTCAAATTCCACTGTCCTCCCTCCCGAACTGGAGGATCTAATAAATCCTCTTTTAGCTTCCTCTCTGAGACAAGAATGGGGACTCTTTCTCCCAAGATTCAGAGAAGATAGATAAGAAGGACAAGAAAAAGAGAGAGAGAACTAGGGTGCTGCAAGCTGGAGACCCCTGGGGTTTACTGAAATGTGACTTTTCATCTCACAGCAGATGGCAGGGCTTTCTGGCTGTGGCCTTCCACTATTCCTGCAGCTCACACATACACTGGGACAGTCAGGAGTTAACAGAGTGCTAGAACTTGATAGGAGGATCAGCCTGGTTTTAAAAAGCAGTGCTTGGAGAAGACTAAATAAATGACTTCAAAATGGGAGCTCTGGATGCATTTAAGTCTTTGTTGGAAAATGATTTCCTTGTGTGCATGTGTGTGTCTCTTTCTTAAAAAAGATTTCCAGACATGGAAAATGAAAAAGCTTTTGAGTAGACTTAATGAAAATTAATTTCATGAAATTGCATAATGGCTTGGGAATGTCATTGGACTCTGACTGAATGCAATTTTGAGTTGAAGGGCCATGGAGAGTAATCTTCATAATGAGAGGTGTCTTTTTAAGTTTCAAGTGGACAGCTATGAAAAGGAAAAAGGCAAGTCAAATTCTTTTTAAAACGAGACCAGTAAAAAAAAAAGACTTACTAATGCTCAATAGATAAGAATTGAATGAAGTCCTATGATTGGATCTATTGCCTTTAGGACTTAGAATCTATGACACAAAGCTGCATAACACCCCATCCAACCCAAGGGTCTCAGGCAGCCAGTTCTGACATTTTTCATATTTGAAAGAACAGCAGCAGACAAATGAATTCTGTTGATACAGAATCTGTGGTTTGTCACCACCAAAGAAATTAGGTCTGTTCCCATCCCCCAAAGAAAAGACGTGGGGCATTTCCTTGAGACTGGGGCCAAGTCTGGCACAGCCTCTCAGTGTCTCCTAGGTTCCTGCCTTCGGGCTTTGGAAACGCAAACCTTCCTTAGGATTCTGGTTCAATCTTGTCGTTGTTTAAGTGGCAGTGGACAAAACACTTGGTCTCACCTGGGTTCAGTTTCCCAGCTAGAAAACGAAGGAAAACAAGGCCATCAGGCTGTGGGAGGAGTGCACGGGATCCCGCCTCTGAGACAGGGGCTTAGCAAATATGACTTGTGCCCTCTTGTCTCTGTTGCTTGGGGGTGGGAGGGAGAGTTAAAGAAGGACAATTAAGAGCAGGGAGTGGCTGCCTTATTCCTCCTTATTAAAATGGACAAGCTGGGTGATCATTTGGGGAGATGATGTTTGACATCTTTTAATAATCTAAATGAAAAAAAAAATCTCCAAAATTGGTTGCCAAGAACTTCAGTTTTAAAAAGTGGGATGCCAAGACATGATAAACAATAGGAGAGATTTAATTGCAAACTAAAACATGAACAAATATTCAACAGCTGGGCTAGGCATGCTTGAGCCACATGACTGGCTCCTAAGCACTGCAGCAGGACAAATGTGGGAGAGCTGAAGGCATTCTTCCCACCTGGGAATTCAGCTCAACCCAACATGTGAGTTCATTAATCATCGTGGAGCCTGGAATCCTTGTCATCCAGCAGACATAGCCTCTGTCTTTCGCTGTCAGGGTTGGAAGAACATCTCCCCTCTGCCCTCCTCGGCCCTCTCCTCTCTTCCCCCTCTTCTCTTCCCCTCTCTTTCCCTTTCTTCAACATCTGGGTAGATTTTAGGGAAGGCAATTGCACCACACTGTATATATTTTTCATTTCTTTGTGTCCCACTGAGAAGCACTTCATTTCACGTCAATGTATGGCAAAACCAATACAATATTGTAAAGTAAAAAAACAGATAAATAAATAAATGAAAAAAAATAGAAGTCTCCTCTACTAGAGATTAAGATCTCTGAAATAAGAATCCACATATATTTTTCAATCAATTTAAAGCTCATTTTCCTTAGAGAATGAAGTAAGTAGTAATTAATGCCTCAGAGGATTCCTTGGTGGCTCAGTGGTAATAATCTGCCTGCCAGTGCAGGAGATGTGGATTCAATCCCTAGGAAGATTCCCTGGGGAAGAAAATGGCAACCCACTCCAATATTCTTGCTGGGATAATCCCATGGACAGAGGAGTCTGGCAGGCTACATATAGTCCAAGGGGTCGCAGAGAGTTGGACATGACTTAGCAACTAAAAAACAACAGATCAGACTGGACAATTATTTCAGAATTTGTCAATAGAGACCCCACCCAGTGTTTAAGATATGAGAGAATAAATACATGGGTTCCATGAAGTTGGATCTGATCCTGCTGTAAGATACAGGTCCATGGAATTCTCCAGGCCAGAATACCAGAATGGGTGGCCTTTCCCTTCTCCAGGGGACCTTCCCAACCCAGGGATCAAACCCAGGTCTCCTGTATTGCAGACGGATTCTTTACCAGCTGAGCCACAAGGGAAGCCCAAGGTATAGGTAGGGATGGTAAAAATGAACAAAACCAGCAAAAACTACTCCACGCCCAATTCACCCACACTCTCTGTCAAGGTTGTCTGCAGAGACACCTGAAGCTGGTCCCATCCCACACTCAGCAGTGACTGAACAGGTCTTGTCTCATATCCTATTTTTTCTTCATGGATTACACTCTCCAGTGGTTTGCAATGAGGTCCTATACTATTTTCATGCCCTCATTCCAAAACAAAAATACTACTTAAAATCCTTCATCTTGAACTGTACCTCCCGGAAGAGTTGCATCAGATCTTTTTCTTGAAGCAGTGGTGCTGAAACTTCAGGGGGGGAGTTAGGAGAGATGTGGCTAGAATCACAGGTGAACGCGGACCCTGTCCCCAGAGACCCCCATATACACAGGTATGATGTTGTATACATTTGCGGGAGCTTGACAAATCCTTTGAAATCTGTGCATCCATATTTAAAAAAAGATTCTTGACCTATTAGAATATTACAAGTTGTCTTGGAAAGGACAGGCTATATTTCTAGAAAGAATCTAGTAAAATGTAAGTAATGTAGCTGGAAAGTTTTCCCATAAAATAGTTTCTAGTAGGATGATATTGCTGATAAAGAAACCCAATGTTCAATTTTAATGGAAAGAATCAGGAATAGCATATATACGATGTACTTTTACATTGTTCTAAAGTATATATCCTCAACTGAGAAAACTTACAAAGACAACAAATATCGCATGTGCTTTTTTTTTTTTTTCCTAAAGACAAACTCAGGAATAGGCCTAGCAGAGTTTGGGAAAGAAAGGTATGGCTGGATGGAAAGTTCAGGAAGATTCCCAGGGTAGAGCGTGGGCTTGCGGGATTTCTAGAGAACACTAAGGCAGTGCTGGGGCAGTGGCTTGGTGGGTCATCCACAGTGAAGAAAACAGACCAACCAGCCAGGCATGGGTTTCTACACTGCCTGTGGGGATTGCCCTGAGCACCAAGCAGGACTTGATTATGACTTGGGGACCCTGTGGAACAAAAGCTCTGGATGCTGGGGAAATCCCTTCCTATATCATACAGATCCCTGTCTGACACGTGTCAGCTATTTCAAGCCAAGAAGACTGGGCCGTGTTTCTGGAATGTTACCTTTATCCCCACTGGCTGTCACTTCATTGTGGAAAGAAATATGTTCTCTTGATGACTGGCCTTTTGATCATCTTCAGAACAACCTTTTCTTCTCACTGTTGATACATTTCTAAAAAAAACGTTGTATTGATGGGAGGTTTTGTCTTAGTCACCGGGGTTGTGTCTTCAAGCTCCTAGAATCTGAATCACAGGGTAAATTTGTCTTATCACAGGTGATAATTTGGTCGACTTCCCTGGGACATCCAAAGCAACTGCGGGACTTGGAATCCATTCTCTTGTTTACGGTTTTGTCTTTTTCCATTCCACCAGTTTGGCAGGCTGGACTGGCCTGAGGCCCACACTCTGCTCTTGCTGTTCCTCACAGCTGGCCCCCAGCTCTTCCCTCTGGGCCTGACCTCAGACAGGGAAAACCACGAGGCTGAGCCCACTTCCTCCACACCCTTGGGGGACAGCCTCAGCAGGGGGCTCTCTGCTCTCCTTGGCCCTCGGTGCTGTGTTGCTGCGAGGTCCATCTAGACAGCAGTACCCTGCCGAGGCCACGTTGCTCTAGATGGCAAAGATGAGAACCTGAGACCATCCTTAACATTGTCTTCTCAACAGTAAGGGGCAATGGGATTCCTGAATTATGTTAACAATGGACAACCACGAATAGAACCACCCGGTCCATGGTGTGTCCATGGCAAGAGGAAAGTCAAGTTAGGAAGATCAAGCAGGTGCAAAAGCCTAGGCCTTAGGGGGAGTGGATTTCATAGCTCTGATGACACTATTAACAGTTGGGACAGAAATAACTTTTGTTCCAGGTCTCAGTGTTTATATCTGATTCTTTTTCACCTTCCTTAGATTCAAGTCTTCTTCCCCAAACCTTATCATTTTGCTGACAAACACTTCTTTTTTTCTTCCTTTCCAATTGTTTTCTAGTGCCAAGGAAATGTTATGTTATTTAATTATAGGGGCACATACATATGCTTTAAGAGATGTGTAGTTGTATTGTTTTCTTATTTTAGAGAAAACTTAGTTCTTAAGATTGGTGGTGGTGCTTTGGTCGCTAAGTTGTGTCTTGTGATCGCGTGGACTGTAGCCCTCCAGATTCCTCTGTCCATGGGATTTCCCAGGTAAGAATACTGGAGTGAGTTGCCATTTCCTTCTCCAGGGGATCCTCTCAATCCAGGCATCGAACTCGCATCTCCTGCATTGGCAGGTGCACTCTTTATCACTGAACCCCCAGGGAAGCCCATCCTAAAGACTATTACATCTCAAAAAGGAGATGCCACATTTTTCCCATTCCTGTTAAATTGATGGCTACATTATAGGTGTACAGTTCCATTCAGTCACTCAGTCCTGTCCGACTCTTTGGACCCCATGGACTGCAGCACGCCAGGCTTCCCTGTCCATTACCAACTCCTGGAGCATACTCAAACTCAACATCCATCGAGTCGGTGATGCCATCCAACCATTTCATCCTTTGTTATCCCCTTCTCCTCCCGCCTTCAATCTTTTCCAGCATCAGGGTCTTTTCAAGTGAGTTAGTTCTTCACATCAGGTGGCCAAAGTATTGGAGTCTCAGTTTCAGCATCAGTCCTTCCAATGAATAGTCAGGGCTGATTTCCTTTAGGATGGACTGGTTGGATCTCCTTGCATTCCAAGCGACTCTCAAGAGTCTTCTCCAACACCACAGTTCAAAAGCATCTATTCTTCAGTGCTCAGCTTTCTTTATACCCCAACTCTCACATCCATACATGACCACTGGAAAAACCATAGCTTTGACTAGACAGACCTTTGTTGGCAAAGTAATGTTTTTGCTTTTTAATATGTTGTCTAGCTTTGTCATAGCTTTTCTTCCAAGGAGCAAGCATCTTTTAATTTCATGGCTGCAGTCACCATCTGCAGTGATTTTGGAGCCCCCAAAATAAAGTCTCTCACTGGTTCCATTATTTCCCCATCTATTTGCCATGAAGTGATGGGACCGGATGCCATGCTCTTAGTTTTCTGAATCCCAAGTTTTAAGCCAGCTTTTTCACTCTCCTCTTTCACTTTCATCAAGAGCCTGTTTAGTTCTTCTTCGCTTTCTGCCATAAGGGTGGTGTCATCTGCATATCTGAGGTTATTGATATTTCTCCCAACAATCTTGATTCCAGCTTGTGCTTCCTCCAGCCCAGCGTTTCTCATGATGTACTCTGCATATAAGTTAAATAATCAGGGTGACAATATACAGCCTTGACGTACTCCTTTCCCGATTTGGAACCAGTCTGCTGTTCCATGTCCGGTTCTGTTGCTTCTTGACCTGCATACAGATTTCTCAGGAGACAGGTAAGGTAGTCTGGTATTCCCATTTCTTTAAGAATTTTCCAAAGTTTGTTGTGATCCACACAGTCAAAGGCTTTGGCATAGTCGATAAAACAGAAATAGATGTTTTCCTGGAATTCTCTTGCTTTTTTGATAATCCAACAGATGTTGGCAATTTGATCTCTGGCTCCTCTGCCTTTTCTAAATCTAGCTTGAACATCTGGAAGTTCACGGTTCACGTACTGTTGAAGCCTGGCTTGGAGAATTTTGAGTATTACTTTGCTAGCATGTGGGATGAATGCAATTGTGTGACAGTTTGAACAGTCTTTGGCATTGCCTTTCTTTGGGATTGGAATGAAAACTGACCTTTTCCATTCCTGTGGCCACTGCTGAGTTTTCCAAATTTGCTGGCATATTGAGTGCAGCACTTTCACAGCATCCTCTTTTAGGATTTGAAATAGTTCAACTGGCATTCCATCACCTCTGCTAGCTTTGTTCGTAGTGATAACTTCCCAAGGCCCACTTGACTTCACATTCCAGGATGTCTGGCTCTAGGTGAGTGATCACCCCATCATGGTTATCTGGGTCATGAAATCTTTTTTGTACAGTCCTTCTGTGTATTCTTGCCACCTCTTCCTAAAATCTTCTGCTTCTGTTGGGTCCATACTGTTTCTGCCCTTTATCGAGCCCATCTTTGCATGAAATGTTCCCTTGGTATCTCTAATTTTCTTGAAGAGATCTCTCGTCTTTCCCATACTATTGTTTTCCTCTATTTCTTTGCATTGATCACTGAGGAAGGCTTTCTTATCTCTCCTTGCTATTCTTTGGAACTCTGCATTCAAATGGGAATGTCTTTCCTTTTCTCCTTTGCTTTTCGCTTCTCTTCTTTTCTCAAGCTATTTGTAAGGCCTCTTCAGACAACCATTTTGCCTTTTTGCATTTCTTTTCTTGGGGATGGTCTTGATCCCTGTCTCCTGTACAATGTTGTGAACCTCTGTCCATAGTTCATCAGGCACTCTATCAGATCTAGTCCCTTAAATCTATTTATCACTTCCACTGTATAATCATAAGGGATTTGATTTAGGTCATACCTGAATGGTCTAGTGGTTTTCCCTACTTTATTCAATTTAAGTCTGAATTTGGCAATAAGGAGTTCACGATCTGAGCCACAGTCTGCTCCCAGTCTTGTTTTTGCTGACTGTATAGAGCTTCTCCATCTTCACCTGCAAATAATATAATCGGTCTGATTTCGATATTGGCCATCTGGTGATGTCCGTGTGTAGAGTCCTCTCTTGTGTTGTTGGAAGGGGGTGTTTGCTATGACCAGTGTGTTCTCCTGGCAGAACTCTGTTAGGTGTACAGAGTTACCCATATTTTTAAAAAACCACAGGTAACTTCTGTTTTTTTAGAAATTGTAGTAAAATACTCATGACGTGAATTTTGCAATCTTAATTCTTTTTAAGGGAACAGTATAGTAGTATAATCCATATGCATCTTGTTTACAACTGATCTCTAGAACTTTTTCATCTTGCCAAACTGGAACTCTTTACCCATTGGAGAGACTAATTCCCCATTCCCTTCTCCCACCCTCTAGTAACCACCATTCCATTCTCTGTTTCTAATAGCTTGACTATTTCAGATACCCCATGTCTGTGGACTCTCTTGGTGATTGACTCATTTCACTCAGCATAATGTCCACAACATTCATTCATGTTGTAGTGTGTGACAAAACTTCTTCCTTTTATTTAAGGCTGAATAATATTCCTTTATATGTACATGCCACATTTTCTCTATCCATTCATCTATTGATGGGCATTTGTGTTATTTCCACCCCTTAACTAGGTGGCACAGTGGTAAAGAATCCACCTGTCAGTGCAGGAGATACAAGAGACATAGGTTTGATTCCTGGGTTGGGAAGATCCCCTGGAGGAGGAAATGGCAACCCATTTCCAGTATAGTTGCCTGGGAAATTCCATGGGCAAAGGAGCCTGGCGGGCTATAGACCAGGGAATCTCAAAGAGTCAAACATGACTGAGTACGCACGCATGGCTGCTTCCATCTGCTGGCTATTGTAAATACTGCTGCGTTAAACTTGGGTGTGCATATATCTTTTCAAAATCTTATTTTCGGTTATTTTGGATTCATACCCAGAAGTAGGACTGATGGGTTATATGGTAACTGTACTTTTAAGTTTTTGAGGAACCTCTATATAATTTTCTATAGTGGCTGCAGGATTTTACATTCACACTAATGGTGCCTAAGAGTTCCAGTATTTCTACATTCTCATCGACACTTGTTCACTATCTTTTTGATAGTGGCCATCTCAGTGGGTGTGAGATAATATCTCACTGTGGTTTTGATTTTCATTTCTCTGATGCTGAGTATTTTTTCATATTCTTATCGGCCATTTGTGTGACTTCTTTGGAGAAATGTCTATTCAAGTCCTTTATTTTTAAATCAGATTTTGTTGTTATCAGTATAAAGTTGTGGGTGCTCTTTATATATTCCTGATATGAACCCCTTATCAGATATATGGTTTGCAAATATTTTCTCCCATTCTGTGGGTTGCCTGTTCACTCTGTTGATTGTTTCCTTTGCTGTGTAAAAGTTTTAAAGTTTGATATAGTACCATTTGGTCTTCCCTCATTTGGGCTTTCCTGGTGGCTCAGTGGTAAAGAATCACCTGTAACATAGGAGATGTGGGTTTGATCCCTGGGTCGGGAAGATCCCCTGAGAAGGAAATGGCCACCCACTCCAGTGCTCTTGCCTGGGAAATCCCATGGACAGAGGAGCCTGGTGGGCTGCAGTCCAGGGGTTGCAAAGAGCCAGACACGACTTGGTGACTAAACAGCAACTACATAGAACCCTCTGCCCCTGATCCTGTTGTCTGGGCTTGCGGAATCACACGGAAAAAATCAGCACCAAATCCAGTGGTGTGGAGACTTTCCTCCTGTATTTTCTTCTAAAAGTTTACTAGTTTCAGGTCTTACATTTAGATTTTCAATCCATTTTGAGTTAGTGCTTTGTAAGTGGCATCTTTTTTGCATGTGGATATACAGTTTTCCCAGTATCATTTGTTGAAGAGACTATCCTGTCCCCACTGTGTAGTACTGGCACCTTTATAGAAGTTTATTTGACCATATACTTGAGGGTTTATTTCTGGGATCTTTATTTTATTCCACTGGTTGATATGTCTGTCTTTATTCCAATCCCATACTGCTTTGATTACTGTAGTTTGTAATATGATTTGAAATCAGGAACTGTGAGGTCTCCAGCTCTAGTTTTTTCCTTTCTCAAGATTGCTATAACTCTTCTGGGTCCTTTCAAATTCCATATAAATTTTAGGATATCTTTTCTATTTCTCCAAAAAATGCCACAGAGAGAGAAGTTTTCGATTTTGATTCATACTGATGATGATTACCTTTTCATACTGTAATTCACAAGGCCACCTTCTAAATCTTCAAATCCTAAGAATGAACTATGAATCTCTCCAGATTAAATATATTTCTATTTCTTAAACCAAATGGGATTTTGCACTTGACTGTAGTCTATACTACATAATTTTCAATATCAAATAGTATTTCTTGAAACTAAGTGCAATAAAAAATAATCAATAATTGAGATGCTATTGTAGGAGGCTGACCCTGACCCCTATGGTGAGAATTTCCTCCTCTTTGATAAACAGCACATTTTTTAAAACAATGATTGAGAATATGAAGATTAGTACTCCGTGTGTTTCTTTTTGTCATTTTTGTTTAACTTTTTATTTTGTGTTGGAGTGTCACCGATTGACAATGCCGTGATGGTTTCAAGTAGACAGCCAGGGAACTTAGCCATGCACGTGCATGGGCATGTTTGGATTTTTAACCCATTTTAAGTTAGTTCTTTGTAAGTGGAGTGAGGTAAGGGTCAAGCTTCCTTTTTTTGTTGTTGCACGTGGGCACAGTTTCCCTAGCATCATTTGTTGAAGAGACTGTTCTAGGCTCCCCCCGCCCCCAGGCTGCTGCACGGCATTGGGCAGGGTTCCCGGTGCTGTGCAGTGGGTCCTTATTGGTTGTTCATTTTGAGCACAGCCATGTGCACCTGTCCATCCCCAGCTCCTTTATAGGAGTTTTTGGTTTGGTTGGTTTTTGTTTGCAGTTTGAATATATCTACTTGAAAGAATGGAAAAAAAATAACCAATAATTTTTATTGGCACACCCCTCCACTCTAATGCCGCCACCCAAGCCTCTGACCAGGGAACCCCTGACAAGCCTGGGTAGGGGTCAGAAGAGTCATTGACTCACATGCACAGATGCAGCAAGGACCAGCTCCAGAATCTGTGGGCTCTGTGCAAAGTGAACACGAAGGGTCTTTGCCCTGAAGTTATTAAGACTTTTAAGCAACAACCAACCATTATACCAAGCATGGCGTCCTGTGAGACTGCACAGGTCAGATATCCATGACCTAAGAAAGAGTTGGGGGATACCAGAGCCTTGGATCAAGGGGAAGGGAGAAGAGGTGATGTCTTGCAAGGGGACCTAAAGGCCTAAAGGGAGAAGACCTAGGCCAGTTCTTTGGAGGGTCATAAGGAAAAGCTTAGACCCTCGAGCTGAGCTCATTTGAGATTGGAGGGTGATGAAGCTGACTTGAAGGTGTGTGCTTCAAGGTGGGTGGGGGTGCTGTCAGGTGTGGGGTGGGAAGAAGGTGGTGTTTGCTTGAAGGGAAAAGGGAGGGTGGCACAAGCTAGAGTGCCCATCCAGACATGACCCTCACTGGCTGGATGTCAAGTTTGCAGGGAGACCATGCTACGAGGCTGTCAGCCCTCAGCACTGGCTTCAGTCTTGCTAATTCAGTATCTCTGGACATGCTCCACTCTGTGACTGGAGCTGGGAACACAGCAGGTTTTTGTTGGAGGAAAAGTGGTAAATAGTAATGGAGAATAAAGGCAAGATTCGAAATGGTCCCAGCTGCCGTGGTTGTGTTTTTGCGCACACTGGGGTTCCAACAATGCCCATTCTCTCCATGAACTGGAGCTTCCCAGTGGGATTCCTGTAGATGTGATTGACAGGCTGGGCATCACCAATCTGCCCATTGTGCCTCTGGGTGCCTTTCCCCCCCACCCTTTGTCAGTCTGCCATATGTTTCGTGATGGGCTATTGCTGCCTGTCTTAACTTGAGAGGAAAAAGAAGGTTGAACTGCACAGTCTTTTAGCTATGGCCAAAGTCCTACAGTCACTAGATTCAGAGACTCCGTGTCTATGTTTAGCTGAAACTATTTTTCATCCGAGGGATAAATCCTTGATTCACTCGTTAGGAACTGGAGAGTCAAAACCTGATGGTTCTCGTCTGCCCTATTTTCTCTTGTAGGTTCTCACTTGGTGCTTAGACACAATCAAAATGAGGAAACATCGGCATTTGCCCTTAGTGGCCATTGTTTGCCTCTTTTTCTCAGGCTTCTCCTTTACTCGTGGTCAACAACAGCCAGGTAAGATCCAGAATCACCTCTTCATTTTATTAAGAGGGACAGTGTTCTCTGTTTTAGATCTTAGACATCATGAGCTGGAGAGAGAGTTTAGATAGACTTTGAAGAGAGAGCCAAGACATTGATTACAGGGTTTCATTTATTTTAGACTTTCTCAGCTCCTCTTTATCCAGTGAGAGAGACATTTTTTTAAACTGAAACTTGGGTTTGATATCTTGGCGGTGGGTTGCAAGTGGTTTGTTTTTACATTGGGTGTGAGCAGAAAGTTTGTATCGAAAATATTTTACCATCGGAAGAGCTTTTCCACATTTCTGGCACTGGTTAGTGTCTCAGCACATAAATCCCAGAGAAAACAATGGTTAAGAGTAAAAATTATATTCCCTGAAAAAAAAAAAAAGACAAATACAAAAATAAATACCAGTCTTTCTCTCTTACTCTGGACACAAAGAGACATTTTTTATTTAGAATCATCAAATCTTTAAAAAATCAGTTTCCTGAAACTGCATAAAAATTGACCCTACCTAATCTTATTAAAAACTTGCAGAGTTTTGGAAAAATGAGAAATGGTATCTGTATTATGAGCTTGGAAGGTTTGACTTGGGTCCCTCTCCTTGTCTTGATGGGGTTCTTCCTCCAGATCTGGTAGTTCTTACAGGGAGGTGAGGACCACCCCAATGCCAGGGGACCATGGGTTGGGGCCTCAGGTCAGCCCCAGGTAAGTAGAGTCCAGGAGTCTGCTGTGCCCAGCCAGCCTGACCCAGGACAGCAGGGCACTCCCCAGCCACTCACAGCCTGGAACCTGGAGCCTCCTGCTCCTACTTTTGAGAGAGACCTGCATTCATCTTTGAAAGGGGTGAATACTGTTCAACATATCAGAGGGCTTAGATGGCTCTGAAAATGTCGTATCGAGTTAGGGTACCTTTCTTCCTGCTAGAGAGTCTCAAAAAACAAAGAAACAAAAAACAAGCCTTTGCCCTTTGCTACATTATACAGGTCTGCTTCACCTAAGATGTAGTCATGACATTTATTTTTCTTGCAAATTACCCAAAGCATGGGAGACTAGTTCAGGTAAAAACAGTAGTTATGTTTCAGTATTCCATTTTGCCAAGGCCCCAGACTGAAGAATGAACGTCTAAGGTGATGCTTGGTTATCTGCAGTAGGACATCCTTCCTGTCTGATCAGGTGGGTCTTGGGGTTCAAACTGCCACAAAGAATCATCTAGAGGTGAAGGACACCCCAGGGAATGTTTGTCCCCATTCTGGAACCTGCTACTGGTTCATGTATGGCAGTCATTGTATATGGAACTTGGGCCAATGACTGGGCACCAGCAGCTGTTGAGTCCATGTGTCCAGGTCCCTGTGTCTCAGGTAAGTCAGTGTCCCACCTGCCTCACACGTGAGGCATAAATTATTTAGTCACAGCACCGTAGAGACTGAGTGAGTTGGGGAAGGCTTTGTATTGATGGGAGGTCATTTCTTGAACAGGAGAAACATCTAAACCAATGTCTTCTTTTAAAGATGTCAAAAATGGTGCCGCTGCCGATATAATATTTCTAGTGGATTCCTCTTGGAGCATTGGCAAGGAACATTTCCAACTTGTTCGAGAGTTTCTATATGATGTTATAGAATCTTTAGCGGTGGGAGACAATGATTTCCGTTTTGCTCTGGTCCAGTTCAACGGCAACCCACATACCGAGTTCCTGTTCAATACGTATCGTTCTAAACAAGAAGTCCTCTCCCATGTTTCCAACATGTCTTATATTGGGGGCAGCAATCAGACTGGAAAAGGATTAGCATACGTAATGCAGAACCACCTCACTGAGGCTGCCGGAAGCCGGGCCAGGGACGGAGTCCCTCAGGTTATCGTAGTGTTAACCCATGGACACTCGGAGGACGGCCTTGCTCTGCCCTCAGCGGAACTTAAGTCTGCTGATGTTAACGTGTTTGCAATTGGAGTTGAGGATGCAGATGAAGGAGCCTTAAAAGAAATAGCAAGTGAACCGCTCAATATGCATGTTTTCAACCTAGAGAATTTTACCTCACTTCATGACATAGTAGGAAACTTAGTGGCCTGTGTGCATTCATCCATGGCTTCAGAAAGGGCTGGAGGCACAGAGACCCCTAAAGACATCACAGGTAATGGCAACACCACCAACCTGCTGCCTGCCTCGCTCTTCTTCTGGAGATAAGCTTGGCAACCGCTGGCATTAAGGCAATCCTCTGGCTAAAAGGAGGTGGGGTGGATTAGGGAAGAGATGCCTGTTCACAGGCCTAAAAACAAAGGTTTGAATATTCTCTGTAGTCCCCTTCCAAAATAGAGCATTCACTCCCTCTAAGAGGAGTTCTACCTTTGAAACAATTAATATTCCAACTCCAAAAAAAAAAAAATACATCCTGATATTACGACCCCACAAGCAGTGCTTCTTGGACAAAAAGCCTCAGCATGGCTGGGCAGGACTTTGACAAAAGTCCCTCCATTTGTTCCTGGGAAAGAGTCTGTTTCCTTTAAAGAAAGCTCAGGGTCTGAAAAAGCTCAAGTGAGAGGGGAAGAGGTCATCCACTTTTGGGTCCAGTGAAGCAACACACAGAGCTCCTCTCTTTGACACGATGGAATTTATTTCAAAGAGTTGATGGACTCAGAATTGTGAGAAGCCTTAGAGATTTGTTGTTCAGTTGCTCAGTTGTGTCCGACTCTTTGCGACCCCATGGACTGCAGCATGCCAGGCTTTCCTGTCCTTCATCACCTCCCAGAGTTTGCTCAAACTCATGTCCATTGAGTCACTGATGCCATCCAACCATCTCATCCTCTGTCGTCCCCTTTGCCTCCTGCCCTCAATCTTTCCCAGCATCAGGGTCTTTTCCAGTGAGTAGGCTCTTGGAAGCCTTAGAGATGATCCAGTCCCAATCTATCTTGTATCTTGTAGGACTTGAGTCCAGGAGCTGAAATCCCTTATGTGTTGGCTCTGGATGGGGTTTTCTCACTTCTCCTCCACACTGTCACCATCGTTGTACCCAGAGATGCTTCTGATTCCAGTGGTCCTCATCAGTGTCACTCTGCGAGTCCTGATGATGCAAGGACTTTACATGGATGTGTGGTCATGTTCAGTGACATGGGGACAACTGATTGTCTGGCAAGTTACTTAACCAGTCACCCCCATCAGCTTTCTTGCCAGGGCTAAGTGACTCATAGGGAAGGAATTCCAGAGGTAAATTTCACATGTGTTGCACCACTGTGATTTTGACCAATACCCAGGGCTAGGTTTCCTCATCAGCAACAGGCAGGGTGGAGGGAATTCTAGGAGAATGGGCAGAAAGTTAGGGTGGAACCAAGGGCTTCTTACTGAGATGAGTTCCAGAAGGGGAGGTGTGTGTCCCCCAGGGTGAAGGGAAAGGAGAAGAAAGAGGTCAGAAGGGAAAGGAGAAGAAACGGGTCATGTAGCTAAGATATTGAAGTGGAAAGGGAAGAAGCTGGGAGAGTTCAGCTTGAGCTGCTGCTGCTACTGCTGCTAAGTCGCTTCAGTTGTGTCCGACTCTGTGTGACCCCATAGACGGCAGCCCACCAGGCTCCCCCTGTCCCTGGGATTCTCCAGGCAAGAACACTGGAGTGGGTTGCATTTCCTTCTCCAATGCATGAAAGTGAAAAGTGAAAGGGAAGTCACTCAGTCGTGTCCGACTCCTAGTGACCCCATGGACTGCAGCCTACCAGGCTCCTCCATCCATGGGATTTTCCAGGCAAGAGTACTGGAGTGGGGTGCCGTTGCCTTCTCCGTCAGCTTCAGCTAGCATCAGTCATTTCAATAAGAGATGACAAAGCGGGAGATGCAGTGGTGTTTGGCAGTGTAGAATAAGCTGAGTTAATTTTGCTCCAGAAGTTGTGCATAAGATGGTTTCCCCAGTGGTTACCTGTGATGTCAGCTTTGATAGGGGTGGAAGGACTCACGGCGCTACCAGTGGGTCTACTTCTAAGAGAGTGGTGAGGGACAGTCTAGATAATTTGTATTAAACCTGAAGATCATTCCCTACTTCAAATGATGTGTCTCACCTCTGCGTTGTGACACCAGTGTCAATTCTGCCAGATTATAGGAAAAGAAGGTGGGACTCTGAGAGCACTCCAAACCAAACACTGCAGGTTACAAGGAGATTACAAGATGGCAAGTCTAATGACCTTCTGCATCGCTACAATGTTCTCACCATCAGTAATTCACTAATCATTGCATTTCTGAATGTAACTCATCCATGTCAAAATCAATGAAGAAGATTAGGAGAGAAATGGAACATCTCTTTATTGATGTTTTGGTCAATTCAGGAAAATGGGTGGATGAGTTTGCCTTTATGTTTAACCATTATATAAATGGATAAACAATTAGATTACCACATTAATGCAAAATAAGCCTATCAACATAGTCTCTTTCCACACAGATGACAAAACCTTTGTTTTTATGCCAAGAAAGCATCTCTGTCTTCTAGTGCCCAAGCCACTAGCAGCTCCAGGGTGGAATATTAATCCATTTATATTGTCTTTTCTAATTAACTTCACTCTGCAGTTTCTCTTGTATCATGTTCCACTGCGTGTTCCACAGCAGAAGAAAAAATTCCTTTCTTAAAGTTTTTGGAAAAGGTAGTCAGGAAGCCATTATGGAGATGGCTAGTAAGTTAGGGCCATTTCTTTCCATTTTCTATCCACTAGGTAACTTTCCCCCACAAATATACATATGATCATCACTGTTCTTAATGAACTCTCTCAAGCAATCCCTAAAAGTTGTGTTTTTAAAAATCCCTTTTATAAATGGACATAAGATACAAAAGCTTTACTATAACAAAAGCTAAAAAGGTGACCTACATTCAGTGAGGACGAGTTTTCTTTTCTTTACAAAACAAAGATTTAGAAAACTAGCAAAACCTATCTGCGATTTTGTTTGCATGGGAAATACAGATATGGTCTTTTGTATTTTTCTTGAAAAAAGGAGCACCCCACTAGGTAGAGAAGGCATTGTGCCCACACCAGAGTGCTCAGGAAAAGTGTTTCCAACAATGTTGAAATCGCCTTCAATTTTCCATGGATGTTTCGAAACTTTTCCATAGAAAATGCCACTGAGGGTGTGATACTAATACATGAGCCATAAAAGCAGAAAACCAGACAGTTTCATATGTTAAATTTTAGAAAGATCTGAGTCCTCTTAGAGTTAATATTGGTCCCTCGTGTGCCCTGCTGTACACAAGAACCCGTGAACGTGTGTCTGTTTGAGGCTTCAGCTCTCCTGGATAACAGCATGCCCTTGTGTGTCCCATCATTGTGTGCATAAGAGAACAACGTTGTTTTTTCAGTGATGACAAATTATCCAACATTTTTCTATGACCTGCTGCTGTTCAGCTTTTTAGAAGACAACGCTCAAGTGTTTTCCCTCAGTGTTTATTTATTCTATTGTGAACTGCAATCAAAAAGGAGTAATAAATTAATAAGGAATGAGTCATCCTGTGATTTTAGGGGTCATTTTTCTTTTATTGATCCTAGGCTCAGAGTTAGCCCTTCCTGAAAAGGTCTTAGTTTGGTGAGTAAGGGGTAAATCTTCCTTTGTCCCTCAGGGTCATTGGCTTAGGTCTGGGCAGTGTTGAGGAATTTTGTGGTATGGTTTGCGGAGCCTGGAACTCCTGGGACAAAGTGAGCCATCGCTATAGCCTGCAGTGTAATTCACACTGCTGGAGCCACATCCTCCCAAAGGTCCCTCGGGAACCTTGTGGTTCGACCGAAGAGTAAAATGCTCTGGAATTCTTAGCAAAGGCTAAGTTAATATCTTATACGCTCTAACAAGATATTTCCACGCTAGTATCTTTCCCTATGCAAGGAATTCCTCTGCAGAATTGTTGTTAGGGGTTTCATGCCTGTAAGCAGAGAAAAAGCCCAGTTCTGATTCCAGTAATCCTAATTCCAGCCATTCCTGGTTCAGTTTACCCAAGCAGAAAGCTTGAACAAGAAGATCACTGTGGTAAAGGCTTTAATTTCATGAAACAAGATTGCATTCTGTTTCCATATGGAAATAAAAGGAATTTTGTTAGTACCAGGAAGAATTAATTTCACATATAAAATGTTCATTGTCATTACAAATACCAGAATGAATGAGTTTACATATAATACAATTATACTCCAAATATAGCTTCCTAAAATCCAGACTATAAATACTGTCTATGCTTATATAAAATCTCTCCCTATTCCTAACACACACTTAAGTTCTTAAAAAACACTTGCAACAATAATTTTGCTTTTCCTATGGTTTAAATCAGGCTGATTTAAACGTTCTAGCCAAGGCTTTGAAATATTCCACCCAGGTTGGTAGTCTATTGATTGCAATTCCTTGCCCAGTGCTTCTGCGAAAACCCCATTCTCAGTAACAGAATGGACGTTTCATGTTTGCCATTGTGAGGAGAAAAGAGGTCTTGGTCAGCCTTTTTATGTCCATTTGTCCAAGCCCAGAGCTAATTCTGATTCTGGGTCGCTTAGATACCCATGATCCTGTCAGGCACCTGGTCTAGGATGTCATAAAAATAAGGTTGGATAATTATGTCATGACTGGTTTCATATCACTCTGCTTAACATTGTTCTGCATTTTGTGATTGAATATAGAGGCAAAGGCAAAACTAAATGAAGACAACATTCATCCCAACCCCAGGCCTGCATTTGAGTTTTACACAATGAAAACATCATTTAAGAAAAGAAAATTAACCCAAAATGTATCCAGTATTTTTCAATAAAAACTGGGGATGTAGTTTGAGTTCTTTTCACATTTCCAAAGTGAAAGGTTCATAGCCATTTTGGTTTCTAAAGAAAAGACAAGCATAAACAATGGTTGCTCGAGGAATCAAGTATTTAACATACTGGGACAATGAGTCACCAAAGCCTAAATCTGAGATTCTGTTTTGTGCTGTGGATTTGGACAAAGAAAATTCTTGTGATCACTTGAGGATTATAACAGAAATGTCCCCAAATTTGAAATCATCTTTAGACCTTTGTTAATGTAGTCCTTTATTTTCTCCTGTAGGTCAGGTAAGACACAGTTCTGTGCATCTATGGTTCCCTCCAAATTCAGTAGAAATTTTACCCAAGATTTCTCCCAGAAGAGTAAACATGATCTTTTGAAATTTAACTACAAAGATAGTGCACAGGAAAATTTGCTATTAAATAAATGCCCCTACTGAACACCATCATTTCTGTTAAGAAGTTGCCTCTTATCCATTCAGAATGCAGAACTAAAAGAGAATTTCACATTCCTTAATCAACATTTGTTTTGTTTGTCCATATTTCGTGTTTCTTATTGGTTTCTCAAGAAACATGTCAGAACACCGAACGATGCATGTGATCACTTGTTCTAATGCTTTCACATTTTTTGCATTTCTCTCTTTTAAAGCACAAGACTCTGCTGACATTATTTTCCTTATTGATGGATCAAACAACACCGGAAGTGTCAATTTCGCAGTCATTCTCGACTTCCTTGTAAATCTCCTTGAGAGACTGTCAATTGGAACTCAGCAGATCCGAGTGGGGGTGGTGCAGTATAGCGATGAGCCCAGAACCATGTTCTCCTTGAACAGCTACTCCACCAAGGCTCAGGTTCTGGATGCAGTGAAGGCCCTGGGGTTCATTGGTGGAGAGCTGGCCAATGTTGGCCTTGCCCTGGATTTTGTGGTGGAGAATCACTTCACTCGGGCGGGGGGCAGCCGAGTGGAGGAAGGGGTTCCCCAGGTGCTGGTCATCATAAGTGCTGGGCCTTCTAGTGATGAGATCCGAGATGGGGTCGTAGCACTGAAGCAGGCTAGCGTTTTCTCGTTTGGCCTTGGAGCCCAGGCCGCCTCCAAGGCAGAGCTTCAGCACATAGCTACCAATGACAACCTGGTGTTTACTGTCCCGGAATTCCGTAGCCTTGGGGACGTCCAGGAACAATTACTGCCGTACATTGTTGGCGTGGCCCAAAGGCACATTGTCTTGCAACCGCCAACCATTGTCACCCAAGGTACGTATGCTTTTCTCACCATCTGTGTGGTAGTGGGTGTTCTGTGTGTGGTTCTGTAGGAGTCAGGCGGGTGCCTTGCAGAATGATTCACCTCGGGAGAACCTGTAAGTACCCATGGTCCAGTCGTTCCTAGATGAGCTAGTTCTTGGATGTGGTGTCTGGGATGGTTGCGATGTTCCAAAAAAACCCCTGAAGATCTGTGAGTGTGTGGAAAGCTCTTGGTGGAGCACGAGTTGTCAAGAAAGTGTGCTTTCATGGCTAATTCAACAAACCTGTTACTTGGAGGTTATTCAACACCATCATTCATTCATTCATTCATTTCAGTCGCTCAGTCGTGTCCAACTCTTTGCGACCCCATGGCAACATCATTATACCATCTACTTATCATGGGCTTCCCAGGTAGCTCAGTGGTAAAGAACCCACCTGCCAGTGCAGGAGACAGAGGAAAGACAGGTTCCCTCCCTGGGTGGGAAAGATCCCCAGGAGGAAGAAATGACAACTCTCTCCAGTAGTCTTGTTCCTTTAAATGAAACAAGAATTCCGCGGAGAATTCCATGGATGGAGGAGCCTGGTGGGCTACAGTACACGAGGTTGCAAAGTGTCAGATACGACTGAGCGACTGAGCACTCACACTCAGGTGTGATCTAGTCTACTGCAGTTGTCTGAAAACTGGATCTCCGTGGGTCACTGCAGTTATGAGAAAATTACTGCAGGATAACAGGGTTGAGCTCTGAAAGTCAGCCTGTTAGACTCGGCTGGCTTCTGAGAACTGTCTCCCCACAGTCACTGTTGTGATGGGGTAGCAGGAGTGGCACTTCTGGAAGTAAGAAATAAGAAAGCTCTCACTTGGGGGTATTTGTGGAAACTTTTTTTCCCCTCCTTGGAAGAGGAATTCTGTTGATGGAGAGATTCTACACTCAGAGGGCGGGCCTTTGGCAAAAGTGTCCGATTGGAGTCATGTAAAGAAACATAAAACTTGTCAAGTCATGTAACAAAATACACTTCACAAATGTGGTACGGGGGAGGTATATTTCAAAATTTAAGTAAGAACCAGTGGCTCTTGATGCGGCGGCAGGTAAAAGTCTGACGGACTCAGGTGCACCAACTCCCACCACTGGTAACCTCACCCGTCTATCAGAGACTGTATTGCCAGTGGTATTAGGCATATTGTTGGGTGGGGTAAATTAAGATTTGGTGCAAAATTACTTCCTGAAAAATCTCGTGATATTTCTAGACACCCGTCTGATTGAAATACAATATCTTAAGGTTTTTCCCTGGGCTGGCACGCTTTTGGAAACAAATGAACAACTTCCATAGGTTTTGTAAATACTCAGGAAGTGCCATTGCAGCAGACTGGACCTTTGGTACTGGGTGTTACGTTACCCAGCTATGTGATCCTGGGCAGGCCACACAGCCTCTCTGGGTTCCAGTTTTTTGAACTGATGACAAAGGATGAAAGGATATTTCCATTCCGGGAGAAGTTTCAGGTTCGTTCTTAGCCACAGCAATCCAGGCCCTCATGTCAGCTTTCCCTAGCTAACTCTCACTCCTCACTTACAAAACCATCTTTAATCTCTGCGATTCATTTGTAAATGTTCTACAAATATTCTTGGCTATCAGGTATGTGCTAGACACCATGCCAAGCACTGGTGACCCCAGTGCTGGTGAACCAGATTGATGTGGCCACTGGTTCGTTACAGTGAAACGGCGAGACAGATCACAAAAGATGAAGAAGCTACTCCCAGAGTATGACAGAGGAGGACATTAAAGGGGGCTGTCTTGGAAAGAAGGAGGGGAAGAGCTGTAGGAGAGTGGCCAGGGAAGGCTGATCAGAGAAACTGTAGGACAGAAGCAGAAGAGAAGCAGAGGGAATAAGGCGCCAGGGGAGGTGGTCTGTCCTGCAACCTGCGGGAGCTTGGCCCCACCCAGAACTGTGGCGAGGAGGTGGGCTGCAGCTCCCTGATGCCTGGGAGCCTGGAGGAACCTTTGGTTTAGGGGGTGAGCATCACTAGCTTGGCTGAGTCCTCCAGGGGCTTCTGTTTTCTCGGTGAAGCTCAGGGTATAGGAGCATCTGCTTTATTGGAGGTTGGGGTCCCCGAGTCACTGAAAAGAGTTGCCCAAGAGTAGCCTTGAATCACCCTAGGTGGTTGCAGAGGAAGACAGCACCAAGGAAGGGCTGCGGGGACTGGACATTTGAGGAGACTTTGCTTAGGAACAAGAGAGAGATGACCACTTCCGGTCCTGGCTTGTGAGGGTGGAAGGGGACTCGACGTCCTGCGGGATGTCAGTCAACGGGGGGTGAGGGCTAAAGCCGACTGGTTACAGGACCTTCAGGGTCACCTCGGCAAGGGGGTTGCTCACCAGCCCCAGCAGAACCATGTGAAAGAGGGGAGACAGAGCTGTTGGGGCCGCGACTCTCACAGCAGGAAGAGGAAGTCCCTTCCTGGAGCAGGGGGGAGGGGAGGAGATGGGATGAGTCAGCCCGGTTCATGTTTATACATCTTAGTGAGGACAGGAAGCTCTGCATTTATGGTTTCAGTACCTGACCTACAGTATAGACGGAGCACGTGTGACAGTGTGTGTTCAGGTGTGCTCAGTGTCCACGTGTGTCTAGAAGGCACACACATGGCTACCTGCACAGCTGTAATATGGCTTTTATGTACCTATGGAGAGAGGGAGAAGAAGGAGGCAGGGGATGTGGCTTCACACGTCTGCAGCCTCCACGGGGAGTTGGAGGACTCGGGATACACTGTTCACACCACAACTTAATGCCAAAGCAGTGGTCCTCATGTGCTTGTCCCTGGATGCTTTGTGTATATGGTGCCTTACATGTTTCTCTTAAAGAAGAGACTCTGGACCAATAATGTCAATGTAGTCAAACATAAAGTAAACTAAGATGTTACACACCATCCATCTGACTGCATGGAGCAATGAGACCTCTTCACATTCAGATAATCATTCAATAAGTTGCAGACACGCCTGCCTCTGCTTGCATCATTTACCATCTTACAAGTCTCAGAAGCCTTCTCTGGTTTCTGGATTGGGTGCTGAGGTCTGATACAAGCCTCGGTTCCCCAGATTCAGGCAAGCTGCCTGACAGTTGATACAACAGGTGGACACAAGTTCATAGTCACTTTGAGGCAGTGATCTGGTTGAAGCATTTTTGCTTTGTGATTTATCATAACCTTAACACATAATGTGGGAACTTCACAACACAGGTCTCTTAAATAAAAATACTTCTGGGCCACTTGCTAGTTTTGACATTCATTTCCTTTTTATATGTTTATGACGTCAAATAATTAGTGTTTTTCTCCTTGCCTGCAAACATCAAGGCATGGACCAGAGAAATGAAGGAAATAGGGTGTTGGTGCTCTTTCGAGTTTTGTACTTGGCGAGAGGTGTTTATGAAATCGAGGTTGTGAAACACAAGGTCTTCTGAGCAGACACGGATCACTTCTTTAATTACTTGAGCCATGGCTTCATTCTCACCTCTAAAACCCCAGCTATGGATTTATGGCAGAAAAGAGCTTTCTGACTTTTTTTAGTGACAACACAGTAAATAAGTGATGAATAAAACTACACTGATTTTTGAACAACTGTTTTGTAAAGTGTACTAAGAGAAGGTAGGGGGGTTGGGGAGCCCCAGAACCCAGCAGTAGGAAGGACACAGCTGTTACTAATGTGTGAGTTAGGATAAATCCCTCAGGGGCTCCCATGCACTTGACATTGGCAAGAGCAAAGGAGCTCCCCTTGGGTGGAATTAGCTATGTAGAGGGTCATATTGAACGTGATGGGTCAGGCCATTCTACTTACTTTGTCACGTTGCTACCTACAGTCATTGAAGTCAACAAGAGGGACATAGTTTTCCTGGTGGATGGCTCTTCCAAACTGGGACTGACCAACTTCAATGCAATCCGCGACTTCATTGCCAAGGTCATCCAGAGGCTGGAGATCAGACAGGATCTTATCCAGGTGGCAGTGGCTCAGTATGCAGACACAGTGAGGCCAGAGTTTTATTTCAATACCTACCCCAGCAAGAGGGAGGTCATAAACGCCGTGCGGAAAATGAAGCCCTTGGATGGCTCGGCCTTGTACACGGGCTCCGCTCTGGATTTTGTTCGGAACAACCTGTTCACGGAGGCGGCCGGCTACAGGGCTGCTGAGGGGGTCCCTAAGCTTCTGGTGCTGGTTACAGGCGGTAAGTCCCTAGATGCGGTCAGCCAGCCCGCCCAGGAGCTGAAGAGGAGCGGCATCCTGGCCTTCGCCGTCGGGAACAAGGTGGCGGACCAGGCTGAACTGGAAGAGATCGCTTTCGATTCCTCCCTGGTGTTCACTGCCACCGAGTTCCGAACCGCCCCTTTGCAGGGCGTGCTGCCCGGCTTGCTCGGGCCTCTCAGGACCCTCACTGGAACCACTGAAGGTACGAGGTGGGGGAGCCAGACACGCGATCTGGGGGAGACACACACATGATAGGGTGGTCTGCAGGGTGGGGGGGGGGTGGGGAGTCAGACACGTGATAGGGCGGAGACAGACATGATAGGGCCGAGACAGACACGTGATAGGGCAGAGACAGACATGATAGGGCAGAGACAGACACGTGATAGGGCGGAGGCAGACACGTGATAGGGCAGAGACAGACATGACAGGGCAGAGACAGACACGTGATAGGGCGGTCTGCAGGGGTTTGGGGTGGGGAGTCAGACACATGATACCGCTGTCTCCAGGCAGAGCCTTTGGGGAATAAGCAAATTTATTTTGTGTTAGACTAAGATCAGACTCTTAAATGATGGAAACTGTAGCAACCAACTAGATCCACTTTGAGTTTCCTCATACCCTGACTTGACAAAGACATGACTTAAAATGCCATGTGATAACAACTGTGTGTCATAAACTGTCATAAAGAATATGTCACTTAAACTGCAGGACCAGGGGCCACCTGTCTTTGGCCAGAGCTTTTGGCCGAGGGGCTCACTTCTCAGTCCTGACCCCTCATGAGGTCCCAGTGTTCTGTCTGCCCTGGTGACTCCAGTCCAGCTCCCTCCTCCCAACCACCAAGCTGTAGCCTGGCTCCTCCCTTCCCAAGCAGATGGTCCACTTCTAAATGGTCAGAAGCTGACCAGTGTAGAGCATTCACCCTTTCCTCTCTTTAAGGAATTCCTTCAATGGGCAAGCACGGTAAGGGGATGAGTGTGCAGATAAAAAGCAAGCGGTTCTCCAAACCCCTCCTTTATTATGGCTATCAGTGAGCAGTTATTTTTAAAGACATGATAGCGATCTATGAGCTTACAAATTGAATCAGTGCTTACGAATTGAATTCACCGTCCTTAATGAAGATGGATATCACGGGAAACAAGCTTCCCCGCCTCACAACCTTTACCACTGGAAGAATGTTCGATGCATGACCCATGGTGCATGAATGCATGCTCACTCATCAAGCACTCTGATCTTTCAAAAGCCTCTCTCCCTCTCATTTCCTTAAAACTTCTAATCCACACTTTCATAACTGAAGTTCAATTTGACGCAACAAATAGGCTAAAAATAGTTGTTAGGTTCCAATTTTAGTGAAACATCAGGGGAAAGATGGGAAAGAATGTTTTGTTTTTTTTTTTCCAGTGGCTTGTGTTGGGGAAAACACTCTGATTTGAGAAATACTTCTGAATCTTCTGGCTTCCCTGATAGCTCAGTTGGTAAAGAGTCTACCTGCAATGCAGGAGACCCCGATTCGACTCCTGGGTCAGGAGTATCTGCTGGAGAAGGGATAGGCTACCCACTCCGGTATTCTTAGGCTTCCCTTGTAGCTCAGCTGGTAAAGAATCTGCCTGCAATGTGGGAGACCTAGGTTTGATCCCTGGGTTGGGAAGATCCCCCGGAGAAGGGAAAGGCTACCCACTCTAGTGTCCTGGCCAGGAGAATTCCATGGACTGTGTAATCCATGGGTTGCAAAGAGTCAGACACGACTGAGCAACTTTCACTTTTATTCATCATGAGGGCAACTGCGGCCAAGCATAGCAAAGAGTTTCTTTGCATTTTAATGTGTTTCAGTCATCCTGTGATCTCACTCAGGAGGAATCCTCACGGGCACTTGCTGGCTCATTGCCTGTCAAGGCCATGACTCTTCGTAGAGGAGTCTCAGTAGAGAATGAAAAATGGACCTTCCTAGGAATGTTTCAAGATGAGAGCAACATAATTTTATTGATTTTTTTTTTTAATTTTTTTTTAGCCTTAGGGAACTCATGTTCTCAGGTTAAGGTGGGCTAACACTTCTAATCTGTCTGTAAGTGAAAATCTCTGTGTAGATGTGTAGAGGGAATCCCGGGGGGACCCAGTCTCACCCAGGTAAACCTGTCTCTGTCCGTGGCTATAAACCGACTGATGCTGAAAGACACAGCACCTTTGTAGCTTTCATTTCCACAGAAGGAATGCTCCATTTCAAGGATTCTGATCACTATGGTTGGTTGCAAACATTCTAGCTTTGGCACTGTATCACTCTGTGACCCAGTTGGGTTTCGTAACCTCAGCTATCAGTATACCTCACAATCACCAGCCCCCACTGGAGGAAAATATGCAGCCTTCTGCCATATTTTACGAGACGGACGTGCTTGGCCTCACTGGTGTTCTCTGTACTCTACGTGTTGGCATGTGTGCCCGTTTGCGGGCACACATGAGGAAGCCCTCTGGGGTTGTGTGTGTCTCACTGTGTTTTCTGTGCTCCACTGCAGTTCACGTAAACAAAAGGGATATCATCTTTCTTTTGGATGGATCGTCCAACGTCGGAAAGACCAATTTCCCTTATGTGCGGGACTTTGTCATGAACCTAGTTAACAGCCTTGATGTTGGAAGCGACAACATTCGGGTCGGTCTAGTGCAATTTAGTGACACTCCAGTGACGGAGTTCTCCCTAAACACCTACTCGACCAAGTCAGAGTTGCTAGCTCACCTGAGGCAGATGCAGCTCCAGGGGGGGTCGGTCCTGAACACGGGCGCGGCCCTGAGCTATGTGCATGCCAACCACTTCACCGAAGCTGGCGGCAGCAGGATCCAGGACCACGTGCCGCAGCTGCTACTCCTGCTCACGGCCGGGCAGTCTGAGGACTCCTATTTGCAAGCTGCCAATGCCCTGGCGCGCGCGGGCATCCTGACCTTTTGTGTGGGCACTAGCCAGGCCGATAGGGCGGAGCTTGAGCAGATTGCTTTTAACCCGGGCCTGGTGTATCTCATGGATGATTTCAGCTCCCTGCCAGCTTTGCCTCAACAGCTGATTCAGCCCCTAACCACTTATGTTAGCGGAGGTGTGGAGGAGGTGCCTCTCGCCCAGCCAGGTAAAGCTCTGCAACTGCTCGGGGCTCCCTCTCCCCTCCTCCCCAGACACCTCTTTGGTGGGCAGGTGGCTTGGGCTGAATTCCAGAGGCTAGTGATGAGCTGTGCAGAGATGATGGGGTCCCTTGTGTTGATGGATTTTTGAAGGGAGGCTCAAGACACTGTACCAGCAAATTTAGGTCTTCTTTCTAAAGGGTGTTTGTCCTTGAAAACCCAGGTTATGTTCTACCCAGGTTGTCCCACCCTGGATTCAGAAGCTTTTACTTATTTATTTATTTTTTTTACCCCAATGCCTCTGAAGATTCTGGCGTGCAAATCCGGATGGAAATGGGAGAGAAACAGAGAGAGAGAGCTGGATCCCCTTTCATACATGAGTATACACACTGGGAGCATTTAAAAGTGGAATTGATTTCCTTGATAGGATGTTTTTATGTTCCAAATTTGCTGTATCTAGAAAAATATTTGTCATAAACCCAACGAAGGCTGTGTCTTTTTGTGATGTTAAAGTGGTGTCCAAAGGCAGTCTAGGTGATGATGATTATCATGGCATATTAGTAAAATGATGAGTTATAGACCCTTACTTCCACCAGTTGCTGACATCACGCAGATGGGTAGCTAGATAGAGCCCACTGAAGCCTAATCAAAATAGTTCTAAGAGTGGTTTGAACAGAAAATAATGTTCACGTGACACACTGTAGCCCCCGATTGGCTGCTGCTGTGTTTTCTGTAGTCTTGACCACAGCAGACTGGAAGTCACTGACAGAGATCCTTACCCACTGAGTGGTAATAGACACTATCTTGGGTTCTAACCCATAACCTCAAATTTATTGGAAAGAGAATCCAAATAGAGCATCAGTGACACCTGATTATGTGTCAGTTATACTTGGGCGGATAACCCATAGCAGCCTTTGCCACTAGAGACAGGTCAATTTTTAAGCAGAAGGATGATAAGGACCACGTTTTCAGAAGTTGGTAACAGTTTGAAAACACTGTCTGTTCTCCTAGAATGATTGGCACCTGATGCTGGAACAGACCCCCCAGGCTTTTCTTTGGCTTTCAGCATTGAGGAAGCAGGGCACCAGATTGGGCAGACGAGTCCAGTTGTCCTATCCCTGTGCCCAGATGCACTGCTTTGAAAGGGGGCATTTGAATGACAGCTGGTGTGGGTTTTCTCTTCCCTTGCTGGTACAGTGATCATCAGGTGAATTGCGTGAACTCCCATGACTGAAAGCTGGCGGTGCTGGGCTGAGGTCGGTTTGGTGCCTATTGTGTTTTGTCCCTCACTGTGCCCCACAACCCACTTTCGTTGCAGAGAGCAAGCGAGACATCCTGTTCCTTTTTGATGGCTCAGCCAACCTCATGGGCCAGTTCACTGCTGCCCGTGACTTTCTCTACAAGGTCATCGACGAGCTGGATGTGAAACCGGACGGGACCCGGATCGCGGTGGCTCAGTACAGTGACGACGTCAAGGTGGAGTCCCGTTTTGACCAGCACCAGAATAAGCCTGAGATCCTGAATCTCGTGAAGAGGATGAAGCTCAAGACTGGCAAAGCCCTCAACCTGGGCTATGCCCTGGACTACGCGCAGAGGTACATCTTTGTGAAGTCCGCTGGCAGCCGGATCGAGGATGGAGTGCTTCAGTTCCTGGTGCTGCTGGTGGCAGGAAAGTCATCGGACCGCGTGGATAGGCCAGCACTCAACCTGAAACAGAGCGGGGTGGTGCCCTTCATCCTCCAGGCGAAGAACGCAGACCCTGCTGAGTTGGAGCTGATCGTACCATCCCCAGCCTTTATTCTGGTTGCAGAGTCCCTTCCTAAGATTGGAGACCTGCAACCGCAGATCGTGAACCTTTTAAAATCGGTGCAAAATGGGGCGCCGGCACCAGGTAAGGCACAAGTCATCTGGTTGCTTCTGCAGTCCAGCTCTCCTGAGCATGAGCTGATGCTAGGCTGCTGGCTCCAGGTCCTCAGGTAGAAGCCCTCCTTGGTTTCCAAGAAAAATAGGTGATTTCTGCAGCTGTTCTTTGTTCAGTCCCTAAGTCGTGTTCAACTCTTTGTGACCCCATGGGACTTCAGCATGCCAGGCTTCTCTGTCCTTCGCTATCTCCTGGTATTTGCTCAGATTTTTGTCAGGAAGGGTCATTCATTGGGTCAGTGATGCTATCCAACCATCTCATCCTCTGTCACCCCCTTCTCCTTCTGCCTTCAATCTTTCCCAGAACCAGGGACTTTGCCAATCAGTCATCTTTCACATCAGGTGGCCAAAGTATTGGAGCTTCAGCTTCAGCATCAGTCCTTCCAATGGATGTTCAGGGTTGATTTCCTTTAGCATTGACTGGTTTGATCTCCTTGCAATGGAATATGACTTTTCGTTCCCAAGTTGGCTCTCTAACTTCTTTCTAGGGCAAAACAGAAGAATCAGGGTGATGACTTTTAAGGACAGTAGACTGTTTCATTATAAAGATTTAGACATATCAATGATGAAAAATAATTAATTTTCTAAAACCAATACTTTTATTGTATGTGTAAGAAAAGACATATAACATGGTTCCATTAGAACTAAAAGAGTCTTCATCTTTGCATATTTCCCCAATATCTTACTTTAAGTGGATGTCACTGTGTTATAATTCATTCTCTATTTTCATTAAAAATACAAAACATGAATCAAGGCAGGTGCATTCCCATTATAAACGCTGTATTAAAGTTTCTGAGTACCAATCTTTGTCACTATGACTTCACGTTTAACCACTTTCCAGTGGGTGATAAAAATGAGGTAGGAAGAGTAATTAATTTCACATATAATCCCTTTGATTGAAAATGAAGAACCTAGAGCTTCTCTACATTGACGATTGGGCACATTTACTGCTGGTTTGGGTTGTTAACTGGACATCTGGGTTACATTTCCCCTCAATGACCCACTGTGACTTGAAGCAGCTCATTTGAAACCTCTCATCTATAAGGTGTTGATGGCTATGCAGACTCCGCCAACCCATGTCTCTCTCCTGCCCTCAACATTTCTTCTTGAGTATAGCTTTGAATGTTAACGATACTGTTCAAACATCCAAAAATTCTCAAGTAATTTTTTGTTATTTTTATTATTAATAATTTCCTATTGCTGCTTTAAAAAATTATTATGATTTTTGTTGTTGTTGTTCAGTTGCTCAGTCATGTCTGACTCTTTGTGACCTCATGAACTGCAGCACGCCAGGCTTCCCTGTCCATCACCATCTCCTGGAGCTTACTCAAACTCATGTTCATTGAGTCGGTTATGCCATCCAACCATCTCATCCTCTGTCATCCCCTTCTCCTCCTGCCCTCAGTCTTTCCCAGCATCAGGGTCTTGTCTAATGAGTTGGCTCTTCGCATCAAGTGGCCAAAGTATTGGAGCTTCAGCTTCAGCATCAGTCCTTCCAATGAATATTGAGTTGATTTCCTTTAGAATTTATAGCCACTAAATTTGACTTAAATGACAAATTCAATGGCTTTAAACAGAATGATGGCCCATGGCCTCTTCCCCTCCAACTGCAGAGCCAGCAGGATAGCATCCTCTCTTGTCTCTGACCTCTGCTTCCTTCCTTACATCTTCTCTCTCTGACTCTAATCCTCTTCTCTGCCTTTTAGAGGACACGTGGTTGATTATAGTGGATCCACCTGTATAATCCAGTACACATCCACATGCCCCTGATCCTCAATTTAACCACCCCTGGACATTTTCTTCCATACAAATGCCAGGGATTCAGAGCTGGATATCTTTGGGGTCCATTACTCAGCACAGCACGGTTGGTATGAAATTGTCCCTTTCCTGCCTTGAGTCACAGAGGCGGTCTTCCTTGTAGTTTCAGTTGAAAAGGATGTGGTGTTTCTGATTGACGGCTCCGAGGGTGTCAGGAGCGGCTTCCCACTGCTGAAGGAGTTCGTCCAGAGAGTGGTGGAGAGCCTGGACGTGGGGCCAGACCAGGTGCGTGTGGCCGTGGTGCAGTACAGCGACCGGACCAGGCCCGAGTTCTACCTGAATTCCTACATGGACCAGCAGAGCGTGGTCGGAGCCATCCGCGGGCTGACTCTGCTGGGTGGGCCTTCCCCCAACACGGGGGCTGCCCTGGAGTTCGTCCTGAGGAACATCCTGGTGGGCTCCGCCGGGAGCCGCATAGCAGAAGGCGTCCCCCAGCTCCTGATTGTCCTCACAGCCGACAGGTCTGGGGATGACGTGAGGGGCCCCTCCGTGGTCCTGAGGAGGGGAGGGGCCGTGCCCATTGGCATCGGCATTGGGAACGCCGACATCACTGAGATGCAGACCATCTCCTTCATCCCGGACTTCGCTGTGGCCATCCCCACCTTCCGGCAGCTGGGGACCATCCAACAGGTCATCTCGGAGAGAGTGACCCAGCTCAGCCGCGAGGAGCTGAGCAAGCTGCAGGCGTCAGTCATCCCCATCACGACTCCAGGTAAGGAGCCAATTCTCTGGCACTTCCTTCCTTAAAATATCGGGGGCTGTTGGGACTGTGGGTTGCAAGGTCTCTCAGCTTTGTTTCCTCAGCCATGGGGAGTGAACACTAGGGTTACATGAAGAATTAGGAGCCGCGTGGCCTCAGTGGCCAGAAACGACTTGGGGAGAGGTTGAGAGCCGTGTTTTTAGCCAAATTTAAGTCTCAAAAGAGAAGTGGGCTTGGTTTACAGGTCAGACCCTTAACTCCGCATGAAGGCTTCTGTGCTGATAGCTGAAGAGAGGGGCCATCTCATTGATAAAACTCCTGTTTGATGCCGGGTCCACGTTACCCTTGTGGGTTCAGCTGGCAGCCTTCAATGGTCAGGGAGGGTGTTCGTCCCAATGCCTCTGTCAAGCTTGGGCACAGTCTCTGAAATATTGGTATTCTCAGAGCCCAAGTGTGAAGGTGGCGTTTGAATTTTCTTGGCACGGAGAAGCAAGTGTCTGAACTGGCAGGAAGGCCGCCTGGCCTTCCATAGAAGCAGAGAAGCGGCTGAGTCAGACTCTCGTGACCTAGTCTCACTCTACTTACTGTTCTGCTTCCCCAGGCTTGATACAGAAGAAAGGGGGCTCAGAGAGGCCCACCCCTCCGAGAATGCCGTGGAGGACCCGCCCTCCCTGGGCCCTCGGGTGGGGAGGGCACAGTGCAGAATAGGCACATACAGCGTCACCCTTGCATGGTTCACATGCTCCGGAACAGCGTCTGCATCCAGATTTGGGGAGGCTGGGGGGGTGGGGGTGGGAAGAGTGAAAGCAACTGAGAGAAAAGTAGATACAGGAAACCATTCGGGCGGGTGGGTGGGGGGGCAGTGTCCCCTCACTGGTGTCCACGCAGAACAGAGCACTCCCGTGTGAGCCTTCCCTGGGATGTTCTACAGGGCTCGTCATCCAGTACATTTGGGGAAACTGTGGGATAAATGCAGTGAGGGTTTTGCTGGTTTTTCCCTAGTTGATGTGTTTTGTATGTCCCCCATACAATAGGGGAAGCACATTTCCAAAACTTGTTTGGCTGCGGGAATCTCTCTCTCTCTCTTTTTGTTTTTATTTTATATTGAAATATCATTGATTTACAATGTTGTGTTCATTTCAGATGTATTGCAGAGTGATTCAATTATACATATACGTATATCTATTCTTTTAAAAATCCTTTTCCCATTTAGCTTATCACAGCCTATTGAGTAGAGTTCTGTGTACTATACAGTAGGTCCTTGTTGGTTATCTTTTTAAATATAGTGGTGTGTATATGTCAATCCCAAACTCGGACTTTATCCCCCACTCCATCCACCACCTTTTTTATGTTGCAATTTGAGGCACTGGCACTCCCAAGAAGGCACTTTGGAAATGCTGGTATTGTGTGTGGCAGCTTCTTTAAACACAAGCATATGTTTCTACAGGAGTGCGACTCCCGGTCCATTTGCTTTCCCTCTCTTCAGGATGACTGTTTTCTACCTTTTTCTCATCCTGCTTCATCTACACCTCTCCATCTTCAGTTTACTCTGAGCTGGTGATCTTGATTTCCATTTCACTGAGAAAGTATAAGTAAAATCAAACAAGAACATCTCTGCTTCCCCTGACAGTCTGCCTCCTCCCTATTCAAGAGTGCCTCCTGCAACTCTCCTGTCTCCTGCATCACTGATTCTCCGATGCACTGGATGGCTCCTTTCGTGATATGTACACAGTGCCTTTCCTTCTCTCGTAAAATCTCCCTGGATGCCCTGCTCTCCCCTCCAGGAGGGTCCTGGTCTCCTTTTTTTTTTTTAATTTTTAAAATTAATTTACTTCTTTTAATTGGGGGCTAATTACTTTACAATATTGTAGTGGTTTTTGCCATACACTGACATGAATCAGCCACAGGTGTACATCCTGAACCCCCCTCCCCATCCTATCCCTCAGGGTTGTCCCAGGGCACTGGCTTTGAGTGCCCTGTTTCATGCATTGAACTTGTACTGGTGATCTATTTCACATAGGGTAATATACATATTTCAGTGCTAGTCTCTCAAATCATCCCACCTCGGTCTCCTTTATGAGCATCATCTTCACTGCCTATAGTTCTCTCTGAACTCACTCTAACCTGTTGTTTGCTCTCCCTGCTCCACAGATAGTATGCTGGGCAAAGTCCCTCCATCTGGCAAATCCTAGCGTCAGTGTCGGGCGCTGTCCCGCTTGACCTGTGAGTGTCATCTGTCAGAGTTGTGACCCCCTCCCTCCTGAAATGCTCCCTCCGTCTAGACTTGGTTTCTGTGTGTCTGGGTTCTTCCTCCTGCAGAGTCATTCTTCCTTGTCCTTTGCTGGTTATTCCTCTTCTCTCTGACCTGTCATCACTGAATTCCCCAGGACTCTCTCCTGGGACTGGTATTTTTAACTTGAATAGTCTGAATTAGGATACCTCGCTTGCCAGGTGGCAATTCTGTGACAAGCTGGGAGGTGGTTCATTGACACGAAGGCTCTGGTGCCAGTGGAGTTGAAGCCCTATGATAACATTTGATTCACAGTGGTCAGCGGCAAGAGGGACATTGTCTTTCTCATCGATGGGTCCCAGAGTGCTGGCCCTGAGTTCCAGTACATCCGAACCCTCATCGAGAGGCTGGTCGACTACCTCGATGTGGGCTTTGACACGACCCGGGTGGCGGTCATCCAGTTCAGCGATGACCCCAGGGTGGAGTTCCTGTTGAATGTCCACTCCAGCAAGGACGAGGTGCAGAACGCGGTGAGGCGGCTGCGGCCCAAAGGAGGGAGGCAGGTCAACATCGGGGGCGCCCTGGAGTACGTGGCAAGGAACATCTTCAAGAGGCCCCTGGGGAGCCGGATTGAGGAAGGCGTCCCTCAGTTCCTGGTCCTCATTTCCTCTGGTAAGTCCGACGATGAGGTGGACGACTCGGCTGTAGAGCTCAAGCAGTTTGGCGTGGCGCCACTCACGATCGCCAGGAACGCGGACCGGGAAGAGCTGGTGAAGATCTCGCTGAGCCCTGAGTACGTGTTCTCGGTAAGCACCTTCCGAGAGCTCCCCAGCCTGGAGCAGAAACTGCTGACACCCATCACCACCTTGACTGCCGAGCAGATACAGCAGCTCCTGGCCAGCATGCGCTACCCGCCTCCAGGTGAGACTGGGTGTTTTGCTGTTGCTATTTTGTTGTATCTTCTCAAAAAAAGATATACATTAAAAAATGGGCCCAAAGGCCATGGTGCTCACAAGTAAACCTAAGATAACAGACACCTGTGATGGAACCAGTTGGGACTATGGCTTGTTGCAGGGAAGAAGGTGAACCGCAGGGCATCAGAAAGGGCTGACGACAGGATTTGAATTTGCCATAGATGGTTTTGTGGAAGGCTTGAGGAAATGGAACTTTGCCCTGGATTGGATGTTGTTGAGAAGGGGGAGTAATTCTTTGACTGGGTATCTCACTAACTCTCATGCCTAAAGCTGTAATGGGTAGAGAAACAGTGGTCACGCCTGTGACCCAAGATGAGCGGGTATTTGGTTATTTCTGTCTTCCTTTGGTCAGTGTTCAGACACGATAAGAGCATGCTTTCCCTGGCATTGATGTTCTGTGAAGGCTTCTGTGTTCTCCTGGAGAATCCAAGGCCCAGCTGCGTGTGCTGGGCCAGATTTTCCGTTTTCAACAAAAATGGTTCCGTCCCATGACTTGCTCAGCTTTTGCTGTGTGATGTTGCCACTAGAAGTGGGCCAGTGTTTTATAAGGCAAAAGGTTGAATTTGTTGAGAGGCAAGATATGAGCTATTTAATAAATGGCATCCAGGAAATACCTAGAAATCTAATTAATAGGAAGGTATGGTTTATCTTTCCTGAAAAGTGAAAGTGTTAGTGGCTCAGTTGTGTGACCCCATGGACTGTAGCCCACCAGTCTCCTCTATCCATGGAATTCTCCAGGCAAGAATACTAGAGTGGGTTGCCATTTCCTTTTTCAGGGCGTCTTCCCAACCCAGGGATCAAACCTGATCTCCTTGGGTCTTCTTTACTATCTGAACCACCAGGGTTCCTTGTCTTTCCTAGGACTTTTGATTAATTGTATAGTGAAAAAACTGATTCATGCAAAGAAGATAGGGGAGTAATAGTGAAAATGGAAATTTGTTTAAATGCTAGAGATATGTGAGGAAAAAGAAATACTGTGAATCAAACACCCTGGGAGGGTGTTGAGATTCTCCTGGCCACTAGCTAAGTGGTGGCCTTTGTCCTCAGCTGTCTCTCTTTTCTTGTGTAATAATAAGAGATGTTGGTCTGGGTGATCTCAGTCCCTGCTGGTAGTAACAGGTCATGATTCATAGATTATGGTCACCCAGGATTTGTTTCTAAGCATTGTTGATTTTGAAAGAAGTTGTAACCCAGACTGCAAAGCCACAATTAAACTCAGAAAGGGAAAGTTTTGGAGAACTTACACTATTTCAAGAAGCAGAAATTGTTTTGATGCAAAAGGCCGAGTTTGTAATGATTGATTAGAAACCCTGAGAGACAAACACATGTACATCGGCTGGTAGTTTTCATGTTAATTAGCATGACGGTGCGACGGAGTGTGAAGTTCAGAAACGAAACCAGATGTGCACCAGTCCTGTGCTGAGTTTTCCTTTTCCTTCTCACCCACAGCCGTGGAGAGCGATGCTGCAGACATCGTCTTCCTCATCGACAGCTCTGATGGCGTGCAGCCGGATGGCATCGCACACATCCGGGACTTTGTTATCAGGATCGTGCGGAGACTCAACATCGGTCCCAACAAAGTGAGAATTGGGGTCCTGCAGTTCAGCAACGATGTCTTCCCAGAATTTCAACTAAAGACCTATAAATCCCAGGCCAGCGTGCTGGATGCCATACGTCGCCTGAGGTTCAAAGGGGGGTCTCCTCTCAACACTGGCAAGGCTCTAGAATTCGTGGCAAGGAATTACTTTGTCAAGTCTGCCGGGAGCCGGATAGAAGATGGGGTGCCCCAACACCTGGTTCTGTTTCTGGGTGGAAAATCCCAGGATGATATTTCCAGGTATTCCCAGGTGATCAAGTCTGCAGGAATTGCAAGCTTAGGGGTTGGAGACCGAAACACTGACAGAACAGAACTGCAGGCCATCACCAGCGACCCCAGGCTCGTCTTCACAGTGCGAGAGTTCAGAGACCTCCCCAACTTAGAAGAAAGGATCATGAATTCCTTCGGGTCCTCCGGGGTCACCCCTGCACCTCCAGGAGTGGACACGCCCTCTCCCTCAAGGCCAGGTATGTGCTGTGGGCCCTGGGACTACAAAGTGGTTATTATTTTATTTTTATTTAGTTTTAATTGAAGGATAGTTGCTTTATAATATTGTGTTGGTTTTTGCCATACATCAACATGAATCAGCCGTAGGTATACATATGGCCCCTCCTTCTTGAACCTCCCTCCCACCCTATCCTGCCCCTTTGGGGTGTCACATAGCACCGATTTGAGCTCCCTAAGTCATACAGCAAATTCCCAATGGCTATCCATTTTACATATGGTGATGTATACATTTCCATGCTACTCTCTCCATTTGTCCCATCCTCTTCTTCCCCTCCCCCCCACCCCATGCCCACAAGTCTGTTCTCTATGTCTGCGTCTCCACTGCTGCCCTGCAAATAGGTTCATCAGTACCATCTTTCTAGATTCCACTTATATGCATTAGTAAACGATATTTATTTTTCACTTTTTGGCTTACTTCACTCTGTATAATAGGCTGTAGTTTCATCCATCTCATTAGAACTGGCTCAAATGCATTCCTTTTTATGGCTGCATAATATTCCACTGTATATGCATACCACAGCTTCTTTATCCATTCATCTGTTGATGAGCATCTAGGTTGCTTCCATGTCCTAGCTATTGTAAATAGTGCTGTGATGAACATTGGGGTTACATGTGTCCTTTTCAACTATGTTTTTCTCAGGGTATATGCCCAATAGTGGGATTACTTAGTTGTATGGTAGTTTTATTCCTAGTGTTGTAAGGAATCTCCATACTCTTCTCCATAGTGGGTGCATTAATTTACATTTCCACCAACCATGCAAGAGGATTCCTTTTTGTCCACACTCTCTCTAACATTTATTGTTTGTAGATTTTTTGATGATGGCCATGCTGAGGGAACACCAACTATTTTTTAATTGAAAAAAAGCAATCAGCATTCATTTTAATGATTTTATTCTCTCAGATTTGTGGCTGTGATACTGTTAGAAATTAAATGCTTTTTAGTTGCTAAGTCAAGCTTGAATCTTTGTGACCCCATGAACTGTAACCCACCAGGGTTCTCTGTCCATGGGATTTCCCAGGCAAGAATACTGGAGAGTGTTGCCATTTTCTTCTCCAGGGGATCCCAACCCAGGGATCAAACTCAAGTCTTATGCATTGGCAAGTATATTCTTTACCACTGAGCGACCTGGGAAGCCCCTAGAAATTAAATACAAGAAGAATAATTCAGTTGAAATTGTAGGAGGAATAGAAGGAACCATTTCAGAAAGCAAAAGGTCACTGTTTCTTCCATGAGTTTCCATGAGGCCAATTGTAGCCCTATTGAGATGTTCTGTAATAGTGCATCAAGGGTTAGCCACAGACTCATTGGCTCTCAGAATAAAATGGCACTATTGAAGTTGTTCAATCCATGCCCCTCCAAACATGATTGAAAGGCAGCCTCTGTCCTAGGTGGGACAGAGGCAACCCACCTTCCTGGGGGAATTGAGAGCTGTCCACCTATAGCTTTGACCTCATGCTCCTGGATCTGACCTTGGGTGCTGCCAAGAGCAAGCTGAGTTCCTCCACCAACCCATGTCTTCCTCAGCTCCTCCGCAGGTGACGGCCATGCAGACATCTGGAGCCAATGGTTAGGGTTGCTTCTCCATGGGGGATCTGCATTCCACTGAGCTCTTTCATGTCCTCCTGTGCTGGTGGCGGAACATTCCACACTGCCCTGGATCTCCCTTCTCTCAACTCTATTCTCGACTCCTTGGTTAGAACTGGGAAATTCTCTCCAACAAAGCATTTGACATGCTGTCCAGTAGTCCTCCAAAGGTGCATACAGTCTGCTTCCTGTTTTCCAGTCTTTCTCCAGCCTTCCCTAGCCTTGCCTCTAGCACACCTCCCCCCTCCTGCCAGACACAGTCACTTGCTTTTGACCAGGAGGACAGTGTTCAGTGGCATTTCCTAAAACCCTTGATACCATGGACTGACAAATCCATGGCATAACCCCATTTTGTATGGGATAACTGGGGATCTACTGAGTTCTCACATCTCCTTTCCTTTCATTTAGATGATTTATCATTTATCTTCTTGTTTTGGGCATGATGGTTTGAGGGCTGTGAATCTGGTAACTATAGAGTCATGGACTGGAGCCAAGGTGTTCACTGTGAGTGAATGACAGGAAGGCCTTATTGTAATCATTTTCTGCTTGGTGATTTTGTTCTGGGTATGGAAACTGAATTTCCCCTTTTCTCATTGTCATCCTGTTTAGAGAAGAAGAAAGCCGATATCGTGTTCCTGCTGGACGGTTCCATCAATTTCCGGAGAGACAGTTTCCAGGAAGTGCTCCGTTTTGTGTCAGAAATTGTGGACACGGTTTATGAAGGGGGCGACTCCATCCAGGTGGGGCTGGTCCAATACAACTCTGACCCCACCGATGAGTTCTTCCTGAAGGACTTCCCCACCAAACAGCAGATTATTGATGCCATAAACAAGGTGGTCTACAAAGGGGGGAGGCACGCAAACACCAAGGTGGGCCTGGAGCACTTGCAGCTGAACCACTTCGTGCCCGAGGCAGGCAGCCGCCTGGACCAGAGGGTCCCACAGATCGCCTTTGTGATCACGGGGGGCAAGTCAGTGGAGGATGCTCAGGAGGCGAGCATGGCACTCACACAGAGAGGCGTCAAGGTGTTTGCGGTGGGCGTAAGGAACATCGACTCGGAGGAGGTTGGGAAGATAGCGTCCAACAGTGCCACGGCCTTCCGGGTGGGGAACGTCCAGGAGCTGTCGGAACTAAGCGAGCAGGTTTTGGAAACTCTGCACGACGCAATGCATGAGACCTTATGTCCAGGCGTGACTGACGTTTCCAAAGGTAACGGCCTTTAGGTGCATATATTCAATCCTGTCCTTTAGATGCCGGCAAGTTATCTGGTTGCCCAGATGCCCAGCGTTGGCCTCGGGTCTCCTGCAGCATCTGCTGCTTCTGGGACTGACTTACATCCACATGGTTGGGTCCTGGTTGTCACCTGCCTCTGTGATTGGATGTGTTTCCCAGATAGGAGTGGACATCTGTCTTTTCTTGCTCTTACCGGATTTACCCCTCCTCTCTCTGTTCAGTTCAGTCACTCAGTCGTGTCTGACTCTTTGCGACCCCATGAACCACAGCACACCAGGCCTCCCTGTCCATCACCAACTCCCTGAGTCCACCCAAACCCATGTCCGTTGAGACGGTGATGCCGTCCAACCATCTCATCCTGTCATCTCCTTCTCCTCCTGCCCTCAATCTTTCCCAGCATCAGGGTCTTTTCCAGTGAGTCAGCTCTTCATAATTCAGACTGATTGATGTCTATTTCAATTTGTAGGTTCCTTAGATTATTTGAGATCAGAGTGTTTGAATTCTCAAGTGTGTTTAATCTAAAGCAGACACTTGGGATGCATCTAGACACTGGCTGTATTCTGTGCTGGAGCTGATTAAGTCGCCAAAGCCAACATACTAAGATGCCAACGGTTTTGGTTCCTAAGAGTCAGCATGGATTTTCCCGGTGGGAGAGGCAGATCCAGTCGCTTCTCATAGCTCATTGCAGAAGCTCTCATCTTGCCCTTGAGCGAGCGTGGTGTCCCGGTCCCCGTCCCTCGCTGTGCCTGCACGTTGAAAGTGTCTCAGCATCTTGACTTTGAGCTCATGGCCTGCTTCTCCCTTTATAGCCTGTAACTTGGATGTGATTCTGGGCTTCGATGGTTCAGGAGATCAGAATGTCTTTGTGGCTCAGAAGGGCCTTGAGTCCAAGGTGGACGCCATCCTGAGGAGAATCAGTCAGATGCAGAAAATCAGCTGCAGTGGCAGCCAGCTGCCCACGGTACGGGTGTCCGTGGCAGCCCTCACGCCCTCGGGCCCCGTCGAGGCGTTTGACTTCGCTGAGTACCAGCCAGAGCTGTTTGAGAAGTTCCAGAACATGCGTGCCCAGCACCCCTATGTCCTCACTGCGGACACGCTGAAGCTCTACCAGAACAAGTTCCGGCAGGCCTCGGCGGACAACGTGAAGGTAAGGGCGGCCGCCTCATCTCTACTTCCTGTGTCATCTCTGGGTTTTACTGGGCAAGGGTCATACCCTGATGCCCCGAAGCACCCTACCCCCCAAACTGTTCTGTGGATGTTCTTCATGTTTGGTGGGGTTGGTGGTGCCTGCGTGTAAGAGTCCTTTATCATCAACTGAGCTGAAATGAAATATCTCTGTTTTACTAAAGTACTTAAAAAAAACAACAACTTGAAAATCAGTAATTAAGCTTGAATGAGTTGAATTTGTGACTAATGCATGTTTAATCATAGTCTTGCCCTTTAAATATGTTATGTTCTCTATTTGTATATAATTTTATCTCTCCTATGTTTGCAAACACACACACACACACACACACACACACACACACACACACACACACACACCCCAGTTCTCCAGGGCTGCCATAACATAGTTCCGCAGGTGGGGTGGCTTAAACAACAGAAATTTGTTTTCTCGCAGTCCCGGAGGCTGGAGGTCTGCGATCAGAGGGGAGGCAGGGTTGTCTCTTGGGGGGTCTCTAGCTGGGCTTGGGGACGGCGTTGTCTCTTCTGTCTGCGTGTGGTTCCCCCTCTGTGCCTGTGTCCCATCGCCTCTTCTTAGAAGGACACCAGTGATGTTGGGTGAGAGCCCACTCTGATGACCTCATTAACTTCATTGCCTCTTTGAAAGCCCTGTTGCCAAATACAGTCGCACTCTGCAGTGCTGAGGGTTAGGACTTCAAAATGTGAATTTCAGGGAGACACAGTCTAGCATGTGACACCCATGCACACGCCTCCCCCCACATGCATGTGAGAAGCTACATCCCCTAAAGAAGAGAATGAGATAACGTTTTTATTTCCATTGTTGCTTGTGCTTTTTAATAAATCAAGCCCTGCAACATACCCATTTATTTTATACCCCATTTATTGCACAGTATCAAGGAACTATGAATAGGGGATAATTGTTTTTCAACCTCAGCCCCCCGCTTCCTCCACCATGAGGTGAAGGATTTGAACTGGCTAATCTTCCTTGCAAGGGTCTGTGATGTTTCGTTTTAATTTCAGCTGGGTTTTCACCCATCTTTTATCTTCAGGTGGTCATTCATTTTACGGACGGAGTGGATGGGGATCTGGCCGATTTACAAAGAGCGTCAGAGGAACTCCGACAAGAAGGTGGGTTCTGGGGCTTTCTAAATGGGAGGCAGGTCCACTGCCGGGCTGGAGAGAAATGAGTTCGCTAACAGACCCTCTGGGGCAGTGGCTTGTCCTGGGGGACACCTCTTGGTCCTCTTTCAGCTGCCTGGGGCCATGGGATGAGCCAGCAAGTACCCCTCAGTTACACAGAACAAGTGCTGACACAGACTCCGTGGTGTCCTAGGCTCATTCACGTGGTACAACATTTACAAAGCTTGATGCTTCTGCAAAAGAACATGAAGTTTTGATTCATTTGGCTGTATCATATAAATTAGGAATTACTCTTCTAGCCAAATTATCTACTGTATTTTTGGTTTGCAGTTATCACAGCTCAAACATCCTATAATGTTTAGCAAAAGTTAAGTCGCTCAGCCGTGTCTGAGTCTTTGTGACCCCATGGACGGTAGCCTACCAGGCTCCTCTGTCTGTGGGATTTTCCAGGCAAGAGTACTGGAGTGGGCTGCCATTTCCTTCTCTAGGGAATCTTTCTAACCCAGGGATCCAACTGGGTCTCCTGCACTGCAGACAGACGCTTTACTGTCTGAGCCATCAGGGAAGCCGCGTTAAGCAAAGTTAACACAGAATAATGAAAGCGTACTTCCCAAATTTGATGTGACTGATTTGCAGTGATACCTGTTACCAGATGTACCATTTGATCATTTGCTTTGGAATTTGATAGCACTGGTGATCAAAAAAGTAAGTGTCAACATCAGAGGTTTAAGAAGAATTTATGGAAGCGTGACTTAGCTCAGGAATGTTCAGTTTATTAGCTTGCTTCTCCAGAGCAACGGGGAAGAAGCTCCTGTCATCTGATTTTGGAGGGGTGGGATTTCAGTTCGTCCCACAGCACATCCGTGTTAGGCAGGACCAGAACTTGAGAATTTATGTATGTCATACATAACAGTGTCTTTTTCTATGGTTACATCCATCAGTGTACTTTTTGATATCTTGGGAACAATTGCTCAGAGTCCAGAGTTCTAGTATTTCAACTCTGCAGAACAGCTAATAGTGTGATTACATGCGTTTCAGTTAAGGGTCAATTTTTATTTGTTTCATTATTTTTAATTGGAGGATAATTGTTTTACAGTGTTGTATAGGTTTCTGCCTTACAACAGCCCAAGATCAGTCATCAGTTCAGTCCAGTCGCTTAGTCGTGTCTGACTCTTTGCGACCCCATGAATTGCAGCACGCCAGGCCTCTCTGTCCATCACCAACTCCCGGAGTCTACCCAAACCCATGTCCATCGAGTCGGTGATGCCATCCAACCATCTCATCCTCCGTCATCCCCTTCTCCTCCTACCCCCAATCCTACCCAGCATTAGGGTCTTTTCCAATGAGTCAACCCTTCGCATGAGGTGCCCAAAGTATTGGAGTTTCAGCTTCAACATCAGTCCTTCCAATGAACACCCAGGATTGATCTCTTTTAGGATGGATTGATTGGATCTCCTTGCAGTCCAAGGGACTCTCAAGAGTCTTCTCCAACACCACAGTTCAAAAGCATCAATTCTTTGGCACTCAGCTTTCTTCACCGTCCAACTCTCACATCCATACATGACCACTGGAAAAACCATAGCCTTGACTAGACAGACTTTTGTTGGCAAAGTAATGTCTCTGCTTTTAAATATGCTATCTAGGTTGGCCATAACCTTCCTTCCAAGGAGTAAGCGTCTTTTCATTTCATGGCTGCAATCACCATCAGCAGTGATTTTGGAGCCCAAAAAAATAAAGTCTGACACTGTTTCCACTGTTTCCCCATCTATTTCCCATGAAGTGATGGGACCAGATGCCATGATCTTAGTTTTCCGAACGTTGAGCTTTAAGCCAACTTTTTCACTAAGATCAGTCATAGTTATATATATATTCCCTCCCTCTTGAACCTCCCTTTCCCTCCCCATCCACCCCTTTAGGTCATCACAGAGCGCCAGGTGGGGCTCCCTGTGTTACACAGCAGCTTCCCACTAGTTATTAATATCTATTTTACACATGATCGTGTATGTATACCAGAGCTACTTTCTCAATTCGTCACACCCTCTCCTTCCCTTGCTGTGTTTGTAAGTCCATTCTCTGTGTCTGTATGTCTCCATTCCTTCTCTGCAAATAGGTTCATCAGGGCCTTTTTTCTAGATGCCACATATGTGTGTTAACATATGATATCTGTTTTACTCTTTGTGACTTACTTCACTCTGTGTAACAGGCTCTAAGTTCATCCACCTCACTACAAAGCCAAATTTTTATACTGAAGTTTTCTTTAAAAAATAGAGGCGGGAGGAAAGCGCTGTGTTTCTTGAACACCCAGGTGCACAGTCTTAAGTGGGCCTGTCCCCGCAGGTGTCCAAGCGCTGATCTTGGTGGGCCTCGAACGCATTGCCAACTTGGAGCAGCTGATGCACCTGGAGTTCGGGCGAGGGTTCATGTACAACCGGCCCCTGAGGCTGAACTTGCTGGACCTAGACTACGAACTAGCCGAGCAGCTTGTGAGTGTTTTGTGTATCTGTATACATGTTGGTCTAGATACCGCAAGTCGGGGCATCTCAGGATAATGCAGCCCGTTATCACCAGGTGAGTGGAGGAGAGACTCCTGGGTGGGCACTTGAACTCATCTGATTCACTAGGGACCTGCTTTGTTGCCGTCACACGCGTCCTGGGAAGGGAGCTCTCTGAAGACTGGAAAGACGGCCACCTGGGAAACGGGTGTCTTGGCAGCTGTCACCTTACAGTGTTCTCTGCTCCTTTAACGAGACGTTTCTCCCTTTATACGATGGCTGAGAAGACAGGACATTGAGATTGGCCCTCTCCAAGCAGAAAACAGGGAAAACAAGAGTAGGCAGGAAAAGAAAGACCGTCTCTGGGTGGAAAGGGGCTTCTATTGCCTTCTCTTCTAGTTTCTTTTGTTGCCAACGAGGACAGACCATGAGGCTTCCTAATCCCCCTGAGTTCAGCCTCTCAGCTGGTGGGTTTAACTCCTGGGTTCGGGGTGAGGCTGGGGGCTTTGGGATGTGGGCCTGAGTGTTTAGCTCAGAGACTCCTTGGCAGAGGCAGCAGTGAACTGCAGGATTCACTGATTCTGCCCATTCCTTCCATCCTGCCTTCTTCCTAGGACCGGGGTTAGGATTTTTTTTTTTAGTGGATGGAGGTTAATAGACAAATCTGGGACATGGGAGAGCGTGAAAATTCTAGGAAATTCACTGCAAGCAAATGCACTGACCCTCATGAGTTCAGCAGGTGGAAATGTATCTTGGGTGTGCGCTTTCCCACACGAGGCCAGGGGCTGGGCTAGGAGGTCATGTCCAGGGTTTCTGATGATGTTGGAGGCCTTGGTGACCAGAGGTGGGGTGCTCGTAGCTCAGGCAGGGACCCCACCCCATGGCCACTCCCATGCCTTTTCTCTAGGCAAGTACCCTGTTCTGTGACTCTGCCCAGGGCTCAAGGAAAGACATATGGTCTTCTCTAAAACCTCCTTCCATCCTGGCCATCTGCAAGTGTTTCTTAGGCTTTGCTTTTTGCAGCTTAAAAATATCTATGTTATGATTAGCAACTGAAGCTTGAATATCTATTCTGGAAACTTTAGAAGTACGGCCCAGCCTTAGGTGACTTTATGAATAGGATGTATTATCTTTGGAGGCTCTTCAGACTCTGTGACATCCTGTAGCCTGCTGACGGCTAAGTCTTCGAGGAAATGCCACGGAGAGTGATGTCATCTCTTGCTGTGAATGCCACATTCCTCAGACGGCACACTTATGCTTTTTTCCTAGGCATTTACTGAGGGTTGAACTTTGCTTTTTGTCTTGGTAGGACAATATCGCCGAGAAAGCCTGCTGTGGGATTCCTTGCAAATGCTCTGGACAAAGAGGAGACCGAGGGCCCATAGGCAGCATCGGGCCAAAGGTGGGTGGTTTTACCCCCTTTTTCACCTGAGACTAGATTCAGAGCTGGCACTGCTCTGGCTCAGAGATTTCTCCGCTGTCACGGTGGGGAGATGCAGAGGAAGGCGCAGGAATAGCTGTGCTGTAGGACAGGGGGTCTGAGGGGCAGACCCTCCCCGTGTCTGCTCCCACCTCGCTGTCCGTCGGGTCAGTTCTGCACTGTTTACTTTACAAAACCATGTTGGGACCAGTAACATCATTGACCGGCAGCCTCACCACGACGGTCAGCAACGATTCTTTGCATTTGCTTCTGAGTTACAGGAAACACACAATATTTCTTGGTAGATCAAGAGCCTTAAAGATCCTGATAGAATAATTGCACTGAAATAATGTGTGGAAAGCTGTCAGGTTCAAGGGACACCTAACACGCGGCTCTACTGTGTGAAGGAGGATCAGGGAGATGCTTAAGTAGGAAACAAAGAAAACCACAGCTCTTAACTAAGGAACTGATGACTTTGTTCTAGGGCATTCCTGGAGAAGATGGCTACCGAGGTTATCCTGGTGATGAAGGTGGACCTGTAAGTCAACGTTGCTTTATTCCTTAAGTCTTTATTTCCTCCTTGCTCCTTACATGTTGGGACTGAATTGTGGGCTTCCTAATCTGTTTCATTTCCAATGTTTTCCACTGGGGAAGCATTAATTTCTAACTGTCTTAACGACTTGACTCAGATCTCTGCACTACGGGAACTGGTCTGATGCATGCGGGTATGAAGTGCAGGTCTTCACTTGTATTTCTTCACTTGTTCCATCTCAGAAACGAGACAGAGTGGCTTTGGAGACAGAGGGCCCCCAGGGATGCTGAACCCAGCATCTACCAAATTCAGATACCCAGGCGAGAGGAGGGGGGCTGGAGTGGGGTGCAGGGGAAACTTCGGCAGGATTGTAGGGGTGACACCCTTTGAAAGGAGTCTCCCCAAGGGCAGTTGGGTTATCAGGAGCCAAGGGGTCCAGTGGGGGTGGGTGGCATCTGCAGCAGAGTCTTTGGGAAGCAGAACCCGACCCAGAAGTGACTTGAGAGGTTTTGAGACTCGACAAGGCCCAGCCTTGGGATGGACATAGAGAGCTCCTGGTGGGGGTAGAGAGCCCCAGTGGGAGGACTGGAAGGTCCTCCCAGGAAGGACAAAGGTCTGGAAGGATTGGAAGCCACGGAGGCCCCATCAGCAGAGCTGGGTGTCAGCGCTGGGCCTGGACCTCACTGGAGAGCTGAAACCACAGACCTCACTGGGGAGCAGCCAGCCTGAGAGTCCTGCACGGGGCCCAGTCCTCACCAGACCCAGTGCCCCAAGGCCTGCTCGTCCTCTACCCACCAGGAGGTGCCCTCTCTGCTGCTGACTGCCCCAGTCCATCTCCCTCCGGGGCAGGGACCTGCAGGCTCCAGGCCCAGTGCAGGGAGGCTGGAGGCCCGCCTGGCACATCACCCATCAGCCCCACTAGTGCAGGCCCTCCTCAGGGATGCCCACTTAGGGGGCACACACGACAAGAAGTTCCAACCTGCAGATCCCCTCTGTGTCTCCCCACAGGGTGAGCGTGGTCCTCCTGGCGTGAACGGCACTCAAGGTTTCCAGGGCTGCCCCGGGCAGAGAGGAGTCAAGGTAGAGTGTGGGTGACCCTCAGTGTGGGGAGGGGACCCCTGCATCCCCGCACGTGTGCAGAAGGAGAGAGCCCCTCCCAGTGCCTGCTGGGGGGGAGGATGCCCACCTGGGTTCTCCGCTCAGCGCTGGGCAGCCAGTGGCCTCGCACAGAGGTGGCCCCGGGCCTGGCAGGCTCAGGAGCACAGGCCGCGTTGGGAAGGGACCTAGAGGTTGGAGAAACAAGTTACCTATGGCAATGTGAAGCAGCCAGCATGTACTGACCAGCACAGAGAGAACCTGGGCTGGGCAGAGAGAGGACCAGTGCCCAGAGTCTTTAGAGCCCCGGACCTGGGGGGGAGTGAGAGAAATGGGGGGTGGAAATTGGGAGAGGACTCCTGTACTGGAAGTTTCTGCATGTGAAATACTTGAATGAAGGGCAGATGAATCTTCTCCATTTGCTAGAGTTTGGGAGCCAATGTCAAGGGACCAGCCCCCACACTGCAGTGCTACGAAGGGGCCTCCTCGGAGCCTCTGCCCCTTGCCTGCAGTCCCCCGCTCCCAGGGGGGCCAACAACAGCCACATGCTCAGGTCCAGGCAGGTTAGCGTTATGGTCCCCTTGTGATGGAGAGAAAGCTATCCAAACAGATGAATCTCAAACACTGAACTTTTAGACCCCTCCCTTCAAGTTGGGGACGGGGAGGGGGCAGCCCTTAGCCTACTCTGGCCTCTACCCTCTCCAGCCTCCAGGAAGGAGCTCACATTCCTTCTTCCCTTCCCTTCCAGGGCTCTCGTGGATTCCCGGGAGAGAAGGTACTTCAGCTCAGTTTTCTTTGTATATTTAAAACTTTCCCAGTATTCTGCCAGATTTTGCACTCACTCATGCATCTTGTCCCCTGACAGGGTGAATTAGGAGAAATTGGACTGGACGGTCTTGATGGTGAAGATGTAAGTGAGTTTCCACTCTTAAGTTCAAACTGCGCTTGGGCTTGAAGATGCCGGTGACTAATCCATCAGTCTACGGTAGACATTGCGCCAGGAGTGACATTTTACTGTTGTCTTTGGCAGGGCGACAAAGGACTGCCCGGTACTTCTGGAGAGAAAGGGAGTCCAGGAAGAAGGGTAAGCATATGTCTGTAGTGTGGCTATCCTGGAAAAGCGACAAACATTTCACTCAGCGATGATTTCTTTTACTTGTGTATAAGACGGCTTCCTCTGGGCAGCCTTCCCTGACCTCCTCTTGGGGTACGTTCTTGGCATCTCCTAGGTCCCCTGTCAGTCATGATGTATTTACGTTGTCTTTTCTTGTTTGGAGAGTATGTCCCATGGGGCAAGACCTGAGTGTGTTTTGTTAAAATAAATCCGCAGAGCCTGGTACAGCGTGGGTCCCCGTAAGTTCTTGTGGGTTACCCGAAATGCTTGGAGGTAATTTTACCTCCGTGGCAAATGGGTAAACGGTAACACTGTTCAGTTTAAGATTTGTGATGGGAAGAGTGCAATTTTGAGGGTGAGATGAAAATGTGAGACTAATTCTCAGGCTCTGCTTGTGGTTTTTGTTTAGGGTGACAAAGGACCCAAAGGAGACAAAGGAGAGAGGGGTGATGTCGGGATCAGAGGCGACCCGGTAAGGGGAATTAACTCTTCATCACTGATACGAGACTTCAGTCTAGGGAAAGGGGGTGTGGGGAGAAGTGAATTGAAAGGAAGGATTTCACTGTTGAAACTGCTTTAAAGCATGCTGGCGAAATATGTGGTTTGTCCTTTTCTTAGAATTTTGTGGTGGCTGGAGGTGTCTCTGCTCTCTAACTGCAAGATAATTCTTTGCAAAGCCTCTCCTATTAAGACCCAAGAAGCTTCTCTAAAGTGTGGTCTCGGGACGCTTTGAGTTTGGGTTAGAGAAAGAGAAGAGTTTACAGCTTTTCCTGTTTTATGGGGCTATAAAACCTGTCAGCAAGTGACCACCGCTGGGCCAGCCTCTTGGGGTCCAGACAGGATGAGGCAAGCGTGAGCCTGGCCACTGCCCTCCCCAGGAGAAGGAACAAGGAGGAAGATCCATCACCCCCCGCCCCGAGTTTGGGGCTCAGAGCGATTGCTGACCCCACGGCAAGCTCTTTCGGGTGGGATGGGCATGACGCGAACGGGATGCGGCTGCAGTGACTGGGTTGCAGACTGTCACTGCTGTTTTCCTGGTCCCTGGCCCCCGCAGCAGTGGCTTTCTGTATGTGCATATGTGCATATAGAGTGCATGCGTGACTTATTCCCCGCCTGTGCTCCTTTCAGGGCAATTCAGGACAGGACAGCCAGCAGAGAGGAGCCAAAGGAGAGACCGGAGACATCGGCCCCATGGTACAGTGCTTTGTGCACCTAGACCCTCCCTGTGCTGCGGGCCCGGGAGACTCGCCTCACGCTGGGTCATCGCCAGCCCTGGGGGTCATGGACGGGGGCCTTAGGGCTGTGGGTGCACAAGGTCGAGGTCGGGAGCAGAGAGCCCCAGAAGCCAGCGTGCGTGCTTGAGAAGGGGTCTCCCAGGGGAACCCAAACAGCCCCTCCCAAGAGGTGCTTCTTCTGGGCAGAGTTTGTGCCCCCTAGATGTTTCCAGAAAGTGCGCGTCAAGCCAAAGCCTCGTGGGGGGCAGAGGGCACCCGTGTCTGAGGCACCCCTGGTGTGGGCGACCTGCCCACTCTGTATGCACCCCTGTCCCCCGGCGTCTTGGGGAGAATTTGAGGTGCACATTCTTCTTTGCGGAGAGTCTTACATCAGTTTTCTTTCCCATGCCAGGGTCTCCCTGGGAGAGATGGGGTGCCTGGAGGGCCTGGAGAACCCGGGAAAAGCGTGAGTGTCTCTTGGGGCTTGGCGGGGCTTTGCAGTATTTACCTAACTCTGCCAGACTTCCTACTCAGAGCTACTGAGCAACGTTTTATTTCGGGAATTAAGGGATTTTGGAAACCACCTGTTGCTGCTTCTACATACCCTTTGTCATTACCATCTACTCTCGACCCACTCCCAGTCTGCTTCCCTCCCCTTCCAAAACAGACCAAAGTGTTAAGCCAGTCAGTAGTGTCTGTCTTTTTGTGACCCCATGGACTGTAGCCTGCCAGGCCCCTCTGTCCATGGGATTCTCCAGACAAGAAAGAATCTCCCACTGGAGTGGGTTGCCATGCCCTTCTCCAAAACAAACCAAACAGATACTTTAAAAAGTAATATTTTTGCTGCTTTCGAATATTCAGCCAGGCTTTATCCCACTGAATAATTAAAAAATCCAAACAGAAATACAGAAAGAGTGAGGGGATTAGGGGCAGGGAGGCAGACGGGGTGTATGTTTATTTTGTTTGATAATTGTTTGTTGTTCTTCCGCTGCTGTAAGTCAAGCAGTGAAACCAGAGCCAGTTTTCCAGTGAAATGCTTCTCACAGTTGCTTTTCCAAGACATTTCAGAAATGCCTGTTCAGACTGCTCGCTGCCTCGTCTTTGTCTTGTTGAAGAATTGCTGAGGTCAAAGGGGGATGGATGATCATTGGGAAGCCATTTGAATGCTTCCAGGGCCCAGGGGGTACATGGAGCTCGGACCCCTAGCTGGGAGAAGATGGTCCAGAAGCTTGTGAATCATTCGTCAGTTCAGGGTGCTGGTGGGTGCCCAAGACAGGTGTTTGCTCAGCATCTCGCTGCGGGGAGGGTTGAGACCGGGACCCCCCAGCTGTGTCCCAGGGACAGTCATACTGTGGGATCTGCAGCTGGATCTTCCAAGGATGTGTGCTGACGGTGGCTTTTAAAAGAAATGACAAGATTCGACTCTTACCTGTAAGCAGATGATACGCTATGGGCGTCACCTTACTTTTAACATTCAGAAGAAAACTTAAATTTTGAAAACTGCTCTCTTCAAAGTCCTGAGTATAATTTTGGAGTAATATTGCTGAACTGTACAATGGAAAGCAATGAGGAAACACTCCACGGTCATGCTGTACAGCTTTGTGAACAGAGCCAAAACTTGTTTGCATGATGAGCGTAGAATTCAGTTGCATTTCTAAGCGTGGGTAGGAACTCGGGGTTTGAGTTCAGTGTGGTCACGTTGGGACTTCTGCTAGGAGCTCGCCGAGTCAGGCTCACGCCGAGATGAGAGGTATCCTTCCCTGGGCCGCCTCCCGTCCTGTGTGGCCCGAGCACAGGTGACCTCTGGTCACCCTGCGGGATGACTCTGTGAGGAGTGAGCAGATTTCTGCCCTGTGGAGGCATGGCCTGGCTGCCCCTCTCCACCTGTCCATGCTTCATCCCTAGAAGGAGGCCCGGGACTTCATTAGAGAAGCTGCCATTGCAGTGAGTCACGGCAGAGCGGTGGCCCCGGAAGATCCCTGGGCTGGTCCAGGGGGCGGTGGATGTGGTTCTTGGATTGATGAAGCAGATGGGTCATGCCTGTCACAGGCTGGCTGATGACAGGCTCCGGAATGCCACCTCCTAACCTCGCAAAGAGGTATCCAGGATGGGTGCCCACCCCAAACCTTTTCCACCAAAGAGGAAGGAATCATGAGGTGGGACTTACAGGAGTACTCACAAGTGCACCCACGTTTATTTGAACTAAGGTTCGCTTCTGGAGCATCGGGGAAGATGCTGCCAAGTCTTGAGCCCAAACCGAGACAGCCGGGCTTTTAGGTCGACGCACAAGCACTCCAGACACTTTACTTAACCGAGTGTGTGTTATAGTTGGCCGGGACAGTGTGGAGAGTCTGGGGCTTCCTTCAGTTATAATTGCCATCTTACCTCTCCCTCCAGTTAGGAAAATGCAAGAAAAATAGCCAGGTCGGCATTCCTGTTTTCTTGAAACTGGCTGGGGCCCTGTAGCCCAAGGACGCCTTGTTTTGCTCGGCAGGTCTGAAGTCATTCTCAGATCTTCCATTTGAATGATTGATGGGGGCAGCGTGGGAGCACAGATCTCCCTAGGGGAGGCCGGGGAGACAGGGGTCGCCTCGTTAGAGTTTCCCACGGGCCGGTAGACATAGCGTCTGGCTCCCAGCGGGAGTGGTGAAGGTGCCCAGCCTCCCACAGCCTCCCTGCCTCCCCTTCACAGTTTGTGTGCTTTCTCCCCAGGGTGGCTTTGGCCGAAGGGGACCAGCAGGTGCTAAGGTAAAGCCTCTCAGTCACTGTCTCCTTGATGTCATCACCACATAACTCACAGGGGGCTCCCCGGGGCTGGCCCCCCCGTCCCACCCAGAAATTAAGAAGGACTCTCTCTTTCACCATCAAGGCTTGTGGCTCCAACAGCAGCTTTCCTACCATCTCCTTGAATTTAGCCTTTTCTGCAAAGGCTTGGGAAAATCTTGATGACACAGTGAGAATGATTATCAAGATGAAAGTGGCCGTGGGGTCGGGGGGTGGGGGAGAAGGGACGGGGAAGAGGCAGGAGGCCGTGTCCTGGGCATCTCCTGCCAGGGACACGCCCGCTTACTGGTCTCGGCGGCTCTGCCCCTCAGCTGTCTCTGCGAGACAGGTGTGGGCTGAAATAGCTTCATGTCATGAAGTCATCTTGAGGAAAAGGTGAGAGGAGGGGGCAATCGATTCTAAGGGTGCCAAGTGGCAACTGGCTCCACGTGTCCAATGTCCCTCCCTGGAGCTGTGGTGTCACTTCTGACCCCCGGAACAGCTGGGACAGTTCCCCGCGCCCTCCTCCAGATGTGACCGGAGCACAGATGGCTGACCTCTCCCTGCCTCTTCTCTCCTCTCAAAGGGCAACCAGGGCGGCCCCGGCCAGCAGGGCTCTGTGGGAGAGCAGGGGACCAGAGGCGCACAGGTCAGTACCCCGGCGTGCCTGCCTGTCTTGTGATACGTTCCCAGATGTCTTGTTGTTGTTGTTTAGTAGCTAAGTTGTGTCCAACTCTTTGCGACCCCATGGACTGTGGCCCCCCAGGCTCCTCTGTCCATGGGATTCTCCAGGCGAGGATACTGGAGTGTGTTTCCACTGCCTCCTCCAGGGGAATCTTCCCTACCTAGAGATCAAACTTGCACCTCCTGCATTGGCAGGCAGATTCTTTACCACTGAGCCACGTCTTACCGTGTATTTTTTTCTAAATTGAGGTGACAGTCAGTTATACAAAATTGAACACAAAATTTAATCTTTTGAAGGGGCACTGAGAGCGTTCCCAGCGTTGCCCAAGCAGCATCTCTATCTGGTTTCAAAACATGGCTATTGTCCCTCAGGGAGACACTGAGACACTGCCTGTTAAGCAGTCATGCCGCTCCCCCCAGCTCCTGGCAACCACTAATTTCCTTTCTGTCTTGGTGGATTGGCATCTTCTGAACCTTTTATATGAATGGAAGCATTTACCAGGTGGCCTTTTGTATCTGGCGTCCTTCACTTAACGTCACGTGTTTGAGGTTGATCCACACTGTAGCCTCGCCAGGGTGCCGTTGCTTCCCGTGCAGAGTAACAGCCCATTGTGTGGATCCTGTGGTGGCCGTGGTGGGTCACCTCCACGCAGCACTTACGTGGGCGTCTTACTTTTTCAGGGTCCGCCTGGTCCCACCGGTCCTCCAGGCCTGATTGGTGAACAGGGCATTCCTGGACCTCGGGTAAGTCCGTCTCGATCCCTCTTTCGCTGAACGGCTAGCATGGATAGTCTGTGTTTCTGGGATGGTGGGACAGTAGACAGACCCCTCAGCCTGACACTTTCGCAACACAGACCTCAGTTCTCACAGTAACTGGCTCGTCTGCCCTGAGGAAGTTAGAGACCGTTTTTCTTGGTGCTCCATGGGCTAAGTCTCAGTGGACATAGGACGGGTGGGTGGTGAGCAAAGGAAGGACGGGTCTCACTGCAGAAGTCTTAGGGTGGATCTCAGGAAGTCAGATGAATCTGCTAAGGTGCTCAGATGACATTGTACTGCTTCATATCTGGCCCCTGGAAATTGTTTCTGTGGTTCGATATTCTGTGTAAGGAAATTCCCCTACCCTTAAGTTTGACGTGGAAGATGGTCCTTAAACTCGCCACCCCTGCAAACATCAGCATCTGTCTCAGCTGTTAGCGATGATGAGCGGAAGTGAGCTGGTGTGGCCGAGAAGGGCCCAGGTACCCTCACACTCCTCACTTTGGTGTCCCTGGGGTCTGCTGTGATGCTGAGGGAGCCATCCTACTGTTGTTACAGAAAACAGTTATGACTAATAAACTGGCAAAGAACTGACCCGAGGCTAGATAAATGCACAGAAGTGCTTTACAGGGGCAGCAGGCACTTCGTGAGAACCACTGTTTGCTTGGGAAGTCTTTCCTCAACTTGAAATCTGATAGATACCTATTTTTAAAGTGTATGTGTTTTTTTTCCTAATGTGTATTTAAGCTCTGATTAGTCACGACTTTTTTGATGTTGCAGAGGTGAGGTGAAACTCTGCCAATAGCCAGCAATACAAACAGCCGTCACCGTCTGGATTTGCTGGGCCCGGCGGGGTCATTTCTGGGCTCTGTGGGCTGCCCTGCATCTTAAGAGCTGTGTCCCTTTGCTGATCTAGTCTCTCACTCGATGTTTGAGTGTGTATAGATTTCCACACCTGTAAAATCAGCTGCTTGTGGGGAAGTGTGGAAAGTGAGAGGAGCAAATGGCATATACATCCGGGTGTTTGTCCCTCGTCGGTAACTCAGGAGGTGAACATTAATTCCTGGGATGTGTGCACGCGTGAGAAAAGAGGTCATGCTCATATTTTATATTGGCACAAGCCCTCTCCATGCACGTTTGCATGGGGGCCTCCAGGGCTGGAAGTGGCAGCGGGCTGCAGGTTCTGACCTCCATGCAGGGGCAGGGTGCGGGCTGCAGGAGGCAGGATTTGGACCCTTTGGCTTTGGAGGGTTGGGAGTCTCACTGCTTCTCTCCCCTCCTCCTGCTCTAGGGAAGCGGGGGAACTGCAGGTGTTCCTGGAGAACGCGGCAGAACCGGGCCCCTGGGAAGAAAGGTTTGTCTGGACAAGGGCAACGCGTGTTTCTGGAGGCCAGGCTGCCCCCCCCGCTCCCACCAGACACCACGTCACGGCTCCCTCGTCTGTCAGTCTGTCCAGCTGCTTGGTGTGCACAACCTTCTCCTCCCCTCTGGTCTCTTACACCCGGCCTCCCCTGCGACAGCAGCTGGGCGGGGGGATCACCATCCCCGCCTCGAGGGTGTGAACGGGCTGTGAGCAGTGGGTTGGTGTGTATTCACGTAGCTAGGACACCAGCCACTCCTGGCCTGCCGCATCTTTCCGAGCCCGGGCTCATGAGGACGGTTCAGGCAGCCCAGGGCACATCGGCAGCCCCCAGGACTGCCTCCTGATGCACCAAGTGTTCTCCAGATGGGCCAGCAGCCTCGCTGGCCACATGCAGCTGGTCCAGGGGCCCCAGAGCCCAGCGGCTTTGGGTAACAGCAGCTTGCTGGATGCAGGCTGATGGTCCGCAAGCCCCGGGAAAAACTGCTGTCCTTCGTCCGAGATGCAGCATTTCTCAGGGAGAGCAGTGAGTTCTGGCGACTCAGCCTCACCTCTCTGCCCTGGGTGGGGCCTCGGGGTTTCACTGCTGAGTCCACGTTGCCCTGTTTCCTGTGCCTTCCTCTCTCTCCTCCCTGGCAGCCTGTCCCCTTGCTGTGATGATGGAAAGAACAAGCATATAAGCCTGCCTGGATTCTCTTCCAGGAGTTCACGCATGAGCCCTGCAATGTAAAAACTCACTAACATCAAAATCTAAAAGGTGAAGTTAGCAGCTTGCGGTAGCCTACCAGTGACACCACCCAGAGCAAGCGCGGGTCCTGAAACCACAGTTTGAGTCGTCCCAGACCTGGCATCTCAGCCTTGTTTCTCATGTCTAGGGTGAGCCCGGAGATCCAGGACCTAAGGGGAGCATTGGGAACCGGGGTCCTCGTGGGGAGACGGTAAGATCGCCGTGTGCACAGGGCCCTGGCTGCTGCTGACTCTGCTGAGATGCTCGGGGAGCAGGGAGCTGGGTCTTGGGCTGGGCTGGGCTGGGCTTTGTCATTGTCGCTTGGTTTGATTCCACACAGAGACAGCTTGATAGCTTCTGCTTATGTTACTGGGGATGTGATTGAAAATAGTGAAACTTGGTGCTTATGAGTTTCAAAATACTTCTTATTTCATTGGAGGGGTAGTGAATAAAGGCAGTTTTTCTAGATTTTTTTTCCTGAGGAGTGAATGTGGTGGTGTATTGACCCTCGAACCACCGTCATTTCAGGTCTTGCAAATGCTTTTTAAGTCCGGCTAGATGGAGCTTTTCTGTAATGAAATAAATGTCTTTGGTTTAAAATGGAGTGAGCTTTGGTGAGATCTCAGTTCAGATTGAAACAGTTTGTTTTGAATGAGATATGAAAGTGAAAGTGTTAGCTGCTCACTCCTGTCCGACTCTTTGCGATCCCATGGACTGTAGCCTGCCAGGCTCCTCTAGCCGTAGAATTATCCAGGCAAGAAGACTGTAGTGGGTTGCCGTTTCCTTCTCCAGGGGATCGAACCCAGGTCTTCTGCATTGGCAGCCAGGTTCTTTACCGTCTGAGCCACCAGGGAAGGAATGAGATATTCCAGAATGGAAATTCTTACTTTGAGAATTCATTTAAAAGATATTTAAAAATCCTCTAACTTCTCACTTACAATAATGCTGTAACATACATTTCTATCTAGGAAAAAAAAATATCTCCAGTATGTTGGGAAGTTTCCTAAGATGAGTTATGACACCTAAGTACTATATACATGGGCTAGGTTGATCTGACCCGTGATCCCGAAGCTTGAAAATACTTTTCTTGTGTTTGTAATTTCTCTATAGTGAATGGCAGTTTAAAAATCCATTGCTATTACTTAGTCTTAGAAGCAGAGGGGGAAAAAAGTCAAACTTTAAAATCTACTCAAACCATTGGAAGAAATCTCTTCCTGATTCTGTTTCTGTTAATTTGGGGCAACAACGCTTTAGCTGTTTAAAACTGTTAAGTTAACTAAGGAGCATGTTCTGTGTGTGTTTTAGAGATATTACTGTATATTTCATGTACATCCTTCTGATCCTTTTGAAATAATGAAGTATCCAGTTTGGAGAGACCCCCCCCAGGAGAGAGTGATAGGGACAAATTTCTGAGTACAGGGAAACGGGTTTTGGGAAGAAAAGAAATCTAGAGGCGTGACCTGGAAGGAAGGTGAGGGGCACCCAGGAGAGGGGAGCAGGGGCTGAGCCAAGAAGACTCAGGAAGGTATAGATTGAGCCCCATGTTCTTTCTCTGAAGTAGAATCAAAGACTCATGGGGCTTCCCTGGTGGCTCAGTGGTAAAGAATTTGCTTGCCAATGTAGGAGATTCCTGGGTTGGGAAGATCCCCTGGGAAGGAAATGGTATTCCTTCCTGGGAAATCCCATGGACAGAGAAGCCTGGTGGGCTACAATCTGTGGAGTCGAAAAAAGAGTCAGACACGACTTAGCAACTAAACCAACAACAACAAAGACTCATAGATCCATAGGTCGAGGTAACCTTCAAGATGCTATCAAATCTAACATTCTCTGGCTCCATGACTCTGATTCTACATCCAAACAGCATCGTTGCCAATAGCTTGTAGCAGTTTTTTACATTATAGTCCACGAAGCTCACCCACCTATAGACACGGTCTAGTTTGCATTGAAGGATGGGTAGGTATAGGAACTTTTCCCTGAACTGTACCTTATCTGATGCACTGCTCAGGGCTTTAGACAAAGAAGGTCATGGAGTGCCTGACATGGGCTCCTGCAGTAAAGCTGTCTTTCTACTCTTTCAGGGAGATGATGGGCGAGATGGAGTTGGCAGTGAAGGACGCGGAGGCAAGAAAGTATGTGTCTGCTGAGAAGTCTTGAACTTCTGACATGTTGTAGTTCTAAAGATGTATCTCTCAAAATTTAATTGTAATATGGTGAACTTTTTCTCTTGCTGACTTTTCTGCTTGAGAATAATTTATGTTAGATGACTTTAAGTTGGGACCCAAATATTGAGTCATTTATCTATCTTTCATAGGGAGAAAGAGGATTCCCTGGATACCCAGGTCCGAAGGTAAGCATTCCCCTAGTGGGTAAACATCTTCATTGTTTTGAATGAGTCTGATGGGACCATGGCTGAAGGTCGCCATATCTTGGGTCTAGTCATGGATCAGACATGAACAGAGTGACCCTGGGAAAGACTCAACTTCTTTAAGACCCTCCCTCATCAGTCAGATGAAGATGACAATATGCACTTGAGGTGGTGCTTGTGAGGATTAAATGAAATGCAATCAGATAGAAACCTTAAGGTGCTATAATCTATATAAGGCTGTCATTAATGTGAATTCTGAGTTCAATAAGCTTAGACCAAATCTGTACTGGTAACTCCGTGGAAAAGTCCATCAAAGTCCAGCCAAACCCATTTGGCTGCCCTGGGAAGTGTGGTTCGGAGGTCCCCAGGGACCTTCAGCTGGACTTGCCACTCTGGAGCTTAATGTGCTGCTTCCTGGCTGTCTTCCTAGGGCAATCCTGGTGAGCCAGGGACAGATGGACCACCAGGACCCAAAGGCATCAGAGGCCGAAGGGTAAGTTTGCCTGCCCTTGGCTGAAGGTGGAGAACCAGAACCTTTGTGGCAGCAGGCCTGAACACTGAAGACTCCATTGCTTCTTTCAAAGTTACCCTTCTTCACTTGTAACCCGACTGGAGATTGTAGGGGTGGGAGGAGAGGAATCCTAACCCTAGACTGACGTCCTCCTGACCCCCTGCAGTTGTGTCAGTGCTGTCTTCCTTTGGTTCTGCTCCCCTTGCAGGGAGGTCTGGAGGGCCCCCTCCTCTGATACATCTTGAGAGTCACTAGTCCACAGTCCACTCCATGCATGGCACCAGGGGACTCAAGTCTCAGAATGAGTGACATTGAAAGTCTGTGTGGACACAGTCGGTCATGCCTGCTGGATGTTGCAGACAGGATTTCATTAATGCACGAAGTGCTTACCAGGGTTCCAGGCTAGGGTTGAGCAAGGCTGAGACCATGTAGTCCCCGTCTCCACATTGTGATAAGACTCCTCTTTCTTAAGCTACTTTTTGTTGTGTATTTTTCTCCCTAGTAGATGTTTACTCATCCTCTTAAGATTGCACTGAGTCTTGAGTTAGCAATTTGTGACCTAGAAACAGGTAAAGGCTTCTAACAGGTATTCTTAGCTTAAAATACAGTTAGATTCATCACAATTATCCTGTTAATTTGCTCAGTGAGGACATTCAAACCAGATCATTTACTGCTCATGATGGAGTTTGAAAACATTGGATTGGTTCTCTACACTCGAAGAGTGAGCTAATGATTTGTCAGTTACTGATTTCTTACACATCCATAGTGGTCTTATTAAAGGTTCTCAGGCCAGCATCTTCTCCCCTTGACCTGCCAGAGAACAGAGTTTGGGGAGATGCACTCTGTTTTGTTAGGGCCACTTGTCCCTACACTGAAGGTCTCTTGAAAGGAGAGAGTCCTCTTGGTGATGGGGGACGTTGGACAAGATCATATCTACCATCCCAACTGTAGCAACTGAGAATTCTCCATTTTCTGTCACAACTGAGCCATGTTTATTCTGCTTCCAGGGAAACTCAGGACCTCCAGGGATACCTGGACAGAAGGGAGACCCCGGTTACCCAGGGCCATCTGTAAGTACCTACCCATCCCCAGTCAAGCTGCCTGAGGGCTGGGAGCCTTACACATGGGCCTTGAAAACTTCCCACTATCTCTTTTCCTTATGAACGAGTTGTCTGCCTTTTTGTTGTTTATTTGCTTTTTAACCAGTTCCCTTTTGATATCACAATGAAGAAAAGACTTTTTGAATTTTAGAGCACCAAGACAATGGTAAAGCAAGTTTCATGCGAAATTCTGTAATCCAGGGTGTATTGCAAGTTGCCTTTAAAATGTCCTAGTGTAGGTTTTGAGGTTTGTGTAGACGGCAAAGAAAAGTAAGCGCCTCTGAATACTCCTGGATTTGCATCTTGAGGAGGGCGTTTAGTATAGATCGCAGTTTGGTGGGGACTCCCTTTGGGCTATAAAATCCCCAAGGGATTCATATGAAACCCCACTAGTGACCTGCCACCTGGAACCATGAGGGTGCCTTTCTCCAGCCCTTACACATCCGTCATTACAAATGACTTTGTTTCCTTGCTTGAGTTTCTCCCTGTACTGTCTCCTAACATTGAAATTGATGAGGTTCAAAGAAGAGTGGGGAAGATGACGCAGGAAGGAAGGTAATTCCTGGAAGGACATGTTAAAAGGCTGGGCTGGTTGAACCCAGGAGAAGAAGGCAGAGTCAGGGGTTTAACTGAGGGGAGCCTTTAACGGGTGATGGTCAGTCCAGTGAGGGGGAGGCGAGCAGGCGCAGCTGGACGGAAAGATGCTGGCTAGCCCGCCAGAGGACGGCCTGACCCTCGGCAGCCACACGCTGGGAGGAGATGTTGAGGGCAGCCGTGGGTGTATCCTGGGGGTGGAATCCAGCCAGGATGCTCGGACCTGGAGCCTCAAAGTAGCTCTGCTGACTCCCGGGTGTCCCTCCTGCGACCAGACGTAGGGAGCCCAGGGGTGGAGTGGGGGGAAAGGCAGATCTTTTCTCCTGGGAGAAGTGGCGTTTAGACTCAAGCTCAAATGTGTGGTTTACACTGATTTATGGTGAGCATCCTGGTTTCCAGGGTGTGGGGCTGTTAACCTCAACTGGAGATACGTCTGTCTCTCTTTTGCTCCTGGAGCAGTTAAGTCAAATTTAGAGGGAAAGCCTGTGAACGATCAAGGCCAGCCAGGGACCACCTCACTTCCTCTGTCGTACGTCTGTGGGCCCCGGACTCTGCCTCTGCGGGACGCTCCACACCCGCACGTGTGCGAGGTCTCAGCCGCCCGTCCTTGTTTTCTTGTTTTGCAGGGTTACAAAGGCAGCAGAGGCGACTCAATGGACGTAAGTGGCATGCCTGCTGCCTGAGCCCTTGCCCTGTGAGCCTCCTGTCCGCCCTCTTATATCTTCTCTCCTTTCCTTTTTCAGCAATGTGCGCTGGTCCAGAGCATCAAAGATAAATGCCGTAAGTACGCTATTTTCTGCCGTCTGCACCGTGCTTTTATTCTTGCGTGTGGACTCTGTACCTGGTGGACGTGGCTTTCACGCTCCTCTGTTCTTTTCCAGCTTGCTGTTACGGTAAGTTGTTTCGATGACTGGACTTCCTTCTGAGGGAAGCAGAGACCCCTTGTCTGGTAAGTAGTGTGTCTGTGAACCGCCCCCACTTCCCACAGGGCCCCTGGAGTGCCCTGTCTTCCCGACGGAGCTGGCCTTCGCCTTGGACACCTCCGAGGGGGTCACTCCGGACACGTTCAGCCGGATGAGGGAAGTCGTCCTCAAGATTCTGGATGACCTGACCATCGCCGAGAGCAACTGCCCACGGGGGGCCCGTGTGGCCGTGGTCACCTACAACAATGAGGTCACCACGGAGATCCGCTTTGCTGACTCCAAGAAGAAATCTGTCCTCCTGGACAAAATCAAGAACCTGCAGGTGTCGCTGACCTCCAAGCAGCAGAGCCTGGAAACCGCCATGTCCTTTGTGGCCAGAAACACGTTTAAGCGGGTGCGGAGTGGGTTCCTGATGAGGAAGGTGGCGGTGTTCTTCAGCAATAAGCCCACGAGGGCGTCCCCGCAGCTCCGGGAGGCTGTGCTCAAGCTCTCAGATGCCGGGATCACACCCTTGTTCCTCACAAGCCAGGAGGACCGGCAGCTGATTAACGCCCTCCAGGTCTGTGTTCCGGGCATCTTGGGCTCTGAGAAGGCACTCGGGCATATCCGTGCCCAAATCTGGGACTGGTTTGCACCCCATAGCTTCTCAAAGCATCTAGATAAGGCTGGTGTCCCTGCTGGGATTTCTAGAACAGCCTGATGGCTCTGGCGCTAGTGGGACATCCCAGTGCCTGTGACTTATTCCCACCATGTCCCTCCTTGAATCTTGGAAGAGATGCTCCCAGGCTGACCCTGGGAGCTCTCCCTCCCCTAGGGAGGTTCTCCAGACATCAGCGAGCCAGCCCCCAGACTGCATCCCTGTTCAGGCATTTTTCAGCCAGGCTGCCATCTAACAATTAAACAAATCATTTAAACAAAGTACAAGAAAGCTTTAGCTTCCGCCTGTGAAGCAGCCAAGTACTCCCTTGTCATTTGCTTAAATAACTTGTATAATTATTATAATGATATATATATAAAATAATTGATTAATGAATCAATTAATCTTTGCTCAATGCTGATTCTGGTTGTGCTGTCCAGGATGGGTGGGTGATGATCAAGAAGGGAAACAGCAGGACCAGGATCTTGGCTCTAGTTTTAGTTCAGTCACCTTCTGGCTTCAAGTCACTGAAAGTAACATGGCCCTCCCCCTTACCACTCTGTGGCTCAGGTTTCTCAGCTGCAACAGATGCAGAGGGGTGAGCTGGTCTCTAACAACTTTCCTTCCAAACCAAGTATTCATTCTATGGTTTTATCACTGCCACGTCAACCAGGGAGAGTTGGGTCACTGGTGCCATCTCTCAGGGTTTGTTCTGCCAAACTTCAGGCCAGTTTGAGCACCAAGTATTGGGTTTGGGTCTCTGCCTTGGGTTTACGAGCTGTATGTTCCTATTAGGGTCTCATGTATGTAAATCTCCCCCTTATGAGGGCCAAATGATCCAGAACCTTACATGTTCCTTTTTATCTATTTACTGGCTTCCCTGGGTCTTTGCTGCTGTGCACGGGCTTCTCATTGCAGTGGCTTCTTTTGCTCCGAGGAACAGGCTCTAGGTGAACAGGCTCAGTATTTGAGGCACACAGGTTTAGTTGCCCTGAGGCATGTGGGATCTTCCTGGATCAGGGATTGAACCTGAGTACCCCTGCCTTGGCAGGCGGGTTCTTAACCATTGGACCACCAGGGGAAGTCCCGCCATGCATGTTTCTCAAAAGCACAGTTTCAGGCAGCTCAAAAAGTCAATTACTCATTCATTCAATTATTCACAAAATAAATCATTACTGATGGTGTGTCAGAGGCTGTGATGGGCAGGACTTTTTAAATCTGCTGGAAGTGATTGCTTGTTTTGTTGTTAAATCTCTTTCTGGACCTGGGCACATGAAAGAGGGATGGAGCCAACATTGGTTAGTTGCTATTATTGTTGCTAGAAATAACAGTTAACATTGAGGTCCCCACTGTTTGCTGGAGGCTATACCAGCCACTTTAACTTCATTACCTAATTTAACCCTCCAAACAGCTTCATGGGAATCTATCATTAATCCCAGATTGCAGCAGAGGAAACTGAATTGCAGAGAAGTTAAATAACTTTGCTTCAGGTCCAGCAGAGAGTGCAGTAGAGGGGTTTGAACTCCAGCTCATCTCGTTGGAAGAAAACCTATGCTTTTCTATTATAATCTGTGCCTTCCTTCCTAACTCCACTTCCTAAGAAAGAGAAGCTGTCGGGGGGTTATTTAATTGATGTGACTCTAATGTTTTCTTCAGCTGTATTCTCAAATGGTAACGTATTGTATATTCCTCCTGAACATTTCTTTTTGTTTAAACCAGATCAATAACACAGCAGTGGGTCATGCCCTTGTCCTACCCGCTAGTGGAGACCTCACAGACTTCTTGAAGAATGTCCTGACTTGTCACGTCTGCTTGGGTAAGGTGCTTCTCCAAGAGGAAAGCCTGTCCAGCTGCAACTGCAAAACACACCATCCACAGGGGGCACTGAGTGAATAATCACCATCTGTACAAAAAGCCTGAGTTAAATGAAGATTCAGATGGGCCTGTATTTACCAGTGTAAATGCTGCATATGTAGTTTCCATGCTTGAAGCTGACTCCCCCAAAACAGAGCCTCTTTCTGTTAGGAGAGCGTTGGGTTCCATAGGTAATAAAGGAGCAAGTGGGCTCTGCTTATGTTTTGACCTTGGAGTCCAGAATTTAATAATCTGGCTTTGTGATTTTCTGAAAAACACTCTTCAAGGAGTGGCAAAGAAGTGAGATATTTTTCTTTCCTTCCCTCCCTTTTTTTTCTCTTTCATTATGCCAAAAGTGTTAGCTGCTCAGTCATGTCTGACTCTTTGAGATCCCATGGACTATAGCCTGCCAAGCTCCTCCGTCCATGGGATTCTCCAGGCAAGAATACTGGAGTGGGTTTCTATGCCCTCCTCCAGGGGATCTTCCTGACCCGAGATTCGAACCCAAAGCCATATTAAAAAGGATTTTAGCTCACTGATTAGTTTCCCCTGGTAAGTGTTAGGTGATGAAAAACTGAAATCTGGCCCCAATAATGTCAGCAAGGTATACATAGGTTTCTACATTATGTGACAATTTTAATGACCCCAGACCCTCTGCAGAGTGATGTGTAGTTTCTCACTGTGAGAGTGACAGAATAAACAGGCTGCCGCGCTTCTTTGCAGACATCTGCGACATTGACCCATCCTGTGGATTCGGCAGCTGGAGGCCTTCCTTCAGGGACCGGAGGGCAGCGGGCAGCGACGTGGACATCGACATGGCTTTCATCTTAGACAGCTCCGAGTCCACCACCCCGTTCCAGTTCAATGAGATGAGGAAGTACGTCGAGTACCTGGTCCGACAGCTGGACGTGAGCCCGGACCCCAAGGCCTCCCAGCACTTCGCCCGTGTGGCGGTGGTGCAGCACGCGCCCTACGAGGCGGCGGACAACGCCAGTGTGCCGCCTGTGAAGGTGGAGTTCTCCCTGACCGACTACGGCTCCAAGGAGAAGCTGCTGGCCTTCCTCGGCAGCAGGATGACCCAGCTGCAGGGGACCAGGGCCTTGGGCCGCGCCGTCGACTACACCATCGAGAACATCTTCGAAAGCGCGCCCAACCCCCGAGACCTGAAGATCGTGGTGCTGATGCTGACGGGCGAGGTGCAGAAGCAGCAGCTGGAGGAGGCTCAGAGAGCCATCCTGCAGGCCAAGTGCAAAGGCTACTTCTTCGTGATCCTGGGCATCGGTAGGAAGGTGAACGCCAAGGAGCTGTACAGCTCTGCCAGCGAGCCCAACGACGTCTTCTTCAAGCTGGTGGACAAGTCGACCGAGCTCAACGAGGAGCCCCTAATGCGCTTCGGGAGGCTGCTGCCGTCCTTCGTCAGCAGTGAGTCCTGCGTGCCCTCGGCTCCAGGGACGGGCCCGTGGGTTTAGGAATGACAGCTAGTGTGCCCCGTCAACCTGTCCATTCACTCGGCCTGTGTCCATTGGCATCTCCCATGTCCCAGACACACTGGTAGGAGCTGGGGTTGCAGTGGACACAGATAGGAATCCTGTCTTCACTCACTTATTTGTTCAACCAGACTTGACCAGGCTCCTCCCAGCCATGGACTGTGCTCCTGGGGGTTAATGGTTGAGCGGGCAAAGGGGTCAAGTGCACGTTTATTAAGCATGACACTAAGTATGTTGGTACATCATATTGAAGTGTGTCCTGAGGGGGACCAGGGAAGCTTCTAGAAGGAGCAGAGTTGATCTGATTTTACCCCCCAACCCCACACTTGGCTGCTTCCGAGCCCTTGCTGTTGCAGGGCTGTTGCAGCTCTCCCTCCTTGAAATGCTCTCCACCCTGCTTCAGCAGCCAATCCACGTTCATCTTCAAAGATTCCCCCCATGTGCCCCTTCTCACCAGGTTGCTCCCCACTCCCAAAGCTTGGGCATCATTCATCTTCATGCTGTACTTGGCACATCTGTTATGTGGCCTCTTGTCATTCATTTCTGGATCTGTGGTCCCCGTAGACTGCACGTCCCGGAGGAGGTGTATCATTCACCACTGCCTTGTCCAGAGTCAGCACAGGAAAGTGTCTTACAAACAAGAGAGCTTTATAAAGTATACACTGCACCCCCCCCCACCACAAAATCTTAGGGGAAAAAATGTAAAGCAAAGCTAGGCCGGCAAGTTCACGCAGGGGTCACTATGCCTGTCTTCAGAAGTTTAAAAACAGAAGCTTCATTAAATAGCATTGAGAAAATGTTGACAGTAATGTCAACACTGTAAATGTTGATTCTAATTTGATGTTCAAGAGCTTGGAGCTTGCTTAGCTATGCACTTGATTTCTCTTCTATTGCTGTCTTCCTGCATGCTGAGTAAATGTTACTTTTAACCTAATCACCCAAATATTGCCAAATAGAAGATACTGATTTAAGATGCTTTATGGACTGAGGACCGTCATGCTTCATGTTTCATATCACTGGAGTTAGATCATCTGGAAGAATGAATTGATTCAACAGATATGTATGGACTACCTACTGTGTGATCCATTTAACTCCTTAGCAGAGTAATTTTAATTTGTGTGTGGTTCACATGCACTTTAATGTTTTTTTTCCTGTTTTTCTCTAGGTAAAGATGCTTTCTACCTGTCCCCAGATATCAGGAAACAGTGTGATTGGTTCCAAGCAGACCAACCAGCAAAGAATCTCGTGCAGTTTGGTTACAAACAAATGTAAGTGATTATAATAAGTGTCTCAGAAGCTAAAGTGCTAGAGGGCATGCACAGGTCTTTTAGCCAACAGATAACTTTATGGGGTGAGGATGTTGAAATCCAGAAAATGTGACTTCCCGAAGGTCACGTGGAGCATTTCAGGAGAAGAATCTGTTGTCTCCATTAGTTTTTGCTGTGTAACAAACTACCTGAAACTTAGTGGCTGACAATAACAACTATTTAATTTGCAATTCTGTGGGCTGGTGGGTTTTGTCTGGGCTCAGCTGGGCAGTTCTTCTGGCCTCTAAGGGGCTCATTTACATGCTTGTGATCAGCTGCTGGTTGGCCGTGGACTGAGGGTCTAGGGTGGTCTAACATGGGTGACTCATCTCTGCTGTATGTGACAAGCCTGGGTTTGTGCCCAGGGAGACTGGGCAGGGTTCCAAGAGAGAAGATGGAAGTGGGCAAGGCCCCCTGAGGTCCAGGCTGGACCTGGCACACTGTTACCTGTGCTCCATTCTACTGGCCAAAGCCTGTCCAAAGCCAGCCTTGCTAGATTCAAGAGTAGGGAGCTGGACCTGTTGGGGAGACCTGTCACATCACATTGTTAAGAGCATGGGTACAGAGAAAGGTGGGCCATTGGGCCGTATGTCCCAACAATCTAACCGATGTGCAGTGATTTCCTATAGAAGGGTTAGACACATGAAGTGAAAAATGGACTCCGGTCTTCTTAAAAGGATTAATGCTGTACTAGCATAGGTGATGGTGGTGATGAAAGGAGGCGACATGTATGATCTCCTGGAAAGAGCCGTGTGAGGGCTGGGAGGTGGGTAGGGCTGCGGTACTCATGGTGATGCTGACCGCTCGGCAGATGCTCTGTGGTCTTATGTCCAGCGCCATCATTGATGCCAAATCCAGGAGCAGAGAGGAGGGCAGTGTGACCATGTGACAGGGGGGCTGCAAAAGGGGGACATGGTGATGGGAACTAGGGCCAAGCACTGTGTCAGCAATTCATGCCCTCCAAGAGAGGATAGAGTGTCACACTTTGGGGAAAAGGGAGGTTTTGACTGTTGAGTCCAAATGAGATGCAGATTCGAAATAGCCTTGCAAAGTGCCTTCTTGGCTTCTCCTGGCTGACCCTCAGGTGACTTCTTCCTACCACCCTTACGTACTTCTCTCTGCACCTCTTAACTCCTTCAGCTCTTGCCTTTGCCCTCAGAGGGAGCGCTTTATGTCAGCCTCAGTTCAGTTCAGTCGCTCAGTCGTGTCTGACTCTTTGCAACCCCATGGACTGCAACATGCCAGGCTTCCCTGTCCATCACCAACTCCCAGATCTTGCTCAAACTCATATCCATCGAGTCGGTGATGCCATCCAAACATCTCATCCTCTGTCATCCCCTTCTCCTCCTGCCTTCAATCTTTCCCAGCATCAGGGTCTTTTCTAATGAGTCAGCTCTTCGCATCAGGTGGCCAAAGTACTGGAGTTTCAGCTTCAGCATCAGTCCTTCCAATGAATATTCAGGACTGATTTCCTTTAGGATGGACTGGTTGGATCTCCTTGCAGTCCAAGGGACTCTCAAGAGTCTTCTCCAACACCACAGTTCAAAAGCATCAATTCTCCGTTGCTCAGTCTTCTTTATGGTCCAACCCTCACATCCATACATGACTTACTGGAAAAACGATAGCTTTGACTAGATGGACTTTTGTCAGCAAAGTAATGTCTCTGCTTTTTAACATGCTGACTAGGTTTGTCATAGCTTTTCTTCCAAGGAGAAAGTGTCTGCAGTGATTTTGGAGCCCCCCAGAATAAAGCCTGTCACTGTTTCCATTATTTCCCCATCTATTTGCCATGAAGTGATGGGACCAGATGCCACGATCTTGGTTTTCTGAATGTTGAGTTTTAAGCCAACTTTTTCCCTCTCCTCTTTCACTTTCATCAAGAGGTTCTTCAGTTCCTCTTCATTTTCTGCCATAAGGGTAAAAGCGTGGTAAGCCTGGTAAGTTGAAAATCATTCCTAATCCAACAGTGACCCTCCTCTGGCGCTGTAATGCTCATCCTGCTTGATCTAGGTCCACAGGTTCTATTTTTCTAGCCTTTTAATATGATCTGTCTAATTTCCCTCGAATATTCCATCACATTGGCTCAACTTTATCTTTAGGAAAACAGAATGAACAAAGCAATCTAGTGTTTGGTTTTATGATATCAACTTGAAAAAAATATACTGTGTATGCCATATAGCATGACACTTCTATAAAACAATAATGATCATCTCAGCATAAGAAATGAACAAAATTGGGTCTGTGCTGTCGAGTCTGCTGGTTATGTTGTTATTCTTTTTAAGGATTCAGAATAAATTAATAAATTGTGAGAGAAACAACCACACACCCAGAAATTAGTACAAACAAAAATACACAATGAATGCTGGGACTGAACTTGTATGTCGACTTTGTAGTTTCCCACCTCAACACAGTGTCTTATTGAGTGGACACCTTCTTATAATGAGAGGAGCTGTTAAGTGATCTCAGTTTTGGGTGTGTGTTTTTCAGTTGGTCAGTTTTCATACTTAGCTCGTTGTTGTTCCGTTGCTGAGTCGTGCCTGCATCGTTCTGACCCTGTGGATTGTACCATGCCAGGCTTCTCTGTGCCCCACTATCTCCTGGCATTTAGAGTATTATTTAAATATTATTTTATTTTTATTATTCATTATTGACAAGTATATTATAATGACAATATTTATTTTTGTTTCTTTACTCTCTTCTTGATTTTATTTTATAAATTGAAAATAAGATGACAAATATATTTATAGTACAATTGAGGTTTCACTTTTAATAATTCTATTTTTATATGCTGTTCAATGTCTTTTCTGTGGCACAGATCCTAAAAGGACAAATTTAGTATATGTAATATTTATAAACTACTGCATGTGTTTTGCTGAGAGAGCAAATTTTACATAGCACGTGGAATTATGTCTTTGTCTGTTTTAAATGGCAGGAGAAAATATGTATGAGTCAAAATAACATTTAATATATTTTAACAGAAATGTTCCGAATAATGTTACTTCAAGTCCTACATCCAAACTGGTGACTGCAACAAAGCCAGTGACCACCACCAAACCAATAACAGTGGTGAACCTGCCAGCCTCAAAGCCAGCTGCCGTGAGACCTGTGGCTGAGAGACCCGCAGCTGGGAGATCCGTGGCCACCAAGACCGAGGCCACCAAGACTGAGGTCGCCAAGCCCGTGGCCACCAAGATCGACCGTGCCAATTCCATGGCCACCAAGACCGAGGCCACCAAGACTGAAGTCGCCAAACCTGTGGCCACCAAGACCGACAGTGCCAATTCCATGGTCACCAAGACCGAGGCTACCAAGACTGAAGCTGCCAAACCTGTGGCCATGGCTGACAGTGCCAAGCCCATGGCCACCAAGACTGAAGCTGCCAAACCTGTGGTCACCAAGGCTGAGGCTGCAAAACCCATGGCAGCCAAGACTGAAGCCACTAAGACTGAGGCTGTAAAGCTCATGGCCAACAAGACTGAGGCCACCAAACCTGTGGCTGCAAAGACAGCCACAGCCAGACCTGCAGCAGCCACGAAGCCTGCAGCAGCAAAACCTGCCCCTGCCAGATCCCCGGCTGCTGCCAGATCCATGGCTACGAGGTCCGAGGCCCCCAGGCCCCAGGCAGCCAAACTGGCTGCCAACAGGCCCGCCACTGCTAAGCCCGTGGGTAAGAAAGCTGCCAGCTTGTGCTGTTCTCATTTATTGTGTCCAGGGTTTGTCCCTAGAGCCTGTTACAAAGCAAAGCAGACACAGTCCTTGATCTGGGATCTGACATCTAGATGAAGAATCTTGAAAGGTGCTGATCTGAGCATGGAATTACCAGAACATCGCTTATTTTCTATATTCGAAATCAATGTTTCTCTCCCCTGCCCCACACCCTGGAGACTGATGAATTCCATGCAAAGAGGAAGTGAAATAAATGCCCCTGCCTCTGCTGCCTCTTCTCCCACTCCCTACCCTAACCCCACGCCTGTATCAGGTGAGCTCGGGAGTGACCCATTCTCTCCGGGATTTGGCATGTGGCCATCCCCCACCCCAGCTGGAGACGCAGTTGTCTTAGGCTAAAGGGATAAGTTCTAAGCCGATGTAGAGTTTTAGACCTCATTGAGGGAGTGAGAGAAGGATAAAGCCTGTTGTCAGCTCTTAGGAGGTGAAAAAAATGTTTCTAGGCTTTAGTTCTGGAGCCAGACCTCCCTCCCTTAGAATATGACCCCCAAAGATCTGGATGGAGCTTTGCAGTTAACAAGCCTTGTCCCATTGTGAAGCATGTACCCACCGAAAGGAAGCCCAGGTTTTGTACTGTGGCTACCTTGGGGCGTTTCGTTTAGCAAAGAGGAAAGTTAGAGCCAGATGATCAGTCTGTCCCCGCAGGCTGGACTGCATGCTAGTACCGCCCCAGGGAAGAGTACATTCAGCCTGGATTAGATTATCAGGGGCAGGTGGGCTTCACGGGACTCAGACTGTGTTGTTTTATTTTTCCCTCAAAGAAGACACTTAGAAGTTCCTTTGGAGTCACAAACCGAGTTGAAAAGTGAAGGCAGGATGTATGTGCTCCTGAAAAAGTGGACACTGTCTTCATTTTATGAACAGAGAGAGAGCAGGGATTCCTTAAAAGAATTTCAGGTCATACCCTGAAGTTCCGTGATGTTTATTTAATAGACTGTAAATTATGGGGCTTTTTCTGTCTTGAAGATTTCAGATTAAGCACGCTGGACCGTGCATTTTCAAAGTATCTTCTTAATTAGATTTTCAACAGGAAAAAAAAAAGGTAATTTTATACCTGGTGGATGAATGATGAGATTTTTGATTACTGTGAATTTCACATTTCACATATGCTGGTAGTTACATCGTCAGTATTTTAAGGAGCTTAAATGAGAAATTATTCCTCTGCTCCCCTAAGCTTCAGATCAATTGTCTACTGGTACATCTCTTTCAGATTTCATCTCTGGCCTATGTGTTACAGTCATTTAGGGTTTTACTTTTTATCAATTAATTTTTAAAGATTTTTTTGATTAAGATCATTTTAAAAACAGTGTATTTATTTAATTTTGTCTGTGCTGGGTCTTTGCTGATGCCAGGGTTATTTTCTAGTTGCAGGGAGCAGGGGCTCCCCTTGAGTTATGGTGCGCGGTTTCTTATTGTGGTGGCTTCTCTTGTTGCAGGGCGTGGGCTCCAGGTTCACGGCCTTCAGCAGTTGTGGTGCAGCGGTGTAGTAGCCCCTAGGCATGTGGGATCTTCCTGGACCAGGGATCGAACCTGTGTCTCTTGCACTGACAGGCGGGCTCTTATCCACTGCGCTACCAGGGAAGGCCCTAGGCTTGTATGTCGTGTCTCATGCTCTCTACACTCTGTTCTGTTCTGCAGTGAAGGCGCCTCGCGAGGTCCATGTGTCTGAGGTCACAGAGAACAGCGCCAAGCTGCACTGGGAGAGGCCCGAGCCCCCCAGCCCTTACTTATACAACCTCACCATCACCTCGGCCCACGATCAGGCCGTGGTTCAGAAGCAGATCCTCACTGTCACGGACCGCGTCATCGGGGGCCTGCTCCCCGGGCAGACTTACCACGTCACGGTGACCTGCTCCTTGAGGTCTCAGGTCAGAGCCATCTACCAAGGCAGCTTCAGCACAAGTAAGTGCACGGTCGCCTTTAAGGACAGTCGGTACCCCTCTCTGCACAGGATACCAAACGGGGCTGTAAAGGGAACAATTCTGATTCATGGACCTTGTCCTGTAAAACAGCAACAAGGTTACAGTGAGATCCCACTCGTCCTGGTTGCTCCCAACTTGATAAATTAACAAAACGGAAACCAGGGTTCCTTGTGAACTATTACCCTGCCTTTGGGGTCCTGGGCCACTTGATGGAGGAAACCTGATCTATGTGGCCCGAGTGTGGCCCCTTCCCAGGGAGGAAGAAATATGCCCATGGAACCTGGCTGGCTCTCAGCCACCCGCCATGTCTGAGCGTCAGAAGCACGTTTCCATGTTTAGTGAACGTGTTTAATGAACGGAAAACACCCAGAGTCACGCTCCCTAGGGAGTACCAGGGAGCCCTTGGAGTTGCACCATCCCAGGGGCACAGGACGTCCGCAGCCCTGCAGAAAGGGCACCGGCGTGTCCTTCCCCTGGGCCCATGGGGCCCTGCTCTGCCCTCTGCTGTGTGGGCCCGTGGGCCCTGTGCTGCCCTGAGGTTTGCCCGTGCATGCTTTCCCGCTCTCTGTTCGGTACTCATGCCCCACCCACCAATTCCTCCTGGACCCCACCCTCACCCCGACCCTTCTCCACCCCTGCTGCTCCTGGGATGTGCAGGGGGAGACCCCCACTCTTTTCTCTTGGGCCAGTGTCATTCACATCAAAGAACTACAGTTGAGGACAGGCAATTCTCATCCGTTACCATGCAACGCAGGCAGATGCGAGTCCAAAGACCATTCAGCCCCAGGGCTCTATTTCCTAGGATGGAAACAGCAGAGGTTATGTGGAAACCGTGAGGATGTGTTCCAAGTTCAGAGCTTTTCTCTGTTTGCTTGTTGAGATGAATCAGGCGTGCAGACAACAGACAGGAGTTGTGTGTAAAGACTTCTTGGGTCTCTGTGTTCCAGTGGCCCACCCTTACCTAAGACGTGATCCAGAAAAGCAATCCTGCCTCAGGCTCTAAGGGTTCCTAACCCCTTCATTTTCCAAGTGACTTACTAGGGGTGAATCTTTTTGTTTTTCAGAGAAAATTCAGCCTCCACCTCCGCAAACAGAGCGATCAGCTTCTAGTGCAACCATCAATCTAGTGGTGAGCGCAGACCGGTTGGCTGGGAGTAAAGCAGGTGAGCCGTTGAAAGTATTAGGTGCGCTACAGCACCAAGAAAGCATTCTCGGGACCCTGCTGGCAGGCGCAGTGGTTAAGACTCCGCGCTTCCACAGCAGGGGGCGTGGGTTTGATCCCTGGCTGCGCAGCTAAGGTCCCATGTGCTGCGTGGCGAGGCCAAACATTAAAAACAAAAGCAGAGCTAGAACCAGAACTCCACGGCCCATTCACACTTAAAAGGAGAAAGTCCAATAAATAATACTATTAAGAAAAAAAGAAAGAATTCTTCCAAACAGTTTAATCTGCCGGGGTTCTAATTCTCAGACCAGGAGTGACTTGTATGGAGAATGTTCCAAAGTGGCCCTGTGTGGTCCATCCTGGCCTTAACTTCCATATTCCAAGTTCCAAGTGGTGACTTACCTTGCCTATCCCGAGGTTCTTAGAAAAAGCTGACTGCGGGCGGCCTTGGGGGACTGTAGCCAGGAACTCATGAGTCCCTTAGTCATTTCCCCGATGCCTCATCTTGGGACTGGAGTTTATTTGTGGTCTGTGATGCAGCAAGGCATAGGGTTTCATTCACTCAGTGATTTAATTTAATAAGAAACGACTCAGAAGAACACGAGACAGCTCAGTTTGGAATCCATGAAATACGGGGCTTTGGAAGTGACCCACGGGATCGATGCTCTGGCCCCAGTTTCCTCAGCACATACCCTGGCTTAATCTAGCCTGCCCTTCTCTTGGGCCTGAGCCGAGCGTGGGCACGTTCTACGTGAAATCTGTGACAAGTTAGACGTGTTTCTGGAAGTGGCAGCTGTTTCTTGTTTTTGTTCCTGGGCAGTGGAACTCTGGGCGACCCATAGCCTCTCATCCAGGGGAACGTGAGCTGTGATTGTTCATCTGTGGGAAACCAGTTATTGAAATGGCCAATATGCTTTGCTTAAGAGTATTCTGCCAAAGATATTGGTATTAATTCCACAGTCAAAATTTCGTGGGATTTAGATATCTCATTGGTTTATAGACCCCAAAGCAAAGGGTTTGCACTAATAATGGGGACAGTTTGTTAGTTTTGAAATTAATCTGTTGGCTCCAGAGGATGAGATAGTTAGATAGCATCACTGACTCAATGGATGTGAATCTGAGCAAACTCTGGGAGATGGTGAACGACAGGGAAGCCTGGCGTGCTGCAGTCCACGGGGTGGCAAAGAGTTGGGCAGGATTTAGCCACTGAACAGCAACAACCTATTGGCCCCAGTCAGGAGGAGGAAGGTGTATTTCTTTACAAAGTTTGTTTCTGTTATGGATTAGGGTGAAAGGCATTCTTGGGTGCTGAGCGCTTTCACAGATCCTAGATGTAAAAGCAGCTGTGCTTTCTCAGTCTGTCCTGTATCATCAGAAGCAGCGGCACACTTATTTTTTGAGCTGTCAGTGAGGATTGCCCATTTTGCTCTTTCCATTGTAAATTTTACAATGATCCTTGTTTCTCCATCTCATCCTATTTGCAGAGTCTTCATCCTAGCTCATCTGCGTTTAAATGAAACTGGGTGATTTCCTCCTCCACACCTCCATCTCTTTGGGCCTGCTTGGAAATATAGGACTTGATTCTTTCAGTTGATTCTAGAGGAGTCTTGTCTGTTACTAGAATAGTATTTTATTCCACTGATGGACTTTGCCCCTGTCCATGTATACATGTGTATATGTGCATCTGCATTTTCACATTTATCTATCATCTCTTAATTCAGCCATAACCCATAATGACCTTTGGCATAAGGAGTTATTAGAGAGAAGATAATGAAGTCAATACAGGAATCATGAAACTATTACATACATAGATGTTTCATAAGGGGTCAACAAACGAACTACTTATAACGCTGCAAAACATTTCAAAATAGTTTATATTTGGAAACAAGTTTAGGAATTGGTCTGTGATAGAGGTTGTTATTCAGCTGCTAGGTCGTGTCCGACTCTTTGCAGGCCCATGAACAGAAGCACGCCAGGCTCCTCTGTCTCCACTGTCCCTCGGAGCTTGCTCAAGCATGTCCGTTGAGTCAGCGATGCCATCCAACAATCTCATCTTCTGTCACCCCCTTCTCCTCTTGCCCTCAATTTTCCCCCGTATCAGATAGCCATGTGATCTTCAGGCTCCTTTGGCATTTCCAAGAAATTCTTTCCTGGTATAAATTTATGGGAATAATTCAGAAATTCATGTTTCATTGGGTAATTAAGTTTCAGCTTCTTAAGAGTTGTGTTAAAAAACTTTATAAAAACTTTCAATGTTATGACTTTTAACTTAGACTAAAAAAATGGCAGTAAGGATGTGGCATGATGGTTTGAGATGTAGAAGAAAATTGAAGTCTCAATGCCTCTGATCTTTTTTCTTTTTTTCTTATTGAAGTATAGTTGGATTACAATTTACAATGTTGTGTTAGCTTCTGATGTACAGCAAAGTGACTCTGATATACATATATATTCTTTTTCATATCGGTTATTATATGATATTGAATATAGTTCCCTGTGCTAAATAGAAGGATCTTATTTATCTGTTTTACATATAGTAGTTTGTATCTGCTAATCTCAAACTCCTGATCTATCTCTCCTCCCCTGCCTCCTTTCCCCTTTGACACCCGTAGGGTTTATAGGCTTCTCTTCTATGTCTGTGAGTCTGTTTCTGTTTCATAAGTTCATTTGTGTCATATTTTAGATTCCACATATGAATGGTATCATATGGTATTTCTATTTCTCTGACTTAATTCACTGAGTAAGATCATCTCTAGGTCCATCCATGCTGCTGCAAATGGCTTTCTTTCATTCTTTTTTTTTCTGTGGCCGAGTCGTATTACATTGAACGTATACACAACATCTTCTTTATCCATTTCTCTGTTGATGGACGCTTAGGTTGCTTCCACGTCCTGGCTGTTGTAAATAGCGCTGCAGTGAACATTGGGGTGCTTGTATCTTTTCAAATTAGAGTTTTTTCAATCCCTTTGATTTCTGCTCATAATCAAGGGACCATGGATCCGCTTTTGTCTCTGCTCTGGGGGTTCTCTGCAGCCCCTAGCCCACCCAACACGGTGCTTGAGTTCAGAGAAACCATAACAGATGCACTAGGATCTCACCAAAGATAGGGGTCAGGACGGATGACGTTCTGACTTCAGAGTCCCTGAGATCTGTGCATATTGTTGCCACTCATTGGTAACTTCACCCCTCATAGAGTGTGGGGAATGCGAAACTTGTAGCAAATTTGATGCTTCACTGGGAGAAAATAATTAGGGATAAATTGCACAGTGAGATTTGGGGATGTGTTTGGTCTTCTTATGTGTGGTCCAGAAGGGATAAGAATATATAAACAGTGTTGAGTTAATACAAACAACACAGTCTTTAAACAGGCGTCTTGCTGGGCTGTCTTGTTTTTTACGACCGAGTCACAGATTCAGAAGTAGGAAGGTGTTCGTAATCTGCACCTTCAACACTTAGGTCTCCTCTCTTCCTGTGACAGAGAGAAAAGAGATGTTAAACCCGGAGCTTGTGTGTCGTTCAAGGTGACGAGTGGTAGTTAGATTTGTATGAATCCAAAACCTTTCTCCTTCCTTCTGACCTGTACAGAACCCTCAGCCCCAGGACCTGAATGCTCTTTCACATGTGTGTGTGTGTGTGCACATGTATGTGTATTTCCCCTCAGTGATTCAAGTCAGTCTGAAAGTGTAAATTACTTGCTGTTCTTAACAAGCTTCTGCATAACTGATCTCTAGCCCACAATTAGGAGAAGGAAATGGCAACCCATTCCAGTATTCTTGCCTAGAGAATACTGTGGACAGAGGAGCCTGGTGGGCTGCTGTCCATGGGGTCGCACAGAGTCGTACACGACTGAAGCAACTGAGCATGCATTGCATGCATGCGTTGGAGAAGGAAAGGGCAACCCACTCCAGTATTCTTGCCTGGAGAATCCCAGGGACAGAGGAGCCTGGTAGGCTGCTGTCTATAGGATCACACAGAGTCGGACACGACTGAAGTGACTTAGCAGCAGCAGCAGCAGCAGCCCACAATTAACAAAACAGTGCTCTGCCTGGAGAAGTCACTTAGTAAACATTTGTTTGTGAACATATGGAGTTACACGCGCACACACACACACACACACACACACCCTGTCTTGAACGCTCTTGAATTGATTTAATTGTATATTTACTTTAGAATGTATAAATTCAAAATGGGTAAACAGATCAGGAGATGGAAGCTTGCTTTACTCCCTCCCAATGCCTCCCTTCCCCCTCTCCCATATAATTAAGGCGTTTTAGAAATCTTTCCAGGGGGTAAAACATTTTAACAATATTCATATTTTGGCAGAAACGAAAAAGGAGTAACAACAAATCATTGTTTATGAGTAACTTTGCAAGTACAGTAACTGTATTCTTCCTCTGTAGTTGTATGTGTATTTCACATCTAATATCAATTGCCACAATATGCATTCTTTCTGCAAGCCTGTATTTTCTAGACAGTTCAGGCAAATATCAGTTTTTAAGCTAGCATTTATATGTGAATGTGAATACAGTTTGATTCTTTTTGGTTTTTGCAGCACCAGTTCACTAGAAACATGGTTTGTGCTTGCAGAGATGTGGCCCTTTCTTGTATAGTAAATGCTAGACCCTTTTGTGTGTGTGTGTGTGTGTGTGTGTGCGCGCCTTTTTTCTCTCATGAATAAGAGATTTACTAGGTTTTGATTCTGTCTTTAGGAACTGAATTTCGTCATAGTTGACCACTCTGGGTTTGGGGAACATGGCGACCAGGGTTTGTATCTGTGCAGGAACCTGTGGGCCAAAATCCTGTGAAATGAACAAGTCTCTGATCCATGGCATCCAGTGAGGGGAAGAAGACTGGACAGAACTAATATCTGAGCTTTCATTGGCATTTGTTAATGTTCGCCCCTTTGGAAATTCACATTTAATAGATACTTCTTTACCAGAAGTGTGACACAGGCCCAGAATGTGAGGACACCCTAGCGAAAGGATTCTTTGTCTCCCCTGATGAGGCCTGGCCCTGTTTTGCATGGAGTGTGAGGTGTGGCATCAGCGTGAGATGGAGTGTGAGTAAGGCATCAGTTTGAGATGAAGGTTGACTACAGCAGCAGACCGACAGCATCATTACTAACATTGAGGATTCCAGGCTTTGCAGTACCGCACGAGTCCATCCTATTGCATTTTGTTTAAGACGTGTTTATTTATTTATTTTTGGCTGCGCTGGGTCTTCGTTGCTATGTGTGGGCTTTCTCTAGTTGCGGCGCATGGGGGTCTGTTCTTCTTGCGATGTGTAGGCTGCTCATTGCGGTGGCTTCTCTTTCTGCGGAGCACAGCTCTAGGTGTGTGGCCTTCAGGAATTGTGGTGCACGGGTTTAGTTGTTCCGTGGTATGTGCAACCTTCATCGACTGGGGATTGAACCCGGATCCTCTTGATTGGCAGACAGATTCTTAACCACTGGACCACTGGGGAAGCCCCATGATTCCAGTTTAAATGGTTAATACTTTTTTTTTTTTCTCAACAAAATATAACAAGCCCTGTGAGAAGAAAAAAATCCCTGCCCGATTTTTGCTTTTCTCAGCATCTAAAAAAAACACACCCACTTTTCTGGGATGCATTTGCTGCCTGAAAATGGCATTTAGTAGCAATTAAATGAATCTTTCAGTGATGATCACAGCCTTAAAAAAGCATAGACTATGCTAGGCATTTTTTGTAGCATGCTTTGTTCCTGCTGGTTTTGGGGACAGCATCCTCAGACCTTTGTTTTAGGTTTCTGTCACCATCTCTCTCCTCCTCCTCTTATTTTTGGCTGAAGAAGCCTTGGAGAGATATTTTATATGCATATGATTAGTAAAGCAAAGACTCTGAAGGTTTTAAACAGCAACAAATAAAAAGACCTCAGAAAATTTGCTTTTTATAGTAGTATAGAATGAATCCTAAATTATTGACCTGGCTACGTATGAAGAGATGTTTCAGTGCGGAAGGGAGTCAAGTAACTAACAAAATGTGTTGAATTCATTTTAGTTACTCTAGAAATTAGCAGTCTGTAGAAATGACCATATTTTGTCTGAGCAGGCATTCTTGGGTCAGTTACACAGCTCAGAAGGAAATAAGTTCACTAATGTTTTGCTTACTTTATTGATTCTAAGACGCACAAATTTTCCCATTGTGGTACTTCCGAAATTGAAATGTGAGTTGAAGTTGATGACGTGTTGTGTCTTATTGGCAGCATTTTCTCTTACTTAGTGGAATATAAAACAATAATGCATCTTAAAATTAAGGTATCTTAGATTTGATGAAATCCAGTATTTATGTGTTCCACCGGGAATATATCTCATTGGCTGCCATGAAATGATGTGATGTAGAAAATATATCACTATATGTTGATAATAATTTAAAGAACTATCTTAACCCCACAAGTTGAGGTACATTAAATAGCTACAAATATTTTCTCTCCTTGGTTGAAGAGACATAGCCATCTTCAAGGCTGTGTGTTTATTGCTGCATGAGAATGTAGCTAAGTCAGCTACCACATTTGAATCATGAGGGGTCTCCAAGGGCATTTGGCATTTTTTTTATTATGAAGCATAAAAGTCTTATGAAATGAAACTCTATTGGTCAAGACCTGAAACTACATTTAACATGCAGCTAAAGCTACATTTAAAATAAAGTCAAAAATGCAAAAAATATTTCCTTGGTAATTCTGAGTCAATCAATACTCAAAATATAGACGTGGAAAAGTCTTATTCATTCCAGCCAATTGTATCTGCTTCAAAGGTTTGGAAGCACTTTATGTCATGTCAACAATGTCTGGTCCAAAGGCAATTAAACCTTCTTGTTTTGAAGCCATTAAACTAATAAGGAACATAATTGCACATGTTTATATCTGCACCATAAACACTTTCTACTCCTCTTAGCCCCCACAATTTTGCTTAAGAAAGTACTTAAATACTGATAACTTGCTGGCTTGAAAAATGTCAAAGATGATGCCTTTAAAAATGCTACCTTTAGACACTGTAGAAATCTCAACTGATAAAAGACAAGATTTTTCAATTTAACATGTTTTCAGTTTCAGATGCCTTTTTCTAGTAATAAAACAATAGATATTCATTGTGAAGAATTCGGAATGTACAGAAAAATGTTAGAACATAAAACCTCCCATTTTGATGCTTGAGAACCTACTGTATAGCTCAGAACCTACTAAGGAACTCCGCTCAGTGCTCTGTGGTGACCTAAATGGGAAGGACATTGAGAAAAGAGGAGATATATGTAAATCTGTGGCTTCCCTGGTGGCTCAGATGGTAAGGGATCTGCCTGCAATGCAGGAGACCTGGGTTCGGTCCCTGGGTTGGGAAGCTCCCCTGGAGAGGGGAAAGGCTACCCACTCCAGTATTCTGGCCTGGAGAATTCCATGGACTGTATAGTCCATAGGATCGCAAAGAGTTGGACATGACTGAGCAACTTTCACTTTCATACTTTTCCGGGTTTGATCTCTGGATGGGAAAGATCTCCTAGAGAAGGAGATGGCTACCCACTCCAGTATACTTGCCCGGAAATCCCATGGACAGAGGACCCTGGCAGGCTACAGTCCATGGAGCTGTGAAAGAGTCAGACACAAAAATAGGTATACTATAGCTGATTCACTCTGCTGTACAGTAGAAACTAACGCAACATTGCAAAGCAACTATGCTCCAATAAAATCTAATTAAAAAAATAGAGAATCCGAGGATTTTGTTTTTGAATACTACTGAGGCCCATGTTAATTTATTTCTCTTGGTTCTTTAAGTGTCTGTGTGTCCAGAGTGGTCGTGTCCTGATATTCCATTAGTGAACCTTACAGGTCTTGGCAGCGACTCCTGCTGGAATAAAGGATGTAGAATGCAAGAGTTGTGGTTTAGTGCTGGAGAGTGAAGGTGAAGGTCCAAGGAAACTGGGACAGCGGGTGGGTCAGGGAACAGTGCCTACTGCAGGCTGCCTGCGGGCTGGGCGCGCTCGGCTCTGGGGAGACTGTCTGCTTCAGGAGAGCACAGAGGAGAGGGCCTACAGAGCTGAACACAGTTGGCCAGGACGGGAATGCACTCTGAATAAACACCGTGCAGCCAACCTGGGCCCCTGGGGATGCTGTGGGGAAGAAAGAGGAGGGGATGAGGTGACCCTTTGGCCAGGTTCCCACATGAACGGGGACCCACCGCTAAACAAGGGATGTGTGTTGGTGGCTGAATGGGCTTGCTTTGCTCAGTCACCTCTTTCCTTAAAACCAGGCCTTCTCCTCCAGTGCTGGCCCTTATAAGAGGAGGAACCTTGGTTTTGTCAGTTATCATCACTTTATCCTGGACTCCTCAGGTCTTCAAAAGCTCTGGGTAGCAGTGCTGGCCTTCTGGGCCTCTGAAAAGTCTGCAGAGATGCTGTAATTGTGGGGCCACCTTCCTCCTGCGAGGGTGACAGCCCCTCCCACCAAAGTCATCAGGCAGAGTCTTAGACGAATTCTCAGCTTCAATCCAATGCCTGTAAGTCTGGTCCATTATGGCTGACCCAAGCTTTGGTTTTCTACCTGGAGACCCAGGTCTTTCCTTTAGCTTCTTGGTATCAACCAGCACTGCAGAAGCTCACCACCCCTTCTACCCCTGCAGCTGGGGAGAAGGCCCCCGGAGATGTCAGCCTGGTGTGTGTGTGGAGAGGGGAGCAGTGATTCACACGTGTTAGTTACATACACAAGTAGTGTTGTCCACTCCAGGGGCTTTTGTTTTATGTTTTTCAAATCTTCAGAAAACAGTCGATATTACTATTAATGCATCTCTCTTCCAGCCCAATCGAGAGTTTGCCAAAAAAAAATCTGTAAACAGAAGTTTTACTGTGTGTGAACTGTAAGCTTTTCTCTCCAGGCATGGTGGAAAATGTAGCTTTCGCTCTGCAGCTGGGCTATATCAGAAGCATGCATTTAAAATGCATTCAAAACATAAAAGACTTCCTTAACTGGCAAAAGAACGCTTCTCTGTCTTCAAAATAGCTTTACTAGGTGACATTTTCGCTGTCGTGAGTTTTACATCAGTGTTAGCACTTCTTTTGGCTTGTTAACTTTGGCTGGTCACAAAGTTAGTAGCTACTCACACGCTTGTATGCATATACGCACATACTCATAAAGGATGTTCTTTTCCCACTTTGACTTTTGTTTTTCATCAACTTGGCTTGTAGTGAAATGGAGACTCTTGTTTTTGAACAATGTTCTGACAGAATTTGATTGCTATTTTGCCAAGGAGTAGAAAACTCCAAGGTTTTAAAATTTAGGTTGCTTCTCTGGGGGTTGAGCATTGAAAGAACCGTAGGATATCTGACTCAGTGATTGGAAAGGGGAAAACAAGTTCATTTCATCTGAAATCATCCAATAATAGTTGCCAACATTTGAGATTCCAAGTGCAGTCTATGAAGCCCTTTTATTGATAGGATTGTATTTATTGCTCTCAGAGCTGTAGGTGATTATTATATCCCCCTGACAGTAAGAAGATCGAGGCTCTGGAAGGTAAAGAAATTTTTCCTTCTGGAAATGCTTCTGCTTTCTTTCTCTGACAGCACTGTGATTAGACCATCAGCTCCTCGTGCGAGGAGCAGAGTCACTTACACACTCGCATTAATCCTCTTTCCTCATCTTGTTCCTCAAGATATATGTAAGTTGCCAAAGGACGGTGGAACCTGCAGAGAGTTTGTGTTGAAGTGGTACTATGATTCCGTAACTGAAAACTGCGCCAGATTCTGGTATGGAGGCTGCGGTGGAAATGAAAACAGATTTAATTCACAGGATGAATGTGAAAAGGTTTGCCCTCCTGGTAAGTGATTCTGATCGTGGTTTTTGTCGATAAAGGATCCAGGCCAAGCATTCCTCTTTTAAAGATATTTAATGATAATGATGCTGATAGATGTGAAAAAGAAGGTAAATTGTAATTTCAGATGAGGAAGTTGTACAAATAAAATGCATGGCATTCATTTTCTGAGTTATTATTATTTCCTAAAAGCACGCTTATAATTTTGCCAAAGAGGAAACATATGGCTAACCACTCCTCACCCTTTAGAAATATTCCTAAGCCTCTGGGACTTTCTTGGCAGTCCTGTGGTTAAGACTCCACGCTTCCACTGCAGAGGCTATGGGTTCAACCCCTGGTTGGGGAACTAAGATCCTACATGCCACATGGTGTGGCTAAAAAAAAAAGAAATATTACTAGGTTTCTGTTATTCATAAATATTGTAACAGAAATGATTATTGGGAAAATAATGTAATGAAAAATTAATAATAACCTCTATATAGTCTATGTGCTAAGTTGCTTCAGTCATGCCTGACTCTGTGTGACACTATGGCCAGTAGCCCTCCAGGCTCCTCTGTCCATGGGATTCTCCAGGCAAGAATACTGGAGCGGGTTGCCATGCCCTCTTCCAGGGGATCTTCCTGACCCAGGGATTGAACCCATGTCTCTTACATCTCCTGTATTGACAGGTAGGTTCTTTACCACTAGTACCACCTGGAAGCCTCTATATATATAGTCTGTGCTAAGTCACTTCAGTCCTGTATGACTCTCTGCGACCCTATGGACTGCAGCCAACCAGGCTCCTCTGTCCATGGGATTCTCCAGGCAAGAATACTGGAGGGGGTTGCCGTGCCCTCCTCCAGGGAATCTTCCCAACCCAGGGATTGAACCCACGTCTCTTATGTCTCCTGCACTGGTAGGCAGGTTCTTTACCACTAGCGCCACCTGGGAAGGCTCTATATAGTCTATTCACCTTTAAATAGTCTTGCTTCCTCTAATTAATAAAGTTGGCAGCAAGGCCATCTGATAGCTCTATCACGTTAGGCAACTTGATTGATAATAAAGTCACAACAGCTACACAGAGAGTCTGGGGCCAGTGCCGAGCAGGAGTGTTGGATTTGCTTAACGGCCAGGCGGGTAACGCTAGGAGATAGAGAGAAAGGGCTCAGAGGACACAGAGAACCCCAAAGTCCAGGCCAGGAAACTCCAGGGGAGCCGTTGAAGGATATGAGCTGTAGAGTGAGACTGATGGTGAAAGCCAGAGGCCGTGGACCATTTTCACCAGAAACACGGTATTCTTTCGGGTCAATAATGTGACTTTCCCCCCTCTTCTGCCCTTCCATCCTCACCCCTTCCCCACCCCTCCATCCATACCCAGTGCCCGTCAAGCAGCCCGGAGTTATCGCCGCGATGGGGACCTAGGCGTGGCCGACACATACCTCTTGAAGAAGAAGGAGTCAGCCGTCGCTGGTCATCTTTGTAGAAGCTCTGGGTGTAGATCCCCTCGCACTGTAACGTTCATGCTTTGATTTACACCCGAACTTGGGAGGAAGCCTCTGCCACGTAACCTATCAATATGGTGCTACATGTGTCTGTGGACCTGACCCTCTTCGTCTCCGGGCAATTCCATCGCACACTTTGAACGTTGTGTAACCGTTACCCACTGCTGGTGTTTATGTGAACGTTCCTATAGACTCAACTTCCCTCTGGAGTTTCACGTTATGCCTCTTTCAGGCAAGTGTAAGATCTAGAAGATAACCCCTGACTTCACAGCCACCCTGTATACTTCTGCTTGGTTCGTTTTCTCGCCTCTTTATTAAGCATGACTTTAGATGGAAAGCCTGTGTATGGAGAAGAAACAAGAATCCAACTTTTTCATTTCCACCCCTCACCCCCCTCCCCGCCCCCGCCAATCTCCTGAAATAGATTTCGAGCTGATTCTCTTTTTCTAAAGCTTCTAACAAACTAGTTAGAAGGAAGCAAAATCCCTTAATCTTGGTGCACTGTTGTGGGACCAATGCCTTGATTAAAGAATGAAACAAAAGTCACGATAGAGATTTGTTGGCATTCCTCTAATGTTGTGTGTGTGTTAAAGAAAATTTTTTTTGTCCAGGGGGGGTTTAATTTTAATTTTAAAAATTTTAGGAAATTTATACAAAGAAACTTTTTAATAAAGTATATTGAAAGTGTGGGTTTGGCGTTCTTGGTCGTGTTGATTCTGTAGCAACTGTCGTCAGAATCACCCCTAGGCCGGGGGAGTTGGGCCCTATCCAGGTGCACAGTCTTGGATACCAGCCTGTGATGTCCACTGAAGGGGCAAAGATGCTCTCTATCAGACAGTGCATGGGAGACCTGGTGGGGCCAGCCCACATGCCCTCCAGCGCTCCATGACCGGGTGGATCACGGTCTTTGCTTAGGGTTCCTGGAGTCTCCCTGGTCTTAAGAACCAGACTGGCCTTCATGCTCCCCTCTGACTTGTAGTTGTGTCCCAGAGACGTGGTCTCCTCCACTCCCTTCCTAAGATAGCTGTTTCCTGGGGGCTCTGCTTCCATCCACAGTGGCTGAGAAGTGGGAGGTCGCTGGCCAAGGACTCCCCATCCCCTTTCTGGAGTCTCAGACAAACCATAAAGTATCTTTTTCCTTTAAAGACCCCCTTTCTGTTTTCTTCAGAAATAACAGAAGAAACAAAGAAACACATATTTAGGTGTTACCTCAATTCCACCTCCGAAGGAAAGTGAATTTCTATGATAAAGCACAAGGACACTGACAAGGGCTTTTGGTGGAGCTCTAGGGACCTTGGGGGAGGACAGAATTGCTTTATGTAAGATGGGGGATGGTTTGTCATTGATAGAGGTGAGAGAGGAGTCAGAGCTTGTGAAGAGCCATGGAGATGGATGGAGAGAGACTGGGTGGTCACAAAGACCACTCACTCCTTGTGATTTCCACCCAGATCTTTAGGTGCCATTTCTAAATTCACCAACACACTCAAAGCAAGCACATTTGCATAGCACCTGGAGGAAGAACTGAGCTTTGTCCCTGAGTACATCTGACAGAGCAGGTAGACAAAGTCAGGGATGGAGGGAAGGACCGTGTGGACAGAGGAGACCCCTTCTGGAATCTGCAGGAATTCGAGGGAGGACTTGTCACTTCACAATCCATGACCCTGGGGATTTGAGTTTACCTGCAACTTGCTGGGATGGAGAGAGCCCAGTTGACCTTCAAGGCAGCTTTGGTGGGGGTGGTGATTACAAAACTTTGAGGACTCCCAAGAAGCTCTCATGGTTGGGGATCCCTGAACTACCCCTGCCCTCTAGGACACACGGCCTGCCTCTCCATCTTTGAAGGGCTCTCCTTTTAGCCCAAGGCCAAACCAATGGAAGGACCAAGAGCCCCTGATGGCCATGATATCCAGAGGGACGTTCTCCCAGGGTGAAAACTGTGGGTTCTATGCCTTTCTCAGCCAGCCAGCCCAGAGCCCTCCAGCCCCAGAGGATCACCCCCTCCATAGAAACTGGTCTGCCTGCCTCCCCTCCAGTGTGTGGTCAAGCCAAGTTCATTACATCCCAGTGGAGCAAAGAAACATTTATAGTGGGGGTCAGGAAAGGGGTCTCACCGGAGTAGTGGGCTGGAAAATCTGTGTGCATTTCCTGGGACTGCCATAACCAAGTACCACAAACCAGGTGGCTTCAAACAACAGAAATTCATCCTCTCACAGTTATGGAGGCTGCAAGTCCAAAATCAAGGTGTCAACAGGGCCATGCTGCCTCGGAAACCCATAGCACAATTCTTCCTTGCTTTTCCCTACTTTCTGGTGATTCCTTGGCTTGTAGGCACGTGAGTCCCATCTCTGCCTCTGTCCTCACGTGACCATCTTCTTTTTTTTTTTTGTTCTTCTTTTTTTTTCTTTTTTCTTATCTTTTTTTTTTTTTCCTTTTTTTTGTTTTCTTTTTTTTTTTTATTTTGTTTCTTTTTTTTTCTTTGTTTTCTTGTGACCATCTTCTTATAAAGACACCAGTTATGTGGGACTAGCACGTGTGTCTGCTAAGTTGCTTCAGTTATGTCTGACTCTTGCCACCCTCTGGACTGTAGCCTGCCGGGATCCTCTGTCCATGGGATTTTCCAGGCAAGAATACTAGAGTTGGTTGCCTTTTCCTTCTGAGATCTTCCTGACCCAAGAACTGACCTGGGTCTCTTATGTCTCCTGCATTGGCAGGGGAGTTTTTACCACTAGCGCCACCTGGGCAAGTCCACATGAGATCACCTAACTGTATCTGCAATGGCCCTATTTCCAGATAAGGTCATATCTTGAGGTCCTGGGGGTTAGGGCCTCAGCGTATATTTTTTTGGTGGGTGGAAAGAAAGAAAGTGAAGTCGCTCAGTCGTGTCCGACTCTTTGCGACCCCATGGAATGTAACCCACCAGGCTCCTCCATCCATGGAATTTTCTAGGCAAGAATACTGGAGTGGGTTGCCATTTCCTTCTCCAGGGGATCCTCTTGACCCGGAGATCGAACCCGGGTCTCCCACATTGAGAGCAGACGCTTTACCTTCTGGTAGGTGGCAGGGGACACAATTTAAGCCATTCACAGTTTTAGGGGCTCTAATTCTAGCTCCCACCTCTGCTATGTAGAGGCCCTGCCAACAAGAAACCAGCAGTTGCAGTGAAGAGTGAGTTCTGCCCATTTTTTATCAGCCCTGGCTACTGAAACAGTGGCTGCGGGATCCTCAGGCCAGTCCTTGTTCATTTCACACCTGCATCCCAGATGCTGCTCAGAGCCTTTCCCCTGTGGTCCAGCGCCGCTGTATACCCGGCCCGGATGACTGGAGAAGCCCTGGGCTCGTCCCCGCCCCACTTCCTCTTTATTCTCCACGCCGGAGGGGTTTTCTGGGCTGGAGCTCTGTCCTGGGCTCCAGAGGTGAACCTGGAGCTGACTCCCTGTTGGTCTCCATTGTTCTCTCTCACCATTCCCCCCTGCCCTGGTCTCCCTTCTGCCGCGGGGTCCCCTGCTGATTCTCTCTTGGAGTGCAGGTCGTTGGTTCTCTGGAGGAAGCTGGGGGGCCCTCTCCTGGGCAGTCTGGCTTCTCTGAACCTCCTCTTCCACCCCCACAACCCCTCCTGGGCCTCACCTTCCCCACAGACCCTCAGCGCTGGTGTCTTTGTGCAGGAATGCAATCTCCTGATAAGCAGCAGCAGCTAGTCAGCTCGGGTCCAGCCAGCTTCTCAGGTCACTTAATCCACAAGAGATTTGCATGACCTTGCCACATCGACTGCTACACCCTTCCTTTCACTCAGCCAGGGGTCAGGGTCCTAGGGGCCCAGAGGTCAGGCCCATGGTCACTTGAGACCTGGTTTCTGGCCCCTGACTTGGTGGTGGTGGGAAGGAATGATCAGACCCTGGTCTCCAGCCTTGAGTGTTTCTCTTAGGGCTTTTGGCTGGGAGTTGGTCCCCATCAGCAGAGATGAGGGCTGGGCCCCATGGACAGGTGGGCGTCCCTTCCTGATGCCACTGAAGTGGGTCCCTTCCTTACCCCCTAGGAGGTGAGGGAAGGGCACAGTGTCTTCGTAAGCATATCATTGCCCCCGAAAGGCGCCCAAGCCCTCCCCTGGCCCTCGTCCGCGTCACCAGTGACTGGGGCTACCCTGCAGTCACTCTGGGCGGGGTCCTCAGACATCAACTCTGGGAAACAGGGTCCCCCGGGCACCTGACACCAGCCTTTTGCAGGAACCTGAGCAGTGGGGTGCTCTGAGCCCCAGACCCCCAGTGCAGACTGAACATTGCTCCCCCCACCCCCCTCGATGTCCTGGGAGTGAGCCTTGGCACCCCAAGGTGCCCCACGAGTGTGTGTGTGAGCCTGTCTCAGCACGCGTTAGTAGCAGGCTCCTTGAGGGGACGGGAGAAGGCTTGTCACATGTCCATGGTTTGACTTCACACACACGCTCTTGAACAAGCCACCTCAGCCCCAAAGTTCTCCTCCCCCCGCGGCCACCCCAAGTCTCCCTTCCCCTTCCCTCCTCCAGCTGCTTAAATCCCCTCCACCCTCGCAGCAGTTTTCACGTCTTCCCCGTGGTGGGAACGCTTAGACTGAGAAAACCAAAACCTGAGAGACGGCGGAATGGTGGATCTCTTGTTTCCTGCACGGTACACATGGGGTCCGTTCACCCATCGCATTAAAAATAATCAACTTTTACATACGGTAAAATGCATCCCCTTCTGTGTGTGGCATGAAGAGTTCTGACGAATATACACAGGTAACCCTCACCACGCGCTTGATGGTCATCATTCCCATAATCCCATCTGGCAGTATGTATATGACAGCATTTAAATTGTTTCTGACTTTTCTCCCAGTAAATTTATAAGTAGAGATTTATCCCAAGGAAACAGAGATGCACAAAAATTTATGTTCAAGGATATGGCATTATGTGCAATGACAAAAATACATTAGAGATTATCAAAATGGCCAACAAGAAAAAGATGCTTAACCAACAAAAGAAAAACACAGCCATTAAATATGTCATAATGCAGGTAAATGGTCCTTGCTATTAATCAATTTATGTATATGATACAATGTTAAAAAGATACAAATCTATATATTTAATATGATACTTTCATATATATGTGTACATGCACACATGCATACTTCTCTTTGGCGAGAAAAAAAATACAATAAAATTTAAGCAGTGGTTATTTCTGGTGTGGTGATTTAAATGTTCTTTAAATGTTTCTACACTTATTTTTTTTCTAAAATAAATATGTATTACTCTCATCAAACAGTTATTTTAAAATTGAAGATATTTTTATATACGAATGACACTATTTGAAAATTTTAATTGTTTTATAATTTGTGTTGTGTGGATGTACTTAATGGCTCATCATTCATTCATTCATTTATTCTTTTGTTCCATAAGTGTTTACTGAACATGTACCATGTGCTAGACTGGGTCTAGGCACCAGAAATGCAGTTCTGCTGGAACTGACCTAGTTGGGGGAACCAGAAAACATAAATGCAACTATAGAACGTGAGGAGGTGGGGAGAGAGGAGGGGAAAAACAGCCATGGCCGCCTTTCCAATTCCCGTGGTGCCATAGCATGTAGGGATGCCCAGGAAGAGGAAATGTGGTCTTTGGGAGAGCTTAAACGAGGCAGCACACGTCACTGCAGCCACACCTCACACCCACACCAGGGCCGCTCAGATGTGCAGAGTCAAGCCCAGCTGGAGGGAGGGCCGCCATCCTGGGGACCCCATTCGGCCGCCAGGTGTGTGCCCGACTCAGCTGTGGCACTTTCCCTTCCCAGCGTCCAGACCTAATCTTGAAGGTGCATTTTACCCCAAAGTTAGTTATAAAAAGTAGAAAGCTCACGAATGGGTTCAGTTATCCCAGATTTTCCATCTCACATGAAGATCCCATTTTCACATAATTCTGTCTTGTTAATGGAGATAATTAGTTACACTAATTCATATGACAGCTGAGCACATTGTGTGTGTTCCTCTGGGCTTTTAGGGTGAAGTAGAGAACAAACCAGACAGGATCCCTGACCACACAGGGCTTATGTCTTCCTGGAGGGAGACACACAGAATGCAAGGACCAGGATGAAGAAGTATCAGTTCAGTTCAGTCGCTCAGTCGTGTCTGACTCTTTGCGACCCCATGGACTGCTGCATGCCAGGCCTCCCTGTCCATCACCAACTCCCAGAGCTTACTCAAACCCATGTCCATTGAGTTGGTGATGCCATCCAATCATCTCATCCTCTGTCATCCCCTTTTCCTCCTGCCCCCAATCCTTCCCAGCATCAGGGTCTTTTCAAATGAGTCAGCTCTTCACATCAGGTGGCCAAAGTATTGGAGTTTCAGCTTCAGCATCAGTCCTTCCAATGAACATCCAGGACTGATCTCCTTTAGGATGGACTGGTTGGATCTCCTTGCAGTCCAAGGGACTTTCAAGAATCTTCTCCAACACCACAGTTCACAAGCATCAATTCTTTGGCGCTCAGCTTTCTTTATGAAGAAGTATATGCAGAATCTAAAAAAATGATACAAATGAACTTATCTACAAAACAGACATAGAGTCACATATGTAAAAACAATCTGGTTACCAGAGGGTGAAGGGGGGCGGGCTAGGCTGGGAGATTGGCATTGACATATACACATGAATGTATATAAAATAGGTAACTAATAAGGGCCTACTGTATGGCACAAGGAACTCAATGGGAAAAGAATCTAAAAAAGAGGATATATGCATATGTGTAACTGATTCACTTTGCTGTACAGCAGAAACCAATGCAACATTTTAAATCAACTATATTCCAATGAATATTTTTAAAAAGGTGGACTTGTTTTTGCAGGAGGTGAGCAGGCTGTGGGGCAGGAGGCAGGTGGTGCTGGGCTGCGGTGGCTGCCATGTTTCAGTCCTGGGAACACTACGGGCCTCATTGAGAAGGAGATGGAAAAACACCTGAAGATGGTGAAGGAGGCAGCCAAGGGGGCAACTGAGGAGAGAGTTTGGGGCAGACAGGGCCCCGAGAGCAAAGGGTGCTCATCAGATGGAGGAGAATGCCATGAGCTGGGCTGTGTTGCGTGAGAGGAAGGAGCCTGGGGGACACTCGGGAGGTCAGATCACCTGACTAGTGACATGGAGCCATTGTTTAGCAGCTCCATCCAGGGGGGCTGACAGCAAGGTCCTTGACCTCTCCAGGATCCACTGGTTGCCGTGTATAGACGAGACGTGAGAGCAACGAGGAGGTGACACCAGTGATGGGGCGGCGACATCGTGGTGAGGCCGTGGCAGAAGTTCACATGAGAGGTGGTGGTGACAAGGACCAGAGCAACAGCAGAGAGAATGAAGGGGGGACTCCAGGGACACTGTGACCTAAAATACGCAAGAACTGGTAGTAATGTGGAACTATAACCAGCCCCCCTGTTAGATCATCGTCCTAACTTTGGTTCAGCAAAGTGTGGTCCCAGCTGCAGGACTTCTGCCTGGAGACACCTGCGGACCTCTTTCTGAAAATCGTTCTTTGCCAGACTATACCATGGACTCCACATCCTGACCCCCGAGCTGTGGCATGCCCCTGATTTGAGCGTCCACCCAATGCTTTCTGGGGGAGCTGCAGACAACCTCCAGCCTGGCTGTGTGGATGGAGGTGGCTTGCCAGGAAAGAGCACCTGTTTAGAATTTTGTGAGCAACAACTAAACTTCCACTGGGGTAATGCGCTGAGGTTTGGGGCTGTTCTAGAAGACAGTATAGTCTTAGTGAACACCACTCCCTTCTGTGCAGTAGAGCCGTGTGCCAGGCTTCACACACGTTATCTCAGGCCATGCTGTCTGGTAGAGGTCACTATACTAGTTGTCTTGATGATGAAACAGAAGGTCAGCGTGGCCCAGGTCACCCAGCTACGACCTAACAGAGGCTGCATCTGAGAAAGTTTTTGTGACCCAGAAGCTCTCCCCGAGTTCCCAAAGACGTGCTGGTTCCCAGGGGACCTTCACTCTCGTTCTCCAGCGGCTCTTTGGCAGGAAGTTGGTCCAAGTTCTGGCTCCACATCTTCTTCCAGCACAAAGTTTGCCCTTCTCGGTGCACTTTACAAGACCTTCTGTAACGCTCGGTGGAAAGAAATTCTCTCTATCTTTCCCTTTTCCTTTAACAACAGTTTTCCCATCATTTTTTTCCATCATCCAGAGCTGCTCTGGCTCAAGAAGGACTCAGAGAAGCTGGACATTCTGGGCTTGTGCCTGGTTCTTTGGGGCCGGGTCATCAGGACATCTGTTTGGACAGTACTATTAGCACATTTCCATCATTTCATCAACTTGACTGCATTTGTGAATATAAGTGCCTCCCCCACCACCTTTAGAACTGTCTATGTAGTTAAAAAAAAATCACAAAGAGTATGAATGGGTGCCAGTCTTTCTGTAGGAAGCCAAGATCCCAAACCCTCAAGATCAATTTGAAATTCTCCCCTATAGCGATTCAGTTTTAGGGAATGGTTCAGATTTTCCTGCCAAATTTCCCTTACTGTCAGATTTCCAGCTGGACCTGGCTGTCTGTCAGGAGCCAGATTCTCTGAGTCCAGCCATCTGGGCGTGGCTTCCAGAGAAGATGGGTGCTGCTGATGGTGCTGAGCCATGGGGCCCTGGTCCAGGGGTGTCCAGGGGTCCATGCCTGCTCTAGTTTTAGCTCAGGACTCTGGTCTTTGATGCTGCCTGTGCCTTCTGCCTCCCCCTGGAGCTGAAACGCTGTCCTTCACACCACCAGATTCCAAGGGGGTCTTCCTGTTTGTTTGCAATCCCAGCTTCAGATTTGGACCATCCTTCAGAGATCCTGCAGCCCAGCCTGGAACCAGTTCAGAGATCCTGTTCCATACTATTCCTGACTCTGCAACCCAAAGGGTGGGCATGAAATTGCCCAAGAGTGAAACACTAGAGAAAGAGTATTTAAAAATCCAGTCATGACAGCCCAAAGACACTTGGTAGCTGGTGATGGGAAACAAACAAGGAAAGGCCTCTGTGCATAAGGGGGACACCATCCAAGTAAGACTCAACCTGGAAAATAGATAGGATTTTCCTGCCTGAAGTCAGAGATGTCTGGGAAAACCTTCAGGCCACTGGTACACAAAGTCATCTAGTGGAAAGGATTTGAGTAGCTGCAGGGTGAACCAGCCAAGCATGTTTGAATTCCAGAGGAATTCTAAAGTTCCAGCATCCACACGGATTTTCCAGATGTTAGAAACAGAAATAATGGGACAAGGCCGAAAAGTTGGAGAACCTCTATATACGTGAGAAAAACAAACCAAAACTCTGTTTTTAAAGATTCAAATTAGAGAAGCTGAGCTGGATGGCAGTTCTGGCTTAAGGACTTGCCAGGTCATTTGTGGAACAGTCCTGGCGTGGGTTCTTCTAAAAGCAGACCCTAAGTTTTGGCTGCAAGTCGCTTGTATGGGAAGGTAGGTGAGAAACGCAGATGGGGGCCTTGAGAAGCAAGACAGAAAAGTCAAACATGAATGTGTCAATCCGAGCAGGTCACTGGTGTGGTTGCAGTGGGGGTGGATGGTGGGACTGGAGGCCCCGGGGCCCGGGCAGGAGGTGGGGAGAAGGTGATGGAGAAGGGGAGCTGGTGCTTATCTCCTGGTGCCCCTCCCTTTTCGTGGGGCTACTGTGGGTGGGGAGGGGGGTTGTTAAGGCCCAGCTGATCCAGGCTGCCTGCCCACACTGTTAGAAACAGAGTTCTCAGCCCGAGAGACTGGGGGTCGTGGAAGCAGAGAGCTGTCAACATGCCTGCAGACACCGTGTTGCTGCCTGTGCGCAGAGGTGGGCTGCGGAGTGTGGCCCAAACAACACAGCTACCTGCCCGTTTGGACAAGAATCCACAGGAACGGAGGTGCAGACATAAAACCCAGCTGATGAGAGAGCGCTGTCTGGAGTGGACAAAGACAGACACTGCATACCTGGTTACTCCAATGGGGAGAGAGGAGGAGATTCACTGACTGAGCAGATAATCTGAGCTCCTACCATAAGCCCACTGTATGCCCAGCAGAGAGGGACTGGCAACCTGCTTTGGTAAAGAACCAGCCTGTGTCCAGCAGTCTGCGGCTCCAGGTAGAGGCGTGGTGCCCATGATCTGCCCGTGGTGTGAATTTGGGCTGTGTCTCTGTTGTGTAGCTCCCTGGGTCCTATCCATTTTTGGAACCAAACCTGGTTTTCTAGTCTTCCCTTCATGTCTATCAGCTACTCAGCATCCTCCCAAGAAAATAATTTTCTGCAGGTGTTAGCCTGTGAAGTTTCTATCGCCACTTAGAACCTAGGCTGGTACACATTCCACTATTCAATCACGTGTTTCACAAATGTTTGTTGAGCACCTAACGGGCCAGGTGTTGTACGAGGCATTGGGATACGGGGTGGAAAATACACACACCCCACTTGCATGGATCTGATGTGGCAGGGGGGTGGGCAGAGCTCACAGTGAGTGAGGATTGGCGCAGGCGGAGGGCACCTGATGAGCTTTTGGGTGGTCAAGCCATGTCTTTCTGAGGAGTTGATTTGTAAGTTAAAACCCCAAAGGCCAGAGGGAGCCGGGCTTGGGGAGACCTAAAGGAGGAGGAATCCAGGTTGGGAGGAGAGCTGGGTCAAGGGCTCTGCTGAGTCTGGCACGCTGGAGAAAGAGAGAGATGGCTAGTGGGGCTGGAGCACACAGGGGCGGGGGTGGTTAGGAAGTGCAGCCCTGGAGAAGACAGAGCACATGGAGGGTGTGTTTGGACGTCTTTGAATCAATAAATCAATAAGCAGAGTCAAAAAGACTTGCTTACGAATCAGACATAGAGCTAAGGAAAGGGAGTTAAAAGGCTGATGCCTTTTACTGAGATGAGAAACCAGTGAGGGCTGCATGGTGTTCTTGGGGTGCCGTTTGCTGCTCTTTTACAAATGCGTGGTGAAATCAAGGATTCCCTCATGTGCTTTGTCATGTGGCATGCCTGTTGAATTTTCAAGTGAGCAATAGCAGGAGGGCAATGGAACTTCAGGGCAGTGTCTAGGACCAGAGGCATGGATCGGGCACTTTGGGGGAATATACGATACAAAGAAAGTCACAGATTTTCTAGACACTCTAGACACATCAGAGTAAAACTACCAAAAGTCAAAGGATAAGACATAACCTTAAAAGTAGCCAAGTGAAATGGTGCAGGCTTCCTGGGTGGCTCAGCAGTAAAGAATCTGCCTCCAATGCAGGAGACACAGGAGAACAGGTTTGATCCCTGAGTCAGGAAAATCAGCTAGCAGCTTCCCAGCAGACACCCCTGGAACTCTGAAGTTTAGAATGGGCTCAGGTGGCTTTTCCTGGGGGTACTTCCCAGGTGGTAAAGAAACTGCCTGCCAATGCAGGAGATGCTGGAGATGCAGATCTGATTTCTGGGTCAAGAAAGTCCCCAGGAGGAGGACATGGCAACCGACTCCAGTATTCTTGCTTGAAAAACCCCATGGACAGAGGAGCCTGAGGGGTACAGTCCATGGGGTAGCAGAGAGTTGGACATGACTGAGCGACTAAGCACATGATGCTTTAAGTCACAAGTCCAGATGAGACAGCCCAGTTTGTGAGTGTAGATAGAGGAGGGAAAGCAGCTTAGAATAGACTTCTCAGCACACTTAGAGGTTAGGGGTTGAGCAAAGGAGACGGACCCAGCCAAACAGTCTGAGAAGGAGCAGCTGGAGCAGTTAGAAGACAACCAGGAGAGAAGGATACCTTGGAGAGAATGGAAAGAAACTCTTTCAAGAAAAGAGTGTTCGGCTGTGTTGAGTGCTGCTGAGATGAGGGCAGGGAGGTCTCAAGAAGGTTTGCACAGATGCTGACCTATGCATTAGGTGCCCTCCGCAGCCAGGAACGGAAACCCTGTCTCACACTGGCTTTGCCTGTAAAAATTTTTCATCCCCACCTCCCAGGAAATCCAGAGCGTGGGCTGCGGGGCCGCTTGGTTAGATGTTGACTGATGTCATCAAGGACCAGGTGCTTTCATTGCTCTGTGCTATTTTCAGTGGGGGCTCTACCTTTGTGCTGGTATCAAGATGGTCCCATTTGGACATGGCAATATTTAAAGGAACAGGAGGCCTGTCTCTGTCTGTGGCTCTCTCGAGAGGGAAGGTGGGTTTCGTAGCAGCTTCCCAGCAGACACCCCTGAAACGCTGATGTTTAGAATGGGCTCAGGTGGCCTTTCCTGGGGGGTACTTCCCAGGTGGTAAAAAATCTGCCTGCCAATGCAGGAGACACTGGAGATGCAGATCTGATTTCTGGGTCAAGAAGATCCCCTAGAGGAGGAAATGGCAATTCACTCCAGCATTCTTGCCTGGAGAATCCCATGGACAGAGGAGCCTGGCGGGCTACAGTCCATGGGGTCGCAGAGTCAGACAGGACTTAGCGACTGAGCATGCACGACCTTTCCTCATCTGAACACTGGCATGATAACTCTTAGACAAACGAACCCACCTCCATTTGGGCCCAGGGTGGGAAGGTCAGTGGGATTCTGGTCAGGGAGCTGGGGGCTGACTGTATCCATTGCTGTATGTGCACAGGTTTGTGTATGTGTGTGTCCGTGACACAGTGACATGGGCCATGTAATAAATGGTGTGTCCTTCCACCAGGGGTGTAAGCTTTATTCTTGTAAATCAACTCTTGATATTTTTTCAAAGGAAAAAACCAAACAGCAGAAGCAAAACTTGATAGTTTTTGTTAAAGAGAGCACTGGAACCAATGCGGCTAACTGACATTTCCTGTCTATTGCGGTCGCTCACCGTGGTCCCTCACTGCGGTCCAGGAAAAGCCAAGATGTAAATTCAACTGCATCAGCAAGGCACCCGCCCTGCTGCATCTCTCAACCTGGATGACGGTGGCCCTTGCCTGACACTCCCGCCCATGCCTAATTCCCCACCTTCTCCATTTGTCTGGTTTCCTCCACTCATCCCAGGGCCAGCCCTAATGCTTGTAACCCATGGCAGTGCTTGGAAAACAGCAAGTGAAAAAAGATTTTGAAAATTTGTCCACCTTTGTTTTTTTTTTTTGCAATTCCATGGGCAAAAGAGAGATTCAATGTTCGAGTGCTTGGCCCTTGTTTACATATAATAGCGTGTCGAATTTCCCACCCTGTCAAGGGAATTTAGGCTACTGGTGATAAGACACAACTTCGGAATAATGCAAATAAGGATTAACCATTTCCACAAGCAAAAATCTGTGCATGCTTTCTACTATTTAGAGTAAAGGTGTCAAATTAGAATACATTCTAATTCTGTTCCATTCTATTCTACTCTCTTCTATTCTGCTTTGTTCATTTTATTCTATGTTACAATACATTTAGAAAACCGTTTCCTTCTGTGGGATCACCCTGGGAAAGGTTGGAGTGAGTCTGGGTCTGTTTAGCATCAAACTTGAACCAAATGGCCAAACAGCTTTGGTTTGTAAAGTAAATGTCTGAAGGGAATTTATATGAGTGGTTCTCTAGTCTTGCCACAAATGAATCACACTGGGATAGCCTTTCCTCCGATGACCAGAATGTAACGTATATCAGCTCAAATCCTTGCCTTTAATGGAGTTTCAAAATAAAAGCCCGTTTTCACTGAAAGGACGCTCACACGCAGGCTCTCGTCAGTCTCCTTGTTCCTCAAGAGCCCGCTCGAGAAATTTGCCGGCTGCTTGGGGTCCGTGCTCCAGTCCCTGTAGCCGTCGGATTGGACATTCTCCTGCCTTTTAAGGAAACACGCAGCCGCTGGGAGCGGTCCAGTCTGCACACCCGGATCCCATTGCCTGCCGTTTTCGCAGTAGAGCCTCGCCAGCGTGGCAGAGAGGAGGCTAAAAATAGCAGGCAGGGTGCAGCCGCCTTCCCCACCACGGCAGCTCTCCTCTGCTGTGAAAATAGAGGAACCGTCTGCTGGGTCTCGCTGGGACTCCGTGCTTCCCTTGTTTGGCAGAAGTTGCTGCGCCAACCCCACCCCAAATTAATTTTTGCTTTCAGAGAGGAGCTCCATCAGCCTGGGGCTTTCAGGCCAGGCCCTCTGGTGATCGCCCTGACAGCCAGGCTCACGCCTTCCTACCCTTCGCAGTGGACAGAATGGGACGGTGCAGAGGACAGGTGTTAGCACGCAGAGCAGCCTCCCTGATGCATCAGAGACCTGCCCCCAGTCTCAGCTCCCGAGTCTGTTTGGAGCTCATGCAGTATGTGGGGTGGGTTGGCCTCTCAGACCCATATCTTTCAAGGGCCTGGCAGGTTTCCTGGATGATCAAGGCTGGGGAAGGGACTGCTAAGGGCTTGTGGCACAGAGTGGGGAGAGGCCCATCGTATGGGCATTCAGGTTTAGTCAATGTCCCCCAGGCACACCTGGCCCCCGGGCTACCAGTTTGCAGTCTCCAGTTTAGAGGTGCTGCGTGGAAATCACTGTTGCTGTGTCTGGTCTGCGACGATGCAGAACTCTGAGCTGTGGCCTGGAAGTAAAACCCAGCTTGACCTCAGAATCACTGGATGTGACCCCCCAACAGAAGACTGGAGCACATGACAAGGTCTGCAGGTCTGATGGTAAATACGTGCCTGCCTGAGAGTTGCCAGGGTTGTCTGAAGATCCATTATGTCCAGCAAGGCTGTTCCCATGAAGAGTAAACAGGATCTGTGATACAATGCAGGAGGTGTCCTGAATGTGCTGGGCACCCAGAGTCACAAGAGAAGAGGAGGCTGACCTGTCATGTGAGCCAAACGCTCAAGATGTTATCATAAATGAAGTGCCTGGAGAAAGAAGCTTCTGGAAGAGAAGCTCAGACCAACTCCTTCTCACTCCAGCCTCGGGGATTTGGCCCTTCCGGAGCACCATCGTACCTGGTAATGACACAATCCGACAACGTTAAGAACAGTCATGCTGGCGTGCCTGGGTGTGTGTGTGAGCCTGACAACTCTTTTGATGTGCGGTACCGGACCCTGCGGGCCGGGGCTTGCGTGTGCCCTACCCAGATGGGCTCTGTGTTAACAGCCGGGGAAACGGTGGAGTTGTCCTCTGTCTGCTCAAGCAGGGGAGACAGACACGCACACAACAATCGCAGGGCAGATGAACTTACCTACAAAACAGCAATAGAATCACAGATGTAGAAATCAAACTTACGGTTAGCAGGGCAGGGAAGTGAAAGGGAGGGATAAATTGGTAGATTGGGATTGCCACATACACAGTACTAAATATAAATGAGATAACTAATAAGGACCTACTTTACTCAACGCTCTGTAATGGCTGTATCGGAAAAGAATCTAAAAAAGAGGGGATATATGTATGAGCTTCCCTGGTGGTTCAGTGATAAAGAACCTGTCTGCAATGCAGGAAACACAGGTTCAATCTCTGGGTTGGGAAGATCCTCTGGAGAAGGAAATGGCAATCCACTCCAGAATTCTTGCCTGAAAAGTCCCATGGACAGAGGAGCCTGGCAAGCTACAGTCCGTGAAGTCATAAAAGAGTAAGATACAACTTAGCAACTAAACAACCACAGGTACAACTGATTCACTTTGCTCTATACCTGAAACTAACACAATGTTGCAAATCAACTGTACCCCAATAAAATTTGTTTTAAAAATTGCAGTGCGATACAGCAAGAGCTTTGATAGAGGGATGCCCAAGGCAGAGACACCACTGCCAAATGAGCCTGAGAAAGCCCATAGGGATGAAAAAAATGAAAAATCTTGGCCTTGCCTCTTAAATAGCATTTAGAGGCCAATGTACAGACAAGGAAACACAAGATACTTGTTCCAGTGGAGGTGAGAATGAGGGATGTCCCTGAGCACAATGGCTTGGTGGTTTTGGAGAGAAGCAAGTGTTCAGGAGACATGAATTTTGTTACTGTTGGACCTGCCTGAGATGGTAGAGATGAAGCTGGAATGAAAGCCAGCCCACAGGTCTTCAAGGGCCTTGTTTGTCATGCAAAAGGGTTGTGCTTAATACCTTGAAGTCAGAGGGACATTGACTAAAAAATATCAGCAGGTGAAGGACACAATTGTATCTCAGCACAGCTGGACAATCTCCTCCCACTTTCTGTCATTATGAACTGTTGGGTTTATGTCAAGGGGAACAGGGAGATTGGAAAGGAGCCTATTAGCAGCTCTCATTTTGTAGGCAGGGCAGTAGAGGCTCAGAGAAGTTTTGAGCCACATAGCTGCTGGTGGACAAATTGGCATTTGAATTCAACATGGCCTGAACATCTGTCTTGACTTCTTTGTCCTTTTTCCTTTTGGCCTATTTATTGTTCTGTTTGCAAGTTTTCTTAGTAAATGATTTTCACAAATATTGTACACTTTTTAAGTTCTTGCCCTTTACCTTTGTTTACAAGACTTTACATTTTTCTGAACTCATATCTGCTTCCTGGTGGCTCAGATGGTAAAGAATTGAACTGCAATGCATGTGACCTGGGTCAGGAAGATCCCCTGGAGAAGGAAATGGCAATCCACTCCAGTGGTCTTGCCTGGGGAATCCCATGGACAGAGGAGCCTGGTAGGCTACAGTCCATGCAGTTGCAATGAGTCGGACATAACTGAGAACTCGTATCTAATTTTTTTTCCCCTTATAAACTTTTCCTCTGCTACCAGACTTCAAAATGTGATCTCTCTCTCCAGGTTAAAAAACAGCATGGGAGATGCAGCTTGACCATCTGCCCAGGCCCTAGGCCCCTTCTCTGACAACTGTCCTGTATCCTGACCCCCCACCCGACAGTGTCAGAGTCATGTCTTACTCAAGGAACCACAGCAAAGGGCGAAATCTCCAGGTCAGCTGTTAATCAACAGAAGTGAGCTTTGACAGTCCCTAGGTTGGAGACTTGGGTTACATCCCTGAGTTGGGAAGATCCCCTGGAGAAGGGAACGGCTACCCACTCCAGTATTCTGGCCTGGAGAATCCCATGGACTGTATAGCCCATGGGGTCATAAAGAGTCCTACGTGACTTTCACTTTTTGGGGGCTTCCCTTGTGGCTCAGCTGGTAAAGAATCCGCCTGCAATGCAAGAGACCTGGGTTTGATCACTGGGTGGGGAAGATCCCCTGAAGAAGGGAAAGGCTACCCACTCCAGTATTCTGGCCTAGAGAATTCCATGGACTGTATAGTCCACGGGGTTGCAAAGAGTTGGACACGACTGAGCAGCTTTCACTGACTCACTCACTCAGGTAGTCAGGGTCTTAAGCCTGGCTGGCCCGAGGATGCCAGGCTGTGGCACAGACATCATGGGTACTACCTGCTGAAACTGAGAGGTGGCTCAGCGAGGCTCTGTAGCCAGGGAAATATCAGTGATCGTGAACGGAGGCCTCAGGTTTCTCAGCATCTCAGGTCATCCTTGGGTGCAAGAAGCAAGTGGCTGACCCCAGCTCTAAGTGGCCTGCAAGGAATAAAGAGAGGCCTCTGCAAAGGGGTGCACAGCAGCGGTACCGCTACAGCATCACGTGGCACCAGGTCCCAGCCTCACCCCCTCCTGGCCGGATGGCCAGGCCAGGTGCTCATCTCCCTCTTTCCTCCAGGCCGGGCACAGGAGAAGTGGCCATTGGCACCTCGTTCATCTTCTGCTTCTTGATTCTGACCCCCAGAGTTTTGGTTTCTTTTCCTTCTGGTAGGGTCTGGAAGAGTGCCTTATTTGGTTGAAACATGCAGGGTAAGGAGTATTGACTTAGGCTGCTTGTAAGTTTCACAAGCCGCCCAGAAGCCCTTCTGCAGAAGCTCTGGACTGGCTGGTACATGAGAGTGATTTATCCTTCATTACAGCCCGCAGTCACCTCCCACATGCTCTCTACATCATCTAATTAAGATTCTTCATCCCCCACTTCTTCCCTGCTTCCCAAACCTTCCCCCTGAGCCTTCTGAATCACCACTACTGTCAGCAAACTCCCCTTACATCATCAATAAATTTTTCAGAGTGATTTTTTTCCCCTCCTATTTGCTTGCTTGAAAACTAGCTTTCCCCCCGGGGGATGCTGTCTGCTTCCATCCTTTGAAGGGTTTTGCTCTGAATCCCATCAGTGCCGTGCCAGAGGGCGGCTATGCCATCTTGCTTCCATCATCACCTCCTAGAGCCGTTACTGCCCCACACCCCCACCCCGGCCCAGTAAAAACTCCTGCCTCCCATTGCTTTGCTGTCATCTGCCTACCTCCTTACCGCTGTCTTCGTTGCCGTCTCCTCCATCACAAGAAGTGTGACCATTCTCAGAGATGGCAGAGTTGGTCCCCAAAACATGTCTCAATAAATAACCTTTCTGCACCCAAATCTCCATCTCAGACGCTGGTTTGTTGCCCCTAACCTGTGGCGGTAAGCATACACCCAGTGGCTGGGTACCACTACAGACCTGGTGAGTGGTGTTTGAACTTCTCAGTGAAACGCTCTATCTGTAATATATTGTCTCCTATGAGCCCCAAACTTTTGAATAGTTAGTTGGTTAGTGTTAGTTGCTCAGTCGTGTCTGACTCTTTGTGACCCCATGGACTGTAGCCTGCCAGGATTACTGTCTGCCACCACGGGATTTCCCAGGCAAGAACACTAGAGTGGGTAGCCAGTCCCTTCTCCAGGGGATCTTCCCGACCCAAGGATTGAACCCTGATCTCCTGTATTGCAGACAGGGTTCTTTACCATCTGAGCCACCAAAAAAGGACATTAATTCAAATTTGGTTGTGGACCCAAGGCGAAGTCATACCATGCAGATGGGAAAAGGTCAAAACTGAAGGTCATTGGGCAAAGAAAACAGACATTTAGGTCTCAGTAATTTTTGTGGATAACTTTTGTTCCTAAATATTTCATGAGTCTTCAGGAACCAGGGTCTGGATTAGTTCGTGTGTCCCTCACGACCCACAGGACCTCTTACTCAATGCATCTGCCTAGAATGGAGAATGAATGTGTGGATGTTGGCCGCTTGGCAGTGCAGGCTGTTAGGACATCTCTTGGGACACACGTGGCCATGTGCCAATGTCCTACTGCGGGCAAAATGGCCTCAGCCACCAAGGCATCCAGCTCTCAAACCCTTGCTTGAATAAGGCAGGGAGCCACATATTTGTTTGGATGCCAGTTCGAGGACCTTGCCTGCCTCCCCTCTAAACAGAGGCAGGAGGTCCATGTAGACCACTTGAAGGGTCCTTTCATATTTGTCAAGTGAAGCATTGGAATTCAAACTGCCATCTTATTTCAATGCTGTCTTTCTGCCCTTTTCAACTTTATTCCCTAATCATTCGTCTTTCTATCATTTTTTACTTTCTTCTTCTGGAATCATTTTAAACCTTTGCGTCACCATTTAATCCTCTTTAATAGCTTCTTGGGTGTTCAGGATCTCAGTTTATGCGGCTTCATTTTTCCTTTTCGAATGTGAAAACTTCTTAGGTTGTTTACTTATGCTTTTTGATTCTTCCCAAATTAAACTTTGTGAACTTCAGGCCTTGGACCTTCTAAATTTATTTTTACTGCTACTCGCTTATTTTCTTTGAAGGCTTTTGAGTTTATCATAAGACAGACACAGAGAACCAGCATACGAGGACCAGCTGTGATTCGACAGTCAGTCTTCCCCAAATTGTCCATGGACATGAGGGAGTTGTGAGGAGCCAGGATGAGTCCCCCAGCCGATGGAATCAACTCAGAGTTGCCATGGAGTTTGGAGCCATCCACGCGCTCTTGGCAACGTAAAGACTCTCCTTTGGAAAGAGCCCCTGTCATGGGAGTGAGTGCAGGGTGACAATGCCACCCAGGTTCCCAATCATGAACCAGATGATGCCCGGCCCGCCGGCCAGGTGTGCTCACCCAGCTGTGCTCAGCGCCACTCCATCTTTTGGTGGAAGATCCAGGTCAGCGTGAGCAGGGTCTGCAGGCCCCAGCACCCGGCCCGAGCAAGTAACTCGCATTCTGTCACGGTGCCACCACCTCTTCAGCCTGCGCCGGTAACAGTCCACGGAGAAGACAAATGGAACAGGATGCACAGATGTTTCTGCAAGAAGGTTAGTGCCACGTGACAGTGGACAGATGCTGAGTTAAGCCCTTACTCAGGGTCTTTAACAGAGAAGGGAAAACTCCCCAAAGGCAGAGCTCTGAGCCTTTATCTCACCCACCTTGCACGAAGTCACCCTATCGGGGAGGGAGGTAACGGCCAGCAGCTGTGCGGTAGGCACCACCTTCTCACATTTACTCCTTTTGTGGTAACCAGATGGGAGAAATGGCAAGAGATGAGGCTCTACACTGGCTCCTGGACCATGGTACGAGAGTCAGGGACTCAAAATGAGCAGCACTGAAACCAGATCCCCTGGCTTGTGATGTCAAGCGGTTGGCCTATAGGCTATGTCAAATTCTCTTAGCCAGTGACTAATAGATGGTGCTCTTTCCTCTGAAGTTATATACATGACTCTAAGAATAGTCATGGGAAAAGGGATATGCAATTTCCCACAAGTGTCCCTGATGATCTGACTGCATTTTTTGGTGTGTGTTACCATGACTCTGGAATATTCTTGGTTAGAGAGGTCAGTACCGTAGGAAGAACTAAGATTTCCAGTCTTATAACAATGATGCATCCAGTGAGTAGGAAATAATGCTGCTCCTTGGCCATTCAGTGTTCCTCATGCTACTGGATTAAAGCAAAAATGCTTTAATGCACAGCAGAGTATCCTGCGGCCTTCAACCATACTCCTCTTCACCCAGTTTGCAGCAAACAGTTTTTTTATCTTTGAGGCTCCGGATCCACTCAAGTCTTGGCTGAGGTCTTGACTCCTGTCTGACTTCTGCTCCCTCTGGGAATGCTGGGTCTTGGATCTTTAGCTCCAGTCCCTGTCTGCAGATGACCTGAACCAGGTATACAGAAACTTCAGATCCTCCTGACTGATGGCTGAGATCCTCCAACCTGATGGCTGTTTCTCAGTATCCTCATCCACTTTGGTTCACCTGAATTGTTGTTCCCACTTGGACACAAGTCATGGGGGTCCTGGCTTCCTCCAGCCATGACTCATCCTCCCTAATTCAAAGCCTGTTTGACTCAGACCTTCATCTCCAGCATGTCTTGTGCCCAAGTTTCCTTGACCATAACCAGAAATGGAAGTATCAGTGGTGTGAGCTCAGGAAGGCAGTTCTAGAATGTTGATGAAAATCATCAAGAAATAATCTATAATGGGAATAGAACAGCATTTTATGTGAGACAAGCCGAGGACTATAGTCCAGAAGCCAGCCTCTCTGATCAATCTGAGGAACTTCTCTAGAGAAGCAGGGCTTTCAGCACAGTTTTATGTCTTGTCAGAGCAGGAACATCAAACAAGACATAGAAACAACCTAGATGTCCCTCAACAGGGGAATGGGTAAAGCAGATGTGATATATATATGTACATACACAATAGAATATTACTCAGCCATGAAAAAGAACGAAATAATGCCATCTGCAGCAACATGGACTGACCTAGAGATTATCATACCAAGTGAGGCAAGTCAGATAGAAAAAGACAAATATCATATGATATCACTTATATGTGGAGACCAAAATATGACACAAAGGAACTTATGTACAAAACAGAAACAGACTCACAGACTTAGAGAACAGGCCTGTGGTTGCCAAGGTGGGGAGGTACAGGCGAGGGATCGATTGGGAGTTTGGTATTAGCAGATGCAAACTATTTTATATAAAACAGATAAACATCAAGGTCCTACTGTATAGCAAGGACACTATATTCAATGTCCTGTGATAAACTAGAACAGAAAAGAACATGAAAATAAAGGAAAAAAAAAAACTAAACAAGTTGTGGACGTGTTTCTTTAAGGTTTCAAAACAAGACCAGATTAGCATGTACACGGCGACTCAGCACATACATGTACCGTGTATGCTGCCTTGGCACCTGGGAAGGAACTCTTGGCATTGCAGGAGGACCAGCATCAGTGCCCCACGATGGGAGGCATTTATTCTTTTACTTCTGATCAATGTGCCCCTTTTTAAAAAAATAATGAAAGAAGATGCACAGTGTATGTTTGATAGGCTCCTTTGATCAGCATAAAATTCAAGTCATCTCATGTATAAGCCAGAATGACTTCCTTAGACCTCAATATGTAAACACATCTTGTGTATCTTTTCTCAGATAATTGGGAAGAAGTGTCAGGAGGTGAACTAAGAACTTGGAGGCAGCTTGTTTTACTGGAAAGAGTCTGCAGTCAGACAAAAAAAGACACACACTGCGGAGGGGAACAGATTGGACTTGAATCTCCGCTTGGGCCCAGAACATCTGTGTAGGCAGAGGAAGCATCCTAACCACTCTAAGCCTCAGTTTTCTAGCATCCTAACCACTCTAAGCTTCAGTTTTCTCGTCTGCAAAACTGGTTCACTGAGCTAATGTCTGTGGAGGATTCCTAATGTATGTGCACAGTTCAATACATATTTTTTGTTTTAAATCTTTAGTATTAACTATTCTACTACAGGGCTTCCATGATAGCTCTATTGGTAAAGAATCTGCCTGCAATGCAGGAGACCCTAGTTCTATCCTTGGGTTGGGAAGATACCCTGGAGAAGGGAAAGGCTACCCACTCCAGTATTCTGGCCTGGAGAATTCCATGGACCGTACAGTCCATAGGGTCGCAAAGAGTTGGACATGACTGAGCAACTTTTCCTTTCTTTCTGTTACAGAACACTCTTTTCTTTATTATCCAAAGGTATTATACATACTATTGTCATTCAGTTTCTAAGTCATGTCTGATTATTTGCGACCCCATGGACTGCAGCACGCCAAGCTTCCCTATCCTTCCCTATCTCCTGGAGTTTGCTCAAACTCATGTCCATTGAGCCCGTGATGCTATCCAACCATCTCATCCTCTGTGGCCCCTCATACACACTACTATATATAAAATGGGGCCTCCCAGGTAGCACTGTGGTAAAGAATGTGCCTGCTAATGCAGGAGATGCAAGAGACATGGGTTCCACTCCTGGGTCAGGAAAGATCCCCTGGAGAAGGGAATGGCAACCCACTGCAGTGTTCTTGCCTATTAATTCCATGGACAGAGGCGAGAGATACAGCTCATAGGATTGCAGAGAGTCAAACACAACTGAAGCGACTTAGAATGCACACGTATGTAGCACAGGGAACTTTACTTAATACTCTGTAAAGGCCTATATGGATAAAGAATCTTAAAAAGAGTGCGTGCACGCGTGCTCAGTCGTGTCCAACTCTGTGCGACCCCATGGACTGTAGCCTGACAGACTTCTCTGTCCATGGAATTTTCTAGGCAGGAATACTGGAGTGTGTTGCCATTTCCTACTCCAGGGGATCTTCTTGACCTAGGGATCGAAGCTGCATCCCTGTGTCCCCTGCATTGGCAGCCAAATTCTTTACCACTGATCCCCTTGGGAAGCCTGTAAAACTGATTCACTTTGCTTTACACCTAACACTAACACAATATTGTAAATCAACTGTGCTCCAATAAAAAAAATTTAAAAACTAAACAAGGTATTGTAAATATTACCATTAAAACTCCATTTGCATTTCTGTTATTTTATATCTCAGTTAAGAGTGAACGGTCTTACCACCCACCACTTTTAAAAGACTTCTTACGTTTGGGCTTTTGTTATCTCAAAGGCAGACAAGTTCGGTTTATTTGGAAGTGCTCATACAATATATAAGGTTTTATTTTCACCCAAAGTGGGTTTGCTGAGGATTGTGGTATACTGACTGAAAGCTCTGGCATCATAATGAATGTTAAGTTTGAGATCAAAGGCAAAGTTCAGTCATCCATGGCAGCTAGTCTTGTGTGAATTAGCCATGATTCATCTCAAGGCAAACACTTGTTGCCATGTTAGTCATGGAAAAGCCTGTGGTCTAGCCTGCCTTTGGAGTGGGCAATGTCATATACATTAATTCACTTAACCCTCACAACAGTTCTGTAAAGGAGATACAGAGGTGGAGAAGGTGAACGAACTTGACAGACGAGGAAATGAAGTTCTGAGGCTCGGGGTGGGGCCGGGTCGAGGTCACACCCTTGATGAGCGAGGAGGGCTGGCCTCTTGTCTGCTGCATTTGTTTCCTCTCACTTCGCACACTTCCTGGCTGCTGCTCTGGGTGTTTGAGTGAGAGTTGGAGAAAACACACCCTCATCTGCACTGCTGGTCCTCTCTCTGGGTGTTGTATGGCACCAGCTAGCAGGTGTGGGCTTCCCAAGTGGTGTGCGTGGTAAAGAACTGCCTGCCCATGCAAGAGATGTAAGAGACATGGGTTTGATTCCTGGGTCAGGAAGATGCCCTGGAGGAGGGCATGGCGACCCACTGCAGTATTCTTTCCTAGAGAATCCCATGGACAGAGGAGCCTGGCAGGCTACAGTCCGTGGGGTCATAAAGAGTCAGACGTGACTGAGGCGACATAGCACGCACAGGTAGCAGTTGTGACCACATGTGCCTGAAAGGTATCCTTTCAACGTGGTTGGTCAACGCGTCTCTTTGGACAAGCCATCCCAAAGATGCCACACTGAAAATGAGACACTTTCATATGAAACTTGTTCTAGTAAAACAAAGCAGGATTGCCTTTCTCTTGGTATAAGTACTATTAAAGTTTTCAACTAAATGAATTTTTCTTTTTTAAGTTGAAGTATAAAGAATCCCCCGGCAATGTGGGAGACCTGGTTCAATCCCTGGGTTGGGAAGATCCCCTGGAGGAGAGCATGGCAACCCACTCCAGTAATGCTGCCTGGAGAATCCCCATGGACAGAGGAGTCTGGCAGACTATGGGGTTGCAAAGAGTTGGACACAACTGAGAGATTAAGTACACATAGTCAATCTACAACGTTGTGTTAGTTTCAAGTGTACAGCAAAGTGATTCAGTTACACATATAGTATTTTATACATACATATATATATATATATATTCTTTTTGAAGATTCTTTTCTACCCAGGTGATTGCAGAGTATTGAGCATAGTTCCCTGTGCTGTACAGTAGATCCCTGCTTGTCTAGTCTATACGCAGTAGATCCCTGCTTGTCTAGTCTATACGCAGTAGACCCCTGCTTGTCTAGTCTATACGCAGTAGACCCCTGCTTGTCTAGTCTATACACAGCAGACCCCTGCTTGTCTAGTCTATATGCAGTAGACCCCTGCTTGTCTAGTCTATATGCAGTAGATCCTTGCTTGTCTAGTCTATACACAGCAGACCCCTGCTTGTCTAGTCTATACACAGCAGACCCCTGCTTGTCTAGTCTATACACAGCAGACCCCTGCTTGTCTAGTCGATACGCAGCAGACCCCTGCTTGTCTAGTCTATACGCAGTAGATCCTTGCTTGTCTAGTCTATATGCAGTAGATCCCTGCTTGTCTAGTCTATACGCAGTAGATCCTTGCTTGTCTAGTCTATACGCAGTAGATCCCTGCTTGTCTAGTCTATACGCAGTGGTTCTCGTTTCAATAAGTTCCTTAAAGTAACACCTGTGCCCTACTGCGCTCAGTCGCTCGGTTGTGTCCCGCTCTTCGCAGCCCCGTGGACTGGAGCCTGCCAGGTTCCTCTGTCTACGGAATCTCCCAGGCAATAATACTGGAGTGTGTTGCCATTCCCTACTCGGGGTGATATTCCTGACCCAGGGATCGAACTCGCGCCTCTTGTGTCTCCTGCATAGGCAGGTGGATTCTTTAACACCGTGCCACCAGGAAAGCCCCAAAATGCACCTACTATGTTTGAATAGTTTGGAAGTTAAGAACGATTCATATATTTTATTTTTAATTATATGAATTGCTCTTTAATTCCAAACTGTCCATACACAGAAGGTGCATTTTTAAGGAACCTCTTGCTGCTACAACTCCCCTGAGGTTTGTACCCATATGTAGGCATTCCTGAGCTGCTTGAAGAGATCTAGGTAGGGCCATGAAAGGTGTTCTTGGATGATGTCAAGATCACCCTGGGGTTCCCTGGTGGCTCAGCAGGTAACAAATCTGCCTGCCATTCAGGAGACCGCCTGCAATGCAGGAGATGCAGATTCGATACCTGGGTCAGGAAGATCCCCTGGAGGAGGAAATGGCAAGCCACTCCAATATTCTTGCCTGGGAAATCCTTGGATAGAGAAGCCTGGTGGGCTATAGTCCACAGGGTCACAGAGTTGGATACAACTTAGCGACTAAACCACCATCCCCAAGATCACATTAAATGTACAGTGCTGCAGCTTTCAAAGCATAAGTTCATCATCTCAGCTAAACTGATACTCACCATAGCCCTGGGAGACAGGCAGAGCAGAACCTGTGCTCATTTCATTGGAACATGGACATGTCCAAAGGCATCAGAGGGATACGTAGCTCCATGACCCTGTTCTTTGATTCTGTAGCTTACACGGTGTTAAAGAAGATATTTGCCATTTTATGTAGGGTGACTCGTTTGAAAACATTCCTATACTGCCTTCCGTTCACTGGAAGATCTGGGGAAAGTAACTACTAGCAGTATAGCTGCCACTACCCAGCTCTCAATTCTTTCTTTCACCAGAGTTTAGCTGGGAATTGTGGTCAGCACAATGAATCATCTCTTCCTCGTCAAGGCATTTGACCAGCTTTTTAAGATCTCCTCGTGGACATGCTGGAGAAATATGAGGTTGAGCCTGGGATGCTGAGGCAAATTCCTAGCTGGCTAGCGGTGTCCAAAGGGATTGTTGACTCAGTCACCCAAAGGGTTTTGGTCTTTGCGTTGTAGAGCTCTCTCCAATTCTAGACTGTTCAGCACTTTTATCAGGGCCGTGTACAGAAACACAGAGCTTACTATTTTCACATTTAGAGAGAGCATAAAGGGCTTCCCTGGTAGCTCAGTTGGTAAAGAATCTGCCTGCAATGCATTGGGACGGAGACTGATGAGAAGTTGATTGAAGGGGGCTGAGTCTATAAAAATCCACTTTTTTAAAGGTTTATTTATTTTTTAATTAAAGGATAATTGCTTTACAGAATTTTGTTGGTTTCTGCCAAATATCAACATGAATCAGCCATAGGTGTAAAAATCCACTTACTGCTGCTGCTGCTAAGTCGCTTCAGTCGTGTCCGACTCTGTGCGGCCCCATAGACGGCAGCCCACCAGGCTCCCCCGGCCCTGAGATTCTCTAAGCAAGAACACTGGAGTGGGTTGCCATTTCTTCCTCCAATGCATGAAAGTGAAAAGTGAAAGTGAAGTCGCTCAGTCGTGTCCGACTCTTAGTGATCCCATGGACTGCAGCCTACCAGGCTCCTCTGTCCATCGGATTTTCACTTAAATTGGCATAAACGTGAATACTTCTGTTTGGATCTGCTCACCCAAATCCCAGAAATGAACTACCTTCCAATATAGGGTAAAGAAATAATAGTTTAATAGTAGGGACTTCCCAGGTGGTGCTAGTGGCAAAGAACCTGCCTGCCAGTGCAGATGTTGGAGACACTGATTAGATCCCTGGGTCAGGAAGATCCCCTGGAAGAGGGCATGGCAACCCACTCCAGTATTCTTGCCTGAAAAATCCCATGGAGAGAGGAACTGTGTGGGCTATGGCCCATGGGGTCACAAAGAGTCAGACATGACTGAGGTGACTTCACAGGCACGCAGTCAAATATGAGTAAACACTGTTAAATATCCACTGAAAAGCTTGTTTGATTTCACATGAGTTTATGGAAATATGGTGTTTAGGTGGAGGTCTGGTGAGACCACACCGAAGGAACTGCTGCTCCAGAAGAAGCCCGTCGGGAAATGTGTGTGTAGGAGAGGATGCTCACGGTGTGGAGGCGGCGCCAGTCCCTGACTGTGAGGATGCTTGAAGGAAGCAGAGGTCTTCCAGGAGCAAAGGGAAGATGCGGGGTGACAGGTCAGTGGTTATTTCCTGCACCTGTGAGACGCTCTTCTGTAGAAGACTTCCTTTCAGTCCTAAGATTTCAAACCAGGTGGGTAGATGGTAGAAGATGAAGTGGCCTGCATAAGGCTGGGTCCCAGTTTTTCCAGACTCTGCAAACACTTGGAAGGGAAGATTACAGACGGGAGTTTGACCAGGGCTTTGATGCTCCCTGGGAGAACTTTACTCAGGAAATGCTTCCCGGCGGAGATGAAAGTCACACTGAGCTTTGAAGAATAAAGAGGTTTGGGATGCAGGCTTGAAGTGTCCCAAGAAGTCATTCCAGAGGCAAAACGAGCAGCAGGGTCATCAGATGAGAGGCTGGAGACTGTGACAGTTGTGACTGTGAGCTCCGTTATCTGCATGCAAACTCTGCTACTTGCTACTTGTTAGCTCTGCAACCTTGATTCAGATAGGAGGGTGGACCCCCAAAGGTAGCCACGTCCCCGTGCCTGGAACCTGTGATTATGTTACATTACATGGCAGAGGGGAGTTGAGTTTGCAGATGGGACTGAGTTTGCTAAACAGCAGACAGGGAGATTATTTTGGATTATCCATGCTCAGTCGCTCAGTCATGTCTGACGCTATGTGTCAGACGCTATAACCCCATGGATAGTAAGTAGCCCACCAGGCTCCTCTGTCCATGAAATTTTCCAGGCAAGAATACTGGAGTGAGTTGCCATTTCCTTCTCCAGGGAATATTCCAGACCCAGGGGTCAAACCTGTGTCTCTTACATCTCTTGCATTGGCAGGCAGATTCTTTACCACTGAGCCATGTGGGAAGTTCTTTGGATTATCCAGATGGGCCCAGTTTAATCACAAGAGTACTGAAAAGTGGAAGAGGCAGGGCAAAAATCAGAATCAGAGAGTGAGGCCTGAAAATGGAAACAAGATCACAGAGATCCTGGGTGGATGCCTTTGACAGTGGAGCAAGAGGTCCTAAGCCAAGAAATGCTGTGCTGTCCTTAGTCCTCAGTCGTGTCCGACTCTTTTTGATCCCAAGGACTATAGCCCCCCAGGCTCCTCTGTCCATGAGATTCTCCAGGCAAGAATACTGGAATGGGTTGCCATGCCCTTCTCCAGGGGATCTTCCCCACCCAGGGGTTGAACCCAGGTCTCCCACCTTGTAGGTGGATTCTTTACCAACTGAGCCACCAGGGAAGCCCCAAGAAATGCTAGCAGCCTCTAAGGAAGGAGAGGGCAAGGAAATGGACTCTCTCCACGAGCCCCCAGGAAGGAACCCAGTCCTGTTCACACCTCGATTTTCACCCAGTAAGACTTCTGGCTTCAAAAACTGTGCAATAAAAAATTTTGTATTGATTTAAGTTACTGCTGCTGTATATTTGTTATAATAGCAGCAGAAAGCTAGAATACTTGGGTTAGTTTGACAGCTCATAGCCAGTTTTTTAATATATAAACTAGGATATTAATAATATCTACTTCCTAGAGTTCTTGCAAGTAACCAGTACTCTACTTGACATATTGTGTGTTTTCAGTAAAAAGTCACCATCATTGTTATGAAAGACTGCTTTACGGTGATATCATTTAGCTGTCACAAGACCCTATAACCAATCCATTTCTTCCTCATCATCTTGCAAGAACTCCTGACACAACCCTCACTTCCCTAGCATTGGAAAACATCACTCCTCTGCTACCCAACTCTCTCATTTCAATTTCTAGGGAAAGACGAGTTGGCCTAGCTGTCCAGTTTGGGTCAAGGACCTACTTATCCAATCCTGATAAGGTTGACTATATGGATAACAGGAAAGAAGTTTCTAGAAAAGTGAGGCTTAGTAAATTCTCCAATCTAGAGTCCACTGCTTGGCTGTGCATGAGCACACACGTACACACACACACAGTCATTGTATCCAGAGCTGCCACTACTCTCTGAGTATAGGATCGCTGGTTAAAACTATTTCTCCCTTGTGTGGTAGATCCTAAATATGTGCACATCTGATGTGAACTGGAGGAGACAGAATAAGATGGACATTGGGAAGCACCATCCATTGGTCAATCGGATGTTTCAACATATGTCTGTTTGTTGGCATGTTGCCATGGACGTGGACTGAACAAAACGGATTTTCTTGTGTGTGTGTGTGTGTGTGTGTGTACCTTCTCATCAGTCTAATCCATTCCCTGGGTACATTGAAGATGAAGAAAGATGTGGGTGAGTCCTGAACGATGGGAAAATCTCAAGACTCTCTAAAGCTGGAGAGTCTTAGTGACCTACCTGCTTAAAATATTGCTAGGGTTCCTTTCTCTTCTATTTTTGAGGTGTACATTTGTAAATCTTTAATGCCAGACATTTTGATAACCATGATTTTTATTCATCAGGCCCACTAAAGGAAACTGTGACTTTAGCACTTTAGAGTTTCCTTAGTTCTGAGGTTAATGATCTGCAGGAAGTACACATGGGAAATAAACAGGAGCATGAGTCTTGGGGAATTTTTTCTCAAATATGCCCTGAACTGTAGCTCGAGCCTTCTCAGATTACCTTTAAGTCAAGTTTGCTTATGATCACATTTTCCCTTCATTTAGAATGAATTTATTGAGTGTCTAATATGTTCTAGGCATTGTCCTAGGCATTGTGAATGTAATTGTGAGCAAAACAAAGTTGCTGATTTCATGTAGCTTAAATTTTAGTGGAAGAACATTCCATAGTGGTTGTAAGCTGTTCAACAAAACCCAGTCTCCTCTTTGGTGGACACACACCAAAACTCTACACCCCAAGTCCCGTAAAGTTAATGTATGGACTTACGGCCAAGTCCTTTCCAGTCAAGAATTAGAGCAGAACTCAGTGCCCTTTGCCTTAATTCACATGTTCATTTTCTTACTTAGGTTCTTCTGAAATCATTGTGACCATAGGAAAAACATCTAATTGACTCGGTCTATTTTTAGGTAAAAATATTTTGATGTCCATTTTTTTTCTCTTATGAGATGTTTGTTAAGAGAAATCTATGCATCAATGCTTCTATGAAAAATATAAAAACGGGACTATCTTTGTAAACTTTAGTTCTACAGAGAAGAATTAAAAGAGTTCTTTGAAGTTTACTGTGAACTCAGACAGTAAAGCACTGAAATATACAAGTACGAAAAAAAGGTGGCACAGTGGTAAAGAATCCGCCTGGCTGGCAATGCAGGGGACGCAAGAGAGGCAGGTTCAATCTCTGAGTTGGAAAGATCCCCTGGAGAAGGAAATGGCAAGCCACTCCAGTTTTCTTGCCTGGAAAAGTCCATGGACAGAGGATTCTGGTGGGCTACAGTCCATGGGGTCATGAAGCGTTGGTCATGACTGAGCATGCACACAGGCACATGAAGGAATGGGATAATGTTTAAAGAGATTGGAAATAGCTACAATGGTTTCATTACTTGGCTTCTCCCGTGCTCCAGTTTGCTCATATGTGAAATGGGGATACTTTTAAAGATGAAGAAACTAACAGGTAGTTGAATTAGGTGCCTAGATTCTGGTGCCAGTCTGTCTGGAGTCTCTTCACAGGACTCACTTGACGTGTGGGCAACATATGTCTGCGTCTCAGTTTCCTCATCTGCAAAATAGGGTTGATAGTTCCTGTTCTGTAGGATTGTTAGGAGAATTAAATGAGTTAACATTCCAAGCACCACCTGGCACATAGCTGTGATCATGTGCTAACTCCTGACAGTTTTAGTTAAGATATCAAATATCCTATTTTCTTAAGAAAATATACACAGACTTCCAATTTTTCACTACTTTTATACAATGAAATCCCATGTTTTACCAGCCTCAAATTTTGCTGCAATTTGTTTCAATGTCTCATCACAGGAATTTCATTTTGTCTACCTTTTGAAAATAAAAATTGAGGAACTTGTCAACTTGGGATATGGCAGCCGGCTGGAAACGATGGGGAAGGGAAGCAGTTCTTCTAAAAAAGGAGATACGCTGAGTAAACAGTCCCCAAAGCAGTCCTGAGTGCGTGCCAGATGAGTAATGATTTATGAACAGGAAATCTGGGTCGGCGGGGCTTCAATTAAACAGTGTGAGGAGATGGAAACCAGATGTCTACCCTTTGTGGCAGAGGAGGCCCGCAGAGCGAGGCAGCAGGAGCAGCAGGAAGAGGCCCGCGGAGGCGGGAGGACAGGGAGGACGGCAGGGAGCACATGCGGCTTGTTGAGGGGGGGCCGCCGCGAGGAAGGAGGTCGGCGGGGGGGGCGCCAGGCAGGCCCTGATGGACTCGGACGTCCTCCAAAGTCAACTCGTAAAGTGTGTCACGGGCCAGAAAACCCGGCGCTTGTTTAGGATATACATTTTGTTTCAAGCCACATTCCCATGGAAACCTGGACACCAGCTGAAACCGCTCAGACGCTTTTGTTAACAGAGAGCATGTGTGTGTGAGTGTGTGTAAATGCGATGTATTTCAGAAGATACTTCAATGAAATACCTCTCTTCTTCCAGTTATATCTCTGAAAGAGCCCAGTTTCCTGAAAACCTAAAAGCAAGATTGACTTTTAATGTGAGCAAGAGAAGAAAGTTTAAGCGCGTGTTCTTCCTGAGGTCAAACTGTCTTGATACAAAGAGAACAAGAGATTAGGAGAAGGGTCAGCAAACTATAGCTTGTGGTTTATTTGAACCCACAGACTTTCCATACAACCCCCAGGTTGAAGGTCTAAAAAAAAAGAGAGGTGAGCAAAACAGAGGAATATGAAACAGGATTGTGTGCAGCCCACGCAGCACAAAATATTTGCCATCTGGTCATGGACAGAAAAGTTCGCTAACCCTGATGTGAAACACAGCGTCTTTGCAAGTGAGACCGGCATATAAGAGAAGAGGTCAGCCTGATACTTGCTACAAACAAAACGAGCTGAGCCCTGTTTTTGTAGCCCCATGCAGCACTGGTTGAGTTAAAGTTCACATGTTCGCTTCATACGAACCCCCTGGACCCTGTCCTCAGAAATGCGCAAAGCTAAGAAGCAGCGCACACAGGCAGAAAGGCAGGCCTGGAAAGGGTCTCTGGCTGCTTCTCGGGGAGAGCACATGATGTTTCTGGGTCTGCGCAGAGCTGTGCAGCCGCCAAGTTCAGAGCTGGCACTCACCTTCGAGCCTCAGGACGGAGCATGAGCAGTGAGGGAAAGTCACAGAAAAATGTGCCTTGGACTTCGGAGAGACCCGGAGAAATAAGGCAAAGAGAGGCAGTTACCCGATTATACCTTTGCCTTGATGTTAACGAAAGTGACTCTGATCAAATAATTATGAAAATAGCAATGCAATAAACAAAAAGTAATAATAGTTAAGCTAATCGCAGCTACAATTTATTGAGTGTTTGTAATGTGCCAGACATTGTGCTAAGCCCTTCCCCCTGAAATTATATTTAATCCTCATAATAACTTTCTGAAGATGAAGAAACAGACTCACAGGTAAAGGAACATTTCTGAAGTCAAAACTGTTAGGAGGCAGAGCTGTAGACTGCGAACAGAGTCTTCACCACTGCCATTAAGGCTGTTTTTTGTTTTTGAGCCATGCAGCAGGCAGGATCTCCGACCAGGGATTGAACCTCTGCCCCCTGCATTGGAAGGTCAGAGTATTAACCAGTGGACCCCCAGGGAAGTCTGTTATTGCTTCTCTAATGTAGAAAGGCTCAGGGTAAAGAGTATGAATATAAATAGGCAGGGTCTAATGGAACCGAAACATAAATTTTTATTATCCATATCTTATTTCCCTTTTTCTTTTAAAAGCCACGATAGTAAAACCCTAATCACTGAGGTGTCACAAAACTTCATTCTAGGTTTTATTTCCCATGGAGTCTGAAATGTGCTGCATCGGGGTAACCTCAGCACTCTGGATGGAAAGACCTCTCCTTCCAGGATACTCTGATTCTTGTTTTTGTTTTCCTTTTGGAAAGTCTGTTCTTTTGTGCCCAGGTCAGCTGTTGTTGTTTAAGTCGCTAAGTTGTGTTCAACTCTTTTGCCATCCCATGAACTATAGCCGGCCAGGGTCCTCTGTCCATGGGATTTCCCAGGCAAGAATACTGGAGTGGGTTGCCATTTCCTCCTCCAGGGCATCTTCCCGACCCAGAGATGGAACCTGTATCTCCTTCACTGGCAGGTAGATTCCTTACCACTGAGCCACCAGGGAAGCCCCCAGGTCAGCTGACTATATAGTGTATCTTGACTTGACCCCACTTGGGAAAGAAATTTAGTTATCAACATAGGCATTTTCTCCCGTAGCCCTTTCAGAATGCTCCCATATCAAATCAGTGTGCAAAAGCCCACCTGTGCTTCCCCTGCGTGGGGGTCACTCTGCTCGAGGAGGGGTGAAGTGGGTCACTTGGTCAGAGCCAGGCATCAGCTTGGCACACAGAGCTTGGCTCAACCAGGGAAGACGGTGGTCGGCGGTGACAGGCAAGACCGGTCTGTCTCTCATTCTCCGGTGCTCACCCTGCATGGTCTTTAACAAGAAGCCTCTCACAGATCCTCATGTTTGTTCTCATGCTGATAATGTGTCTGATGCCTACAGGCCTTCTTCTTTATTTTCACCTGTGGTCCCCATTACCCCTTGGAGACATTTCCCTAGTAAATCTCCTGCACACCTAGTCCCACCTTCTTAGAGGAGAGAGACGAACACAGAGGTCAGCTCTGATAAGTAGAGCCCGTGACCCAGGGGAACAGGAACAGTTCAGGCCTGAGTGCTCCAGGCAGAGAAACAGCAGATCCCATCAGCAGGGAGGATGCTCAAAGATCTCCTAAAGGACTGGGAGGCCTACACACCTATTCAAATGGCCCAGATCCAGAACTGACAGTCCCAAATGCCGTTGAGGATGTGGGGCAACAGTAATCCTCATTCACTGCGGATGGGGAGGCAAAATGATACAGCTACTTTGAAAGACAAGTTAACATTTCTTTGAACACTAAACATACTTTTACCACATGTGTGTGTTAGTCTCTCAGTCATGCCTGACTCTGCGACCCCATAGACTGTAGCCCTCCAGGCTCCTCTGTCCATGGAATTCTCCAGGCAAGAAGTGGGTTGCCATTCCCTTCTCCAGCAAATTTTCCCGACCCAGGGATGGAACCTGGGTCTCTCGCGTTGCAGGAAGATTCTCTACTATCCGAGCCACCAGGGAAACCCCAACTGTTGTTACACATTAGCCCAAACCCATTGAATCTAAAACACCAAGAGTGAATCCTCATGTAAACTATAGACTCTGAATGCTGATGGTGCATCAGTGTAGGTACATCAGTTGTATCAGGGAGTGGTGTTAACAGTGGGAGAGGCTGTGCTCCACTGGAGGCAGGGGATATATGAGAGATCTCTGTACCTTTCTCTCAATTTTGCTGCAAACCTAAGACTGCTCTAAGAAATAAAGTCCATCTCCACCAGTCCTCAATCTAGAATGCTTGCAGCAGAGTTAGTGGGAGAGAGATGAGAAAAGGGCAAGATCATTTACCATCCTAAGGATTTTGGTCTCATTCTGAAACAGTGGTAACCCACTCAGTGATTCTATGGTGGGGCCAATTTTCATTTTAAAAAGCTCTGTACAGATGTGATGATTAGAATAATTTGATAGGAGGACAGAGGGAGGCATAGAACCCACTGAGGAAGCTATAACAGAAGTTTCATGCAGAGATGGTGATGGATATGGGAGAGATGGAATGTGCAACACTGGAGAAATACATCAAGATTGGAATATTGAAGAAATTCAAAGGAATCTTCGGATTTCAGGCTTCAGCAGGAGACTTATGATGGCCTCATCCACCCACATGGTCCCGCAGGATAGAAGCAGGTGTCTTTGGGGAAGTTGGGGGCTTTGAGCGTGCTGACTTGGGGTGCCATGTAGGAATCTCAGTCGACCTGTCAGGAAGACAGTGGGATGCCTGTGGTTCTGGGGCTCAGGAATCAGTGTGGGAAAGAGTTGGCAGTTTTAGGATATTTGGTCCATAGATGGTGTTTGATGTCATGGCACGGATGGGATTGCAAAGACAGAGAGTTTAGCATGGAGAGGCGTGGACTGTGGAGGCATTGAGTGACTATGGCATTAGGGTTAGTAGGAGGTAGCTGGAGAGGGAGGTCGCCAGGGGCGGGGAAGACCATGCAGGGAGTGAGGCGTCATGAGAGTGCAGGTGGGGACCCCGAGTAACTACCTTGGGGGGCACAAGAAGTCTTTAAGGGTCTTTAAGGAGATGAGGGAGCCCCCTCAGCACAGACGCATGATTTAAGCAGAGGCAATAGCACGTATGAAGCAGAGCTGGGAATGGTCATGTGGGAAACTGCAAATCAGAACTGATGATGGGAGAGCACGGTGCTGGAGGAGGAAACTGGAGCTGAGGCTGAAGGAGTGATGGAGGGACGATCCTAAAGGGATCTCTGTCTGTTTGAGAAAGCGTGGGCTCTGTTCTGAATTCTGCTTTATTGGGATATTTCAAGCAGGGAATCTGCTTGATCCAATTTGCATTTTGTCAGGCTCAAGAGCCTGATGCTGGGAAAGGTTGCAGGCAGGAGGAGAAGGGGATGACAGAGGACAGGATGGTTGGAGAGCATCACGGACTCAATGGACATGAGTTTGAGCAAGCTCCGGGAGATAATCAAGGACAGGGAAGCCTGGTGTGCTGCAGTCTATGGGGTCACAAAGAGTTGGACACAACTGTTCAACTGAACAACAATAACAATCCTGGCACGCGGTCCTCTGGCTTTGATATGGGAGGGATTGAGACCCAAGGGCAAAAGGAGGGTTGTGCTGGAATCCAGGCTGGAAGTGAAGGGGGATGGGGAGTGAGGGGTGGGGGGTGGCGGGGTGGGGGAGGGACTCCAGAGATTTGTAGGAAACAGCGTGGGTAGGGATCATAGTTAGATATCTAATACCTTACCAAGTTCAAATTTTAAAATTTCCATCACTTTAGCATTATTCTTAGAGAAGAAGTTCTTTAATTAAAACTCATCAGTGACCGTCCAGATATAAATCGTGGAAACGTCATTCCTTTCAGGATGTTGAATGAAATTACAAGTTGGTGCCGCTCCAGCTTCTTTGGGAACCACCGTTCATCTATCCTCATTTCATGCATCTCATACACCAGGCACATTTGCACTTAATAAATGTTTTTCCTCAGCCTCTGGGTACAATGCTATGTGTCTCAATACCATTAAAAGTCGGTTGTCACTGAATACAAACACACTGGTGATTTACAAGTTTACTAAAAATTCTGCCTCTGAAGAAGCCACCAATCAGAACAGCTAAAGCACAAGCCATCAATGCTTCCAAATCAGTCATCCTAATGCAGCCCAATTCCATTTAAAAAATGTAAAAGTCCAGTGTGATTACACCAGAAGTACACAATATGGCCTTAACGAAGCTGTGATGACTCACCATGGAATTTTCTAAGGCAGCTAGTGGTAAAGAATCCACCAGCTCATGCAGGAGACAGGGGGCTTGATCCCTGGGTCAGGAAGACCCCCTGGAGCTGGAAATGGAACTCCACTCCAGTGTTCCTGCCTGGCGAATCCCCGTGGACAGGGGAGCCTGGTGGGCTACGGTCCATGGGACCACAGAGAGTCAGACACGACTGAGCAGCTGAGCACCAGTGTGGTCACGCACCAGGATTTTTTGCTAAGAATTCTGGGACATTTCCTTATATACCAATGTGTGTTATCAGATCGCTACAATCTTTAATGCTTCCTTCTCTCCTTTCTTTCTGCCTCCCTCCCTTCCACAAATATTTGAACATCTCATGTCCCAAAACTAAGGACATACCAGTGAACACGCAGAAAGCCCTGCCCTCATGGAATTTGTATTTTATTGATATTATGGGAAACCATTCAATGTGATCATTAAATTTAGGTTTTTTTTTTTTCCTCTTGTGATGGATCCTGAAGACCTGCATTGAAATCCTCACTCTGGTCACTTTCTGTCTGATTTAAATCACTCCACATCTCTGAGCTTTAATTTACAAAATTCTTGGGAGGATGAGCTGCCTTTCACAAAGTATGCCCTGCCCCACTCGTTAATATATGATTATCCCTGTAGAGGTAACTGAAACTGCAGATCTAGCAAGCTTTTGGCATTTAAATGGTGGTTGGATTTGTAAATCCTCTAATCTATATCCCTGTGTGTGGGCTCCTTTGTGTTTGAGATGAGATAGGAGAGATTTCCAAATTAAGGTCAAAGAACTTGGAACACATTTTCTGGGATCTTCCCCAAACCGGCCTGTCTTTGAGAAATCCTACCGTGGATAAGTGGCTGAGTTTCTGCCTGGACTGTGGTCACGGGGGGCCTCCAGTTCTATTCAATTTACTCCCTGGGGCAAGCACCAAAGACTCAGCCACAGCCTTACCATCACCGCCTACGCTCTCAGCGAGTCAGATCCTTCTGGAAGCAACCCAACATTACATTTTACACTGAACCTTTGTTAACAAAAGGAAATTTAAGTAACTCCAAAGCTAAGGCAGGGTCCCTTTCACATGCACCTTAAGGACATCTTTTTTTGTTGTTGTTTGGGTCTAGTTGTTTCAAAGTTGCAGTAATTTCATCATGATTTTGACTGTACGATATTAGAAGCTGTAGACACGTTTGTCTAGGTCTCTGAATTTGCCTGCTGAGGAATCTCTTTTGTCCCAGACTTTTCTAGTCTTCATAATTAACTTGACTCATCTCTCTTTTATGTTTATTTTTCGATGTGGACCATTTTTTAAAGTCATTATTGAATTTGTTAAAATATTGCTTCTGTTCTGGTTTTTTTGGCCATGGGGCACATGGAATCTTAGCTCCTTGAGCAGAAATTGAACCCAGGCCTGCTGCCTTGAGCACAAAATCCTACCCACTGGACCACTGGGGAAGTCCCTGACCCATCTCTTTGATGCCCATCCTTCTGGCTACTTTCTCCCACGGCACTCCGGGTCCTGCCTCCAAGACAATGAGAGCCTCTGGGCTTTGCCACCAGGATGACAGACATCAGGGTTTGTTGCTTTAAAACACCAATACAGTATACTAATGCATAGATATGGAATTTGAAAGATGGTAATGATAACCCTATATGCGAGACAGAATAAGAGACACAGATGCATAGAAGAGTCTTATGGACTCTGAGGGAGAAGGTGAGGGTGGGACGTTCTGGGACAACAGCATTGAAACATGTATATTATCATATGTGAAACAGAACACCATTCCAGGTTTGATGCATGAGACAAATGCTCAGGGCTGGGGCAATGGGATGACCCAGAGGGATGGGATGGGGAGGGGGGTGGGTGGGGGGTCCAGGAAGGGGAACACATGTAAACCCATGGCTGATTCATGTCAATGTATGGCAAAAACTATTACAATATTGTAAAGTAATTAGCCCCCAACTAAAATAAATAAATTTATTTAATAAAATAAATAAATAAATAAAAGGTTCTTAGTTCACTTTATGGTCTAGTTGCATGTAGACAAGACAATCAGTGGTCATTCCGTGAACATTCTGATTTTCCCTTTAAAGATAATTATTATTTTATGAAGATAGTAATACCCTAAATTATTTCAACCAATTAAAATATCAATCCTATTCATTGTTATCTATTTGGAAGAAAAAGAAACACAAACAAGACTGACATCAGGAGCTTCTCCATATAACAAATGCTTATCGTGCACCTCCTGAGGGTGAGACACTGGGCTGGTTACTAAGGATTCTGCCGGGAACGAGGCAGCCACTGCTGCTGTCTCTGTAGACCTTGTCTCAGTGGGGAAATGGATTAGAAATGAGACATATTTACTAATGGAGCCGATATCCTCCCTGTTCAACTTCAACCTTTCACACTTGACCTGGCATCCCTCAGCTAAGGGGGCTGGGAGTTGCCTCCTAGATGGTGTTATTAAAGAATGGATGTGAGCAAACACTTTAGACACTTCTTAACATAGGTTGAAACTGAAGAAGGAATTCATAGGGCCTGGACTCCATCTTAGGCCTGTTCGTGCTGATCATGTTCGGCCACCTCTCTAATGGACTCTGAACTCTGTGCTTAGTGCCTGTGGAAACGACAATAGAAGGATAAGACCCCCTCCAGACAGGGGAATCTTGAAGATCATATCCAGGTTACTCATCGCCCAAGAGAAAACATACACTAATCACCCCTGTCTCTGGACAGGCCGTAAATTTTTCTGTACCTATTGGATTGTAACCTCGGGCTTATTGATTATTGGCCAATTGTTTAACTGTTTGAACACATAACACCCAAATGATGAGATTATTGTGATTATATTTACCCTTCCTTTGTTTATGTAAGTCTCAAGGAATTTGGGGTGGTGAGTTCGGACACGTACACATGGGGTATAAAAGATTTTCACAAATGCTGGTCAGGGTCCTTGGCTAAGAGGAGACTCTGTCTTGGGCCCGCCAGTGTAATAAACTGCACTCCACTACCTGCATTGTCCTTCTGAGTGAGTTTGTTTCCCAAAACGTGTGGCTATAACAAAACAAAAATGTATTTGATTATCCCCCAAATTCAGTCAACTAGAAACCCATCTAACCAGTTTAATTGAGGTGTTACACATACTTTAGAAAGGGTTAAATATACCTTTTAGAGAACTTCCGGGTTTGCAAAGACTCTCACCAGTATCTTTCCTTTGTGCCTTTGATAAACTGGTGAGATTATCACCAGATGTTATTGGTCTTAATTTACAGTCAAGTAGAAACATTCGAAAGTATTAGCTGCTCAGTCATGTCTGACTCTTTGTGACCCCATGGACCGTAGCCCGCCAGGCTCCTCTGTTGGTGGAATTCTCCAGGCAAGAATACTGGAGTGGGTTGCCATTTCCTTCCAGGGGATCTTCAAAACCCAGGGATCGAACCCGGGTCTCCTGCATTGCAGGCAGATCCTTTACCATCTGAGCCACCAGGGAAGTTCTAGCTTTGAGTATTTACTGTGTGTAGGACAGAGGAGCCTGTGGGCTACAGCGCATGGATCGCAGAGTCAGACATGACTGAAGTAACTTGGCACAGACACGCAAACGGCTCTCTTCTATCTGCTCTGGAGGCTTAAAAATGAAACTGAGATGAAAATTTATTGAGTGACCTTCAGACAGAGAAGAAGAAATATTGTATGACATCCCTTTTATATGGAATCTAAAAAGAAATAGTACACACGAACTTATTTACAAAGCAGAAAGAGATGGTTGCTGGGAGAAGGATGCGGGGAGAGACAGGGAGTTTGGGATGGACATGTACACACTGCTATACTTAAAATGGGTAACCAACAGGGACCTACTGCAGAGCACGGGGAACTCCATTCCATGTTATGTGCACCCTGGACGGGAGGGGAGTTTGGGGGAGAATGGATACATGTGTATGTATGGCTGAGTCCCTTTGCTGTCCACCTAAAACTATCACAACATTATCAATCAGCTATACCCAATACAAAACAAAAAGTTTGTTTTTTAAAAAGAAAGAGAAAAAAAGTAAATTGTGAAAACAGTTCTTGAATGACCTAGATTTTGTTGCTGAAGTAAGTCTCAGGCAGTTTAAGTGCACAGATGTAGATGGTCCAGAGGGAGTCTCTCCCAGCGAGGGCCTGTCAGTGTGACCTCACCCAGAGGCTGCAGGTCAGCTGGCTTCTTGGGGCCAATTTTTCATCTCAAGCCACTGGTGTGAGTGACCACAGGAATTTCTGCAAGATACAGATGGTGGCTGACTCTCATGATTTGTACTGGGTGCTACTGAAAATGTTTCTTTTCTGGATGATTCAGTGGGAGAATTTACTCTGATGTAGGGTGGAGGCCAGTGGTCCCTGGTGCTTTCATTTACTGGAACTTCCCAATAGATCAACCCCCACATAGACAGCACTAGCTGTCAGATTTCCTCTAATTTCAAATGTGTTTGGAATTTTTTTGTTTTTAACTTAAGTACGTACAGGAATTCGTATCTATCCCCTTTAAATTCCAGCTGGGTAGTCTGGGCTCACTCTTCTGGCGTCCAGCTCTGTGCAATGAGGGGATCAGAGTGGAGCACAAAAGCCTTTGCAAAGCCTCTGACTTTCTTGAGTGCTGAATCGCTAGATTCCTGCCGTGTCACGAGCCAAGACGGGAAAGGCTGTGTGAGATGCAGACAAGATCTCACTCTGGAATCATCCAGTGAGTGAGGACGGCAGAAAGCTCAGCGACAAGAATCACTTCCTGCTTTGAATTCAATGTGTGGTGAAGCTTCTGGCTCAGAACCACAGAATATGTGAACAGCCAACCCCGTAGAGACGCAACCCACTCCAGAATTCTTGCCTGGAGAATCCCATGAACAGAGGAGCCCGGCAGACTACAGTCCATGGGGTCACAGAGAGTCGGACACGACTGAGTGACTGAGCACTCCCGCAGACTCCAGACCTGACATCTGAGATAGAGGCCCTCCTGGAGCCTTGCCACCATCCACCGCCATATCGATCTCCCCTTCTCCTCACCTGTAGATCTTTGCACCTCTTTCCATCTCTCCCCTCTCACCTGACAGCGGTGCCCTGCTCCCATTAGACAGAGAGCTGTCCACCCTCCCCTCCCTCCCTTCTAAGGACTTTGATCCTACAAATCTCTCTCTCTTCTGTGTCATTGGAGAAGGAAATGGTAACCCACTCCAGTACTCTTGCCTGGGGAATACCACGGATAGAGGAGCCTGGTGGGCTACAGTCCAGAAGGTCGCAAAGCGTTGGACACAACTGCAGTGACTTATTGTACATGCATGTCCGAAAACAAACAGCAGCAGCATCAATTAAAAAAAACATTCCGCAAACCTGTGCAGTCACCTCGCTTCTCCGCTCTGCCCTGGGGAAGCCTCACTTCTGTTGGCTGTAATGGGGCCACTCTAACCAGGCTTCTGCACCCACTGCTTTTGCCTTTCTCTCCAGATTACCGATGGCCTCCGGGTTGCCAAGTTCCATGGCTTGGACTCTGCTGTCATCTTACCTAAACTGCTGGGGCTTTTAGTACCCTGGACCTCCTTGAAAGCCTTTCTTCCCTCAGCTGTCATGACTCTGCTGTCTCCTGGCTTTCCTCTCATTCACTGTGGGTCCTGCCTAATCTGGTCTGAGTCTGTGTCTCTGGTTTCCTCTCTTTCTCCCCTTAATGTCTCCTGCTCCCTCTCCATCACACACACAGATGGTGCATAGCTATGGCTCTGGGGGTCTTGGGAGGGGTGATGGTGAAGCTGGAACCAGCCTCTATCTGAGAGTCAGTAAGAGGTAACATTACAGGGTTTCTGCCTCCAGCCTAAAGTCAACAAGGCGCAGACTTTGCAGGTGGTCCAGTGGTTAAGAATTCGCCTGCCAGTGCAGGGGACATGGGTTCGATACCTGGTCTAGGAAGATTCCACATGCCTTAGAGCAACTAAGCCCACGTATTGCACCTAGTGAAGCCTGCATGCCTAGAATCTGTGCTCTGCAATAAAGGGGGCCACTGCAACGAGAGCCCGCGTACCACAAGCAGAGAGTCACCCCTGCTCGCTGCAATTAGAGAAAGACCACAAGCAGCAACAAAGACCCAGCACAGCCATAAATAACTAAAACTCACACAAATGAATAAGTAAACAAGGCCTTAGCAGGGACAGCAGGATTCCCGTGTGGAAATACAGGTCACAAATATAGTTTAGGTGATGAATTAAACGCTCATTCAATATTTAAATGCGCTGCAAAACAATTTTAAAGCAAAGTCACTAGGTTATATTGACAGTGGTAGCAGGGTAGGCAATCTTTTTTCTTTAAAATCGTTCTCTCCAAGGTGGGTCATAAAATGGATCCCGGGTCAGCACCCGGCTGATCAGAGTGGGGCTCCTCTGGGCAGCAAGAGGTACTGGCTTCACTTGGAAACCAGGGTTAACTTGATTAAAACCAGGCCAGGCAGCCTGTGATGGTGCAGCTGTGATGGAGTTCTGGGAGATTAATGTCCATGAACGGATTTTACAGATCAGATCATGGCTCAGAAAGCTTGGTAGTCAAGTAGCGAGAGCTGTCAAAACAAAACAAAGAGATCAAAAGTCTAGGGCAAGACTTTGGAATTTGGTTCACCCAACAAACTGGGCAAAAGGTGACTCCATTTGACCAAGAATGATGAATTTGTCAAATCTGTATAAATATCATGTGATCACCTGTGCTATGTGCTAAGTCACTCAGTTGTGTCTGATTCTTTGTGACCCCATGGACCGTGGCCCGCCAGTCTCCTCTGTCTATGGGATTCTCCAGGCAAGAATACCAGAGTGGGCTGCCATGTCCTCCTCCAGGGGATCTTCCCGGCCCAGAGATTGAACCCGCGTCTCTTACACCTCCAGCATTGGCAAACAGGTTCTTTACCACTAGCACCACTGGATTACCTATAACAACAAAACTCTTCTGCTTCTTACTTGGAGGTGATTTCTTGAATATGACACCCAAAGCAAAAGCAACAAAAGCAAAAATAAACAAATGGGACATCATCAGTTCTAGCACTGGATGGAGGATAAAATATCCTTTCTATTTACTGTATACTTCTTACTAAATATGTTGTCGTTGTTGTTGTTTGGTTGCTAAGTCGTGTCCGACTCTTTGCAACCCCATGGACTGCACTATGCCAGGCTTCCCTGTTCTTCACAATCTCCAGGAATTTGCTCAGACTCATATCCATTGAGTTGGTGATGCTATCTATCTCTTACTCTGCGACCCTCTTCCCTTTTGCCTTCAATCTTTCCCAGCATCAGGGTCTTTTCCAATGAGTTGGCTCTTTGCATCAGGTGACCAAAGTATTGGAGCTTCAGTGTCAGTCCTTCCAATGAATATTCAGGGTTGATTTCCTTTAAGATTGACTGGTTTGATCTCTTTGCTGTCCAAGGGACTCTCAAGAGTCTTCTCCAACACCACAATTCAAAGGCATCAATTCTTTGGCACTCACCCTTCTTTATGGTCCAACTCTCACATCCGTAGATGACTACTGGAAAAACCATAGCTTTGACTAGATGGACCTTTGTTGGCAAAGTGATGTCTCTGCTTTTTAATATGCTGTCTAGGTTTGTCATAGCTTTTCCTCCAAGGAGGAAACGTCTTTTAATTTCATGGCTGCAGTCACCATCTGCAGTAATTTCGGAGCCCAAGAAAATAAAATCTTTCACTGCTTTAACTTTTTCCCCTTCTATTTGCCGTGAAGTGATAGGACCAGATGCCATGATCTTAGTTTTCTAAATGTTGAATTTTAAGCCAGCTTTTTCACTCTGCTCTTTTACCTTGATCAAGAGGCTCTTTAGTTCCTCTTCATCTTCTGCCATTAGAATGATATCATCTGCATATCTGAGCTTGTTGATATTTCTCCCGGAAATCTTGATTACAGCTTGTGATTCATCCAAGTGATATATCTGCTAAAAATGTAGAGAGGGGATATTCCGGATTTAATCCAGTGTCAAGACTGATAGAGGAGAGCTGGACACCACCAGTCAATTATTAAAATGATTAACATGAATCAATAGCAAACACAGAGCAGCCATGTGGCAGGTTTCCGGTCACTTGATTGTGTTTAGTAGTTGGAGGAAATGAAGGGCTGGGTCAAAGAGCACATCTTCAAATATCTATTTAACTTACAGAATTTTTGCAAACATTTTCATCTTCTAATGGAAGTTCCTGGGGTGGGGGGAGGCAGTCATTCCATGTGTTTGCTTCATTTAAGTCCAAGGATCTATAATCACAAACTAATCACCCTATGGAGTCAACATTCCGGCTCCCAGAAGCAGAGCCATGTAAGTTCTGAACAATGTTGAAATCTTGAGATTTTGCTCTGTGACTTAGAGCTGCAGGTCTGCATCCAGTCCTGTCTTCTAAACATGTCCAGCTTCCTTTCCTCAAGTCTTGAGTTTGGGTCCAAAGCCTCACCATTGAGGTAACTGTCATTCCCCCTGTGGGTGGAGGGTCAAGCCAGAGTTTCTGCCCTCTGCAGAAACAGGTCACAGGTCTGTTCATATTTAAGTTTCCAAGGTGAGAGAACAAAAGTGTAGGAGTTTCTATATACTGAATCTGATCCTGCGTTCTCTGTGAAAATAGAAAATGTAATGGATAGATAACCAAGAGATCTAAATGGATGACGGATGGATGGATTGGTGGATTGGGTAGATGGATAGATGGATGGATGAATGGATGACAGATAGAGGGTGAGAGGGATGGACAGACAGACAGACAGATGTATGAACGGATGGATAGATGGGCAGACAGATGGTAGAGAGATGGATAGATACACAACTTAGGATGAACTGGGAGAAAAACTCACCTTTACCCTTTCATTAAGGTAGCATTTTTGTTGACTTTTCTCCCCAGGGATCCCTTGATTCATGCACTCAATCGAGTCTCCCTCTCTGGCTGCTGGAAAGAGCAGAAGCACATTTAATCTCATCTGTATCAAGTGTAAGGTCCTCAAGGGCAGCTTCTTGGGGGCTGGCTTCCCTCCTGAATCATGGGTTTTTCTTTATCATCATTATTGTTCCTCCCGGAACATTATTATTACTTTTTCTCTCTCATACTCAGTTTTTGTTATAATCTAACCTAGTGTTTATTTTTACAAACTGCATTTTTTTTTTTAAGGGAAAGGAGTTGGGAGGAGAGGCCAGGAGTGCTGGACTGTGGCAGGAAGGGAGATAGATGGTCCAGGGAGGGAGGGAAGGAGCCGCAGGGAGACCGCAACCACCACAGGCAGGGCTTCCCCTGGGTCCCTGCCCCTTCCCTAGACCCCTTCTGTCCTCTCCAAGGCCTTGTCCTTTTCTGGGACACCCTTGCTTCTTCTTTGGGGCTCCTTTGCAATGGGAAGCAGAGGCTCACAGAGGATGGCGAGCTGCCCAGGGTCACACGGCCTAGAAAGTAGCTGAGTCTGACTCCTGACAGGGCTGCTGACCGGAAAGGTCATGGTCACGCTTGCCGCGCCCTCCTCCCTCCCTAGACGCTGGGGTCATCTCAGGACCGCTGCTCTGATGGCCAGCCCGCCCTCAGTGTCCCCTCCTTCCCCTGGGTATGGCTTGTCCCCAGGCACCCCCGCTGGCCGTCCCTGGTCCTTCCAGGCCCCTCTCCTGCTGCTGCACCCCTGATCACCCTCCTCCCCTCTGCGAAGACTCTTCCTGCTTCAGCCTCAGTGCGAGGACTGCCTTCTCTGAGAACCTTCCCTGCGCTGGGGTGGGAGCCTCCAGTCCCCACAGTGAGTGGGTGGCACTGGGAGTTTGAAACTTGAGATTGGGAATCTGCATGACTGGGTGTCAGAGCCGCCTCTCCTGGGCTCGGCCCAAGTCAGCGTGAAGGTTTTGGATGCTCTGCAGGAGACAGGCTCACCCCCAGGGGAATGCAGAGTGGGGGCCCGTCGAGGCTGCGAAGCTGGGTTTGAAGGTCAGGAGACCCTCCACTGTCACCAGCCCGAGTCATGTTTGCAGGGAGACAGAGTACAGAAGACTTCTACTGCCCCAAACCTGAGTGGACTTTGTTACAAGGGGATGGCGTGGTGGGCAGTGTGGGGGACTCAGGCCCTGAACGGCCTACCATCACCTACTAATGTGCTTGGGCCACAAGCTGCTAAACAAAGAATTTTAATGGCAATAAAAGTCCAATCTCCCCTATATCCACCCTGTCTGTACTGGGGTAGTTCAGCACGCTAGGGTAATTTTCACCACTGGCTTCCCACCTGTGGCCATCTGTGCTCTCTGCTCAGATAAACCCAGGGCTTGCCAACATGTCCCCAGGGAATAAAGGGAGTGTCGGGTGATTCTGTAGAGATGTAAGAGACCTGGGCTTGATTCTTGGGTCAGGAAGATCCCCTGGAGAAGGGAATGGCAACCCACTCTGGTATTTTTGCCTGGAGGATCCCATGGACAGAGAAACCTGGTGGGCTACAGTCCATGGGGCCACAAAGGGTTGGACATGGCTGAGCACACACACAGCTGAGCTCTGTTAAACTGGAAACGATTCTCATATTTGCTAGAGAGCTGGGGAGGCCAGTGAGGCTTGTGTGCAGCCCCTCCAGTGACAGTGATGCTGACATTGACAAGGTTGGACCTGGAGACAGAATCTGCCCTCTCAGTACTGGAGGATTCGTGCGGAGATGGTTGGAGAGTGGTCATCGGTTTTGAACTCTGCGAAGCAAAGTACTTGAAAAAAATCTTAATCCCACTGAGAATAACCATGTCAAGGTACTGAAGACAAAATGTACAGCAGCCTCCTTGCAGGAAAGCCAGTGGATCAGGTGCCAGTCTGCGAGTCAGGGCCTGGCCAGGGGATGCCTGTGGTTTCATCCACAAGGACTAAACAGGCGCTTCCCCGCCCTGGCTCCGGAAAACTCAGGCTTAGAAGAGGCCTGCCCTGGTTCTTGCAGGGAGTTGATCACACAGTCTCCCATTTGCAGGGTTGCGCTATCCCTGGACACAGACAGAGGGGGTCTCGAGTCCCTGTTAGCCAGCTTGCTGTGGGCGGGGAGCAAGAGTGTTCCCTCCTCTCCTGGCCTGGATCCTGGCCTCTGGGGACTCTGCCAGTGGGCATCAGGCATTGCAGCACCAAGCCTTTCCCAGCTGGCAGCAAAACGCCCAATATGGAAAAAGAATCCAAACTCCAATTTCAAGTTTTGCAGCCAGGCTTTTCCAAGTAAAAGGGCAAGGGGAAAGCCACAGGGAGCTCAGAAGCCCCCTCTGTCTGTGTTCACAGGGAGAAGTGCTGATCCTTCCTCAGTCCTTTCAAACAGAAGCCCTTGCTGTGTTTCCTCTGTGGCTGCATTTACATATTCATTCATTAGGATTTTTTTTTCACTTAGTTGTGATTCTTTCTTTAGTCAGTTTAGTCACTCAGTCGTGTCGGACTCTTTGTGACCCCATGGACTGCAGCAGGGCAGGCTTCCCTGTCCCTCACCAACTCCCGGAACTTGCTCAAACTCATGTCCATCGCATCAGTGATGCCATCCAACTATCTCATCCTCTGTTGTCTCCTTCTCCTGCCTTCAATCTTTCCCAGCATCAGGGTCTTTTCCAATGAGTCGGTTCTTCCCATCAGGTGACCAGAGTATTGGAGCTTCAGCTTCAGCATCAGTCCTTCCAATAATATTCAGGACTGACTTCCTTTAGGATGGACTGGTTGGATCTCCTTGCAGTCCAAGGGACTCTCAAGAGTCTTCTCCAACACCACAGTTCAAAAGCATCAATTCTTTGGAGCTCAGATTCTTTCTTAGCCACATGAATAAAACTACAGGCCAAAGTACCTAACCACTTAACAGCTTTCGCCTGCCCTTTCTACCTACCTGTGCAGGAGTGGTTGCATAGGCAAGAACACAGGATGGACAGGGTTCCTGCAAAGAAAGGCTTTGATGCCAACCAACATTTGAGGATTAGGAGCTGATTGTCCAGTCAGTTGGTCATCTGGATTGTGACTCTTAAAGCCTTCCTTTTGTACACTTCCTATTTAGCTATTTTACAGTATTTTTTCACAGCTTGTTAGCATATCTCTCACCAGAGTAAGAAGGGAGAAGAAAGAAGAAAAATGTCAATTAATACATTTCCCTTTACTTGCACGTCATGTTACTGAAAGACTAGACAGAAGCAGAGTTAGATGTTAACCAGTTAGAAAAAAGCTTAAGATAATATGAAGGTTTCTATTACATATTCTAATATTCCTCGCCTTTTGTTGTTTAGTTGCATAGTCATGTCTAACTCTTTTGCCATCCCATGGACTGTAGCCCACCAGGCTCCTCTGTCCATGGGATTTCCCAGGCCAGAATATTGGAGTGTGTTGCCATTTCCTACTCCAGGGGATCTTCCCGACTCAGGGATCAAACCCATGTCTCCTGCATTGGCAGGTGGATTCTTTACCACTGAGCCACCTGGGAAGCCCATTCCTCTCCTTACGAAGGCTTAAAAGATGGATTGATTGATTTTTTTGCGGTTGTATGAAATGAGATATCAACACGCTATTAACAATTTGGTGACTTTTTAAAGGTTAATTTTTATTGGAGTATAGTTGCTTTACAATGTTGAGCTAGTGTGTAGGGTGCAGCAAAGTGGATCAGGGGTATGCACACACGCATCCCCTCCCTCTCAGGCTTCTTCCCCATGTAGGCCACCGCAGAGCAGAGTAGAGCTCCCTGCTCTACAGGGGGTTCCCATTGGTTCCCTATTTTACACACAGTATCAGTGGTGTGTATGATCAATCCTAATCTCCCAATTCATCCCACCCTCTTTTCCCTCTTGGTCTCCATATATTTGTTCTCTATGCCTGCACCTCCATTTCTGCTTTGCAAATAGGGTCACTTATACTATTTTTCTAGATTCCACGTATATGCGTTAATACGCAATATTTGTTTTTCTCTTTCTGACTTAATAGACCTTAAACACTTTGGCAACTTTAAATGGACACCAATCATTTCCAGCCCAGCCATGTCACTGTCAGATATTTATTCTATAGATGTTGCCCAACACGTTTTAAATATGTATACAAGGCTATTCAATGCAACTTTCCTATAATAACAAAGGATTGATATTGATGGAATAAATATTTTCTGACTAAATAACATTTATTTATTGGTGGAACAGAGTCCATCCTTAAAGGACATATTAAGTGAAAAAGTACCTAATCGCATAGTAATTGCACCCAGTGAACGGATGGTTCATTTCTTTCCTTATTGTGTGAATCGGCGGAGCGCTGGGGCAGGCGCCCTGCTCAGGGTGTCCGCTTCATTGTTTGAGTTAAACGGCCTTGGAGCAGAGGGAAGCGGGGTTGGGACCGAAGTCTGAGGGGCGGGGTCTCCTAGCGCTGGTCCCTGGGGTGCAGGTGGGCTGCAGAAAATCTCTGAGCCTCGGCCTTACACCGAGAAGATAATGTACATTTCAGAAGATTTTCCTAAGAATGAAGGAAGATGTACATACAATGTCATGAGCAGGTGCTCAGGAAATGGTGCTGCCTCCTCCTCTTCACCATGCGAAGGATCTGCAAACCCGTGCCCCACACTTGAAGCCTGGCACTTGCCGTCTGCCTCTACAAGGATTAAGTCACTGGCCACCGCGGTCCCTGACCTTCAACATCCCCGAAAGGAGTTCAAGGAGATCAGGAAGGAGGCCTTTGTGCTCTGGGAAAAACTGGCAGAACACGTCTTCAGATAATTAGATATTTTCTCACGAGGAGAAGATTTTATGAACCCAATTTCTTACATCTTCTCATATCTTGAAAGGCACTAAAATCACTAACAGTGACATCTGCTCCTCGTGATGAACCACAAGCGTCTGCCAAAATGTGTGCTTGACTGCGTGCACCCTCTTCACTAAAATGATGGATGGTACTGCCTCCTGCCCCCTTTGGACAGCTCCTCAGAGCTATCTGAGGTGCTGTCTCCCAGGCTCTAGTCCTCATTTGGCCCCAAATAAAACTTAACTCACAACTGTCATCTTGTGCTTTTTTTCCCCAATCGACACACAACTCTCATCTTGTGCTTCCCCCCACCACCCACCGAGTCGACAAAAGGCTTTAACTCCTCTGTCCCCCCAGTGATGCTGTGCAGACGGGTCCCTTCACTGTCCCCTTTTCCAGAGAAGGTGGGGGGCCTCCCCAGGACCCCACGGCCAGGAAGGGCTGAACAGGGATTTGAACCGAGGCTGTGTGGGTCCAGATTCCAAGCCCTTTGCTTCTTTGGGAGCTTGTGTAGGCGAGGAGCCCTGGTGAGCTGTGAGGTTGTCCCCTGCCACCTGCTGAAAGGACAGGAGGAGGGACACAGGGGCCAAGAGAGGACAGAAGGCAGACCTGCCAGAAGGGAAGGCAGAGCTGAGCCTCCGGGCGCCTGGGGGAGAGGGGCCCCAGGGGTGGGGGAGATGGGGCGGGGCAATGAGAAAGGGGAGCCCCAGATGGGACGTTCCCTGGAGGAGGAGGCCTGCGCTCCTCAGACCCTGAGTCTGAAGCTGCACCAGTGTCAGAACTCAAGCTGTTCCAAGAGTTGACTTTGATATGTAAGAGATGGGTCTGGAAACTTCCAGGAGAGGCAAATGGCTGGCCCTACATGGCAGCTTCTGCGTTATTTTCCTTGGCATGTCATACTTTGAAGAGGGTCCAAACTCATCATCACCCACTGGTGACAGTTCCAAAGAGGGCACCAAGTATAGAAGTGACATTGAACCTGGGCACTCCAACTGTTCTGTGAAAGAGCTGTTTCCATAGATACAGACTCTTTACCAGAGAAACGGCATGAGGTCACTTGGGACAGAAATAGAGCTGTCTTATTTGTTCCAGAATAAAGTAACTTTTAGGTGTTTCAGTCAATGGAAGAATTAAAGACTCTCTGTTTTTATGTTCAAATAGTTCTCATGCATCTGAACGATCTTCCCAAAGAAGGTTGTCAATCATTTTATTGCAGAGGAAATATAAGAGTCGAATATTTAAGAAAAATGAGGTCCTTGATTTGTAGGTTGAAATATAATATTTGTTTGATGAAAAGGAAATCTAAGACTATATGAACAGAAGAACTTGTTTCCCATGATTATGCAAATACCATCTGGGTCCTGTCCCAGGCAATTTTATTGCTTTATCAGGAAGCAAAGGCAAAAACTATTTTTAACAATATTTTTTTAATAAAAGCAATAAATATTCATTGAGGAACATGGAGAATAAAGAACATAAAAGAGAAAATAAAACCCCCAAATTTCATACAACCTTTCCTTGACTCCACATATTATTCTTTTATTCCCTATTATTCCTCATGCTGTGTTTCTTAAAAATATGTCATAGTGCATATGATTTTTTATATGTAATGTAAAATATTTTATATGTAATATGTAACAGTGTATATAAGTTTGCTTTTCTCTTAAGACTGTACTCTAGATATTGGTATCATGCCTACTCTTTATTCTGTTTTTTAAAAAATATATCACAAGTATAGAATTCTAAACAAAATCAAAGTAATATTATATTACAAGCATCTATAAATCTGTGTTTTTCTTCAAATAGCATTAGGGGCTTCCCTGGTGGTTCAGATGGTATTTTCCCACGTCATTAAATTTGCCACAGCTTACCACTTAATTGTAACCATCATTAATGTTTGGTGTAAGATCTTCAAATAGGAACCTCCCTGTCAGTCCAGTGGTTAAGACTTCACCTTTCAATGCAGAGGGTGTGGGTGTGAGCCCTGGTTGGGGAGCTAAGACGCCACATACCTTGTGGCCAAACAAAACACAACAAAACACGAAGCAGAAGCAGTATTGTAAAAAATTCAATAAAGACTTTTAAAACGGTCCACATTAAAAACAAATCTTCTAATGTTTGTCCATAGATGCATATTTATGTGAATGGACCAATTTTTAACCTAAAGGGGAAGTATTTCCTGGAGCCATCACACTTTCCCACAACATGATTCATGTAATGGTTACATGGGATCCCATTACTTGGCTTTTCAATTGTTTATTTTCAGGCATGTAGATTGCTTCCAATTGTCATTATTACAAAAGTGAGTTGGTTAGCGACTTCACCTACTGCCTCTTGGTAGAATTTCCCAAAGGCTTTCAAGTGGCCAGAGGCTCTGTGACCAGATTGCTCTCTGAAAACCTCAAACCAAGTTGTGTTTCTTCAGGAGCTGTCATATGTCTACTTTTCTATATCTTTGCCAACAAGGAGTTGTTAATCTTCTTTTTTCACTTAGAATTTTAGGAGTAATTATCTTAATTATTTTAAATCCATTCTTTGATAAAGTTTAAACATTTTACCTTTATTTATTGGTTCCTTACACTGTTGTTCAGTCACTAAGTCGTATCCGTCTCTGCGACCGCACGGACTGCAGCACACCAGGTCTCCCGATCCCTCACTATCCCCCAGGATTTGCCCATATATTATTTCTTTGTAATGCCTTAATCACTTGTTTTGCCTTTTTTTTCAGTTGGCATAAATTTGTCTTTTTCTTAATGATTTGTAAATGACTGTGATACATTGTGGCTTTCCTCATAGCTCAGTTGGTAAAGAATCCACCTGCAATGCAGGAGACCCCAGTTCAATTCCTGGGCCAGGAATATTCCCTGGAGAAGGGATAGGCTACCCACTCCAGTATTCTTGTGTTTCCCTTGTAGCTCAGCTGGTAAAGAATCTGCCCGCAGTGCAGGAGATCTAGGTTCAATCCCTGGGTTGGGAAGATCCCCTGGAGAAGGGAAAGGCTTCCCACTCCAGTATTCTGGCCTGGAGAATTCCATGGACTGTATAGTCCATGGGATTGCAAAGAGTTGGACATGACTGAGTGGCTTTCACTATAGCTTGATACGTTGAGACTCTCAAACCATTGCCATTTAGTTTGGAACAATTTCCACCCATTTGTCTTTAAACTTGAGTATGGCGTTTTCAGATATACAAACTGTTCTCATTTTATGCAGTCGATTATTCTCTTGATGGTTTTTGCCTGAGGTTTGAGGTCTTTGGCACCCTCAGATATTACAAAGTTAACATATTCTTCTGTAGTAATTTATGTTTTTATTTTCATACATTTGATTTTGTTAGTCCATTCAACTTAATTTATTTTAAGACAGATGGCAAAGCAAGGGCATCATATGTAGGTTAAGTGTAAAATGAGAAAAGTTTTTGGCAAATAGTCAGTTTTCCTGGTAGTAGCCTTTACCCGTCAGTTTTAAGTATCACATCCCTCTCAGTTGCATTTGTCTGGGAAACTAATTCACGCCAGAGTCCTGGAGCCAGTGTGAACTGGGAGGGGCTAGAGACTTGCTTTCTGGACACATGGAACCGTGCACACCTCTCTCCTCTGAGAGGGTGCAGAAGGGGAGGGGAGGGTTGAGTCAGGGATCAGTGTTCACTTCTGACAAGATGCGTGGCTTTGAGCGAGTTGGCTCTCTTTTCTCAGGTCCAGTTTCTTTGTCTACAAAGGTGAGCCCAGGCTGTGAAGACACCTAGGTCCTTCTTGTCTCTAAGGACCCAGAGGCCCTGCAGGGAGGGTGGGGCTCAGGGGTGTGCATGCCAGGCCCCAGGGAACTGGTGGGGCCTCTGCTCTGTGAGTCAGTGCTGGGAGCGGATGCCAAAACCAGTAGCTGCAATAGCTGATGTGGAAGTCTCTGCGAAACTTCACGGATGAAGGGCGGGTCCCGGGGGAGAAAGAGCCGGTGGCTTCTAGCATTCTGCTCAGGCCCACTTGAACGTGTGCCAGGTTCTTGCAGAAATGATGTGCAAAGTCACTGTTGGCTGTACAGTGGGATGGGTGAGATGGGTGAGGGCTTTAGCCTTGGTGTGGTTCCAGGAAGGTGTTTACAACTCAAAAGGTAGCATCTTACCCAGAAAAATTCTCATCCTCAATAGCAAACTTGGACTCAAGACTCAACTTTCTCACAATTCAGCAATCTGTCTCACACTTTGGCTTTTGTTCTCTGCTGGGGCATAAAGGTTGTTGCCCACATCTGGGCTTCAGTTCCTACACTGTAGCAACGTTTCTTTGGGGAACTCACGTCGAATGATATGGCCCATTTTCCTTGGCTCAGCCTGAATGACAGCCGTCAAGCTGCAGAGCTTCACCCAGAGAGCCAGGAAAGGTTTTGTGGTTTCAAGCTTCCTGAGTGTGACCCAGCACCGTTCCATTTCCTGCTTCATTTGTAGGGCAGTGTGCAGGAAAATTGGAAATAAGAATTGTGAAGTGCCATTCCATTTAGCACAGATAACCAAAGAATGCTTGAAGATCCCAAAGGATAACTTTGGAATACCAGATTTCCACCATTCAGTTGGTAGAGGTTCTCTTCTGCCAAGATTATACCCGTGTCCAGAAGTAATGCCAAGGGCAATGGCCTGTTGTTGACAATTTAGTTCTGAAAAAAAATCAGAATTTTGATTCCAAATCCAGAGGGTAATAAATTTCAAATAAACAATCGAATAAAAGATTATTTTTCTTTTTCTATTTGTGCTTTTTTATTCCATTTTAGACTTTAAAATAAAATTGTTACTATCTGGTTGCACTGTGGTCCAGTAAAGTTTTAATTTGTTCTTTGTAGTGACTTTCTTCATCCATGGGCCCCCTTTATTTAGTTATGTTCCTGCCTGGCATCTGAGGTCGTGACCCCTGGTGAAGGGTTCCTGGAGCCAGAAGCCCTGAGAGGCTCCCTGTCCATGAGGCAGGAGGGAAATAGTTGGGCTTTGGGAAGTAGTGGTGAGAGGAATGAGTGTGAAGCAACAGGTGAACTTGGGACACAACAGAACGTCCCCAGAGTGTTTGGAGGGCCTGGGAAGAGGTATGGGTGAGCAGGAGCATCCTGACTAGTGACAAGCATCCCTGAGCGATGCCTGCCAGCTCCTGATGGCAAGACCCTGCCTGCTGGGTGTTCAGAGCCTTTCCAGGTCTTTCCTCCTGGCGTTTGGAAGCACATGAGAGATTTGTCTTTCTCTCTCTCACTCCATTTATTCATTCACTCAGTTATTTACTTACATCATTATAGTCTCATGACTTTCATATTGTACTTTCAATTAGAATCCCATAGAACTTTATCTCATTCAAATTGTTTGGCTTTGGCTATTGGGACTGTTGGGCTACAGTGGACTCCTGTGTCCCTTTGCAACACATTTACTGCCCATTTGCAAGTTTTTCCCTTTGTAAGTTTTTGAACATTTTATTTTCAGTGCTACAAGATGATTCAGGCTTATTTTGTATATTTTCCACTACAGCCCTAGAATCATCCATTTCTCCAAGGAGCCCTGGTTCCTTTTACCGAAGTATCCTTTTATCAAAGTATTAGAAACCAAGATCTGGGCACAAGATGTACACATTACACTTTTAAACTATTGCTTTAAATTTATTTGTAATATTCTTTACTATATGTCATAATTCTTTTAAACAGGTTGACTTTATTACATTTTTCACTATTATAAACTATGGGCTTCCCTAGTGGCTCAGCTGGTAAAGAATCCGCCGGCAGTGTGGGAGACCTGGGTTCAATTCCTGGGTTGGGCAGATCCCCTGGAGAAGGGAATGGCTACCCACTTCAGTATTCTGGGCTGGAGAATTCCATGGAGTGTATGGTTCATGGAGTCGCAAAGAGTCAGACACGACTGAGCGACCTTCACTTTCATTCACTTTCTTTAAACTACGCCCACTGAATCCTGTAAGCAGGTATAGTGGAATTTCAGAAGAATCTAGTTGCACCCTGTATTTCGCCATAATGACCTCTAAAATAAGCTGACTTGTCACCTTTAGTTGTAGAAATGGACGTGTGTGCAAATGAGTATCGGATCCTCTTGGCTGTGGAACAGTTCCCTGCTCCTCTTGTTCACTCTGCCCCAACCAGAACCACTCATCCCAGGACAGGTGACAGGGGAAGTTGTACCTGCAGGCTGCTGACCTTGCTCTGGTCTGCAGCCCCCATGAGATACCTCCCTGCCTTTGACTGTATGAATATATTCACATTCTCCCAGTGGGGACCGAGTCAATCATCAGCTATCTCTGAGATCTCTAGGTGGACAGAGCTTCAAAGGATCCTTGCAGAGTAGGAGTAGATGCTCAATATGGTTCATTTGTAAAACATCAAGAATTCAGTTTAACCTCATAGGACAGGCTGAGGGTGGGTGTTAGAATCTAACTTCATCAGCAAGTTTCCACTAAGGTCTTAGGTTTCCATCTTACACAGCATCTTTTTTTTTTTTAATCCTCTGTTGCCCTTGCTGGGTGGTCTCCCAAGCTTGGTTTGGAAGGAGCTGTTGGTTCCTTCCTCTTGCTGTTTGCTCTTAAATCCCACAGGGCACAAAGCCATAAATTCTTTTTTTAATACGTTGCTGACATATTTAGTCAAGGGCACATTACTTAAAAGGCTTGAGATGGCCACACAGAATAGGGACAGAATCATCTCAGGCTATTTTCTTTGTCTCTGGTTTGCCTATAAGGCATAAAGATATGGAAGACACTATCTACACATGTTGGATTCTACAAGTTTTGAGGAAAAACTGTGAAATTCTCTTTGCTTATACTCAGACTGTATACCAGAATATTCTCTCTCTCTCTCTTTTTTTTTTTTGCTTTCTTTTCAGTTTTTTTTTTTTTTTAATTGGAGGACAATTGCTTTACAATATTAATTTCTGCCATACAACAAAGTGGGCTTCCCAACTGGCTCAGTGGTAAAGAATCCAGGCAATGCAGGAAACTTGGATTTGATCCCTGGGTTGGGAAGATACCCAGAAGGAGGAAATGGCAACCCACTCCAATATTTTTGCCTGGGAAATCCCATGGACAGAGGCGACTGATGGACTACAGCCCGTAGGGTCACAAAGAGCCAGACAAGCTGAGTGAGCACGCACTTGCAACAAAGTGAATCAGCTATATGTTTACATGTATCTCCTTCCTCTTGGACCCCTCTCCCCACCCCATCCCACTCCTCTGGGTCATCACAGAGCACTGAACTAAGCCCCCTGTGTTATACAATAGCTCATACTGGCTCTCTATTTCACACATGGTAATGCACATATGTCAGTCCTAATCTCCCAGTTCATCCCTCTCTCCCCTTCCCCTGCCTATATCCACAGGTCGTTGTTCAGTCGCTCAGGTGTGTCCGACTATGACCATAGGCTTCTGCAGCACACCAGGCTTCCCTGTCCTTCACTATTTCCCCGAGTTTGCTCAAACTCATGTCCATTGAGTCAGTGATGCCATCCAACCATCTCATCCTCTGTCATCCCAGTCTCCTCCTGCCCTCAATCTTTTCCAGCATTAGGGTCTTTTCCAGTGAGTTGACTCTTCACATCAGGTGGCCAAAGTATTGAATCTTCAGCTTCAGCACCAGTCTTCCAACGAATATTCAGGGTCGATTTCCTCTAGGATTGACTGGTTTGCTATCCTTGCAGTTCAAGGGACTCTTAAGAGTCTTCTCCAGCACCACAGTTCAAAAGCATCAGTTCTTTGGTGCTCAGCCTTTTTTATGGTACAACTCTCACATCCGTACATGACTACTGGAAAAATTATAGGTTTGACTATATGGGCTTTCATCTGCAAAGTGATGTCTCTGCTTTTTAATATGCTGTCTAGGTTCGTCATAGCTTTTCTTCCAAGAAGCAAGCATCTTTTAATTTCATGGCCGCAGTCTCTGTCCACAGTGATTTTGGAGCCCAAGAAAATAAAGTCTATCACTGTTTCCATTTTTTCGCCATCTATTTGCCATGAAATGATGGGACTGGATGCCATGATCTTTGTTTTCTGAATGTTGAGTTTTAAGCCAGCCTTTTCACTCTCCTCTTCCAAGTATCAACATGTCTATTCTCTAAGTCCACGTCTCTATTCCTGCCCTGCAAATAAGACCATCTGTACCATTTTTCTAGATTCCATACATATGCATTAACATATAATATTTGTTTTTCTCTTTCTGACTTAATTTACTCTGTATGACAGACTCTAGGTCCATCCACATCATTACAAATGACCCAATTTCACCCCCTTTTAAAAGTCATAAATTCTTTAACACATTTAACTTCATCTTACATTCACTTTTAAGTGTTTTATTTCAAGTTGTCCTGAGAGGTCCAACCTTGCAGAGCTCTGCGTGGAGAATTCCGTGTAAAGCATGGTGCAAACAACAGGATGTGGAGTCAGAAAACTAATGAACCAACCAAGCAAGCACCCAACCAACAGATTAAAGGGTTATTCATCTCTGATGGGCTTGAGGTTATAACTTTACAGCTCTGCCATTCCTAGGAAGTGATTCAGTCTCTCAGAGGCGAGAGTGCTTAGCGTCATGTATGAAGACATCCTACATCTAGAAAACAGCAAAGACTTCTTCTCCTTGCCTTCCTGCTTCCTCTCCTCCTCCATCCTTTGTGGACCCTCTCCTCCTTCATCTCTCAAAGGGAATAGAATGAAACACACTTCTCTCTAGACTTTGGAGATGAGGCCCGCCCAGGGTTTGTGATGGCTGTGAAAGCCTGGCCCACTTCTGTTTTACCCAATCCCTTGCTAATAAGATCACTCCCACCAAAGACAACTCTAAGACATTGCTGTGAAAGCCTTTGCTGAATCATACAAAATTGCTTCCAGAAGTCTGTTAAGCCATGTATCAAAATCTGAACCCATTTTCCCCTTTTTTATTTTATTTCTCCAAGTTGTGACATAAATTATGCTTACAGAAACAAGAAGTTCATCTTAGAGCCTTTAGTATATTCTGCAAAATATGGAGGTTAACACTAACCTGCCAGGTGGGATTACAATGATAGGATAATAAATGCAATACCATGCACAAAACCTGGCACAGATGTGCTTTAAACTTTTCAAAATAGTCAGGAGTGCTTTGAATTAAAAAATGCAAGTTTGAAAATTTGAACATTGAGTAAACAGTACTCTGAATTTTAAACATTCTTTTTTCTTTGTTAGTATGTATTTTTAAAATTTTTTAATTGGAAAAAAAATTGCTTTACAATGTTGTGTCAGTTTCTGCCATCCAACAACACAAATCAGTTGTAACTATATATATATATATGTCCCCTCCCTCTTGAGCCACCCTCCTTCTCCCTACCCCATTCCTCTAGGTCATCACAGGGCGCCAGGCTGGGTTCCCTGTGTTATACGGCAACTTCCCTCAAGTTAGCTGTTTTACACATGATAGTGTGTATATTGGAGAAGGCAATGGCACCCCACTCCAGTACTCTTGCCTGGAAAATCCCATGGATGGAGGAGCCTGGTAGGCTGCAGTCCATGGGGTCGCTAAGAGTCAGACACGACTGAATGACTTCACTTTCACTTTTCACTTTAATGCATTGGAGAAGGAAATGGCAACCCACTCCAGTGTTCTTGCCTGGAGAATCCCAGGGACGGGGGTGCCTGGTGGGCTGCTGTCTATGGGGTTGCACAGAGTTGGACACGACTGAAGCGACTTAGCAGCAGCAGTGTGTATATATGTCGATGCTACTTTCTCAATTTGTCCCACCTTCTCCTTACCCCCGCTATGTCCACAAGTTTGTTCTCTGTCTGTGTCTTCATTCTTCCCTGCAAATAGGTTCATCAGTGCCATTTTTCTAGATTCCATTATGGACAAGAGTATGGAGATTCCTTAAAAAATTAGAAATAAATCTACCATTTGATCCAACAACTCCACTACTGGGCATATACCCTCAGAAAACCACAGTTCTAAAAGACACATGTTCCCCAATGTTCATAACAGCCCTGTTTACAATAGCCAGGACATGGAAGCAACCTAGATGCCCAGTGACAGATGAATGGATAAAGAACACATATAAACCCATGGCTGATTCATGTCAATGTATGGAAAAACCACTACAATATTATAAAGTAATTAGCCCCCAACTAAAATAAATAAATTTATTAAAAAAAAAAAAAAGAAGTTGTGGTACATATATACAATGGAGTATTGTGTGTTTAGCCACTTTAGCCATGTTCTACTCTTTGTGACCCAATGGACTGTAGCCCGCCAGGCTCCTCTGTCCATGGGATTCTCCAGGAATGCTGGTGTGGGTTGCCATCTTCTACTCTGGGGATCTTCCCAATCCAGGGCTTGAACCGATTCTTTTATATCTCCTGCATTGGCAGACAGGTTCTTTACCACTAGCACCACCTGGGAAGCACAGTGGAATATTGCTCAGCCATAAAAGGAACAGATTTGTGTCAGTTGTAGTGAGGTAGATGAATTTAGAGCCTGTTAAACGAGTGAAGTAAGTCAGAAAGGAAAACAGATATTGTGTATTAGCGCATATATATGTGTGTGTGTATATATATATATATATATATATACATGGAAGTTAGAAAATGAACTTGAAACATTCTTAATTGATTTATATATTTGGTTCCCATGTATCTCTTGTCCCTCTTGTATTCCTAAGATAGCTTCATAAAATGTTATTCAAAGGCAGGGCTCTGTCTTACAGGATTTGCTGTATGCTCGGGCTCAGAGACTGCTAGAATTCGTGCTTGCACCCTGCTCGCTTGGAGGTCCTAGACTGCTAGGTAAGAACACTTCTGTCCATGAAATGGTTCCACTAAATAGAACATGAAATGGTTCCACTAAACTGGAAGGAGATATTTCCACATGGCCACTGGGAGACCCTCATGGCCTGGGATTCACAGTCAGAAAAGGAGTTAGTCTGCTGGCTGGAGTTATTGATTCTGATTATCAGGGCAAAATGGGTCACAGAAGACCGTGGCTACATGGACTGAGCCTGGAACCCAGGGGATTCTCTAAGCGCCTCCCTATACATCCATGTAAGAACCAACTCACAGTTAAGTTTAATGGAAAGCTACAGAGACCAAAGGCAAGGCGGGATCAACAAGGACACGGACACTTTGGGCGTGAAGACTTTGGCTTCTCTTCCAGGTAGGAAACCCAGAATGGCCAAATCCTGGCTGCCAGCGATAGTGGAAGAAGCGGCCACAGACACCAGTGTGGCTTCATGACAAGCAACCCAGGAGACCATAGAGGCTTTACATATTTTCTGTTTGCTCATTATAAGTAAGTATTTTTTCTATATATTAACCATTCTTCACTCTCCTCCCCATTTTTATTTTATGCACAAGGTGTTGGAAATTAATTTTATAATTTATGCAAAAATCCTCAGTGGGACAGTGACTGAATTGGAGAAATAATTAATACAGCTGATAATTGATACAACGATTATTGGGACTATGACTCCTCATTCTTGGGAAAGGGTGAGCATTTCTTCACCTCCAACAGGCATGGCTGGGTCTTGTTAGGAAGAAGATAGTGTGGTTTTGTGGTTTCTCAGGGGTTTTGGGGGCTTCCCCAGTGGCTCAGATGGTAAAGAATCTGCCTGCAATGCAGGAGACCCGGCATTGATACCTGGCTTGGGAAGATCCCCTGGAGAAGGAAATGGCACCCCACTCCAGGATTCTTGCTCAGAGAATCCCATGCACAGAGGAGCCTGGCAGGCTACAGTCCATGGGGTCACAAAGTCGGACACGACTGAGCGATTAACACTTTCGCTTTCAGGAGTTTGTGCAGAGCCTGGGTGTGAAGGCGGAGGAGCTAGAGAAGTGAGCTGGCAGCTCCAAGTTCACCCTCACCGCCGGACCTGCAGAAGGAAAGATAGACCCTTTATGAATTTCCCCTTGTCAGCTGGCAAGTCCTGGTCAGCGGAGGGCCCTGGAGAGACATTGCCAGAGGAAGAGACTTCCCTCCCTGGATCCAAGCTGTTCCCCCGGCTCCTGCTGTGGATGTAGCCTCTCCAGCGTCCCAGCTCCCACAGTCTAGGGGACGTTCCCACGTGAGCCAACTGCAGTGTGGACAGATGATACAGCTTCGTGGGTGCCTGGCGGCCGGCATGTGGCTTAAAGCAAGGCACCTCCCCCAACACCCCGGCTCATGAACAGTTTCCCTGGCTCGCCAGAGAACACTTTCCAGCAGGTTCTAGAGGGCTGGGTCCCAGCAAGTTCTGCTGATGACACTGCGGCATCTTCTCTGCTGGCTGCTGAGGTTGCCTTGTGAGTGCTCTGTCCTAAAGACCTGGCGGGGGGTGGGGGGCAGGGGGAGCCCCTGGAGCATTCTGTCTCAGCCCAGGGGGGTGGCTGCGCCTTCCAGCTGCTACCCCGTATCCTCTAGAGAGCTCTTCTCTTCTTCCCAGGCAGTCCTTTGTGACTCTGATCCCCCTTTTAGCTCAATTTTTATAATAAACTTTCCCTGTCTACATTACTGTGTGGTTTCTGTCTCCTGGTTGGACTCTAATTGACACAAGACTATAATCTTTGGAGGGTAAGAAAGACAAGTTTGAAAACGTAAAAACCAACTTGGCATTGAATAAACCACACACTGCTCCCACTCTTGCAATATGAAACGTCTTCTTCACCAGCTGCGCGTTTGGTTCCTGTGCGTCTTTGTTCTGCTCCTTTCGCTGAAATAGCTCCATAAATATCATTTGAAGGCAGTTTTCGAGCTTCCTCTTCTCCAGCGTCGACCAGCTTAATGCATCAAATACCTCCCTTTCAGGAAAGCGTTGCTAACTGAGTCCCTATAGCTCTCGCCAGCCTAAGCTTGGTCAAGCTGGAAACCATCTGGCTCTCCAGACAGCTTAAACTGGGGATGTGAAAGATGGAATTTTACCAAATCGAACGCGTGCATGATGGTAAGGTCCTTGTGTCTCATTGTCTGACCTCAAACTGCAATCTTAAATGAAAGAAAAAAAAAAAAAAACCTCCAGAACTTCAAAGGAAAATTGCTTTTTAATTTCTCGGAGGAATGGCAGCTAAGAGCAAAGCCCTTGCAGCTGTACCGGATATAGATTTAGGAAATTATTTCAACTCGTGATATTAGACCTCTTCAGCTGAAGCAATCAGAACCAGCCACAGCCTGGCAGTCCCCCTCCAGGGCAGCCAAACTGGGCATAGCTGTCTCATTCTGATTGCTGGGAGTTGTTTTTCTCTCGGGAAGGCTGGCTTGACTTTCCCCCATCTGCTAAATAAAATATGATCTGGATCACTTTTTTTTTTTTAACGTTTAAAGGGAGCGGCGTTTCTTGTTGAATTCATATGCTTGAATTGCCCCCAAGCCCTCTCCCCTTCGGCACCTTTCACATCTGCTCGTGTGAATCAGAAGCCAGAAAACATGTACGTGTTTGCCCCACGTCTGTTCACGAAGCCTTGCAGATGGAACACGGGTGACTAGGGAATGAACCGAAATGAAGGGAGATGGGGTCTTCACAGGGGAGGGCCATAAAGCACCCCCGTGTGCCTTTCTGGAGTGTTGTTGCTCTTCCAAATGAATCTGGGAATTTTTCTAGGAAGAAGAGGGTGTGGCGTACAAGGGGGAAAAAGTGAGTCTCCCCCTGCGGTTAACTCGCCATGTCATACTCGTCTGCTGCCTCCCCACTCTGGGCCACGTCCACACTGGCAACCAGAAGGGTCGGGATTCCTTCAAGTTCAGGAATGTTATTACCTGAAGTTTCCTTCTAAATTCCTCGGAAAGAACCCCACCCTGGAAAAAGAACTGTGGCAGCAGCAAGCCCCGGATTCCCCTGCCAAGGGGCTGAGTAGCTGTGTGATGTGGGAAAGACCACGTCCACCCACTCGGTAAGGGTGAAGATGACCAAGTTTATCAGAGGGTGGTCCACAGGAAGTTCCACAAGATGGTCTTTATAAAAGGGGGTGGTGGGGGAGTTACGCTCAAGGCTTTGGAAGTTAAATTGGCAGAAGGCTCCAAGCAGGACAGGATCAGAGGAGGAGGGAAACCAGCCCTGAGATGTGAGTCCAGCGTGGGCTCCAGTGGGCGGGGGTGGGGGAGGAGGGCTCTGTGATTCCCACGTGGTGAAGCATGGTTCAGGCGGGATTTGGAGCATTTTGCCGGGAATCCTGCTGTGCTTCATTGCTCAGACCCTAAGTGGACATCTCAGGAGCGTACCAACCTTGTTAGGAGATGGGGAGGCCCCAGTCCTTGGGGAGCCCCCTCAAAATCCCATCAGACCCTGCCATTTTCCAAAGAAGAGATGGGTTACACAACAAGGTGGTTGGGAAGACTTGTCCCCAATTCCCAGTCATGTTGAGAGACTGCCCCTCCATCAACCCTCCCCCAACCCACCCCCCGATATTCCTGTTTCCATCTGCTCTGCCTCTGGTCACAGCTCTCTACCAGCTCTGAGCTATATACCCTGGTGAACGGGAAACGCCAATGAGATCAGGAGACATGTGGGCCTGTGGGTGTGGTTGGTTCATATCAACAAGGCTTTCTTTTCCCCTCATTTTAAGATAGCATGATTTTTTTAAGATTTTTATTTTATACTGGAGTAGAGTTCATGAACAAGGTTGTGTTAGATTCAGGTGTACAGCAAAGTGATTTGGTTACACATATACATTTGTCTATTCTTTTTCACATTCTTTTCCTGCTTAGGTTGTTACATAATATTGAGCCTGTTTCCTGTGCTGTACAGTAGGTCCTTGTTGGTTATCCACGTTAAATACAGCAGTCTGTACATGTCCAACCCAAACTCCCTCCTCAAAGCTTTCTACCACGGGGCAGGCTCTGTACCTGTGCCTCGTGCTTGCTGGCTGTATGATCAAGGGTGATCCACTTTTCTTCTCGAATCTTAGCTTTATCTTTTACAAAATGGTAGGGGATATTCTAACTTCCTTTATAGTGTTGTAAATACTAAATGAAGCAATGCATATGGGGCTGAAAGAAGGACTTTATAACGTATAATACTACTTGAACATTCATCTATCAATTTCACCACAGTTTAGCAAGCATTTGTTATGGACCTATTACTATTGACACACTAGAGACACAGCAGTGAAAAAGGAGGACACAGCACCCACCCCTAAATCCTTACATTTGAGTGACATGTCACAAAGAAAAATATACAAGTTGCATGAATGATTGCGTGACTTCAAATGGTTTTGTAGAGGCAAGAATTTAGAACTGATTCTAGGATTAAAATTCAGAATACTGGGTTTCTTGAACCCTCAGTCTGCATTTGTGATGATATGGGCTCCACGCTTGATAAAGAGATCATCATGATTAACCTCAATCGTTAAGGGTGGAGCTGGTAATTTTTTAGATAGGAAGGCTTTTTGAACTTGGTAATGCACACACTGCTCAGTGATATTTTATCACACAAGAACCTTTTTAATGTTTGAACATTTAGAAACACAGACCAATCATTTCAGCTTGACTTGGACTCAAACTAAATGTGAGGTTTTTATCTTATGCTATCTGGCTGGGGCTCCCAGTGCACGGAATAGCTTTGGATGTGAAAGGAAAAGGCATCACTACACAGTCAACAAGAGACTTGACAGCCAAGATACCAAAGGGACTCGTCAGCATCCTGCCAATGTTAGTGCCCAGTCTCTCCCACTCCTGTCTGAGAGTGTCCAGGTCTCTGGCAATGTTCAGGACTGCAGAGTAGTTTAATATATGGGTTCAATTAAAACAAGGAGACTCAAGAATGCAATTGGGTTGAAATTTCCTTGGAAGAATAAAACCGACAAGTCCTGTTTGGTGTTTGTGTCTCAGAACTAAGAGCCAGTCTCTGACTTTAGTGATTCTGGGGAATATTTTTGTAAAAATGACATGGCAACTCCCACTTGAACACATAATATTTATATGTTATTAGTCATTAACCAACACATGGCATTTGGGTTAAAAAGAGTAATGAATGTAATGGTGAATACCTTGGAAACAAACAAACATCCTTTTAAAAAGAAACCTAAATAGGGGTAACAGAATAAATTCAGTACACTTCTTTAGAAGCAGAGTACTTGACATTTGGCTAATAACAATCAATGAGTTATTCAAAGTACTGTTTAAGATGACGTATTTCTAAGATTATCTTTCATCTGATTCCATCTATTTTTGGTGTGGATTTCCAGTGTAGTGAGCTTGAGAGTGATTTACTTTTTTCTAGTACTTTATGCCCAGTGAAAGTTTCAGTAATGCCTGTGGTTTTCACTTCCTAGAAGATACACCCATGTAGATGTTTTTTCTTAAACTATTTTGTCATCCCAATTTGTAATTGGGGAAAGTAGAGGAATTTACATTATTATTCATCATTTTATTGAATAAGTTTTAGTTTACTCAAACTTTAAATAATGATTTAGATGAACAGTATCATCCATGATGAAACTGGTCCAGGAAATGGGGGTGAGAATGAGTTTGGCTAGCCTTTGTGGATTGTTTGCTGTTGCTGTTTAATCGCTAAGTCGTGTCCGACTCTTTTGTGACCTCATGAGCTGTAGCCCACCAGACTCCTCTGTCCATGAGATTTCCCAGGCAAGAATATTGGAGTGGGTTGCCATTTCCTTCTCCAGGGGATCTGCCTGACCCGGGGTTCAAACCTGCGTGCTCCTGCTTGGCAGGCGGATTCTTTACCACTGAGCCACTGGGAAGCCCATGTGGCTTGCTTAACAGCAACAAACTTGTTATGTACACTCTCATGAAATTGTCACAACAACCCCTGTCACAGACTGCCAGTCTCTCTGTTTATCGTACCTTTAGCATCTCAGTAGGTTTCCCCAGTGTTCCTAGAACAAAAGAAATACCCAATTGTTTCTGTAGTTAGGTCTAAACAACCCGAGAGTCCCAGTATTGTGATAGATGCCTATCAAGGTAGGGAATCAGGAGTTCATGCTGTATCTGACAGCCGTGATTCCTTGAAGACTGAATGTGGCCCTTGGTGCCTTGGTGAGTTTGCTGCAGTATCCTGGGGTATCTTGTCATGTAATTTGAGAACCATAGCCTCGTGAGGGTAAGTCCTAATAATATCTCAGTTTTACTGATGGGAAAACTGCATTTGAGGGAGGTTAGGTACTGAGACTTTTTATACAGTTCATGGGGTTCTCAAGGCTATTATACTGGAGTGGTTTGCTGGGAAGCCTGGCATGCTACATTCCATGGGGTCACGAAGAGTTGGACGCAATGAGGTGACTGAACAACAGCAACAACAGAGTCCTTAGCCAGGATGACACACCTGGGAAGAAGATGTCAAACCTCGGACAGTTGATTTCAGATCCCACACTTGTACTGGGCACCCCTGTGCCCATCTCCCAACTTCTCACTATGGGGAGAACTCCAGGCTTCCAAAGCCCGAATGGCAAAAGAAAGAAGAGCGTTCGGGATGAATATCCAGAGCTTCTGAGGCAAAAGGACGGTCTGGAACCAATTCATTCATTTACCTTTTTTCCATTCATTTGTTCACTTCGGTTATTTGAAAAGCATTTGTGGCTGGTCTCTGAGCTGCAGGCCACGGAGCTCCCAGTCACATGGCAGAGAAAGATGACAGAGCCATGAGAATTGGTGCCAGACTGGGGTCAGGGGGGGCAGGCAGGGTTATGAGCAGCCAGGGTGGAACTCAGTGTTCAGAGCATCGCCAGGAGAGAACAGAGTGACTTCTGGAAACTGGTGCAGCCCTGCCAGGCTGTCTTCACATTTCATTACTGAACAACCTGTGCCTGACTCAGTCCTGTCATCTGACCTTTATTAGATGTCATAGCTACGCATACCTGCAGTGCAAACGTGCCCCATAAGCAGTTTCTAAGATGAATAAGCTTCCTCTTGTTCGATGGTGGTGAAATTCACACTTGGCTCCATATGAAATTTGAAAACTGCGTTTCGGTGTCTTAGCAACTTTGCCCATGTGTTTTTCCTTTTGAAAACGAGTAAGTCATGAATGACTCCACCCTTTGATCAAATAATGCATGACTTTCCCTTATTGCCAGCTCATTTTTTTCCTCCAAGGAGGCCATATTTCACAAAGGCAGCAATGTGAGAAGCATTTCTTGAGCACCCGTGTGTAAGGGGCGTCAGAGAGGTCACTTTTCCACCCAGGGCTCAGGCTAGTAGGGGAAAGAGCCATGAAGACTTACAAGTACATGGTCCATGATACAGGTCGGGGGTGGAGGGCTTGAGTGGAGTCTTTAGAAATAAACAGAGCGAGAAGTGGAAGAGGGCGGGCTCCAGCCAGAGGGAAGATGACTGGGAACCTGGGAACCTGGGGGAGGCAGGTGAGGGAGCAGTTAGAGAGGATGGAAGCAGGCAGGGACCTGATTGATTATCAGGAGGTCACTTGTCTTGCTGGGAGACTGGCATTTTCTTGGAGCCTCTAAAGGATTTCAAGCAGATAAGAGTGATAACCTTGGTAATCTGGCCCATGGAAGGAGCTACAGATGTGCAAAGCCAGATCTTAGTATATATCATAACATTTAAAATACATGTTTACAGCCTCTGCTATTTTCTACCATCATTCAAAGAAGATTGGTGGACACCATGATTGCCAGGCACTGTGTCAGGGGCCACCGAGGGTGACTCCTGGTCAGGAGGACTCAAGGGCCACTAACAATAATCCGAAAAGTCCTGTTTTCCTCCCTGTGTGGTGGTTTCCCCTTCTGCCTCATTTCAAAGGAGAATACAAAAAGAAAAGTAAACCACTGCAGGTTGCTGGTGACTTTTATGAAAATCCCTTACGATTTTTGCCCCAACTGAAAAGAACTTCTATTTACTTCAGTTGATGGGGGAGTGTCCCCGAGTCACCATCTCAGAAAGACTGATGGCCCTGTTCTTTGCTTTATAAAACCCTGTCTGCTGCACATCTTCTGAAATATTTCACAGGGCATAAGAACATTTTTTTTTTCTTTCTCCTAAGACAGAAACAAAGTACTTTCTTCACGTTGCCAAGTTCATGCAGAATCTGACACAGGGCTTCTCTGTCTATTTTCCTTGACTGTTTTTCACATTAAATATGCATTTAAGTTTCCTCTATTTTTTTCATGGCTTAATAACTATTTTCTTTTTAACACCAAATAATGCTTTTTGGTATGCTGTACCAATACATGCACCCTTTCTAGTATCAGAACTCCCTTCCATGCAGACTACCATGCTATCTACGAATAAAGATATTTTTATTTCTTCCTTTCCAACTGAATGCCCTTTTTAGTTTTCCTTGTCTTATTGCACTGGCTAGGTCCTCTAGTATGATGTTGAATATCTAGAACCCTTGCTAATGGCCACATGGGGTCATATGAGGAAGACTTGAAGAAAATTTATAGTATATATTTGTGGTGGTTATAGAGAGTCTAGCCGTGACTTCAGTATAATATCCAGTTATAAGATAAGTAAATTCCAGAGATGTCATGCACAGCACAATGGCTATAAGTAACATTGTCATATGAAACATAAGAAAGTTGCTAAGAGAGACTGACAAAGGATTAATCTCTAAAATACATAAGCAGCTCATGCAGCTCAATACCAGAAAAACAAACAACACAATCAAAAAGTGGGCAGAGGACCTAAACAGTTATTTCTCCAAAGAAGATATACAGATGGCTAATAAACACATGAAAAGATGCTCAACATCGCTCATTATTAGAGAAATGCAAATCAAAACTACAATGAGGTATCACCTCACACCAGTCAGAATGGCTATCATCAAAAAAAATGTACAAACAATAAATGCTGGAGAAAAGGGAGAAAGGGGAATATTCTTGCTCTGTTGGTCGGAATACAAATTTATATAGTCACTATGGAGAATGGTATGGAGGTTCCTTAAAAAGCTAGGAATAAAACTACCATATGACTCAACAATCCCACTACTGGGCATGTATCTAGGTGTATACCCAGAGGAAACCATAATTGGAAAAAACACTTGTACCCCAATGTTCATCACAGCACTCTTTACAATAGCTGCGACATGGAAGTAACCTAGATGGTCATCAACAGATGAATGGATGGATAAAGAAGCTGCGGTATGAATACACAGTAGGATATTACTCAGCCATGAAGATAAATGCATTTGAGTTAGTTCTAATGAGGTAGACTGACATAGAGCCTATTATACATAGTGAAGTAAGTCAGAGAAAAACAAGTATTGTATATTAATGTATATTTATATGTATTGGAGATGTTCTGGAACTACTGCTAGATGACAAAGTCACGGCACCACTCAAAAAGAAACTGCAAAGGGGTTTCTCTCCAGGATCGGAACCTTCCCTCCTTCCTGTTTCTATGCTTTTGTTGTGGCTAACTCTGTTTCATTCTTTGATGGCTGGAGTTGTAGGGGCTTCCATGACGAGGTCACGAGAGTTCAGGGAAAACAAAAATGATCCCTTGTCCCAGAGAAACATTCCAAAAATGATTAAACCTACTGAGGCCCCTGGCTGGTGAGTCCCTAACACTCAGCCAGGGAATAAGGCCATGTTCATTTGGAAAACAAGCCCTAAGCCTATTGTGACCTGGCCTCATGAGGAGATTATTATTGATGACTGGAAAACTTGGGTCATGTATCAGGGAAAATTACAGAAACTAAGCCAATTACCTTTTCTCATAAAGATTGGGACTCTAGAGATATTTGTGCCCCTTAGAATCTAAGCGTAAATAGAAAGAAATATGTGAATTGTATTGTAAATGGTTTCAAGGTAAACTGCAAAAGACTTGTCCCTGCCAGAATAGTCTTGTGGTATGTGGGTAGAGGGTAAACAAACCACCACTGACAATGGCTGTACTATGAGAAACCCTTGACCTTAGATGCTGCTATAGTGCTTATTCGCTGAAGCAAGATGCTGTATTTGCTGAAGTAGCAGGCTGTACAGAATAAGTAGATGGAATAATATGATTCATAGGCTATGTTTTAGTAGAATAAAAATAGATTTTGGGGTAAACATGTAACCAAAATGTGACAAAAGACTAGAAACAAACTTTTAACACATCTTAGAATCAGAGGATGTTGATCTGAATGGAAAAATATTTTAAGAGTCATTACATAGAAAAACATGTGCTATATAAGTAGAGACTAAAAGCAATAAAGATTATGGTCCTTGGACCATCAAAAAACTCTGTGTCTTTCTTTCCTCTCGCCGATGCCGTTCATCCCTTGGGTACTCCTGGACCAGCTGGAGCAGGACTCCAGCATATATGGAGTCTAGAAAGACGGTACTGATGAACCTATTTGCAGGGCAGCAAAGGAGATGCAAACATGAAGAGCAGACTTGTGGACACAGTGGGGTAAGGAGAGGGTGGGACAAACGGAGAAAGTAACATTGAAATGCATACATCACCGTATGTAAAATAAACAGCTGGTGGGAATTTGTGTATGATGCGGGGAGCTCAAACCTGGTGCTCTGTGACAACCTAGGGGGTAGGATGGGGTGGGAGGTGGGAGGGAGGTTCAAGAGGGAGGGAATGTGTGTATACCTGTGGCTGATTCATGTGGATGTATGGCAGAAGCCAACACAGCATTGTAAAGCAATTATCCTCTAATTAAAAATAAATAAATTAAAAAAGAAAGTTATTAAGAGAGCAGATTCTGGCTTCTCATCATAAGAAGTTTGTTTCTTTCTCTTGTATTATATCTATATGAAATGATGGATGTTATCTGAAGCTGTTGAAGTAAGCATTTCACAATACATGTAAATCAAACCATCATGCTGTACACCTGACTTTCAAGGTGATGTACGTCAATTATTTCTCAATAGAACCGAAATAAAAAAAAAAAGAATCAAGTGAGGTGCCAGGACTCCCTACTAGGTGACTCAGTCATATTTCTATTCACTGGACTCAGAATATTTCCAGTTATAGATATAAAATGAGATGAGTAGATGTCTCCTGTATTTATTCCATAGGAAACACTTGATAAAGTAGTCATCACTCTATTCCCTGCAGGATATATATTTTTATATCACTGCACTGACTTCTCAGCCCCCTGTGATCTTTGGGCTTGGAGGCTGCCATTTGGCCTCAGTCGGGCTGGAATTCCATCATTCCTGGGGAAGTCAGGTCAGGGAGTCTATTTCAATGGCAGATCTCCCCTTTCCTTCTTGCTTACTGAGGATGCTATGACAGGGATCTTCAGGGAAGCTGGTTCTCAATACCTTATTTACCAGCTTTGGGGACCACCTGAAGACAGTCAAGATGAGGGTGAGTGGGCTGACCGTAATAAAACCTACTTCTGATCCTCATCTCCCTTGGCATTTGGATTCCTTCCTCAATGTTGTGCAAGTTCTGACACCTTGACCTCACTGAATGTAGGTCACCACTCAGTCCAAGTTCCAGTCAATGAAAAATGCCAGCTGGTAAAGCCATTCCAGCTGTGTAAGCTAGAACATTAAATCCTGAATCGTTATACAAGCGTTCTTATCTTGGCACGGTCAATATGATGCAGTTATATTTCATCCTGCTTGGTCTGATACCCTTAAAACCTGTGTTTCTCAGGATGCTGCCTTTACAGGTCATTTTTGATACACATCTTTTGGTGCATCTCTCTTCCATTTCCTGAAGACCTTGGGATGATCCCTTGGGTCATGATGGATCTGAGCTGTAGGACTGGAGGTGATGAGTGGTATTGAGGATGGTCCTGAGAGGCATAGTCACTCAGATGACTGCTCCAAGCGTTGACCTTTAAACAAGGCAAGGGTACATGCTTGGTCCTGGAGAAAGGTCTAATTTTTCTGCAAGGGCAACTCAAGAGGATTTGGAGGTTCAAGGTTTCCAGATTATCCTGTTTATTCAATCGTCGCATCTCATGTCTCAAGACGTCCACACCCCCTTATTCCAAATAAGTGTGTTTTTCTTAACACAAGCATCCTGTCAAAGTTGCATTGGGAGGAGCAATATAAGGGTGGGAGAGTGGGAAGGACAAGCTATCGGGTGTAAGATGAGCTCCAGGATGTATATACACGGGGAATATATCTAATATTTTGTAATGACTGTAATGGAGTGTAGCCTTTACAAATTGAATTTTTAAGAGTTGCATTATCAACTTAGTTGGAATTCTGTAACTCACATAAGCAAATTTTGTGACTGAATTTCTGGAGCTTTGCCTACACAGCCCACACGGAGATGTTCAAGGTCACCAGGCACCCTGATGGAGCCCCTTCCCTGGGTATATACTTGTTTCAGTGGCACATATAAACAAGTATTTCTTTTAAGTCTACAGGAGAATGTTTCTCCTTCTCTGTGTATGCGTGAGCTGAGTTAAAGCCCTGAGTACATCATTTTCTATTTAAAAGATATCTAGCACAGTAAGAAGCAACTACAAACCTCATCTTTGAAAGCTGCAAGTATCTGGAAGATGCGGGGTTTCCTAGAAGATTTAGAAATACACCTTCTGGCCCTTTAAAGAGTTGGTGCTGTGCTGTGCTGTGCTGGTCACTCAGTCAACTCCATGGACTGCAGCCCACCAGGCCCCTCTGTCCATGGGCATTCTCCAGGCAAGAATACTGGTGTGGGTTGTCATGCCCTCTTCCAGAGGATCTTTCTAACCCAGGGATTGAACCCAGGTCTCCTGCATGACAGGCTGATTCTTTACCACTGGAGCCACCAGGGAAGCCCAAGAATACTGGAGTGGGTAGCCTATCCCTTCTCCAGGGAGCTTCCCGACCCAGGAATTGAACCAGGGTCTCCTGCATTGCTGGTGCATTCTTTACCAGCTGAGCTACCAAGGAGTCGGTAATCCATGGCTTATGCCCAGTTATCATAGGTATCAGGGTGGCCACTTAAATGGAAAGAGAGCCTTGTCGTTCCATGAGCATTATCATCAAGGTAAAATGAACAAATTTAGCTGGTAAAGAAACAATGTGACCTTGTTAGATTCAGATGGTTTATACCTTACAATGACAGAAAAAACAAAGCATGCCACCTCCCCATGCCCCTTGTCCCATAGGATGATACCAAAACAGCAGAGAGCAGGTGACAACATATGAGTCATTGGACCCTGTTGCCGAGAGACCTGTTTCATGCTGTATCCAGGCAGTTACCCTGAATGTAACTGGACCCTAAAGGAGGTGGTTGGGAATGGAGTGTGGACAGGGGAGAAGGGAGCCTCATACCTCCTCTGAACACAGGAGGTGATGAGAAACTGCCCCATGAGTGGGGAAGAGCCTGGTAATAGCTCCTCACAAAGCTCCTGTGCTCTCATATTCTGGTAGAATCACGGGGGTTGGGCTAAAGTCCATGTTAACCGTGATAGAGCTTTGCCCATACAGCCCACATGGAGACGTGCAAGGTCACCAGGCGTTTACTTGTTCCATCCGTTCCTGCTGAAAGTAAAAAGATCATCTGATTTCCAGGCAAGGAACTCCCTCCAGGGACTCCGAGTTGACTGATTCAGAAGCTCTGAGTACAGCTTGTTCATCTAGCACTAGCTGTGCCAGGGGGTCAGTGGGGGAGTCAGGAGGGATTATTGACTTTTGCTGTCATCAGGGGCCAGTGCTGCTGATAAGGATCTCTGGAGCCTCAGCGTGGGCTGAAACATCTTCCAGTGCTTTCAGGCCAGCAGTGTAAGTAAAAGATAATTTAAACAATCCTGACCTGCAGGAGGCAAGGGAGCCTCGCCTCACACCCTTCGGGGGGAGATCTGGGTCATCTGACCAGGCAGTCAACTGAGACCAGCCAAAGCGAGTGGTAGCCAAAGGCGAGTGACATCTGGATAGGGTGGTGAAGGTAGGAGGTGAAGGATGGGGAAGGTAGGAGATGATGGATGGCGAGGTAGGAGGTGATGGATGGGGAAGGTAGGAGGTGACGGATGGGGAAGGTAGGAGGTGATAAATGGTGTTGAGGGCTCTGGGTCAATGGAAGCAGTGGGGCTGTACTTTGTTCCACTAACTGTGGGTGCTAAATCTTGAAGACTCAGTTCTGGTTGGACTGAATGTGAAGGGGAGGAGAGGAAGTAAAGAGTGCAAGGGGTTTATGAACAGACAGCTCTGGGTTCCTTCCACATCTTCCTCACCTAGATCCCAGCTGTGACTGGTGGGAAGTTCTGGGAGGGCTCCCGTCATGTTTTGCAGACAGCTCTGACCTCAAGCGTGAGCCCACACCCTTCACACTCTGCCTTGGGCTCCTCCAGTGTTGTGGGTGTGGCTGGTCCCCACGTGGCACACGTGTAAGACCTGCCTGGAAGGGTGAGTGTGGTCGTGCCCCCGAGGACACCTGAGGCGGCAGAGAACTGATAATTACGTGTTGTCCATTTTGATCCCAGAGGCGGGGGCAGTATTGGGGCAATTCTAAGAGGCATTCTGTGTGCTGAGGTCCTGGTAGGATTGAGCACCAGCTGCCACAAAAGTGACCCTTATGACGCACTTTACCTGGACTTCAGTTTTCTTCCTTCATTCACACTTCCTGATCACTTATATTCTCCGAGATCTCAGCTCATATAGCATTTCTGTGCTTAAGTCCTCGGGTCCAACTCTGATTTCAGGGCATGCATTGGAGAGGAAGCCAGGCTGGGTGCTGTCTTTCCCAGAGGTGGGCCAGCCACGCGATGTGGTCAGGTAGGACATGCGCAGTGAGGCGGCTGAGCTTGGGATGTGGGTGGGCACAGTGAGAGGCCACTCAGGGCCCTTGCTCACTCTCATCCCGTGTGCCCACCGGGAGCATGAGCGCTCACCCCTCCCAACCTCTCTCCTGAGCTCCGGAAATGCACCGAAACATCCATCCAGGCACATTCACGGCCAGATTGAAAGTGTCCTCTTCCAAAGTCATGCCTCCGCAGGAGCCCCTGGGGCTGCTGCGGTCAACTGCTGCTGTTTTTTCAGCCGCATGACGTTGGCAGCCCTTGATGACTCCTCTTCCTCTCCCCCAGCTGGTGATGAGTTCTACTTCTTAAAGGTCCCTGCAACTCACCTCACTTGCCCGTGTGCCAGTCCAGACCCTCCTCATCTTTCTTGGTGTTTAACGATTATTTCAGAACCAGAGTGTCTGCTTAGGGCACCTACCCCGTCCCCAACTTGTCATAATCACTCTATCATAAAAATGTTTTTTCCTTAATCATCGCATCCATCCATTCCACAAATATTTATTGATTTCCCATCTTCCAGCAGGAATAAAAGAGACCAAATCTTAACTCCTTGGCTTGGTTTCCTGGAATGTTCACAAGCAGACTCAGATTGGTTTCTTTGGAATTGTTTCAGCACTTCACATTGTCCATCATGGCTACATGTGACAACTGGGCCTTCTCAGCCCATTCTTTAATTCAGATCGTTAGCCCAGAGTGAGAGAAGGAAGATATTTTCTGAACCAGTGCTATTCTTGTTGTTCAGTTGCTAAGTCTTGTCCGACTCTTTGCGACACCGAAGACTGCAGCATGCCAGGCTTCCTGTCCTTCATATCTCCCGGAGTTTGCTTGAACTCATGTCCATTGAGTTGGTGATGCCACCCAATCAGCTCATCTATTCTCAGATGAAACAAAAGCCTTCAGTGGCAGCCAAACTTGATAGCCATGGGGAAAACAAGTAACCCTGGCTAGGATGGAGGGTATCAACTTAAAAGATGGCTGTGGAGGGAAAGCTGAGTGAGATGCCCCATGGCTTTCTAGAACAGTGTGTCTAATGGCAGCACCCTGTCAGACAAGGAGGCTTCCTCCCCTCCCTGAGGAAGGCAGTGGCTCTTGGCTCTCAAAACCCTCAGGCAAGGCATCAGTGTGGAATACCCACATCTCGATTTTCACTCAATCTGTTCACTGCTGTAGGATCTGGACCCTGGACCATCCCGCAGTTGGCCCAGCCTCTTGTTCCAGCATCTTGTTTGTCTCCCAGGGTCCAGACCCTGGCCACACTGAGTCCTGACTGTACTCTTCATGTGGATGAGGCTTTGGATCTTTGTTCATGTTCCCCAAGTACCTGACCACACAGCCTTCTCACTCTTTTTGCTTCAGAGTTTCCCAGCTTATGGGATGAGAATCTGGATGAACCTACCCTACAATGGGGCCAGAAAAGACAGGCTTGGGGTCAAGTAGGAAATGAGTGGGGCCACTGGTGAGAGGAGGAGCATCTTCCCTGTTGAGACAGCATGTGCAGAGGAAAAGCTATAGGCTGGGGTGGGGATGGGGGCGTTGGCTGGTGGATAGGAGCAGCCAGGAGGAGACAGCACCAGGACATGAGTCAAGTTGGGAAGAGTCACGACTAGAGGAGGCTCAAGAGCAGATCCCATGGCCAAGGTCAGAGCTGGAAGCCACGTGGTCTTGGCCGGGACAGTTTATAATACCTGATTGTCAAGTGATCTAGGTGTCATCCATGAGACTGCAGCATTACTGGGGCAGGCAGAGCAGCCATTGAGGGGCCAGAGAGCCTGAGTCTTGTGGTGACCTTGTTAGTAATGAACCAAGTAACTTCCCTCCTCCAGACGCTAGGTCCTCTGGGATCCTGGGATCAGCAGCTATTGCTTGATCATCTACTTTGGGGCTTGCCTTTGGGGCACCACTTCTTTCACATAGGACTCCATTCATCCCATTGTGCCCACCCAGGTGAGAAGATCAGTGACCTCCTGCCGTCTGGATGTTAGGAACTCCCTGATTGCCCTTCTAAGTCTGCTTTTCCAGGTTTTTTCTATTTCTAGAGCCACCCCATATTGGTCTAATAAATTTCTTTTTGCATGGGGTAGAGTCCATTTCTGTTGCTTGTAGTCAAAGAATCCAAAATGATGCAGGCCCTTTCACCTTGGAGCCTCCGTGGCTTTAAGCATCAGTGTGTCATGCGTTTGAAGTGGGGAACCGTGCCTCAGAGAGGCTCTTCACCTGGGAGATGCTCCTGGAGGTGGAGGCTTGACTCTGGGGCACTCTTCTTCGCATGGGTCCCATTCCAAACCTCACCCAGGTGTCTGCTGCTGCTAATTCACTCCTGCTTTGGGGGCTTTGGGGGGAACTCTGTAGTCTTTAGAGCAGTGGTTTCAAGGCTCTGAATCCAGTGGTAGAACCTCCAGGGTTATCTGGGAAAAGTCGCTGAGGGGCTGATTAAATCTCCACACCTCTCTGCCACCTAATCAAAACTGCCCCTGCTTTATCTGCTTCCTATGTTTTCTGTAAAATATTTATTTGAAATACTGCATTTCCTTGTTTCCCAGTTGGCTCAGTGGTAAAAGAATCTGCCTTCCAATGCAGAAGATGCAGGAGACTTGAGTTTTATCCCTGGGCTGGGAAGATCCCTTGGAGGAGAAAATGGCAACCCAAGCCTGTAGTCTTGCTGACGAATCCCATGGATAGAGGCTCCTGGTGGGCTACAGTCCATGGGGTCTCAAAGAGTCAGACACGACTGAGCAACTGAACACACATACACATTTCCTTGCTAAAAACAAAGACTAAACGTCACTGCTTTTATGGATTTGACTCTTGAGAGTTTTCCAAGATGGAAACTCACTGAAAATCTGGTCCTACTTTGTCCTGATCGCTGGCTCTCCCAGCTGATGACTCTCCTCTGCAAAAATGCACATAGGCATGGAAGCTATTTTCCAAAGAGTCCAAGCTAAAAGTTCAGTTCAACTGACTCTGTACCACCATGGTGTTTAAGCATGACTCAACTAACGGATAAAGTAAATGGATTAAAAAAACATACAAGACTATTGCCAAGGGTGCCAGTGAAAAAGAATCCCTTCTGGAAGGACATTCAGAGCAAGCTTGGGACCTATCCCCAAGGCTGCTGAGTGCTGGGTGTGACCCCGGACAGCTCATTTGAGTTGACTGCCCTCTCTCCCACCAATGGCAGCAACACAGCGGGCTGCCCTAATCACGGTGGCTGTAGCAGAAAGGCACTAAAGTGGGCAGCGTTCTGGAACAGCCAAGGTGAGGTTTGGGCAGAGATGGATGGTGAACAGGCATTTCAGGCATGTTGAGGCTAAGATGACAGAGCATCTCAGTGCCTAATTAGAGGAAGGGAGGTGGGTGGAGAGCCTGATCTGGAGTTGCTGAGGCAAATGATGGGTGAGATAAGAACAGGTGAACCATTTAGGGCCAACAGAAGAAACGAGTGAAAGGTAATAGTAAACCGAAGTTTTCAAGAGTGGATAGCTAAGGATACTGATGTTGGCAAGTATGGAGAGGGCTTCCTAAATGATATCTGCAGATACTACAAATAATAGACATCGTTTTTCTATTGGTTCCAGACTCTGTATTTGGTTGTCACCTTACATCAATTATCTTATTCTTGAAAAAAAAAATAACAACTACCACACACACAAGATATAGATGGTGTTAGTCCTATTTACTGATTTATTTATTTTAAAAAGGACCTGGAAACATTCAGTGACTTGCCCAAGGTAACCTTGCTAGTATTGGAAGATAGAGTTTGATTTCTGATCTCTCTGATCAAAAAAATCTAATGTTTTTACCTATGTGAAGGTGAACATTTTAGAATTATATAATACATAAATGGATTGTCTTGATATACTCTCAAATTAATGAAAACTCCTACTCATCTATAAGAAAATTACAAATATAAAAAAAATACTAGGCAAACAAGTGGAATTGTCACACAAATTGTAGATAGGATATGTAGAATCTTTTGGAAAATTTTATTCTTCTTATAATTGAAAACTGATAGTTAAAGTCACTCAGTCATGTCTAACTCTTTCTGACCCCATGGACTATACAGTCCATGGAATTCTCCAGGCCAGAATACCGCCATGGGTAGCCTTTCCCTTCTTCAGGGGATCTTCCCAACCCAGAGATTGAACCCAGGTCTCCCGCACTGCAGGCAGATTCCTTAGTAGCTGAGCCACAAGGGAAGCCCGAGACTACTGGAGTAGGTAGCCTTATGTTCTTAGAGCAGATTGAGTGGACTGAGATAAGTATCCTGAACCTCTGAGTTGTACAGGTGTTGGCACCCAGCAGGTTTTTGTGTATTCCCTGTGCCGGCTTTATCAGAAGCCATTGGAGGCAGTCAATAGATGTGTAGGGCAGGCGTGGGGCAAAGCACTGCCTGGCCGGACTTGGATGAAGCCAACCAGAGCCTACGCGCTGTGCACACAGAGTGATTGCCACTGTGGTGCCTCGAGCAGGGGAAAGTTGCCTACATCCTGTCTGAAAGTCCCTTTGGGGCTCCCATATCTAACCATGCTGTGCATGATATCTGGTTCCAATTCTAAAAATGTTGCCTTGCTGATGACTAGAACAAGAGGAGATCCAGAGGGATCTGTAATAGTATGGTAACAGTGTGGCGGCCAGACCCAACCGCTGAAGATTTGAACAAGAGTGTTAATGAAACAATGCACTGTCCCCCAGACTGCATATCAGTCAGCCACAATGGATACTCACCCTCCTTTTCCATCACTCAGTCTGTATTTTCCTCCTGCTATGGAAGTACTTCTTTGGTAGCTTCCCTGGTACCTCAGTTGGTAAAGAATCTGCCTGCAGCACAGGAGACCCTGGTTTGATCCCTGGGTCGGGAAGATCCCCTAGAGAAGGAAACGGCAAATCACTCCAGTATTCTTGCCTGGAAAATCCCATGGACAGAGGAGCCTGGAGGGCTACAGTCCATGGTTTCGCAAGAGATGGACATGACTCAGTGACTAAACCACTGCCGCCGCCGCCACCACAGAAGCACTCTGTGGCTCTGGGCTGCTTGCCTGGTGCGGGGGAATGAGACCTGCATTCCTTTAGCAGACTTGCTCTTGTTCCAGTGATAGTGGTGGCGATTTCCTCTCACAGTTAACTCCAGGGAATTCTGGAAGCATCTGAGCATCACTCCTCAGTTCCAGACACATCCTTCCCTGCCTCCACTATGTAGGACAGTGACTCTCAAAGTGTGGTTTGCAGACTTATGGGGGGTTCCCTCAAACCCTTTCAGGGTTCTGTAAGGTCAAATCTATTTTCCAGATAACACTAGGAAAGTATCCTGTGTTAGGAGGTTACAATTCACCCATGTAGATACTATGCCCTGGAAGAGGGGGGAGCAGGGCTCCCTGCTCCTTAAGTGTGGGCTGCACAAAGTGATATCCTTCCATAGAGAACAGTGTGGAAAGGGAGAATGAGAGTTACTGGACCATAGAAAAATCTGAGAAAGACAACTTCACCCCAGTGATCAAGGCCAACATCAATAGAGGTAAGTCATGTTGATACTATACACCCTTGATAAGACATGATGAGAATGGCATTTTATTTTATGTAGTCTTCCTCCTCCCTAACCCATGAACTCACTCTAATCAAGAGAAAACATCAGATCCATCCCAATTAAGGGACATTCCACAAAATATCTGAACAAAACTGCAGAACTGTTGAAATCATCAAAACCAAGGAAAGTGAGAAGGTGATACAGTCAAGCCTGCAGGAGCATGAGAACTAAATGTAATGAGGTGTGTTGGGTGAGATTCTGAAACAAGAACAAAATATAAGTAAGAACTAGGAAAATCTGCATACAGACTGGACTTTAGATGATAATAAAGTTTCAGTATTGGTTCTTTGGACACAAATGTACCTTACTAACACAAGATGTTAATAACAAGAGAAAAAGGGTGTGAAGACTCTACACCTAAAGCAAATAGAGAAGGAAGAAATGAAGAACCCCAGGGTCAGTAGAAGGAAAGAAATCTTAAAAATTAGGGCAGAAATAAATGCAAAAGAAACAAAAGAGACCATAGCAAAAATCAACAAAACTAAAAGCTGGTTTTTCGAGAAGATAAACAAAATTGACAAGCTATTAGCCAGACTCACCAAGAAACAAAGGGAGAAGAATCAGATCAACAAAATTAGAAATGAAAATGAAGAGATCACAACAGACTACACAGAAATACAAAGGATCATAAGAGACTACTACCAACAGCTATATGCCAATAAAATGGAAAACTTGGAAGAAATGGACAAATTCTTAGAAAAGTATAACTTTCCAAAACTGGACCAGGAAGAAATATAAGATGTTAACAGACCCATCACAAGCACGGAAATCAAAACTGTAATCAGAAATCTTCCAGCAAACAAAAGCCCAGGACCAGACGGCTTCACAGCAGAATTCTACCAAAAATTTAGAGAAAAGCTAATACCTATCCTACTCAAACTCTTCCAGAAAATTGCAGAAGATGGTAAACTTCCAAACTCATTCTATGAGGCCACCATCACCCTAATTCCAAAACCAGACAAAGATGCCACAAAAAAAGAAAACTACAGGCCAATATCACTGATGAACATAGATGCAAAAATCCTTAATAAAATTCTAGCAAACAGAATCCAACATCATATTAAAAAGAGCATACATCATGACCAAGTGGGCTTTATCCCAGGAATGCAAGGTTTCTTTAACATCCGCAAATCAATCAATGTAATACACCACATTAACAAATTGAAAGATAAAAACCATATGATTATCTCAATAGATGCAGAAAAAGCCTTTGACAAAATTCAACATCCATTTATGATAAAAACCCTCCAGAAAGCAGGAATAGAAGGAACATACCTCAACATAATAAAAGCTATATATGACAAACCCACAGCAAACATTATCCTCAATGGTGAAAAATTGAAAGCACTTCCCCTAAAGTCAGGAACAAGGCAAGGATGCCCACTTTCACCACTACTATTCAACATAGTTTTGGAAGTTTTGGCCACAGCAATCAGAGCTGAAAAAGAAATAAAAGGAATACAGATAGGAAAAGAAGTAAAACTCTCACTGTTTGCAGATGACATGATCCTCTACATAGAAAACCCTAAAGATTCTACCAGAAAATTACTAGAGTTAATCAATGAATATAGTAAAGTTGCAGGATATAAAATTAACACACAGAAATCCCTTGCATTCCTATACTCCAAGAATGAGAAAACAGAAAGAGAAATTAAGGAAACAATACCATTCACCATTGCAACAAAAAGAATAAAATACTTAGGAATATATCTACCTAAAGAAACAAAAGACTTATATTAAGAAAACTATAAAACACTGATGAAAGAAATCAAAGAGGACACAAACAGATGGAGAAATATACCGTGTTCATGGATTGGAAGAATTAATATAGTGAAAATGAGTATACTACTCAAAGCAATTTATAGATTCAATGCAATCCCTATCAAGCTACCAATGGTATTTTTCACAGAACTAGAACAAATCATTTCACAATTTGTATGGAAATATAAGAAACCTCGAATAGCCAAAGCAATCTTGAGAAAGAAGAATGGAACTGGAGGAATCAACCTGCCTGACTTCAGGCTCTACTACAAAGCCACAGTCATCAAGACAGTATGGTACCGGCACAAAGATAGAAATATAGATCAATGGAACAAAATAGAAAGCCCAGAGATAAACCCACGCACCTATGGACACCTTATCTTCGACAAAGGAGGCAAGAATATACAACGGAGAAAAGACAATCTCTTTAACAAGTGGTGCTGGGAAAACTGGTCAACCACTTGTAAAAGAATGAAACTAGAACACTTCCTAACACCATACACAAAAATAAACTCAAAATGGATTAAAGATCTAAACGTAAGACCAGAAACTATAAAACTCCTAGAGGAAAACATAGGCAAAACACTCTGCGACATAAATCACAGCAGGATCCTCCATGACCCACCTCCCAGAATATTGGAAATAAAAGCAAAAATAAACAAATGGGACCTAATTAAAATTAAAAGCTTTTGCACAACAAAGGAAACTATAAGCAAGGTGAAAAGACAGCCTTCAGAATGGGAGAAAATAATAGCAAACGAAGCAACAGACAGACAATTAGTCTCAAAAATATACAAGCAACTCCTGCAGCTGAATTCCAGAAAAATAAACAACCCAATCAAAAAATGGGCCAAAGAACTAAACAGACATTTCTCCAAAGAAGACATACAGATGGCTAACAAACACATGAAAAGATGCTCAACATCACTCATTATTAGAGAAATGCAAATCAAAACCACAGTGAGGTACCATTTCACACCAGTCAGAATGGCTGCTATCCAAAAGTCTACAAGCAATAAATGCTGGAGAGGGTGTGGAGAAAAGGGAACCCTCTTACACTGTTGATGGGAATGCAAACTAGTACAGCCACTATGGAGAACAGTGTGGAGATTCCTTAAAAAACTGGGAATAGAACTGCCATATGACCCAGCAATCCCACTGCTGGGCACACACACCGAGGAAACCAGAATTGAAAGAGACGCGTGTACCCCAATGTTCATCGCAGCACTGTTTACGATAGCCAGGACATGGAAGCAACCTAGATGTCCATCAGCAGACGAATGGATAAGGAAGCTGTGGTACATATACACAATGGAATATTACTCAGCCATTAAAAAAAATACATTTGAATCGGTTCTATTGAGATGGATGAAACTGGAGCCCATAATACAGAGTGAAGTAAGCCAGAAAGAAAAACACCAATACAGTATACTAATGCATATATATGGAATTTGAAAGATGGTAACGATAACCCTATATGCGAGACAGAATAAGAGACACAGATGCATAGAACAGTCTTATGGACTCTGAGGGAGAAGGTGAGGGTGGGACGTTCTGGGAGAATAGCATTAAAACATGTATATTATCATATGTGAAACATGTTTGATGCATGAGACAAGGGCTCAGGGCCGGGGCAATGGGATGACCCAGAGGGATGGGATGGGGGGGGTTGGAGGGGGGTCCAGGAAGGGGAACACATGTAAACCCATGGCTGATTCATGCCAGTGTATGGCAAAAACTACTACAATATTGTAAAGTAATTAGCCCCCAACTAAAATAAATAAATTTATTCAAAGAAAAAAAGGGGGTGTGAAGTTCTTAAGAACATGTTGTACTGTCTCTGCAGTGTTCCTGCAAATCTAAAAGTATTCTAAAATAAAAATCCTACTTTAAAAAACTCACAAAAACATTTTTTTTTCTTTTTCCACTGTGCTGTCATTTCCCTTGATATGTGGAAGCAATGTTGCCAACATCTTGGCAGGAATCCAGGTGATGACATCACCCTATCGGTGGACCTTGTGTTTTCCATTGCCACAGTAGTGCACTCGACTGTTTTTATTAAATCTTGACCTTTGAGTGCTTTTCCTTTGAATATTCTGAGCAGCAAAATGAGAAGGACACACAAAGCTCCTCAGTGTGACAAAATACAAAGGTGGGTTGCATTGAAGAAGAGCTCGTGTGGTTGAGTTGTGACTTTAACAAATCTCTCTCTCTCTTTTTTTTTCATGGAACACCATTTTTACTTGAAAGAATAACTGACAAATTACCGCTATTCAGATGTAGGGATTTGGCAAACAGTTGCTCAAAAAAGAATGAAGTGACCTTGTCACTTCGAGGAAAAAAAGTTGACAGTCTTTGTGGCCAATGATAAAACTTAAACAAAAAATTAGAATTTTATATGATGGCCGTTAACTCAAATGGTACCCTGAAGCCCTGAATCTTTGTTGACTGGCACATTTACTTGTAGAAATTATTTTGAAGTTCTTAATTTTCCATGGCTTTCTAACAAATATTGCATTGGCAAAAAGTTAGTAGCATCTTAAGGAAAAACCCAAACTAAACTTTTGGCCAACCCAATAAGTATAGCATAATTAATATCTGAATGCATTTTTAAAACTATGATTTACCAATGGAATGTTTTCTCTTCCTACGGTCCAAGTTTGGGTGTCTTCATCTGGGTTTGCTAGGGCTTTCTTGGTGGCTCAGAAGGTAAAGAATCTGTCTGCAATGCAGGAGACTCAAGTTCAGTCCCTGGGTTGGGAAGGTCCCCTGGAGAAGGGAATGGCTACCCACTCCAGTATTCTTGCCTGGAGAATTCTATGGACAGGGGAACCTGGTGGGCTACGATCCATGGGGTTGCAAAAAGCCAGACATGAATTAATGACTAACACTTTCTTTCACTTCCCCTGCATGTGGTGAGTGCTGATAGTAATTCCATTGTAGAGTACAGTGAAGGGACAGTAGCTGTTCCAATAGCCCTGGGGATGAGAGTAGTGTCCATGTTCTTATCCATCCAAAGGGAGTTTGATTGGCTACCTGGGAAACTGTCGATGGACCCAGCAATTTGGAGAAAGATGAGGGATTTCCTAAGCAAAGCCTGAGTTGGGGGTCTGTGAAGTGATTTACTGAGGGGTCACTTTCATCAGAAATGGAGTGAGTATATCAGGGCAAGGGGGGAAGCTACTGAGCGAGGACATGGCCTTGGCTGGAGCCTAGCCTCTGCCTTATCCCAAGGGGAGTGCTGGAGTGTGAATCTCATCACAGAGTTGGTCACATCTGGGGCAAGGGTTTGGCCTTTTGTACTACTCAGGGATTGGCACCTGACTGCTTTGTATGTGGATGCAAACTTCTGGGCCAGAAAACTCATTGTCCCAAGGGTGCTTCTCTGGGAAAGGGCATCTCAGTCCTCAGCAGCCAACACTCACAGCAGCTGGAGACCAACATGCCAGCCAGACCCGAGGCCAGGGTTCAGTGGGTGTCCACTGCAAGGTTTCAGCTACCCCTGTTTGTTCGGAATCAAGGTCTACAGTTTTAGGTGCCAGAAAGGCCCAGGATGACACCAGATCAATATGCACGTTCTTCCCAGAAGGATTCCCTTCCTGTTGAGGCTCTGGCAGCAACTCAAGAATGAGCCGGATCTTGGAGTTTTGACATGAGGGCAGACCTTGGGACCTCAAGCTCCTTTTGACCCTCACCACTCCGAAGACATCTTGGAAAAGTGCAAGTACAGGTGTGTGAACACCTGTGTATCCACACACATGGCATGCAGATGTACATGTGAACAGTGTGTAGAACACAGAAAGAGATGGCTTTTAGGTCAATTTGCAAAACATTCACGGGAATGTATGTTCTATGCATTCTCTTGTGTTCTGGCTGATGAGATGTGATTGTGCATCTCACAGCAGAACACAGTTACTGGTTTTTATATTGTTGCATACTTTGGACCTACAAGAAAAGACCACTAAAGCTAACAGCAGAACTGGAGGATAAATGGAACCGAAGAGGATCAATCCCCTAAATGAACTCCCTAGATATAAGGTAATCTTCACAGGAGGACGTTTTAGGTGGGAGCCGTGAGAAAGGCAAGGGATTTTTCTGCTTGGTTATCTGAACCTAGGAAAGCATTCCTCCAGAGTGTGCTGGTGGTATCAGCTGGAGTTTGAGCACAGAGACCCAGCCTCTGGTTTGTTTGCTTTCTGATAGGTAAGCTGAGAACAGACTCCACACGTCTGGACCACACACACCTGGGCAACTGAAGCTGGAGCTGTCCTCACCCTGCCTCTCACGTTGCTCAGTTGTAGAGAAGCCAAGGAAACAATTGGAAACAGTGGCTCCAGGAGCAATTTGTTCTTCAGATCAAAACCTTCCTCCCTGAAGGGGTTTCAGGCATTTCCGTTTTGAGAGCCACAATATCAAAACATTGTTGTTTTGGTGAAACCTCTCTGACCATAAGTGAACTTCGCCTGGAAGTTTATTTTATGCCAGAATTTTACTGTCTAGAGAATACTTCATGTAGAATGTTTAATCAATATTTGGGGAAGCCAATCAGTTTTTCATGGGACAAAAATGCTGTGATGGTAATATTCTGTCTTTGTTGCCTATTGTTTTTCTCTACCTAATAAGATAAAAAATATTTTCTCCATGAGCAAAACGGTCATTTCCCCAAGCACATTATAAACAGGAAGTCCACCATCTGTGGCCGCTTTTCTCCCTTTGGTCAGCAAACCACCTGCATCCTCAACTCAGCAGACCACGTTCACCATCGTCCTGTCACACAAGCAGAGGGAAAGTTTGGCTTTTGGTGCATTTGTTTTGTTAGGAGATGACAGCAAGGCCCCTAAGACACCAGTTTCAATACGAAAAAGATCTGTATCTCGTAAAAGAAGCAATATAAATTTGACCAGATACCAACCCTCTAACTGAATAAAAACAGGAAAATTAATCTCTGTAGTGAACATTGACAAGCCCATGGCAAGCATGTTTCATGGGTTAACTCAGTTAATCATTACAAAACCCCTATGAGTTAGGCGCTCCTGTTACTGAAGTGAAAGTATGAAAGTGTTAGTCACTCAGTCATGTCTGGACTCTTTGCAACACCACGGACTGTAGCCCACCAGGCTCCTCTGTCCATGGAATCCTCCAGGCAAGAATGCTGGAGTGGATACCCTTTCCCTTTTCCAGGGGGTCTTCTCAACCCAGGGATCGAACCTGGGTCTCGTGCATTGCAGGCAGATTCTTGACCATCTGAGCCACCAAGGAAGCCAAGTTATTATCATTTTCAAAATGAAGAATTGAAGCAAACATGAGTCACTCACGTGGGAAGAGGCAGAGCTGGGATTTGAACTCACTCAGGCTGAGTTCAAGGCTCACATCCCTTCTCAAGGCCTGGGCACTGATCCTTATGGGAGGAGAAGGCAGTGCCTGGATTCTCCAGCCAGGTGGACCTTCTCTCATGGAACCCAGCACAGAGCCTGGGAATGAGAACAGAGTTATACTCTTCCTTTCTGCAGACACGGTGGAGGTCTGGCCATCACCCACAGGATGAGTGATCTTTTCTGAGCAGAAGTTGGGTGTTCAGGTGGGAAAGGGTGGGTTCCTCAAAGTCTGGTTGAGAGGAAGTGTAGCTTAAGGAGAAGAACACTGGGTTGGGGGTCAGGGGATGAATGAGGGCCCTCACCCAAGCTCCACCCTACATCAGCTGTGTGACCTGAGGCAAAGCACCTACCTTCTCTGGTCTTCATTTTCTTTACCTGCAAAAAGAGAGGTCTGGAGGACAAAAGCAGGTGTAGATATACGTGGAGACAATCTAACGCACTGAGCTCATCTAAAGGGCATGATAAAGTCGGCTTCATTATCAATTTGGGAAGGAAAGATTGCACAATATATAGTCCTGGGCAACTGATAAGCTACTTGGAAATGAACTGTATTAGGCTCATACCTTATAGTCACAGTAGACTCTAAATGTATTAAAGAGCTACATGTAAATTTTTTTTCCTTTAAGAAACAATATGAATTATAAGCAAATGTTTGATTCACAGAAACAAAAGAAAAAGTCACCAAGGAAAAGATTTATAGTAATGTAAATTTAAAACTTTAACCAAATAGAAACTTGGGGGAAATATTTAGCAGAAAGGGTTGAGGTCTCTTGCCAATCCTGTAAGTTCTTATGAAAGTGATACTGGTCTTCACCTATTTTACTAAATTTTATTTGCAGTTTTTTTGATAGAGGATGGGGCTAAAACTTTCCAAGTGTCTGTTCTTCTTTCAAGTGTTTGCTCATGGCTTCATCTATTATATTTTATTGGATTGCTCATCTTTTTCTGTTTGAAAAAAATTCTCTATACATTAAAGAAACCATTTTCTATTCTATGCTACAAAGTTTTTTCTTTAATATATTATTGGTGTTTAGAAGTGTTGAAGTGGAGGTTCCTTAAAGATGCTCTTTTTTTTTTGCTAAAAAACACAGTTCTATATACTTGAATCTATTTCTTTTCCTTTATAATTGTTGGTTGTCAAATCACATGATCTCAATATTATTAATGATTTCACTCAGAATAACTCCCCATTCTTTCATGATTTTATATTTTGCTTTTAATATTTTATCCATCTGGAACATATTTTAATATTTAGCATGGGCCAAAGATCCAGATTATTATTTTTCTTAACAAATGTACCAAAATTGTTTATTGAATAATTCATTTTCCTATTGATTTTGAAATGACACTATTATTATAAATTACATTCTAAGACACTTATTTCTATTTCTTGGCTCTCCTTCTAGTCCATTGATCTGCCTGTCTATCCCAGGGTCAGCTCCACATTTTCTCGGTTCAGGTCAGTTCAGTTGCTCAGTCATGTCCGACTCTTAGGGATCCCTTTGACTGCAGCATGCCAGGCTTACCCTGTCCATCACCAACTCCTGGAGCTTGCTGAGATTCATGTCCACTGAGTCAATAATGCCATCCAACCATCTAATCCTCTGTCATCCCCTTTTCCTCCTGCCTTCAATCTTTCCCAGCATCAGGGTCTTTTCCAGTGAGTCAGTTCCTCGCATCAGGTGGCCAAATTTTTGGAGCTTCAGCTTCAGCATCAATCCCTCCAATGACTATTCAGGACTGATTTCCATTGGGATTGACTGGTTGGATCTCCTTGAAGTCCAAGGGACTCTCAAGAGTCTTCTCCAACACCACAGGTCAAGAGAATCAATTCTTCAGCACTCAGCTTTCTTTATAGTCCAACTCTCACATCCATACATGACTACTGGAAAAACCATAGCTTTGATTAGATGAATCTTTGTCAGCAAAGTGATGTCTCTGTTTTTAATATGCTGTCTAGGTTTGTTATACCTTTTCTTCCAAGGAACAAGTGTCTTTTAATTTCATGGCTGCAGTCACCATCTGCAGTGATTTTAGAGCCCAAGAAAATAAAGTCTGTCACTGTTTCTATTGCTTCCCCATCTATTCGCCATGAAGTGATGGGACCATATGCCATGATCTTCATTTTTTGAATGTTGAGGTTTAAGCCAGCTGTTTCACTCTTCTCTTTCACTTTCATCAAGATGTTCTTTAGTTCTTCTTCACTTTCTTCCATAAGGGTGGTGTCATCTCCATACCTGAGGTTATTGATATTTCTCCCAACAATCTTGATTCCAGCTTGTGCTTCATCCAGCCTGGCATTTCATATGATGTACTCTGCATAGAAGTTAAATAAGCAGGGTGACAATATACAGCATTGATGTACTTCTTTCCCAATTTGGAATCAGTCCATTGTTCCATGTCAGATTCTAACTGTTGCTTCTTTACCTGCATATAGATATCTCGGGAGGCAGGTAGGGTGGTCTGGTATTCCCATCTCTTTAAGAATTTTCCACAGTTTGTTGTGATACACACAGTCAAAGGCTTTGGCGTAGTCAATAAAGCAGAAAAAGATATTTTTCTGAAATTCTCTTGCTTTTTCTATGATCCAACGGATGCTGGCAATTTGATCTCTGATTCCCCTGCCTTTTCTAAATCTAGCTTGAACATCTGAAAGTTCATGTACTGTTGAAGCCTGGCTTGGAGAACTTTGAGCATTACTTTGCTAGGGTGCAAGATGAGTGCAATTGTGCGGTAGTTTGAGCATTCTTTGGCATTGCCTTTCTTTGGGATTGGAATGAAAGCTGACCTTTTCTGGTCCTGTGGCCACTGCTGAGTTTTCCAGATTTGCTGGCATATTGAGTGCAGCACTTTCACAGCATCGTCTTTTAGGATTTGAAGTAGCTCAGCTGGAATTTCATCACCTCTGCTATATTTTATACTGTCACTTTATAATGCATTTCAGTGTCTGACAGAGTAAGTCTGACTCCTCTCCTTCTTCCCTTCCCTATAATTTTCTGATATTCTCATGTTTGTTCCCCTTGTCATGCTAATATTCCAAGTTTCTATTTTTTTTCCTAAACTCCTTCGAATTTATGGATTTATTTTGATATCATTCATACTTACATTTTTCTCTATAAAACATGGCATGCATCTTATATTTTACTTTTCTTTGAAAATTAAAACAGCACATGCACACAAAAGGTCAAATGCCATTACAATATTGATAGGGGAAACAACAGTCTCTTTTTGTATGAACATTTACATGTGTACTCATCAACAGTATTCATCCTACCATATCTATCTTCTTACTGTAGTAGGTGAGGAAAGAACCATCCTAATAGATGCAGAGAAAACATTTAATAAAATTAAACATCTATCCATAATTTTAGAAAAAAATTCATAAAATTAGGTACAGTGGAGATTTTCTCAATCTAATAAAGAGCATCCTAAAAATCCACAGTTCATCTAGGTTGACCATGAAAAAAAAGGGGGGGAGGGAAGACTCCAATATACTAAAATCAATGCTGAAATGGGAAACATTTCCACAGACCTTGCAGAAATTACATATATATGTGTATATATAGTTTAACCTCATCACATGAATAAATTCCTGGAAAGACACAAACTACTGAAACTGAATCAAGAAGAAATAGAAAATCTGAACAGACTTATACCAGGGAAAAGGATTGAATTATTAATCCAAAATTTTCTCACAAAGAAAATTCCAAAACTAGATGACTTCACTGGTCAGTTCTATCAAACGTTTAAAGAATTAACATCCATCTTTCACAAAATCTTCAAAAAAAATATAATGGATCATTTTTCAGCTCATTCCATAAGACCATCATTACTAAAACCAAAGACATTACAAGAAAACTACAGACCAATATCTTTTATGCATATAGATATGAAAATTCTCAAAAAATATTAGCTACTCAAATCCAGCAGCATACAAAAAGGGCTATACACTATAACCAAGTGGGATCTAGTCCAAGAATAATATTTCCAACTGAGTCACCTTTATACCTTCTATTTCTTTTCTGAGACTTTCTATATCTTTTTATTTTTTTCACATACATTTGAGGTTGCTCCTTGAAACGTTTTACTGATGGCTGCTTTAGAGTCTGTGCCAGATAATCCTAATCTTTGTCGTCTTGGTGTTGTTATGTGTTTCTATTTAGTTTGAGATCTTCTTGATTCTCTGTGAGGTGGTTTTTTAAAAACAGAAATCAGAACATTTTGGGTACTGACCAAAGTCTGCTCCATTCTGCAGAGTAAGGTGAGGAGATGGGGGTGGGCTGCAAGCTCATTACAGCCAGGAGGAGGCGAAGTACAGGTTTACCTCCAGGCTTTGCTTTTGGGTCTTGGAGCCACAGCTGTGTCCACGTGCCTGTGCCTGTGTGCATGTGTGTGTGTGGTGGTTGTCTGGGGGCAGAATGGCTATTGTCTGAAAGTGTTCTGTTTTGCTAGGCTGGTCTATTTCTTTGGCTTTGGGGGAGGGCTTTATTTGGCTACCCTCATTAGAGTTTCTGGATTGCCATATCAACATCCATCTGGATATGTGAGACATAAAGAAAACCCAGAGAGTCCACTGCTTTACAACCCACCTCTGGTCCCAATTTCCCTAACCAGTCTGCCTTCCTCTTTCTGTCCTTCAGAATCTCCTGTGTTCATTTATATACAACATCCAGGGGCTTTAGTTGGACTTAGAGGCTTAGAGAGAAGTATATCTACACCATCTTCCTGAGTAAAGTCTCCTGTAATTTTGAGCATTGTATTTGATTCCATTTTGTTTCCTCTTGAAATTTATCATTTTTCCTTTAAAAAATGTTTTAATGATTACCTTGGGATTTACAGTATATATTTCTAAATATTCTATAGACATTTAAAAATAACTCTACCAGCTCAGGTGTCATGCAGGAACCTTAAGACAATTCCTCCTCCTGCTGCTGTCATTTATTTCTCTTATCCATAAGTTATAAAATTCCAGTGCATGGTAACTATTATTGCCTCAAACAATTTTCAGTTAAGAATAAGAGAGGTGAAGATTTTATTTTACATTCATTTTTTCCTTCTCTGACACTCTTCCTTTCTTTATGTGGTTTCAAGTTTCTCACAAAGTTAAACATTTGTTGCAGGGCAGGTCTGCTGGGTGTTAATGCCCTTGGTTTTTGTTTGTCTGAGAAGGTCTTTATTTCTTCTTCACTGTTGAAGAATACTTTTGCTGGGTATAGAATTCTAGGTTGGTATTTTTCTTTCTTTCAACACTTTCAAGATTTCCCAAGAATAGACTTCCAGACAGCCCAGAGTAGGCTGGCTGAGTCACAGATTGCACATCTTTGACCTTGACCTGCATTGCACATATAAAGTTTCTTATTTCTGCCAACAGTATACATGAATCTGCCAACATCACCAAAACTTTTTTAGAGTTATTAATTTTGCCATCTGGTGGGGTGAAATTATATCTCATTGACTTAATTAGCATTTCATTTAATTATCAGGGAGTTTGGGAATATTTTCATGTACCTACTGACCATGGAGATTTCTTTTTCTCATGAGTTACCTGTAGAGCTCTGTAGGTTATTTTTGGATCATTGTAGGTTTCTTACCTTTTCCTTATGGATTTGAAAGACAACATTACACATTTTGCCAATCAATTCTCTGTCAGTAATTCTGCATTGTGAGTATCTTTTTCCAGTTTGTAACTTGCCTTTTCACTTGGCTTTGGGATCTGCTGTTGCACAATGTTTTTCATTTTCATGAAGTCTGATTTATTATTTTTCCTTAATGGTTTATGCTTTACTCCTCATTTAAGAAATTATTTCCTCTGTAATGTATTCAGTACAATGTTTACCATCATTGATTTTATCAGCTTTCTTTGAAGTAATTTCTCTGGGGTAATTTTTATTTTGCTAAATATTGAGCCTAATACTTAATTCATTTTAAAACTTTCTTTACTTTTAGCAAATTTTATTTAGGCAGATTTTTAAAATTTTCCGTGTGGCAGGGGTTTCTGTTTTTGTTTTTTTCCTTTTCTTTTACTTTTTTTCCTTAGGGTATTACATGAATTTTATTGCATTACAGTCAGAGAATCTGATACGTATTTTTATGTCTTTCTTTAAACCTCAATCTAAAGCAAAGGATCTGAGCATTTCTTGCCACTCATATGGAAGAAGATTCAAAGGAATGACCAGTACATGTGTTCATGATCACACTGAGAGAGAATGGGCATCACCAGGCCCCAAGGAGAGGAATAAACAACTTAGAGATTCTGCCGTGTGGTGTAAAAATATTCCCAAATATATATTTCACCTCTTAATTCACGGTGACTCTGCCTGCTCCTAAACTCATTGTCTGGAGTTTAAGTGATCAGGTTAGCAAGCAGCCCCTTAGTAACCCCTCCCCTTGTATCTATTTTTTGTACTACCAGACTAAGACAATCCAGAGCGATCTAGCTTAGCACCAAGAAGACCTTGCATGGGAGAAAACAGGACTTTAATTGACTGTAATGTCGATCCCAATCAGCTGGAAATTCACTCCCAGTTCCACCCCTAGCTGATGAGTTGGTCAGCCTTGCTTATAAGAGGGTCATGCAATGAGCGCCACCACATGGCAGACCTTGATAATCATAAGGCCAGAAATAGAAAAGGTTCCAATTCTAATAATGTGAACCTTCTTCAATTATTAAATTTCCCTAGAGAAATTAGAGCATCAACTACAAATCCTCCCTCCCCACTGGGAAATGAATGCCCTCAAAATTATATGTCCCCTCCCCATACTCTCAAAGAAGTTACGAAGATCCCTACCCAAATCACCTCTCCCTGATTTATTTTTCCTAATGAGTCCCAGGCAGATGGCAGAACCACAGCAAACTGAGGAGTATGTGGTCCTACTTCCGGTCCTCAGACAGAAGATGCCAAGACAGCCACATGGGGGAAAGAAGGGGTGCAGATGACGTAGACCGGCCTGGAGGCATTCTTTGTGCTAATGCTGTCTCTAGGATACCGTATTTTCCCGAGGTCCCAAACCCCACAGAGTGATGTATATCCTGTTTCTTAATACATAGTTACTGAAAATTAATGACGGTAAGCAGCTGCTTTCTATGTCTGCCAAGTATTCCATTCCCATTAATTCTCTTCTATTCTGAAACGTGGTTGATTCATCCAAGGAAGACATCCAAATGTTAGATATTAGAACTTGGTGTTTCAAAACACTTACATCTAAGTCTCCCCTGGTTCCTTTTGCTTTTTAACTCTGTCATAACACAGCCCTCAACAACTAACAGATCTCATCGAACTGCAATCAATAACAAAGCTTTCTGATGACATTTACGCTTTTGAAAGTAGACAAGAGGAAGAAGTTGCCGCGTCTCTTAGAACAGAATGTTGGCAAATATTTCTCTGCAATATCTTGCCCTTACTCCAAACGTAACACTCTCACTTACTCCTACACATACACACACACACACACACATGTATGCATGCACTCACAGACACACACACACGCACACACATATGTTCTCCCAGCATTCCAGATATGTCTGGATCCAGATTCATCCCCTCAACACTGGGTCCAAATCCTCTGTTTTCAGTCTTGCTAAGGGAACCAAAATCATGTATTACGTCCTTGACTAACATGTGGCATCACGTTGTTGAGGACTGGGTGCTGATTATCTTGCAAAAACCCTTAAATGTAATATATCCTATCTGTGTGCCTCACTGAAGTCCAATACACTTTTTCCAGTGGGTTCATTCAGCATGATCACTTATTTCTCCAAGGCTGAACATCCAGTGAAACAGTTAATGATGTAAAGGGGATATTGCTTGAAAAAATATCTGACATTAAACATGCACATCCCGCGCAGCGCGGTGTCACCCCAAGTAAACACTCTGAGCTTATGACTGAGAGGTCACAGTGGAGACTGAGGCCAATCTGAGAGAGGGACGGCCTGGGGACTCCCACCCCACCCTCGGGAGCGCGTGTGCTACGGTGCTGGCGAGCGGAAGCACAGGCAGACTCACTCTGGGATTCTTTCTTCATCTGTTCTCATATAACTGCAGTGGCTCCATTTAATGCATATATGGCTTAGCCCTGCCATCCTTTACTCAGCTAAGATAATGGGACACCTCTGTTTAATCTGCCACAAATAAGTGCATATTTAAGGAAAGTATTTTCACCATATAATGACCTTGCTGTAAATACATAATAAAAATATCAGATTTTAAAAATAGGGCACTGGGTAACATTTTCAAAGATCTCAAATCGGTAGATTGAAATGTAGAGGCATGCATTCAAAGTGCACGGGGATAATGTCTACAGGCTGCACAGAAGCTAATTTTTATCCCAAGGGATTTGCGCTGCTGAGGAAAGGCTCTCCTGATTCAGCCAGCTTTCCACACTCATGGAAATTGAACCTGAATCTTAAAGATAGAGACAAGTTCCCTCAAAAGCACTAGAGCAGGACACAGCTGCTATTTGTGGCCTAAGTGGAATGCTTGCTTGCTCTTTCTCCCAGCAAGAATACTGGAGTAGGGTGCCATTTCCTACTCCAGGGGATCTTTCCGATCCAGGGACTGAACTGGGGTCTCTTAGATCTCCTGAATTGGCAGGTAGATTCTTTACCACTGAGCCACCCGGGGAGCCTATTAAATGGGATGAGGTGAGTGTAAATAATTTTATTACTGGAGAAAAAGGGATGTCTAGCTAGAGATACTGAGGTTTGGAGCCTTCATGTATAATTCTGTTTCAAGGAAGCAGAACCAGACAAAATGAATACATAGTACAGGCAAGATGTGAAATGTTTACAGAAAACAGTATTTAACCAAGAGAAAGAAAAGCAAGGAGAGTGACTACAAGTCGAACTGTATTCACCTAGCTCTTTTATATTTCATTTATATTATGGGTAGAATCTTTCTCCTTTTATTTTTAAGATTGCCACTGATGAAATATGGGAAAGCTATTGGGTTTTTTTTTAATTGATATGTGCATTTCAGTTCAGTCCCTCAATCGTGTCTGACTCTTTGCAACCCCATGGACTGCAGCACGCCATGCCTCCCGGTCCATCACCAACTCCCAGAGTTTACTTAAACTCATGTCCACTGAGTCGGTGACGCCATCCAACCACCTCATCCTCTGTCGTCTCCTTTTCCTCATGCCTTCGATCTTTCCCAGCATCAGGGTCTTTCCAAATGAGTCAGTTCTTCGCATCAGGTGGCCAAAGTATTGGAGTTTCAGCTTCATTCCTAAAGGACTGATTTCCTTTAGGATGGACTGATTGGATCTCCTTGCAGTCCAAGGGACTCTTAAGAGTCTTCTCCAACACCACAGTTCAAAAGGATCGATTCTTTGCTGCTCAGCTTTCTTTATAGTCCAACTCTCACATTGATGACTTACTGAAGCTATTTGTTGATTCTAATTCAATTTTAGCTCTTATTTTAAGTTTTAGGACTCCCATAACCATATCTATAAATTGTGAAGCTGTTTACACTCTATTCTAATATTTACATCTTCTGTTCATTTACTTTTTTAATGTGACTAGAACACCCAATACGATATTGATTGATTAGTGATAAGAAGTGGCAGTTTTGACTTATTCCTGACTATAAGAAATGCTGCAATAATGTCCTCGCTCTTCTAAGCCCACCTACAGCTATGGACTGTTCTCTGCATCCTGACAGCTTTCCACTTCGAGCACATGTGCCTCGCTTTTCTTCTGGAGGCTTCCTCCGAGACTCTGGGAGTTTGCTTGCCTGTGTGTAGAACTAGCTCTGAAAAGTGTCAGGGGAGCTGGCTACTGGGGACAGTCGTGAACAGATGGGGCTGGGAGTGGGTGAGGAAGGCCCTCTCCCCTCAATCTCAGCTGCAATAATTCTGAGGAGGCGGCTTTACATGCATGTACTTACCTCTTCTTCTGTGACCTTTAAGCATTTTATTTCTTTTTCTGGCTTTTTTGCAACGCCTGAAAACGTCAACACAATTCTCAGCAGCAGTGCTGGAAACGAGCGTTTTTACCTAAGGTCTCTCTGGTTTGTTACTCCTTCACCGAAGGTTTGCTAAACCCACTTTTTTGGGATCCATCCTTGCTTAGCCTCCACTTCCAGGGAGAGTTGTGAAGACCTCTGCCCCCTGAGCATAGTGGATTTAATTTCTTTTTCTACAGTGATTTTTATCCATGTGTCTTTCCCTATCTGGTGTGACCTTTTTCAGAGTAAGAGGAGACTGATGGATTAGAAAGACAACAAACTGATCTAGATTCAAAATCCTCCTTTAGTTCTTATTTCTTATGTAGACTATTCAGTGTAGCTGAACTTCACAAGTGTCTTTTATAAAACAAGGATAATAACACATGGCTTGAAGAACAGTTTAAAATCTCACCATCAAGGAAGTAGAGGGTTGGGGGGTAATTCCATAGGGCACAAAAGCCTAAGGTTTGCCATGGGAAGGGATGCTGGCCGAAGCCACTGCTCTGGCATAATGCCTGTGCTTTCATACCCAAGCTGAGAACATGAGAGGGAATGACAACAAAACCCCCAATTCTCATTACCTCTCTGTTCCCTGATCAGCCCCCCTCAGCACACCAACCTGCTCCTCTTCCTCAATGAAGCCAGGCTCATTGCTGCCTCAGGGCCTTTGCACAGGCTGTTCCTTCTGCCCAGAGGGCTCTTCCTTCTCTATATTTGCAAGACAAGCTTCCTCACATCCTCCAGGCCCTTTCTTAAGATAATTTAACCCCCTCCTCCTGGAGACATAGAAGGTCTCCATTTCTGACTACATTTTTCCTCCTTAATATTTTCCACTAACGATTTAATTAGAAGTAATTTAATGACTATTTTATTCTTTATCTGTCTCTACCCCCCAGAAAGAGGGAGCCAGGATTTCTGTATTATTCAAAGCTGTAACCCCAGAACCAAGAATGGTGCCTGACACATAGCCAGCACTCGTTAATGTTTGTTGAATGAATGAACTCTGCTTTGGGGCCCAGCCTCGGGCAAAGCCTGGACCTGAGAGAGGGTCACACGGGTGGCAGTGGATGGTTGACCTCGGCTGTCTGCTCACAGCGACTGTGCTTCTGCGAAGGTGAAATAATACACTCAACATACTGGCTCGACATAAGATGTTATGGAAAAGCCTGAACAAAACTTCTGGCCAACCCAATATTTTTCCATTGAGCCTTGGGGCACAAGATTGAAGGCTCTTTGGGCTGAATTTTGGATAAATTGGGGTGGGAAGTGTGTACTACGTTTGCAATGGGAAGGACAATGATCTGAGCAGTTCACTGGAAACATTAAGGATGAAGACCATGTCTGTATCTTGAGAAGGGCGGGGGCTGGCTGCACTAGTTCCATTCTGCAAGCCCGGTGGGTGTGTCTCACTGCTCACCACAGTGCAGGCACATGGAGCGACTTCCTCATGAAGAGTGACTGACTGAGAAGCTTCAGTGTGCAACTCATGGCATTGTTTGCCTGTGGATGACCATAGCCTTGCATTTCCTTTATTTCTCAGCGATGTTAAGTCGCTTCAGTCGCGCCCAACTCTGTGCAACCCTGTGAACTGTAGCCTGCCAGGCTCCTCTGTCCATGGGATTCTCCAGGCAAGAATACTGGAGTGGGTTGCCATGCCCTTCTCCAGGGGATCTTCCCGACCCAGGGATCGAGCTGGCATGTCCTATGTCTAACCTGCATTGGCAGGCGGGTTCTTTACCACTAGCACAACCTGGGAAACCCCTATTTCTCAGCATTTGGATCTGATCCCACTGACACGTTACAGATTTTACTCGGCACATGATTCAAATTACCTGCAACTTACGTGCCCACAGAGCAAGATTCATTGCTTGGAGATTCCTTGATTCATTCTCACAGTTGGCCCAGAAGCAGTGTCAACATTTCCTAGCATGAAAGGCATAATTCTCTTTCCTTACCTTGGTCTTGGGCTTCCATGGTGGCTCAATGATGAAGAATCTGCCTGCAAAGCGGGAGACACAGGAGACATGAATCCAATCCCTGGGTCAGAAAGATCCTCTGAAGGAGGGCATGGCAACCCATTCTAGTATTCTTGCCTGGAGAATCCCCATGGACAGAGGAGCCTGGGGGGCCACAGTCCATGGGGTCGCAAAGAGTCGGACACGACTGAAGTGACTTATCATGCACTCACGCATGCAACTTGGTCTTAGGAGTCAGTCATTCTCGCAGCAACTCTTCCATCCCTCGTCCCTGCTCCTCCATGCCCAATCCATGACTGTCTACCTTTTTCTTATATTCTAACCCCCGCCCCCCTCTGAATTCATCATTCTCTTGCTTCTTCTAAGAGAAAACAGACTGTATTCAATGATTTAGTCTGAGTCAGGGAGAAGAGGGTCAGGAGTGGTGGTGAGGATTGTTCACCCGTCTTTGGAAGGAGTCATCCTCCAACCCAGCAAGCCTTTTCCTGGGGTGCACTTTCAGAAGAGTGCCCTCCAAGGTCATCCCCATCACCGCGAGGTGTTAATTTCCATGAAGCAAACTGAGAAATTCCCTGCGTACAGCACCGTCTTTGGTGCCAGGTGTTCTAGCGTCTGCAGCTTGTCTCTAGGAATCAGGGCTGCACCGTGTCGCTCACACAGTGCCCTGTCCCGCCTGGGCGGTGTGAGGATTGCTCACACTGATTCGTCAGCTGCTCACGTTGGGGGATCTGTGGAGGGCTCAGAGAGCAGTTAAGAAGGCAGATGAGGGCCTTGGCCAAGGGGAGACGGGGACATGAGAGGGGCCAGACCTGGGGCCAGCCTACGGTCCCGAGAGCCAGCAGTCAGAAAACTCTGCTCTCTTCCACTCCTCTTTGCCAGCTCTGCCATGGGGCCGCCAGAATAACAAAGACAAACCATCTCCAGGTTGTACACCAAGATTTTTCCAGTCCCATAGAGAGAAAATAAAATCAAAAGCCATAGATGACATTAGGTTTGGAGCCTGTGTGTATCCACTAATCAAAGCCATGTGCATGCGCAGCACGATTACAATTGGAAAAAAGAAAAGAAAAAAACACAGCCTCCGATTTGTTCACAAAGATGCACGCATGGCCACAGATATGGTGATGCGGCTCCTGCTGAGGTGGCTGAGAGTATGCGGTGGGGAGGCCCAGCTGTGAGCATACACACATTTTATTGATCTCATCAGCATATGGGCTTCTCTCAAAGGTCAGCTGGTAAAGAATTTGCCTGCAATGGGGGTTCGATTCCTGGGTCTGGAAGATCCCCCGGAGAAGGAAATGGCAACTCACTCCAGTCTTCTTGCCTGGAGAATCCCATGGACAGAGGATCCTGGCAGGCTGCAGGGTCGCAAGAGTCAGACACGACTTAGCGACTAAACCACCACCACCATCAGCCTATGTTTGTAATTCTCAGAGATCGTTACCTCTTTCTTTTGGAGGAAGTGGCGGCTGTTAGGAGAACTGCCTGTGATTTTTCTCTGACTTGGTCTTGTCTCTATCCCAGCAAAGGGCAAAGTCAAAGCCCTCTAGAACAGAGTTTTTAGATTTTTTTTTAAAGGTGGAAACAACCAAACATTCTACTGGATCATATACTGTGTCAGGAAGCAAAGCAAGGCTTCCTGTTCAGGTCACTGTGAACTCCCTGTTGACCGTCTCTGCACTCAGGGGCATTCCAGGATGCTATGACCACCCTCCTTGGGTGGTCCATGGTATTCACAGGCCACATGTCACACCATGCAAAGGGGTTCTTTCCAGATTACAGAATTTATTTTGCAAGCACTCCTGGAAAGAACTCTACTACAATCTCAATAACGTAAGTCTATAGTCTCCTTGAACCCACTCACAGATGAAGTAAGGATGATCTGTGCGGTGAGGAAGAGCTAGCCTTATGTCTGGTGCCAGGGGAGTGCTGCATGATGTGGGTATTTAGTTAGATGCCACTGAATTCTGTTAAAGATGAGACATACTCCTGTAATACCATGAAAATCCAAAATGCACTATGAGCCCTTGAATCCAATGTCCCTCAGCAGGCCCTGTTGTCCAGTTCTCTCCCCTTCCCACCTCCTCTTTTCTCTCATTTAGGAAACACATTTTTTTCAAGTTCTCCTGGAGCGTCTCATTATATGAGTTTGTATGGTCCCTTGCACATTAGGAATTTAAATTGTTAGAATCTGTTAGTGGTAGAATCTGTTAGTGGTAGAATATATGTTGGTTGCATGTCATTGGATGAATGAAACTCTCTCTCCTTTTCTCCTCCAAAAAAAAAAAGAGTCTGAAAAAGAGATAATTTAATGCTTATAAAATGCAATTTGACAGGCAATTTTCAAGAATCTTCATGTCAGTTTCATCTGGACTTGAGCGCGGGCAGCTCTAGTTGCATGAGGGGCACTGGGCCTGGGCGCGCCGTGATGGTAGCCTGCTGCCCCATCCTGCTGGGCAGTGACACTCCGCTCGGTGACCTCACTCCCAGGCCTGAGGTCCCACAGCTCACAGGAAGCCATCATCCATTTTTCTATTGAACTGTAGACACGCTTTCCTAGGAGTATGCATATAGGTAGTTCAGCGGTAAAGAACCCGCCTGCCATTGTAGGAGACACAAGAGACGTGGGTTCAATCCCTGGGTCGAGAAGATCCCCTGGAGGAGGAAATGGCAACCCACTCCAGTATTCCTGCCTGGAGAATCCCATGGACAGAGGAGCCTGGTGGGCTATAGGTCATGGGGCCACAAAGAGTAGGACATGACTGAGCAACTGAACACACGAAATATTTTATTAATATAAAAATGGCGCAGATTTTACATGCTGTTTTGTGATCCTTTTAATTAAAATGAATATAATAAATCAAACACCTCTCCACGTGAAAAGGGTGCCTCAGGTCCATCGTGTCCAAAGGCCACCCCCAATTCCACTGTGTGACTGCTTTGTTCATTTATTTAAGCTCAGATGAATTTGCAGACAGTTTACAAAGATGAAGTCTCGGGGCCTCTCTCTCCATGGATCTTCCAGAGCCCTGTTCTAAGTTCTGTATTCCTAATTTTATCCTGCTTTTCTTAAATCAGGCTTCTTGACATGCAGCAGGTTCACGTACTACAAAAGTGTTTTTAGGGCGATGTTGTATCTGTTTTTCTGCACCCTTACTTCTTTTTCATTCTTTATCCTTTTTTGCTCACCTACCTTCAGGGGGAAGCACCTGGCAATTTTGACAGGTCATCACAGGATAACTTTGAGAACCCATCTGTTATACACTGTGCTAAGTTACTTCAGTCGTGTCCAGCTCTTTGTGACCTCATGGACTGTAGCCCGCCAGGCTCCTCTGTCCATGGGATTCTCCAGGCAAGAATACTGGAGTGGGTTGCCATTTCCTTCTCCAATTTCCTTCTCTATTATGCACTGAGTCCCCCCAAATTCCTATGTTGAAACTCTAACCCCCATGGAGATGGTATTGGGAGGTAAGGCCTTGGGGTGATTAGGTCATGAGGGTGGAGCCCTCCTTAATGGAATTAGTGATCTTAGAAAAGAGACCACGGGGAGACCCCCGTTCCTTCTACCCTGTGAGGAAACAGCAAAAGTTCAGCTGAACCAGGAAGAGGACCCTCACCAGACACTGAATCTGCCTGCACCTCAATCTTGGGCTTCCAGCCTTCAGAACTGTGAGAGATAGATGTTTGCTATTTAACCCATCTCCCCACTCCAGTATTGGCTGTAGAATCCCATGCAGAGAGGGGCCTGGTAGGCTACAGTCCATGGGGTCGCAAAGAGTCAGACACGACTGAAGTGACTTAGTGTGCACACACGCACACCACTCGGCTGATGGCGTTTTTGTTACAGCAGCTGAAACAGACTAAGACCCCATCTTTAGTCCAATACTCTTTAAGTGTAAGGCAACAACCGGTGCCTGGAGGCGGAGAGGCCAGGACCCATGGCTCTTGACCCGGACTCCTTGAGGGTCATCAGGTTGCTTGAAAAAATCTCATTGCAGACTCCCCTGGTGGTCCAGGGGTTATGAATCCACCTGTCAATGCAGGGGACACAGTTCCATCCCTGGCGGGGGATGATCCCACATACTGCAGGGTAAAGAAGCCAGCCCGCCACAACTGCTGAGCCTGCCCTCCAGCCCCTGTGCTTGCCAACAAGAGAAGCCATGCGATGAGACACCCCCACTGTGCCGAGAAGAGTAGCGCCCACGACTAGAGAAAGCCCACACACAGCAACAAAGACCCAGCAGAGCCAAAAATAAATAAACACATATTTTAAAAATAAACAACTAAATGAAAAAATCTCATCCCCCAAATCCCCCAGATTATTCCAAAGGGGAACCAAGGTGGAGAGCCATCTCTAATTGGAGACTCCTCTAGTGGCAGGGGAGATGATGTTCAAACCCAGGCCATGAGGCTCTATCCCAGGATCAGAGGGGAGAAGGCACAAAAGTTGGGGACTCAGCTCTGAATAATTCCCTTCTAAGTCTTCCCAGTCTTTGAGGAATAGATACAGAAAAGGCGGTACATATATACAATGGAATATTACTCAGTCATTAAAAAGAATAATGCCATTTGCAGCAACATGGATGGACCTAGAGATGGTCATACTGAGTGAAGTAAGTCAGACAGAAAAGGAGAAATATCATGTGACATCCCTTATATGTGGAATCTAAAAGTAAATGATACAAATGGACTTGGAAAACAGAGTCAGACTCACAGATTTAGAGAATGAACTTGTGTTTGCCAGAGGGAACGGTGGGGGGAAGGGATAGTTGTTTGGGATGGACGTGTACGCACGGCTATATGTCAAATGGGTAACCAACAAGGACTTACTGTACAGCACATGGAACTCTGCTTAATGTTATGCTGCAGCCTGGATGGGAGGGGAGTTTGGGGGAGAATGGACACATGCATACGTAGGGCTGAGTCCCTTCACTATTCCTCTGGAACTATCACAACATTGTTTGTTAATGGGCTATACGCCAATACAAAATAAAAAGCTTTAAGAAAAGAAAAAGGGAAATGAGGGTACAGCTTTGTGTCTGGGAAGAAGAAGAACAAAGCCTTTTTTTTTCAGATGTTCATGTGCATGGAGCACAGTCTCCCATGTGCTGTAGTAAAGCTTAGGATTTTGCTAGGTGTTCTCAGTGCTTCTTAACAAAGACAACAACCATATTCTGGGCTTTGGAGCTGCAGAGTCTAGCCAAACTCAGAAAGCTCTGCCAATTCAAATAGACTTCCCTTTAAAATAATAGCATGAAGCATTCTCCCTCTCCACCCAGATTTATGGGTTTCCAGCCCTTTGGTACAACCAAGTATCAACACAGCTTCTGATCCGTTTCAATCCCCCAACGGGTTTGAGGCTGCCTGTTTGGCTGCCACTCTCAATCTTGCTGAGAGGACAGCGATGAAGCCTTCAGGCTGGGCAGAGTCCACAGGGCGAGTCCCTTCCTTCTGCCACTCTGTCGTAATTGCCTGTAAGAACACTAATTTGCGCTGGCCGAAGATCTGTACTCTAGAAATCAGATATGTTACTCAACACTTTGATTTATTTTGATTTATCTTAGGATCATTAAAAATTAAGTGAGAGAGAAAGAAGCACAATAAGTAGAGTTCTTCTTGAAGGAATGAAAATCCTCTAGGTATGCCTTTGGTTTTTAGAACAGAAAGCAGGACTGGATTTTCGGTCTCTGGAGACCATCTGTGGGTCTCAGCTGCACAGCTGAGCAGGGGACCACAGGCGAGCAGAGAGGAAAAGCTTGACTTAACAAGGGTTTCAATGCTGCTCTCCCAGATAGATGGGAGCTGATGGGCCAACCATGGAAGAATAGGCTTCTTTTCCCTCAAAGCTCCATCAGAATTGAAAGCACATGCGATAATGACCACTTTTCAGCACTGCGGTTTGGTGATTTTTCCAGTGGGGGAGCTAGTTCATGGTGGAGTCTGTGAGCAATGAATTAGGAGTTAGGAACCAGGAAGAGATGGAGTTTCCTTGCTTAGTCACTCAGTTGTGTCGGACTTTGCGACCACATGGACTATAGCCTTCCAGGCCCCTCTATCCATGGGACTTCCCAGGCAAGGATCCTGCAGCAGGTTGCCATTTCCTTCTCCAGGGGATCTTCCCGACCTAGGGATTGAACCTACATCTCCTGTGTCCCCTGCATGGCAGGCGGGTTCTTTACCTGCTGAACCATCAGAGCCAGAGCTGAAGTTTGACAGCAAACATTTTGGTCATGTTCGTGCAAAATTTCAGGGACCATCGGAGTGAGACCTTTCAGAAGAATTTTCCATTGCCTTCAGAGGCAACATCAGATGCTTGCTAAAGAAAAAAAGAGAGCTGGTCTGATGATGCCAGGAGGTGATGAGGGGGTGGTTTTCGGGGGCCTTTCTTTCATCATGTAAATTCAGGCAATTTCCTAAGAGCAGCTCAAGACAGCTGCTGTTCCCAAATCACAGAGGATTGTCAGTTTCACAGAATTTTCTCTGCAGTTCTGTGGCCTCTCCCACGCCCTCATTGCTATGCACAAACTCCTTCCTTGTGGAATATTTCATTTCCTGTAAAGTGGCTCAGCCAGCAGAGCTGCAGGCCCAGATGTCACCCAGGGCACTCAAGAGGGGACCCGAGTTCACAACACCTGTGTGCGTGCTCTGGGTGAGCTCCCCTGCCCCAGCCCGGGGAGATGCATGTTCACGGTGTCCACGTGGCCTCAGTGTGGCTGGAGGCCGACCACAGCCGGTACCTCCCAAGGTGCCCTCCCGACAAGGAGCCTCCTCCTGGGAGGAGCCACAGCGTTCCCGCTTCCTCCAATCTTCTGTCCCTCCAGGGCATTTTGTGTGTCTTGTATCAAGTGTATCGCCCTCGTGATGATAAGCCCTCCCTCCCTCCAGAAGTGTCTGAGCAAGGAAGCGGTTCCACATGGCATCCTCCTCGCAGACCAGAGCCTGCAGACAGTTCCAGAGCCCTGACTGTGGCGACAGACTGTAAGAGCAAAGGAAGGAGCTTTCTGAAACATGTACATTACCATATGCAAAATCAGACAGCCAGTGGGAATTCACTGTGTGATGCAAGGAGCTCAAATCGGTGCTCGGTGACAACCTCGAGGGGTGGGGTGGGGTGGGAGGTGGGAGGGAGGCTCCAGGGGAGGGAGGGTGTGTATACCTATAGCTGATTCATGTTGATGTATGGCATAAGTCAACACAACATTGTAAAGGAATTACCCTCCAATTAAAAATAAATTAATTAAAGAAAAAAAAAGCAATGAAACAGATCCAACAGGCCTGCTGAATTGCCCAAATACCCAGGAGATTGCTCCAAACTTTCCAGCTGTGGTCAGTTCCTCCTCACTGACTGAACGCAGGCTGACCTGCCCTAGGGATAAAGCAAGACCTTGCCTGGTCCTCCTGGGTCACCGCGGCACCAGGCTCAGAGTTATATATCAAGAGCAGCTGTTTGAGTGGAGTGGTCTGTGGCCTGTCCAAACCCTTCTCTCCCTGGCCTTGGGTGCTTGAGGGGTGGGGGGTGGGGCATTAGAAACTGAAATTTGCAGCTCAATGCAAAGGCCGAAGGTGAAGGTACTGAGGTTCGCTGGAAAGCGGCTCACTTTCTAATCCTCGGGACCTGTGAATGTTAGTGTGTGGGGGTGTGTGCTCTGTGCTCAGTCATGACTGACTCTTTGCAACCCTGGACTATAGCCTCCAGACTCCTCTGTCCATGGGATTTCCCAGGAAGAATACTGGAGTGGGTCGTCATTTCCTTCTCCAGGGGATCTTCCTGACCCAGGAAGCAAACCCGGGTCTCCTGCAGCTCCTTGCACTGCAGGCTGATTCTTTACCCACTGAGTAATCATTGGGGGAAGCCTGAATGTTAGTTTATGTGCAAAAAAGGGGAGATTCTCTGCAGGTGTGCCTAAAGCAAGGCTCTCAAGGTGGAGTGATTATCCTGGGTTCTGTGGGTGGACCCTAACTGCAGTCATGTGCATCTTTCTATGAGGGGGTGGAGGGAGATTTGACACACAGAAGGGAAGGCAGCAGATCACAGAGCCAGAGTTTGGAGTCAGAAGCCAAGGACTGTGGCAGCCACCAAAATCTGGAGGGTGTGAGGAATGGGTTCCCCCTGAGTCCCCAGAGGAAGCGGGGTCTGCTGAGACACTGTGATCTCAGCCCAGTGATACTGGCTTTGAACGTCTGACCTCCAGAACAGAAAGAGAATAAAAGAGTTGTTTTAAGCCATCAAGTGTGTGGGCATTTGTCACAGCAGCTACAGGACAGCACTAGCTCAGGGAGCAGGGCGACAGGTCCGAGGGTGGGGTCTTGGAGATGACTTGCATTTAAGGGGGTGGTGGTGAGGGCATAGAAAAAGAAGTTGGCATCAAAAGCTAGGGGTAGGGATGATAGACCGCAGCCAGGAGTCACACTGAGATCTCCCTCCCCACGGGGCCCAGCCCAGATAAGGCATCTCCACTGTGAGAGTCTCCTCCTGACATGCCCAGGAACCTAGTGACATGGGCGCTGGGACCATGAGGCTCTATCTGAACGCAGATGTGTGTGTCTGGTGAGGGACCCACCTCTCCTGCTTAGGAAGGTTGATAACTGATAGCTCTCGAGAGTCCTTATTATCAGCTAATGTGTTTTTAGTGGTCTGTGTGCTCAGTCGTGTCCGACTCTGTGCGACCCCATGGACTGCAGCCCTCCAGGCTCCTCTGGCCATGGAATTCTCCAGGCAAGAACACTGGAGTGGGTTGCCATTTTCTTTTCCAGGGGATCTTCCCAACCGAGGGATCAAACCCGTGTCTCTTGAGTCTCCTGCTCTGGCAGGTGGATTCTTTACCACTAGCGCCACCTGGGAAGCCCATTATTAGCTCGGTGAATGGCTAAATGCATTCAGGGAGGGCTGCCTCGTTCTCGGCCCTGTGGGGCCACAATGAGTGAGTCGTGCGAACGGCCTGATCTTTAGGAGCCGGAGTGATGGCTGGGAAGCGGCCTTTGGAAGAGGAATCGCTGATTCACCTCACCCGCAACCCAGAAAAATTCTACCCATTCTTCCATGTGCCTTCTGCCATGGAGGTGGGAACTGGAGACCTGAAGGGACCCTGAAAAGACCTTGGGGGTCCTCTTCCTTCCTGACGGAGGCAGGCCATCACACGTGCCTTGGGTGGATGCTGCCTGCAGGAGGAAGTGGTTTAGGGCCCACGTTTTCTTTGTAGCTCCTGGGCTTCATGCCACAGGATGCAGTTTACCATGCTCATCTGTGGCACAGTGAGGAGGGACGGATGTGAAGGGTGAGACCCCGCTGAGAATTTCAGGCAACCCATGGAAAAGACATTGCTGGTCTTCAGATATCTCAGAAGTGGGCAGGTTCCTGGGCTGTGGATGGGGCCGCTGGCCATCACGTCTGAGGCCAGTGAGCTAAGAGCATCACTCCAACCCCAGAGGTCCGTGGGAGGTCGGTGGAAGGTTGCTTTCCTTGCCTCAAGGCAGTGACGTCTGAGTCTGCTGTCTCTTAACCCTCTCCCTTGTCTGCAGCTCAGACCCCTCATCTTTGTTTCTTTGTTCCCTCGAGCTGAGTTTCCTGGGAGCCTTCAGCAAAGGAGCTGAGAAAATGTCTGATTCCCAGAGTTAACGGAATAATCCATAATGTCCCCAGAAGACTATTCAGCTCTTAATTCAAATGCCAACAGTATAAATACTTCCATTCCCTGAGTCGAGAATCTTCAAAAGCAAAAATAGTCCTTCCTTAGGTCAGCAGTCCTTGGCTTGTGGTTGCAACCCCCAGGGGGAAGATCTACTCACTGGCAGAGTAGGTGAAAAATTAGGAACAAATGTCTTGGCGTGATGACTGTCTGAGCTCTGCAGGGGCAGAGGCATCCACGGGATTCAGAGTTTGAGTCACTCCTGGGGCCGTGACAACTGCTGAACCATGTGTCCAAGAGGCATCGCATGGGGTGACTCAACCTCAGGGCCTCCCACGCCTCGGGTGTCCCATTTGCCCGCTGTTTCCTGGCCATGGGGGCACCCACGCACCAAAGGATGGAGCCTGGAGGGGACCACGAAATTAGGTTTCCCACAGCTCAGAGAGAGTGCCCTGGGTTTCAGAATGAGTCAGAGCAGGGCAAGCTGGGTGAGGGTTTTCAGATGACTTTTTCTTTTATTCCAAGGAACTTGAATGCTTACAAGCTGTGAGTTCAGGCTTGGCCAAAGAACCCAGAGAAGCAAGAAATGGAAAAGATGTGACTGCCTTTAAAAGTTACTCTTGCTCTCCTAAATCAAGGAATCCTTGAGTATAACAGCTTGGAGAGGCCTGTGCAGAGAGGCGGATCATAAAACTTCCTAGACACTTGAACAATGACCACTGAAGCCGCAGGAAGAGCAGTGCTCCCACTGAAACAGGCTGGGCCGGTCCTCCTAGCATCTCCACATCCCACCACCTCCAGGACAGTGAATGTTTTCCAGGGGCACGGAGACCTAGAGCCCAGCCCGCCGGTCGCGCCAAGCCTCCCTAAAGACGCTCGGATTGCTCCTTGGGCCCTGGGGCAGTGAGCTCAGTTCTCTGGAGTTCCCCCGTTGAGTCCTACCCCCAAATGTGTGGAAAAGAGGAAAAGGAAAGCGACTAAGTAAGAGGAAGGCTCATCCAGTCCCTGCTTCTCCCCCATTTCCTCTTGTGTCTCATGTCACCTTCATGTGGAAGAGATGTTTTCCAGCGCCAGGCTGGGCAGAACCTGGTGCTCGCTGGTGAGACAAGCTGGGCAGCTGGCAACATGAAAGTGGTGAAGGAGTCCGAGGGGATCTGGGTGAGGCAGGCAGAGTGCAGATGGCAGAGTCATTATGGGCTCGGTGTAAAGAGCCATCACCTGTGCTGTGGGTCTGGAGGGGAAGGGATAGACGGAGGCTGGTGTTGGCCACCTGCTCTCTGCGGCTGTCGCTCAAGCCCAGGCTCCCACGCAGCAGTATATAGTTGATGGATGCTCCTCTGCTTTTCTCTGTGTCTTCAGAGACTTAAGACACAGGCTACAGGAGCTCTGACAACTCTCCTATGTCTCCAAATATTAACATTTGTCGAGTACCTGTTATTACCTGTCAGCTATGGTGCTAGACATTGAGCAAACAGCATTAAAAAAAGATCAAAAATAAACAATAAGAAGCAAACAAAAATCTCCCCAGAATCCTGCCATTATAGACCTGATATCATAGTCAGAAAAGATCGATTTAAAAAAATCAACATAATGAAGAAGTCAATATCACTCCCATCTCTTTGTGTGTGTAAAGGGTCACACAGCTCTTGAAACCCTCCTTAAGTCATTTGCAGATAGAACAAGTTGTCATTGAACGAGGTCCCTTCCGCCCCCTGCATTCGATGCTTTAGGGCTTGTTCCTTGCCTGAGTCCAGCTCATGTTGGGGAAGGACGTGGTTGAGCCTCTTACAAGCCTAACCAGGAGGGAGAGCCACAGTCACTCTGCAGCTGCTTGTTGCATCTGGTTGGTCTGCCTGGCCCCGGACTCACCAATGAAGCAGGCGGATTTTAGGGGGAGTCACCAGACATTTAGATTCGAGGCACAGTTCCTGTTAGAAACTATTATTACGGCATTGCTACCACCCAATGCCCCAGTTCATCCTGGGGAGAGCTGATGGGTGTGAAGACCACAGACATAGCCATAGCAACAGAGAGAAGTGAAGACAGATGAGGTTTTGGAGACCAACCTATAAGATGCCCTAATGCATTGGTTGTCAAGGATGGAGGGAAAAGAAGAATCAAGAAAAATCCCTTGGATGGATATTTGGCTTGAGCAATTGCATATTATCAATATATGAATAACAAAATAAGTGGTGTCAGAAGTTGTTAGAGAAAAATGCTAAAATGTCAATGTTTAGTTTCGATCATCAATTTTTGCCAAATCACTGATGATTCAGCCTAGCTGCTATTGACGCTGGCATCCTGCGGGGAAAAATACATTATAGGGTTTCAATTTTCCCCCTGAAGTTGAAACAGTCAAGGCTAATTAAAAAATATATATCTCTATGATAATTATAGATAAATCATAAGTAATTCTTTTAAAAGAAAACACAAAGGAAAAAGTCACCCCCCAACCTTCCATTATTGTTGTTTAACTTCTTTGCCCATAAATTCCCCTTCTCTAAACATAAAAGGTTTTAGTTTAGTTTTAAGTAAAAGGAAAGTTGACTGAACCTCACACCCACCCACCCACCCCTCACTAGACAAGCTAGTAAAAGAGTCTCATATTGGAAACAGAAAGGGCACAGATGAACAGGGTGAAGTTCAGGATGAGTGATACAGGGATGTTCTGGGCTTGAAGTCCTTCCTAAGCATCAAAAACTAGCCCTCACCCCAGCCCCCTGCTCCCAGCGGAGCTTGCTGAAAGGGTCAGCATCACTCCTACTGACTCCTCGAACCAGTGAGGAGGGAATAGCTTGGGGGACATCTGGGAGGAGGCAGTCTAGAGCTAGGGAAAATGTATGGCATTTGGAGCCAGACACACCTACGTTCAGTCCTGACCTCCACTACCTCCTAACGAAGTCTTTGGGAAAGTAATTTCTCTGAGCCTGGTCTGAAAAATGCAGATTTGGGGACAGACCTCCCAGGCTTTTCTGATGACTCGGCATTGTGTATGGGACGCACTCGGCACAGTGCCTCCCTGTGTGGAAAGCCAATAAACATGCAGAGCCCAGGTCAGTCTCTTCAGAGGACTGTGACCTAATGGTCGAATTCAGGGACTTTAGAGCACACAGGGGATTTTTAAATTTCTTTTTTTGGATGGGAAAGCCTCCTTTTTTAAATTCATAGGATTCTTAACAAAAATTTACACATAGCATTTACCAATGGAATACAGAAAAGTAAAATTAAAGAGCATCTGTTTTACTACCATGATTCAAGGGCTTTATGTTAAAAGATGTTAAAAAGTTGAGTTCAGTCACTCAGTCATATCTGACTCTTTGCAACACCAAGGACTGCAGCACACCAGGCCTCTCTGTCCATCACTAACTCCTGGAGCTTGCTCAGACTCATGTCCATCAAGTCGGTGATGCCATCCAACCATCTCATCCTCTGTTGTCCCCTTCTCTTCCCGCCTTCAATCTTTCCCACGATCAGGGTCTTTTCCAATGCGTCAGTTCTTTGCATCAGGTGGCCAAAGGATTGGAGTTTCAGCTTCAACATCAGTCCTTCCAATGATTATTCAGGACTAATCTCCTTTAGGATGGACTGGTTGAATCTCCTTGCAGTCCGAGGGACTCTCAAGAGTCTTCTCCAACACCACAGTTCAAAAGCATCAATTCTTTGGTGCTCAGCTTTCTTTGTAGTCCAGCTCTCCCATTCATACATGACTACTGGAAAAACCATAGCTTTGACTAGAGAGAACTTTGTCAACAAGGTAAAGTCTTTGCTTTTTAATATGCTGTCTAGGTTGGTCATAGCTTTTCTTCCAAGGAGCAAGCATCTTTTAATTTCATGGTTGCAGTCACCATCTGCAGTGATTTTGGAGCCCCCCAAAGTAAAGTCTTTCACTGTTTCCATTGTTTCCCCATCTATTTGCCATGAAATGATGGGACTGGATGCCATGATCTTAGTTTTCTGAATGTTGAGTTTTAAGCCATCTTTTTCACTCTCCTCTTTCACTTTCATCAAGAGGCTCTTTAATCCTTCTTCGCTTTTTATCATAAGGGTGGCGTCATCCGCATATCTGAGGTGATTGATATTTCCCCCAGCAATCTTGATTCCAGCTTGTGATTCATCCAGCCTGGCATTTCGTATGATGTACTCTGCATATAAGTTAAACAACAGGGTGACAATATACAGCCTTGATGTACGCCTTTCCCAATTTTGAACAAGTCTGTTGTTTCATGTCCGATTCTAACTGTTGTTTCTTGACCTGCATACAGATTTCTCAGGAGACAGGTAAGGTGGTCTGGTATTCCCATCTCTTGAAGAATTTTCCAGTTTGTTATGATCCACACAGTCTAAGGTTTTGGTGTAGTCAATAAAGCAGATGTAGATGTTTTTCCAGAACTCTCTTCCTTTTTTGATGATCCAATGGATGTTGGCAATTTGATATCTGGTTCCTCTGCCTTTTCTAAATCCAGCTTGAACATCTCTTGAAGCCTGGCTTGGAGAATTTTGAGCATTACTTTGCTAGCATGTGAGATGAGTGCAATTGTGCGGTAGTTTGAACGTTCTTTGGCATTGCCTTTCTTTGGGATTGGAATGAAAACTGACCTTTTCCAGTCCTGTGGCCATTGCTGAATTTTCCAAATTTGCTGGCATATTGAGTGCAGCACGTTAACATCATCATGTTTAGAAGTTTGCTTGTAATAATAAATTCTTATTCAAGTGATAAAGAGGATGGAAATCTGACAAGCCTTCCAAAAACAACAAAAATCTCCTGCCAAATTTTAAGACTATCTCATAGTTTCTGCTGATTCAGGACTTTACAATGTTGAAAGCAGGTATTTCAGCCAAGTTTAAATACAGGGAGAACTATATATTGAAACATTTTGGGTTCACAGATAAACACATGAATTAGCATGGGTGTAATTTTTTTTAACTGGATAAAAATTATGAGCAATCTGTGTAAAACATCATCTGGAAACCCAAATCTGGGGGTACTTACTTGTCAATAAATCCTTCTCCTGAATAAGCTGCTGTATTATGTGCATTCATCTTTGCACCTTCTAGAAGCTTCAGTAGCCAGCAGTGGGGACTCTTCCCCAAACTTGTCCTGACTTTCCACCTGCACACTATTTGCTCTGTATGATATAATTAAAAGAGCATAGGGTTTGGAGAATATGAATACTTGAAATCAAACTTCTCTCTGACTTTGATTAACTACACAACCTTTCTTTATTGCTAATTATTGCCACAATAATGCTGCATAACAAACACTCCCAAATGCAATAGCTTTTTATCAGCATGTACCAACATGCTCTTGAACTCACATGCTGATGCAATGGAGCTGGTCAGCCCTGGGCTTGGTGGGCAACTGTGCTTCAGGCTCTGGGTCTACTGGGCTTGGCTACTGACTTTGAGATAAACTTAATCTGCTGCTAGGTTTTGTTCAGGGTCAAGGCTAAAAAGACAGTGGCCCCCCAAGGAAAATTCTTTTAATAGCAGACCTCAGAGTGTAAGAGCCAAGTCAAGCTACCCAAGCACATCTAAGGCTTGTGCTCATATATACCTGCTGATGTTCCTCGTGTCCTGAGAAACCTGTATGCAGATCAAGAAGCAACGGTCAGAACTGGACATGGGACAATGGACTGGTTCAAAATTGGGAAAGGAGTATGACAGGGCTATATATTGTCTCCCTGCTTATTTAACTTATATACAAAGTACATCGTGTAAAATACTGGGCTGGACGAATCAAAAGCTGGAATAAAGATAGTTGGGAGAAATATCAACAACCTCAGATATGCATATAATACCAGTCTAATGGCAGAAAGTGAAGAACTAAAGAGCATCTTGATGAAGGTGAAAGAGGAGAGTGAAAAAGCTGGCTTAAAACTAAGATCATGGCATCTGGTCCCATCACTTCACGGCAAAGAGAAGGGGGAAACGTGGAACTAGTGATAAGTGACAGATTTTATTTTCTTTAATTCCAAAATCACTGTGGATGGTGAGTACAGCCATGGAATTAAAAGACCCTTGCTCCTTGGAAGAAAAGCTATGACAAATCTAGACAATATATTGGGCTTCCCAGGTGGCTCAGTGGATAAAGAATCTGTCTGCAATACAGGAGCTGCAGGAGACGCAGGTTCAATCCCTGGAACAGGGGAGATCCCCTGGGGGAAGGCATGGACACCCACTCCAGCATTCCTGCTGGAGAATCCCATGGACAGAGGAACCCAGCAGGGTACAGTGTGTAGTGTCACAAAGGGTCGGACACGACTGAAGTGACTGAGCACAGACAATATACTAAAAACCAGAGACATCACTTTGGTGACAAAGATCCATATAGTCAAAGGTATAGTCTTTCCAGTGGTCATGTACGGATGTGAGAGTTGGATCCTATAGAAAATTGCACTGAAGAATTGATGTTTTCATATTGTGGTGCTGGAGAAGACTCTTAAGAGTCCCTTGGACGGCAAGGAGGTCAAACCAGTGAATCCTGAAGGAAATCAACCCTGAATTGGAAGGACTGATGCTGAAGCTAAAACTCCAATACTTTGGCCACCTGATGAGAAGAGCTGATCTATTGGAAAAGATCACGATGCTGGGAAAGATTATGGGCAGGAGGAGAAGGGGTGACAGAGGATGAGATGGTTAGATGATATCCCTCACTCAATGGACATGAATGTGAGCAAACTGCAGGAGATTATGAAGAACAGGGAAGACTGGTGTGCTGCAGTCCATGACCCCAAAGAGTCAGACACAGCTTAGCGACTGAACAACAGCGTGTTCCTTTGGACAGAGTGCGTCCCAGTGTGATGGAGCTGCTTGGGAGGGGACGTGTGTGAGTATTTGTGGACAACTGTCCAAACTATCAGGCCGTCCAAAGCCATCTGTAAAACCAGAAGTAATGTTTCCCACCTCTGGGCTGTTACGTGAGTGTGTGTTTGACAGACACAAGTGTCTGTTCCCTGGATGAAGTCAGCTTTGTCCTGGGCCAGTTGTCCAAACACACAAATGTCAGATACACAGCTTTCATTGCGTAAATTCCCAGGCCCCCTCAGAGGCGGGCACCCACAGCAAGGCTAAGGGGCACTCCTCCAGCTGAGCCCATCCGCCTGACTCCAGTGGCCACAGCTTGCCCTACTAGAGCTTTCACTTGGTTTTTATGCCCCCCACCCCACCAGCCAGCCTGACCCTCATTTGGCAGAGGGGCTTAATAACTAAAGCTGTTTTTTGTCTTTTTCTTCCCAGGAACTGTAGAGACCAAGACAGATAGCCGCTTCCTTTTATCTCTTTCTTCTTCTAAACTCACTCCAAGTACAAATTTGATAATCTGATGCGAGTTTGGCAGCAAAAGAGGATTCTTGGGGAATTTATGTCACCATCTTGATAACAGAACTTTCCACAGTGATTCCCTTAGAACACGTCTATTTAACTCAGAGGGATTTGGGAATAGAGCCGCTTTTCAAAAGGATCAGCTTGTGGTCAGCAACTTTAGCCTTTGGGACATGTGGAATCTTGTTTGTGAGGATGGTTTCTTTGTTTACGGGACAACACCCGGTTGTAGAATGGCTGGTAATCCAAGGGTGAAGTATCTCTCTGACAGCTTTGTGGTCCATGGCAGTTATATGTTCAAAGATAGAGACTCTGCTTCTGTTGCATCAGAGCTCGTAACTTACAATTCATCTTGACATGGGGGCTTTGAAATCTTTTGTTTGAGGCTTAGGTTGGACTACAGTTGTGGGTGCATGCTTAGTCATGTCCAACTCATTGCAACCCCATGCACTGTAGCCCACCAGGCTCCTCTGTCCATGGGATTTTCCAGGCAAGAATACTGGAGTGGGTTGCCATTTCCTCCTCCAGGGGATCTTCCTGACCCAGGGATTGAATTTCTATCTACTTCATTGACAGGCAGATTTTTTAACACCGAGCCACCTGGGAAGCCCAGACCATGGTTGGGAGAAGCCTAAAATAAAGGCAAGATGTACTCTGTGAGTGCACTCTAGCAAAGAAGATGCTAATATATTGGAACCCAGAGAGCTGAGTAGACTCGATCCACTGAGGCATGAAAGTTAAGATCCCATAGTGTCACATGTCACAAGGGCTTTGTGCCTGGAAGACTCAAACCCTGTCTCTACTGGTTAACACCAGTGTTAACAGTCTCAGACATGCCACTTAATTGCTTCATACCTCAGCTTCCTCCTCTCTAATGCATACAGTCAGACCTCGCTCCCACTGGATGGTGTGGAGATTTGAGATAATATAGGAAATCAGTCAACACAAGGCGCTGTCATGAGAGACTGTGAAGCACAGGTATTCAAGTCCCGTTTGCTAGTGTCGCCCACCTGGATGGGGTCATGGACCCACCTCTCACCAACTGTGTGGCCTTGGGGATGTTGCTTCATCTGTCTAAGCCTCAGGTTCTGAGTCTGTAGAATGATGACGGTGGATCACCCACCATATAGATGCTGTGAAGGTCAGATGAGGTGATGAGGTGTGTCAGGCGTCCTGCACAGAGTCGTGGTGAATCCCATGACATCAAATGTTGCAGGAAGAGGTAGGGCACAAGTGGCTTGTCACGGCCAAGGCAGAAGGCAGCTTGACTCAGGTGGGCCCAGGTGCCTCTAGAAAGGCCTCTCCAGGTCACACTGCTCAGCTTTGTCCTCTACACACACCCCAGCTCGCTCCTGAGCAGTCTTGAGGTACTGCTCAGGGCTGCGTGGCCTTGGAGACCAGCTGGAGCGTGGTGTTGTAAGGACATCCACACAAAGCAGCCCTGAGTTCAGAGACGGCCTGGGAGGCTGTCAGAAACTGGGGGAACACCTTTGAGAGTCTCCATAATTGGATGGCATCATCGACTCAACGGACATGAGTCTGAGCAAACTCTGGGAGATAGTGAAGGACAGGGAAGCCTGGTGTGCTGCAGTCCATGGGGTTGCAAAGGGTCGGACATGACTGAGTGACTGAACAGTTCTCCTTGAATGAGGCAGGGCAGAATAACTACTTTTCCGTTGAGACAGAGCCTGGCTGCATCTCACCAAGCCTTGATGTCTTGTTTTGGAAAAGTATCCCAAATCGTTTGTTTCTCCACTTTTCCTGAAGAAAGATCATTGTCTTTTCCCTCTGTTTATTTACTTTCGCCAGGATTTATCTTGAGGCAAAACTGAGCCACATGCCAGCTGCTTTGTCTTCACACTGGAGGTTTCAATGCTGGGGGATCATGAGACGTGCTGAGAAATGCCAGACTCCATGTGGGGGAGAGAGAGCTAGCGGGGGACCCCATAAGGCCTCAGGCTGGAGCCTGGGAAGCCTACACGATGGGCTATAGAGGGGGCCTGGAGGTTTATACTGAGTCCTGACATGCTTTCCATGGGTTATACTCCCGGGGTGACCCTGGCTCGGCTATACTTAGGTTGCAGCCGGCAGAGTCATTCATTCTATTAATATTTTCTAAACATCTACTAGGCATCAGGCAAGATCCCCTCATCCTTGCCACAAAGTCTGGGGGAGAGGAACATGAACCAAGTAATCTGAGATGTAACAAAGCAAGCAGTGCCTGGAAGAAAAATACAGAGCCACGAGTGACTCTACCAGGGGCCTGATTTATTCCAAAGAGTCAGAGAGCCTTCTCCTGAGAAAGTGAAGGTAGCTGAACCCCAATACATTCACGTCCCTGGAGAAGGAAATGTCACCCCACTCCAGGATTCTTGCCTGGAGAATTCCATGGATCGAGGAGCCTGGTGGGCTAGAGTCCATGGGGCCACAAAGAGTTGGACACAACTGAGTGACTAACACACACACACACATTCATGTATTGGTTCAGGGTGTGAGATTAGGCCCCTGGAAACAGACCCACAGAGGTTTTACTGGGGAGCCCTCCCAGGAGAATTCCATAAGGATGTGGAACAGGCAGGGGTGGACATGGGGAGAAGCTGGCTTATACCATGGCTGCAAATAAGACACCAGTGAAACCAAGAGGTGACTCTACGGTAGAATCGGCGAAGGCAGTGGCACCCCACTCCAGTACTCTTGCCTGGAAAATCCCATGGACGAAGGAGCCTGGTAGGCTGCAGTCCATGGGGTCGTGAAGAGTCAGACAGGACTGAGCGACTTCACTTTCACTTTTTACTTTCCTGCATTGGAGAAGGAAATGGCAACCCACTCCAGTGTTCTTGCCTGGAGAATCCCAGGGACTGGGGAGCCTGGTGGGCTGCCGTCTATGGAGTTGCACAGAGTCAGACATGACTGAACTGACTTAGCAGCAGCAGCAGCTACAGTAGAATTGTCCTTTAGAGTCATCTCAACCAAGGTGAGAGAAGTGAGTCTCTGTGTCTCCAGGTCATCACTGGCTGTGGAATACTTTTGGGACCAGGAGAGCCCTGAGTCAGGAGATCCCTGGGGCTGAGGGCGATTCCAGTAAGGGATGCAGCCGTGAGTCACCAACAGCCCGTTGGGATTGGGGATGATGCATCCTCTGGAAGAGGGAAGCACCAGGGAGCCGTCACAGCAACACATCCTCATGGAAAGCCCACCGGAAGTAGGTTCTTCTAAGTGTCCTGAGTCAGTTCGAACAATAGGAACACTCTCTGCCTTCATGCCGATGGTCCTACACTTTACCCTATCCACTCCTCTCCCCTGAGATCTATGCCCTGATCCCCAACTGCCTACGTGATAGTCCTCTGGGATGGAACATGCCCACACACAGAGCAAACAGGTGCACACAGCCTGGGTCCTCACCTCCCCTCCCTCCACACCTGCTCTCCCCACAGCCTTTCCCATCTCAGCTGGGCAAAGCTTATCCTTCCAGTCCACCAGGCCAGAAAGCACCCATCTCCCACGAACCAGTTCTACCCTCCTCTCAAATCTAGAATGTGAGCTCATCTCCATCTCCGTGGCCACCACTTTAACCCAAGCCTCCACTAACCTTAGCTCCCACCTGGATCATCACAATAACCTTCTCTCTGGCTTCCTCATATCTGTCCTTGTCCCCCAGGTCTGTCCTCAACCAACCAAGTACTGTGATCCTATTAAAACACATGTCAGTCTACGCCCTTGTGTGACTCACCACCCTGTGAGCCCGGCTCATTCAGGACATAGTCCATGCCTCACAGTGGTCTCCATGACTGTTCTGCCACTAGCTTTATTTAGTTATTTTATTTGTTTTCCATCTTTCCAATTAATTAGCACTCATTGGACCATAGAGAAAGCAAAGGAGTTCCAGAAAACATCTACTTCTGCCTCATTGACTATGCTAAAGCCTTTGACTGTGTGGATCACAACAAACTGTGGAAAATTCTTAAAGAGATAGGGATACAAGATTAATTTAACTTTCTCCTGAGAAACCTGTATGCAGGTCAAGAAGCAACAGTTAGAACTGGACATGGAACAAGGGACTTGTTGAAAATTGGGGAAGGAGCACATCAAGGTTGTATATTGTCACCAGGCTTATTTAATTTATATACAGAGTAGATCATGCAAAATGCCTGGCTGAATGAATCACAAGCTGGAATCAAGATTGCCAGGAGAATATCAACATTCTCAGATGTACAGATGATACTACTCTAATGGCAGAAAGTGAAGGGGAACTGAAGAGCCTCTTGATGAAGGTGAAAGAAGAGAGTGAGTGAAAAAGCTGGCTTAAAACTCAACATTCAAAAAATGAAGGTCATGGCATCCAATCCCATCACTTCATAGCAAATATTAATAGGAGGGGAAAAAGTGGAAGCAGTGACAGATTTTATTTTCTTGTATTCCAAAACCATGGTAGATGGTGACTGCAGCCATGAAATTAAAAGAAACTTGCTCCTTGGAAGAAAAGCTGTGATAAACCTAGATAGTGTATTAAAAAGCAGAGACATCACTTTGCTGATAAAGGTCCGTATAATCACAATCATGAATGGATGTGAGAGTTGGACCATAAAGAAGGCTGAATGCCAAAGAATTGATGATTTCAAACTGTGGTGTTGGAGAAGACTTTTGAGAGTCTTTTGGACAGCAAGAAGATCAAACCAGTCCATCCCAAAGGAAATCAACCCTGAATGTCATTGGAAGGACTGATACTGAAGTCGAGGCTCCAATACATTGGCCACCTGATGCGAACAGCTGACTCATCGGAAAAGACCCTGATGCTGGGAAAAGCTGAGGGCAGGAGGAGAAGGGGGTGGCAGAGGATGAGATGGTTAGATAGTATCGTGGACTCAATGGATATAAATTTGAGCAAACTCCAGGAGACAGAGGAGCCTGGCATTCTGCAGCCCGTTGCATCACAAAGAGTTGGACATGACTTGGTGACCGAACAGCAGCAAACCAATCAAAAGATAAGCTCCACTGAGGGGAGAGTTTTTATTTATTTTTAATGATTTTATTTCTATTCTATTTCTAGTACCTAAGACATGAGCTAGTACCTAGTAGGTTTTCAATAGATGTTCAGTACATAAAAGGAGTAACTTGATTGCCTAAATCTCCTCCCTAAGCCTCTCCTTGAGAACGTAAAGCTACTTGAATCAAAGTTCAGTATTTCACCTCAGCTAACAGGCTGTGATTATGTCAGCCCCTCTGACACTGGACCCTACCTGTTTTCAGGTGGGCCTCCTCCCCATCAAGGACTCAAGCTCTGTACAAGGCACACATCTGTCTGAATCTTGCATGCGGTGATTGACATGGGAAGATTTAGGCTGCCTGGTCACTTCGGAACTGTTTCTTTGAATTGACCCCAGACTGAGTGTGGACCAAGTGGAGCCCAGATTCTGTTTGTGGTAAAATCACCAGCAGAACTTAAAGGTACCTCTGTACCTTGTTCCCACTCAGCTGTATAGAAGGAAGATTAGAAAGGAAGATATGATGGCCAAGTCTGGATCTGATCATTGCAGAGTGAAGCTCAAGGAGGGTGGAGGCATGAAAAAGAAGACACATCCTGGGGACGACCTTCTCCTCCGCAGTTATTCCAGGGACTGATCGGAGTCACGGGGAAGATCAAAGATCCTTGCAAGGAAGAGCACGCAGTCCTGCGAGTGGGATGGGAGGCCCAACCCGCGGAGGGGATGGAGTCGTGGTGAGGACCCAGCCTGTCGCAGAGATTGAGGCCAGATGCTCTGCCTTCCCCCTGAATTTTACAGGCCAGAAAGACAGAGTCCGTCTCCAAGACATAACACATCCCATGAATTTTTAGTTACGAGCGTTCTGCAAAATAGACCATTTCCTCTCGTTAAATAAACTTGGGAGCTGTGAGCTGAATGTTTCTGAAAAAGCTTGATTCACAAGCCAAGCTATATGTCTAAGAATGGATATTCATGGGGTCTAGCCAGTTTGACTTTCCAAGAAATCCTCTGGGCTGGGTTCACAGAAGCTTCTTTCTCCCTCTCGTCAAGAGCAGAAGTCAGTAACTAGATGAATGCCTTCCCTGAGCACAAATACGTACCTCTAAACCTTTTAATTTCTGGAATTCTGTCATCATTACAAATTTTATTCTCAAAACACATAAAATGAATTTTTCCAACTTGTCTGACGTCTTGCAAAAATGGAATGAGATTAGTTACAGAGGCCAAACCCAAGGCACTCAGAGCTACAGGGAGCTGCTGTCTTGGCCTTGGTGGAGGGCAGGGAGGAAAGCTGGTTGAAGATGTTTGCACAGTGGGGCCCCAGGGCTCAGATCAGAAGGTGCTGCTGGGCATAGGTCTGCCTCTTTCACCAACCTTCCAGACTGGAATATTCTCTCTGGTCCCCAGGAAGAAGTGCTATCATCCTGGCCTCCATAGCCAGGACAGCACTGGGCTGCTTGCCAGCTGACCCTCCAGTCAAGTGATGAGATCCCCGCCCCCCCAGACAGGCAAGTTACGTTTTCCATGGGACCAGTATCTTGGGCATTTCCACAACTGGAGACCAAGATCTGGGAGCTTTCTGTTCCGATCTTGAGAAAGGTAAAACTTGGGATTCTGTATCTGGCAGAAGAAGCCCCAGGTGAACCCCGAGAAGGCGCGGGACAGGCTGAGGACACAAAACCTCCAGAACACCCCACAAAGGTGGTTTCAGACAGACAACTAGGGAGGGGGTTCATCCCTCCCACCTCACTGGGAGAGCTGGAGCCCGAGGCCTAAATGAGCGGGAATAAAACTCAGTTTACAACCCCAAGGGCAGTTTTCACTGGACACCTTTTGGAGAACCAAAGAATGTTTCTCATCACCTTCTTCCCAGACAGACTGTTCATCCACTGGACTCCAGGATTCAACAAGGGGAGAAATCTCTACACTCTCCCAGCCTCGTGGGGGAAGTTACAGCAGACTCCACGATAGGACCCCACTCCCTGCACATTTGGAATCTAAATTCCCTATGTGATGAAAAACTCATTCCTGAAGCTCATCATTTATAGACAGCAGGCAACAGGGCCTTTTGCATCTCCACACCCTCTGAGGCGAGCTGGTCCTTCAAAGTGCAATTTGGCTTCTCTAAAAAGGCGAGATTGTGAAGACCCAGACAGTGCGGCTTGCCTAGAATAATACGGTGAATCCCAGCGGAAATGAGAGAGAAAACACAATCTCCAGGCTTGCAGCCCATGAGACCATTTTCTTTTTCTTGTTAAACACACACACACATTAAAACTAATCCACACGATACTCTAAAATCTTACTTTACTGACAAGTCAGACATAGACAAATATATGATACCACTTACATGGGGAATCTAAACAACGGATACAAATGAACTTATTTATAAAACAGAAATGACTCAGACATAGAGAACAAACTTACGGTTACCAAAGAGGAAGAGTGGGAAGGGATAAATTGGGAATTGGGGATTAACACATATACACTGCTATATATAACATTTCCCCTGGAGGAGGAAATGGCAACCCACTCCAGTATTCTTGCCTGGGAAATCCAATGGACAGAGGAGTCTGGTGGACTATAGTCCATGGGGTCCCAAAGAGTTGGACACGACTGAATGACTGAGGAAGCATGCGTATAACATAAGACCTACTGTGCAGAACAGGGAACTATATTTAATATATTGTAATAACCTATCAGGGAAAGGAATCTGAAAAAGTATAAATGTATGAATCACTTTGCTGTACATCTGAAACATTGTAAATCAATGTTTACATTGAAATGAAATTACACTGAAAAATCTACTTTGATTTTTAAAAAAAGAAAAGAAAACTTGCTTCACTGAGGATATTGCTCTATTTAAAAACATGAAGGGCTGTCTCTAGTTCAGAACTTGCTTATTTTAATGTATTTATATAAGTAAAATTAGACCCATTTTGTAAAAAGATTTTGTACATTTAAAGACTGATTAATTTTTTAATTTATCCACATGGAAATTATCAGCTACCTTTTATACACAAGCCATCATGGGCATAAATGAATATAATCCCTTTCCCGAATTGTTAACATTAACCTTCTACAAGGTACTCATTCATATATATTAACCATGAATAGAAATGAGAACACGTATAAGTGAAAATAGAAATGAAGGGAGAAAATTAATCATCAAAAGAATTGTAAATCATGAGAAAGTTTTGCTCCATGCAAATAAACTGAAATTAATAAGAGGTTTTGACCTTAGAAACTTTTTTACCCTGAGGATACTTTGAATAGAAACATTTTATCAGAGTTTCATAAGCACTGCAGAATTTTCTGTGAAATAGTTATTTTCTGAGTTGAATTGTACTAGACCCAATATAATTGTTTGTTCAACTTTCTATCCATCAAAATTAAATATTTTCACTTGTTTCCATTTTCATTTTACTGTAATAATTCACCATCATGGTCATTTCTCTTCATTTATTTGGAAAAGTTTATAGTGAAGATCAATATCCAATTCCTCAATTAGCAAAATTTGAACAGTCATTGCTTCTGCCATTATCAGTTTTTCTTTGGGGATCTTTATTCACTATTTCTACCCAGTCCAATTTTCCTGTCCGATGTTGAACATCAGAATTTAGGCAGGAACATTTACTTCTTGCAAAATTTTAGTCAATCCCAACTCTATCTCTGTGTATCTTTAGTTATTATCAGTTTAATTTTGTGGTCTTTTTCCTACAAAGATTGTTGACTGTAAATTGGATAAAAAAAACTTCTGTGATTTTGAAAGACTGACGTTTTGAGAAAGCCTTTTGAAAGAGGGTGGAGGAGAGTAAAGAGAGGAAGATGGAAACATACAGAAGGCGGAGGTGGGCTGGAGAAAACAAGGGCTGAGGAGCTAGATTAGACAGGAGGCTGCGGGATGCAGGTGAAAGTCTCTCTCTCGGTCACCAGAGGGGAAGGGTGGTGGGGAAGAGAGTTAGGGAGTCTGGGATGAACATGGAGACGCCGCTATATCTGATGTAGATAACCAGCGGGACCTCCTGTACAGCACAGGGAACTCTGATCAATATTCTGCGACAACCTAATCGGGCAAAGGACTTGACAAAGAATACATACATGAATGTGTATAACTGAATCACTTTGCTGTACACTTGAAACTAACGCAACATTGTAAATCACCTACACTCCAACATAAAATAAAAGTTTAAAAATATCTTTAGGGTAGAAAGAAGAACAGATGGGGCAGAAAGAATGCTTTCGGCTTCACTTTGAGCCGCTCCATGCTTTGAGAAGCACATTCTTTGCTTCCTTTCTTTGATAACATGGTCCCTTTGTTCTCCGCTTATCTTTACAGAACCGCCTTCTCCCTTCCTTGCCGGCCTATCTTTCTCTGCAGAAGTGTTTCAAGTCAACATTCCTGAAGGCTTGGTTCTGGTTTCTCTCCTCAACCAAACGTTCAGTTCATCATCAGTGAGCTTGTTCGCATCCATGGCTACATAAGCCGTTGATTTGCCTTATAAACATTCAAGTCAGCCTGACTTTCTTCATCTCCGTCAGCACCACCCTGGCCCGTATCGGTCATCTCTCATCTGAGCTTGAATCAGAGGGACCTGAACACCAGCCTGCTTCTGCTTGTGTCCCCCACTCTCCCCTCCCTCATTCTTTCTCCGCCAGGGAGCAAAGTGTCTTTTCAGAAGTCCCCCTTGGAAGCTTCAGCTAAATATATATTGGGAAGAAATATTTTAATAAACAATGGACAAAATAGTCAAAACTAGAAAAAATAATTGAGGTGCAAGAACTCAACAAATCCAAGCATAAGAGACATGAAAAGAGCTCCACACAATATTTCATGGTCACATTGCGCAAAACCGGTGATTAAAAATGTTTGAATTATGTCAGCCATAATCTTATCTTTTCATCACTCTCCCAGGATCCTGATTAAAATTTACCCAACATAAATAATGCGTTGGCCCCAATATTATTTATAATCACGTTTTAAGTACCTAACAATATATCTTGGGAAAACAGGAAGTAAGTGTCCTTTTTAAGCCTCTAACAATGTGCTCTGTGGACAGTGAGGGTTAATTGAGAGCAGCAAAAATGAAAACTAGGAGAGAGACAGGCACTCTCTCTGGTGCTTGGTTATGCATCCCAACATGGGAAACAGCAAATCAGCACCTTCAGTCCTCATTTCTTAATAGTTCAAGGGCGTGTGCATGCTCAGTTATGTCTGAATCTTTGCAACTCCCACGGACTGTAGCCCAAGAGGCTCCTTCATTCATAGAATTTTCCAGACAAGAATACTGGAAGGGGGTGCCGTTTCCTCCTCCAGGGGATCTTCCTGACCTAAGGAATGCACCCTTGTCTCCAGCATCTCTTGCTCTGGCAGGCAGATCCTTTACAGCTGAGCCACCGGACAAGCGCAGTAGTCCAAGATGATGCCCTGAAAGGCTTTGAGTTTCATCAACTGTGTGATTTGTGGTTGCATGTCTTAAGTATCAGGTGACATGGAGAGCTGCTACAACATTCTCCTTGTTCACTGGCCAGAAACACATCCAGCCAGGGCACAAGACAGGTCAGATGCCTTGGGCTTAATACCTTGAAGCAGCCCAAAAGCAAGGATGGGTGGGAGGTGGTGGTCCAATAGCCGGACTTCTTGCCCTTGAAGGTGAGTTGGATGCAGTTTCCCAGATGCTAACCTCAAGTGCCCACAGTGGAAGCTCACTCATTAACATTTGTTTGCTGTCTTCTTTACCCAGTGCTCAGCACATCCCGAAGTCCCCACCAGCTCTTTCTAACCCTTTCTCACCCTGATGGACTTCCCTGCTCAATAGACAGGTTTGAAGGACTTTGCTAGGGCAGACATTCTTAGGTGGACTGTTCTGGATAACCAGCCTACGTGTGGCCATGGTTATTGCACAGAGGGGACATGATGCAGGCTCTGGACTCGGAACCTGTTCCTTCTGAACCCCAAATCTACCAGTTTGCCTCTACATGTTTGTTCCCTCAAGTCCTGGCTCCAGATTATGACCCAGAAACTGGCAAGGAGGCTTTTTAACATCACCCAAACTTTACTTCTACTGTAAACTTACAACTGAAAAGGAGAACTTATTAACCAACCAAAGAATGCATGCCGCATTTCTTCCTGACTCCACCTCCATCTAAGCTAGACCAAGGGCTGAGGGGTGTTTCCCCAAGTGGACAAAGAATGTTTTCCTACCAGCAGGCAAAGCTGGTACCCAGGCCCCCATCCCAGACCAGCATCAGTGGTTTTCTTGTGTAAGCAGCACTGAGGTTTGGGCTTTTTCTCCCATGGGAAAAAGCATAATAAAAATCTATTAACTCCAGAAATGATTGTAGATTTTTTTTTTTTTTTTTTTACTTTTTTTGGCCTGAGTAGTAATCTAGCTGTTGCTGTCCTGACCTGCCCTTGAGAAAGATGCAAACCTTCTGTGTGACACAAAAGCTGTGGTTTTTCTCCCAGAGCTCACCCACGCCTTGCTTAGAACGGCCAAGTCTTTCCCTTTAATGTCATAGAGGACTTTGCAGTGAGTCATAGTGATCTGAACTGTCGATCTCTTACTATATTTGGGGACCTTCCTCTCCATGTGTCCCTGGAAGACTCCTGGGGACCCTGAACTCAGGCAGAGATGTTCAGACTGCTGTAGATCTCCCAGCAGAATGCCCTCCTGCACTGACATCAAGCATCTAACAATGGAGCCCAGAATCTGTTGGCAACAACCAGAAAGGAAAGACTTTTTCCTCATGCCTTGCATTTTCTAGTATCCCTTGGCAAACAACCACATAGTAGCATTTAGTCAAAGCACTGTTTAGTCCTTATTAACTGATTGCAAATCCCAGCATCACAGGAGCATCAACAAAATGTGCTTTTTCTCTTTCAACTGAAAGATTCACCTTCACAAGGGCTACTCATTACAGGAGTCTAAGAAACTATTTTCAGGGCTCTGTAAACATTCTAGGAGGCTTTTTTAAATGCATATTTTGATTTTATGACTTTACTTGATTGAAAAAAACTATGGTTGAGGAGGTGTGACCGAGACAGTGGAGTAGCAAGGCCAAAACAGTGGAGTAGGAAGATCAAGATAATGGAGTAGGTGAGCTCACCGCCTCCTATGAGCACACCAAAATCACAACTATTTGTGGGGTAACTATCTATGCAAACAGCCTGAAGACTAGCAGAAAAGAGTTTCCACGACTAGTGATAAAAAAGGAATCATAGTGAGACGAGTAGGAGAGGAAAAAACAGGTACAGTGAAGACCCACACTGCCAGGTAGATGACCACAGAGGGAGGGTGATTACAACTGCAAAGGGTCTCCCCAGAGGACAAGGAGTTGACCCCCACCTTGGGCTTCCTAGCAAAGGGGTCCTGCACTGGCAAGGTGAGCCTTCAAAACAGCTGGCTTTGAAGGCCAGGAGAGTTTGAGCCCAAGAGAACTGCAGAGCTATAGGAAACAGAGGCTTCACTCTGCAGGAAATAGAGACTCCGTACTTAAAGGGCATGCACAAAATCTCACAGGCTCCAGCCCCATCACAGAGGCAGCCGTTTGAAAGGAGCTTGAGAGTCAGATCCACTTTCTGACCTTGGAGAGTCTCCCAGAGAGGCAGGAAGCAACTTCGACTCCTCCTGGGCAGAGATGCTGGCAGTGACCATTTCAGGGAGCTTGTTCTCCTATGAGGATACCGCTGCTGGCAGACTCCATCTAGCCTATGAGCACCATGAGCTTACCTATCCATCAGTGAGCTGGCACCAGTCCTGGTACCCCCTGGGTCATGCAGCCAGGCATATGGGCACAAAGCCCTGCCCACCAGCAGGCTGGCATCAGCCCTGAGCACCCCTAGGCTGTACAATCAGCTATGCAGGGACCTGGCTTCACCCACCAGTGGGCCAGGAGCCACCATATGGAGCAGGGCCTGGCAGCCAACCTGGCCAGGGGCCAGCCTAGTGTATCAGAACACTCAACAGTAGTTGGACCCGCCACAAGAGAAGGTGGAGGTGGCCCAACTCGAGGGCACCCCTAGAGGGTATATAGCTCTGCTGACCAGAAGGAGGTGTGCTGCTGGGCCCCGTAGGATGTGTCCTACATAAGGCCACTTCTCCAAGATTGGGAAACATACCAACCTACTTAACACGTAGCAATAAACGAAGAGAATTAGGCAAATAAGGGGACAGAGGGATATGCTGCAAATGAAGGAACAAGACAAAACCTTAGAAAAAGGTTGAAGCGAAGTGGAGATAGGCAATCTACTTGATTAGGGGTTCAAGGTAATAATCAAAAGGATGCTCAATGAAACTTAAAGAAGAATGGGTGAACACAGTGAGAATTTCAACAGAGTTATAAAATATAGAAAAGACCAAAACAGAGCTGGAGAATGAAATAATTGAAATAAAACATACATCAGAAGCAATCAATAGAAGATTAATGATACAGAGGAACAGATCAATGAGTTGGAAGACAGAGTAAAGGAAATCACCCAAGTTGAACAGAAAAAAAGAATTTTTTAAAAAAATGAGGATAGTTTAAGAGACCTTTGGACTATATCAAACACAATAATGTTCACAGTAGAGGGGTCCCAGAAGGAGAAGAGAGAGAATAAGGCAGAGAACTTATTTGAAGAAATAATAGCTAAAACCTTCCCTAACCTAGGGAAGGAAACAGACACCCAATTCTAGGAAGCACAGAGTCCCAAACTAGATGAACCCGAAGAGGCCCAGCTCAAGACACATTGTAACTGAAATGACAAATATTAAAGAAAGCAGCAAGAGAAAAACGGTTAGCTAAGTATAAAAGAGCTCTCATAAGACTATCAGCTGACTTTCCAGCAGATACTCTGCAGAGCAGAAGGGAGCGACATGACAAATGAAAACGGTGTGGCCCTGGCACAAAAACAAACATGTAGATCAATGAAACCGACAGGGGGCTCAAAAATGAGTATATACTTACATGGTCAATTAATCTGTGACAAAGAAGGCAAGGGTATACAAAGGGGAAAGACAGTCTCGTCAATAAATGGTGCTGGGAAAACTGGCAACTACACACAAAGGAATCAAAGTGGACTACTTTCTGACAACACATACAAAAATAAACTCAAAATGTATTAAAAACCTAAATGTAAGACCTGAAACCATGAAACTCCTAGAAGAAAACATAGGCAGTGCACTCTTTTCCCTCCATCTAAGCAATACTTTTGTTTTGATCCATCTCCCCAGACAATAGAAACTAAAACAAAACTATGGCATACAGAGTAAAGTGAGTCAGAAAAAGAAAACCAAATATCACATAATATCACTTACATGTGGACTCTAGAAAAAATGGTACAGATTAATTTATTTGCAAAGGAGGGATAGAGACACATATACAGAGAAAGAATGTATGGATATATAAGGATACAAAGGAAGAAAGGAGGGTGGGATGAACTGAGACTGGGATTGATATATATACACTCTGATGCATAAAATAGACAATGAATGAAGACTCATTGCACAGCACAGGGACTCTACCCAGCGCTCTGTAGTGACATAAATGGGAAGGAAACCAAAAAAGGGGATATATGTATATGGACAGCTGATTCACTGGGCTGTACAGCAGAGACTAACACAACAGTACTCTAAGAAAAATTAAAACAAAAAAAGAACCCCAGATAAACAAATGGTAGTACATCAAACTAAAGAGCTTTTGCACAGTGAAACTATCAACAAAATGAAAAGGCAGCCTAATGAATAAGAGAAGATATTTTCAAGTGATATATCTGATAAGAAGTTGATATCCAAGATACGCAAAGAACTCAAACAACTCAACATCAAAAAACAAAACAACCAATTAAAAAATGGGCAAAGGATCTGAATATATATTTTTCCAAAGAAGACATGCAGATGGCCAACAGACACATGAAAAGATGTTCAACATCATTAGTCATCAGGGAAATGAAAATCCAAAACACAATGAGATACCACCTCACACCTATCAAAATGGCTATTACCATAAAGACAACAGGTAACAGATGTTGACGATAATGTGGAGGAACGGGAACCCTCATGCGCTCTTCATGGGTTTGTACGTTGATGCACCCACTGTGCAAAACAGTATAGAGTTTCCTCAGAAAAAGAAAAAGAGAACTCGTGTGATTCAGCAAGTTCAGTTCTGAGTATTTGCTGGAAGCTGTTGTTTGCTGTTCAGTTGCTAAGCCATGTCCAGCTCTGCAACCCCATGGACTGCAGCATGCTAGGCTTCTCTGCCCTTTGCTCTCTCACGGAGTTTGCTTAGATTCATGTCCATTGAGTCAGAGATGCTATGTAACCATCACATCCTCTGCCGCCCCCTTCTCCTCCTGCCCTCAGTTGTTCCCATCATCAGGGTCTTTTCCAGTGAGTCAGATTTTTGCTTTGGGTGGCCAAAGTATTGGAGCTTCAGCTTCAGCGTCCTTCCAATGAATATTTAGGATTGATTTCTTTTAGGATTAACCAATTTGATCTCCTTGCAGGAAAAACACACACACACACACACAAATTTGAGTTATAATGGCTATTTCTGTTATTTACAATAGCTAGTATATGGAGGCTATGGTTTTTCCAGTAGTCATGTATGGATGTGAGAGTTGGACTATAAAGAAAGCTGAGCGCCGAAGAATTGATGCTTTTGAACTGTGGTGTTGGAGAAGACTCTTGAGAGTCCCTTGGACTGCAAAGAGATCCAACCAGTCCATCCTAAAGGAGACCAGGCCTGGGTGTTCATTGGAAGGACTGATGTTGAAGCTGAAACTCCAATACTTTGGCCACCTGATGCGAAGAGCTGACTCATTTGAAAAGACCCTGATGCTGGGAAAGATTGAGGGCAGGAGGAGAAGGGGATGACAGAGGATGAGATGGTTGGATGGCATCATTGACTCAATGGACATGGGTTTGGGTGGATTCAGGGAGTTGGTGATGGAGGTGTGCTGTGGTTCATGGGGTTGCAAAGAGTTGGACACGACCGAGAGACTGAACTGAATTGAACTGAGTATATGGAAGGAACCTAAGTTTTTATCAACAGATGAATGTATAAAAAAGATGTGGTGTGTATATACAACGAATATATATATATACAATGGAATATTATTCAGCCACAAAAAATGAAATCTTGCCATTTGCAGCAACATGGATGGAGCCAGAGGGTATTATGCTAAATGAAAAAAGTCAGGAAAAGGCAAATAGCGCATGATCTCACTTATATGTGGACTCTAAAAACCAAAACAAACAAAATGAAATGCAAACAGACTAATAGGGAGGGTTGGGGTGGGCAAGAAATAGGTGAAGGGGATTAAGAGGTAGAAACCTCCAGTTATATACTAAACAAGTCGCAGGGTTGTAACATAGAGCATAAGGAATATGGTCAATAATATTGTAGTAATTTTGTATGGGGACAGATGGTTCGTAGGCTTGTGGTGACCATTTCATCATGTTATGTGTGCAAATATCAAGTCACTACGTAGTACACCTGAACCTGACATAATGGTGTATCAACTATATTTTAATAAAAAAAATACATGTTCACAGAGTTTTGCAGCACCTTTTCCCATTAAGAAGTAGAGTCTATATCTCTCCTTTAATCTAAGCTTTGTCGCGCAGTCTGTTTTAGCTAATGAGTCACAGTCGAATATGACATAGGCAGAAGCTTGAAAAGTGCTTGTCCACATGGTCTATCTTGTTTTGCTGCCTTTGGAACCCAGAAGCCATGTGAAGAAGGCAGGGCTGGTCAGCTAGATGCTGGACATGTGAGGCTCACATGTCACTCCCCAAGTTCTACTCATGTTCTGAAGCTTCTGGCTCATGAGTGAGTCAACCAATAAACTTTCCATGTATGTGTGTGTGTGTGTGTGTGTATGACTCTTTGTGACCCTATGGTCTGTAGCCCACCAGGATCCTCTGTCCATGGAATTCTCCAGGCAAGAACACTGGAGTGGGTAGCCATTCCCTTCTCCAGGGGATCTTCTCACCCAGGGATCAAACCCAGGTATCCTGTGTTGCAGGCAGATTCTTTACCATCTGAGCCACAATGGAAGCCCCAAACTTTCCATTCCTGGGCTTTATTTTTTGAACTCAAGCTGCAGAATCAGGCAGGGTGTTAGTCACATTTCTGCTGGGGATGTATACACAGATGGTCAGCGTTGAAAGCCTCCATGTCCTGGACCAGCTGCTTACACAGGCGGTCATGTGAAATGAGCTCTGACCCCCGAATCCTGCCGTTCACTCCTCCACTCCAGTGACTCCTGCTAGGGATCCCATGGGGATCTGAGTCAGGTGGACTACAGCTCTGGTCATTAGTGTGAGCAAGGGCCTGGCGACCTTCTTCCTTTCGCTCAAGGACACAGGACTTCTTCAGTTGACATTGAGGAGGAGGATGCAGCGTGGGTGAGGAGGCCCCCAGCGGAGCTTCTTGAACCACACCTCACGCCCCTGAGTCTGTAGATCAGGCTTGAAGTCTGCTTGACAACGGGTAGGCAGCACAGAGCTGAGGGCCCTGATACAAGCTGGCGTGCTCGACTCACAAAGCAGGAAGCCTTTGAGAGTCCAGACAAAGAGCAGTATGATGGGAGACTGATCCACAACCTACCGAGTCCTCTGTTGTAACCAAAATACCATGGATGAGGCAACTTAACAAAGATACGTTTTTTTTCTCATGGTTCTAGAGGCTGGGAAGTCCAAGATCAAGGTGCAGGCCAATTTGCTTCCTGGCGAGAGTCTTCTTCCTGCTTTGCAGATGGACACCTTGCTGTGTGTCCTCAGGAGGTAGAGGGGAAGCAAGCTCTGGCAGGTTCCTTTGTATAAGGACATTAATCCCATCATGGGGGCTCCACCCTCATGAGCTCATTACCTCGCAAAGATCCCATCCCTAAACGCCACCATATGGAGATCAGGGCTTCAACATATAAATTTTGGGGGGATACAAACACGCGGTCAGTGACACTGTCATACTGTGGACGCGGCCAAAGAGAACCCAGTTCTGACCAGGTGTTGACTGCTCTCCTTTCGGAGGGGAGTGAGAGAGGAGACAGCAGAATAACGGGGAAATCTTCACTCCCCCCAGCCCCAGGCCTTCCTATGAGGGCAGAGAGCCAGAACTTACCACCCCCGTGAACAAGGTGACAATGTGGAGCGAGGGGAATAGTTAGCTTCCCTGACACCTCCAGATTCCCCTGGGTCTCCTCTCTTGGCACCCAGTGGGTTTAACGCCTGTGATCCAGAGGCCACCGGCTGTGTCCCCGAGCCTGGGGGTGAGACCCAGCATCACGTCACTCTTGTCCTGCTCCCACCTGGCTCCCATTCCGCTGCTGCCCTCAGAGCCTCCTGAAACAGTTAAAACAGATGGCAATGAATGCTATGCCTAAAGTACACCCCACGCTGAGAATTCAGCCCCTTGCTGTCTTTGCCATGTCATTCAGCATCTGTAAGGTCGTTCTGGGTATTGGACCCCTGTGCTCAATTGCTGTGAGCAGTTATGAAATGTCTTCACCTCCTGACAGGAAGCTATCAATGCTTCACATCATTAGTTAGCAAGGTGGTATGGTGATTTTTCCCATAAATCAGTTGATATCTGTTGAGAGAGTGTGTTTGAGTAAATAAACATGAAGTAATTGTTTTAGGTATGGAATGGATCATTTTTGGTTTTTGTTTTTTTAATAAATTTATTTATTTTAGTTGGGGGCTAATTACTTCACAATATTGTAGTGGTTTTTGCCATACATTGACATGAATCAGCCATGGGTTTACATGTGTTCCCCATCCTGAACCCCCCTCCCACCTCCCTCCCCATCCCATCCCTCTGGGTCATCCCATTGCCCCGGCCCTGAGCATTTGTCTCATGCATTGAACCTGGAATGGTGTTCTGTTTCACATATGATAATATACATGTTTCAATGCTATTCTCCCAGCACGTCCCACCCTCACCTTCTCCCTCAGAGTCCATAAGACTCTTCTATGCATCTGTGTCTCTTATTCTGTCTCGCATATAGGGTTATCGTTTTTTGTGTTTTTTTTGGAGCTAAAGGCAGAGGAGCGACAAACCAGAGGAGCAAGTTTCCAGGAAGCAGTCACTGAGCTAAAAAGATGCTGTGTGTGTGTGTGTGTGTGTGTGTGTGAGAGAGAGAGAGAGACGCGCGCATGAGCGTGTGCTCGGTCGTGTCCAATTCTATGCCATCTCATGGACTGTAGCCCCCTGGGCTCTCCTGCCCATGGAATTTTCCAGGCAAGAATACCAGAGTGGGTTTCTATTTCCTCCTCCAGGGGATCGTCCCAACCCAGAGATCGAACCCAAGTTTCCTGTGTCTCCTGCGTTGGCGGGCAGATTCTTTACCACTAGCACAACCTGGGAAGCTAAACAGATGCGACCTTCTCAGTTTCTGAGATGCCTACACAACCAGCCACAAAACCAATAACATTCTGCTCAGAGACAGATCTAAAGTTTCCATTAAGAAAGTTCCTTTATCAAATGGCACCAAGTGGTGCTACAGCCTCGCTGGTGTGTGCTAGTGAGGGTGGTGCTTTATGACTCCGAGCCTGTGATGTCCGGAGCATCTTTGGCTCTTGGCTGACGTGTGGGAGGGGGAGGTCTGGGGAGACAGTCTGTTCTGTCCTTGCTGTGTGAGCCTGGACTGTGGTCTGGAAAGCAAGCATGGGAACAGGCTGAGAGGATTGTCTGTACTGGTCGGCAGCAGGGGAGGAACTGCTTTATTGAGGCATTAATTTACCCTGAATGGCCAACTCACGTGATCCTGAAATCGTCCTGCTCTCAGTTCAGTGTTGGAAGAAATGGTGAAAACTGGAAACAATCAGATTCCAGCCACTGAGTTTATAGGATCAGGATGCTGTGTGGAGGGATGGTCGGAGGCTTCAGGAATCTGCTTTCTCACCCTAGTGTCTTGCAAAGAGAAAGTTCATTTTTCAAAGTGAGAGATCTTTAAAACCTCATTTTCATTACCCCAATAGTGTCAGCTCAAATCATTCTATGATTCTGAGTGGTTTGAGCAAATGGTATATTTCAGGAATAATTACATGTCTTGAATAGCTAGAATCTTAACACCATAGGGGGCTTCCCAGGTGGCTCAGTGGTAAAGAATCCACCTGACAATGTAGGAGACGCGGGTTCAATTCCTGTGTCAAAAAGATACCCTGGAGGAGGAAATGGCAACCCACTCCAGCATTCTTGCCCGGAATATCCCACGGACAGAGGAGCCTGGCAGGTCACAAAGAGGCGGACACGACTTAGTGACTGAGGGTGCATGAAACACCATGGGGCTATACTTTTAAACTGAAGTACAGTTGACTCCTTGGAAGGAAGGTTATGACCAACCCAGACAGCATATTAAAAAGCAGAGACGTTACTTTGCCAACAAAGGTCCGTCTAGTCAAGGCTGTGGTTTTTCCAGTGGTCATGTATGGATGTCAGAGTTGGACAGTAAGAAAGCTGAGCACCGAGGAATTGATGCTTTTGAACTGTGGTGTTGGAGAAGACTCTTGAGAGTCCCTTGGACTGCAAGGAGATCCAACCAGTCCATCCTGAAGGAGATCAGTCCTGAACATTCATTGGAAGGACAGACACTGAAGCTGAAACTCCAATGCTTTGGCCACCTGATTCGAAGAACTAACTCCTTGGAAAAGACCCTGAAGCTGGGAAAGATTGAAGGTGGGAGAAGAAGGGGACGACATAGGATGAGATGGCTGGATGGCATCACACACTCAGTGGATATGAGTTTGGGGAAACTCTGGGAGTTGGTGATGGACAGGGAGGCCTGGTGTGCTGCAGTCCATGGGGTTGCTGAGTTGGACACGACTGAGCTACTGAACTGAACTGATAGTTGATTTACAATGTTGTGTTAATTTCAGGTGTGCAGCAAGTGATTCAGAGAGTTAGATATATTTTGAGTTGGCCAAAAATTAATTCAGAGAAGGAAATTGCGTATATAATTTCAAATTCTTCTCCCATATAGATTATTACAAAGTATTGAACAGAGTTCCCTGTGCTGTACACTGATTCCTTTTGGTTATCTATTTTATATAGAATAGTATGTATTTGTTAATCCCAGAGGTTAGACCTTCAAGAGGTTACCATATTAAGTGAAGTAAGCCAGACAGAGAAACATGAACATTATGTGATATATATGAAATCAAGCAAAAAAAAAAAAAAATGAACTTATTTATGAAACAGAAAGAGGCCCACAGACATAGGAAACAAGCTTATGGTTCCCAAAGTGGAAAGTGGGGAAGGGTGAATTAGGAGTTTAAGGCTGTCTTTTTAAAGATAAGGTGCCCCGGTTTGTACAAAGAAAGCCACCATGGGCAGACAACTGAAATGCCAACAGCTGGACTCTCCTCTGTCCTTCCTTTTCTTTACAAGGCAGAGAGTGAGGACAATGAGGAGTCATTCCACAATGAAATCCACATCCAGACATTGCCACAAAACTGAAAAAGCACTTTCCAGAACAAAATATATATACTGTGTGGATCTAAAGTTACTACAAAAGCAATACATGTTCTTCAGGAACTTTTAAAATTGACTATAAAATAAAAATGAAATTCCTCCCCCAACACCCTCTTCCTCCTGAAATAGTCATTCCTGATAGTTTCAAATGTTCCATTCAAGCTTTGCTCCAATGTATATGCAAATATATACATACATAAACTCGCAGGCACATATAGACTGAAAAACCAGATGTCAGATGAAGAAATTTGTCTTTCAAGATTCAAATAAAATAGTCTGGGGCTTCATTCCACATGTGGTGGGAAATCCACATTGCTCCCAACCAGTCTGTGAATTTGGTAAGGAAATAGGATATCGTTGTTTTTTTTTTCCTAGTCCTGTTTGTTTTTTTAAGCTTAGTTTTCATCTAGTTAGTTCAGAAAATGACTACTTTGTTATCCCAAACATATCAGTTTTTTCCCGTAATCCTCAGGTGCCAAAGCTGAGTTAATTAGATTCTTTAGTTCATGGGTCATTGTCATCAGTGGTCCATACTAAGCCCCAACCTGCCTGTCTGTCCATCTATCTGTTTATCTATCCATCCAACCATTTATCCATTTATCCAATCATCATTATCCATCTATCTACCTCTCTCTCCATTCATCCATTACTTTTACTTATTAAGCACTTCTCCTGTTCCCCTTTCCTGTTAGTCAAATCATTATGTTGTATTTTTCTAACATGCATCTCTTTTTCTTGTTATTGTTGTTGTCCAGTAGCTAAGTCATATCTGACTTTTTGCAACCCCATGAACTGCAGCACGCCAGGCTTCCCTGTCTTCCACTGTCTCCCAGAGTTTGCATAAATTCATATCTATTCAGTCGATGATGCCATCCATCCATCTAATCCTCTGTCTCTTCCTTCTCCTGCCTTTAATCTTTCCCAGCATCAGGGTCTTTTCCAATGCATCAGCTCTTCACATCAGGTGGCCAAAGTATTGGAGCATCATGCCTTCCAATAAATATTCAGGTTTGATTTCCTTTAGGATTCACTGGTTTGGTCTCCTGGCTGTCCAAGGGACTCTCAAGAGTCTTCTCCAGCACCACAATTCACAAGCACCAATTCTTTGGTGCTCAGCCTTCTTTGTGATCCAACTCTCACATCCATACGTTGCTGTTGGAAAGAACATAGCTTTGACAATATGGACTTTTGGTGACAAAATGTTGTGGCTCTCATGTGAGAAACCACCCTGCGGAGTTGTGTTAAAGGCTGGCTGCCATGAGGGTTAACAGAGGTCCGAATCCAGTGGGAAGGGAGTCACTGGGGTGTCTGGCTGGCCATCACTTTAGTAGAGTGGCACACGAGGGTTCCGAGTACACAAGAGTGGGTAAGGAAGGCTTCCGGAAGTGAGGTAGACAGGCTGATGCACACCCCCCACATCTCCTACCCTGCAACTGTACACGAGTATTGGGGCCAGGAGAGAACATGTTCCTAGTAAATGTACAGCCACACTCACAGCAAAGCAGGGAACCTCAGATGCCCCAAATGGAAAGAGAAGTCAAAGCCAAGGGGACCCTCTCCCACTGGTCCAGGGCAATTCTGGACCCTATTTGAGTTTTCATGCTCACATCAGGCATGAGACAGGACTCAGGATGAATTTGAGTTAGGGAGATAGAACCGAGATGCCTTCAGAAAGTTCTTTGTGTGAGGAGAGGACTAAAACTCTCCATTCACCAGAAAGACAACAGGAAAGCCGCTTCTTTAGTTGGAGAAGAGCTGTCCCTATGAGAAATGATCTCAAGTCAGAACCTCACATGCAACTGATAAGAAATGGAGGGGCCTGCATAGTATGGGAATCTGGAGTCTAGACATGAACGGAAGAATGGGTCTGGGGCTGGAGAAGGCTCTGAAGAGTCCCTTGGGCTGCAAGGAGATCAAATCAGTCAATCCCAGAGGAAATCAACCCAGAATATTCATTGCAAGGGCTGATGCTGAAGCTGAAGCTCCAATAATTTGGCCACCTGATGCAAAGAGCCGACTCATTAGAAAAGATCCCAATGCTGGGAAAGAGTGAGAGCAGGAGGAAAAGGGGGTGACAGAGGATGAGATGGTTAAGACAGCATCATGGACTCCGTGGACATGAATTAGAGCAAACTCCAGGAAATAGTGGAGGACAGAGGAGTCTGGCATGCTATAGTCCTTGGGGTCTCAAAGAGTCAGACACAATTTAGGGACTGAACAATAGCAGCAATGTGTCTGGAGTCCAGAGTATCCTCTAAGGCCCTAAAGCAAATAATGATTGGTATCAGAGGTACACTTCCCAGCTCAGGGTTTTGGGGAACTCTCCTTCATGTCAGGAAACCACATCCCCTGAATTGAGCTCACAGTAAAAGATGCAGGTGACGTAGGGAAATTAAGCTCTGTAAGGAAAGATCAGCACATGCAATGAATGGAAGCATTCTTACTCCAGGAAATTTTTAAAATATAGGACAACCTGTTAAAGACGACCTAAAAAGAGGCATCTTTAAAATGATTACAGAAATAAAAGAAGACATGGAAATTATGAAGGAGAGGCTGGTAGCTTTTATAGAAAAAGAACAAAATAAGCCTACTGGAGTTGAAAATATAGTCATTTTGAGGGAAAACTCAAAGAGAAGATTCAGCAGTAGAGTAGACACAGATGATGAAAAATAGCAAATCAAAACACAAGGAAAACCAGAATTTAGCAAGAGATGAATGCGACAGAGGGTGTGGAAGCATACAAGTTTAAAAGGACTGAGGATCAGAATGGGAGTCATCACAGACAGACAGACAGAGAAGGAGGAAAGGGATATGAAAAGGCAGGGAAAGAAAACCTCAGTCCATAGCCTAGCAGTTAGGAAAGGGATGGACAAAACTATGGTAAATAAAAATCACGAAATAAGGTCATAGAATTAAACGTGACAGGTATCCATCCCTAAACATGGGTCGAATTCACTTTTCAAAGAGACTCATACCCTATGATGACTTTTAACATTAAAATACAGCAGAAGAAAAGAAACATAGGGGTCAGTTTCACTTTTAGCAGTTTTATGGGGAAGTTTTATCAGGTTTGAAGAGAACACATTATCCTTGTGCTCCAAACTGTTCCAGAGACTAGAAAAGGCTGGAATATTTTCCAACTCACTTTATAAGTTAAGTCATTGAAATGAGGAAAGGGTGATATGACACGAAACATTATCTCGGGAATGTAAATACAAAACTCCTAAACCTACTATTAGCAAACTAAATCCAGCAATGGGATTAGAAGATATTTTTTTTTTCAGTATGATGAAGTGAAATTTATACCAATAAGGCAAGAAGAGTTGGGCTTCCATAATGGCTCATGGGTAAAGAATCTGTCTGCAATTCAGGTGACACAGGAAACACAGGGTTGATCCCTGGGTCAGAAAGATCCCCTGGAGAAGGAAATGGCAACCCACTCCAGTACTCTTACCTGGATAATCCCATGGGCAGAGGAGCCTGGCGGGCTACAATCATGGGGTTGCAAAGAGTCAGACACGACCAACTAACACTACCACTACCACTGTTCACCACAAGACACGGCAAACCCCACAGAAAATACTAAAACCATGGGGATATTCTCTTTAATGCTCTTAAATGTTGGATAAAAGAAAAAAAAAACTCCTGCTCTTAGTTTCTATTTGTCACTTTATAGAGAGTCCCAGACATTGAAATACCAAAAGAAAAACTAAATAAGAGGTAAAAAATTGGAAAAGTAGAAACCAGGAACAGTGAGTTAGTGGCTCAGGGAAATACAAACATGCCAATGGAACAGAACCAAGATCTAAGAAAGATATCCACGCATATACATACAGGAACTTGAGTTGCAATCATGGTGATATTTACAGAACAGTAAGAAAGGAATAGGTCACCTAGAAAGTGGAGCAGTGACAATTGGCTATTTGATTGGATTAAAAACTTAAATGTGACAAATTAAAAATTTTAAAAGAGACTATAAGAAAACATCATAACTTCAGGGTAAAGGAGCAAATCTTAAAGAAAAAAGCAGAAAGAAAGAAAGGAAGGAAGGAGGAAAGAATGAAAGAAAGATAGATTGTGGTGATTTTGTCCCTAAGTCGTGTCCAACTTTTGCCAGCCCATGGATTGTAGCCCATCAAGTTCCTCTGTCCAAGTGATTTCCCAGGCAAGAATACTGGATTGGGTTGCCTTGCCCTTCTCTAGGGGATCTTTCTGACCCAGAGATCAAACCCATCTCTCCTGTAATGCAGGCAGATTCTTCACTTGCTGAGCCACATGAGCAGCCTAAGATAGATAGATAGACAGAGATAGAAAGATCAGTTCAATTCAGTAACTCAGTTGTGTCCGACTCTTTGTGACTCCATGGACTTCAGCAAGCCAGGCCTCCCTGTCCATCACCAATTCCGGGAGATGCTCAGACTCATGTCCATTGAGTCGGTGATGCCATCCAACCATCTCATCCTCTGTCGTCCCCTTCTCCTCCTGCCTTCAATCTTTCCCAGCATCAGGGTCTTTTCCAATGGGTCGGCTCTTCCATCAGGTGGCCAAAGTATTGGCCTTTCAGCTTCAGCATCAGTCCTTCCAAGGAATATTCAGGACTGATCTCCTTTAGGATGGACTGGTTAGAGAGTGAAGAAGGCAAAGCAAACCACTTCAGTATTCTTGCCTTGAGAATCTCACAAACAGTGTGAAAAGGCAAAAAGATATGACGCTGAGAGTATACCCAAATGGCTAATAAACTTTTGAAAAGACGTTCAGTCTCACTAGTAATTAGGGGAAATTCGAATGAATGTTAATTAAAACAAGATGACATACTGCTTCCTATCTCTCCAAGTGCCCGAATTTTAAGAGCAGGTACTACAAAATAAAACTATCAAGCCAGAATAATTTTGTAAAAATTTACAACTAGTTTCCAAACATGGTTAGACTCACAAATACTGTCTTTGGTGCCAGGCATAACCTGGCTAACACTGAACGGTAGTCAGGCAGCCTCGGTTTCCCCCAGTCCCCACTTAACACACTCCCCTAACTTGCCCTTGGGCCTCCCTGAAGCTCTAGGCCTGTTTGCTCTCTCCAGATGGTGATGAGTGACCCTCCCGATTACATGGCCGCCTGTCCATGGGCCTCCGGTGACTTCATTCAAAAGAGTGTCCACAGTGGGTATTTCAGGCCCTGGGGCAATCCAGTGAAGGAGACGTCTGGAGGGCAGGTGACCCTTTGAGAAAACCTCCTTCTGTTGTGCGCCTGAGCTGAGAGCTGTCCCCGAGACGTGGCCCCTCTTCCTCTGGAGACTGTCACAGACGTCACAGAGCTTCCCCAGCCTCCCCTGCCAGCCCTCATCGCTTGGTACGACCCTCCGGGAGCTCCCGCCCAGGGTTCCCTTCGCAGAGCCTTGCCACCACAGGGTGAGGGAAGTCCTTCAGCTTTTTAGTCTAAACTGTCTGCTTTGCTGCTCTTGTTCTGCCAAATCCCCACTTCCTGCTGGACACAGATTCCTCTCCTTTCCCCCAGAGTCTTTGGGGAGACAGAGTTCACCATTCACACAAGTTCACGAGGTTCCAGGGGGAAACGAGGTGAAATGTCGTAGTTAAATCTTTGGGGAGAAGTCGGGGCTTGCATTTCCTGATTCCTGCATGTGGTGTTGGCCCAATAGTTACCCTTTATCTGATCCAAGTTTCTGTACTAAACTAACGGGACAGTTTTTAATTACGAAGACGTAGTTCTAGGGTATGACTTTTTCCATTTTCCTTAAAACCTAGGGGTGGCCCGCCAAAGGGGTGTGGGAAAATCTAGAAAAGAAGTGGCATTGATTAGCATCTCTATCAGGAGCTTCCCTGGGGAGCCCAAGCCCTTCCTCCCAAACTTCTCTCTTTACCTGACACATGACTCTGCTTAATCCTCATTTTTACTGTTTATAAAAGTTTTTTTTAACTAAACATTTTTTTTATATGGAGTATAGTTGCTTCATAATGTTCTGTTAGTTTCTGCTGTACAGCAAAGTGAATCAGCTGTTGTTTGGGGATTTCTTTCCCATTTAGGTCATTGAAGTAGAGTTCCCTGTACAGTAGGTTCTTATAAACCTGGAAAAAAACATAATTCAAAAAGATACATGTACCCCAGTGTTCAGTTCAGTTCAGTCACTTGGTCGTGTCTGGCTCTTTGCGACCCCAAGGACTGCTGCACGCCAGGCCTCCCGGTCCATCTTGATTCCAGCTTGTGCTTCATCCAGCCTGGCATTTCACATGATCTACTCCGCATAGAAGTTAAATAAGCAGGGTGACAATATACAGCCTTGACATGCTCCTTTCCCAATTTGGAACCAGTCTGTTGTTCCATGTCCAGTTCTAACTGTTACTTCTTGACCTGCATACAGGTTTCTCAGGAGGCAGGTAAGGTGGTCTGATATTCCCACCTCTTGAAGAATGTTCACCACAATGTCCACTGCAGCACTATTTACAAAAGCCAGACATAGAAGCAACCTAAATATACATCAATAGAGGAATGGATAAAGAAGATATAAAAGAGTTTCATAGAAGAAAATATGTAAAGAAGGAACTAGGACTCACTCCTATTTCAAAGCAATCAAAGGAAAACACTTTATGAATTCTGGAGTAGTTTTCTTTCCCTATGCATTTCACAAGTGTGTGCCACACGTGATCTTCTGTATATCACTTTTTTTTGACAATTATCATATTAGAATTGTCCTATATCATCAGATAGTTTTAGACATTTGGTTCTTCACAGTGGCTAGTAGACCAGTACTTTGGACTCCCTTGACTACTGGAATTATCAATATTTCCTACTTTTCACTGTTACAAATAATGCCATAAAGAGGATTTTATCATCAGCCCTAGAGATGGACTTACAAGGTCAAAGGTGGAATGTGTTTACATCCTTTGAAAAATGCAGTCATGGTGCCTTTGAGGACAGGCAAGACTGGGACCCATCCCACTGGCTGTGGGTGAAAGAACATCTCCCCATTTGGTCAGAGTCTCTGCAGCCTCTGGAGAAGGACATGGAGACTCGCTCCAGTATTCTCGCCTGGAAAATCCCATGGACAGAGGAGCCAGGTGGGCTACAGTCCACGGGGCCTCAAAGAGTCGGATACAACAAGCTACTCCCCAGCTGCAGCCTCAGCCCCTTGTCACAGCTGCAGGCTCAGCCGCTGGGTTTCTCTGCTGGCCTTGACCCCACGGAACCGTCAGGACCACGGATCGGGGCCCTGTGCTCCTCTGGTTCCAGCCAGCGCTGGGCCCAGGGCCTCCTGGTGTGCTTCACAATCAAGGTGGCCACTCCCTGGTCAGTGTGGATGCTCTTTACTTGTCTCCGCCGTGGAAACCCCGCCTCTCCATCTCCTTCCAGCCCACGTATTCAGCAAACTTTGACCAGCGCCCAGACACGTGGCTTGGAGGATTTCTGAAGGCCGTGCCCTGAAGCGTCCCATCCTGCTGAGAATCAGGACTGAGCTCAAACACCTGGATGCTCTCTGGTCTCAAAGGAGTTGTCTGGGCTTCTCCAAAGTGACCCCAGAGGAAGTCCAGGCAGCCGGGGCTGTCCGCTGACGTCAGCTTCCTGTTGCCGCTGTCTGTGCCTGACCCCCTTGGCAGCCCCCTTCCAACACCCACAGATGGACCGACAGTCAGCCCATCCCTCTGCGAAGACCCTCAAGGACTCTCTCCATTAAAAACTACCTGGGAGTGCAAAATGAGGCCGTGTTAAATTTAGGCTCTTTCTCCAAACAGCCAGACTTTAAAGAAGGCCCCCTCAGAGAACTCCGAATACCATTTTCTAGCCGCTTCCTTTAAAAAATTTCCTCTCATGCTCAGTTTAACTGGCCCCAGGGGGCCTGGCCCACGGTTCTCTCTCCCAGCTGCAAGGCCCCTCCGTCTTCATCTGTTCCTCTGTTCTTTCAGAGTCTCTTCTCTGTATTTCCCAGTCTGCCACGTCCATCTGCACACCCTGTTTGCCCAAACTGGCCTGAGGATGAGAGCCTGGCGATGTCCAGAGTGGGGCCAGGAGGCCTTTCTGGGTGGTCCTGCAGAGAAGTAACTGGTGATTTCCTTTGTAGTAATTAAAAACGAGAACCCCAGAGCCAGTTTGGAGAAGGAAATGGCAACCCACTCCAGCATCCTTGCCTGGAGAATCCCATGGACAGAGGAGCCTGGCAGGCTACAGTCCATGGGGTTGCAAGAGTGGACACGCCTTAGCAGCTAAACTACAAACTACTACCAGAGCCAGGTCCACTGTCTCCACGGTGAGCACGAGGTAAGGACCAGTCTGATTTATCTGGGTGGAGGAAAGGCGGGCCTTCGAGAGACCACGGTGTCTGTGTGTGACCTGAGCCTCATCCAAGGCCATAGGCGTGTGGCGCTCTCCTCTCCCGGTGAACTGTAGCTCTGAGGATGGTCTCCCCAGCCTTCAGTGAGAATCCTATCATCTTTAATCTGCTGTTGCTGATGCTCTTCAGTCGCTAAGTTATGTTCAACTCTTTGCAACCTCAAGAACTGCAGCACGCCAGGCTTCCCTGTCCTCTACTATCTCCCAGAGCTTGCTCAAACTCATGTCCATTGAGTCGGTGATGTCATCCAACCATCTCATCCTCTCTCATCCCCTTCTCCTCCCGCCTTCAATCTTTCCCAGCATTAGGGTCTTTTCCAATGAGTCGACTCTTCGCATCAGGTGGCCAAAGTATTGGAGCTTCGGCTTCAGCATCAGTCCTTCCAATGAATATTCAGGGTTGATTTCCTTTAGAATGGACTGGTTTGATCTCCTTGCAGTCCAAAGGATTCTCAAGTCTTCTCCAACACCGCAGTTCAAAAGCATCAGTTGTTTGGCTCACAGTCGTATGTGACTACTGAAAAACCACAGGTTTGACAATATGGACCTTTGTCTTTAATTAGACTTTCAAAAGTCCAGCTTTCTACATTAGCCTTTGTCTTATTATCCATGTACACTTAGATGAATACGGTTGTAAATGTAGCTTTGAATATAAAAGATGCTGCAGACATGATGTCCCCAATGGGGTGCTCAGAAATGTTTAACAACCAGTTCTCCAGGAAAACCCAAAACCACCTGATTTGTAGTGTTTGCCAATTTCCAAGGTGTCAATACTTCCATCATGGCCAATTTTAAGCGATTAATACAAAGTCACTGAACACAGATTTGGGGAGACATACACAGTATCACACCAGTATATAGTACTAAACCATTCAGCTTTAGTAAAGAAATAGTAGGTAATAGTAAACTGTGATACAATAATAAAAATGGTAAGTTGGAGAATTTATTACCTTTGTTGATAATAACTTAATTAATTGTAAACGTATATGATTTCTTTTATAATAATTCTGTGTTTAACAACTCCCTCATAAACCCCTGAGTTTTAGCCCAGTGCCCGAGAGCCATCTGAACCGACCACTGTAGATAGACCACTGTCTCTTATCTGTAGTCGAGCTGTGCTGTCTGTCTGTCCCCATATAAAAGCCATACTAAAATCCAGACTCTGCTGACACAAACAAGTTCTCCACGAGGCAGAGCAGATGGCTGAATGCGATGCCAAGTCAGGCAAGAAGGAGCCTGGTAAGAGAGCAGAGCAGCAGTATAGAAGCAGCTTTACTGATTCCTTGTGAAGGCCTGTCATGGTCTCTGCGACTCATACAGGTGACTGTGAGGCCTGCACAATGCTGTCGTTTAGTCACTCAGTCAAGTCCAACTTTTTTGCAACCCTATGGGCTCTAGCCCTCAAGGCTCCTCCGTCCATGGGATTCTCCAGGCAAGAAGACTGGAGCGGGTTGGCATTACCTTCTCCAGGGGATCTTCCCGACCCAGGGATCGAACCTGCATCTCCTGTATTGCAGGTGAAATCTTTACCGCTGAGAAGGGTTGGAGGAGGGAGATAAGGTCAGAATTCGGACTATAGACTCTGAAGCCAGCAGCACACAGTTCCAATCCTGGCCTTGTTCCCGAATGGCTGAGGGACCAGGGTCCATTCCCTGCAGCTCTCTGTCCTCAGTCTCCGGGCCTGTAAAGTGGGGCCCCCAGTGATGAGCAATGTTGTCAAACCAACGGCAACAACATGTATAAAGTGCTGAGCAGAAGGCTCAGACCCCACGGGCCCCTTACTGTGAGCCCAGGGCCTTGAGGGGCAAGCCTTCCATCCTTCTCCTTCCCACCAGCAGAGGGGCTGAGCGGGGCAGGCGAGGAGAAGGGGACTGGCACCCCTTGGTGTCTCCGGGGGCGACTCCCACCCACATGTGTGTGGCCATTGCCACAGGAAAATACCACAGGAAGCGCAGGGTCATGTCAGAAGTGCTTTCTAGCCTGTACTCAATCAGTTTGGGGTGCATTGCATGACATGGATTAAGAGAACAGACTCCAGTGAAATGGGTCTGGGCCTGAGAGCGATGACCTTGCTTTCTTGGTCTGTGAAATGGGTACAAGGCTTGCCCTCCTCCTGGGCTGCTTTTGAGGACTTCAGGGGTTAATATACAGACTGGCAGGCTGGGCTCCGAGCCAGTGCTCATCACTGGAGCCCGGAGCTGTGTCCTTCCAGCCGGAGGGCACACACCTGGGCAATACCCAGGAGAGCAGAGGACCAGAGAAGCTGGATGTGCAGTGAAGGACCATCCCCTGGACCCGCCTGGGAGCAGCAGCTCCCGTAGAGTCGGGCCTGTGACTCACAGGCCCCGCGCCCCCACGGCCCAGCCGGCAGCCGGCTTCTGATTCATCTTTTCCGTGGTGGTTGGAGGGTGGGTGGATAAGAACCGTCTGGACACATGGCTGCTAGGACAGATCCTCTTGTTCATCTGAGCCTTTATTAACACAGAATCTGCAAGCCTTCCTCCCCCGCCCCAGGTCCCTCCCCGAGATGTGGCTTCAAATGCAGCTGATGGGAAGGAATTTGGCAGCTTCAAGACAGACTGGCCCAGGTGTCTGAGCAAAGGAGACCCAGGCATATCAGGATGCCCTGTGTACCAGGTGGCAGGGGCATTTGTAGGGGGCATATCAGGATGCCCTGTGTACCAGGTGGCAGGGGCATTTGCAGGGGGCATATCAGGATGCCCTGTGTACCAGGCGGCAGGGGCATTTGTAGGGGGCACATCAGGATGCCCTGTGTGCCCGGTGGCAGGGGCATTTGTAGGGCTCTGCCTTTTCTCATTTTCTAATCTCCTGGGCCATTCATTTCATACACAAACCACAGAGGATCACTGGTCTCTGTTGACGGGGGTTCCCCTCAACAGTGTTCTGTGAGGAAGGACCGTTAGAATTTTTCTCTAATTATAGAGCTTGGATTTAAGGAAAGGGGGAAGTGAGGGGCATCCCAGAGCTGCCCTTGTAAAGTTAACTGTCATTTTATCCTTGGAAAATTGTTGCAGCTGGTTGCTAAAATTTTCATTCTTCTGTGTACACAGCCGTATAAAGAACTTTCCAGTTAAATTAAGCAGCATTCGGGGGGTGTTTAAAAAAGGAGAAAAGGAAATTGGTGGCCTCAGGAGGAGCCTAGCATGACTAAATGTCAGGTCACGGGTGCTTTCCTGGGATCTCCCGTGTCAGCCTATGAGCCTTGGGCAGACGGAGGACAAGCACATTCTTCACCCCCAGGCTGGCGGCAGGACCTGGCGGACTCACTCACTCACACCTCTGAGCCTCAGTTCCTTCACCTTGAAATGGGCATGGTAACGATGCTCCCTGGGGTTGCTATGATGACTGACCGCAGGAGGCTGTCTTCAGAGAGCGCTTAGCTGGGAGCCCCACCTGAAGTAGATGCCCAGGAAGATGCTGCAAATTCTGCTACTGTGTCCAGATACTCCCTCCTGTGTGCTCCCCTTCCAGTGATCAAGATCCAATGATGAGATTTTTGTTTTTAAATGTTAAGTGTGTGAAATTCACGTCATTTGAAGAATCTCCCATTGTTCTCCTACTGCAGGGCACAGGCCAGACTCCATCTCTTTGGGGACCTCTGTTCAGCCCCAAGTAAAGAATTCCTCCTGCCTCCTCCCTCTTGAGAGTCCATTTATCTGTAGTCATAAATGATCAGTCAGGCATCCCCTGGAAGTCCTCTGCCTCTTTTGCTTGTCACCTTGTCATGACCTTGAGCAGACATCCCTCTGGCCAAAGCCCCAGGCCTGGGTACATGGAGATCCCATGATGGGAGCTGGTCCTACCTCTGAACGGACAGATGAGGGCCCTGTTGGGTGAGAGGCTGGGTCAGAGCGGTAGGTCAGTGGGGCCACCCCCGTCCCCCAAGGCAGCTGTGAAGGGAACTGAACCAGGTGACCAGCGGAGGGAGGACAGTGTCCAGGAGGGAGGCTGGGGAGGAGAGGGGGCAAGGGGAGAGCGTGGGGAGGACCAGGGTCAGGATAGGGGTCAGGAAAGCTGGGGACATCCAGGGTCCGAGGAGGGAGTGCTGGAGGGATGCTGTCCCAGGCTTGCTTGTGTTAGCTAGTTGCTCAGTCGTGTCTGACTCTTTGCGACCCCGTGGACTGTAGCCCCTCTGTCCGTGGAATTTCCCAGGCAAGAACACTGGAGCGGGTTGCCATTACCTTCTCCAGGGGATCTTCCCAACCCAGGGATCGAACCCAGGTCTCCTGCATTGTAGGTAGATGCTCTACTGTTTGAGCCACCAGGAATGTCCCGGCTAGGAAATCACAGCCAGAAAACTGCAGGAGGATGTGGAATTTGCAACCAGGAAGCCACCGGGGGAAGGGGCTGCTGTCTGTGCAACCGCAGGAGCGGAGTCCAGGCGAAGATCATCTTCTAGACAGTTGGCAGTGGAGGCAAGGAAGGACAAAGAGGGATCACTCTGTATGCAGGGACTAGGGTTTGCTGTGCCATTGTCTTTGGTGATGGGAGGCAAGCGTGTTGGAAGCCTGGTATGAACAACCGGGTGAGGAGGCGCCAACTGGTCCAGGGGAAGTGGATCAGCCTGGTGACAGCAAAAGTGCCCTTTCAGCCCCATCGCCTTTCCATCCCCAGGAAGGGCCTGTCCTAGCATTGCTGGGCTGTCAGCCCTACCTTCTCTATCCAACAACGTCTTACTCACCCCCACTCTGCGAGGGACAGGACACAGGTTTCTATATCCCTGCTCCCCCTGCACAGGGGTGCTGCAAGGAAGCCCCCCAACAAGGGACCTTGACAAACGTTTTGCCGAATGGATAGGAAACTCCAGCGGATTCTTTGATCACTGGATCCCTTACTTAGGACCTGTTCCCTTATTTAGCAACAGCTCAAAAGTTCACCTAGTCAAAGCTTTGATTTTTCCAGTAGTCATGTATAGATGTGAGAGTTGGACCATAAAGAAAGCTCAGCGCCGAAGAATTGATGCTTTTGAACTGTGGTGCTGGAGAAGACTCTTGAGAATCCCTTGGACTGCAAGGAGATCCAATCAGTCCATCCTAAAGGAGATCAGTCCTGGGTATTCATTTGAAGGACTGATGCTGAAGCTGAAACTCTAGTTCTTTGGCCACCTGATGGGAAGAGCTGACTCACTGGAAAAGACCCTGATGCTGGGAAAGATTGAAGGCAGGAAGAGAAGGGGACGACAGAGGATGAGATGGTTGGATGGCATCACCAACTCGATGGACATGAGTTTGAGCAAGCTCCGAGAGTTGGTGATGGACAGGGAGGCCTGGCGTGCTGCAGTCCATGGGGTCCCAAAGAGTCGGATACGAATGAGCGACTGAACTGAACTGAATTGAACAGAGGGCACTAAGTGTCTGCTTGGTTCAGCAAAGAGCTGACACTTCAGGAGGGATTTGCCACTAGAAGGAAGAAGTCAGGACAGTCCAACCCCGTTTGCAGAAGACCGCCATTCTAAGGAGAGAGACCCTGACCCTTAAGTTTGAAGTCAGAGTCGCTGATGCCGGCTGCCCAACCGAGACCAGCTCCCTGCGTTTCAAGGGTGCCATCTTGTGGAAGCAGGCAGTAATTGCAAACACTTAACATGTCCTGTACAGGACTTCCCTGGAGGCTCAGTGGTCAAGAATCTGCCTGCCAATGCAGGAGACACAGGAGATGTGGGGTTCATCTCTGGGTTCAGAAGATCCTCTGGAGGAGGAAGGGCAATGCATTCCCGTATTCTTACCTGGAGAGTCCCATGGATGGAGGAGCCTGGTGGGCTACAGTCTACGGGGTTACAAAAGAGTCGGACACGATTTAGCGAATGAACAAGAACAACATAAGACCTTTTACACTCAGAGCAATTCAATAGCCTTCCAGCGTGAGCCCTTACACAATTCTGGAGTGCTGTGCATCTCCAAAACACTCTCACATTTTTTTCATTTAATATTCAGAAAACCCTGATTTTACCCCTTTTTTATAGTCTAGGAAACTAAATCAGAGAGGCTAATTGACTTACAGAAGATCACACAGCCAGTGAAAGGTACAGGCAAATCACCTCCTTCCAAGTCCTTCCATCTTCTCACCAAGCACTCTATGGGAAGTCCGTCACCAGGGGTCCTACACCAGGGATTTTCCAACTTCTGCCTGACCTTTAACCTTGGGACCCTGCAAACACACATGTGCTGTATGCAGATGTATGTATCAATATTACTGAGACAAATTTCATGCAGTAGCACTTACCTGTACCAAGTGTGGTGCTTATGATTGTTCTATACTTTAAAAAAAATTTTAATTGAAGTATAGCTGATTTACAATGTTGTGTTAGTGTCAGACGTATAAAAAAGTGATTCAGTTATACATATACATATGCATTCTTTTTCAGATTCTTTTCCATTACAGCTTGTTAAAAGATATTGAATATAGTTCCATTCTCTATGCATTAGGACCTTGCTATCAATTTTATACACAGTTGTGTGATGACTGGACTTCCCTGGTGCATTGATTATTCTATTTTATTCTATTTTTTGGGCTTCCAGGTGGTGCTAGTAGTAAAGAACCTGTCTGCCAATTCAGGAGATGCAAGAGATGCAGGTTCGATCCCTGACTCAGGAAGATCCCTGGAGAATGAAATGATGATCCACTCCAGTATTCTTGTCTGGGAAAGCCCATGGACAGAGGAGCCTGGAGGGCTACAGTCCATGGGGCTGCAAAGAGTCAGGCATGACCGAGTGACTGAGCAATAACTAACGATTCTATTTTAAGAATGCTACTTGTGATCCGTTCAATTGTTCCCAAGTCCCGTTAGTGGTGGAGACCCCCAGGTTGAAAGCCTGAATAATGCCTTCCCCAAAATGTCCAGATCCTAATCTCCAGAATCTGTGAGTCTTAGCTTAGATGGTAAAAAGGAATTTGCAGATGTGATTAAATTAAGGCTTTTTGAAATGAAACAGATTACCCTAGATTGAAAAGCAGAGACATTGCCAACAAAGGCCCATATAGTCAAGGCTATGGTCTTCCCAGTGGTCATGTATGGTTGTGAGAGCTGGACCATAAAGAAGGCAGAGTGCCAAAGAATTGATGCCTTCAAACTGTGGTGCTGGAGAAGACTTCTGAATGTCCCCTGGACAGCAAAGAGATCAAACCAGTCAATCTTAAGGGAGATCAACCATGAGTATTCACTGGAAGGACTGATGCTGAAGCTGAAGCTCCAGTATTTTGGATACTGGACATAAGAGTATACAACGGATACAACAGATAACTCACTGGAAAAGTCCCTGATGCTGGGAGAGACTGAGGGCAGGAGAAGAGGGCATCAGAGGATGAGATGGCTGGACGGCATCACTGATGCAATGAATATGTACTTGGGTAAACTTCAGGAGACGGTGAGGGACAGGGAGGCCTGGCGTGCTGCAGTCCATGGGGTCGCAAAGAGTCGGACATGACTGAGCGGCTAAACAACGACAAGAACACAGATCCTGCCCTCAGAGCTTCCAGGAGCCAGTCCTTCCAACACTTCGGTTTCAGTCCAGTGAGACTGACTTTGGACTTCTGGTCCAGAACTCTTTGTAGCAGATGAAGTTCCTGTTGTTTTAGGTCGGTACATCTTTGATAGTTTGTTATAGCAGCCCCAGAAACTAACATAGCTGATGTCTGAGGATTACAGCCAGGAACATCACTCTGGCACTTCCAGGATGCATGTGGCCCGCAGACATTGTGCTTGCATGCTTGTTTTTGCCTTCATGGTGTTTTAAAGTCTTTTTTGAATTATTGAGAACCATTTAAAATCACGATGTTTCCTATGAAAATCAGAATTTCTGGCTTGTCTGTATCTGTACGAGGTCCAAGTTCTCACATGGCAACATCTGACTTCAGCTGGCAGAACCTTTTCCCAAACCTCCGCCTTCTCCTCCAGCACATTTTTAAAAACTAATTTTGATTCTTATCAAGGTGGTACACTCAGATAATTGGAGGATAACAAACAGGGCTGTAAGAACTGCAGAGAAACTAATTTTCCCATCACTCAAAACTTTCCACCCTCAGTTCATAATTTTAGCTTTAAAAAAATCTATTTCTTCTTGAATTTCTAAATAATATTCTTGCCCTGGTTTATCATGGGTACCCAACACTAGACAGTATCTTGCTACTGAGGCTCTAGAATGGATAGAACCAACCATTAACCCCACTCCAATTCCACTCTTTTCTCATTTTCTCAGTGTGATGAAATCATAAGACTTGATATTCTGCCAAACTTTGTTTTTCTCTGGGTTCCTTTTTTAAAAAATTAATTTATTTATTTTAATTGGAGGCTAGTTACTTTACAATATTGTAGCTGTTTTTGCCTTACATTGACATGAATCAGCCATGGATGTACATGTGTTCCCCATCCTGAACCCCGCTCCCACCTCCCTCCCCATCCCATCCCTCAGGGTCATCCCAGTGCACCGGCCCTGAAAACTCTGTCTCATGCATCAAACCTGGACTGGCGATATGTTTCACATATGATAATATACATGTTTCAGTGCTATTCTCTCAAATCCTTTTTTAAATTTGATTTTGGTACCCAGTTTTCATGTAGATGATTTTCCTTTATTTTTTTTCTTGGTTCTTCCCGTTCACTAAAGAGTGAGGCATGAAACAGCTGGTTGGGATCCCCGTGTGGGCACCGCCCTGAACAAACTGGGTTCTTGGTGGGCTGGAGACCTGTCTTCTCATGGTTCTTCATGCCACTGCTCAGCGCAGAGGGAAGATGGTCACCAGGATGCCCACTGCATGCCAGGCACTTCCCCGGGAATTGTTCTAAGATGGAAAGGAAGGTCTCCTTCCCTAAACGTTCAGGAAGTCCTTCAGGACAGGAAATAAGTGAATACAACACTAGTATTTATGGAAAACTAACATACTTTACATTAGGGATGGAGAGGTTGGTCCTGCCATGTGGTCTTACAAACAGAGACACGGCGAGGTCAGGCAGCTTGGCCAAGGTCACAGGCTCTGGAAGGCGGGGAGGGGGCGGCGGGAGGTGGAACGTCTCAGTCCCCAGCGTCAGAGCTTTTTTCACAAAGCTATATCATTTCTCTTGCGAGGCTGCAGGAGCGCGTTTGCTATGACCAGCGTGTTCTCTCTGCAAAACTCTGTTAGCCTTTGCTCTGCTTCAGTTTGTACTCCAAGGCCAAACTGGCCTGTTACTCCAGCTATCTCTTGACTTCCTACTTGTGCATTCCAGTCCCCTTTGATGAAAAGGACTGCTTCTTCTTCTTTGTTTTTTCTTTTTATTTTTGATGGAGCTCAAATCATGAACTCCTTATTGCAAAATTCAGGCTTAAATTGAAGAAAACTATGGAAAACCACTAGATCATTCAGGTATGACCAAAATCAAATTCCTTATGATTATACAATGGAGGTGAGGAATGGATTCAAGGGCAAAGGAGAAAGGGAAAGATATACTCAACTGAATCCACAGTTCCAGAGAATAGCAAAGAGAGATAAGAAGATCTTCTAAACTGAACAATGCAAAGAAATGGAGGAAAACAATAGAATGGGAAAGACTAGATATCCCTTCAAGAAAATTGGAGATATCAAGGGAACATTTCGTGCAAAGATGGACACAATAAAGGACAGAAATGGCAAAGACCTAACAGAAGCAGAAGATACTAAGAAGAGGTGACAAAATGCACAGAAGAACTGTACAAAAAAGATCTTAATGACCTGGATAACCACGATGGTGTGGTCACTCACCTAGAGCCAGACATATTGAAGTGTGAAGTCAAGTGGGCATGAGGAAGCAATACTACAAACAAAGCTAGCGGAGGTGATAGAACTCCAGCTGAGCTATTTAAAATCCTTAAAGATGATGCTGTTAAAGTGCTGCACTCAATATGTCAACAAATTTGGAAAATTCAGCAGTGGCCACAGGAGTGGAAAAGGTCACTTTTCATTTCCAATCCTGAAGAATGGTAATGCCAAGGACTATTCAGACTGCCCTACAATAGTGCTCATCTCACATGCTAGCAAGGAAATGCTCAAAATCCTTCAAGCTAGGCTTTAATAGTACACGAACTGAGAACTTCCAGTTGCACAAGCTGGATTTAGAAAGGGCAGAGGAACCAGAGATCAAATTTTCAACATCTGTTGGATCATAGAAAAAGCAAGGGAATTCCAGAAAAACATCTACTTCATTGACTACACTAAAGCCTTTGACTGTGGATCACAACCAACTGTGAAAAATTCTTAAAGAGATGGGAATACCAGACCAACTTACTTGCCTCCTGAGAAAATTGTATGCAGGTCAAGAAACAGTTAGAACTGGAAATGGAACAACGGACTGGTTCAAAATTGGGAAAAGAGTATGTCAAGGTTGTATATTGTCACCCTGCTTATATAACTTCTATGCAAAGTACATTATGTGAAATGCCAGGCTGGATGACTCAAAAGATGGAATCAAGATGGCCGGGAGAAATATCAACAACTTCAGATATGCAGATAATACCACCCTAATGGCAGAAATCAAAGAAGAACTAAAGAGCCTCTTGATGAGGGTGAAAGAGGAGAGTGAAAAAGCTGGCTTAGAACTCAGCATTAAAAAAATTAAGATCATGGCATCTGGTCCCATAACATCATGGTAAATAGAGGGGGGAAAAGTGGAAACAGTGACAGATTTTATTTTCTTGGTCTCCAAAATCACTATGGATGGTGACTGTAGCCATGAAATTAAAAGATGCTTGCTCCTTGGAATAAAAGCTATGACAAACCTAGATAGTATTTTAAAAAGCAGAGACATCGCATTGCTTTGTCCACAAAATTCTTTACAGTCAAAGATATGGTTTTTCCAGTAGTCATGTATAGATGTGAGATTTGGACCATAAAGTAGGCTGAGCGCTGAAGAATTGATGTTTTCGACCTGTGGTGTTGGAGAAGATTCTTGAGAGTCCCTTGGACTGCAAGGAGAGCAAACTAGTCAATCCTAAAGGAAATCAGTCCTGAATATTTATTGGAAGGACTGATGCTGAAGCTGAAGCTCCAATACTTTGGCCACCTGATGCAAAGAGCCAACTCATTGGAAAAGACCTTGATGCTGGGAAAGATTGAGGTCAGGAGAACAGGGTGACAGAGGATGAGATGGTTGGATGGCCTCATCAACTCAATGGACATGAGTTTGAGCAAGCTCTGGGAGATAGTGAAAGACAGGGAAGCCTGGTGTGCTGCAGTCCATGGGATCACAAAGAGCCGGACATGACTGACAGAACAACAATAAATTCATTGGAAGAACTGAAGCTGAAGCTCTAACACTTTGGCCACGTGTTGGGAAGCACTGGCTCCTTGGAAAAGACTCTGTTGCTGGGAAAGGTTGAGGGCAAGAGGAGAAGGGGGCAACAGAAGCTGAGATGGTTGGATGGCATCACCAACTCAATGGACGTGAGTTCAAGCAAACTCCAGGAGATAATAAAGGACAGGGAAGCCTGGTGTGCTGCAGTCCATGGTCTGGTAAAGACTTAGGGACTGAACAACAACAACGATATCACATCTCACTGAAAAAAGCGATGGATAAGGAAAAGTTAGACAAAATGAAACAGGTCTTGAAGGCAGAAGCAGCAAGACAGAACACGCAAAGGGAATATTTTTCAGGAGAGAGAATTGTAGAAACTGGGTGTGGACAGGCTGTGAACACTGACCGACGAGGATTTTCAGGAAGCATGACCCTAGGGGACAAGATTCTTGGGAGGGAGGATCATCTTGGAACCCTAGAGCTAGAGGCCGCTGGCGGAGAGGATGAACATCATCTGTGCTCGGTAAACAACCCGAGGGGGATCCTGAAAGGAGTCAGATTCAGAGGGGAGGGTAAAGCAAAAAACAAAACTGAAATATGGAGTTATCCCAGGCCTGGAGAGCCCTCTGAGGGGCCTCTCACTTCTGGAGAATTCTTTGGAGTCCAGCCAGATCTCTGGGCTTCTAGCGAGGAAGGTGGCCTGCAGAGATGCTGGGGTGCTTGGCGCTGAGCCCCCACCTGGAGCCCACATATCCTCTACACTGAGGCTGACCTCCAAGTGCTCATACAGGCAGCCAGGCTCTTGGCCGCTGCTTCCCTGTGATTCCAATGCCCCGTGAGCCTGTTGCCCCAGTCACTGCAGGGCTGTGCTGTTTGACACTTGTTTATTTCTTCACTCGGATGAAAAGCATGTGCTGGGAGCTTCTGGGAGCCAAGTGCTGTGGACATCCTTCTCCCTGTGATTTCAATTAAGGCCCGCGGAGATCCCCCGGCTACATGTCCAAAGTTGGAGCTACGGACACAAGAGCAAAGAAAATCCTGTAGATCCCAAGAGGGTCAAGCTGTGCTCCCAAGAAAAGAGGTGGGGGGACTTCCTTGGAAGTCCAGTGGGTAAGACTCCATGCTCTCAGTGCAGGGATTCGAGTTCGATCCGGGGTTGGAGAGCCAAGATCCCACAGGCTACTTAGCACGGCCAGAAAATGAAATTAAAAAAAAATAAAATCTGTCTTTTCAAGAAAAGAAAAATGAAAATGTTTAAAGAAGAGAGGTGACCATGGAAGGTGGCAAGGTGAGAGGGGATATTGTGGTAGGACAGACATGGGGTCCGCTCCCGGCATCGCTGTGGGCTGGCTCCGTGGCCTCCTGCAAGTTCCTTATCCTCTCTGAGCCTCAGAGCTTCCTCACCTATAACGTGGGATAATAAGCTCTGCCTGCCAGATGGCAGTGGTTGTCGTTGAGTTGCTCAGTTACGTCCAACTCTCTGTGACCCTGTGGACTGCAGCAGGCCAGGCCTCCCTGTCCTTCACCAACTCCCAGAGTTTGCTCACACTCATGTGCATTGATACCATGTCGGTGATGCCATCCAACCATCTCATCCTCTGTCGTCCCCTTCTCCTCCTGCCCTCAATCTTTCCCAGCATCAAGGTCTTTTCCAATGAGTCAGCTCTTCGCATCAGGTGGCCAGAGTATTGGAGCTTCAGCTTCAGCATCAGTCCTTCCAATGAATAGTCAGGGTTGGCTTCCATTAGAATTGACTGGTTTGATTGTGAAATTCAAATAAAGTGCTGTGCTAATCAAAGAGGGTTCTTTTCTCTGCAGGAATCACTCAAGCCAACTCAGGAAGCTGGTGCATCTCCTGACATCTGTGGACGGAACCCAAGATGGCTGGTGCCTGGAGATAGGTCTGGAGTCAGCCATCCATCTGTCCTGCTGGTTCTTGGGACCACATGATCACGTCCTCTCTCCCCCAGGTCTCCCCTCCATCCTCCTCTTCCTGTCAAATGGCTCCAGTGGCCCCTAACTCGTTGTTTGAGGACCTACTTCCTGTAAGGCATGTACTCCGCAGCCCTTTCTTGGGGCTCCCATGCTGGCCAGTCCCAGTCCTCAAGTTTCCCAGTTTGCACCCCTAAAGCAGCACTAACTGGGCCAGGTCCTGCCTGTCTGGGCGAGACAGGGTGCAGGTCATGGCCTGTGCCTGGAGGGGCTGCCCGGGCCCCGTGTCCAGCCTGTCTCAGCCTCTGGGATGAGCTGGCATAGATCTCAGGTCCCAGCAGTAGGTCTCACAGTATCGGTAGGTTCCCTGGCCCAGGGCCCTGTGGGGTCAGTGGGGATTGTATAAATGGGCCCAGAAGGTGGCCTTTCTCTTTCTCCCTGCAGATCACAGGCTCCCAAGACAGAGGAAGGCTTTATTTCCCATGAGGAAAGGCTTTCTGCACCTCTCCTGGTATTTTCCATCCTCGTACGTGTTTCTAATTCCATCTACAGAAGCTCAGGGCCCCTTAGCAGGGAGCTAGTCTGAGAAATACAGTCTGCACTGTGTTGGCGGAGAAAACGCGTGCTCTGAGACTATGAACTGCTCTGGAAACAAATAAAGCAAAACAGAGACAGCTTCCTGGGTAGGCCTGCGTCTAACCCACATGGCAGGACCCGGTGTGCGGTCACAGCTGCGCCCTCGGGGGGCGAGGGCGGCCTGAAGAGGTTTCTTCTTCATTCTCTGAGGGAATATTCTCTCAGGACCCCCTTCCTCCAGCCCTGAGGGGAGAGCCCCCCTGTTGTGAGCACACACACACACACCACACAAACATGTACACATACACAAACACACATATAGAAACATGCACACACACTCACTACACATAACATACACAAAACACACAAACACACATCACACACAACATGCACAACATACACAAACACAAATGCACGCACAGTCACCATACCTAATATGCACACAGGTACAAACATACATATGCACCCACTCATGCACACACTTATCATACATAACGTACAAACACGCACATTCAGCATACATAACATGCACACATATACATGCATACACAAACACACACACACACCACACATGCACGCATACACAAACATCTCTTCTGTTCAGTAGCTCAGTCGTGTTCGACTCTTTGTGACCCCATGGAGTGCAGCACACCAGGCCTCCCTGTCCATCACCAACTCCCGGAGCTTGCTCAAACTCATGTCCACTGAGTTGGTGATGCCATCCAACCATCTCATCCTCTGTCGTCCCCTTCTCCTCCTGCTCTCAATCTTTCCCAACATCAGGGTCTTTTCAAATGAGTCAGCTCTTCGCAAACATATACATGCACAAACACTCACCAGACATAACACGCACACCTACACACACACATACACACACACATACACAAACACACCCTTGCTCAACATATATAACATACACAAACACATCGATGCACACATAAGCATCTTGCGTAACATGCACACATACACGAACACACACATGCACACACATACACGCTCCAATGGTTGCCAGCCCCACAGTTTATGCAGTGGCTCAGGCTATGACTCAGATATCCTGCACCCTGGTCCCCAGACACCCTGGAGTCCCGCCCTTGCCACACACACCCTCTCCTCTCAGGAATTTCCACGTTCACTTCAGCAAACACCCAGTAGCCGATCTGTTTACTTTCCAATGCCCCTGTGACTCGACTTGTTCCTCCAGTGGCAAAGAAAAGTCAGAGGAGCTAAACATAAATATTTTTGTTCGGGGACCTCGCTGCCTTCTTGCTCCTAACCCCTGTCTGTCTAAGTATTATCCGGAAGTCAGTGTAGCTACTGAAGAACATTCTTTTCGCTTTCTTTTGCCCAATATGAAGCTAGAGCTCGCAGTTCTAAGGAATAACTAATAGGCTTACAGGCTTCTGCTTCAGTCTCCATGTGGTTCTAGAGGGTTATTCTGCCTCCGGAGTTCTGGTGGGTGGTCAGCATGCAAGATGCCCCGTGAGTCCGTGAGCTCACTTCCTTACTTCACCTTTGCTTATTCTGGAATCTTCCTGTGATGCTGGCTGTCCGCAAAAGAACCATGAAAAAACAGAAAACACGTGCTGGGATCCATCGAGAGGGTTAAGGACACAGGCACTGGTGTTTCCTCTGCAGCCTCTCTGAGCCTCGATCTTCTCATCTGTAAACTGGGGACACGCATGCTGCATCCCAGTGTGGTTGTCAAGATTGCACAAGGCAGTCTGCGTGGGTGCTTAGCACACAGCCTGGGCTTGAGCCCAGGGCTTGAGAATTTCTACTAAACTCTTACACTGAGAAAATATGTATTTTCTCACACATTGATTAGAGTGCTTTAGCACTTGGTAAAGATTATCAATAAGGAACACCAGCAAATATAGTCATAGAACAACTCAAATATCACTTGTATGCGGAATCTTAAAAAATGGTGCAAATGAACTTGTTTACAGCACAAAAGGAGACTCACAGACATAGAAAACAAACTTAACGGTTACCAAAGGGGGAATGTGCATGGGGCGGGGGAGAGGTAAACTAGGGCCTGCTATAGAGCACAAGGAGCTCTGCTCAATTCTCTGTAATAACCTGTATAAGAAAAGAATCTGAAAAATAATGGCCATGTACGGATATATGTGTGTGTGTGTGTGTGTGTGTGTGTGTGTGTGTGTATAACTGAATCACTTTGCTTGACACCAGGTGGCTCAGTGGTAAAGAATCCGCCTGCAATGAGGGAGACCTGGGTTTGATTCCTGAGTTGGGAAGATCCCCTGGAGAAGGGAAAGCCTACCCACTCCAGTATTCTGGCCTGGAGAATTCCATTAACCGAAACTAACACAACATTGTAAATCAACTATACCCCAACATAAAGTGAATATAAGATAACAATTTTTTAAAAGAATTAGAGATTGGTAGGTAACCCATAGCTTTCAGAAATATTTCTTTTATGTAGTTGTAGTGTGATTATTATCACACTACAACTATACTGTGAATAAAAATGGAATTGCTAGTTGAAAAAGAACAACTCAAATTTCAAATCACACTAACTTACACAGAATATCAGAGTAAGAATGTAACAGTAAGGATATGTAACTTTTGATAATTTAAGTGGAATTTTCTTATGGAGCCCACTGGTCATGACTAACATGTTATTACACACACACACTGGTCTTACACGGTGTGGGAAAGATTACTCCTGCTTCTGTAACACAGTGACTCAACTACATGAACACCCTGAACAGGGCCAGGAAGAGCACCATGCTGTCTCTAAACATGATGGAAAACCCACAGGTTGTCCCCGGGACTCAGCCCATGCTTCTCACTGTCGGTAGCTGAGGTTAAACCACGTCATTGCTGAGGAAGGAGAACAAGGGGACTGTGAAACCTCCTGCTTCCCTTACTGAGTGACCGTGGTGTGCGACCTCTGTCTCGTGGGCGTCTGTGTGAAGACTGCGGGGCTTATAACGTTTACATAAGGTCCGTGAGCTGAAATGGCTCATCTTGCCACAGAGACGACGACCAACAGAAACCTTCCAGTTCTCAGAAAAGACTGAAGTTAATGCCAAAAGAAAACAGTTGTTGTAACATGAATTTGCAGTAACACTCTGGAAAAGCTCCTGCATCATCTATTCCAGAGGTCTGCAAAGTTTGTAAAGGGCCAGATAGTAAATATTCTAGGCTCAAGGGCCCAGACAGTCTTTGTCAGAACAACTCAGCTCCGCTGGTGCAGAGCTAACCCAGTCATTAAAGTAACTGGTATCAAACTTACCTTCCCACTGTAAACAGCTAGGGCTTCCCTGGTGGGTCAGAGGGTAAAGAATCTGCCTGCAATGCAAGAGACCCATGTTCGATCTCTGGGTGGGGAAGATCCCCTGGAGACAGGAATGGCTACCTGCTCCAGTATCCTTGCCTGGGGAATTTCATGGACAGAGGAGCCTGGCGGGCTACAGTCCATGGGGTCGCAGAAAGTCAGACATGACTGAGCTACTAACACTTGGTCAAAATACATGAAACAATTGCTTTTAAGTAGCAAATGACGGGCAGGGTAGGGTTCGAATCTCTGACGGAAGATAAAGTAAGCTCTATAGTCACCCTAGTTTTCTGCCTGTTTATGAGCACGTCTCAGACCACGGTGCCGAGAGGGAGACTTAACCGTGGTGGTCATGCTGGGTTGAGAGGTAAGAGGTCAGAATCAGAACAGGATGAAGTGGCCAGAGTTTACTGCTCAGGGTGCTGGGGGGGAGGGAGCTGTGTACAGAAGGAGCATCAGCTATGTGTATTTATAGCAGCTCGCTTGAGTCTTAAATTGAATACTTGCTGCTGTTCAGTCACTAAGTTGTGTCTGACTCTTTGCGACCCAATGGACTGCAGAATGCCAGGCTTCCCTGTCCTTCACTATCTCCTAGAGTGTGGTCAGATTCAAGTCCATTGAGTTGGTGATGCTATCTAACCATCTTATATTCTGCCACCCCCTTCTCCTTTCAGCTTCAGTCTTTTCTAGCTTCAGTGTCTTTCCCAATAAGTCAGCTCTTCACATCAGGTGACCAGATTATCGGAGCTTTAGCTTCGGTATCAGTCCTTCCAATGAATATTCAGCCTTGATTTCCTTTAGGATCGAATGGTTTGATCTCCTTGCTGTCCAAGGGACTCTCAAGGGTCTTTTCCAGCACCACAATTCAAAATCATCAATTCTTTGGTGCTCAGCCTTGGGTCTAACTCTCACATCTGTACATGACTGCTGGAAAAACTATAGCCTTGACTAGACGGACCTTTGTCAGCAAAGTGATGCCTCTGCTTCTTAATATGCTGTCTAGGTTTGTCATAGCTTTCCTTCCAAGGAGCAAGTGCCTTTTAATTTCATGGCTACAGTCACTGTCTGTAGTAATTTTGGAGCCCAAGAAAATAAAGTCTGTCACTGTTTCCACTTTTTCCTCTTCTGTTTGCCATGAAGTGATGAGACCAGATGCCATGATCTTAGATTGAATGCTAAGCTGTATATTTATAAGTAAAACACTTAAGGAAGAAATTATAATAATTCTACATAAATTTATAAGAGGAAGGAACATGAAACCTTTTATGAACCAGCATAATCCCAACATGAATACTATACAAAGACATTACAAGGAAACTACAGAATATCCCTCATAAACATAGAAGCAAAAATTCTTAATATTAATAAAATGTCATTAAACCAAACATAGCAATACATATAAAAAGATAATATATTATGACCAAGAGATCAGGATTGTTTGGTTTAATATTCCAATATGAATCAGTGTAATTCATTGCTTTAATAGAATGAAGTAGGAATAAACTCATATGATGCTGCTGCTGCCAAGTCGCTTCAGTCGTGTCTGACTCTGTGCAACCCCATAGACGGCAGCCCATCAGGCTCCTCTGTCCCTGGGATTCTCCAGGCAAGAGTACTGGAGTGGGTTGCCATTTCCTCCTCCAATACATGCTTCAGTCATGTCCAACTCTGTGCGACCCTATGGACAGCAGCCCACCAGGCTCCTCCATCCACAGGATTCTCTAGGCAAGAATACTGGAGCGAGTTGCCATTTCCTTCTCCAAAACACATATGATCAACACAATACATATAGACAAAAAAGCTTGACACAATTCAGTCCATTATTGATAAAAATTCTCAGTAAACTAAAAATAGAAGATGATTTTATCAATCCAATAAAGAGCATCTGTGAAAATATTTACAGCTAGCACTATATCTAATAGTGAGGAACTGAATACTTTCCCTGTATGAGCAGAAACAAGGTAAGGATTTCCACGCTAACCATTTCTGTTCAATACTTCTATAGTCTCTGTCCAGTGCTTTAAGAAGAGAGAGGGAAAAAAAAAATATCATGTTGGCCAAAATGTTCCTTTGGGTTTTTCCATAAGATGGTACAAAAAGACCTAAACGAACTTTTTGGCCAACCCAATACATGTAAGTAGGAAAGGAAGCGGGTTTCCCGGTGGCTCAGTGGAAAAGAATCTGCCTGCAGTGCGAGAGATGCAGGTTCGATCCCTGGGTTGGGAAGATCCCCTGGAGGGAGGCATGGCAACCCACTCCAGTTTTCTTGCCTGGAGAATCCAGTGGACAGAGGAGCCTGGAAGTCTACAGTCCCTAGGGTCACAAAGAGTCAGACACGACTGAAGTGACTTAGCATATATGCACACAGAAAAGGAAGAAGTTAAATAGTATTTTTCCCCCATAGAAGACATGATTATATACACGGAAACTCCTAAGAATTCTACAAAAAAAGCCACTAAAACTAATTAGTGAATTTAGCAAGGGCGCAGGATATAAGTAAATGTTTCTATATACTAATAATAACAGCAACAGAAGAGGAAAATAAAAATCCCATGAACACTATCAGGCAAAATCTTGAAATATCTGGGAATTGTCTTAAGAAAATATAAGATTTGTACACTGAAAACCATAAGACATTGCTGAGAAAATTTTCAAAAGACCCAAGTCAAAGCATGCTCCTAAATCAGAGGCTTCGGTCCCCTCAGATTTGTCAAGTTTATAGATTTAATGGAACCTCAATCAAAAACTCACCAGGATTTTTGGTGGGAATTGACAAGTTTATTTTCAAATTATTATGGAAATGCAGACATACCAGAAATACCAAAACAGTTTTGAAAAATGGCAAGTCGAAGACTTACACTACACAATTTAAAGACTTACCACACAGCTACGGTGATAAAGACAGAGTGATAGTCAGGTAAGTGTGTCCATAACAATGAATAGATCAAAAGGAGTACAGAAATAGGCCCGGACATCCAGGGTCAACTGGTTTTTGACAAAGTAGCTAGATAAGTCAATGAAAAAAGCATGATCTTTTCAACAAATGGTCCTGGAATGGTTTGATATCCATACGGAGAAAAATTAACCTTGACTCTTACCTCAGAGCATATCCAAAACCTGATATGAAAGGTTAAAGATACATGCATGAAAGCTAAAACTGCAAAGCTTCTAGAAGGAAAAATAGAAGAAAATCTTCAATGGAGTAGGCAAAAATTTTTTATACAGGACTCACTCAAAAAAAGCATTAATCATAAGAGGAAAAGTTTGGTTAGTTGAACTCATCAAAACTACTGGAAGACTTTTAGGAAAATAAAAAGGCAAGTCAGAGACTGGGAGAGAAGAGTCTCAAAACGTACTTGGCAGACGACTTATGTCCAGAACAAATAAAGAAATCTTACAATTAATAATCAGAAGATCAACAATCCAATAGGATATGAGCTGAACACTTTGAGCAGACATTTTACAAAAGAAGATACAATCAGCATGGCCAATAGGCAGATGACAAGGTGTTCAACATCAGTAGCACCATCAGCCATCAAGGAAACAAGTGTGAAAAATCCTATGAGACACCACTGCAAACTCAGCAGAAGAGCTATGTTAAAAACTGACAACACGGAGGTCACAGTGACCAGGTGGTAGAGGGAGATGCCACCCCGATGAGGTCCTCACGCTCCAGTCCAGGAGCCCAGGGCTCTGGAGTGTCCCTGACTCTCTCCCTCTCACCCTTTCTGTGGGTTCCTGGGTGGGTCCTTCAGCATCCAGAGAAGCCAGCACACGAGGACTGGGCACCGCTACCGCCCAGAGTGGCTCATATCTACCTTTGTACCCCTCGGATATGACTCCCATGTGGGTTGTTCCCACACCCATAAGCCTCTGACCACAGTTTTCCAGGGTCCTTGGGGATCTCTGACAAATTTCAAGTTTATCATAAGATTCCTGGATTCAACAAGATCTCCCTTATAAAAGTTCCTTGTAAAAGTGAGAGATGAGCAAGCTTGTCACTTCCTGGGTTTCTAGAACATCTAAAACCAATAACATTCAACTGGTTAGAGTTTGGCAAAACATGAACAGTGATTGCCAGGCTTCTTGGCTTCATTTTGAAGCCTGTATTTACTTAGAAAGAATATATATTTTCTGATATTCTATTTTCAACTGTGTTTCTCTTTAGGTCTTACAAAATGGTCTTATAAGTTATTGAGTTTTCAAGAGGCTCTTAGAGTTTGTGAAGGAAGACAATTAAGACAATTGTGTTTTAAGTGTTGTCTTCCCTAGAAACCCTATGACTCAACAGATCCTACACCAGGCAACACCAGCCGTCTCTTCCCACATTGCAGGAATCTGGTGTGCAAAAGGAAACTGAGTGTGGAAACAATAAGTGTATTCGACATGGAAATTAGAAGCACATGTCTCTGTCTTCAGGGTGTTCCCACGAGAGGGAAAATGTGAGTAGAGTACAGACGTTTTTCCCAGGAGAAAAGACCAGGCTGGGGGATTAAAGGAAGATTGGGGTGTTCTTTACGGACCTAAAGACCAGAAAGCCAGCAGCTGTCCAGTTAGAGGCTACAATAAACCAAACTGGTGTTCAGCTTTCCCTAACTTCATGCATGGTACTGAAATATTCCAGAGAAAACAGACTAGGAGTTAGGGGTCTGTTGTGTACATGCAGACTAGAGTGAAATCCTTTTAAATTGTGATTTTCTTCCCATCTATTACCTTTCAATGTTTGTGAATATAAAAAATAAAACTCAAATCAACTTCAAAAGTTGGTGAGAAAATGATTTATCAGTTACACTCAATAAACCAGGGGGATTGGTCAGACAAGATTATACAAAATAAAGCAACAGACCCATGAAGGCAGATCTCAGCCTTTTTCTGATTTGCATCTTTGGTTCTGGGTTTAGAGCTAGAAGTGGAGGTCAAGGTCATGGGTCAACCTAAGAACTCTATCATGCCAAATCATCAATGAAAGTGCTGTATAATAGACACACAGACATTTAAGACAAAATCACTGCTGATGGTGATTGCAACCATGAAATTAAAAGACGCTTACTCCTTGGAAGGAAGGTTATGGCCAACCTCGATAGCATATTTAAAAGCAGAGACATTACTTTGCCAACAAAAGTCAGTCTAGTCAAGGCTATGGTTTTTCCAGTGGTCATGTATGGATGTGAGAGTTGGACAGTGAAGAAAGCTGAGCGCCGCAGAATTGATGCTTTTGAACTGTGGTGTTGGAGAAGACTCTTGAGAGTCCCTTGGACTGCAAGGAGATCCAATCAATCCATCCTAAAGGAGATCAATCTTGGGTGTTCATTGGAAGGACTGATGTTGAAGCTGAAACTCCAATACTTTGGCCACCTCATGCGAAGAGTTAACTCATTGGAAAAGACCCTAATGCTGGGTAGGATTGGGGACAGGAGGAGAAGGGTACGACAGAGGATGAGATGGTTGGATGGCATCACTGACTCGATGGACATGGGTTTGGGTAGACTCTGGGAGTTGGTGATGGACAGAGAGGCCTGGCGTGCTGCGATTCATAGGGTCGCAAAGAGTCGGACACGACTGAGCGACTGAACTGAACTGAACATTTAAGACAGATATATAAGACAAATGGACACATAAGACAGAGACAGACAGACAGACAGGTAAGACAGATAGGAGGAGAAGCAGAGGGGCTTTCTTGACTAATTGGTACCTTCTCCAACCAAACTTCCAGTCCCTAGGGCTTTCGAGAAGACAAGGTGTTCTTTCTCTTTCCAACAAAGACTGGAATTTTTATTTAGTGGTTTCATACTCTGGCGATGTTTAGACACCAATATGAACAAAAGCACCTTGGAGTAAACATTCCACCTAGACCCCTACACGTGAACAGGATCTTGGTGGAGCTCCATAGCACATGGGGGCCCCCAAGTCCACAAGCTTTATCTGCTGTGATCATCGGCTGCTAGGAAAGTTTAATATTTGGGCAGCTCCTGAAGTCCAAGTTTGAGAAAAGGTAAGGGCTTTTCTCACCCTAAAATCCTGGCTCTCAATTCCAGGGAAGGAGAAAAACATTTGAATCACTGGACAGAGGAGAGCAGATTGCCCTCCCCAGTGTGTGTGGGCCGCATCTAATTCCTTGAAAGTCTGAACAAAAGGGCAGCTTAAGAGAGAACGTACTCGGCTCTGGCTGGCTTGCTGGTCTTCTCCTGCCCTTGGACTCAAGCTCAGACTGGGACTCACACCATCAGCTCTCCTGTGTCTCCAACTTGCTAAGAGATTTGGGGCCTTCTCGGCCTCTATATGGACCGTATAGACCTTTGTTGGCAGAGTAATGTCTCTGCTTTTCAACACACTGTCTAGGTTTGTCATTGCTTTGTTATAGTCAAGGCTGTGGTCTTCCCAGTGGTCATGTATGGTTGTAAGAGCTGGATCATAAAGGAGGAAGAATGCCAAAGAATTGATGCCTTCAAACTGTGGTGCTGGAGAAGACTCCTGAAAGTCCCTTGGACAGCAAGGATATCAAACCCGTCAATCTTAAGGGAGATCAACCCTGAATATTTACTGGAAGGACTGATGCTGAAGCTGAAGTATTTTAGCCATCTGATGTGAACAGGCAACTCATTGAAAAAGTCCTTGATGCTGGGAAAGATTGAGGGCAGAAGGAGAAGAGGGCATCAGAGGATGAGATGGCTGGATGGCATCACTGACACAATGAACAGGAACTTGGGCAGACTCCGGGAGATGGTGATGGACAGGGAGGCCTGGCATGCTGCAGTCCATGGGGTTGCAGAGAGTCAGACACAACTGGGTAACTGAAAAACAACAGCAGCAACAGCCTCCATAACCACAACCCCATGTGCCAATTCCTTATGTACATTAATCTCATCCAGAAAAACTCCCAAAGACATACCCAGAAATAATATTTAACTAGACATCTGGGCAACCTGTTGCTCAAACTGGCACATGAAATTAACCATCACATTGTATCCCCCACCTTTACTCCGCTGCAGTTACTATCTTGTCTTTCTGCTCTGTTTACAGGTACACTTGCCCAAATCGTCCTCACTCACCATCCCCATTTTCTCATAACTGCTGCTGCTGCGGCTGCTGCTAAGTTGCTTCAGTCGTGTCCGACTCTGTGCGACCCCATAGACGGCAGCCCACCAGGCTCCCCCGTCCCTGGGATTCTCCAGGCAAGAACACTGGAGTGGGTTGCCATTTCCTTCTCCAATGATATATCTATAAATCAATATATCCTACTGCTTTTGTTTCTGAGAGAACCCAGAATAAAACAAGTGTGCAAAAAGGATTGTTTGTACTTGAGGTGGTTTTCTTTGGTGGTGATGGTGATCTTGGGTGCGCTTTTAAAGGTGAGAGTGGCATGAAATGATTAAAAGAAGACAATGAAAACAACATGCTAATGATACAGCAGAAGATGAAAATCAGTACAAAATGATGCTGAGCATGGAGAGGTCAGATGGGTTCCAGAGAGGCTGGCTACAGTCAGAACAGGGGCCACTCCCCCATCGTACCAGGAAAGGAGGGGGATGGGATAAAAGAAGACAAGTGGAAATGATGATGCAAGTGACAGCACTCCACATGTTCACTCCTACTTTCTCCAGGAAGAAGGAGGCAAGGTGATGTGTCGAGAGTTAGGGATTGTCAGGGGTCAGAGACTTGAGAAGAGTAAAGACCATAAATCTGAGAGAGGGAGATTCCGTCCACACATTCCTGGAGCCTGGGTTTCCACCTCCTTCAAAGCCATATATCACAGGCGAACATGCCATTAATCCCCATGGCCAGGTTTTTATTAAGTGCAAGGAATTTGCAATGTGATATAAATTTGATAAATTCTCTAATCGTTCTTGGCTGTATCTGCTTGTCATGCTGCCTCACGAGCCCAGCCAAGGTTTTGTTCTTGTGAACATTTCCAGGCTGTCTTTATCAGGCTAGGAGTTTGGCAAGGAAGGTCCACCTCTGTTCACACATGGGGCAGACAAGATTGGTTTCTGACTGCCAGCAGTTTTTGACAAAAGAGGGGTGTGAGCTGAGCTCTCGATTTTGAAGAAGAGCAGTAATGTGTCAGTCTGTATGTTCCAAAGACACATTAATATTCATATATATTTGTTTCATTCTACATACTCTTTCACAGTGTGACTGGGGCCTCCTCCCACTGAGAGGTCGGGTCTGGTTTCTCTGCTCAAGTCTGGGAGCGGCTTGTGACCATCCTAACTGGTGGAGTCTGATGGATTCTGATGATAAATGATTTCCTGTGCTAAGTCATAGGGAATATGAAGTCATAGGCTTCCCAAGGGGCTCAGTGGTAAAGAATCTGCCTTCCAATGCAGGAGACACAAGAGACGGGGATTCAACCCTGGGTGGGGAAGATCCCCTGCAGCAGGAAGTGGCAACCCATTCTGGTACTCTTGCCTGGGAAATCCCATGGACGGAGGAGCCTGGTGGGCTACAGTCCAGGGGGTCACAAAGAAGGGGACATGGCTGAGTGACTGAGCATGCACAGTAACTCATAAGAAAAGAGACAGATACAGCTTCGTCCTGTCTCCCCAACCTCCTCCTCCTCCTTCCCACCCCGCTCTTTCTTCCCCTCCTTTTCTCTCTCTCTCTCAATGTCAGGATATTCGTCTTTGAGTTCCAGACACCATTATATGAGGAAGCCCAAGCCACACAGAGAGACCAGCACAGAGAAAGATGAGGCCTCTCTCAACAGGCAGCACCAATTTGCTAACTGCACAAAGGAGCCACTTGGAAGTGAGTCCTCCAGCCCCAGTGTGGCCTTCAGTGACTGGAATCCCAGCTGACACCTGCCTTTGTGACCTCACAGGAGTGCAAAGCTGCTCCTGGACCCCTGATCCACATGAGATCACGTGAGAACACAGTTTACTATTGTTTTCAGACGCTGGGTGTTGGGTGCTTTGTTTTGCAGTATCAGATGATGATAGCAAACAACTCGAATAAAGTCAACAAGTCTTGCTTGACCATCTACCTCTGTCAGAGTTCTTGGTGCCCAGCACAGAGTCCAGGGGGAATAGTTTAGGGTATTTGCTTTATAAATACAACCACACAGCATGCATATGTGCTAAGTCACTTCAGTCATCTCCAACTCTTTGAGCCTATGGACTGTAGCCCATCAGATCCCTCTGTCCATGGGATTCCCTAGGCAAGAATACTGGAGTGGGTTGCCATGCCCTCCTCCAGGGAATCTTCCCAACCTAGGGATAGAACCTGTGTCTCTTAAGTCTCCTGGATTAGCAGGCAGGTTCTTTACCACTAGCACCATCTGAGAAGCCCACCACCAGAGTCCTCACCAAATCCCCATGTGTCAAGAGCTGAGATTAGATCTATTTTACAGATGAGGAAACTGAGGCCCCAAAGTCACAAAGCTGGCAACCAGGAGGCCCGGGACAAGAACCTTTGCCTCTGGGATGATCATTACAGTCTCCAAAGACGTGCCTTCCCTTTGCCTCAGCCTCCTTAGTTCCACCGGGCCCATCTCTGCTCACAGGTAAAGGATGGCAGTGCCAACAACTAAGGGGGAGAACAGCTGGTGTTTCAGGCCAAGTGGCTCCCAGCTAATACTTCCAGCTCCTGGTTCACTCACTGCCCCACTGCTGGTCCTCCTGTCGAGATGGTTGCTCTGACTTCAGGGCCTTTGTGTCTAAATACAGACCCAGTGGACGGTGGGAGGAAGAGGCCAGGCTCTGCTGGAGGCTGTGGTGCAGAGAAACAGTGCTTCTCTTTGGTGTCATCTGCTTCCGGCAGTGGAAGCTGCTCCTGGCTCGGTTCTCTGTTTCCTGCCTCCTTGCACGCTCCAGGCCCGGGGCCACCGAGCTTGAGGCTCTCGGCGGCCTCTGCAGGGAGGCCCTCACTTTCTTCCCAGGGAGGTTTTCCAATGTGTGTGCAGTTACACCAATCCGTCCATTTTCCCATCCAGTCCTCAACTTCATTCCTTAAAGATGCGTCCTGAAGTTTCTCACCTGTGAATATCAACCTTCCTGGTTTCCCAGTGTTGATTCATCTCTCTTCACTCCTTTTATGTCTGTTCCATTATTTTCCATGGGAATTTTGGAGAGAGAAATCTGACTGAGGGGCCTGCCATCTTGAACCAGATATTGAAGATTTTCAGTGGTAAGGACACCTCTGCAGAGTGACTTAACCCAAGATTCAGAGCAGGATGTGGGCAGCCCTGAGCTGGAGGAGGAGAGAGGCTGGAGGGGGCTGCCCAGGCCCTTTGGACCTCACACCTCTTGCCCCTTGGTGGTTCTCTTAGAAGGACACGAGGACCTAGATGCAAAAAGCCCAGCGTGTGCCTGAGGTTAGAAACGCTAGGTATCCCAGTGACTTTTGCCTTTCTGCTCTCATTAGAAAGGGTGTACAGTGATGAAGACTAAGTACTCACTGTCCTGAAGATGAGCTTTTCCCACTCCCAGCTGAGGGCTCTGGCCAACAGCAGTTCCCTTAAACAAGGAGAAGGTGGCCTGTGGGGACCTGAGTCAGTGATCGTGGCCTTGGGGAGGGCTGTGGACCTGATGTTCCAGTTGGGAACGTTCAGCTCAGTCTCCCATCCACCCGAATCCACTGGAAACTATGTGTCAGGAAACTCACGGGTGATCCAGCATCTATGGAAGAGCAAGGAGGCCTCCTGGGAACTGGCCTGATGTTGTGGGGGCCCTGGTCTGCGAAGGCCTAGTGCACAGGGGGCCAGAGCCCTGCCCTGGGTGACCCGGTCTACCCAGATCCCGGACTGGAGGCTGCATGCCTGACCTGATGGTCAGGTTCTCCTGCTCTAGATATCTGCCGCTCCTCCAGCCCTGGTCTCCTCAACCACGCAAGGAGACCCTGGCACCACCCAGGCCAGTTCAAAGGGCCATGGTGGGTCTGGCCTTGCTACTTTTCTGGACAATGTGTGTTATGCTCACCACAAGTCTTGCTAGGACCATTTTGGACAAATGGCTGGTTTGGAGGGCTTGAGGCTGAGTCCATGCTCACTGGCCCTGCTCTCAGAGCTTGAACCTCAGACCCAGGGAAGGACTTTCTGTTGGGAGCCATCCCTTGTATAAGGCCCCTCTCCATGGATCACAGCCTTGCCGTGGTGAAGGGGCTTGTGTAACTCAGTGAAGCCACGAGCCATGCCATGCAGGGCCACTCAAGATGGATGAGTCATAGTGAAGAGTTCTGACAAAAGTCTGGCCCACCGGAGGAGGGAATGGCAAACCACTTCAGTACTCTTGCCGCGAGAATCCCATGAACAGCACGAAAAGGCAAAATGACATGACAGTGGAGGATGAGCTCCCCGGGTCCGAAGGTATCTAATATGCTGCTGGGGAAGAGCAGAGGGCACTTACTAACATCTCCAGAAACAATGAAGCGGCTGGGCCAAAGCAGAAATGATGCTCACTGTGGATGTGTCTGGAGGTGAAAGTGAAGAGGAGTTAAAGAGCCTCTTGATGAGGGTGAAAGAGGAGAGTGAAAAAGTTGGCTTAAAACTCAACTTTCAAGAAACTAAGATCTTGGCATCTGACCTCATCACCTCATGGCAAATAGAACGGGAAAAAGTGGAAACAATGACAGATTTTATTTTCTTGGGCTTCAAAATCACTGAAGATGGTGACTGCAGCCACAAAATTAAATGACAGTTGCTTCTTGGAAAGAAAGCTATGACAAGCCTAGACATCGTATTAAAAATCAGAGACATAACTTTGCCAACAAAGGTCTGTATAGTCAAAGCTATGGCTTTTTCAGTAGTCATGTACTTTAATGGACCAGAACCTGGTAGTACAGAGTCGACGATAAGAAAGTAAAGGAAGGAAAGAAGGAAAGAGGCTGATAGTCTCTGGTTTATACAGGGTGTCAATATAATTCTAAGACAAAAAGTAAGCACCGTCTACTTAGGCTCAGGGCACCCTCTCGAAGAGGTCTTGAAAGCCCAGGCAAGTAAGTAGACAAAGCGGACCCCCGTGCTCCACAGAAGCAGCCTGAAGGAGAGAGGAAGAGGCAGAGAGAGAGAGAGAAATGAAGAAAGACACGGGGACCAATGTTCTGATGGAAAAAAGGCATTTATTCAACATACTGTGGGCATATATATACTGTCTTACAAGATAGCTTTTCTCAGTAGAGATAAGGATCAAAAATCTTACAAGTCATCCAGGAAACATGAGGCTAGAATCAATCTCAAAGAGAGGGGGTTGTAAATAGTTACTTTCCATATCAGAAGGGAAGAGAATTGTAAAGGGTTACTTTTCACTGTATGGTAAAGCTAACGAAGGAAATGCATAGATTCCTATTATTCCTGGGAACCAACCGCTTGTGGCTCCTCTTGCTCCTGCATTCAGGAGCTAATAAGGAACAAAGGATTTATGCAAGACTGAAAACAGCACACAGGAAGCCTCCTGTTAAATGCTCTCTATCAACGTAGGGATGTGAGAGTTGGACCATAAAGGGGGCTGAGCGCGGAAGAATTGATGCTTTTGAATGGTGGTGGAGAATACTCTTGAGAGTCCCTTGGACTACAAGGAGACCAAACCAGTCAATCCTAAAGGAAATCAGTCCTGAATATTCATTGAAAGGACTGACGCTGAAGCTCCAATACTTTGGTCACCTGATGTGAAGAGCCAACTCATTGGAAAAGACCCTGATGCTGGGAAAGATAGAAGGCAAAAGGAGAATCGGGTGGCAGAGGATGAGATGGTTAGATAGCATCACTAACTCAGTGGACAGGAATTTGAGCAAATTCCAAGAGACAGTGGAAGACAGAGGAGCCTGGTGTGCTCCAGCCCATAGGGTCATAAAGAGTAGGACACAATTTAGCGACTGAACAGCAACAGTTCATCATACGCCAGGGATCACTCCGAATGTTTCTTTTCATTCTGACTACAGTATTATGAGGCAGAAACTATTATCATCCTCTAATTTTATTCAGATGAACAGAGACAATAGCCTCAGAAAGATTAAGGGTGGGTCATTCCCAAGGTCACCCATCACTCAGAGAGGATGAGTTCACAGAGCCCATGTCCAAACCACCACACACACCTACACAAGGGAGGGGTTTCTTTTTTAATGTCTGTGATGTGTTTCCCAAATACACTGGGGCAGAATGCACAAAAAAATGCAAACTGGCCTCTCTAGAGTCATAGGATTCTATGACACTTTTTCTCTTCTTTGGTTTCCAAATATCCCACTAAATTTTTAAAATTTAATAAAGTTAATAGTAAAGGCCTGGGGGCTTCCCTGGTGGCTCATTGATGGGGAATCGGCCTGCCAATGTAGGGTTCAATCCCTGGTCCAGTAGATCCCACAAGCCATGGAACAGCTAAGCCTATGCATTGCAACTACTGGGCCTGTGCCCTGGAGTCTGGGAGCTGCAGCTACGGAAGCCCACGGACCCTAGAAACCATGCTCCGCAACAAGAGAAGTCACCGCAATGAGAAGCCCGTACACCACAACTGCAGAGTAGCCCCTGCTACCCACAGCTGGAGAAAACCTCGAGCAGCCCCGAAGACCCGGCGCAGCCAAAGACAAATACATAATATTAAAAAAACAGCGAAGGCCTCTGCGAGCCCCCGTTTATCTGTGCGTCCCTGGAGATCGCAGAGTGGATCTCTGCACACTTTGCTGACGGATGCATCTTTGTGCTGGGGAATGAGAGCTTTGGTTCTTAGTCCCAGTGACTGTGTGTCTGTGTACCTGTGTGAGTGTGTGTGTGTGAGTGCTTGAGTGTGTGTGCCTGCATGTGTACTGGGTGGGCATAGGAGCTGGATTTGGGGTTATTTATTTTGGAAAGACTTTCCAGATGATTCTGCTAGTCATATCCATTTTGCTTGAGAATGATTCTTTTAAACTTATTTTTAACACTAGAATTAACCTTCAACACCACTATAACTAATTCTACTAGCTAAACCCAACCACTTGTTCTTACTACAAATGAAAAACCTTATTTTTTATTTCCCCACCCTGTTATCAAAGCCAGTTGTGCTCATTCAGGAATATTTAAAAGATACAAAGAAGCAAAAAGAAAAAAAATACAAGAAGTACCATCACCAGTATTTATACTTTGGTATAAATTTCCTCTTGGTCTTTTAAACACACATAAATAATAACGTGTGTGTTCAGTACAAACAGATAACTGATCCAGTATCTTTCTCTTTAAACTTACTATGTCATAAATCCTTTCCATTTGACTAATGTATTGGGAAATCTGCTTAAAAGCTTTTTAGTATTCTATCAAGAGCATTTGCAATAATTTTGTCACCTATCTTATGATTGGGTATTTCAGGGATTTTCCTCCCTCAAGTTTATTATTGTGAAAATGCTGAAATGAATCTATGCCTATTTTTTTAATTGGTTTGGTTTCAAGAGAAGAAATTATTGACTAAAAGAATATGAATATTTTTCAATCTTAAAGTGTGTTTCAAAATTTATTTCAAAAATTTTCAAAATGATTTATTTTCTCTGCAATAGTGCATTAAAGTGCCTGTTTACACACCCACTCTCCAGCTCTGGGTGATCTGAAGCACAGAGGAAAAAACCAACAGCAACTTGCTCTTTTAAAAACAACTTCACATACAACAAGATGCCCATTGTGGATCAAAATGCCCATCCACATACTTCAACAGGAAATCTCCGTCCCAAGCCACAGGTTTATAGTATTTGAATCAGGTGAACTGAAGCAAACCTGAGAAAAAGCCAAAACCCAAAATAATCTAGGTTGAGCTATTTAAATGATCCTAAATTTTACTGATGAAACAGTTTTCTCTCTGCATGACTCATCCATCATTTTGTTCCCTGAAAGGTGTGGTTGAGAGGCAGAACTGAACTGCAAGCACAAGTTAAGATGGACTACAAGGCTTTCAGCCCCCGAACCTGAGGTCACCTGAGGATGTCAGCCAGCCTGCCTGCCAGCCACGCTGTAGGACAGAAGCTCCCATCCAGATCCCTTAGGAACTGTGTCAAATTTGTCAAGCATTCTTCACTCTTAACATGTGATGCATGAAGCGGGGCGGAAAAGAGACAGAAGTAGTGAGAAGTATTCAGTGCTGGCCTCCAACAGGAGGAGGTAAAACATAGCTTCAGTAAAGGAAATTGACACCATCTCAGTTCAGTTCAGTCACTCAGTCGTGTCTGACTCTGTGACCCCATGGACTGCAGCACGCCAGGCTTCCCTGTCCATCACCAACTCCCAGAGCTTGCTCAAACTCATGTCCATTGAGTCAGTGATACCATTCAACCATCTCATCCTCTGTTTTCCCCTTCTCCTCCGGCCTTCAATCTTTTCTAGCATCAGAGTCGTTTCCAAGGAGTTGGCTCTTTGCATCAGATGTCCAAAGTATTGGAGCTTCAGCCCCAGCATCAGTCCTTCCAGTGACTATTCAGGACTGATTTCCTTTAGGATTGACTGGTTGGATCTCCTTGCAGTCCAAGGGACTCTCAAGAGTCTTCTCCAACACCATAGTTCAAAAACATGAATTCTTCGGCACTCAGCTTTCCTTATGGCCCAGTTCTCACATCCACACATGACTACTGGAAAAACCATAGCTTTGACTAGATGGACCTTTGTCGGCAAAATAACGTCTGTTTTTTAATATGCTGTCTAGGTTTGTCATAGCTTTTCTTCCAAGGAGCAAGTGTCTTTTAATTTCGTGGCTGCAGTCATCATCTGCAATGATTTTGAAGCCCAAGAAAATGAAGTCTCTCACTATTTCCATTGTTTCCCCATCTATCTATGGCCATGAAGTAATGGGACCAGCTGCCATGATCTTAGTTTTTTGAATGTTGAGTTTTAAGCCACCTTTTCCACTCTCCTCTTTGACTTTCATCATTTCCCTTTTTCACTCTCTTCTTTCACTTTAAATTTTTTAAGTGATACATCATCTCCCTTAAAAAAAAAGTATTTGGCTGTGCTGGATCTTAGTTGTGACACCCTGGATCTTTAGTTGCAGCACTCAGGATCTTTTATTAATAGTTGCAGCATGCAGGATCTAATTGTCTGACCAGCATTGAATCTGGGCCCCCTGGATTGGGAGCAGGGAGTTTTAACCACTGGACCACCAGGGAAGCCCTGAGACCATTTCCCCCCCTTTTTTTTTTTCAACAAATGGGATGTGAGAAGGGATCCAAAATGGAATACAGTGACAAACCCAAATGACAAATGAGAAAGCCGAGAAGAAATGACAACCCAGCAGCAATGAACACACCCCAGACCCAGATTTTGGTTCCTAATTGTCCAGTTAAAGGAACAGGGATTCTTGGAGAAACAGATGACACCTGAGCTGGCTCTGGGAAGGTACAAGATTAGTCAGGAACATTCTGTGGTGCCAGAAAGTAAGACAGTGACCCAAATACGATGGTTCAGTTCAGTTCGGTCGGTCAGTTGTGTCCGACTCTTTGCAGCCCCATGGACTGCTGCACGCCAGGTTTCCCTGTCCATCACCAACCCCTGAAGCTTGCTCAAACTCATGTCCATAGAGTCAGTGATGCCATCCAACCATCTCGGTCTCTGTCATCCCCTTCAATCTTTCCCAGCATCAGGGTGTTTTCCAATGAGCCAGTTCTTCCCATCAGGTGGCCAAAGTATTGTAGTTTCTGCTTCAGCATCAGTCCTTCCAATGAATATTCCGGACTGATTTCTTTTAGGATTGACTGGTGGAGTCACTGCCAAAGCAGGAGTGAACTTGAAGGATCTCCAGTGAGTAAATCTTGGATAAATTGGACAATAAAAACATTGTATGATAGTCATGGATTATAATCCCTAGAATAAATTAAATACCCAAGAGTCCATACTATTACAAAGAACAGAACAAATAAAGAACAGTTCTTACAATGAAATTCCAATTAATACATGTAGAAAGAATGATGAAAATAGAAAGTCCTTATTTGAGTAACACATATTATTAGTTGTTGTAGTCCAAAAGCATTCAATGGAAAGCAAATTTGGTGAGTGAAAAGTGTGATGAGAAATGGGTGTTTACATAGACTCAGTGTAACTCCCCACCAGATACTTATTTCAAAGAGAAATATGCTAACAACAGTAAGCAATCCCACAAAGACCACTTTAACCAAATCAAGATGACCATTAGTAGTAATGAGACATATGGATCTCGTGTTCCACTGTTATAATGCACTGAGAAAGGCATAGCATTTCTTATGGGGCATCCTGGAGAAAAAATACATAACATCAGTCTCATCAAGAGAAAATATCCGGCTAATTCAAATAGAGAAACAGTCTAAAAACCAATGGATGCCTGAAGTTCTTCACTCACACTGAGCTCATAAAAGACAGACTGAGGAAGCGTTGCTGTTTGGCGGCCAAGTGGTGTCTAACTCTGTGACCCTGTGGACTGTAGCCCCCCAGGCTCCTCTGTCCAAGGGATTTCCCAGGCAAGAATACTGGGGTGGGCTGCCATTTCCCTCTCCAGGGAATCTTCCTGACCCAGGGATCAAACCCACATCTCCTGCATTGGCAGATAGATTCTTTATTGCTGAGCCACCTGAGAAGCTCAGTTAATAGTGTTATGTCAATGTTAATTTCCTGGTGTTGATAGCTGTACTATAGCTTATGTCAGAATATTTGAAGAAGCTGAAAGCACAGAGTATACTAGAATAATTTCTGTACTATTTTTGCAATTGTAAGTCTGAAATTCTTTCAAAAAAAGCAAAAAAGGCATACTTTTATTGGGTTTCAAATCTTTTCATTGGGAATTTCACTTATAAATCACTTACTGAAATTTTAACAATACTTAAACCTTCATTAGGTCATGTAACTTGATCTCTTTAACAACACAGAGCTTATGGAAATAAAATGAGCTAGGGAAGGAACTGTTTTATTTTTATAATTAAAATATAGTTGATTTACAATATTGTGTTAATTTCAAGTGTACAGCAAAGTGATTCAGTTATAGATATACTCTCTTTCAGATTCAGGAACTGTATTTTAGTGTTGAGCTGTAGAGCCAATAGCTAATAGGCATCAAGAAAAACTCAACATGTTGACTATTAAGAGGTTAAGTTGAACTAATTATAGAAATCCTTGATATGCTGTGTTGTGCTAAGTCACTTCAGTCGAGTCCAACTCTTTGCGACCCTATGGACTGTAGCCTACCAGGCTCCTCTGTCCATGGGGTTCTCCTGGCAGGAATACTGGAGTGGGTTGCCATGCCCTCCTCGAGTGGATCTTCCCGACTCAGGGATCGAACCTGGATCTCTTAATTCTCCTGCATTGGCAGGCAGACTCTTTACTACTAGTGCCACCTGGGAAGCCCCCTTGACATGCTATCTTGATTAAAAAGAACTCCAACTAGCATTTATAGGAATACATTAGCAGAGACTAATCGAGAATCTCCCCAAAGCATATATTTAGTCAAGGCATTTTCAGAGACATACCTTGGATTTCCTGCAACTGGATTAAGCAGCAGGTCAATTAGCTCTTCCAATTGAAGGCCAGCTTCAGTTTCATGGATAATTAAGCCAGAGCTAGCATATCACTTGAGTAAGATGTAAATTGTTGATTATTTCAGAATGAGCTATTTAAGGGAACCCTCCAGTTGGCTATGGGTTTTATCAGAAACTGAAAGAATAGTTAAAAGTCAGAATTTTAATCACATTTAATCCCTAAGTCTCTGAATTTAAATCCTGCCTGCATTTCAAACTACAGATGATTTCCATCACAAAACTTCCACTAAATCTTCTCACTGAGGTAACATTCTAACCTTCTGTAATTTTTATATCCTTTAGCAAATCCCCACAAAGATGATCTAACAGAATAACAGGGAAAATTCTCCATGATTACTGGGAACTAGGAAAAGGTAACCATCCAAATTCCTAAATTCCTGATGCTCTGAAATAAGAAATGGTGAGTGAACTCCAGGAGATAGTGGAGGACAGAGAAGGATGCTGTGCTACGGTCCATGGGGTTACAAAGAGTCGGACACAACTTCGGACACAACTTAGCAACTGAACAACAACAACCAGAAAAAAATAATGTAAGGGAAAGGTGAACCATCCCACCATTTACATCTTCCAGAGGGGGCTGTGGGTTATGGTGGCTGCGTGCATAGGGACTGAATTTCAGCCCTGCTGAAGCCTGACCTGGGGCACCCTCAGCCTATAATACCTGCCTAGAGAGAGGTGGGGGACTGGGGGCAGCTCCCTCACAGAGCAGAAAATTCTGCTGCATCAGGTCCTGCTGACCTTTGTCAGCTGGCAGTGGGAGTTAAAGACTCAGAGCTCCCAGGCAGCTGATGGCCCGCTGGGAGGGAGAGTGTCCCCACCAGAAGACTTCCCAGGTTTGTGCCCCCTTCCATTACCTGCAGTTTCTACCTTTCACACTAAATTACATTAAATCTACCAAAAAGAGAGACCAAGAATTCTGAAATTTTCCATTTTTTAAAAATCTGGAATAGGTTTCTATCTGTCAGGATAAAATAAATAAATAAAAAAGCATTGAAAACTCACCTGTTTCTGCAGATGAAAAGATGAAACCAGTTGGCCTATTCAGGGAAACTGAGTCTCCATGAAAGAGAGGCATTTTAAGAAACAAGAAAGATTAAAAAAAAAAAGAAAAGAAACCAGAGCTAAGAAATTTGAAATATATATTGTAAATGAGATATGAGGAAGTTTTTTTTCTTCATGATCAATTTACTGGTGCAACTGGAGAAAAAGAGCATTCTCTAAGTATTATACACCCAGCTAAACTACCAATAAAGAATAAAGGCAAAATGAAGACTTGGTAACATTCAAGAAATCAGAATATTATCTTCCATATGCCCAAAATGTGCTTTGGAATTTGTTGTTGTTGTTCAATTGCTAAGTCATGTCTGACTCTCTGTGACCCCATGGACAAGCAGAACATCAAGCTTCCCTGTCCTTCACTATCTTCTGGAGTTTGCTCAAATTCATGTCCACTGAGTTGGTGATGTCATCCAACCATCTCATCCTCTGTTGTCCCTTTCTCCTGCCATCAATCTTTCCCAGCATCAGGGTCCTTTCCAATGAGTCAGCTCTTCACATCATGTGGTCAAAGTATTAGAGTTTCAGCTTCAGCATCAGTCCATCCAATGAGTATTCAGGGCTTATTTCCTTTAGGATTGACTAGTTTGACCTCCTTGCTATCCAAGAGCCTCTCAAAGAGTTCTCCAGCACCACAGTTCAAAAGCATCAATTCTTCAGCACTTAGCCTTTTTGATGGTCTAACTGTCATATCCAGTGTACATTCCATAGTACATGGCTACAGGAAAAACCACAACTTTGACTATATGGACCTTTGTTGAGAAAGTGTTTTGGAATAAAATCCAGCAAAATCAAAGAGGGATCCAAGGGGAAAAAAATTCAAGAATCAATGGGAATAAACCAGAAGTACAATGAAAAGAAACTCCAGATACTAACATAAAGACAAATGACATATGGAGGGAAAATGCAACCCACACCATCTACGAAGCTATATATGCATTATATATATCTAAAAAAGGCTCATCCTTGGAACATATGTGAAGCTCTTAGAGTCAATAGTAAATAAGAAAACCAATCCAACAGTAAGATGGGCAAAAAATTTGGCAAAAAATGATATCCAGTGATCAATAAATATATGAAAAGATGCTCAACTTCATTGGTCATTTGCCCAAATCAAAAACACTGTGAAGTTTCTTAACACTGTGAAGAATAAATCAAATATTTTTTAAAACACACAATACCAAGTGCTGATGAGGGTGTAAAAGAACTATAACTTTCGTACACAGCTCATGGGAGTGTAAATTGGTAAAACCACTTTGAAAAGCTCCATGAGTTAAACAGAAACACTTGTATCAAGAATTTGGAATTCCAGATCTTGGCTCTCCTTGCCGTTTACCAGGAGTGTGTGCATTGGGAACTTTTCCACAAGAAGCCTGGTGTAGGAACACCAGCAAGAAGCAGATGGCACACTCAGGCTGAGGAGTGTGAGAGAGCTTAATAAACAGATGATGAACAAGCAGGACCCTGACTCCCAGGTTACCACCTGTGGGCTAAGCCTTTAGCTGAAATGCGGTTCCCCTCCTCCAGCAATATGTCTCATCACCGCAGGGAATCCATGCTGCCCATTGAAATCTCAACTTCGGACTCCACTGCATTACAAATTCCGCGTTCACTAGGGGGTGCTGTAATGGTTCCACTTGGAATTGAGGCTACCATCATTTTGGGCTCCCCATGCCAGTGGCCAGCAGGCAAAGAAAGGAATTACTCTAGGAACTGACACTTGGAGCCATAGCGTTCTTTGTGGTGGGGCTGCCCTGTGCATTGTGGTCAGCATTCCTGACCTCTGTGACCACCACCACCAAAGGTGACAACCCAAAATATCTCCAGACATTGCCTAATGAATCTTGGGGGCCAAAATTTCTTCCAGTTGAGAATCACTGATCTAGGTTATCATCCACAGCTGTGGGGACGTCCAGGTTTTGGACAATTAGTTGTGACAGTCACACAGTTTCATCAGATGTGTTTTATGATCTGCTCCTCTGCTGAGAAGCTAATACAGGCAAGGTTAGGATTCCAGGTCAAAGGTCTCAAAATGGCTTTCATGTCCAAGGCTACTTTCTCAGACAACTACAGGCCCTTCCCAGCTCGAAAGGTGGTTTTTCCTGTAAGATACATAAAAGACAAGGTTTATGCTTTCTAATATCTTTTAAAAATATTTGAGACCACTTGGTATCGAGGAAAGAGAATGGGCTAGAATCAGAGAGTGGGTAGAACCTGGGCTGCGTCATTGCCATCGTGTAGGGTTGAGCTTCTGGGGTTGGGAGACAGTTTCCTCAGACTGTAGAACAGTACCTGACCCCATGAGCTTCTCGGCAAGAGTGAATGGCCTCACACTTGTAAAGCATCAGAGAAGCCTCACCTGATGCTTCTCTCCTGGTTGAGGTTGGGCTTCTATTAATAGTTACCGCTTTTCTCCTTTTAATATGCTGTTTCTCCCTCTTTATCATCGTGGGTGAGAAACATCTCAGGGGTGTCTAGCTGCCACACCAAGTCTTGCTCATGCTTTTGAACCAGGAAGAACTGACAGCTCCACACACCTGAAACAGAGCGTTAGACCTTCATCAACTTCTCCTGAGTCGACGTGGAATGACCCCCAAGGACACGACTGGGTGTGGTGCGCTGAAAAAGCAGGCTTTGCGAATCCTCAGGATCCACGCAGCCCAGGTTGGCCAATGGGCAGGGGCTGACTGACTGTCATCTCGGCCCCACCTTTGTAGAGCTGACCTAAGTCAGGAGCCAGCTGAAGAGGCTTGTTTCAGGGCCTGTTCCTGAGAAAGCTGTTTGGAAAAGGCAAAGGGCAGTCAGGGAGCTAGAATGTACGTGTGCAGGTAACACACACACAGATACACACATGAACACAGTCTCACACACACGCAAGTTTCTCATACACACTATGCGCTTACACATAGGTGTATACACAAGCTCACACACACACACACTTCCTCATGCTCACACAAGGCTAACACACATTCACACACTCCTACACACACCCTCTCACACACTCACTGACCCACACACAGACTTTCTCTTATGCTGTCGGGTCGCACGCCGAAGGCCTGCAGGCCTGTCACTGCCCAGTCGCCAGACTGAAGAAAGAGCCCACCGACGGGTGATAAAGGACCTCGAGTCTCTGCTGGACCAGGGTCCTTACACGTCTGGAGCTGAGTCCCTGGAGCGACTCCCCGGCACGGACAGCACTCGACAGGCAGGACCTGGCAGCAATCTTCACCCCTCGTGGTGCGGGGAGAAGGAGGCTGACTTGCATAGATGGAATTGCTGTCAGGTGGGCTCCTCGGTTGCCATGGAAACCGGCAGCTGGGTCACATCCCTCAGGTTAAGCATCACGGCAGGGGGGCAGAGAGCAGAGTGTCCCCTTTAATGAACTAGCTGGTGGAGCCATCTGGCCTAAGGGTTAGAATTAGCTGGGGTGGGGGCAGGCTTGTTCCTGCACGCAGGAGCAGGTGGAGCAGGGGCTAGGTGAGAAGGGGCTCAACTAGAGAGCTAGAGAAGAGCCAGCCCCAGAGGCCTGATGGCGCACGCGCTCACACACTCCCATGCAGCCCTCACCCCATCAACACTCAGCTCCCGCTTCCGCTGTGACTCAGGGTTCCCATGATGGGCTTGGCACTGGGCTCGCTCCGTCCTCCAGCTGCCTCATCCCGTGATGAGTCACAAGGCTCGTGTTTGTGTCGCTGCTTGGAGGAGCTGGGCTTCGTCCAGGTGTTCTCTTGGACAGCGGGGGACGTGCGGGGGAGGAGGGTGGGAGAGAAGCAGGGTCACTCTGGACCAGGGATGGAGAGAGTTGTTGTGAGCGCAGGAGATGCCTGCTGGCGCCCAGCCTGGGGGCCTCCAGGGGCCCCGCCCACCGCGGGAGCAGAGACCAGGGGCGGGGGGCCGGCTGCACCCCACCCGAGGAGGAAGCAGCCTGCCTCCCGCAGGAGCCAGCTTAGGTGCTGTGGGGAAATCTGAGGTGGAAGGGCATCTGCCCGCACCCACCCCCTCACCGGCTCCGCCGAGTGAGCTCAAAGTCAGAGCAGCTTTAGAGACGTTTTGCTTTGAGCCTACGTGGCATTGAGAAAAATCCCAGCGAACAGGACATTTTAGTAAATAAATATGCTCTCCTGAAATTCAGGCGGGCCTTTATCTGAGAGCTGTTGATAAGGGTCAGGAGGAGCCGAGGAACAATGCTGTCTCTGTTTCTTCAGGGTAGCGGTTAATATTTTTTTAAGGCAAAAGGCAAAGAATATTTTAGCTGCCAGAAATGCATGAACTTAGGAAACTCGTCTAAACTACTTCTCTAAAGAGCTTAGACCCCGTGACTCACAGAGGGCCAAATGCAACTGAGACTCACTTCCCAGCAGATCATCTGTCCGCATGTGGAGGCCTTCTGAGTGAGCCTGGCAGGCGTTCCTCCTGAGCGATAATGAGCGGGGGGTGGGGGGGTGGGGGGGGTGGGGGGGGTGTTCCCACCAGGTTCAAGGTTCAGGGGAAGGAGCCCACGTAGAGGCCTCCTCGAGGGGTGTGGGAACCAGATCCACAGCCTCGCTTTTCCTTCAGGAACTACAGGAAACAAAACTCAGATCGCTCAGAACATGGGTGGGCTCAGGCCAGCGGCGCGGTGACCCCCCCAGAGGCGGGGCTCCAGGCACTGAGCTGGGACGGCTCAGAGTGGCCCTTGGGTGGTGCTGGGGAGGGTGGCCCGGTGGCTTGGAGTTGGGGTCTTCGTGGGACCCTGGGCTTAGATTTCATTCAGGGAGCACCTGAAGACCAGACTCAGGCATGACTCGAGAATGGGTGGGGTGCGGGGACCCAGGGGTCCTGGCCCAACCTCAGGTCTCCCCCAGTACAGAGGATTGGCAGGGGGCTAGGCTGAGAGTCGATCCTCCTGGCCAGGGGCTGGCCTGGGGCCAGGCGCTCCACACCTGTGTCCGCTTCAGATGCAGAGAGCAGTCCCGTGCCCTGTCTGCATGGCTGCATGCAGCTGCATGACCTGCAGAAAGCCCACATGCAGACCCCGGTTCAAAGCCGAAGTCAGCACAGGGCCCCCTGAGCAGTCCTTACAGTGAGCCTGAGGTGGGGGACTCCGCTGAACCCAGGAGGGAAGCCAGGTGGGCTGTCTGGGTGGCACCTTCGGGCCGGGCCTCCCCTGGTGCTGCCCCACACCCTGTCCAGGGAGGGCACCCATGTGGGGGCTGCTTTGGTGGCACACACAGGAAAGGGTGCATGGGGAGAAAAGAAAGGAGACAGATGAAGTGAGTTTTGGTGAATCATGTCTGCTATCCTTCAACTTCTAGTGGATGATCTCAAGCTTGTGTGTATATACACACATAGCATATTGTGTGTGTATGCATAGTAATATTGGGGCTCCCCATGTGGCACAGTGGTAAAGAACCCGCCTGCTAATGCAGGAGATACCAGAGACAAGGGTTTGATCCCTGGGTCAGGAGGATGTCCTTGAGGAGGGCATGGCAACCCAGTCCAGTATCCTTGCCTGGAGAATCCCCACAGACAGAGAACCTGGTGGGCTACAGTCCACAGGGCCACAGAGTCAGACACAACTGGAGGGACTAAGCATGTACACATATAGTCATATATTTGAGTTTAAACGCATTTTAAATTTGGACGTTGCCAGTGGTTCAAGGGTTACACTTCAGACTTTAAAGGAATAAAATCCTCTTCCTGGTACAGAAATTTATTCAATTAGACAAAAATGCTGGTTCTTTTTCTTAAAATGTTGAGGAGACACATTTTTGAACTGGGGCCTTTTAAAAAATTCACACTTTTTGAAGTGCTGTGAATTCCTTTTCAGGGATTGACATTAAGGATATTTAGTCTGTTAAAATTCACAAACCTATTATGATGTTAGAAAACAGACTAAGCACTTAGTGACCCTCCTAATTCTTGTCTAGACCAAACTAGACACAGAAAATGGCCACAAAATAACTGAGTCTAAACCGATGCTTTTTAACAATGGAAAAACCTTCGACTCTTTGTGTTTTTAATTACAGGATGGGTTCATAAATGCCAAAGTTTCCAAGTGTATTTTGAAGTTAAGTGAATTAATTTCTCCAAGAAAGCTCCTACTCCCCTGGCAGCAAAGAGGCTGAGAGAGCTGAGGACCTTGGTCATGACCAGAGCTGATGTCTGGGAATGGTTTTTGTTCTGTCGTTGGGGTCTGGTTTCTCTTATAAACGAAGAATTAGTGGGTCACAAAGAGAAAGGGGGAGAGAACACTGTACCAGGGGCCAGGTTGTGGTGACTTGGATGGACAAAATTAAGGTTGGTAGTAGCCAAGCTCCATAAAAAAGTGGACAAGAGGCACAGGGGTGTGTGACTCCCTCAAAAATGCGTGCAGCACGCCAGCTCTATTTTGCGTGTGTTCTCAGTCTCTGAGTCACGTCCGACTCTTGCGACTCCGTGGCCTGTAGCCCACTAGGCTCCTCTATCCATGGGGATTCTCCAGGCAAGGACACTGGAGTGGGTTGCCATATCCTCCTCCAGGGGATCTTCCTGATCCAGGGATCAAACCCATGTCTCCTGCATTAGCAGGCGGATTCTTTACCACTGCATGACCTGTGAAGCCCCTATTTTGCAAATGTCCCCCAAACAGACATGAACACCCAGCATTATAACACTCTGACTTAGATGGAAAACGAGTTCTCACTCCAAGCAGGCGCCCCTTTCTCTCCTGTGCTATGAGAGGGGAAAGTTGTTTCTGGCTCATACAAAGGTGCGCAGGCTGAGCAAGGCCCCCGGTGTGATGGGCACACAGCCCCAGGAGGACGGAGTGTCTGTCTGTCCCTTAACCACATGGTGACTCTCCACTTTCACCAATGTCACCTCTTGGGCTTCCCTGGTGGCTCAGTGGTAAAGAAGCTGCTTACGCTGCAGGAGATGCAGGTTTAATCTCTGGGCTGGGAAGATCCCCTGGAGAAGGAAAAGAACAACCCACTCTAGTCATCTTGCCTGGGAAATCCCATGGACAGAGGAGACTGGTGGGCTACAGTCCATGGGGTTGCAGAGTCAGACCTGACTTAGCGACTGAGCACGACCTCTTGACTATGCACTGCCCTATTCAAGACACTTTTCAAGCCCTTACCCTAAAGTCCCTTGGGATAGCCTATCTCCTTATCGGACTTCTACCCTAAAACGTGACTCCTGAAGGACAAGCATTTCCTGGCTTGTGGCTTGTCAGTGACAGGTCTCTCCAGGCAACTAACAACTGTGCAGCTTTTGTCCTTGTAAGCCCGACTCTTTTTCTTCCCTGGAACACTCTTTGGGAATTACCCAAATCTGTGTTTCCCAAACTGCAATTCTGAAGACCGCAATCGCAATCAAGCTCTCTGTTCTCTCACTATATAAACCAGGACGCAGAATGCTAATCACCAGGGTTGACATGGTTGTATTGGACGGCAGAGACACCTTAGGTCTCCACGCCCCAAAGCCCTGTCTTCACAGAGCCAGCCACCCACCCTGCAGGGCTAGGCAGTCCCTCCATGGCTGGTTGATGGCAGGTTTCCATTTAGTCTGTCTGAACTGGGGTTCCTAGGTGATGCCTGACTTGTGGTCCAGGGAACATGTTTTGAGACCCAGGGCTTTAGGGACCTGCCCTCGCCATGAATATGATTTTCTACAACTGAGAATTTGATGAAACCTGGAGTTAACTTTCTGACGAGAGCAGGGTGCTCTTACGCCTGTGCTGCAGTCAAGGGCAGGGCACACCCTTGAACGTGCAGGGCCGAGGCCACCTGCCCGGGTGGTGCTGAGACCTGACCAGGACTGGAGCTGCAGCCACCACCTCTGCGCTTCCTCCTGGGGGTGGGGGGGGCATGGACCTCCCTGTGCTGCCCTGCAGGTGACCTCTCTTAGCAAACATCCAGGATAATTCGGTTAGGTTTTGTCTATTTTATTAAAATTAAATTATTTATTTTTATTTTAAAGTTATTTTATTTTTAATCAAAACTTACATATTTAAGTATTATTGTTATTTTTTTTTATTATTATTTAAGTTTAATTTTTAAATTTAGCCTACATTTGGATTTGGTCTTCTGAACTGATGAATTACAAGTATGTGACAACCGCTCCCCCCGACCCCAAGAATTATGCCTTGGTTAGGTCTTTTAATTTTTTCCCCTAATTACTAGGAATTTGGTTCCAAATTCACCACAAACTTTCCATCTTGCCAAGTCTTAGTAAACTCGCCCATTCCACTCTTATGACAAAAGGACTGACATCTCAAGGGCCGATCAAAAAACTTAGAAACTAAGAAAACGCAACTCCTGTTTGTCAAAAATATCTAGTAATGGCATTGTCTCCTTTAGGAAAGATTTCTTTCTCTACTGAGACTGTGTTTTCAGACTGTGTTACATCATTGATCATTTAAATCAACAGAACCTCTTACCTGGTTTTAGCTTGTCTTTACATATAGTGAGTGACCGGGTATCCAAAGCCTGGAACCAGAGGAATGACCCTGCCCGCCAAGTGAGTTACAACAGCAGTTTTAAAACAGAAAACGGAGGGACAGTGCAGGGTAAGAATCAAGCAGATGTCCGACTCTGGCTAAACTGTGGGCTTCAGATGGTTCAGTGTGGACCCTGCGTGTTTGGTTTCCCTGGTTGGAGTCCACAGCTGCCCTGAGAGGGGCATGGCTGGATGTGAAGAAACGCTCCCCCTGCACAGGATCCCATTGACAGCAGCAGCTCTGGGCACACAAAAGACATCAGATGGTATTAAAATAGGCACTGAGCAGAGATGGCATGGACCCCAGAAGACACAGCTGGAGACAAAAGCCTCCTAACCTTTTGAGATGGGTCCTCATTAAAGTGTTTCGGGCAAGACAAAAGCCCCCGAGGACACGCCCCATATTTCCACCCATGTTCTTTGTGTTTTATGGGAATGTGGGCTCAGAAACCCATGGAGCAGTTTGCTGGAAATTTAGATTTTACCAGAAGGCGTCCAGTAGACTTCAGGCTGCCAGCTGGATGTGCAACTTCTTGGCCTTTTCTTCTGTGACATCACTCATCACCCAGCCTCACAAACAACCTACTCCTGTTTTTAAGCTGCTATTTATCTGACGTGGGATGCCTGTGAATCGGTTTTTGTCACCCTAGGGGGTATTATGCGTGGGGCATCTGGCTGGCTGTCCCGCATTGGCTCCTCCCAGAGTGTAGGCACAGGCATACAATGAGGAAGACGTTATTAAGTCAAAACTGATTTTTGGCAATTCCTCCCATCATGTGACTCACCAGCAGAAAATGGCTCGGTTCCTTTTATTCAGAATGAAACCTTTGCCTGCAGCTCCACCCAGGAGCGATCCTGTGACTCACATCCAGGGTGCACACGCTGTGGTCAGGTGGGTGCACACGCGAGATTGGTGAGGTTCACTCATTTCTTGAAGAAACGTCTGAAGAACTGGTTTCCCACCGTCTCAACTGACCCAGGAGAACGTCACTGATCACTTAAATCAACACAGTGTCCACCCTGGTTTTAGCTTGTCTTGACATATTTAAACAGAATGATACTGACTTTTCCACTGTGTCCTGCAAACTTCCTTTCCTTGGAGAAGCAACAAAATCAAGGGTGTTTATTACTTTGCTGAACCTTAAAAAAAATGATCAAATTACCCAAGGTTATCAACTTCATGAACAAAGCAAGCCTCCAATGTCCTCATATTGCCGTGTTATTGTGGTTCTCACGAGGGGACACACAGGCACAGCATTTGCTGAAAAGGAGGTACAGTTGATCCTTGAACAACTTGGAGGTTAGAGGTGTCAGCCACCGCGCAGCTGAAAATCCATGGACAACTTTTGATTTTCTCGAGTTAATTACTCCTAGCCTACAGTTGCCCGGAAGTCTCATTTATTTGTGGCTGCAGTGGGTCTTCGTGGCTGCTTGAGCTTTCTCTAGTTGTGGTGAGCAGGGGCTACTCGAGTTGCCATGAGCGAGCTTCTCGTTGCAGTGGCTTCCCTGTTGCAGAGCCTGGGCTCCAGGACTCGTGGGCTCAGTAGTTGCGGCACACGGGCTTAGCTGCCCTGCAGCCTGTGGATTCTTTCTGGACCGGGGATCAAACCTGTGTCCCCTGTACTGGCAGGCAGATTCTGATCCACTGTGCCATCAGGGAAGTCCTGGAAGCCTTATGCATAACATAAATAGTTAATACGTATTTTGTATGTTTATATTACATATGTATTTCCAAGAGAAGAAAATGTTATTAAGAAAATCATAAGGAAGACAAAACGTATTTACAATATGGTATTGTGTTTACCAATACCATATGTTTATGTCATCTGTTTACAAGATGCACTGCATGTCTGCCAGTATCTACATCAATACTGCCTAATATGACACAAAACACTGTAGATGTTACACATATTACTAACACTAGACATCAAAAGTGAACAGATCATTATAAAATTTTTATAGCAGAGTATTACAGTCATATTCATAATACAGCACTGGAAGTATTACATTAAAAAAAAAAACACTTACCTGTGATGACAGACTAACACTCAGTTTCTCTAAATAGGAGAGACACACTGTACACAGATGTCATTCTTTGAAAGCAGTGTCATAAAATAGTAAGAAAAGTAAGCTATTATTACTTTTATACTAAACATCAGTTACCTTATTCCTATATAAGGACAAACTATATATATATATATATTTATGCACTCATAATTATCTTATTTTTATCAATATTCCTAGGCTATGTGATTCACCTGCAATAAAAATTTTTCCAATCTGTTTATTGAAAAATGTGCCCATAAGTAGACTTGCGCAGTTCAAACATGTGTTGTTCAAGGGTTGACTGTATTTACTCCAATTGATGAACTGCCAAGAGTCAATAGATGGCTTTGCTTCTCTGCCTTTCAACGCAGGGTTGACTGCATGTTGTGTTTACAAGATCCCCCAAACTCACCGAGAGCTAAGAGGCTCTGGGAAAACTGACTGTCTTTCCCAGAGGTGGGTCAGGCCTGGCATAATTTGGGCGGTTGGATGCTAGTGGTTGGGATTCTGTTCTTCCTTTTGCTACAAAAAGTGGAAATGAGGTAAGAGGGAGACCAGGAAACTGTCCCTGACATAACCAGTGCGTGAATATTCCCTCCAAACATCCTCAACAAGCAGCTCCTTTAACTTGGTACCAAGGAGAGCTGATGGACGGGACTCTCAGGGTCTCTGAGACAGTGCAGACCACTGCTGTGTAGTATGCACTGGGCACAGTGTTGGTGAACACCCAGAAGGTTCAGAGGGAGCTGGGCTGGGAGTATAAAATCCACACAGGATTTCAGAGACTTGGTATAGAAAAAAGAATGTAAAATAATCTCATTAATATTTTTGATACTGATGACATGGTTGAACCACTAACATTTTGGATTGGGCTGAATAAAATGCTACAATTAATTTCATGTTTTCCTTTGTCACTTTTTTAAAGTGGCTACTAGAAAATTTAATATTACATATGGATACAACTTCTATTTCTATTGCATAGGGCTTGTCTAGACAGTTTGAAAGTTCTTCTTTGCTCAGTCGTATCTGACTCTTGGGACCCCACAGACTGCAGCCCGCCAGACCTCTCCGTCCATAGGATTTTCCAGGCAAGAATATTGGAGAGGGTTGCCATTTCCTTCTCTAGGGATCTTCCTGACCTAAGGATTGAACCTGTGTCTCCTTCATTGGGAGTAGGTTCTTTACCACTGAGCCATCAGGGAAGCCCCTGAGTCAAAAGTAACCTTCTCTGAGGGAGAAGGTGAGGGTGGGACGTTCTGGGAGAATAGCATTGAAACATGTGTATTATCATATGTGAAACAGAACACCATTCCTTGTTCGATGCATGAGACAAGGGCTCAGGGCCGGGGCAATGGGATGACCCAGAGGGATGGGATGGGGAGGGAGGTGGGTGGGGGGTCCAGGAAGGGGAACACATGTAAACCCATGGCTAATTCATGTCAATGTATGGCAAAAACTATTACGATATTGTAAAGTCATGAGCCCCCAACTAAAGTAAATAAATTTATTAAAAAAAAAAAAACTAACCTTCTCTAACCATCTTCAATTTTGCTTTTGGAAGTACACAAAAATTTTCCATGTGAAAGTCTGGTATCTGAAGACCAATCATCACCTGACTCCATCTTCTCTTCTCATGTCTTACAGACCTTCTTCCAAAATATTTCTTCTACAACAAGTATTAAGGATTATTTATCCATTTGGAAAATGACTGCTGCTATCTTGCTGGGCAGTTTCTTTACTATGCTGAGGCAACTCTAACTGGGCTTTCCCAGGGAATGTATCTGACCTGTGAAGCACCCAGGTCCTTATCAGTTGTGGATTGTTGGGCTCAGTTGCTCAATCGTGTCTGACGCTTTGTGACCCTGTGGACTATAGTTACCAGGATCCTCTGTCCATGCGATTTACCAAGCAAGAATACTAGTTCAGTTCAGTTGCTCAGTTGTGTCTGACTCTTTGCGACCCCATAGACTGATGGACCAGGCCTCCCTGTCCATCACCAACTCCCAGAGCTTGCTCAAACTCAAGTCCATGGAGTTGGTGATGCCATCCAACCGTCTCATCCTCTGTCGCCCCCTTCTCTTCCTGCCTTCAATCTTTCCCAGCATCGGGGTCTTTTCTAAGGAGTCAGTTCTTCCCATCAGGAGGCCAAAGTATTGGAGCTTCAGTTTCAGCTTCAGCATCAGTCTGTCCAATGAATATTCAGGACTGATTTCCTTTAGGATTGACTGGTTGGATCTCCTTGCAGTCCAAGGGACTCTCAAGAGTCTTCTCCAACACCATAGTTCAAAAGCATCAATACTAGAGTGGGCTGCCATTTCGAATCCAGGGAATATTCCTGACTCAGCGATTAGAACCTGCTTCTCTTCTATCTCCTGCATTGGCAGGCAGATTCTATACCACTCTGCTTTCTGGGAAGCCCCAATACTACACTTGATTTTAGCCAAAAAGCCAAGAAGGGGGTGTTAGTGACTCGATAGTCAGAGCTTAATCTGTAGAAACCAGAGAATGAAGGATGTTCTTACAACCTTAGGTGAAAAGCATAAACTCTGTAAATAGATCTCTTGGCATTATGGGGAGGGTATGCAATGACCCAATGATGCTGTTCTCACACCCCTGTCTTCTTGCTGTTGAGGGCACAGCTTCCTGATGGTTATGGTTTGGTTCAGCAAATGCTCCACATTTTGGACGGAAGCTCTCCTGAAGCTGGGATCTGCTGAACCTTGAACGGGACATCAACATTCCGTTAGGCTGGGTGCTTTTAGGTAAGGATTTAGGATCAATGGAACAGCTTAAAATCAATGGATCATGTGGGATGATGTTTAGCTGTTCTTGGGAGGTGATGAAGAAGATGATGCCATCAGTGTGAAAGGCAAACCACACCTGGACTAGATGCCATTTCCAATAAGGACGACACAGGGTGGAAAGGACCAAGATAATCAACTTGCCACCAATGGGTTATTTGCTTTCTTTCAGGAATGGTGCTCTGTGGAGGGCTCAACATCACTTTCTACTGATACTCAGTCAGCCTTGGTGATACAGAACTTCTGAGAATTCAACGTTCACTACAAAAGTAGCTCTAATGATTTATTACTGACAAGCACGTATATAAATAAGCTATGTTTTGTTGTTCAGCTGCTAAGTTGTGTCCGACTCTTTGCGATCTTGTGGACTGCAGCACGCCAGGGTCCTCTGTCTTCCACTATCTCCCAGATTTTGCTCAAATTCATGTCCACTGAGTTGGTGATGCCATCCAACCATCTAATTCTCTGTTGTCCTTTCTCCTCCTGCCCTCAATCTTTCCCAGCATCAGGGTCTTTTCAGGTGAGTCAGCTCTTTGCATCAGGTGGTCAAAGTATTGGAGTTTCAGCTTCAGCATCAGTCCTTCCAATGAATAGTCAGGGTTTATTTCCTTTAAGATTGACTGGTTTGATCTCCTTGCTGTCCAAAGGACTCTCAAGAGTCTTCTCTAGCACCATAATTAAAAAGCATCAATTCTGGAGCTCAGCCTTCTCTGTGGTCCAACTTTCACATCCGTACATGACTACTGGAAAAGCCATAGTTTTGACTATATGGACCTTTGGTGGTAAACTGGTCTCTGCTTTTTAATACACTGTCTAGGCTTGTCACAGCTTTTCATCCAAGGAGCAAACATCTTTTAATTTCATGGCTGCAGTCACCGTCCACCACGTACATATATATATGTGTATACGTACACCATGTTTATAATTATTTCATTTTCTAAGTTAGTTTATTTTTTGAAAACAAGGATGCTCTCTTCCGTAACAATAGTAGGATCAACAAAATTAGGAAAATTAATGTTGAAACAAAATTATCTGAGATTTGGGACTTTATATAAAGGGCCAGACAATAAATACTTTAGCCTTCCCAGGACACAAGTGTCGGTCACAACTACTCATTTTGCTGTTGTGTGAAAGCAGTCACAGGCTGTACACACATGAATGGGCGTGTCTGTGTGCCCACAAAGCTTTATTTACAACAACGGTCAGTGGCCTGGTCTTGGCTGCAGGCTGCAGTTTGCAACTCCTGATGCAGTCTGCCGCCTCCTCAGATTTCACCAACTGTCCAGTAACGTGCTTTGTGATCTCCTTGCACTTACTACAGTGCTGCGTTTAGCTGTTGTGCCCCTTTAGTTTCTTTGGGACAGTTTTTCAAATGTTCTTTGTCTTGTATCAGAAAGACACACGAAAGTGGAAGTCCCCAGTTCCTTTCAGTGGAGGTGCTTCAGGAGGCAATGACCTGAGGATGGATGTCACTGCTCTACCGTGGACAGAGCCTAGTGTCTCTCAGTGGATGGAACTGGGAGATATACTTACGTCCCTCTCTATGCACGCATCCATCCAACCATCTACCCATCCATCCATCCATCTACCCCTCCAACCATCTTAAAAGCTAGGAGCTTATTATGCAATATCTCTAGTTTAGTCCAGCACCTCAGGATTCAGTCTAATGCTTCTTTTTTTCTAGAATTGTAACTCCTCTAACAGCGAAAAACCTGGATCCCATTATCTACAATACATTTATTTGTCCAGTCCTAAAATACACAGAAAGTAGTTTTAGAACAACTAGACTTTACTTTTGCAAAAAAGAAACCCACTAACTGGAGTTCAACGTATGTTTAAAGTTCTTTTTGTCATTAACCTCTGGACATATCATCTAAATAGTATGTTCAAAATTTACTTGAGTTACATCCCTTACCTTCAGGAAAGTTATTTATTTGAAATACAAGAGTGGGTCACTCCTCCTCCACACACACCCCACACTCCGTTATCATTTATTTCTTCTTTGAATATGTGAAATGTTAAAATAATTCCAGAAGTCAGAACTGTATAATAGAGAACTGACTCTAATTCCCCATTTTTTTCAGTCCTCTCCCCCTCAGTCTTTCCCATACCCTGAAAGCAAACAATTCCATTAGTTTCCTTGTTTCCTTTCTGTGTATTTGCCACTGATGAACAAATATATGTAGATTTTATTTCGTCTCTTACACAAAATACTGCAGACTCTAGACATTTTTATGCACTTTGCTTCTTTCTTTAACGACATATCCTAAAAATCTTTCCACCTCAGTGACTTTGATTACACCTTATTACAGATAGGTAGTACTCCCTCAAATGGATATGCCATCATCTATGCATGTGTATGCAATTAGGGTATTTCCAAACACTTTACAATCAGAAACAGAGTTGCAATGAATAACCCAGGGTGAGTGTATTTATATTGTGGGAGTTGAATCCTCAGGGTGAATTCCTAAAAATTAGTTGTGGGAACAAAAAGCACATAAATGCATATGCAATCCTTAGCTATTGCCAAATTCCCCTCTGTAAAAACTTCCAACATGAATTCCCACCAGTAAAGCATGAGAACCAATTTCCCCAGTTTTGCACCAGAATGCAATGCTGTACTCTTAGTTTTTGCCAACTGGATGGGTTAAGTTCAGTGTTCGAATTTGCATCTCTATTATAAAGTTGAACATCTATCCATGTTTAAGAGCCACTGTTGTAATTTTTTTGTGAGTTGTGTGTTCATATCTTTTGTCATTTTTTTTTCTTTAAATTCTCTCAATTTTTGTATTAGGAATACTACTAGCTCTTTTATGTTGTAAATATTTTCTCTCAGTTGTCAGGCATTGGGTTTATTTTTGGCCATGCAAATGTTTTATTTTTAGTCAAACTGATTGTTCTTTTCTTTAATCAGAATTTTGAGCCACAGGAGCCTTTCCTTCGCCCAGGTGAAAGAGGAATTCATCTACTTTTTCTTCTGGGACTGGTGTGCTTTCATTTTTTGACATCAAGATCCCTGATCTATTGGAACTTTATTCTAATGGACTTTTGACTTTTCTAGTGGCTAACCAATCTTCCCAGAACCATTTAGCACAAAGCCTACTTTTACCCCAGTGATCTGAGATGCCACCTTTATCCAGTATTCATTTGGGTCTATTTCTCATCTCTCTGTTCAGTTCCACTAGGCTGTCTGCTACTCATGCTCCAGTGCCTTGCTGTGTTAATAAGAGAGGCTCTGCACTGTTGGAATATCTGATAGCATAGTGCTCCCCACACCCGTGTCTGCAGAGGACTCCCAACTGTCCATTTTGCTTGACTGGAGTTACTTATACATTTAGAATTACATATTCCCATTGCCTGTTGGACTCATGGCTGTAGTAGGAAAGTGGTCTCCTGAAGACGTCCATACCCTAACTCCCGGGACCGTGGGAAAGAGAAATTAAGACAGCAGATAAAATGAAGGTGACATGAGTTTGAGCAAGCTCTGGGAGTTGGCGATGGACAGGGAAGCCTGGCACACTGCAGTCCATGGGGCCGCAAAGAGTCGGACATGACTGAATGACTGAGCTGAACTGGATCATCCTATTTAAAACTAGATTATCCTGCATTTCCAGGTGGGACCAATGTAACCACAGGGATCCTTCCAAGTGGAAGGGGTGGCAGGAAAGAGGACCTGAGGGGGCAGCGTGAAGGACTCGGCCTGACACTGCTGGCCGTGAAGAGGCAGGAAGAGGGCCATGAGCCGGGGGAAGCAGGAGGCCTCTGGAAGCTGCAACGGGCCAAGAAAATGTCCCTGACGGCCTCCGAGGAATGCGGCCCTGCTAAAAGCCAGCCTTAGCCCAGGAGACCAGCTCAGGTTTCCGAGCTGTGGAACCGTAAGAGGGTAAACCCTGTGGTTTTAAGCCATCAAATGTATGGTAATTTGCTACCACAGCAATAGGAAACCGACACAACCTTTTCCACAAAAAAATCCACCTCTAGCTCTAATCAAGCTTCTCGCCTTCAAGTCTCCTTTTCCAATGCTACTGAAGCTGTACCAGGTTTCTTTTAGCATTTCATCGGGGTATTGTCCCCAGTTTTAAAATTTAACAACACAGAAGAGTGAAAGTTTTAAAAGTGTCTCTTGTAATAGCAGTTGCAATTTGACACTTAAAAAATGCCATTTCATTGTCTTCTGGCTTTACTGTTGCTTCTTTGAAGAGAAAGTCCTCCCTCGCCCTACCCTCGTGCTTTTAACACTTTGTTTTCAGTTTTCAGTAGTTTTACTATGATGTCTCAGGGTGTGATTTTTTGTTTTTATCCTGTGTGGGGTTTTCTGAGCTTTTTGAATCTGTGGCTTGATTTCTTTCATCAGTTTTGGAAAATTCCTGGCCAGCGCTCCAGGTATTACCTTCCTTCTTCCTCCTCTCTCCTCCTTGGACTCCAGTCACTACCTGGTCTCTCTCCGCGCTCTGCAGCCATGTACCTAACCCTCTTGCCGGTAGGCTACCTTTTCTCTAAGTGCTTCAATCTGAACAGTTTCTATCATCCTCCAGTTGCAGTTTTACTAATGGTTTACTCTAGTTTATACTCAAAGGCACCTCGCTACTCCTAGTCTTTCATGTTTACTGAAGCCCAGCACAGCAAAACCTTAATTTGAAAGGTATTTAAAATAACCATTAACATTTAATGTTGACATTAACATTTAAATGTTAACAGTAGCTGAAGTAGCCAGTAAAGTATACTTGAAATGAGTGAAAACATGAGTCGTGTCACTATCACTGTACAGGTCATTTCTATTTAAGAAATTTGTACTTTTTAATAGAGACAATGACAAACTAGAACGCATCCACAGGAAGACATGATAGTGAAACCTCTAGAAACTACCTTCAATAAAACAGCTGAAGAAGTCAATTAAATATTTATTGAACAAATGCAGAATAAATGAACTAGGGGGTGGATTTAACCTGAAGATAAAATACACAACTTCAAATATTCAGAGGGCTGTCACACACAAAAAATCAAAGACTTGTTCAGTATTTCTCCCATGGGCAGAACTTGACCCAAGGGATACACATAAGCAACCGATAGGCTGCAGACCAGCTGTACAAAGTGTATCACGTAACAGCTTCTTTCCCCAACAATGCATTCCACACTGACGTCTCCTTTCTTCTGAAAGGAAATCTGACAACATCACACTTCCCACAAATGTCTTAAATAAGTGGCATTTTCATGGCGAGCCCTCCACCGCCAGCAATGGGTATACTCACGCTCTCAGAAAAAAATCTGAAGCAAACTGGCTTACTAGGGAAGTGGTCTTTTGTTCCTCAGCTCAGTGTCAGCATTCTTTATTTGTGATTCTCAGGGGGGCAGAGAAAAAGAGCATGTTCTTCAAAGAGGGTGTGAATTAGCATCCCCAGCAATGCAGACCCTGCCTCTGGGGTGTCCTCCTCACACCCCAATGCACACGGCAACTATCACCTATGGTGCAGATGGGAGGGGACGCGCCGTGTGCTGGGCAGGAGGAACACTGGACACCGCTGCTCTGCAGAAGCGGGGGGGGCTGCGTTTTACGAGTCACTAGGAAATATAACCTGACTGCGTAACACTGACGGACTCCACCCAAAGGGTCAAACATTACAAAATGAGAATTGTTTCAACAACCATTCCGCATGTTTTAAGGACAAAATATATATAATATACTTGATATTATATATCTATTTTATCACATACTCAGTAAAGTATGCCGAGGTGCTTCATCCATCCAATAAAATTGAAAATAAAAATTTTACATTTCTCTACTTGTCAGTATTGAGGCTTCCGAAGGTGGATCTTGAACTCGGAATGGTCAGTTTTCGAGGAAAGCCACATAATCGGTGAGTCTGGCTAACTGCTGCTCGCTGGGGATGGGAGGCACAGGCGCGGGCTCTGCACGTTGGGGAGAAACACACGCCGTCAGACGCCAGGGTCGCCACGGTCCTGCCACCGACACCCTCCGGTGCCTTTTACTGACCGAGACGGAAGCTTTCTTAGATTTGCCTCGATCGTGGACGTTAAAAAAAAAAACAGGCCCAGAAGCCTCCACTTGTATGAGTAATTTTCCCACACCGGGAGTAAAGGCGTGTTTGGTTCTGCTGTTACTGAAGCTTCCATGGGAAGGTCAGAAACACTTGTAATAGGCAACATCTCTCCCAAGAGAACACAGCTCTTCTTGGAAAGACCCCTCCCCACATGACAGTAATTTAATAATCACCCAGTGCTTATCACACAGAATAGTACATTGTCAGTGAACAGAAAATCCACAGAGGATCCCTTTTTCAAAAAGCTTAGTTCTCACACGTTGGCCTGGGGCCACGTCTGAGTCAGGGCTGGCGAGGGGCTCCAGGCCTGCCCAACCTGACACCAGGGAGGGGCCCACTGCCTCGAGGGGAGCCAGAGGGGACCCCGCCGTGCATCCCTGTGACCAAGGAGTACTGTAAATACCGTGGTAGGATTTAACCTCTTTGTCTATAAGACGAGAGCTAACAAAAAGAAATAGTACATAAACAAAAGAGAAAAGTAACGAAATACTTTTTAACTGAGAGCATATGAGCGTACATACCTGATAAGGGAATAAACCTGTTAAAGGAAACATCCAGGGCCCCTGCAACTGAACAAAACGCACAGCCCGGTTACAGAAGCCTTGCCCAAAGCCTTCACACAGAACAGGGCATTTCTAATGCAGTGCATCCCCGTCATTCACTTCTCAGAGAGAAACAGCAATCACGGTCTGCCTGATCACACTGGTCTTTTTACCACAGCAGCGCTCCCTCACCACCTAGATCGGCTGGGCCCTCGTCTGACCCCTCTTCCGCACCCTCAAGGGGCTGAAGACATGGCGGTTTGCGTACTTCTTTACCGTGGGGTCAACAACATCTGAACAACAGGAATTCAGAGCAGGTGGAACTCTGGGATGGAGCCAATCCGAGCGTTTATGGAGATGGGCATGGAGCCCAGCTCCAAAGCCATGGCAGAAAATGACATTCCTGGTAAGCAGCAGGGAAAGCGGCTCATTTCAGAGAGGAAGGCTCAGGGACCAGAATTCAGATGGAGACAACAAGGAGGCCAAACTCTTAAGGCCTGAACAGGTCAGATAACTTAATTTTGTGAAAGTTAAAGCCACTCAAAGTCTTGCTTAGAGAAGAGTCTACATGTTTACAGCATGAGGAGAAAAGGGGAATTTCTGAATATTTTAAGTATCATTTTAAAAGGTAGCAGTTTAGATACTAAAAATAAGCACTGAGAAATGGCCCCATAAATAAAAGGATGAGAGATTAACACTTAGTAAAAATTAAGTTGTAATAAGGATTATGGAAACACATATATACAAGATTCTAATGCACAAAATACCTTCTAAAAAATTAAAGTAAAACCAGATGATCTTTAAGATCCTTTCTACCCTAAGTGTCCATCACCCTATATCTGTATTTAACATGAGTTACTTTCATTTTGTTGGCATGGCAGAATTTTGTAACAAATTATTCAAAGGCAATGCCTGAAAACCTGCAGTGATCTCAAGAGTTCAGGGCTGCATGGTGGACGAGGAGCTCCACCTACCTGGCTTCTTGGGCATGACCATCCTTGTGGTGGAGTCGGCTTGCCATCCTTGTTCAAGGATACCTGAATTGTATATTTAACACAGAAATGTATTTTAAAAACAGAAACTCTATTTATGAGATCCACAATATATAAATGATGTTACCTGTATGGGAGGTCCAACATGTGTAGATGAACCTGTAACGTGTATTTTCACTAGACAGGTGTCCTAGAGACAGCATTCTCATGGGAACTAATTTGGGAAATACCTTTCTGAAACGTCCATGAAATCTTCATTTTATTCTATCAGGCTGACATAATCACTAAAAAATGATCAGTTTTCTATAATATAGGTATTGTGGTATTAACCAGATCAAACTATTAAAAAGAGACATAAGGAAGACTTCTATAGTACTCTAATCCTGACATCAGGAATAACAAAGATGACGGCAAGGATAAAAACAGCATAGAGACACCACACAGCGGCTGGCCAGCAGGTACTGTGCTGGGTGCTCCTACGGGGATCATGTTATGCAATCACCCGACAGCTCTGTAAAGCTCATCGTAACTGCACAGATGTGGACTACGGAGCTCAGAGAGCCCCAGTAACTTGTCTTAGACTGCGCAGCTAGCATGGAGAAGTGGACCAGGATCACAGACAGATGGTCGTTAAGTATGGACTTTGGGATATATTATTTATTATGGATTAATTCTAATATACTTTAATCCATAATTAATAAATTATGGATTAGTTTCAAAAGAAGAGTCAGAACACATGTCTGTATGCGTGAGTAACGGTGTGATCCACCCCAAGGACATTCATTGGCCTGCCATTTATGCGTCTCTAACTGTGGCCTCGGGGGTTTATGACATGTGGTGCTTAATGGAGACCACGTTTCACCTGGAGAACCCAAGATGTCCAACACCATGAAACAGTGCTTCAAGACACCTGCAGTATTAACAGTCTACAGCAACCTGGCCAGGGGAAGGTAGACTGGTCAGGACCTGAGAAATGAAAATGCAGAAGCACATCTGGAAACCAGTGGGTGAGAATGGGCTACAGACACCTAGGTTACTGGTAAGAAATGGTGAAGAAAAACTGGGCTGAAAAGGCATACGAGGAGACTGCCTTCATTAAGGAAGGGTGAAACAAGGGTTTCCACATGTCCAAATTCATTAAAACTTACTTTCTTAAAAAAAAAACAAACCCCACCTCCATGTTGATTTTCAAAGGAAACTATATTATAAAGATATTGCCAAAGTTTAAGCTTACAATTATGAATATAATGTTACCCACCCAGCATATTTAAGAGCATATGATATGCACACCCTGAATTTTCCTCCATGTCACACGTATTTTCTACCACCTGTAAAAGCTATGACGTCGGAGGCTCAGAGGTGGGAATGTCATCGAACACTTGAGTCTACACCTCAGTCAGCTGCCTCTTTCCTCCAATGACCTACTCTTCTCATCACCTTCCTTTTCCCTCCCTCTATTAGTCAATAGCAGCTCTAACTTTTCCTTCCTGGATGTCAACTTGGAGGGCTCAGCACTGTTTAGTAGAGATTAGAAGTTGACCAAAGGTATTAGAGATAAAAGTAGAAAATATTCGGGGGTCAGACCATGGGTGCCATGATAAGAAGTAACTACACAAACAGTGAAGAGGTTCAGTAAGGAAAGAGCTATTAATAGCGTTAACACATGCAACAAGGGTTCATCTCAAAGATATAGTCAACTTTTAATCTCATAGAAATGGCAACGCATTCCTTCACAAAGCTGTTTTAAGACATCTTTAATTGGTGCCTATCTTTGGTAAAAAGCACTTTACAGGTAAACACAAACCCAATATTTCTTATTCACACTCAGAAGTTCAAAAACTTCTATGAATCAAAAAATCATTCCTTAACTCATGTGGTGGCAAAACTTGATGCAAACCCCGAAGTCTATGCACGGTCTCCCCTCACACCAACGGCAGTGACATGCGCTCTGCGGGAACTACGAGCGGGCTCGGTCACCACGTGCCGGCTGCCTGGGGGCTGTGCGGTGTGTCTCCCATCACCTTCCTAAAGAACACACGACCTACATTCCAAAACGTGTCCTGTCCCAATGGCTTCAGATAAGGGCTTGCGGACCTATGATTTACATTCCATTATCCTTGAACGTAAGAAGTAGGCCCCAGATACCTTTCACAGCCTCTTCCACAGGAAGTCCCACAAAGGCTGCAAAATCGTCGGCGATGATGGAGGTGTAGGCTTGAGAGACCAGGGCGAAGGCTCGTCTCCGGGTGGCATCTATTGTGGGAGTGAAGGCATGGCAGAGAGTGAGCCAAAACAGCTGCCATTTTTGAAACACACAATTAAATGACATCGCAGCCCTTGTCCAAATTTGATGAGAAAAACTAGATCAACCTAAAGATTTCTGCGTTTACAGGCACAGCTATAGGCACCTAACATGTAAGAAGGGCTCAAATATTGCTGAATCAACATATGCGTACACACTAAATCACTCAGTCGTGTCCGACTCTGTTTGACTCCATAGACTGTAGCCCACCAGGCTCCTCTGTCCATGGGATTCTCCAGGCAAGAATACCGGAGTGGGTTGCCATGTCTTTTTCTCCAGGGGATCTTCCAGACCCAGGGATGGAACCTGTGTCTCCTGCAGCTCCTGCACTGGCAGGTGGGTTCTTCACCACTGAACCACCAAAGAAAGAAAGTGAAAGTGAAAGTTGCTCAGTCGTGTCCAACTCTTTGCGACCCCATGGACTATATAGTCCATGGAATTCTCCAGGCCAGAACACTGGAGTGTGTGGTCTTTCCCTTCTCCAGGGGATCTTCCCAACTTAGAGATTGAACCCAAGTTTCTCACATTGCAGGTGGATTCTTTACCAGTTGAGCCATAAGGGAAGCTGAACCACCAGGGAACATGCATTTCTTACATTTCCTCTGAATGAAAAACAATCTCAGGTTAAAAAAAAAAATCTCAGGTGACAATAAAAATTACAAAGATGGAAAAAAGTTAATATAGATAGGACTCCAACTCTAAGAAAATTTCATTTGTATTTGGGATGTATATTTCAAAATTTCTCTTTATCCCACTTACAAACACTGGACTGAATGGAGTGGAAATTACCTTCTCCCACCATCAGTGGTCCTTTCTCAGCAGGATTTCTGACACAGGACCACACCTGGGAACTGCTGAACAAACCTGATAGAGAACCAGAGCGCCCTTCCTAACTTTGAAGTCTGCTCTGAACTCTTGACTTGACATCATTCAAGTGCAAATCCCAAGGTGGAGCCCTGAGCCCCACAGGAAGGGGCTGCAAACAACTCCAGCAACAAAACTTCCCTGGAGACCACAAACGGGCTCCCTCAGGCTTAGATTTCCACATTAAGTAATTCAGAAATGAAGCTGAGATGACAGAGGAATGGTAGAAAAAAGGGCCCAGCTGGCCTGTCTTCAGCCCGTCCTTCAGTGACACCCAAGCTCCTCCACGTGGCTTCGACATGCTGAGGTATTCTGGAGTTTACCTTCCACGTTTAATAGGCAAATGTACACATACAAGATAGCCCTGAACATAAGAAAACCCGCCTCCCACTTCTGGGATACTGATAACAGCCACTCCAACGCCCCCAGACACCCTCTGCTTCAAAGTAGCCTGCTGGATCTGCTTGCACGTTCTCAGCCCTGGGCATTGTGCTTACGTCACTGTGTGGTCTGAACCACCCTCCTCTCTTCTATTCCTGAGTCTGTTTATAAACTCTGCCGGCTGGGCACTGGAGCTCACTGCCATCTCCGCCCTTCTCCGATCTCACAGCATCAGTTACTTACTTAACAGGCAATTTTTTACCACCCACAGTGTGCACTGCACTCCTCCCCGTCATCTCAACCACCACATCCCCGACTTCTCTACAGGAGGGCTTCCACGTCTTTATATCCCCCGAGGGCCCCGGCACCTCTAAGGAAGGGTGTGATGAACCCATGCTTGTGGAAGGTCTCACAGGGACCCAAGTGGGCCCAACCCCCGCCTTTGGGCTCTCCTCTTCCTTAGATGTCGCTACAGTCAATCCTGTTGCTTCCTTTCTCCCTGAGCCTGACTGCCTCCCCAGCTTTCACTGAGCCATTATTTGCTTCTCTTCCAATTCCCTCCTTCCTTGCTACCAACTTGCAGCAAATGGCCTTAAAGTAGACTTCTGACACAGCTGAGAGACAAAGGAGCTTTTTCTATCGAAAGCTACAGACATTCAATGGAAAAGGACCCAGAGCAACAATGAAAGAGGAAAATACAAGTGTACACCAAAAGCCTCCCATATTTCAGAAACATTTACTTTTAAGTTCAAGTGCTCTGGTCAGATTTTCAGAGTTGAAAAAGGGAACAGGACAAGAGAATGTGAACGGAAGAGAAACACACAGTGGAGAGAAGAGACACATACAGGGGAGGGCAGAGCAGGACACGGCAGCAGACATACGGCTAGTGAACCACAGCATCGGTCAGAGGCCGAGACCCTCAGGCTGCTTTTAACCCCTCAGCACAAAGAAACCCGGCCTCTGCAGCCTAACCAGGCACCGGTGACCCCAGTGATGAGATGTGCGGCCTCAGGAGGGTATGCCTGAGAACGGCAAGCAGGAAGGGGGACTACGTTGAGCTGGCACCTAATATCACTGGCAGCTCTTCACGGGACAAAGTCTTGGGGAGACACTGAGAGATGCCTTATTCTGTTGCTCAATGAATACTTCAACGTGCCTATGATCTACCAGGAACTGCCAATGCCGGTGCTAGAGAGAGAGGGTAAGGTGAGCCAGCGATCCTTTGCAACCCACCTCTGCCCTTAAACCCCAGGGAGGCTGGCCCCCCAGGCCTGGGTGAACGTGGGTCCGCAGGGCAGGGAATGTACTTCGTCAACCCCCTCCCTGTCTTGCTCTGGATCTGAATTTCTCAGGGCGTACACAAGGATGCCAAGGTTATTTCCTGTGAGAATATCCAAAGTCACCCCTACTTTACCAGGGCAACCTATTCTCCTGTTTTGTCAAGCACACTGTTCTGCTTTACCACACCAAGAATGAGGTACACTTCAGAGGCAATCTTTGCCTTCTGCTCCCAGAAAAGTTGACGCCCGTGCCAGAGTGATAAGCAGTATTCAAGAACTCCTGCTCACTGACCCTCTGGAACAGGAAAGTGGATAAGGAAGGAAAGAATTAACCAGAGAACAAGGTAACAATATGAAGTAACAGTTTAACAACATATAAAAGAGTGAACCAAGCAGAGTGGAAGCAAACACTGGGGGGTGGGAGAATGGAGAGAGAGAGGGGCAAGGGCGAGTTCTGTTGTGCTATACTGCATTAGACTTGTAATTTAAAAAAAAAAAGATTCAAAAAAAGTTTGAGTTTCTATGTACTAAATTGATTAGTCATAAATCCAGAAGCTGAAGAAACCCCATGAAAGCCTAAGGTTCACAGAGTCCATAGCAGTCTCTACTTTCAAATATGTGGGGTTTAAATCTTATTCCCTTGAATTTACTGAAATATTACAAAATTTCATTTCAGTAGCAAAAATCATCTCTTACTGATATGCAACTTCAATCTCGAGTAAAATTAGGAAGCAGTGAGGCCCTCAACTGCTGATACAAACTCAAGTGACATGAAATCAAAGCACGATTTTAGCAAATTTAAAAAAGAATTCTGAAAACTTCCCCAATTCACCAAGCAGAAAATATCTATTTTTTAAACATATTGAGTTACTCCAACACTTCAGAGGACTAGGTCTAGTCAGTTTCTTATCCACAGAGGACCACTACCTCTGAGAGCTTCCATGATTGGCTGGACGGCCTCAGACCACTGATGAGCACTGATGGTGCTGTAGATCCCAGGGAAGTCCCTCTGCCAGATCCGCTGGCCAACTGACCAGATCCCCCCAAGCTCCGAGTTTGCCTGCAAGAAAGATTACTGCCTTTGAGGACACTCACTCTGCACATATACCAACAACCGAAGCTTAAAACATAATGCAGCATTTAAGAGCTGGAACCATTCTTTCGGCCCAATTGCTTTCAAAAATGTTTTTAAACGCTGTGATTAGTACTGTAGAATTTATTGGCATGCTTTATATGGGTTTTTATTAAAAAATCAAGGCACAAGAAAGTAGTCCAAAAATATTTCATATAATTTAGGAGTTATATGAAACACTTTTTTTAACAGATATTTTATTTACATTTCATATATATAATATACAGAACACATAACATCTGTATATACATGAACATAAAATATATAAACCTATTCTAAGGACAAAGTAATATCAAAATGGCTAATAATACAGACTCTCAATCTAAGATGTCATAAAATGTAGCAGAAGAATAGCATTCCCACTAATAACGCTGAAACTATGCATATAATTTATATCTTTATTTTAAGCCAATGACAGTGGAGGAACATTCCAAACTTACTTAATAGAATATGGAGGAAAAAGAGTTTAAGTACTAATCTGATCTGCTGCTGAATATCAATTAACAAATAAAGAGATTTAGGTAAATTCTTGTTAATGTTTTGTGAACGTACAAGAAACTCACTTCAAATTTATGTGAGACACAGTGGATCATCAGAAATAAAAAATTTACTTCTTTCCATCTTGGAAGAAACTATTAAGTGAGTTCATCTACCCTCTCATGAAAAACAAGAAATCTAAAATCCTAGTTACCAAACAAAACTTAATGCTCTGAATAATTATTATGGTTAGAATGTCCTTGTGAACAATATTAGTTGCAAAATAATAACATTTAGAAAACTGCACAAATCAGTTAAAAAGAAAATAATAAAACAAAACCTAAACTTTCTAAACTAACTCGGTTGTTTGTCAGGTAAAGTGACACTTATAAAGTATGTTAAGAAACCTGATTGGAAGGAGTTGAGCACAGATTTTTACTCCATCCAAGGGAAATTAAGATTAGAGGAATCTATAGATCTATTCTTAAAATTTAAAAGCAGTTTAATAACTGTTTCATGAATCACATGAAAAAGAAAACAGAAACTTTGCTTTTTAAATGAATGGCATTACTATATTAAAGTAGTAAGATATTCTAAAGAATACTTACAGATTTTATAGCAGGTGGTATTCTTTTCCAAAGATATCTTGCATTGTTCCTAATTTACATCCCCCCAAGAAAGAACAAGCAATTAAAAAAAATTACCTCAGTAAATATTTAAAATTTTAGATCCCACTGCAAACACACAGAAGTATACTTTAAAATTCTCTATATAATACAGAATGAAATTTAGTTTTACATGAATTTGTCCAGGGAAAGTAAGAGTGGTTTTCCAGATAAGACATGAAATATTTTTTATCAAACTAACATTCCGTCATTTTTAGTAAATTTTTTAATAATTCAGATCTTAAATTGAGGCAATAGTGTAAAGACCTAGACAGAACTGTCTAAACCATTCATATTTAAATTAAACAAATTCATACACTTTCAAAGTCCTAGTACGCATTGTACACAATGCTTTTCTCCTTATCACGACCCCTCTTCCTACTAGTGAGCACACAGGCACCAGAACGTCACAGCAGTCTCTTCTTTTGTTAACGAGTCTGGACACTTGAATGACAGCAAGCACACGACGGCAGCATTGCAACACAGGAAACAGTTTATACGCTACACGAGCAATGAAAACCCCAGTTCAGTTTAAAAGGTACAAAATGAAAGGTTTAGAGGAATTTAAAGCAAAATTTAACAGTGACCATCAGTGGGATGCAGCGCCGCAAGGGGCTCTTTGGGCATAAATTACACTTTCTGACTTTTCTTCAATGAACATGAATTAGGAATAATCAGAAAACAAAACCTTTCAGGAAATGTTTTATGTTGATACCAAATTCCTTTTGGCTTTCTCAACTTCCCCTTTTAGTTTCTCTTAGTCTACTGATAACATGTGAAGTTAAGTAAACAAAGGTCATAAAAGATACAGGTTTTATAACCAGAGGAAAAAAAAAGATCAATGGATTTAAAGGAATTTATTGACACTGCAGTTTCTCATAACAAATTGGAATGTTTCTTAGAAGGCATATATAAAACAAGCGTATTTTAAAACAACTCAGTCTAATCATAATTTAAGTCATGATTCAATACATGAAATAAGCGGCACAGCTCCCTGTACCTATGTTTCAGTGATACTACTTGAATGTAAGAATAATTTCCTGAGGAAGATGCTTCTCTTACCTTTAGGTAGAAGGTACTTACATGTCATTATGGAGTAGATACAAAGCTAGAAGCTGACCATACACTGGGGGTGTAGCAATTCCTCCTGGAGCCTAGAAGGCCAAAAAATCAAAGTGAAATAAACCTCATTTATTCTTTTATATTTTAAAAAGAATTTTCTTAACTCATCTAAACAGTAAGCATATTTCATGCTTATTTAACTTCTATGCAGAGTACATCATGAGAAACGCTGGGCTGGAAGAAACACAAGCTGGAATCAAGATTGCCGGGAGAAATATCAATAACCTCAGACATGCAGATGACACCACTTTTAGGGCAGAAAGTGAACAAGAACTAAACAGCCTCTTGATGAAAGTGAAAGAGGAGAGTTAAAAAGTTGGCTTAAAGCTCAACATGCAGAAAACTAAGATCATGGCATCTGGTCCCATCACTTCATGGGAAATGGATGGGGAAACAGTGGAAACAGTGTCAGACTTTATTTTTCTGGACTCCAAAATCACTGCTGATGGTGACTGCAGTCATGAAATTAAAAGACGCTTACTCCTTGGAAGGAAAGTTATGACCAACCTCGACAGCATATTAAAAAGCAGAGACATTACTTTGTCAACAAAGGTCCATCTAGTCATGGCTATGGCTTTTCCAGTGGTCATGTATGGATGTGAGAGTTGGACTATAAAGAAAGCTGAGCACCAAAGAAATGATGCTTTTGAACTGTGGTGTTGGAGAAGTCTCTTGAGAGTCCCTTGGACTGCAAGGAGATCCAGCCAGTCCATCCTAAAGGAGATCAGTCCTGGGTGTTCATTGGAAGGACTGATGTTGAAGCTGAAACTCCAATACTTTGGCCACTTGATTCGAAGAGCTGACTCATTAGAAAAGACCCTGATGCTGGGAAAGATTGAGGGCAGGAGGAGAAGGGGATGACAGAGGATGAGATGGTTGGATGGCATCACCAACTCAATGGACATGAGTTTGGGTAAACTCTGGGAATTGGTGATGGACAGGGAGGCCTGGTGTGCTACGGTTCATGGGGTCGCAAACAGTCAGACACGACTGAGCGACTGAACTGAACTGAAGCATATTTTACATTAGTTGTTATTACAGATGGAGAAACAGCATAGGGAAGTATCATACACTCAAACTCAGAGGATTAAATTTAGGTCTGTCATCAGCTATGATTTCTCTGTCTGGGCCTCTGTGTATTCATACACACAAGAATATTTAAATGTGATCCCTTTCCCAATTCTCAAATTCTTACTTAGCTGTACTATTATAAGAAGTGTCTTCAACAGATTTCTAAAGCAATATGATTAATTCTGCCCACTATACCAAATACATTGACTATCTAAGTAAACACATAATAAAGAGAAGAACATCAGCTGAGTTACAAAACAGTTGAGTTACAAAAACATTCTTCTCCTCACTCAATGTCAATTCATTCAGAAGACATCTATTAAGTGTCTATGAGTGAGCTGCTGCTTCTGGCAGCTGTCTCCTTTGGTCAATTAACTGTTTATATCAACGTTATAAATGCCGTTAAGTGCCTTGCTACCAAAAAAAAACCTTATTACTTTAGTAGTTGCATGATACAACATTCACCTGTCCTTCGGAAGACAAGGGGCTTCCCTGGTGACTGAGACTAGTAGAGAATCTGCCTGCAATGCGGGAGAACGACCCGGGATGGATCCCTGGGTGGGGAAGATCCTCTGGAGGAGGGCATGGCAACCCACTCCAGTATTCTTCCCCGGACAATTCCATGGATAGAGGAGCCTGTGGACTCCTGGGGTCGCAAAAGAGTCGGACACGACTGAGCGACACACACACACACCACACACACATGCAAGAGTCGGACGTCACAGAGCAACACACACATACACACGACAAACGTCAAGCTTCCGTGCTAACGAGAGACTAAGAAGGGCTTTCTGAATCAAGCAAAGGTTACAGCGGTCACACCTCCGTCTGTGCCTGTGCCTGCACTACTGTCTTTAAGAAACCCCCATTTCTGCACCTCTCCCCACAGCGCCGAGGAAGGGCGTTTAGTCCAGCACAGAAGCGTATGGAGGATGTGAGGGGAAAGAGGCACAGTGGTTCCGGGCTCACTAGCTGAACACGCAGAGCGAAAACCTCCCGGGGAGTCTGGGGGGCCCAGGCCCGGACGCTCAGCCCAGCCCCCCGGGATTCCCACCCCAGCTCCCGCGCCCTCTCCGCGCCGGCCCCAGGCCCCGCGGGCCCCAGGCCGCGTTACCCTGGAGACCGAGGCCGCCCGAGGCCTCGCGACCCCGCCAGGCGGACGCCTACCTCGAGCTCCTGGTTCTCGCACTGATCCAGCAACTTTTTGAAACTAAAGGAACTTTCCGCCATCACCGCCACTGGCATTTTCCCGGCCGGTCCCGCCGCCGCGACTCCTCAGCGGACCCGGACCCCACTCGATCCCTCGGGGCGTCGCGCCCGCGATGACGTAAAAGCCGAGGGCGCCGCCGAGCGCTCCTGCGCAAGCGCCGCGTTGGTTCCGCTGCGTCATCAGACGTCGCTGCGACGGGGGCGGGGTCGCCGCCGCTCTGGCCGGCGCTCTCGGTGCCCTGGAGGACTGACCGGGCTTCTGGGAAGCCGCTGTCCCAGCACAAGGGCAAAGCCTGGGCGGGAGGAATTCTGTGCATAGTTGAGGACTTTTCAATGGTTTTTCCAGTGGTCATGTGTGGATGTGAGAGTTGGACCATAAAGAAAGCTCAGCGCCAAAGAATTGATGCTTTTGAACTGTGGTGTTGGAGAAGACTCTTGAGAGTCCCTTGGACTGCAAGGAGATCCAACCAGTCCATCCTAAAGGAGATCAGTCCTGGGTGTTCATTGGAAGGACTGATGTTGAAGCTGAAACTCCAATACTTTGGCCACCTCATGCGAAGAGCTGACTCTTTGGAAAAGACCCTGATGCTGGGAAAGATTGAGGGCAGGAGAAGGGGACGGCAGAGGATGAGATGGTTGGATGGCATCACCGACTCGATGGACATGAGTTTAAGCAAACTCACGGAGTTGGTGATGGACAGGGAGGCCTGGCGTGCTGCCGTCCATGGGGTCGCAAAGAGTTGGACACGACTGAGCGACTGAACTGAACTGAAGACGTTTCAAAGTCTTTACTTCGAGACCTTGCACATTTAAGGGTTTAAAACTAGCTTTTGGTTCTGCCTACACCTACTCCTTCAGCAGCCCACACACAGCAGTGAAGGTGCTGTGGTCCTCCCCGCGGGGCTCCCCTCCTGCAGGCCCCACGTTTTTGCATCCCGGTGAAGCTTCTCTGGCTTGGCCCTAACAGGGAGGTGCAGTGTTCTCCGGCCCTCCCCACACAGCCACTGCAGCTGAAATGAGGTTTTCAGAAACACAATCAGATCTTGTTATTCTTCTGAAAATGATAAAAATAACAGCAAATCCCTAAACTCTAGTGTTTGACGTTGCTTGTGTCGTCTTAAAAAATAGCCGCAACTTAAAAAGTTGAGAGTTGTGTTTTCAAGTAGCCCTAAGAGAACTGCTCTAAGGATCAGGGCAGGAAGGAGTCAGGTTATAAAGAAGTCTTACTACAAGGGTAGGTGGTCTGAACATCGAAAGATTCAGTTCAATTCAGTTCAGACGTGTCCTACTCTATGCGACCCCATGGACTGCAGCATGCCAGGCTTCTCTGTCCATCATCAACTCCGAGAAGTTGCTCAAACTCACGTCCATTGAGTTAGTGATGCCATCCAACCATCTCATCCTCTGTCATCCCCTTCTCCTCATGCCTTCAATCTTTCCCAGCATCGGGGTCTTTTCAAATGAGTCAGTTCTTTGCATCAGGTGGTGAAAAGTATTGCAGCTTCAGCTTCAGGATCAGTCCTTCCAATGAATATTCCGGGTTGATTTCCTTTAGGATTGACTAGTTTGATCTCCTTGCAGTCCAATGGACTCTCAAGAGTCTTCTCCAACACCACAGTTCAAAAGCATCAATTCTTCGGTGCTCAGCTTTCTTTATGATCTAACACTCACATCCATACATGACTACTGGAAAAACCATAGCTTTGCTAGCTGGATCTTTGTTGGCAGAGTAATGTCTCTGCTTTTTAATGTGCTGTCTAGGTTCGTCATAGCTTTTCTTCCAAGGAGCAAGCTTTTAATTTCATGGCTGCAGTCATCATCTGCAGTGATTTTGGAGCCCAAGAAAATAAAGTCTCTCACTATTTCCACTGTTTCCCCATCTATTTCCATGAAGTGATGGGACTGGATGCCATGATCTTAGTTTTCTGAGTGCTGGGTTTCAAGCCAAATTTTTTACTCTCCTCTTTCACTTTCATCAAGAGGCTCTTCAGTTCCTCTTTGCTTTCTGCCATAAGGGTGGTGTCATCTGCATATCTGAGGTTATTGATATTTCTCCCAGCAGTCTTGATTCCAGTTTGTGCTTCATCCAGCCCAGCGTTTCGCGTGATGTACTCTGCATAGAAGCTAAATAAGCCAGGTAGCAATATGCAGCCTTGACGTACTCCTTTCCCAATTTGGAAAAAGTCTGTTGTTCCATGTCCAGTTCCAACTGTTGTTTCTTGACCTTCATACAGATTTCTCCGGAGACAGGTAAGGTGGTCTGGTATTCCCATCTCTTGAAGAATTTTCCACAGTTTGTTGTGATCCACAGAGTCAAAAGCTTTGCTATAGTCAATAAAGCAGAAGTAGATGTTTTTCTGAAATTCTCTTGCTTTTTTGATGATCCAACAGATGTTGGCAATTTAATCTCTGGTCCCTCTACCTTTTCTAAAACCAGCTTGAACATCTGGAAGCTCTTGGTTCATGTACTATTGAAGCCTCACATGGAGAATTTTGAGCATTATTTTGCTAGCATGAGATGAGTGCAATTGTGTGGTAGTTTGAACATTCTTTGACATTGCCCTTCTTTGGGATTGGAATGAAAACTGACCTTTTCCAGTCCTGTGTCTAGTGCTGAGTTTTCCGAATTTGCTGCCCTATTGAGTGCAGCACTTTAACAACATCATCTTTTAGGACTTGAAATAGCTCAGCTGGCATTGCATCACCTCTACTAGATTTGTTTGTAATGATGCTTCCTAAGGCCCACTTGACTTTGCATTCCAGGATGTCTAGCTCTAGGTGAGTGATGACGCCATCGTGGTTATCTGGGTCATGAAGATCTTTTTTGTATAGTTTTTCTGTGTATTCTGGGCCTCCCTTGTAGCTCAGCCAGTAAAGAATCTGCCTGCAATCTGAGAGACCTTGGTTCGATTCCTGGGCTGGGAAGATTCGCTGGAGAAGGGAAAGGCTACCCATTCCAGTATTTTGGCCTGGAGAATTCCATGGACTGTATAGTCCCAGGGGTTGAAAAGAGTCAGACATGACTGAGCAGCTTCACTTCACTTCACTTCTGTGTATTCTTGCCACCTTTTCTTAGTATCTTCCGCTTCTGTTAGGTTCATACCATTTCTGTCCATTTTTGTGCCCATCTTTGCATGAAATGTTCCCTTGGTATCTCTAATTTTCTCCAAGAGATCTCTAGACTTTCCCATTCTGTTGTTTTCCTCTATTTCTTTGCATTGATCACTGAGGAAGGTTTTCTTATCATTGTTTAAAGAAAACCAGATATGTCAAGTTAAGGAATTTAGCACTGTTCTGTGTATGGGAAGATGCAGGGTCTGGGCTCACTGAAGTCATTCCTTCATATGCCTCTCAGCTCTCTGGGTCCATATTCCTGTGTGTTTCACTGAGTTCCTCAGTGCTCGCTGTAGGGAGTGGCTGCAATCTGAAGGCTGCTAGAAGAGCAGGTATTGTTCTCCTTCCTGGGTGCCCTCAAGGCTCAGAAATTCACTTTTGGAAGGCTGGAATCCCTGAAGACTGTGACATCTTTGTTGACTGATATGGCAGGAAATACTGCATTTCTCACCTTGCAGGGCTTCAAAATCTAATTCCCAGAGGGCTTCTGACTTGCTCTGGCCAACGTTGTCCTCCTTGGTTTTCTGCACAGTACTTATCACTGTGCATGCTCAGGCCTGTATGACTGTGTGACCCCATAGACTGCAGCCTGCCAGGCTCCACTGTCCAAGAGATTCTCTAGGTAAGAATACTGGAGTGGGTTGCCATTTCCTCCTCCAGGGGATCTTCCTGGACCAGGGAGTGAACACACATCTCTTGCATCTCCTGCACTGGCAGGCGGATTCTTTACTACTGAGCCACCAAGGAAGGCCTACTTACAGCAAGTGAAGTTACACTGTACCTTATTCAGTTACATCTTTGTTTTGCTGCCCTTGGCTAAACCACCAGGGAAGTGGCTTCATTTGTCCTTTGCTGCAGGGTTGGACCATGCTATTGGTGGTCCTAGAGCAAACTGAGAATGCTGTTCCCTTCTTAAGAAATGGGGGAAAGTACCATTAAAACCAATGGAATCTTTACAAAACTTTTCACTTTATTCACCATGTCTTAAATTTTCAGAGCATTTTAAAACCTACTATTTAATATTCTAAGTAAAGAAAAAGTAACATTTTAAATTATTAGAATGAATTTTACCACCCATTTTTATAGTATGTGAAGCCACCTGTATTTTATTAATTGTTTACGAAGTATAGCTGATTTACAATGCTGTGTTAGTTTCTGGTGTATAGCAAAGTGATTCAGTTGTATATACATGCCTGTGTATTCTTCATCAGTATCGGTTTCCATTTTTCCATATTCTTTTCCATTATGGTTCGTTACTGAATATGGTTGTTGTTCAGTCCCTAAGCTGTGTCCAACTCTTTGTGACCCCGTGAACCACAGCACAGCAGGCTTCCCTGTCCTTCACCATCTCCTGGAGTTTTGCTCAAACTTATGTGCATTGACTTGGTGCTGCCACCCTACCATCTCATCCTCTGTCATCCCCTTCTCTTTCCACCTTCAATCTTTCCCAGCATTAGGGTCTTTTACAATGAGTCGGCTCTTCACATCAGGTGGCCAAAGTATTAGAGCTTCAGCTTCAGCATCAGCCCTCCCAGTGAATATTCAGGGTTGATTTCCTTTAGGATGGACTGGTTTGATCTCCTGCAGTCCAAGGGACTCTCAAGAATCTTCTCCAGCACCACAATTTAAAAGCATCAATTTTTCATTGCTCAGCCTTCTTTATGGTCCAACTCTCATATCCATAACAGGGAAAAACCATAGCTTTGACTAGATTGACCTTTGTTGGCAAAGTGATGTCTCTACTTTTTATTACAGGATATTGACAATACTCCCTGTGCTGTACAGTAAGATCTTGTTGTTTATCCACTGTATATATAATAGCTTGCATCTGCTAATCCAAATTCCCAATCCGTCCATTGCAAAGTCAGTTTTAAATGCAAATAAAACTGCATTAAACTCATTTGTCGAATCACAGAAGTCACACGTTTTGTATTTGATAGCTTGTGTATGTATATGTATTTTGTCCTTAACAGAACAATGGAAATGCTTCACAAAACTAACTTCACAGTTTTTACTGCACTTTGTTTTTTGCAGAAGCCCTACTAGTCCTCCCTACCTTAATTAGGCTTACTGATGTGTAAGGAAGGACTGAAAGCAAAAGGAACTATGGGTTGCCCTATCTTTCCGGTCACTGTTATGTTACTGTTTTCAGTAGCGTCATACAAGGAAGTAACACGAATAAGAAAGAATATGATCCAGGTCCTTGGTTGTCCGTGTTTCTTAGGATGCCCCAGTCTGCATTATACATGTGAAGCCAGTTCAGGTCCTAAGGGAAAATGTGGCCTTTCAGGGCTGTCAGCACCCGCTGTACTCAACTGTAGACACAACACACTTGCCTTGTGCTTACACTGGGTCTAGCTGAATTCCCACCACTGAGGGTCCATTGGAAATTCCATATCCATGGAATATTTTAAGCACTCTTTGGAGTGGCAGAGAACAAACACATGGAAATATATCTCTGTAGTCACGTTTCCATTGTCCCTGTGAATCTCATTTACCAAACACAAGTTGGAAGATAGAATTCTAAGGATTCCAAGACAGTGATGGCTTCACTGATTATTTTTGCAGAATCAACACTGTTTCCATGTGGAAATGATTGTGTTTAGTAAGGCTTTGGGTAGAATAGAAAGATAAAAGATGACTACAAAAGCGTCTCACAGAATTGCCAACCTTGAATAGGAAGAAGGTATCAAATAGCTGGTGTAACTAGAGTTTCTTGAAGGATTAAAGCAACCAAATTTCATTAATCATGCAAAAAGAGAAAGGAGAAGAGATGATTCTGAGATCATTCATTAAAGTTTGAGGAGCAGGATTTTCAATTTTCAACCTGTGATAATGGCTCCCAACCTATTTCTGGCTAAAAAAAAAAAAAGAGTCAGTGGGAAAATAGCTAGTTCAGAACTCTAAAATCTCAGCCAGTTCCAGCAATTCAATCACTTAAAGGGAAAACTATGATTTTAAAGCTTTGGCAGGTACTTTGTGTTGCTAAAAGGCGAAGACAACACGTGGTTTTTTGATGAACAGAAAATCACAATGAAGCTTCGGAAATATGATTACCAGTTAAAGGTAGTCTGGGGTGTCATTCAGAGGACCAAACTGTTCCTTAGCAGACAAGTACAGGGATTTGGGAACTGGAGGCTGGAAGCTAAAGAGAGGAGGAAGAGAATCTTGGGAGAGGAAGAGAGGGCTGTGGGTATGGGGTGAATGGAATAACTGGGGCCTAAGCTGAGACTTGGTCCTCACCCAGAGAACTCTAAACGGCACTGAAGGGCTGACCAATTTCCAGAGCTGTGCTGGCTGGTACTCAGTGTTAAGTTGTTCCTGATGGTTCTGCATCATCATCTTTTTACCCCTAAACTTTGAGTGATAGGAGAAATGAAATGGGTATGATAAAGGGCAGGGAGGTAAAGAAGGCAGTAATTGCAGGAGGAAGGACTCAGAAGAGATACAGAGACATTGCAAAAGCAAGGCAGTAGGGAAGGGACCACCAGAAGGAAGCTTCTCTGCCTGGGGATGCTGCCTCTAGGGACGTGGGAAGGTGTCCGGGAAGGATGGGTCAGCGTGTGAAGGGAAGTGTGGGCCCCCAAGGTGGAGGATGTAGGTCTCACACCTGTTCCCTCTGGCTTAGCCCCCTTGTGCAAGCTGCCCTTTCTCTGCCAACTCTCCTCAGAGGAGAAGCTCCGTCATTGACAGGGGGTTGGAAAGGTTAGGGTGGCTAATTCAGAACCCCAACTTTTCACCTAGTTCCCATGGAATCCCCTGGAAAAAGCTAGAATTGATAACTGGGTTCAGCAAGATTGCAGGATAGAAGATCAATATACAAAATCAGTTGTATTTCTATACAGTAACCATGAACAAACTGAAATGAAGAAAACAACTTCAGGGCTTCCCTAGTGGCTCAGTGGTAAAGAATCTACCTATCAATGCAGGAGACATAGGTTAGGTCCCTGGTCCGGGACGACCCCACATGCTGCAGGATAGCTAAGCCCACGTGCCACAACTGTTGAAGCTCATGCACCTAAAACCCGTGCTCTGCAGTGAGAAGCCACCACAGTGAGAAGCCTGTGTACTGCAACTAGAGAACGGCCCCCACTCCCCACAGGTAGAGAAAAGCCAAGCACAGCAACCAAGACCTGACACAGCCATAAAAAATGAACAAATACTAAAAAAAAAAACACTTCATTTACAATAGCGTCAAAAGAAACGATGGAAACAGTAACATACTTTATTTTCTTGGGCTCCAAAATCACAGCAGATGGTGACTGCAGCCATGAAATTAAAAGATGCTTGCTCCTTGAAAGAAAAGCTATGACAAACCTAGACAGTATATTAAAAGAAGAGGTATTACTTGCCAACAAATGTCCATATAGTCAAAGCTATGGTTTTTCTAGCAGTCATGTATGGATGTGAGAGTTAGACCATAAAGAAGGCTGAGTGCTGAAAAATTGATGCTTTTGAACTGTGGTGTTGGAGAAGACTCTTGAGAGTCTTTTGGACTGCAAGGAGATCAAACCAGTCAATCCTAAAGGAAATCACTCCTGAATATTCATTGGAAGGAGTGATGCTGAAGCTGAAGTTCCAATACTTTGGCCACCTGATGCGAAGAGCTGACTCACTGGAAAAGACCCTGATGCTGAGAAAGATGGAAGACGGGAGGAGAAGGGGACGACAGAGGATGAGACGGTTGGATGGCATCACCTACTTGATGGACATGAGTTTGAGTAAGCTCCGGGAGTTGGTGATGGACAGGGAGGCCTGGCTTGCTGCAGTCCATGGGGTCGCAAAGAGTTGGACGAGACTGAGCAACTGAACAACAACAATAGAATAAGATACTTAGGAGTGTAGTTATCAAAACAATATTGAAAATTAAGAACAGTAAGACCCATACTTAGCTAAAAGCTATGGTAACCAATACAGGTAGATCAAACCAGTCAATCGTAAAGGAAATCAAACCTGAATATTTATTGGGAGGACTGATGCTGAAGCTGAAGCTCCAATACTTTGGCCACCTGATGAGAAGAACTGACTCATTGGAAAAGACCCTGATGCTGGGAAAGGTTGAAGGCAACAGGAGAACAGGACGACAGAGGATGAGATGGTTAGATTACATCACCGACTCAGTGGATATAAATTTGAATAAACTCTGGGAGATGGTGAAGGACAGGGAAGCCTGGTGTGCTGCAGTCCATGGGTCCACAAAGAGTGGAACATGGCTTAGCAACTGAACAACAACAACAACCAAAAATGTCTAATAAGTGAATGGTTTAACATGTCATGGTTAGTCAACTCAAGGGTGTGTTTTGTAGCTATCAAACTCATAAGCATCAAGTTTTTGTAAAAGCAGTCTTCTTGAGATAATGTTAAGAAAAATATGGAAAATAATATGGTATATACCTCTTGGCTATTAGTATATTCCAGACTAGATTTATGGATAAATATTGCAAAGTGAAAGTGAAGTCGCTCAGTCGTGTTCAACTCTTTGCAACCCCATGGACTGTAAGCTACCACGCTCCTCCGTCTATGGGTTTTTCCAGGCAAGAGTATTCAAGTGGGTTGCATTTCCTTCTCGAGAGGATCTTCCCAACTCAGGGATGGAGCCCAGGTCTCCCGCATTGTAGGCAGAAGCTTTACCATCTGAGTCACCAGGAAAGTCCAAACATTGCAAGGGAACATAGAATTGAAAACTCTTGTAAAGTTAGGGGGATAAATGATGAGTGAAAAAATACTCTCTTTTAAGATTTTAAAAAAATATTGTAAAATTATTTTAATGATGATTTCTTTTTGCTCCAAGTCTTAGCTTTAACAATCCAAACTTTAAAAAATAGGACATGTCTCCCTTTTTTGTCTCTTTTTTCCCCCTTTGACTAATACCTGTGTTCACAGGTGAATAATAAAAGAGAACATTTTTGCAAAACTTCTGAAAGACCCTGGAGCTAAGGGCAGATGAATGTTAGCGAAAGTTTGGAGGAATAAAGAAGAATGGTAAAAAATGATGGCAGTTGAAGCAAAGGCATTATAAATAAAGCAGGGAAGAATAGAAGAGGGACGAGGGTAAGCCAGAGCCATGATAGACAGGGAACTGGGTGGTCTCATAGAAGAATGTCATCACTGAAAGCCCCTGCTCACATTCACTGTTTATTTCCTGGGTGAAGATGTGTCTCTTGGCTGCAACATGAGATGGAACGTAAAACAGTTCATTATGCTTTGCTGTTTCTGGTTTTATTTTAATTCCGTCGACTCCGTGGGGCAGTGCCACACTCTCGTATTGTGGGCGTGTCTGACATAGTAGATTCTCTGTAGATTTCTGTTGAATGAGTGCTGACTGTATGCTCACTTTCCTTTCATTTATTCTCTGAGACCAGAGCCTTGCCTGGCTCGCCCTTCCTGTCTGTCCATCAATCCTCTTTATTTCCTTCCACATCTCCATCTCCTTGCAGCAAGGGCTTTCAGCTCTGGGGGCAATTTGGTGAAGAGGACCTTTCTCAAGACCAAGAGTGTAAGGATGTTGCTCTTGCCTCCCCACCCGTGGGGATCTCCCCCTGTTGCACCCAGACATCAGGACAGGGGCACAGCCAGAACTGCCCTTGTCTTCAGAACGCCCAGGACAGGACACCCATGGAACTACCTCCCAGGTGCCCTCCAAAGTAGGGACCAGCACTCCTGCCTGGACACCTGCCTTCTGTCCTGCAACCCTTCCTCCTTGTTTGCGCTGATGACTTCTGTCCTCTTCACACTTGCTGGGCTGCAGTGTTACCACGAGTTCAAGCTCACTCTGTTCATAGCAGGCCAATAAATCCGAGAGACGAGGTGTTGAGGCAGGGAATGCAACTTAATTTGGAAAGCCAGCTGATGGAGAAGATGGCAGACTGATGTCTCAAAATAACCACCTTACGGGGTCTGGATGTCAGGTTCTTTTATAGATCAGAGATGGAGGGAGGTGAGAAGCCAAGTACAAAGGCCATTCATCTTGCAAACATCTCCTAGAATGGCAAGTCTCAGGCAGGGGTTGTGTGAATTTATCCCTGCCTGCCATCTACAGGTGAACAGGGTCCTGAAAAGGTACTTTAGCTTCACAGTCAGGCAGAGGGGCAGGGTTCTCTGAGGCAGGCTGTCATGTGTGATCATAATAACAAAAGCAGTGGAAACCGAGTCAAAGAGGCAGTTCCAACATGGAGACAGGATTGGTTCTTCCCCGCAACAGTAGGGCCACCTGGGACCCAATCCATTCCCACCTTGCCTGGACTCTGCGTTCCATCTCAGACAGCTCTGGGTCCTGCCACTGCTGCAGCCGTTGCTAATCAAGCACAGTCTTCTTTCCAGTGGAGCCTGGATGTGGTCTTAGAATCCCCCTCAACAAAGACTTCAGCCAGTTCCCACCAAATGGTCAGAGTTGGTGAACAGCTTTGTGTAACTGGGCTGAATAGGTGGGCAGTGGCCTTCATTCCAGCAAAGAGGTGCCAAGCTTCATAGGCTTGATCAGGCTCAGTCTTGAACATTTCCCGAGGCTGAATCAAGACGGTGTCTCCCTTGGGCACTTCTGTCTCTGGTCCTTCTTCTCTCTTGCCTCCTGCTTGTTCCTTCGTGCCTGTGAGCTCCGTCACTTAAGTCACATCTGACCCTTTGCAACCTCATGGACTGTGGCCCGCCAGGTTCCTCTGTCCACAGGATTCTCCAGGCAAGGATACTGGAGTGGGTTGCCATTTCCTCCTCCACCAGCTTGCACAGGGTTCCCCAAGTCCCAGCACACCCCCAAGCCTAACCCAGGACTCACAGCCACAACATATAGGTGGTAATGAACCCTGGGTTCCCCTTGATCTCCCAGCTGAGAGGCTCAGTGTGGCCTTGCATGGGAGTCATCAGAGTGACCCGGGTGACCCTGCGCCCTGGGAACTGTGCTAACCACTGGCCCAGAGCGTGAGGCTCCTGCTGCTGACTCTCCCCCAGCGCCCAACCCAGCTCCCGTGCAAATCACCTGCGATCAACACACTCTCTCGGAGAGGTGATTTGTACTTTCCTAGAAACGCAGCGGTATCTGGAGTTGATTAATGGAAAGTCAGTCTTCAGTTGGGGAAAGAAATGTAGGAATTTTGGAAACCAAAGAGAACCCGTCTTGTATTTGGGGAACTCGAAGCTGAAACTGTCATTTATTTCCCACGCAACTTAGAGCAGAAGGAGCCTTAGGATCCTGGCACTGACCTTGGGTGAGTCCCTCAGCGCCTCTCCAGGTCTACATCTGCTCCTGTCAAAACTAGGTAACACCTGGGCAACCCTGCGAGGCCGTTTTTGAGCACTGAATTAGGTGAGTCCTAATCGCCTGCCTGGGATAATGCAAAGTGGCTATTGTTAATTAGATGGAAGCAGCCATTTGGAAGGATGCTGAAGCTGAAGCTCCAGTACTTTGGCCACCGATGTGAGGAGCCGGCTCACTGGAAAAGACCCTGGTGCTGGGAAAGTGGAGGGCAGGAGGAGAAGGGGGAGAGGGAGGATGAGATGGGTAGATAGCATCACTGACTCAATGAAAATGGATCTTGGCAAACTCTGGGAGGTAGTGGAGGACAGGAGAGGCTGGCGTGCTGCAGTCCATGGGATCACAAAGAGCTGGGCTTGACTTGAGACTGAGCAAGAAGCCATGTGGATGCTGAGTTGGAATATCCCATAAGCTTATTCACACAAGGTTTTAAGACACAGCTTCTTTAATCTCTGAGAGTGGAAATCAGACGTTATACTCCAGTTTTCTGGAGGGAACACGGTCCTGGGGAGGTCATTTTCTGTGTCTCTCCTCCAAAGCAAAGGCAGGGGCACCCTGGAAACCTTCTAAGTGCCATCTCAGATGTCCCCACCAGGTGGCGCCGTCGTACCGCGAGAATCTTCAATTTCCCTTCTGCAGAAAGAATTTGGACAGGACTGGGGTCGAAGAGTTTGATTCTTGTCCTTATCTCATCATCGAGTTTCCAGTTCAGGGCAGTTAATTCCTTCTCCTCCAAATGACTTTTTCAAGTGGAAACCTGACGCTCTGCTTCCCGGGAGTGTGCGTAGTATTCGTCTCTAAATTGTCTGGCTGCCTCCGGCTGGTGGTCCAAGCGAGTGGAGTGTGGTCAGAGCCTGTGTGCGGGGCTTGGGGGTCATGATCAGCCTCCCCAGGACAGCTGGGAAAGCTTCTCCTCCCTCCCAGCAAGGAGTCCTAGGACCCCCAGAGGAATCTGCACCCGTGGGGATGGAGCCCTTCTGCTCCCTCACGTGGTCCTTGGTGGATTCAGCACCTCTGGGCTGCTGGTTGGAGGATCTCTCAGTTTCCTGCCAGGTGGGCCACCGAAAGACCAGCTGCCAGCCTCAGCTGTCCTCCTCAGTGTGGGAGGCCATGCACAAGATGAGACCCAGCGCCTTTTTGTAACCAGATGTTGCTGCGACATCCCATCACTTTGCTGTCTTGTATTCCTTAGAATCAAGTCATTAGGTGCAGCCCACACTTCATGGAAAAGCTGTGAGCAACGGGCAACGGTGTGGGTGCCAGAAATGGGGCAGCATTCGGGTCATCTTAGAGGCTGCCCACCACAATTTGCCTTCTGGCCCTCAAAGATTCACATCCCTTTCAGGTGCAAAATACACTCACCTTGCCCCCAAGACCCCCAAAGTCCTATTCCATTTTTACATCAGCCCAAAGTCCACAATCTCGCCCCCTGAATCAGATCTGGGTGTGAACAGGCTTGCAGGTGCATTCAAATACAGTCCGTCTCCATCTGTGGATGAAACTAGGAGGACACATCTCCAGTCCCCCAGCACTGCAGGTGGGCTGAGCACAAGACCATCGCTGTAGATGCTCCTGCTCAAGAAAGAAGGAGAATGGGGGCACACACAGTCGCTGGTCCACAGCAGCTCTGAAATGCAGTCGGGTAGATGGTGATCATTTCCGGAATAGTTCTCCACGCCTCTCTGGGCTCCTGAATCTGAGCCATCCTTCCTTTATTCATGAACGGTAAGATGTGTTTGCAACCAAATAGTTTTCTCCTTCTGTTGCCTGCTGGTCTAACTCCTTCTTTCTTTAACTCTATCTCCGGGCCTTCAGTCCCGGCCAGCAGTGTTTCTGCTGCTGTGATTGGTGGAAGGGCACACACAGGGCAGGGGGTGGGGGGTGTTCCATTGTTATGATGATGTTTTTCTTTCTTAAGCTGGGTAACAGGTACCTGGGTCATCACTGCATCACTCTTGAAACATTTTGGTATGTCTTCAATGTTTCATAATAAATGGTATAAAAAAGAGTATTTTTTGAAAGGAAAACTCAGGGCATTGGTGTATGAATAGAAAGACAGATCAACAGAAGTCCAAAAATAACCCAAGTACATAGGAAAATTAAGTCTATGATAGAGAGATTTAGGAGAAGGCAATGGCACCCCACTCCAGTACTCTTGCCTGGAAAATCCCATGGACGGAGGAGCCTGGTAGGCTGCAGTCCGTGGGGTTGCTAAGGGTCGGACATGACTGAGCGACTTCACTTTCACTTTTCACTTTCATGCATTGGAGAAGGAAATGGCAACCCAGTCCAGTGTTTTTGCCTGGAGAATCCCAGGGACGGGGGAGCCTGGTGGGCTGCTGTCTATGGGGTCGCACAGATTCGGACACGACTGAAGTGACTTAGCAGCAGCAGCAGCAGAGAGATTTAAAATGCTGGAAAAATGATTGGCTTTTTAATAAATGATGCTGAAAAAAATCAAATAGTCATTCTTCATCCCATACTCAACAATAAACTCCAAACGAATTGGAAATATAAATGTGAAAAATAAAATCATACACATTCTAAATTCTAGAAGGCCACGTGAGTGAATTCTTCTATGGGGAAAAGTTTTTTCATTATGAATCAAAATCCAGATGTCATGAAAGAAACGGTGAGTAAAATTGAACACATAAACATTACAAAAGAACCTCTGCATACCAAAATGCACCTTATGCATTGTTAAACATACACATGCACACACACAGACACACACACACACTCTGCTAGAAAAATACTTGGAATAAAGATCAGAAACACAGACCCAGTTTCAGGAACATATAAAGAATTCTTAAAGATGGAGCAAAGACAGGTGAAGAAGGTCACGCTGACAGGAGTCTAGTGCTTCGTTCTCTCTGAATTCCTCCTAAGATCAGCCAGCACAACCAGGTAGAGAAGCAGACAGCTGCAGCTAACACTTATAGTAAAACTGGTGGTGGTAGTTTAGTGGCTAAGTCGTGCCCGACTCTTGCGACCCCATGGACTGTAGCCCACCAGGCTCCTCTGTCCATGGGATTTTCCAGGCAAGAATACTGGAGTGGGTTGCCATTTCCTTCTCCACAGGATCTTCCTGGAGTGGGTTGCCATTTCCTTCTCCATGGGATCTTCCCGACCCAGGAAACGAACCCAGGTCTCCTGCACTGCAGGCAGATTCTTTACCGTCTGAGCTATGAGGGAAGCCCTAATAAAACTGGGTCACAAGATAGTCTTCAGAACTCAAAATACAAGCCAATGGGAGCAAGCCGTAAGCAGCGTGAAGACTTGTGTGTTTTTGTGTCTGTGCAAGAAAAAGCAGAGCAAGTAAGGAGCATCTGCTGGACGTAGGAAGAGGAAAATCCCAGGATAGCCGTGGGTTTCCACAGTAGAGCAGAGACGCATGATCTGAGCGTAGCAGGCGGGCATTGCCTACCACAGTGGCGGATGACTGGAGTGGTCCCTGCTGAAGGCGGGTGGGGCCCCCTGGTCCCCGCTGACTCTCAAAATGGACCTACCAGCGCTTCCTTCCAGAACACCCTTTGCCCTGGAGAAACGTCTGGGAGTGGAATAAACGTTTTTCAGAAGAGGGGCAATTGAGAAACATGAACGAGAGGGTCTGCATGTAACTGAAGAAGAGAAACATAGTCAGGAAATTTCAGAAACCAAGCTTCCATATTAAAACAAAAGCAAAAACATTTTACGTGGATAACAGAGAGAGAGAGAGCTCCGCGGATGAGAGAAGCTAGTGTGAGCCACGATTCCTTCTAACTGCTCATGAAAACTTCACTGCACACAAAAAAGGAAAAACAGAAAAGAACTGAAGACAAATCCTGGACAAGTGTGATCGGAAAACTCGAGGGAAAATACCCCAGAGCTCCTTAGAAAAAATGGGCCAAGACATGCGCTATCCAAAAACATGTGCGACCAACACACAAGAAAAATGCTCAACTTTATGCACAATGAAAACTAGAACACTGAGTACTGTTTCCCACACACGAGGCTGGCAAACCTCAAAAGCTTGGCAATGCACCCTACTGCTGGCTGTGGGGACTGCAAAGATCCGGCAAGGGGCGACTTCTAGGAGGGGGATTGAACACAATAAAGCCAACCACACACACACAGTCACAGCACACACTCACAGCACACACACTCATAGCACACACTCACGGTACACACACCCAGGGTACACACACCCACAGTACACACAGCACACACTCACGGCACACACAGTACACACAAGACTCACAGCACACACTCACAGCACACACACTCCCAGCACACACACTCACACAGCACACACACACAGCACACACTCACAGCATGCATTCACAGAACACACACACTCACGGCACACACAGTACACACAAGACTCACAGCACACACTCACAGCACACACACTCCCAGCACACACACTCACACAGCACACACACACAGCACACACTCACAGCATGCATTCACAGAACACACACACTCACAGCACACAAAGTACACATTCACACTCACAGCACACACTCACGGCACACACTCACGGCACGCACTCACAGCACACACACACTCACAGCACACACACACTCACAGCACACACAGTACACATTCACACTCACAGCACACACTCACAGCACACACACTCATAGCACACACTCATGGTACACACACCCAGGGTACACACACCCACAGTACACACAGCACACACTCACGGCACACACAGTACACACAAGACTCACAGCACACACTCCCAGCACACACACTCACACAGCACACTCACACAGCACACACACACAGCACACACAGCACGCATTCACAGAACACACATACTCACAGCACGCACAGTACACATTCACACCACAGCACACACTCACGGCACGCACTCACAGCACGCACACTCACAGCACGCACACTCACAGCACACACAGTACACATTCACACTCACAGCACACACTTGCGGCACACACAGCACACACACTCATGGCACACACACTCACAGCACACACACACAGCACACATACTCACAGCACACACAGTACACATTCACACTCACAGCACACACTCACGGCACACACTCACAGCACACACACTCACAGCACTCACACACTCACAGCACATACAGTACACATTCACACTCACAGCACACACTCACGGCACACACAGCACACACACTCATGGCACACACACTCACAGCACACACTCACAGCACTGAGTGAAGACCTTCTCCCCACGTTTCTGCCCACGTGGAAAGCAGGGTCTTTGCAGATGCAGTCAAGCTAGGCTAAGATCACCCTGGAGTAGGGTGGGCCTTAAACCCAATATGGGTTCTCCTAAGAACACCCAACAGTGTTCTTAGGAGAAGAGAAGAGACTCAGACGCAGGAAGAAGACCATGTGACAAGGAGGCAGAGACTGCAGTGATGGGTCTGTGAACCAGGGACGGCCAGGGGCTGGCAGCAACGCTGGAGGCTGGAAGAGACAATGAAGGATTTTCCCTAGAGTCTTCCTAGAGAGCGTGGCCTTACCAGCACCTTGATTTTGGAACTCTAGCCTCCAGAACTGTAAGGGAATAGATTATTGTGGTTTAAAATCACATCTTTTTTCTTTTTTTGGTCTTGTTGGGTGGCTTTTTGGGATCTTAGTTCCCCCAGCAGGGATTGAACCTGCGTCCTTGGTAGTGAAAATGCAGAGTCCTAACTGCTGAACCACCAGAAAATTTCCTAAAACCAGACATTTTGTAGTACGAGGCAAGATTAATAGTAGTATGTATGAGGTAGCCTGAGGCAATGAATACAGGTACCCTTTGGCCAAATAATGCCTCTTCTAGGAATTTATCCTGAAGACACCTCCAATGATACAGCAAATAATATATGCACCATCTTATTTGTTAAGGCATTGTTTGTAACTGAAAACCCTCTGAATGCTGAGATGCAGAAGATTGGTTGGCTAACCCACGGCACATACTCTCAACAGAATGCATTTCAGAGGAATACAGCTATCAGAAGGAAGGAAGGATATCTCTGTGAGCTGCAGGTCATTGACTCCAAATATGGTCCCATCCACCCTTTATTCCCAGGATGAGCCTACAGCTAAAGGCACCCAGAATCTGGGCTGACCCTGAATCTTCCTTTGCCCAGTACAATTCGGAAGTGAAACCTGCCCGTTGTTTCAGAGGACCAATCTTCAAGAGGACTGGCAACTCCCACCTCCTCTCTCTTGCATATCATACAAAAGATTGGGGGCAGACATGGAATATGTATGGTGCACCAACAAGGTCATGATCAAAGACACTGAAATCACGGTTTCTTTGCCAAGTCTCATCTCCAGGGAAGGCAAGGAGGCTTTCACCTCTTTCGGCCAGAATGAGGGGATTTTAAAAACATCCAAGTCCTGCATTCCCACTCTCTAGCACCCAAAGTCACCTTCCTCTCAGAAAGGCATCCACAGGTAGGGAAAGGCCTGGTGGGAGGGGGCTGGTCTCTAAGAACTGACGTTTTCATTGTGGTTTGAATGTGGTTTTTTAAAAATCATTTATGTATTTATTCTGGCTGTGCTGGGTCCTCGTTGCTGTGTGGGCTGTCTCTGGTGATATGAGTAAGGGCTGCTGTCTAGGCACACTGACTGGCTTCTCACCGCGGCGACTTCTCTTGCTGCAGAGCACGGGCTCCAGACCGCTGAGACCTCCAGGCTCAGTAGCTCCGAGGCATGCAGGATCTCCCCGGACCAGGAATCGAACCCACGTCCCCTGTGTTGGTAGACGGATTCTTAGCTACTGGACCACCAGGGAAGTCCTTTCATTATGGGGTGTTAAAGGTAGTATTTTAGAGGACACTTCGGCCTTTGAGCGCTTGGGCTGGAATGAATTCCTTTTCGGGGCTGGTGACTGCTAACGAGATGGCTCCTCTGACCTGCTCATCGGGGGGCCTGGGTCTTCCGTTGCCACCATCACTCGTGCTCCTGCCCTGGAGGCTCTGACGGGCACCACCCCACGCAGCCCTGCAACCTATGCAGCTCAGATGCTGATGTTTCCTTCTCCTTCCCAGGAGTCTCTGGCAACTTTCCACGTGGTTTGACCTCTTTGAAGGGTTCAGCCCTTGTTGACATCATTGGAGCAGCTAGCAAACCGTTGCCCCATTTGCCCAAAGGAAGAGCAAAATGTATTTTTATTTTTTTACAAACAGACTAGTTTCCTTTTAGAGCTACTGGATCTGAATTAGCTGGTGAGTGTTGAAATCCTCAGAAGAAGTCAGTGGGAAATGGCTCCTGATATTCAATAGCACATCTTGTGGTCCCCAGGCATGTGCCAGCCTACAGGAAATTTTAATGTTCTCCCTAACTGGGGGGAGGAAGCAGGGTGAATTTTCTGAATTTCAGGGTGGTGGATAACCTAGCTCTGGCAAAACAGATAGCCTTCAACGGAATATGATGCTGCTATTAAATATGAGAATGGAGAAAAAAAAGTTATTCACAGAAAGTGAGTGGGCCAGAGACACGTTATGCAAATAATTATGGGGCAACAGTGTTGCTGTTTGGTGAACAAGTATCTAGTTACAGGATTTAAATGTTAAGTGTTCCTGCCCTAGAGCCTGCAAACACCCAAAGGGACGTCAGTAGCTGGTTGTGTGATAAAGAATCTGCTTGGCCTTTACCTTTGTTTCCCAGGAGGTAATCTCGAAACCTTTGGAATTTCCTGACTGATGGGAGGATCTTTGTTATTCTCGGTGGGCCTCTTAGACCACACCTGCTAGTTTATGGCAATGAGTGACTCGCGGGGGACCCCAGGATATTTCATGTTTATGAGGTGACCCAGGATGCAGGCTGGCCAGGCCAGAAAGACCCGGGAAGTGGTTAGAGAGTTGGCGCTTTGATCCGCATGCTGTCAGCCCAAATCTGGGGGCACGGGGACGGGCTGGATGTGGGGTTCAGTCACGCAGGTGGTGACCCCATCAGCCATGCCTCTGTAATGAGACTCCAATGATAAACTCAGGATATGGAGGCTTGGGGGTGCTGCCTGGGCTGCAAACACTGTGGATTGTCACACATCAGCGACAGGAGGGTACCGTGTCCCTGAGGAAAGGAAGCTTCACGTTTGGAATGCTCCCACGCCTAGCTCGGTCCTATGGGTCTCTTCCTTGGGCTGGTTCTGAGTTATTTTCTTTTGCTATAATCAAACTGTCCCTGTAAGTGCAGTGTTTTCCTGAGTTCTGCATCATTTTAGCAAATTATCTATCTTGTGAGTGTCCATGGGACCCTCACATTTGTAGCCAGCTGGTCTGAGTTGGGAGGTGGCCCTGGGACTCCTAAACTTGCAGGTGGAGTCTGAATCTTGACTGACTTGACGGAGGCAGACTGTGCCCTTTAGTTAGTTTGGCAAGGCCTGGGAGCTGGGGATGAGGAACTGTTGTTGTTGAGCCGCTAAGTCGTGTCCGACTCTTGTGACCCCACGGACTGTAGCCCCCCAGGCTCCTCTGTTCATGGGATTTCCAAGCAAGAACACTGGAATGCGTGAAGAAAGGCCGGCTGAAAAATGTGCAATACAGAGACTGGGGAGGTCTGGCCGGCAAGGGGTGGGAGTGAGACCCCTCAAGGCAGGAGTCTTGGATTGTACAGGGCGAGGCTTCCCCGATGCTTCACGCTGGTCAGGCTGTAGCCGTTGGCTGGGCCCTGGGCCTCATCCATCATCAGACTCGGTACCTGGTGTGTCCTGTTACCTCCATTTGAGGATCAGGATACAGAGGCCCTGATGGGTTATAAGACTCTTCAGTCACACGGCTTGTCCTCAGCAGAGCTGGGGCTTTACTATATTTCTTTATTATGATGAAATAGATCAAAGAAAATTTCACATAAATAATACACAGTTTGCTATTTTAAAGTGTGTAACTCAGCGGCATTAAATACACCGGGCTTCCCTGGTGGCTCAGCAGTAAAGAATCCCCCTGCAATGCAGGAGACATGGGTTTGATCCCAGGGTGGGCAAGATCCCCTGGAGAAGGAAGTGGCAACCCACTCCGGTATTCTTGTCCATGGGAAATCCCATGGAGAGAGGAGCCTGGCGAGCTATAGTCCGTGGGGCAGCAAAAGAGTGGGACACCACTGAGCAACTGCACGAGAAGTGCCTGCATCATGTTGTGTGACGGCACAGTCTTTTCATCACCCCCAACAGAAACGCAAACTCTGGACCCGTTCAGCTCCAACTCCCCACCGTCCTCCCCCTAGACCCTGGTTACCTCCCGCCTACTTTCTACAGGAAAAGAGGCTCTGGGAGGCAATGCCTTGCACTGAACTTGTCAATTCCGCTTGCACCCCACCCCCATCCTGGGGGGAGGGGAGGGAGGGACCTCAAAGCTTTGACTAGAAGCTCCCAAGATAGGAGTCAAGGCAGAGGGAAAGGCATTCACTTTCTCACACAGTTTATAATCGTATTTGTACTTTTCTGCGTCAGGTCGGACTTTTTGTGCGGGAAATCCCAACTGAACTGATTCAACCTAGCAGGAGTTGGTGGGCAGCAGGCATGGAGAAGCCCAGAGTCTGGGGGCTTCAGGCAGGCTTTCTGAGTGGGGGCTTGTGCAGCTGATGGAACCTAGTCCCCACCCCCCATGGTGACTCAGTATCCTCTGAGCTGCCCCCTCATGGGCAGGTCCTGACTTCCGGATGGTGGTAGCCCCAGCCTCAGGTTCAAGGGCAGCAGGAGCCCATACCACCGAGTCTTGGGCCCAGTAGGGCAGTCACCCCGGAGATGCTGTGAGGCTCTGATTGGCTTAGACCCAGATCACGTGATGGACTCTGCCCAGAGCCTACTAGGGCTCAAAAGGCCAGCTGTGCCTGGGTTCCTGGCTGAAATCTGGAAGGAGCCACCGTTTGGAGAGAGTGAATGTCAGGAGTCGGAACCGACAGAAAATGACCAGCGGTCACTGAGCCCAAGCTCAGGGTTGTTGGGTGGCTCAGGGAGTCGACCTGTGTAAAGGGCTTAGAACCGCCTGCTGGCTTCTCAGCAGGCTTTAGCTAGAGTTGCTATTTGCCAGGCAGCGGTCTTAGCTCGTAACGTGCACGGCCATCATTTCATCCTTACTGCTGCCTCATCAAGTGGGTCTCATTGTCCTCACTTGAATGAGGACACCAAGACTCAGGAAGGTTGGGCAGCGTGACCGAGGCCACACAGCCAGTGAGAGACGGAGCCAAGGTTTGAACCCTGGGAGTCCCATTCCAGAGCCTACTTGCTTGTAGAGGGGATTCAAGAGGGAAGCCCGTTCTTTGTCTCCGGACCATCTATGATAGTATAAATCAGGTTCTCTCAGAAGCCAGTTTTCAACCTGCTTTTAATTTGGAAACCCTTTAAAACTACATTAATGGTTTTAAGATACCATTCTAAAATGCCTGAGATTTAGCAATACCTCCCTATTACTATGGGCTTCCCTGGCGGTTCAGTGGTTGAAAAAAAATCCACCGGCCAATGCGGGAGATGTGGGTTTGATCCCTGAGTTGGAAAGATCCCCTGGAGAAGGAAATGGTGACCCACTCCAGTATTCTTGCCTGGGAAATCCCGTGGACAGAGGAGCCTGGTGGGCTACAGTCCATGGGGTCACTAAGAGTTGGATGCAACTTAGCGACTAAAGGACAGCAACCCTATTACTACTGTAGCCAGAAAGAGTTAACGTAGCCTTCAAACCTTTGTAACTTAACAATGAGGAGTTACGCTCCCAGAAAGTATAAATCAGTGAGTAATGGGAATCTGGATTAATTCCCAAAATAAAGCTGTTATCCTAAGGATTTATGAAGAGAGGAATAAAAGACATTTAGCAGAATCTCCAGAGGCAGCTATGAGACATGAAAACCAAACTCTGCAGTGCTTTAAATGTTATTTATCACATCTCTCTCCCCTTTGTGGTCCAGCGCCTGGCACTCAAGCCTGTGGTCGTGTTGTTCTAAGTGGGAAGGATCACAAGTGGCTGCCTTCACGTGGAGGCGGGAGGACAGGGAAGATAAACGAGGAATAGATGATTCACAGATGTGGACACACAGCGCAGGTGACAGCCGGTCCCGCTCGGGTTCTGTGCTTAAGACTGCACGGGAGCTCCGCATTGTTTCCATTAAAGCAACCCAGAGGAAGAGGGGAAATTAAACCCCATGTTCCTCTCTGCCCTCTAGGGATGGGAATGCCTCTGTGGCCAGAGGGCTCTGGGCGGAGCAGCTTCCAGCTGAGTGGCTGGCCACCACACACGGCGCCTGGGAGGACAGGAGGCTTTGCCCCTTTCTATAAGGAGCACGGCCTGGCTGTGGGCAGACAGAGGCCCGCACACCAGGGTCCTTCCGGGTATGTCCCGATCTCTCTCCCAGAGACCGCCCGCAGCCGTGGAGAAGGAGGTGCTGACCCCCACGGCCCCGTGAGCAGAGGTGCGAACAAGGAGAGCCCGTGTGAGTTTCCCAGAGACCAGAGATGCCCCCCCACCAGTGACGGTGGGGGGAGGTGTCCTTGCCGGGTTGCTGGTGCTGCCTCCATTGGAGAGGAGTTACAAGCTGGTAGAATTGGCATGGACTCACTCAACAGGGTAATAATGTCTGGGGAAATTCACGAGAAGTGCATTTTTAACCTCCCAAGCCTCAGTCTCCTTATCTGTAAAATGGGGGAAATAATCACTGCACCACAGAGTTGTTGGGGCGGGGGAAGAATCCTAAGTGAGAAGCCAAGTGTCAGATACAGAGCCAGGCCAGCCTCCCTGGCCCACATATGAAGTCACCTCGGGTGCCCCCACCTACAGGATGGTCTGAATGTGGAGGGAAGGATGGGGTTCTCTGGTTGGTGGTGGTTTTGAGTCATAACAGGCCTGAGGGGGTGCAGGGGGGGTGGGCGCCGTGCAGGGCGGTGGTCTCAGGTGTGGGGCAACCTGAGGAAGCGGGGTGACCTGGGGACACAGAGAAGGTGATGGGACTCCTGCGCTCTGGTTCAGGGTCATAACACTGCCATTGGTCTTAATCCCAGAAAGTGGGATGAGCCTGCTGGGGCGGGTCTGGGGTGGGCCTGAGCCCGCAAGTGGGGAGGTTGGGCGTGTTTGTCCAGGCACAGCCCCTGACCCCAAGCCTGGGCGTTGCGACTGTGCTCTTGGGAAAATTCACGAGACTGACCACAGGGTGGCGCTCGCCACCAAAGGATTCTGGTCCAGTCCCCGCTTTGTCCCCAGATGGAATCTGTTTTTTAAATTCTCCATTTACAAACACAGCAACAGGAACAAAAGAAAGTCGAGCTTTCCTGGGCATTCTTTCCTTCTCCTCCTTTCTCTGTATTTCCAGCTTGATTTGGACAACCTAACCCTATGTTGTCCCAAGGTCTAGTTCAGAATGGGGCTGGGTCAGGGGGAAGCCACTCCTGAACTTGGCCGAGAAAGAGATGTTCCACCTTCAGAGTGACCTGAATACACTGATGAGGCCACAAAACACCCTGCCACGTGTGGTTTCCTGGATGGATAAACGTTTCCCAACCCACACCCCCCCCCCCCCCCGCCGCCCCGCCTCAGAGGACTGTCAGAGTCAGACAGGCCAGCCTTTGGAACGTGAATTTAGGATTTTGTCCTGAGCTAGAAATTCCAGGGGTAGGGGTAAATTTGGTTTTATGCAAAAACTATTCTGTTTCTGCACGCTTGCATATTTTAGCTTTTCCATATCACCCTGTCCTCCTTGGCATCTCACGCTCCCCACGCATGATCACATGCCCCGTTTGCTCTCAGGATCCCATGGCACAGGCAGTCTCCTTCAGCCTCCAGAGCTGGGTGGTGTGCAGGGCCCAGCGTGTTGCCTGTGGATGTGGCTTGGGGCGTGGGGCGGCAGGACTCTTCAGGGACAAACTGCTCCGCAGAGGGAACCGAGACCTTTGCAAACCAAGGCGTTTAGCATCCTTCTGGAAAGTCCCATGAAAAGCAAATCGTTGCAACATTTTTTCCTCTTGTTAGTCTCGTGGTGTGTTGTATGTGTCAGTAAATAAAATATTAATTCCAAGTGTTGTCTCAGAGATCCTCCCTGCATTCTACCTGCTTTTTGTGGACAAGGGGAATGGCCTTGGTGGGCGTTTGTAAGGTGCAGCCTGCCCTCGGTGAGCTGTGTCCCAGGCCTGCTCAATCTGGGCATCATGGTCACAGACAGAATGTGCAGTTCTTCAGGAGACTCAGCCCTTTCTCTCCCCAGGACACACCGGACTCACCTGGCCATTGACTGTGGCCACTGATGCAAGGGATTTAGATGGGAAGTCAGGGGTAAAGAAGTACATGGTTATATCACACAACTGTCCTGAAGGCCACCTGAGATGAAACGCCAATACTTTGACCACCTGATGCGAAGAGCTGACTCATTGGAAAAGACCCTGATGCTGGGAAAGATTGAAGGCGGGAGGAGAAGGGGACGACAGAGGATGAGATGGTTGGATGGCATCGCTGACCCGATGGACACGAGTTTGAGTAAGCTCTAGGAGTTGGTGATGGCCAGGGAGGCCTGGCGTGCTGCAGTCCCTGGGGTCGCAAAGAGTCAGACACGACTGAGCAACTGAACTGAACTGAACTGAACTGAAAAGATAAGTGGAAGAAACATGGCAACTTTTGAAAAAAAAAGATTTCTTCTAGCAGTGAACTCAAGATATATGTATCTTGATGGGAATATACACCTTTACTTTACTATAACGTCGGCTTCAACTCCCAACAATGAAGAGATGAATTTGTACATATCAGAAAATGAGCAGTGGGCATCTGTTAAATAGACAACATTGAAAAATACCCAGTGACCTGGAATGATGTTCTGAAATGAAAACAGTGAATTCCCCCAAACCAGGGGCTGAGGGAACATCACGTGGAGGCCTCAGGCTCACAGCACAGTTCTATGCTTAAGTCACAATAAATGCTTTGTATTAGAAAAAATAGTGAATTCAGACTATAATAACCAGCTTTATAAAAATATTACTAGTGGTTGTCTGTGTTTGGATTTAAATTATGGATGATTTTAAATTTTTATTCTTTTTTAAAAATAAACCTGCTGTCAGTTCAGTTCAGTCACTCAGTCATGTCCAACTCTTTGCGACCCCATGGAGCGCAGCACGCCAGGCCTCCCTGTCCATCACCAACTCCCAGAGCTTCCTCAAACTCATGTCCATTGAGTCGGTGATGCCATCCAACCATCTCATCCTCTGTCGTCCCCTTCTCCTCCTGCCTTCAATCTTTCCCAGCATCAGGGTCTTTTCCAATGAGTCAGCTCTTCGCATCAGGTGGCCAAAGTATTGGAGTTTCAGCTTCAACATCAGTTCTTCCAATGAATATTCAGTACTGATCTCCTTTAGGATGGACTGGTTGGATCTCCTTGCAGTCCAAGGGACTCTCAAGAGTCTTCTCCAACACCACAGTTCAAAAGCATCAATTCTTCAGCAGTATTTGGTACTTTAAAAATATTATCAAAACCCCCAGCTAAGGGGTAGGGCTCTCATAACTGTCAAGACACCCGCTTCTCATCAGTGATGAGACAGAGGTTCCCTTCCTGGACACAGGGAGGTTTTGTGCCCTCTTCTTGCTGCTGCTGTGTTTCCCCTGGATCCCATGACAAGGGAGTCCCGTCTACCCCACCCTCACCTGGGGACCGGGGTCCACCCCTCCCCTGGGGACCGGGGTCCACCCCTCCCCTAAGCCGTTGACCCTGGCAGAGGTGTGAGGGTTCGCAGATCTGACATCTTCCAGGGGAGGAACTGAGATGGATGAGAACACGGGGCATGCTGGCCGACCTGAGCCGACAGCCCTTACCAGGCCCCTCTTGGCAGGGGCTGGACCGGGCTCGCCTTCAGCCTGGGCTCGCCCAGGGCCCCCTCTGCTGTTCCCCAGGTGGCAGGCAGGTCCTCCCTGGTTCCAGCCCCTGGCTCAGCACGGATGCCTGCAGACTGGCCATCGGTGTGATTAATTAAACGGTGTCCACGGACCCATAACACCAGGCGTGAAGCGGACCCATTGGCACGCGGCTCCACTGGCTAAATGCCTCTCCCGTCACATGACTCGGTGAGGTTCTACAAACAAAGACCCTAATCTGTTAACTACTCTTTTGGGTTATAATATGATCTCCTTGCTAGTTATCTGGGGTTTTAGCAAATAAATTATTTCACCTGTAAGGTTTTGGGCCCCTTTCTTATCTGAGCATAGAGGGAAAAACTTGGCAAGAATCCATCCATGGCTGGCCACCTTCATTTCATCCCATGAGCCCAGGATCATATAATAAAACCCTGTTTCTCGCCTTATGATTTCTGCTGCTTAATGAAATGGGCATAATATGGCTCAGAGAGAGGTTTGGCCTTATCTGATGGGCATTTGAACTCTACGTAATCCCTGGATTTCATATATTCCAGGGGCTATTATTATTTCTGAAAAAGTGAAAGTCAGGCTTGGTGATTAGGACATCACCTTAACAAGCAGTTTTACTCATTTATTTTTTTAAATTGGCAGCACCGCATGGCATGTGGGCCCTTAGCTCCCTGACCAAGGATCAAACCCGCACCCCCGCATTGGAAGCATTGGAAGCGCAGAGTCTCAGCCACTGGGCCACCCCCAGATTTACTCTTAAACATTACTTAGAGTTGTTGGGCAGCTGTCTTCCAGTTAAGACTGGGGTAACCTTCAATTAAATTCCTATTTTAGGGCCAGGGTTTGAGATTATTAAGAAAATCTCTCATCTGTATTTGCTATATCCATTACCTGTATATCTTTTATACCAAGTCTTTGAAATCTCAAATGAATTTTATCCTTACATCTCAAGGCAGATACTAAATTTTCATGCGAAAGACTTGCTCTACATTTAAGTTTCATAAAATTGAAGAGATAGATTCACGGAATATTAGTTGCTCAGTCGTGTTTGACTCTTTGCGGCCCCATGGACTGTAGCTCACCAGGCTCCTCTGTCCATAGAATTCTCTGGGCCAGAATACTGGAGTGGGTATCCTGTCCCTTCTCCAGGGATCTTCCCAACCCAGGGATTGAACCCAGGTCTCTCGCATCACAGGTGGATTCTTTACCAGCTGAGCCACAAGCAAAGCCCAAGAAGACTGGAGTGGGTAGCCTGTCCCCTCTCCAGGGGATCTTCCTGACCCAGGAATAGAACCGGGGTCTCCTGCATTGCAGGCAGATTCTTTACCAACTGAGTTACAATTAAAGTAAAATATAATTTAAAAACCAGCCACATTTCCAGTATGCAATAGGATTGTCACAGAGGGCTGGCAGTTATCATACTGGAGCTGTGGATTTAGAGTCTAAATCTAAAGACCCTGTGTTTTGTTTCTAAAGACTGCGTGATAACAGCGGTAGGACGTGTGCATGGTAACTACCAATAGGGAGCCTCAGGAGGAAGCTTTATAGAAGTGTTTGCCCAATGGATCATTTTGCCAAGAGAGGTTGGACTTAGGAAAAGTACCAAAACCTGGGCGGCCCCATTCCTTATGTGTTTTGTCCCAGAATTGCCATCTTGAATTGCAGAGACCCTCTCCCACTCTGAACATCTGTCTCTTCTACCTGTAACTCCCTCTAACCCATAACTTACTTTATTGAAGACTGATCCCACTTGAGGTAAGTGAGGCTTGCTGAAGGCAGAAATCATTTTTAGCCTTTGGTTCTGAGGCCAGGATTCTACTCTGGGCAAGTTGCATAAACTCGACATTACTTTCTGATCTTTAAAATTCTTACAGTCTTCATGTGCGTGCAAAACTCGGGCTTAGGAGAGAAAGCTTTCTACCCAAGCCCCTCAAAATCTTTCTCCTGAATAGCTGTCCACCTCTGAGCCTTTGACCAGATCTTTTTTGTGTGTGTTTGTTATTGGAACCCTGTGGATGAAATATTTACAAGGAGCTCACCCCTGAATCGGAGAAGGCAATGGCACCCCACTCCAGTACTCTTGCTTGGAAAATCCCATGGACGGAGGAGCCTGGTAGTCTACAGTCCATGGGGTCGCTAAGAGTCGGACATGACTGAGCGACTTCACTTTCACTTTTCCCTTTCATGCACTGGAGAAGGAAATGGCAACCCACTCCAGTTTTCTTGCCTGGAGAATCCTAGGGACGGCGGAGCCTGGTGGGCTGCCGTCTATGGGGTCGCACAGAGTCGGACACGACTGAAGCGACTTAGCAGCAGCAGCAGCACCCCTGAATACTCATGGTGTGGTTTGCTCATCATTGACCAGTCCTAGTTGTTGCCCCAAAGAATCCACCCTCTGTAATTGTTGTACGTGTGTTTGAGGCCCTCTAGACTTTAAGACTCAGATATTGATGGGGGAGAGAGGCCTGGAAATTAAGGTGTTTGAACTGCTCTGTGATAAGGGAGGTTCATCATGTGTTTAGGCGGGGTGGGCAGTGTGAATCATTTCTGAATTACCTTCCTTGCCTTCCGTGTGTGTGTGTATGTATGTGTGTCTGTGTATATGGCTTATATGTGTGTGTCTGTGTGTATGTATGTGTTTGTATATATGTGTGTAAACGTGTATATGTGTGCCCGTGTGTGCATGCTTAAAAAAGGGTGACAAAAGAGGATCCTATGGGAGAGGCTGGGTTTGATCAGTCCTGCCGACTAGTTGACCCCCTGGTAATCCAATACCCCAAATTACCACTATATCTATGCAATTTTATGATTTCCTCTGTAAGAACAGAAGGTAGCACTTGGCATGGCTCCAAACCCCTAATGGTCTTCTGGGATGCAGAGAGGGCTAGTGTTTTTCTCCACTTCTTTTCTGGTTTATTTGTCTATTTCACCACAGCACAGGAGGGTGAAGAGAGGCCCAAACAAAGCTTGTTCTCCTTCACCCTCCACAATGATGCCTTACCGTGTCCTTTCTGGTTGGATTTTGCCACTGAGCATCTTTCGGCCTCTAATGAGTTGCAGACTTCAATCAGGGGCTCACCCCATTATCAACAATCCTAGGTGCAACCCCCCACTCCCAGATCCCAGTCTTGGGCTTTCTTTCCCAACACCCACAGGAATCCTCCTGCCCTTGATCTTTCCTATGAAATATTTTGAAAACTCTGGTGTATTAACTCCTTAATCTCTCCCTAATTCTCATTTTTTTGGCAATGGACCTTTCAGTCAGTTCAGTTCTGTTGCTCAGTCGTGTCTGACTCTTTGCAATCCCATGGATTGCAGCATGCCAGGCTTTCCTGTCCATCACCAACTTCCGGAGTTTACTCAAACTCATGTCCATTGAGTCAGTGATGTCATCCAATCATCTCATCCTCTGTTGTCCCCTTCTCCTTCTGCCTTCAATCTTTCCCAGTATCAGAAAATGGACCTGATGCATACAATGGACATTTAGTCTTTTGCAAAATCCCCCTTCCTTCACGGGTATTACCCTCTGGACCAAGGGTGTTTTGGAGCCCATGTTAGCATTCACTGTCTTATGTGCCAACATTTTGCTGTTTGCTTCCAGATGGAGCTGCCAGATTGGCACATAAGTACACAAGATGCCCAGTTAAATTTGAATTTCAGATAAGCTAAAAGTAAATTTTTGAATAACTATGTACCAAATTTTGCATAAAGCAGTTACACTAAAAATTATTTGTTGCTTATCTGAAATTCTAATTTAATGGTGCATCTGTATTTAATTTGGCAACTGCACTCAGAGCCACTCCCTGCCTTCTCCCTGCTCTGCTGTACCTCACAGGGCTTCCATCTCCCAGCTCCCCTGCCCTCGGGGTCCTAGACAAGTGGGTTTGGTGGGCAGGTGGCCAGGAAGAACCAGGCTCCATGGCCCCTCTCTTGTTCTGGTGGCATCTCCAGCCACAACCAAGCTTTCTCAGGGCTCCAGCTCTGGCCGGATCATCCACCAGCACTGCAGTTTTCACCAAGTGGCTGGATCCTGGGCGGCTCTGGGTCTCCCCTCATGACCTCCTTGCCCTGGGGGCAGAAGCTGTCCTCTATTTTCCATCTCGACCTTGCCTGCCATCCCTGTCTAAATGCTCTGCTTTCCCGGGACCTGTTTAAGCCATTTCCTGTATTGCATTTCCTCTGTTTGAAATACCTAGAGTGGGTTCCGTTTTTCTGATAAGTCTTTGATTGGAGAGGCATATTGACAATTTATTCTTCCCTTTATTTCCTTCCTCCCTCATCTTTTGTGCTCGGTTGCCTTCACCTGAGAGACTGATCAGTTGCGGGCCTGGACACAAGTCATTATTGCCGATATTCAAGTGCCAAAGTTGCTTCTCTATAAAGGTCAGTGGATTCAGGGCATCTGTAAAGTAACATCGCTGTCGCTCACTTACACTCTAACCCTGTTGACAGCCAGGAGTGGATATCTGTTGAATTGGTCATGAAAGAGAAAAAAGATGGAAAGTTTCTGCTGCAGGGCAGTAAGAGAATGTCACGAGTGCCAAACTCAGATTTCTGTTTCTTTCCTGATAGTTGTGCCCAGATGGCTGGTCCTCACCAATCCACTACCACAGACAAAAGCCACGTTTTCAGCAAATAGTCAGACATGGATCACTTGAGAGACCCCTGATAGCTCAATTATTGGAAAGTGGTCCTTCTCAAATTATTTTCAAGTTACATTGACAGTAACCAAGGTAGCTGCCCCAAGGCATCACAGAGATGGGACGGTAACTCTTAATAAGGACGTATGGAACTTAAGGGCTCCCTAGTAGCTCAGCAGCAAAGAATCCGCCTGCCAATGCAGGAGACACCTTGGGGTCAGGAAGACCCCCAGGAGAAGGAAATGGCAACGCACTCCTGTCTTCTTGCCTGGAAAATCCCATGAACAGAGGAGCCTGGCGAGTTACATTCTATGGGGTAAGAAAGAGTCGGACATGACTGAGTAACTAAACAACAGCCACAAATGGAACTTTGGGGGATAATGGAAGGAAAAAGACGACAAGAAGTGCTTAGAGTTGCTACCAATGTTACTACCTTCAGAGCCCAGGCTCTCCATTACAGTCCAAGCCAGACCAGCAGAAACGCCCACAAAGAAAGAATGCAATTGCTCATGTGCTATCCCCAGAACTGTCTCTTCTTGTTACCTTGAACAGTGTGACCCCATATTGTCTTCCAAGGTAACAGCCCATGTACTCACAGGACTATAGTCTAGCCCTGCCTCACCCAACAAAATAATGTATGGTAATAGTCTTAACATCAATTCGTGTATCAGGGTGTTAGCGAACTTTGAGTAATACTATACAGTGACTGTCAAGTGAATTATATTCCTTTTGATAGTCCTGGGATATGCATGTAGAACTTCCCAAGTCTTTGAGATTTTCTATTCCTGTTAAAGGTGAATGAGAAAGATGTACACATGTGCACATACATGCACACACACACACACACACACACATAGTCATCTCCCTAGAAGAAAGACAATGAACAGAATTTGCATGCATAGTTTGTTCTAAATGAATATTTACAAAAAAATTTTTCCATAGGGAAATATTTTGCAGCAATGTACTTTTAGAACTCTGCTTACGCTTCTAAAAACATCTCATCACTCAGAACAATATATCTCTTCGGAGCTGTATGGTCTTGGATATTTCTTTCTTAGAAGAAGGCCTTCTTTTCCCTCACAAAGTCACTTCTGTGAGCTTTTTAATTATGTAAATAGGAGCAGAGAACTTGAGACCCAAGGGCAAATGCAAATATTCTTGATAGCAGTAGCTACCAATAACCTAAATGATAGTTGTTTTAAATTATGAAATAATTTGAAGGTACAGAAAGAATATAGTTCATTAATCATCAGATTTAAGTAATGCTAATTTCCTAAATTTTTACATGCTTGTTGCATATTTTTTATTTTTTAAAATAAGACATTACAGATAAAGTTTTTTTAAGAATTTTTTTCAATGTGGACCATTTAAAAAAAAGTTTTTAAACATTGAATTTGTTACAGTACTGTGTCTGTTTCATGTTTTGGTTTTTTGGCTATGAGTGCTGTGTGATCTGAGCTCCCTGACCAGGGATGGAACTCACACCCCACTGTGTTGAAAGGCAAAATCTTAACCACTAGACCACCAGGGAAGTCCCACAGATAAACTTTAAACCCTCTTTTTATTACTTCCCAGTCTTGTCCCCCAATTCTCTCCTCCCTAAGGCATCATAATCCTGACGTTAGCTTAGGTTTTCATTATCCACACTTTTATGCATTTAGTATACAAAATCCATACACAGGGTAAATTTGCTTATTTTCAAACTATGTAAATGGTTTCAGGCAGAATATTTTACTTTTAAAATCTGATGTTTTTCACTCAATATTTAGTTTCAAGATAGACATTAATGTGTATAAACTTAATTTTTACTCTAGTTCATTTCTTAAAACTGCAATATTCTATTCTGTCAAAAGAGCTTGCTCTTCTTGCCAAGGTGAAAACACAGGGACTAGATTTACCCTCTTGCCTGGAACAACCAAAAAGCAGACAAAATATATGAAATGATGACTTTCAAGATGCTGGACTTCAGATGATGAAGGCCAGTGATCCTGTGAGACAAGAAACTAATAACTGTCCAATTTCACTGCCTTGAGAGTTACAGTCCATGTGCAGGGCAGGGGTGACCAAGCAGAGCTCCATTACTCCTGAGTTGAGAAGTCAGAGCTGACAGTCCAGGAAAATCATGGTGCTCACCTATCAGAATAGAGAGGAACAAGGGCTTCATAGAGAGAAAACTCCAGAGATGAAGAGTCATTCTTGACAATTCAGCTGAATGTTCACTGGCATATGCATTTAAGGAAACCTATCTTGGGAAAGAACCATTCGAAAGGATTAGTGATAAGAGTGCCTGCTGCTACCACAGTCTGAGAAGAGTGCCTCCTTTCACTAGCCAGACTGGAGAATTTCATGACTCACAAGATGTTTGGTTGGAGCACAGAGGAGGGGCTCACCTTAATTGGTGGGCAATAAATTAGAACTAGCCTGAGCATTGCTCTCTTCCCACCTAGAAGATCTTAAAAGCAAGATCCAAAAGGATCAAGTTGTTTCCAAGTAACTTAGCTGTATCTCAGGATAAAGCTCAATAATATTGATAGGGATACAAAGTTCAAGAGCAGGCATGCAGAGAAGCTGAAAATTGTGGCCAATAACAGAGTTAAATCAATCAACCTTTGTATATCTATGGCCAATTTATGTTGATGTATGGCAAAAACCATCACAATATTGTAAAGTAATTATCCTCCAATTAAAATAAATAATTAAAAAATAAACTGAATAAGAAAGGTTGAAAGAATAAAAATTGACCCAGAACTGACACAGATGTTAGATGTTGGACAATAGCATTAAAGTACAATTATAACTGTATTCCCTATGTTTAAAACTTAAGCAGAGACATGAAAAGTAAAAGATGACATAAACCAAACTCCTGGAGGTGAAAACTATATTGGATGGAATTAAAACCATAGTAGATACTGCAGAAGAGGTTGGTCAATCTAAGGCATAGCCATAGAAAAATCCAGAATGAAACACACAGAGAGAAAACCAATGAAAAAAATGAACAGAATATTGAGTAGTGAACAACTACATGGAAACTAATACATTTGTAATGAGAATCCCCAAAGAGGTGGGGACAGAGAGATGGTAAAATGAATAATAGCCTCCAATCTTCTTAAATTGGCTGAGAATTATAAACCCACAGATCCAAGAATCTCAGGCAACCCGAAGCACAGGCAACATGAAGAAAAGTATACCAAGACATATAGGAGCCAAATTGTTCAAAACCAATAACACAGAGAAATTTAAAAAGCAGTCAGGCAAAGGAACAAGGGAAAAAGCCAAACAAGATAAAAGGAGGAAATGTGTGGATGATAACATATTTCTCATAAGAAACAATGCAAGTAAGAATGCACCAATGCCTTATTGGAGCAACATCTTTAATGTTTGGAAAGAAAAAAAATTGCCAACCCTGAATTCTTTACCCAGTGAAAATATGTCTCAAAAATGAAGGTGAAATAAGGAATCTTTCAGAGCATGAAAGTGATTTCATGAAGTAAATCTCTTATGATGTGCTTGTCCATTTCTCTACTGAGGGACAGTTAGGTAATTTGCATGTTGTATAATGCTGAAATGAGTACAGTTATATTAGCTTTTTGTCCACATGATATTTTTCTAGGATATATGCCTAACAGGAGAATTGTTGGGTCATCAGCAAGTGGATCTTCAGTTTTGTTTTGCCAAGGTGTCTGCCCTGGTGCCTGGAGAGCCCACATGTCAGCACTGGAATTGTCAGATTTAATTTTTTTTTTTCTAATGCATCTGGATGTTCCATTTGTTGTGTTGGTCTCTTTGCCTGTCTTTGCTCCTGTATAATACTGTGCAGTTACATAGATTTATAACAAATTTTATTATCTATTTAATAAGAGCATCTATTTAATAGCAACTGTGTATCAGTTGTTTGGGCTGCCATTATAAAGTACCACAAACTGGTTTAAGCAACAGAAAATTCTGAGGATAGAAGTCTGGGATCAAGGTGTTGCCTCAGTTGGTATCCTCCGAGGCTGCGAGGGAAAGATGTGCTCCAGGCATCTCTCCTCCACATATCGGTGGACATCTTTTTCCTGTGTCTCCTGTCATCTATTTGTTCACATCTGTGTCCAAATTTCCTCTTTATGTAACGATGACAGTCATATTGGATTAGTGTCCAGTCTAATGGCTTCATTTTAACTTGGCTGCCTCTCTGTAAAGATTCTTCCCCCACGTATGGTCACATTCTAAGATATCAAGGGTTAGGGCTCCAACAAACAAATTTTAAAGAGAATGACATCTCTTCTGCTAGTTATTCACCAAAACAGAATTCTAGAATAAGTTTCTTCCATCCCACCAGGAAAATTCCTCTCATTAGATTTCCATCAGATTGACTTTGGGAAAAGTGATGAATTTGTGGTACTAAGCCATCCTCTTCATAAACATGTATATATAAGTCTTTATTTGAGGGTTCTTTTCATGTCTTCCAGTAAAGTTGCAAATTTTCTCCTGGTGGCCGTGCATTAATCTCTTCCCATGGCTCACTACCATGGACCCCACCCCACCCTGGGGTCCACTCAACCTTTGTTGAGAAACTCTTGCCTGCAAGCTTCTGGCTCCTGCATAATTAACCTCATTTGTCATCATTCCCTACTTCAAACTCTATGCCAAAATTCTTAAGGTTTTTTCAAACGTGCTATGCTATAACACACCTTCTTGCTTTTTCTTCTCTTCTCCTCTACCTTCTTTTAGCTTTTACCCATTAAAGGATGAGGTGAATTAAAGGTTTAGCCCAGACTAAACCTTCGACAGAAATTTAACCTTAGCTCAGACCACTGAGCAGCTCACAGCCTAATTAGGTGACTCTTCTCTTTGTGCATCTGACCGTACAACTGTAGTGTCAGAGGATTTTATCAAAATCTCTAGAATGGAGTCAACCTAATGGAGCCTCTTTGAGGGTTAGGACTGTATCTGATTCAAATTTGGATGCCATCAAACTATAGCACAGAGTTTAGCATATAGGAAGTTACAATGAATATTGATGGTATGAGTGAATGAAATAAGTCAGAAAGGTGATTTATTAATTTTTCACAGGTGATATTTCTTTTTCAGAGACTAGGACCCTCTGCTTAGGATTAGTGGACCTGGAAGGCCAAGTGAGATAGGGAAATAGGCGGGTGAACATTGATTCAGGGAAAATCAGGGCAGAGGTGGTGACAACTGACAACCTCTCCCCACTTGATAACAGAAGGCATCGTTTTAGTGGCCAGAATATTTGTGTCCACTTTATTTACTGTCCCTTGTTCTTAGAAATTGCTGGATAAACACGATCAACGTCTGTCTCTCTGCTGCCTTGGCTTCCTGCTGGCTCCGTCATCAAAAAGTTTCTTTGAGAGTTCACAGCAGTCCTCATAACTGGGCACACATTCTGTTGCTGCACCACTGAGATCACCACCAGCCACGTGGGGTGAAGCCTCGGGCATCCCCATGGGGGCCCGGTCCTCACTGAGAGACCATCTCTTTCCTGGAGCCTCAGAGCATTTCCCTTCTTTCCAAATTCTTGGGTAAGAAAGCACCTGGCTCTTGTTTTCAGGTAGTGGCTCCACTTAGCAAGGACTACGTAGTGTCTGTTCCTGGGCCTTTTCTCTGAAATTAGTGAGCTGACTGAGGGTTTCAAAACACCCCCAAGGCCACATGGTAAAGGTGACTCTTCAGATATGTTTCAAGTCCCTGGCTTTTGATGCCTTTTATCTTCTCCAAAGTAAGTCGGAGCTTTAGACAGAGCTTTGAGGGCTTGCAGTAAGAGTGAGGATGGGAGTGAGCCGGGACACTCCGACAGGCAGCTCACAGAGTGCTTCTCTGTCCCCCGCCACCGTGCCGGGGCCTCTCGTCTCTCCATGGGAGGATGGGTTCAGATGCTGAGCTGTCCACGTCTACAAGACCTTCTCCTCTCAGCTTTGTGTGCACCCCTCCCCCACCCTTTCCCTCCGGAGGGCGCCAGGACCAGGGAAAGGATGACATGGATTCACTCTCCCTTTTGCCCTGTGCTTTACACAACGGAGATGTCCCCCTTTCCTCTTGTGTGCGAGGTCTCTGGGCTCCAGGGTGACACTCATCGGAGGGGGCAGAATATTCTAGAAAATCAAATCACCTTTTATCATGTTGGTGGTGGGCTACTGCCCTTTGCTTGCATCCTCTCCCTGTTTTGCTTTGGGGAACCATTCTTTGCATATTTCCTGATAATTCTGTGGGACTCGTAGGCAAACTCTCTCCCTAAATAGCTCCTTCAAGGTTGTGCTCCCCTTGAAGCTTCCTTTTGGGGACTCAGAACGGTCATCCCACGTGCTGCTAGGAGCTTCCTATCCTCCTCCATATGGTCGGTGTTCAGACACTATTTGTGGCTTTTTTTTTTTTTGGCTGTTCTGTGTGGCATGCCGTATCTAGTTCCCAGACCGGGAATTGAACCTGTGCCCATTGTGTTAGGAGTGCAGTCTCAGCCACTGGACTGCCAGCGAAGTCCCCATTCCTGGCTTTAATTAGTCCACACACATATTTTAGGGATGGCAGCACTTCTGCCATTACCTTCTTGTGGGCAAACCAGCAACCCCACACTTTTCCGCTGTGAGGAAGTGTTGTTTCATCCAAGAAAAATGGCCAGATAATTGAACCTAATTTTTATGAACAAAATTTTAAACACTCTACATATCCATGGAACTTTGAATATAACAGATCAAACAGAACATAGAAGAAACACATTCATTTAACCTGATTTTTACAAATCAGGATAGTTGTTCTGCACATCAGTCACTGGTCAGAGTTTCAAGGTTATGCACCTAACAAATGAGTTGGCTCAGAGAACTTCGGTTGGGATTCCTTTGTACTTCCCAAACTTCTTTCTTTCACCAGCAGCAGTCGACCTTTCTTGCCACTGAAAATATTTACCCTCTCGTAGGCTCCCGTGTGCTGCCAGGTCATCAGATGCGTCTGAGTCCTTTTGATGGGAGGGGTGGTGATGGTGAGTGAAACAGAGGCAGCTTTGCAGTTTTCAGGGAGGCGCAGGTGACCCGCAAAATCGCGTTTCTGCCTGACTTGCTTCCTCCAATGTTGGTTCCACGATTGAATAAGTCAGTGAAGGAGAACAAGGCAAAGGTGACTAAGTAGGGAAAGATCTTCCTGGAGTTTTCAAGTCTACCACAAGTTTCCTTTGTACAAATTCTACAGATGATACAGCTTTCATCTGTCACCCTGATGACCTCTTTCAAATGATAAACCTTGGGAAGAGTGCTAGGAAGACTATCCAAGTATCATGTTGCCAAATTTCTTCGGGGAAACGTATTGAGCCAAAATTTTTACTTTATTTTGTTGAAAAACCAGGTAGTTAAGTGTTGGGTTTTTACATTTTTCCTGTAAAAGTTGGTTTGCTTATACCTTTTCGGAAGGAACTAAGCACACCCTAGGAAAAAGGAGTGTGTGACGGCATGGTGTCTAATATTAGGAACGCTTATTTGATATTATTATAAAGTAAACATCAAATCCTGGCAGGCGATGTTCCAGGCTCCCTTGCTGCCCTCTGCGTTCCAGTTTATGTTACTCCTGGCTTTTCTAAGGAAATCATACCCATTATCCCCTTCCCTGCCATTCAAGTTGCTTTTCTTTGACATCAAAGATTCCTCTGTGATTTCCTTTCTTGGCTCAGCTGCTCACAGGGAAGAATGAGGACTCAGCAGCAGTGAAATCTCAAGTCATTAAGTATTATAAATTCCCCCTTGGACATATACAGTGACTTTCAACAAGTACTCCATTTCCTGTACCTTTGTAAGAGAAAGGGAAATTTAAAAAAAAAAATTACAAACTTTCCAAATAATTAGGTCATCCAATCATAATCTAAATGTTTACATTTGTATGATTGCAGCAGCAACATGCACAGATCCAGGTGATATTTTGAAGTAAAACTGAATAAACGATATGTCATGGTAAAAATAAATATTTTAAATCGCTATTGTGCTATCGGATTAAACGTCCTACATCCTTAGTTAGATAAAACAGAGATGGGAGCCTGTGATGTGCAGGCATTTGGAATATCTCCAACTACCTCCACGGCATTCTGTTGGGTGTTGAATGATGTTCTCTAGGTTTTTAAGAAAATATGCAATCTGTTGCAATGTGACCCAGCTCCTGAGTCCGCCCCTACTGAGCATTAGCATAGTGACTTAATCCTCTGCAGGGTCTACACTGTCCAGACATTTTCTTAGAGACAATAGCACAAAATGTTTCTTTGACCAGAAAAGTGAAAATAGAGAGTAGGGAAAAGAAACTTAATTGTACTGTAGGTGACCATGTTCACAGAGGGATTTAATGAACAATTAACTTCTAAGCAGAAAGGCTGGGTGGGGTTCTTTCTTTGATCCAGTGTCTCTGGCCTGGACCAAAGACTGGGAATTCCTCCTGTTATTTTAGTTTCATCATCAACACCAGCTTAACGTGGACGATGGGCTATTCCAAAGGCTATCATATTTACCTTGTAGCCCAATTAAGGCCTTTGTGTTACATGCTCGGATGCCCTTTGTGCTCTGTGAACTTTTCCTGGATTGTAATTATATGTGCACTTGTGAAATTAGTTGATTGCTGTCTCTTCCCCCACAGGCTGATAGGGAGATCCAGACAGGCAGAAATTAGTCTGCATTAACATTAACAACAGGGGAGGGAGAGGGATAAATTAGGAATATGATACTAACAGATATACTCTCCTATGCATAAAATATATAAACAACAAGAACGCACTCATAGCACCTTGAGCTATATCCAGTATCTTGTGAAACTGAAAGTGAAGTCACTCAGTCGTGTCCGATTCTTTGTGACCCCATGGACTGTAGCCCACCAGGCTCCTCTGAAATGGGATTCTCCAGGCAAGAGTACTGGAGAATTTCTTTCTCCAGGGGATCTTCCCAACCCAGGGATCAAACCCACATCTCTCACGTTGCAGGCAGATGCTTTACCGTCCGAGCCACCAGAGAAGCCCTCCAATATCTTGTAATAACTTATAATGGAAAAGAATCTGAAGCTGTCTACCTGAAACTAACACAATATTGTAAATCAACTGTAGTTCGATAACAACAAAAAATTAGCATCTGATTGCGTGTAGGGTCCACACACAGGTATTCAATAGTTGTTTAAATGGAAAATTAGAAATAAGGATGTTGATTGAAAGTGACTAAATTGTGCTTCTGAATAAACAAATACACAGAGAGATCTCCTGAACAAGTGCCCTACAGATGACTGATGACAGACGGGTATTGCGCGGATGGGGACTTGCCTGAAACTAGGAGTCAAGTGCAGATCTCAGTACCCATGAGAGGTGCTCAGTGAACGTCTATGCATACACGGACGTCAATACTCACAATAGTGTGGTGGCTTAAGAGACATTCCAACTGTGTAGATGAGGAAACCCAGGCCTACAGAGAACTGGTTCTGCACTCAGCAATGGGCCTGGCGGCAAAGCCAGGGCTGCAGGGAGGGCTGTATGGGCTTGGCCATCATACAAACTGTCTTCAGCCCTCTCCTTAGTTTTGACCTGTGCCATCTTTTCAGGTCCAGAGCCAACATTGCTGACTGAAGAAACTCAAGACTATTATGGTTGCGTTAATTCAGTATTTTCTTGATACAAATGAACTTATTTACAAAACAGAAACAGACTCACAGACTTAAAGCACAAACTTCTGGTTGCCAGGGATGGTGGGGGTGTTGGTGGGAGGATGAGGGTAAGGGATAGTTAGAGAGTTTGGGGACAGGTACACACTATTTAAAATGGATAATCAAGAAGGACCTACTGTCTAACACAGGGGACTCTCCTCAGTGTTACGTGGCAGCCTGCAGGGGAGGGAAGTTTGGGGGAGAACAGATACACGTGTATGCCTGGCTGGGTCCTTTTGCTGTACTTGAATTGCAACATTGTTAATCGGCTATACTCCAGTAGAGAATAAAAGGTTTAAAAAGTTGGCATTTCTTTAGTGTGGCAGGATTCCCCAGATGATGCTTGAGAGGGCTTTACATAACAGATGCATGAATATTTTTTTTTATTTTTTACTTATATAATTATTTTGATTTGAACTAGAGAAAATATAATTGGAAAATATAACTCTACCATGTTACTGGAACATGAAACCAGTTTTTTTCGAGGTTATTATTGTGTAGGATGGAAATAAATTATTTAAATTTTCAAGGAATCAGAGAAAAGCATCAAGTAACTGATGACAGAGCTTGATAGACAAAGTTAACGTCATAAACCACTTGAAACACTCCCTAATGTTATGTGAGTTTCACCGTAAGTGAAGCTGCTCCTCTCCTCAAAATTCCATCTAACCTACTTCAGGCAACGTTGAAAGTCTCCTCACGGCAAAAAAAGGACACACCTTCTCGAGTGGGAAAAACCACTGCTTTATCTGTCTGACGATAAGAAGCCTCATTCTTCTGTCCCTTGGGGAAACCCTAGGCTTTCCCAGGGAGGGGAAGAATTTGCTTTGACAAGTTCCGTTTGCAAACCACCCTCCCAAACAAAGCAACCCTCTGCTATCTTTCCTGCTTCCTTTTCAAAAAGTCCTTGCTGCCCTGAAATGGAACGATCAAGGGGAATTCCTTCCCTTGGGGTAGGGAAGGGCTATTGCTGCTTGTTTGTCTGTGTTTCTGTGGCATGTTCAGTCGAGTCCGACTCTTTGTGACCCCATGGACTGTAGCCCACAAGGCTCCTCTATCCACGGAGCTCACCAGGCAAGAATGCTGGAGCGGGTTGCCATTTCCTTCTCCAGAGGATCCTTCTGATCTGGGAATCGAGCCCATGTCTCCTGTGTCTCCTGCATGGGCAGGGGATTCTTCAGCACTGAGCCACCAGGGAAGCCCCATCGCAGAGCTGAGGGCCAGGCCCGGGAAGAGGTCCCTTACAATCTTATTAAAGATTAACAAGCATTGCAGGAGCGGGGACTCCTTTTATGAATATTGAAACATTTCCCAGCCAAGATAGATGCAAATTATGTATCTTTGTACTCAAAAATGCTAACTGGATGAGGAATGAGAGAATAGTTCTCCCATTATTTTCCTCTGATGTAGCAAAACACGAATAAAAGTCATGCTTTTCCAGTGATAGTGTGTTCTTTAATGACTTGAATACAGAGTGGACATCTGGGCTTAATGCAGGCTGCTTCTCTAACTTCCAAATTGGAATGTGAAATTTGGAAAATCAAGAGATTAAGCAGGTGCTCAAGAGTATCTGTTGATATTTTCACTGGATTTAATAGTGACCTTTGAAAATTCATGTGTACTTCAAACCTGTGCATGTGACATCATCTGGAGATAGGGCTGTTGCTGATGTCATCAAGTTAAGATGGGGCCGAGGTCAAGTAAGATGAGTCTTAAATTCAGGATGACTGATATCCTTATGAAGAAGAGAGAAATTTGGACAGAAAAACACAGACACAGGGGACTTCATGTCATGACAGTGGTACTAGGGGATGGCAGGTAAGAGTGATGTGTCCACCAGACAAGCAACTCCAAGTGTTGCCATAATACTAGGTTGTGCTGCACTATGCTCAGCGGTGTCTGACTCTGTGACACTGTGGTCTGCAGCCCTCCAGGTTCCTCTGTCGATGGAATTCTCCAGGCAAGAATACTGGAGCGGGTACCCATTCCCTTCTCCAGGGGATCTTTCCGACCCAGGGATCAAACCTATGTCTCTCACCTCTCCTGTATTACAAGTGGATTCTTTACCATCTGAGCTACCAGGGAAGCCCTAGCTTAAAAAATAGTAGTAGCTTAAAAAATAAATTTTACGGAAACTTCACAGCAGTCTGCAAGTTCTCCATGAGTATTTTACATTTTTGTTTTCTGTTTTGATGATACTTTTAAAAAAATTAGTATGAACCTACTTGGGTTTATTATGATCATAGAATGTTTGGAATTTTTTAATATTAGAGAGTTTTTTGTCTGTATATATTTTGTTTATTTTTAAATTCTTTGTGACTGCCTAAGTTGCATGCCTGTGAAGCTGGCTTTGTTCCTGATACTCTAAGAGCAAGTTACAGTTTTTGTATCCATTCAGCCAGTCTTTGTCTTTTGGTTGGGGCATTCAACCCATTTACATTTAAGGTAATTATTGATAAGTATGGTCCCGTTGCCATTTGCTTTGTTGTTTTGAGTTCGTGTTGAAACATCCTTTCTGTGTTTCCTGTTTAGAGAAGATCCTTTAGCATTTGTTGGAGAGCTGACTTGGTGGTGCTGAATTCCCTCAGCTCTTGCTTGTCTGTAAAGCTTTTGAATTCTCCTTCATATCTGAATGAGATCCTGGCTGGGTACAGTAATCTGGGTTGTAGATTATTCTCTTTCATTACTTTAAGTATGTCCTGCCATTCCCTTCTAGCCTGAAGGGTTTCTATTGAAAGATCAGCTGTTATCCTTATGGGGATCCCCTTGTGTGTTATTTGTTGTTTTTCCCTTGCTGCTTTTAATATTTGTTCTTGGTGTTTGATCTTTGTTAATTTGATTAATATGTGTCTTGGGGTGTTTCGCCTTGGGTTTATCCTGTTTGGGACTCTCTGGGTTTCTTGGACTTCTGTGACTATTTCCTTCCCCATTTTAGGGAAATTTTCAACTATTATCTCCTTGAATATTTTTTCATGGCCTTTCCTTTTATCTTCTTCTTCTGGGACTCCTATGATTCGAATGTTGGGGCGTTTCATATTGTCCCAGAGGTCCCTGAGGTTTTCCTCATTTCTTTTGATTCTTTTTTCTTTTTTCCTCTCTGCTTCATTTATTTCCACCATCCTATCTTCTACCTCACTTATCCTATCTTCTGCCTCCGTTATTCTACTGTTATTATAAAAGTTTTTATTGGAATATAGCTGCTTTGCAATATTGTGTTGGTTTCGTTTCTGGTATTCACTGAAGTGAATCAACTATTTGTGTATATATATATGCATATACATGCATAAAATATATCCCCTCTTTTTTGGATTTCCAGTATAGACCTACTTGGGATTCTCTGGAGACCCTCTTTGCTGTGTCAGTTCAAGGCCCATTTGTCACAAGGCAGCATCTTTCTCTGTTCACAATGGTGTTTAGTTGAATTCTTCAACCACATGTAAAGACCCCGGAATACTGGAGTGGTTTCCCATGCCCTTCTCCAGGGGATCTTCCCTACCCAGGGATCGAACCCAGGTCTCCCACAGTGCAGGCAGATTCTTTACCATCTGAGCCATGAGGGAAGCCCAAGAATATGTGAGTGGGTAGCCATTCCCTTCTCCAGGGGATCTTCCCAACCCAGGAATTGAACCAGGGTCTCCTGCATTGCAGGTGGATTCTTTACCAGCTGAGCTATCAGGGAAGCCCATAAAGACAAAACTCCTTCTTAACCATGACCATTTTCACAGATGAAGACTTTGCTTTCTGAAGTTATTTGAGAAGCAGAGATTTTGATTTGACATATCCTAAAAATCTAGGATTTCAAGGTGATACTGTTTGTAGCTGTTCTAGATTCGTGAAAGCAGAAGCATGCTTTATACTAAAGCAATATCGTGGCACCAGCCAGATATGCAATCATATATTACTTAACAATAGACTTTCAGAGGAGAGACAAAAAGCACAGCAGGTGAACCGAGACCTCACCCCACACCTGCTGAAGGAGACCAGAGGGTGGGCGACACGGCCGTCCCAACGCTCTGCCCCCCAGGCTGTGACGCCCCGGTCTCATCTTCACGTGTGCTGTGGAGCATCAGCGTGATAGTCAGTTAGCAGTAAATGTAGCGGGAGATGAGCCGAGGGAAGTTTTTATTAACTGGCATATTTTGATTGTCCATCATTGCATTTGAAATACACTTCTAAAATGATTGGCCTGTCAACATAATGGATTGGCAGTTAAAAATAACCAGGAGAATATGAAAAAATAAAAAGGGTAAATTATGGCAATGATAATATTGGTGATTCAAATGATGGTCCATCAAGACAAATAATAAAATGTAGTCCAGGCAATGACAAGTCAACATAAAGCCACCGATATATTTTTCTACATACAATTCAACACAGAACTAGCCATTTCATTTTAACAAAATAGCACAATCTGTCATATCTAATGAGTGTCATTGATCTGAATGTTATTTGTTTTTAAGGTCTTTCTTTTTGTATGTTCTCTGTAAATGCCGGTTGCTAGGGAATAAGAGGTTATAACTAGCTTTATGTTTGTACATACTTAATAAACATGTTATATTGAAAGAAATTATCAACCGTAGGAATCCATGAGAATTATTTTCCTTCTAAAGGAAATGACTCACGTTTGAGCAGTACAGCCCTAATGGCATTGTAGTCTTTTCTGTGTTTTATTTTCAAATTTTGAAAAGCCACATTTTCAATATTTTCCTGTGATTATAAAGGAAGCACATGTCTCCTGTAAAAAGGAATTGTTTTATACAGAGAAGCAAAAGGAGAATGAATCACTGATAACTTCTATTTCCCACACCATTTTAATACCTATTCTTATATTTTTTTAAAATAAATATTTACTTTCATAAAGCAAAAATGATATAGAGTCATTGTTTTTTTTTTGCAATCTGCTTTTATCACTTAGATGCTGATGACTCCCCAGGATATTAAAGGGAGAATTTTCTGCTTCAGAGTTTTAGCAAAGAACAAGCCAACCCTCACTCTCCCAAAGTGATGGAGTGGGTCCTGAGGGGATAATGAAGCTTCTTTTCCAACATCATCCCTGCCTCAAATCCATGGGGACAGAGGCGAGAGGAGGGAGAGCTGGGGTCCCTTTGGGGAGGGTTGCTGATGTGCTGAGCACCGCCCCCCCAAAGCTATGTGCACACCCAGGCTTCAGTGGACCCCTTTGGGAAGCTCCTCCCATCCTCTGGAATCAGGGAGCATGAGGTCAGACTCACACAGAGAAACCCCAAAGCCTGAGTGTTTTGGGGGGTGTTATGGACCAAATTGTCTCCCCAAATTCATATGCTGAAGCTCTAACCCACCATATGAGTGTGCTGGAGACAGGGCTGGTAAGAAGGCAATTAAGGTTAAATTAGGTGGTAAGAGAAGACTCTTGAGAGTCCCTTGGACTGCAAGGAGATCAAACCAGTCAATCCTAAAGGAAATCATTACTGAATATTCATTGAAAGGACTGATGCTGAAGCTGAAGCTCCAATACTCCGGCCACCTGACGCGAAGAACTGACTCAATGGAAAAGACCTGGATACTGGGCAGGATTCTGAAGGCAGAAGGAGAAGGGGACGACAGAGGATGAGATGGTTGGATGGCATCACCGATTCAATGGATACGAACTTGGGCAAATTCCAGGAGACAGTGAGGGACAGAGGCCTGGTGTGCAGCAGTCCAGGGGGTCACAAAGAGTCAGACACAACTTGTGACTGAACAGCAATAACAGGTGGTAAGTGCGGAGCCCTGATTCCAGAGAACTGATGCTTTTATTTTTTTTTTAAGATGTTTTGATGTGAACCATTTTTAACAATCTTTATTGAATCTGTTACCATAGTGCTTCTGTTTTATGTGTTGGGATTTTTGGCCACAAGGCATATGAGATCTTAGCTCCCTGACCAGGGACCAAACCCACATTCCCTGCATTGGAAGGCGAAGTTTTAATCACTGGACCATGAGTGGAGTCCCTGATGCTTTTATAAGAGGAAGCCCCTTTTTCCCCCACAAGAGGACACGGTGAGAAGGTGGCCGTCTGCAGGCTGGGAAGGGGGCTCTCCCAGAACCCGACAGTGTTGGCACCTTGATCTTGACCTTACAGCTTTCAGAACTGTAGAATAAATGCCTGCCATGTAAGCCCCTGGTCGGGACATTTCGTTGTGCCAGCCTGAGTGGACTAGGACAGTGGGCTTGAGGAGGTGAGAGTGAGTGCTGGACCTTTCCAGTGAAGGTGAGGAGGTTGACCAGTCTCTAAAAATGCCTCTTTCTACCTGTGTAGGTGTGTTAACCAAAGGCACACACACACACAGAGGCCATGGGACTGATAAAGAGGGAAGAAGGGAAGGAAGCTGGAGAGTAAAAGAGGAGACAAGGGCAAGGTTTCTTGGAAGGACATTCGAGCTTGCTCCCTTCCTCAGAGGTCACAGTTATAACCTCCACTGATTCAGGGAAATACCCACCATGTGCTATTAGCCGAAAGTGCCGGGTTGAGCACGACCTTAGGTCTGACCCCCAGGATTAACTTCAGAGGTAAGGAACCCCCAAACACAGCAGTCTTCTCTGTTAAAACGTAGTATTGAGAAAGCAGCCACCTGAGAAACTCTTTCCCCGCACTGCTCTTTAGTCTCAGGAAGAAATTCTCCTGGTTTCTGGATACATGGCTGTTTCTTGTCAATTAATACAAGAGCCTAAACGATTTCTTTAAACTTCAAAATCTAACCGTAACCACTATCAGAGCATGTAAATAAAATGTCAGTTTGCAGAAGCTTCTAAACATCCCTTGTCTTATCTGTTTTTTTCCTGTGAACATCTGTATATTCCAAGAACTGTTCTTTTTCTTTTCCCGGAATAGAGGGAGACAAGCATATAACTACAGACAAAAACGCGCAGGTGACAGTTTTCTTAACGCTTTGTGTTCTCAGGATGGGTTCATAAGGGGAGCCGCTCTGGAAGCTGGTGTGTAGTCTGTTACCTATTCAAACATCCCGGTTTTGGAAGGTTGGTGCTGCTGTCAATCACCAATTAAAAAGCCTTCGCTGCAAGCCTGCTGAGTCAGCCAGCATCCTAGACGTGGACGGATGGAGTGTCTATTGTATGTGTGCGAAAGCTCCTGGCACCACAGCTGGTGAGTGTTATGAGCTCAATGAGTGATTTTAAAGATGTGATTAAAAGCGGGATGTAAGGGAAAACAGGGTGTCAAGAGCATCCAGGTGTTCCCGAGGCTATGAAGCCTTCCACAGTTCTAATTTCCCGAAGGTCTGCTTTTTGGTTTTGTTGTTTTCAATTAATGAAGAATCGAGGGAGTTACCAGAACTCAGAGTCACGTCAAAGGTTAGAGTTTAGAGTCTGATGGCCCTCAGGCGTCCCAGTGGCCAGTCTGTCCTTTCTGGGTTTGGGAGATGACTCTCTGACTTCTTGCTCAGGGTTCTGCTCTCAGATTCTCAAGAGTCCACAGAGAGGAGGTCCTTGGGGTCTCCAGTCACGAGCAGCTGGTACCCATGGAGGTGGCACAAATCAGATTTGTAACTTCAAGAGTCCTTTGATGGCGTCAATGGAAAAAGTGAGGCGGTCATGTCATGCCTGCTTCCTGGGAGGCTGGAAGGGCAATCTACATACACAGATTATAGTGATTATCTAGGTTTTAACTCAGATCTATGGGCGTCTGGATCCTGACTTCCTTGCTTTTACTAGCCAGTGACTCTGGGTAAACTATGTAAATATTCTGACGCTCAGCTTCCCCACTTAGAATGGGAGTAACTACCAACCTCATAAGGTTGTCACGTGAGTCAAGCACAGGGCTGACGAGGTTCATTGCCGTACATCGTATCTCAGATACAGAGCAAGGAACATTTCAGCAGAGGGAGGCCACGCCGTGGTTTAATCACTCTAGGGCCTGGTGCAGGATACAGGCGCTTGATAGGTGTAACGCTGGGAAATCATTTAACAAATTGGATTTGGAAGAGAAATGATATGTGCAGTAAAACGGATACTGGGGATCTTTTATGAGAAAATAAGGCAAAGGAATACAAACTGTACTTCACTTTTTCCTGGACTGGATTCATATTCAGAATTTAATGGTAAATTACTTAGTCGGTTCAGATCAGTGTCATCGCCAGATACCACATTCCCATCTTTATCAAGATCCTCTGGTGACAGATCCTTTCAGCCTTTAGTATAAAATGTACCTTAATCTTTTGAGAAAAAGATGAATGGATAATGGATAAAACTGAAAATAAAGAAGTGGATTCTAAGGAAGCAAAGTAAAGGGATGAAAAAGCTCATACGGACAATGAAACAGTTATAAAAGCCTCATATGTGTATCTAACAGGCAGGAGTCTCAGAATCTCATTACTTGAGAAATTACTGAAAAATTAGCAACAGGAATATTTTAGCAAACCCGTGCAATTAGAGGACGGCTTCCCGGGTGGCACACTGGTAAAGGATCCGCCTGCCAACGCAGGAGACTCAGGAGACACCAGTTTGATCCCTGGGTCAGGAAGATCCCCTGGAGGAGGAAATGGCTATCCACTCAAGTATTCTTGCCTGGGAAATTCCACGGACAGAGGAGCCTGGCGAGCTACATCCATGGGGTCGCAAAGAGTCAGACGTGACTGAGCACGCATGTAGGCACACAGTTCAAGGGAAAATGTATTCTAAGCACATCAAAACTATGAGTGAGTAATTGGATAGAGTTTGAATGGGACTCAGGTTCATTAGATTGAAAATGACCTCGGCAGGGACTCCCCTGGTGGTTCAGTTATTAAGACTCCACACTCCCAATATAAGCTGCTCAGGTTCGATCCCTGGTCAGGAAACTAGATCCCACATGCTGCAACATGTGGAACAGAGATTGAAGATGCTGTGTGCTGTAACCAAGACCCAGAGAAACCAAATAAATAAATATTTTAAAAAATGCAACAGGCTAAAAAACAAAATAAAATGATCTTGCCAAACTTGTGACATCACCATCAACTTTGAAGTAAAGTGAAAGTCATTTAGTCATGTCCGACTCTTTGCAACCCCATGGACTATACAGTCCATGGAATTCTCCAGGCCAGAATACTGGAGTGGGTAGCCTTTCCCTTCTCCAGGGGATTTTCCCAACCCAGAGATTGAACCCAGGTCTTCCACATTGCAGGCGGATTCTTTACCAGCTGAGCCACCCGGGAAGCCCAAGAATCCTGGAGTGGGTAGCCTATCCCTTCTCCAGTGGATCTTCCTGAACCAGGAATCCAACTGGGGTCTCCTGTATTTCAGGCAGATTCTTTACCAATTGAGCTCTTAGGGAAGTCTAACTTTGAATAACTGTTAAATTCTTAATCACAGAAGATTCTTGATTTAAATACATCTAATCAACAAACAGGAGTCACCCATGTGGAAGGCTTAGAATCTCCAGCGGGGAGCTCCTGGAGGATGAACCCTGAGCAGCCCAGCAGGGTGAGGCGTCAGGAATAAATGGGAAAAGGTTTTGAGAGATCCCTGGAAGCTGAGCTGTGACTCTCTCTGGAGTCTATCTGGGCTTTCCAGGTGACACTAGAGGTAAAGAATCTGCCTGCCAGGGCAGAGATGCAAGAGGCGTGGGTTCTATCCCTGGGTCAGGAAGATCCCTGAAACAGGGCATGGCAAACCACTTCAGTATTCTTGCCTGGAAAATCCCATGGACAGGAACCTGGTGGGCTACAGTCCTTGGGGTTGCAAATAGTTAGACACAACTAAAGTGACTTAGCCTGAAGGGTGCACTGGAGTCTGGCTACCTTCGCTTGGTTTAAATTATTTTGCAACTTCAGGCTTTCCTCTCCCTTCATATTTTGTATTTTAAAAGAATAAAGGGGAAAACAGGGCTAGAGACTCTTAGAAGTTCGGTCTCTTGCTGGGTGATAAATAGCGTTAATTCTCCTTTCCTAACATGTAACTCTCTAAGGACATTGTCTTTAGCTAGTAGAATTTAATTCTGTTTTAGACTCACGATTAAGTCCTCTAGAGACAACTGTAACGTTACCATTATTTTCCTTCTCATTAAAAGGGATAGCTTATAAAATGGAGATAGTTTGAGATGCTGACACATTTTCCTAAAGGAGATCTTCATTTGCAAACATGACTGAATAATGTAAGTCTTTTCCAAAGTGGGTCTGAGGACTTGTCCAAGGTTTCCTTCATATCTTTTTAGCAGAAGGAGTTTTCTATTGTAACCACCTGTGAATATTTGTGTTCATTTAATTTCCAGTCATTTATCCCACAAATGTTCACTGCACACTAACTCCATCTCAGCCTTGTGCTGGGTGTGGGGAAGAGAGAATATATATATGCAGACTGATACATACTGATGTCCTGATACATGCAGAGTGAAGAAGGCAACAGTTTTCCTGAGAGTCTCTTTCTTCGAGAAGGCTTCCTTGAGGATTTGAAATCTGGATTGGACTTGGAAAAGCAAACAAGGTCCCTTCCACGGAGCCACAGTGGGGTGGGGATTTTGTGTGGGGAGAACAGTGACCCCCATGGGCACAGTGGCCTGACCTGCATCCAGGGTGCCCTGTGGGTGGAGCAGCGGGTGAAAGCGAGAGGGGCTTTGGGATGGACCTGGAGGGGTGGGCAGGTCATGCCCCCTACGGAGCTGTAACTGGCATCTGTGGGTGGTGGGGAGTAGGGAGCTGTCCCCAACAGGAGAGAGACATTAGCCATCTGGTGTTCCAGCAGAATCCTTGATAAGGAAGAGAGTATTTGAAACAAATGGGTTTCAGATAGATCAAGACCAGTTAGGCTGCTACTGCAATGGGTCAGTCAAGGCTGTCGTGGGAGCGGCTGAGAAACCAGGCTTAAAAGCTGGGGGAGTTGTCACTCCTCTTGCGGACCTTGATAGAGAAACTCCAGAGGTGTTGGTGCTGCCAGTCCAGCGAGGGGATGGTGAAGACGGCATGGGGATGGATTCAGTCTGTCTGTCTGAGATCTAGAAAGCTACGGGATGTAGAGGGGGCTGGATGCGGGCAGGGCTCTGGGACAGAGGAGTATTTGAGGGGCATCAGAGTGTAGGTGGCCGTTGCAGCCCTGGTGGCTGTGAAGAGGAAATTCCAAGGAGAGACGGGCACAGACTGCAGTGGTTAAATGGGTTAAACGCTCGCTCAAGGCCACATGGATGATGCCGGAGGGTAGGGACTGGGTCTCGTGGCCGGTGGTGGGTCCAGGCCGCCCGGAGTCTCACCTGTCTGCCCTTTCTCTGTGCCGCTCCATCTTCAGGACACCGGAGAACTTGTGTCCTTGTCTGGATTACTCAAAAAGGCCACCGCATTTGTACAATTCAGCATGTCTCTTCTCTGAAGCAACATTCTGGAACCCACCACAATATATACGGCCTTTGAATCACTCACAAAGTGAATGCCTTTTTGACTCGGGGAAAAGAGTGTTTCACTGAAAATGTAGACCAGAGCTTGGATCTCAAACTACTTCCTTAAAAGCAAATAGGACTTTAGTAAAAAATTTAAATTAGTGACTAAACAAAATACGTAAATTTGATAAACGGAAGTGGATTGACCTGCCTGGAGGGGAGATGGTCTCTCTCTTTCCTGGTGTCTGGCCCTCCCTCTCGCCTGTGGTGGAGAAGGTGCTGGACCCAATGGGCATCCTCCAGCTGGGTTTCCCAGAAGTCGCATGGGCTGAGATAAGCGTGGAAGGGCAGTCGAGCGAGGCAGAGAATGAGATGGGCAAGTCTGGGAGAGGGTCACGTGGGTGATACACACGCCTTGATATTCATGGGTCTCAGATATCAAGGGTTACTATGAATCTAGCAATGAGCTTTAGTGAGCTGACACAAAATCTCAGCGGCGGGCCCCTTCTTTCAGACCTATTCCATCCTGTCATACTTACACAGCCACGGCCGAAGTGAAGCCCTAAAACCACGTCCACGTGTTAGTTCACCTCCCTGTGTGTGAACTTCCTACCTCTGCTCACCCTGGAATCAAGGGCCCAGTGTGGAATACAAGACTCCGCTCCGGTCTTCAGGCAGCCTGATTCCAAAGTCAACACAAGGAGTTGGAGACAGGTGAGCAGGTTCCTGAGAGAGATCGCCAGGCATGCAGAAGGCAGTCTTCCGCAGACATTTGCTCTATGGCCAGTTGAAAAGTATCAGCAGCAGCAAAGTGTCTGGTGCCCTTTACTTTAGTATTAAGGGTGTGTTATAGTTTCAGTGCAGATGTCAGTTTCATTGCTGATTTGTTGCTGGTTACCAGGAGAGGTGGAGTGAGGCATGAAGTAAGATAAATGTCAGACAAGAAATTGAGAAGAGAAAATGCCCAGATGAGTGTTGGCTCCAGTTCTGAGTCCTGGAGTGTGTGTGACTGAACTTGTCCTTCATTGTCTTGCAAATGCAGAATCGGTTCAGTTCAGTCGCTCAGCTGTGTCCGACTTTGCGACCCCATGAATCGCAGCACGCCAGGCCTCCCTGTCCGTCACCAGCTCCCGGAGTCCACCCAAACCCATGTCCATCAAGTCTGTGATGCCATCCAGCCATCTCATCCTCTGTTGTCCCCTTCTCCTCCTGCCCCCAATCCTTCCCAGCATCAGGGTCTTTTCCAATGAGTCAACTCTTCGCATCAGGTGGCCAAAGTATTGGAGTTTCAGCTTCAACATCAGTCCTTCCAATGAACACCCAGGACTGATCTCCTTTAGGATGGACTGGTTGGATCTCCTTGCAGTCCAAGGGACTCTCAAGAGTCTTCTCCAACACCACAGTTCAAAAGCATCAATTGTTCAGCACTCAGCATTCTTCACCGTCCAACACTCACATCCATACATGACCACTGGAAAAACCATAGCCTTGACTAGACGGACCTTTATTGGCAAAGTAATGTCTCTGCTTTTAAATATGCTATCTAGGTTGGTCAAAACTTTCCTTCCAAGGAGTAAGCATCTTTTAATTTCATGGCTGCAATCACCATCTGCAGTGATTATGGAGCCCAAAAAAATGAAGTCTGACACTGTTTCCACTGTTTCCCCATCCATTTCCCATGAAGTGATGGGACCAGATACCATGATCTTAGTTTTCTGAATGTTGAGCTTTAAGCCAATCTTTTGACTTTCCTCCTTCACTTTCATCAAGAGGCTCTTTAGTTCTTCTTCACTTTCTGCCATAAGGGTGGTGTCATCTGCATATCTGAGGTTATTGATATTTCTCCCGGCAATCTTGATTCCAGCGTGCTTCTTCCAGCCCAGCGTTTCTCATGATGTACTCTGCATATAAGTTAAATTAGCAGGGTGACAATATACAGCCTTGACGTACCCCTTTTCCTATTTGGAACCAGTCAGTTGTTCCATGTCCAGTTCTAATTGTTGCTTCCTGACCTGCATACAGATTTCTCAAGAGTCAGGTCAGGTGGTCTGGTATTCCCGTCTCTTTCAGAATTTTCCACAGTTTATTGTGATCCACATAGTCAAAGGCTTTGCCATAGTCAATAAAGCAGAAATAGATGTTTTTCTGGAACTCTCTTGCTTTTTTGATGATCCAGCGGATGTTGGCAATTTGATCTCTGGTTCCTCTGCCTTTTCTAAAACCAGCTTGAACATCTGGAGGTTCACGGTTCACATATTGCTGAAGACTGGCTTGAAGAATTTTGAGCATTACTTTACTAGCGTGTGAGATGAGTGCAATTGTGTGGTAGTTTGAACATTCTTTGGCATTGCCTTTCTCTGGGATTGGACTGAAAACTGACCTTTTCCAGTCCTGTGGCCACTGCTGAGTTTTCCAAATTTGCTGGCATATTGAGTGCAGCACTTTCACAGCATCACCTTTGAGGATTTGAAATAGCTCAACTGGAATTCCATCACCTCCACTAGCTTTGTTCGTAGTGATGCTTTCTAAGGCCCACTTGACTTCACATTCCAGGATGTCTGGCTCTAGGTGAGTGATCACACCATCGTGATTATCTGGGTCACAAATGCAGAATGCTACCTGCCATATCAGTAAACAGAGGATGTTGCAGGCCTCAGCCACTGCAGCTGCCCTAAGCAGGGCACCCTGAGGATGAGAAAGGACAAGATGCTGGCCCCATGAGCTGAGGTGCATATGATCTCTGATTTCAGTGAGCCCAAACTCTTGCACCTTCTTGTACATAGTGTGTGCATGCTAAGTCCCTTCAGACATGTCCAACCCTTTCCGACCCCATAGACTGTAGCCCACCAGGCTCCTCTGCCCATGGGATTCCCCAAGCAAGAACATGGTGTAGGTTGCCGTGCCCTCCTCCAGGGTATCTTCCAGACCCAGGAATTGAACCTGCGTGTCTTCTGCATTAGCAGACAGATTCTTGGCCACCAGCGCCACCTAGAAAAGTGCTCAGTTCATTAACTGGAGATGTCTGGTGTTCATTATTTAATGGTAGCCTTTTGATATCCTGACTACACGGTCTTTGTTGCAAAAGCCTCTATATATCCCGTCCCGTCCCTTGCCTCTTTGGAGCAATCTGAGAGCCTGCCTCCGGGCCTTAAGTCCTCAGCAAGTTTGCCAAATAAAACATAACTTTCAAGTTTTAGATTGTACTTTTTTTTTTCTTCAGTTGATAGGCTCTATGATCTTCTGATGATGAATATTTCATCTTGAACATATTGCATTACCGCAAAGATTGCACATTCCGAAGACTTTAAATCTCCCTGAGGTCAAAGATGTCTGGGAGGTTGGCATGACCACGGGTGCAATTTGGTACAGACTGATTGACAAACACATAAAAATAGCTATGTGAGGTCAGAACGCGTTGGTCCCAAAGTCTGTGAAAGTGAAAGCCGCTCAGTTGTGTCTGACTCTTTAAGACCCCACGGACTGTAGCCTGCCAGGCTCCTCTGTTCATGGGATTCTCCAGGCAAGCATACTAGAGAGGGTAGCTGTTCCCTTCTCCAGGGAATCTTCCCAATCCAGGGACTGAACCCAGGTCTCCCACGTGGCAGGCGGATTCTTTACCGTCTGAGCCCTGTTTAAACAACATGAGGCTCCTGTTTAGTCTGCAAGTGGCACCTGGTGACCACAGTGACTGCAGGGCTTCCTGGTGTAGGACCGAGCTCTGCCACCCTCAGGGCTCTGCCACCCACAAGTCAGGAGCCACGGCCCCAGGGAGCAGAAATCCTAGGATGCTGGGTTTCAGAGTTAATTTTCCATAAAGAGGTAGAACCTAATCTTCTGATGTTATCACACCCCCTTATCCACCATAATAACAATATGCCCAAAGAAGCAAAGTCTGCTCCAAAAGCCTTCTATTATATCAATACGATACAGTTAAAATATGTTACCATCACAAATGGCAATTACACAGTGGGTAAGCCAGATAGGAAACCTTGGGAATGCAGAGGCATTGGATGCCTATGGGAGTTTACGAAGAACAAAAAGTGCAGTGAGAACCAAAACATTCTTTCTTGCTCTGGGCTTTGGTAAAAGATCCATAGCCAGGATGTTGAGTCATGGTCGCGTGGAGGCGTTTCAGAGAGTTGTGAGCATAGTAAGGTCCAGGTGCTTGCTTCTAAGGACCTGAATCAATCTGAACATGATGCTTCAAAACCAGGAGGACTGGTCAGCAAATGCCTGCACTGGGCTTTGCCAGGAGCCTCATGCAGGCTTTGAATGTTGGCACCAATGGGCAAGTCCTTGACACCCAAGTCACAGACACCCTGGGGAAGCTGTTGAGAGAGGGTCCAGCTGCTTTGAAGTAGAGTGGGAATATTTTGTTCACTTGTTCTTCTGCTCATTCAGCGACTATCTGGGGTACAGCAGGTGGGCACCTGCAATCCCTGCTCTGGTGAAAACTTTGTTCAGGTGAGGTGTGCATAGAGGGAGACAGACAAGAAGCAAACAAACAGGTGAGTAAAGAGAAAAGCTCCTAGTGTTCAGTGCAATGGGAGAATGAGGCAGAGAAAGGAAAGGGAAACTTATCACAGAGTGGTCCAAGGAGGCCTCCCGAGAAGGTGAAGCCTGAGTAGAACCCTGCAGGACATGCAGGAGTGAGCCAGGCAGTGCTGGGAGGGAGGAGGAGCATTTAGCATCACGTGCAAAGGCCCTGAGGTGGGAGCCAGGAGGCCGGCAGGATGCAGCAGGGCGAGGGGAGGGAGGAGGATGCAAGACGGGGTCAGAGGAGTCATGAGGATGTGTTCCCAGTGGGAACTCACCGTGTGGGCGGTGTCCTGAGTAACATGCAGCTGGGAAGTCCTCTTATTCCGGATTCTGAGGTGCTTGATGGAACCCCCAGTGACACTGGTTATTGAATGTCTGCCTCTACCGCTTGAATCTCATCACATTTCTGGCCCCCTGGGAAGTACTTTTACCTGCTGAAGACCTGTTTCAATTCTGCACGTTGAACAGCTGGGCTCGGGGCACAGCCCTGTCCCCTAACACACCCTCAGCCTTTCTCAGGGCCTTTTGGGGCTTCATCCTTTGACCCCATTCATATTCCCTCTTCTCTCCCAGGGAGGAGACGCTACTTTATACAAGGCAGCTCATGCCTATGGCTGGGGTCCAGTTAGAGAATCAAATTGCTTTTTGCCAAAGGCCACTGTAGAACATTTCCCGTGGGAAGCAGATACGGTTGGTTTTCAGAGTAAGTAAGAATTCTAGGGCAGTTTTGGAGCATTGGGGTACCTCGAATTCCAGAGGCAATTTCACAAAAGGACTCTTCAGACCATGCAATGCTGTGTCATCTTAACAGGCCTTTGTAAAATTATGTGTGCTCTGAGATGTGAGGAGTAAATGCCTTTTCATCACATGGGAGAATGCGAAGTGGTGAAAACCCAGTGCCCAAGCCCTCTCAGCATCCTTTCCCACAATCGGTATTATCAGCATCTCGCTGCCAGCCCCGGGCTACTGCAGAAGGTCCTGGGTGATCAGGACAGGGTCTCTCCCCTGTCCAGGGACTCACGGTTCCTTAGGGAAGAGGCCCAGGTAAACGGAACCTGGGGTCTCACGGGAGCAACAACAGGGTACATGACTAATACCCGTGAAAGGAGCGAGGGCTGCCAGGGAGAGGATGGACCACCTGGCTCTGCAGGAGGAGGAGGAGAATCCCCCCCAGGGATAAAGAGGGTAGGGGTGGGCAAGGCGGGGATGGCTCTGACGTCACTTCCCAAAAACAGCTTCCAGGAGCAAGGGGCCCCGGGGTGGACGGAGCCTGCAGCAGAACCACTGCTTGCTAACTTGTTCCTGAGTTTGTTCAGAGAAGCCACATCTTCAGGGCTTAGTAGTTTGAGGTCCAGGGAGTACTTCAGAGCATCGGAAGACTCCAGAAGTTTATAGGCGTCTGCATGTTCCCTGAGGGAGACCACACGCTCAGCTGATTGTCCGCAAGGTATCTGTTCAGTGCCCCCTCCCGTCTGTTTTTCTGATTTTGACCCATTTCCGGTTCCGAGTCCCTCCATCCCCGAATCCCATTCAGTTCTCCTGCGTCTCTGGGCTATAGCCTCAGAATCCTGCCCGAGGCTCCTCACACCCACTGGGCTAGGTTTGTGGTCTGGGGCTCGGCGGGTGGGGTGAGAGACCAGATAAATTTGTCCGAGGGCTGATTTCACTGTCCGTGTCCCTGTGATTTCCAGGGCGGGGTGGGGAGGGCTGTCTGTGCCCAGGTTTACAGCACACGGCCTGGACCAGAGGACCAAGGGCACCGTGATCCTGGAAGAAGACAGAGCTGAGAGCCAGTGGTCCGTGCAGGGGCCCAAGCCTCAGGTCCATCCCGTGAGGGCCCGGAGCAAGCCTGGGGCCTGGGGCCTGACTGCAGAGCACCTTGGGCTGGGGTCCCAGGAGAGGGGCTGGCTCCAGTTCTGCCCTCACTGCGAGTGCTGGGCAAACTGTTTGTGTATCTGGATGTATGCTTTCTTGACTCAACATGGGAAGGTTAAGTTCACCATGATTTCTGGTGCAAACAGTTCTAGGTTTATTTATGTTCCTAGACTGGTACCTACTAGGCACTCAGAAAATGTTAACGGAATTGAAATGAGTGCCTCTCCTAGAGTGCAAGACCACCTCTTCATCATACCCCGTTTGGCCAATACAGGAATCAGAAACCAACTCAGGAAGTGGCCGTTGTCATAAAGGCTGGAGGCCCTCGTAGGAACATGTGTGCAGCATGGTGGTGGTGGGGGGTGCACTTCCCAGCTCAACTAGAAACTAACACTTATTTAGAAAGTGTCCTTGCCAGCAGTCTCTGGGAGTGGATTTCCCCCCAGTAATAGGAGAGCTGGAACAGACTCCTTTGGTGGAACTTGTCATTCAGTCACTCAGTCGTGTCCAACTCTTTGGGACCCCATGGACTGCAGCACGCCAGGCCTCCCTGTCCATCACCAACTCCTGGAGCTTGCTCAAACCCATGTCCATTGAGTCGGTGATGCCATTGAGCCATCTCATCCTCTGTCATCCCCTTCTCCTCCTACCCTCAATCTTTCCCAGCATCAGGGTCTTTTCCAATGAGTTGGCTCTTTGCATCAGGTGGCCGAAGTACCAAAATATTGAGCTAGAGGTCCATAAAAGACATAAGCAAAGTCAACAACGCCTTCTCAAAAGACAGTAGAAGGGAAAGCAGAGGGGACACTGATACTGTTGATGGTAAGGACGTGATCCTTGAACGGTTTCCATACAAAAGAGGAGCTATGCTCAGTGAAGTAGGGGATCTCACTGCTTCTGTGGCCAAGAGCCATTTTCAAATAACTTGCTCCTTCCACGTGTGAAGAGATCTCTGTCTGTCCATTTCCACTGCATCTGGGCGAGTCCCCCAGACTACCTTCCAGCCTCAGTGTCCCAGCAAGACAGAGCGGACGGAGGGTGCTGAAAGAACTGAGGGAAGATCAGGTCTATCCAAGCTGAGTGTTGCGTCACAGTCATTAGTCTCGGCCGCGGACGACAGCTTTGCTCGAGCCTGTCTTCACATCTCAGGGGCCGGTGGTGACTTCCTCCATGTCACGCACCAGCCACCAGGTGGACTCAGCTGCCGTGGCTGGTGGCTGTGAGTCCCTTTTGCTTCTCACGCTTCCTGGGTGTCCTTCCCTCAGAAAGTGGGTGCTGGGACAGACAGCTACCTGGTAAAGGAGGACTGTTCCTCAGTCAAGCTGCGACCACACTCACCGCCCTTCCTAACTCTCTCCTCCCCCACGCATCACAGCTCACTGGTGGAGGATAGGGGTCAGGGGGCAGTGGGGTGCAGCGGGGGGCAGCCGGGCAGAAGCTGGGGGTGCAAGGGATGGGCTTCCTCCCTTCCCGAGAGCTCAGTCCAATCCCTCTTGTTCCTCCTTTCCCTGGAAGAGGCATTTCCCCAAACCCCCCATCCTGGGGTCTCACGGTCCCCCGACACCTCATCTGCTCTGCGGCTCCAGCTTGTGTCCTGGGGACGCTCCAGACTCCCCCTCCTGGGGGACCGGCGGCTCCCATGAACTGCCTGGTGCAGCTTCCCCATGACCGGGTGGGGAATGGACACACTTCCCAGGGCTCCAAGACCTTGCGCTCCCCGCTCCCGCTGCCCTTGTTCCCCGGAGCTCATTCAGGGCCTTCCACGGCCTCCTGGTTCCCTTTTCAAAGGGAACCTATGCTGCTCTCCCAGCAGCGTTAAACCCTCGCCCTGCGGCCCCTTCTCTCTCTGCTTCTGCACTCAGCCCCTCTGTCCTCCACGCAGCTCTCAGCCCCTGGTGCTCCCTTCTTTCAGCCCCAGAGCCTCCAGAATCACCCCTCACTCCTCCGGAATGAGTCAGGTTGATATGACCTCTCTGTCTACTTACCTTCTCCCCGGACAACGCACTGGCTTCTTCCTTCAGCCAAAGGGGAGTATCTCTGGGCTTTGAGGTTCCATCAAAAAGATCTAGGGTCCCCTGTGAGCCCTCCTCCTTCTCTCTCCAGCTCCTCCCACCACTGTTTCCTCCTAGAAATATGCTCAGAGGTTTTGGATCACCACACACTGCCCACGACCAGAGGGGCCGCAAGCCTTTCTGGGGCCCCGAGGAGCCCTGGGATGCTGCTGTCTCCTTTGGAGCCAGTTCTTCGATCCATGTGAAGTATTAGAACAGAAGTCAGACATTAGTTATCCCCATCTTTGCTGTCACCGTTAGGGTGGGGGTGCTCAAGGCTTTCTCTGCATTCACAGCCTCCGCACCCTCCGGTCCCACCAGCCCCACGTCACAGAAACCAACACCTGGCTTTGATTCTGTCACACCCTGAGAGTAGTCTGAGCGGTGTCCCCGTGACACCCTCATCACCAAATCTGAAGAAGGCTTAGTTCCTCTTAGCCTCTTGATGAAAGTGAAAGAGGGGAGTGAAAAAGTTGACTTAAAGCTCAACATTCAGAAAACTAAGATCATGGCATCCGGTTCCATCACTTCATGGCAGATAGATGGGGAAACAGTGGAAACAGTGGCTGACTTTATTTTTCTGGGCTCCAAAATCACTGCAGATGGTGACTGCAGCCATGAAATTAGAAGACAGTTACTCCTTGGCAGGAAAGTTATGACCAACCTAGATAGCATATTAAAAAGCAGAGACATTACTTTGCCAACAAAGGTCCGTCTAGTCAAGACTATGGTTTTTCCAGTAGTCATGTATGGATGTGAGAGTTGGACCATAAAGAAAGCTGAGCACCGAAGAATTGATGCTTTTGAACTGTGGTGTTGGAGAAGTCTCTTGAGAGTCCCTTGACTGCAAGGAGATCCAACCAGTCCATCCTAAAGGAAATCCGTCCTGAATATTTGTTGGAAGGACTGATGCTGAAGCTGAAACTCCAATACTTTGGCCACCTGATGCGAAGAGCTGACTCATTGGAAAAGACCCTGATGCTGGGAAAGATTGAAGGCGGGAGGAGAAGGGCACGACAGAGGATGAGATGGTTGGATGGCATCACCGACTCAATGGACGTGAGTTTGGGTAAACTCTGGGTGTTGGTGATGGACAGGGAGGCCTGGCGTGCTGCAGTCCATGAGGTCGCAAAGAGTCGGACACGACTGAACAACTGAACTGAACTGAACTAGGTCCTCTTGGACTCGATCAGCATTTGACTCCCACGAGCCTCTCCCCTTCCCTGAAGTGATCTTGGTTTCTTTCTGTTTGGAAGGTCCTCCCTCTGCAGCCATCCTCCCTGGGCATCTCTGAGGCTGACTTTGAACTTCTGCAGTCCTCTGGGGCTCAGTCCTCTGTCTCCTTCCCTCTCTGGTCCTTGTTTTTCCGGCAGGACCTCACCCGGTCTCCTGGCTCTGAATGCCGTCTCTATGCTGAGACCGGCAAAGGCATCACTCTGGCCCTGGGCTGTCCCTGGAGTTCCGGACCTGTCGTCCATGTGCCTCCTCGGTGTCCCCTCCGGGATGCCCGCTGGTCACCTGCAGCCCACCCATTCCTCCTGTGAGCTCCTGGCCTGTCCACCACATCTGTTCTTCTTCCGGTCTTTCTTCTGTCAGTGAATTCTTCCAGTGGCCCAGGAAGCATAGTTGGAGAGATGCGCTGTGAATTCCTCTCTTCTCCTCCCTTTCTCCTGCCCCCACATACCAGCTGCCCTCAGCCCCCTGCAGCCCCCTCCCTCCTGATTTCCACCCCGCCCTGACCGGTCTCTGGCCCTGCCCCATGGCTCCTTCCCTTAGCACTGCAGGAGCCTCTCGTCAACAGGGTCAGGAAAGCAGCCAAAGGGATCTCCTTACAAGTCAGATCCTGTTTCTGATCTTTCCTCTGGGCAAAACTCCCCACTGGCCCCCTCAGTCCACTCAGCCACTGCCCAAGGGTCCTCGTTATGGCCCCTAAGGGTTCTGTGACCCTTCCCGTTCCCCTTCGAGCTCATCCGCTCAGGCCATGCTGGCCCGTGCCCTGTGCCCTGGACACACTACCGCATTGCCACCTCATGCCTGTGCTCATTCTGTTCCCTTTGCCCCAAATGCTGTTCCCTCCCGAGGCTCCTCCCTGACATCTGTTAGGTCTTCACTCACCAGGCACCTTGTCACGTCTCCTTCTCCAGCCATCAGAACTAGCATTTCAACCCCCTGCTGACACTACAGACTCACGTCTCTGCTTTACTCTCCTTCTCACAACACTAATAGTGAATATTCTGTGTATTTCATGATTTATCTTGCGTGTTGCTGGAAACTCTCTGAAATAGAAGCTTCTCAGGACAGGGGGTTTTGTCAGGTTGTCTTTTTCTTCCCTCTTGAAACAGGAGGCTGAAGCCAAGCACAGGTATGTCTGCTCATGTAAACCAGGCCTGGGAGATTAGAGTCCTACCCTGGGTGAGACGGGTTCATCCTGGGGACGGGGTGGGGTGGGGGTCTGGGAATCAGATCATAGGAGGGGCTGGGGGCTCTGAGAGAGACCTCCACACATGAGGGAGAAGGCAGGGGGGTGGAAGTGAAGGCAGGGCAGCGTGTTCAGTTCTAGCACGGGGACCACTGGAACCTTCTCTGACCCCGTTTCCTCCATCCTTGAGGAAACAACTCCACATCCCGAAAGGGCAAAACCCAAAGAAGAGATAATAGGAGGAGCCCTGATTCCCAGCCTCTTCTCCTGGAGGAAGTCCACTGGGGAACACCAAGTCAGACAAGAACACGCATTTTCCTATTAAATAGAGAGAAAGATGGGACCGGAGGTCTCCAGCAGTGCTGAAATCAGTCGCCCAGGGGTGGCTCAGATGGTAAAGAGCCCACCTGCAATGCGGGAGACCTGGGTTTGATCCCTGGGATGGGAAGATCCCCTGGAGAAGGGGACAGTATGGAGCTTCCCTCATAGCTCAGTCAGTAAAGAATCTGCCCGCAAGGCAGGAGATTCAGGTTCTATTCCTGGGTCAGGAAGATCCTCTGGAGAAGGAAATGGCAACCTACTCCAGTATTCTCACCTGGAGAAGCCCATGGCCAGAGGAGCCTGGCAGGCTACAGTCCATGGGATGGTGGGAGTCAGACACGACTGAGCGACCAAACCACCACATAGGTCAGGTGCTTCTTCTGGTTAATGATTTTTTGTGTGTGATTAAAATCATAATATAAAGCATATTACCATAACCAGATTTAACTTGGTGAAACTAAGTACTTTCTCATGACTCTGCAGCTCTCACCATCATCCATTTCCCAAGTTTTTCACCTTCCTAAACTGAAAATCTGTCCCTATTAAATGCTAAGTCTCCATTTCCCCTCTCCACCTCCCACCCCTGACCCCCGGCAGCTACAAATGTATTTTCTGACTCTATGAATTTGACTAGTCTAAGTATCTTGTATAAGTGGAATCACAGTGTTTGTCTGCACCTAATGTATTAATCCCTGGAGAAGGGAATGGCTACCCATTCTTGCCTGGAGAATCCCATGGGCAGAGGAGCCTGGCAGACTATATAGTCCACGGGGTAGCAAAGAGTCGGACATGACTGAGCAACTAACACACTAATGTATTAATATATTGGAATGCACTTTTAAGGTTAACTTAATACAAGTCCTACAGATTGTACCTCCTTTTCTCCCTGTGTAGGTTCTCATTAGCCATCTATTTTACACGTGTGTGTGTGTGTGTGTGTGTGTGTGTGTGTGCACGTGCGTGCTCTTGCTCAGTCATGTCTGACTCTGTGACCCCGTGAACTGTTACCCACCAGGCTCCTGTGTCCATGGGATTTCCCAGGCATGAATATTGGAGCAAGCTGCTGTTTCCTACTCCAGGGGATCTCCCGACCCAGGGAACCCGCATCTCGTGACTCTTTACCACTGTGCCACCTGGGAAGCCCCATCGTACCCGTGGCGCTGCGTACGTGTCAGTCCTCATCTCCCAGTCCGTCCCGCCCCCTCTTCCCCGCTTGGTATGCATGTGTTAGTTCTCTGCGTCTGTGGGTCTATTTCTAGGGCAGGTGAGGGATTAACACGGAGGGGGCACATGGAAGAGAGCTTCTCCAGTCGGGGTCGCAGGTGGGTGGCACTCACTCTATAGTCCTCTCAAATGGACGGACAGGCTAACAAATGCAGCGATGAACAGCTAACATGACCATTTTATAACAAAAGGGGAATGTAGAGAGATGCCCTCCTCCAAAAAAAAAAAAAAAAATTCGTAGTGTAATGTTATGAACCTTTTCCATTTAAACTATGTCGGGTCAATAAACAAACATATACAATTTCATCTGAATTGAACAGAGATGATGATGACCATGAGGTCTGTGTGATTTTGTATTTCTTGGGTCCCCCCCTGCTCTAAGGGTTCCTGACCTTTATGGCAGTGGCATGCTGACAATAGAAAGAACTCAGTGAAATGATCACCTTATTGAGCCATCAAAGCTGTCAAAAGGAAATTTAGGATGAGTAGCAGAAGAATCTTCCACCATAGCAGGAAAATCTATGGGAACATAAAGTTATGTCCCAGGGAAGTTGTTAAAAATCCACTATGTGAGTCGTTTATAAACATGGTATTTAGCAACATCTTACAAAAAAAAAATGTTAAGACAGCACATCATCAACAAAATTCCTATGTTAGCAACATGGACCAGACGCCTTAATCAAATTTTTTTCATATCCACTGATGATTTAAATTGTAGCATTCTAGTTTTGTTTTTTTTTTTTACAGGATAAAGAATGCTATTTTCTTGCAACATGAAATGTAACACCAAAATGAGACAATTGCCTTTAGGAATGAACATGGAAAGATATTTTTAGTTATCTGTTACAGCTTTCAGTAGGTGAATTAGGACAAAATAAAAAAATCTGTGTAACTTCAAATGAAGGCGATTTTTAAAAAGTCAGATTAGTTATGTGAATATGTCCGTAGAAGACACAAAATTGATTTATTACTGATTAACATGATATATTAATATTAACATGGCTATTAGGACATATTAATTAAAATAACCCTAGGGCAGGGGGGCTGGAGAGGAAGGGCTTTAGAGGGAGGGGCTCTGGTGGAAGGGACGGTGAGCAGGGTTAGGTCCAGCCTGAGGTTGAGAGAGAGAGGGTCCATGGGCATCTCACCTTGCAAAATCAAGGATAAGTCAGGTACACCCAGTGCTGGATCAAGATGTACCCCTCAAGACAGCTTGAGAGATCTCAAAATCAGGCAGACTGATCCCAACAGGAAAGAAAAATTAACTAGAAGATATTTGTTCATAAGAGCTAGCCCTCTATATGTAAAGTAGAGAAACAGTAAGGGCCTACTGTACAGTCCAGGGAACTATTAATGCCTTGTAATAACCTATTAAAGAAAAATACATATATACGTGTGTGTGTGTACATATACATATGTATATGATGCGTAACTGAATCAGTTTGCTGTACATCAGAAACTAACACAACATAGTTAATCAACTATATTTCAATTACAAAAAAGGGCTGCCCTTGTATATGCTTAGCAGATATTTCTCTATGTGCTTAAGGCCTTAATAGTATCCATCACTTGCAGACATCAAAGTAGGAGAAAGAATGGTGCACGGAGTCAGCGAGGGATCAGCGCCCAAGTTCTTAATTTACACAAGTACCTTAAAGGAGCAGAGAAAATTCTGGAATAGTGTTTGAAGTGACCACCATAACACTCTCCAAGCTATGGAAAAGATTGAAGTCAAATATTTACAGTACTGAAGGGCTCACGTGCTGCGTAAAATAGCCTCCAAATTGAGAACATCTGGGAGAGAAGTCTCAGCGCCAAGTAACAAAAGCGTAATAAAAAGGCAGGGGGTATTTGTGAGGAAGCCTAATGAAGGAGGGAGGCTTTTTTTCTTCTTTAAGGTAACAAGGCTCCCTTCCTGCAGGGAGCTCCAGGGAAATGATTTGATTCTGTCTGACTGAGTTTACAACCTGCCAAATGAAAATATCGCTACCTCTCATTTCATGGAATGCAGTAATTACTGATGTATAGAACTTGTAGATGGCCTTAGGTTTTAAAACATCAGAGGCAGAATGGATACACATGTATAACTGAATCACTTTGCAGAAATAAGCCCAACATCGTAAATCAACTATACTTTAATAAAATAAATTTTAAGAAGAAGGAAAAGGAAAACCCAAGTTTGAAAACAAAACACTAAAGAAGTAAAACATAAACATGTATATGTGTGGACGTATAATGTAATATAATGAATGTCATGTCCAACTCTTTGAAACCCTATGAACTGTAACCTGCCAGACTCCTCTATCCATGGGATTCTCCAAGCAAGAACACTGGAGCGGGTTGCCATTTCCTTCTCCAGGGGATCTTCCCTACTCAGGGACTGAACCTGGGTCTCCTGCAATGCAGGCAGATTCTTTACTGTCTGAGCCACCAGGAAAGTCCGTGTGTATGTGTGTATACACACACATATATATGGTATATCTTTGGGATCAATCCATTGATGAATATTTTTCTGAATTGCAGGAAAGCATGAGGGAGATTGAATTTAAAGAGAAGACAAAAAATACTGGCTTTGGCTACAGTCTCATTCTGGCTGCACGTATTACTTGTTGATCTTAGGCAAGCTGTCCTAAGCTTTCCAAGCCTCAGTTTTAAGTGGGGCTCTTAGAAAAGTTAAACAAGATAATGCCAACAAAGTTTGTGGCCTTACGCCTGGCACAGAGCCTAATTGTATCACCACAGTCATCATTCTACCTTTATTTAGAAAAGCAAGGTGTCAAGAGGAGGTTAGAATTCCACCCAATGATAGGGTCCCAACAAAATATATTTGTAAACTCTCAAGGGTTTAAGCTCTCTTGAGAGAATTTTGGGTGATGAACTCCATGATGTAATGGGGTAAGGTGTTTGCTTCCTTGAGTGACTGCAGGGGAGGGCTGCAGGGCACACTTAGGTGGTCTCATGTTCAACGTATTAGGGAGGGAAAGTTAATAAAATACAGTTAATGAGCCAGGCCACCCCCCAACTTCCCTGCCCTGTGATGTTTATAATCAGACATTGCACAAGGGTGGAATCAGCTGCTGTCTATACTGGAATGGTTATAAAATCCTGGATGACCATTGTTAAGTTGAGTTTGACTCTTTGCAGGCCCATGGACTGCAGCATGCCAGGCTTCCCTGTCCTTCACCATCTCCCAGAACTCATATTATTTATACTGAGCAGAGTATAATCAGTCAGTATGTCCACCTCCAGAACCTTCTGTTACTTAGGCACCGAAAAGCTTTGAAGTTTAGCAAGTTATCGATGTCAAAAGAATGTTCTTGGCTGAAGATACAAGAGTATCATAGGGAACTAGAAAAGGACAAAAGAATCTCATAGTATTCAGATCATAATTATGGTCCATCTGAGGTCTGCCTGCTGTTTAGAACTGAATAGGAAATTGCAAAATTCCTAGTTTTACGCAGCAGCTGACTACTGTTTAAGGTACCTTGAGCAGTTAGTAACAACAGGGAAAACCTATAAGAAAAGTCATGTGCAATGGCTCAGTCATGTCCAACTCTTTGTGACCCTAGGGACTGTAGCCCGCCAGGCTCCTCTGGCCATGGGAAGAATACTGGAGTGGGTTGCCATGCCCTCCTCCAAGGGATCTTCCCGACACGGGGATCAAACCCACATTTCTTATGCCTCCTGTGTTGGCAGGTGGGTTCTTTACCACTAGCGCCACCTGGGAAGCCTGATGTCTGCCACAGAGTGATCAATTAGTGATGTCTGCCACTGGCTCAGGAAAGAGGAGAGCACACACAGCTTATGAGAATTCCCATCCATAGGACAATCCCCAGCTCAGGTGCCATCTTCACGAACACCTCCTGAGATTTAGCATTTAAGCGTCAGATGAGCTCAAAGATAATGGGATTACCCCTATCATTCTTATATTTCTAGGCAGTTAATTCAGGATACTACCTTACATAAACGTTTCTTTCCTTTCCTCCCCTCCTCCTTTTTTCTTTCCTTTTCATCGTTTCTGCCAGAGTGTAAGCTCCTGGAATGCAAGCACTTCTTCTAAACCATTTTTATGCAACGGTGATCTTCCCTCCCTCTCCCCCACTTCCAAGTGCTAATGCACACGTTCAGGTGTTCTTCTGATGACTCGTTCAGAGTGATTGCTGAGCACCCAGTTCTCACAGGTCCTGTGCTGGAGACTAGAAGTAGTAACAAGACACAGGGGAGCACAAGGCTCAGCTCCATGGAGCTCAGGGCTCTGCACCAGCTGGTTGGGTGCTCAGAAGCTCTGGCGATGTGTCTGCCGGCTGGACTCCTTGCACCCTGTTCCTTAGGCTTGGCAGGGGACCGCGTGTGGCTGAGGCTGAGTTAAGAGTAGGGACCAGCGACAGGGGGCCGGAGCTGTGCGTGCACTTGTCCTCAATGGCAGCTCCATCAGTAAGGGGCCACTGAAGCTCTAAATTCAGAGCAAGAGGACAGCAGGAGGTGAGGGCCAGAGCCCAGGGATCCCAGTGTCCTGTTTGCTGACAGACATGGTGGCACTTCCTCAATTCTGCAGTGGTTTCTGGGCTACAAGCTTGAAAAGCTGGGCAGTAGTAGGTAAGGGGATGCTGCAGGCGCCCAAGGGTTCAAACATCAGTCACAGAATGGAAAATCTACCTGCCCTGGGCTGGAGGGACTGACTGATGGCTCCTTGTACTGAATTCTTTTCCTACTGCTCCCTCGAATTCTCATGAGAATTAGTTACACATTTTACCTTAACTTTCTTTCTGAGAAAAATTGAAAAGAGTAGACTGGGAAGACTGGCTGCTTTGTATCCACTGAGGTCATATTTGAATTTCTAACCTCCTAAAAGGGCTTCCCTCATAGCTCAGTTGGTAAAGAATCCGCCTGCGAGGCAGGAGACCCCGGTTTGATTCCTGGGTCGGGAAGATCCGCTGTAGAAGGGGTAGGCTACTCACTCCACGATTCTTGGGCTTCCCTGGTGGCTCAGCTGGTAAAGAATCTGCCTGCAATTCAGGAGACCTGAGTTTGATCCCTCGGTTGGGAAGATCCCGTGGAGAAAGGAAAGGCTACCCACTCCAGTATTCTGGCCTGGAGAATTCCATGGACTGTATAGTCCACGGGGTCACAAAGAGTCAGACACGACTGAGTGACTTTCACTTTCATGTGCTGTGGTCTACCTCCTACATGATTTTAGCCAACCCATTTGAAAAGGCACATGTGGACTTGGAATAATGCTAAGCTTTTTTTCTCTCTTTTTGAGGTGACAGTGGTTTATAGCATTATATAAGCTTCATGTGTACAGCATTATATTTTGACTTCTGTATATTACAGTGTGCTCATCATAAGAAGTTTAGTTTCTATCCATCTCTGTAGAGCTGACTGCTTTTCCCCTATTTTACCCTCCTTCCACACCCCTTCCTCTCTGGTAATTCCTCCTTTGTTCTATATGTGTTTGCTTTTGCTTTGTTCATTTATTTTAAAAACATGAAAAGACATATCATATAAAACCTGGTAGCTCAGCTGGTAAAGAATTCACCTGCGAGGCAGGAGACATGGGTTCGATTCCTGGGGCGGGAAGTTCCCCTGAATAGGTTACCCACTCCAGTATTCTTGGGTTTCCCTAGTGGCTCAGACAGTAAAGAATTCACAATGTGGGAGACCTGGGTTCCATCCCTGGGTCAGGAAGGTCCCCTGGAGGAGGACATGGGAACGCACTCCAGTATTCGTGCCTGGAGGAGCCCCAAGTACGAAGGAGCCTGGCCGCCTGCAGTCAATGGGGTCGCAAAGAGTCAGACACGACTGAGACTAAGCATAGCACGTAAAACGAGACAAACCCTGTGATATTCGTCTTTCTCTGTCTGCCTTGTTTCACTTAACATAACATCCTCAAGTCCCATCCGTGTTGTTGCAAATGGCAAGATTTCTTCTTTTTTATGACCGTTCCTCCATATGATCCAGCTATTCCACTTCTAGGTATTCACCTGAGGAATATAGAAACGCTGATTCGGAAAGATACCTGTAGCCCAGTGTTTATCACAGCAACCGAGGTAGGGAAACAGCCTGAGCGCCCATTGATGGACGGATGGATAAAGGAGATGAGGAGTGTGATGGTAAGTTTTTAGAGGATGCCATTCTCTGTCATGGAAGGTAATTCTGAGGAAGCCAAGAGAACATCAGCCAGTGCTTCAGCTAACATTTAGATCATTTTCTTTGCAATGTTGTCACCAATTCATCTTGTCTTTATAGTGAAAATTGTAAATGTTTCAAAAGCTGAGAAAGAAATGGTATGCTCCAGTTTGGCACCGAGACCCCCCTCCCCTGAAAACAGCCCTTGAGTTTAAAGATGCGCTTCTCTTTTTCTTTAGCTTTCCCTTTGGTGTGAACACAACTTCAGCTCTAGCCATGAGTGATCGAGTCTGGCTACACAAACCTCCCCTTTCTTATCCTCTGGGTTGGGTAAAAAGGAGGTGCTCTTTGCTTTGCAGTGGTTGGTTGTTTTTTGTGTTGCTGGGGTTTTTTTGAGAGGGCTTTGCAAGGAAGCTGGCTCTATTTTCTGGGTGGAAGCCCCAGTTTGCTACATCATGTTTAGCATCAAGAACAGCTCAAAATCTTGCTGCTCCCGGAAATGGCAAATTAGGCGAATCCCACTTGGTAGGGATCTCAGCGGGGTCCCCACCTGGTGCTCAGCCTTCTTTACCTGTTGGGTCCTTTTCACACGGACGAACTCTGGAGACTCTGCAGTGATGGTGGTGCCAGCAGCCTCTCAGTGAGGGCGGGGAGAAGCCCTGAGACTGTGCATCATCAGGGACAGTCAGTCCACCCCCGCGTTCTCCCTAACATTCCTCCCCTTGGGATCTCACAGGCCCCCTCCCGTCAATAGGACAAAGCACAGAGGTTGCAGTCCTCTCTGGAAAAGGGTGTGGCCTACCCCATTCCCACCCTCTGGCCACTGTGGCCAGCACAGCTAGCCCTGGACACCTTGGGTATCTGGGCTTCCTGTTTCACCTGCCCCCAGCGGCCTCTGGTGGCCTTCCTGGTCCTTCTCTGTGAACATTTCCATCTATGACCCACACGGCATGTCCCAGCCCCTGTCACATATATGTGTCTTAAACTCCCCTGCACACACTTTCATTCCATTTCCCAAAATTACTAGAGCGTGATGTTGTGGTCTGTTACTTGTGTTCTGGGGAGGTACCCTGGGGATCACATTGTCCAGCTCTCCCATTCTTCAGATAAGAAGACTGAGGCCTAAGGGGTGAAAGGAGAATGTTAATTAACAGAGAACCTAGGTTCCTGATTTTGCCATTTCTGTCACACTGCATCGCCTTGTGTTTTGTTTTCTTAACAGCTGGTTTTGCCCAACTGTTTTCTGACACTGTCTGATTTCTCCAACCAGAGAACTTGGAGACTTTCTGATTTCGGTTCCCAAATATGAGCCCCTTAAGAATAACTATGTCTTCTAATTCCCTTTTCAGCAGTCAACAGAGCCTGTAGACAAAGATCCCCATAAGCAATGCCTGGAAGCTACCCACCTGTTTAAGAGAAAACAACCTGACACCCACTGTGGAGATTCTCCTGTGACACCCAGAGGGTGGCTTTTGAGTGACTGCCCCCAGAAAGTAAATCGGGCTCTGTCACGGGGCAGTAGGCTGTGCGTGGATAAAGTGGTCATCTTGTCCAATGTTCCTGCTGCAGTGGGGCCCTCGGGGTCCAGCAGGCTGAGGTCACCCGTATCTGGAAGCAAAACTGGAATCAGAACATGGCTGTATGCTGCATTTAGCCCACCAGTATCCCCCAGTTTTCCTGCACCAGGGCTGAATGGGTAGAAGCTGCGGGAGGAAAAGAGGAAGGGAGTGAAGACCCAATCCAGACGTTAAAAAGGGTGAGGGTTCAGGCTCCGTGTTTCCTTACAGTGGGGCAGCCACTCCCTGGGGAAAAGGAGGCCCGAAACGGTTCTGGTATCTTTTACAAGCTTCCCTCTCTCTCTCTCTCTTTTCTTTTCTCCCACAGAGAACTTTCTGGCTATATATATATATTTTCTCCTTAATTCTTTTATTAAGATGTAACTTTCTCCTTCTTTATTCAGATCATCTCATCAGATCTCTCCTGTCTCCAGAATTCCCTTTCTCCCTTTTTAATGACAGAAAATGCCTGGCTGACCTTGGAAATGGCTGTGAGCAGGGCAAGCCCTCCACGACCGGTCACTCTTTGGGTCTAGTTTTTTTGTCCCAAGCCACCCGCCTGCTGCTCTGTTTTCTGTCAAAGAGCCATCACCATTTCTGTAAGCCCAGATTGTTGCTCAGGAATCAGCTTGTATGTGGGCAGAAAAGCAATACCAGGCGTGACACTCGTGGGGGTTCTTAGGTCAGGCCATTTAGCTGTCAGTTTGTTTAATCACATTTAATCACATTTATTCAGCTCAGTTCAGTTGCTCAGTTGTTTCCGACTCTTTGAGACCCCATGGACTGTAGCACACCAGGCCTCCCTGTCCATCACCAACTCCTGGAGTTTACTCAAACCCATGTCCATTGAGTCGGTGATGCCATCCAACCATCTCATCCTCTGTCATCCCTTCTCCTGCTGCCTTCAATCTTTCCCAACAACAGGGTCACCCATATGAGTCAACTTTGCTTTTCCAATGAGTCAACTCTTCGCCATCAGGTGGCCAAAGTATTGGAGTTTCAGCTTCAGCATCAACACTACAGTTCAAAAGCATCAATTCTTCAGCGCTCAGCTTTCTTTATAGTCCAACTCTCACATCCACACATGACCACGAAAAACCATAGCTTTGACTAGATGGACCTTTGTTGGCAAAGTAATGTCTCTGCTTTTTAATATGCTGTCTAGGTTGGTCATAATTTTTCTTACAAGGAGCAAGCGTCTTTTAATTTCATGGCTGCAGTCACCATCTACAGTGATTTTGGAGCCCCCGCCAAAATAAAGTCTGTCACTGTTTCCACAGGGAGATAACTCAGGGTGAATTGTATTTCACCTTCTGGTTTGTGTGGCCTCTTGTTGCATTTTCAAAATGATCATTTGAAGAAGTTCTTTAAATCGAAACAGCTCATACTTAAGAGAGAAAAGCCAGTCTTTGTGATAGGGAATTTAAAGTCTAGTGGACTAGTTGTAATGCTGAGTTTGTTATCATGGGAAATTGCTCTCGGGTCCTTGGAGGAAGTAAGCTAAATATAGTCAGGACATTATTAGTAAACTCAGGGAATTGCATCATTATATAGCAATCCTGGGGCTGATTTACAAACCTGTGCAGAGGAAGTCCTTAGACGTCATTCTAAATAACCAGGCTTCCAGTAAAACCCTCCACATTCACATGTGGGTCAGTTTCAGAGCCCAGGGATCCATTGCGTGGCTGCTGGGAATAGACTTCTCTATGCGGATCAGTGATGGGTGTGTGTGTGCTCTGTCATGTCTAACTCTTTGTGACCCCATGGACTGTAGCCTGCCCAGCTTCTCTGTCCATGGGATTCTCCAGGCAAGAATATCGGAGTGGGTTGCCATTTTCTCCTCCAGGGGAATCTTCCTAACCTAGGGATCGAACCCACATCTCCGGCATTGCAGGCGGATCCTTTACGGCTTGAGCCATTGAGAAAGGCCCACAAAACAGTGATGCTTTTTAATAAACACAGGCTGCTAACAGCCTGAGATCATAGTTTTACAGGATTTTTATTTAGGATCTCTAATAATATTTTCCTTCAATGGAGATAAAACAAGCCATGGTGAGAAGAAGTGGCAATTTAATAAAAGGTCGCTGCAGGCTGGATGGCATTCCAGACGCACAGATTTGCTCAGAACAAGCCCTCTTCCTCCTCGGAGGCAGCCTCTGACTTGAGGTGTCTCTCTCAGGGCTACTTTGAATTTTCCGAAGATGTAGATGATTAATCAGGGCCCCGGGTACCACAATGACCCATTGTCCCTGAAGGCATTTTGGCATCTGACCCTTTCCTCTTGGGGTGAGTGTGCATTTTCCCAAACTCTTAATGGATAAAAACTCAAGAACAATGACCCTGCGTGTAGCTTACATTTGCAGGATGGAACAGAGAGGGCTTTTGTTGCTGGACGGAGGGGAAAAGGGCATCAATTAAATTAATCTTTATATTCTCATGCAAAACATACATATATTTTGAGAAAGGCAGCATTCCACACGGTGTTTTCTTTGTAAAAGAATTTGTGGCACAAAACCCCATCATGATAATATGAAAGGAGAGGCTCAAGCCCAGTCCTATCCCTCTGACAAATTTAATTTTCATTTTCTGTTTCCCTCGAACCCTGTCTACACGTGTCCACACATGCACAGTTTTTACACTGTTGTCATCATAGCTCCCTTGGCCTTTAAAAGCGCTGCACTATGATGGAGATATCTCTTTTAGATAGTTACGTACCATTATTAAAGATTCAAAATATCATTAATTTCCTTCAAGCTGTATTATGTTTATCATCTATCACGATGTCAGCACATTAATCACATCCTTGGTCGCCTCAGGACTGTTGCCTGACTTTTAATAGAAATCTGACCACCACAGCCTTTCTCTGCACCAGCAAAGACAAACCATTTCATGAGCTGCTGATCGTGCATGGTTGAGAGTTTTCTTTTAACTAATGAAAAGTAAAGGCCAGGGAAGTTGGAGGAAATAAAGAGAAACGTCTCTGTTCTCCCAGTCCTTGGATGGGGAGCAGTTGTGAACACAGCAGCGATGAGCATTCTGACCAAGGGAAGCTTGTCGGCAGGCCCGTGCCCCTATGCTTGGCTGACTTCCCACCAGGCAACCGAATGAGGCGGTCAGCTCAGGTTTGCAATGAGGGTGGAGGGTAGGGTGCCGAGTCTTTCTAGGTGCATGGTCCCAGTGGTGTAAGAAAGGCTGAGAATGTGGACTCTGGATTCGAATTCAGACTTCTACATCAATACGTGATGTTGGGCAAGTTATGTGACCTTCCTGATTCTTGTTTCTTTACCTTTGAAACAGCAATTACGGCAGACATTCATTCAATAAAGACTTATCAAGCAGGGTACTGGTTGCTGGGAATGTAACACCGTCTATAGAGTAGAAGTTGTGGGAGGGGGAGGCACAGATGCTGATTTAATCATTGTCCTGAAAAGCTGCAGGTGGATTCAGTAGCACGAAGGAATAGAGCGTACATTATGAGAGCCTGTAAGAGGGAACCTGAACTTGTTAAGCTTGTTAAAGAGGGAGGTCGCCAGCTGGGGACTGGAGGGAACAGTATTCTCAGCAGAGGGAATAGAAAGTGCAAAGTCTTTGTACTAAGAGGAAACATGGTGACCAGGAAGTACAAGGTTGATGGGAGCATGGTGGCAGAGGCTGCTGAAGGGCAGGAGCCTTCACCTATGTTAAGGAGACCCTATAACAGCTTGAGGTGTCTCAGGAGGGTTCAGTAGGGCAGGATATAGTGAGAAATAGGCATTGAATGCCAACTTGGTACTAGATGAGCTTGAGTATCTGCAGATAGACTGATGAGTCTCTAGGGAGCTCACCTGGCTTGCTCGCTGTTAGGGTCTGACAGCTGGCTTGAAGTTTAGAATAGAATGGTGAATAGTTATTTCAGTGATTGAGTGGTCCTGATGAAAACTGCAGAGGTGGGGGTCACTGGTAGATTTCAGGAATATTTAGGAGATAAAATGGGAAATTATAGCTGTCTTTTCATTATAGTGGTCACCATTTAGGCAGCCGTGTTTACTGTGACTGGGAGCCCATGTCTTGGATTCACTGGCCATTGGCTGATCCAGGATGATCACAACTGGGCTGATTTCTTATGCTACAGAAACCTAGCCTGGGCCCATGCTTATGTGATCACAGAGAGTCATGGGGAGCTCAGTCACACAAGAATATCTCAAGCATCTGCTGGCATCATGTTTTTTGCTCACACCCCCTCAGCCAAGCTGCATCCAAAGTCATTGTAAAGTCACATGTGCCCACGAGGGAGGGTGGAGAATGGGAGCCACCACCATAATCTCGCCAGCTCTGGGCTGTTTCCTTCCTCATTCTCATCTTCTCTTAAAAACCATGAGTAAAACAATTTCTTTTCCTCTCCTCTTTTCCTTGCAGCCTTTCATTTCTAGCCTCCCCACCCCCATAGGTTCCCCCAGCTGTACCATGGCCAACTTGAGATTAAAACCTATCACGAAAACACCTCTAGAAGTGGCATGCTGTTTATAATCCAAATCCCGCCTACGATATATTTAACCTTGGATATTATGAGCTCGTTTTCTCAGGCCATGAACTGTGTCTCTTTCATGAAGTATCACCTTGTATGTTCTGTGGGCTGCAAAGCATTTTCTGAGCATGACTAAATCCTACCCTTGATGTTCATCCTTCATCAGCGTCTTTGACATTATGTAAAGATTACCATTTTCCAGAATATTCAGTCTGAGCCCATTGATCCACCTCCAGAACTTCCTCCCTTGTTGGCTAGGTCTTAGAAGACACATATACCGCACATAATAATAATAAAAATAATAGCAATTGCAATAGCAGAAGTAATAATAACAAAGCTGAAAACTGTCTAATGCTTACCATATGTCAGCCCTGTCCTGAGTACTGATTTCATGTGAAAATTCAAGAAATCTGTACTGATTCCCTCAAGGTGGATGTGATGGACCATGGTGGAATCATTTCAAGAGAGTCCTGAAAAGCACATCAACACCACAAGCAAACTATATACACTTGACAAAAAAAAACAAAAATCTTTGAATAGAAAATGAACCTAAATGCTCTTAAATATGTGCTCAAAGCCCTCTGTTTCATTTGTAGTGTTGAAGGGTTAATTCTATAAATAGTACACTCTGTAAAAGTTACCCTAAAGGGCTCCATCTTGTAATTCCAGGAGCATGAACTCAGGTGGAGATATACAGGCAATGAACACAGTCTCTAGGGCGGTTGGGGACTGGAGACAGTCCCATCTGACTGGTGAGATGAAAGGGTGTGTGATGGAGCAGAAGATTGTTAAGGATTTCACAGTGTTCCCACTCTTTACTTTTAATTGTGCTATAAAATTCATTTCCTGACTGGAACTTGGCTCCAAAGTTTGAAGTTAGAAAGTCTAAGATCACGCCGAGCCATATTTCTCCCCAAGTGGAAAGTAACATTCTATTTGATGTAGAGTGGGTCTTTAAACTGAGAGAGAGAGAGAGAGAGAAGAAAGAAAACTCTTTCAAGCAAATGAAAGTTAAGATTCAGTTTTTATTTGGAATTCTGAGAGCACTCTTTTTGATGTTTAAAAATTGCCTGCCAAGATCTCGTGGTTTATATGCAGGTAATGGACATCTTCATTCTGGCTTTGACATTTAAGAGCATCTAGTCCTGACAGGCAGAATCTTAATAGAACCATAGAATGGAATATGGATTATTTTTAAAAATATGGGGAAACCACCATTTTCTTACTTAAAGCATTTATGAGAGCTGGCGATTTCCCATTAGCTCTGAACACTCTTTTCTCCTCAACACCACATACTACCCCCCAAGGACACCTCTCTGCGCTGATGGGTCATGAGTGGGGGCTGGCATTCACTCACCTTCTTTCTGTGTTTGTGTCATTTGTTCATTTTATATTATATTATACGCTTGCCTGGAGTTTCCACATGGTCTTTTAGCAGGTATGCTTCATGACCATGCAATATTCCTTCAAGTTAAAGTACCAGAATTGACTTCTCTATTTGTCTGTTATTCAACATTTAAGTTATTCTTGTTTACTAACAGACATTATGTCAATAATTACCTTTTTATACTTAGCTTATAAGTTCTATTTAATCATTTCCTTTAACATCCCTTCTAGACAAATTTCTACAAGTGGGAAAATTGAGTAAAAATGTATTTGCCATAATATAGTCATCTACAAGAGCTTTGCATTAATTTACAAATGAAAGTTATCAATTATGCATTGCATTTCATTATGCACACATAATGTATGTATGCATGCATATGTGTATTAGTTCATCCCAGTTTCATCATCAACAGGTGTTATTATTTAAACTATTTTTTATAACTTAAGTTTAAAGTTGTACTTCACATTTGCTTTTATTTTCATTGCGTCTTCAAGTGTTGGTTTATTATTTTTACTTTTTTCTGTGTGCATATTTTTTGTATTTGACCTTGATTTATTTCTTATGAGAGTCTATAAATCCTTTCAGGTATGTGTATTTTCAAAGGGTGTTGTTAATATTATAATAATTGTTGACATAGTTCATGGAAACATTTAATCCTGCATGTTTCCCTATATATTTTATTCTAGTCCTTTTATTTTAATCAATATACTAGACATTTTTTTTTAAAATGAATTGCTCATCAGTTTGCTTCCTTCCTCCTTTAAGGTTGAAAAAGATGATATTATTTGTCATTTCTTCAAAGACAGGATGCTTACCGCTGATTTTTCTCTATGAATATGCATGTAATGACAACCTGCTTTATTCGGAGATTATGGTATAAAGTATGGATGTAAATTAGTTTTTCTCCAAATCGCTACCTGATTGTCCCAGCATTGTTTACATTACAGCTCATCCTGCCCCTTCTGTTCAGAAGGCTGCAGAATCACCTATTATACTGTCCACTCTGCCATGCATGTTTACCCGTTCATTTTTACTTCTATTTCTTAATTCCTCTGGACTTTTATTATCATTGCAGGGTTAATACTCTGGCTCCTTAAAAGGCTAAGTTTCAGTTCATTTCCTCTACTTAATAGATCTACACAGGGAAGATTCCAGGTTCTATGGAAGAGGAAGCTTATAGAATTTGGAGACCCTTTTTTAGAAAAAGAAGGCAAAATCATAAACACAAAATGTCTGGGCTCCCCCTGTGAAGGACCAGAGAGAAGGAAGAGCCGTGAGCCTTTGGCTTTCTGAGGTTTGTGGGAAACCCCCGTCTCCAGCTGTTTTATTGTGCTGAATGAATTTATCATCACTTGGCTAAGCTATAGAAAATGGACTCTATATTTTAATTGGAATCACATTATATCAGTAAAATACAACACAGTGTTTCTCCATTTCATTTGTCTTCTTTTTTTTTTTAACTCCCTAATAAAGCCTTTTAATTTTGCTCATTCATCTGGCAAGGATTTATTGAGTACCTCTTCAGTAATTTTGCAAGGTATTTTATGATGGTATCACATGTACACAGTTTGATTTCTTATTTCAAATTCTTTGATCTTCCGTGAATGGAATCTTGAATTTCAAGGTTGTTTTCTATGTTTTTCACGACTAATGACTTTGCCACTTTCCGCCTCTGTGTATTTCTCTTATAGCTGTCCCCTCACAGAGGTCTTTGTATTAGACTTTAGATTTTCAAGCAGTTTTAGGAGTCAAGCCAGGTATTCTTCACCTAATTGTGTTTCAAGATCTAAGGGTACCTGTTTCCTGCTCAGAATGCACCACAGTTCCCCATTATCTTTGAATTCTTAAAAATATTTTTTTAATTGTGGTAAGCCAAGCATAGTGTGCGTGCTCAGTCATGTCCAACTCTCTGTGACCCCATGGACTGTAGCCCTCCAGGCTCCTCTGTCCATGGAATTTTCCAGGCAAGAATACTGGAATTGGTTGCCATTTCCTCCTCCAGGGGATCTTCCCAGGGATTGAACCCGCGGCTCTTGCATCTCCTGCATTGGCAGGCAGGTTCTCCACCATTACACCATCTGGGAAAAAATGTAGCATAAAGCTTACACCCCGACCATTTTTAGGTGCACAGTCCAGTACTATTAAGTATATTCACTTTGTGGTACAACAGGTCTCCAGAATGTTTTCGTCTTGCAAAACCGAAACTCTGTCCCCGTTGGACACTAACTCCCCATTTCCCTTCCCCCAGCCCCCGGCAACCACCCTCTACTTTCCGTCTCTATGAATCTGCCTGCCTTGGTCTCTCACGGAAGTGGAATCACGGAGTGCGTATCTTTCTGTGACTGGCTTGTTTCACGGAATGTAATGTCCTCAAGCTCCATCCATGCTGCAGCAGGTGGCAGGATTTCCTTCCTTGTTGAGGCTGAATGTTATTCCCTTGGATGGATGGACCCCACGTTTATCCATTCATCTGTCGATGGACTCCCATTGCCCTTTGATGGGATCCCAGCTTCTCCCCAAGTCCCTGTGTGTCTGGTCTTGTCTCTTCCAGGGTCTCCTCCAAGTTTGTCCTCGTCTCCCGGCCCCCAGTCAGATGCTCCTTCTTCCCTCCTTTCTTTCTGTCCCTAAGGAGATACTGAGTTTGTTCCTGACTCGGGGCTTTTGCAGATGCTTCCCTTTCTCCCTCCACTGCCTCTACTGTTCTGCCCCAAATCTTTGAAGGGCCAGCTCTTCTCAGTACTCAACTTTCATTTCACATGTCATCTCTGCACAGAGGCCTGATTTCTCATGAAATAGAGGCTCCATCCTTGTCACGTGCTCCCAGGCCACCGTTTCAGGCTTTGGTCATTCCAGGTGTTGTGACCTTCCACTCACCTGTTTATTTGTTCTCTGTGGCCGCCTAGAAGGTAAACTGCACATGGTTGGAAGATTACCTAACTGACTCACCACTGAGTCCTCTTGCCAGATAGCCCCTGACAGTCACTTATTAAATATCTCTCTGATGAATTTGTTCATTATTTATTTTTTCCTACATTATTGCATTGTGGAGAACTTGAAAAAATATAAAATGGGGAAGACAGTTTTTTTGTTTCATTCTTAAACTTGAAACTGTCTTTCAAAATCTCCTCTATTGTATAGAATGTGGCAGTTGAAATGTATTCAAATATTTTAAGAGGTCTCTTAAAATGGATTTGTTAGGAATTTAGGATTTGTTGTTGCTCAGTTGCTCAGTGGTGTCTGACTCTTTGCAACACCATGGACTGCAGCACACAAGGCTTCCCTGTCCTTTGCTGTCTCCCGGAGTTTGCTCAAACTCATGTCCATTGAGTCGGTGATGCATCCAACCATCTCATCCTCTGTCATCCCCTTCTCCTGTCCTCAATCTTTCCCAGCATCAGGGTCTTTTCCAGTGAGGAGGCTCTTCACATCAGGTGGCCAAAACATTGGAGCTTCAGCTTCAGCATCAGTCCTTCCGGTGAATATTCAGGGTTGATTTCCTTTGGGATGGACTGGTTTGATTGCTCTGTCTCAGCATCTGTAGGAAATAGTATGCTTTGTTCATCTGCCAAGTGCAGCACAAACCAACCCCCACAGGGAGACCTGGATCAGAGGCCCTGGCTCTAAGGAAGGACTGGGATGGCATGTGCCCGGCATGATCAGCGCGTGACACTGGATTAAACCAGCTAAACTTCTTTGTGTAAAACAAGTTGCCCTTGCATTAAAATGACTCTCAAATTGTTTTTATATTTATCAGAACAATTAAAACCAAAGATACTTCTTTGGCTGAAAAACGGGGTACATAAAGCCTGGGCTTTCTAGAGAAGCTGAACACTGGCATTTCGTGTGTCTGGCCTCTTCGTTTACAGCCTTGTGTCAGAGCTGTCGCCCACTGACAGCAGAGTTAAACCATTTCAGCAACATCTTTCCCACATGGGGGCAGACGCCCTGTGTGTCAGGAACCTGCCTCTCTCAGAACGGGAGGGCTGGCGTCGGAAGCCTCACTTAAAGTGACAGGTGTTGGGGGGTTGCTCAGCACCCTGGTTGCCTGGACATTGAGGAGTGTCCTTTCTGTCATGTTTGGAAAGTGGCACACCACTGTGGGAGTGCGGACACCTCTGAAGCCAGTTCAGCCCAGAGCAGGTGCTGCCAGCTCTAGCGCCTTAGGCAGCTCATTCCCCAAGTTACACCTCCGTCTTGCTTGACGTGTCACGAGAACATCACAGAAGTAGAAGTTCATCATGAACCTTTCACACATATGATCTCATATGATCTTCATCCTCTCCTATGAAACTTGCAACCCATATTTTACAAATCGTGAAACAGAAACTAACAGACTAAATAAATTAATCAAATGAAGTGGTAATAGGAACTGCATCTGAATCCCTATAGCTCCAAGCAGAGGCCCCTTCCTACACACACCCACACCCACACCCACATACACACCCCCCCACACACACACACCCAGTAGTCACACCCCAGGCTCTTCTGAGCAGCCATGGGAGAGTCCCAGTTTACTTGGATTCCCAGTTCACAGGAATGAAGATGGGTGCAGTGGGCTTTCAGAACTTAACATTTTTTTTAAGGTCACCCAGTCATTCCTAAACCTCTGGTTCATGCTCACCAGTGAGTCAAGGGTAGAAATTTTTATTTTGCAATTAAGTTGATCAGCTTTTCAATGGAGGAGTCTACTTTGCTGTCCCGTGGCTGTGAGTACATCGTCCTTCCCAACCATCAGGGCAGATTCCCAGGAGCGGCACTGCTGGGTCTGGGCTAGTGTGTGTGTGGGGGGGGTCTGTGCACTGCAGGATGGTCAGCACCATCCCTGCCCCCACTTCCTAGATGCCACCAGCATCCTGCCCCCCCCCTCCCAGCTGTATCAACCAGAAATTTCTCCAGACACTGCCAGATGTGCTGGGGGGCAGAGTGCCCTTTGCTGTTCATCCACAGTGAATGGTTATTTGCATGTCTGCTGAGCATGAACCAAACAGTCAATCTCTCCAGTCCTGGATGAAGAGATACAATGCAAATTCTGAAATTGCATGTGAAGCTGAAGCTTAGCGACTGCACCGCAGGGCACCAGAAGGAAACAGATGGCCCGTTAGAACTGGGTCACTGCCGGGAGCTTAAGGATCATCAGAACAGCATTAGTGGGGCTGAAGGAAACCAATGAGAGCCTGGCAGTGGCTGGGAGCTGGGATCAGTCCTACCCTAAAGGGGCAGTGACAAGCAGTTTCCTGAACCTATGTGCCTGTGTGTGTGCGTGAGCGTGTGTGCACGCGTGCACACTCAGTCATTCAGTCGTGTCCAACTCTTTGCAACCCCATGAACTGTAGCCCACCAGGCTCCTTTCTCCATGAAATTCTCTAGGCAAGATAGTTGTCCGGAAAGCCTTCCATGGCCAAGCCGTGGCATCAGTACAGGGAAGCTGCTTCTGGTCCAGCAGTCAGCCACTCTGGAGGACCAGGGACACTTCCCTACGTGCGCTGTCCTCTCTCTTTCCTGTTACCTGCTGTCTCCCTCCACTGGCCAAGTCAACAGAGAGCCAAAAGGCAAGAAGGGGTCTGTACGTTCAGTCCGTGTTGGATTTTGTTCTAATTCATTTTCTCCCAGTAACTTACAAGCCATCATTCATTAGATAATCCTTCTCTCCCCTAAATGGAATGCTTATTATATACTGAATTCTTCTGTATAATAATGTTTCTTTGGTTTATTTTGCTGTGTAGCTTCAAATGTCTTTTAAAAAAATTAGTTCCTTGTTTCTTCAGTTATTTGTTTCATCATGTGGTTTAATATCTAATGGAGCCATCATTTGACCGGAACTAATTTTGCAGTACATTTTAATGCTTGTCAAGGTTTGCTTTGCCTTGCTTTCTTTTCATTAAAAACAAAAGCTTTCTTAAAAATTGTTCCACTGTATATTTGCTGGCATGATTTATTTTATCATGGATGTATACATTATTAGTCTCTTTTCCAAACAGAACACTCTATAAAATCAAAATGCATGCACAAAATATACCCTTTTTCTCCCAGGTAAGAATTTCCAACAGTAGCCAAAGCTTTGTGTTGGTCTTTGAGGATGTCATAAGTCTTAATCGAGCAATGTTTTTATCGAGAGCTGATGTTTTGCCCAGGCATACAGCATTTGTTCAGTGTGTTTCGATTTTAATGAGAAAAATTTAGATTCAATATCTACAAGGCAAAGTGAGAGTTTGGTATCTGACATTACTACTAACCCATTGGGATGATTGCACTGTACAACATCTGGGTACCATAAACAATAATAAAGTCTAATCATGCTTTCATTGCTCAGCATCCTCTTAATAACCTGTCTACAGTTTTTTTTAATGCCCTACACAAATAATAACAACAAAGTTTCGAAACCACAAAGTGTCATTAGCTTGTCTATCCTAAGAATTTTTCTGTTGAGTAAAACAGGGACACGCACACATGATCTAAAGTTCCTGGCGGGCAGAAGCATTTGTCATAGCACATGGGGAAATGCTTAATGAGTTACAGGAAAACAAGACGTCCAGACTCTGGAAATTCTGACTTGTGCTGCCTCCTGAAGCAGGCACCATGGGCTGAAAGGTCATGATGATTAAGCTCCAAATGAAGCCAGTGGAACAATGGAAAAAAAAATACAGCATTCAATTTGGCTAACTATTTTTTTTAAACATTGTAGGTCTGTTTGGGTTTTGCCCAGCTTTTAAATGTACTAAATAAGACTCACAAGAATTCCACACGCAGCCGTAAGACAAGACCATAATTTATTTGGGAAATTGACCAAAACAAAAATACATTTCTGGAAAAGGTGAAGAATGTCTTTCCCTTTCTCTGTTTGCTCAGCGATTCTGTGTATTTGGCCCAGGCAGGGAAAACGAGCATTGATAAATCAGGTGTTGCCAGCTCCCTCCCGCCACCTTAGGATGGAGGACCTGTGGCAAGCTTCCTGCTAACCCCTTGTCAGTTTCTTTCTCTCCCTGGGAATGTCAGGAAGCTGTCCAGAAAAATAAATGGTGGATGGGTCAAGACCCTCCCCCAGGTCTCTGGAAGAAAGAATAAAATAATACACTCGAATGTCTGTCTTGCAAAGTCTCTTACATTGTACTTTCTTTTTCATACATTTAGACAAATTATTTATTTAAGAAGAGCTGATTCACAGTGCTGAGTTTATATTTTGTTCTTTCCATCATTTCACTATGGAAACAAGTGACACCCTTAGGTTTGTCCCTGTATGATTTTCTAACAGCATAGCGAGTGCCAAGAGGACAAAACTTAGAAATACACGGTCTCTTTGTCGACAAGATTCTATCTAGTCAAAGCTATAGTTTTTCCAGTAGCCATGTACAGATATGAGAGTTGGGCCATAAAGAAGGCTGAGTGCCAAAGAATTGATGCTTTCAAACTGTGGTGCAGGAGAAGATTCTTCAGAGTTCTTTGGACTGCAAGGAGATCAAACCAGTCAATCCTAAAGGAAATCACCCCAGAATATTCACTGGAAGGACTGATGCTGAAGCTGAAATTCCAATACTTTGGCCACCTGATATGAAGAGCCTCCTCATTGGAAAAGACCCTGATGCTGGGAAAGATTGCAGGCAAAAAGATAATAGGGTGGCAGAGGATGAGATAGTTAAATAGCATGGCCACACAATGGACGTGAACTTGAGCAAACTCCGGGAGGTAGTGAAGGACAGGGAAGCCTGGCGTGCTGTAGTCCATGGGGATCACAAAGAGTGAGACATGACTTAGCAACCGAAGAACAACAAGTGTTCCCTTTCTGGAAGACATGTAAACTAACCACATATTCTTAATTTAAATTTGCCAAGAACATGAGATACAATCTGCAGTTGTAAGTGAATTAAAAACTGCAAAGAAAGTAAGCTCTTGGAGGTGAGGTGGGAGATGCCCTCAGCAGTGTGGTGAGGCTGCCTGTGGGCCTGCACGTGGGTGGGGGCACAGATGGTGAAGGGGGGCCCTCCCAGGCCCTCTGCTCAGCCGTGTGAGCCCGCCGAGTGGGCCTGCAGCTGCCTCCCCCACCTTCCCCACCGGGACTTGTGAGACTCCAACATCAGCGCCGAGAAGGCGAATTCCCTCTGTTTGCACTGTCAGGGGATGAAAGAGCTCACCAAGGGCCCAGGGACAAGCCTGTGCCTCCCCTGAATCATCAGCGAACAGAAAATCAAGTCATGAGATACCTAAACGAGGGGGATCTAGAATGTCTCCCCAGGAGACCTGGAGGACGGCTCTGAAAGAGCCACTTCACATTCTCTAGGACATCTGAGGACGTTCTTTAAAGAAAAGAGAACACTGCAAACTGAAAAATGTGCCAATTTTGTTTTTAATCAAAAGAGTAAATAGTAGGAACTTCTCTGCTGTTCAGTGGCTAAGACACAGTGCTCCCAAAGCAGGGGACCTGGGTTCGATCCCTGGTCAGGGAACTAGATCATGTATGCCCCAACTAAAAGGTTCTAAGTGCTGCAACTAAAACCTGCCACAGACAAACAAATAAATACATAAGTTAATATATATATATATATATATATATAAAATGAGTAAACAATAGATTGGATCCTAAGGAAAACTGCACATTTATTACTTTTGTGGACTTCCCAGGTGGCGTTAGTGGTAAAGAATCTGCCTCCCAATGCAACAGATGCAAGAGACCTGGGTTTGATCCCTGAGTCAGGAAGATCTCCTGGAGGAGGAAATGGAAACCCACTCAAGTATTCTAGCCTGGAAAATACCATGGACAGAGGAGCCTGGCGGGTTACAGTCCAGGGGGTCGTAAAGAGTCGGATATGACTGAGCACTTGTCAGCTGCAGCATTAATTTTGTAATTAGGAAAAAGAAAGGAACACTACTTGCATTTTGGATTTTAAGAAGCATATAACTAGACGTATCGATGTCTTTATGAAAAGTTCAAAATTCCAGGGACACAGTTTATCTGCCAAAGTAAGACAGAAGGGAACAGGCCAGCATTTAGACTTCTTTGCAGCAAGAAATGCCAGTCATTGGAGCATCAGCTTCTGAGTTTATGTGGGAAATATATGATCCCAATGTCTAAAACTGCCACGTCCCAACCCTCACTGTGGCCTCATCATAGCATTCCCGTAACTGGAAGGGCCATGATGCCCTACAGCAAAATTCACCAGCGAAGGCTTCTTGAAAGAGGAGCAGCAATTAAATATGGAAAGCAACAAGGAGGAAGATAAAGTATAAAGTCAATCCCATGAAATGCATAGCTAATGATAGCACAGGCATCATTTTATTGCGAATGTAAGCCTTTGACTCTGTGGATCACAATAAACTGTGGAAAATTCTGAAAGAGATGGGAATACCAGACCACCTGACCTGCCTCTTGAGAAACCTGTATGCAGGTCAGCAAGCAACAGTTAGAACTGGACATGGAACAACAGACTGGTTCCAAATAGGAAAAGGAGTACATCAAGGCTGTATACTGTCACCCTGCTTATTTAAATTATATGCAGAGTACATCATGAGAAATGCTGGGCTGGAGGAAGCACAAGCTGGAATCAAGATTGCTGGGAGAAATATCAATAACCTCATATGTGCAGATGACACCATCCTTATGTCAGAAAGTGAAAAAGAACTAAAGAGCCTCTTGATGAAAGTGAGAGAGGAGAATGAAAAAGTTGTCTTAAAGCTCAACATTCAGAAAACTAAGATCATGGCATCTGGTCCCATCACTTCATGGGAAATAGATAGGGAAACAGTGTCAGACTTTATGTTTTTGGACTCCAAAATCACTGCAGATGGTGATTGCAGCCATGAAATTCAAAGACGCTTACTCCTTGGAAGGAAAGTTATGACCAACCTAGATAGCATATTAAAAAGCAGAGACATTGCTTTGCCAATAAAGGTCCGTCTAGTCAAGGCTATGGTTTTTCCAGTGGTCATATATGGATGTGAGAGTTGGACGGTGAAGAAAGCTGAGCACCGAAGAATTGATGCTTTTGAACTGTGGTGTTGGAGAAGACTCTTGAGAGTCCCTTGGACTGCAAGGAGATCCAACCAGTCCATCCTAAAGGAGATCAGTCCTGGGTGTTCATTGGAAGGACTGATGTTGAAGCTGAAACTCCAATACTTTGGCCACCTCATGCAAAGAGTTGACTCATTGGAAAAGACCCTGATGCTGGGAAAGCTTGAAGGCAGGAGGAGAAGGGGACGACAGAGGAAGAGATGGCTGGATGGCATCACTGAGTCAATGGACATGAGTTTGGGTAAACTCTGGGAGTTGGTGATGGACAGGGAGGCCTGGCCTGCTGAGATTCATGGGGTTGCAAAATGTTGGACACGACTGAGTGACTGAACTGAACTGAAAGATCAATCAGACTAGAATATAGAAATAATTTAAAGATAAATGTCTGCATTTCAAATTGTTAATGACTTCAACAGCGTCTTGGAGTGGAGGTGGGGCAAAGGTATTTAGTAACTAATGGTATGTGTGCTCAGTTGCTCAGTCGTGTCCGGCTCTTTGTGGCCCCATGGACTGCAGCCTGCCAGGCTCCTCTGTCTATGGAATTTCCCAAGCAAGAATACTGGAGTGGGTTGCCATTGCCTATTCCAGAAGATCTTCCTGATACAAGGATCGAACCTGTGTCTCCTGCACTGGCAGGCATGTCCCCCTGCATTGGCAGGAGGATTCTTTACCACTAGAGCCACCTGGGAAGCTCCATTTAGTATAACTCTTTGATCCTATTTGTAGGAGTTAGGAGATGCAGTTTACAAATGTTGATGGAAAAATATATTATTACACATTTTTAGGCATTACAGTTATAAACTCAGGCGTTACCATTGCTATAATGGTACGGAAAATATATAAATCATAGAAGAAAAATAAAGCAACCATTGCTTAAGCAATATGGCCAAAAGAAAAAGGAAATAAATTGGAAACATGAGAGAAACATAAAAAATAAAACCATAAACTAAGATGCCAGAATCAAGACCAAACAAGTCAGTTAATATGGCAAAATAAATGTGCTAAACTATTTTATTAGAAAACAAACTCTCAGGCTGTATAAAAACAAGTATAAACTTAAATCTCTCTCCAAACTGTTCCTTTAAAATATGACCATCTTAACGGAGGAGGCAGATTCTTGGGGGGAAATGGTTCCTAACACTAGTGAGACAGAGAGAAAACCAGTTGGAAATCATTCCTTCATCCATCCATCCTTCTTTCACTCAGGCAGTATCTCATGAATGTCCGTGGGGTGTGAAGTTGGTGGGTGAGAACTGCATTAACTCTCAGGAAGATGACGTCCTGGAGAGGAACACAGATGCAATTAGAGGTGGTTTTTCACCAGAGCACATGCTATGAAGGACAAAGCAAGGAACCCAGTCCAGCCCCTGCCCTCTAGGGATGAGATCAGCACTTGAAGAAGGCTGGGTCCTTATATAATGAGTCGTTTGTGTCCATTAATCTTACACAGAAAAAAAAATCAGATTGGATTATACATAGTGGATTTCTTATGTAACCCATCCTATGTACATTTCAGTTCTTAATTTTAGCTTTCATTTTGTCTTCAGGGTCCACTTCCCAGGGTGAACTCTTGCCATCCTGGCCACCCTACATGTCACATGTCTAGAGCTTGACTCTTCCATGAGTGGTGTCTGGGAGCTGGATGAACACAGAAGGATTCTGAGCTACACATGTGAACTTATCCTACAGCAGCAGAGTCTAAAAAGATCAATGAGCATAAGAATTCAGGAAGTCAGTCTTCGCAGAACAGGGAAGGAAAGCATTGCATTTTCAGGGGCAAGCCTGGAAGCATGCAAATGCTTTAAACTGTTTTTACAACTGGTCCGCCATTGTGCCAGGTCTGAGTTTTTTTCCCAGTCAGTAGAGAGGTTTTTAATAACTCTTCACGTTTTCTGGACCACCTGGGGCTCACGTCTGTGCTTGTTACGTATCTCATGCCTTTGTGGGGACTTACGCCTGCTGTCGATGGGCCCGTGTTAGACTGGGTTCCCCCAGAAGCGGGCCCCACGACCAAGACGGGAGTGTAGGTCATGAGCTTTGCAGGTGATTCTGAAAAAGCAATGGTGAGTGAGCTGGGGGAGCCTCCAGTGAGGGTAGAAAGCCAATGCCAGGTGCTCCAAAGCAGGTCACGCTTCTGGGCATTTAGAGGATGGAGACGTGGAGGCCTGTGATTTGACTTGGGTGTTAACGGGACCCCCCGGCTGCTGTGTTTGGGATCAATGGAAAGGGCAAGATGATTTCAGGCAGCCTCGACAGGAGGCAACTGCAATAATCCGAGTGAAAGAGGTGGGTGTGTTACAGGGGTGACGCTCACAGGCTGTGTGCACAACTCCGGGAGACGCTGTTGCAGGAACATCACTGGGATAGAGCGGCCGCCCAGATGGGGTCAGGGACTCCACTGCAGATGGAGAAAAGCGCTAGGATTCTGGGTCTATTTGGATGGTTAGGCCAGCAGGACTTGCCAACAAGGTCACCTTGGAAAGCGAATCACCTTTCATTGTTTTCCCCAGGGGGCTCCTCTCTGTAGAGCAGGTGAAGGGGAGAGAACTTTCATTTCGATTCTCAGGAACCATCAGCACGCACCAAGCATTCCCCTAGCTCTGTTGTGGGGTCATCCATCTCCCAAGAGCCTGGGGAAGACAGAGTGGGAAGTGAGCTCAGATATACCGTGAAAGACAAGGTGCCTATGGATAGAATGTCCTATGTCGTCAATGATACTGTCAGAATTTGTAAGAATTTTCTGAAGGGAAAAATAGTTTGTCTCTGATGGATGTTCTGTTTTATAGACACAATTAATCACAACATCTTAAGAAATCAATTTATTTAATGGCAAAATAATCTATGTTTTGCCAACTGGAAACACCAGTTTTATTTAAGAAAAGCTCTCCCTCTGTGGATCATACTTCTTGGCGCCAGGAGGGAGAATCTGTCCATGAGTGTAGTTTACGATTCACTGAGGAAATAATGATGTTCTCAGACTGGCAGAGAGCCCTAAAAGGCTTTTACCTTATCAAATGGATTTTTACTCAGAAACAAATTTGACAAATAAACAGTACAACGTTCAACAGTTATTTTCCAAATTTCTGAGCAAATAAACATTTTCTAAGGCACATCGTGCAGTAATCCAGAATCAAGGAAATTTTAGATGTTGATTTAGTCCCATTTCCCTTGTCCCCAATGTAAGACCCCCTCGTCAGTCTTTGGACATGGGTCTCTGGTCTCTCTCTCCACACATCCAGAGCCGGGTCTGCCTAACCACCCACCATGTCCTGTCTGAGACATGGAAAGTCCTGTTGATCAGAAATCTGCCCTCTTGCACTTTCCCCAAGGGCTCTAGGTCTGCCTTCTGGAATTGCAAAGAATTTGTACAGTTCCTTCTGGACAGAAGAGCCTGGGGGCTACAGTCCACGGGGTCACAAAGAGTCGGACACGACTGCGAGAACAACACTTTCACTTACACTTTTTTCCAAAGAGATGAAGGTGGCCGTCAAGTCCTCACTGAAAGTCTGCTTTTCTCCATCTCCATTTTCCCAGTTCCTTCACGGGCCGCAGCGATCCAGGCTAAGGAGCGACTTCTGACAGAGGCCGCTTTTACTGACTCATATCAAAGGTCCATTGTTCCCCCAAATCTCCCCCGTGCTTCCCCCTTCCGTCCCCGTGTTTCTGGATGGAGCTGGGTCTAGGCCGGAGCCTGGAGTGCCCCATGCCTGGCAGTGGGCTTAAGAGGTGGGGTCACTTTGGGAAAAAGGATCTGCCTGCTTGAAAACGGGGAAGGCACATGGCTCACCCCGACTCAGAGGTTCAGCACTTTCGGAAGAGAAACAGCAGCATCCAGAACCCACCAGGGTTGGAAGGAATCTCTTCAGAGAGAAGGGCTTGGTTTTAAAATGTTGGCTGCTGCTGTCATTTCCCTGACAGGCCCGGCCTTTTATAAATCTGCTTTTAATTAAGCACGGGTTTTCTTATCTTGTTCCCACTCTCTTCTGCTTCCATCGACTGTGCCAAATGGGGGCCGTCAACTTCTTAAATTAACGTGGGGGCTGCAGTGCCTGGGGTGGGGGTGGGGGCTTCTGTTAAGTTGCTTGGTCTTGTTCGACTCTTTGCAAACCCTGTCCATGGAATTTTCTGGGCAAGAATACGGAAGTGGGTTGCCTTGCCCTCCTCTAGGGGATCTTCCTGACCCAGGGATCGAACCCTCTTCCCATGAGTCTCCTGCTTCCCAGGTGGTGCAGTGGTAAAAAATCCGCCTGCCAATGCAGGAGATGGAGAAGGAAACGGCAACCCACTCCAGTCTTCTTGCCTGGAGAATCCCACAGACAGAGGAGCCTGGCGGGCTATAGTCCATGGGGTTGCAAGAGTTGGACACGACTTGGTGACTAAACCACCACCACCACCACCACCACCAATGTAGGAGCTATAAGAGACTCAGGTTCGATCCCTGGGTTGGGAAGATCCCCTGGAGGAGGAAATGGCAACCCACTCCAGTATTCCTTCCTTGGAAATCTCATAGACAGAGGAGACTGGCTGGCTACAGTCCATGGGCTCACAAAGAGGTGGACACGGTTGAATGACTGAGCGCTCACCTGTGGTTCTTGGAGGCGCTTAGTTAGGGGCAGCGGCACCCGCTTCTTTGCTTGTCGTGGCTGCAGGTCTGCAGGCTCAGGTCCTCCTGGCTCCCCGGGTCTGTGGCCTGGCCTGTGGCTCCTGACTCCAACCTGGACCAACACAGAGGACACGTCTCTGGGGTGAAGGGTGGTCAGCGAAGAAGCTCTTCTTCTCTGTTCCAAGGCCACAGCTGCCGAGTGTTTTGCTCTGGGAGAATCACAACCATTCCAGACCCTGAACTTGGAGTAGGGAGAGAAGGGAAAGGAAGAAAGATCAACAGACATAGAAAGTATGCTTATGCAACAGGCCTGCTGTTCTGTGCAGGAGAAAACAAGGAAATCACTTTAATTGGTGAAGTCATTGTTGGTGACCGTTTTCTGGTCACATGAGGCTAGGTGACATTTCTACAGAAAAGGAAAAATTCCAGCACTTTCTAGGGTGTATCAGTACCCAAGCTCATTGGCTGAGCACCTCCTTGGCCAGGTCTGACCCCCAGTTTTCTTCAAAGGTAAATACTGACTCTGATAATGGGTGAAAATCAGTCATTGCCAACACTCCCTGACAAACATTCTGTGAGCGAGATTCACGGGACACGGTTTTAAACCCAGACACCAAAAAGCCCGAGTCTGTCACCGCATTCATCTCTAATGTAGGTACTTGCAGATACTGGTCGGTTACATGGGTTTCCTTTGAACTGGGGAGGCTGACACTGTTTTCAATCGCTTGCTGGGTCTAAGAGCTCAGCTGCTTGCTTGCGTGCACACCCCTCTCTTGTGTCTGGAATTTGGGGAAAAATCTTGGCTTCCCAGTGCCTGCTGATAAGTCCATCGGTCCAGGAAGCTTTTAACAAATGGAAACGGTAGACAAGTTTGCTTCTGAGGCTGAAGGAATGAATTCCCTTTGTGGCTCACCTGAAGGAGAAATTTATGGGCTCCTAATAGAAGGATTTCTCCCACATTTACCTTACTGGGGTGAATGCTCTTGGCACAACACTGACACAAGGGTCACAGAATGTCAGATCAGGAGGCTCTTTGGAATTCACTCCTCTCTGATGACAAACCTATGGCCCAGGTGCTCCAGGTCCCATAGTAAGTGGACATGAAAGCTGTGCCCACATTCCTGGGCCTGGTGGGCCTTGTGTCTCCTATGTCCCCTCTCAGATGCATGTTTAGTCACTCAGTCGTGTCCAACACTTTTGTGACCGTATGGACTGTAGCCCTCCAGGCTCCTCTGTCCATGGGATTTCCCAGGCAAGAATACTGGAGTGGGTTGCCATTTCATTCTCCAGGGGATCTTCCTGAACCAGGGATTGAACCCGGGTCTCCCGAATTGCAGGCAGATGCTTTAACCTCTGAGCCACCAGGGAAGCTGATGGTCTCAAAACCTTCCCAAATATGTCACTAATGGAGCGTTCAAACACCTAGGGACCCGCTAATCTCCCTGTGACATTAATAGGCTTTATTTATCTGGAATCTGGACAAAGCTATTACTGAATAGATGTTGGAAAATGGATGAGCAATGAACAGATAACTTTTTAACATTTTCTACACAAGGAGAGTGGAATGGAGTAGTAACCCAAAGGCTGAATGATTGCCAGAAAGCTGAGGATTGAAGAAGTGCGATCACCATGTCTCAGTTATTGGTTTTCTTCAAATAAGTCCTACCTCTTGTGACTACTGAAATAATCCATATGAAATATATAGGACAAAGACCCAGAAGCATATAAAATGGCATAATTTCAGATTTTGGAAGCACTATCCCTCAGGAAAGACATAAAAACTCTCATGGAAACAGTATGGAGGAGAGAAAGGTTTATTGGAGGGCCACATATGCCACCCAAAGCTCTGAAAAAAACCCATGAGGTTTCAGCAAAGCATTTTGAAAGGCCAGGTGAGGAGGGGTGTGATTGGTTGTTGCAGACTTCATGGTTTGGAATCCTTTGTTCTTGCAGCTATCCACTTTGGTCGAGTCAAGATACTCCTGTAAACTTCCAACAAGGAAAATATTATTCTCTGTTCTGAAACTTTTTATCTCCATATGAATGGAAAAGAGTTATACCTTTAAAGATCAGAGCCTTGAGAACAGGCTCTTCTGTATATCTCAGGCTGTAGGCAACATTCTTTTACAAAAGGTGCCAAGTCAGCATGACTCAGCACAGGCCACAGAACACAAGGGTTTAAATAAAAGAAATAGATTTCACGTGGAGTCAGATTTGTTCTTCCCTATTACAAAAGGATATTCCGAGCCTCCAAGAGAGAAAAGAACAAGTCAGGCCCAGAGGGACGGTTCACAGCAAGCGACAGCCTTCCTGGGAGCCCTGGTGGACACAGGGCTAGGGCCCCTGGCCCAGACTGGGAGACAAAGGCTGAGCAAACGGGAAGTCCTCTCAGTTGTTCTAAGACACGATGCTGGTGACCATAAAAATACGGGCTGAAAAGAGAAGCAAACAGGCCAATCTGCCTCCTTGGAGTTGTCCCAGACGTCTGAATGATTTTGAAATTAAATCATCCGCCTGGTCATAGGATTATAAGCTAAAGTGAATACTTGTCGCAACATCACCTTCTTCAAAACAAAGATAGAAGTTGTAAAAACAGGCCAGAGTATACAGTATTTGCTTAGAATTGTTTGTGTTTAGCTGAAACCAAAGAGCCTTCAAGAAGGGATGATGGCCTGTGTAGCCTTCAGGAGCTTTAGTCAGAAACAAACAAAAGTTGACCTGCCTAAGCAAGTGTCGGGATTTAAAAACAAAAAACAAAAAACAAAAAACTGTATCAATTCCCTAGAAAAACTAAGTCCCCCACAGCATTTGTTTTCCATTTTTCAGCTGTTGTAGGAAAAAAATGAATGAGACCAGATTGCCTCCCCATGTCTGCGACGATCCTCACCTGCATCCCTCCTCTGAACCCCTGTGACTCCGTCTGTCACGCTCTCCTTCTTCCCTCTGATCACCGTCTTGAGCTCAGGGCCTGCACTATCATTAGTCACTTTCAGACAGACCCCAGAGATTTCAAACCTCAAAATCAGGGAATTCCCCACATGATTATTTTATTGGGGAAAAAAGAAACGAAGAGAGGGAATGAAAAGTAAATTAAGGGCAGCTCACAGTTTCCACACCCTCTGTTATGCTAGGTTTTGGCCGAGTCTTCCTACCACGTGTTCTGCGTGTTGAATAACAACTGAATGGTTTGTTTCCAGGGTTATGTTACTGTTGGCTGATAGCACATCATTTCAAGGGGGTCCCCTTTTCTCAGCTCTGCTCAAAGCACTTTGGCAAGTTTAATCTCGCCTAACAGTTTTGCTGTTTACTGCTGGAATTTCTCTATCTTAAGAGCACCTTGGGAATTTAGCTTAGTGGCTACGAGATTGACTTATAGCTCTAGACCAGGTGGAAGTGGAGATGCATGGAAAATATACATAAGGATGTACTGCACAGTTATCTCTGCTCTCAGAGCATTCCCATAGGTGTGAGGATTAATTCCTGGTTTTCAAACTGCAGAAGTGACTCAATCTAGAGATTTAGAGCACTCCTATTGCCAAAAGTGAAGAGCTATGCAGGAGAAGGAGAGAGGACTGGGCTCTGTGATTTACCAGTTCTGTGATCTTGGGAGTATTCCTTGATCTCTTTGAGCTTCTTTTCCTCATTTACAAAATGGGGTTAATAAATTCTACCTTGGAGAGTTGTCCTGGGGGTAGAGTACTGTGGTGTTCCTGGGGAACAATATATCTGTAAGACTTCATCTTTACCTCTGTTCAGAAGGAGCCCTGGCTCCTTCTCTAGCCAAACCACTGTCTCTTGTGTTTCCTTTAAAATGTGTTTTGAATAATGCAAGCTTGGAAATGATGAGGGAAATCAGAGTAATTGTGACCTCAGATCTTAATACTTTGGCCACCTGATGTGAAGAGCTAACTCATTGGAAAAGACCCTGATGCTGGGAAAGATTGAAGGCAAAAGGAGAAGGGGACGACAGAGGATGAGATAGTTAGATAGCATCACTGACTCAATGGATAGGAGTTTGAGCAAACTCCGGGAGATAGTGAAGGACAGAGAAGTCTGGCATGCTGCAGTCCACGGGTTTGGAAAGAGTCGGACACGCCTTAGCAAGTGAACAACAACAGATCTTAATAGGTGGCTCTGTAGTTGATAAAGTTTTTTCACAAATTAAATATATTCTATTTCTCCAAAGGTCTTAGGAAGAAATTGTTATTTCTTTTTTAGATAATAAATTTATTCAAATAAATATCATTATATAGATAAGAAATTATTATTTCCAGATAATGATACCACCGCATGCAGTTGAAAGAAACAAAGCAGGGACCTAATAATCGTGAGATCACTATGATGACAAAGATGATCTGACACTGGCAATGACAGTGATGCTGGTGTTGATGCTGCTACTGATGACAAAGATGCTGATGGTGATGGTGATGTTGACCACAACATTCACTGGAGGTTGACACTATCAAGTGTTCCAACATATTTGTCAATTCACTGGACACTCACAACATCTTATGTGACAGGACCATTATTATTCCCATTTTACAGTTGAGATCATCATATTTCAGAGAGATCCAAGGTCAGAAAGCAAGTGCGGAGCAGAGCAGATTCAAATCCGATTGGTAAGACTCTAAGCTCCTTATCAAACCACAGTCTGAGACTCTATTGTCTCAAATAATAGGTGACATTGGAGAAGAAACATTCCCTTTGGAGGAAAAGATGTTATAAGGAAGGTTTATATGTATATGCATACATGCTAAGTTGCTTCAATCGTGTCCAACTCTTTGTGACCCTATGAACGATAGCCTGCTAGTCAAGAATACCAGAGTGGGTTGCCATGCCCTCCTCCAGGGGATCTTCCCAACCCAGGGATCAAACCCACATCTGCTGTGACTTCTGCACTGTAGGAGGATTCTTTATCACTGAGCCACCAGGGAAGCCCCTTATGTATATGTATACGTACCACATTTTCTTTATCCATTCATCCGTTGATGGAAATTTAGATTGCTTCCATATCTCGGATATTGTAAACAATGCTGCTATGAATGTTGGGATACATGTGGCGCCACACACAAATTAGTGTTTTCACGGGTTTTTAAAAGTATACACCCAGGAGTGGAATTGTTGTATCATACAGTATTATAGTTCTATTTTCAGTTTTTTGAGAAACATCCATACTATTTTCCACAGTGACTGTGCCAATTTACATTTTCATCAACTGTACACAAGTGTTCCTTTTTTCCACATCCTTGCCAACATTTGCTATTTGTTTCCATTTTGATGATAGCCATTCTGACAGGTGTGAGGTGATATCTCATGGTTTTAATTAGCATTTCCTGATAATGATTACATGCGATTATAATCAACCCACACAAGAACTCAATTTTAGAGAAAAGAAGTCGTGGCTTGGACAAAAAAGTAAGTTTTCCAAGGTCACTCAGTTAGCGAGAGGGGGAGGCTGAAATGGATCGTGGTCTCTGTGATGCTGTGATCAGTTTTCAGTTATGGAAAGCAGAGTCACTCCAGCCAACTTAGAAAGGAATTTATAAGACAGACAGCAGAATCACGAGGGCTGCTGGGGAATATGTTCTTAGGGAGCTTCGGGAAAATTCTCCTACAAAGATACAGAAGTGGCTGCCCAGGAAGCCACCTATCAATTGCAGAGCCGTGGTTTCCATGCTGCCTCCAGAGCTGACTGCTGCCTGGTTCCCCTTCAGCTCAATTTTGAATGCATGACTTGAAAGAGTGTGTCTGATTGGCACGAACTAAGCCACCACCCGAGCTCTGGCAGCGAGGGAGTCTGGGAAATAGAGGCCTTGGAGTTTAGCCTCTGAAGAGCAAAATGGCATATTAAGTAAAATTAGGGAAGAATATGTTGAGCAAAGAGAGCTAGAGAATCAGCTCCAAATAGCAAAGTCTAAACATTACCTGAAGTTGAGTCTGCAGGTACTCTTTTCTCCTACGACAAAAGCACCCAGGAAAGAGGGAAGCCCCACCAACTCTTTCCGCCATATGCCCGTTACATTTCATCTTGTACAGACACCTGTTCACCTGCTGATTTGCTGACCATGGTGGAGTTGACTCCGGTGTACGTTCTCCCCTTCCTTACTTCCAGCTCCCAGGGCAAGCTAGTTTGTTTTCCTTTTCAACAAAAGCCAGTGTCTGTCTGGGCATGCCCAGGAGTTCTTGCACCTAAGGACTGGCCTGCCACTTAGTTCTGGCCAGGAAGAGTGAAGGAGCAGGCTCATGGGTGAGGCCTCTAGGAAAGGCGTTGCTTTCCTGATGAAAAGGGACACACGGATCTGACATTTCCGTTGGAGAGTTCTCCTTTACTATTCTTTCTTCCTCCTGGAAATGTGAGCAAATTCTCTGGAGGTGGTGCATCCCTCCGGGGAGCTTGTGGACAAAAGCTGCCTGTTGAGAATCAGAGGAGGAAGTGGGAGTTTCTTGTGTCCTGAAGGCACAGGAGAGGTGTCTGACCTTGGCTGCCTGCCTATGGACTTTATGTGATGCCAGAAAAATAAAGCCCTATTCAATAAGCTTGTCTGTTCAGTTTTCAGGTTTGGATGCTCACAGACCGGAAAGGGTCTTCCCTAGGGTCAGTCCTTGTATACCAGCCCCATGGCTCATGGAATTTTAAGACCAGAAGAGAAGTTAGATGCGTCTTAGCTATCGTCATATACTGTTGCTGTTCAGTCACTCATTTGTGTCCCACTATTTACCACCCCATGGACTACAGCATGCCAGGCTTCTGTGTCCTCCACTGATTCCTGGGGTTTGCTCAAACTCATGTCCATTGAGTCAGTGATGCCATCCAGGCATCTCATCCTCTGTCACCCCACTTCTCTTCCTGCCCTCAGTCTTTCCCAGCATCAGGGTCTTTTCCAATAAGTTGGCTCTTTGCCTTAGGTGGCCAAAGTGTTGGAGCTTCAGCTTCAGCATCAGCTCTTCCAATGAATATTCAGGGTTGATTTCCTTTAGGATTGGCTGATTTGATCTCCTTGCTGTCCAAATGACTCTAAAGACAAGAGTCTTCTCCAGAACCCCAGTTCAAAAGCATCAGTTCTTCAGCGCTCAGCCTTCTTTATAGTCCAACTCCCACATCTATACAGGACTACTGGAAAACCCATAGCTTTGACTATAATTTATCAACATTCCATGTGTATAGGCCTGGTCTATATTGTCAGATTTTAAGCTCCCTGTAGATGGGGATGATATTTGAAATATATATAATAATACATATGATATATATCAATATAAGACTTCTCTGGTGGCTCAGTGGGTAAAGAATCCACCTGTAATGTGGGAGAGGCAGAAGACCCGGGTTTGATCCCTGGGTTTGGGAAGATCCCTTGGAGGAGAGCATGGCAACCCACTCCAGTATTCTTGCCTGGAGAATCCCATGGACAGAGGAGCCTGGCAGGCTACAGTCCACGGGGTCACAAAGAGTCAGACACGCCTGAGTGACTGAGCACACACACATATATCAATATATATAAAAATGCTTAATATGAAAAGATGTTTATCCCCAGATCCTTTGACAATATCTGTGAACTACTTAAAAATTGTTTTTAATTTTCTTTTGCAAAAGAACTCAGATTTATTAAAAATACATTTAAGGCATCTCCAACTTTTGCTAGCAAATATTCTATTATGAATACATCATTTTTTAAAAAAAATGATGAATAGCTGATTTTCAATGTTGTATTAGTTTCAGGTGTACAGAAAAGTGATTCAGTTATACATATATATATATGTATATATATATTCTTTTTCAGATTCTTTCCTACTATTGGTTTTTACAAAATATAGAAAATAGTTCCCTGTGCTATATAGTAGGTTGCTTACTTTTGGATGTAAACTCATTGTTTTAAGAATTTGGAGAAGCTAGAAAAAAGATCCTATGGAGAAGTGAAATTATTTTACTCTTTCTCAGATTTACTCTGCAAAAGTTGATTTATTTACTGCTGCATAAAAAAAAAATCAGCCTCAAGTTTGTGGCTTCAGGCTGCCATCATCTTGTTTGTTCTGGATCACGTGGGGCAGGAATCTCAGGAAGGTGATCTTTCTGACTCAGGTGACACTGGGTGGGATCACTCGGCAGGCTGCATTTGGTTGCCTGGGTTGGCCTGGCAGGTCCTAAGATAGCTCATGTGCAGGTCTGGCACTGGACGTCCCCTCCTCGGGCTGCCCAGTCTCACTGGCTGCCCTGGGTGTGCTCACAGCGTGACAGCGTCCGGAGTGCTGGGCTTCTCTGCTGGCACCTGGATTCTAAGAGGGAGAGTTGAAAGTGGCAAACACCACAGATTTTAGGCTCAGCCTGGGAAGGTACACAGCATCATTTCGGCCACATTCTATGGGTCAGGAAAGATCATGGGCCCTACTCAGATTTAAGAAGGACCAGGGGACTCTGCTTCTCAATGGGGGATAAGAGCAAGGTCACATTACAGAAGGATAGTAGGCAGCACTGCCTCATCTTAGGAAACAAGTCTACCACCACCCTTCCAGTCCAGGTTGCCCTACACGTGGCCTCGTTTGAGAATTTGTGTGTGTGTGTGTGGCTACGTATTTATCTCCTTAAGGAAATCAACTCTGAATATTCACTGGAAGGGCTGGTACTGAAGCTAAAGCTCCAATACTTTGGCCACCTGATGGGAAGAGCCAACTCACTGGAAAGGACCTTAATGCTGGGAAAGATTGAAGGCAGGAGGAGAAGAGGGTGGCAGAGGATGGGATGGTTATATAGCATGACTAACTCATGGACATGAATTTGAGCAAACTCCAGGAGACAGTGAAGGACAGGGAAGCCTGGTGTGCTGAGCCTGTGGGGTCACAAAGCGTTGGACAGGACTTAGCGACTGAACAACAAAACAGGGGGAAGAATTAGTGTTTGTAGGATTCCGACCATATGCGGAGTGCTAACTCCCTTCACGGAGTTTCTTGTTTGCTGGGATTTAGATTGTCAAAATAACTTTCTCTAGACCTAATCTCTGGGTTCATTTGAGCCATCTGCTCACGGGAAGTAAGTAGCTAGTCATTCCATAAAGCAGGGTACATGACAATTCACTGACAGGTGGGTCTTACCTAGCTGTCTTCTGTACACCGAGATGACCCTAAACTTTTCAACTCTGGGGATCACAAGTTACTGGCTTGCATTCCTACCAGAGCTCACTTCACACTCTTATTCCTTCAGCTCCCCTGGAGGATGGAGGCTTATCTCTTTAGAAATTCTTTTACTACTGAAAAGAAATCATTTCTATGCCTCTGGGAACCCAATTAAAACTTGTAGAGACAGAAGATATCGAAGGGGCAGCTCCTGGGCAGCTCCCTCCTGTTCAGTTGTAAAACGCGCTTCCAGAGCCACTCAGAACTGCAGGCTGGGGTGGCTGCCTCCTGAGGTCTGCTGGGAACCGATGGCTGACACGCCCCGAGGCTCCTGGGTGTTTGTGCCGAACAGCAGCCCTGCAGGGACCGTTCTGTTTTATCCCTTTTGAAAGTCTTGACTGTGGTTCAAGGGGAAAGAATAAAACAATGAGCTGTGTGTGCACAGAGCAACTGCGCTGCAGTAAAACCACAGATGTGGGGATATTTCATCCACCAAAGGATCTCCAGGAGTCAGGGGAAAGTTGTGACATCGCCGGAGTCAGAAGCAAGGGGGACATTCTGGAACCTTCCGGCATCTCAGTGAGAGTTCAGGGAGGTCTGGGGCAAGTTCGGAGAGGTCCCTCATTTCCAAGAGGTGCAGCTTGCTAAGAAACACATTTGAACATTTGAAACTACTAACTCCTAAAAGGAGTAATTCGGTTCTTTCTTTTTTTTTTTTTATCTCCAAACGTTATTATAAAATATTTTTGGAGATTTATTTTTGTGGAATAGGCTCCTTTTAACAATATTTTGAAATACTTTTCATATTTTATTTGCTATCCTAATTTTGTGATTGTGTAGATCACATTTGCCTTTTATTTTACTCATAAAATACTTACTTTACTTATAAAAGGCTATTTCTGATACAATTTCCAGGGCTACATTTTGTCACAAAGAAAAAAGCTATCTTTATTATGGGATTCTAAGATGCTCTATCACATATCATTTTATTAAGTTAATAAAATGCTAGTTTTTCCGTGAAAAAAATTTGTATCTATATTTTTCTAAACTTTTTATTTTTTCTGGGGCTTCCCTAGTTGCTCAGTTGGTAAAGAATCCGCCTGCAATGTCAGAGACCTGGGTTCGACCCCTGGGTTAGGAAGATCCCCTGTAAAGGGTAAGGTTACCCACTCCAGGATTCTGGCCTGGAGAATTCCATGGACTGTATAATCCACGGGGTTGCAAAGAGTCAGACACGACTGAGCAACTTTCACTTTCACATAGCTGATTGACAACGTTGTGACGGTTTCAAGTGAACAGCGAAGGGACTTTCAGTCCTTTTGAACCATTATTCTCTAGGTGAGAACATGGAAGCCCAACAGGTGAGGTGACTGGATGGGGTCAGGGCCCTGGCCTTTGGGAGAGCAGTGTCTGCACCCGGTTTTCCTAATCTCCAGTTCTCATCTCTTTCTAAACACCATCCTGCCCCCAACCCTGACTCTTCTGCCAGATTAGCTTTACCACGTGATCCTGAGATGGGGAAATAGACGCTCCCTCTGGCTCCGGGCTTGGGTAGCAGAGAGAAGGGGAATGACAGTACCAAAGGGGGTTGCACAGGGTCAGGGGCTTCCAGAGGGGTTTGGGGAAGCCCCAGGCCGAAGGTATGTGTGTGTAGGTGGTCTCTAACCTCCTCTCCTCTCACTGAGGGTAGAAGGAAGCTGTCTTCCTGCAGGAGCACCTGGGCTGAGTCTACATCCATGCTCCACGCCTGGAAAGAAGGGGCTGCCAGAGTCAGACGCTTGGAGACGCCCGTGTCCCTCATCTTCGGAATCTAATCTCCCAGTGAATGTGGACAGAAAGCTGAAAGCCTCGTGCATGAGGTCCCGGTCCACCTGTGCACAACGTGGCCGAATAGGAAGAGGAAGTGGGAGGTGAGCTGTGCGCACAGTCGTGCAGGAAAGAGTTGTCGTTAATCCAAGATCAGATCACCAAGCATCTCATTGTGTCACCCCACATCTGTGAATGGACAGGGATGTGAGAGTTTTGAAACATGTATGCTGAGAGCAGAATCGCCCTGCCTGGCTCTGTTTTGGGGACTGTGGCTTAGCGGAAGATGGAGAGATGAAGGAGGGTGAAGTGGGTGTTGTCTCCACCCTAAGGGCCCAGGGCCCCCAGTGACATCCTCTTATTGTTCAGAAGCCTGGGATGGTGTATTGGTAACGAAGGCTCTGGAACTTTCTATCAGTCACGACAGTCGTAAGGTCCATGGCTGTCCTTACAGAGTGCAATCTTAGCCGGGACAAGCCCTGGTTGGATAGACACTCATTTTACTAAAAAGCAGGAATTCCGTACCAACTCTTACTCTACAGAACCTCATAGCTGGAGTATCTTCTCCACTCCTCTCTTTTCTTCCTACCCCCTCTCCCATTATATAATTTTTGTTACAAATAGTTTCTCAAATCCAACCTTCTCTTGGAAGCCTCCATATCTGCTTTGAGTTTATATGCAAGTAACAGAACACACAGCTTAACAGTGGCCTAAACAAACAGGCCTGAGTTTCTCAGGGAATAGAACATCTGGAACCAGCAAGCCAGAGTCAACACAGCTGCTCGCCAATGGCACCAAGACTCTTCGCATTCCACAGTCCTTAGCATGTTGCTCTGCTGGGTCACAGTCCCATGAAGGCTGCCAGAGCACCAGCCATCAAACCCATGCATGACTTAGAGGGGAAGGATAGTGTTTGGCCCTTTGATCAGGAAAGGAAATGTTTGTCCAGAAGTAACCCCAGACCCAGCATTATAGTTACATCTTTGTGGTAATTAGTGCTTAGCCAGGACATTGCCAAATCCATTCCCTACATTCTTAACTGTCCTGGTAATTAGGTTGAAATGCAAGCTCTGTCCCATAGACAGTGAGCAAGCGTGACATATGACAGCCATGGTAGTCAAAAGCCTGAAATTCCTCCATCTTCCTCTTCCTTTCAGTGGTAGCCTCAGAAACTGAATGTTCTAGATGGGGCAGCTGCAAAATGATAAAGCCCCATTAGCTTGCATCCCTGAGGGGCCCTGTGCAGCAGAGACCACAATAGATCACAAGGGGAAGGCAGTGTGAGTGAGAAATGAGCCCTGTTGTGCTAAGCTACTAATATGTCAGGCTTAATTTGTGACCACAACGTAGCCTAGACCTTACACGGTCTCACCCTCCAGAACTGCATCACTTGGCCACCTCTTGCTGATGGAGACTGGAAACATGAGCCTTTGGGTCTTTTGATCTCCACCTGGCATCAGGCAGCAGAGAAGTGAGCTGGGGATGAAGGTTAAGTTTGCCTGATCACAGCACTCACTATCGCTTCCCAGGTTGGTCCCGAGGGTCTGTGTCCATGTGGCTAAGATCAGAAAGCAACAGACACAGATTAAAATGCACACACACACACTCCCACACGTATCCTCACAGTCTCTCACACAGACACACATGTACTCACATACAGTCACACAAACACACACTCAGATGCATGTGACAACACAATCTCTCAACCATGAAGCAAAGTTTGAAAGAAAAGGGGGGTATTTTCCTGTCAACTTCTTGTACTCACTTTCTGGTTTTGGAAAAAGCCACAGCATCTCAGTGTTGAGGTTTTCCAACTCATGATCCAAATAAAGAATCGTTCTCTTTAATTAATGGCAGGCAGATGTGGCCAGGTGGGCACAGGAAGCCAAACCTATCGTTAGTTTGCAAACAACCCTCTGAGTCTGGAATGAGGAGTAAAGGTGGAGTTGAAATTATTCCTGTGTTGTGAGAACACAGTGCTGCATGCTAAGCTTGGCCGTGATCTTGTAGGCGAGGAGGGGAAAGTTCGTGACATCTGTGAGGTCGGTGACTAAGACCCAGTGGTAGGGAAAGACCTGGGGATTTCAGCGAGATTCTCAATTCAAAGAATGAGGGAAGGCAGATGATTCACGGCCATGACGGGAGGAGCAGCCAGAAACGCTGCGAGCAGATGCGGCTCAGAGGAGCTGACCGCCGGCCGGGAGGAGGGAGGTCTGGCTCGGGGAGCCTGGTGGATAGAGTCCAAGGAACCGCTGGTGATGGACGTGCCATGGACAGGCTCACCAGAAGGGCTCCAGCTGGGCCCAGTGCAAAGGCCCCAGTCTTCTCTGGAAGCTGCCCGTGAAGCTGAACCAGGAGAGGACTGGGCTGGGGAGCTGGAAAGCCAGGTCCGTCTCCTAGAAGACAACACTCCCCCCCACACAGATTTTGCCTCCAGAGTCCCTTGTCCTGCAGTGAAATGTTTGTGCCCTTCAAGGCCACTGTGGGTGGTCAGGGTGGTGGGGGTATGGGGGCAGGATGATGTAGATGTTGAGGAAGTCCCCCCGCCCAAGATCCTCCTTTGAGAAATGGAAAGATCACATTTTGGAAGCAGCTGCAGACGCAGCTCAACCTCCCCTGGCTTGGGGCTCCGGGATGAGCTTTAATAAGAAGTCAAGGCCAGTTGCTGCCTCCATCTCTCATCCTCCAGCCTCGGGGGACGAAGCTGACCCAGTAGGTACGTAGCCTCAGGTGTACCCTATGCCATGTCTCGAAGACCAAGGCCAAAGACCAAGGCCAAGACGCAGGTCAGGTTCATTGTGAGCTTGCCCAGGGCTGCGGGCTGGAAGGCAGGAAAGGCTTTTTGAAGCAAGAGCTGAAGGAGTCCCTCAGTGTTGGAACACAAAAATTACATTCCTATCTGGGGTGTATGTGTGTGTGTGTGTGTGTGTGTGTCTGGTGTGTGCGTGTGTGTGTGTCTGGTGTGTGTGTGTGTGTGTGTCTGGTGTGTGTGTGTGTGTCTGGTGTGTGTGTGTGTGTCTGGTGTGTGCGTGTGTGTGTGTCTGGTGTGTGTGTGTGTGTGTGTGTGTCTGGTGTGTGTGTGTCTGGGGTGTGTGTGTGTGTGTGTCTGGTGTGTGCGTGTGTGTGTGTCTGGTGTGTGTGTGTGTGTGTGTGTGTGTGTGTGTGTGTGTGTGTCTGGTGTGTGTGTGTGCTGTGTGCTAAGTTGCTCCAGTCATGCCCAGCTCTTTTGCAACCCTATGGACCACAGCCCACCAGGCTCCTCTGTTCATGGAACCTTCCAGGCAAGAATACTGAAGTGGGTTGCCGTGCCTTCCTATCTGGTACCCCCTCCCAACTGTATTCTTCAAAACTCGTATTTCAGGATAAAGTATTTGAGACAATTCTGGGGAAGGAAAGAGATCAGCTGACTTATGAGTGTAAGGTGACATTACATTTGCGAGATTTGTGTGCAGGGGAGTGGACAGGGCACCCTGAGTCAGCACCTGACTCAGTTCCGCGGTCACTTCAGGTTCCACTCGTGACCCAACCCATCATAACGTGGCTCTTTTAAATTGCCTGATTTGTATGTTTATTTTACAAGATGTTTCCTGGGCAAATCTTAGCTGTACCACATATTTTTAAAATTTATTTTATTGAAGTATGGTTGATTCACAGTACTGTGTTCATTTCTGCTGTAAAACAAAGTGACTCGGTTACACACACACACATATATATGTATTCTTTTTCACATTCTTTTCCATTATGGTTTATCGCAGGGTATTGAATGTAGTTTCCTGGACTCTACAGTAGGACCTTGTTAATTATCCATTTTATATGTAATGATTTTTCTTCCAGTAACTCCAAACTCTTAGTCCAACCCTCCCTCACCCGACTTCCCCTGGGCAGCCACAAGTCTGTTCTATGTCTGTGAGTCTGTTTTTATTTCATAAATGTGTTCATTGTGTCATATTTTAGATCCACTTACACGTGATATCACGTGGTATTTGTCTTTCTCTGTCTGATTTACTTTACTCAGTGTGATAATCTCTAGGTCCATCCATGTTGCTGCAAATGGCATTACTTCACTTTTTTATGGCTGAATAATAGCCTGTTTTATATATGTATCACATCTTCTTTATCCACTCACCTGTCAATGGACATTTAGGTTGCTTCCATCCCAAGAAGAGGTCCTTCCTCGTGGACTATTCTACTTGGGGAGTGCAGAGGATTTTGTTAAATCTGCGCAGATAAAAACATTCATTATCACCCAGTTCTGGTCTCGTCTGCCAGACGTGCTTATCTGTCCTGTGCGCTGTGTGTCTGCAGAATTGTGGAGGGCAGAGCTCCAGGTAGCAAACCATCAGCAGTGGGTGTGGAGCCAAGCCTCAGAGGCCCACAGAGCACCACTGCACTCCCAGTCCTGTGAATAGCTGTTTAAACACTTTGAAAAACAACAACAACAAAATGCTGGAAAAATTATTAACAGAAAGCTGAGGTCTGATCTGGGCCTAGACAGTCAAGACTACAGACCATTCCTTTAGGGCCTGCAACAGACGCCCCATGGTATGGGAGTCAATCCCCTGTACCTCCCTCTTTCCAGAAAGAGATGTGAAAACACACCTGTGAAACTCTCCTTTTGCTCATCCAGGTTTGAATTTTCCTTAAGTCGCCTGGGCAAAAAAATGATGGTATGTTCAACATGAGATTCCAGAACCTCACAGGGAGGGCATCAGAGATGCTGGGTGATTTTTCTTCTTGGTGCCAAATAACCCACTATGGGCAAGTCTGATCCGTGCTGTGGTAGGCACCCATGTCCAGGAGAGGATTTCCTCTCAAACTAGAATACCTACCCCTCAAACCCCTCCCCTGGCCTCCTTTCCTTTACCAGATGATGGGAACATGCAGGAAAATAAGACAGGGCTCTTGTCCAAATGCAGCTGGTCCCAAACTTTTGTGAATGCCCTGGGAATGTTGTTAAAATACAGACTATGAATCAGCAGTTCTGGGTCTGGCCCATGATGGTGGATTTCCAACATGTTTCCAGGTGATGCTGCTGGTCTGTAGACCACACTTTAAGTAGCAAGGGTTAGCGCAGTGATTCTGAAAGGTGGTCCTCAACAATCAACTGGATATTAGAAATGCATCCTCTCAGGCCCAAAGCAGACCTACTGACTGAGAAGCTGTAGGGGTGAGGCCCGGGTATCTGTTTTTCGTCTAGTCTCCCACCCACGCCCTGGGATTCAGATGCAAGTCTGACTGCTGAGGTTTGGGAACCACTGGGCTATGATAGGTATAACCATCTGACTACAATAGGGTTTGACTCAGCCTGGCTGGGGAGGAGAGGTGGCCCATTCACTGGATAAGCTGGCCCTGAGAAGGACACTTAGCGACTCCCAGACAGAGCCAAGGACTGTGCAAAGGCCCCAGAAGGGAACTGGAGGCTGGGGGTAGGGCTGAGAAATAATCGAGAACATTGTTTCAGGCCAACCCAGTTGTAGGTACTGAGTTTTCCTCGGCGATTGGCCTTTCATGGTTAAGCATCACCACCCCACCCTACTTGCAACTCTTCACCAACAGAAGGATAAGAACTTGTCAGCCAGAGTCTCTCTTCCTGTCCCTGGCTATGTTTGAGTTCCTCCAGCTTCTTGGAGAGAAAAGCTTCTGATACAGGAAACAGCTACAGTTCAAGATGGCACCAAGAACTGGAGTTTTCTGTTGTTCAGTCACTAAGTTGGGTCCGAACCTTTGCGACCCCAGTGACTGCAGAACACTAGGCTTCCCTGTCCTTCACTTTCTCCCGAAGTTTGCTCAAACTCATGTGCATGGAGTTGATAATGCCATCCAACCATCTCATCCTCTGTCACCTGCCTCTCTTCCTGCCCAGCATCAGGGTCTTTTCCAATGAATCGGCTCTTCACATCCAGGTGGCCAAAGGATTGGAGCTTCAGCCCAGTGAATATTCAGGGTTGATTGCCTTTAGGATTGACTCTGGGACAGCGGGACTCAGCAGTCCCCCTTCCCTCAGCCCATGGAGGCAGGGGAGCCTTGAGGGAGGAGAGCCTCAGGAGGTGTGGGTGTGTTTTACCTGGTGATGTGTGTCACAGGGTAGAAGATGGTTCCCATCTGTGTCTTAGGTCCCCACAGGCCTGCATCTTTCAGACACTCTTCCCCCAAGCATCCCACCTGCAGAGAATGTGTGTGTGTGCAATTCCAGGACCTGGGGAACAGCCGGGGGGCAGCTGGGGGAGGCTGACACTGTCTTTCTATTATCTTTGAAATGTGTGCATATTTTCTCTTATTAAGTAATACATGCATGTTTTCATATAATAAATGGCTCAGTGCTGAGGAAAATAAACAATCCTGTGATCCCGCTGATGCACTCTAGAGAGAGTGCACTCCGCCCTTTCACGGGAACAGGTCCAGGCAGAGAAAACATTGTTTTATGAACAGGTGGTGTTTTCATGGAGGGGACGTTTTAGAGGCAGAATGAAATCCACTCTCTTTGCAGTGAATACACAGAGGCTAGGGTGAAGGCAGGGTGCTTGGGGGCATCCTGTGATGGGAGACTGAGCCACTTCTCTTCATCTCAACAAGCCCAGCTCCCAGGGTCCCGCCCACCCAGGGAAGCAGGCCCAGCAGCCTCAGGGAGGCCACCAATGAGTCCTGGGGTTCACACTCAATCCTGAGGGACTGCCATGCTAGAAAGATGCTGTTTCTGGAGAACTGAACCACAAGAGGAGCTCTGACAATCTGGGGGATTCCTGTCCTGAGGACGTGTATCCTCTGCCTCATCTCAGAGCTGGAGTGGGTGGGCCTGGGCCTCCTCAGCTGCGGAGGGTGAGTGGGCTGCTGGGGAGGTGACCGGGTCGACTAGTTAGCCGAACACTCGCTAAAGGGCACACTTGCTCAGAAGCATCAGTGAGGAAGAGGGTGATCAGCTTTAATCTGTGAGAAAAGGGCAATTTTTAGGGTGGTTTGGGTTCGAAAGCCATCCCAGATCATCTGGCATCAAGTTCTCCATCTCCTAATCCCCCCACTGCCCCCACCCCACCACACACATGTATAGCTTGACTTCCAGGGTAACCTGCGCAGCCAGATGCACCGTATTCCTAGGCAGACATCCCGTCTCCTAAACTCTTATTAACATCTAAAAGTTAAAATCTAAAAGCTGACTTTCAAAACTTCTGGCAAGCAGAATTATACCTAAAACACCTACAAATGAATGAGTTAAGAGGAAAGGGGGGTGCCCTGATGACATGGGGTGGGGGGTGGACTGCTCTCCAGCTCACAGGGTCCTGGTGGCTGCAGCTGGCTGGCCTCTCAGGACCAGAGGGCACAGAGAGGGGCCAGAGACACCCTTCCCTCCAGCCAGGAGACAGTGGAGATCACAGGGGTGGGAGCCAGCTCTGGGCACCCCGTGGGGACCTGGGCTCTCACCCAGAGGGGACCCCAGCCTGGGACGAGGGCACAGGAGCCCCACCAGCTGGCTCAGGAAACCCCAGCTCCAGGCCGGCCTTGGTTTGGGTGGACCCATGGCCTTCAGGAGCCTTCCAAAATGCTGACAGCTGCGCTCTGGAAAGACAGAAATTCCAACCGCCACCCTTCCTCCCAATGACCCACTCACCCTCCTGGCTCCAGAAGAGGCTTTCTGTCAGGAGGAATGAATGCTCATTTATAACAGATGGATGTGTGGATTTTCTGGAAATGGGTTTATGGATTTGGGCCCAGCCCCACCTCCCTGAACACTGCGCCCCTGGGGTTACTGACCTTCCTTCCAGGAGGGTCCTGTTGTGTCATGACCTTGTGTTGGGACCAAGGCAGGACGGGCATCCACGCCTCACCCTCTGATCTTGTGACGTTCAGCAAGAGGAAGGGGTGGAAAGTGTGTTATCAAAGCTCATCCTATTACTGGGCAGCCCCTGAAGTTGATGGAACACAGATTCCAAATCATAAAAAACCAAAAGCTTGAGCAATTGACCACAAGTCCTATTTTCCCAGTTCTTGAGTACCCAGGAGGGTGACTTTCTCCAGGCTCTCACTTTCAAGAATGTCAGCATCTCCTACTGGGCTTGTTAAAACAAGGTCCCACCCTCAGGAGTTCTGACTCATGGGGTGGGCCATGTTGTTCAGTTGCTCAGTTGTGACCCTATGTGACCCCATGGACTGTAGCACTCCAGGCCTCCCCATCCCTCACCATCCCCTGGAGTTTGCTCAAACTTTTGCCCATGGAGTTGGTGATGCCATCCAACCATCTCATCCTCGGTAGTCTCCTTCTCCTCCTGCCTTCAATCTTTCCCAGCATCAGGGTCTTTTCCAATGAGTTGTCTCTTTGCATCAGGTGGCCAAAGTATTAGAGCTTCAGCTTCAGCATCAGTCCTTCCAATGACTATTCAGGATTGATTTCCTTTAGAAAGACTGGTTTGATCTCCTTGGTGTCCAAGGGACTCTCGGGAATCTTCTCCAACACCACATTTCAAAAGCATCAATTCTTCAGCGCTCAGCCTTCTTTATGGTCCAACTCTCACATCTGATAATCTGCCTTTCCAACAAGTTTCCAGGTGGTGCTGAAGCCACCACCCCAGGACCACAATTGAGAACCACCCTCTAAAGCCAACACAGTGCTGCCCCCATTCCTACTGGGTCGCCTCTTATTTCTGTCCCACAAAGTGACTCAGGCAGCCCTGGAATGGGGTCTGTGGCTACAGGGGGAAGTCCTAAAACCAGAATCAGAGTCATAGAGGGGCTCTGGCACCTGCTGAGGTCACCGAGGAGGCCACCAAGAGCATGGCCCCTCCCTGGCCAACCAGATGGCCTTTCACCCTGTGATGTGAGTAGGAAATGCCAACAAGGCCAGCAGCAGCTTGGGGACAGAGGTCCTCGTCCAGCCACCAGAGAATTCTGCACTCAATACCTTAGCTCTTCCCCTGCAAGTGCAAGCTCCTACAGCAACACCACTCCTTTTAGTGGTGGACAAATGGACAGGAAAGACACTTTAAGGGGAGGTGTAGACTGGGGGGAATTTTATCTGAAAAATGGAGTTTTATTTTGTTTTGTTTTGTTTTTCAGGAAAAATAAAAGCAATTTTTGAGTTTATTGGATGGAGTTAAGGTTTAAGTAGAATAAATATTTTCCCTGGTGGCTCAGTGGTAAAGAATCCAGCTGCTAAAGCAGGAGATGCAGGTTCAATCCCTGGGTCAGGAAGATCCCCTGCAGAAGGAAATGACAACCCACTCCAGTATTCTCGCCTGGAAAATCCTGTGGACAGAGGAGCCTGGTGTGCTGCAATCCACGGAGTCTCAAAGAGTCAGACACGAGACTCAGTGAATAAATAACAATGACAGAAAAAACATTAGGCATTTTCTTCCCAAACCAGCGAATGGTGGCTTAAAGGGTAGATTAGTAATAAATGGAATAAAGAAAAGTTGTTCCTCATCCACACATGTCTTAGACTGCGCTGGCTTTTTTATGTCACTATCCTTTGCTTTGGTACATGGCCATTTGTCCAGAAGCCCGATCTGCCACCAAAAGCAATATTCCTGATATTGATGGCAAATGTCTGTGAAAATTCAGAGCAGGGCTGTCTTGTTTTCAGCAGTTTGCAAGAGTGTTTATCCCAGAAAATGGGGAGCAAGTGTCAAACATGACCAGTCTTAACTCTAGAGAAACCCCATAGAGAAAACCCTCTGGTTCTCTGCTCCTGACCCCCAGCCTCTCGGGGTCTGCAAGGATGGGTGAGTGATGGAGTGTAGCCTAGAAACTGAACAACTTGCTCTCTAAAAGAGTTCTTAAGAGTTGAGTATCTTATATTTTGGAAGACGTCTTCCAAATACATCAAAAAAAGGAGAGAGAAGAGATTGCTTCCCGAAGAGACCCCTGCCCCCCGCAATTATAGAGGACAGCAAGGAGGGGGCACACGCCTCCCTCATGCCTGGAATTTTCCTAAAAGCACTGTTGGCTGGCCTTCTGTCAAGCTCAGGTCTTGAATTCTTTTCTATTATTCTATTTTCTTCCAATATTGGTCCATATAATGCTTAGTGACAAAAAAAAACAACAAAAAAAAGGCCAGTGAGCTAGAAAATTCTAGATTGCCCTATGCTTCCAAATGTGAGACATATTCCTGAGATTTCACTACCTTTGCATGTGATACTCTCTTGCTTTAAGTAATGAAGAGTTTAATGGATCATTTCTGAGCCTGTACTACAATAAATATAAAGCAAAATAATTTAGGTTGTTCTTTCTTAAGATTTTATTGAAGTACACTTGATTTACAATGCTGTGTTAACTCAAGTTTTTTTTTTTTTTTTTTTAATCAGTGGTACAGTGGCAGGCAAGTCTTCCCTGGTGGCTCAGACAGTAAAGAATCTGCTTGCAATGCAGGAGACCCAGGTTCGATCCCTGGGTCAGGAAGATCCCCTGGAGAAGGACATGGCAACCCACTGCAATATTCTTGCCTGGAAAATCCCCATGAACAGAGGAGCCTGGCAGGCTATGGTCCATAGGGTCGCAAAGAGTTGGACGTGACTGACCGACTAACACTTTTACTTTCGCTTCACGGGGGCAGGCAAGCCAAGAGTTAAGGTGCTGGTGCCTATGTGAGAGCCTGGGGCTGCCCGGGGGAAAGACAAGTAATACTGGACTGAACTGTCCACTGTCTGACTCCTGGAGAATGTTCTCCAGCCTCGCTGGGACTGTGGTAACAACCGACAAGGCTGACATACACTTTATATCATGGCCATGCTCTCCAGAGGCCTAGACACCTTGTCCTGTATCATGATGCTGACAGGCACCTGAATGGTGCTGTTTCCCACCTGGTTTGAAATCGCTTCCCCAGTGGCAGATGTTGCATCTCATCTGTGGCCCTCTTTGCAGAATAAAACCAGTCTGTCTTCTGAGGAAGGTGGCCACCCCTAGTTGTTGTTGTTTAGTCGCTAAATCATGTCTGACTCTTTGTCACTCCACCGACCATAGCACTCCAGGCCCCCCTGTCCTTCACCATCTCCCAGAATTTGTGCAAATTCATGTCCATGGAGTTGGTCATACTATCTAACCATTGCATCCTCTGTCACCCCCTTCTCCTTTTGCCCTCCATCTTTCCCAGCATCAGGCTCTTTTCCAGTGAGTCAGCTCTTTGGATCAAGTGGCCAAAGTATTGGAGCTTCTGCTTCAGCATCAGTCCTTCCAATGAATATTCAGGACTGATTTCCCTCAGGATTGACTGGTTGGATCTCCTTGCAGTCCAAGGGACTCTCAAGAGTCTTCTCCAACACCACAGTTCAAAAGCATTGATTCTTCAGTGCTCAGCCTTCTTTATGGTCCAACTCTCACATATGTACATGACTACTGGAAAAAGCATGGCTTTGACTATATGGACATTTGTTGGCAAAGTGATGGTTCTGCTTTTTTATACGCTGTCTAGGTTTGGCAGAGCTCTCCTTCCAAGGGGCAAGTGTCTTCTAATTTCATGGTTGCAGTTACCACCTGCAGTGATTTTGGAGCCCAGGAAAAAATTCCAACAAAGGTCTGTCTAGTCAAAGCTATGGTTTTTCCAGTAGTCATGTATGGATGTGAGAATTGGACTGTAAAGAAAGTTGAGTTCAGAATAATTGATGCTTTTTAACTGTGGTGTTGGAGAAGACTCTTGCGAGTTCTTTGGACAGCAAGGAGATCAAACCAGTCAATCCTAAAGGAAATCCACTCTGAATATCCATTGAAAGGAATGATAATGAAGCTGAAGCTCCAATACTTTGGCCACCTGATGCGAAGAACTGATTCATTGGAAAAGACCCTGATGCTGGGAAAGATTGAGGGCAGGAGGAGAAGGGGACCACAGAGGATGAGATGGTTGGATGGCTCATCGACTCGATGGACATGAGTTTGAGCAAGCGATGGGAGATGGTGATGGACAGGGAAGACCTGGGTTCAATCCCTGGGTGGGGAAGATCCCCTAGAGAAGGGAACAGCTACCCACTCCAGTATTCTGGCCTAGAGAATTCCATGGGCTGCATAGTCCATGGGGTTGCAGAGAGTCAGACACAACTGAGCTACTAAACTGAACTGAATTAAAAATAAAATCTGTCACAATTTCCATTTTTCCCCCATCTATTAGCCGTGAAGTGATGGAACCAGAAGCCATGATCTCAGGAGTTTAAATGTTTAGTTTCAAGCTAACTTTTTCATTCTCTTCTCTCACCCTCATCAAGAGGCTCTTTAGTTCCTCTTCAGGTACTCCTGGTGGAATCCTGCTAAAGCCAGACCGTCTACCCTCTGGGGCTGCACTGAGGCCCAATAGTGCAGACACACAGGTCGGCTTGAATGAGGACGGGCCTGCCTTACGCCCCAACAGGGACAAGAGGAGCTGGATGTCCAAACAACGTGCACCTGGGCTATCAGAACACATGCTTCCCTCTGTGTGTTCCAGAGAGAGCCAGATGGTTTCTCCTACCATACCCTGATTTCATACCCAACCCTTGGGTTGGCTAAAAGATAAAGCACATGAATCCAGACCCCTCGTCTGCTATAACAAATGGTCTAAGGGTGAAAGAGGGCCTCTTGAAGGTGGGGAGTTTAGGAAGATGAGTGAAGCCCCTGCATAATCATCAGTCCATCCCATACATCCAAGAAGTAGGGAGGCCATAGTCTGAGCAGGAGGCCAATCAGAATGAGGCTGTGTGCCTGGGAGGCTGGGTCTAGCTGGCAATAGTGATGGGAATGAAGGTGCATGGCGGAACTTCAGGAAAATGGGAACAAGGCCCCTGACCAGGGCGTGCAGAGGCTTCATAGCCCCTTGTGATCCAGCCACAGGGCCGGGCTGAAGGACAAGATATGGCTGGGGGTGGGGGGGGGCACAGAACCCAGGGGACCCAGGCAAGGAGACATCACCCAGCCCTGGGGGGACCCAAGGACCCCAGGATCCCAGATGGAGACTCAGTTCATAAAAACACCAGCTGGGGGGTGGAATACGGGCCTGTGTGTGGGAGGCTTTCATCCTCAGAGAGAATGGTAAGTTGGAGACAGACACCTCAGGAATGTGCTGATCCCACTGTTTACCCCGGGGCAGGTCAGCTAGGCTCCTCTGGCACATTCCTCTGGGCCTTCAGCTCAGGACTGATGACTCGCTGGCATACAGAGCACATTGGGATTATGTGAGGAAACACTTGGAATTCTTGTGCAGTGTTGGGGCCAAGCACAGAGAAGGTCCCTCCTGACCTCCTGGGTTGTTTTGAGCTGAGCTGTGGCTTCCCACATTCACAGGTCGACCTCCTCACCCCAGTATCTCAGAACTGGACGGCACCTAGAGATACTGAATTAAGTTAAAACGAGGCCATTAGGGTGGGCCCCGATCTGAGATGTCCGGGGTCCTCATAAGAGGAGGAAATTGCACACGGACACACAGAGAGGTGAGCACGGGAAGGCACTTGGAGGACACACCCTCTGCCAGCTCAGGAGAGAAGTTCAGGAGGAACCCACCGTGATGGCACCCCAACCTCGGCACTCAATTATCCAGAGTGGTCAGGAAATACACGTCTCCTGTTTGAGCCCCCCCACCCCCGCCTCCCTAGTCTGGGGAGCTATTAACACAGTGACGCAGGAGCCATCTCTTATTCCTGAATCTGCATTGAGAGAAGATCTGGGATGCTCAGGAGAGCCCAACATGTTCTGTTATTAACTTGAAATCTGGCATGCACTCAGTTGCCCCTAATGAAGGCTCCTCCTCCCACTAACTCCACTGACCAGTGTCATCTCTTCCAGAAGCAGAGCATGGACACTTCTGGGATGACCCAGAGGACCACTTCCCCCTCCTCCTAGCTGCTGGAAAATGGTGTATCGACAACAAAAAATTATTACCCCAGACCACGCAAAGACTATCATCACAGTAACTTATTTAGAGCTTGGCTTTGGCTTGAGAGAAGACAGTGTGAAGATTGAATGAAAGGCATTAATATTCCAGTTTAAAAACATACGGCATAAAAATGGCAATCTTAGAAATACATGGCATAAAAATGAAATTAGTTAAGAATAGCCTACAGTATATTGAACCTACGGCCAGAAACGAATCTTTTAGAGATTTTGAGTAGCTGTTTGAAAGGCCTGGATACCCCAAAATAAATCTGCCAATTTGGAAACAGGGAGAAACGAAGTCTGGCTGGAACTGTGCCGTGAGCCAGGCCCAGGTGCCCCGAGGGCTAACACCCCCAACTCCGCATGTCAGAAGTAAGGGGGGATTCCTACAGGGCACGTCTTCATCAACAGCCCTGTGGGTAAAAATGGAACCACTTCTGACTTTAAAATGTGTTAGTATAAAGGAAGAATATATTTCCTTTATACTAGCCAAGAGGGAATTTTAAAGAGAAAAATATACTCACATCAAAGGCTTTTATTTTTCCATGTTCCCTTGCAGTCATTGTTCAAGTATATTTTTAATTTTATAGTTATGATAATGGAATAAGGCACCACTTCCTATCATTTTTTCCTTCTTCATTTTAAATGACTACCCTTAGGATAAAATCAGGAATGATTTTATTGGGCCAATAAGTATGAATATACTGCTAAATTGTTTCTACCGACAGAAAGGGCCTTAACAGCTGAACCACGTTTTCACTCTTGCTAAGTATTTTAGCTTTTTTTTAAAAAAAATTTTATTAAAAAAGGTGAAGGTTGATCTTTAATTTTTAGGAAATTGTATTTAAAAATTATTAAAAGACAGCATGCTTTTCTAGATTTGTTAGAAAATTGTAGATTCTTTTGTACAAATTGCTCGATCACATGCTTTACATATTTGCCTAATGAGATTTTGATAATTTTCTTCCAAACTGAAACGTGTATTTTATATTCATACCGACTTCATCATACTGTTGGAGTGATTCTTTTAGTCTATTATTTTTCCTTATTCTTTTCATTTTAGTTATAAAATGTTGATATGGTTAAATCTGTTCAACATTTCTTTGCAATTTCAGCTTTGCTTGAGTCCTAGACAGTCCCCTCCCTGCCCTGGTTGGTCTCCTGAGTTCTCCTTTCCTCCTCTATTTCCTCTGTCTTCCTTGCTGGACCTGCTGGCTCTTCGCTTATTCATGTCCAACTCTTTGTGATCCCATGGACTGTAGCCCACCAGGCTCCTCTGTTCATGGGATGCTCCAGGCAAGAATACTGGAGTGGGTAGCCATTTCCTCCTCCTGGGGATCTTCCCAACCTAGGGATGGAACCTGGGTCTCTTGCATTTCTGGCAGATTCTTTACTGTCTGAGCCACCAGGAAGGCCCTTATGTTTGAGCGGGGTTGTCCAATTTAGAGGATAAAAATATAAGATGGTCAGGTGAATTTGGATTGCAGATAAGCAACAAATAATGTTTAAAAAATAAGCAACTCCGGGAAATATTTGGAAGGTATTTAAACTAAAAAAAACCCCACAAAACCTTGCTTACTCTAAACCCAAATTTTACAGAATGTCCTATATTTTATCTGGCACCCCTAGCTGCTGGTTCCCACTTATGCCCCGTGTCAAGTCTCCCCATGCAGGTTAGTATTGATTCTCAGACCTCAGAAAGACGTCCCACGTGTCCCAGAAACAGAGGTCAGGCTCCTGTGCGGACCCTCGGCGCTCCTCCGCCGCTCGGCGGGCCTGGGTCTGCCCTGGCGGCCTGGGAGGAGGGGCTCTGGCTGGTGCAGCCTCTGCTCTGTGTATCTGTTGGTTTGCTCCAGCCGCCAAAACAAAAGAACATAGACTGGGGGGCCTAAACAACAGGAACTTATTTTCTCAGTCTTCTGGAGGCTGGAAGTCCAAATCACGCTGCTTCCAGGGTTGGTTTCTTTGGGGATCTCCCTCCTTGGCTGGCAGATGGTTGTCCTCTCCCTGAGTCGTCACGTGGCTGTCCCTCTGGGCTTGTCTGTGACCTAATCTCTTCTTCTTAGGACACCAGTCCTTCTGGACCACGCCCCTCCCTAATAACCTTGTTTTAACTTAATTGTCTCTTTAAAGACCCCGTCTCCACATACAGTCACATTCTAAGGTGCTAGGAGCTAAGATTTCAACACATGAATTTGGGGAACACAATCCAGCCCCAAACCACATCCTTCTTCCTGTCTGAGACGCTCATCCTGCACCCTATTCTCTCACCAGACATCTGCCATCTGGAGGGGTCCCACTGTCCCCTAGGATTGGAGCCATAGGAACCCCTGACGGTTCTCGAGTGTCCTGATTTCCTCAAGATCTTCTCGGTACACGACTCCAGCCTCCTTGTGGAGCAGCCAAGGGTGGGGCCTGTCCACTGTGGACAGATTACCCAACTCTGGCCAACACCCTTTTGGACTTCAAATTGGACCCACGCCTGGAAACTTCTGCTACTCAGCCTCACCCTACGAGGACCTCCCAATCCAGAAGACTTTCTAAATCACTCTGGAAATTCTCCCTCTGACTTTTGGTGGTTGAGTCTCAGGCCCCGGCCACCTTCTCCAGGACCTGCCTTAGTAAACAGGTCCTCCGTCCCCATCACCCCCACCACCTGCTGCCTTCTTCCCTCCCCCCTCAGGTCATCTGGTCACGGAACTGCCAGCTCTCTTACCAAGTGCAGCCAAGACTTGACACTGTTCAACTTACTGCCGGCTGATCTATGGTTTCGCTTTGAAACAGTTTGCAATCTATTGCACAGAGAATTTATTGTCACATGGCTTGTGGTATGGTTTCATTGGGATACATTTCTGGATTTCACAAATCACTGTCAGGATATTATTATTATTGCTGTTGTTCAGTGGCTAAGTCGTGTCCGACTCTTCGCGACCCCATGGACTGCAGCATGCCAGGCTCCTCTGTCCTTCACTATCTCCCAGAGTTGGCTCAAACTCATGTTCATTGAGTCAGTGATGCCATCCAACCATCTCATCCTCTGCTGCCCTCTTCTCCTCCTGCCTTTAACCTTTCCCAGCATCAGGGTCTTTTTTGACAGTATGAAAGAGCAGGATATTATACCATTTATTAAGTATCTATTTTCCTTCTCCACTGTTTCCCTGATCCTTGCTCAGTGATGTATAAAACATTCTCCCCCACAGTCTGTGCTGTAATGATGTGAAAGCCTCTGGCCTCATGTGGCTTCTGAACGCTTGAAACATAGTTAGCCCAAATTTCAAAGACAGTACCAGAAAAATAAACTGTAAATATCTGAATATTTTTAGATTAGTTGAAATTATAATATTTTGATATATTGGGCTAAGTAAAACATAATTAAAATTAGCTTTACCTATTTCTTTTTACCTTTTAAAAATGTAGCAACGAGAAAATGTAAAATTCTGTCTATGACTATATTTCTACCCATGAGTGCCTTTAACTCAAGACCTACCTATTTCTTTCCTTTTATCTCTATCAGGTTTTAGCCAATATTTTAATGTTCTAATTAATGTTCCTCTTAAAACATATTTTAAGATCTGCTAGAAGTACAAACATTTCTCTTATTTGTTCAGACTGTCTTTTGGATGTCTAAGCCAATTGTTCTTTCAGATGCATTTCAACATTGTTTTTGCCAAACTCATAAAAATCCTGCTTGAATTACTCGTCTTTACAACCAGAAATGTTTTTTTGTCCCCAAAATTGAATTTCAATAGAACTTTGAGGTTTTTATTTATATGTTGCATATTTTTTTCAAAATCGTCTCTGTGTATATAGTATTTCTGATACCATTGTGGATGAGGGTCTATACTGAGAGGCTTTTGGTCTTTACATATTTGTCTTCTAAAGTCACTTAATTAACCCGTGCTTGAGACAATACAGTCTTAACTGATATTATCGGTGATGAGTACTTTTCTCTTTTTACCATATGTATTCATTTTATTCCATTTCCTATGTTATTATAATGTTACAATAACCAAGACTTCCAAGGCTTAATAAATAATTATGGTGGTATTGGGCATTGTTCCTGAAGATAATTTGCTAAATATTACTTTTTAGAATATTTGCTCTTTTAAACTTGGCAATGTTTTTCCTTGGCTTTGATTGCCTTCAAGGACACCCATTAGAGAGGCATTTTCCTTGTCCAAGAAAAATAAGCAGTCTAGAAAACAGAATTTCCTTCTGGCTTTCTGCAATCCACCCCCTATAAAAATAACACAAAATCATCATTTTTTTGGTTTTGAAACATATTTTCATAGGATAAATTGCCAGACTATAGACAGCCTTGCAAAAATGTCAAGGAATGAAGAGCAGTTATGTGCAAGACACATGAGTTAGGGTTAGGTTGGTGTGAGGGTTAGATTCTAGAGTTAGGGTTAAAGTTAGAGAAACCTGGTTTGAATGCACTATGGATTGAATTTCAATTTAAAAACTCTAAAATTTCACATAACATTAGAAAATGACTACTTTCTCCAAACATCATTTAGAGGTATCTTATGCTTTATATGGGCTTCCCTGGTGGCTTTGTGTAAAGAATCCACCTGCAGTGCAGGAGATGTGGATTGGATCTCTGAGTCAGGAAGATCTCCCGGAGAAGGAAACGGCAATCCACTCCAGAATTCTTGCCGGGGGGAAATCCCACGGACAGAGGAGCCTGACGGGCTGCAGTCCAGGGAGTCTTAGGACATGACTTAGGACTACACAACAATAAGAAATGCTTCATACCAACAGATCAATGAAGAAGCTGCCAGGGTGTGTCTTGGAGAAAGGGGCGTGCTTCCAGTTTTTATCAGATGAACCAGAGGAGCAAGCTGTTATACAAGGATGAAGGTGGATGCTGTGGACTGTGCCATCAACCAGGACTGTCATGGCTGGCGGTTTCGTCAGACAGGGGTACCAGCTGAAGGGGTGGGGGGGGTGCCTGGGTGTTTTCAGAATCTGGATTTCAGCTTGTTATGTTTGGAGCTGAATCAGACAAAATTGGGTAATTAGGAACATCTTCTTTATCTTTCAAAGCATCCAATAATGACCCAGTCTTTGGTTCAATCTGGGATTGAGCCATTTCAATATGAAAATTCTAGGTATGTCTCCATCCCAGTAACTGTGCTCAGCATGGCTTGCCACTTACGCTGAATGCCGCTCTAAGGGGATGGTGTTCTGGTCAACAAGTAGTGTCCTTCCACCCCCTTGGCTAATGATCTCTGGGAATTAATATAGTAGAAGGGAATCTGGGTAGGGCAAGATTCCAAGAAGATTCTTTTCCCAACTCTCCAAACTATTCTTGATATTCTTTATTTAGCCCCTGGGGCTCCATCTCCCTGTGGCTCTCATTCCTCAAGTAGTAGCTCCTGCAGGGAGGGGGCCACAGGACAGCAGACGGATAGACGCAGGAGACCTTTCCAGGGATGGGGGTTTGGGGAGTGCAATGTGCCAGATGGACTCTGGGAATCAAATGCTGGGACTGAGCTAGGAGAGCAACAGTTTACTTGGGATCTCAATGAAAAAATGTCACCAGCTATATCAGTAAACAAAAGATGTTGCAACCAGCAAGCCACCACATTACAGCTGGCCAGTGGTGAGCTCCAAGGAGTCAGGATGAGAAACAACAGGATGCTGGACCCAGATGGCTGAGTTGCATATCAAAGAATGATGTCAATGAGCCAAGGCTCTTGCATCTTCCCATACCAAGAAAAGTGCTAAATTCCTTAACATGAGATGTCTGGCTTTCCTTCATTAATGGTAATCTTTCGATGCTCTGACTACTTGGTCTTTCTGGCAAAAAGGTCTGTATGTCCTGGCTCCCGTCTTACCTGTTTGGAACAGTCTCTTAGAGCTTACCGCAGTCTCTATAACTATCGGGGCTTCCCAGGTGGTGCTAGTGGTAAAGAACCAGGCTGCCAAGGTAGGTGACATAAGAGATGTGGGTTCTATCTACTTGTCCCGGGCTCGAAAGTGAAAGTCACTCAGTTGTGTCCAACTCTTTGCAACCCCATGGACTGTACAGCCCATGGAATTCTCTAGGCCAGAATACTGGAGTGGGTAGCTGTTCCCTTCTCTAGGGGATCTTCCCCACCTAGGGAATGAACCCAGGTCTCCCACATTGCAGGCAGATTCTTTACCAGCTGAGCTACCAGGGAAGCCTGTCCTGGGCTTAAGTCCTCAATTTTCTCCACCAAATGAAACATAATTTGGAACTTTTAGGTTGTGCTTTTTTTTTTTTTTCAGTTGACTTTGAAAGGAAAGGGAAGAAGTAGGATGGGGTGGGAGAGCCTTTGGGCTGTGATGCCGACCTGATGTCCTCCTTGCTTGCCCCACAGTGAGCCCTGGGGCAAGGCTTCCCCATTAGAGGAGTCTTGCATCTGGTGGAAATGGCTGGGAATTTGCACTTCAGCCTTGCTTAGTCTGCCTGGGGCCACGCCAAGATCAGTGAGGTCTTGGTCCCAAAGTTGAGGGTGACCTGTGAGCTGTCTCCTCCCGTCAAGAGCTCACCATACTCCCCTCAGCCTGGAGGAGAGTCTCAGCTCCCCCACATAATGGGGACCATCGATAACCCTCTCGTCAGATACACAGGGTGCCTGGTCTTCTGTAACCTTCAAGCTGAGCTAATCCCCAGCTCTAGCAAGAAGATACCATCATCCCAGCCAGCGCATTATCTACTCTGGGACCCAGCTCCCTTGGGAAACAGGAACCTGCAGCCTTTTGGCGCCCCACTTCTGGCGGCCACGCTGGCCGAGACCCTTCTGTCTGACCTTCCCGGGACCTCCAGCTGTGTGGGGCCATGAACATGGCAAGAGCAGTTTCCTGGAAGTCTGGGTTTCCTCAGGCTTAACTAGGGAGTTCAGATTTAATCATCAGAGGAGTAAAGGTCCGTCCACCTCTCTAGGGTGGGAAAGAGTGATAATGTGTTATCTCCTTTGTCCAACGCTTTGTAAACACTTGCATCATTCAGCTGATATGAGAGGAGATAAGAGGGGGATCCAGGGTCCCCTTTGGTCCTGAATCCAAACAAGGATTCTTGGATGGGCCATTCTGCTCTGGTTTGTATTAGCTCTGCAATCCCAGGCTCACACAAAGCACCCTTCCAAGGGGCTTCTTTACCACATGAAAGGAAAGCCTTGGCCCTGAAGGGAGCTGGTCCTGAGCTTTTCTTGGCGCTTTTTCCCAGACCTTGGAAAAGGCCAGTGCTTTCAAAAGCAGAGGTCACCGGGTGGGAGGAGCATCAGAGGCAGGCTGCAGAGAATGGTCCTTCCAAACCAAACTGTTTCCTTCCTTTCCCAGTCTGCGATGGCTAACATCTGCCTTTCACAGACGGGAGGAAGGGAAAGCAGGGTGAGGGTTCTGAGAGGGGCTACAGCCACCAGGTCCCTGCATCCTCCAGGCCCTGGGGAGTCAGTCAGCTCAGAGCCTGCTGGCAGAACCCACCAAAGAAGCCGAGTACCCCCTCCCCTCTGCAGCCCACCCTGCCGCTTTTGACCTTGAAGCTTTTCTCATGTGACCGGGAGGCTGAGGCTGGGGCTGGACCCAGGAGGGGAGGCGCCCCCAGAGATCCTCAAGGTCAAGGAGTCTGTCCTTTCACGTTTCTCTTCCAGCACCTCATACAGGGCCTGGCACCAAGGAAGTAGGCGTCCAGCGTGTTTTTCTTTCGAGAAGTCTTTGGAGAAGGAAAAGATCCTGTCGTGGTCTTTCTCCTCATCTTTTTAAAGTGATGAATTCCAAGCTTGTCATGTGAAAAGTCCAGTGTCAGACAACCACTTTCCCCTTGCACAGGTAGGGATGCATGGGTCCCTCCCCACCATTTGGCAGCTTGAGTGGTAGAGTCCACCCCAGTCCAGGTACCCAAGACCCCTGGTACAGTGGAGGGTAGGTTGGGTGACCCAAGCCGGAGAGCATGCCCTCCTCCTCGCCCCTGGGTTGGTTCAGCTGTGTCCCATCAGTACAAAGTCTGTGATCAGATAGCTGTGGGTGTGAATAAGGAAGCATGGAGATTTGGGGATGCCGCCACCTTGAAATCACGGGGGAGAGGGCTGGCAAACCCAGAGGGATGAGCAGGGCTGAGAAAATGACAGAGAAAGAGAGTCAGAGTTCGGATCAATGTCTGCTGAATCGTAAGCCCACCTCTGTGTTTTTCTGTTGGCTGTGATGATAAACTGCCTTCACGTATCTGTCACGTTGAGTTGGGTAGTCTGATGTTTGAGAGCAATAGGATGTTGCTAACGGAGTACGTTAGGCACGCCCTGCTGTTGGCTGGAGCATAAAGGAGATGAAGAACTTCAACACGCATGTGGGCATCGGCATCTCCTGTCATTGGTCCTCTTCCCTTTGAAATAAGCCGAATGTGATTCAGACTTACAACTTCTCTTTACTCAGTTCTCCTTGGCACTTTCTGGTCCATAAAGCACAGTTGAGAATCCACTCCTTAAGAGCAGAAGAGAAAAAAGAAGACTCCATCCCGGCCTTTGTGGACACACTGGGCCTTCGGACGCTTCCCATTCGGTCAGAGCCTGGACTGAAAGAGATGGTGACTGGAGAATGCGCCCAACTGCTTAGAAGCAGTTCCTGCTAGAGGAGATCCGCGAGCTTCTGGAAGCTCACCCTGTGTGGAGCTCTGGTTGAGCGTCCTGAGGGGCTGTGTTACCAGGTGAACCTTCTCTGAGAATGAGAACCCCTTATGAGCTCCATCCGCCAAGGCCGCACTTTACCCGATGCGACACATCACAGGGCTTGATCTGAGGAAGGCAGGTGGGTAGGCTGCAAAACAAGCAAAACAGGAAAAGAAACCATTTTCAACCCAAGTAATATATCACCGGGCTTCCCTCATAGCTCAGTTCGTAAAGAAACCGCCTGCAATGCGGGAGACCTGGGTTCCATCCCTGGGTTGGGAAGATCCCCTATGATCCCGACAAAACTATAACTCAAAGAGATACACGCATCCACTATGTTCACAGCGGCTCTATTCACAACATCCAAGACATTGAAACAACCGAAATGTCCATCGACAGATGAATGGATAAAGAAAATGTGGTATATATAATATATATATGCACACACATAACTATAATGGAATATTATATATAATATATAGCAGAATATTATATATAATATATCTAATGGAATGTAGCGGCTGAACTACAATGGAATATGTTATATATTATACATTATTATTTATATTACATATAGTATTATATATAGTGAAATATTCGTTATAAAATACAATGAAATAATGTCATTTGCAGCAGTGTGTATGGACCTAGAGATTATCATACTAAGGAAAACAAGTCAGAAAGAGGAAGACAGAGACCATGTGCTATCACTTTTACGAGTAATCTAATACAACAGAAATGAACCTATCTATGAAACAGAAACAGACTCACAGAGAGAGATCAGACCACAAGCCCCCTCTGAGAAGGGGATGATGGAGGGATGGGTTGGCAGCTTGGGGGTTAGCTGTAAATCATTATATACAGTGTGAATAAGCAACAAGGTCCTACTGTATAGCACAGGGAACTGTATCAGTATCCTGTGATAAACCACAATGGAAAACAATATGAGAAAGAATGCATATATATGTATAACTGAATAACTGCTATACAGCAGAAATGAATGCATTTAAATCAACTATACTGCAAGGAAATTAAAAAATAGAAGTAATATATGCTTGCTTTTGAAAACATGGACATAAAGAAGAAAACAAGAATCACCCACAACCCAAACATTATAACTATATATCAGCCTCCCATGGTTTATTTCTCATTTTTAAAAACAAGTATTTAAGTATAATATACATATAAAAAGTATGCAGATCCTCAGAGCACAGCCTGATACATTTTCACAAATTGACACACCCATGCAGCCTGCAGCAAAATACAGAAAGAGCTTCCGCAGCAACCTCCACATCCTTCCAGAGTTCTTTCTGGTCAACCCCTGACCCACCCCACCTTGTCACCACCAGTGATGACAGCTTGCATCCTAGATCAGATTTGCCTGCTTTCAAACTTTATACAAATGGAATCATGAAGCATGTTCTTATTTTGGAAACGGAGCTCTGTAATCAACATTATGTTTCTGAGACCGACTCACTCCGTTGCACATAGTTGTTAATTCTCACTGCTGTATTTTCTTGTGTGAAGGTAACGGAGTTTGTTTACAGCTGTACTCAACTCCAACAGATACAGTTTTCACACTCCCACCTCTTCCACCAGCAGTGCTTGTGCTGCTAGTTCTTGCCTGTGTGTGTGTGCTCAGTCGAGTCTGACTCTTTGAGACCCCATGGACTATAGCCCACCGGATCCCTCTGTCCATGGGATTTCCCCAGCAAGAATACTGCAGTGGGTTGCCCTGCCCTCCTCCAGGGGATCTTCCTGACCCACGTCTCCTGTCTTTCTTGCATTGCAGGCAGATTCTTTACTGCTGAGCCACTGGGGAAGCCCAGCTCTTGCCCACTCTTTTTCTTCCCATTTTTGCATTTTAGCCATTCTTTTCATGTTTATTGGCCATTTGGTTAGCCTAGCTCATGAAGTATCTTTTCTCATCTTGTGCTCATTTTTCTACTGCTGCTGCTGCTGCTAAGTTGCTTCAGTTGTGTCCGACTCTGTGCGACCCCATAGACGGCAGCCCACCAGGCTCCGCCATCCCTGGGACTCTCCAGGCAAGAACACTAGAAAGGGTTGCCATTGCCTTCTCCGCATTTTTCTACTAGGCTATCTATTTTCTTCTTATTAATGTGTAGAAGCTCTTTACCCTTTCCAGTTATGATTCCTTGGTAGGAAGAGGGATTGCAAATCTCTTACCCTATGGCGTGCATTTCTACTTTCTTCATTAATATTAAAACTTTATGCCATTCTTTTTGTTTTCTTTACGACTTAGTGCTTTTTTGTCCTGCTAAAGAATTCTGCCTCCTTCATGTTCATGAATTGTTTTCCCCTTACATTCTTCATTGTTTTTCTTTGAACACTTGAATCTATTTAATTTAAATCTACAATTAAATCTGGAAGTGATTTTTGCATGGTGTGCTTTTTTCCAAGTGGATGTCTAGATTGACTCAGTAGATTTCCAGTCTTTCACTAAAAATATTATGCATGCATATGCATGCTTATTTATAAGTATCTTCAATCATGTAAACTATTTTTAACTTTGCTGTTAAAATTGTTGTTGACTAATTATCTTTCAAATCCACCAAAATATAACTTTTAACGTCTGCACGATATATTCATTATGTGGATATATCAATTTATTTGGCCAACCAAATCTATTAGACATCCAAATTATTGCCAGATTTTCATACTTATAAATAAAACTGATGAAAAGCTAGGAACATATTTCAGTGTGTGTACTCACGAGAGAATCCTGGAAGGATTGACCCAAATGAACATTTTAAGGCCGTTCATTATTATCACCAAATTGCTTTTCAAAGGATTTGCTGCAACATAAAATCCCATGAAAACTGAGATGATTGTATTCTCCCCATGTCACTACAACTTGCCCGCAATTGAGAATTGTCATTAAAATCCTCTGACAGTGGTATAGACAATAAATCATACCTTGAGGTCGAACTGGGTGTTTTTTAAAAAATGAATTGCAACACTTTGTGTTAACCATATTTCTTTCATCTGCAGAGAACAGAGTATCCAATCACTGCTTCCCTTTATATAAAGGCTTTACTGTTCTTCTCATTGGTTTTTCTGAGTTATTTATAGAAAAGGTAGAAACCAGTCACATATGAAGCAGCTTTGTTCCAAGGCCTTTAAACCTTGCCTATTTAGTTAGGAGTTTTATATTTTCATGCAGTTAATCCTGTCCATTTTTATTTTATTATTTTTGCCATTGCTTTTAATCTTAATAGCCTAGATCAAATATTGACCTCTATGAGTTACTTTCCCATTTAACTCCTTTATCTATTGGCAACTTACGCTGCTGCTTTGATGTAAGATACAGATCTAAGCATATGTCTTCTCCCCTATCCCTAGATAACTCACTAATTTTTCCCAGCACCCCAACCATGATGTGGATCGTTTTGTGTTATCTTAGCAGCTGGTGTTAGAATTCTACTTAGGTGGGGAACCAAGGCTGTTTGGAAGATTCTCTGGGTACTGTGACCTTAAGATGAACCACCAGAGGCCTGGACCCTGGTGTTGAAGCCTCAGAGGGGGAGGAAGCAGGTTTATGATTCCATTGGAGACATTGGCTGCTTTCAAGTGGGGGTGGGGTGATGAGGAAGAGGAGGGGGAGGGAGGAGGGGGAGGAGGAGAGTCAGAGACAGGAAAGGAAGCTGGAGCAGGAGGCCCTGCCGCGGAGCTTGTCGGTGGTGGGGTGGCCAGCCAGGTGGCACCCGTGGTGCCACATTCCTGCTCCCCAGGCTGTTTCAAATTGCTTTAAATCTGTTCTGTGGTGTTCCGTGAGACTCAGAGAGGTGTACGGCTCACCTCCATGCTGTGTACCCAAGAAGTGGAGGCAGGGTTCAAAGGCTGCGGGGGTGCCCTTGGGCACGTGAGGGCCGTGGGCCAGGGCTTGGGGCTGCCGTGGACCCGTGCTTTGGTAGGAGTTTGAGTCAGCTACACCTGCTTCTCAAGGGCCAGGAAGATCCCTAGCTTACATCTGTGGGTTAATCTGTATGCTTTGTTGCTTTGCCATTCACTTGAGTGTCTTCCTTTAGCACCAGGGCTGCCATATTGATTTCCTGTTGCTTCATGTAGAGATTTGAAATCTCTACGCTTCTAGAATCAGTGATGCAGTCAAGGCAAGCTCTCTCTCTTAACCCTCTTAACCATGTTTAAGTACAACATTTAGGAGGTTAGGTACCTTCACATGGCTGTGCAACCAAACTGGGGAACTTTTTCATCTGGGAAAACTGAGACCCTGTGCCCAGTAAGCAAGAACCACTTCCCATTCTCCCTCCCCCAGTCCCTGGTGATCCCATTCTACTTTCTGTCTCTGTGGATCTGAGTCATTTAGGAACCTCAAAGAAGTGGAATCATGCAGCGTTTATATGCCCCTGTGACTGGCTTATTTCACTGAACGTACTGCTGTCAAGGTTCATCCATGTGGGGTACATGTCAGAGTCTCCCTCCTTTTTAAGGTTGAATGATGTTCCATTGGAGCTTCTCAGGTAGCGCTGGTGGTAAAGAACCTGACGATGCAGGAGATGTAAGAGATGTAGGTTTGATCCCAGGGTCAGGAAAATCCTCTGGAGAATGGCACAGCAACCCACTCCAGTATTCTTGCCTGGAGAATCCCATGGACAGAGGAGCCTGGTGGGCTACAGCCCATGGGGTTGCAAAGAGTCAGACACGACTGAAGTGACTTAGCGTGCACGCACACACACACGATGTCCCGTTGTGTGGAAGGACTGTGCTGTGTTTATCCCTTCATCCACAGATAGACACTTAGGTTGCTTCCACGTCTTGGCTAAAGTGAATGGAGGTGCCATCAGAGCTCTTTTGAATTCCTAAAGCTGAAATTGCAGCCCAAATTTGGGGGCTCATGCAGAAGAAACTGCATGCACTCCAGAGCACGTGGTCTACTTGACCCTCCAATCACTGATGACCTTTAAGAAGAAAGACCTTGACCTGCCTCAGGGTCATAACGTGAGTACCACGTCACCCGGAAGTGCCCTGACTCCACACTGTTCCTGACAGAGCTGCTCCTCCCGCCCCCCCCTCCCCCACCCTGGACCCCACCCCACGTGGTCTGCTTTCACCCTGCCACAAGGATTCTTGGGTTAGAACCTCACCCAAACCTATGCTGAGCTTCATTCTGATTCTCTCAGTTAGTTACTTCCAGAAATGTGGGGGCCCTGGCTGACCCAATCCCTCCCATGTGGGTCATGATTTTCTTTTTCAGCAGACTCCAAAGAGAGAGAAGTTTCTTGAAACATATAACAGTTGTGGCATTAGGGATGTCACCCCAGCACACCTGAGCCAGGCACTTCCTCTCTCGGGGTGCTCTAAGTGAAAGAGGGCCCACTTCAAGCATGATGACCGCGGCCTCCTCTAAGATAATGGCGTTTGGCCCTTGAGTCATCCTCATTCATTCAACAAGTATTTAACAAGAGTACAGTACACGCCAGTCACTGGGCTGGCTGTACGGGATGGAGAAAATGCATTAGGAATCCCTACCATGGAGGAAATGGTCAGGTATATCAGGAAACACACACACACAGCTAAGCACAGTGACATAAGCCTTAGGATGGAGCTTGGACCGCATTGTGCATTGTCCAGTCATGCTTTCAATGGTGAATTCTGAGACGATTACGGGGCAGGTTGCTACCTTCACAGATCAGCCTCACTTCAAGAAGAGAAAACTGATACCCAGGGAGAGGAACTGTTTTCTAAGGACATCAGTTGGTGCATGGGAGCCGCAGGACAGGCAGGCAGACCTCCCACACTTAGTCTGGTTCTTCCTGGAGCCGGTGTGTGCCCTTCTGTGGTTCAGCTCAGGGCTGGCCTTGGGCGTTGTCTTGTCAGCATCTTTGAGGAGATGCTGATCTCTGGAGTTTCTGTTAGAAACCTCCCTTTTCCTCCATCCTTGCTGAAATGACACAGTGTTTTAGACGTGCCTTTCCTGATGCATGAACCTTATCTCATATCCTGCGAGACAGTATCTGGGCTGTGACTGCAAGATTACCAAATGGTCAGTTCGCATAAGCAAAATCTGTCAGCCTTGCCCTGCCTGCCATGAGGGGCTTGCATGACCTCATTCCAGGAAAATCGTGTTATTCATCTGAGCATGTGACATCTCACAGATGACTATGATGAGGTCAGTTCAGATCAGTCGCTCAGTCATGTCTGACTCCCTGCGACCCCATGGACTGCAGCACACCAGGCTTCCCTGTCCATCACCAACTCCCGGAGCTTGCTCAAACTCATGTCCATTGTGTTGGTGATGCCATCCAACCATCTCATCCTCTGTCATCCCCACCTTCAATCTTTCCCAGCATCAGGGTCTTTTCAAATGAGTCAGCTCTTCGCATCAGGTGGCCAAAGTATTGGAGTTTCAGCTTCAGCATCAGTCCTTCCAATGAATATTCAGGACTGATTTCCTTTAGGATTGACTGGATCTCATTGCCATCCAAGGGACTCTCAAAGAGTCTTCTCCAGCTCCACAGTTCAAAAGCATCAATTCTTCGGTGCTCAGCTTTCTTTATAGTCCAACTCTCACATATGATAAAATGACTGTGGCTAATTCAGGAGTGTCCCAACCCCTGGGAGGACCCTTTGTCTTTTCACTGTGCCTATGTCCTATCCGAGGCACTCTGCTGGACATGTGTGTGTCTACCTGCCCAGCATCCATTTGTCCTTATCCAGGTAAGAAGGTCTTGATCTTACTTTGAAGACTCAGTCTTCTATTTCCACGACTTCAAATGTATCCAATACCATCCGCACGGGAACACGGTCCGAGCCAGACAAATCAGACGCTCTCTGACACTTAAACATCAAGCTGAGTGCCTCAAGGTAGAAACTGGCTCAGACTTGTTAATCACAAGGGCTGAGCCCCTAGGAAATTGCCCATTAGCTCTGGCTCCCTGGCCTCCACACCCCAGCCCCAGGGATGTGTTTTTCGCTGTCTTTCTAGTTTCTGAAATGCCACGTTTTTCTATGTGATGCTGTTTCACTGTAGGTGGCCAGAGTCTACTCCTGTTATTTGCAAGGACAGAATCCCAACTGACCACTGTTGACACTGAGCAAGAGGAGGCGGGTCAAAAAATGGGCTAAGAGGGGAGCTGGGCTTCCCAGGTGGCTCAGCAGTAGAGAATCTGCCTGCCAATGCAGGAGGCATGAGTTGATCCCTGGGTCGGGAAGATCCCCTGGAGATGGAAAGGGCAACCCACTCCGGTATTCTTGCCTGGAAAACCCCAAGGACAGAGGAGCCTCACGAGATCCATGGGGTCATAGTCTGTGGGGTCACAAAGAGTCAGACATGACTTAACGACTAAACAATAATAGCAAGAGGGAATTAAAGGGTGAGGGGCCAGGTGTGAAGATGAGGAATAAGTTCAGTGTGAGTGAAAAGTCACAGAGAAATGAGGGCTAGAGTGAGGGGGAGAAAAGCTGGGATCCAGGGATTGAAGTTGCCAAGAAAGTGGAAGTATGTGAATTCGCCCAACTTAAATGCTTGGAGTCCTCAAATGAACAGTCAGCACAGATGGACGGAATTCAGAAATCTTTGAATTCACCTTCTGCAGGACTTGGTTTCTTGGCCTGCACTTGGGCCCATGTGAATTGAATGGTCCAGCTGTGAGCTTACACAACACGAAGTTTAATACCAAAGTCTAGCCATGGTCTGACCAAGAGCATAAGTTCTGGCTCAGAGCTCCTGATGACCTCCGCTCCCCTCCCAGGATGAACCAGATGGGGCAGGCACCTGCCAAGTCCTGACAGGCTAGCTGTCCTTCTGGGACACAGCAATAGCCACTTACAAGTCAATGTGACTTATAACAGATGAAGTTCATTGCCCAAGTGACCTAGCCTTTTCTGGCCCTGCCTTCTGGTAAAATGTCCACGATTCTGAGCCCAGACACCCATCCTTCATTTGCTCTGCTCTTGTCCGTGTGCCCCTTTCCCTCAGTTTGATCAGAAACTCTCTAGGCCCCCAGACCCCCCAGGGCAGGCAGGAGCCTCTGCCTACCTGCCTGGCTCATCCCTGCCCGGGAATGAATGACCTTTGGCCTGGAGCTCTGTTCCTCCATGGACAACATCATTCTATCTTGGACAGCAGCCAACTGAAGTGAAGAAGAAGATGTTCCTACAATCACAGAGTCATCCCGGATTAATCAGAAGTTTGGTTAAACTCTCAAAGAAGTGGACTTCTAACCATTTCTGGGTCACTGATCTCTTTGAAAAGAATACAGAAGCTATGAACACTTAAAAAAACACACGCACACATCACAAGAAATTCTGCCTGCAGTTTTGGGGTGTTTCTGGAACTCCCAATTGCCTTCCTTGGCTGGTTATCAGGGACACAGGGTTGTCACCAGGCCTGTGGAGTTCTTCTGTTCCACTTGCAGAGTTACTCTGGCCGGTCCTGACTCTCCTGCAGGAGGCAGTCACGTGTGGATCCACATGCTGGACTGTAGAGGTTGCTCCCGGGCCTATGGGTCTTCAATGGGTCAGTGAAGGAACATGAGGATTTGGAAGGAAATCTCTAAATGTCATCTGGAGAATTATTTGAGAGGGTTGTTATCCCCAGGACTCTTGCCTCCTTGAGTCAGAACTTCAGACTCAGGGCATATCAGTCCCAGCCCATGGCCCCTTAGGAAGAGCCCTCAGGCCTGCATGGACACATTGGCCCAGGTGGGACTGCAAACCTCAGTTTGCAGAAACACACTTGTATACACACGCCTACACACACATGCACACGCACAGACATACCTGCACACACAGACACACGTGCATGCATAAAGACAGTGCACACACAGACACACAAACGCACATGCTTCGGATGCACTGAATACTGTATTGGCCTAAGGCAAAATGCTCGAATGTTAAAATCAATAGTTGACTGAAATTAAATTCAAAGCATCTGGATGTTAATAACAGAAAAGAACAAAATAAAAGTATTTAAGCTTATATTTTAAAATGTACTCATCATTACACTTGTATTATAATTTTAGAGATGAAGCGTTCAAAGCCTGGTGATGCAGACCAGGAGGAGGTTTTCTCGGGGCTCCGGGCTCTCCCTCTGCTCTCCTCCTGCCCATCTGAAACGTGAAACAGCGAAGTGAGATCCCCTAAAATACGTGCTCCTCGTTGACCTCAGTTGCAAGTGGTGTCCGAGGACTATTTCCTTCGTATCTGTATGCGGTCTGTCGTGTCTGGATTAGTCCTACAGGCTGAAGGTCCTGATCTGGGAGTTTGCCTTCTGTGAGAGCTTGAGATGGCAGATCTTAACATTCTGCTTTCAGTTTGTCCATATAAGATGTGAAGAATTATCAAATAGAATTTTATTTTTTCTTGAAAGACCAATGACCGCAATGAAATTAAATAACACAAACATAAATGCAGTTATTTATTTTGTTTATTGGTGGGAATGAGTGAATAAGTGTTGAACAGTCAGGCGTGTTCAACTCTTTACGACCCCATGGACTAAAACCTGCCTGGCTCCTCTGTCCATGGGATTTTCCAGGCAAGAATACTGGAGTGGGTACATATTCCCTTCTCCAGGGGATCATCCTGGCCTAGGAATCGAACCGGGTATCCCACTTGCGAGCAGATTCTTTACCCTCTTAGTCACCGGGGAAACCTTGGTAGAAATACTAGCACCCAAACGATTCTAAAAAGATTATAAGCATGAAACAGCTAATTTCTGTATCCCTGTCTGCATCACTATATAAATTTTTATGAATATTTTTGGCCTAGAAGACTTTAAAACAATGGCATTCCTAACACATATTCTCTTTTTAGCTGCTGTTTTGCAATCAATTTCTTTATTTAATTACAGAAAGAATTTTAATAATTTTTGTATATACAATTAATAAATTTCAAATTATCATTTTTTTACAGTTATTTACAATACTGCATATTAAATTATTATTTATGGACTGGTGGAATTTTAAACATACACTATAAAGGGAAATTTTTATTCTGGGTTAATCTAGAATGGTTATCTATGTTTGAAAGTGAGTATTTATATATCAACAATAAATCTAAGTGCTATGCTTTGTTCATGTTGTTAAACAGATTAAACAGGATAATAACCTCCAGGATCACCTAATCCTTGATTCACACAAGATTGTAGAAGCCAAAAAGGACGATGAAATAGGCATACACTTAACTGGGCCTCTAAAGGTCAAGGCTGAAACCAAAACCCAATGCCAGAGTCTGTCCCAAAGATGAATTTCTGTGCATCCTCGTTTGTATGAGTGTGAAACAACACTCACCCTTGCCATAGATGTAGAATTTCTCTTCCTGTCCTGCCTTATCCTGTGCTCCAACGCCAATCCATTCAGTGACTGCTGTCTACCAGCTTCTAAGTTAAGTTCACAACTCACAGCTTGAAAAGCCCTGGAGGGTGCTTCCTAAATTCTGGTTCCCTTCCTTTGTGCTTTAAAGTATCCTCAGGAAGGCATCATCCCATGATCACTCTCCCTTCTTCATTCCCAGCTTCCTTCCCCAGGCACTTGTGAGCGTGGATTTTGTAGGAGGCTCCAGCAATGTGAAGACCTCACCCCTGCCTTAGGAATCCCACACTCCAAGGAGTGAGGAAGTTACCACAAAGGCTACACTGAACATGTCAATCTCATGTTTAGGGTAAGCATGGCATATCATCAGAGCTGAAAGAAGTTTGTCTGTCCTAGGGAGGGGTTCTGTGTGTCTCGCTGGGGAAAGTGATGTCTGAGCTGAGACTTGAAGAAGTGCCTAGATGATGCCAGGTAGAAGGAAGGGAAGGGCTGCGTGGACATGGGAGCCAATGCTGCAGAACCCACTCTATGAGCATGAGCTTCTTCCGGGAGCTCAGGTCTCTGGGACCTTGGAAATGCTCCTCTCCCTTCAGCAGAGAGGGGACTGCTCTCTCCTAGTCCTGGGACCCTGCCTTACAAGCAGGGTGGTCAGGTGGCCCTTGGGACTTTGCAGAGCCTACAGTTAAGAGACCTGAGCTGGGAGGGGCCATCTCATGGCTTACTGACCCCCTTCCCTGGGGGGTAAGCACAGTGAGATTACCCGAGACTGTGAGCCCCACATGAGCAGAGACCCATCTGTGGACTGACCTGATGGGGACTCTGAGAACGCTCACAATAAACACTAGAAGGGAATCCCTCTGGACACTGTGTATCATTAAGGAGTCCGTGGACAAGTGTACTCAGGTCGTCTGTGTGTCTTCTTGCCCCAAGTCCTAGGACAGAGTGCCCGCAGGACTGCATGTGGACCATCACAGCTCTGGTAAAGCCAGTGAGTGGGTCCAAGACACAAAATACACTATCCCAAGGCAGAGAAATACTGTATGCTCAGTTGCTCAGTCACACCCAACTCTTGGTGGCCCATGAACTGTAGCCCACCAGTCTCCTCTATCCGTGGAATTTTCCAGAATACTGGAGTTGGTTGCCAGTTCCTAATCCCTGGGATCTTCCTGACCCAGGGATCAAACCTGCGTCTCTTGCATTCTCCTGCATTGGCAGGAGGATTCTTTAGGACTAACAACGCCTGGGAAGCCCCTCCGTAAAGAAAGAAGGGGTTCACGCTTGCAGGAATCATCAGAAGAGACGTTATTGGAAATAATGAGAGTCAGCTCTGAGTCCTGCAGCCTGAGTTCTCCAGCTGGCCCTGCCCTGTAAGCTTCCTGGGTCCCTGCCATGCCCACCTTTTCCTCTAGCCTGCAAAGCCAGTCATTTCCCCAGGGCTGTCCATATCCGGGCTTGACCCCATGCTGGATACGGTCAAGGTGGGACACTGCCAAGGCCGCTCTGGGACCGTTTGTTAATGGTGACACGTGTGGTGTATCAGTAAGGAAATGGCCCATTAATCACTAGAACATTTTCCCCAAACAAATCTATCAAAGGAGCAGAAAGTGTATATACTGTCCCCTCTGCCAGACCCAGTTCAGCTGTTCCCAGTGCCGAGCAGATGGCTGAGGCGACATCTCCCTCGCCTCGTGACAGTTTAAAACAGCCCAGCAGACTGTGTTTATTATCGGCACCCAGGATGAGCAGACAATATGATTCATCTGTATTGAAAGATGTCATCCACATGAATAGCAAAGTGCTTTTGCTATTAAACATGACTTTCTGGGTTATGGTGATGTCCCACTTAAAGATTCCTACCCAGCCTTACACACGGGGCTGGGAGGGAGGAGGGCGAAACTTACAGTTTTAGGACAAACTTTAATGGAGAGATATGATCCCTCAGGGACGGTTTCACACTTACTGCAAACATATAACTCACATCCACACACCTAAGTCCAAACGATCTCATTTATATTTTTTCATTACTATGGTAGCCACCCTAGTCCAACCCCTTTCACCTGGGGGCTGTGTGAGCCCCCATCTGTCCTTCTGCCTTGACTTCACTCCCTGAAGTCCTTTCCTCCGCCAGCAGCTGAGGAGCTTGGAAAGGGTGATGGAGCCACGGGTGACTTGAAGGAAGCCAGGGCACCCCAAGATGGGAGGCAGACTGTGATGAAAGACCCTCATCACAAATGTGATTAACGACCTCACCGAAAGGCAGAGGGGAAAGGAGGTGCTGACCCAAGTGACTCTGGAAAAAGTGGAGTTTTTGAGGCTAAAGGCAAAAGGAACTGCATGTAGAGAAGATGTACAGATGGCCAACAGGCACGTGAAAAGATGCTCAACATTGCTGATCATCAGAGAAATGGAAATCAAAACCATAAGGAGATATCACCTCACACCTGTCAGAAGGGCTTTCATCAAAAAAAAGGTCTACAAATAATAAATGTTGGTACGGATGTGGAGAAAAAGGAACCCTCCTACACTGTTGGTGGGAAGGAAAATTGGTATAGCCACTGTGGAGAACAGTACAGAAGTTCTTCAAAAAACTAAAAAATAGAGTTACCGTGTGATCCAGCAATCCCACTCTTCAGTATATATCCTAAGAAAGCAAAAATGTAAAAAGATGTGAGTACCCTATACCCTGCAATATTCATTGCAGCATTATTCACAGTAGCCAAGAAATGAAAGCAACTTAACGTGTCCATCAACAGATGAATGAATAGAGAGGATGTGGAACACTTCTCAGCCATAAAAAAGAATGAACACCTGCCATTTGCAACCACGTGGATAGATCTACAGTGTATTGCACTTAGTAAAATAAGTCAGACAAATACTGTGTATTTTCACATATATGTAGAACCTAAAAAGTGAATGAATGTAACAAAAAGAAACACACTCACAGATACAGAGAACAAACTAGTGGTTACCAGTGGGGAGAAGGAAGCGGGGATGGGCAAGATGGCGGTATGGGTAAGAGGTACAAACTACTATTCTGTTTTCCGTAGCAGCTGCCCCAGCTTACATTCTCACTAACAGTGTAGGAGGGTCCGCTTTCCTCCACAGCTTCTCCAGCTACTGTGGAAACCAGTATGGTGGTTCCCCAGAAAGCTAAAAATAGAATGACCATAAGATCCAACAATTCCACTCTTCGGCATACACTTGGACAAAACTATAATTCAAAAGGATACACGTACCCCAATGTTTACGCAGCACAATAGCCAAAACACTGTGGTGGTGGTGGTTTAGTTGCTAAGTCGTGTCTGATTCTTGTGACCCCACGGACTGCAGTCCTCCAGGCTCCTCCGTCCATGGGATTCTCCAGGCCAGAATATCGGAGTGGGTTCCTATTTCCTTCTCCAGGGGATCTGCCTGACCCAGGGATCGAACCCAGGTCTCCTGCATTGCAGGCAGAGTCTTTATCAACTGAACTACCAGGGGAGCCTTGCCAAAACATGGAAACAACCTAAATGTCCATTGACAGCTGAACGGATAAAGAAAACGTGGGTATATACAACGAAATACTGCTCAGCCATAAAAAGAATGAAATAATGCCAATTGCAGTAACACGAAGGCAACTAGAGATTATCATACTAAATCCAATGTCCACTTATTTGTGGAATCTAAAATGTGACACAAATGAGTTTATCTATGAAGCAGAAACAGTCTCAGAGAGAGAATAGACTTGAGGTTTTCAAGGGGGAGGATTGGAAGGAGAGGGATGAACTGGGAGTTTAGGGTTGGTAGATGCAAACTATTACATACAGGATGGAGAAACAGTAAAGTCATACTGTGCAGCACAAGCAACTGTATTCAGTTTCCTGCGATAAGCCATAATGGAAAAGAATATTAAGAAACAGTGCATGTATATGTGTAACTGAATCACATAGCAGAGACTGGCACAACATTGTAAATCAACTATAGTTCAATAAAAATAAGAGATACAAACTATCATGTATAAGCTATATAAGTGACAAAGATATACTGAACAACATGGGGAAATACAGTCATATTTTGTAATAACTTTGAGTAGAGTGTAAAGAAGAAAATCGCAACCCACTCCAGTACTCTTGCCTGGAAAATTCCATGGACAGAAGAGCCTGGTAAGCTACGGTCCATGGGGTCACAAAGAGTCGGACACGACTGAGCGACTTCACTTTCACTTTTCAATCTATAAAAAATACTGAATCATCATGTTGTGCATTTGAAATGAATATAATATTGTAAATAAGTGACACTTCAGTAAAAAGACTATACTCTGGTTGGTAAAGTTGTTTGGCACAGAGGTGTTGGTTAACTGCTCTGAAACCACTCTCCATGTATACCAGAACTGAACAATTAAGTAAAGAGATGGCAAACAGTGGGGCTGGTTTTTCCCTCTTGGAGTTGGAGGTTAGAGATAAGCTAGAATAGGGGATGGAAAGAGCAAGTGACGTTGGCTTAGAGTTGGAAACATCAGCATGAACTCAGTTTTAGTCTAATACAGATACAGATGGATAAATAACAGAAGTAATGATAGATACATGTAAAATATATACACAGGTTAGCAGACACATGTATGTTCCTAAGCTCTTTCTGCTGAGAGAGCCCAAAAGCAATGATACTCCAGTAGCAATGCGCTCAACCAGACTTTCGTTTCTAATACCATTCTCCAGTAAAAGGAAGATGGAATCCTTAGAAAGTAGACTGTTTATAGGGCTAGGGTAAGAAATACATAAGACGAGTCTGAAGCATCTCATAGTGATAGAAAGTAAGGAAGTACTCAAAAGACAAATTGAAAAAAATAAACAATAATGTATAGTTATCAGTGAATTAGTGGTGACAAAGGCATCATACTAATAGAAGAAGTTCAGAGGATATGCGACCCCTCTGTACTATCTTTGGAGCTTGCCTATAAATCTCAAACTACCCTACAATAAAAAGTATTGGAAAAATCTATAATGGCACCCAATGTTCTTAACTCTCCCTTTTTTTATCCGCTCCTCCTTTGTCTCACTTTCTTACTCATTTCTCTCCAGTCACAAGGGCCTCCTTTCTGGTCCACCTGTCTCTGTCATTCCAGATATCTTGAACTTCCAGGACTTTCCAGGGGCTGTCACCTCTGCCTGAAATGCTTTTTGTCATGTGCCTGGCTCTTTTTCTCACATCAGGTCCAAGCTGAAATCTCACCTCTTTGGAGAAATGTTCCTGGAAAACTCAAGCCCAAGTGGTGTCTCCATCACCAGATACCCCCACTGTGCACGCACGCGCGCACACACACACAGAGGTATTCCGTTATTCCATCACCTTGTTTATATTTTTCATTGCACCCACAATTGTGTTTAATAATCTGGCTTATTATCTGTCTCCCCAGTGAGATGCTAAGATTTCAAAAGAAGGCATATTCTCACTAAGTACCCAACATTTAGCTTAGACTTGGCGCTTGAACTTGTTCAACCCCTGTTCATTGCACCCGAACTGCCTTCAAGGTCTGTCTCACCTCCTGAACCATGAGATTCTCAAATTTAAGGACTGACTTGTTCTCTTGTATGTAAAGGGATCTGGCATGTGATTGGTGCTGAATCAAGGTTTGGGCACTGAACGACTGGGAAGAGGAACTGAAGTGAAAATTTTAATATTAATAGTATGCGAAGCTATGCTCTGCACTCCCTGAAAACATTTGACTCTCAGAAGATTCCACTCTGTCTCTCTAGCCAGATTTTAAGATCTCGCAAGACAGGAACTCCTTCCTACTCTCCACGGTGCCCCTTTATCATCACCAACCACTCACATAGCTGTGTCTTTGTTGAGGAGAAAAATGGCAAGCGCCTCATAGCCCTGAGTGGTCTGAGCTGGGGGGAGGGAGTTGGTGAGAAGGGTGTCACTGTCCATGGATTCTCCCTGGATCTGGGGTGCAGAGGCCATAAAAATTCACTTTCCGTGGGGAAGACCATGCTGTCAACCACCAATACTTGTAAAAGATTGATAATCTCATACATTTTTTTTTTCCTGTGCCGTGTGCTTAGTTGTTCAGTCATGTCTGACTCTTTGCAAATCCATGAACTGTAGCCACCAGGCTCCTCTGTCCAGAGGGATTGTCCAGGCAAGAGTAGTGGAGTGGGTTGCCATACCCTCCTGCAGGAGATCTTTCCAATCCATGGATTTATTCCAGGTCTTCTGCGTTGCAGGCAGATTCTATACCATCTGAGCCACCAGGGAAGCCCTAAAATGTATTTAATAATTGCTTAGTTTCTTAGTCACCAGGTAATAACTAAGATCTTTTGACTTTATTGACTATGCCAAAGCCTTTGACTGTGTGGATCACAATAAACTGTGGAAAATTCTGAAGGAGATGGGAATACCAGACCACCTGACCTGCCTCTTGAGAAACCTGTATGCAGGTCAGGAAGCAACAGTTAGAACTGGACATGGAACAACAGACTGGCTCCAAATAGGAAAAGGAGTACGGCAAGGCTGTATATTGTCACCCTGCTTATTTAACTTACATGCAGAGTACATCATGAGAAATGCTGGGCTGGAGGAAGCACACACTGGAATCAAGATTGCTGGGAGAAATATCAATAACTTCAGATATGCGGATGACACCACCCTTATGGCAGAAAACGAAGAAGACCTAAAGAGCCTCTTGATGAAAGTGAAAGAGGAGAGTGAAAAAGTTGCCTTAAAGCTCAACATTCAGAAAACTAAGATCATGGCATCCAGTCCCATCACTTTGTGGCAAATAGATGGGGAACCAGTGGAAACAGTGTCAGACTTTATTTTTTTGGGCTCCAAAATCACTGCAGATGGTGATTGCAGCCATGAAATTAAAAGACGCTTACTCCTTGGAAGGAAAGTTATGACCAACCTACATAGCATACTAAAAAGCAGAGACATTACTTTGCCAACAAAGGTTCGTCTAGTCAAGACTATGGTTTTTCCAGTAGTCATGTATGGGATGTGAGAGTTGGACTACAAAGAAAGCTGAGCACTGAAGAAGTGATGCTTTTGAACTGTGGTGTTGGAGAAGACTCTTGAGAGTCCCTTGGACTGCAAGGAGATCCAATCAGTCCATCCTAAAGGAGATCAGTCCTGGGTGTTCATTGGAAGGACTGATGTTGAAGCTGAAACTCCAATACTTTGGCCACCTGATGCGAAGAGCTGACTCATTTGAAAAGACCCTGATGCTGGGAAAGATTGAGGGCAGGAGGAGAAGGGGACGACAGAGGATGAGATGGTTGGATGGCATCACCGACTCAATGAACATGGGTTTGGGTGGACTCCAGGAGTTGGTGATGGACAGGGAGGCCTGGTGTGCTGCGGTTCATGGGGTCGCAAAGAGTCGGACATGACTGAATGACAGAAGTGAACTAAACTGAATAACTAAGATGGGCCAAGTCAGGAGACTCATTAAGAAATGACTCTCTCAGTTTAGGAGTTATTTCAGAGATCTCTGATCAGCCACCGTGAAGGAGTTATCCAGACTGGGGTATGAGGAAAGGGAGGAGCCAAAGACTTGTTGAGGGTCACACAGGGCAACTTACTGGGAAGTGGTGTCCCAGAGGACCCAGCCTTATTTCAGGAGTCTGCGCTTCAGCTGAGTTCTGTTCCCCCACCCCAAATGTCCAAAAGCATGTGATAGAAATAAAACACTATGACTTTCAGGAGTCGGCTGAGACCCCTGGCTCAGGGAAGGGGCTGGGAGCCGGGCTGAAGTCTGAGCTCATTCTAAACAGACCATTAATTTACCCAGCAAATATTTATTGACCAGAAAACGGCTGCTTGGAGAACTTCTTGATCTTTGAAACTATCCCATATGTCTCCTTTATCGTTCTCTCTCTGTCTCTCTCCTTTTTTTTTTTCATGTTGGCTCAGAATCCTGGTAAGAAGCCTTGAAAAGAAAAAGTCCTCTGAGTTAGCAGCTAGCTCGGGAGGTGGGGAAACTGCTATAAGGATGTGGGCCCATCCCTGGCATCCATGGGAGGGACCCAAGGGCACTAGAGGAAGCTGATAGCCGAGGGGAGAGGAGTGCGCTTGGTATGTCCGGGGGTCCCGCATTGGAGGCTCAATTCAGATGAAGTGGACTGTTTATCATAACCAAGGTTTACAGAGTTACTACAGAGTCACGGCCACAGAGCACATATGCTTCATTTCCTGGCTTTCCTGTGTCCTTCCTCAGCTGTCCCTGAAGATCCTAGGATGTGGCAGACTCCCGAGTCTTTCTCACCCAGCCCCTTTGAGACTCGGTCCTTTTGATTTATCATTCCCTCTCTGCTCGCTGGGGTTATGCAGCAGAACCTGCCATACTGTTCTGGGTTAGGCCCCCAAACAACTGATCTTTGTTAAGATGCTGCCTCACATCCAAGTGGACTGTGACTGTGCATAGTGGCTGGGTCCCTGGACTTCGGGATGTCTGGTCTGGATGCTCGGAAGTCCATTGTGTTCCCTCCATTTCCTTTTCTGGTTTTCAGTTAAGTGAGGTTAGGGACAGCTGACTCTGGATAACAGAGGCCAAACCTGGTATTTCTCGATGGTAAGGGAAGCGGAGACTATGGCCTTTTGAGGAAATATATGCACGTGAGGCAATGCACAGCTGCAACATCTGGCTTTATAAAACTAAAAATAGCACCTCATAAAATGTATTTTATTCTCTTACTTTGACAACCAAAACACACTTTCCATTACTCATGACTCAGTAAGTCTTACTGGTACAAGAATCCTGTGATTAGATGCAGGCTTGACAAGGTTTTGGTCACATGGCCTCACCACTGCCCCTTACTCCTCACTGTCCCTGGTCATCGAGGAGCCCTGACTCCACCACTCATGGTACAGCCCCTCTTAGAGGGTCCTTCTCTCCTCTTGTTTACTGCAACCCTATTTCCCTCCTTGGACTCCCCTCCCAAAGCCACTCTCATACTCCACATGCTTTTTTCCCCAGCATCAAAAAAACCTACAAACAGTAAATGCTAGAGAGTAAAGGTGTATATTCCCACTTCTTGCACTGCTGGTGGGAATATACACTGGTACAGCCACTCTGAAGAAAAGAATGGAGGTGCCTTAAAACACTAAAGATAGAGCTACCACATGACCAGGAAATCCCACTCTTTGGCACATATCCAGAGAAAAACATAATTCAAAAATACACATGTATCTCAATATTCATTGCAGCCTTACTTATAATAGCTAGAACATGGAACCAACCTATGTGTTCATTGATAAATGAATGGATAATGAAGATTTGGTACATACATAAATGGAATAATAATCAGCCATTAAAAGGAGTGAAATCGAATCATTGATGTGGATGGACCTAGAGTCTATCATACGGAGTGAAGTAAGTCAGAAAGAGAAAACCAATATCCATGTGCTCCTGTGTTTGAAGAGTCTGCCATCTTGTCTACACTTTCTACCCTTCCTTTTCTTGGTTATTTATCATGTTTAAGTCAGTGCTCCATATTCCCAGAAAGCATTCCTATACCAGATGCTTGAGTCCCTTTCTACCCCAGGACTCATCACTATTCTGGATGACTTGAATTTGGGCTTGAACAGACGGACGTTGTTCTTTCAGCTTCTCAACCCAATGGCATCTTCTTCCATTCAGCTTCAGGCATTTGGTCTCAGGGCCCTATCTCAGACTTGTCCCTAGAATTTCTCCACGTCTCAAATCTTAAATCCTTCTACCCAAGGAAGATCCTGACCACAAGGTGCCATCATTCCGGCTGCCTTGTTCTCCAGCTCCCCTTCCACTTGCTGGAGACTCAGCGAGACTCATGAGCAGTTGATCCTGTGGTCTTTTCTCCATCTTCCTGCTCGCCTCCCTCTCACCGCTGCTGTTCTGATACGCAGCCCAGACCTTGGGCTGTCACTTATTCATGGCCTCAAAGCCTTCCCTTTTCCTGTCCTTGTCCTTTTATCTGCTCTTCCAGTAAAGTCCAGTCATGATTTCACTTCTGCTCTGCATATCCTGAGGCCCCCAGGGTCAACCAGGACTTCCAGGCTGTGTGGTCAGCTTTCTGCGTGGCCCTGGCCAGCCCTTTGTCACACCCTATGGCTAGGATTGTTTTCTCAAAGCTTTATCATTTCCCTAACTCTGATCTCTCCTCCTGTGATCCTCCACTTTGAAAAGACTGTCTTAGCGCTAAGTAAGAGGCACCACTGGAGTCTCAGAAAACTTCCAGCTTTCTTCCTGATTCTTTGGATTATATCTGCATTAGCACACGACCTGACGTCTTCGGCCCTTTCTCCCATTTACAAAAGATGAGTTGTCTCCTGCGAGAACGACTTCCTACTTGTGTTCTGTACCTCTCGTCTGGTCTCCTCAGAGGTTCGCATCCCTCCATGCTGCATTTGCAATCTCAGCTGTTGACTCTTTTTATTCCCCATATGAGTGTCCTCAAAACGCTTGCATTATAACATTGAAATAGTTAGAAAAGGTGCTCAATAAAGGGTATTAGGATAAAAAATGATAGTGGTAAAATATCTTCATGTCTCTGTCATTTATTGTTATTGGTAGTGCAACCTGAGAAAGTTGTTTAATCATTCTGCTCTTCTGAAAATAATGATTATTCTTGGAATTATTGTGAGATTGAATGAGCTCAGAGTTTGAATACACTTAAAACAGTACTTCGCATCTAGTAAGCCTTTTGTTGCTGCTATTATTTCAGGGATATGAATTTTAGTGGCAATCAGAATTAGAGATTTTGTGGAAAGAGACTTGTAAATTTGAAATACATGTATGAAAATAAGTCAAGAGCTTTAAAATATTAGAAAATCTTTCGGTAAATTCCTTTAATACTCTTACTATTCTTTGTAAGGTTAATCTGACTGAGAAACCATAGAACTCACATTTTAAACTGTGACAAAAGAATGGCGGCCTGAAAATGTTCTATCTTTAAGTATAAAGGAGGTAAGAAATGACTTAAGCATCAGAATGATATGAGCATTAGAAAACATTCTCTTGAAAACAGAAATAAAGATAAAAGGATACACATAAAGTTTGGCTAAACAAAAACATATGAGGTCATTAAAGAAGCCTTACACACACATGAAAAGACAGAAAAGAAAGTGATATTTTTTATTTTTTATTGAAGTATAGCCAATTTACAATACTGTGTTAGTTTTAGGTGTACAAGAAGTGATATTTACAGAGAAATAATGCCTTGGCCTGTCACTAACTTTTTTATATTCTCATCCTAAAATCAGCTAAAAACAAAAGAAAGAAAAAGTCCTTTTGAAACATTTGTGTCTGATCCAATTTTGGTCTCTATTTTCAGCAGGCTTAGATTAAAACTCAACCATTCAATAGAGAATGATCTGGTAGTTACATGAAGCCCTATAATTTGGAAACAGAAATGGAAGCAAACACACCAGTGAGTGAGCATCTCGTTTGGCAGAAAGCATTTATTGCAGACTACCTCCAGTACCCATCCACCGTTTCAGGGCAAAATTACCCTTCTTAGAGCTCGGATGTCTCTCTGTGTGATGAACGGTGCTGTCTTTCTCAGGAAGTCAACCCCTCCATTGTAGACACCATGATGTTTACCGACAGAGCTGGACAGCCATCCCTGCCGTCACTGGGGTTGTCATGGTGATGACTCCTAATTCGTAGAGTCCAGGTGAGAGTTTCATGAGTTCACGTACACAGCATACTTAGAACAGTGCTTGATGTACCTGTCATATAAGTGCTAGATACATTTGTTATCAGAATGTATCCAAATATTTGTTGTTGTTGTTTAGTTGCTAAGTTGTGTTCAACTTTTGTGACCCCATAGACAGTAGCCCTCCAGGCTCCTTTGTCTCTAGGGTTCTCCAGGCAAGAATACTGGAGTGGGTTGCCATTTCCTTCTCCAGTGGATTTTCCCAACCCAGGGATCCAACCCTCATCTCCTGCATTGGCCGGTGGATTCTTTACCACTGAGCCTCCTGGGAAGCCTTCCAATATTAACGTATTCTTAAAGTCTGCTGTTCTCATTGATGATTACCTGTCAGTTCAGGATGGTCAAGAATGACTCCTTTCCTTAGGTTAAGCAGGAACTGTCTTCAGACAATCCTTCCTTCCTAATTTAAAAATCCCATTTCCACAAACACCATTAAAAGGAAAATCTGTGAATGATCCAAATCCTACTTCCATAAAACCATGTATTTTACACCACAAAGCCAAATATAGCAACAGAATTCTGCTGCTCTTTGGACTAAAAATATTTTATACCAAATTTACTCTTAGAGTAAGTACAACATTGTGGTTCAAATCATGCCTTTCAATTCCACATCTAAATTTATGATTCAAATCTGGTGAATGTTTTACAAGAGACGTGATTATTAGTCTTGGAGTAATTGATCTATCTTTCTACTGTGTGAGAGCTTAATACAAGTTGTCAAAATTTTTAGACGCTAAAGCATCCCTGCATTTGCTAATCCTATTTATTAACTATCAAAATGTTTCGAGGCAATAGACTCATAGATTACAAATTAACAGCAGGTGATTGCTAAATATACTGCTTTTCAAATTTGAACATTTTCCTGTAATTTTCTAACTTTACTTTGAATTAAAAATGCTTTTTCTTAAATAGTTTCTCAGCAAGTATTTAGGATTGTTCGTGGTAATTAGACTGTAAAACTCTTTCACTTTTTAGAATATATCATGGTACCATTTGCATGTATAATAGTTTTTTTTCCCAAAAAATGTGTGGGTTTGATCTTTTAAAATGGTGCTCATTGGAGAGTTGTTGATTGTGTAGAGGTCGATTCTATGTAGATAATTGGAAGAGCTATATTACAACTAAACCAATGGAAGCTCTATAAATATGTTAAACATTAAAATTTTTTAATTTTAAAATAAAGCAGAAATACAGCACACTAAATACATAAAATAAAAATAAGTTATACTAAATCAGTAACCATTGATACAATCATGTCGACCCCATCCAACTGTGATCCTAAATTATCCATCCAACATCATGATAATTGTGATGATGACTATGATATGATGAAGATGAAAGAGGAAAAGAAGAAGAAGATGGATACTATTGGAAAGGGAAAACCACCCTTGGGCTTTTTCTCAGCAACTCATAAACTTTTCTTAGTGAATTTACTTATTTACTTAATTTTATGCCAAACATTTTCTCTGTAGTTAAATCTGTAATAACCTGATGACTGTTTTGTAAGTTTGAATAAACCAATCTTTTCTGAAGGTACTTTCATCACACTTTTGAACAAAGTGCAAAACGACTAATCATTTTTGAAGGAATTTTGTCCTCCTTGCAGGGGTGCCCCGAGCCATTGTGTTTTTTGGGTTTTTTTTTTTCTGAAGTTCCAGCTTTATTCATGAAAGGCACTGATTTTCTTTGCCTCCGCAGTAAGTTTCAATCATGAAATTTCCTCCAAGTTCAGACCCATTTGATGATGCCCTGAGCTCTGCAGGGTCCCTTCCAAGAGCCCCAGTCCCAGGCAGTTCTCTGGATAGAGAAGAGCCAAGCTAATTTTGCTCAGGCTGAGAAAACAACTCTCAAATGCCTGACATCATTCAAATGTTCTCTGACCAAGCTTCTTTATCCAAGGAATCTCAGAGCACAGTTTTGCCAAGACTATTATGCCAATTGAGGAACACCATCTCTCCAACCTTCTTTCCCAGCCCCCTGGCAGAGAAGGCCATAAATAGTTGCTCTGAAGGAAATGCGAAGTGGGGATCATGCTTGGTGGCCACAAATGGGACAAAAGCTTGGAAACTTTGTAGCAGAGAAAAGGGTAAGAACTCTCAAAGCCAGCCAGGAAGAGAACAGCCTCATAACAATGTCTGCTGTGCCACCTAAAAGCTGCGAGTTAGGTTTTATTTATTTAGAATGTTAAGACTCCAGCCCAGGAGACAGTCTCAGGTGACCCCAAGAGAGCTGACTTGGAGGAGGGAGGGGAGGAGCCAGGCTATATACAAGTTTGCAACAAGGGGCAGGTAATCTGAATATGAAAAGATTACTGTTAATCAAGAGACAACAACTAAATCTCTCACATGAAGAGATTTAGTGATCTTCTATGTATGGGAAGATGCAAGTGTCCACGCTTGCTGAAATTGTTTCTTTCATATGCATCTATTTTTGTTTTTTTCAATAGAATGTCAGGTTGCCAAGGTTTATTGAGACAGGCACAAACAATCCTCACAAAGGGCTAGTGTCTCCACTTGACAGATGGAGAAACTGAGATGCAAGAAGTTTGGTAAGTTATCTGAAGTCCCACAGCAAAGAAGAGGCAAAGCGGGATTCAAATCTGGACTTTTTGACTTCAAAGCCCCTCTCATGATGACCCTTATGAAGCTCTGTGTGTGTGATTTAACCATTAGAAATTACAGAAATAAAAAAAAATAGTACGTGAAACTGAGGAATCTTTGGGTAAAACTGGGAAATAGACTATTTTCCTTTAGTTGTCCTGCCAGCCTGTGCCCTGCACTGCACATATCCCCACCCCCAGCTCTAAAAGCAACACAGCGCAACTCTGCCCAACATCCCTTTACCATCTGGAAGTTTCTTGAACTCTATTCCTATCTTAACTTCTTACTTTTGTGTCCTTTTTTCCTAATTAAAAATTTATGAACACTAATCAGAAGTGAAAGTCTCTCAGTCGTGTCCGACTGTTTGTGACCCCATGAACTATACAGTCCATGGAATTCTCTAGGCCAGAACACTGGAGTGGGTAGCCTTTCCCTTCTTCAGGGGATCTTCCCAACCCTGAGATCACCAAACCCAGGTCTCCTGCATTGCAGGCGGATCCTTGACCAGCTGAGCTATGAAGGTAGCCCTAATCAACTAATAAACTATTGCTCCCAAATACTGTATTCTATTTTAACAAGAGTTTCCTGCAAACATATATCTTGTTCCAGAGATGTAACTTGACTGACAGAAATTTCCCAAAACGTGGCCCTTCATCTTGACACACCTTTTGGTTAGTCTGGTCATCCTGTCTCTGCAATTCACTGTAAAATTGCTTGTCTTGACCACTAGGTTGGTCTGAGGAATCGCATCTCTCTAGGGAGATGGTAGATAGCTTTTCCACTGTCTTCCTGGAGAATTCAAAGGGGAAATAAACATTATTTATCACAAGACTCCAAAACTTGTAAATAGCTAAGACTTGGGATAGAAAACATCCTGGAGGTCTTCAAATGAAAGTTAACATTTAGGAGGGTCTGCTTGATCCATGAGCTCTGGCGAGACTTTGACATTCTACATTCTCTGACCTGACCGTATAAATAATACAGCTGTGGCAGATAAGTGAAATAGCCCTGGGAAAGCTCCCCAGGTCTTTATCTGCAGCCTGGAAAGACAATGTGTGGCTGAATTTCCTTTCCTAAAGCAATCACACTCCTGGACCTCTCCTGTGGATTTTGCCACTACAAACAAGCCGAGTTTTCCTGGAAAAAATGTCAATTGTTCCATATAGAAAAGATCTGCAAAAAGGTTCTGTATTATCTTCCTTTATACTGCTTCCCTTTCTGTCTGGAATAACATAACTTTACGAGGAAAGGACAGAGAAGACCATGACTAAATAATTATTCCATGAACAGCTCAAAAAGGCCAGCTATGGTTTCACTCCCGTTCAAAAGTGGAAATAATATTTCTTTCAGCTGCTACCCATAAAATATTTTTTGATGTGTAATGTGATGTGTAGCCCTTATGCTGTATGGATATTCTTCCACGAGGAATTTCTTCCATATCAGCAGTGGCTTTTCAGAATTCCCACAGGTAATTCTGTTTTGCTGTTGTTGTTTAGTCGTCAAGTCGTGTCCGACTCTTTTGCGACCCCCTAGACTCCCCTGACTGTGAAATTTCCCACGATTTTGGAGTGGATTGCCATTTCCTTCTCCAGGGGGTCTTCCTGATCCGGGGATGGAACCCACATATAGGCAGGCAGATTCTTTACCACTGGGCCACCTGGGAATTGCCCAACTCTCTGTATAATTGCTTATATTTAGGGATACAGTGAAAACTCTTTCTCTACTTAGGATCTCTTGTTATAAATCAATAAAGACAACCAAGATTTTCTAAAAGCTTTACCATGCAGCTTTCAGAGTGTGACTTTCTAAAGCTTATAAAACATAACTCATAGAACTATACAGCGAGCATATTTTAAACATTTATTTAACTAATGAATGAGGGAACCAGAAGGATGAACACTGGTTCAAAGGCAGAGACTAGTGTCTATGATCAGTGGGGAAAATAATTTTGAATAAATTTGCAAAGTTAGAAACAAAACTGGTAATTGTTTATGGGGGGATCCCCTAAAATCCAAAGCAATAAAAATTTGGTCTTGTCTCTGCCAGGCAGAAATCATTTGCTCCCCATCCTCCATCTATGCTGTTTTCACATCCACATCGATAACAAATATTCAATCAAATTGAAAGAAAAGCTTTCTAGAGTTTCAGATGCCTCTTGAATGCATTTGGTAAATTGTTGGCTGTTAGGCTAGTCTGACATTGAAAGATCACACAATAATTTTTCCCCTTATTTCTGAGCTTTGGATAATTTTTAACACTTCTGTTCTGGGATAACTGCAAGAGAATCGTTAATGAAATGGGATTTTCTGGCTGTTAAATCCCAGAACTTCCCTGAAACCTCTTTCCACAGATCCTGCCTTTCCAATAGAATTATTGTTCATAGTTGACTCAGGACAGTTCAGTGCCTTTGGGGAGTGGTGCATTGGCCCTCAGCACGGAGACTGTGATAACAATACTGACATCTGTGTGTAGGCTTTGTTTTATTCATTTTATTTTTCATTTTGTCAATTTATTATTTCTTGTGCAGGCTTTGAAGCGATTTCTGTAGTTTGAAGCGAGCTTTCATGTGCCTTGGTTTCTTTGCCCTCTCACTGGATATCTGCAGAACAGCTGTCTTTAGTCTAGTTATTTACTATAAATATTTCATAAATAGGCAAATTGTTTGGAATTCCATTTCTCTATTTGCATCAGTGACAAAATCAACAAAATTCTTTCAAAAAGAAGGGGACATTAACATGACCAAGAAAACCGAGAGAAGAACGTTGCAACGACCCATGTGTCCCCAGAAACACCTGCTGACAATGGGCAGCGTGTCCAGGCCATGCCTCTGCTGGGCACGACTGCCTGGCCTGAAAACAGCATTAAAATGCAAATGGAGGCCAAGTGCCTCAACCCCTCCCACCCCGAGGCTAAAAAGACTTCCTTTCAGAGGCTTCTGCTCCAAATGCAAATGCCCAGCCTTTGTTCCTTCAGTTCTTAGGAATTTCTCCTCCGCACAGAAGCCCACATCGTTTTTAAAGTGCAAAGCGCCAATTTCATCCACAGGTCTTAACAGAGAGGGTTAAGTTTAACCAGTAGGGGAAAGTCCACCTACTGCTCTGGACCTTGTGAGAGGCCTGAGAGCCTAACAGCTCCGTTGTTTCAGTTTTTTGTGGTTGTTGTTGACTGACATCTAGTTGATTTTCAGTGTTGTGTTAGTTTCAGGTGATTTAGTTATACATACGTACATACACACGTAGCTGTTTTCGTCAGTCTCTTTCCCTCACGGGTTACTACACAACACTGAGTCTAGTCCTCGTGGTGCACAAGTCCTTGCCGGTTAAGCTCTGTTTCAGTTTTACGAGACCTGCTACCCAGAATTTCCAAGAATTTGAATATTTCTGAGAAACTACGCAACAAGTCCCAGGGATGATGTCAAAACGGTAACTGTGTTAAAATCTAAACTTTGATGGTATCTGCTTTCTTCCGAACACGTAGCTTTCACTCTGAGAGGGTCTAAGAATTCCAATCCAGGCCCTTGTCATACTGTCATAGCCATGTGTTCCAGGACACAAACTCACTCAGAAGGACACTTTAGATAGTGGAGTGCAGTTGATTACACCGGCGGACCCACGGCAGAGTCTCCTCTTAGCCAAGGACCCCAACCAGTTTTTGTGAAAACCTTATATACTCTAAGTGTACGTGCCCAAACCCACCTCCCCAAATTCCCTGAAACTCGTCTGAACAAAGAAAAAGAAAGATACAATCAAAGTTAACCCATGATTCATATGCCTTAAGCCTAGGTAGTTAACAGTGGACAATTATCAATAGGCCTGTGGTCATACCCCAATAAGCATAATACAATGTATAATTCTATTCGGTTACACAGATGAATAGGATATTCTTTTAGGCGATGGAGAGTCTAGCTATGAGCCTTGGGGCTCTTCCATCCAGAGGGCCTGGTTTTCCAGTTGGTATGTCGTTTCCACAGATACTGGGCCTATAGCTCAAAGTCCACAGTCCGGCCCAACAGGGAGTCCTGCTTTCAAGATGGAGCCTGTTCTGTCTGTTTCCTCCTTCAATATCTGGTCTTCATGGCCCAAGGTCTGAGTGTCAAGCTTCAACCCCTTCTATTTCTCTGAGGTGGGGTGTCCAGGGCTGGCCACCCTGGTATGTCAGGTCAGGTGGCATACACAGAGCGGAAGCTGGGATAGCCAGTCAGTGCCCAGGCTCCTGCTGCCCCATGTGGTCACTAGGCGCTGAACATCTGGCTGGGAATTTCCCTCAGGGACTTTGGGGACCCTCTTTGGATCCTTGGTCACCTTCTGAAGTACTCCCAAGCTTCATGGTCAAGACCCTTGTAGGGAATTTAGGGCGAAATGGCCTTCAATGGCACACTGGTCAGTGTCCCAAAAGGCATTTATTCAATATGATGCAAGCTGACCACACGATTCTCTTCTCTGGAAGCAGGAAGTAACTTCTCGTGAGTCCCTATTATTTTCTGATGATTGTTTCTTTGGAGATAGAACAGCTTGGGATTTTTAGCAAAGAAGCATAAAGAGTTTTCTTTTGCTGAACTTCAGGTAAAGCTCAATAAAAAAGAAAATGGCACCAATATGGAGACTTGCTTATGGCCTTAAGTTGGTTGTGAAAAGAAATGGTTAGAAGAGAACTGCTTATTTGATCTTTAATCATCCAAGTGACTCCAAATGTCCCAGATAGGAGTGGACCAATCGTTTCATCCCTACTCTAGCACAAGGAAGGACTGCTGACCCAGGACCTTTGAGGGGCGGCTCTCCTGTGACCAAGGACAAACCACTGACTAATCCCTCTCTCATCCCTTGCCACTTCCTCCACTGGGGCTGTTTCAGTGGAAAACAGCTTTTCCCAGCACTGGAGTCCTCCCTGAGGTAAAAGGATCCATGTAGGATCAGCCCCTTTTTAGTTTTGTGTTCACTGACAGCTGGTTGTCTAGTGAAGGCTGTGGTTTTCCCAGTGGTCATGGATGAGTGTGAGAGCTGGACCATAAAGAAAGCCGAGCACCGAAGAATTGATGCTTTTGAACTGTGGTGTTGGAGAAGACTCTTGAGAGTCCTTGGACTGCAAGGAGATCCAACCAGTCCAACCTAAAGGAGATCAGTCCTGGGTGTTCATTGGAAGGACTGATGCTGAAGCTGAAACTCCAATACTTCGGCTACCTGATGCGAAGAGCTGACTCATTGGAAAAGACCCTGATGCTGGGAAAGATTGAGGGCGGGAGGAGAAGGGGACGACAGAGGATGAGATGGCTGGATGGCATCACCGACTCGATGGACATGAGTTTGGGTAAACTCTGGGAGTTGGTGATGGACAGGGAGGCCTGGTGTGCTGCAGTCCGTGGGATCACAAGGAGTCAGTACACGACTGAGCAACTGAACTGACTGAACTGACATGTGGCCAAAGTGGTGGTCTGCCTTTTGCCCTGAGTATCACAGAATGTTCCACTGACATACATCTGTGGACCTCTGGCCACAGGGACTACGGTTGACAGAGGTTGGGGGACTGACCTCATAGCACCCCCTTTGTTTTCCACATCACAAAGCAGCTGAGAATTTTAGCCCATGTGCTCAGGCAGGCAAGAAATGGCTTGTCTTTATTTTCCTCAAATTAATCTGTCTGACTTCACCAGTTCAACCCTTCGGACTGGAGAGAATTGAGCCTCCTGTTACGACTGCCTCCCTGCACACCCTGTATTTCCAGGTTTATGTGTCACCGACTCCCAAAGGGAGCAGGGCCTCTGATATTCAATCTGTCATGTATGTGGTCTGGCAGTGACTTGCTCTGTGCTCCCTTCCACACCGCTGGAAGCCCCAGCCAAGGCAGAGGGTCCAGGGCTGGCACCCAGACCCTTAAATGTCCACTTTGGACTCTAGGAGGCCCAGTCTCCTCCTAGGAATGTGCTCAGGGGGCAGTGTGCAGGTAACCCTTGCCCACAGGCCCTGTGGACATCAGATCTATTCTCGATCTGAGAAAATCTCTGCACCTCCTTTTCACCTTTCCAAGTCCGGGGCATGTTCAGTGAACTGAAATAGAACCAGGAAAGCTTGTCTCCAGGCAGCGCAAGGTTGCCTGGCACTTGTCCCTGTAGCTGGGAAGTACGGAGAAGCTACTTCTTCTTGAAACAGCAAGGACATTCACAGATTTAGGGTCTCACTGGAAATCCAACAGCCACCTGCAACATGGTGGTATGCAGGTGAGGGGGGACCACGGAGGCAGACCCTGGGGGTCTCAGAGACATCCCCTTTCTGCCACTGCCCCCCTGTCTGTTCTGCATCCCAAGGGTCTGGGTGCTGCAGGCGGGGAGCCCACGGTCCTCACACCTCTGCTTTCCTACTGGCTTTCCAGTGGAAGCCCGTCAGGCGAAGGCAGGGCAGGAGGGAGGTGAAGCCTGGTGTTGTTCCTCCTCCCTTGTCCAGGCAGCATCTCTCGAGACACTGAGTCTCCTCCTGCTGTGTGCCAGTTCCTGCTCTGTAAGTCCTTGTGGTTCCAAATTCCATCCTGTGAAGTCTCTGTATTAAATTGTCTCTTTGTTCAAATTTAGAATGACTGCTGTCATCCCGATCTGATCCTGACGTGGCCACTTATTACTGTGTGATTTGGGGCAGCTGTTTTAACTTTCTGTGCCTCAGCTTTCCCATTTGGCAAAGGGGTAACTTTGGGAAACTTTTGGGTGGCTTAGATGAGCTAATACTTGTTGTGGTGGTTTAGTTGCTAAGTCGTGTTCGACTCTTGCGACCCCATTGACTGTAGCCTGTCAGGCTCCTCTGTCCATGAAATTCTCTAGGCGAGAATACTGGAGTAGGTTGCTGTTTCCTTCTCCAGGGAATCTTCCCAACCCAGGGTTTGAACCCGAGTCTCATACTTAGCCCCTGTTATTTGAACATCACATCCCTAGTGGCTCAGATAGTAAAGAATCTGCCTGCAATGCAGGAGACAGGGGTTTGATCCCTGGGTCAGGAAGACTCCCTGGTGAAGAGAATGGCAAGCCACTCTAGTATTCTTACCTGGAGAATCCCATGGACAGGGGAGCCTGGCAGGTTAAGTCCATGGGGTCGCAGAGAGTTGAATATGACTGAGCGACTAACACTTTCACTTTCATAATAAATAACAGTTATTATAATTTGTACCAGGGAAAACTGCACGTGGGTTGAACAGCCTCTGTAGGTGGTAACTGCACATTGGACTCACCAACTGTGAATCACAGACTGAAAAAGTCGTTCCCCTGTCTGTTCTTTCTGAATACATCAAGGCTTTCAGTTCATTTCTAGTGAGTCTTCATCACATCCCTAACTTTCAGTCTCCCCTTCCTTCTGAGAAAGAATAGGCCTCAGATGTGTGGGAAGAATCTGATAGCATCATAGCATAGGTCTGTTTACAAGGACTTCGTTTTACAGCCAACTTTTAGTGATAGCAAGTGATACTAGTTTTTCATTTTGGGAGGTAATTTTTAAAGCACCCTTAACAATGAATTCATTTAAATTAAAAAAATAAAATGATTGGTCGGAAAAAACACAGAAGTAAAAATGTGTGCAGGTCCAGTGGTGCTCAGACGACCTCAGTGGGGAAGCCCGCTTCTGCAGAATGTGTTCTCTGGGTCTACACCATGAACAGGGACACCGGGCAACAAAGATAGCTTCTACCTTCAAGGCGAGCACCGTTCACAGCCAAGATCCACAGGAGTCAAATGACAGAACAGAACTAAATAGTAACTAATTTGTTACAGATGCAGATTCTGCAGACGTTCAAAGATGTGGGAGAAAAAGGGTGTTAGCAGAGGATGAAGGGGGAGACTAGGGGAGGCCTGAGCGTGGACACAGGTGCAGAGGAAAGGGGCAGGGCCCTGGGGAGGGGCGCAGGGGGAGCGAGCGTGACGTGGGACGGGTTTTGAGTTTCTGGGGTAGAGCCGCAGCTCCGTGTCAGTGGGGTACTGCGGAGTGTTAAGGAACGTGATGACAAATTAAGAGTAGGAAATGCAGAGTTCTGCGCCATTAAGCACCAGCTTTGCAGGACAAAGCAGTCCTTACAGAATCACTTTTGGCAGCGACCTGCGGGCCCTGATCGAAGCCAAGGCCCTGTAGGAGCAAGTGCACCCAGCTGGGGAGCAGGCGCCCTCATCGCCGTGGGACCGTCCCTTAGGCCAGAGCAGGGGAAGGAACCCGGTGAGCCAGCACGAAGGTCACAGAGGTCATCAGCTGAAGGCTCTCAGCACAACTCAGGCGTTAGTGCGCCTTCTGCTGCTTCCACCTCGGCTCTTGCAAATAGTGCCACACGCAACATGGCAGTGCTGACGTCTCTGGAGATCCTGACTTCCATCCTTGTAGATAAACACTCGAGCAATGGGCTTGCTGGAGCCCCTGCTGCTTCTATTGCTAACATTTTGAGGAAACTCCATGCTGGTTTTGGTAGACGCTGCACCATTTTGCACCCCCATCAACTGTTCCAATTGGCATCCTTGCCAACATACGTCTTGTGTTTTTTGATGATCGCCATTCTAGCAGGTGGGAGGCGTTGAGCATCTTTTCACATGCCTGTTGGCCAAACACTAACAAATGAATGGGTACAAAATCATGTGCTCTATATACACAGTGGACGTGTGAAGGAAATCCTGCCATATGCACCACGTGGATGAACCTGGAGGAACGATGCTCAGAGCAATAAGCCAGACACAGAAGGCGAGGACTGCAGGTCAGACTTACAGGAAGCATTTAAAACAGTCAGACTCATGGAAGCGAAGGAAAGAGTCGTGGCTGCCAGGGGCTCGGGGGAGGGGAAGAAGGGATTTGCTAAACGTGGGGATACAATGTCGGCTACACGAGATGAATAATTCCTAGAGATCTGCGTACAGCATCACCGGTGACAGGAAAACAATAGTGTATTGTACACTTGGTTTCTATTGAGAGTAGATCTCAAGTCTTCTTGCCACAGTGAAAGGAATTAAATAAAATGAAAAGAAAAGCAGTGAAATGAAATAAAATGAAATATAAGAAATAAAATAGCATAAATGAAATAAAATTTATCATGAGGACACAGGAGTGAGAACCAGTCGTGGGAAGGAGGGGGTTAAATGATTTGTGTCAGACTTCGAACAGGAATCGGGTCCAACCCCTCCTGCAGCTTCCCACTAGGAAGGGGGTCGTGGCCCACGAGGAGAGTGGGAAAGTGTTTTCTCTCATAGGGACATTTGTGTAGTGGGCTCTCCCAAGGGGGCACTTATCAGGCTGAGGCTGTGTTTGTGGGGTCTTCGGATCTGTCTGATCTTGTTTCTGCAGGCTTTTGGCTCTGAAGAGACACGTCCGCATCTGGAGTAAGAAGTCAAAGCAGTGCATACAAAATGCACGTGCTGATTCCAAGATGGAAAAAGAGGGACCAGAGGCTTAGGGCACTGGCAGCCTGAAGGAAGATGTGACCCACATATTTAGACCTCCCTCCTCAGGAGGGCTTAGCAACTCGGAGCACTGCTAACCCAACAGGGATTCCATCTTAATGAAGACCACAGCCCTTTGCAGCTTTAAATTTGGTGGCCAGGTTTTTATATTTTACTGCAACTGACACGTGAAGATTTTCGGAATAATGTGAAGGCATCCCCTTCCCCTGCTTGCTGGCCCTTTCCACGCATTAGAGGCATCTCTTGTGAAACCGTATCAGTGATGAAATGGCCCTCGCTCTCCACCAAGGCAGTACATACGCAATCCAACTGCATGGAGCAAGGTAAATAAACCGTGTTTACAGAACAAAATTTCTTTTGTTCTAGAAATTGAAGATAAGTGAGAGAACCTGCAAACGGTACACTTATGCTCATCATAAACTGCGTGGTGTAGACCCCGATTGAGCCATGTCTCTGCAGGGAACAGTGGGATGAGGGAACAGCCTCGACACCCATATAGCAGAATAACCCCAAGGCAGTGCGCTCAACCTGGTCCGCTCATCCTCCCCAGATGCTCCAGGGAGGAAATTGCAATGAGATGTGTACCATCTGGTTCATAACACAGCAGAGCAGGACCTGGTAACAATATCCCCCCATGTAGGCTTTTAAAGTAATTTCTTCTCTCTGAGCATAAAATGACTTCTCCATCTGTCTTATGAAAACAGGAGATAAATAAATGTTTATTCAACCTCATCCCTGTCAGAGTCATTGTTCTTTAGGAAAAAGTATAAACTGTCTCTACTGTGGATTCCACAGAGTTATCTGTAGTAGATGAAGCTATCAGCCTTGGCCAAAGTTTTAAGCGAGACAGGAAGTAAAACCTGCAAATGCATTCACACCTTATCCATTTTATAGGAGCAGCTGATAAATATGAATATGGGGAAAAGTGTTGCAAATCGTGGTTCTGTGTGTTGATCCATTTTACAGCCAGTTTGACCAGCTTCCACTAAGCCAGCAGAAATGGGGAGGGGTGGGCTGGGGGTGTCTCAAATTCCCTCTTTCCTTTAACTTTTTCTAGGTCCTCATTATTTGGGGCCTTGCCACCTGCTTCAGGGCCTTTTACCCTCACCCTAGGCTGCCCCATAGATTGAGACAGAAAGAGGGTTTCACTGTGGGCTGCAGTTACTCTGGGACGACTAAAGGTCACCATCTGCAGCCTTGAGAGGCTCTTTCCCATTGCTAAGTGGCCCATCTCACTCCTGCTGATGGTTGCTGTGCAGATGAAATGCAATGTTCGTGTGGAGCTAGTGACAAGGGCAGGACAAGTGGCAAGTGTTCTAAAAACAGGATACAAACCAGGGCAAGATGGGAGGGAACAGAGATGCTCTTAGTAATTACTCTGAGGTTATAGCATGAAAGGATGGTCTTGGGCAAGCAGAATGTGCGGTCCCTCTCTGCACAAGCATTAGCTGCTATTATAATTAAGGTTCTTATCACCATCATCAAAAAAGCAAGAGAGTTCCAGAAAAACATCTATTTCTGCTTTATTGACTATGCCAAAGCCTTTGACTGTGTGGATCACAATAAACTGTGGAAAATTCTGAAAGAGATGGGAATACCAGACCATCTGACCTGTCTCGTGAGAAACCTGTATGCAGGTCAGGAAGCAACAGTTAGAACTGGACATGGAACAACAGACTGGTTCCAAATAGGAAAAGGAGTACGTCAAGGCTGTATATTGTCACCCTGCTTATTTAACTTCTATGCAGAGTACATCATGAGAAACGCTGGGCTGGAAGAAACACAAGCTGGAATCAAGATTGCCGGGAGAAATATCAATAACCTCAGATATGCGGATGACACCACCCTTATGGCAGAAAGTGAAGAAGAACTAAAGAGCCTCTTGATGAAGGTGAAAGAGGAGAGTGAAAAAGTTGGCTTAAGGCTCAACATTCAGAAAACTAAGATCATGGCATCTGGTCCCATCACTTCATGGGAAATAGATGGGGAAACAGTGGAAACAGTGTCAGACTTTATTTTTTTGGGCTCCAGAATCACTGCTGATGGTGACTGCAGCCATGAAATTAAAAGATGCTTACTCCTTGGAAGGAAGGTTATGGCCAACCTAGATAGCATATTTAAAAGCAGAGACATTACTTTGCCAGAAAAAGTCCGTCTATTCAAGGCTATGGTTTTTCCAGTGGTCATGTATGGATGTGAGAGTTGGACGGTGAAGAAAGCTGAGCGCCGAAGAATTGATGCTTTTGAATTGTGGTGTTGGAGAAGACTCTTGAGAGTCCCTTGGACTGCAAGGAGATCCAATCAATCCATCCTAAAAGAGATCAATCCTGGGTGTTCATTGGAAGGTCTGATGTTGAAGCTGAAACTCCAATACTTTGGCCACCTCATGCGAAGGGTCGACTCATTGGAAAAGACCCTAATGCTGGGTAGGATTGGGGGCGGGAGGAGAAGGGGATGACAGAAGATGAGATGGTTGAATGGCATCACCGACTCAATGGACGTGGGTTTGGGTGGACTCCGGGAGTTGATGATGGACAGAGAGGCCTGGCGTGCTGCGATTCATGGGGTCGCAAAGAGTCAGACACGACTGAGCGACTGAACTGAACATCATCATTATTTCCTGGAAACTTCCAGCTAACCCTCTCCACCCTACCTCAGATGGAGCAGACACGAGCTCTAACTTCACAAAGGAAACAGAAGCCATTGGACCAGAACCCTGTCTTCCACCTTCTGAGTCTGCCAACGGCTGACCAGCCTGCCCTGCTGCCCCGGGAGGGCGTTTCCCTCCTCATGAGGCCCTGCTCTGTCCCCTCCCTCCACCTTCATCTTGTCCAGGTCCCTTGCCAGGCCTCTTCTAGCTTAGAATGTGGGAGGCAGAAAGGCCAAGAGGAGATGCCACTTACAAGATGGCGGCCTTGGACCACAGCTTTAACTCTGTGTCTTTTTCCTAAATTGTCAGGTGGGAAGAGTAGCAGAAGCTCCCACATAGTGAATGATATGAGGAATGACCAACACGTAGTATGGAAAGTATTTTGAAGGGCCGTCTGCATCTAAGTAAGGAAGTGAAAGTCACTCAGCAGTGTCCGACTCTTCGCGACCCCATGGACTATACAGTCCATGGAATTCTCCAGGCCAGAATACTAGAGTGGGTAGCTTTTCCCTTCTCCAGGGGATCTTCCCAACTCAGGGACTGAACCCAGGTCTCCCACATTGCAGGTGGATTCTTTACTGGCTGAGCCACAAGGGAAGCCCTGGCCCATAGTAAATACTAAATAAACATGGGCTACGATCAGCAGAGTTTCCTCCCAACAAGCCTGGGTTCCATCTTGTTCCCCCCAAGTCCTCTTATGACATTATTTTATGTAACCCTCTTCACAACCCTATGCAGTAGGTTGTGATTATCTGACTTAATAGTCCTGTAGCTACTGCATACTTGATTCTGGACCAACTGCTGGATACACTTGGGGGATGCTGAATTAATAACAATTCCTGACCTCTGAAAGCCCACGTGACAAAGGAGACAGACGGGAAGTGAGTGGGTGTGTCATCCAATGAGGAACAGAGAGGGAGGTACAGGATGGTGGCTCCAGAGAGGACTTCTGGACTTCCACCATCCTGGTAGCTCCCCCAGGTCTGCTAACCCTTTCAGGGCCACCCCAAATTGGCCCTTTTTACCAAATCTGAGGAACTGACAACAGGCTATGACTCAGGGAATGAGCAGGCATTGGCTGAGCAAGAGTACTGGAGTGGGCTGCCATTGCCTTCTCCGGAGCCAAGAGAAGGTCAAGATCTTTCCAGTAGGGCATGCCCAGAACCTTGGGAGGGAAAAATGGTGGTCCCCATCAGAAACTATGAGAAGAACAAAGTCGTGAAAGCTGAGTGACCAAGAAGGGCAAGAAGGAAGGGATGACCCAATCTTCTATTTCTAGGACTTGAAAGCCCCAGGGGGGTCTGGAAGATGGAAACAGCATCTCACTGAGGTTCGGGAAGACAGGTCAGGCTGGAGAGTTGGTGGAGGGGGAGGCACTGGGCCTGCTAGGGGGGCAGCCACTGTCCCCAGACAGGCCACCCAGACTTGGGCCCTGAACGCCTGTGCAACCATAGACGCGTGACACAGACAGTGAACCAACCTTGGGGACGAGAGCAACATGAGCACAGATGACGAAACTGTAAATTCTTGCCAACCCCAGGGCTCAGAGAGCTTTATATGAGTTATAAAAATAAAGAAATATGACGTTTCTTAATCCCGTGTCATGAATCAAATTCTGACTTGGCTCAGCTCCGCACAACAAAACGTCTGTGGTCACCTGTTCCCTGAGCACTGCACCCCCACACCTGCCTCCAGCCCCTGCTCCTGCCTTCCATCTCCAGCTCCCGCCATCCTGGTAGCTCCCCCAGTTTTGCTAATCCTTTAAGAGCCACCCCAAGTTGACCCCTTTTACCAAATCTATGGAAGCAGTGGCAGATTTTATTTTCCTGGGCTCCAAAGTCACTGCAGATGGTGACCGCATCCATGAAATCGAAAGATGCTTGCTCCTTGGAAGTAAAGCTATGAAAAACCTAGATGGTGTATTAAAAAGCAGAAATATCACTTTGCCAACAAAGGTCTGTCTAGCTATGGTTTTTCCAGTAGTCATGTACAGATGTGAGAGTTGGACCATAAGGAAGGCTGAGCACTGAAGAAATGATGCTTTTGAATTGTGGTGTTGGAGAAGACTCCTGAGAATCCCTTGAAGAGCAAGGAGGTCAAGCCATTCAATCCTAAAGGAAATAAGCCCTGAATACTCATCAGAAGGACTGATGCTGAAGCTGAAGCTCCAGCTCCAATGCTTTGGCCACTGATGCAAAGAGTCGATCCATTGGAAAAGACCCTGATGCTGTTCAAGATAGAGGGCAGAAGGAGAAGGAGGTGACAGAGGATGAGATGGCTGAATGGCATCACTGACTCAATGGGCAGGAGTATGAGCAAACTCCAGGAGATAGTGAAGGACAGGGAAGCCTGGCATTCCGCAGTCCATGGGGTTGAGAAGAGTCAGACATGACTTAGCAACTGAACAACAATTGTGCCTTCCAGCTCCCACTAACTTCTCTGGTACCTGATAAGGATACCTGATAAGGATACAAGGATGTGGTTCACATCCTTGTAATATTAATGGTAAGACATGTTATGTCCAGCCCAGGTATCCTGCATATGTGTTCTCATGTCCTCCATGAATATAGCCTCAGACAGGCCTCAGACAGAGTAGGAACTCAAAACAATGTGAGTCCAATTTTCAGAGGCTCCTGGGTAATGACCCACTATGTTACTTTTATGGATGGTGCAGAACAGGGTGCCCAAAATAGTGATGATTCTTCATCGCTGCATTTGTTTGCCCACACTTTATTCATCCCCCAAAGATTGATTGGGTGCCTACTATCTTCCAAGGACCACATGCAAGATGTTTTTAATAAGAAGAGAATTTTTTAACTGAACAGAAATACTAACAGAGTTGCTTTGGGTTCTGCTTTTTTTTTTAGGTGGGTGGATATTTTCAACCACTGTTCTCTGTTTCTGATTTCTCAGGAACCTCTGGCTATACAGCTGACCTGGCTAAAGTGAAGGGAATCTGTTCCGCATGGTGTAGCCTTTTGGGGGCTCTATGGGGACCTCACAATTTGCTAGCTCACCATACATCATCTCCCACCTGAGTGTTCTTTTCAGATCTTGGTAGGTATTAAGAGAGGAGTCTGGGAGGCAAGGCCCAGGGGCATCAAGGCCCTGGAAATCTCCATTCTTAGGCTGGAACAGCAGGATTCAGACAAGCCTTCGGAAATCCTCACAATAAACCAGCTCCATTCTGCATCTTCAAACACAACCCCCTTCTCAATCAAGGATTTCTTCCTCTGTCCTTCCCGACTTCCTAAACAATTTCCTTCAACCTCGTTCTATGTAAACACAAAATTCCCCTGGTGACCCTTCATGTGTGTGCTTTTCCCACTGGCCTCCACACCAAGTAAATATTTACTATTCTTTATTTAGCATCTACCATTGTATGTCCTGCAGTCATTCATAGTTTGTCAATAACGCCTGTGGCAAAGGCGAATTTTGTGTCCTGGAAGGCCCAATTCCTTTTATACACTAATTTTTCTTTTGTACAGAATAGAGGTTTATTGTAGAAAATGCCAAAAAAAAAAAAAAAGTAGATAAACAAAGGCAAACATTATTGATGATCCCACCAGCCTCGAGTGGTTCACTGTTCCAAAACTTTTCGAAGTCTGTTCAATAGAACGTAGTGGGTCCAGCACTCGGTTTGATGAAGCATATGACATGCTGTTTACTAAACGCGTCCCTCCCTTAACCATGAACCATGAGCCTGTCTTCATGAACATTTTTGCAGGATGATTCCTGGGATTCAGTCTACAAGTAGAGGTTTAAGGTCAAAATGTACCCAGTTTCAGCGGTTTTTGCCGCAAATTCTTACATTATTAATACCTCTCAGAATGTTGCACCAGTGAACACTCGTCTCAGCTGAGAGCATCCTGCCTCCCGTCTGATCCGCTAACGCTCGCTGGTCTATGCCTTTACAGCCTTTGCCAGATGGATATAGGAAATCATTGTCTCTCTGTTCCTTTTTTGAAACCTGTGTAAGGAGGGGGTCTGGTTGACGAGGTGAGTCAACATGGCAGCTGGTCCTCCGTTAAGTTAGGATCACAGACGGGGTCTCCTGCTGTGTTCCCCAAACACGTAAAGCAGTAGTGAGTCTGGGTGGAGAGACGAGTGCTGGAATGGTTTACCTGCAGGACACGTGTGAGTCACAAACGAAAGACTTTGTCAATTAATCGACAAAAGTAGTATTTATTGGGTGCCTACTGTGTTCCAGGCACTTTGCTGCGGACTTCCCAATCTCCCTGGGGGAGAAAGATGACGAGCAAGTAAACAAATAAAGAAGGAAACACTTGACAGTTGTAAGGGCTGAGATGAGTAAAACTGGGAAGGTCTGTCTTTCTGTTGAATACATGATTTTTCCCAATGAACTGACCCAGAGAATTCAGCAGACATATACAGAATATCTGGTATATTCCAGGGGGAAGAAGTGAATAAGACTTGGCTTCTTACTTTAAAAAGTTCTAATCAGTTTGAGGCATAGAAGTTGAGGAGAAATAGAAATTTAAGGGCCATTTCTGAATTTCTGGTTGGACAGTAATATATGGTTCTCTGGTGCCACGTCAGTGTGGTCATCTGGACAGACACTGTCTCCACTGTGCGAAGAATTCAGCCTTGCCCCAGGTCAAGTGGTTGGTCAACCGTCCAGCTGGGACTCGCCCAAGGCCTCTGAGGCCACCGCTCGTGTTCCAGCCACGACATTCCTCCCACTTCAAATGGAGCGAAGAATCAGAGAAGGAAAGGCATTGTGGAGAGAGAGCAGAGGTGAAACGGTCATCTGGTTGATTACACAAACTGAATCTGATATTCACAACTGTCTGCCTGATGCCAAACCACTGGCCCAAGCATCCAATTCAAACAGGCGGCCACGTCCTGGAAAAGTACTCATTAGACCCATTCTTTGGTGCTGAGTGCTCAAACCTGGCTCTGCACTTGCATTATTTTTAATTTTTGTTTTTCATTTCCAGTTAGTTGGGCTAATGCTCGAGTTCACTAGGCTTCAAGTCAGAAGGCTTGAACTTGACCTAACAGGGCCAAGCTTCCACCCAGAAAAAAAGATCTGATTTCTGTTTGCTGTACTCTTCCTGTGGGAGCAGAGGCAAGTGCACATTAAAATCCAGCAAAAATCATCCTGCTAGAATGTAGCCTACAGAGAAAAATTTGCAACCAGAGTGGCAGAGAGCAAAAACACACGGTTTTGAAATCTTGAACAGAGAGAGCCCTCATTTATTGCAGTTCTCCCAAGTGGAAGCAAAGGTATTTTCCTCTATATATGCTCAGATCGAAGTCAGCTTCTGTTTCAAACGCCCCCTTGAGTCCGTCAAGGCGTTTCTCTCCTGTTTTCCAGTTTATTGGGGAGACCACACACGCTTCACAAGGGCCCCTGCGGTGGTTCCCTGGGGCTTCCAGGTCAATCCAAAGTCACTGATGACAGATGACAAACGGAGCAACGCGGATGGCCGTGCTCAGGAGCACGTCTCTATCTGGTCCTCGGACGAGTGGGGCTGGGGAGAAGGGGAGACAAGCAGAGAGAAAGTGAAGAGGGGTGCTGGGGGAGGCAGAGAAGAAGGGCTGGGAGGGGCAGAGAGGCCCCCGAAGAAGCCTGGTTCAAAACTAGGGCTTGCTCATCTTTAACTGGGGATGGTAGGGGACTATCCTGGTGGTCTAGTGGCTAAGGCCCCACATTCTCAAAGCTGGGAGCCTGGGTTTGATCCCTGGTCAGGGAACTAGACCCCACATTGTGCAACTGCAAATCCCACAAGCAGCAGCAAAGAACTGGCACAGTCAAATAAATGAACTAATTAATGAAAATATTTTTAAAAATATAATAAACCCCGGTTCTGTATGGAAGACCTGGAAGTTCACATTTTCCTTGTTTATACACACTTGCACGTGGCTGGTCCTCTGGACCAATTTATCCACGTGCCTCAAACTCTGGCTCTCCAAAGGGCTGTGCAACGACCAGTTTTGATGCGGAAAAGATGTGCTGTCTAGGATTTGTGAGTACATTCAACTAGAAAGATACAGTGACTTTCGCTTTGTTTGAATGAAATTGAGTGAAATTTTTTCTTCAGCAGACGCTGAGCCAGGAGCCTCCTGGATGTTAAGTACCACCCCCTGAAGTACTGCCCCCTGGAGCTCTGCCCACAGAAGGAGCTGGAGGAGGACGTCTTGCTGAACAGACAGTTTGCTCCTGCAGGAAACAAGCCAGTGATCTGTGGCCCCTCCTCTCTCCTTCCACAGCCCCCTCTCCCCTACCAGCCCTGTTCCACCTGATTTGGCAAGAGCTTGACCTCAGCAAGAAAAGCAAGGAGAGATAAGAAATCCTTCCTCAGCGATCAATGCAAAGAAATAGAGGAAAACAATAGAATGGGAAAAACTGGAGATCTCTTCAAGAGAATTAGAGATACTAAGGGAACATTTCATGCAAAGATGGGCTCAATAAAGGACAGAAATGGTATGGACCTAACAGAAGCAGAAGATATTAAGAAGAGATGGCAAGAATACACAGGAAAACTGTACAAAAAAGTTCTTCATGACCCAGATAATCATGATGGTGTGATCACTCACCTAGAGCCAGACATCCTGGAATGTGAAGTCAGGTGGGCCTTAGGAAGCACCACTACAAACAAAGCTAGTGGAGATGATGGAATTCCAGTTGAGCTATTTCAAATTCTAAAAGATGATGCTGTGAAAGTGCTGCACTCAATATGTCAGCAAATTTGGAAAACTCAGCAGTGGCCACAGGACTGGAAAAGGTCAGTTTTCAGTCCAATCCCAAAGAAAGGCAATGCCAAAGAATGCTCAAACTACCACACAATTGCACTCATCTCACATGCTAGTAAAGTAATGCTCAAAATTCTCCAAGCCAGGCTTCAACAATACGTGAACCGTGAACTTCCAGATGTTCAAGCTGGTTTTAGAAAAGGCAGAGGAACCAGAGATCAAATTGCCAACATCTGTTGGATCATCGAAAAAGCAAGAGAGTTCCAGAAAAACATCTATTTCTGCTTTACGACTATGCCAAAGCCTTTGACTGCATGGATCACAATAAACTGTGGAAAATTCTGAAGGAGATGGGAATACCAGACCATCTGACCTGCCTCTTGAGAAACCTGTATGAAAGTCAAGAAGCAGCAGCTAGAATTGAACATGGAACAACTGACTGGTTCCAAATAAGAAAAGGAGTGCATCAAGACTGTATATTGTCACCCTGCTTATTAAACTTACATGCAGAGTACATCATGAGAAATGCTGGGCTGGAGGAAGCATAAGCTGGAACCACGATTGCCAGGAGAAATATCAATAACCTCAGATATGCAGATGACACCACCCTTATGGCAGAAAGTGAAGAAGAACTAAAGAGCCTCTTGATGAAAGTGAAAGAGGAGAGTGAAAAAGTTGGCTTAAAGCTCAACATTCAGAAAACTAAGATCATGACATCTGGTCCCATCACTTTGAGGCAAATAAATGGGGAAACAGTGGAAACGGTGGCTCACTTTATTTTTTGGGCCTCCAAAATCATTGCAGATGGTGATTGCAGCCATGAAATTAAAAGATGCTTACTCCTGGAAGGAAAGTTATGACCAACCTAGACAGCATATTAAAAAGCAGAGACATTACTTTGTCAACAAAGGTCCATCTACTCAAGGCTATGGTTTTTCCAGTAGTCATGTATGGATGTGAGAGTTGGGCTATAAAGAAAGCTGAGCCCCGAAGAATTGATGCTTTTGAACTGTGGTGTTGGATAAGACTCTTGAGGGTCCCTTGGACAGCAAGGAGATCCAGCCAGTCCATCCTAAAGCAGATTAGTCCTGGATGTTCATTGAAAGGACTGATATTGAAGCTGAAATCCAATACTTTGGCAACTTGATGCGAAGAACTGACTCATTTGAAAAGACCCTGATGCTGGGAAAGATTGAGGGCAGGAGGAGAAGGGGACAACAGAGGATGAGATGGTTGGATGGCATCACTGATTCAATGGGCATGGGTTTGGATAGACTCCGGGAGTTGGTGATGGACAGGGAGGCCTGGCGTGCTGTGGTTCATGGGGTTGCAAAGAGTCCGACACAACTGAGCAACTGAACTGAACTGAATTGACCTCAGCAAAACTTCTGCCCTTTGATAGGGTGATATTAGGTGAAAATCTGGGTATGTTCATGGATGCTTTCATTTTAAAAAGATGCTTTAACTGAAAATGATGATCGCACTGATTGCAGGTGTTGTCTGCACCCCACAGGCCTGCACGCCTTGTAATTGCCCAGCCACAGGATGGAAGAGAGAACCGAGGGTCAGTATCAGGGATATCAGTGATTTATTGGACAGGAAATCTTACAAGTCAGAGGCGAAGGTCTGGAGTGACACCCCACCACCTGTGGCTGGTGGCAGGCAGGATGTGACAGCCATCTTGGGGACACAGAGGAGAAGGAGGCCGGCAGTTGCAGGGTACATGATGTCACAAGTGCTCCCGGTTGCGGCAAGGGCCACTGTTCTCCCACTCACGATCTAACACACTGGAGCAGATCTGGTCCAAGGGCAAGAGCAGTCATTAGCTGGTGGGGACCCAGGGGGTCAAGATGATCATGCAGGTGGTTACTGATTAAATTTCCCACTTAGGAGGGGGAGGCAATCATGCGCCTTAGGTGAGAGTGAGTCAGAGCTGGGTCCTGCGGGGGATTTACAGAGAGCCAGAGAGCAGCCATCTTGTGGAACCTGACCATCTTGTGGGTGGGAGTCAAGAGGGGCCCCTAGAGGCAGGCATAATGGAGCTGAGTCTGAAGAACGTGCCCAGATATGGGAGGGGAAGCTGGCAGCTTCTTGAGCCAAAAGAAAGGCAGACACGCGTTCCTGGCTGAGGCAGAGGGATGGACTGCAGGTGGGGGTGTGTCTGGAGACGGGCCTTGAGTCTGGTCTTACTCCAGGGCAAAGTGAAACCTCTAGAGGTTTTTGGAGTGAGACACTCAAACAGGGTCTTAGGTGATTTATTTGTATTTATTTGTATCTTCAAAAATTCCTTTAAAACTTTTTATAACATGGTTCTCACAATGCCATTAGAATCATTTTGACTCTATAGGACCATAATATAATGATATATAATACAGTGTTTTAGATAAAAACCAGACATAAAATCACAAGTGCTGGTCTCCGGTATAAAATCTGCAGGAGGGTGGATGAAGCCTAGAGGGTGCACAGACTCTCATGAGAGTTTGTGTGGCATGTGGGATGGGAGGGGCTCACACTGACCATTCACAGTTGTTTTCACATTTTCCTCTGTGTACAGTTTGGAATGAGTCTAAGTGAATGAGTCTAAGTAAATAAGAATATACATCTCTAAGCATTGATAGATACCATCTGTAAAATATTCATCCAGCCTTCTACCTTGAGAGCTTGCCCAGAGTACCAAGTACTCACCTTGTGAGACTGTGCATTATATATTTGTGAAATAAACAGGATCCTGAATTGGCACAAGTGGTAGAGAACAGCTGATGGGAGGACTTAAATGTCACCAAAGCAACGCATTCAGGACTTCCCTGGTGGCTCAGAGGGTAAAGTGTCTGCCTGCAATGTGGGAGACCCGGGTTCGATCGCTGGGTCAGGAAGATCCCCCGGAGAAGGAAATGGAAACCCACTCCAGTACACTTGCCTGGAAAGTTCCATGGATGGAGGAGCCTGGTAATCTACAGTCCTTGGTGTCACAAGGAGTCGGACATGACTGAGCAACTTCTCTCACTCACACTCATAGCAACCAGCTCAGGACCACTTCCTGATGCCTGAGTGCAGTGCCTTCCCTGTTGCTTTCAACACTATCTTGTGAACTGTGTTCAGGTCTGGAAACACCCTTGTTAAAGAAAGGAGGATGATGTCATGGGTCTGATACCATCGGAAGAGGCAAAAGCAGAGATCGTGAGAGCCACCTCTCTGGAGCCTGTGTTTGCACAAGCCCAGGTGTGTGGATGTCGGTGGTTTCCGAAGCACTGTCACGGGCACTGGGCCATGTGACCCTCACACAGTTCAGTGTGATGCGTGGCAAAACAGGATGAGAGTCTCCCATCCTTGGCGGGGTTCTGAGGACAGGTCTGGACCTAGCAGGTAGCAGTGCCTGTCACTGGAGAGTCAAAAGCAGAGGGGTGGAGTATGCTCAGGGCATCCTTGGGCAGGCACTGCTTCTGGGGGAGAGGAAGACTTCTTACAAGGAGGAAGCACTTCTTGGGGCCTTATTGGTGAAGGGAAAGCAAACTTGCAAGTGGTAGAAATGGGGGATCTAAGAAATAAACAACCCTGAGTGGAAACACCGGTTGTTGGTTCTGGAATATTCTAACATAAAGTAAACAACAAATGACAGGCAGCTTCCATGAAATCTTCTCTAATCCACAAAAAGTTGGAAACAAAATCTTTCAGCTAATGCAAACATTTCCCCCAAACAGCAGTAAAAACCTATTGAGAGATCACTAACTACTAGAAGAAATGGTCAAAGGAGTAAAAATTGGTTCCCTGTCATATTAAGAGAGCAATATCTCTGTTACATCTCAAAACACATTTGACTCATTTGTAGGGACATTTTCTTCTGGTGCCTGCACTGTTTCCTTCAGCCTCCTGTTCACGCCTTTGTTGGACTGGCTTTCATGCTTCCAAGTTGGAGGCACCCTCAAATGTCAGTGTCTTAGCTCATCATTCATACTTACTGTGAGACAGCGACAGACTACTCAAGACCCCTGATGCTAGAGACCATTAGTTGACTGGTGGGGCTCCTTGCAGGCTAAGAGAAGCAAATCAGTGGCTTTTATTTGGCATTCCTCAATGTCAGTATCTAGACATGTTTATTTTGGGTGCTTACACATGGCTGCCAACATTTTGGAAACCACGCTGGGGAGGAGAACTGGAGGTCTCACTGCTAAGAATTAAGATTTTTATTTAAATTCTGACTCTCACCTAAGACTCCCTGTACGTTTGGTGATCTCAGGATCAGAGCTTCTCTATCTTCTTCCTGGAGGTATTAGGTGAAGGTCTGTGCTGTGTATGTGAGGGGGTTAGGGATTTCCCCTCCGGTAACAGCCCTCTCTATACCCCTCCTCCAATTTTCTGCCTCCATTCCTGCCTGAGTACTAAGACCTTCAGAGGCCATGTGGCGTGAACTGAGTGCTGTGGGTTGTTCTTCCTTCGAGTTCCCTTGAAAGTTTAGTCGCTCAGTCTTGTCTGACTCTTTGCGATCCCATGGGCTGTAGCCTACCAGGCTCCTCCATCCACGAGATTTTCCAGGCAAGAGTATTGGAGTGGGTTGCCATTTCCTTCTCCAGGGGATCTCCCCAACCCAGGGATCAAACCCAGGTCTCCCACATTGTAGGCAGATGCTTTACCGTATGAGCCACCAGGGAAGTCCTTGAGTTCCCTTAGATGGTGCCTTTTTATCTGCTTCTTTTCATCCAAAATGTTTGACTGTTGAGGTCTCCTGTCCTCTGCTGTTTCTATAGAAAAAGTCACACACTGAAGGTGACATTTTAGTATAGTTTGGGCAGGAGAGGAGACAGGTAGTTGTGGTCAATACACCATGTTTAGCCAGCAGTCTAGGAAGAGAGGTGGGTAAATTCACTGAACAAAGGACACCAAAGAGGAACAGTCAAGGGAAAGGAATACAGCTTTGCATCTCGACTGCCACTGTTCCCACTCCCTATTCTTCTGTACTTGGTCAAGCTCTCTAAGTCCCAATAGGAATGTCATTAGTCTCTGTATTAGTCAGCAGAGTTGATCCAAGCCTCAGTAACAAATAGCCCCAAGTTCTCTGTGGCTTAACACAACAAAGCTTGATTTTTTGCTCATGTCACATGACCAGTGTGGACAGTAGTGGGGCTGTCATTTTAACCACCCAGGAACCTAGTTGAAAGCCCAGACTTCATGATCACCAAGACAAGGCAAATCACATGTCCTCCAATTTTAACAGAGGAGAGAAATGTAATTTTCTCCTGTTCAGGAGAATGAGAATACCTGTAAATAGCACTAACAACCGCCAAGCTCCCCAGACCTAGGACACAATTCACATGCTACAAGAGTGCTTTGTGCCTGTCACTGCCCAGAACACTTGTAAAAGTACAAATATTGAATTGTACTTTTTGGAAGTCCCCTCCTGCTCCACCAACCCTGAATGCCTCAAAGGCAGAGGCTGAATGTTAACCACGTCTCTAACCACAGAGCACAGAACAGAGGCTGGATCAGATCATGTGCTGAAACAAATACACATTTTTCACTACTCAAATTTTGTTCACATCTGATATTTTTACTATATTTATCAGTTCAGTTCAGTAGCTCAGTCGTGTCCGACTCTTTGCGACCCCGTGAATCACAGCACGCCAGACCTCCCTGTCCATCACCAACTCCCAGAGTTTACCCAAACTCATGTCCGTCGAGTTGGTGATGCCATCCAGCCATCTCATCCTCTGTCATCCCCTTCTCTTCCTGCCCCCAATCCTTCCCAGCATCAGGGTCTTTTCCAATTAGTCAAGTCTTTACATGAGGTGGCCAAAGTATTGGAGTTTCAGCTTCAACATCAGTCTTTCCAATGAACACCCAGGACTGATTTCCTTTAGGATGGACTGGTTGGATCTCCTTGCAGTCCAAGGGACTCTCAAGAGTCTTCTCCAACACCACAGTTCAAAAGCATCAATTCTGCGGCGCTCAGCTTTCTTCACTGTCCAACTCTCACATCCGTACATGACCACTGGAAAAACCATAGCCTTGACTATACTTATAGCTTTCAATACATTAGTCCTTCCTTTCCTGAATTTCCAGAAGGAATAGGCATCATTTCTGAGGTCATATGACTCCTAGAATCTCAGGACAGCTAAAGAAGTGTGATGACATGACATTGGATAAATGATCAGTAGAATTAAGACATCAACAAATATGTCATTGGCTTTCTAACTACAGAATGGTGAGAACACACTGTCCAGGTGAGCAGGAAAGTTTCTGCCTGATAAGTAGGTTAAACATCTTTTACATCATATTCACTTTTTTCCAGAAATACTTTGAGTGTGCTGTCCTAGGTCGTTGGTGTAGACACTTGCATAAATATGCATACAGAAAAACACACTGACCTTCATATTTTAGTAAACTTTTGCTCCTTGGTAAGTATAAAAGCTCATGTCCCTTTCCTTAAAAAGTGTAACATTCCAGAGTTATAAGGCCCCCATAATTTTCCTTCTTGCTTTGCTATTTTTATAACCAGAAATAGCAAATGGGAGTGATTCATGAATTCCATTAACAATGGTAAATTTTTAACAAGGGAACCTCCCTTCCCCACCATCCACTCCCTTAATCTCCTTATCAAATTAGTACCTTTATTTTCACAACAAAATGGCATTCCTCCCCTATAGTTCATGCTCAGTTCAAGTCCTGGTGGAATTCTACTTTACTTCTCACCATTAGTTTGGAAGAGTCTGTACATCACGTGGTTCAATTTGCACAGTTATTTATGGGGACCATGCGTGTTCACAGAGACAAGAATTTGACAATTGTTACCAGTGTTTCCAGTTCCTTGACTTGCTTGCATATACCCTCCAATAACATTGTCTTTTCCTCTTCTTCTAAATCGTCCTGAAATACAAAGACTGGATTCAGAAGGGGTGAATTCTCAATTACCCCTGCCATCTGGCATCTGAATCACTGGAGACTCCAGGCCAGAAAGAATCTGATTCTGTCCCCAACCCGACCCCCCCAGCCCCCAGTCACATGAGAAAGGTGCTGGGCTGCACAGGCTCCACAGTTAGAGGCAGTTTCCACTGCATTTTAAAATCATTATCAAAGTAATACAGTACACAGTACAAAGATGGGAAAATACAGAAACCTCTAGAAACAAGCCTCCCAGAAATCACTGCAAATGACATTTTGTCCTTTCTCCTTCTACTCACTAATTCCCTCTCTTTCTTCCTTTTTTCTTTCTCTCCTGTCTTTGACTTTGTATAGCCAGATGTGCTGTGTGTTCTCAGTCATCTCTTCATTACCCTGTGGACTGTAGCCGCCGGCTCCTCTGTGCATGGGATGCTCCAGGCAAGAATATCGGAGAGGGTTGCTGTGTCCTCCTCCAGGGGATCTTCCCAACCCAGGGATCGAACCTGTATCTCCTGCACTGCAAGTGGAGTTTTTACCCATTGAGCCATATATACATACATACATATATATATATGTATGTATATATATATGTATATATATATATAGTTGTTGCATATATATATATTTATTTGGCCCTATATATGCATATATATATATATGCATTGTATATATATGCATATATATATGGGCTTTCCTGGTGGCTCAGCAGTAAAGAATTCTCCGGCAATGCAGGAGCTGCAGGAGACATGGGTTTGATCTTTGAATGGGGAAGATCCCCTGGAGGAGGGCATGGCAACCTACTCCAGTATTCTCTCCTGGAGATTCTCCATGGACAGAGGAGCCTGGTGTGCTATAATCCATAGTATTGCAAAGAGTCAGACACAACTGAAGAGACTCAAGACACACAAACATGTATATATTATACACAATCATATACACAAAAATTAGGAGTCAAACAGTAATAACTGTTTTGAAAATCACTTTTTAAACTTGCCAATAGATCACAAACATTTTCCAATACAATGAAATATTTTTTGAAAAAATGTATTTTAGTGATTGGATAGTATTTCCTCAAATGGATGCAGCATACTTTATTTAAATAAATTTTGATCATTGAGTACACATAGTTCTCCTATATTTTGCTTTTAAGGCTTCAGAAACAACATGTCATCTTTTAGGTAAATATTTTGCACATCTCTGACCTTCAGTTCAGTTCAGTTCAGTCGCTCAGTCATGTCTGACTCTTTGAGACCCCATGAACTGCAGCACCCCAAGCCTCCCTGCCCATCACCAACTCCCGGAGTCCACTCAAACTCATGTCCATCGAGTCGGTGATGCCATCTAGCCATCTCATCCTCTGTCGTTCCCTTCTTCTCCTACCTTCAATCTTTCCCAGCATCAGGGTCTTTTCAAATGAGTCAGCTGAGGTTAATTTACTTGAAGTGGAGTTACAATACTGCTCTTCGGAGTTACAGTAAGAAGGGTCGGAATGTTTCCCAGGGTTTGGATGTGCTTCAGATCCTCTGTAGTTCTGAACATTCTGCCAGCAGTAGAGTGTCTGTTCCCTGAACCAGCACTGATAAGGAGTCTTGCCACTTTAATCACATTTTTGACCCTTTGATCTGTGAAATGGTATTTACTTGCTATATAAGCTTCATTTCACTGATTCCTAGTATAGTTGAAACTTCTTAATTACCTTTTTTTAGTTACCAAAGTAATAAATGATCACTGTAAAATGTGCGAACATTTTAAGCTAAAATACTCAATTTTTTAAACTATTTCACAAACTTGACTTCTTTTAAATAGGCTTTATTTTTTAGAACAGTTTTAGATTCACAGGAAAATTGAGTAGAAGGTACAGAGATTTCCCACTTATCCTCTCTACCTCTCGCCCCTGCCCTCTTCACCACGCATAGCTACCACCATCATTCACATCCCTCACGGGAGCAGAGTATGAACCTGCATTGACACGTCATCATCACCCAGCGTCCATGGTCTACATTAGGGTTTTCTTGATGTTGTACATTCTGTGAGTGTGGAAAATGCATAATGGCATGTATCCACAGTCTAGTATCATACAGAGTAGAATACTCAACTTTTAAGTAAACATTTTCTATGATCTGACTCTCCTAAATTAATCATAGTTTAATAGTGTGAAGTATTCTGTTTCAGACGTCTTTTTCTTCATACTATACTGTCTGGGTTTTCCCTTCTGGATCCAAAGGAGTTTATTAAGCCTGTTATTCTTAACAGGCGAGTTTATCCTCAAGAAGGACACTGGTGCCAATTACCGTCTTAGGACTGTGTACTCAAGTGCGTTTGCTATTTTTGCTTCAGATACTGTTTCTTTTAAAGGATGCATGTCATTCATATAGTTGAAGTTTCTGTGCCCCTCCTGTTCTGTACCAGGTCAGCATGTTCAGATCTGTGGAGGATTCTACTGAATGAATATGGCATAATTCATCCATTTTCCCATGAATGGGCATTTAGTTCTTTTCTAATCCTTCCATCCTTATTTACGCAACAATCTTATTTATGTGGGATCTATTGTGAGTTAATGAAATGTAGGACTGGAGGGGATAACCATCATCAAGCAGATTATCGAGAAGAAGGAGCAGATTGTCCTCCAGGGAAACTTTCCCATTTACAGTCACCCCTGCCCCGCCAAGACCTTCCATACACACGCAACACAGCACACACACATAGAACAGAAATGTCATCTTTTCTCTACATCTTGACCATCGGCTATTGTCTTATTTTTCTTCTACACATCTTCTATTTTACTTTCCAAGCTTCCTTCTTTGGTCTACCTGGAATTTGCTGTGTGGTAAGAGGACTTCCCAGGTGGTGCAGTGGTAAAGAATCCACCCTCCAACGCAGGAGGTGCAAGAGACTGGAGTTTGATCCCTGTGCAGGAAGAGCCCCAGGAGTAGGAAATGGCGGCCCACTCCAGGGTTCTTGCCTGGAAAATTCAATGGACAAAGGAGGCTACAGTCCGTGGGGTACCAAGAGTCAGACACAACGGAGCGCGCGTGCGTATATATTTAACTTTCTTTTCCCACGTGACAGTTAGCTGTTTCAGTACCACCGTTGCATCATCGAGGGCTTCCACCATGACTGTTTGGTTGCAGAGCTTTGATGCAGTTCTCAAAGCATAAATATACCTGGATTGGCTTCCAAGCCCTTTGCTCTGTTTTACTGGACTGTTTGCTCACCTTTTTGGGGATATCACCCGGTTCTAATTAACTGCTATAATGTTACAAGGTTAGGAGAAATGGTCAAACGGTCCCCTGCTCACCCCCCGTCTCACTCTCCCTTCTTCAGAACATCTCTATTCTTAGCACTTTGGTCTCCACATGAATTTATTGATAAAAGCTAGTGTCAAGTTTCATTAACAACCTTATAGGACTTTGACTGGAATTACATAGAATTCACACTTTAATTTGGAGGTAATTGATATGGCTATAGGTTGTCTTTTGACTTGTAAATAGAAGATGCTTTTTCTATTATTTGCCTATTTCTAAATTGTGTTATCATTGTCTCAGTAAAAGTCATGCTCATCTTATGTCATATTTATTCTCAGATTGCAAAGTTTTCGGGGTTTTTGGCAGAAACTTTTATAACTACATTTTCTAACTCATGGTTGCTGGGAATAACAACTTTCTTTTTTAAATCTCTCTCTCTCTTCCTCCATACATTTAGTTTGGGTTTTTTCTGTGTGTTTGAAGGATGGGATCTTTTTTCCTGATTTTAGTACACTTACTAGGTTCTCAGTACATTGTTAATATTAAATTAAATATTAGAAACTATAATAATAGACAATATTATCTTGTTCTTTACCTCAAAATAAATGCTTCTAATGTTTCACCACTCAAATAGGGTGATTTCTGAATGTTTCGTTGATGGCTTTTATTAAATAAAGAATGTTCCCTTTTCTTATTAGTTTGCTAAGAGCTGTTATTTGATCACATATGAGTGTTAAATTTAATTGAATGTTTTCCCGCATCTACTGGGATGACCATATGGTTTCTTAGCAAATCTGGCAACATAGTGAATTATGCTAATAGGTTTTCACATATTAGGTTATCCATACCCCCAACCTTTTCAGTCAGAATGAAATACTTTCTATTCCTTTTGTAGCTTTCCTTTTACAATCAACATTTTTTTCATCTTGTGATGATTTAAGAGCCAAATAATTAGTCCTTAGTACTAGTGACTAATTTTATAGCTTTAAATAACATGGACAGATAGCATTAAATTTTTTTTCAACTCCAGAAACCATATTTTAAAAAATGAAACAATTCCTTGCCTCTCTGCTATGAAAATCAGTGTCATACACTTCAGCCCACTGCTTCTGACTAAAAAGCACAGGGATTTCAGCCTCTCCATATCACAGGCTGTTTCAAAATTTTACCTTATAATCTTTTCTTTCAATATGTTGACATCTATAGTTTTCATAAGGATAATGACCACAGCTGTGTATCTTTCAGTTCAGTTCAGTCGCTCAGTTGTGTCCGACTCTTTGTGACCCCATGAACCACAGCACGCCAGGCCTCCCTGTCCATCACCAACTCCCAGAGCCCACCCAAACCAATGTCCATTGAGTCGGTGATGCCATCCACCCATCTCATCCTCTGTCGTCCCCTTCTCCTCCTGCCCTCGATCTTTCCCAGCATCAGGGTCTTTTGCAATGAGTCAGCTCTTTGCATCAGGTGGCCAAAGTATTGGAGTTTCAGCTTCAACATCAGTCCTTCCAATGAACACCCAGGACTGATCTCCTTTAGGATGGACTGGTTGGATCTCCTCGCAGTCCAAGGGACTCTCAAGAGTCTTCTCCAACACCACAGTTCAAAAGCATCAATTCTTCGGCGCTCAGCTTTCTTCACAGTCCAACTCTCACATCCATACATGACCACTGGAAAAACCATAGCCTTGACTAGACGGAACTTTGTTGGCAAAGTAATGTCTCTGCTTTTTAATATGCTATCTAGGTTGGTCATAACTTTCCTTCCAAGGAGTAAGCATCTTTTAATTTCATGGCTGCAATCACCATCTGCAGTGATTTTGGAGCCGCCAAAAATAAAGTCAGCCACTGTTTCCACTGTTTCCCCATCTATCTGCCATGAAGTGATGGGACCGGATGCCATGATCTTAGTTTTCTGAATGTTGAGCTTTAAGCCAACTTTTTCACTCTCCACTTTTACTTTCATCAAGAGGCTCTTTAGTTCTTCTTCACTTTCTACCATAATGGTGGTGTCATTTGCATATCTGAGGTTATTGATATTTCTCCCGGCAATCTTGATTCCAGCTTATGCTTCCTCCAGCCCAGCGTTTCTCATGATGTACTCTGCATAAGTTAAATAAGCAGGGTGACAATATACAGCCTTGATATACTTCTTTTCCTATTTGGAACCAGTCTGTTGTTCCATGTCCAGTTCTAACTGTTGCTTCCTAACCTGCATACAGGTTTCTCAAGAGGCAGGTTAGGTGGTCTGATATTCCCACCTGTTTCAGAATTTTCCACAGTTTATTGTGATCCACACAGTCAAAGGCTTTGGCATAGTCAATGAAGCAGAAATAAATGTTTTTCTGGAACTCTCTTGCTTTTTCAATGATCCAGTGGATATTGGCAATTTGATCTCTGGTTCCTCTGCCTTTTCTAAAACCAGCTTGAACATCTGGAAGTTCACGGTTCACGTATTGCTGAAGCCTGGCTTGGAGAATTTTGAGCACTACTTTACTAACATGTGAGATGAGTGCAGTTGTGCAGTAGTCTGAGCATTCTTTGGCATTGCCTTTCTTTGGGATTGGACTGAAAACTGACCTTTTCCAGTCCTGTGGCCACTGCTGAGTTTTCCATATTTGCTGGCATATTGAATGCAGCACTTTCACAGCGTCATTTTTCAGGATTTGAAATAGCTCAACTGGAATTCCATCACCTCCACTAGCTTTGTGCGTAGTGATGCTACCTAAAGCCCACTTGGCTTCACATTCCAGGATGTCTGGTTCTAGGCGAGTGATCCCACCATCTGCATCATGATTGTCTGGGTCATGAAGAACTTTTTTGTACAGTTCTTCTGTGTATTCTTGCCATCTCTCCTGAATATCTTCTGCTTCTGCTAGGTCCGTACCATTTCTGTCCTTTATTGAGCCCATCTTTGCTTGAAATGTTCCCTTGGTATCTCTGATTTTCTTGAAAAGATCTCTAGTCTTTCCCAATCCATTGTTTTCCTCTATTTTTTTTGCATTGATCGCTGAGGAAGGCTTTCTTATCTCTCCTTGCTATTCTTTGGAACTCTGCATTCAAATGGGTATATCTTTCCTTTTCTCCTTTGCTTTTCGCTTCCCATCTTTTACAGCTATTCGTAAGGCCTCCTCAGACAGCCATTTTGATTTTTGCTTGGGGATGGTCTTGATTCCTGTCTCCTGTGCAATGTCATGAATCTCCGTCCATAGTTCATCAGGTAGTCTGTCTATCAGATCTAGTCCTTTAAATCTATTTCTCACTTCTACTGCATAGTCATAAGGGATTTGATTTAGGTTATACCTGAATGGTTTAGTGGTTTTCCCTACTTTCTTCAATTTAAGTCTGAATTTGGCAATAAGGAGTTCATGATCTGAGCCACGGTCTGCTCCCTGTCTTGTTTTTGCTGACTGTATAGAGCTTCTCCATCTTAGGCTGCAAAGAATATAATCAATCTGATTTCGGCGTCGACCATCTGGTGATGTCCACGTGTAGAGTCTTCTCTTATGTTGGGAGAGGGTGTTTGCTATGACCAGTGCGTTCTCTTGGCAAAACTCTATTAGCCTTTGCCCTGCTTCATTCTGTACTCCAAGGCCAAATTTGCCTGTTATTGCAGGTGTTTCTTGACTTCCTACTTTTGCATTCCACCCCCCTATAATGAAAAGGACATCTTTTTTGGGTGTTAGTTCTAACAGGTATTGTAGGTCTTCATAGAACTGTTCAACTTCAGCTTCTTTGACGTTACTGTCGGGGCATAGACTTGAATTACCGTGATATTGAATGGTTTGCCTTGGAAATGAACAGAGATCATTCTGTCGTTTTTGAGATTGCATCCAAGTACTGCATTTCAGACTCTTTTGTTGACCATGATGGCTACTCCATTTCTTCTAAGGGATTCCTGCCCACAGTAATAGATATAATGGTCATCTGAGTTAAATTCACCCATTCCAGTCCATCTTAGTTCACTGATTCCTAGAATGTTGATGTTCACTCTTGACATCTCTCGTTTGACCACTTCCAATTTGCCCTGATTTCATGTATATCTTTAGTCCTATGTTTCAAATCTCACTACTGGCCTTTTCATAATACCTTCCTTTTGTGCTGAGTTCTTCATTTTCAGTAATTTCAAGTATGGCTTACCAGTTTTTCCAGGGGGAGTTCATTGCATTTTTGATAATGACTTTATATATGAAGAGCAACTTCATTCGGTACAAAATATAAGACACACAATCGCTCCTCAAAGTCCCACGAACTCACCTTCTGCCATGGAGTTGTGCTGTGGAGCTGTCTGAGGACAGTGGTGCTCAAGCTTCCCTTCTCCTTTAGGCTGTGTTTTCTGTATGTGGAAGCTGGTGGTTTTCTTTTTTCATCTTTAGAGTTAAATAATTTTCAGTATGTGTGCTCAGTCATGTCTGACTCTTTGCAACCCTGTGGACTGTAGCCCGCCTGGCTCCTCTGTCCATGGGATTCTCCAGGAAAGAATGCTGGAGTGGATTGCCATGCCCTCCTCCAGCGGATCTTCCCAACACAGAGATCAAACCTGCATCTCCATGTCTCCTGCATTGCAGGCAGATTCTTTACCTGTTGAGCCATCAGGAAAGCCTTAAATAATTTTACCAGGATGTATTTCAGGATCTATTTTCTCTATTAAAATTTTCCAGGAAAATGATGTAGTCTTTCAAGCAGCTGATTGAGTTCTTTCTTCACTTTTAGAATGATTTTTTCTCTGATACCTCTGATAAATAGTAGTGTGTGTGTGTGTGTGTGTGTGTGTGTGTGTGTGTGTGTGGTGTGTATATGTATGTGTTTAATGCACTTAATAATAAAGAACCATATGGGAATTATGTAAGTACCTTGGATCAAAGTGATGTTATTCCAGCAACAGATGGGCTGGTGTTGACTTCCTCCTGCCCTTCCAGAACACTCTCAAGGTGAAAGGGCTTACAGGATCATCAAAGAAAAGTGAAGCATTTCCCAAGTCTTTTTATGCAATCAAATTGCCCTCCAAAAATTGAGGCGACACATGGACTCTCTCATACATGAAGAACTTGAGAGCTACAGCATCTGTGAGCTACTCCTGGAAAACCCAGCTAACCAAACAATACCTCCAAATAAACAACTAAAGATGGAAAAACTCTGGGATATTAACTCATGGTGAACAGTTGTTGCTGTTCAGTCGCTAAGCTGTGTCTGACTCTTTGTGACCCCGTGGACTGCACACGCCAGGCTCCTCTGTCCTTCACTGTCTCCCGGCGTTTGCTCGGATTCACAGTGCACCTGTTCAAATTCAGAGTCAGGACTAAGAAGTTCTGGGAATAACTGTTACCAAATAGATTGTGGACACCATAAACCTTTAACATGTACAAATACAGCTGCTGAAAGCTGGTGAGTGGCAGGGTAAGGGGAGCATGGATGCAATCATTGCTCCATCTTTCATAGTGAATTGATGGAAACTTTGAAAAATTGAAACATACAACTAAAACCAAGTGGAGGTTCTAACCTCTTAACTGTTGATCGCCATTTTTTCTTAATCATCCAGGTTTCTTTTAGAAATCAGTTCATTTTTCATAGTGAACAGGCAAAGAAGAACCTGTTTGAAATTTAGTAGTTCCCTAAAATCAAATTTAGTGCATGTTTGATAAATAATGTATATGATATGATCCAAATTTATAAAACTATTTCTCTACATCTATTACCATAGTCATCTATCCATTATGGCATTTCTAGACTAATGTTCCACAAATCTCAATATTTTCTTCCATAAATGTTTCATATTGTTTGCATTATCTATAGAAAGACATATATCTTTTTGTTTTCCAAACACGAAAGTCATTTTTCCCCAAACGGGAAAAAAATCCCCTTCTTCTCCCAACAACTAACTCCCATCCTCCCCAGCAAAGATTCAATCATTGTCATCATTTTCTCGTCTTTCTTCCCAGAAGAATTTTAATCTACAGCTGCTCTGTTTACACGATGGTATCATACTCTACATGCTAGTCCGTAGCTTGCTTGTCCCCCAAAGACTAACTTGTCGGTGTTCCAATTGTTTTCTCTCTGCCTTCGCGTGTCAGCTTTCTTATACGGAAAGTTCTGCAGTCCCGTAGGTATTTCCAGTCTATTTCTGGCTTATAGATTCAGCTCAACGGCTGTCTAGCCATGCTTCAGTGCAAGGTATTCTGATTTTTCTGGAATAACTAAACATGTTAATATCTGGGAAAGGGGACCGTCGTCACTCTTTCAGAAACCCCTAATCATTATCGTATTTTTCCCACGTGTGATTTAACATGCTGTGAAATCCCAAAGCATCCTGGTGGTGGTTTACTTCGTGTTTCATGGCCTATAGAACCTGTTTAGGGTAACTTCTTTCTTTACACGACAGTCTCCCATCCCAAGGATAAACTGTGTTATCTCCCTTATTCACAGAAAACCGCCTGAGTGGAGTCTCTCTCTCCCAGCAGAATAGTATAGTTTCCTCATCATGGTCCTGTAACTGTCTTAGAGATTTCACTCCTAGCTATGATAGAACAGAAATCCATCAGCTTTTACAGCAGAGCGCCCTCCTAGCTATTCCATCATTATTGCTATTGTAAATGAGAGTGCTCTTTCTGTTATATTTTCTAAAAGTGTTTTTTTCAAGTAAGGGGAAGCTATTGATGTTTGCATATTAATTTTAAAACCACACAGCTCAATGAATTCTCTTATCCATCCCAATAATTTCTTCAATTGATTATTTTGTGTTTTTAGACATGTATTTATATCATTTTAAATGATCTGTTATCTAATCACATTGGCCAGTATTTCCAAAACAACATTAAATAATAATAGTGGACAAAGGCATCATTTCATTCTCCTGACTTCAGTTTATACAGCTTTGTCACCAACTTGATGGACATGAGTTTGAGCAAGCTCCAGGAGTTGGTGATGGACAGGGAAGCCTGGTGTGCTGCAATCCATGGGGTCACAAAGAGTTAGACACAACTGAGCGACTGAACTGAACTGATATGTCACATTAAGCATGACAATGGTTTTTGCTTTGAGATTTTAAAGCACATTTGAAAGAACTGTAATGCATTCCTGTATATAAGAGTTGTAGGTTTAGCATGTAGGCATGCACATTAATTTTGCTATATTCAATTTTATCAGATGAGTTTGTCGGCATTTAGTGAATGGATCATGCTATTCTCCTCCTTTGACTCATTGAAAGTAGAATTAATTAATAGACTTACATGCCTGGGTAGTGGTGGTTGATGTACTGATTTTTAAATCCTTGCAGAGGAGAGTCGACACCTCTCCAGTGCTGGGGATGGATTCTGAAGTTAGTGTTTAGGTCTCAGACCAGTTTGTTCATGTTTTGGGTGAAAGCAAAGGGGAACTTTTTAATTGGTTGTCACTTTTTTCCTCTAGTTACTCAACCAGGCAGAAGGAATGTTTAGGATGCGGGGAGCTGGGTGGGCCAGGGAGGCAGGCGCTCCTTGGGTGCCTTGGGTGCTGCAACAGATTTTTGTTTTGCTTTCTGTGTATTTGACAGAGACAACCCTGGTCTGTTTGTCTGTTTTTCCTGGCATGGCCATCAGGCACGAGTGTCTCAGAGATCTGCCTTTAACGTGACCCTGGCACTGAACTCCTGCCTGCCTGGCTCTGCCTTGCTCACCTGGGTTAGGGGCGGTCACATGGACCTCCTCACTTGCCTGCCTCCTTCTCCTTGTGAGCTGGCTAATGTGGAAGACATGTGTGCACACTTCCCTGTCCTTTACTGCATTTCCTTCTGCACCTGACCGAACAGAAATCCATCAGGGCACCCTCCATGTTTCCCAGGGCCATTCTGGTTTTCTCCAAGTTCATATTTCATTGGTCACTCAACGGCAGTCTTTAAGAGAGGGCAATAGAGAAGTAATCCCTGGTCATCTGCTTGCTCCAAAGATTCCCAAGGTACACACACATGTGCACACATATACGTGCACACACACCTGTATGCTGTACATTTACAGACAAAAGCTCCTTGGCCAAAGTTGGAAATTCAGGTGAGTAAGCAGAGAGTTGCAGGTCTTGGGTGTGGAGCATGGGGAAGCCACTAGAATAGAAAGGTGGCCCCCCGCTATTCCTTTAGAGACAAGAGGATGGATCTGGGGGCAGATGTCTGTGGCTCTCCTCCACGGCCCAGGGAATCTCCTCGAAGAGTTTTGCAGCCTGACACGTCCCCAGTTCAGGGTCCACACAGTATCTCACCTCGAGTCTTGCTCAGAGGTAGGGATCCTCATTCCTCCTCTGTTTAATCATCTCAGGGGTGGACGCTGAGTCTCCCAGGCCTGCAGTCAAGGAACCTGATAAATGAATCATCCCTAAAAAGAGAAAGTCTGGCTAATTCAGCCCCCGTTCTCTGTCTCTGGGGCACCTCGCGAGGGAAACCATAACAATGAAGCAACGAAGACCAGGCCTTATCTGTCTGTGCTTGTGTTGTTGCTATTTTCAAGACACTGTCCCGTAAATTGCTGTAGCTTATCTTCATATGTGCACATGGCTCAAAGAACACTGGTCCAGCTGTTCAGGTAAAAATCTGGAAGTACAAAGGGGTCAGAAGTCGGTTCCCACTCACTTGTGGTTGGGCCGGGGCTCCCTAGGCACTGCCAGTTTTCGACTGTCTGTCTGCCCAAGAGCAGGAGGTAACACATTAAAATCTTGAATATTTGAGCGTGTTCCTTCAGACTGACCCTCATCACACCCAGGTGGAAATGAGTAACAGACATCTTTCCACAAAGCCCACCTCTCTCTCCTTCTGTGGCCCAGTACTCAGGAAACAAAAGGGGAGTTCAAGGAAATCAGATACAAAGAAACCCTGAGAGTCCATAAAAAATAATTATAACCATGAGCTACAAGGAAGAGGAAATGGACTCCGGAGTCTGATAAATAGGATTTTATTAACTTGTTAACCTCGCTGGCCTATCTAGGAAACTGAGATCCAGACCTTTTGGTCCAGCAGTGACCGTTACACCCTGGGACCGACGATCAGATGGAGCCCAGAGGGTTGTGTTTATACAAAGAAAGAAAGTGCAGTTACAACCGTGCGTGCTTTCCGCATCTTTATTCCTGAGAGAACATTTGCTGGACAGGAATTATCTTGAAATATGAAGCTAGTGATATTTCATCCACAGTCACGCTGGAGATAAAAGACCATGTGCTTTAAAAGCAAGTATCAAGCAATATGGACTAAAATGTCTTTCTTCCTTTCCTGAGAGGATTAACTCATGTTTGGGGAACATAATTTTAAACCTGGAACTTGGTGACGTCCTGCCACGCCCACCCCCACCCCACCACCCAAGTTCACAGGGAGCCAGGACCACAGTCTGTGTTTTCAGACACGTGACTCTGCCCACCCCCATCCAAGACCCGGCCCCTTGCCATAGCAGGGTCTTGGGAAGGGAGCGACGCAGGGCCTCAGCTCTCAGTAACTTGAACGAGCCTGAAGCTCTTTTAAATGCAGCGGTCAGTTATTGCACCTTTGCTGATCCAATAGGCAGAACACGGGCCCAGGAGGCAGTCTGGGGGCTCTGGTTCCAGAGAGAAGAATCCTGGACACAGTGGGCTCAAATGTCCAAGGTTCCCGCAGAGAGGATGGGCACTCCTGGGGACCCAGATAACTTCCTCAACGATGCTGGAAAAGGCCCTGTGGCCATTTCAGCTCCATTGGTCATTTCAACTCCAAACCTCCCGATGGTCACGTGGCTCTCAGAGCAAACCCCAAGTCCTCGCAGGGACTCCATGGCCTGTCCCCTCCCATACCAAGACCCTCCTCACCTTGACACCCACCCTGGCCCCATCCTCACTGTCTCCAGGACCCGTGTCAGGGACCTTTCTGCAAAATTCTCTTCCCCCAGGGAGTCACTGTGATGTTCTCATCACCTTAAAATCTTTGTCCCGTTAATTCTCCATTTGGCCTCCAGGTCTACTGTGCTGGGGCTGATCCTCCTCACTTTGCCTGATTTTTCTCCATGGCACACACTATCTTGCAGCTAATGAAAAGTGCTATTTTCAATTTTTTAAAGTTTCTTTTATTTGACATGCTTATGATTTGCTTTCCCGCAGAACACAAGTGCCCAGAGGGCAGGGGCTGCGTCTGTATTCTCACCTGTGTGATCCAAGTCCTGGGAATGATGAACGGACAGACAGAGTAAGTCTTCAAAGCACTGCCAGCAGGAGCGTGGGCCCACCGAATGTGAGCTCTGCAGTGGGCGGAGCTTGTCCCTTCCTTGCCAAGACAGCAGAACAGGGGCAGCCAGTATGTGTGGGGAAAATACCTGGAAATCAGACCTTTCTATCTGTGCTCTCACAGAAGCATCGACGCAATGTCTGTGCTGAAGTTTTCTGTCCTGGGGCTTCGAAAGAGTAGGTGACCACCCATGATTTATCAGTGATGACGCCAAGCCCAACAAGAGTGATGTTTCTGCTGCGTTAACTCCAAATTTCCTGGCTCAAATCAGGTCATGCAGACCATGACTATTGTTCTAACACAATTACCAGCATATAAATATTTGTAAAGTGCTTCACTCAAATACTTTTTCCAGAAAAACAAGGAGGAGGGGGGAGCAACTACACGCCATTGGATCTTAAGGACACTGTTGTTCTAACCTTTCTTTAATCAGGAGCCTTCTTGGAGGGCGCAAACGTCATTTTCTCTGCTTGTCTTTCTTTCTTTCCTTACTTGGGGAATGCATTTATTTATTTTTGTCATAGTTAGCGGGGAAGTTACATAAAGGCATAGGAATTTCAAGACTGAAAAAGAAAACCTATTCAACTGAAGCTAACGAGTTCACTGCTGACGGCGCGGTCTGATTTATCTGGACGACTGGACCAAAGGGAAAATCACAACCATGCAGAGTCAGTGATAACCTCAGGTTAACATAATACGAACCACAAATTATTTTATCCAGCGCAATTTGAAATTAACCTTTGTGTGCCTAGTGCTGAAACCAAATCGCAGTTTGTTTTCTGGGAAGGGGGGTGCTGCCCAGATGTCTGTGTCGCCTCTGCTTGGAAGAGGCTCAGACTTCAGATTAGTGCTTTCAAATCAGTGTCACGAAGTACAACCTAGCGCCAAGCCATTCAGCATGTTGAAAACTGTTGCTTCATGAATAGAAAATACAAGAATGGATGTCCTCTAGATCTACAGCTAAACTTTTATTTTGCTTCATGTCTATTTCAAGAAATTTGGTTGTAAGTTTCAAGGAAAAAAATAAATCAAATGACCAGAGTCTGGAAATCTTCACAATAAGTTTAATTATTTTTCTTGGTAAATTAACAGGCTGTTAGGACATTGTGTTTAGGGTTTAGCATTATGAACCAAGACTCTGAAAGGGGCAACATTCTTTGATTCCCATAGTCTTGCCTTTATAAATGTGTTCTGTAAAAACAACAAAAAAGGTGACCTAGATTTTTGCACAAGAGTGCCCATTGAAGTCTTATTTATGATAATGAGGAAAAAAAAAAAGAGAGAACAATCTAAATAACTAGCGGTAGAAGAATGGCTGCATAATTGATGATATGCCCATAATATTAAATACTATAAACCCATAAAATTATGTTCTCACAAATATTCAAGGTCATGGGGAATGTTTAAAAAAAGACAAAGGAAAAATAATCAAAGATTGCCAGAAGTTATGTTTGAATTGTGCACTTATAGAGGTTTTTGTTTTAATTTTTATACTTTTTTCTATTTCTCTTTTTAAAATCTACATTCATATATTACTTTTACTCTCTGGAGAATTAATGAATGCCATCTTAAAACAGACACAGCCTTCAGTGATAAGCTATGATGGATTACCATTACAACTCTGTTAAATATGGTATCTGGGAGCAAGGTGAGTAACTACCACTGTCCTAGGCACCTGACTGGAAAATGTCCATTCCTCACGCTTAATGTCATCCTGTCCTTTGGCTGAGGAAAAGTGTCTTGAATTTTGGAGAGGTGATGACTCATGTCAAGACAGAGCTCCCCTTCTTAGCAAAAGAAGGAGTGCTGGTCCCTGGATAGGGCTTAGAGGCGAGGGGTTTTTCCTTGGTATCTCCTTTCACCTTAAAGACTCAGAATTTTCTCCTGTCTTTTTTCTCATGTCCTGACATTCCCTCTAGTTTCCTCACTCTTATTTTGTTGCAAGACCAAGTATAAATCCAGAATGGGTGAGAATTTGTCCTCGGAGCTTTGCGATGAAATAAAACCAATGGCATTTCATTCTCTGGCTCTGCGTTTACTTTCAGCAAGTAGAATTAATGCCTACAGATCCCTCTCTGGCTCCAGCAAACATAAACGATGTCTCTGAGAAACAACTGTTTGATTAATGCAGCCAATTCCAGCAAACAACTTAAAAATTTCATGGAGAAAATAAAAGCCCGTAAAAATGCCTGTCTGACTACATAGGCTGAGCCGACGCTGGGTCTGGGGGAGAAGCTGCATCACCACCGCTGCTAGCCTGCTCCTCAGAACATCTGGACCCTTCCAGACACAACCGCTGCACACAGGAGACTGCCCAGCCCACTAGGTAAAGAGTCCATTTCCTCACTGAATTTTATGCACTGGCTTGAAAAACATTTATTGGCCAAGAAAATGGGCATGCTTGTTAAATGAGGTTAAGCCCTGCGGCATAAAATGCAACCCATGTGTATTACACGTGTATTACAGAGTATTAAAACAATGAGAGGACTTGGGAGCACATGATATGCGTCAGGACAACTCAAGCTGGGCAGTCCCCACCAGCTTCACCAGCACTGTCCCCCCACCAACACGCCCAACTTTCCTCCAAGTCTCCACCAGCATCTGGGCATTTGAAGAGTGTGTAAGGAGAGGGGCTTTTCAAAGAACACCCCAATTTCCTGATACTAGTCCATGGACTGGTCATCTCCAGGTAAGAAATCTTCTTATCACTTGATTTCTGAACTGCTGGCTGGTGGTTGATTTACCTACCACTATATTCATGGAGAGCTTCCCAGGTGGTACTAGTGGCAAAGAACACTTCTGTCAATGCAGGAGAGGCGGGTTCGATCCCTGGATTGGGAAGATCCCCTGGAGGAGGGCATGGCAATCCACTCCAGTATTCTTGCCTGGAGAATGCCATGGACAGAGGAGCCTGGCGGGCTACAGTCCACGGGGTCACAAAGAGTTGGACAGCACTGAAGGAACTTAGCACACCTGCATGGATATTCACTGAACAAATATTTATTAAGTGCCTCTGTGTGATGCCTACTGACACAAGCAGCTGTGACACAGAACAAATTGATGAGGGTGGCAAGAGGGGCAAACATGGGATCATACAGGGAACAGACAGCGTGAAGGGGTCACTCACCATCTCTGGGAATCCCTGGACACACCCAGGTCACTGCCGAGGATGGATTGTTAATTTGCCAGGTAGAGGTCATTTACTCTTTTGGTTCTTTTTGTATTGTTTTTATTTCTTTTTAAATTTTTTATTCTTATATAAATTTTAAAGGTAATTTTCCATTGACAGTTATTACTAAACATCGGCTATATTTCCTGTGTTGTATAACAAATCCTTGAGCCCATTTTATACCCAGTAGTTTGTACCTCCCGTTCCCCAGTTTCTTTATCGCTCACCCCCACACTGGTAATCAGTAGCTTATTCTCTAGATCTGTGAGTCTGCTTCTTTTTGTTATATTCACTAGTTTGCTGTATTTTTTAGATTCCACATATAAGTGATATCATACAGGATTTGCCTTTCTCTGTCTGATTTATTTCACTTCATCATTTGGTTTTATTCACTGATTTGGAAACTGTTCATTGGCCAGGACATGAAAGTATCAGGTCAGACTTAAGCCTCAGAGAAGCCCTCATGGAAGAAAAGATGGTCAGATGTAGGAGGCATTTCGTGCAGAGGGAATGGCATTGCCTAAGGCAGGAAGTCGGGAGAGGCACGGTGCTTTTGATGACCCGCAAATAGCTTACTGAAGCCCAGCCACGGGTATGTGGAGGGGAATTGGATAGTTAGATGGGGTGAATATGATGCTGGGAGTTTCTATGAAATTTCCTTGAGCTAATTTTTTCCTTTCCATCTGTCCTGGCTTAGTCCTGGCCCTCACTAAATCTCTTCATCGCTCTGTGCTCCAAACATCTTCCATGCAGGTTGTGGAGGGTGACCACATATCCAGTTGGCTTGGGTCAAACAAGGACAAGCAGGCCCTGCATGTGGAGTGGAGACAGGATTCTTACTGATCAGACCCACGTCTTCACTTTGGGCAGATACAAAATGCCAAGCCAACTCTTATCTTTGCAATAAGTTCATCCTTATACTGACCACATGCCCTTATGAAAGGGGCCAGAAACTATGGAGACAGATAGTCAATGAGAGAAGTCTCCACAGTGAACTATGAGAACCACTAGACTCTTCCACAGCCTTCTTTTCCAGGAGGGTCCAGTTGCACATGGCACCCAGTAGAAGTAGTATGCTACCCTGTGATGGAACACGCCACCTGACTCTGCACCAGCTGCCAGCACTGACTGGGCATGGGCTCTGCGGCTTCAGTAAGGCCCCCTGCCTAAGGGCCAGGCACCACAGGCCTCTAGTAGCATCTGTCCTGTCCCTCACGACTCTGCCCATCAGCCTGCCTGTCCCTCAGAATAGGAACACAGAGGTGTCTAGGACACTGAGGACATCAGAGACCAGAGTCTGTCCTCCATAATCCTGGTGGGTCAGGCAGACACCCTGGGCTTCAAGTCTCATGATCCCAGGGCCTACCACCTCCCCTCCAAGAGTGTGGGAAGCAAAGACTTTGGGAAATCTCACGGCGCCGTGTCTCCTATCATCCTGCACCCCCGGGGCCCTTGGAGCCTCCATGGGACAGTATGGCTGGAACCTCACCGCAGTGTCCTTCCTTCCCTGATCCCGCCAGGTCCTGGGTCTCAGGCCCCACCCCATGGAGACCGCACCTCTGCTGCCGCAATGGGAGTTCTCTTGCTTCCAGATCTCTAGGGCACTTGACAACTGGGCCACAACTACCAGGGTCATCCGTGTGGCTCATGTGTTCAGTCGCGTCTGACCCTTTGTGACCCCATGGACTGTAGCCTGCCAGGCTCCTCTGTCCCTGGGATTTCCCAGGCAAGAATACTGGAGTGGTTGTCACTTCCTACTCCAGGGGAACCTTCCCAAACCAGGGATCAAACCCGCGTCTCTCTTGTGTCTCCTGCATTGGATTCTTTACCACTCGTGCCACTTGGGAAGCCCCAGGTCACCTACTGGAATCCAAATCCCAGCTCAGGCTCAATGGATGAGCAAAGCAGAGGCCTGCTGGGACACCTGCCTCCAGGCTCCACTGCTTAAAACTGGCATTAGCCTTTTTTTGGATGTCATTTTCAAAATAACGATAAAATTCTATAAAACTAACACCCCCCAAAAAACTAAGGTAATGGCAAAAAGATAAATATGATTTATTTATGCAAAATTTCTCAAGGCTTTAACAAGCCAATGTACATTAAGACTCACCATGAAGAGGATCTAGGATGCAATATTTTCCAAACTCCCCCAACTATGAGCCCCTTTCTCATATCTGAATAGACTTCTGTTTTGCAGAATCCACACTGAAAAAAGTTGGAATGAGTTATTAAATAAAGTGGGGACAAAGACATCAGGGGGCTTCCCAGGTTGCACTAATAGTAAAGAACCCGCCTGCCGATACAGGAGAGGCAAGAGAGATGTGGGTTTGATCCCTGGTTTGATCCTCCAGTTGGAAGATCAACTGGAGAAGGAAATGGTAACCCACTCCAATATTGTTGCCTGGGAAATCCCAAGGACAGAGGAGCCTAGCAGGCTACAGTCCATAGGGCCACAAGCAGTCAGACACAACTAAGCCACTGAGCAAGGACATCAGGAGGACAGATAAGCCCAAAATGTTTATAATAATTCTGAAAAATTTGGAAATAATTTTAATATCCTCTGGAAAAACAGATGCAATCATATTAAAATGCCACTCAAGATAGGGTCATCATTTATGTAGCATATAAGCCACATAGAAAATTATATACGTTAAAAAAAATAAGGAACGATTCTTGTGAATTATGATTTTAGTTATATATTAAAACTCAAATGCAACATCTGGCTATGAGCAAGTGAAAATGTTGGGACAAATTCTCTTACTGATAAGTAAGTAAAAACTGGACAAATGTATGAGGCAAAAGTTTTCAGATATTGGAGAACAGAAAACACAAGAAAGAGGAAACAAACATGATGGATACAAGGTTTCCTCGGCTTCCTTCCAGGAGGCAAATTCCACTGCTCTATCGTGTATCTTAAAGTTAAGAAAGTAGACCCTGAGAGTTTTCATAACAACAAACAAAACCACATTTTCTCCTTTTTCCTTTTCTGTATCTCTATAAGATGATGAATGTCAACTAAGCATTGTGGTAATTACTGCAGAGTATATGTAAGTCAAATCACTCTGATGTATAGCCTTAAACTTACATAGTCCCGTATGTCAATTATGTCTCGATAAAACTGGGGCAGGAGGTGAGAATCTACATGAGTCAGAAAGCAATTGAGTAACAGATTTAAAGGACTGAGAGAAAAAGAAATCTTTCAACCTAGAATTTTATGGACTTTATCTTGAAACTTTATTAGATAATCAAAAACAGAAATTGTCACCAACAGACCGTCACCACAAGAAATATTAAAGGAAATCTTCTAAACAAAAGGAAAATAATTTCTGATGGAAAGGTGTGTCTATATAAGGGGAGAAAGGACTAGAAATTATAAATATTGCATGTACAAAAACATGAATTTGATTTTTAGTTTTTAAATTCTTTTCACCAACAGTTGACCACTTTAAGCAAAAATTGTATATAATATCTTTATTTATGTTATTGCTTATATGTTGATATAAAATGTGTGACAACAATGGCAAAAAAAAATAAAGTTCTCAATATTACAGTTGAGTGATATAGTATTCTTTGAAAATGGACTGTGAAATGTTAAAAAGACATATTTTAAATGCTACAGCAACTGTTGTAACAAAGTGGTATAGCTAGTAATATGACGGAAGATATAAAATGGATCCATAAGCGAGACAAAATTAATTGTTAAAAAGATAGGTAAAGATGAAAACAAGAACACATATCAGATTAACAAACAGAAAACAAATAGAAATATGGTACACCTAACACAAACCTATCTATAAGTGCATTGAATGTAAGTTGTTTAAACCTGCAATGCTTCATATGGCAGGTACTAGCCACATTGGATATTTGAATTCAAAATTTAGTTAATTATAATAAAGTAAAATTTCAGTCAACAGGTAAATTGGGTTTCCCAGGTTGTCCTGGGCTTCCCTGGTGGCTCAGCTGGTAAAGAATCCGCCTTCAATGTGGGAGACCTGAGTTCGATCCCTGGGTTGAGAAACTCCCCTGGAGAAGGGAAAGGCTACCCACTCCAGTATTCTGGCCTGGAGAGTTCTATGGACTGTATGGGGTCACAGAGAGTCAGATGCAACTGAGCGACTTTCACCCTCACTTTCAGGTGGCTCTAGTGGTAAAGAATCCGCCTGCCAATGCAGGAGTTGCAAGAGATGTGTCAATCCTTGGGTCAGAAGATCCCCTGGAGGAAGAAATGGCAACCCACTCCAGTATTCTTGCCTGGGAAATCCCATGGACAGAGGAGCCTGGGGGGCTCCGGTCCACGGATTGCAAAGAGTCAGACACGACTGAGCACCAGCACCAACGGCAACCAACAGATAAACTGAAAACACCTTCAGTGTGGCTGGTGGCCACCATCTTGGAGAGTTTAGGTGGAGAGCATTTCAATCATCACAGAAAGTTTTAACGGACAGTGTTGATCTAAACACATCAACGGAAAACCAGATTTTTCAGTTTGGATGAAACAACACAACTTGAGTGTATGGTTTCTACAAAAAAAAAAAAAAAAGAAACCAAACAACAATAAAATAACCTTATATATAAAGACAGAGATCAGTTCAAAGTAAAGAAATGGAAACATATTTGCCATGCAACACTAATCAAGAAAGAGTTGGAAAATGGAGAATTTGAAATAAGAAATATTACCAGAATTAAAAGGGGTCATTTCGTATTGATAAAGAACACTTATCATGATGTCATATCATACTAATGTGCATGTATCTAATAACAGAACTTCAAAATAGATGAAGCAAAAACTGGCAGAACTTAAATGAGAAATGGGCACACTCATAATTATATTTGAAGATTTTGTCACTTCTCTCAGTAAGTGATAAAGCAGACAGAAAATCAGCTGGAATACTTTGTACTTTGAAAACACTATTACCCAATTAGCTGACCTAATTGACCTTTGTAAAACACTATATTCTAAAATGAAAGTCCCTCAGTTGTGTCAGACCCTCTGCAACCCCATGGACTAAACAGTCCATGGAATTCTCCAGGCCAGAATACTGGAGTGGGTAGCCTTTCCCTTCTCCAGGGGATCTTCCCAACCCAGGGATCAAACCCAGGTCTCCTGCATTGCAGGCGGATTCTTTACCAACTGAGCCATTAGGGAAGCCTGATATTTTAAACCTGCAGAATACACATGCTACTCAGATGCACATGGAATGTTCACCAAAATAGACACTATAGTTGGTCATAAAATAAATCTTAGTAAATTTTAGAGGATTAAAATCACAGATTTGGGTTTTTTTCTTTTTGTTTTTTAACCACAATGGAATTAAAGTGAAAATTAATACCAGAAATGTATCTGGAAAATCCCTGAATATTTTGAAATGAAACATAACACTTCTAAAGAACACATAAGTCAAAGAAGAAATTATAACCTACTTTGAACTAAATGAAAATGAAAATGCAACATAGCAAAATTTTAAGGATATAGCTAAAGTAGTTATAGAAAACTTTTTTAACCTTAAAACACTTATAGAAAAAATTAAAACCAATGACATAATCTCCTAATGTGAGAAACGAGAAAAAGAACGCCCTAAACCTGAAGGAAGTAGAGGAGAAGAAATATGAATGACAAGCAGTTAAATAGAAAACCATCAAACAATAGAGAAAGTTAATAAAACCAAGATTTGGCTTATTGAAAAGTCTTGATAACCCTTAGGGTGATTGGTAAAATTAAAAGAAAAAATGAAGAAAGATATAAATTCTCAATATTAGGAATAAAAGAAGGAACACCGCTTCAGGTCCTGTGGACCCTGGAAAATCCCATGGACAGAGGAGCCTGGTGGCTACAGCACATGGGGTCACAAAGACTCGGACTCAACTGAGCAACTAACATTTTCACTTTGGTCACTTTTCAAAATAATATTTGAATGATTTTATGACAAAAAAATTAAATAACCTCAATGAAAAAAGACAAGCTCCATGAAAGGCAAAATTAACAAAAGGAATGCAAGAAGAAAACAGAAATGTGTCAGTAGTCCCATATCAAATAAAGGGATTTAACTTATCGCTTAAATGTTTCCCCCAAAGAAAACACCAGGTCAGTGTGATCTCACTGATAAATTCTATGAAATATTCAAGGGGGAATTAACACCAATCCTATACAAATTCCTTTAGAAAACAGAGGGGGAAGGGAAAAGTTATCAACTCTCTATAAGCAGCATTAATCTTCTGCTGGAACTCAATACAAGTGTTACAAGAAAGCTACAGACCAATATACCCATCATGAATACAGATGCAAAATTCTTAACAACATATTAGAAAATGATATCCAGCAATATATATAGAAGTTTAGGTATTATGACCAAGTGGGGCTTACTCTAGGAATACAAGAAAATCAGTCAAAGAAATTTACTATATTAACAGAATAAAAGAGAAGGACCACATGATAATCTCAATAAGTATGGAAAAAGCATTTGACGTTAGTTAAGCCTGATTCATATTTTTAAACTTGCAGCACACGAGGAATAAAATGAAATGTCCTCATCTAGATAAAATGCATCTACAATAAATCGATAGCTGGCTTCACATTTAATGGTGAATTTGAACGCATTTCTTCAAAGATGAGGAACAACACAAAAATATCCCTCTTACTACCCTTGTTGAACACTGTACTAAAAGTCCTAGACAATGCAGTATGGCAGGATGAAAGACATTTTAGAATAAAATGGAGGAAGTAAATTGCAATTGTGCATGTGATAGAAATCTGTATCAATAGAAAATCCTCAGGGATCTACACACACACAAAGAAGAAATTATTAGAACTAATGAATGACATTAACCAGATGGAACAACATAAGATCAATGTACACAATGAATTGTATTTCTGTATACTAGCAACAGACAACAAGAAATTGTAAGTTTAAAAATCACAATGACAATAGTCAAAAATACAGAACTCTTAGAAATAAATTTAACAAGATACGTATAAGAGTAATACAGTGAAAATTCAAAATACTGTTGAAATTAAGGAGACAAATAGAGAAATACAACATGTAGATGAATTGTAAGACTCAATATTGTTGACATCTGTTCTCTCAGACTACTCGACAGCTATAAAACAATACAAATCAAGTTATCAGCAGATCTTTCTGTGCAAATCAATGAACTATTTTAGAATTTATATGGAATTTCAAATGTCTCAGAATTGGAGAAATATTTTAGAAAAGCTTGAGGGTGTACAATAATGAACTTAAATACTTGCTGGAAGAATGCGGCTAGATTGGCCAAGGTTTTGGTGGGGGGCTGCAGTAGAGTTCACCCCACTCAATTCAGCTTTCTCTCCCTTCCTTTCCTATGTCTTGCATGCCTTCATGCTCAGTTGCCTAGTCTGTCAGATTCTTTGCAGCCCTATGGACTGTAGCCTGCCAGGCTCTTCTGTCCATGGGACTTTGCAGGTAAGAATACTGGAGTGAGTTGCCATGCCCTCCTCCAGGGGATCTTCCCAACCCAGGGATCAAACCCATGTCTCCTGCATTGCAGGAGGATTCTTTACCCACTGAGCTACCCGGCAGCCCTTCCTATGTCTTAACCCCTAGTAAACATACTACACTGCAAATTCTGCCCCAGAGTTGGCTTCTGAACAACCCAGCTTATAGCAAGTACCTACTTATTCCAAACTATTCTAATGTCTCTTTTACACTTACTGTTCTGAAAATAAATTGTTATTCTTATTATAAAATTATTGCTAAAATGAACTCAGAATTTCCACAGCAACTCTTCTAGAGCATAGAAACAAATGGAATATTTCCTTAATCTTTTCATGAAGCTTGTATAATCTCGATTCTAAACCAGTGAAAGAAAATGAGGCAATACAAACAGACTGAGTTTACTTATGTGAAACATTATATTGAAAATAATATAAACAAGAGTAAACAGTGCATTTGAAGAATCAAACAACACTACTTAGAGGTCTTACTTTAAGAGTTCAGAAAGATTCTCCTGTGGTCGTGTATGAATGTGAGAGGCGGACCGTAAAGAAGGCTGAGCACCAAAGAACTGATGCTTTCAAATTATGGTGCTGGAGAAGACTCTTGAGAGTCACTGAGACAGCAAGGAGCTCCAACCAGTCAGTCGTAAAGGAAATCAGTCCTGAATTCATTGGAAGGACTGATGCTGAAGCCAAAGTTCCAAAAAATTGGCCACCTGATAAGCAAGAGAGTTCCAGAAAAACATCTATTTCTGCTTTATTGACTATGCCAATGCCTTTGACTGTGTGGATCACAATAAACTGGAAAATTCTGAAAGAGATGGGAATACCAAACCATCTGACCTGTCTCTTGAGAAACCTGTATGCAGGTCAGGAAGCAACAGTTAGAACTGGACATGGAACAACAGACTGGTTCCAAATAGGAAAAGGAATACGGCAAGGCTGTATATTGTCACCCTGCTTATTTAACTTATATGCAGAGTACATCACGAGAAACGCTGGGCTGGAAGAAGCACAAGCTGGAATCAAGATGGCCGGGAGAAATCTCAATAACCTCAGATATGCAGATGATACCACCCTTATGGCAGAAAGTGAAGAAGAACTAAAGAGCCTCTTGATGAAAGTGAAAGAGGAGAGTGAAAAAGTTGGCTTAAAGCTTAACGTTCAGAAAACTAAGATCATGGCATCTGGTCCCATCACTTCATGGGAAATAGATGGGGAAACAGTGGAAACAGTGTCTGACTTTATTTTTTGGGCTCCAAGATCACTGCAGATGGTGATCGCAGCCATGAAATTAAAAGACGCTTACTCCTTGGAAGGAAGGTTATGGCCCACCTAGATAGCATGTTTAAAAGCAGAGACACTACTTTGCCAACAAAAGTCCATCTAGTCAAGGCTATGGTTTTTCCAGTGGTCACGTATGGATGTGAGAGCTGAATGGTGAAGAAAGCTGAGTGCCGCAGAATTGATGCTTTTGAACTGTGGTGTTGGAGAAGACTCTTGAGAGTCCCTTGGACTGCAAGGAGATCCAATCAATCCATCCTAAAGGAGATCAGTCCTGGGTGTTCATTGGAAGGACTGATGTTGAAGCTGAAACTCCAATACTTTGGCCACCTCATGCGAAGAGTTGACTTATTGAAAAAGACCCTAATGCTGGGAAGGATTGGGGGCAAGAGGAGAAGGGGACGACAGACGATGAGATGGTTGGATGGCATCACTGACTCGATGGACATGGGTTTGGGTAAACTCCAGGAGTTGGTGATGGACAGGGAGGCCTGGCGTGCTGCAATTCATGGGGTCGCAAAGAGTCAGACACGACTGAGCGAATGAACTGAACTGAACTGATGCGAAGAGCTGACTCATTGGAAAAGACCCTGATGCTGGGAAAGATTGGGGGCAGGAGGAGAAGGGGGCGGCAGAAGTTAGGTAGCATCAGTGAGCAAACCCTGGGAGATGGTGATGGACATTGAAGCCTGTCCTTCATGCTGCAGTTCATGGGGTTGTAAAGAGTCAGACAAGACTTACCGACTGAACACCAAATAGCAAGGAGTCTCACTCTTCTGCTTAAAAAAGAAAGTTAACACTTGTCAGCAGGGTGGGTATTTAAAAAATCTCTCCAAGTGAATTCACATGTCATTCTCAATGTCATTCAACTAACACACCAGCCCCAACACAGCAAGTTAATAGCTTGTGTCTACACTGGCTTTCCTGTTCTTACCTGAACCGTCTGTTTATTTAAATGGTCTTAGTGGTTCTTAACCCATCAAAAGTGTTAGTTTAACAAAGAACACCCAACAATTAACCTCTGGTGGAAACAAGGAAAGGATTAAAATAAGCAAAATTTATCACTTTGTCAGGTTCTGCAAACACCGTCTTGAGGAGCTGAAAGCCCTAATAAAAGGGCAGATGCACTGTGTCTATAAAAGATCTGCCTCAGGGACTTCCCAGGTGGTCCAGTGGTTAAGAATCTGTGCTCCCAATGCAGGGGTCATGGGTTCGATCCCTGGTCAGGGAACTACATCCTACATGCCACAGTTAAAAGATTCTCCATGCCACAACAAAGATCCTGAGTGCCGAAACTAAGACCCCACACAGCCAAATAAATAAATAAATATTTTGAAAAAAGATCTGCCTCAATCATCATGCTACATGAATGTCCACCAAACCAGAAAAGGGAATTGGGTGGTTAGCCTGCATGAAGCAGAAAGATTTGATGAATTTCTTTTCCACTGAATTAGCTGAACATTTGATTTTGCCATCTTGAGAAAAGAGTAAAGGACTCTCTGAATGTTCTCACCATGTGGAGCTGGAGGCTGAAATAGAGGGGGTGCCCCCAGGGGCTCGCACGATCCTCAGATGGCACCATGGGAGCCAATGAGCAGGCTCCAGGGCACCCGAGACCACACACAAGAAGCAAAGAAGGAACCCGAGGTGCCCAGGGCGGGGCTGTCCGAGTCAGCTCCGGGCTCCACGCTCCTCACAGACACAGCAAGACAGCAGCCACACTCTTTCAGCCAGAGACCCTGCAAACCCGTCTGGACAGCAGGTCAGGCCCTGCTCAAGACGCATCATTACTTTCTGTGCTGTTGACGTCTTCCCCACCAGGTGACCAGGAGACAAGATGAGATGGGCTGGCAGCCTTGGTCTCCCCTGGGGCCGCCAGGGGCCTCCTTGATGGAGTGCAGGGGTCCGCCGGCTCCCGTCCAGCCCGTCTGGACCCACTTCCCCGCAGGCTCTCGTGACAGCTCCCGGCCAGGGCATCATGTGCAATTACTCACTTTCTCTGTGGGTCTGGAAGCATTTTAGCCGGGTAGCAGGCACACTGCTTCTTGCTCTGAGACACTGCAGAATGTTCACGTGACCTATGAGCTCTCAGGGACAATTAGAAATGTAAACCCTTTAGGAAAATGAAAGTGTTCGTCCCTCAGTCATGTCCAACTCTTTGCAACCCCATGGACTGTAGCCCACCAGGCTGCTACGTCTATGGAATTCTCCATGGACTGTAGCCTGCCAGGCTCCTCTGCCCATGGGATTTTCCAGGCAAGAATACTGAACTGGGTCCCCATTCCCTTCTTCAGGGGATCTTCCAGACCCAGGGATCAAACCCATCTCCTACATTACAGGCAGATTCTTTACCATCTGAGCCATCAGGGAAGTCCCCAAAATAGATCCTGCGAATATTTCTGTCTCAAAATAATTTGCAAAATAAGAAGAAGCTCTGTGTGCCTTTGAGCTGGGCTGTACCCTGAGTCGCTGTGCAGGGGATCTCCTTGGTTAGAAAGAAAGTCTTGCTCTTGGCAGATCACGGACATACAGTTTGCATTTTCTCCTGGAGTCTCCCTCCAGGTGGGACTCCTGGGTCACTCTCTGGCCTTTCTCCACCTTCTCCTTCCCAGGACCCCTGAGGCCTTCCCATCTTTCTTCATCTGAGGTGCTGGCTCTATCTCCAGGGTAAATACCAGATTTTTGAGGCTTTAGTGGTGGCTCAGTGGTAAAGAATCTGCCTGCAAGGCAGGAGATGCAAGAGATGCAGGTTTAGCCCTTGGGCTGGGAAGATCCCCTGGAGAAGAAAATGGCAACCTACTCCAGTTCCCTTGCCTGGAGAATTCCACGGACAGAGGAGCCTGGTGGGCTACCATCCTGGGGTCACAAAGAACTGGACACGACTGAGCAGGAGCAGGAGGCTTTAACTCCAGCCTTTTCACTGGGCAGCAACCCTAAGAAAAGACACCATCATGCTCTTATTAAACACTTTTCATAGTTGAATAAACTCAGTACCTTACTCTTCCTTTTTTCTATAGATTATTTTAGTGGAAGTGAAGTCGCTCGGTCATGTCCAACTATTTGCGACCCCATGGACTGTAGCCTGCCAGGCTCCTCGGTCCATGGAGTTTTCCAAGAAAGAGTACTGGAGTGGGTTGCCATTTCCAGCATCTTACTGTTCTGATGAAGTCTCTGGCTGGTTTACAGAGTATTGCCAAATAGCCTCCCCCCACAAACTGTCTAGAAGGAAAGGCATGAACAGAGGTGTGGGAGGGAGCATCCTGCCTCGTCTCCCCTGTAGAATGGTCGTACACACGTGCTCCTACATGCATGCCTGCAGCCTCCGAAGCTGGTGAGCATCCCTGCGCCCGTCGAGTCCACCTCCCCTGTGAGCATCCCTCTAATGTCTCCGGCTTGGAGACCCCAGGCTCCACAGTTCTCCTGCTTTGTCTAGCAAAGGGTTTTGATGCTGGAATTTTTATCACCTAAGAAAAACTCAATGCCGGCCACGAAATCTGAAACCTGGCCTGACCTCCTCTGAGGCAGAAGTCCATGGTAACAGGCTCAAAGGACAGGACAGAAGACTCAGGTCGGTCACAGGGCAGGACGTGTTTGCTTGAAGAGGCAGGAGTCTGCAGGAAAGGTCATCTTTTATAAGCTGCACACGTATTCCTCAGGTGGCTCCTCCAGGCCCTCAGTGAGTCCTCAGAAGAAGGGGGTGGGATTGAGCATCATTAGTTAAAAGGTCTGTCACCAGCGGCTGTCACCAACCTCTACTTTGGGCTTGTTTACACACCCAGCCCTTCAACTGTTTCTTAGCTTCGTGTGGTTGCAGTCACAGCAGAGATCTGGGGGTCAGATCCCTTAGCCGAGGCTCAGTGAGCGTCACCACCAACTATGGCTGCCTTGGACAGATTTAAGCAGCAAGTACAGTTGGCGCGAAAAATATAGAGGGGCAGTGAGGTAAGGTGAAGGGATGAGAGGGGAAAATGGCTGAAAACACTCCTCATTTGTCATAAAGCAGTACTTGGTGCAGAATAGTAAGTTACACTCCACAAATTGGTAATAAAGCCTCAAAGGTCATGGTCAAGGCTTTCTGGAGTATTTCTAGGAAATACTGAAGAGGTCCATTACTCCTGAGGTCCGCCCTGAGTCTGCTGTCAGCAGTTTCTAGAATAGTGACCGGTACGTATAACAAAGGCATGGTTTAAATTGTTTGGAAACTTCATATACACATCTATCTACAAACAGATGCTTGAATGAAAATTCCTGACATGGCAGGTAAACCTATGATGCAAAAAGGGAGTAAAGAGCCAAGAATAAACCTCAGCACTCTGTCTACCTGCTTGAGAACTAGAATCTCTCATCTTATGGAGAATGCAGAAATCGATCTGTAGTCAAACACTTTTCCTTTTGGTGTTGATTTCAGTATCAGAGTATCAGCCTCAGGTTATGACACCTTTTATCCTTGCTCTGAACCAAACTGAAAGTGTCTTTTTTCTTCTAATATTTCACTTCAACTAAGCAATTTTTTCCTGTGTGTGCACACACACATACACACAAAGGTTTGGTTTTTGTTTAGTTTTGTTTTTATGATCCTGTAATATCCTCCTCAATTCTAGCTAGAGAGACTATATAAAAGAGTCTTTCATATCCTTATAAGTATGGTAGGTGTTTAAGGATAATTGATAAATGACACAGTGAATGGATGACAAGAAGAAATGAGTGAATGTGAAAAAAAAAGGTGAAGGGCAGAAGAAGGAAGGGCTAGAGGGGGAAAGGGGGCAGAGAGAGAAGGGAAGGAGGAAAGAAGGAGAAAGAATTAATGACCACACGGATTAGCAAATTGGTTTCAGGAGGCCAGAGAGTAATTTCATCTTTCAGACCACCTAGGCCCCAGGATTACATGTCCCCCATAAAATACCGTTACTGTGAGGGCACCTGTTGCTTAGAACTGCCCTGGGCCTTGGGTCTGATTTCCCTGTGGTCCACTGACAGCTGCCAAGTGCCAAGTGCTCATGGACGCTTCTGGCCAGGCTGGCCACCCTGCATTTGCGCAAGGTGAAAGGTCCCATGTGCTTTGACTCATCTTAGGACGCATGACGGGCCCAACATTTTCTTTTCCATCCTTTGTTGGAAGAAAAAAGCTCACAACTGTGTCCACAGACTCCTTTTCCATCATGTTTCTTCCTGCACGTGGTTTTTGGCATCACTTTATGAGCAGAGAGGAAGGCCTTTGTTGTTGTTATTGATCGGTTGCTAAGTCATGTCCGACTCTTAGCGACCCCATGGACTGCAGAATGTCAAGCCCCTCTGTTCTCCACTGTCTCCCAGAGTTTGTTCAAATTCATGTCCATTGAGTCGGTGATGCCATCCAACCATCTCATCCTCTGTGGTCCCCTTGCCCTTCTGCCTTCAATCTTTCCCAGCATCAGGGTCTTTTCCAATGAGTCAGCTCTTCACGTCAGGGGGCCAAAGTATTGGAGCTTCAGCTTCAGCATCAGCCCTTCCAATGAATATTCAGGGTTGTTCTAGAGGAAGGCCTGCTAACTCCAAAATGTGGATTCAGGAGGAAATTGTCTTCATTTTAGGGACCCTTGCTGACCTTGCATCATTCCTCTTGTCTTTTATTATTAAAATCCAACACTAACAGCAACAATAACAAGAGAACCCCTCTCCCTGCTTAATCTGCATTCAACCAAGCAGAGAAGGACGGAGCCCTTGTGTTTACTAATAGGGCCCTGTGTCCCCACAACACAGTGGATCTGCTGTTAATGCCAGCCTGTCTGTACAGAACTCACATCTTAGCTGCCTAGTTCTTGTTCAAAACTTCATCTAGTCATCATAGCAACCAGTTATAAAGTGTCTTTTTTGTTTGTTTGCTGCCGAGTAGTAAGTCCATATTAAATCAGTACTGGGTTTTAGTTTTGTTCTGTTTTCCATAATAAAACATCAAGGTGTGTGATACAGGATGAGGAAAGGTTACAGAATCTCAGACAATTCAGCCTGAAAGTGACTGTACTTAGGGCTTCCCTGGTAGCACAGTGGTAAGAACATGCCTGCAATGAAGGAGACGTGGGTTCCATCCCTGAGTCAGGAGGGTCCCCTGGAGAAGAGCATGGCTACTAAATTTTTCATGGAAACATTGGCTGAACTGTCATAACAACCCTATGGAAGGGGTTCTGCTTTCATCTCCGTTTTTCAGTTTAGAAGGTGAAGTAACTTACTTGCCCACATTTACCCAGGAAGCGACATCGTTTGGTCTGACAGCTCCCACGTTTATGCCTGATCTGCTGTAACTTGCTGCCTTCCTAGAGCAAACCCATATTCCCACTCAGGCATCAGGGGCTGGAGTCCACGTAGAAATCTGCTCAAGATGCACCTGCTTCTTCTGCCAGGGTGACACACAGCCCTAGAAGAGTTTCCTGGAGGATACTGTGAGCTTCTGAAAGCAGGATTCTTTGCCTCGAGCCTAACATGACTTCATACATTCAAGAGGTGTTCCAAAATTGTGTTAGAGGAACGCATGGATGATTGAACAAGTGTGGCAACACATAACACATAACATGGACCAGAGGATGAGATGGTTGGATGACATCACTGACTCAAGGAACAGGAATTTGAGCAAACTCTGGGAGATGGTGGAGGACAGGAAGCCTGGAGTGCTGTAGTCTATGGGGTCTCAAAGAGTTGGACACAACTTCACAACTTAACAAAAGCAACAACAATAACATGGACTGGTGTGAGTTCTATCTTGGCCAGACAGGGTTTTTTGCTCCCACCATCCAAGACAAAAAATATTAAATTTGCCAGCTCACAATTACAGAAAACTGAAAGCTATTCCAGGGAAGAATTGTAGTGTTGGCCTCACCCTGTACACATCTAGGAGAGCTCCACTGACACAGACGCACTTGGAAGTCCCTGCTCTATTGGGAAGGAACCCGGAAAAGATGATAAACTGTGGAAAGGGATGAGCCAGTCTGGCTCCACAACCACCCCTCCCCACTACATTGTTGCCAGCACCAGAGTACTTTCCTAAGCCCTCTTGATGGTCATTCTTGGTCTTCTGAGAACACCAGGCTCACCACACTCGACACAGCAGCTCTGTGCCCATACTGCCTGTGGAGTCATGCTCGTTCATATCAAAAGAACAACGAAATGGCTTGTCCATGCTGTTCTGTGTTTGTTCTGCTGTAAACAGAAAGCAATGCAATAGGATCGTACTTCCCAGGTGGCTCAGTGGTAAAGAATCCACCTGCTAATGCAGAAGATGCAGGTTTGATCCCTGGGTCAGGAAGATCCCCTGCAGAAGGAAAAGGCCACTCACTCCAGTATCCTTGCCTGAGAATCCCATGGACAGAGGAGCCTGGCAGGCTAAGGTCCATGGGGTTGCAAAGAGTCAGACATGAGTTAGCAACAAAACAACAACAACATAATATAAATCGCTAGAATAGCAATGAAGATTCAAGAGAAGACACATTCAATATTTATACCCTTGAGAAATATCTAGAGTTATTAACAGCTCCTAACAGTAATAAAGTATGAGTCAGTCAGGAATCATGTTATAGAAAGAGACAAGCATCACTATATATTAACATGAAAGCAGTTTTATATATAATGATACTTGACATGCTTATCAGGCCATCATTACAAAAACTGTGTCCAGTTTTAGTCTCCAAAATTTAAGGACATTGTAGCAAAGCTAGCTCACAGAAAGGCTAACAAAATAGTCAAATGTTTTAAAAACAAGATAAATGGTGTAACTATGTTTGTGTTAATTTTATAAGCAAAAAAAATATGGCTTTTCAGTTGGAGAAAAGAATGCTGTTGTACAATTATAAATCATTGTTTCTGTGTTGTTTAGAAAACAGAAATTGAAAAATGTATTTAGATTTCTGGTGCTTAGGTCATTCTCTGGACTTAGTTGTTAACAGCCAGGGTTCAAAGTTCTTGCATATTTAACCAGAATGGGTTTATGGATCCATGAACATATGTCTGACAATGGTTTCTCACGGTGAGAACAAGGAAGTTCTGGAGACTCAGTATTATCTCTCATGAGACCTCTAACATCGGGGGCCTTTAATACTTGTCTTGTTTAATGAGACTATGATGTTCTCATGAATATGACTACTGTCTTCTTCTCACTCTTTCTTGTTGTTGTTGTTTAATCGCTAAGTTGTCTGACTCTTTTGCGACCACATGGACGATAGCCCACCAGGCTCCTCTGTCCATGGGATTCTCCAGGCAAGAATACTGGAGTGGGTTGCCATTTCCTTCTCCAGGGGATCTTCCCAACCCAGGAATCAAACCCACATCCCCTGCATTGGCAGGCAGATTCTTTACCACTGAGCCACCAGGGAAACCCCTACTCAATCTTACCGTCCATCAATAACACTTAACCATCAACCGGGCTCTGGGAAGGCTTCCAAGGTATGAGAAGTAGTCACACTATAAATGTTATCAAGATACATAGTCCTGGGTGGCCTGCTGGAAGAAGCCCAGGTGTGCATTCTAGCTCTGTCTCATCTTATTAGCTGCACAGGCTTGGGCAAGACTTCACTTTTCACTGAGCATTGGTTTTCTCCAATGCAAAATAGAATATTCAACTGCTTGGCAGTAAAGACAGAGAGTGACCATTTACATGACTGTTCTCTAATCACATCATTGTTCAACCGTAGGGACTCTACACGGTTAAGGTGATGAGTTAGCAGCGAGGCCAGGAGGCAAGGAAGATGCGCTGGGAACGGCTTCTCCGTGAAGAGGCGACAGCGCGGAATAGTCCCCTAAGGCAGCAGCCTGGGCATTAGCTCCAGACATCAGAATGCCCAGACTCTTTAGGACTAATGCCAGTTTACATCTGACTAAGTCTGAAGCACAGTATCAATGATTACAGTCGGTGTGGGGGAAGAGAAACTTGGTGCTACCATAAACGCTATAATCCAGAAGTTACTTGGGGAGTGGGGGAGGGTTGAGAAATATGACACTTCTACTTAAAATATCAGTCAAAATACTGGTTATTAGGAAAACAGGACATATCACTTATCTTCACATTTTATGTCATTCCTAGAGGGAAAATATCTAAATGTCTACACTGCTTTCATAAGTAAAAATGTCCTAAAGTGGAAATTGAATGAGCTAGGAATGAGTTGGAAAGCAGTAGGTTTTGATTTTCCAGAAAGTGCCTCTCCACCGTTTACCCCAGAGAGAACAGGAGACTTGGTTTGTGTGCTGTGGCTGCTTGATGATGCAGTGTTCGCCCATGAATCTGTGCCAGTCTCAAGAGTACATGCACATGCCTTACCACAAGGAGGTGGTAGAGAAGTCCAAAAAGTAGAACAAAGCTTAATGTCACAAAGGAGGGAATATGTCTCATACCCACGAAGAAACAAATGATCAACGAAGAGAGGAGGGAAATCCTTGGATTTCAGAAAGCCTCAGTCAAAGGGTAGGGGAGGGTCTCCTCAAGGGAGTGTACCCACCTAAGAGTCAACAGAAGTGAGAACTCATTCCTGAAGGCAGGTTAGGCTGCTTACCTCCCCAAAGCCCACAGTTCAAAAAGCAAGGGTCAGGACAGAGGAAAGTTGCTTTAAGCAGAAAAGCTGGCAATGTGGGGAGAAGATGGACTCACGTGCCCAAAACCAGCTCTGAAGACTGTGTTCAGTCTGACAGCTTTTAAAGCAGAAAATGGAGGAAGACCTTCAGTAATTCATCCAGGCAGGAGGGTGGGTTCTGCACCCTTCTCCATGGTGTGTGCAGACTGGCTGACTCTCTCTTCAGATGTTGTCTTATCTGAGCGATCTGCCTGCAGGATTGCTAAGGGGACAATTGCGGGTAGAGAGGTAGTCATTCTTAAACTTCTTAATTCTTCCTTCTTCTTTTTATCTAGGCAAAGAATCAACAGGTTAGGCAAGGCAAGATGCGTGTTCAGGAGAGCATAAGTCAAGAGTCACGTTCAATTGCTTAGTGACCTCATTCCCATAATTAGCTACTCTTACTGTTAGAGGACAAGCTGGAATCAAGATTGCCAGGAGAAATATCAATAACCTCAGATATGCAGCTGACACCACCCTTATGGCAGAAAGTGAAGAAGAACTAAAGAGCCTCTTGATGAAGGTGAAGGAGGAGAGTGAAAAAGTTGGCTTAAAGCTCAACATTCAGAAAACTAAGATCATGGCATCTGGTCCCATCACTCCATGGGAAATAGATGGGGAAACAGTGGAAACAGTGTCAGACTTTACTTTTTTGGGCTCCAGAATCACTGCTGATGGTGACTGCAGCCATGAAATTAAAAGACACTTACTCCTTGGAAGGAAGGTTATGGCCAACCTAGATAGCATGTTTAAAAGCAGAGACATTACTTTGCCAACAAAAGTCCGTCTATTCAAAGCTATGGTCTTTCCAGTGGTCATGTATGGATGTGAGAGTTGGACGGTGAAGAAAGCTGAGTGCCGCAGAATTGATGCTTTTGAACTGTGGTGTTGGAGAAGACTCTTGAGAGTCCCTTGGACTGCAAGGAGATCCAATCAATCCATCCTAAAAGAGATCAATCCTGGATGTTCATTGGAAGGTCTGATGTTGAAGCTGAAACTCCAATACTTTGGCCACCTCATGCGAAGGGTTGACTCATTGGAAAAGACCCTAATGCTGGGTAGGATTGGGGGCAGGAGGAGAAGGGGACGACAGAGGATGAGATGGTTGGATGGCATCACCGACTCGATGAACATGGGCTTGGGTAGACCCCGGGAGTTGGTGATGGACAGAGAGGCCTGGCGTGCTGCAATTCATGGGGTCGCAGAGAGTCGGACACAACTGAGCGACTGAACTGAACTGAACTGTTAGAGGAGATAGAAATGGGCAAACAGGAAAGGAGACAAGAGCTGCTTTCAAGCATGGGGATCATCAGTGTCACATGGAGCGCACTTCCAACAGCTTCTGATTAACGAAGATCAGCAACACTTCGTAAATCATCTTGTGTTTCCAAGACAAAAAAAAAAAAAAAGGCAGCTCAAGGTATAAGCCTTCCTCGGCCCTTTTCAGGGAGGGCTCTCTTTAAATCTTACTTTGTGTATTCAGTCTCTAAGTCATGTTCACTCTTTGCAACCCCATGGACGCAGCACACCGGGATTCCTTGTCCTTCACTATCTCCTGGAATTTGCTCAAATTCATGTCCATTGAGTTGGTGATGCTATCTAACATTCTCATCCTCTGTCATCCCCTTCTCCTTTTGCCTTCAATGTTTCTTAGCATCAGGGTCTTTTCCAATGAGTTGGCTCTTTGCATCAGGTGGCCAAAAGATTGGAGCTTCAGCTTCAGCATCAGTCCTTCCAATGAATAGTCAAAGCTGATTTCCTTTGGGATTGAGTGGTTGGATCTCCTTGCTGTCCAAGGGACTCTCAAGAGTCTCCTCCAGCATCACAGTTCAAAAGCATCTTATCTTGGCCCCAGTGAAAGTCTGTTACACACGGTGTGCCCAAAGATGAGATGCTACTCAGATTCCCCCAGAGGCCCTAGAAACCAAGTATCACCCCGTTTTCAAACTTGGGATTTCCGAGCTTTTTTCTTGCAACCTCAGGCTGCCAGTTACCGCAGGACCACGTGGTTTCGTGTCCCTGTACAACAGTGCGCTTTGAGTCACAGCTCTGACTCTGCAGAATTGCTTCTGCTTCTTTGGGAATGAAAATGTTTCCTGGCCTGTGAAAAGGGTACTTGGGAATTGCTCAAAGCTGAGTCTACAGTTTGGGAGGACAGGGAAAGAGGAAGGGCAGGCCCAAGAATGTGTCAATTTTTCCTTGACACTGATCATGAAGTTCAAGTGGTGTCATTCCACGCTGATCAGAATAACGAGGTAGGAAAATGAAGAGGAAATGGCTTCACTTTAAGTGCCCATTATCTGACGTCAATTGACAAAGAAAATCTTAGGAAATTGGAAGTGTATGTAGCAGTCATGTGATGGGGGCCTGAAGTCAATGTGCTCATTGTGATTCATCTCAAGGTCAAGATTTCCTGAGTAGGGGTATTTTAAAAGACATAATTACAGTTCTTATTAGTGAGTGTTGAAAATGATGCTGGAAACAAGCCTTTGTGTGCAGCTTCTGTAAGGTGAGCAGACCAGTATTTAATACTGCTCACTGCAGTATTTAAAGTTAAGACCAAATGCCAGTAAACAACGCATGTTCCTTTCTGTGGGAACTTTTCTTTTCAAATAATTCAGTTAGTATGAGGTTGAATTTCAGGTCTAACTAGAGAGCTGCTATGTGAAAAATGAACAACCTGATCTTTGCAGGATTTAGTTTCACCCGAGATACGCTGATGCTTTCTTTGTCCACTTACGGTATCTTTCTCAGTTTAATGTGGTTAATGATTGGGAATGTCAGAAGCCACATGTCGCTCGAAGGCACATTTTCACTTCATCTGCCTTTTTGACACGTTTAGTTTAACTTAATCAAGGGGGTGAAGCTAATTTCCTGAAGCAGTTTCCAGGGTCCTTGTGCAGAAAAGGGAAAACCATTCCCATTCTTTTAGGACATCTGGTTGCTATTATGCAAAAATTCCCTCGTGCCATTCTGGCACACACATCCTCCCCTCCACCACTTCTATGGATAGTGCTTAACCACTGCGTTTCGATGCACTCTTTTTCCAAGACTTTCTGGGCCAAGTGTCAGCCCAGTACCCCCTAAAAAGCAGGGAATTTGTTCACCCTGAGCTTAGTCTCCCAGCCCTGGCTCAACCCTCACTCACTTGAGGGGGCTTAGAGGGGTCACTGCCTTGTCAGGGAGCACAAAGGGCCCTCTCAGAGCAGAATCACACCCAGGCAGGGTGGAAGGGGAGTGGGGGCCCCTTCAGGAAGATCCAGATCCACCTGGATCTGGTTGTGGGCCTGGTGGCTCCAGAGCCACTGTCTGGGTCTGGGTCTGAGTCTTCAGCTGATAAGCTCCACAGCCTCAGGCAAGTTGCTTACCATCTTCCAAGTCTCCAGGGTTCCCCATCTCTGAAATAAGCACCCCTCGTGTTCAGTCAATCAGCCGTGTCCGACGATTTTTCGACCCCATGAACTATAGCCCACCAGGATCCTCTGTCCATGGCATTTCAAAGGCAAAAATACCAGAGGGGGTTGCCATTTCCTTTTCCAGGGGATCTTCCTGACCCAGGGATCGAACCTGTATCTCCTGCATTGGCAGGTGAATTCTTTACCACTGAGCCACCTGGGAAGCCCTCAAGCACCCATCTCACAGAGTTAATGTGAAGAGCAAGTGAAATAATACATGTTAGCCAAGCAGCAGGCATGGAGGATGTGAAGAATAAATAATAAGTTGATTCCTTGCCTGCCAAACAGAAGTAAAACCCGATGGTAACCTCTAAGGCAGTTGTGAAGATGAAGAAAGTTGAGGTATGTGCGTTACAGTGTGTCTAGGGTATTATAAGCACACAATACATGTTGCCAGTGGCGGTTGCTGCCACTACTGATGTCTGTATCATGGACACAGTGGCCTTGATTGCCAAGACACCTCATCTCATAGCAGAGCTAAGGCATCATCCCAGGGAGGCCCTGGGAACCCAGGATGTGACAGGGGTCCCAGCCTTCTGGTGTGGACAGAGCCTTAGAGAAGATGTCACATTCTGGGTCTAGGCTCACAACAGAGATGCCCTGTGAGGAAGTGGGGTGGCCTTGGTAATGGCCACAGTCCAAGGAGCCTCAGTGAAAGAAAGGGAAAGTGTTAGTCACTCAGTCATGTCCAGCTCTTTGTGACCCTGAGGACTGTAGCCCCCCAGCCTCCTCTGTCCATGGGATTTTCCAAGCAAGAACACTGGACTGGGTTGCCATTTCCTTCTCCAGAGGATCTTCCCAACCTAGGGATTGAACCCAGGTCTCCTGCATTGCAGGCAGATTCTTTACCATCTGAGCCACCAAGGAAGACACCCAAGGGAACTCAGGGAGACAACCTTTTCTGGGTTGTTGCAAGTAGTCATTGCTGGTTGAAGAAGTCTGACATCATCTTCAATTCTCCCTAACATTTGTCAGCATCCATCAGATCAGATTGAGTGAGCGACAGCAAGCATTTTTAAAAAAGGAAGAGGGGGAAAGATGGTGACTGGAAGCTGCAATGGTTAAAGAAAGTGGCACCAACTGCCCTTCCAGCATCTCCTCTTGTGATGAATGTGGCTGCACCAAATGTGGGGCTCAGTCTCCAATTGGACCAAGCTTTGACCAAGGCCCAACACCTCCCTCTACCAAGTTCTAATCCAAAGAGAGGTCAGAGAGCTGGACTGGGTCTCAGGTATCATCTGAAGGAAATGGGCATAGTGTCTCATGTGGACCCAGGAATAACAAGTTATCGCTAACGGTAAATGTGGGGATGGAATACCTCAACCCCTGACCCTGAGTGTATCTGGCATGACCCTCACCTTACCTTTCTTCAAGGCGGAATAATCCCCTCAGTTCTTTAAGGAACTTCTCAAGTGCAGGCAGATCCCTGCCCAAACGCAGATTCCCTTCCCAAACACCAAGGACAAGAGGAAACAGTCCTGAGATGATGCATCACATCTCATAGCTGAGATCCTGGGGCAGGTTTAGGAGCCTGAGACCTGAAAGCCCAGAGGATGCAGGATTAGTGCTGATGAGGAGCCCACAGCCTTCTCCACATGGCACAGTCAGGCATCAGGTTCACAGATACAGAGAATCGGTCATTAGACCAGAGAGAAGGCCCAGAGGCCAGAAACAAGGAAGTAGAACCTTAGGTAAGAAGCTGATTCAGAGCTGCTAGGGAGGAGAATGTCAATCTACATGGGCCTGCAGCTTCCAGCCGTACAGGGCATGGAGCATCCTTGACTCTGACTCCCCTCCTGGGCCCCAGCTCCCTCCAAAGACCCAGGGAATACGGCCACACAGGGCAGCCACCATTACTGCATCAGAGGATGATTTGTTTCAGCAAGAACTTGAAAAAAAAGGGAAATAGCTTGCTGGTTTTAATAATAGTCCAAAGAATGCATTACTGCAGGAAGCTGTTTGTGAATTTGAAATTGGGATTCTGAATATCTGAGTACGGTCCCTGCCAAGCCACAGTGCCCCTTGGACAATTCTTGGTGACTCCATGCTTGAGCGAATTCAAGGTGATGGTGAAGACAGCTCAGACAGGGACCCTGGACCCCTGCTGGCATCATCCTCCAAGAAGTCCTGACAGAATCGATGAATAAAGGCTGAATAGAGAGGAACGGGCAGGCCCGTTCTGATCCAGCTGTGCCTGAAAGTGGGGTTTAAGCCAGAGCAGAAGGCAGAAGGTTCTTCCCAGGCAACCCCTCACCACAGCTGCGTGTTGGCCCCGGGGATGAGGCAAGATATACCAGGGAGAGAACTCCATCACCTGAAAGGTTCTTTCAAACGCTGAGATTCAATGACCGATCGACTGAAGAGCGTCATCAGAGCCCACGCATGTTCCTGGGTCTCTGAGCTCAGCCCTGGGGCTCCTCTCTTGTCTTCTGCAGACCTGTGGGGCCACTATTCCAGCCATGGTGCTGTTTACATCTTCTGTTTCCTACATTAGGACACAGAGTCTGGCTTCATTTCTAGTCTTGTGCTTGCTCTGAAATTTTGGCCTTCTGTTCAAGACTCCTAGCAAGAGATGTGCCCTTTATATGTGGACCTGACTCTCGGTTGGGAAAGATTGAAGGCAGGAGGAGAAGGGGATGACAGAAGATGAGATGGTTGGATGGCATCACCGACTCAATGGACAAGAGTTTGAGTAAACTCCAGGAGTTGGCGATGGACAGAGTGGACTGGAGTGCTGCAGTCCATGGGGTCGCAAAGAGTCGGACACGACTGAGTGACTGAACTGAACTGAATTGACTCTCAGTTTAATTACAAATCTGTGCCCCTGTACTTACCACGCTGACCATGTCGCAAAGATCTGGAGTAACCAGATACCCATGGCTTCTTCAGGTCCTAATACATTCTAGAGACTCCAAGATTATGTGCAGCCTCTATTTTACCTTAAGGAGGTCAGCGACAGTCTTACCCACAACTGCAGGTTTCTTGGTCCATCCGCTTCCACGCAGAGATACGCGTGCACACTTTGGTGAAGACCAGCAGTGACCCATGTAGCCATCATCTCTCCCTGATGTGCAGCCCAGAGAGGTGGGAGGATAGTGCCAAGTTCTACAGATGAGTCAATACAGAACTCAGCCCCACCCCCGAGCCCATGTTCAGGGTGCAGGGATCACCTCGGCAGTAATCAGCACTCACTGTCTGCCGAGTTCTGTGCTGGATTCCCCACGAGCACTTCACAGTTTCTCAGCATTTCCTTCTGATAGGAACCTTCGTGATCCTCACTTTACAAGTTATAACCGGGGTCCATAAACTACAGTCCCTGGGCCAAATCTGGCAGCTGTCTGTTTTGGTAAACAGCGTGCCTTGGGAACACAGCCACGCTTGTTCGTTTGTACGTTGTCTATGGCTACTCTTGTGCTGCAGTGGTTCAGGTGAATCGTTGCTATGGAGACCTTTTGGCCAGTTATTAAAATAAAATATACTGGCTATCTAGCCAATGCATGAACTGTACATGTTGAATGATCATTCTGACACTTTAAAATAAATTTAGTAGTTAAGTTGATCAAATCAATGTTAGCCTGCAGAGTGTTGCTGCTGTTGTTTAGTCACTAAGTTATATCCAACTCTTGCCAGTCTGTGGACTGTAACCCGCCAGACTCCTCCATCCATGAGATTCCCCAGGCAAGATATTGGAGTCGGTTGCCATTCCCTTCTCCAGGGGATCTTCCAGATCCAGGGATCAAACCCTCATCTCCTGCATTGGCAGGTGGATTCTTCACCACTGAGCCACCCCCGGAGAAGCCTTAATCTTCTACTCTGTGTCAGAAATGTGCACAGTTCTGAGTAAGCTCGGACGAGCCTCCACACCTCACAGTACTTGTTTGTTAGCGTTGTCAGGGTGGGATTCTCAGCCCCAGAGACGGAGCAGTGACGCCTGCCGTGGACCCAAGACGCACCTGAGCTTGACCCCACCTCTGCCACACAGTACTTGGGTGACACTTTGGACATATGGCTTAAATTCTCTGACTTCAGTTTCCCCATCTGTAAAACAGGGACAATAACACCAAGGTCTCTGCATGGTGAACATTAGCATAATTAATGCAAGTGAAATGCGAGGTGCCCTTGACAGCCCCCACTGTTACAGACACGACCGTGGAGTTGAAGGAGCGGATGCCATGATGTCCTGGGGTTGCCATCAGCTGGGACGGCCAGGTGACTCACGACAGAGAACCTTGGAAGTGGGCCATGTCCCTGTGGATGCGCGCAGGGACTGCTTAGCAGGCAGGCCAGAGCCAGGACGTCACGAGGAAGCAGATTCCCAGACAAACCCAGATTCCCATGGAAAGGAATGGACAAGGTCAGGGGATCTGGCTTCCTTGGCTGCTGTCCCCTCTAGGCTGTGCCCGGGCTGGCTTCCCTGTGCACTTGGCTCCTGTCGGCTGCCCCCAGAGGCCTCCTCACTGTGTCCTTTCCTGACCCCAGTGTCATCTGAGATGTCACCACGGAAACTGCCAGACTTCCCCGGAATTGATCTCTTCTGTACTTTTTTCCAGACTGTGAGCATCAATCCCAAACACCTAAACATTCATAAGAACAACTCTCGTTTAAATGTAAAGAGATATATTTAGCAGATAGATTTTATTTCATGGGTGGATATTCTTGGGCGAAGCTGTCTTCATAATGCTGAAGAGGTAAAAGCGACTTTCAATCTAGTGTTTTGGTGTCAGCTACATCTGACTTCTAGTTTAAGTCTAATGTAATTGAGGCCAGTTACAAATTACTGAAGAGCTTCCCAGGTGGCTCAGTGGTAAAGAATCCGCCTGCCAGTGCTGCAGATGTGGGTTCAATCTCTGAGTTGCGAAGATGCTCTGGAGGAGGAAATGGCAACCTACTCCAGTAATCTTGCCTGAGAAATCCCATGGACAGAGAAGCCTGGCGGACTACAGTCCACGGGGTCACAAAGAGTCAGATATGACCACGAACACCTGCACCATTACCGAAAGCAAAGAGACAGCAAGCCCATTACTTGTGCAACTGCCTGTCAGCAGTTCCATAAAGGGGGCTCTCACTAATTTTTAGCCTCTTTTCAAAATTATCATCAATGGGATATTTGCTTTGATTCACAGCTTGCATCACCCTCAGTTGAAAGGCAGATAGATCCCAACATTCAATGAGCAGATGATCTCACTGGAATGATGAGATGCGAACTGAATGCAGAGCAATCTGGGTTAGAGGGCTATGTTGGCTACAAACAACCGAGGGCCCGAATGGCTGACCTGGGCAGAGAACAGAAGCCTGGTCTGTGCTCAGAACATTCTCCAAAGGCAGTCAGTGAGTCTCTGGGTCTGTTTTCACTGGACAAGGCACAGTTGACTGGTGTGATCAGCTCACTGATGACTTGGAGACCAGTACTCCCCAGTGGAGCAAAGTACTACATTAGATGAAATTACAGGTCAAACTGGCTCAGGAACACTGAGACCCTGAGACCATCTGCTCTAAGACAGTGGGAAGAATCAGAGTCGCTCTAAGCAGCTCCTAGGGCTCTTGGGATGGTCAGGATGTACATGCAGGCCTGTGAGCACTTGCTGAACTGTGAGTGAAGGGGGCTCAGAAGGTTGAACTGAAAAACCATGAGTGTCTACTGCCGGAGTCCAGCTCCAGCAGGTCCAGGGGTTCCCTCAGGATGGACGGCGTCGGCGATGCGAATGAGAAGACACAGCGAGTCTCGGTGTTTCCAAGTGTCTCCCAACTTTATTATTTTTAAGACAGCTTTTATATCTTTAGTGGTACATAGAAACAAATGTATAGAGTCATATCAAATCAGCTTAATGGGTCAACAGTGTTGACCTTTACCGACATCATTTGCATATCTTAGTTCATTTTGTTTACATCATCTTCTGGCCTGGGGGCCTGCCAACATCTTGTGACTCTCCTATTGATAAGAGTTGATCAGTCAGAACACTTTTGTATCAGGCACAGCAGGAAAGAACCCATCAATAGAAAGTTTCAAGGCAAAACCTGTTTTCGGTAATTTACTTTACGCCTTGAGCTTAACAGAAAAGAATGTGGTCCCATAAAGTCATAGAACAGCAAGCTGAAGGTCAGCTCTAAGTAAGAATCTTCAGTTAAATCAACAATTGTCTCACTATTTGTATTACAGCTAAACTTCTATTTATATAAATCTTCAACTATTATGCTTTTATTATATAGGCTAAATACGTTAAGAGTAAAAACATAGCGAGTAAATATAGACTAAGCAACAGTTTCACAAAGCAACATTTCCTATATTTCCCAACAAGCCTTTTTTCCTGCGAAGGGTTTTGTGCCCATAGGGGCTTTTCGTGTGGAGGCTCTCAACGCTGTTTTATTGTTAAGGAACAGTCATGCACATTAGCTCCAAAGGCACAGGTACATTTATCAAACAAACCAATATGTTAGCAAAAGGAATTTAGATCAGCATACTCTATATCCCAGATAATTTTATTTAGGGTGCTACCGTTCAGGGGCCTTGTTGATTGAGGTTTCAGACTGATCTATTTCAGAAGAGAATCAGGAAAAGCCTTTTGTCCAAGTCACAGAAGACAAGAAGAGGTCTATTATAGCAAGCGTCAGAAAGAGAGATCTAATTTTTAAGGTGAGCGCAGAGGCAACCTCTCAAGAATCCCCGAGGCCTGAGAAGCCGTGCTCAAATCAGTCCTCTTTCTCATGACTCTGTCATGGGTGGGATCTTGTGAGCTGGCTCCCAGCAGTCTACACTTTTCCTGCAACAAAAGACACAATGCATCGTTTTCGGCCATGAGACAGAGATGAAAGCTCGGGTCCCCGCTGCTTTCTGTGGGATCCGTTTGAAAGGCTGGATGAAGCTCCCAAGTTACAGGTCCAGGCTCATGCTCCGCCCCGTGGGCTTCTTTCCTTCTGGCGTCTGGCTGGCGTTTTGGTGGATTGAGGGTATCATGCCCGGGGGACAGAGGCCCACCTCATTTCAGTCCCAGGCATCTTTGTTTTGTACCCACTCACTGGAGACAGGATCTTCCTTCCTAGCTGAAGAAACCCCATTTGCTTCTCCTCCTCCCACCCTGCGCTGCCTCCTCCCTATGTTTGTGAGTCTATTTCTGTTCTGTAAATAAGTTCATTTGTATCATCCTTTTAGATTCCACATATAAGTGATAGCATATGGCATTGGTCTTTGTCTGATTTACTTGGCTTAGAATGATCATCTCAAGGGCCATTTATGTTGCTGCAAATGGCATTATTTCATTCTTTTTATGGCTGAGTAATATTCCATTGTATATACCAAGGGACACCAGGTACCCATGTATCCACCAGTGCCCATTCTCCAGTGGCTGAAAGTTGGTGTCTGAGATGTCAGCTCTCCTAAACTACAGAGGTGCCCAGGCAGGAATGCCAGCCAAAGGCCCACAGGCGCCCCACATGAGAAGTAAGAGCCAAGAGCTATGCCCTTGAGGTGAGCGGCTATCAGCGCCTTGCTGATCCAGGTCTGTGTGCAGCTTGTACTGCAGCCATGGCTGAAATCAGGGGGAGGACCAGTAGGATTCACAGACTCCTTCCCTACTTCCCTGTGTCCAACCGTCCTCTAGGCACCCAGGCCCACTCACGGCGTTGTCTGTAGCTCCTCTTTGTTTCTACCCTCTCCCCCTACCTCCCATTAAATCTCCTTTTTTTAAACCCCACCCCCCTATGTCTCTTAAATTAATGAATCTCCCTTTCTCATGTTCACACCTGTAACTCTAAGTCCTCATCTCCATTAACTTCGATTGGCGTAATATTCTCCAATGGACTTGACCACCTTGTTTATCCCCTCCAGCCCATCCTCACGTTGCTACCACATTGATTCCCCCAATCACTCTCCTCATGTCACTCCATAATAAACAACATGGCTGCCTGCTCCCAATGAAGTTAATGCGTCCAGTTTGGAATGTCTTGCAAGGAAGTCTAACCACCCATATACAATTTATCTATTTCTTCTATTTAACATTTTTGAGAACCTGCTCTGTTCTTGGCCTTTTTCTAGATACAGACCTAGAACAGTGAGCGTTAGAGACACACTCTGCCCAGATGATGGTAAGCCGACCTCCCAGTAAAAGAAACAGACCTCAAAATGTGAAATATGAAAAATAGTGACCACTTTTTGATAACTGTTCCTAAGCAGGTGTTATAGACTGAATTTTGTCTCCCCTCAAATTCTTATGTTGAAGACTTAACCCCCAGTGTGACTGAGTTTGCAGACAAGGCCTTTAAGGAGGTGTTTAAGATTAAATAAATAAGGGCAGGGCCCTAATATGGTAGAGCTGGTGTCCTTATAAAAAAGGAAGAGACACCAGAGGTCTCTCTCCACTTGGCATAGAGAAGATGCCATGTGAGGACCTGGCAAGAAGGAGGTCATCTGCAAGCCAGGGAGAGAGACCTTGCCACACCCCAACCCTGCTGCCACCTTGATCTTGGACTTCCAACCTCCAGACCTACCTAGGAGAAAATGAGTTTCTGGTGGTGAAGCCTCCAAGTCTGTGCTATTTTGTTATGGCAGCGCTAGCCTGCAGGACAGTAAGACAACAGAGTGAGGTGATGGGGAATAATGAGTGTTGGGAAGGCAAAGCTTCAGCCAGGTGGTGAGGAAAGTGTTCTCAGAAAGGTGTGAGAGGCAGAGTCTCAGGAGGAACTAGGAAGCAGATGGCACACCCAAATTAGAGTAATCAGGCTGCCACGATTATTATGTTCTTTTAACGAAGGGACTATTCATGTTGACATGGGAGGTTCAGGGAAACGTGGAGAATCATTCAGATCTGCCTAAACGTCTTCAGCCCTCACCCATGCCTCCCCCTTCTCATCACCCTGATCTTAGTGAGACCTGCTTGGGTGAGCTCTTAATTGCTGCTTTATCTTGTAACCCTTACCACTAGGGCTTCGGTTAGGACCCCTCCCCCACGTCTACCCCAAGAGCGCAGAAGAGGATTCCTGAGAAGCTGGCCCTGCAAGCATGTTCTTAATTGCATATTCACAGCGTTAATTTCTCTTTTTCTCTCTGCAGGCTCCCTGGGTGGTAAGAAGCAGCCAGATTACTCTACCAGCTTTGGAATCATTATTGTTGCCATGGCAACTAAGTGCCATGGCACTTGATCTTGCGGCGCTTGCTACCCACCTGCACATCATCCCATAATATGATCATCGGGATGCCTTCCCATGCTGTGCATTAATCATGTCATCAGCTCAGAGATTACCCCTGGAGTCACTGCACACAGGAGCGACCCAACTCCAGAACTTAGCGTGAGGGTCAGCGGGTCTGCTAGTGGGCCCTGTCCTAGTGTTAGTAAGAGACCTGATGAGGAACAGAGGGCACAGGCAAACTAGGAAAACTCACAGACCCCCCCAACACACACAAGTGAGGGAGGGGCTTGGGAGGCTCCTAAGGAATGGTACTGTCCCCCAGGAGAAATGGTGGAGGGGGCTGACAGAAAGAAGGAGAGGGTCATGCAGATAAAGCCTCCCTGGAAGATGCCTTCAGTTAAATGCCAGCCTGCCCAGGGAGGGGCAGGTGACTCACTTCCTTTGCCATGTCCTCTTCCTCTCACCCCTCAATTGCCCCCACCCCAGAAGTGCCCCAGAGGGCCCTGGAGCCCATGGTTGCAGCTTATATTAATCATCCTTTTTATTGTCTATATCTTGTGATGCTTCTACATTTTGAGGCCTTGTGATCCCAGGAAGGAACCTCCCCTGTCAGGGTTAGCTAATTTCTAGAGACAGTGAAGCATTTGTCTGTCAGCACACCTTTTCTATGCAAGTCAACCAGTTCTGAGTTCACATCTACAAGTCCCTCCATTATCCAACTTCATACACCAGACCAATCCCCTCGCCTGTAAATTCACCCATAGTTCAGTTCAGTTCAGTCGCTCAGTCGTGTCTGACTCTTTGCGACCCCATGGACCGCAGCACGCCAGGCCTCTCTGATGTGACTCTGTCCATCACTGACTCCCGGAGTTTACCCAAACTCATATCCATTGAGTCGGTGATGCCATCCAGCCATCTCATCCTCTGTCGTCCCCTTCTCCTCCTGCCTTCAATCTTTTCCAGCATCAGGGTATTTTCAAATGAGTCGGCTCTTGGCATCAGGTGGCCAAAGTATTGGAATTTCAGCTTCAACATCAGTCCTTCCAATGAACACCCAGGACTGATCTCCTTTAGGATGGACTGGTTGGATCTCCTTGCAGTCCAAGGGACTCTCAAGAGTCTTCTCCAACACCACAGTTCAAAAGCATCAATTCTGCGGCACTCAGCTTTCTTTACAGTCCAACTCTCACATCCACACATGACTACTGGAAAAACCATAGCCTTGACTAGATGGACTTTTGTTGGCAAAGTAACGTCTCTGCTTTTTAATATGCTGTCTAGGTTGGTGATAACTTTCCTTCCAAGGAGTAAGTCTTTTAATTTCATGGCTGCAATCACCATCTGCAGTGATTTTGGAGCCCTCCCAAATAAAGTCAGCCACCATTTCCTCTGTTTCCCCATCTATTTGCCATGAAAAAACGTGGTCCACTGGAGAAGGGAGTGGCAAACCACTTTAGTATTCTTGCCTTGAGAATCACACGAACAGTATGAAAAGGCAAATTCACCCATAATCATGTATAGAACAACTAGAGATCACCTTTCCAACCCAGAGCTCGCCGAAATTGTTCAAACTGTTGAAACTTCAGCCTGCCCAGCCTATCCACCTCCCTCCTCCATTCTTAGCCCAAAACCACGCTAGACCCTCCCCCCTACCCCTACCTCCTGACTGACCCTGTGCTTCCCCGTGTGGCCCTGCATGGCGTGATGCATCCACTCAGCTCAGGAACCATGAGGGGTACACTCTCTTTCAAGGCAGTTGTCTCCACGTCTGTCATCTTATCATCCCTAATACATCAAATTTCGGATACAGTTTTAAAGCCAGTCCACATGTGTCAGCCTTCTGGGGCAGAGAGCAGGGGAAGACGGTGGACAGCTGATCTAAGGCACCCGTGCGAGTCCCAGCACTTCTCAGTTCTTCTCCTACAGACTAGGTCACCAAACTTGCAGAGCTCTCTGAGTCAGGAACACTCCAGGCATGAGGAACAGCCAATGCAAAGGCTGCTTCCAGCCTTCGGAAGGTGGCTAGTCCCCAACAAGCACCAATGCCATGGCCAGACGGTGCTCCCATGTCCTGGGAGTGCTAACCCCTTGCTGTCCTATTAATGGGCCTCCCCAGGGCCTTGCTGTTCCCTCTCTCCACTGCCAGCCTCTTTCTCAGCTTCGACCATCCAGGGCATCCGGTGCCGTGGAGTTAAGGCCTGTTGAGTTCCGAGTCCTCTCTCTGCTCATGCCCCTCCTCCACAGGGAGTGACCTTTGTCTCTTGATTCTAACAGCTCTTGTGTATTTACTGAATGCACCCCCAGGGCTGAGAATTTGACAGAAATTATCTTGTTCCACCCTGGTGCAGACTCAACAGGAAGGGGTTATAGCCCCATCTTCAGATGGTTGAAATGGGGATCTCTCCAAACACCATGCTGCCATCCTTACCCGCTGACCTGCGCTATCTCACTGATGACCCCCAAGGGCTGTGTAACTCTGAATGCTTGAGACCGAAACAGGATGGTTGTAGCAGATTCAGAAGAGCTTCTGAATCAAATTTCCTAAAGTGGCAAAGGACTTTTTTCCAATTCTGGGTTAAGGGGTGGAAGGGGAAGATGAAGCTTCCAGATAGCATCCCCAACCCCTTGGACTGACTCCAGGTAGCAGAGACGGCAGAGGATGGAGGAAGTGTCTCTGGGAGACCTGCCTTCTTTGAAGCCTTGAGTTTTTATTATAGACCGTGATAGACAGGTCAGATAAAACTGAGCGACTGAGCATGCAACCCAACAATGTATAATAGAGCTGATAATAGACACCGGGGGAATTCTGTCCCTCTCTATTGCCACTGGTGTCTTTGCATTTTAATGGGCCCTTGGTGCATTTTCATGCTCTGGACCACTCAAGAGTCCCCAGCAGAAGGAGGAAGCAGATGTTTTCCATGTGAAATTCCACAGGATGGTCCCTTTAGCGTGAGAGCTGCCTGGCATGCTCCATGGTCCCCAGCCAACCACGCCCTGACTAGACAGGGATTTCCACTTCTAATCACAGAAGGGCTTTCTAGCGTCAGTGTTTCCTGTAAAAACCGGGATGTTAATCTGATGAAGGAAGAGCTAGTTTGTCTTTCATTGGCAGGACCTTGCCTCCTCCCTTTCCCCATTTTTAAGCAAAACCTGAGAACTGTGATATTAAGACAGGATCGTTCTGAACCATCTGTCACCTGTGAACATATGCAAACATCCTCAGATAAACCCCAGCAGCCCCCACCCCTTCTCCTGTCCCGCAGGAATAAACCCACTTGTGATGAACCCCAGAGCAGTGAGTTGTATGAGCACGTGCTCTGTGAATACCAAGGAAATTGATGTGACCCAGGTTCCCCATCTTGCCTGCTTCCCCGTGTCTGGCCAAAGATAAGCATTTCACATGCTAATCTAAGCATAAAGTACACCGTGAAACTGCATAGAGAAGACCTCTTGCCGGTCCGATCTCTGATCCGTCATAACAGATACCACTGGGCTGCTGTACTTGCTCTCCATTTATTAATATGATCCATGTTAATTACATTTACTCACTGCCTCCCTCCCTCCCATCTCAGACCCCAGGGGGGATGTTCAACCCCATCCCCTGATTGCTCATCTGTTGTCCCCAGGAGAGGGTCTCCAAGCAGGAGCTCTCCCTTTCTCTCTCTTCCCTCCACTTCAGTTGCGCTTTGCATGCTTCAAAGGTCAAGCAGTCCTACGGGCTGGTTTTCGTTTTCTGTGGCCGGATTCCATTGTGCAGAGCTCTGTGGGAGGACTCCTGTCTGTGAGATGAAAACCTGGCTTAATATCTGAAGAAAGAAAAATCCAGAAAGCCTGGGCTCTTAAGGGGGATATTGGGAGTCTCAAACTCATCCGTTCACTCCTTCATAATGAAGAACGTGTCAGTTACCTGGGGAAGAGCCAGGGCTGGTTTTCTGCTGAGTTGGAGGTTGAACCCCCTGGGGGACACAGCCAGTGTTTGCCAGAAGTGACGATATGCTCCCTCCTACCTTGGCGGAGAGGAGGCTCACATATTTAGGGCCAGTCCTCTTTCTGGACGCAGGGAAAGGGATGGGGACAATGGGAATTGGGTGATTGGGGACCGTGTCCTCAGGGCTGACTAGGGCTGGTATAGTCTCCAACTTACCCAAAGCAAGGAAGAAGCTTCCAGACTTAGCAAATAAAAACACAAGATGCCAGTTACTTTGGATGTTGTTCAGTCGCTAAGTTGTGTCCAACTCTCTGAGACCCCACTGCAACAGGCCAGGCTACTCTGTCCAGCACTGTCTTACCTCTCCAGATTTTCTCAGACTCATGCCCATTGAATCAGTGATGCTATTCTAACCACTATACCCTCTGTCTCCTCCTTCTCCTCCTCTTTCCCAGCATCAGGGTCTTTTCCAATGAGCCAGCTCTTTGCATCAGGTGGCCAAAGTATTGGAACTTCAGCATCAGTCTTTCCAATGAATATTCAGGGTTGATTTCCTTTAGGATTGGCTGGTGGAAAGTCTGACAAAACGTGGTCCACTAGTGAAGGAAATGGCAAGCCACTCCAGTATTCTTGCCTTGAGAATCCCACGAACAGTATGAACTTCAAAAAAATATGACCAACTCTTTAGCAGAAAAATGCCCCAAGAATTTGAAATTCAAATTTTCCCAGATGTCCTGGGTTTGTCTGGCAAACCAGAAGTGGTCCCAGTCACCGTCCTTCTGGGGAGGTTAAGTCCTGGGGAGGGACCAGATGCAGAGGCCCAAGTTCAGAGGCAGCCAGGCGGGGTGAGAGGCAAAAAGGAACTGGGAATTAGGTCTAAGCGGGAGTGAGTCTACAACAGTGTAGCTGACATGAGGACAAAGCCCCTGGAACAAAAGAAAGTCGGATGGTAGGGCCACTGAGATGGGCTTTGCAAGTTTGACACCTGTTCTTTGTTTGGGGCTACTTTTGGCTGTTATGGCCTCCCTTGTGGCTCAGCTGGTAAAGAATCCACCTGCAATGTGGGAGACCTGGGTTCGATCCCTGAGTTGGAAAGATCCCCCGGAGAAGGGAAAAGTTACCCATTCCAGTATTCTGGCCTGAAGAATTCGATTCACTACAGTCCATGGGGTCGCAGAGTCGGATATGACTGAGTGAATTTCACTTTCACTTTCACTTGGCTGTTATAGGAAATGATGATTCTAATTTCTGAGTCACTGGGAATCTATCTCAGAAAGTGTAGAAGGAGATAAGCAAAGGCTAGTCTGTTGGTCCTTTGGAGAAAGAGAGCATGTTTCATCTTTTTTAGATGGAAGTGCTCTGGATAAAGGGTAAATGCAGGACAGGGTCCCCAGGGCAGGTCACTCCCTGCATCGCTTGCCCAGTACCCGGTATATATTTTGAATAAATACTGACATCAAACACTTGTCCAGAGACACACATGCATGGCAGTGCGGTGCATATTTGGAATATGAGTGCTGGAAAAGACTCTTGAGAGTCCCTTGGACAACAAGGAGATGAAACCAGTCAATCCTAAAGGAAATCAACCCTGAATATTCACTGGAAGGAATGATGCTGATGCTTCAATACATTGGCCACCTGAGGCAAAGAGCCTACTCATTTGAAAAGACCCTGATGCTGGGAAAAAATGAAGGCAGGAGGAGAAGGGAGTGATAGAGGATGAGGTGATTGGATGGCATCACAGACTCACTGGACATGAATTTGAGCAAACTCTGGGAGATAGTGAAGGACAGGGAAGCCTGGAGTGCTGAAGTCCATGGGGTCTCAAAGAGTCAGACACGACTTAGTGACTGAACAACAGCAAAATCCTCATAGCAACCCTGTGAGACAGGAGCCTTTATCACATCCATTTCACAGATGAGGGGTTGGAAGTGGAGGCCCAGATAGCCCCGTTCCTGCTGGTGAATCAGCCAAGGGCCAGGATTCAGACCCACCCTTCTGGGCCCATGTTCTCAGCCACCATGCTCTGTGGCCACCCCCAGGGACAGGTCATGGGAAACACTTGTCAAGGTTGGTGAAAATGAAACAATAGACTCAAAGTCGGGGAGATTTCTAGAGCAGGTTCCTGTCTCCTGCCACCCCCCCCTCACATATCCCCGGCCCCTGGTCCCCAGTGTAGACTGTGTGAATCTGGGCTATGCTGGTGATGTTATCCATCCCAGGCTTCTAGGCACTTCTGCCCCTGTTCCCTCTCCTAGACAGACAAACATCTCAAGGGCACATGGGCCATGCGGAAGGCTCAGGTCAACTCCCGTGGGCTCACTCCCAGGCAGAGACCAGTGAGTCATGCCCTCACAAGGGGACAGAAGGAAAGCCTCAGGCTGCTGCTGCTTTTTTTCTCAGCATAAGGGTGGCCAGACCCACTGGACTTATGCTGAGAACACCAGTTAAGGGCATTCTGCCTCATCTTTGAACTTTCAGGGGTCAAATGTCATGCCCTTTACATAGATGGGCTAACTCTGACCAGACTGGATCACGTAGCAATGCCAGACTCCACTCCAGAAACCATTCCAAGGACGAGAGCTGTGCCATGCTTTGCCTGTGGGACAGTGGGAGCATTACTTCCTGCACTTTTCTACCAGGTGGGAAAATAACTGTCATAGTTTCTGCTGGAACAGGAATATATTTAGCATTTGTTAAATTTAGACTTCTCAGTCTTTCTCTGTCTCTAAACAACTACACACAAATAAGATGCAATATTTCTAACTCAAAATAAACAGAGCAAATAGTTTCCCAGATACGGCAGTCCTTCCGTGAGAGAGTGCTTGCCGGCCACTGGCTCCGCTCTGTTCTCACACTGGGCTGAGCTGGGTCAAGAGTGCCCCTGTGAACCGGATGCACGGAGACCGCCAGGGTGATGAAGTTCTGCTTCTGTATGGACCTGTCGGAAAGGTCTCTGTTGTGATCTGGTGCAGCCCTCACCAGTCCTGGGTTTCTGTGTATCAAATGCTATGTAATGGAATGGGGATTTTCTAGGTCAGGTTTGCCCCAGATTGACAGTATCAGGGGCTCTCAGGATTAGATGGGATTGGAGTCTCTTGATACGGCCAACCTCCCCACGGGAGCATCTTGAGGGCAGCTCTGGAATGGGGGTGACCTTTGCCAAGGTGACTGTTTCCATTCCAGGCAATTTCTTGGTGTCCCTTGGCAATGAATTGGCTCCTCTGTGCCTCCTGGTGAATTTCACATTTATTTCCATCCAGGGCTCCAGTCTCTGCTCTCTAGGGCCTCAGAGAACCTCTGTGCACAACAGAAGTATCAAAGTATTTGAAGATAGTTATCTGGTCACCCAAGTAAAAGAGTGCTAACTTCTCCTCTTACCTAGATGGCCTTTTAAGTAATTGTTGAAAGGATGAATTATTCAACATGGTGATGAGGTAATTGGTTTACTGCTGAGGGTACATCTTTATCTCAGCTGACAAGTCAAATACATTCCAGCTGAATTAAAGCTAGATTCTTTTTAAATGAAATGATAAAATAATGAAAAAAAATTAAAGTTAGCAAAAACTGCTTTGGCCTTTCTGAGCATAAAGTCAAAATTAGAATACCCAAGGAAGATGTTCACTGATTTTTCAAACCTAAAAATTGGAGGTATCCATATGTTAAAATAACCCATAAAAAAGTAAAAAGTAAAACACACATTGGGAGTACTCTCAGCAACTAAGAGAAATAACTGGACTCCTTAATACAATAGGAGTCTTCTCAAAACAATCTAAACATGAAGACATGAATAAATCACTTATGGGGAGAAGGCAATGGCAACCTGCTCCAGTCCTCTTGCCTGGAAAATCCCATGGACGGAGGGGCCTGGTAGGCTGTAGTCCATGGGGTCGTGAAGGGTTGGACACGACTGAGTGACTTCGCTTTCACTTTTCACTTTCATGCATTGGAGAAGGCAATGGCAACCCACTCCAGTCCTCTTGCCTGGAGAATCCCAGGGACGGGGGAGTCTAGGGGGCTGCCGTCTATGGGGTCGCACAGAGTCAGACACAACTGAAGCAACTTAGCAGCAGCAGCAGCAGCAAGACAATAAATTCACATGATAAGTAAGCTTTGAAAATATTTAATTTGGTCAGCAAACAAAATTCAACCTTAAAAATTGATGCGTTTTCTTTCTATTAGATTGGGAAAGATAAAAGACTTCTATAATGCCTTCTCTGGCTTCAGGTCTGGGAAACTCACACTGTGTGGAATGACATGATTCTGAGGATAAACGTGTGGAAATGAAACAAAAGAACATATTTCGCTATGAATCCTACTGCTGCACTTTATTCTAAGGATACTACTGAGAATGTTGGCAAAAGGCTTGACTCAAGGCTGATTGATTACAGTTTTAAAACAAGAGTCAAGACTGTAAGTTGACTGTCTTAAAATGTGGAATTAAGAGAAATAAACTTTGATTCCAAACAAAGGCTTGTGACATATTAAATGAAGAAGAGGTTAAAGTCTGGCGTCCAGGACAAATCCTATCATTGTTATTGAAATAAGCATGGTCTGTTGTATCCTTGTATATGTGAATAGAAATAATTCGGGAAAGACATTGTCATGCTAGACTATCTATAGAAGATGGAATTGCAGATGGCTTTTGTTTTGTTCTCTTTGCCTATCTATATTTCCATAACTGTTCTAAAATAAACTTATATTTATTTTTTTTAAAGTAAAAAAAAAAATGAGGTAGAAATTAAGAGCCGTTATATCAATAAAATTATAGGAAATCCATATACCCAGTGCTGGCATGGCTGTTGTGAAACAATCATACTCTTATATAATTTATGAAAATATAAAGTGGTGGGAATATTTTTGAAAGTCAATAAGGCATTAACTGAGAACCACATAAATATGCCTCCCTTTTCACAGAATAGTTGCCACTCTAGAAGTAATTCAAAAGAACAAAACTGCTCCAGATAAGTATTCAACACAGTATTACACACTCGTGGGAAAAGAGTAATCCCACAATAAGAAGTTGAATAAATCATGATATATAAATAAAAAGGACTATCTTGCCATCATTAACATTATAGCTGCCAATTTTGATTTAATCCGGGAATATTGTATTGTCTTAAATATTACCGTTAAGTCAGAAGAATTTCCATTACGCCAGGCTTATGTTCTTGTGTTCATGCTGTCAAGGGAAAGAAGGGAACCCAGACAGGGAAAAGTGAAAGCAATGTGGTTTGTTGGGCTTGTGGATCCACAGATGAAGACATCTGATATCTCTCACAGTATCATAATAACTTTGTGTGGTTTTGGTAAAAGCGAAACAGAGGCTAAGTGTAAACTGTTAGGATTTGCTCTTAATGAAAACAAAGTGCCTTCCACTGATCACGCTCTCTTTTCCGACGACTCCCACTTGTACGATAATCCGGTCTGGAAGTCAGCCTGGGGTCCGGGCCAACTTTGTCAGTCAAGCAACTGGGTATTTAGTAGTGGAGACAGAGTCACTAAATGAGGGTGTTCATTTCTAACTCCATTCAATGGGCATCTTCTCCACCCAAGAACAGCCACATAAATGCAGAAAAGTTATAGTTCCTCAGATTTTTCATAGCATTCTACCATCTATAAGATGCATTGCTCTGTCTTATCTATTTGATCCAGGTTTTATAGTCTTGGTCTTTACAGGTGGAGAAACTGAGGCTCAGAGAAGTAGGACCTTGTCAGGGTCACAAACCAGTAAGACGCAGCCAAGACTGAAACTAAGGGTTCCTTCAGTGCCATACCACTGCCTGGAAGATTCAGTGCTGAGTTTCAAGGTAAAGACTGTGATCCGTCCACTAGGATTTGAATATTTGTTAATAGACTAAAAGGGATTTCCCAGATGGCTTAGTGGGTAAAGAAGTGAAGTGAAGTGAAGTCGCTCAGTCGTGTCCGACTCTTTGTGACCCTATGGACTTGCAGCCTACCAGGCTCCTCCGTCCATGGAATCTTCCAGGTAAGAACTAGAGTGGGTTGCCACTTCCTTCTTCAGAGGATCTTCCTGACCCAGGGATCAAACCAGGGCCTCCCACATTGTAGGCAGACTCTTTACCATCTGAGCCACCAGGGATGTCCTGGTGGGGAAAGAATGCGCCTACAATGTAGGACACACTGGAGATGAATTTTCGATCCCTGGGACAGGAGAAGTGGCAACCCACTCCAGTATTCTCGCTGAAAAATCCCGTGGACAGAGGAGACTGGTGGACTACAGTCCAAAGGATTGCATAAGAGTCAGACACAGCTGGGTGATGAAGCACATTAATAGGTTGAAGGAGTTTCCGCTCATGATGTGATGACCTGCTTTGGCCTTTGGATGGTCTCAGACATGCTTACCAGAGTGTGGACTGTCATGACCACGGTGGGGACTCTACACTGACCACCAGCCTCTCCACTTCCCCAGCCTCCCTGCAGTTTGCAGCGACCACTCAGCCGAGTTATAACACCTGCATCTTCCCTCTCTCCTTCCCCACCTGGTATCTGGAGGTCAACACCCACAGCGGCCTCGGAAAGCGCAGGTTGAAAAGGGCAGAGCCGGAGCTGGCCGGGTCCCTGGATGGTCAGACCTCAACCACTGACTAGGGACGCTGCTGCCTAAGGGAGGGCTCATGTGTTGGGCTAAGTGTCAGATTTGTTTGGCAGCTTGTGTAACCTTCACTAACACAATGACCATTTACTTCTTCACTTTTCCTCGTGATATCATCCAGCTCTAACTTTTCATTCTTTTCTAAGGCAATGTGTATGAGATTCGGCATCAAAAGACCCCATAGGACATCTATAACCACCATGGATGTGTGTCTTTAAGTGAATGACTTAAACACTTTATCCTTGGATGTCCTCATTTATTGTCTGAGTATAATGGTAAAAGTAATACCGGCTCAACTTCCCAAGCTGTACTCCTAGCGCTCACCTGTTAGGGTTGTCAGCGAGGACCCGAGGCAGACCTGGAGTCCCGTCAGCACAGGGGCGCTACTGTTATTCCGTCTCCATCTTTAACTCCTGCCGCTCCATGTCCTGTTACAATGGACAGCCCCACCAGTCTCACCAGCCTCAGCATCGTCTCCAAACCGTTAAGCTCCTTCCCTCCCTGGCCCTGAAGCTGGTTGCTTCCCAGGCCTCCAGACTCTCCCCTGGGATTCCTCTCCCACCACCCCTCCTTCTGTGCCCTCCGTGACACCGCCTGTGTGGACCCTCAGCATGTCCCACCTAGTCTTCACTGGGAGCATCTTCACAGCCTCCTTGCCCCACCAACTCCTGACTTCACTCCTTCCACGCTAGGCTGGGGCATTTATCCTCCAGTGCATCTCTGGCTGCCATCACCGACTCACCAACTATCCATGCCTCTTGCTGCCTTCAGAGTCACAAATCCCTCACCTGGTTATTAAAGGACCTCCACAGCGTGCCCAATGCCCTCCAGCTTTACCTCTGTGACTTCACTCCTCGAGTTTACTTTCAGCAGATTCGGCGGCTGATCATTTCCAGACCAGGAGCCACCTGCTTTTTCCTCAACTTATAATTCCCTCCACTTCACCCCAACTCAAGTTTCCTACTCCCCTGCTGTCTTTTTAATTTTTTATTTAAAAACTTTTATTAAAAATTTTTTTATTGGCACTGTGTTAGTTTCTACTGTACAACAAAGTGCTCCCTTGCTGTCTAAACCCATGGAATCCTACAAACTCTGTACCTCTCCTGCGCTGCATGTCTCCAGCCCAATAAAGCTCTCTAGTATCTCCCCAAGTCTGGCAAGACTTTCATTCTTTTGAAAGCCTTTGAGCTCTGAGCCATCTCCCAGGAATGTCTGCATCAGAAGGCCCCTGGCTGTTTCTGCTTGCCCATTCACCACGCGCCTTTTCATTCCCTGATTCCCTGTCGTGTTTGGTATGGCACCTGGCACAGAACAGGTTCTTGATAAATATTAGAGGAGCTACATGCCCTCCAGAGTTAGCAGTCATCATACAAACCCTCCTATATGCTCCTCTGAATCCACAGCTTCTGTCATGAACTGACTTTCCTGGCTCTCTTGAAATCAGGATCTACTAAGTTAGAATATCATAATCTTAAGTGTTAGCAAAACACCACAGAAATCCAAACATTGCCGCTTCTTAGACAAAGAGACAGGTCTGCTCATCCATTTACCAGACTCTGATTCACACAAGTGCGTGCAGGACACTCTAAGCGCTACAGTGGTTGGGCCAAGGGAAGGGAACCCAGTGTCGTCCAGCACAGATGAGAAGAGCCTGGTTTCCTCAAGTCTCCCCTTCCCCCTCCATACTCTGGTCAGTAGAGCAAGGAGGCACTTGGCCCAGGAGCTGGGCAGGAGCGCTGAGCTGCAGACAGGGCCCCGCCCTGAGAACTAGGAGCCTGGCAGAGCCTGTGAAGTGGGCTGGAATAGCTGGAATGTTACACAGGCTTCCAACCCCAGACATTTAAGTGTCCCTGAGAAATTCCCAGTCCCTTGGCATTTCCTCAGCAGCAGGCTTGCAACATGCCACTAGTGTGTAGTCAACCAGACGTATGCGCAGGCTGGGGAGTGCTGAGCACACTGATGCCCTGCCGGTGGGAATGGACAATGGCTTGGCCATGTTGGGAGACAGTTTGACGGCTTCTTGACGAGTCTAAGATGAGTCTGACACAGGACTCAGCTCTCCCAGTCCTAGGTATTTACCCAGGAAATATCCACACACAGACTTGTACACAAAGGCTCATCAGCAACAGCCAAAGGCTGGAAAGAGCCCATTGTCCAATAGGTAGCAGATAAAAAGCTTTGTGATGCATCTATCCAATGGAACCCTACTCAGAAATAAAAAGGAAAGAATCATCGACAAACACAGCATGAATGAACCTCAAAATAATTACTCTGAATGTGAGGTAAGGCAAAAATGATTACAGACTATGTCATTGCATTCACCTAAAGTTCTGGAAAATGCAAAGTAACTGATAGTGACAGAAACAAGATCAGCAGTTCCCTGGGGGTGGGAGGAGTGGGTGCAGGTGGGAGCGAAGGAATGAGATGGACCAGGAAGAAACCTTGGGAGGTGATGCAGGTGTTCCCCATGTCGAGTGTGGTGATGGTTTCGAAGGTGCAAATAATGTCCAAAGTTATCAAACTGTTCAGTTACAGTATGTGCAGTTTGCTGTGTGTCAATCATATCTCAATAAAGCTGCTTGAAAATCTCCAAGTTGAGTTGAAAGTATATGAAATAGAATCCTTATTGTCTGAAGAATTGATGCTTTTGAACTGTGGTACTAGAGAAGACTCTTGAGAGTCTCATGGACTGCAAGGAGATCCAACCAGTCCATCCTAAAGGAGATCAATCCTGAGTGTTCATTGGAAGGACTGATGCTGAAGCTGAAACTCCAATACTTTGGCCACCTGATGCGAAGAGCTGACTCATTTGAAAAGACCCTGATGCTGGGAAAGATTGAAGGTGGGAGGAGAAGGGGACGACAGAGGATGACATGGTTGGATGGCATCACCTACTCAATGGACTTGAGTTTGAGTAACTCCAGGAGTTGGTGATGGCCAGGGAGGCCTGGCGTGCTGCAGTCCATGGGGTCTCAAAGAGTTGGACATGACTGAGTGACTGAACTGAACTGAACCAATTGTCTGAAGTTCTCTCTCTAGCTTGTAACTCACACTGATGGGGGAAGCTAGTTCATGTCAAGAATTCAGAGCACGAAATGTTTCCTGGGCTGCCCATGTGCTGATGCAGGAGGGGATCAGGACAAGGGCCTGTTCTTGGTTGCTTCCCCAGAAATGTACCCAGCAGTGGGGAGGTGAAGTTGAGCTAATCATCAGAAATAACCCAGTCAAGCTTTGGGAAGGGCCTGGAGGCAGAGGCCTGAGCCTGGACAGGATGGGAGCCAGCAGGGAGTGAAGGCCATGGAGCCTGGAGAAGGTGGTCCAGGCTCCCACAGACAGTGAAGAGAGTACCAGTGTCTGGTGGGAACCAGAGACTGATGCTCAGAGTAGGGCAAACAGCGTTGGCGAGGGACCTGGTGGTAAGATGGGAGCATCACAGGAGTTCTGCCCAAGGAGACCAGAAAATAAAGTCAGACCTGTTTCCCAGGACTGCAGGCTGCTCAGAGCAGAGCCCAAAGCCCAAGATCAAGTCCTTTGGCAAGAGAATTGAAAGGGTTTGTAAATGGTTTGTTGAGAGGGGACCAGCAACTCAAGGGGTCCTGCCCACGCTCCCTGGGACACCCAGCCGAGCACCTGGTTCAGAATCCAACTCTTCGGGAGGTCTCCTGGCCCGCTGTCCTGCCCCAGTGGCTGGATCCATGATGGAGACAGGACAGGACCCCAGGGCTGAGAGGAACTGGGTAACTGTCATAAGCATAGGAGTTTGGTGCCATTAACCCATCCAAAATACACTCAGAAAGTACTTGCCCATGCCTGCTCTGTGCAGATGCAAAAGAGTGTGGCTCAGATGCCAGCCACATTGGGCTTCCCCGGTGGCTCAGACGGTAAAGCGTCTGCCTGCAATGCAGGAGACCTGGGTTCGATCCCTGGGTTGGGAAGATCCCCTGGAGAAGGAAATGGAAACCCACTCCAAGACTCTTGCCTGGAAAATTCCATGGACAGAGGAGCCTGGTAGGCTACAGTCCATGGGGTCGCAAAGAGTTGGACAAGACTGAGCAACTTCACTTTCAGATGCTAGCAGGAGGCCAAATTCAAGCCAGAGGGAGAGGGGACAGATGTAGCAAACAGCATCTGGTACAGGCAGGGACCCTGTGAATGCATTGCTGCTTGAATGAGTGAGCATCATATTTTCTCATTCCAAAGCCTCATCACCAGCCAGGTGACAGGTAGGCTGCTCCCACCCCTGTTACCTTCTTTGATTCAATGGGAAGAGGGTAAGATGTTCAGAAACATTTAATAGGGACTTCCCTGGTCGCTCAGTGGTTAAGAATTCACCTGCCAACGCAGGGGACACAGGTTCTATCCCCGGTCTGGAAAGATCCCATGTGCTGTGGAGCCATTCAGCCTACGAGCCACAACTACTGAGCCCACGGGCACCTCGAGCCCACGTCCCATGACAAGAGAAGCCATTGGAACGAGGAGCCCAAGCACCACAGCAAGAGTAGCCCCTGCTCACTGCCGCTGGAGAAAGCCCAGGCAGCAACGAAGACCCACCACAGCCAAAGTCATTCAATCAATCAATAGAGGTATTAAGAAAAACATTTAATGAATTTCTGATAAAACAAAACATATTACAACTGGTCAAATCATGTTGCTTGTCATGTAGTAACTATGCTATACATAAAGCAAAAGCCAGAAATTCCAAGTCTATCCCGAAATGCTGGTCTGCTGATATGAGGAGGAAAAAACTGCTCTGCAATGAAATTAATGGACGGTCGACAACTGAGGGAAACGGTGGAGAAGCATCCGCCTGCTTTAACTTCGACAGTGACCCTCCTAGAGCCTGTTGGTGCTTGCCTTCCTCTCCAGGTTGGTGGCGTGGGATGATCTCCAGATCCTGGCATCTCCAAGTAATTTGAAATTCCCTGACTTTTGAAATCTCTTTAATTGTTTCCAGGGCTTTTCCACGGAATGATGTGTTTTCCAAGTCAGATAAGACCTGCGTTCTTCCCATCGGGTACAGCGCTGAGACAGCAACAGGACTTGTGTGTAATGGAATTCCCATGGCGTTTCATAGGCAGAGCGTTGGAAAGGGCAGCACAAACTTCCTGAAGGAGGTTCAGGGCTAGAGATATGTTCCAGTGATTTCCCACAGTGCCAAACAGGATGTAACTCACAGCTGAGTTTTCAATGAACTTTTTACCTCTTGGACCGCCATGGGAATCTTCATTCATGCTGAACTGTCCTTAGTCGAATTCCTATCGGATGGGAATGGGGCAGCAAGATTGGCCCTGACCGTGACTTTGATGTCAGTGGGGAAATGCCTGCACCTGTAGGGATGCTGGCAGGGGAGGAGCAGCAAGGTCCCCTTCTGAAGGACAGAGCCTTGGGTTTGGGGCGTGGGGTTGGGCTGAATGAACGGAAAGTGCTGGGGAGGTAGGCGGCATTTGCCAAGCCCCCTAGCTCATGAATCCATGGTGCTGGAGAAAAGGAGGGGGTCAGGATTCTCCTTCCTGGGGGTTCCTGCTCTACACACCGCAACAGTGAAAGGTGGGCAGGGCTCACACACATCATGTGACCCTTCGTTTCCATTATACAGACAATGAAACCAAAGCCCAACACAGGGAGTCAATTTCCCACCAATGCTCAGCCCGTTCACAGCAGTGAAATTCCAAGAGGAAGTCTAAAGGCAGTGATAGGCCCCACACACAGGAGTCAGAAACCCTGCCTGCATCCTTCCATTGCCTCTATCCTCTGTGTACCTGGGGCCACCTTCAGCTCTGAAATACTGGGATGTTTTATTCTGAAGACATCTCCATGTTTCATCTCATATTTGCAACCAAAGAGATGGAATTCAAATTCACAATCAAAGACTGGATGGTTCTTTCTGAGGCTTTTGCTCTGGGGTCCAGCATGGTCCCCCCTCATCTGTGGAAGCCATTCTTTGGCAGAAATGACAAAAACCAAAGATAGGAACAATATCAATAATATTCATAGTTACTACTACTAGTAACAATGATAAAAAATAATAATAATACTTGCAACTCTCACCTTCTATGTGCCAGGGACAAGGACTCTGAGATCAGTTATTTTCTCCCCACTTTGCAAATGTGGAAACGGATGCTCAGAGACTGCTGTGACTGTGAAGCTTCAGAGTCAGGGGAATCTAATTTGAAAAACCAGCATTCTCTGGACTGTGGTGACTAGTCTCCAAGTCCAGCATGGGGCCTCAGTGCTTTAGAAAGAGTGCTTTTCTCACCAATAAACTTAGCAGGCAATAAAATGAAATCACACGCAGACTCTGAGACTTCACCCTTTTCTTCCATTTGTGGCAAAAGAGAAGGTCTAAAAATATTCATCCATGTCACAGAAGCAATGTAAAAATAAAAGCTGAAGAACCAGTCATGCCAATGGATGGAGACTTTGCTGGGAAAAAATCCTCCTGTGTGCCAAAGTGTAAATACAGGAATAAATAGGACTAATCATACAAAGGCATGGAGGTCAAAGGTCAGGATGTTTCCCCAGGACAGGAACCACTGCCCTTTGGAACAGCCACCTCACAGACTTGCCTCCTTCCACATATCTCTACATCCTAAGGTTCCTTCTAAAGCTTCCCTGGAGCGCCTGTGCGCTACGCTTCATCCTGGGCTACAGGCCTGGACATGGCTGGGTCTCATTGGGCTTCCCTGGTGGCTCAGAAGGTAAAGCGTCTGCCTGCAATGCGGGAGACCAGGGTTCGATCCCTGGGTCAGGAAGGTCCCTTGGAGAAGGCACTGGCACCCCACTCTAGTACTCTTGCCTGGAGAATCCCATGGATGGAGGAGCCTGGTAGGCTGCCCTCCATGGGGTCACAAAGAGTCGGACACAACTGAGCGGCTTCACTTTCACTTTCATTGGAGCTGAAAATGAACCACTGTCCCACAAAGTGACTAAGGCCTCAAATGCGAAAATGCAACCGTCCCAGATCATCAGAGAAGGAAAGATCCTTCAGTAAGTGATTGTGGAACAATTACATTTAGAAAAAATAATTTGTTTAGATTAATGCTTACCGTAGACCAAAATATCCCTTAGATGAGTTCAAGAGGGACACATGCAATCAACTGAACTTCCCAGCTGGCTCAGTGGTAAAGAATCCACCTGCAATGCAGGAGACAGGGGTTCAATCCCTGGGTTGGGAAGATCCCTTGGAGAAGGGAATGGCAACCCACTCCAGTATTCTTGCCTGGAGAATTCTGTGGACAGAAGAGCCTGGTGGCCTGTAGACCATGGGGTTGCAGAGTCGGGCACAACTTAGTGACTAAACAGCAACAACAACGATGTAATCAACTGTTCTTTAAAAAGCAGAAAAACTCAAGAAAGTGAACATTGATCATTAAATCTTTGGAAAAGGGTGAACTCTCTAAGTTTTGAAGCAATAGAAGAAATCACCAAGGAAAAAGTAGTCAGATTTTGGTAGATAAAAAATTTAAATGCCAATATAATCCCAGGGATGGCGGAGCCTGGTGGGCTGCCGTCTATGGGGTCACACAGAGTCGGACACAACTAAAGCGACTTAGCAGCAGCATAATAAAAATATAACCAGGATTTCAGAGTAAATGGATAAAGAAAATGTAATTGCAGTAAATACACAGACAGAGGGTTAATTTCACAGCAAAATGCCAGTGGAAGAAAAGAGTTGGGGGTCATGAATCAAAGATTTACAAAGGAAAGACACTTGGTAAATAAAGAGCTGGGAAAATTTCCTGCAGCATTAAGGATGGAGTAAATGCAATTAAAATAATTACATACCATTTGACCTAGCAAGTTAACAAAGTTTATGAAAATAAACACCATTGCCAGAGAAGGTAGGGAAACACAGCCTCTTAGGTCACCAGTGAACAAAACTTATCCAGAGTTCTGAAACCATCTGTGGTGACAGACCAAATAATCTAACTTCTGGGAATCCTGAGGTAATGAAAACAAATACCTTTAAAAGTTTCAGAGAGAAAGATTTTCATCACAATACAATTCATAGTAATGTCAAGCCGATAATATTGTAAATACCCTCCAAAGAGACAACGTGGTTAGGAAAACACACTGCCAATGTGATGGCTTATACTTTAAAGCGTGTATCATAATAAGAAAAATATGTCTGCTGGAATATTAAGTGGAAAAAGCAGAACATAAACCTGAATATACAGCATGATCAAAACCAAAATAAAAAGGAATTACACGGAAAGTCCAAAGAAACATACCAGGATGCTTTTCTGATTGGGTTGGAGTGATTTACTTTTCATTTCATTCTACGTACTTTTATTTTACAAATGTGCTTTCATGAGTGTGCCAGCGGCTCTCAGTATAAGTATCATGAGGTACTCCTTAAAAGCGAGAATTACCTGGCCCAGATTATCTGATCTAATCTGCGATCCACATTTTTATTAGCTGCCTAGGAGATTATGAAAATCAATTCTCAGATGCCTGACACTTATGAAAATAAACACCATTGCCCAAGAAGGTAGGGAAATGCCTGACAATTCAGTTTTGACATCAGTTTCCCAGAATTAGCACAGGACCCAAGCTATGGGCAAAGTCCTTCAGTTCAGAACTACCTAGCTGTAGGCAGCATCAGATACCACAGTTAGGGGGCAGGGTCCCCCCAGGACTGCCCTTACATCAGAGGCAGCCAAAAATGGGACCCCAAAGATGCTAAACTTCTGTCCAACTTGACTACAAATTTGGGAGTTCCCACAACTTCCAACTCCACATTTGATCATTAATTTGCTAGGAGGACTCACAGAACTCAGGAAAGATCTGTACTTACAATTAGATTTTTTTTTTTTAAGTGTACAAATTAACAACCAGATGGAGAGATGCACAGGACAAAGTCTTCAGGGGGATTAGGTGGCAGGACCGAGCTCCCACACCCTCTCCCCCTGGAGCCCAGATGTGTCATCCTCCCAGCACATGGGTGTCTTCACCAACTAGGAAACTCCCTTGTTTCGTGGGTTCAGAGTTTTGTTAGGGTTTTGTTACCTGGGCCTGGTTGATTAAATACCTGGCCATATGATTAAATTCGATCTCTGATCTCCCTCTATGGAGAACTGGGTGTGGGGCTCCAAGCTACAACCCTCTAATCCTAAGCTCCACGTTTGTGGTGTGGCTTTGTCTTTCCGGGTTTTTCCTCCCTTGCAACCACTGAAGGTCCCACCTCATTAGCATAAACTCACGTTTGCTCAAAAGGTGCCCCTTACTTCTATCACTCAGCAAATTCCAGGAGTTTTGGAGTTCTGTGCTAGCGATGGGGACAAAGACTAGACGTATTCTTTACTATATCACAATGTGTTCAGTCACGCAGTCAGATCCTACTCTTTGTGACCCCATAGACTCCAGGCTCCTCCGTCCATGGGATTTTCCAGGCAAGAATACTAGAGCGGGTTGCCATTTCCTCCTCCAGGGGATCTTCCCAACCCAGGGATTGAACCCATGTCTCCTGAATCTCCTGTATTGCAGGTGGAGTCTTTACCACTGCACCACCTGGCAAGCCCCCTGTCTCAATGGACTATAAAGAAGGCTGAGCACCAAACAATTGATGCTTTTGAACTGTGGTGTTGGAGAAGACTCTTGAGAGTCCCTTGGACTGCAAGGAGATCCAACCAGTCAATCCTAAAGGAAATAAACCCTGAATATTCATTGTAAGGACTGATGCTCAAGCTGAAGCTCCAATACTTTGGCCACCTGATGTGAAGAGTTGACTCATTAGAAAAGACCCTGATGCTGGGAAAGATTGAAGGCATGAGAAGTGGGTGACAGAGGATGAGATGGTTGAATGGCATCACTGACTCAATGGACATGAGTTTGAGCAAGCTCTGGAAGATGATGAAAGACAGGGAAGCCTGATGTGCTGCAGTCCATGGGGTCAAAAGTAGTGTAGTAGTGAAGTCACTCAGTCATGTCCAACTCTTTGCGACCCCATGGATTGTAGCCTGCCAGGCTTCTCCATCCATGGGATTTTCCAGGCATGAATACTGGAGTGGGCTGCCATTTCCTTCTCCAGATTATCTTCCCAACCCAGGGATGGAACCTGGGTCTCCCGTATTGCAGGCAGACTCTTTACCATCTCAGCCAAGCAAAGAGTTGGACAAGCAAAGAGTTAGACAAAACTGAGCAACTGAGGAACAATAAATGTCTAAAAATCATCTTTCACAAAACATTAGAATATACATTATTTTAATTAAAAAAAATAAGTTTCAGGTTATTAATGGGGAAGTCACTTGGGGTTGCTAGAGACAGGGCAGACTCCACATGGAGACCTTCCAGGTGGGTCTGGGATAGTGATATGGGTTTTCCAGAAGGGACATCTGATGGATGGGTGAGCAGGAGGGGTGGGTATACTCTGAGGATAGAGAGTGTACACTGTATTTCTAGAAGAAGTGGCATTTAAATCTGTATGAGGAAGAGATGGTAGCAGGTTGGGATAAACCACGTATGCTGTATAGTTAGTTCAGTCGCTCAGTCATGTCCAACTGTTTGCAACCCCATGGACTGCAGCACGCCAGGCCTCCCTGTCCATCATCAACTCCTGGAGCTTACTCAAATTCATGTCCACTGAGTTGGTGATGTCATCCAACCATCTCATCCTCTGTCATCCCCTTTCTCCTCCAGCCTTCAATCTTTCCCAGCATCAGGGCCTTTTCCAGTGAGTCAGTTCTTCGCATCAGGTGGCCAAAGTATAGGAGTTTCAGCTTCAGTATCAGTCCTTCCAGTGAATACTCCAGACTGATTTCCTTTAGGATGGACTGGTTGGATCTCTTTGCAGTCAAAGGGAAACTCAAAAGTCTTCTCCAACACCACAATTCAAAAGCATCAATTCTTCTGGACTTAGCTTTCTTTACAGTCCAACTCTCACATCCATACATGACTAATGGTAAAACCATAGCTTTGACTAGATGGATAAGGAGGTCTAATTTATCCTTTAAGTGAGAGTTTCATAAACTACGTGTGGTATGGCTGATTAATAGACTGGGAATGTCAGAGGATATGCCATGCTTAAAGAGGAATTATTGTTTTGTGAGTTGTTTCAGTTGTGTGTATGTTTACAGGGTGTGTGTGTGTGTGTGTGTGTGTGTGTGTGTGAACAACATCTGAGTTCACAAATATGTTGAAAATTGCAAGTGTCCCACTGCCGCAGCTGTGACTTCCACCAGGGGCTGTGAGCTGCAGACGAGGGATGAGCAGCCTGTATAAAATGAGCAAGGACAGGCAGGGGCCATCTGAGAAGCAGTTGCTAAGATCTGATCAAAGGACACTGGCAAAGGAAAGGCCAGAATGGAGATACAGCGGGGAGTTCTACACGCCTGACTGCCTCTGAAGATGGATGAGGCTGAGATCCGTAGAAGAACCACCGCAGAGGAGGGGCTGTGCCATGAGAGACGGACACATCGACTTAAAGGACCTGTGGGACATGATGTCAAGTGTAGACCTGATCGTGCCTGCTGCAGCCGTGGGCCAGGAAAAAACCAACCCAGGAGAACCAAACAAACTGGAAAGTGGGAGGCAGAGTGTGCAGCCCACCAGGGCTTAAAAGAAGGAGAGGATGTGATTAGGGAGACAGGAAAGAGAAGTCAGGGAGTTTGGAAGGGAGGTTTCCGGGTAAAGACAAGAGCCCCAGGCTGGTCTCCCCCTAAATCCACTGGAATGCACACGGCATCTCACTCATGAAGTTGTGAAATTAACTAAGCTTGGGGATCGGAGGATATAAATCAGCCATTTTCCAGACTCTGGAAAGAATTCCAGCACTCAACACTACCTGGATAGCGCTACTTGGAGCCAGAGTGATCACAAGCCCATGGGACTGATTCAAGCAGACAGAGACTGACCCCAGGATAGGAGAGATTCTAAACAGACTTTCATGTGACTAAGGACTTGATATCTGAAGGGAGCACACCCCAGCCCAGCAGAATTCAAATGACTGAGCAACCAAATAGCACCAGGAAAGCTGGCCCTTTGGTTTAAAAAAAATCATAAGATCTTACTTTGAATCATATCCAAATAAATTTTAAGCAAATCAACGAATTACTAAACAGAAGAGAAAACATATGAATATTGATCCAATCTCTCTTTGAAGAAGGGCCTTCTAAACAAATAAATTAGTGATGTGAATTATTTTAAGCGGACATGAAAGTAGGGACAGAACCAACAGGATGCATTACAGAAAATTAATGGGATCATTTCCAATAAGAGTGACCAATAGTGTCAACCACTGTTTAAGGCACGTCAGAATCCGGGTAGAATCGAAGCTGGGTTTTGAAGAACGGGACAGTCTTAAGCAGGTGCGAATCCGGAAGGAGGCCCAGGTGGCTAGCGTGAGGCCAGGCAAGGGGATGGCCAGGGCTTGGGGCGGCCTGGCTTAATTATCAGGTTACGAAAGTCCTGCATAAACAAAGGCCACCTGGGAGAGTGACAGCATCTACCTGACTTTATTTCCCTTCGACTGTCAACATTGACATTGGTAGACCCTCTGAGAACAAATGTAATTGCTCAGGCAAATAGCATCCTCTCCACAGGTGAGCAGGTCTAATCCAAACACCTGACCCAGGATCCTGACTCCGGTAAAGAAAATCACCACCTTGGGAAAACGAGCCAGATAAGGTGTAAGTGCTCATGTGCAGAATTGGCTTTTTATTATTTTCTCCTCCATCAGGCATATCTAAAGAGCAGTGTTTTGCAAATTGTATCCAGCAGAGGCTGGGGACCTTCATAGATTCTGCCATCAGGGAAGGAAAGAAAAAAAACTAAAGAAAAAAGCCAGCAGAGACAGCAGGTTTATGCCAGTCTCCATTGTTACCTTCCCTGGAAAGTATTTCAAAGCAACTATTCAATGGGTTTTGTTTCGTCTTCAATGAACACTTTCAAAAATGTCTGGCAACCAGAACAGAGTGCCTAATTTATAACGCGCATGATATGTCCATTTTTTTTAAATGGCATTTTCTTTTCTGATATTCAAGAAAGAAACTGGACGCTTAGATAAAAAGATCAGAAAAGTATCCTTCTAGTAATTACAACCATGTTTTGTTCTTGTGTCGTCTTGGCTAAGAGGAGCAAGGAGGCTGGAGAGGCGGTGTTCCTGCCCAGTGTAGGCAGGCTAATATTTCTCCAAATCAAGCAGAAGTGGTTTTCCTAGTGATGAATCCTGCATTCAAAGCAAACATCTATCAGTCTTGAAATTCAAGGTCGTGTTTAACATGCTGCATCGAGGGGCTCACATCCACCGCCAGGATTTTCTTGGACCACTTCTACTGTTCAAGGAGGGTGAAGGGCGATCCCTGAAGAATCTCCATTTCCTGGAGCCATGATTTGAAAGATCAGAGTTTTATTAACAGGTTCTCACCATCAGCAAAGGGGTTTTCTTTTAATTCAACACAGCCTTTGTTTACGGAGTTGATGAAAAGCCTTTCCTTTCCAATCCTGTCTGTGGTTGGGTGGGGGCAAATTCCACTGAAGGGTGGTGTTTAGCCAGAAGGGAGATAAGGATTTGTGTTTTATGACAGAGGGGACCAGATGGATACAGACACCTGAGACAAAGCTGAGAACTCATTAGCATTTGAAAGAAGCCCTCAAGTCCTCAGAGCTCACAAGGATTTGGCTCAATGCTTTTGTTCTGTGAAAGTTGAACACAGATATTTTTTTTCCTACTTCCTTGAAGCGAACATGGAAAGACACACGTTTCCCTTTATAATGTGCAGGGGGTAGCTAGTTTTTGAAGTTACTAGTGAATGAAAATCTGAGTCTCGGGAGCAGAAGACAGTTCAGTCTACAGGGACTTAAACTGTCCTGCCTTCAAGTCGCCAGACTCGGCAAGGTCTGAGCCTCCCACAATGCCCCATCCTGGCTGGACCTCCTGTGCTCATTCTGTCTCTCCACCTAGTTCATTTCCTTTTTGCAAATGACAGGCATACGTTCGTGTAGACATTTGTCCATCACCCTCACTAAGCCCAGTGTTAGGACAGAGATGCTGTGCGTCTTCACGTCTGCACACCCAGCCCCACCCACAGAGGGTGTGACATCAGTAAACACTCAGGAATTACTGAGTCAATGGCATCTTCCGGAAAACAAGGAGGCTTTAGTGACGTCTGCCCTTTGTTTAGAAGGGCACACGTTTTTCCCTTTTATCTTGAGTGTCGTTATACTGGCTTCTTTCCCTAAATTAGTAAATGTATTAAATATCTCCTCTTATTAAGAGAAGGAGGGAAGGAAAGCAGGGAGAAAGGGAAGGAGGAAGAGGGGAAGGAGAAAGACTCAAAGGCAAACAAGAAAAAACAAGACACTAAGAAAGAAAAAGAAAAACTCAGAAATTCTTCAATTCTATTTCTTTCTTTATTTTGGCTGCACCAAGTGGCACCTTAGTTCCCAACCAGGAGTCAACCCTGCACCCCTCATACTGGAGGTGCAGGGTCTTAACCACCAGACCACCAGGCAAGTCCCAATTCTACCTTCTTATATAGTTTATTTCACTAGCAAACTTCTTGAAACGTAGGTCACCCATATTCCAACTTTCCTCACCTCCATTCATCCTTTAGCCCTCTGTGGCCTGTTTTCCTGTTCCTCCACTAAATAGCCTCTCTGAATTACCTGTGTACTTCCATTCTGACAAGTTTCCTCTGGCACCCAGAAATGCTCAGATAAAATTTGACTGGCCTCTCGGTCAAGAAGCAGGATTCACTAAATGTCATTTTCCTCTTTCCCATGACCAGGCCTAGAGAAGGAGATGCATATGGTGACTCTCTCCTCCTCCTCCTAATGGTTGTACTGAATCTCCTCCATCACCTCCCAACCTCTCCACCCCACCTCCATCATCCCAAATCCAGCAGATGGGCTTGCCTTCTACTTCACAGAGATAGTGGAGATCATCAAGCACAAATAGCCTCAGTTTCTCCAGCATTTCCACCTCTAGAATTCTATCAATATCTACCCTTATCTATCACTGCATTAAAAAAAGTACTCCAAAACTTAGTGGCATAAAACCACAATGAGCATTTTATTATCTCACATGGCTCAGGATTTTCGGAACCACTTAGCAGTTAGGGGTTCTGACTCAGGGTCTTGCGTGATTCAAGGTATCAAGTGAGAATGAAGTTATCTGAAGGCTTGACTGGGGCTGGAAAATCCACATCCAAGATGTCTTACGGGGTTGACTTCTGCAGGAGGCCTCAGGTCCTTGGCACATGGACCTTTATACAGTGCTACTCATGTGTCCTCACAACATGGCAGCTGACTTCCCCCAGAGAGTGGTCCAAGAGTGTAAGGCGGAAGCCACAAGGTCTTGTACGACCTGGCCTCAAGAGTGACACTTCATCAGTTCCTTACTATCCTGTAGGTTACATAGGTCAGTTCTACCCAGTGTTGGAGAGGATTACACCAAAGTGTGAACAGCAGGAGGCAAGGCTAGAAGTGAAGCCACCTTGAAGGCTGGCTACCACTTAGAACTTCCTCCTTCCACACTCTGCCAGAAGCTCCCTTTCCTCCTTTATCTTTAGTCCCTCCTGGTCTACTGACTTATTTGCCCAAATAAATAAGTATATTCAAATATCTTCTGAATGAAAAAGGGAAGCAAATACTCTCACCATCTATCTGATTTCACCAAATTTCCTTAAAATGTTATCAATCTGCTGTCTCAGCTTCCTCAAATCCATTCATGCTTCAGCCCATCACAACCTCTCTTTGGTCCCCATGATTCCTCTAAAACTCCTGCTGTGGCCTCGAGTGAAGTCTTAGTCACCAAATTCAATGACCACTATAATCCCAGTGACAGGTGACATCTCTGGGGACATGGCTAGGTATTACCCCCTTCTTTTCTGAAATAACTTCTCTCTATGTTCCCCAGGCATCTTTCTCTCCTGGGTCGTCTCTAGAGTCTGCACTCCTCTCACTGTTCCTTCTTCATCTGCCCTCTCCCTTAAAAGCTGTATTTCCAAGGACTTCATCCTCAGCCCTCTCCTCTTCACTCTGCCTACACTCAGTTTAACTGGAGCTGAAGCCCCAGCTATTGCAATGGAGGAGACCTGCTTTAAGTCAATCCTGACTATCTGAGTGGCCTTGATCAAGTCTCTAAACTCTCCAGGTGTCAGGTTCTCTGTCTTTATGATGGAGACCAATGACATTACTTTGCCAACAAAGGTCCATATAGTCAATACTATGGTTTTTCCAGTAGTGATGTGTGGATGTGAGAGTTGGGCCGTAAAGAAAACTGAGCACCGAAGAACTGATGTTTTTGAACTGTGGTGCTGGAGAAGACTCTTGCAAGTCCCTTGGACTGCAAAGAGATCAAACTAGTTAATCCTAAAGGAAATCAGTCCTGAACATTCATTGGAAGGACTGATGCTGAAGCTGAAACTCCAATACTTTTGCCACCTGATGGGAAGAACTGACTCACTGGAAAAGACCCTGATGATGGGAAAGATTGAAGGTTGGAGGAAAAAGGGATGACAGAGGATGAGATGGCTGGATGGCATCACCGACTCAATGGACATGAGTTTGAGCAAGCTCTGGGAGTTGGTGATGGACAGGGAAGCCTGGTGTGCCACAGTCCATGGGGTTGCAAAGACTCAGACACGACTGAGCAACTGAACTGAACTGAACTGAACTGAACTGCCACCTGAAGATTCCAGCAAACTTAGTGTAGTCACTCACTTCCAAGTAACTCAGCCAGCTTCAGTGACCTCTTGGTAATTTCAGATGAAACTCACAGACAAATCCAGGGTCCCCTACCATTTTTTCCAAGATTTTCCAAGATTACACCTGAGTTCAGTGGACGCCTAGCTGTTGTTCAGTGGCTAAGTCATGGCAGTCTCTTTGCAACCTCATGGACTTCAGCACTCCAGACTCCTCTGTCCTCTACTATCTCCCAGACTTTGCTCAAATTCCTGTCTATTGAGTCAGTGATGCTATCTAACCATCTCACCCTCTGCCGCCCTTGCCTTCAATCTTTCCCGGCATCAGGGTTTTTTTCCAGTGAGTCATCTTCTCACATCAGGTAGCCAAAGTATTGGAGCGTCAACTTCAGCGTGGATACCACACTGCACATCATCATAGAGTAGCATCAGGGACCAGTCTTTGACTTTTGGCCAATATCTGCCTGTGCAGCTTCTACTATCACCCTGCTGTCACCACTGAAAGATGACCTTCCAGACTGTTCTTGGGGCATCACCATACTTCAGACCTCGAATCAGCTGCAATGTACTTGTAACCATTTCCTGATCCAGCCTTCAGGTAGGAACCTCCATCTCAGACAAAACAGGCTGGCTGGCTTCTTCTCACAATCTCCATGCCCTTTCCAGTCACAGTAAGACCTGCCTGCATCCGCTTGGGGTCCATGGGCCTCTGGGAGGTCTCCACAGGCTTGTCTGCTTATCTGCCACTCTGGTACCATGTTGTACCCCTGGCTTCTCTCCAGGCCTGCCATCTACTCAGCATCCCTCGGGAAGGAAGACATGGGATCATTCCCACCTGGGGCCTGCTGACCTAGCTGCGGGAACTCAGCTGTACGAGGGCCGGTGGAGCCCAGGCCCTAAATGAGTCTTTGTCTGTCCTGCTTCTCCTCCATCTCATTCCCCCTCATCACCTCCCCAGTCCTTGTCTGGACTCTAGGAGGAGAAGAGGGGGGAAAAAAAGAAAACAATTGCGATCATCTGTAGGTAATTCAACCACACACTCAAACCACCCCCTCTAGTTTTTAACTTGAAGTCAAAAGGTTCACGCAGTCATCCTCCAGCATCTCTGTTCATAATTCCCTTCCTCCCTGTGGCCAGTTCTGATGAATGTCTCCAGCCTGAATGGGGGACAATCCCAGGGTTAGCTCTTGTGTGTGACAAATGCTTGGGCCACCCTGCCGTGCATGCACTGGCTGGTAACTCCCAAACCCCTTGGCTGCCCCATGACTCCCTGGAGTGCCCCCCAGGCTGCCTGGTGGACACTCCAGGGTCACCCAGACACTGCCTGAACCTCAGTCCTGCTCTGGCCTCACCTCCCTTGGGGCCACTGCACTGAAAGCTGTGTTTTGCACGTTGCTCTCTCTATTTCATTCTCAGCATCCAACCGGTTCCAAAACCACAGCTTCCTACCACCAAACCACAAAACACCTTCCCGCAGAGAGTTGGGGCAAGGCTCTGAGTGCTGGCTCCTTTGACAAACAAGCTCGGTGGGCCTGCACCGTCGATGCCCATTAGAGCAGGCCGTCTGAATTAGAAAAGACTAGATTCTAGTTACAAAGCAGCACGGAAATTCCTTAAAAGAGATGTTTTTTTTTTTTTTCAAGATAGCATTTTTTTTCTAGGCCTAAGATGTGAAGAGCCAACTCACTGAAAAAAACCCAGATGCTGGGAAAGACTGAAGACAAAAGGGGAACAGGGCAGGAGAGGATGAGATGGTTAGATAGCATCATGACAGTGGAAATGGATTTGAGCAAACTCTAGGAGACAGTGAAGGACAGGGAAGCCTAGCGTGCTGCAGTCCATGGGGTCACAAAGAATTGGACACGACTCAGCGACTGAACAGCAACAGATGCCTCAGTCTCGATATCTACCTCCAAGGATTTCCAAGCTCAATAAATGAAGTCCTGTCTTTTCCAAAAGGATTCTTGTGGGTGTTAACCTCCCTGATTGATTACGTACCACAGCATCCCTGGAGGGCCCGGTCAGTGCTGGGTCACGTCTGAGGCTGCCTATAGAATCCACAGGAGTCACCCATCGCCCACAGTAGGAAGGAAGCTGCTGCCTAGACCTCTGTGGCCCGGGAGGAGACGCCACCGTCCAGGGAATGATGAGAGCGGAAAAAGGCTTTAGGTTCTGGGTGATGGATGTGCTGGGTTTGGGTTCTGACTCCACTTGTGTCAGGAATTTTACATTCTCGGGGGAGCCAACTTTCACTGAAAGCCATTTCTCACCTTACTGATGCCCAAGAATGTCAACTTATTTGACTTCTGGCGTCCCTCCTCCTCCTGCCGCCGCTTCCTCCTGTGAAATGTTATGATTAGACGTTCTCTTATCGGGGGATCTGATGTAAAGCGCTGAGCAGGAAAGAGCAGTGTGAAGCGTGGAGCCCGTGCCAAACCCGCCGTCACACGAGCACCACCGACAAGCAAGGGAAGCTCGCTCATATTCGACCACAGCTGGAGCCTCATTGCTAACACATCCTCCACTCAGGTGGAGCGATTATGGGGGCACCTTAGATGCCGTCCATCAACTCTGCCTCCCTTCCCCATCAGGGCCACCTCGGAGCCAGTGGCCACCTGGATTAGAACTTTTCTAAGGCACATCCCGGTGACTCCGATGCCCAGGAGAGGCGGAGCGCCGTTGCCTGGAGCCTTCCAACTGCATTGTTGCCCTTCCAGACCGTGCTGGGACCTGAGCTAGCTGCTCCTGAGGCACGTCCTGGTCCCCCTCCATGAGGACCTCACACACCAGTCCGAGTTCCTGCCCTGATGGAGCATGGGTCTCACCAGGGCTCCTTGGGCTTTCCCAGGGGGGTGTCTGTGATCATGGACCTAACAGACTTGGGGCTGGTTTGACGCCTACAGGTCCCACAACTCTCTAGTCCCAGCTGTCTAATAAGGAGATAAACTCCACGTGTCCTCACCCCTGGCCACATATGCCTGGGACTGGGGGCCTTCAGGGAATCTCAGTGACATTTCTGCTCCTTGAGAAAGTGACCTGGAGGAGCCTGTCCTAAGGGGGCTGTTTGGTTCTTTTCACAGTGGAATATGCTGGAAATCCACTAATGGTGAGTCCTGAGGGCAGCATTTAGGCTCTGTTGGACCTGGTATATAAAAAAATGGAATAAGGAAGGAGGAAAATATAGGACTATAATCCTCATAGCTTTCTTAAAAATATGTATTTAGTAAAACAGACCCAACATTAGTTTAATTGGATTTTTATGTATAAATGTTGTGTACTTGACCCAAGTTAGTGATTTGTGTCTGTGCGCTAAACCGCCTCCACCACTAACTCAGAAGAAAAAGCAGAGACCACAATTCTGTGCCAATAGTTGACAGCGTCCCCAATGGGACAGGGACTCAGGGCCTCTCCACCACCGCATAGGACTGGTCATATGGAGACAAGGGCCCACCTTCTGCTAAGAGGGAGGGGAAGGCAGGCCCAGACCAGGGCCATAAGTTATGGGATGTCATATGCAGCATCCATGGGACACCGGATGAAGACACAAAAGAAATGAAATGCCAAAGATTCAGAAGCAGACGTTGCAGAGGCCACAATCTCAGCTTCCACCATCAGAGAACTGGAAATGCTGACAAACGTATGAGAAGTTCATCCTCTTATGCTGAGGACTGTGAGCAGGAAGGGAAGACTGAGGCAGGAGCTTGTGTCTTAATGTTCAAGGGGATCCTACAGAAGGAGCTGAGAGTGAGAACCTACTGAGAGGCCTGGAAAGGATGTGGCCGCAGAGGCGAGGTCGTGGGGAAGGGTCACGGCAACCAGGCAGATCAACATAGGTTTCGGTGCTGAGAAGTGGGCTGATTCTGTAACAAATACCAAAAAAGTGCGGAAGCAGTTTTGAAATGGGGTGATGGGTAGAGGCTGGAGGAGTGTTGAGGTTCAGGCTCAAAAAGCCTGGATTGCTGGGAAGGGACCAGTGATGGAAATTGGGACGTTAAAGGCCATTCTGCTGAGTTCTCAGGCGGACGTGAGAAATGTGTTACTGGAAACTGGAGGAAAGGTGGTCCTTGTTACAGAGTGGCTGAAGTTTGTAAGTGACTGTGCCCTGGAGTTTTCTGGAAGGGTGAACTTGCAAGCAATGACACTGGATTTTTAGCCGAGGTGTTATCTAAGCCAAGGGTTGCAGGAGCAGCCTGGTTCCTCCTGGTGGCTTATGCTGCTGCTGCTGCTGCTAAGTCGCTTTAGCCGTGTCCGACTCTTAGCGACCCCATGAACTGCAGCCTACCTGGCTCCTCCATCCATGGGGTTTTCCAGGCGAGAGTACTGGAGTGGGGTGCCATTGCCTTCTCTGCTGGTGGCTTATAGTAAATGCAAAAGGAGAGAGATGAATTGAAGAAGGAATTGCTAAGCAAAAAGCAGCCAAAACTGAAGATTTGGAAAATTCTCAGCCTATACATGTTTCAAAAAGAGAAAACTTGTTTTGAAGAGAGCATTGGGGGCGTAACTGAACAACTGTCCGATAAGGAGACGTGTATGGTGGGAACCATGAGCTGCATCAGTCAGCACAGAAGAAGCAGGGGCAGAGGTGGTTATTTACCAGCAGAAGCATGCCAGCTGGAGCCACAGGGCATGGTTGCTGTTGGCGTTCAGTCACTAGGTCATGTCCTATTCTTTGCGACCCCGTGAACTGCAGCACTCCAGGCTTCCCTGTTCTTCACTATCCCCCAGAGTTTGCTCAAATTCATGTCGGTTAAATCGATGATGCCATTCAACCATCTCATCCTCTGAACTAGACTTGCCTGTGTTTGGGAGTCTCCAGCAGAAGCATGGGCAGACAGCGGCCTGCCACAGGGTCAGGGGCACTGGCAGCAGCAGTCCTAGAAGGCATGGTGTGTTGGCATAGGTCCTCTTGGAGGAGGTTACCGTTAGCCCTACCAGAATGCTGGTAGCTCTACCATAGAGACTGCTGAGTCCAGGACTGGGCCGCCTCAGGCCAGACTACAGGGAGAGAGCACGGTCCCAGCCATTAACAGAATAATGGATTAAAGATTTACTGAGCACGGCCTGCCCACCAGAACAAGACCCAGATTTCCCCACAGCCAGTCCCTCCCATCAGGAAGCTTGCACAAGCCTCTTATCCTCATCCATCAGAGGGCAGACAAAAGAAGCAAGAACTTCAATCCCATGGCCTCCAGGATGAAAACCAGAGTCACAGAAGTGGATGGAGACAGGACAAAATGAGGGGAGGACATAGATTCTACAGAATGGCATCAAAGAGCTATTGGGGTGTGAATATTTAGTATGTTTCAAGAAAAAGGAAAATGAACCTGAGGGAAATACAGAGATCATCAGAGGCTCCACCAAGAGGACCTCACCCAAAACCAGAGGCCTGGGGCTATAGCCGAGCAGAAGCATGTAGGCGGCACTGCTGACCCAGAGGGTCTGGAAGGCTGGGTCTTTAGCCAAAAACATGTACTCTCCAGCTCAATATCTAACAGGATTTGCCTTGCTGAGTTCTGGACCTGGTTGGGACCCGTCACTCCTTCATTCTTTCTGGCATCTCCCTGTGGACTAGCGAAGTGTGTCCCATGCCTGTGCCAGCCTTGTATTTTGAGAGAACATAGCTCGTCTGGTTTCACAGGTTCCCAGATGGAGAGGAATTCTGCCTCAGGATGAATAGTACGTCCAGCCTTGCCCACATCTGATTTAGATGAAACTTAAATGAGACTTTGGACTCGCGATTTTAGAGTTGATGCTGGAACAAGTTAAAACATTTGAGACTGTTGAGATGGAACAAATGTGCTTGCATGTGAGAAGGGCATGGATTTGGGGAGACTGAGGCAGAGTGTTATGGGCTGAATGTTTCTGATCCCTCTAAATTCACATTGGAGCCCTAACCCCCCGTGTGACTGTATTTGGAGATGAGATGAAGCCTGTGAGAAGGCGGTGATGCTTAAATGAGGTCATGAGAGTGGGGCCCGAATCCTCTAGGTGCCCTTCTAAGAAGAGGGAGAGACACCAGAGGTCCCTCTCTCCTCTGCATGAAGATAAAGCATCAAGTCAACCATCAGCCTATGAAAAAGCAGAGACATCACTTTGCCGACAAAGGTGTGTAGAGTCAAAGCTGTGATTTTTCCATTAGTCATGTATGGGTGTGAGGGTTGGACCATAAAGAAGGCTGAGCACTGAAGAATTGATGCTTTTGAACTGTGGTGTGGGAGAAGACTCTTGAGAGTCCCTTGGACTGCAAGGAGATTCAACCAGTCCATCCTAAAGGAAATCAACCTTGAATATTCATTGGAAGGACTGATAATGAAGCTGAAGCTCCAATACTTTGGTCACTTTATACAAAGAGCTGACTTATTGAAAAAGATCCTGATGCTGGGAAAGATTGAGGGCAGGAGGAGAAGGGGGCAACAGAGGATGAGATGGTTAAATGGCATCAGGGACTCGATGGACATGAGTTTGAGCAAGGTCCAGGAGACAGTGAAGGATAGGAAGCCTGGTGTGCTGCAGTCTATGGGGTCCCAAAGAGTCAGACACAACTGAGCAACTGAACAACAACAGCCATCGGCGTGCAAAGAGGCTCTCATGGGGAATAGTCAGTGGCACCTTGATCTTGGACTTCCAGCCTCCAGAACTGTGAGAAAGCAAATGTCTGTTTTTTCAGGCCCCTAGTCTGTGGTATTTTGATAAGGCAGCCGGAGTCTACTACTGGAGCACTACTATAGAGTGGGCTGAGCCCAAGGGACTCACTTTGGAACCGCACACTAAGGCAAGGACACGGGCAAAACTGAACAAGCCATGGAGTGCTAACCTCGCTTCATACAACCATCGAACCGACGGAGTAGCATTGACGTGCCACCATGTATGGACTTCCCCAGTGGCTCAGAGGTAAAGAATCTGCCTGCAATGTAGGAGATGAAGGAGATGCGGGTTTGATTCCTGGGTCAGGAAGATTCCCCTGGAGGAGGGCATGGCAACCCACTTCAGTATTCTTGCCTGGACAATCTGGAAAATCCCATGGGCTGAGGAGCCTGGCTGGCTACAGTCTATAGGGTCACAAAGAGTCAGACAGGACTGAAGCGACTGAGCATCCACAACCACGTACAAAATAGAGAGCTAGCGGGAACCTGGTGTATAGCACAGAGAGCTCAGCTCAGTGCTCTGTGATTACCTAGAAGGGTGAGTTAGGAGCGGGGGAGGGGGGAGGCTCAAGAGGGAGGGGACATATGTATACGTCTAGCTGATTCACATTGTTGTACAGCAGAAACTAACACAACATTGTAAAGCCATTATCCTCTAATTTAAAAAAAAAAAAATGGAAGGGAATTACCCAAGTGGTTACAGGGATGCATAAAAGAAAAAAAAAATACAACCATCAGAAAGGCATTACCTGCAGTTGGTTGAAACCCTACTGCTTGGTGCCTCTACAAAGGAAGTGCCCCCTGGCAAGAGGACAGGCACAGCAGTGGAGACCATGTGAGACTGGGGTCCAGTAGGCCAGGTCTCGAACACCTCAGCCATGCCTAGCAGGGAAAGCCGGGCCCACTGGGCACATCCCAAGGGAGGACAGTGTGGCTCAGAAAAGGTTGAAGTTATGAAGCTGTCAACCAGACCAGTCAGAGCTCCAGGAATCCTCTGGGAAAGTCCCCAGATATCACAGGGACAGGGGACTCTCCCTGCACTGGCAGAAGGGCCACAGATGGGCAGGACCAGGACCATGTTCTGCAAAGTTACTCAATTTGTGCCCACTCAGCATTCAAAAAACTAAGATCATGGCATCCAGTCCCATCACTTCATGGCAGATAGCAGTGGAGGGAAATGGAAATAGCTACAGACTTTATGTTCTTGGGCAGGGAAGCCTAGAGTGCTGCAGTCCATGGGGTCACACATGGTTGGACACAACTTAGTGACTGAACAGCAGCAACAGCTGGTGGGGCCCGAATCAAGTCCAGGATTGCCATCCCTGTGTTCATCCACTGACTCAACAAATATGTATAGATCACCAACCCTTTGCCAGGCATCATTCGAAGCCATCTCAGCTTACTCTGGCTGTTAGCGCAAAAGTCCCATAAACTGATGGCTTGTAGACAATAGAGCCATCTTACAGTTCTTACAGTTCCGGAGGCTGGAAGCCCACGCCCAAGACACCAGCATATTTGGTGTCTGGTGAGGACCTGCTTCCTCACAGACAGTGTGGAAGGGGCAGGGGAACTCTCTGAGTCTCTGTCATAAGGGCACTAATCCCACTCACGGGGCCTCCACCCTCTCGACCTAATCATTTCCCAAAGGTGCCCCCTCCAAAATTAGAGTCAACTTGGGGATTGGGTTTCAACTCGTGAATTTGGGGAAGACACAAATATTCAGTCTAGAGCATACGCTCTGGAGCTTCAGCAGTGAACACAACAGACAAGGTGTCTTCTAGTAGAGCAATGACATCCTGAAGGTGGGAACAGGCAAATCCCTATCTCAGAGGGAACAGGGGTGAGGGTATGTGCATGCACACGCATATATGGGATATGTGGGGTATACTCACATTATATTGATATCTTCAGTCAGTCAGCTTGTCTGACTCTTTGTAACCCTCTGGATTGTAGCCCACCAGGCTCCTCTGCCCATGGGATTCTCAGGGAAAGAGTACTGGAGTGGGCTGCCATTTCCTTCTCCAAGGGATCTTCCTGACACAGGGATTGAACCCATGTCTCCTGCATTGGCAGGTGGATTCTGTACCACTGGGCCACCAGGGAGCATACACACGGTTCATTTCTCCATGAGACAATCTCCATGAAGTTGCTTGCTGTCTTCATAAAACTGAGAGTTAAAAGGAGAGGGGCAGGTAGACACATTATCCCTGTTCTGCAGACTCTCCTTCCACTGCAGTCAGGCCCCTCCTCACATGACCAGCTCACAACCATTTTGCATCAGGCAGGTGCCTGGGGCACCTGGTCCTCCCAGGCAGGCCAGGCACACAGCCACCTGCTGCACATGGCTTAGGGGGACTTTGGTTTTCTTTCTTTGGAGGAAAACTAACAGGTGATAATCCATCCGGCCACCTCACCCACGTGAAGCTGCTTCAGCTACACTTCCAACATGTACGCATGTGTCAAGTCCATGCGCCTTGTTATTCCTGGATCACGTCATCTTCCTGCCAACCCTGAATGCTGCTTTCATAAGGCCTAGGTGTCACGAGGGCTAAAGGGATTGCACATGAATGATGTTTTAATAGGCACAGAAATGCAGCTGCTGAACCTCATAATGGCTTTCGTTATTTTATTTTTTCTTATATATACAATCGTTCATGTGCCAATGTCAACTGTTAAAGGGACTCGTGCTGCAACTACTATGAAAAAGAAGTAAATCTATTCTGTATCTCTGTTTCTCCATTGCTGCAAACTTACATTACCATATGTAAAATAGACAGCCAATGGGAGTTTTCTGTATGTCTCAGGAAACTCAAACAGGGGCTCTGTATCAACCTAGGGGTAGGATGGGGAGGGAGATGGGAGGGAGGTTCAAAAGGGAGAGGATGTGTGTGTACCTATGGCTGATTCATGTTGAGGTTTGACAGAAAACAGCAAAATTCTGTAAAGCAATTATCCTTCAATTAAAAAATAGATAAATTTTTTTAAAAAAGCAATAGGGAGGTTGGAAAACTCAATTCCTGTTTTCCTGCACAGAAGCCTGTTTGACAATAATAATGTCTCACCTGAATGCTGTATCTTGTGTTTTCAAAGCATTTCTACATTGTCTTGTTTGATGGCAGCACCTCTGTGACATTGGCAGGCTAGACTATATTTTCATCTTTTAATAAGGAACTGTTCTTCCACACATGCCTTGGCTGGTCAGAGGCAGACCTGACTTCCGTGCCAAGTCCTGGCTGTCCAGCACCCAGCCTCAAGAGCCCAGAGCAGACGACCTGGTGAAACTGTTAGGGGAACCCCTGGCTAAAACCACCCACCATGGCCAGGCCTGAAGGTAGCCACTGGCATGAGTTATGTTAAAGCTATCTTCCTGGAAAGGTACACAGCACTAACAAGTTATCACCAACCAAAACAATTTGGGAAAGGTAAAAGGAGAGAGGAGATGCTAGCCCATATATCCTATCAACCTCCCAGAATCCTCCTCACTGGAAGCCATCTTGGCTGAGCCACGTTTGCGCCACTAGGAAGGACCCCGAGTCAGAGTGATTGGCCAGAAACAGGCCGGAAACTAAGCCCATCACCATAAAGCCCGGGACTGTGAGCCATGTGGCCGAGCAGTCCTCCTGGGTTCCCTCACCCCTCTGTTCTCCACCCAGGCGCCCCTTCCTGACTGAGTCTCTTGCTTCGTCAGCATGTGTGTCTCCTCGAACAACTCAGTTCTGAATGCTAGACAAGAGCCCTGGAAAGGGCCCCGCTTACTGTAACACTCTCTGTTACCCTCTAACTCCATCCAATACAGGCCACCATTAAACTTGTCACGGTTAATTCAGGACCTGCAAGACCTGTTTTGTCTACAAATGCAGTTACCTTCCTTTTTACACCTAATGATTTTTGTTGAAAATTCTCCATCTTGTCAGCTTGTCCTTAATGTGGACAGTGCAAGGATTCTTGAGGGGACACAGGAAGACGGTTGTGCTTCTTAGCATCTCCCCCTCCAACTGGCCCAGGCAGAGTGCATGGGTGGGGGGGGCGGGGGTGGCAGTGGTTTTCTTCGTAATGGAGGTGGTGACTGAGCTTGTGACAGGACAGAGGGTTGTCTGGACATGTCAAGAGTCTGTGCTTTTCAGGGGACAGTGGAGGTTCCCAGAAGTCCCAGCAAGGGACCCCCAGTCAGGGAGCCCTGCCAAGACCCAGGGTGTGTTCCTAACTGCTCCAGCCTGTGGCCCTGGAGTTGCCCAGAGAGTTTGCTGAGCTAATGTTTATTGATGCTGTTTTCTGTTAATTAAATTAAACCTCTTTCTGAAGCAGCGCTGGCAGGCAAGGCTGCCTGAGGGTGTGTGGAGGGGGCCTGTTTTCCCAGGTGCTGGGGTGGGGCCCTGGCCAAGGGAAGTGAAATGGGATCCCCTCCAAGTGTGAAACCCCCTAAAGTAACCCTGCCCTTCATGCCAGAGGCCCCCTACCCGGTCACCAGGGCTGCACTCGGAGTCCAGCACATCTTGCTTCGATTCCGTGCTTTTTACATAAAATTCCAAGCAGAAAAATAAAACTGAGACATAATGATTTTGACTGGAAATTACTGCTAACATAAAACACACTGTCACTAAATTTATGTATTATGATTCCCTAGTGGACAGCATACTAGCCTTGTGTTCAGAAAACCAGAAATTTAGTACATTTAGATCCACATGATTTATCAAGAAGATCTGAAATGGAATCAAAGTGACTTCACTTACATACCACAGATACGATGAAAACTTGATGTGGTTGTTTTTAATGACTGTTGTCCTCTTTATGTGCTGATTCCATATCTGCAAATTCATCTTCTCACTGAAATTTATTGGTAGCTCCCAAATTAGTACAAATGGCACCTGGTCACTTGTACACGTGTATAGCAGTAAAAGCCATGAGTGTCCAAACACGTGCTCCCAGCTGAGGTCATACAAGGTGATGCTCTGGTTTTTGTTTCGATTCATATTATAAACAAGTGGCCTTTTTGCAGTCTCTTTGGTACCATGTTTTTCTTTTTGCATTTTTGTGCTTTTTGTAGGTGATTTTGAAGTTAAAGATGTAACGCTGATGAGTTGTTTAGTGTTTCAAGCACAAGAAGATGGTGATGTGCCTTCTGAGAAAGTATGTGTGTTAGCTGAGCTTGGCTCGAGCCTGGACTATAGCACTGCTGGCTGAGCTCAGTGTTAATGACTGGACAGAACAGCACATTTAGAAAAAGGAGTAGGAAATTCACCAATCTTTGTGGAGGCTACTCTGGGAAATGCCAGAAGAACATCTACAGTGCATGATGAAGCAATGGAAAAGATGGGAAACTAATTAAACTTATGCTTTCATGAGATGATGACTGATTTTTTAAATATAGTTGTTGTGACACTAAAAGCCAAAGAAATTTATGGCCATGTTTCCCAAGATCATGAAAATCTTAAATCCTTCTCAGCTAGTGTTTTATTATAAAGAAATACTGCATGTAGTGTTTTATTCATCATAAATATAAAATAAATGTTTTTAAACAGAAACACACTTATGACAAGATTATGTATTGATCGGTTGATGAACAAAGGCTCACAGGAACCTAGCCCCATGTGTCCTTTGGGAGCAATGGTTCAATATTTGAAAATTCAGTGTTTGTGGTTCAGTTCAGTTGAGTCGCTCAGTCGTGTCCAACTCTTTGCGACCCCATGAATCGCAGCACGCCAGGCCTCTCTGTCCATCACCAACTCCCAGAGTCTACCCAAACCCATGTCCATCGAATCGGTGATGCCATCCAACCATCTCATCCTCTGTTGTTCCCATTTCCTTCCGCCCCCAATCCTACCCAGCATTAGGGTCTTTTCCAATGAGTCAACTCTTCGCATGAGGTGGCCAAAGTATTAGAGTTTCAGCTTCAACATCAGTACTTCCAATGAACAACCAGGACTGATCTCCTTTAGGATGGACTGGTTGGATCTTCTTGCAGTCCAAGGGACTCTCAAAGAATCTTCTCCAACACCACAGTTCAAAAGCATCAATTCTGCGGTGCTCAGCTTTCTTCACCGTCCAACTCTCACATCCATTCATGACCACTGGAAAAACCATAGCCTTGACTAGACGGACTTTTGTTGGCAGAGTAATGTCTCTGCTTTTCAATATGCTATCTAGGTTGGTCATACCTTCCTTCCAAGGAGTAAGTGTCTTTTAATTTCATGACTGCAATCACCATCAGCAGTGATTTTGGAGCCCAAAAAAATAAAGTCTGACACTGTTTCCACTGTTTCCCCATCTATTTGCAATGAAGTGATGGGACCAGATGCCATGATCTTAGTTTTCTGAACATTGAGCTTTAAGCCAACTTTTTCACTCTCCTCTTTCACTTTCATCAAGAGGCTCTTTAGGTCTTCTTCGCTTTCTGCCATAAGAGTGGTGTCATCTGCATATCTGAGGTTATTGATATTTCTCCCAGCCATCTTGATTCCAGCTTGTGTTTCTTCCAGCCCAGCGTTTCTCATTATGTACTCTGCATAGAAGTTAAATAAGCAGGGGGACAATATACAGCCTTGACGTACTCCTTTTCCTATTTGGAACCAGTCTGTTGTTCCATGTCCAGTTCTAACTGTTGCTTCCTGACCTGCACACAGGTTTCTCAAGAGACAGGTCAGAAGGTCTGGTATTACCATCTCTGGACAAAAAAGAACTACTGTGGATAGTGAGAATGAACTGCAATTTCATTAATTATGAATGCTGTACATAAAGACAACAAAATATAAAACCACCAAGGAAAACTTTACCTGCCACCTCTTCTCCTAGAGTCAAGGAGAGTAAATTTTGGTTTATGCCCTTTCTGCCTTTCTTCAAGGTGTCAGTGTTGGTCCTTTATACCGTTTGTGGTCGCTGCTCTCTTTCTCAGTGTTTCCTTGATTGCCTTTCTCAGTAAGCATTCACCTGCAAGGAGATCCAATCAATCCATCCTAAAGGAGATCTATCCTGGATGTTCACTGGAAGGAGTGATGTTGAAGCTGAAACTCCAATACTTTGGCCACCTCATGCGAAGAGTTGACTCATTGGAAAAGACCCTAATGCTGGGTAGGATTGGGGGCAGGAGGAGAAGGGGACGACAGAGGATGAGATGGTTGGATGGCATCACCGACTCGATGGACATGGGTTTGGGTAGACTCCGGGAGTTGGTGATGGACAGAGAGGTCTGACATGCTGCAATTCATGGGGTCGCAAAGAGTAGGACACGACTGAGCGACTGAACTGAACTGAACTGAACAACCTGATCATTCATTTGTGATTGTTGCTTAGTCACTAAATCGTGTCCAACCCTTTTGTGATCCCATGGACTATAGCTTGCCAGGCTCCTCTGTCCAAGGGATGTTCCAGGCAAGAATACTGGAGTAGGTTGCCATTTCCTTCTCCAGGGTATCTTCATGACCCAAGGATTGAACCTGAATCTCCTGCATTGGCAGGAGAATTCTTCACCACTGAGCCACCTGGGAAGCCCCAGTGTAATATTCCATCCTATAAAGTTACTCTGATGCTTATATTTAATCCTCTTTTGTTGGGCAGGGTTTCCAGGTATGGTTGTACATGTTGTTCACTGCACGACAGCACCTAACAGAAGGACATGAGAGATGAATCCATCTCACGTGGAACGGCCAAACCATGCATCCTGACTGGGACTCTGTCTCCTTGGAAGAGGGGTGCTTGTTAGATCGTGAGCTGAGGACTGGCCATTCAGAGGGCACACTTTTTCCCTCCAGGACACCATATGTGCCAGAGGTGGCCATGGTTGGACATTCACGTTATTTCCAGTTTAGGACTTGAAAAACATCTGAGGCTGTAATGGTTTCACTCACAACTCTTTCTGGCTTAAGCCACTGTTAGTTAATTATTAATCAATTCCAAGAAGTAGAGTAACTAGGTTAAAAAGACTATTAATTTAAAAGAGGCTACTTCAGGAGATAGAATAATTCCGATGAGCATAGGTTAAAATAAATTCTAACTTTAGGAAAATTTCTCACCAGTAAATTGAGTGGAACCAGATTTTGATGGGCTGAAGATGTTAAAGAATTCTAAAGGGCAAATCTTTCTCAGCAACTCTGACCCACAGTCTAAGAAAGAAGTGCTTTTATGCAAATAGACTCATTGCAAATCCTTCTCATTTATTCATGAACCCTGAGAAGTGGCGGGGTCCTCCTGGCTTAACCCTGAACGGGAATAGGATTTTAAATAAGGGAAGAGAAGCTGGTGTTTGTTTAGATTCCTTTTTATGCCAGAAACTCTGCCTTTACTTACATTTTCTCAGGGACCCTCCCTGCACAGCAGCTTCTTTTGAAAAATTATGTGATTAAATTAGCCATCCTTTTCTGTTTTAGAAACATAACTCATATTGTATTCACTAGACTTTGATTTTTATTTGGGGATATATTTGGTATCAGCATTTTAACTGGTTGTTGTTGTTCAGTCAGTAAGTTGTGTGTGACTCTTTGAGGCCCCATGGTCTGCAGCATGCCAGGCTTCCCTGTTCTTCACTATCTCCCAGAGTTTGCTCAAACTCATGTCCATTGAGTCAGTGATGCCATCCAACCATCTCATCCTCTGCCATCTTCTTCTTTTGCTTTCAGTCTTTCCCAGCATCAGGATTTTTTTCCCAGTGAGTTGGCTTTTTGCATCAGGTGGCCAAAGTATTGGAGTTTCAGCTTCAGCATCAGTCCTTCCAATGAGTATTTAGAGTTGATTTCTTTTAGAATTGACTGGTTTGATCTCCTTGCAGTCCAAGGGGGCTCTCAAAAGTCTTCTCCAACACCACAGTTTGAAAGCATCATTTCTTTGATGCATCAACTCTCACATCCATACATGACTACTGGAAAAACCATAGCTTTGACCATATAGACCTTTTAACTAGAGCACTTCTTTATTAAAATGCTATAACCCAGGCTTATCCAGCCCCTGTGACTTTCTCCCTTTAGGAATCACCACTGTGAGTTGCATTGGGTTTCATCTACTGAGCTCCTCTACCCAGGACTGGACAGACCCCCTCCCGTGTTCTCAATGGTCCTGCTGTCCATCTACTCCCATCTGAAGAGTTAAGCCACAGCCATTCCAAACCAATAAGCTAAACAGATGGAGAAATGCTAAAAATGCATTAATTGGCCTTTAAAAAAATAATTTCTCTCTAACTAGCTGAAATATATTTCCCCTGTTTATTTTTTCAGCAGGAGTTCTGTTTCCCACCATCCCTTTGATCCTAGCGCCCGCCCCCAGTCTCCACAGCCCTCCTCACAGAGCAGCACCGTTAGGTGAGAAAGGCCAGTCCACTACAGCCAATGCAGCAATGCGACCCCCACTTGTAGAAGCCTAGGCAGGGGTTAATGTCCCTCTCCTCCCTGAAACCCTCTGAAACATCATCCAGATGATCGGAAAGCGGAGGAGGACTTCGTTGCCAGGGAAGCTGTGATACCAGGCAGTATCACTGAGCGGTGGCCATAAGGTTGGGGGTGGCGTCGCCCCTCCCGGAAGTGAGTGACCGCTGCTTTGTCGCCCAGGACTCGGGCTCGCCTGAACCCCCATAGTGAAGTCAAGAGAGCCTCTGCTCCCAAACTCCCCCCAGGGCTGGGTAGGAGCACAAGCTGTCCCGATGAGGGAAGCGGGGGTGGCTGCCCTCACGGGGGCTGCGCCTGAGAGGTGGGCCCGCAGGTGAGAGTGCGGTGGGTTGCCCTGAAGCTGCAGGGGCAAGATGGAGCTTTCTAGAACTGAGGAGAGGTTCTAGGGAAACGGGAAGCGCTGCCTCTGAGACAGCTGGACGCAGACTCAGGGATGGTGATCATGAGACAGTCAATTCCTGGGCAGGTTGATAAGAAGTCCGGAGGTCCCCAAGGAGAGAGGGGTCTGGGGTTCTCCAGGAGGAGACAGGGGTCTGGAATTCTCAAGGAGGCGGAAAGGACAAACGTTATTTTCCTCTACATTCCTTAGGATTATACAACAATAATGTATCCTGCTTGAGGACAGTTTCTGGAAAAAAAACCTTCTGGCTAATCCTGTTATCTTAAAATGTAAATTATGGGAGTGAGTCTAGTAAGGTCTTTACAACTTCCAGACATTCTTTTGATTCACTGTAATAACTAGTTAAAAAGTATATAACTCCATTGCTAGCACTAGGAGAGGGCACTCTTTCTGTCCCCTTCTGATGTCTCTGTCAGAAGCTTTCTCTATCTCTTTTATACTTTAATAAGACTTTATTACACAAAAGTTCTGAGCGATCAAGCCTCATCTCTGGCCTCGGACTGAATTCTCCTCCGGAGGCCAAGAATCCCGGTGTCTTTCGTGGTTCAGCAACAACCTTTCAATCACGGCCCCAGGGCGGGCAGCCCCTCCACTGGGGACCACATGACCAGCTGTGGGACCCTGCGACCGCAACGAGTGTCTCTCATGCTAAGACACTGCAGAGAGGGGATACGGGGGTCTCTCTCTAAGGCTCCTGGAGCAGCTGCAGATCTGAGGCTCCAGATCACACTCCTCAAGATGCCGGTGCTATCCTGGAGCCGCAGGCTTCTGAGTCAACGCTGAGGACACAGCAGACTCCAGATGCTTTTCTGAGCCTTATCAGCCCCTGGTCCTTAGCCAATCTTGAACAGGCAGGCTCCTGGTGCCTCCTGGAGCCGCAGATGTTGCTGCTGTGACTGTCCACCATACCCACCAGCTTGCCCCACCTCTGAGAGGCCGTTCCACTCTCTCTAAGCCTGAGGACTGAAACTGTTTGCACAGAAGGTGATCTCTGCTTATGTCTTCAGCTCTTTTGTCTCAAAATTCACATTTTTTATTCTTTGCTTCTTTTTTTTTTAAAGATATTTATTTATTTTGGTCTTTTTTTCATAATGTATATATATAGATTTTACTGAAGTATAGTTGACTTACAATGTTTCTGGTACATAGCAAGGTAATTCAGTTGTACGTATACACATATATTACTTTTGAAATTATTTTCCATTATAGGTCATTACAAGATATTGACTATAGGTCCCTGTGCCATACAGTAAACCTTTGTTGCTTATTGCATATCTGTTTTTTTTTTTAATTAGAAATCTGGCATTCTATTCATACTAAGTCAAACAAGTGGAATCAAAATGTCATAAATTCTTTTAGTCAGGCAAATATTTATAAGTCTTCTGAAATATGTATACTATTCATACTATTTACATGTATGTATACAGAAGCTTTTCTGCTATGCTTGATAAATGCTTGAGAAAGAACATAAAAAAAAAGAGATGGAGAAATTGGAAATTAATTTTTAAAATTAGATGCATATCAAAATTATCTTGGAAGTTTTTGAAAATTACAAATACCCAGGTACTGCTTTTTTTCTCCAAAGCTCCAGATATGTTTCTAATGAGCAGCCATGTTTAAAAATAACTGGACTATATGATTCTTTACTTCTTCCCTTGCAATCAGCAGAGTCTTGCTTTGGGCACAGATTAGGAATCTGGAATTCTCACCCCAGCTTTGCTATTAACTAACTGGGGAATCTTGGGCAATGTATTTAAGCTTTCTTGGCCTCAGTTTCCTGAGTCAGAAGACTTCCCAAACACTAGTCCGTAAATTGGTGCCAGTCAATGAAAAAGATTTTATGAGGCCAAAGCTAAATGAAAACCCCAGGGATACAGATATTTACATGTGTGTGTAGTTATAATGACTGGTTTGGGAAATTTCTATTCTTTATCCTGATATCACAGCTTTCTAGTGGGATTCTTATGGGGTGGAGTGATAAATTGTTTTCATTAATGAAACTGTTATTATAATAAATTATTACTTTTTAATGTTTTTATCTTATTACTACTTTTATATGAGAAAATTAGAAGCTGAGATATTTTGTTGCCAATAACCTTTATGTTGTTGTTCAGTAGCTCAGTCGTGTCTGATTCTTTGTGACCCCATGGACTACAGCAAGCCAGGCTTCCCTGTCCTTCACCATCTCCCGGGTTATGCTCACACTCATGTCCATTGAGTCGGTGATGCCATCCATCATTGAGTATAAACTGGCCAAACCAGCCATTGTCATAAGTTCTTTAAGCATCCAGTTCTCACAATAACCCTTCAAGAAAGGTGGTTCCAGCTGGGCTTTTCTGTTTGTTTGTTTTTACCTCATTACATAAACCCCTTTATTGGCTATTTGGAAACCTGGAATTTGATTTTAGAGCTGGAAGGAACCAGTGAACCACAGCGGGTTTACTCTCCGTGTAGTTGTTGAAAGGTGAGACCAATTCACATAATGATTCGATTTTCTCCAACGTTCTCTTCATTTAAGATGAGTCCAGTTACCTCTGGCTTGATCCTAAGAAAACAACACCACAATTCTGCCTCCGTGTAATTCTACCAGTTGTTTTCAGACCACTTGGAGGGAGAGGGAAGGATGACTTGAGGGAAGAGACAGACACGGGGAATTGGTTAACAGTAACTTACCCAAGGGGTGTAAAAGGCGATGGCTTGTCACTTCCGTGGATTCACCTGAGAGGCCCCGTCCTCCTGGCCAACCTCTCAGACTCCCCCCACTTAGCCCTCATTTTGTGAGCGGGCCCTTTGCAAAAGGCATCTGGCAACACCCTCACCTGTTGCCTGCTATTTCCACTCTCAGCCTGAAAGAATGAGAGAAAGAGACAGTGACAGAAACACAAGAGTTGGTCCATTGAAGGCAGCTGAGAGGAGATGGGAGCCAAGCGGAGGGAGCAGGCATCTCCCCGCAGCCCCTGCCCAGAAGGCCCAGATCTGTTCTTTCCCTCCCTGCCTCTGCCCGAGATCCCTGCTGGCAGAACTCAACCAGAGCTGGAACTCTGGGGGCCCCATGACAGTCATGTACAGGGATGGGGGGCAGAGGAGGAGGGCCCGTGCCACGGCACACAGCTCAGAGAAGGGCACAGGAGGGCCATGGGCAGGCACGAGCCCTCACCTACTTCACAAACATTGGGCATCTTTCACACTCCTTTCCTGGAAAGCCATTTTTAGCATCTCTCTGCTTAGAGGTCCTTCTACTTAAGAAAGGTTTTCTCATTCTCTGCTTTCTTGACAATTTTCTACCTCTAGACTTAAAGTTCCCTGAAGTCAGGAATTGTGTCTTAGTTATTACATCCTGGGTGCCTATGTGAGAGCCTTTTATTCAGTGCCGGGGTGGGGGGTGCAGAATAAAACTTCATTTATGACAACACTTAGGGAGTTTTTCACAGAAGCGTATTTTTACCCTTGTGTATTTCTCATTTATTATTCTTCCCAGCACAGATGGAATAGACAAAGTAAAACATGAAATGTGGTTCATTGCTCCTGGGGGGCTCCTCTGGTGATTCAGACGGTAAAGAATTTGCCTGCAGTGCAAGAAATCTGGGTCTATCCCTGGGTTGGGAAGATCCCCTGGAGAATGAAATGGCAACCCTCTGCAGTATTCTTGCCTGGAGAATCCCATGGACAGAGGAGCCTGGCGGGCTACTGTCCATAGGGTAGCAAAGAGTTGGACATGACTGACATGACTTAGCTCTCAGGCACGCCCGCTTTGTAACGAGAGGAGGAGACACCAGGGATGTGAGCCAACGAGAAAGGCCACACGAGGACACGGAGGGAGGATGGCCAGCTTCAAGCCCAGGAGAGAGGCCTCAGAAAAATCTACCCTGTTGGTACTTTGATCTCCGACTTCCAGCCTCCAGAATTGTCAGAAACCAACTTCTGTTCTTTAAGTCACCCGGTTTGTGGTATTTTGTTATGACAACCTGAGCAGATTAACATAATGACCTGATATTTTGTAAGTTTCATCTCGTATTTGAATGATTGGAGAAAAAATATCTATGAATAAGATTCACAAAATAGGGAAGTAAATGGCATAATAGTTTCTCATTTTTTCAGTTCAGTTCAGTTCACTCAGTCGTGTCCAACTCTTTGTGACCCCATGGACTGCAGCACTCCAGACTTCCCTGTCCATCACCAACTCCCGGAGCTTACTCAAACTCATGTCCATCGAGTCAGTGATGCCATCCAACCATCTCATCCTCTGTCATCCCCTTCTCTTCCTCCTTTCAATCTTTCCCAGCATCAGGGTCTTTTCCGATGAGTCAGTTCTTCTCATCAGGTGGCTGAAGTATTGGAACTTCAGCTTCAGCATCAGTCCTTCCAATGAATATTCAAGTCTGATTTCCCTTAGGATTGACTGGTTTGATCTCATTGCTGTCCAAGGGACTCTCAAGAGTCTTCTCCAATGCCACAGTTCAAAAGCATCAATTTTTCAGCACAATTCAAAATTCTTTGGCACAGTTCTTTGCATCAATTCTTCAGCAGAATTCGGAAGTATCAATTCTTCTCTTATTTTAGTATTTCTGATTAACCATAGATAAGACTTTTAAAATATAACATAAAAGAGCAAAAGAAACACGATTTTATTTTTCCCTTCCAGGCACTTTTAAATTTCTTAGCATTCTAAGCAAGGATTTATGGCGTCATTTCAAAAAGCATACATCTTTTTTTTTGAAAAATGCATTTCTTTTATGGGTGTAACCTGTACCTCTATGGTGAATGACCAGAATTTGGCCCTATGAAACCAAAGGACACAGGCTAAGCCAGTTATCAGTTGTGCAACATCACAGATATCTGCTGGGAGTGGGGAGGGGGGTAAAATCAGATTTAAAGGAAGAGCTAAGTTTTGAATGCGGGAATTGATGTTTTGGTCTCATCATGAACACAGACATATAACAACAATGAATGAATATTCTAGCAGAGGAACACTGAACTGAATTGGCAAATCTACTCTGTAAATGCCACCATCCACCCTCCCATGTCCATGGCACATCTAGCTAATCAGACAGACACCCACCCCTTACAGACTCTGAACTTGTTTCGCGACCCTTCTTACCAGCAGACCAGCCCCGTCGGTGAGTCAGGGAGCTCACACGCCCTAAATCCCAGAGCCCTGTCTTCAGAGTCTGCTCCAACCCATTTGTTCACGTGACTGCTTGCTTGTTCTTTGGTTTCTCAACGCCCATTTAAACCATCTTCTAGTTCTATGCCTTTTTATTGTGGGTGGAATTGTGTCCCCCCAAAAGGTATGCGGGTCCTAACACCCTGTGTCTCTGAACATGACCTTCTTTGGAAATAGTCTTTGAAGATATGATCAAGTTAAGATGAGCTCACACTGAGCTAGGATGGGCCCTGACCCAGGGGCCGATGTCCCTACCAAGACAGCTGGTTGAAGACCGATGCGGAGGAGACACGCTCCCAGGGAGCAAGGCTGCGGGAGGATGGAGGCGGGGACGGGAGGGACGCCCCGCGTGCCAAGGACCAGCCGGGACGGCCGGGACCCGGAGCTTCCCCAGAGCCCTCGGAGGGGGCGCGGGTCCCTGACTCCCAGGCTCCAGACTGGGAGAGGGTGGGTTTATTTACGCCACGCGCTTTGCGGTCGTTTGTCACAGGAAACAGGCAGGCTTTCTTTCCGCCGTTTCCTTCCCGCAGAGTGGAAGGATTTAGGGTCAGCGGCGGTGATGGGTCTGGGTGAAAAGGACACACCACACACCACACCACATACCACACACACACACATACCACATACACATATATACCATACACACACACACCACACACACCATACACACCACACCACATACCACACACACACACACACCATACACACCACACCACATACCACACACACACACATACCACATACACATATATACCATACACACACACACCACACACACCATACACACCACACCACATACCACACACACACACACACACACACACCATACACACCACACCACATACCACACACACACACACACACCACACACACCATACACACCACACCACATACCACACACACACATACCACATACACATATATACCATACACACACACACCACACACACCATACACACCACACCACATACCACACACACACACACAAACACACACACCATACACACCACACCACATACCACACACACACACACCACACACACCATACACACCACACCACATACCACACACACACACACACACACACCACACACACCATACATACCACACCACATACCACACACACACACACACATACCATACACACCACGCCACATACCACACACACACACACACCACACACCATACACGCCACACCACACACCACACACACACACATACCACATACACATATATACCATACACACACACCACACACACCATGCACACCACACCACATACCACACACACACACACCACACACCATACATACCACACCACACACCACACACACACATACCACATACACATATATACCATACACACACACACCACACACACCATACACACCACACCACATGCCACACACACACACACACACACACACCATTCACACCACACCACACACACACACACCACATACACATATATACCATACACACACACACCACACACCATACACACCACACCACATACCAAACACGCCACACCACACAGCACACACACACACACCACATACACATATATACCATACACACACACACCACACACCATACACACCACACCACATACCACACACGCCACACACCATACACACCACACCACACATCACACACACACACACCACATACACATATATACCATACACACACACACCACACTCACCATACACACCACATCACATACCACACACACACACCACACACCATACACCATACACACCATACCACATACCACACATACACACACACACCACACCATACACACCACACCACATACCACACACACACACCACACACCATACACCATACACACCACACCACATACCACACACACACACACACCACACATACACTATATACCACACATACACTACACATCACACATACACTGCACACTACACATACCATACCCACAGACATACACCACCCACACCACACCCACATCACACATACACACACCACAAATGTATTCAATAATAAATGAAGACCATGAGTGCAGAGTTGTATAATACAATGTGCTTTAAATACTTTTTTCCTGACCAAAGGGGCATAACCCTCTACAGTCAACCCCCAATGAAAGTATTCTGACACACACGGCTATTGTTTGGTGCATTATGGTGTGTAATAAGAAAAGAATTGTACTTTGTTTGTCTTTGGCCACAATTGACTGTGAAAGTTCCAGTTATTCTAGCTTCTCTTTCTGTAAGGCCTCTTAAAACCTGTGGCAACGTTTAAATGGAGCTTCCAGAAATAAATCCCGCATTAAGCCTCGCAGATACTGTGGTGTTTGTTAAGATCATACAACAATAGAACAATAGGCTGAAGTAACTAGTGATTTCCTCACATTCAGTCACTATGTCTCTGAGTGGGAATGAGATTCCAAGACGAGATTTGTGGGAAAAGTCATGGCACCCAGGCCCCAAAAGGAGATGGAGTGTGATCATTTGTCAGAAAGCAAAACAGAACTGGTTTTTTTCTTCACATGTGGCAGTTTAGGAACTAGGACAGGCAGATATTTCTGTTTTCCTTCTGACCTTCGAAGCTTTCGATTTTAGATCCGTTGTAAGTTTCATCACGGGCCTTGAGTCAGTGACTGAAGCAGTTGTGGAAGGAGAGGTGATTCAACACAGCAGGACGCATGTTTCAGAAAAGCACTGTGGAAAACCAACATCCTTCTAATCAGAAAACCCTTTGATGGTCTTGGTGAGATCATTTTAATCTTCTGCTGCGCTTCATGCTATAACAATTAAGTCGTGCAAATTAATGCTATTTCTAATTAGCTTCTTCTACAGAGATTTTAACACCAGAGCATTCTTTAACCAGATTCATAAATCTTCAGCAATTTCAGCCTGAGTAAGCAAAAGTTGAAACAGAGATGTGGGACCGTGTTGAAATATTTAGAACATTGTTCTGAGTCATTCTAAATCCATTATTTTTAGAGTGAAGTTTTGAAAATACCACTCCATAATCATTCGTAATCCAAAAAGCTCTCTACAACCATGCAAACTAAACATCGTCCTGTGAGTTGGAAATTATGGAATAAACACAGATTCTAGGGACCACGGTTCCAGAAACTAATCTCTCTGTGATGGGCAGCCTGGTCTGGACCCCTCAAAACCGCACACGTGTTCCTGGCAGGCCTGGCTTCTCCCAGTTGTGAACCTCTTGGTGGGGCAGCACCTGCCTGGATCCTGAGATGTGCCTGTCACCTCCCAGCTGCAAGGTCACTGCTCTCAGGAAATGAGACTCAATGTTGGGGAACCCTTGGGGCTTCTCAGCTCCCCAGAACTCTACCTTCCTGGGTGTAAGAGGTCTGCAGTGCTCCGTCGAAACTTGCCTGGAACAGTCCCTCTCAAGGAAGCTCAAGCAAGAACGAAGCTGGCAGGCGGGGTCAAGAGATTCCCCAATCAGGGTCTGCTTCCAGATGCAGGCATCTTACTTCCTAGAAGGCTGACCTCTGTCTGCAAACCTCTGCATTTCATCCACCAAAATGGCAGCCAACAACGCAGGCTTTCATGCAAGCTCAAAGGAGGTGGTCGCTGCCCGGGTGCTGCACCACTCAGATGAACCTTCTGTAAAGGACTCCCTGCCCAGTTGGAGGACTGTGTGCATCTGACACTTGCAGCTTCGCTCTCCTTCAGGGTCCACCTCAGCTTGGAGCCATAGTCATGCCTCTCTTCTCATGGCTCCCAAACAAAGAACTAGCAAGGCCTCCAAGGTCCTGCCCATTCCCACCCATCCCAGGGCTCCTCAGGGCACTTTGCTGGGTCTGCGCCAATGCCCAATGATGCCCCCTTGCCCATCCTGCTCCTTCCCTTTGACTTCGCGACAGTTACTCGCAATGCATCTCTTCATTCCTACCCCCGTCTTACTCTATCTCAGCACCAGCTCCCAGACAGCCCAGCCAGCTAAGGGGCTGTTATCAAGCCCTGTGCACAGACTGACTGGATCCTAAAGAATCTTGGGCTAAAGAGAACAAACGGAGTCACATTTGATTGACCCTCCAAGCGAAGGGAATTGCAGGAGGGAAAAGGGGAATTGGGACTGTGAATTGGCACATGTTTAGAAGACAGAAATTAGATCATAAAATGGAAAGGCTGTCAATATTACAGGAGCATTCACAGACACTGTAAACCCTCCTCTGAGCTTCCTGAGAATTTAATCAGCAGTGGTTTCCCTTTTACAGATGCTGTGTGCTATGCCCTGACTTGTGTTTCTAAGGGCTCAATGATAAAGTGTATGTCATCCACAGCTCAAGCTCTGTGGTGCTGGGTGCCTCTCCTGGGCCCTTGTAAGACCTCTGAGAGATCAGGACACTTGTGTTGGTGGCAGGGGGCATCAGCAAAACATCACCAGAAAAAGGAAATACGTTGCCAGATCTCTTATGAGTTGCACTGATTGGGCATTACCATACATTGTTGTAGACTTTTAATTATTTATGAGTTATGATGTTACAGTTTTCCTTTTATGTCTCAGAGCCCGTATCTCTCTTATCCAGGCTGTAATGATTTTATCTGGCAGTGTAGTAAGGGGCTGCTTAGAAAATGGAAAGCCCCTGGTATTTCCCCCACAGCACCCAGTGGCCCCTTCACAAGTCTGGCAGGGATTTCTCTGGCTCCTTCTAAAGGCCGCATTTCTGTGAGTGAATGCAGAAGGGCTGCCCACACAGAGCAAGGCCTCAGCCAGCTCCTGGAAACAGAAGGCCAGAAACTTTCTCCTGTGAGCTTTGCATCCTTGGTACTTCAGCAAGGCTGCACGGGGGATTCTGCAGGCACTGACTCTTCTGAGTCAGAACTTCCAGGTCCTTGATCTGACCTAAGAGCTGGGCAGGGCCCCAGGGAACAGTCTGCACTTACCCTGGAGTAGTTGAAAGTAGAGGCCTCTGAGGGATATGACAGGAGGTTGGAGGCAGGACAAACAATCCTGGCCCCTGCAGCAAGAGTGAGCCGGGCAGGCCAGGGCAGAGCATGGGGCATTCTTTTCTCTTTTTCTAAAAAAAAATTTTTGAACAATTTTTAAAAGGCATTTTATTGAAGCGTAGTTGATTTACAATGTTGTGCTGATTTCTGCCTTACAGCACAGTGGTTCAGTTATACATTTGTATATACACATATATATGGGGCTTCCCAGGTGGCGCTAGTGGTAAAGAACCTGCCTGTTGATGTAAGAGATATAAGAGACGCAGGTTCGATCCCTGGGTCAGGAATATCCCCTGGAGGAGGGAATGGCAACCCGCTCCAGTATTTTTGCCTGGAGAATCCACATGGACAGAGGAGCCTGGCAGGCTACAGTTCTTAGGGTCATGCAGAGTTGGACACAACTGAAGTGACTTAGCCCACACACACATACATATAATACATTCTTTTTCACATTTTTTCCACTGTGGTTCATCTCAGGACATGGAGCATGGTTCCCTGTGCTCTACAGCAGGACCTTGTTGTTCAGTGCTGGGATTTCATAGGAGGAACACCAGCTCCACTGGGACTGCCTGTTTCCGGCTTCCTGACTGACTGTGGTGTCGCATCTTTACACTTCCCCATCCCCTCTCTACCCTGGGATGCGGCACCAACTGGGTTCCCCTCCTGTGAGCTCTGGTTGGGTTTGGTCAGTAAAGAGCTTGGCGGGGGGAGGCCGGGGCTGGGAGAGGTCAGGCATTGTGCTCTTGGCCTCTCCCCCTCCCCAGAGAGGTCACCATGCCCCCCAGGAGGGCTGTCTCTGTCCCTCAATTGAAGGTCCCTGCCCTCTCAAAGCAGCTGAGTCTTCACCCCAGCTGTTCAAAGCGTGTCCACTCTGGGGGTCCTGGTGACATGTGGAATCGGGGCTCCCACCTCCTTCCCCACTGACTCGGAACAGGCTTCTCAACAGGCTCCCCGGGGGCCCCCAGCCCACCTGCCTCCTGCTCTGCTTCCTCTCAGCCCCCTTCAGTCTCTGCACTTCTGTAGATAGACCGTCTGCCACTAAGCCTTCCTCGATTTGCCCCGTTGAGAGTCTGTGGGCATTCTCATCTTCCCCACCTCCATCTCTGTCTCCCCCACCTTCCTAACTACCCAGGTTCCCATTGTGGCGTGAGAATCGTTCAATTACTTCTTACTGCCGGGGACACGCTGACCTTGAGGTGACAGAAGAGGGTTGGGATCTGACAAGCCCAGAAGGAAAGGAAGCCTCCGACCCAGGGGGGCCAAGGGATGGGCTTGAGCCTGTGGAGGAAAGAGACCCCGGAGGGACCGGGTGTCAAGAGAAAAGGCCAGAGGATGAGAGAGGGATGAGGGAACTACAGCGAGACAGAAATGCATGCTCGGGAGTGTGAATGGAGGATAGAACAATAGTAAAGGCTTTAAATCTCAAGGTGTCGATTGTTGGAAGTCGGCTCTCAGCAGGCTGAAAAGGCACCCATCCTTTTGGACGGGGGCTGAGCAAAGACTCCAGTATCCACACTCGGCTGACTCTTCAACCTTGACCCCGGGCACCCCTGCCCCAGGCTCTGCTTCCCCTGTCTTCATCCTCAGCTCCCACGTCTGGTGACCTCTCATAGCATCTTCCTTCCAGAAAGTGACTTTCGTCCCGCTTTTGATCCCAGACCCCTGCCCGGCACCCTGACCCCAGCGCCCCCAGCACCTCCCAGCCCCCTTGGCACCCTGCTCCAGGCCTCCCAGGTCACAGCGAGAAGGAGCTGGATCTCTTCCCGGTGACAAATGAAGCACCAGATGGCATCTTTCTCTACTTAAGCCTAAACCAAATTAATTTGGAGAATGGTATTTTCAGTCTAACTCTTAATGACTGTACACGAATGGATTTTGTCCCACTTTCTGATGAAATATTCTACTCTCGTAGAATATTTGTCTATGAGAAATATTTGTCTCTTGTATAAAAGTGGCAAAACAAATGAGTGTGCGAGTGATGGATGCAGAGATGTAAACTAGGTAAGTGCTTTCCCCCTTGTCCGAACCCGCTTTTAATTGGAAGCACTCTGATAGATATTTCTGCACCGTCTCGTTTGCAGCATGAAGTAGTTCAAATAGATGGTATCACCCTCCCTGACTTGCTGAGGTCTTCTGATTTTGTAAGGCGAGAACGGGATGAGACAGCTCCTGCCCGGAGGAGTGTTCTTCGTGTTTGATGACTTATCCCTGCATCTGTGTGAAAGGAAAAATGTCACAGGGCTCAGAAGGTGGACACTTTGACACATGGGCACTCCCTCCTGGGGCCAGAGTCTGGATTATTCCCAGGAGGCCTGTCAGCAGCGCCAGCCTGCCCACCAGCATCCAGGGGACGCTGAAACTCCTTTAAACTTACCCAGCTGCCCAGTGAGTCCCGGGGCCTGGCCTCCCAGCCTCATTCATGATCTGTTATTTTGTTTTGACCCTATTTCTCATCATAAAAGCAGAACAAAATCATTTGTGGAAATTTTCAGTATACACAAAAGGGAAGAAAGAAAAAGAAAGGAAATTATATAAAACATCCAGCACCCAGAACCAATTCTTGGCATCTTTCTATGTTTCCTACCAGTTTGTACCACTTGAAAAACTTTTAAGTTCAGTGGTGATCATGCTGTGTATACAATTCAACTGTGTCTACAGATTCCAGTTGTGTCCCATCACATTAGAACACGAGCATTTAGGGCAAACGATGGAGCAGATGTCTGTGCCCATGAACACAGTGCCACTCAGTGCCAGGCACAGGTTGCCAAGATGGAGCAGGACTTTGGTCACTGCCTTAAGAAAATGATAAAAGATTTGCTAGACTAGGAAAAGGAATGAGAGAGAGTTATATTTTCTAGTAAAGTACTTGACAATCTCTCAGTGTGTCCTTTCCTACAGAACCATTGAAATGAAGGCTGAGTTTGGATCTGGAGACCAGCCATGGCTCTAGGGGGAATGCTGGCCTCGCTTCCTGCCTGCAGCTGGGCTTGTCCCCAGGGCTGTGTCCACCACTGGCCCCAGGACCTGGCCCAGCCCAGGAGATAGGTATGGGCAATTTGAAACACCTGAGCTTACACTAGGCTGGCTGACTCAGGTCCCACCTGTACCTGGTCTATTTCCAGGTACCCCTCAGGACTCCCAAGCTGGGTTGACCTCTGTGTCCATCTCTGCACAGACACCTCATTCTATTCCCGTCTGTTCTTGAGATGTAGCAGGGTCTGCTGTGACCTGAGTGCTGCTTTATATATTAGAGGGAAAAAAGAAGTAAAGAGCTGTTCTCAGAGGAGATGCCTCAAAATGTCCTTGACAAGCTGGGTGACTCTGTCCCGTGGCCAGATCGGACATCTCCTCAGCCACCGATCTCACTCTAAGTTTCTGTCACTTCTTTGATGTTCCTGAGAAAGCAGATGATTTCATCAGAAGAAGCTGACTCACCCTGTGGTTTTGGCACCACCCCCAGACTCGGGGAACTTCTGCATCCCAATGAGCAAAGCACCTGCAGCCAGGTCACATGTGGTCCAGGATGCTCGGAGCACATGTCTCTGAAGGGGGCCAACAGGACCAGCTTGTGATCTGCAACGTAGCCCCACCTCGCGGGATGGGGGGATGTTGTGGAGAGGCGAGCATCTCCCGCTTCAAAGCGGGCTTCCTGAGGACACCAGCCACGGGGATCCAGGAACGGGGAGAACCAGGAGGACTCTGGGTGATGGAGACAAAGCAGGTGGAGGATGAAGCCTCCTCTGGCCCCAGGAAGATGGCAGGAGCATCCAAGCAAATGGGGTGGATGGTTGTGTGGGAGAGATGGTTTCAGAGGAGCTTCACAACCCTGGCAGGATGGACTCCAAGGACAAGAGGAGAGCTGGGGAAGCTGAGAGCTGCTCCTTTCTCCCTTGTCTGCTCACATGTGTGCCCAGCTGTGTCCGACTCTTTGTGACCCCACGGACTGCAGCCCACCAGGCTCCTCTGTCCACGGGGTTCTCCAGGCAAGAATACTGGAGTGAGTTGCTGTTTCCTTCTCCAGGGGATCTTCTCGATTCAGGAATTCAGCCCACGTCTCTTGCATCTCCTGCATTGGCATGCGGTTCTTTACCACTGGTTCCTACCTGGAAAGGCCCCTTGTCTGCTCAGTTATCCACAAACGAGACGAAAAAGGAGTTATCTGGGGGGGGGGGTCAGAATTAAGCTCCTAGAAGTCTTCTTAGTTTCTAGGTGCATCCTGCCTATGTGTGGTTTGGAAGGAGTGATGGAAACACCGTTCTGAGGAGGATGTGAGGTCCAAGCGGGTCAGCCTGCCCATCTGGAGCCCACTCGCTGGCACTGTGAACCCTTCCTGACAGGCTGTGACCTGTCCAGCCTCTGCTCGTGTGGTTACAGTGAATGAATCATCCAGAAGACGCTCCCCGAGCCTTCACGAGGGCAGCGGGGAGCTTCAGAAAACAGCAGGCTGGCCCCCAGGGCCTGAGGATTCTGCTTCATCCCCACCAACGTCCTCTGGCCTCAGATTTCCCACAGATCATCCATATTTCTAAAATTCAGCCTTCCACAAATCTTAATTACCACCAAGCATTCCAAACTGATTATGCCTCAGATTTGGGGAAAAAAAAAAAAAAAAAGAATCCGCTAAATATATTTGTCTTCTCATGTCTCAGCTTAAACCATTAAAAGTCAGTCGCTTCAGCTTCTTTGCGATTGTGCTCTGGTTTAAGAATTTTGACTGAAATATGATTGCTGTGACTCATTGGCTCGTTCAAAATATTCATCAAAAATCTGCTTTGCCTAAATGTTGTAACTTGAACCAGTTGTTTCATTAAATTTAATTTCTCTAGGTGGGGAGCGGGGACCCACAGTCATGTGATGATTAATTGCATGAAATGGTTGAAAGTTTCTTTCCTTACTCCTCTGTCTTTCTCATTTGGGGATTGGATCTAAACAAGCGTTTCCAAGGAGGCGGGTCTGTGCCTGGGTTTACACAAATGCTCCCTGAGCAGGCCAGGTCCGCAGGAAGAACCACACTGCTCGGGACTTCACCTCTTAGGTTGAGGGCCAAGCATCCCTGCAGACAAACAGCTCAGAGGAGGGCAAAGAGTAAGCTCCATCCTCCCTGCCAGGACCTCAGAAGAGGATCGTTGGGTGAAAACAGGGAGCCGGGCAGCCTGCAAGCCGCCCCGTCTCTGCTTGCTCCTGCAGTTTCTCCAGCAAACGCTCTCAGCTATTTTGAAGCAATTCAGCATCCTCAGTCCCCTCTTCTCAGACACACCAGCTTCTACAGCCTCATGTTCCTTCTCATTCCAGCCCGGTTCTGGTTCACATCTGATAAAAGACAACCCCACGTGATGATTTTCTGGGAAATATCAGATAAGCAAGCCCAGGCAGGGACACTTTCCCTATCTGGCTAAGGAGAGGGGTTGAACGTTCTCCATGCCCATCAGAGTGAGGTGCCAGAGGAGGGCAGAGCACAGAGGAGTGGGAGCAGATGTTAGCAGAGGCACTGCGGGTGTGGGGTGTGGAGAGGTCAGCAGAAGGCAGCCGCTGGTCCTTCGCTCACCCCAGCTCTCGTCATTTATCCGGGAACAGCGCTCCTGGCTTTTCCATAAATCCCCATGAGCAGGAGGACACAGACTCTTACCCACCTATGCACAGGTCTCTCCTGGCACTCTGCCGGTGCCGTGGAATCTAGGTGTTGTAGGGAGAATCTCACATCCTGAACAGGGAGGGCAGAGCATCCCCCACTCCCAAACTGTGAGCTCATTTCCCTCCCCTCCCTACCCCCAACCCTGTGCGCCACCCTCAGACTAGGCTTTTCTGTGCCTGCAAGATGTCTTACATCTTGGCTTCCACCTCGAGCCCCCTACCCCATCCCAAGGTCTCCCCCATGGTTCTGGACTCCATCTACTAAGTGCAGTCCCAAACAGGCAGCCAAACCCACCGCTGGGGACCAGACCTGGCCTCTGAGCCTTCTTTGGACTTCTTTGGAATCGTGACCCCATCCCAAGTTCTGCCCAGAGGACCCCAGGCCAGGTCCATCCCTTGGCCACGGCCATCACTCAGACCGTCTTGAGAAGCACAGACCTTGTGAGTGGACACTGGGTACCAAGTGACCCCTCGCCTCCATGCCCCAGATGCAAACTCCCTCCTGCCAGGCCAGCTTGACCTGCCCACCCTACCTTGAGACTGTTTGCCCAAGCCACCAACAAGGTGTCACTTGAAATGCCCAGGCTAAAAATGGTATGAATTCCCCCTGAACCCAAAGTTGGGACTTTGGTACAGCTAGTCCATACTGTGCATATTCATAATAAGGAATAAAAAATAACCTATCAAAGTTATAACCTATATGATTCATGGGCATTAGGAAAATTAACCAGTCTTAACTAGCTGACTGCACCAGGATCCAGGAAACACCCGAGCCCAGACAAAAAGGTTTGGAATCACAGCTCTCATGGGAAATAAGGAAAGGTGTCTTGCACTTGGGGTTCCTTTCAGAAGTTACCTGGGCAGACATCACAGTCTGCATCAACTTATTTTTTAAAGTTTCTTCCTGTACCTACTAATTACACGGGATTTAATTCTTCTTTTAGAAGTTGTGTTATTTACAGCTAGACCTCTGCTGTGATGTTTATACCAGTAAATCTCTCTGGCTCCTCACAGACGTTGCCAAATCTCTCCACCCCCAAATAATCCAAACCCAAAAGCTGCATCAGAAATTAATAACCATGATCATAAATCAAAGTGAAAGTTTTATCCTTTCATTTTGCATACGACATCCTGACTAAATGAGTACCCCCATGCACACAGGACTTATCATAAAGGGGAAAAAATATGCCTTAATCAAAGGCATATTTCATCTCTGAAAAATTCATCAGAATGCATTACCGAGTGACTGTACATCTTGAAAATCGCTTGTGAGCACATCTGGAAACTCACATTTTTTCCCCCCCATCATTATATTCAGGAATACAAGCAGTTTCAGTTTGCATGCATAAAGCAGTTTCTTCATCTCTTATCTTGTGCGCCATGTGGATGAATTTCTGTGATCTATGGTCACAGTTACCAGAATATGGATTAAGAGTGCCTACATTATGCAGACGGTGGCCGTGATCAAGAAGCTGCAGGAAATATAACACAGTGATGGAACACGCTCTGCTATTTCTACAACGCTGATCTCTTCCTCAGAGCCCTGCCTGCTGCTTGGAATCAGAGATCGCAGGAGTACCTGAACCCAGACTTTTCTGGGCTTTAATCAGTAAGTGATGCTGACAAGTCTCCCTGCTCTCGCAATCTTGCCCTCAAAGCCAGTCACTGAGATGCCACCTTCTGACTCCTGTAGCCCATCAGGCTGACTCATTCACCCCCACTCTGCTCAGGGACTCTTCCTCTCATCTCTAAATGGCACATCTGCCTGCTTTTGCCATGTTCTCCCCGGTAGATGCTAAGTGCATCCATTTCTTATCTTTTGGCTGAAATGGGGGCCAACGCCTCTAGGAAGGGCTTTCGTCAATATAACCGTGCCATTCTACCTGTTCATTGTGCCCAAGTTTGTGAGCCAGACAAATGGTGAAATATGCAGAAAAGCACTTTGTGTGCATTGATGTCAGGCATGTGGAAGTTTGTGTTTATCACCACTGTTTTCCAAAAGCAGGTTGCTGGTGTGCTTGATGGCTGTCAGAAGTAGGAACATCCTTGTCTCCTGGGTGAGAGGCACCAGGGAACTCTTAAAGATGAAGATCAGTTCAGTTCAGTCGCTCAGTCGTGTCCAACTCTTTGAGACCCCATGAATCACAGCACTCCAGGCCTCCCTGTCTATCACCAACTCCTGGAGTTTACCCAAACCCACGTCCATCGAGTCGGTGATGCCATCCAACCATCTCATCCTCTGTTGTCCCCTTCTCCTCCTGCCCCCAATCCTTCCAAGCATTAGGGTATTTTCCAATGAGTCAACTCTTCGCATGAGGTGGCCAAAGTATTGGAGTTTCAGCTTCAACATCAGTCCTTCCAATGAACACCCAGGACTGATCTCCTTTAGGATGGACTGGTTGGATCTTCTTACAGTCCAAGAGACTCTCAAAGAGTCTTCTCCAACACCACAGTTAAAAAGCATCAATTCTTTGGTGCTCAGCTTTCTTCACCGTCCAACTCTCACATCCATACATGACCAGTGGAAAAACCATAGCCTTGACTAGATGGAGTTGAGTTCATCCCATGACACCAGTTGAGATAGCTTGGAGAAATCCCAAGGCTCAGTTTCCTCAATTCTAAAATAGAAACTACAATATCACTTAGAGTATTCATTTCCTAAGATTACTGTAACAAAATTCCACAAACCAGGGAGCTTAGAACCACAGAAAGTTATTATCTCACAGCTCTGGAGGCTGAAGTCCAAAATTCAGGTGCCGGCGGGGATGTGTTCCCTCTGAAATCTAAAGGAAGGATAGTTTCTGGCTCCTTCCAGCTTCTGGTACCTGCAGACTTTCCTTGGCTTGTGGCAGCATCATTCCAGTCCTCCCGTAGCCTCCTCCCTGTGGCTTTCCATATAGTCCTGCCTCTGTGTGAGTCTGTCTCTGGGTCCAGATATCTCCTTTTCACAAGGACTGCAGTCATATAAGCCACCCTGGATCAGGGTTCACCCTCTGACCTCATTTGAACTTGAATGCCTCTATGAAGACCCTATTTCCAAATTAAGTCACATTCGGAGGTGCAGGGGTTAGGTCTCCGAGGTGCCCTTTGCAGGGGACAGAATTCAGCCCATTACTTGGTGAGCTGTCGTGAGACGCAGACAGAGCTAACTCTATGTTTCACACGTTAATGACAGTCAGTGTCATGCCTACCTCTTCATCCCAGCCTCCGGCGACAGGCATGCTGGGCATAGCATACTGTGCAGCCTAAGTTAATTGAGGGGACTTGCTTAGGGCGCAAACTCTGTAGTGAGTAGGACATTATGAAAAGGAGCTGCAGGCATTACAGTGGGTCCCGGGACAAGACATGCAAATCACCTGTGATATGCTTCTAGATAATCCTAGCAGCTCAGGAAGCTGTCCCAAACAAGGTGTAACAGGAGTCACGTGAACTTCTAAACTTGGCACAAAACCTGCTCTCTTCCAAAATCATGGGCAAATATTCCCTCTGAGAAGATGGAGATGGTTCATTGTTTTTCAAGGAAATATGAAAGGCAGATGAAGAATGAATTAAACCTAACTGCTAAAAATGTTATTGGGATAAATGTCAAACCTGTAATGAATGCTTTGAGCAAAGATTGGCTACAAAGCACCTTTGTCGCAGAGAAAACAAGGTGAAGCATCTGGACCAAAGGTGAAGACTGCGGGGTTTCAACATGGTTCTGGTGGTTCTGTCTCAGCCTGCCTACACTCAGTACTCTTTTAAAGAATTGTTAATAAACAATACGATGTTTGTAGCCCTCAGGGACCTGTATCCAGGCTTTGACTGAGGACCCAGCCAGGCTGCAGGGTAAGCAGTGTGCACGCCCAGCGGATTCCAAGATTTATTCATGCCTTTGTTGTTGTTTAGTTGCTCAGTCATGCCCAACTCTTTGTGACCTCATGGACTGCAGCAGGCCAGGCTTCCCTGTCCTTCACTGTCTCTAGGTGTTTGCTCAAACACATCTCCATTGAGTCGGTGATGCCATCCGAACATCTCATCCTCTGTCATCCCCTTCTCCTCGTGGCTTCAATCTTTCCCAGCATCAGGATCTTTTCCAATGAGTCAGCTCTTCGCATCAGGCGGCCAAAGGATTGGAGCTTCAGCTTCAGCATCAGTCCTTCCAATGAATATTCAGGGTTGATTTTCTGATCTGTATTAAACACGGTTGCATGAATCTGGGCAAATCAAGCTATAATTTCACATGGTATAAAACAGGACCTTATAATTAAAATGGCTTTGAGCAGCGCTGACTGCCCATCCTCCTGCCTGGGAAAGCTTCAGATAAGTTCCTCTTACATGGGCCTCACAGCTGTACTGTCGTGAGTTGGGAGTCAGTGGGGAACCCAGTCCTGCTGGGTAACTATTGCCAGAGATTGGAGTGTGATATCAACTTGTCTTAACTCCAATCTTCATTCTAGCAGAACTTCTCCAGAAAATGTCATGGTAGAGGGCAATGGAAGGGTACATTTGGCAAAGATTTCCTCTTGCTGGCTTCACTGAGAAATCATACAGCATCAAAATGGTGTTATGGGAATATTACTGAGGTTTTTTCCCCCTTTGGCCATGATGAGAATCTTGCCACAAAAAAATTCCCAGCTAAAATAATTTCTCCAGTGTTCTGTATGAAATAAAACTGGGAAACCCACTCATTCTTAATGTTTTCCTAATCTCCCCTTCCTACAGTTTTCTTCTACAGGAAAATTTTTGTTTAGAGTCTCAGTTCCCCAAAACAGACATGCAACATGACCATCTGCTAAGCTTTCTGAGATACCTGAGTCTGACCTCAACAATAACACCTAAGACCCAGGTTTGGTGCACTTTCAAAGGCAATTATCCACATCCACAGCAACTCTGACACATATTCCTGTTGAGAAAGGGCACAGAGTCCATCTGGGTTTCCATGGGTTCCAGAATTTTCTGCATGAAGTGTATCATTAATCATCTTGTTCCCTTCCCTGCCATAGATTTGTACCATCAGAATCTCTGCATATGTACAATAGTGTCAGAAAAAAGAGCCTTGAGCTCTTGAGGACGTTGTGCCTCAAATCACCTAAGAAGCCTGATATAAGAAATGGCAGTGCACACACAGGCACCCACATGTACAGACACACACACACACACACACAAAGACACACACACACCAGGAGACATTTTGCCTCCCTAAGGGACTCATTTGTTTTCTTTTCAAGAACATTGAGATCTGAAAACTGATTCACATTTTGTTTTTGCTTTGGCTACCAGGACCATCAGATCCAAATTTGTATCGCAGCTTCTTCGGTCAGGCTAATACCTTTGGGTCTATGTCGCTTTTCTTCCTTCCTTTCGCTCTGCCACCTTGATTCACCCCAACTGTCATATCCCCAGTCCTAGCACATAATTTTGTATTCATTTTCCCCTGATTCACAAATCCATTTTGCGAACATCACCTAAAATCATTTGTGGAAAAAGGTAGGGAAGTAAATAAATCAATCATTGATACATTGGTGAAAAATGAGCTCACAGAGTTAGTATATCTTTAACCCAAGTTGCAGCTCCATTGACAAAACATATGCTTCCATGTGTGAACTTGGGAAATCGGGCATTGGCCCCAGTGGTTGTTGTTCTTCTGAAGCCAAAATTAGAACAAAATAAGGACTTCCTTGGTGGCTCAGACGGTAAAGAATCTGTCTGCAATACAGGAGACCGTGGGTTCAATCCCTGTGTCAGGAAGAACCCCTGGAAAAGGGAATGGCTACCCACTCCAGTATTCTTGCTTGGAGAGTTCCATTGACAGACGCACCTGGAGGGCTACAGTTCATGGGATCACGAAAGAGTCAGACACGACTGAGCAACCAACACCCTCTAAAAAGCTAAGGAAGCCCGATCCCCTCTAGACAAGAAATCCTTGTTCCCCTAGGTCCTGCTCCCTGATTATCCCAGTCGTCCCTGCCTCTGCACCCTCCCTCTCTCTGGGCTCTTCACTCATGGCATCTGAACATGCTCAGTTTTCAACAGAGTGAAAAATAAAGATGAGCCATGTCCTTCCACCCTCTCTATTCCCCTGTTTGGAGGGTGGGTACTATTGTGTGGATGGGCATGCAAGACTGTCAAGGTCACTCAGAGCTGGACTGAGCCCTCCTGGTTCCACAGGAGACCTTGTGTGACCCTCAGATTGGCACACAATGAATGGAGTTTCAAACATTGGAGAACTGTGATCAACAGAGGGCCGGATTTTATTTGTACTGCTTGGCTCTAGAGGTCAGTGAATGGATTTTACAGGGCATCTTATGTCTTAGGGCTGGTGGGGACCTTAGATGTGATCTAGGCCAGCCCTGCCCTCGGGCTCCCCTCCACCCCACACATGCCAGCAGCCCGTCCCAGCATCTGCCTGTCTCCCCAGACACTGCAATGAGCACATTCACCACACCCTCCCCTGGCTGGGGCTGCACCCACTAGAGCTCCCAGGCCCGCGGGCAGGACGGGATGATTATGAAGAGGACAGAGCCTCAGTTTAAGGGCACTAGCTGTGTGTCCCCGTGGGGATTTGTTGTGTGCATTTTGCAGAGTAATGTATGTGGACCACTACTGGTTAAGCCCACCATCCCTTTTCCATCCAACTTCCTCTTCATCCTCCTGCAGCTGGTGGAGGAGGGGACCAGGGGAATTTGAGGATCCGTATCAGGGCAAGTTGAGCTGGGAAACTGATCAGTTCCAGGTCTTGGGATAGCTGTCTGTGGTTTGTGTCCACTTCCACGTACAGTTTTTTTGTTGGTCACCATGCAGGTTTAGGTATAGCTTCTGTGAATCCTCCTACCACCCACTAGCCGCACAGGAAGCATGCTAACATCTGGACTGTGACAGACTGATTACCAGTGTCACCAACACAGAGAATCCTGAGGACCAGAAATGCAGAAATGCCATGAAATTGAACAGGAAAGTATTTCAACAACTACTTTTCCAAGCTCAACAATTCTACAGTTTACCTGAGTTTCCAGCATTTGTCCCCTAATGTCCCATCACCAACAACAGGTTGCAGAGTTGAAAGTCATGCACCTAGACCATCGAAATATAAAACTAATTTTGACCAACCCTGCCAAACGGAGGACTGATTTGACTGCTAGTCTCTCTGCAAAAAGTAATAATTCAGAATTATTACTGAATACAGAAGTGATCGAAGAATATCCAGCCAACTAGAAGGGGACTGTATGATAGAGTGAGGGTAGGCAGTTAATAAAATATATTAACTGTAATTCCAAGAGTCATGAAGCAAGTTGCTTTCTTGGATTTTGTAACTTATATGTTATTTATCAGCTTTTCAAAATTTGCAATTTGTCATGATTTCTTTTCAAGTGTAAATGAATATTCACTTACTTAACTTGTAATCATGTTTTCTCTTTCTTGCTGAGAACCATGAGTGTTTAACAGACACAAAGCTCACATCCTCCCCTGGCATCAGGGTGTGGGGTCAGGACTCACTCCGACAGCCCAAGCCCAGCATCCTTGAGGAGCCACTTGGAGTTGGGGCCATCCAGATGCTGCCTGTGCCTGTGACTGTTTGGCCTTCAGCCAGTGCTCTCCCTGGGATGAGGTGCTGCTCTGAGGCTCACCTTCTCTAGCAGGCTCTGACATCAGCCTGTCATTTGCCAAGTCCCCGTCCCCAGGAATGGGTTGTTGTTCTGTATCTCAGTGGTGTCCGACTCTTTGCAATCCCACGGACTGCAGCACGCCAGGCTTCCCTGTCTTCACTACCTTCCAGAGTTTGCTCAAATTCATGACCACTGAGTTGGTGATGCCATCCAACCATCTCATCCTCTGCCACCCTCTTCTGCTTTTGCCCTCAATCTTTCCCATCATCAGGGGCTTTTCCAATGAATTGGCTCTTTGCATCAGGTGGCCAAAGTATTGGAGCTTCAGCTTCAGCATCAGTGCTTCCAATGAATATTCAGGGTTGATTTCCTTTAGCATTGACTGGTTTGATCTCCTTGCAGTCCAAAGGACTCTCAAGAGTCCTCTCCAGGACTACAATTCAAAAGCATCAATTCTTCAATGCTCAGCCTTCTTTATGGTCTAGCTCTCACATCTGTAGATGACTACTGGAAAGACCATTGTTGTTGTTCAGTCGCTGACTCATATCCAACTCTTTGATATGGATTGCAGCCTGACAGGCTTCCCTGTCCTTCACTGTCTCCTGGAGCTTGCTCAAACTCATGTGCATTGAGTAGGTGATGCCATCCTACCACCTCATCCTATGTCATCCCCTTCTCCTGCCTTCAGTCTTCCTCGCATCACGGTCTTTTCCAATGAGTAGGCTCTTTGCATCAGGTGGCCAAAGTATTGGAGTTTCAGCTTCAGCATCAGACCTTCCAGTGGATATTCAGGGTTTATTTCCTTTAGGATGGACTGGTTTGATCTTGCAGTCCAAGGGACTCTCAAGAGAGCTCTAGGGCTGGGAGCTCTTCTTAAAACCAGGCAGACTTTTCCTGGGTCAGGATGAGTGCTCCCAGGGGAAGCTACTGTGACATCTGCAGTAAGACTCCAGCTGCTGAGGCCCCTCCCCCTTAGATGGGACCCCCTTGAATATGAAAGAAATCTAACTGTCCTCCCTACTCCTCCACTTCCCCTGCCCCAGCACCAGCATTTGTTTCCTCAGGAAAATGGGAAAATCAGGGCTCCTGCCTTCCTGGATTACAGCGCATAATTTAATCCACGTGGAGCTTTGGGCACAGTGCCCGGGATGCCATGAGCATTCAAGACAGTTGCCGGGAGTTGTAGTTGCCCTTGTCACTGTTTTCATTAATAAAAAATATTAATGTTGTTAATAATAATGACCAGTGTGCCATCAGGGTCATCTAAATTATGGATGGAAATATTTCACTGTAGAGTGTAAATGATAGAGCCCTTTGGAAATCTGGGGGTTACCCACTAATTTGAAAGCCATCAGCCCCATTTTGGAGTACCCATTAATCCTGTCCCCACCTGGGGTGATACCCCAGCTTACAAATCCAAAGGAGATCATGAGAAACTTTCCCCAAAATGTTGTTTTGAACCAGATATATTATGTCTACAGATGGCTTCAGCTGTGTGAGCCCGATTTCCCTGTCAAAACAAGGAAATGAAACTAGTCTTGCCTGATCAGCCCTTATTGAACTCCCACTGGCTTCAAACAAGCATCTTCCCTCTCCAGAGGCTAATAAACCATCTACTTGAAAGTCATTTCTAAATTCTTGCCGTTTATCCAACTCACAAGTCTGAGGTTGAAGGAGAGGCTCCATCTCCCTCCTTTTATAGCAAGTGTTCTGCCAGAGTTTTCACATGGGCCACAGGCTTAGCAGAAGCAATGACCCCCTGGGTATAAGTGGCTAAAACTGGACAAGCACCATCTCTCCATCCTAATTATTTGCTTATTTTCCAGTTACTCAAAGTAGAATTCTGTTTCCATCTTAAAATGCTAGAAGAGAGAGGGCCATGAATTTTCATCAGAGTGATTTTTTTTTTTTAATTTTTCTTGGACTTGGTTGACTTGAGGCTTATATTTGAATCTATCTCTTCCTGAGACCCTGAGAAAATGCAGTACCTGCTAAATAAGAAAAGATCATCCTCAGGTTCCTAGCTTCATCCCTGCTGTCCAGGACTTGACAAGCTGAAGCCACTGTGTTTCTCTGACTGCTACCAAGGCTGACCCAGAGCAAAGCTGAGCTGGGTTCTGATGCAGTGGAGGCCACAGTGGGAAGGGCTGGTAGGAAAAGTGAGGTCACATGATTTAGATTGTGACATCATCCTGGATAACAAGAGGTCACAGCTGTTCAAACAGAGTGATCCGTTTGGGATGTATGGTCCTTGACCCACACCAGCCAGCCAACTTGAGTGCCAGGCCTGAGACACTTGCTGAATTTCTCAAGAAAGAGCCTCTCTACCTGTTGTAAACCTGGAGCTTCCATCCTTGGGAGACCCTATCTGACAATGAAACCAACAGAGATGAAAGCAGAACCAAGAGATGGAAACCAGCTTCTGACAACATTGCCTGAATATCTGCAATGAATTTCCCTAAAGCTGGATTCAGCTCCCACTGGGACTTGCAGTCCTACTAAGCCAATGAATTTGTTTTTTCTGAGGCCAACTTGAACTATATTTCTGTCTATTGCAAATGAAAGAACCTTACCCAATTGTTTGCAGAACCAGAGGGCTTACAACGGGGTTGGACGGGCCGCGGACCAAAAGCATTGTGGCAGACACCACTGATACATCAAATGTCCACAATTCTTGGTTTTCCAGGCACTTATTAGGGTTACATTTCTCTACTTCCTTTGAAGTTGGCTGTGGCCATGTGACTTGCTCTGGCAAATGAAATGTGGTCAGAGAAGCTCATTTCACCTCCAGGGAGAAGCTTTAGCAAATGTGTTATTTCAACATACCCTTTTTCTGCCTTGCCAATCATGGAAACATCAAGATGGAGCCTCATTCATCCTCGTCCATGAGACAGAGAGAAGCCCATGTCCCAACCAAGCAGTGGTGGACGTGTAGCCTGAGTGAAGGGGACAAACAAAAGCAAAGTTGTTTAACCCACTGACACTTTGCGCTCATTTGTTACTGCAACATAGTTATCTGAGTCTGATTGCTACAAACATCTGGCCTATGGGAGTAGCAGTGAGGGTCCTGGCAAGAACCAGGCACGGTGGGGATTGCGGGTGACCAGCCAGCTGTTGTCTGGATCTCCCAAGTGAGGGGAGAAACTGGTAGGAGGATTTTGAAAATTGTTCTGACTTTTTTAAAAAAGTGCACAACATGAGAGTTGAAATTTACCTCTTATTTGGGGCAAAATGAAGACTGCAGCCCGGGAGATAATACCTCAGATAGCGCTGAGAAACTGCTCCAAAGAGGTAAGGGGAAGGTCAGTGTATATGTGATTTTGGTGAAGGGGTAGGCAGTACATGCAATCAAGCAAATATTTTTGCATTAGGCTGCTGCTAGTCAGGAGGAGCAGACATCACCATGAGGAACTTCACTGTTTCTAGGTACGAGCTGATGCTAGACTTGGGCTCATAAAATCAGCCCCTGAAAATATCTAACTACTTGAAGACCTACTCTGCCAACTTTTTCCCCAAGTACAAAGTGTCTCATTTCTGCTTTCCACCCTGAACTCCCTTCAGGGACTGTTGAAGGTCAACAGCTGCAGCAGCACATGATTTAATCTTGTAGAGGTAGCTGGCAAGTGCCAGTTTGTAGTTGACAATTGGAAGACCCAGAGGACCTTAGGCAAGGAATGTGAACACTGTTTAAATAAGGAGGTAAGGAAACAGTGGGAGGGAAGACTTAGCTTGGTCAGAAGCCAGGAAACATTGGCTAATACTTGTGAGGAATAGCAGCCAAAGGAGATAAGAGAAATGGGACTTGAGAGAAAGCATGAAAGTGGTCACACCCAGAAGATAGAACTGAGCTGGTTAATGAAACTATACTTGAAATTTACCTCTCTGGATTGGTTTGTGAGTCAGATTCTCAGCTCACTGACATAGACATTGAACTGGAGCTCCTTGATAACTCTGAAGAAGGTCTTAAAAAGGGACAGACAGTTGTCCCAAGGGTGTGGTCATTGGGATCAGACCTTATTCATCTTATCCCCCGGTGGTGTGGGATCCTGATTAGATAAGAGAGCTTCAAATGCTATCAAAGCACAGAATAATGTGTTTTCTTTTGAGTGGGAGATTCTGAAATAGCTTGTTGTTTTAATGATCTGTTGCTCTACATACAGCAAATGACCTCAAAACTGTGGTTTAAAACAATAGACATTTATTATGTTATAGTTTCTGTGGGTCAGGAATTTGGAAGTGGACCAGCTGGGTGCTTGTGGCTCAGTCTCTCATGAGATTAGGGTCAAGGTGTCAGCTGGGCCTACAGTCATCTAAGGGCTGCCGACCGGGCCTAAGGATCCACTTCCGAGGTGGCTCGCCACAAGGCTGTTGGCAGGAGATCTGGTTCTTACCCACGGGCTCCTCCATAGGGTTGTTTGAACATCCTTACAGCATGGCAGTTGGCTTCCACCAGAGCCAATGAACCCCAGGGGAGAGCAAGAAAGAGGTCACAATGCCTTGCATAATCTAGTCTGGCCTCTCCTGGTGGCTCAGTGGTAAAGAATCTGCCCGCCAGTGCAGAAGGCACAAGAGATGCCGGTTCAATCCCTGGGTTGGAAAGAGTCCCTGGAGAAGGAAATGGCAACACACTCCAGTGTTCTTGCCTGAAGAATTAATTCCATGTACAGAAGAGCCTGACGTGCTGCAGTCCTGGGGTTGCAAAGAGTCAGACAAAACTGAGAGATTGATCGTAAAGAGAAACACATTCTATAAGTCCCAGGTCGAGAGCTGGACTGCTTATATCCACGACTGAGACCTAATCTCCCCCACACTCTCTGCCCCGAGTCCTCTGTAATTCCCAGACATGTGCTCTATTTCTTCAGAGCAAAGTGAGCCAATAATTTTTGCCAAGCAGTTGCATTTGACACTTAATTACCACATATTCCTCTAAAAAAAAAAAGAATCACCATTTTGGGGGCTTTCTCAGTATTGAGGGTTCAGAAAGTGTTTGTTCAGTGAATGTGTCAATGGATGGATGAGGTGGACTTTATCTGAAAAATCTGGATCCCACTGGCCAACCTTCTCAGTGGAAACTACAGCTCTGACAACATAGATTTCAGAATGACAGGGTCAAAAGATTTGTTAACAATACCTGTGGCCAAATATTAATAGATATCAAGTACATGGCTTAAGGCATGGGTGATTGCAAAACTTCCCAATATTTTTAAAAATTTTATCACTTTCAAAATCCATTACATCAGTTACCAAGGGTGTGTGCATAGTATTTCTGTTCTTTAGGGAGTTGCACTTACTGGCTATTATTTCAACTTCTGGCCACTGGCTTTGGAGAATTGCATGACTCCATTCCTTAGCCAGTAAAGCATATCTGTACCAAGAATCTTAAAGCTGCATAAATTCCAGGAAACAATTGCTTTAGAACTCCTAGAAAATGATGAAATAAATAATATAACAGACATGGGAAATGCAAGAAATGTTACTGCCCTGTAACCCATAAGCAGTTGCTTCTACATGATATTTCTGTGGCAGCCCATGCACTTCATGATTGTTTTAACACAAGAACTAGTAAAGGTGGCATTCCTTAATGAACACAAGGCTCGTTCGGCTTTCTTACAACTCATGCACTTCCAGGACATAAGGCAACTGATCAAATGGAAAGAGGAGAAGTAAGAAATGTGGTCAAACTACTAAAGCATTGCATCCTTTCTTCCTTACAGAGCAAATAGCCCGGTCACCCTCAACTTAGCCCCCTGCTTGGCTAAATAGACAAAATCGGTCCTTCTGCTCTGCAGAGAGTAACTCCTGGGTATATAGTTTCAAAGAGCGTGATTTCAAAGCAGGAAAATGAATGTGTTCGTCGCTCAGTTGTGTCCGACTCTTTCTGACCCCATGGACTGTAACCAGCCAGGCTCCTCTGTCTATGGGATCCTCCAGGCAAGAATACTGGAGTAGGTAGCCATTCCCTTCTCCAGGGGATCATCCCAACCAAGGGATCAAACCTGGGTCTCCTGCATTGCAGGCAGATTCTTTACCGGCTGAACCTCCAGGGAAGCCCTTTAAAGCAGGAAGGGAGAAAAAAACCTCAGCCAAGCAGCTGGCTGGCCGACCACGGGTCTGGCTAATTGAATCTGCTGCCTCGCTCAGGTCTCTTGCCTCCCAAACACCCCTACGCCCTTCTCACCCCTGCATTTCCTAAAGCACAGCTGAGGTCCTCTCACTGGCTTGCCCACTGCCTTTTCGGTTTTGTTTTCTGATTTGCTTGAACATTAACTGGAAAGCGTTTTTGTGTATTCCAAAGACAAGCAAACGCGGCAGAGCTGACGCTGTGGGACGAGGAGCCTGCTGGGAATTTCCGCCGACTTTTTAAACAATTGGAGTACAGTTGCTTTACGATGATGTGGTCGTTTCAGGTGTATGGTACAGTGGTCCGGTTATACTTTTGCATTTTGGTTCAGACTTTTTGACACCCTCACGTCACACCAGCTTGTTTTCACACCAGCCCCGTGAGGAGAGGAGGTTACTTTATCTCCTCCATTTTTCATCTGAGCGGGGCACTGACAACCAGATAAAAGGGGTTTGAGCCTTTCTTGGGGAGGGATGAAAGGCAGCTGGATGTTTTCAGCTCAGTGATAAAATCGGAGCTACATACTGGGGTCTTAGTAAGCTGCTGGTTGTGCTTATGATGGTGGGAGAGACAGAGGAGAAAGAGAAGCCAGAGGCAGAGAAACAAGTGGACTATTTATTAGGAAGCTATGAGGCTTCCCTTGTGGCTCAGCTGGGAAAGAATCCACCTGCGCTGCCGGAGACCTGCTTCGATCCCCGGGTTGGGCAGATCCACCAGAGAAGAAAAAGGCTACCCACTCCAGTATTCCAGCCTAGAGATTCCCATGGACTGTATAGTCCATGAGGTCGCAAATAGTCTGATATGACTAAGCGATTTTCACTTTCATCTATTAGGAAAGAGGTCATAATTTGGGAATGGTGATTGGGAGGGCAGATGCAATTAATTTTCTAGAAATCGCTTTGACTTTCCAGAAGTGGCACCTTTTAAAGTGGTGGATGAGGACTCTATTGAACAGTTAAATCCCAGTGAAGCCCCCAGAGGCATATTGTGCCACCTACAAAACTATGAATCAATGGAAGAGGAGCACCTAGGATGAAGGAAGGATGCTAAGCTCATTTTGATGTGCTGAGCTGCAGTGGCTTGGGCCAGCCAAGTTCTTTGGCTATTTGTGCCATCACTTCAGCCATGTCTAACTCCTTGTGACCCTATGGTTCAGTTCAGTTCAGTTCAGTTTAGTCACTCAGTCGTGTCCGACTCTTTGCGACCCCATGGACCACAGCATACAACGCCTCCCTATCCATCACCAACTCCCGGAGTTTACTCAAACTCATGTCTGTTGAGTCGGTGATGCCATCCAACCATCTCATCCTCTGTCATCCCCTTCTTCTCCTGCCCTCAATCTTTCCCAGCTTCAGGGTCATTTCAAATGAGTCACCTCTTCGCATCAGGTGGCCAAAGTATTGGAGTTTCAGCTTCAACGTTAGTCCTTCCAATGGACACTCAGGACTGATCTCCTTTAGGATGGACTGGTTGGATCTCCTTGCAGTCCAAGGGACTCTCAAGAGTCTTCTCCAACACCACAGTTCAAAAGCATCAATTCTTCAGTGTTCAGCTTTCTTTACACTCCAACTCTAACATCCATACATGACTACTGGAAAAACCATAGCCTTGACTAGATGGACCTTTGTTGGCAAAGTAATGTCTCTGCTTTTTAATATGCTGTCTAGGTTGGTCATAACTTTCCTTCCAAGGAGCAATCATCTTTTAATTTCATGGCTGCAATCACCATCTGCAGTGATTTTGGAGCCCCCCAAAATAAAGCCTGACACCGTTTCCACTGTTTCCCCATCTATTTGCAATGAAGTGATGGGACTGGATGCCATGATCTTAGTTTTCTTAATGTTGAGCTTTAAGCCAACTTTTTCACTCTCCTCTTTCACTTTCATCAAGAGGCTCTTTAGTTCTTCTTCACTTTCTGCCATAAGGGTGGTATCATCTGCATATCTGAGATTATTGATATTTCTCCCAGCAATCTTGATTCAAGCTTGTGCTTCCTCCAGCCCAGCATTTCTCATGATGTACTCTGCATATAAGTTAAATAAGGAGGGTGACAATATACAGCCTTGACGTACTCCTTTCCTGATTTGGAACCAGTCTGTTGTTTCATGTCCAGTTCTAACTGTTGCTTCCTGACCTGTATACAGATTTCTCAAGAGGCAGGTCAGGTGGTCTGGTATTCCCATCTCTTTCAGAATTTTCCACAGTTTATTGTGATCCACACAGTCAAAGGCTTTGGCATAGTCAATAAAGCAGAGATAGATGTTTTTCTGGAATTCTCTTCCTTTTTTGATGATCCAGCGGATGTTGGCAATTTGATCTCTGGTTCCTCTGCCTTTTCTAAAACCAGCTTGAACATCTGGAATTTCATGGTTTACGTATTGCTGAAGCCTGGCTTGGAGAATTTTAAGCATTACTTTACTAGCCTGTGAGAGGAGTGCAATTGTGCAGTAGTTTGAGTATTTTTTGGCATTGTCTTTCTTAGGGATTGGAATGAAAACTGACCTTTTCCAGTCCTGTGGCCACTGCTGAGTTTTCCAAATTTGCTGACATATTGAGTGCAGCACTTTCACAGCATCGTCTTTTAGGATTTGAAATAGCTCAACTGGAATTCCATCACCTCCACTAGCTTTGTTCGTAGTGATGCTTCCTAAGGTCCACTTGACTTCACATTCCAGGATGTCTGGCTCTAGGTGAGTGATCACATCATCTTGGTTATCTGGGTCGTGAACGTCTTTTTTGTACAGTTCTTCTGTGTATTCTTGCCACCTCTTCTTAATATCTTCTGCTTCTGTTAGGTCCATACCATTTCTGTCCTTTATTGAGTCCATCTTTGCATGAAATGTTCCCTTGGTATCTCTAATTTTCTTGAAGAGATCTCTAGTCTTTCCCATTCTATTGTTTTCCTCTATTTCTTTGCATTGATCACTGAGGAAGGCTTTCTTACCTCTCCTTGCTATTCTTGGAACTCTGCATTCAGATAGGAATATCTTTCCTTTTCTCCTTTGCTTTTCGCTTCTCTTCTCTTCCCAGCTATCTGTAAGGCCTCCTCAGACAGCCATTTTGTTTTTTTGCATTTCTTTTCCTTGGGAATGGTCTTGATCCCTGTCTCCTGTACAATGTCACGAACCTCTGTCCATACATAGTTCATCAGGGACTCTGTCTATCAGATCTAGTCCCTTAAATCTATTTGTCACTTCCACTGTATAATCATAAGGGATTTGATTTAGGTCATACCTGAATGGTCTAGTGGTTTTCTCCACTTTCTTCAATTTAAGTCTGAATTTGGCAATAAGGAGTTCCTGATCTGAGCCACAGTCAGCTCTCGGTCTTGTTTTTGCTGACTGTATAGAGTTTCCGTCTTAGGCTGCAAAGAATATAATCAATCTGATTTTGGTGTCAACCATCTGGTGATGTCCATGTGTAGAGTCTTCTCTTGTGTTGTTGGAAGAGGGTGTTTGCTATTACCGGTGTGTTCTCTTGGCAAAACTCTATTAGCCTTTGCCCTGCTTCATTCTGTACTCCAAGGCCAAATTTGCCTGTTACTCCAGGTGTTTCCTGACTTCCTACTTTTGCATTCCAGTCCCCTATAATGAAAAGGACATCTTTTTTGGGTGTTAATTCTAAAAGGTCTTGTAGGTCTTCATAGAACCATTCAACTTCAGCTTCTTCAGCATTACTGGTTGGGTCATAGACTTGGATTACTGTGATATTGAATGGTTTGTCTTGGAAATGAACAGAGATCATTCTGTCATTTTTGAGATTGCATCCAAGTACTGCATTTCGGACTCTTCTGTTGACCGTGATGGCTACTCCATTTCTTCTAAGGGATTCCTGCCCACAGTAGTAGATATAATGGTCATCTGAGTTAAATTCACCCACTCCAGTCCATCTTAGTTCACTGATTCCTAGAATGTCGACGTTCACTCTTGCCATCTCCTGTTTGACCACTTCCAATTTGCCTTGATTCATGGACCTAACATTCCAGGTTCCTATGCAATATTGCTCTTTACAGCATCAGACTTTGCTTCTATCACAGTCACATCCACAGCTGGATATAGTTTTTGCTTTGGCTCCATCCCTTCATTCTTTCTGGAGTTATTTCTCCACTGACCTCCAATAGCATACTGGGCTCCTATCCACCTGGTGAGTTCATCTTTTGGTGTCCTATGTTTTTGCCTTTTCATACTGTTCATGGGGTTCTCAAGGCAAGAATACTGAAGTGGTTTGCCATGCCCTTTTCCAGTGGACCACATTTTTGTCAGAACTCTCCACCATGACCAGTCCGTATTGGGTGGCCCCACACAGCATGGCTTAATTTCATTGAGTCAGACAAGGCTGTGGTCCATGTGATCAGATTGGCTGGTTTTCTGACCCTGTGGACCATGGCCCAATAGACTCCTCTGTCTATGGGATTTTCTAGGCAAGGATATTGAAGCGTGTTGCCATTTCCTCCTTGAGGGGATCTTCCTGACCCAGGGATCGAACCCACATCTCTTACGTCTCCTGCATTAGCAGGCGGGTTCCTTACCAGTAGTGCCTATTTAAGTCACCTCAAATCTGAGTGCAGATTGAGAGCCGTGCAGGATGGAGATTCAGATTTGAACCGTAACATGCAGCTGATGCCATTGGAAGAGAAAGAGCATGGAGGGAGGGAGGACAGAGAAAAGAGGAAACACTAGCAAAGACAGAACCTAGAGCTCCCAGGGTGTCTGCGGGGACCTTTCTTCTATGATCTGAACGGAAAACTAGTTGTCTCAGACAGCTTACTAAAATAAATCTTGGAAGCAGAACTTCAGTTTTGGATAGAATTTTCGTTTTGATAGAAACATGATATATACAATGTAGAACATGCAACTTTCAAAATTTTTATAATAATTAATGCCAGGAATATCTGGTCAGAGTTACATCGTAAAAAGAAAAGAACACAATCTCCGCCTGAATGTGTGTATGTGTGTGTGTGTGTGGTGTGCACAGATGTATGGAAATAATACATAACAAGCAGAGCCATGTTCTCTGTGGGCCAGGTGCCTGTGGTTTTGAAACAAGTGGGCACCTGCCCCTTGAAGGTCCCACCACTAAGCCCAGGGCTATTATGATTGCTGCGCCTGTGGACTTTGTGGTGAGAAATGAATGTTAGTTGAAGGCTGCCCCTCCCTCAGAGAGTCAGAAGCAGACATGGGCTTCCCCTCCTCAACCAGAGGGCAATTTCTCAGTTACCGAGGCAACATCAGGGAACTCTGTCAACATGAGATGCTTTCTCACGTCCACCTGGTCCCTTGTTATTTCAACCAAAAGAAGTTTTACTTCTTAAATATGTATAATAGGTAAAAAAAGAAAAAATAGATAAATAAGACCACATCAAAAAAAATTTTAAGCTTCTGTGTATCAGAGGACACAATCAACAGCGAGAAAAGGCAGCTCATCGGATAGGAGACAGCATTTGCAAATCACATGTTTGATAGTTAGTATCCAGAATATGTAAAGAACTCCAACAAGCCAACAACAAGAAAAGTAACCTGGTTAAAAATGGGTAAAGGACTTGAACAGATGTTTCTCCAGAGAAGATATATCTGTTGACCAATGAGACATGAAAAGATGCTCAGTATCACTAATCATTAGGGAAATGCAAATTAAAACCACAGTGAAACATCACCCTATGCCTATTTGCATGTCCTTTCTCAAAAGACAGAGAACAGCAAGTGCTGGTGAGCACAGGGAGGGACGAACCCCTGTGCACCGTTGGTGGGAATGTAAACTGGTTCAGGCGCTTCGGAGAACGATATAAAAGTTCCTAAAAAATTAAAATAGAACTACTGTTCAGTTCAGTCGCTCAGTCATGTCCAACTCTTTGTGACCCCATGGACTGCAGCACACCAGGGCTCCCTGTCCATCACCAACTCCCAGAATCCACCCAAACCCATGTCCATTGAGTCGGTGATGCCATCCAGCCATCTCATCCTCTGCCGCCCCCTTCTCCTCCTGCCCCCAATCCTTCCCAGCGTCAGGGTCTTTTCCAATGAGTCAGCTCTTCGCATCAGGTGGCCAAAGTATTGGAGTTTCAGCTTCAACATCAGTCCTTCCAATGAACACCCAGGATTGATCTCCTTTAGGATAGACTGGTTGGATCTCCTTGCAGTCCAAGGGACTCTCAAGAGTCTTCTCCAACACCACAGTTCACAAGCATCAATTCTTCGGCACTCAGCTTTCTTTATAGTCCAACTCTCACATCCATACATGACCACTGGAAAAACCATAGTCGTGACTAGACAGACCTTTGTTGATCAAGTAATGTCTCTGCTTTTTAATATGCTGTCTAGGTTGGTCCAGCAATTCCATTTCTGGGTATGTGCCTCCAAAGAATTAAAAGCAGGGTCTCCAAGAGAAAATTTCACACTTGTGTTCATACCAGCACTATTCACAGTGGCCAAAAAGTGGAATCAACTGAAGTGTCCACCAGCAGAAGAACGAATAAGCAAAACATGGTCTCTAGATATAATGAAATATTGCTCAGCATTGAAAAGAAGGAAATTCTGACACAGGCCACAACATGGATGAACCTTGAGGGCACTATTCTAAGTGAACGAAGCCAGTTTCATGATTCCACCTACATGAGGCATCTGGAGGGGTCAAATTCATAGAGACAGAAAGTAGATGGTGGTTGCCAGAGCATGGGGAGTAAGTGGTTAACCAGGGAAGCTTCAGTTTGGGAAGATAAGAAAGTTCTGAAGATGGATGTCAGTGATCACTGCACAGCATTGTGAATGTTTGTAACACAACTGAAACTTACACTTAAAAATGACTATGTTATGTGTATTTTACACATTTAAAGCTTTCTTAATGTAAAATTAATGTATGATAAGTCATCAGTTCTTCCCTTTGCCTTTTAGTATCCTTTCTGTATGTAGAGAATCCACCTGTAATGCAGGAGGCCCAGGTACAGTCCCTGGGTCGGGTCAGGAAGATCCCCTGGAGAAGGGAATGGAAACCCACTCCAGTATTCTTGCCTGGAGAATCCCATGGGCAGAGGAGCCTGGCAGGCTAAGGGGTCACAAAGAGGCGTACATGACTGAGTGACTAACACCTTCACTTTTCACTGTATGTAGACTTCTGGGTAAATGTGGAAAGGTAGTTCCTATTAATGAAAGAGGGGGTTGTGTTTAAGTCCACAGACAGGCTTCTTCCATGGAGGCAGGCAAAGTTCCCTTAGAAGCAACATGTCTCACATTCGTAATTTGTCACCTTTGAGTGACACCTCCTAAAACCTGGCCTCTTATAAAACTCCATTCAACAGGTCAAGTAGGCAAGCACTCCATGGAAAAACTATGTTACAAGCCTCAGACCTGGTGCGCTTGGGTCCTTTGAGGGATGAACACCAGGTCCTGGAGCAAAATGCCCCCAGCAGTCTGTGACCCAGTTCCTTCCCACCTAGGACTGGCTCCACTGGGTCTCAGGGCCTGCCACTGACTCAGGGACAAGCACTGTCATTTCTGGAAGAGCTGGGATTGGGGGGTGACCAGATGTCCCACAGAGTGAAAGTGAAAGTCACTCAGGCATGTCTGACTCTGCAATCCCATGGACTGTAGCCCGCCAGGCTCCTCTGTCCATGGAATTCTCCAGGCAAGAATACTAGAGTGGGTTGCCATGCCCTTCTCCAGGAAATCTTCCCAATCCAGGGACTTAAACTGGGTCGCCCGCAATGCAGGCAGATTCATTACCATCTGAGCCACCAGGAAACACATGACTCACAGGTTAGTAACTAAATAGAAACAAGGTCCATTCATGACCAGGTCCAGGATGTAGTCACGAGTCTCCTTGCCCAGGACACGTGGTGGACTCTGTCAAGTGACCACTGCCCCACTCAGCCACCCTCCAAAGGCCCTTTCACTGGCAGGTGCCCTCAGGAGTGTGGTCCACCCTTCTCTTGGTCCCCAGGGTCCTTGCCGAGGACACATGTGCTGAGCCACGTTCATCCGTCAGATATAGAAATGCATGGTTGCGGTGAGTGATTACCACATTTGTGAAAGAAACATGTTTTGCTTCTAAGAGAAAAGGGATGTTAGATTTCTGCAACTCTGGACAGCTGCCAATGACTGCAAGGAGCACAAACCCTTCCAGAACAGAGCACCCTAGCAGGTCCTGCAGGGGCAGTTGGGGCCTAGGGTGGTGGGTGAAAGAGCAGAGAGGAAGAGGGAGGACATTTCTTTGTTCCTTTATTTTGATATCATTTACATGTGGTGAAGCAAGCATGCATCAGTTCAGAAAAGAAAGGCATGCTCACACGAGGTGTGAAACTACTGCTGCTGCTCCCAGGCATGAGCGCGCTGTCCCCAGGGCACAGGAGTGTATCTCAGGGAACAGGACCTGGTGAAATTGAATACCAGATTTCACGTGAACAGATGTTAAAAATCAATGACGTAGTATTTGTCCCGGCAATGCCGCCGGGATCAGCACGGTTACTGGTAAAAAATAAATAGCATCAAGTAGATGAATATGTAATGTAATAGTTTATTGGAGGTAAAACGCTGGGAAACAGCTTATTTCTGTCAGCGTTTTAAAAACGCACAATTTGAGAGTTGGGAGTGAAGTTGTACTTGGGGCAATATGAGGACTGCTGCCCGGGAGACAGCAGCTCAGACAGCTCTGAGAGACTGCTCCAAAGAGGCAGGGGGATGGACAATATGCATGTGATTTTGGTGAAGGGGGAGTCCATGCAGCCAAGCACATATTTTTGTGGAAGGTTTCTCCTGGTCTTGTGAAGCTTCTCTTAGTCACGAGAAATAGTCGTCACCATGAAGGATTTCAGTGCTTTTCTAGATATGAGGAGATATAAGAATTGGGCTCATAAAATCAGCTCCTGAGAAGATCTAACTACCTGAAGACCTGTCCTGCCAGTTTCTCGGAGCACAGAGGGCCTCATTTCTACTCTCCACCCTGAACCCTCCAGGGGTATTGGAGGTCACCAGCTGCAGCAGCTCATGACTTAACCGTCGTCGAGGTAGATGGCAAGCACCCACGGCAAGTGCCAACTGGTGTTTGACATTTCTGAGGCTCACCTGAGTTGGAAGCCCAAACCTCTCTTGAATATCAATGAGAGAGAAAAAAAAAAAGTGAAAATCTTCACATTCCTTGCAGGAATCTCAACAGAACCCGAGCATGACATGCTTCTCATGGGCTCCCACGAGGAAACCAAAATCATTGTTCAATCTGCGGTAAATCCTCCAGAAGGTGACCCAGCAGAGAGGACCCCGAGGGATAGGTGCAGGGTTTGGCGGGAAGGCCTGTGTTTCTAGGGCACTTATCAGATCCTGGGTGTGTTGGGCCACGAAGAGACACGTTCAAGAGGGAATGCGCATGCTCAGTCCCTCAGGCATGTCCTACGCTTGGCAGCCCCATGGGCTTTAGCCTGCCAGACTCCTCTGTCTATGGGATTTCCCAGGCAAGAATGCTGGAGTGGGTTGCCGTTTCCTTCTGCAGGGGATCTTCCCAGCACTGGGATCGATCCTGCATCTCCTGGATTGTCAAGTGGATTCTTTACCACTAAGCCACCTAGAAAGCCTAGAGCTGAGGACCAGTGCTTCTTGCATCAAGATGGAGCTTGTGCACCTCCATAGCAGAGGACCAGCAGCTAGAGAATGACTGAACTAGGGTGGATAATGGTTCCTCCCCACAGGCCCTTCGTGAACGATTAATTCACATCAGCCAGGCATGCATCGCAGCAGAAAGATTTGTAAGGATCTCAGACACTGCTATGATCATCCTTCTGAGGGCAAACAAACGGAACCCACAAGCCACCCCTCTCCTCCTGGGTCACACAGTCCACAGAACTTACGACATTGGCAAAATCCTCCTCAAAGATACTAAAACCATCAACACTGATTCTTGGCTATAGGTCAAAGCTGCTGCTAAAGGAGGGAAATGGCTGAGAGAGATTCCAGAGAAACAGGGTTCTCAAGGGTTAATATAAGTTCCATAAACTGTCTTTGCAAATAGGTTATTTGCTATGAATTTTAAAAAAAATTAAAAATTCTAACTACGAAAGGATCTTAAAATGTCTGAAATTCTTTCTTAAAATGTCAAGATTCTTCCCACGTTGACTCACTTTCTTCCCAGTAATTGTTTTCTCCATCACTGGGAGCAAAAACACGAAATACTCTCTTTGTTTGAAAAGCCCTAATTTTACTAAGTATGTTGTTGTTTAGTGACTAAATCGTGTCCGGCTGTTTTTCAACCCCATGGACTGTAGCCTGCCAGGCTCCTCTGTCCACAGGATTTCTGTCCCAGGCAAGAATACTGGATCGAGTTGCTATTTCCTTTTGCAGGGGATCTTCCTAATCCAAGGGTCACAGCTGTGTCTTCTACATTCAGTTCATTTCAGTCGCTCAATTGTGTCCGATTCTTTGCGACCCCATGGACTGCAGCACGCCCGGCTTCCCTGTCCATCACCAACTTCCAGAGCTTCCTCCAACTCATGTCTGTCGAGTTGGTGGTGCCATCCTACCATCTCATCCTCTGTCGTCCCCTTCTCCTCCTGCCTTCAATCTTTCCCAACATCAGGGTCTTTCAAATGAGTCAGTTGTTTGCATCAATTGGCCAAAGTATTAGAGCTTCAGCTTCAGCATCAGTCCTTCCAATGAATATTCAGGACTGATTTCCTTTAGGGAGGACTGGTTGGATCTCCTTGCAGTCAAAGGGACTCTCAAGAGTCTTCTCCAACACCACAGTTAAAAAGCATCAATTCTTCTGTGCTCAGCTTTCCATATAGTTCAACTCTCACATCCATACATGACTGCTGGAGAAACCATAGCTTTGACTAGATGGACTTTTGTTGGCAAAGTAATGTCTCTGCTTTTGAATATGCTGTCTAGGTTGGTCATAGCTTTTCTTCCAAGGAGCAAGCCTCTTCTACATTAACAGGTGGATTCTTTACCACTTAGCCACCTTGGAAGCCCTTACTCAGTATAGTTAAAGCTATAAAACCTGGGGATTTTTTTTTAACATAACCATCCTTCTATGATGTTTGTCAAGAGTACAAGAGGGTAACAAGAACACTCAGAGTTGAAAAAAAAAAACCTTGCCTGAGGCCCGTATGTTGCTACAGCTGCTCTCTCAAAATGCCTTGTAACTCTTGTTTTCCAGAGGAGAAAAGCATAGCACACATTTATTATTCTTTTAGATCTAGGACCCTCCCCTCCCATAAAACAGCTACTATGTTCATGGGATTTCATTAAATTATAAGAAATGCACAAGTAAATAGTTATATATACAACTTAAATGCTCAGATAAATTATGGCTCATCAACACAGTGGGAATCATTAAAATACAGCTATTAAAATTTATGTTCTCAGAGAGTTTTTAATAGCATAAAAATGTTCTTCCATGTGATGTTGAGTGAAAGTGAGCAGGATATTCAGCTGCACACAGAAGTTAGTGTTCTGGGAAATAGTTCATTTATTTTTAATTTAGCTATAATTTATTGAGCACTTGCTATGTGTCCAGGCAACAGGGAACCATGGCACACTTTGTCTCATTTATTCTTTGTTGTTGTTTTATCAAGAAGTTGTGTCCAACTCTTTGTGACACCATGAGCTGCAGCATGCCAGGCTCCTGTGTCCATGGGATTTCCCAGGCAAAAATACTGGAGTCTGTTGCCATTTCCTTCTGCAGGGGATCTTTCTGACCCAGGGATCAAACCCACATCTCCTGCACTGGCAGGTGGATTCTTTACCACTGAGCCACTTGGGAAGCCCAAAGTCTCTATAAGGTAGATGCTGCCCTCATTTTACAGATGAGAAAACTGAGGCTAAGAAAGGTCACATAATCTGCTCACCAGCACTTCTGGATTATAAAGTCTGAGCACTCTTCCTCCCTATGCAACAGTGAGTTTCCTAGACCAGGAACATCTATGACTGAAACTCAGACATGTGAGAGCCCAGGTTCACCCTAAATCTTCTGATTCATAAACTGAACTTCCACACAATCTCTAGGCAATTCATATGCACAGTTGACTTCAACCAGTCCTGCTCTAAATTACTCCTTGAAGAATGAAGTCCTGGAGAAAATGCATCAAAATGTTAATAGTGATTAACTATGATTCTACAAGTGATTTTCATTTTCTTTTTACACTTTCCTGTATTCTCCAAACAGCTTCAGTGAGCTTATATTTCATCCCAAATTAGGAAAATATGGAGATGAGTTTTCCATTTTCACTCCCTGATACAATAGAATATAGTTCTACAACATCACAAGTTGCAAACACATGAATTAGAACCAAGTCTTCCCCTTCCATCACTACCAAACTCCAGATTTATGAAGCAAAGCCATGGGTTTTGATGTAAACAAGAAAGGGTAAGCCTCAACTGGGGACAATGCCATCCAGTGGGATGTCATCAATCACAGCTGTTTCAAGAAGGATGGGTTTGGCTCTACTGGGGCAGCCTTGTGCCCCAGCGGGGGCCCTCAGGGAACCAGATGAAGAGAGAGCAAGCACTGGTCAGGGTGCACTCACCGGCAGACTGCCCTCACCCTCCAGGTGGCCGCAGGCTGGGGTGACAAGGAGAGGTTTGTCCAGGGAACGGACTAGTGAGCAGATTCGAGGATGAGTGTTGGCGGGCAGCCCTTGGAGAAGGACGCTGGGTTCTTTGAAGGTGAAAGCGCTGTCCCAGCCCTCCACCGGAAGCCTGTCCATCTGGGGCTGGACACAGTGTCCACGTGTACTCCCACCCCGTTCCTGTCCTCACACGTGTGGGAATGGTTAGTGGTGTCGAGATCGAGCAACATGAACAAAACCCTGTCCAACTGCAGGCGGTCTGGGCCCTGCTTTTTCCCTGCAGTCATTTCAGAATTATCAAGGCAGCTCTAGAAAGCATCAGGGTCTCTTTGGTCTCTTTCTAAGGGTCCTTTGTTTGGGCTGCTGACTCATCTCTGACTTTCTCCCTTGCAAGCAGCCATGCATACTAATCTCATCAGCTATGCATGCTAATCTCTTGACTCTAACTGGCCTTGAACAGACACCAAGTTTCCTCCGCACCTGGAAAGGGACTCTGCCCAACCCCTGTCCACACTATCCACCTTCAAGGACCCCAGGTCATCTCCCTGACTCCAGCAAACACCTTTCTACCTGCCCCTCCCATCCCCATGGGTACAAGTGAGGGGACCCCAGCCAAGGTGATTTCACCAGAGGGTGGGCACTGTTCCCAAGCTCAGCCAGCAAACTTCTCAGGAATTTTCCACTTTCGATCTAAGGGATCCCACAAAAGCTTTTAGGATAAAACCCAGAGCTGTCGGGTGACTTCCTCTCCCTCCTCCTGGTAGATCAGCAGTGTGTCCTGAGACAGTAGACACAGGTTCAAATTCCAGTCCATTTCTCCTGAGGGTTGAGTCTCCTGCTTGTTCAGATGCAAAAAGGAAAGCAGCTACAGAGGACCTGCAGAGGTCGCATTGCTTCCACCTGGAAGCTTGGGGAGTGACTTGATCCGGAATAAGGATCTTTGTTGAAGTAACTTAGTTACTTTCCTTCCATTACATCACCCTGGATTAGGGTGGTCCTCCTCTTTATAGGCGGAGAAGGCAATGGCACCCCACTCCAGTACTCTTGCCTGGAAAATCCCATGGATGGAGGAGCCTGGTGGGCTGCCGCCCATGGGGTTGCTAAGAGTCGAACACGACTGAGCAACTTCACTTTCACTTTTCCCTTTCATGCACTGGAGAAGGAAATGGCAACCCACTCCAGTATTCTCGCCTGGAGAATCCCAGGGATGGGGGAGCCTGGTGGGCTGCCGTCTATGGGGTCGCACAGGGTCGGACACTACTGAAGCGACTTAGCAGCAGTAACAGCCTCTTTATAAGAGGCAGAGAAAGAAGAGTAAGGAAAAAACAAGCAAACAAAGCGAACATACAGACACAGAGGGTGGGCAGGGCCTCATGAAGCTGAGGCAGAGGCTGGAGGGATGCAGCCACAAGCCCAGGAGTACAAGGAGCCGTCAGGAGCTGGAAGATGCAAGGAAGGACCCTCCCCCGGAGCCTCTGGGCAGAGTGCAGCCCCGCCTGCCAACACCTTGATGTGGAACTCATGGCCTGCAGAGCTGGAGAGGACGTGTTTCTGATGCTTTAGGCTCCCAAGTTGCAGCACTCTGTTACAGCAGCCCAGGGAGACATCACAGAACCGCAGGCACTGGGCAGACAGAGGGACAGGGTCAGCAGTGGAGGCGGAGACTCCTGGAACCTGAAACAAGTCTTGAAAGAAGCTCAGGACCATTCTGGCACAAGCAGACCAGAGCCAGCTGTTCTTGAAAGGGCCACGAGGAGGGCATTCCTGGGACGTGAGCTTGCAAACCAACCAAACGGCGAGCTGGACATGTGTGTCCAAGCCTGAGGTTTCAGTCCGTAAAAGAAAAAAAAAATGAATAAGTAAATCTGTGATCATTTCAGCCTCTGCCCCTGGGCAGTGTGCTCACAGGAGGCTTCAAGCCAGGAAATGTACTCCTGATGGTCACGATTGAGGTGACCAGCGTGATGTCCAGGGCACAGAGCTGGGTGTCCCGAGTGCTACAGGAATCAGGGGAGGACTCACGTCCACCTGGAGCAGAGCTAAGGGACGTGCTGATGGTGACAGTGACGCACACACCACACACATCCTTCACACCAGGAGGAAGTTTCTCTACTGGCCGGATAGCATCCCGGCAGCTGGGGAGGACAATCAGAGGAGAGCCTCCTGGTTTCCCTCTGCCCACGCAGCATCTTCGGGGGCTGTTTGACTTGTCCTCAGGGCCACAAGTCTTTATGGACCCAAGGCCCGGGAAGCGGAGGCTCCGGACCTTCCTCACTTACACCTGAACTTCTAGACCCAGACCCCAGCAGAATGCTTTCAGACAGACCCAGGGCTTCTTTCCAAGTCTTGTGTGAAGTGAAGTGAAGTTGTTCGGTCGTGTCCGACTCTTTGCGACCCCATGGACTGTAGCCCACCAGGCTCCTCCGTCCATGGGATTCTCCAGGCAAGAATACTGGAGTGGGTTGCCATTTCCTTCTCCAGCGGATCTTCCCAACCCGGGGATCGAATCCAGGTCTCTCGCATTGTAGGCAGATGCTTTTACTGTCGGAGCCACCAGAGAAGCCCTCCTCCTTGCACCTCTGTCCCCATAGAGACTCATCTTCTGAAACTCTCACCCCCCCATCCAGCTTGGCATGCCTGGGCCACCCCTGAGGGTCAACACACCCAGGAGGACAGGGTTTGTATCCTCCAACCAAAGGGCATCTGGTTTGTCCGGGGTCCAGAGCATGAGCCACTGATGGGGACAGTGTCTCTGACTTTGTAACTGCCTTGGAGAGCATTGCAGTGAACCACCCAAATGGCAGGGGCATTGGGGGCCCCTCCCAATGCCCCAGTTTCCTCAGTGCAGATGGTAATCACTAATTTGCCTTCAATCTGGCTGACACCTGAACATCATCTGCTGGGGCGCTCCATTGTAAAGCTTCTGATGTCCCCGTCTCCTTCCAGTTCTCCCAGGAATGATCGTCAGGAAGGTTGCCTGGGACACTGTTCCTGGAAACATCCAGAGTGAGAACATGGGGTCATCCCCCAAAGACCCCAGTTCCCTCAGTCCAGGCCTCTCCTCCCACTGTGCCCCCTGCCCTTCCACCCCACACCCTGCCTTGTGTCCACACCCACATCCTGGCATTTGCCTTGTGTGCAGCTTGGGCTTGGCACATGTGATATCAGGACGAATAGGACTCCTGCCCTCCTGGCCCCCACCGCCCTAAGGAAAGGACCCCAGAAAGTCCTGAAAATGCAGACACCCAGGTAGAAACCCTTGGGCTGGACTTCCAGGCTTCTCGCTGCCCCCTCTTTCTGATTTCCTGCCCCTCAACCCCTGTCCCCACATTTCGTGGTTTGAGCCCCTGCCCCATCAGGTCACTCCTACAGGAACTATTCTTTACCCAAGGGACACACTGCAGACTTGACTTGATTGGGGTATAGTTGCTTTATAGTGTTGTGTTAGTTTCCACTGTATAACAACATTAGCCAGCTACATGTATACATATATGAGCCTCTCTCCCACCCCATCCCACCCCTCTAGGTCATCACGGAGCACTGAACTGAGCTCCCTGTCCAGCAGTTTCCCATCAGCATCTATCTTACACATGGCGGTCAATGCTGCTCTCCCCATCCGTCCCACTCTCCTCTCCCACCACAACGTGTTCATTAGTCCATTTTCTATGTCTGCGTCTCTACCCCTGCCCTGAAAATAGGTTCATCAAAGGGCTTCCCTGGTGGCTCAGTGGTAAAGAATCTCCCTGCCATGCAGGGGCCACAAGAGATGCAGGTTCGATCTCTGGGTCGGGAAGATCCCCTGGAGGGGAAAATGGCAACTCACTCCAGTATTCTTGCCTGGAGAATCCCATGGACAGAGCAGCCTGGCGGGCTACAATCCATGGAGTCACAAAGAGTCAGACACAACTTAGAGACTGAACAACAACAATATATACATTAATACATGATATTTGCTCTTCTTTGTCTGGCTTACTTCACTCTGTAAGACAGACTGTAGGTCCATCTGCTGCTGCTGCTGCTGCTAAGTCGCTTCAGTCGTGTCCAACTCTGTGTGATCCCATAGATGGCAGCCCACCAGGCTCCTCTGTCCCTGGGATTCTCCAGGCAAGAATACTGGAGTGGGTTGCCATTTCCTTCTCCGAAGGTCCATCTACATCTCTGCAAATGACCTAATTTCATTTGTTTTTATGGCCTAGTATTATTCCATTGTGTATATGTACCACATCTTCATTATCTATTCATCTGTTGCCAGACATTTAGGTTTCTTCCATGTCTGACTATTGTATTCATTTCAGACTTTAGGTCCCTTCCTGACATCCTTATTTCATGCTGCCCACCACCATCCCTGAGATCAGTCCTGAGTGTTCATTGGAAGGACTGATGTTGAAGATGAAACTTCAATACTTTGGCCACATAACGCAAAGAGATGACTCGTTTGAAAAGACCCCGATGCTGGGAAAGATTGAAGGTGGAAAGAAAAGGGGATGACAGAGGATGAGATGGTTGGATGGCATCACCGACTCCATGGAGATGAGTTTGAGTAAACTCTAGGAGTCAGTGATGGACAGGGAAGCCTGGCATGCTGCAGTCCATGGAGTCACCAAGAGACGTGACTGAGCGACTGAACTGAACTGAACTGAACTGACCCACCACTGCTGACATAGCTCTCGGGATCTGCCAGGGTAGCCCTTCCCCAAACACTCCGTTCAGTTGACGAAGCACTCAGAAGCCCCTCCACATCCTCTCGGCCTCGCCTCTGGTCCTCCGTGTCCAGATCAAGGCCCTTCCTTCCCGGGAAGCTGCTCTTTCTGCCTCTGCCCTCTACAAGGTACCAGCATCTATTCATCTAGGATTAAAAAAGTTACCTTAAAAGCCACACCTCCCGAAATACAAAACAAAACATTTCTCATGCTAGGGACTGGTGGAAGAAGATGGCCTCGAGGAGGCCAAAGAAAGCTTTTGGGTCTTGCAGAGAGAAACCCCAGGGCCTCATGCAGATGGGAGGTGAAGTAGGAAGTGGGAGTGGGAAGCCTGTCCAGAGTGAGTGGGGAGCTTGGACCACGTTTGGCTTCCACTGGGAGGACAGGCTCTGGAAGAGGCCTGGGTCCCCTCCTCCTGAAGTCAGTATCCTGACTCTTGTCATTTGTCTCTAAAGGGCAACAGGAGTCATCTCCCAGCCCGAGACACTCAGGGGACTTTGGTGTCGGTCACCGCCTACAGCACGACCACTGCCCGTTCTTGATTAAGTGCCTTGTTACTGCCACAATGTAAGAAAAATCTACGCAGACCAGAGACACTGAGGCAAAATCCATTAGCTTGTAACATGGTGCAGAATCAACGGAAAAAATTTCTATGTCAATATTGGCAGTGCTAGTGGTAAAGAACCCTCCTGCCAATGCAGGAGACCTGGATCCCTAGGTCAGGAAGATCCCTTGGAGTAGGAAATGGCAACCCACTCCAGTAATCATGCCTGGGAAATCCCATGGACAGAGGAGCCCGGTGGGCTACAGTCCATGGTACAGCAAAGAGTCGGACATGACTGAGCACACACACATACACATCAACATTCAAATCTGGACTCATAAGCATTTTTGTGTTGTTGACAAACCCCAGTCCCAGAGGAGAGAAGGAGTTGGGGTGGGAAGGGGGTGATTTCTGGATTCCAGACCTTCAGCTCAGAGCCAGAGGTCAGCTCTGAGCATGGCCAAGAGTACCAGCCAAAGGAGAGAGAAGATGCCTGTGTCTCCAAACCGGGCTGCTCAGTGGGTGGGTCAGACCCACAGGGCAGCAGATTTGACTCCAAAGGTCAGCTTCATGCCAGTCACCACAGACCAGAGGCAGGGATGCGATGGGCCAGAAGGTTAACCTTGGGGTCTCCTGTGAAGGAGGGCACGCAGGGCAGGAGCTGTCTGGAAGGCATTACTTAATGCAAAGATTCAGGTTTCCCCCCACAGACACAGAGATTCTTTCATGTGTAACCCATGACCTTCAGGGCTTCCAATTTCTATGTGGGTATTAAATGGCCTCAGAGGACACACTGCAACAAGAAACCCCAGATTTAATGGCCAGATCCAAGGTCACAGGCCTACGGGGCCTGCTGACCGCATGTGCCATGGTCATCTGGTCACATGACACCCTGCTCCCTCCGTTCATTGACTGACGGAGCGAGACGAGGTGCTGGTGGTGGGCGCTGGGCTTCCAAGGTGCTGAGGGCGAGTCTCTGCCTCCCAGCCTGGTCAAGAGGCAGCCCAGAAACCTAGGAGTGTTGACAATAATGCCAGCATTTGCCCCCAACTTCCCATCTATTGGGCTTCCCTGAAAGCTCAGTTGGTAAAGAACCTGTCTGCAATGCAGGAGACTCAGGTTTGATCCCTGGGTCAGGAAGATCCCCTGGAGGAGGAAATGGCAACCCACTCCAGTATTCTTACCTGGAGAATCCAATGGACAGAGGAGCCTGGCAGGCCACAGTCCACGGGGTCGCAAAAGAATCGGACAGGCCTTAGTGACTAAAGAACAACAGTTCCCTTTTACTGTCTTGAGAGGCCTGATGTCTCATTCTGAAAACTTTCTGCTTCCCTGCTCCAGCAGCCAGGGATCTGGTTCCCTGTTTCCTTACACCCTGAGCCGTAACTTCGTGCACCCCACATGGACACTAGCGGAGGGATGAACAGGTCGATTATAATTCAGTGGGTCGTCATCAAAGGGCACCATTTACAGAGCGAAAAGGCAGACCTTAAAACAGGAGAAAATGTTAGCAGATCACAAATCCGATAAGGGTTATGTCCAGAAGATACCCAAAACTCCTACAATTCAACAGCAGCAACAGAAACAACCAAGCCAATTTAAGAACGGGCGAATATTGAATATTTGAATATTCTCCAAAGAAAATGCACACTTGGCTGATAAGCACATAAAAAGATGTTCAAAATCGCTGAACTTTAGGGAAATGCACTTTACAACAACAATGAAATGCCACTCCATACCTATTAGGATGGCTATTAGTTTAAAGAAAAATACAGACCCACACACACAAAATTAAAAGTGTTGAGGAGGACATGGAGAAATTGGAACCCTTGTGCACTGTTGGTGGAAGTGTGAAATGATGGAGCCTGTATGGAGTGTTCTCAAAAGCCTAAGCATAGAATTACCATGTGACCCTGCAATCTACTTCTGGGTATATACCCCAGAGAAGTGAAAGCAGGGATTTAAACAGATATTGACACATCCTTATTCATAAGTAGCATTGTTAAAATAGCCGGAAGGCAGAAGCAATCTCCGTGCCCATCAATGGATAAAAGGATAAAAAAAAAGTTGTCCATCTATGCAGTGGGATATTACTCAGCCTTTAAAAGGAATGAAATACTATGTGATTCCACTTCTATGAGGTTCCTAGAAAAGTCAAGCTCATGGAGACAGGAAGTAGATGGTGGTTGCCGGGGACTGGGGAATATGGATGGGGAGTTAGGGCTTCATGGGGACAGAGTCTCTGTTGGGGAAGATGAACAGATCCTGGAGACGGGTGGTGGTGATGGTTGCAAGACACTGTTAATGCACTTAATACCACTGATCTGTACAGTTAAAAATGGTTGCAACCGTAGGCATGCATATGTCCCCTGCCTCTTGAAACTCCCTCCTAAAACTCCCTTCCACCCCATCCCACCCCTCTAGATTGTCACGGAGGGCAAGGTTTGAGCTCCCTGCCTCATACAGAAAATTCCCACTGGCTATGTCCTCATATGGATATATGGCAGAAACCCACACAATATTTTAAAGCAATTATCCTCCAGTTAAAATAATTTTTTTAAAAAAGAAAGACGATAGAAAGGTTACAATATTAAATTTTATGTTGTATATATTCTACCTCAATCTTTTTTTAAAAAAGGTCTTGGGTTGAGTTAAATTCAAGTTACAAAGTAAAACCAGCTTTGCTTTTAGACCAGTAAAGCCAAGGAGGTCCTTGTCTATCTATCTGTAGGTGATGAGCTGTGTGTGTGTGAATTCTGTCCCCTTCCTGCTGGGCTCCACTCTGGAGCCTTTAGTGAGAATTGCATTATTTATTTGTTCCCCGAACCAATACCAATTTCCAGCAGGAAAAAGAAAAATCAGCTGTGGTGATGCATTCTAGGGGGCTTCTACCCACACAAATCACCCCAAGTATCCTAGACAGTGTTTACGGCCTGGCCCCAAACGTGCACCAACCTGCATGTTCCCAAGACGGGACAGAGGGCTTGAGAGCCTGGGGGTCTGAATACTAACCCCGAGCCATATGGCTTGAATTTCTCTCGCTTTTTAAAGTACAAAACCATTGTAAAACCAGTCTGAGTCTTTTCATGGGCACACACTGTATCGAAAAATTGACTAATTTTCCATTTCAAAACCTGGTTTACCCTTACCAGGGTGGTCCCTATCACTCCAGTCTCTGAGGTCCTTTTAAAGACTCTTTATGGGAGAAGGTTGAAAGCTTTGAGACTGTTTGTTCTTTCCAGAGATAGACACATTTAAAGCCCCTGTCATGGGCCTAACTGATGTGGTCACATGGCCTGACCGGGGGAGGATAGGATTTGTCCAGCTAAACCCTAAATACGACAGAGATTAAATTCACTGTAAACAAGAGGGATTAAAAATGAAAAGCTGGGCTGGGTGGGATCAAATGACACTGGTCGCCTGAGAATAAAGGCTCCTTGGGAAGTTTGAAAAGTGGTTTAGCAGCCATGGTGCTGGCCTCTTAGGTCCTGTTCACAAAATCAGCAATTATGTATTTAATGGAACAAAGAAAGCAGTGACAGAGGCCTTGGGCAACAGGGTCTGCACTTCTCAAGCCAGGAAGATCCCGCGCTCAGACATCACCTTGGCCGATGTGCTTTCACCAGGCACTCCACCCACGACTACGTGTTACTTCTTGGTAACAAAGGCCCACAAGAAAGTGCCTGCAGCTTTGCTGATATTTCTGCAGCTGGTCTCCAAACACCTGCAAGTGTTTTTCCAGGAAGAAAACTTTAGGAAGAAGGCCTCTCCCACCTGGATATTCTTAGCATGGGGCTTCAACCACACGCCAGCAGGTACAGGTGTGTGACCACAACTCCGCTCTCTACAGCAGATGCTTTTCCACGCTGCCACTGGGAATCTGCGGACACAGAGAGACGGGGTCCAGACATGGGGCCAGACTTAGGCTAACCTTTGCAGTGCTGGATATGTAGCCCTTGTGGTCTGGTGCAAAGACCTCATCTCAGGCCAAGTGGGCTAGAAAGCATGAATTCTCTTCTCTTCTTCAAAAATTACAACAACAACAACAACAAACCACCAGAAACAAAAACTAAACAGAGAATCTGAAAATTTTGGAAATATTTGAAAGCATTTGTTATTGTTCAGTCACTAAGTCATGTCCAACTCTTTGTGACCCCATGGACTGCAGCATGCCAGGCTTCCCTGTCCTTCACTATCTCCCAGAGTTTGCTCAAACTCATGTCCATGGAGTCAGTGATGCCATCCAACCATCTCATCCTCTGTCACCCCTTCTCCTCCTGCCCTCAATCTTTTCCAGTGAGTTGGCTCTTCGTATCAGAGAGCCAAAGTATCGGAGCTTCAGCATCAGTCCTTCCATGAATATTCAGAGTCTATTTCCTTTAGGATGGACTGGTTGGATCTCCTTGCAGTCCAAGGGACTCTCAAGAGTCTTCTCTAACACCACAGTTCAAAAGCACCAAGTTTTCAGTGCTCAGCCTTCTTTATGGTCCAACTCTCACATCTGTATATGACTACTAGAAAAATGATAATTTTGATTATGCAGACCTTTGTCCGCAAAGTGATGTCTCTGGATTTTACTACATCGTCTAGCTTTGAAAGCATCCTGGATGTCAAATAGCCAGGTGTGTGGACCTATTGTCCTGTCCGGATCAGAAATACGTGAAAGCTTTGACAGAGAGAGAGAAAAAGAATACAAAGCAAGTTTAATCCCATCATCCAGAGAGCACCTCTGCTAAGATCCGGATGCATGAACTTGCAGCTTGTCCCTGCCCTGTGTTTGTCGCGGTGATCTCTCAGGCTTCAGAGATGAGTGTAGGGTGCAGCTGGCCTGTGAGTGGGAACTCTCGTAGCAGGGATGGCTTAAAGGTAGAGGGATGAGCAACAGACTTTGCTCATGGCGACACTGGACACAGACATGTAGCAACACAGCCCTGGGGTGGGAACCAGCATTTCCGGCGGTTTTCTGAGCCTCTTTGTGGTGGGAACTGGGAATATATAAAACAGACATTAAGTTATATATAAAATTGAAATAATTTCTTACTTTTAATAATTTTACATAGTGTTTTTTTGTCTTGCTCTACTTATCAGTACGGTTGGAGAAATTGAGATCTCACCTCTTACTGACTGAGACGACAGCCGAGGCAGCCCGCACAAATTACTAAACTTGTGGAAGCCCCAAAGTTTATTGTTCCTGTTTGAGAACAATGTATGTGCCTCTTTTATGCTCCTCCAGAAAGCACGCACATGGCTATGTGACGGCCAGTGTTTCTCCTTAACTCCACCAGATGTGGAATTGTATTTGTGCTGTCACGTCCAGTAAGTCACACGGGCGGACTCTGCAGACACATCTGCTTCCCATGTGAGCCCTCACCTGCTGAGAGGCCGATGACAGCACACGGCTCTTTGATGGGGCTCGGATGAGCTTTCTCCTTAACCGCATAAGCCATCCATTTGCCTTCCGTGAGGCGGAGCGGCGGAATTAGGGCACGCGCAGGCTCCTCCAGGGACCTGCCTTTCACAGTGCTATTCCTGCGTCCCTGGATCTCAGATGGCCAGCTGTGTGGAGCTGTTGTCCTGCCCAGGTCAGAAGCATGGCCTCCGTGGTCACAGTGTGGCAGGTGGGTGAGCTGCAGTGAGTCACCAAAGCTGAATAGTGTACACACATCTGATGGTGATGGAGGCGATGCTGATGTGGGGGTGCGGTGGGTGTGGGAAGGTGGTTGATATTGATCAGATCAGTCACCTTTTCCGCAAATCCCCCGGACTAGTCCACACCTTGCACAGATGTGCCTCCAGCTGCTACTAACAGGTGCTGCCAACAGGTGCGTCCTCCTGATTGGTCTTTTGGCCTCTGACTTTCTTCTCTGCTTTCCAGATAAATCTATCTTTTGTCTATCATCTACCTATCAATTTTTGTCATTGTTGCTATTGTTCAGTCACTAAGTTGCGTTCGAATCTTTGCAACCCCATGGACTGTGGCCCAACAGGCTGCTCTGTCCATGGGATTCCCCAGGCAAGAATACTGTAGTGGGTTGCCATTTCCTTATCCAGGAGATCTTCCCAACTTGTGTCTCCCATATTGGGAGGTGGAATCTTTGCCCCTGAGCCACCGGAAGCCCGTCTATCTATTAATCTACCTATCTATGTATCCATCTATCTATCCTATTCCAGGGGTGAAAATATAAAATCTCTTCATGTAGAATAAACCTTAATTCCTTCCCAAACTGAATCCATAGTTACGTTTGTGAAGACTAAGAAGAAAGGAACTCATTTTGCTATTTCCATTACGCCTTACATTCAGATCACTGTGTGATCAGGGCTGAGTCTCTGGTCGGTGAGTGAGGCACCCAGGGTGCAAAATTTAAGGGAGTATTTACTCTCTGGGTCCTGCAAGTTATTCTCCACCTGCCAGGAAAGCAAGGGCACGATGTCAACATGAACACAGAGAGCAGAGGGGAGATGCCAGGGTGCTGGGGAAGCTTGGCAATGCCCCTTGGCTGCACCTTGTAATCTCAGGACATGAAGGTGGAGGAAATCTTTAAGGGGTAAATGTCTGTCCAACCCTATCTGAGCCCTTATAAGATTATGACTTTAGAAACTTGTGATTGCTTTTACCTTGGCTCTCCAGAACTTCAGAACTAGACTTGCAGTCTAGTTAGCACTGTGATAGGAGGTGTTTTGAATTCATTGCCCGATGTCTTGCTGTTGTCAACAGCAACCTCTGAAATAATTAGGCCAATAATGTGGAGATTCTAGAATTCAGCCATCTGGTCAACCTTACTGCTGCTGCCTAGTGCTGTCGCCCATCACTTACCGCCTCCCTGAGTTATGTCATCACCCATGGCTAGGCACTTCTCCTAAAGCACCAGCCCCACTTCATTGAATGAAAAGAGTTGAGAGCACCCCACCAGAGTAGCCAGAGCTTTCACCAACCTTCTTTCATGCAAAGCATTGCTCCCACACCCCACTTCATCCTTCCATCCTTCCCTCCTCTCTAAAGCTGGCCTCTCCATGTGTATCCTGGATTCCATCCCTTCCAACACTCTTGGTAGGAAACCATCTCTACAAATACCACCCCGCCTCCCATCAACTGTCGATATTCCTTCTAGCACAGACTTCACACCAGCAATGTATCCTTCAGTTAAGTCATATTTTAAATTATTATTATAAAAGTAATACATCATCATGGTAAAAAAAAAAAAAATTCACAGAAAGATGCTAAGTGAAGAGTAAAAACCTTTTCCTCTCTCCACCTTGATCCTCATCCCACATTTTACTGATGCCCTCTAAGAGTTTCTGGTTTCGGTTATGCTGCGGCTGTCATTACAATATTAAACAATGTGCTTAGACATCTGTTTCCAAGCCCATCACCCACATGCAGCCGGCACTTCCTCTCTGTCCTGAAAGAGGAGGGAGACAGCAAGAGGGCCCTTCATCCCTCCACCCTCCCTGGCGTTTGTTTTGCCCCATCATCTTCAGTCTCTCTTATCTTCTACAGCCTTAAGTGGTGTATTTCAGATACGAGCTCTCAGCTTTGATGGACCATCTGAAGGACACATAAGCATTTTCAAAATACAGATAAGAGACTTTTCCCTTTTCAGATCAACTAAACACCCATGGCAACTGCACCACAGCATTACATAGGAGTGGCGATTGATTCCCATGAGCAACCAGGGTGGAGAGCTATGGAAAGAGACATTTTTATTCAGTGTCAGGAAACCAAGGTGAAGGGACAATAATGGTAAGTAAAATCACTACGAAGAGCTCTCCCAGATAAGAGAAATAAGATGGAGCCAAGAATAAGAAAACCAAATGTGATTTTTAATAAAGTTAAACAGAGATTTATCATATGACCAAGCGATTCCACGGCTCAGTAGTCACCTAAGAGAAATAAAAAAACACACATTCACATAAAAACCTACACACAGATGCTTATAACAGCTTTATTCATAATGGTCAAAAACTGGAAATGGTGCAAATGGCTATCAACGGGAGAATGGGTAAACAAATTGTGATATAGCTATACAATGGAATATTACCCAGGAGTTAAAAGGAATGAACTGTTTATATGTACAAAAACATGTGTAAATCTCAAAAGTATCATGCTAAGTGCACTAAGCCACACCGAGGGTTATGTTATGGATAATTCTATTTGTATGATATTCTGGAAAAGGCAAACCTACAGTGACCAAAACTAAACCAGTTAGTTGCCAGAAGCTGGGTGTGGGAAGAAAGATTGTTTACAAAGAGGCATAAGGGAAGTTTCTAGAAGAAAAGGAAGCTATGCTCACCACTATGCCACCACCATCACCAATGCCGAGCTTTTAAATGGATGTGCATATTCTACTTGTTGATTGTGGTAGTAGCTACACAACTAAACATTTGTCAAAATTCATCAAACTGCACAATTATAAAGGTAAATTTTACTACTTGAAGATCACACTTCAATAAACTTGATTTTTAAAAGTAACTGTGAATCTTTTCTAATGTGAATACACGGGAATTCGAGCAAGTAAAAATTAACGCTCTAGAAGAACTGCAGCCATAAAAATTTAGACTGAGACATGTTAAAGGAGTAGGTTTATGGTACTGTGTTGAAATCACTCTTTGAGACTCATCCATGTAAGTCTTATGGCTAATTTCTCACTGCAGTTAAATTTTTTAATTTTCCCATATCATGAAAGTGAAAGTGAAAGCGCAAGTTGCTCAGTCGTGTCGGACTCTTTGCGATCCCATGGACTTGACAGTCTATGGAATTCTCCAGGCCAGAATACTGGAGTGGGTAGCCTTTCCCTTCTCCAGAGGATTTTCCCAACCGAGAGATCGAACCCAGGTCTCTCACATTGTAGGTGCATTCTTTACCAGCTGAGTCTCAAGGGAAGCCCAGGAATACTGGAGTGGGTAGCCTATCCCTCTCCAGCAGATCTTACTGACCCAGGAATTGAACCGGGGTCTCCTGCATTGCAGGCAGATTCTTTACCAACTGAGCTACTAGGGAATCCTTCCCATATCATACCAACATTTAAAAAACTCTTTTCTAAGTTATTATACCTTTTGTTGCTGTAGAGTATAATTTTTTCATGCTTTATAATTATAGCAGAGATGGTAAATTTCATGGATATATTTTCAGTGTGGTCACCATATTGAACTAATTTACTACTAATAGACACTATGGCATGCAAATAAAGTTAACTTTTCCCTTGCTTTCCCATATTTATCGATTTTACACTTTTTCATGAAGTTTCTAAAATTTCCAAAACAAAGTTGGGCAGCCTCTATAATAGTTGATATGTAGATATGTTTCTAATTTCGGAGATGAAATGCTATATTCATGTTCATCAGTGCCAGGGTTTTGGATAGATACTGTTACTTAAGGAAGTATTTTTCTATTCAGTTTATGACACACTTTAGAAATAATTCTATATTCAACTTTAACAAACTTTTTTTTTAACCATTAATTAAGATTGTAATATGGCTTTTCTCCTTAGTCTCTAAATTTGATGACTTATAAGAGTAAATTAGTTGACGATGAATCAACTATACCTTCCCAAAGTAAAACCACTATTTTTTTAATATAATTAAAACATGTTAGTTATATTTTGTTCCTTTTTGTTTCTGAGTGATCTGTATTTGTTTCCTGAACACTTTATTTAGCGTTTTTAAATTATTTAATAGATGAGTTATCAGAATTTTTTTCTGGGCTTTCTTTTTCAGGTTTAGCTATCAGAATTGAACTTGTAATACCATTTTGCCCACTCCTCAACACACATTTTTTTCCTTTGAACTTGAATCTTAATTCTAAAATTAAGTACTTTTTCCTATTTCATAATTAAGGCATATTTATTTAAGAAAAAATTAAGTACCAATAAGAAATAATTAAGCAAATATATTGATGATAATGGGATACTGAAGTTACAAATAGATGAAGGAAGCTAAGAGGGATCCTACAGTACTGGACTGGGATTAAAGTATCCATGGGACGTCGTATATGTGGCCGTTCCAGCTCCGCCTTTGAGGGGACGTAGGCAGCAACACCACGCCAGGGATGAGCATCCTCGCACCCGGATGTAGGTGTCCAAGAGCCACTCATTCCTGAAAGGAATCGGAGTCACCTGGAGAAACAGCTTGTATCAGGGCTGGGAGGCTAGAACATCTCATTGTAAGAGCAAGAACAGAAGCACTGAACCCATGGCAGGGATGGGACAAAGGATGTGAACAGATGCCAAGTAGCCGGGACTTCCACTAACAATATAGGGCACAATTTGAGTATCAAAATAAGGAATGACACCAATGCATCATAACCCACTGAGTAAAACAGACAGTCACAAATAAATAAGGATAAGAGAAAGCTCTCCTAAGACTTGAAAGCCAGCTATGAGTGCAGAAGATGAGATGGATTTAGCAAATCACCATTTTTGACAACTACTGTGGGAGAAGGCAATGGCACCCCACTCCAGTACTCTTGCCTGGACAATCCCACGGACGGAGGAGCCTGGTAGGCTGCAGTCCATGGGGTCACGAAGAGTCAGACACGACTGAGCGACTTCACTTTCACTTTTGACTTTCACGCATTGGAGAAGGAAATGGCAACCCACTCCAGTGTTCTTGCCTGGAGAATCCCAGGGACGGCGGAGCCTCATGGGCTGCCGTCTATGGGGTCGCACAGAGTCGGACACGACTGAAGCAACTTAGTAGCAGTAGTAGTAGTACTATAGTGATATTGTTGCCATTTTCTCCTCTGGGAGATCTTCCCAACCCAAGGTTCAAACCCACATCTCCTTCATCTCCTGCACTGGCAAGCATATTCTTTTTTTTTTTTTTTTTTACCACTGAACCATCAGGGAAGCCCATACTATTGCAATAACACATCACCAAAAATCAATGGATCCTAAAAGTGAAAGGTTGAAGTGAGTGAAAGGTTGAAGACAAATAGGATATTTACACATCACTTCCACAAAATACTTATTAACTGCAAAGGGGAAAAAGTAACTTTACAAAAGAGAATCTTGGTAGACATCATGTTAACCCAGTGGTCAGTGTCAAAATCACCAGTAATAGGATGAAACAAAATCATCTGGAACCTGCTGGGATGCAATAGGAAAAACAGAGCATCATGTCTATGATATTCCTGACAAATGTGAATAACCTGAATCTAATCAAGGGGCGCAGCACATGATAGATAGCTTGTAATCTTCAAGAGTGTTTAGATCATGAAAGGCAAAGGAAGATTAAGAATTTTTTCCAGAATGAGGAAAGAGACAATTCGACTATAACTCATGACCTGGGTTGAGTCCTTTTGCTCTAAACGGACATTGTTAAAACAAGTGATAAGACTTGAAAGGAAACTGAGACTAGAAGACTAGTAATGCATTACCTTTAATTTCTTGACTCCATTGGCTGTCCCGTGGGCTGTGCAGGAGAATGACCCTGTTTGCGTGAAACACACGGCGGAGTATTCGCAGGTGACGGGGCACGTGGCTGCAGCGTTTTCTCAAATAATTCAGGGAAAAGGTTCCCCGTGCTAGTCTTGCAACTTTCCTATTGCTTTAAAATTATTTCAAAATAAAACATAAAAGAAAAGACTTAAATTATCGTAATGATTCAACATTGGCAATGTGTATCAAGAATCTTAAAATCCATATATCTTTGACCCAGAAATGCCACTACAGAGGAAAGAGCCTGAGAATGTAATCACAAATGTCTGCAAAGATTTAACTTGAAAGTTGTTCATCCAAGTTATTCATAGGTAAAAAAATGAGAACCAACCTAAACATATTACAATAGGATTTGGGAACATAAATTATGTTAAAACCATGAAATGGAATACTACTGCAACTGTTAAAGAAGATGTTTAGAAAATATTTAATGGCTTGGAAAAATATTTGTGATACATTATGGAGTGGAGAAAGCAGGTTTGAAAGCAGCATATTCAATCCATCCATTATTGAAACAACATAAAAATAAGCACCATGCATGTAGTGTGTATGTGTGCATGTGTGTGTATGACATGTAAAGAGCAAGTTAATCAGACTCTTTACCGTGGGGAACCCTAGGGCCCTCAATGTTCCGATGTGCACTGTAGGTCTCCAAATCCAGGATCAAGTCAGCTGTGTTTCCCAGACATAATTTGACCACAGAACTCTTTCGCTTTCAGGATTTCTGAGCCCTGTTTGGGCACATCTCTGAAAGCACCCAGAACTTCGGAGGTTCACCTTTAGTTTCCTTTCACTTTAATTTCCCAATTTATCCCCAATCCTATGATATTCTACTATGTGTCACTATACACCGCCTCATTATTTTTGAAATGAAAAGTGTAGTGTTATAAATTAATAATCGACAACAAAGATTGGACTCTCCTGCAGGAGGTCCTGGGGATCTTGGGGAAGACCCAAAGGAAGATACGGCCCGTTAAGGATGTCTTGTTACCCTACCTGGACACCCTCTTTCTAGCCAAGGGCTCCCTCTGAGCTGCTGCAGGAGGACGGCTTTGGTGGAGACCTGCTTCTCCCTCATGCACCCTCCCCCACTCCCAACCAAAGCAGTCGGCTCAGAAACACGTCAGTCGGGCAGATGGTCACCACTAGCCAGTGGCACAGAAGCTTCTCCGAAGGGCAGGGAGAGGGGGAACACTTTGCTTAGCTGCTGTTATCTCAGAGAGATCGACCATGCTGGAAGAAAGGCACCCTTTCACAAGCCCCTTGGGATGGAGGCTGACCTGTTACAGGGACCTGCTCTAGTGACAATAGGTGACCATCAAATCCCCCTTCTGATCATGCCACTCAGGTGGGGTTTCTGGGAAAATTAAATGACATGGTGTGCACACGGTACTTAGCCCAGTTCCAGGCGCAGAGTAAGTACACAGTAAATGCTGGTGGTCTCTGGCATCATCGGTAGCCAAGGAGATAAGGGTCTGGAGAGCTGCAAACCCTCCTGTTGTGCTAAGTGGGGTGAGAAGCAAAAACCTTGTCCACAGGGCCTCCCCCTGCCCTTTCTGAGTCAGGAGGGAAGAAAGCACCACAGAGATGGGGATTAAGAAAACTGTTGTACCTATTGACCCTCCTGTCTTGACTGATTTGCCTAGAAGGATATACATAATATTAAAAAGGCTTTATTTTCTCTGATCATCACTGCTTTCAAAGCAGAAAGGGTAACAGGCGGAACTGTGGCCCCTAGTGTTATCCCAGGAACATTCATGTTGCTGTTGTTCAGGCACTCATTCGCGTCCAACTCTTTGTGACCCAATGGACTGCAGCATGCCAGAGCTCCCTGTCCTTTACTGTCAAAGAGTTTGCTCAACTCATATCTATTGGGTTGATGATGCCATCCAACCATCTCATCCTCTGTCACCTCTTTCTTCTCTTGCCCTCAGTCTTTCCTGGCATCAGAGTCTTTTCCAGTAAGTCAGCTGTTTACATCAGGTGGCCAAAGTATTGGAGCTTCAGCATCAGTCCTTCCAATGAATATTCAGGGTTGATTTCCTTTAGGATTGACTGGATTTATCTCCTTGTTGTCCAAGGGACTCTCAAGAGTCTTCTCCAGCCCCACAGTTCAAAAATAAACATTCTCCTATTCTCAGCCTTCTTTATGGTCCAACTCTCACATCTGTACATGACAACAGGAAAAAACATAGCTTCGACTATACAGACATGTGTCAGCAAAGTGATGTCTTTTTTAATATGCTGTCTAGGTTTGTCATAGCTTTCCTTCCAAAGTTGGGTTGGGTGAAAACTGGGCTGCAATTTTGATTAGTTCAGCTCTAGCTTCAAGAGTTCTGAAACAGAGTTGAGACTTCTCCTTCCAGAAAGACCTCAAGATTGTAAGATCCCAAGATGGCAAGACCTAAAGCCTGGGGATCTTAAGACCCCAAGACAGGAAGAGTGTCAATCACATGACACCACCCTCAGCCCTTGAATTTCTCCTGGGTATCTAACACAGCATATGTCCCACATGAGAGAATTACTAGGCTAAGAGAATTTACTTTAGAATTCCTACAGATTCAAACCAAAACCCAAGCCCACTGGATCAACAAGCTTTACCCAATTTCTCCTGGACCTGGAAAGATTGACCTTGACCTTCTCTAGCAGGTTTGCTCTTCTGCTGCCCTGTCCCTAAGTTCAGCAAGTGGCCCTGGACCACCTAGTAGTGGCTGATCCTTCTGGAGTTCATTCTTTAAGAATTTTTGATGTCAGGACTTCCCTGGTGGTCCTGTGGTTAAGTGGTTAAGAATCTGCCTGTCAATCCAGGGGACAGGTTCAATTCCTGGTCCGGGAAGATCCCACATGCCATGGGGCAATTAAGTCTGTGAGCCACAACTACTGAGCATATGTCCTGCAACTTTTGAGCCTATGTGCGCTGGAGCCCATGCTTTGCAACAAGAGAAGCCACTGCAATGAGAAGCTCTCTCACTGCAACGAAGAATAGCTCTGCTCACCACAACTAGAGAAAGCCCGTGCACAGAAACAAAGACCCAGAGCTGCCAAAAATACATAAAGTCATGAATTTTAAAAAATTCACGGTGTCAACAGTTCCAAGATAGCATTTTGGGTTACCCAGTGATCTCTTATTATTGTCAAAGGAGAGATCTTAATGCTTCCTGCTTCAGCTTAATTGCAAGTACAACCCCCAGGACACTGATTCCCCCCCACCCCCCGCCCCAAAGTTACTCATTTTAAATTGAAGGAAAATTGCTTCACAATAGTGTGTTGGCCTCTGCCACACACCAACATGGGTCAGCCATAGGTATACAAGGGCAGGACACTGATTTTTGACTAACACTTACTGGACTTCCCTGGTGGTTCTGCTGCTGCTGCTGCTGCTGCTGCTGCTAAGTCACTTCAGTTGTGTCCGACTGTGCTACCTCATAGACGGCAGCCCACCAGGCTCTGCCATCCCTGGGATTCTCCAGGCAAGAACACTGGAGTGGGTTGCCATTTCCTTCTCCAATGCATAAAAGTGAAAAGTGAAAGGGAAGTCGCTCAGTCATGTCCGACTCTTCGCGACCCCATGGACTGCAGCCTACCAGGCTCCTCTGTCCATGGTATTTTCCAGGCAAGAGTACTGGAGTGGGGTGCCATTGCCTTCTCTGCCTGGTGGTTCAGACAACCAAAAATCTGCTTGCAATGTGGGAGACTTGGGTTCCATCCTTGGGTTGGGAAGATCCCCTGGAGAAGGGCATGGCAACCCACTGCAGTGTTCTTGCTTGGAGAATTGCATGGACAGAGGAGCCTGGTGGGCTACAGTCCATGGACAGAGGAGCCTGGCAGGCTGCAGTCCATGGACAGAGGAGCCTGGCGGGCTACAGTCCATGAACAGAGTAGCCTGGCGGGCTGCAGTCCATGGAGTGACGAAGAGTCAGACTCTGCCAAGTGACTAATACTACTAATACTTCTACTATTAATACCCCCAGGTGCCAGGGATTGACCTAGGCCCTTTTTTCTATATTAACATAATCTTTACAACAACTCTATAAGAAATATATTACTCTGCTTACTCTAAATATGAGCAAATGGAGGTTTAAAGGGTTAAGTGACTCAGGCTGCACAGGAGGCTTGCGAAGACCGAGTCTCTTGCCTGCAAACCCAAGGCTCTTCCTCGCCTGCCTTGGTTTCCCCCCAGAGCAGTCAAGACAAAAGTATACAGAAGGTCAGCTCCCACATGAAGCCAGCAGCCATGAAGATGGGTGCACATGGCCAGTTTCAGGAAAACGGAACAGGATAATAGACCTGGGGGCCTCCAAGAGAAATGTGGAAGGACCCACAGTTAGCAGTTACCAGCCAGTGATGACCCAGGGCCTCACAGGGCCAAGACCAAGCTGGGACAAGTGCAGGCACTAGAGCAAGGAGGGGCTCCATCCTGGGTCCCAGTCCGTCTCAAAGCTGAGGCCAAGGGAGACCGGCCAGCCATTCCCTGAGGCCAGAAGTCCCCATGCCGTGTGAGATGAGTAAGGGATGCCCAGACCGGCACAAGAGCCGTTGAAGGCAAACAGCCACAGCTGGCAGAGGGCCTGTAGGGTATGCAGAGTGTCCTCCTGAGACAGGGCTGTGTTTCAGCAGATAAACAGGGAGCTGCACGACTGGTAATTAAACTGGATTAATGACTACCCACCAGAGGCTCTTGCCCCCAGTAGATGCCTCCCTTTTCGATTAGAGGAAGCTTAGCCCAGGCGGTTGTTTGATATCCATGAACACTCCATACACTGCCAGAGACACATTTCCTAAAGAAAGGATGAGAGGTGAGTTAACACGAGTGGTTCCCACACATGTGCGTTTTTAAACAGAAAAGGATGCCACCGGACATTTGACCTCAAAACTCCACCCTTCAAGCTTGAAAACTAAAGAAGACAATGTAGTACATTTTCACTTGCTAGCGCATTTTTAAAAATGAAGAGGGCATTGACTCATGGTTGGCAAACGTTCTAAAGAGCCTGTCACTCCATCCAGCGCCCCTCCCCCGCCCGGTGACTGAGGGGGAAGTGACAGATGGCATCTGCGTGGACTTCAGCACAGCTTTTGATTCTGTTCCACACGATTTATTCATCAAACCCAAAATAAACAGGCCTCCGCCCCACAGCTTGGAGGTGGCACGCGGCCGGCTTCAGAATTCGCTTATTAATCTTATCAGCAGCCCAGCCTCAGCCGGGGGCTCCCAGGGTGGGGTGTCACACAGACCCAGGCAACAGGGCCTTTGTCTTCCTCTGGGCCTTCAGAGGCATCTCAGAGAGGTTCTGAGGGGTCAGCGGGGAGAGGGAAACCAGGCTCCCCAGAAGGGCTGGCCTGGGAGACATTGTTTCCTGGGGACTGTGTAGGCACTGGCCTGCTTCCAGTCTAAGCCTGGAAAGTGCTTTGGGATGGAGGTCAGCCCAGTCCCAAGCCTGAATCTGGAGGAACGCGGCCGTGTGGGAAGCAGATGCTGCAGGGAGCCATGGAGACCCTGGAGAGGAGGCCACCCCAGCGACCTCATTGCACTATTTCATTGGGTGCAGAATTAAGGGGTTTGGGAGAAAGGAAGGGAGGGAGACTTACCCATGTCCTTTCGGGATGGCTGATTTAACCAGGAATTTCTCCTCCCCAGTTCAGGGGAGGCAGCACCCGACAGACCCAAGAGCCGGCATGGGGTCCAGGAGCAGCTGTGGCTGTTTGGGCACCATGTCGTGTCCAACTCTTTGCGACCCCATGGACTGCAGCATGCCAGGCTTCCCTGTCCTTCACCGTCTCCTAGAGTTTGCCCGAGTTCATGTCCATTGAATCGGTGATGCCATCCAACCATCTCATCCTCCGTCACCCTGTTCTCCTTCTGCCTTCAATCTTTCCCAGCATCAGGGTCTTTTCCAATGAGTCAGTTCTTCACATCAGGTGGCCAAAGTATTGGAGCTTCAGCTTCAGCGTCAGTCCTTCCAATGAATATTTACGACTGATTTCCTTTAGGATGGACTGGTTTGATCTCTTTGCCGTCCAAGGGACTCTCAAGAGTCTTCTCCAGCGCCACAGCTGGAAAACATCAATTCTTCCACGCTCTGCCTTCTTTATTGTCCACCTCACATCCACACACGACTATCGGAAAGACCATAGCCTTGACTATACGGACGTTTGTCAGCAAAGTGATGAGCAAAGGGAGGCCAAATCACACCCCAAACCTCTTCCCCCAACACAGAAGTCGTGATTTTAGAGATATAAGAAGGGGCAAGGCAGACCCCAGGCAGTGGGTCTGCTTGGTCATTCATTAATTCATTCAGCCATTAATTCATTCCACCTGTACCTCTGGCCCTGAGAAGGTCTAGGGTTGATCGGCTAAGCTTTCCTGCAGGGTCTCAGATGCACCTGTCCAGAGAGTGAGTGCAGACAGGCGAGGACATTGACAAAGCAAGCCCAGAGGGAGACAAAGACCTCGAAACGGTCAGCGGCTCCCCAGCTCCGGCTGGTGGTAGCCATGGGGTAAGAGCTCAGTGTCTGCCCAGAGTCATCATCCTTACAGGGAAGCCTGAAAACAAGCTTGCCTGTAAAGTCCAGGGAGCATCAGTCATTAAACGCTGGCCCAAACCACACGACTCCATGAGCTTGGTTTAGACTATGTATGTGGTCAGTTTGCAACTCCCACCCTGCAGGCCCTGGGGTTGCCTGGCCCACCTTGGGCACAGATTCCTGGCATCCTACTTCACCTCGGTCCCAGATTACAGGTCACAGGTCACAGGCATCAATCCCCTGGAACACAGGATGAATGGAGACCCACACAATGGAAATGGGGAGGATGTTCGGACAATTGACCACTGAGAGGGGAAAAAAAATGTCTCCCTAGAGTGAGAGAAGAGTCACACACAAGGAGAAACACTAACTGAATCTGAAGTTTACTGGGAAGACACATCCTTTGTTTCCAGCTCATGCAGGGCCCAGGACCCCTGCCCTCCTGCCACCCCTACTTCTCTGTGTCCTGGGACAGCCCCTCCTCCTCTATCCAGATTTTATTTTAATGTTTACGTTTTTATTGGAGTACAGTTGATTTACAATGTCGTGCTAGTTCGGCTGTACAGCAAAGTGATTCAGTTTTGCTTACATATGTATGTTGTTTTTGTTCAGTTGTTGTGTCTGACTCTTTTTGACCCCATGAACTACAGCACGCCAGGCCTCCCCGTCCATCACCAACTCTCAGAGTTTACTCAAGCTCATGTCCATTGAGTCAGTGATGCCATCCAACCATCTCATCCTCTGTTGTCCCCTTCTCCTCTTGCCCTCAATCTTTCCCAGCACCAAGGTCTTTTCCAATGAGTTGGTTCTTTGCACCAAAGAAGAACCAGTGGCCAAAGTATTGGAGCTCCAGCTTCAGCATCAGTCCTTGCAATGAATATTCAGGGCTGATTTCCTTTAGGATTGACTGGTATATATATATATCTTCCTTTTCAGAATCTCTGCCCTTGTGGGTTATTACAGGATATTAAATATGTTTCCCTGTGCCATACAGGCAGTCTTTGCTATTTATCTGTTTTATATATTGTTGTTGTTCAGGAGTATCTGACTTTTTTACGACCCCTTGGACTGTAGCACACCAGGCCTCCCTGTCTCTCACCATCTCCTGGAGTTCACCCAAGTTCAGGTCCATTGAATTGGTGACATGATGGTTGGCCCTCCAACCATCTCATCCTCTACCGCCCTCTTCTCCTTTATACTGTAGTCTGTATTTCTTTCCAACCTTAAATCGGAGATTTAAAATGTACCATCTGAAGCATGCTGCCCCAATTTTTTGGACCCCCAAGGAACCAACTCATTGGAGAACACCCTGATGGTTTTCTCTGAAAGACTGAAGCAAAAGGTGAAGGGGGTGGCAGAGGATGAGATGGTTGGATGGGATCACTGACTCAATGGACATGATTTGAGCAAGCTCCGGGAGATAGTGGAAGACAGGGGAGCCTGGCGTGCTGCAGTCCATGGGGTCTCAAAGAGTGGGACACGACTGAGCGACTGAACAGCCAAGATAAAGACACCGGTCCTCACCTGCTCTCCGCCCCTGTGTGTTTTGGGTCCCACCATATTCTCTCCTTCCTTCACCATAGGGGCCAGGCTCTTTCACAAGCTCTCCTTGCTCCTGGGAATCCCAGCTCCTTCCTGCCTCACACTAATCATCCTAGAAGTCTCCGTGTGAACATCCCTTCCTAGGAAGCCTTTCCTGCCCCGTTATTACTTTCCAAGCTCGCCTTCCTTCCCTCAAGTCACTTCCCACAATTGTACCCAAACTGCAACCTGTGTGATCGGACTGTTTACCTTCCTGCTGGGCTGGGGAGGCCCTGTGGGCAGGGAGCTCCCTGCCTATTCACCACCAAACCACCAGCCCTGTTCCTAAGTACCCATGGAGTAGAAAAGTGTCAAATAAAACTATTGTGTAGAAAATACCAGTGGTTTTCATTGACTTCATGCTAAATCGTCAGGTGGATCTTGATGCAGGCAGTGTTAGAATTGCGGGGTCCCCATCAAAGCAGGTCCTGTGACACTGCCCTGGCAACAGCCAGGTCAGAGCTGGGACACTCTAGTTGGGCAATTGTTTTGTTCTTTTTGTTGATACTATTTGAAATATAATAGGTAGACTGGAAAAGTTCTATCTTCTGGAGGAGCAACACAATTCAATTCTTTTTATTTTCTTTGTAGGTTTTAAAATTTTATTTGCGTGCAATTTTTAAATATTACACTCCATTTACAGTCATTACAGAATATTGGCTATATTCCCTGTGTTGTATAATACATCCTTGAGCCCACCTTACACCCAATAGTTTGTACCTCCACTCCCCCACCTTTATATTGCCCCACTCACTGGTAACCACTGGATTGTTCTTTATATTTGTGAGTCCTTTTCTTTTTTGTTATATTCACTAGTTTGTTGTATTTTTTAGATTCCACCTAAGTGATATCATACTATTTGTCTTTCTCTGCCTGACTTATTTCACTTTAGTATAATGGTCTCCAAGTCCATCCATATTGCTGCAAATGGCAAAACTTCGTTGTTGTTTTTTCTTGTTGTTATGGCCGAGTGGTATTCCATGTATATATATAGATCACATCCTCTTTATCCATTCATCTTATGATGGACACTTAGGTTGCTTCTGTAGGTTGGCAATTGTAAATAATGCTGGAGTTACTGGGGTACATGTCTCTTTCCGAATTAGTCTTTCTGTTGTGGGTTTTTTTTAATACATACCCAGGAGTGGAATTGCTGGGTCATAGGGCAGCTGTCTTTTTAGTTTTTTGAGAAACCTCCCTACTATTATCCATAGTAGCTGCACCAACTTTCATTCCCACCAAGAGTACAGAGTTCTCTGTTCTTCTCATCCTCACCAGCATTTATTATTTATACTCGCTACTCTGATGGCCATTCTGACAAGTTGAGATAATGCCTTATTATAGTTTCGATCTGTACGGCTCTGTTGTTATTTGCTCTAAGGTGTCTGGGGCCCTGGTTCTCTTTACCCTCACACTCTGTCTGGCCTACAGTCCATGTTCCCTGGAGAATTCGGTGGCAGGCAAGCCTCGGATGAGAAGCCACGGGGCCTGGGCGGGACGTGCCAGCCTGCGCAGTGGCTGCACCCGGAGCCCTCATGACACTGGAGGCCCACAAGGCGCCCCCCTGTCCTCCAGCTCCCTGAGCAAAGCAGGGGAAGGGGTGGCTGACCTCCTCCTGAGCGACCTGTCCAGGTGCTTCCCAGTCTTAAGCTCCTGTGACTTTCAAATATCTTGGGCTCAATGGTCAGGACTCCAAAGAGGGATCAGGGGTGGGTGGGAATGCTCACAGCCTCACAGCCAGGATCAAGGAAGGTCTGGGAATCGGAGAGAAAACAGCCGACTAAGGGAAAAGGCCTGGGAGGTTGGGAGGCCCTGCTGGGACCCTGGTCAAGAGGAAAGGAAGCTCAGGGAAATTATTTAATGCCGGCATTTCCTAAGCATGACGGTTTGCTTCTTTGAAAGGCCCCCAGGGCCAAATCCCTTGCATCATTCGGCATCATAAAGTGGGGAGGGAGCTTGCAGGGGCATCTGCTCTGCTCACGATGATGATGCTCGGAGGCCTGTCCCCCTCAGCCCTGTCTCTAGAACTGGGATGCGGGGGTTGACATTCGGAAAGGCAGACTCAACCTGGAGAATCTAACCCCCAGTGCAGGAGAGACGACCAAGGGCTCCATGAACCCCAGGTCCCCACTGGGCTCCCCTTGCTTGTGGCCTGGAAAGTGTTAGTCACTCAGTTGTATCTGACTTTTTGCGACACCTTGGACTGTACTCCCCCAGGCTCCTCTGTCCATGGAATTCTCCAGGCAAGAATACTGGAATGGATAGCCATTTCCTTCTCCAGGGGATCTTCCCGACCCAGGGATCGAACCTGAGTCTCCTGCCTTACAGGCAGATTCTTTACCCACCAAGCAGGGCTCCAGAACATCCATTCCAGCAGTGCCCACCGGAGTGGGCCGGGCATGTCACCATCCTCCCTAAGCTATGTTTTTCCTGGAAGGAGAATAAGGAGGCCAGCCTACCTGTCCCCCAGCTGCTCTGAAGAATCGGTGGGGTACTGAGCGTAACTGTAAAACCATAATACTTCCCAGCATCAGACCAGATGAGGCCATGTGGCAGCACTGTTCCCAGCTGTAGACACAGACCGAAAAAGCGCTAACACCCTCCTCTCTCAATGGGCCGCTGCTCTACGCTTTGAGCTTAGAAAAGTATCAGCCAGCTTGATTTCCAGATCGCAAAACAGTGCGGAAATAATCAATGATTTTCCTTTTTTGTGACACAATAGGTTTCTTCAAAGCAAATTAAGTGATTTCTTTTCATATTTGAAGAAATTGAAAGGAATCTTTGGTATTGGGCTCATTGTAATAAAGACCCAAAGAGAAGATGAGATTGAAAAGGCCAAAAACAAAAAATAAAAACAGCAGTGAGAAAAAGATGGATTGACAGCTACTGAGGTCCCCGCGACAGCCCCGGCCTGGAATGTGGCCGGCCAGGTGAAGGGGTCCGCAGGTAACAAGGCCCTAACTTCAAGGTGAACCCAAAAGGCCCTCCAAGGTCAGCCGCACACTCAGGGTCCCCCTGGGGTGCCAGTCACTTTTGTGAATTCCCTCGAAATAGTACGGTTAGAGAACTCCAAGTGAGGAGCATCTGAAACCAATTACAGACTCTGCCAGTTATTTAGGACTTGTGATGTCTCATCCAGCACATTCCTTCCTAAGTCTGTAGGCACCAAGGGTCTAGGTGGCACGTTTCAGCTGGCCACACCCCAGGACCTCCTATATCAGGTAAAATGAGAACGTCAGGGGTGAGGACGCTCTCCAGTCAAGCTCTATTTGCAGTAACAGTCCTTCGAAGGAAGCAGCTGCTCTGGCCTTCCAGCCGACAGAGATGTCACTTACTGCAAAACCACAGCAGCACGTTGAGATGCGAGTTAGTATGTGTCTCAGAACAGAGGAAACCCACATAAGCAGTTGGGGCTTTCTTGTTTCAGCTGAATTTTCTCTTCACTAGAAAACCCTTTATTATGGTTGGTGCAAGAAGATAGCAACCAAGGTTCAGCACGTCCGGGGATCCTAGAATCAGCTCCATCATAGAGAAAGCTGGTCCTGTCCCTTCCCTTCACGGTCCCTCATCTAGAAAAGCAAGGACCTCCCTTTGACCTCAGTTTCTCAGATGGATGCTGGCCCGTTGTACCAGCACAGCTCTTCTCCTGAATCACTGCCTTCTTCTGGCCAAATTTCTTCCTTCATTTTTATTTATTTCCTTATTTTGGGCTGTGCTGTATTTTCATCGCTGCGAGGGCTTTTCTCTAGTTGCAGCAAGTGGGGGCTCGTCTCAGGCCTCTCACTGTGGTGGCTTCTCTTTTTGCAGAGCACAGGTTCTGTAGCTGTGGTTCTCGGGCTTAGCTCCCCTTGGCACATGGGATCTTCCCAGATCAGGGATTGAAACTGTGTCTCCTGCATTGGCAGGTGGATTCTTCACCACTGAGCCACCAGGGAAGTCTCCTTTCCTTCATTTTATGCATCAACTTTCTTTTCATTGTATCTTTGAAGAGACAGGTTTCTGCCTTGCTTCATCTTCACATATTTCCAAGAAACAAGACTGAGACCTGCCTTTCCCTTTTATAACCCGAGGGACACTCTCACTATTTGACATTCTTTGTCCCCTAAGAATAATTTAGGGGAGCCCAGCACAGCTGATCTTAATAAAAGAACCAGGGAAACAATATTCCAAACAAACGCACATCAGTCGTCTCCAACAAAGGAGCAGATTCTGTGGTCCAGAGGTCTTCCAGGATGGCCACCTCTCTCACTGGCCTGGGGAGCTGGCAGGATTGGACACACAGCACTCAATCTTGATGGCGAGAGCTACCATAGGAATAAGGCAGAGCCCCTTGGTGGCTCAGCTGGTAAAGAATCCGCCTGCAATGCGGGAGACCTGGGTTCAATCCCTGGGTTGAGAAATCCCCTGGAGGAGGGCATGGCAACCCATTCCAGTATGCTTGCCTGGAGAATTCCATGGACAAAGGAGCCTGGGGGTGGGGGTAGGGACTACAGTCCATAGTGTCACAAAAAGTTGGACAGGACTGAGCGACTTTCACTTTCACTTTCCTGCAAGCTGGGACCTCCCTGGATTCGGAGCTCTGCCTGTGAGTCGGGCCCCTGACACATGGTTTGCTTTGACCCAGCAACACTTACCTGCAAGCTTGAACAATTCACTCACAGGACACAGGCGCACTGGTGCAAACTGAAGAGGCGATGCCAACCGGAGTCAGAAAGAGTAATCTTTCTCCTTTTCCCTTTAGATCCAGGGCTGTTAGGGTCCTGAGCATCCTGGCCTTTAAGGCACTCAGAGATGCTACCTGCTATGCATAATTGCTTTACGGAGGGTACGGTTTGGAGGAGTTACTAAAATGCATTGATTTAGAAAGACGCAAACTCCTGATAGTGGTAAAGAATCTACCTGCCAATGGAGAAGACATAAGTGACATGGGTTGGATCCCTGGGTCAGGAAGATCCCCTGGAGGAGGGTGTGGCAACCCACTCCAGTATTCTTACTTGAAGAATCCCTGTGGACAGAGCAGACCAGCGGGCTACAGTTCATAGTGTCGCAAAGAGTAGGACACGACTGAAGCAACTTAGTACCCACACGCGCAAACTCCTGATCATAATTTTGTGAATTTTGCACTTCAGTTTTAGATCCAAAATAAAGTTATCTTGGGGTATATACTTCCAACAATCAGCTCCCAACAGTTCTGCCTTCCAGTGACATTGTATCCGAGAGGAGCGCCATTCCACAAGCTTAGGGAAACTTGTTCCTCCCTTCCAGGCTCTCCTTAGCACCATACTCTCTGCCAACAGCCTTCCTTGTTAGCTGGAACTTGTCAGCTGGCAGTTGTTAGCTCCATGGTAATTAACCTCCTCCAGGGCATCTTAGGTGGCCACCAAATGTCAAGAAACTCTAACCTTGCGCTTTTTTTTTTAAGTCATTTTATTATTCTAGGAGGGCTTCCCTGATGGTCCAGTGGTAAAGAATCTGCCTGCCAACGCAGGAGACGTGGGTTTGATCTCTGGGTCAGGAAGATCCCCGGAGGAGAAAATGGCTACCCACTCCAGTATTCTTGCCTGGAGAATTCCATGGGTGGAGGAACTTGGTGTGCTGCAGTCCATGGGGTCACAAAAGAGTCGGACACAACTTAGCAACTAAACAACAACAGCAACATTATTCAGGAAGAATAAAAATGTGTATCGCCAAAATCTAACAGTAATCCAAGTAACCCGCAGTGGCCAGGAGTCAGTGTGAGCCTCTGAAATCTCTGATTATGAAATTGTACATCAATATAGCCAAGTGAATCTATTTTCCAGAATCAGTTCTTCGGAAGACGATTCATAAAGTTTTATAAGCCTGACTTAGAGACAAGCAGAGGGAAAGTCACAAGGAGCTAAATAGCAACGGAAATTTGCACTAATGTATTTCTTTAAATCCTCTACAAACTTTGAAGATGTTATCCGGTGACCTAAGAATGATACTTGGGGATAATCTTGAAACAACAAATGTCTATGCCCTGAACTGAAGCATATGTTGATTTACCCCTTTGGTGATAATATCTATGAATTCTGTAAATCATTCACATTCTTATAGCTATTATGTTGTAATAGACCACCCAGCTTGATGAATACAAGGTTTTAGCTGGAGGAAAAATAACAATTGTGGTTGGAGGCTAAATTCCATTCCAGAAGCTCAGAGCTGAGGACTGTCTTCCCCAAGTAGGGTGGATACTTATTAGTGGGGGAGGGAGAGTCTTGGACAGCAGCAGGTCTCCTGCATCCAGGCACCCTTGGCAATGACACCAGTAGCTTCCCCATCCCCCAGGCTTGTGTGAATGCTCCATTCATCCTTATTCTTCCAGGCAATTGGCCAAAGTTCATTGCTGAGTAGGAATCTGGGGCAAACACCAAAGGAATATACTTAAAGCAAATAACTCAGAAAAAACTCAACAAGCGGCAACTTTCTGCAGTTGCACTGTGCTTTTGTGTTTTTCCTTTTTTTCCCCAGAATGAAGGGATTTCCCCATTTTTGCATCTTTGACCATATTGTGTTTTGTTCTACTGTTTTTGGCACAAACAGAGGAATCCAGGGTCTCATTAACTCACTGATAAATGCACGAGGCCCTTCTCCTTTGTCTGCTGGCCAAGGGGGCTGTTCTGAGGGCTCGGGTGCTGATTCAAGCCTCTGCCATGGTCATTCTGTCCCGGAGATGGTCAGCAACTTCATATTTGTGGTCAGAATGAAGCGCTTAAGAACCGTCTGTAGCTAATGAAGTGCAGCTGACACACAGAAGCATTTGTGAATGGGAAGGATCTGTGGTTTTTTCAAAGCAATTTTGAAATGTGAAAACATTGCAAGTATTAGGTGCTTTCTGGGACAATGTGGGGAGCGAATCTGGTAGCATGGGATTCTTTCACGTAGCTGAGGAAGTCAAGGTACTATAATTAAGTGATCTGAAACAAATTAAAAACCAGAGCTGCAGAGGGCAAAAAACAATGAGAGAATCCTCAGCTCTCAGGACTTCAGCAAAAAATCTGCATTTTAAAACCATGACAGAAATGAGAAGGGGCAGGAATGGTGACCCAATAGGCAGGGTCAGAGTCGCAAACTGTGAACCCAGGTTGAAGCTCGGTTTTCCCCTGTCTTTGCCCATGAACTTGGGTCTTTATAGTTGAATAGAGCTTTTAAAGAACTGGGTGTGTGTCCCCCAACAGAGCTGGGATGAAGATAAATCTCCTCCTTTCTGCTGATGACACAGTTTTATGACCATGAACTAAGAATGACCTCAAAAGATCCAACTGCAACCAAGAAGAACTTCTCAAGTTGAATTACTCCAGACCCTAAGGTCACTCACTGTCTTTGCAGACACTCGTCAAAACCCAATGATCGTCGCTCAATAAGTTCACAGGCAATTCAACATGTCCAAGTCAGTTATCCCCATGAGTTCCCAACATCCTCAGCTGTTTCAACACATGGAAGAGAAAGGATCTCCAAGCTCTCCTGGGCCCTTCAAAGTCAAGGAGTGGGTTACACTATCTCTGAAGACATTTCAGGCCTTCACAGTCTCTGTTGTTGGTCAGTAGCTCAGTCGTGTCTGACTCTTTGAGATCCCATGGACTGCAGCATGCCAACCTTCCCTGTCCTTCACTGTCTCTTGGAGTTTGCTTAAACTCATGTCCATTGAGTCGGTGATGCCATCAAATCGTCTCATTCTCTGTCTAAGCTCTTATTAAAGACCAGATCTAAAGTTAGAGCAATTCCAAAGATGAGGAAAATCTTAGATTCTGCCTGGCACCGCCTTCCCCAGCTTGAGGACAGCAAATTCCTTCTCAGAGTTGGGAGGAGGGGATCAGTCCTGTGCCCCCACCCCACCCCACCCCACCCCAGACCCTGGATTCCCAAGGGCCTGGGCCTGCTGTCCACCATCCACGTGGAGCTGCACATCTCTGATCCAAACAAGTCCCAGCCGGACGGGAGGATGTCTTGGATTGGACCCATGTTTTGCTTCCTTTCTCCTGCTCCTCTCCCATTCTTTCTTTGCATTCAGTTAGAATATCTTTATTCTTAGATTGGAAAAATCTTTGCATTGAGTTAAGAGTATCATAGGTTACATACTTGGACCACATAAATCTCACCTTGTCCAGAATCCTATTTACTGAGTTAACTTCTTACTGTGCTCCGGCCTTTTATCAAGGTTTACACAAAGAAAAAAAGAGTCATAAGGAAACAGCACTTGGGTTTCTTATAAAAACACTGTTTACACCTCTTCTCATTATGTTATCTGATGTTTTCTCACAGTTGAAGTCCAGGTCAATTTTTATTTTAATAACTCACAGACAGGAAACCTTTAGTCAACCCTGAGGAATTGAAATACTTCCTATTTTCTGATCATGAAACTGTGACATAACTTTTCCCCATTTCCCCCTGTCTCCTCTGGGATGCTCAAAACTAACTTAATGTTTACTCCAACTGTATTGCCCATTCTCCTGTACCTGCTTTCTTCTTCCTCTTTCTGGTTCCTACTCTCTGTTTTGCTATATGGTTAATTGGGAGAGGGGATATAGGCCCTATATCATACCCCATCTGTTTTGAAAACAGATAATGCATCTTTTTAAAAAATTTACTGAAACATAACCAATTTATAATATTGTGTTAGTTTCAAGTGTACAGCAAAGTGATTCAGTTTTACATATATGTGTGTGTGTGTGTGTGTGTGTGTACTATTGCCGGGAGAAATATCAATAACCTCAGATATGCGGATGACACCACTCTTATGGCAGAAAGTGAAGAAGAACTAAAGAGCCTCTTGATGAAGGTGAAAGAAGAGAGTGCAAAAGTTGGCTTAAAGCTCAACGTTCAGAAAACTAAGATCATGGCATCTGGTCCCATCACTTCATGGGAAATAGATGGGAAAACAGTGGAAACAGTGTCAGACTTTATTTTTTTGGGCTCCAGAATCACTGCTGATGGTGACTGCAGCCATGAAATTAAAAGACGCTTACTCCTTGGAAGGAAGGTTATGGCCAACCTAGATAGCATATTTAAAAGCAGAGACATTACTTTGCCAACAAAAGTCCGTCTAGTCAAGGCTATGGTTTTTCCAGTGGTCATGTATGGATATGAGAGTTGGACGTTGAAGAAAGCTGAGCGCCGAAGAATTGATGCTTTTGAACTGTGGTGTTGGAGAAGACTCTTGAGAGTCCCTTGGATTGCAAGGAGATCCAATCAATCCATCCTAAAAGCGATCAATCCTGGGTGTTCATTGGAAGGTCTGATGTTGAAGCTGAAACTCCAATACTTTGGCCACCTCATGCGAAGGGTTGACTCATTGGAAAAGACCCTAATGCTGGGTAGGATTGGGGGCGGGAGGAAAAGGGGACGACAGAGGATGAGATGGTGGATGGCATCACCGACTCGATGGACATGGGTTTGGGTAGACTCTGGGAGTTGGTGATGGGCAGAGGGGCCTGGCGTGCTGCAATTCATGGGGTCACAAAGAGTCAGACGCGACTGAGCGACTAAACTGAAACTGAAACTGAAACTTTTTCATATTCTTGTCCATTCTAGGTTATTAGAAGATGCTAGGCTTTGTTCCCTATGCTATACAGCAAGTCCGTATTGGTTTCCTATTTTATATACAGTAGTGTATATATTTAAATCTGAAACTCCTAATTCATCCTTCCCATCTCTTCCCTCTTGGGTACCCATAAGTTTGTTTTCTATGTCTGTTAGTCTATTTCTGTTTTGTAAATAAGTTCATTTGTATCATGTTTTTAAATTCCACAAATAAGTGACATCATATGATATTTGTCTTTCTCTTTTACTTCACTTAGTATGATAATCTCTAGGTCATCCATGTTACTTTAAAGAGCATTATTTCATTCTTTATTTATGACTGAACAGTATTCCACTGTGTACGTAGACCACACCTTCCTTATCAACATATCAACTCCTTCATCTGTCAATGGACAGTAGGCTGCTTTCCTGTCTTGACTATTGTAAATAGTGCTGCTATGAACATAGGGGCACATATATCTTCATTAATTACAGTTTTCCTCTTTTCCAGATGTATTCCCAGGAGTGGGATTACTGGATCATATGGTGACTTTATGAACCTCCGTCCCGCTCTCCACAGTGGCTGCATAATTTTTGCATCTTTAAAGTAACTGGTGAGAGAGGGCCACGTGAGTTGGAGGAGGAGACCCCACTCAGGCCTCTCCTCCAGGGGGTCTGCTGTCGGCTCAACCAGAGGGAAAGAGCTCTGCTGGCGTAACTGTTCACTTTCTTCATCACGTATGCCTGAAGCATATCCAGGATCATGTTTATTCCTTAAGCTAAATTCATGCTGGAGCTCATGAGTGTATGTGTGCTTCTAGAACCTCCTGAGTCAGTGACCCAGGCTGCTTCTGGCTGCAGTGACTCCTGCATACACCCCATGCACGCTGTGCCTCCTCTCCCAGTGGTTTGCAGACCTTCAAACAGACAGGCAGGACTCTGCAGCGGCTTCCTGGCAACAGCACTCACTCAAATGCCATGACCAGTTCTTGCCTGCAGTAGAAGACCAGCCTTTGGAGCCACATTGCTATTCTTCTGTGAGATACTGACATTTTTTTACCCTTAAAATATTACTGTTCACAAATTCCATTAAAGCAATTGCATTCTTAGCAGATTATGGAATGTCTTGGATGTAACTAAATTCATTGAAAGTCTTTTTCAAAGAAAAATTCAGGAGAAAAATGGAATCAGTTCCTAAAATAACCTCTACTAAGATTCCAGGAAGGTACGCATGAAGGCTCCCCTAGGAAGTGAGGGGTGTAGGGGTGGGAGGCAGGCGGAGGAAACAGAAAACCTTATCATGAGCAGAAAACCACCCTGCAATATGAGAAATGCATCCTGAAGCTCAGGTCCTCTTTATCTAGAAGAGAGAGGTCCACAGGAAGGGGTCACGGTACATATTTTTGATTATACAATAAATCCAATCAAATGCCACCTCCCAGAGACTCATTAAACAAAATGACTTGGGAAAGTAAAAAAGCAAAAGCATCTATCAGTCATGAAGCAAAATGAAAACAGGGGCAGGGATGCAATCACATAGAAGGCATTACTTGGTCATTTTATGCTAACTAAATATAAATTCCAAGATGGAGATACCACAGGCACAAACCTTCACATCTCATGCCTAGCACTGAGTTATAGAAACAGCTGATACAAGAAAAGTTAGCCCACTGTTTCCCTTTGTCGAAAGGCAAGGAAAAAGCAATATACACTCACTTGGAGGATAAAGCCCCCTCCACGTGGGGCAAGAGGCTTGAATGGGGTCCTGAGGAGTCAGACTTCCCTGCTTCATCCACCCTACCAGGCAGGGGCTGTGAGGTGGGTACACTTTTCTGTACTGAGGGGTAGGGTGACTGAAAACAGAATTGCAGTTCTGTAGGGGAAGAGTCAGTGCTCTGGAAAGTTCTATTTTCCTGGTGGGTAAATGAAGAGAATGTGCCTCGAGAGTGAAGTTTTAAGGGACCCTCTTGGGCCCTGACCATCCCTAGATCTAACCTGCCTCCCTCCTCTCACCTTGGGGAGAGGGTCTCACCCATTAACCTACCGTTGCAGGGGTTCACTGAACGGGAGTCTCCAGGGAGGGAAGTCAGGCCCAGAGAACACCTCCCATGGGAGAGTCTTGGGTTGGGGGTGGTGAGGGTGGGTGGGCTCAAGGCACCATCATGGCAGGGGGGCAGTTTCAGAATTTCTGTGTCCAAGTCAACGGATTTCATATCTTCCTACAGACCAGTGTGTCCCAGACCAAGTTCCCTTTTTGATTTTCACTTTCCAAATACTCGACTTACCTCAAAGTGATTTTATAACAAAAGGAGCAAAGAGAGCATGGCGATACACTTAATGAAAAATTAAAAGAAGAAGAACAACAATGACGGTTGGAATGTGTTCGTGCTCAGTCGTGTCCCACTCTTTGCGACCCCATGGACTGGAGCCTGACAGTCTCCTCTGTCCGTGGGATTCTCCAGGCAAGAGTACTGGAGTGGGTTGCCATTTCCATCTCCAGGGGATCTTCCCGACCCAGGGTCTCCTGCATTACAGGCAGACGCTTTACCATCTGAGCCACCAGGGAAGCCCGTAATAATGATAATAGAGGTCAAATCTACTAAACCCTAATTCCCTCCAATGGCTTCCCACCTCTTTCAGAGTAAAAGTCGGAGTCCTTCTGGAGTCCGCCGGCCCCTCAGTCGCCACCTCAGCCTTTCCTGCTGCTCTTCCCCACGCCGCGCTCTCCCCACACTCTGGGCGCTGGTCTCTGCCCTTCCTTCTGCCTGGAAGGCTCTCCCCGCGGACCTTCCGTGGCTCCCTGCCGGGCTTCCTCGTCCTTGGCCGCCATGTCTGATAGCACTCGCTTCCCCAGTACATGCACACAACACGCTGATATTTTTCCTTCTCACGTCCTCTAGTCTTCTCCTTAGCATTCAGCACCACTCAACGTTTTACACACCTTAGTTGTTTGTTTTGCTTACTTTTTTATCCCCAACCCTGCTGGAAAACAAGCTCCAAGAAGAAGGGATGCTGCCTGGCTTCCTTTCACTTTTTTCCCCATCGTTGAATTCCCAGATGCCTAGGGCAGTTCTTAGACTTCTTTGGTGGCTCAGATGGGAAAGAATCCACCTGCAATGCAGGAGACCTGAGTTCACTTCCTAGGTTGGGAAGATCTCCTGGAGAATGGAAGCACATGGCTTGCCTGTGTGTGTGCCTGCTAAGTCGCTTCAGTCAGGTCTGACTCTGCGACCCAATGGCAACACTCGAAAAATACATGTTGAATGCAAGAAGACACAGACCGCAGATTCATGGGCACATCCTTGTTATCATCACAACCAGCCACTTAGATCTCTGTTTTCTTTAGTTCTTGGCCACTGAATATTCTTGACACAGAGAGACATGATTTTAGAATGGAAACACAGTGCCTGAGAATCAGAGAGAACTTGTTTCTCATGATCTCATTGGCCCGACCCTGTGACATCCAGGTAATTCCCTCAGACTTCCCTGAACAGTTCCTCCCTCAACTGTAAATAACTATTATAAAAATAACAGTTATCACTTTTGAGCACTTACTAATACATCAGACTCTGTGCTAATAACCTCCTGAGGTTCCAGAGGAAGATCAGGTGAATATTGTTATTATGCTGAGCTCTACAGATAAGGAAATGAGCTCTCAGAGACAGTAAGTCCTTTGCCCAAGGCCACAGCAAAGCTTGGTTCAAGCCCAGAGAGTCGTATTCCAGTGTCCAGCAGAATTAATTGCGGTTTTGCATTGTTGAACTGTGTCATTTGATACTGGAATGCGTTCTTAAATAAATGTGGTTATGTTATACATAATTTTAAATACACATTTCTTGCTTTTTTTTTTGCTAATGACTTATTACTTGCTTAATTTTTTTCATAAGTATTTTTGACTATGGAAATGATGTTAGACAAAAAGCAAATTCAAGCAATTTTCTTCTTTGAGTTCAAAACTGGTCATAAAGCAGTGGAGATCATGCGTAACATCAACAACACATTTTGCCCAGGAACTGCTAACAAATGTACAGTGCAGTGGTGGTTCAAGGAGTTCTGCAAAGCAGACGAGAGCCTTGAAGATGAGGAGTGTAGTGGCTGGCCATCAGAAGTTGACAATGACCAACTGAGAGCAATGACTGAAGCTGATCCTCTTACAACTACATGAGTGCTGTGCTGTGTTTAGTCACTCATTCGTGTCCAGATCTTTGTGACAGCCCGCCAGGCTCCTCTGTCCATGGGGATTCTCCAGGCAAGAATACTGGAGTGGGTTGCCATGTCCTCCTCCAGGAGATCTTCCCAACACAGGGATCGAACTCAGGTCTCCTGCACTGCAGGCGGATTCTTCACCATCTGAGCCACCAGGGAAGCCCAACTACACGAGAGAAGTTGCCAAAGAACTCAGTGTCAACCATTCTATGTTCATTCAGCATCTGAAGCAAATTGGAAAGGTTGAAAAAAGCTCGGTAAGTGGGTGCCTCATAAGCTGACCACAAATCAAAAAAATCATCATTTTGAAGTGTCATTTTCTCTTATTCTGTGCTACAAAAATGAACCGTTTCTCAATCAGATTGTGACATGTAATGAAAAGTGGATTTTATATAACAACTGGTGATAACCAGCTCAGTGGTTGGACTGGGAGGAAGCTCCAAAGCACTTCCCAAAGCCAAACTTGCACCAAAAAAATGTCACGGCCACTGTTTGGTGGTCTGCTGCCAGTCCACTCTAACTTGCTGAATCCCAGCAAAAACCGTTACATCTGAGAACTATGCTCAGCAAATCAATGAGATGCACCAAAAACTACAATGCCTTCAGCCAGCATTGTTCAATAGAAAGGGCTCAGTTCTTCTCCATGACAACACTCAACCATACACTGCACAACCAATGTTTCAAAAGTTGAATGAACTGGGCTACAAAGTTTTGCCTCATCCGCCACATTCAACTGACCTCTCACCAACCAACCACAACTTCTTCAAGCATCTCAGCAACTTTTTTCAAGGAAAACACTTCCACAAAAAGCAGGATGTAGAAAATGCTTTCCAAGAGTTTGCTGAATCCTGAAGCATGGATTTTTACCATACAGGAATAAGCAAACTTATTTCTCATTGGCAAAAATGTGTTGATTATAATAGCTCCTATTTTGATTAATAAAGATGTGCTTGAGCCTATATAATGAATTAAAATTCATTGTTTGAAATTGCAGCTAGGTTTGCACCAATCTAACTCTAGACTGCATGATTTCACAGGGAAAAGAGGCGTTTGAGTTAACATCCCTCCAGCTGTCAGGGTTTCTCTCTGCCCACCCATACAACTACCAACCCATCCACCCACCCACCAGCCTATCTGTCATCCATCCACCCACCCTTCTATCTATATTTATCCTCCCACCCACTTACCATCCCACCTGCCCACCCACCCACCAATCCTTCTGTCATCCATTCATTTCTTCATCTATCCACCCACCCTCTCTCTGTTCAACCACCTAACGGTCCATCTGTCATCTATCCATTCATTCATCCATCCACCCATCCCTCTATCTATATCTAGTCACACACCCACTTACCATCCCACCTACCCACCCACCCACCAATCCATCTGTCATCCATCCATTCCTTCACCCATCCACCCACTCCTCTGTCTATCCATCCACCCATCTGTCTGCCCATCTGCCTGTCCATTCATTTATCCACTCTCTTACCTGCTGACCTGAGGAATTTTATTTACAGATAATGTAGCAAAACATCTTTCCAGCCAGAGAAGACAGTGACAGTGCATGTCCCACTAGCATTCAGTTACTGGTGACATCTTTGGACTCAAAGAATGGTACTTTGTGACTCCATTAGCTACATCAATTACTTGAAATTTGAAATGACAGAAAACTGGCCAGAAAAACAAGCAAGCAAACATGAAATCCATCAAGAAACCCAGAGCTAGTAGTTGGTGGGTTGGGGAGCAGAGGGGAATATAACGTATTTTCTAGTACAGACAGTTTGAGGACTGTCTTCAATGCCTTCAGATGTATTCAATGCTTGAATTTTTTGAAAATTGAGAATTTGATGGGCAGAAACACAAAATGCAGTTTAAAAGGACAAATAAAAATCATTAGCATTCTCTGCAAGTATTTCCTGCAGAGAGCAATGAACATATGCCCCTCTCTCTATCCTGCACTGCGTGCTCTGGGGAGCCCCCAAAGTCAAGCCACACAGCTCCTATCTTTCAGGAGCCTTCGTTTCTTGGGGAAGAGAAAAAAAGCATTATCTTGACAAGAAAACACGGTGGAGACGGGTGTGAAGAAGTGGTACAGGCGTCAAGGGCAATGAAGTTTACTTGTCAGAAAGTTTGGGTCCTGGATGTGTACAAAACAACGGAGGGATCTTCTTGGGAGACAGGAAGCCCTAAGGCAGAGCTTTGCCAGTCACTCAGAGTGAAAAACCCGGCTCCCCGAGAGGCTGAACAGTCACACCCTGCCTGATGGCATCCTCGCCAGCCTTGCCCTCACCAACAGCAGTGGGGGCAGAAGGCTGGGGAACTACCCTCTCCTTCCCACCCCCACCAGGCTCCCTGTCATCATGCAGTTGACCTTCAAGGCTGAAGGCAGGGCGCCCACTGCACCCTCACCCTGGGGAGCTGAATGCAGGCCTGGGGGAGCTGAGACCTGCCCTGGACCAGGGGTCCTGGTGCTCACTCCAAGTGTAGCGTCCACTCCATGCCCTGGGCTTCAGCTGCATTTGCTGGCATTTTTGTTCACTTCTTTTTCAATCCTTCACCAAGTTACCATCAGATCTTGCTGAACGAGCTCCCTAGGGTTTGTAATATTATCCTCACTTTCTTTGGTGCAAGCATTTTTTTTTATTCTTTCACAATAAATGGGTACTATGAGAGGATGTGCCTAGATATTTTCCCTGCAGTTCAGACTTGGAGTTCCTTAAGGGCTGGAATCTTGATCTCTTCTTGGGACCCCCGGCCTGACACACTCTGGCTCTTAGAGGGCGTGTCATTGATGTGTGTATGTGCATGTGTGCATTTAAAACAGCTTTGTTGAGATTTACATGCCATACAATTCATCCATTGCAGGTGTAAAACTGAGTGACTTTTAGCAGATTTACAGATCACTAGAGTTAATTTTAGGACATTTTCATCATCTCAAAAAAAAAAAAAATCCTGTACTCTTTGTAATCAATAGCCCTTCCTCTTATGCCTCCAGCTCATAACAACCACTCATCTTTCTTTCTCTATGGATCCGCCTGTTCTGGACATTTTGTACAAATAGAATCATAGAATGTGTGGCCTATTTGCCACTAGTTTCTCTTGCTGAGCTTGTTTTCAAGGTCCATCCATGTTGGGTTGGTACCTATCCCTTTTTATGGTTGAATAGTACTCCATCATATGGATAGATCACATTTTGTTTACCCGCTTATCAACTGATGGACGTTGGAATTTTTCTACCTTTTGACCTTTATGAGTAATGCTGCTATAAAAGTAAGACACACATTTTTGGGTGAATGTAGGTTTTCATTTCTCTTGAGTGGATACCGAAGTGTGGAATTGCTGGGTCATATGGTAACTGTTTCACCTTTTAAAGTATCTCTATGTTTAACTGTAACGTTTGTATTCCAAAGTAGCTGCACCGTTTTATACGGTGGGGTCTCACGTTCTCTCATACTCGCCAACACCAATTATCATCTGATACACAGATACGTCTTGAGTGATGTCCTAGGGATGACGAAGGCTGAGAGACTCCTGCAGGATATAAGAAGTAAGTTCAGACTCTAAGCTGGGTTCATTCCCTGTGATTCTTAGCCTTTCATGCAGATCCAGCTTGGCCATGTGAGAGTGAGAGCTCCTCAACTTTGTATTGCGTGTTGGCCCCCATCCTGAGAACATGCCAGACTTCGGTCATCTTACCATTCATTTTCTGACCCCCCCACCTCCATCCTCTTTCCTCGGACTTCAGTTAACCCTTCAAGGCTTCCTGCTTTCAAAACCTCACATTATGCACCCAAGTGTGGGGCAGCCCTCCATGGCACCAACACACGAAGGTTAGTGCCTAGTGTGACTGGCACAGTAAGGACAAGGGCAAAGCTCTGACACGCAGCTGGAGTCCCAGCTCCACCTGATTAACCAGCAAGGTGGGTCTCCCCTTTTGGTCCACACAACTGCCCCCAAACCCCACGCCACAAACACAACCACTCGTGGAGAATGAATGAGCAATACTGAAAGTCAGTGAATGCTCTCATCTGAGCAGACAGCAAACGACAGCTCCTTACCAGGATGAGGTCTGAGAGCTCCAAGAAGAGTGAGGGCTACAGGGTTACCTGTAACTTTCAGGTACTGACGAGTGCGGTGAGAGCCTCCATCCATTCCTGAAGTCACCATGTGGGAGAGGAGGGCCAGCGGGCAACCTCGGAACCACATGTTCTATTCCAGCCCACCTGATGCCAAAGAATGCTCAAACTACCGCACAATTGCACTCACCTCACACGCTAGTAAAGTAATGCTTAAAATTCTCCAAGCCAGGCTTCAGCAATACGTGAACCGTGAACTTCCAGATGTTCAAGCCGGGTTTAGAAAAAGCAGAGGAACCAGAGATCAAATTGCCAACAACTGATGGATCATCGAAAAAGCAAGAGAGTACCAGAAAAACATCTATTTCTGCTTTATTGACTATGCCAAAGCCTTTGACTGTGTGGATCACCATAAACTGTGGAAAATTCTGAAAGAGATGGGAATACCAGACCACCTGACCTGCCTCTTGAGAAACCTGTATGCAGGTCAGAAAGCAACAGCTAGACTTGGACATGGAAAAACAGACTGGTTCCAAACATGTAAAGGAGTACGTCAAGGCTGTATATTGTCAGCCTGCTTATTGAACTTCTATGCAGAGTACACCATGAGAAACACTGGGCTGGAGGAAGCACAAGCTGGAATCAAGATTGCTGGGAGAAATATCAATAACCTCAGATATGCAGAAGACACCACCCTTATGGCAGAAAGTGAAGAAGAACTAAAGAGCCTCTTGATGAAAGTGAAAGAGGAGAGTGAAAAAATTGGCTTAAAGCTCAACATTCAGAAAACTAAGATCAAGGCATCTGGTCCCATCACTTCATGGCAGATAGATGGGGAAACAGTGGAAACAGTGGCTGGCTTTATTTTTCTGGGCTCCAAAATCACTGCAGATGGTGACTGCAGCCACGAAGTTCAAAGACGCTTACTCTTTGGAAAGAAAGTTATGACCAACCTAGACAGCATATTAAAAAGCAGAGACATTGCCAACAAAGTTCCATCTTGTCAAGGCTATGGTTTTTCCAGTGGTCATGTATGGATGTGAGAGTTGAACTATAAAGAAAGCTGAGCGCTGAAGAATGGATGCTTTTGAACTGTGGTGTTGGAGAAGACTCTTGAGAGTCCCTTGGACTGCAAGGAGACCCAACCAGTCCATCCTAAGGAGATCAGTCCTAGGTGTTCATTGGAAGGACTGATGTTGAAGCTGAAACTCCAATACTTTGGCCACCTGATGCGAAGAGTTGACTCATTAGAAAAGACCCTGATGCTGGGAAAGATTGAGGGCAAGAGGAGAAGGGGACAGCAGAGGATGAGATGGCTGGATGGCATCGCTGACTCAATGGACATGGGTTTGGGTGGACTCAGGGAGTTGGTGATGGACAGGGAGGCCTGGTGTGCTGCGGTTCATGGTGTCGCAAAGAGTCAGACATGACTGAGCAACTGAACTGAACTTAGGGAAATCAGCAGAGATTGCTGAATGAATTATTTTGCACAAGGAATTCAAATGTTCAGGATTTGAATATCAGCTCAAACTGTGGATCATATTTCCTCTTTTAAAAACTATTACTGATGATAAAAATATTTTTGGAATCATCATTTTATAACTGATTCTGGTTCTACTAGTCTCTTGGCACCGACAAAAATTGCAAAGGAACCTTTCCTGGCACCCTCGTCTGTGGTCCCACCATGACCGAGGCCACCTGCCACAGAGCTGCACTCGGAAAGTGAGGAATCTGGAAACAAAGCAAACAGCCTTAATCCATGAGAAAACTTTATCACAGCTTTTCCCAAGAAATCTCGCTTAGAGTGGTAATACTGCAGGACGGTAATAGGTATTAAATAACAAAAGAGCCCTGGGCTCAAACAAGCTTGTAAATTACCAATTAAGCCCAGTTTAAAAAGGTTTATTTACTGCAGCATTTTTGGGGGGTGGTTTTTAATACTGCGATGTGAATTATGAATCTCCAGGAGGAGAATGTAACATGCAATATTTCCCAAACTCTTGTGACCACAGAAACAATATTTTCAAGCCCAACTAGGGGACTGTGTGTCCACACATCACCAGTATGTTGTACAGCAGGATGTAAAAACCAGAGATGGAGCAAAGGTCACAACGCTTTCCAAGGGGGAGGATGAAAGACCATAATCCTTGTGCTCAAATCCCAGCCCAGCTCATTTATTTGCCCTCAATCACATGATCATATAACACATATCCTGCTATTCTATTGCTTGAAGAATGCAGATTCACTATTTTTGTAAACCTCACGTGGCATCATTGAACTAACGTGTGTTTTAATTTGTTTGTTTCAAAGACCTTGTTTCATAAAAAAACAGGTTTTTCCCATAATGAATTTTACAGTATTCTTTCCCACCCTGGACTTTCTGCAGGACTATTCAGAGCTGGAACACCAGAAAATGCCCTTGTAAGTGAGAAGGCCCAGTCATGAGGCCACTACGGCCGTGAGGTGTCGTTCCCGGGAAGGCAGACGGACAGCTGTCAGCACAGCAGACAGGCTTGGTTTTCCTTCAGGAAGAACAGCGGGCAAGGTGGTGATCTCAGCCAGAGTATGCATCTCGGTGCTAACTGCCAATATGACAGCATCAGAGAAACTCTAGTGGGGCCCAGCTGCCAAGAAGGCTTCAGATCAATGCAGAGAATTCCATGTGAAGAAACACGGAATTTTGTGAAAGGGATGAAATTGGTAGATGACACAAACCTGGAAAGAGCATTTAATATTATGACATTTAGATGAGTGTGCCAGTCTTCTGGGACCGTCTTAGTGAAGCACTGCCCACGTGGGGGTTTGGAACAGCAGGAGTTTCTTCTCTCTCATTCTGGAGGCTGGAGACCCAAGATCAAGGGTTAGCAGGGCCTTGCTCCTTCTAAAGGCCCAGGGAGGGTCCTCTTGCTTCCACTAGGCTCCTGGTGGTGACCCTCACCTTAGGCCTGAAGCTGCCTCCTTCCAGGGTCCAGTGGCAGCCCCTGTGTCTGTCCCTCTTCTTCTAAGAGCACCAGTCATCAGATCACAACCCACCCTTGTCTGGTGTGACCGCATCTTGACTTCACTATATCTGCAAAGGGCCTGTTTCCAAGTCAGGTCACATTCACAGGTACAAGGGTGGGGATCTGAAGGGCTCTTTAGTAGGGACATAATTCAACACCAGGACAAAGAGAAAACCTCTAGAAATCTTGGTAACTAGAGAAAAGGAGTAAAAATACACAAAGAAATTTAAAAGGGATCATTTAAAGATTTGTCCCTGGGTTCAAACATACACCGAAACATGTATACAGTAAAAAAGATTCAACTGGAAGAAACACGCATGTGAAAAAGTTGATTTATGTTGGTCAACTGCAAAGTTCCTGTGAGTGGTCTGCAACATGCTAGTGAAATGCCAGCAGGTCATGAGTATGGTATCTAGATCAGAGGCCATGGTTACCTCAGCCCCATCCCAGAAAGTACAAACCCAGAGTGCCAGGTTTAGCAGCGAACAACAGACCCCAAGAAGGCAGGCTGACCTACACAAGAAGGAAATCCAAAAATGAGGGGGTATGTGCATACATGTGGCTGGTTCACTTTGCCATACAGCAGAGACCAACACAACTACACCCCAACAAAAATTAGTTTAAAACAGAAGAAAGCAGTCTGGATGGCGTTCAGAGGGCATCTGTGGGGAAGTCCAAAACCCAGACTATATATGAAATGAAAGGGAAAATGAGTAATGATTGGGAGGAAAAAGACTCAAGGAGAACAAGAGAACCAGCTTCAAATACTTGATGAGCAGACGTGTGGAACAACTTTGAATTCATTGTTTTTCGGCCTTTGGGCTAAGATCAAGTATAGCACGGGGACGTCCCAGGTGGCACAGTGGTAAGGAATGTACCTGCCGATGCAGGAAGCACCAGAGACTTGGGTTCGATCAGGTCGGGAAGATCCCCTGGAGTAGAAAATGGCAACGCACTCCAGTATTCTTGCCTGGAAAATCGCATGGGCAGAGGAGCCTGGCGAGCTAGAGTCCATGGGGTCTCAAAGAGTTGGACACGACTGAGCATGAAAACCTTTATGTTAGTGGTAATGGGGAGGTGGGTGTGAATTTAATACACAACCCAATGTGGGGGCTGCTGACATGGAGGAACATTCAGGTGGAAGGCGGGTGAGCCCTCGTGTAGGAGCCATGTAAAGAGGACCTCCACTCGGAGATCCTGTCCTTCTCTGTCTCAGGAAAGAAGAAACCATCGAGTGGGGCTGGGGCGCCTTCCGGCTTTGCCCAGAGAGGCTCCCGGTTGTGTTTGCGCACCGGTGAGCTCCCCCAGAGGAGCCCATCAGGTGCCAGGGTGATGGTCCCAGGACCCAGGGGGAACTCGCATACTCTGACTGAGATAGCAGGTCTCCAATCTCTCCTGGAGACCTTTATCAGTGAAAATGGGGCCAGAGACTGCATTCCAACAATCCACTTTTAGTACCCGTGGCTGCCAGGAAATTCAGCTGAATCTTGTTAGAGTCAATTTGACAGCACCCCTCAAAGCTGGAACCCTAGGGCTCAGTGCTGCCAATGGGCTGAAAAAATCTGGCCACCCTCCCGGTAACCTGAGAGAGGGTTTGGGAGGGCTGAGGATGGAGCTCAGGTAGGCATGCAGGGCTCGGTGGGGATTTCTAGCTGCGCCTTCATAGATGCCAGGTGCCCACAGTTCTGTAAACGATGAAGATTTTCAAATGCATATGTACATGCATACATACGTACATGCACTGAGTCATTCAGTCATGTCTGATTCATTGTGACCCCATGGACTGTAGCCCACCAGGCTCTTCTGCCCATGGAATTTTCCAGGCAAGAATGCTGGAGTGGGTTGCCATTTCCTACTCCAGGGGATCTTCCCAACCCAGAGATTGAAACAGTGACTCCTGCATCTCCTGCATTGGCAGGCGGGTTTTTACCACTAGAGCCACCTGGTAAGCCCCACATACATACACACACACGTACATACATACATGATCAGTTGTATCTGCCTGAAGGTTATCGCAGGCAGTCTTACCTGTTTTACACATTAGGATCTTGGATAACAGTTTTGATTGCTGCTTAAGTTTTAAAAAAAGCAATTTAGTCCTAGCGAAATGGACTGAATCGAGCCCTGTGAAACACAGCAGTGTGCTAAATACGTGATGGGAAAAAATGAAGTATGGCAGGAACAAGCAGAGGGTGAGTGAGAGAATTCCTCCCTCCACTGGCTGCAAACAGGGTAGACGGGGCTGAAGATTTGGACTAACGAGAAAAAGCATAGGTTGAATCTCTGGGCTCATATAGGACCTGTCTGTGGTCACCTGGGGCTAAAACGTCCCCTCCAGTGACCTCTGGCTTAGACACCTGGACACACAGGAAGGGAGAACAGGAGAGTTCCCGACAGGAAGTGGACGCCAGTTTTAGTCACTTCCTCCCAAATGAGGCACCTGTGGGCGGCCTCCGGTGAGTTTCAGGCAGGGAACGTCCATGCACGTGTTTTCCTATTTTTGTTGTTGTTGTTCAGTCGCCAAGTTGTGTCCACTCGGTGACTGCATGGACTGCAGCACCCCAGGCTCCTCTGTCCTCCACTGTCTCTGGGAGTTGGTTCAAACTCATGTCCATTGAGTCAGTGGAACAGGGCTGGCTCTCTCTTTCCTCCCATCCACACCCCTAATCAGGTGTCAACACGCTTGTTTCTATTAAGGGCAGACAGTAGATATTTGGGGTGTTAGGGACCCTATGGTCTCTGTCACAATTATTCCACTCTGCTACTGCAGCATTATTGCAGACAATTCATAAACAAATGGGCATGGCTGCATTCCAATAAAACTTTATTTATAAAAACAAAGGATGGGCCAGATTTGTCCCATGGGCTGTAATTTGCTGACGTTAGATTAGTTCTCCACCTCTCCCTGAACCTGATATTTTTTCCCTTTCCCTTCTAAGCACCTGTCCTGCGGTCTATCTAAATACTTCTCCAGATTCTGGCACTGATCTGTGGGGCACGGAGGGCTGCCAGACACCATACATGGTGCCCAGTTAAAACTGAATTTCAGAGAAGCAACTGCGAGTCTGTTTCAGGGTAAATATATCCCGCATATTGCATGAGATATACTTACAGTAAGAAAAAATTTGTTTATCTGAATTCAAATTTAACTCGGCAGACTCTCTGTTTGTTTGCCTAATCTGCCAACCCCAGGGAATGAAACTTTAACTTGGGAAGCGGCATGCACCCAGTGTGTGTGGATGCAGGAAGCTTCTTCCTGATAAAGCTGGACTAGTCTGTCCCATGGAGCCTCACCACAGACTTAGCAGGGCTTCCCAGGTGGCTCAGTGGTAAACAATCTGCCTGCCAAGGCAAGAGACTCAGGTTCCACCCCTGGATCAGGAAGATTCCTTGAAGAAGGAAATGGCAACCCGTTCCAGGGTTCTGGCCTGGGAAATCCCACGGAGCCTGGCAGACTACAGTCCATGGGGTTGCAAAGAGTCGGACAGGACTTAGTGACTAAACAGCAGCAACGATAACAACAAAAGACATGGAAAGGAAGAAGCATCCACGTGGGAGTGCAGAGCTGGGCTTTCAGCCCCTGTGACCCCGTGGACAGTGGCCTGGGGATGTGACCCAGCCAGCCAAGCTCAAAGTCTCAGAGGGCCCGGGGAACTCGAACTTGCCTGCTGGGCCATTCAGTCCGCCCTGCCCTAGACAGGAGCAAAGACTGTTTCCTCGCCAAGTTCACCGTCCAACACCATTTCTGAGGCTCCAGGCTCTAATCTCAGGGGTACTCCTCTCCCCTTGTAACAACTTCAGCCTTTGCCTTTTGCATGAAATAAAATGCTGCGAACACTCTCACCCTTTATCCCGTTCTTCTCTGCTAGTGTTCAATTTATTGAATGCGCTGCACTGGTAGATGAAAATGTACTGGTTAAAATCTAGTGCACTATAAGTATGTCAACACGTAGATTGAATAAGCAATGATACGTTTCCTAAGCATAAAAACTTAACTTCTTGACTCTCAGGAAGATGTTATTATTTTCACTATCTTTCAGTTAGGGAAACTGAGGCACTGGGGAACTAGCAACCATGACCAGGTGGACACAGTCAGCAGAAGGCGGGGGTGGGGTGGGAACGGGGGGGCAGGGAAGGCAGGCACAGGACTCAAGGAACCTGACCCCTGAGCCCAGTGAAGCCACGCTACCCTCTCCAAAGCTTACCTGAACGTTTCTATTTTTCAAGATCTGGTTCCTAATGGTTTGTTTTAACCACAGCATTTGTTTCCTTTTGATTATTAAAAATTTAATGTAAAAGTAAAAAGTGTCAACAAAATATAGGAACTTTCAACTTTGTGGTCTCTTACTTTATTACTTTTACTACTTTTTAGATTGTTTTCTATGTACAGGTGTGTGTGTGTGTGTGTGTGTGTGTGTGTGTGTGTGTGTGTAAACCTTAAGTACATACACTTGACAAAATTGAGACATCCCCCATCTTACTTTCTGATCTTCTACCTGGACAGCTGCACGAGTCTAAGACCTCAAGCTCAGGGAAGGTCTGGAAATGCTACCTGCATCGGGGCAGGATCTACGTGCACTTCGGCGTGAGTTCGGGGGAGAGGCATCCGCCCACCCCGGCCGTCTGGAATCCCGCCGGCTCCGGGATCAACAGGCCAGCAGGTGTGGAAAGAGCAGGAAGTGGGAGTCCCAGGATGCCAAGGACGTCCAGGTGCAAACCGCTCTCCCGTTCCTCACCAGGCCCTTTGTGTACAGCAGGAACAATGCTGTCCTGGCTCCTGCATCCCGCATCCTGCATCCCAAATCCCGCCACCTCTCCCCCAGCTGGCCACTCCTCTCCGGACCCGTTTCCTTCCCATCCCCAGGGTTCTGTTTCCCTCAGCGCTGAGACCTTTTCCGACCTTGACCATGAGAAGCAGGTGCAGTCTTTGTCTTTAGCTGCCTCCCCAAGCCTCCCCCAGGACACACACTTCATACTTGGGGGATTGGAGCCCCCTGCCCACTCAGTCCCCTGACCCTGGAGTCTTCCTTCTACCAGGGCAAGTGGGACTCACAGAAGTGACTCCAGAAGAAGCATCTCACGACTGCCTTATCTTTCTCCAACGACCTCTGTCCTTCAAGGTCACAGAAACTGCCTTCATCCTGAGGCTCACGGGCCAAAAGTCACAGCAGAACAACAGCATGGGGTGCCGGACAGGAACCAGAAAAGTGCTGATTCCCGAGCCTTTCATTCCGGAAGTCACCACGATGCCAAGTAGAAGCTGGATCCCAGGACGGGGGCGGGCGGGAAGGGAAGGGTGGGAGAGAAGGGGAGAAGCTGTCATCACGTGCTTGGCTAGACCCAGTGCCACGAAACAGGACAGCGGTGAGGACAGTGACGGTGCTGGGGGCCGAGTTCCTTCACCTCCTTCACCCACTCACTCCCCGCACCGCTCAGCCATCCCTCACTCAGCCAGGTCCATTCGGAGCTTTGAGCGCAGCTGGATGGGGGAGCAGCCAACTTGCTGCTCCTCCAAGAACCCTGGGCACAAAAAGGCAGGTGAGTGCCAGCAGAGAGAGGGGATCCCCGAGATTCCTTCCCACCCCGGAGATGCCCCAGCGGAGCCAGGTGGTGGAGGTTCGAAGCCCCCCTCAAGACTTGCTGCTGGAGAAACTGGACCCAGTTCCTTACAGGCTCAAGACTCCAGCCTCCACATGCAGAAACAGGGGTTCTCAACTCACGTCATCTAAAGCGCTGTTGGTTTCCCTCTCTGTGTCCTATCTCCCCAAGCTTCAGCTACTCCGCCTACTTTTAACCCAGCGTTTCCATGATGATCCTTTCCTTTCCTTTTGCTTGTTCGGGACTAGCTCATGGGCTTCCCTGGTGGCTCAGATGGTAAAGAGTCTGCCCACAATGTGGGAGACCTGGGTTCAATCCCTGGGTTGGGAAGATCCCCTGGAGAAGGAAATGGTACTGCACTCCAGTATTCTTGCCTGGGGAATCCCATGGACAGAGAGGACCCGGGTAGGCTACAATCCATGGGGTCGCAAAGAGTCGGACACGACTGAGCGGCTTCACTTTCTTTCTGTCTTTCAGGACTGAGAAAACACATCCCTTCTGCTGAACCCAGGGCATAGGCCGGACAGTAGTCAGGCCCATCTAGGGAGAAGACCGAAGTCCAGCGGCCTCGCTCCTGTCCTGCCTTCACCCCCACAGACACCCCATTCTGGGGACCCACAAAGCAGCAGGGGGCAGTTACCAGATCTCCCGAAACCGAGCCATCCTGGGGAAGCCCTCTCCTCATGGCAGGCTGGAATTCAGGGGCTAAAGGCCTGAGCCATTAGCCATAGCTCTTCTTCCCCAGGATGGAGCTGTAGCATCCTTAGGGGTCCTTGGGACCCTCCACCCAAGTAGAAAGAAAGCCCCTTTCCCAGCAGACTGGCACCGAACCCAGAGATGCCTTGCTCTCAGGCTGTTGGTTTCCTCCTGAACAACGTGTTTATTGAAACCAGCGTTTATCTTCCTGATGGGATCCTGAAAGACAGAGGGAGCCGCGGAGATGATGAAACATGTCTGGTGGGGAAGCGGCAGGGCCGCCCGAAGTGCTGACTGTACAGTCTGTGCCTCGGTCACTCCGTAGACGGAGTCTGGAACAAATTGCAATATTTAATGCACAATTATGGTTTTCAATAAATTGTTCCCAGATGGCTCAGGGAAGCAGCATTAAGCAGAAAACAAGGAATGATCAGATTTTAATGAATTTTGTTTCTCTTGCCTTGTTTCCTTCATGAATCCTACTTGAGTCTGTGGTTCAAGAGTGTTATCAGCTACAGGGGTGTGTGTGCATACATGTGTGTAAGGCATTAGACACAGCTGCATACTTAATACATACAAGTGCACGTGCAAGGAGGGTGTGCTGTGCGCTGTGCTTAGTTGCTCAGTCGTGTCTGACTCTTTGCCACCCCATGGATGGTACTCTCCAGGCTCCTCTGTCCACGGGGATTCTCCAGGGAAGAATACTGGACTGCCATGCCCTCCTCCAGGGGATCTTTCCAACCCAGAGATCAAACCCAGGTCTCCCGCATTGCAGGCAGATTCTTTATCATCTGAGCCACCAGGGAAGCCCGTGTAATGAGCATACATGGATAGAATGGTATGTCTATCTATATATTTCATTTATTCAGCATCTTTTGTGTACTGAGATTAGTGCTCAATTATATTTACTATATTCCTCACTATTCTGCCAGAAAGATGATGCTATTCCCATTTTAGAGATAAGAATGTTGAGGCTCTGAGAAGTAACTTTTCGAAGGTCATCAAAAAACTAGTGATGGAAGTAGTAAGTGGACACCCCTCCATGTGCCTAACTAGTGCATTTTGTCCAGTATATAACACATGGCTAATATATCAGTCGGACAGGCATATAAACATACCATTGGAGAGAAAGCACCAGCCAGGGTCTCAGCCCACCAGGCTGTGCACACGCCTGAACTCTGACCCTGTTGCTGGGAAACTGCTGCCCTCTGGCAACTGCGTGGCTGGTCCTCTCAACATTGGTCAAGCTCAAATGTCACATCCTGAGCTGCCTGCCCAAGCCCTGGTCTAACACTCTCAACTTCTCTATCACATCACTCTTTCTATCATCACAGCCATATCTCTATTTAGTAATTGTCTCACCTATCCTAAAACACACTGCAGGAGGCCAGGGGCTTTATTTATCTTGTTTATAATTAAACCTGTGAATCCTGCATATTTATTCAATACATAAATGGGGGTTATGTTGGTCTCTCCCCCACTACCTGCTGTGTGTTTGGGTTTTCAGGTACCAGGCACCCCTCCTGGTGGTCTTTGGGGCCCGTAGTTGAGGCAGCACTAATTTGGGTCATGTACCTCCTGCCACATGGGTCTTGGGCCCAGCATTTGGAGCACTCGGCGTTTTTCTCCCCTCAGTAAATGGGCAGAGTGAAATATTGGCATTGAAGACCCATGCCAAGAGTGAGGGAAGTTCTGCTTCGAATCGTTTCACATCAGATCGGATGGAGGGGCTGTTCCCACGCTGACACAAGTCTCCTCCCAGCCAAGAGCAGTGCCTTGGGCCAGTGTCTGCTGAGCACAAGTGTTGGTGATTAAGTACTGCAGACATTAGGGCATCATGTGACACACAGCCTGGATGAGGCGGCTCACGAGTCCCAAAGCACGGGGCCCACTGGTGCCTGCAGGCACCCTGAGGATGGATTTTCTACCAGTTATGGACACACAACATCCCTGGGCGTTGTGCAGTAACTTTGCCAAACTCACGCTGTATCTCCAGGCATCTCCCAGCACCTGGAAGACAGGTACAGGTGTGGACTCTTGCTTCCTATGGCCATGGGCAGGCCAGAAAGAGTAGGCTTTGGAGTCCTGGTGAAACAATGTGTATTTTAACTGTACCACCTGACGAGGTAGGACTCCAGACACTTTTCTTGCCTTCTCAGAGCCAGAACAGCCCCCTTTGCTAAGTGATTGATGTAATTACTCCCTCTTAGAGGCGGAGTGAGGACCATGGAGAGAAGTGTGTGACAAGGTGGTCACACCAGCCAAGACTTCGCATCCAAGACAAGACTGCTCAATCCACGTCCTCTCCCAGGTGCAAAGCACCTTCAGAAAAGCCAGGTAGAAGCAGGTGCGCAGGCAGCAACCTGGTACTCTGGTTACTCTTGTCTTCAGAGTAAGCCTCTTGGGATCCGTCAGAGAGAAGGGGTCCAACTGGGCCCGGTCACAGTCGGTGACCTCCCCGTGACCACCCCTTTCCCGGGAGCCTCCAGCAGAGAGAACTGCCTCTGATACAGTGGAGACTCTGCGCCCCAGAAAGGAGTGGCAGGAGCCCAGCTGCTCTGAAACCTTGGGGATCTCCAGCCTGGCCCTCAAGTGAGCATGATAAGGGCATTTGCCCTCCCCACTGACATCCACCAAGGTCTCAGCTGCGTGGTCAGGCTTGCCTCACCTCTGCAACCTGTGCCCTGATTCTATGCACCTCCAGGCCAGATGATGTGACTGGCTGGTTCCACGCATGTGCATCCAGTAGGGGCGGGAACATAGTGCCCATCATCTGTTCCCCAGGACCCAGCAGTGGGTCCCCAAATTCCAGGGCTGTGAGAAGTATCTGAAAGAAGGAGAAGGAAAAGGACTCATCAAGGCCACTCTTTAGAGAAGCAAACAATAGCACAAACGACGATTGTTGATAGTTGCTAATGAACAGGCATCGATCCATGACTGTCAGTCGGCTTTTCTCTATGCAGGTGTGTTCACAGTCTTTCTTAATCCTTGTACCAGTCTTTGAAGGTGATACTATCATGGTTGTTCCCATTTCAGAGATGAAGAAACTAAGGTCACAAGGGATCAAATGACCCACACAGGGTGGGCTAAGTTAGCAGGTAATAGATTTGAACCCACGCACCTTGCCACTCAAAGTCCAATCCTCCACCAACAGAATCCACACCTTATGGGAGTTTGTTGAGAATGCAGAGTCTTGGGCCTCACACAGGCCCACTGAATAAGAATTTGTCCTCTAAGAAGATTATCTTAATTAAATGTGTCAACACTAAGAGCTCTATAGCTTGGAGAAATAACACATTACTTTTAAAAAAAAATTATGCATTTGTACAAGATTCATCCAATACACAAGACAGACCTATGGATTCTAATGCAACAGATTTGAAAACAGTCAGTGATAGAGTTTTAGCTTTCATGTTGCAAATAATCTCTAAGAAATGACCACTTGTGTGCTTTAGTGCAGTATCAAAGATGAATAACCACAATTACCTGAAAACGTTACTCAAGTGAAAGTAGCTCAGTCATGTCCGACTCTTTGAAACCCCATGAACTATACACTCCATGGAATTCTCCAGGCCAGAATACTGGAGTGAGTAGCCTTTCCCTTCTCCAGGGGAATCTTCCCAACCCACGGTTCGAACCCAGGTCTCCTGCATTGCAGGTGGATTCTTTACCAGCTGAGCCACAAGGGAAGTCCAAGAATCAAAAAGGAACAAATTGAATAAACCTTCAAGTAAGAGAAGGATTAACTCTTCCTTACAGTAGTGTTCCAGTTAACAAGTGTGGGAGGAACAGAAATAAAAAAATCACCACTTGCAACATGAGGGTGATAATCATTGTACACAGAATCACAGGTGGGTGCTAATATTTGTGGGCAAAAGGATAAGGACAAGCAGGGTTTTGAGTAGTCTTGAATCATCTTCCCACAAGATACCTATTAACCGTAAAAAAAAAGACAGTGGATAAAGCTGACAGGTACCCCCTTAACCAAGTGGCCCAGATTAACCACACCCATCATAAGGCTCGTCCATGTCAAGGACTCCCTGCTATGATTCACTGAGAAGGACACAGCATTGTGTATTCATTGGTATTCTTGCCAAAATGCATAATCTCATTCTGATCTTGAGAATACCTACAAAAACCCAAATTGGACGACAGTCCACAAAAAACAAACAAAAATACGCCAATACTCTTAAAAATAGTGTTGAGGTCATAAAAGACAAAGAGAGGCCAAAAGAAATGTTCCAGATCAGAGATGACTAAGAAATACGAGAACTAAACCCCGGGCCAGAAAAAGGCCATCAGGGGACAATCTTTAAAATTTGAATAATTTGCATATTAGTTCATAGGGTTGGATCCACGGTAAGTTCTGGTTATCATTTTAGTGTGATTGTGTAAGGCCTGGCCGTTTGGGGAAGTCAGGGGCAGGGTGTTCAGGAATTCTGTGCACTCTTTCTACAATTTTGTTGTTCTAAAACTTAAAAAAAATGAAGAATTGTTAAAAATGTGCTTCATGGGAATAGACTCCAGAGTGGCTCTTTAGAGCCTTGTGTCGTGGTAACTAGGGGGAGACATCAGGAAGAAACATGGAACGGATCCATGAGCTTTTACAGAATTGTTTGAAATTAATTTGAATTATGCCATTAAACAGATGTGCTCCATGGGGCATGGACAACTTTTTATTTCTTAAACGTCTACCCACTGCTGCATCAGATGGCATCAAATTAATTATACAGAGTTATCAAGGGATGTGACCTAACCAGCCATGGCACAGTCATACATCATCACAAGTCACGCAAAGGCACTGCCAGGCCAGGAGGGGGGCTTTCCACCATCCTGGGATCAGATCCAACCTGACAGGCTGGCTGACGACTCTCCACGCACACCTGGAGCACACACATGTGCGTCTGAAAACTTAAACGTCAGCACAAAGTGAAAACACCCAAGTGGAAGAGACGTGTCTAAAATCATCAGAACTGGTTAACTAGTACAATTAATTATTCACATTTGACAATGGGAGGTATATACAAGGTATGTTTATACATTTATTTTATACATTTAAATATTGTATGCTATATTTAGAGAATTATTGCATATGTGTTTGGATATTTTATGCAGCATATGAAATGTTAAGACTCATATATAAATGAAAGAGTGAGCAGTCAGGTGGATGGATGGATGAAGAAATGAAAGACAGACAGATGGACTTGCATACGTATCTGAAAAATATACGAAGGATAAAGCTATATTATACTTTTTAAAAAGGAAAATAAGTTAAATTTGTTCTATTGTCTAGTTTGTTCTATTAGAGTGACAGTTACTTTCTTTCAAAAAGCAGTGCTTTTTTGAGGATTTATAAAGCACTCTGACTCACTCCTGCCCTGAATTTTATTCCATAAAGAAAGTCTTTACACACAATCAAATCAGAGCCAATCTTTCTTACGGTAAATGCTCAGTTCCTTCAATTAAATAATAGAAGCATTAGGTGCATCCCTCAGTAAATATTGGTTGAGTGAATAAATAAATGGATGATTAAGAAAAATCATGAAAGTGAAAGTCGCTCAATTGTGTCCAGTTCTCTGCAACCGTGGACTGTACCCCACCAGGCTCCTCTGTCCATAGAATTCTCCAGGCAATAACACCGGAGTGGATAGCCATTCCCCTCTCCAGGTGATCTTCCAGACCCAAGGGTCTCCCGCATTGCAGGTAGATTCTTTACTATCTGAGCCACCAGGGACACAGCTTTATATCTGGAATGAGGGTCAGTACAGAAGAAAGTAACATAAAATACAATCTATTAAAGATATATAACCTTCAACTCAAAGTAGAACTTGAGTTCTAACTCCAAAAATGGGTTGAATGTTCCCCAGTCAGATTTCTATTTACACTTAATTAATCATCCATACATTCACACTTCCAACCATCCTTCTAGTCTTCCATCATCCATCCATCCATCCATCATCCATCACCCATTCATTCTTTCAGCAAAAGCTTAGAGACCCCAGGACGCTAGCCTAAGGGCTGCTTCTGCTAAGATAAACAAGACATGAACCTTTTCCAAAGAACTCAGTAACTTTGGGGAAGACAAGTCCGCGAATCAACCCACTCTGGCCATCAATGGCTACAGGTCCTGTTGTAGGCAGCTGACCAGGCTAGACACAGGGCTGTTAAGGCAGCAGTCTGCACACCTGCTTGCTTGCCTGCTCTTGGCTGCTCAAGGCTGCAGAATCTTGGCTCCCATTCACTCATTCAATCCCCGGGAATTTTTTAGGTTCCTGTTATGATGATGCGTCTGGCAGGGTTCTGCAAAGATCCTCCAGTGCTATAGGAAAGCCAGCAGCTGTAATAGCATTTGTGCCACCAGGGCACACAGGAGGCTCCTCGCCCAGGTGGACAGGCTTGTCAGGAAGGGAGGGGCCCTCTCACCTGGAAGATGAGTGGGATGGCCAGGCTGGGGCTGCAGGAAATGGTCCAGCCATGGAAACAGCGAGTGAGAGGGTAAGAGATGAGAGAAAGTGGGCCTGACGGAGTTGGGACGGGCTCTGGCAGGGGCAGGGCTGGGCGAAGGACACAGACTGAGGAGTCAGGTGGGGTTGTGCCCCTGAACCTGGAGGGCTCACTGAGTCTATCTTGAGGGTCTCAGCAAGAGACTTGATCTCAAACCTGAGACTGCCTCTGGGAATTGTCAAAGGCCGTGAACCAGTGAGCCGGAAACCCCTGCCCAGTCATCCCCTTCCTCCCCAGGGGTGGTCCTGCCACCCACCCAGGCCAAGTCACAGGTCCACCAGGCCCAACCCTGTGCTTCCACTCTGGGGCTCAGGAAGCCCAAGGCTGGAGGCTGGAGAGAGGGAAGAAGTTTTCTTTCTTTCTTTATTTTTTCTTGAGAAATTTTCCTGATTGAAAAAAAGTTTTTAAAAGCTGTTTTCATAAAATCAGTCCTTTTGATTTGAGGTGTTTAGGGGGATTTTGTAATATTCTGTCAGCTGGCTGTGGTTTTTTAAAATGTGTTTATCTTTAACTGGAGGATAATTGCTTTACAATGCTGTGCTGGTTTCCTCCATACATTGACATGATTCAGCCACAGGTATCCATCTGTCCCTGCCCTCTGGGGCCTCCCTCCCACCTCCATCCCATCCCGTTCCTCTAGGTTGTCACAGAAGAAGTTTTAAACTGGATACGTTTCAGTTTTGACTTGACACCTCATGAGATTGTTTTAAATTACCAAAATGAGTCTGTCTTGGAAGGGTAAGTAACACCTGGGATTGACCCATGAGGGGAAAAAAATATGGACCTGTACCAGAATTCATTGAGGAACAAATCATCAGAGCAGGTTTGGGGGGATTTACTGGGGGGACTTCCCAGCTGGTACAGTGGTAAAGAATCTGCCTGTCAGTGCAGGAGACACAAGAGATGTGGGTTTGATCCCTGGGTCGGTCAGGAAGATTCCCTGGGGGAGGAAATGGCAATCCACCGCAGTATTCTTGCCTGGAAAATCCCACGGACAGAGGAGCCTGATGGGCTACGGTCCATGGGGTTGCAAAGAGTCAGACATGACTGAGCAGGCACTTCAGTACTGGGGGGCACGTGGTGAGGTGTTTCCTCCCTGCTGCTCTCCTGCTCTGACTCTCCACGGGGAGGAGAAGAACTTCCTTTGCATAGGACTTGCCCGGCTTCAGTGTGGACAGCTGATCAGCCCAGGGAGGGTAAGCTGGGAAGAGGGTACCAGGCAAGCTGGTGAAGCAAAAGGGAGGGTGGCCTGGAGCAAGAAGACAAGAGGATGGGGACCCAGGACTTGGATGGCAAGAGGTGCGGGGAAGGGGAGCTCGTGTGGAGAGGAGTCTCCCTCCCCATCGGTGGTGTTCAGACTCCACCCTGCATCCGCTTCACCTGGTGGGGCAGGGGTGGGCCGGGCACCCCAGGGTGTCTGCATCTTCAAGCCCAGGGGGCCCGAGAACCTGCCTTTCTAAGTTCCCATGTGATGCTGTTAGGTTGGTTCCGCCTTGAGACCCATGATGAGTTTTCTCTGAATAGCTGTGGACAGAGTTGCCCAACGTCCATCACGATCACATTCATCATGGATGATGGAACCAGTGCATCCTGAGAACTCACAGGCGTCCCTAAAGCAAAGAGTACAGGGTGGATGACAAGTTTCGCCATCAAACACCAGTGCCCCCTGGGTCTGACACTCAGGCTCACCCTAGGCCAGCATGGGAGAGTCCTAGCCTGGAGACCTGCTCCCGAGCTGGTGAGCTCATGTCCTCTGGGGCCCCTGGGCATCGGGGCTCCCTCAGTGCTGCCCTCGGGGAGGTTACGTCTGTGCTCCAGCTCCTGTTCCGAGAACCCTGGGTCCCAAGCTTTGATTAAGCATTTCTCAGGACCGAGATGTCTCTCTCACGAGGGCCCCTCACCTGCCGGCCAGGTTGCCCATGTCATCAGGCCCGATGGCTTTGCGGTGCTCTGTTCTCCAACAGAAGTAGTACTTCCCGGTGATTTCTGGGTCCTGGGGCTTATCTAAAATGGCTGTAATGTGTTTGTCCTATAAACCTGGGGGAGAGGTAGGGGACCCGGTCACCCTGGAGGCTGGAAGGAATCAGACACACCTGTGAGTGATGATGAGTGACCCACGGTGTGTGGACGCTCTCACTCGCCTCCTCCCATGACTTTGAGTTGACCTTAACTTGATCAGTGTTGCATCTTCCCTGTGGGATAAAAGGAAAGGAACAGTGCATTAAAGCTCTTCATCAAAGCTCTCCGTTGTGTGGGATAAAGTGGCCTGATCGGGGTCTGAGCTGAAGCTGGACCCTCCCCCATCACACAGCACTCAGCACTTCATGGGTGTCAGTGGAAGGTCTTCCTCAGAGGAGCAGGGCTAGCGAGCTTTCCTGCCTTACCACTTGCTAACCATGGGGTCATTCCCAGCCTGTCCAGGTAGTAGATACCTTGGCAGGTATTCATCAGCTCTCAGAAACCCCCCTAACTCTGCATCACCCCTCATCCAAGGGCATCAGGCCGGCAGCCAGCCGTGGTGGCACCACACGCCCCTGCAGGGATCGTAGCTGGTGGGGGCCTGGCGTGGAAGCCTGGCCAAGGCAGGGAAATGCCGAGAGCACGTGTGGTGTGCTCGCGGGAGGAGCCGGGAGAGCCTGGAGGGGCGAAGAGTGGAGGAGGGGCTGAGGAGGGAGGACAGACAGACAGACAGGCCAGCAGAGACACACAGGCACAGAGAGAGAAAGATGAAGACAGATAGAGACAGGTGGAGACACACAGAGACACAGAGGTAACAGACAGAAGCAGGGATCGACAAACCCAGAGGTGGACAGACAGACAGAAACAGAAACACAGAGACATACAGATATTCACAAGCAGAGACAGACAGAGACAGTCGCACACAGAGGCAGATGGACAGACAGAAGAGGCAGTGAGGAGAGTCCTCCGGCTCCTGGTTCTCACCCCTGCCCCACCAGCCCTGGCTCATCCTACCTTGGGGTCCTTGAGATAGCCTCATATCCTAGTAAAAATAGATCTTTTTTTTTTTTTCAGCCACCTCTAGTTGGCTTTCCTCCTGAGGCCCAAGAGTCTGCCCAGTGCAGGTGGTCAGCAGTCTTGTGCCCTCACCCAGCTCCCTGTTTCACCCTCTTGTGCCCCCCATACCAGCCCAGGGTCGCCTGACTTTGACCCTCACTTGTCCCCACTGCCCTGGGCTGAAGGCCTGACCTCTGGTTCCAGACTCAGGCCAGCCAGGTCTCCTTTGTCATGGCCCCTCTTCACCTGTGGGTTGTAAACTGGAGCCTGATGACCTTGATGCTGACCTGCCCTTGGCCCACTGACAAAAAACCCTTCTTTTTAGAGGAAGACATCACTTCCCTCTTTAAGCCCAAACTTTAAGGTTTGCCGGGAACCAGGCCACCAGAAGGGCCTGGGGAGACGCACAGTCCCTTTTGGAAGCACTCATTTTGCTTATTCTTGCCAAGAACCAAGGCCATTTTAATTAAACCTTTCCCTCCAGGACTATTTGTACAAGCCCCACTTCACAGCCGAGAAACACCAGGCACAGACAGCGACCCGGCACAGGCGGCTGCCACCTGCCTGGAACCAGGTCCCGAGGTTTGGAAAACCAACAGGGGCAGGCCTGGTAGACTCTAGCCCAAATGATGCCAGCTACACACGTCATTGCCGAATGCTGGCGGTCCAAGAACCTCAGCCAGGAAAGAAAGGAGATCGCAGAGAAGCCCAGAGATGCTGTAAGTCATCACCACGCTCTGGTCACTGGTGACAAGAAAACAGAGAAGCTGGAACTGTGGCCTCAGGCAGCCTCCACTCTCCAAAAACGTGGGTTCCAGGCCTCACATTCTCCATCTGCTCGGGATAAGAAAGCCAAAGCCTGTGCACCGGGTTCCTTAAGCTTCCCGTGTGTGCGGAGAACCCCCGGAGCTTAAGGGAAATGCTGATTCCTGTCCTCCCCATCGAGGCTGCTGGGATTCGGTGCAATACTCCTGAGATGAGTCACAGTTACAATCAGATGACCATGCTGCAGTGGTCTTCAGGCTAAACTTAGAGAAACACGCATGCTCAGTTGCTCAGCGGTGTCCAACTCTGTGCAACCCCATGGACTGTAGCCTGCCAGACTCCTCTGTTCATGGGATTCTCCAGGCAACAATACTGGAGTGGGTTGCCATTTCCTCCTCCAGGGGATCTTTCCAACTCAGAAGAAGAATCCACATCACCTGCGTTGGCAGGTAGATTCTTTGCCCAAAACTTAGAGAAACACTGTGGGATAAATATAGACTTTAACGTAGATGCAATATTTTCAGTGTTCAGAGGATGCCTGGTGGGAATTCTGCTTCATGAGGTCATAGACACCTCAGTGCCACCAATCTGCAGAAGCTCATTAGGGTTCCAGCCTGTTGATGGCAGCCTTCTACTTTCCAGTGAAGATACAGCATTGTTCCTGTTTTTTGTATCTCTATGATGGTGTAAGGGGAGGGAGGAGTTAAAGGCTCAGGAGTCCCATCCCACCAGCCCAGATTCTGAAGCCCTAATTAAAGCCTGCCAGGCTCCACCAAATTTGGAGCCTGCAGTCATCTTCTCTAATAAGGCAGTCAGCACAGCTTGCCTGATGATAAATGATTTTATCAGCATCATCAAACCACATGGAGGGAAGGCAGAAGGGCCTTTACCACGCCACTGACCAAGGAAGCCCACTGATACGGCGAGTCCAGGCATTCTGGGTTTCAGTCCATTTCCAATTATTCTAAACAATGACAGGACTAAGGGCATCAAACGAGCCACTCCTGCCTCCGTGTTAATTTTGGTTCACCCCTGGCTCCCTGTTTCCTGTCCACATCATCTCCAGGCAGGGACAGAATAGCAGCAACTCGGAGACCCACTTGGCATTCAGAGAAGCACATGCCTGGGTTCACAGAGCACAAGGCAAATTCATTTATCTCAGACAATTAATTAATTGTGGAGGCAGTGTTTTCTGTAGCAACACAGAACTCTGCCTCCTTGGATGGAAAATCCCAGTTGTATCCCGTCTAAGCTGTGTCACTCTGTCGGGCAGGTTCCGTTGCCTCTCTGTGGTTCGGTATCTTTATCTGTAAAATGGGCATAAAGATAGTCCTACCATATAAAACGCAGGAGAGAATTAAAGACGATATTCACACAAAGTACTCTGCACAGAGCCTGGCATCTTGGAAGTCTGTGATGATTATGGGTCATAATTGTTTTTGTGAGACTGGATTTAGCAGGTGCTTGACCTGGGTTCTCCATCCCCTCTATAACCCCCCAAAAAGCAGAGATTGGAGAAGAGCATTCTTGAGCAGCAAGCTTTTCAGGGGAAAAAAGGAACTGGAGTGAAGAACCAGGGAGTGGATAAGGAACTGAAGGAAAATCAGCATAAAGGGTGTGTTACTAAGATGTCCACTCAGAAAGGAGAATGGGGCCTTGGTCCTGCATAGGGTTCTCTGAGAAGAGCACAGAATGTCTCTTGGAATCTCTTGTGAGATTCAGGCAAAGGGTTCATCCATGGGCTCCTTCCCCCAGGCTTGAGAGCTGTCCCTGGGACACTGACTCCCCACACTCTGTGTTATTAGCTTGACCATTAGGCTCCTGGCAAAAGCCAGTGCTGGAGTCACAGGCAAGACGTAGGTTAGGATCAGTTCTGATATGATGGTGGTGGCAAGAATAAAAATAGTCAGTGGTAGGTGCCCTGAGCCATGATGCTAAAGATGTCACCAAAGGAAAGAGCCCAGTACCAGCAAAACCCAGGGCGTTCACAAAATAAAGATGCTGGTACACCTGCTGGAGCCTCCAAACTAATGATCAGGTTGTTCCTTTCCTAGGCTGGTACCCACTGCTTGACCCCCAAAAGGCATCAGCATCTCCACCTTATATGAGACCCTGAGAGATCTGAATAATGTTTGCCCTTGGTCTTGGGCAGTGACTTGCTACTTGGGTCTAATATTATGACCTTAAGCATTGTCAACTGTGAGAAATCTATATACTTGAGCAACAGAATGAACACATTAGATAAAAGAGAAGGGTGTGAAACAGCTCATCATATTCTACATTCCTCCCTCCCCGCATCGCTAAGCACACATCCTGACAAGTCCTTGTGGATACAAGGTGAAAATTCAATCAAAGCAACACTTTCAAAAGTCCGATATCATAGCCATGATTAGCTAATAAAATCCCGAGGGCCTGATGATATCAGTTTTCTAGGTTGTAATTTCCATTTTTACTGCAATTCATCTTTGTCTGAGTCCAGATCCATTTCTTTCCAGGCCTGGGTACCGGTTAATTTGAATAAATGAGACAAGCACTGTGGACAGGTGAATATCCATCATATTTCCCACCTCTCCCAGGAACGATGCCACCACACCCTCCAGTGGATGGCCCCTGCCCACAGCCGTTGCTGTGCAGGCATCACGGGGGCGCAGACATGGGCAGCCCAAGACAGCGAATTAACCAGCAATTAAGGGTTTAGTCTGGCCTCCTCGGCGCCTGATTCCCCCGAAGTTTCTGTGACGGATTAAGTATTTACGGCTTCCCACTGCCATCGCAACCCCTTCTTCCTCGGGCCTGCTGTTAAGCTGTCAGTAGAGACAATGGTCCCTCCTTGGGTCGCCCTCAATGCCCATCAGACTCAGGAAAGCAGACAGCTATTGTTACTCTTGGCCAAACTCCCATCGAGGGCAATGCTTTTTTTTTTTTCCTCTGTGTGGTCCTCGTTTGGCTGAAAACAGCTTTCCCCAAAGCAATTAACTTTCCATTCGAAATGAAGTAAACCAATTTCCCCTCCCATCTTCTCTCTAAAGATACTTCATGGCTGAGATACCCAGTGATTTCAAAAGCTGATGCCATACGAGAGAATCTCATTCTAGAAGACGTCATGATTTAAGAACTTAGGACCTCATCCCAGACCACGAGCTGGGCTCCCCGTGCTATACAGCAGCTTCCCACTAGCCTTCTATTTTACACATGGTGGTGTATATATGTCAACGTGGGATGAGGCGGGTGGGAGGGAGGCTCAGGAGGGAGGGGATGTAAGCGTTCATGCAGCTGATTCATGTCGTTGTACAGCAGAAATTAACACAACGTGCTGTGCTTAGTGGCTCAGTCATGTCCATCTCTTTGTGACCTCATGGACTGTAGCCCGCCAGGCTCCTCTTCTATGGGGATTCTCCAGACAAGAGTACTAGAGTGGGTTGCCATGCCCTTCTCCAGGGTATCCTCCCAACTCAGGGATCGAAACCAGGTCTCCCACATTGCAGGCGGATTTTTTTTTTTTTTTTTTTTACCATCTGAACCATCAGGGAAGCCCAACACAATATTGTAAAGCAATTATACCCCAATTTAAAAAAAAATTTAAACTTTTAAAACATAAAAAAGAACTCAGGACGTCAACCCACTTCCAATCATGTAGCCCCAGGGATGCACTCAGAGAAGATACTCAGGTCTCTGGACCACGATCTTCATTTTAACTTTCGTGTCCACCTCGCCCTCTCGTTCAGGCTCTGACCATCTCAGGAGGATCTTCTTCTCTTCGCCTTTCTGTGGCCTCAGCCCCAAACCACTGCTGCTAAGTCACTTGAGTCGTGTCCGACTGTGCGACCCCACAGACGGCAGCCCACCAGGCTCCCCTGTCCCTGGGATTCTCCAGGCAAGAACACTGGAGTGGGTTGCCATTTCCTTCTCCAATGCATGAAAGTGAAAAGTGAAAGTGAAGTCACTCAGTCATGTCCGACCCTTAGCGAACCCATGGACTGCAGCCTACCAGGCTCCTCTGTCCATAGGATTTTCCAGGCAAGAGTACTGGAGTGGGTTGCCATTTCCCCAAACCACAACCGCACATAAATGCACAGGCAGACAAGCTCCCGTGGAAGTACTTGCAATGGATCACTCTCAGGGGCCACATGGATGAAACAGCAGAAATGAGGGGTGTAAGAGTGATCAGAGAGACCTCTGGTCCACTTTGCAGCTGCCTGAGCTCTGAACCTCGCACCATCTGGTTCAGAAGCCACTAGTTATACGGTTACTGAGTGCTTAAAATGTGCTCTGTGCAAACTGAGACATACTCTCAATGTAAATGGAAAGAAAAGTGAACTCGCTCAGTCGCGTCCAACTCTCTGCAATCCCATGAACTGTAACCTACCAGGCTCCTCAGTCCATGGAATTTTCCAGGCAAGGGTACTGGAGTGGGTTGCCATTTCCTTCTCCAGGGGATTTTGCCGAACCCCGGGATTGAACCCAGGTCTCCCGCATTGCGGGCAGACACTTTACCATCTGAGCCACCAGGGAAGCCCAATGTAAAATCCACACCAAATTTCAAAGACTTAATACAAAAAAATGCAAAGTATTTCACTGATAATTTTTACGTAATAGATAGGCTTCCCAGGTGGCTCAGTAGTAAAGAATCTGCCTGCCAATGCAAGTGACTCAGGTTTGATCCCTGGGTCAGGAGGATCCCCTGGAGGAGGAAATGGCAACCACTGCAGTATTCTTGCCTGGAGAATTCCACGGACAGAGAGAGGAGCCTGACTGGCTGCAGTCCATGGGGTCGCAAAGAGTCAGACACAACTTAAGGACTAAACAATAACAACAATTTTTAGATAAAGTCTGTGTTGAAATATGAATATTTGGGATATACTGAGTTAAGTAGAATGCAATATTAAAATGAATTACATCTTTTACAAAATTTTGAAATATAGATTCGGTATAGTTTAAGGTTATGTGTGTGACTCTGGCAGCATTTTTGTTGGGCAGCACCACTCTGGACCTTTCCTGTCACTCTGCCCATCTCCTGGCTCCAGATGACCCTCAGAGTCTGATAAGAACGATGCCAGCAGAGGTGTGTGTTCCCAGGGCATGGGATGAGGGGCGGAGAGTGGTCCATGGGGTTACCTGTTCAGCCAAACCTGCCTGGGTGAGAGCACAGAACCACCACATCTTTGTGGCAAAGTTGTATGTGTGTGTGTGTGTGTCCGTATTCCATGAGTAACAGGCTTTCCATCTGAGCATCCTTGTGGGGAATCGAGAGCTCAGCCTTGCTCACAGAGAGTCGGGGAGATAGCACCTCAAGTCTCAGGCCTGAGTTCTGCTCTGGGGACTGTATCAGTTGTCTGAGGCTGCTGTAACAAACTGCCACAGCTCTGACGGCTCACAACAGCAGAAACAAACGTACTCTCTCACGGTTCTGGAGGCCAGAAGGCTGAGCCCAATGTGTGGGCAGGGCTGGGCACCCTCCTAGAATCCTTCCTTGCCTCTTCCAGCTTCCAGTGGCCCTGGGCCTTCTCTGCTGGGCGCAGCATCATTCTGGTCTCTGCCTTCATCCTCACCTGGCCTCTTCCCCTTCTGCTATGCAGCCTCCCTCTCCTTTACTCTGAGGGCGACATGTCATCAGATTTAGGGCCTGTCTGGGCGAGCTAGGACAATCTCCTCTTCTCATGATCCTCCATTCAATCCTACCTTTTGCATACCCGGGAATACTCACTGGTTCCTGGGACCAGGATGTGGCTATATCATCTTCAGCCCACTACAGGAGGTGAAACGACCACAGCTCAGGACCCCCCGAGGAACAGGGAGCGGCTGGGTTCTCACTGCCTGAGCGGAGTGGGTATCCCAGGAGTCAGAGGGCATATACTCTTCTTCCCTACAAGTAGTTCCAGCTCATTTTATATTTTACTGAACTCTTGCTTTTTCTAAGTAAATATCTAACAATGTCTCATTCCAGGAATTTGGCAATAAAGTGCCTCAAACCAAAATCACTCTTATAAGGGGACGGAATTGTGTGCACACTTCCAGCATCTAGATGACTTTTCCAAACCACATCCTTATGACTGAAGCCAGGCGCTGTCTCAGGTGGATTGAGAGCAGTTTATTGTTGTTGGGCTGCAGGCCCTTCATCCGGGACTGTGGTCGGTGCAACCTCTTCGTGGATTGTCCCCCAGCCTGGCTTCCCTGAGTGCAGTCGCCGGCCACACACCCCAGAACACACCATATGCCAGCCAACTTGGTCAGCTCCCAATCTCTCCCCCGACCGGGACCTCTGAGGATGGGAGTCCCATGGACCGTCTTTCTAGCCAACCCTCCTGTGATTTGTCTTAAAAGAAAGTTTAGGAGCTACTGCCTGTCCTTCTCCCGACCTCCATCCTTGAGGGTCAGCTCACGGGGGGTAGGGGTGGGGGGAGCTGCACTGTGTCTAAGGTGGGGGGCGAGCAGAGGCATCAAATCCTAAATCAGGTGGTGAAACTTGACTGCCTTCACGTCTGTCTGTGTTTCTCATCTGCCTTGAAAACCCAGGGCTCGCTTACCTCCCCGTTCACCAGAGAAAGCGGTCAAGCCCCCAAGGCTGAGCCGAGCGTGACACCCACAGGGGACGATGTTCTTAGCTATCTGGGGCAAGTGATAGTGCTCGGTTTTGAGCAGTGGTACCAAGTTCCCTTTGTAACAGACACAAGCAAGTCAGTCAATTTAAGAGAAAGCATTAAGAGAATGATAATGCAGAGAGCCAGCTGAGGAAGGCGGCCATGGATGAAAATACTCACGGATTAGTCAGGGTTCTCCAGAGATACAGAACAAATTTATATATCTATATATATGTGTGTGTGTGTGTGTGTGTGTGTATATATACACACATATATATATTCATTACACAACTGTCATAAATCAAAAAGAGCAAGCCTAGAGTGACTATTACGTGAAAAGTACGATCTTTTAAATCATTAATCTAGTCCCCTCCTGTCTCCCTCTTGGGTTCAGGAAAGGACCAGACTCCCTCGGGTGGTCTCTGAGGCTCCCTCTGCTGCGGCCCCATTGCTGCCCCTTGATCACCAGGTCCTCGCCACGTTGTCCCACGTTCCCAGAGCTGATTCATCAAGCTTTGTCTCTAAAGGGCCAGATAATAAACACTTCCATTTCAGTGGCCCACAGGGTCTCTGTTATAATGATTCAACTTTGCTGCTCTAGCACAAAAGCAGCCACAGACAATACATGAGCACATGGGTGAGGCTGTGCTCCAATAAAACTTTATTGTCAAAAGAAGGGGGGCCAGGTTGATCCATTGGCCGTGGCTTGCTGGCCCAGCTCTTCTGGCTATAGGCCTCATACACACTGCTGCTGCTGCTGCTGGAGTGACCTCTTTATTCTCATCTGGCCCATTCGTGCTCTTCTCTTAGAAAGGAAGGGAAGCTGCTCAGTCGTGTCTGACTCTTTGAGACCCCATGGCCTGTAGCCTACCAGGGTCCTCTGTCCATGGGATTCTCCAGGCAAGAATACTGGAGTGGGTTGCCATTTCCTTCTCCAGGGGATCTTCCCAACCCAGGGATCGAACCCGGGTCTCCTGCATTTCAGGCAGTTGCTGTACCATCTGAGCCACCTCTTCCTTCAGGTTTCAGAAGTATTTCTTTCCCAGGAAACTCTTCCTGGAGTTCTCAGGAAGGAACTTGCTTCTCAGAACAGCAGTCCCTAGTACAGTGTGTGTGTGTCTGTGTGTGCACATGCACACGCCCACGTCTGTGACATGGCCCAATTTCTGCCCCTCCACAAGGCCCCTGGAAGTCTACTTCCCTCCCCACTCGGTACCTGGCACCTGGAGGAAGCTGAACCATCCATCAGATGAACAACGAAATGAGTCATGGCCAAGAAGAATGAGTGAGCGCATGAAAGCTAGGAAAACTTGCATCTTTGTTCTTACCAAGCCCCATAAAGAAAACTATGAACACATCTTTATTTTCCCCTTCCCAGATCCCGCATCAAATGAGATGATTAGATGAATACAACAAGCTCCACGTCCTCTTCTCTCCAGGTGACTTCCCTGGGAGGTGTAAGCCACTCTGTGAGTTCTCTCCACTCACCAGCTCTGCAGCTTGGGGTGAGCTGTCAGGTGTCTCTGATCTTCTCTTTGCTCATCTATGAAAGTGATACCCACATGCATCTCGCAGGGCTGTTACCAGGATTAACAGAGCAACCTACGGGGCTGGACCCTGGTTGTCATTAAGAGTCCACAGCTTCCCACAGTTTGATGCATCAGCATTTTCCCCTCCACGTGGAAACTCTATAGCAAATACCAGAAGAGTCCAGGAAGCCGCCACACACCGTCAGAGGACACAGGCCAACGTGGGAACAAGCATTTTCCCTGGGAGGATTGTAAACTTCTTGTTTTCCCTTATTAGCAGCATCAGGCCTAATTAAAATGTTTTTCAAGGAACATATGAGGAGAATTTGATATAAAATATACTACTAATGTTAGGGAGAAGGAAATGGCAACCCACTCCAGTATTCTTGCCTGGGAGATCCCACGGATGGAGGAGCCTGGCGGGCTACAGTCCATGAGCTCGCAAAAGAGTCAGACATGACTTAGTGACTAAACAACCACCACCACCACCTAACGTCAACCACGTCAGTATTTAAAATTTTAAATTTGACCTATGTGTCCAACATTAGGAAGCAAGGAAAATAGATCAGGATGCAAATAGCCAGTGGTCTGTGGTCCAGCCTTTAGTTTGTTTATGAAACACCTTTAAAATCAGTAAAAAAAAGTTTATGTTGTAATTTTCAACAACAACTAAAAAAGATTGAAAATTACTATGTAGGAATCTCATTTACATCAGGAAAATGTATTCAACAAGAAAGATTGCAGTGGAAGTTACTCAGTCGTGTCCAACTTTTTGTGACCCCATGGACTACACAGTCCATGGAATTCTCCAGGCCAGAATACTGGAGTGGGTAGCCCTTCCCTTCTCCAGGGGATCTTCCCACCCCAGGGATCGAACCCAGGTCTCCTGCATTGCAAGCAGATTCCTTACCAGCTGAGTCACAAGGGAAGCCCAAGAATCCTGGAGTGGGTACCCTATCCCTTCTCCAGGGGATCTTCCCATCCCAGGAATGAAAGCAGGGTCTCCTGCATCGCAGGCGGATTCTTTAACAACTGAGCTATCAGGGAAGCCAGACTAGCAGGCTCAGGGAAGCCAGACTGCAGGAAGACCAAATAGTCACAGTGTCTTCCTCTAGTTAATGGAGGACCGTAGCTGACGTCTATGTGTATATGCACCTGTGCTGTGTATACGTATGTGTGTTCACTTTCTGTATTTTCCAAATTTTTTACCCAAAGCAAGAATGGCACTGGTAATCAAGGGAGATCAAGACAGAGTTTGAATAAACTAAACCTTATTAGATACAGAATGGATACATAAGGCCCGACTGTATAGTGCAGGGCACTATATTCAATATCCCGTGATAAACCATAATGGAAAAGAATATGAAAAAGAATATACACATATGTATAACTGAATCACGTTGCTGTATAGCACAAATTAACACAGCATTGTAAATCAATTATATTAAATAAAATGAACTTAAAAAAAAGAAAGAGAAAATGTTTCTCTGATTTTCATTTATGGCTCCATGAACAGAAATTATATGAAGAAGCACATCTTCCCAATCTGTAAAGACCACCTTGGATTGTAAAGGGTTAAAAATTCTGGAGTCAGGAAAAAAAGCAGTTCTGGTATTAGAACCCCTACCTAGATCTTCAAGCTGTCAAGGTCTAGCCATGACCACTGGCAGATTCAGAATGAGTTGACCTTCAGAGAAGGTCACTGGTCCACAGTCCACTGCCTGGTCTTCAAGAGCCACCCTCCAGGAAAGGAAGGGTCACCAACAGGAAGCCCTGGCCGGCTCTGTTCCTGACTCTGTACGGGAATGTGAGAGTGACTAGCCACCTTCTGCCAAGGACATAGTTAAGCCCAAGTTTCAGAACTAGCTGCCAACATTTGTCATTATGAATGGGTCTTGCACTCACTGCTTCATTAAATCTTCAAAACTCATCTTGGAGGCCAATGCTGTATTGTCCCCATTTCACAGATGAGGAAACTAAGGTTTCATCAATTGACCAGAAGTTGGATCAAAGTTCTGTTCTCTCTAAAACTTGACCACTAAGCCGAAGCAAACAGACCCTCTCCTTTTGAGCTTAAGCTTAAGTTTCTCTGCAGACTCCTCTCTACTAACTTTTTCAATTACCACTGGACTTTCTTAATTGGACTGGTTCTTATATGGGCTCTTTAGTACTTCAACATATATTTTTTGCAAGCCTGCTTTCCCTGTAACACCAGGCCAGGATGGGAATTGTGGAATGTGTCCACTCTGGAAGTTCGAACCAGTCAATCCTAAAGGAAATCAACTCTGAATATTCACTGGAAGGACCAACGCTGAAGCTGAAGTTCCAATACTTTGGCCACCTGATGCAAAGAACTGACTCATTGGAAAAGACTCTGATGCTGGGAAAGATTGAAGGCGGGAGGAGAAGGGGACGACAGAGGATGAGATGGTTGGATGGCATCACCAACTCAATGAACAAGAATCTGAGCAAACTCCTGGAGGTAGTGTGGACAGGGAAGCCTGGTGGGCTACAGTCCATGAGGGTGCAGAGTCAGATATGACTTAGTGACTGAAAAACAACAACCGCCACATACATTAGCGTCTCCAGTCCTTACTCGGGGAAACTGATGGGCTGAATGGGAAGAACTGTGTCTTGACTTTGTGATTAAGTCATGATTCTCGTGGGAGCTCATCAAAGTCCCTTAGCCCATGCATCAGATGAAAGTTCTGCCAGCATCTGTCCCAGGCAGACAGGCTCCACCTCGACTCAGAGGGACCACAGCATCCCAGCTGGTGGGCAAGGGTTGACACGTGGGAAGGGAAGCTTCCTGAGATGGAATCTTAGGCTTGTCTGCAGCAGGATGAAAGGAGCTCAGGAAGGAAGAGGGACTGAGACCAGAGAGGAGACCGGGGGGAGAGGGGCACCTGGCGGAGAAGCAGCAATGAGGGCAGGAGGCCCAGTGGTCCTCCCAGGACATCTGTGGCCTCTCCTCTGAGGCTCTCTAACCTGGGAAACAGCTGAGCCCGGGAGGCACGTGCTATGTCCCCGGGAAGAGCATCCTACGTGGACACTGACTGCATCCCTGCCACAGAGGATCCCCTCCTCTGCGCACCCACCTCGGCTCCCGGCAGCTGGGAAGGGACCCAGCCATAAGCAGGAAGGGCTAAGCCAGCCCAGTCCAAGGTTGTGGAATAGCATGTGTGGTCGAAGAAACCGACCAACAAAGACGCCCCATCCCATCCTCAGAAACTGAATCTGCTCATCAGGATCCTCTATTTCATGCTACTGCGTTGTTCAGAAGCTGTTCCCTTTGGTTTCACGTAGGCTGAGTCTCTGCCCAAGCTGACTGTCCCACTGTGAGTGGGTGGGTCTCACCTTCCCCAAAGGTCTGGGCCACACCTGGGCACAGTTCTGTCTCAGGTCCGTCAGGTCTGGGCTGGTGTACTACCTCAGCCACTGTGGCCTCTATCACAGTCTCTGTCCCCTCGGTCACAGGGTTCTCATCTGCAAAATGGGCTGACTCTACCATGCAGGGCTTCTCTGGTGGCTCAGATGGTAAAGAATCTGCCTGCAACGCAGGAGACCTGGATTTGATCCCTGGGTCAGGAAGATTCCCCTGGAGAAGGGAATGGAAACCCACTCCAGTATTCTTGCCTGGAGAATCCCATGGACAGAGAAGCCTGGCGGACTAATAGTCCATGGGATCACAAAGAGTCGGACACGACTGAAGGACTAACACTTTCACTTCACTTTCTTTTCTATTACGTAGGGACCAGGGCTGGGCTAGGTGAGTGGAGTGAGGTGACCGGCGTGCAGAATTTAAAGAGATGCCCTCAGGCGTGGACAGTGGGCGCCTCTTTAAATATTGTGCCTTTCTATTGGGCATCTTTCTTGTCTCAGCCTAGTCCCAGCCCCACTGTGGCCACCTTGGCATGAACCCAGCCACCTGTGAACCCTCACCTCAAGCTGGGCTGAATGTTTCCCTCTGGTCCTGGAGGTAATTACCTAAGACATTGTTTTGCAAACGAAGTTCAGCCACTAACCTTAATTGATTTGAAATCAATGGAGAGAGCCAGGACTGACATTAAAAAAACCGAAACAAACTGAACTAGCCCAGAGTGGAATAAAAATATCAGGGTACATCTTGTGTGCTCTTTTATATGATGTTTGTTCCAGATGTGTGTGCTATGTGTGTATATGTATAAAAATGTCATTTCTTGCTGTGGCTAAAGACACACCTGCTCCTCTGCCCCTGGCGGGTCCCAAGGACATGATGGATCTCGTTTCCACCAACAGATGCTGAGTCTGGCAGCTGAGCATGCGGGGTGTATCTGTGCTTTCCTCCCCTGTGGAGGTCAGGCCCTAGAGGGCTCTGGGGGATGACAGTGACCTACTGGACCTCACCTCCGTGGCTCCAGGCCATGGCCATAGCACAACCCATGGAGTGGGGGAGGCAGACCCGGATGAAGTTCAGCCCCTGGGCAACTGGACAGAGGCACATGGCTGCCCAGGCCCCAGTGTGGAAACTTGGAAAGTGAGGATCATAGTGACATGGTGGGGGCCTCCCTCCTGCCCCCACTGCCCCCAAGGAAAGAGGGGGAGCTGACTCAGAAAAACCACCCGCTTCCTCAAGCACCTGCAAATCTGCTTGGAGTCCTTGCTGGAGAGGATGGGGATGCCAAGATGCAGAGGATGTCATCCCTCTCCTGCAGGTAAGATACTCAGCCACAGTTGATAGTGAAACGCATTTATATAAAGACAGAGATGCTGAAAAAAGCAGGGGGAGGGAGCTGATATTTTCTGAGTATTTAGCATGCAAGGTTGTGTGCCTGTGATTTCATTTCATCATCAGAACAGTCCGAGGGTCTGAGTGTTGTTACACCTGTAACTGACAAGACAGAAATGGCCCCACGTTTTTGAGAGTTGGGAATGTGGTTCAGTCATGAACGCCTGACACATTCCTTCATGTATTCACCAAATAAAGGCCAAGCAAATATTATAATCATATGCACACTAGGCAAGATACAAAATGTTACAAAATTCAATGCCCTCAAGATAGTTGCAGACTAGTGTGAGAAGATGAACTCCTGAATTGGTTTTAATTTTTAAAATTTGAGTATATTTGCTTTAAAATTTTGTGTTAGTTTCTGCTGTACAACAGCATGAATTAGCCATTTGTATACCTACATCCAGGCTCCCCTGGTAGCTCAGTTGGTAAAGAATCCACTTTTAACGCAGGAGACCTGGGTTCAATCCCTGGGTTGGGAAGATTCCCTGGAGGAGGGCATGGAACCCACTCCAGTATTCTTGCCTGGAGAATCCCATAGACAGAGGAGCCTGGCGGGCCACAGTCATGGGGTCTCAAAGAGTCAGACACGACTGAGCAACTAAGCACAGCACAGCACACATATATCCCCTCCCTCTGGAACCTCCCTCCCACTACCCCCACCCCCCACACCCGACCTTTTAAGTAACTAGCATTTAAGTGCATTCAAATCACTGATGTTTTGTGACTCAAAGCAGGGTACACGGTGGGGATGGTGCTGAGTTCTGCTGGGGCTGGTAGAGCAGGCAGGGGAAGGTGGTAGACGGCTTCCCTCATCTGGATGAAACTGTTTTGACTGGGGAAACAGAAACATAGTCTCCCACTAGCCAGAGCACCAGCAGAACAGAACAACCAGAGAGGTGGGAGGCCGGAGGGAGGATCAGTCCTACAGAAGATGGACGGGGGGAGGAAGTAATGCCCAGGGGTCCAGAATCCCAGGGGAAGATGGTGGGCAGGGGGTGGACGGGCTGCAACTCCCAGGCCCATGGTGGCGGTGGTTTAGTCCCTAAGTTGTGTCCGACTCTTCCCAACCCCATGGATTGTAGCCCACCAGGCTCCTCTGTCCATGAAATTCTCCGGGCAAGAATACTGGAGTGGGTTGCCATTTCCTTCTCCAGGGCAGCTTCCCAACCCAGGGATTGAACCCAGGGTCTCCTGCATTGCAGGCAGATTCTTTAATGACTGAGCTATAAGGGAAGCCAGAAATCCATAGGAAAGAAGTTTTAGGAAACAGGTCCCTAGTCCTCATCTCCTGGGGTCCACAGATTGAAGTCACATTTCCCTTCATATCCAACGCTGAGGACAACTGGTCTCAGAATCCTTGAGAGCTCAGACTTCAGTGAGGACTGGAAGACCTGAGGTCAGTCTGTGAAGCTGACCCTGTGATGCAAATGTCTATCAGGGTCATTATCTTCTGAGGATGGTTGAGACCACTGCTTTGGAAAGCATCTTCTTGCTTTGTTTTCCTAGACACGCCTGCATTCACGTGGCATATCCACCATGTGGTATATCCACCAGTCAATAATGCATTTCTGGGGCAGGAAAGTGAGGGAGAGCCAAAGAGGACCCTTATATAGGGCGGGTGGCGGGCACAGAAAGAGGTCACGGTCACTCTCAGGGAGCAGGGACAGGCTTCAAGGAGGCAGAGAGACTTCAGGGGCCTTTGTACTTCTCCACTGCTGAACTGCTGCGGATGCAACCAGATTTTTACGCTAAAGGCTGGTGTGCAGAAAACAGAGACGGCTGCAGGCGCTCATAAAAACTTCATATTCTGGGTGGTGTGGGGGATGTGTGTGTATATATACATACTTGAGCTGTTGGAAATATAAACATCTGATATATTTTATTTGTTTTTCTTCCAACTAAGAAAAGGCCTTCCCTTCGCTTTGTAATCTGTAATCCCCTTGGAAGCGCAGGGCGTAATCTGATAGAGGAAACTAAACCCCACTACGGTTTCATGGGATCTTGAGTTGGCTTTTCTTGGGAAATGGCTGCTCCTGAGATTGCTTTCAGTGTGAGAATGCGTTTTTACAAGGCCGTTTTTGAATACTGGATGTGACATTTGACTGGGCTTTCCTTTAAAAGGTCAGGTTTGCTTTAATAATGGCACATGTCATTACTACTCGTGATAGGAAAGTACTGGCCAGTTGACAGACCTGAGGCAGAATGTAGTTTTTCAACCATTTGCTTCAGACCTTCTTGAAGTGGTCACGCAGCAGTGTACATAAACTCTCGGAATGTGGTAGTAATTATAATGTGTGAACAGGACAGAAAGGTTAATTCTGTTTCATTTTGACACCTGAAAGTGTCCAGTGAAACGTCAGTTAAAAATATCCATATAAAACCAGAGTCCTTCAGCTTCAAGTAAGAAATAAACATCTGATATTAGCCAAAGAGCCAATAAGTGCCAGAAAAAAAAAAAAAAAAAAACAGATAATTCAAACCATATTCCATTACCTACCCTCCAAAGTTTGATATCCTCACAGAAACAGCATGGGACAATTTGCGTTATTCATGAAGTTCCAAAGAAAGATGGCTTGTGTTCTAGACTCTTAAAGTGGACCCAGAGAAGAAGCAAACCCCTTGCTTTGAAGTGAGAGAACAGAGAATTGGCCCTCAGAGTCCAAGTCTATGGCCTGGAACACAGTCTCAGTCACCTGTGGTTCTACCTTCCTGGAGCCTGGGCCCCTGGAGCCTGGGTGTGTACCTGAATCTCCTCTGGCCTTGAGGCTCTCAGCGATGCTCTGCCACGGACCACCCATCCCTACATGAGCCCAGCACTGTCGCCTCCCCCCGGGGAGGGTCCCAGGCCTTAGTGTCTACACTGACACTCGGTCCTCCCTTCCCCTCCTCTACACTCGGAGGCTCCAGTCCACCTCTCAGCTCAGTCGACCTGCAGCTTTCCAAGTTCCTCTGTGCAGGGAACTTGAACCCAAGAACCCATGACCTTCCAGCAACTGGAGAGGCTGAAAAGTGCTCGTGGTCCCGGCTCTGTGGCTTTAAAAGATGCTCCTCCCATACTTCTTATATGTGGAATCTAGAAAAGGAGACAAGTGAACTTAGCTACAAACCAGAGAGAAACTCCCAGACATAGAAACAGATTCCTAGCTACCAAAATGGAAAGGGGGAGGATGAATGAAGAACTGGGGATTAACTTATACACACTTAGATATTTAAAATAGATAACCAACAAGGACCTACTGTACAACACAGGAAACTATACTCAATATCTTTTATAATGGAAAAGAATCTAAAAGAAAGAGGATATATATATAACTGAATCATTTTGCTGTATACTTGAAACTAACACTGGATGTTAGACTAACATCAGTTCTGAATAGTCATTGGAAGGACTGATACTGAAGCTGAAACTCCAATACTTTGGCCACCTGATGCAAAGAACTGACTCATTGGAAAAGACCCTGATGCTGGGAAAGATTGAAGGCAGGAGGAGAAGGGGACGACCGAGGATGAGATGGTTGGATGGCATCAACAGCTCAATGGACATGAATTTGAGCAAACTCCAGGAGTTAGTGATGGACAGGGAGGCCTGGTGTGCTATAGTCCATGGGTTTGCAAAGAGTCAGATATGACTGAGCGACTGAACTGAACTGAAAGTAACACAATGTTGTACAACTAGATTTCAATAGAAATTAAATTAAGAAGGTGCCCTTTCTTCTGGACTCACAAGATCCCATGAGATATAGCCTACTGGATGGATAGTGCCTGCCTTGTAAGGCTGAAGGCATGAGGCTTCAGCAACAAAATCTTTCATGGCCCCCTCAAAGGCATGAAAGTTTATATGATGTTGACAATTCACATGCTCTTCTAAATCACACACCAGTCTCACAACCGGGAGTTACTCTGAGGACAGATGTCCAAGTACAGCCTAGGTAGAGGCTGCCCTCGATTCGTCTTTAGGACTCTCTCTGGACTCCCCTGTTCACCACTGAGCCCACCCAGGGCAGCCAGGGAGACCCCGGCCCCACCAGAGACAGGAGGAGGACAAGGAGTCCACTTCTGTGTGAGCGCCCTCCTCAAATCAAAGGCGGGCCGGTCCCTGGAGCGGGGACTCCTCTGTTGTTGCTGGAGAAAGTCACAGCCACGCTGCAACACCGAGCAAAAGAAAGGGGGACTGTGTAATAACCTGCAATGGAAGAGAATGTGAGTATATAGATACACACATATATGCGCATATGCATATACATGTGTGTATATATCTATATCTATATCTATATCTATATATATCTCCAACTCTTTACTACCCCATGGACTGTAGCCTGCCAGACTCCTCTGTCCATGGGATTTCCCAGATAAGAATACTAGAGTGGGCTGCCATTCCCTTCTCCAGGGGATCTTCCCAACCCAGGGATCCAACCTGGGTCTCCTGCTTTGCAAGCAGATTCTTTACCATTGAGCCACTACAGTATTTACTGCAGTCAAGTCCCCGGATAATCTAAAGTGCTAAATGGGGTCAGAAGAGCCCCAGAAGGAAAAACAACATTCAGAAGTCGCACTGTTATCAGCCCTATTTTCTATTTCTCCAAATTCTTCCTGAGAGTTCAGAGAGGCAGTGCCGCCTAAATGCTGTTACTAGCCACAGCGGCCTTCCCAGCTCCAGTCTCCAGGGACCGCCCCCTTCTGCCTGTAAGATCGGCGCTGTCCTCTTTCTCCCCCCTCTCTGTGTCAGTTGTCTTTGGCCCCAGCTTTCTTTTTCTAGTTTTCTCCAAAGGCTGAAATCACAGGCATGACCTCCAGACACACTCACAAATATATATAGGTGTGTAAATGAATCACTTTGCTGTATACCTGAAAATACCACAATATTATAAATCAACTATATTTCAATTAAATTAAAAAAAACAAAACAGGGATTTTGGAATCAGAGTTTCCTGAACACAGTTCCCAGATCCATGACCAACTGGTCACGTGAACTCAGACAAGACGCCTACTTCTGTGCCTGCAAAATAGGAATATTCTGGCCCTTGAAGGGCATTTGTGGAAATCAGTTCAGTTCAGTCGTTCAGTCATGTCTGACTCTTTGCGACCCCATGGACCTCAGCATTCCAGGCCTCCCTGTCCATCACCAACTCCCTCACCGAAGAATTGATGCTTTTGAACTGTTGTGTTGGAGAAGACTCTTGAGAGTCCCTTGGACTGCAAGGAGATCCAACCAGTCTATCCTAAAGGAGAGCAGTCCTGGGTGTTCATTGGAAGGACTGATATTGAAGCTGAAACTCCAATACTTTGGCCACCTTTGGCCGCCAGGACTTCCCTGGTGACCCAGACGGTGAAGTGTCTGCCTACAATGCGGGAGACCCGGGTTCAATCCCTGGGTCGGGAAGATCTCCTGGAGAAGTAAATGGCAACCCACTCCAGTATGCTTGCCTGGAAAATCCCATGGACAGAGGAATCTGGTAGGCTACAGTCCATGGGGTAGCAAAGAATCCGACACGACTGAGCGACTCCATTTCACTTCACTTCTATTTGCAGGCTAGCTAGCCTGGAGTAAGTTGCTTAACCTCCCTGCCTGGTTTTCTCGGTCACAAATCACACTCTCCCCTGAAGGATTATTGAGCAATCAACAACTGCAATTGGAAAAGTGCCCGTGACAATCCTGGCAAATCCTAGATCCAGCTCCCTCTCCTAACCTTCTTTCCCGTGGGCACCAGGAGGCTGGATGACTCTGGCAGGGACAAGGGAAATAATCTCCGAGGAGCTTCAGGAGCGCGTGGCCCTGTCCTCATCGACTCTCTCTAAGGTCTGTTTCCTGCTCTGCTCCTAGGGCAGGGCTGCATGGGAACCCGCCTCTCTCATCTCCATATTGAGGGGATTCAAGGAGGCTCCCGAGGTCTGTAATTCCATACTTCTGTCCTGGATCCGCTCTCCATCTCCCTTAAAGGAGACAGCAGGAAGATGAAGCATCTCCTGGGCTCATTTCGGTTCTTTTCTTCTCTGTCTCCAACAGTTCTTATTCTCAGCCCCTCTGTCACCCTAGTGGACTTGTGAGTACCCTCCTGGATCTTGAAACTCTAGGATATCTGCTTCTCCCTTAAGATTAGGTATACAGTCAACTTGGGTCAGAGGAGAAGCAGTGCATTTAACACACACACATACACACACAGAGACACACAACACAAGGCATGCATTTGCATCAGCTTACCCCAGCGATCTCTCAGTTATTCCCACGATCTGTGAGGAACACAGATCCACATGGTTCTCGCAGAGAGCGGGAAATTTTCTGTGTTTGCTCTGGTGTGTACAGAGAAACTCGAGGCCAGTCAAAGAGGATAGATTGTCCACCTCTACCTTTCCAGGCAGGTTTCCAGAATCCCTGAGCATCTCAGGCACTCAGAAGGAGAATTTCCCTTGAGTCCATAGCCTTAGAAGGTGCAGCTTGCTGTGCAAATATTTGTATCCCTCGAGAGGCTTGTTAAGGAGGGTGGCTGGGCAGCAGAGGCCATTCTGCTCTGGCTTTCTTTCCTGAGTCAGCACTTCACAGTTGTCGGATACTTTGAATTGAATAAACAATAAAATTACCAATGGCCCCAAAGATCAAAGGTCACACTGGACGTTGCAGATCAAGTAATAATACCCAGGCCTCATTTCTGAGTGGAAAGGGGCAGATGAATCTCCGTATCTATGCACAGGAGATATCTGGTTAAATACAGCTCCCCTGACTTCCCAGCAAAAGTTATATCCCCCCAAAACATTTTGGAAAGTATAGGTCATTATTGCAGGTATTTACTATTCAAAAATCAATCTTCAAGTGACCTAAACATAGAACCGGGTGCATTTTTTTTTTTTTAGCTTTTTCCTTTGTATTGGCATATAGCCAATTAACAAACAATATTGTGACAGTTTCAGGTGAACAGTGACTCAGCCAACATATCCATGTATCCATTCTCCCCCAAACTCCCCTCCCATCCAGGCTGCCACATAATATTGAACAGAGTTCCCTGTGCTCTACATTAGGTCCGTGTTGAACCAGGTGCATTTTTAAGATCCTGTAAATCTTTTTCGATCAAAAATTTACTAATTTTCAATGATAAAAGGCTCGCAAGGATAGCAAGAGTAATCATAATAAAACACAAGTCACTTCCACTAGCTGACACCCCAAGTGGCCAGTTTTGAAAGGATGACATGGGGTGTGTTTACCTCGGACAACTTTCAGCATGAATTCTAGGAGGTTTTAGGACTGGAAAGCACAGTACACGATAAGCAAATAGATTATTAAATTAAGCATGGCTTTAGGTGCTTACTGCTAAGGTAAAGCTTAAGTAAATAAAGTGAGGAATTATTTCACTAAATAAAACCTTTGGCAGACTTTATAAATCCTTGCTCTGTCCGCATAACACCCACCTGTTTCTATCTCCAGCTACGTGCCAAGCCTCACACGCCTGCACTGGGGAGAAGACGATGGTTGGACCAGCTCCAGAGCTGAACTGCTGCTGAGTTCTCATCATGGCAGAGACTCCCCTTTCGTGCCAGAAGCAGATGTGCAAGAAAAGATTGGACTTAAGGGGCTCCAGGTCATTTCTGCAGTGATCCGCCAGCCTCAGCTACTCCATTCGGTGAAGGGCAACTGTGCACACTAGAGCTGCGGGTGGGGGCAGAGAGAGTTTGCAATGAGACACAGCCCCTTGCCTCAAGAATTTTAACCCTCTATCAGATGGATAATACATGTATTAAAAAAATAAAGAGAATTTAACAGTAGGAAGGGGAACATGTATAGGCTCTCTCTGCCTGTCCAAGGCTGCTCCAAGCATGAACCGTTTCCCTGCTCCTCCCACAAGCCCTGTGGGGTGGAGAGGTCTCCCCTTTGTTCTGACTATTGACAAGCCAGGAAAGGCTCCTAGGCTGACTTCCAGACGCCTTGCAAGCTTCATCCTGTCTCCCAGTAGTCCCAGTTTCCTAACCTCCTTTGCTTGCGGGGCATGTAGTTTTTTGTTAACTGCCTTAGATGACTTTGTAGAACATGTGATACTTTTATAAGAAGGAGTTTACTAAGTTCAGCATGTCTGAACTCACACGCTTTCATTTCCCCCCAACCTGCTTCTCGTCTGGATCACCCTGTTCTGGTTAATGGCAGCTCCCGTCCCAGAGCTGGAACCCTGGCGTCACCTTTGCTGCGTTGCTCAGACCTCCCTGCTTTGTCTTTCCGCTCTGCTGATCAGTGTCGTTGTTATTCAGTCGCTAACTCATGTCCGACTCTTTGTGACCCCATGGGCTGCAGCCCGCCTGGCCTCCCTGTCCATCACCAGCTCCCGGAGCTGGCTCAAACTCAAGTCCATGGAGTTGGTGATGCCATCCAACCATCTCATCCCCTGTGGTCCCCTTCTCCTCCCGCCTTCAATCTTTCCCAGCATCAGGGTCTTTTCCGGTGAGTCAGCCCTTCACATCAGGTGGCCAAAGTATTAGAGCTTCAGCTTCAGCAACAGACCTTTCAGTGAATATTCAGAGTTGATTTCCTTTGGTATTGACTGGTTGGATCTCCTTGCTATCTAAGGGACTCTCAAGAGTCTTCTCCAGCACCACAGTTTGAAAGCATCAGTTCTTCGGTGTTCAGCCTTCTTTATGGTCCAACTCTCACATCCGTACATGACTACTGGAAAAACCGTAGCTTTGACTATACGGACTTTTGTTGGCAAACTGCTGTCTCTGCTTTATAATATGTTGTCTAGATTTGACAGAGCTTTCCTTCCAAGGAGCAAACGTCTTTTAATTTCATGGCTGCAGTCACCATCAGTCACTGTTTATTCCTTCAGAACGCCTTCCTGGCTTATTCTCTAGTTTCCATTCACATGTTTGCCATTGTGGGGTGTACACGGTATATTATGAATCTGGGATATGACAATAGGCTTCCAAGTCCCCCTCCCTCCTCTCCATCTCCTTCTGCACCGTTGTATACACTCCTGTCACAATGAGCTCCCAAAGCAGAGTTCTCAAGATATCCCCACCCACAGCCAGCCTCATGGAGCTGGTGGTACCTGGTCCATCTATTCATCCATCCACCCACCCACCCATTTACCTTGCATCTTCATCACACGCCTTTCCTTGCCTCCATCATGATTCTCACATCAGGAGGACCAGATCTTCTTTTCTCTGCCCTTTTCAAACTTGACTGTCTCCCTTGACCTAAAAAGCTCACCTGGGGAGTCATGGAGCAGTTAGCACCGAGCTGGTGTTGGGTGAGCCCTGGGGGCCCTGAGCCACCTGCTCCTCCAGACCCCCGGAATTCAGGATTCTGGGCAGGATGGTGGGTGGAAGGGGAGCCAGAGTTCCCCACAGCAAGAAGTGACTACCCGCCCTGGTTCACCCCACGCAGCAGGCCTGCCCCTGTGCCATCCTCAGAGCCCTGATGGGATGGCAGGTCCATGTGAGGCACCAACCTCTCCCACAGCCCTGCCTCCCTATCCAGCAAGTTTCCTCCTCAACTTCTTTCCTGCTCAGCACCTTGACACCTTCAGGGGACCCCAGGGTCTCCTGTGCCTCCAATCCCTCCCCTGCAGGGTCTAAAGCTGCCCAGTGTTGGGATAAATGTCCCTGGAGGGACTGTCCAGTGAGGATCAGAGGCTGTCCCGCCATGGCTAGGCCACAGTATCATTGGTCATCTTCTAGTGAGCCTTTCAGTCTCCAGCAGGTGGGTCATCTGGGCCCATGGCCCTCTCGGACGGCTGCTGCAGAAGTCAAAGCCGTGGCACACATCCTCCTAATTCAAGCAAGGGCTTCACCAAGGCACGGAAGGGCAGGATTCAGGGATGGAGGGGGACAAGTTCAAGGCCTCAGGCCTCCTCTGTGAGCAAATACAATAGAAGAGAAAACCCCTTCATTTTTGCAAGGACAAGATGAGCGCAGGGAGAAAGGTCCTCTTCGCCTTGAGGCCTCACCTGGCTGGTGACATCCCTCAGGTGTGCAGTGGGCTTGGCCATCCTCCCCTACACAGGGTTGATGGGCTCACTCTTCACCCAGAAGCCCCGAGGCAAAGACTGGGCTGTGGCCCCAGGAGAGGGGACCACAGGCTGGGCCAGGGGACATTTCTGAACTGGAATCAGTGGGATCAACAGTAGAGATTGAGGGAGTTGGAGACGGAGCCTGACCCCAGGTAAGGGAGGCAGGTGCGTGGCAATGCCATGGTCCCTGGTGAGCATAGGACCAGAGATGGAGAGGCTGGAGCAAGGAGAATGCTAAACGCTGGGCTCTGAGCCAGAGGCTTCTAGTGTGTGAAAGGTGCCAAGTTCAGCTTCAACATGTTGGAGGCATCATCCAACACAAGTAAACGTAAAAGAAGATGGAAAATTTGGAAATCGTTCTGTTCTGGGCTGAGCGCTGACTCCTCAGATAAGATGACCATAAAGCAAGCACTCGAAACACAACTGTGAGGAACCTCGATACTGAGGGGGTTTCAGAAAAGGAGCCGCCTACCATCCGCATCCTCAGGACGAGGGGTTCCGGGGTGTCATCCCAGTCTGTTTCAGCGTCCCTGAGAAGGAGCTCAGTGAATACGTGAATGAATGAATGAATACATGCACACACTGGAGGGCCCTCCTTTGACTCCTAGGCCAGAAATAACTCCCTTTCAACTTGGGCATTACACCTGACATGTGTGCATTGTAAAGAAGCCATATGATTGTTTTCGGCTTGCAATGAATAAGTTTACTCAGTAGAATATTGTAAGCCACTCTCCCAGCTCAGAACTGGAGGCGCCAATCAGGAAGTGAATCAAGGGTCTATTGTCAGCTGAGCTTGTCTGCCGGGTGGTCCCTGAGCTACTAGGCTTTCCCCATGTTTATTTCTATAACAAGACTGCCTGTCACATTTTTGCAAATGCATTTGCTTGAGCTCAAACCAGTTCAAAATGGTTTGACCCCAAGTCAGTGTTTCTGGACCCCCGCCACTTGAGAATGCGACCTGCCTTCTCCCCATAGACCCCACAGACCCTCTAGAGGAGCATCCCTGGGACCTCAGGCAGGGAGCTTCTCCAAGTCTGGTGTCCACCTCCAGGTCCCGAGTCCCCTGTGGCCCTGTCATCTTGGGGGAGAGGTGAGAGTACAGCCCGGACAGCTGTGGGCTGGAGAGAACAACCTCGTAGCATCAGAAGAAACCCAACAAAGCCCTTTATCAGGTGTGGCGGCTTCCTCTGCAGTGCAGTCCTTCCTACAACACTGGTTCCCAGCCACACTTCACAGCCCCTCCCTGCACACACATTGCCCTGGAAACCAGAATGCTTTCCCAAACACCACCCTATTCCCACGGCGATCAGGAACTCTCTGGAAATAGGTGGAGGCCTTGGGATTGTTCTTACAGAAGACGGAACGGGAAGAGAGGAAGCGAGGACACATTTTCTGCGATCGTCTCTGTAAGAAACCGAATGACACCTCTGACTCCTCTTTAGAAACCCAAGGAGAGTGAAAATCCAAATCTCAGGACAAATCAGAGCTTTACGGATCGTTTTTGCAAAAGGAACCACCAGTGGCTTCATTGCCACGGATGACTTTGCTGGGGCTGAATGACAGGGCAAAACTCGGCCCTCAGGGACGATGACAGTGACAGGGGCCACCCCTGCAGTCCCCGGGCCTCACGTCCTGGACAACAGGCCAGATAAGGAGGGGGCGGGCGGCAGCTGGCCATGAGCAGATGTCCAGTCTGATATCAGCCTGCAGGAGGACAGGGAGGGCCCGGGGTCCTGAAACAATGAGACGGGCAACGAGAGAAACACAAGACCGCTGCTTCCTTTGCACATTTATTCACATGCAACGTGCAGATTGATGCTTTGCTGACTTAAAGCCCCAAAGAGAGCTGTCACACCCTGCGGCAAGATGCGTGTTTTCCTTCATAATCTTTCTGGGTGTGTGGGGACCAGCAGGGTGTCATCTCTGCCTGGGCACAGGCTGGATCCTCCAGAGCTATCCCTGCTGGAGACTGGTTGCCCCGGCCAGGGACACTGAGACCCAGGCCCCCGACCCTCTCCACTCTGTTCCAGAAGCTTCCATCTGAGTCCTCTGTGCTCTCTGCCTTTTAGCCCAGACACCACACATCAGAACCTGACTTCACCACCCCTCCTTCCCCACAAGCATCCCGTGGGGCCACCGTGGCTCTGCCCTGGCCTCCGCGTGATCCTGCCCTCCATCCTCATTTCCACCGGCTGACACCCCGACACTCTCAGTTCCTGGTGAGCTCACCCCAGTTGCCTGGGCCCCTGTCCAAGCGTTGACAAGCCCCACATGCCCAGAAAAGCCTGAATGACCACAGAGACTCCCCCGTCCCCACTTCCTGTCTGGAAGCAGCTACCCAACTGATCCGGGAGGGAGGGGAGAAGCTTCCACAGCAGGTTAAGAAAGGCCGGTGGGGAGCAGAGGCTGCTGCGGGCTCCAGCACAGTCATCAGACTGCCCGAGGCTCACATATCAGGGTTCACGTCCACAGGTCAGCCTCCTCCGGGGGCCCAGAGTTCTGGCCCAGGCCTGATGGGGAGCCAGCGGGAGAAGCTCTGGTCTGATTGTCCAAACAGGAGACATTCCACTCTGAGCGAGCAGTCGAGAGCGCCGGGCACATGCACGCACACACTCAGAGGCACATTCATGTGTACACATGAACCCACACAGGAACACACAGGCACACACATATACACAGAGGCACACACATGTACACACAGGTGCACACACAGGCACACACATCCACAGAGGTGCGCACAGAGGCACACGCATACACAGGCACACACATACAGAGGCACAAGGAGTACCGTGGGGATGCTGCTTCCTCGGGGCCTGTGCATTTCAGCCTCTGCCTGACCATCACTTTGTGTGATGTTTTGGACCAAATTATAAAAGAGTAATTGGGGCTGAAAGAGAAAACGGTGCTGGATTTGGGGGATGAGGTGGTGGGAACTGTCTCTGTGCTTGGAAAAGGGCCACAGACGCAGCCCCGCCCTCACCTCACCTGCTGACACGGGGAGCTCCAGCAGCACCCGCAGACCGCAGGTAACAGCCAGGCTCCGCTCTGTGCCCGGCTCTGCTGACCGTGGACTCAGCAGTGAGCAGGAAGGGTCTGCCCTGCCCGCAGGGCCTTCACATGATTAATGATTAGAACAGGCACAGAAAGGATGGGGAGGGACCCAGGGGTGCTCAGGAAAGGAGGCAGGGCCATAGAGGGCAGGGAACAGCCATGGTGAGGAGTTGGGATTTTATTCCAAATACAATCTTGAGATTGTAGGTGGCTTTAAGGAGAAGGAAAATAGGAATTCTTGTAAGGCATCACCCTCGCTGTTACGCAGCGGCAGGAGGTGGTGGGTCGGGGTTGGGCAGGGAGCACTGTCTCTGGCAGGGACCCTGGGCATGTGGAGAAGCTGAGAGGTGGATGTAAGATCCATCCATGAGCGGGGAGGGGGTGTGAGGAGCTGAGGGGCCACAGTGCTGAAGCTCCAGCTGGAGCAGCTGAGTGGATAATGGCCTAGGGCAGGCGGGCCGGAAGCGGCTACAAATGCTCACTCCCTGGGGCTCATTCAGAGAGGAAGCAGGAGGAAAAGCCTGAGACCATCCACATGCAGGGAATTCCAGGCCCAGAGGCTTGGTCGGGGATAAGCTCAGAGCACGAGCAAGACCAGAAGCAGGTGGAGTAAGTGTCAGACTGGCTCTTGCTGGATGTGTGGGTGGAGCCCCTAGGTGGAGGTTAGGTCCTCGCACACAGAGGGTGGTGGAGACAGGCCCGGTGGGCCAGGGGCATCCTCTCAGCAAAGACCACCAAGGGAGGGCAGGATGGATGCACCTTCTTCTGCCTTGAGCATCTGAGGCTGGGATTATAACTGACTTAAATTTAGGAATGAAAGAACAGCCTTCTTCTACCCTAGAAGCTGCAGGAACTAGGTTTCCATCATCCCAGGAAGGCAGGCTTCTGGTACCTCCATCATACAAGAGGCACAGAAAGGTGGGCTGCCCCCAGGGAAACACCGTGGACTGCCCAACAGGTTGACTCATGGGCTGGAATGTACTAGGACTGCCCACCATCCAGCATCTATCAAGTCAGGGCCAAGCCAGGTCAGTGACTGGGCTGGGCAGCCCTTCCCTGCCCCCATGCCTCTAGCCTTATTCATGGAGGTATCTGGGGTCTCTCTGCCCATAGGAGGCTGCTCATGGCTGCAGAGGTCCTTTAATCCCAGTGGAGGTGAAAGACTTAAAATGGAAATATATGGTTGAAGCAAAAAAAATGGCTGAAATATACACAACACAATGGCTGAAATACACAAACGTTATTAATCTATTATTATTCTCAATATCTATTAAAAACTGAATTCATTCTATGTGTTAGGCACCAGGCCAAAACTCTACAGAATTTTCTCATTTAATCCTGTGTAGATCACAATAAACTGTGGAAAATTCTGAAAGAGATGGGAATACCAGACCAACTAACCTGTCTCTTGAGAAATCTGTATGCAGGTCAGGAAGCAACAGTTAGAACTGGACATGGAACAATAGGCTGGTTCCAAATAGGAAAAGGAGAACATCAAGGTTGTATATTGTCACCCTGCTTATTTAACTTATATGCAGAGTACATCATGAGAAATGCTGGGTTGGAAGAATCACAAGCTGGAATCAAGATTGCCCAGGAGAAATATCAATAACCTCAGATATGCAGATGACACCACCCTTATGGCAGAAAGTGAAGAAGAACTAAAGAGCCTCTTGATGAAAGTGAAAGAGGAGAGTGAAAAAGTTGGCTTAAAGCTCAACATTCAGAAAACTAAGATCGTGGCATCTGGTCCCATCACTTCATGGCAAATAGATGGGGAAACACTGGAAAGAGTGGCTGACTTTATTTTTCTGGGCTCCAAAATCACTGCAGATGGTGACTGCAGCCATGAAATTAAAAGACACTTACTCCTTGGAAGGAAAGTTATGACCAACCTAGACAGCATATTGAAAAGCAGAGACATTACTTTGCCAACAAAGGTCTGTCTAGTCAAGGCTATCGTTTTTCCAGTAGTCATGTATGGATGTGAGAGCTGGACTATAAAGAAAGCTGAGTGCCGAAGAATTGATGCTTTTGAACTGTGGTGTTGGAGAAGACTCTTGAGAGTCCCTTGGACTGCAAGGAGATCCAACCAGTCCATCCTAAAGGAGATCAGTCCTAGGTGTTCATTGGAAGGGCTGATGTTGAAGCTGAAACTCCAATACTTTGGTCACCTGATGCAAAGAACTGACTCATTGGAAAAGACCCTGATGCTGGGAAAGATTGAAGGCAGGAGGAGAAGGGGACGACAGAGGATGAGATGGCTGGATGGCATCACCAACTCAATGGACATGGGTTTGTGTAAATTCTGGGAGTTGGTGATGGATAGGGAGGCCTCGTGTGCTGCAGTTCATGGAGTTGCAAGGAGTCGGACATGACTGAGCAACTGAACTGAACTTAACTGAATCCTTATGGAAATCCCAAGAGGTAGACACTGTGATTCCACTTTATGGAAGACAAAGAAGGAAGTGGTCAGAGAGTTTAGACATCATCCTATGAAGGGAAAGACCTAGGATGCCCCACATCCAGGTCCTTCTCCAGCTCAGGGAGCTCAGGCTGAGTCATTAGGCCACCATGGGCCACAGCAGGCAAATGACAGCAGGGGGGAGCCTTTGTCTCTTCTCCTGGGGGAGCAAAGGTCCAGAGAGGGAGCCTCTTGGGTGCTCAAAATGGACAACAATTAAGGAGAAAGTTTAGAAACTGGAGACCAGATACATGCATGATATGTTGCCTTACCATTTTGTCTCTAATTGCAGACAAAGAGACATTTTTGATTTTTTTTAATTCTTTTTTCTATTTTTTGGTGATGTGCAGCATGTGGGGTCTTAGTTTCCCGACCAAGGATCAGACCCGTACACCTGCAGTGAAAGAGTGGAGTCTCAACCATTAGACCACCAGGGAAGTCCCCAAAGAGGCTTTTTTTGGAGATAAACACTGGCAGCTACATCCCAGCGCCACCACTCATGGCAGGCGTGACCTTTGGCAGGTCTCGTCTACCTTAATTTGCTCTTGTGCAAGACCAAGGCGGGTGATCAACCCCACGTACCACACAGGTGGGTGAGAATTAGAACTCACCCTGAGTGGAGTCTCCTGGCTCAGTGAGTGACTTGGAGGGAACAGAGCATTTCCTCCAGTGACAAGCCCCAGCCTCAAGTTCCAGGATTTATGAAGTTGCTTTGTTTTCTTTCTGAAGTAAGGCCAACTTACTTTTATAGGCACTAGCTTCCCAGAAACTGGCAGATCAAGGTGTCTCTGCATTCACTTCTTTTTTTCTCAAGTCCGCAGAGATGAGAATAAGATCTCCTTCCAAAAAGGATCCACACCCTCTTTATTCTGAGTCAAGTCTAGTAAATCAAAACCAGATAATAAAAGAACCCAAAATAACAGGGTCTGCAAGCTTTAGAAGTGGAATAGCACGAAAGCACTCTTTCTCCCAGTTATTTCTGTCACTAATATTTTCTAGCCTCTTGCTTTCAGAACTTTCCTACTACAGAAACTTTAATTTGTTTTTTAGTTGCTCAGTCGTGTCCTACTCTTTGAGACCGTATGGACTGCAGCACACCAGGCTTCCTTGTCTTTAACTATCTCCCAGAGTCTGCTCATACTCATGACCACTGAGTCAGTGATGCCATCCAGCCATCTCATCCTCTGTCATCCCCTTCTCCTTCTGCCTTCAATCTTTCCCAGCATCAGGGTCTATTTCAGTGGGTCAGCTCTTTACATCAGGTGGCCAAAGCATTGGAGCTTCAGCTTCAGTATTAGACCTTCCAATGAATATTCTGTTGATTTCCTTTAGGACTGACTGGTTTGTTCTCCTTCCTGTCCAAAGAACTCTCAAGAGTCTTATCTAGCACCAAAATTTGAAAGCATCAATTCTTTGGTGCTCAGCCTTCTTTATGATCCAACTTTCACATCTGTATATGACTACTGGAAAAAAAAATGCAATAGGGAAGAACAAATATGACTCCATATTAGACCTGTTTCTTTTCCTGTGCTGAGTCATGCTAGCTCTGCACCTTTTGTTAAAAAAAAAGGTTGCCTACAGCCTGAAATATACAGAAGAGCCACTCTCAGGACTTTGACCTTTAAGGGTATAACACACATGTTTACATTTGTATAGATAAACAAAGCTGCAGAACAGAGAATAACATTTGTCTTGTTGGAGATTTAAGGGAATATAGTGACCTGACCTATGTGGACAGCTGCAAGAACAAAGGATTCCTGTAGCATGATGTTTGCAAAACTAATCATGCCCTTCCCTCAACTCTGAATATTCAAAGCACTTTAAAAACTGCTTTGCTGAAACCTTCTGAGGAGTGTGGGGGTTTGGGGACAGGAGCCTCCTGTCTCCTTGGCCCTTTCTCTGCCCCAGACTCTGACATTTCAGCTTGTTTGGCCTCGCTGTGCGTCAGGCACACACACTTGCATTCGGTTAACAAAACTGCAGCATTTGCAGGTTACTGGGGTCTTGATGGGGTCGGAAATCAAAGCGTACACCTGGCTCGGGGTGGAGAGCCACAGAGACAGGATTCAAATCCTCTCACCAACAGCGCAAACCTGATCAGCTGCTTGGCTCACCCCATCCTGTCCTCAGCTGTGAAATCAGGTGAAGATGCTCCCTGCGGGCTTGGCCCCACGATCAGGTGAGGGACCCAAGCGGGATGCCCCATGAGTGAGCACCTTCCCTGTAACTTCTCTAGGGGATCAAAGAACATGGGCGCTGCAGCTCAGACACAACTATCTCCTTTGCTATTAATACAAACTACGTGGGAAAAGCACAGTTCAATTTCCAGTTCATTGGTATCCCATGATGAGCCCAGTGGTTCCAAAATTTCTGGCCTGAAAATCCCCAAAGCGCATGGAGCTGGAAGGCAGAGTCCTGGGAACAGAGCTGGCTGCCTTCAGCCCAGTCCCTCTGAGCAGCATCACCCCATGGAAGTGATTATCTTTCTTAGTACCAGGCAGCTTTACTGGGATTGTTGGGAACACTTGATCCTTTGAGCTGACTTTAAAAAGAGAGAAAGAGAGAGAAGTGGGAGCTGCTGGCGCGGGGCTCTGCTGTGTTCTCCCTCCAAGCCTCAGTTTTCTCCCTCTGGGTGACCCTGGCCCAGAAGCCAGGTGGTGCATTTCCATCCTGATGATGCTGGTCTGTGCATCCCCCATGCAGTCTGCCCCCCAGCCTGGCATCTGCATCTCAAGTGTCAGGGAAGGGGCATCCAGCCTGAGCCTCCTGTAAATAGACCTCACTGACCCAGCTTCCTCCCCTCCTGTCCCCCTCCTAGGCCCCTCCTGCCAGCCTGGGGCCATGGTGGGCTGAATCCCAGTAAAAGGGGTGTTGCATTTTGTTTTTATGAGTAAGTTCTACTTGTTTGGCTTTGACAGACAGACAGGTGACCTTAGATGGGAAGAAGGCCTGAGAATAAGCTGCATTAGGGTTGGTGGCAGGGACAGGGGTTAGGGAGTGATTATGGGCATGTTTGCTGCAGCCCAGGTATGAGCAAACCAAGGTTGGTTGAGGGAAGTCGTGACCCTCCCACAGTTAGACAGAAGCGCAGGTACAGAAGGGATTTGATGTGTCCTTATTACTAAACCAAGCACCTCCTTCACTGGACTCTCCTGCTCTGAGACAGGCATTTTACTGCTGCCTTTCAGCCAAGCACTAGGAAGACAGTTCCCTGAGCCCTGGAGTCCCAGCTGGCATCTCTGCCTTCAGGCAGATTGCGTACGGTGGAGAAAATAAGATGAAACAGTATTGTTGTATAAAATTACATAGAAATGTTCACACCACTAGGATTTTCCAGCAGTGATGAGCCTGGGGCCCAGAGTTCGAGTGGGAAAATACGTAAGTCTTCTCACCTTCCCCGAAACAGCTCAGGAAGGAGCTGGGTACCAACGTGACTGGTTTCTACCATGTGAGATGAAACAGCATCAAAGAATTTGAAAATAGCTTAGATTATATTATTAATACATAACTTCAATAAATAACCTTCCTGGAGGGAGAAGGCTGTTGAGGTTTTGAGGTTCTCAAAAATTACTTGGTTTGGGTGTGGAAGTTCAGTTCAGTTCATTTCAGTCGCTCAGTGGTGTCCGACTCTTTGCGACCCCATGAACCGCAGCACGCCAGGCCTCCCTGTCCATCACCAACTTCTGGAGTTTACCCAAACTCATGTCCATCGAGTGGATGATGCCATCCAGCCATCTCATCTTCTGTCGTCCCCTTCTCCTCCTGCCCTCAATCTTTCCCAGCATCAGGGTCTTTTCCAATGAGTCAGCTCTTCGCATCAGGTGGCCAAAGTATTGGAGTTTCAGTTTCAACATCAGTCCTTCCAATGAACACCCAGGACTGATCTCCTTTAGGATGGACTGGTTGGATCTCCTTGCAGTCCAAGGGACTCTCAAGAGTCTTCTCCAGCACCACAGTTCAAAAGCATCAATTCTTCAGTGCTCAGCTTTCTTTATGGTCCAGCTCTCACTGGAAAAACAATAGCCTTGACTAGACGGACGTCTCTGCTTTTTAATATGCTGTCTAGATTGGTCATAACTTTCCTTCCAAGGAGTAAGCGTCTTTTAACTTCATGGCTGCAATCACTATCTGCAGTAATTTTGGAGCCCAGAAAAATAAAATCAGCCACTGTTTCCACTGTTTCCCCATCTATCTGCCATGAAGTGATGGGACTGGATGCCCTGATCTTAGTTTTCTGAATGTTGAGCTTTAAGCCAACTTTTTCACTCTCCTCTTTCACTTTCATCAAGAGGCTCTTTAGTTCTTCTTCACTTTCTGCCATAAGGGTGGTGTCATCTGCATATCTGTGGTTACTGATATTTCTCCCGGCACTGGGTGTGGAAGAGTATTTATCAAAATTTCTGCTTGACTTACCCACCCTCTCAAGGTGTCCTCACAGGCTGCTTCCAAAGGAAATTTACCAGCAACATCAAACATCTGGAAACTGGATTGCAGTTTGCATTTAGCAGACCAGAGTCATCTGCAACATCACGTCACTCTACAAGGATAGAGTTGCAGTTCTCTACACTCAAAGCCTGTTACTGAGGATGCCTTTTAGAGAAAAGGGATCATATGAAACAGTTATGAAGGCCAGAAATGTCTTAAGTGAGAATGTCAAAGGCTATTCAATGAATACTCCCTTTGAAGACAAACTAAGCTTCTTGGGATTGGAGTAGGTTTGCCAGATAAAATAAAGGATGCCCAGTTCAATTTTAATTTCAGATCATCATTGCTTTTTTTTTTTTTTTAGTGTAGTTCATAGAATATTTAAGATACACTTACATTAAAAATGTTGGTTGATGTTTATCTGGGAATCAAATTTAACTCAGTGTGTTGTATGCTCATTTGCTAAATCTAACAATGCTAGACGGAAGCCCTGGACCCAGTCACTCCATTACTCCTTCTCAAGACTGACTGGTCTTTTCACAGCTGCTATGTCGTATGTTATGATTTCTAACTGGATATTTTGTTGTTTGACATTTCTAGTTCATGACATCACTTTTCTACAACTATTCCCTTAACTTTTCATTGTGATCAAGTCCAAATCATTCTTGAATTGTATAAACCCACAGATGTATGCCATTATTGGTTTTTTGTTTGTTTTACAGAATTTGTTTTTTCAATCTGTCGCTAAGCTTTGCACGCTGCTGTATTTTTAAGGAGAAAACTTGAGTACGGCTAAAGCATCACTTCCATGTTCAGGCAGTTTTACATAGCTTTATGTATCCTACTATGGAAACTGAGCTTGTTAAATTTCAAGCACAAAATATTTGGCCTGGTTGCAAACTGCCTGGTTGCATGTAACAGAGCCCCAATCAGCCTAAATGAGGGTTTGCTGGGAGGCGAGGGTTTGCCTCATGGAACTCAGTGGCAGGTACACAAGGGCTTCTTCAGGAGCCCAACTGACTTCGTCCCAGGCCGCACACTCCATCTACCCTCATCATCTCTGACTGCTATTGCTGGCCAAAATCTTGGCTTTCTCTGCCCATCGAAGCTGAATAAAAAATATGAAGACAGAGTCTGGAGGAAATAGAAAGGGGGCTTTAATTCTCAGCCAGCAGAGGGGAAGCACAGTAGATTCATGCCTCAATAACTGTGACCCCCTCCCATGAGGAGTCTAGGGGTTTATATGAGATGAGGGTTCGCAGTCATGGTGGCTGAAGAGGAACAAAGATGTGGGATCTTGTCTTCTTCCTCTTACATTGTTTCAAAAATAGGCATAGGCCGGGGTCAGGCAGCCTCTGGCAGTCTGGTGGGTCAGTAGTTGGATCCATTGTCTTTTTTATACTGTACGGTGGCCTTTTTCTGATATATGAAAAAGAGAAAAACTACAAGGGGTGGTTTGCAGAGTGCATGTGTGTGCATTCTAAGTCCCTTCAGTTCATCACCCAACTCTGTGCGACCCCATGGACTGTAGCCCACCAGGCTATTCTGTCCATGGGATTCTCCAGGCAACAATACTGGAGTGGGTTGCCATTTCCTTCTCCATGGGATCTTCCTGACCCAGAGACAGAACCTGAGTCTCTTTTGTCTCCTCTATTGGCAGGCGGGTTCTTTACACTAGCGCCATCTGGGAAGTCCAGACTACAGATGAGGAACAGTTAAAGTAAAAATTAGGAATGTTCAGGCCTGCTCACTGTTCTCTATCTTCTTTGTTCTCAGGAAAGGGAATGAGAAAAACTCTCCTTATTCCCTTTTCAGTACAACACCACTGGTTCTCTGCGTCCCTGTAGAATTCCCTCCCTCACAGTCCAGTTTCAATGACCCCTTGACTTCCCCAGCTCCAAGTTTAGCTACTTCTTTCCCCAAACAGGAATTGGATTCATTGGGTTCCAGGTCCAAATGATGGGGAGAGCATCTGATTGGCCTGGCTGGGTTAGGGCCCTCCCTGGTAGAGTCACTCATGCGTTTGTGGCTCTGGGAGCTGGTCACAGGAAAGTGAGAGGTGGACCCTGGGAAAAGATGCCCTAAGGTGGGTGAATTCATGATGCATTCACAGATGAAATCTTGGATATACTCTAAGGAAACACAAGGATCGTGAAAATAAGGCTGGAGGAGAGAGCTTCCAGCTCCATGTCTCTGAATCAGCTAATCTACCAGTCACCACCTCTGCTGTTAGATACTGAACTGAAGTATATTTTGGAGTGTTATGTACCCTGCAGCCAGGATTCTGAACACACCACCAATAAACTCATCTTGTTGACACATGCCACCGCATTTCTGGAAATAAACATTATCAATTCTTTTCAAGAACTTCAAACCATTGCCGGTTGGTAGGTAGGTTTCGGTTACTACGCAAATAGTGGAGATCATCAACTGGGCATGATCAGAGGAAATTTACACACTTGCTAATGAGAATGTATCAGAATGAGTGTGTGGTAGGTATAAACTCTCTGGAGACTGTAAATCAGCACAGCCCCACACCGTGAATTCCATACACGCATGTACCCACATGAAGCCACTGGATGCTTCTCTTGGCTGAAACATGACACATCCCCACCCTAGCCTCCTCTTTCGTCTATATATGTTTGTCTATTTTGATACCTAATTAATGCATGTCCATGGAGACAAAGTAGAAAATAGCCATAAGCAGAAAGAAAAAAAATTGCATGCATTACCCTACCACCCACAGATAAAACATAATCATAGTTTTTAAAAGTGGGATGAATCTGTACACCCAGCTTTCTTAAAACATCGTGAGCATCCTTCCACATCAATAAACATGCTTTAGTGGCCACGCAGTTTTGCATTATCAGACCGTGGTGGGCACACCGTCGTGTTTGCCATTGGCTCCTCATTGTTGTATATTTTGACTGCTGTAATCAAGGCTGTAATTTTCTCACTGTTGTAATCAAGGCTGTAAGATGCAGCATTCCCCCTCGGGCTGAATTTTTGTACAACATGATACCTTTTAATAGTTTATAATTGGGGTTTTGATTTCGTCTTTGACCCAGTCATTACATAAGACTATTTTGTTTTGTCTTGCTTTGCTTTAATTTTCTGATGGCTACAGTTTCCTATTTATATAGTTTTGTCATCTTGCTTGTTTTACGGCACTGTGATCAAAGAATGTGCATAGTGCTATTTCTGCTCTTTAAATTTGTTGAGTTTTTAAAAGGTAGTTAAATATATAGTCCATTTTTGTAGCTGTCCTGTGGGGTGGTTAGATGATACTGGATTGTCTCTTCAGAGAGCACACCAGTGGACTTCGCCCTCTCAAACCTACGTTATTAATTATAGTATTCGAATCCTCTCTTTCATTTTTTTCCCTTAAGTAATCTCTTAAAAACCAAAGAGTGAGGCCCCTACTCTTTGTTTCTGGCACCTTCTCTCTCTAACACTGAGTCAGAGTGTTTTGTAGTTGCTGTTGTTCAGTTTGGCCTGAAGGTCCAGGGCAGATATGGTCTGTGATCTGCTTGACGAGCATTCTTTATGTGTTAGATATTTTCCTCCAGAAACAAAATTGCAGTAGGGAAGAAGATTCCATATCGGGCCTGTTTCTTTCATTTTAACCTTTGTATTCTGCTGCTTTTGTTATAAGTCAACAATATTGTCTGTAGCCTGAAATACACAGGCGAGCCCATTCTCAAGGCTCTGACCTTTAAAGGTATAATTCTTTTCCATTCATACAGAGATTAAAAAGTTGCAGAACAGAGAATAACCTCTGTCCTACTGGACGTTTACAGGAACATGGTGATCTGACCTAGGTGGACAGCTGCAAAAACAAAGGATTTTTACACCAACCACACCTCCTCTCCTTTTGGTATAAAGAAGCCTGATTTCTAATTCAAAGAAGATAGTTCTTTGGGACAGTAGTCCACCATCTCAGTCTGCCGGCTTTCTGAATAAAGTCACTATTCTTTCATGCCTTGGTTTATTGACCTGTCATGTGGCAAGCAGTATGAGCTTAGACTCAGTAACAAAATCATAGTTCATTGAAACACCACCATCTCTCATTCACAACTATTGTATTTTTTCTAATATCCTTTATCTCTTCACTTTTCGTACTTCATTTTAAGAGATTCTAAAATGTGCCTGTTTCAATTTTTTGAATTCCAATTGACTTTTACCTTTCCTAATCCCATTTTAAATTCTATTGTCCTTTATTTTTCTCTAGCCATTTCTTCCTTTTTCATTTCTGTCTTAGCATCTCATGGTTCATATTTTACTGTGCAGAGTCTGTAAAAGGGGAAAGAAGATGACGTCTAAACGTCCCTTCTGTTTCCTGTAATAAATTTTTATAATCTGTTTTCTCCCTGTTGATTGCAACATGAGTTTGTCTCCTTCTACTGTGTCTTAGAATATTCTCATGGTGAATGTGCTGCTCTGAGACGTCACAGGATGTTTTCTGGCTGAAAACAGATCTTTGGCCTACTCCTGTCCAGGCATGGTTACCCTCTCTCCCCCCAACCATCAGACCTGCAGCTGGAGGGCAGGTCCCTGCACATTTATACCGACAGTGCCAAGTCTCAGGGGTACAGCTGTGAGTGTGGCCTTGGTCAGCCTTTGATGACTTCTCTTATTGGCAAACCCTCACATCAATACCCAATTGGCCACATCTAGCTGTGTGTCCCACCGGCCACCACTCCAGCACCAAGGTGGCATTGGCTGGTTCCTCTCATGCCACGTGGAATGAGGGCTTCTTGCCACCTTGAACAGACTGTGGGTCTCAAACGTGCTCGGTGAAATCCTGCTGAGGTCAGGAGGAGCTGCTTAGAGATGAGTTTCTCCTCAGTGCATTAGACCTGCCTGAGAGTCATTGCGGGCAGGGGCAGAGGAAGGCCAAGTGACATCTCTCACCTTGAGCCCTGCCTCCCACAGCCCAGTGAAGTTCCCCAAAACAACCCCCCTACCAATCCCCACGACCCTCGCTGATTTCTGGGAAAAGATGAATGTTCTTCTGCGACCGCTGCCATCTTGTCTCATCTACATCCCATCCAGCAGAAAGTCCTCAGTATTTTCGGCCACGGAGCTGCAGCCTCCACTCTCAGTGCTGGTGACATTTACTTCCAGCTGTTGAATATTTTTGTCTTAATTGATTAATCCTTGTCATCAGTTGCAAGGAGAGAGAGAAGTGAATCTTACCCCCATGATGTTCATAGGAATAATAATAATAGCTAGTAAACTAAATTTAAAAATAAATATTTTTTAATTAAAAAAGGATTATGATTAAAAAAAAATAGCTAGTAAACTAATAACGGCTTCCCAGGTGGTGCAGAATCCACCCACTTTAATGCAGCGGGTGCAAGAAACTCAGGTTCAGTTCCTAGGTCAGGAAGATCCCACAAAGAAGGAAATGGCAACCTGCTCCAGTATTCTTGCCTGGAGAATTCGATGGATAGGAACCTGGTGGGTTACAGTCCATGGGGTCATCAAGAGTCGGACATGACAGTGCACACACACACAAACTAATAAGGCACTAATTATGTGCCAAGAACTGTCTTAAGCATCCAATATACATCAGTCTATTTCATCTTCATGAAGCTGGTACTGTTATTTTTATTCCCCTTTTACAGAGAAGGAAACTAAGACACACACCACAGATGCTAAGTGACTTGTTTCCAGTCATACAGTTGCCACGTGGTTCCAACAGATCAAATTCAGCCCAGCTCAAGTCTGCATCTTAATACACCTTTTATGCCTTTTACCTAAAGCACGTAAGTGGCCACAGTTGCTTTACGTTCCAGTACTGGGTTCTTCAAATGACCGAGTAGGAAGAACACAGGAAATGGTAGCGTGAGCTTAAATCCTGGTCCCAACACACAATATTAGAGTGGATCCTCGGGCCATTTGTTGGTTATAAGATAACTAGTTTGCAGAGACAAGAGCCCACTTCCATGCCACCCAACTCTGTGCCAGGACTGGTGGAAAGACACTGCCTTCCTCGTGATCAGGAAAATTTTTTGAAGTGGCCGTTCCACATGGTGCTTCAGAGAAGCATTTGGAAAAATAACCCCCGCTTTGCTGCACGTAAGACACAGGAAAACCTCCTGTCTGCACACAGGGCTGTCCGGAGCTCAAACTCCAAACCTGGCTCCACTTTTTAATCTCTTCAATAAGCTGTGCCTGGCACATTCTCCATCTCGGGCACGAGATAAATTTTAAAAGAAGTGCAACTCGGCAAACATAAAAGATTCCAAGAAAATGCTAAATAACCATCTTATAGCCGGTGCCCAAGAATAGCAGAGTGCTGGGTGGCATTAATAGTAATATTCAGGTGCCCTTCAGATAGGTGAAGATGCCACAGAGGTTTATCTGAACAACTCCTTTTTCTGGTTTCTCTACCAGACATCCAGGCTTCCTAGGTGGCTCAGACGATAAAGAATCTGCCTGCCAAGAAGGAAAAATGGCAGCCCGCTCCAGTATTCTTGCCCAGAGAACTCCATGGACAGAGGAGTTGGCGGGCTACAGTCCATGGGGTCACAAGGAATCAGATGCAACTGAGCACGCATGCAGCCTACCAGCCAGCCACCCACCTTCCTACACTCCCCCACACAAGTGTGAGTTACTCTGGAGACCGTGGAAAAATCACTGCCATTTCTTTGCCCAATTAGGATGCCTCCCAACTGTCTGTTCTCTAGCTACCAAACGCCAACTCCATTGCTAAAGAATCAAAGTGTTTAAAAGATACTTTGCCCAATTAATGCTATGACACACAAACAGAAGTGTCTGCGGGGTTTCTACTTTCCCTAATTAAAGATCTCCGTGGAGAAATAAACAAATACTGTCTATTCACCAACATTTAGATAAGAGGCTGGGAATGCATCACCATCTGAGGAAGAGAAACTTCTACAAGACAGAAGGTGCGTGATTAATTTGGAGGATCCGTGGTCTTCCTGGGTGATCTCAGGAGAGTTTCTGTGCTTCAGCTGACTTTCCCAATCTGTAAAATCTTGCAGGGATACTGAGATCAGTCAAGGAATGTCTGTAAAGTTCTTTGAACTCCTAGAGTTAGACATTAAATAAATACCCAGTGTTATTAGAACTCCATTGAGGCAATAGAATGTTCAAAATGGGACTTTATTATAAATACTCTCTGACGTTTGCCAAGAATAAATTGAATGGGCAAAGGCAACATACTTGGCTGTAACTTAATCCAAACTTGGCTTTTTTTTTTGCCAAAACTTGGCATCATGATACATGAATAGAGAGCTCTGGAGAGAACATGAAAAGGTCTATTCTTTTGAGCCAGCTCTTCAGCTAAATTTCCATATCTTCCATTTATTTGTTCTATTCTTTAAATTGCTGCTTTATAGTGGAGAGCTAAAGTACAAAATAAAAATAAAGGCTCATCAGCCCGTTTGCCTTTTCCTGGAATGAATATAACTGAATGTAAATTGGTTTAATGACCACAAAATCAACCCCACATCGATTGACTAAGATGGATAAAAACCAAGATTCCCTTTTCTAAGTTCTCACAGCAAAAGCTACAGCAGGACTAAACTGACTTTGCATGGGAACAATAACCATGTTCTCTGAGTTGATCAGAGAAAGCTATGCCTTCAGTCAGATTAGATGTATTTTAAAGTCTAACCCCTTATAAAGAAATCTCGATTTTCCTTGAGTTGGAATGAAGTTTAGAATTGCAAATTCAAAACTTTTGCCTGGCCTCGAAGCTTGCATTATGATTTGGAGGTTTTATTAAGACATGACGTGAGGCAATTACCATTCCTAAGAAGCAGAATGTTCCATCTATGCTGGGATATCAGTCATGGTAGACAGCAGGGTGCAGAGAAAATCCCACCAATGTTGGAGTGGGGTTTCTGGAGTCTGGTCTCATTTCTGTCCTTAACTAGCAATTGTGTGGGAGTCAATACCCTCAATACACTTCAGTTTCCTTATCTGTAAAATGAATAAGTTGTAACAGTTTTGAGGAACTGGTGAACACTTCCTCAAATAGCAACTCTTCTTCAAAGCATTCCAAGTGAGGATCTGGCCAAAAGAATACATTCCTGGAAGGACGTAGCCCCAAATTAGTGCTTACGCCCTTGTTAATAGCCAAGAACAAATATTTTCGGAATAACATTTTAAAATCAGACCTAATGTGTGAAGTTTTTTTTCCCCATCACCTGCTTACAGGAAAAAGAAAATGCCTTTGTGTTTGCAAATGTCGTTGGCTATGTTCTTGTTCATCCCTGTGTTTAAACTCAGCACTAACTTTAATTCTTTCTCACATCAAGAATTCTTGAATTCTCGGACTCAAGAATTAAATACATACTTTGAGGTGTACTTCCAGATATGCTTACCAGGAGATTAAATCCCCCTGTAATGGATGGCAGGAATCACCTAAGAGGAGCTCTGGATTGAAAATAGGTCACATGTTTTCTGGATGGGTGGGTACATGGGGGAAAAATAAAAGGTTCAGAAAATGATTTCAACAAAACAGCTCACTCAGGGTTTTGCCTTGAACATGTGCTTTTGGCAAATGAGCAGATCGAACTAGTATTCTAACTAAACTTAGGATGGAAAACAAATGCCCCCCGACATGGCCTCAGGGAAATGTGGAGACTGGAGCCAGACACGCAACCAGACCTGCAGTGCATCCACCCGGTTTTCCATCAGCTCCTTGTCCTCCAAGCTCAAGAGACGGAGGCCGTGACAGCAAGTCTGACCTTCAACCGGGGTCTGAGCGGAGATCGTGCTTCGAGGCTTGGCAAGCCCACTCTCTGAAGCCTGCAGATGCCCACTGTCCTTCAAGAGAAAACAAACGTTGGTGCTTGAATATTCACTCACCAGGCAGTGAACTGCCAGCCACTGGATTCCGAGGTCCCAGGAGCTACTGGTGACAACAGGCATCAACAGAGAGGAGAGGGCTGAGTCCCACCCAGGGTCAGGATGAGAAAGAGAGGTCTCCCAGGACCCAGGACCTGCCTGAGGTCTGTGCAGGGCGGGAGCAGGTTCAGCCCTCCCGACCTCCTGATCATTGGTCCAGAGCACCCCAGCAGCTTATCAAGCAGGGGGTTGCCATGGGGACCGACATCAGGCAGAAGACCACGCAGCCCAAGCACTGGGCGCCCGGCCCTAAAAAGAAGATGTGGATGAATGCGGATGACCATCTCTCATTAAAGATGCTGATTACCGCACCCCCTCTGCCGCACCCTCCTGAATATTCTGCATCATTGCATCCTGGAGGCAGGGGGGTTTGCCGGGCACACTCCGGGCGGTGGTCACAGAACAATGTGAAAGTCCTGCTCTTCAGCACATTGGCTAGGGTGTCATCACACATCCTGTTAAATAACTAACCTGAATCCCTCACCAGCTTTGCAATGATGCAACGGCAGCAACACTGATGTACTCTTCCAGGGACGTTGTTAGGTTCATTTCCTTGTGAGAACTACGCACTCCTGAGAGCATCCTGTCCCCCTGGTTTCCCGGCCACCGGAGGAAATGTTCAACGGCCACCTCATTGTTCCTGTCAGGCCTAGGCTAACCTCAGCCCGAGCCCCAGGCCTCCCCTTTCCCACATCCTCGCCCAGAAAAGTCAGCGCTCTCTGCCTTCAAAGCCAAGGGTGATCATTTCTAGCCTTGTCTGAACTTCTGAGAAATGCACGAGAGTCAAGTTAGGAATGGTTTTCCTTCTTGTGGAAGGGAGGTAGGAAGAAGTGGAGTGGGTCACACTCACACACGTTCACACGTGTGTACGGTCGCATGCACTCACATGTTCACACTCAAACATCACTTACACGGACACACACAGGTTCATACACACCCAAATACTCAGGCTCACACACTCAAGTGCATGAACACACCCACACACGTCTGTAAGCAGACAAGTCACACTTATGGTCACATGCACACACTCACAGGCTTAGGCAGGTATTCACACATGCTTGTACTCATACACATGTGTGCACACAAACTCACCCCCCACACCTGGAAAACTGCATGCTGACAAGGTGGGGTCACTGCCCACATCCCCCAGGGGCCGGGGCATCATGGCCAAGCCCCCTGAGGCCTCAGGGCACAAGAGGGGCTTGTTTACGATGCTGTCAGGGCCCGAGTGTACTGGTCACCAGACAAAAGGCGTCCACTCTCCCCGCCTTGCTCCACTTTTCTGCAGCTGGAAGCTCGTGCGGGGACCGAAGGGCTTGGCCCAGCGCGGCCGCTGAGCCGGCCAGGGCACCTCCTCTCACGGCGGACGGCCCTGAACCACCATGCGGCCGCAGGGGCCCCGAGACCCGGGTCCCCACTGGGCAGAGGCCCTGCACCACTCACACTCTCACACACACACAGTCTCACACACACTGTCACATACACACACTCAAACACACACTAACACACACAGACACACACTCATAACCACACACACACATACACTCAAACACACACACACAGTCACACACACATACATGCACACACACTCACACTGTCACACATTCACACACAGACACCTCATACACTCACACATAAACACACATACACACTCATACACTCAAACACTCACTAACACACACAGACACACACTCATAACCACATACACACATGCACTCAAACACACACACACAGTCACACACACATACACGCACACACACTCACACTCTCACACATTCACACACAGACACCTCATACACTCACACATACACACTCATACACTCAAATACACACTAACACACACAGACACACACTCATAACCACACACACACATACACTCAAACACACACACAGTCACACACACATACATGCACACACACTCACACTCTCACACACATTCACACACACACACCACATACACTGACACATAAGCACACATACACACTCATACACTCACACACTAACACACACAGACACCCACATACACTCACGCACTCATAACCACACACACATACACTCTAACACAAACACACAGTCACACATACTCATACATACACACACACAAACACTCCCACTCTCACACACATTCACACACATGCAAACACACATGCACCTCATACATTCACACATAAACACACTCAAACATACACATACACTAGCACATACACACTCACACACACACATACACATACACTCACACACTTATACACAAACATACACACTCACATACTCTTTCACACACTCACACATACACTCGCACACATACTGACACACACTTTCACATAGTCACACACAGTCACACATACACTCAAACACACACTCACACAAACATACATGCTCACACACACTTTCACACACTCACACATACACTCACATACAACTCACACAGTCACACACACAAACACACACTCTCACATAAACTCTTATGCACATACACTCACATACACACTCTGACACACTCTGGCACACCTTCACACACACACAGTTCTTAGCCAGGCACGCTCAATCCCAGGCCTGGCTCTAGGCCTCCAGAGCCCAGCTAGACCCCGGGGCCCTCCGTGAGCCTTCATCCACTTGGAAGAGGCCCAAATTCCCACTGTTCAATGAAAGTCTTTTTTTTTTTTTAAAGAGGAAACTTGGCGGCCCAGCAAGCCTCATTTACTCTTCATATTTGTAGAACGTGGACGTTTTGATTTCAAAAACTGACAGCGCAAAATCTGAAGGAGCAGATTTTTAGCATTTTGCCGGTGCTCGAGAATTCCAGTTTGCTGGCACAAACAGGCTGTTAACTCATCTCTTGTCTGTAAACCAAGACTTGTCGCAGGAAGGGCTGTCGCCCTCGGGCCGCGCTTCGTGTCTGTCATGTGGCCTCTGCCCAGTCCTCCCGGCTGCCCCCCGACAGGCCCTGGGCCGAGTGTCCCACCTCATGGCTGTCCGCCCTGCATCCCTCCACCGCGGCCAGAGGGGAGGCCCGAACCACCAGCTTCCCATCCGGGCGCACAAGTGAGGGCTCAGGGGCCCAAGGGAAAGACCCGCTGGAACCCAAACTGTCCCCACCAGCCTCTCAGCGCGGCCACTGCCCTGAGCCACCCCCGCCATAGCCGGCCTCACCTGGGGTCAGCGGAGACCCGGCAGCATCTCCGTGAGCTGGGCTGGGAGCGGGGGCACAGAGGGTGGAGCCCGTGAAGAGGCGGCAGAGTGAGCGTGGGGCTCTGGAGAAGTACTGTCGTGGGGGTGTGGGCACACACACAGCAGGATCCTCCTGAAACAGGGCGGGCAGGGGCTGCAGGTCTCCGCTGACCCCAGGCCATGGGGTAGGATGAGCTGGAGGGAATCGGGAATGAAACTGCACACCCCATCCAGCCCGATAGGGTCCTGTGCCCTGAAGACCCAGGACCTCCAAGGGGTCGCCAATCTGGTATATGGGAGGCTAAGCAGGGTTACAAAGCCCTGAGCATCTCTCTGACACACAGTGGCCATCCTGGGCAGTCATGGGGCTCCACTGGGGGCTGGGGACCCTGGTGTGCTGAATCCCAGGCACCGTGGGTCCCAGGCTCACAGTGTGGTGAGGCCAAGGAGCTCACGGAGATGTCGGGTAACACATTGCTCTGCATCAGGCTGAGAACCAACCTTCGGAAGCCTCACTTGCTGGAAAACTGGGGAATGCCAAGTGCATTGGGGTTAGCATCCCTGTCTCTCCAGCTGGTCATTTGGATTTGCTACTTTGCTTTGGAAAAAAAAAATAATATCAAACACTCTAATGATAACTGTGCAAGGTAAAGCCAATGTCCTCGTCCAGGATGGGAAGGGTGGAGAAATTCAAGAGCTCAGTTGTGTGCAGTAAAGGGTCTCAAGGCTGCTTTTGTTGCCGGCAGATGTACAGTTTGGAAGATTGCTGTGATGGGGAGGAGCAGGAAGCCTGGTCTAACACCAAAGTGCTTGGGGAAGGAGAGGTGGACCCTGGAAAGGAGGGCACAGACATAACAGCCCCAGGCCAGGAGGCAGGAGGAGGTGCCTGAAACACGGCAATAACGGGTGAGCTAAGGACATATGGAGCCGCAGGGAGGCCCACTGGGAAAGGAACAGCTGCAAGTTCATGTCAAGGTGACTTTTCTGCATGGTAAGCTCTCTGCTGGCCTGGCCTTTCGTCAGGTTACATGAGCTGTGACAGCTCCATCTTGGCTCTCCTTTGGGTCATTACGGAAGGGGCTGTGTCCACACTGGGGAGACGCCAGGTGCTGGGGACCAGGAAGCCTGAGAGAGGTGGAGTTAATCTGTGCAGAGGCGACCTGCAAAAGTGTGGAGCGTGGTTCAGGGTGACTGTCGGCTGCCATGCAAATGACCTGCAGGGTCATCCCCAGGGACCACCAGATGCAGGGAGGAGCTGCCCAGAGTAAGTTCCTGTGATTTGTTATAAAGAAGGCTGCTGGGCAGCCTGAACAAGTGGCAGGGGCTCCAGGAAAGGATGAGACCTCGGCTCTCATCACATAGACCACTGAGCAGTGAGAGTGAGGGGCAGTGGATGACAGAGTTGCCCCGTGTGTCTGTCAGGAGAGATGAGGTTATGTTATGTAACAAACAGTCCCCACATCTCAGTGCCTGAGTAACAAAGTCATTTCTCACTCATACACATGTCCACTGGAGGGCAGCTGGGGGCACTCAGTCACCCAGGGAACCAGGCTGATGGAACCATCTTCACCTCAAACTGAGCTCAGGGAAGAGCCTGGGCAGATAAATGCCCCACTTGGATGCAATGCACTTCTGCTCACAACTCAGGACCAAGCACATGGTCCCATCTGATTCTATGGGCGTCAGAAGTACAATCCTATGAGACCGTGGCAGGGGGCCAGGGACAACAGTGGTCGACCCCTCAACCCTCCTGCGTCCCAGTGAGCAGCTGCCCTTGGCATTGTGCCCAGGAGCCCCAGCTGCCCATTGCATCTCCTTATAGATGGAGAAAGGGGGAGCCCACCCCACACCTGCCCTCCAGGGACTGGCTCCATCCAAACTACAGTGGCAGTCTCCCCAGGTGGGCAGAGCTTGGCTTCTGCCAAGAGCAAGGGGAATTTAGATACTTAGACCCGTGCAGCTGGCAGGGCTGGAATAGAACTCCACTGCCTGCATCCTGAAATCTGCAGATTTACTCAAAATGGGGATGTGACCCTCAGGTCATGCAAAACTTGCCCTCTAATGTCAACTGAAGAGACAGTGATTCATCTTTTATTTTCTAAGGAAAAGCACTTAAGACTTGTGCTAAGTCACTCAGTTGTGTCCAGCTCTTGGTGACCCCACAAACCATAGCCCGCCAGCTTCCTCTGTCTATGGGATTTCCCAGCAAGACTACAGAAGTGGGTTGACATTTCCTCCTCCAGGGGACCTTCCCAACCCAGGAATTGAACCCAAGTCTGCTATGTTGGCAGGCGAGTTCTTTACCACTGAACCACCTTGGAAGCCCCACTTAAGACTCAGAGGAAGATTCCCTTCATTCTGAAGTTAATGTTTTTTCTCTCTGCTAAGAATAGCAACACAATTCTATCAGTAGATGCAGGAATTCCTCCTGGAAGCCTTCCTCTCGGCCGCCCAGCGCTGTCTGCATGTAATTACATTCCACCTTCACCTAGGAGCTGCAAAGGGCAGTTTTCGGGTTCCATCAAGGCTGGTGCTGAGTGGCCTCAAATTGTTCCTGCGACCTTCACTCCTTCCTTCCCAGGGTCACACTTGTCATTTGCTCCAGTTTGAGCAAAACCAGCTCTGACCCGTCCAACCTGGACCTAGTGGCTGACAGATTGAATCCAGCCTCCCAAAGTATTATGTTTGTCTCTGCTATTTTTGAACACTGCATAATTGTCAATATTAATTTCAAATATTTGTAAACTATTCCATGAATCACAAGCTGGAGTCATCCAGCTTCAAAATATTTCACATTTTAAGAAGTCCAGATATCTGGCTTCCTTTGAAAATCCAAGTGTTAAAAAAAAGCCGGGACCTACATCCTTGCAAAGTGACGGTCAGGTAAGCCACAGCACAGGTGGCCAGGTCCCCAGTGTCCACATCCCAGCCCCCTCCAATGCCTCCCAGTCCCTCCTGTTACCTGTCTGGCCCTGAGACAGCTAAGGTATGGCTTTGGATAGAGGGTGTGTGTGGTAAGGTGTACGAATGCAGCTTTGCTCCAAATTCTAGCCCCCAGCCCCTACTGCCATGTCCAGATCATGGTGGGGGCCATGATACTTGCTGAATAAACAACTGAATGAATTAATGTTGAATAGAGAAACATACCTGGAGAAAGCAACGGCAACCCACTCCAGTACCCTTGCCTGGAAAATCCCATGGATGGAGGAGCCTGATAGGCTGCAGTTCATGGGGTCACTAGGAGTTGGACACGACTGAGTGACTTCACTTTCACTTTTCACTTTCATGCATTGGAGAAGGAAATGGCAACCCACCCCAGTGTTCTTGCCTGGAGAATTCCAGGGACGGGGGAGCCTGGTGGGGTGCTGTCTATGGGGTCGCACAGAGTCAGACACAACTGAAGTGACTTAGCAGCAGCAGCAGCAGAGAAACATACCAGGCCTTTGGGTCAGGCGCCTTGGCTCACCTCTCAGCTCAGTCACTTACTGGTGTTTGGGCCACTCACTCACAGATGGGGGCTTCCTGGGTGGCTCAGATGGTAAAGAATCCACCTGAGATGCAGGAGACCCAGGTTCGATCCCTGGGCCAGAAAATCCCCTGGAGGAGGAAATGGCAACTTGCTCCAGTATTCTTGCCTGGTGAATTCCATGGACAGAGGAACCTGGCAGGCTACATTCCATGTGGTCACACAAAGTTGGATGCAAGTAAGTGAATAACACACTGCTCACAGGTAACTGTGTCCAGCTTAGCAAACAGCAGGGTCATGCCTGTTATATGACTGCTCTGGTGAATAGCATCTCTCTCCATCTCAGGCCATCCTTGGGGTCAGCAGAGGCAGTGATCAGAAATACTCTAGTCCTTCCCACACCCAGGCCCTTCAAATGCAAGGTCACCTGTGTTCAAGTGGGCATGGGGGCAAAACTCATTGCCTTTGAAGACAGTAAGAGCCCTGCCCCCCTCAGCCCCCTGCACACAGGGAGCACTGTCAGCACCCTTGGATGATGTGGGCATCGTGTGAGTTTCCTTGTGCTGCTGCAGCACGTGACCACTCAGTGGCTTAAAGCAGCACCATTCTCACCTTACAGCTCTGGAGGCTGGAGGTCTGACACGGGACCCCTGGGCTGCCTCCTTGTCACATGTCCCCTTGACTTTCCCAGCTTCCAAAGGCCGCCCACATACCTTTGCTTGTGGCCTCTTCCATCAGCAAAGCCAACAGCTGCATCACTCTGGCCTCTGCTTCTGTTCTAACATCTTTCTGCTGGCTGACTCTGCCTTCCTCTTCCATTTTCAAGATCCGTGACGACCTTGGACCATCCTGTGTAATTCAGACGTGCATTCATGCTAAGTCGCTTCAGTCATGTCCACCTCTTTGTGACCCCATGGACTGTAGCCCGCCAGGCTCCTCTGTTCTTGGGATTCTCCAGGCAAGAATACTGGAGTGGGTTGCCATGCCCTTCTCTGGGGGATTTTCCCGACCCAGGGATTGATCCTGGGTCTCCTGTATTGCAGTCGGATTCTTTATTCTCTGAGCCACCCGTCCAGGTTAAGTTCCTTCAGTCATGTCCGACTGCATCATCCTGACAATCTCCCTACTTTAAGGTCAACCAATGAGCAAACTTAATGCTCTTTGCCATGTAATCTAACACATTCGCTGGTCCCAGGGATAAGGACAGGGCATCTTCAGGGGGAGGAGGCAGTTATTCTGCCACCACAGGCATATTCTCGGGGAGGAATGAGGTGACATTGAAATCTCCACCGTGGGAATTTTCATTCAAGAGAAAACCCCTCTGAGCAAACTCAATCACAGGTTACGTTCGACCAGGGCAGCTGGGATCCCCCACCAGCTGAAGTCAGTGTCCCAGTGCAAAGAGGATGGCCATCAATTAAATTCAAAGGCCCATCCCTCGAAAGCTCATCTGCAGAGGCACTGGCCCCTCCCTCCTCAGCCCATGACTCAGGACCCATCTGCCGTCCTTTAACTCAAGAAAGAAAGTGAAGTCACTTAGTAGTGACTGATTCTTTGTGACCCCATGGACTGTAGACTATCAGGGTCCTCTATCCATGGGATTTTCCAGGCAAGAATACTGGAGTGGGTTGCCATTGCCTTCTCCAGGGGACCTTCCCAACCCAGGGATCAAACCCGGGTCTCCCACATTGCGGGCAGACGTTTTACCATCTGAGCCACCAGGGAAGCCCGAGTTAGCTACGGGATCCTTTAACTCAAAGGAAGAGAAAATCCACTCTTCCCTAGAAAACTGACTGAGGCCAGTCCTGCAGCCTGAAGGGGTTGCCCCTCCTTCTGAAGTCAGGGGTGTCATCGGTGGCCCCTTGGGCTGGCAGCACAGAGAGCTCCGTACTGCTTCAGCTTGGCCGATTATTGGCTGTGTGACTTCAAACCACTCACACAACCTCTCTGTTCACCACCTCTACTGTCAGGCACCGAAACCCTCAGGTTCGCACATTTTATTGTTCTTTCCTTTGCCAGTGAACCCTTTCATCCGGCTGAAGCTCTATACAGAAGTCCAGGATGAGAAACCAGTCAGAGATGGGAGCAGGGGCCAGGGTCACAGCTGCCCCTGACCTTTCAGCTACCAAGCAGAAACCCCTCAGACAGTCCTGGAGGCCCCCTTGCCTGTAGGACCCCTTGGGTCCCTGCCCTCCAGACTCGCAGGCACTCCTGTGAGGGTTTTTCTTCTGTCTTTAAAATCAGGATCCCGCATGGCTGTGTAGACAGTTTTTCAGAGAATAACCCATGGGCATGTAAAATGTCCCAGTAGCCTCTTTCAAATTCTCCTTGGTCATCACAGACTCACGCCATGTACAACTGGACAATGCTGGTCTCAGCAGACTGAGGCCTGGCTTCTTTCAAGCTCGGCTGAAACTCCTGGTTCTATGCAGTCTGTGATCAATATCTCGTTCCTGTGTGTGGTCAAAAAGCCCCGTGATTCAGCCAGAAGCCATGTTCAACATAGACTAATTGAACTGTCATAACTTGTTCGAATGACTCGATCAAGCTTGTAGAATGCTTCAGAACCTATCTGGATGAAAGCAGTGTCATTAATCTCAAACAACATCATTGCAGCAACAACCACCATCCTGCCAACATTCCTGGGGTCCCATCACTCCAAGAAGCAGACCCAGATCTGCCGGGGATGTTCAATCTGGGCGACTGCTGTGCAAACAAACCTCTCCCCGATGAGACAGCATCTGCCCAGGGTGGGCGGGAGGTGAAAAGGAGCGAAGTGTGGTCCTCGGGAGTGAAACGATTCCCAGGCTTGTGCTCTGAGAGCCGGAGCCGGCCTGCTAAACTGTCAGCCACGCGCCTCCGCCATCAGGACTGCGGTCTGGGCAGCCTTTCAAAGACGCCCCCAGGAGATGTTCAAAGCCCTTCTCAGCCCAGCACAGGATGCTGGGTGTTTTTATTGCAGGACAATCAGAGTTTCTGGAAAGCCAGTGATAACTTAGGAGCCATCCATACACACTCGTTCCCCACGTGTATCCTAAATTTCAAGTTCACGTCTGGCCTTTTCTTTTTCCCTTCCGGGCAAGATTCACAGGTTTGGCCCCGAGAGCCTGTCTCCCCAGTAGGAGGACTCAGAGGCCGGGCCAGCAGGAGGAGAGCCAGGGAGGCTGCATTCGTGAACAAGTGTCCTGCAGTCCTGCTCCTGGAATTTCACCCCTCCTCGTCCCTGCTTCACCTCCCAAGCCCGACGAGGACTTCACTCTGGCTGAAACATCAGCTCCACAAGGACAAAATGAAGCGGGAGCTGGAGACACTAGGAAGCACAGCCCATGATGGAAACCTCAAGATTTTCTTAACTGTGAGCTTAGCAGAAACCAACAGCAGGGAGCTGGGATTTTCCCATCCTGTCTAGTCAAAGCTATGGTTTTTCCAGTGGTCATGTATGGATGTGAGAATTGGACTATAAAGAAAGCTGAGCGCCGAAGAATGGATGCTTTTGAACTGTGGTGCTGGAGAAGACTCTTGAGAGTCCCTTGGACTGCAAGGAGATCCAACCAGTCCATCCTAAAGGGACTCAGTCCTGAATATTCATTGGAAGGACTGATGCTGAAGCTGAAACTCCAATACTTTGGCCACCTGATGCGAAGATCTGACTCATTGGAAAAGACCTTGATGCTGGGAAAGGTTGAAGGCAGGAGGAGAAGGGGACGACAGAGGATGAGGTGGTTGGATGGCATCACTGACTCAATGGACGTGAGTTTGAGTAAGCTCTGGGAGTTGGTGATGGACAGGGAGGCCTGGCGTGCTGCAGTCCATGAGGTCGCAAAGGGTCGGACACGACTGAGTGACTGAACTGAAGTGAACACTGAGCCAAATCTGACCTCACCATAACTTCTACCTAATGTTTCTCCACCTGCCTCTGGAATTACACAGACCAAGTCCAGTCTCTTCTAGTAAATCTACGTATGCCCTCCTAAGGACAGAAGACCGCTACCATCCACCTAAGGTGTCTCTGTGCCTAGATGAATCCTCTTGGGTCTCTGGGCCTTTCTTTCTCTCCCAGCTGGCCCCTTGCTAGGTAAGCTGCAGGTGGGTCCCATGTGGGAGAGGCTTCTCCTGTGAATAGTTTCTTGAGTTGGTCCATCCCTAGAGCTGGATCCAAGGCTGGATGGGATGCGTTCACTGAGTAGACTTGGGTGTCTCAGCCTCAGACTAGGGGCCAGCTGATTCTTTGTTCTTCTGGGTTGTCCTGTCTATTGTGGGAGGCTCATCAGCATCCTTGGCCTCTACCCACCAGAGGCTGGGAGCATTCTCTTCCCAGTGGTGACAACCAGAAACGTCCCCAGCATTGCTAATGTCCCTTGAGAGGCAAAGCCACCATGGGTGAGGACCGCTAGGGTAGCATGTTGGATGAGGGTGCCTCCAACAACAAGGTTCAAACCTTAAAAACTCCGTGAACTTCCTAACTGTTCCCAAATCGTCTGCTTAAGTCAGATTGTGAAACCACTAAAGGCATAAGACTAATTTAACACACACTCACACCAAAAAAATACTTGGTATTTTGGAAGTTCTCAGTGGGTAATGAAAATCATACTGAAAGGTTATGATGGTGAAGGTGAAATTGCAAGAATGCCCAGTCTCCCTTGGAATGAAAGGGGTGGGGATGTGCAAGAACTGAGCAGAAGGGAAGATTCCTGAAACCTTATTCCTTGAGGACTGCTCTTTCTGGCTAAGAGCATTCATAGCAGACAGCTTAGCAAATGAACTTCAGGAAATGTTCTTTCCACCTGCAAATGGTGGTTTCCTATAATTTCAGCTGGTGGGAAGAGAGAGAAAATAAAAGAGCCACAGTTTAAATTAAATGGAATAGGACAGTCGGTGCTCAGACATCCTCAAATAAATGGCTGGCTGGCAAAAACCAAACAAGCTTTAAAGAAATTCAAGAGCCAGCTTTCAGATGTCTCGTTGCTGGCTGTAGTGTGGCCAGGATTGTGTTTTGGTTTAAGAATGTAGGGGGATGCCTGACCTGAGATTTCAAAGCATCTGATTCTGGTTTGCAATTACCTTGGAAACCCACAGGAAGAAGAGACACGCTACTCACATCCAGCACATTGTAAAATTTCATCCTCGGAGCCCAGAAGATTGGATAGAAAGCCAAGGAGATGATTGCCTCGTTTCCTGCCTGATGTATCTCAAAACATCTTTTTTTAGCTTGATTCTTTTTTATATGGAAAAGTCAGTGGCTAAGATTAAAGCAAAATATCTTAAACTAATTGCTGCACTGTTTTTACTCCTAAAACTTTTCTACTTGGATCTTCTCTGTGAGAGCCACAGCAGTCTAGGGGGCAGGACTGAGTGCAAACCAGCTTCGCTACCTGCTGCCCCTTAGGACGCCCATTGTCCCAGGAGCCCATCCTCCCTGCTTGAAACGCTGGGTGACTCTGAGGCCAGGAAAGCAAACCAGAACAGAGAATCTTCTCAGGTCCTAGGACTCAATAGAACCAGGATACAAATGAGAGAATCCCAGCTGCAAAGGCTCCTGATGAAACAACCCAGCCCCCTGAAGTCCCTGACCCCACAGAGCCTTAGTGTTTTCCCAAGAACTTCCTTAGGAATGACACCATCTCCTTGCATGAGTCAAACGGTGGAGCCTGGCCTCTGCACCGGGTTTTGACCTATTCTACACTCAGCAATGGTGAGCTGATACATAGTAACAGCTTCCCAGGTGATTGTGTGTTGTGTTAACTCGCTTCAGTTGTGTCCAACTCTTTGAGACGCTATGGACTACAAGCTGCCAGGCTCCCCTGTCCGTGGGATTTTCCAGGCAAGATTACTGGAATGGGTTGCCATGCCCTCCTCCAGGGAATCTTCCTGACCCAGGGATTAAACCTGAGTCTCCATGTTTCCTGCACTGGCAGGCAGCTTCTCTACCACTAGCACCACCTGGGGTTGGGGTGGGGCAACCCTGATTTTCAGCACTTGCCAATCGTTGTTGTTCAGTTGCTAAGTCATGTTCAACTCTAGGTGACCCCGTGGACTGCAGCACTCCAGGCTCCCCTGTCCTCCACGATCTCCCAGATTTTGCTCAAGTTCATGTCCATTGAGTCAGGGATGCTATCTAACCATCTCCTCTTGCCAGTTGCCATGGTGTAAATATTCCTGCCACGACCAATGTAGTCGGCTAGCTCTCCCGACATCTGGAAATTTAATGTTCAGCTCTGGCAAGCAAGCACAGGCCACCTCTGGAGTACCAGCGTCGAGCCTTCCACAGCTCTTTCTCCTATGAGAGTCCCCCTCAGTCAGATCTCTAACAAATCTTATTTACTTGAATCTTCTTGTCCCCTAAATGCCAGGGCCTTTCCTGGTGGCTCAGCTAGTAAAGAAAACCCACCTGCCAATTCAGCAAATTGTAGAGACGCAGGTTCAATCCCTGGGCCAGGAAGATCCCCTGGGAAGGAAATGGCAACCCGCTCCAGTATTCTTGCCTGGAGAATTTCATGGACAGAGGAGCCTGACGGTTTACAGTCCACGGGGTCACAGAGAGTCAGACACAACTGAGAGCGCATGCGTGCGTGCATAAATGTCAAAGGGCTAAAACGTTTTTGGCAAGAGAATCAGATTACCTGGCTCTGGGCAAGGCAAAGGGAAATTTGAGTAAATTTAAGTTTGTGTGTGTGTGTGTGTGTGTGTGTGTGTGTGTGTAAGAGACAAGGTAGCTGCAAAGTAGTACAGGAAACTTTAATGTTCTCAGCCCTGAACTCTAGAGAATACACACTGTACCTAACAACAAACACCACCAGATTTTATCTCCCAGAAGAGGGAAGGGTGATTTACTTTTCTTCAGCTCTTCTCAACTAGGGAGTAGCCTGCCTCATACCATGAGGCTAATCTTTACTATGTATCAGGGACTGCTTTTACCCATTAATGTTTTATTGTGGCTGAGTATTGATAATGTCTCCCCAAAACAACCAATTCTACTTTACCTCCCTCCATGAAATGAGCTTATAATTTATCTTTAGTAACAGGAAGAACAATAATAAAGAAGCTTCATAGCTTGACTTGAGACATTCAGGTCACTGCTTCCTTCACACTGAAAAATAAACGACCACTTTGATGCAAAGATGACCACAGGTTTGTAAATATATCCTCCACTAGAATTCCCCAGGGCAAAGAGAGAGGTTGAGCACACGGCATCTCTAGGACCCATCAGTAGGAGAAAGGGCTTCGTAAACATAGAAGAAATACCATAACAATCTAAAAAGACTCGGAAGAGACCTTTAATCCTTAAACACATCAAGTAACTTGATATAAACATGAAATCAACTTGAAACTCCCTTCCCATTCTGTTGCACTTTTATATTTATCCCAGATGAGAAACCGCCAAAAAGAGTGAACAAAAGGGACAAATGCCTTTTCATGATTCAGGATTTCCAAGGAGACAATGTGTGTGATTTTATCTCGATGGCCTACCAAACTAGGTTAATGCATTACCCCTTCGCTTAACCTGGGGCTGGAGTGGGGAGTGGGGAGGTGAGGGGTGGGCAGTGGAATATGAGAATGACATGAGTGCTAATTGATGGACTCCTTCTTAAATAAACTCACCAAGTACTCATAACTTGGAAGCAGTTCAGGTCACTCTGTAATTTGCCAGACATGTCCTCTATGATCCATACTTTAATGTACAAAGGCAACGTGAGAGCCAACACGGCAAGGTGGTGCCAAGACTCAATCACCATTAACGTGCCTATTAAAGGTCAGCGGGCTGCACCGCGCGGTTCCATTGCATGGCAATCAGTCACGTCTAGCGTAACCCAAGGACTCCCTGAGACAGCCCATAAAGCCATCTAAACTTCACTGCTTGTGAAGGTTAACCTAAGAGCACTGATTACAACCACGGAGTTGACACACATAATTAGGTTAGAAAAGCTCTCTACGCGAAACCGAAGACAGAATCTTATAGAAACAGATGCTTATCCACTAAAGCTGTTGGGTGAGTGCCATGTGGCCGGGTCTGGGAGACGCTCCAGTCTGGAGCATCCTTATACTCTGTGCCTCATTGTGACTCTGAGCCTCCGTTTAATGGAAGCCAACTGCACTTCCCCGGGAACCAGGCAGATGTGGCATGAGAAGGCACGCCTGTCTGGTGCCCTGTCCCTCACACCTCTTTTACAGCCTTGGACTCAAACACCAAGCAAGAGATGGGAGGAAACTGGCAAGGGGCTAAGTACAATATAGATGATCAACACAGATCTACTGTACAGCACAGGGAAATCTACTCAACATCCTGTAGTAACCTTTATAGGAAAAGAACCTGAAAAAGAGTGGATTTATGTATACATATAACTGGAGAAGGAAATGGCAACCCACTCCAGTATTCTTGCCTAGAGAATCCTGTGGACAGAGGGGCCTGGTGGGCTGCTGTCCATGGGGCTGCTTAGTCAGACACGACTGAAGCGACTTAGCATGCATGCATACATGCATTGGAAAGGGACATGGCAACCCACTCCAGTGTTCTTGCCTGGAGAATCCCGGGGACAGAGGAGCCTGGTGGGCTGCCGTCTATGGGTCGCACAGAGTCAGACATGACTGAAGCGACTTAGCAACAGCAGCAGACATATAACTGAATGATTTAGTTTTACACCTGACACTAACACAACACTGTAAATTAACTCTGATTGATTGGTTGGTTGGTTGGTTTAGTTTCTAAGTCGTGTCCAACTCTTGCGACCCCATTGACTGCAGCCCACCAGGCTCCTCAGCCCATGGGATTCTCCAGGCAAGAATACTGGAGTGGGTTGCCATTTCCTGCTCCAAGAGATCTTCCCTACCCAGGAATCAAACCAGGGTCTCCTGCATTGCAGGCAGCTTCTTTACCAACTGCACTATGAGGAAAGGCCAACCTAAAATAAAAATTAAATTAAAAAAGAAGGGAACTGGCAAGAGCAGCCTGGCCACAAAGAGAGAAACAACCATCCTGACATCAGAGCATCCTGATGGTGGCTCCACAACACCAGCAGCAGAGGTCCCGGTCACAGGGCAGGGTCCACAAGCTGGGAAGTGTGATAAGGCAGGGAGAAAAGGTCCAAGAGGCTGATTAGTGGGCCCCCTTATCGTCTCACACCGAGAGGTCCAAAGAAGGGAGTGGTGAGTGACAGTCAGATAGACCTCAGGAGGCAACAGCTGCCCCACCCCTCCCACCACCAAAGACTTTTCTTTCTGGATCACAAGTCGGAGAATGCCCAGCCACGGCTCAGCACACAGCACCCTGTCCCTCACCAACGGGCGCACTCGGGTAACCAGAGCAGCTTCAAAAGAGGCCCCATTTCCTTGAGAAACGCAAGCTCCCTTCCCGTTCTGACTCATTACCCTCCTCTTCCTGCAACTTCACAAACAGCAGAAGGCTAGGATATTGGCTCGAAGTGGGACATGCATGATTGTTCCTCTCCTCAAACTCCTCCTGCATGCCCCGCTAACCGGTCATCCCTCGGCCAGCATCCCTGGACTCATCCCCAGCGCCAGACCATCACTAAGTCCCATCACTCCTACTTCCACAATTATCTCGATTCTGTCCAAGACTGTTCTTCTCCTACACGCCCACCCCGCTCCAGGCCTCTGAAATAATCTCACGTTTGGTCTCTTCCCTCCCTTCGTGGGCCCCCTCAATTTTATCCCACATATGACAGCCAGAATGATCCGTTTAAATTGTTACTCAATCATGTCAACTCCCCTCCAAAACCCTTTTATGGCTTCCTACAGCCCTTTGGATAAAATCCAAAATCCTTCACATGCCTAAAAGACCCTGCATGATTGAACATAATGAAAAGTAGTACAATTGGAGACCATCTTAAAGACACAGAAGGAGTGCAAGCTACAATATCCTAATATGAGCTTATTATTACAAGTCCATATTAAATTTAGCAACAAGTTTCCCAAAGGCCAATCAAAAGTGAAATACTCCGGTGCCTGATTGGCATTTTTACAGAAAATATTCCATGCAAGTACATCTGGAAAGTTCGCCTGACACTATACCCAAGGACTTAACTCTTGTCTAATGAAGGAAAACCCTTTCCTATGAATGATGTGATAGGAAAACTCTCTCTGCAAATCCAAGGGGTTAGGACTAGTACCAGGTTCAAACAAGAAGCTGCCAACAGTAAAAGTGCTTTGTAAACTGTAAAGGGTGTTAACCTATCTTAGGAGATCTAAACTGAAAGGTGTGTTCCATTTCCACACTGCTTGTATTACCTCTCTGTTTTCATAATGATTTGAAAGCATTTGGGGTGGGGGGATGGATAGGTGAGGTCATATGATCAAGGCATTTTGCTTTCCAATGATCTACAAGTGTTTGGCTGGTTTGCTTATTCTAAAATAAAGGATAGACAGGATTTTGACTCTCAAATAGCCCCTTCCTCGAGTAAAGCTTTGTCGTTCAGTTGCTCAGTCATGTCTGACTCTCTGCGATCCCATGGACTGCAACACGCCAGGAGCAAAGCTTAGGCAAGGTCAAAACAGCAGCCCAGTATGGATGTTCCGGGTCAGAGAAGCGAACACTGTAGGTTTTAACAAGAGATGAAGGCGTTCTGGCTCTATTCTGTCGTGAAATTTAAAACTGTAACACGGCGCTCTATGAATTTAGTTCTTCAGGAATAATAAATCCTTCATCACTCCTCCAATTCAAAAGAGATATGCAGGTGATGGTAAAATGTCTGTTTGTTGTTCTTGGCCATGAACACAAGTTAAGAGCGTTTTCAATGGGAAATAGTCAATTGTGCGATGAATCCCAGGAAAAGCCCTATTCTTATTTCAGTGCTGTTGGAAGTGATGGTGTGGGCACCCAGCCAAACACGGCAGGAGGGTGGGTCTGACACCCCCTCCCTGCACCTGCGGACTCTCCTCCCCCTTCCCTAGGCCTCTGTGCCCACACCTCTCTATGCTTTCCTGGAGGCAGCCAGTGAGGGTCTCTGCCCCACACCCACCCAAAGCAAGGGCTCAAAGGCATGCTCTTTAGAAATACTGGGAACTTTGGAAGCCCTGAAGTACAGATGCCCTTTCTCAGGGCCGCTTGTGTCCCATGTTAGACTGCACAGTGCACAACTCTGGGTGTGTCATTCCAGGGCCCCCCTTGATCCAACCAGTGATTTTCTACTGCGCCCCGGGCCTTGGGGTAGTGCATTAGGCTTCTGGATTCCTGATGAATCTCCTGCTCACGCAGTAGTCACTCAGTCCAGGTTTGCCACACAGGGTCTGGCTGACCTTTGTGGGTTGTAGTTCCAGTGACAACCTGAATTAGGGCCCTTGCTGTGTTATTCTACCAACTCTGCATGCAGCTCAGAGGCTGCTCGGAGAGCCTGTGCCATTCTACCAACTCTGCGTGCAGCTCAGAGGCTGCTCAGAGAGCCTGGCTGCTTTTCCATGCTGCAGTCCGGCTCTGGGACCTGGCATGTTCATGCAGGTCAGTTTCGGGTTTAGGTGGCCAGGAGATTGCCCAGGACTTTGAAAGGAAATTGAGAGAGCCCCTTTCTTCAGCTCTGTCCCATCTGAGAGTCTCCCTCACTCTTTAAGTTCAGAGGGAGGAAGCCCAGAGTCCCCTCTCTGTCTGCCCTGACACTTGGTCAGCGGGGGAAGGGGGGATCTTCTCTGGGTCCTCAATGGTACGAGAGGTGGGGGGCCAGGGTGGGTGTCCACACTCTGCTCAGGTGTGCTGACAGCACACGGGATGGGACAAGGAGGAGGTGTCGTGGCTTTAGGTTGGGGTGGGCGGGGGGCTGCTTCCAAACCTCTCTGTCCTACTGGGATGTCCCTTTGCTTGTCTCTTGTCCAGAAAGCCTGGGATTTTCTTGGGGCTTTTGCTGTCTGCTCCTGGTGGAATTCCTGGGTTTCAGGCTCGTCCAGCACCCACTCTAAGTATATGGAACATAAACAGAGGGGCCTGGGGGCTTCTGCCCTTGTCCCTGAGGCCTAAGGTCCTTAGCCAGTCCTTTCGCCATTCAACTACTGTCTTCAGTTGGCTGTCCAGGGTTTCGTTGAATTTAGCAAGAGGAGCAGGATGAGGGTGGCTTGGAAGTTTAATGAGCTGTTAATTTTGGAATAATTCTAGATTTACAGAAAAGGTGCAAAGGCAGGGCTGAGGGTTCCTGTATCACTTTACCCAATTTCCCCAGTGTTAACATCTTACACAACTAGGGTGCATTTCTCAAAACTGAGGAATGAACACTGGTATATCACTATCAGCAAGACTCCTTGACCATCGCTTGTTTGTGACAGTTTCTCAGCGTGCCCTTTTTTCATGATCTCACAGACTGGAGGATACTGGTCAGGATTTCACAGCTCCCCTCAATCTGGGTTTGGAGGATGTTTTCTTGTGATGACCCTTGGAAGAAACCACAGAGATGCAGTGACCTTCTCATATGAGAGGGGACATGACATCAGAGCAACTCATCCTGGGCGATCTTAACCTCAGCCCCTTGGTGAACGTGCTCTCTGCGAGGCCTCTTCACCGTGGTGTGAGGATTCTTCTAGCGTCTTACTTTGCTTTTTTGGAAGCTGGTCATTAAATCCACTCACATGTGAAGGTAGAGGGCTTTAGGGTCCCCTTCCTGGAGCGAGGAGTCCTGCCCAGGTGGGACTCTAAATAAGCTCCATTTATACAATGCTTTCCAAAGAATTATAATTGAGCTGCCATTGGAACACTTGTGTAATCACTTAACTCCAGCAGCAACATCAAATGAGAGAAATTTCAACATTGTTTGAGAAGAGAGACCAGAATTTACCGTTTCCGAATCAGTAGAAGATATTGTGAAAGAATAATAACAAAAATACTACTGCTCACAGGAGATGGAAACAAAAAAATGAATAAGATCCACATTTACATGTGGATTTATAAAACACTGTCCTAAACATTTTGTTAGCAAGTCTCCATTTAAATCATTGTATATTTACTTAAGCAATAGCAGAAAGAGCAAAAGAGAAAAATTTCTAACATATTCTAGGAAAAAGACAAAATAAAATTGTTGCCATCTTTTTGGATGATTTGCGAACAACAATAGAGACGCTATAACACACTCCTTACAAATATAATTCAATCAATAAACTTATATGAGTCAGATTTATATAAACTATAGTTATAAAACATTATCTAAGAATAATAAAACCCTATCAAGTTTCCATCTGGGCCAATAAAAACTAACAGCAATAAAAAGCAAAGGGAAAAAAGAAAAAACAAAATTATTTGAGTAGAAAGAAAAGCCTCTCGTCGTGGTTCTGGATCCGCAGAAGCAGCCTCACTGGAAGGAAGGCGACTCACATCTGCTTTCACCTTCTGCTGTGTGGACAGAGCTTGGTATAGACATGTTATGTCTATGTGTAGACATGGTGCAGACATGTAGACTCTTGCTCGTAGTGGAGGATGAGCCTGGAGGGGGAGCTCCCACGAGGACCACTCCCGGGCAGTCTCTTCCTCCGTCCTGGAATCTAAGGAAGGCTGGGGAGAGGGGCTAGGCTAAGAGTCCTCCAAGAGCTGCCCCAGCCATATGAGACGGGGAGGATGGAGCCCAGGCCAGAGGCTCTGCCTGAAGGTGGGAGGGCTGCAGCAAAAGCCAGCCCTGCCTTCTCATGCTCAGTGAGGAGCTGCCACGTGGGGATGCGCTGACCATCAGAGGCTCCGACCTCTGGACCCTGGACCCCTCATGGGGGTTATCCTTGCAGGCGTCTGCCAAACTCCCCATGTGCAACATCAGAAACAAAAGGGTATTTTGGAAACCTTTAAAAGGCTTCTCGATATTTTTGGTCTCAGATAAGTGCTCATTTTTTAATTTGCGCCAATGTCTCTCAGCCAAAAGAACGCTCAGCTCATTATCACGAGCTCTTCTTTCCTGGAGAATTAGCTGCTTGGATGTCAGCCAGTGACTCTTTCGAATTTTCCTGCAAGAAATTTGGCTTGTATGTTCCAGGTGTCAGATGGGACTGCTGCACATGTGTGATGGATCGTGTCATATACTTGGAAAGGGTTTCCTGAACCGTGACAGGGTAAACTGTCTCTAAGTCTAGAATTTGGCAAACATGCCTTCTTTCCCCTGATGCAGGCTGGGAGGACGTGGTGTTTTCCCTGGGGTCCGCAACCTCCTCTGTCTGACTGTGGGGAAGCTTTCCCGAGGTGGAGGCTTCTGCTGTGATGTCTAAGGGCATCAATTATTTCATCTGCTTCAGCTAGTCTAGTGCACACTTAGATTCTTCCTCCATCAGGATTTTTAAACAAGTATTTAGCTCAGCTGCAAGATTCCTGTCTTCAGAACCCCTTTCATTCACCTCCCAGGGGGTCTATTTCCAATCAGTTTGTTCCCTTTGGTCCCACGTGAATGGCTCACAAGAGATCTGCCCCCAGGAATTTTGCCACCTTCCTCTTTCAGTCAAGAATCATGCTCTGTATGAGGATTAGCACCTTGGAATCAGAATTTTCCTAAGTTGCAATCAGTTTCCCAAACTAGTTTCCCTATGGCACCTCCTCTGCTCCAACTTCCCATGACTCTGATTAACGTGTCACAGAGCCAGCATTGGGAGCACACTTTGGGAAAGGTGGTTGTGGTCAGGTGCAAAGAGGCTGGGTCTTCATAGGGGTTTAACAGAGCAGGTGAACTTGGACTTGGGGTCATCATACCTGCCTCACCCATGTGGAGGACAAGGCACAGTGTCTGACCTTCAAAAAACACCCAGTAACTTGGAGGATGAGTCTGCTCTTTCCCCCAGGGTCCTGTCCTCTGGCTTCAGGGTCCTGTGGATGCTACCAGACCATCCCCTTGGAATGACTCCCAGACCCTCCAAAACTGTCTGGGTCTGATGGGAGCCAGGCTGTTCTGACCTGCAATAAATGTCTTTCCCCTGGAGGTCTCCCTCCCCCCCTCCATGAGCCTCACAGCCAGAAAGTCCAGAAGAAAACTCCAACATGGCTTTGCTGGACTTCTAGTTTCAGCTAAGATTCCTAAAGAGCTTGGAAATCAGCATTCTCATTCTTATACTAAGAAAAGCTGGATGAACTTAATAGTAACAACTTTCCTTGGATCCGTAAGAGAACTGAGGCTCTGGGCAAACCACCCTCCATAAATCTGAAGGAATGGGCTTTCAGGGGAAATACAGGGGAGATTTGCTAACCTGGAGCAGACACCACCAGACGCCGCAAGCCAGTAGGAACATTAAGGTGGGAATTCTGATGAACTGCTGGCATCTGAGTGTGGCGTGACACGTGAGAAGCTCCTGGGGGCTGGAGTCCTGCAGAGACCCCTCATCTCTGCAGACTTTTCCTCCAGGAACTCCAACAGACTCTCATGGAGAAAATCGGGGTGAATGTAGAGGGTACCTCCTCTTCCCACTGTCCTGACAAGAGGAAGGAAGGGGTAATCATTGTGTAACCCAACCAAGAGCATCGTGCCTATAAAACAAAAGCCTTGCTCCCGGGGAGGGCATTTCCGGAGAACACATTGGGGTCCCATCCAGCTAGTAACAGGGCACCATTGCCATTCCCTTCCTCCTGTTGAGGCCTCCAGTTACAATAATGGTTGTCACAGCTGGGTTGCTGTCAGAGCCAACTGAGGAGGGAAAAACCAAGAGGAGAGACAAGGACACTCCACTTAATTGATGCCCCAATGACATCGTTCAATCTTCAGGTACCACAGAACACTCACCGTAAGAAACTGCATAAAGCACAGACTCCACTGTTGGCCTTTTGGTCCACAGACACGAACCTGTGCGCATCAGACCAGCCGCCAGTCCCATCGTTCTTTCACAGTCGGCTGGGGGTGGTCACTGCACACCTATTTTTCAGTCCCCTCACAGACAGCAAAGCATGTCGTCTTGTTTCCTCCTTGCCTCCCAATGATAAAACCATGTGATATTTACAAAGAATAGACAGCCGAAGAGGAAACGGGTCAACGTACAGGAAATTGCATCAAGTAAATGAAAAGTGATAATGTGCAAGAAAAATTCCAGTTGGACAAATGGATTCACAGAAGAAATAGATGACCCTGGGAAAGTCACTACCACCTTTCAAAAGACTGTACATAAGCAACCGGAGGAACATAGGCAAGGTACGTTTGTCAACGTAAATGAGGACAGTGGTTCTGACAAAAAAGATGAAGCTTTCCAGGGGTAGTGATACCAGACAAAATTTCACATTAAAGGAATTCTCAGAGATATTTCATGACGTTATAAGAGCAAAGGATAAAATGTTATAGGCTGATCAAAATTTAGAAAGGAGTATGACAATTTGCAGAAGCATAGAGAAGATACCCACTATGTACTACTACTTACACAATGAGCAGAAGGCAAGCTCTGTACACTCACTGTTGGCAGTTTTTTTTACCAATAATGAACACATTAATTCTCAATGTTTCTAATGCATTTAGGGAATTCCCAAGTGGTGCAGTGGTAAAGAATCTGCCTGCCAATACAGGAGATGCAAGAGACTTGAGTTCGATCCCTGGGTTGGGAACATCCCCTGGAATAGGAAATGGCCGTTCAGTTCAGTTCAGTCACTCAGTCATGTCTGACTCTTTGCAACCCCATGGTCTGCAACATGCCAGGCTTCCCTGTCCGTCACCAACTTCCAGAGTTTGCTCAAACTCATATCCATTGAGTCGGTTATGCCATCTAACCATCTCACCCTCTGTCATCCCCTTCTCCTTCCACCTTCAATCTTTTCCAGCATCAGGGTCTTTTCTAATGAGTCAGTTCTTTGAGTCAGTTCTTTGAGTCAGATGGGCAAAGTATTGGAGCTTCAGCTGCAGCATTAGTCCTTCCAAGGAACAGTATGAAAAGAAAGTGGCAACCCACTCCAGTATTCTTGCCTGGAAAATTCCATGGACAGAGGAGCCTGGTGGGCTATAGCCCATGGAGTTGCCACGAGTCGAACACAGCTGAGCATGCATGCACATACTAAGGTTTTGAATGACAGTATTCTAAATAAATAATAGTTGCACATTTTTTTCATTTTTCTATATTTTTGTAATCAATAGCAGGAGGCTTATGAAAGATTAAAGGTTATGAAACCATCATAATTTTTCCTTTGATTATTAAGATCACTCTGTATTGTTTCATCCTCCATATTTAGTTCCACAGTCCACCCTACTGTACAAAGCAAGGCAGGCCTGTATACGAACAATCACTTCAAACACAAATGGTCTAGACACCACAGCTAAAAGTCAGAGATTGTCCAATTGGATTAAAAAGAGATGAAAAGATCCAACTATATGCTATTCACAAGAAACTTGGTTTCAATTAAAGACGCTACTTCAAGAGTTAAGGGGTGAAGGAAGATAATATTATGCAAATACTCATCTAAAGAAAGCTGGTATGCTTAATCGCTCAGTTGTGTCCAGTTCTTTGAGACCCCATGGGTGGACTGCAGCCTACCAGGCTCCTCTGCCCGTGGAATTTTCCAGGCAAGAATACTGGAGTGGGTTGCCATGCCCTCCACCAGAGGATCTTCCCAACCCAGGGATCCAACCCAGGTTCCCTGCATTGCAGGCAGATTCTTTACCATCTGAGACACCAGAAAAGCCGAAAAGAAAGCTAGAAGAATCATATCAACCCTGTACAAAGCAAAATTCAGAACAAGGAACATTATCACAGACAAAGAGGTTCATTGCATAATGATAAGTGATTAATTCTTATAGAGGACAGCAATCCTAAACATGTATGCACCTAAAAATAGGATGCCAAATTACATGAAGCAAAAACTTGTAGAACTGAAAGGAGATATTGATAAATCCACAATTATATGTGGAGACTTCAGCATTCCTCTGTAAGTATTACAACTGACAAAACAAACAGAAAATGAGTAAGGAAATAGATGACCTGAAGAGCAGTATCAATTAATTTGTCCTAACTGACATCCAACGTTAGCAGAGTATCCATTCTTTTCAAGGACACATGGAACATTCATTAAGATAGACTATATTCTAAGGCATAAAACATACCTTAACAATTTCTTTTAAAAATAGAAATGGTACAAAGTACATTCTCAGACCATAACAAATGAAACTGGAAATTAATAAGAAAGATAGCTGGGAAATCCCCAAGTATTTAGAGATTATGTAATACGTTTCTAAGGAATCCGTGTGTTAAAGAAGAACTCTAAAGAAAGTTAATACAGTGTATGTTTAACTAAGTGAAAATGAGACAAAAATGTGGTATTCAGTGAAAGCAGTGCTTGGAAGGAAACTTACAGCATTAAACGCACATTTTAGAGAAATATATTTAAATTCAATAATCTAAACTTTCACCCTAGGAAAATAAAGGAAAGAAGAGCAAATTTAACCTAAATGCAAGCAGAGGAAGGAAAAAAATAAAAATTAGAGCATAAATCAATGACATTTAAAATAGGAAAATAATAGTAAAATTCAAAATAGGAAGTGATGAAGCTAAAAACTGGTTCTTTGGGAATACCAACAAAAGTTAACAGACTTCTAGAGAGACTAATCAAGAAAAAAACAGAGAAGACACAGATTATTAATATCAGGGATGCAAGAGAGGTAAAGATAAATGGACACGTGGGTCAATGGAACAGAATAAGATTTCCAGAAATAGACCCCTACAAATATGGTCAGTTGAGTTTCAACAAATGTACAAAGACAATTCAAAGAAAAAAGGATAGTCTTATCAATGAACAATGTTGGAAAAATAAACCCAGACCTATACTTCCCTCCTTACAAGAAATTTAATTCAGTGAATCACAGGCCTAAACATAGCAGGTAAAACTATAAAGCTTTTAGAAAAAGCGTGGGGAAAAAAATTGGTGACCTTCTGTTAGGAAAAGAATTCTTAGATAAGACAATGAAAGCACAACTCATAAAAGAAAATACTGGATCAATGTGATGCGATCAGAATTTCAAAACAGCTGTTCTGTAACAGAGAATGAGAAGAAAAACCACCAACTGACAGAACATATTTGCGAATCATGTAAGTGACCATAAACTTGTATTAAGAATATATAAACAAGTCTCAAAATTCAATAACAACAACAACAAAAAACACCAATTTTTAAAATTTTTATTGGAGTATAGTTGATTTACAGTGTTGTTAGTATCAAGAGTTACAGCAAAGTGAATCAGTTTATACATATACATACATCCACTCTTTTTAGATTCTTTTCCCACATAGGGAATATATACATCAATCTCAATCTCTCAATTCATCTCTCTCCCCTAATTTTTAAAACATGGACAGAAAAAATACACAGGCATCAAAGTAGCACATGAGAAGATGCTCAACAACATTACTCACAAAGAAAACACAAATTAAAACCACGAGATACCACTAACACTTATGAAATGATTACAAATTTTTAAAAACCCACCAATACCAAGTGTTTGCACAAATATGGAATAACTGGCACTATCCCTGGTGGCTCAGTGGTAAAGAATCCACCTGCCAATGCAGGAGATACAAAAGACGTGGGTTTGATCCCTGGGTCAGGAAGATCCCCTGGAGGAGGAAACGGCAACCCACTCCAGTATTCTTGCCTGGAAAATCCCATGGACAGAGGGGTCTGGGGGACTGTAGTCTCCATAAGGTGGCAAAGAGTCAGACGAGGCTGCACAACTGAGCATGAACATATGTTGTTTGTAGAAATGCAAATAGGACAACTTTCAAAGAGCAGCTTGACAGTTCTTAATATTAAGTTAAAAATATATTTCCTTTGGAACTCAGCAGTTGTCTCCTAGGTTCTCAACCAAGAGAAAATGAAAATGTATGTCCACAGGAATGTTTATAATAGTTTTATTCCTGATTGCCAAAAACTGGAAACAACCAAAATTTCTCGCAGCTGGGAAATGGATAAACTGTGGCACAAACGTACAATGGATACTGTTCAGCCCTCAAAGGATAGACCATTGATTCAAGCAGCCACACAAGTGAATCTTAGATGCTCTGTGCAAAGTGAAATAAGCCAGACCCAGAAAACTCTCTGCTATAGTATGCTATTAATTTCACCTTCTGACAAAGGCCTAATATAGGGAGAGAGAACAGATCAGTTTGACTAAGGGCAGCTAGAGGGACGTTGGGGTAGGTTGTAACTGTCTGTACCCTGATTTTAACAGTGGTCACATGCCCGTGTACATTTGTCAAAACCCACAGAACTGTAGTCCAAAAGTGTAATGGAGCAGGACCCTACGGGACCTTCCCATGACAGACCCCATGCCCTCCGCCTGTTTCATATCTGTAAGAAAGGAGCCAAGAATAAATTTAATCAGAATAATTTAGTCAATGAAAAAATTTAATCAGAGAAATTAGAAAACATAGAAACAAAGGAAAACATTCAAGACAAAATAATGAGAGTTTAACCATTAAATAAAGTCAAGGACACTTAATTCCTCCTCAAGGGCTGTAGATAATAGTCTGAGCCACATCCTTTGAATACTGAAACCCCCATCAGGTGGAAGAAGTTAATTACATGATGACTAGACTGGAGCCATGACATAAGCCGCTCCATCTTGCACAATTCCGTGAACTGGCCTCAAGGAAATGGGAACAAACTGACCCCAGAGTTGAAGATTGCACTTAAAACAATCAAGATGATGCTGATCAAACCATTGTGTGACCAATTTCCAAAGATGCTCTGCAAACACCCCCTCCCCCATACACCCCTGAAACTCCCCTTTAAAAGCTCTTGCCCCCTCACCAGTTGGCAGTGAGGAATTGGTTCTTTGGAACGTGAGTCCACCTTCTCCCCAGGATTGCCAGCTTCCTTACTAAAGCTATCTTTCCTTTTACAGAACACTTGTCTCTCAGTGTTGGATTCTTGACTGATGGGCAGCCAAATGTAAGTTTGATAACAAAGATCATTTTTACTTTGTATAAATTTAAAAATAACTTTAAAAGTCAGTGTCCTTTATAAGCATCCATTCATTTATATACGCAATCTGTCTTCACCCAGTGACCATTTTATGATATAGCCTTCACTTGATTCTGTGTGGTAGCAAAGGAGATAAATACAGTTTCTACTCTCTAAACTCACTGTCTACTGCCAGGGTTGATGAACTATAATGTGAGGGCCAAACACAGCCCACCACTTATTTATGTAAATAAATTTTTATTATAACACAGCCAATGGCCATCCACCTGTTCATCATCTGTAGCAAAATTGGGTAGTTGTCACAGAGACCTGTGGCCACAAATCTTGAGATATTTACTACCTAGCTCTTCTTAGAAAGTGTTCACCGACCCCTAATGTAGCATGTTCCAAACTTTATGTTGCCTAAACATCTTTTTTGAGCCTGTTAAACTCGAGTTCTACCTGGAGAATTTCTGACTGAGTAGGTCTGGAGTAAGTCCAGAGACGTAAGTCCACAGATGTCTAGATGATTCTAAAGCAAGTAGTTCTGGACCACACTTGGGGAAAACTGCTTAATAAACACAGACATTAAGCAACGAATTGCAATTGAGGGGATCTTCTTTGCAGGATTAAGGTACAGTTCATGCATTAAACTCGAGCTCGACAGCCTGGTCCTTTTAGAAGTTGCTTCAACTATTTGAAAGTGGCACCCTCTGGGTAAAACAATATTTTGAAAACAGATGTTTCAGAAAAAATTATGGGCAAGGGGTTATTTTACTCACCTTATCTTCCATTATGAATACATATAAAACTGCTGAAGACTTTGGTAATAAAACCACACATTATTTTAGGTTTCAGCCCTAGGCCTGACCAACCAGGGTTCATCAGGGAGGCAAGATGGCCCCTTGGTGGGGAGGGTCTTATCTGTCTCCATATGGAATCCTGAGGGGTGGGAGTGCAGGCAGCTGGGTGGAGGAGACGAAGGGGTGCTGTGAGAATGGGGAAGGTGTGCTGGAAGAAATGGAGATTCTCCTGGGGGGACTTGGCAATAATACTCACTGCACAACCCTTCCTGCCTCTAAACTTTTCCCCACCAGCACAATCATTCAAGCTTTCTTGTTTTCCGAGCACAAAGGCCGATTCCTAGCTGGACCCTGGTATCCCCAACACTTGTAGGATGTAACATAGAATTAAAGGTCAAGGCAGAAGAGAGACCATCTATCTTCAAGGAGCAGAGAAAGCTGTTGTGAAGTAATTATTACCCGCGATCACTGCACTTAGCTCTGAGTTTTCTCAAAGCTACAGTGGAAAAAAAGAAGAATAAACAAATCACAAACTCCTCATATTAGCAAAATTCCCTAACCACGGGTAGGGGTGGGTCAGAGAATAAGAGAAGGGTCAGGACGAGAGGAAATGTTTGTTTTGGAGGTTGCCCCCAGCAGCCTGCCTCCAACAGGCACCCAACGGGATCTGTTGTTAGCTGACCTCTGTTTGCCTCCACGGACAGCTCTGGTGGTTGATTTCAGGACTCTTCAGTCAGCCCAGAGTCATCTGGTGAATTCCATCAACCTTTGGGCTCTAAGTATTTCAGAACATTACAAGATGAGACTCTGATGGCTTTAATTACTAATTAAGTGACATCATGACTGGGGAGATTTTATTTTGAAAGTGAATCTACCCATGATGCAAAGTGAATTTATTTTGGGTCTCTCGTAGCGTCTCCTTGGTGGCTTATAACTCTGAAGTCTCACAGAACGTGTGAACTATGTCCAATGTGTAAACATAAACTTTTTAAAAATACTGCTTAGTTTCCAAATATACTTAACTGGAACTCTACATCTGAGGCCAAGATGGCCCTGCTGTATAATTAGTAATGAATTGCTGTCTGCCTCCTTTCAATTATTTTCTTTCTGGTTATATTTTGACAAATGCAGTATGTCCAACAGGTGGCCCATCTGAGCCTCCTCGCCGGAGTCCGTGACTGGCGCATTCCACCATGATGGAGGGAGGGGGGTGAAAGCCTGCATGCAACCTATGCAGAAAATCAGAGGACACACTGCAGGCTGGAATGAAAGGCATGCTAGTTGCTCCAGGGACAGCAGGGGCATCTCGAGGCCAACGCTGATTTATCCTGAGGAAAACAAGACTTCATACATGGTTCCAAAGAAGCAGTGAAGGAGAAAACCCCAAGATACTCTTCTCCATTAACAGTCATGGGAGGAGCTGATGTGAGGGTGGAGGTCACGGGTTACCTGTGTCCTCAAAAGGTCATGAGGTCACGAGTTATCCACCTGTCTCTATTTCTTTATCAAGATTTGTTTTCTATGAACTATCTTATCAAAAGTCAAACTGAAAGAAGACACCATTTCAGAAAATGTCAAATTCTGTCGGTTGAGATACAAGCTTGACAACGTGCATGACCTAAACGTTAGATCTATATTCTAGATTGCATGAATAGTCACAGTGAAAAGTGACATGGAGTACATTTAGACTTTTTACTCTCAGAATATTAATAATGTATTATTAGCAGTGTTAATGTGCTGAAAGCTGTTGTATGAGAATGGAAAAGCTGGCACCAGCCTACACTGTAAGATCATTAATGTCTCAAAGTTGACACACGCCCACAAAGGGAGGGTGAGAAAAAAATCAAGATCCTCCTCATTAAAACCCAGAATGGCTCAAATTATCTTTAAATCCAAATGGGGGAGGGATAAGTCAGGAGTTTGGGTTGAACAGATACACACAACTATATGTAAAATAGATAAACGACAAGGACCTACTATATAGCATGTGCGCGTCAGGCTAACTTGCTTCAGTCGTGTCCGACTCTTTGGGACCCCATGGACTGTAGCCCACCAGGCTCCTCTGTTCAAGGGATTCTCCAGGCAAGAATATTGGAGTGGGTTGCCATGCCCTCCTCCAGGGACTCTTCCCAACCAGGGATTGAACTCGTGTCTCTTACATCTCCTGCACTGGCAGGCAAGTTCTTTACTACTAGCGCCACCTGGGAAGCCCTTTTATGTATATAAAACTGAGTCACTTTGCTGTATACCTGAAAATAACACAATATTGCAAATCAACTATATTTCATTTAAAAATATTTTTTAATCCAAATGGTAAAGGGAGGATTCACAGAATATATTTCAAGAAAAAAATAAATAATAAGTCTCAGTCTACAGCTGGGTAACAGGGACATGCAGTCAATGAGACAACATGATCAGAGAGACCCTGAATTAGTCTGGACCCTGAGCGTGACCTGTATGCTAAGGGGCCGGGGAGCAGACCAGAGCAGCACAGCTGGCTCCGGAAGCAGACCGCCGGAAGCGGTGGGAGGGGCCAGGGGAAGGGCGTGGCCCTCAACCGGGAGGACAGAGCTGGGCTGCACGCCTGCGGGCACCGGACTTTGGGCCCGTCCGGTGCGCAGCCCTTCTGTCGGGGCACAGACCTGAGAGCCAGACGTCCGGGGTGGAAGACCTGGAGACGGAGGCTGGTTAGTGGGCGCCCGCGGGGCAGACGCCGAGGGCCTGGATGGAGGAGAGGTGCAGGGTCGGAGGAGGCGATGGTCCTGCCTCTGTGCTGCAGCCAGATTTCCAGCTGCTCTATAGCTGCCCTGTGGCCTGCAGAGTCCCGCCTCTGCGTTTATAGCTCCCTCGCTAGGGGGTGTCTGTCTGTCTGTCTGAGCTTCCTGTGCCTGCCATCACAAAGCACCACAAACTGAGTGGCTTTAAGCTACAGAACTCAACTCTGGAGGACAGATCCCTGAAACCAAGGCACCCAAGGGCCACATACAAAGGCTCCAGGGGGTTCCCCCCTGCCTCCTCCGGCCTCCGGGACTCCTGCGTCCCTGGCTCATGTCTGCATCCCTCCAGTCTCTGCCTCTCCCTCTGTGTATCTTATGAGGAAACTTGCCATTGGTTTAGTGCCCACGGGATAGTCTAGGATGAATTCCTCGCTCAGAATGCCTTACTTAGTGACACCCACAACGATCTGCCATGAACGTTTAAATCATGCATTTTAATTAAATTAAATTCACGGGTCCCAGGGATTCTGGTGTGGACACACTTTTTCGGAAGCCCCCCGTTCAACTCACTACCTCTGCTTTGTCAGAATTTAATGAAGCCTTTTGCTGTGCTTTCTCAGGGCAGTGAACAGAGGTGGCAGGTTGATCCGGGAGGACTGAGTCTTAGGGGGCAAGTGAGGTAGAAAGATGCCTGGAGGGCCTAGGTGGGCTGGGTTGTGTCATTCAGGAGAGCAAGTGGCCAGAAAGGTGATCTCCAAGGCTATGGAAGCCAGCGATGGCCAGAGGGGCCTGGGAGCATCAGGTCATGGGACCCAGGCAAGTGTTGACTCCCTTGCCGTTGATCTTGACTTGGGTTTCTCAAATAAGAGCCCAGGGAGAAGATGCTAGGCATTTGCTTGAGAAGCTGGGCTGGGGACAACTAGGTATTTAATTGATGTGTGCTAACTGTTAGGGCTTCTCTGGTGGCTCAGCTGGTAAAGAATCCGCCTGCAATGCAGGAGCTGCTGCTGCTGCTAAGTCGCTTCAGTCGTGTCCAACTCTGTGCGACCCCATAGACAGCCGCCCACCAGGCTCCCCAGTCCCTGGGATTCTCCAATACAGGAGACCTGGGTTCAATCCCTGGGTTGGGAAGATCCCCTGAAGAAGGAAAAGGCTACCCACTCCAGTATTCTGGCCTGGAGAATTCCATGGACAGTCCATGGGATCACAAAGAGTCGGACACAACCGAGTGACTTTCACTTCCACTTTCCAACTGTTAGAGCTATAGAATTTTAAACTGATAGAGCCTTAGAAGAAATGAGGTCTAAAATCTGAGGAATCCCTAAAAAATCCTGCCTGTGACATTTCCAACTCTGTTTACTCATATTTTGGACAGAATCAGCTTTGCGTTTAACACACAGAAAGCACGTTGCTAGGTCGGGCTTGGGGTTTTTCTCGGAAAGGGCATGATTCAGCTCAACCCAGAGGCTGCTTGTGAAATCCGAGTGGCCGGAGCTGTCACGACCCAGCCCTTCCTTGCCTGAAAACAGGCTTGTTTGAAATCACACCCATTTGTCATCCCACCGGCTAGTTTCCCTCCACTGCTCCACTCAGGTTGAACTGACCCTTCAGAAGGCACGGGCTGGCCAGCGAGCATGAAAACATTCCTCCCTGGAGGTGGAGGGGGCGGCCGCATCTGGAGGACCAGATGTGAGCAGAGGAGAACAGAAGCTCTGCTGTGACTCAGCCTCACTCGGGAAGAATGTGCACGGCCCCGGTGAGGGGTCCGTCTCTGCATCCCTGTTTTTCTGCTCCTCCGGGATGTTTGGGAAGCCACTGAACCACCCCGCCTCTGGAACGAGCTCTGCTGGACGTCATTCTGCTCCAGTGACTCTCCAACAGACACCGCAAACTTTCTCAACAGGACGTGTGGGCTCAGATCTGCTGGACGAGAGCCCCCAGGAGGGAGAGCAGCCATGTGTTTGCACAGTTTTGTTCTGTTTGTTGGGGTATCGTTGCTTCCCGACGTTGTGTCTGTTTCTGTTGCCCACCGGTGTGAACAGCCATCCGTGTACCTACATCCCCTCCCTGTCCCCCCAGGGCATTGAGCAGAGCTCCCTGTGCTCGATAGCAGGTGTTCATCAGTCATCTATCTTATACGTAGGGGGGTTTGTGTGGTTTGGATTTTCGTTGTTTTAATGTTCCACTAGTGACCAAGAGATTTGCCACCCGATGCACTGAGTCTGCTGGACCAGGGTGACCTTCCAGGACAACCAACTCCCCCTCCCTGCCCCCGGGAGAGTTCAGTGTTCTGCCCAGGTCACCAGCCAAGACTCCCGCTCCTGATATCCAGGTATTTTTTCTCCCACAGCCTCTTGGGGAAGAAGTAACCCTAAGACAGGCTTCCCAGGTGGCTCAGCGGTAAAGAACTCTCCTGCCAAAGCAGGAGTCATGGGTTGGATCCCTGGGTCAGGAGGATCCCCTGGTTGGAGGAGATGGCCACCCACTCCAGTATTCTTGCCCAGAGAAGCCCATGGACAGAGGAGCCTGGCGGGCTACAAGTCCCCAGGGTTACAAAGAGCTGGACACAGCTGAGCACAAGCATACACACCACCCTAAGAAGAGAATTCAGAGTCTCAGCCTCATCCGGGCACACCTGATCCAACCCCTGCAGAGGAAGCAAAGAAACCAAGGATGTCTGGTTGGAGAAAAGAAAAACACGACTCGCTCATATGTGAAGGCGGTTTATGAGTCAGAAACCCACGAGTTCAAAAAATAGCTTGTGGCCAGGCCGGGAGGGCTCAGACAGCAGTAAACTCTTCTTCGTGCGTGAATTCCAGGGATCTGAGGGGCACTCGTTACAGGGAATATTGAATAGAGCAACTGGATCACACCCACGGGAGCCCGGCCAGGGAAGTGACCTGCTCTCCCTTCAGTAAGCTGGAAGCAAACGCAGTGAGTGACACCCTTCCTCACTAGTCACCAGGCCCCCCAGTGAGTGGGAGCAGGGAGCCACGGGACCCCAGTGCAGGGGTGCTCAGCCCTGAGAACAGAGTCCCCCCGGCACCTGCAGGCCCTTATGGTACCGCAGAAGAGAAACTGGACTTAACCATCCCCTCCACTTGGCCGTCCACCGCACACGTCCCCAATCATCCCAAATGCCTTTTATAGAGGTTTCAGCTTTTGCCCGGGATCCAAGTAAACTTCTTTCACTACATTTTGTTGTTTCTATATTTTTTACTTTCTTTTATTTTAGAACATTTGCCCATCTTTTGCTTGTCTCTTTTTCATGATAGGGAACAGTCTAGACAAGTTGTTTTGTAGAACACGTGGCTTTCTGGACCTGCCTGATTGTCTCCTCGTTATAACATTTTGAGGAGAAATGCTACATAGGCGAACTGGTTGCGGGGCATAGTTATCTTTTTTGGTGGATGATATGTCCTCTGGGAGGCCTTCAAGCCAGCGTCTGTGTCATTTTCCCATCAGTCCAGGAGCACTCCCTTGGTTTCTGAAATCAGATGTTCCAGGTGCAAACTGTGCCTCCTGTACCTGCATAAGTCATGTCTCCAAAGATCCCTGGTTCCCTCTACTGGGGAATGGTGTTTAGAGACCAAGGTGTGGGTGCTAGGTGTGTGGGTTCATTGGTCCTGGGATGTCATTGTATCTTGCCACTATTGGTAAAGAATCTTCCTGCAGTGCAGGAGACCTGATCCCTGGGTCAGGAAGACATCCTGGAGAAGAGAATGGCTACCCACTCCAGTATTCTTGCCTGGAGAATTCCATGGATAGAGGAGCCTGGTGGGCTAGAGTCCAAGGGGTCACAAAGAATTGGACATGACTGAGTGACGAATGTACTGTTGATGACAGGTGATCAATACACGTGTGTTCCTATCTGATAGCTCTAATTCAAACCCAACACCGTGGTTCTTCCTCACCTCCCCAATTCCATATTTGCGTCTCTCGCCTCCTACAGTGAGTGCCCTGGAGCCCAGCAAGATGAATGCGTTTACTTACTGATCTCTCCTACAATATTCACAAAGTAACTTAAAAATTGCAGGGGCTTCCCTGGTCGTCCAATGGTTAAGAATCTGCCTCCCAATGCAGGGAACACAGGTTTGATCCCTGATCAGGGAACTAAGACCCCACATGCTGTGGGGCAACCAAGCCTGTGAGCTGCAACTACTGAGCCTGCACGCCACAGCTAAGACTCAGCACAGCCAAATAAATAAAGTTTTTAATTGCAGAATTATAGCGGCCAAGCCACTATCAATAGCAAATCTCCCTAGCAACATTCAGAGTTACTTGAATTAATTCTTTTCTCTTGTACAATTGAGATTACCAATTTGACCCACAGCTAAATTCATTTCTTTATGTTTTTATTCAATACTAGAGTTTGAGTCTTCTGTATTAAACTTTGTTTTTAAATAATAAATACATATGGCATGAAGATCACAATTCTATGAAAAATTTTATGCAAAAAACCATTTCTTCCTTGGAGTATAGAATAACAACCCACTCCAGTGCTGTGGCCTGGAAAATTTCATGGACAGACAAGCTTGGCAGGTTACAGTCCATGGGGTCGCAAAGGTCAGATACAACTGAGTGTATGCACGCGTGCACAACCCTTCCATCCCTACTCTCTACCCCATTTTTATTCAATCCCTGTAGGTCAGCACTTTACTAAATTCTACTTCATTTTTTCCGCAGCTCTTTTTTCATAAATGTGCAAATATAATCATATATTTTTACTTGTTCTTTTTAACAGTCTTTTGCATCTTAACATCTTCACTTAACAATATATCCTGGAATTCATATTATGTTAATTCTTAATGATCTCCTTATTAATTTTACTGAGCATATTATTCCATTGATTGTCAATCCATCCCATTTCATTGTCTACACACATCAGTTGAGAAGAAAATGGAAGTTGATGAAGTTGTGAATAGCAGGGGTTAGAACAGAGAAAAGAGAATGGTGATAAATAGGGGTAGGTCAGGTCCAAAGGGTAATTTGATAGAATCTGATACAGCTTGAAGCACAAGCTGGAATCAAGATTGCAGGGAGAAATATTAATAACCACAGATATGCAGAGGACACCACCCTTATGGCAGAAAGCAAAGAGGAACTAAAGAACCTCTTGATGAAGGTGAAAGTGAAAAAGCTGGCCTAAAACTCAATATTCAAAAACTAAGATCATGAAGTCCAGTCCCATCACTTCATGGCACATAGATGGGGAAAAAATGGAAGTAGTAAAAGGCTTTATTTTCTTGGGCTCCAAAATCACTACAGATGGTAACTGCAGCCATGAAATTAAAAGATGCTTGCTCCTTGGAAGAAAAGCTATGACCAACCCAGACAGCGAGTTAAAAAGCAGAGACATTACTTTGCCAACAAAGGTCCATCTAGTCAAAGCTATGGTTTTTCCAGCAGTCATATGGATGTGAGAGTTGGACTATAAAGAAAGCTGAGTGCCAAAGAATTGATGCTTTTGAACTGTGGTGTTGGAGAAGACTCTTGAGAGTCCCTTGGACTGCAAGATCAAACTGGTCAATCCTAAAGGAAATCAACCCAGACTATTCACTGGAAGGACTGATGTTGAAGCTGAAGCTCCAATACTTTGGCCACCTGATGCAAAGAGCTGACTCATTGGAAAAGACCCTGATGCTGGGAAAGATTAAAGGCAGGAGAAGAAGGGGGTGACAGAGGATGAGATGGTTGGATGGCATCACTGACTCGATGCACAGAAGTTTGAGCAAGCTCCAGGAGATGGTGGAGGACAGGGAAACCTGGCGTGCTTCAGTCCATGGGGTCGCAAAGAGTTGGACACGACTGAGTGAACAATACAGCATGACCTCTGTGTGGAAGGAAAGGCTTCAACAGGACAAAAAGAAGAAAAGGTCCCATAATGGCCCAGCAGTGGGGTTCCTTGCACGCTCAGAAGGGGTCCCAGAGAGCTGCCAGACTGAATAGAGGACATAGTCCTACACAGCAGGTCAACCAATGAATAGGATGCAGCGCAGATCCAATGAATGAAGTCAGCTTTGCAGATAAGAATTTTGAAGTATTTGTGTAGGATAGAATGTTGTTTGATAAGGCCAGGTATTTATTAAGTACTTACTCGGAGAACAGAAAGGGTATATAAATAGAAAATGTGGAAGATGTTTAAGTGTAACTGGGATAGCTAAGAAATCATGATATACAGAAATTAACCTTTGGACTGGACTAAACAAAGTTAAATTCATTTCTTTACTACAAGACTTCACAGAGGTTTTAATAATACTCATTTGTGAATCTCTAAGAGGCTTCATCTTTTCCACTCTTTATCTGACCACAGATTTGGGGTCTATCATCCCCAGGAATATATGTTAGGAAACAATAAAATTTAAGTGTTCTGTTATCAAATACGTTTCTGCTTACTTAGTAAGAAAATTTTATTTGACTGTTTCTTAGTTTATTTTTAATTTGATATTTAATATTTTAAAATAATTGAAGTTTTCACTGTTGTCATAAAGAGTGTTGTTTATTGTTTACAAAGTAATATCTATTTGGCACATCTAGCTACATTAAAGGAGAAGGCAATGGCACGCCACTCCAGTACTTTTGCCTGGAAAACCCCATGGACGGAGGAGCCTGGTGGGCTACAGTCCATGGGGTCGCTAAGAGTCAGACACGACTGAGCGACTTCGCTTTCACTTTTCCGTTTCATGCACTGGAGAAGGAAATGGCAACCCACTCCAGTATTCTTGCCTGGAGAATCCCAGGGACGGTGGAGCCTGGTGGGCTGCCGTCTGTGGGGTCGCACAGAGTCGGACACGACTGAAGCGACTTAGCAGCACTTATGCAAATGGCACAGTGACAGAATAACAGCCACAAGAGCAGGGATTCTCAATTGGGGTGTCTGTGAACCCTCTGAAAATGAGTGAATTTTAGGAGGAAAGCATGAAAAATTTTCAGCAGGATTTGGAAAGGAGCTGTGACTCAAAACCTTCTTTTAAGTTAAGGAACAGTGATGTGGGGGCCGAAAAACTAATGGATGAGCAGATGGCTATGGCCGCTGAATGGATAGTACCAGCCAACGCAGTCAGTGAAATTGACTTTCCCGAGCTTCATCCCTTGTAACCATAGATGTGCTTTGCATGCATTAGTTCATGCATCTCTATGAAAGTGTTAGTTGCTCAGTCATGGCCAAATCTTTGCAACCCTATGGACTGTATCCCACCAGGCTCCTCTGTCCATGGGATTCTCCAGGCAAGAATACTAGAGTGGGTTGCCATGCCCTCCTCCAGGGGATCTTCCCAACCCAGGGATCGAACCCAGATCTCCTGCATTGCAGACAGATTCTTGACCATCTGAGCCACCAGGGAAGCCCCATAAGCACCCTTATAGCAAGCGTTTATTATTAGTCCTGTCCCAGAGGAGTTGATAGCAATCCCAAGGCCATGACATTGACAAGTGGTGAAGCTGGGATTCGAGCCCACACCTGCCTAATTCCAGAGACCGTGTTCTGAAACCAGCATCAGATCACTTCTCGCCAGTCTGGTCACTGCTGACACACCATGTCAGTCCTGTGTACCTTCCTTAGAGACCAAAGGGTAACAGGCCCAGAGAACAGTGACCACACAGTATGAAACTCACAATCTTGTCACTGCAAAGACCAGTCCGGTGCCCTTCCCAGACTCTCTCCTGCAGTCAGCTGCACCCGTGCAGTCTCACCTACCAGCTCCTACATCACAGGGCTGCAGGAGGCAGAGAAGACTGGAGATATTGAGCTCACCTGGCCCCCAGGAAGGACGCTGCAACCACCCAGTTCTGGCCAATTCACCACCTTCACCCACTGCTGGAAACTGGATCCCTTGGGTGGGTCTGCATTCTGAGTTCCTTGGTACTAGAATTTTTCGGTTCTCTGTCCTGCGTCTGGGCCTTTCTCCACCCTGCCAGCTCTCTTCTAGGAAGCCTCAGCCTCTCCACCTACTGACCCAGAGTCCCGCCTGGGTCCAGATCCTGGCTATTAGAAGCACCCCCTCTTCCATCACCAGCTCTTCTAGCTCACCTGCCCCGTGGACACAGCTTTGCTTTTCCAAGATCACCTGCCAATCTGTCTCTTGCTATATAATATTCTTAATGTCTGTAAAGTGAGTTCTTCTTACAAAGCACATCATGTTAGCAATCGAGAAATTCATGTCAAAGTTTATTACCTTTTTAATTAGTTCTAAGTACTTTTTCCTGTTACGCCAGGTGTTTCCTGACTTCCTGCTTTTGCATTCCAGTCCCCTATAATGAAAAGGACATCTTTTGGGGGTGTTAGTTCTAACAGGTCTTGTAGGTCTTCATAGAACCGTTCAACTTCAGCTTCTTCGGCGTTACTGGTCGGGGCATAGACTTGGATTACCGTGATATTGGATGGTTTGCCTTGGAAACAAACAGAGATCATTCTGTCGTTTTTGAGATTGCATCCAAGTACTGCATTTCGGACTCTTTTGTTGACCATGATGGCTACTCCATTTCTTCTAAGGGATTCTTGCCCACAGTAGTAGATATAATGGTCATCTGAGTTAAATTCACCCATTCCAGTCCATCTTAGTTCGCTGATTCCTAGAATGTTGACATTCACTCTTGCCATCTCCTGTTTGACCACTTCCAATTTGCCTTGATTCATGGACCTAACATTCCAGGTTCCTATGCAATATTGCTCTTTACAGCATCGGACTTTGCTTCTATCACCAGTCACCTCCACAACTGGGTATCGTTTTTGCTTTGGCTCCATCCCATCATTCTTTCTGGAGTTATTTCTCCACTGATCTCCAGTAGCATATTGAGCACCTACTGACCTGGGGAGTTCATCTTTCAGTGTCCTGTCTTTTTTCCTTTTCATACTGTTCATGGGGTTCTCAAGGCAAGAATACTGAAGTGGTTTGTCATGCCCTTCTCCAGTGGACCACATTCTGTCAGACCTCTCCACCATGACCCATCTGTCTTGGGTGGCCCCACACAGTATGGCTTAGTTTCATTGAGATAGACAAGGCTGTGGTCCATGTGATCAGATTAGCTACTTTTCTGTGATTATAGTTTCAGTGTGTCTGCCCTCTGATGCCCTCTCGCAAGACCTACCGTCTTACTTGAGTTTCTCTTACCTTGGACGTGGGGTATCTCTTCACGGCTGCTCCAGCAAAGTGCAACCATTGCTCCTTACCTTGGACAAGGGGTATCTACTCACGATGGCTCCTCCTGACCTTGAATGTGGAGTAACTCCTCTCGGCCCTCCTGTGCACACGCAGCCGCTGCTCGTTGGACCTGGGGTAACTCCTCTCGGCCGCCCCTGGCCTCGGGGAATGGGGTAGCTCCTCTCAGCCACGCTTCTGTGGGCCTCAGCCATGGGGTAGCTCCTCTCGGCCACGCTTCTGCGCAGCCTGTCACAGCCACCACGCTTCTCACCAGATGGTCAACACCGGCCCAGATTGATTATATTCTTTGCTGCCAAAGATGGAGAAGCTCTATACAGTCAGCAAAAACAAGACCAGGAGCAGACTGTGGCTCAGATCATGAACTCCTTATTGCCAAATTCAGACTTAAATTGAAGAAAGTAGGGAAAACCCCTAGACCATTCAGATATGACCTAAATCAAATCCCTTATGATTATACAGTGGAAGTGAGAAATAGATTTAAGGGACTAGATCTGATAGAGTGCCTGATGAACTATGGACAGAGGTTCTTGACATTGTACAGGAGATGGATCAAGACCATCCCCATGGAAAAGAAACGCAAAAAAGCAAAATGGCTCTCTGAGGAGACCTTACAAATAGCTGCAAAAAGCAAAGGAGAAAAGGAAAGATATTCTCATCTGAATGCAGAGCTCCAAAGGATAGCAAGGAGAGATAAGAAAGCCTTCCTCAGCAATCAATGCAAAGAAATAGAGGAAAACAACAGAACGGGAAAGACTAGAGATCTCTTCAAGAAACTTAGAGATACCAAGGGAACATTTCATGCAAAGATGGGCTCGATAAAGGACAGAAATGATATGGACCTAACAGAACAGAAGATATTAAGAAGAAGTGGCAAGAATACACAGAAGAACTACACAAAAAAGATCTTCACAACCCAGATAATCACAATGGTGTGATCACTCACCTAGAGCCAGACATCCTGGAATGTGAAGTCAAGTGGACCTTAGAAAGCATCACTATGAACAAAGCTAGTGGAGGTGATGGGATTCCAGTTGAGCTATTTCAAATTCTGAAAGATGATGCTGTAAAAGTGCTGCACTCAATATGCCAGCAAATTTGGAAAACTCAGCAGTGGCCACAGGACTGGAAAAGGTCAGTTTTCATTCCAATCCCAAAGAAAGGCAATGCCAAAGAATGCTCAAACTACCGCACAATTGCACTCATCTCACACGCTAGTAAATTAATGCTCAAAATTCTCCAAGCCAGGCTTCAGTAATACGTGAACCGTGAACTTCCAGATGTACAAGCTGGTTTTAGAAAAGGCAGAGGAACCAGAGGTCAAATTGCCAACATCCGCTGGATCATCAAAAAAGAAAGAGAGTTCCAGAAAAAACATCTATTTCTGCTTTATTGACTATGCCAAAGCCTTTGACTGTGTGGATCACAATAAACTGTGGAAAATTCTGAAAGAGATGGGAATACCAGACCATCTGACCTGTCTCTTGAGAAACCTGTATGCAGGTCAGGAAGCAACAGTTAGAACTAGACATGGAACAACAGACTGGTTCCAAATAGGAAGAGGAGTACGTCAAGGCTGTATATTGTCACCCTGCTTATTTAACTTCTATGCAGAGTACATCATGAGAAACGCTGGGCTGGAAGAAACACAAGCTGGAATCAAGATTGCTGGGAGAAATATCAATAACCTCAGATATGCAGATGACACCACCCTTATGGCAGGAGGTGAAGAAGAACTAAAGAGCCTCTTGATGAAAGTGAAAGAGGAGAGTGAAAAAGTTGGCTTAAAGCTCAACATTCAGAAAGCTAAGATCATGGCATCTGGTCCCATCACTTCATGGGAAATAGATGGGGAAACAGTTGAAACAGTGTCAGGCTTTATTTTTGGGGGCTCCAAAATCACTGCTGATGGTGATTGCAGCCATGAAGTTAAAAGACGCTAACTCCTTGGAAGGAAGGTTATGACCAACCTATATAGCATATTTAAAATCAGAGACATTACTTTGCCAACAAAAGTCCATCTAGTCAAGGCTATGGTTTTTCCAGTGGTCATGTATGGATGTGAGAGTTGGATGGTGAAGAAAGCTAAGCGCCGAAGAATTGATACTTTTGAACTGTGGTGTTGGAGAAGACTCTTGAGGGTCCCTTGGACTGCAAGGAGATCCAACCAGTCCATCCTAAAGGAGATCAGTCCTGGGTGTTCATTGGAAGGACTGATGTTGAAGCTGAAACTCCAATACTTTGGCCACCTCATGTTAAGAGTTGACTCATTGGAAAAGACCCTAATGCTGGGAAGGATTGGGGGCAGGAGAAGGGGATGACAGAGGATGAGATGGTTGGATGGCATCACCTACTCGATGGACATGTGTTTGGGTAAACTCCGGGAGTTAATGATGGACAGGGAGGCCTGGCGTGCTGCGATTCATGGGGTCACAAAGAGTCGAACACGACTGAGTGACTGAACTGAACTGAAGTACTTTTTATGAAATGCCCACATAGTTATATCTTCTCTATCCTGAAAAGGAGAGAGTGGGTCATCTGTGCCACTGCAGGACTGCCCCGCAAGTTCAGGGTTCCTCATGAATATTGATATCGACAGGGAAGTAAACACCACTGATACTGAGGCATCCGATGGGAACACAGTTAATAACAAATGGAAAGAATTCACTGACTTGAAATCGTTACAGCAAAACCTTGTGACTCCTTTTTTTTCTGGAAATTGGTCTTTTTCCATGACTTCTCTCTGGAGGGAAGTTAGGAATATTTTTCAATATTTAATAAGGAATCATCTCCTTCTTGAGGACATCTTTGTGTTTCAAATCTGGTGCTTGGCCTCAGTTGAACAAATGGGATTTTCCATTAGATCCTTTTAGAGAAAGCTCAGATTCTGGGAGTCTGGAGTCAGCCTGGAAACTCAGCCTCTCTTGATAACACTGCCGTTTAGGGAGCTGGTTAGCAAGAATGTTTCTAGCACTTACTCTGTGCCAGGGACAGTTACAGACTCACGTAACTACAAACACTAACTCATGTGGCACATACCCCTAGGCACAGGAGCCTAACCCTGTTAGAAGTAAGTCTGTGAACCTGGGCTTCCACATGTAACTTAAAATTCTCTAGAATTAAAATGTGCTTTTAATGATGTGCTATCTCAAGTCAAAAATATGCTAAAGATGGTGTAATTGGAAGTTAGAGGGAAAGAATGATAATTGAGGAGTGATTGCTAATGGCTTTCTTTTGGGGTGGTGAGAATGTTCTGGAATCAGAGCAGTGATATTCATACAACTTTGTGAATATTTTTTAAAAACATATTGAATGGTACACTTTGAGGGGGTAAATGTTATAGTGTGTGAATTTATCTCTATTTTTTTTTAACTTAACAAGAGAAAAAGACAAAAATGCAACCATTCTCGTCCTCTGTCTCATGTTCCAACCACCCGGGCCCCATGCTGACCATGACTTTTTCCCCTTTTGCCTGCAACTCAGATGGAGAGGGAGGAAACAATAAAACAGAAGAAATAACGAAAGCATAATGGTGCTGCAGGAGTCGCCAGGGCAGTGGTCCCCACTTCACAGTGGAAAACAACTTTTGGCTCCCAGAAGGGTCCTCCCTGTTCCTGGACTGAGGCCCTGCCTCGCAGCCCTTGGTTTGGTTTCAGCAACACTCTCCAGGCGGCTACCAAGCTGGGCCGGCCCAACATGCCTGCTGCTGGAGTGAGACAGCGGGGAGAGGCCACAGACAAGCAGAGAAGTGGAAAATGTCCTTACAGGAGGTACACACAGCCTTCAGGAGGAGACAACGCTGGCACATGGGCAGATGCTGCTATAGAAGCCCAGGCTGGGAATGGAGGGAGCAATGGGTCCTTCTAGGGCCCTGGGAAAGCTTTCCAAAGTAGCGCCATCTGCTTGGGGTTTTGGAGGATGATTAGAAGTCCACCGGGAGGACAGAGGGCACCCAGGAGAACAGGGCTGGGGGATGACCGTGCACATTTGGGGCCAGTAGAAGCATATATGCCTGATAGCGGGAGAGGTCAGAAAGGAAGCCACACTGAGAAGGGGACCTGGAAAGAGGCTTCGAGAAGGTGAAAAGGGAGCTGGCACTGTGAGTCTGTGAACAACCCTCTGGAGGGGCGGACGCTGGTCTGGGAAGGAGGGAACAAGATGCAGCCAGAGGACGTTCTGTTCACATCACTGCTGGGGCTCCTGGCTTCAAGACAGGGGTCTCGTCTCATGTTGGAAGAGCTGGTTTGGTGTGACTGTGGGTCTTGCCAGTAGAGGCATCTTGGGGACGACATGGGTCCCGAGCTCAGGGGCCAGAGCAGCCTGGACAGAAAGAGTGGGGCTTGGCCTGATGGGGGGCACGGCGGCTGTGGGGGTCGGGGGGGAAGAAGGGAAGAGGGTAAGGATGGAGCCCTCAGGGGCAGGGAGGCGAGGAGGCCTCACGAAGGAGACGGAAAAAGAGAAGGAATGGACACGGGCCTGGCAGGGGAGGAGGAGAGGCGGAGCGCTCCAAGGGAGAGACCGCGAGAAGGGTGGGCACCAGGGATGCGGGCTCCAGGAGGCCCTGCAGGTGGGCGTGAGGGTGGATGGGCAGGACCTCAGCGGAAACGGGGGCCATGCCCAGCGCTGGGACCATCACCGCCGCACACGCATCAGGATGGCTCCTGGAGAAAGAGCTAGTCTCCACGCTTCCTCGGAGAAAAGGATGCGGCCCAGACGGACCGGGCGGCCTGTCAAACACTGGGCCCAGGGCCAGGGGACCTGCCCTCCTGACGCACTCCCCTCCCCCATTCGCTCACATCTCAGAGCAGCTACTTTCCTGGGCCAAGTCTGTGCTTCTGATTCAGACCGTGGAGGAGGCCCTGGAGCAGAGGGCTGGTGCACCAAGTGGCTCATGTCATAAAGAAGCATCTTACAGACTGCATTCTACCCAGCCTGCACTCATGGAAAATGCACTCTGGAGGCACTTTGGAAAGCAGGATTTTCTGAGGTTTACAAAAGGATTTGTTGAAAAAGAATGAGCCATCACTGGAGAAGGGTAACTGTGTGTGGTTACACGAGATTGATAGCGTAGCAATCACACATGCTCACATGCTCACACACACGTGCACGCATGATGGCTCACGTGTAGACCTCCAGGTGACCCCTCACCCGATCACCAGTGGGGGGACTCTGTTATTCTGACCTGGATTCTCCTTCTTCTAGGCTCTGATGATGCCAGGTTGTCTCAGTGGACATTATTCCAAGTTTAAAACCTCATGACTGGGCTTCCCCGGTGGCTCAGTGGTGAAGAATCTGCCTGCCGAAGCAGGGGACACGGGTTCGATCCCTGGTCCAGGAAGACCCCACATGCCGTGGGGCAGCTGAACCCATGCACCACAACTATAAAGCTGTGCTCTAGAGCCCAGGAACAACAACTACTGAGTCCTCGTGCTGTGATTACTGAAGCCCGTGAGTCCTGGAGCGTATGCTCCACTACGAGAGAAGCTGCCACAGTGAGAAGCCTGTGCACCCCAGGTGGAGAGCAGTGCCCGCTCACTGCAACTAGAGAAAAGCCCAGGCAACAAGGAAGACCCAGCACAGTCAAAAATAAACAAATATTAAAACAAAAAAAGCCTTATGACTATCTGAAAAGAAATTGGTTAGACTTTGATCTGAAACTACTCAGAGTCCCATTTACATTCATTTTTTTAAAATTAATTAATTTGTTTTTTTAACATCAAAACCATTTTGTATCTGGGCACAGCCGATTAACAATGTTGTGGTAGTTTCAGCTGAGCAGCAAAGGGGCTCAGCCATACATATACATGTATCCATTGAGAGGTTTCTACCAGGCTCAAGTTCTATCAAAGAGCTTTTCAAACGAGCTCTCCTACCTGCCCTATGGGCTCAGAGATGACCAGTCGATTAGGAAGTGACCAAGAGACACTCTTTGTGCTCGGGCTTCCCTGGTGGCTCAGATGGTAAAGAATCTGCCTGCAGTGTGGGAGACCTGGGTTCAATCCCTGGGTCAGGAAGATCCCCTGCAGAAGGGAATGGCAACCCACTCCTGCATTCTTGCCTGGAAAGCTCCATGGATGGAGGAGCCTGGCAGACAGTTCATGGGGTGGCAAAGAGTCGGACATGACTGAGCAACTTCACTTTCTTCTCAAGAGACACTGCAGCTGCCCCTCTGCCTTTGCGTCCGTCAGGGTCTGCTCTGCCACGTGGGGGGCATGGTGCTCCTCACCGGAGCCCACGCTGAGCCAGGATTCCTTGTGGGGCAGAAACATGGACATTCAGATGCCACTTTCTGCATGAGGGCATTAGCCACCATTGTCCTTGACCATGGCAGCTCTAGAGAGCGCCTGTGACCTGATCTCAAGGTGACCTTCACCTGGGCACCCCCAGAAGCACTCATACACCCTAGCGAGCCTTGAAAGGCCCTTTTCAGAAGAATCTGATTCACTTGGTGTGGTGGGACTCAGGAGTTCACAGTTTTTAAAATGCCTCAAAAGATTGTTCCAACTGCAAGTGTGACCTCTGGCCTTCCTTGGACAGAGGCTGATGTCATGGTGCCTGTACAATGTCTTGTTGTAAACCACCTGCTAGTCTTGGAGCTGAATTCATCACCCTTTGAATGTCTGTACACTCCGTTCAGCCCACAGAAAGCCCACATGGCTTGTCACCCTCCTGCAAGATGTTTTATTATAGAATGGTAAAGCAGGCAAGAGTGGCAAATCGTTTTCTCCTTCCTGGCTCAGAGGATCTGCTGCCTGTAAGACTTGCTGCTGAGAGTCTGAGTGAGTGAGGCCCTACCACAAAGGCCAGAGAGGGGTCCCCAGCCTGGGTACAGAGGTTCCCCCATAAAGCCCCAGCAGGGGGGTGTATTTGGGAGTAGAAGGAAGAGAAGAGAACGAATACAGTCAGTCTTGTCTGGTCACCAGTCAGACCTACCGTCTCACTTTGTCTTCACGTCATCCCGACGCAGGGAGGGCACCCTGTGTTGTTCCGTTGCTCAGTCGTGTCCCATTCTTTGCCATCCCGTGGGCTGCATCACGCCAGGCCTCCCTGTCCTTCACTGCCTCTCAGAGTTTATTCAAACTCGTGTCCTTCGAGTCGGCGATGCCATCCAACCATTTCAGCTTCTGAAGTCCCCTTCTCTTCCTGCCCTCCATCTTTCTCCAAAGTCCAAAATCAAGGCAGGGCCACATTGTCTCTAAAGATGCTGACAGAGGGTCCTCTGTAAGTCTCCCAACATCTGAGGGCTCCAGGAGTTCCCTGGCTGTGGCTGCATCACCCAGACTCTGCCTCAATCCTCACATGGCCATCGTCTCTCTGTACCTCCCTTTGTCCTCTCCTCTTCTCAGAAGACAGCAGCCACTGTATTTAGGGCTATGGATGAGAAATGTCACCTCCTATGTCAGTAAACAGAGGATGTTGCTGCCATCAAGCCATCGGTCACTGCAGCCGCCCCCCCACTGTGCACCCTGGGGGGATTCAGTGTGGAGAGGAGCAGGAGACTGACCCTAGATGGTTAGTATGTGCATCAGAGGGATGATTTTAATTGTTTTTAATTGAGGTGTAGTTGATTTACAATATTATGTTAACTTCTACTGTACAGCAAAGTGATTCGGTTATACATATACATGTATGTATATAATCTTTTTTAGATTCTTTTCCATTATACTTTATTACATGAATAGCACAGTTCCCTGTGCTTTGCAGCAGGACCTTGTTGTTTATCTATTTTATATATAATGGTGGTGATACAGTCTCTAAGTCATGTCTGACTCTTGCCACCCCATGGACTGTAGCCTGCCAGGCTTCTCTGACCATGGGATTCTCCAGCCAATAACACTAGAGTGGGTTGTCTTATATATAGTAGTTTTTATCTACTGTATGCCTAGACTCTTGCATTTTCCCATACATAGAAAAGCACTAAATTCATTTACTTGAGATGCCTAGTTTTTCTTTGATTAACATCTTGATGCTCCAACTCCCAATTTTTGTTGCAAAAAGTCCTGTATATCCTGGCTCCTCCATCACCTCTTTGGAGGGTTTCCTCAGAACTTTTCTGAGAGGCTGCCTTCCAGGCTTAAGTCCTCAGCAAGTCCGCCAAATACAACATAATTGTCAACTCTTGGGCTGTGCATTTTTGTTTTTCCAATCAACAAGGTCCACTTACTGCTGCTGTTGCTAAGTCGCTTCAGTCGTGTCCAACTCTGTGCAACCCCATAGACGGCAGCCCACCAGGCTCCCTCATCGCTGGGATTCTCCAGGCAAGAACACTGGAGTGGGTTGCCATTTCTTTCTCCAATGCATGAAAGTGAAGTTGCTCAGTCGTGTCTGACTCTTAGCGACCCCACGGACTGCAGCCCACCAGGCTCCTCTGTCCATGGGATGTTCCAGGCAAGAGTACTGGAGTGGGTGGCAAGTGCCTTCTCAGAGGTCCACTTGAATCTGGAATAATCTCTTCTCGAGATCCTTAACTAGTCACATCTGCAAAGACCCTATTTCCGAATAAGTTCACAAACTTCACAGGTACCAGGGCAGAACCAGGGAGGAGGGTGTCACTATTAAACCCACTACAAGGGGATCGCCATGTTACCCCTATTTCACAGAGAACATAGGAGGAAAAGTTACTGATAAGGGTACAAAACTGGAAAGAAGCAGAGCTCAGGGCTGTTATGTGAGATCGTGAGTCTGAGTGTTTGTTCTAAAGAAGGAGAAAGAACTCCCAGACTTCTGATGACAACCGGAGCAAAGTTCAGTCCCCAGAAACGGCATTGGTTTTGACCCTCCTAGAACTAGGACACTTATGTAGATTCTTTCGGTCCGTAGACTGTAGGCCACTATCCAGGGCAGGGCCTCCAGCAGGCAGCCACCCTTCCAGCCAGGATCTGTGATGCTGGCCCCAGTGACAGTACCATGAAATAGAAAGATGCTGCTTTAGCCAACACACTCACTGGTGATTCTCCCTGAACAGGCAAGGACACGTCCCATGCTAATTAACCAAGACTCACAGGCAAGTCTCTCACCTGGGGCTCATGAGGCTGCCTTAATTTATGAGGATTGATCATAAATCCTCATTTAATGCAAATCATTCCACAGCTTGTGGGGAATATGTCAGCTGTCACCAGTACCCAGGGGCTTCGCTTCACTGCCTCCAGTGAGTTGAGCCTGATGCTTGGAGAGGAGGCATGTGAACCAGCCTCTGGAAAAATTACAGAAATCTAGGAAGAGACATCCGAGATCTCCAGACCACTGATCCAAGACTGAAGGGCTGACAACAGAAAATGTGATGCTAGCAGGATGGATCCATCAGCATACTCTTGCCGCTGAGAGGCAGAGGGAAGTGGGAGAGAAGGAAATATGGAAAGTTAATTAACCTGTCAAATTTAGAATCCTTCACCTGTAATTTGGAGGCAGAAAGAGATGACAGGGAAACAAAGAAAGAGAGGCATTTCTCATGTGCAAAGAGCGCTTAGCAGCTGACCCTCCAATCCCAACACTGGAGCTGAGGACACATGCGTGCTAAGTCACTTCAGTCCTGTCTGACTCTTTGTGACCTCATGGACTGTAGCCCACCAGGCTCCTCTGTCCATGGGATTCTCCAGGCAAGAATACTGGAGTGGGTTGCCTCCTCCTCCTCCAGGGGATCTTCCCTACCCAGACATTGAACCCGCGTCTCTTATGTCTCCTGCATTGGCAAGCTGGCTCTTTACCATTAGTGCCACAGGACAGAGAAATTAGGAGACAAGACAGAAGTCATCCTACTTCTCAGGCCAGGCTGCTGGTAGAAGCCGGCTCCTGAAGCCCACCCCATTACACCCAAAAAAGTAGGTTTCCCACTGAGAGCTGCCAAGTTTCCCTCTGACTTTAATCAATACTAGCTGAGGACTTCACTTTCTTCCAAAACCAGTAGCCAGTCTCCGAATGTATCGGTGTAGATCTTAGCCTGGGCATCAGGTTAGAGATGGTCGAGCTGAGTGGTGTCAGATGGAACTTCAGGTTCGTTGTATGGCTGCTTCTGCAAAGATGCACAAGCGTGACAAAGCAGAGCCCAGAAATTGGTTTTCAGCAGTCGGGGCAGCCTCTAATACCGTTAAATGAATCCCCAGAAGGTTACAGACACAGGAATGGTGTCTATCCAAAACACTTGCTATTGCTGGTGTGAGTCTACATTGTGGATCTGATTCACTCTCCCAGACTGCTACCCCAAGGATTCTGCTTCTGACCGTCTCCTTGGCTCATGCGAAGGGGCCAGCTTCCAGGCCTCTCACCCACTGTCCCCCTCCCCACCATGTCCAGACAGACGCCCCGCACATCCTACTTTCCATCTAGGTCCCTCAACGGGCCGAGCAGAGCGGATGCCTTGGTGCCTCCCCTCCCTGCACACCTGCTCTTCCCGCTTCAGCTCCTGGGGGGGTGGGGTGGATTTCAGCCCCCCCATCCGTCCAGCCTGGATTGGAGGGTGTCACCCCTTCCCGGGTCTCAGGCTCGCCCGCCATCTCCACTTAATCCCCTTGCTGTCTTTCCCTTCTCATTTCTTAACTCATTTGATCACTTTTTCCCCATCACCCACCCCCCGCCACTGAGGTCCTCTTTGGAGACTTTTCCAGGAAGCCCCTGACCACTGTCTCACCACCTGAGTCCCAACGGAGACCAGCCCTCCCGACGTTGTGCCCACGTGCCCAAGTGCTGCCTGACCCTCCCTGGCTTCTGAGCCCACAGAAGGAGGACCCTCAGTGTGACTTGCAGGTTGTCTGCAGTCCCATTGCCCTTGGTCTCATCCACACCACATCCTAGAAATGCAAACCACACACTTCCTGCCCTCAGTGCTCTCGGCCCCGCACCTGTTCATCTGCTTGCCCCCTGCCTGCACTGCCCTTCTCCCCATCACCTGCCTGACCAACTGCGTCCTTTAAAAATGCTTTCAGGCTTCTAAGCTGTAAAGTCTTCTCTGAACACCACCACACCCGCCCCCCACCACCACCCTGCAGCAAGGTCAGTTCATTTACACTCCCGTCACCACTAGGCTGTCTCAAATCCCACGTGTACACACTGCTCTATTTAAAATAGAGAACCAACAAGGACCTACTGTAGAGCACAGAGAACTCTGCTCCATGTTATGTGGCAGCCTGGGCGGGAGCGGGGTTTGGAGGAGAATGGATACATGTACACGTGTGGCTGAGTCCCTTCACTGTTCGCCTGAAACTATCAGTTCAGTCACTCAGTTGTGTCAGACTTTTTGCGACCCCATGGACTGCAACACACAAGGTCTCCCTGTCCATTACCAACTCCCAGAGCCTACTCAAACTCATGTCCTTAGAGTTGGTGATGCCAACCAACCATCTCATCCTCTGTCATCCCCTTCTCCTGCCTTCAATCTTTCCCAGCATCAGGCTCTTTTCAAATGAGTCAGTTCTTCGCATCAGGTGGCCAAAGGGTTGGAGTTTCAGCTTCAGCACCAGTCCTTCCAATGAATATTCAGGACTGACCTCCTTTAGGATGGACTGGTTGGATCTCCTTGCAGTCCAAGGGACTCTCAAGAGTCTTCCCTAACACCACAGTTCAAAAGCATCAATTCTTCGGTGCTCAGCTTTCTTTATAGTCCAACTCTCACATCCATACGTGACCACTGGAAAAACCATAGCTTTTATCAGAACATTGTTAATGGCTATTTCCCAATACAAAATAAAAAGTTTAAAAAAAATCCCCCACACACAAAAGGGGGGAAGGCATGGAGAGAAGTTCTCGCTAAGTCTGAAGCCTGGTCTCACGGCCGAGGTCAGACTCTGGTGCCACCGGGGCATCCTGGTTGGGAGGATGAGCGGAGGAGTCACAGGGCGGTCCCCAGCTGCCTCCCCCCAACTCTGATCTCCGCGCTGCCACCGTGAGGGCCTATTTTATTAGTCAGTCACCACTCCCACCCTGCAAACCACTGGTGCTTTTTCTCATCCTTGGAAAGAAGCCTAGCATCCTCTGCCTAAAAGACCCTGCCTGCCCCCAGCGTCATCTCACTCCCCTCTCTCCCTCCCGCCTCGCAACATGGACCATTCACATCGGACCCCTTCCTTCCCCCGGACACCCCAAACTCCACCTTTGTTGCCTGCCTTTCCCCCATCCCTGATATACCTGACCCTTCAAGTCTCCTCTAAACTCTCCCCTCCCCTAGTCATTGTCCTCGTTTGCGATTCCTGGCTTGCTGGCCGCCTCCCCCACCCACTGACCCGTCAGCCCCATGACAGCAGGATCACACAGGCCTCGTCCAGTAGATCAAGGGCCCAGAGGCTCATTCATCCTTACTGAGGGATGAAGGAATGATGCTGGCCGCAGTTAAGCATTGTGGAAAGGCTGGCTCTGGGGCCAGCTCGATGAGGGTATGAAACAGAACTTCCAAAACCTACCTACAGCAGAACCGCCTTCCCTGGGAAGAAGCCGCAGATAAAAGACACCACGTCACAAGGTTGCAGGGATTAAGTCAGATAAGGGGTTTCAGGAGCCAAGCCCAGTGTCTGGCACGGAGTAAGATGCTCGTTATCCCCTCATTTTTGTAAGATATAGTTAAGTCAAGAGTATATGTGTTTCAGTCCTTTCCAGAACCGACTCCACGCTGTCATTCCTCCAAACTCCAAGAAGGCCTCGTGTTTCAGCTCAACCCTGAGTCATCCAAAGCAACTCACTACAAAAAAAAAAAAAAACACCAAAAAGCTAACTTTATACCTTTCTCAGACATCCGGAGTTCCAAAAATATTCTAATGATATGTTTGGAAGCAAATGTTTCTTTTTCTGCAGGTAGAAAATACAAGATGAATTTGAAAGCGCCACTTGGAAGGAAGACGGTGAACTCTATGTCTTTTGCCGGTGGAAACTGAAGCCAAAGAAAGACTCCAAAGAGAAGAGGAATCTGAATGGGAAACGGAAAGAAAGAAAATAAGACAATGGCGTTCCGCCCTCAGTCCTGCCTTTTCTTTGAAACCTCCTCCCCGTCAAATTCTAAAAGGAAAAAACTTCCTTTCTTGGTAATGATTAGAAAACTTACCAGAAAAGTTTAGAAAATGGTGGCAAAGTGTAATTTATGGCAACAAAGACAAATATCTGTCAAGAAAGATAACGTTCAAAAAGGAAAAGAAAGACAGATGCCCCGAAACAATGGTGGCCGTGGAAGGGTCTAATGGAGACACCAGGCCTGGCACAGCTGGGCCCGGGAATAAAGGAGTGTGGCACAGCTATTTGCCCCGAAAGAGGAGACATGAAAGTGCTGAGGAGGCGGCCCGCCAGAGAAGCGGCTCGGCTGGGGTGTGGACGGCGCCTGATGGACAGCTGGGGAGCCAGGGACATTGTGCACAGGAATAAAGAGACATCTGGTAAACTCAGTCTCTGGCAGGAAGGGGCCCATGGTGCATGAAGGCTGCAGCCCACCCAAGGTCCCTGTGGACGGGGGCATGTCGCCCTGACAATGTTCCCTGATCAGGGACGTCATGCAGACAGACAACAGCAACGGAAGTAACCTCGGGGGCCTTGCTCCCAACCCTGCAGGCTGAGCTGAGGTTGAGGGGCTCAGAGCCCAAACCTCCAGCTCCTGAGCACGTGGGCAGGGCCCTGGCACACACCGCAGGCCTGACCTCTCAACTCAGAGGTTCAAAGTGACAATCACTCCGCCTGCCCTCCCTGGGTCTGGAAGATTCCCCTGGAGGAGGGCGTGGCAAATCACTCCAGTCTTCTTGCCTGGAGAACCCTGAGGAGCCTGGCGGGCTACTGTCCACAAGGTCACAAAGAGTCAGGCACAACTGAAGCGACGTAGCTCACATGAGCGTTTACGGTGATTTATTCTGGCAGCCCCACGGAGCAAATGCACTCAGCTTCTTCAAGTCCAGACAGACTCAGAGAGGTTGGTGCAAAGGACACCCCAGCCCCCGCCCCCTAACAGCCCTGTCCTCCCTCCAGCAGCCCCCTGTGGGGATCAGCGGACAATGAAGAAAGCACAGGTTAGAACAATGTATATTTTTCCTCCAGGGCACTGTGGAAAAATCAAGAGTGAGTTTACCAAGACTGCACTGAGCTCTCCATGTCGCCACTACCTCCGCTGCAGCTCCAGAGCTTTCCCTGGGGTCACCTGGGGGCCCCGCAGGCTGACACTGCTGCCCCCCGTCCCCCCCACCTCCCCAGCTTCTCTCAGACAATAATCATTGCAGGAAACCAACTACCCCCTTCACACAGTGTGGGACTGCGCGGTGCTTGAAGCCTGGCTGTGAGGACAGCCACAGAACGTACGCAAAGGAAGGGCTCCATTTCCAGGAAAAGTCTAGAACACTCTGGAAGGAATTAAGCCAAACAGGTTTGTTTCTCGGCTGAGTCCGCAGGATGAGCCAAGGATGGCGGTGCCTGTCGTGGGGGGCCAGGGTGGGTGCACTGGGCTGAACAGGGCCCCCAGGTTCACGTGCCTCGGGAACCTCAGAAACGTGATCTTATTTGGAAACAGGGCCTCTGCAGCTGTAGTTAGTTACACCGAGATGAGGTCCTAGGGGATCATGGCGGGCCCCGTTCCAACAGGACTGGTGTTCTCATCACAGGGGACAGACATGGGGGAGGCCGCGTTACCAGAGACAGGGACCCCAGCCACGCAGCCGCGAGAGAAGGACGCCCGGGGCCACCCGCAGACGGACGCGGCCAGGAGGGGCCCTGCCCCGGAGCCTCCGCAGGGCCTGTGCTGTCACCTCGATTTCACGGTTTCTGGCCTGAACGGCGGGAGAAGACACATCTGTTGTCTTTAAGCCCCTACTACTGTGTCACAGAGGCCGCAGGAAGCCAGCACCATGGGCAACCTCGCCCCATGCCGTGTGGTCCAGCGGGCTTGCCAGGTGGGGACCTGGCTGCCCACCCTCTCTTCCTCACTCCCTGGCCCTGTGGCCGTGGTGAGGTCAACTGCCCTGCCTCCGTTCCCCCATCTGTGAAATGAGTGGGGGCGATGAGCTGTATGAGTTGAACTGTGGTGTTGGAGGAGACTCTTGAGAGTCCCTTGGACTGCAAGGAAATCCAACCAGTCCATCCTAAAGGAAATCAGTCCTGAATGTTCATTGGAAGGACTGATGCTGAAGCTGAAACTCCAATATTTTGGCCACCTGATGCGAAGAGCTGACTCACTGGAAAAGACCCTGATGCTGGGAAAGATTGAAGGCAGGAGGAGAAGGGGACGACAGAGGGTGAGATGGTTGGATGGCATCACCGACTCGGCAGACATGAGTCTGAGCAGGTTCCAGGAGTTGGTGATGGACCAGGAGGCCTGACATGCTGCAGTCCATGGGGTCGCAAAGAGTCGGACACGACTGAGCGACTGACCTGAACTGATGAGAGGTAAAGGAGGTGGTGGTGAGTAAGGCCTCAGGGACAGCGCAGCCACCCACATCGCCTGCCCTCCTCCTGTGATCTGGGCCCCTGTCCCTCCCCAGGGAGTCCCCAGGGAACCCCAGGACACAGGAGCCGCTGCCCAACTCTCTCTGTCCCTCTGCTTGTCCCCTCCTGACTCTGGGCTCCTGTTGGGGGAGGGCTGACTTTCTCTTAGAACTTTCACATCCCACCCCCAGAGCATCTGCCCGCTGCCCTAGCTGCCCTGCACGGTCAGGACCTGCACGGCCAGCCTGTATGAATCAGGCTCTCTCCCTAAGTATATTCCTCCAGGTAGTGATCCCTCTCAGCCCCTCACCCAGTCCCCTCCCCTGGGTCCAGAAGCTGGGAGCTCAACAGTCACCTGTCTCCTCGGCTTAAGACCCACCTCCCGATCTGCCCAGGACCCAGGGGCTCCCAGGATGCTGAAAGCCCAATGCTAAACCAGCACCACCTCGGCAGACCAGGACGAGCTGTTCACACTCCCCTCCGGCCCTGCTGGGACCCCGAGTCTGGCAGAAAGTCTGCCCCAAATCCCGGAGTCTTGGGTGAGCCCACTGACCTGAGTGGCACCCCTGTGCATGTCACACAAACTCGCCCAGGGGTCACCATCCCCCGCCTCCCCAGGTACCCACAGACCAGACTGAGCACAGGTTGTGTCAGGAGGTGGGAAAGTCAGCACACGTTTCCTCAACCCTGGTCTGGAGACCTTTGTCTTCCGGGTCCCACCTGGTCACCATCTTCTCACTGATGGGTTGGTCCCTGGAAACCCAGCAGCTGCCAGTCAGCACAGGGAGGGTCCCAGGCACAGCTGCTGGTCTGAGGCCCGGGTCCTGCAACATCACTGAAGTGTAGGCTCTTCGTCCCCCAGGCCCAACACTGACCACCGATACTGTGTGATCCCGCTGAACCCCAGAGAGGAGGAGACATCCTGCAGAGGGAGTGGGGTTTGGGGGGAGAAGGGTTGGTGTGGACATGCAGGAAGGAGGACCTGAAAGCCACACTGGAGGGGGCAGGGGTCTGGCAGGTCTGAAGCACCCCTCCTCTCTGACCCCAGCATCACAAGCTGGTCCCCAGAGCAACTCACCCCAAACCCTACCATGCACCCCACTTCCACACCCCCCAGAGAGCACAACTACACTCCAAGCCTCACTTTCAACTCCCAGCCACCAACTCCCCAGCTTAGCTCCTTCCCAGCTTGCCTGGCAGGCGGTGACCCTGAAGGGACAGGCTCCTGATCACGCTTCTGGGAAACAGAGGAATGAGAGAAACTGACTTACTGGCCTGCCCACGATGTCTCTCCCTTGTTGATGCATTAGTTATGCGGTCCCTTTTCCATGACACTGGGCTGAACTTGAGGGAGAAAAAAACCATCAGAGAGTCTGGGGGTCCAGGGTATGGGGGGACATACTCCTCGCACGTGAAGGTCATTGGCTCTACTACTGCACCCATTTTACAGATGGGAAAACTGAGGCTCAAAGACAAATCATTTTACCAGGGTCACACAGCGAGGGCAGCTCTGTAGCTTGGTCTTCTGACTCCCACTTATGCGTTCATTGAGCAAACATCTATCAAGGCCAGATACGAGCCAGAACAGCTTAGGTGTGGGAAAACAGCAACCAGCAAATGCCAGGAGCTTCTGCCATTGGAAGAGTCCCAGTGAGGGGACAGGCCCTGAATGAACACACAGGCACCCGTCAGTCCTCAGTAAAGAAGCCCAAAACAGGGTGCATTGAGGCAGGCCTTCGATGCCTGTCTGCTACACCGATGGTCAGTGTTTCTTAAGCAAAAGAAATCCTTTACCTGACTCCCCAAAATCTTACATGGAATTACAGCCAGTAATGCTGACCCAAAGCACTTTCTCTGGAAGTGATGGGACTGGGGAGGGTCCTCAGTGCCCTTCGTGCAGGCCAGGTCAGCCCCTCTCCAACCCCTAAGGTCTAGGAAACATCAGGGTCTGTGGGCCCCAGAGAGAACCTCAGAGCAATGGCTAGGATTGCGTTCCCCTCCACAGGCCCTGCAGCCCTGACTTCAGCTGGGAGGCAGGCCCCGCAGTCAGGAGGAGCCAGATTCCCTAAGTGATGCTCAGGGGCTGCCCCCCTCTCCAGCCCCGTCCTGCCCACTCTGGGTGCTTCCACACTGAGAGGGAGACGCTGAGAGCCTGGCACTCGTAGAGATGGGGCCCCTCCAGGGAGCTTTCCTGGAGACCAAAGACGGTGACAAATGGCCCTCTTGTGTAAAAGGCTCAGATGTCCGTAACGGTGGCACCCAGGCCATGGCACATTAGTGGGTCCTGAGAAAAGGGGGCCCTGGGCTGCCTCCCCAGGGCTTTATTCACACGTCCACGTTCTTTCCGAGGTGGAGACGGATCCAGCCAAGGAGTTAGCGAGGGAGACGGTTGGTTGGTTTCTGAGCAGGGATGGCAGGTTCCCTCGGGACTTCAGAGAACCCTTTGACTGTGTTTAAGCTGTAGGCTGACGTGCAGAGGGATGCTGAAACCAGGGTGCCAGCTCGGGAGAAAGCGCCCTCACCCTCCTCTGCCCTCAGCTGCCAGGAAGAAGTCCCTCCCTACCCACCCCCACCCCCACCCCCACCCCCAGCTTCAGCTCATTCCTGGGTTCCCCGAATCCTCTGAACCCTTGTGCTGGCTTCTCTCTGTCTCCCCCTCCTCTCTCCTTCCTCCAACTTTTATTATTCCTGCCAGCTCCTTTCCCGGGCTGCACCCAGTGCTCGCTCCAGAACAGCTGATGAATTGGATTAAAAAGCTAGAAATGATTAAATGGAAATCAAGGTCAGGAAGCCTGGTACTGTCTGTGATCAGTTTCCTGATATTAACAAATGGGCAGGATAAGGCGGGAGGGGCCCGAGCTAGGAGGCGATGAAGAGGCGTCCAGTCCTGCTGCCAGCATAGTGGACGTTTGTGCCGGGTCCCCGGTGGCCTGCCCGGCGTGGTCTCCCATCTGGTGGACACAGGCGTCACCTCCTCCCTGCGACCTAACCCCCTTAGGTGGCACCTTAGGTCACCTCGGTGTGCATTTGCCTCTGCACTACGCCCGCACCTCGGCACCCAGCCCCTCCTGGCCTGACACGAGCTGGGGACTCAGCAGGGCTCCTCTTCCACCCCCTCCCCGCCCCAGCCACCTTTCCCTGGTGGATGCCTCCTCACTCTCCATTCCCACCCTCCCTGGGGACCAGGGGCCGTGGCTGCCCCAGCCTGGCCCCCAGGAGCTCAATCAGTGTCTGAAGCCGAGTCCCTGAAGGTCGCAGTGACATCCTGAGACGACATCCCACCCCCCATGCTTCATGTCCCAGCCCTGAAGTTAGCATCCATAAGTAAACCACACGCCCCACTCACACCTTAAATACAGTCCCCCAAATAGCCCTCCAAATTGTTTCTAAGAACAAAACCATCCAGAAGAACGTTAGGACAAAGCAGAGAGCCCAACTGAAGTTTGCATTTCCAGTTGGCATGGCTGCCACTGGTGGGAAAGCCTCAGTTTCAGAAACTGGGCACCCACCAGGCCCCCGCCACCTCCCTGGTCTGCCCTCTCCTCCCCAGGAAGATTTCTAAGTCCTCAACATCCCATCTGAGCCCCAGAAACCGCCCCCAAATCCACACAGAGCAGGTGAGCACCAGGCTGCAGGGCAAAATGTGGATCCTGAAGAACGCAGAACAAAGCCGTGCTCAGACGCTGGAAGGTCCTAGCACCCCGGGAGCCTCTGAGTAGCTGGGTTTACCTGTCTAGGCTTCTCACATCAGTCCACAGGTAGGATGTGAAGTAACTGACTCTCAGAGTTGAAGGTCACCCCCACTTCCTCCGCACCAGCCTAGGGAAGTGGCTGAACGCCTCCTCTTGAATGCCTCTGTTGACTGGAGCCTCATCACTACTAATTCACAGTACACGCTAATGACCTGGGGGAATCTCTATACTGGGCCAGTCTCTGGTTCCTCGCCTTGGACCCCCATCTGGAAGCATGTGAAGGGGTCTAACCCATGTCCACAGGGTCTTCAAACAGGTACCACCTCGGAAGGTGCGTATTCCCTGACCAATACTGCCCATTGGCTTGGACACACTTGGCCAGTCCCAACCCCTCTTAAAGTCCAGTCTGGCACCAGAGCCATCGGCAAATGTGTCCTGACTTGGGTACAGCTTGGGGCAACCCCTCCCCCCACCTTGATATGATGGGCTACTTTAGTCTCAGGGCTTGTGGGTGTCCGGGCAGCCCACCACTGTCCTGACTTTATAGTCACAGCCACTGACTCTCCCACGTCACTTTCAGATGTCCTGTTGTGAAACCAGCCCTTGCCCATCCACGGTCCTTCATCAGTCGGTCTCTTCTGTACCCTAGTGCACGTCTTTAAAATAACATCTACAGTTGTAGGGATAGTTAGGGACTATGGCATGGTCAGGTATACTCGGCTATATTTAAAATGGATAACCAAGAAGGACCTACTGTATAGCATGTAGAACTCTGTTCAATGCTATGTGGCAGCCTGTATGGGATGGGAGTCTGGGGGAGAGTGGACACACATATGTGCATGGCTGAGTCCCTTTGCTGTTCACCTGAAACTGTCACAACAATGTTCATTGGCTCTACCTCAATACAAAATAAAGTTTAAAGTTTGAAAAAATTAAGTGATGTGAAAAATTAAAATTAAAATAATAATAATAATGATAATCCCTATGGGCTTCCCTGGTGGCTCAGACAGTAAAGAATCTGCCTGCAATGCAGGAGACCCAGGTTTAACCCCTAGGTTGGGAAGATTCGTGGAGAAGGGAATGGCGACCCACTCCAGTATTCTTGCCTGGAGAATTCTGCGGAAAGGACCCTGGCTGGCTATGGTCCATAGGGTCACAAAGGATGTGACTGGGAGACTCGCACTTTCACTGTCTATCAAGATATTTCAGTATCTTAAAAGAAAGATATATAGGAAACTACACAATCCAGGCAAAATGGGGAAATTGCAAGTATACAAAAGACAGACAGAGTTAATGCCTACAGCTCTTTGAAATAAGATGGCAAACTTTCACACAGAGCTTCCTGGAAGAGAGCGCGAGAAGGGAAACACAACCGGTTTCCACCGACAGGTAAAAGGAAGCAAGCGGGCCTTGGGTCAAGACCAGCGTTTTCCTGGCAGGAATTCAAAACAGAACGTGTCCCATATTTTCTCAGGTGAGTTCAGTGATGTAACACGATGGGGAACATTAGCGCCCGTGGGGTTCTTCGGGCCGGCGTTTCTCATCCTTGGTCTTGGAGAGGACAAGCGTCTTCTGGCGCCAACACAGGGAGGCAGAGGCAGCCCGTTAGGACCACATTGCAGCACCTTCAGCTCAATTCGCTGCAGAATTCAGCCCCCGGGGTCGTTTTGGATCCGGGGTTGTTTCCAGCAAGCAGCTTCCTGCCATTTGGAATTTTAATCAACAGGCCAACCGAATGTGCATTGATGTCCTTGATCACAGGTTGAGCAGATGGGAAGAGGGTGGAGTCACAGGCCCTGCACTGGGGGGCCTTTGGCCAGAGGAGTCTGGCTTTGCATCCTGGCCAGAATGGTCAGACCAACCAGCTACCAGGGAGGAGAAGGGCCCCCTCAGGGCCAGGAGCCCAGGTCTAGGCCCGGGGAGTCGGAGAGGGGCAGAGGCCGAGCACAGGTGTGCGCACCTCCCGGGGGCCTGCAGAGCTGCTCTCAGCCCCCAGAAGCTGTGCGCTTTCCTTAGAGCATCCTAGACGATCGAAGCTCGCCCTTTCCTCCAAGCTCTCACTCGGCCTCAACTGTGGTGTCTTCCTTTCCAGTTTATTTTTCCCTTCTGTTTTTCTGAATCTTATTTTCTGCTTGTCTTTGTTGCTTTCATCCTTAGTTTGAAGATGAGGTCAGCAGGAACTGGGAGGAGGAGGGCCTGCACCCTCAGCTCCTCTTTCCAGGAGCCCCTGGACCACCCTGCCTTCCCCCACGCCCAGCCCCAGGCCTCCCACCTCTCAGGACTCATCTTGAAGCTCCTTCAGTGGTGAATCCCTGTGAGATGACATCCCTTCCAGGCCAGTGAGCACCTCGCCTAATGGTAGCTCTGGGTCCTGCTAGGGCGGGACCCCTGACCTGGAGCCACCAGGTCCCCGAGAAGGAACCAAGTTAAGCCGGGTCCTGCCTGTGAGCCTCAGGGGACCAGGCACACCCTGCAAGCCAGTTGACTGCCTGCAGCTAGTGCGGCCAGGACCTGTCCGGTCACCTGACGCATCTGCGCATCTCGTCCACGTGTTGTGAGTGCCCGCTTGGGGCTGAGTGTCAGAGTCTCCTGAGGCTGCCCCGCTCGGTGGAAGGAGCAGGAGCGGGGGTGTGGGTTCCCCCAGCAGATCTCCACCCCCCCACCCCACGTGTTGTGAGCAACAGCATCTCCATCTGCCTGGGGTGCCATGATAAGCACCACAGCCCAGGCGGATTAAGCAACAGAAATTCATCTTCACACAGTCCTGGGCCACGGAAGCCCAAGATCGATCACTGTAGGGTTTCATCCTTCTGGGGCCTCCCACCTCACATCAATAGATGGCCCCCTTCCTCATCAATAGATGGCCCCCTCCCTCATCAATAGATGGCCCCCTCCCTCATCAACAGATGGCCCCCTCCCTCATTAATAGATGGCCCCTCCCTCATTAATAGATGGCCCCTCCCTCATTAATAGATGGCCCCCTCCCTCATCAACAGATGGCCCCCTCCCTCATCAATAGATGGGATCCTTTGCCCTCACACCATCTTCCCATTCCTTGTCTGGGTTCTAATCTCTTCTTAGTAGACACCAGTCCTGCTGGACTGGGTTTCCCTGGTGGCTCAGAAAGTAAAGCGTCTACCTGCAATGTGGGAGACCCAGGTTCAATCCCCAGGTTGGGAAGATCCCCTAGAGAAGGCAATGGCTACCCACTCCAGTATTCTTGCCTGGAGAATCCCTCGGATAGAGGAGCCTGGTGGGCTACAGTCCATGGGGTCGCAAAGAGTCACAGACGATTGAGCAACTTCCCTTCCGGCTGGATTAGGATCCACCGTTAAGACCTCAGTGTGACTTAATTACCTCTTTAAGGATTGTCTCCACACACAGTCTGAGGCTCTGGGGTTAAGACTTCAACCTGCAAGTTATGGGGGCTATGGTTCAGCCCAGAATGTACCCCTTAACTGAGCACCTCCAAAGTCACCTTCTCCTTCCATCCCCTCTGCTCAGCAGTGGTCCTCACAGCATTGAGAACAAACCCCCATCTCCCCCTTCTGACCCCCACCTCCCAGCTCAGCCCTCATTTCCCCAATCCACCTGCTAAGCTGCCCCCAGTCACCAGGCTGCTTTTTCACTTAAACATCATTGCTGTGACTCTCCTCCCTGCAGGAGAAAAAGACTAATGTCTTTTCACCTGCTGACCCAGCTGCTTCCCCCTCTCCCCGCCCTCCACCCTGCCCATCAGGCTCCCTGAATCGACACAAACTCTCAGGCAGAGGTTGGAGCATCTCTTTCCCTCTCCCTGGACCCAATGCTCCTCTCATCACTTACTCCTTTACCTGGAAAAACCAGACGACTCCTCCTCCTCCAAGAACTGCCCCACCAAACACCCCTCCAGTGGAGGCATCCTGCCCTCACCCCCCAGGTGATAGTCACTCCATCCTCTGTGCACCCAAAGGCTTCATGCAGACCCATCCCCTGCACAAAGCTCGAGGGATGCTGTTTGCCCCTCTATCACCCACTGACTCCAGCGGACAGAGGACAAAGCCTTTCCATCTCTACTTCTTTATTTTTACTTTTTAGATTTACTTATGTAACTTCTGGTGGTGCTAGGTCTCTGTTGCTACATGGGCTTTCTCCAGATGCAGTGAGTGCGGGCTTCTCTGGTCGTGGCATGCAGGCTCTAGGCATGTGGGCTTCAGGAGTTGCAGCCCGCAGGCTTAGTAGTTGTGGCCGATGGGCTTAGCTGCCCGGCAGCACGTGGGATCCTCCTGGACCAGGGGGTGAACTGGTGTCTCTTGCACTGCAAGACAGATTCTTAACCACTGGACTGCCAGGTAAGCCCTCTGTCTCTGTACTGATGGTGCCTGGTACGGGGCAGACACCCCTAGGTCCTGGATAAACGAATGAATGATTAATTCAGGGAATGAACCTACAGCCCGGGGGCTCCTCCACTCAGAGTAAACAGAGAGCCTCCCCGAAGGCTTATTTTGCAGTAATGTGCAGGCTCTAAAACATGAATCACTGTCTCTGAATTCTAAGAAATCCGGTATCGAAGCCCGTAACAGGAGACGGAACTGTGCAGAGAATTTAAGGAGCTCTGAGCTTTGCAGCATCCTTCTGTCTGCCGACCCTCAAAGCCCGGGGGTGTTCTTTGGGGGGAGCATTCATCCTGGCTGCCGAGGCATCCACTGCAGGGAAGGCGGGCTGTCTCATCCATGCTGATTCTGCGGATGCGGGTAATTACACGTGAAGGATGCCGGCAGCTCCAGGGAGTGACTGTAAGGAAACACCAGCCTCCGTCTGCTGGATGCGGCCAGCAGGAAAGATCGTGGGGCGCCCCGCCCCGCTCTCTCATCAGCCGCCGGTCTGGGGTTACAGCTGGAGAGCTGGGACTTTTCGGCTGTGTCTCAGAAGCAGGAACATTCGAGGGAAAGGGGGAAGTTTGGGGAATAATAAAGAGCACTCTTGTTGGCGTGGAATCCACTCCTTGGCTTCTAGACACGAATGCTCACTGCTTTCTAAGCCTCACGTCTTCTCCTTCAAAAAATGGGACAAAACCCAAAGCCTTGAACTTGGCCAGGCTCTCAGCTCTGTGCGCCAGAGGCCCATAAGTATTCCAGCCCGTGTTCCCACCTCTTCTCTGGGTTCAGTGCCCCCTGACACAAAGCCTGCAGCCCCTGAGTCAGAGCAGGTAGAGGAGCTGCTCTCTCTGCACCCTGTTCTCATTCCTGGCACAGGGCACGGCCAGCCCACATCTCAGCTTCCCACGGGGATTTACAGAACCCAGCCTCAGGAGATGCTGACCCAGGACTGTGAGCACAGCTCCTGCCCAGTCGCTAGCAACGGCCTCGCTTACTCATTCATTCAACAGACCCCAACTGGGCACCTGCCCTACGCAAGGCATGTTTCCAGGCACTGATGATGTTACAGTGAAAAAGTCAGGCCAAACTCTTATCTTTCTCCCTCCGACGCCCACTCCCAGGTTGCGGTCATGGAGTCCCCGGAGGTCAAGGCTTCCTTCTTCTGCCTCCCTCATTAGCACTGCTTCCATCCCTTCCCCAAACACGGAAGGGCTTCCAATAACCCATTTCCAGTTTGTTGTTTTTTTATTTTTTAAAACATTTTATTACGTACTGGAATATTGTTGATTAATGATGTTGTGTTAGTGTCAGGTATACAGCAAACTGATACAGTTATACATGTACATGTGTCTATTCTTTGTCATGTTCTTTCCCCTTCTAGGTTATTACAGATTAGTGAGCAGAGTTCCCTGTGCTATACAGTAGGTCCTTGTTGGTTATCTGTTTTAAATAAAACTGTGTGTACCTCTCAATTCCAAACTCCCAATCTATCCATCCTCCCCCACCCTTCCCCCTGGCAATCATAATGCACCCTGATTCATTCTCTAGGTCTATGAGTCTGTTTTCTGTTTTGTAAGTAAGCTCATTTGTATCATTTTTTAAGATTCCTCATACAAGTAATATCATATGATAATTGTTTTACTCTATCTGACTTACTTCACTTAGTATGATAATATACAGGTCCATCCATACAGCTATCAATGGCATCCTTTTCTTCTTTTTAATGGCTGAGTAATATTCCATTGTATATTGTGTGTGTGTCTGTGTGTGTGTGTCTGTGTATACATATATACCATGTGTTTTCGTTGATCAATGAACATTGAGCTTGCTTCCAGATCTTAGCTGTTGTAAACAGTGATTCAATGACCATTGGGGGTTCATGTATGCTTTTGGACCATGTGTTTTTCCACATATATGCCCAGAAATGGGATTGCTGGATCATATGGTAACTGTATTTTTAGTTTTTTTTAAGGAATCTCCATACTGTTCTCCACAGTGGTCTTATCTCTTCCACCTGGTGGTGAACTAAATGATGCTCAGCCACCCACACAAAAGATGCCTATGTCCTGATCCCTGTGACCCGTGAGTGTTTCCTTATGTGCAAAAGGGACTTTACAAATGTGATTAAGATGGAGAGATGTCTTCTGAGATGGACAGAGTCTCCTGTACCCTAAATGTAGTCATGAGTATTCTTATGAGAAGGAGGCAGGGAGAGAGAATGCAATGTGATGATCAGCAGAGGTTGGGGTGATGTACCTTGAAGGCGACTGAAGGTAGCCAAAGACTACAGGTGGCCTCTAGAGACTGCAAAGACACGGGAGCAGAACCTTCTCTAAGAGACTCCAGAAGGAGCCAGTCCTGCCAACGCCCCGACTTGAGCCCAGTGAAAGCAACACCAGACTCCTGACTTCCCGAAATTGAAATGAGAGTGTTGTGTCAACTCACTAAGTTTGTAGCACTTGTTACAACAGCCCCAGGAAACTAATACATACCTTTTCCCTCAAGTGGGGACTTCATGGACCCACTCCGGGAAGGCACAGCAGGGACCATCTGATGCTTCTCCAGGTTTGTAATAGTCAGCACCTCGTTAACTGAGCAAGCATTACGGAACATGGCTGAGTGGAGCGTGGCGCTGCTGCGGGGAGTGGAGGTAACAAGGACAACCCTGCTGCCTGGCCTTGAGGAGCTCCCGCCCTGAGGCTGTCTACACACGTCCAGCCCCAGGGACTTCACTCTGCCCCAAGGAAGCCCGCTCACCCTTGGAGAGCTCACTCTTAGAAAGTTCTAAGGACCCCTTGAAAATTACTTCTTCCAACAAGCTCTGAGAAAGGCTGCTGCCCAGAAATGAACACACGTCCCCAGGGGCTCCCTCTGCATTTTCATTGCATGACCTCCAGGTGCGTGAATGTAGCCCACAGCCGCATGGCTCACCCCTTGACTTCCTTACCTCATCCTCCCAAATCCTGGCCTCTTACACACCTGCCCCCACTCTGACACATCCTTGTATCTATGCAATTGGTTTTGTTGAAATCAAGTTACTTTTGCTTATGAGATTGCATCCTTTTAGCTGCCATCCAGTATTCCTCCCTAACTGTTTATCCAAAACATTCATAGACTTCTTAGATATCTGTCATTGGGAAAGTACGCCTTCTATTTGTTTTTGTGTGGAAGTAAAAACTGCTACAGTATCCCCCTGCAGTTAACTTCTCCTGACTCCTGGGCCTGCCCTGCCAAGGGCTGCTGGACACACATTCAAACATCCTGCTCTCAAATGCGCACCACACTCACGGTCTCTCCTCTCAAAGCAGCGCCAGCTTCTTGCCAAACAAAAAGTGGTTAACGTGCCTCCTCGCCCTCCTCTATCTGGACTCCCAGACATCAGTCCTCCAGCGTGCACATTCCATGAGCATTAGGGTACCAGGCGAAATCCTCCCAGACAGATTCCGCAGAAGACGCATGGAGGCAAAGAGCATGCTAATCAGGAGGCTGGCCTTCAGCAAAGGTTGGTGAAGCCTTCCTTATCAGTCTGGCAGCTGCCGCTGGTCACCCAGCACACTCCCCCGTCTCACCAGCAGAAAACAGATTTGGGTAACCCGCGACATGCCATTTATCAGGGACAAAAAAACCAAAAACGGTATCACTGGAAAGCTGAGTTTAGGAGACCTGGAGGGGAAAGGTCAAAATGTAAATCGGGGGTGACAGTTTCTGTACACCCTTGCCGAGCCTTCAGCAAAGCATGTTCTCGAACTTTGGGTGTGTGCTCACATCCTGGTCACAGACAGGAATAAAGGGATGAATACAATCTTTCTGTAAACAGGGTAAGTTCTCAGAGTCATCGTGGCCACAATCCCCCCACCCCCACTGCCCAGAAGTGAGCACTAATGATAGCTTGTGTTTCCTCTTTCCAGATCTTTCTAGCCCTGAGCATATTCACACCAAAGACCATGCAGGACACATGCACGCGCCCTTGAAATATCCATTTGGTTTGTTTGTTTCTTCTTTGCGTACGTATAACTCACGGGTTATGCACAGTTTTTCCGGTTAACTGTGTGGGTTGGGTTTCCTGTCGTGTCTGCACGTATAAACTTACTGCTCTTCATGGCAGCCTAGCATCCTGCTAAAGGAACTCATTTGAGATCTCCTCACCATTCCTTCCGTGCTGAACCCTTGGGCTGTTTCCAACTACTGGATTGGCCAATAAGTTAAATCAGGTTTCCCCATAACTTGGGCTGGTCCCGATTTTCTACCTCTGAGGTCTTTGTCAACCCGCTGCTTCCATCATCACATGTTGAGGCTGGTGTCTTACCTCCGGAGCCTGATTTCCTCCCATCATTCATCCACGCACAGCCCAGGGAACCACGTGTCACACCCTGAACACAGGCTGAAGTCCCTCTGCCTGGCCCTGGCCCACACAGTGACCTCGCGGGATGGTCCCAGCTTGGCCTCTCCGTCACCTACCTGACCTATGCCCCCATCCATTCTTGGCTCCTTGGACGTCTCTGCTGGGGTCATCTTGGGTCTGCGCAGGCAGAGAGCGAGGCGCCCCATTCGTAGGACATTGCTCAATGAATCACACTCATTTCACATCCCAGCCCTTGCACCATTCCTGGAATATAGTAGGCGTTTGGTTTTGTTGAATAAATGTTAGAATGAACTCACGGGGTCCACACCAACACACAGACAATGCTCATCTCATGGTGGTAGACCTCCCTGGCATCTGCATGTTTGCGCTTCCATTGTTATAATTGGCCACCCCTCCACGCCATGGCCCTCTAAGCAATATCTGCCTTTCTGTGTTCTTCCGGGTGACACTCTTGGCGTGCTGCAGGAATCAGAGGGAGGTTACTGAGCTCCCCGAATGCCAGGTAGAGCTCTGCAGGATTGATCTCACCCAACCTCATTCAGGAATCACCAAACATCCTGAATGGCCGGGTCCAGCTGTGCTGGGCTGAACAGGGCCTCTCCAAAATTCACGTCCACCCAGAGCTTGTGAAGGTGACATCATTTGTAGATGGAGTCTTGGAGGGAAAGAGGTCAGAGGGTGGAGGCCCCATGAACGAGAGAGCCAGGTAGCTCACTTCCTGCCACACGAATATGCAGTGAGAAGCTGGCCATCTGTAACCTGGAAGCGGGCACTGCCCAGAACCCAACCCTGCTGGCACCCTGGTTCCAGAATCCCAGCCTCCACAACCATGAGAAATCTGCTATCTATAAGCCGTTCTGTCTTTGGTACTTCTGGTCCAGCCCCGTGAATTAAGACAACTGGTGTCCTTATAGGAGGAGAGACACAGAGAGACGAGCTAGGAGAGGAGCCACGTGAGGGCGGAAGAAGAGAATGACAGGCTGCAGCTTCAAGCCAAGGAGCGCCCAGGATTGCCGGCAGCCCCCAGAAGCCAGAAGAAGCCAGGAAGCCTTCTCCCTGCAGGTTTCACAGGGCGCATGGCCCTGGGGCACTTAATTTCAGACTTCCAGCCTCCAGAACTGTGAGACAGTGCATTTTGCTGTTTAAGCCTTCCGGCTTGTAGCACTGGTTACAGCAGCCCTGGGAAACCATTCCGCCATCCTCGCATCCCTCTTTTCTTCATTCCCTCATCAGCCAGGTGAGTCAGGGACCCCAGTTACACAATCCCCCTGCCTCATTAGGCTGATCACACACAGCTAACCCTGCTACCCTCAGGAGAGGCGGCCAGACGCAGAGGAAGCTACATAACTTGCAAAGTGCACACGCGTGCATGCTCAGTCGTGTCCAATTCTTTGTGACCCCATGGACTGTAGCCCGCCAGCTTCTCTGTCCATGGGATTTCCCAGGAAAGAGCACTGGAGTGGGACTAGCGAGGAGTTGCCACTGCCTCACGGACCCTGGATGCTCCGTGTTGTTGGTGGGGAGGTGACGCAGGTGCGCGTGAGTGCCCTGTGTGTGCACACTCTGGACGGGTGGGTGTGTGCTGAGAGCCGACCCTCTGGAGGCAGTAAATGCCCTGCTCCCAAACGGACCCCAGCGCACACAAACTGCATATACAAAATACGTATTTTAAGTAAAACAAATGGTTAAAGTAGTCAAAATACCTCTTCTTTAGAATGATGGTGTTTTTGGTTTAGCTGAGTGAACAGTTCTTTGCTAACGGAACTGCCTTTTGGCCACATAAAATGTGCCCTTGGCAGGGAGATGCTCATTTGGTGGCCTTGGCAAATGCCGACCTTGGAGAGGAAAGCACACCCGGCAGCTGGTGCAATGGGCCGGCTCTTGCTGTCAAGCCTGGAGGAGAGGCCTCGGCCAGCGTGTCCCAGGGGCCCAGCTGGAGCACAGAGCCAGGGGTGGAGAAGCAGCAGCAGAGGGCAGGTCCCTCTCCTAGCCCAGCCCAGACCAGGGGTGAGCCCACGGGCAAGCCCAGTGCCCTCAACTGTGGACGGGAGGATGATGGTGGGAAGAGCTCCGTGACCAAGCACAGTGGTGCCCAGGCTAGGGCTGAAACACGTCCCCTGAGACATCACTTCTCTCTGCCTCCCTGTGTGCCCGCATTCACACACCCACGACACAGATGCAGCTCTGGTCCCTTGGGAGAAGGCAAGGTGGCAATAAGGAGCTATTCTCCACCCAGAGTGGCCTGACTTGTTCACAGAAATCTCCGTGGGCCGTGGAGGGAGCAGTTGCCGCCCTCCTGGGTCTTCGCAATATTAGTTCAAGCAAAGACTAGTGAGGAACCTTGGCCAACTGGAAAACACGACTCTGAGTCTGGCTGTTTTTCCTTGAATCCCACTGTTCTGTGAGTGTGGGCACTGATGGTCCTGTGGGACTCCCACGCTGGAGCCGTGTATGGACACCGGCCAGCCAGGGTGGTGGGTCTGCTTCCCACCAGGGGACTGGGTGCTCGGCCAGCGTGGACAAGCAGCCCTTGGGCTCAGGGCCCTGTGGCCTCCCCATGGGGACTGCCATGCCAGAAAGGTCCTGCCCTTCAGAGACACAGACAGAGGTCCATCAGGCTACACGGCTGCTTCCAGCTCTGCGACACGGCAGCACGGAGAGGCTGGACTTGGCACAGCTGGGCCATGAGACCCTCGTCTTCCAAGCCGACTGCTGTGGAGCAGAGAGCAGGAGGCAAGGCAAGGATCAGCCAGCGATCTTCTATGTCACGCTGAGTAAGGCCTGCCTGAAGGTCAAGGAGGAGCCCTGGGTGAGGACAGAGAACTCAGACCCTGGTGGGCGTCACAGTGTGGGCTTGGCACTAACTCTCCCTTAGGGGCAAGTGGAGACGCGGAGACCTAGCAAATAGGGCCTTTTCCAAAATATGTCTGTTTACTTATTTGGCTGCATCGGCTCTTAATTGCAGCATATGGAATCTTCATTGCAGCACACAAGCTCTCTACTAGCAGTTCCCCAGCTTAGTTGCTTCACAGCATGTGAGATCTTAGTTCCCCAACAGAACCAGAGTCCCCTGCATTGCAAGGCAGATTCTTAAGCATTGGACCACTAGGGACATTCCAACTGGGGCTTTTTGCAATCTGTGTAATTAATCCAAGAGCCTGGGGGCCTTTGGGGGTGCTTTAAGAGATCTAGAACTTTCCAGAATTCACACAAAGCTTTTAGCTGCTGGCTTTTCTCAAACTAGATGCACCCCTTACAGGGAAGTGCCTGCAGAATGGTGGCAGGTGAGCAGTCCCTTAACTTCTGCGGGTGAGACCCTTCAGAGCAGCCACCAATGGCTACCGCCAAACTATCCTTCTAAAGGATGTAAGTGAAGACTTGGGCTTGAGTAAGTAAGGATCAGTCATTTGCTGCTTTCCATGGAGGAAACATCTCTCCTTGTCTCTTCTGGGTGTCTGGTTCCAGGTTGCTCAACACATTCTGAGAACCTTGTGCTACGTGCAGGTGCTACAGCTGATGGATAGGTGAGCGAAGTTCAACCTCTGCTCCGGGGACTTCTCGGTCTAGGACAGAAGAGGACCATGAGGTCATCATAGTCAGACCCAGAGATAAGTAGCAACAAGCTTCAAACGCGGTACGCCCAAGGCCAGACTCACCGGGCTCAGCAGACAAAGGCCACATTGTGCGGTCCCCAGCCCCCACCCCACATTCAACCCAACAGGAGAGCCCCTGACCTCAGACCTCTTTACTGCTCCTCCCCTAAAGCCAAAGCGGCCAATGAGCTGCCCCTTCAGGGTCAAACCCAGCTGATTGGCAGTGGTTCATATGATCACTGCCTTAAAAGGGTTTTGAGCCAAGTCTGCGAGAGGGAAGAGAACCACGATGGATACACCATGCCTGCCAGGGACACCGAAGGTGTCCATGCAGCCACACATTCACTCCTGACCTGCAGGTATTTCTGCATACCTGGTAGGTTTCCCCAGCTGGGCCCAAGTGAATGACCCAACTTCTTCAAAGCTCCTCTAACTCATAGCTTCCCAGGGCAGCCTCCGTTCCTCCCAGGTCACTGGGAGATTGTTAGCAAAATAATTTTGGATCATTCAAACTATCCACAACCAAGGAGCAGGCTAGAAGGTTGTTATTTAGTCGATAAGTCATGTCTGACTCTTTGCAACCCCATGGACTGTAGCCCACCAGACTCCTCTTGCCCATGGAATTCTCCAGGCAAGAATACTGGAGTGGAGAGCCATTTCCTTTCCCAGGGGATCTTCCCAACCCAGAGATCCAACCGGCATCTCCTGTATTGCAGGCAGATTTTTTACCATCTGAGCCACCAGGGAAGATGAGGTTAGAAGATGTGGGCTGATCAAACATTGTCACTGAAGCTGAAGGTAAGTAGTTATATATGTTTGAGTGGCTGAATTGTAACTCACTGAGCTTACATCAGAAGCTGAAGTGTTAACAGGGATGGCTTTCATGGGGCTTGGAGGGGTGACTAAGCTTCCACATTCCCTCCACTTGCCTTTCAACCAGGTCCGGTGCCAAAGGCTCACTGTCAACTTGACGTTGTTTTCATAAAACCTTTGTGGAGCCAAAACACAGGAGGAATTTCTATTGAAGACCCTGACGCCCACCCAGGATGAGGGCACCTGCTCTGGGGGTTGCATGTCACACTGGCTGGTTTCCCTCTTCCCAGGGAGGTGTTCTGGGTGCAGCTGTCCCTGTTGCTCTCTGCCCGAAGCAAGGCTTTCCTCCTGTCTCTTTACTGTCAAATGGTCACACACGGGCTTCATTGTCCATTTGCTGTTGCAGTTGCTGGTGGCCTTTATCATGGTGACCTGCAGAAAGCCCCTTGACCTCATCATTCTAAACCTGCCCCATGAGGACCACAGGCAGTCCCCGGAGTCCTCTTCTGCACCCTTTATGATGTGTTTGTTTGCATGGACGTGAAATTTGGCCCCGGACACTAATTTATAACACTAGTGTCTGCAGTAGACAAATAACCCTCAAATTCCTGAACAGCCTTGGACACACCTCACTCCCCTCTTTTCTAAACTAAGCCACATGGGTGCTTGGGGTGCCATCATGGCGTAGGAGCTGGTCTCCCATTGCTTTGTGATTTGGCACGTTGGTGTTGTTGTTCAATCTCTCGGTGGTGTCTGATTCTTTGTGACCCCCATGGACTGTAGTCCTCCAGGCCACAGATATTGCTTGTATTCATATATAAAGCATACAGAAAGGGTGGTTGAGTGAGTGTCCTGTATGTCTTGATCTCCGTCAGCCAGTCACGAACCATCACTTTCTAATTCATCCCAGCTAACATTGAAAAGAAAACCCAACTTACTGTCTTGTAGACAGAAGACCTAGGAATGAAGGTGACCTAGGCTCCAGTGATAGCAGCATCACTCCAGGCAGATGGGTGAGTGATCACAAGGACACAGTCTTACAAGGTGGCCTTGAAAGTATATGAGATGCTAGCTGACAAGCCCTGGTCACACAGCAGGAACCCAGTGAGTTAGGGCTCTTGTTGGGGGACCTGCTGGCACAAAGGAACAGCATCTTCTCCCATTTCTCGGAATTCTAACTCCATGGAGCACTGGTCTCCCCCACCCATGCTCAGGGTTTGTCTCTTGTTTAGTGAGAGCTCATCTAAAAACTTGGTTTATTTGGAGAATCTAGCTCTACACAAACAAATGGGAAACAATGCTGATTCATTTATTATTTATTTATTCATTTATTATTTATCACCATTCATCTTTCAGTCATTCGCTTATTTCCCCATTTTCTGTAACAAACCCAAAGTTGATTATAATATACATAATAACTCGATTTCTTTAAAAATACCAAGCAAAGTATGCAATAAGTCAGGTGAGCAAAGAAGTGGCTGGTATGAGCTAAAACTTGGCTCTGAAGCTGGTTTGCATTTAAAGATGGCAGTTTGAGCTCAGGGACTTCATCCCTGCCCCACCCTTAAACCTTCCCACTGACTTCACCTTCACAATCAGAGAGAAATTCTGGGGCTAAGCTGGAAAATGATGCTACTGTCCCCGTGGGTCAAAAGTAAGCAGGACTTTTCACAGGTGCGTGACTGGTGGAATTGGCCTGTCTTAGGAGTGCCCAAGTCAAGCTGTGAGAGAGCAGGGGTCAGAATATCTTGCTGCAATTATCTTTGAAAAATACAAAATGCCATAGCAACTTTGACTACTTCACCATTATTGTTGGGGATGCGTTATTATTTCAATTAATGAACTAGTTCAACTCACTGACATGAAGATGTCATCATTTATTGTTCATCAAAATAAAATCAATAAGGAGTCACTGGGGTATTCTTCATGATGAAACATAAGCAGAAGGTATCACTCTTAATTAGTGAACGTTAAAAACACAGTGTAGATGCCAACAGCTCTGGGTCTGACAGGTGTGGGATCTATGGATTTTATACCGTGTTCCCTAGCAGTGCCCAGATTCTCTTGTAGAGGTGGGGAAGAAGGAAGCTTTTATTTCATGATTTCCACCGTCACCAGAGCAGCTTGGATTTTTCTTTGTTTGTGTTTTATTGCATGCTCAGTCATGTCCCACTCTTTGCAACCCCATAGACTACAGCCTGCAAGACTCCTCTGTCCATGGGATTCTCTAAGCAAGAATACTGGAGTAGGCTGCCTTTTTCTCCTCCAGGGGATCTTCCTGACTGAGGGGTTGAACCCACATCTTCTGCATCTCATGCACTGGCAGGCAAACCCTTTACCACTATCCCATCTGGGAAGGCCTTTGCGTTGTATTACATATCTGAAAAGCATTACAACAGCCTCGATCTAATGCAATCCCCATGTTTACAGATAAGAAAATTGAGGCTGGTCTCCCTGGCACCTGCCTGGAGTCCCTTAGCTACCTGAGCACCTTGCCCCACCCAGGACCCAGACTCACACCTTCCCCTGGGATCCTCGCTAACACATCAGGCAGCTGCCGCAAGTCTGAACTCACCTGCATTTCTGTAATTGAATCAGTCGGAGCTTCCTAGGCTTGGCCTTGATCACACACTGGGTGATTGGGTGGTTTTATTACAACCAAGTATAAAACTAGGCATAACAGGGCAGAACCACACAACACAGGCAGACCTGACATTATTCTCATAGGACTTGATGAAAAATGGAGATAGGACATGGTTTGAAGTTATTCCAGAAAGCAAAACACAAAACAAACTTCCTGAGGATAGAGCATTGCCCTCGGGGCATGTGAGATCCTCAGAGGCCTTTCATTCTTGCTGGATTTGCTAAATAATGTCAAGAACCAAAAATGTCAGTGACATCTATTACTAAAGACTACGGATTTTTTTTTTTTAAATGGTTAAAACCTGGGTTTTTACCTCTTGTTCAGCTTGGAGAAATGTCAGGACACGTAACATGTGAGACCAGCAAGCCCGAGGAGTGTCCGGGACAGGCTCGGAACCTTGGTATCTCAGATCCCTCATCTGGAATTCATTAGGTGGTAATATTATTAAGCTTCCAGTCGCATAGAAAGGAAAAAAAAAAACTGTATTCATTGGAAATGGAAGGTATGTGAGTGTCAGCAGCCAGGCCCTACCTCCAGGGACAAGGTTCTCTTAAAAGAAATGTTATTGCAACAACCAGTTTGTTTTCCTGGCGACTCCACCCCGTTTCCACGGGGTTGGAATATGCAGGGCATTGACCTCCCCATAAGCCCTGTCTCCTTCGTCTTTACCCCAGCCCTGTGGGGGACACAGGACACTTTCTAGAAGGTCTGACAAGCTGTGAACTTGGCTGATGTCACCCGGCCAAGAGGTAGCAAAGCTGAGTCCAGAAAGCCACCCTGGGGCTCCTGGCCCTGTGCCCCATCCCAGGTCCCCTCCACATTCCCAAGCCCCGGCTGCTTATAGACTGAACTGCGGGCCCCCAGATTTATATGTTGAAGTCCTAGCCTCCCCCCCACCTCAGCTCCCACGTGACTGTATTTGGAGATAGGGTCTTTAGGGAGGTAATTATGCTTAAATGGGGTCAAGAGGGCGGGGCCCTAACTGGGACTGTGGCCTGATCAGAAGAGCAAGAGGCCCCAGAAATGTCCCCTTTCTCTCTCCCTTCTCCCCAGACACACAAAAGGAAGGCCACATGAGGACACAGTGGGAAGCCGTCTGCAAGCCAAGAAGCAGGCCCTCACTGGAAACCGAGCACCTTGACCTTGAACTCCTGGCTTCCAGAACTGTGAGAAAGTAGACGTGTGCTGTTTAATCCGCTGGCAGGCAAACTTTGTTGTGGTGGCCCAAACAGGCCAAGAGAGCCACTCTCACCCAAATCCACAGGGTGTGAGTAGAAGGCCTTAGAGGCCAAGGGGAAAGGTCCCTGGAAGTCAGGGCCAGAGGCATGAACGAGGAGCCCACAGACCCATATTTGGCGTGGGTAAGATCGCTTGCTATAGGAGAACTGCGCTCTCGTCCAAATTCATGTGTCAGAGCCCTAACTCCTTCGAATGCAACCACGTTTGGGGAGAGGGCATTTAAAGACAATCACAAGCTGAGGTGGTTAGAGTGAGCCCTCCTCCGATCTGACTGGTGGACACCAGGGATGCGCGCATGCAGAGAGAAGGCTGTGCAGACACAACGAGAAGGGAGCCAGGCGCAAGTCAAGGAGAAATGTCTCAGCAGAAATCAGCCCTGTCGACACCTTGACCTTGGACTTCCTGCCTCCAGACAGTGCAGAACCAAACTTCCATTGTTCAAGTCCAGTCCGTGGTGGCCCGAGCAGAGGACAACCAAGGAATCCTGCAAGAAGTCAGGATGCTGGTGAGCTGTAAGTCCAGGTGATAGAGGACGGAACCACGGAGAGCTGGGGGGCGGCGGGGGGGAGCAGAAGGCACCCTCCAGGGAGGCACCACGTCAAGTAGACACTTCCTGGTGAGGCCATTCACCAGCGAAAAGTCAGGGCTGTTTCTATGGAGCCGTGGAGTCCAGGCCAGGCTGGATGGAGTCAGCAGGAGGATGAATGTAGGGGGAGTAAACAGCCCTTCAATATGCTTGGCGTCAAGGGCAGAAATGCTGAGGAAGTGGTGTGAAGGGGACTGAGCATCCAGGGAAGACTTTTAAATTCTGCTTTCTTATGTTTTCAGCAGAGAGCATGTGAATTACGTGAGAAACTCAAGACTGCTTCTGTGGACAGAGGGGAGTAGCACGTGGCTGGCATGGGACGTGTCCTACAAGATCTGACCAGACAGTACAGCACACTCAGCAAGGAGTGTGCAGAGAATTTTTCCAGAGAACTGTGGGCTGCATTAAGGGACTGAAAGGGGGTGCTGAGACACCCAAGTGGAAGAAAGTGAAAGTGTGATTCGCTCAGTGGTGTCCGACTCTTTGCGACCCCATGGACTGTAGCCCACTAGGCTCTTCTGTCCATGGGATTCTCCAGGCAAGAATACTGGAGTGGGTTGCCATTTCCTTCTCCAGGGGATCTTCCCGACCCAGGGGTTGAACCCAAGTCTCTCGCATTGCAGGCAGATTATTTACTGTCTGAGCCACCAGGAGACACCCAAGGACAGTGATTTAAACATCCAGAGCTGAAGGGAGGAGAGAGAGAAAAGGCGATGCCCGCACCGTGCTTGTCTACTGAGGCTGAGGAGGGGAAGGTGCCCGACAGAAGGCAGGCATCAGAGGACCTGGCACTTCTGGACCCACAGCATCATCAGGGGAGGGTCTGAGAGCAGGGCCAGATGCCTCTTCCACCTCTCATCTGCTCTAGAAGACAAGCCCAACCAAGGACCAAGGGCAAGAATGCCCAGTGAAGAGGCCAAAGGGGCCATGCCTCCACATACAGGGCAGAGCTGATCATGGACGTGGGGGTTAATAGACAGGAATTGTGTTCCCCCCCCAAAAAAAATGCTGAAATCCTAACCCCGAGGACCTCAAAATGTGACCTGACTTAGATACAAGGTCGTGGCAGATGTAATGAGTAAGATAAGGTCACCGTGGCACAGGGTGGCCCGACTCCAGCATGACTGGTGTTGGTATAAAAAGACAGCTGCGTGAAGCTGGACACACAGGGAGAGCCCTGTGTAAAGACAGGAGATTAGCGTGAGGATCCACGAGCCCTGGAAGGCCAGGGATGGCCGCCAGGGACTGGAGCGAAGAGAAAGGTGGGGGTCAGGTCCTCTCCTAGGGCCTCCCAGGAAGCAAAGCCCTGCTGGCACCTGGGTTTCCAGCCTCTGGAACTTTGAAATAATGCTTTCCTGGGGTTTTAAAGCACCAGTTTGTGAGGCTGGCCCTGGGAAACTAATACAGAGGGATAAAGAGGCTAAGGGGCAGCTTTGGGAAACAAGGATGCACAAAGTCCCTGGCTGGGCTGAAGAGTCAGGAGAGAGATGCAAGAAGTCAGACTTCTGTGAAGAAAGAGGAGGGGGCGTTGAGCATGGCGTGGGTTCCCAGAAAGAAACGGAGGGCGCTTGCTTCTCTGCTTTCTCCGGGGTCCTTGGCCAGGCGTCAGGGGTAGGGGCTGAAGTAGGAGTTGAGGAACCAGGGCAGAGCTGGGCACATGTGGCAGGGAATGGCCAGGAAGACTGTGGAAGAAGGACATCATTTCCGAGGGTCTAGGGGGACCCGCCGGATTAAACACTGTCCCCTTGCAGCACCAGTCTTCACAGTCGTGGGATTTTTCTCCAGGGGCAACCATCCTGGTACATGCCAAGGTGTAGGCTGTTGGTATCAATTGGAGGTGCGGACTTGCAGGGTAGACCCTGAGAAGAAGGGCTACCCATTAGGACTCTGCCACGAAGGAAATGTTAGGGCCACCAGCCATATCTGGCTACTGAACACTCTAAGCTGCGGTTGCAACTGACAAACTGAATGTGTTCCACTTTCATTAATTCCAATTTAAACCACAGGTGGCTCTTGGATACCATAGTGGATCCAGGGTGTGCGAGCCATGGTGGCAAAGAAAAGGCCAGTTTCAGCCAAGGATCTGGACCTGCCAAGCCGGAGGCCAGGCTGGGGGCTCATCCAGACGAAAGAACAGGCTGAAATCATTAGAGTCTCTCTTCCCTGAATTAACCCCTCAAAGGGAAAGCAGCCAGTGGCCTAGAAGCTGGTGGATAATTTTTAGGAGTCAAGTTGTGCTGGGGTGTGAACCCCGGAAAGGAAGGCCATTCTCTAACAGCTTCTCTCAGTTGGCTGAGCTCACTGCACCCTCCGAGTACCTCCTGCTCCCGTTATGTGCCGGCAGCTTTCTGCAAAGTCTTAAAACGTCTCAGATGTGCTGAAGAGCTGTGTCCTAGAAAGTTACCGGCCTGATATTTTCATGGCGTTTTATCGGCTCCTTGGATCCTTTCCCCAACATTTTAAGAAATCCCTTGAGGGGGATAAGATGCCTGTTGATTAATTAAACTCAGTAACCAGCCACTTGCCCCCTCCTGGGGCTTGTTAAGCCACAGAGATTCCATAAAGGAGTCCCCGAAGGAACTGGGACGTCTGGAGAAAAATATTTAATCACCTTTCCATCATCCACTAAATTCCTCGCTGGTTTTCTTGATGACAAAATGCATTTTTGGAAACTTGGCAGCTCCTACCCATGCCCGTGTTCCCTCCCCAATAAAGTCTTGAGAGCCTTCAATGGAGGGCCTGTGCATTACAGAACAGTGAGCTGGGATGCGGCCTCCGGGCAGAGGGGACCCAACCCAGACCTGCTGACTCTTCTTTCTGTCTTCTTCCATAAGTCCTGTCACCTCCTGAACACCACTGACCCAGAGGAAAGCAAATACGCTGACCCTTCTTCCCAAAGGTCTGCCAAGTTTTCCCCATGGTGTATGCTCAGATGCAAGACAAGTGAAAGAACTGTGAGCAGTCACAGAAAAGAATTCTAAGGACACAAGAAAAATAAATGGTAGGAAGTCTGTGCTCGTGCCAGCAATGGAAAAATACACACACTGGTACCTGTTAGAGCCACTGATAAGCGGTCCTTTGAAGAGAGTCGGAAATGCGGCCACGGGGCCAGGGTACCACAGTCCCACACACACAAGGAGGGTGCTCAGGCTCCCAGATGCCAGAGGGCAAGGAGGCCAAGGGTCTGCCATGTGTTTCCAAGTGATAAAATGTAAAAGGCTGATGACAATTTAGCTTACCCAGTATTTTTCCTGGATTGATTTAAAAAATTAAAAAAAAAAATATGCAAGCCCTTTGTTTTAGCTGGTCGTGGTCTCTGAGCTGCCAGCCCCAGGACCACGTGGTTCCACAGCCTCTCCACCCTAGCCCAGAGAGCTGTGGCACGGGAGAAAAGGATCCTTCTGTGGTCTGTGAAATTTTCATACATAGACTCAGTGTTCTGGGTTCCCCCCACCCCATTCATTCAAACCTAATTGGCAAAAAGTCATTCCAAGAACCCTTATTAAATGCTGTCATTTCAGATGTGAGAGTGTAATGGTTATGATGTCATTTGGGGATTTTGAAAAACAACATTTTTTTTTTTTTCAAAATCTGTGAAGTTGGCCTACCCTCTTGAAGTTTGGGTGTTGTCTCAGTAAAATGAATCTCCCCAGGCAATGTGTTTAGTGGGGAGTGGGCTGGTCCACCCACACACAGGCGACCAAAACAGCAGTATTTCTCTCTCACCAAATAGCCCGTGAGGTTTCTCTTACTAAAGCAACATCTAAAGCTTACCTCTGGCTCCTGCTGGTTAAAAATCATTCTAGCGCCCGACTAGGGAGCAGGGTTTCATGATGAATGGACTCATTCTCTGTAGTCTGTTTGGTAGCAGAAGTAAGGCGCTCATAAGCGTCAGAGCCAGACAAGGTAAGTAACTCTGGCTTGTGGGTTTTGTTCTCAGTAGGAAAAAGAAACCATTTAAAGTAATATTTCACGATTACCTCTTCTGAAAGCTACTTGACAGGTACCAGGATGAAGGTGGGATTGGGGAGACGGGCCCAAGGCTGGTTTAGAGGCTGTCCCATTGTCCGTCTGCAGCAATGTGTCCACTATAGGATGCTCACAGAACGTGAGAAGGTAGGGTATTGACAACACGGGTTTTGCTGTGAAGACTGCTGTTATTTACAGATCCGTCCAATCTTCAGCCCCCACCGCCAGCCGCTATTCCCCACAGAAACACTGCAGACAATTAGAGAGGAGCCTGTCTACCCAGGGCTGTCGATGGTAAGTCCTGGTACAATTTATGTTGTTTGGTTTTCATTAAGGAAGCCGCAGATAGTTGCTTTCAAAAACCCAACCTGCCCTGAGGATAGACGTGCTAAGTCTTGGCCAAGTTTATGAGAGTTTCATGAAAGCATGTAAATCCATCAGCTGGATCTGAGTAAGCGAAGTCCCTTGGTTCCCTCTAAGGGCAGGAGTCTCATTCACTCATTCCTTAATTCAGAAAATATGGATGAATCTTCCCGTGTTTAGACACTAGAAGGACCCAAAGACACCAAGATGAGCAGGACAGTCTCCAGATTAATGGCTCCACTGCCCTCCTCCCAACTCCCTTAGGGTGAAAAATACAGTAGAAGTTAGAGAACATTCAAGTGCAACCAAACCCAGACCCTCTTATGTGCCAGGGTACTTGCAGGTGGGCATGGCTCCCAATGTTTACATCCCTTCTCTGTCACACCTGAGACTGAAAACCAAGCAAAGGAGCGTCAAGAGGGCCAGGTGTTCAGGGGCAGAACAGGGTGGGGCGAGAGCGGCCCTTATGTGCAATGTGGAGTAGATTCTGATTAAGGCCCTTCAGGGAATTCCACCTCCTCCAGGCAGCCCTCAGGGGTCTGAAAGGCAAGCTGGAGCCCCATCCCTCTGCCTCAGTGTTGCTCCAACAGACTGAGTTAATTGACTTTGGGGGAATGGCGCCTGATCATGACTTACTCAAACCCTGGCTAAGACAGAGGGTTACGAAAACTGAGTCATCATAGGTGGGGTCAAGAATGTTTTTTATTTTCCCCACTGTTACCAATTTTTAGAAATATGTGAATACTTCAAATATTATGCACGTGACCACAGGGCAGGGTTTTAGAAACTAATCACAGAGGGCTATTAAAATAGAAAAGAACTCGGCATTTGAAATGTAAGAACAAACAACTTCTGGTAAATATGCTTAGAAGGAGGGATGATGTGGAAAGACTCCTCCTTGAGAAGACCAAGCAGGCTGCAGCGCAATCAGGAATCACCCGGTCAACTTAGAATCTGCCAAGGTTGCGGACTGTGAAATTGAAACAGTGGATGGATTCATTTAATAACCATCCTCTGCGACTCCCATGGGCAGGGTCTACAGTGGACACAAGGAAGTCCCAGAGGTGTCCAAGCCTGTGTATCACAAACGTGCTCCCCTATCCTCAACTGTCCTTTCACGATAATGTTGAACATTGGAGGAAATTCGAAAAAGAAGGCTGTTGGACAAGGGGAAAGGGGAGCCAGACCGGAAGGGACAAGTGTGCTAGGCTGTGTGTTACAAAGTGAAAATCTGTGTGCCCGACACATAGTGAGGCCAAACAAACTGAAAGGTTGGAGTTTGGACCAGAGACGGGTTTATTGTGCGGGCCTTGCAAGGAGGTGGGTAGATCATGCCCTGAAAAACTTAGAACTCCTGAAAGATTTTAGCAAAACATTTTTAAAGGCAAGGTGAGGGAGGAACATGGTTGATTGTTGCAAACTTCTTTCTCGTGTGTGTGTGTCTATGGGTGGGGTTTTTTCCCCCAGTTTTTTTTTAAGTTTATTTCTTTTCAGTTGAAGGATAATGGCTTTACAGCATTGGGTTGGTTTCTCCTTGGTCTTGGAATCCTTTGTTCCTGCAGCTGTCCATGTAGGTCAGTCACCCTGTCCTGTAAACCTCAAAGAGGGCAGATGTTATCCTCTGTGTTGCAACTTTTTTTCTCCATATGAATGGAAGAGTGCTTTACTGTTAGAGGTCAGAGCCTTGAGAACGGGCTCTTCTGTGTATTTCAGGCTCTAGGCCACATTCTTTCATGAAAGAGACAGCATGACTACGTACAGGCAACAAAGCCCAGGGTTAAAGGAGGAGAAAGAGATCCAACATGGAGTCAGACCTGTTCTTCCCTATTACATGTGCAGCCAGGGCGATTTTGTATTGTCTTAACTCTCCCACACTCTTTGAGATGGATGCTAGTGTGGGATCCACACTCTCGAGGAAAGGATGAAGGCTCAGATCTCTGAGTCACTTGTCCAGAGCAAGAGTATGGATCTAGGTATGTCTGATGACACCATCTCTGAACCAGAATGTTCTAGACCAGCAGAGGAAGGCTTCCTTGGGGGATGGGCAGTACACGCTTTCAGAGTTGGGCTGTGAGCTTGGTGGTCCAGACCAGGGGAATCCAGAATGAGTCTGGCTCGCTGAGATGCTGGCTCCCAGGTCTGAGTTGGCAGGATCCAGGAAGCCCGGGTGGTATCGGGCCCACCCTGGAGCCCAGGATGTTCAGAGAAACACACCCGAAGGTGGAGTGACGCACCACCTCATCTGGCCCGAAGCCGGACCTGCGCCCAGCAATCATCACCTCTCAGGCTTGGCCAGTTTCTTGGAGCTGGCTTAGAAACCACACGGGCCTGCTCTGACTGCACGTTCCCTCACTGAGACGTGCGTTGCCAGAAAGAGCGTCATTTCCCGTGTTGCTGTGACTGCCTGTTAAGTCAGGGAGCCTCTGTGAGGTCCACTTTGTTGCCAGCCTCAACATGAGGCCTGGAGGTACAGAGAGGCAGAAGGGGCCTCCCTGGTTGACCGTCTCCAGGATTATGATTGAGTGAGAAGCTAACCGCAGGGAAACATACCCAGTGCACCCTCTGCTGAGCCTTCAAATCTATGGGCATCTTCTAGATCGAGGAACCAAAAGTAGACCCTGCACAGACGCCAATAGCTCCCATGGCCATCTGTTAAAGGAAATTCTGATCTGTGATTGGAAAGCAGAAGAAAGTTGGCCGCCTCTCAATACAGAACCTTCACAAAGTCTCTGATTGGCTTAATCTCCATTTCAGACATTTCAGAATTTTTCACCAAAAGCAAGCCGGCTTTGGTGTCCGGCTTCACAGCCTGCCCTACCTACACCCAGGATCTGGCTTCTGAGAAAGAGCTTTCTATCCACATGCCATAGATATCATTTTTATGACCAAACAGGAAAAAGAATGGTCAGTTTAACAAACTTCAAGTGATCTTAGAAGATTCGACCCAGCCTCAGAAAGAAAAGATCTGGGGAGGGACTTCCCTGGTGGTCCAGAGGTTGAGAACCTCCCAATGCAGGGGCGCAGGTTCCCTCCCTGGCCAAAGAACTAAGGCCCCACACGCCTTGGAGCAACTAAGCCCATGAGCCACAGCTAGAGAGGCTGCATTCCCCATCAAAAGGTCCCATATGCCACAACTAAGACTCTACGTAGCCAAATAATAAAATAAAAATATTTTTTTTAAAAAAAAAGAAAAGATGGGGAAAATGAACTGCAAAGTAAAAATCAGTGCACTCCCTTTGCTTAGCTTTAAACCCTCCCCTTCATCTTTTCCTTCCTTTGAGTGGAACCCCAAAGGTCCAATTTTCTGTTTTCAGATAGTCCCCCTGGGCTGCATTCCTGCTTGGTCTTTGTATAACTTCTGACTTTGGCATATTCTCTAAAATAAATCTGTATTTCATCAGGTGTATCTGCTCTTGAAATCAAAGACTTGAGGACTTCACAGCTCAGCAAAGAGAGAGAAGGACACAGAATTTTTTTGCAAATTGGGTCCTTTTTCTGGAGGCAGCTGGTAGAAGAGGCCTCAAAAGCAGCCAGTCCTAGGTTCAGACTGAGGCTTCGCCCCCTTACACGCTCTGTGGGGGTTTCTTTAACATGAAGCAGGGGTGGCAATTATGTTCAGTCTAGATTCGATGAGATGACATTTTTGACAGACTCACCCTGCACTGAACACCTACACGGGGGCTTCCTCCCTCTCGCTCCCTCTCAAACCTCAGGCTGCACCGGGCTCCACTCCAGACCTGGCCACCACCCAACCCACCATCTCCAGCCGGCTGCTCCCGTGGTATCATTGTTGGAGCTGCCAAGGAACCAAAACTTGAGCAAAACCACTGGGAGCTTCTGCTTTTGTCCACCAAGAATTCAGGAGGCTTTTTGTTAGTTTGTTTGTTTTGTTTTTTTAAATTGGAGTGGGTTGCCATTCCCTTCTCCAGGGGATCTTCCCAGGCCGGGGATGGAACCTGGGTCTCCTGCTTTGCAGGCAGATTCTTTACTGTCTGAGCCACCAGGGAAGTCCCTTTTCACTTTTTCATTGTCATAGTTGATTTACATTTCTGCTATACAACAATGTGTATAATACAATAATTAATTATAATTATAATACAATAATTCCATTATTATCTACATACATTCTTTTTTGTTCTTTTCCATTATGGCGGTGGTGGTTTAGTCTCTAAGTCATGTCCGACTCTTGTGACCCCATGGCTGTGGCCCGTTAGGATCCTCTGTCTATGGGATTTCCAGGCAAGAATACGGGAGTGGTTGCCATTTCCTTCTCCAGGGGATCTTCCTGACCCAGAGACCGAACCCAGGTCTCCTGCACTGCAGGCAGGTTCTTCACCGACTGAGATACCAGTCAGTATTATGGTTTATCACTATAAATCACAATAAGCCATCATGTTTTTTTTCTGTGAATCATGTGGGCTTTATACTACTTTATAAGCTGAAGCACATGGAAGTATTTCTTTCACTTGCACACGAAGAAAAGAAAACCCCTATCCTATTTAGTATCTTGGTCTTCAGGTCTCTGAGCAGGAAACCGTCGGACACTACGGAAGAGCGAGGGAAATAAGGAGCACATCGCGGCCCCCAGGGCCGTCAGCTGTCGTTTCTGAATGCGCCTAGAGGACCTGGCCCAGGACACACTGTTCAATGGGCTTAGACCACAGTTCCCGCTTTCAGTGTTTATTGTCACCACGTCGCTCTGGAGGCAGCAGACTCTAGTGTGAAGAGCTTGGGGCTTAGCGTTAAAAGCGCCGTTCTCTTCTTCCGTTCATTCATCTGTTTATTTGACGGCTGTGCTCTGAGTGGCTGGCACAGAGCAGGCACGGGGCTGGGCGCTGGGTGAGCAGCAACGACCTGGTTCCTGATTCAGGGCACTCACATCAATCGGAGGACACAGAACAGGAAGAGAGACAGAGGCAAGGGGCCCAGGACCCAGAGGGACCACAGCTTCTGTGTCTACACCGACCCCGTCCTGAGTGAACTCGCGGATCGGACGTCATGCCGCACAGTGAATGCACTTTCTCTGAATTAGTCCTCAAAACAAGCCCATGAAAAAGTCACCACCCGTATCCCCACGTGATGGTCATCAAAACCAGGGCTCTAAGATGCTGTGAAACTCTCCCAAAGTCACACAGAGCTGACGGGAGGGTAAGACCCAGACCTGCAAGCCTCCCCAGACTCCAGGGCTTGGCGATCGCTTCCCATCTCTCTGTTTCACTTCAGACCTGAGTTTTCCACCCACGTCCCTTTCTGCATTGTCTTCGATTTAAAGCCCCTGAGGCACCTTGATGGTGTGGGTGGGGAGGTAAAATAATTAATGCATGCATGAGTATGATTAATAAATTTCACTGTTTTCTATACAAGGAAGTACTTGGTGAGCTGAGCAAGATTTTGACCCATTTTAAACAGATCTGAACTTCATTTGAGGCTGAGATCTGGTCACTTATTAAACATGACTTGTTCCGCTGATTTGCAGATTCTTTTGTGCAGCCAAGCTTAGCCACGTGAGGTTCATAAGAGCTGCAAGGAGTCCTGTCCTGCCCAGTTTCCACTCCCCTAGGGGCTCCCCAGCCCAGGGTGCTGCTGCTTCCGGGTCTACTGGAGCCACTGCTCAGCGGGACCTGATTCCATGAGAGTAGGACAGCCTCAATTTTTGCGGTTTTGAGCCACCCGGTGGCTCAATGGTAAAGAATCTGCCTGCAATGCGGGAGACCTAGGTTCAATTCCTGGGTTGGGAAGATCTGCTGGAGAAGGGCATGGCAACACACTCCACTATTCTTCCCTGGAGAATCCCATGGACAGAGGAGCCTGAAGGGCTGCAGTCCATGGGGTCACAAAGAGTCTGACATGGCTGAGGAACTAACACTTTCTAACCTGCATGATGATTTGGCACAAGACTCAAGACGACCAGGCCCACTTGCCCCCGGCGTGTCCCCTGGCTGCTCATGCTTGCCTTTGGTGGCCTGGAAACAGATCTAATTGCCACTCCCCTGTTACTAAAGGTGCCCATGGATCAGTTCAAATCCACAACCTCAGGCTCTTCCTCAAGTGGTTATAAATGGGTCCATCTTCGGTTCAGACGTCTCTTCCAACTTGATTTTCCCAGGAGATGCGGGACACATTCCCCAGAACGGGTGGAAATGTGCTAGAGGAACTTTCCTGGATATTGTGCAAGTCAAGGATGAGTAAATAATCACAGAGGAGACCCTCTCCTCCCCTCCACTTCCCAAAGGGAGAGCTGCTAATTCAGCAATTCAGTCGCAGCACAATCTCACAATTTTTGTGCAGTCTCACGATTTCACTGCAAGCCACTGATGCAAAGTTACTTTCCCAACAGCTGTCTTCCCCAGCCCTTGAAAAACATGCTGACCCTATGGCAGTCTCTCCTGAGGCCGGGTTTTCCAGGATGCTCACAGCCCAGGGTGGATCTAAGATGGGCTCAGACCACCGCTGGCCTCCCCTGTTGGCCTCTGGGGTGCTCAGTCTTACCAGAAAGAAAAACTCAACTCTAGGACTCTGTGGCCACCCAAATGCTCCTCTGGGTGTTCGAGTCAACATCCTAACCTGAGTGACCATGAGACTCCCTGGGGAAGTTTTAAGACCTGTGGATTGTGGGGTCCACCCAGGAGTTCCTAAACTAAAACACCCACAGGTGGACCCCAGGAGTCGCTTTGGTTTCAGACCTTCCCAGGGAGCGTCTTTGATGCCTGATGCCAGGCTCAGAAACTCTGCCGTGTTCCACGTGAGCGCTGCCTGCGAAACCAGCTCCGGGGCCAGAGACACATGACCAGTGTGGAATGGGTCCCACGGCCAACAGAGCTGAAAGGGGTTCTTCACCTCCAGACTTTCTGACCCTGGGACATACCAGGATGCACCTGCCATTCCCACAATGCAAGGCGGCTGACAAGCGCTAAGTCATGTCCAGCTCTTTGCGACCCCAGGGACTGTAGCCCACCAGGCTCCTCTGTCCACGGGATTCTCCAGGCAAGAATACTGGAGTAGGTGGTCATTTCCTTCTCCAGGGGATCTTCTCAATCCAGGGGTCGAACCCGGGTCTCTTGAGTCTGCTGCATTGGCAGGCCAATTCTTTGCCAGTAGCGCCACCCGGGAAGCCCAGCTCTCTCTAAAAGTGAGTGGTCACAGAACCCCCTTTCTCCACGAGCACTGGGACTCTGGCTGCCCTGGGCACCCCTGGAGAAGTGCCGCTGGGACAGAGCGCTGAGCATCACTTCATCCCTCATCCCCACAGTAGCCTGTGCTCCTCGGAGCCAGGGCACCGCTCCCTGGAGCATAACTCGGCTGAAATCCGATACCCCAAGGACAATCCCTCAACCTCCACCAAGACACTTGCCCTGGGCTGTGTCTGTTTCTTCTTCATAAGACAAGTGCTGGCCTGAACCCCAGAGTCAGCCATATGAGAAGCTGTCTGTAACCTGTGACCAAGGACCCTGGGTCTCTGGGGTTTGGTCACAGAGGAGGGTGATGACGAGGCTGGTCTTCTCATGATTTGTTTCACCCAGCAGGCACTCGAACCAGGGAGGTAAATGGGCAGGGTCCCCAGAGCAAGCTGAGCCCAAGTGGTCCAGAAATGACAAATTGATTAAGTCAGCCTCCAGGCAGGCAACCAGTGACCACACCTAATTACTCAGTGACCGCTCAGGGCCTGACTGTTGGAATTCCACACCCATGAGTCACTTGCTCCCCTTTGCTGCTGGGCTGTGTCTCCTCCTCCAGCCTGCTTGTTAGTGCCTCTGCATAGCTGGTGGCTCTGCCAGCGCTGTGGCCTTTGGGCACCATCAAGCAACTCAGCCCTGAGTGCTAGCGAGGAGGTATTCTAGGTCCCAGGATTCTACATGGGCAGCATTGGAAATGAGGTGGAGCTTTGGGCTTCCTTGGTGGCTCAGACGGTAAAGCGTTTGCCTGTAATGCAGGACACTTGGGTTCAATCCCTGGGTTGGGAAGATCCCCTGAAGAAGGAAATGGCAACCCACTCCAGTACTCTTGCCTGGGAAATCCCATGGATAGAGAAGCCTCGTAGGCTATAGTCCACTGGGTCACAAAGAGTCAGACACAACTGCACGACTTCACTTTCTTTCTTTCTTTCTTTACCCATGCTAGTGTCAAGTACAGAATTTACTAAAAAGAAAACAGAAAAGAAAAAGATCAAGTGTGAGGGGGTAGGAGTGATGGGTGGGAATCAGGAATGCCCCTGCACTCCCCTACCAAGGGCAGGAGACTTTGTCAGGTTCAAAGGCAGGATTCGCTGATTCAGAGTCTGGCCGGGAACAAGGACCCCACACCCGTCCTTGAGTAGAGAGCAGGTGGCTGTTCAGTCGCTCAGTCGTGGCCGACTCTGCGGCCCCAGGGACTGCAGCACATCAGGCTCCCTTGTCCTCCACCATCTCCTGGAGTTTGCTCAAACTGATGTCTTACTGAGTCAGTGATGTTATCTAACCATCTCATCCTCTGTCGTCCCCTTCTCCTTCCACCTTCAATCTTTCCCAGCATCAGGGTCTTCTCTGTGAATCAGCTCTTCAGCATCAGGTGGCCAAAGTATTGGAGTTTCAGCTTCAGTATCAGTCCTTCCAATGAATATTCAGGACTGATCTCCTTTAGGATGGACTGGTTGGATTTCCTTGCAGTCCAAGGGACTCTCAAGAGTCTTCTCCAACACCATAGTTCGAAAGCAGCGATTCTTCCAGGGCATGTAGTACAGGGAACTTGGTAAACAGTGCTGACCGTGCTAAAGAGTCATTCAAGGCCGATGAGGCCACCTGGAGATCAGCACTGGGGTGGAGGTGGTACCTGAGCGGAGACCAAGTCCACCCAGCGGAAGAGGCTCTGTGGTCAGGCACAGCCAGTGGGAGTTAGGATTATAGACACAATATAGCCCCTGCTGGAGACATTGACCAAAGCAGAGACAGGGAGGAAGGACAGCCTGGCTCCCACCCTCTCACTGGGCCCAGCCTCTGGCCCAGGGTGGCCAGAAGCCAGTGACCAGGGGTCCCCAAAACCGTGGTTTGCAGAAGTCAAACCTTTAGTGCAAAACATTTGGGAGAATGACTCTGACATTCCCGTGAAGGGTGAGCTGGATGGACAGAGGTAAGGTAAGGGACCAACCAACAAAAGAAAGCTAGAAAGGGCTTAAACTGAAGGCCCTGATGGGAGAATGATGGAGTGACTGCAGACTATGAGGACAGACAAGCCCATGAGACAGCTTGCTTGAACTTGAACTTTCCATGTGACACAGCAGGTGGACAGCACTGACTCACCCCCTTACCACCCCATCTCAGTCAGGGTCCAAACAGGAGAAGAAATTTAAATAGGGAAGTTTTAATGTAAAGCCATAAAGTACAACAAGGAATACCTGGCATACCTTCCCAAAACCTCACCACAGGGCAGTAGAGAAAATAAAAAGAAACATAAATACATACATACACGCATGTGTGTATCTGTATATATGCACGCATGCTCAGTCGCTCAACCATGTCTGACTCTGCACATTCATTTACCTTCACCTCATGTTTTACTTGCCACCTTTTAAAACTGGAATGAAATCAAAAGGCCTGCAGGGGGAGAAATCACTAAGAAACAAATCTATTTACACCACAAGTTCCAGAAGGCCTTGGGAATTTGAGCTCCCATGTACCAGTGAGTGGGGGATGTGGCCCAGTGGTGAGGTGTTTACCGGCAGTTCATACCAGTTTGCAAGAACCAGCAGCGACACGTTCAGGACTTTTGTGAGTCAGCTTTTGAAAGCGGCCATTATCAACACTTTAATTACAGAAACTTAGAATTTAAAGCATTTTCTGTAAAACCATGTAGAAGGTCCTCAGAACGCATCACTTCCTAATTCTTCCATCACGTTTCACTACTGTCCTTTCTCGAGGGTCTCTTGTATCTACATGGTGGATGTGCTACAAGCATCTCTGACAGACTCTGCCTTCAGGGACGTCACACGATGGCTGGAAATGGACCATGAGGGGAACCCTGGCCACACGGGAATCGGCAGACACTAGACGCCAGGGCTGATTTCTCCCCTAGAAAGGAGTTGTTTAACATTTCCTAAGGCGCCCCTGGGTGAGGCTGAAAACATACCGTCTTGGACCCTCCTGTCCTGCTCCTGCTTCACACTCTGTCTCCATCCAGACAGAAGAGTAAGGGTCTCCTGTCAGGGGTGGGTGGACTGAATCGGGGTCTGGGCTGTGGGACCTCAGGCACAGCAGATCGTCTTGAAAATAGAGCCATTAAGCAAAATTATCCCCCTGGATGGTAAGACTCAGTGGGCATAAGACAAAGGGCTAAAGAAAGGGGCGATTGAGAAAAAGTGCCCTCCTGGATGGTGAGTCTCGCCCGCCAGCCCTCTTCCCATTCCCCTTCCCTGGGTCCCTCTCCAGGGGGCCACGAATCAGGCTTATGCACCCAAACTGGAGGAGGGTCTGGAATAAGAGACCCATGTGAGATAAAGCCCCCAAGAACTCACTCTCAGGGCACCGAGGTGAAGCGTCTCGGTCCATCTGTGAGTCCTTCCACAAGCTTCGCTGGACGCCAGCGCCCCCACAGCGCATGGCGTCTCATTGTAAACTGTAGCTAGGTCACCAAAGAGCAGGAGCTATTCAAGAAAAAACCCTCATGTGAAAGTCAGAAGCCAAAACCAAAGCAGGCAAACGGGGAGAAGGGCTTGCCTGGAGCTCAGTCCACGCCAGGTCCTGTGCATGCGGGGCCGGGCTGGGAATCGGGACACGGGCTGACCATGTCCATCCCGTCAACGGGCAGGACCATCCCTGAGGTGGGCTGACCAGTGTCCCCCCAGGACAGGCCCATCTGGAGCCTGTGAGTGGGGCCTTCCCGGGGAATGGTCTTGGCCTGGGTGTGGCACCAGCACGTGGAGTCCATCCTGACTGAAGCCCCCATGCCCCCACGATGGCCACATTCCCTCAAGGGCACCCCCCGGACTCTTTCGGACCAGGAACCCCAGATCCCAAAAGCAGCAGGTTGGGGCTCCAGGTCTAGTCTTTGTAGCCACAGGCACAGACCAGGTGCAGAAGGCGGGCAGCAGGGATCACCCCTCCTGGGACACTGCACGCTCCTGGCCCCTCTCGGGGGTGCCTGAGTTGTGCTGTGTTCATGGCAGATGATCCAAGACTCTTTCATTTGCAGACCCCGGTGGGAGCAGGGAGAGACGCTATGGAAACCCTGGGAACTGGTCGACTAGAAGAGACCCTGAGAGCTCAGCTTTAGAAGGTGCTCTCTGCTCCGTCCACCCCCCGAACTGCCAGAGACCTTCCAGCCGCAGTCAGCCTGCACCACAGACGCTGAGCAGGACAGGAGTCCAGGCTCTCCCAGGACCGCCCATCCCACTGAAACACAGGTCCAGTGGTCCATCCCGCAGCTGGTGAGAGCTGACCGCACGTTCCCCAGAGCCTCCATCCATTGCCCAGGTCCTTGTCCTGAAACCCTATCTTCCGTCCTCAGGATGGGCGTGGCCCTGATGACCTTGGCTTCTGACCTAGAAACAGGCTCCTATCTGCTGCTGCTGCTGCTAAGACGCTTCAGTCGTGTCCGACTCTGTGCGACCCCATAGACGGCAGCCCACCAGGCTCCCCCGTCCCTGGGATTCTCCAGGCAACAACACTGGAGTGGGTTGCCATTTCCTTCTCCAATGCAAGAAAGTGAAAAGTGAAAGTGAAGTCTCTCAGTCGTGTCCTGTCACACAGCACTTAATAGCGTCAGTGTTGATTGACTTTTGGACACCTCAGATGCCTTCACTTTTCCTGGAAGTGTTTCCTTTTAACATTGACAGCATTCCCAAAGCTGTCCTGGGGGCTGCCAGCCCTTACCCTGTGCCCAGGGCCTGCCCACTGGAGTCCTGGCCACCCTAAGGTGGAGATGGGGCAGGATGTCTCTTTGCAGACATTCCCCCATCCCTCCTGGGGTGAATCGCTGCCTCCTCTCGGCTCTGAGCCTCCCCAGAGTCTTCTCACCATGCTGCCAGTAACAACGTCTCTGTATCTCGTCATCCATCTCTCCTTCCAGACATGGGATCACAGAAAACTAGGAAAACAGGCACTTCCCTGGCAGTCAAGTGGTTAAGAGACCATGCTTCCAATACAGGGGGCACAGGTTCGATCCCTGGTCAGGGAACTGAAATCCCACATGCTGCATGGCATGGCCAAAAAACTAAAAAATAAAACTTAAACATTAAAAAGGAAACACCAAAGCCCAAGCCGTCTCTAACATTTTAAAGATGAACCCAGCACCTGGCACACCGTGGGCGTTTGATAACGATGGCCTAATCCGTGATTGAGTAAATTAACAGGAGCCAGGGCGGAATAAACCACAGGGAAAGATATTCATAGACTGCACAGCTGGGCAACAGGCGATTTTTCATTGACACTCCAGCTCCGCACGAAATTCAAATTCTCATTAGAGCAGGGCCTAAAACACAATCCCCACTTTAACCACGATCCTGAGAAAGGCAGCGATGGGGGGACCTTAATGCGTTCTTCCTATTGACGACAGCCCCACGAAAAGGAATGAAAGGCTCAGCTTCAAACACTTTGCTGTGAAAGCCTAAAAGGAAGCAAATTCAGCGTGGTAGCGTGAGGCCTGGGCCCTTTCAGACACACCACGGCCACCGACTCGCCGGGTTTGCGACGCACCCCGTGACACGCCACCGTGCCAACCCTCATTCTGAGTCACCCAAGCAGATTTAATGCCCTTGCCACAATGACTCTCTCCGCCTGTTCTTCTGAACGTGGTTAAAGGGAAGATTCCGACCTACCTAGGAAAGGATTTTAATCAGTTTAGTTCCGGAAATAACTATGGAAATTCAGATTTTTCCATTCTACTGCTTCTGAACATTATAGTCTAACAAATGGCTGATGAAGCCCCCCTTTTTTTTCCACCCCCTCTTTTGTTCCCCCCAACCCATCAGGAGAAATGACATGATGGTCAGCCCTTCTGAATCCCACATGGAAAAGGCTGAGTGAATAAGCATATGAAAAGCCAGCAGAAATGAAGCTTCGGAAAATAAGAAAAACACCAACGTTGCCCATCACTTGTCACGCACCCTGCAGATAACCAGGACCCCCTCGCCCCCCCGGGAAGAGCCTTCCTCCCACGGTCAGTTATCTCAGTCCTCGGGAAGCGCAAGCTTGGGAAACTCAGACAAGGTTGTGTGGACAGTGACTGACAGGGTACGGGTGACTGTGAACGCGTGCAGACTTAACACAGGCCTGGAAAGCTAAAGCGCCCTAGAGACGTGACATTGAAGACCCTCCGGGCCGCAGAGCATGGAAGCACTGGGACAGGGAAGGAATCTCGCCCCAAGCTTGGGAATTCCTGGTGTGGCTTCAGAGGTGCTTCAGAGGGGTAAAGCACTGACTCACCCCTTTATCCCATCACTCAGCAGTGTTTATCAGCACACGCATGCCTCCGACCTCTGCAAGAACCCTTTAACGGAGGTGGAGAAGCTATTTTAAGGGTGAGAAAACTGAGGTTGTGGAAAGACTATTACCAGCATCACCCAGTTATTGAGATGCAGAATCGAATCTGTCCCCCTGCTGTCTTCATGCAGCCCTGTCATTAACCGTGTTCTTTCTGGGGCCTTCTAAGCTAAATATTGTAATTCTCCTGATTTTGTTTTTATTTCCACTTTTTTTTAAATTGCTTTATTCAGTCTACTTTCTTCACAGATTCTTTTAATTCTGATATCTTCCTTGCTTTGTGAGTTGAATGTTTCATTTTTCTTCCTTCTGGCTTTAAAAGTGTTTAGTGAAGTGAAGTGAAGTGAAGTGAAGTTGCTCAGTCGTGTCTGACTCTTTGCGATCCCATGGACTGTAGCCTACCAGGCTCCTCCATCCATGGGATTTTCCAGGCAATAGTACTGGAGTGGGTTGCCATTTCCTTCTCCAGGGGATCTTCCCGACCCAGGGACCGAACCCGGGTCTCCTGCATTGTAGACAGACGCTTTACCATTTGAGCCACCAGGGAAGTCCCTAAAAGTGTTTAAAGCTATTGCAAAAAAAAAAAAAGAAAAAAGAAAAAATGGAAAGATAAAATCTCCCAGGGGCACCTCAAATGTTGACTACAGTTTATTTGCCTGTAAGCTAGTAATGCACCAAATTTGTGAAATTAAAATGAGAATTTCGGTCTGAATCCTGTGAAATTAAAATATCTTCAGGCACCATGAGACACTCAGTCTGAGTCCTGCACAAGTACTAAAGGTGTGCCTTGCTCTCACCTGTCAGCTAGTGTCCTTCTGCAGAGTTGAGGGGCAAGGAAAGGGGAGCTGGGGGTTCTGGGGACCCCTAGGATGTACCCCTAGCCCCAGGACCATCAAGGACCTGCTCTGAACTGATTGTAGGTAGGCACTGAGTAGCAGCCAGAATTCTCTTGTCTCGTGGTTGGCTTATCCGAGACCCAGGTCCCTCTGTCTCAGCTCTGCTGACATCTGGAGCCAGCAGTTGTTTGCTGGGGGCTGTCTGTTCACTGTAGGATTGCCCCTTCTCTAGCCTCCACCCACCAGGCACCCATAGCATCCTCACCACCAGGGGAGACAACCAAAAACATCTCCAGACCCTGCCCAATGCTCCCGGGGACAAAGCACCCAGCTGAGGCAGGTGCGCCCCGCTCCTTCAGTCTCCGCCCCCGCGCAGGTGTCCGCTCTCCACATTTCTCTGGGACGCATTCTTTCCTGCACAGAAAATGCAGACTGCGCCCAGAGGCTGTGGGCAGAAGGGCTCTGGACCTGAGCACACGCTCTGTGGGCCCCAGGCAGCTGAGCAGCGCTCTGCAGGGCCTGTGGAATTTGACCATCCCAGGAACCCTGTGAAGCAGGAACTATTATCATCTGACTTTACAAATGAAGAAATTGAGGATCTCTGAGATTCCCCATGACACAAGCACTGAGGGCTCTTTGGGCTTCGTGCTCAGCTGCCCCAAAATGGCAGAGGTCCCTGTCTTCTAGAAGGCAGACCTCCACGCTGTGGTCCAGCCTTTGGCTAGGCCATCCTAGACATAGACCATGGAAGTCATGTCCATGATGAGTGTGTTAGTTCCCAGATGGTGACAAAACCACACGTATGTGTGTGAGTGAGTGTAAGAGCTGATACCAAGGAAGAAAACCCTTCGCATTTTACAGAAGGGTCAAGCCATCATTAATCACTCAGAAAGCAAAAAACTTGCTGCAAATACAAACTGCCTACAATAAATAATTCAATTTCCTATCAGACCTTCCCCAAACTAGCATCATTCCATATTAAATGGCCCTGTTATCAATATTTTAGATTCCTGGCAGGCACTGCCTGTATACACTGTCAAAGGTATACAGGAGCTTTCCTTGGAGGGTCCAAGACCACAGACAAAGGGGGGTGAAGTGTTTTTGAATACTGGGTGGATCGTTTCAAACATTTAGCTACCATTGCTCAGGAGAGATGAGATCTCAGTGGCTCATATCCACACAGAGGTACCCTCTAGGAGCTTAATATTGAAGCCTGGTCCTTCCAGGAGGGAACTTTGGGGACCTTCCTGAGGTAATCCACCATCACTACTCACTCCATTCAGGGAAGATTCACGTGAGACTCCAGATTCTATGATGCCAGGCTTAACTTAGATGGAAAGTCTCCTGGACCCATGATTGATGGTCACTGTCCTCATAGGAGGAGCCCAACAAGGGCAGAATTTCCACATTCATAAAAAATGGGGTCATCCTACTGAGCTGCTCTCTCCTGGGGAAAAGGCTAGCTGTCAGTGATTTAGAATTTCTTGCTACCCAATCAGACAACTGAATACCAACGTCCACGGGGCCTCATCCCAGTTTGCAGCCAGGCTGCTGGGAAGACTGAAGTCCATCATCCCATGAATTGCTTTTTGCCCAAAGGATTTCACATCCAGTGTTTTCAGTGGCATTATTTTTCTTCTTCATTTTCAGGGAACCCAGCAAATAGCTTATACATTGAACCAAAAGGAAAACCTTTATTACTGACAATGGACTGCCACCTGGGTGGCTTGCAGTGGTCCTCCTGCCTGCTGCCCTTTGGAATAGAGCGTCAGGTGGAAGGGGGGGGGGACGGAAAAGCTTCCCCATCTCCAGCTCCAGGCAGAGCTGTCAAGGATCTGATGGCTGATTTCCTCCCCAGCCGAGACCCTGCCCCACATTGGTGCTCCTGACATCCACGTGGGGTTCAAATGCCATCACCTGTTAGATCACCAGTAGTTTTATTAACATCTCAGAAGGCTGGCATTTTCAAAAATCTTTCTTTTATTTTCTTTTCATTAAAAGTTTTTATTTTGTATTGGGTTATAGCCAATTACACAAGAGAAGACTCTACACTTGGACATCACCAGGTGGTCAACACCGAAATCAGATTGATTATATTCTTTACAGCCAAAGATGGAGAAGCTCTATACAGTCAGCAAAAACAAGACAGGGAGCAGACTGTGGCTCAGATCATAAATTCCTTATTGCGAAATTCAGACTTAAATTGAAGAAAGTAGGGAAAACCACTAGTCCATTCAGGTATGACCTAGATCAAATCCCTTATGAGTATACAGTAGAAGTGACAAATAGATTTAAGGGACTAGATCTGATAGACAGAGTGCCTGATGAACTATGGACAGAGGTTCGTGACATTGTAAAGGAGGCAGGGATCAAGACCATCCCCATGAAAAAGAAATGCAAAAAAGCAAAATGGCTGTCTGAGGAGGCCTTACAGATAGCTGGGAAGAGAAGAGAAGTGAAAAGCAAAGGAGAAAAGGAAAGATATTCCCATCTGAATGCAGAGTTCCAAAGAATAGCAAGGAGAGATAAGAAAGCCTTCCTCAGCGATCAGTGCAAACAAATAGAGGAAAACAACAGATTGGGAAAGACTAGAGACCTCTTCAAGAAACTTAGAGATACCAAAGGAACATTTCATACAAAGATAGGCTCGATAAAGGACAGAAATGGTATGGTCCTAACAGAAGCAGAAGATATTAAGAAGAGGTGGCAAGAATACACAGAAGAACTGTACAAAAAAGATCTTCATGACCCAGATAATCACGATGGTGTGATCACTCACTTAGAGCCAGACATCCTGGAATGTGACATCAAGTGGGCCTTAGAAAGAATCACTACGAACAAAGCTAGTGGAGGTGATGGAATTCCAGTTGAGCTAATTCAAATCCTGAAAGATGATGCTGTGAAAGTGCTGCACTCGATATGCCAGCAAATTTGGAAAACTCAGCAGTGGCCACAGGACTGAAAAAGGTCAGTTTTCATTCCAATCCCAAAGAAAGGCAATGCCAAAGAATGCTCAAACTACTGCACAACTGCACTCATCTCACATGCTAGTAAATTAATGCTCAAAATTCTCCAAGCCAGGCTTCAGCAATACGCGAACTGTGAACTTCCAGATGTTCAAGTTGGTTTTAGAAAAGGCAGAGGAACCAGAGATCAAATTGCCAACATTTGGTGGATCATCGAAAAAGCAAGAGAGTTCCAGAAAAACATCTATTTCTGCTTTATTGACTATGCCAAAGCCTTTGACTGTGTGGATCACAGTAAACTGTGGAAAATTCTGAAAGAGATGGGAATACCAGACCATTTGATCTGTCTCTTGAGAAACCTGTATGCAGGTCAGGAAGCAACAGTTAGAACTGGACACGGAACAACAGACTTGTTCCAAATAGGAAAAGGAGTACGTCAAGGCTGTATATTGTCACCCTGCTTATTTAACTTATATGCAGAGTACATCATGAGAAACACTGGGCTGGAAGAAACACAAGCTGGAATCAAGATTGCTGGGAGAAATATCAATAACCTCAGATAGACAGATGACACCACCCTTATGGCAGAAAGTGAAGAAGAACTAAAGAGCCTCTTGATGAAAGTGAAAGAGGAGAGTGAAAAAGTTGGCTTAAACTCAACGTTCAGAAAACTAAGATCATGGCATCTGGTCCCATCACTTCATGGGAAATAGATGGGGAAACAATGGAAACAGTGTCAGACTTTATTTTTTGGCTCCAAAATCACTGCTGATGGTGACCGCAGCCATGAAAGTAAAAGAAGCTTACTCCTTGGAAGGAAGGTTATGGCCAACCTAGATAGCATATTTAAAAGCAGAGACATTACTTTGCCAACAAAAGTCCGTCTAGTCAAGGCTATGGTTTTTCCAGTGATCGTGTATGGATGTGAGAGTTGGACGGTGAAGAAAGCTGAGCACCGCAGAATTGAAGCTTTTGAACTGTGGTGTTGGAGAAGACTCTTGAGGGTCCCTTGGACTGCAAGGAGATCCAATCAATCCATCCTAAAAGAGATCAATCCTGGGTGTTCATTGGAAGGACTGATATTGAAGCTGAAACTCCAATACTTTGGCCACCTCATGCGAAGAGTTGACTCATTGGAAAAGACCCTAATGCTGGGTAGGATTGGGGGCAGGAGAAGAAGGGGACGACAGAGGATGAGATGGTTGGATGACATTGCTGACTCGATGGACATGGGTTTGGGTAGACTCTGGGAGTTGGTGATGGACAGAGAGGCCTGGCGTGCTGCAATTCATGGGGTAACAAAGAGTCGGACACGACTGAGCGACTGAATTGAACTGAACTGATAGCCAATTAGGGCTTCCCTGGTGGCTCAGATGGTAAAGAATCCACCTGCAATACAGGAGACCTGAGTTCAATCCCTGGGTTGAGAAGAGCCCCTGGAGGAGGGCACAGCAACCCACTGCAGTAGTCTTGCATAGAGAATCCCCACGGACAGCAGAGACTTGAGGGCTACAGTCCATGGGGTCGTAAAGAGTCAGACACAACTGTGTGACTAAGCACAGCACAGCACGTAACCAGTTAACAACGTGGAGAGTCTCAGGTGAACAGTGAAGAGACTCAGCCATACATACACATGTATCCATTCTCCCCCAAACTCCTCTCCCATCCAGGCTGCCACATAACACTGAGCAGAGTTCCCCATGCTATACAGTAGGTCCTTGTTGGTTATCCATTTTCAATACAGCAGTGTGTACGTGTCAAAGATCCTTCCATCACAAGAGACACCAAAAGAATGACAAAAGGGCAGAATTCAGACTCTGGTCTCTGCATTTGAGGAGAGCTGCGACTTCTGCCCAGCCCTTCTCCCCACACTGGCCACCACAAATCCCAAACCGCACATATGACCTCTGCCCACTCCACGTTTCAAATATTAATTGATGACATCCCCACTGATGTTCCGTGCCCTTGACCTGGGCCTCGATCATCCCACCTGCAGCCATATTTTCCCATGCCATTGCTCCCAGGAGGGATGTTACACCAGAGATCAAAGGAAAGGATTCCAATCTGGATAAGCGGGTCTTCAGGGGGGATCCCAGGTGGCTCAGAGATAAAGAATCTGCCTGCAATGCAGGAGAAGCAAGAGAAATGGGTTTGATCTCTGGGTTGGTAAGATCCCCTGGAGGAGGAAATGGCAACCCTCTAGGACTCTTGCCTGGAGAATCCCATGGACAGAGGAGCCTGGCGGACCTCAGTCCATGGGGTCATGAAGAGTCGGACATGACTGAGCAGGAACACACACAGGGGCAGGGCAGAGAAGAGGATTTCTGGAAGGCATGGAGAGGGCTTAGTCACTGGCGCACGCCGCAGATGGAGCCTGCACCCCCAAGATGCGCAGGGGTCTGCGACACTGTGTGCTGAGCTCCGCAGGGATATGAAGTCTAGATTCAATTCCTCCTCTCTCCCTCCGCACCTCCACGCAGGAGGAAGTGGCTGGTGATTTTCACGGGCTTCAAGAGGTGGGAACGCAGAAAAGTGCAGGTGGCAGCCTAGCCAGTACCCAAGTACACTGTGGCCCAGCGTGGTGTGGAATGGCAGAGAGAAACCCTTGAAGGAGGCTGTCACAGGAGCCCTACCTGTGGACCAGAGGACATCTCAGCAGGCACCAGTGGAGATGGGGGTGGGGCGCCTCTGGATGGCAGAGATGGGGCCTCAACATTGAATTATCTTTGTTTGCCTATTACAGAGCTGTTTTTCCGCTCATCATGTATGGATGTGACAGCTGGACCACAAAGAAGGCTGAATGCTGAAGCTTTTGATGTTTTTGATGCCTGAAGCTAATGGTTTTGAACTGTGGTGTTGAAGACGCTTGAGAGTCTCTTCGACTGCAAGGAAATCAAACCAGTCAATCCTAAAGGAAATCAGTCCTGACTATTCATTGGAAGGACTGATGCTGAAGCTGAAGCTCCAATAATTTGGCCATCTGATGCGAACAGCTGACTCACTGGAGCAGACCCTGATGCTGGGAAAGATTGAGGGCAGGAGGAGAAGGGGGCGACAGAGGATGAGATGGTTGGATGGCATCACCGACTCAATGGACATGAGTTTGAGTAAGCTCCGGGAGTTGGTGATGGACAGGGAGGCCTGGAGTGCTGCGGTACATGGGGTCACAAAGAGTTGGACACGACTGAGCAACTGAACAACAAATTACAGAGCTGAACTTGGGGGTGCAATCCATACTCCGCTTTGCACTGACTGCATGGTAAGTATGTTTGTGTTTGAACGTAGGCCACTAGAAAGACAGAGCAAACTTGTAATCCTTCTCTGTCAACAGGAACGTATATTGGGGTCATAATCTCCTCTGATTTCACTTTACCATCCTCTCATCTGTTCTCCCTGATCTTGGTGTCTTCACCTATGGTTACATCATTATCCACCTGCTACATTACCATCTGAATCCTATTTGGAACAAGGCAAGGGCTTCCCTGGTGGCAGCTCAGCGGTAAAGAATCTGCCTGACAATGCAGGAGACCCAGGTTTGATCCCTGGGTCGGGAAGATTCCCCAGGAGAAGGAAATGGCAAACCCTTCTGGTATTCTCGCCTGGAGAATCCCATGGACAGAGGAGCTTGGCGGGCTAGTCTGTGGGGTTGCAGAGAGCCGCATACGACTTAGGGACTAAACCACACAAGGCGCACGTGGACCTGGTAACATATATGCGTATCAAGTAGATGTTTAAAATAATATGTAAGCTGGGTTTCACAACTCTCAGCTCCTCCCTCTGAGGAGGAGCCCTCCTGCAGTAGGTTGGAAGCAGGGCCTGGGGGGCTGTCTGCTGTGGAAACCGACGTGCCCAGGGTATTTTCCTATAGTGGGGGCAGCCCCCAGGTTCCCAGTGAGCCTGGAGTCCTGGTGCGGGACTGCCTTTGTGTTGGCAAAAGCTCTCTCTGTTCATCAGTCCCATCAAAGGGGGAGGTGGGGGGCTGTATCGGGGAGCCAGGCCCTCCTGTGGGTTCCTGCCCAGACATGCCCATCAAGCCCCCGCTGCTCCTGTGGCCCACGTAGATGGTGGGGGCTTCCTGAGAGAGATCTTTCTGACTACTAGTAAGGTGGGTTTATTTGGTGACACACAGGCCAGGATTGCACTTATTGCACGGTCTGAAGAAGAGGGTCATGGATGGATTATCTTTTACGCGAAGATTCTGTCTTGACCAGAGAAAAAGAAAGGACTTAAACCACAGAGCCTCAGCAGGGAAGGTTCAAGGCCTGGGGGACATGAGGGTGAGTTCCAGGCCCTAAACCCTTTTGGGCAGACAGCAAACCGGGACTTTTCTTTATCAATTTTGCATTGACAGGTGCACCTACCAACCAGTTCCCCTCCCTTAAACACAGGCAGAAATTAAAAAAAAATTAAACCACAACACTTGCACTCAGTTGTTTCTCCTTTCATATAATTTCATCCAAGGTAACCTCCTGGGTTTTGCGTTTAGGGCAGTACTCCTTCCTTTAAATGTGTTTATTAGGTCGATCACCTATGTTGTAAATATTTGTATATTATCATCAAACATGCCACCTGAATGCCAAACATGCTTTGAACACTGAGATCCAAACACCTTTTTAGGAAAAAAAAATCTTTATTAAAAAAAAATAACTTACAAATGGAAAGAACTCTCTGGAATACAAGGGTTTGTTTTGTGTGCCGTGTTACAGCCTGGAATAGTGTCGCTGCATTTATTTTTAATGTCACTTTACAATAATATTAATGTCACAAACTGCATTATAGAGCAGTTTTTGTTCTGTATCCCAGACCGGCCCAAAGCACCACACAGATATAAAACTATTGTAAATAAAACATTTCAGCCAAGACTGGCATATATATTTATATATATATATATATATATATTTATATAGAGAGAGGCTTTCAAAACAGCTAACAATTAATGTCATCCTTAGTCAAAACGGAAGTCAAACTAATCTCAGAACTAGGACACCGAGTACATGTCAGCATGGATACCTCCCATACGATATTCAAAATATAAACTTTCAAATACATTGAGAGGGTACATCGAGAGTGAGAAAAATAGAGTCTTAAGATTTAAATACAAATCCCCATTATAAAACCTTCAGGCAGCACAGAAAAATCCTATGTTATAGAAGTGCGGGCAAGCCTGTCCCGAAGCTGGGGGCTTGTCACACGGCCCCAACAGGCCCACGCCGGCAGGAGAACGAGAAAGGAGCCATAGGGACGCAGGCTGCCCCTCTCCACGCCAACGAGGGTCATCAAGCCCGAAGCCACCTGGCTTCACTCCGGAAAACCACGCAGCCCGGCGGTCCCCCCGCTGGAGCCCAGCGCCCAGGTCCAGAGGCCGCGCGGGGCGCCATCACTTGGCGTTCTGCTCCAAAGCGGAGTACTCAGTCTCTGACGCGCGGGAGGCGTCGATGAGCTTGGCGAGGCCCGTTTTGGCCGAGTACTTGAAGATGAAGGCCTTCATCAGCTCGTAGCGGTAGTTGCGGTTGATGAAGCTGTACAGCACGGGGTTGACGCAGCAGTGCACCAGCGACAGGCACTGCGTGACGTGCAGGGCCGTGAAGAGGAAGGTCTCGAGCTGGCAGGTGAAGGGGATGTAGTGGAGGATGGAGAAGACGTCCAGCAGCACCACCAGGTGGTAGGGCAGCCAGCACACCAGGAAGACCACCACGTAGGAGAAGATGATCTTCCGGCTGCTCTGCTTCTCCTGGTCACTGGAGGAGGAGAGGGCTCGGGCCAGCAGGAAGTAGAAGACAGCGATGATGCAGAAAGGGATGGCGAAACCGAGGACCACGGAGACCAGCTCCATGCTGATGAGCCACTCCTTGACGCTGTGCTCGGGGTAGAAGGACCGGCAGTAGGTCTCGTTGTTGGAGGCGGACGTCACGGTCTTCAGGTAGTAGGTGTCGGGCAGGGACACGCCGAAGGCCAGCAGCCACACCAGGACGCACACGATGCGGCGCACCAGCCTCTTCTTGCGGCCGGAGGTGCTGGCGAAGTAGGCGACGGACAGGTAGCGGTCCACGCTCATGCAGGTGAGGAAGAAGATGCTGCCGAAGAGGTTGATGGAGAAGATGAGGTGGGTGACCTTGCACGTGAGCTCGCCCATGGGCCACTGGTTATGCTGCACGAGGCTGACCACCCAGACGGGGATGGTGACCACCACCCACAGGTCGGCGATGGCCAGGTTCAAGATGTAGCAGTGCGTGTCGTAGCCTGTGGTCTTGGCCTGGATGTTCACCCAGACCACCACGGAGTTGGCGATCATGCCGATCACGAAGATGAAGATGTAGACGAAGGACAGCGTGTACAGCAGGATGCTCTTGTTGGGCACGTGGCCGCACTGCAGGGTGTCCACCGCAATGCAGTCACTGCCGTTGCAGGGCCAGCTGATGTCAGAGAAGTTCCCCGGCTCCGCGTAGTCCAACAGATGCACATCCATGGTGTCGAGGGCAGCAGTCCAACGGCCTGCGCGCAAAAGCAAATACAGTTTTAAAAGATGCCAGAGAAGAACGTATCCCTTAGCAAACGCTCCAGGCCTGTAAAGCACTTTCCCAGCAAGCCCATCTGCTCCGCAGTTTCACGGTAGCTCCCAAGTAGCTTTGCAAAGAAAGGAGAGAAGAAAACTGACCGTGACAGAATCTGCAAAACAAAACACACCCGGGTTCTAAAACCATGTGAACCTGAATCCATCTCTCTCAAAGAGTGCAAGTGTTCACTTCCTCTGTCTTTGCAGGACTGTGTTCTCACGAGGTCAACAGCCTGGCTGTGCCCCGGATGTGAAACTGACACATTCTGGGGGTCAGAAGGACGTCGGACAGCTGAGCCTCGGCCCAGAGGTGCGGGTGGCCAGCTCGCTTTCCCCTGCGGACGGCAGAGGCATTTCGCCCACATACCCAAGAGCAGGGGGTGGATCTGTTCCCTGCCTGGTGAATAACAAGCATCTCGCTCGGCCGTGTGGGGTTGCCTGCGGTTTGCAGACCCCTGGAGGTGTGGACAGTGTACGGACTGCCCTGCCGGCTCACCGCGCCCCATCCACAGCCTCCAACTTTGCCATGTGATTCCCAACTCAGAGCCACCAACCAGCCGTCTCTGAATGTGGGCCATTGCATGGTTTTCCATCTTTTATTTGCCCAACTGCTTTGAGAGCAACTTGTACCAAGGCCCAAAGCTGGTGGGTCCTGGAGGGGCTGGCTTTTCCCAGTGGTCTTCCTGACTAATCTGGCGTGAGGTTAACACTCTCAACTGGCACCATCTTGACACCCAGGAGAATCCAGGCCTGAGGCATTACTGTGCCTGGGCATGATGGCCCACAAACACCAGCTCTAAGAGCTGCCTGGGGCTGTCTTCTCCTGCTGACCTACCCACCTGAAGGCTCTGAAGTCCCACCACCACCACCCTGGGTGGACAGCCTCACTGCGTCCCCACAGGAAGGAGCTGTAAAATGAAACCACTCGGCCCAAAGGTGCCCTGATGGGCATCACCGTCTCGAGTAGGGAGTTTGTTCCTCCTTCTCCCGTGTCGCAGCTAAGGACTGACTGCAAGCCAAGCTTATCTGCCAAGTTCATCCAAAGTGGACTCCAGGCCACACACGAGAAGCCCCGGAGGATGGAGAAGGATGGTCCCTGAGTCAGGGCCCAGTGGCCGGGCTAACAGTCCACAGAGACCCAGCTGGGAGAGCACCCCTCTGGTGATCAGACCGTCCTGGGCTGGGATTTGGGCTCCTCCCTCATTAGTGTTTCTTATGAGTCTAGTTAACCCGTCATCTGCCACTGCTTTCTCAGGGCACCAGCCTCCATCTCCCAGGGCTACCTAAGAACTCAAGGGCTGAGGACAGAATCTAACAGACAGAAGCTCCAAACTGCAACCTCCCCCTCTCTTGACCTATCAAAAAGCACACACTCGCTTACTTCTTGCTCCACATTCAAAACTGACCAAGTGGCTAAGGGGTCAGCGTCCCACCCTGAGTAGGCAGGGGGAGAAGCAGGAGCTGCCCAAAGACAGCGAGTTGATGCCTTTACCTCCAGGGGAAACAAGCAGATGCCCCAGAAGTGAGGCCATCCACCTGCTGCGGCCCAGGGCCACCTCAGCCTCCAGACTCACGGCTGAGGACCTGCCCTTGGACCACAGGTATGGAGACGGCCCTCAGCCGCTGTCTGTTCACCTCTGTGAGCAGCAAGTGGCCATTGGTTCCCTTCCAGGTGACCTGACCGGGTCTCAGCATCCCGTGCTGCTGATGGACACAGCTGGACCTCTTGAGAAGGAGGTGGTGGAGCCACGGGGCCCAAGGCCAGGAAACCTGATAGTCCTCAGAGCCAACCCGATCATCAGGAGGACTCTCAGGCCCTGGGACCACCGACTTGTTGCAAGACCTGACCAGAGGGCACGCACGGAAAATCAGCAAGGTCAAGTTGAAGTGAAGTGAAGTAAAGGGAAATGAAGGTCGCTCAGTTGTGTCCGACTCTTTGCAACTCCACGGACTATGCAGTCCATGGAATTCTCCAGACCAGAATACTGGAGTAGGTAGCCTTTCCCTTCTCCAGGGGGTCTTCCCAACCCAGGGATCAAACCCAGGTCTTCCGCATTGCAGGTGGATTCTTTGCCAGCTGAGCCACCAGGGAAGCCCAAGGTCAAGTTAGGACAAATAAACGCATCCTCCTAAGAGACCATGGGATAGCCTGTCTGAGGATGCAGCTGGAGGACCCTGAGAGGACATGGACGCACAGCGCACACCTGTGAGAAACCAGGCCTGGGCTGGCCTCAGGATGGGCAGCCACCTCCAGACCCTGCCTTCAAGGTCCTCCTGACCCTCCCGCCACCCTGGACTGCTAAGCAGCCAGGATCTGACGGTGCCTGCTGCACCCCCGACTTCAGGAGAGAGGGAGGGGAGGACTTGGGCTTTGCTCTCCTGAGTGGCTCTAAGGTGTGACCCCCTTTTTCCCCCCATCTCCTTAAAATGAAACACATCCACAGCTGAGCGTCGTTTCCGATTTGGCCCAGCCACCTCATTCTTTCTGGAGCTGTTAGTAATTGCCCTCTGCTCTTTTGGGAGAAGCATATAAGACACCTTCCAGCCTGGGGGGGCTTCCAACCTTCTGGTGTCATATTTTCTTGTCTTTTCATACTGTTCATGGGGTTCTCACAGCGAGAATACTGGAGCGGTCTGCCCTTCCCTTCTGCAGTGGATCACATTTGTCAGAACTCTTCACGGTGACCCGTCCATCTCATGTGACAGACTCGCGGCTCATAGCTTCAAGCCCCTTCGCCACGACCAGCCTGTGATCCATGAAACACATCTGCAGCACGGCGTGGAGCTTCCCTGAGGCCTAGTGATAAAGGTGGCACTAGTGGTAAAGAACCCTTATGCCAATGCAGGAGACAGAAGAGACATGGGTTCGGTCCCCGGGTCGGGAAGATCCCCTGGAGGAGAAAATGGCAACCCAACTCCAGTATTCTTGCCTGGGAAACCCCATGGACAGAGGAGCCTGGCGGGCTGCAGTCCGTGGGGTTGCAGAGTCAGCGGGACTGAGCGACTAACACTTTCACTTTAGCTTATAAAGCACATTCACCCCATGACCTCATCTGACCCGGGTCCTTGCAGAACTCGCGTCAAATGCAGTCAGTGGGCCTCTGAGCTTGCGTCCAGGTTGCCCGAGGCTAACCGTGGGTGGTCCCCACGCCTAAGACAACAATCTTCCTAAGTCAGTGTTGGATTTTAACAGGTGATGCTCTCAAGCCCCTGACCTAAACAAAGATGTGATACAACAACTACAAAACGTCTACCCAGGCCCCTGGCTCCCCAAGGCCCAGCCAAACCTGAGGGAGGAGGGGTGAGGGAGGCATCCCATCAATTCCCTGAGGCCACTCAAACCCCGGAGACCCTTCACCAGAGTCTCTACTTGCCCGCAGGAAAAGCGAGGGGTCACCCCATGCAAGGGAGGGGTCACCCCTCCATCCTCGGAGGGCTCACTGCCTATGCCAACTGGGAAGGACCAGCCGTGATCCTCATATACGTGGTGACATCTCGAGGCCAGGTGGCTGGTCTGCGATGGCGGGAAGGGCAGCGTAGAGGCTGAGGATTCCAGGGCCTGAAGCCAACTCTCACGTCCACAGGGACCAGATCCCCTCTGCTGCAATAAGTCAGCAGTTCCGTTCCCATCCGCATGGGCCAGAGCTCAGGAGGGACTTGTGGGTGACAGTCACATCTGCCCACCGCCTGCATCCCTGAGGGTCAGAGCCCCCACCAGGGCGGACAGGAGAATCAGAGACAACTTCTGACACAGGTTAATAACATCGGCGTAAAGCTTCCTCATGGAAGGGAAGCAACAGGGCTTGGGATGAAAGATTCTTCCAGTTCTTTGATCTCACAAGCTCACACATTCTCTCCTCAAAATAAATATTCCCAAGAAAATCTATGCAAGGATGTTTATTGAAGCACTATTTATATACCAGCAAAAAATTGGAGACAACATAAATGTTGATCCATAAAGGACCGCAAACCACTGTCTGGAATATAATACAACTGTACAAAGAAAGAGGGAGTGCTTTTATGAACGTGGAAAGTTACACATATATACATGCCAAAAAAAATAAGAATTATGTGTATTTTTATAGGTACATGTATGTGCATAAGGGGCTTCCCAGGTGGCACTAGTGGTAAAGAACCTGCCTGCCAAGGCAGGAGACGCGAGAGATGTGGGTTCAGTCCCTAAGTCAGGAAGATCCCCTGGAGGAGGGCACTGCAACCCACTCCAGTATTCTTGCCTGGAAAATCCCACGGACAGAGGAGCCTGGCGGGCTACAGTCCATGGGGTCACAAAGAGTCGGACACGGCTGAAGTGACTGGGCACACACCCACATGTGTGTAAAAGCATGGGAAAAGATCTGCAGTAAGTATAAAACTGGGCTGGAAGTGCGAGGCGAGAGGACAAAGGGGGGATTGTAGCTTTCACCCTATATACTTCTGTGTGATCTGAAACTTGGCATCAAGAGTTATGGAAATTTTACTAGCGGGAGGAATGTCCCACAGAACAATGATGGTTCGTGGTCCATTTTTCCTAGACCAGAGGGACCCCGCTGAGAACAAAGCAGTAATCAGCATCACTTTTTTTTCATTCCCTTTTCCCCAATGGGTACTGTTTTCTCTCACTGAGCTCCCTTTATAGGGATCGCTTCCTGTAGATTCTGGGTCCAACAGCTTCACCCAGAAAGCATCACACTTCCGCCAGGACGAGAAGTAGATTTTCCCATGGTCTGCAGTATGGAGAACCAGCGTCTGTCCACCCCCTGCCCTCCCACCCACTGCACTGGCATCTGTAAAGAGACTCATCTGCCACTCACGTCCCCATTTGCTGGAAGGGAGATGTCCCCTCATCTCTCGGGCTTATTATTCATCAATCACGTCTCCTTGGTGACCACAGTGCAGCTCCGAGCAGCCTGACACCTTCAGCTGCCCCCAGTGGCCTCCCTGCACCCCCCCGGCAAGCTGAGGGCAAAGCCAGAATGAGACATCTCCAAGTTCAGGGTCTCCATGGGCTGGTGGTTTGGCCTGCAAGGAACATGTCCTTCCACTGGTCCACAGTCACTCCCTGCAGGACACAGACCGCCGCACGATCAGGTATCCGGCCGGAGCTCCCCAACACTGCCTTCAGCATGTTTGCAATTTTCAATCACAGACTTGGAACACCCTTCCTGACCAGCCGGGTAGGCCCTCCTCTCCCCAATAAATCCTATTCCCATTTATGCCCTCTATTACTCCCACCTTCTCCCAGCCAGGCCTCGTACCTCCACTCTGCGTCACTGGGCTCTTCCCGTCTCCCCTCCTTCCTCCTCAAGCCCCTACCCCCACGATGTCTTACTGCCTGTGTACCGGGCAGCCAGCAATGGCACCTGGACAAAGCAGGTGCTCAATTAATTCATAATCAATGAATCAATAGTGAATCAAGCTACTGAGACCAGAAATTTGAGATTATCAATGTAAACGGGAGCCCCGAGGAGACTTTGCCAGAACTCTCACTTGAGCTAAGTCTCACCCGTTTATATGCCCCCCAGTGTTTGTAGAGCCCCTTCTGTGAGAGGCACTGCTCTGGGGCAATAAGAGACCAGGATCATCACTCCCCACCCACCCCGGGGAACTTGGCAGCTCACTGAGAGGGTCGGGAAGGCAGGAAGGTAGTGTGGACACTGCTCAAGCGTGGTGAGGGACTTCCACTCCAGTGACCGAAGGGGACTCCCCCAGGAGGAAGTGGGTGCTGGGGTGGCCAGTGATGTGCTACTGGAGGGTCACCAGACCTGGCTGAGCCTGTCACTGCAGGAGCCACCAAGGTCTTGAGCAAGGGCCTGGCTTTGGGGCAGAAAAGGCTTTTGAGGGAGGAGGTAGCACAAACCACGCAGAAGGCCTGCAGGGGAGACTGGGTGCTTGTCAGGCCAGGGAGCAGTGCAGAGAAGGTAACATGGGCCAGGCCACCCAGGGCCCCGCCTCGGACGCCAAGGGGACTCTGCGCTCTCCAGGACCTGTGCCTGCAGGTGACCTTCTGCACTGGCTTTTCTGCAATTGGGACTCAACTCGTGTCCTCCCAGGGCAGAATTTCACGGAGCAACTCAGTGTTGTCCCAACACATCACCCAGCCTGGCTAACCTCACTGCTGGGCACCTGGAAACAGGCCAGCCAGGCAGCGGGACCAGAAACTCGAGTGTGGCTGAAACCAGCTCTGTTCACCCTCCCCACTCCCCAGGGACTCTCCAGCGGACCAGACTCTGGTCTTCTAACGAAAGCCCCAGGCTTTCTACTCCAGGAGTGCAATTTACATACGGAAGACTTGCACCATTTCTTTATTTTTTTTCATTAATTAATTTATTTTAATTGGAGGCTAATTACAATATTGTGGTGTTTTTGCCAAACATCAACATGAATCAGCCGCGGGTATACATGTGTCCCCCCACCCCCACCCCCCACCCCATCCCTCTGCGTTGTCCCAGAGCACTGGGTCTAAAAGTCCTTAGGAAAGTGCACGGCTTTGGGGGTTGTTTCCTTTCTTATCAATCCTGCATTAAATCTATGGGGATGTCCAGGAAAGTTTCGGCCCAGGCTTGAGGGGCCACCTGCTAGGGCTGAGAGCAGAATGGGGCACGGGGGGGCAGTCTGTCTCCCCCCAGCCTATGGCAAACAAACAGAACAATGCCATCCTGACCCCCATTATTTTCCAGAAGAATTGCTCTGAATTGTTTGAAAATTCAAAAAAATAATAAGAGAGAGAGAGAAAAATCCAAACCCTAATCCAGATAGAGGCCATCTACTTTCCGAGTCCTCAGACACACTTCGCATTGATACATGGGGAGAATTTGGGGAAATAGAAGGAACCCCACATCCAGAAACCTGATCTGTTCTATTGTGCTCAGCGGCCCGACTGGGAAGCGGCACAGGACCCAGGAGGGCAGACCCAGAGGTTCCCACGGCACAAAGGCTGCTGTCTGGGTTGGCAAGTGTAACAAGAGCCCTCATTCCCACCCAGCTTAGAAGCAGGAGGAGCGGTAGGGGCCTGAGCGGTAGCGGCCAGCCTAGGACAGCCCCAAACCTTGGGCTACACACAGTGGGGCTCCCATCTTAGATGTAAAATTAGGAGATTCGTGACGGAGGTTTCCTTGACTGTAAGAGAACCGGGAGGTGTTAGCCATCTGGTGCCCCCTTTATCTGCCCCCTGCCCGAGGGCACCACCCGAGGGGTTCTCGGCCCCTCCACCTCGGAGCAAAAAAGCAGAGTCAGCCTCCAAACCTACTTAGGGCTCGGCAAGATTTTCACTATGAAAATACACCACTCTCTCATCACTTGAAGAACCAAGCAACGACGTTTGTTTTTTTCCAGTTCTAAGCTGAGTCGATTCTTGTGTAACCAAAGGATCAAAGATTCCAGCAGCAAACCATTAAGTATTCAAAATCAGAGAACTGCCCCTTTTTTTCTCATTCTTTCCTTTTTTTTTTTCTGCTTGCTTTCACTTTAATAAAACATATGCCTCCCAGAGCTATAATTTCCTGGACTTTAAAAACATTTGACATGACACACAAATTTCCACCTACACACATGCAATTTGTCTGGAAGCCCTTCTAAAACTATTTCTGTTCCTGAATAAAAACCAAGTTCCGTGGTTGCCTGGATGAAAAATACAAACACTTTCTAGCCCGGAATTCCACTCGTGTTCTGCAGAATCACTGAGAACCATCTCAAGTCCTTAAACCTTTAAGGTTTTTTTCTTCTCCTCAGGGTTCATAGAATGACTCTCTTTCAGTCTCAGGTTTGAGTAACCAATTTCCCTGGTGTCTCCTGGAAAACACGAGCCTCTCTCTCTGCCTGGAGTGATCAGACAAAAAGCCACTGTTCCTGATTAAGTAGGTTTTTTTTGTTTTGTTTTGTTTTTTTCCATCCAGAAAGACTATACTTTGCCTGTTCTGGACCTGATTAGAAACCATAATACCTTCTCCAGTCTCTTCAAGATTGGCTGTTAATATGGGATAACCTCGGAAGTCCTGACTCAGTTAAGCATCTGCATGCTGCCTGCACTGTACTTTCCAGAACTTTTAAAAAACGACAACTGCAATGCACACCCCTTTAAAACATCAGATGAGCAGCAAAACACAGGCAAGTCTCAATTTTCTTTTGCTTTTCCACCCGAATCCAGTGCAGCCCTCCTCCCCCACCCTCCTCCCCAGGAGCTTGCGGCATGGGGCTCCACAGTTGGTGCACACTGGAGTGTTTATGGCAGAGACTGGGGAAAAAAAGAGCAAATTGTTTCCAAGCTAGAGCTCCCCATGTGCAACTCTGCTTTAGAAAAAGGCTCTGCATCTGGGGAAGCTCAAGGGCTGATGAAAGAAGGGCAAGCAGTTTATCCATTTAAAATCTATGGAAAGTGAAGCGCAGACACCAGCCCGCCTCCACTTGCCTTTCTAGGAGAGCCTATTTGATCTCCGCATTTCCCTGGAATAAATAAAGCGACACAAAGGCAGCATCTGCCCGTTTAAAGAGAAAAGAAAAAGTTACCACATTGAGACTCGGCAGAATGAATGTTTCAGGGGATGTCAGGGCATCAAATACCTTCAAAGGGCTGTACACCATCTCCCAGGGTGGGGGTGGGGGGGCTCTTCTACGTCTGGAAAACGTAATGGTCCTGGTGTGAGCAAATGAATTGAGAGAAAGAAAGAAAGACAGAGAGAGAAAGAAAAAGGGAGACAGGCAGTCTGACTTTTACAACTTCTCATTCTCCCTGGAACTTACAAGTCTTGGCTAACCACCCAAGCCTGACCTCACTGCAGAGTTTTGAGTCACTCCTCAGATCTTTATGCAGGCGAACAAAATCGAACAAAATTCATGTTTTTTACTTCAATAGTACAATCACAGTGCAAAATCCTAGACTTCTGTGTGTGCCTTTTTTTCCTCCCAACTGAAGTCAGATTTAACACCTTCTGAGGGAACAGCAAATAGATTAAGAAGGGTGCAGTGGAGAGACAAGACAGCCGGGCTGTATTTAACATTCACTCCTATAGCTTCCGGATTTACAGGCTCTGGTAATCCTCCAGAGCAGTGAATTCAAACCCATTCTGGACCCACAAAGACCCTCAGCCCAGTTTTCTTCACTGCTCGAGTTCGCCTCTTCATAAAGGGCACATCTTTCTGGAATTACACGTTTAGTGCCAGTTCTGTTTCCCCAGTGGAGAGACCAGAGGAGAAAACAGGTAGGCAGCGGTGCCAAGCTGACCCCGATGCCAACTGTGAGCAACTGGGATGGACAGTCTGCCTTTTTACTAAGTTCTCTGCTTGCAGATGAACCCCGGATTCCGCAGTCCAACAGACACCCACGGAGAGCGCCTTCCACTTCAGAAAACAGCCCTTTTTGACTTTCTGCAGCCCAAAGGAAGCCCCGAGTTACCAGCCGCACTTCGCAAGGCAGCACGCCGCCTGCGCTTTCGGAAACCAGACCTGCGGACTCGCCAGCACCCATCAGAGCTTATTCCAAAGAAGAGCTCTGAAAAAAAGACCACTGCGCTTAAGAGCCAGACCCCTGCCCGCCGTCCGCACGCCCTGCTGACCCAGCACCGTTTCCTTACCTGGCGGCGGGGCTCCTCCGGCTCCGGGCTCGCCTTCTGGGTTCCGGCGCTCCGTGCCTTAGGGCTGAGCAGTTTGCAGAAATGTGCGCTTTCCGGGGCTGCAGACTCGCGTTATATACACTGCGGGCGGGCGGCCTCTAGATGGCGGCTTTGTAACCGGCATCTGCTGCCTCCCTCCCCGGGCCCCCTCCCCCTCCATCCCTCCGCCCCGGCCACCCTCCCTCCGCGCGCGCGCGTGCACACACACACACACACACACATGCTTGCATGCACGCACACACTTGCACGCGCGCGCGCCCTCACCCCTCTTGTAAACCCCGATCTGTGGTTTCCGGCCAAGCTCTCGCACACAAGCAGACTCTAGGGAAATCCCAGCCTGCCTTCATTTGCAGAGTCCAATGAAGCTACAAGGTCCAGACCCCAGGTTGGGGGGGGGGGGATGCATCAGCAGAAGAAACACCGGCAGAGAAACCCCAGCGCTTTGCCAAATCATCAAATATTTATCTGGGTCTCAGGGATATCTTTAATAATCCCATTAACAACAAGAATGCCTTTGAATGCCTCTTAGCTCTAGGGAAGACTTTGTTCCCAAGACAAATTGCTCTGAACTTCTGAACTTCGGTGTTGATTTATTAAGCCTGGGTTGTCTTTGTTAATTCCTCCAAAACAGAAGCAACAGTTTTGGAAGGGGAGCAATGAATCTGTACCACCTCATACTACCCCCAAAGGTGGGGAAGGAACGTTTGTAATAGATTTTATTTAGATTATTTTATTTGAAAATCTTGAAAGTCTAGTGAAAATAATGTTCTGAACCACCTACCTAGTGCCAGACATACATTAGAGTATCAGACATGTCTTTTGATAATGTCCTCTTTGGAGGTTAATTTAGCAAATATTTATTTTTATTATTGACATATACATTCTAATCTAGAAGTGGGTGGCTGAAGTTCTGTCCATGGGGGAATTGGACCTAAAAATGTGCTTCACATAATAGTCACCTCTACTGCCCTATTTAGATAAATCAAGGGTAAGACAAGGACCTGAACTTTCACTTTTAAAACCATCCTTACCGAGCTTTTCCCCCAGAGTAACATGCTGGTCTGCGGCTGCTGTTTTGCTTTCTGCCTCCTGGTGTTAGTTCCAGGGTTCAAGTCACCGTATGCAGGCACCCAGTCCTCCCCCCACTCCCCAGCCCAAACTTTCTGAGGTTCTTTTTATACTTCTACTAAAAATACCAGCAGACGGCCAAATGCCAAGTCTGGAGAATTGGGAGGTCAAACTCTTAGGCAGCCAGAAGGCCTCCGTGTTGCAGAAAGCCCTCAACAAAAGAAATATTTTGTTTAGATCAAACTTCACCAGCACAGTGGAAATCACCCCAAAATACCAGCTAAGAGTGCACCTGCTCCAGGAGGCTCTCAGAGGGGACCTGCCCACCCTGTCCCTGCTCATCGGGCCACTGCCCTGAACAACTGGCATGGACCTTCTTCCTGCCCTGTCTCCTGGGCACCCGAAGCCCCATCTCCGAGCTCCCAGAGTGAAAGTGGCTGTGAAGTAAAACCACAGGCCACTGGGCGGCACACACGCAGGATTTTGGGGGAGTCCATAAGTACACGCTCAGGACTTTCTCGGTCCTGTTTTCTCCCTGAAGGTGACCCTGCGTCTGAGCCTAACAAATGCCCGCGGCGGCGGCCACGGCAGAGCTCTCTTCCTCCGGACAGCGACGCACAGGCTGACCTTCTGTGTCTATGAACTTGATCTGTCCCTCGGAGAACGCGATTCTCCTTTGGCAGGTTTGGGGGCCAGACCGAAAGGCAGAATGAGTTTGAATCTGCTCTCAATTAAGTGTGCTGGGTTTAAAAGAAAGCAAGCCTCCTCGCAGAAAAACCAGCGCGACAGGATGCAGTTGCTAAAGCGGAGGAAGGAAAACTCAGAGTAGATGTTAAAAAAAAAAGAAAGAACCCACTTCAGGTCAGATGCTGTGGGGCCCACACTCCCTGAGAGGGCTAGGCTGGGGCCCCGGCTCAGCGTCCAGAGGAGGCCGAGAGGCGCAGGGATCCTGGTACCAGTTCCGGTCCAGAGCTGCGTGCACCCGCCCACCACCCTCCCGGGTCCAAGTACTCCCTGGCTGTCCCCACCCACAGTCCTCTCTGAGAACCCAGTCCTGGGGGATTTGGGAGGGTAAGTCAGTCAGATTTTGCAAGGGAACAGGAATCTATCACCCTGGGACCCAAAGTGTCTCTTGGAACGTTTGGAAGTCTGCCCTGCTCTTGGGAGGATTGCGTTTCTAAGGGAGGGGTTAGTTGGGGAGGAATGGGTTTGGTTACCCCCATGGGAAACTTGGAGAAGCAGAAATGGGTCGCTGTGCCTAGGGTTGTCCAGAACTCATAGTTCCTCGACCCGTTCCTAGCCCTGACTATTCAGTGCAGTGGCGCCCTGAAGGGGTGTTCAGCCAAGACCCCCTTTCCATGTCTATAATCTGCACCTGGGATTTTAGACCCCCACAGAGCAGCTGTCCCCACTGGGCTCTGATTTGCCTGTGGATGTGGCCCCACCAACCTCCTGCCTCAAAACCCCAGCTCCCTTTCAGAGGGATCCTGGTGGGCCAGAGCTGTGGCAGGCAGGGTGGGGGCTTCGGTGGGGGGGCACAGTTAGGATGGAGAGACAGTGGTCTCTGATGACTGCATACGTGGCCCACAGAGGCTCCCCTGCACCATCGTCCGAGGGCCGAAGACTAACCCGGCCCCAGGGCAGGTCTTCCTTGCAACCTCAGCACATCACACCAGGTGTCATGGATTCCTGGAACAGCCAGAGGCTTGGCCTGGTGGGAGTCATGTCAGCCAGGATGGGATATCCCCCCTGAACCACAGACGCCAATGCCTGGCCTCGTGAAAGGATCTGGAAGGAAAGACAGAGCCCTGCCCGCACGAGGATGGAGGCCCCAGGCTGGGCTCGGTTCCGATGAGTCTGATTTACACCATGTCTCCCTAGGCATCTTATCTCTTTGGGCTCTTAGGTTTCTGTCTTTAAAGTGATTATAACAGAACCTTCTGTTCTTGGCAGGTGCATCTCAGGCTTAGGGCTTCCCTGGTAGCTCAGCCTGTTACGAGTCTGCCTGCAATGCGGGGGACCCCCGTTCAATTCCTGGGTCAGGAAGATCCCCTGGAGAAGGGATAGGCTACCCACTCCAGTATTCTTGGCCTTTCCCGGTGGCTCAGCTGGTAAAGACTCTGCCTGCAATGCAGGAGACCTGGGTTCGATCCCTGGGTTGGGAAGATCCCCTGGAGAAGGGAAAGGCTACCCACTCCAGTATTCTGGCCTGGAGAGTTCCATGGACTGTATAGTCCATGGGGTCGCAAAGAGTCAGACACGACTGAGCGACTTTCACTTTCACTTTCAGGCTTAAATGAAAAGGTTGGAGGCATCTTGTAGGTCCCAGAAAGGCTATTTCTCTCCTTCCTCATCCCCTGGCCCTGACCCTGGCTAAATTCTGGTGACGCAGAGCATCGTTGAAGATATGAAACTAAAGCCTTGCAACATTTTATGAACGCTTTCCTAAAGTTTGCGCAATAACAGCTGTGAGTGTGTGACTTTTGCCAATCTCTATGCCAAGTATTGCATTCTTTCAGTTAATAATCACAGCAGCCCTTAACCTAAAATGTCTTTTTTTGTCCCACTTTTGTAACTGTGGAAACTAAGGCCCAGAGAGAGTGGGCAGCCTACCCCTCGGGGGGTCACTGCCTGTGAATAGAAGGGAGATTCAACCTGGTTTGCCCAGCTTTCTAGCAGAGAAAGATATATTCTTAAAAGAAATGTAAAACGTGTATCAAGGTTCTAAAAGTAGACTCTTGGATGAGAATTCAGGGGGCACTGATGTATTAAGGATGTGCTCCCAGAGAAAACCGGCAAGTATAGGGGGAAAGATAACCAGAGGTACCACTTGTGACAAGTCTCAACTGTAGCCTAATCCCTGATGTCTCTCTGAAGCCTAAATTGCACCCTAATTTGTGCCAACCCCAGGCAAGGAAGCTGGCTTTCCTGTCCTGTATGCTTCAACCAGTGGATCTGGGCTGCTGGATGATGGGTCGGGGAATATACCCACAGACACTTCCCGTTCTCAACCTGTGTGGGCAAAGCTGCTCTAGGAAATCGAGGTCAGCTTCTCATAGATGCACCTAGTCTCAAGCTTGGGCAGTAGACCCACATTAAGGGTGCCAGGGGGGTACACAGAACTAAAAAGGGGTCAAGGGGACCTGGGAGCAACACCACCCGTGTCCTCTGCACTTGGCTTGTGGGGCATATATTTTATCAGATTTGACCCAAATAGAATATTCTTTAATTAAGACCTGGACCAGCTTGTTTGCACCTCAGAACCTTTGCCCCTGATGTTTTCTGTTCTTGGAATGCTCTTTCTAGTAATTGTTATATGGCTGCCTTCTCATTATCCTGTTTCAGGCTTAAATAAAATTGCTTTAGAAACACTTTCTCCGCTCTAGCCAAAGAATCCCCCATCCCAGTTACTCCCTTCATTATTTTGTTTTCTTGGTGACACTTACTCACCGTCCAAAGTCATCATGTCGTGTTTGTCTTCTACCTGCTAGAGTGTAAATTCCTGCGGAGCAAGGATGTGCCTGTTTTGTTTCAGCGCTGTGTTCTTGCAGGCACACTTGATGCTTGGCTCATGGTGAGTTCTCATAACTATGACCTGAACAAACCTGGACAAATCTCACTTTTAAATCAGGTTTTTGCTCTCCTCCTGTTTTGCTCACCTTCTCCATCATAGGTGTGGGGGGTGGGATTTAGGAAAGAGTCCAGGTTAAGGGTTTTGGGGAAACCTAAAACATTAACGTTGAATCAGGAGCTTGAGATTAGCATATAAACGTTACTATATATGAGACAGATAACCCACAAAGAGCACTGTGTAGCACAGGGAACCATACTCAATATTTTGTAATGACCTGTAAGGGAAAAGAATCTGAAGAAGAATATATGTGTATGTGTGTAAACTGCTGTGCTGTATTCCTGAAACAAACATGATATTAGAAATTAGCTATATTTCAATTCTCAAGACTCTTGAGGGTCCCTTGGACTGCAAGGAGATCAAACCAGTCAACCCTAAAGGAAACTAATCCTGAATATTCATTAGAAGGACTGATGCTGAAACTGAAGTTCCAGTACTTGAGCCACCTGATACAAAGAGCCGAATCATTAGAAAAGACCCTGATACTGGGAAGGATTGAAGGCAGGAGGAGAAGGGGATGACAAAGGATGAGATGGTTGGATGGCTGCACCAAATCGATCAACATGAGTTTGAGGAAGCTGCGGGAGATGGTGATGGACGGGGAAGCCTGGTGTGCTGCAGTCCATGGGAAAGAGTCGGACATGACTGAGCGACTGAACGACAACAATACTTCAGTTGAAAAAATATAAACCTTGCAAGTGGGGAAAAAATTTGAACAGGTAGATACTTCACACAGAGGAATCTCCAGATGACCTAAACACGTGTAGAAAGTGTACGACTTCCTTAGTCGTCTGGAAAATACAAACTAAAATAACGGGGCCAGACAACTGGACCCCCATCGGAAAGAATAAAACGAGATGACTGAATGTTACCAAAGGCTGTGGAACGACCAGAATTCTCCCACACCCCTGCTTCTCAAACTCTGTGTGGTGAAAGACCAGCATCCTTTCTCAGATTTCCAGTGCGTTGCAGACCGGAGCGTGGTCCCCTGGGAAGCCCTAGGGCAGAAGGCCTGCCTCCTGGGCCCCCGCAGGCGGGTGTGCCACCTGAAGTGTGGCGGCACCATCACACAAGGCTGCCGACGCTGGATCCGGGGCACACTTCTAGAAAAGTTTCTAAATGCTCACTCTCAATTTCTGGACCTAACCGTTTGCAGACTAGTAGCAAGTAGCTCACAGCCCACACGTCCAGCGACACACTCACCCGGAAGGTGGAGGTGCAAAATACCACAACCACTTTGGCGGGATTTGCTAAAATTAAACATACGTATACCCTATGACCCAGAAGTTCCATTGCAACATATATACACAACTTAAAGGTGTTATATTGCAGCAAAAAAAAATATGGCAGAATGTTTATAACAGGACTATTTGTAAGAACTCAAACTAGAAATAACCAGATAGCCGAAAGAATCTTGCAGACCTATATCCCTCATGAAGATAGACATAAAAAGCCTTTAAAAAGAAAATCAAATACAACAGTATAATATATCATGACTAACTGAGGTTTGTTCTTAAAATACAAGGCCAGTTAAACATTTCAAAATTAATAGAATTCACTAAATTAATAAAGCATTTGAAAACCTTCAAAACCAATTCATGATAACTTTCAGCAATCTGAAAATGAAATGATCTTAATTTGATTTAATTTCTTAGTTTGCTATAACCCATGTATACACTTGATATAGGGCATGTATGAATACTTAGTTAACATCATACTTAATGCTGAAAAACTGAATACCTTAACTGCATCTAAAATTAAAAACAAGCAAAGATACCCACTTTTACCATCTCCTTTCAACACTGTACTGGTTTCTGAGCTAGTCTCAATAAGGAAAAAAAGAAATAAAGGCAATGGATTGGAAAGAAAGTGAAAGTGAAGTTGCTCAGTCTTGTCTGACTATTTGTGACCCCATGGACTGTAGTCTACCAGGCTTCCGCTTCCACGGGATTTTCCAAGCAAGAGTTCCAGAGTGGGTTGCCATTGGAAAAAACATGTGAAACTTCTTTTATTGGCAGCTGACATGATTATTTACATAGAAAAAATCCTGACCAATCTACAAAACAAATTCGAGAACGAAACAGAAATCAGAGAAATTAAATGAAACCAAAGAAAATGGAGCCTGCCAGGTTCCTCTGTCCACGGGATTCTCCAGGCAAGAATACTGCAGTGGGTTGCTGTGCTCGCCTCCAGAATGAATGAGGAGGTAAAGCATGTTCATGGATTGGGAGACTCAATACTGTGAATACATGAATTCTTCCTAAATTTGTGTGTAAACTCAATGCAGTCCTAATCAAAACCCCAGAAGATTCTTTGGCAGAATTAACAGGTTGATTTTTATATTTTAATGGTAATTGAAAAGACTTAAAAATACTTAAAACTATCTTGAAAGACTGTTAGAGAACTCATACTTTGAGGTTTTATGACTTAATGTAAAGATACATGATCAACCTGGTGTGGTATTCACATGATAGACAAATATTAATAGACAAAATAATCCACAAATAGACACACATGTACAGTCCATTCAGTTCAGTTCAGTCACTCAGTCGTGTCCGACTCTTTGCGACCCTATAGACTGCACCACGCCAGGCTTCCCTGTCTATCACCAACTCCCAGAGCTTACTCAAATTCATTTCCATTGAGTCGGTGATGCCATCCAAGCATCTCATCCTCTGCTGCCCCCTTCTCCTCCTGCCTTCAATCTTTCACATCATCAGGGTCTTTTCCAATGAGTCGGCTCTTCACATCAGGTGGCCAAAGTATTGGAGCTTCAGCTTCAGCATCAGTCCTTCCTATGAATATTTAGGACTGATTTCCTTCAGGATGGACTGGTTGGATCTCCGTGCAGTCCAAGGGACCCTCAAGAGTCTTCTCCAGCACCACAGTTCAAAAGCATCAGTTCTTCTCTGTTTAGCCTTATTTGTGGTCCAACTCTCACATCCAAACATGACTACGGTAAAAACCATAGCTTTGACTAGATGGACTTTGTTGACAAAGTAGTGTCTCTATTTTTTAATATGCTGTCTAGGTTTGTCATAGCTTTTCTTCCAAGGAGCATCTTTTAATTTCATGGCTACAGTCACCATCTGCAGTGATTTTGGAGCCCCCCAAAATAAAATCTCTCACTGTTTCCATTTTTTCCCCATCTATTTCCCATGAAGTGATGGGACCGGATGCCATGATCTTAGTTTTCTGAATGTTGAGTTTTAAGCCAGCTTTTTTACTCTCCTCTTTCACTTTCATCAAGAGGCTCTTTAGTTCTAGTTCTTCTTCACTTTCTGCCATAAGGGTGGTGTCATCTGCATAGCTGAGGTTATTGATATTTCTCCTGGCAATCTTGATTTCAGCTTGTGCTTCATCCAGCCCAGCGTTTCTCATGATGTACTCTGCGTATAAGTTAAATAAGTAGGGTGACAATATACAGCCTTGACGTACTCCTTTTCCTATTTGGAACCAGTCTGTTGTTCCATGTCCAGTTCTAACTGTTGCTTCCTGACCTGCGTACAGATTTCACAGGAGGTAGGTCAGGTGGTCTGGTATTCCCATCTTTTTCAGAGTTTTCCACAGTTTTATGTGATCCACACAGTCAAAGGCTTTGGCGTAGTCAACAAAGCAGAAATAGAGGTTTTTCTGGAACTCTCTTGCTTTTCCGATGATCCAACAGATGTTGGCAATTTGATCTCTGGTTCCTCTGCCTTTTCTGAATCCAGCTTTAACATCTGGACCTACTGTTGGTTGAAGCCTGGCTTGGAGAATTTTGAACATTACTTTGCTAGCATGTGAGATGAGTGCTATTGTGTAGCAGTTTGAGCATTCTTTGGGATTGGAATGAAAACTGAGCTTTTCCAGTCCTGTGGCCACTGCTGAGTTTTCCAAATTTGCTGGCATATTGAGTGCAGCACTTTCATAGCATCATCTTTAAGGATTTGAAATAGCTCAACTGGAATTCCATCACCTCCACTAGCTTTGTTCATAGTGATGCTTCCTAAGGCCCACTTGACTTTGCATTCCAGGATGTCTGGCTCTAGGTGAGTGATCACACCATCATGGTTATCTGGGTCATTCAGATCTTTTTTGTATAGTTCTTCAGTGTATTGTTGCCACCTTCTCTTAATATCTTCTGCTTAGGCACATACCATTTCTGTCTTTATTATGCCCATCTTTGCATGAAATGTTCATTTTAGAGTCCAATACACAGTTCACTGATATTCAGCAAAGGCTCCATAGCAATTAGCAAAGTTTAAGAACAATGATATTTACAGTATCATGGTAGAAATGAAATGGTTGTTTTCTGTAGGGGTGGGGATTAACTGGAAGAGAATTTTCTGATGTGAATGGCCTTGTTCTATATCTTGATTGGGCTGGTGGTGACATGAGTGTATATATTTATCAAATTTTATAAGACTGTATACTTGGGATCTGTGAGTGAAGTGAAGTGAAAGTCGCTCAGTCGTGTCTGACTCTTTGAGATCCCGTGGACTACACATAAGAGTTGATGGAATTCTTCAGGTCAGAATACTGGAGTGGGTTGCCATGCCCTCCTCCAGGGGGTCTTCTCAACCTGGGGATCGAACCCAGGTCTCCCGCATTGCAGGCGGATTCTTTACCAGCTGAGCCACCAGAGAAGCCCTGTGATTTTCATTAAATTGTACTGAAATCTAAAAAGTTGTAGAGTGTACACATTTGTTATTGTTGTTCAGTTGCTAAGTCATGTCCAGCTCTTTGCTACAGCATGCCAGGCTTCCCTGTTTTCCACTATCTCCTGGAGTTTGCTCAGATTCATGTCCATTGAGTCAGTGATGCTATCTAACCATATCATCTTCTCCTGCCCCCTTCTCCTTTTGCTTCAATCTTTTCCAGCATCAGAACCACATATATATAATACATTCAGAGTGATACTATTTATATAAAAATTTAAAGCACTTAAAGAAAAGTATATATTGTTTGTGGAACTATATAAAGAGCCTACATAGATGGAAGAACGGTTATACATCAATCTGAGGACAAAGGTTTCATCAGCGGAGAGAAAGAGATACAGTGGGCTGAGGAACAGGAGTATGTACACTGTCTCTGTAATGTTTTTATTTCTTTAGGCAAAATACTCTCATCTGTTAAATCTTACTGGTGGGTTCATGGGAATACGTTATATTACTTGCTGTTCTCCACATTTGAAATTTTTCATTCTTAGCTTTTAAATTTTAAGAAAAGAAAAAAGACTTGAATAAAAATTTCTGAGTGAAGCACTGCTTCCTCTACTTTTACTTCACTGTAAAGTTTGACACAGAATAGAATGTTTTCTGATCTCTGATCAGATTTCTGATCTCTGAACCCAGGAGACTTTTGCCAGGAGAGCATATCAAAGCATGGAGAGCCTAATGAGATACCAGGCACATCAGGTCAGACTAAGTCTCATTTTTCCAAAACTTTGGCAACATTCAAAAGTATTATGATTTAACATTCTACAAACTTCAATATAAAGATTTTAGCTTCAAAGTCTAAAAGCAATTTCGGCTTAAAAGCTATCTAAACCTGAAGACAATCAAAGAAGAAATATATATCTAATAAAATTATTCCAGCTGCTACGGGTTTTAAAAATCTAAATTTTATACCTGCTCATAGGGTTATGTATTTTTGTTTCCCTGGAGAAGGCAGTGGCACCCCACTCCAGTACTCTTGCCTGGAAAATCCCATGGACAGAGGAGCCTGGTGGGCTGCAGTCCGTGGGGTCGCTGAGTCGGACACGACTGAGTGACTTCACTTCACTTTTCACTTTCATGCATTGGAGAAGGAAATGGCAGCCCACTCCAGTGTTCTTGCCTGGAGAATCCCAGGGATGGGGGAGCCTGGTGAGCAGCCATCTATGGGGTCACACAGAGTCGGACACGACTGAAGCGACTTAGCAGCAGCAGCAGCAGCAGTTTGAAAACACCTCTAAAGAGCTTAAAACACCATATGAGGTCAAATTAGAATGAGATTCTATTCTTCCTTCCTTCTGTCTTTCCTTCCTTCCTGTTTCCTTTTAATTTTTAAATAATTACAAACTTACAGAAAAATTATAAGTAGAGAACAAAGACTCTTCTTTTCCTGAACAATTTAAGACTGAGTTGCTGACATGATGCTCTATCATCCCCCTATATACTTCATGTGCTTTTGTCACAAAGAGGGATATTCTCTTTCTTTTACCCCAAGTGAAAGTGAAGTGAAGTCACTCAGTCGTGTCCAACTCTTTATGACACCATGGACTGTAGCCCACCAGGCTCCTCCATCCATGGAATTCTCCAGGCAAGAATACTGGAGTGGGTTGCCATTTCCTTCTCCAGGGGATCTTCTCGACCCAGGGATTGAACCCAGATCTCCCGCATTGTAGGCAGATGCTTTACCGTCTAAGCCACCAGGGAAGTCCTTTTATCCCAAAGCAGCCACTAAATCCAGAAAATTGACATCGAAACATTCACACCTCCAAGTCTCCAGAGCCCATTCAAGTTTTGCCGTTTATCCCAACAGTATCTTGTATAGAAAAAGGAGCCTCTGAACCGTGGCTTGCCCTGGTCATTATATCTCTTTCCTTGTCCATCCAGCAGTTTCTCAGTCTTTCCTTGAGTTCCATGGTGTGGACAGGTTTGAGAATAACAAGACAGTTATATTGTAGACTGTCCTTCCATTTGGGTTTGACCGATGGTTCCTTGTGGTTAGATTTAGATTATGCATTTTTGGCAAGGAGTCTCACAGGTGTGGGCTTCGCTTGTGGCTCAGCTGGTAAAGAATCTGCCCGCAATGCAAGAGACCTGGGTTCAATCCCTGGGATGGGAAAATCCCCTGGAGAAGGGAAAGGCTATCCACTCCAGTATTCTGGCCTGGAGAATTCCAGGGACTGCATAGTCCATGGGGTCACAAAGAGCCGGACACGACTGAGAGACTTTCACTTTCACTTTTCTCACAGGTGTGTGGTCTCTCTGCAGCCCATCGGGGGTGAACAGTGCTCCTTGGTTCTACTACTGTACCGACAATATTCACTTGATCCCTTGATTCATTACTGCACTGATGTTCACTTTGATCCCTTGGTTCAGGAACTGTCAGTCACACTTCTTCACTGTCTTACTCTTTTCTCCTATGTGATTTTGAGGGGAAAGACTTTGAATCTTTGCAAATATCTCATTCTTCCTCAAACTTTGTGTTTATTCATTGATTTATTTATATCTATATGAATGTGTGGTTTCCTGTCTGTGAGTTTCTGTCCATTGCTCCCAGTATCTATTGTGAACTAACTGTCCCTGAAAAGTCCCATTTCTAATGAAGATCAGGAAGTAGGCCTTAGGTCCACCACTATGGCCAATGAGATGGATCCGTTATGGATGAAATGGTCCTGCTCAATTTCACACGACCAGAGCACAGACTTTTGGGTGGAGAGGTTACCCAGTCTCATACCTGTGCTTGGTGGAGTGAAAAGTTTCTGAATGTCAGGGCAGTCACAAGGACACATAGCTTACAAGAGGCAGAAGACTTGGGGAGGAGCAAAGCAGAAGGTCTGGGTTCATGTATTAGAAGAGCTGTCAGGTGGACGATAAGATGATTGTCCCCCAGACCAGAACCGGTGAAGGACGCTGGCTCAATACGTGGAGGGACTGTCTGACCATTTTAGACATAGGTAAGCTGCCTTGCCCTGGATGTCTCATCAACTTGGCCACCCCACGATGGGGACGTAAGCATTTGGAATCAATAAGACTTTCAAAAAAATTTTATTTTTGGCTGTGCTGGGTCTTTGCTGCTGCACAAGGACTTTCTCTAGTCATGGTGCATGAGCTTCTTGTGGTGGCTTCTCTTGGTATGGACCACGGGCTCTAGGCACATGGGCTTTAGTAGCTGCTGTTCGTAGGCTCTAGAGCACAGGCTCCGTAGCTGTGGTGCACGGGCTTAGTTATCTTCCCAGACCAGGGATCGAACATGTGTCCTCTGCATTGGCAGGCCGATTCTTAAGCCCTGGACCACCAGAGGAGCCCACAACAGGACTTTTAAAGACTCTTCCAAACTTGACGCTCAGCGAGACCCTCCTGTCAAGCTCATTTATTTATCGCCTCTCAGCTACACATTCAACCTTTTTCTTCATCCTGTGAAAATGGGTATGATCCCTTTCAATATTTTTACTTTCCGGTTAGCATGGTGTTCAGCTTTGTGGGTGGAAGGGGCCCGAGGGAGCCCAAGAGCGACAGAAGGAAGTGTTTTGCTTCCTAGTTTGGGTGTAGCCAGCAGCTTTCCCCAGCACCCCTGGGTGTTTTGGTTTTTGGGGTTTTTTTTTAGTAGAAACCTCAGTGGGATATTTTGGTACAAAACCTGGGTAACCTCTGATGAGATATTTCTCCATGGACAGGGTTTTGGTAAGGCCTGATGAGGCATCGCCATAGCAACATCTCTGCCACCAAGGAGCCCTGGCTGTGCCCTCTTCACTTAGGTCTGTGGTCCCAGCCCTGGGGTTGTGGCTACTCCTATAGTTAATGTCTTTATATTAACACCTGCCCTGTTCAAGTTGCCTGTGGCCTCTCTCTCCCATCTGGGCCCTGACCAATACACCCACCTTGTTCCCCATGATGACATCCAGGCTCCTCTCATTCAAAATCCATCACCCCCTCAAGGATCCAGAGACCTTTTACCTAAATCTGTGGACACTGCCTCTATCTCATTTCACTTTATTTATGTAAAGTGCACCAAGTTACTAATAGTTTCTTGAAGGTAAAAGGATGTGTCCTAATCACCTGCTTTACCAGAATGGAGGAAAAGAAAGGAGGCAGGCAGCATAACCATCTGAGAGCTTTTCAAATCACACTTTCCTCCTTGAAATTAAGTTCCATGTGTGTGTGCTCAGTCACTAAGTCATGTCCAACTCTTTGCAACCCCATGGACTGAAGCCTGCCAGGTTCCTCTATCCATCGGGTTTCCCAATCAAGAATACTGGAATGGGTTGCCATTTCTTTCTCCAGGGGATCTTCCCAACTCAGGGGTTGAACCGATGCCTCCTGCATTGGCAGGTGAATTCTTTACCACTGAGCCACCAAGGAAGCCCTGAGATTAAGTCCCACTGAAATTCAAATCCACTGCTGACTGCCAGCCATGACTGAACATTGTTCCTTAGGACAGTGTCCTGCCCCCCCAACCCAAAACAAAAACCTTTTGTGAGTCTCTGACCTGGATCCTATTTAGCAATGCTACAGAGATGAGATGCAAAAGCATTTTCTAAACAAAATCCCACAACAGTGGAAAAACAGTGCAGGAGAAGTTTCCCAAAATGGCAGGAACAAGTTGAGATGAAATAATTAAAATATCACCAAAGAAAACTTTCTTTTTCTGAAGTCTGTATTTTTTTCTAGGACACTTCCCTCTTGCTTCACTGTATCAGATGCCCACAGACCAAACCGTTCCTCTCTACAAGCCCAGCATCTGAACACAAACATGGGGTTGGGGTGTGGTGGGGGAGGGCTCCCATCTCCCACTTGCAGAGCCAGTTCTGCAGGCCTCTGAGCAGCTGTGTTTCATGTATTCTCTCAAACATGTCCAGGGCTGAGGGGTTTCCTTTCCACCTCAGATTTGAAGCAGGTGCTTCTCTATCTGTGCTTTAATTTATAGAACTGGGGGTTCTGCTCCAAGCAGCTGGGTCATTTTCCATCTTGACTGAGACCCTCAGGAATCTGCTTTCTCACTGTTCTGGTTCTTCCTCATTGGCTTCTCTCTGTCTTGGTCTTTCTGGCCTCAGGCAGAATTCTCTTTAAAGGACAGTAAGCATACATGTGACACAACGTCACCAGCGCTCCCTTGGTGGTGGGGTGTACTAGGTGCCAAGATCTTCCTCTCAGTCCTTGGTGGAGCCAAGATCCATCCCTCAGTGATGGGATCCTCACATCACCCTCCCCACCTGTTCTCCACCAGGAGGCTGACCTAATGGATGCATCCACAGGGTCCACAGCAGATAGGAAGAGAGCTCCCCCTGCCCTCCCACCCTCACCTCGGGTGCCTCCAGACCCACCAACGTCAGGCAACCCTCTGTCCATGGAATTGTCCGGGCAAGAATACTGGAGTGAGTTACCATTTCCTTCTCCAGGGGATCTTCCCAATCCAGGGGTTGAACCCATGTCTCCTGCATTGGCAGGCAGAGTCTTTGCCCCTGAGCCACTGGGGAAGCCCTTACCCCTTCTGCATGACGGTGGATCCGAGGTTGTGGGGCCTGGAGCTGAGGCAGTTTGTGTTGCCCCTTTCAGAAAAAGAATTCAGAATTATGACTAAACATGTCTGGGCCACTCCAGACCACCAGGTACAGGAAAACGGACAAGGGGGACTTGAAATCGGAATGGGAAGAGACATGCATTATCTGCTGTCAATTAAAATGTGTTCCTTCTACAAATGTCCCAAACAATGTGATAGCATGAGCCTCCCCAGGGGCCTGGGAAGGGAGGAGCCCATGCAAGTAGCCAGTATGAAGTCCTATGGACATTGCTGTGGTCCTTCTGCTTCTGGCTGGGGGTGGGGGAGGGGTCCCTTGGTGCTGCAGCCCTGTTACCCCACCCCTTCCAGTCCCCACACCCAGATCTTAGTACATAGACACTTCGTAGACAAACACACCTCATGGTGTCATCACAATCAGTTTATATTTTCTAATTTTTCGACAATAGCAGATATTTACATTTTATTCCAAATAAGAATCCTTACCCCCAGAGGAGAAACTGTTTGGGGGTCACCAAAGCCCATGGCGATCAGTACCATGCAAAGGATGGCACTGAGGAGGGAAAGACTGGAAGGAAATACACGGAGACTCTAGAGGGCACTTTCTTTGGGTGGTGGCGCCCATGTTGATATGTTCCCTTAGTTCTGATTTCACTAATTTTCTCAGTTGTTCACCAGGTAAAATAGAAATGCGTGAAATAAACTGTAGGTTGATGACAGGCAGGTGGAAAGAGTCCTTTCTCTCTCTCCAAACTTTGTCCCCTCCCGCTGCCCTGAGACATGCCCATGAGAACACACGTCCTCGGTCAGAGACCCCTACCAGGGAGGTCTCCTCTGCTTCACATCTCATTCAGGGTTTCACAAAGCACATTTACATCTTAAAAGATCATCACTGGGCTTCCCTGGTGGTCCAGAGGTTAAGACTCTGCCTGCCTGCAAATGCAGGGGACACGGATTCAATCCCTGCTCCAAGAAGACCCCATATGCTGCAGGGCAGCGAGGCCTGAGATCCACAGCTACCAGGTGACCTTCTCTGTGCTCTGCAACAAGAGAAGCCCCAGCAATGAGAGCCCATACACATCAGCTGGAAAGCAGTCCCTGCTGTCCACAACCAGAGAAAGTCTGCGAGCAGCAACGAAGATCCAGCATAGTCAATAAATAAATGAGAATTTTTCAAAAAGATCATCCCCTCTGTGCTTTGAGAAATCTTGTCTCCCCCACAAAAATGTCAATACTCTGAATCAAGGTGCTGGACCGGAAACTCTGCAGAAGTTTCCACAGGAGACAGAGACCATGTTTGTTACTAAAATGGGAGAAAAAAAAGAGAACTTGATGATAAGGAGCAAGGCTAGAGTCCAAACTGGAGAAGGGAATGGCAACCCACTCCAGGATTCTCATCTAGAGAATGCCATAGACAGAGGAGCCTGGCGGGTTACAGTCCACGGGGTCACAAAGTGTTGGACACGACTGAGCGACTTAGCATGCACACAGAGTCCAAACAGGGGTACCTGAGTCCCACGGCAGGATGTGTGGGACCAGCAGCCAGACCAGAATCTGGGCCTCTGAGCCACAGCCATGGTCTCCCCGATGCCCCAGCGGACTCTGAGGGGGTGGGGCCCAGCCTCCTCCAGGTCCCAGCTGCAGGAACCAGAGACCCAGGGGCTCAGGTGTCCAAGCTGATGGAGGGCTTGGAGGTATGGGCTAAAGTATAAACCTATGCTGGCTGACACTGGAAAGCAGAGGTCCTCTATTTCAAACAGCCTCTAACACATTTTGTTGTTTGGAAATATTCCATCTTGCCTTTCAGAAGCCAGCGTTCTGTGGATTAGGCGGTGAAGGCGGGGAACAAATGGACTGTTCCCACACAACCCGTGTTGACTTTGGGGTCAGTTAGCTCATGAATAGGGGTGGGAATCTGACTTGGGGAGGGAGCTGACAGCTCAACCCCTCCGTGTCAAGTAGACAGCCTGCCCCGGGGCTGGGAACTCAGAGTTCCACGGGGAAAAGCTCTCTGAGTTCCCCGTAGGCGGGCCGGAGCACACTTTCCTTCCTGCAGGCCCACCACTGCACTTGCGAGCAGCCACCTTCAGCTCAAAGTCATGGTGAGGCTCCCCTGGCTGGGGGAGGGGCCGGGGGCTCTGGAGCATGCGAGGTCAGCCTCCCGAGGGGGCCTGGGCAAGGAGCCAGGATGTTCTGAAGACGGCGTAGAAGCGGGTGCCAGTGAGGCAGCCGCTTGTCCTGCCAGCCAGGCCCCTCCGAGACCAGCCCTCAGGTGGGATGTGAGATGCAGAGGTGGGCGGCGCCCTGTGGAAGAGGGTGCCGAGGGTAGGTGCATCTGCAGTACTGAGGGACCAGGAAGACCAAGGAGGGGACACCCATGGGGAAGAAGACTTTGCCTCCAGAACAAGGTCAAAGGGAGAGACTTAGCAATAAGATGCCAGGAGCAGGGGGCTCAGGGCTGACACAAGGAATGGCTTTATTTTCACAATAAAAGTACGAGGGCAAGAATAAGTAGATCCTTACTGAGCCTCGACTCTTCACCGGAGACTTGGCATTTATTTCTGAACCCAGGTAACAGCCCTTCAGAAAGCATCAATACACCCATCTTGCAGGTGGGGAGACTGAGGCTCAGAGAGGAGCCATGCTTTGTGCCCAAAGTCTTGCCCAGCTATTCAGTCGTGTCTGGCCTGGGTTAGGGAGGCTGAGTCATTTGCTCCCAAAGAACCCACCTCACCTGGAGCTGGTCTAGGGCTTTTGTCACCCTTTGCATGAGACTCTGGCCTGAAACAAAGCAAAGCAGTCCCCCAGGCTGGATTCCTCGAAAGGTAATGCCATCCATCAGCACGGATTTACTGCCCGTTGACATGAAGAATGTTGACTCACCAGTTGCATCTGCACCTCTGGAAACAGAGATTGTCTCTAATCCGACTAGATGGGTCAGCTCACTGGCCTGGTAGACAAGAGGGGCCCCAGGGCACCCACCCACCCCTGACATCACCCGCTAGGCCTCGTCTGGCAAAGCAGTGCTCCTGCTCAGGCATTCCAGCCCATTCTACCCCATACCAGAAAGGATATAACTGACTTTTCCCCTGCAGCTCCCACACTGCACAGCCTGCCTGCAGAAAGCTAGGCCCTCTGGTGACCACGGGCATGGGAAAGGACAGAGTACGAAGCGAGAATCCACAGTGCTGAGCCGAAGTCCGCGATTATCCGCTCTCAGGTTGCACTTGTCAATGGTCAGTGAGTGTCCCCAGCAGACAGTGCTCTGTCTGGTCAGATGTCCTCACCAGCAGTCACACCATGAAGATTATGTCAGGGACAAGAGTCCTGTGGAAACGTCCTCAGTCACAGCAGAGAAAGTGGTGATTCGCCAACACTACTCACCCATCAGCCCTCTGGAAATAAGTGGAATGATTCATGGTTCCCCAGACAATCGTCTTCTACTAAACACAAGACATCCTCTGTCCCCCCCTTCTCCACCTGCCTTCAGTCTTTCCCAGCATCAGGGTCTTTTCCAGTGAGCTGGCTCTTCCCATCAGGTGGCCAAAGTATTAGAGCTTCAGCTTCAGCATCAGTCCTTCTAATGAATATTCAGGGCTGATTTCCTTTAGGATGGACTGGTTTGATCTCTTTCCTGTCCAAGGGGGATGGGGGCGAGAGAGGATGGGATGGTGGGATGGCATCACCAATTCAATGGACATGAACTTGCGCAAACTTCGGGAGATGGTGAGGGACAGGGAAGCCTGACGTGCTGCCGTCCATGGGGTCACGAAGAGTTGGATTATACTTTGGCAACTGAACAATGACAACAAACACAGACATAATGTCCACCTTCAGAACGCACTCCCTGGGGACATACCAGGTACGCAGCCCCATCCTGTGGACCTGTCACAGCTCTGCAGGCACACAGGTGGTGGCTTCCCTGCTCCGGGTGCAGCGTGGGATGGGGGACACTGCTCCAGTCTCCCGGCACCAGCTGTGGCCATGTTCTCACGCTCAGAACTGCAGCCAAGGAAGGAGGATGTTGCCTGGATGAGCATCTTCACTCCGTCATGGTTTAGTTAAAAACTGAGTCACTTGGAAACCTACTGGTAGCTTGCCTCCTGTGGGATCCAGACCCAACAGTTGGTAAAGATATCTCATGGAGAAGAGCCCTTGGGAGGAATGGGCCCTCCAGCATGCTGTGTGTGGGGACTCCAAGGATGGGAGCCTTCTGCCCATTGAGGAGGAAGACGGGGTACCCAGAGTCACCTTCCAGGCAGGAGCAAGGGCAGATGGCACACCCAGAAGGGTGACTGAACAGGGACCCATAAAGGATGATGGGCAGTTTACAGACACACCAGAGATTGTGAAGAACATTGGGGCCACAAAGGCAGAAGCACCCGCTTTCTGCAGCCCTTCAGGCCTAAAGGGTCTGGTCAGGAGTGAAGATGGAGCCTGGAGCTGGCAGAGCTAGAACAGAGGGAAGGGCTCTCCATGGAAGTCATGGGCTCAGACAAACCTCCCCCAGACAGACAGACAGAAACAGAAACACACCAACCTCTCAAAAACATCTCAGTTCAATTTTATTGCAAAAGAGGAGAGTTTATCTCGTTTCAGATCAACAGAGTTTGTCAAAGATTACCAAGGGTTCTTAGTAACTCGTTAAAACTGTTTCACATTTCCTTCCAAGGTTGAACAAAGAAAATTAAGGTTCTCTATTAAATTAAACAACTCTAATTGGTGACAAAATGATGCTCAAGTTAAGAGTTTTAAGGCTAGCATATGTATGCCCTTGCTGTCTGCCTTTAGGCAATATATTCCAAAATGGTAATGCTGCCTCTTTAGATACGTTTTTAAATGAGCTAGCTGGCAAGAAACTCATCTACTAAATATAAGTCACAATTAAATAAATGCTGAACTGTGCTGATGTGAATTTTTATTGGCTGTTATGGCAGAAAAAAGCCAACATCTGCAAGTCTCCCCAGACAATACTCTCCAGCCTCTCTGTGCCTGTGTCACATGGTGTTCCAATCCCAAGCAGAACAAGGGCTCCTGGCCGGAGCTTTACAGCGTCCTCTCTGCTTCCTCTTGCTGGATCGGTTTGCTCAAGAAACATGGGGCGGGAGACAGAGATGAAGGGTCAGGTCGGGGACCTCCACACACAGTCCCATATCCTCGGAGAGAAGGTTGAGCAGGAAGATGATGAAGAATCTTCCTCTCTTGGTCTTGGTCCTGCTTGCTGTTGTTCAGTCGCTCAGTCGTATCTGATTCTTTTCGACCCCGTGGACTGCAGCATGCCAGGCACCACTGTCCTCCACCATCTCGTACAGTTTGTTCAGAACCATGCCCATTGAGTTGATGATGCCATCCAACCATCTCATCCTCTGCTGTCCCCTTCTCCTCCTGCCCTCAATCTTTCCCAGCATTGGGGTCTTTTCCAATGAGTTGGCTGTTTGCATCAAGTGGCCAAAGTATTGGAGCTTCAGCTTCAGCATCAGTCCTTTCAATGAATAGTCAGGGTTGATATCCTTCAGGATGGACTGGTTTGATCTCCTTGCAGCCCAAAGGACCCTCAAGAGTCTTCTCCAGCACCACAGTTTGAAAGCATCGATTCTTTGGTCCTGCTTACAGGGAGAAAAAATACTCCCCAGACTTCATAATAACAGGCCAGACTTATGTGAGTTTCAGGGCTGATTTGTCTCGCTTTTGTGGTCCAGAAGTTAGTTTAAACCACAAAAGTTAGTTTGAAATAGACCTTCATGCTAGAGCCAGACTGAAGTGAATACAAATATCTCTGGAAGAGATGCTCTCAACCCAGGCTTCAGAGAGTTCCCCGAGACAAAGACCACTGATCATGAGTTCACAAATAAACTTAGAAGTGAAATAAACTTAGAAGTGAAATCACAGAATATGTGAGCAGACAAGGCACGAGGAAGGCTGAAAGAGCACAGACAACAAACAGCAAATCCAAACCTGCTGACACAGTAACGGACTTTTTGGCGAGAAACAAGAAAATAGGACTGCAGCTCTTTTGCTGCTTTGCATCTAGGATCATCATTACCGTCCTTCTAAATTCCATACATGTGCATTAATATACAGAATTTGTGTTTTTCTTTCTGATTTACTTCACTCTGTATAATAGGCTCCAGTTTCATCCACCTCATTAGAAATGACTCAAATGTGTTCTTTTTTCTAGCTAAGTAATATTCCACTGTGTATCTGTACCACAACTTCCCTATCCAGTCTTCTTCCAATGGACATATCTAGGTTGCTCAGGATGGGGGGACACATGTGCACCCATGGCAGATTCATGCTGATGTATGGCAAAAACCATCAGAATATTATAAAGCAATTATCCTCCTAAAATTAATTAATTAAAAAAATAGTAATGTAGGAAAGGGGAGACATGGAAATGGGAATGAGAAATGAAAAGATAGGAAGGACCAACAGGAATCTGTAAGATGCCTGATAGAAATTCCGGGAGGAGAGACATAGGAGAAGGAGGATGCCACAGTAATCAGGAAAGATGGTTCCACGTTTTCCAGAATTGATGAAAGACACTAATTCGTAGGTTCAGGAAACATGAAAGTTCTCAAGCAGAATGCATGCAAAGAGATCAACACCCAGATATATTATTTAAAATTTTAAGAGTGCTAAACATGAAAAGGAAGACCTTAAAAGTAACCCCAGAGAAAAGACATTATCACAAAAGAATGGCAATTAGACTGAAATCTGACTTGTCCAGCTATGGTAATGAAAGTTAGAAGTCAGTGGGATAATATCTTTAACATGTTCAATCTAGAACTCTCGATCTAGAATTATAAGCCCAGGATAATTATCTATTAAGAGTGAGTGCAAACCAGTGCTCTGGAACAACCCAGAGAGATAGTGTGGGGAGTGGGGAGGGAGGGAGGTTCAAGATTGAGGGGATGCATGTATGCCTGTGGCCTATTCATATTGATGAATGGCAAAACTCATCACAATATTGTAAAGCTATTATCCTCCAATTAAAAGAAATAATTTTTTAAAAAAAGAATGAGTGCAAAATAAAAAGGTTTTGCAGCCACATACCATAAAGTTCACCTGTTTAAGAGCTTTCTAGTGTATTTATAGTTGTGCACCCATCACCGGAATCCAACTTCAGAACATTTTCATCACCTCAAGAGGTACACTTCATTTTAAATTTAGGTTCTACTCAGCCATCAAAAAAAAAAAAAATGAAATTTTGCCATTTGCAGCAACATGGATGGACTTGGAGGGCATTATGATAAGTGAAATGAATCTGACAGAGAAAGACAAATTCTGTATGATATCACTTATAGATGGAATCTTAAAAATACAACAAATTAGTGAATATAGCAAAAAAAGAAGCAGACCCACAGATATGGAGAACAAGCTAGTGGTTACCAGAGGAAAGATAAAAGGGGAAGGGGCAATACAGGGATAAAGAGTTATTGTGGGACTATATGAAATCCCGTGTGTGAAACTATTGAAAACTGTAAAGCACTATAAAATTAAAATTATTTAATTTAAAAAACAAAAATTAACTCAAGTATGCATTCCCCAAGAAGTATTTGACAATAAAATATCAACCACAGATATATCTATACTGTCAAAAATTCTTTTGTATTATCAAAAATTGAGTTTTTTCACCAACAAATCTTCCACAAAGTAACTTCTTTAAAAGTTCTAGATCTGGAAGAAATAAAATGATCTCAGGGGAAAAATGATCTGATCTTTATGAAGAAAGGACAAGCAAAGAAAATAATAAGCTTGTGGGTAAATCTAAACAAATTCTGATTATATATTTGTAGAGCTTATTCTTTGTCAAGAAGGATACATATTCTTTTGCAGATAAACCTAGAACAAACTGTCTCTTTTCAGAGTATTTCTTAATTCAGATCTAATCAGTAATTGTGCTTATATCTTTACAGTGTATGACCTAAGTTAAAAAGCAAAAAACAAAAAAGAAGGATAATATTTATGAATAGTCATTATCTGCGCTGAGAGGCTCTGGGCAGTTTTTATTTTTTTCTTTATACTTTGATATGTTTTCTAGAGTCATCCTTGCAGAGTCTCAGGAGGATGACCAAGCTGTTGGCCAGAGCATCTGCTCCAGGGTGAATGGGTATCCACCCATCTTTGTATTTTTTTTTTTTTATAAATTTATTATTTTAGTTGGGGGCTAATTACTTTACAATATTGTAATAGTTTTTGCCATACATTGACATGAATCAGCCATGGGTTTACATGTGTTCCCCTTCCTGGACCCCCCACCCACCTCCCTCCCCATCCCATCCCTCTGGGTCATCCCATTGCCCCGGCCCTGAGCCCTTGTCTCATGCATCGAACATGGAATGGTGTTCTGTTTCACATATGATAATATACATGTTTCAATGCTATTCTCCCAGAACGTCCCACCCTCACCTTCTCCCTCAGAGTCCATAAAATTGTTCTATGCATCTGTGTCTCTTATTCTGTCTCGCATATAGGGTTATCGTTACCATCTTTCAAATTCCATATATATGCATTAGTATACTGTATTGTTGTTTTTCTTTCTGGCTTACTTCACTCTGTATAATGGGCTCCAGTTTCATCCATCTCAGTAGAACCGATTCAAATGTATTTTTTTTAATGGCTGAGTAATATTCCATTGTGTATATGTACCACAGCTTCCTTATCCATTCGTCTGCTGATGGACATCTAGGTTGCTTCCATGTCCTGGCTATTGTAAACAGTGCTGCGATGAACATTGGGGTACACGCGTCTCTTTCAATTCTGGTTTCCTTGGTGTGTATGCCCAGCAGTGGGATTGCTGGGTCATATGGCAGTTCTATTCCCAGTTTTTTAAGGAATCTCCACACTGTTCTCCATAGTGGCTGTACTAGTTTGCATTCCCACCAACAGTGTAAGAGGGTTCCCTTTTCTCCACACCCTCTCCAGCATTTATTGCTTGTAGATTTTTGGATAGCAGCCATTCTGACTGGTGTGAAATGATACCTGATTGTGGTTTTGATTTGCATTTCTCTAATAATGAGTGATGTTGAGCATCTTTTCATGTGTTTGTTAGCCATCTGTATATTTTATAACATAAATCTCACAGGTCACTTTTACTACCTTAAATCTGATTCCTGATTGTAACCATCAAGAACTGATCACACGTTTTATTTAAATTTGTAGTGAAAAACTACAAGTGAAATAACCCCTGCCCTTGTGCAGGGGGAGACTGACAGAGACAAAGCAGAGTCTTCACTGGCCCCTGAAGCCATGAGGACTCTGTGGGTCCATCCTAAGAAGACATCCTTCCTGAAGGAGCCCTGAAGAAGGCTGGGGTCCCTCACAAGCACACCAGTTATCAAAGTCCCCGTTTTACCTATAACCATCTTCATATCACAATTCCACACACTTGGCCAGTTACCTAGTTTCTCACGGGGCCATGAGAGGTGGGAAGGGAAGTTCGGGTGGTTTGGTGCTTTGCAAATGAAGGAGCACCGCGGTGTGTTTTCTGCAGTATACATGCGATGAATCTCTGAAAAGGAAGCAAAACCCTTGTGGTTGAAAGATGGCTCCCTCCTCGGTAGTCAAGCCAAAAAACAGCGCAGAGAACAGCTGCTCTGTAGCTTCACTTCCTCTCCCACATGCTTTTCAGTTCTCCCCCTACTGTGTGTTTGAGGCATGTGAACTGCAACCACGACAAGCTAAATCATGCAAATAGTTTCACAAATAAACATGACTTCTCTTTCTAGTAAAATAGAAGTATTTATTGGAAAACACTGCACACTCTCCCCATAACGGCCATAAATTCCCAGAAGTTTTATGTTACTTCCCTAGAGAGAAGAGTTCCCAACATACATACCATGAAATCTTCCTAGTTCACAACCAAAACGCAAAGCAGAGTGTTAAGCAGTTGCTTTGTGATACTACATCCATAGAGCAGCCCCTGTTCCCTGCTCACCACAGAAGAGAGACGTGTCTTTGGAGGAAGAAAAAGCAGAACAACAGGCCGCAGGTGAACTTCCTGGCCTTAATTGAGTTGAACTACACTCAAAAGACAAATGGACTGTGCCTGCTTGTTTCCTGCACCAAGTCCTGTCTGGAATCCTAACATTTTGCCTGTCTTTTGTTCCATATCTTGAACATCATGGTGAAAATATGCCTGCGGCACCCTGGCTCCATGATTGTGAAGGGTAAAACATATTCATTAGTCTCTTCTCCCTTTAAATACAACAGGGGGTATTTTCTGGATGGTCCAATGGCTAAGACTCCATGCTCCCCATGCAGACGGCCCAGGTTTGATCCCTGATCAGGGAACTAGATCCCACAGGCTGCAACTAGAAGTTCACACGCCACAGCTACAAATCCTGCCTGCTGCAACTGAAAGATTCCACAGGCTGCAACGAAGATGGGAGGGTGCATGAGCTGCAACTAAGATCCAGAGCAGCCAAATAAATCCACGCAGCATGGATGGAGAGTTCCGAGGCCCTACAGACATGTGCACAAGTGCTAAAGGAATACCCAAGTAGAGGCACTGACTTTGAGAAGGTGAATGAAGAGGGAAGCAAGAACACTGTATTCTTAGGCAGGGTGACAAAGGCCGGGGGTGAGTGCTGTGGACTCTCAGTAGAGGGGTGTTTCAGAGCTATGAATGATACCCTTGGCACCGACTCCCAAACGTGTTTGAGTGACAGAGCCCCTGAAGGTCAAGGTGTGTGTCTCACATCTTTCAGTTGTTACAAACAGAAGCCCTCTCAACCTCACTTAAGCTTCCAACGCTGAAATGAAGGATGTGTAGGAAGGATGCAGGATGATGCAGAGAACACAAGGGAAGCAAGATCGTTATCCTGAGAGCTTGTAGAAAACACAGAGTGCCAGCTGCCTGAGATGTGAGGTTTCTGGGGGGGGTCACATGTCTCTCCTATCTCTGCTCTGATTGCCTGCTGCCATCTGCAGACCAGATTTGTCTTCTTTGGAGTGAAAACCAGTGGCTCTGGTCCCTTATAAAAATGTCCAAGTGCCTTCAATTAAAAATAAATGAAATCTATATTGTGTTTTCTAGATTTCTTCCATGCTTTCTAGGTTTCTTAGATAATTGCCTACACTCTGAACCTCTGCCTTCTTCCAAATGTAGCCCAGATCTCTTTTCCAAGCATCAACCGATCGACTCCTTCCTCAATGCACCTCAAATTCCTGGATCAAGCCAATCATCTTCCCCCTAAAACCTGCTCCTCTTCTTATATTTCCCTGGCTCAGTCACAAGACCATGATCAGTCCATCTGGTCAACCCAGAATGCTGGGAAGAGTCATCTCTTCTTGCTCTGCACAGCCTCTATTGCCGTTGATCCAGTCTCCAGATCGCTCTGGAATCTGCCAGCAGCTCTAGTCTCAGATTCAGACACAAGCCCTGTGCTCCTACAGTGGCCCCCTCACTCATCTCCCTGCCTCCAGACTTGGGTCCACCCCATCAGACAGGCCACTCTGTCACCCAAGGCAGTGGTAGGGATGGCAAAGCTGCTCCTGTCATGACCCAAGCACAACAGCCTCCCCATGTCTGCAGCCATAGTTAGAACCTCTCCAAATCCTGGGCCCTTATAAAACTGTGATCCTTTACAAGGAAAAGATTGGGAAGCTCCGTAACCACAATGTTGAAGAAGCACAATTCAGGGGTATAATAATCCATTAATTTTTTTGGGGGTTCCACTGTCCCTTCAAATTGCTCTGGCAGGCTGATTCTTTCTGTGCCCTGGGATGGAATTTGGGTCTGTCCCATCACTGTTTTGATCACATTCAACCAATAAGAGTGCCCATACTGATCAGGAATGACAATGACCGGTGTAGTGATATAATCAAATATGTGATTTCATTTAAGAGTACTGCTCCTGGTCAGCCCATGCCAACTGCAGGCCAGTCACCTGCTTGGAAGAGTGGGGGCTTCATCTCCCCTCCCTCACACTGTGTATGTGCCATCACCTCTTGTGGATGGGATTAGACACACAACACATCATCAACTCCCCAAATCTTCTCTTCACCTCCAAGCTGACTTTCTCTGTAACCTCAACATTTGGGGACTTCCCCAATGGCTCAGCTGATAAAGAATCCACCTGCAATGCAGGAGACTCAGGTTCAATCCCTGGATCGGGAAGATCCCCTAGAGAAGGAAATGGCAACCCACTCCAGTATTCTTGCCTGAAAAATCCCATGGACAGAGGAGCCTGGTGGGCTACAGTCCACGGGGTTGGAAAGTGTCAGACACGGCTGAGCTCACGGGCATACCCAGAGTGTGTGAAGAGATGAAGGTAATGAAACAGCTTTCAATTCTGTATTTGTGTGTGATTTCAAATCACTTATTTTCAACAAAATTAAAGGAGGCCCTGATTCAGTTGTTCCCTGATAGAAAATTCAAAATAGTACTTAATAATAGAAAATTTTAGGTGCATTGCTGTTATAACCATTCTCTTCAGTCCCATCTGCTTTTTATGGGAACAAGGTGCTTTCAGCACTTACATCTGTATTAGTCATTTTCAAAATGTGATCCAAAAGCACCTGGGGATCCCTGAGACTCTTCCAGGCATCCATCAAATCTGTCCTCCAGCTATACATTTGTGTGCAGCCAGATTTTTCTACATATACTTCAATCAAAACAACATATTACAAAAGATTAAATGTATAATTAGATACGAGAATTCAGTTGCCTTTTCAAGGAAAGCATTAAAGAGATTTGCAAAATTGGAAAGTGATGCCAATATTCTATTTTTTTGAAAATAGAGCCTTTATTAAAAATCTGTGCTTTATCATCACATGTAATGGGTTTATTTTTATTTGTAATTTTTATTTGAAGTAGAGTTGACTAACAATGTGATGTTAGTTTCAGATTTACAGTAAAGTGATTCAGTTATGCAGATGACACCACCCTTATGGCAGAAAGTGAAGAAGAACTAAAGAGCCTCTTGATGAAAGTGAAAGAGGAGAGTGAAAAAGTTGGCTTAAAGCTCAATGTTCAGAAAACTAAGATCATGGCATCTGGTCCCATCACTTCATGGGAAATAGATGGGGAAACAGTGGAAACAGTGTCAGACTTTATTTTTTTGGGCTCCAAAATCACTGCTGATGGGGACTGCAGCCATGAAAGTAAAAGACGCTTACTCCTTGGAAGGAGGGTTATGGCCAACCTAGAGAGCATATTTAAAAGCAGAGACATTACTTTGCCAACAAAAGTCCGTCTAGTTAAGGCTATGGTTTTTCCAGTGGTCACGTATGGATGTGAGAGTTGGACGGTGAAGAAAGCTGAGCACCGCAGAATTGATGCTTTTGAACTGTGGTGTTGGAGAAGACTCTTGAGAGTCCCTTGGACGGCAAAGAGATCCAATCAATTCATCCTAAAGGAGATCAGTCCTGGGTGTTCATTGGAAGGACTGATGTTGAAGCTGAAACTCCAATACTTTGGCCACCTCATGTGAAGAGTTGACTCATTGGAAAAGACCCTAATGCTGGGTAGGATTGGGGGCAAGAGGAGAAGGGGATGACAGAGGATGAGATGGTTGGATGGCATCGCTGACTCGATGGACATGGGTTTGGGTAGACTCCGGGAGTTGGTGATGGACAGAGAGGCCTGGAGTGCTGCATTTCATGGGGTCACAAAGAGTCAGACACGACTGAGCGACTGAACTGAACTGATTCAGTTATGTGTATATATATATATATACATATTCTTTTTCAGATTCTTTTCCATTAGTGGTTATAGGTTTTAATAAGATGCTGAATATAGTTCAATATACAGTAAGACCTTGTTGTTTAAACAGGTTTTGTCTTCACCTCTATCTGCACACGACCTCAAACTCCTCTTTGGAACATAGCATCCACTTCTTGGGGTCTCAGCTGAAACAGTGGAGAAGGAAATGGCAATCCACTCCAGTTTTCTTGCCTGGAAAATTCTAAGGACAGAGGAGCCTGGCAGGCTAGATAGTCCATGGAGTCGCAAAGAGTTGGACACGACTGAGTGACTGAGCACAGCTGAAACAGAAACAAACTGGTTCCATCTCCACACCCTGCTGCACACAATGAACCCATCCTTGGCACCCACCACCGCTCCATGCTCTGAACCCCGAAGAGCCAGTCTCCTCCTGTGCACTTTCCCCTCTGTCTGCCCGAAGCAAACTCCTTTCTCTACCTACCCACGAGGATGAGTCCCACTCACAGATTTATACCCCAAATAGCAGCTTGTCCAGAAGGACTCCCTGATCTCCTTTTAGGTTCAGGAAAGCATTTGTCACACTATTCTGTAATCACTTTTTATTTCAGTTTCCCATGAAAGATTTGTACTCCGGGAAGGCAAGAACTGGATTCCTTCCGTATTTTCGTAAACTATTTAGCAGAGGGCCTGTGTATAGTAGGTGTTAAACAAATAGTTTTCCATGGATAACTTAACTCAAAGACCCCCAGAGAGAACAGAAACTATGACAGAAAATACTAAGCATCATGGCATGCTTGAGTTTTTCACAAGACACTCAAAACGCAAGGGAAGAAATTCCACATTGGATTCTCCTACGTGAGCAGTGTCCCAGATCACTACTGCTTTCCTTGAAGGTTTACACTGTTGGTAAGAAACGTCATATATTTTTCCGCTAATATGTAAACGTAATTCAAACTGAAATGCAGCATCTCTTGGAATACCACGACACTGCCCAGAATGAAATCTGTACCACTCCTTCCTAACCCAAAACACGTGTAAAGGAGATTATAAATTTCTTGCTGCCAATTTATTCTGATGGCATGAAAGACCCAAGAGAGTCCAAACGCTATAGGGTAATGACTGAACTACAGCCGGTTGGGAACGTTTCCAGTGCTTTTTAAGGCGGCGTGCCTCTGCATAAGTAGGTGTAGCAATTTTGAAAATGGGATCCTTATCTTTTGCAATTTCTGGAGTCAGTGAGTGGCTGGAAGGCAGATACGGACCAGGATGCACAGGCCCAGAGCATCCCCCCACTGGTCTCTCTCACTAATTAGATGTCATCCCCAAAGGAGCCCTCGCTGGTGATTGGCTCTAAGGTTGTTCTGGGGCCAGATTCCATCATAATACTGCATGATTCTGCAAATTATCACAGGGTACTCGGGAAATCTGGCCAAAGCAGCAAGATGTCTGTCCTTAGTGTCCTGAGATCCTTAGCCCTCCTCACTGCCTACAACAGCACAGCTGAAAACTCAGTGACTGTCCTATTTCCCCACCAGCAGGAAGGTTGTGTCCCCTGTTCAGTTCAGTTCAGTCGCTCAGTTGTGTCCGACTCTTTGTGACTCCATGGACTGCAGCACATCAGACTTCCCTGTCCATCACCAACTCCCCGAGCTTGCTCAAACTCATGTCCATAGAGTTGGTGATGCCAACTGACCATCCATCTCATGGTTAGATGAGATCCAACCAACTCATCCTCTGTTGTCCCCTTCTCCTCCTGCCCTCAATCTTTCCCAGCATCAGGGTCTTTTCTAATGAGTCAATTCTTCGCATCAGGAGGCCAAAGTACTGGAGTTTCAGGTTCAGCATCAGTCCTTCCAGTGAACACAGTCTCCGTGATATTGTCCAGTGAACACTGTCCCCGTGATATTGTCCAAAGAATCGTGTCCCCATGATGCGCTGGTAAGTGTTTGGCAAACTGGCCCCTGGGAGAAAAGGTCCTGATTTGTAGGTCTTGCCAATTTCCACATCGTAAATGCTCCCATTGTGACTGATTTCAAGCACTAACAAGGCAATCGTCACTGAATGCGGAGTTGGGAAGAGAAGCACAAGCTGGTTGGACCCTATACTGTCATCCCCTAGAGGAACCCAGGGTTAGCCTAGACCTTATTTGTGCATCTACTGTACAAACATTAAGTCCTCACTGGGTCACCGCGCTGTGCAGAGTCGCACATAAGACAGAGCAGCGGATCTGCACTGGCTGCTGGGGTACAAACGGTCTGTTTCTCACAAGACAGCACCAAGGTTTGGGAACTTCCTTGGTGGTCCAGTGGTTAGGAATCTGCCTTCCAATGCAGATAACACAGGTTCGATCCCTGGTCAGGGAACTAAGATCTCACATGCCGCAGGGTAACTAAGCCCATGCACCCTAATGAGAGAAAGCCTGTGCACTGCAACAGAGACCCAGCGCAGCCAAAAGAGAAGGAAAGAAAGGACCAAGGTTTATAAGTATTTCCCTAAACTAAGGTGACTCAGGAATTTTCCTTTAGATGCACATTTCTGAGCAGGGGACAAGGAAGTGAAAGCCCAGCTAGGGCACAAGAGCAGGGTTCTCAGCCTCCTTCATCAGCAGAAATTGATCTGAGGCCAGACAAGGAATTCAGGCAAGGCATTACTCGGGACCCTGCTCCAGCAGTGGGTAGTGAGAATAAGTAAAAGGTTTCCTAGCTTGCTCCCTGAGAGAAGGTGAGCTGGTTCCTTATATAGGGTGAGGGTAGAGGAAGGTCTTGACAAACCTAGACAGTGTGTTGAAAAGCAGAGACATTATTCTTCCGACAAAGGTCCGTGTAGTCAAGGCTATGGTCTTCCCAGTGATCACGTATGGTTGTGAGAGCTGGACCGTAAAGAAGGCAAAGCATCAAAGAATTGATGCCTTCGAACTGTGGTGCTGGAGAAGACTCTTGAGAGTCCCCTGGACAGCAAAGAGATCGAACCAGTTGATCTTAAGGGAAATCGACCCTGAATATTCATAGGAAGGACCAATGCTGAAGCTGAAGTTCCAGTATTTTGGTCATCTGAGGTGAAGAGCTGACTCATTGGAAAAGTCCCTAATGCTGAGAAGGATTGAGGGCAGAAGGAGAAGAGGGCATCAGAGGATGAGATGGCTGGATGGGATCACCCATGCAGTGGACATGAACTTGGGCAAACTTCGGGAGATGGTGAGGCACAGGGAGGCCTGGCGTGCTGCAGTCCATGGGGTTGCAAAGAGTCAGACACGACTGGGTGACTGAAGGACAATAAGAGGCAGGTCCAGGGCTCGGGCTGGAGGGGTGACGTGGGTGGTTGCCCAGCCCTTAGGTAGTGTTGAGTGCAGGAGGTATGCACAGTATGCTGCTTTGCTCCCAACATCCTGTTTTTGCTCCCAGCTCTTCAGAAGTGGCAGTTGGGGGTTTTTTGGTCTTTATGTATCTTGCTGTCCATAATTTGCCCCAATTGCTGCATGCATATAGTTATTTTTAGTCCCTCATAGTTTCTTTGTATTTTATTGCTCCAGGAGATGTTTGTCCAGGTGCAAGCTCTGCAGCAAAGCCCCAGGTCCCAGCCTGTCTCACAGGGAGTCACCTAGAGGAGAAACAGGACTGCTGAAGTGCATCAAGTAGAGTGTGACACCCATTTCACTCACCACAGGTTTTGTGGCAGCAAAAAAAAAAAAAAAGACTGGAAATGGCTGGAATTGACATACAACACCAGCATCTGTCTGTCTTTTGTGGTGCCGTTTTTTACAGCAAAAGCAAGGAGACGATTGGAAGTTAAGAAGTTAAAAATGCAAAGTGTTTCTTTTAAGAACTTTCAACAGCTTTTCCTTTTATACCCTATGAAAAGAAACAGAAAGGTCCCAGAGAGGAGCAGAGGAGCGGGGGTTGGGGAAGGCGTCCGGGAGTGACCCCCCTAAAGATTACCAAAGTTGATGCTGCTTACATATCAGTCCAGAAATATGTATTCAGGGAAAGATCCGGACATAATCACAGACGGATGCCAGTAAGGAGCGGCGTCATCAGGTTTTCCCCAGTTGTCCTAGCTTGATTTCCCCAAGAAAGTGGGAGTTATCTGTGAGAGGGACTCCTGCGGGATTTCCTATGAAGCTACAGTAACCAAGACACTGTGGTGTTGTTACTGAACCGTGGTCTTGGACTCTTCAATCAAGAGAAATTGATAAGAGGCCAGACGATAAATTCAGGCAAGGCTTTAATGGAACTCCTGCGCCAGTGCAAAGGGATCAAAAACTAGTCACGGTTTCCTTTGCTCACCGCCTGGGGGAGGGGGAGGGGCGGCCTGGTGCCTTCCATGGGGGGGAGGGGCAGCTTGCATGATCTGCCCACCCCCCTGGGGGTGCTGTGTGCAGGGACCACGCTCAAGACCCTACTTGGGCTCCAACACCTCAGAAGCGGCAGTTGGGTTTTTTGGTCTTTCTGTATCTTGTTGTCCATAATTTGCCCCAACTGCACACACACAGTTACTTTTAGTCCCTAATGGTTTCTTTGTATCTTGTTGCTCCAGGAGACGTTTGTCCAGGTGCAAACTCTGCAGCAAAGGGCCCCAGGCTCCTGGTCCCAGGCTGTCTCAGTGCTGCTGTAAAGACAGATGGATCAGTCGAAGGAGGAGAATGTACCCAGGAACAGGGACACTGAGGCAGGCTCAACTGATTGTCAACAAAGACACCAAAGTAACTCCATGGGAAGGGAGAGGCTGTTCAGTAAACGGCACTGGAAAAAACCGGGCAATATGTGGGAGGGAAATGAAGGTCCCCTCTACTGTCTACCATACATCTCAGCCTCCAGAACGGCAGGAAACGAATTTCTGTTGTGTATAAGTCACCCAGCCTGTGATGGCTCGTTCTAGCACCTTCAACAGACTAGTTATTTACTGTTGGTCACTCAGTTCTGTGTGACTCTGCGACCCCATGGACTGTAGCCTGCTGGGCTCCTCTGCCCGTGGAATTCTTCAGGCAAGAATACTGGAATGGGTACCATTCCCTTCTCCAGGGGATCTTCCTGGCCCAGGGATTGAACCTGCGTCTCCTGCACTGGCAGGCAGACTCTTTACCATCTGAGCCACGAGGGAAGCCCCTTGAACAGACCTGGGAGCTGCGAAGAGGACACAGTTGTACGGCCATTTTGGAAAACTGTTTGACAGTCTCTTATGAAGCTAAACTTACCTTTAGATCCAGCAATTTAATTCTTAAGGTTTCACCCTAGAGAAATGAAAACGTATGTCCACAAAAAAAATTGCTCATTGAAACACATAGCCGCTTTTTTCATAACAGATGAGCACTGAAAATAACTCAAAGGCCCATCAGAGGTAAGTAGATAAACTGTGGTGGTTTCATTCAATAGAAAAGCACTCAGTAATAATTATTTAAAAAAAGAAGAAGAAGAAGAAAAGAACAAACTACTGATAAAAGGCAACAACGGGGAAGAATCTCAAAGTCATACTGAGTGAGAGAGGTAAGACACAGACAAGAACAGGTGTCCATGTCCTTGAAATCCTAGAAGCTGGGAGCCTGGTGAAGACAGCAGACATGTGGACGCGGAGCAGGAAGGAAGGGGGCGGCAGACGGGGAGAGTAGCTCTGACACAGACGCCACCACGTGTAAAGCAGACGACGTGGGAACCTGCTGTGCAGCACGGAGAGCTCAGCTCGGGGCTCTGTGACGGCCTAGAGGGCTGGGAGGGAGACTCAAGAGGGAGGGAAAACGTCTTCCCTGCTGGCTCAGATCTTAAAGCGTCTGTCTGCAATGCAGGAGACCCAGGTTCGATCCCTGGGTGGGGAAGATCCCCTGGAGAAGGAAATGGCAGCCTACTCCAGTCCTCTTGCCTGGAAGATCCCGTGGACGGAGGAGCCTGGTAGGCTACCGTCCATGGGGTTGCAAACAGTCAGACACGATTGAGCGACTTCACTTGCAAGCTTTCAATGGCTGCTTCATGTTATTGTACAGCAGAAATTAACAAACATTGTAAAGCAAAAACAATTATACTCCAATAAAAATTAAATAATTAATTAAAAAGATTCTTTACAGTCATGTTAAGAAAGTCTCGCCAAAAAAAAAGAGTCCCACCAGCACAGCCTGTTGGGGCCTCCTCTGCCCCAAAGTGGGGTTGCCAGGTTCATCAAATAGAATTTCAAATTACTCAGTTAAATTTCAGCTTCAGATAAACCACAAATAATTTTCTTAGGACAAGTGTGTCCCGTGCAATTATCTCGGACATGGGTGGCATGCACATGCATGGTCCGTACTTATAGTAAGAACGGATTCATGTTTCACCCGAAATTCAAATGTAACGGGCATCCCGTGTGCCCCCCTCCAGGCCCCCCCCATCCAGGCCCCCCCCTCCGTCCCCCCCGGGTCCCCCCCTCCGGGCCCTCCCCTCCGGGTCCCCCCCTCCAGGCCCCCCCTCCAGGCCCCCCCTCCAGGCCCCCCCCTCCAGGTCCTCCTCAGAGAGAACAGAAATAAGGCTGCAGGCCCAGCCCTTCCAGCTGCCAGGCCCCGGCCACGCTCAGGGCCAGTTCTGCCCTTTGGTTTCTTAAAGGGTGGAGGGGTGCTCACCCTCCCTCCACGGGTCAGAGTAGGGGCGCCCACCTGGGGAGGGCACGTGGCTTCCCCTGTGGCCACAGATGGAGCCCAGTCTCCGGCTTAAATGAATCCTTCTGACCATCCTTTATTCCACCTCGTAGAAAATGCATCCTTACTATGTTGCTGTTCCTTTTTGGTTACGGTGCCTGTTCTGCCCTTCTATTCGGGGGACATCTAAAGCTACTTTGCAGGACATATGCAACCACAGTTTATCAAGTTGGAGTTATACAGTGCTCAAGATTTTCAGCCAGTTTTCAAGAAGTCAGACAGCAGGTGTGATGTGCCCGGATATTAACTGCACTGCACAAGGAAAGGGGGGATCTGATTTATTCATGCTGCTTTTCATACCAGGGACAAAAGAGCCCTTTGAATCAAAATCTGTTGAGTGGTTCGAGGGTATGATTTTTAAAAGACTACCTACTTGGAACATAAACACTTTCTCAATAGGTTATTTTTATTTTCCTGGTCTGGCAACTAAAAGAGGTATAATTTGCAAGGGTTGGTTCCCTGAAAGAAGCACATTCAATTGCTTGAAAGAGCATGAATACGTCTCAGTGAAAGAAACTAAATTTGATGAGGAAATTATATCTTTTGCAGAAAGTGCAAAAAATAATAATATAGGTAGTAGAAAGGAATCCTTTGACCATAAAATTATTATGCATTTTCCCTGTAAAAAACCACTAACCTTGGCTCATAAATAACAGTAGCAAAAAGATGAAAATGTGAAATTAAAAGCAGACCATGTTAAAAAAAAAAAAAGCAAAATGCATGGAATCTAAGCTGTTCTGAAGGACAGACTGGCAGGCTCTCATTGTGCCCAGAGGTGTTCCACGGGGGGAGGGGGCTGCGCCTTTTGTATTTATGTTGGGGTGGCCCGACCGTAGTGGCTTTAAAACTTGGGGTCATGGATCATTAAGACTCTAATAAAAATTACGAACCTGCTTCCTGGAAAACTGCACGTACACCCACATGCACACTTTTTTACAGACCGTTTTGAGAGCTTCAGACACTGCCCCCTGAATTTATTCACAGAGCCCCAGCCAAGAGTTCCCGTGCTAAGCAAAACCCACATGTTTACCAACCCCTGCTTCCTTATGGCTGATCCCCACGCAGCCTCTCAAACTTATAGCAGAGGCAGGCTGCCAGCTGACCTTTGCCCTCTCTGCCTCCCTTTCGGGAGCTGGCAGTTTGGGTTTCCTACCACTAGCCTTCCTAGAATGTGATCACAAACCCCGGGGTGCTGGCCTGGGTGTTAGACTGCCAGCTGGCACTGTGCTCTTCCCAAGAAACAGGACAGAGGCAGGGAGCGTCCCCTGTGCCACACCCCACGTGACCCGGGGGCCAGTGCCCTGGTCCCTTTGAGTTTGTGTGTCCCTGTCCGTAGATGGGGATGATGATGGTGACCGCCTTAGGGGCTGCAGTGAGGATGACATGACGGTATATATAAAAGTGCTTGAAGGAGCAGACATTCCAAAAGTTTAAGAGGCTGGCTGTTCCAGCTGTCACAGAGTTCAGACACATCGATGTCTGCCCTAACTTTCAGTGTTGCTTCACACTTGGACAGTGATTTTCAAAATGTGAAGCGTCTCCATTCATTATTCACTGTTGGCAACACAGCACCTGGGCTTCCCTGGTGGCTCAGAGGTAAAGAATCCATCTGCCAATGCAGGAGACACAGGTTCGATCCCTGCGTCAGGAAGATCCCCTCGAGAAGGAAACAGCAATCCATTCAAATATTCTTGCCTGGGAAATCCTACGGACTGAGGGACCTGGTGGGCTACAGTCCACAGGGACATAAAAGAGACGGACATGACTTAGCAACTAAACAACAACACAACACCCACAGGATATGAAAACTTGAGACTGATGCTCCCATTTTACAGGCGAGAGAACTAAGTCTCAAGTGAGTTGGTTCCTCCAGAACACACAGCCTGCAAGTGCCAAGGCGGGATGCCCTGTGCAGGGCTCCCAACATGGAAGCAGGAGCTCTAGCGATCTGGTCTCTCTCCATCCTCGGGTGGAACATTCTGGAAGGCATTTTCCATGTGGCTCTCAAAGGGTCCCAGAGGATGGGACCCCGTGACCCTCAGTCGGGAAGCACTAGGGCAGCCTGCACCCTCCCAAGTTTCCCTCCTTCCAGACCCTGCTCCTGCTCCCCAAGACGACCTCCCAAATAAACTCCATGCGGCTCTGCTTTTCAGAGGGGAATCCCGGCTAAGACAGATGCCCACCGAGGGTCTCCGTCTCCCTGCTACTGCCCACCCTTTCTGTGCCTACCCCCTCAGCTGTCCCTGCCGGTGGGGCCTACAGGCCAATAAGAAGCCCTACCTTCAAAAAAGCCACTGTGACTCAGGACTGAGCGGACTGCCGTCCAAAGGTACTGGGCTTCAAGTTTCCACCCCTGACGGCCTGGGACGGGGCTGACAGCTCTCCTCTCACCCTAGGATGCCCTAGCTGAGCCTGGGGCTTTCCTTGGTCACAGCCAACTGACTCTGGGGGCAAAAGCACTGCTCCTCAGCCCCCATCCCGGGTCTTGGGTCTTCCCATCCACGAGGAGATGCTGGCAAATGCAACGGCCTACGACCGTTTCCACTAAGACCCTGTCTCCCTACATTGACCACTTGTGGGCTGCCTGACGCATAGCTAGGACACTGGTCCCCTCCCTGGACTGGAGTCAGGGGGAGATGGCTGAGCCCTCGGAGACAGACCTTCTCCTTAGAGAACCTCAGCTTTGGGCTGGCTCCACACACAGTCTCACGTGCTCTCCCATCCCAAGGCCTGCTCATCCCGGTTGGCTGTCCCATGCCAGGCCGGTGTCTGCCATGTTTACTCTCCGCCAGGCCCCGCCAATGAAACGTTAACAGCCTAATGAACAAAAAGCCAAAAAGCCTGGTCTTCGCTGGCGCAGCTTCACGACTGCGGCGTCACTCTCCACGCCCCCGTTCTAGACGCCAACCCAGCTCCCTCTCTCCGTCCACTTCGAGAAGACCCCTAGGGCTTCCCTGGTGGCTCAGTTGTATACAATTCGCCCGCCAAGGCAGGAGGCAGGGGTTCAATCTGAGAAGATTCCACGTGCCAAGGAACAAGGAAACCGGGAGCCACAATTCCTGAGTCCACGTGCTGCGACTACTGAAACCCGAGTGCCTAGAGCCTGTGCCCATCCTCACCTTTATGTGGCAGGTTTGGGAATGACATGACATTTAAGAACCTGTTCAGCTCTGAGCTTCTGATTGCTTTTTGTACCTTCACTGGAAACTCCAATGTAAGTATTTTCATGTTGCCGATAATCCACATTAACTGTATAATGGCTGTATTGGGGCTGCTACTGTGATGTATTTGGCCGTTTTCCTAATATTGAATGTTGCTTCTTTACTGAAAATAAAACTGTACCGAGAGTTCCTCCTCTCTTAGGAGAAATTCCCAGGAGTGAGTGAGAATATTATCTCACTCATAACATTCTAAATCACTTCCCCTGGGGCGGGGGATGAAATTATGTCCTTTGATTACTCGTGGGACGGAACATTTTCTCATCTTATTTACTAATCACATTTATTCTTGTGAATAATACTCATAATCCCATCCATTTGTTCACCAAGTACACAACTTGTCTTCTATCAGTTTGTGTGGCTGTCAACATAATATGCATATTTCTTATTATTTTTTCATGCAATGCTTTCCCTCGTGTAAATTATGATTGTAGACCTGCCTGACTTCCCAGTTTGGGAGGTATTTCTGGATCCATCTCTATGGCAAGCATCACATAAGAGCATCCTGTGAAGGCCTGAAGCGAGTCAGGTTCATCTTTTCCTGATTGAGTTCAGGTGTTCTTATCCATACAGCTGAAGCTATTGAGAGACAGTGTCCCGGTCCTGACATCTGTTCCTCCATCTTCTCAGATGCCCGTTGTGGAACTTTTCGAAACAGCATCATGTTTTATAGCCTCATTTTATTTTCTCTTATTAAAAAAAATTCACAATCATCCCATTTTTAAAAAAATGTGTGAGTTAAATATAATATTCACTGTTGAGTTCAGTTCAGTTGCTCAGTTGTGTCCAACTCTTTGTGACCCCATGGACTGCAGCACGCCAGGCCTCCCTGTCCATCATCAACTCCCAGAGTTTACCCAAACTCATCTCCATTGAGTCAGTGATGCCATCCAACCATCTCACCCTCTGTCATCCCCTTCTCCTCCCGCCTTCAATCTTTCCAAGCATCAGAGTCTTTTCCAATGAGTCAGCTCTTCGCATCAGGTGGCCAAAGTATTGGAGTTTCAGCTTCAGCATCAGTCCTTCCAGTAAACACTCAGGACTGATCTCCTTTAGGATGGACTGGTTGGATCTCCTTGCAGTCCAAGGAACTCTCAAGAGTCACTGTTGAGGATCAGTAATAATTCTGTGTACTAAAAATCCTATATCAGGAAGATTCTATTAGCAAAATGAATGAGCCAAAAATGTTTAGTACAGATGGCCACCTATCTACAAAATTTATCTGATGCAGTATGTGAAAAACAGCTTCACCTTGTTTAAAAATGATTTACAATTTAAGCAATATATATAATAACTGCCTTTCTTGTAGCCTCGCATTGTTCTTGAGTAAATAATCTATTAGAATGAATATTGTGTTTTATCAGTTATATGCTTCCTACTTGTGGAAAGCATTGGACTGGGAGGCTCAGAGTTTACAGTCTGAAATGTGACGAATAGAAGAGAGTGAAGCACAGGACAGATGAGCAGAGGGAAGCAGCTCCACAAAGAAGGAGCAGGTGGGAGGGCTGGATGGAGGTGCCCATGAAAGAGGCCTTATCTCAAGAAGGAAGGATGGGAAGGACTGGCGCACCCTCAAATTTCTCATGCTCCAAGAAAACACAGAACACTTACCACCCTGTCCTTTGCCACTCAAACGAAGTGTTTGATAAAGACATATTTTTTACTTTGGTTGAAGAAAATGGTTTCAGTTATTTGAGTTGTGGCTATCAGTTCTGTGTTTCTGGTGGCATGGGAAAAAAAAATATGCCATTTTGGCAAATGCTTTGAACTCACTTCATCAAACTGAATATTTATAAAGATTCAGCAAAATAGATTATTTCCTCCTTGTAAACTGGAGAAAGACAGGCATCATAGCCAAAGGTCAGAGGCAGCAATTCGAATGCTCTATAAAAACATCACACACCTTAGGTTTTGAATGAAGTTGACGCCAAGATCTTAAGAACACCGTGCACGTGTAATTAGATTCTGCTGCCTCAGGATGACTCCACGGTGAGAACTGAGAAGCTTATCCTTCAACTAGTAAGTCACTTCAGTAAGAGATGAGCCCTCCCTCAAAGAAAAGCACTGATACCTTTAAAGTAAAACATTTTCATTTGCCGTAAGTTGTTGCTGTTGTTCAGTCATTAAGTCATGTCCGACTCTTTGTGACCCCATGACCGTAGCCCACCAGGCTCCTCTGTCCATGGGGTTCTACAGGCAAGAATATCAGAATGGGTTGCCATTTCCTTCTCCAGGGAGTTTCCCCAACCCAGGGATCAAACCCATGTTTTCCACGTCTCCTGCATTGGCAGGCAGGTTCTTTTCCACTGAGCCACCTGAGAAGCCCATAGACGTTAAATAAGTGGGGTGACAATATACAGCCTTGACGCACTCCTTTCCCGATTTTGACATGGTCCATTGTTCCATGTCTGGTTCTAGCAGTTGCTTCTTGGCCTGCATTCAGGTTTCTCAGGAGACAGGTTAGGTGGTCTGGTATTCCCATCTCTTTAAGAATTTTTCAATTTGTTGTGATCCACACAGTCAAAGGCTTTAGTGTAGTAAATGAAGCAGAAGTAGATGTTTTTTTATGGAATTCCCTTGCTTTCTCGATGATCCAACTTGCCATCAGTAGTAAAAGAAAAAAATCCTCATTATCCATCAATCAATATTACTTTCTGTAATTAATAGCAAATCATCACCGCACTTCCCAAGGCCCAGAAAAACAGAAAAGATGTGCCAATAATCAGACCTTCTAACCATATGTAGATCTGTTCATTCCTAAACAAACAAAAAGAGAAATGAAGAAGTGATCCAGAGGGGAATGTTTTAGGCCTTATAACTCTTTAAATTACTGGATGGGGGCAGAAGTACAGCTGTCTTGGGATTAGCTAGAGAAGTGATCCATCCCAGGCCACCAGGCAGGGACTGAAAATTCAGTCAGAGAGAATGAGACGCTGGTGTTTGCAATAAGTAAAGCAAGCCTCAGTCCAGCTTTGCATGAAGGTGTTGTTAACCCCAAGGCTTTTCAGGTTTGCCAGCCAATAAACAGTGCTTCTCGCTAAGCCCATTGGAGTGGGTTTCTCTGCCATTTACAGCCTAAAAAAATAAACAATGGCTTGCGCAGGAGTTTAGATGAGGCAGAGATTGCTGCGGCTGGTCTGATAGGAAAGGTTTGTGGCAAGTGGGGGTGGGATTCATCTGGTCTTTGAAGGGCACAGAAGAATGAGACTAAAGGAAGGGGGGGACGAGATCGTTTGTGATGCTGGCCAGGAAGGCGTCATTCAGTAAAAGGTCCCACCTTGGTGGAGAAGAAAGGGAATTAAAAACTTGTTCTCTGGGAAGAAGGCTTCAATATTAAGAAAACAAACATGGTCATTCCGATGGATGGTTTGGTTAATCTTTCACTGGAGAAATGAGAAGCAGCCCTAGTCTGATCAACAGCTTGAGATTCCAAATACTCAAGGTTGTGAGAATTCATAGGTAAGCTTAGTCTTAAGTCTAACATCGAGAAAACCCACCCAATGTAGATGCTTTGTAGAGCAATTGAGCAGATTCTCGTAAGTTGAAGAGAGATATATCCTTGGACTGCAATCCTAGGTATATTTATTCAATCAGAAAAAAATTCTTGTACACAGTGGCTCATGGGCCACAATGTTGGTCATAGCATTGCCTGTATTAGAAAAACTTGCAAAAAATCCAAATGTCCAGTGAACAAAGAATGGCTAGATATATATTTTTCCAATGACTATATAGCAGGAAAAATGAACCAGAGCTATGAGTATTGGATAAAGCTCCCAACATAATATTGAATGTTAAAGGGAAGTCATCAAAGAATACCTGCATTATGATAGCATGTAAATAAAATCCAAACTCATGAGAAACTGAAGTTTGTGGATACTGTAGAGAAAAGGACAAGAATAGAAAGTAGGAAATTCTGGTTCATAGATACCTTGAGGGAAAAAAAGGGAGAGCAGATAATCAGGGAGGGATACTTCAGGGTCTTCAACTAAACTGACAGTTTTTTAAATCTCTGGAGTGGGAATTTATGTGCTCATTATGTAATTCTTTATACCTTTTTAGTTGCATAAGATTTGTCATAATTAAACTTCAGAAAAAAAAACACTCTACCCAAGTGGAAACTTTTAGTCTAAGTTGAGATGTGGTTGACAATTGTTATGGAAAGCATACCTTGTGTGCCCACATTTAAGACAAAGATTTCCCTCTCTGAGCCTGGAGAAGGAGAAAGACTTTCAATAATGCCTGTTAACTTGCTACAAGTTCATACCAGTTCAACGTGCCGCTCAGTTCCTTCATCCAACAAATTTACGTGGCTCCACCACAGGTATTTATTTTACACTATGAGCAACAGCCTTCTTGCCAACCCGCAGGGAGCTGGTTTCAGCAGCCCTGTGGATGCTGATGGTATATCTCACGCCACGTGGCATCAAAGGCCCACCACACCCCAAAGTCTCCCTGCAGACTAGATTCACCTCCGCCTGGGGAGTTGGCAGCTCCAGGCTGGTGCAGGTTGCCCTAAGGGCCACTAGTTACTACTGTGAAATTTTAAAGTATGTCTGCATTCAGTTTCCTTTTTTAAAAATCTTTGTATTGTTTTAGCTGCTCAGTTGTGTCTGATTCTTTGTGACCCCATGGATTGTAGCCTGCCAGGCTCCTCTGTCCATGGGATTCCCCAGGCAAGAATACTGGAGTGGGTTGCCATGTCCTTTTCCAGGGGATCTTCCCAGACCAGGGATCCAACCTGAGTCTCCTGTATTACAGGTAGATTCTTTACCATCTGGGGTTCTCTGGTGGCTCAAAGGGTAGAGTCAGCCTGCAATGCAGGAGAACCTGAGTTTGATCCCTGGGTTAGAAAGATCCCCTGGAGAAGAAAATGGCAACCCACTCCAGTATTCTTGCCTGGAAAATCCCATGGATGGAGGAGCCTGGCAGGCTACAGTCCATAGGATCACAAAGAGTCGGACATGACTGAGTGACTTCACTTTCACTTTTACTTTCTGAGCCAAGGACTTCCCAGGCGGTGCTAGTGGTAAAGAACCTGCCTACTAATGCAGGAGACATAAGATATGTGGGTTCAATCCCTGAGTCGGGAAGATCTGGAGGAGGGCATAGCTAACCACTCCAGTATTCTTGCCTGGAGAATCCCATGGGCAGAGAAGCCTGGCGGGCTACAGTCTTTGGGGTTCCGAAGAGTCAGACACAACTGAGCAACTGATTATGCATGGCAAAAGTAATTCAAAATGGCATGTTGTGCCATGATGGAAGCCTCACTGCTACTCAAAGTAAGTTGCTCTGTTATAACACAGAGCATTTCTAAGAAGGCAGAGACCCTGAAGAGTTGCCACATTTGATGACACTTTACCTGGTGACAGCAGGTACTCATTAAACGCTACATAAAGGAAGCCAGTGAAACCTACTGACAAGGACCCTCCAGGACGGGGTCAGCCCCTCCCCCCGCACGATGACTGCACTCAGCCTTACAACCTGCCGAGTGTACGGTGGATTATCGTCCCTTTATTTTTTCATGACTCTAACTGGGTGCCAAAAAATAATTAATGTGCAAACTCTATGGCTGGAAAGGTTCCAAATGGGTAAGGAACAGATATAAAGTAAAAAGAAATGACAAGAGAAGGTGGCATGTGTTAGCATCTTATAAGAGGCAAAGGTGCAGTGGGAACAGAAAAGGTAGTGGGTGGACTTCCGGGTGGGGAAGAGGAGGCAGGTGAGGTAGACCAGCTCACTGCAGGCACAAGCACGGACCCACGCGTGAGCCCCAGTTCTCTTCTGTTGATATTTGCAGATGCAGTTCACATGCTTGAGTCCAGCCAGTCTTGCAACAATCTCACGTAGGACAAAGGTTTGGAGTAACATCTCCATCGTACTTCCTGGTGGCTCAAGACTTCCCCGGTGGCTCAGACGGTAAAGCATCTGCCTACAATGAGGGAGATTCGGGTTTGATCCCTGGGTCAGGAAGATCCTCTGGAGAAGGAAATGGCAACCCACTCCAGTACGCTTCCCTGGAAAATCCCATGGATGGAGGAACGTGGTGGGACTGAGCGACTTCACTTTCTTTCTCCACTGTACAGAGTCTGGGCATTAATAGACCCATCACCCAAATAATGTCTACTAATTATTTTTTACTATTATAATAGCCAAAGTTGTGTGTTTTTTTTAGTTAAAATATAGTTAATTTACAATGTTGTATTGGTTTCAAGTGTACAGCAAATACCTCAGATATATATAGTAAGTCCCCTACATACAAAGTTTCAAGCTGTGAACTTTCAAGATGCAAACGTGCGTCAAGGCCAGGCATGAGCAGCTCACCCTCCATCTCCTGCAGCTCTACCATCTCTCACCTCTTCCCCCTCCTCCGGTCAGTAACTCTTCTTGCCTGTTCACTCGATGCCAGCCCCTGTGTGCCAGCTGTTGTGCTGGACTACGGTACTTTCCAAAACACTGTGCTATAAGATAAAAAATGATTTTTTTGGTATTTTTTTAATGTATGATTTGTGTGAAAAGTATTATAAACCTATTACAGTACAGTATTACTGTATTCATATTAGTTGGGTACCTAGACTAACCTTGTTGGACTTAACGAACAAATTGGACTTACAGAGGCACTCCTGGAACAGAATCCGTTTGTATGTAGGGGACTTAGTGCATATACATACTGTTCTTTTTCAGATTCTTTTCCACTATAGGTGATTATAAGATAGTGAATATAGTCCCCTGTAGGCTTCCCTGATGGCTCAGATGGTAAAGCGTCTGCCCGCAATGCAGGAGACCCAGGTTCGATCCCTGGGTTGGGAAGATCCCCTGGAAAAGGAAAGGGCAAACCACTCCAATATTCTTGCCTGGAGAATCCCATGGACAGAGGACCCTGGTAGTCTATAGTCCATGGGGTCGCAAAGAGTCAACTGAGCAACTTCACTTTCTTTATAGTTCCCTGTGGCATACAGAAGGTCCTTGCTGTTAAAGTGTTTTTGTTTTTTTTTAAATAAAAATTCACCGGATTTCATAGTCTGTGGCGGGAAGAATCCTAAGAAGGCCCTCTGTAGTCCCTCCCCTATACCAGCCCCTCCCCCGACAGCAGCTCCCTTAATCAAGTCAGAAGCAACAAGACTCCCTTGTGGTCCTCAGGAGAGAACCTCTCTGGTTGGCTTTGGAGAAGTGGGCTGTCTGTGCTGTGAGAGGGCCCCAGGGCTGGGACCTGAGCTTGGCTTCCAGGAGCTGAGTTCTGGGGGCTCAGTCCTACCCTGCAGGGAACTGGATTCTGTCAACAAGCCGCATGAGTTTGCAGGGGACCCAGAGTTCCAGGAGGGAGCGCAGCCCAGCCAGAACTAACCTTCAGCCTTGCACAACCCTGTGCAGAGACCCCCAGCCAAGCCACATGGGACCTCTGACCAACAGAAACGGTGAGATACTAACGGATACAGTTCAAAGCCACGAGGTGTGTGGTCATCAGTTACACACCAGCAGGAAGTGTGCTACATGGAGAGCACGTCTGCTATGATTTGTAGCCACTTCTTTTTCTTTTTGCCTTTTGTTCACAGCTGATCATTTTTCTCTATTTACCTCTGCCTGAACTCTACACCCATGGGCTTCCCTGATGGCTCAGACAGTAAAGAATCTGCCTATAATACAGGAGACCTGGGTTCAGTCCCTGGGTTGGGATGATCCCCTGGCTAAGGGAATGGTAACCCACTCTGGTATTCTCACCTGTTAAATTCCATGGACAGAGGAGTCTGGTGGGGTATAGTCCATGGGGTTGCAAAGAGTCAGACATGAGTGAGCAACTAACACATTCAGTTTCCCATATTAATAGTAATATAGCCTCCAAATCACACCCACACAGAAAAGGAAAGGTGACCCAAGTCCAGCTCCTCCTCTAATTCATCCAGGCAATCCTCTGATGACTGCTGATCCTGGAGAAAGGAGAATTATCCGCCCCAGACATGGCAGCATTCTGCAGCAGACCCGGGCCCTGGCCAGCGCAGAAGGACGGTGGCCAGGCCTTCATGCCCGGCCCCGACCCTGAGGAAACCAGAATGTCTTTCAGAGTCTGGAGACACTCACTATCACAGCACCAGCCAGGGAGAGGCAGGCTTCTCTCAAAACACAGAGATGACAACAGGCCTGGCCTCACCCAGCCTACCCAACCCTTTCTCTTTTTTCTTCTTTTTAATTTATTTATATTAATTGGAGGCATACATGTGTCCTCTCCCTCCTGAACCCACCCCACCTTCCTCCCGACTCCATCCCTCCTGGTTGTTACCAAGTACTGGCTTTGGGTTCCCTGGGTCATACATCGAACTCCTTTTACCCCTTAAGCAGTACCTGCAGGCTTCTGGGGCGCAGTCATTTTTTCTTGTTCATCCTCATGCCTTTTGAGGGGAACATGAATAATGGCTCCAAACCCAAAAGACTTGGGAAAGGAAGCCTTTTCTGGGAGGAGTCAAAAGTTAAACAAGTTTGGATAGCCTAAAACCAAAGCCTCCTATTAGTACACAAGGAAACTAGAGATGGACGCATGGGGGGAAAGAATTAATTCCTACTTCACATTTTGTAGGGCTTCCCTGGTGGTTCATGAGGTGAAAGAAATCTGCCTGCAGTGCAGAAGACCTGGGTTCAACCCCTGGGTTGGGAGGATCCCCTGGAGAATAGAATGACAACCCACTCCAGTATTCCTGCCTGGAGAATCCCATGGACAGAGAGAGGAGCCTGGTGGGTTACAGTCCATGGGGTCACAAAGAGCCAGACAGGACTGAGTGACTAACCCTACTTTTCTTTCACATTTTATAGAAAAGTTAATTCTAGACGGATTACAGATCTAAATGGGAAAGGTAACCAACAGGTTATAGAAGATAATATTAGAAGAATATTCTAATTTGACATTATCCATAAGATAATCTTAGAAGAAAGACTCTAGAAGAATAATTTCATTACCTTGAAGTAGACAAAAAATTTCTTAAATAGGACACAAAAAGCATTAACCATAAAGAAATAGATGGGTATATTGGATTTCATTAAAATTAGGAAATTCTGTTCATCAGAAGACATCATTAAGAGACAGGAAAGACAAACCATAGGATTGGTTTTTCAACAAATATATTCAACATAGACTTGTCAAAATACATCATAGTCTTCTACAAATTAATAAGAAAAAGACCAAAAATTCAATTAAAGTTGGTCAAAGATTTCCAAAGACACTTCACTCCCGAAAAAATGCTCAAATGGCCAAAGAGGCATATGAAAGGGTTCTCAGGACCAGTGTTTGTTAGGAAAAATGCAAATTAAAACCACCATGGTTGAATAATACCACAATTTCAAAGAAAAAGACAGAAAATACCAAGTATTGGTAAGCATGTAGAGCAATCTGGTAGAACTGAAGAAGGTACTGCTACAGTGACTTTGGAAAGCTTTTTGACAGTATCTGCTGAGGTTGTCCTTGCTCAGTCATGTCCGACTCTTTGTGACTCCCTGGACTGAAGCCTGCCAGGCTCCTCTGTCCATGGGATTCTCCAGGCAAAAATACTGGAGTGGGTGGGTTGCCATTCCCTTCTCCAGGGGATCTTCCCAACAGAGGGATCAAACCTGTGTCTCCTGTGTCTCCTGCATGGGAGGTGGATTCTGAGTCACCTGGGAAGCCCCATCTACTGAGGTTAAACATGCATATACCCCATGACCCAGCAAGAGATAGGCATTCGCAGTAAGAGATCCATAGGAACTTGATTACAGCAGCATTATTTGTAATAACCTTAGCCTGAGAGCACCCCAACTCTCCATCACCGGTAGAATGGATAACAAACTGAAGTCTGTTCATACGATGTGAGACTACACAGTCATGGAAACAAACCTCATCTCCATGCAACAATGTGAGCAAAACTCACACACACAGTAGGTCAAAGCTACTATGCATCATTGTATAATTTCATCGTACATATAGTCTTCCTTTATAAAGGAAAAATTAACCTTCCGTGTTAGGTAGTACAAAGCAGACCCAGAGTAAGATTAGGAAGGGCTCAGGGATGCTTCTGGAATTCAGCTTTTCTTCTGCATCTTGATCTTTCTCAGCTTGTGTTTGCAAGCTGAGAAAATGAGCTGGGTGCTTAAGAGTTTCACAGTTTGGGGCATTTATTATACATTAAAGCAGGGGTACTTGTTAGCTCAGTTGGTAAAGAATCTGGCTGCAATGCAGGAGATCCCGGCTTGATTCCTGGGTCGGGAAGATCTGCTGGAGAAGGGAAAGGCTACCCACTCCAGTATTCTGGCCTGGAGAATCCCATGGACTGTAGTCCATGGAGTCACAAAGAGTCAGTCACAACTGAGTGAGTTTCACTCCACTCCAAGCACCCAGCCTCTGGGCTGTAACCCCTGATGATCTGGAGCAGATGCAATAATAATAGAAACAAAGTGCACAACAATTATACTGTGCTTGAATCATCCCCAAAGCACCCCTTCACAGCCTGCAGAAAAATTAGCTTCCACAAAACTGGTCCCTAATGCCAAAGAGGTTGGGGACTAATGCTTTAACGTACTTGTTACAGGTGTACAGTATAGTGATTCGCAATTTTTTAAAGCTATACTCCATTTACAGTTGTTATAAAATATTGGCTATATTCCCTGTGTTGTACAATATATCCTTGCAGCTTATTTTATGAGCAATAATTTGTCCGCCTTACTACCGTCCCCCTATCTTGACCCTCCCACCTTCCCTCCCCTACTGGTAACCACTAATTGCTCTCTACATCTCTGAGTCTGGAAGATGGATGGAGGAAGAAATGTGCATATGAAAATTCTTACCAGCCTCCTGCCTGATTTTTGAAAACCAAGATTATATTTCTATGAAGTCTGGCAGTGTGTTACGGCAAGTTAATAGATTAAGGAGATGTTTTCTCTGTTGCCAATCTTCATCTTACAGGGTTAGTCAGGGCCACTGGCAATTCAAGTCTTTAAGTAAATAAGCCTCATTAATGTATCACTTCTGTTTTATGAACAATGCAGCTGTTACTTGTAACTGGCTCTCTACCCGAGGTACCAAGAACTATTGTTTCATTATAAGCATTGTGAGCGTAAAATAGCACAAGAGGAGGGAACACATATGAGGGTCGAATGGAAACAAAACAGAAACGGGACAGACACGTGCTGGTTACTCAGAAGTGGCAACAAAATACAGGGGAGAGCCGTTTTTGAGGAAGGCTTCAGGCTGAATTTATCAATGGGCCTGTGGAAATCGCGTTCATTTTAAAAGACAGCAGGTGTTAAAACAATGAGAAGTGACCTCCTTTGCACCTGGGTTACAAAAGCTGCCCCAATGTGTGTGAGACAAAACAGGACAATGATAAATGAAAAAACATCCTGCTTCTGACTAGTTCCTTTTTATTTTCTTCTCACACTGGGCAGTTTTATTTATAGATAATAAAGGCAGCTTATAAGAAACACACACACAGTTACACTCATTTCCTGGTGGAAGTGATGTTTCTTTGACGTAAAATAGCTTTGGTGTTTGCAGATTCTGTTATCTTTGGAATCTCATCCAGAAAGTAACTTTCAGATTGCTCACATCCCTTTTAAATCAGTTTACTAACATATTCTCAACAACATTTATCAAATAAGACTTATTTCCAGTCCAAAACATCCTTTGATGTGTGATTTAATGGACTGGAGGGAAGCCAAGGTTCACAACCAAAATGTCTTCTGTTTGGGAATGTTGATTTCATCAGATGGATAAATTTGTAATTATCACTGTGGTGAAGATGGTATATCCACTGAACCTCTCATATGGAGCAATCTTTGCCACCCAAGATTTCTGTGAACCCCCAAATTAGGAATACTGCTAGCTGACTTAGGGAATTTGAGCAGAGACCTAGACTCTCCTAGGACCTTAAGGAACCAGCTGACACACACCACATCATGTGGTTCTAATTTGCACCAAGTGCTTTACCTACATTATTCACCTAATCTTCTGCATAATCCTTGGAGGTAAGTGGAACTGTCCCCCCTACAGATTATAACATTCGTAGACATTAGAGGATGTCAGAAAGAGTCAAGACAAGGAATATTAGAACACCAGCAGTCTATCAAAGCTTACTATTAAAGTAAGTATAATTATGAACTGATGAAACCCACGCTTAATTCATTTCCAGTTATGTAAGTAAACATAACAAGTTAGCATGTTATCAGTTTTCTTTTATACAGATATAACATCAGATGCAAAGCGTGTAATAGCAGCGAGTTTAACATCTGGTATTTTAAAACATCCCAGGTGGCACTAGTGGTAAAGAGCCCTCCTGCCAATACAGGAGACATAAGAGATATGGGTTTGACCCCTGGCTCAGGAAGATCCCCCAGAGAAGGGCATAGCAATCCACTCCAGAATTCTTGCCTGTAGAATCCCATGGACAGAGGAGCCTGGCAGGCTGTGGTCCACAGGGTCACCAGGAGTCAGACACGACTGAAGCAACTTAGCACACACTTATATGGAATGACATTTTAAAGTTAGAAACATAGAAAATGCTCCTTACGGCTGAGAGGCGAAGACCATCAAATTCCAACTGAACTTGAGACCTTTTCACTTCTATCCATCCTGTTTCCTCTGCCTGCTGCTATGCAGGCCCACATGAGGAACACGTGGGAGCTGAACCAAGGTCCATTCCACCTCAAAGCCCATCGAGCCAGGGGAGGGACCCCAGCCGTCACTCCCCAAACTCCATGGACAGCCTGCACACCAGCCGCCCTCGGGGCTAAGGGAACCCGCCTCTGAAGGCTGAGTCCTGTCCCATGCACTGCGTGAGGGGAGTGGGAAAAACTGTCAACAAGGCTCAAGTACTGAGTTTTCAGGAAAGCATCATGAACTAAACCTCCAGAATCTTAAGTACACAGGGCCGTAACATCCAGTTTTCCAGCTCAAGGCAATTCAGACATTGAAGGAGGAAGCCCACCTCAGGCTTTCAGGGATTTGGGATGGCGGGGGCGGGGGGAGGTCTGTTCTCACCGAGGTTCAGAAATGTCCCCCGGGCCACTTCAAGTCACCCTGGCAGATAATGGAAGGATTGGGACCAGGTGTCCGATGTTCCAGTTGCCTGCAATTCCATTCATAGTCATAAAGCACCCAGCTCCTATTTTCAAATGAACTACAAGCTTATAGTTTGCCTAATTACACTCTAACCTATTTTTGAGCATCAGTGGAGTTATCACATCATTAAAAGAGGGACTTCCAAGGTGGCCCAGTAAAGACTCCAAGCTTCTAATGCAGGGGACACAGGTTCAATCCCTGGCCAGGGAACTAGGATCCCATAGGCTGCGTGGTGCTGACAAAAAGTAAATTTACAAATAAATAAAGTATTAAAGGCGGAAAAGTGACATCCTGTGCCTTACAGACTAATAAGCATGATCTGTATGCTGGGGGCTTTGGGGGAAATCTGTAATTGTGCAAAGGATGGAAGAGACACAACGTGATGGGAAATCTGAATTGTGCAAAGGATGGAAGACATGCAACGTGACCCTGGGTCGCTCCCTGCTGAGAGGCACACAGGTGTGCTGGGCCCGAGATGGATGTGCAGTCTTCCTGGTACACCTGGGGTGCTGTGGATTACGGGGAGACTTACCCAAATTGCGTGTGCTGCCAACTCCACTGACCCTTCCCAGGCCAGATTCCGTCATATACATGGCACACAACTTGCCATTTAAACCAGTTTTAAGTATACAGTTTGGTGGCACTAACTGCACTCACAACGTTCCACAAACGTCAGCACTATTTCCAAAGTCATCCATCACCCAGACAGAAACCCTGTACTCGCTCAGCGACAACTCTCCACCCCCCCCCTCCAGCCCCTGGGAACTGCTAAACTAGTTTTTGTCTCTATAAATGTGCCTATTCTAGATATTTCACATTAAACAAACTCATACAATATCTGTCCTTTTGTATCTGGCTTATTTCAAGGTTCATCCATATTAAGACCCACATCGGAAGGTTAGTCTTTTTATGGCTGAATGCTGTCCCCCTGTATTTATACCTCATCCCATTTAGCTTCTCATCTGTTTTAGCCTCTCATCTGTACTTCTTGACTTTTCACTGGTCTCGCTGCCCCATGATCACGTCCACCCTCTGCCCAAGTGGACCTCCCTGGTCCATAGCGTTTAGTCCAAACTTCTCTGGCAGCTACTGAGCACTGACACCATCTGGCCTCACGCTAGGATGCCAAGCTTGTTCCCAGATCAGATCAAAATGGAGACCATCAGATAAACAGTTCCCCACACTTCTGCTTTTAAGCCTTTGCCCATGTTGTTTATTTTGCCTGGAATGTTCTCATTCTGTTTCCTCAGGTCAAAGCCAGTTGAAATTCCACCTGCTGCATCACTCCTCCTTCCCCAAGGGCACGGTGATCCCTCTCTCTTCTAACCTCCCAGGTGACTTGGCACCATGGCATTTAATCACCTGAGACCTGTCTCTCCTCTCCCCTCCTATCCTCTGGGAAGGCAGAATTCCCCAGTCATCATTGTCAACTGCACAGCATTGAGTGCTGGGCTCTGTGTAGAAGGGGTATCAATAAACAGCTGCCCAGTGATGTCACACATATCAGAGAGTGATGACTTTTGCCAGAGAGCTGGCGGTCAGATTATGAAGCCGTGCAAAAAGGCATTTTCATTCTAAATGAAATGTGTTAGTCGCTCAGTCTTGTCTGACTCCTTGCGACCCCATGGACTGTAGCCCGCCAAGCTCCTCTGTCCATGGAATTCTCCAGGCAAGAATACTAGAGTGGATTTCCATTGCCTTCTCTGGGGGATCTTCCCAACCCAGGGATCAAACCCAGGTCTCCTGCACTGCAGGCAGATTCTTTACCGTCTGAGCCTCTGGGGTCGATTTAGAGGAAATTACAGAAAGGTGAGTCAGAATAATGATTAGGGTGCCAGATGTCCAGGGAAGCAGAGTGTATGGCCGCTAAACAAAATGAACTTGGTATTTTCCTGCCAGAAGAGAGACTCTAACAGGAAAGGACTCTGGGATGGACTAGGGAGGACAGAGGAGTCAGGGAGGGTGGAGCTGCTCTGGGCTGTTTTAACTCTGGTGCAGACTTCTCAGGAGACTCACGTGTGAGGAGCCAGGTCCCTGGGCTGGCTGAATCACCATGCTGCCCTGGAAAGCAGGGTTCAGTGCAGAGGCTCTCAGGGACTGGGGTTTCAGAAAAGAAAAGCAGGTTAGGTTCTGGTCTAGTGAACTTCATAGTGGATCCAGAACAGATCATTAAAGAAATTTGTGTTTGAGTCAGTTCTAATGAGGTGGATGAACCTACAGCCTATTATACCGAGCAAGGTAAGTCAGAAAGAGAAATATAAATATAATATACTGACGCATATATATGGAATCTAGAAAGGTGGTACTGATGACTTTATTTTCAGGGCCGCAATGGAGAAACAGACATAGAGAATAGACATATGGACATGGGGAGAGGGGAGGAGATGGTGAGATGTATGAAGAGAGTAACATGGAAACTTACATTACCATATGTAAAAGAGATAGCCAATGGGAATTTGCTGTATGACTCAGGGAACTCAAACAGGGGCTCTGTGACAATCTAGAAGGGTGGGATGGGAAGGGAGATGGGAGAGAGGTTTGGGAGGGAGGAGACGTGAGGATACCTATGGCTGATTCTTGCTGATGTATGACAGAAGACCGCAAAGTTCTATTAAGCAAATACCCTTCAATTAAAAAAAAATAAAGTGGGGGGAAAAAACCAATTTGTGGGTTCTTAGAAAAAGGAAGCAGGGACATGTGCATTCTCTACAGCAAAGCAGGCAAGATGATCTAAATCTTCAGTTTCCATAGTGACCAGCCTAGTGGACAAGGACAAAGCTGGAGAGGGAGAGAGAGAGCTCTAAACTGGTGACAAACTCGGTTGCATCTCTGTCTCATGGACTTGTTGAGGACCAAGAGATGATATGAGGGCAGGGGAGGTGGATAATGCGTCAGACGGATGCTAACTTAGACACACTGCTAGTGCTGTGCTGTCAGGCTCTCCAGCTCTCACAGAGAGCATGTTCATCGATGGTCTGCATCAGATCTGAGGAAAGACAAGGACCTGGGTGGGATGGTGAGCACACTGAACGACAGAAGGGGCTCAGCAGGAGAACCCTGGGGCCACTTAGAGGGTTGCTTGACTGTGGCTGCCCAACAACAGATGGAGGGGCTGAAGGCCAATGTGGGGCCCCTGTGGCTGCCTGATGGAGCACCTACCAGCCCGCACCTGGAAGGTTCTGCTCCATTGGCCTATGTCTAAAGGACACTGACAGTGAACAGAGATACAGAGCGCGTGATGACAAGGGAACTGGTGTTGAAGAACTGGATCGGGCTGCTGCAGTGCATGGGGTCGCAAAGAGTGACTGAACTGAACTGAACTGAACCCTGTAATTGAGAAGACTTGTGGGGAGCAGACATTTTAATGGGCTTAAACATTTAAAAGTCTGCTCCTTTAAGAAGAGGGCTGTTCTGTTTTGCCCTAGAGATTTGATGGAAAAGCTAAGACTAACAGTGCGAGTTGTCCCAAGGCAAGTGGACTTCCTAAAGAGGCCAGAAGGTCCCTCTCTCTGTCAGAGTGTGGGCAAGAAGGAATGCTCAAGAAACAGAAATGTCCTGAGGGCCCGAAGTATCTGAGACAGAAGTAAATCAGACAAGCGCTGATGGCTCTTCTGGGCCTGTCATTCCTCCAGGAATGTCCCCAGGATAATGAAGTCTGAGATTATCATTCCCCTGGGTTACTAGAGCCTCTGCTCCTGGAAGGCAGGATTCATTCATATCAGACCGATCTCTTCCTGTTGCACAGTGAGAACCATTGTGCTTGGAATAGAATTGCTGTTCAGTTGCCCAGTCGTGTCCAATTCTTTGCAACCCCATGGACTGCAGTGCACCAGGCTTCCCAGTACTTCATTGTCTCCTGCAGCTTGCTCAAACTCATGTCCATCGAGTCAGGGATGCCATCCATCCATCTCATCCTCTGTCATCCCCTCATCCTCCTGCCTTCAATCTTGCCCAGCATCAGGGTCTTTTCTAATAAGTCAACTCTTCACAGCAGGTAACCAAAGTATTGGAGCTTCAGCTTCAGCATCAGCGTAAGTCCTTCCAATGAATATTCAGAATTGATTTCCTTTAGGGTTATCTGATGCGATCTCCTTGCAGTTCAAGGGACTCTCAAGAGTCTTCTCCAACACCACAGTTCAAAAACATCAATTCTTTGGCACTCAGCCTTCTTTATGGTCTCTCACATCCATACATGATTACTGAAAAACCACAGCTTTGACTAGATGGACCTATGTCAGCAAAGTAATGTCCCTGCTTTTTAATATGCTGTCTAGGTTGGTCATGGCTTTTCTTCCAAGGAGCAAGCGTCTTTTAATCTCATGACTGCAGTCACCATCCACACTGATTTTGGAGCCCAAGAAAATAAATACAGAATAGAACAGAAAGGGCATCAGGCAATGTTTGTGCAAATGACTTCATATATATCCAGAGGACCGAGAAGATGAATTTGCTCAGAGACCTGGTGGTATGATTAGGAAGCTGCATAAATAAATACTGAGGACAAAGTCACCTTTTCTAGAGTATCCACATGATTAAGTAGCAACTTTTTTCCTTAAAAGAAAATGGTTTGGGAAATACTGTCTTTAGTAACATTTGTCTCATAGGAAACCAAAGTTTTAAACAAATATCCAATAAGATAAGTGTTGCTACCAACAAAAAGGTAATAGTTAGGGGTGTGGTCTTTACAGGGAGACTACCAGGTGTTCCAAATAGCAACTCTACCATCAACTGGAGGGTGGCCTTGGATATAGAAATAATCTCTCTCAGTCTCTACCTGGAAATTTCCACATGTGTAAAATGGGGATGAAAATATTACTCGACTCATAAAGTTAGCAGGAAGATTTAAGGAAGCCTAAACAGTCCCTGGCATAGAAAGCAAAGCTCGTGGAATGTACTCAGAGAACAATTATGTTTGTTTGGGAGAACTTGTGGAGTTTGGGAGAACTTGTCTCTCTTGTACTGAGTGCCTGCTCTTCTATTTCACAAGGCTTGTATCTTTCGATTGCTGGATTTCGTCAAGTGCTTTATTTTCTAGAAAATCTCATGGGCTGTGGTGCATATGGAATGTTGCCTACACAACAGCCTACACTTCTTGATACAGTTCTTTTACTATCTACCCCTCTCTTAACACAGGTAAATGCTGCTTACTCTACAACAATAATGGAGGTCACAGTTCTCAGCTGGTCCTTTTCTATCTTAAGATGTTGCAGAGTGAGGCTGTAACACCTAGAGCCACTGCAGAGGAAAGTCACCCAGCATCCTAAGGATGACTGACTGCTCCAAAAGATGGAAAGACCATCAAAGACTGGTGATGTCCTTGAGCCACTGAATAGTCAGCTCCCAAACATCCTCAGCTCTATCCTTGTTGTTAAGGAAGATTATAAATTCTCCTATTGTTTAAGCCTTTGGACATTAACCCAGTGGTTTTCTATTACCTGCATTTGAAAACATGCCAGTTTACACAATGCTGTGTTTCTTGAGAGCTTTCATATTTTCAAATATTAACTACAACCAGTAGAAATATCCTGGTTCACATTTTTCCCCAGGAACTTTAGAAATATCACTACCTCTTCATCTGAAATTGAAAGCTACTATGGAGAAATTCGAGACCAGCCAGATCCCTGTACCACTTCTCCTTGAAGTTCAATAACATACCCAGGATATCTTAAATGTTGGTTGTTCTATGTCAATTTTTCCTGGAACACAGTGAGAACTTTTGATCTGCAGACTTCATTCTTTTGTTTCAGAAATGTTTCTTTATACCTTTCAGCTGCATTAGTTCTGAATATGTTCCAGTAGGTATTGCAGGTTATAAAGCTTGCAAATAAATCTCAACAGATATGAAAGGTGATGACAGAACAAGGAACCCAAACACTCACGGTGAGCTGCTAAAAACTAACATCCACAAGGCATCTTACACTTACAACGCACTGTCGCCTTATTCCATTTTCATTAAGCCCAAGAAAGGTAGCATCTGCATCTACTCTGCACCCCTAGAACTTAAGTCTGCGCTTGGTCCAGAGCAGATACCCAGTAAGGTTTCGAAAGAATGCAAGATTGCTACACCACTTTACAGATGGGAAGACTGCAGCTACAATCATTAAGGACGTGGTCCAAGGCTACATATCTCAAAGTGGGTATGAAAATGGGCAAAAGAGAAGGCTGGATGCTGGCGTGGAGAACAAAGAACGGGTCTATGGGACGTAGGGCCAGTTCAGGGGAAGGCCGGGCGGGTCCTCGGAGAAGCAAATTCCTCGTGGTGGTTCCTGAGAGCTGGTGACGCCCACCAGCGCATCCACCAATGGCGCAGTAGCGTCCGCCCCGCGCTGTTGCCAAGGAAACAGCAGGCGGCGCCGCGCAGGAGCGTAGGGGGCGGAGAGCACGCCGGCAGAGCGGACCGCCCCCCGCGTACTGCGCAGGCGTAGCGTCTCCGTTGCTAGGTTCCGCCTCGCGCATCTCGCTGGGTGGCCAGAGTCAAGTTCCCGAGCCTCGTAAAGGAAGGCTCTGGAATCCCCCGTCTTGGAGACTGTAGGCATTCCCTTCCTACTGCCTTTCCCTTCCCGAAATCAGAGGATAGCCCCATTCCCAGTCTCTCCCTCGGAAGCACCTTCCCCCTGCCCCTCTGGTGGTGCCCCGACCCTGCAGCCAGCCGCGCGTCAGAGGACGACAGAAGAGCTTCCCGGCAGGCGAGGCAAAGAGAGAAAGTAGCCAACATGTCGAACGCGTAAGTGAGGGGCTGCCGGGCCGCAGCCGTGAAGTGGGCTTCTTCAGGCAAAAAGATGGCTTGCTCTGCTTCTTTTCCTTTTGTTTTCTCCTACACCCCTTCTTTTTGCAGTTTTAGCAAGTAAAGATACACCTCAGCACAGGCTGTCAGCTTCTGTGGACAGGGCATGCCCTTCCCTTATATGCTCCGACTCCCCTCGCGCTCCCCCCGGCCCCCATAGAGAAGAGCTCCTCCAGACGCAGTGCTTACTCTACTCCCACTGAGCCCTTGTGGTCTTATTTCTGAGGAAGCAGTGCTTGCCTTCGGTTTATCATCCGCTTTTTTCTTAATCTTTCCCGGCAGTGTTCATTGCTTTGTGAGAACACCCTGGCCCCTATATTTAAGTTAAAAGATCTTGAAGAAGCTTTATTGTACCACTCCGCTTTCCTGTACGAAACCCCAGTCAGGAGGCAGTGGCATCAGAGTGTTCACCCAGCGATGTGCCAGTTACAGAGCAGTAGCCCAGCAGTTATCGCATAATGGTCATCTCAAACACCTGTTACAGTGCTGACTCTGCAGGCACCCGAAATATAATAACTCATGACTCCCCTGCAACGTCGGAGCTGTTAGTATTATTATTTCCATTTTACAGTTGAGGAATCAGGCACATACAGGCTAAGGAGTTCATATACAGCAGGAACATGAAGCCAAAAGCACTGCAGCTCCTGCCTGATTTCTAGCTTCAGTAACTCTGTTTTCCAGGTCAGAAAAGAAAAGCAGTGAGGCTGAGGCTGAGGGCTTGCGGAGTTTTGCAGGTGGGGAGATCTGCAGTTTGTTTTCGGAGATGTGGAGTTTGAGATGCCAATTGGGCATCCAGTGGACATAAGTAGGCAGCTGACTTGAGTTCAGACAAGAGGTCTGTGTATGAAATATAAATTCTACAGCTGTTGGCATAGACAATTTTTATGAAACAGGAGATGAGTGTAGACAGAAGAGAGAGCAGGTTCAAGGACTCAGACTTGGCCGTCCAGTGGCAAGAGATGGAGGAGGAGAAACCAGCAGAGGAATTATAGGCATGATTGTTGAGGAAGAAACACAACTGTGGAGCCCTGGAAGCCGGAAGGAAAATAAATGTGAAGTTTCTTGGAAGAGGGAGTAGCAGACTCTGTCAGAGGCTGCCGAGACAGGCCAGAAGAAAGCTGAGAACTGGCCGGGGGTTAGCAGTGGGGAGTCCCGTGGTGGCCTTGATCTTCATGGGGGAGATAGATAGAAAGATGGACTCAAGTGAATGTAGGAGAGAGGAAGAGGGGTGAAACTGTAGACGGTGCAAGGCTGGGTTTTTAAAGGCGTTTTGCCGCAGCTGGTGGCAGGGGAAATGGGGTCTGGAGACAGATTTAAAGATAGGAAACAATAGCCTGTTTGTTTGTTAAAGGGAATGGCCAGCATAAAGGAAGTGGAGTGAAATGAGAGGAGGGAGGAGAAGTGGGGTGACGTCCTTGCTAGCAAGGGCACGGGCCCCAGCATGCAGAGAGAGGAGCTGAGGTCCTTTATTGCAGGAAGATGAGAAGGCAGAAAGCTGAGTGCTGAAGAATTGATGCTTTTGGTGTTGGAGAAGACTCTTGAGAGTCCCTTGGACTGCAAAGAGATCCAACCAGTCCATCCTAAAGGAAATCAGTCTTGAATATTCATTGGAAGGACTGCTGCTGAAGCTGAAACTCCAGTCCTTTGGCCACATGAGGGGAAGAACTGACTCATTAGAAAAGACCCTGATGCTGGGAAATGCAGTCCGTGGGGTCACAAAGAGTCGGACATGACTGAGGGACTGAACTGAACTGAACTGAGAAGGCAGGGTAGACGCTGTTGGTAAAGATTCCGTTTGGAGGGTAGGTGTCCTGGTGGAGTGTGGAAAGATGATGCAGATGGTAGATGGTGACATTGAAGGGCTGTGGGCAATACCATTAGATGAAACGAGTTTCAGATTAGAGAGTGTAAGAAGGAGTGAAGGAGAACGGTCTGAAAATTGAGTGAGGAGCAAGGACTTGGCCCTGTTCCCTGCCATGGTCAGAGGGCGCTGAGACATAGGAGGGTCACAGGAAAAGCTGTGTCCTTTAGGGAAGACCAAGCCTCCCTTGCCCTGGAGAAGAAGGGAATGGCTACCCACTCCAGTATTCTTGCTGGAAGAATTCCGTGGACAGGGGAGCCTGGCGGACTACAGTCCATGGGGTGGCAAAGAGTCAGACATGACTGAGTGACTTAAGACTTTCACTTTCTTTCACTTTAGGCCTCCCTTCGAGCAAGAAGGCTAAGGAATATTCCAGAACGAGTACAAACAGATAGGAAAGTTGGAAAAATTTAAAAGCTTATCATGTATAAAATAACTTGAAAATCCCCATTTTGCAAGATGTAGATTTTTCCACCCAAGCACGTGGTGTGTCTGAATAGTCGAGTCTTTTTCTTCCCTTCCCCCAACCCAGGCACCTCACGATCCCCCAGTCATAGGAAAACTGCCAAGCTGTAGAAATAACAATCTGGTCTCTTTCAGCCGTCATATTCAGTCTTTTGCACCCACAGTCCTTCTGACTTCAGCATCTGTAACGTTTCTAGGTCATATGCCGAAGTCTGAAACCAATCAAGTACTTAAAAAAAAAATTCTAAGTGGTCCCATGAATAAAATACTGCCTTCTCTTTACAAGGCGCATTTAAGATTTCAAGAACACTTTCACATCTGTTCTCCCACTCCTCGGTAATCCTGTGGGGTGTCCAGGGCAGGTGTCATTATCCAGATTTGCCACTTGAGGAAGTGAATACACGAGGTTAAGTGACCCGCCTGAGACCAACTACCTCGGGAGACGGGTTCTGCTTTTAAACTCCAGGCACTCACACGTTTAACAACTGCCGTGCCACACCCCAGAGAAATAAGAACACAGGTCCACACAACAGCTTGTACAGGGATGCTCAGAGCAGCATTGCTCCCCAGACCCAAACAGCAGAAAGTCCCTGAACTAATGAGCAGATAAACAGAATGTGGGATATACTGGCAATGGAACATCATTGGTCAATAAACTGAAATGAGGTAACAATTCACAGTGGGCCCTGGAAACACTATGCTGAGTGGGAGGAGTTAATCACCCAGGGACACCTGTTATGTGATTCCACTTAGGTGAAACGTCCAGAATAGGCAGGAAAATAGAGGCAGATTAGATGAGTGGTTGCCAGGGGCCTGGGAGGATGAGGGATAATGGCAAATAGGAAGTGACTGCTCACAGGCACGGGCGTTTCTGTTTGGAGTGACGAAAATGTTCTGGAATCAGAGAAAGGTGGTGAAGGGTGCACAGCTCTGGGCATGAAAGCCACTGATTTCTGCACTTTCAGAGGGTGAATTTGTGGTATGTGACTTACATCTCAGTAACGGGCTCAGTAGTTAAAACATCATCTTGCCCCCTTCCTTGTCTCAGGTCATCTTCCCGGGCGCTGGCTCAGTGGAAGGATGCTGGGACTTTGAGCTCAAGGCAGGGTGGGGGTCAGGCTGGACTGGGGCTGCAAGGGAGTTGGAGGCTACACAGGGTGGGGGTCCAGGGAGTGGTAGGGTTGTAGCCAGCAGGGAAGGGGCAGCAGGGAAACTGGAACACAGAAGCCAGTCTCTGCGGGAAACAGTAAGGATGTAGGGTTGCATGCTCTCACAGCTACTGATACTTAACATTTCCCTATCAATTGACAACCTTGCCTGGTCTCTCCAACAATGGTTCCCTGAAAAACAGCAGGTGAGAAAGAAAGAGGGTGCAGCCCAAATGCCAGGACTTGGAAGGATCAATCCACTAGGAAGGTTTTTGGTCAGAAGTTCCAGATAGGAGTCAGCTCTGCTCTGGCCCTGGGAGGAGTCCCTCCTCTGTGACCCTGGGTAATGCCAAAGATCTCTTCAAGAAAATTAGAGATACCAAAGGAACATTTCATGCAAAGATGGGCACAATAAAGGACAGAAACAATAAGGCCCTAACAGAAGCCAAAGATATTAAGAAAAGTGGCAAAGATACACAGAACTATACAAAAAATATCTTAATGACCCAGATAACCACGACGGTGTGGTCACTCACCTAAGCCAGACATCCTGGAGTGTGAAGTTAAGTGGGCCTTAGGAAGCATTACTACAAACAAAGCTAGTGGAGGTGATGGAATTCCAGCTGAGCTATTTCAAATCCTAAAAGATGATGCTGTGAAAGTGCTGCACTCAATATGCCAGCAAATTTGGAAAACTCGGCAGTGGCCATAGAACTGGAAAAGGTCAGTTTTCATTCCAATCCCAAAGAATGTTTCAGCTACTGTACAGTTGCCTCATTTCACATGCTAGCAAAGTTATGCTCAGAATCCTTCAAGCTAGGCTTCAGCAGTATGTGAACCAAGAACTTCCAGATGTACAAGCTGGATTTAGAAAAGGCGGAGTAACTAGAGATCAAATTGCCAACATCTGTTGGATCATAGAGAAAGCAAAAGAATTCCAGAAAAACATCTACTTCTGCTTCATTGACTATGCTACAGCTTGTGACTATGTGGATCACAACAAACTGGAAAATTTTTAAAGAGATGGAAATACTAGACCACCTTATCTGTCTTCTGAGAAACCTGCATGCAGATCAAGAAGCAACAGTTAGAACTGGGCACGGAACAACAAACTGCTTCCAAATTGGGAAAGGAGTACGACAAGTCTGTATATCACTTCATTGCAAATAGAAGGGGAAAAAGTGGAAACAGTGACCAGTTTTATTTTGGGGGGCTCCAAAATCACTGCAGGCAGTGACTGCAGCCACGAAATTAGAAGACGCTTGCTCCTTGGAAGAAAAGCTATGATAAACCTAGACAGCGTATTAAAAAGCAGAGAAATCACTTTGCTGACAAAGGTCCATCTAGTCAGAGCTGTGGTTTTTTCCAGCAGTCATGTATGGATGTGAGAGCTGGACCATAAAGAAGTCTGAGCAGCAAAGAATTGACGCTTTTGAACTGTGGTGCTGGAGAAGACTCGAGAGTCCCTTGGACAGCAAGGAGATCAAACCAGTCAATCCTAAAGGGAATCAGTCCTGAATATTCATTGGAAGGGCTGATGCTGAAGCTGAAGTCCCCATACTTTGGCCACCTGATGCAAACAGCCAACTGATTGGAAAAGACCCTGGTGCTGGGAAAGACTGAGGGCAGGAGGAGAAGGGGACAACAGAGGATGAGATGGTTAGATAGCATCACTGACTCAGTGGACATGAATTTGAGCCAAGTCAGGGAGTAGTGGAGAACAGAGGAGCCTGGTGTGCTGCAGTCCATGAGGTCACAAAGAGTCAGACATGACTTAGTTACTGAACAACAACAAGCCAATGAGTGCATTGAATTGGGCAACAAGTCTTCCTGGGCTGGGTCTACCCCAAAGCAGAATCTAGGCATGAAGTTCTAGATGTGTCCCATCCATTCGTTTGGCTGCTGTTTCCCCTGGAGGAAGCCTCCTCTACCCAAGATGCCTTGTTATGATGGGTGTGGGTCTTTATGGGATTCAGGTCACCCCCTGCACCCTATGAAGACGGCCTCCATAGACTCTGTGGGTGGCGGGACACACCTTAATGCTTGCTGGCATGGTAAGTGCTTTGAATTCTGATAAATGCCCTTTATCTTTTATTATCAACTCCACCCCTGCATTTAGAAATTATGACTGGATTTATTTATAGAGCCTTCCGGATATTGTTAGCAAATTCTTGGTAATATTAAATCTGCCTGTCAGTCTCAAGAGTCTGCTTTATTTGTATCTTGGGTCTCCAGACAGGAACAGAGAGACTGCCTTCTTTGGGATCCAGTCCTCTGCAGCTCTCATTCCAGAATTTTCTTCAGCTACATCTCCTGTGGCTTTTGCCAAATGTATACTTGAATGTTTAATGTTCTTAATCAGGACTGTGAATGGAGTTTTGTTTTTGATATATTTTCCCTGCGTTTAGTTTGGAGGGCTTTTTTCTATGCCTTGCAACTTTGCTGTACTAATTGACTTCTTATTTTTTGTTACTGATTTCCTTGGATTTTGCAATGGTATCATTTACAAGCAGTTTTTAAAATCCTTTATATTCCTCCCTTTTCTATATGTTTTATTCTTTTTTTTATTTGTATTATTTAGCTTTCTGGTGTTTTTCTACCGAAAATATTTTTGGTCTCTGGTTTTCAGCATTTTGAAGAGGGTTGTCATCATCTGTTCTTTGAGGCGTGTGGACAGCATTCTTCATCAGGCATTTGCCATAAATTAAATTTATTGAGCACCTCCTTGGTGTCTGTGGAAATAATCCACAGCTTTTACTGTCCTGTGCAGCATTTCATTCAGCTTTCCTTCACGCTGAACTCTTGTGACTTCCCCGGGCGACCCCTCCTTGATCAGAGGGAACAATTTGCTTTTGATCTGGTGCTGTGTTTTGTTTGCTAAGTGGAATTTCAGATCTGCTGCTGCTGCTGCTAAGTCGCATCAGTCGTGTCCAACTCTGTTCCAAACAAAATTAGCCTGTCATTTTCTTCTGTAATGTTGTCCTGCCAGGTCTAGGCTCTGAGCCCTATTTAGTCCACACAATGAGCGAGTCTTCTGTTTTGGGGGAACATGTGTTGAGTCTCTTGGCATGTGGGACCTGCATCACCTGTCGGGTCAGCGAAAGCCTTGGGTGTCCTGCCCCTTCTCAGATGCTGGAAGTCTGGGCTTTGGAAAAACCAAGAATCTGCTTAGCTTCTTTGTGTCTGTTCATCATGCAAACAGTGAGACATCCCGAGCTGAGTGGAATTCTGCTAGTAGCTTTTCATTGTTATAATAAAGCTGTCTAGAAGAGTGCTGTGTCACTGGCAGTATTTTTAAAGTATGGCCAAGTTTGGAGAAATCTAGTACTTGAACCGGAGATTATGGAGCGGCAGGGGCATTATTCAGCCACCAAACTCAGTGGGGTGCTGGGAGGGAGGAGGAGCTCAGTTGTGTGTGTGTGTGTGTGTGCTGGGTCTTCATTGCTGCCCGAGAGCTCTCTCTACCTGCAGAGAGCCGGCGCTTCTCTTCATTGCAGTGCTCAGGCTTCGCACTGCGGTGGTCTTTCTTGTTCTGGAGTGTGGTCTCTAGGGCGCTCAGGCTTCAGGAGTTGCAGTTTTCAAGCTCTAGAGCACAGACTCAGTAGCTGTGGCCCACAGGCTTAGCTACTTCACAGCATGTGGGATCTTCCTCGACCAGGGATTGAACCCATCTCCTGCATTGGCAGGAGAATTCTTAAACACTGAGCCACCAGGGAAGCCCAAAAGTTCAGGTGTTGTTTTTTTTTTTAATTTATTTATTTATCAATTTTTTTACTTTACAATATTGTATTGGTTTTGCCATACATTGACATGAATCCACCATGGGTGTACATGTGTTCCCCTTCCAGAACCCCCCTCCCCCTCCCTCCCCATCCCATCCCTCTGGGTCATCCTGGTGCACCAGCCCTGAGCACCCTGTATCATGCATCGAACCTGGACTGGCGATTCGTTTCACATATGATAATTTTTTTTTTAATAAATTGATTTATTTTAGTTGGGGGCTAATTACTTTACAATATTGTAGTAGTTTTTGCCATACATTGACACGAATCAGCCATGGGTTTACATGTGTTCCCCATCCTGAACCCCCCTCCCACCTCCCTCTCCATCCCATCCCTCTGGGTCATCCCATTGCCCCAGCCCTGAGCATTTGTCTCATGCATGGAACCTGGAATGGTGTTCTGTTTCACATATGATAATATACATGTTTCAGTGCTATTCTCCCAGAACGTCCCACCCTCACCTTCTCTCTCCCTCAGAGTCCATAAGACTGTTCTATGCATCTGTGTCTCTTATTCTGTCTCGCATATAGGGTTATCGTTACCATCTTTCAAATTCTATATATATGCATTAGTATACTATATTGGTGTTTTTCTTTCTGGCTTACTTCACTCTGTATAATGGGCTCCAGTTTCATCCATCTCAATAGAACCGATTCAAATGCATTTTTTTAATGGCTGAGTAATATTCCATTGTGTATATGTACCACAGCTTCCTTATCCATTCGTCTGCTGATGGACATCTAGGTTGCTTCCATGTCCTGGCTATTGTAAACAGTGCTGCGATGAACATTGGGGTACATGTGTCTCTTTCAATTCTGGTTTCCTTGGTGTGTATGCCCAGCAGTGGGATTGCTGGGTCATATGGCAGTTCTATGTCCAGTTTTTTGAGGAATCTCCACACTGTTCTCCATAGTGGCTGTGCTAGTTTGCATTCCCACCAACAGTGTAAGAAGGTTCCCTTTTCTCCACACCCTCTCCAGCATTTATTGCTTGTAGACTTTTGGATAGCAGCCATTCTGATGGGCGTGAAATAGTATCTCATTGTGGTTTTGATTTGCATTTCTCTGATAATGAGTGATGTTGAGCATCTTTTCATGTGTTTGTTAGCCATCTGTATGTCTTCTTTGGAGAAATGTCTGTTTAGTTCTTTGGCCCACTTTTTGATTGGGTCATTTATTTTCCTGGAATTGAGTTGCAGGAGTTGCTTGTATATTTTTGAGATTAATTCTTTGTCCGTTGCTTTGTTTGCTATTATTTTCTCCCATTCTGAAGGCTGTCTTTTCACCTTGTTTATAGTTTCCTTTGTTATGCAGAAGCTTTTAAATTTAATTAGGTCCCATTTGTTTATTTTTGCTTTTATTTCCAATATTCTGGGAGATGGGTCATAGAGGATCCTGCTGTGGTTTATGTCGGAGAGTGTTTTGCCTATGTTTTCCTCTAGGAGTTTCATAGTTTCTGATCTTACGTTTAGATCTTTAATCCATTTTGAGTTTATTTTTGTGTATGGTGTTAGAAAGTGTTCTAGTTTCATTCTTTGACAAGTGGCTGACCAGTTTTCTCAGCACCACTTGTTAAAGAGATTGTCTTTTCTCCATTGTATATTCTTGCCTCCTTTGTTGAAGATAAGGTGTCCATGGGTGCATGGATCTATCTCTGGGCTTTCTATTTTGTTCCATTGATCTATATTTCTGTCCTTGTGCCAGTACCATACTGTCTTGATGACTGTGGCTTTGTAGTATAGCCTGAAGTCAGGCAGGTTGATTCCTCCAGTTCCATTGTTCTTTCTCAAGATTGCTTTGGCTATTTGAGGTTTTTTGTATTTCCATACAAATTGTGAAATTATTTGTTCTAGTTCTCTGAAAAATACTGTTGGTAGCTTGATAGGGATTGCACTGAATCTATAGATTGCTTTGGGTAGTATACTCGTTTTCACTATATTGATTCTTCCGATCCATGAACACAGTATATTTCTCCATCTATTTGTGTCCTCTTTGATTTCTTTCACCAGTGTTTTATAGTTTTCTATATATAGGTCTTTTGTTTCTTTAGGTGGATATTTTCCTAAGTATTTTATTCTTTCCATTGCGATGGTGAATGGAATCGTTTCCTTAATTTCTCTTTCTGTTTTCTCATTGTTAGTGTATAGGAATGCAAGGGATTTCTGTGTGTTGATTTTATATCCTGCAACTTTACTATATTCATTGATTAGCTCTAGTAATTTTCTGGTGGAGTCTTTAGGGTTTTCTATGTAGAGGATCATGTCATCTGCAAACAGTGAGAGTTTTACTTCTTCTTTTCCAATCTGGATTCCTTTTATTTCTTTTTCTGCTCTGATTGCTGTGGCCAAAACTTCCAAAACTATGTTGAATAGAAGTGGTGAGAGTGGGCACCCTTGTCTTGTTCCTGAATTTAGGGGAAGTGCTTTCACTTTTTCACCATTTAGGATAATGTTTGCTGTGGGTTTGTCATATATAGCTTTTATTACGTTGAGGTATGTTCCTTCTATTCCTGCTTTTTGGAGGGTTTTTATCATAAATGGATGTTGTATTTTATCAAAGGCTTTCTCTGCATCTATTGAAATAATCATATGGCTTTTATTTTTCAGTTTTTAACTATACATCTTTGTTTTCTTGTGGTGTCCAGCACACCTCTGCCCTCCAGGGTTTGTCCTGACAAACCAGAGTCCATTAGGTTTCAGAGCCTGAATTCTGGAGTCCGGCTGCAAATCCTACATTCAGATTACACAACTCTGGGCAGTAGCTTCTCTGTGCCTCGGTTTCCTCATCTGTAAATTGGAATAATAATAACAATTGTCTCACAGGGTTTAGAGGATTTATGAGTTAATATATGCAAAGTACTTACAACAGTGACCGACATGATGTAAATATGAGCCGTTACCATCATCTTCATTTGAACCTAAAAGAGTTTTCACATCAAGAGAAGCTTTTCATTTTGGGCCAAGAAGATGAAAATCTCCCATCTCTGCTCCAAGCATAGGAAAAAGAAACAGCAGAAACGAATACAGCACTATAAGTCAAATATACTTGAATAAAATAAAAATTTTTTACGTTTAGAAATGAGTATAGAAACAGTAACAGATTTAAGTTCCTTTCTTGTTTTATGAGCACTAACATGGCAATAGGTTTAGAAATTAAACAAAAGTCCCACCTATTAAGGTTATGGTAATACTATGATTTCCATATTTATCTTTCTCTATAAATAAGAATGTTGCTTTGTTCTTAAAGTGTTTCAAGTCCTCGAAATTAACAAAGCAAATGTTTGTTTTGAATTTAAGGTGATTTATGGAGAGAGTGGAGGTAGTTCAGTAGAGTTTAGTACTAAAAATGAAGAAGCAACACAGTACTTAATTTTGAAAAATGTTCAGAGTATAGGTAGTGGCTTACCATCTTTAAATAACTTAGCATGACATCTAGTTAGTAAATGTTAATTATGTATATGTTTAATTTGGAATTTTGATCAATAAAACAAAAATCAAATTATAAAAAACATATTTTAAGTATTATTTTCATTTATCTGAAACTTTTATTTTTAAAAATATTTTAATTTTACTTTTAAACTTATATTAACTTCAGGCAGATGGACGTGGAAATCCTATTTCTTACCTGTTGTCTCAGCAGATGTTGTGGTTATGCATCTCGTGGTGGTGGAGGGGGTGCTTCTTTTACTTTGAGAGGAGGTGGAGATGGTAAATGCATCTCGTGGTGGGGGGGCTTCTTTTACTTTGAGAGGAGGTGGAGATGGTAAATGCATCTCGTGGTGGGGGGGGCTTCTTTTATTCTGAGAGGAGGTGGAGGTGGCAGCATGGGTTGCATTGTGGGTTCAGCTCACAGCTGTGCAGACCGGGGCTCAGATGCTGACCTCCCCTCTGAAGGGCAGACCCTACCTCCCACCCCAGTGGAGTGATGGGAGCTGCCCTGCCCCATGGATGCTGCGAGGATGGCACGCGGCTCAGAACTCGGCCGGAGGCTGTGGCTTCAGTGTGTGATGCTCGCACGTTCTTACCCACCGGAGAGTGAGGAGCCTGCGTGAGGAAGGGCAGACGGGGGAGGAGAGTTCCAGAGGGCATGCCTGGGGATGACCTCAGGCAGGAGATGAGGGGCTCCCGGTTCAACAAGGTGGGTTGACCAGTGTGTGTATCTCCACCTCCTCCCATGACGGCCTCTGAAAAGGCAGTAAGGGCTGTAAACACACAAGGGCTATGAGAATGCTTGACCAGAGATAGCAGGATGATGTCAGAAGACAGAAAGCAGATGTGGGTGAAAGGGAGGGCTGGGGTAGAGAGTGTGACCTGCAGATCAGCAGAGGTGGGTGATCAACAGTCTGCAGGACCCTGGGAAGGTCGTTCAGAGGTGGGGGGACTGGTCACAAATCAGCAGAGGGGCATTTCCACCCCGGAGAGCAGGGGCTAAGCTGCTCCCATCCTGGTGGCCGAGGCCGGTGCAGGTGACCTGGACCTGGGGTGGGACGCAGGACACAGATGGATGCAGGCACAGGAGGCTGGGCTGACCCAGGACAGGCCGTGAGAGCCCGCAGCCCCCTGGACCCACGAGCTTCTCAGGCTGATGTTTGGAGCCGCCCTCTCTGGCGCGTTCCTGGGAAGACCTTACGGAGAGAGATGGATGGACATTGGTGGGTTTTACCCTCTTCCCAGGGAGACAGCCACGATCCTGCCCACCCCTCGCCCCCTGGTTAGGCCCGCTGGTTATAAGAAGTCCCTTCCCAGACACAGTGAACTTCCACTTAGCTTTTCAGAACTGGATCTTAGATATAAAATGAGAGCCAAAACTTGCCCAGATTTTGAAAGAACACCAAAGTCTCTTCCATGAGTGTGTTGGTCAGAGTCCTGGCAGGAATAGGAGGCCATGCTCAGTGGAAATGGGGGGATGGGGTATGGTGGGGGGATGGGGGGTGGGGGGCAAATAGGGGGCTGGATGACAAAAGTGTGGCTGAATCTTGGGAAACCAACAAGGGATTGGGGAGGTGGCCACCACCCTACACCTTTGGTAGAAGAAGGGGGCAATGGAGGGGACACCCTTCCATCTAACCCTCCCGCCTCTCAGCACCCCCGGCTGCACCCCTCACTGACTCAGACAAGGGTGAGGAGCCAGCCTCCCAGGCCGGCTGGTAACTCAGTTAATTCCAACTCAGCCATCTCATTCTTCAGCTCCGGAATGCAGTGATGGGTTGAGTTGGAATTAACTGAGGAGGCGTGCAGGCGGGGAGGCTGAGGAGTGGAAGAGTTAGATGGAAGGGTCTCCCCTCCACTGCCCCCTTCTTCCACCAAAGGTGAAAGGCTTTTTAAACTATTTATTCGATAATAATAGTTGTAGTCATATCCAAAACTCACATGCACAACAAAATGGAACGTACGTGGTCTAAAGAACATTGCAACTACATGTGGTGTTCTCAGCTCATATTTATGGTATGTTGCATTTTGTTACACCAGATGCCCAATACCTATGCCTTGCAAAGTAATTTCTGCTTCCTGAACTATCTACTCTGTCTTCCCTCAGAATGTATAATAAGATGTGGCATCAGACTCAAGAAGCCCTCAATTCTTTGCTTGATAAAGAATCTCAGAAGATGATGGAACCACAAAGGAATCAAGTGTTCATCTTCCAGATGTTAGCCACCTTCTACATAAAATATGTGCAGATCTTCAGAAACCTGGAGAATGTCTATGACCAGATAGTCCACCCACAGAAACGCATTCTGATCCGAAAAATCCTCGATGCAGTGATGGGTCGCATCCTGGAGCTGAAGAATGAGATGGTTGAGTTGGAATTAACTGAGTTCCATTACTTTGATGATATCTTACAGGATCTAAAGTTGGCGCCTGTAAGTACTTAAGTTTTTTTTTTTTTTCATATTAGCTTCTTTTTGTTGTAAATAAGATATGTAGGCCTGTAACCAATTGTCTACAGACTTTCTAGGCATATTTACTGGTTATATGTTGTATCGAAAGTTGAAGCATAGCCCTTCAATGAGACTTCACTGCCATGGATAAGGATGGGGTTCATTCAGCTTTTGGTTCAGATGAATTGTTGCATGGTCCTGGGGTCTGCTGAACACTGGGGTGGTTGTGATCTTACTTGTCACCACAGTATCTGCCCGAGCCAGTTGGAAGAAGGGAGTAGGATGACCTTTTCACAAATAATCCCCCCAGTTTCCAGCAGCAATGCCACTTCTTCTGTTTCCAGAAGATATCTCTCTCTGGCCTTTGCCTCCCACCATCTTCTTGATGAGCAGCCTCTTGGTTGCTGGTTCCTAATTCCCAGGAAGATGCATCTCCTCCTTTGCTTTGGCTCAGTGGTGACTCAGATCCTTTAGTAACACTTCTACAGTTTTGATCATTGACCTCGGGATGGGAAAGTCATTTGACCTCCACTAATAGGATGAGATGGTTGGATGGCATCACCAGCTAGATAGACATGACTTTGCGCAAACTCTAAGAGATAGTGAAAGACAGGGAAGCCTGGTGTGCTACAGTCCGTGGGGTTGCAAAGAGTTGGACACAACTAAGTGACTAAGCAACAGTTTGAAATACCTGTACACAAATGAAGAGCAGGAGTTTATACTAGTGTATAGAAACAAGTTTTCTAATAAAGCAAATTCATTTTGTAAATAGTTTTTTTAATGGAGTAATTAAGGTAAAAATAAAACCAAATTAATTTTTTTAATTGTGACTATTTACACACAAATGGTCAATGTGCTGATGTTAAATTATTAGATTTAATTCAAAGAGCTCTATTGCTCAATTCTTTGCTATCCGACTTTAAATTATTATTTTAGATAGGCTCAGATAGGATTATATTTCTTTAAAGAAAATTCCTTAAGCTATCATTAGTTCATTGAGGCCTAATTGATATGGATTACTGGAATTTTGCAATAATGATCAAAATGAGATAAGTTATACTTTCCCCTTTTGACTTTATTTGGGCCTACCTGATGGGAACAAGCTGTCTTCACACCACTGGCTTCCTCCCCTTATAAGCAAGGGTGGGAGGCTGAGTGAGTCTCTGATGCCCTTGTGCTGACTGTAGGTTTCACATGGATTTAGGTCCTGGAATTGTGACCAAAGTGCTCTTTTGTTTCTTCTTTCTCTTCTCTAGCAACAGTTAGATATCCCCATACCCAAGTATTTTTTGAAGGAGAAGTTGGAAGTCATAAAAGAAAGAGAGAAAATCTTCTCTCAGATATTAGCAGAAAGTGGATTAAGTGTATCTGAAAAGGTTTGTATATCATTTTAATAAACTTCATCCCATAATCTGTAAAACCTCCTTTTCTGCTGCTCCAAACTGTGGGAGAAACCAGACTATTCTCAGTGCGAGGAGAGCAGCACCCTTTCCCCCCTGTTATTCAATCAATAAGACATTGCATAACTTTTGGGTGTGTTCTTGACAAGTCATAACCACTCCTGTCCAAGAACTTAGAGATCAAAACATAGTATTGGTTAAATCAGAAGCTCTGAGACTATCGACTCAGTTTAATGTTTCATCTCAAAGTCACTCAGCCTATGGTCAGAAGCTGAATGTTCTTAATTATATGAAATAATTAAGTACTGAGTAACTAGGAGCCATAAACAACACTTTCTGAAAATGCTGATTGACCTCCTGTAACTTCAAGTTGAGGGAGATATCCCTGGGGGTCCAGTGGTTAAGACTTTGCCTTCAAATTAAGGGGATGCAAGCCCCATCCCTGGTTGGGGAGCTAAGATTCCACATGCCTCTCGGCCAAAAAACCAAAAGATTAAAAAAAAAGAAGTAGCAATGTTATAACATATTCGATAAAGACTTCAACAATGGTCCACATCAAAAAAAAAAAAAATCCTAAAAAGTCACTTCAGGTTGAGTGGATTTAGATCACCTGGAGTGGGCTCTCTCTGGGGAAAGGGGGGAAACCCGTAGACCCACTGGACAGTCCCGGGCAAAGCCCGGTGCGAGCTCGAACCGCTTTCCTCCTTTGTCCTCGGGGTGCATGCAGCTGCACCCTCTGCCCATTTCAGTAGCTGTCTTGGCTCTAACTCTCTCTGCCTTCTCGTGAATTCTGCGTTTACCTCCCTGCAGCCTCCTGGCGGGCAGCTCTTTCCGCAGGGCACTGCCATCGCAACCTGATGCCTTCCAGCGCCCCTCCCTGCCTTCAGAGTGGTGCCTCCCGCCCACAGCTGGTCTGCACAGCCTCAGCATTAAGGCAGCAGCAGACCATCCACCCAGGGACGGTGCAGGGTGACAAGGGCACCGTTAGTCTCACTGTGCTGAGACTGTGGGTGCAGCCTAGGTGCACAGGGGAAGTCGACTTCCATGGTCTTCAGACGGGTGTGCCCCAGGGGGCATTGCCAGCCCGCGGGGCACTGTTAAGGAAGATTCCAGGCCCCCCCTCAACCCCGGGATGGCAGTGAGGAGGGAGCAGCGCGTGCCCTGTCTGCCCGCTGCCGCAGGACGCAGTCGGGTACTGCTCTGTGTGGGCACACACACCGAGCCCTGAGCCGCCTGTCGTTTTGCATGGGCGGCTTCACACTGCATGCAGGGTGTGGTCTCCTCGCTGCACCCCAGCCATACATGCCAACCAATCAAGCGGCCCTCTTTCTGCAGAGCCTGGTGTGACACAGTGTCTCTCCAGATGCCTTGCCTGACCCACCTCACTCAGGACCACCCCTCCCTCATTGTGCTCCTGCCCTAAACATCTGGCCCCTCTTCTGCATCAGACTTTCCTCCAAGTAGACTCCTGGGAATCTGGCCTTGGGGGTCGTCCAGCCTTCCCTTCACCACTGGCTCCTGGGTCTGTGCCTCCAGTTCCCATGTCACCAGAACAGAGCCCCCACCCCAGACACCCCCACCCCCAGGAGTCCCTGGCCCAGAGCGTTGACACGTAGTGCAGCATCCACACGATCTCCTGGGAAGACGGAGAAGGGTGATTACATCGCAGGTGGCACAGTCGCACTAAGACGTCCTCCCTGCCGTTTGTCCTCCCCCCGTCCATCTTGGTTTGTGCAGGGTCAGCGGTAGAAAGGTTTCTGCCCCGCTTTCATTCAGCATTCAGCCTCAGCGGCTCCTCTCTCCTTAGGTCGAGCCGTCCATCTCTGTTTTCCAGGCCCCATTTCTGGGGAACCTAAGGGTGCTCAGTGGAACATGGGGCTTCTGGGCAACACCTGGGTGTCTGTGTGACTTTCCTGTGTCTGTTGGTGTCTCACTGGAACCCCTGCTCTGGCCTTAAGCTGTTTATTTCCTGCAGATATCTACAATGTATACCCCAAGAAGAATTTTTTTATTAGAATTCTTTTTTTTTTTCCTGTTGTGTGGCATGTGGCATACGGGATCTTAGTTTCCGGACCAGGGATCGAACCTAGGCCCTCTTCATTAGGAGCGTAGAATTTTAGCCTTTGGACCACCAGGGAAATCCCCCCAAGAAGAATTTTGATAAAGGGAAAATAACTGCCTACTTCTGCACCAGTCATGCTGAGTATTTACTCTTATGGCCTCCACTGACGTTCAGATATCTTTGCTGTATTGAGTTGACATCTCAAATCCCTCACATGTATTCCATGAGGGTTGAAATTGTTTTCAGAATGGCAGTGTTCAATCTAAAGGAAAAGACAATAATGACTGACATTTGCTGAGCACCGTCCCTATGCTTAAGGGTTTATGCATACATCATCTGATTTATACCAGCATAATATTCATTTTGGGCTTCCCCAGTGGCTCAAATGGTAAAGAATCTGCCTGCAATGCGGGAAACCTAGGTTGGATCCTAGAGTTGGAGAGATCCCCTGGAGGAGGGCGTGGCAACCCACTCCAGTATTCTTGCTTGGAGACTCCCCATGGACAGAGGAGCCTGGTGGCTACAGTTTACAGGGTCACAAAGAGTCGGACATGACTGAGTGACTACGCGCAGCACAGCAGTATTTATTTTGGGCGTCCCTGGTTGCACTAGTGGCAAAGAACCTGCCTGCCAGTGCAGGAGACTTTAAGAGATGCAGGTTCGATCCCTGGGTCAGGAAGATCCCCTGGAGAAGGAAATGGTAACCCACTCCAGTATTCTTGTCTGGAGAATCCCATGGACAGAGAAGCCTGGCAGGCTACAATCCATGGAGTTGCAAAGAGTCGGACACAACTGAAGCCACTTTGCACGCACGCACGCATGCAATATTCATTTTACCTTCACATCCAAAGTGCATTATTGAAAAGAAGTGCTCCCTGCAAATCTGAAGCAGCAAGATGCCCCTGGACACCGAACCTTGAGCAGTTGTGTGAAAGAGCTTCCTTGGAAGGCTTTGGTGCCTCCACGCTGAGGGGCAGTGGGTGCTTTCATAAAAGAGGGTGACCTGTCTCGCTTCAAATGGGATGAGTCCCTTATTAACCGTGGGAACTGCCTGAATTACTTTACTTTCTTCACCCTCAGTCTTCTTTTTATATAGGTACAAAAGGGAAAGAGTTAGTCTCTCAGTCATGTCCGACTCTTTGCAATGCTGTGGACTATAACCCACTAGGCTCCTCTGTCCACGGAATTCTCCAGGCAAATGCTGGAGTGGGTTGCCCTTCTCTTCTCCAGTGGGTCTTCCAGACCCAGGGATTAGACGAGGGTCTCCCGCACTGCAGGCAGACTCTTTACCATCTGAGCCACCAGGGAAGCCCCTTACAGAGGAGTATTTGGCTGCGTTGGGGATTGGTTGCAGCACTCACGATCTTGATTTGCTACACTTGGGATCTTAGTTCCCTGACTAGGGATCACACCCAGGCCCTGCTTTGGGAGTGCAGAGTCTTAGCCACTGGGCCAGCAGGGAGGTCCCCAGCCTTGGTCACAGTAATACCTGTCTTGGCCGTTGCTTTGTGAATTGGATGAGAAAGCATGTGGAAAGCATTTCTGGCATCTGTAGGTCCTCAATAAATGGCCCTTCCCTCCCTTTCTTGCCGCTTTCTCTGCATTCCCCGCTGCCGCCCCTGTTACATGGAGAAGTGACCGTCCTGAGGAGCTGTGGCCCAGGGGATGAGCTACAGCACCTGCCTGTGGGCTGCACTCTCCTGCCCGGACCCACGTGGGGCCGTTGCTGCGCCCTGAGGCCTGGGAAAGGGCTCAGCCTGTGATTGAGTGGTTTTGGGATTCAAACAGCCTCTCCCTGTGCCTCTGTCCAGGCCGGAGACTTGGGCGAAGCCAGACCAGGTCCACAGCTTTGCCCTCCCTCCCGGGACGACAGAGGGCCTCGGGCCTGAGCCCACGCAGGACCCTGGATGCACCTGCCACCAGCAGCAACCTTCCTCTCATCCCTGTCCTCGAAAAGCCACTCTGTCCCTCCCTAACTTTGCCCAAACTTCCCCCACGTGAGATCTCCAAAGACAACATTCTTGAGCAGTTCGTTATAGATGTTTTAAAGGACAAATATGGAGGTGCTGGGAGAGGTTTCCCTTACAAAGTTAAATACTCCTGAAATGGCCTGAATGTTAGTCACATTCACTAGATGGTTCTGTAATTGATTTTAAAGCCAGCATTTGCCTTCGTCTGTATTTCACATTTTAAATTCTCATAGCAGATCTGTATTTGTAATTTCTACGTTTCTACTATGGAGTTAATGGAACATTGGTAGCCATTTCAGGCTGATCTCGATCCGTTTTCATTGGCATCCCTCCTATAGTCTGCTGCCAACCTAAAACAGTGTGGAGCTAATTAGTATTTTGTTCAAAATGGTAGAGGAAGGCTTAACAGGTGCTTACATACAGGCTCACAGCGTGAACATGACATATTATCAAAATATGTGTAAGTATGGGAAAAAAATGATTCATATTGAATGGCTACAATTCTCTCAGTAGTTTGGAGACTCTTAGAAGGGTGGTGTTACAAGTAGGCATGTGATGTTTCTGGAATCAGTTAATGTCATGAGCATGTTTAAACACTGATTTATCTTAAATGTTTTTGCAGAAATACCAAGTAAAGCCTATTGCCCTAGAAGAGGCCGTTAAATTGATCCAGATTGCCGAGAGGGCGCGGCAAGGGCGCCTGAGAGCCATGTTCATGAAGCAGATCTACCTGCAGGAATACAGAGCCAAGCAAGCCAGGTTACTCAGCGATAAAGTGGCGGATGTGGGCGCCGCTGCGCTGAGAATCCAGAAGGTGTGACCAGGGCAGCCTTGGACACGGGGGACGAGGTGGCGATGCAGACTGGGGGTGGGGGTGAGCTCCAGAACTCAGCATTGCCAGTCTCACCTTTAGTGGGAGAGTGGAAGTTGTATGTTAGTCACCCAGTCGTATCTGACTCTTTGCAACCATGTGGACTGTAGCCCACCAGGCTCCTCTGTCGATGGAATTCTCCAGGCAAGAATACTGCAGTGTGTTGCGATTTCATCCTCCCCACCCAGGGATCGAACCCAGGTCTCCTGCATTGCAGGCAAATTGTTTACAGTCTGAGCCACCAGAGAAGCCTTTAGTAGAATTGGACTAAATTCCAGAAAAGACTGTTTTATCCTGGGGAAACTGTTAAGCACGCTTGGTTATGTTTTTTCAGGTTGCATTATAAATAGGTATGAAACTCAGGACTTTTTATTGAAGTATTTTTAAAAATCATCAATAACTTTCAGAAGCAGTGTCACTATACAAGTCCTCACTGAATTTTTAAAACTACATTTACACACAGACATGTGATTATAGAAGGGAGCAGGGTTAACCCCTAGGAGCTTACAGAAGCGTGTACCATTCACGTAAGCTCCAGGAACACTACTGATGACCACACATGGATGCTCCTTTCAGAAGGAGCCCTGGAAATTTCCTTGCCTTTGTCAGATGACCCCCTCAATTCATACTCCCATCTGTTTTCAAATTGTGACTGAGGTTGCTCATGGGAAAATGAAGAAAATTGCAGCTCGACACAAATTAGAATTAGATTGGCAAGAAAGTGAGTATAAGGACGTGAAGGGGACCCAGAAGCTCAGGGCTCTTGTCCTCAATTGTGTTTGAATGGGAATTGGGAGGGGGCTGAGGAGAGGCGGGAAAAGGCTACTTTCCTTCAAGTTTCTGTGGGGACATAAAAGTCTTTTTTAATTTATTTTACTGAAATATAGTTGATTTACAATATTTTGTTAATTTTTACTGTACAGCAAAGTGATTCAGTTGTGTGTGTGTGTGTGTATACTTTTTCATATTCTTTTCCATTATGGTTTATCAGAGGATAGTGAATATACTGTCCCATGCTATACAGTAGGAGCTTGTTGTTTATCCGTCCTATATATAAAAATGGTACTGATGAACCTGTTTGCAGCGTAGGAGTAGAGACGCTGACATGGAGAATGAACTTGGGGATGCAGAGGGGAAGGGAGAAGGTGGGGCGAATTGAGAGTGTAGCACTGACATGTGTACACTTGTTCAACCACTAAGTCATGTCTGACTCTTTTGCGACCCCATGGACTGTAGCCCGCCAGGCTCCTCTGTCCGTGGGATTTCCCAGGCAAAGGTACTGGAGTGGGTTGACATTTCCTTCTCCCATGTATACAATACTATGTGTAAAATAGTAGGAAGTGGCTCTATAACACAGGGAGCTCAGCCCAGTGCTCTGTGATGACCTAGAGCGCTGGGATGTGGGAGGGAGGCCCCAGAGGAAGGGAATATATGGATACATACAGCTGATGAACGTTGTTGTATGGCAGAAACCAGCACAACATTGTAAATCAATGATCTTCCAATTAAAAATTTTAAAAAGACAGTAAAAAAACAAATAATAATAATAGCTGTGTCTCCCACCAGCTCCCACTCCATTTTTTTTCCAACCCCACTTGGCAACTGAATGTCTGTTCTCTATGGGATTTGAAGTTTCTGGGATATGGGATATGGGATATGCATCTGAGTTCAAAGCTTAAATTGTACAATTCTTGGATGTTACTCTGTAATATTTCTCCACGTTACAATGGAAATCTTGTAAAACCATGAAGCACCACCCTCAGATTTAGCCCCAATCCTGCAATCCAGAAGTTTCTCTTGAAGAAATACAGGTAGAGGATTCTCACCATAACAAAAACGATAGGCTATTTCTTTATGTTCTCCAGATTTACAGAGGTATATTTGACATGTCACACTGTGTAACTTTGAGATGTATGACATCATGGTTAGATATATATGTGCGTTTCATTACGATGACCACAGTAATTGGTCACACTTAACACACCCATCACCTCACATAATTGCCATTTTTTTCTTATAGTGAGAGCATTTAAGGTCTACTCTCCTAGCAGCTTGCAGGTATAAGATACAGTATTGTTCATTGTAGTCACCATACCACACATTCTGCATTCCCAGAACTGGCTCGCTTTATAGTTGGTCCTTTGCCCACCTCACCTGTCCCCCTCGCCTGCCCAGACCCTGGCGGCCACAAAAGCTACTCTGTTTCTGTACCCTCAGTTTTATAGATTCCACATGTAAGTGAAACTGTAAATTGTTTGTCTTCTTATGACCTATTTCTCTTAGCATAATGCCCTTAAAATCCATCCATGTTGTCGCAAATGAGAATTTCCTTCTCTTTGTGGCTGAATAATACTTCAGTGTATGTATATACCAGGGTTTCTTTATATATTCGTCCGTCAACAGACAAGTTGTTTCCATGTCTTGGCTATCGTGACTAGTGCTGCCATGAACATTGGTATGTGTGTATCTTTTCAAATTAGTGTTTCCCTTTTCTTCCGACAGATACCCAGGAGTGGAATTTCTGGAGCACACAGTAGCTCTATTTTTAATTTTTTGAGCACTCTGCTTACTGCTTTCCATAGCGGCTGTACCCAGTTCCATGCCCACCAACCATACTGGAAGCTTCCCTTATCTTCTCATCTTCTCTGACCCTTGTTATCTCTTGTCTTTTTGATAACATCCATCCTAATAGGTGTGCGGCTGTCACTGGGTCAGCAGTGGGCTCTGCAGCCACTACCAGGGTCTTGGACAAGGGTGGATCCTCTTTTGTCCCTAGGTGGACAGAACTGCCTTAGTCCTCCTTGTTTAATAGGGGATATTGGGACAAGGTTCTTCATCAGGATCCACAGTTGGGTCCTCAGACAGTGGACAGTGGTATAGGCCACTTCTGTGATTCATTCTTTCTTTAAAAATTTGACTGTGATCACAGAAGGGAAAGCACTCCATCAACACAGACACATGCGCAAACTTGTGTGCACCATCCTTGCGGCATCTGGCATGTGCGGGTGATGTGGGGGAAATGGTATGACCGTGTTTTATTTATCTTTATGTATTAAACAAGTAAGCATTTATTTGTCTTTAGGTTTGGCGAGGTTTCCATGAGTGCAAGAGAACCGAAAGGGAGAGAGAAGAGGAGATGATATTTCTGGGTATGGTAAGTTTTCTTACAGACAAGATCAGCATCTGGTTTTCTTAAAGACCATAGAATCTTGTGTCCTCCTTAGAGAGCTTTTGAGAAAAGAAAGGAAAGCAAAATACATGACTGGTGACTTAAGAGAACGGAATCCTGTGTGTTATCTAGAAGCCTACCCGGGGAGAGGGGGGGTTCTGGAGACGCAGGATCGTGTCTGTTTAGTACACGATCCTGTTGGAGTACATGGGCTGCTCCAAAGCGGGGACAAGCTGTGAGCTGCTCACCAGTATCAGCCGTGGCCTCCACTCTGCTAATATCTGTTAGTATTCATGACCATGAGAATGGGTTTGCCCCAACATAACTGCCTTCTCCTGGGTGATCTCCGTGAAGTGAAGTGAAGTGAAAGTCACTCAGCCGTGTCCGACTCTTTGTGACCCCAGGGACTGTAACCCGCCAGGCTATGGGGATTCTGCAGACAAGAATACTGGAGTGGGTTGCCATTCCCTTCTCCAGGGGATCTGGAGATTACTGAATCAGAGTTGAACGGATATATTCCTTAGTTATTACCACAAATTTAACAGCTTCAACAGCACAACCCTGCTCCCTCAGTCTCTGTGGGTCAGGGGTCTGGGCTTGGCTGAGTCCTTTGCTCAGGGGTTCATAGACGGCAGTCAGGGTGTTGGCTGGGGATGGGGCTTCATCTGAGGTTCAACCGGGGAGGAACAGTGTCCGAGCTTGTGTGGTTGTGCCCAGATTCAGTTCCTGGTGGGCTGCCAGGCTGACGGCTGTGGCCAGATTCAGTTCCTGGGCTGCCAGGCTGATGGCTGTGGCCAGATTCAGTTTCTGGGCTGCCAGGCTGAACACCTCAGGTTTTTGTCTAGTTGTTAGCTGGAAGAGACCCCCAGCCCCTTGCCAAGTGGACTCTCCATGTGGCAGCTTAGTAGGGTGGGGAGCTGCTTACAGCCCCATGCGAGGTTTGCAGAGGTGGTATGCGTCACGTTTGCCCTTGTCCAACAGTAATCAGGGAGTCGCAGGGTCTACTCTGTGCTTTTTAAGACAAAAGTGATGAAAGTTATAGAGCAATGCCCCGAGTGTGGGGCCAAATGCTACTTTTTCTATATACAATAATGTCACTGATAAAATCTTTTCATTTACTTTAAATCCTAAAACCTCAGAAAATTTAAACAGTCTCATTTTTGGTTGACCACAGAACCCACACTCTACTCTTGCATCGCTTTTGTCATGATCTGTCCTAAATGCCAGATGATGCGCTAAATCATTTTAGAATAGCCTACATTTTCCTCTGGGAGAAGGAAATGGCAGCCCCTCCAGTATTCTTGCCTGGAGAATTGCATGGACAGAGGAGCCTGATGGGCTGCAGATCATAGGATCACACAGAGTCAGACACAACTGAAATGACTCAGCACGCACACACGTCTTCCTCTGACCCTGCATCCTGACTGTCCCACCTGTACGTTCACCCCGTGCATCACCTGTTGTCAGCACAGAATGGAAAACAGGAATTATTTTGCTTGAGGAAGGGATTCACCGCTGTGGTGCCAACACCCAGAAGAGCATCTTTCCATGGTGAAGGGGCAGCGTGTGCCCACCGCACCTGTGTGCAGAGTCCCAGTTGTGGTGTCCAGGCTTCATTGTCTCAAAGAATATGGTGACTCATCCCAGAGGGGCATGTATGATTCAAGAAGTACCTTGATTTGATCACCTGCATTGTTGATTTCCCTTTAATCTTTGATTTTCAAAAACAAGTCGACATTTATTTTGGGGATTGAAGACCCCTGAGATCGCAGCTCCTCTTCTGTTTCTTGGATGTTGGGGCACTGTGAGCATCAGACTGGTGAGTCACTGCCAGTTGTTACAGATCTTTATGATTTTAAGACTGTGCTGGATGGAATATTATGCAGCCATTAAAAGAGGGAAATCTTGACACATGCTATGGCAGGGATGAACTTTGAGGGTGTCATGCTAAGTGAGACAGGCCAGTCACAAAAAGACAAATGCCACATACTTCCATCTTTATAGGGGATCTAAAGTTGTTAAACCCATAGAAACAGGAAGTAGAAGGGTGGATGCCAGGACATGGTGGAGGGAAGCCAGCAGTTGTTCAATGGGTATAAATTTTTGTTTTGGAAAATAAAAAAAGTTCTCCAAATCTATTGCACAGCAATGTGAATATACTCAACACTACTGAATGGTTTACTTACAAATGGTGAAGGTGATACATTTTATGTTGCATGTTTTTCACCACAATTAAAAAATTTTTTTAGCTCAGTGAGACATTGAAATGTATCCCAAAATGGTTTTATATGAATCATGACTATTCATGTGTTAATACATGTCAAAAAATACAAGTTAAAAATTTAATGAGATACTGTATTTCATTGAATCTGAGATTTCATTCATTAAAAGATACATCATTATTGAAAGTGAAAGAAAATGTTTGGGCAAATAAATCAAAACACCACCTCCCTTTTTGTAAAACATACATCCCTAATTTCAGATATGTTAAACTGGTAATAGAAGGCAAGTTTTATCAGTCTTATTGGGGAAGGAAGTTTTTTCAAGTTATAATTATATTGGAAGAGTTAATATTGTTAAACGACCATAGTCTCTCTCTCTCTTTAGTCGATAAGTTGTGTCCGACTCTTGCGACTCCATGGACTGTAGCCCGCCAGGCTCCTCTGTCCATGGGATTCTCCAGGCAAGAATACTGGCGTGGGTTGCCATTTCCTTCTCCAACGACCATACTATACAAGGCAACTTATAGACCTGGTGTGCGTGCTGGACACTCAGTCGCTTCAGTCCTGTCTGATCTTTGCGACCCTATGGACTGTAGCCTGCCAGGCCCCTCAGTCCATGAGATTCTCCAGGCAATAATGCTAGAATGGGTTGCCATGCCCTTCTCAGATTCAGTGTAATCCCTATCAAATTACCAGTGGCATTTTTCATAGAGATAGGGCAAAAGTTTTTTAAATTTGTATGAAATCACAAAAGACCTCAAATAACCAAAGCAATGTTGAGAAGGAAAAACAGAGCTAGAGGAATCAGACTTCCTGATTTCAGACTATACTACAAAGCTACTATAATCAAAATAGTATGGTACTGGCACAAAAAAAGACACATAAGTCAACAGAACAAGATAGAAAGCCCAGAAATAAACCCACACACCATGGTCAATTAATCTATGACAAAGAGGCAAGAATATAAATGGAGAAAAGACAGTCTCTTAAATAAGTGGTGCTGAAAAAACTGGACAGCTACATGTAAAGAATGAAATTAGAACCTTCAAAGCATCTGCCTGCCAGTGCAGGAAACAGGAGACCTGGGTTCGATCCCTGGGTCAGTAAGATCCCCTGGAGAAGGGAATGGATACCCACTCCAGTCTTCTTGCCTGGAGAATCCTTTGGACAGAGGAGCCTGGTGGGCTACAGTCCATGGGGCGGCAGAGAGGCAGACACGACTGAAGCAACTGAGCATGCACATACTGACACCATACCCAAAAATAAGCTCAGAATGGATTAAAGACTTAAATGTAAAATCAAGTTATAATTACTAATAAGAGTGTGATGAGATGTTTATTCCCATACATGGTGAGTTAAACTGATTCCACTTTTCTGAAAGAGGCAACACAATCATGAAAATATATCCTTCCCTCCAGTTCTATCTCTATCTTAAGTAAATCATCAGAAATAAATGTTTTTGTGCATAGACATCTCCTACAGTGTTGTTTTTATTAATGAAAAATTGGAAATAATCCTAGTGTTCTAGAGTAGGGAGGGAGTTAAATGATTAATGGTGGACTTACATTAAAGTAATGATATGCCACCACTAACAAAATGTTTATGACTTATTTTTGATGTGAAAATGCTCAGAGTGAAAATACAGGATTTAGAATTACACATATAATATGGTTTAAACGAAATATGTACATATATCTATGCACATAAAAAAGTTTAAATCATGCTCCGTCTAAATGTTGGGACTTTGGAAGTTTTTTGTTTTGATTGTATTTTCCAAACTGTTTAAATTTTACTGCCTTAACTGGGAAAAGACACATATTTAAAAATAAAAGCAAATGGCCATAGAATGTTATCAAATTTTTCTTTTCAGATCTCTGAATTGTTTGATATATATACATAGGTGGACACGTAATGATACAAAATTATTTCTCTGTTCTACTCATTAGAGAAACACAGATAAGAAATGTAATGATAAAAACAGTGGTTATCTCCAATTTTCTACTTCAAAATTTAAGCTAGCAGTCAGAAGATTCAATCTAAGATAATCTAAATTTAACATGAAATTTTATATAAGAAGCAGTTTTGACTTAACCACTTCCATTTAATTTAATTCAGCCGACATTTACTAAAAATCTACGTGTAGGACACCAGAAACTTAGAGAATAGCCAAATGCTGTTTTTCCATGGTAAAGTCTTTATGGCCTACACTGATACCAAATAAAGATAGAATTGCTTGTTTTTTATTGCAATTTTTCTGTTTTTCTTTGCCATTTATATTTGCTCAGCTCAAATAAGTCTGTTTTAATTTTTCAGCAATAGAGAGTTTGGACAGTAGAAGGAGGACAGCTTGTCTGTTCTGCATTAAATGTGACTTTCTCCAGTTTGCTTTCTCTCCAAGCATGTCTTCTCTTGGTATTACATGTTCTCTGAAATTGTACACCATTGAGAAATGTATGGATCCAATTTTTAAAAGAATGGTATCTTCTGTTCGCTGGCTGATAACCATAAAAATCCATTACCCCAGATCCTAGGAATGTTTTCAATTAAGTCTATTTTCCACTATATCACTAATTAAGATAGTGTCTACTCATTTTAAAATTTCATTTTTCCATTATTTTATTTTGTTATGTCAATATATAAACCGTTGACTTCTCTGATTAAAACAGTGTCTATATCTTTGTGGGAAGCTTGGCATATTTCCAGGGGTGACTATTTAGTAACTGAATCCAGAATTAGAGCAAAAGACATCATTATGTCCTTAGTTCCTGACCAAATGTTGCCTTTACCATTGCCATATAAATTATTTTTTGATATTGCCATTTTAAATATTTATATTCTAAAATCTACAAAGGAAAATAAATAGCACTCTAAAAATTCATGTGCAGTTATTTTAATTGGCAGAGCCAATGGAGTGGATCAAGGAAGAAACTTAATGAATGTAATACATTTTCTTCTGTGGATCCCTTTGAAATAATGTGTCCTACTGCCATGACCATGGTGTATTTTATGTTACCCTGAAGCTATCAGTGTTTGCATTATAATAAAGAACACTAGGGGACACTTATTATAGAGGAGGAACTGACACTTCGAAATACATCAGCTAAATCCTCACGACACCATAAAACCCTGCTCATTTTCAGATTCTAACATGAAACAAGCTATGTTATAGATGATTTTTTGGTCAATAAATTAGACTCCTTTCTTATTAACAAATCCCCAGATAGGAGTTTCGGTGCCCAGTGAATGCTCTAGAAAGGCAGCTCCCTCCAGGGGCTCCCCTTGGTCCCCTGTCCTCAGAGCTTCCAGGCTCCTCTTTGGGAACTGCAATCAGAGGTAAAATGAACCGAGGATCAAAATGAAACGGTCTTTACGATCACACTTGGATTTCAACCCCAGACCACGGCATCCAGCTTGGTTCTGTGCCATATTCATCATATTTGGCTCCAAATGACCTTTGGTGGTTTTCAGGTGTAAATGCACTAAAAACAGACCTGCTCTGATATACGGGAGTTTGTTTTACTTTGTTTTGTTGTTGTTCAGTTGCTAAGTCACGTCCAACTCTTTGCAACCCCATGAACGGCAGCACACCAGGCTTCCCTGTCCTCCACTGTCTCCCAGAGTTTACTCAAACCCATGTCCGTTGAGTCGGTGATGCCATCCAACCTTCTCATCCTCTGTCTCCCCCTTCTCCTCCTGCCCTCATCTTTCCCAGCATCAGGGTCTTTTCCAGTGACCGGCTATTCGCATCAGGTGGTCAAAGTATTAGAGCTTCAGCATCAGTCTTCCAATGAATATTCAGGACTGATCTCCTTTAGGATGGACTGGGTGGATCTCCTTGCAGTCCAAGGGACTCTCAAGAGTCTTCTCCAACACCACAGTTCAAAGGCATCAGTTCTTCAGCACTCAGCCTTCTTCGTGGCCCAACTCTCACATCCATACTTTGACTATGCAGATCTTTGTGAGCAAAGTGATGTGTCTACTTTTTAATTAGTTTTATTTTACTTTTTAAATGCAGAAAAAAAAATGTGTTTCCTAAGTGTCTGGGAGCAGCAGCATCTTAGAAATGAGTGCAGGTCTCTGCGGGCTTTGAAGTTTGCTCCGCCAAATGGGTAAAGAGGCAGGTATCTGGGTGGGCCCTCGACCACGTGGGGCGGGGGTGGCGACGCTTTGAGCCACACACTCACCTGCCCTCCAAGGCTCTGTTTCTCCTTCTGTAGAAGAAGGATGGTGCCACCTATTTCCCAGAGCTCTTAGAAGGGCTTCCGGACCCAGCCTGGAGCTTGGACAGGTTGCCTTCAAGAAATGGTGGCTGATGTTTATCATCTTGAAGAATTACATTACGCTGTCATAATGACAGAATGATTTATGCAAAGGATGACTGTCAAGACCTATGATGACTTTTCTATGTAACAAAACCCAAAATATTTCAAAGTAAGTCATTGCCTAACATACGCATGCCACTGGTTTCAAAACAGAAACTTCGTTGGCCCTTGTTTGTGCCGCTCATGTTATAGACCAGGGTTCTGGGCCTCCTTAATTGATAGAAATTGGTGAGGTCAGAGGAGAAGTTCAGGCAAGGCTTTTTTGGGGCCCTGCTGCAGCAAGGAGAGCAAACACAAGGAACAGGTTCCCTTGCTCACTCCCAGGGCGGGGGTAGAGGTGTGGGCTGGTTTCTTATATGGGGTGAGGGTAGGGGTATGTCCAGGGGTCGAGCTGGAGGGGTGGCTTAGGTGGTTTGCAAACCCCTAAGGTGGTGGTGTGTGCAGGAAACATGCCCCCAGAACCTTGCTTTTGCTCTCGTCTCCTCAGTGGCAGGCTTCCCAGGTGTTCAGCTCAGTTCAGTTGCTCAGTCGTGTCTGACTCTGTGACCCCATGGACTGCAGCACACCAGGCCTCCCTGTCCATCACCAACTCCCAGCTTGCTCAAACTCATGTCCATTGAGTCTGTGATGCCATCCAACTACCTTATCCTCTGTCATCCCCTTCTCCTCCTGCCTTCAGTCTTTCCCAGCATCAGGGTCTTTTCCAGTGAATCAATTGTGCACATCAGGTGGCCAAAGCATTGAAGCTTCAGCATATTCAGGACTGATTTTCTTTAGGATTGACTGGTTTGATCTCGTTGTAGTCCACAGGACTCTGGAGAGTCTTCTCCAACACCACAATGGTAAAGGAGGTGCAGTGCAGGAGATGCAGGTTCAATCCCTGGGTTGGGAATGGAAATGGAGAAGGAAATGGCCACTCCAGCATTCTTGCTTGGAGAATTCCATGGACAGAGCAGCCTGGTGTGCCACTGTTCATGGGGTTGCAAAAGTCAGACAGGGTTTAGCAACTAAACAACAACCTCAGAGTGGCAGTTGGGTTTTTGGTCTTTCTGTATCTTGTTGTTTGTAATTGACCACAACTGCACATGCACAGTTATTTTTAGTCCCTTATAGTTTCTTTGTGTTTTGTTGCTGGAGGAGACTTGTCCAGGTGCAAGCACTACAGCAAGGAGTCCAGGTCCCAGCCTGTCTCATTCAGATTTATGAACTTGAGATTAGTCTGTTAAAAGTATGATCTGGAAAAGCAATGCCGTTGGAAAGCCCACAGGGTCACAGTCTTAAGGCAGCTGCAGAGGGAGAATTCAGGAGATCCCTGGGGCCGTGGGTACCGCCCACCATGTACTATGTGTGTTATTCGAGGAAGATATTTGCAAAGCAGAAAAAGAAGTGATGCTGATACAGGCATGCATGGAAGGCTGTCACATTGACCAGGGGGATGAGCGTGGCGAGGACGCTCTGAATAACCTTGTGACTTAGAAGTCCAGCTCAGGAGGCTTTGGAAAAAAAAAAAAATCACCATTTTCTTTTCTGTTAAATAGGATTTTACAGTCTAGTTAACTGGGAACCTTTAGTTTAAGTATTTTTTTTTCTTTTTTTTACTGAAGTGTAATTAACATGCAGGATCATATTACTTTCAGGTGTGCATTGTAATGTGACATTCATACGCATTTAGAAACGGTCACCCCACAAAGCTTTCACAGTGTAATTGACTACATTCCCTAGGCCTTACATTTCAGTCCTGTGACTTATTATTTTATAACTGGAAGTTGTACCTCTTTATCCCTTTTGCCCATCTCTCTCACCCCCATCCCTCTTCCCTCTGGCCACTGCCACTTTGTTCTCTGTTAACGAGGTCTGTTTCTGTTTTGATGTTCATGTGTTTTGATTTTTAGATTCCACATATAAATGAAATCATGTGTTATTTGTCTTTCTTTGTCTGACTTATTTCACTTAGCACATTACCCTCCAGGTCTATCCCTGTTGCCACAAATGGCAAGATTTCATTCTTTTGTATGGCTGAGTAATATTCCACTGTGCGTGTGTGTTGTATATATTCATCATCTTTATTCATTTATCGATGGGTGAACACTTAAGTTGCTTCTGTATGTCAGCTATTATAAATAATGCTTCGGTGAACATATATCTTTTTGAATGTTTTTGTTTTCTTAGAATCAGTACCCAAAATGAGATTGCTGGATGGTACGGTAGTTCTATTTTTAATTTTTTGAGACATCTGCACACTTTTTCATAGTGGCTGTACCGATTTACATTCCAACATTTTACAAGGATTCCCATTTCTCCACATCCTCACTGACACTTGTTTTTTTGTCTTTTTAATCACTAGTCAGACAGGTCTGAGGTGCTATCTCATTGTGGTTTTGATTTTGATTTCCCTGACAATTAGTGATGTTGAGCATGTTTTCCTGTGTCTCTGTTGGCCATCTGTATGTCTTCTTTGGAAAAATGCCTCTTCTTGTCATCTGTTCTTTTTTTTTATCAGGCTGTTTGTTTTTTGCTATTAGATTGATAAGTTCTTTATATAATTTGGATATTAACCCTTTATCAGGTATATAATTTGTAGATACTGTCTCCCATTCAGTAGGTAGCCCTTTAGTTTTGTTAATCATTTCCTTTGCGGTGCAAAAGCATGTAGTTCCATTGTTTATTTTTGCTTTTGTTGCCTTTACAACCCCATGAACTGCAGCATGCCAGGTTTCCCTGTCCTTCACTGTCTCCTGGAGTTTGCTGAAACTCATGTCCATTGAGTCAGTGTTGCCAACCAACCATCTCATCCTCTGTCACCTCCGTCTCCTCTTGCCCTCAATCTTTCCCAGCTTCAGGGTCTTCTCCAGTGAGTTGGCTCTTAGAATCAGGTGGTCAAAGGATTGGAGCTTCAGCTTCAGCATCAGTCCTTCCAGTGAATATTCAGGGTTGATTTTCTTTAGGATTGACTGGTTGGACATCTTTGCTGTCCAGGGGACTCTCAAGAGTCTTCTCCAGCACCACAGTTTAATAGCATAAATTCTTCAGCGCAGAGAGAAGTCCAAAATAATATTGTTCAGACTGATGTTAAAGACTTTATTGCCTATGTTTTCTTCTAGGAATTTTATAGCTTCAGGCCTTACATTGAAGTCTCTAATCCATTCTTCAGACTTCCCTGGTACCTCAGTGGTAAAGAATCTGCCTGCCAATGCAGGAGACTGGGGTTCAATCCTTGGGTTGGGAAGATCCCCTGGAAAAGGAAATAGTAACCCACTCCTTCCCTTGTAGCTCAGTCGGTAAAGAATCTGCCTGCAGTGCAGGAGACCCGGGTTTGATCCCTGGGTTGGGAAGATCCCCTGGAGAAGGAAATGGCAACCCACTGCAGTATCCTTGCCTGGAAAATCTCATGGACAGAGGAGCCTGGTGAGCTGGAATCCATGGGGTCGAAAAGAGGCACAACGGAATGATTAACACTTTACTTTTACCCGTATTCTTGCCTGGGAAATCCGATGGACAGAGGAGCCTGGTGGGCTGTAGTTCATGGGGTCACGAAAGAGTCAGACGAGTCTTAGCAGCTAAACAACAACAACAATCCACGTTTTATGTATTCTTGCATATGGTGTGAGATGGGGGTCCAGTTTCACTCTTTTGCGTGTGGCTGTCCAGTATTCCTCCTAGCGTCTACTGTAGACTGTCTTTTCTCCATTGCATATCTGTGCCTCCTTTGTTGTAGATTAACTGGCCATATGTGCATGGGTTTATTTCTGAAAAGTATTTGTTGTTATTCTTACTCTGCTTTATTCTTGCCGCAGGCCCCCAGGACATCAGAAACACAGTGAGGCAGGAGGATTCTCTTCCTTTTGTCACCTGATCCCAGGGGTCTTTCTCTGTATTCTAGGGCAGGACATTTGCCTTTATTTATCTCAGATTTGGGCCCGTTAAGAGTCCATTAACGGAGAAGAGGAGGGAAGGCCAGCCTGCCCAGGTTCAGGTTCTGTTTCCACCACTTACTTACTCGCGTGTGAGCCGGGGAGGTGACTTGACTTCTTGGGGCCTAAGTTTTCACACATGCGAAGTGCAGATAGTGCTGGCACCCAGCTCCTGGATGTGAGTTAAAGAAACTGGTTCCCGTAACGCATTTGAAACAGTGTCTGACACATGAAGTGTTCACTGTTAGTTTTTGAAATGGCCGATCGTCGTGGGTTTAAATACATCATTCATGATTCAAAATGTCTATTCTGTTGCCATTTTTGTCTGTTTAAGTTAGCCTTGATCAAAATGGTTAATATTCCAGAATTGGCAAGATATGGGGGAAAAGGCTGTTGTTTACTGTTAGGAGGTGGGGAGTAAATCAACCCTGCAGCCTCTTACAAGGCAGCTCAGCAATGTCCATTAAAATTACAAACAGGTTTTAAAAGTATGATCCATGGTACCCATAAAAAGCCATTTTCACACAAAATATTTTAAGCCAGAAGAAACCCATCAGTGAAGAGCTACAAAGAGCATAGAGGGTTAAGAGCAGAGACTCTAGAGGTACATGCTTCAGGTCAAACCACAGTCTGCCACTTGCTGGCCGTGTGACTCTGGACAAGATCCTTGACCTCTCTGTACTCTAGTTTCTGCATATATAAAATGAAGGTAGTAATGGTATTCATACATTAAGCTGCTTATTTATTATGAGAAATAAATTAATGAGTATTTACAAACTAGTCAAAATAGCGTCTCAAAAACTGTTAAGCGCTGTTGAAGTGTTTATTTTAAAACATTTTTAAAGACGACAGGACGCAAAAGTAGCCAGTTAAGCTCCCACCACCACGCTAATCAGCTAATAGGCTCAACTGTTCTATTCTAGCCCAGCTGTTAACTAATCAAACTTTACTAAAAATTTTAGAAATTAGATATAACGGGCTAGAAATGGCTTTATTTTTCATTGTTTCCCACCTTTGAAACTGTGGCATGGAAATCAAACCAGTCAATCCTAAAGGAAATCAATCCTGAATATTCATTGGAAGGACTGATGCTGAAGCTGAAGCTCCAATACTTTGGCCACATGATGCGAAGAACCGACTGGTTGGAAAAGACCCTGATGCTGGGAAAGATTGGGGGCAGGAGGAGAAGGGGATGACAGAGGGTGAGATGGTTGGATGGCATCACCGACTCGATGGACACAAGTTTGAGCACATTCCAAAAGATAGTGAAGGACAGGGAAGCCTGGCGTGGTACAGTCCATGGGGTTACAAAGAGTCAGACATGACTGAGCAACTGAAAAACGACAACAAAAATAAAGATTAACCATAACTAAAGTATAAGCAGAGGGCAAAACAAAGCCATTAGCTCTGACTCCACACAGCCCTTACCCCACTTCTTCTTGCTGGGTTTGTCTCTCTGAGGAGGTGTGTTTCTGTAAACACAGATATATAAATGTAGGTGTATTACTCTGAAATGAAATGCTGAAACAAAGGGCTTATTTTTGTAAACTGGAGAACACACACACACACACACACACACACACACACACACACACACATACACATGATCTGAAAACAGACCAGCTGAAGAGCAGTTTCCTCCCCAGCATGAGGCATTCCACGAGCAAATTAGAGCGACAAGCGTGAGGCGTGGCCGACGGGTTGACGAAGTGGCTCTGGCTGCTCCCTAATGATGCCCACTCAGGCTGTGTCCAAGAGGCAGCTGGAGCTAATTAATCTCTGCACTGACAAGGCGGGCATTTGCTGGAATGGACAGTGGGCACTCTTCCTTCCCAGCCCTGCTCCATCCTCGGCTCCCGTGATGACAGAGCATGAAAGAGAAGCAACACCCCCAGGACCACGAGCTGCTCGAGAAAGTTGCCAGCATTAAATCACTTATTTGTGACTGATAAATTGGCCAGATTGTCATTTGGACAAATGTCCATTTTATCTTACTAATTTGAAGAAGGATTTTTAAAGACAAAGCCCATCAAACATTAGATAAGCATTTTAAGTTAATGGACCATAGAGTCCTATTTCTCCACAAACCCAGGAAGCATCATCTTATGTCCTATTTTTACGGCACCATCAATTATTAATATGTATATTTTTGCTGACGGAGGACCTTGCTATAAACGTAGGTTTCGTTAACCAGTTCTGGGTCATTAACCGTGGAAAGCTTGTAAATATAATGGTTTATTCACATGGGAAGCCTTCATTAAGATGCATTATTCTACAGCTGTTGTATTTCCATATATAGTATATTATCGTGTTCTCTATTTCCCTTTAATATTCGTAATTTATTTTTAAACGAGTTGCTGTTTATGTGGTGAGTTAACAAATTTGAGTTCCATAAGACCAAAGTTGCTAAAGAAGAAAACATGGTTTAGCCCAGAGGAAAAGCTGCTCATTAACATAGGACCTAAATATATTATAACCTTTAAATTCAAAAGCAACTAGAGAACGAAACTACAAATGACCCCAAATGTATTTTTGTCAGAGAAAGTCTATCTCAAGAAACACGCATGAATACACACGTATTAACAGCCCAGCATGGTGTAATAGGGGAAACACAGACCCAGAGGACCCCAGAAACCTTATTGCCAACTTATTCATTAGCATAAGATGGCTTGGGGAGTGGGGGGGGTCATTAACTGATGGACCTCAGTGTCCCCATCTGTTCAATGGGATAATCAGATCCTCACTCCTGTCTCTAAAGATGGATGTAACATCAGTGAAGAAATGTAGAGTGAGAAGGTGTGGGACGGAGTGTCATGCCAGTTACAGGACTCTGGTGAGGGCAGGGAGACTTCTGTTTCATCACAGATCGTGGATGTGTCAGGAAGTTGGCTGAGCGCTTTGTATAGAACTGTTGAGAGGAGTAGTCAGAGTCGCCTACTCGTTAATTCACTTTTTAAAGTTTTTTTTATGTATTCACATTTGACTGCACTGGATCTTCATTGTTGACTGGGCTGTTCTGTGGTTGTGGCGCGTGGGTTTCTTGCTGCGGTGGCCGCTCCTGTCGCAGAGCACCGGCCGTAGTGGCCTCTCTCAGGCCCAGCAGCTGTGGCACGTGGGGCTTAGTTACGCCGCAGCACGATGGATCTTCCCGGACCAGGGGTCACACCCATGTCCCCTGCCTTGGTCGGTGGATTCATAACCACTGGACCACCAGGGAAGTCCCTCATAAATTCACTTTTAAGAATCTGAAGGCGGCAAGGCTCGGCTAAAACACAGTTTGCGTGTGTGTCTTTATGGAAAATCTGCTATGATTTACCGTAAGAACAATGTAGTCTGTGGGGGCGGGAGGGAAATGTCATATGACTCACTGGTAAAGAATCATAACATTGACGCAAGACCTTAAAACAAATTTACACTTTCATCAGAGACATAGAAATTTGGGTCCTTTGTAGCAGAGATGCATTTGAACTTCTTCATGAAAACAATGACCTTTAGGAGAGATCAGATAAAAATTTCTGTGAGTTATAAACTTGTATTTCATGACACCAGGAATGTAAAACATTACCTAAAAAATATAAGAATTGGTTATTTCTCTCAATGATTAAATAAGGGGAATTCCTATCTCTTTATTTTGACACAAAATCATGACTTTGAGTTATATATTGAAGCAATTCAGATCACTAGTTTATTAACATTGTTTTTTAAAAATGATTCTGCAATTCTTATTCTAGATTCACTTTTAAAGTAGTTTTAAGGGTTTTTTCCTAATCAAAAGTTGTACATTCTCATGTTCTCATTATACTAAACTTAGACAATAGACTCATTCTGTTAGACATTCTAATGCATATTTTTATTGAGTATTATATGTGTGATTTTCTTTTTTTTCAACTGACCTTATGTCATTAAGTGAATTCTAACAGCATCTCAATTGTGAATTCAAGTAGAGAAATGCCTCCTGGGGGTTATAAATATTTCTTGGGGATTGTGTGTGTTTGCACCTGCATACTTGCTACATTTAATTATTTCATCCACTTGGAATTTACTTATATATATATATAAGCATTAGTGGTAAAGAATCCACCTATCAATGCAGGAGACCTAAGAGACTTGGGTTCAATCCCTGAGTCAGGATTGAAGATCCTCTGGAGGAGGAAATGGCAACCCATTCCAGAATTCTTGGCTGGGAAATGCCGCAGACAGAGGAGCCTGGCAGGCAACAGTCCATGGGGCTGCAAAGAGTCAGACACGACTGAACATCTGAGCGGTGACCTAAAATGAGTCTTTAAGATTATCTTTTTTCCACATAATTGATTTAAATGTATACTTTTGCTGATGTCTTTTGAATTTTGTTATACACTAGTTTCACAGATTTAGAAATGGACTTTCATGTCTTTCTCTTATCTCTGAGACTTTCTTTACCTGGTGCAGTTCAGTTCAGTCACTCAGTCATGTCCGACTCTTTGTGACCATATGGACTGCAGCACACCAGGCCTCCCTGTCCTGATAGCCCCTAACATCCTTGGGTCTCACCTGCTAAGATGTTGGTGCCCCTGGTGTAACGATAAAGCATAACCAGGTGCCAGGCTCCATGGCTGGCTTTGGGCTCCAGGGACTCCTCACAGCCTAATACTGTCCTGCCCTTAGGAGAATCGGCGCCTTGTTCGCTATCACCAAGACGGCAAGTGGCCCTGCCAAGACATAAACCGGACATTCTGTCCCCAAACCCCTGAGCATGGCCTTGGATCACAGAAGCTGGGGCTGGTGGCTGCCTCTGCCATCTGCCTGCTATGTGAATTTGGGAAAGTTAACTAGCCTCTCTACTTCCATTTCCTTGTTTGCTGTTGTTTTTTCCCACTTCTTTGTATGATAAGAATACCTGCCTGGCTGGGTTGCTATGAGGGCTAAAACATTGTGTCTCTCCAGTGAGCGGGCACAGCAGAGACTCCGGAAGTCGTCCTGCGTCTTCCTCTGTGATTCCTCCCTTAGACAGCCCCTCTTCCATCTCTCCTTCTCCGCCTGTTCCCTCTCCTCCCCTCCTCGCCTCACTTCTTCCCTTCCCCCTCCCCTCCTCTTTTTCATCTCCCCCTCCTCCTCCCCTTCCTCTTCTTTCTCTTGACCATCACCCTTGTAGACTCTGTAGCCCATATGGTCTCTGTCCCAGCTATTCAGGGTGGCCATTGTAGTGTGAAAGCTACCATAGGCGATGTGTGAATGAATGGGCCTGTCTGCATTCCAGTCAAACTTTATTCACAAAAATAATGGGCCAGGTTTGACCTGTGGGCTCTCAGTGACTAAACCATTTTCTAGAGCCAATTAGTTTTTCCTCGAACCTGATTATTGTCAGAATCACTTGAAGATTTTACCAAACTACAATTTTTTTTTTTTTTTTTTTGCTTCTACCTCACCTCCAGGGTGGAACTAGGAGTCTGTACTTTTTTTTAATGCTCTTTGGAATTTTGATGAATAATGTGAACGTGGAAAAACCGAACTCACTAGTATATTTAAGGATGTATTCTATCTGAAATAATTTCCCTGAATAAGTTCAGTTCAGTTCAGTCGCTCAGTCGTATCTGACTCTTTCGACCCCATGGACTGCAGCACACCAGGCCTCCCTGTCCATCACCAACTGCTGGAGCTTGCTCAAACTCATGTCCATCGCATTGGTGATGCCATCCAACCATCTCATCCTCTGTCATCCCCTTCTCCTCCTGCCTTCGATCTTTCCCAGCATCAGGGTCTTTTCAGATGAGTCAGTTCTTCCCATCAGGTGGCCAAAGTATTGGAGTTTCAGCTTCAGCATCAGTCCTTCCAGTGAACACCCAGGACTGATCTCCTTTAGGATGGACTGGTTGGATCTCCTTGCTGTCCAAGGGACTATCAAGAGTCTTCTCCAACACCACAGTTCAAAAGCATCAGTTCTTCTCTGTTCAGCCTTCTTTATGATCCAACTCTCACATCCATACACGACTACTGGAAAAACCATAGCTTTGACTAGACAGACTTTTGTCAGCAAAGTGATGTCTCTGCTTTTTAATATGCTGTCTAGGTTGGTCATAACTTTTCTTCCAAGGAGCAAGCATCTTTTAATTTCATGGCTGTGGTCACCATCTGCAGTGATTTTGAAGCCCCCCCCAAAAAATAAAGTCAGCCACTGTTTCCATTGTTTCCCCATCTATTTGCGATGAAGTGGTGGGACCAGAAGCTATGATCTTAGTTTTCTGAATGTTGAGTTTTAAGCCAGCTTTTTCACTCTCCTCTTTCACTTTCATCAAGAGGCTCTTTAGTTCTTCTTCGCTTTCTACCATAAGGGTGGTGTCCCTGAACAAAGTGACAACTAAAAACAAGAAAGGAGCAAATATAAAATAAGAAAGAATTTGGGGAAGATAAAAGCATGCTCAAAAAAGCATAACAATAATAACCCCTCTAATATTCCCTCTAAATAATTCCAAATAATAAATGGATGTAATTGAAAGTCAAATTAATTGTGAAAGATATATCTTTGGTAGCACACTGCAAGCAAGTAAACAAGAGATGGAAAATACAAGAGAAAAGTTCAGATCAAACAGGTGGTCTGCCGTTTGTGTAATATTTATTACAGGAGGAGAAGTGGAGATAAATAACAGAAGGAAAATTTACAGAGGGGAAGACATAATTTTTTTTTTTTTTTTTAGTAAACATCTCTTCATTTTACTTACTCATTTTGGCCACGCCATGTGGCATGCAACATCTTAGTTCCCTGACAGAAATCCAACCAATGCATTGGAAGTGCGGAGTCTTTAACCACTGGATGACGAGCAAAGTCCCAAGACGTGATTCTTTATATTGAATTGACCCACCACATGGAGAATGTGATACATGAAGAAATGCACTCACCTAGATTCATTGTGATGAACTTTCAAAAGTCTGTAAAGCATCCTAAGAGCAGAAAAGCTTATCTACAAAGCAAAAATCATTCAAGTCCCAACAAGCTAGTTCCTGGCAGCTCTGCCTGGTAGAAGAAGTATTCTCCAAGGTTGCTAGTAAATTGCCATTTGAAGGGGAGGGACCGAATGAAGACATTTTAGAAATGCAAGTACTTAGAATATTTATGGCTGACTATATCCTTTCTGAAAGTTACACTCAAGGACATGCTTCAACAAAATGAAAACTGAATAAAAGAAGGAAGAGTAAATAGAGAAACCAAAGGGTTTCTCATCCTCAACCAGAGGATGAGATGGTTGGTGATGGACAGGGAAGCCTGGCGTGCTGCCATAAGGGTGGTGTCATCTGCGTATCTGAGGTTATTGGTATTTCTCCCGGCAGTCTTGATTCCAGCTTGTGCTTCATCCAGCCCGGCATTTTGCATGATGTACTCTGCATAGAAGTTAAATAAGCAAGGTAACAATATACAGCCTTGACGTACTCTTTTCCCAATTTTGATACAGTCTGTTGTTTCCTGCCCAGTTTTAACTGTTGTTTCTTGACCTGCATACAGGTTTCTAAGGTAGCACATAATGTGGTCTGGTATTTACGTCTCTTCCAGTTTGTTGTGATTTTTCAGTTTGTTGTGGTCCACACAGGTAAAGGCTTTAGCATAGTCAGTGAATCAAAAGTAGATGTTTTTCTGGAATTCTCTTGCTTTTTCTGTGATCCAACAGATGTTGGCAATTTGATCTTGGGTTCCTCTGCCTTTTCTAAATCCAGCTTGAACATCTGTAAGTTCTCGGTCCTTGTACTGTTAAAGCCCAGCTTGGCGGATTTTGAGCATTACCTTGCTAGCATGTGATATGAGTGCTATCGTGTGGTAGTTTGAGCATTCTTTGGCATTGCCTTTCTTTGGGATTGGAATGAAAACTGACCTTTTCCAGTCCTGTGGCCACTGCTGAGTTTTCCAAATTTGCTGGCATATTGAGTGCAGCACTTTCACAGCATCATCATTTTAGATTTGAAATAGCTCAACTGGAATTCCATCACCTCCACTAGCTTTGTTCATGGTGATGCTTCCTAAGGTCCGCTTGACTTCACACTATTGAATGTCTGTCTCTAGGTGAGTGACCACACCATCATGGTTATCCAGGTTATGAAGATCTTTTTTTGTATAGTTCCTCTGTGTATTCTTGGCACCTCTTCTTAATATCTTCTGCTTCTGTTAGGTCCATACCGTTTCTGTCCTTTATTGTGTCCATCTTTGCATGAAATATTCCCTTGGTGTCTCTAATTTTCTCAAAGAGATCTCTAGTCTTTCCCAATATATTGTTTTCCTGTATTTCTTTGGATTGCTCACTTGGGAGGGCTGTCATATCTCTCCTTGCTGTTCCTTGGAACTCTGCGTTCAGATGGGTATATCTTTCCTTTTCTCCTTCACCTTTCGCATCTCTCCTTTTTCAGCAATTTGTAAAGCCTCCTCAGACAACCATTTTGCCTTTTTGCATTTTGTTTTCTTGGGGATGGTTTTGATCACTGCCTCCTGCACAATGTTACGAACCTCCCTTCATAGTTCTTCAGGCACTCTGTCTATCAGATCCAACTCAGAGGTATCAGTGAGTTTGGGTTAACTTGGTAGAGTAAGCACGTGTATTTTCTTGTTCTTTCTGCCCAGTGAGGGGTGAGCTGAGATCCTGTTCTGAGAGGGAGGATTAAGAGAACTTCTGTGTTCAGGGCAGTGAGACCCACAGCTCCCTCCCTCTGCTGGGCTCAGGCAGCCATGCTTCTACCGCTTCTGGAGCAGGTGGGAGGAGTTCTATCTGCAGAAACTGACCAGCTCAAAAGAAACACATTTGGATACTAATATTCAGATACCTCAACAAATATTCAGATACCTCCAACTGATATTCAGATACTCCCAGGCTCCTATCTCCATGGGATTCTCCAGGCAAGAATACTGGAGTGGGTTGCCATTCCCTTTTCCAGGGGATCATACCAATCCAGGGATTGAACTGTGGTCTCCCATGTTGCAGGCAGATTCTTTACCATCAGAGCTATCAGGGAAGCCCATATTCAGATACCTCCAACAAAACAGCTGTGACCCGCACCTGTCAACAGCTAACCCTGTGCAGCTTCCAAACAGGCCTGGGAGCCTCGCTCCTAAATAAGGGCGAGCATCAGAGAGTTACCAGTCACTTAGGAGAAGTACAACAGAAAAGAAATTGGAAGGAGAAAGAGGAAGAGAATGAGAATAAAAATAAAAAACAAAATTCTGAAAGTAATAACCTTAGAGAAACAAAAGCAGATTATTGAATCCAGGAACTAAAACACCATGCCCCCCACCAAAGGAGAACCAAAAAAACAGGACAGTGCTGGTGAAGAGTTAAAATATAATACTAGACATTTCAAAGACTAAAGTTGAAAGAAAAAGTTAAGAAAATCTCCTAAAAAAACAGCCAAATGACAAAGTGATGGGTGAGGGATATGTGTAAAGAAAATTGCAGGAGCTCCTTGAAAAAAAGAAGGAAACAGAGGAAAGAAATTGTAAAGAAACAGTAACCAAAAAAAGAAAAAAAGAGCTTATAACAAAAGGCTAGGTAGTTTCAGATCTAAATTGGGCCCTGGCTTTTCGTTGTATCCATATCTTGGCTATTGTGAATAATGCTGCAGTGAACATGGGGTGTAGATATCTCTTTATGTCATTTCCTTTGAATGTATACACAGAAATAGGACTGCTAGATCGTATGGTAATTCTGTTTTTAATTTTTTGAGGAACCTCCAGAGTGGCTGCACCAATTCACATTCCCGTCGACGGTGCACAAGTGTTCCAGTTTCTCCTCCAACGCTTGTCGTCTTTTCTCTACTTGATAGTGGCCATTTTGACAGATATGAGCTATCTCACTGTGGTTGCAGTTTGCATTTTCCTGATGATCAGTGATGTTGACACATTTTCATATACCTGTTGGCCATTTGCGTGTCTAGTTTGGCAAAAATTGTCTATTAGTTCCTTTGCCTGTTTAGGCTATTTTTAAGTTGTACATGTCCCTTATATTTTTTCCACACTCCTTATCAGACATGTGGTTTGTAAATACTTGCTCCCTTTCTGTAGGTTGCATTTTTATTTTGTTTCTTGTTTCCTTGCTGTGCAGAAACTTTTTAATTTGGTATAGTTCGACTTACCTAGTTTTGCTTTTGTTGTCCATGCTTTTGATGTCATATCCAAACAATTGTTGCTAGGACAACTGTCAAGAAGGCTTTTCTCTATTCTTGAGCTGTGTTCTGGCTTCATGTTTTATGTTTAAGTCTTTAATCCATTTTGAGTTGATGTTTGTATATCGCGTGAGATCAGGGCTCAGGTTCATTCTCCTTCATGTATATATCCTGTTTCCCAGCACCATTTATTGAAGCAATAAATAGGAACAACCTTTCCCTATTGTTTTGGATTTAGGGGTATGATACACTTGGGGAGACAATTCCTGAAGTTTTAAGATTAGGTATATGTAAAATGAACATGTTTTTAAAAACCACACAAACACATGCATATAATGGTGGAAGTTTTTCAAAGTGACTCAGGAGCCGACTGAAAGAGCTCCTGATGGTCAAAACTGGGACAATTTGAAAAGAAAATAATAAAGCAGCACTGGATTATAACCCAAAGTGTAAGATGAATATCCATGAGGCCATATAGATATAAATACAAGATCAAATAAATTAACAAATGTGAGAGAAGAGACAAATCATCTATGCCACGTGATCCCAAATAATTTTAGAAGCTATATCCTCAGGGGAGGAACTTAACGTTCCACTCCTTCACTGGGGGTGCACCTGATGACTTTCTGCCAGAGGGCAGTGTGAAACCAAAGTCAGGTGACCCAGGGAAGCATTGTCAGCCTTCAGTCTTGTTAATAGTGTGTGCCCTTGATACGTGATGAAAATGGCACTTTATCTCTGTGGCGTTTCTCTCAATCACCCATAATCCCAGCCTAATCGTTACCAGGTAGAGCTATGTGTCAATGTGATTGGTTTCCCATGTAAATCTGTGTATTTTATCTTTGGTGATGGTTTAGCTGCTGAGTCGTGTCCGACTCTTTGTGACCCCATGGGCTGTAGCCCGCCAGGCTCGTCTGCCCATGGGATTTCCCAGGCAGGAATACTGGAGCGGGTTGCCGTTTCCTTCTCTAAGGGATCTTCCCCATTCAGAGGTCGAACCTAGGTCTACTGCAGGCAGATTGTTTACCAACCGAGCCACCAGGGAAGCCTGCATTTGAAAACGTTGTTTTGAGAGGAAATGCGTGGGCTTCCCCAGACTGACAAAGGTATCTGAGGCACAGACCAGGTTGACAACCACTGGTCTGTGTGGAACATTATCATATGTGCTAGTTCTTTCTCCCCGTATCCACCCCATCTCCTCACTCTACCCACAGTCCACATTCTCTTTCCACTTCAGACCCGTGGCTTATCTTGTTCACTTTTCCAGGAAGAGGAAGATTTGTTTATGCTTCTGATTTGACAAAAAATCTTTTGAGGTTAGTTAGCTCAGCCTTTGGAGAAGGAAATGGCAACCCACTCCAGTATTCTGGCCAGGATAATCCCATGGACAGAGGAGCCGGGCAGGCTGCAGTCCATGGGGTCACAATAGAGCAGGACAGGACTTAGCAACTAAACGACAACAAGAAGCTTTGGCCTAGATTCCGAGGGCTCTTTAACTATCCCATCCCAAATAGCCTCTTTGGGAAGGAGGCCCACAGAAGGTGGGCAGTGCAGGGGTATGCAGAGGACCAAGGAGTCACAGACAGCTGAGTTCTGATCTTGGATGTACCCAGGCCCAGGCTCTGAGCTTTTTGTGATCAGTCGTGTCCAACTTTGCGACCCCATAGACTGCAGTCCGCCAGGCTCCTCTGTCCATGGAATTTTCCAGGAAAGAATACTGGAGTGGGTTGCATTTCCTCCTCCAGGGGATCTTCCCGACCCAGGGATCGAACCCACATCTCCTGCATAATGTTTAACCGTGGCTGTCTGGAAACAAACACATGCATATGTATTCAGACCTATGTTTATTTCCATGTCATTGATATAAGATATGTACATGCAGTTTGGAGAAGGCAATGGCACCCCACTCCAGTACTCTTGCCTGGAAAATCCCATGGGTGGAGGAGCCTGGTAGGCTGCAGACCCATGGGGTCGCTAGGAGTTGGACATGACTGAGCGACTTCACTTTCACTTTTCCCTTTCATGCACTGGAGAAGGAAATGGCAACCCACTCCAGTATTCTTGCCTGGAGAATCCCAGGGACGGCGGAGCCTGGTGGGCTGCCGTCTATGGGGTCGCACAGAGTCGGACACGACTGAAGCGACTTAGCACTAGCACTTAGCATATGCAGTTTACAAATAATAGTGAAATATGCACTTCTCTTCCTTGTATATTCAGTGTAGCTGTGGATTCTCTCAGAGCACCTTCCTTGATTTTTACTAAACCCGTGTATCTGTTGTCAGCCTGTGGTTGCAGTTGACAAATGAGTGTCGTTACAGTATGAATGTTGACTGATATTTTTCTTTGTGTTAATGAGGGAGATGAAAGTGAAACAGCAAAATCTATGCCAGGACATCACTCATTCAACTTTTTTTTTTTTAAGTCAGGGACTCCTTTGCTGAATCAGATGATAGTTTTTGAATGCTGGAAGAATATTTCCTATTTTTTGTGCTATTCACAGTGTGACACAGACATGACACACTTTTATGTTTATCTGCACTTTTATTTTCTCTACCACTTTCGTAAGTCTGCACAGTCAAATCTAAGTAGTAAATCAAGCCTTCATCTGTCACATGTGCTCATTTCTATGGTGTAAGTATTCCCATAGCCGACTTCAAGCTGCTAATAACCTGAATGAACATAGGAAGATATGCACAGAAGTACAGCATTATACAGTATTTCATCATACAGACAAGACAGATCTAATAGCATCAAGGGCAGAGAAGAAAATAAAATCCAGCACAAAATAATTATGAATCAGTGCGTTTTTAGTATTGGTAGCTTGTGTTGTTAACATAATTTATTCTTTTTATAATCCTATGTATTTACTTCTGGCTGTGCTGTGGGTCTTTGTTGCTTTTGTCTAGTTGTAGCGAGCAGGGGCCACTTTCTACTTGTGGTGCACACGCTTCTCAGTGTGGTGGCTTCTGTTGTGTGGGGCACAGACTCTGGGGTGTGAGGGCTTCAGTAGTTGTGGTACTCGAGCTTAGACATTCTGCAGCATGTGGAATCTTCCCGGACCAGGGATTGAACCCATGTCCCTTGCAGCGGCAGGCAGATTCTTATCGACTGGACCACCAGGGAAGTCCTGGTATCGTTTTTTCTTGAAATCAAAACACCCAAACTCTTTTCACCAGTTCTTGCTTTCTTACTCTATATTCTTTTCTCTCCCCCTAACCAAGAAGATTTAGAAAAAGCTTTACTTTCTGTAACTTGAATGATTTTTGAATGATTTACCAAGTATGCGTTTTTTAAGCTAACTACTCCCACCCCCAGCCAGTTTCTTGAAAATGTTCGGAGTGATCTCATCCTTCTTCCCCATGGTGACAAATCACTCCTTCAAGTTCTCCTACAAGATCTGATTCTTTCATTCTGTTTGCTTCTTAAGGGCCTTGGGTAAGACACTATTGAAGATATTGACATGTTTCATTAGTCTGTAATATTTTTCACCAGCACTGTAACCTTCATGATCTCAAACCTTTTCGCCTATATTTTCAGAATCCACCTCCTTTGTTTAATGAAGTCAGTGCTGCAATAATCCAGGCTGACAGGCTGTCCCACCTGAGGAATGAGGTGCAGATAAAGCATGAAGAGGAATACAGAGACGCCTTAGTCACAATCAAGGATGACCTGAGACTCACAGAAGGTCCCGACATCAAGGAGAACCTTCAGGATCAGATCCGTCACTGGTTCATCGAATGCAGGCGAGTGTAGGGAATCTGTCCTGACAGTCTCTTCTGTGGTGGGTGATGTCCTGGGATATTTTTAAGCATGGAAATATGTTGATATAGATTCATGTGCTTTTCTGGCTTCATTTCAGAAAAGTAAAAAGGCTAAGAATTCAGGAAATCATTTTTTTAATTAAATTGCTTTTTCCCCTGTTTTATTAACTGTAGTCCATATAATACTTTTGTAACCACAAGAAGTTGAACATCATGAGTGGCTGACACAGCCCCAGGATGGCAGGAGCTCACAGTCCAGGTCTTGTCTCGGATCCAGCCGCATGCAGGTCATGCTTCTGGGGTCTGGCCCTAATTGAACGAAGCTCTAGAGTCTCAATCATGATCCTTTTACGTAATAATCCCTCGAGGCAGCTGCTGAATCTGGTCCCCAGGCCTCCCTGAAATGTTGGGAGGGGAGCAGTCCTGGCGACAAGGCATCGTGTACATTAAGGCCTTTCTGTACTAAGGGTCTGCCCCTACTAGGGGTCTTAATTAAAATGTTTAGCAGTTTAAAACCTGTTTGCAAAAGATGCCTTTTGTTTACAAAGAATGTGCTCCTTTGTTAGAGAAGTACAGTAGAACCAACACTTGTACAACACAGTGCAAATTTCCACCCATTAGAGCAGACACTCTGCAAGCAACCCAGTTGGAGCAGCTTTAAAATCTATTTCAAAGGGGAAGGAAAGAGAGCAGAGGGTTGTGATGAGTCCCAGAGCTGTGGAGGCAGACACGCCCCTTGTTTTCACTGTTGGGCATCTTGCTGGACCACATCAGATTCAGAGATGCTCAGACACCGACTTTGGTGAGCTCGTCAGGACCAGGGAATTTAATTTGTTGGCAACAGAAAACCAAACTTTCCTTGCAAAGCATTACATTATAAGATGTTTATATCTGTGGCTCCAAAATCTCTGTGGATTGTGACTGCAGCCGTGAAATTAAGAGACACTTGATCCTTGGAAGAAAAGCTATGACAAACCTAGACAGTATATTAAAAAGCAGAGACATAACTTTGCCAACAAAGGTCCATCTAGTCGAAGCTATGGTTTTTCCAGCGGTCATGTACAGATATGAGAGTTGGACCATAAAGAAAGATGAGTGCCAAAAAATTGATGCTTTCAAACTGTGATGCTGGAAAAGACTCTTGAGAGACCCTTGGACTGCAAGGAGATCAAACCAGTCCATCCTAAAGGAAATCAACCCTGAATATTCATTGGAAGGACTGATGCTGAAGCTGAAGCTCCAATACTTCGGCTACCTGATGAGAAGAGCTGACTCATTGGGAAAGACATTGATGATGGGAAAGATTGAAGGCGGGAGAAGGAGGGGGCGACAGAGGATGAGATGGCTGGATGGCATCACTGACTCAATGGACATGAGTTTGAACAAACTCCGGGAGGTAGTGAAGGACAGAAAAGTCTGGCGTGCCACAGTCCATGGGGTTGTAGAGTTGGACATGACTGAGCGACTGAACAAACGACAAATATCTGTGGCAGGCGGGTGGCCTCTGCGGACCCCGCCTCTTCCCCTGCTGATCCCCTCCCCTCCTTGAGTGTGCAGTAGACCCAGAGCTTCAGTTCTAAAGAACAGAATGCAGCAAAAGCGATGGGGCTACCCTGCCGTCTTGCTTGCCTCTCGGTCCCTCACTTGCTTTCTCCCTCTGACTCTGAGAGCAGTCAGGTGCTGCCCAGCAGAGGGGCCCACTTGGAAGGAACTGACAGAGAGGTTCCTGTCAACAGCCAGCAAGGAGCCCAGGGCCTCCTTCCAGCCTGAGAAGAACAGAGTCCTGTCCACAATCACATGTTAACTCGGAGGGCGTTCTCCCCCAGGCGAGCCTTCGAGTGAGGCTGCGGCCCCAGCCAGCACTGACTGCAGCCTCGAGGGGGCAGGGACCCTGAGACACGGGCATTGTGCTAAGCCGCACCTGGTTCCCCACCCACAGTAACGTGTGTTGTTTCAATCACTGACTGTTGGGGTGACTTACCATGCAGCAACAGGTGTCTGACATACATCAGTTACTTTACAGTGATTCAGAAAAACCTAGACAGTCGGTAAGCTTCCCTTGCGTTAACTCTGTATGGGATCTTAACACAGTATCTCCTCAATAATCCTTAAATTTTATAACAAAGATTCTTTCGGAATGTTCGATATGAGTTACATGGTTTGGATTGGGGAGTTCAGTCCTTTATTATATAGATAGAGCTTTTAAATATTTATGATTTCTTAAAATTCAAAATTGATTACTTTTGTGAGTTTTTCTCTTTATGTGTGTTTTCAGGGATATTTTATAGCAAAACGGGTTCTCTTTTATCAGCTTCCTCCTCACTTTTCATTGTGGTGATGGTTTTGTGGCGACATAAAATATGCATAGATAGGTAGGTAGATAGGTATCTCAAGCTTATCAAATTTTACACTTAAATATGAACAGTTTGTGTGTGCTCAGCCATGTGCAACTCACTGTGACCCCATGGACGGCAGCACACCAGGCTGCTCTGTCCTTCACTGTCTCCTGGAGTTTGCTCAAATTCATGTCCATTGAGTCGGTAATGGTATCTAACCATCTCATCCTCTGCCACCCCCTTCTCCTTTCTCATGGCAAAGGGGCTTGTGTAACTTAGTAAAGCTGTGAGCCGTGCCATTCAGGGCCACCCAAGACGAACGGGTCATGGTGGAGAGTTCTGACAAAATGTGGTCTGCTGGAGAAGGGAATGGCAAACCACTCCGGGATTCTTACTGCTAGAACCCCATGAACATGAACAGTTTATTATATGTTAATTATACATCCATAAAGCTGTTAGAAAATATATCAAAGAAAAGATATAGTTACCAGCAAAGATGTTAGCGTTTCGTTTTTAAAAATAGCATGTTTTTCTGTTACTCAAATACCAAAACCAAGTATTCCAATCACTTGTTCTCAGATTGCCCCACCACTACCCCCTACTAAACCCCCGCTCACAGTATAGGAAACGCTTAACAGGTCACAATCTCTTCTGGTTTAAAATAGTCTCTTTAAGGTTAACTGTATACTTTGAGTATATCTGCAGTCACTTCAGATGCCTCCCCATCACGAATGTCCCACTTTTCTTCCCCTCGTGGCATCTGACTGCAGAGCGAAGTCACCAATCCTCGTAGCACCAGCTGGGAGCCAGGACGAGTCCCTGGGCAGCTGCAGGTCCGGCCTCACGTCTCCTGAACAGGCCTCATGCCGCTGGGATGCCGAGTGCTTCCCAAGCCCCATGTGCCCCAGGAGCACCCGGGGTGCCATGCTCAGGCCTCCGGGGACCAGTTGGCTGTCTCACTGGCAGGTCCCCTGTTCCCGGCTCCATCCAACCCCCTCGCATGCCACACGCACAGGAAGACAACTCGCATCGCCCAGGTGGTTGATGCTCTCTGGCACTTCGGGGTCTCTGCCTGGGTCTCAGTGCTCATCCCCTCCTGGTCTGAGACCTTTGGAGGGTGGGACCCAAGGTCCAGGTGGTGTCCTCACTCCTCTGCCTTCTCTTCTCTTCCCCTTTGGCCTGGATCACCAGCTTATTGTTCAACTTCAGCCTCTTTATGACACCCTCGCTCAGGGCCTCCCTGCAATTCCTTTCTGTCTCCTCCTGGAGCTCCACTGGCCTCCTCCCCGTTCCTCCTCCAGGCGTTCTGCATGGCCACACAAACCAGGGCCTGAAAATAGCTGCACAACCTTGGAAAGTGGCTTAACCTCTCTGTGCTGCCCGTCTCCACATCTGTGATACGTGGACAAGACTCCGACCCGTTTTGTGGGATTGTTGAGAGATGACAGACTTAGCCCCCAGAGGCTGACCGTAATTATTCCCGTTGTGTTGTAGCCATCTGCTCACTCCTGGGCCCCTCCCCTGAAGCAGTGGCCCACCCCATGAGGACAGTGCCCACTGCAGAGAAGGGACAGTGGTGATCACACTTCCCATCCAAGCAGTGGCCTGTGCAGACCAGCAGTGCCAAGGTTTTCCGTTCTTATCTGATTACATAATTCTGTCTGGAGGAAATGCACTCAGGATGATTTTCTGCAATCATGGAAATTTAGGTAGAAAGGCAGTTCTTTCAAAAGAATTGCCTTCTGATTAAATCATCTTGGTTTATAATTGAAACCTTCCTTTTCATAGTTAATGAAGATGATCTGCCCTGTGTTCATGAACTTTCCTTATTAGCAACTTTCTTCTCTTTTCTGAGGACTTCAGAGAACAGATGCACGCAGATACATTTCCTACAGATGAAATAATTCTTTACTTTTTAAAAAAAATATTTTTATTTGTTCATTTTTGTTTTTGATTCCTGGACCAGGGATTGAACCAGTGTCCCCCGCATTGGCAGGGAGAGTCTTAACCACAAAACCATTCTTAACCACCAGAGATGCCCTCTTTACTTTTATATAAACTTTTAAAATCCAGTTTAAAAGGTAATATAAGAAAATTTAAAGCACTTTGTACAGTTATAACTCCAAATAAGCTAAAATATATAAATATATATATAAAATATATAAAAACCACTTAACCATTCTTAACCACCAGGGAAACCTTCTTTACTTTTATATAAACTTTTAAAATCCAGTTTAAAAGGTGACATAACCAAATTGAAAGCACTATGTATAATTGTAACCCCAAATAAGCTAAAACATATATAACATATACCCCACATATACAAAGATATATGCACACATGGATTTTAATTTTTGAAATATGTGCTGGTGTGCGCATAGAAAACTCTGGAAAGGATTCACTAGAAACTGTGTTAGCATGGCTGCCGCTGGGGACAAAAATAGTGATGTTGTTGCTGTCATTCAGTCGCTCAGTCGTGTCCGACTCTTTGCGACCCCGTGGACCACAGCACGCCAGACCTCCCTGTCCTTCACCATCTCCCGGGGCTTACTCAAACTCATGTCCATTGAGTCAGTGATGCCATCCAACCATCTCATCCTCTGTCGTCCCCTTCTCCTCCTGCCTTCAATCTTTCCCAGCATCAGGGTCTTTTCCAATGAGTCAGCTCTTTGCATCAGGTGGCCAAAGTATTGGAGTTTCAGCTTCAGCATCAGTCTTTCCAATGAATATTCAGGACTGATTTCCTTTAGGATTCATCTCTGGTTGGATCTCCTTGCAGTCCAAGGGACTCTCAAGAGTCTTCTCCAACACCACAGTTTGAAAGCATCAATTCCTTGCCACTCAGCTTTCTTTACAGTCCAACTTTCACATCCATACATGACCACTGGAAAAACCATAGCCTTGACTAGACGGACCTTTGTTGGCAAAGTAGTGTCTCTGCTTTTTAACATGCTGTCTAGGTTGGTCATGGCTTTTCTTCCAAGGAGCAAGCGTCTTGTAATTTCATGGCTGCAGTCACCATCTGCAGTGATTTAGGAGCCCAAGAAAATAAAATCTCTCACTGCTTCCATTGTTTCCCCATCTACATGCCTTGAAGTGATGTTACTTCACGTAGTGATGTTACTTTTTATTTTATATTCTTCTGTATGGTTAGAAGTCTTTTTTTTATGAGTATTATTTTTGTAATTAAAAGCCTAGTTAAAAATATATTAGAAAGTAAAGAAAGGCATGAAGTTAGTTTGGGATAATCCAAAATAAACATTAAAATGTTAAAACACCCTATTTAAAAAAAAAAAAAAGGTAGATTAATACAATACCTGCAGAGCACTCTTGGAGATTCTCTTGATGAGAGAATAGGGTGCCTGGAGGCTGGCTGCTTGAGTCGTCCCCCCATCCGAGATGCTGAAAGGGTCATGGGAGACCCCGTGGCCTTCTGGGAGCCACCCTTCCCGCTGGCTCTGGGCTTCCTTTGAAGACCCAGCGCTCCCAGCCCAGCCAGTCCCCTTGAGAACATTCCATCTTGGTGTTGCTGACCAGACAGTTTGGAGGCCGAGTTAGAGCAGGTCCCATGGGTGTGCTGTGTATAATTCACACAGACGTAAAGACCCATTCTTTTGAAGTAATGCAAGATCAAGAGTGGATTTATTTTCATAATCGGATTACATTTATCTGATTGACTTTGATAAAATCCTTTTCTTTGCTTTTTTAAATCAAAGACAAACAAAAAGCAAATATTGTCTTTTGAAACATGAAACATTGATCAATCCTCAGGATAAATTCCAACAGGGCACATAGTGACAACTAAAAAATGACTAGAAGTTACAATTAATATAAACTCCCATAATTTAGAATACTTATTCTTAGCTAATTTAGTCTATACTTGTAGTTGCCAAAACTAGGATTTCTTTCTCAAGTCAAATTTTAAATTATTTTAGAAGAAGTCTTTTTTTCCAGTGTTAAAAGTAATACATGCTCATTGTAGAAAACTTACAAGATTGAATTTAAGAAGAAAATCTACAATTTAAGTATACAGAGATAGCTACTATAAAAATTTTTGGCAAATTGCTCTCCAGTTTTTTTCTCTCATGTATAATGTATGTTTTAATTAGTTTTATGAATCCTTGTTCTAAATTTTAAAAATTTAACATTGGATTTCCTTTTGTCCTTAAAATATTTTCCAAAAGAGGTCTTTCGTGATTGTTTAACATTCTGTTGGATGGATTCATTGGCTAATGAATCAGTTTTTATTTTTTTAACATTTTGCTAAATTGATACGAGAACAGTGACTTCTCAGTAATCTTTTAATTTGCATTTATTTTATGATTTGGAGGAGTTCGAAAATCTTTCAGTCTTTTTGTTGGTAGCATTTCTTCTGTGAACTGCCCAGTCATTCATATGCTTTTCTTTGTGATGTCTTTTTTTATTAAATGATTTCTAAACTATAGTTATTTATATACATTTTTGTGGTGATTGTTTAGTTGCTAAGTCATGTCCAACTCTTTTGCTACCCCATGGACTGTAGCCTACCAGGCTCCTCTGTCCATGGGATTTCCCAGGCAAGAATACCAGAGTGGTTTGCCATTTCCTCCTCCAGGGGATCTTCCCGACCCAGGGATCGAACCTGTGTCTTCTGCATTGGCAGGCATATTCTCTACCACTGAGCCACCAGAGAAGCCCTGCCATGTCATTGGAGGCTACTATGTTAGATGACACAGTCATAGGAATACTTGTTTTGAGATCATCTCTTGCTATAACTGATATTTCTCTCGGCTTGGGACTTTCCCTGAACTGTCATCTAAGTTTCACTATCTGTGGCTGACATCCATTTTGAAGTATCATAAAGGAGTCTTGGAGGTGACCTCATCCAACCCCTTCATGGAGAACCTTGAAGTCCATGGAACTGTGGACTCTTGTCACTGAAGATGCAACAGTCATCCCCCTTTCTCCACACGGGCATCAGAGCCACCTGAGTGGCTGTCAGCTCTGATTCTAGGCCTTTGTTTCTTTGCAAATGGTCCTGTGTGGACCATTTCTCCCCACCTGCATTTTTCATCTTAATTTGTTGAAACTATGCCTGGCGTCCAGCTTACCTTCAATCTAGAGAGAAGTAAGACCCCCAGACGGGGTGACAGCTCTAGGACTGGCCCTGTGGCATTTCTCCTGGGCTCTTAGCAGACTCCTCTTAATCCGTGTAATCTTGAGGGATCTGGAAATGGTGTAAACAACATAGCCTTGTTCCATTTTTTAAGCCAACACACCAGGAAATACACATTCTTCCTGAAGAAGTCCTGGAATCTTTGCTAATCTTTTTTTTTTAATTTTGAAGATTCAGTTCAGTTCAGTTGCTCAGTCGTGTCCAACTCTTTGTCACCCCATGGACTGCAGCACGCCAGGCCTCCCGTCCATCACCAACTCCCGGAGCCTACTCAAACTCATGTCCATTCAGTCGGTGATGCCATCCAACCATCTCAACCTCTGTCATCCCCTTCTCCTCCTGCCTTCAATCTTTGCCAGCATCAGGGTCTTCTCCAATGAGTCAGTTCTTCACATCAGGTGGCCAAACTATTGGAGCTTCAGCATCAGTCCTTCCAATGAATATTCAGGACTGATTTCCTTTAGGATGGACTGGTTGGATCTCCTTGCAGTCCAAGGAAATCTCAGGAGTCTTCAACACCACAGTTCAAAAGCATCAATTCTTTGGCACTCAGCTTTCTTTATGGTCCAACTCTCACATCCATACATGACTACTGGAAAAACCATAGTTTTGACTAGATAGGCCTTTGTTGGCAAAGTAATGTCTCTGCTTTTTAACATGCTGTCTAGGTTGGTCATAGCTTTGAAGATTAAGACAGACTTTAAATGCAGTAAAATTTGCCCTTTGGGGGTCAATCGGAAGTGATGGCAAAGAGGCAGGACTCTGGGGTCTTGAAATGATTTTCATCCTCAGCAGGGTGAGCCTGGCCAGGAAATAAAATGCCTCTGCCATGTAATCTAATGAAGTGAGGGCACCTCTCATGCTCTGTATCACAAACAAGTACACGCAGATCACACACATGCAGCAGGGGTGGTCTTGAGAGCCAGGCTGCCTGGGTTCAGATCCCAGATCTGACACTTACAGGCTGTTATTGGAAGGCCGGCACATTCTCAGACTTACACGTTTGCAATGTGGAATAGTTGCCACAGTCAAAGCACTCTGTGTTTTCGTTCCTGGGTCTGGGCCTTTATATTCACAGCCGCAAGCATCTTTTCAAAATGCTGCATTCCTGGTGGCAGGAGGGACTGGCTGGTGGTGGAGGCGGGGTGGAAGGGCTGCGAGGGTTGGGGGTGGGGATGAAGCTGAGGAGATAATGACAGGGCAGGCAAACAAAAATTAGACAGGGTGGAATGCGCTTCTAGTCCCCAGGGTGGGGAGCCGGGATGTGACTTGTCTACAGGAGCGACACGTCTACAGATCACCAGGAAATATACATTCTTCCTGAAGAGGTCCTGGAATGCTTTGCTAATTTTTTTTTTTAATTTTGAAGATTAAGATAGAGTTTAAATGCAGGAAAATTCGCCCTTTTGGGTCCCATTCAGCAAGTGAAGCTTTGTGATTTTAAGGCATGTGGACCTAAACAGACCTATAGACTCCTCTCTCACTGCCCAGTAGACCTCCCCTGCCACGAGCAGAAATCTGCTGAGAATCATGCTGGGAAGGTGTTTGAAGCAGGGCAGAACCTCAGAGTTTCCCACCTGCCTGGAAAAGTGAATGTCTCTTTCAGAAAAGACATTCGGATCTCTCCCACCCAGCTCTGTGCTGTCCCTGGCCGGGATCTCCTAGGCCCCTGGGTCTGCACCAGCTTCCATCACTGTTCACTCCTCAGGAAGCTGGGCCCTCCTTTGGACCTGTGTCCCTGACCACTGCTCCTCCAGGAGAGTCTCGCCAGGCACTTCCCATGGATGCTCTTCTGGGACCCCGGGGCTGGGAACAGTTGAGTGTCTTTCTTGGAGTCCGTGACTCACGAGAGGCCATTCATACTCAGGTCCCTTGGTTCCAAAAGCCTTGCTGCTCCCACGACACTGAGCTCATGTCCTCCTTATGACCATCCCAGCAGCAGAAACCCTGTCCTGTGCGTCTTGGACTCCACTGTCGTTTCGTGGGAAAGGATGGCAGTTGCCTACGGCCGGGTTGCTCATTGGGTACCACCTGGAAGCCGGGAGCTTTCCTTGATCCCGACTCCTCCTCTGCCCCAGCCTCTGAGCCTCTTTCCACAGAGCGTGGTGATGGTCTGTGTCAGTAAGTGGGAGAGAGCCACAGAGGAACCATGGGATTTGAGAAAGCTGGCTGACTCCAATTATTTTGCAGGTGACAAAGTGGACTCAAAGCGGTCAGGTAGCTTGGCTAAAAACTGGGGTCGCTCCTGGCAGAACTAAAGCTAGGGTGAGCAGAGGCTTTCTGAAACTTGATCATTGTGTCAAACCCAATTGGCCCTCAGGGGAAGGTTCAGAATTGTTCAGAGGACTTTGCAGGACATCAAAAAGACACCACTAGAATGTTCATGATCGATACCTTCCCGGGGATGGGACCACGGCTCTGTCTATTCTTTGCCTTTATATTCCAGGTTTTCTCCACTGAGCGGGAGTTCCTTTCAGAAATTAAAAAGGGATTTCAGGAGGATAGAGGGAAATGGATGGCCAGGGGAGGTGACTGCGGGTCATCATTTCGAATTCCTTGTGTAATTATAGTTTCAGTAAAGTCTCCAAAGCAGCTGTGGTCTGTGGAAGAGATGTGAACATGTGTGGATGACTCCTCTGAGAAGGAGAAGAACTTTTTTTCTGCCGTTGGCTTTGGTGGCAAATATATTAGGTTGAATGGGGGACATAAGAAGAGGTGGATGAGAAATCAAGGTCTCAGGCATTACTCACAGAAGCCTTCGGGACAGGTGCACACCTGCATGAAATCGCATACTTTGCTGTCCGTCGTCACAGTAAATCAGACGGAGGGTACCCAGCAGCTATAGGCTTATCCGTGCACCAAGCCCCGTGGCAAGACAGGCCCTGAGGCTCCTCTGCAAGCACAGTGGCCAGACTGTCTCTCTGAGGTCCATAGGTTTATTCCAGGTTACACCCCTCTCCCCCAGGTCCCCTCCACCGAACCTGTGTGTTTCCCTCTGGATTGCAAGCTTTTGGGGGGAGGGACAGGGCAGTGGTGTCTTCCTCAGGTTTTCACTGAACCCAGCAGAGTGCCTGCGATTCAGCGGATGCAATACATGTGCGGAGCTGAGCGGAAGGTCCAGCTAAATTCTGTGATTAACATCAGGTCAGACTGCAGTGCCTCTCACACCGCAGTTCACCAAACTTCCCTGGTGGTCCAGTGGTTAAGACTCTGCACTCCCAGTGCAGGGGCCAGAGGTGCAGACCCTGGTTGGGGAACTAAGGTCCCACATGCCACGTGATATGGCCTGAAAAACAGAAAAGAGCAAATCAGCTGAAAAGCTTGTCAGAACAGATCCTCCTTACCCCCGAAGCTCTGATTCAGTAGGTCCTCAGTGGGAAGAGCCTGAATTTTTTATAATTACTTCCCATTCTTTTATTGATTTATTGTTGCGTGTGCAATGAGAGCATGTAACATCATTTACACCCTCTTAGCAAAAACATGAAGTGTGCAGTATTGTAAACTCTAGCTCTGTGCCACGTGGTAGATCTCTAGAACTTACTCATCTTGGCTGACAGAAGCGTTGTACCGTTTGACTGATGCCTTCCTGTTTCCCCCGGCCCCTGGCAGCCACCTCTACTCTGCTTCTGTGAATCTGACCCCTTTGGGTTCCTCATGTGAGTCACGTCGTGCGTTATTTCTCCTTCTGCGCCTGACTCGCTTCTCGTAGCACGGTGCCCTTGCGGTTCATGCATGTTGCTGCCTATGGCAGGATTTCCTTCTTTTTACAGCCAAATAATATTCAGTCGCGTGTATGGACCACATTTTCCTTATCCATGTATGCGTCAACAGACAGATTAGGTTGTTACCATCTTACAAATTGCAAATTTCCGTCTGCGTTGAACACAGATGTGTAAAAGAGGAAAACATTTCCCCTGTGTGTGTGTCCTTGACTCACACGCTTTGGTCATGCCGCCTTTTGACTCCCCTTGGGTGTGGGTTGTCCACACATTAAGCTGTTCTCTGCAGCCCCAGCTGGGGTGTCCTGTGATTTCCATGGAGTTCTGACCTTCCTAGAAGAGAGAGCCTTAGACCACCCCCCCCACCCCATGTTAAGGGCTCAGCCCTGCAAAACTGATCCTGAAACTGAAGCTGCAAAACAGCTTCAGATGTCAGTTTCAAATCCCAGGTTGTCACCCGTGCTGCTGACCATTCCGCTGTAAATCAGGGTTTCCAGGACTCCTCCCTTGGGTTTGACAATTGGCTCCAATAGCTCCTAGAACTCAGGGCAACACACTGACTTGTTTGTCATAAAAAGAAATGATAAAGGATACAAGTGGACATCCAGATGGAAGGGGGATACACAGGCAAGGTGTGGGGAGGGGCACCAGCTGCCACGCCCCCCTCCAGACCCCAGCCTTGCAGCTCCAGAAGCTCTCCAAACCCCCCCACTTCAGGAAATTGTATGGAGGCTTCTTCACATGGGCAGTGTTCATTCTTCCTTCCTTCCTAGTCAATAGAGCATGGAGCTGAAATTTCCAAGCTTCTAATTGTGGTTTGGTGTTTCTGGGGGCCCACCAAGCATCACCCATTAGAACAGAGTACTCTCCTGTCGCCCAGGAAAGTCCAAGGCATTTAGTTCCTGTGCCAGGAACTGGAGGCAGAGATCAATGTACATTTTTTCTGTTATTTCACAGTGTACATATAGCTGTTTGAGGCCCCAATTTTATTTTCTCTGGATATATATACTAGGCTACCCACTCCAGTATTCTTGGGCTTCCCTTATGGCTCAGCTGGTAAAGAATCCACCTGCAATGCAAGAGACCTGGGTTCGATCCCTGGGTTGGGAAGATCCCCTGGAGAAGGGAAAGGCTACCCACCCCAGTATTCTGGCCTGGAGAATTCTGTGGACTGTATAGTCTATGGGGTCACAAAGCATCGGACACAACTGAGCAACTTTCACTTTCACTTTCGTATACCCAGTAGTGGGGTTGCTGCATTCTATGGTAACCCTATGTTTAATTTTTTTTAAGGAGCCTCCATACTTTTTTCCATAACGACGAAACCAATTTACATTCCTACCAACAGTGGACGTTTCCCTTTTCCCCACATGCTCATCATCAGCACTTCTTTCCTCTTCTGATAACAGCCATCTGAACACGTGTGAGGCGACACTTCGTTATGGCTTCGATTTACATTTCCCTAATGATTCGTGATGTTGAGCATCTTTTTGTGTACCTGTTAGCCATCTGTATGTCTTCTTGGAGAAATGTTTATTCACTTTCTTTGCCCATTTTTAAATCAGGTTATTTGGGAGTCTTCTGCTGTTGAGTTGTAGGAGTTCTTTATATATTTTGAATATTGATCCCTTTTCAGACACATGGTTTATAAATTCTTTCTCCCATTCTGTATGTTGCCTTTTCATTTTGTGGATGGTTTCCTCTGTGGCACACAAGCTTTTAGTTTTGTGTGATTCGACTTGTCTGTTTTTAATTTTGTTGCCTGTGTTTTTGGTGTTGAGTTTGAATTTCTAGCAAACTCCTGGGAGATGCTGAGTCCTGGGGCTGGGATAATACTTTGAGTAGCCTTAGGCTTTCGCAGTCACTCTGTGATAAAAGAATCCACCTGCAATGCAGGAGATGTGCGTTCCATCCCTGGGTTGAGAGGATCCACTGGAAAAGGGCATGGCAACCCACTCCAGTATTCTTGAGTGAAGATTCCATGGACTGAGGAACCTGACAGGCTACAGTCCACAGGGTCACAAAGAGTTGGACACAACTGAAGCAAATTAGCAAGGCCTTGGGTGAAAGGTACCGCCAGCCTCTGCATGCCTTTCAGGGGGGAGGGAAAGTGTAGGTAATCCCCCTAAGGAATGTCAAAGAATAACTGAAAAAATTAAAGCCAGTATTATCCTGGAGATATGAAAGCCCCCAAATCTACTGGCTTTCTGCTGAAGCCACTCTAACTGTGAAAGTTGGATGGCTTGGGAGTGACCGCCTTTATAGGCACTTTATACCCTGCAAGGCTGGATAGGCTATCCTTTGGGTATAAAGCCTTTGGGTTTGATTCAGCAGACTCTTCACTTCTGTGTCATATGGTGACAGACACAACGTGACAGACAGCAACACACGTGTTGCTCCAGACAAGAACTGTCATGCCTTTATTTCACAAACAGGTATTTGTCACTTGATAGAATGAGGTCAGAGGAGCTTCAGAATTAACCGTGAACTCTAAAGTGTCCCTTTTCTGTAACCACTCTGTTGCTGTCTGTAAATGATTCTTTTTGAAAGTAGGGCATAGGAACCAAGTCTGGAACGTAAACGTGGACATTATGCTAACTTACCTTCCCTTTGTGTCTGCCTTCCTAAGCTTTCTGGACTCCTGAATTAAGAAGGGCAGTGGCTCCTTTGACTGAAGAATGGTCGATGAATGAGTGATGTCTGGGGTTTAAGGGCATCTATTTAAACAGAAAATTCTCTGCATTAGTTCCTGAAGTGATCTGTTCTTGTATATTAAGTTTTCTATACAGATAAATATTTAAGACAGAAGGTGAAAATATAGCACATTAATCATTTTCTCAACAGAAGAGTAATCAAAGTCTAGATAGTCGATTATGTTGTTGGTAACATATTGTTCCTTTTAATAAAATAAATGTGAGCGCAGGGTAGGGCAGGGAGGTTCCTGCAGCAGTCGAGCCTGAGCGACAGTGATACTTCGGGATCGAGAAGGAGGCTTCCTCCTGGAATGGTAACTGCTAATAAATAGCCCACTAAAAAGTAGAAACATCAATGAATAAATCAGATTTTGTAAAGTGAAACCGAGATATCACCTCGATTTATACACTACTCTCTCCTACTCTCCTTTGAGAGATGGCGAACCCCTCAGTTTCCCGACGAGGGCCACAGTAATTAAGTCCATGTGTAGCCAATTGCCTTTATTGAGTGTAAGTGAATTTATAGGCAGCAAGTGACAACTTTCGGAGGCTTCTGTGCGGTGGCACAAGCTGCTTTCTTTAGAACGCAGGAGAAATTTATGAGCCTGCTGACATTAATGGAGGTGGTTGGAAGACTTGGGGGGGACCGGCCGGAAACCCCTCCATCCATATATTTTTCATACTTGATGAAACACAGATAAATCTCTGTCCTGGGCATCTGAAACGGTGGGACCGCTGAAGCTCGGTGTCAGAGCTCAGGGGGGAGATATATCATTTTAGGAGTTCTGCTTTCTAAATCACTGCAGACTCTCGAGAGCTGGTCCTTTTCACGTTTGTGCAAGAATTTTTGACAATATGCATAAATTTCTAATCAGCCTGAACTTTACCAAATGTTCGGAGCCTCACGTTTGCTAACTGAAATATAGAAGGCGTGGGGGGTTTTTCCCTCAAGCTCCTGTAAATAAAAGAATATAAAGGCAGGTAGCTCTGTCGAAGTTATTTTTATAAGAAAGCAATATTAATCATTGAATATTCTGTAAGAAATTAACATTGCCCTTCCCCCATTAACATTGTCACATGCAAATTATAGTTTCTAGAGCTGAAAGGGACTTTAGAAATTGTCTGATAGGCACATACTTGCTTCTTAACAATGAATGAGCGGATTTAGTTCAACAGCATCATTTGACACAAGGAAACTCACCAGGCTCCCCCAGCTCATGGAGCAACTTGCTCAAATCACACCTCTAATTGGTGACTGCAGCCCTGGTTTCTTCATTTCCAGTTAAATACCATTTTCATTATACATTTAACTCCCGCTAAACGCTTCCTTATTGGGTCTACAGATTTATTTTAATGCTTGATTACTGAAACCTAAACCACCCGTGTGCTTTTTGTGGCCATCAGCTCAGCTATGCCCGTGGTCCGGGTAAAGTGTACCTCTGGGCAGCCGACCCGGCAGGTCCTCTGGTTGCTCCACACTTGGCCCTGCTGGGGCAGCCGCTGAAAGTTGCCAAACCTTAGTTTTCTCATCTGAAAAATATTAACAGCAGCAAGCCACCTCTCAGGGCTGTTGGGGGGATTCAAAGAGACCATGATATCAAGTTCTGAGCACACAGTGCTTAAAACATGAGTATATTGCTGTGGAAGATTCTTTGCAGATCATTTCAACGTGATCGCTGGATCAGGTTATCCAGAAATAACCTTGCATTTTCTTTTTTTTAATTAATTAATATATTGTTCTTGGCTGCTCCGGGTCTTTGCTGCTGTGCGTGGGCCTTCTCTGGTTTCAGGGAGTGGGGGCTACTCTCTAGTTGTGGGGCTCAGCCTTTCATTGCTGTGGCTTCTCTTGTTCCAGAGCTCGGACTATGGAGCTCAGTCGCTGTGGCACACGGGCATGCAGAATCCTCCCAGATCAGGGCTCAAACCCGTGTTACCTGCACTGGCAGGCGTATTCTCATCCACTGGACCACCAGGGAAGCTCCAACGTTGCATTTTTAAACCAAGATCCAAGGTCGTCACATTTAACCACTTTAGTTTACTGTAGAGAACCAGCAGCTGATGGAGAATGGAATCCGCCTGCTGGGGGCCTAGGATCCCGCCCTTTCTAGCTGGAAAGGCCGTCTGACCTTAAGTGGCCTCTGCTGCTCTTGAAATCATCAGCTTTGCCCAACAAATGCCCTGTCTTGAGGCTGATATTGGTTACAGCTCTGTCTTGAGGCCGATATTGGTTACATGACATAAATGGCAGTGTAGTCGTCTGAAAAGAGAGGAGAAAAATCGTCCAACACAAAATATGTGATAGGAGCTACTCAAAGGCATCGCTGGTTCCTCGCTCGCCTCCCTCCATTTCCTGCCCTTCTCGGTATCCATGGTAACCTCATCCCAGCTCACGGCGTTCCATTCCATCTCTTGTTTGGTTTACTCCAAACGTGAATCCCCACCCAGGGCGCTCACTCTCCAAAACTCCGGTTGTGGAGATGTGACTGCCACCCAGTATCCCCACTGATGCTTGGAGTAGGGGCGGAGGTACCAGGGGGAGGGGATCTCAAGCTCCACACATCCAGAAGTAAACTGGCACCTCATCCCCTCAGACCTTCCCCCCACAGCCCATCATCCCAGCAGATGAGAACCCACCCATCCAGTCTCCGAGCATCACCCCAACTCCTCGTCTTCTCTCAGCCCAGCACACAGTCGGCTGGAAAACCCCATTAGCTCTACCCTCAAAATATGCCCCAAGCCCACCGACCTCCCAGGGTTTCCCTGGTGGTTCAGACAGTAAACCATTTGCCTGCAATGTAGGAGACTCGGGTTCGATCCCTGGTTTGGAAAGATCCCCTGGAGAAGGGAACGGCACCCCACTCCAGTATCCTTGCCTGGAGAATCCTTTGGACAGAGGAACCTGGGGGGCTCCAGTCCATGAGGTCACAAAGAGTTGGACACGACTGAGCAACTAACACTGCTTCTACTATCACACTGACTCCCAGGCCTCCGACTTCGCTGCCGCCTGGGGTCTGAGAGGCATCACGCCCACCTGGAGGCAGTAGCCTCTGGACCCTCCTCCCACGGCTACTCTGGCTCCCCAAGTCTGTTTTCAGGTTGATGACGCGTATTCATGACGTATGGCTGAGTCCAGAACAGTGTCACTCAGACTTACAAACCTACTTACTGACTTAAAAGCACACCTGTTGCTGCTCCCATGGTCTCTGTGGGTAGGAGTCTGGGCTTAGCTGCGTCCTCTGCTCAGGGTCTCACAAGGCTGCAGCCAGGGTCTCATCTGCACCCACGCCCTCCGGGCCGTGGGCAGCGTTTGGTGACTCTGGGCTGCCGGACTGCGGGCCTCAGGCCCTTGCCGTGGGCTGGAGGTGTCGCCACGCTTGTGTGTGGTATTGGCTCCAAGCCAGTCTGGGGTCCCAGCCCCACTCAAGAGGAAGGAGGTGCACAAAGGCGTGGACACAGAGAGCAGGAATCATCCTGTAAAATCCTAACGCAGGTCATGACCCTGCCTTGTAAAGTGGCTCGTTTTCCTCTCCAGGAGGGCGAGTGTCCTGTGGCCACCGACCAAGGCCTGGCTGTTCTCAGGGCAGCCCGGGGACACCTCCTTCTCGGAGCATCGCCGTGACCCGGCCCCAGCGGCCTCCTCCACAGGGAGTCTAGCACCTGGGAGATGCACTTCTATGGTTTCTGCTCCCAGGACTCTCCTTGGCTCAGGTTTTGCTGTTTCCGCTCATGAGATCCGGAGGAAGGGAGACTAGACGGTCCACTCATGTTACTGACTCCCTGTGCTGTAGGATAAAGAAGTATATGTTGTGATTGTTTTCTTGGTTCATATCCAGCTTGTTTGTGTTCTGACTTTCCTCTCTGACTCCCTGGTTATTTCACAGAGGACTTGTAGGTTTCCAAGTCGTTCAAAATTAGACACGAGTGTTTATTCCCAGGAATATAAATAGATCCGTGCGATATTATATACGTGAGGAAAAGCACTATAATCATGTCAGGTCATGCAGAAAAACTATTTGATGAGATGGAATGCCCACTTCTTATTTTAAAAATTCTTAGACAAAGAGAAGGGTTAATTCTTAGCATAATAAAAATGTAAGCTGGATAAAAAACAAGGATTTGTTCGATCTTTTGTTTACTGCCTTTTCCCTGTGCCCAGAACAGTATCTGGCACATAATTCTAAATGAGTGCGTGAATGAATGAAACAGCAAGTATTTTTTAAAACAAAAGCGAGCTATGCACCTAACGAGGAAACACTACGGGCTGTCCCACGAAGGGAAAGGGGAATATGGATGCTCTCGTCCCCTAATAACTAGCGCCCGCATGCTCAGTTGCTTGGTCATGTCCAGCTGTTTGGGACCCCATGGACTGTAGCCCGCCAGGCTCCTCCATCCATGGAATTTCCAGGCAAGAATACTGAAATGAGTTGTCTGCCGTTTCCTACTCCAGGCCTAATAATTAGTGCCAGAGTATAAATTTTTATCAGTATATTGACATCAAAAGGAAAGAAGGATATTTTTAAGAAAGTAGAAAAACGTATTTTTTTAAAAGTCAATGATAGACTAAATGTGAAAGAGAGAGATATGAAAGTTTAAGAAGTTTAAGACATCTACAAATGCTGAAGAAATTTTAAAAGACTTGAATAAATGGTGAGATGTGCTCTGTTTCTGGTTAAATGGAAAGATGATGCCACTGCTCTGGGTAATTTATAGACAGGACACAGTTTCAATTAAAATCCCAACAGGATTATTTATTGAACTTGAAAACATAATTATTGAAGTCATTAAGATTAAAATCAGGAAATAACAATAAGGAAGGACAAATGGCACTGTGTTTTCAAGAATATTATAAAGAAAAATAAGGTAAATGCATTACACTAATGTAAAAGTACAAGGATAAATCAGTGACATAAAGAAGAGCCTCAGAACTGACAAACATAGATGGAAATAAATAGCGTATGATACATTAAGTTTAAAAAGTAATAGGAATGGAAAAAATACACTCGCAATAACTAGATTGCCTTAATTGCTAAAGCCAACAAGCAGTAAAAAACAGAACAGAGGATGTAACTTCCCTGGAGAAAGGTCACAATTTTCCAACTACAGAAACAAAAATTTTTTCCACTGTTAAAATTACAGGGTCTATATAATAATCGAACCCTAAAATAAGACAAAAAGGAAGCTAGCCAAAAATAAAATTTATTTTTTATTATAAATTGTTTTACTTTATAGTTTTATTTAATTATAAGCATGATTCCTATTTGCCATAACAAGTAAAATAATACTGAAATATACACAGAAAAAAAATCATGGTCTCCTCCCTCCAGACCCTCCCTCTTAGCTAATCCAGATGAACACTGCTTGCCTTCCCCTGCACCTGCAAACATAAACACACACTTGTTTGATGCTCTCCTGTCTGCATTGAATCGGTGATGCCCTCAAACCATCACCAGTTCAGTGGACATGAACCTGGGCAAACTCCAGGAGATAGTGAGAGAGAGGGAGGCCTGGCCTGCTGCAATCCATGGGTCGCAAAGAGTCAGAACACGACTTAGTGACTGAACAAGTCCTGTCCCCTTTTATTTCGATCACAGAGATCGATCCCCAGCCCAGTTTTTCCCCTTCATATTCTGTCTTTAGCATCCCCTCTGTTCACTTAGCACTTCCCTGGTGGCTCAGGGGTAAAGACCCCGCCTGCCAATGCAGAAGACGTGGGTTCGATCCCTGGGTCAGGAAGATCCCCTGGGGGAGGAAATGCCAACCCACTCCAGTATTCTTGTCTAGAAAATTCCACAGACAGGGGAGCCTGGGCTACAGCCCATGGGGTCGCAAAGAGTCAGACACAACTTAGTGACGAAACAACAACACCTGTTCACACAGAGCCCAGTCACCTTCATGAGAACTGAATGTGTTCATCCACCTGAGTATTTATTTATTCAGCGCTGATGGTGAAGAGCTAAAGCGGAGCAGGTGACGTTTAGTCCCATGCTGGATTCCACACTGGGGCTTTACCACAGTTACGATTGGGTGACTATTTGCAGTTTCTTATTACAGTTTTTATTTTTTACAGCTTTTGCTAGTACGATAATGCATCACAAAGTGTTAATATCTCTGCTTTTATTTCAGTAAGGATTCCCCATAGTGGAATTGTTGGGTTAAATGTTGTGTACATGTGAAAGGTGCATGCACGTGAAAGTGCACGCCTGAGTGCTCAGTCGTGTCTGACTCTCTGTGACCCCATGGACTGTAGCCCGCCAGGCTTTTCTGTCCATAGAAATCTCCAGGCAAGAATACTGGACTGGGTTGCCATTTTATACTCCGGGGGATCTTCCCAACCCGGGGCTTGAACCCAATTCTCTTATATCTCCTGCATTGGCAGGCAGGTTCCTTACCGTCTGAGCCACTAGGGAAGCCCACATGTGGAAGGTTTATAATGCAAACTTGATAGCTGAAGACTTAAGCAATCCATTGTGTAAGGATTTTTGGCAAAGCCAGTAAGTGACTGTGGTTAGTGGGGGGCTCCTGGGCGTCTAGGCAGAAGCCCAAGGTTAGAATCTTGGCTGTTCCCAGAAGGAAGGAATTGTTTGCCTTTGGAAGAGTCATATAAACTCTCATATTTTCCAGTTTCCTCCTTTGCAAAGTGGAGAGAAGGGCTCATCTCACAGAACTTCTGTAAGGATGAAATGAGAAACAATTTGTGAATGGCGTCTGTGGAAATGCTGTGTAAACCTGCATGCAGCAAACACACAAGCGATGATCATTTCTACTTAACAAGTGAGCCCAAGAGATAAGGAGTGCTCACTCGCTCAGTCCTGTCCGAATCTTCGCAGCCCCATGGACTGTAGCCCTCCAGGCTCCTCTGTCCATGGGATTCTCCAGGCAAGAATACTGATGTGGGTTGCCATGCCCTCCTCCAGGGGATCTTCCTGACCCAGGGATCAAACCTGGGTCTCCTGCACTGCAGGCAGATCCTTTACCACTGAGCCACCAAGGAGACAGCTACACAAATACACCTAGCATGTAGCCAAGTGTCAATCAACGTCAGTACAGCTAAAGAAATACAAATTCAAGTCGGGCTTCCATTTTACACCCAAACTGGTCTAAACGAAGCATCCGAGGAGGAGGAATGCTAATGCATGGGTGAGACCGGTGAAACAGAGTACAGGGGCTCAGAACTGCTTGGCCGGTCTGTATTTGAATTCTGTTCTTTCCAGGATGGGACTGGGGCTGTTCTCTGTGGACTTCCAGCATCAGCACCCCCACCTCACCCCAGAATAATTGGCTGGGGCAGGGGGTTGTAGTTACACCGAATTTTATGTCCTCCCATTTAAAATAATGAGCCATCAGCATCCTGTGCAGAACATCTGACTTCCGAGAAGAGGTCGCTGCTGCTCAGAGATGCCTGTGAGGTGTCAGTGAGGTCACCTGAATTGCTGTGAGTTCTGATGCTCAGCCATTCCGGATGGGCCAGGCCAGCCCCTCGCCGTCTGAGTGAGGAGAGTCACTCTGCCTCAGCCCTGGCTTCTGCCTCCAGACCGTGAAGCCATTTTCAGGCACAGTAAGGAAATGACAGGGCTTCCCAGGTGGCTCAGCAGTAAAGAATCCACCTGCCAAGCAGGAGACGCAGGTTCGATCCCTGAGTTGGGAAGATCCCCTGGAGAAGGAAATGGCAACCCACTCCAGTGTTCCTGCCTGAGAAATACCATGGACAGAGGAGCCTGGCAGCGTACTGGTGTCAAAAAGAGTTGGACATGACCTAGCAACTAAACAACAACAGAGGAGATGGCAGCAAGATGGTCTGAGTCATGCAAATGCCAGACAGACACCACTAGTACAAAATAAAATGGGGGCTACCTCCCACCTCCCTGTGTAAGATGAGGAGGGGGCAGGTCTGTTGGCCAGTGGGGACCCGCTTCCGCGATGCCTCAGGCAGGGGCTATTCTCTTAGGCTCTGAGATGTGCAGGACAAATGTCATATCTTCAGGGCCAAATAGACATTGAAAGCCCAGTCGTGGACCAAGAGTTTGGATTGGGGTTGGGGAGAAACTTGAGCGCGAGCAGTATGGGATCAAACGATGGATGGCTGTGGATTCAGAGTCATTGTGAACCCTGCCTGGAAGCCCATTCAGGGAGGAGATGGTGCAAGTCCCACTCAAGAGCCTAAGACTCGGAGGCCATTATGCTAGGTAATTTTGCCTATGCAACATGCAGGTGATGCTTTCTGAGTCAAGAACTAAGGTTGGCAGCAATCAAGGAAGCTGGAAGAAATGTCAGATTACTGGAGCTTTCCAATGCTGGAGCAGCTGGCAGGCATCATCACTTAGAAGGCTAATTCTCTGGACATGGCGAGGGGCCTGGGTGGCTTCTCAGCTTCTTTGTTTCATAATTTTCCAGGGGTGATCCAGGTTTCATGCTGGGGAGGTATCTTTTGATTGTGAGAAATATTCAACCATCTCTAGTTTGTTGATAAATCTAAAGTTTTATAAATATATTTCATATTCAGAGTTCCTATTCAAATTTTCCTATTTTTAATTTTTAGTTTTTAATTTCATTTTTTAATTGACAAAGCAAAAGACTTTATTGGGAAGGGGCACCCAGGTGGAGAGCAGGAGAGTAAGGGAATCCAGGAGAACCGCTCTTCCCAAGTACTTTTTAGGGAGTAGATTTAATGAATACCTGAAAGTGTATATTTTGGAAATTAACTTAATACAAATAAATATTGTTCCAGAAAATTGAGTTGTTGATTTAATTAATCCTCATGGGGCTTCCCAGGTGGCGCTAGTGGTAAAGAATCTGCCTGCTAATGCAGGAGACTGCAGGTTTGATCCTTGGGTGGGGGAAGATCCCCTGGAGGAGGAAATGGTAACCCACTCCAGCGCTCTTGCCTGGAAAATTCCATGGACAGAGGAGCCTGGGGGGCTGCAGCCCATGGAGTCTCACAGAGTCGGCCACGACTGACTGACTTAAGAACTGCCCCCCACCGTAATCCCCGTGAGATGTGCCAGCGTTTGCTCGGAGGTGAAGAAATGCTAAGAGCTCACAAAGAGCTGGTGAGCCCTGTCTGATCAAGTCCCACGTCCATTTCTCAGCCTCTGTGTGTTTGGATGATTCTCACCTCTTGTTTCTCCTGTTCTGTCGATCTGGGTGAAACGTCTGTAGTTCAGGTTACTTTTCATGCAGCCATGTGATGAGTTCCATTTTCTGCATCACTTGGTCCATCTGGCGGTTTGGATGCCCATTTGCAGAACCTGCTTCAGCCTTGCCTGTTGCAGCAATTTGAGAGCAAATGGAAATCGGTTGGTGGGGGTGGGAGGGGTGTGGAGTGGGGAGGTGGCAGGCAGCCGTACAGCAGTGGCAGGTTCTAGCACTCACTGCACAGCAACTTTGAAAATCAGCAAAACAATGAAAGTTGGAGATAAATGTCTGCGAAACTAAGGTTTAAACTATAATTGAGGGAAGCTGTGATGTAAATAACCGCCATTTACCAAGTCAGTATCTTTACCACATAATAATTTTGCAGATGGTGACTGCAGCTTTGAAATCAGGAGATGATTGCTTCTTGGCAGGAAAACTATGACAAACCTAGAAATTGTGTTGAAAAGCAAAGACATCACTTTGCCAACAAAGTTCCATATAGTCAAGGCTGTGGTCTTTCCACCAGTCAAGTACAGTTGTAAGAGCTGGACCATAAAGAAGGCAGAACGCCAAAGAATTGATGCCTTCAAGCTGTGTTGCTGGAGAAGACTCTTGAGCGTCCCTTGGACAGCAGGGAAATCAAACCAGTCAACCCTAAAGGAAATCAACCCTGAATATTCATTGGAAGGACTGATGCTGAAGCTGAAACTCCAGTACTTTGGCCACCCAATGTGAAGAGCCGACTCATTGAAAAAGACCCTGATGCTGGGAAAGATTGAAGGCAGGAGGAGGAGAGGGTATCAGAGGATGAGATGGCTGCATGGCATCACTGATACAATGGACATGAACTTGGGCAAACTCTGGGAGATGGCGAGGGACAGGGAGGCCTGCAGTCCATGGGGTCACAAAGAGTTGGACATGACTGAGCGACTGAACTGAACTGAACATGGTGGGTGATCACCCACCATGCCCAAGGGTGATTCATTTGTCCGCAGACATCCCCCACCATCCGCACACTGCATTGTGTCCAGTTACTTTCAAAGCCACGCTGAGGAGCTGAGTCACATGCCAACTGAGTGAGCCCCCAGGAAAGGTTCGAGAGATGTGAGAGATTTTATGTAGATAGGGATGAAGCTGTCCTAAGGTGTTTGGGGGGCAATCTGTAGAAGGGATAGGGGCCAAAGCACTGGGGTGGGGGTGGATGGTTAGGGAGCTGCTGGGTGTTGACCTTGACCCAAGGCAATGGCCCCAGTTCATCTAGATCCTCGCTGCCATGCACCTACCGTTTTAAAAAGTCCATTTAACAATATGCTTGAGGACACAGTAGAAAATAATTGTAGGACTTAACCCTTGAATACGTAGCTTTTCAATATTGTACTTGAGGGACCTGGAGGTGAGTGACTGCCTTCTGCTGCACCCCAAACTGTGAAGGCCATTCAGGGTGGGCACCTGCCACCTGTCCAGTTTCAGACTGAGCGAGCCCTTTGTATGGAACCTCATTTTTCCCTGACACTCTGGCTGTTCAGACTCAGGTTTGCAGGAGACACTTTCTCAAAAAAGAACCAAGTAAGCCTGAAGGAAAACAACTGAGGGTATTTGTTGCTAATAATAAAATCCAAGCTTTCTAGCAAAAATTACAAGTTTGGAAACCTTGTAGTCATCTCTGTGAGTCTGAGAGCTTCCCATTGCTTAGCTTTAGAGTCTGAGATTGATGGAGTTGTTGTTCAGTCGTCCAGTTGTGTCTGACTCTTTGCGACCCCATGGACTGCAGCACGCCAGACTTCCCTGTTCATCACCATCTCCCAGAGCTTCCTCAAACTCATGTCCGTTGAGTCGGTGATGCCACCCAACCACCTCATCCTCTGTCATCCCCTTCTCCTCCTGCCTTCAATCTTTCCCAGCATCAGGGTTTTTTCCAATGAGTCAGGTCTTCACATCAGGTGGCCAAAGTTTTGGAGCTTCAGCATCAGTACTTCCACTGGATATTCAGGGTTGATTTCCTTTAGGATTTACTGGTTTGATCTCTTTGCTGTCGCAGGGACTCTCAAGAGTCTTCTCCAATACCGCATTTCAAAAACGTCAATTCTTCGGCACTCAGCCTTCTTTATGGTCCAGCTCACACATCTGTACACAACTACTGGAAAAACCATAGCTTTGACTATATGCACCTTTGTCAGCAGAGTGATGTCTCTGCTTTTTAATATGCTGTCTAGGAGTTATTGATGACTGTGATTTTTGATACTATATGATGTATATCAGCTTTGGGAAGACCCACATAAGACACTATACAATGTATATCAGCTTTGGGAAGATCCGTATAAGTTAGTGGACCATTAGTTTTGAAATGATCAAGATCTGATGTTACAGAGTCATGTTTAAGTGAAAGATCTGTTCAGTGCACAAGACACATGACTTTTAATGTAGCAGGGAAGGCAAAGTTCTTGATAAGGTTTCAGATTCTGCATCACCACCAGCCTTTAGGAAGCTACCGCTCATCAAGCTGTGGTGTGGAATCAAAGCAGAATATTCACAGCTATCTAAAAGGCTATTAAAAACTTTCCCCTCTTTTCTAATTACGCATCCGTGTGAGGCCAGATTTTCTTTCTATACTTCACCCAACACAACATATTGCAGCAGATTGAATACAGAAGCATATATAAGCATCCCGCTAAGTTCCACTGAGCTAGAACACTAACACTCTTCTGATTTTTTTCTTCTGGGAAATATATTCTTCATTAAAAATGTTACTTTTGTGAATACCTGATGGGTTTATTATTGTTGTTTTTAATGAAAATGCATATTTTAGAAAGGTTGCAGTTTTAATACCTAATATAGTAACTATCAATAGCTAGAACTCACATAAACAAAAGCTTTGGGGATCATCAAAAATTATCAAGAGCGTCAAGAGTGGGACTTCCCTGGCGTCCAGTGGTTAAGGCTGAGGCTTCCAATGCAGGGGTGCAGGCAGGTGGTCCAGTGGTTGAGGCTCCGCCTTCCAATGCAGGGGTGCAGGTTTGATCTCCGTTCAGGGAACTAAGATCCCTCCTGATGCAGGGTGCAGCCAAGAATTTTAAAAATAAATAGTTGCTTAGACTCACTGAAATCTAAAGCATGCATGCCTATTTCATGCACTAGTACCAAGTCTGTAATTTGAACAATGCCATGTTTCTGTTTTATTTCAAAATCCTGTGTTTATCCTACATTTTAAACAGGAAGAAATAATCTGTGCTTCTGTCATCATTCTTAACACAAGCATGGAGTATTGCAACAAATCTTTTAAAAAGGCAGAAGAGTACAATGTGCTTTAAGGAGAGAGGTCTGACTCAGTGGTCTGACTGGCTTTGAGGAGAGAAACCTGCTTCTGAATGTCACCAGGTCCTTCTGCTCCTTAGAGACTGTGTGTCCCGCCAGCAACTGGCAGGGAGCCCCATCCTAATACCCATCACTCATTTCGGTGAGCTTGAGCAGAGCCAGCTCGTGGGGACGCAGCAGAGAGGGCTGCGCTCCTGGAGGTTTACCCTGCCTTTTTTTTTCCTCCTCAGGAACTTAACGGGCACTTTTCCTGACTATCCTAATGAAGAAGAAGGAGGTTCCGCTATTATTTTTTCCAACAAGACCCCGCAACAGGTACAAATATGCTTGAGAAATAAAATGTAGCTATATCATAATTGCAATCCCTTAAACTTTAGAGTTAATGAGTTTGCAGGGTTATTAGGTCTTGGCTATTCCCCTGCAGATGTTTACACGGAAATACTTTTGATGTTCATCATTTAATGTACTTTCAAACTTTTTAAAATGAAATTCATGCTTCCTCTTGTCTTTGAAGGCTATGTGACAACACGTGATTCTCATCTTCTAGTAAGTGATGAGCGTAGGACCCGAACACCTCGGTAGAAAAGAAGGCAAAAAATATTAACTTATTTAAAAATATTAATTTTTTAAAACTCTCTGGGAAAGAGACTTAAATATAAAGCAATGTTACTCTATCTCCTTCCACCTATCAGGTTGCTAAAATTTTTAAATTGTGATAATAATTGGAGTGGGTAAACATGTGGGGAAAAGTCACTCCTGAACATTGTAGCTGGATACAGAAATTAGCATGACGTTTTTTGAGGGCTGTGGAATGAGTAAATATCAAAATGTTTATTAAGTATGGCCTTTTGACCCATAAATGCTATTTAAGGAATTTATACTAAGGAAATAAGAAAACAAGTTGCCATAGGGAACTTGCCATAGGGGAACAGCAAACTTTTTCCATTAGCAGATAAATAGTAAGTAACTCTGCGGTTATAAGCTGAAAGCGCAGACAGTATGTAAATGAATAGGAATGGCTGTGTTCTAACAAAACTTTATTTACGAACATGGGCAGCAGGCTACATTTGACCCATGTGATACGATTTGCTGACACTTGCCATAGATAACTGAAATAGCTGTTCTCGTCCTCACTGTTCACAGCACTGATAAAGAAGAAACCCGGCTAATGTGTGTGTTGTGTTAGTTGCTCAGTCGTGACCAACTCTTTTCAACCCCATGGGCTGCAACCCGCCAGGCTCCTCTGTCCATGGGATTCTCCAGGCAAGAATACTGGAGTGGGTTGCCATGCCCTTCTCCAGAGGATCTTCCCGACCCAGGGATCAAACCTGGGTCTCCCGCATTGCGGGCAGATTCTTTACCGTTTGAGTCACCAGGGAAGCCCAGTGTTTGTTAGTTAGGTAATTAGTTAAGTGCCGTGAAGCGCTAACTAAGCAATGGGAAAAGCCATGCTGTGGGTGAGATCTCGTCGATACTGCCGACCCTACGGTCAGCGTCCCTGGCTCCCTCTGCTCCTCTGCCTGAGCCCTCGGGGTCAGGAGGAAGCTCTCCTCTCCCAGAGCCCTGTCAGAAGCCAGCGTCAGCTGCCAAAGCCTTCTCTCTACCCTCCTGCCCTCCTCCCCGCTTAATAACCAGCCCTGGTGGCAGTTCATCAAGCCCTGCCTAGAGTCACTGTCATTTTGATGTGCTGTTATTTCACTTTCTTACGTGTTTAGGTCTTGTCCCTCTGGCTAAATTACCCGGCACAGGTTGTGTCCTGAAAGCCCCTGGCAGGCAGCCAGACATGTTCCATGTCAGGTTAGAAAGGTAACAGTTACAGAATTAGGAATGTTGGTGGAATGTCTAACCTGTCCATCGGAAACTCTCGAAAGGAGAGTTAATGTCCAGTCAGACTAAAAGCAAAAGAAGACTGAGGATGTCTGGTTAATACACTAGAATTAATACACAAGCAATGGGGGCCACATGACATTAGAAGGCAGGTGAGGGACTTCCCTGGTAGTCCAGTGGCTAACAGCTAAGAGCTTGGCGTGCAGGGGACCCGGGGTTCAATCCCTGGTCAGGGAACTAGACCCCACCTGCCGCAGCTAGTCGAGTGCTCATGCCTCAGCTAAAGATCCCAGGTCACCTAAGACCCAGCATGGCCAGATAAATCAACAAACATTTTTTAAAAAGGCAGATGAGCAATGGCAGAGGATCTTCCCGACCCAGGGATCAAACCTGGGTCTCCCGCAGAGGAGACCAGCAGAGGATCAAACCTGGGTCTCCCGCCTCTGCAAGAGAGGCAGCTCATCTCCTGAACAGCAGCCTTGTGGTGAAGAATCAGAGTTCCACTGGGTCTGCAGCCTTAGGCAAGGGTCTAACCCTCTGTGTCTCAGCTTTCTTGTCTGGGGATGCAGAGACCTGCCTCCCTGGACTGAGGAATCATTAGATGAGATGATACCCGTAATGTACTTGGAACAGAGTTTGGCCCTCTGAAATTGTTCAGGGAGTCTTAGCAGTTGTTACTAATGAAGAGTGAGGAGGAGGAGGGGAATCTAGAAGGAGAAAGGGGAAGGGGAGGAAGCTGAAAAGATAGACCAAGCATGATCATTATAGCATGCATGTGTGTAGTCATTTATACTTGTAAAACAACAAAACAATAAAAGACTTTCTAGGAAGTGAGTATAATCGCATTGATGCCAAATCCCCCAAAAGATGGAATACAAATAGAACCTCAGATCAGTCGTACTTTTGAGTATTAATTCAAAAATTCAAAGTGAAATATTAGCAAAACACCACAGCCAAGTGGTATTTATTCCAGAATGCCATTGTGGTTGTGTTTTGGATGTCTGTGAATACATTGCATTATCTAGAGAGATCCAAAAGGGAAAACCATAAGCTCATCACTGTGGGTACTGAAAGGCATTTTACAGATTCAACTCCCATCCTTGATGTTAGAAAACAAGACAAAAATGGAATACATGGATACTTCTTTAACATGACAAAATATTTCTTAGTTCACAAGTTAATATCACGCTTAAAGAAATTCACAAGAAACACACTGATGTCATGAAAAATGCAAGGATAGCCATCATCACCATTGATGAACAGGCTCTACTGAACGCTCTTAGGCAAGAGAAAGAACATAGGGTGATAAATTGGAATGGAAGAGGGAAAACAATCATTTTTTGCAGATATGTTCTGTACTTAGAAAAGCAAAAAGAATAAACTGAAAAAAACCTTAAACAACATGAGAAGATGAGGAGTTACAAGATTAATATGCAGGAAGAGAAAGCTTTTGTATGTTCAAACAGCAGCTACATTTAGAAAATATAAGAAGAGTCGATTTACAACAGCAACAATGACACAATGATAAAACATTCAGGAATAAAGTTAATAATGAGTGTGTGATATGTGTAAATAAAGCTTAAAACGTTCTGAAAAATGAAATTGAGCAGATGGAAAAGCATATTGTGTTCTTAGGTAGGAGTGTTCAATGTTATAAATACCTCAGCTCCCCCAAACATCGTTTATACATATAATACAATCCAAATAAAAATACCAATAGCATTTTCTTGGAGTAGGGAGTCAGGGCATGCAGAGGGTGACTAATTTGATTTTAAATTTAGGGCAGAAAGTAAATAACCAGGAATAACTAGTAAAATTCTGAGAATGAAGGGTAATGAGGAGGAGCCAGCCCTGCCAGATATTAAAACATGTTTTTAAGAGCTCATTGGTACAAGCAGATGATTAGATGAAAAAGAACAGAAAATCAAGAAATATATCCAAATACATGTGGAAATTTAGTATATAATAAAGAAGCCTGTCATCCTTCTTGTATAAGAAAAGCAAAAGGACTATTTAATGAATGGGATTATAATAACCAGGTTGTCAACTGGAAAAGAAGAAAATTAAATCTCTGTCTCTTTATACTTTACCCCAGAATGATTCCAAATGGATCAAAGATTTAAATTGTCAAACAAAACAAAAACACAAAAGAACTAAAAGCAGCCAACAAAGAAATATGTCATAACCTCAGAGTGGAAAAGACCTTTTTACCTCTTTGCACGACCCGGGAGTCATAGAAGAAAAAAAGATAACTTAAACTACATTAAAAAGTATTTTTAACCTCCATGGCAAAACTGACTCCAAGTAAAGTCAAATGACAGATGACACACTGCAAGAATTATTTGTAATGAGTATCACAAATAAGAGATTATTTTTCTAGTATATAAAGAGCTTCTATAGCTCTATAAGAAAAAAACTCAGTAACCCAATATTTTTAAAGCCAAAAGATATGAACAAACAGTTCTCAGAAATGAAAATCTGAATGGATTTGAAACATAATAAAAGATGTTCAACATATGAAAAGACAATCAACCCCACACATATAAAGGAAATGCAGATTAAAGCCATACTGACAGACAAAACTGATAGATTGAACCTCATCAAAATTCAAAACTTTTGGGCTTCCAAAGACACCATTAAGAAAATGCAAAAACAAGAACAGACAGGGAGATGATAACTGAAAATGTACACCTGATAAAGGATCCGTATCCAAAATGTGCAAAGAACTCTTTTACATCTCAGTAATAAGACAAGCAATCTAATAAAAAAATGGGCAAAAGACTCAAAAAGACAGTTCATAAAGCAATATAGATAAATGGCTAATAAGCACATTGAAAGATGCTCAACACCACTTGTCATTAGGAAGATGAAAATTGAAACTACAGTGAGGTACCATTTCATAACACTAGGATGATGTACTAATAATAAAAGATGGTAACAAATGTTGAGGATGTCAAGAAGAAGGAATCCTCCTATATCGCAGGGGACATAAAATGGTGCATCCACTTTGGAAAACCAGTTGTCAGTTTCTTAAAAGTTAAATACAAATTTACCAAATAACTCAGCAGTTCTGTTCCACTTTTAAGACTTTATCCAAGAGGAATGAAAACGTATGTCCACACACAAAAATAAATGTACATAAATATTTGTAGGAGCATTGCTCATAATAGCCAAATGTTTGAAACAACCTAAATTTCCATCAGTTGGTGAATGGGTCAGTGAGATGTGGAATAGCCATGCAATGGAATGATACTCAGCAATAAACAAGGAACAAACAAAAGGAAGAAGCCAAAGGAAAGGGAGTGCAGAGGATGACATGGTTGGATGGAGTCACCGGCTCAGTGGACATGAATCTGAGCAAGCTCCAGGAGATAATGAAGGACAGGGAAACCTGGCGTGCTGCAGTCCATGGGGTTGCAAAGAGCTGGACAAGACTTAGCAACTGAACAACAACAACACAACTTGGGTGGACTTCAAAAGCTTGATGAACCATGAAAGAAGCCAGACACGAGAGACCACATAGTATATGATTCCGTTTATAGGAAATGTCCAAAAGGAGTAAATCCATGGAAGCAGAAAGCAGATTAGTGCTGGAGAAGAAGGGCAGGAGAGGGAAACAATTAAGGGACAGAAGGGAATCTTAGTGGAATGATGCAATGCGTTAAAACTGCTTTACGGTGATGGTTGCACGATGCAATAAACTCACTAAAAATGATTGACTTGTCCACACGGAATGGGTAAATGTAAAGAATGTAAAGTATGCCTCAATAAAATTGGGCCTATATCTTCAGAAAGAAAACAGGCAGCAAGCCAGATTCAGACCCCTCGATTTTCCAAACACGATGGCTGACTTTACAGGCACTAAAGTGCATCTCTAATTCTGGGAGATTTTACTATAGTTGAAGAGCACAAGCCAAATAAATTCAGCATTGGCACCTATAGTAAAACCGAAACAACTACGATGACATGCTGTTTTTCACCCGTTCAGCTGGCAAACACAAGCGCTGTATCAGTGAGCATGTGGGGAAGCGCGAAGTCTCCCGTGTCGCTGGCAGAAGTGTGAATTAGCACAACCCGGTGGGGGCAGTTTGACAGTCTTGTACATGCATGTGATCCAGCGTTTCTCCTCCTAGGAATTATCCACAAGATATGCTCACACACTTACAAGATGACATTTGCACGCGTTGATCCCTGGCAGCTTTGCAGGTAATAGCAAAAGATTGGAGATAACCTTGACTTCCATTGGGAGGAGAATGGTGAGGAAACGTTTCACTACATGCTTGTTCGTAATTTCTGAAGTGTGGATGGTGTTAATATTTTATCTTTTGAAAATAATAAACCGGGTAGGATCTAGGTGAAACAAACAATTGATGCACTGAATTGTATTGCTTCACAATAAGGATTTTATCCTCTTTTCAGATACGTGTATTTATATTATGTATTTTATACATATATGCTATATGTGTTTCTGAAAGTTTCCAAACTTCCAAAGGCCTAAACATGTCCATTTGCCATAAGTGCACCAGAGCATGAAGGTCCTGGTAGCCATGGTTTGGTTCTATGAGTTGAGGAGAGTCTGACCCCCAAGGAAAATATTGCTATTCTGACAACAAGGGACTTTCAATCCTGTCTAAAGACACCCTTTTATTACCAAATAGTGTACACAACACATACGTCACCTCTCACCACCCTACACCACCTCACTGAGCCTCCCCTACCCAGGATCTTCACTAGAGCCTCGGGAGGTGGGTGAGCCTCAAGAGGGTGTGGACTTGGACACGGGACTACAGTTTTTTTTAAGTCCAGGTGCTGCCTGAATATCCTACTTTGTTCATGATAAAGCTGCTATGAACACTTTTAAAGGTGTGAATTAAGCTCCTAAAAACAAGATAGCTATGAATTCAAAAATGCAATATTAGAAAATAAACCTCAGCATTTCAGTAACTCACACTAAGGCATAATCAGTGTACACTTGATCCCAGGAGAATGCTTTAGCATGGCACACTAGGGGTAAAATGATATTAGCCCTTTTTAAATTTTATTTATTTATTTAGCATTGTTTAGTCACTAAATCGTGTCCGACTCTTCTGTGACACCATGGACTATAGCCCTCCAGGCTCCTCTGTCCATGGGATTCTCCAGGCAAGAATACTGGAAATAGGTTGCCATTTCCTTCTCTAGGGGATCTCTCCAATGCAGGGATCGAACCCACATCTCCTGCATTGCAAGCGAATTCTTTACCACTGAGCCGCCAGTGATTCACTTGGCTGCACTGGGTCTTCACTGCTGCTCGGGCTTTTCTCTAGTTTCGGCGGGTGAGCCAGAGCTACACTGAGGTTGTGGTGCATGGGGTTCTCATTGCGGTGGCTTCTCTTGTTGTGGAGCACGGGCTCTAGAGAGCATGAGCCCCAGTAGTTGGGGCGCATGGACCTATTTGCCCTGCGGCATGTGGGATCTTCCCACATCAGGGAGCAGTGTCTCCTGCATGGGCAGGCAGAGTCTTAACCACTGGACCACTGGACCACCAAGGAAGTCCAATATTAGCCCTTTTTTATTTGCTCTCCAAAAGTAACCACTGGACCAAATTTGGTGTGTGTCATTCTCTTACATTTCTTACACTTTCAGTTCAGTTCAGTGGCTCAGTTGTGTCCGACTCTTTGCAACCCCATGGACTGCAGCATGACAGGCCTCTCTGTCCATCACCAACTCCCAGAGCTTGCTCAAACTCATGTTCATTGAGTCAGTGATGCCTTCCAACCATCTCATCCTCTGTCGTCCCCTTCTCCTCCTGCCGTCAATCTTTCCCAGAATCAGGGTCTTTTCCAATGAGTCAGTTCTTCACATCAGATGGCCAAAGTATTCGAGTTTCAACTCAGCATCAGTCCTTCCAATGAATATTGAGGACTGATTTCCTTTAGGATGGACTGGTTGGATCTCCTTGCAGTCCAAGGGACTCTGAAGAGTCTTCTCCAACACCACACTTCAGAAGCATCAGTTCTTTGGTGCTCAGTTTTCTTTATGGTCCAACTCTCACATCCATACATGACTACTGGAAAAACCATTGTTTTGACTAGACAGACCTTTGTTGGCAAAGTAATGTCTCTGCTTTTTAATATGCTGTCTAGGTTTGTCATAGCTTTTCTTCCAAGGAGCAAGCGTCTTTGAATTTCATGGCTGCAGTCACCACCTGCAGTGATTTTGGAGCCCAAGAAAATAAAGTCTGCCACTGTTTCCATTGTTTCCACATCTCTTACACTTGTAACTGCATATGTACGTATCCTGAAACAGTGAAGTATTATTTTTTCGTCTGTTTAACTAGTTGCATTTCACACTGAAGGATGAATGTATACCTATGGTTCGGCATCTTGCCTCTTTACTTTCTACATTATGCAGGTCATCCCGATTGGCGCCTGTTTGAATCCCAGCTCAAGCCACTTACTAGTTGTGTGTCCTTGAGCATGAGGCTGAGTGCTCTGTGCTCCAGTCCCCTCATTGATAAAGCAGGTCGATTACAGCTCCCAGTAAACGTGCTCAGCAATAAATGAGCTCAGCTTTGTGAAGCTCTTAAAACCATGCCTGGTGATTGTAAGTACTCAGGATGGAAGTGTTGATTTCATTTTAAAGCGAAGGAAACTGAGTCTCTCAGAGGCGCTGCCACTTATCTCAGTCCCGTGATCAGTGATGAGCAAAGCCCGAGGGTCCGCCAGGGTATGTGTCCCGTCAGGGTCACCGTTCTGCCTCCCAGAAGTCACAGCAAGTGAGCGCTCAGTGAATGTTTATCATATTGAATGGAATCATGTGGGGGTTTTTTGCCTTCCCAGATGGCGCTAGTGGTAAAGAACCTGCCTGCCAATGCAGGAGATGCAAGAGACTCAGGTTCGATCCCTGGATCAGGAAGATCCCCTGGAGAAGGAAATGGCAACCCACTCCAGTACTCTTGCCCGGAGAATCCCATGGACGGAGGAGCGTGGCGGGCTGCAGTCCATGGGGTCGCAAAGAGTCGGACACGACTGAAGCGACTTAGCACATGTGGTTTTTTTACAAACTTCCACTAATTCTCCAATGATGCTAATCCTGTGTGTACTAGGTATTTTTAATCAACATTGTATTCTTTAAAAATTATTTTATTGTCTTATTGTTATTTTATTTATTTTATTTTATTTATTTATTTATTTTTTGGCCATGCTGCTCTGTATGTGGGATCTGAGTTCTCCAACCAGGGCCCCCTGCACTGGAAGCTTGGAGTCTTAACCACTGGACCACTGGGGAAGTTCCTAACCAATATTTTAAATTTTAGGAGAATAAGTGGGTTTTTGTAGGAAATACAAATTAAATCAGAGGTGAAAGAAACCAGCTCCGAGAGGAAATGTATGGAGTCTAGGCAAGGAACACAGGAGCTCTCGGCTGGGATTTGGGGAAGAGGTGTGGCCGGAGCAGGCTGCAGCTGAGATGCTGATGAAACCGAGACCCCCCCCCACCCCCCCCACCCCGGTGTCGATGGGAACCCTGGGAGTCAGAGCAGCTCTGAACTGGCAAGGAACTGGATTCAGAAATGTCCAGCCTCTCTTTCCAACTGCCGTCTGAGACCCCACTGCTGCCTCTGCTGATGAATCCACCCAGAGGCAGATGGCAGGCAGAGGGGAGAGGCCAGGAGGCTGGGTCTGCAGGGTTCGGAGCCGAGCAGAGAAGGAACACAGACCCATGCAAACACTTCCTTCCGGACGGGAAAGAGAATGCTCGTCTTGATCCGACTCTCTTAAAGTGCTGTGACAATTTTGGTTTTTTGCAGGTTATTGACGGTATTATTGCAAGCCAAGAAGAAGAGGAGAAAACCAAAAAGAAGGAAAAGGAAAAGAAACAGAAAAAAGAAAAAAAAGAGAAGGAAACGAAAGAAACAAAGGAAAAAAAGAAGGTATTTGGAGTTTTATAAACGGCGAGTTTTCTTTTTTCCTTTTTTGTTTGAATCCTTGGAATCATCTCAAGTCTGTTGAGACTACAGTCACTCATTTCCTTGGAAACCATGCTGTCCCCCAGCTGTTTTTCGGTTGTTTTTAAATGTTGGTCGACAGTCAGCTGTCATCTTTCCTATGACTTGTAAATACCTATTAGGCTGAGGAGTGGTTTCAACAGCTCAGATACCTCACATTAGTCACATATGTGATCACTCTGGATGCTCATTCCTCGAGACAGATGATCCCACCCATCTTTTCTCAAGGGTAGAGATAAGGAAAATTTCTTGGCAAACCAAGTGACCACTACAGAGTCAAAACAATCCTGTCTACTTCCACCAAAGCGTATTCATTCCATTTATAACTTCACGTTGACATCTCAGACCTGTTTTTAACAGGACTTGTTTCTTAATACCCAAAGGAAAGCAAAGTTCAGAGTCACTGCGGGCCAGGCCTGCCCTGTGTGGTGGGGTTGTGGGCAGTGGGTGGGCAGGCAGGTGCCAGGTCCTGGGCACGATTGGAGGGCTCTTTACCCCCAAGTACATGGAGAGGCCCCTGCCAGCTTGGTGGTTCTCTCCAACATAGACTCCTTCTTTGCGAAATAGAATTCCAGCTGGAAAGTAGCACCATCCGAAAACCTGAATGTGTGTGCTGTAGCCTTTTGCCCAGACAGATACTACGTCACAGCTGACCAAAAGCCCGACCTAAATCAGAGTGGATCCTGAAAGGTTATGTCCCTCCGTGACTCTGTCCAGAAGCAGAGAGCCACCTCTAGCTCAGGTGGCCATGGCCACACTCCTGGTATTCCCAGAGCCGGGTTCCCCCTGGCCGTCAGACTCTCGAATTTCTCCATGGGGGAGGCAGCTCGCTGGGTGTGGTGGATGGCGCCTGGGAACTCTGGAGGCATCACGGTGAGAGAGAAACAGGACCGGGTGTGTCATCAAGGAGTGACTAGACCCAGGAGGCCAAAGTTGTGAGCAAGGGAGAGGGAGTGATGGAGAGTATCAAACGGGAATACCCGAAGTCCACGAAAATGCAAGGTATCGCGATGGTGATAAGAGCTGACATTTTGTTCAGAATTCCTCAGAGTGGGGCTTCCCTGGTGGCTCAGTGGTTGGGAGTCCACCTACCAATGCAGGGGGTGTGGTTTGATCCCGGATACCAGAGGATCCCACATGCTGCGGGGCAATTAAACCCGTGCTCCACAACTACTGAGCCCTCCCCACCTAGAGACCATTCTCTGCAACAGGAGAAGCCACCACAGTGAGAAGCCTGCACAGGGCAGTGAAAAGTAGCCCCTACTCGCCACAGCTAGAGAAAGCCCAGCAGTGAAGACCCAACTAAGCCAATCAGTTCGGTTCCATCGCTCAGTCATGTCCAACTCTTTGCGACCCCATGAACCGCCAGGCCTCCCTGTCCATCACCAACTCCCAGAGTCCACCCAAACTCATGTCCATCGGGTCGATGATGCCATCCAGCCATCTCATCCTCTGTTATCCCCCTCTCCTCCTGCCCTCAATCTTTCCCAACATCAGGGTCTTTTCCAATGAGTCAGCTCTTCCCATCAGGTGGCCAAAGTATTGGAGTTTCAGCTTCAACATCAGTCCTTCCAATGAACACCCAGGACTGATCTCCTTTAGGATGGACTGGTTGGATCTCCTTGCAGTCCAAGGGACTCTCTATAGTCTTCTCCAACACCACACTTCAGAAGCATCAGTTCTTCGGCGCTCAGCTTTCTTTATAGTCCAACTCTCACATCCATACATGACTACTGGAAAAACCATAGCCTTGACTAGATGGGCCTTTGTTGGCAAATAAATAAATAAAATTCCTGGGCTTGATCATGGCCAACATGGACTCGCCCCCTGCACGCGATGAACAGGAATCTCGAAGCTGCCCCCACTGCCCTGTCCCTCTCTAACCGTGGTCCTCTGTTGTTCGCTGAGTGGACGAAAGAAGAAAGACCCCCCTCCCTCCTCTCTTTGGTCTCCGCACTCTCCACTGAAGTGGATGCTGAAAACACGCAGCCCCTGCGACGCCCCCTCAGGACCAAGGGGCTCCATCCGCAGCTACAGGATGGGGTGCTGACCCCTCACACCCAGTCCCTCCCCAGCAACTGTTCAGGGTGTGAGGCGGGTGCTTGAAGTGAGGTTACCCACCCCACACAGGGCAGCTGCCTTCAAGGATAGTCACCTTAGGGAGGTCTCTGGTGGTCTTGTGGTTTAAGAATCTGTGTTTCCACTGCAGGGGGCACAGGTCTGATCCCTGGCTAGGGAACTAAGATCCCACAGGCGGTGAGGTGCTGCCAAAAATTAATGAATAAAATGAAGAAATAGAATCATCTTTAAAAAAAAAAAAAAGATAAGTTAGGGTACAGAGATCCAGCCCCTCACTGCCCAGGACAACTCTGAAGGGTTCTCCTGGCTCCCGGATGCCCTGTGGGATCAACTACCAATCTCTTAACCATTGCATCCCAGTTCAGCTTCCCCTCTGCCCAGGGCTGCTGCTCTCTCTCCCTCCCTTGTGAGGGACGTTCCCAATAAACCACCCGCTCGTCCTCCGTCTTGTTTCCAGGGAACCCCCACCTACGGGACCAGCTATCGCCTTATCTCATGGACTTACAGAGCTTAAAGCTTTAAACCTTGTTACCGGTGTGATATTTTGGAAAGGGTCTATTTTCCTTTTATAGAGATTCGCTGAAACATTCAGATGTTTTTATCTGAGATCTTTGCCAAGTCTTCTGACTATATATGTGGGGCTGGCAATTGATAGATGGTCAAGTGTTAGAACAATACTCTAAAGAATAAGCGTACAGCTCTGCCCCTGTGGTTAGGGATGAGTTCACACCTGTGTGAGTTCAACAAAGCTAGTTGCCTCTGTCTCCTGCCTTTTACCCTCTAAACAGGATGAATAATAATAGGTATCTTTATCTATAGGTCAAAATGCTGATTTGCACATAAAGATTTGAATAGCTGGTCTCAGGCATGCTTCCTGATGCTTTAGGAATGATTTCAGGATAAGATTTTTTAAAGTCAGTGGAAAATATAATCCGATCCCTAAGAAATATACCAACATCATTTAAACGTGCCAAGGCTTCTTAGAGATTAACATTTCCTATTTTAATAATCACATTATCACTTTGTAGACCTGTACTTTTCATATAAATTCATGTCTAAGTAATTCTGAAGGATTATCCCCATCATATGCAACTACATCATAAATGCTGATGTACTCAAACTTCTCTTTTTTTGTCCAAAACCATTCATCATTAAGTGACTGTTTAATAGCTAGTTAATAAAATAGTGTCACTCAACAAAGACCAGATTGTGTAGCTGATAATTTCAGATTTTTATGGAACAAGCTTCACTAACAGCGAATTTTAATTTGCAAGTGTCAAACTCATCCATGCATATTTAGAAGAAGAGATGCTTAGAATAAAATTGAAATTCTTCCAATAGTCCCTGTTCCCTATTAGGCACTGCTTCAAAATTATCTTGCCAAGTGGGGGAGGATTTTAAAAATTAACTGTATCAATTGAGCTCTCTTTTTGGTTGTTTTTTTTTTTTTTTTAGAATGAGTTAGAATTTGGGGGATACAGGCAGATCAATAGGGCAGTAACTGGTCCTTTAGGTGGAGTTCCCTGGAAACACTGAGAGGGAAGCTGTGAGGGTGGTTTATTCAGAACATCCCCCGAAAGGCAGGGAGGGAGAGAAGCAGCTCTGGTTAGAAAGGGAACTAAACAAGGCAGAGGGGGAGCCCGACTGACGGAGAGGGTGCTGGGCTGACAGAGGGGAGGTGGACTGACGGAGGGGAGCCGGGCTGATGGAGGGGGACCTGGGCTGACGGAGGGGGAGCCGGACTGACGGAGGGGGTGCCGGACTGACGGAGGGGGTGCTGGGCTGACGGAGGGGGAGCTGGAGTGGACAGAGGGGAGGTGGACTGACGGAGGGGGAGCCGGGCTGACGGAGGGGGAGCCGGACTGACGGAGGGGGAGCCGGACTGACGGAGGGGAGGTGGACTGACGGAGGGGAGCCGGGCTGATGGAGGGGGACCTGGGCTGACGGAGGGGGAGCCGGAGTGGACAGAGGGGAGCCGGGCTGACGGAGGGGGAGCTGGGCTGACGGAGGGGGAGCTGGAGTGGACAGAGGGGAGCCGGGCTGACGGAGGGGGAGCCGGACTGACGGAGGGGGAGCCGGACTGACGGAGGGGGAGCCGGAGTGGACAGAGGGGAGCCGGGCTGACGGAGGGGGAGCTGGGCTGACGGAGGGGAAGCCGGGCTGACAGAGGGGGAGCCGGAGTGGACAGAGGGGAACCGGGCTGACGGAGGGGGAGCCGGACTGATGGTGGGGAGGCTGGCCTGACAGAGGGGAGCCGGACTGACGGAGGGGAGCCGGACTGACGGAGGGGGAGCTGAACTGGGATGCATGTGTAAAGGAGCATAACTATCCAAGAGTGGCTGTTGGGAGGGGCCTGGAGAGTGAGCGGATCTGAAGGCTGGCCAGGGGTGGTATACTAGGTGGTATATCCAAGCCACAGAACCAGAGGACAACTTCAGAGCACAGGTGACAGGAGGCCGGGAGGGTGTGTGATATCTGGAGCCCACAGGGGCTGCAGCAGGCGATGAAAGAGGCCTCGGGGCCAGGCAGAGCCTTCTGCAGCGAGAAGATGGATGGATGGTCATATCCGGGGGAGTACTGATATGAGTAGATCTGAACTGAGTTCAACAAGTTGCGGTCTAAGACCCATGCTTTGTGGTCATGTCGTGGATGGACTGGGAGTGGAGAAGGGATTGATTGAGGCAGCGAAGTCAGTTAGGCCCAGGGTGGGAGCAGCAGTGAGACCAGAAGCGGGGTTAGTACAAGGCCTACAGGTGTGGGCTGGGGGGTCTGAGTCTGAAGTTTGTGTCCAGCCTCACGGGACACAATGCATTTAAAATTAAACGTCGTTCACGAAGTTGAAAGAGAAGCAAGTGGGTTTTGTTGACCTTGTGGATTTTTTTTCCTGAGAACATGATGGAGGAGAGGGCAGGGGCTGCTGGAGGTAGAAAGAGCTGGGCTTTCACAGTCAGCAGTACAGCAGCCCACCTGTCCGGCTCACAGAGATCCCTGCCCACCCTTATGACAGCATCTCCTTCCTGGGGCCACCTCTGCCTGCAGGACCATGACCCTCCCACAGGGCCTCTCCTCTTGACCCCAGAGCATCGGGAGAGAGCGCCCGTAGGCACTGCATCAACCAAGAATCTGAGGATGAGTGACTGCTTCTGTGGTATCTTTGAGATGGTTGAAGGCGGAGACGACTGGAAGAAGTTTTGGGGCATGAACTTGTAGGTTTCAGTGTCCCCGCTTGGATTTCCAATTTATTTTGGGCTTCGTAGCATGAGAAAAGAGTGAGGGGCATTGTGGTGAATCTCTGTGACTGTAGACAAGAGCACCTTAAATTAAAATAACTCGGACTAGCAATCTTATATTCATTTGATCAGCTCACCAAGAAACTTTGCAAACATATTCACGTTCAAATTATGGAAGTTCTCTATTCCTTCCCTGGATCCACCTGGGGATCCTCAACACAAAGATGCCGAAGGACAGAAGGAAATCGATGGATCCAGGTATTTTCTTCTTTAGGGACTGGTGGGCTTCCAAAAATTAGACTTTCATCCATAAGCAAGAAAGTGGAAATCTACCTAAATGTCATACCTGATACAAAAACTAACTCAGGATGTATCATGGACTTGAAGATGAAACAATAAAACCTGTAAATAAAAACCTTGGGGAAAAAATCCTCAGGATCTGGGGCTAAAGAGTTCTAAGACCTAACACCAAAAGTGTGACTCATAAAAGAGATAAATTTGATCTCATCAAAATATTAATAGCGGTTTTTATGTTCTGTAAAGACCCTGTAAAGAGGCTGAAAAGATAGACTATAGACTAGGAGAAAATTATTTTCATATTATTTATCTGGCAAAGAATTTGTATCTAGAATACATGAAGAATTCTCAAAATTCAACAGTAAGGAAACAAACCGGTCTTTATTTGGGATCTTTGGTTTTAAACTGGCTTCCCTGGTGGCTCAGATGGTATATTAAAAAAATACTTCCTGCAGTACAGAAGACCTGGGTTTGATCCCTGGGTTGGGAAGATCCCCTGAAGAAGGAAATGACACCCCAGTCCTGTATTCTTGCCCAGAGAATCACATGGACGGAGGAGCCTGGTGGGCTATGGTCCATGGAGTCGCAAAAAGTTGGACACAACTGAGCAACTAACACACAGAGGTATTCAGGCTTGCAGATAAGGAGATCCCCTTAAAGGGGGACCTTGATAGAGGAGAATGCTGGTGCCCCAAGGGCATTTTCTGCAGACCAACAGCAATCTTTGCAAATATGCTTTCAATATCAGCGTAATTTCATTTGCCTCTCTCTGGACCTCATGTTGGCTTTGGAAGAGAAAACACAGGAAAAAAGCACTCTGCAGTTCATCCTTACAGCTCTTGTTTTCTCTTTGTTATTTTTCAGTGTTCCGTATGTTCAACCATTTGGAACTATTTTCCTTTATGTATATATATATATATTTTTTTTTTTTTTTCTTGGCCGTGCTGCACAGCAAGTGGAATCTTAGTTCCCCCACCAGGGATGGAACCCACACCCCTTGCATTGGAAGCAAGGAGTCTTAACCGCAACCACCAGGGAAGTCCCTGGAACTATCTTCAATGGTTTTGTCCTGTTCCTAATACACAATTGCACAGATACTGAAGAGTCTCCTCTATGTTCCCTCCAGCTATAAACACTTGGCTTAGTGTGAATTCTTCTGGGAGGATCGTTGGACCTGTCTCTATGCAATTCGATTAGCTTGAAAAACTATTGTCTGTCTACAGTGCCCCCAGGCCACTTCTGGGCTGATTTTTCACTTTTGCATCTAAAAGTGGATTATAATTTCACCCTTAGTTCAGTGAGAAGTCATCAGCCTCTTCCGCATCAAAGCAACCTCACTCCCATCCCCAGGACACAGATCCTCAGGGATCCATCAGATGATCTGAAAGCCACAAGTGGTCAGTCTGACATTTGGGCTTATATGTTAATAGATATATGCCTAGATGCATACCCCTATCTAAAAAGCCTAACAGATGTGGCCGCACTTGAAGTTAACCCCTTTCCACTGATCTTAGATTAAAAGACTCTTACTCCTTGGAAGAAAAGCTGTGACAAACCTAGACAATGTATTAAAAAGCGGAGACATAACTTTGCCACCAAAGGTGTGTATAGTCAAAGCTATGATTTTTCCAGTAGTACAGATGTGAGTGTGTGTGTTAGTTTTCCAGTAGTCATGTACAAATGTGAGTGTGTGTGTTAGTCACTCAGTCATGTCCGACTCTTGTGACCCCATGGACTGTAGCCCTCCAGGATCCTGTGTCCACAGAATTCTCTAGGCAAGAATACTGGAGTGGGTTGCCAATCACTTCTACAGGGGATCTTCCCTGCCCAGGGATTTAACCCAGGTCTCTCACACTGCAGGTAGATTCTTTACCATCTAAGCCACCAGGGAAGCCCAGCAGATGTGAGAGTTGGACCATAAAGAAGGCTGAGCACCAAAGAATTGATACTTTCTAATTTGTGGTGCTGGAGTAGATTCTTGAAAGTCCCTTGACAACAAGGAGATAAGTCAATCCTAAAGGAAATCAACCCTGAATATTCATTGGAAGGACTGATGCTAAAGCTGCAATACTTCAGCCATCTGATGCAAAGAGGCAACTCATTGGAAAAGACCCTAATGCTGAGAAAGATTGAGAGCAAGAGGAGAAGGGGCCACAGAGGATGAGATGGTTGAATGACATCACCAACTCAATGGACATGAGTTTGAGCAAACTCCAGGGCAGGGAAGCCTAGTGTGCTGTAGTTCATGGGATGGCAAAGAGTCAGACATGACTGGGCAACTTAACAACAACTAATCTGAGAATCCCAGTACGGGAGAACTCAGAGGCAGGCCCCAGAGGTAGAGCCTGAAGGGTCCTTGGATCCCAGCACCTAGAAATTTCCCCACGTAGTAGGTGCTCAGGAAATGTTTACAGGTGAACAAGATAAGGTCATAAAGTTGATAAACATCCCAAAAAAATCAAAACAAACAATACACAAAATACAGTTCAGTGGCACCAAATAAAAGAATAGAAATTAAAAGTAAATGCTATGTTTCACCTACTCAGCTGGCAAGATTTTATATCACTATGATTATGCTGTAACAGACAGACATCGCCTATACGTACAGAAAAGGAAAAAGAAAAATGAAGGCTTCATTGGATAAAAGTGATGGTGAGGAAGCCGATTATTTTCTTTGACTTTTAAAATTTTTATCTCGTTGTTGCTGTCGTGTTCTTGACACAATAAATAAGCATTTTTGCAAAACATGCAACATGGTTCTGCCATCAGCTTGCAGGAAAAGCCAAGGTGAGCCAGGCCCCCACTCTCCAGACGTCCCTTGTGGGCGTTTGCACAGAGCAGATGCTCCGTGATGTCTATAAGATTTCTGAATGAGTGGGAAGGCTGGGCATATCTCAGATCCTGTTTCTTGTGACTCACTGGGTCTGTGGGCGGCAACAGCAGCCACTTAGGTCAGCTGATGAGACAGAGCTGGGCACGTGGGGGACACATGATGGAGACTCCTGGCAGGCACGGGCTGGAGCTGGGAGTTGCAGGACCCAGGTCCGTGGGCGCCAGCTCCTCTGTGCACCCCTTTCTCTACAGAAGGCCGTGTGATGACTGGGACCCATGTTCCCACCTTGCTGCCAGCTGGCCAGCCCAGCTGTGTGTCCCTGCCCCAGTGCAGAGGGCGTCAGCGTAGCTGGCCAGTCCAGCTCCTCGGGGGCAGGCTGCTCCCTGAGAGGCAGGTCTCTCTGATGAGAACACTCCCCGGTCACTTGGCTGAGCTGGGAATTGTGGCCGAGAAGTTTCCATCAGAGAGGGACCTTGGTCACGGTGGGCACCCTGACGATGCAGATGGACTTGTGTGACCCCTTCACAGTGAAAGATTCAGGGAAAAAAGCAATGAGTTTGGAGTTGAAGTGGTAAAACCTCCTGTGGCATTTCTCTCTCCCAATAATTGTCAAAATGGGAAGTGTTTAAAACAGCAGCCCGAGGCAAAGATCCATCCGGTAAACTATTGACCAAAGAGCTATCTCTGAAGAGGAAGGCAGAAACGTTCCACTGTGCTTTCACCTGGTTAACAGGTGTCTCCCGTGTTGCCCAGTTATGTCATCACCGTGGGAAACGTCAGGGGAACCACTAGTGCCTCTGTCATTCCGTGCAATCGGGATCAGATGTTTTCCTAAAACCGGTCCTGCAGTGTTTTGCTTCCCTTGAGAACTTGATATTTATTATAGAAATAAAGCTGTACAAATAGAGCTATAAATCTCATTTTTATTTACATGTGTGAAACACCTATTTAGGAAACAGGCCTGGTGCTGTTTCTTCATAGAGTAGGAGCATCAGCAAGATGGGATCCCCCTCCACGGGGGCCCCACAGCCCGAGAGAGCAGGAGAGAGCAGGAAAGTCAGGAAAGTCAACAAATAGCCGGCCTCTACACGGGGAGGCAGGCGCTGGGAAGGATAAGCAAATCCCACTGAGCCGCGGAGGGGCTTGTCTACCTGGGAGAATCCAAGACGGCTTCATAGGGGAGGGGACATTGGCCTCAGGCCTAAGGGGGATTTCCTGCAGAAGAAGATGGGAAAGTGAATCCTGGTCAGAGAGAAGGGGGGACAACCCTCACCCCCTCCAGCCTCATCCTGCCCTCCAGCCAGAGTCATGGCCCCACGAGCAGATGCAGAAACGTCAGACTTCTGCTGGGACCTCCAGTGGCTGCCCTGGTCCCAGACCAAGGTCACGCTCTCTGAAGATCATGGCTCATGGGCCTTGCAAGGTCCATCCCCACGCTGTCTCCCAGCCTCCTGTCTGTCTAGACATTCACCCCTGTCCCCTACACCCTGCCCTACTGATTTCCAGCTACCCAAAGGCAGCCCAGCCTCCCAGCTCAGACCCCCATGGACTGACTGGTCCCTCTGTGAAAAGTGCTGCTGCAGCTGTGCTTCCATCCCTGGAGTAACACTCCTCCTCCTCTCCCCTCCCCCTTCCTGCCCCTCACCCCTCACCCCTCACCCCTCCTCCCCCTCCCCTTTCTGCCCCTCCCTCTTCACCCCTCCCCCTCCCCTTCCTGCCCCTCCCCTCCCCCTCTCCTCCTCCCTCCTCCCCCTTCCTGCCCCTCCCCCTCCCCCTCCCCCCCCCTCTCCCCCCCTTCCTGCCCCTCCCTCTTCACCCCTCCCCCCTTCCTGCCCCTCCTCCCCTCCTCCTCCCCCTTCCTGCCCCTCCCCCTCCCCCTCACCCCTCCTCCCCCTTCCTGCCGCTCCCCCCTCCCCCCTCCCCCTGCTCTCCTCCCTCCTCTCCTTGTCCCCCTCCCTGTCCTCATCTCCCTCCCCTTCCCCCCTGTCCCATCCTCCCCACATGCAGACTGATCTGAGTCTCCCAAACCAAAAAGGCAACAATACAACAACACACGGGTCAGTAATGCACTGACTCTAAAAACACTAAAGATCCACGAATGCTTGTTGACACCTGGAGAGAAAGAAGGACGTAACATCTCTGAGAAGACTAGTCAGTTATTTTAGGTGCCCCTCTGTCCATGAATCATTTCTTTCCTCCAAGGACACGCCTTCATCCAGCACTGTCATTTTCTGGTTCCTCTGGCTGATTCTTCTCAGAGGACCAGGTGTCCTGGGCGGGCAGGGGTGGGTCTCCTTCCCCAGTGAGAGCTGTGACCTCCTGTGGGTCCTGAAAGGTGCGTCGGTTGCTCCATAGGCTTGGAGCCCCCAGCATTTCTGGGTCCAGGTTCTCTCCCAGGTTCTACAAGGCAGGTGGCACATTTAGTGAGCTGTGGTTCAGGCAGGTCTTCCGTGACCCCATCCCAAGAAGTGAGGGTCCTCCCAGCAGCCTGACTCCTTCCTGGGTGCTCTCATCACTCCTGGGAGCTCTCCTTTTCTGTGTCCTCCCAGCAGCCTCGTGGAGCTGGGCAGGAGAGTGCGGAGGGATCCGGTACGAGGGCGGGGGCTGCCCCACCACCAGGGCATGTGGTGTCAGGGTCCCAGAAAGGAGGGCACATCCTCTACCCTGACCCACCAAGGGTGGTTGTCCCTGTCTTGCCACTCCTCCCCCAAGCCACACAGAGAGCTTCAGGTACTTTGGAAAACTCCCCACGGACATCACGTAGACAAGCATCCTTCCTTTGTCCTTTGTGGGGGACAAGAACCAGGTCATCGGGCACTTGACTCTTCATACAGTGTAAACATGATAGCCCGGAAACGTCAGATGGGGCTTTGCAAGGTCTGGCTGTTCACGGTTTAGAGCAGCCTTGGTGGCATAGGGCGGGGGGTATTTCTGCTGGACATTGGGGCAAGGCCTCCACCTGCAGAGCTCGGGGTCCCTGCAGATCTGATCTGGCTGCTCTGGGTGGCTAAGCTCTCTCTGCAGCGGAGGCCCAGGGCAGGGAGGCTGACAGGACCAGCCTCTAGGAGGAAGGCTGGGTCTCCAGCTCAGGCTGGGGCTCAGGACTGGCTTCCTGGCCCAGGGAGGGGACAGGCCAGCAAAGAAAGGAGCAGTCCTAGGCGCCTACAAAGCCCAACCTGACAGGTAGTGGAGCAGAACACAGGTGGGGAGCAGCCCCGAAGCTGGGTCACGGGAACATGGCAAAGGGAGGCGGCAGGACTCAGATGGGCAACAGCTCTCAGAGCAAGGAAGGAGCCAAACCTCAGAGGACAGGACCCAGCTCAGGCCGGGGGGACCCCAGGGAGATGCTTGAGTTAGGAAGGCCCCTGTGAGCCCGCCAGTGGAGCTAAGTCTCAAACCATCCCCGCCCTGGTCAGTGGACACAGCGCCCCCCCCAGCTCAGACTATCAGCAGGGAAACCGCCCAGGTGGGCGGACGAGGGGCCGGACCTTCACCCCACAAACCAGGAACGAACACGTGCTTCTCCACAGTCACTGTAACCACGCGTGTGCACACCTTTCAGTGTCGAATCGCAGCAGATAAACTATGCCTGTCGTTAACAAGTGTATATTCTGCTCTAGCAGGAAGAAGACGAGATGTGGAAAATGTCACCGAGTGTTTTCCTTCACACGATCGAGGAAGGAAATAACGTCTACAAAGGTCAGTTTAGCAGGACGGGTGTGCTGACTGGCATGTCCTTGTTGGGCAGACATTGGTGCCCAGTCATAAGAGGCTTTTGTTGTTTACTTGCTCAGTCGTGCCTGACTCTGCATCCCCACGGACTGCAGCACATCTAACTTCCCTGTCCGTCACTGTCTCCCGGAGTTTGCTCAAACTCGAGAGGCTGCAAACATGCAGTTCACTACCAAGCCTGTCTGCCCGTCTCTCTTTTAAAATTGCTTTGAGTGGCTTCGAAGCATATAGGTGGTAAAAGAGCAAGATGAGAACATGTCTCAACCTCTGTTCTGTTTTAAACCCTTAAGACGTCAGCTGAACATTCTCTTGCTTGGAATGAAAGGGGAGAAGGATTTTCCCTGGATTGTTTAAATTAAGGAAATCAGTGCCGTATGTACAGTAAAATGTTGTAATCCTATTAGATTGAGACACGTGCCTGCACACTGACACCTAATTCTTTTGTCCCACGTTCAAGCATATTTCGCAGAATGCAATCTGGCTCTTTCGGCAAGAGTATGAACTGGACTTTGAGATGTTCTCATTATAATGTACTGGAATGGTTGTCCAACTCCTTTGCTTCCACTCCACCCTCACGATGAATCCCAAAACAGAATGACTTGCCAGGATGACCCTGGTCATTAGTGCTATTTGGAAACTCCTGAGAAATGCCATAAGGGTGTGAAGTAGAATATTTCCATGCTTGAGTCACGCATGTGGCTCCTTCTTTATTTGGCCTTAGCCGGACCACAGTGGGACTGTTATTTACCTAATATGTATTTTTAATTGATGGATGATTTCTACCCCCTGTTAGTTGGGCCTCGCCCTTAGCAACTCCGTCAGAGTCATGGCAGGTTTGATGGGCTGGCTGGTTCCGTAAAATAAGAATGTCTGTGTCCCTCCTGCAGTTCTCTCACTCACCACTGGTGGCCAGGGTCCCACTCAGCCAGAGACGCTGAGCTAAGGCAGAAGCACAGGGAAAGCATGACCTCGGAAGGAGTTGGCAACTGCTTCCATGGGGGAGGGAGAGGGTCGGAGGGTAAATTAACATTGATCAGGCGCCCACGACATGGAAGGCGTGTTTTCACGCCCATCTCACTTCTCTTAACAACAACCAGGAAGACATAAACATCACTCAGCCCGGTCAGCAGGTACAATGGAGACCTGCCATCATTCATGTTGAGAATATCAACTCTTTCCTCTTCTTTTCCATTATGGTTTATTACAGGATGTTGAATGTGTTTCCCTGTGCTGTATACTGCAGGACCTTGTTGTTTATCCATCCTGTATGTAACAGTTTGATCTGCTAATCCCAAACTCCCTATCCAACCCTCCCCCACCCCCACCCCCACCATCCTCTTGGCAACCATATGTCTGTTCTTTATGTCTGTGAGTCTGTTTCTCTTTTGAAGATTAGTTCATTTGTGTCATATTTTAGATTCCACATATAAGTGGTATCATATGGTGTTAGCCTTTCTCTTTCTTACTTCACCTAATATGATGATATCTAGGTCCATCCACGTAGCTGAAAATGGCATTATTTCATTCTTCTTATGGCTGAGAAGTACTCCGTTGTATATATGGGACATATCTTTATCTTGATCCATTCATCTGTCAGGGGACATTTAGGCTGTTTCCATGTCTTGTCTACTGTAAATAATGCTGCTGTGAACATTGGGATGCATGTATCTTTTCACACTATGGTTTTGTCCAGATATATGCCCAGGAGTAGGATTGCAGGATCACACGGCAGCTCTATATTTCTGTCAAACGTCCACTCACTTACATATTCACTCAGCAAACATTGCTTGGCTCTGGTGCGCAGGTGCAGGGCTTGCCTGGAGGTGCACAGGCGGCACATGCCGTCAGCAGGCTCGCTACACACCCAGGGGCTGAGGTGGTGGGCAGGTGGGGACAGTGGCACCAGCTGGGTGGCTTGTTAGTCTGGCCGCAGCCGCTTCCAAGGGACCTAGCTAGGAATCGCAGTAGTCCACCCTGCAGAGTCACAGGCCCGGCTGGGGTGCCCTTGGGACTCAGGGCTCGGCCCCACACAGTAGCTGCCATGTGTCACAGGACATTACGTACTGGTCTGCACACACCATCTCTTGTCTCGTATTCTGTGTATCTGTCAACAGCCTTCAGGATACCTTCCAGGCCTTTGAACTGTCACCTCATTTTCTTCTAAAGACCCCCCCTTCTGGAGCGCTGCTGGCTGTCCTTGGGGCTTCCTGCCTGTCACTCCTTCATTCTCCTGTTACTCCCTCACCGAGTGGAGCCCAGCCTCCAGGGGGTCCTGAGGGCGGCTGCCAGTGCGGAGGGAAGTTTCAGGTGCTGGGTACATCTTGGTATTGTCTTACACTTGAGAATCGGAGTATTCCTGCCACATCAGTAAACATGGGTGTCACAGCCATCAGTGATTCCAGCCCTCCAGGTGTGAATTTCTGAGCCCTAAGGGCACTCTGAAAGGAGAAAAAATGCCTGCTTGGTCTGGCAGCCATGAGGCTGCAGCCAGTCCCTACGGTGAGCACCGAGGAACTCGACGTGTGAAACACACAGGACACCGGCCCCAGAGAGCTGAGATGCATGTGAAGGAATGATTTCAGTGAGCTCAGACTCTTGTATCTTTCTGTACACAGAACAGCGCTAACTTCCTTAACTAGAGATACCTGGTTTTCTTTAATTTACAAAAATACTTTTAATGTTCAGACTACCTGCCCTTTGTTGGAAGACTTATTTGCATCTATGTCTCTTTTACTGTCTCGCATATAGGGTCATCGTTAACATCTTTCTAAATTCCATGACTATTTTTAAGTCAGGATACGCTCAGGACTTAGAAAGCCTGGCTCCCTTCACCTCTGATCGTAACTTCTTGGATGAAGAAAGAAAAATGGGAGAGAGCAAAATCCTCCTCCACCTTCACAGGGAGTCAGGCGCTCGTGTCAGGAGCTTCTGGATGAGTCAAGAAGCAGATTGGCATCCACATATCCACACTATTGATACTGTGTATAAAATAGACAACTAGTGAGAACATACTATATGTATGAAATAGGTAACTAATGAGAACGTACCATGTGTACGAAATAGGTAACTATTGAGAACGTACCATGTGTGTGAAATAGTTAACTATTGAGAACATACCGTGTGTGTGAAATAGGTAACTACTGAGAATGTACCGTGTGTACGAAATACGTAACTATTGACAACGTACCATGTGTACGAAATAAGTAACTGTTGAGAAGATACCATGTGTATGAAATAGGTAACTACTGAAAACGTACCGTGTGTGTGAAACAGGTGACTGCTGAGAGCGCGCCGCGTGTGTGAAACAGGTGACTGCTGAGAGCGCGCCGCGTGTGTGAAACAGGTGACTGCTGAGAGCGCGCCGCGTGTGTGAAACAGGTGACTGCTGAGAGCGCGCCGCGTGTGTGAAACAGGTGACTGCTGAGAGTGCACTGTACAGTGCAGGGAACTCTGCTCAGTGCTCTGTGGTGACTTGAATGGGAAGGAAATCCAAAAAGAGGGGAGGCATGAATAGGCATAGCTGATTCACTTTGCTGTACAGTAGAACTAACACAGCATTGTGAAACAACTATACTCCAATAAAAATTTAAAAATAAACTGTTGGAAGAAAAGGCTGGGACTTAAGAAGAAGAAGCAGTATAAGCATATTATCTAGGTGTTAGGAGAGGAATAGAGAAACAGCGTAAAGAGCCCACATGAAGCTGGACCTTCACATCCTCCTCCCGTGGGCCCCATGGTCTTCCTCGCACAAGCCACTCACACTCACACCTCTGTTCCCTTTGCCTGGAATGCTTGTCCCTTCAGGCCTCTCCTGAGACCCAGGTGGGATGACAGTCTCCCGCCTCACCTGTGCCCACCCCAGAGCCGCAGTATTCTCCTCCAGCTGACTTCCAGCTGTGTGTTTCCATCTCCTCATGGGGGGGCAACAGGCCTGTGAGGACCGAGCACGTATGTCAGTCACTCAGTCGTGTGCGATTCTTTGCGACCCCATAGACTGCAGCCCACCAGACTCCTCTGCCCGTGGGTTTTCCCAGGCAAGAATACTGGAGTGGGTAGCCATTTCCCTCTCCAGGGGGTCTTCCCAACCCAGGGATCAAACCCAGGTCTCCTGCACTGCAGGCAGATTCTTTCCTGTCTGAGCCACCAGGGACAGGGCATGAATTTCATAATTTATAAATAAATTAGATTTATGGATAAATCTGAATCTAGCCAATGCATTTTAAATGAACGAATGAATGTAGGAATAAATGCCCTTGGACGGTGTAACTGGAAGGCAGAGTTTTTTAAAAATTATAATCTTTTTAATACTCTCTGGCTTTAAGGTACATGCATTACTTTGATAAAATTATTTTGGGGGACATCTAATGTTCCTATGGAAAGCCTATGGACCCACACAGCAAAGCTCTTGAAACAACCCACACCTTGTGTGTAGTTACCTTGTAATTCCATCAAGGCTAAGAAGGCTACAAGCCGCTTGGGAGCAGGAAGCATGAACCATGATTTTCCTCGTTGGCTGTTGGGGTGTTTGATGCCTCATCCGTCGTGTCTTCGGTAACTTACAGAAATTCAGTGTCTTCATCTGAGAATTCTTTTCATAAAAATCAAGGGCTTTCTTTCTCAAACGAAGCATTAGCATTTTAATCACTGACTTTAAGCCCCCTCCTCGGTCCACTTCTGAGCAGATGAAAACTGCTCGGCCCTGGCTTCTCCCACTCTCAGATTAAAAACTCGGTCTCTGCTGCAGGAAAGAATGTTGTTTCCCTTTGAGAGCCATGAAGAGCTTCTTGCATTTATAAATGCCCATAGAATTCTTGACAGGATCGAGACATGCCCTGTGCAAAAGCGTCGTGAGAAAAACAAAGTTTCAGTGGAAAACTAGGTCCATTTACATAACCTCTAGGTAAAACCCACGAACGCTGCTTGGAACTGCTTTATCTGTAAGTCAGAGTCACAGCTCCAGAGTGCGGATGTCACAAGGTGCTACTGCTTCCACGGAAATAATCATATCTTGCTTTCCTTTCTGTTGAATATTCTGTGTTCCTTTCATTATTAAATGCATTGCTTCCTGTCTTCTCTATCCCCTGAAAAAGCAAAGCAGCTTCCTTTGAATAACAAAGCAGTTTTGCTCTAAAAGATCTTAACGAAGCAGGTAGGTTTTGCTCGCAGAGATTTGATCATCAACCAAGATTCAGTCATCATCTGTTAGAAGAGAGTTGTTATTGTTATTGCTGAGTGTTGTCTTTTAGTCGATAAGTCGTGTCTGACTCTTTGTGACCCCATGGACTGCAGCCCGCCAGGCTCCTCAGCTCATAGGATTTCCCAGGCAAGAAGATGGGAGTGGGTTGCCATGTCCTGGGTCTTCCGGACCCAGGGATCAAACCCATGTCTCTTACTTGGCAGGATGAGATGGTTGAATGGCATCACTGACTCAATGGACATGAGTTTGAGCAAGCTCCAGGAGTTGGTGATGGACAGAGAAGCCTGGCGCGCTGCAGTCCATGGGATTGCAAAGAGTCAGACGTGATTGTGCAATTGAACTGAACTGAACTGAACTTGGCAGGTGGATTCTTTACTGAGCCAGCACAAAAGTCCTGGTGCTATTGATGAATAGAACATTTTAGCACAGTTATATTTTCAAGGGGGAAAACTTACAATTTTAAACCCATGAAAAAGAATTTTAAACCCATAGTATTCCTACATTTCAGAGTTTCCCTCAGTGTAAGCTTATGTAGTTTCAGAAAATGCACAGAGAAGGAGCAGTTGCCTTCAGGCCTGTGAATTAACCACCCTTCATGTACTCACACCTCACAAGCTCACTGCAAATCCCCCTTCTGGGGGGTTCAGGCCAAAGGAAAAACTCTCAGATATTTATGACTTAAGACATTTTTTCACGTGGTATAGACCATGCAGGCAGTGCGTTCTTGCCCGGACACTGATGAGCAGGGTAGCTCTGTCTTGCTGACACTCTCCCATGGGAATGACTGTTCAAAACGATGACTCTTCAGAGCCAGCTTTCCAGCCATTTCATGTGTGCCTGTCTCTGTTGCACCTGGTCCGCATCTGTCTTGTTCGGGTCTTCTGCCCCTGGGGACCCAGCAGTCCCAGACTGGCTACCTGCCCCATTAGGGTGGTGATTCTGCTTGAAGTGAAAGTCACTCAGTCGTGTCCGACTCTTTGCCACCCCACGGACTAGACAGTCCATGGAATTCTCCAGGCCAGAATACTGACGTGGGTAGCCTTTCCCTTCTCCGGGGGATCTTCCCAACCCAGGGATCGAACCCAGGTTTCCCACACTGCAGGCAGATTCTTTACCAGCTGAGCCACCAGGGAAGCCCAAGAATACTGGAGTGGGTAGCCTATCCCTTCTCCAGCGGATCTTCCCAACCCAGGAATCGAACTGGAGTCTTCTGCATCGCAGGCGGATTCTTTACCAACTGAGCTATCAGGGAAGCCCTGATTGAACTTTTTTAAAAAAATATTTATTTGGCTGAGTCTTAGTTGCAACACGCAGGATCTTTGATCTTCCTTAAAGCATGTGGTTTTTTCCATTGTGGCATTCAGACTCTTAGCTGCGGCATATGAGACCTAGTTGCCTGGCCAGGGATGGAACCTGGGCCCCCTGCTTTGGGAGCAGAGTCTTAGCCACTGGACCACCACGGAGGGTCCTTGCCCTTGACTTTTGACCCTCACCTCTGACAGGAGTCCAGGAGGCACAGCCCCAAGCCCCTCCACCCCCGTCATTGCATCCCATTGTCTGAGCCTCAGCGGTGGCTGGGCCACCTCTCTCCTGGCCACCTTGCCAGGGAAGAACACATGGGCGCATCAGTTTATGAAAATTTCACCGCCTTTGTGATGTATTGTCTTCTTCTTATAGACTCACAGTAGCTACCCTAGAAAATATTTGATGAAATATCAAATATCAAAGATGAAAACATCATCTTTTTCAAAAACCTGCCCCTGAAACTTTGCATCACAGGTAGATTTCTCCTTCCCACCTTCCTGTGATCGGCCAAGGATTGGTGGAGCCCTGTGTGGGCCCCACTGCCCTCAGATTAGCTGGTGGGAGACTGCTAAGTCTGAGAGCCCTCGCCGGGCCTGGAATCCAGACGGGCCAACCCCTCTGCTGAGCCAGCTGTCCAGGAAGTGAGCCGGCCCGCCAGACCTGTGTGAGGTCAGCAGTTTGTGATGACCCTCTTCGGCTTCCAGAAATCTCCTGCCAGCCTCTGGGAGCAGCGTCAGGGTCTCCAGGCCAGGGCTTGTGCACCCGACCCACACTTTGGGAAAATCGGGGCTCCCCGTCTCCCTCCATTTGTGTCCTGTGTGGTCCTGACTCGGAGCCCTGTAAGAAGACACACCCCGCGGTCCTGTGTCCTCTCTTCTGCTTGCTAAAAACAAGTGTTTTTAGCACAGCCACTGTCCTACCTGGCCCCTCGCCCCTTGGGGGTGGAGATTGTTAATAAGCAAAGGACCACATGAGGCCAGCAGCTGGTAAGTGGTAGGATGGAGGATCCCCCTGACAGGGCTTCCCCATGGCTGGAGTCTTGGGGCCTTTCCCTGCCTGGCTGTCCATTCTTGCATGTCTGCCTCTCGTGGCCCTGTGGCTCCGTCGCCCGGGATCTGCATTTCCCATCGATTCTCATCCCTTCTCCTTTCCTTTCTCACTGTGTCTGCTCACCCTTGGCCTCTGTGATTTACCCAGAGACTCCACGCTCTTTTCTCTCCTGTTTGCCCACTTAGCTCTCGTAAGAATCTTCTCTGCCTTCTGCCTGCAGGGTTGACCCCTTGGCTCCCTGTGCACTCAGACATGCATTTCTGTCTGTGACCGTGACGGCCCTCTGGGTGTTGAATATAAGTGCCAGCCCCTCCCTACTTGGTCTGCTGTGTCGGGGGACACACTCCTGTCTGATCTCAGGATCAGTGTTTGTAGGGGAGGCCATGCTTGCGAAGCTTCCGCCCCGTCACTCACCACCTGCCGTCCAGACCCCACATGGCCCCCTTTCTTCCCAGTTGTAGCCATTGTCAGACGGAGGTGGACCACCCCGTGGTCCTCAACTGCCCTCTGAGTTGAACAGCATCAGTGCCCCCAGGGACGAGCTCCCAGCAAAGTGGCCCAGCTGCGTGGTGGTTGCAGGTTTGGTTCCAGCAGATTTTCATCACAGTCTGAACACAAATTCAAGACTCGCCCAACTAGCAAGTCTTTTTCCCCTGGGAGATCTTCCAATCCCACGGCCAGGGTCCAGGGGTCTGCACCTCTGTGAACATTTGGAATTCCCCTTCTGAGAAAACAGCTTTATTTCCTTTTATTTCAGTGATACAAAATTACCCTTATTTCCTCTAACCATCCTCCTAACTGACAGGGTAAGGCCAAAGTGAAATGTAAAATAAATATGATTTCAAAAACATCCCGAAAGTAATACAAAAACACAGCTGTTGAATTCGGAATGAGTAATGGGTACTTGTTCAGTGTTGGCTTTTAATAGGGGCCAAGGTAAATCATGGGTAAGTTGAACTAGCAACAAAATCTCTCCCATTTCATTGAATCATTTGAATAATAGAACTAATGAAAAATGTATTACAGAAACAGTCGCCTATAATTGCGTAACCCCATAATTGTTGTTGTTGTTGTTGTTCAGTCGCTAAGTCATGTCCACTCTTTGTGACCCCATGGACTGCAGCATACCAGGCTCCCTTGTCCTTCACTGTCTCCTGGAGTTTGCTTAGATTCATGTCCATTGAGTCGGTGATGCCATCCAACCATCTCATCCTCTGTTGTCCCCTTCTCCTCCTGTCTTCAATCTTTCCCAGCATCAGGGTCTTTTTCAGTGAGTCAGCTCTTCGCATCAGGTGGCCAAAGGATTGGAGCTTTAGCTTCAGCATCAGTCCTTCCAATGAATATTCAGGACTGATTTCCTTTAGGATTGACTGGTTTGATCTCCTTGCAGTCCAAGGGACTCTCAAAAGCCTTCTCCAGCACCACAGTTTGAAAGCATCAATTCTTCGGCCCTCAGCCTTCTTTATGGTCCAACTCTCACATCCGTACATGACTATAATGGTACAGAAAAGTACCATTTGTTTCATACTCCATTATTGGAGCTTTTCACGTTAGTGGTTTTCTTCTTTATTTTTTAGATGTTGTACAGGCACAGTTCTTCCATTTGGAAAGTGGAAAAGAAAGACATAGGGTAGAAAATTGAGTTTGTGTTTTATGTCACAAAACTGCCTTTGTTAGTCTTCATGTAGAAAAAAAATTCATTTTCTTTTTCTTTCTTCTTCTGGAGTGCAGACCTGTGGAAGAATAAAGATGAATCGTGGAATTTCCCCCAGGACTATGACCCTGAACTGATCAAGGAGGACAAACGGAAGGAGCTGGAATCAGAGATCAGAGTGCAGGTAAAGCGGCTTTAATGTTGAAGTCCTAGTAAGTCTTCCACTGCAGTGCTTTTTTATTACGTCCTGTTAGTAACCTATCCAGAATTTAAGCTGTTTCTAACTTCTCAGAGAAAACACAAAGTAGACAAATTCACCTAAACATAGTATCTTTTATATTCACCTAGGTTGATGAGCTGATGAGACAGGAACTAAAAAACTTAAAACTAGCTGTGAACAGAGAGAAGGAACTATCAGTCAGAACAGGAAAGAAGAAAGGAGATAAAAAGGTGAGTGATGCTTACGCTCGGGAGGCAGAGGGCAGAACTGAACTGTGACCAGGAGCCCAGCCCCAGAGGCCAGGACTGGTCCAGGCATGCCACAGACAGACCCTGGCTGCCCCGGGCTGTTTTCCAGGAAACGTGCCTGCCTGTGATGAACTTCCTTTGGTCCTCTATGCATTGGTCCACCAAATGCATAGCCCTCAGGGCTGTGGGCTCATAAATGGGATAAATCTAGTCTGGGAGTGGCCTCCCCTCCCTCCTCACTGCAGATCCGTGGTACCCAAGCCCACAGGTGGGATGGTAACTCTCAGAGGAGCTAGGACCTGTGCCTCAAATGCCCACTGGTCTCTCACCGTAGAAGATCCGTGGAGGAGGAAGCCAGTGGCAAAGACCGGGTTCTTGGAGAGTCAGGGAATCTGATGAATTGAGTTTTAAGTTGCCACTCATCCATCTCCCAGTGGTTTAGAGGCCAGTCGGATCCCAACATTCAGTGTTACGTACTGGGGTCCTGTGGGATAATAGAAAATGTACGTATTGTTCTCTGCCCCCACTTGCTGGCATGGAGCTCCGGGAACCCTTGTAAATTCCTAAGTGGGAAGTGCACTGGAAGCCTCTTTTGTTACAATGAAGCAATGCTGGGTGGGTTTCTGGGGGGCTTCCAGGTCGGGGCTTGTTACCAACGGAAAGACCAAGCTGTGATCACAAGCCTGGAAATCTCAGTTCCATCCACCCCATTCCCAAGAGAGGGGAGAGGAGCTGAACATGGAGTTAATACTTGATCATGCCCATGTGAGGAGGTTTCTATAAAACCCCAATAATCATGGCATTTGGAGAGTTTCCAAGTGGGTGAACACAACCACATGCTGGAAGGGTTGTTGTTGTTCAGTTGCTCAGTCGTGTCCTACTCTTTGCGACCCCTTGGACTGCAGCACACCAGGCTTCCCTGTCCATCACCAACTCCCAGAGCTTGCTCAAACTCATGTCCATGAGTCAGTGATGCCATCCAACCATCTCATCCTCTGTGGTCCCCTTCTGCTCCCACCTTCAGTCTTTCCCAGCATCAGGGCCTTTTCTAATGAGTCAGTTCTTCTCATCAGGTGGCCAAAGTATTGGAGCTTCAGCTTCAGCATCAGTCCTTCCAATGAGTATTCAGGATTGATTTCCTTTGGAATTGACTGGTTTGATCTCTTTGCAGTCCAAGGGACTCTCAAGAGTCTTCTCCAACACCACAGTTCAAAAGCATCCATTCTTCGACATTCAGCCTTCTTTATGGTCCAACTCTCACATCCGTACATGGTTACTGGAAAAAACCATAGCTCTGACTAGTTGGATCTTTGTCAGAAAAGTGATGTCTCTGCTTTTGAATACACTGTCTAGGTTTATCATAGCTTTTCTTCCTAGGAGCAAGCGTCTTTTAATTTCATGGCTGCAGTTACCATCTGCAGTGATTTTGGAGCCCAAGAAAATAACACTCTGTCACTGTTTCCATTGTTTCCCCATCTATTGCCATGAAGTGATAGGACTGGATGCCATGATCTGTTTTTTGAACTTTGAGTTTTAAGCCAACTTTTTCACTCTTCTATTTCACCTTCATCAAGAGGCTCTTTAGTTCTTCTTCACTTTCTGCCATAAGGGTGGTGTCATTTGTATATCTGAGGTTATTGATATTTCTCCCAGTGATCTTGATTCCAGCTTGTGTTTCATCCAGCCCGGCATTTCACATAATGTACTACTCTGCATAGAAGTTAAATAAGCAGAGTGACAATATATAGCCTTGATGTACTCCTTTCTCAATTTGGAATCAGTCCATTGTTCCATATTCGGTTCTAACTGTTGCTTCTTGACCTGCATACAGGTTTCTCAGGAGGTAGGTAAGGTGGCCTGGTATTCCCATCTCTTTAAGAATTTTTCACAGTTTGTTGTGATCCACACAGTCAAAGGCTTTGGCATCGTCAATGAAGAAGTAGATGTTTTTCTGGAATCCTTTTGCTTTTTCTAGAAGGGTAACACACCCCAACTTGATAGGGGCAGAAGCTCCTGTGCTCAGGACCCTCCCAGACCTTGCCCTACACACCTCTTCATCTGGTTGCTCTTCTGTGTCCTTTGTCATGTCCTTTGATGAACTGATAGATGTGTTTCCATGAGTTCTGTGAGCCGCTCTAACGAATTCATCAAACCCTAGGAGAGGGTCATGGGAACCTTAGATTTACAGCCGGTTGATCAGAAGCACAGGTGACAATCTAGGCTTGTGATTGTCATTTGGAGTGGGGTGAGGGCGGTCTTGTAGGATATCACTCTTCACCTATGGGATTGGACTCTATATCTCCAGGTCGACAGTGCCAGAATTGAGTTAGATTGTAGGAGCCCCAGCTGGTGTTGCAAAAGATTTCTTGATGGAGAAAACGCCCTTACAACTGGTGTCAGAAGTGCGGTGAACGTGGTTCACTCGGGCCCGGAGCCAGCCGTGCCTCTGGGGCCAGGATACTCCAGGCAGAGGAGCTGGCCAGGGTGTGGGCTTTCTCAAGTTCCCATGGTCTATCAGCCCTCCCTGGGGCTCACACACTCCTGAGTTTGTCACACTCTCAACTGCGTTAGTGACTGGTTTGCTGGCCCAGGGGATGTACAGTAGCTTTACAGTGACTCTATCCTGAAGCCTTCTGTGTTGACTTTACAGTTTACAGTTTTACAGCTTACCTCTGACTCTTCAGATTAACACCTGAACGTCCTTCATGCACCTCCTCTGAGCCTCCCTCATTGTAGCCCAATGCATGCTTAGTCGCTCAGTCATGTTCCACTCTTCGTGACACCATGGCCTGTAGCCCACCAGGCTCCTCTGTCCGTGGGATTCTCCAGGCAAGAATACTGGAGTGGGTATCCATTCCCTTCTCCAGGGTATCTTACTGACCCAGGGATCGAACCCAGGTCTCCTGCATTGCAGGCAGATTCTTTACCATCTGAACCACCAGGGAAGCCCATAGCCTGATGAGGGTTCTCTATATGTAATTCCCATATGTAGGTGAGGGCACCTATTTATGCCACTCGTTGACCTATTGAATTGCCTGTCTTCAAAAAGCAATGCTTTAATGACTGAATGTGGAAATCAAGCCGAACAAAAGGGAAAATCAAGACAGGAGGTGGCTGCACCCCTCCAGCTGAGACTAGGCTTCTTCTTCTTAACCAACAGCTGATCATCGGTCCTGCCCAAGGGTTCCTTCTGCACGGCTGCCCCTCTCACTCCCTGAAGCCTGGTGTCTGCCCTCACCGTGTCCTAGCTTGTAAAGTGTCCCAGGATGGGCTTGCTGTGAATTTCCCTCTTGGAATTAAACTAGTTGAACACACAATATATGTGCTCAGGGTACCCCCAACAGATTGATGGTAATTGTGTAACTGTAAAGTTTTGAGTTCTCAAAATTCCAATCCGAGCAACTTTGGGAGACATAAATATGATTTTGTTTCATAAGCTGAGACTTAATTAGCTATATTAAATCCCCTCCTTAAGAAGACCATTAGCAGAAGGGGTATGGGCAACCTTGAACATCAGAAAGGAGAAAAAGGACTCAGAGGGATACAGTTTGGCTGTGTTATTCCAGCTTTATCCAGAGAAAGTGACTTGATCAGAGATTATACAGCCGCCTGAGCACCCCTCTTGAAATACAGATATGACCTTAGCACTCCATGCTGAAACCCTTCAGTGAAACCCTAGTCCCCACAAGGATAAAGGTGACAGTCTTCTGCCAGGCTTACAAAGCCATGTGTGACCTCGAAAGGGTTCTCCTCTTCAGGCTCATCACCCACTTCTCTCTCCCTGGCTGTACTCCAGCACCCTGACCTTCCTCTTTGTCCATCAAACACACTGTGCTCCCTCCCACCACTGGGCCTTTGCACATGCTACTCTCTCTCAAGAACTGACTTTACTCCCACACCCTCAGTCCTGAGTGTAGTTAAAGCCCTACTCATCCCTGGGGTCAGTCCAAGTTCTTTTTCCCCAAGAAAACCTTCTGGGTCCTCCGAGTAATTCTGGTTGCTCTGCATGCACTTGACACGGGGCTGCAGTGGCTTCCTGGTGCTTTATCATAGTTTTCATGTTATATTTACTGGTGAGGTCGTTTTGTTAGTATCTGCCATCCCAAATCTACTGAAGTGCAGAGACTGTGTGACTGTCTTTGCTGCTCACTATTGTAACCTTTTCGGGCACATAGCAAGTCCTCAGCACATATTATTGAGTGAATTAATTCATCAAATCTAGATCCTATGCAGATTGACCCCTATCAGCTAGATCAGTGCCTTAAGATGCCACAGTATGGCATTGGTGAAAATTCCAGGCATCCAGCCACCTTCTTTGCTATTCCATACTCAACAAGCAACCTTCCAGTGAGTTACTGTGGTTTCACCTTTATTTTGTAACAAGAGAGAAAGCTATAGCCTGTTTCTCTCAGCAATTATACTTCACCTTATAGTTTAGTCTACTTAGCTTACAGTTTCATCCACCTTCTCTTGTGATTTGGAGATCCAAAATCTGATATTGAGGGACAGATCATCTTTACTAATTGTTTCATTCAGTAGTATTTATTGAACACTGTATGCCAAGTCCCGTTCAAGGCATTTGAGGTACACAAGCTAATGAGACAGACAGAGTCTGTACTGGCAGAAGCAAGTTTCCAGATATACAGGACTGTCAATCAATCCTGGATGGGCCGTGGCCCCCATTATGACATCACTTCATAGCAAGAGCATCCATGGCAGGCACTCTCTGGGGAGATGGTCCACTGTGGTCTGGCCATGGTTTCCTCATCCTGCCCTGGAGTAACCTGGAGCATGTGTGGCCCCCAGCTTTGACCGTGGCCAATGTGGACAGATAGAAATTTAGAATCGTCTTTTTAAAGAAACAAATGAACATTCTACAACTGAAAAATATGGTATCCAAAAGTAAGAAGTCTTCTACCTGGTTTAACAACAGTGTGGACATAGTAAACGCAGGTTGACCTCGAAGACAAATCAGTAGGAAATACAAACTGAAGTACAGAAAAAACAAATAATATAAAGAACAGAGAAGAAGGGAGATTTGAGGCACAGTCGAATGTTGTAACATATGTGCAATTAGAATTTGCCCCCCAAAAAGAAGGATAGAACAGAAGCAATAAATGAAAAAGTAATGTTTGTTAAGTTTTCCAATTCAGACGAAAAACACGAAGCCACAAATTCAAGAGCTTCACCGAGGTTCAAGAAGAATGAGGTCCAGACACATCAGCGTCAAAATGCTGAAAGTCAAAAGGAAAGTCTTACTAGATTTTTTTAAAAAGCACATTTCCTTCAGGGTAACGAAAAATAAGAAAGACTACTGAGTCTCTCAGCAGAAACTGTGAAAGCCAGAAGGAGCTGAATGGCATCTTGAAGGACTGGAAAAAAATAACTACCAATTTAGAATTCAGATCCAATGAAAATATCCTTCAAAACTGAAAATAAAATAGAGATATTTCCAGACAAACAAAATCTGAGAGGACTTATCAGCAACAGACCCACAGTATGAAAATACTAAAAGGATATTATTCTTCAGGCTGAAGGAAAATTAGTTCAGATGAGAGAACAGCGAGGTAAAAGAAATTTTAAGCTCTGAAAAATTTAAATATTTGGGTAAATATAAAATGCTAATTACTCTTAAAATAATCTGGTTTTTAAAGCAAGAAGAGTAAGAGTCATGTGTGTCTATACCATATATACAAACAAAATATAGATCAGCAGCAGAAGAAAAGGCTGCTGCTGCTGCTAAGTCGCGTCAGTCGTGTCTGACTCTGTGCGACCCCATAGACGGCAGCCCACCAGGCTCCTCCGTCCCTGGGATTCTCCAGGCAAGAATACTGGAGTGGGTTGCCATTTCCTTCTCCAGTGCATGAAAGTGAAAAGTGAAAGTGAAGTCGCTCAGTCGAGTCTGACTCTTCACGACCCCACGGACTGTAGCCTACCAGGTTCCTCCATCCATGGGGTTTCCCAGGCAAGAGTACTGGGGTGGGATGCCATTGCCTTCTCCCGAAGAAAAGGCAGATAGCAGTAAACAGACTTGTGGCATTATTGCATTTCTTAGGAAACCATGAAGGGCTAATATAAGGTAAACTGTAATAAGCTAATGATGTATTTTGTAATTTTTTAAAATGATACTAAACTATATAACAAAAGAGTGATAGCAAAGATAAGTAGAAAAATAAAGATTAATTGAAAAGAATACAGGAAAGAAAAAATAGGAATAAAAATAAAAGTAAATTAATAAACAATAAAAAGAAAGGAAATACAAATATGATAGAATTAAAGTCAACCAAATCCATAATTACATGAAATGAAAACAGACCAAATGTTCTAATGAAAAGACAATAATTTCCAAGCTGGAAAAAACCAAACTCTGTGCTGTTTATAAGAAGCACAATTCAGTTCAGTTCAGTCACTTAGTCGTGTCCGACTCTTCGTGACCCCATGGACTGCAGCACGCCTGGCTTCCCTGTCCATCACCAACTCCTGGAGCTTGCTCAAACTCATGTCCATCAATTCAGTGATGCCATCCAACCATCTCATTCTCTGTCATCCCCTTCTCTTCCTGCCTTCAATCTTTCCCAGCACCAGGGACTTTTCTAATGAGTTGGCTGTTTGCATCAGGAGGCTAAAGTATTGGAGTTTCAGCTTCAGCATCAGTCCTTCCAATGAGTATTCAGGGTTGATTTCCTTTAGGATGGACTGGTTGGATCTCCTTGCAGTCCAAGGGACTCTCAAGAGTCTTCTCCAACACCCCAGGTCAGAAGCATTTTGCCTTTTCATACTGTTCTTGGGGCTCATGCTTTAAACTTTTAACTTTGATTGGGGTATAACCACTCAACAATGTTGTGGTAGTTTCACGTGAACAGCAAAGGGACTCAGTCATACACATACATGTATCCATTCTCCCCCCAAACCCCCTTCCCATCCAGACTGACATATAACATTGAGTAGAGTTCCATGAAGAAGCATACTTTAAACATAGAGACTAGATATGTTGAAAATAAAGGAACAGTCAACCATAAACCATCAAAGCACTAACCAAAAGGTATCTAGTATAACACAATATCAGACAAAGCAGACTTTAGGTAATAACCACCCTACGCCATTCAAACAATGGAAACTATGAGAGACTTTATTTTCTTGGGCTCTAAAATCACTGCAGATGGTGACTGCAGTCACAAAATTAAAAGACGCTTGCTCCTTGGAAGAAAAGTTATGATAAACCTAGACAGCGTATTAAATAGCAGAGACATTACTTTGCCAACAAAGGTCCATCTAGTCAAGGCTATGGTTTTTCCAGTAGTCATGTATGGATGTGAGAATTGGACCATAAAGAAAGCTGAACTCAACATCACTCATTATTAGAGAAATGCAAATCAAAACCACAATGAGGTACCATTTCACGCCAGTCAGAATGGCTGCTATCCAAAAGTCTACAAGCAATAAATGCTGGAGAGGGTGTGGAGAAAACAGAATCCTCTTACACTGTTGGTGGGAATGCAAACTAGTGCAGCCACTATGGAGAACAGTGTGGAGATTCCTTAAAAAACTGGAAATAGAACTGCCATATGACCCAGCAATCCCACTGCTGTGCATACACACTGAGGAAACCAGAATTGAAAGAGACACGTGTACACCAGTGTTCATTGCAGCACTGTTTATAATAGCCAGGACGTGGAAGCAACCTAGATGTCCATCAACAGACGAATGGATAAAAAAGCCGTGGTACATATACACAATGGAACATGAATCAAGGAACAGAGATACTGCATACAGGTAAAATGGTCTTTTGTACAGAATGAAATGGGATTTGGATTTGGAGATGTCAAGTTATTGATAGCCATCTGGGATCTTTGCAATGTGAATCAAATCATTTAATATTTGCCTTCACAAATCAATACTCTCATTTATTTGCTTTTATTTTCTCAATGGACTATACGTTCCTTGCCCATTGGAACATATATTATATTTGAAGCAGGTAGTTACTCATGATGCCTTGCACATTATGACACATGATGTTTAATCAAAGAATGAATATTTGAATGGATATGTAAAATATGCTGATCATGTGATTTTGTGTGTGATTAAAGACATCTCTGTCATTTTCTACTGAAAAATCCAGAAAAATTCATATTGATAGTTCCTGAAGTGAGTTTGAAGTGCTTATTTTGAATTAATGTGAAGATATAATTATTGCTAAAGTGAAATAAATTATAAAGATAAATATGGAAAAAGAAAAAAGAAGGCTGAGCGCCAAAGAATTGATGCTTTGAATTGCAGTGTCAGAGAAGACACTTGAGAGTCCCTTGGACTGCAAGGAGATCAAACCAGTCCACCCTAAAGGAAATCAATCCTGAATATTCATTGGAAGGACTCATGCTGAAGCTGAAGCTCCAGTACTTTGGCCACCTGATGCGAAGAGCCAGCTCATTAGAAAAGGCCCCGGTGCTGGGAAAGATTGAGGGCAGGAGAAGAGGATGACAGAGGACAGTATCGTTGGATGGCATCACTGACTCTATGGACATGAGTTTGAGCAAACTCTGGGAGATGGTGAAGGACAGGGAAGCCAGGCATGCTGCAGTCCATGGGGTCACAAAGAGTTGGACACAACTAAGCAACTGAACAACAACACGCCATTCAAACACCTCAAAAAAACAGGATCCCTGCTCCAGTACACAGCAGCAAAGCTGTATGAGGAGCCTACCCTGTGAAGACGTAGGAGGCAACCCAACATCCTCTCTGGAGTGGTGTGAGAGAAGACCAAAATGTCACCACTCCTCCCCCACTCCCTGCTGGGGTGGATCAGAGGAAGCTAAGTGGACAGTCAGGACTTTCACCGGTTCCCAGTGGTAACAAGGCTACCGTTACCTCAGTGTCATTGGAAGACCACACAGGGGAGCCAGAGGTCTCACCTCCACCCAGAAATAGAAGGAGCTCCCCACACACACACACACACAATGGAGTGGGGAATCTATTCTTCTACCTTCCTGACAGTAGCCATATAGCACATACACACAATTCCCCTGCCAGAGGGATGTCAGAGTTCAAACAGAAGATTTAAATTCAGAGTCTCATATCCTAATGGTCTTCCTGGTAGTTCAATTGCTAAAGGATCCGCCTGCAATATGGGAGACCTGGGTTCAATCCCTGGGTTGAGAAGATCCCCTGGAGAAGGGAAGGGTACCCACTCCAGTATTCTGGCCTGGAGAATTCCATGGACTGTAGAGTCTATGAGGTTGCAAAGAGTCGGACACAACTGAGTGACTTTCACTTCATTTCATAGCATAATACAAAAGTGTTTAGGTTTCATTGAAAATCACTAATCATACAATAACCTGGAAAATCTCAAACTGAAGGAAAATAGTAGATCCCAAGTCTGAAATGTCAGAGATGTCAGAATTATCTGACAAACATTTTAAGATTGTCATAATTAAAATCTCACAATGAGTAATTATGACGCTACTATATACAAATAAAAAAAAATAGAAAGCCTCAACAAAAAAGTATATGATACGAAGAAGAGCCAAATAGACATTTTAGAACTGAAAAGTACAGTATCCAAATTATTGGTTGAGCTCAGCAGCAGAATAGAGGTGACAGTGGAAAGAATCACTGAATTAGAAGATAGGACAATAGAAATTATCCAATATGAACAACAGAGAAAATTAACTGAAAAAAAAAAGATAAACAGAGAATCAGGGACTGTGGGACTGTTAAAAAACATCTTATATTTATGTCATCAGAATCTCAGAAGAGAAGGAGGATGAAACTGAAAAAGCATTTCAAGAAATAATGATTGAAATCTTCCCAAATTTGATAAGAGATATAAACCTGCAGATTTAAGAAGTTGAGTGAACCCCAAACAAAATAAATCTAAAGAAATCTGATCCGAGATACATCATAATTAATCTTTGGAATACTGAAGACAAAAAGTCTGGAAAGTAACCAGGGGAAAGAAAAATGACCCTTTACCTGTAGGGGAGAAAAAACACCTTAAATGACTGTGGATTGCTCACAAGAAATTGAGACTAGAAGAAAGGATACAATACTTTTTCAAGCACTGAAAGAATTTATATGCCACCAGAATTTATACCCAACAAAAATATTCTTGAACAGTGAAGAGGAGGGAATTAAGATGAAGGAAAACTAAGATTTTTTCACCAGTAGAATCACCCAGAGAGAATTTCTAAAGGAACTTCTTTAAATGGAAAGGAAAACCTGGACTATCAGAAGGGAAGAAAGAACTTGTAAGCAAAAACATAGGTCAAAAGAATAGGCTTTTTTTACCCTTTCTCAATTATGTTATTTGATTGAAGTAAAAATTATAATACTGTTTGACATGGTTCTCAAGGTAGGCAGAGGAGATATTTAAGAAAATGTTACAAATGATGGGGGTGTGAGTTAAAGGATATAAAAAAAAATTAAGGTTTTTCTACTTCACTCAAAATATGACTTGAATAGACTGTGATAGCTATACATATATAATGTAACACCCAGAGCAACTGCCAGAAAACTATACAAAGAAATACACTCAAAGAACACCATCAAAGTGAAATCCTAAAAAAAAAAGTTGAAGTCACTCACAGGATGACAGGAAAAACCAAATAAAGAAACAAAAAAAAATAACAGAAAAAAATAAAATGGTAGACTGAAGTCCTAATATATCAATAATTACATTAAGTGTAAATAGTCTAAATACAACAATTAAAAGACAGAGATTAGCAAAGTGTATTTAAAAATGTGACCCAACTATATCTTCAGGAACATCATTTGATATATTATGATATAAGCAGGTGTAAGTAAAAGGATGGGGAAAATATACCATGCAAACAATCAGAAGAAAGCTATTATAATATCACATAAAGTAGATTTCAGAGCTGAGAAAATTATCAAAGACAGGGAAGAACATTATATGTGGTAAAAGAGCCAGTCCACAAAATACCTAGTAATCCTAAATGTTCATACACCAAACAACAGAACTACAAAACGTAGGAGGCAAAATCCAATAGAACAAAAGGAAAACCAGAAAAATCTACAATTACGATTGGAGACTCAAAACATCATTCTCAAGAATTGATAAAATACTAGGCAGAAAATCATTAAGAAGGATATTGAAGAACTCAACAACACCAGCAATGAACAGAATCTAGTTGACATTTATAAAACACTCTACTCAATTCCCTGGTGGCTCAGACAGTAAAAAATCTGCCTGGAATGCAGGGGACCCAAGTTTGGTCCCGGGGTTGGGAAGATCTCCTGGAGAAGGAAATGGCAACCCACTCCAGTATCCTTGCCTGGAGAATTCTGTGGACAGAGGAGCCTGGCAGGCTACACAAATAGTCGGACACTACTGAGTGACTAACACCACCCAATAAAGAGAAGGCATATTCTTTTCAAGTGCCCACAGAACATATTCCAAGGTGGACCGTATTTTATACCATAGAACATATCTCAATAGATTGAAAAGAGATGAAATTGTGAAGAGTGTCTTCCCCTACAACAATGGACTCAAACTAGAAATCAGGAACAGGAAAGTAACAAGAAAATGTCCAGGCACAGGGAAACTAAACAGCACACTTCTAATTCATGGGACAAAGAAAAAACAGAAATAAAAACAAGTAACAAAAATATAAGATATAAAAATACCTGGGATACAAGCAAAGCAGCCCTGAGAGGGAAATTTATAGCCTTAAACACATACACAGGGGCTTCTCTGATGGTTCAGTAGGTAAAGAATCCCTGGTAACTGAGCAAGTCAGTCACCCTAGGCCCTCAGCATTTTTGCCATCATGGGTCCCTTCCTGGATGAAGAAGATACTAAAAAGATTACATGACTGGATTGGTATAAAGGCAACTATATACCAATAGGGGCTTCACAGGTAGCTCAGTAGTAAAGAATCCACCTACCAGTGTCGGAGACACAGGAGATGCAGGTTCAATCCCTGGGTCGGGAAGATGCCCTGGAGAAGGAAATGGCAACCCACTCCGGTATTCTTGTCTGGAGAATCCCATGGTCGGAGGAGCCTGGTGGGCTACAGTCCATAGGGTCACAAAGAGTCAGACATGACTGAGCAACCAAGTGCAAACAGATAACACTAGAAAAAAAGAAGAAAAAGCTCAAATTCATCAGCCAAGCTCCCACCTTCAGAACCTAGAAAAGAGGAGAAAAAAGTGAGCAAAAAGAAGAAAATAAAGAGCAAAAATCAGTGAAATTGAAAACAGAAAAACAGTAGAGAAAGTAAATAAAACAGAGCTGACTTTTTGAAAATTGTCAATAATTGACAAACCTCTAGTAAGACTAACCCAAAGAAAGTCACAAATTACCAACATCAGGAATGAAGCAAGGGTTGTCACCACTGACTGCAGACATAAAAAGAATAATTTAATAAAGGATACTATAAACAACTCTACACACATAATTTGACAACTTAACGCAAGATGGACCCACTTTCCCTAAAAATACAAACTGCCACAACTCATTTGATATGAAATAGATAAATTGACTAGTTCTACAACCATACAGAAGTTGAATTGTAATTAAAACAATTCCCCACGTAGAGTCTCCAGGGCCAGATGATTTACTGGAGAATTCTACCAAATACTCAAAGACAGATCAACTCCAATTCTACACAGTCATGTCCAAAAAACAGAAGAAGAAGGAATACTTCCCAATTCATTTCATAACAAGCTAGTATTACCCTTAAATGAAAACCAGACAAAGACAGTACCAAAAAAAAGAAAGCTGTAAGCCTGTATCCCTTGTGAATATAGATGCAAAATTCCTTAGCAAAATATTATCAAGTAGAATGAAACAATAAAGAAAATTATAAACCATGACCAAATGGAGTTTATTCCAAGAATGCAAACCTCCTTCAATATTTGAAAATCAATAATGGAATCAACTATATTAATGGGCTAAAGAAGAAAAAAAATCACATGATCATGTTTATTGATACAGAAAAAGCATTTGACACAATTTAACACTCACTCGTAATAAGTTGCTCTGAAAAGTTGAAATAGAGAACTTCTATAAGGTGATAAACTTACAAAAACACCCACAGCTAACTTTTTACCTAACAGTGAAAGACTAAATGTTTTTTTCCTAAGACGGGGAATAAGGCCAGTGTGTCCACTCAGTACACTTTCATGAACATAGTGCTAGACATGTTAGCCAGTGCAGTAGGACAGAGAAGGAAATAAAGGAAACAGTCCTTATTTGTAGGTGACATGAATGGCTATTTAGAAAATCTCAAGGACTCTAAAACGTCCTAGAAATAAAAAAAAGTGCATTCAGCAAGGTTTTAGGATATAAGGGGAACATATAAAAATCAATCATATTTCTATTTACTAAATAAAAGAAACAGTCCTTATTTGTAGGTGACATGAATGGCTATTTAGAAAATCTCAAGGACTCTAAAACCTCCTAGAAATAAAAAAAGTGCATTCAGCAAGGTTTTAGGATATAAGGGGAACATATAAAAATCAATCATATTTCTATTTATTTATTTAGTAAATATCTATTTATTTATTTAGTAAAATAAAAGAAACAGCCCTTATTTGTAGGTGACATGAATGGCTATTTAGAAAATCTCAAGGACTCTAAAACCTCCTAGAAATAAAAGAAAGTGCATTCAGCAAGGTTTTAGGATATAAGGGGAACATATAAAAATCAATCATATTTCTATTTACTAGCAATGAACAGATAGACACCAGGATTAAAAATATATCACTTAAAATCACTCAAAAATGAAGTACCTAGGTGTAAAGCTAACAAAACATGTATAGGACTTGTATCCTAAAAGAACACCATGCTGATGAAAGAAATCAAAGATCTAAATAGACAGGCATACTATGCACATGGATTGGAAGACCAAATGTTGTAAAGATGTCAATTCTTTCCTCATCAGTATATGAGAATAATCCAGTTCTTATCAAAATCCCAGAAAGATAGTTATAAACATAGATAAGATTATCCTAAAATGTATATGGAAAGACAGTGAATCTAGAATAGCTAAAATGCTTTTGAAAAAAGAGAAATAAAGTAAAAAGAATCCACCCTTGGGATTTCAAGACTTGTTATACAGCCATAATAATCAAGATTGTGTGCTATTTGTGGAGGGTTAAAGCACAAATCAGTGAAACGGGAGAGTTGAGGTATACGCTTGCACAAATAAGCCTCACTGACTTTTGACAAAGATGCAAATGTAATTGAAGCAGAAAGGATAACCTTTTCAATAAATGGTGCTGGAGCAGGTGGACATCCACAGATTAAAAAAAGAAGAAAAACAACCTTGACTTAAGTATTACATCTTGTACAAAAATTAACTCAAAATGGATCATGGACTTAGATGTAAAATGTAAAGCTATAACTTTAAAAAAATATATAGGGGGAAATCTTTGGGATCTAAGGTTAGCAAAGCATTCTTAGAATTAACACTGAAAGCACAGATCCATTACAGGAAAATTAGGATTTCATCAAAACTAAACATGTTTGTGAAAGAGCCTGTTAGGAGGGTGAAAAGACAAGCCACAGATTGGGAGAAAGCTTTCGCAAACCATATATGTGATGAAGATCTAGTATGTAGAACACAAAAAGGACGCTCAAAACTCAACACTTAAAAAACAAAACAATCCGATTATAAAATGGACAAAAGACATGAAGTGGCATTTCACCAACGTGGACGTACAGAGCGGAAATGAGCACAGAAAGGATGTCTAACGTCATGAGCCATTAGAAAAAAAGCAGATTAAAACCACAAAGAAATCACTCCATACCCATGAGGATGGCTGAAATAAAAGCATTGGCAGCATCTGTTGCTTAGGAGGACAGGGACAAACTATTAACACTTTTGTATGATTGGTGGGAGTATAAAATGGTATGATCAGCACATGAAATTTGGCAGTTCTTAAAAAACCAAACATGCAACCGTGTGTGTGTGCTCAGTAGGTAAGTTGTATCCAACTCTTTGCAACCCCATGGACTGTAGCCCGCCTCTGCCCATGGAATTTTCCAGGCAAGCATACTTGAGTGGGTAGCCATTTCCTTCTCCGGGGATCTTCCGGACCCGGGATCAAACCTGCACAGGAGAACTCTTGTGTCTCCCGAGTTGGCTGGCGGATTCTTTACCACCTGGGAAGCCCATAGCAACTGCCATACAACCCAGAAATTGCACTCATGAGCATTTATTGCAGATAAATGAAGGCTTACACACACACACACACACACACACACACACACACACATTTGTTGTACCTTAATCAGTTCATAATAGCCCCAAACTAGAAACAACAATTGAAAGGAGAGTGAACTATTCATACGTACAATAAGCTGGAAACATTTCCCGAGAATTATGATGAGTGAAAAGCAAGAAAGTAGCATACTCTAGGGTTCTGCTGATAGAACATTCCTGAAAGGACAGAAGTTGTAGAAATAGAGACGGGATTAGAGGTTTCTAGTAAAGCTGGGATGGCCGCGAGAGCACCTTGAAGGATCCTTGTGATAGGAGACCTTCTTGACTGTATCCGCATCAGATCAATATCTTGGTTGTGACCTTGAGAGAAAATGCTGCAAGTTATTACCATTGGGAGAAACACCCTAAAGATTACATCTCTCTGTATCGATTCTTGGAACTGCATGTGAATCTAACATCATCTCAAAAAATTTCAACTTTCAAAATACTGAAAAACATCGAATATAGCTATGTGCAGCCACATACATGAATGTTGTAATCGTAATACTGATTGGAGGAAGCCAGACGTTGAAGCGTCTGTATTGTAAGATTCCATGTCCAGGAACAGGTGATGTGAGTCCACAGAGAAGTCAGAGGAACGGTCACCTACAGACTGAAAACCACGTGAGAAGGGAGTTCATGAACAACAAAAATGCATTCTGAATGTTAAACTGGGTGGTGGTGATGTGGTTCTATGTAAAAATTAAATGTAAAAAGTTTATCAACCAGATGTGACGATACTTTACATAAATTACGATGTAATAAAAATGATAAAGCATGGATGAATAGATGAACGGGAAATGGACGTGGAAGAGCGGAAGAGGACATATATACACTACTATGTATGAAATATATAAGTCATGAGAGCCTACTGTATAGCACAAGGAGAAAAGAGAAGGACCCACATGTGAAACAGATCACCAGTCCAAGTTCGATGCATCAAACAGGGCACTCCAAGCCGGTGCACTGGGACAACCCAGAGGGATGGGATGGGGAGGGAGGTGGGGGGGGGGGTGCAGGACGGGGGGCACACGTGTGCACCCGTGGCTGATCCATGGCAGTCGGTCAGTTCAGCTGGTCAGTCGTGTCCGACTCTTTGCAAGCATGCCACGTCAATGTATGGCAAGAACCACCACAATATTTTAAAGTAATTAGCCTCCAATTAAATAAATAAATTAATTTTTTTTTAAAAAAAAGAAGGACCCGGAGGGAATCCTGTGAAACAGGGAACGTGAGTCACGCAAGGAGCGTGAGATATGGTTAAGAAAGATAGGGGTCAGGCTGGGGGACTTGAACTTTATCCTGTGGGCAATGGGGAGGTACTGGTGCATATTTTAGACAGAAGAGTTCAACGATCAGCTCTGCCTTAAGGGACCGCGTTCCAGCACCGCCCTCCAGCCGTCACAAGGATCTGAGTGCGAAGCCCTTGGGCAACCAGAGGCCGCCTGGCATTTCTGGCTCCAGGTGTGGGGCCGGATGCTGAGAGATGATCAGAACCAAGGACAAGCACAGCTGATTGTGCACTGGGCACTCTCACCCTTTGTCGTAAGCATCCCGGGACCCAGAAGAAGACCCAGGATGCCCGGGGCCTGCTGGGACTCAGGGTCCACGCAGGTGTCAGGGTGGCCACCTCACCTGCGGATCCCGGTGCTCATGAAGTCTCGCTGCTCCAGAGCCAGGTCCCACGATTGACTTGACCATTCCCCACCCCCCAAACCAGCTTCCTCGGCTCATTTCTAGAGCTCATTTTTCTTTGTTTTTACTAAATGGTTTTTCTTCCATTTTCTTCCAGAAAGATATAAAGAAGAAAGGCAGAAAAGGGAAGATGGGGAAGAAGGATAAAGACCTGACAGTTGACAGGTGAGGGGTGCACCCTGGGGGCGGGCAACCCAGAAGAGAGCCTGGGACGTGGCCTGAGTCCTCTCGGCCTGGCCTGGGAGAGGCACCGCCCCGCCCAGCTCTGTACACCACACCCTTCATCCTGGCAGAATTGGTGGGCGAAGCCCCAGGACCGCCCTGCAGTCCTGCACCCAGGCCGGCATCCTCAACTGAGGAGATGCAGACTTGGCCCCGTCACTTCTGAGGCTGTGTGATGTTTTAAGCTTTAAAATTCTTGGGGTTCTGAAGAAGTTTATATAAGAAATAGCATCCTGCTACAGCTTTTGAGGGAAATGCTGAGACTGCAGTCCTTGAGGGCAGACACAGTTCATATTCCCTGCCCGTCCCTGGGTCTGGCCACTGGGGCCCTTTATAAATGCTCCTTGAAGCAAAGGATGAGGACTCATCACAAAGGGATGGTGCCATCTCCTTGAGCTGCGTTGGCTGAACTTTGATAGTAATGGGTGATTGTAAAAGCTCACTTTAAGCTAAAATGGCCTTCAGTGCTTTAGCATTTGAAATAGATAGGGCCCAGGTTTTCAAACATTTTCAAGGAGTTTAATTAAAATCCCCTCTAAGGGAATGTCAGGAATCATTTCGAATGCATATACCTTTCTTTCCCATCAGGGAACACGTGACAGGTGTTGTTCCCTGTTTGGAGTGGTCCCTAGTTCCTCTCTGGACTTCCCAAGTGGTGCTCGTGGTAAAGAACCTGCCTGCCAATGCAGGAGACACAGGAGATACAGGTTCGATTCCTGGGTTGGGAAGATCCCCTGGAGGAGGAAATGGCAACCCACTCCAGTATTCTTGCCTGAAGAATCCAGTGGACAGAGGAAGCTGGTGGGCTACAGTCCATGGGGTCGCAAAGAGTCAGACACGACTGAAGCAGCTTAGCGTGCATGCATGCTTGTTCCTGTCTGGGTGCAGCAGTACCGTCCCCAACTCTACTTGAGAGAAGACCCGCGGGAGAGGAAGCCAGCTTGGGACCATCCACGTGGAAAGTGGGACCCAGAGCACCCCAGAGCTCACGCCCACCCTGGGCCCCCGACAGGAAGCCTCTGCAGTGTCGCCCAGCCTGGGTGTGGCCTCGGCTCTGGGGAGAGACGGCTTCCTTAGGATATCCCTGGAAGGAGGAGCTGCTGAGTCTCCATTGTTTGGGGAAAGATTCAAGGTCAAGAGCGGTGGCTGACCACTGCCCAGTCAGCATTCTGAGACACAGGCCCCCAGTTCCTGGGGAGGCACTGCCTACTGGTGAGCGATACTGACGCCTCCTGGGGACACAGGGACATCGTGGTCCCTGACCTGGAGGAGGGTCCAGCCCCTGCCTACACGCGGAGCCACCTCTGTCTTTAGTGACTCTTCCCTGCCGCTTTTCTCCCGTGTCCTTCCATCAGTCTTTCTGAGAAGATCCTTCTAAGTGTCTTATTGGATAACCACCCAGAGCTCACCTCAAATCTGCCAGTACGAGCCAACTACTAAGTTAACATCATCCATTCACGTTTAAAGAACCGCGCGACTGCATAAAGCTCTGCTTTAACCACACAGAGCACACACGTGCAGCTCATGGACCATGTCTGTTAGACAATGAATGCGTTCTTGGCATATGTTTCTTTACAGTTGAACTGTCATAAATGGGCCACAAGCAATTCTCTACTGAAATGAAGACCATTTTATGGTCTTTAAAAGTATTTTATTCACTTTTATACCCAAAACTACAGAAATACCTAGTAATCTCATTCCTGGAAGACTTTTTATTTTATTTTTGAAAGCTTAATGACTTTAAGACTTAATGAGTGTTACTCATTAAGTAGGATTCAGTTAGTGGGATAGTTCTCCACCAAGACACTGTAAGACAACTTCTGTTTCTCTCACCCACTTAGCATAAATCTTAAATCAGCACTTTTACCACAGTTCATAAGATACATAGTTTTAGAGTTAAACTTTTCTTATTCCATAGCAAGTGATGATGTCACTGGAAAGATCCAAGTACAGGTTTGTGTTCCAGGCTTCTTAAGATATTTGTTTTTAATTATTTTAGTGAATCTTCTCCAATTTTATGTGAATATTTTACACATATTGTTTGTATTAAACAAATATTCAAGTTCAAACCCTGAACTTGTACTTCCTTGATATGGGTCAGATACATCATCCCAAATTCCATGTACAGTGAAAAATTGCTTCCTTCTGGAAATGGCAACCCACTCCAGTGTTCTTGCCTGGAGAATCCCAGGGACGGCGGAGCCTGGTGAGCTGCCGTCTATGGGGTCGCTAAGAGTCAGACACGACTGAGTGACTTCACTTCCACTTTTCCCTTTCATGCACTGGAGAAGGAAATGGCAACCCACTCCAGTGTTCTTGCCTGGAGAATCCCAGGGATGGCGGAGCCTGGTGAGCTGCCGTCTATGGGGTCGCATAGAGTCGGACACGACTGAAGCGACTTAGCAGCAGCAGCAGCTGATAGCACACTATTTTAAATATATTTCATAAAATAAAATTTCAGTCAACCAAAGGCTGGAGTCATTGAGTTAACATCTATCCCAATAGCATTTGGCTTGAATCTCAGTGATGAACTTGCGTCTATTTTTTTTTAAACTTTAAACATTTTATTTTATATTGGAGTATCAATGTTGTGGTAGTTTCAGCTGAACAATGAAGGGCCTTAGCCATACGTATACATACGTCCATTCTCCCCCACATTGCTCTCCCATCCAGGCTGGCACATAACATTGAGTTCCATGTGCTGTACAGTAGGTCCTTGCTAGTTATGCATTTTGAATTGAGTCTTTTTTTAACCACCTTGAATCATAGAACAAAGAACATTTTAAACATAGTTATATTTACAGTTCTTCAATCTAAAGAAAGACCAGGCTGAACCAAATCATAAGGCTCCTAGAAATGAAACTGGAAAAGATGAAACATCTCAGAGGGCTATACTGGACAGTATTTGAATGTGATCTATCAGAGTTCCAGCAACCCAAGCCCCATTTAATTTCATTGGGAGTTTCATTTATTAAGGAATACTATCTTCATGTTTTTCCCCAATTAGTATAAATGGCCAGTGTGCTGGCTACATGCCCACGTCCCCACCTCAGAGCAGTGGTTTTGTCATCTGTAAACAGTACAGAAGAGCTTAACATGCTCCTAAAGAATTACTACACTCACAGCTTTTGACATTTTGTCTTTCACATTAAAATGATTTCCCTTATAAGCCTTTGTTCCTTATAGATATTTCTTTTAAACTATTATGCTATGGAGTTAAAAGGAAACATCAATTTCATGAAGGATTAATGATCTACTACAGCTTGCAGATGCTAACTGAATTTATAATTATGGGCCTGTTACATTACTATTATTGGGTAATTTCTAACTCATATTTGTACCATTATGAAGGCTGAGGAAAGGGCAGACTTCAGGAGTTATAGCTGGTCTCAGATGTCCAAAGGTATAATTCTGATTAATAGGAAACATCAGATATACCCATGGATGAGTGAAAGTATTGTCTTTAAAAAGCCTAATTCATCCCCAAATTGTAGAAACAGTTCAAACATCAATTTATTTGTGTACATACGAATGTACTTTGAATTAGATCTGGTTAAAGTTTTCTACATTTGTGAGGATTAACATAAACACTGCAGATTTGATGTATTTGCTCAGAGAATCGATGGTCTTCTTTTTCCCCAGGACCGTTGAGTCTCTGTATAAGGAACTCGTGGAAGAAGGTTTACTGATCCAGGCACTGAAAGTCAACCTCTCAGATTACATTGGTAAAGTACACCAAGCATGATGCATGTGTGTGTCGCATATGTATGTCACCCTTTGGGGTTCAAGGGCACCTCAGAGGGAGCTACGTTTCATCTGTGTTTTATCTAAAATCTGGCCCCTACTGGCTTGTAGTAAATGTTTGTTGGGTTGAATTGGTTTGACCTCTTCCTGCGCTGGGATCTAGTAGGTTTGACTGTCTCCCTTAATGTAGGAGGAGCAGGTTTCCAAACCTACTAGGCAGGCTCCCTAGGGCATTCTTTCTGGCTGAAGCTGAATTGAGGAAATGAAGAATTGTTCATGCTCTCATGATTATCAAAATGCCCTAGAGGCAGCACCTGGTACTTCCAACACAGAGTCCTTTTACGAGAAATTCCTTCCAGAATTCTATCTAGGGGTCACCATGGGAGTAATAGGGAGGAATGCGCTCAACCGCTCAGTCTTGTCCGACTCTTTGTGACCCCATGGACTATAACCTGCCAGGCTCCTCTGCCCATGGAATTTCCCAGGCAAGAATACTGGAGTGGGTTGCCATTTCCTACTCCAGGGGATCTTCCCGACCCAGAGATGGAACCCACGTCTCTTGCATCTCCTGAATTGGCAGGCAGGTTCTTTACCACTGAGCCACCTGGGAAGCCCCAGTTAGGAGGAATGAGGAGAGGACATTTGCTATCACCGTCTTCAGCTGATGTCTCTCTCTTAATGTTTAGAAAAACAAGCCCGAGGACCTGAAAACGTATTTAAAGCTTAAAATCCTTCCTATTTCCTTCCACCCTAATACAAACGTCATTTTCACTTTTGTGCATCTACAGTCAGTGAGGACATTCTCCCACCGAACCGCAAAAAGATAATCACACTCAAAAATTTTTACATCATACAGTTACCTAATATCTAGTTAATAATCAGTTTTTCCCGATAGTCCTAATTATGTCCTTTGTAACTGTCTTTCTCAATCCAGAATACCATCCGTGATCATGGAGGTGATGGTCATATATCATTTTCATTCCTTTGCATGTCATGCTAAGTTGCTTCAGTCATGTCTGACTCTTTGCAGCCCTATGGACTGCAGCCCACAAGGTTCCTCTGTCCATGGAATTCTCCAGGCAGGAATACTGGAGTGGGTTGCCCTTTCCTTCTCCAGGGGATCTTCCTGACTCAGGGGTCGAACCCACGTCTCCTGCATTGGCAGGTAGACTCTTTAGAGCCACCGGGAAGCCTTTCATTCCTTTTATCTGCACCAGTTTACAGGCTTTTTCAGTCCTTCCCAACATTGACAGCTTTAAAGTGTCTGAGCTGTTTTACAAACTGCCTTTCAGCTGGGTTGGGTTGATGGTTTCCTCCTGACTTGATTTATGTTGAACATTTTTAACAGGAAAAAAATAGGCAATATTGTGTCATTCTCAGCCTTTCACACTGGAGGCATATTATGAAGCTTTGTCCCATCACTGGTGATGTGAAGTTTCACTTCCTCAGATCCCTCCATTGTAAAGCATCATTTTCTCCTTTATAATCAATGATAATCTATGGGAGATCCTGGAGTCTCTGGAGATTCTACTCCCAACCATGTTAAAGGTTTTAGCACCCACTGATGATCTTTGCCTGCATTGATGGTTGCTCTGGTGGTCATAAAGGGGGTGTGTTCCAGTTCTATCTCCTCTTCTTTATTTATTAGGTGCCATTCTTCTGGAAAAATTCCCCCCCACCTTCCTTTTAAAATTGTTGTGATATTAGTGTGGACACATGGACTCTTTTTTCTTTTTTTAATTGTATTGTAACCCATATCCATGTGATTCATTCCAGTGTTTACAATGACCCAGTTTCAGCCTGCGGGAGCAAAAAGGCTAACATTTCCCTTGGATCAAAAAATGATACTTTAATCCCTTTGAAATAGAGACACATTTCCTTCTTGGGCACTTGGAATAACCTTCATTTTTCCTAATGTTAGAAGATTTTACCAGGCTGTGTATTGAAATATGTATTGGGTTTCTATTTATTTCTTGTTTCTTCTTCAAGGACTGTAGGATTTTTTCCTGGATTGCCTTGATTATGTTCTGTTAATTCTGTTTATATGAAAAAATACCACTGTTAGCAGAAGTCTATCTCTTTACTTACAGTTGAGATCTCTGAGTTCTGTCTGCTTTCTCCCTTCATATCATGTCTTTTATCGCTTCACTGAATTCCTGGTATTAGTACAGAGCCTGGCAGATGGTAGAGTCTTAAAAGAATTGTTGTTGTTCAGTTGCTAAGTCGTGTCTGACTCTTTGCGACCGCATAGACTGCAGCACGCCAGGCCTCCCTGTGCTCCATTACTTCCCAGAGTTTTCTCAAACTCATGTCCACTGAGTAGTCAGTGATGCCATCCAACCATCTCATCCTCTGCTGCCCCCTTCTCCTCCTGCCCTCAATCTTTCCCAGCATCAGGGTCTTTTCTAAAGAGTCAGCTCTTCACATCAGGTGGCCAAAGTATGGGAGTTTCAGCTTCAGCATCAATCGTTCCAATGAATATTCAGGATTGATTTCCTTTAGGATTGACTGGTTTGATCTCCTTGCAGTCCAAGGGCCTCTCAAGAGTCTTCTCCAGATCCACAATTCGAAAGCATCAGTTCTTCAGTGCTTGAAGAATTAATGGGCGTATTTCTCACCTTCTTCTTGGTTTCTTACCCATCTTGGACTTTCTCAGTGAGCTCTTTTGTCAGTTTCTGGATAGCATCTTAAAGTTGCCTGAGGTTAAAGCAGATAGAAATCAGCCTCTGAAGAGTGACCTCAAATGGAAACCACCCAGTCCAGCAAAACAGTCAAGCTGCCTCCAGGCTTGGCTCCCTCTTGCCTTTTCCATGTTTTTCTCATTTCTCACAGTTAAGGTTCTTATCTTGAAAAGGTGGCAGTGGATCCTCCCAGATCCCCGCATAAAAAATAGACAAAGCAAAAGCCCACGGACAGCATTTACACCAAAACAAAATGACCCAAGTGTCCTTCAAAGCCCAAAGTACCAGCCACTGGGGACAAAAAAAACAGAAGAACCCCAAAGTAGCCAGCAAGCACTCCCTGGAGAGCAGAGCGGACCCAGGTAGTAACCGCCGCCAGAACCGGGAGGGGTTTGCCCGCTGCACCAGCAGATGCATGACAATGCGCAGCCTCAGAAAGTCTGAACAACTGAGAACAGTCCAACCTCTGGACACTCTTGAAGTTGACCCTTCAAAGACAGGGCCTTATACTGCGAGGAAGCTCTCGGGAATAGAATTGAACTGGAACAACTGAATAGGAACAATAGAGATGAAGGAGAGAAAAGATCCAGAATAAATTGGGGGAGGGGAACAGAGCCAGGACATCACAAGAAGCCACCATGCTGATAACAGATATGAAAGCACAGAAGACAAAGGGCTCTATGGGGGCTACCCTGACCCCAACTATCTCCTCAGCATACAGGAGTATTAGCTCATAAATTTAAGCAATGAAAAGTTCAAGGTCAAAGCCCATGCAAAGCTTCTATTTAAAAAAAAAGGAAGAATAAGGAGCAAAGTAACATCACCGAAAGATGTGCTCATAGAACAGACATACCTGGAACCTACTCTTTCAAACCAAGCAAATAAACATTAAGGAAATTGTAGAAGGGATTTATAGAAGATATGTAAGAATACACAAAATGGAATTAGAAAAATGCAGAAAGGAGTCGGAAAACGAAATTACTGTGAATACAAGAATGAATAAAGTCAACAAACCAAGCTTTAAGGGGAATGAAATGTGAAAGACAGAAATTTTTAAAATAGAACTAGAAGTGAAAAGCGAGATTAAAAGATTTACAAAGAAAGCAACAAACACTAAAGGTAGGCAAAGAAAATCCACACAGGCAGGCAAAGATAATACACATCCCTGAAGAGGAAAACCAAAGCAAAGGCAGAGAGCACATACCGAGAGTTTTTATTCATGAAAAATTTCCCAAAACAGAAGTGGAAACCACATAATGGATGATTATACTTTGTATGTGGGACCATCAACTCCAATGGACCAACACCAAGACGTATTCTAATAAAAGTACCAGACTTAGGGAAGGAGAAATACCTTTGGGCATTACCCCTTCTCCTTTTCTGGCTCAAAGCTGGACAAGCAGGGCAGGTTGTCTGTGCTTCACCAATTCCCCATCCAGGCTGGAGTTGTTTGGGGGTGCTTAGCATGTGTCAATCCACTCTCTTCTCAACACCACACAAATCCCAAAACCCACTAGGGTCATAGCCGCTAAGACTGAAAGAGACTCGGAAGAGAGGACATTCAAGTTCGTCATGTCTGGCCCCCCAAGGCTCAGCTCCCAACACTCCCCCCTGCCACCGCCTGGTCCCTTGCTCTGCCCCTCCACATCTGCCCAGCTCTGAGCACTGGCCCTGTGTCCGAAAGCCAGCTCCCACTACAGGCTCAGGTATGCCAGAGATACCTTACCCTTTATATCACTGTCATTTAGCATCACAGCTGCTAAGCTGCGAGGTTATTCAAACGCAGTCCTTCTTACAGCGACATGCTTTATTTTCTTGGGCTCCAAAATCACCGCAGATGGTGACTGCAGCCGTGAGGTTGAAAGACGCTTGCTCCTTCTAAGAAAAGTTATGACAAACCTAGACAGTATATTAAAAAGCAGAGACATTATTTTCCCAACAAAGGTCCATCTAGTCAAGGCTATGGTTTTTCCAGTAGTCTTGTATGGATGTGAGAGTTGGACTCTAAAGAAAGCTGAGTGCCGAAGAATTGATGCTTTTGAATTGTGGTGTTGGAGAAGACTCTTGAGAGTCCCTTGGATTGCGAGGAGATCCAGCCAGTCCATCCTAAAGGAAATCTGTCCTGAATATTCATTGGAAGGACTGATGCTGAAGCTGGGACTCCTATACTTTGGTCACCTGATCCAAAGAACGGACTCATTGGAAAAGACCCTGATGCTGGGAAAGATTGAAGGCAGGAGAGAAAGGGATGACAGAGGATGAGATGGTTGGATGGCATCACCAACTCGATGGACATGAGTCTGAGCAAGCTCTGGGAGTTGGTGATGGACAGGGAGGCCTGGCGTGCTGCAGTCCATGGGGTCACAAAGAGTCGGACATGACTGAGAGACTGAACTGAAATGAACTGAACTACGAGCCCCATCCGTACCCCAGCTATCAAGGCCCCCAGTTCCCAGGAGACATGCAAAGGCTGGGGAGCTATTCTGGTGCCCTCCAAGACACCACGGCTCCCACGGGGGGCCACTCCTGTCACCCAGTACAGTCTCTCAGCGAGGGCTCTCTCCCCTCCCTCGTCCTCCAGGACACAAGCCTGATGCCCACTGACCAGAGACCCACTGACCAGCTCTCCACTCAGGCTGGGAATGTCTCCCCGCTCCCGCCCTCTGAAGCTGCTGCCTTCTGGGATGCTGGTCCTTTGTGCCTCAGTTTCCATGATTATGAGGATAATAACAGCAAGTGCCTCGCTCTACTGTTGTGAGAGTTTAATGAGTGAGGAGATGGGGTACCCAAGGCCATGCAGGCACAGAGCTGGCTGTCTCCCTGTGTCACTGGGGTCTGATCTCTCCCAGCCTTCCGCAGGCTCAGGGTTTGCCAACAAGAGGCCTTGTGACTTCTTGGTGCCTCTGTTTCCCTCTCTCCCTGTGCATGTCACAGAAGCAGGAGGCGCCGAGGTGGCTACTGCTCGAGGGGAAAATGCAAAGGGGACAAATGCAGCAAATGCTCCCCTAAATTACCCTTTTCATACTGTCCAAGGGGTTGTCCAAGCAAGAATACTGTAGTGGGTTGCCATTTCCTTCTCAGAGAAGACTCTTGAGAGTCCCTTGGACTGCAAGGAGATCCAACCAGTCCATCCTCAAGGAAATCAACCCTGAATATTCATTGGAAGGACTGATGCTGAAGCTGAAACTCCAGTCTTTGGCCACCTGATACAAAGAGTCGACTCATTGGAAAAGACCCTGATGCTAGGCAAGATTGAAGGCAGGAGGAGAAGGGGGCGACAGAGGATGAGATGGTTGGATGGCATCACCGACTCAATAGACATGAGTTTGAGCAAACTCTGGGAGATAGTGAATGACAGGGAGGCCTGGTGTTCTGCAGTCCATGGGGTCACAGAGAGTCAGACACGACGAAGCGACTTAGCACGGAGTAGAATGGAAACATTAGAAACTGATTCCACCTTGGTTTCCTAATATTTTTTATTTCTCATCTTTTTGTTCAATATTTATTTGTTTGGCTGTACCAGGTCTTGGTTGCGGTATGTGGGATCTAGTTCCCTGACCAGGGATTGAACCCAGGCCCCCTGCATTGGGAATGCAAAGTCTTAGCCACTGGACCACCAAGGAAGTCCCTATTTCTCATTATTTTTTGTGTGCTTGTATGTTCCTGTTCTTTGCATTTATTTCCTCTTTCTGTGTTCATTCGCCGGGGCTGCTGTAACAGGTACCACAGTGGGGCGGAGGGGGCAGCTTAAACAACAGAAAATTACTCTCTCCCAGCTCCGAAGGGCAGAAGTCCAAGGCCAAGGTGTCAGCGGTGTTGGTTCATTTTGGAAACTCTGAGCTCTTCCAGCTCCCCCCTCTGTCCTGCTCCCTGGACCCTTACTCCCTGGAGGCTGAGCTGTCCTTGGGCTCACGTGGCCTGCACTGACCTCATCCTAGCAACTGGTGTCTTACCCTGGTGGTGTGCAGTCAGTCACTGGCGTCCCTTGGCTTCTGCTATATCTCCCATCTCTGCCTCCATCCTCACGTGACCTCCTCCCTGTATGTGTGTGTGTCTGTCTCCAAACTTCCCCTTTTTATAAAGGACACCCTCTTTTTGGATTAGGACCCACCCTAAGAATCCACCAGGGATTGAACCCACGTCACCTGCATTGGGAGGCGGATTCTTTATAATGAGTCACCAGGGAAGCCCCACTCAGACACATTTTAAATGTTTCTTAGAGCCAAGGCTAAAGGGAGAGTTTAGGCTTTCTATATCCTATGTGTAGGGCTTCCACAGTGGCTGAGTGATAAAAAATGTGCCTGCCAATGCAGGAGATGTGGGTTCGATCCCTGGGTTGAGAAGATCCCCTGGAGAAGGAGATGGCAGCCCACTCCAATATGCTTGCCTGGAAAATCCCATGAACAGAGTAGCCTGATGGGCTACAGTCCGGAGGTTCACAAAAGAGTCGGACACGACTTAGCGAGTAAACAACAAACACTCTAAGAACCTCAGCTTAGTTCATCTCCTCTGCAACAACCCTATTTCCAAACAAGGTCACATTCTGAGATACTGGGAGTCGGGGCTTCCACAGACGGATTTTAAGAGGGCAGGTCGACCCACGACGCGTTCCTGTTTCTCACCCTGCTGCTGTCCTAGGTCTCCTAGCCCTTTTTCATGCTTTCTGTCTCCAGTGCCTTTTCACCCACTATTTCCGTCTTCCCTCCCTCATGGAAGACCTCGTGTCTGCAAGGAATCCTGAAGTCTCTAAGTACTGAACGAGTCCACGGGAAAAGTCGATTACAGCTTCCATGCTGGGAAATAGCACAACGTAGTAACACGCGTTCGGAATGAGTCTCATCACCTGGCGAATGGTCCTTCCCTCTCTTGAAACCAGCACCCACCAGTTCAGCTTCATTTGTCCAGATAAAATCTGCTGGGGTCTACAAAACAGGGCACATCTGGGTATTAGTTTTGATTTACTTAAGCAGGGAAAGGGGGTCACTTTCGTATCCCCTCTGGTGTCATGTTTACAGCAAGAAGCGCTGGCTGAACAGTGGCTGCAGGAAGCCTTCCTGCTCCAGTGAAGGCGAAATTAACCACTCTTCTGTTTATTACCTGCTCATTACAGAGCATGGGGCTCCGAAGCTGTAAGGCGACCTTTCATCACTCATCTCCTTCTCCAAGACCACTGTCCTTGCCAAGGACTTTTTTCATGTGGAGGCTCTGAAAGGCTATCATCCACAACAAAACAGCAATCACTATCTAGTTTTTAACTCTCATTTTCTTAGCACTTGAAAATGCTTTAAAGCCTTCAATATTTTCAGGACTTTATAGGCACATAGATGCATTCATGTTCTTTTAGTGTTTTCATGCACACATAAAGGTATTGTCGTATGTATATAACATTGGGAGCTCTGCAAGATCCCAAGTGTTATGAAAAGAAAAAGAAAAAAAAATCAAGGAATTGTGATTCATTTATGGATTATTTTTTCTTCAGATTCAGGTACAGATCAAGAGAGAATCAAGTGAGCGTGTAAAAGTCCATCCTCATGACAAATGGAGCCAGCCAAACTAATTTTCCTGGTGACCTTATCTAAATTAGTTGGAAAATAACACTTCAGATTTATGACTAGTTACAATTAAGCTCTTTGAAGCCTTCTAATTAAACCTGTAAAGATTTATTTCGATATTATTCCTTTGGTAATCCTTTAAAAATGATAAAAATGTTAATGAATATCACCCTCAAAAGGAGATATTTCTGTTTATCCTAAATTAGACTCAGATCCTTCCTTTCAAATGATTGCATTTCGGGTTCAGATTCACAAAATTCCAATACAAATTTCACATCCATCTTAAATAAGTTGTTTTTAAAGTTTGTGCAAATGTTAGACATAATCTCTTGGAATAAAAATTAAACTAAACCTGTTTAATTGACTTTGTATGCCCTTCATTTTAGCACTTTGCTCTTCACATATGTAACATTCAAAGGTTATTTTTCAAAATACTAGGAGGTTAGTCAGACTCAACATAATTCCCAGTTATTGTAGTGAGTATAGAAATGTTTCTGTGGCTGGAAGTTCTTCTTCAAGCCTTTATCTAAAAAGAACACATGTAAACCCATGGCTGATTCGTGTCAGTGTATGGCAAAAACCACTACAATATTGTAAAGTAATTAGCCCCCAACTAAAATAAATACATTTATTTTAAAAAAAAGTTCTTCATGATGACTCTTCCATAATACAATTACATTTGCTCAGAAATATTAAATTTGCATTCTCTGTCCATTTTTGTTGTTGTTGTTGTTCAGTTGCTAAGTCGTGTCCAGCTCTTTGTGACCCCACGGACTGTAGCACACCAGACTCCTCTGTCCTCCACTGTCTCCCAGAGTTTGCTCAAGTTCATGTCCATTGAATCGGTGATGCCATCCAACCATCTCATCCTCTGCTGCCCCCATCTCCTTTTGCCCTCGAATTTTCCCAGCATCAGGGTCTTTTCCAGTGAGCTGGCTCTTCACATCAGGTGGCCAAAGTATTGGAGCTTCAGCATCAGTCCTTTCAGTGAATATTCAGGGCTGATCTCCTTTAGGATGGACTAGTTGGATCTCCTTGCAGTCCAGGGGACTCTCAAGAGCCTTCACTTGTTAATTCTGCAAACGACTGAACTATGCGGCTCAGACCGGCATAGTTTCCCGTTCACTCATCCTCTGTTTCTTTTCTCCCCAGGTGAGTACAGCTACCTGGGCACTAGCCTTCGCCAGGTGTCCATAGAGCCCATGCCTTCCCTCCTGGACGTCCGACAGCTCGTCACCCTGTACGGGATCCTGCCGCTAGGTAAGGGCCCCTCCTGCCTTGCTGTGCCTGTGCTAGAAGCAGAGGTGTCTGCTCGTGTCTTCTTGGTTGTCGTCAGCGTGCACTGCAGCTCAACTCTTCCTGCCGAGGATTGGGATTAAGGGTCGTTCCGCTGGATTGAGGCGTCCTGGAGCACCCAGCAAGGTACCGCCTGGGAAGCACGGCTGTAGCACCTTTGAGTGTCTGCTTAGCGTTCTTTTCTTTTTATTGCAGTACAGTGGTTTCACAGCGTCGTGTTAGTTTCTACCGTACAGCAAAGTGAATCAGCCACACATACATACATCCCCTCCCTTTTGGACTTCCTTCCCATTCAGGTCACCACAGTGCCTTAAGTAGAGTCCCCTATGCTGTCTGCTATACAGTGTGTTGTCATGAGTTACCTATTTCATGCTAGTACCAAGAGTGTATATGTCAGTCCGAGTCTCCCCCCGCTTTCCCCCTTAATATCCGTATGTTTGTTCTCCACATCTGTGTCTGTCTTTCTGCTTTGCAAATAAGATCATCTGTACCGTTTTTCTAGATTCCACGTATATGAGTTAAAAGTGAAAGTGAAGTCACTCAGTCATGTCTGACTCTTTGCAACCGCATGGACTGTAGCCTGCCAGGCTCCTCCATCCATGGGATTCTCCAGGAAAGAGTACTGGAGTGGTTTGGCATTCCCTTCTCCAGGGGATCTTCCTGACCCAGGGATCAAACCCGGCTCTCCTGCATTGCAGGCAGACACTTTACTGTCTGAGCCACCAGGGAAGCTATGAGTTAATACACAATATTTGTTTTTCTCCTTCCGACTTACTTCACTCTGTATAACACTCTCCGGGTCCATCCACGTCTCTGCAAATGACCAGTTTCGTTCCTTTTTATGGCTGAGTAGTATTCCATTGCGTGTACGTACCATACCTCCCCTACTCATTCCTCTGCCGATGGACGTTTAAGTCGCTTTCATGTCTTGGCTGCTTAAACTTCTGGGCTTAAATCCCTGATGGCCAAACTCTGGAGAAATGATAGACGAAGCAAGCCCCTGCCATTCAAAGTAAGCTCAGCCTGAGGTTGAGCTCACCTTTTATGCGGAGGCTCTGTCACCAGGGCCTTAAGAGAACCAGCCCTTCCGTGGAGCTCTATTTCATAGATCTGAAGAACCAAGACTCTGCCAGCTTCCACTGAGGTTCCGTCACGATTGTTCAAACAGACCAGTGTCTGCAGGACAGTCTGGGCTTGCCCTCGGGAATCCCTGCTGCCCTCCTTCACTTTGGTGTATGTGCTCATGACTTTGGTCTGTGTGTGACCCGAGTCTCTGGGTCAGGGCTGGAACCCCGGCCAGGCCCTGCTCTGATGACCATCCTGAACTGTAAATCGCCTTTTATTTAATTTGCTTTAAAGTGGGATGGGAATAGTTTGGACACTTCTTATCTTATTCCACTTTTCTTTCGCCTTTTTTGCTGCATCTCATGGCATGTGGGATCTTAGTTCCCCAACCAGGGATGAAAACCCGGCCCCCTGCAGTGGGAATTAGGAGACTGAGCCCCTAGACCTCCAGGGAAGTCCCTCAACTTTGACTTAAATAAGAACTTAAAGTTCAGGACTTGCCTGCTGATTCCACGGAGAATCTGCCTGCCAATGCAGGGGACACGGATTCCATCCCTGATCCGGGAAGATCGGAGCAGCTAAGCCCATGCACCACAGCGATTGAGCCTGAGCTCTAGAGCCTGGGAGCTGCAACCACTGAGCTCATGTGCGGCAACTACTGAAGCCTGCGGGCCCTGGGATCCGTGCTCCACAGCAGGAGAGGCCACCGTCGTGGGAAGCCCTCGCACCACAACGAGAGAGGAGTCCCCGCTCACTGCAAGCTGAGACAGCCGCTCACGCAGCGGTGAAGACCCAGCGCAGCCAAAAATAAATAAATGAATAATTTTAAAAAGAACCTAAACCTACTGGCAAGAAATAGCTCATTCTTCTTTCAACTTCATGTCAGAAGTAGTACGTGGAATTAGGGGTCAACATAGTGCCGTGCAAGCTGCTCAGTCGTGTCCGACTCTTTGAAACCCCATGGACGATAAAGTCCATGGAATTCTCCAGGCCAGAATACTGGAGTGGGGAGCCTTTCCCTTCTCCAGGGGATCTTCCCAACCCAGGGATCAAACGCAGGTCTCCTGCATTGCAGGCGGATTCTTTACCAGCTGAGCCACAAGGGAATCCTAGGGGTCAACATAAATAAGATGCATATATAACATAAACAAATACATAATCCTTGGGCATTTGCATTATTTGGGGTCAATAATATCAGTATACAGCCCTTAGATGATCCATGTAAGTAAACAGATGACCCTAAACCCCCATCACAGCGTGGTGGAAGGCAGTAGAGAGCCAAGAACACCAAGAGGTGACAAGATCTTCAGGGAACACCTCACAAATGAGGCTGTGGTGGAATTGCATCATTGACAGGTGAGAGGTGTCATCTCCAGGCTGCCTTGAGGGTCCCAGGAAGAAGTGTGCCCAGGAAGCATCCTGCCCAGACCCTCCTTTTGTCACTGAGAAACCTGGCGTCCTCGTGGGGGGTTGCCCTCCCCAAGCCGCAGACCCAGCAAGGCCTTTGTTCCCATGACCTGTTCGCAGGTTTGCAACCTTCCAACAAGTCAGACAGAGAAACCCGCTCCCGTGGCAGATTGCGAGGGCTCCATCTAAATACCATACGTCTGTAATAGCATCCGATTATAAAAGGAAGTGTGCGTGTTGGCCTGACTGTTCAGGTCACCTCTGCCAGGGTGAGAGATCCTTTGTCTGGACAGCCTCTCTCTGCCGTCGTGGAAACGGGTCTGCTTCATCGTAACACGATATTGTCACCCTCGCCAACTGTGGATGAAGCGTGCCTGGGTTATTTCATTTTAGAGAGAAGGTGCTCAAAACTACTTTCCAGCCTTTTGTGGCATGTAGCTGCTGCTGCTGCTAAGTCGCTTCAGTCGTGTCCGACTCTGTGCGACCCCATAGACGGCAGCCCATCAGGCTCCGCCGTCCCTGGGATTCTCCAGACAACAATACTGGAGTGGGTTGCCATTTCCTTCTCCAGTGCTTGAAAGGGAAAAGTGAAAGTGAAGTCGCTCAGTCGTGTCCGACTCTTAGCGACCCCATGGACCGTAGCCTACCAGGCTTCTCCATCCATGGGATTTTCCAGGCAAGAGTACTGGAGTGGGGTGCCATTGCCTTCTCCAGTGCTTGAAAGGGAAAAGTGAAAGTGAAGTCGCTCAGTCGTGTCCGACTCTTAGCGACCCCATGGACCGTAGCCTACCAGGCTCCTCCATCCATGGGGTTTTCCAGGCAAGAGTACTGGAGTGGGGTGCCATTGCCTTCTCCGGTGGCATGTAGCAGGCAACCATAAATATTCGTTCTGATGACGCAGATCAGTTCCCTGTGTCTTGTCAATCACACACAAAGAAAGAGAAGCACAGTCATAATTAGAATATTGATATAGTCCCAGCTGACCCAGAAGAGCCCAGCAGTAGACCCAAAACAGACTAGTGTGACAGCGGATGTTCTGACTGCAGCCCTCTACAGGATTTCATTCCATCCACTCCTTAACTAGTTAGTGCCAACATGTGCTCTGATGGTGTTCAGAATGATGGGAGAGATCAAACCCGAGTCCCAGTCTGGACTCAGAGGAGATGGACAGTGAGGTGGAGAGCTCAAGCCAGGGACATCTGAGGGACCCAGTGATTCGCGTCACTTCATTATCAAGGGTCGGGTTCACTCCACCCCCACTGACAGGCCAGACTCCAGGGCAGGAGAGACCAACACAGACGTAATGCATAACACAGGGGACTCTGCTGATTATTCTATACTCACCTAAAGGAGAAGAGAACTTGAAAAATAATAGGTACACATATGTGTGTAACTGAACCACTTTGCTGTACACCTGAAGCCAACACAACGTTGTTAATCAACTGTACTCCAATATAAAATAAAAATTCAAAAAAAGGACCCAGGCTACCGCCATCTGGGTCTCAGTTTTTCCCCTTTTCCCCTTGTATCTACCCGTCCACTTCACATTCATCTTCCCAAGCCTTCAAAGGGCATAGCGCTGTTGCTGACAAGCAGAGAATCCCCTGCCCCCTCCCCACAGAATGCCGGAGGTGAGTTATTGCAGGAATGTTCTTTAAAATTACAAGTTTAGGGAGAATGCTGGGGTGAGGGTGAGAGAGAAGTGATGTATTGGACACCCAAAGAGACCCGACAGCTCCACCTTGACATACAAATCAAAGGTGTCACCGAGCCGGCTGAGACAGGAGGCGTGCCCCTGGTGAGAATGCTTTCAACACATCCATCACTGTTGTCGAGACTGGGGTCATGCCGTGGAGTCATGGCCTTGAGGGATCCTGACCTAAGAACCACTTGTTGTTTTGGCAGGATCTTAGAGCCTCTGCTTCTGCCTTTTTTTAGGTTCTGCAGCCGTGCACGAGAAAGCCCCTTTGGTGAAATCCCTGCTGTTGGCCGGACCATCTGGGGTGGGGAAGAAGATGCTGGTCCATGCCATCTGTACTGAAACGGGAGCCAACCTCTTCAACCTGTCTGCCGCCAACATCACCGGGAAATACCCAGGCAAGAACGGCCTCCAGATGATGCTGCATGTGGTCTTCAAGGTATTCACCACATTTCCCGGCCTCCGGTTCCCCTCTTCCTTTCATATTACATTCTCAAATGCTGCAAGGTTAGATGGTTAGATGGCATTACCACCTCAACGGACATGAGTTTTGAGCAAACTCTGGGAGATGGTGGAGGACTGGGAAGCCTGGCAGGCTGCAGTTCATGGGGTCACAAAGAGCTGGACGTGACTTAGCAACCGAATGACAATAGTTTCCTTAAGTCACGGAGCACAGACCCTTTCCTTAACTGACATGCACATCCCTCTTAAACATCCCCTTTGCGTCCTCCGGTAAATTACTTTATTATTGCATCTCGCTGAGCGTCCAACACCCAGACACAGCTTCTCTCTTGGTAAGCACCCTACTGTGCCATTCAGATCAGCCTCCTCTGTCACGGGAATGTTCACATCTTCCCTCCTGCAGTGCTCACGTCTCCTTTAAAATTAAATCTTTTTTCAGCCCACCTCCCTCCAATAATGGCATCAGATATTTGCATTTGGGGGTATTTGTTCTCACATGGCTCTTGAATTGCAATCAGCTCCTCATATCCAACATAAGGAGGAACCCACAGCAATCTAAGCTGACCAGAATAGTGTAGATATTCAGTTACATAGCATCACAGACTCAATGGACATGAATCTCAGCAAACTCTAGGAGCTAGTAAAGGACAGGGAAGCCTGGTGTGCTGCAGTCCATGGGGTGGCAAAGAGTCGGACAGGACTTAGTGACTGAACAACAACAACAGCCCCGTGTCAGGTAGCAGGGTCCTAAAAGATGCTTCGAAACCCAGCGCTGTGATCTTAGAGAAACTCTTCACCTCCCTGGGTCTCTGTTTTATCATCACCAAAATAAAGGGGTCAAATCAAGCGATGCTGTCAGCCGTAAAAGCTATGATTCCATGACATAATTTAGATACAGATGGTGATGGATGGGTAGACTGTTGTTCTTGTTCAGTCGCTAAATCGTGTCCAGCTCTTCTGCGATCCCATGGACTGTAGCCCGCCAGGCTCCTCTGTCCACAGGATTTCCCAGGTAAGAATACTGGAATGGGTTGCCATTTCCCCCTCCATGGAATCTTCCTGACCCAGGGATAGAACTCACATCTTCTGCATTGAACAGGCAAGTTCTTTACCACTGAGCCACCTGGGAAGCTCAGATATATAGATAGATATTAATAGATAGATAGAGGCAAAATATACATGTATACATACACACAGAAGGATTGCCAAGTTTTAGAGTATTCTGACACTGAATGTATATTTATTTAATATTTATTTTTATTTATGTATTTTATTTGGCTATGCGGGTCTTAGTTGCAGCATGTGAAGCTTTAGTTGTGGCATTTGAACTCTTAGTTATGGCATGTGGGATCTAGTTCCCCCACCAGGGGTTGAATCCAGGCCCCCCTGCGTTTGGAATGCAGCATCTTAGCCACTGGACCACCAGGGAAGCCCCCACGTATTTATGTCTAATATGAAAACTGGACAGGATTTCATTTTCATTTGGTTTAGTACTTCAAGGTTGTCCTTAGGCTGTTCAATTCACATTTGGTTTCTAGAATGCCAGGTAAGTCAGCTTTGACTCTATCAAAACATACCTGTAACAAGTACTATCCAGTACATGGAGCTAGGTCTCAGCTTTGCATCTGCTTTTAGGGGAGATGGCTACACGTGGGCAGCTGCTCAGACAGGAGCAGCTCCTTTGCCGCCTTCTCCTAACAGACAAACAGGAGGAAGTGATGGCAGTGGGATTTCTTCTTCCAGCCACATGGACCCCACATTGTGTGAGTCAGGACATCTTGGGGCTTGTTTCTGTTTGACTGCGTTTTTTCCTGACTCTGTGCCACATGTTGCTTTTTCTTCATATTGTATCACTCTGTCGTATCATAATCATGCTCAGCCATGTCTGACTCTGCAACCCCATGGACTGTGGCAAGAATACTGGAGTGGGTTGCCATTTCCTCCAGGGAATCTTCCCAACCCAGGGATCGAACCCTCATGTCCTGTGTCTCCTGCACTGCCGGTGAATTCTTTATCCATTGAGCCATCGGGGAGACCTGTTTCTTCATATGATTAATAACTTTTTATTGTAGATTAGACATTGTGGATAATATGTTGTTGACACCCTGAAGCATGCTAGGCTTAGTTCTTACAGGCAGTTAAATTACTGGCTGATCAGCTTGAACTTGCGGAAGTTTTGTTTTCCATTTCATTAGTGAGGGTCTATTTTGATTTTGCCGTTAGTCCTGGAAGCTTGTCTTTGCTTTGAGGTTTCAGTGGGCATCTTGAGCTGTTTACCAAGCTCCTTTAACTTGGCAGAAGCTAAGGTATGTGCTCAGTTGTTTTCCTTTTCCAGCTGTTGCTTTCCACTTAGCTTCTTGGAATCTTCCCCCATGCATGCATACTTGCAAGGTTAACCAAGAACTTGGAGGTGAGCTGGAATTTGAAGCCCAACAGCCTGTCTTGTGGCCTCTGTGTATTTAACCACCAAGCTCAAGGCACTGAGTTCTTCAGAGAAAAGGTAAAACTCCTCCTCTTGCCCAGAAGAACGCCTCAGTGCACTCATTCTAAATGCCAGATTTTGTTGATGTTGTCACGTAACCAACAGAAGCACATGAGTGTAAAAATACTGGCATTTCATGAGCGTCTGGATGTCACAGACCTTACACCTCTCTGTGTTAACTCAGTCACTCCTGACAGTAGCCTTAGGGGGTGGGCAGTATCGTTATACCCATTTTGCTGATTTAAGAAACTGAGGTGCACGGCATCTAAGTAATTTTCCAGGGCTGCAGTGCCGTGAGATGAGCCTGATCAGTCTGGGTACAGAGGCTGCAGGCCTAACACCCGCATTATTCGGCCTCTGAATTAAGGCTCTCTTCTCCACCCACCAAAGGGCTCTGATGTTCAGACTCTAGGACAAAGCCAAGGGCATGGTTGTATTATTTGCTCCTGCTGCTGAGAAGTTTGTCTTGATATCAGACAAGCTGTCTTGGCATTAATTTGAATCATTGCAAACGGGCATTCCGTGGAGCACAAAATGCTGGGTGTCAGATCATCAAGACGTGGATACAGCCTGTGTACTCCACGTCGGAGGGCCTGACACACACCTCATTACGCTTCACCTTTACTGTGTATGTAAGTGATTAATGGAAGGCCCAGAGGTCTCAGGAGTGGGAGTCATTCAATTAAAAATCACGTGCACTGAGCCACGGTGCCCTGGCAGGACTGCAGAGCGGCTATCTGCATTGCAAAGAGGTACTTGCTTTTAATTAACCAGAGGAAAGCGGAGAGCCCCACACGTGGGCCTGTTACGTGGGCTGGGGCTGCAGGAGCCTGGGGGCAGCAAAATTCAGGTCTGAGGCATTTGCTCGAGTAGGTGAAATAACACCAGGGCCTGGCTCCTCATCATGTCTTCTCGTAAAGAATTCCTGTGGCTGCGTTCGTCTCTGCAGAGCTAAGAACGCAACGCTTAGGAGACATCGCTTCTGCCTGGAGGCGTTTTCCTCGCCCACAAAACCCTGTGCACGTGGAAACAGGCCGGTGAAACGAGTCTCTGATTTGTTTTCCAAGCACAAATTCAAATTTTGTACAAAAAATTTGAAAATAATTTAACGAAACATTCTATTTTGTTCTCATTATTATGGGAGGGTTCCTTTAGTCTACACACAATAACTCTAGTGCGTTCCTTCCACAAATGTGTGTACAGCACAAGTAAACAACTGCCACTTAAAATTCTCTCTTCCAGGAAAGCTAGATGGGGGAAGGAACCTACATCTGTTCGGTGGTGGTGGTTTAGTCGCTAAGTCGTGTCCGACTCTTGCGACCCCATGGACTGTAGCCTGCGAGGCTCCTCTATCCATGGGGTTCTCCAGGCAAGAATACTAGAGTGGGTTGCCATTTCCTTTTCCAATACATCTGTTTAGTTAGGACGTGTTAGAAATGCATCTAACAGTTAAGAACTGTGGGATAAGTGATTTTTTCATTTATTATTTTTGGCTGCGCGGGGTCTTCATTGATGAGTGTGGGCTTTGTCTGGTTGTGGCAAGCAAGGGCTATTCTCCAGGTGCAGTTCCCTGGCTTCTCATTAAAGCAGCTTCTCTCGTTGTGAAGCGTCGGCTCTAGAGCACGGGCTCCGGTAGCTGCAGCCCAAGGGGAGAAGTGATTCATATTTAATAGATATTTTTTGGACACAAGCTATCAAGGCAGGGTGCCAGCCTCCTCTGGTGTTTTGTGATGGTTGATCCGAGGATGAAGGAACGACAAGGACTCGAGTTGTCTGCCCAGGAGTCCAGCGCATGCCAAAGTGGCACATGCCACTTTCCCTTTTGATTGCCCCAACTCCTGGTGAGGCAAGAATTAATGTGCCCATTTTACAGACCAGAAAACTGAGGCTCAGAGTGCTTAATTTGACCAAAAGTACAAGAGAACTAAGGCTGCTCTTAGTTGGTGCTAAGGTGGCGCTAGTGGTAAAGAACCTGCCTGCCAGTGCAGGAGACATAGGAGATGCAGGTTCGATCCCTGGGTCAGGAAGATCCCCTGGAGGAGGGCATGGCAACCCAGTCCAGTATTCTTGCCTGGACAGTCCTCATGGACGGAGAAGCCTGGTGGGCTACAGTCCATGGGGTCACAAAGAGTCGGACACAACTGAAGCAACTTATCACGCACGCACAAGAGAACTAAGGGGCTGGCATCTGGATTTAAGCCTAGGTCTGACTCAAAAGCCGTCACCTGGTCCCCAGCTGGCCTTTGGGGAAGTGAAGGCTGGGTAGTCCTGTTGTAGCCATGCGTTCGGGAAACAAACTCACTCAGGAGGACACTGCAGATAGTGGAGTGCAGTTGATTATACCAGCGGGCCCAAGGCAGAGTCTCCTCTTAGCCAAGGACCCCCGAAACCTGACCGGTTTTTGTGAAAACCTTATATACCCTAAGTGTATGTGCTCAAACCCACCTCCCCAAATTCTCTGAAACTAGTCTGAACAAAGGAAAAGAAAGATACAATCAAAGTTAACTCGTGATTCATATGCCTTAAGCCTAGGAAGTTAACAGTGGACAATTATCAATAGGCCTGTGGTCATACCCCAATAAGCATAATAGAATTTATGATTCTATTCTGTTACATAGATAATTAGGGTATTCTTTTAGGCGGAGAGTCTAGGTATGAGCCCTGGGGCTCTTCCATAGTGGGGGGTCTGGCTTTCCAGTTGGTATGTCGTTTCCATAGATACTGGGCATATAGCTCAAAGTCCACAGTCCAGCCCAAGATGGAGCGCGTTCTGTCTGTTTCCTCCTTCAGTCCCTGGCCCTGTGAGCTCTGTGCCCTCAAACCACCACAAAGGCCATCCTTGGGCTAAAGTATCAGCTGGGGACATTTCAGCGTGAGAGGGTGAAGAAACTAGAGACTGTAGTGTCCTGTCGGCAGGTCCCGCGTGTCTGTACGCCTTCTGGATTCCCCCTTCCCTGACCCTCCAGACCGCCCGGGAGAAAGCCAGGGAGAGGCCAGGGCACCCCGGGGGGCAGGCCAGAGCAGGGCATCCTCTCTCCTGAGGTCTGGGAGAGACAGTGCTCCCTCCCTGGGGCCCTTGCTTCCTCCCCTTCCTCCTCTGTTAGAGACCTCACCCCCCGAGGGCTGGACTCAGAGGGAGGCTTCAGAGAGCAAGGCTAAGGCGGCCACTCGGCCAGTGTTGAGGCCACCTGGCCTGCAGTGACCTGCGAATCTGGACACAAGGGAGCTGAGATGTTGCTCGTGCCTGAGCCCCACCCACCAGGGCTCCTTGCTGGGCTCCCAGCCAACTGCCTGTGGCAGCCGGCCAAGGGATCTCACCCAGATGTGCTGGTGTAAACAGCTGGCCCAGGAGGCAGGAGAAGGGGAGCCCAGCCAGTTACGTCTCCATAGGGCATGGAGACCTCTACTGCTGGTTAATAACCCAAAGACATCGTGGATATTCGTGGATGATTTTAAAAATAAAACAGATGTATAATAAACATAACAAGTATGTTAGCCCTGCCTTTACAAGGTGAAATTCAGTAAGGACAGAGCAAAGACCTACACCTGACCCCCCGCCCTGAAACAGAGCTGCTCAAATAAGGGTGGCGGGGGTTCAGGGAGGGAGGCTGCTGCTGCTGCTGCTAAGTCACTCCAGTCGTGTCCGACTCTGTGCAACCCCATAGACGGCAGCCCACCAGACTCCCCTGTCCCTGGGATTCTCCAGGCAAGAACACTGGAGTGGGGTGCCATTTCCTTCTCCGATGCATGAAAGTGAAAAGTGAAAGGGAAGTCACTCAGTCATGTCCCACTCCTAGCGACCCCATGGACTGCAGCCCACCAGGCTCCTCCGTCCATGGGATTTTCCAGGCAAGAGTACTGGAGTGGGGTGCCGTTGCCTTCTCCACAGGGAGGGAGGAGAGGTGAAGAAAAGAGAGAAACAGGAGATAGCTGCTCTGGTGGAGCATCAGGTGTGGAAACAGAGGCACCAGGCTGGGAGGAGGGGGCCCGGTGCCCATGAGCCCTGAGTGGCTGCTGTTGGGAAGCGGGGCCCTCCTGCAGGGCCACAGAGAGGGCTTCAGGTTGAGGAAAGGCATCAAGGAGATCCAGCCAGTCCATCCTCAAGGATATCAGTCCTGAATATTCATTGGGAGGACTGATGCTGAAGCTGAAACTCCAACACTTTGGCCACCTGATGCAAAGAACTGACTCATTTGAAAAGACCCTGATGCTGGGAATGATTGAAGGCAGGAAGAGAAGGGGACGACAGAGGAGGAGGTGGTTGGATGGCATCACCAACTCTATGGACATGAGTTTGAGCAAGCTCTGGGAGTTGGTGATGGACAGGGAAGCCTGGCCTGCTGTGGTCCATGAGGTCGCAAAGAGTTGGACAGGACTAAGCAACTGAACTGAACTGAAAGGCATCAAAACCTCTTTTTTTTTTTTTAACCACAGACTTTCTATTTTAGAGTAGTTTTAGTTCACAGTGGCAGTGAGAGCGTCCCACACCCCCAAGGAGGATGGGCAGCTCGGAGGGGCGGGCAGGTCCCAACCGCGGATGCCCCGGGGTGCCGCCTGCCATGAGGATGCCCGCGGGCACCACGAGGGGCAGAGGATCGGCTGAGGGCTGTAAAGCATGGTCTGCACCTGCTCTTGCTTGTGGTGGGCAGTGGGGGTGAGCAGGGACGATGTCACAGGCACTAAAGGATTTTTAGTCAATTTGAAAACCCTTCAAGAAGGGGATGCCTTAAATGTGGCTAAACGGTGCCTGGGGAAGGTGAGCGTGGCCTTGTGCCCAGGTGTTAACGCCTGCACTTCTCAAAGTTGGCACAAGGTTGGGCGGATGGGCGTGAACCCGTCGTTTCTGGTGTAGCTTGGAGTGAACCAGGAGGAAGGGGTTCCAGGCGACAGTCTGGATGGTCTTGTAAGCCTGGAGCCTGTCACCCTCCAGCCAGCAGCCTCCTCCGATTCCAGCAGTGGTATCAGTGGGCTCCTGCCACCTGCACTGACCCACTTCCCTATGCCACCTGTCACAGCCCATCCGCTGCGCCTCCATCCCCAGCTCGCTCCTGGGCCTCTCCTCTGCCTCCGTTTGCCTTCCTTCCCATCAAGGATCAGCCCTGCCCAGCTCTGGACTGTTTAATCCACCTCTGCTCTTCCTGTGATTGACATTCACGGTTTATCCCAACTCACATCCAGTAAGGACGTGGAGTATTGGGTTGGCCAAAAGGTTCATTGATGTTTTTCATCTGGCGTAACGAGAAAACCAGAACAAACTCTTTGGCCAACCCAGTGACCTCTACAATTAACTGAAAGATAATACAGGGAAATCGAAATTATACAAATTATCGTCTTTAAATAATGGAAATAGAGAACAAGCCATCTTCACATATTAAATATGGAAGCAGAATCCGAGTGACTATAGTTTGGGAAAGTAAGCACCCCCCCAATCGCCCCCTGCCCCAAGTCTTCCCCAGTATGGCAGCTCCTTCCTGGCCACTGCCTGGCTGCCCACAGCCCCCATTCAGACACAGGAGGCCACTCCCTCTGCAGTCAGGGGCCGTGTTTCCCAACCCTCCCTGCTTCCCACTGCAGATGCTCAGCACATCTGTGTGGCTTGGATGGATGGATGGAAGGGGAGGCCAATGGCTGGTTAGGTGGATGGACGGTCCTTTTCAGTTTGGTAAAGATACAACCCCTGAAAAACGGACCTGGGTTTTCCTGGGGTTCTCTGTGGCAAGCAGAATAGCACCCTTTCAGAAAGAACTTCCACAGCTTCCAAGGGTCATTTGGGCAGATCTAATTAGCAATTCAAGCGTGCCAAACACAAACTGGTTTTCGTTGTTAAGCGATTATATCCCAACCCAAGAGAATCTCATCCTGATGGCGGATGTTTGATAGCATTTCTTTGGAGACTGCAAAATGTAAAATCCATAAAATTCACAGGAATGGAGAAGTGACTGTTGGCTAGACCTTGCCAGAACTTGAAAAAGCGCGTGTTGGGTGAAATGTATCTTTAGTCCGGAATTGATAATTCGGTAGGACTGCAGAGCCCTCTACTGGTGATGGAAATAAACTATCCCCGGTAATTCCGGAAAAGTTCCATTGTGGATTAATTACATTTAATTGCCCATGACCTCAAACTATCTGTGGGTAATTTACACGACGCCTTTCCATTACTAAATGAAAATTAAAAGAGCAAAGGATACCATTTTTCATTAACAAATTGGCAAAGAGTTTTTTCATTGTTAATACTTTGTTGAGAAGAGTGTGAAAAAAAATTGTGGCTGGAGAGTGTGTGAACAGGGCCTCCAGGAGGGCAGGTGAACTGACGGGTGAAAGTGTGACGAGCCGGCAGGCAGGTCCTTCGACCTAGCGGCTTCGTGGACCCAAAAGGCCCATCTTAAGCCCTGTTTGGTTTAGTCAGAAGGCAGAAAACCATCCAGATGTTCAAAAAACAGGGACTAGATCCATAAGTGATGGAGCTTCTTATTAAAAGGTTGTTGGAGAAATAACCTGCGTACAGAGTGAACAGGAATATAAAGCGGTGTGTGAAGAGCCATCTCATGTTTGCAAGTATTGATGCTGAGAAAAGTCTGTGAAGATAGGAGAGGACTGACACGTGGGTCTCAGCAAAGGGGGCAGAGGAGGCATGTCTGGATGTATATTCTGAAATTTTTACCGATACTCCTTTTGTGTGGCAAGAAAGGACTGAGTTTCCAGGGTGCGTGTGTTCAAGGTGATGCCACTATAGACATGCCCTGACTGGCAGGCACCCTGCCTGCACCCACCGTGGTCCTCCCCACTCCTAGCGGCTATACAGCCGAAAGGGTGTCTCCCCGCAAGGTCATCCTCTCCTGGGCTTTACCTCCCCAACACAATGCTGTCTGCAAGCTCTGCCCTGCCCACAATTCCTGGCTCTGTTGCATGCACTCCTCAGCTGCCTGTCACCTGCCTTCTGTCCCCTCCACACCACCCGTGACCTCCTGGTTGCCAGACCCTCAGGCCAGCACCAGCCACCATCGCCAGCTCCCTGCTGCCCTTTCCTGGGCTCTGAGACTGCTCCCTCTCCTGTGCCCCTTTAACCTCCCCAGGCTTCCCTTCCTTCTCTCCTCCACCAGCATCTCCACCCTGCGGACCCTACTCTGCAGCCCTGGGCTGGCCTCCTCCCCTCTTCCCGCGTCCTCCACCCATTCCCACGGCTCCACTGCAGCCTCAGAGCCCTTTGCAGCCCCACCTCCCTCCTGCCCACCCCCCAGACCCGTCAGTCTTCCTGCCTGGAGGTCCGGCTGCCCTCCGGCTCCCGTGGTCTAAACGGACCTCGTCCTTTCATCCCTCATCTGGCCCCCTGTTTGGATTCCTGGGCCCCGTCCTTCTGGCTTCCAGGCCTCCCAGCACTGGAAACTCCCTACTTCCTCATCCCTCACCCCACTGTCACCAGGGCTTACTGCTGTTGTTCAGTTGCTCAGTCGTGTCCAGCTCTTTTCAACCCCATGGACTGCAGCATGCCAGGCTTCCCTGTCCTTCACTCTTTCCTGGAGTTTGCACGTGATGCCATCCAACCATCTCATCCTCTGTCGTCCCCTTCTCCTCCTGCCTTCAATCTTTCCCAGAATCAGGGTCTTTTCCAGTGAGTCAGTTCTTTGCATCAGGTGGCCAAAGGATTGGAGCTTCAGCTTCAGCATCAGTCCTTCCAGTGAGTATTCAGGGTTGATTTCCTTCAGGATGGACTGGTTGGATCTCCTTGCTGTCCGTCAGGTCTGGCAGATCCTAAATGCCCCTTCACACTCATTTCCTGCCCTCCCACCACTTCTTTTCTCAAGTCCTCACCTCTTCTTCCTCCAAAAACCTCCTAACCTTCTCCCTGCCTCCAGCCTCACTTTCCAGCAAACCTCTGGGGGACACCCCCACCCCCTTTCCAGGAAACAGCCGCCAGCTGGTCGTGCTTCTCACCCCACCAGAGGGATTTGTCAGTAACACACTAGGATCGAAGGTCATGATTCGAGCCCCTTATAGACTCCAAACAGCTTCCAGGATAAAAGCAAGCTCTGTGGCAAGGCCAAGGCCTTTCTGACACCTTCCAGAATGACCTGAGCAGCCCACGCGGGCACAGCCCCGCCCTGCACCCCGGCTCCTGTCCCTAGCGTGGCAGACGCATGCCTTCCTCCAGGCTGTGGACCTTCTAGAGACCCTTGCAGGTTCTGTTTGCTTTAGCCCTCATTGGCACTCTCCACGTCTGCCTGCCGCCCTCATCCCCTTCTCCCTCCTTCTGTCGATGGTGGTCCTTGCTGACACCCATTCCTTGGCCTACCCTCCCGGCCCCACCTCACCGTCTCCTCCCACCGGTGGATTCCTTGAAGTCAGGGACTCCAGCACCTAGCACAGTGGCCAGCACATCAGAGCTCCTCTGTCGATGTTTTATGAATGGAAAATGAATGAATGGATTTCATTCTACAGTGTTGTTGTTCAGTCGCTCAGTCCTGTCTGACTCTTTGTGACCCCATGGATTGTAGCCCTCCAGGCTCCTCTGTCCATGGGATTCTCCAGACAAGAATATTGGAGTGGGTCGTCATGTCCTTCTCTAGGGCATCTTCCCGACCCAGGGATCCCACCCGCATCTCCTGCATGGCAGGCGGGTTCTTTGCTACTGAGCCACCAGGAATCCCTTCATTCTACATGTGTGCTTAGCCACTCAGTCGTGTCTGACTCTTTGCAACTCCATGGACCGCAGCCCCGCCAGGCTCCTCTGTCCACGGGGATTCTCCAGGCAAGAATACTGGCGTGGGTTGCCATGCCCTCCTCCAGGGGATCTTCCCAACCTAGGGATCCAACCCAGGTCTCCCACATTGCAGGTGGAGTCTTTACCATCTGAGCCACGAGGGAAGCCCTCATTCTACATACTGGACCCAAAATAATAAAAACCACTTTCCTCCCCACGACAGCCATTCAACTATTTGAAAACAGTTCACTTGCTCCCTGGAATCTTCTTTTCCCCAAGGAAAGAGCCTCAGGTCTTTCCATTCTTCCTGGTAGGAGAGGCATTTGACCTGGCAGGCCCCAGGTTTCTGTGCCCTCCTTCTCTGCCCAGAACTGAACAAGGTCCCCAGGCATCCCCTGAACAGGCTCGCCACGAGGAAGGTCAGAGAAATAGAGATTCACGCTCTGGAGGACAAGACAGACAGTGATGGTTTTTAAAGCCTTTCTTCCTATTAGAATGAAAGGTGATAGGAAAGGACACAGGCCAGGGGTAAGGAGATGCTGTGGAATAGGCATCTTGTCTCCATGGCAACGTGGCAGCTTGCCGCCTGGATGATGGCATGGGCCTGGGGTGTCAGACCAACCCAGGGATGCCTCCGGGTTCCACATGTTCCCGTGCTGGTGGAGGGAGTTGCGCGCTACTGACTTCTCTCTCCACCTTGGCGACCTCATGTATTAAAGGGGAGTGGGGGTGAGACGCACCTGGCTTCACACCTGCCACGTGGTGAAGGAGCAGCAGTGGTGTCCCGGATCTCAAGGCAACTTGCAAATGACCGTTCCTTGTATTGTTGTAGTATCACCCAAGAACTTGCCTGAGAAATGTTTTCTGTTCATGTGATAATCCCTGAGCCCTTCCACGGAGAAGGCAATGGCAACCCACTCCAGTACTCTTGCCTGGAAAATCCCATGGATGGAGGAGCCTGGTAGGCTGCAGTCCATGGGGTCTCTAGGAGTCGGACACAACTGAGCGACTTCCCTTTCCCTTTTCACTTTCAAGCATTGGAGAAGGAAATGGCAACCCACTCCAGTGTTCTTGCCTGGAGAATCCCAGGGACGGGGGAGCCTGGTGGGCTGCCATCTATGGGGTCGCACAGAGTCGGACACAACTGGAGTGACTTGGCAGCAGCGGCAGCAGCAGACCCCGTCCAAACCAGGTGGTCACCCAAGCCCCCCACACAGCCCTGGGAGCCCCAGAGCAGGTGACCGTCCTGAGGAAGGAAATCCTTCACAAGTGCATGTTAGAAACACAGGAAGTGTGGAATTCCCCACTGCTCTGAAAGAGGGAACAGTTCCTTAACGTTCACATTCGGTGGAACGTTGTGGCCACGTTTTCAAAACATTTTAGATAAGAGGCTGGAAGTAAGACTGCTGCTTTCAAAATTTCCCCAAGCTAAAAAGATGCCTGTGTTTCCAGCCCATCTACGCAGCTTACCTTGTTAAAAGCAGAGAGAGGAAAGGAAAACGGGGATACTTGGTACTCACACCTGCAATTCCCGTTAAGAACAGCTGGACTGAGAGAATGCAGGCACACAAGCAAGAGCCGGGGAAAAGCCGCTGTTTGCCAGCTGGACACAGGAGAGGCCGCTCTGCGGCCTCCATGAGCACACGAGTTAGCCTGGGACAGCTGTTTATGTGAAAATAGTTTTGCCGTTGGTTTTCGCTCTAAAGCTAAGATTTTTTTAGGAGGGATTGCAAAGAATAAAAATTGTGCCTTTGTTATTATAAAGTATCTTTTTTTCTGAGAAGCTGAAAACCGTTTAAGTCCAGTATCTCATTTTCTTATTTTCTTTGGGGGCTGGAAGTAGAGAAGCTTTTGACTTAGACTCCAAATAGCTTTGAGCAGAACAGTGGTTCCTTGGGGCCTGCCCCCGGGGCACTTGAGTGGGTCCCACTGACTGCAGTGGGCAGGCCAGCTGGAGAGAAATCGGGGGTTCACATCAGGAGCTGAGGGAATGGATGAACTGATGGGGTTGAAAGAGATTAGGAGAAGAGTGGACAGACTTGGGGATGGTTCGATGTAGCCCGTGAAGCCAGGGAGGGTGCCCGAGGGTCTGGCTCAAGGAAGTGAGGGGACCTGAGGGCGTGATAGCCAGCACCCTGGTCTGGCATCCTGCTTCTGCCACCATCTAGCTGAGTGACCTTGGACGGGTCGTGTAGCATTTTTGAGCCTCAGTTTCCCCATCTTCAAACAGGGATGGTGATGATGTTACCTGCTCCATAGAGTTGTAATTAATGTGAGTGAGTTATCACAGGTCCCATCCTCTGAGTAGAAGTGCTGGTCAGTGCTAGCCGTGACCTTGCGTGTGACAGAGGCCGTGTGCAATGCGTGTGGCCCGAGCCTGGCTCACTGGCTATTTTGTACGCTTCCCATCAAGCTGCCTTGGGTCCTGAGACTGAAACTTGGGGTTCCGGATTCCTAAGCTCTGTGGCTTGGGGTCTAAAACATAACGCCGACCAGAGGGTGGTTGGCTGGCACCGTTTCCTCTCTGAACATCCTGGCATGTGTGGGACTGGGCACAGCCAGCCTGGGGCCAGACCGGCACCAGGATCAATCTGAATCCACTTTTGTCTTTGAACCTGCATAATCTGCTTCCCTTGGTACGTAGTGCTGGGGGAAAACAGACCCAGCCAGTATTCCCAGTGACTTTTCCATCATTTATTAAATGTCTGTCTTGGTTTAAAAATCACACCTGCTGCCTTAATGATGTTTAAAGATATATAAAAATAGGAGTACATAACACCGCATTCACTGTGACTGAAGACTGCTTTTATCTGGCACAATTTTGCACAAAGCACAAATTGTTGCAAAAATACCCGAACTCCGCTATCATGGGGGCGCTTTGAAGAGATTGTTAGGTATGTGGCAATTATTCATGGGCCCACGGTAAGTTCCAGAGCTGTCACGAAGCCTCGCTCGCCCTGGAAGGGGCTCAGAGCCACCTTCCTGATGAAACCACGGCCACAAAGGCAGCAGGCCCACGGAGACAAACAAACGGGCATCACAGGGGCCCTGGTGCTGAAATGGGCTTTTCTCAAAATGAGCAAACTTGAATCAGCGTGGGAGTGGGGCGTAGGCTGTAATTAAACCTCGTGGCCCAGTTCCCTTCGTTTGCAGCAGGAAACTATTGGCTTATTTCAAGCCAAACCGAGGGGACACTCGGGGTCCTTGGAGCAGGACGTAGGGACCCCCAGGGCATCCTGACCACAGGGGCCCACATCCTGCAGCGAAGGAAGATGCAGCGCGCGTACGCAGTGCAGCCTCACGAGGCGCTGCCATCCCGGGGGGCCGTCCCAGTCCGTCCTGCTGTTCCAGGGGCCGGGCGGGGGACGTCAAGAGTGCACCCCAGAGGAAACGCATTTACAACCGACCGTTTCTCCTTGCAGGTGGCCCGCATGCTCCAGCCCTCCGTGGTGTGGATCGGAGACACCGAGAAAACCTTCTACAAAAAAGTGCCCCACGCGGAAAGGAAGGTGAGGGCTTCCCGGTGGATTCTCAATGGGGCCTTTTCCCTCCTCCCAAGGGGGCCCCGCCCCAGGGACCACCTCGATCTCTCAAGAAGGTCTTGCTTGTTCAAGGGAGGAAGGAAACGAGGGGCCAGCGTCCCTCTGCCCTGAGCGCTTGTCTGTATCTGAAAGGATCCAGTGTCTGATTTTTACGAGGCATAATTTAGAAGAAAAAAAAATGAAAGAAACGATAGAAAAGGGGGGAGGGGAGCCCTCAATCCAAACGTAGGCTTCACAGTGAGGAACAATCGAGAGAACTCTGCTCGGCCCCGGCCAACGGCGCACACAGGAGTTATTATTAGGATTTCCTATTGTTCATCATAATAAACAGCCAAAGGCCCGAAATTTATGAACAAAGACGGTGCATAGACCCGCCAAGCGCCCCCACGTTCAGGGTCCCCCCGGGAGCCCTCTGTCAATTGCTTCCTTCCGCCTTTTCTCTCCGTTCAATGGCTCCCCTCCCCCGCACTTCCCCTCACCCCCCCACAAATCACCAGCAAATTTCCCACAAGTTAAAAAAAAAATTTGCAGATACACATGATTGTTATTCCACATCAATTTGCACCAAAGCAAATAGTGGTTAACTGTGAATTCCTGATTAAATTCATAAGGATTTTAATCACTTTTGATCCTTATGTATTATACATCATTTTTAGCAGGTAGAGGTGATTTGGATAAAGAATGAAAGCTCAATCTTTTCTTCCCCAAATGAGCCTTGATTGCCCTGTCATTTTGGGAACTCTTAAGAGGACTCATTTATTATTTAATCTGGGAAGCTGGTAGGTAGCTCCCTCTGCTGGCGAAGTTGCTACATTAAAAATGTCCACATGCAGTAAAATACTCCAATAAAAATTAATTTTTAAAAAATAATAAAATTGTAAAAGTTCACATAGATGTGAACTTGAAGGCAGTTGCTACAGTAAGTCTCAAGAGAGATGAAAGGCAGTGTTTAATCCAAGTGGTCACACACTTCATGTCATCGGAAGTGCAGTCTCTTTAGTGGGCAAGGGATCTCCTGCTGGGCATCAGCCTGGAGAATATGAGAATTCAGGAGAAATGTGTCCCGGGCCTTCACCTTAGCTGGCTGTGTGTCCCTGAGCAAGTAAGTTAACCTCTCTGAGCCTCTACCCCCTTAGCTGGCTAAAGGGTTGCAGAGAGACCAGCCTCTGAGTTCACAAAGCCCCCCTCACAAGTCCTCTCCCAGGACCCTGTCAAGCTGTCAGGTTATCAGCAACAAATACCTCTGCTCACCTGTACACCTGCGTGGAGGGAGACTAAGAGGGATGAGCAAGCCCGTTTGAGAGCCAGAGAGGGACGGGCTGGTAGGCTTTGAGGGAGTGCTGACCTCAGGGAATAAATGTGGATTCAGCAGACACCCCCCCAGCAAGGGGGGTCAGCGTGAAGGGGCCCTTTTCTTGCTTACCTCGAGCACAGGCTGTGGTCCCCACAAGTATGGTCACTGACTAGTCTCGTTCCTGTAGAAGATGAAGGCCTTTGGTGGCATAGTCTTTGTCGTGGACAAATCGCACGTTTATTCTGTCCGTCTCTGCATTAGAAAAGTCTGTCGTCTGTCAGGGGAATTCACTGCACTGGAGACTGAGTCACAGTCTGGGGAAATCCCAGGATGCCTGATGAATACAAACAGAAGGGTCCCCAGGTCCCCAAAAGTCCACAGGACCGGCTGGGCTGCCTGAACCAGCCCAGGCAGAGTTGCTGGGGGTGGGAAGGGGCATGCAGACCCCCCCGGCTCTGCGGGGGCCCCAGCTTCAGTGCCCCACCTGGAGGAGAGCCACCCTGCAAGCATCTTCTGGCCCCAAGTCCTGTGCCTGCCCCCCAGGCGGCGGGGTTCCTGCTGCCTCCTGCCTCCTGGGCCAGCGCCGGCCCTCTCTCCTCTGCTTTCCTCCCCGCCCCTGACCACTGACTTCCATCCTTGCCCAAGTCCCCTGGCCACCAGGGCTCGGGGCGGCCGTGAGCACTGGACAGTCACTCTCTGACGATGACCACCGAACGCCAAGGGCGTTCACTGCATCCACAGACGAGAGACTCCAACTTGCATCACTTGGCCGCCCAAGGACCCCAGCGTCCTAACTACCACTCGGCCCAGCCTCTGTCCAAACACTCCCCATGCCCAAGGCACTGAGACCTACAGAAGCATGTCCAGCTGCAGAGAATCTCCTGGCGGCAGCCCAGGGGGTTCGAGGGGGTTCCAGAAACACCCCTTGGGAAAAGCTCTCACCCACAGGGACTAATTCCACCCTCGATGCCTCCACCTCTGGGTCAAGGCCCTTTCGGAGGTACAGTGTGGAGACGGGCCCAGTCCTAAGAGGTGACGGCTCCTGGTGCAGAGGTTCGGGGCGCAGGGACCCTGCGGGCTACTGCAGCAGACAGCAGAGGCCCAGGGGGCACAAAGCGTAGGTCTGGAAGCACTCAGCAGCCCTGGGGAGAAGGAAGGCGGCTTTCCCCTGTTTTGCATGTGCTCAGTCGTGTCCAACTCTTGGAGACTTCGTGGACGGCAGCCCGCCAGGCTCCTCTGTCTATGGGATCCTCCAGGCAAGATTACTGGAGTGGGTAGCCATTTCCTCCTCCAGGGGATCTTCCTGACCCAGGGAATCGACCCCATGTCTCTTGCATCTCCCACATTGGCAGGCAGATTCTTTAGGAAGCCCTAAGCCAGAGAGGGCGCACCACTGGTCCTGGGCAGCTCTGGGACTCAGACGCAGGCCCCTTCTTGGCACCTGGCTGTCCGCACTGGCCTCCTGTTCTGCCCTCTGGGCTTCTACTACCCCTGTGTCCTTCCTCTTCAGCCCCAGGGCTGCTCCAGACCACGTCCTGAAGACTGCCTGGGGGACCCTCCAGTCTCAGAGCCAACGGTGCTGGGCTCCGGAGCCCCCTGGCACCCCAGTTCTCCCCCTGACGACGTCCTCAACGCCAAGCCCCCAGTCAGCAGGCGGATGCTGGGGACAGTGCCCTCGCCTCCTCTCCCAGGAGGAGGGCCGTGCTCCCCACCGTCCTCGCCTCCCCATCAGTCAGTTGTTGGTGTACAAGATGAAGGCAGTCCAGCGTGAGGCGAGACGAGACGCTGCTGCGTTTTCTGCTCCGTTACCCTCGTGGCCACAGCACGCGGGAGCCCTCCCCACATCTCGGTCAGGCCTCCACGAGAGCTGGGTCGGGCCTGGCTTCTGTCGTGGTTTGGTGGAGCTGACTGCAGAAAAGCAAACGGGGACTGCCACATGCACGTCAGACACGAATTTGAAATCGCCTGCAACAATAAGGTGGGGCAGGCCTGGCAGGTCCCGCCATAAGGGCATCAGCCGCAAAGGCTGCCAGGGGTTAGTGGGGATGTTGGCCAGTGTGACGCATGAGCATGCGGGTCTCGTGTGTAATGGACGCGGCTCTGAACAGGAACAGGGGTGGCCCGGGTGCAGGGGGCCGCTGGCCAAACAGACTCACCTTTCATTTCCATCCCCTCCTAAAGGGTCTCACCATCTGTAAAGATGTCACTCTGGAGCCAGCCTGGGATCAGCGTTTGTTATCCAAACAGGCTGGTTAAGGTCGTGCATCCCTGCCATTGACAGGACACAGCAATGTCATCTCCTGCTTCGGGACAGGCAGGACCGCACCCCAGCCCCCATGGCAACCAGTTTGCCGGGGATGGGCTCAGGCCTTGCAAGTGCATCTCTGCCCACCCCCCGCCCCCCGCCCAGAGTAGCAGTCTCCAGTCCCACCAGGGTCCTGGGGTCAGACCTCCTTCCAGTCTTTGGGAAGCTTCATGTCGCCTCACACATGCCATAGTTGCCTCCGAAACCTTGCCAGGTCCTCCATCAAGCTTCTTAAAAGACCAGTCCATTCTCAACCATCCCCACTCTCTCTTCAACCCCCTGCTGTCCACTTGATGCTCTCCAGCTCCATGGAAACGGCTCTCACACAGTTGTTTGAAACCCATTTTGCCAGTGAGGCCCCATTTATAAAAGTCTGTCCTCTCTTAGCCTCTATCGCCTTGCCTTCTCCTGGTCTCCTCAGACCCCACCAGCACTTCCTGCTTTCTCTCCTCCATGCGCTTCTAAACACTCCATTAAATACAGTGACGCTCACTGAGGTTCCATCTCAAGCCCGTGGACCTTTTCTCCTCACACTCCTTGGGCACCATCTCATAACTTAAAGAAATCAGCACTTAGCCAACGGGTGCTACACTCCATCCCCAGACTGCGGCTCTCACCCGAAGGTCGGATGCAGACACCTGGCATCAACCAGAATCACCCATGGGACGCCTCCACCACAACGCTGCCAACACAGCCAGGGCCTGCCCAGCTCTCCTCCTCCATCGCCACCTTCATCACCCTGCTCCTCCTCCTGGTTTTCCAAAGGGTCACTTTTTTAGTATAACCATCTGCATATCATATGCAGATGATACCACTCTAATGGCAGAGTGAAGAGGAACTAAAGAGCCTTTTGATAAGGGTCCAAGAGGAGAGTGAAAAAGCTGGCTTAAAACTCAGCATTTAAAAAACTTGAGATCATGGCATCTGGTCCATTGCTTCATGGCAAATAGAAGAGGAAAAAGTGGAAACAGTGACAGATTTATCTTCTTGGGCTCCAAAATCACTGAGGATGGTGACTGCAGCCATGAAATTAAAAGACACGTGCTCCTTGGGAGGAAAGCTATGACAAACCTAGACAGCGTGTTAAAAGCAGAGACTTCACTTTCCCAATCAAGGTCTGTGTAGTCAAAGCTATGATTTTTCCAGTAGTCATGTGCGGATGCGAGAGTGGGACCATAAAGAAGCCTGAGCACTGAAGAATTGATGCTTTCAAATTGGGATGCTGGAGAGGACTCTTGAGAGTCCTTTGGACGGCAAGGAGAACAAGCAAGTCAGTCCTAAAGGAAATCAACCCTGAATATTTGTTGGAAGGACTGAAGCTGAAGCTCCAATACTCTGGCCACCTGATGCGAAGAGTCAACTCATTGGAAAAGACCCTGATGCTGGGAAAGATTGAGGGCAGGAGGAGAAGGGAACGACAGAGGATGAGATGGTTGGATGGTATCACCGATTCAATGGACATGAGTTTGAGTCAGCTCTGGGAGATGCCAAAGGACAGGGAAGCCCAGTGCCTGCAGTCCATAGGGTCTCAAAGAGTCAGACATGACTTAGGGACTGAACAACAACAATATGGAGTTCTATCCTTGAGCTTTTCATTTTTGCGCACACCCTGGCCCCATGGGAAGTTCAGGAGCATAGTCAAGGCCCAACAGACATCTCTCTCATCCCTGGCAGCTCAGAGGCATGGATCTGAGCAACAGCAGGTTTCTGCAAAGGCCTAGGGTCAGGGTTGGGGAGCAGCCCCTTCAAGAGCAGGTTTCCGTCCTGACGCCCATTTCCGGGGTTTCAGGAAGCCTCATTCCCGATCATCCCTCTCCTGTGCTCTGCCCTCTTTTAAGCTCCTCTGTTGTCCCCAGCCCCCACCCATGCTTCCTGGATGGAGTCCTGCAAAGCCATTGTTCCCTCCTGATGGAGCCTTGGAGGCTCTGGACTCCTGTGAGTGCAGGAGGAAATGGTCGGAAGCTGCCCGGTGGTCTGGCTTCAGGCCCAGACTGTGGGATTTATTTTGCTGTAAAAATCCCATCTTGTTCTCTCTGTGACTTACATTACAGAAAGTCTCTTCTCAACTGAATCTAACAACACAGAAAAAGGATTATACACCATGACCGAGTGGGATTTAGCCCAGGCTTAACATTCAAAAATCAATTAATGTAATACATTATATCATTAAAATAAAGGACAGGAACCACACCATCATCTCAACAGATGCAGAAAAAAAGCATTTGACAAAAGCCAACACCCCTTCATGATTTAAAAAAAAAAATAGAAAAGGAAATTTCTCCTCAGCCTGATAAAGAGCAACTACAAAAAATTCAGAGCTAACATCACCCTTAATGGTAAAAGACCGGATGTTTTTCCCTTAAAATCGCCTCTTTTCAGTTCAGTTCAGTCGCTCAGTCATGTCCAACTCTTTGTGACCCCATGGACTGCAGGACGCCAGGCTTTTATCCAGCATTATATTGAAGATTCTCACCAGGGCAATCGGGCTTCCCCAGTGGCTCAGCAGTAAAAAATCTGCCTGCAGTGCAGAAGATGCAGGAGATGTGGGTTTGATCCCTGGGTCAGGAAGATCCCCTGGAGGAGGAAATGGCAACCCACTCCAGTATTCTTGCCGGGAAAATCCCATGGACAGAGAAGCCTGGGGTCGCAAAGAGTCAGGCACGACTGAAGCAACTGAACAGGAACAGGCACCAGGGCAGTCAGGGAAGAAAACAAAATAAAAAGCAAAGCATAATATTGAAAAGGAAGAAATGAAGCTATATTTGCAGATGACATGATCTTGTATATAGAAAACCCAAAGGAATTCACTAAAAGCAGTTTTAGAAACTAATAAAAACATTCAATGAGATTATAGGCTAGGGTACAAGACCAATATACAAAATAACTTCCTTCTCTACACTTACTGTGAAAAAAGTAGTGTCAAGAAAACAATTCCATTTATAATAACATCCAAAAAATAGGAACAGACTTAACAAAAGAAGTGGAAGACTTCTACTCTGAAGACTACAAAAAAGATTGCTGAAAAAGTAATGAAGACCTAGATAAGTAGGAGGATACATCATGTTCGTGGATTGAAAACCTTTATATTGTTAAGGTAGCAAGAATCCCCAGATTCATCTACAGATTCAACACAGTCCCCATCAGGATACCAGCTGGCTTATTTGCAAGAAATTGACAGGCTGATCTTGTAATCCATACAGAAATTCAAGGGACCCAGAACAGCCAAAACAGTCTCGGAAAAGAACAGAATTGGAGGACTCTTCCCAGTTTGAAAACTTACCACAAACCTGCAACAATCAGGACAGTGTGATGCTGGCCTCGGGAAAGACCTCTCAGTCAATGGAATAGAACTGAGTCCAGAAATAAACCCTCGCACTTACAGTCAATTGATTTTTTTACAGAGGTGTCCAGACAATTCAATGGAGAAAGAATAGTCTTTTCAACCAGTGCTGCTAGGACCATTGGATTGCCAGCTGCAAAAGAATGAGATTGGACCCCTACCTCACACAGTTAACCAATAATGCCTCATAGACCTAAAAGAAAGAGCTATGCCTATAAAACTCTTAGAAGAAAATAGAGACATGAATCTTTGTGACCTTGCATTAAGCAGTGGTGTCTTGGATGTGACATCAAAAGCACAAGCAACAAAAGAAAGCTTAAATTGAACCTCATCATTTTTTTGTTGTAAAAGAAATCATCAAGAAAGCAAAAAGACAGCTCAAAATATTGGCAAATCATTTATCTGACAAAGAATTTGTATCTAGAACATATAAATGACCCTTGCAACTCAACATTACAAAGCCAAATAACCCCAATTTTAAAAAGGGCAAAAGATCTGAATACATATTTTTTCAAAAAAAGTATACAAATGGCCAGTAAGCACATGAAAAGATGCTAACATCATTAGCCCCCAGGGAGATACAAGTCAAAATCACAACGCAATACCACTTTACACCCATGAGGATATCTAAATGAAAGGAAAAATAAAAGGGAAACAAACAGTCACAAGTGTTGGCAAGAGTCTGGAGAAACGTGGATCTTCTGCTCTCTGCTAGGATGGTAAAAGGGTGCGAATACTTTGAAAACCAGTCTGGCGTTTCTTTAAAAGGTTAAATATAAGAGTAACCGTATGACCTAGCAATTCAAGATGAAAACATTAGCGCATACAAAATCCTATACACAATTCAGAAGAGCCACAAAGTAGAAGTAACCCAAATGTCCGTCAACTGATGAGTGGATAAATAAAGTGTTGCACATCCGCACAGTGGATCTCATTCGGCAACTGAAATACTGAGGCACGCCACAACACGGGTGAACCTCAGAAACAGCATGCTAAATGGAAGAAGCCACACACACACACATATTGAATGATCCTGTTTATGAAATATCCAGACTATACAAACCCGTAGAGAGAGAAAGTAGGTTAGTGATTGCCTAGGATTGGAGAAGGAAGTTGGGGGAAAGTGGGCAGTGACTACTAATGGGTGAAGTCTTTTGGGAGCAAATATGAAAATGTTCTAAAATTAATTGTGGTGATGGTTGCACAACTCTGTGAAAAACCACTCAGTCAGACATTTTCTTTTTTTACTATTTTAATTTTATTGGAAGCATATGTTTTAAATAGGTGGATTGTATGGTATATGGATTATATCAATAAAGCTGATCTATACCTTATCACACCAGTCAATCCTAAATGAAATCAACCCTGAATATTCATTAGAAGGACTGATGTTGAATCTGAAACTCCAATACTTTGGCCACCTGATGCAAAGAGCTGACTCATTAGAAAAGACCCTGATGCGGGGAAAGATTGAGGGCAGGAGGAGAAGGGGGCGACAGAGGAAGAGATGGTTGTATGGCATCACCGGCTCAGTGGACGTGAGTTTGAGCAAGATCCGAGAGATTTGAAGGACAGGGAAGCCTGGTGTGCTGCAGTCCATGGGGTCACAAAGGGTAGGACGCGACTGAGTGACTGAAAAACAACATATCATAATAATGATATAAATATAATAACAGATAACACGATATAATAGTAATAGATATTTTAAGTTTCCTTTGCAGCTCTCAATTGCTATAGGCCTCACACAGAAAGGGAATTGGTGGGGTTGGTGAGGAGCAAGACCCTCGGCACATCCCCCCTGAGAGACAGGGCCCCCAAAAGTAGGGGAAGGAGCAAGGTTCTGGAGTCACTGCCTCCATGCTGGCAGCCGGGGTCCTGTTCATGAACTCTGAGCAGGTCCCCAGACTGCCTCATGCCTCAGGCCAGCATCTCCCCGTGAGGGTGAGAACAAGTCCCTCTAATGGGGTGCCTGTGAGGATTAGGTGAGAGAGTCCGCACCAGGCTCCGAGCAAGGGCCCTGTACAGCTGCCCTGTCCTGTGGTCAGGGCAAGCTCCAACCCAGGGCCTGCTTGGAGCCGAAGATCCTTCAGCTTCCCGCTGGGCTTAGCTCCTAAGGGCCCCTCGGCTGGGGTAGTGCTCCTTCTCAGCCTCTCGTGGTCTTTGCCCTGTGCCTCATGAAACCGGGCCGTCCCGCCGGTCAGGTGGGGGAAGAAAGGAGGCACTCAGCCATGGGGCCCCTGCTTGGCCAACAGCCCCTCCCTCCCACCCCCAGCTGGCACCCACCTTGCGGGCTGCACGCCAACCCCCACCCTCCGGCCCTCTGCCCAGCAGGCTGGCCATCCCCCAGCACACAGTGGCCTTGTCCCCAGGGCTCTGCAAGCCATACAGAGCTCTGGCACCCCCGCAGCCCCTGGCCCTCCAGTGCCCTCCTCTGTTCGCTTTTATTCCCGAGGATGGAATCTATCACACGCTCCCTCCCTTCCCTAGACGTCCCCAGCCCCTTCCTGCAGACGGGCGTGCAGGGCTGTCTCTCAGCCCGAGGGTGCAGGACTCACAGGGACAAACATCAGTTGGCTCATCTCTGTAGAGGAGCTCACAGGTGCTGGGGGGGCGGTTCCAGGAAACCCCAGCATGGGCGAGATCTTTAACTCCGTGTCTAAGTTGCCCCTGAGCCAAAGGGGAGCAAGAAAGGTTCAGATTATGCTTGGGCATCTCCGTGGAGGCTCCCTGCCACCCCTCACCACTTCCGCTCCTCTTGCTACCCTGGTTGAAGGCCCATGCATTGCCATGGCAACATGGCCAAATCTGCTCACCATCACCCCCAGGCCGTGTCACACTTCGTGTCATGGGGTGTTTTCAGACCTGAGATCCGGGACCTCGGATCCTCATTGTCACGGCCATCAACAAAGGAAGTCTGGAGTTCACCTGCAAAACAGCTCGGAGGAACGCACCAGAACCCATTGTCAACCCCAGGCAGCTTCCTTCCACTTGGAAATCCGCCCCGTTTCCCATGCTTAGGGCTAAGATGCTAGAACATTCGGTCAGGTGCTTCCCTCCTTCCCCCTGTCCAAATCTGAACACCGGATTTGAGGAAAGGAAGGGCCAGCAATTCAGACCACGCCAACCAGGAACCACATCCCAAGACCTGGCCCAGGACACACTCTAGGGAAGTATGTCCACCCGCCCTGAAGTCACGTTAGTAAGTGCATCCCACAGTGCATCCGAGGCTGAATTTACTTTAGCTCTTAATTCTTTTTTCTGTATGTGGGCTAATTTTTTTTCCTCTCTGTTTCTCCCAGATGGAACCTAAGCGCCTGAAAAAGCAGCTTCCCAAAATGCTGAAACTCCTGAAACCGGACGACAGGATTCTGATTGTGGGGACCACAAAGCGACCTTTTGATGCGGAACTTCAACCTTTCTGCAAAGTTTACCAAAAAATTATTTTGGTTCCCAGACCAGACTACGCTTCCAGATATGGCGAGTACCCCCTCACCCCTGCCCGTGTGCAGCCAGTGAGGCTGGGCCATCCGCGATGGCCGTGCTGTCGTGTGGGGCTGGGAGGGTGGCCTTCATCACCCAGGAGCATCAGAGGGGGACGTGAGGCCCTGTGTGCCAGGGCGTCAGCCAGACTCTGAGCTACAAACGCAAATACCGGCTCAGAAGAGCAAAGCGTACACCTCTGTTCTGTTGTTAACATGATCGTTTGTCCCTGGACGAAAAGAAACTGGACAGGGGCTATCATGTTGAGCCCCGAAGGAGACAGAAGCCTCGAGGCTGTGAATTTTCCTTCCGACAGGTGAACTTGGGTCCCTCATCTTGTCCCCGTGGTGCTGCTGTCTTTCTCATGCAGCAGCATTTCTTTTCACGAGGTTGATTTTTTTTCCCCCAATCTTAAAATATTAGTTCAGGAGAACGTTGATTGACTTAAACACTAAATACAAGAGCTTACTTTTTTCCATTTTTTTTCTTGAACAGATAGACTCAAAATCCACATTTTTGTAAACCTATTATTAACAGGGAACTGTACCAACAAGGGACCCTGGGAGACGGGGCAGTGAAATGGGGAAGAACCATGAGATCTGGGCTTGCTCTGAGCAGACCTGGGTCTGATCCCAGCTTTGCTCCTGGATCACTGATGACCTTGACAACTTGGCTGACCTTCTGAGCCTCCACGCTCTCTCAGAGTTCGCAGAGCAGTGGTGACCCTTATATGAGATGGCTGGGATGCCCAGCACCTTCCCAGCCCCCCAAGAGCACGGGTGGTGGTGGAGGAGGAGGAGGGATAAGGTGCTGATGGTGGTCGTGGGGGAGGAGGATTTCCACGGCTGGCGGCAGACGGCTCGGGAGCCAGCAGTGGCACTGGTGGGGTCTCCGTGTCTCCTGCCGTGTGACCCCCCCAGGGGCTGGAAACAGTGTATGCCTCTGGTGCTTCTGAGGGGCCACTGGGTTCAGCAAGGGGTTCCCTCCCCCGGAGATGTTTCATGACGGCGACTGGAGCTTCAGTCATCTGAAGCCTGGATAGGCCTGGACATCCAAGACCGTTCCCTCCATGACTGGATCAGCTGGAAGCTCAGCTGGGGCTGGGGGACCAGCTCTCCATTCCCCATGGCCTTTTGCACGGCACCCAGGCCCCCAAAAGCGCATCCTGAGAGCACGTTTCAAGAGATTCAGGTGGAAGCTGGAAGGATTCTTGTGACCCAGCCTCAGAAGTCACACAGGGTCATCTTCACCAAACTCTGCTGCTCAAGAGAAAGTCCCGGGGCCAGCCCAAGGTCAAGGACAGTGGACAACAGAGCCTGTGAAGGCCAAAGGGCAGCTCATTGAGGGGTCATCTTGGCCACCCACGGTGGTGGTGGTGATAGATCTGGTTTAGAGGTGGTGATGGTGGTGTTAGGGTTGGAAATGGTGGTGATGGCGAGTGCAGTCTGAGGATGGTGGTCATGAGTGCAGCCAGGGGGTGAGAGGGATGCTGGCAGTCATGGTGGTGGTGGCAACAGAGCAGATGGAGGTAGCGATGATACGGCAGCGATGGTTAGCACTGATGATAGTAACAAAATCTATTAGGTCAGACGTGGTTTCTGTTAATCCTTCACAATAGCATCACCAAAACAGGGAGGATATATGGTCCTTTCTGGTTGTTCTTAGCTCCTGGCTAATGTGATTTGCTGAAAGAACAGCCCTTTATTCCCCATACGTGAAAATCTCTTAGCTTATTAGCCACTCGGTTTGCAACATGCACTCATTTCTGTCTCCATAATTTGTGGTCCTGACTTCATACATCAGTGTTATACATAAAGCACAGGTAGACTTTGGATGCAGTTATTTCTCCATCATCTAGGGGCTTCTCTGTCTTTTGGGGCCTGCAAGCCCTCCACTGGATCCTTTGCAGCCAACCGGCATCAAAGGGAGAAAAAGATCATATAAATGATCTCTCAGGAGATTTTAGGAACCAGACCCAGATGGGGCCAACAGCACTTCTACCCACATTGGCCAGAATGACTTACGTGATCTCAGGTTCAAGGGGACAGGGCTGTGTAGTTTAGCCCAGGAGGTGGGTGGGCACCAGCATTCTCTTCCCACTGTGAGTCACTACAGAGGACTCCTCCCTCCCAGCTTCATCGGAGCTTCCCCAGCTCTTGTTAGCATCTCTCTCTCTGTCTCTCTTTCTCTGTCTCTCTCTGTATTGCATAGATATTTTAAGCTATCTTAATGGAATAAAGTAGCATATTATTAATTTTCAGGACCTAGAACATTATTCTTGACTTTAGATTCAGTAGTTTCCACTGTTTGACAAAACCAGAGGCCCTTTAAAAATAAAGCTATTGATGTCTAACAAGGACAATTGCGTTCTTTTGATAAAGTGCCAGACCTCTCTAGGGACTCAGATCACGTGACCGATTTCAGCCTGAACCCCCTCCCGAAGCAACGTGGGAGAGGAAGAGGAAGCGTCCCTTCACCTGTGAGCAGATGATAAACCTGCAGCAGCGGCTGTCTTGGGCTCAGGGCTCTGTCCACTCAGCCACGTGCATCTCACATATTTCTTTGCTGGTGGGTGATTTGTGGAGGCCGCCATTCTTGCCAGCATCATAAATGCTGCTTGTTTCCTCCAGTGACCTTGAAGTTATCATAGACACACTGACTGGGACATCTATCTTAAAGAAAGACTATTCCTGTCTGTGCAGTGATCAAAAATGGTCTCTCACAGCCCGTAAAGCCTGGGCTGCAAATTCATAACTTGGGCACTTGCTTGTCCATCTGTTTGCAGGCGGTAGAGCCCTGAAGGTGTGTGGATCACCATCCAACTTCTCAAATTCCTCCAGGCGGGGAGGGGCCAGGTGATGGGGCTGAGAAGCTAAGGGTAGATCAGCCGGAGGAAACATGGTCCTTAAGGTTTACCAAACATAATTCAATATCTACCTCCTTTCCCCAAATCAAGCTGTTTCCTTCAAAATGTCTCTGCAAAGAAAACCCACCCCCCGATTGATTAATGCTATGTCTAGTCCCCAGAAATCCCTTTGGGCTTCCGTCTCTCCACGTTCCTAATGCTGTACCTCCTGCCTCTCTTCCCTGGGGTCTGTTCCAGTAATAACCCAATTCATCACAGGCTCCCCACCCTGGACCCAGTGTCTGCTCGGAGGACTCCAGCTCATGTCTTTCGATTTTTCTGGAATTCTAGACTGCAGAGGCCAGAAGCTCATTCAAATCATATTGTTCACCCTCGTGCTTGTGCAAGACCCCAAATGAAAATGAGTTTTAAGAGGTGGTGTCATCTCAAGCAGCAGTCAGGATGGAATCGGTTTGGAATGGCAAAAGCAGAGTTGTTGTTGTTCAGTTGCTCAGTCGTGTCCGACTCCTTGCGACCCCATGGACTGCAGCACGCCAGGCTTCCCTGTCCATCACCAACTCCCAGAGCTTGCTGAAACTCATGTCCGTTGAGTCGGTGATGCCATCCAACCATCTCATCCTCTGCTGCCCTCTTCTCCTGCCTTCAATCTTCCCCAGCATCAGGGTCTTTTCCAATGTGTCAGTTCTTTGCAGGGGACCCAAAGACCGGATTCCTTTCAGTCTAAAGAAAGGGAAGGAGATGTAGATTAGCCTGAAGAACTGAGAAGCCCTCTGCATCCATGAGAGGAAAATGAAATACAGCACTGGCTGCAGAGAGCCCCTTGGCTGCCCTCAGTCCTCGAGACTGAAGCTGTTCTGGGTCCCAGTCTGGTGTGTTTTCTGGCTCCTCAGTTTTAGGGGTTATCACCTGTGCCATAAGACATGTTCCCTTCTCAGCTTCCAAGTCACCAGTCAGACCTGTTTGCACAGTGTGTAGGTATTATGAATGTGGACAAGAGACAGACTGGATCCCAAGGGGTGGTGTGGTCTGGTTGTTGTTGTTGCTGTGTGTTTTTACCATGGGTTGTGTTTTCTGATCTGTGACAATTGTATTTAGATAAGGGTAATTGTTAACTTCTCCAGGGTCTTTACACAAATATACTTAGAAATACTCTGTAGCTTATTTTGTGTTAGCTTCTATATCAATCATTGATGTTTTAGTGAGCATTAGAAAACTTTGGTACAAAATGCAATGTTGTTGCTGTTCAGTCACTCAGTCGTGTCTGACTCTTTGCAATCCCATGGACTGTAGCCCATCAGGCTCCTCTATCCATGGAATTCTCCAGGCAGGAATCCTGGAGTGCATTGCCATCTCCTTCTCCAAAGGGTCTTCCCCACCCAGGGTTGAACCCAGGTCTCCTGCATTGGCAGGCGGTTTCTTTACCACTGAGCCCCCTGGGAAGCCCCACAAAATGGAATGCTGCTGCTGCTGCTGCTGCTAAGTCACTTCAGTCATGTCCGATTCTGTGCGACCCCATAGACAGCAGCCCACCAGGCTCCACTGTCCCTGGGATTCTCCAGGCAAGAATACTGGAGTGGGTTGCTATTTACTTCTCCAGTGCATGAAAGGGAAAAGTGAAAGTGAAGTCGCTCAGCCGTGTCCGACTCTTAGCAACGCCATGGACTGTAGCCAACCAGGCTCCTCCGTCCATGGGATTTTCCAGGCAAGAGTACTGGACGAAATGGAATGACTAATAGTAATTACAGAAATAACAGTAATAAAGCTACAGAAAACAAAATGCCCACCATATATCAGAACAGTTTCTTCCAATTGCCTTCTATACTTTCTTGTCCTTATTTCTCGCAGAAGCCTAAGGATTAAATCTTTATACTCCTATTTTTACAGGTAACCTTAAGATGACTTCAAGTTTAAATAAACCCCCGAAGGAAGTAACAGCGTAGATTCAGGGTGTAGATGTTGCTTTAGGTCAAGTTGGGGGCCCCTGTAGCCCTTGCAAGCTTCACTGTGGCCCTCAACCCTGGACGGCTAACCTTCCACAGCTAGAAGACATCACAGACCCCAGGGTAACACATCACCCTTCCCAGCAACTCAGCTCACCTGGGAGCCAAGGGTCCCCCACCAAGGAGGACAGAGAAATAACTTGTGGCTCCAAAACCAGACTCTCTGATGTGGGTCATAGTTATGTCCCAAGTCATTCTTCTCCTTGACAGTCATTTCACCCGGTATTTAGGGGCAATGTATTTGGCTGATGTAGTCATTCCACACACCTGACAGTGCTCAGATCATGCAAGAATCTTCATTTATTAAAAAAAAAAACAAAAAAAAAACAAAAAAACCTGTCTTTAACATTCCTCAAAGACGGTCAAAACTCTTTAGAGACATTTAGCCCAACCTTCGCTGTGCCAGGGCTGGCTCTGAGATGGACAGCCTTATCCCTGCCCAGTCCCTTCCTCATTGTCTGGACAGAACTAACACATCACTGTTCAGTTCAGTTCAGTCGCTCAGTCGTGTCCAACTCTTTGAGGTCCCATGGACTGCAGCATGCCAGTCCTCCCTGTCCATCACCAACTCCCGGACCTTGCTCAAACTCATGTCCATTAAGTCAGTGATGCCATCCAACCATCTCATCCTCTGTCATCCCCTTCTCCTCCTGCCTTCAATCTGTCCCAGCATCAGGGTCTTTTCCAAGGAGTCAGTTCTTCACATCAGGTGGCCAAAGGATTGGAGTTTCAGCTTCAACATCAGTCCTTCCAATGAACACTCAGGACTGATCTCCTTTAGGATGGACTGGTTGGATCTTCTTGCAGTCCAAGGGACTCTCAAGAGTCTTCTCCAACACCACAGTTCAAAAGCATCAATTCTTCAGTGCTCAGCTTTCTTTATAGTCCAACTCTTTCACCCATACATGACTACTGGAAAAACATATCACAGCAGGTCTCAATTTATTTCCATAGAACCTCTCTTACAGAATGGACACAGTGTTTGAAGTGTTATGTCTCGAATGTTGTGTGGGAGACCATCCTGTTTCTAAGGTTAAGAAGCACCAGGGATTATTTCTTAATTCGTCTTCACAGCATCCCCATGTCATAAGTGAAATCTCCGGGTTACCCAAGGTCCCACCAACCCAGCAGCAACAGGACACCATCCAGTAGATCTGTTTATCTGTGCACGTTTGCCGTTGTTGGGGGCAGAGAGGATACCTCTGTTCACAGGACGTGTTCTGCAGTGTCGGATGCCTAACAGGAGCCAAGCCCTGCAAAGCTGATATAAATCAGACTGTGTTGCAATTCCACACGTATAAATTACATACAGAATGCCCTTTGCAACTCAAACAAGTCAAACTCCTACTTAACCAAACACCATAAATTTCCAGTTTTGGAAGATTTTGAACATCTTCAAAGGCTCCACCCTAAATCTCTACTGACCTTTTTTAAAGATTTATAATTGGAGTGTAATTGCTTTACAAGGTGGTGTTACTTTCTGCTGTATGGAGTGACTGCTAAATGTATACATCTATCCCCTCCCTCTTGGACCTCCCTCCCACCTCCCACCCCTCCCCACCCCTCTACATCATCACAGGGCACCAAGCCGAGTTTGCGGTACCAGCAAACTGAACCCAGCAGCTATACAGCTGCTTCCTGCTAGCGATCTGTTGTATTAATACACATGATAGTGTATATATGTATACTGACCCTTTTTACATTTTTTCTTGTCAATTCACAAGGGACTCAGGGATCTGTAGAACTCAGGGCCATCTATGTGCATGCCTTGTGGGTTCTTTGGCCCCATGCTCATTTGAATTACAAATTGGAGCAGACGCCGCCCTGTGCTCTCTTTTCTTGGTGAGAGGCAGGTTTGTCCTGGGGACTGGGTTAACCCTGTTTTTTCTCTGATGACTCTCGTTCTCTGTCTTTGCCACCGTCTTGGACACAACAGTTCTGTGGAAGGAGATCATTCAGCGACACGGCGGCATCATCACGGACACCCTGAGTGTCAGTTGCCTGGCGAAGATCACTGACGGCTTCACGCAGGGACACATCGTCCAAGTGGTGAAGGAGGTGCTCACGGAGCGGAGAATCCGCCAGCAGTCCCACAAACCACTCACCGCCCTCGAGTTCATCGCCTCTCTCACCAGCATGAATCCGGTCTACCAGGAGGAAGAAGACAGCTTTAAGGTAAACACAGCGCCTGTCTCAGCAGCAAACGCTTGTCACACACAACACCTCCTCCCTCCTCTGTTCATGCATTTGGACGCTGCCACATCCAGTGAAATTTGGAAACGTGAAATTTGAGGGGCACAGCATCTTCTGGCCTTAGCAGTAAAGCATATGTCTTCTAAATCGTAGGAAAACTGTGATTCGTCACCTTATAAGTGAAAGTGAAAGTCGCTTAGTCGTGTCTGACTCTTTGTGACCCCATGAACTATACAGTCCGTGGAATTCTCAAGGCCAGAATACTGCAATGGGTAGCCTTTCCCTTCTCCAGGGGGTCTTCCCAACCCAGGATCAAACCCAGGTCTCCCTCATTGCAGGTGGACTCTTTACCAGCTGAGCCACCAGGGAACCTTATAAGAGAACAGTCAAATTGCAGAATTGAGTAAAGGCTTCAAAACTATTGGATTTGGGCACACGCGCACGTGCACACACACACACACACACACACACACACACACACACACACACTCCTCTTGGTTCTCATTGATTTTTACTTTCACAGTTCACATAATGGAACAGATTTTGCCTGGAGAAAACCATTCCATAAACGGTGTACTTCCGGCCAATGCTGGTTTGTCTCATATGTGTCCAGGTTCATTTGTGATAGGAAATCACAAGAAAATTCAGCTGAATTTAGTTTTCTAATTTTTGAACACATTCTGAGATGTTCACAGAATTGTTTTCTTCCAGATCCTTCTGCCATAGGAGGAAAAGAACTAGCCAAGAGCGATGTGCCTTCCCCAAGCACTGTCAGAATCAGCACCCTCACCCCCCAAGGCCCAGGCCAGCAGGCAGCCCTCCAAATCCTTTTAATAACAATGAGTACCTTCGTTTTCTCCTTCTGGACCTGAAGGTAGTTCTCTTGGCCAACTAGGAATAAAAAGAAGGAAAACTGTATCCATGAAATTATATCCACCACCATCTTGGCCACTCAGCCACCAGAAAGAGAGTTGGAATTTCCATCCAAGCCTTTCATCTCTGATAGCCTGCCTGGGATTAGGAAAATTCCCTCTACAGCGTGTCACGTTTCCACCAACTCTAGAAACTGTTCCCCTTCTGCTTTGCTGCTGATGGGTCAATGAAGATGAAAAATAATCACCACACTGATTCCAAAAATAACAGTCTGCACAAGAGTTGACAGACTTGTTTCCTTAAAGGGCCAGATAGTAAATATTTTAGGCTTCGAAAAATACATGGTCTCTGTCACAGCTATTTAACTCTACATCCTGCCTCAAAAGTGTCCAGAGACGGTAAATAAATGAATGGATGTGGCTGGGTGCCAATGAAATTTTATTTGTAAAAACAGATAGCAGACCAACTTTAGCCCATCAGCCATAGTTTCGTGATCCTTGCTCTAGAAAAGTCGAAAGAAATATTTCCAACTCCAAGCTGAAATTTTTGCCAGGCGTCTGAATTATACTTGTTAACTATTTAAACCTTGTTAGTGTTGATTGCAAGTATTAATCCTCTTCAAGTGATATATTCTTTTTAGAAATTCCCAGGTTATTTCTCCTTTCTAAAATGGTAATATTCCTCCCTATTTTGAGGAACTAGATCTAGGTGTTTCTTTTAGTTGGATTTTTTACTTTCTGAAATAATCTCTAGAAGTTTTCTACCTGTTACAGGTACTTGAGATCCAGTCACTAGAATCCATCATATTAATCAAAAGAAGGAAATGCTGCCATTTTGTAACTTGGGGTGAGAACGCATATGTTTCTTGTATATGCTTCTCATACTCATTTTTGTTGGGGTTTTTTTAACTTCAAACTTTTTTATTTCATATTGGGGTACAGCCGATTAACAGTGTTGTGCTAGTTTCAAGGGAACAGCGAAGAGACTCAGCCATACAAATACATGAATCTATTCTCCCCCAAGCTCCCTCCCCGTCCAGGCTGCCATGTAACACCGAGCACAGTTCCATCACGTTCGTTTTTCAAAGGAACTAAATCGTTTTACCACCATCATCACTAACCCACCCCCCTCATCCATTTCCACTTCCTGTCTTTTCTCCAGGTTTCACACAGCACCTGGCCCTGCCTAGATGTTCAGTTAACTTGCTTAGTGGCAAATGGATTGAGCAGATGGGTAGATGTGATGGCACTGTCAGTCTCCCAGATGATGAGACTGCGTGGCTGTAGATGCGGGCAACCAGGTCTGTCATTGTCACCCTGAGAAGTTTCACCCAGCTGTGCCGCTGACAGTGTGTCAGGCTGAGGTCTTTCTTGTAGGTTCTCCAGATGCATGTACCTGCTCCGTACTGAATGATAAGAATATAATAGTCTTAACAGTGTTAGCTAACACTGTTATGACTGTTAGCCAGGCGCCCTATGAGTTCGGACCTCACCATTGCTCTTTTGAGGATGAAGAAACTAGGATATAGTCAGTTCCAACGAGGTCTACACCTGAGTCCCTGGAACCTGGGCATTTGTCAGGTTACATGGCAAAGGGGAATTCAGGTTTCAGATGGAGTAAGGTTGCTAATCAGCTGACCTGAAGACAGATCACCCTGAATGATCCTCGTGAGTCCAGAGTCATCGTAACAATTAGAAGAGGGCATCGGAAGACAAAACGGGAAGACGGCAGCGTGAGGACTCCCTGGGCCTCCAGTGGCCCAGCACTGCCGCCCAAAGGGGAGGTGAGGCCACCAGCCAGGAGAGCAGGTGGCCTCTGGGAGCTACAGAGACAAGGGGCCAGATTCTCCCCTGGAGCTCCAGAAAGGAATACAGCCTGCAGACACCCTGATTTTAGCCCCGTGAGACCCATTTTGGACTTCTGACCTACAGAACTGTAAGATATTAAGTGCTTTGTTTTAAGCCACTAAATATGTAATAATGTGCTACAGCATCCAAAATAAAACAGAATCAGAAAAAGAAAACAACAAGAGGCAAAATGGCTTATTCCAGTGACACAGCTTAAAAGGAGCAGAGTTGAAGCTCAAACCTTACTCCGAAGCCAGTGCTATTGAACACAGTCCATACTGTGTCTCAGTAAACTAGGAGTCTGTCACCTTAAATGCTTGGCCACCTCACCTTACGTTGAAAGGTAAGCCAAAGCTAAAAGAAGAATGACAAAATCCCCACGTGCCAGAAACAAAGATAAACCTCAAACACAGGGAGAGCCAGATGCATGGCATGTAGCCTAGAGAGAAATAGGAACAGAAAGCAAAAAGGGTTAGGAGCCGTGGCAGATACAATGACAAATCTGCTGCCTCTATGATTGCATCTTTGACATCCCAGTATCACCGAGCAGCCTCCTGTAAGACTTCTAAACGTCCTGTAAGACTCGGTTCTGAATGTGGGTCTAGAGCCCACGTGGAAGCAGCTTCAGTGCTGCTCCGGAGCAGAGACACAGAGAGAGAGAGGAGCCAGGACAGATCTGAAAATCAGATTCCAAGCCATTTCAGAAAATCTAGTGCTGAGTACCATCTTCAAACAAAAATGATTCAAAGACAATAGTTTAAACAAAAATCTAATTACATTAGATTTTAATCCGTTATGTTAGATTACATTAATATAATTATATTAGATTAGTATAATGAAACCGTAACTTCCAGTAGAGAAGCATACAGAGTTTTGAAACAAAGATGGGCAGAAATGGAGTAAAAACAGATAATTACAAAGAAAAACACAGAAAGCTTAGAAATGAAAAATATAGTCACTAACATAAAAAGTCAAAAAACAAAAGAGATGTGAACTCTAAACTAGAGATGGTCAAAGAACAGATTAGTGGAATGGAGGATGGTCTTAGGGAGCTCCCTCAGAAGGCAGCACAGAAAAATAAACAGATCAAACCTATAAACAGCAAGTGAGAGCCTTTTAAAACATTGGCACCCAACTAATAGTTTGGAAGAAGAGAGGAAATACCAGAGGAACAATTATTTGAAGAAATACTCGCTAAGAACTTTCTTAAGTTAAAGACATGAATTCTTAGATTAAAAACAAATTCCACATGCCCAGCCAAATAAGTAAAACAGATCTACATCTACATACACTATTGTCAAACTGAGAACAAGATGACAGGCCAGTCTTACGATACCAGATTACCTGCAGAGAAGCGATGGGGAAATCAGACGTCTCCTTGGCAGCATTAACACCAGAAGAAAGTGAAAGCCTATCTTCAAAGTGCTGAGGAAAAATAACCAGCTGCCTAAAATCTATATCCAACAAAACTAGCATCCAGGGGATTCCCAGGAAGCATAGTGGTAAAGAATTCTCCTGGCAATGCAAGAGACGCAAGAGACAGAGTTTCAATCCCTGGGTCAGAAAGATCTGCTAGAGGAGGAAATGGCAACCCACTCCACTATTCTTGTCTGGAGAATCCCATGGACAGAGAAGCCTGATGGGCTACAGTCCATGAGGTCACAAAGAGACATGAATGAGCACACAGCACACACACATACATCACACACATACATACAAACTAGCATCCAAGAGATGGGAGGAAACACAGACACTTTAAGATACACAAAGACTGAGATAGTGTCCTACTCACACCCTTTCAGAGCATGGCCTGGAAATACCAGATAAAATTGAAGAGGCTCATGACCTACCTACAACCCCAGGAATTCTTTTTCTGGGTGTATGCCCCAGAGAAGCTTTCTAATAATATAAGCTTTCTCATATATATTAAACTTGTGAATTTCAACAGCATTCATAATGACAAAAAATTGAAAATCACCCATAAGTCCGTCAGTAGGGGAATTGATAAATAATGTTTATTATAGTCATTTAAGGGCTTCCCAATGGCTCACTGGGTAAAGAATCCACCTGCAGTGCAGGAGACACAGGTTCAATCCCTGAGTCGGAAAGATCCCCTGGAGAAAGAAATGGCTTTCTCCTTGGAAGAAAAGCTATATTAGCCTAGACAGCATATTAAAAAGCAGAGACATTACTTTGCCAACAAAGGTCCATCTAGACAAAGCTATGGTTTTTCCAGCAGTCATGTATGGATGTGAGAGATGTACCATAAAGAAAGCTGAGCACTGAAGAATTGATGCTTTTGAACTGTGGTGTTGGAGGAGACTCTTGCAAGTCTTTTGAACTGCAGGGAGATCCAACCAGTCCATCCTAAAGGAGATCAGTCCTGAATATTCACTGGAAGGACTGATGCTGAAGCTGAAGCTGCAATACTTTGGCCACCTGATGCAAAGAACTGATTCATTGGAAAAGACCCTGATGCTGGGAAAGATTGAAGGCAGAAGGAGAAGGGGACGACAGAGGATGAGATGGTTGGATGGCATCGCCGACGTGATAGACATGAGTTTGAGCAAACTCTGGGAGTTGGTGATGCACATGGAATCCTGGCGAGCTGCAGTCATGGGGTCGCAAAGAGTTGGACACAGCTGAGGAAATAAGCATAAGCACAAACAACAAACAATAGTCATTTAGTGAGATATGACTACAGAGTCTGTGAGCCAGTGTTTCTCAGATTTCAGATAAAAGTGAAGGTTGAAAAAAATGGCATTACAGGGCCAGTTGTGATTGTTGAGGGCTTTCTGGATATTTTGGCTCAGGTGTTTCCGCCATGTTTTCAACAGTGTCCCTCAGAGTGTTTGAAGCCCTCCCAAGGTTCATAGTTGGTCCTCAGTCCAGCTGATGGTCTTGTCTGAACCACAGGGAGCTACTCACATCACCAAGGAAACCTTGGTACCTTGGGGTTAGAGCAAGACCCCCAAGAAGTCAGGTGACTTAGTGGGAAGGGCTCGTGGTTTGACCTGGCGAGTGGTCTCTCTGTTAACGTTTTAAGGTGACAGTTTCAAATAATGTAGAAATAGACAAAACCCACCAAGAAAGAACAGATCCTAAATGCCCAGTGTTTAACGGCTGCTTGCCCCCTTCCTTTCAGCAAGCTTTTCTTTATTTTTAAGGGCGTACTAGTGAATTCATGTCGTTTTGATATTTTCCTAAACATCTGTTTGATTTCAGGACTGGTATGCCAAGACCCCTATGGGTAAAAAGCGAGCCTTGGCGTTAACAGGAGGTAACAAAGAAAATGAAAAGGACAAAGGAAAAAAGGAGAAGAAAGGAAAAAAGGAGAAAAAGAAAAAGTAATGCCTTTCTGAGGAGCCATGGATGAAGGTGTCTCTGACCTGACAGAGGAGACCGACCATTGCCCGTCTGAAGACTTGCATTGATGCCCCACGCCTATCAACCCTGCTCCCACTCAGGTCTTTATAGGCTGACCACCAAGTTAGTTGTCCATAACAACTATTTCTACAGCTTATAATTGTTTCTTAGCCTATGTAAAGTTTGTACATAACCCAAACTCATTATTCACATACTCCACAATCTTTCCAAGTTGGACACTTCATCTCATCAGTACTAGATGCCAGATTTAAATGATGATAGTTAGAAAATACTCTAATTTGACAACTAGTAAGTTCAGTCTGTCATTGATACTACTAGGTTTTTATTAATTCATGTATACTGTATATTATCTTCACATATTTTAATAAATTAATTCTTTGCTCTATTCATATATTTTAAATAATGGAATAAAAACTGTTTTTCTTGGACTGACTCAGTAATTTGTTTGCTAAAGCTAAAAAAAGGATTTTTAAATTAATGATTTCAATCTTCTGACTTTAAAGATGGAGAGGCTGAGACCCAGGGTCACAGAGCTGATATTTGTAACACTGAGGCTGAAGTCATCACCTCAGTTCCCAGGTGACTGATCTTGAGAAGCACTGGAACACTGGCAGGCCAGTAGCTCGGTGAAAACTACAACCTGAAATGAAGTAGGGGCTTCCCCAGCGACCCAGTGGCCCTAGGTTCAACCCCTGGTCGGAGACCTAAGATCCCGTGAGGTGTAGCCAAAGATAAAGTGGGGTAAGAATTGTAGAAGAGAAATGCTAAATAAAGAAGCAAAAAATGCTAAGAAAAAAAAAAGAATTAAAGAATAGAAAGATGAGGGTCAAAAGATAAATTTCAGTTTTGTATGAACATGAATGGCTACTTGGTAGAAGACAGTAAGTGACCCACTTCTCAATTGTGAGAACACAGAGGAAGGAGACAAGCTGAGGTGGGATAAATTGAATTAAATTTAATTCAAATTAACTGTTGCCCAGTTTGGGGCTATGGCACAGAAAGTTCTACGATCTCCTTCTCTGTAGACCAAGCTCTGTCTCCAGGCTTTCCCGAGATTTTTCAATGGGTTAGATGTTTAATGCCCGAAACGACCAGTGGTCCCCAGGCATCTTCTGGCCATCGGCACAGACCCCTCAGCCTGCATCTGTATAGGACGTGGACACAGGTTAGGAATGAAAGACACAGCCACGGGCCCACATGCGCCGAATCTGCTCTGTATAAACTGGAAAGTCTCTGAATCTCTTCTCTTGAACAAACCACTTTTCCAAGTGCACCACCATAGATTCGCCAAAGGAACCCCAACTTCTGCAGACTGTCAGCCTGCTGACCCCTTAACCACCCCAGACCATGTCTGGCCAAGGCTCCAAGAGGCCTGAGGGGTGGACAGACTCCCCACCCTGAGCCCAGAGAGCAGGGAAACCTTCATCTCTCCAGGCTGGTTCCCCTCTTTTCACATGTCATGGGAGCAAACCCTTGGTTTTGACCCCAGATGAGAACTTCAAGGCTCTCGAGTTTGCGGTTCATTGCAAATAATAGATTCTAGGTTGTAAAGCCATGAGAATCACTACATCATTGTCCACTGGCCAGCTCATCAAACTGTAAGGATCCATGTTTAATTTATTTTTGCTTACTTTTTGGCCACGTCACTCAGCATGCAGGATCTTAGTTCCCCAACCAGAGGTCGAACCTGTGCTCTGTGCAGTAGAAGTGCAGATTTTAACCACTGGGCCACCAGAGGAGCCCCACAATCCATGTTTAAAGTCTGAGGTCCTCCTGGGAGAGGGATGCAGCCGTGTGCTACAACCCCTGTTCTTACCTGATGCAGAGAAATGATAGCCTTGACTGACGGAGGAAAGGAAAGTAAGAGAGGGGAAGAAGGAAGGGACTGGGTAAAGGAAGGACAGACAGACACTTCTGAGCTGGCGCCTGAGCTGTTCCTGGGCCATGATGTGACAACGCGCCCCTCTCGAGCATGTTCGTAAGTGAAGGAGGCAGTAATGAATATCATTAACCCTCATTAAGGGAGCTTCTGTGCAATGAAATCTGACTAAAGTGGAATTAAAGCTCTCAGTGACTCTGCCCTCAGTCTGCCCTGTTTTTGGACCCAGAACCACTGCGGGCTAACTCGGCGTTCCTTCGAGCATGTTCCCGAGACCATCGGTCCTTAAACAGACACTTCCGTCCAGAACTAGCAGGTTTAGGACACCCTAACGCTGAGGCTTCCCAGGTGGCACAGATGCTAAAGAACTCACCTGCCAAACCAGGAGACGCGAGTTCGATCCCTGGGTCGGGAAGATCTCCCGGAGTAGGAAATGGCACCCCACTCCAGTATCTTGCCTGGGGAAGCCCGTGGACAGAGGAGCCTGGCGGGCTACAGCCCATGGGACCTCAAAGAGTAGGATATGACTGAGCACGTCTGCAAAGTTCAAGTGCACAGTGCTCTGGAAACTCTTTTTGAGATTCTCCCTGATGCTCCATCCATGTGTGACATGAAGGCAGTAGCTGTGGCTGGTGTCACACAGTTATCTCAAAGAATGGCACTAGCTTCAGCCACTAATGACCTTGAGGGGCCCAAACAACTCAGAGAACTGGCTTCTGGTGCCCTTGCAAGCCTGAAGATTTTAAGAGAAGCGTAGACGGCTCTAACAAACACAGAGAAACCACAGAAGGCCAGTGGGTTTGAAACCAAGAAGGCAGCTACTTCAACAATAAAGTTTGGAAAATCAAAGGGAGCTTGACCCAAAATATGTCTCCCTGCACCACTAGGCTTCCCAGGTGGCACTAGTGGGAAAGAACCCACCTGCCAACACAGGAGACAGATGAAGATTTGATCCCCGGGTGGAGAAGATCCCCTGGAGAAAGAAATGGCAACCCACTCCAGTATTCTTGCCTGGAGAATCCCATGGACGGGGAAGCCTGGCAGGCTGCAGTCCATTTGGTCGCAAAGAGCTGGACACAACTGAGCAACTTGGCACCATGCACTGTCAGAATCACTGCACTTACTGCCCATATAACTACCTAAGCAGGCATCTGTAGGGCCCCTGGCACATGGAATGCCCTCCCTATGGGTTTATTGCCTCATAGACATTTCACAGTGCACTTTGCATATTGAGCTTTGGGGCGATAACCCGGAGCCCAGGCGTCTGCCTCCAGGAGCCCTGGCCTCCACCCTCCTACTCCACCCTCACACCCACCCCCACCCTCCAACTCCCCCAACCCACGCCCACTGGACTGTCATTGGAAGTCTCTCTCTTCACACAGGACAGCTCGCCCAGGTCCTCCACATGGCAAACAGGACAGCGTCTCACTCTTACCTTTTGGCCTAGAGATTAAGCATCTTAGAAATTCTGTCTCCACCCTCAGTTCTAGAGGTTTAGAACAAAGGCCTTGACTGACCCACCATCCTTCCTGGCCCTGTACCCTCCATGTCTTCATCGGGCAGCCGTTTGGTCTCTGCCTCGTGGAGCAGCCGTGAGGAGCGATCCCAGCTCTGACCAGTGTGCCCAGCAGTGCCTGGCACCTGGTGAGGTCTCCATAAACGCTACCTGCTGTTCCATGGCAGGTCCCCAGCTTCCTGAGATGACAGTGCAGTGTGGTGACGTGATGGGGGGTTGCCCTGGGACGCCCTGGCCTCCCCAGAAGCCAGGACCCTCTGCAGGGTCCCCCCAGCACCCCCATTCCCAACCCTTCCCCTTGACCATTTCCCTTGTTGCGGGCCTGTCTGGGGTCTGGGAGGCCTCTGTCACCCCCTCGGGGACACCACTGGCTCATCTCTAGAGCCCCTGGGTAGAGAGACCACCCCTCCAGCCTGTCCTCAGGCCTCTCCCGGCCCGTCTAGAAGGACATCAGCCAGCGTCTGGGAGGAGGGTCATGGTTTCTTGGAAAGCCCCGTGGTCTGGGCTGGGCTGAGTCCAGACTCACAAACAAGCTGGGTGACTTTGAGCCAGTCCAACCATACACATCCACACACACACAACACATAACACTGCACACAGAAACACACGAGCCGCACGCATACATGCACACACACACATAAACACACGGATAGACATAAAACACACATGCACAGATACACACATATGTACACATCCCACCCCTATAAACACATGCGCACCCACACACCCATGAGCACATGTTCACGTGCACACACGCATGTACACACATGCTGTACACACACCCCCGGGGCCCCTACTTTCTCAGCAGGACTGATGGCAGATGCCCTTGACACTGGCATCCCTGAGCCTCAGGGCTCCCCCCGAGAGCAGCACAAGAGGGAGGCATCCCTGCAGGCACTCCTGGACCAGGCAGTGTGTTTATGAGCTGCACCGAGCGAGTGCATGGTGAAGACATCTGCCTCCTGATCCCCGTGGGAGGGGGTTGAGGACCCCCCACTGCAGCAGGAAAGGCTGACGTGCCCCCGCCACGGCTCCCTGCTGAACAGGGAGCAGGAAAGGCCGCTCAGAAGAGTGCAGCCACAACAAATCCCAACCAGTCTCCCCACTCTCCACATGGAGCTCAGAGAGGTTGTTGGCCTTCCCAAAGTCACACAGCTGCTCCAGACAGCACCAGACCACACCACAGCTCGGAGGACAGGGAGGGAAACTGAACACCAGGCAATGCAGGGCCCATCCTGTAGGTCCCTGGGGAACCATGTGTGTCTCCTCGTCTATGAAAGACCTGGGGGTAAGCCTGATAAACATCCTTCTAGCTCTGAGTTCCTGTAGCCCTTGGGATGGAAGCATTCCAGAGAAGAAGGTCTGTAAGCCTGAACCCATGACAGTCATCAGGGTCACTGGTGATAAGAGGACTGTGATCAGGTTCACCCCAACTCCTAAACAACTGGGCTCCGGACGCATCCCTGAGGAAAGCACCCACAACATCGCAAGGCAGAGTCCTCTGCCTGCAGCCAAATATTTAGCATCTCTACAGCAAACAGAGCAGCGTGCTGGGGTCGAGGGGGGGGTTACCCCAAGACAAGCAGACCCAGTGCTGATGAAGAAGACTAACAGCTGGAGTCAGAGCTGCCATGCTCTGCGTGTGATTCTCTGAACGTCCTGGCTGATTTTACGTCCCAGAATTACAGGTTTAGGGCTGGAGTCCTGTCTGGTGGGAGGTCTTCCCCACCCTGGAGAGCAGGGGCAATATTCGTCTGCCTCTGCAGAGTCAGACATGACTAAAGTGACTTAGCACACACACTCTCACCACCTGAAACTGCCTTTAGAGTCTTTCTTCCAAAGGAGAACTTTTCAATAGTCTTTTATCAAAACGTGAACACTCATAAGACAGGATGTGCATTCGTAATTTTATTGAGTTATGACACAAATACAGTAAAGGCACTTTGCTCACCATCCAGGATATGAAGGGGAGGTGTTGTCAGCACTTTAGAAGCCCACTTGCAGAGATGTCCAATCAACAGATGAATGGATAAAAGAAGATATGGTACATATATACAATGAAATATTGTTGTTGTTCAGTCGCTAAATCGTGTCTGACTCTTTGCAACCCCATGGATTGCAGCACACCAGGCTCCTCTGTCCTTCACCATCTCCTGGAGTTTGTTCAAACTCATGTTCATTGAGCCATCAACTCATCACTGACTCAATGGAATATTACTCAGTCATAAAAAGAATAAGGAAATAATGCAATTATTAATCCAAGGCAGATCATCATACTAAGTGAAGTAAGCCAGACAGAGAAAGACAAATATCATATGATAGTGCATATTTGTGAAATCTAAAAAAACAAGGTACAAATGAACTTATTGGCTAAACGAAAAGAGATTCACAGACATAGAAAACTAACTTACTGTTACCAAAGGGGAATGGCAGAGGAGAGGGATAAATTAAGAGCTTGGGATTAACACACACACACTATATATAAAATAGATAGCCAGCAAGGACCTACTGTATAGCACAGGGGATTATATTAATATTGTTAATAAACTATGAGCAAAAAGAATCTGAAAAAGGATACATGTATATAAATAACTGAATTATATCAATATACGTATATAAAGGTATGACCAACCTAGACAGCATAGTAAAAAGCAGAGACATTACTTTGCCAACAAAGGTCTGTCTACTCAGAATTATGGTTTTTCCAATAGTCATGTATGGTTGTGAGAGTGGGACTATAAAGAAAGCTGAGAGCTGAAGAATTGATGCTTTTGAACTGTGGTGTTGGAGAAGACTCTTGAGAGTCCCTTGGACTGCAAGGAGATCCGACCAGTCCATCCTAAAGGAAATCAGTCCTCAATATTCATTGGAAGGACTGATGATGAAGCTGAAGCTCCAATACTTTGGCCACCTGATGCGAAGAACTGACTCATTGGAAAAGACCCTGATGCTGGGAAAGATTGAAGGCAGGAGGAGAAGGGGATGACAGAGGATGAGACAGTTGGATGGCATCACTGACTCGATGAGTATGAGTTTGAGCAGGCTCTGGGAGTTGGTGATGGACAGGGAAACCTGGCATGTTGCAGTCCATGTCCATGGGGTCACAAAGAGTTGGACATGACTGAGCAACTGAACCGAACTGGTGGGGCTCCCCAGATGGTTCTAGTGGTAAAGAACCCACCTGCCAATGCAGGAGACAGGAGATACTCGGGTTCGATTCCTGGGTCAGGAAGATCCCCTGGAGGAGGAAATGGCAGCCCACTCCAATATTCTTGCCTGGAGAATCCCATGGACAGAGGAACTTGCGGGCTACAGTCCATAGGGTCACAAAGAATTGGACACAACTGAAGCAATTTAGTGCATATATGTAAATAACTGAATTACCATGCCATAAACCTGAAACTAACACAATACTCTAGATCAGTTATACTTCGATAAAAAAATAAATACAAAAAAAAAAAAAAGAAGAATCCCACTTGCTGGTCTTCTGCTCTGGGTGTGGCACATACGGGCCACTTCCAACATCATCCACCCAGTGAGATGTGGCATTTTCCTCACCAGCCAGGCTGCCGAGTTCCTGAGGCTCAGTGGTAGGGACGTCTCCTTGGGTGGTACCTGGCAGGGCTGGGCCTGAGCAGAAGCTGGTGCCAACCAGAAACCTCGGTCTCCCCACGGCACACAGGGGTGTGGTGCTCAGTGCCCAGACCTACACCGGGTCCTGGGAGCTCCCACGGCTCCCTGAACCCAGCAGGTCACCCAGCCAGGTGACCTGCAACAGTCAGAGCGGGGATGACAGCCTCCGTCCTAAAGGACAGATTTTACTCCAAGTGGAAGCTAATTGATTCTGCCTCAGAAACTTTCCCAATTTGCGAGAATTCTACAACTGACAGATGAGCTGATGGGGAACGTTAGCTTTATATAAAGCAGTTAGCCAACGACTTCAAAGCATTCTCGAAGGTAAATTTAATTACATCTGCCCCAACCAGACATCCAAAATAGCCTCGCTTAGCTTTTGTGTGTGTATTTATACTAAGCACAATGCCCACGTCCTGTGACATTAGTATGTCTCTTTACATCATTGAAAATAGGAGTCGTCTGGAACGGGTTAGAGCAAATTATAATGCCCCCAGCCAGGGCCTTTTGTTACGCAGCTCTTCAAAGGGGGTGCCTGCCTGGCCCTCTGAAAGCTGTGGGACCACTGGAGTTCATTTGAGAACCCTCTACCCCAAGTTGGTCTTGCAAATTATTTCTGCCCTATGCAGAGAGTCTCTTTACTGTCCTCCTGGCATCAAGTGACTTTGAATCTTGCATAATACATGCTCACACGTACACAGGGAAGGGATTATTGTGCTGCCAGGATTTCATAGTGTTTATGGTAATGAGCTGAAGGGACGCGGGATGACAGAGGTTTTGTGTTCGTCCCTGGAGCGTGATGGTGCCGTGTCTGGTGATGGGAGAGCGTCCGAGCTGTATGGGCTCGGCCTGCACCTACAGACCGGCCTCCGCCGTCCTCCAAAGGCTCCAGATCCGGACACTGGTGGCATTCGATCTCGGTAAAGCCCATTCCTGCCCTCTCTCCTGGTCCTGGAAAAAGGAGGCGCGATCAGTCAGCTGACACTATGCCAACCTGATCACACAGGTTTCTACTGCGGCTTCGTGGGCTTGGCTCCCGAGGCTAGGCGGTAAGCTTGCTGCAGGCCGGCACCAAGGGGCGCTCCACCCCAGACCCTCAGCTCCGTGGAAGGCGCACCCAGCCTCTCTCCCACCAGTAAGGAGCCGAACTGGGACAGGCAGCCCTGTGCAGACGGCAGCTGAGAGCTCGCCACCCCTGCAGAGACTGGCATCACTTCTCCGATGGCCATGACAGCCAGGTCTCTGTGCAAAGCCAGCCCCGAAGAACCAGACACTCAGCTCAAAGCCTCTGTCCCTGATGAGGATGGAGACCTCTCCCGTTCTTCAAGGAGCACCCTGAGAGTTTGATGAAGAGCTGGACAGGTCAGGCACCTGCCCAGGGCCCCAGCTAAAGGGACACCAGAACAGCCCTGGAACCACAGCGCCCTCAAGTGGAGTGTGGCCAGCACTGCTCTTAGTCAACTTGGGATGGGGGCCGTGCTCTGTTAAGCCCAGGACATGCTGGAAATCTCCTATTCTAAATATAAAAGCATGTATCTTGAGTACATATGAATAAGTATCATAGGTGTAAGTATCATACCTATGAATAAGTATCTTTGTTTACTAATAAAATGCAGGCTATTCTGTCATCTCCAATAAGCAAATGTACAAATATTCAAAGAATGCCTCTTTTTTTTTTTTTGGCCTGCTTGGGTGACCTCCACTCCTCAGCCCGTCCCTGCCATCTCATCTATTCTGCAAACATTCACTGGAAATGTCCATCACATGGTTGTCCCTTCCTGGGGACTGTGGAACATTTCAGGGACAGAGAAGTACGTGTGGAAAAGGGAGGGAAGAATGATCATGAGTGAGAAGAGACAATTATTGAACTAGCAATTCCTTTGGACCTATTTCGTGCATGGAACAGGCAGCTGCCAACCTCGTGATGAAAGTGGTTCTCAAGTGTGAGCCGACTGAGCACTGGATGGACTTGGGCCAAAGGTGAGTCCTGGCCACGGGGGACAACTTGGAGTGTGAGGTTGCTGTGCAACAGAGGGTCTCAGCTGACTGTCTGGTGCTATGGTCCCAGCCGAGCCCTAACCTGCCTGATAGGAAATCATGCAAGTAAGATTCCAAAGTCCTACTTGTGTGTTTCAGCTGGTCTTCAGTCACTAACTTCTTCCACTTGATCATTACCGTTGGCAAGGGTCTGCCCAGGATGCATGCATGCATGCTAAGTTGCTTCAGCCATGTCCAATTCTTTGTGACCCTATAGCCCGCCAGACTCCTCTGTCCATGGGATTCTCCAGGCAAGAATACTGACTGGAGTGGGTTGCCATGCCCTCCTCCAGGAGATCAACCCAGGGATCAAACCCCTGTCTGTTACGTCTACCTGTATCTGCAGGCGAGTTCTTCACCACTACCACCACCTGGGAAGCCCCATGGGAGGACCAAATCTTTGGCTTAAAAGATGGACCCTGAAGACTGCTGCTGGCCGTTCCCCCTGCAACCAAAGGACGTGTTCTTTATCTAAGCTGACCACAGCTGACCATCTGTGCCACAACGATGCTGCCACGACAAATATCATCTCAAGCATAGCTCTGTTGGATGCCCCATCTGTTTCTGCTGGATGGATTCTCAAAAGTGGCCCAGCTGGGTCAAAGTTTCATGCACACAGAAAGTTGAAAGTAGAAAGCAGCAGGGAGTAAAAATCATAGACTACAGAGCTGTGGCCTCCTGCCAGCCCTCCAGGGCTGAGGTCCCCTGTGTCATGGACACCCCAGCAGAGGATGCCTGTCCATCATTTCTGCCACCCTAGAAACTGGCTGAGGACAGGTGGGAGCAACATCGGGAAAGCCAGGCCCTGTTGGAGACATCTCCTAAAGGATCCATGTCTGCAGACGCCTTCTGCAGGCCCCAGTTCCGCCCTGGCCCCACCCTCTCTGGGGTGACTCACCAATGGGAAAGCAGGCAGACCGTGATGCTTGTGTTGTGATGTGTTAAAAAGGCCCCAGCCCCTCCTACCACACCAGACACAAAGGGAAAGAGGAAGGGACAAGGAAGTCGTGGTCAGGAAAGGGTTGAAATAAACTTCCGTTACCTTCATCGGAAGGACTGACGCTGAAGCTGAAGCTCCAATACCTTGGCCACCTGATTTGAAGAGCTGACTCACTGGAGATGATCCTGATACTGGGAAAGATTGAAGGCAGGAGGAGAAGGGGATGGCAGAGGATGAGATGGTCAGATGGCGTCACCGACCTGATGGACATGAGTTTGAGCAAACTCCAGGAGATGGTGAAGGACAGGGAAGCCTGGCATGCTGTAGTTCATGGGGTCACAAAGAGTCAAACACGACTGAGCAACTAAGCAACAACAACCTTGAGAGCAAGGAAAGAGCTTCACTCAGACTCCCATTCTCTGCATTCTCTGGCGAGATGGACACCTGAGGGGCGGTTCCCTAGAAGCTGCCACAGGGCACTGGGTGTCCTGCTTGTGGTTGTCACAGAGGACAGCATTGCCCCCCGCTGAGCGGGATCGCTGGCAAACATCTGAATTTGCATAAAAAGGAGGCAGTGAGTGGGGAGGGGAAAGGGGAGCTGCTAATCAACAGATGTAAAGTTTCAATGAAGCAACATGAATAAGCTCTAGAGACCGGGTGCACAGCATTGTACCCACAGTCAACAAGACTCCGCGCTTGTGAGCACCATCAGTCCTGTCCGACTCTGTGCAACCCCATGGACTGTAGCCCGCCAGGCTCCTCTGTCCATGGGGTTCTCCAGTCTCAAGTACTAGAGTGGGTTGCCATGCTCCCCTCCAGGGGATCTTCCCAACCCAGGGGATTGAACCTGCATCTCTTGTGTCTCCTGCATTGGCAGGAAGATTCTTTACCACCGAACCACCTAGGAAGCCCAACAAGACTATATTGTCCACTTAAAAAGGGTAGATCTCAAGTGTTCTTACAACAATGAAACAAATTTGTTTTAAAAAATGAGGTGATGGTGGGAGGACTTTCAGACTATCGATACAAGAGGCAGGAAGTCACCATTTGACAATGCTCTGCGAAGCTTCAAAATATGCTCGAGGATAGCATTTTAGAGGGAGTCCCTCAAAAGCAGTGGAGCTGGTTGTACAGGGCAGCGAGCTCAAGGGGCAGAGACCTGCAGTAACCAGCCTCTGCCTGTACCCCCTCCTACCTCCTGGATGAGGATCTATCCTCCCACATGTTCTATGACTGGTGATCACAGGATGCAGAGAAGATGCTTGAAACGGGTGCTCTATTGGGGGCATCCCCATGCAAGACACAGAAGAGGCAGATCTTTGGCACGGAGAATCCAGGAATGGACGAATCCATCTAAATGTCCCCCCTTGAGGCCAGACACTCTAAGGACAGTCCTGCTTCCAGTGGGCAGCGTGGGGTGCACAAGGTAGGGAGAAGATAAGACCCATCTCCGAGGACAGCAGACTGACAATCAAACGCAGACTCCACTGCAAGCCCACCCTCCAGTCCCCCCTAAAGATGCCCCCACTTTATCACAGGGGTATGAGCCGTAATGGGGAAAAATGGGGTGCCGGGTGGGAGGGGGTTATGCAGTGAGGAAGGGGACGTAACTGGTTTTAACTTCTCTGGTCATTTACACATGAAGAAATAGTCGTGAGTGAAGGCTGCAAAGACCCATCATTTCAAGAAATGTGATACTAACCAGACAGGCTTAATAGTCAAACGGATTTGGAGAAATTGCAAACAAGTGGAAAACCTGACATCTCCTCCTTTTCCTTCTCTCCTTTTCAGAACCGAGGAGGACTTCCCCGGTGGTACAGTGGACAAGAACCACCTGCCAATGCAGGTGACGCGCGTTCGATCCCTGATCGGGGAAGAGTCCGCTAAGCCCGGGTGCCACAACTGCAGAAGCCAGCATGCCCTAGAGCCCTTGAGCCACAGCTGCTGAGCCCGAGCGCGGCCACCGCAGAAGCCCGTGCACCCTGGAGCCCGTGCTCCCCAACAAGAGATGCCGCGGCTCCCACGAGAAGCCTGTTCCCCGCAACTAGAGAGTAGCCCCCGCTCTGCACAACTAGAGGAAGCCCGCGAGCAGCCACGAAGACCCAGCATCACCAAAAATAAATAAAGAGAAAGTAAATCTTTTAAAAACTGTTTCTTTAAAACAAAAAAGAACTGAGGATTCAACAAGCCTTGCCCAAAGCTAAATAAATCTGTTTGCCCATTGTTTCTCTTTGCCTTGGCCAATTACATTAGAATATGAGTGTTATCTTATCAAACCATCATCATGGCCGTATCTAGATGTACATGAACAAGCACACGGTCTCAGCTGACCCACGTGACTGGGAAATGCTAAATCCTAATGACTTCCATTGACCGTGGAGGAAAGAGCGAAGGTCCCTTGAAGAGAATGCATCTTTCAAAGCCTTCCTTCCTGTTGCCTTGGTGAATCCATGTGGAATGGAGATTGTCTTGGTGATAAGAAGAAGCCAAACCAAGGAATGGGGGAGATGGTATATTGGGGCCAATAAACTCTCCTTGAAAGTTGGTTTCTTGGAGACGAGCTGGGTACACTATGGTGCTTTCAGCCAGCTCTCCTGCTGGCATTATTAGGTCCATAAACTCTCCTAAGATTCTGTGAGCCAAATGGCCTCTCTCCCTGCACAATACCCCAAGCCCAGGCCCCGACTTCCATGAAGGGGAGGGATGCTGGCAGCTGAAATGCAATGCTGCTGTCACATGGCCACCTCTAGAATGCCTTAGGGCAGCTGGAGGTCAATAAAATGTCCTGGAATCCTGCCCGCCAGACCCCATCTGTGCCTGGGGTCCCTGGGACTTCAGTGAGAACACAGCTTGTAAGATGGGGAGACGGCCCACTGCACAAAACAGATGCCTATTAACTCGGAAGGGTTCACGGTGGACTACAGCGGAGCTGGGAGGTATTTATGCAGCCAGGAAACAGACCACCAGGGAGGGAAGGGAAGGAGGAGGAGCAGCGGTGGGTCCCCAAGGTGGCCTGAGAGGAAGAAGCACGAATGACCCAGACCGGTCTTAAAGAGCCCGCTGGGGCACCAGGACCCACCGAGGCCCCCGGAGAACCTGGCTGCAGGTGCTGTCTGTGGATCTTCGCCTGCAGCTCGGAGCTCCTGCAGTGACGGTACCGATGTGCATCCCTGAGCAGCCCCTCTCCGTGTTGAGTGTGCCCTTGAATCTCCCAGGGATGTTGTTAATATGCAGATTCCTTATCCCTGGGTCAGGATTGGGGTCCAAGATTCTGCATTTCTGAGAAATGGCAACCCTCTCCAGTACTCTTGCCTGGAAAATTCCATGGACTGAGGAGACTACAGTTCATGGGGTCACAAGGAGTTGGACACGACTGAGCAACTCTTTCTTTCTTTCTTTCTTTTTCTTTCTTTCTTGGATGATATTGATGCCGCTGGTCCCTGAACACTTTATGAGGAGAAGAGCATCTTGGGCTGCACCCCAGGCTGAGGAAATCAGAGTCTGCATCTCATCACATCCCCAGGGGACTCACATGCAAATACTATTTCAAAAGTTCTGTCCTAGTCACTACTTACACATCGGAAATCAGAACAAAGGCATCAGAGAAGATCGTGCCCGAGAGCTATGCTTGGTACCCATGAAATGAGCCAATGTAGGGACCATGTGAAGCCATCACCTTTGAGTTTCTGCTGTCAAGAAGCAACGCCATCACAACTGCAGATGCCGCCAGACTGAACACACGGGCCAGGATGCGCAGTTCATTACACAGGACTCGTGTTGTATATTTTGTCTCCAGTTCAGTTGCTCCGCCGTGTCCAACTCTTTGCGACCCCATGAACCACAGCATGCCAGGCCTCCTTGTCCATCACCAACTCCCGGAGTTTACCTAAACTCATGTCCATCGAGTCAGTGATGCCATCTAATCATCTCATCCTCTGTCATCTCCTTCTCCTCCTGCCTTCAATCTTTCCCAGCATCAGGGTCTTTTCAAATGAGTCAGCTCTTTGCATCAGGTGGCCAAAATATTGGAGTTTCAGCTTCAACATCAGTCCTTCCAATGAACACCCAGGACTGATCTCCTTTAGGATGGACTGGTTGGATCTCCTTGCTGTCCAAGGGACTCTCAAGAGTCTTCTCCAACACCACAGTTCTAAAGCATCAATTCTTCAGCACTCAGCTTTCTTCACATCCATACATGACTACTGGAAAAACCATAGCCTTGACTAGACGGACCTTTGTTGGCAAAGTAATGTCTCTGCTTTTTAATATGCTGTCTAGATTGGTCATTATTTTCCTTCCAAGGAGTAAGCGTCTTTTAATTTCATGCCTGCAGTTACCATCTGCACTGATTTTGGAGCCCCCCAAAATTAAGTCTGACACTGTCTCCACTGGTTCCCCATTTATTTGCCATGAAGCGATGGGACCGGATGCCATGAAGCGATGGGACTGGATGCCATGATCTTAGTTTTCTGAATGTTGAGCTTTAAGCCAACTTTTTCACTCTCCTCTTTCACTTTCATCAAGAGGCTCTTTAGTTCTTCTTCACTTTCTGCCATAAGGGTGGTTAGTCTCAGGGGCTCGCAAATGTCATTCAATTATGTGGCCATTTGGCCATTTGTCTCATGGCAACATGCCCCCAATTTTCTCTGATTATCAAAAGGCAAGAAACCAATGGTTTTTGTTAAAACATAGATGTTTCAAAACATGGTAACACAATATTCCAGAAATTACTCCTGACAGGTCAAAGTCATGTGTGTTTCTGTGAAAACTCAATGAAGACACTAAAACACAAGTCAACACACTTTGGGAGGCTTTGGTTTTAGGCGTGGCAGGAAGCAGGTATTGCTTGCGTAAAGGAAAAGACAGAAAAGCATTTCAAAAGTCTACCCACTGATAGAAAAATGCTAAGTATTACCAGCAAAAGGAACCATTAAATTAGTAAGAAATGAAAGTTGATCTATGCTTTATCCAAAGAAACAAAAACAAAAAGCAAAAAAGAAGAAGGAAGAGAACATGAAACAGGGAAGGAGACCCCGGTACAAGCTCAGTTTTGTCACTAACAGGTGCGCACAGACCTTCAGGTTCCCCAGGGGCTCAGTGGTAGAGAATTCACCTGCCAATGCAGGAGACACAGGAGACTCAAGTTTGATCCCTGTGTCAGGAAGATCCCCTGGAGGAGGACATGGCAACTTACTCCAGTATCCTTCCCTGGAGAATCCCATGGACAGAGGAGCCTGGCAGGCTGCAGTCGGTGGGCTGGCACAGAGTCGGACACAATTGAGAGGCTGAGCATTAGCACCGGCCTTTGATAAGACTTGATCTGCCCAAACTTCAGTTTCTTTGTCCCTAAAACTGGGCATCTGATTCCACAACTCATTCTCAGTTCTAAGAATCGAAGCTTTCAAAATCGAAGCTTTACATTTTGATGCTTTGCTGTGATTTTCAAAGTAGACTTAAACAAATGCATTTCAAATATCGTTTTTGGAAAAAGTGTGAACTGTAAAGGCAACCCAGAGAATGTAAGAAAATATTTGTATTGAGGCTTTTTTCAGTTGGCGCTCATTATCCAAAAAGAGCTGCTATGAGTATTTGTGTACAGTTTTTTGGCGTGAACATTAATTTTCATTTCTCTGGAATAAATGCCCAGGAGTAAAATTTCTGGGTCTATGAAAATCCCATGTTTGGTTTTATAAGAAATTGCCCCACCATTTTCTGAAGCAGCAGTACCATGTTACGTTCTCGGCAGCGACTGGTGAGGGATGCAGTTTCTCTGCGTCCCCCTCAACACTCGGCGTTGTTGCTCTTTCATTGTAACCCTTCTGACAGGTCCTGCAGAGAAATCTCACTGTCATTTCATTTGCCTTTCCCTGGTGGCTACCGATGCCGAACATCTCTTTTTGTGCTTACTTGTCATCTGGATTCAGACAAATATCTCTTTGTGTTTTTGCCCACTTTCCCTTCTTTTAACTGAATTTGACGAACCAAAAAGCTCTGTGCTGCTTTCAAAGGAATAAGAAACATGTTTCCCTGCCAAAAGAAAACAGGAGACACGCATCCTCAGACATTCATGGAAAGACCTGCAGAAACATCCATGAAAAGCAGCTGAACTTATTAAACAGTCATTGTCAAGAAGAGCATTCCAAAGGCAGAAGCCAAAGCCTCAGTGCTTCCTGCCAGATTTCAGAAAGTTCCAGAAGAATATTTCTGTACGATGCTCTTCAACAAGTTAGCATTTGTTCTTATTTGTGCATGTTCATAGTTGGGCTAACATGTCCTAGAGGCTCCATTAGAATTTCAACCACATTCTTGTACCCAGTGCTGATTCTAATACCTGGTGCTGTGAGCAGCGTGTTAAGATTCTATTTTGGTGGAAAATGGACATTAGGGAGCCCCGGCTTACAATTTTCCAGCCCACAATCGTTTCTTCTCTGCTCTGTGTTGCAGCATTCTGGAAGATACCTGGGCATTCCAGAAAGGAAACATATTGGCATTGCTTTCTTTGAGAGAAACCCCAGGGCTGGGAGCAGGAACTCCTGCAGCCCCCCTGGCAGGGGTAGGGGCTTCACAGTGAACACAGGTCACAGGGCAGCTCATTGCATGGCACCCTCATCCTTAGCATCACTCTTCAGAGCAGCCGCAGAGGTGGAAACCACCCAAGTGTCCAGCAATGGATAAAGGGATAAACAAAATGCAGTCCGTACACGATTCAGGTTTTAAAAGGAAGGGGATCCTGACAGAGGCCACAACACACATGAACCTTGAAGATGTTAAGGTAAGTGAAGCAAGTCAGTCATCAAAGGACAAATCATGTACGATCCCACTTGTGTGAGGGCCCTAGAGGACTCAAAGCCACGGAGACAGCAAGTAGGAGGGTGGTTGCCTAGGGCTGGGGGCAGGAGAATGGGAAGATGGCGTTTGATGGGGACAGAGCTTCAGTTTGGGAAGAGGAAAAATGCTCTTGAGGGGACGGTGGTGATGGTTGCCCAATGACATACGTGCACTTAAAGCCACTGAACTACACGTCTGTGTGTGTGTTAGTCACTCAGTCGTGTCCGACACTTCACAAACTACACGTTTAGAAATGATTAAAACGGCAGATTTCATCTTATGTATATCAGTTCAGTTCAGTCACTCAGTCGTGTCTGACTCTTTGTGACCCCATGAATCGCAGCATGCCAGGCCTCCCTGTCCATCACCAACTCCTGGAGTCCACCCAAACCCATGTCTATCAAGTCAATGATGCCATCCAACCATCTCATCCTCTGTCGTCCCCTTCTCCTGCCTTTAATCTTTCCCAGTATCAGGGTCTTTTCAAATGAGTCAGCTCTTCGTATCAGGTGGCCAAAATATTGGAGTTTCAGCTTCAACCTCAGTCCTTCCAATGAACACCCAGGACTGATTTCCTTTAGGATGGACTGGTTGGATCTCCTTGCAGTCCAAGGGACTCTCAAGAGTCTTCTCCAACGCCACAGTTCAAAAGCATTAATTTTTCTGTGTTCAGCTTTCTTTATAGTCCAACCCTCACATCCATACATGACCACTGGAAAAACTATAGCCTTGACCAGACAGACCTTTGTTGGCAAAGTGATGTCTCTGCCATTTAATATGCTGTCTAGGTTGGTCATAACTTTCCTTCCAAGGAGTAAGCGTCTTTTAATTTCATGGCTGCAGTCACCATCTGCAGTCATTTTGGAGCCCAGAAAAATAAAGTCAGCCACTGTTTCCACTATTTCCCCATCTATCTGCCATGAAGTGATGGGACCGGATGCCATGATCTTAGTTTTCTGAATGTTGAGCTTTAAGCCAACTTTTTCACTCTCCTCTTTCACTTTCATCAAGAGGCTCTTTAGTTCTTCTTCACTTTCTGCCATAAGGGTGGTGTCATCTGCATATCTGAGGTTATAGATATTTCTCCCAGCAATCTTGATTCCAGCTTGTGCTTCCTCCAGCCCAGCGTTTCTCATGATGTACTCTGCATGTAAGTTAAATAAGCAGGGTGACAATATACAGTCTTGATGTACTCCTTTTCCTACTTGGAACCAGTCTGTTGTTCCATGTCCAGTTCTAACTGTTGCTTCCTGACCTTCATACAGGTTTCTCAAGAGGCAGGTCAGGTGGTCTGGCATTCCCATCTCTTTCAGAATTTTCCACAGTTTATTGTGATCCACATAGTCAAAGGCTTTGGCATAGTCAATAAAGCAGAGATAGATGTTTTTCTGGAACTCTCTTGCTTTTTTGATGATCCAGTGGATGTGGGCAATTTATTCCCATGGAATTCCCTGTGGTCCAGTGGTTAGGATTTAGTGCTTTCACTGCTGTGGGCCCAGGTTCAATCCCTGGTCAGGGAACTAGGATCTCACTTATTTATTTTGGAGGGCTCCAAAATCACTGCAGATGGTGACTGCAGCCATGAAATTAAAAGATGCCTGCTCCTTGGAAGAAAAGTTATGACCAACCTAGACAGCATATTAAAAAGCAGAGACATTACTTTGCCAACAAAGGTCCGTCTAGCAAAGGCTATAGTTTTTCCAGTAGTCATATATGCATGTGAGGGTTGGACTATAAAGAAAGCTGAACACAGAAGAATTCATGTTTTTCAGCTGTGGTATTGAGAGTCCCTTGGACTGCAAGGAGATCCAACCAGTCCGTTCTAAAGGAGATGAGTCCTGAATATTCATTGGAAGGACTGATGCTGAAGCTGAAACTCCAATACTTTCACCACTGATGTGAAGAACTGACTCACTGGAAAAGACCCTGATGCTGGGAAGGATTGGGGGCAGGAGGAGAAGGGGATGACAGAGGATGAGATGGTTGGTTGGCATCACTGACTCGATGGACATGAGTTTGAGCAAGCTCTGGGAGTTGGTGATGGACAGGGAGGCCTGGCATTCTGCAGTCCATGGGATCGCAGAGTCGGACAAGACTGAGAGACCGAACTGAACTGATATATTTCCACAATTTTTTAGAAAAGAAAAAGTGGGTTATTTACTTTCAGACTCACATTGATCTCATCTTCCAGGTGACTGTCCACATCTGCTCAGAAGCAGCCTGGTTTTGATTCCACTAACCTGCAGGAAAGAATAACGTGGAACAACCTGGCAACCGGTTCTCATTACCTCAGGAAGCCAAGACTGCTCTCCTGTTTGCCAGCAGCTGTGGCTGGCTTGATTAGACCCACTGGCAACCCTCCTCTGCCCTTCGAAGCAGCAGGAAAAATCAGCTTTAGAGTAGGAATTTAATGGAAATTCGGGTCTTGTTGGCAGATGAGAGATTTGATGAATTTTTCCTTATCTTCCCCATGCTTGATGGACTTTGCCTTGGGGGATTCAAAGCATTAACTTGGTTCAGATATCAAAGGCTTCCAAGCAAGAATGGACCCTGAAGATGATTTAATCCAAGCCCAGCTGGGGAAGGAGACCACACAAGACAGCAGGAAAGGACAGACTCAGGCCACTGCCCTCTGACCTCCATCCAGATTTGGGCTTTTTGTGCTTCTTTTGTCACACCATCTAGACCCCCAGCGAGGGTCTTTATTACCGTCAAAGACCCCTGGGAGGAAACACCTGACTTCTCACCGGTGTCGGGCACGTGCATGCATGCTCAGTCGTGTCTGACTCTTTGTGCCCCCGTGGACTGGAGCCCGCCAGGCTCTTCTGTCCATGGGATTTCCCAGGCAAGAAACACTGGAGTGGGTTGCCATTTCCTCCTCCAGGGAATCTTCCCGACCCAGGGACTGAACCTGAGTCTCCTGTGGCTCCTGCATCGGAGGCAGATTCTTTACCACGGAGCCACTAGGAAGCCCCTATGTGAGCTGTCAGCAAATAGATCCATCGTCCTCTGCAGGCAAGGGGGAGAAAGTCCTGCCCTCACAAAGGTCATGCCCACAGTCACAGGGTCCTGATACTGTACCCTTGGCATGCCACGCTGACACCTCTACTGACGACCATCACATAATCACAACAGGAACAGTGACTGCGTCCCTGCCACGGCCACACACCGTTCACATATCAGTGCTGTGCTCCTCCCATCTGACAGACAAGACAGCTGAGGCACAGAAAAATCAATGAACTGCCAAGGCAGCAGGTGCTGACCCAGACCAGCTGCAAACACTGAGACGGCAAGGGTTCTGAATGTAAACCCCATCTCTCTGTGGTCTCAGCTCTTCCTTCGCAAATGGACATACAGCGTCCTGCAGGCAGTGACCCATCACCATCTCAGGAGTCGCTCCTCCGGCCTCAGCTCCAAGTGCTCCGAGGCCTGGAGTGAGTGGACCAGGCAGTGGGTCAGCTGCTGCCCCCTGCTGGACAGCCTGGGCTCAGCAGCCATTTGCTGGTGGGTGGCGGGAGGGGGCCCGTCCAGGGAGAGAAAGCCACTGTGGGCAGGTCTGTGAGTGGCCATTGCGGAAAGGTCACCTCTCCAGCCCTCTCCCCTCTGCTGCTCCTCCTCCCACCAGGGGATGGATGGGGGAGCTGTGAGCTGGTTTCTCAGCATCGCTAAGTTTCCTCAGCATCGCTAAGACAGCCTCAACCAGCTCCCCTGGGGTGGCCCGCGCTGGTCAAGGAGCCCTAGCTCTCTCCTTTGTCCAGAGGAGGGCTTCCAACTTCACCCCGAGTCGGGTGGGGGCCGAGGGGGCAGCCCTACCACACCCTCAGCCCCGACACACACACACCTCCCTTTAAGTTTGCAGCCTGAAGTATATTCAGTTCAAAGGGGCAAGCCTGTCCATTGACCAAGGCGCTCGACCTCTTGGGACTCCTCGTGGGGGGCTGTCCTGAGCCAGACCTGGGAAGTGAGGCACTCCATGTGAGCTTTAGATGATCAAACAAGCCGCTCGCTTCCACCTTATTTAGACGCAGACTTGTTGTGAGCTGCCGAGCTGTCTTCAAGCTGGTTTCAGACTCCATGGCCTTTAAGCTACACCAAGTTGCCAGCATATCACGCAAAGCTAGTCTGCGGCAGCAAGCCGGAGCTGGTGAGGAAGTTGTTTGTTTTTTTTAATTAAAAATTAATTTTTAATTAATTTGGGGGAGAAGTAAAAATGTTCTACTTCTCAGTTGTGGTGCAGTAACATGATTGAATACACCTGTCAAAACTTAGCGATAGGGGCTTCCCTGGTGGCTCAGTGATGAGGAATCCACCTGCTACTGCAGGGGACACAGGTTCGATCCCTGGTCCGGGAAGATCCCACGTGCCGCAGAGCAGCTAAGCCCGTGCACCACAACTAGAGAAAAACCCACGCAGCAACAAAGACCCAGCAGAGCCAAAAACAAATGTATAAATTAAGTTTATTTTTTAAAACTTAATTATACCTAAAGAAAAGTTGAGTTTTTTAAAAAATATCTCCTGGAAGGCAGTTTCTTCTTTCGTAGGAGGTTGACCAACTCATGCTCCCTGATTATATGTGAACCCCCATATGGAAACCTAGTTGCCTGGCAACACCTTTTGCGATTCACTCCAGTGCTGATTTAGCAAACTTTGTGGGCTCTGTGGGCTTCCCTTGCAGCTCAGCTGGTAAAGAATCTGCTTTACCATATAAATCCATTTACCATTTAAAGAATAGCTGTGTGCTCATTGCCGGCTTCCAGGTAGCAAAGTGCCCCAAAGATGGAATGCACTAGATCAAGGATGACTTCTCAGCTCAAGGCTCCACCCCCAGCTGGCATCTCCCCCCGCCCCACGGCCCTCAAGGGAGCTTTCCCATCAGTCAACCTAGTCTTCCTGCTTTCCTCCTTTCTTCTTACCCGATGCCCGGTCGGTCCTTGACCTCTCTTCCCTGTTATCATTTGCTCCCTGGATAATATCCCACCTGAAGGCCCCAAATATCTTCCAATGCTGAGGACTCCTGCATACATATCTCTTTCCTGGATCTTTTTCTCAGGCTAAAGACGGCGGATGTATCTCCACCTGCCAACTCAACATCCTCCTTGGAAATGCAACGGGCAACTCAAACTTAACAAGTCCAAAATTAAACTCTGATTTCCCCTCCCCCGAAACCTGTTTCTCCCCAGGTCTCCCCCAGCTCAGAGCCTGGGAACACCATCCTTTCATCGCTTAGCCCCCAAAACCATCCTTGGCTCGCTCTTCCTCTCCCTGGCCCATCTCTTCCATCAGGAAATCCTGACTCTTCGGTCTACAAAATATACCCAGATTCCACCTTCCTCTCATTTCATCCATGGCTACTGCCCTGGACCAGTGCATCAGCGTTCACCTGAGTTGCTGTGAAAGCTTTCTCGTTCTACCCTTGTCCCCTGCAGCCTGCCCTGAGCACCGCAGCTCAGGTCGGTCATCCCTCTGCTCCAATAACTTCCCACCTCCCTGAGCAGAAGGTCCAATGTCCTGACAATGACCATTAAGTCCTTATATGACTCAGCCCCAATCTGCATTCAGTCCTCCTCCAGCCTGGTGGCAGCCTGGCTCTTTCCAGACACACCTCATGTGTTCTTCACTCGGGGGCTTTGCACCTGCTGTTCCGTTAGCCTGGGATGCTCTGTGCTCCGATATCTGTCTGACTCTCACCCTCCCTTCCCTCCGTGTTTGCTGACTCTCATCTTTGACCTAGTGCCTGGATGTATAACTAGTTGTCTTATCAACCATCATATAAAGCCTAGAGAGGCGAGATTAGGTGGTTTTACTGTCTCCACTCTCCACCCACCGATGGTGTCAGGGAAGAGAAAAGACACAGAACACAGACTTGTCCAATGTGATAAGTCTCTGTTTCACCTGACCCCCACAGGTGGGTGGTCCCAAACTCAGGGGCGATGACTCCCACTCAGGGAGAGTCGCCCTCAGGGATGGGTGGTGGCGGTCCCTGTAACCCCAGGCCATCTGGCAGGGTCCCAGGAGGGTGAGCCCTCTCTTCTTCCCAGGCACACGTTCTTCCCCCAAGTGACGATGGCATCTGGCTGCCAGAGCAGGCGAGGCGACGGCACGACCAGGGCTTATGGACTCGCCCCGCGGCCCACCCGTCTGCGGGGCGACGACAGCGCTGCAGAGCCACGTGTCTCACACGCCCGGGCTGCTCTGCCACGTCGGTGACACCAACATCCCCTGTTTTCTGTGTCCCTCTTTGGATTCCTCCCAACTTTCCCCTCGGGACAGTCTGAACCCCCCGCAGAGGCTCAACACCGCCGCTCACGTCGTCTGCCAGGTCATACATGGACTCCACCTCCCTGAGTGTCCTGGACGACCTTGCTTGGTGCCTGGAAATTCTTCTTGGTGACTCTGGGCTTCTCCGTTACTCTAGACTCGGAGGTCACCGAACCCTTCCGGACTTTACTCCAGCTGGACCCTGGGGAGGGCTGAGGGTGCCCAACCAAGAAGCGATCAGCGCCGGAGAACGTGGTCCGCGTCCAGCACCGGCGAGCTCCAGGCTGGAAACACGGGCCGGGAGGCCCGGGGAATGGCCTGCTCCTCTGAGTAGAAACGACAACTGATGCTGATTGTTGGCTTGCGGTTGCTTCCCCGCCTCCCTCCTCCCCTCTCACCACCAACGGAGAGGGAGCTTCAAGCCAGAATACATTTGAATGGCAAAATAATTTATGCTTCATTAGGGTGCTGGATTTAAAATTAGAAGTTTCCATGCATAATCACATGGATGGTTTAATCTCATTGTTTTGCCACTCATTAGCGACTCTTCTTAGATGTCTGTGACACTGGAGCCTTCAACCTATTTCTAGGCCACCCCTTCGTCCCCTTTCTATAAACTATACCGAATTCATCTTCCTAAAATGCCACCCTGGTCATTTCGTAAGCTGACTCTAACAAACATTGAAGAGTTGGGCATCAAGTGGCATTGAAGACCTTGCATGCTGACCCATGTGCCCAGCCCACAGCATCACGTCCACTGCTGCTGGCTGAGTCCACATACCTGCTGATCCCTCCACATCCTTTTGCTCACTCTCTTCTCTCCATCTGGGAGGGAACTTTTCTACCTACCCAAACTGCCCATTCTTAAGACTCAACTCAAAAGCCACCTGCCCATGGATTCTCTAGTTACTAAAACAAGAAGTCTTCTCCCTACCACCATCACTGATGCCCAAGCTGATCAAGTTTCTTATTAAATATTCCTATCTAGTTGTCCCTGGAACCAAAGACTTTGTTCTACAAGCCTTTGGAGCCTATGATGGGGGCTCACTAAGATGATTCTTTTGAATTAAGGGTAAATGAAAGACAGGCCATGTCTCTCCTTAACCCTTTGTGATAGATCAGAGAATAGTAAGACATGTGATACGCTCAAAGCACAAAGCTTCCCCTACTGTAGGTGCCTCTAAAATTCTTGGATACTCGATGCCATCCACAAATTTTCTCTCTGCTCCTAGTCAGCTTCCTCACCCATCAGACCACACCATATATTTCTATTATAGTTTTCACTGTGGTATTCAAGCTCTTAACCCTAACCATCTCTCAGCAAATGACTTTGACTCATATTTCAAAGCAAAGACACCATAAGCCCTCCTTCCTTGCTTTTCGGACCTGGGGACAACCTCACCTCTGTCTTTGGGGCATGTTCCTTTCTCCTTGCCTCCAGCATCAGGTGTGTCCCTGCTTCCGCTGGAGACCAGGGCCCCCACCTCACCCTGGTGACCAGCCCATCTGGTCCATCATTTATTCCCCTTTCTGCAATGCTTACGACAGTTCTCTATAGCCTTATACCCCATTGAAAATACCCACGTTCAAACCTCTGCCACCTCACACAGTCGCAGGGACTGGATGGTGAAGTTGATGTGTCAGCTTGACTGGGCCACAAAGTGTTCAGGTACTTGCTTGAACATTATTTCTAGGCATGTCTGTCAGGGTATTTCCAGACAAGATTGGCATTTGAATCGGGAGACTGAGTAAACCTAGTGGCCCTTCCCAACGTGGGTGGGCCTCATCCAATCCATTGAGGATCCAAATATTGGGTTGACCAAAAATCTCTTTCCTGTCTTCTGTAGCATTTTATGGAAAAGCTTGAATGAAACATTAGGTCAACCCAACAGATCAAGAGGGCAAGGAAGGGGATAATTTGTCCTCTCTGCCTGTTTGGTCCTGGGCCTCAGCCTTTTCCTTCCCTTGGACCAGAACCTAAATCACAGGCCCTCCTGGTTCTCAGGCCTTTGGACTCCAACTAGAGCTGGACCACCGGCTGCCCTGGGTCTCCTGCTTACAGAAACAATAGGACCTCTCAACCTCCTTAATCACAGGAGCCAATTGCTTATAATAACTCTAGAGAGCTAGTGTGTGTGTATATTAGTCACTCAGTCATGTCCAACTCTTTGTGACCCCATGGCCTCTAGCCTGCCAGGCTCCTCTGTCCATAGATTCTCCAGGCAAGAATACTGGAGTGGGTTGCCATTTCCTTCTCCAGGGGATTCTCCCCACCCAGAGATCAAACCCTTGTCTTCTGCATTGTGGGCAGATTCTTTACCATCCGAGCCACCAGGGAAGCCCACAGAGCTATTAAAACAATTCAAGTATTTCATGGCAACTGGCCAGGGCGACCTCAGCTTCCTTCTCACAAAACAGATGGTTTTGCCTGTGGGTCTTTGCTGTTTGCAGTCCAGAGCTCAGAGGTCTTCTCCTTTTAACAGGAGGCCCCTGTTAGTGTTTTTGCCTAATTGACTTTGTTTTGGATGTATTGGTTCATTTAGTCCTTTCATAGTTGAGTCTTGCTGACTGGAAAACTATTCTCTCCTTTTTTATATTTTTATATAAACTACATCTATTATGTGTTCTCTTATAAAAGAAATAGATGCTCATTACAGAGAAAATATAATGCAGATGAGTGAACAGAGTAAAATAAAATACATCCTTCAAATATTTAAATAAATAAATACAAAGTTTTCTTTTTTTTACAAATATTGGATAACAGCACGCATTCAGTTTTGAAACCAGATTTTCACTTAACACTAAACTGTAAACAAATTTCCATGTCATGAAATATCCTATCATCACAGATTTGCATAGCTCCGTAGAACTCCATTGAATCAATGTACCATAATTCATTCAGCCAGTTTCCTATTAACTGGATATTTGGGTTATTTCCAACTTGCAGGGGTTCATCAAGTGATCCCTCCCAAAGAAAAATTCCACCACAGAAATGGCTCCCAATCCTCCAAATGATAGTTTTTTAGCTTCAGCAATTTTTAGACCCAGTAGCCACTGAGAGCGTGTTCTAGTCATCTCCTCTGCTCCAAGGACTTGTGTTCCCCACACGCATGCGTGCGTGCTAAGTCCCTTCAGTCGTGTCCAACTCTGTGTGACCCTATGAACTGTAGCCCACCAGGCTCCTCTGTTCATAGGATTCTCCAGGCAAGAATGCTGGAGTGGCTTGCCAAGCTCTCTTCCAGGGGATCTTCCTGACTCAGGGATCGAACCCGAGTCTCTGATGTCTTCTGCATCAGCAGGTGGGTTCTTTGCCACTTGGGAAGCCCCTTTGCACCTGTACCACACTGCTAATCATTGTCACTTTGTGTCATTACCTTCCAGGGAAGGTCCATCTTTTACATTTTCCTCAAAGTTTTTTAAAGTATTCTCATATATGTACAGTACTGGTTGGGGAGGTGGTACTTCACCATAATTACAAAAGTATCATTTTACTGTAGAAAAACTGAGAAAATACAGATTTTTAAAAATAATCACTTAGAGATAACCCCTGTTAACATTTAGAATCCATCCTTTTAATCTTTCTTCATGCATAATTTCATAAGCACTTCACCAAAAATGAAATCTGTAAGATTTTATGCTTTAAGATTCTGCCCTCTGGTAGCTTTATATCCAGCAGAAATGTATGTAAATACTCCTTTCCCTAAAGTCACCTTGACACACAAACATACATTTTTTTAATTAATTAATTTATTTTAATTGGAGGCTAATTACTTTACAGTATTGTAGTGGTTTTTGCCATACATTGAATGAATCAGCCATGGGTGTACATGTGTTCCCCATCCTGAGTCCCCTCCCACCTCCCTTCCCATCCCATCCCTCAGGGTCACCCCAGGGCACCGGCCCTGAGCACCCTGTCTCATGCATCGAACCTGGACTGGTGATCTATTTCACACATGGTAATATACATGTTTCAATGCTATTCTCTCACATCATCCCACCCTTACCTTCTCCCACAGAGTCCAAAAGTCTGTTCTTTACATCTGTGTCTCTTTTGCTGTCTCGCATATAGGGTTATCATTACCATCTTTCTAAATTCTATATATATGCGTTAATATATTGTATTGGTGTTTTTCTTTCTGACTTACTTCACTCTGTATAATAGGCTCCAGTTTCATCCACCTCGTTAAAACTGATTCAAATGCATTCTTTTTAATAGCTGAATAATATTCCATTGTGTATATGTACCACAGCTTCCTTATCCATTTGTGTGCTGATGGGCATCTAGGTTATTCCATGTCCTGGCTATTGTAAACAGTGCTGCGATGAACACTGAGGTACACGTGTCTCTTTCACTTCTGGTTTCCTCAATGTGTACGCCCAGCAGTGGGATTGCTGAGTCATATGGCAGTTCTACTTCCAGTTTTTTAAGGAATCTCCACACGTTCTCCGTAGTGTGGCTGTACTAATTTGCATTCCCATCAACAGTGTAAGAGGGTTCCCTTTTCTCTGCACCCTCTCCAACATTTATTGTTTGTAGATTTTGGATAGCAGCCATTCTGACCAGCGTGAAGCGGTACCTCATTGTGGTTTTGATTTGCATTTCTTTGATAATGAGTGATGTTGAGCATCTTTTCATGTGACAAACACACATTTTTGAAGCTTTGTCAATTTAATATCTGGTTTTAATTTGCAGTTCTCTGAAGACTAGTGAAGTTTAACATCACTTTAAGAGATTTATTGGCATTTTTACTCCTTTGCATGAGATGCCTTAAATATCTTTGACTCCTGTTGCCATTGGAGACTTGGAGATGTGCTTATCGAATAATAAAAAGCTCTTTACATGTGAAGGTTCAATCCTCTGAAATATTTCACACAATTGCTCTTACCATTTGTTTTTTAGGACTTTTTTATATTTAGAAGTTTAAAATTGCTTATTTGAGCAAATATGTCTTTTTCTAGATTCTGTCCTTGCTTTAATACCTAGAGAGCTCTTTTTCAGCCCTTCTTCACCTTGAGCAGTAATATGATTTTACTTTATTATTTTACTTTTTTAATCCTCTAGAACTTCTTTTGCTACATGATATGACAGATATCACTTTTCATTTTTCCAGCCATCTCAACTCCATTTATGGAAAGTACTTGCCTTCCTGGTAAATTAAATGCCAGTTTGATAATCTAAGGGCTTCCCAGGTGGCTCAGTGGTAAAAAATCCACCTGTCAAGCAGGAGAAGCAGGTTCAATCCCTGGTCCAGGAAGATCCCCTGGAGGAGGAAATGGCAACCCACTCCAGTATTCTTGCCTAGAAAATCCCATGGACAGAGGAGCCTGGTGGACTATAGTCAATCCATGGGCTCACAAAGAATTGGACAGGACTGAAGCAACTGAGCATGCACACAGTATTTTTTCAGTTGATTCACTTGGATTTTCCAAATAACTATATCATCTGCAAGTAATGGTTGCTCATTTTGATTTCTTTTCTACTTATTGTTCGTTCTTTTCCCTAGTTGTCACATTGGCTAAGCTTCTTGAAGGGCATAGAATATTGCTAGAGCTCCCGTTGGCCTCAGGCTTCCATACACCAAACCTTGTACTTATGTGATGCTTTTGGCCTCCTTCTAATCTCGTATCTTTCACTCTGGGAGCACTTTATTGGTATCTTTGGGAGAAAGAATTTGCTTGCCTGGCTTAGGCCCTTCTGGATTAACTTGGGATCTGCCCATCTGAGAAGAAGTGACTCTGGTCTCTCTGACTCTCTGGAACAGTCAGTCCTCATTGGGTGTGGGTGGGGAAAGGAGGGTCAGGGACTGTGTACCTTGCCTAATTCAGGGATTGCTAGCAAGTTCCTCTGCTTTCAGATCTAAGGCCACCTACTTCAGCTGGCTTTCTCAGTAGTGAAGCTAACACTTTGATTGCCATCTGTCTGATGCCTCCTCTCAGCTGATTCCAAAGTGAGACAAGGAAGATGTAATAACATGATAATGGTTTGCTGTTCTGTTCTTAATGGTAGTAAAAACTAATCTCTGTTTTAGCATAAATATGAGGTAGGTTGGCACTTTTAGAAAGATAATCTCTATCATGTAAGAAAGTATTCTTTGATCTAGTCTACTACAAGTTTTGATAAGAAATAGACATTGCATGTTATAAAATACTGTTTTCATGTCTATTGAGATGATGTATGGTTTTCTCCTTTCACATATTATGAGATAAAATTTACTAATGTGTGAAAGTCACTCAGTCGTGTCCGACTCTTTGCAACCCCATGGACTATACAGTCCATGGAATTCTCCAGGCCAGAATACTGGAGTGGGTAGCCTTTCCCTTCTCCAGGGGATCTTCCCAACCCAGGAATCGAACCAGGGTCTCCTGCATTGCAGGCGGATTCTTTACCAATTGAGCTATCAGGGAAGCCCAAAACTTATTAGTAGATTATTTTAAAAAATAAATTTGACAATGCTGCAACAAACTCTACTTGGTCATATAAATTCTTTCAACACATTGCTGGACTTGATTTGTTGATGTTTTACATAGAATTTTTGCAATTATATTTGTAATTGATATCGGTCTAGTTTTGCTATGATTGCTATGATTACTATTATGTTTATTGTGTTTCACTTTGGCTTTTTGTGAATATTTCCTTGACTTTTTTTTAAACTTTTGTTGACAAAATTGATGTACTGTGGTTTTCTACTCCTGCCTTATTTAGTTTTTGTTTCTTTCTATCTCCCTGAAAAACATTGCCATTTCATTAAGACTTTTAGACAAATTAAAACATATCTTCTTGAAGATTTAAGATTCTATTCCTTATCTAGTTATAGCCTCTTTTCTCCTAAGGTTACATATTTTTGCCCTTCCTTTTGCTTTTTACTGATCTTACTAGAAATTTTTCCATATCTTTTTTCAAAATAATGTTGAATTTTTAAATCCTCTTCAGTTCAGTTCAGTCACTCAGTCGTGTCCAACTCTTTGTGACCCCAGGGACTGCAGCACACCAGGCTTCTTAACTTAAATTCTGAAGTTAAATCATCTTAACTATTTTTTAAGTTATTCCTTTTCATTATTTTCTAAATTTATTAGTTCTACTTGGTTTCTTGCTTTCTTGGTTTTATATTACTTCTCTGTTGCTGAGATAAAGGCTTAATTTCTTTATCTTCCTTCTTTCTTGATCCATAATAAAAGCATCAAAGGCTATGAATTTTCTTCTGAGAACAACTTTGGCTGCCTCACATAAATGTTGTCATACAGTGCCCTCCTTGTCCTTCATTTGAAACAATTTCTTACACTGATTTGATTTCTCCTATAGCCTATCAGTTGTTCATAAAAAGTACTTATGTTTGTTTTAAATATCCAAGTGCTTTGATGATTTTGCCTATCGAAGACTATTGTTACATTTTCATTTTGTTCACTTGCAGTCAGAGAACATAAATACATTCACTGGAAATGTATTAATATTTCCTTTATGGTCTAGGATATGAACACATGTCCATGCAACACAGACATTTGAAAAGTCTATGTGCTGTTGATTTACATTCTATGAAATATAATATGTATCTGCTGCATCTGTGTATTTATTATATAGAAAGAGACAGCATATCTACCCTGCCCAAGACACTGGGCAATTTTCTACTGATTTCTGTCCAGTTATTATCTTGGTTAAGACGAGTTTTTCTCTTTCTCACACCATTATCCATTTGCAAGTCACTTGCTCATTTTTCTACTGGGTTGCCTGCCTTTTTTAATAGATTTGTAAGCATTTTCTTTTCACTGGGCTTGTGGGTACCCAGACCACTAAGAGTGAGCTTCTCACCAGTGACAGATCACTGCGGGGAAGAGCAGAAGGGCTGGACAATCCTGGAGACGCCAAACATCATCCACACCAGGTGCTCATTGGCTGGCAGGCTGACCTTTGACACATGGGGTCTGGAAGGTGAGCTAAGGGACCCTTCTGCCCTGGGTCAGTCCCCATGGAGCCTCCTGGGGTTCACAGGGGAGTCTTACTCCTGTCTGTCTGGGAGATTTCTCCACTCATCCTCCACCTCCCCCAAATCAGGTCATTTTCTGGTTTCGAAGTATGAAGGCACTCTCAACAAAACTCCCCTGAATATTTCAGCTTCATATCTGTTTCAATTGCTTTTTTCTTTGCAATAGCCTGTCGTTATCTTTTTTATATTATGAAGCATGATATATACAGAAAAAGTGAGACATGAAGTTGCTCAGTCATGTCCAACTCTTTGCTACCCTATGGACTGTATCCCGCCAGGCTCCTCCATCCATGGAATTTTCCAGGCAAGAATACTGGAGTGGGCTGCCATTTCCTTCTCCAGAGGATCTTCCTGACCCAGGGATCCAACCCGGGTCTTCCGCATTGCAGGCAGACGCTTTACTGTCTGAGCCACCAGGGAAGCTCCTATACATATCTGAAGTATATACAGAGAACTTCACAGTTGACACACACAGACTCAACTGCTCCATGGATCATCAGTAACACCCCTGTAACCACCAGTCAGTTCAAGTAAAACAGTACCTGAAATTTCCCATTTTCTCCCTCTTCTCTCTCTTGAAAAATCAATCACTATCTTGATTTAGATCCCTGTAGTTTCCTTTCACCTGGTTTCTAATCTTTATGTAAACAGTGTCACATGGAATTCACTCTTTTGTGTCGGGCAACTTTCATCTATTCAACATTGTGTTTGTGAGAGTCAAGCTCTGTTGCAGGTGACTGCGGTAAATTCCCCTTCATCGCTGAATCCTTCCTGTTGTAGGAACACCATTTATTTACCCATTCTATTGTTAATGTACAGTCCAATTATTTCCAGTTTGAGGCATTAGGAGTGATGCTGTTAGGACCATTCCTGAGCATGCTTTTTATGGGAATGTGCAAACATTTCTGTTGGGCATTTACCAGGGAGGGGGATGTTTGCACCTAGATGTGCATGCCTGCAACTTGAGTAAATAATCCCAGTTTTCTAAAGTGGTTGCACCAGCTTACGCCCTAGTAGTTTTTGGAAATTTCTGCAAATCATCAAAATTAAATTGCAGGCATTCTGGAGGCAGTGTAGAGGTATTTCAGTGGGGCTTTAACTTGCATTTCTTGGCTAACTAATGAAAGTAAATAGCAAATGGATGGGGAAACAATGGAAACAGTGAGAGACTTTATTTTAGGGGGCTCCAAAATCACTACAGATGGTAAATACAGCCATGAAATTAAAAGATGCTTGCTCCCTGGAAGAAAAGCTATGACCAACCCAGACAGCATATTAAAAATCACAGACATTACTTTGCCAACAAAGGACCCATCTAGTCAAGGCTATGGCTTTTCCAGTAGTCATGTATGGATGTGAGAGTTGGACTATAAAGAAAGCAGAGCACAGAAGAATTGATGCTTTTGAACTGTAGTATTGGCGAAGACTCTTGAGAGTCCCTTGGACTGCAAGGAGATCCAACCAGTCCATCCTAAAGGAAATCAGTCCTGAATATTCATTGGAAGGACTGATGCTGAAGCTGAAACTCCAATACTTTGGCCACCTAATGCGAAGAGCTGACTCATTGGAAAAGACCCTGATGCTGGGAAAGATTGAAGGTGGGAGGAGAAGGGGATGACAGAGGATGAGATGGTTGAATGGCATCACAGACTCGATGGACATGAATTTGAGTAAACTCCAGGAGTTGATGATGGACAGGGAAGCCTGACGTGCTGCAGTCCATGGGGTCACCAAGAGTCAGACACGACTGAGCCACTGAACTGAACTGACTGAAAGTAAGTGAAGTGAAGTCGCTCAGTCGTGTCCGACTCTTTGAGACCCCATGGACTGTAGCTTACAAGGCTCCTCTGTGCATGGGATCTTCCAGGCAAGAGTACTGGAGTGGGTTGCCATTTCCTTCTCCAGGGGATCTTCCTGACCCGGGATCGAACCCAGGTCTCCCGCGTTGCAGGCAGACGCTTTACCAGCTGAGCCACCAGGGGAAGGAAGCCCCTCAGCATTTATGTATTGCTCCTTAGATACCCTATTTGGGGAGGTACCCATGTGAGTCCCTGGTATATTTTAATACTTGGTTGTCTCCTTTTTTCTAATTGATTTGTAGGAATTCTTTATATAATCTGAAAGTGAGCACTTTGTTTGACATTTTGCAGATATCTTTCCCCATTTTTTTCTCAAGAGATGATGCTTATGAAATATTTTCCAAGTCCTTTCATGACTGAAGATCTCTTTCTGATTTCCCATATATGAACATTAGAGTGGCTGAGAATGGAGCTCTTTGAGATAGTATTTTCCCCTCAAAACTCTGTGGGGCTTACTCTGTTGCCTTGTGCCACTTTATTATTACATGAAGAAAGCTGCTACCAGTTAGGTAATGTGGCTTTTCTACTGTAAACCTGTAGGAGTTGTTCCTTTTTCCTTGAAATACCAAAATGTCATTGGAATATGTTCAGGCATATTTCTAAATATCTTTTCAAAAAGTCTCTTGAAGGCTACTTTAAAGACAATTAAATCTTTTATTTTTAAAGATGCTTAAAGAGAATTTTAATTTGGAGAAAAGGTATTCTTTATCTCAGGAAACTTATCATAGCCCATTTTTTTTGTTATGAGCTACCGTAATATCAAGTTGGCCAAAAGATTCATTCTGGTTTTTTGAAAAATTGTATGCAAAACTCAAGCCAACTTTTTGGCCAACCCAATAAACCAGAACAGACAGGGAGGTCTTAAAAAACAAACTTATTTCTCGCAGTTCTGGAGGCTGGGAAGTCCAAGATCAAGACGCTGACAAAGTGGGTTTCATTCTGAAGCCTCTGTTCTTGTTCATAAGTGGCCACCACCTCACCATGTGCTTACCTGGCCTTCCCTCTGTGTGCCCAGGGAGAGCCGTCTTTAGCGGTTCTTCCATAAGGACACCAGTTTTATCAGATCAGCCCTGCACCACAGTCAGCACCTCATTGAACCTAAGCCACCTGTTTAAAGGCCCTGTCCCCCCTAGAGTCACATAAGCGATTAGGGCTCCAACATATGGGTTTGGTTGGGGACACAATTCAGTCCACAGCATAACTTACTTTGTATTATCTCCTCGTTTACATGTTATATTCTCTCTGCTCCTATTTCTCCTAAGATATAAAGAAACTCCTGAACTTGTCTTCAATGTTATTTTTCTTTATATGCCTCTTTTTTGTCCCCTTTGTAGTCTGAGCATGAGAAATTTTCTCTGTCTGGTCTTTTAAATCACTGATCTGATTTTCTGCAATCTCCAATCACTGTGTCCACTTCATTTTAAGACTTAAAGTAATGGTTTTCATCTCAGAGCACTCTTCCTTGATCTCCTTTTCCGTATACACAATGTTCATCTAGATTCTCGGTGGCACCATGAATCGGAGATTTTCTCAAATTTTCTCTTGTTTGATGCAGCAACTGTTTCATAAAGAGGCATTTGCTCTGATGACTCAAAATAACCTATCCTTTTGCTCTTCTGAATCAGAGTTTGTGCTGGTTTATCCTTGGGTGGGGAAGGAGAGAGGAAAGAATGAGATTCATGGCTTTCTAAAAACAGTAGTTCAGGTGGAGGAATAATTACATATTATTTCATAACAAATTACTTCCAAAACCTAACAGCATAAACAACAAGCACTTATGATTTCAGTTTCTGTGGATTAGGAATCCGGGCATGACTCACTGGAGGAGGCTCAGCTCAAAGCTTCTCACGAGGTTGCTGTCATGTCAAGACTCAACTAGGCAGACAACTCCACCACCAGGCCCCCTCAGTGACAGTTGGCAGCCTCGGAATATCCACTTTCACGTTCACTCACCTAGGACCCTCCACGATGCTGCCTCATCACATGGAAGCTGGCTTCCTCCAGCAGAGCAGTTTGAGAGGAAGAGAAACAGCATCCAGCACAGGAGCTGCAGGCCCTCTGTGACCCAACCTCCAAAGCGAAGCCAACCCCTCTGCCGTACCGTGTCAATTAGGACCAGGTCGCCAGGTCCACACTCGAGGGGAGGGGATGATGCCGCGTGCGGAGATCAGAGATGGGTCAGCAGGGCCATCTCCCATGTTGCCCACTACAGTTGCTTAGATCATGGACTGTGTGTGTCCCTGAGGTCAAAGATGTTCAGACCCAGGCTAGAGAAGTACATGTGTGCTAAGTCGCATCAGTCATGTCCAGCCCTTTGCGACCCCAGGGACTGTAGCCCGCCAGCTCCTCTGTCCATGGGATTCTCCAGGCAGGAATACTGGAGTGGGTGGCCATGCCCTCCTCCAGGGGATCTTCCAGATCCAGGGATCGAACCTGCATCTCTTATGTCTCCTCTATTGGCAGGCGAGTTCTTTACCACCAGCACCACCTGGGAAGACATGCCTAACCTTACGGACATGGTATTTTCCACAACAGATTTGTATAGATTTAGGAAAGAATTAGTCATAAACACAGCCAGGAGCTTCACCAGTGGGCAGAGTGTTTCTTTCCAGGTTTTTGTTCATTTGTTTTGTCTCACCTTTTAACATATGAAGTGAAATTGAAAGTGTTAGTCACTCAGTCACGTCCGACTCTTTGCAATCCCATGGACTGTAGCCCGCCAGGCTCCTCTGTACATGGAATTCTCCAGGCAACAATACTGGAGTGGGAGGCATGCCTTCCTCCAGGGGACTGTCCTGACCCAGGGACTGAACTTCCGTCTCCTGCATTGCAGGCAGAGTCTTTACCATCTGAGCCACCAGGGAAGCCGCTTTTAACATAACCCTCTGGAATGGCTGGTGTGATGCTCCCTTATGAGACATGCATGACTGAAACTGGAAGGCCAGCAGGAGCAGAATGTAACTGAGATGCTGATGTTCTCGGGGCACCCGGAGGGGCTTGGGGCCCTTCCCCAATCTGCGGAAGAGGCAAGATCCACCCCACACCCACTCCAGGGCTCCTCTCCCACTCACGCCCGTGGTGAGCTGGCCCACCCTTCCTCGGTCTTGCCTGCCCTGTTTCTCACAGAGATTCCTCAACACTTCTGTCATGGCGAGGCACTTCGTCCTTAACTTCAACCAGATACACATCTTCTGCACTTTTCTCCCCTTTCTTTATTTCCAAGACTATCTAAGATGGGAGGGGTTCAAACCTGAAAGCAGGTTACAAACTTTGCCTCAGCATCCTTGAATTGGTCAAGGTCAGACCAGGGGTACACAGACTGCTTTGCTCCATCAGGTTGATTTGCTATTTATGTTTGGCCGTATCAGTTCTTAAGTTGCCAAACTCGGGATCTTCATCACATTGTGCAGGATCTTTCACTGTGGTGCATGGACTCTCTAGATGTGGCTCATGGGCTCCAGGGCACTCAGGCTCAGCAGTTGTGGCAAGCAGGTTTCGTTTCTCTGAGTCATGTGGGGTCTCAGCTCCGTGACCAGGAATTGAACCTGCCACCTTTGCACTGCAAGGCGGGTTTTTAACCCCTGGACCACCAGGGAAGTCCCTATCAGGTTGATTTTACCTTTAAACCCTCAGAAGTCAAACTTTCCACCTTACAGTATTGTAGTTCGACAGCTGACGTCCTGTCTCCCCCAACCGACGTCAGTGACACCCACAATTAGCGGGATCACTCTTGAAAAGCCATGACCGTGGTGGTCTCGGCTCAGCAAGGTGTCTCTTGATGAGAACACCCTCTAGCCACTCGAGATTATTTCAAAGCACTTGCCATTCTTGCTTTATCCAGTTCCCACCTGCGTCACAGCTGCTCCTGGGCCTTTGCTCACAAAGCCCTTTGAATGTTCCTGGTCCCTGCCTCAGTCCTTGGTCCCCTTTACTTCCCTCCCATCCCTTCCCCATCTTTTTTCACAAGACTGCATCTTAAAAGAAAGAGCACATAGAAAAGAAGGAAGAGGAAGAAACAGAGCGGGCAGATTTGGGCCCAGCGGGGGTCTGAATGCGAATAGCGGCCACACAGTTCTGAAGAGCACATCCCAACCGCTGCATTTGCATCTCAGCTCCACCGCTTAGCTGCGTGCCCACCAGGAAGTTACTTCACTACTCCGTGATGATGAGAGCCCCTGCCTCGCAGGACGGTTGAGAGAAGAGGTGTTCGTGTATGTACATCTTTAGAAGACTGCCTCGTGTACAACAGGACTGCATAAGAAGCACACAGTATATAGTATATTATATACATATCCTACAGCTTTTAGTATATTCTATACCATATACTGCAGTATATAGTATATTATATACCACATACTACAGTACTTAGTGGGCTTCCCTGATAGCTCAGTTGGTAAAGAATCCGCCTGCAATGGAGGAGACCCGGTTCAATTCCTGGGTCGGGAAGATCCGCTGGAGAAGGGATAGGCTTACCCACTCCTGTATTCTTGGGCTTCCCTGTTGACTCAACTGGTAAAGAATCTGCCTGCAACGCAGGCCTGGCTTCAATTCTATTAACTAGTTGTGTCAATAGAAATAGAAATTAACTATTTCTTGAAAGTTAGGTAGAACTCATCAGAGGAACTATCTGGAGCTGGGTTTAGGGGAGAGGCTCAGATGGTAAAGAATCTGCCTGCAATGCAGGAGACCTGGGTTCAATCCCTGGGTCGGGAAGATTTCCTGGAGAAGGGAAAGGCTACCCACTCCAGTATTCTGGCCTGGAGAATTCCATGGATCAAACAGACACGGACTATACAAGAGTCGGACATGACTGGACGACCTTCACTTCACAGTATATAGTATAGTATATTCTCAGCATATCAAGAAATGCCTGGCATATATGAGAGGTCAAAAAGTGTTTCTTGATGGGGGCAATAAATTAGGAATTTGGAATAAACAAATATACTATACATAAAATAGATAAACAAAAAGGACCTACTATATAGCATAGGGAACTATATTCAATATCTTGTGATAACTTAGAATGGAAAATAATATGAAAAAGAATAGGTATAGATATTTTGTTGTTATTGTTCAACACTAAGTTGTGTCCAATTGCCTGCAACTCCATGGACTGCAGCACACTAGGCTCCTCTGTCTTTACCATCTCCCCGAGTTTGCTCAAACTCATGTTCAGTTGAGTCAGTGATGCTATCTAACCATCTCATCTTCAGCTATTGTCCCCTTTGCCTTCTGCCCTCAATCTTTCCCAGCATCAGGGTCTTTTCCAATGAGCTGGCTCTTCGCATCAGGTGGCCAGAGTATTGGAGCTTCAGCTTCAGCATCAGTCCTTCCAATGAATATTCAGGATTGATTTCCTTTAGGATTGACTGGTTGGATCTCCTTGCTGTCCAAGGAACTCTCAAGAGTCTCCTCCAGCACCACAATTTGAAAGCATCAATTCTTTAGCGCTCAGCCTTCTTTACGGTCCAGATCAGGCCCGGGCTGGTGAGTCCACTGGTTTAGACGGTGAGATTTGAGCCAAGAGCACTCGAGGGCTGACCTTCAGAGAACCTGCTTGTGGAATGAGTTCTCCAGGATCTAGAGTTTAACAAGGGCCTTTCAAGCTCAAAGGAGCACTCAGCCTCAGAAGTGGAACCATTTCACAGCGGAACTATGCCACGGTCACTTTGAGTTAACCTGGATGTGCCTGGTGCTTGTTCCTGACCTGAGGTCACAATGGGGTCTGCATATATGCAACTGACTGTTTTTCTAAACCATGACCCTCCACAGGCAACCAACTTACTGATTTTCCTCCTGAGTGGGGATGAGACTAAATTAGACCCACACTGTTTCCATTTATTCATCAGGCATTGTTGTCTTGCTGCACAATAGTTCAAGACCAGGAGTAGTGATAGAGAAAAAGTTCCAAGGCTGGTGGTCTCAAAGGCATGCTATTCATCTCTCTGCACAGTTATACTGAGCTCATCAGATGCAAATTGCGTGATGCAAGAAATTTTAGATAACGTTAATGTTCTTCTATGAGGATCTGTGTTATTAGTCTTCATCTAACCAGACTTGTACACATGACTTGATGTAAGCCACTTACAATATATCACTGAAACCCATGAATCATGGTTGTTCAGTTGCTCAGTCATGTTCGACTCTTTGCAACCCTATGGACTGCAGCACACCAGGCTTTCCTGTCCATCATCTCCTGGAGCTTGTTCAAACTCATGTCCATTGAGTCAGTGATGCCATCCAACCATCTCATCCTCTGTAGTCCCCTTCTCCTCCAGACTTCAATCTTTCCCAGCATCAGGGTCTTTTCTTGATACTGGGAAAGATCATGAATCATGGCACCCTCTGATGATTATTTAAACCTCCAAGTGGAACAATGAAGTGACCTTTATCTGATCCAGAGAAAGCCAGGATCTCTCTACCATTGATTGCTTAAATATATGCCATACCTTTCAAGGACAGTTGGTGAAGGAGAAAGTCAAATACAAGATTTCCAAGAAGTTCAAGGGGAAATATTGGTACCTGGTCCCTTCCTCCTCAAATGATGGCTCAACCTGTGGGGGACTGAGGCATGCTGGGCAGTTGGGGATCCCATGAACTAATCAAAAAAAAGAAAGACAAAGAAACAGAAATCAGAAGATTTCACAATGAAATAAAGACATTCGTGTTGCCTTAAATATAATTTGTGTTAGTTACATTTCAATTCCTAATTTATACATAGCAGGGTTGATAAAGAATTACATTATAACAAAATTAGCCAGAATAATTAGCATAGTATATGTGCTACTGATTAAACACCCAGCAGATAGCTTGATAATTAAGATCAGTGAGTGCCATATTTTGAGGCTTTGTCATGTTATTATCTGCCTAACAAGTGCTTCATCTTTACCTCCCTTCTGATTTGAAGTTTGATAGCAATCTCTAATAATCCTCATTTTATTTCTTTAAGTCACCTTACCCAAATTCCGATCACTTTCCTGTGATCACTACATTTCCTCTCTTTGTATTGACACAAATGAGCTGGTGTTAAATTTCTTTCCAAATGTAAGGCATCTGATGCTACAAAGCATTTGTGTTTGGAAATTCAGATTTAAAATCTCTTTCAAAACCCATCATTCTTTCGTTGGAAAAAGAACCAGAGGCCAACCACTTACTCTGCAAGTTAGTCAGACGTCTGCATACAGATTCCCAGAGTTCATTTCTCCTCTCTAGGCAGGGCATCATTGCCAGAGACTCCAGCAATGTCTCCATCAGGGTCCATCAACAGCCCCTCAAATGGTCCTGCCTGGTTTCCCTGATGACCCTAGCCCATGATGCCACGTTCCTCTGCTCGAGGAGTCTGGGGTTGGCTGCTATCCTTTTAACATTCAGGGAGATTTTCTCATAGAAGGCCAGAGTTCAATTACTAAAGAACGGAAGGCTTAGAGAGTTGACTCACATTCGTTGTCCTGTGTCTGCTGCATCTCTTTAAACCAAAACCAGGATGTGTTCATGATTTTAAAGGCAGAGTGGACACACTACCTACATCAACCAGGAATACTTTCAGCTCCAAGTCACAGAAAAACATGAAGAGTACTTAAGGGATAAAGACAAGAAGTCTGGCCATCGGCAGCCTGAGGCTGGGACAAAGGTTCAGAATGTCATCAAAGAACCATCTGTGTTGCCCCCTCTTTCTGTTCCACCCATCTGAGTATGTTGAGACTTCATCTCATGTCTGTCACCTCATGGCTGTAATATGGCTGCCACAGCTCCACACATCATGTCCATGTTCAAGAAGAGAAGAAAGAGAAAGGAAAGAAGTGCCAGCCACTACCTCCCCTTTCAATCAGGAAAGCAAAAATCTTCCCAGAGAGCAGATCATGCCTGCTCTCACTGGCCATAACTGTATTACAAGGAAGGCTAAGAAGTCTAGTAGCTAGCAAAGGAGACTAGGGCAGATATTGCTGACTAAGATCAACATAATTCATCACCAGGGGTCAGGCACATAGTCGCAACAAAGAAAACCCAGGCTCTGGTTGGTAGGAGGAAGGAGAACAAATATTGGGTAGGAAGTCCAGGGCTAGCTCCTCAAATGCAAGTGTAGACGTTTCAGGGAAAAGCATCAGCATATGTAACAGAAGCTGCAAAGTCATGCAGAGAAGCTGAGAGGAGAGGGGTGTGTTATTCAGGGCTCTCCAGAGAAACAGAACCAAGAGGATGATGTGTGTGTGTGTGTGTGTGTGTGTGTGCATAGTCTTAAAATAAAAATACATAGGATTTATTTTTTAAGGAATCAACTCACATAACTGTGGCAACCAGTGAGCCCAAAACCTGAAGTGTAGGTCAGCAGGCTGGAGACCCAGGAAGAGCTGCAGGTCTAGTCCAAAGGCTATCTGCTAGCAGAATACCTTCTTGATTGGGGGGCATCAGTCTTTGTTCTACGAAGGTCTGCAACTGATTGGATGAAGCCCACTCAAATTATGAAGGGTCATCTGCTTTACTCAAAGTCCACCAACTTAAACATTAATCTCATCAAGAAAACCTCACAGGAACATCCAGAATACATTTGACCAAGTATCTGGGGTAGCACGGCCCAGCCAGGTTCACACATAAAATTAGCCATCACACGGGCAGAGAGTGAGAGAAGGAAGAGGCGGCAAGACTGAGACACCAGTTGAAGGGGACTCTATAAAAGCCATATGAATATATACATACATATTGGGTTGGCCAAAAATTTGTTCAGATTTTTCTGCAAAATTTTATGTATGGGCTTCCCAGGTGGTGCAGTGGTAAAGAACCCGCCTGCCAATGCAGGAGACACAGGAGATAAGGGTTCAATCCCTGGGTCGGGAAAATTCCCTGGAGGAGGAAACGGCAACCCACTCCAGTATTCCCGCCTGGAAAATCCCATGGAGAGAGGAGCCTGGTGGGTTACAGTCCATGGGGTCGCACAGAGTCGGACACGACTGATCACACACTGCATCACTCTGTGTGCACCTGATTCTACCATAACGTTATAAACCAACTACACTTCAATTGAAAAACTATGTTTAATTTTTTCAATCTTAAATATAGAAAAAACACTACGTGAGGGCAGAGGAGAGATATCACTGAACGGTACAAACTTGCAACCAGTAAATAAGTAAGTCCCGGAGATCTTGCACACGGGATGGTGATAACAGACAACAGTGCTGTATATGAACATCAAACTTCCTGAGAGACTCAAAAAACTTAAGCATCTATACCACACACAAAAAAAGAAAAAAACTCACAATTCCGTAACATGGCAGAGGTGTCAGCTAACACTACAATGACAATCATATCACAATATACAAATGCATCCAATCAACATGACATACACCTCGAACTTGCACAGTGTTATGCGTTTGGTATATTTCAATTTTTAGCATATCCAAAAATTAACTTTTAAGTTAAATGGTCCAGCCTGGGCCCCTCAAATTATCAGAGCACCCAGGCACCACTGGAGCCGCTGTGTTTTGCGCCCAGGTTGATGGAGGAGATACAGGACCACTAGAGACAGAGGTTATGGGGAGAAAGCCCCCTACCCCCAAAGAAAGCAGAGAAACCAACATCAGGGCCTTACACGCCCACTGGGCAAGGAATTGGGTGCTTTAGGCCGAGGTTAACATCCTTAAGAAGTACAGAGGCTGCCTCTCACACTTAGGATGCTTGTTTTTGTTCACTTTCGTGATGATCTTGTCTTCTCGGGATCTCGGAATTTAGAAACCAAAGATTTCCCTGCATTCTCCTCAGTTTCAAGTCAGGTCCAATTTATAGTCAACCAGACTCTCTATTTAGATGAAGTGAAGAGGTACAGTGGTGTGTTAATAGAATGTTACAAAATGTTCCTTCCAACAGCACAGAGATTTGCAAGCCCCATCTTGGGGAAAAGGATCTTAAACATTCCGGAAAGAGTCTCACTTTGACAAAAGAAGACGTTGATCAGCAGGGCCCAGGACAGCGTCACTTTTGACATCCCTGTGCTCACTGCTTCCCCCACTCACAGACGAGTTTACTGGCCCCTCTCTAGAATCCTAACGGAGGCCTTGGGGAGATTAATTCCCATCTCCCTGTGGAAGGGAGCGGGGAGGGCTGCTGGCAGGTGGCCAGTCCCCGGGGCTGTAACTGACCATGTTTCTTCTATTTATAGGCTCGCCCACAGCCCTGTCCACACAGCTGCTGGCTCTGGACTCGGCTGAGAAGAGCGATTTGGTTAACACACAGGCGACAGCACAATGTCGATCTCTGACCGCCTTCCAGATTACCCGGTCAACTCAGATTTCGTAAAGAAATTAAAGTCAGCCCTGGAAGGCAGGGATGAGGCGAGACTGAGGCACCTGATCTGCGCTGACGTCCGGCACGTGGACGCCGTGATTGAACTGGCCAACGACGACTGGATGAAGGACCCCTCCGCCCAGCTGCCCCCTGGGGTGCTCGTAGGTAACCACCACGTGTCTGCTGGGTGCCCCACTGTACAGAGGCGAGGGGTGGGCTTTTGAGTGTGGAGGGCAGATGGTTGAAGCAGGGGAATGATATATGCCCAGCTCTGTGATTACTATTTATAAACATACGTACATGCTGCCTGTATTGTGTACATGTATATGTACATAGCACATATCTGTGTGTATACACAGTATGTATCACAGTATATATCTGTATGCCATAGTATGTATACACATATTTACTGTGTATATACACAGTATTCATATACATATACTAGGTTGGCCAAAAAGTTCCTTCAGATTTTTCCATAGCATCTTAGGGAAAACATAATATATATATATATATATGTAGCATGTATATAAATATATATAGTATATATATAGATAGACACACATATAGTATATAGTATATGTATACACTATAAGCATACATATGTATATAATATATACATTGATATATGCTATGTATACTTATGCATGTGTGTGTTAGACACCCAGTCGTGTCCGACTCTCTTCAACCCCAAGGACTGTAGCCCGCCAGGCTCCTCTGTCCTTGGAATTCTCTTAGCAAGAATACTGGAGCGAGTTGCCATTGCCTTCTCCAGGGGATCTTCCCAACCCAGGATTCAAACCCAGGTCTCCACACTGCAGGCAGATTCATTAACATCTGAGCCACCAGGGATGTCCTTATACATGTGCACACACACACACATAATATATATCTGTGTGCTACGCAGGCAATAATTAAAGCAATACCAAAAATTTAAAAAGAGAAAAATTAAGCTATGGCATCAGCATCCCAACACAGCGTCTCTTCGCATTTCCCTCTCCTTTTCTGAGCCAGCCTGTCTGCACTCTCGGGGTATAATTTTGTGCTCTGCTCTGTTGAGTTCATATACCCAAAGTGTTTTCCGTGTTGCTACCTGGTCTTCTTAATTTCAATCACCTATTGAGGTGATTAACCATGAAATACTTAAACCAAATTCCTACAAGAAGGGACTATGCGTTTACATTGTTACTACTATCAATAATGCTGCAATTAGTGTCTTTATTAGCATTCATATGCTTTTTATCTTATTCAGGGTTTTGTCCTTAGGATAAACGCTTAGGAGCAGTATTCCTGGGACAAGAATAAATTTTCCAAATTGTTTTCTGAAAGGATTTCTATTCCATCAGTGAGTGTGTGTGTGTCACGTCCCACCCTGAACATTACGGGTGATTAATACTCACATTTAAGTCTCCCATTTAGTCAGCGCCCTGGCCCTCCTCTAACGCCCGCTCACCCGCCCTCTCTTTACTGCTCAGGACCAAGTCTTATCCGTAGGGTTTGCGTTTTCTTTGCAGACCTGTTCACATGTGACTTGTCTAGTCAGGTCCTTGGGCAATATCTCCTCATGTCTTTATATCTTTTTTGACATCTTGTAGGTCTCCTTCACATAACATAAATATAATACTGTTGTCACGCTTGCTGAAAATATTTTCCCTGACCTGAGATTAACTTTTAATTGTACCAGGCTGCTTCCCAGCTTGTCAGATGTGCCCTCCGCAAGTCTGTCTTGACTCCTAAGGCATGTGCATGGCTGCCCTCCCCACGCGAGACAGATTCTTTCCCAACATACATGTGTGAGTGCACACACATGTGTACCATTGCACACATGTGTACTATCACACACACACAAACATGTGCTCACTCATGCAGGCAGGGCACCAAAAGGGAACACACTTGGGCCCTTGGTGCTGGCGAGTGGAGCTGTAATGTGATGCAGGGCAAGACCAGAGCCTGGCACTTCCGGGGGGGTGGTTATCCCTCTGCTCCTCCCTCCCCCAGCCCTACCCACCCCTCCACCACCTCCCCACCCCTCCACCACCTCCCGTCCCCCTGTGCTGCCTTTTGCTGGGGGTATAAGCAACCTGCAGAAGGCTTTAGGGAGAAACCAGCTCCTGATTCTTCTTTTCCTTGGTGTTTCTGATACCTGGGCCCCAGTCAGGGCGAGGGCCCGGCAACCATGAGCCCAGAGAGCACCCCGCCTCTGTTCGGACCTTAGCTCTGCCTGGATGGCCTGGGTCCTCAGTGAGAACGGACGCGTCAATCCAGGAGCCTGCCCTGGGGCGCGAAGGGGACTCTGAACTCCTCCCCTGCCCTTCCCCCAGGAGTGCTGTGCTCTAGGTTCTGCATTCGCCCTCCCGAGCCAGCCTGCCCACTGCCCAGTGCTCATTCTTGGGGTGACTTGGTGAATCGCGTCCTCCTGGCCCCGCGCCCTCTGACCCCTTTTTGGGTGCAGCTAAGTCCAGGCGCTGCAAGGAGCGGGGAGGGCAGAGTTTTTGCTCCGGGGACCCCTCCCTGCCAGACGGCCCCTGTGAGCTGGCTTCAACGTTGGGCTGAAGCCTCAGCTTCCGGGTGTCAGCTCTTACCTTCCTGCTTGCCCCTTCAGACACAGGGAGTGGGGCTGCCCCAGTGCCTCTGGAGACCCCATTGCTTCTCTGAGCCCTGCGTGCCTATGAGATGCCTGGATCCCCGCCACCTGCTTTCTACCGGGATTCTGGCTGGAGCAAGTACCTGCTCCTCTTTCACAAACCTATCCCAGTGGGTTAGGGCTTTGTATATTTGAAGTCCCTGGGTTAAAATATCATTTCTTATTCTTTAACAACAGCTGTGTGTGTGTGTGTGTGTGTGTGTGTGTGTGTCTGTGTGTCTGTGTGTCTGTGTTAGTCGCTCAGTTGTGCCCAACTCTTTGCAACCCCATGGACCCCGCCAGGCTCCTCTGTCCATAGAATTCTCCAGGCAAAAATACTGGAGTGGGTAGCCATTCCCTTCTCCAGGGATCTTCCCAACCCAAGGATTGAACCCGGGTCTCCTACCTTACAGGCAGATTCTTTTTACCATCTGAGTTACCAGGGAAGCCCAACAGCAACCTTAATTGTTCTTTCTTTTTTCACTTTATTCTGGGGTGAGCTGGATCTTCATTGCTGACCACTGGGTTTTTCCAGTTTCGGTGCAGAGGCTTCTCACCGCAGTGGTTCCTGTGGTTGTGGAGGGCGGGGTCTAGGGCTCCGGCTTCAGGAGTTGCTCTAGGACGGCTCTCTGGAGTGCAGGCTCAGCAGTTGTGGTGCATGGGCTTCTTTGCCCCTTGGCTTCTTGGCATTCCCTTGGAATCTCCCCTGACCAGGGATCGAACCTGTGTCGCCTGTATTGGCAGGCAGATTCGGAACCACTGGACCACCAGGGGAGTTCAATCTGTTCTTTTGATTCATTTATTAGATAGCATAAATGTTTTCACAATAGGACACACGGTCAGTGCTACACGTTAATATAAATTACAGGTAACATCTTACTATTTTAAATAGCTAAATCTTTCAGTATTAATAACATGTTTTTATTAATGCAAGATAAAAATCTAGTCTATCCAACAAAAAGTAAAATATCATTTATTTTCATGTTGCTGATTTCCCTGCGCCATCTTTATTGTCCCCACCATTTTACTGCATACTTGAAACCAATGAAATTTGTGTGAAGGGAGTCCTGTTCCCTCCCACGATGAGCCTATAGGTTCTAAATCACATCCGTATGTACTTCTCCCTGCCCAATGGCACAATTCAAAAGGGCAGGGACAGGTCAGTGCTGCTGACATGCTGTAAGGACTTGGGCTTGTTCTGGGTTGTTTTCCTTTCAGGATGCTGGTAACTGAATGAATAAGCGTGTGGCCTTAGGGCACATCCTGTTACCAGTGATTTTATTGCAGGGGAAGCAGTCTGGGCTTGAACCTGGGGTGGAGATGCATTAGGCGGCTGCCGCTCCAGCTAACATGTAAGAGTAAAATTTGAAAGAAATATGACAGGTTAGGAAACAAGATCTAGTTAGGAGGTGATTGAAGGTGGGTGCCCAGGTAAGAGATGACAGGGTCTAAATCCAGACAGTGGGGTAGATAAGAGACAGACGGAGATAAGTTATAGAGCTGAGAGACGCTGGGAAGGGCTTGGCGGGGATTAGAGGACAGGGACACAAGCCAGACAGAAATCAGAGGGATCTGTGATTGCGACGAGGTCTGAGCTTTCGCTGTGAGCCCCGCAGAACGCGGGCAGACTAGGAACAAGAATAACACACAGGGTGGCCCCGGGAGGTCGGAGCCCAGCCTGTGTCATCACAGGTGGGCTGTCAGGCGCCTCAAGGAGCCTTGGAGTGAAACGCTCCAGCAGGAAGCTTGGGCTCTGCCACCAGTGAGCTGTGTGGCCTCAGAGAAGTCACGTCCCCCCCTGAGGCAGTGCCTTTACTTGTAACTGGTGCAGGAGATTCTATTAGTGCTCCCAAGCAGAGGTCCCTGAGCAAAAGTCCATGGAGGAGCACACTTGAAACGCGGTCCCTGGGGACCCACGCTGTCAGAGGATGCTGGAGGACAGGCTAAAGGCTTGCGTGGCTTCACCACCAGCAGGGGGGTGGGGGTGGGGGTTGGCAGGCTGATGGGGGAGGGATTGGCGGTTTGTGGATGCTCTTTGGGAAATATGGCTTGGGTCACTGTGGAGGCCCCTTCCAGCTCCATGCTTCTCTCAAGCCACGATCCCCAAATCTTACGGTCTCGGCCTAAAATGGAATGAGGCTGCCTTTTTCCAGAGTGTGGGAGTAAACGGGCTCTTTCCTGGGCAAGGGGTAATTGTAAGTCCTCAGGCAACACGCCTCAGGGGAACAAGAGACGTTTGCATTCAGACGTACATGTGGGGACTTTGGAATGTGTGGCGAGCAGTCGGAACTCGCGCCGACACCTCGAAATCCTGCACACATTGGGAATGGATACCGGAAAGACTTTCAGTTCTCTCAAGGAAGATGGTGAAGACCAAGGGATGATGAGCGAGAAGATGGGGAGAGACCCAGCAAGGGACAGGCTCTGAAGACACCCCCAGACCAGGAGAGACAGGGCTGAAGATCAGGCTGAAAGGCGTTTCAGGGGAAGGGGAGGCTCAATCGTCCATCCCAAGGACAGCTCTGGTTGAAAGAACTCCAAGTACTGTTTACAGGAAGATAATTTGCGACAGTAAGATAAGTAGCCTTTCTTTCTGCTTGTCAACATAAATATCCAGGGAGCATGTTTTGCTCAGTGAGATCCCCATGCTCGTGCGTGAGCTTATTACTCTTGCAAAATAGAGCATAAAAAAATAATTATTATTTATTTCTGCGGATCCATGTCAGCATCCCTGTAAACGCATAGGGAAAAGAGGTACCAGCCGGGAAAATGGCAGGAATGACGTGTTCTGGAGAACCCTTCAGGTGTACATGGGGCCCCTTACAGGGGGCAGAGGGCAAAGGAACTTCAAAAGTCAGCCTCGGCAGATAACAGGGCAAAGTGCCGAACATACCTGCCCTGCCTGGCCATGGGGCAGAAGAGGGGTCCTCAGTCAGGTTTTCCCTTAAAGACGCAACTCTCCTGTGCCCTTGGGAAGTCACCTGCTGTCCTGCAAAGATGTACCTGGGATGCCCTGTGGGGTGCTGGAAAGTGCATGGAGGTCTCTAGCGGGCATTCAACTCATCATACGCAGACTGGTCCACTGTGAGGAACTAAGGAGGCTGTCCTGGAGCTGGGCAGTGTGTGTGTGTGTGTGTGTGTGTGTGTGTGTGTGTGTGTGTGTGTGATGAGGGGAACAAGCCTGAGCTCCAGTTCATCCACAATCTGCTCCCTCGTCTTTCCCACCTACCCCCTCCCAACAAAAACCCCCCTGCCAGGACAAAACCCAGGCTCACCTAGACCTCCCCTTCTTGTAGATCCTGTAGAAGGCCACTTCTCCAGAGAGCCCACACTGCCCACCCAACACACAGACCCACCTCCTCCCGCCATGAGGGCACAAAGCCCTCTCGATCTGTTACTGAAACACAAAACCTTGCTGGGCTAATCTTTATACCCACTGAATGTTTCATTCTCAGATATGACCTCCTTGAGGTCAAGGCCTTTGCCCAGTATCCAGAGCCTGGCAGAAGGTCTTAGCCCTGGGTGTGTGCTCAGTCATTCTGTTGTGTCCAACTCTTTGGGACCCCATGGACTGTAGCCCACCAGGTCCTCTGTCTATGGGATTCTCCAGGCGAGAACAATGGAGTGGGTTGCCGTTTCCTTCTCCAGGGAATCTTCCTGATCTAGGGATTGAACTTGCGTCTCCTGCAGCTTCTGCATTGGTGGGCAGATTCTTTACCACTGAGCTATCTGGGAAACCTATAGAAAGGCTCAAACTCTGGGTGGCCTGCTTGCATGGGCAGGCCAAACTCCTTTGCTAACTTTCAGCCAGGTGGACACAGTCCGCACTTCCACAGACACGATTGGAGTGAGTCTTTCCACAAAGAAATATTTGATTCTACTTTCTGCTAAAGCCAAGTCTGTACTGTTTAGTATTAGCAACAGTGGACACAGCCTGCGTTTCCACAGACACGACTGGAGTGAGTCTTTCCGCAAAAAAAAACATTTTATTCTACTTTCTGCTAAAGCCAAGTCTGTGCTGTTTAGTATTAGCAACAGTGGAATTATTCGGCCTCACCTCTTTGCAACGCCTATCAGCTCACTAACTTGAGAGAACACAGCAAGGGAGAAAGGATGGCGGGGGAGGGGTGGAGAGACCCTGCTTGCTCCCCAAAAGCATCAACTGTACAATTTGGTAACTGGCGTAATCAAACTACTTAAGAAACAACTGATTACTAATTGCTATTATTAAGGATGTCAGCATTCCATGATTTTGCTGCTGATATATTATATACAAGTCAAGATGCTACTTGAATTCTTGATTGAAATAGAAAAACTAGAGGCATTATGTTGTGTTTGGGGTAATGGTATTTAAGCATCTGGAGGCAAGTTAAAGAAATACTAATTGGGTTTTTATTAAGAGAGCTCACGCAGCCGCACATATAGGTAGAGAATTAGTGCGGGTGAACGTGGGGTGGACAAGGGCCCAGTGGAGTCTGCTGGTGGAATTTGACTCTTCATTCAGTCAGCTCGATGTTTAGCATGCCACGCGGTCAGGGCTACTCCCACCCCCTTCTGCATGGAGGGGAAGGTCCCCCACGGAAAACTCAACAGTTGAATGTAAGTTAATTAAGCACAACTCCCACCTTGGAGGACTCATATTTGAATGAATGACAAGTGCGTGGGCATCGACGGTGTAATAGACACGACAAGAGACTAACAGCAACATGACCTGGGTTCAAGCTTGGCTCTCCCACTATCTGTGTGGTCTTTAACCTGTATGGTCTGTTCTTCTATCTGAACCCTAATTTCCTCATTTAAAACTATAGGATTGCTGGGAATTCCTACGCAGCCCAGTGGTTAGGACTCAGCGCTTTCACTGCTGAGGCCCAGGGTTCAATTTCTGGTCAAGGAACTAATCCTGCAAACCACACAGTTCAGCCAAAAAGAAAAAGAAAAAAAATGGGATTAGTGGGGTCATCTCTCAGGGTGCTTCCAAATGGGATGACCTGGATCTCTAAGACCAACATGTGGTGTTTTTGGAGATGAACAAAAACACTGTTGCCTTCATGGGTGTGTAGAACGGGCCCCACTTTCATAGGAACCGTCGGCTCCAGGTCAGATGGGCAGGGAAGGTGTCTCCTGGTGAGAGGTTGGTTTATGAGCTTGAATCGCCAAAGAGCAGCCTTGCCCAGAGCCAGCCTTGTTCTGATCGTTAGGAGAACAAGTCTGCAGCCCAGAGCCTGTATATGCTACAAGGAGCCCCAAGTGGAGACAGCAATGGAGGAATCGCGTGCAGTGAGGACTTCTAGTCGGTCTGTGTTTCCCAAGGACTGCTGTCTTTCCTCTTCTCCCGGCACAGGAAAATGAGGCTCAGAGAGGTTGAGTTCCACATCTCAGGTCCCACAGCTGCAGGAGGGGGAAGCCCAGAGCTCCTCCCGCTACCCCATCATGCCTGTAATTGTCCTACGGCTACATTTACAGACCGGACACCAGGGTTCTCATGTGCTCCCTTACTGGGCAACAGTCAATCAGAAGCAGCACATAAACCAGGTTATGTTTCCTGACTTACAGTCAAGGGTTCTTGACACATACTCACCCCAAGACACGTAGCTGGAAGATCCATGAAAAACGTCCCCATGGAGGCTGTGACAACTCGTAGAATTTACATCACACACACCCACACACAGGCACACATGCATGCAGACACGACATCAAGAGCATGGAGTCCATCACTTCAAATAGTTCAGAGTATTAAGGAACACTTTTCAAATAGTATTAAGAAATACTCTACAAATAATAAGAGTATTAAGAAAAAAAAACATGGGTGAATGAGCGGGGTGTCTCAGCTGCAGAATAAAAACAAAAATGGGCAGCAGGAGGTCAGTGATGGCAGGGAAGGATGGGGAGACATGGGCTCTGCTGTCTTGGCTGCAGCCCTGATCAGAGTGTGTGGGGGCAGGGAGACCCTGCTCCAAGCAAAATGAAATTAAACCTTTCTAAGTACTTATAAATCAGCACCTAATGACACTATCCCACCACCAGCCGGAGCATTGCTCTTATTACTTTGATTCACAAGCCAGGAAAAGATCCGGAATTATGCACAAATTATTGTCCCATCTTCTTAATTAACGCTGATTGCAAAATTCTTGCTAAAGTCCTTGCTAACAGACTCAATTATGCGCTGCCTGAATTGATTCACCCAGATCAAGTGGAATTTATTAGAAATACACTTTCCTACAATAACATCAGATTATCTTTGAATATAGTTAAATTATTTAGGAATAAAATAGTTCCAGCAGCAGCCCTTGCTTTAGCTTCAGAAAAATATCTCCCACCACCTAGAATGAAGATACTCCTTTGCTTTTCACCAGAACACACCATAAGCTCTTTTTTTTTCCCAGAAGCAGGTTGAATCACTGTGATGAGATGAGATGTATGCCTTCGAGCTAATGGTCCAGCTTCAAAGCATATAGGCAGGAAGAAAAATCCTGCAGGGTCACGTCTCAGCTTCCCCCAGTATGAACCGTCACTGCCTGTGGAACATGGTGAAATTGCAATTAGACTAAATCAGGATATTTTCAGAATCAAAATTGAGAAACAGGCTAATAAAGACATAATGTATGCTGATGACACACTTCTATTAGCATCATTCCCCAGCACACTGGAGGGGTTCAAAAGAACAAAAAGAAAGGAAGATAAGAAGGAAGGTGCTTTTCTGCCTTTCCAGGAGGGCAGTGGTTCCTGCAATGGTACACCCTGTTCAGGATAAATATTCCAGAGAAACCAGTTGGAAACAGCAAATGCACTCCCTGTAGCCTGGCACCAAATACTAAGCCCAGCAGTGGGGCATTGAGCAGGATCTGGGCTTGTCCTAGTGGCCACACCTATGCACACAGTAGGTACGTAATAAGTATTAATAGACAAAACAAGGCCATGCCTATGCACACAGTAGGTACGTAATAAGTATTAATAGACAAAACAAGGCCATACCTATGCACACAGTAGGTACGTAGTAAGTATTAATAGACAAAACAACATATGGAAGATACCAAAAATCTCTTGGACTGTCCCTTGAAAGATGAATGTATATTTGATGGGCTGTGATGGAAAGGAAGGGACTCAGACAGAGGGACCAGAGGGAGCACATATGGAGCACACAGCCCACCTCATGCAGGGAAGGGGGACCTGGCTGGAAACAAGATGTGTAAGTCGGAGGAGAAGGAGGAATATCCCGGCGAGCAAGTTGGGATTGTATTGTGCGAGGCCACAAATTCTAGACATAGGCGTTTACATGTATTTGGAAAGGCAGTGAGGAGCCATTCAGCAATGGAATGAGATCATCTAATCTGGAAAACGTTAAAAAGTCTCACATAGGTGGGAAGGATAGAGTGGAGAGACTGGTGCCCTGAGGCCAGCTGCAAACACCCACTTCCCTCCTCCTTTACCAACAGAGTCCCTGTGGCAACTCAAGGCGCCCAGAGAAAGAACGACATCTGCTCCTTCCGTGAAGCCAGGGGTGGCCTTGTTCTCATCAATAAAGGGCCAAAGAGCAGATCCAAGATGACAGAAGAAAGAGTCAGTGAATTTGAAAACAGATTAAAAGAAAGTATCCAGTCTGAAGATCAGAGAGGAAAACGATTGAAAATAAAATGAACAGGGGCTATGGGACAATACAGATCTGACACATTCAAGCAGAATCCAAGAAAGAGACAAGAAAGAGACGAGAAAGAGAATGGAGCAGAAAAAGGATTTAAAGAAATAATTACCAAACATTTCCCAAGTTGGATGAAAGATATAAATGTACAGATTCAAGAAGGTTAGCAAGGGCTCCCCTGGTGGCTCATTGGTAAAGACCCCTGCCTGCCAATGCAAGAGACACAAGTTCTATCTCTGATCCGGGAAGATCCCACACACTGTGAAGCAACTAAGACCATGCACCACAGCTATTGAGCCTGTGCTCTAGAGCCGGGGAACCACAACTGCTGAGTCCATGTGTTGCAACTATTGAAGGCCTCGTGTTCTAGAGCCGTGCTCTGCAACAAGAGGAGACACCACAACGAGAAGACCTCAGTTCAGTTCAGTTCACTCGCTCAGTCATGTCCGAGTCTTTGCGACCCCATGGACCGCAGCACACCAAGCCTCCCTGTCCATCACCAACTCCCGGAGTTTACCCAAACTCATGTCCATCGAATCGGCAATGCCATCCAACCATCTCATCTTCTGTCGTCCCCCTCTTCTCCTGCCTTCAATCTTTCCCAGCATCAGGGTCTTTTCCAATGAGTCAGCTCTTCACATCAGGTGGCCAAAGTATTGGAGCTTCAGCTTCAGGATCAGTCCTTCCAATGAATATTCAGGACTGACTCTCTTTAGGGTGGACTGGTTGGATCTCCTTGCAGTCCAAGGGACTCTCAAGAGTCTTCTCCAACACCACAGTTCAAAAGCATCAATTCTTCGGTGCTCAGCCTTCTTTACAGCCCAGCTCTCACATCCATACATGACTACTGGAAAAACCATAGCTTTGACTAGATGGATCTTTGTTGGCAAAGTAATGTCTCTGCTTTTTAATATGCTATCTAGGTTGGTCATAACTTTTCTTCCAAGGAGCAAGCGTCTTTGAATTTCTTGACTGCAGTCACCATCTGCAGTGATTTAGGAGAAGCCCTCACACTGCAACAAAGTGTAGCCCCCGGTCACCACAACTGGAGAGAAGCCCAGACAGCAGTGAAGACCCAGCAGCCAAAAATAAATAAATAAATAAAGTTTTAAATAAAGAAGTTCAGTAAACCCAAAGCAGGATAGACATAAAAGAAAGAGACAGATGTGTGCCTGGTACCCAGATGCTCCACTGACTGTTGTTGAGTCAAATTTGCCATGAGAATTAAGAGCACATTTCACTGAGGTGAAGGGTAGGAGAGATATGCGGAGAAAAAGATGCAATAACTTTCCTCTTTGAGGAGCATGTGACTCTCCTTCCTGTAAGCCTGCAATCGTTCCTTACTGCCTACAGCAAAGGCTTGCAAACTGTTGCCTGAGGGCTAGCTACCTGTTTATAAATAAAGTTTTATTAGAACAAGGCCCTGCCCATCTATTTGCATATTGCCCACGGTGGATCTCGTGCTACAATGGCAGAGCTGAGTAGCTGCCACAAAGACGATAAGATGCACAAAATCTAAAATATTTATTATCTGACACTTTACAAAAAAGGCCCAGCAACCCCTGTCCAACAATGAACAGTTCCAATTTTATAGCCTGTGTCCAAGGGCTTAAAATATGTGCTGTGAACTAACCCACTCCGCAATCTCTCCCAGCATCTCTTCACCCACCCTGAACTCCGGTGACTGGTCAATAAAGGTGCTACTCACAGCCCGCTGGGGGTAGGGGGTGCTCCATAAAGTGTTTGCTGTGAAAATTGACAGTAAACATTTAGAAACGTTGACAGCAACTTGACAATTAACATAACACCCACATGTGTGATTCCTGGACTTGCAATTCTGCCTTTTCTCCATTTTGTTTTTTCTTGTAATTAATTTTCATTGTATTCTGAAAAAGAATCACTCTGTGACAAATTGGGACCAAAAAAAAAAAAAATCCTTGGACTGCCCTGGTGGTCCAGTGGTTAAGACTCTGAGCTCCCAATGTCCAGGGTGGGAGTTTGAGCATCCCTGGTCAGGGAAGATCCTGTATGCCACATGGCCAAAAGATTGAAAAATAATAAAAACAATTTTAAATCCCTAGTCCTTCAGCTGAGGAGGTTGAGAAACCCTGGTCTGCTCCAGGCCTCAGGGACACACACCGCCAACCCCTCTCCCCCTTCCTGGCCGTGGCACAGGCTGTCTCTGCCCTCCGTCCTCACCTGCTCTGATGCATGCCCACCTGTCCATCCAGGTGGCCCAGTTTACAGTCAGGTGCTGTGGGCTTGCAGGCTGTTTGCTGTGCATCCACACCTGTGACAGGGAGGGGAGAGGGCAGGATGGGCAGAGGGGAGGGTGACCTGTGACCCAGCCCCCCCCCATCTCGGCCTGACCCCAGGGGGGCGTTGGAGCCGACCCATGTCATGGTTTCCCCACATGAAGTCACCGTGGTAGGACCTGGCGACCGGCCCCCTCGATATCTGGGTCTGCCCCACTGGGGCTGTCCCTTCTGGAAGGAGGTGGCTCTCTCCCCAGAAGGAGCTCACGGCGGGGCAACAAGCCCTCCCTGACAGCAGCATCTGGGCAGCGCACCTCTGTGCCCACCAGGATCCAGGCCCTCGACTCTGATCCCGCAGACCTGCTGCTGGTGATTCGCTTTCTCCCCAGGTCTCTGCTCTGCCTGCCTGGTCCCCTAAGAGCCCACCCTCCAGACTGCACCCTGGGCCCCATCAACACAGCCTTGAGGCCAAGGATGCTTGCCTCTTGTTCAGCCCAGGATAACAGGACACAGGTCCCCCAGCACAGGCCAAGAGAGGAAAACAGACACCCTCGGGGATCATAAGCCATCTTTCCCTTCAATTCCCTCTGTGCTTTGCTCAGATGCCACCTTCAGAAAAAGCCCATCCCACCCCTACTTCCTGCCATTCTCATAACTTCCCTGATCCACTCTCATCTTCGCCCCTGGACCGCTGTCCATCAGTGATCTCATTCCACTTGCCAGGCCGTCTAGCCTCGCACTCTCTTGCTAAGTGTAACCCTCCTTAAAGGCAAGGATTTCCACTCTGAATCTCTGTAGGCCTCTGGTAACTGAAAAATGCCCCACACATGTACACTCAATATAGAATATTTTCAAATGGTGTAGAAATTTACCCTTCCACCTGCAAACTCTGAAATATCAGTTTCACTAAATTCTTCTAAAACTTGACTTTTTTAAGAAAACATTCAGGGGACTTTCCTGATGGGCCAGTGATTAAGAATCCGCCTTCCAATGCAGTGGACTCAGGTTCGACCCCTAGTTGGGGAACTAAGGTCTCACACACGGCAGGGCAACTAAGCCCACGTACCGCAACTCCTGAGCCAGCGTGCTCTGCAGCGAGTTCTCCGAAACAAGAGAAGCCAGGCTCTGCAACTAAAGAAGCCCCTTTGGGTCACAATTAGAGAAAGCCCATGTGCCGCAACAAAGACCCAGCACAGCCAAAAATTTCAAAAAATTTAAAAACCTTTCATAATTGGATAGATGAAAAAGGTCTCTTTTTCTAACTTGCATTTCATATCGGTAAAGCTGGATGTTCTATATATGTTTAGCAGTCATTTCTATTTCTTTATTTTTCTGTTGGAAATTCAAAGTTCTCTCTCTCTTTTTTTTTTTTTTTTTTGCAAACAGAAAAATAAGGTCAATGAACTTTCAGTTCATCAGACATCACTGGGCTGGCTTTGCTCTGTGCAGAGTTGCAAAGCAACCAAGAGACCACCGGGCTCATCCCCTCCTCAAGTGCAGGATCAGCAAGCTTCTCATTTCTAGGAGGAATGTAAAGGATGATGAGGTATAACCATCAGACCAAGCCAACTTCAGGAGAGAAGCATTTTGCTCCCTGTGTGAGATTCATAAAAAACAATCAGTCTGAACAGGCAATTTGTCTCAAGAGGCAGGAGCTGCAATTTTATCATGTAATTAAATCCCCATGACAGTTGTAAAGAAACTCCATCACCTTTATCAGGGAGAGCTTCAATGAGCTGCGCTCCTGCACGGTTCCCCAGAGTCTGTAAATGTCCTTCCAGGGCTGTTTACTCGTGGTTGTGCCTGCCGAGGATCAGGCTACTCCGTCTCCCCCTCGGCCACCGTGGATGGCGGTGCTCAAGGGCACCTTCGCTTCTGAGCATCCAGAAGAGCCCTCCTGGACTCTGGATGAGAGCAGCTCTTGACCTTTGGATGAGATGGCATTTATGATGAGAAGTGACCCTGTGGCTTGGCAGGATCTGTCTCGAGCTGGGTCATGCTCTTTGGAAATAAGTTAGCAAGGTGTCCCCACCACCCACCCCCCGCCCCTATTGTATTCTTCCACATGATGGGAATGAGATTTCTTAATAATGTGAAATCAGTACAGACAATTTAAGTCATTATTAATAGATACACTTGATCTGAGGGAGTACGATGCTTTAATGTTCTGTTAAATGAGGTGTGCTGTGCTAACATTGTTATTTGGAGAGAAGGTTAGGATACGTCCCTGTTTTGGATGCTGATGTCTGTGTGACTGGCTTCAGTGGGTGTGGATGTGTCCTGGGCTCTTAAAAGCAGTCTTATAGGGCTTCTCTGGCGGTCTAGTGGTTAAGACTTCACCTTAATATGCAGGGGGTGAGGGTTAGATCTCCAGGCTGAGAGCTAAGATCCCACATACCTCATACTAAAAAACAAAATAACAAAAAACATAAAACAGAAGCAATATTGTAACAAATTCAATAAATGCCTTTTAAAAAAAAATGGTCCACAAAAAAAGCAGAACCTTACATACCAGCCCAGCTTATTATTTTTAAGAAATGCTTTTAATTTTTTTGTGACTTGCTTCTTTCGCTTACATATTTTTCAACTGATGTATAGTTGATTTGCCATGCAGTGCTAGTTTCACATGTACAGCAAAGGGATTCAGTTATACACCCATATATACATTTTTTTTCAGATTCTTTTCCTTTTTAGGTTATTACAAAATATTGAGTATGTAGACTTCCCGGTGCTGTATAGTAGGTTCTTGTTTATCTATTTTATATATAGTAGTGTGTATGTTAATCCCAAATTCCTAATTTATTCTCCATGGTAACCCTTGGCAACCTTAAAGGGAAAACTGCTGTCATTTTAAAATGCTTTAGGGAGGGGGGGTGAAGGAGGAGTGGACTTTAGAAATTTAAAAAAGGAGAGTGAGGATCAAAAGATGTGTGAAAGGAAATCCATAGTAAGACGAGGGGCTGCCGTGCCTGGCAGTGTGTGTGCTCAGTTGCCCGGTCATGTCCGCCTCATCTGACCTCATCAGTTGCAGCCCGCCAGGCTCCCCCGTCCCTGGGATTCTCCAGGCCAGGATACTGGAGTGCTTGCCATATCCTCCTCCAGGGGATCCTCCTGACCCAGGGATCGAACCTTCTTCTCCCTCATTGGCAGGCAAATTCTTTACCTCTGTGCCACCTGGAAAGCCCGAGCCAGGTGGCACGAATGTTGGATTTAGTCCCTGGACATTTACAGAAAAGATCCATGTAGGAAGCAGAAAACTGACCAGGATAACAGGATGATACATTGGCATATTTGAGAAAGTGCTCAGACTTTCATGATGTCCCTAGAGGGGAATGACTTCTTGCCCCAGGGTGTCCATTTACTTGGACACTTGGCCCCAGAAGGAAGCTAGACCTTGGCCTAACGGCCTAGGAAAGAAACCACACAGTAGCCCTTTTCCAAGAGCACATGAAAACCATGCCTCGTGGCTCAAACATATGGAATGTCGAGGCCTCAAATAAGCAGGCTGACTCTGTAACAAATGCACTAGCTTCACATTTCAGGCTCAGCTGGGTTTTCCACAGAATATCATCAGAGCTCATCCTCTGATGCTTCTGATGAAAAGAAAATCAATCATTCATCAATTCAATTGCACTATGCAAAGATCCTGGTATTACATGAAAATAATAATTACCGTTCGAACACTGCTGCTGCTGCTGCTGCTGCTAAGTTGCTTCGGTCGTGTCCGACTCTGTGCGACCCTATAGACGGCAGCCCACCAGGCTCCCCCACCCCTGGGATTCTCCAGGCAAGAATACTGGAGTGGGTTGCCATTTCCTTCTCCAATGCATAAAAGTGAAAAATGAAAGTGAAGTCGCTCAGTTGTGTCTGACTCTTAGTGACTGCATGGACTGCAGCCTACCAGGCTCCTCCATCCATGGGATTTTCCAGGCAAGAGTACTGGAATGGGGTGCCATTGCCTTCTCCGTTCGAACACTAGCTTTTGTATATCTCATTATCATTGCAAGGTGGATATTTTTTTCATCTCATTTGATTGAAAAGCAAAAATTCCCTCTTGTTAGCTACAAACGCTACAAGCCTTGGTAGGGGCAACAGTTTTTGTGTCTCTCATGGGCAAAACATTATACTTGTAAGTCCCTAACATATTCTTTACAAAGCTATACTCACATCCGGTGAACTACCTGGCCAGCTCTTAGGGAGATTTGGTCTGTTCGGATTCTGGGCTTCCCTTTCGAGCAATGGCTGCACGTTAGAGGCATCTGGAAAGTTTCTTACGTCACTGATTCTCAGGCTGAACCCTCCAACCAATTACATCAGAATCTCTCAGGCTGGCATCAGTGTTTCTAAAGCTCCAGTGATTCTACTCTACAACAATGCTTTACATGTACCAAGTATGTTATTTCTCCAGTTCGAGTTTTTTAGCAAGATTTTCCTAAAGAAAGACCCGTATTTTTTCCATCTTCTCTGAAAGATTTTCAACCTTCCATTACAGGTTGAAATATTCATACCTATGTCTATGTCTCGTTGCATTTTAATGAGATAACCGTGTCACAAAATAAAATTCTCTTAGTCCACCCTGAGTTCTTCCTAGTGACCCCAGAGCTCCAAGTGCCCCCACTTCTTTTCTAAATACTCCCAATCCAACCTTTTCATGATCCATTTAGGGACCTTGCCCAAGACTGATGTCAGTTCAGGCTTTGAGGAATCAAGTTCTCTTCCTATTTGAAAACTAAAATCCTCATCTCCTGGTCCTTTTTCTGTTGTATTCAGCTCCTCAAAGATTTGACAACTGCTGAGCAACCTTGTACGTAAATTCACTCTTGAAAGAAACTGAGTTTTCATATCAACTGAAGCAGGCAGAGAAGATTAGTCATGAGTTGCATCTTGAAGGCCATATGTTGCCTTTAAAGGAAGCTGAGAAGGGTGAGAGTGATGAAAATGAGATACAGACAGTCCTCTGCCTATAATTTAAAAGAATTATTTCTTTTTTTGATATTGAATTGTATGAATTCTTTATATATTTTGGATATCTTACTGGACATATCATTTGCAAATATCTTCTTTCATTCAGCAGGTTGCCTTTTTGTTTTGTTGATGGTTTTGATGTGCAAAAGTTTTCTAGCTTGAATAGGTCCCATTTGTTTGTTTTTGCTTTTGTTGCCCCTGCCATAGAAGACATATCCAAAGAAATATTGGTTAGACTGATGTCAAAGAAGTTACTGCCTGTATTTTCTTCTAGAAATTTTACGGCTTAAGATCTTATATTTAAGAGTTTAATTCATTTTGAGTTTATTTTTGTATATGGTGTAAGAGAGTGGCCCGGGTTTATTCTTCACCATGTAGCTGTTCAGTTTTCCCAAAGCCATTTACTGAAGGGATGTTTTCACATCACATTTGCATCCCTTGTTGTAGATTCACTGACCATATGTCCATGGGTGTATTTCTGGGCTCTCTATCCTTTCCATTGATCTACACGTCTGTTACTGTGCCCGTACCATACTGTTTTAATTACCGTAGCTTTGCAGCTAAAGCTGTAGTAATTAAAGTCTGAGAGTATGATACCTCCAGCTTTATTCTTCCTCCTCAAGATTGCTTTGAATGGGAATTCCCACATGTCCAGTGGTTAGGATTTGGTGCTTCCACTGGGGCCAGGGTTCAATCCTGGGTTGGGAACTTAGACCCTGCGAGCCTCTAGGTGCAGCCAAGAAAATAAAATTTAGAAAAATCAAAGGATTGATTTGGTTCTTTGAGGTCTTTTGTGGTTCTATACAAATTTTAAGATAATTTTTTCTAGTTCTGTGGAAAATGCCATTGATATTTTGATAGGGATTGCATTGAGTCTGTATATTGCTTTGGGTAGTATGTACATTTTAATATTGATTCTTCCAATCCATGAGCACCAAAAATCTTTCTATTTGTTTGTGTCACCTTCAATTTCTTTCCTCAATGCCTTTCCATTTTCTGAGTATAGATCTTTTACCTCCTTAGGTAAGCCTATCCCTAGGTATTTCATTCTTTTTGACACAATTGTAAATGCGATTGTTTTCTTCATTTCTCCTTCTGATAATTCATTATTAGTGAATGGAGATGCAACAGATTTCTGTATATTAATTTTGCATCCTGCAAATTTACTGAATTCATTTACTAGTTCTAGTATATTTTTGGTAAAATCTTTGGAGTTTCCTATATATAGTCTTATGTCATCTGCAAATAGTAACAGTTTGACTTCTTTCAATTTAAATGCCTTTTATTTCTTTTTCTGGCCTAATTGCTGTGGCCAGGACTCTACGTGTTCCTTGAGGGTGAATGTGTTATACCTTTTGGTCTCTAAATCCCCCAAACCCAGCAACACATCCTAGAACATAATATTACACAAATGATTATTGAATGAATAGGTGAATGAATGGGTGGACTTTGGACCATTGGTGGGGGCTTTTTTTTGTTTGTTTACTTTGACTTTTTTGATGTCATGGTCACACATACAGCTCTTTTTCTCTAAACAACAACAACTCTGCTATGCTTCTGATAATCTCCATGTCCTACTTGTGAAACCAATTCCATCTACCATGAGCTATTTTTAAAAAGCTCTCACAAAGAACCAAGTCTGTTTCTGGACTACTATTCCCTACCCACTGAAATCAAGCTTGGGTATTTAGGGCACTGTTGACAAATATAACACTTGGAAAGCTAAATTTAGCATAGAACACAGGGTAGAATGGCTCTTATCACTGGACTCACCTCCAGGCTTCTACCCCTTTTAAAAATAACCCATGACAACATGCATCAGGTACAAAAGAATGCTCCAGTTTAAAGTGCAGGCTCCAGCTGGATCCTGGATTATAGTTGTACATGAAAAGTCTTTCAGAAATGTATCTATTTACAAAATATCAGTCTGAGAATATAACAGGGCAAAATGGCTATGTTTAAAGAAATTAGATATCCAAAGAATTACTATTGCTATTGAAAAGAGTAGGGCAAAGACAAAATCAGGAAATGAAAAGGGGAGAGTCAAAGATTTTATTTGGTGGACATTCTAGAAGGGAATGGTCTTCACAGTAACGCTGTGTACCATTCTCCGTATACTCCTGTCTTTTGTGTCCAGTGAAGCCTGTATGTTCCTTGCAAACATGATCTGTATACTTTCGGTTCAGTTCAGTTGCTCAGTCGTGTCTGACTCTTTGCGACCCCATGAACCGCAGCACGCCAGGCCTCCCTGTCCATCACCAACTCCCTGAGTCCACCGAAACCCATGTCCATCGAGTCGGTGATGCCATCCAGCCATCTTCTCCTCCTGCCCCTAATCCTTCCCAGCATCAGGGTCTTTTCCAATGAGTCAACTCTTCACATGAGGTAACCAAAGTATTGGAGTTTCAGCTTCAACATCAGTCCTTCCACTGAACACCCAGGACTGATCTCCTTTAGGATGGACTGGTTGGATCTTCTTACAGTCCAAGGGACTTTTACCATTGCATTTTTCACAGCACCCAGCAGTGTTTTCAGTCACCCCCATTCCCTGCACTGTCTGCCATCCACATGAGCTCTTCAGCCTTCAAGACACAGTCAACTGGACCTATATGCCTGCACAAAGGCAACACAGACCAGCAGACAGACGGCCACACCTCTCCTACCCAGTACCCTGCAGTCCCCTTCTGTAGAGGAGATGTGTGTTTTACCATTGGAAGATGCTCCAGGCCTTGGGTCAGCTTGTGGAATACATTTATGCCTGGAAGTCAGGCCTATGATGAGGGTAAAACACATCTTTATTAAATCATGCTATTGTTTAGTTGCTAAGTCATGTCCAACTCTTTGTGACCCCAGAGACTGCAGCCTGCCAGACCCCTCTGTCCATGTCATACTAAAATATTCTTGCCTGGCCCAGGCAAGAATATTGTAGTAGGTTGCCATTTCTTTCTCCAGTGGATCTTTCCCACCCAGGGATCAAACCTATGTCTCCTGCGTTGTAGGTGGATTCTTTACCACAGAGCCATCAGGGAAGTCCCCTTATTAAATCACGAAGGTGAGTGCTAGTTGCTGAGTCATGTCCGACTCTTTGTGTTCTATGGACTGTAGCCTGCTGGGTTCCTCTGTCCATGAGATTCTCCAGGCAAGAATACTGGAGTGGGTTGCCATGCCCTCCTCCAGAGGATCTTCCTGACCCAAGGATCAAACCTGGGTCTCCCACATTATGGGCAGATTCTTTACTATCTGAGCCACCGTAAGAGCATCCAATTTCCCCTCCACCCTTTACTGCAAGTTCCACTAAGAAAGACCAAGGGTATTCTGCTGGGTCCCCCTTTTTGTGGAAAATCTTGATCAAAGGGGCACCCCAGGGAATACAGGGCCAAAATAAAGGCCCAACACAGAGATCCTGCTCAGGCTTCAGAAGGGCTTAAAGAGAGTAGGGAAGCTCAGTGGGCTGCTCTGGGCAGTGGAGGAGACTGAGAGAGAGGCATGTGGGAAAGGAGGTGCTTAGGAAGTCCAGATGTGACTAAGGAGATGCTGCTTCTTGAGCCCTGTCCCTTGATGTCAGAGCTTTTTTCCTGCTGTCTCTATGCTGGGTGTTTGTCTGCAACACCACATAGCAACGGGCCCCTAGGCTACCGCCGGTACGGAGAGGATGGCGGCTACTGATATGTACACTCCCTCCCCTGAGTCTCTGTGTCTTAACTCTCCTGGGCCCAAGGCTTCCCCTCCGAGGACTAGGCAGCCCCCTCCTACCCGCCTTCCTCCTTGTAGCCTCTGGGCACTTGCTTTGTTTCAGCTCACAGCTTCCGGGAGCCCCACTGCACTGGCCCTTCCCAACTTCCTAGCAGGGGAAAACCAAGAACTGGAAAAATATGTGAGAACTGGGCTTTATCTATGCTACAAGAAAAAATAACCTCATTAGTCTTTTTAAAAATTTTTATTGAAGTATAGTTTATTTACAATGATTCAGGATTACAGCAAAGTAATTCTGTTTTATATATTATATATATATGTATGTGAGTGTACATATATATATACACATATATATTCCTTTTCAGATTCTTTTCCATTATAGGTAATACAAGATATTGAATATAGTTTCCCGTGCTTACAGACTTCTTTATCTGTCTTATATGTAGTAGTGTGTATCTGTTAATCCCAAATTCCTACGTGCATACATGCCAAGTCACTTCAGTTGTGTCCGACTCTTTGCGACCCCATGAACTGTAGCCTGCCAGTCCCCTCTGTCCTTGGAATTCTCCAAGCAAAAATACTGGGGTGGGTTGCCATGCCCTGCTCCAGGGGATCTTCCCGGCCCAGGGATCAAACCCATGTGTTCTGTGACTCCTGCATTGCAGATGTATTCTTTACCGCTGAGCCATTAATCTCAAATTCCTAATTTATTCCTAATTTATCCCTGTCCCGACTTTCACCTTTGGTAACCATAAGCTTGTTTTTTATGTCTGTGAGTCTACTTCTTTTTTTGTAAATAAGTTAATTTGTATCATTTTTTTGGATTCCACATATAAGTGATATCATATTTGTCTTTCTCTGTCTGATCCAATTCACCTGGTATGATAATCTCTAGTTCCATCCATGTTCCAGCAAATGACATTCATTCTTTTTATGGCTAATATTCTATTACATACGTGTGTGTGTGTGTGTGTACACACATCATCTTCTTTATCCGTTCATCTGTTAATGAGCATTTAGGCTGCTTCCATGTCTTGAATGTTGTATGTAAATAGTGCCGTGAACACTGCAGTGTGTGTATCTTTTTGAATTAAGTTTTCACCTTTTCTGAATAAATGCCCAGGAGTGGAATTGCTGGGTCATATGGTAACTCCATTTTTAAACCTTATTAATGTTTAGACAATAAAATAAGCTCTGAACTAGTAGCCAGTAACTAGTAAGTTACTAATAAAGAGCTGTTACCATTCATTAAAAAAAATTGTGGCATCTCTCATCTTCAGCAAGGGATGCACATCTTGGGACAGTTCTCAACCACTGGAAGAAACCCACAAGCTCCAGATGACGATGCCTTTGGGAATCCCTGGTCTGTCCTCTGGGGCCTCCGCCCGGGAAACTTATGCAGAGCCTGGTCATTTGCAGTGTCTGGCTGGATCTCCCTGACACAGCCTCAGGGCTGACACAGCCCTCAGAACACACACCCACTCACCACTGGCCACAGCAACTAAGGAAGAGGATGAAATGAAAGAAGACATCCTACACAGCAGGAAAAAAGAAGGCCGCCTATTTCAGGCTGTCTGCCCGCGTGGTATGGCGAGCTGTTTGGAAGACACACAGATGCGCCTGGCTCTAGGGTTTACATGTATACAATCTCAAGGGGGTGGCTGAGCTCTTTGGCGTCTCGGTGGTCACATGATGCTGGTCATACTGAGTGACGGTTATCACATCAGAGCCCACAGGAGTTATAAATACACCACCACCCAGCCCCGGCTGGATGACAATTGAGTAATGACAATAGAAATAGCTCACACTCCAAAAGACCATCTTTCCCCTTCCTGGAGAGCTCTTCTGAGATCATCAGCATTGCGATGGACAGACGGCCAGAGCCAGTTAGAAGGAGACTTCAGATCTTTCAGAAGATGGAAAAAGAGCCTCAAGCAAGAGATGGGTCGCCAGTACTCGAGTACCACGCTGCCTTGGTCACAGGAGACCTGGAGCATCTGAAGCCCCTCATGGACAAGTTCTTCCAGGATGCCAATGTGGTGTTTGAGATCAAGAAGGACGAGATGGTGTGGCAGGTGAAATCCCTGGCCACGTTTGGACTGTCAGGTACCTTTGCTCTTTTAAAGTCCTGTTATTTTTAAGGAGCTACTAACACATGTATGAACATATAGCTGCAGCGTGTAGACTGCTCACAAGGTGCTGCATTTAACATGCCCAAGCCAAAGACATCGACAAGCCAAATTTTGCATGCACAATTTTTCAGACATAGTTTTTAGGTGATCGGATATGACCGATCAGATCGGCAAAGCCAAACAGTGGGTCAGGAGTGTCCGTGAGATGCTGGAAGTGGCCTCTTGTCTTTAAACAGAGATCTGGTTTGGGTGTTAATCTGCCAGAGCCTGGGTCTGGCAGCCAGGGAAGTAGGAGATAAAGCACACCCCTCCTTCGAGCATGCCTGTAGCATGCCCCTGGCAGGCAGCGCTGAGCAGTTCCTCTGTGAATCTGTGAACTCCAGGGCTCCAGGGCAGAAGTGGGCACAGAGCCAGCACTGGGCAGGGTGAGCCCTCAGGAGACTCTCCTCCTGGATCCCAGGGCAGCCCGGCGAGGGGGAGGAGAGAGGAGAAGCCGGAGGTCCTCAAGTCCTATATGCCTGCATTCTTGTCGCCTGGACACTGTCGCTATGCGCCGGGCAGGCAAGCACACTCCCAAGTAAAGAGAAGCCCCCTTACCCCTCATCTGGGATGGACGGACTAGCTGACCACAGGGCTGCAGTGCAGCTTCCTCGGCTGGAGCTCCGCACTGGGCACCCTTCCGCCCCTGCCTCCCAATGCTACCTGTTTACCGAGAGGGTTCACATGTTGGAACCATGAGGATGCAAGGCTCTGAGATCAGCAGGCCAAGGGCCAGGGCCCTGTGCTCCTGACTCGTGAGCTCTGGCAGACCAGGAATGAGGAAGGGTGGTTTCCAGAGTGCTGACACAGTCGGCCTACACTTCACACGGGGAGAAGGGAATAAACCCAGACCCTGCCCAAAGGGCTAAGCAGCTCAGAGCAGCCAGCGAGGCGGCAGGGGCTGCAGGGAAGCAAGCACACGTCTAGTCTGGGCCAAAACCTCTCCCAGCTAAAGGCACCCAGCGCCTTTCCGGGTCTCCTCTCCCTCACCTGTCCCAGATCCTGTCCCAGACGGGGCATGTATCTTCCTCCAAAGGGCTGTGGGACGATCCAATCAAGAATGCCAACTGCCTGAACGTCTGATTAATGTATTTTTTAATCACATGGCCTCACAGCCCTGGACAAACTTGCAACATGCTGAAATGATGTAATTTCAAATAGATATTAATGTCAGCTCATGATCTGAATCAAAGTTTCCTTCCTCTTTATCACCTTAATCTTTCCACCCCTAAGTGTGCTGTTTTCCTGTGGCACAACTGTACGGCAGCAAATCAGAACACCCTGGCAGGGAAGGGGTATTGAGTTATTACTGAGCAAAGGGCAGCCCCGAGCACTGGTGCTGGCCCGTGGCCTCACCGCGGGCTGGGAAGACAGGAAGGACGCTGCTGGCCTCCGTGCTCTTTCAGCTCTGCCACCTGACTGCTCCACACTGGTCCAGCAGCAGAGACGACCCAGCCCAGGCTGAGAACAGGGGCCCCCATGGCCTCCATGCTTCCTGTGGCCAATTCAGCACCTCGTGAAGGGAGCCATGGGGAAGGGAAGACACAGGTTCACAGTGGCCAGCCCCTGGGTGCCACAGCCACGATGGAATGCTGGCCCCCTGGAGCTTGCGGTCCCAGGAAACCATTCCCACAGAGGATGATGCTTAGGGGTGGCTCAGATGGTAAAGAATCTGCCTGCAATGCAGAAGGCCCGGGTCCTATCCCTGGGTGGGGAAGATCCCCTGGCAAAGGAAATGGCAACCCACTCCAGTACTCCTGCCTGGAGAATCCCATGGACAGAGGAGCCTGGTGGGCCACAGTCCACGGGGTCCCAAAGAATCAGACAGGACTGAGAGTCTAAAACTTTCATTCACACACCTTTCACACATCACATGGAGGGAAGCCCGTGTCTGTCTTGCTCCTGGTGGCAGAGCCTGGAGCTGGAGAGGGGATTATAGGAAGCTGATTGCTGATTTCGGTTTCCAGACTGAGAGAGCTGCCTCAGAAGGGGATTCTCTCAGAGGCCCAATAGAAGCTCATCACCATCTCCACAGAGACCTGGAGAAGGGGACTGGCCCTAAGCTACGGCAGAGCTAAATGGCCATCCACGGCCTCTTCCTATGAGTCCAGGGGAAGACTCTGGCATCTTGGCTGGGTGAACAGAGCTGCTGATGGTGGGTAGAGTAGAGCTGGGCTGATGGTGGGTAGAGTAGAGCTGGGAATTTAGCATGCCCTAGAAAATGGAGCACTTGCTTCCTGGACCCTCAGTACATAAACTTCCTATCTAGGGAAAATGAGTAGAATCAAGAAGGAGGAGCTGGCCCCTACAAGAATGTATTCTCGCCTGGAGAATTCCATGGACAGAGGAGCCTGGCATGCTACAGTCCATGGGGTCACAGAGAGTCAGACGCGAATGTAGGTCACTGTTATCATCAAGGGCCAGATCAATGCCTCCATCAAATCAGACCCAGTGAAGACAGGGGTCCATGTAGGACCAATTCTCCGGCCACCATCACCCACCACCAGGACCACAGGCCCCTCTTCTCCCAGCAGTGCACAACCTCCAGGATGGGCCTTGGGGACCCAGGGTCAGGCTAGAACTTTGCACTGCATTGAGGTAGGTAATTATGAGTGGTCTTTCAAAACCGCTCAGCATGGGTCCCATGAAGGAGGTGGCCTGTGAAAAGGGTCTCCTCCACAGCTCATTACAGCCACAGTATCGATTCTTCCATCATTATCAGAAGGCATCCCTGCCATGTGAAATCCTGTCCCTTGAAGTGTATTCACCAGGGACAGCTCTCCCCATTTCCAGGAGCGCTTGTGGCCGCTAACAACCTTCCATGGGCCTTTTGAAAGCCCAAAGTTTTCAGAGAAGTGAAATGTATAGCTCCTGCTCCATTCATCCTTCAAGAAAGAGCAACCTTACACACACACAGACACACACACGCGTGCACACACAAAACCCTAAAAAGCGAAAGAAACAAACCAGGATTGTGCTCAATGCAGACCACCACATCAAAGGGTGCTTCTGAAAACTGGCCACTTCCAAGACAACTAAACTTTCCGAGTCCTTTTCTTGAGCAGCCTTGGTGATGTGGGTCAGTTTGTTTTGTCTGTTGTCTTCTCCTCTTAATGATAAAGGGGGTAAAATCGGGGACTCAAAAAGAGAGGGCTTGGATTCCAGAAAAATCCACACCTCACTTTCCGCCCTCCAGATGCCCCAATTCAGAGCCTGGAAAGTGTGAATTCCACCTTAAATGCTCCTGCTTGTTCAGGTTTTAACTCTTCATATCTTACGTGAGTCCCCAGTCACCCTCATATTTGGCAAAACCCTCTTGCTTCTCAGAAACTCCCCTCTGCCCGCCGCCGCCCCAATCGCTCCGGTTCCAGTCTCTCCTTTCTGTTGCTTCTCTCCCCCAGGCCTCCATCTCTGCCCTCTCCGGGTCGCTCTGTGCTGTCGCCCTCCCTTTCCCCGACACTGCCTTCCCTTGCTGTCTCTCTGCCCCTGTCAGAGTTCTTTCACCTCTGCCCCCAAGACCTCCCTCCATCCCTCGTCTGTGGTCCAGTCGGATCTCACCGGTTTCTCTGTCCCTAAGCCCCGAGCATCTTTGCGTAGCTCCCCAATGCCCACCTGGCCCCTCCTCCTAAGAGATGGTTTTCCCCTATTTCAGTCTTAACGGACACCGCCCTCCACGAGCGCCCCTCTCTCAGCTTCCCTCTCCCCACCCGCTCCCCAGGCCTCTGGACCCTGGAGTACAAGCGCGAGCTCACCACGCCCCTGTGCATCGCCGCGGCCCAGGGCCACACGGCCTGCGTGCGCCACCTGCTCGGCCGCGGCGCTGACCCCGACGCCAGCCCCGGCGGCCGCGGCGCCCTGCACGAGGCCTGCCTGGGGGGCCACACGGCCTGCGCCCAGCTGCTGCTGCAGCACCGCGCCGACCCCGACCTGCTCAGCGCCGAGGGCCTGGCGCCCCTGCACCTCTGCCGCACGACCGACTCGCTCGGGTAAGTACCCGGGGCCCCACCCTCCGTCCCCGACCCCGACCCCGACCTCACCCCGGACCGCTGACCCCTGACCCCGCCCCTGGACTCCCTGCCCTGCGCGGCCTCGGTTAGCGCCCCAGGCCCCGCCCCTGTAGGCCCCGCCCACGGGGCCCGCCCCCAGAGCCTGGACCCGCCCACCAACCCCGACCGCCGACCCCTGACCCCGACCTCTGACCCCTCCTCTGGACTCCCTGCCCTGCGCGGCCTCGGTTAGCGCCCCAGGCCCCGCCCCCTGTCGGCCCCGCCCCCAGACCCGGGCCCCGCCCACCAACCCCGACCCCGCCCCGGACGCGCTCCAGGCCCCGCCCCGTATGCCCCGCCCACCTCCGGCCCCGCCCCAGAGCCCGGAGTCCTCCGCCAGCACTACGGTCCCCGCCGTCCGTCGCAGCCCCGCAGCGGCCACTAGGCCCGCTCCACCCGCGCCCCCGCCCGGCCTCGGGCCCCAGCCCGGCCCGCGCCGGTTTAATTAGTGCTTGATTGCGAGCGCGGGGGGGGCGGCGCCACACGGAGGTAATGAGCCGGTGATCACCGGCCCGCAGACGCCCGCGCTGGAGAATGCTAAAAGGCCACTGGCGGGGTTGGGGGCTGAAAAATTAGGGTTTTTAATGATAATTTTATGCAGAATAATTGTCACAGTGTGACATAAATGGTTAGCTCCTCGGGCGGGGCTTCGGAGCCCCACAAGCCAGCCGAGCTGTGCCCTCGTATTCTAGCCCTACCCCCTCAGCCCCCACCCCCGGCCCAGGTGCCGGGGTTCTAGAAGTTCTGCCGGTTCCGGGTCCAGCCCCGCGGCTGTCCTTGCGGAGGTCTGTCCACTTGGGGTCCAGCAGGCCCCGAGAGAGGCGGCGGGGCCCCCGTGTCATAGCACGGGCCTCCTCTTCTCGGGTTCCCAGCTTGCCTTGTGTCCATCTTGACGTTTCTTTTAGTCAAAATGTTCTGATCCCTGTTCTTGAGTTTAAATTTTCATGGCCTTCTGTCTCTATGGTGAGAATTAAATAAAATCATCATGTAAAGTGCAGGCAGGCAGGACTGCTGGGCTTTCAGGGATCAAGATGGGGCCACCACCTACCACTGTCACCTGTGTTCAGAGCAGGGACTCAGGAAGCCACGTGGACCAACAGGAGGCTTGAAAGTGACTGAAAACAATATAGTATCTAAAAGCAGCATTACTGAGCTGTAATTGCATGTAGTAAGGTGCACATGCTTAAAGTATACAATCTGATAAATTTGGACACAGGAATGCAGGTGAAACCATCCCTATAACCAAGATCGTGAACCCAACCATCACCAGCAAAATATTCCTTCGTCGCGCTGGGACCTCTCCCTCCCCCTCCTCCAATTTCCCACTGACATGTTTTTTTGTCACTGTAGTTTAGTCCGAATTTGCTAGAATTCTGTGTAAATGGAATGTAGTCTCTTTTGTCTGACATCTTTCATGCAAAAATATTACTTTCAGATTTTTTCTTGAATCATTTATTTTTTATTTTTATTTTATATTGGAGTATAGTTTGGTTAACAATGTTGTGCTAGTCTCAGGTGTACAGTGAAGTTTTTCAGTTATACAAGTATCTTTCTGTGGTTCAGTCACTAAGTTGTGTCAGACTCTTTGGGACCCCGTGAGTAGGTAGATACATATATCTATTATTTTTCAAATTCTTTTCCCATTTAGGTTATTAAAGAATAACCTAAATGGGTTATTTAGGTTAGAGCAGAGTTCCCTGTGCTATACCCTAGGTCCTCGTTGGTTGTCTGTTATAAATATAACAGTGTGTACATGTCAATCCCCATGCTTTTGAGATTTATCATACTGTTTTGTGTATCCATAGTTCACTCCTTTTCATTGGTGAGTGGTATTCCTTGGTACAGAATAACACGATGTGTCTATCCGCTCATATGTTAAAAGACACTTGATCGTTTCCAGCTTGAGGCTATTGCAAGTAAAGCGGCTGTGAACATTTGTGTACCAGCCTTTGTCTGAGTATATGCTTTCATTTCTGCTGGATAAATACCTAGGCGTAGCTGTATCACATGATATGATTAGGAAATGACCAAGCTGCATTCCAAGTTGGAACTGCCATTTTACATTCCCACCAGCTACATATGACTGTTCCTGCTGCTTCCCATCCTCGCTAACACTTGGTACAGTCACTCTTTAGCTGTTAGACATTCTATAGGGATTTAGAACTATTCCACTGCAGTTTTGATTTGCGTCTCCCTAATAGCAAGTGATGTTGGGCATCTTCTCATGTACTTACTTAGCATACATTTATTTTCTTTGGTGAAGTGCTTGTTCAAATCTTGTGCCTTTTAAAAATACTGGGTTGTTTGTTTTTTTCTTAAATTTTGAGATTTCTTTATATATTCTGGGTAAAAGTCCCTTATCAGGTATGTGGTTAATAAATATTATCTTCCAGTCTCTGGGTTATAGTTTCTTTCCTTAAAAGTGTCCTTTGGAGAACAGAAGTTCTTACTTTTGGTGGAATCTAAGTGGTGGCTCAGATGGTGAAGAATCTGCCTGCAATGCAAGAGACCCAGTTTCCAGCCCTGGATTGGGAAGATCCCCTGGAGAAGGGAATGGCAACCCACTCCAGTATTCTTGCCTGGAAAATTCCATAGAAGAGCCTGGGGATTACAGTTACAGTCCATGGGATTGCAGAGTCGGACACAACTGAGCGATTAACCCTTACAACTGATCAATTTTTTTATTTTAGGGATTATGTTGGGTTATTTTATCTAAAAATAAAACCACTTTGCCCAACCATGGCCACAAACATTTCCTCCTATGTTTCCCTCTAAAAATTTTAATAACTTTATATATTACATTTAAGTCTATGACCCATTTTGAGTTAATGCCTGAATATGGTGTGAGGTAGGAGTTGAAGCTTTTATTTTTTTCTCTGCATGTGGATATGCAGTTGTTCCAGCACTATTTGTCAAGGCTCCTTTTCTTTCTCCACGGGTTTGCCTTTGCACTTTAGTTGAAAGTCAACTTAACAACATATGTATGGGTTTATTCCTGGCTCTCTTGTCAAATACCCACAAGACAGGGCAGCCTGACTGATTCAATAAAGACCCAAGGAGCCACTGCTAGATTCAGACACTTTTAACACTTACATACACAGTGAGAAGAAAAACAGCCAAAGGTTCCAATTCTGCATGGTCCTTGCCCTACACACCACAGAGGACAACACCCAAACCAAAGGAGACATGTTATGGCAATGTGACTTGCAGGGTACCCTGTTGCAGCACAGCTGAATCCAGATGTCAGGTGAGCAGCTTTATAGTCCGCAGCTCTATTCTGAGGGAGGCAGGCAGGAAGGCCCGAACCTCAGCAGAACCCAGGAAGTGCTAAGAAACAGCTCAGGACAGCCTCCCAGGGGACATAGGGAGGTGCGTGGACAAGGGTCTTATAGCAGCCCCTTACAAGCCTTTCGTTCTGGAGGATCGCAGGGTGCTCTGCCAAGACTTAGACCAGCAGTGCTTCAAACTTTTGCTTGTGTGGCCAGTGTGGATACGCGCAAGGCCGCCAGGGCTCCATTGCAGAGCCGTTGCTCTGCGTCTCTGTTCTGTTATACCTTGCTCTATTGGTCTTTTTTGACACCAGTACCACCTTGTACTGAATGCTGTAGCTCTGTAAGGAATCTTGAAGTCAGGTCGTGTAAATTCTCCAGCATCATTCAAAGTTGTTTTGGGTTTTCTAGTCTATTCACATTTCCACATAAATTTTAAAATCAGTTTGTCAGTTTCTACAAAAAAAAAAAAAAAGACTTCTGTGTTTTGATTGAGGTTGATGTGAATCTATAGATCAATCTGAGGAGATATGACATAAAAATATTGAATCTTTCAACCCATGAACACAATAAATCTCTCCATTTATTTAGCTCCTAGTTTCTTTTAGCTTCATCTGATAGTTTTTAGTGTACAATGCTTGCATATGTTTTTCAGATTTATCCCTAAGTTTTTAATTTCTGATGCTTTTGTAAGTGGTATTTTTATTTAAATTTCTGTGGTGGTAGCTACTATATAAATTGATAAGAATTTATCTTTGTGTATTAATTTGCAACCTGCAACCTTGCTAAGCTTAGTATTTGTTCTAGTAGCCTATCATAAATTCCAAAAGATTTATGTGTAGACAATCATGTCATCTTCAAATAAACACAGTTTTACTTCTTTTCCAGTCTGGATGCCTTGTTCTTGCTTTATTGCACTGGATAGAACCTCCAGTGCTATGTTGAATAGAAGTAGTGAGAGAAGACAGCTTTCCTTATTTCTGATTTTAGAGGACTTAAATCTTTCACTATTAAATATGATATTAGATGTAGGTATTTTGTAGATGATCTTTTTCAGATTAAGAGAATGCCCTTCTATCCCTGGTTTGCTGAGGGTTTTTTCTATTAATGGATATTGGATTTTCTCAGTTGCTTTTTCTGCATATATTGAGTTGTTCCTGAAGCTTCCCAGGTGGCACTAGTAGTAAAGAACCTGCCTGCCAGTGCAGGAGATGTAAGAGACACGGGTTCAATCCCGGGTTGGAAAGATCCCTTGGAGAAGGAAATGGCAACCCACTCCAGTATTCTTGCTGGGAAATCCCATGGACAGAGGAAATCCCAGAGTTGATCCTATGTGTGTATTTTTAATCTGTTCATATAATTATTTACACTGGTTGATTTTCAGATGTTAAACCAACCTTGCATTCTTCAGACCACAATTTATAAATTCCTGGGTTTGATTAGCTGAAAGTTTTAAAACATCTGCATCTATGTTTGTGAAAGATATTGATCTGCAATTTTTTCTTGTAATGTTTTTGTCTGATTTTGATATCTGAGTAATGCTGGCCTCAAAAATGAGCTGAGAGGTGCTTGTGTAAAAATTATTTTTATTTCTTCCTTAAGTGTTTAGTAGAAATCATCAATGAAGCTGTCTTGGCCTGGAGTTTTCTTTTTGACCAGGTTTTCAGCTATGAAATTTCTTTAATGGCTATAGTGGTATTCAGGTTATTTCTTTCTTGAGTGAGCTTTGATAGCTTGTTACTTTCAAGAGATTTCTCTCTTTCATCTAAGTTGTTAAATTTATTGCCATAAAGTTGTTTTCTATTATCCTTTTAATAGCTGCAGAATCTGTAGAATCACCCCTTTCATTCATGATAATGAAATTTGTGGTTTTTATTCTTTCTTCCCTGATCAGTCTATTTTGGGTTTTACTGATTTTCTTTTTTGTTTTACTGTTTTATTTTCCATTGATTTCTGATATGATCTTCATTTCCTCTTTTCTTTGCTTACATTGAATTTCATTTGTTCTTATCTTTCTGATTTGTAAGATGGCAGCTAATGTCTTTGATTTGATGGGTTTTTATTTTCTAATATGACTTCCTGGTGGCTCAGTTGATAAAGAATCTGTCTGTGATGCAGGAGACCTTGGTTCAATCCCTGCGTAGGGAACATCCCCTGGAGAAGGAAATGGCAACCAACTCCAGTATTCTTGCTGGGAAATCTCATGGGCAGAGGAGTCTGATGGGCTAGTCCATGGTATAGGCTTTCAGTGTTATACATGCACCCACTATGTACTACTTTAGCTGAATCCCACAAGTTTTAATAGGTTAAAATTTCATTCTCAATCAGTTTAAAATATTTTCTGATTTGTCTTTTCGTTTGTTTCTTTTGAGTTTTTTCTTTGAAAGATAGGTTATATAAAAATGACTTAGTTTCCAAATATTTGGGTATTTTTGGGGTATCTTTCTGTTATTTATTTCTAATGTAATTCCATTATAGTTAGAGAATTTACTTTGTATCACTTTGCTCCTTTTAAATTTACTGAGTCTATTTTTATGATCCAAAATACATTCTATCTTGGTAAAAATTTCTGTGTATACCAGAAAAGAATGCATGTTCTACAGTTTTTGGGTGGAGTGTTCTTTAAATGTCAATGAGTGTTCTTTAAATGTCAATTAAGTCAAGTTGCCTATATCCTCCCATATCCTTCCTGATTTTCTGCTTACTTGTTTTACATGTTGTTGAAAGAGGGGTGTTGAAATCTTTGACTGTAATCATTGTCTATTTCTCTTTGCAGTTGTATAATATTTCAAAGCTCTGTTATTAGTTATCAGTACATAGATGTTTAGTATTATCATGGCCTCTTGAAGAACTGGCATCATTATTTAAAGATATTCTTTATGGGTAATATTCTTTGCTCTAAAGTCTACTTTGTCTGATATTAAAATATCTAGTTTGACATTAATACATATTTCTTTTGACTAGTGTTAGCATAGTATACTCTTTTCCATCTGCAATAGTAATCTATTGCTGTTTAACAAATTACGACAAACTTAGAGACTTACTACAGCACACATTTACTGTTTCACAGTTTCTATGAGTAGAGTTTGGGCATGGCTTCACTGAGCCCTCAACTGCAGAATCTCTCACAAGACTGCAATCAAGGTGTCATCAAGGGTTAGGGTCTCACTTGAAGGGTCAGCTAGGGAAGAATCTGCTACCAGATTCATATAATTATAGGCAGACTTCAGTTCTTTGGGACTGTTGGACTGAGGGTCTCAGTTCCTGGCTGACTATTGATTGAAGGCGGTGCTCAGTTTGTGTCTTTATTTATCAAACAGAGAAGGCACTGGCACCCCACTCCAGTTCTCTTGCCTGGAAAATCCCATGGACGGAGGAGCCTGGTAGGCTGCAGTCCATGGGGTCGCTAAGAGTTGGACACGACTGAGCAACTTCACTTTCACTTTTCACTTTCATGCACAGGAGAAGGAAATGGCAACTCACTCCAGTGTTCTTGCCTGGAGAATCCCAGGGACGATGGAGCCTGCTGGGCTGCCATCTATGGGGTCGCACAGAGTTGGACACGACTGAGGTGACTTAGCAGTTATCAAACGGATCTCTTGTAGTCGGGGTATACCTGAGTCTTTTTTAATCCAATCTGATAGTCTTTGCCTTTTTTTTTAAATATCACTTATTTAATTGAAACTTGATATAATTAAACTTTATTTTTTCTTTTTTTTTAAGTTAGTTTATTTATCTGTTTTTTAACTTTACAATATTGTGTTTGTTTTGCCATACATTGACATAAATCCACCATGGGTGTACATGTGTCCCCCTTCCAGAACCCCCTTCCCACCTCCCTCCCCATCCCATCCCTCCGGGTCATCCTGGTGCACCAGCCCTGAGCACCCTGTATCATGCATCGAACCTGGACTGGCGATTCGTTTTTGAGTGTTTAAATCCTTTATGTTTAATAAGATTTTAATATGCTTATGTTCAAATCAAACAGCCTGTTATTTTTTCTATTCATATCATCCATTCTTTGTTCCCTTTTCTTTTCTACCTTCTTCTGAATCAAGTATTTTTCATGATTCCACTTTATCTCCTTTTTTGATTTATTACACATAACTTTTTGTTCCATTATTTTAGTAGTTGCTTTAGGGTTTATAATCTACATCTTTATTTTACCACAGTCTGCCCTCAAGTAATGTTATACCATTTCATGTATAATATAAAAAGCATATGATTATCCTTCCATTTCTCTCCTCCTGACCTTTGTACTATTGGTAGCATATATTTTACTTCTGAATATAAGTCCCAGAGTACATTGTTAATATCTTTGTTCAAACAGTCAATTATCTTTTATCGAAATAATAAGAAAAAAGTTTGTATGTTTACCCATGTAGTTCCCATTTTCAGCTCCCTTCATTCCTTTGTACTGATTGAAAATTCCATCTGGTATCATATTCCTCCTTTTTAGAGACCTTTCTTTAATATTTCTTATACTGAAGGTCTGCTAGAGATAAATCCTTTCAGTGTTTGTATGGATGAAAAAATCTTTGTTTCACTTGAGTGTTTGCAAGGCACTTTTGGTGGGTAGGGAATTCTGGGTTGACAGGCTCCTTTTATCTTTCAGTGTTTTAGACACAGGGCTCCACTGTCTTCAAACTTGCATTTGTAATGGGAAGTCTTCTATCCGTCTGCTCTTTGTTCTTTTGGATATAGTATCCTTTTTTCTGGCTTTAATATTTTCTCCTTATCACTGGCTTTAAGCAACTTGATTATGATGTATTTTGATGTTGTTGTCTTCATCTTTCTTGTCCTTGAGATTCATCGACTTCTTGAATCTGTAGGCTTATGCTTTTCATCAAATTTGAAAAATTGTTGGCAATTATCTCTTCACATTTTTTTCTGTATGATCCCTCCTCTGCCTCAGGGAATCCAGTTGCATGTATGTTATACCCCTTGAAGTTGTCCCACAGTTCATTACTACTCTGTTCACTTTTCTCTTATGCACATGATTTATCATTTGTTCTGAAATCCCTGATTTGCCATTAATCCCATGTAGTGTATTTTTCATCTCAGACACTATAATTTTCAACTTTAGAAGCCCAATCTTAGGTCTTTTTAAAATATCTTTGTTGTCTTTACTTAACATGTTTAGTCTTTCCTCTAGTTTCTCAAATATACAGAATATAATTAAAATTACTATTTTAATGTTTCCATCTATCAATTCTATCATCTGGGTATAAATAACATTTTCTTTATTTTAACTCTGTTCCTTTTGTAAATTTCAGATTCACCTAGACATAATTTGTGAGAGATAAGATATACAGATATAAGATTCAAAAGTAAAAATGCTTATGAATACATTTTTCGATGATTTTTTAAAAGCTATAAGTAGATAGCCATTCTGCAGGGATACTAAATGAAGATTAACTTCTGCCTCATTTTAACTTACAATTTCTATCCTTGAGACATTTGGTAGGTGATTTGCTGGTGTACAAAGTTGCCATCTGATGACAGAATTATAGAAACCCCATCTACTTTTGAAAAGTACAGCTCCAAGTTTCATTATTGGATGAACCATTCCTACAAGCATTCAATAGCCAATTGTTGAACTCTATGAGGTGCTGGACTTGTGTTGCATTATAGTCTATTTCCTCGAGATGACTTCAATTTCAAGGGCTGCTGCTGCTAAGTCGCTTCAGTCGTGTCCGACTCTGTGCGACCCCAGGAGAGGAAGGCAATTTACACCAGCGTGCTAGACACCGGGCCAAGGGTATGCAGAACACACTATGAGCATGGAAGTTGAGGGTGTGGGCTGGTAGATTTCAACTGGAAATTTTCTAGGAGACAAACAGGCATCAATTTTATTAAAGGACATAAACCAACCAAATCAAAGCAAAAGAAAATGGGCAAATTATTATGCAGTTTTACATTGATTTTATTCAGTTTTAATATTTTTATACCTTACAATTTTATATGTTAGAAGTACATATATTGCTACATTTGAGGTCTAGTTCAGTTCAGTTCAGTCGCTCAGTTGTGTCTGACTCTTTGTGACCCCATGAATCACAACACGCCAGGCCTCCCTGTCTATCACCAACTCCCGGAGTTTACCCAAACCCATGTCCATCGAGTCAGTGATGCCATCCAGCCATCTCATCCTCTGTCGTCCCCTTCTCCTCCTGCCCCCAATCCTCCCCAGCATCAGGGTATTTTCCAATGAGTCAACTCTTCGCATGAGGTGGCCAAAGTATTGGAGTTTCAGCTTCAACATCAGTCCTTCCAATGAACACCCAGGACTGATCTCCTTTAGGATGGACTGGTTGGATCTTCTTGCAGTCCAAGGGACTCTCAAGAGTCTTCTCCAGCACCACAGTTCAAAAGTATCAATTCTTCGGCGCTCAGCTTTCTTCACAGTCCAACTCTCACATCCATGCATGACTACTGGAAAAACCATAGCCTTGACTAGACAGACCTTTGTTGGCACAGTAATGTCTCTGCTTTTTAATATGCTATCTAGGTTGGTTATAAGTTTCCTTCCAAGGAGTAAGCATCTTTTAATTTCATGGCTGCAATCACCATCAGCAGTGATTTTGGAGCCCAAAAAAATGAAGTCTGACACTGTTTCCACTGTTTCCCCATCTATTTCCCATGAAGTGATGGGACCAGATGCCATGATCTTAGTTTTCTGAATGTTGAGCTTTAAGCCAACTTTTTCACTCTCCTGTTTCACTTTCATCAAGAGGCTTTTTAGTTCCTCTTCACTTTCTGCCATAAGGGTGGTGTCATCTGCATATCTGAGGTTATTGATATTTCTCCCGGCAATCTTGATTCCAGCTTGTGCTTCTTCCAGCCCAGCGTTTCTCAGGATGTACTCTGCATATAAGTTAAATAAGCAGGGTGACAATATACAGCCTTGCCGTACTCCTTTTCCTATTTGGAACCAGTCTGTTGTTCCATGTCCAGTTCTATCTGTTGCTTCCTGACCTGCATACAGGTTTCTCAAGAGGCAGGACAGGTGGTCTGGTATTCCCATTTCTTTCAGAATTTTCCACAGTTTATTGTGATCCACACAGTCAAAGGCTTTGGCATAGTCAATAAAGCAGAAATAGATGTTTTTCTGGAACTCTCTTGCTTTTTTGTTGATCCAGCGGATGTTGGCAATTTGATCTCTAGGTTGAACTCTAACATTTACTAGCTGTGCAAGTTTGGGCAAGTTATTTCATTTATCTCTGTCTTGGTGTTCTTGTCTGTAAAACAGAGATAATATTTGAGCCTCCTGCCTAGGGTGGCTAGGGGAATTAAATGAGCTAATGTATGGAAAACGTTTAGAAGAGCACCTGACATGTAGTTAAGAATTATGTAGGTGCTGACTACAATTGCTGAGGTCTCTTGTAATTACTGTGCTAGCTCATGGGAATTGAAACAATATTTCACTAATTTTAATTAACATGGGGTTTTGTGATTTCTTTATCTCCGTATTTGTTGGTCATCTATGATTTATTTTCAGTAATATTCCTAGTCAAAAATGTACTCCCAATTTTAACATGTTCCTATGGAAAATATAACCCATTTGATGGTATTCCATGTCTAAGAACACACCATGCCTCCCACCCCCCCTCAAAAGTCATGTCTATATTAAGTTTTGTTCAAAATTAAGTTCTATAAATGCAGCATGGTATCCTGGATTGGATTCTGGAGCAGAACATGAATATTAGTGGGGAAAGTGGTAAAATCTAGATAAAGTCCACAGTTCCATTAATAATATTGGATTGATGTTAATTTTTTAATTTTGACAAAGACACCATAATAATATATGATGTGAACTTTACAGGAAACTGGGTAAAGGACATTTGCAAATTCTCTGTACTATCTTTTCAATTCTTCCGTAAATCTATAGTAATTTTTAAATAGAAAGAATTTTAAAACTCAAGTTTGCTTCATACTGTGAACTCAAATCTTCCACTTTATGGTCTTAGAAAAAATGTGGCTTTTTACTAAGAAATAAGAGTGTATCGCCTACTCAGAACACAAGGTATTGCGAACCCTAACAGCAGCCCTTAAGACGAGCCAGCAGGCTTACATTTGGCTGTCATAAGGAGCTGAGGCATATGCAGAGCTCCTCAGCTTACACACTGTGTGACAGAAACTAATTTCCTGACTTTAGTCGGTTTTGCAGAAATCATTCAAATCCGGCATGTTGCTTAATAAAGACTTTTAAAATGTCTTTGTATTAAGATGGGGCTTTTGTAAAACCTCTTTTCTTTTGTCTTTCTCCTCCTCCTCCTCCTCCTCCTTTTTCTTCTCATTTTCTCTTCTCTCTCCACGTGTCTCTCTACGTGAGTCTTTCTCCCAGGTGATTTCATCTGACAGTCTTGACTTATTCAAATCCAAGTTATGGAGGAAAAGTTTAAGATAAGTGATGAACACCGCATAGGTTCAGGCAGAACTATGCAACAGCTGACTCAGAATCCCTTCGATACCAATGATTTGATGGAAGATGCTGGCGGGTCCCACTGAACACCTCTACAATAACATAGCCGGCTCCCTTGAAGGATGAAAGTTAACAGATGTCAGAGAGGGACTGCGGTTTAGACTGCGGCTTTTCAGCTCTGAAGAGTCCCCCTAAAGTTAGACTCCGAGGAGGTCTGGCTTCAGGTAGTATAAACATTATCACTTTGACAGGAAAGAGCTACTTTTTCCAGAATCTTTTTATACATAGTAGATTTTAGGTCATCCTTAATTTTTTTACCTTTCAGTAGAGAGGGGGTCGTTGACCTACATACAGAGCCATTTCATTTTCTTACTCTTGATGACAATGGTCTCCACACCTAGGGACCCAGTTCTGTTCCAACCCCTTTTAGTCAGCAATTCTCCATGGGTGCAGGACTTTAAAACCTTTGAGTCTCTGAGTTCCTGGGATTTAAAAAAAAAAAATTATCTGTGCTTCCTTCCAACCCGCAAGCTTCAGAATTCAGAATTCAACACACAAAAAGGGATATCAGAGCTTTAATCTAGGAACCTTTTGAAGAGATTTTCCCAAAAAGAAAAGTTCCAGTAAAGTTACTCTCTTCACGTTAGTAGCCTGCATGCCAGCCTCGCCCTATTTATTACCAGATTCCTCTCCTTGACCCTTTTTAAAATTCTGAGATAATTAAAATGAGAGAAGAATTAGCAGAGCCCTGATTCTTTTTCTCATCTGAAGCTGTCTAGGTTTATACAAAAGTGAGGAGAATTTGCTTCCTTCATGAGCATGTTAGTCAAAAAGCATGCACATTTACTTCTTTGTCCCAGCTGTGTCAATTCAACTAAATAAAAACTAATTTGTAATCCAGAATTGGATTTGTGGAAGCAGCTAATTATCTTAGGAGGAAAAGATTATTGAAGAAAATCATTGGGCAATTTTTCTCTAACTAAAACCTAGCAGGATGAAATCTGGGCAGAGAAAAATGAAGTATGACTTTCCCTGAGGCAAGAAAGGCACTTTCTGGGCAGGATTTGAGCAGGAACAATTATTCTGAGTCCTCACCTCAACCCCAAAGCTTCTGCCTAATAACAGGAGGTTTAGTTGCATGAGCACCAGCTCATGGGCACTGATGCACAATCCAGAAAACAGTCCACTTTCTACAACCCAGATGAGTGATTGATTCATTATTCACACGGAGAGGAGAAAACATGATCTGGTTCAACAGGACTTGCAGGCATCTAGAGGAATATTAAAGAACAAGGTGTCAGTTAGGGGCTGCTCCCGTTGAGTAATTTGATATTTGTACAAGAGCTTCACGTTCTGAACACTTACAAGTGTCTGACTTGCTATGATCCTCTCCACAGGCTTGCAAGACATGGTTATTCTCAATTTACAGGTTAGAAAGCTGAGGCTCACCAAGAACCTATGTTTTGTCAGTAAAATGGAAAAACATGGGCTCCTAGTAAAAGACTACCAAGTGGAAACCATCAGAGCCAGGTTCAAAAGCCAGTGTCAATTCTTCCCTGGTGGTCTAGTGGCTAAGACTCCCCATTCACAATGCAGGGGGCCCAGGTTCGATCCCTGGTCAGGGAATTAGACCCCACCTGCCACAACTAAGGGTTCACATGCAGCAGCTAAATATCCCACGTTCTGCAGCTAAGACCCAGCACAGTCAGACAAGTAAATTTTTTTAAAAAACTTGAGTTAAAAAAAGAAAGCCAATGTAATAAGAGAGATGGATGTTGAAAGATAACTTCTTCCTTGTTAACTTATTTTTTTAAAAAAAACTGCTAATTGTCAGAAAGTTGCTCTGCTCATCTCTAATCACGACCTTTCAAACATGTTCTGTCATAGGTTTATCCTTTTTCCTTGCAACTTATAGAATCTCAGGCAGATTCCTCACCTTTCTGGTTGCTTGCCAAGTTCTATTTGAACACATACAACTCACTGTTAGGAATTAAAAAAGGTAATCCAGGCCAAATCCAATCTTTACCCTCTGGGCAAAATCCTTGATCAGACACCTCAATAAAGATATACGGATAGCCAATAAACAAATGAAAGGTCCTCAACATCATTACTCATCAGGGAAAAGTAAATTAAAGCCATGAGGAAATATTCTCTATGTCACAGTCTTTAGGATGGCTAAAGGCAAAAAGACAGACAACACTGAATGTTGACAGGAATGCGGAGCACCTGGAAGTCTCATACATTGTTGTGAGTGTATAATGATGTAATCACCTTGGAAAACTGCTTAATAATTTCTTTTAAAGTTAAATATATACCTACCAGCAATTCTGCTTCTAAATATTTATCCAAAAGAAATAAAAACATATGCCCACATGAAGACTTACATTAAAATGTTCATAGCAGCTTTATTCATAATAGCCAAAAAATGAAAACGCCCATCAGTATCAAAAAGAGAATGAATTTTTAAACTGTGGTATAGCTATACAATTACATGTGACTCAGAAATAAAATAGAATGAGTTACTTGTGAACGCAGCAATATGGATGAATGTCAAAGACATGTTACACTAAAGAAGCCAGACACAAAAAAGTAGAAAATTATAGAAAAGACAAAACATGGGGGAGAAATCAGAATCATGGTTGCCCATGGTGACTGACCGGTAGCAAACACAGAGGAACTTTTTGGAGAGATGAAAATACGCTACATCTTGGACGTCCCCCGTGGTCCAGGATTAAGATTGGGCCTTCCAGTGCAGGGGATGCGGGCTCAGTCCCTAGTCAGAGAACTAAGATCCCGCCTGCTGTGTGGTACGGCCAAAAAAAGTTTTTTTAATATGCTATGTCTTGCTTGGAGTGTTGATTACACACATCCTTTGCCAAAATTTGTACGGCTGTACTCTTCAGACCTGTGCATTTCTCTGTGTGCAAATTTTACTTCACCTAAAAAATATATAAAAACATGTATATAAACTTTTCTCTCATACAAATCAAAGTTCCCCCACCTCACCCCTATCTTTTTGGTGACTGTTAGTCATTTTCTCCAGAGGTAGCTGGGGTTCACATCTCTACCTAAAAAGAGAGTTGTTGTTGTTCAGTCGCTAAGTCGTGTCTGATTCTTTGTGATCCCATGGGCTGCAGCACTCCAGGCTTCCCTGTCCTTCACTATCTCCCGGAGTTTGCTCAAACTCATGTCCATTGAGTCAGTGATGCCATCCAACCATCTCATCCTCTGCTGCCCCCTTCTCCTTTGACCTTCAGTCTTTCCCAAAATCAGGGTCTTTTCCAATGAGTCAGCTCACTGGAGAAGATTCTTGAGAGTCCCTTGGACAGCAAGGAGATCAAACCAGTCAATCCTAAAGGAAACCAACCCTGAATATTCATTGGAAGGTCTGAGGAAGCTGAAGCTCCAATACTTTGGCCTCCTGATGCCAAAAAGAGAGTAGAGTATTTTATTTCCCTTCTCTCCTCCTTCTCCTCCCCCACTCTGATGCCTCGGGGCTTCCCCCTTCATCCAGTGCTGGGGCCAGGGCAGGAGAGGAAGGTTGCCCATGTCTTGCTGAGGAGGGGATACTAGTGAAGCTTCCAGAAAGTCAGATACTCCTTCAGGGGAAAGTGTGGCAAACAGTGGAACTGAATTCTCAAAGTTTGTTCCTTCAGTCATTCCCCAGTCCACCAAAATGCAGAATTTCACTTGCAGTTTGCCGGTGGCGGGGGGTAGACACAGGGAATTTGCCTAAAATATCATTAGCAGACACAACCATTGAATGCTTCAGAAGCAAATTAAATGGCAGCCATTGCTCCAAGGGAAACCATAAGGACAGAAACGGCCAGCCAGTTTCCCTCTCCATCTCCCTGCTGCCTTTCAGGATTTGTCTGTGCGTATCAGCTATTTCAATTGTGAACATTTATGCTTGATGGTCTCACAGCTGAGCACCCTGGGAGAAAGGGAGGGAGAAGAAAATACAGAGCAGAAAGGGGCAGGCGGCAGGTCCCCAGAGGAGAGGAGAGGCAGAAGGTCCAGAGAAACCAAGCGGGAGCTGCTCCTCCGTCCAAGTCAGGGCAGCGGCTTCCCCACCCTTCATCTGGAACCAGCCGAGGAGTCAGTGCACAGAGGCAGTCTCCTTGCAATGGCTGCATTAGAAAGCATGGCTGTGTTGTCCCCCCAAGTCTCCCCCTACGTCCCCTGTGCACCAACCCCACCCCCCGCCCCTGCAGTCCTGCCTCGCTCAGCATCCAGCTGCACTGCCTGCCCCCACGGATGGACCCAGTCTCAGCCCCAGCCACCCTGCCCCAGGGACGTGTCTCCAGCCCATCTGCCTCCACGTCAACTCCAAGGAGGAACAGTAGCTTAATGATGATTCGACAAGACTGGTTCATGACACCCATTACTCTCACCGAACACACTGGCCAGGAGGGATGCGGGCAGCAAGCACAGGAGGACAGTGAAGGGCAGTTGGAGGGTCCAAGGATTTCCAGCAAGTGAAGCTGTTGCTTTGGAGACAGATGCTGAACCCACCTGACAAAGGGCTTGAAAGGAAGGTCTGCTTTCCCTTGAAAAACATGGAACTGACCTTTGTGAATTTCACCGTTTTTGATAGTTCTTTGTCCTTGCTGTTGCATTGCTCTTTGGGTACCATCCTGTGACGACTGTTGAGTCATTCTCTTCTCCAGCAGTAGCTGGGTTCACATCTCAATCAGGAGGTTCTGGCTTGACTGTGGGGTCACCATTCTCTCCCAGGTCTCTACCCTTGAGATCACTGCTTCAAGCCTCAAAAACCACACCCTCACTGAAAACCAGAGAGAATGAAGTCTCTGGTGCAGACTTGCCCGGAGGACTGGGCGAGAAGCAGGTTCCTGCTCCTTGCCCACTAGCATGAGGCCCACCAGCCAGGCGATGTCCTCAACCTTCCGTGCCTCCAGTGTGCTGTCTGAAGGTGTGTCCGGGATCCCGGTGGAGCGCTCAGAGAGGAGACCCTTCCCCCCCGCCTTGACCTGCTGTACAGAACAGGGAGGATGCTCTCGACTTACTGAAGGAACCAATGAGTGAAAGGTTTAGAGAGAACTTCTGGGAAACGCCTAGTGCCTTGCCTGGCTCACAGAAGGTGCTGAGCAAACAGTACCTATGGGAGGGGCAGCAGGGCGGGATGACAGAGGACTAAGCCAGACACAGCAGCCAGGGCCTCTGCTCTGCCACCCCCTGGCTGGATGGCCCTATCTGCGTCACTAATCTTCTGAGCCTCAGTTTCCCCACCTACAAATTCCACCTACAGTGCAGACTTGTCGCAAAGCCTAAAGATAACATTCTTCTAAAAATAAATTAAAAGACCACGTGCTGGGGAATGCACTGATGTCCCAGCTCAGAACCAGAGGCTATGAAATACTACTTTTGCGGGTTTTGTGCCACTGGAGGGGTAGAGAGGAGGGAAGCTGGAGAAGGAAAGCCTGGAGCAGGCTGTGTCTCGTGGGGTGCAGGGCAGTTTGGCAGGTGGTATGAGAAGGTAAGGAAGAGGTGAGCACTGAGGAAGCCGGGCTGAGGCGCTCAGCACTGTTTGCATCTGCCAGGTGAGCGGGAAAGCGGTGCTTTGGAAAGATGCTGCAGGTGGCTGGGAGCTGTGTGCCAGACGAGGGCTGGGAGTCCTACTTCTCTCTTTATAAATAAGTCAAAATGACATTAATTCAACCGTCCTTGATGGGTTCACCTCTATTAACTCCTGCCTTTCGGCTCAAGCCACTTTTTCTGTGTACTGTCAACTTTGGGCCCCGTAACAGCTTGTCACCATGATCATTATCAAAGACGGGGAGGAGGGATGGAGGGGGGTGGGGGAGTGTTTGCCCAAGTTGCTTCGTATCAGAGGCTGTTCAGACAGCACAGTGTCTCCTTCGTCTCATAAGACAGAGACAAGTCGTTTTGACATGGTCAGATGAGAATGTGCCCTTGATTCCTAACACTGACAGTCCTACTCTGTCTGCCCAGGGAAGCCCACACTGTCTCCAGGCCTTCTTGTACTGTGTCTCTCAGGACAGCAGGAAATCTGCTTGAGAAAACCCCTCCTGGCAGGAAAGGGCTCAGCCAAAGCAGCGCTTCCCACACAGTCCTGCAGAGGCTTGGGGGACGCTTTCCTGCTGGGCCGTTTCTTCCTTGACTGGAGACGCTGACAAATACAAGGTCAGGTCTTTCAGGTCCCAAGACTGTTACACTGCTTGTCACCCCCCCCACCTTCCCAGAGGCGCTGCCCTACAGTCTTCCCAAGATCTCTGCTTACACCCGGACAGATCAATGGAAAATCTGAGAATCTGAGCGCATTCTGGAAACCTGGAACGCTGAGCTGACATTCTTAGAATCCATGAGCTGCTGCTGTGGCTGGCAGGGGATGGTTCTGTTATTAGTAACCTCTGCTGTTGTTCCGCTGTCAAACTGCAACTCTGATTCACTTTGGAAAGTGAGTTTGAAAATACTGGCAGGCAAAAAGGAAATAAAAGCACCCTTCACCCCACCATCCAGAGGTGAACACGTTGGCTTGTATGTTTCCAGGCTCTCTTCCCGTGCATATACATATCTACTCTATTTTTTTAATAGGAGCATTCGATGCTGTTTCAAACCTGGTCTTCACACATGACCACTGCAGACAGCTTTCCATGTCATTAAACAGGCTCCCACGCCTTCATTTTTAATGACTGCCCAGTGCGTGCCAGCCGAGATGTGCCCCAGTCAATTCGTTGTGTTGTTTTTTCTCATGCCTGTGGTCTGCAACTTACATCATGACCTGCTCTAAGGAAGTGCCAAGGTTTAGCCAACTAGAAGCTCTTCATTAAAAATGAAAAGGGGATCCTTGGTCCTCCAGAGGCTGGGCCAGTGTCCTCATTCTTCTGAAAGGTATCTTTGTTGCAAAGAGCAACCTGGCCATCAGCCTGTTAGGCTGTGGACGTGCAAAAGAGACCCACTCATATTTCCCGGTGGACTTCTTCAGAGAGGCTGGGCTGCTTTAAAAAAAAAAAAAAGAGCAGGAGAAAATGTTTGGTAATTGTTTGTGAGTTCACACAGGCTCAGTGGCAAAATGAGACGGAACCTTTGATTTCTAACCTCCTGCTGCACTGTTCAAAATTCCTCCCAGAGAGGCATGGAGGAAGCAAACTGAAGCACTCTGATTGTCAAATTTGCATCCTCTCTTAGCTGCTTATTGTCCCAAAGGACGTTTCACATCAAATCGTACTTGTTTGTAAAGATCTTTCACCCAAGACAGACCACTTCTCAAGATACTGCTGATATGGAGGATGGAGAAATATGGAGAGAGGGTTTAAAATATTGTGGGTCCCTGGGTAGAAATGTAAACAGATTTAACGCCAGCGGCTTCCAGCCTGGAAACCCTCAAAGGATCCAGTGCAGGGTCCCAGTCAGGCAAATAACAAGAAAAACAGCGGCCACGCAAAGGAAAACTGAAAGACGTTCATTAAGGAAATGCATTTGTTCAGCCTGCTTTTAGAGAATACCAGTATCGGGCCAGCCCTGCCCTAGGTGCCGAGAAGCAGAAATAAACACACGTGCATTTCTACACCCAAGGAGCCAACCATCTAAGAGAGACGTGCCAGAGAACACTTGAAACACTGGTGTGACAAAGGCTGTACCCTGCAACTTAGGTACGAGGAACATGACAACACAGAGGCGTGACCGAGAGGAAGAGGAAGGAAAGACAGGATGCATCCTAAGAACCACACCTGGTCAGGTAGGATCCACGCACAGGATGGATCCAAGCGTCGGGAAATGTAACTGGTGAGGCCACAGAAGCCGCTTCACGAGCTGTCCTGTGTCCCAGAGGAAGGAGCCCGGGGTTTCTCCAGCAAGCAGGAAGATCCTCTGGGTTTTCAGCCGGCACATGCCTTACGGTTCACACTGGAAAGGTTTTTTCTGGGTAGCATGGAGCTTGTTAGATTGGTACAGGAGAAAAATTAGCAGATTGTCAACTTCAGGCAAGAAATGATTTGGGGCTTCCACAAAGGACGGTGACAACAGGGCTGGAGGGAGGAAGCCGTTCAAGCGATTATTGAAAAGATGGAATCAACAGGGCTGAGTGACCAACTGAAAGGAGTGGAGATGGACCTAGGGGAACCAGGAAAAACAGAGGGCAAGTCACGTACAGAGCAAGACCCCGAAGGCAGCAGGAAGGGACTACACCGGGCAACAGGATCAAGAGGCATTCCCTTCCTGACACACACGGAATTAGCAGAGGACGGTCATGGAGAACAGACTCTGCCCGGTGTCACGGCCGCCTCAGCGGCACAAGGCAGGAAGGATGGCTGTTGCTGGGAGAATCTGCGCTCCCTGAGTAAAGTAGGGGCAGACTGCTGAGAAGGACGAGAGTAGAAACAAGACCTCTTGGGACTTCCCTGGTGGTCCAGTGACTAGGACTTCACGCTCCCCATGCAGGGGGCCCGGGTTCGATCCCTAGTCAGGGAACTAGATCCCACATGCTGCAACTAAGAGTTCACGTGCCCGCAACTAAAGATCCTGCATGCCACAGTGAAGACTGAAGATCCCTCGTGTCGCAACTAAGACCTGGCGCAACCTAAATAATCTTTTTTAAATAAAGAAACAGGATCTCTTGGGGATGGTGATCAACGTGTGGAACAGTCGCTAATGGGCAAGGAATGAGGAGCTGGCCTTCAGTCCCAGGAATTGTGGACCAAAGGGCACTGAGGACCAGTGGAGGGCAGAGGCCAAGCTCCACGACTGGGGTTTCCTCCAGGGGCCAAGTGGGGAAGAGAGAGTGGATGGTGAATGGCTGCCCAAAATGTAGCCAGCTGATGTAGGGGACGGCCACGTCCCCTCCACCCGAGGGAACCGAGGATGCCGAGAACAGAGAGAGTAAGAGAGCTGCCCATGGAAGGAGTGAAGCCAGGAAGGGCTGAGAGGGCCAGGGGCCAATGAGCCAAGTCTCAGCAGAGCAGAGGTGAGGAGGGCACCAACAGGAGGGTGGGCTACAGGGACCAGGGTCTTGCCCTCTGCAGTCAGCATGTGGGCCCATCAGACTCCAAAGATGGAGCAAACACCAGGGCAGAAATATCCCAGGAAGTGACCCATGATAGGGTCTTCAGACCCAGTAGGGGCTGAAGTGGGGCTGGTGCCCTGTCAGTGCCCATGAACGCCAAGGGCCAGCAGAATGGAGGAGGGGTTTGGGAGGGTCTATGAGACTGTCCTGCTCTCAGGCTGGGCCAGACTGGGTTAGTTCCCCACCAGTGTCCAGGGCCCCGGTCCAGTGGGCCTGTCAGCAGCTGTCACCTGGGCTGAGGTTGAGATGCTCAAAGTTCTCCCAGGTGGGCAAGAGGCTCTGAGGACAGTGCCCTCCTGGGAGAGCACAGTCTTGGCACCGACCTAAGGGACCTGGAGGCGGCAGGAGACACCCACCTCTGGGGGAGACTGGCTTCCCCTGGGAGCCGAGGAAGCCTGGACAGCACGGTGGGACTTAGCTACTGCCAAAATCCACAGTCCGTTCAGGGAGAGTTCAGTTGAAACAATGATGGTCCTACTGTTAGGCACGGTTGCATGCTTTGCCTGCGCTTCCAGTCCTGTCTGAGGACACCCCAGTGCCAATCCGCCGCCGCCATGTCCTGAGGGACCGATAGATGTCCTCCCTGGGAGTAAGGCAAGCCTTGCCTCACACCATCACAAAAAGCAGAGGTACATGTCAGCTGATAAACAGCCCAACAGTTTAACAGGCCCTCCTTACAACCGTGACTCCCAGGCCCTCAACTGCCATGTGTGACAAAGAGCCCACGTAATTTGTCTTTCCAGCATTTGAACCAGATTACCTTTTCCCTGGTGACTCAGACGGTAAAAGAATCTGCCTGCAATGCAGGAAACCTGGGTTGGATCCCCGGGTCGGGAAGATCCCCTGGAGCAGGGCATGACCACCCACTCCAGAATTCTTGCCTGGAGAATCCCATGAACAGAGGAGGCTGGTGGGCTACAGTCCATGGGGTTGCAAAGAGTGAGACACGACCGAAGTGACTTAACACACACTTGTACAGTGCTACTTCCAAACGTGTGTGCTGTGCTTCGCCGCACAGTCATGTCCGACTCCTTGCCAAGCCACAGACTGTAGCTCCCCAGCCTCCTCTCTCCATGGGAATTCTCCAGGCAAAAATACTGAAGTGGGTTACCATGCCCTTCTCCAGGGGATCTTCCTGACACAGATGGAACCCACCTCTCTCAGTAGTCACAAAGTTTTAACACTGCACGTGGAGGAAAAAATTCCTAGCTGTTTCCACCATTTAGTAACTGGTGAGCCTCGTACTCTCCCCCCAACCCCCGCAGCCAGCTTTGCCATCATCGAATTTCTTTTGAGGCCCAGTGTGAACTCCTGTATAGCCTGGGCAGGTGGAGATCTGGATTCCTGTCCTTGCCATCTGAGGACCCCAGGGGAGAAGGGCAATGAGTCCAAAGCCCCAGAACCAGCAGGCAGGGCGTGTGGGGCTGGGGCAGGCAGGGTGCGGATGCCGGCTCGCCGCCCCATCCCGGTGACCGACCTTGACCTCCCGCAGGTGCGCGCAGGCGCTGCTGGAGCACGGCGCCTCGGTGCAACTCGAGGGCGGCGCCGGCCGGGACACGCCCCTGCACGTGGCGGCGCAGCGCGGCCTGGACGAGCACGCGCGCCTCTACCTGAACCGCGGGGCGCGCGTGGACGCGAGGAACGGCCGCGGCGAGACGGCCCTGAGCGCGGCGTGCGGCGCAGCCGGGCGGCCCGACGAGCACGCGCGCTGCCTGCGCCTGTGCGCGCTGCTGCTGAGGCGCGGCGCGGCGGCGGACGCGCGCGACGAGGACGAGCGCAGCCCCCTGCACAAGGCCTGCGGCCACGCGCACCCCGGCCTGACGCGCCTGCTGCTGCGGCACGGCGCCGATGCGCGCGCGCTCGACTACGGGGGCACGTCGCCGCTGGCCCGCGTGCTGCAGACGGCCGCCTGCGCGCCCGAGGCCGCGCCACAGCTCACGGTGCAGGAGCTGCTCAACCACGGCTCCCCTACCGTGTGGCCCGACGCCTTCCCCAAGGTAAGAGGGGACCCGGGACAGGCCGCGACGACTCGGCCTGCAGCCCGGTGCCATGCCGGGCTTCTCAGACTTTCAGGGGCTGGGGAACCCCCTGGACACGTGTCCGGATGCAGATTCTGAATCCGCAGGAGACGGGTGGCGGAGTCTGGGTTTCTAGCAAGCTCTCAGCGAAGTCTTGGGACCACACATTGAGAAACGAGGGCTGGCAAGCCTTTTCTAGAGTTCCTAGGAGATTAAAGTTTGGGGTGTCAACAAGCATACTCGAGTGTGACCTTGCAAAGGTGTCACCTGGGCGTGCCAGGGACTTAGTTCTATATTGCTGGGACGGCTCAAAATATTTTGGTCAAGATATCTTTGGGTGTAATTGGTGAACAATGAAATCAGCCCCTTCTCACATCTGGTATCTGACTTGAAATTAAATACCCTATGTGGTCATCTACCTGATTAATGGGATTACCTCACCACACTCCTGTGAAATACTTCAGACTCCTAACATTCCCCAGCTGGATGTCTGTCAGGTGAAGTGTCCTGTCCAGGGTCAAGGTTGTGCGGGGACCTCGACTCTGCTTTGCAGACTTGACTCTGAGCAGCTCGTCGCTTTTCCACATGTCACATCTACTCTGCGGAGAAGGTGGTGGCACCCCACTCCAGTACTCTTGCCTGGAAAATTCCATGGACAGAGGAGCCTGGTTGGCTGCAGTCCATGGGGTCGCAAAGAGTCAGACACGACTGAGTGACTTCATTTTCACTTTTCACTTTCATGCACTGGAGAAGGAAATGGCAACCCACTCCAGTGTTCTTGCCTGGAGAATCCCAGGGACGGGGGAGCCTGGTGGGCTGCCGGCTATGGGGTCGCACAGAGTCAGACACGACTGAAGCAACTTAGCAGCAGCAGCAGCAGCTTGTCGCTTTTCCACATGTCACATCTACCCTGAAATGAGACAGATGAAGAATAAAGATTTCTTATCAGGTGGACTTCCCTGATAGTCCTGTCGTTAGAACTCCATGCCTTCACTGGGGGGAGCAGGGGTTTGATCTCTGGTGGGAGAACTAAGATCCTGCATACTGACAGGCGCAGCAAAAATAAACAATAAAATCTAAAGTAAATTTTGAAGAAAAATAAAAGATTTATCATCAGAGAAAATAATCAGAGACAAAATGTTTCCAAAAGAAAAGTTCTCAAAATCCTGGTTAAGAGGTTGTCCTCGCCAAAGACTTCACTGAAGGGAACTCAGAGGGTAAAGCGTCCGCCTGCAGTGCGGGAGACCTGGGTTTGATCCCTGAGTTGGGAAGATCCCCCGGAGAAGGAAATAGCAACCCACTCCAGTATCCTTGCCTGGAGAATCCCATGGACGGAGGAGCCTGGTGGGCTACAGTCCACAGGGTAACAAAGAGTCGGACACGACTGAACGACTTCACTTTCTTTTCTTTCTTTTTATTCCGTTAGATGTAAAATTGGCTGTGCTTAACTTAAAATTTATCCCAGACTTGCCAATCGTATGCGAGAGACATATTTTGGCCTGATAGGTCTTACACAAGTATCTTAAAAGCTATTGCCCCAAAAGGATAATATGTAGATGATCTGAAATAGTGAGATTCACACAGTTCTCAGATGACAACTTTGCATTGTGGGTGCATACAGAACACAGTTCTTGTCTCTCAGAACATAGGTGAGACATGGAAAATCCACCCAGACAAGTCCCTGGGCATTCCCTTATTTGACAAACAGTATGACAATTTCTTATACTAACTCTTGCACTGTCTTCAAGTAATTCTCTTGAGGCACTCTACTAATGCAGTGATTTCAATTTCCTGGGCTCTTGAAAGGGAAGAAATGCTAGCGTTTTTATAGTCTGTAACATTTATATTACAGACTTTTGTAATATATTCATAGTTTATATTTTGACATTTCCCAATATTAGCAGGCTTAGTCCATCAACTGGTAAAATGGAAACAAATGGAAACCTCCCACCCCTCCAGTTCACACCATGAACCAAGATACATCTTCAGCCCTTTTGTTGTGAAACTGCATAAAGAATGAATAAGAGGGCTTCCCTGGTAGCTCAGTGGTAAAGAATCCGCCTACAGGAGAAACAGGTTCGATCCCTGATCCAGGAAGATCCCACGCACCGAGGAACAACTCAGCCTGTGTGCTGCAACTAACTGAACCTGTGCTCTGGAGCCCAGGAGCCGCAACTACTGAGCCCACGTGCTGCAGCTACTGAACCTGTGCGCCCTAGGTCCTGTGCGCCGCAGCGGAGGCCACTGCAATGAGAATCCCACGCACTGCCACTAGAGAGTAACTCCTGCTGACCACAGCTAGAGAAAAGCCCATGCTGCATGAAGACCCAGCACAGTCAAAAATACATAAAATTATTAAAAAAAAAAAAAAAAGAATGAATAAGAAGAAAGAAAGAAGACTTTACTTGATGAGCCACAGTGAAAACCACCTGGGGCAAATTCTTTTAAAGAGGAAAAAGTCAATATATGTTGGTGGTGACTATTCATAACCCTTTGTTGGCCTGGAGGTCCTTTGATTTGACTGATCTCCGTCCAGGTGTCTGTCTGAGGTGTAGCACCCCAGGCAACATTCTGGGAACAGGACTTGCCGCCCACGAACTGTCTCCAGGGCTGGAGGAATCATCCGGCTTGATCCAGAGATGCAGGGCAAGACCCAGTGCCTCCCCTCTGGGCCTCCAGGGGCCGTGTCCTGGGATCCCCTCGGGGAATCCTTTGTCAGCCACTCAGGAATGGAGCCTGGTCAGTGGGGTGCAGGCTGGGTGAGGTTTGCATCTGGGAACAGCTAGTTGCAGTGCAAACACAGGGGCCAGGAGAGGTGCTTTGCTCCTGAAAATGACGATGCATCTGCCAGCAATTCCACACCACTGTGGAAGGAATCGGCATCCCACCTCTTTATTGTGAAGATCCCCACACCTCCAGAGGGCATCCCCGCATGAGTGCTAAGGGGGTCCACAGCCCCGGCCCCTGGCACCAGTGCTAGGAACAGGTTGTGGACAAGAGTGCGTTCACCACTGCCCTGGGCATCCTCCAAGGCAATGTGAGACTCTGGCCTCGCCCCCTCCCCCAACCCCTCACCCCTACAACCAAAGTGAACACTCTGGGAAATCTGGCAGGAGCATCTTCCTCCTCTCAGGCCCCCTGCGCGTGCTCCACCGGGGAAGGGGTCTAATCACCCCGCGGGACATCAAAGGGCAGACCCGACTTGCTCAGCAGCCCCGTGGAGCGCGCAGCAAACACGCTGAAACGAGCCACAAAGACGCTCCGCAGGCAGGACTCAGCGCCATGGCGAGGCGTACACAGAAGCACCGGGGAATGTCACAGAGCACGCCGGCCGTGGGCAGCCGCCGTGCTGTAAATAGATGTAAAGAGACACCCACGGAGCTCAGAATTACTGAGGCAAAAGGTTTCACAGCGAGCTCATGACATAAATCACAGTTCCCCCCCACGCCCAGACAAAGGCGCCAGCACCGCGGCGGGCGGACTCAGAGCAGCCGTCGGAGCCGCGCGCAGTGCGCGGCCGCCGACATCAAAGCGGTGTCACGGCTGGGGACGCTGGCGTATTGACAATGCCAGGCCTTTCTGCCCGGCTGACCGCTAGTTAACACCGGAGTCAGGTCGGGGCGCAAGGGCAGGTGCAGGCACGGTGTCAGGCTGCAGCCAGGTTTGAATCCTGGCAGTTGTTGGGACCAAAGGGTCCCCGCCTGGAGGAGAGCCGCCGGCAGGAGGGCGGAGAAACGCACGCGGGGGTGGGTCCGGACTGGTTGCGACTCGGTGACTTTGTAGGTTGGAGGCTTGGTCTAGAATAAGGACTTTGCTCACCTTCTGCTGGCCTTCTGCTCCTCACTTGGGCGGTCATAAATAATTCCCGCTTAAAAAAAAATAATAATAATAATTCCCGCTTAGAGGGCTTCCCAGGCTTCCCTGGTAGCTCAGCTGGTAAAGAATGCGCCTGCAATGCAGGAGACCCAGGTTTGATTCCTGGGTCGGGAAGATCCCCTGGAGAAGGGATAGGCTACCCACTCCAGTATTCTTGGGCTTCCCTGGTGGCTCAGATGGTAAAGAATCCACCTGCAATGTGGGAGACCTGGGTTCCATCCCTGGGTTGGGAAGATCCCCTGGAGGGGAGCATGGCAACCCACTCCAGTATTCTTGCCTGGAGAATCCCAAGGACAGAGGAACCTGGAAGGCTATAGTCCCTGGGGTCACAAAGAGCTGGACGTGACTGAGCAACTAAGCACAGCACATAAGGCTTCCCAGTGGCTCAGCAGTAAAGAATCTGCCTGCCAGTGCAAGAGACTGGGGTTCGGAAGATCCCTGGAGGAGGAAATGGCAACCCGCTTCAATATCCTTGCCTGGAAAATCTCATGGACAGAAGAGCCTGGCGGGCTACAATCCATAGGGTTGCAAAGAATTGGACACAACTAAAGTGACTGAGCACACACACACAGACCTGCCCACGAGTTGGAGACTTGCCTGGACAGCACCCGTGATGAAAGCTTCCCCCACAGGCATCCCTTAAGCCCTTGTTCAACAAACATTTCTAGGAGTACCTGGGCTCCAGGCTGGAGTTACAGTGTTTAAGCAGCACATAGAGCTACCAGTCACCTGAGTGAGATGGCCTTAACTCAGACAACCACATACACCACTGTGAAGTTGCTGTGGTGTGAAGGCCCTGCAAACCTTGAAAGTGCCAAACACGGGGGCACGGGGGCCAGACCTGGCTGGGCAGGGGTCCAAGGCTCCCTCGAGCTCTTATACTGCAATCCCAGATCTGAAGGCTGAAGACACAGCTATGTAAAGAGGGGAGGGGAATCCATTCCAGGCAGAAGGAATAGCAGGTACAAAGGTCCAGGGGCAGGAGGAACACGGCAACGTATGTGGGGCGGGGAGGGGAGGGTAACGCCGTAACTGGAGAGGAAACAGCAAAAGGGAACCATCTGAGCTGGTTCTGAGGGTTCTGAGGCAGAACCCTCCGTAAGGGTTGCATCCTTTGTCTTAAGAACAGTGGGAGTCTATTACATCATCTTAAGCCATCAAGAAAGTGAAAAGTGTTTGTCACTCAGTCGTGTCTGACTCTTGACAATCCCACGGACTAGCCAGCCAGGCTCCTCTGTTCTTGGAATTTTCCAGGCAAGAATACTGGAGTGGGTTGCCATTCCCTTCTCCAGGGGATCTTCCCAACCCAGGGATCAAACCAGGTCTCCCGCATTGCAGGCAGATTCTTTACCATCTGAGCCACCAGGGAAGTGACATAATCCAATGAGAACCGGAGGTGGGGATGGGAGGGGTGACTTCTCTGCTCAGGGCTGGAGAACACGCTGGCGTAGAGGGCTGCTGGAAACCACAGACTGTCTTGCATACCAGGTGAGGGATGCAGGTAGCTGGATCAAGGGGAAATAGGTGGAGGGCGAGAATGACTAAGGTTCTAGAGACATCTGCAAATCTCAAGTCTTGCCTCTCCTTCTGGTCATTGACCAGGCTGCAGTGTGGACCTGAAGTGTTTGTAATTTCTTTTTTACCTAATTACGGAATTCAGCAAGGGGACTTCACACTCCAGTGTCCCAGGGTTTTCCGTGAGGGGAGCCTAGGGGGAGCAGTAGTCAAAACCCAGGGCTCCTCTCCCTGCCTTCACACAGCGGTGTGTATACACGCTGCCCCCACCGTGTTAGGAGGGGTGAGCTCTCAGCGCAGCGCGCCTCCGTTTCCCTTGCTCTTGTTTTGTTTCTGCATCTACACAGAAAGCAATGTGCCCGTGTGATTTTCCCCCCTTAATTTTCTTTCTGCCGCCTCATTAGCCGGAGAGAGCGTGCGCGGACCCTAATGACATCAGCGTTGTCAGAGTGATGTGGCGGCCGGGTCTCGGCAGACAGCAAGGAGGCAGCGGAGATTTTTAAACCGTGTTGGTGTAGAAATAATGAAGGTGGCCAGCTGCCTGGCAAACATGAGGGGGCACGGGAGTGGGGGTGGGGGCTGGTCAGGGGGTGGGGAGGGCCTGGAGCCCCAGAGAGGTGGAACAGAGGAGAGACAGGGAATGAATTCCCAGAGACAGGCAATAAGACTTTGTCACAGTCCGTGACCCCGGGAGGAGGGGTCTGGAGGAGGGTAGCTCTTCAGAGGATGGGGGTGGGGAGGTGGGGAGGTCCAGGTTGCATGAAGTCACTGGGAACCATTGACTATTTTGCTGAAAAGTGAGAGGGCTGATGGGAGGACAGCTGGAAGGCCCAGGTTGGCCTGAGGAAGGTCTGAAGACGCAGGAACTGCCTAGAGTACCCCAAAAGACAAACAGGCTAGCTGTGGAGAGGCCCAGTGTGAACTGCTCTCTTTAACCGGGCGTTTCCTCCCAACACCGAAAAGGGGCCGGTGGGGTTCAGGGGCGGTTGTGCTCCGGGGAAATGCATGTTATTGATGGCTCGTGTAAGCCAGAAATACCAGCATGTCAAGAGCCCACCGTGGGGTGCAGGCTGGGAGACTGCACGCCTGCCTGGCTCTCCCTTTGCAGCCCAGCCTCCTGTGTTCATTCTCTGTCTCTCTCCTTCTCTAAAGCCCACTTAAGTCCGGCCTTGTGACCGTCATGGATTAGGGAAAAAACAAATTTGAGGTAGGGAGGGGCCTAGAGCCGATAATGGTGATATGATTACCAGTTTCAAAGAGCAGCTGCTCCTGTCTTCATGTTAAAGTATCTGTGAAGACATACATGAGAGGAGGGAAGGATGGAAGGAAGGGGAAGAGGGGGAGAAAGCAAATCCATGCACCAGTAGGAAGACCTCATGTCTGAGTCAAGAAGGGCCAACGCACCGCTGCTGCTCGGCCCTAAGTTTTCAGGCAATCAGGTGGACATTACAGGCAAACGTTCAAGTCTGCCAAGCAGCAGTGGATGCTGGTGGTGGTGCAGTGCATTGTGGGAGATGCAGTAAAAAGTGCAGAGGTGGGGACTGAGGAACCCGGGTTGCATAGCAACCTGCAGACTCTGCTGGGGGGAAGGGGGAGGAAGAGGCCAAGAGGCCTCCTGGCGGAGCACAGGCGACCAGGAGAGTGTACAGACTAGGGCCCGGGCTGGGCATCCCCCTTACCAGCCTTCTTCCACTTTGCCCTTCCACCATCTCAAAGGCTAACAGAGAGAAGGACCATGGACTTCCCCTGCATGTCCACAGACCCCGTGTCTGGATCTCACCTTAATCAGAGATGAATATAGAAAAAAATAAATGGATTCATGGGGGAGCAGGAAAAAAAACATGATATAGCATCCTGAGAATCGTGAGGAAATCTGTACCTCTCATCAAAAGATCCAGAAGAAAATCTGGGAAATTGTATGCCTATGTGCCATCCTCTATGGAATGCAAGAAGATACAGCCTTTAAGTCCATAAAACCAAACAAGTTAAGATGAGAAGTCAACAGAATGACATGAAAAGGAAGGTGGAGGAGATAAACGTATACCAAGAAAGCAAGAACCCAATGGTAGAATAGATTACATTCAGTTCAGTTCAGTCACTCAGTCGTGTCCGACTCTTTGCAACCCCATGGACTGCAGCACACCAGGCCTCCCTGTCCAACAGCAACTCCCGGAGGTTGCTCAAACTCATGTCCATCAAGTTGGTGATGCCATCCAACCATCTTATCCTCTGTCGTCCCCTTCTCCTCCTGCCTTCAAACTTCCCAGCATCAGGGTCTTTTCCAAGGAGTCAGTGCTTCGCATCAGGTGGCCAAAGTATTGGAGTTTCAGCTGCAGCATCAGTCCTTCCAGTGAATATTCAGGACTGATTTTCTTTGGGATTGACTGGTTTGATCTCCTTGCAGTCCAAGAGACTCTCAAGAGTCTTCTCCAACACCAAGTTCAGAAGCATCAATTCTTCAGCACTCAGCATTCTTTAAAAATAAAACTGAGATTACATTAAAGGAAGTAGAAGGCAGAACTGATTCATAAAGAGAATCAACCAAGGATGTGAGTGAGGGTGCTGTGCACTTTATCTGTGCGCCCCCAGATCCAGTCCCTGCTGTCTGTCTGTTCTACTCTGCATCCTGACAGGGTGTGGGCATTGTGGCTAGCCCCTTCAAGCTAACACACAGTCCCATATAGCTGGCTTCTGGCTGGGTTCAGCAGGGGAGACACCATGGGAAATTGGAGGTGGAGGGAGAAAAGAAGCCAAGGTGTTTCTTGTCCTCTTCCTCCATCCTAAGTAGCTTCTACAGCAACCCGTGAATCTCCATGGCTCCAGTATCCCCAGACAGCTACTTCTCAAAGTCACAGCCTCTGCCAAGCAGCCCCTGCCTGACTTGGTTCCAGCCCTCCTTGAATCTCTCATAACAAGAAGCACAGGCTTCACGATTGGTTATTTCTGAGTTTCAGTGACATCATCAAAGAACATGCCTTCCAACCTCAGTAAGTCAGCCTTGCCCTCAAAATGGTCCTTTTCTTGGTCCCTAAATGCCTTCTAGCAACTGTTCCAACCAGCTTCCTGTTCAGATCCAGCTGCTTTTCTCTAGAAACCCTGAGGACATCCTTCTCTGTGTTTTATTGACCCCAGTTGGCTTAAACCTGCCCTTCCCCAAACCATTAAATGGTAACTAGAATAGAATGATCATGATTGAATTAATCTGATCGTCTGGAGTGTTGGGAAGTCAACCACAATGTTCACTACAAAGGACTAATGTTAAAAGATCTTCTTAAGTGCAAAAGAAAAACAAAGTCAAGAAACTAAAAGACAAAGTGATAGTCATAAAGGGCAGAAAGCCAACTCACAGACAAGTGATGTTATTGAAGAACCTACAATAAATGGGTCAGAAATAATTATCAAAGACCTAATAGAAGAAAACGTAGCTGCACTGAAAAGTCTTAAAGTATAGGACTTGAATGGATGTTCTCTACAAATCAATGATGGAAGACACATACCTATATACAGTCTAGCAAAAACATTCTAAAAAGGCACAGAAAAACCTAGCAAAGCATCCAAGTAGAAAACAGGTTATTCCTAAAGGAGTAAAAATCAGGCTGGACTCTGAGTCCTCTGCAGTATTATCATAGGACAATTAAATATCATCTACAGATTTTTTTTGACCACGCCATGTGGCTTGTGGGATCCAAGTTCTCCAACCAGGGATTGAACCCAGGTCATGGCAGTGAACGCACCAGATCCTAACCACTGGACCACCAGAGTACTCCCCATCTGCAGTTTTTAATTTTTTAATTGAAGGATAATTGCTTTACAATGTTGTGTTGGTTTCTGTCATACAACAACTAAAATCAGTCATAGCTATATATATTATATATATAACTATATAGTTTATATATATATAAACTATATATATTTGTATATCCCCTCCCTCTGCAGCCCACCTCCCACCGCTCCCCCATCCCACCCCTCTAGTTCATCGCAGAGCACCAGGCTGCCATCTACAGATTTTTATTTATTTTTTTATTAGATATAAAAGTGATTTTTTATTTTATTTTTATTTTTTTTTTTTATGCTAAATTCCTTAACTTGAGGTAGCTGGTTTTCTTTAATTCACAAAAACGCTTTGATGTTCAGACTACATCCCCGTTCTTTTTTTTTTTTTTTTTTTTAATTTTTTTTAATTGTTTTATTTTATTTATTGGACACACAGCATGTGGGATCTTAGTTCCCCAACCAGGGATTGAACCCATGCTCCCTCCATTGGGAGCTCAGAGTCTTAACCACTGGACCACCAGGGAATCCCTACATCCCCGTTCTTGCAAATTCCTGTATAACCTGACGCTTCCCTTCACCTCCTTGGAGCAATTCTCTCAAGGTGAATTGAGAAACTGCCTCCCGAATTCCCTCCAAATAAAGTATAACGCTCATCTTTTAGGTTGTCACTATTTTTCTCTTTTTTGTTTTGTTTTTTTTTTTTTTAATAAATTTATTTATTTTAGTTGGGGGCTAATTACTTTACAATATTGTAATAGTTTTTGCCATACATTGACATGAATCAGCCATGGGTTTACATGTGTTCCCCTTCCTGGACCCCCCACCCACCTCCCTCCCCATCCCATCCCTCTGGGTCATCCCATTGCCCCGGCCCTGAGCCCTTGTCTCATGCATCGAACATGGAATGGTGTTCTGTTTCACATACGATAATATACATGTTTCAATGCTATTCCCCCAGAACGTCCCACCCTCACCTTCTCCCTTATCTATTTTATAACTTTACAATGTTGTATTTGTTTTGCCTAGATATAAAAGTTATTTTTTTATTTAAATTAGTTTATTTATCTATTTTATAAATTTACAATGTTGTATTTGTTTTGCCATACATTTTTTTTAAAATAAATTTATTTATTTTAGTTGGGGGCTAATTACTTTACAATATTGTAGTGGTTTTTGCCATACACTGACATGAATCAGCCATGGGTTTACATGTGTTCCCCTTCCAGAACCCCCCTCCCACCTCCCTCCCCATCCCATCTCTCTGGGTCATCCCGGTGCACCAGCCCTGAGCACCCTGTATCATGCATTGAACCTGGACTGGCGATTCATTTCACATATGATAATTTACATGCTTCAGTGCCATTCTCCCACATCCTCCCACCCTCGCCCTCTCCCATAGAGTCCATAATACTGTTCTATTTATCTGTGTCTCTTTTGCTGTCTCGCATACAGGGTTATCTTTACAGGTTAACTAAATGCCATATATATGTGTTAGTATACTGTATTGGTGTTTTTCTTTCTGGCTTACTTCACTCTGTATAATAGGCTCCAGTTTCATCCACCTCATTAGAACTGATTCAAATGCATTCTTTTTAATGGCTGAGTAATATTCCATTGTGTATATGTACCACAGCTTCCTTATCCATTCGTCTGCTGACGGGCATCTAGGCTGCTTCCATGTCCTGGCTATTGTAAACAGTGCTGCGATGAACACTGGGGTACATGTGTCTCTTTCAATTCTGGTTTCCTCTGGTTACCTTTCAGTTCTGCCCAGCAGTGGGATTGCTGGGTCATATGGCAGTTCTATTTCCAGTGTTTTAAGGCATCTCCACACTGTTCTCCATAGTGGCTGTACTAGTTTGCATTCCCACCAACAGTGTAAGAGGGTTCCCTTTTCTCCACACTCTCTCCAGCATTTATTGCTTATATCTACAGATTTTTAAAGAAAAGGTTTAGATGCTAGAATTCTCCATTCAGCCAAGATAGCTCACATTTTGCTGGCAAAAGAAAGACACTTTTAGATATCAAGGGTTCATAAGACATGCCTTCTGAGTGCTTTTTTTTTGGAAAGAAAAAACATACTTCCATTTATCCATTATTTATTCAACAGATATTTATTGAGCACTAGCCATTTGCCAGAGTCATACTAGGTGCTTAGGATACGTAATGAGTGATTAGATTGGGGGGAAAGTATTGCTACCCTCATAGAGCTTACATTCTAATGGGGGAGACCAGCATTCAACCATGAGCATAATAAATGGGCCAATAAAGTGATAAGGACTGGAAGAGAGGAACCAGGGCAGGAGGCAGCATGTTTTAAAGAGGGTGTTAGGATGGATGATTTTGAAGACTTGAGAGAGAGGAGGGAATCAGCTAAGCAGGTGTCTAGGGAAAGAATAGCCCAGTAGACTAGACGAAGTCCATGCCTCCAAGGCTGGAGTGAGCCTGACCCACGTGGGGGACAACGAGGGAACCAGTGAGGCTGAAGGTGGAGAGAACCCATGGGACAGCATCAGGAGGTGAGAGAGCTGGAGGAGGGGACAGACCGTGGGGTCCCCTAGGACACTGCAGCGACTTTGGCCATTGGGGTGGTTTGAGCGGAGGAGTGGTATGGCCTGACTAACATTCTGTGAGGCTCCTTGTGGGCTCCATGTTGAGAATCTACTCTAGGAGGAGCAGGATAGAAGTGGAGAGGTGGCTTAGGAGGTTGTGGTCACAGTCCACCTGAGGGATAACGGTGGTGTGGATGAGGGTGGTGGGCTAAAAACAGGGAACACCTGGTGACCTAGTGGCTAGGATTCCAGACTCTCGTGGTCATGGTCCAGGTTCAATCCCTGGTGGGGCAACTGAGATCCCACAAGTTGTGCAGTGCGGCCAAAAAGGAAAAGAAATTATGGATTCTGGATATCTTGTGAAGGTAGAGCCAGCAGGATTTCTTGACAGTTTGGATGTAGGATGCAGGATGTGTGAGAAGGAGTCAAAGATGACTCCCAAGGCTTTTAGCCTGAGATGTTGGAAGGATGGGTGTGCCATCAAGGGGTAAGGGGAAGCTTAGGGGCAGAGGAGGTCTGGGGCTCGGGGGAGACTCAAGTATTCTGTTTTCAATGCCTTAAGTGTAAGATAGAGCCAGCCACGAGGAGATAATCAAGTAAGCAATCGGATATTCAAACCTGGAGGTTGGGAGGGAGGCTTGACCAACCTGGAGATAGACTTTAGAGAGTGGTGGCATTTGGATGGTGTCTAAGCCAGGAAATTGAATGAGATCACCTGGGAGGGAGAGCAAACGGAGATGAGAAATGAGGACGGAATCCAAGGCCATCCCAACGTGAGAAGACGCGTAGGGGAGAGAACAGCAGAGGAAATGAGTAGAAGCAGCAGTGTGGGTAGTGAAGGAATGAACTCGTGGCTTCTGGAAGCCAAGAGAAGAACGTATGCAAGTGGAAGGTGCAGGTAGCTGGGTCAGAGGTGCTGATACAGCGCAAGGCGAGGCAGAGCCTTGACCACCCGGTGCAGCCAGCTCAGGGGTGCTCTCGGCAAGGGCTGATGGGCTGGGGTAGGGGAGGCTGAAGGCCAGATGGAGTGAGGGTACTCCAGCTGACCAAAAGATGAAGGGGAAAGACTGTCTCAGGAATGGGGAGCTCGGTCTGCACATTCATGCAACTCAACCTCTTAAATATCTCTCAGAGTCTTTCTTCTTTTTCCATCCTGGCTGCCACCAGCTGAGTTTAGGCCACCACCATCTCAGTGGTAAAGAATCCACCTGTCAGTACACAAGACGTAAGAGACCCTGTTTCGATCCCTGGGTTGGGAAGATCCCCTGGAAGATGAAATGGCAACCCACTCCAGTATTCTTGCCTGGAGAATCCCGTGGAGCCTGGTGGGCTACAGTCCAGGGGGGTCACAAAGAGTCAGACATGACTGAGCATGCATGCATCTCTCCCCTAGATTGCAAAAAATATCCTCATACCTCAACTCTCTGCCTCCAATATGGCCCCGTGGAACTCTTCTCAACACTGTAGCCATGGTGATAGTTCTAAATTAAAATCTGGCCCTGTCACTTCTCCACTCGTCACCCTTCCAGGGGCTCTCCTGTGCCCTGAGGATAAAGTCCAGCTTCTCATCGTGGCAGACAGCACTCCTCCGGCTCTGACCTGCTGTCCTCTCCAGTCTCGATTCTCCCTACCCACCCCACCCCCTGTGTCAAACCCACATTGCAGTCAATATTTTTTATATATGTATCATTTTATTTTTACTTACATTTGGCTATGTTGGGTCTTCGTTGCTTTGCAAGAATTTCTCTAGTTGCAGCGATCGGGGGCTTCTCTTCATTGTGATGCGTGGGCTTCACACTGCAGTGGCTTTTGTTGGGGGCACAAGCTCTAGGGCACTTGAACTTCAGCAGTTGTGGCACATGGGCTTAGTTGCTCCACGGCACATGGGATCTTCCTGGACCAGGGATGGAACCTGTGTCTCCTGCATTGGCAGGCAGACTTGCCTCTACTGCGCCACCAAGGAAGTCCCACAGCCAGTACTTTCTGATCCTTCTCACCTCCCATGTTTGATCATTCTTTCCTATACCTTGAACATCCTAGTCCTCAGAACTCTCCACATCTTTTAGAACTCATTCCATGTCTTGGGTTGAATGTCACTTCCTCCAGAAATCTTTCCTTGACCAGCTCACCCCGCCATTGCAAATCTAGGTCTGGTTCAGGTGTCATTTCTAGCACCTGGTGACTCCTCCACCAGAGTACTGTGGCACCTACATATTTATTACTACTACTATTATTATTATGAGGCTATGTTGTTTGGGACTGTAAAATTCTGTGAAGTCAGGGCTTGCCTTTGTATCACACAAACATAACACAATCTCTAACTGCTAGTAGGAACTTGATAAATATCTGTGGAATGAATGGCTTAAACAATCTGGTTAAAATAAAGAAAACTTAAATAATTGTAAGGCAGTTTGTAAAACTAAATGCAACTACTGAAATTATTTCTGAAGGAGATACTTAAGATAAAATAAGAGCTTGTAGTAATTATACTCTGGAACACAAACTTCAAGTATTATTAAGGAGAGAGAAGGATTGGTTAAGAGAGGGAGATATCAAAGAAGGGATCATGGCACATCTAGAACACAAAAGATGCTATTTTGATATTCAGAGAAATATAGGTTTTTTTTTTTTATTTTGAAGGTAATCACTAGTAAAATCTTAAATGAGAATACAGAATTCAAAATATAAAAGATAAATACAAAGAAAATACAAACCTGTATAACAGAAAGCAGACCGCAAAGGAAACAAGAAGCATAAAAAACCATAAAGAATAAAATGAGATACAAATAAGACAAGATAGATTATAACAATAAATGTGAATTTCTTGCTGTCCAGGCACTAAGTCATGTCCAACTCTTTGCAACCCTGCAACCCCATGGACTGTAGCACACCAGGCTTCCCTGTCCTTCACTATCTCCCAGAGTTTGCTCAAACTCACATTCGTTGAGTCAGTGATGCCATCCAACCACCTCATCCTCTTTTGCCCTCTTCTCCTATTGCCTTTGGTCTTTCCCATCATCAGGGTCTCTTCCAGCATCAGGGTCTTTTCTAATAAGTCGAATCTTCACATGAGGTGGTCAAAGGATTGGAGCTTCAGCTTCAGCATCGGTTCTTCCAATGAATATACAGGGTTGATTTCCTTTAGGATTGACTGGTTTGATCTCCTTGCAGTCCAGGGGACTCTCAAGAGTCTTCTCCAACACAACAGTTCAAAAGCATCAATTCTTCGGCGCTCAGCCTTCTTCATGGTCCAACTCTCACATCCATACGTGACTACTGGAAAAACCATAGCTTTGACTGTATGGACCTTTGTTGGCAAAGTGATATCTCTACTGTTTAATACACTGTCTAGGTTTGTCATAGCTTTCCTTCCAAGGAGCAAGTGTCTTTTAATTTCATGGCTGCAAGTCACTGTCCATAGTCATTTTTGGAGCCCAAGAAAATAAAATCTGTTACTGCTTCCAATTTTCCCCTTTCTACCCACAAGTTCCCACAAAAGAACATATATATATATATAGGCAATGCCTATATATATATGTATGTGTGTATATATATATGTATGTGTGTATGTATATATATATATACACACATATATGCGGGCTTCCCTGGTGGCTCAGATGGTAAAGTTGGTGATGGACAGGGAGGCCTGGTGTGCTGCGATTCATGGGGTCGCAAAGAGTCGGACATGACTGAGCGACTGAACTGAACTGAACTGATTTACCATGAAGTGATGGGACAGGATGCCATGATCTTAGTTTTTTGAATGTTGAGTTTCAAGCCAGCTTTTTCACTCTCCTCTTTCACTGTCATCAAGAGGCTCTTTACTTCTTGTTCACTTTCTGCTGTTAAAGTGGTATCATCTGCATATCTGAGGTTGCTGATATTTCTCAGCAACCTTGATTACAGCTTATGATTCATCCAGCCCATTATTTCATGACGTACTCTGCATAGAAGTTTAATAAGCAGGGTGACAATATACAGCCTTGTCGTACTCCTTTCCCAATTTTGAACCAGTCCTCTGTCCAAGGAATTTTCTATGCAAGAATACTGGAGTGAGTTGCTATGCCCTCCTCCAGGGGATCTTCCCGATCCAGATCCCAGGGATGGAACCTGAGTCTCTTGCATCTCCTGCATTGGCAGGCAGATTCTTTATCATTAGCACCACCTGGGAAGCCCCATGAGTTTTTTAAGCTACCCTGTTACCAACATGGAGACTCTCAAACACTTTAAAATAACATGAAACAAAAGGTTATAATTAAAGAGTAGGCAGAGGCAATTCTTGGAGAAGGAAATGGTAACCCACTCCAGTATTCTTGCCTGGAGAATCCAATGGACAGAGGAGCCTGGTGGGCGACAGTCCATGGGGTCATACAGAGTTGGACTTGACTGAGCAATTTAGCAGCAGCAGCAGAGGCAATTCTAGCAAAAACTGAAAATAAAATGATATATTGATACCATATGAAGCGCAGAATTCCAGGGAAATGCACAAAATAAGAAGAAAAGATTCACTTGACATTGATAAAGGATACAGTCCATAGTTCCCTGATAGCTCAGTTGGTAAAGAATCTGCCTGCAATGCGGGAGACCCGGGTTCAATTCCTGATTCGGGAAGATCTGCTAGAGACAAGATAGGCTACCCACTCCAATGTGCAATAAGGGAGACCTTGGTTCAACCCCTGGGTTGGGAAGATCCCCTGGAGAAGGGAAAGGCCACCCACTCCAGTATTCTGGCCTGGAGAATTCTATGGACTGTATAGTCCATGGGGTCGCAAAGAGTCTGACATGACTGAGTGACTTTCACTTCACTTCACAGTCAGTAGTGAAGAGATAACCATTAAGAACCTTACATGCCAAAAAACTATGATAAAATGGAGAAGCTAACTGAAAAATAATTCTAGATGATTTTTAATTCATATCTCAGTCTTTTCCATAGATGAAGAGGGAAAAAAATTTAACAGCTTCAAATCATACATGTGAATATACATGCTGAACTTCGAGCCATGCAAACAGAATACAATACTAATACTCCAAAATCCGACATTATTTAAAGCTGTAATATAATACACCAAAAAAATTAATAGCAAAAGTTAATTCTTAAAAACAATTTAACTTTTAAAAAATTTCTTTGCACGCTCCCAAATGAATATGGCATCAAGAGTTATTTAATTGCAGACTAAGAAAGAAAGACAGTGACAACCCTGTGACTCGAAACAAATGGCTCTGACCTCACCTCTGTTCAAAGGAAGATCCACAGCACTTTAAAAATTACTTTTATTGTGACTTAAGGAAAAACATTGCAGGCGGATTCCTTACCAGCTGAGCCACAAGGGAAGCCCAAGAATACTGGAGTGAGTAGCCTATCCCTTCTTCAGCGGATCTTTCAGACCCAAGAATCGAAGAAAAGCTATGACCAACCTAGACAGCATATTACAAAGCAGAGATATTACTTTGCCAACAAAGGTCCAGCTAGTCAAAGCTACGGTTTTTCCAGTAGTCATGTATGGATGTGAGAGTTGGACAATAAAGCTGAGTGCTGAAAAATTGATGCTTTTGAACTGTGGTGTTGGAGAAGACTCTTGAGAGTCTCTTGGACTGCAAGGAGATCAAACAAGTCCATCCTAAAGGAAATCAGTCCTGAATATTCATTGGAAGGACTGATGCTGAAGCTGAAGCGCCAATATGTTGGCCACCTGATGACTCCTTGGAAAAGATGCTGGGAAAGATTGAAGGCGGGAGGAGAAGGGGATGACAGAGGATGAGATGGTTGGATGGCATCACTGACTTGATGGACATGGGTTTGGGTAAACTCTGGGAGTTGGTGATGGACAGGGAAGCCTGGCATGTTGCAGTCCATAGGGTCGCAAAGAGTCAGACATGACTGAGCGACTGAACTGAATTGAAGGAAAAACATATTGCTAAGTTAACTGGGAAGTCAATCCTAGGAGCTGGGAAGAGAAAAGGATTAATAAGATGAAGGCAATAATTAATGGATTGGAATATTTTTAAAGAGAATTGATCAAAGAAATCCAATAGCTGATTTCTTGACAAAAAAATAATTAAAATAGAATTCCAGCAAGACAGTAAATATGCAAAACACAGTGCGGAGACAATCACAGTGAATTTCAAATGAGAAAAGGTGCTTATTCCTAGATACAGTGCAGATAACTGCCCCCATCCAAATTTGTTCTCCACCTGCGTGGACCCATCTGCAACTCTCCTGGCTCTCTGCTCCCTGGGCTTCATCCGGGCAGTGTCCCAGAAGCCGGGGAGGAAGGAGAGTGAGGTCAGAAGGTGTGTTCGCTAGGTGCCCTCTCAGCTTGAGGCTGGTGTGAGTGGCCCTAGCCAGAGATCTCTGCTCCTGGTAAGACAACCCACTCCATTCTCTCACCCCGCAGGCCCAGGAGTGGGAATCAGTTCCACTGCCAGCTCTGTATCAACGCACCGTTCCCTGTGGTTATTCTGCACACACACCTGGCTAAACAAGCCCTGTATCAGTAACCCTCCTGGAATAATCCTACCTTAAATGTGCCCTCTGTTCCCTGTTACAGCCCTGACTGGTACACATGCAATGCTGAATTTCTTTTTCCAGGAAAATATAGATGAACAAAATTAAGCCAAGAATAAATCAAAATAAAATATGCCAGTAACTGTGAAAAAATTGGAAACATTATCACCTGCAGCTAAAGGTTCAAATGCAAAGTCCATCGTGCTTTCTTATTCCCTATAATTATCTACTTTTCAAAACCGCCCAGAGTATTAAAAAGATAGAAATCGTCTCAGACAATTTTACTAAGTTAACACTTGAGTGACATTAAAACTGATAGTAATGTTAATAGCTCAAAAAGCTAAAACTGTAAAGCAAACTTATTTATTAAAAGATGAAAAATATCTTAACAAATTGAATCTACCATTCTATTTAGAAGACTAGCCAAATAGAGACTGTTTTATGAAAGGCAACATAGGTCAGTATTGGATAATCTTTTTGTAGCGATTTGGCTAGAAAACCTTAAAAACTTAAATCATAAATCTAGTAATACAAAGATATTTCCTTAACTTAGAACGAAGTATTTATCTCCTTCACAGCCTTGTCACGGCAAAGGGGCTTACATAACTCAAGGAAGCTATGAGCCATGCCGTGCAGGGCTACCCAAGACAGACAGGCCATGGAGAGTTCTGACAAAATGTGGTCCGCTAGAGGAGGGAACCCACTCCAGGATTCTTGCCTGGAGAACCCCATGAACAGTATGAAAAGGCAAAAAGATATGACACCAGAAGATGAGCCCCCAGGTGGAAAGGTGTCCAGTGTGCTCCTGGGGAAGAGCAGAGGGCAGTTACTAACAGCTCCAGAAAGAATGAAGCCACTGGGCCAAAGCAGAAACGATGCTAAGTCGTGGATGGGTCTGGTGGTGAAAATAAAGTCCAATGCTGTAAAGAACAATATTGCATAGGAACCTGGAATGTTAGGTCCACAAATCAAGGTTGATTAGACATGGTCAAGCAGGAGATGGCAAGAATGAACATCGACAGCTTAGGAATCTGAACTAAAATTGACGAGTATGGGCAGATTTAATTCAGATGACCATTATATCTATTACAGTAGGCCAGAATTCCTTAGAAGAAATGGAACTATAAGGAACTATATTCCTTATAGTCAATAAAAGAGTTCAAAATCCAGTACTTGGGTACTGGACAGAAACTGTAAGGACCTAAAGGAAGCAGAAGAGATTAAGAAGAGAGGGCGAGAATACACAGAAGAATTATACAAAATGGTCTTAATGACCCGAATTACCACAGTGGCGTGGTCACTTACCTAGAGCCAGACATCCGACATCCTGGAGTGTGAAGTCAGTTGAGCCTCAGGAAGCATTATTATGAACAAAGCTAGTGGAGGTGATGTAGAATTCCAGCTGAGCTATTTAAAATCCTAAAAGATGATGCTGTTAAAGTGCTGCACTCAATATGTCAGCAAATTTGGAAAACTCAGCAGAAGCCACAGGACTGGAAAAGGTCAGTTTTCATTCCAAACACAAAGAAGTCAAAGAATATTCCAACTACTATAGAACTGTGATCATTTTACATGCTAGAAAAGTTATGCTCAAAATCCTTCAAGCTAAGCTTCAGCACTGTGTGAACTGAGAACTTCCTGATACTCAAGCTGGGTTTAGAAAAGGCAGAGGAACCAAAGATCCAGTTGCCAACATGTGTTGGATCATGGAGAAAGCAAGGGAGTTCCAGAAAAACATCTACTTCTGCTTCATTGACTACACTAAAGCCCATCACTTCATGGCAAATAGAAAGGGAAAAGTGGAAGCAGTGACAGAGTTTATTTTCCTGGGCTCCAAAAATCACTGTGGATGGTGACTGCAGCCATGAAATTAAAAGATGCTTGCTCCTTGGAAGGAAAGCTATGACAAACCTAGACTGCATATTAATAAGCAGAGACACCAGTTTGCTGACAAATTTCCATATAGTCAAAGCTATGTTTTTTTCCAGTCATCATGTATGGATGTGGGAGTTGAAAGAAGGCTGAGCACCAAATAATTGATGTTTCTGAATTGTGGCTCTGGAGAAGACCCTTGAGAGTCCCCTGGACTGCAAGAAGATCAAACCACTCATTCCTAAAGAAAATCAACCCTGAATATTCATTGGAAGGACTGATGCTGAAGCTGAAGCTCCAATCCTTTGGCCACCTGATGGGAAGAGCCAACTCATTGGAAAAAACTCTGATGCTGGGAAAGACTGAAGACAAAATGAGAAGGAGGCAGCAGAGGATGAGATGGTCAGATAGCATCACCGACTCAGCGGACATGAATTTGAGCAAACTCTGGGAGATAGTGAAGGACAGGGAAGGCTGACATGCTGCAATCCATGGGGTTGCAAAGAGTCAGACATAACTTAGCAACTGAACAACGACACAAAATTTATTGGAAACTACTATCCAAGATTATGGTGAAAGATTAGAGACAGTCCTATTAAATTTAGTCCTATTAAATTTAGATGATGCCTGTTATCAATTACTGTTATTTAACATTGAATTTTAAAGCTCTAGTCAGTGTAATAGGACAAGGAAAATAAATATTGAGGAGGATAAAATATTATTTGCAAAAATGATTTTCTATCTGAAAAATAACCTTAATAAATAAAGTATACTTATAAATCAGCGGGGCTTCCCTTGTGGTTCAGCTGGTAAAGAATCTGCCTGCAATGTGGGAGACCTGGGTTCAGTCCCTGGGTTGGGAAGATCCCCTGGAGAAGGGAAAGGCTACCCACTCCAGTATTCTGGCCTGGAGAATTTCATGGACCCTTTAGTCCATGGGGTCACAAAGAGTCAGACACGACTGAGCGACTTTCACAATGGAAAAAAAGAACACAGGATAGAAAAGGTGAGCAAAAGACATAATCTAGCAATTCATAAAAGAAGACAAATGTCGACCAAAAGTAAGTATTTCAACTTGTACCTATCACATTTAAATAATTAATGAGATGATCTGGGTAGGAAGAAAGAGGTCATCTCATACTCAGTTCTTCAAAAAGGGTAACAACATACACTTACAGTTTGACGGTATGTTTTAAGACCTTTGAAGTATACACTCTCATTGGAAACCAGAATTGAAAGAGACACATGTACCCCAATGTTCATCACAGCACTGTTTACAATAGCTAGGGCATGGAAGCAACCTAGATGTCCATTGGCAGACGAATGGATAAGGAAGTAGTGGTACATATACACAATGGAATATTACTCAGCTATTAAAAAGAATGCATTTGAGTCAGTTCTAATGAGGTGGATGAAAATGGAGCCTATTATACAGAGTGAAGTAAGTCAGAAAGAAAAACACCAGTACAGTATATTAACACATATATATGGAATTTAGAAAGATGGTAATGATGACCCTATATGCAAGACAGCAAAAGAGACTCAGATGTAAAGAAAAGATTTTTGGACTCTGTGGGAGAAGTTGAGGGTGGAATGATTTGAGAGAATAGCATTGAAACATGTATACTACCATATATGAAATAGATCGCCAGTCCAGGTTTGATGTATGAAACAGGGCACTCAAAACCAATGCACTAGGACAGCGCTGAGGGATGGGATGGGGAGGGAGGTGCAAAGGGGGTTCAGGATGGGGAACACATGTACACCCATGGCTGATTCATGTCAATGTGTGGCAAAAACCACCACAATATTGTAAAGTAATTAGTCTCCAATTAAAATAAATAAAAACTATGGAGGAAAATAATAAACATTAAAAAGGGGGGAAAAAAAAGTATACACACTCATTGACTTGCAGTTCTCCTTCCAGCAATTCAGTATAAGCAATCTAAATAAGAAAGGTTGGACACAGAGAAATTATATTCAGAGGTATTCATTGTTGATAAGATAAAAAAATATTATATAACTTACAATAGTTAGTCATTGAATTCATTATGCTACATTCATACAATATTATATGGCCACTAAAAATAATGTTTAAATGCTCATTTGTAATTTTTGAATTGTTCACAATCTATTGTGAAGAGTTGGACATGACTGAGCGACCGACACTTTCACTTTCTGTATCTTAAAGGGGTGTTAGATCTGAAAGAAGCTAGGTAGTGGTTTGGTTGATAAGTCGTGTCTGACTCTTGCAACCCCATGCACTGTACCCCTCCAGGCTCCTCTGTCAGTGGGATTCTCCAGGCAAGAACACTGGAGTGGGTTTCCATTTCCTCCTCCAGGGGATCTTCCCAACCCAGGGATCGAACCTGGTTCTACTGTACAGGAGGCAGATTCTTAACGGATGGAGCCACCAGGGAAGCCCAGAAAGAAGCCAGGCAGGTTGTAAAGGGGGCAACTTCCTTGAGTGTGTTCAGGAGCCCCCGTGAGCAGGATGCTGGCCAGGCTTGCAGTTGGTTCTGACTGTTGTCTACTGCGGCTACTTGGTGCCTGACCTCAGAAAAAAATTGCTTAACCTCAGTTTTCTCAACCAAGACATAAACAAAACAGTTTCACAGCACTTGGTAAATCCTAAACCTCAAAAATAAAGAATAGTGAAGTCGCCCTGTTGTTATTTAGTCACTAAGCTGTGTCTTGACTCTTTTGCAACTCCGTGGACTGTAGCCCACCAAACTCCTCTGTCCATGGGATTTCCCCAAAATCAAATCTGAATTCCATCAAGCTCTAAATCCAACTACTAATTTACAGAACTCAGAGAAAAAGTGGCATCCCACAGGGATACAATCAGCAAAATCCCAACAGTGAGAAACTCCACAGGACAAATAACCCAGTTTCTTCAACAAATAAATCACACAAAACAAAAAAGAGAGGTCTGAAAATATGTCATATCAACCAATGTAAAGGTGTTGGTCTTATCTGAATTCTTATTCAAGCAAGCAAATGATTGTTTTGATATAATGGCATTTAAGAGAAATTTGTGAATTTAAACATAGAGTATCTATTGCGTGCTTAGTTGCTTCAGTCATGTCCGACTCTCTGCGACCCCATGGACCATGGCCTGCCAGGCTCCTCTATCCCTGGGATTCTCCAGGCAAGAATACTGGAGTGGGCTGTCATTTCCTGCTCCAAATCTGACCTGAGACAAGCCAGAACGAGAGTATATCTTAGATGATACTAAGACACCGGCTTCCCAGGTGGCGCTGGTGGTAAAGAACCCACCAGCCAGTGCAGGATAGATGGATGCAGGTTTGCTCCCTGGGTCGGGAAGATCCCCTGGAGGAGGGCACGGCAGCCCACTCCAGTGTTCTTGCCTGGAGCATCCCATGGACAGAGGAGCCTGGCGGGCTGCAGTCTACAGGGGCGACAGAGGGACTCGATAGTGAAGTGACTCTGACGTGAAGTCACTGAGGTGACAGCATCGCACAACAAGGAACTAGTGTTAATTTCTCAGCTGTTACAATCAGTCTGCATTTGTGTTTCTTCTAAACGTCCTTTAAGAGACACACGAATATTTATAGATGACATGACAGGCGGCACTGAATTTGCTTTAAAATAACATGAGGGAAGGGGGACCGGAAGTGCGGCTAGAGCAACGGGCCATGAGCTGAGGGCGGGTACACGAGGCTTTGCCCTACTGTTCAGCCTACTGAAAATACTTTCAGTGTATTTTCAAACTTCTCCATAACGACAACAAAAGATTTCTGCTTTTAAAAAGCAAACACTCTTTCCATCTTTATGATGAAGCCGATGGACCTGAATCGCAGAATTTGCAAATTAGAAAACAAGCACCCTTGGCCAGTAGGGACTATGGATATAAAGCAGAAAGGCCAACGGGAGGGAAAAATTCAACAGCAAAGCGATTCTTCTCCCCCAACTTCCTGACACGTTAGAAAACTGAAGCCAGAAATTGGGAACGCCATCCTTGCGCAGACTCCTTCCCCCCAACCCCAACCCCCCCCCCCCCCAGCCGTTCTGATTCCTTTTCTCTGAGCCACTCTCCAGACCCAGAGAGCAGCAGCATATCCCTCCTGGGAACTCCTTGGCCCAGACTGCTCTGGGCCTCTCTGTGCACTCCGCCTCCGACCCTATTGCATTGTTACTGGGACGCTATTGTTCCCTGGGAGGGTCGAGAGGTCACACAGCCAGGAAGTGGCTGAAGCAGGATGCAGGCACCCCCTCCCAGCTCCCCAGCCTTTCCCACCTGGACCCAAAACCCAGCCCACCCAAACCGTGCCTCCTACCATTTCCGACCAGGTGCTGAAGACCTGCGCAGCGGTCCCCGCAGTCATCGAGGTTCTTTTCAACTCCTACCCTCAGCTCTGCGTCTCCGAGTCCTGGAAGGAGGTGATCCCTGAAGAAGTGTTTCAGGTGAGGAGGCGGCCCCCTCTTCCTCCGTTAGTACAGACTGCCGTCTTATTTCTGTTCTCCTATGTGGGGTTTTGCACTCATATCCAGGAAAGGATGAAACATCTGGGGAAGGAAAGAGAAGGGCAAATCAGGGGCATGTCTGAGTGTTTCTGTTTTTCTCCTGGAGGCTCGGTACTCACTCAGCCCTGGGTCTGGTTGGGGCGCTGTGGGCTGCAAGGACCACTCTGGCTTTGGAAGGTCAGGGCTCCATAACCAGTGTCCAAGTGAGGGTGGGCCACGGAGACCCAGACTCCTGTGTGTCTGTTTCACCTTCTGACATCTCAGGATATGACCGAGGCAGCTGCAGGCACTGCATTCATACACGACAAGTCCACAGGTGACTGCCAATTAAGAAAAAACTTATTTGCCTAGAAGCCTCTAGAAAATGGCCCCTGATGTTTTATTGACTTGAGTCCTATGCAGATTGCACACACTCATGCTAATTCACTTCGGCCGTGTCTGACTGTGCGTCCCTATAGACTGTATCCCTCCAGTCTCCTCTGTCCATGGGCTTCTCCAGGCAAGAATACTGGAGTGGGTTGCCATGCCCTTCTCCAGGCGATCTTCCTGAACCAGGGATCGAACTTGTATCTCTTAGGTCTGCTGCATTGGCAGGCAAGTTCTTTAGCAGATTCTTTACCACTAGTGCCACCTGGGAAGCCCCCTGTGCAGATTAGGAATTCAAGGAGATGACCCATATTATCTGAGATCACCCAAAACAGACTTCCCTCTGACTGAGCAGAGCCGCTCTACAGAAAAGTGCCCAGACCCGCTTTGGGTAGGATCTGGTGGCTCAGACAGTAAAGAATCTGCCTGCAATGCAGGAGACCCAGGTTCGATCCCTGGGTTGGGAAGAGTCTCTAGAGGAGGGCATGACAACCCACTCCAGTGTTCTTGCCTGGAGAATCCCATGGACAGAGGAGCCTGGCAGGCCACAGTCCATGGGGTCACAAAGAGTCCGACACGACTGAGTGACTAAGCGCGCGCGCACGCGCGCGCGCGCACACGCACACACGCACACACACACACACACACACACACACACACACACACACACACCATCAGTAGCCACAAAAGGATTCCCCGTGCCATCAGGGCTCTTCTCTCTGGGAAAAAGAAGGAAGTGTGCCGGTCCCACGTGCCCAGACTGACACTTCCCGCCCTCCTTTCAGATGCACCAGGCTTTCTACCGGTCCCTCTTCGCCTTGGCCCACAGGCCCCGCTGTCTGCAGCATCTCTGCCGCTGCGCCATCCGGAAATCATTTGGCAGAAAGTGCTTTTCCCTCGTGCCTCTGTTGCCCTTGCCGGAGTCCCTGCAAAATTACCTGCTTCTGGAGCCAGAGGGGGTTCTGCACTGAAACCCAGCAGTGTGGCCCAGGACACTGTGCTCTTCTGACGGGCCTTGGATGGGACCTCCCACCTGCCCAGTGCACAGACCTCACCCTGCTTCAGGTTCCACCTGGGCATGGAGTTGGTAATAAAAGCCCTTCCTGCCTCTCTCAGGGTTCTTGTGAGAATTGAAACTGTGACTGTCATAGTACATGTATCACAAAGTATCTTTCCACAGTTCAGTTCGGTTCAGTCGCTCAGTCATGTCTGACTCTTTGCGACCCTGTGAACCGCAGCACGCCAGGCCTCCCTGTCCCTCACCAACTCCGGGAGTTTGCTCAAACTCATGCCCATTGAGTCAGTGATGCCATCCAACCATCTCATCCTCTGTCGTCCCCTTCTCCTCCCGCCTTCAATCTTTCCCAGCATCAGGCTCTTTTCAAATGAGTTAGTTCTTTGAATCAGGTGGCCAGAGTATTGGAGTTTCAGCTTCAACATCAGTCCTACTAACGAACACCCAGGACTGATCTCCTTTAGGATGGACTGGTTGGATCTCCTTGCAGTCCAAGGGACTCTCAAGAGTCTTCTCCAACACCACAGTTCAAAAGCATCAATTCTTTGGTGCTCAGCTTTCTTTATAGTCCAAGTCTCACAGCCATACCTGACTACATGGACTACCTTTCCACAGAGGTTGAACTAAAAGGTGTATGTTTCCCGGAGTTGGTCTCCCTGCCCACGATGGTTTAGCCACAGTCATGCTGCCCCTGCCCCCAGCCTTCAGACCCTCTGACTTAGGGCGGGAAAACATTACCCCCGTCCTAGAGCTCAGCCCCCTTGGGAAAACTCTGCCCTGCAAACATGACAGTCGTCCATATGCAGAGAGGGGGACACGTGCTTTCGTAACGAGAGCCCATGTGCAGGAGTCCGCTGGTGCTTCCAAGCGCATCACCGCCCAGAGCCCCTCGGAGGACGCTGGAGGGGTGGTGAGCGGACACTGTGATCCTGTGCAAGTCTTCTGTCCGACGGCCCCAGCAGACCCAGCTGATCCAGCCTGTGGGGGACAGTCCAGGATGCCGGATACAGAGGCAGGTTCGTGGCGGCTACCCTCAGCTCAGCCTGAGCATCTGTAACAGGAGGAAGCTCTAAAACCTAGGACTGGATTAACCATGTTTTTATATTTTTTATGTTCTGGTGCTTTGACACCTGGGGCCTTTTGGACCAGGACTGCCCACCCCCCCAGGATTAGCCAGTTCTTAAAGACAATAAACAATGTGCCCCCAAGCATCCTTTTCAAATACAACTCAACCAGCCCAGGGCTCACACCCCTACCACCTTCCTGGATCTCCTGTCCCTATCCTCCACCTCCACCGCCCCAACCAGGGCCACCCGGACACCTGGGGGCAACCCCTCTGCCTCTGAGCCCACTGCAGTTGTTGAGATGAGCCAGTCCTGTGCCTTGTGTATCCATCCCCATGGAAACGACAATAAGGCTCCTGCCCACCTCTCCTCCCCCCGCCCCCACCCTGGTGCTCCCGCATGTGCTGTGGCCCTTCTCTTGGGAACTGTGAGTAATAAACTATCTCTTCACTGGTCTGAAGATCTCTCTTCTCATCTGTTGGCCTTGCATGCGTACGTGCTAAGTTGCTTCAGTCGTGTCCAACTCTTTGCAACCCTACAGCCTATAGCAGGCCAGGCTCCTCTGTCCACGGGATTTTTCCAGGCAAGAATACTGGAGTGGGTTGCCATTTCCTCCTCCAGGGGATCTTTCTGACACAGAGATCAAACCCGTGCCTCCTTCACTGCAGGCAGATTCTTTACTGCTGAGCCACCGGGGAAGCCCTCTGTTGGCCTTACTAGACCTCAAATGTTACACCCCATATTTTAAAGCCAGGACTCTGTGAGAGCCCTCTGAGGATAAGCAGTGACTCCATTTTTTTCCAGTTTGAGCCAGCGCACAGTGCAGCTGGGATGGATCTCGGGGTGGGGGGACACCAACCCACCATGGCACCCCAGCGGGTGACTGCTGTCTAAGGTGGGATGTTGTCTGCACCATGAGTGAAGCCCACTGCGGTGCTGAAGAGGGGCCCTGGCAGGGCCACCCAGTGAGGGCCGACATCACAAAAGGAGTAGCCAGGCTGGGTCTTGGTGGATGGTCAGGTTTCAACATAGCGGGTCAGGCCAAGGAAGGCATAGGAGAGCTGACCCACCCACACCCTGCCCTTTGAGACGGACAGCTCCCCTGACCTACATAAGCACAGCTCAAGACCTCACAGAAACACACCCCACCTCGGGCAGATGGCTCTCCCCAAGCCCCTCCACATAGACGTTCAGGAGCCACCACTGGGTCAGAAGGAAAAGTCGAACAAAGGCTGGGGTGCAGCAAGGAGCATGCACTATGGAGGGGCAGTGACTGGTCCTGAGGGGAGGGTCCCCGTGCCTTCATAACTGAAAGGAGGAGGGCTGGAGGAGCTGGGAGGCAAATCGGGAGGACCTCGGCTTCCAGATCAAGGATCTGAGCTTCCCTGGACAGGCTGTGAGGAGCCATGGAGCAGGTGAGAAGGTGTGGTCCCAATGAGACATCACGTGTGTGCACGCTAAGTCACTTCAGTCGTGTCTGACTCTTTGCGACCCCGTGGACTGCAGCCCGCCAGGCTCCTCTGTCCATGGGGTTCTCCAGGCAAGAATACTGGAGTGGGTTGCCATGCCCTCCTCCAGGGGATTCTTCTGACCCAGGGATTGAACCCAAGTCTCCTGCATCTCCTGCATTGTAGGCGGATTTTTCACCTGCTGTGCCGCTGGGGGAGCCCCAGGGAGACACTGGGGAGCTACTTTGTCCTGGAAAAGGATGCGGTACACTAGAGGGTGGGCAGGAGCCCTACCGTGACACCCCTGACACCCCAGCCGTAGGGCTTCAGATCCAGGCTGCTCCGCCGAGCACGAGGAACCGCTCCTTAGCCAAAATCGGCTGCAGTTTGCTCAGGTGGGACGTGAATGCATGCATATCTCTCGCACTGGGGTAGGACTCAGCGAAAGCATGCAGGACAGCACCAGCCTTCTCCGCTCCAAAGGGATCTTGTTAAAACGCGGATTCCGACACGGGCATCCAGAGTGCGGCCTGGATTCTGTGGGTCTGGGAACTTTAACGTCGCTAACAAGCTTGGGTGACACCCCTGCCCGTGGTTGGTTCTACTGAGTGCACGGTGCAAAGCCTCAGAGCCACAAGGGTCCGGAGAAGGAACACCATAAATGGCTCCTTCTGTTATTATGATTGTTTTATCATTAGCAGGAAATAGCCTAATGCTGAAATAAAGACTAAAAACGGAAAAGTAAAGTGACATTATTTATGAGAACAAATGAGGGAGGCAAACAGTAAGAAATGCAGCCCCAGCCACCACTCAGGAGCCCTGTCCTCGCAGGATTTTGCAAATGAGAATCTGAGTGAACCTGCTGGCCCGACACAGCGTATTCTTCAAGCTCCCCTCTCCAGCCCATCCTCCTCAGAGAACACTTCGGTTGTATTTCTGAAATGCACTAAATTCGAAATATGTCTGGAGTCCCGCCACAAAGTAGAACTCTTTTTAAACCGCACCATATAGCTCTCAGGGCCTTAGTTCCCTGACCAGGGATTGGACCTGCACCCTCATCAGTGAAACCATGGAGTCCTGAACCGTCGGACTGCCAGGGAATTCCCCACATTGACTTCACATTTCTAAAACTCTGACGAATACAGACCAATTATTACATTTTAAAGACACATTTCCCCCCAAATTACTGCTTAAAAACAACATGATTCTCACAGTGAACCCCAGACATCTCCCTGTAACTGCCTGAAATTGTTCCACTGCCAAAGAATTTGTCTTCATAATTTCATCCTCAAGAATTTTATTGGACAGCAAGGAGATCCAACCAGTCCATCCTAAAGGAAATCAACCCTGAATATCCATTGGAAGGACTGATGCTGAAGCTGAAGCTCCAATACTTTGGCCACCTGATGTGAAGAGCTGACTCATTAGAGAAGACCCTGATGCTGGGAAAGATTGAAGGCAGGAGGAGAAGGGGACGACAGAGGATGAGATGGTTGGATGGCATCACCTACTCACAGGACATGAGTTTGAGCAAACTCTTAGAGATAGTGAAGGACAGGGTGTGCTGCAGCCCAAGGGGTTGCAAAGAGTCGGACTCTACTGAGCGACTGGACAACAACAAAACAAAAAGTAAAATAACTGAAAAATTTGTAATAGCGATGGCTGTGTCTAGTCCTACTCTATGCTGCACGTGGTAGGATGGTCTGAAATGAAGGAGACGCGCATAATTCCACATAGATAAGAGAAAGAAAAGAGGGGAGGAGAAGGACAAGACTGAGAGAAGGAACAGAGGAAGGAGGGAGCGAGAAAAGGTTTGGCGGGGAGAGAAGGAAGTTAGCTGAGACAACATCTGAAACTACCTTCTGCTTTAAAGCTAGAATTATCTTGGCTGTCTTCTTTTCCAGGGGAAAAAACATACCCTGGTATCTCTTATATTAAAGAGTAAAAATGTTTTCCATTCTTAAACAGTTCACATAGAACATCATTACTTTTCTCTCTGAGTATATTACATAAACTCAATCCCATAAGACCTAAACTTTCTTTAATTTTAAATGTAGTGTTTAATGACGCATTCATATGGTTCAAAATTCAGAAGGTAATAAAAGAGCAAATGCTCTTTCTACTAAAAAGGAAAAAGATAGCAGAGGAATATTTTCCCTCCAACTTTATTATCTCTGGCTATACAACTGCCATCTGACCAGAGAGAGTCACCCCAGTTCTAGTGACTCCAGATGTGCTAAATAGGATTCCTGATTTATGGCCATGAGTGTATGGGACAAAAAAGGTGGTGGTTTGGGGGTTATCTTAATCATCAGATGGGATAGAATTCATTGATAGTTTTTCAGACTTTAATTCCTGCTAGCAATTTGCTTGATTAAGCAAAAAATAAAATAACTGTGAAGAATTTGTAGCAGGGGTGAAAATACAAAATGCACACATGAGGTTCTCTGCCAACAATGGTTCTGAGTAGACTCACCCCTCTCCAGCGTGACCATCACCTGGACAGCATAAGAGTCCACAGGCACAGCCCACAGGCTGGCAGGCACAGACATGGCACCATGTGATGTGCCATGCTTAAAATTCTGAACACAGCCTTGGGCCTCTCTTTCTGGTGTACTTAAAATCCATTTAATTTGAACTTACATAATAATCATCAATTCCACATGTTTTGAAGAAAATCAAAACGACTCTTTAAGAAGCATTTGCAAATCCCAGTAACTGTATATAATCACCACGGTTTCAATCTTCGAAATAAACCTTATGTTTTCATGTTGATGGAACAGGCTGTTAAACTTTGGCAAAGGACACTTAACCCTCTGCAAAATCAGTGTAAAATACAGGCTTGGAGAATGAGCCGGTCTGCTCCAGTGACCGGTCCTGAGGCGGACGTCTGAGAGAGCTTAATCACTGCAATTGTGGATGTTATTAGCTTGCCAAGTGCTTTTCACCTCTTAAGGGCTGCCCAAGGACCAAGTGATAAACCCAGAATATTGCATCTTTTATTCCATTATTTCAAGAATAAATTATTCCTTAGTCAAATTTTTTATGTGCACTTTGGATTTTCAAAAGTCCCAAAGTTTCAACTAGGATCAATGCTGCATCTTATTTTTGGCTTTCAGTAGGCATTTCAAACCCCGGGGCTTGTCTTGAAATTGTCAGCATCTTTCTATTTTAAAACAAAAATTAATCTCATTAAATTGCTAAAATAAGCCTGAGGTCAGTTTCTAGGGTCCAGCGGAAGGATTCCAGCCTTGAAACTTATTTTCGTGAAGTCCTGCAGGTGGCGCCATAAGCAAACGGTCTTACCCTGCCCACCCACTGGCTCTCCCCAGAATTAAAGAGAAGAAAACAAGGTTTTGACTCACAGGATAGAGGGGAGGAGGGTATAGGAAAACTATAGAATCGTGACATATCATATAGAATTGTGCTGCTATAATTTTTTAAAATCCGTAATTAAAATATTGATTATGGCATTGCCTACTTCCTTTGTATTAAATATGCGCATTTTATAGGCAATGTGTTTCTAAATAAATATAATTTTAAGTTGACTCTTTTATGATGCCATAATGACAGCCCAATCCTCATTTGTGTGTTCAACGTGTCCTTTAACAAAATTATACACTCACCACTGCGATGTAACTAGCTGGGTTTTCAGCCTTCATCTCATCTTCCAGAATGGTATTTCTTCAGTCCTAACACTCTGCTTAATCACTCCAATAAAAAGAGTAGATTTCTTTGTAATGCAATTTGTAAGCAATAAACATGATTGAGAATGCAGTATTCGCTGTCGACGATGTTTAATGCAGGGTTTTAATTCGGTGTGTAATTATTCATTCGGTAGGCACTTTTCTCATTCACATATCTTTTTCCGGATCTGGAAAAAGTTGGTAAGTTGGGAAAACATCGGGGCAACAGGACTTCCTCCCACTTTGGGCAAGCAAGAGTTTGATACAGATGTTACAGGAAAAGACATTTTTCTTTTATCTACTAAAAACAGGAGGTCACATTAACTCCTCGTGCAGACACATAAAAATGTGATTATGGGTTCTAAACAGAACACAGTGGGCTCCTAGTTAACACAATGAGATTTCTAGGAAGTGATGCATAAATTCTTCAAAAATGACACATTTCTCACGTTTCATTCCAATTAAATTACTGAGGCAGCTAACAGCGATGAGCACAGAGTATGGGGGTAAAATGAAGGTTTTCTTCTTGTAACTGTATCTCTGTGAAAGTATATTTTTATGAGAAGCAGTTAATATTAAGCTATTATTTTTCAGCTGCGCTGGAAGGGATATCTCGACTCTTTCTTGTCGAGCTCTCCCTGGAAGAGGCTGCTCCTTTGTTTCTTGGGTTTGTTAATAAGAAGAGAGAATTGCTTCGCTGGCTTCGCCCTCCCCTCCCCCCTGCCGCTCCCACCCGGGCCTCTGGAGCGAAAGGGCCCAGCCCGAAAGAGGTCGCGGGTGTCCGTCCCCAGGGTCCCAGGGTCGGGCCCGATACTGCCCACAGGCCTGCGGCCGCGTGACTCCAATACTCCGGGAGCTCCACTTAGAACCTGCGACTCGGGGCCGGGGGTGAAGGGTGCTCGGAACCCCGCGCCCACCCGCGATCCGCGAACACGCGGGGCCGGTCCCCCAGGCCCAGTAGTCCACGTCTCCGGATGATCAGTGCCCAGCAGCCGACCGCGCTGGGGGTTCTTAGCCTAGCGGAGCGAGCAGGGGTGTCTGGGCGGGAGGAGACCTGCCTGGGCAGCTCGCAGTGCCCCCCACCACCCAGCCCCGCCAGGAGAGCCTGGGGGCTTGGGGCCCCCGCCCCGGGACATCTGGGTTCAGGGCTGCTCCCCTGAAAGGGAGGCCGGAGGAGCGCGAGGCCGCCCGGAGGGAGGCGGGAGGGGGCGTCAGAAGACAAAAGGCTGTGAAGCTCTAAATTCAAAAAAAGATGTTTTCGAAAGCCTCGTCCTGGGGTTTGAAAGGCGCTCGGAGGACAGCGGCAGAGCGATCCCAATCAGAAATGCGATTTGAAGTCCTAATGAACTTGATTGCGTGAACATTTATAATCCCCCATGGCCCTAAATGAAATCAGATATAATCAGAAGATACAGGGAAGGGAGTGTTTACAGCCGATGCCGGGCGGCTGCGGGACGGGGAGACGCGGCTCCGGTATTGATGTCGAAAATGATGGATAACGCGGGAATGGCAAATATACTATTTGTCTAATGGCTCGGCAATTAAATTCCCCTGTAAATGACCCATGCCTCATTTCATCCTAATCTATGGAATTTTGATTGAATTCGTCAGCTCTAATTGAAAAATACTGCACTTTAATGTCTGCATTGCAGTTTCAGGACGAGAGTGGTTTTAATGAGACAGTGCCCCCCTGACCCGGGAATATTTGAGACTTTTATTCGGAATTTAAAGCCAGAAGATTGCTCAACTGAGCGCTGCGATACCCGCCGCGGTATCCACGTCCATCTATCTCCAGACGCGATTTAATAACCGCACTTGGGAATAAACGCGGACCCCGACCCTCGCACCCATGTGGCCACCAAGGGCGCCCCATCCCGAGATAAGAGTGAAGGGGACTTAAGGTGGTGCCGTGGCGCGCCAGCGGAGGGGCGCTTCCAGGGAGGGACCTGTCCCCATCCTGGCCCCCGTGGCCAGTCGCTCTACACCCCCCACCGCCAAGCCCGGGGTCCTGTCACTGACCACGGCCTGCGACTTCCTTGGCCAAACCCAGGCGTCCCTCCCGGAGGAGGTGGCCCAGCTGGCTGCGACCGGCGCGCACCAGGAAATGGGAACGGCTTCTGACGCGCTTTATATGCAAATGACGAAGGGAAGCCATCCCTAAGAAATTAGCTACTTGCCGAAGCATATTTACTAGATTGAAATGAATTAAAGAGAAACACTTCAAGTCGTGCAAGCGAGATAATTGGGCCACATTAAAACTGGAGATGTTTGCTCCTTTCTCCACCCCCCCAAAAATCAAGTTGGGGGACGGTAAAAATCGCCCCCCTACACACACACACACATACACACCTGAAACGAGGCGATCAGGCTCCGGCTGCTCAGAGAACGGACTTCTGGAAGTGCGAGGGGCTGGTCCCCGTGCGCACCTGACGCGGCGCCCCTCGCGCCCGAGTCTGGGCAGCCCGGCTCCCTGGCTCCAAGGGGCCGATCCCGGCCTCGGCCCGCAGGGAGCGCGCTAGAGCCAGGTTCCAGCGGCGAGAGCAGGCGGAGAGCGCCGGTCAGCCCTCGGGTCTCGGCGGGCGGCTCCGTCCCGCACCCCAGCTTCGTCCACCTCAGTGTCCCTACCGGTGGGAGCAGGATGGGGCCCCTGGCGAGAGGCGTTTGGGTGGAAGTAAGAGGCCAAAATACTCGGCTCGCCTCTATGTTAATGGCTCAGTCGTGACTCTTTTGCGGCCCCATGGACTGTAGCCCTCCAGGCTCCTCTGTCCATGGAATTCTCCAGGCGAGAAGACGAGTGGGTAGCCAGGCTTTCTTCCAAGGGATCTTCCCGACCCAGGGATCGAACCTGAGTCTCCCGCAGGTTGCCTACCCCCTCCCCCAAAAGAGGAATGTGTTTGAGCTTTGTTCGTTTAGCTCACAGAGTTTACAGATCTTTTATTTAAAATGAAATAATCCGAAACAACGAGAACTTGTCTCCCTGGGAAGGCGGTGCCCAGCGCGCCCTCCTAACGCTGAACTTGGTGATGAGCGCGCCCTGCAGAGGGACCCTCCGAGGGCCAGGGCTGTCGGCGCCTCCGCCTGCGCCTCGGCAAAGAGGAGGACGGCCTGCGGACCCAGGGGCGGCGCTTCGGAACCTCTCTCCACCCCGGGCAGGCGTCCTGTGTCCTTAAATACAGTCCTGCGTCCTGACCCACTGGTGGCCTGTGCTTTGTTTTTAAATGCTCAAGAGTCTTGAGATCAGAGACTGCCCCAAGGTGAGATTGTCACTCTGAGCGCACAGGCTTGCGCCCCTGGCCGCCCCGCTGTGCACCCAGCACCTACATCACTCCGGGGGCGGGCGGACCGTGCTTGCAATTTAGAGACACCGCCCCAGCCCACCATCCTCTCCGGGCCAGGGGCCCTGCCACCATGTGCTACCCGATCTAGTTGGGTCCCTACGACTCCCCGTGACAAAAGCAATCTATTAATTATCTGCGCTTTAGGGACGCAGTCAGACCGCTGGTGAGACACAGCAGGCTTTCCCGTCCATTACGCAGATGGAAAAACAGAGGCCGGGTGTGGGCTCAGAGGTGCATCCAGACCCTTTTAGGCCCAGATGTCAGAGGGTCTCTTATCCTTTCCGCTTCTAGGCCCTGCTCAGGGTGAGTCAAAGAACCAGGAGAACTTTACATGGACTTTAAAGAGAGCCGACGTGGGTTTTCTGTGATCGTGTTCAGAATCTGATCGTATTTCTGAATGCCTTGTGTAATGACAAAGGTCTGATTTTTACCCCTCTCATCTGTGACACAGCTTTCTCTTGTAGCTTAGACGTCTAAAATGGAAATAAAATGAGACTTTTTCTTGTGCAACTGTAGACATGAAAAATACAGACTTCTCAGACCTTCTAATCCTGCAAAAGGGGAGCCGCCTTCAATTTCCTTGGAATCTCAGAGCCCAAACAAGCCCTAAAGCAGATGTCATTATCCGCATGGCCCATAGGCAGCGCTCTAGATCCCTGAGCGCTCTGCACCCTCGGGGTGTTTTGCGGGCTAATACGTTTGAAATTTTGAAGCCTTAAGGAAAACTGGTTCCTGCCTTTCCCTCGTGAATTTATTAAATATATAGTACTTCTTTGACTTCTGTTTGCAGATATGAAATAACCTTGTTAGGTTATTAAAATTAAATTGTCAATGCAAAATTTGCTTCCACAATAAATTACTCACTTCTTTACACGTTAGAGCATAAATTTCCAAACAACTTACAATATGCTGAACGCATTGAAGTTTAAGGTCTTGGGGGCTAGGAAGAACGTTAAGAACGTTAAGAAGTCTCCCATCTCCTAAGTTGTCTGGGGTTTTCTTGTTTCATTTTGGTTGCAGTTTAAGTGGGTGGGAGAGAAACTTGAGGGCAGGGAAAATGATAACAACCAAGACATAAGGTAGCCCCAAGTGTCCAGGAGGAGAGTTGAGGGGCAGATGGCTGGAAGGGGGCCCATCTGCCCAGCCTTCACCTCTGCCGGGCTATGGGGTCTGTGACTGTCCTCCATGGCTGCTCCTCTGCGGCCTGGTCGGAACAGGCAAGGGAAGCCCCCAGGAGCAGCCTGGGAGTCCCCTGCAGGGGCACTAGCCTCAGCACGCCCCGCTCAGGACCTGGGTGTGAAGGAGCTACAAGAATAAATCACCCCCAGGGGGTAGTGTTGTGCAGAATGAATACAGCATAGTGAGGGATGAACAGCCTGTCTTTAACACCCTGTTCATCGTTCAAAAACAAAATACTCTTTCAACAAAGCTACATATGCAAGGAGTAACACACCCCATGAAAAATACTTTCATTTCCTGCAAAACGCAGAAATGTCCCCTAGGAAGTGTGGGGACAGCCTTCTGAAGTTTCCTGGGTTTTTCCCACTAGGTCTCAAAGAACCACACTCCTCGCCCCCTCATTTTCCCGTCTGGTGTCCTCCTGAAATGAAAACACAGGCTAGGGTGGGCGTGGGGATGGGGTGGGGGGAGCGGGGTGCCCTCTACCCTGCCTCTTGGTTCCTTCTCTCTCTAAAGTTTGGTGACGGCAGGCTGCACCCCAAAGGAAAATATAATTGCTGATAGCAAACTTATGCAGATTGAGCACTCTGTATGTTTTCAGATGATCAATGGAGGAAACTCAAAGAGATGCTTCTGTTTCAGAGGCCTAGGAGATCAGCATCTGCAGTTCTCTCTTGGATCCCCACCAAGGGGAGGTTGCATAATGGGGGGATGTGAGGTGGCAGGTTGTAGAGGTTTGTTTAGAGACCTGCAAACAAGGATTGCCTCCTTCCAGTACCACCTCAGCCTTCTCAGGCAGTGGCTCAAGGCAATGAGGACAGTGTGTGTGTGTGTGTGTGTTTGAACCAGGAAACAGTGTAGGCTTGTGTGTGTGTTTGTGTGTGTGTGTGTGTGGGGTGTCTGTGTGTGTGTTTGAACCAGGAAACAGTGTAGGCTTGTGTGTGTATGTGCGCAATGAGTACAGTGTGTGTGTGTGTGTGTGTGTGTGTGTGTGTATGTGTGTTTGAACCAGGAAACAGTGCAGGCTTGTCCCAGCCTGACAAACGCAGATGACTAGAAAACTGGCTCACCCCCTTGGGGCCCATGACATACCCACCCTCAGGTCAGTGAGCAAAGGAGCCCAGGAAAGTGAGGGTTCAGAGTCTGAGGGGTGAGGGTGGGGTGGGGTTGGGATGGGGGCTGGGGGTGAGTCGGGTGGCCAGCCTCCACCGACAGCCCTTTTCATGGGCTCTGGTTCTTGGTGGCTTCCAAGTCCCTCCCTCACACCCGAGTCAAAGATCTACACTGGGGCTTCTCCTCCAGTGTGGAAAGGGTCCACTCCAGCGATGCGGGGGCTAAGCCCTCTTACTTCCAGGCCCTGTAAGTGGGGTGCCCTACTGTTAGTGAGGTGTTCCTGTTTACCTTTTCGGAGGGCCTCGGCATGTACTGCGTTATCTCCATTTAATGGTTGATTATAATCAAACAGCTCTCTCCCCCACCGTCAGCCCACACCCTCTCCTGTCCTCCCGTGGGAAACGTCTGTCATTTAAGGCAGGCCTTGGAGAGTCAGAGCTGTCCTTTGGGAAAAGCTCAGTGGAGCTGGGTGGGTCAGTTACAGATGCACCTACCCTTGAAGTTCCGAGATGAGTTTATTGATAAGCAGACTTTTTTTTTTACAATGACCTTCCCTCCCCCCTACCCCGGAAATCCAGGGGAGGGATTCACTGGGAGGAACAGAGGCCGCGCTAAGTCTCCCTCCCCATTAAGCCAACATCCCTCCCCTCTGTTTACAGCCAGTGCCCTGCCCTGTCCTGTGACATCCTTTCTGGGTCACAGTTCCTTAATCGAAGGGGGCGGCAAGCAGAGGAAACGCAGCCCTGCTTTGCAAATATCTCTGCAGAAAAGGAGAGATGAGATCTGCCTGGGAGCATCCCCGGTTTTCGTTCGGTCCCTGTAGAACCTAAAGTCTGAGCAGCGCCCTTAAAGTGGTTGGCGGTTTATCCCAACACTCCCTTGCTCCCTGCAATGTGGTTCCCAAAGGGTTACATGGATGAACTCTAGATAAACCTCGTCCCCTTTAAAAGACAACACCCCTGCAGGGGTCGGGGCCCTCCAGGGGTGGCAGCTGAGGCCCCGGTTTGGGAGGCCAGGGAGGCCCCAGAGACTCCAGTCCGGAGTCCCTGGACTGGGTCTCCCCCGGAGCACTGGAAGCTTGGAGGGCACACTGGCTATCGGTCGCTTCCCACTTGAGCATCAAGTAGACGCTGGCTGCGGCTGGCCCAGACCCGTCACTGTGTGTCCGCTGCCTGCCAGGAGGGGATGGGACCGGAGGCAGGCAGCAGCTGACCCCGGCGTTCCGGGAGGGGTGCCCGTCCGGCTGTTCCCCACCCAGGCTGGCGCACCTTCTCACCCCTTGGTGCCCTCTGCCCGCCTCCCCGGGCCACCGTTTCAGCGACCGAGGGATTAGCATCTCTGTGAAGTCCCCGCAAACAATGCCCCCCCCTGTGCGGGGAGATGAAAAGTCCAGTGCCCGGTGGCGGGGCGCGTTTGAAGTCCCCGAAAGGTGGGGCCACGCGGATCCGAGGGGGCGGCTGCGTGGAGAAGAAGGCAGGTGAGAAGTGCCGCGCGGCCTGCGCCTCCCTTCGCGGCGATCCCAGGCCTGGGGTCCAGGACGGCCGCGGCTGGAGCCAGCCCCCGGGGAACCCAAGCGGGCTCTACTCCCCAGGCCCCAGGCCTCTGCCCCGCAAACTACCGCCCTCGGGCCGGCTCCCGGGCCGGCCTCCGCCCGATGCTTCGTCTTCAGAGCCTGGAATCCCAGGCCGGCTGGACTCAGTGCCCGCCGAGGAGCCCCTTTGCGCCGGCCTGGGTGTTTCCACGGAGATGCGCCGGCGCGGGGCTTCCAGGGACAGCGTGGCAGGCAATCCATTACCCCCTCGGCGATCATGAGACTCCCGCTCCAACCTTCAGGGCTCTTCCGAAAAGGAACCCGGACCCCTGCCTGCACCTTGGACGCCGAGACCCTGGCTCTGGAGCCTAGGCCGACGTGGGGTGCGAGAAACCTGGGTCTCCAGGCGTTCGCAGCCTGCGCCGTGGTGCGCCGTCGGCGCGTCCGCGCCCGCAGTCCCCGAGCTCCCGGGCGGCGCTGGAGCCCCCCACCCACCTAACCCTGGTCCCCAGGTCCCACCTGGGCTCGGCTCGAGGGCCACGCTGCCGTGGCTCCGCGCGCTTCTCAGCGCTGGGGTGGGGAAGGCGGCGCAGGTGTGAGGGTCAGGTTTCCCCGCTTGCAGGACCACGGGGAACAATTTCCAACTCTCCCAAGGATATGCAAAAAAAAAAAAAAGACTTCACGTTTCTGGTCGGCGGTTTTGTTTCTGCAATTTTGAAGGTGGGGGACACAAAGCAAAACTTTCTACCTAAGAATGCCGCTGCACACACGGTCCTGTAAAGTGTTTCTTCTTCAGGGCGTTTTAAGAAAAAAAAAAACAAACCCGTCCTGCTTTCTGCACGGCCAAGGAGCAGAATAATGAAACCAAAGACTTTTATTTTATAAACCACTTGATCTTTGCTTGGGAAACTCTATTAATTGAATGGGTTTGCCTTTTTTGCCAGTCCCCTTTATCATTATTTATGGGCTTTAAATTGTTTAAAGTTCCCTTGACGTTCAATTTACAAGTTTGGGGACTTTTTTTGTTCTGCCTTTTGTCCTGGAGAAAGACATCGTGTTGGAAGTGCTTTGAAAAGCCAAACATGAGAGGTTGGCAATGAAAGGGAAGCGGGCGAGATCCCTTTTAATTCTGTCCTGTTGGTGAATGGCTCTTTTACATAATTGCAGGAGCTATTTCAAAGCCAGCCAAGGGCTGACTTCACTTAGAACCACATGGAGTCTATTTTGGGCTTTCAGATTAAAAAAAAAAAAAAAAAAAAAGGCTGAATAAAATAGTTTAAAAAGATGAGGCTTCAATGCTTTCTGCTACTTGCAAATTGGTGTGTCTGATGGGGAATTTTACACAAGCACCCCTTTGTAAGTTCGTCTTGGGCTTGGGAGGGACTGTTCTGGGTTAGCTGGGTGTGAATCCCAATTGCCCTTCCATAAATAAAACCCATCCCAAGCTATTTCCCAACTATTGCCAGGAGCAAGGGCTGCGGCAATGACCAAACGATCGGGCCACTCAAAGTCCCTATAAATAAAAACAACGTGGTTGCCCGAGAAACCGGCCTGTAGCCTGGGACTGGGCGCCGGGCGGGAGCGCCCTGCCGGCCAGGCCCGCCGGCTTCTCTGCTCCCTCGGAGACCTGAGGTTCCCACTGCCTTCTCTCCACGACCACCCGCGACCTCGACCCTGGCGGCAGCGTGGCAGCGCGCGGTTCGAGGTTCTACCTCCTCCGGGCTGGACTAGGCCGGCCACCGCAAGTCGGCGGCATGAATATTCATTTACTTGTGCACTGAGTATTTTATACTCAGGCTCCATCCATACACCTGCGTGGAAAAGCTGACTGGGCCAGCCTCGAAGCGTGGCGACAACTTAATTACCATCACATTTACTGACGTCTGATGTTTTAAGTGGCCTAATACGGTCTTGACACCAGCCTGGCACCGGCCGAGGAAAGTGTCCAGGGGCTGGGCCAACTTCATCCCGGCGGGAGGTTCCCCGGGAAAAGAAGTTCGCCGAAGTTAACTGGAGTTGGAGGACCCGGATCGCCCTACGGCAGCATCTTTGGGTCTTCCTCATAGGAGAAAGTGGGGCGGGGGGAGGGACTCTTACAGGAAAGTTGCAAAGATGTGTGCCGGAGGGTTTTCCCGCGCAGCCTGAGCCACTGAATTACCGAGGGCGCTGCAGTTTGAGGCAGTTGCCAGCTAGGCAGGTCGGAATCCGAAGGATGGCTAAGCCATGTACCTGTCTCTCACTGCCCATAAATCTCTCCATGCAGCGGAGGAAAAACTCTAAAGGCTTTTATTATCCACTGTCCCCGCGCTCTGAACGCTTTGCAGGTTGCTGAGGTGCCCCGAATGAATCTTGTTAATCACGGTGAAACACAGGGATCCTTTTATGACGCGAACCGTCGTTTTCTAAGCAGTTAAGCATTACATGAGAAAATATGACTGCACTGCATTCCAGAAAAAGCACACTAGTAAATAAAAATTCATATCGATGAGACTTCTCTGAACTCACTAATAAAAGGAGATTAGTATTATAACCCCTATAGTCAATACTTTCCGCGGCAATTTATGGAGGCAAATAATACACCATCAAATTGTTTCAAGTGGACTTATAATTCAACGGACCTAAATATTCTTGCTGAACTTTAAAGGCAGAATGATCACCAAAATAATCAAAGGCACCTGTCTCTCAGAGGGTAATCAAAAGACGGAAGTCCATAGAACAACGTTTTTATGCCAAAAGAGGAAAGTGGACGGCAAATTTGTTAAAATGAGCAACAGCTTATACAGACATGCCAGTGTCAAGCAGCGAAGGGACCCGGCTGTATGAACGTAAAACAAGCAAGGAGTCCGCGCGGTTTTTCCCCTTAGTATTCAAAAAACAAGGTAACCGTTCCCAAGACGGTGTGTCTGTTAAGTACCTCATAATGAGAGGCAGTATTTATTATGCTCATAAAGAAATCAGCCTTTTGCCCTGGGCTTCGATTTTTTCTTTTCTTCTGGTTCTTCTTTTGCAGGAGTGGAGAAAGGACGTGCTTACAGAGCCTACACACGCCTCCTTCCCCGCGCCTCCATCCCAGGGGGAATTCATTTTCCCTCGCTCCGCCTAAGCCACCTCGGGGTCTGGGCGTGAAGGGAGTGGAGGCAATACAGGCAGCGTCCTAATGAATTCCTTTCAAGCCGCCTGCTGCCGGAGCCATCTATTACTGCGGCCTGGAGTGGGGAAACGCGCCGGAGACGTCTTTGTCCGGGTGGTGGTGGGGCGGGAGGCGGGGGCGAGGAGGAGGGCGGCAGGCAAAGGGGCCAGCGAATTTTCTCAGAACTCCGGGGCGCTGAGGAGGCACCCTCCCCTCGCTCCTTCAGGGCCCCTTGGGTGGCCAGCGGGTCCCCGACCAGACTCCCGGCTGAGATGGTGGCCCGGAATTAAGACGTCCCCCCGAGGGGCCTTCAGGTTAAAGCCGGAGAATGAAGAGCGAGAAAGAAGAGCGTCAAAGAATCGGGTCGATAAATTCATAAAGATCGATTTATCTTTATCTCCCAATTAAATGTGCTTGTAAGTGATACATAACACACGTCCAACACGGGCCAACTCCCCAACCACCAGCTCCTTGGCGTGAGCTGATTTTTAATGACCGGCGTAACAATGCCCTTCTCTCCTCTCCTCCTGGGGTCCGGGGCCTGTCGGCCGTTTCGGGCGAACGTTTAGATCCGGGAAGTAGGATCTGAGGCCCTGGAGGCGCGTGGAAGCCCCGCGCGCGCTGGCGCGCTTTGCACCGTCTACCTTTGCCACGAAACGATTACATTTTAAAAGGGAACACGAGAGCTGAAAGTTTGTGTTTTTACCATGCTGAAAGGAATAAGAACTTTCTTGGCACCCACTCCCTCCCCGCCAATTCCCCTACTCCCAAATTCTGGTTTTTTGTTTGTTTGTTTTTACCATTGTAGAGACAGGGAAACCGTCCTGAGGGAACGGGCTCCATCCTGCAGTAGGCAGAGGGGAACCGCGCGCCCTCGAGTCCTCGCGCTGGAAACCGGGCGGTGGCGCCGGGGTGGGCGCTCCCTCCGTTCTCAACGTGCTTAATTAGCGCCTATTTACAAAACGCAGCTTTTATTTGAGCAAACATCATAAAGCTTTCATCAGGATAATCTCACGTTATACAATCCGGCGGCGCAGCAACTCCCCCCTTCCTCCCCGAGGATGGAGCAGATAAAGGACTCGCTTTATTATCATAATTATCGTGGCTGTTATTTTGGTGCGCGCTGGCAAAGTGTGTAAATAGGTGCGATGATTAAGAATGTCATGAAAAATGAGAAGGGATCGCTCGCGGGCGGGCCCCGGCTCGGGATGGGGGAACCGGCCACCTCCCCGCGCCGCTGGGGATGCCGGGGCGCCGTGAGCAACCTGGAGGGTTCCCCGCAGCCGGCAAGGGGTTGCCAGCTCCTGGGCAGGCGCCCTAGGGGGCAGATCTGAAAGGGCAAGGGCCTCACCCCCAACTCCGGGAACCTTGCTCGAACCCCGGGCGCAGCAGCAGCCTCAGCACCCAGCAGGTTTCCTTCCCATGCAGTATAAAAGAAAGAAAACAACCCGCGGTTTAGCCCCGAATGCTACCCTCAAAGGCCCTCCCCCCGGGATGATGCCGCCGATACCCGAGTTTCGAGCCTCAGAGGTGCCAACCGCCCCTTTCAAGTTTGCGCGGCGCAGGCCGGGCGCACACGCTCCGGCTCGCGGGCCCGCGCGCTGCGCCGGCTGCGCCCACGGCCAGCTCGCGGCCAGTCCCGGTGGAAGGGGCGGAGTCCCGCCTTCGCTCCGCCCACTCCTGGTGGCAGCCAATCGGCGGCGGCTCCAGGCCCCACGTGAGCGGAGCCGGGCCCAGCAGCAGGCAAAATGTGAATGAGAAAGAAGAGCGCGATTTAAAGGTGCTGGCGGCGCCCGCGGAGGACAAGTGCGCCAGCTTCGCGCGCGCTCCCCCAGCGGCTCGCCGGAGGCGACCGACAGCCGGCCAGACAGACGGACGCGCCGACGGCTGAGGGCCCGTGCCGAGGGCCGCGGGAGCGACGCGCCAGGGCTCCGGACGCGGGGCCCACGGCGGGCAGCAGCTCCCGAGAAGCCCTCGCGGGGAGGGCCCGGGCACCCGCTCCACTCCAGGGCGCACGGCCTCACCCCCGCGCACCGCCCGCACCCGCGCCTGCCAGCGGCATGCAGCGGGCCCAGGACTGACGGGGGAGGGGGCACCTGCTCTCCGGGTCCCGCTCGACCCCTGCCCGTGACTCCAAGCTGCGCTCCCGGCGCCCGGGGGGCTTCCCGGCGGCGGAGCGGCGTGGGGACGTTTCGCCTCTCGCGGGCCTCTCCCGAGCGCGTCTATGAGCGCAGCGTTCCCGCCGTCGCTGATGATGATGCAGCGCCCGCTGGGGAGTAGCACCGCCTTCAGCATAGACTCGCTGATCGGCAGCCCGCCGCAGCCCAGCCCCGGCCATTTCGTCTACACCGGCTACCCCATGTTCATGCCCTACCGACCGATGGTGCTGCCGCCGCCGCCGCCGCCGCCGCCCGCGCTCCCCCAGGCCGCGCTGCAGCCGGCGCTGCCGCCAGCGCACCCGCACCACCAGATCCCCAGCCTGCCCACCGGCTTCTGCTCCAGCTTGGCCCAAGGCATGGCGCTCACCTCCACGCTCATGGCCACGCTGCCCGGCGGCTTCTCGGCGTCCCCCCAGCACCAGGAGGCGGCCGCCGCCCGGAAGTTCGCGCCGCAGCAGCTGCCCGGCGGCGGCGGCAACTTCGACAAGGCGGAGGCGCTGCAAGCCGACGCGGAGGACGGCAAAGGCTTCCTGGCCAAGGAGGGCTCGCTGCTGGCCTTCTCCGCGGCCGAGGCTGTGCAGGCGTCGCTCGGTGAGTCGGCGGCGCGCGCGACCCGGGCGCGGGGGCGCGCCAGCTCCGGGTTCCCTCGGGGGACCGAGGGGATGGGTCCATGCCCCCGTGAGACTCCCGCCCCCGGCTGCCCCGGCCAGAGGAGCGGGAAGATGCGGCCGAGCTGCACCAGCGGGGCCTCCGCGGGGGTGTCTTCTAGAGCCACGCAATAAGTGGAGGGAAGGGGGGGTAAGAGAGGCATGCATTTAGCGCCCCGGGGCCAGCTGCTGCGCGGAGCCGCAAATCTCTCCGCCGGCGAGTTTGGCGGAGTCTTGCACGCCGCCCAGCCCCCGGCGCTGTGACCTGGGGTCCCGGGTAGGTTTCATCCTCGAGGGCAAGAGGGTTGGGCTGCGCATCTCTGCAGTGCGTGTGCCTGAGGGCGCCGAGACCTGTTAACCCCCTTTGCTGGGCTTGTCGCTTGCCTGGGGGAACGGCGTGAGTGTGCTGGGGTGTCTGGTGGGAACTTCTCCTAAGGCCACGAAACTTCCCTTTGACCCCAAACCCGACAGTGTCTGGGGTCTGCACCCCTCTCCGCCCCCCCGGCTCTGGGTGCGATGAAATTGAAGTTCACAGAATTTTCAGGCTGGGAGGGGGGATGGAGAGGGGGGAGGCAGGATAAATGGTGAACTCCCCCTCAGCCCTCACCCAGCTTCCTCCCCGGGGACAAAGAGGACGCTCTCTCGGGCCTCACGCCGCCTGCGAACTTCTGCCTTAGGCTGCGGGAGACTGGGAGGGTGCGGGGGAGGCCCGGCGGCCCCTTGAGTGATGGTTCTGGGCAAAGGGCCGTCGCCTGTACTGTCGCCTCCTCTCCCCTGAGCTTTCTCACGCCTCCCCTCCCCTCTCTACCCCTCAAAGGCCAGGAAATCACAATGTGTTAATGTCATAGAAAGACAATCCGCTAAGGGGAGCGGGGGGGATGCCCGAGTGACGGTGGGAACGCGAAATGTAATAAAACGCCGTTTGGTTCTGCTTTCAGTCGGGGCTGTCAGAGGGCAAGGGAAAGACGAGTCAAAGGTGGAAGACGACCCGAAGGGCAAGGAGGAGAGCTTCTCGCTGGAGAGCGATCTGGACTACAGCTCGGACGACAATCTGACTGGCCAGGCGGCTCACAAGGAGGAGGACCCCGGCCACGCGCTGGAGGAGACCCCGCCGAGCGGCGGCGCCGCGGGCAGCACCACGTCCACGGGCAAGAACAGGCGGCGGCGGACTGCCTTCACCAGCGAGCAGCTCCTGGAGCTGGAGAAGGAGTTCCACTGCAAAAAGTACCTCTCGCTGACCGAGCGTTCGCAGATCGCTCACGCTCTCAAACTCAGCGAGGTGCAGGTGAAAATCTGGTTCCAGAACCGCCGGGCCAAGTGGAAACGGGTGAAGGCCGGCAATGCCAATTCCAAGACAGGGGAGCCCTCCAGGAACCCCAAGATCGTCGTCCCCATCCCCGTCCACGTCAGCAGGTTCGCCATCAGAAGTCAGCATCAGCAGCTGGAGCAGGCCCGGCCCTGAGGGCCCAGGGCGGGCCGCAGCCTGGAGAAGCCACAGCTGCGGGGAGGGAACCCATGGTGGACTCCACCATGTCTGAAGCAAAACTCAGAGTCACCCCCCAAATTTGGACATCCCAAGCAAATTGAGAGTATATCCATTAACAAGCTTGAAAGACTGCTTTTGAAGGAGCTACAGCTACAGCTGAAGACACACTAAATATTTATTATACTATCCTACTTTGTACATAGATATCTATATAGATTGGATCTCAGCTGCCGTATTTTGAAAGTTATAGGACCAAACTGCCCAGTAACATCCTCCACCTTCATTCCTGAAGAAAACAAAGCCTCAGCTGCAACTTGCCACGCACAGCAGCCACCTTTCCACACTTTTCCAAAGGTAAACATCACGTGCAAGAACAAACACTGGGGTCACCACTTATTTTTGTTTCTATTCTGGCTTTTTTAGTTGACTGAGAAGCAGATGTTTTTGGGGGGCAGCCTGGAAATTCGCTTTGCTTTGGTTTTGCCTGGCTTTCTTTCCTGGGGTTGCATATCCTATGAGCCCTGTCTGAAGCACGTCTCCGTTGTGTTTAATTTATTTCAATGTAGTTTATTTTTCCTATAAGTTATGACATTAAAACAATCTCAGTCTTGTGAATAATTTTAAAAAAAAAGGAGCGAGAAAGAGAAAAAAAGACCAATTCTTGGGTCTCATAAGTATGTCCAGATTTGACTGTTTAGAGGGACCCTCCTGCCCACCGTGGCCGAGCTGCTGGTCTGGGACCAGCACCGCATAAACACCCCCTGTCAGGGCCTCTTCAAGCTGGCGGGACCAGAGCCATCCAGCCGCTCACCAGGTTTTAAATAGAGAAATAGCTCCAGTTGGGTTACCAATTGGAGAAAACCTAATTTCCACCTTAGACATCTAACCTCTTCCCTTCTGTTCAGCCTAACCAGTATCTGGGAAGCTGGCAAACTTTGGCCAGAGGAGAAGGCGGGCGCCGGAGGAGGGTCAGTGAGTGCGGGTATGGGTGGCTTTGCATAAAGTCTTCATTCCCTAAATCGACGACCTCCGGGGGAGGGGTCGCGTTTCCCTCCAAGCATCCCCCGACCTGAAGAGAAGCGGTGCCCGCTCGCGGGGCAGTGCCGAGCGCCCAGAGATCGGCTACGGGGCGCGATCTTCCCGACAGGAGCAGAAACCCAGCTAGCGGAGCAGGCTTCCAGGCAACGCCGGGCTGGGAGGCGGAGGCCGGCTGCTGGCGCCAGCGGGCCGGCGCCTCCCTCTCCGGGCGGGGTCGGAGGGGGGCGGGACCCGACCACCGCCCCACCCCAAGGAACGCCGGCCTTGGGGGGGAGGGGGCGGTCCGCGGTAGGGGGTGAGCCTTGGGCACCTCCCCGCCTCTGGGGTGGGATGCGGCCCGCCGGGCACGGGAAGGGCGGGCGGGAACCCCGGGCCCACCCCAGCACCGCGGACCGCGACCCCGAGCCCGGCCCGTTCCGCGCGCGACCCCTTTTCCGACCCGAAGCGCCCGCCCGGAGGCGAGCGGCCGGGCCCCTCCGGAGAAGGCCGCCGACAGGCCAGGGGTGACCCAGGGGCGCGGAGCGGGCGAGCGTGGTCACCGAGCCCTCGCGGCCGCCGAACCAGCCGCCGGGAGAGCGAAGAGAAGACGTGGCTTCGCTAGCCTCAGCCTCCCGAGTGGAGGCCGGAAAGCGGGCTTGAGAAGCCGCCGGGCGCCGCGCTCACCGCGGTTCTCAGCCCAAGAGGCGAAACCCATCGTCGTGGATCAATACCAATATTGACTTAATTTTTACGGCCTTCAACCCATCACCTTTCCGCGGCGGAGGAGCAGTGGGGGACCCCGGTCTCAGCCCGAACTTAAGGCGCAGGGCGAGACACCGATTCCCGCCGCATCCCCAAGATTTCCAGGGACAGAAAATGGCCCCGGCTTGGTTTTTTGAGCGCGGCGGTGTGGAGTGGCCATTCTCCGAGGCTCTCAGTCCGCTCTTCGCGGCGCGCAGAGCCGTGGGGGCTCCTGGCTGCCCCCCAGCCAGCTCCCCTGGGCCTGTGGTGGAGGGGTGCGCCCCGGCCGCTCCCCTCCCCGCGCGGGGTCCGCCAGGCCCAGCCGACCCCGCCGACCCCGCCGGTCGCCCGCCAGTGAGCGCGCCCGGGGGCCCCTTGGCGTCATCTCCTCCGGGAGGCCCTCCAGGCCCCAGGCCGCTGCCGCTGCCGTGGAGGCCTCTGGAGACACGCCGTCCCCACCCTGCGCACCCGGGCCGCTCGGTTCCCGGGCCGCAAAGGTGCCCCTGGCACAACTGTGGCCGGTGGCCTGGATTCCTGGGCCTGAGGGCCAGGGGAGCTGCGGCCTTCTGGCGGGGATACCTCCCCCTGGCACTCTGGCTCTGGGGAAGGAACCCTGGGTGTTGAGAGCAGGGCACTCCCCTCCATACACCTTTCCACCATAACAGGTGTGACACCCCTATCTACCTTTTCCAAAAGCTCAAGGGAGGGTTGGGGGGCACAGAGGGGAGAGGTCTACTGGCCTTGGCTTCACACACCTGAGGAGGAAGTGAAGCTCCCTAGGAATTGGGGGGGCACCTTCAGGGAGCCCTACATACAAAGGGGCTAAAGCTCGCAGGCCCACCCCCAGCTGTGCTGGTCCTTGGCCTTTGGAAGCTGGAGGAGTGGAGGGCCTGGGGCTACCCCAGCTTTGCAGACACTGCACCACTGCTGGGTTGCCCCCTGCCCTCTCTGGGCTGGGTGTCCCCTCCTCCCCGACCCCAGGACGCTGGGTGCCCCCTGAGAGCCCAGCCAGAGGAGGCCCAGGCCCCGGAGACAGGCAGAGGGGAGGAAGATAAACAAGCAGCCCTTGATGGCCGCTGTCATCATGGCCGTCATCACGGCTTTCATTTGGCTGCCTAATGAGTCACATCACAGGCAGAGAGAAAAATTGTCAATCGCTCGGGCCCTAATGAATTTTTTTGCAAATTGTAATCAAGCCAGGCCGTCTCAGCTGGCTGATTAATGAGACCCACGAGGCTCGGCCAGCACCTCCGCTTTTTATTCCATCCCGTTCTCCCTGCACTAAATTAACAGCAACTTGTCTGAGCTTCAAATTAACTCCCAGTGATTAATTCTGATGGGGGGGCCTGAAGAATAGCTTGTTCTAATAGGCTCTGGCCTGAGATGCTGTTGGAAATTAATACACTTCCCCTTTGGCTGCCGGCTTTAATCCAAGGTTGGGTTTTGACATCACTATATTTGTTGTTACAATAAATTCCACTTACATCTGCAGATCAAATAATTACGCTTGGGAGCGCCGCAGACCTGCGCCCCCCACCCCTCCTGCGCTAGGGCTCCTGGGGGCTTTCTGCACCCTGGGTCCACCAGCCGGAGCAGGGGTCTGAAGTGTGGGGGGAGAGGTGCCGCAGGAAGAAACACCAAATGGGATGAACCCCAGCCCTAGCCCCTCAGAACTGGGTACCCCTGGCCTTTGGAGAACCGAGGGTACTTTGAAAACCTAAAGTCACATCTCCACTTTCCGGGGGCAGGGCCCTCTTACTTTGGTTTCGGACCTCAAATAACCTTCTCCCCCGTGCTCCCTGCAGGGGCTGGGAGTACCCCTCGAGTCAGCGCCTTGAGCCACCAGTGCTTGGATTTTCCCAACCCCAGCCCTTGCTGGAATTTTGGAGACTCAGCACAGGCTTCTGTGCCCAGTTTTCCCCTCCAGTCTTCAGACCCAGGGTGGTTCTTTGGTAGGGCCTTTTCAGCTAAAGGGGGTGGGGTGGGGAGACCTCCCAGGCCTCTGGAGACCATGTTTGCCGGGCTGGACCATCCAGATTCCATGATTCTCCAAGTGCTGGCCCAGCCACCCTAGGTGTGTAGCTGCCGCAAGTACCTGCATTGCAAGCTGCCCTTTCTCTTGGGGTCAGCGCCTGCTCCTTGTTGCATCTGTTTGCTTGAGCTTAATTGGCTTAATCATTTCAACTGTGTCTGGCAAGCCTAGCATGGGCTTCTGCGGCTGCTCCCTCCAGCCCCAGGCCTATCCCACGCGGAGATGCTCTTTGTTCCACCTTGGCAGAGGACTCTGGTGAGTAAGAAGCCAGCAGGGACACTCGGGCAGCCTTGGAATCTGGTCACCACCTGATTCTCTCCTCGGGGCCTTCTCAGCTCCTGTGGAAATCCTGAGCGGGGAGTGGGGGGAGGTCCTGAGTGGTTGGAGCACCATGCATTCCGTGGCCTTGGTGGCATGTCAATCGTGGGTGACCCACACAGCCTAGTGGCCTGCTAGCACCCAGCTGTGGCCTCCCTGGAGAGGATGCTCTTGTGTACACACCCGTTTCTGTCCTAGGAGACCCCAGGCCTCTGCCCAGGCACTCACGACTGGAGCAGGCAGTCTGCTTGGACCCTCTGATGTGCCAACCATTCCCAGACAGGCAGGGCGCAATGGGGCCTTGTTCTGCCAAAGCTGAATGCCAGACTCTGGGGTCTAGCGGGGAGCTGAGGTCTGGGGTCTACCAGGAAGGAGATGCCTGGGCCAAGGGAGGTGGCATTAATCTTCATTTCGGGCCCTTATGGTGTAAACAGGAGAAATATGATCTTGGTAACCGAATGTGAATGCAAATCACACCGTCAGAGTAATAAAGCGCTTGAAACTCCGACACACAAAAGCAACACCATATGTATGAAGACAACCTGCATAAATTATAAATCACACCGTAAAAATTGATTGCCTATTTGAACAGTTCAGAAGTGAAAGACCTAAGCTGACTTCCGCCCTCTCTAGCTTTGGGGCAAGGTCAGGGAGCATATGGCTTCAGACCAGGGTACCTGGGCCCAGGGTCTCCTGCCTGCACTGTGGACGAGTCTGCTCGCATGGAGGCGAGGCGTGTATCCGCGGCTCTGCGCCTTCAGGAGGGGATAGGCCTGAAACTCTGGAAGCTCTCCGGGGCAGGCCCGGTCTGGCCGCTCCACCAGACCAAGGAATGCCGCCCTTCCAGCTGGCGCGTGGTGCTGCCCGCTCAGACTGCCAACTCGATGCATAGGTCCCTGCCGAGGGCCACCCTCCCCACGGAGTTAGCAGCGTGATGGACTGGGTGTGCGCGCAGGCGGCTGTGAGCGAGCAAGAGTGTTAATTTGTGTGCAGGTGTGCGGTTTCCCTCTCAGCTCTAACCCCTCCTTGCCAGGTTTCTTGTTTTTTTCTGGATCGCGGGTATCCAAGAGCAGCTCCCCCCACCTGGTCCCAGGCGCCTGGCACACAGCATCCTCCACCTTGAGAAGCCGGGCCTGCGCCCCTGAGCTCCGCCCGACTCCTGTCCCACCGCGTGGAGGCCCCGGGAGCTGGTCTGGGTTCCCCACCTCCCATCCTCCAGCGCTCTCCCTCCAGACCGCCAAGCTCGACAGTGCGGTGCCCCCCTTTCTGGTCTCCGCCAGTCACCCTTCCCCCGCCCCCACTCCACTTCTGGGGTCTCCCCCCGGGGCTGGACTCTGGGCTGCTCCCCTCCCCACCCCGAGGTCCACCCTGGCCCCCACCGCCAGGAGTTCCCCCCAATACAAGTTCGGGGCCTGGCCTACCCCCCTTCCACCGCCTGGGGCAGCCCCGCCCCGGAACCGGGCCGCCCACTAAGCCAGGCAGAGGAAAACGGTGGGGGTGGGGGGAGGCGGGGCCGCTGGGGAGACGCTGCCCAACCGCGAGGAGGCCGTGGGCCTCGAGGGAGAGGAAGGAGGCCAGATCGACGCGAGGAGGCAGGGAGGCGGTCGGGAGGTGGTCGGGAGGTCGAGGATGCCGCCCCCTTCACCCCCAGCGACCTTGGCGGGGACGCGCTCCCAGGTCCCGAGCTCGAAATTGGAGGGGTGTCCCCCCGCCCAAAGCGCGGCCGCGGCTGGAGAGCCGCCTAGGGCCCCTGGCCAAAGCTTGGGGCAGAGTCCGATCAGGGAGGCCGTGTCACGCTGGGCGCCCCCCGCCCCCCCATCTCTTTCCCGCCTCTGGACCCGCGCCTTTGTCAGTCCTGTCCGGCTCTGGTGTGGCCGCGCGCCCTCTTAAAGGGCCCGGCCCCCCGGCTCGGGCTCCGCGGCCGCCCGAATGACAAAGGCCGAAATGGGATTACACAGACCTGATCCCAAGAAGCCCGCCCCCCGCCCCCCGCCCCCCGGCCCGCGCTCCGGCAGCCTCACCCCCGCACGTTCCCCTCTCCCCCTCCCCAGCCCGACTTTCGCCAGCCAGCGCACCTGGCTCGGCGGGGACCCTGAAGCCCCCTGAGCGCCTTCGGGGTTTGGAAGTGGCCGCCTGACCCCAGGGAGGGAGCACGGCCTGGCTCTGAATGACAAAGCCCGGCCTGGCCGCCCCGCGGAAGGAAACCGAGAGCGGCTGTCCCCGGCCCAGCTTGGAGGGGCCTCCCTGCGGCCCAGTGGGGGTGGGGGTGTGCAGCCGGGCTGTCAGGAACCAGGGCCTGGTGGTCTGGATGGAAGTTTCCCCGAGCATCTCTCCCACGGGGCCTGCAGGGTAGCTGGGGCCTAGGGTGCACGTGGGAACAGGAAGGACACACCCCTGCACCCAGGGCTTCACCCGCAGCTCATCACACCGCCCTGGGGGACCGCAGGGGGACCCTCCCGGTCTGCCGACCTAACAGCCAGACTGGGGAAGTGGCCCCGGTCAGGGAGGGCCTGGATCACTCAAAAACCTGATCCAGGCAGTGGGGCCTGGATCACTCAAAAACCTGATCTCTCTCTCCAAAAGCTTTGGGCCCTGAGGCCAAGGCCACTGGCACACACACCCAGCCTCCTGGGTCGAGGGTCAGAGGCCAGGGAGCAAGGACTGGCCTCTTGGGGAAGGCTGGTGATGGGAAAGTGTTGGGGAGACAGAGCTTCCAGCACTCTTGTTGGTGGACAAGGGGTGATTGGGGGTGGGGCTGGAGATCCCTGACCCCATTTTTGAGTTTCCCTTTTTCTTCAAGTAAAGGGTCCATCAGCTGACAAGGATGAAGCTGGGTGGGTCTTCCAGAGAGGGAGTGCAGAGGAGCACAGAGAACATTGGAGGGGCATCAGATCTTAATGGTAACCTTGGGCTTCCCTGATGCCTCAGTTGGTAAAGAATCCGCCTGCAAAGCAGGAGACCCTGGTTCGACTCCTGGGTCGGGAAGATCCCCTGGAGAAGGGATAGGCTACCCACTCCAGTATTCTTGGGCTTCCCTGGTGGCTCAGCTGATAAAGAATCCGCCCGCAATGCGGGAACCTGGGTTCGATCCCTGGCTTGAGAAGATCTCCTGGAGAAGGGAAAGGCTACCCACTTCAGTATTCTGGCCTGGAGAATCCCATGGACTGTATAGTCCATGGGGTCGCAAAGAGTCGGACACGACTGAGCAACTTTCACTTTCTTTCACTAGCTAACCTTGACCAAACCAGCACACCCCACCCCCCTCCCCTCTACCCTCCCACCCCCCTACTCCCCCACACCCCCCACGCCCCCTCTACCCCTACATCTGAAACTTTGTGTCTTCACCTGATGACCTGGCACAAGGTTCCAGACTTCAGGACGTCTTGGTTTCTGGGGAGGTTGATGATGAAACACAGACGATGTGTGTGGTGACATCAGGGCCACCGTGGCAGCCTGCCTAGGGCCTCAGTGCACAGTTCTGAACTCAGGCCACCTGGGTTCCCACCCTCGGGGGTTTAACTCTCCAACCTCGGTTTCCCCATCAGCATCAGCGGGGCTGATCCAAGGGCGTGATGCAGGCTCAGGGCGCTAGGCAGCGCGGGGCCCACGGTTGGCCACAGTGAGCCACTGTTTCCATTTTTATTGGGACAGAAGCAGGTTCCCCAGCTGAAGGCCAGACAGAACCGAGGGCTGCGTGGACACGTCGGCCTCTGCAGCTGCCCCTCTGCTGGGTGACCCCAAGTGCCTCAGTGAGCCCCCTTCCACCTGCCCAACCCGGTCAGTCCCACCACGGCCAAGGCTGTTCACTGCTCAATCCTGTCCTTTGTGGAGATGGCCTGGAACCAGCAGCTCCATCTTCACTCACTTGACCAAACAGGTTTAGGTCGTGCACAGGCACCTTCTGCTCTCAAGGAGCCCAAAGTCCCCGGCGGGGGTGGCGGGGGGAGAGCTGCCTGGGCTGGGGACCACCAGGGGCAGCAGGTGCCTCTTCAGCCATGAAGACGGTCTCAACTCAGACTTCCTCCATGAAACCAAATGGCTTCAGTGATCCACACATGCTAGCTGACGGGATCTTCTGTGATGGCAGCTAAGTGACAACTTAGACCCGAAGTCGGGGGTCCCTGGGGTGGGCCTGAGGGGGAGGCAGGAGTCCAGCTCTAGCTGTTCTGCAAAAGCCTGACATTGGAGGTCTCAGCAGATGTGTCGATTATGAATAACGATGTGAATTCTTGTTTCAGAAGGGGCTTCATCATGCCTCATATTTGCACTATTCCTCCTTGGCACGGATGCTCATCTCCCTCCAGAGGGGCCTGGTGGGATTATTAAGAAAGCTGCCAGGAGCCTGAGCCCTGTAAAAGCTAAGATAAGCTTTCAAACACATTGTTGTCACCCTCTTTAATCAGAGAATTTCCGAGTTGGGTGAAATCCAGCCACATTCAACATTTGATTTTCTAGTAACTTGGGGGCACTCAGCCACCCACATACAGAAATATCACAGACCTTCATGTGATCATTCAGAATATTTGTGTTACCAAAGCTGTCATTTCATGGACACGTATGTGATGATTACTTTTGGGCTTTAGACTATGGATCATTGAAAAATGCTTATCAGTAGTTTTGAGGTAGATTTCCATTTTCCATGACCATGGCTGGAATTTTTTCCCCCAATAATTTTCATACTTCAGGATTTTGAAAGCTATAAATTGGGAGAAAAGAATGATAATCACCCATCTTTAAATGAGAAATTGTTAATTTGGGATTTACAAAGGACTTTCCTTCATGAATAATAGTGAAGACAAATCTGTCTTCCTGCCTCATTTTGCAAAGTCACATTTGTAAAGTCAGGAGGTTTCCATCCTTCCCTCTAATTACGCTTTTCCTCCAGAAGGCAGTTCTGCAGTCCAGTGGCGGCCACTCGGGATCGACATGAGCGGACCAGAGTGGTACCCTGAGTTCCCAAGAGCACCTCTGAATGCTGCCATCTCCTCACCCCAGCACCACCTACAGGCCAGAGCATCTCTACCCCGGGGGGGTTGGCATCGCTACAGGATAGTTCTTGGTGGTATGGACCGTCCCACGAATGTCAGAGATGTGACCCAGTTAAATGACAGCCAAAAGTGCCCTCCAGGACACTGGAGCTGTCCCTAGTTAGGGACACTTCCCCTAGGCAGGGGACCTGACAGGCACCTGGGTGAAACACCCACCCTTGGGCACTCAGTGCCAAAGGGGAAGACAGCTTGTTCCAGTGTGGGGAGACCACTGTGCCCCAAAGCTCATGGCAAGACCCTTGTCCCCAGCCGGTGTGGACAAGAAAGGCACACAGAGCAGAGGAACCTGGGCAGAGGCAGCCCCATGAGCAGACATTGCCCAGGGCCTGCAGTGGAGCTGCTGCCAGCCGCCAGGGCTGCTGGCCAACTCAGCACTGCTTGCATCACCAACTGCCTATGGCTCAGGGCCCTGAGGATTTACCTGGTTCCTCCGCTGCTCGGGTGCCCTCTGGGCTCCAGGGTCTGCTTCTGTAGCTGTGAGAGTGGTCCTGGTCACTTGCACGCAGCGGTTACAGCTGACTGCAGCTGGGGACAGCCACACGGGATCTCAGCACTCCAGGCCCCCGGGCTGAGCGCTGACAGTGAGCGTGGGCAGTTGCACCCCTGGGAGTTCTCTCCTCCCAAGTCCCCTTCCTTCTGCAGAGGTCGCCCGGCACTTCTGTGGTTCCGCGTCCCATCCCTTGGGCTCGGTGTATCTTGGGGCACAAGGCCTTCACGGGGGTCCACCCTAGCAGCCCAGAGCTCTTGAGGGGCTCTGCCAACCTTACTCCCCTCTTGGGCTTTTCCAGTGCTTGCTCAAAATGAATGAAGGAGTGATAACAGTAATTATTAATAATAATCGTTCTTTTCCTCTGATACTACCCAGTCACCAAAGAAATGGAGGGAACTTGGAGATACTTAGCGAAGTCATTGGTGAGACCAGAGACCACAACTTTAGTGTAATTCAGTCCATGAAGCCCACCATCTGCCAACACCCCAGCGCTGCCATCGGTTCAGCTGAAGGACTTTGATGATCCTTCCAGTAATGTTCTCATCGACGCTGTCCCTTTTTGGCTGGACCGTCTTGGTCTTAATGATGATTTAGTAAGATGAGCTTATGTCCCCTCAGCCCCTGGGTCAGACCCTCCAGCCCAGATGGGGAGAGTTCCAGCTCCTCCCTCTCCTCTCCCCGTCTCCCTATAACTCTGCTGAGAGACGTCAGAGGGGACTGGAGTCCATGGGAGGCCAGCGCGTGGCTGGCGAGAGGACAGGAGTGGTAAAGATGTCCTGGCTTTCCAAATTAACTGCTGATGTCAAGGCAATCCCAATCAGAATCCCAGAAGGATGATCTGAAAAGTTACCAGACGGTTCTAGAGTACCTCTGGAAGACGGAGAAACGGATGTGGCTGGGGAACTACTTTTGGTCATTTTATTTATTTATTGAAATATAGAAACAAACTGCAACTTTGTCCAAAATTATTGCCTGAATATGTATTAATGTATTAACTGCATTTTTAAAGGTAAAGTTGCTATGGCATTTAGTGTATGTATAGAAAGTGAGAAAAATGAAGATGCGGCAGATTAGTTAGATAGAATTTAGAATTACATTAACTTAGAAAAACCATGTTGTCATATATGGATTTTAGCACATACCACCCTTTAAAAACTCTTCTGGAGGAGATCAAATAGCTGTAACCTGGTTAATTTCAGGCAATGGGTATGTTGGACTCATATGGACAACATAAATATGTGTTAGGGCTAGTGGACATACGGCATAAGGATTGATGAGAAAAATGAAAACCTAAACTTTATAATTTACAATCCACAAAGCATTTTATAATGTTCAAAGATAAGATTCCATTATTGATAATATTAAATACAGTTGCCCTGAGCATTGATGGGTCAAAACATTTTACTTGATTATGGGATGTTGACATAGGACTTGTTTTGATTCCTGGATGGACATAATAATGCCAACTAACTTTATTTATTTTCTTGTTTACATGCGGGGGGTTTTGTGTTTAAAGTTATTTTGTTAGAAAAAACCTCAATAAAGATTTATTGCTGTTAATAAATAAAAAAATATATAGTTGATTTACAATATTGTATTAGTATGTACAGCAGTGATTCAGTTACATATATTAGCTTCTCTTTCATGATAGGTAATTACTAGATGCTGAATATAGCTTCCTGTGCTATGCAGTAGGATCTTGTTATTTATCTGTTTTATATATAGTGGTGTGTATCTGTCAATCCCATACTTCTAATTTATCCCCCACTTTTCCCCGTTGGTAACTGTAAGTTTGTTTATGTCTGTGAGTCAGTTCTTTTTTGTAAATAAATTCATTTGTATTATTTTTTATATTCCACATGTACATGATATCATATAATATTTGTTTTTATCTGATTTTACTTCACTTAGTATGATAATCTGTAAGTCCATCCAAGTTGCTGCAAATGGCAATATTTCATTCCTTTTTTATGGCTGAGTAATAGTCCATTGTGCATTGTTGTTTGGTCGCTAAGTTGTGTCTGACTCTTTGCGACCCCATGGACTGGAGCCCACCAGGCTCCTCTGTCCATGGAATTCTCCAGGCACTGGAGAATTCACTGGAGTGGGTAGCCATTTCTTATATATGTGTGTATATATAAATACACATGTACACATATATATGTGTATATATATATATATACACCATACACACACACACACACACACACACACACACACATACCCATACCGTATCTTCTTTATTCACTCATCTGTCAATGGACACTTAGGTGGCTTCTCTGGCTTGCTATTGTAAATAGTACTGCAATGAACATTGTGATGCATGTCTTTTCAAATTAGAGTTTTCATCTTCTCCGGATGTATGCCCAGGAGTGGGATTGCTGGGTCATATGGCAGCTCTACTTTTAGCTTTTTAAAGAGCCTCCATACTGTTAAGTCATTCTGACCAGAGTGAGGTGATACCTCATTGTAGTTTTGATTTGCATTTCTCTCATAATTAGCAATGTTGAACATCTTTTCATGTGCCTGTTGGCACATGTGTGTCATCTTTGGAGAAATGTCTATGGAGATCCTCTGTAGCTGGGGAATTTTTAAAGAGAAGCGTAACGAGGAGGGCACTTTGATGAAACACACATCTAATGTCCGTGAAGGATGGGCCCTCTTCTGAGCTCTTACATTTATCAATTAATTGAATCTTTGCAACAGCCCTCTGAGCTATGTGTTGCATTTAACCATATGAAACTGCTGGTGCTTGCTAGAATTTTTTTAATCTGCAAAGTGGCAATTTTGTATTATTGTCATCCACATTTTGCGGATTAAAAAAAAACAGGGCACAGAGAGGTTAAGTACTGTCCTTAGGTCACACAGCTAGCAACTGGGAGATCCAGGAATTACACCCAGACAAGCTGGCTTCAGGGCTAGTGCTCGTTAAGATGATATGATGTAGCTGACAGATTACTCAGAATTAGACTCTAGAACATATGAAAATGTGATCTATGATAAAGAAAGCTCCACAAGTTTGTGGAAAAGGAAGAATAGCTGCATCGCAGTATTTGGAAAAACTGGCCAATTAGGGGAAGAGACATCTTCACCTCCCACCTTTACCGCAGATCAATTACAGATGGATTAAGGAGTTCAATGCATGAAAGGAAACCTCCAAGACCTAGAAAAGAGGATTAGGTGAATAATTATCTGCTGAGTGGGGAGGACACCAGGAAAGAATAGCAAAGCCATCTACATAAAAACACTGGAACTCTTGTTCATTAAAATATCATAAAGCAATTAAAAGTATAAGAAACAACTGGGAAAAACACTTGTCAGAAACATGACAAGATGGATTAACATGTTTCCATGTGAAGAACTAGACTATAAGGGAAAGGAAATTGGGGAAGAGCATAGAAGGACAGTTAGTGGAAAGGACGAAGCAAACTGATCCCACAAACATTTGTAGAGCATGTATCTCTTATGGAGAAGGCAATGGCACCCCACTCCAGTACTCTTGCCTGGAAAATCCCATGGACGGAGGAGCCTGGTAGGCTACGGTCCATGGGGTCTCTAAGAGTCGGACACGACTGAGCAACTTCACTTTCACTTTTCCCATTCATGCACTGGAGAAGGAAATGGCAACCCACTCCAGTATTCTTGCCTGGAGAACCCCAGGGATGGCCGAGCCTGGTGGGCTGCCGTCTACAGGGTCGCACAGAGTCGGACACGACTGAAGCGACTTAGCAGCAGCAGCAGCATCTCTTATGAGACCCTCTTTTGGTCTTGAGAAGGAACTTGCCTTCTATGGGATGAGACTGACATGAAACAGACCAATAAATGAAAGTGACTTAATGCCAGATGTCATGAAAACACGTATGTGACAGGAAGGAGTATAAGGCAGAGTAAGGAGATGGGGAGTGGGGGTGCTATTTTAGATGGAGGGCAGGGACCAGCTTGCTGATAATGACTGTTGGGTACCTCCCAGAAAGAAGTAAAGGAACAAGAAACTCACAGGTCTGGGGCAGAGCATCCCAGGCAGAGGGACAGCAATGAGACCAATGCTTCCAGAGCAAACTGGCAAGGAGGAGGGCCCTGGGAGCATGGGGCCAGAGAGGCAGCCAGACACTCGACCGTGGAAGGCTTTAGAGGCTCTGTGAAGGACTTGGATTTTATTTAAACTGATACAGGAAGACACTGGAGGGGTTAGAGTACAGGAGTGCATACTTTTTCTTTAATTGCAAATAAACATATAAAACTGTCCAAAGAGATAACAATTAAAAACCAAAATGAAGTACAAAGGTAATTCTTCAAATTAGCAAAGTTTATAATGTAAAAATAACATAAGAATTTATATTATTCCTCTAGCGCCACCTGGGAAGCCCCTAAGAATTTAGAATATAAAACAATTTGTAAAACCAGATACTGATATGGTATAGGGAGGTGGATACTCATTCGTGGCTCGTGGAAGTACATCCATTCAATAAATAGCAGTTGAAGAGCCTCCATGATTCCAAAATGAAAAGACAACCTACAGGATGGGAGAAAATATTTGCAAATGATGTAACCAACAAAAGGATTAATTTCCAAAAATACAAACAATTCAATATACCCAGATGACACCACCCTTATGGCAGAAAGTGAATAGGAACTAAAGAGCCTCTTGATGAAAGTGAAAGATGAGAGTGAAAAAGTTGGCTAAAGCTCAGCATTCAGAAAACTAAGATCATGGCATCCGGTCCCATCACTCCATGGCGAATAGATTGGGAAACAATGGAAACAGTGACAGACTTTATTTTCTTGGGCTCCAAAATGACTGCAGATGGTGACTGCAGCCATGAAATTGAAAGACGCTTGCTCCTTGAAAGAAAAGCTGTGCGCAACCTAGACAGCATATTAAAAAGCAGAGACATTACTTTGCCAACAAAGGTCTGTCTAGTCAAAGGGTCTTTTCCAAGGAGTCAAAAGTTCTTTGCATCAGGTGGCCAAAGTTGGAGTTTCAGCCTCACCATCAGTCCTTCCAATGAATATTCAGGACTGTTTTCCTTCAGGATGGACTGATTGGATCTCCTTGCAGTCCAAGGGACTCTCAAGAGTCTTCTCCAACACCACAGTTCAAAAGCATCAATTCTTCAATGCTCAGCTTTCTTTATAGTCCAACTCTCACATCCATACATGATTACTGGAAAAACCATAGCTTTGACTAGACGGACCTTTGTCAGCAAAGTAATGTCTCTGCTTTTTAATGTGCTGTCTAGGTTTGTCATAACTTTTCTTCCAAGGAGCAAGCGTCTTCTAATTTCATGGCTGCAGTCACCATCTGCAGTCATTTTGGAGTCCAAGAAAATAAATTCTGTCACTGTTTCCACTGTTTCCCCATCTATTCGCCATGGATTGATGGGACTGTATGCCATGATCTTCGTTTTCTGAGTGTTGAGTTTTAAGCCAAACTTTTTCACTCTCCTCTTTCACTTTCATCAAGAGGCTCTTTAGTTCCTATTCACTCTCTGCCGTAAGGGTGGTGTCATCTACTTTTCTGAGGTTATTGATATTTCTCCTGGCAATCTTGATTCAAGTTTGTGCTTCATTCAGCCCGGCTATTTGCATGATGTACTCTGCATATAAGTTAAATAAGCAGGGTGACAATATACAGCCTTGACGTACTGCTTTCCCAATTTGGAACCAGTCTGTGGTTCCGTGTCCACTTTGTTGCTTCTCAACCTGCATACAGATTTCTCAGGAGGCAGGTAAGGTGGTCTGGTATTCCCATCTCTTGAGGAATTTTCCACAGTTTGTTGTGATCGACCCAGTCAGATTGGTTAGTTTTCTGTGACTGTGGTTTCCATTCTGTCTGCCCTCTGAAGGATAAGAATAAGAGGCTTATGGAAGCTTCCTGATGGGAGAGACTGACTGAAGGAGAAACTGGGTCTTGTTCTGATGGGCGGGGCCATGCTCAGTAAGCATTTAATCCAATTTTCTGTTGATGGGCGGGGCTGTGTTCCTTCCCTGTTGTTTGATCGGAGACCAAACTACGGTGGAAGTAATGAGTATGATGACAACCTCCTTCAAAAGGTCCTGTGCATGCACTGCCGCACCCCCAACCCTGCAGCGGGCCACCGCTGACCCACGCCTCCACCAGAGACTCCTGGACACTCCCAGGCAAGTCTGGGTCAGTCTCTTGTGGGGTCTCTGCTCCTTTCTCCTGGGTCCTGGTGCACAAGGTTCTGTTTGTGCCCTTTCAGAGTCTGTTTCCCAGTCCTGTGTAAGTTCTGGCAGCTCTATGGTGGGGTTAATGGCGACCTCCTCCAAGAGGGCTTATGCCACACCCAGGTCTGCTGCACCCAGAGCCCCTGCCCCTGCAGCAGGCCACGCTGACCCAGACCTCAGCAGGAGACACTCACACACTCAGAGCCAGGTCTGGCTCAGTTCTGCGGGGTCTCTGGCTCCTGGTGTGCCCAGGGTTTTGTTTGAGCCCTCCAAGCATCTCTGGCAGGTATGGGGTTTGATTCTAAATGCGGTTTCTTCCCTCCTGCCGTCATGCTGGGGCTTCTCCTTTGCCCTTGGGCGGGGGATGTCTTTTTTGGTGGGATCCCACATTCTCCTGTCGATGGTTGTTCAGCAGCGAGTTGTGATTTTGGAGCTCTCGCAGGAGATGAGCGGACGTCCTACTCCGCCACCTTGCATGTCCGCCGCGTCCTGGCTATTGTGACTAGTGCTCTGGTGGACACTGGAGTGCATCTGTGTTTTTGAACTACTGTTTCCTCTGGGTATACGCCCAGGAGTGGGATTGCTGGGTCATGTGGTAGCTCGATTTTTAGGTCTCTCTCTCTTTTTTAAGTATTTATATATTTGGCTGCACCGGGTCTTAGTTGCATCATGCAGGATCTTTCATCGCCCACACAGTCTCTCTAGTTGTAGCACTCGGACTTAGCTGCCCCAAAGCCTGTGGGATCTTCCTGACCAGGGATCGAACCTACATCCCCTGCATTGCAAGGTGGATTCTTCACCTCTGGACCACCAGGGAAGTCCCTATTTTTAGTTTCTTAAGGAGCCTCCATACTTCTCTGCATAGCGGCTGTATCAGTTTACATTCCCACCAAGAGTACAAGAGGGCTCCCTTTCCTCCACGCCCTCTCCAGTATTTACCATTTGTAGGTTTTGTGTGGCTGGCACAGCTGCTTGCTGGACTCGGGGGTCCATCTGCACCCGCTCCAGGCTGCTCTCTCCTGAGGTCGCTGACCAGGAGACCAGGTGCAGGCTGGCTGGACATCCCCCGTTCCCACCCACCCCACCCTGGGAGGGGCAGACAGTGCCTCTCCGTGGTTTTTGTTTGGATTCAGCGAAGAGCTGACTCATTGGAAAAGCCCCTGATGCTGGGAAAGATTGAAGGCAGGGGGAGAAGGGGACGACAAAGGATGAGATGGTTGGATGGCATCACCCACTTGATGGACATGAGTTTGAGCAAGCTCCGGGAGTTGGTGATGGACAGGGAGGCCTGGTGTGCTGTAGTCCATGGGGTCGCAAAGAATCAGACACGACTGAGCGACTGAACTGAACTGAGCTGAGCTGACTAGGTGGCTGGGGTGGTGGGCAGAGGCCCCGACCTCAGGGCTGAGCTGCTTTGCCACTCTTACTGTGAGGTCCGGGCCTGATATCAGGGCTCCTGCATGACGGTCTCTGACAGCTCTGGGGACCAGGGCAGACCTGTGGTCTAGACAGGCCCAGGTGCTCTGAGGGTGCCAGCCAAGGCGACATCCCAGAAGCTAGCTCCCTGGGGCTCCTCAGGGAATAAATTTTTGAAAGCAAGGAGACCCCGTCAGGAGGCCGAGGACCCGATGCTCGGGTCTGCTGAGTGGGACATTCAGGGGAGGGGGACTCGGTGGGTGCCTTCAGCAGAGCTTGGGGTCCGGTGAGGAGGACTTCATGTGCAAGCACAGCTGGCGTGCAGAGAAGAAAGGGCAGGGCATGAGAGATGGGGGGAGCAAGGGTTTTCTTTCTTGGTGCCCCATGAGGGCTCTGTGTTTCACTGAATGAATGAACCAACCCATGTTCTGAATGGACCTTTCACTGAATGGACTGATGGGCCAGCCCATGATCTGCTCCGGGCCTTGGGCGCTGGGCTGTGGCTGCTAGGAAGGACATCTCTGTGAGGAAGATCATAACCGCCCCTAGCGATACACGTTCTGCTGGGACAGTGCCAGCCAGATTGGAGACGACACCCCTGCCTCGCTTGCTATGGGACATGGCCACGTGACGGGGTTCTGGACAGACCGCGAACTGGAAGCCTTCCGGGAAAGTGCCCTTCCCACCTCTGGGTCTCTTCTCCAGTCTGCAGCCCAGCTCACAGCCGCCGCCTGGGGCCATAAGAAGGAGGGTTGCCCTACTGAGGGTCGAGTGCTGGGTTCACTGGAGTCTGGGTCCCCAAGGACTCCGCCCTCCTTGGCAGGGCTCGAGAATTTTACTTGATCCCTGGCGGAACTTGAGTCTAAACTTCCTGTCTTATGGGAACCACCACTGCGGATTTGGGGCTTTCCATTTCTGGCACCATCTGAAATCTACCCAACACAGTGTGTCCATGAAGGCTTCCCGACCCCACCCTGGTTCTCGCTTCCATCCTGTCTTAGTTGGGGACTGTGTGTGGTGCCCGGGGCCCACCACCAACCATGAAATTGGAATTTTCAGGGATGAGACCAGGGTTCGTATTCTCTAAAAGCTCCAGGTAATTCCAATGAACTCGTTCCAATAAGTGGGAACGAGTGATCTACATAAATAAAGGAAACATGGAATGTATTCGTTCCTCCTCCAGCCACTGTGATGTCAGGCACTGGGGACCCATCTTGCTGCCTATCTGGGCAACTGCGTGGGGCTAGCTCCAGGCAGTGAATGAATTTCCTAAGCAAGGTGGAGAGGTCAAATGTATGTATTCAATACATTTATAACCACTTACTCTATGCAAGGAGGAGAGTGAAAGAGTTGGCTTAAAACTCAACATTCAGAAAACTAAGATCATGGCATCTGGTCCCATCACTTCATGGCAAATAGACGGAGAAACAATGGAAACAGTGACAGACTTTATTTTCTTGGGCTCCAAAATGACTGCAGATGGTGACTGCAGCCATGAAATTAAAAGATGCTAGCTTCTTGGAAGAAAAGCTATTACAAACCTAGACAGCATATTAAAAAGCAGAGATGTTACTTTGCCAACAAAGGTCTGTCTAGTCAAGGCTTAGGTTTTTCCAGCAGTCATGTATGGATGTGAGAATTGGACTATAAAGAAAGCTGAGTGCCGAAGAATTGATGCTTTTGAACTGTGGTGTTGGAGAAGACTCTTGAGAGTCCCTTGGACTGCAAGGAGATCCAACCAGTCCATCCTGCAGGAAATTAGTCTTGAATATTCATTGGAAGCACTGATGCTGAAGCTGAAACTCCAATACTTTGGCCACCTGATGTAAAGAACTGATTCATTTGAAAAGACCCTGATGCTGGGAATGACTGAAGGCAGGAGGAGAAGGGGACGACAGAGGATGAGATGGTTGGATGGCATCACCGACTCAATGGACATGAGTCTGAGTAAGCTCTGTGAGTTGGTAATGGACAGGGAAGCCTGGCGTGCTGCAGTCCATGGGGTTGCAAAGGGTTGGGCCTGATTTAACGACTGAAGTACAATGATCTGGCTTCCTGGTAGACATTAAAGAAAAGGAGCAGCAGAAGAAGCAGGGGAGGCAGCCTGGTATCAGAGGCATCCAGCCCTTGGATCTGGGTGCTATGTTGGAGGAAGTGAAATGTGATCAGCTCTGGGAGGTATTTTTGGAGAGGACAGGTGATAAAAAGTCCCAGCCAATGCCTGTACATTTGGACAAGCATCTGGCAAGGGCAAGCTGATGTTTACTAATATGGGGCTTATTGGGGAGGGAAAAATTAATTTCTGCTTTGAAAAGAATGCACTTGAGATAACAGATTTCAAAGGCACTATTAATTGGCTACCCCAACACCTATCCCCAGCCTCCTTTTCTGCTTTTCCACCCACAGAACAGAGGCCAGAAAGGATAGATATTTGTTTTATATGACTAAGTTCTGCCCAATGAGAGAGTTGTAAAGGTAAAATTTGCTGGAGGATGGTGGAAAGCTTTTGCTTTCTTGATTAAAAAAAAAGATAGATGTGGCTAGTTCCATCACTTTATGCCATGGACATGAACACAATGTCCGGAGCTACGGCAGCCGTCTTTTAACTGTGAGGTAGCTTGCTAAGGCAGTGAAACAGCATGAAAGAAATTGAATTAAAAAAACAAACCAAAATACTGCTGAGCCACAGCACAAGGCCTGGACTATCTGCTTCTAAATACTTTGTTATGTGATACAATTAAATATCTATCATGCTTAAGCCTCTGTTACTTGAGTATTCCATTATCTATAACCTAAAGCATTCATAACTGTACAACATCCAAATACCTACTCAGCCATGGATATAAGAATCTAGAACTCAGGGTAGAGACAAGGTAAGAAATATAAATTTGGAAGTCAAGGGCAAATATTGAAAGCCCTGGGCCCTGATGAGATTGTGATAAAGAAGACAATAGGTCAAAGATCAAGTCCTGAGACATCTGGCACGTGGGAATCTAGAAAGGAGGAGCAGCCAGCAGAGCAGACCAGAGGGACCACAGAGTACGGTTGGTGTGTGCGCATGTGTGTACACACACACATGCACAAGTAAGACCTTTGGTTTGGGGGTCACGTGCTACATGTCTAGGCACTGCTCTGCAACTTGACTTTTAAAAATTTATCTTATTTTATTTATTTATTTTTGGCCACCTTGGGTCTTCATTGCTGGGTGTGGACTTTCTCTAGTTGCAGTGCACGGGCTTCTAATTGCGGTGGCTTCTCTTGTTGAGGGGCCTGGGCTCTAGGGTGCAAGGGCTTCGGTAGTTGTGGCACATGGGCTTACTGGCCTTGTGGCATGTCCTGGAATTTTCCTGGACCAGGGATCGAACCTGTGTTCTCTGCATTGGCATGAGGATTCTTAACCACTGGACACCAGGGAAGTCCTGCAACTTGACTTCTTATTAACAGTATATCATAGTCACCTTCTTACTTCACTACATATGAAAGTGTCAGCTGCTCAGTCATGTCCAACTCTTTGCAACCCAATGAACTGTAGCCTGCCAGGCTTCTCTGTCCATGGAATTCTCCAGAGAAGAATACTGAAGTGGGTTGCCATTTCCTTCTCCAGGGGGATCTTCCCAAGCCAGGAATTGAACCCAGGTCTCCTGCATTGCAAGCAGATTCTTTACCATATGAGTCACCAGGGTCTCAGGTCTCAGAATATAGGTCTACTTTTTTCTTTTTAATGGCTACTATTATTCTATTATATGGCTATTCCATAATTTAGGTGTCATATGTTAAAAAATCTTCCATCCTATTGTTTTATACATGGAATTGGTACTATTAGCTAGCCATTTGGAAAAGATAAAATGTTCACAAATGGAAGATGAATGAAAAGCTTAAATGTAATAAAATACTATTAAATGATAGAAGTGTACCACAAGAGAAATTGAGTTTTGCATAACTGGAGTGAGGAAGGATTTTCTATGCATCACACTAAGAGTAAGAACCATAAAAGTGAAGACTGAGTTGAAGACATAAGTGTTAAAATGCTGTACATTAAATAAATCATAAAATTGGAAAAGAAACAATGAGAAAAAATCTGTGAACGTGCTATGTAAAGGGCTAATGTCCTCTAAGATTACACATCATTAAAAGAAAGGTAAATACGCCAAAAGAAAAGTGAGTGAAGTATATGCAAGAGTGTGTTATTGTTTAGTCACTGAGTTGTGTCTGACTCTTTGTGACCCCGTGGAGTGGAGCCCACCAGGGTCCTCTGTCCTTGGGATTTTCCAGGCAAGAATACTGGAGCGAGTTGCCATTTCCTTCTCCAGGGGATCTTCCCAACCCAGGAATCAAACTTGTGTCTCCTTCATTGGCAGGCAGATTCTTTATCACTGAGCCAAGAGGGAAACCCATATGCTAGGGTAAACAACAACAAAATACAACTTGTTATTAAGCATAAAAAATGTCAACCCCAATACTGTTAAAATGCAGACAGACTAAGAGATCGTATTTTTTGCCTTTCAAATTGGAAGGAAAACAAATGTTAGCACTCTATCGGTGAAGTGCTGGGAACCAGGGAGCCTCATTCCTGAGTGAGTGTTTAAATCATATGAGCTTTTTTTTTTTTACATGAAAAGTTGTTCATGCTCATTTAAGTTTAAAGAAGTAGGTTATCATGACAATTAAGGACTCCGTATGATTATTGATTGAATCTTGGATGAGAGGAAAATCAGCTATAAAAGACATTATTGGGACAATTGAGGAGATTTGAATATGGACTGCATATTATATCATATCAATGGTAACCATCTTGGGAGTGATAATGGTCTTGTAGTTACGACAGAGAAAGTCCTTGTGCTTATTTATTTAAGGGTGAAAAAATCATGATGTTGGTAATTTACTTTCAAATGGTTCAGCATCGTGTGAGTGTGTGTGTGTCTACACTATCTACTATCTATTATCTATCTATCATCTATCTAATCGTCTATCATCTATACAGAAATCAATGGGTTAAAATGTTAACAATTGGTGAATACAAATAAGGCATCTCTGAATGCTCACTGGAATATTCTCTTCTTCAGCTTTTCTGTATATTTGAAAATTTTCAAAGCAAACATCTAAAGGGAAGAGTAGGCTGCCAACAGTTTCAAGGTATATATATTTTTAAAAGAAAAGTACATCTGGGACTTCCCCAGCTGTCCAGGGTTTGAAACTTCGCCTTCCAGGGTAGACAATGTGGATTCCATCATTGGGGAACTAAGATCCCGAATGCCACAGGGTGTGACCATAAAATTTTTTTAATGGTAAATAAATAAATCTTTTTTTTTTTTTTTAAAGAAAAGTACACCTGTAATTTCTAGAAGCCTGGAAGCACACGCATTCAAACGCTGAGAGTTCCCCTCTTTGGTGTGGTAGTTGTTATTTCACTCTCTTCCTTATTTTAAAAATACTTACAGTAGTAATAAATGTTCAGGTGAATCAGAAAATTCAACTAAGCAGAGAACAGGTTAAAATCATGAATAATCTCAGAGAGAACCCCTGTTAACACACTGGCTGCATGATCTCCTGGAGTGTTTCTATGCATATACACATGGGCTGTGCTAAGTCGCTTCAGTCATGTCCGACTGTGCGAGCCCATGGACTGCAGCCCGCCAGGCTCCTCTGTCCATGGGATTCTCCAGGCAGGAACACCGGAGTGGGCTGCTATCCCCTTCTCCAATATGTTCCTGTGTGTATATGTAATTCTGTGTGTTTTTTCCAGCCAAAATAGAGAATTCATGGTATGCACACTGTTCGATAACTGGCTTTTTTAGCAAACTGTAACTCTGCGTTATAAACAAATTCCTTTCTCCTACAAGATGTTCATTGCTTGCATATTGTTTAAGGGGGATATTAATATTTTGTGTGGTATTGCTTACTTTTTAAAAAACTTAATTCATTAATTTGGCTGTGCTAGGTCTTAGCTGGGACATGTGGGACCTAGTGTCCTGACCAGGGATTGAACTGGTGCCCGTTGCATTGCAAGGAAGATTCTTAACCATTGGACCAGCAGGGAAGTCCCCGGTGTTGCTTACTGTGATGTTTGAGATTTTCTGTGATAATAATGCTGGTGTGATTTTTAAATACTGCACACTCATTAAGCACTGTTCTAAGTACTTTCTATGTATTAACTTATTTAACCTCACAGCCCTCCGACGTATTACCATTATATCCATTTTACAGAGGAACACTCAGAGAGTAATAGGAAAGAAACTTTGCATTCGATTACAAGGTTTTTTTTTTTAATTTCTGGCCACACCTCTAAGCTTCAGGGATTTTAGTTCCCAGAGCAGGGATTGAACCCCGGGCACGAGGCCTCCAGGAAATTCCATTACAAGCGCATCACTCGAGGGATGTTTCCTGGAAGCTTAAATTATACATAACGACCCGTCTCTGGGAACCCTGCCTCCCAGGTAGTGGTCATTAAGCTGAAATGCCAGGGTTTAGCTCATAGGAAAGCGCCTGACCAAGCCCGCCTGTGGATGACGGCGGGGAGGAAGAATGAACACACGCCCTGCGGGGGCTGATGGGGACCAGACGGTGTCTGACTCGACTTCCTCCCCGTTTATTAATGATATTAAGGGAGCCTGAACTCTAACTCAGGCAAGATGGTTCTTTGGAACACGAGTCCCCCATCGTCCCAGGCTAACGGCTTTCTGGGTGAAGTCACTTTCTTTGCCCTGACAGCGCGTCTCTCATTTACTGGCCTGTCTTGCGGTGAGCGGTGAGGGCTTGGGCTCGCTAACAAGAGGGTCTAGAAAACGCAGGCTCTCTGGGTGCGCAGTCCATGTCTAAACCCAGTATGCTGCTTGCCATTTTGTTGCTAAAAGGCAATATTCCATTTTCACACCACACAGCTCGGGTGCTACAAGAAGCTGCATCCCAGCCCTCCAAGAACTTGGCATCCAGGCCAGCACTTTGTGTTCATTTTCCTGAGTGTGGTTTGACACAGCCAAGGTGAATGGGATGGAGTGACGTGACAAATTGCCCTGTGTTTCAAAAGGCCACAGGTCTCTGCACACATATGGTCACTGGATCCTTAGCCAGGAGCAGTGTAGGGACACATGTGGCACATGAGTGTGTGATGTATATGTGCGTGTGGTGTGTGTGATATGTATAGTGTGTGTGATGTGTGCAATGTGTAGCGCGCGCGCGTGTGTGTGTGTGTGATGTGTATATGTGGTGTGTGCAGTGTGTATGCTGTGTATGTGTGGTGTGTGTGGAGTGGAGCTGTGTGGTGTATGTGTGTCATGGTGTGTGTGGAGTTGTGTGGTGTGTGTGGAGTGGAGCTGTGTGGTGTGTGTGGAGTGGAGCTGTGTGGTGTGTGTGGAGTGGAGCTGTGTGTTGTGTGTGTGTTGTGTGTGGAGTGGAGTTGTGTGGTGTGTGTGGAATGGACTTGTGTGGTGTGTGTGGAGTGGAGCTGTGTGGTGTATGTGTGGTGTGTGTGGAGTGGACTTGTGTGGTGTGTGTGTGGTGTGTGTGGAGTTGTGTGGTGTGTGTGTGGAGTGGTGTGTGTGGAGTGGAGCTGTGTGTTGTGTGTGGAGTGGAGCTGTGTGTTGTGTGTGGAGTTGTGCGTTGTGTGTGGAGTGGAGTTGTGTGGTGTGTGTGGAGTGGAGCTGTGTGGTGTGTGTGGAGTGGACTTGTGTGGTGTGTGTGTGGTGTGTGTGGAGTGGAGCTGTGTGGTGTGTGTGGAGTGGAGTTGCGTGGTGTATGTGTGTGGTGGTGTGTGTAGTGCAGTTGTACAGTGTATGTGTGCACGTGTGCGTGGCGTGCCCTCCGCAGTGTAGTGAACCAGTCCTCTCCCTCCAGCCTGGAGCGCAGACAGACCTTGAAGCAGGAGCTGAGTGTGGTCAATACCACGTGCAAATAAATAAGTGCTAATTGCCTGTAGTGTCTTTGGGTGTCAGGTGCGGTTATCGGACCACATTTATGGGCCAATTAGGCTCCTCACCGGACTCGCTGGTGATAAATCGTGGCTTAGCGGCTCTGCGAACGTGCTGGGGCCGGGGGGGGGGCTGTCGGCTCGTCCCTGCACCGCGGAGCTGGGGCCTGCGGGTGGGGGCTCGGGGAGCCCGACTGGACGCTGGCCTGGGGCGGGGGACAGGGCTGAGGTCCTACTGCAGTGGCTGGGGACAGCTGGGGAACCCGACTGCCCGCGGAAGGGGGTAGATGCTGAGCTGGGGGCCTCCCTCCAACTCTTTCCCCTTCAGCCCCTTCCAGTGACATGAGGTTTAGTTTTATGAACAGCAGAACCACCCAAGAAAGTGGTGTGTGTGGGGGGATGAACTGGAAATACGGGATTAGCAGGTGCACACCACTATGCATAAAATAATCAGTAAGGATCTACTATGCCGCGCAGGGAACTACATTCAGTATCTTATAATAACCTATAATGGAAAAGAATCAAAAGCATAGATATATACATCTTATAGGACATACATGGACCTCCCTGGTGGCTCAGACAGTAAACAATCTGCCTGCAACGCAGGAGACCTGGGTTCAATACCTGGGTTGGGAAGATCCCCTGCAGACGGGCATGGCAAACCACTCCAGCATTCTTGCCTGGAGAGTTCCATAGACAGAGGAGCCTGGTGGGCTACAGTCCATGGGGTTGCAAAGAGTCAGACACGACTGAGCACTCACGCACAGCATAGGTGAATCGCTTTGCTATACACCAGAAACGGACACAGATTGTAAATCAACTATACTTCAATATAAATCAATAAAGAAAAAAAGAAAGTGGTGCCACTGGTACAGCTGGGTGGACCTTCCGCACCCCAGAGCCCCGGGCAGGGCTGTCTCTGCCTCCTGTGTTCAGGTGATATTTGAGCGGAGCCCAGGCAGTCTGGGGGCCACCAGACAGACGCGGAGTCGCGGATCCCAAGGGGGCCGCAGGAGTGGGCGAACACAGGGGGTGCCCCGTGACGGTCAAGCGGAGCCTAATGTGAGACCGGGAGCCGGGTGGAGGGGGCCCTCAGGGTGGGGGAGACCTCCTTGTGGAAGGGGCAGTTCGTGGGAGACCCCAAAGATGAGGAGGAGCTGGGGGGGGTCTTCCCTGGGAAAAGAAAATATGGACAGAGGTCCAGAGCCGGAGACAGGCCTGGGTGCTGGGGTAAGGGGCCCTGGGGCAAGAGGCGGGGGTGAGAGAGGTGGGGGGGCCAGGGCAGGAAACCCCACGGGGGTCCCCGTTAGGACGGCGGGCTTTCCCGTGGGAGCTGTGAAGAGGCTGCGAGCAGGGGGGTGGTGAGGTCAGGTCCCCAGGAGAACGGTTGGCCGTGGAGAGGAGGGTCTGGAGGGGTCTCCAGTGGGCAGGAGAGGAGCTGTGGTCTGAGCCGGGAGGGGGCGGGCAGGCAGGGACGGAGGGAGGGGAAACGTCGGAGAAGTGTGGGAGGGGAGGAGGCAAGGAGGCCCTGGTGCGCCTGGCCTTCTGGATGGTTCCCAGCTCTGTGCGCTGAGACTGTGGTGAGGGGTCTGTTTGAACTTTGTTCCTTCAGATTCTCGGTCTCACAGTTTGCTCCCAGCCTGAAAGCTTCCTAATTTTTAATCAACTTGTTTCTGCACTTTATTAACCAGTTAACGAATCATTTCTCCAGTTTTGTTGCTCAGTAGTGTCTGACTCTGCGACCCCATGGACGGCAGCCCGCCAGGCTTCCCTGTCCTCCACTATCCCCAGAGTTTGCTCACACTCATGTCCATCGAGTCGGTGATGCCATCCAACCAGCTCGTCCTCTGCCGTCCCCTTCTCCTTTTGCCCTCAATCTTTCCCAGCATCAGGGTCTTTTCCAGTGAGTCAGTTTTTCCCATCAGGTGGCCAAAGTACTCGAGCTTCAGCTTCAGCATCAGTCCTTCCAAAGAACAATCAGCGCTAATTTCCTTTAGGATGGACTGGCTTCATCTCCTTGCAGTCCAAGGGACTCTCAAGAGTCTTAATATGAGTAAAAAATACATTAATAAAAAAACCCCAACCACTTTCTTCAAAGTCAGTGGCAAACCATGAGCTTTAAAATGTACCTCAAAATAACTTAAAAAAAATTCTTTCTTATGGAGAACAGGTGGACAGTATAAAGAAGAAAATAGAAACCACTCAGAATTCCTCATAGAGAGATGCCATTGCTAACATTTTGGATATTTTTTTCTAGCTATAAGAATGTCTTTATTTACATTGAAAAAGTCTCTTAATAGAAACAACAGTAAAAAAGAAAAAAAAAGAACGTCTTTATGTAACAGATTAGTCTGAAATACACTGTTTCCTAATTTTTAAATGTATATTGTATTATTTCCCCAGGTGATAAACACGACCTGAAATGACTTACCTTCCTCACATATGTATGTATATACGTACCTGAGTCACTGTGCTGTACGCCTGAAACCAACACAGTATTATAAATCAACTTCAATACAAACGTAACTATCCCCCTACTGTTAGACTTTGTGTTTATTCCCCGTATTTTGTTATTACAAAAACTGTAGCCATGAACATCTTTCACAAAACGTCTAATTAATCACATTACTCCTTGGCCAGATTCCTAGATGTTGAATTTGTTCGTGTAATTAACACATATTTATGGAGCTCCCACTGTGATGAAGGCTTGTCTGGGCCCTGGATTCCTGGGCCAGAGGAAAGGTTTTCAGAGCCTCTGCACCAATTCCATGTCGCTGTGTGGAAATGCTATTGTACTTGGTCTCCATCAACAGCGTGCTGGGGGCAGCTCCATTGCAGGCTGGCCAGCACTGTGTGCGTTTGCCTAAAAAAAAAAAAATGTGGCTGCAAATTCTAGGCGCTCAGTCTCGATTTTGTTACCTTATTGACCTGGCAGAACGTTCCTTGGGCCGGCAAGGTGAAGGATTCAGCTGCCCACCCCTGGAGCTGGAGAAGCTGTGACCTTGCAGCCGGGAGAGGTATGCTCTGAGGTTGACGCAAAAGCACCGGAGGGAAGGTGGGAGCAGTCAGGAAGCCGCAGACCAGGACGGACCAGGAGCCCCCGGGCGACACGGAGGCCAGGCCAACCTGCCCCTTGGACAGCTCCCTGGGGAGGGCTCTGGGTGTCGACAGAGGGTGTGTTTGGATGTTGGGGAACCCAAGGGTGGAGAGGCAGAGAGCCAGGGCGGCCCACTCAACAGGTGTTCCCCCCACCTTCCTTATCACCGGACCTGGCCCTATGAGGCCCCCTTGCAGCCCTGAATGACCCCATGCTGTCAGGCCAGTGGTGTGTCAGTGGCCACAGATGGGGCTCCAAGGACGATGAATTAGAAGGGCCAACTAGGCCGCCCCTTCCCTTCTCCCCTCCTGGAAGGCAGGCGCTGGATGTGGACTAGCTCTCAGTGGGAGCCAGGAAGAGATTATCACCCGCAAATGGTGGTTGACCAGGTGGCCAGGCCCAGACAGCCTTCTGGTATGGTCCAGGCAGCCCTGGTCTGCCTTCCTCCAGGTGTCTTCCTTTATTTAAGCCACAGTTTTGTAAAATCTCTTACCAAATAGATAACCAGTATGCCTGAGACATTACTTTGCCAACAAAGGTCCGTCTAGTCAAGGCTATGGTTTTTCCAGTAGTCATGTATGGATATGAGAGTTGGACTATAAAGAAAGCTGAGCGCCGAAGAATTGATGCTTTTGAACTGTGGTGTTGGAGAAGACTCTTGAGAGTCCCTTGGACTGCAAGGAGATCCAACCAGTCCATCCTAAAGGAGATCAGTCCTGGGTGTTCATTGGAAGGACTGATGTTGAAGCTGAAACTCTAATACTTTGGCTACCTCATGTGAAGAGTTGACTCATTGGAAAAGACCCTGATGCTGGGAAGGATTGGGGGCAGGAGGAGAAGGGGACGACAGAGGATGAGATGGTTGGATGGCATCACCGATTCGATGGACGTGAGTTTGGGTAGACTCCGGGAGTTGGTGATGGACGGGGAGGCCTGGCGTGCTGCGATTCATGGGGTCGAAAAGAATTGGACATGACTGAGCAACTGAACTGAACTGATGCAGGTGAATGGAATTGACTCCTCCCGAAATCATTTTTCTTTGTCCTTTTGGGGGTTATTTCCTAGAAGACAAGTCAGCTTTGTTATGGTTTGAATTTGGCCATCTGGGGGTCACGTGACTGGACAGCTGGGTGGCACGTCACTCCCCCAAGGATGGCGTCCCCTTCTGTTGCACAACCTGCAGGGCACTTTGTGGTGATGTAGGCTCCCCATGCCACGGGGATGTGTCAAGAGAACTGAACACGAGCATGTCCTGCAATCACGTGGCTCTGTCTGTACTGACATGGAGGACTTTGGGGGGGCAGTGGAGAAGCCATCCTTCTGTCTGTAGAAAGAAACATCTGGAAGGTGCTGAACTCACTAACAGCAGTGAAGTTCAGGTGGTGGCATCTGGGGTCAGTGTTACTTTCTTTATGCTTTTCTGATTTGGGCAGTAAAGATAGGATGTATTGTGCATGAGAGAACTTTTTATATATATATTTATTTTTGGATGCTGGAGACAAACGTCTTTATTAGAGACACCACCAAAATTTTGGCAAACATTTAATAATAATAGCATCATGCTGGAATGGGTTTATTTCCTAGCCACTGTGGACGCCTTATCACACATCTAGCGCAGTGTGGTCCAGTGCAAAGACAACATCCAAAACATATGATGCATCAGAGCTTCCGGGCCCTGCCGATTCCTGGCTGGAGGAACCACAGCCTCTTGGAGTTTCTTGTAAATAAAAAGTTCAGAAGAGCTGCTTGTTTTTTGTCTCTTGCCGTGACTACAGCCCCTGGGCCAGTTTCCTCGTGCAAGAGGCTGCCTGACCCTAAGAGAATCCCTTTGGTAAGTGAGTCCAATTAATCATGACAAATAACCCCTCCCCTTCTGCCCCCGCCCCACCCCCCAAAACCCAAGGAAAACCTCCACAGAAGGGATGTAGATATATTTCCATTTCTTTATTAGAAAGAGGCCTCTACACTATAGCCACCTCTCTCCATTACTTTACACGTTTTTCTTTTTTTCCCCTTAGAATACTGTACAGCTGACACAAAAAATCCCAAGGCAGGAAAATACAAACTGGCATATTTAATCAAAACAAGCTCATATGAAATAACAAGCAAAGTGAAATGTCTGTCAATGGTTTTAATTACAGTACAAACAATATAAATAAAGCATCATTGAGTCATTGTGAAACATAAACTTGCTGAATGAGGTAATATAAAAACAACCGAAAGAAAAAACAAAAACAAAAAAACAAACCCATCTCTGGATAAACCCCAGGCTACTCTTCCATCTTCTATACATGGCTATTTACAGAAAGAGAGAAATGCACTAGAATGCGCTGCGTCCAGGCCTTCCCTGTGAGCTCCCCAAAATGCCTGTTGGTCGTCACCTCTGACCTGCTCAGGCTTCCCTTTCGGTAACACAACCAGCCGCAAGATGGGAACCCTGTTCCAAGTCAGGGGCAGGAGAGTGGGGGTCTGTCTGGGGCAGGTAGCCGCTCCCTGGGACCCAAGTGGCAGCTCCTGTGGCTGGCATGGCTGAAAACCAGCCCTCCCGGGGCCGCCAGCCCGCACGCCTTTGATCAAGGGCGCACAGCATCACCAGTATTCAGGTGCTAAGCCAGGGCAAGGGCAGGGGCCTCAAGAATTTGCTGTATTTTAGACGCAAAAACCAGGTTGGAGGAGAGAAACTGTGCTGCTTTTCAACGCTCGGAGGAGGCGTTACTTCTAAGACCAAGATGCGTAAATGGCCATAAAGCAGTTTCTAAGGGCACCCTCTGCCTAGCCACTTGAGTCCATCCGTGCGCCTGTAACAGTCCTGGAGAGTAAAGGGCTGGGCCCCGGGGTGGGCCTGGGAGGGGCGTGATGCGCTCACGTGGCCAGTGACAGTGGCCTCCCCAGTCCAGGTTGCGATGTCTGTCCTCCCAGAGACCTACCTTTCCCCCAGCTGACTCAACGCACAGTCAGCTGCACCCCCGAGTGCACTGGGCTGCCCACCAAGGTCTCCGCACGAAGCTGGGCCCTCAGGGTCTCTAACACAGGCGTCCACGAGGGATGGGGAGACCCAGGGTGTCCTTCGTCCAGCCCCCGACACCCCTTTTAACTTCCATGAGCCAGTGCTGAGTGTGAGCCTCCAGGGGTTGGGCACTTTCTCCATTTTACAAGAGTATCTGAACCTGCTCAGACATTAGCTTCCAGGCCGGCGTGGGTGCCACCTGGCAGTAGGGAGACGGGGGCATGGTCTGATTTGGGGGTGACTGCCTAACAGCGGGTGCGTGCACTGAGGGGGTCTCCTGCACTCCAAAGATTCCCCAGCCCTCCCACATCTTGTTTGGTTCCTTTCTTTCATCTGCATCTCAAGACGAAGGTCATGGAATGCTCACCGACTGAAATCTGGATCAGCCCTAAATGTTCGAGGACGGGCAAAGCTCTCCCCTACCCCTTGACCAAGACCCTGAGGGGGTCCTTCTCGACAGACACCAGTCAGACCCAACAGAAGACAAGCCTCAAGCCCACCTCTCACTCACACGGGCACCCTGCCTCACCTTGCACACGGGCAGTACCTGCCTGGTCCTGGGGGTCCTGGGGCTGGGGACAGCCTTCAGGACCACCGCGAGTCTCTGCTGGGCACGCCTGCCCCAACCCTGCCCTCTCTTTGGCACTGAAGGCCTTTCTTCTGGATTGGATGAAGGCCTCAGATAAGGACATTTTAACCAAAGAGGCAAAAACCCACAAACCAAATGCTGTCAACAAAAAAAAAACAACAAACCCTAAGTGAAATGCGGTGAGGAGAGGTTTTCAAGTTCACGGTCACGGCCGCCTTGCTTTGGGGAGGGTGCCTACTACACAGGTGAAACAGAAATGCATCTAAAACATGGGCTGCAAAAAAGAAAAAAATCACGGATTAAAAACAGACTTTCTCATTTTACAGAATCCCCTGCTGATGAGACATCCTCTAATTTCAACTCGGACTGAAACCACAACAGCCAAACTGGAAAAGAGGGTTTGCTCTATGTTTAAAATCAGCAGACACTCAAAATGAGACAGGGAATTTATTAATATTTAAAAAAAAATCTATTTCAGGACAGCGTTTGTTTTCCAACGGGAAGAAAATCTGTGGTTTGGAGATAATGATGTCTTAGGTGGCTAAGACAGACGGGGCTGCGAACCCTGAGTGGCAATGTTTCTCTTGGACGTCACAGCATCTTGGGGTCCTGGAACGACTTCCTGGCAGTGACGGGATTCAAAGTGCATCTACCCAAGTGACCCATCACCTCCCCTCCCTGCTTCTCTCATCTGCATATCCGGAAGGAATCTGAGGTCTTGACTGATGGGCGACCTGATTTAGAAAGCTGAACAACAAAGAAGCTGTCAGCGCTGGGCAGAGCAGGGGGCAGACCACGCCCTTCTCAGCAAGCCAGGCATGTATTGGGGACCCTGCCCGCACCTGAAGGCCCACCAACCACCAGGCAGTCACTGGGGGGTGGGGGGGGGTGTGTGGTTCAAAGCAGAAGCCCGTCTGACTAATGGCTAAGAGAGGAAAACGTGCGACTCGATGCCAAAGGCCCTTTATGTAGCTTTTTTGGTGAAGGATGGGGGTGAAAATCACTCCCAGACACGACTTCACAATGTGAGACCCACGTGTGAGGAGGCAGTTAGAAATAAATTATATTTCCTAGGGAAGAAAGATGTGTCTCTCCAGCACGTTTCTTTCTGTCTGAATTCCTTCCTGAAGGCTTTTTCAATTCGTGTGCTTGAAGGACATACATACAATCCAGGGGAGTTCTGGAAAAGTCACGATGACCTTGGGGGGCGCCGGAGGGGGGTAAACAGAGTGGGCTGTGGGGGAGGGGGCCGCCTGGCCTTCCCACCGTCTGTGCTTTCTGAGCAGCTTCCGAGACCTGGCCTGGCTTGCTCACAGAGGCCCTCCGAGGTGACCTGGCTTCCGAGCCTCCCCAGGCGGGAAGGTGGCGCGCCTCCTCTTGCTTCCAGAACATTCTACATGCAAGGAGAAAGGACTGGTGGGGTTGGAGCCACAGGAGCCCACGTCACCCCCAGGAGCACACCTTGGGCCAGGGGGTCGGTTGGGCAGGAGGTGGGGCCCACTCTGAAGGGGAAGGAGGTGACTACCAAGGACAGGCGCGGGACGAGGTGAGTGTCAGCCTTGGAAAGGAAGCAAGCTCCTGCAGGGTGGGTGCTCACCGACCAACCAATCTCTCAACCCGGGGACAGAGGAGAGAGAGAAAGAGAGAAGGTTGGGGTGGATAGAAGGTGGAGAGAAGGAGGGAGGCAGGCAGTGGAGACTGAGGCCACACCCTGCCAGCCCAGGGTGCCCTGTAAGAAGCTCTAGTTTTAAAGGGAAGCGGGGCAAAGACCCTGATGCTGGGAAAGATTGAAGGCAGGAGGAGAAGGGGACGACAGAGGATGAGATGGTTGGATGGCATCACCGACTCCATGGACATGAGTTTGGGTAAACTCCGGGAGTTGGTGATGGACAGGGAGGCCTGGTGTGCTGCGGTCCATGGGGTCGCAGAGTTGTACAGGATTGAGCGACTGAACTGAACTGAGGGCAAAGACATCGAGCGGTCTGAACACAAGTGTGTCCAGCAGCCTCTGGGTGCCGGAGGAGGCGTCTGCAGGGGGAGGCCTGTGGCATCAACGATGCAGCGGAGAGTGGGGGGAGAGAGAGGAGTGGTCACAGCCTGAAGCTGCAGGAGTGAATGGCGTGAGAAACCCAGCTGTCCTTCCCTAGAAATCTAAACTCTGAGTAAGAGGTGGAGGGTGCATTTCAGTGGGTGGGCTGACGGTGCAGGGTGGAGTGGGCTCACTCCTGGGTGGGGGGACGGCTCTCAGAGCCCCGCTCCCTCCTCTGATGTGTGAACAGAAAGGGGCACTGATGGGCTCTGCAGGACAAGGGAGCCTGGACGAGAGGGCCTGGCAAACAGGCTCTGCCGCTGACTCCCAGGGACACTGGCTCGTGGCCGTGTGGCCAGCTCGGGGGTGGTGGGTTTCCTGGCTGGTCCTCTGGATCCTGTCCCGTCCATGTTCTGTTCTTAATAAACACCCTCGTGTCCTGAGCAGCCAGCCCCTGGCCGGGCGTCTGGCTGGCACTCATCACATGGGACCCACACCCTGCAAGGTCACTGGGTTTCACAGCTGCAGAAGGACCCGGGGAAGCTGGAAGCTGCCCAGGGCGGGGCGGCGAGGCCAGGTGAGCCCAGGTCTGTTCAGCCCCGGGGCTGCCTTTCTCATCAGACTGTTTCCTAATGAAGTGGTGACGGCTCCTTTGCAAGCACGGGGCATGACTCTGGACGTGTGGGGGGTGGCACACAACTGGGAGGCCCCCAGGTGATGCGGGCGGCCGAGGATGGGTGCAAGCAGACTACATCAGGCTGTACAGAACCTCAGGTGAGGGGGCTGCTAGGGTCACCGGCCCTGGGCCCCGCAGGAAAGGGGCTGATGGAAGGATCGCAAGCCCGAGGAACGTAGGAAGAGCTGCTCTCCTGCACCTGAGGGCCCCACGGTCAGCAAGCACCTGCTGCCCTCACCTGCTTTCTGGGTGATTCCACGCCACAGGGAGGCTTCCTGGGGGACAGGGGACTGCACCTGCTTATGTGACCAAAGACTCGTGACAGTGAGGCTCACCCTTGACCATTCATCTCCCGGGGAAGATGGGATGCAAGGGGGACCTGGGATCCTGGCCTGGGGGGACCATCCATCTGTCCACCCCGGTATTCGAGGTGTACCCGTGCACGGGCGGAAATCAAGGCTCCTTTCTCTGCAGGCTGCCCTGGCCGCAGGAGAAATCCAGAGAGGCCTGTGACACATCCAGGCGCCCTCGTGAGTGGCCACCTGACCACACACCTTCCCCAGCCAGTGGGTTTCTGGTCAAGTAAAAAGTTTTAATTCTGAATAGAAAAGGTTACATGGATTCTACAGCGGTAACTCCCTGGGTCATTGTCATGTCCCTGAAATTACATGGAAATAAACTATGAAAATGCGACTCCCTTCCCAAACTGGTTATGTCTAACACAGGCCCCGCGTCCTTGCTTCTCCGGCCTTGGTGTCAGTAAGGCTTGAAGACGGGAATGAGAACACTGTCGGCAGAGAAAGGGTTTCTACTTTGACACTGAAACACACAAGAGCCATCTTCATTTTAAAAGAAAACCCCTGAAACCCACTACCGCCTTCTCTCTGTTGCCAAAACTTGGGCTCAAAATTTAGCAGGCTGCCTCCTGGAGCAGATCACCATTGCTAAAAATAGCAGGAGAGGGGTCGCGTTTTCTAGGGAGGAATCAGTGAAGACCCAGCGCTGGAGGGAGCAAAGGGAAGAAACCAGCCTAGCACACCGGTCGTGAAAGGCTAAGTGAAAAAAGAAGTCATCTGGGAAAATATTATATTATAAACACATCTAATAATCTGTACACACTCATATACATCCCAAAGAGAAGCCTTACAAGGAATTCCATCTCTTTTCAAAAGAAGGCTTCACTATGATAAAGCATTCCTATGGTGGGAAGTAACTACAATGAAATAATTTAATAATTTCGCTTATACTCTATCTGCGTTCACTACATAATAACATCTATGCTAATGGGGGGGGCCAATGGGTGTGGCTGGATTAGAACAGTAATGCGTTCTTCAAAAATAGGAAGGACTTTTCTTCTTCCCCCTGTATTCACATTTAAAATAACCACACGGTGATGAAACAGAATTAAAAAGTGGGTGGAGGGATTACAGACCTGTCCTCAAGGTTCCCAGGCCGGTGGCTTGTGCACCTGTTATCCTGGGAAACAGCCGGATTCCACCAAGCTGTGTCCAGGTGAGAAATGCCCGTGAAACACTGACCCACGTAAAAACTGTGTAAAGCTTTATTTTTTTCCCCCTACCTACTTTTTTTCCTTTTTTTAAAAAGTGAAAGAAGAGGAAAAACTGTTACAAAATAGAAGGTTTCATATATGAGAGCAAGGGACTTCCCCAGGGGTGGCCAGGGGAGTGTGGTCCTCTGTTTTGGTGCTGCCAGTCCTGTGCTATCCTTCAAGGGGACACCCTGCGTCCCCATCCTACCGCCAAGGGGCTCAAGGCACAGTTGCCCCCTTTTTTTAACCGAAGGTGTAGCCATCTGGCTGATTATGTTTGGCCACCATGCTGGAGGTGGCTGAAGTCTGAAGCAGCCAGAAACCACGATGACTGCAAATCGGGTGATGTACTAAAATGATGGGCCTGGCCACCAGGTAAAAAAAAAAAGTCTTAGGGAGTCTCATGAGTCAGTCTGTGCCCCCACGTTGGCAGTGGTGGTCAGGGTGGACCTTTGCAAAGCGCCAGGGTCTGGGATTTGGAGAGTCCCCCATGTCTGAACACAGCGCTTCCTTGCAGTTAGCAAAAGCAGTGTCGGATAGCAATCATGCTTTCAGTAATGAGCAATCACATGCCTCTTCCCCCCCAATATGCTTGCTTTTTCTCCCCTTTCTTGATTTTAATAAGCAAATGGTACCACCATCTTATTCTGATGTGCTCCTTTTTAAAAGCTGTATATCACATTAATAGAAGTGTTTACTGCTGGGAATATTTCCCATGTACAATGATCTGTAACCCTCTTGTCTCAACTAGTTGCATATTATTAGTTCACATCCAGTTCAATTTATAAATTAACAGAGGTGCCATTTGTCTGTACAAAAATCAATGCATATTTATGAACTTCTTTTATTCAAATAGATTTTCAACACATCTCGTCTAAAGACAGAATACAGAGGCCTGCGTGACTTGGGCCGTGTGGGCCCCGGAGTGACTGAGACCCAAGACACCAACCTTGGCAGAAGGACACAAAATATCTCTCTGGTTTGGGCCAAGAAAAAAAAAAAAAGCCTTTTACATGTTTACTGAGTTTACTAAATGTGCTTGAAATGTCGTGGTTAGTGGAATTCGTGGTTTCCTTTTGAAATTCCAAGTCATTCTTATTTATTTTTTTTCATTTTGTTTTTGCACCAAGGAGACTGCAGTCAAATAATACTCAGCAACTGATTTCCTCTCTTTGGACTGAAAAATTAAACAGATACTAAATTATGACAGTGAATTTAGAAAGGAGGGCTCCAAGGGCTTGAGAGAACATGTCTGGGATAATACGCGGCTTCTCAGAGTATTGCGATCACATCGTGGCAATCACCCGAGCGTGCTGTGTAACTACCTCCGCCGCTAATACGCTTTCTTCCCGGTGATGAGTAATCATGTTCTATTAAGCAGCGGTAATGCTGGAAGAACTCAACTACACGAGCGTAATGAAGCCAGTATCCTCTCTGGACAGATTAGCTACAACTGATTTGACACATACCATCATAGGGGCTTCAAACCTGACAAACTCTGCTTGCTTCTGATTTATGCCGTCAAGCTCCTCGGAGAAGAGATGAAATCCAAGTGTTCCGTTTGGTAGAGGTGAAATGTACTGATGTGCTTAACTGCCAGTTAAGGAGAGTCACCCCCTTTCTGCCGGCTGCGCCGCCCTCCCTCCCCCCGCGCCCCCCCCCCCGCCCCTTGTGCCCTGCTTTTTCTCGGCCGCCGGATGGACCACGGTCCCGACGCCGCTGTGCTACCATCAAGAACCCAGGCCCTCCGCCGCTCCTGTGTTGTTGATCGGCGGGGAGTCTATGCAAAGGAATCGACGCTGCAGCCTCTTCGCGCCCCTCGAGGGCCGTCTGGGTTTTGTGATTTCGCTGGGGGTGAGGTGGGGGGTGGGGGCGTGGGTAGGTGCGTGGCTGGGGACCACCGGGAGGAGTGGGGGGACCCGACGGGACTCACGTGGGTGACTCCCCAAGGCGCGCGTGGGAGGCTGCGGGCACACCGCGGTCCTCAGATGACGGTGGGCACCCTCCCGCCGCTGTTGTTGCGGTTAGTGTTCTTCCTGGACAGGTTGGGGGTGGCCATGAGCGCGAAGCGCTCGTCGGGGCAGCCGTACTGCAGCAGGACTTCGGTGCACTCCTGGCTGGAGGCCTGCCGCGCGTAGGCCAACGCCGTGTTCCCATGTGCGTCGCGGGCCATCACGTCCACCCCGTACTGCGGAGGCAACAGAGGCGTGTTAGGGTCGCGGGAGCGAGGGGACCGGGCGGTGGGCAGGTGGGTGGGGTCCACCCCGTGTGTGCGTGCGCACAGCTGGGCGGATACAGCGCCGGAGATGCGGCGATGCGCTGGAGGAGGGCTGGGGAGGCCATTGCCCAGTGTCGCTGGCACAGCCTGGCAGCCCGCCCTCCTCGCCCAGGTGTATTCTTTTAAGGAAACAATGTGTTTTCTGCATCTAAAGCCCTTCCCCTGTGCAACAGAAACGGACCAAGGATAATTCTAGTTTTGCTATTTCTCTTTTGACTTTCCCATTGTAAACACACAAGAAGATCACTCTTAGCATCTCAGAGGCAATTCATTTCCATTGTAGGAAATATGTAAGGAATACCTAAGAGCACAAGAAGGAAAAAAAATCACTTATAATCCTGCTATTCAGAGATAATCTTGGTTAATATCTCAGTGATTTCCTTCTAATGGTTTTCCTTTGAATCTAAATGCATATATGGGTAACTGAGATTAAACTGCCACAAATTATCTGTATCTTTCTTTTTTCTTTTTTTTTTACTGAACACAGTTGCGCTCTGGTCATTTTCTCAGGTCATTGAAAATAATTCCTACACATGACACCTAAGAGCCACACAGTATTCCTCCCCATGAGCATAATTCAGTTCCTCTGTCATCGGTGGCTACACATTTTGTGGTAAAGTTTCCATTGGTGTAAACAGTGCTGTGATGTATGTCCTCATGTTGACTCTATCTCAGGATCTCTGAGGGTCAAGAGTGAGGACTAGAAGGGGAAATACGAGATTAAATTACATCAGTGTTTTTAAGCTTCCGGGTCTTGAGAAAGGGTGGACTGATGATCACTTCTTCCACCACAATGGATGAGAGTCTCATCTCTTGTCTTCAGGAAGCGTTAGCATGAAAGGGACTCTTGGCCAACGTGAGGGGGAAAGATGGCATGCGGTTTGTTAATGGAACGAACTGCCTTCTCCCCTCCAACTTCTTATGTTGAAGTCTTAACCCCTAATACTTAAGAATGTGCCTGTGGTTGGAGACAGCATTTTTAAAGAGATAATTAAGGTTAACTGAGGTCATATGGGTAATGCTTTAATCCAGTATGACCGATGTCCTTATAAGAAAAGAAAGAGACACCAGGGATGCTCACACAGAGGAAAGGGCCTGCAAGGACACAGTGAGAAGTCAGCTGTCTGCAAGCCAAGGGAGAGGCCTCAAGGAAGAAAGGCCCTGCTGTCACCTTGACCTTGGACTTCTGGCCTCTAGAACCGTGAGAAAATAAAGTTCTGCTGTTTGAGCCCCCTCGTCAGTGGTATTTTGTCACGGCAGTCCCGGCAGACTCATATGCAATTGCTTTTATAACAGGAAGCTCAACACTGAGTGCTTCTGATACCTCTGCATCTAATTCTCCCATCACACCCCTCCCAAGAGTCAGGGAGATTATGTAGAATGTAGCATCCTTCTAGGCTGTGCTGGACAAACCATGCCCTGCCCTGAGGGTGGGAGGAGAAGAGCCCCCCCGTTTCTGGACAGGGCCCCACTACTATGAGCACACAGCTCCCCTTCCTGCCCAGGGGCCCTCTCCGTCCAGCTTTCTGCCATCCGTGGAGTGGGGGGCCTCCCCTGGCCGAGGACCCCAAAGGTGTGCAGGAAGCTGCTGTGCAGACTGAGTGGGCTTCTTGGAAGCAGCTCCTGGCTGCCACCATCACGTTCTCCCTTTCTCCTCCCTATTCCAGCTGCATGGCAAATGCCTCAATAGAAATTTTAAAAGATAAACCTTTCGTAGTAGAAATTAATCAGAAGAAGCCCTCCGACAAACTCCACCACGTCAAATCTCAAGGTGGAGGGTCCAACAGTTCTGTTTCAGGTGAATGAAAAACCCAAAGGGGTGGTAATGGGACAACCACACCAACTGTTGCATTTATATCCTCCCTCTCCACCCCTCCACCCTCCAAAATGATGGGAGTTGCTCGTAAAAGGAACAACAGGGTCATCACCAACCAAGTTTGACCCGAGGGGCCCACTGCAAAGATGAACTTGGTAGAAACTGCAGCAAGTGCTGTGCAGAGTGGAGCACTCTGCCTGCACAGGGGGAGCACGCCCCCCTGAGTTCATTCCTCCCTTTTAAATTGGTGGTTTTGCGTGGTCCCTCACACGGGTGGGCTGAAAGGCAGGGGGCCCACCCCACACCTAAATCCTAACCGCCCGATTCCTAGTATTTCCCACTTTTCAGGTGGGTGCCCACAGCCTTCCCCCTGGGAGCAGCACAAAGGACCCGCTGCGCCTGGGCTCCCCGGTGGGCGCGTGGGCCACCTACCCAGATGAGCAGCTGGGCCAGGACCACGTTGCCCTTCCGGCAGGCCAGGTGCAGCGCCGTCCGGCCGTCCGCCTCCCCGCAGGTCTCGTTCACCTCGTCCCGGGAGCCATGCGCCAGCAGCAGAATGACCGTCCGCAGGTCCTCATCAGCGGTGGCCCGCAGCAGGTGCTGGCCCAGGGACAGCTCCGTGCAGGGCAGTGGGGCCAGGAAGAGCTTCTGCTCATACTTGGCCCGGATCCACCGTTCCTTCTCTTCCCTGCAAGAGCCACCAGACGGGTGCGGTCACAATCCCTGGGAGGAGGGTGAGGACAGAGGCGACCCCTCTGCTCCGCCACTAGCCTGTGTGGTGCGTGCCCAGGAGGCCATCAGGGGAGAGGGGACGGCGGAGACGAGTGTGCTCACTGGCACCAGGAAGCCCCCCCAGGAAAGCCTGCCCTGCAGCGTACAAAGTGGGTCCCCACCTGGAGCACGGCCTGGGCCCCTGTTAGGGATGCAGATTGTCAGGCCCCATCCCCGCCCCGCCCCCAGCAGAAGCCCTGGAGGGAAGTGTTTTCACCAGCCCTGCAGGGGATTCTGACACCCTAAGGTGTGACAGCCAGGGATTGGCCTTGATTTCTTGTGCTTTTCGTGGCCCCAGAAGAAGCGCCCCATGCTACCCGGGGCCCGCACCATGCAGGGCGGATGCCACAGGCCAGAGGCCCGAGCCACACGGTTGAGCAGCCACGGTCAGAGCCAGGATCCCAGAGCACTCGGCTGGAGTCCCCTGGGCAGGGTGGCGGGCAGACTCCCCCACCTGATGTGACCTTTGAGGGCTTAGCTCTCCATGCATCTGCCCAGCAGCGGGTGTGTGTGTTGAACTCAGGAGTCGAGATGCTCCACATTCCCAGGGAAGAAAATGTTGCTGCAGACCACATATGAAAGAGCAGCGACTCCAGTGGGGAGTTTGGGAAAGAGATACAAGCGAAGCTCATGTTCCTGCTGACTTTGTGATCTCTCCGGACACCTGGGGGAAACCCCAGTGTGGGGGTGTCCACAATTCCTTGACATACATGCATTCATCATGTATGATATTCGTGTTTCCCTTTTTGACTTACTTTGTGCTGTATGACAGTCTCTAGGTCCAGCTACGTCTCTACAAATGACTCAGTTTCGTTCCTTTTTAGGGCAGGAATAGAGACGCGGATGCGGAGAACGGACCTGTGGACATGGCGGGGTGGGGGGCATGAACCGGGAGAGTGTCACTGACACACTCGCAGTACCCCGTGTAACACAGACAGCTAGCGCGAAGCTGCTGTGTGCAGCGCAGGGAGCTCAGCGCGGAGCTCTGTGGGGGTCTCGATGGGTGGGGTGGGGGGCCGTGGAGGGAGGCTCAAGACGGAGGGGACATATGTACAGACGCAGCCGACTCCCTTCATGGTACAGCAGAAACGCACGCAACATGGTAAAGCAATTATACTCCAATAAAAATAAAATAAAAAGTTTTCAAGCAAATAAAAAAGACTGGAAAAAAAAACAAACCCAACTCCTTCCCGCCAAAGGGCCGCTGGGTTTCTGAGGGAAACCGTGGTGGGGCCCAGTCTATAGGAAGGCGGGCAGCCCCCTGAGGCTGACTGGGGGTGCAGACAGCAGGAGGACATGCCGGAGGGAGGGAGTGGGGGGTCTCTGGCGGTTGGGGGCTTGAGAAAGGCAGCTGCCCCTCCCCTGAAGCACCACCCTGGCTGGGTGGGTGTGGCCACAGGGCCCCCCCTCTTCTCCCAGCTCCAAAGAGGACAGAAAGCTGCTGGCCACACTGGACGGAGGGCTGGGAGAAGACGGGGGAGCGTAGGACGGGAGGAAGAGCTGAAGAAAGAGAGAAAAGGAAGCCCACAGCAAAGGTGTGCTTATACGGACGGGAAGGAAGGGTCCCCAGCCGTCCACTCCTGCCCTCCCCTCTGGCCGCTATGGGTGGATTTCAGTTCTGGCTCCGCAAATAAGGGGTGAAAACCACTGAGAACAACTCAGCGATCCTCAAGACCACAGCGCTGCTGGGGGGTGGGGAACGGAGCAGAAAAATGCAAAAGACCGAAGTGAGACTTCGCAAGGAGCTCTTGAAATGAGAGAGTCCCGGGAACAGAATGAGGTGGGGGCAGGGGTGCTGAGGTGGTGTGGGGGAGGGCTGGTGGCCCGGGTAGGGGGGGCATCTCAGATGCTTTCTGCTGAAGGTGATGAGAGAAGAAACGGAAGCCTTGCGGACGAGAAGGTACTGTGATTACCCGTAGAGACGTACACGTGCAGGGCTCCACAACTGCCCTCCCCTAAAGTTCAGCATTTTCTTTGGGGGTGTCAGCAGGGTACACAGCTCACTAACCGCTCAGAGGAATCACCTGGGGCCTCCGCCAGGCCCAAGAAAGAAAACTCGTTACCGTGACATTTTTTTCTTCCAGGGGAAAAAAAAGACCCTGTTTCCACCTTTGACCCGTGTTTACATTGCCCCTAGTGATCCAGTGTCGGGTTGGCCCTAATCTGTTTTTAAATACTTAGGCAAACAAATTCTTCCAGGAGTAAATCTGGATTAGTTTTGCTTCACTTCCCGGTCCATACAAGTGACCCCAGAGTGACCCCTGACCCTTTCATTCGTCCGCAGCTGAGAACTCACACCCGCACCCCAGAGCTCAGAGGCCCGCTGCACAGCACCCCTCGCCTGGGCCAGAACACAGGCACAAGAGCGCAGGTAACATCTTGGAAAACAGTGGAGGAGGTGAAAGACAAAAAAACCCAGGACCGTCCGTGTTTTTCATGTTATTTAAAAACCTTATTTAAAATGTATTAAACATATGTTGATGCATTGCATAAATCGCCAAAGAGCAAAACGTGAATTAAATGAAAAGGGACTGTTGGGGGAGGCATACATCCAGATTTTCAAGTTCCAATCTGCTAGTTCTCATTTTTTTTGGTTGGCATTAAAATCAGATGCCTTTTATTCTGCTCTGGTTGATTTTAATACTCATTGCCAAATCATTCAGGGATAAAGCAGAGGACGGAACATAGGAGCTACAGTGCTAACTGCAATTACCCATTTTCCTTTTCATGTGCGAGTACCCCAGCCAAAGAACCAGGTCAGACCGTAGCTTCTGGCTGCTCCCCTGTGGTCAGTGCGTTCTCATGGGGGGTCCCAGCCTCCCAAGCTCACCTGTATTCACTGAACTCACAGGCATCTGAATGATGAGTGCATTTAAGCTGTCCTTGGCTTTTAAAAACCAGTGTTGTTCCCAATGCTTAACAAAGTTGGGTACAGGTTTTGTGGGGCTAAAAGCACATACCATTTAGGATGTCTTCTTTTTTGTAAATTGACATGTTGCATTTTCATTTTTATTCGGTTCAAGACATTTTCTTTTTTTTTTTTTTGGCCGCAAGGCACGTGAGACATTAGTTCCCTGACCAGGGATCAAACTCTCGCCCCCTGTGTGGAAGTGTGGAGTCTTAAGCACTGGACCACCAGGGAAGTTCCTTGGGGAGCCTTCTTTAAGAGGAAGACTCTGGGACTTCCCTGATATTCCAGTGGTTAAGAATCTGCCTTCCAATGCAGGGGACACAGGTTCAATTCCTGTTTGGGGAACTAAGATTCCACATGCTGTGGGGCAACTAAACCCTGATACAGCACTTAATACTACTTACAGGCTATGTCCTGTGATTTTCGCCCACGCTAACACACGGGGAGGAACGCTTACTCCTGTGTGCTTCCTGCAGTGGCCAGAGGGAGGCGAAAGAGAATCGACATGGAGATAAAAGGCTGCGGTTTTTCAGGGCTGGAGAGGCTGGGGTTTAGGTGCTAATCTTCTTTGTGCTGCAGACCTTTGCAACTTCAGTAACTTGCAGGGCTTTTGTTTCCTCATCTGTAAAATGGGCACAGCGACATCTACAGCAGGCAACGTGGCTTTGGGATTCAAGTCTCGTGTTTGGATGATGCTCTGCCTGGCCACCGTGGTCACCCAGCAAAACAGCAGCTGTGGGTGTTGGGATGACTGAAGAGACCAGCATCTCTCATGATTCTTGCCACGATCGTGCACATGGAGAGCTCACCGTGGGGGTGCTGTCGGTGGCAGGAGGGTGGGGCCTGAAATGCCCGCTGGGCACTTTAAGTTGCCTGCAGATATGAGCTTCTCTTGGGCAACGTGCTCAGCAGGGTGGGGTGGGGTCCCTGGACGCAGGCCTTGAGAAACCCATGGGGGGCCTGTTGGCCTCCCACTCCTGCGTGCGGGTGGGCCTGAGACTGGGGTGACGAGTGCTCAGCAAATTCAAACCACCCCAAAGCTGTCAGGGCCTGTGCGGCCACGTCTGGTTGGCCTCTGCCCACGGCCTTGAGATATCTGAAGTCCTCCTGGATGCTACTGGACTGAATTATATGCATCCCCCTGCCCCCAAATCCATGTGTTGAAGCCCTACCTCCCAGTGTGACCGTGTTTGGAGACAGAACTTTGAGGAAGAAATTAAGGTTGAATGAGGTCACGGTCCTCATATAAGAAGAGGAAGCTTTCTCAGCGTGCCCAGAGCAAAGGCCACGTGGGGACAGAGCCATCAGGGGTGTCTGCCGGCCAGGGGGAAGCCTCCACAGAAACCAGCCCTGCCCACACCCTGACCTTGGACTCTCAGCCTCCAGAACTGGGTGAGGCTGGCCTTATGTCCAGAAGATAGATTTCTGCTATTGAATGCTCCCCCAATTCACGGTACTTTGTTACAGCAGTTGGTCTGACCAACACTGGACAGCCACGTGGCCCATCGTCTCCGTGCGGCTTCTGTGCCGACAGTTAACACGTGAAGGACAGACACTCTGACAGCGACTCCTTTCCCGTGAGCTTTCTTCATGCACCTGTGGCTGATTCATGTCAGCGTGTGGCAAAAACCACCACAATATTGTAAAGTGACTATCCTCCAATTAAAATAAATGAATTAATTTTAAAAAGACAAAAAAAAATCAGTCTATTAATTTACTCATTTGGCTGTGTCGGGTCTCAGCTGTGGTGTGTGGAATCTTTGTTGTATCATCTGGGATCTCTAGCTGTAGCACGCGGGGGGATCTGAGCTCCCCGACCAGGGATCGAACCCACATGCCCTGCGCTGCAAGGCGGATTCTGCACCACTGGACCACCAGAGAAGTCCCTAGAATAGCCTGTCTAAAACCAACTGCCCCGAGAAAGCACGATACCAAAGCATGGGTACCCCAATGGTGACTCTGGGATCCCCGGCTTGTCTCAGCCCAGCCTCTCATTTTCCCCAAGGAAGGCCAGTTCAAGAGCAGTGTAGCCAGCAGTAGATCACCTCACCTCATTCCAGTCCCCTGGAGGCCCGCTGCTCACAGCCTCCGTTAGCTAATGAGCTAAAAAATGAATTATTGGCACGGCCGGCCGTCAGCAGAGAGGAAGAGGCCCGGCTGCTCCTCATTTGAGCCCCATGCTGACACACCTTTAAATAAATCAACCACAAGGGAGCAGGGAAAATGAGAGAACGGGCCACTGATCAGAAGAAAGACACCGACCCGGTTCCCCCAAAGAGAAAGTCAAGACGCAACTGAAGGCATGATGGTAAATATTTTCCTCTCCTTCTTGCCTAAGGGGAAGCCCTTTCCAGGTGGCCCGTCGGGCCTCTCTGGGCCCCGAAAGCCACCTGGTGGGTGAACCCAGGATCCGAGGTCCCGGAGGCCCTGAGTCCAGAGTCCTGCGGGGTCCGCTGGGCCTGCAGCCTGACAGATGAGGCTTTGCCACACGCTTGACCTTGAGGGGTGCAGACTCAACTGAGGCGCCCCCAAAGGCAGTCCCGGGGGCACGCCTCACCTGCAACCTGCAGATTTAGTGCCTGCCAGACGGAATCAAGTGCGAGCAGCAGTTCAGGGGGCGCTGACTCGCAGACATTGGGTGCACGCGTCCCGTGACAGTGACAACAACACCTGGCTTTGTTGACGATGCCTGACCCCCGGAGCACCCGCCACGTTTTTACGAGTGACCTACGTGTCCCTGGTGGCTCAGTTGGTAAAGAATCTGCCTGCAATGCAGAAGATCCCTGTTCGATTCCTGGGTTGGGAAGATCCCCTAGAGAAGGGATAGACTACCCACTCCAGTATCCTTGGGCTTCCCTAGTGTCTCAGCTGGTAAAGAATCCGCCTGCAATGTGGGAGACCTGGGTTCGATCCCTGGGTTGGGAAGATTCCCTGGAGAAGGGAACAGCTACCCACTCCAGTATTCTGGCCTGGAGAATTCCATGGACTGTATAGTCCCTGGGGTCGCAAAGAGTTGGACACGACTGAGTGACTTTCACTTTCCTGTATCAGAAGCTGGATATCATGCGTGGGTGACAGCGGAGGTGTGTTCATATGTGGGGAAGTCATGACATTAAGGAAAGGCTTCAGGACAAACGAGATGGGGCATTTCTGCTCTAGGCTTCAGGCAGTGGGGGCAAAGGGTGGATTCTGTAACTGACAGACGCGGCTTCTCTTTTTGTGAACTGGGGTGGCCAGATGTAAAGGCCTGGGGAAGCCCGCACCATCCAGGTTTGACAGGGCGGACGGAAGTGGCCCCGGCTGCGGAGGTGGGATGAGGTTCCCAGACCTTGCTGGCCATCAAGACTGGCCTGTGGAGAAGGAAGCCCTCCAGCTGGTGTGGACTCGCTGGGAAGGGCAAGAGGGCTTTCTGGCCCACGCAGGCCTGAGCGTGGACCAGCGCTGGCTCTGGTCCCCTCCTGTCTGTGGTGGGGCAGGTCACTCCCAGGGCCTATTAAATACACCAGGTGACGCCCACACGGCAAGGATGGCCAACTCAGACCACAACAGGATCAAGGTTGGAGTCGAGAGAAGACGATGACGGGGGAGATCAGAGACAGACATGAGCCTTTGTTTTGCAGAAGAAAATGTGTGAGGTCAGGGCTGCAGGGAAGGAACACTTTACTCCAATCTTTGCAGCAGTGACCCATGGGTGGGACGGGCCAGGTCCCACCGTGGGTCCTGGGGGCTGGTTCCACAGGGCCGAAGGCTGCTGGGCTGGGCACTGGAAGGCCACTGTAGAGCTCAGCTCTGGGGGCACACGGGGTCACTGGAGAACCAGGCAAGGTCTGCAGGCATCCAGAAGCCAAACTCGGCACCTGGGGAAGACCAGCCACGCGACAGCAGTGTCTGTGATCACAGTGGCGACAGGGCCAGCACCCGCAGCGAGGGCTCATTTGCCCTCACGTAACTGAAGGGGTGTCAGGGAAGGCTGGCTGCCCCAGCAGTTCAGCCCCTGATACAGGGGCCAGGGCCGCCTTACCCCAGTGAGCAGAGACACTGCAGTGCGATGCATTGCCCATGTGACGTGACTAGCACGCTGTCCTCAACAATGTTTGCTGGGGATTTTGTGTGTGTGTAATTTTTTCTTTCTTCCTTCCTTTTTTAAAAAACATTTTATTGGAGTATAGTTGATTTACAATGTTGGGTTAGTTTCAGGTGTACAGCAAGGTGTATCAGTTACACATATACATACATCCACTCTTTTTTAGATTCTTATCCCATATAGGTTGTTACAGAGGGCTGAGTAGAGTTTCCTGTGCTACACAGTAGGTCCTTATTTGTTATCTATTTTATATATAGTAGTATGTATATACTACTATATACAGGGGCTGTGTATATAGTATACACAGTATAGTATAGTATACAGTATATGTGTATATAGCCCGTATATGTCATGGGCTTCCCAGGTGGCTCAGTGGTAAAGAATCCACCTGCAATGCAGGAGACGCAGGTTTATCCCTGGGTCAGGAAGATCCCCTGGAGGAGGGCATGGCAATCCATCCCAGTATTCTTGCCTGGAGAATCCCAAGGCCAGAGGAGCCTGGCGGGCTACAGTCCACAGGGTTGCAAAGAGTCGGAGAGGACTGACGTGAGGGAGCACGCACACGCGTGTGTCACTCTCTCTGTGTGTTTTACAGGAAAACTTGGCCTTCCTCATCCTTTCTCGACCTTTATTTTCTAATTCAGCGTGAGCCAAGCAATGGGCTTTTGGTGATCGATCCACAGACAGGTCACTGCTAAATAGCTGGACTCTGTTATATACACCAGGAAAATCCCCAATAGCATCAGAGCTGATGTTTACTAAGTATTTCTGACGTGTTAGCTGTTGGGCCGAGCACTTATCTGGTTTCACCCTGACAATACATGGTGGGGTAGGTCCTGCCACCGTCCCCCTCATTTTATTTTATTTTTGGCTGTGCTGGGTCCTTATTGCTGCATGGGCTTTCATCTAGTTTCAACAAGCAGAGGCTACCCTCTGGACGCAGCTTCCACGCTCTGGAGCACCGGCTCAGTAGTTAGGGCACCCGTGCTGGGTTGCTCCACAGCAGGTGGGATCTTCTCAACCAACGGATCGAATCCACATCTCCTGCATTGGCAGGCGGATTCTTTACCCCTGAGCCACCAGAGAAGCTGCCTTCCGTTGTTTTAAAAGGTGAAGAAAGTCTTGCTGGGTCCCTGACCTGTGACGGCTAAGTGGTTGCCTCCGGTGGTCATGGCCTGAGCTCTTCCTCTGGGCTCTGCTGCCTCCCAGATAAGGACACTTGACCCCGTCTAGACAGGCATCCCCTGGGTTGTGGGGTTCCAGCTCTGTCCCCGACACCCTGCCTGTCTGCTCTCTGCAGCCATCTCAATACCGGGTGGAGGGTCAGGTGTGAGTCGCTTTGCAGAATCTCGAGCTGTACCACCCAGGGTGGAGGGCAGCACAAGCCACAGACAGGTGTTCAAATTACTCAAAAGAAGTCCAGCTCCTCCAGACACATCACCCAGGTCGAGTGCTGACTGGTGATCGAGAACATCTCTATCACTGGTCTCGAACGCGTTCATCTTTGTAGAGGAAAAGCGCTGATCTTGACAATCTGGCCGGGTCCGGAAGATCCCCCGGAGGAGGGCATGGCAACCCGCTCCAGTATCCTTGCCTGGAGAATCGCAGGAGCCTGGCAGGGTACAGTCCATGGGGCCACAAAGAGTCAGACATGACTGAAGCGACTGAGCATGCATGCAGACAATCTGGCCATTTTTCTCTCAATTTTTTTTTTTTTTTACCAAAAATTACTTGGGAATGAAGAGAAAGGAAATCACCAGTGCACTCAGTGTGTCTGTGGGGGTGTGGGCATGGGGTGGCGGTGGAGGGGCTGAGCTAACGGAAGGCAATGCAGATGCCAGCACTCAGGACAGCCGGCTCCCCAAGGAGTTGGGTCCTGGGGGACCTGTCACTGTGGGTGCAATGACGTCACCTGAGCATTGCAAACGCGGGTAGTGGGTGAGGAGCAAAGGGCAGGGCAGGTCTCAAAGACCCTTCAGGAACCTTGGGGCTGAGTGAGAGGCACCCGGACTGGATCTGGACCACCTTCCTTAAAGAAACCCTTCTTGCTGCGGTGGGTCCCTCATGCACTGGGGGGGGGGGTTGGGGGGGTGGGCTACAGGATGCAGACGCACTCCACTGCCACCAGCTGCATTTGGGGTCTGGCAGGGACGGTCCAGCGGGCTACCAAGGGGGTGACGAGGTTAATGGGTTGGATTCCCAGAAAACACCGCTTTAGTAAATAACCACAACGTTTCTGACTGGCTTTCAGCTCCATTGTGTGGTCACCAGGGGCAGACACGGGAGCTGTGACCGGACGCCCCCCAGGTCCTTGCCCATCGTTGAGGCAGGATGGACGATATTCTGGGATGAGGTCAGGAGTGGTCCTGCGGTGATTCTGGCCTCGGCCTTCCCATCTCCGCAAACACGGCTTTCTCTGGATAAGACATTGGGGTGAGGGGGTGATGAACGGCCTTTCCCAAACGCCCACACAGCGTCAAGTCTCACGCGTTCATTTTTATGGGAAACCCACCCCCAAATGTTAAAGGGCCAAGAACTTTCTGAGTGCTCGTCACCCTGCTCCTTTCAGAAACATCTATTTGCTCCCCCCACCTCACGGGGTGGGGAAGGATTTTTTTCAATGGTGATTTTAAAGGAGATTTTTGTAGCCAAGTATACTGGAGTGAAGGAATGTCCTTAGGGAGGACGAGGGGAAATTGGAGGAGACCCACCCGGCTTTAACGGTGACCCAAGGGGACAGGAAGAGGCAAGAAAAGTGCTAGCTAGCAGCAAGGAATTTCCCAAGTGTCTTTTGGCCTCAAGCAAAACAGGAACTGGGAGGGGAGGCATGGTAGAGGGGGCTGGAACAATATGTTAGGAAAACAGAGGGGCTTCCTCTCTCGGCAGGGGGAGACCCCGGCCCGCTGCGAGCCCCGCACGCATGCCTTCTCCCCCGGCCGCGTTGCCAAGGGGTCCGGGCTCGGGATGGACAGAGAGGAGGAGGACCAACAAAGACCTATGGCTATTTATTCCTTAATTACCGAAAGCTTTTAAGAAACTGGCCACTGTAAATTCCACACGCGGAGGAGAGCAGGAGGGGACGAACAAGGATTTATGCTCACGGGGCAAAGACAAAATAAATATCCTGCCTGACTTTGGATCGATATTATGAGTGTTTTTGCCAACCTGCGGGGTGCTTTATGAGCTCAGAGGAACAGAAGAGGATCATTATTAATTAAATAAAGTCAACTGTATTAGGCTTATTACAGTCAAGTGTGCCAGGCGGCAGGTGTTGGCAGCAGGTGGCTGTGGGGCCAGGGGCCGGCCTGGGGAAGCCCAGGAGTGCCATCCCTTGCTCAGGTGTAGGCCCAGGACACGCGGGGGTCCGTGCGCCGGTCTCCCCCCCACATCTCAGGCTGAGGTCCAGGTGGAGGCCTGGGGCCTTCGCGGCGGTGTGGTCACGAGCACCAGAAGCCTCCCAGCCCCTGCCTGTTTGGAACTCGACCAGGCTAAAGGGGAAAACATCCCAGGATACAAGCAGGGAGGCAGATACAACGACATCCCTCTAAACCTCGGAGGCAACCTATGGGGATATTGCTTCGGAACCTCCAAGCAGGAATAAAGGAGCAGTCAGGCTGGGTGACCGGCTTGCACCGGCCTGGGAGTAAGAAGGCATTAGGTGAATTCATGAACAAACACTGGCTCAACCCCACAACTTGTCAGGAGTCTGTGATGTGTCGGTGCTCTCAGAGACCCCAATTTCCTCCTGGAGAGAAGGTTTAAGGCCCCCAGGGGCATCTGCTCTGGAGGTAAATGATGGACGGCAGGTCCTCGCTGTCACCTGGGGACTGGGTGAGCTCCGCACCGTTGCCCCAGACATGTCCCCTCTCATCGGATCTACGCAAAGGAATGCCTTCACTGAGCTTTCCGTTTGGACAAATCCATCTGTACATCAAGTAGCACCCAGGGCAGCCACCCACTCACAGCTTTCAACCACCTCACTGACGCCCACAGACGTGGCCAGGATGCAGCTGACAGGCCTCTCCGACATACAGATGCTGTCCCGCCGCTATCAGACCTGGACCCGCAGAGGTGGAATCACTGAGCTCTTCCCCAGGCAGCCCACCGAGGGTCTTAAATGCTGGCCTGCTGCGAGCGACCTGCACTGCTTTCGCAGGCTCCATTCATGGGAAATTCATCCCAGAAGGAAAGAAAATGGCTGATGTTTACTTGCTGGTTCCTGGAGTCGCAGCCCACCTGTCTCAAATCTGTCACTGACCATTCAGGAGGCCACCTGGTTAGCAAAGGTGGGTGGGGGCGCTGTCTTCCGGGTGCAACGCGGGGCAGAGCTGGGGGGAGTTAGTGAGGAGCCCAGAGGCCAGGTTTGGGGGCAGGTGGACATGGTGACCAGGCAGTGCGAGAACGCTGACAGCCAATTTAGAGAAAGTCTAACTCTTAAGGCCATCACTTTTGAAAGCATGTGATCCTAGCAGAAAAAGGCAAAACATCAGATTTGTTCCAGAAGCAGATGAAGTATTTTCAACATTTTTTCAAGTTTTTAAGTTCTCAGTATTTTTATCAAAAATATTTTTTTAAGTTTCAACCTTTCCCCCTATTTTCTAATCTGTCGTGAAATAAGGCCACAAAACACGGGGAGTGAAAAGGAGACCTCGCCGTATCACCCCTCCTCCACCCACTCCCTCTCTTCTTGTCTCTGTGCTTCCTCCTTGTCATTTCTACTCACAGGCATATTTCATCTCGCTGGGATTTTAGTACAGACACCTCTATTATTCTGTGCAAAGCTAGTCTGACAAATTAAGTTTGTGAGTTAATTTGCAAATTGAGTGTGTGTTTTCACACAGTCACCCTAACTGAGCTGCAGAAGCCACGCACACCCTGGATGTTTCTGTAGCCCCACATTAGGAAAAATGCAGACAACCGTTCAAAAGCATAAATCCCGATAAGTCTGTGCCAAGCAAGAGGGAGCCCGAGCCAGTGAAGCGAGGCGGTCCTAGACTCCGCGTAATGTGGCGTGAAACGGGACGCACCTCGGTGGTGCTCGCGTCAGCCCTGGTGCCTGGACCCCCATCACAGCGAATTAAGTTCACCATAACATGGCTGATGGGACCGTCTTTGGAACATATCACATCATAAACAGATAAGGGAAGAGAAATGGCCCTTTTCCTCCGCTCGTAATACTATAAAATGGATATAAGCCTTTGCCGGGTGTGCACCAGTGCCCCTTAAACACCAGGGAGCCAAAGCTCCACGGCTCTTAAAGGAGAAACTGAGGGACAGAATGCAGTGAGGCAGAGGGCCAAGCGTGACCCGGTGACTGCTGGCTAAGTGGTCATTAAGCAGAGAGAGACAGAGGCTGCAGGTCACAGAGCGCCAACACATTTGGAAAGTGATGGGGAGGTCTGAGTAGGTTTCTAGTAAAAACTGCCAAGTGGTTTTAAGAACTACAGTTCTTGGTAATATTATTATTTTTTTTAAGAAACAAGACAAATGATTCTGAACAGCAAAGAATCTTAATTTTCCTTTTAGTTTTTTTCTGGGGGGTGGCGGAAGGGGACTGGAGGAAGAAGAATCACATGGTTCCTCAATGGGGAAACAAACAAAACAATAATAACAACAACAAAACAGATATTAAAAGAGGAAAAGCATTCCAGAAAGTCTGCAAATGGATGAAGGCATTTAAAACATACGTGCATGTTATTTTTTTTTCTCAAACTATGAAAACATAGAAATGTGCTGAAAGATACTAACGCGATTGGGGGGCAGTTTGATCCGCACTCACAGTCCTTACAGTGGGGATGGTCTGCCAGCAGCTGCTCACACCTGGCAAGATGAATTCCATTCCAATGTAACGACAGCAAAATTTTATTAAAGACTAGATACCCCTCTTAGAGAAGATCCAACACATGAATAATGCTGGTTTTTCATTCTCAACTAATCTTAAATGTTCAGAACATCAGACCCCAATCTACACATCCATTAGGTAGTATTTTTTTTTTTTTTCTGAATTTGGTTGTGACGGGGTGGAGCTGATCACAAGAATTATGCATCAGAAGTAATGTGAATGTGTGAATTCACAAAGTGAATAAGGAAAGTGAGTAAGGAAAGCATTATTATTAAACAAGATAAATCCTTTCCTTAAAATCACCAAACCTCTATCTAATGGGATCAGGACGCAGAAACAGGGCAGATGTTTTATTTTTCACAATTGACACAGAATTCAACTTGCCCAGTGGCACTGTCTTTGATAGTAAGACATTAAGACATTAAAACATTGGTGACACAGGATTCTATCTGCTCAGCTTTTTCCTGGAGAGGGAATCTTAGAACAGTGGCACAAGGAAGACCTCAAGGGTTCACTAGCCCAGGGCTGGCTCCATGGGGGTGTAAGTTCTGCAGCTGGACCTTGAGCTCAGAAGGGGCCTTTGCTTAGTTTTAATGGTCTATGGTTGCTGCCTTGAGATTCTTGATAATTACTGGACAGGGGCCCCCCAGTTTCATTCTGCACTGAGCCCCATAAATTCTCTAGCTGGCCTGGGATGGGCCAGTTGCTTTCAAGTATTGCTGGTGGCAAAGCTATCACCAATTCACTGTAGTGAGGTTTCCATAAAGCTCGATTTTTTTTAATTTTTAAGGCAGTTGTCTGATGCTACATTCTTTCTGCCTTCTGGATGCTAACATGTGCTTTCACAGAATCACTATGATGGTAAATGATTTATTAACTTGGCCAAGTTAAGAACCAGCTACTACTCCACATCTATCCCCTCAAAACATTTGAAACCTTACTTAACTGGGAAATCCCATCTGCCCAGCCCCTTCCTGTGGATGGTTTTGTTCAGGGCAGGACCACTCACTGAGGCAGCTAGGGGACTAGGGCAAGTCTCTGCTCCCAAGACCACACTCTTCCAGTCTGTCCTCCTGCATTAGGATGCTTGAGAGACTTTTAAAAAAGCCTTTTAGAAAAAAAAGGATTTCATTGAGACAGTCAATACTCTAAGTTTAAATGTGTCAAAAATCCAGACTCTGGGAAAATCATATGGAGGATCCTCAAAAAATTAAAAAGACTTGCTGCAGGGTCCAGTACATGGCTCAAGAAGCAACAGTTAGAACCAGACATAGAACAAGGCTGGTTCAGAACTGGGAAAGGAGTATGAGAAGGCTGTATATTGCCATCCTGCTTATTTAACTTCTATGCAGAGTACATCATACAAAAGGCTGGACTAGATGAATCACAAGCTGGAATCAAGATTGCCAGGAGAAATATCAACAACCTCAGATATGCAGATGGTGGTGGCAGTTTTGTCGCTAAGTCATGTCCAACTTTTGGGACCCTATGGACTGACTGTAGCCTGTCAGGCTCCTCTGTCCATGGGATTCTCCAGGCAAGAATACTGGAGTGGGTTGCCATTTCCTCTCTCAGAGGATCTTCCTGACTCAGGGATTGAACCAGGGTCTCCTGCATTTCAGGCAGACTCTTTACTGACTGAGCCATGAGGGAAGACCCACTAAAGAGATATTTCCAAGTGGAGATGTCAGGGATTGAACCGGGGGCCTCGTGGATACTAAGCATGCTCTCTACCACTGAGCTACTCCCCCAGTGTGATATGCAGATGGTATAACTCTAATGGCTGAAAGTGAAGAGAAACTAAAGAGCTTCTTCATGAGGGTAACAAAGAAGAGTGAAAAAGCTGGTTTAAAACTCAACACACAAAAAACTAAGATCATGGCATCCAGTTCCATCATTTCATGGCAAATAGAAAGGGGCAAAGAGGAAGCAGTGACAGATTTTCTTTCCTTGGGCTCCAACATCACTGTGGACAGTGACTGCAGCCATGAAATTAAACAACACTTGTTCCTTGGAAGAAAAGCTATGACACACCTAAACAGCATATTAAAAAGCAGAGACATTACTTTGCCAACAAACGTCCGTCTAGTCAAAGCTATGGTTTTTCCAGTGGTCATGTATGGATGTGATAGCTGGACCATAAAGAAGGCTGAGCGCCAAAGAATTGATGCTTTTAAACTGTGGTGTTGGAGAAGACTCTTGCGAGTCCCCTGGGCTGCAAAGAGATCCAACCAGTCAATCCTAAAGGAAATGAACCCTGAATATTCATTGGAAGGACTGATGCTGATGCTGAAACTCCAATACTTTGGCCATTGGATGTGAAGAACTGACTCACTGGAAAAGAACTTGGTGCTGGGAAAGATTCAAGACAAAAGGAGAAAGGGGACAACAGAGGATGAGATGGTTAGGTAGCATCACCAACTCAATGGATATGAGTTTGAACAAAATCCAGGAGACAATGGAGGACAGAAGAGCCTGGCATTTTGCAGTCCATGGGGTCAAAAAGAGTCAGACACAACTTAGCGACTGAACAACAACAACAACCAGCAATTCCAATTCTGGGTTTATAGCCAGAAGTATTGAAAGAAGGTTCTTGAAGGGATCTTTGTACCCCTGTATTGATAGCAGCGTTACTCACAACAGCCAAAAGGTGCAACTGAAAACGTCATCAACAGAGGAACAAAATGTAGTCTATCTACGCAGTGGAATATTACGCAGCCTTGAAAATGAAGGGAATTCTGATATAGACTGCAACATTTATGAACCTTGAGGACATGAGGCTAAGTGAAATAAGCCAGTCACAGATAGATATTGTACGATTCCTCTTACGTGAGGTTCTGAGAGCAGCCAAATTCAGAGACAGAAGATAGAAGGGTGGCTGTCAAGGGCTGGGAGGGGGCAGGATTTGGTGTTTCATGGGGACTGAGTTTTGGTTTGGGAAGATGAAAAAGTTTTGGAAAGAATGGTGGTGATGGCCCCATGACAATGTGAATGTACTTACTGCCACTGGACTGTACACTTAACGTTGGTTAAAATAGTCAATTTTATGTTATATGAATTTTCCCACAATTAAAGATAAAATCCAGAATCTGAGTGTTCTCTTACTTCCTCACATGGACACCACTGTGTGAGTCTCTGACGTTTCGTGCCTGCGTTTTGACGGCTCATATTATTATATCCCAGGAACTTAAAATTGACATAATATTATTACTGATACTAATCAGTGTGGTCCATATTTGGTTTTCCTGTGGCTCAGATGGTAAAGAATCTGCCTTCAATGCAGGAGATGCAGGTTTGATCCCTGGGTCAGGAAAATGCCCTGGAAGAGAGCATGGCAATCCACTTCAGCATTATTGCCTGGAGAATTCCACGGGCTAAAGAGCCTGGCAGGCTACAGTCCATGGGGTTGCAAAGAGTTGGACACGATTGAACGACTAACACTGTCACTTTAAAATGATCTCCAAATGTCCTCCAGAGTTGAATTTTTCTTCCAGTTCCTAAGTCAGTCAATGAGGATGTGATGCAATTGGTCACCCCATTCCTTCCATCTCTAACAACAGTCCCTCCAAATTCTCTCCCCACACTTTGGGCTTTCATTACATTGATTGTTTCAAGCACTCCAAGCTATTTCTACTGTAGAAGGTCCCCCACCCTGTTTTGTCTGATTCTTCAGGTCACATATTTTCCTTGAGAACACTACACAGATGCGAGGTTCACCCCCATCACATCAGGGGGTGCAGCGTGGGGGCGGTCCCCAATGCCGAGCCTGAGCACAGGGCTAAAGCAGGAGCCCCCAGTCCTGTCCTCTGTCTGGAACCTTCTTCCCCTGAAAACCAACAAGTGATCTGGAGGCAGATACCTTGAGCAGGTGAGTCTCCTGTTCCTCTAGATCTTACCGCAGGTGCTGCGGCATCACTTGGTGATCCCTGATCAGTGATTACCTTCTCAAGGTGCGAGATAGAGCCTTCTCCCATTCTCTTATTCTTTCCGTTAATGAGTTGGCATTTTCTGTAAAGAAGAGGTACCCCCTTCCCCCTGCCCGCCTTTCTGGAGTATCACTGTAGACCCTTAGACCTTAAAAAACAAAGTGTGTCATATAAACTATCATCAACGTTAGGTTTTTTGATTCTTAAATTGTTCTTGGTTTGGCCAGCGGGAGCCCCTGTGTGCAGCCCACTGTGCTATGTGACACGTCAGCCTTTACCCCTGTCGGTCTCCCGCTTCCTGGCACAGCAGAGTCTTCTAGGTCCATCCTACTTTCTCAGATCTGGTGTGAGACATTTCCTTAAGCATTCTTGATTCCTTTTCAGGGAAGTCACCATTCATTTTCCTTTCTTTTGTAACTTAAAATTTGAGATAATTGTAGATTCACATGTATTGGTGGTGGTTTTGTTGCTCAGTCATGTTCGATCTTTTTGACCCCGTGGGTGATCTTTTTGACCCGCCAGGCTCCTCTGTCCATGGAATTCTCCAGGCAAGAATACTGGAGTGGGTTGTCATTTGCTTCTCCAAGAGATATCGCCGACCCAGGGATTGAACCTGCGGCCCCTGCAGTAGGAGCTGGACCGCTAGGCAAGTCCCAGTTCTACAAGGAAATGCCCAACTGTTTTCCAGAGTAGAAGAAATCAGAATTTCAAAACAATAGTTGATGAAAACCAGATTTTATTATGAAAAAGGCACTGGGAGGGCCTTCTGAGTTAGAGGAACACAACATTCCTGTGTTTGAAGAGAACACGGTACCCTGGGGGCTGAGGCCAGCCTCTGTCTTCACCCCCGCTGACACTCCTGGGCAGACGGAGAGGCACAGGTTAGTTTCAGAAAGTAGATGGAACATAAAAATGAGCAGACACACAAACGTGTGTGTGTGTGGAAAGCATGGCTGAAGAGACAGGATGCAGGGAAGAAAAAGTGGGTTCATGGGGACTTGCCTGGTGGTCTAGTGGCTGAGAATCAGCTCTGCCAGGCAGGGGACCCAGGTTTGATCCCTGGACATGGAACTGAGGCCCTACATGCCGAGGAGAACCTGAGCCTGATGGGTGCAACTACTGAAGCCTGCGCACTCTGGAGCCCATGGGCCACAACTAGAGAGTCCGTGTGCTGCAGTGAGGATGCCACGTGCTGCAAGAAGACCAGACGCAGCCAAAGAAACAAATACATATATATCTTTTTTAAAAGTGGCAGCACTTCTCTGGTGGCTCACTGGTAGAGAATCTGCCTGCCAATGCGGAAGACATAAGTTCGATCCCTGACTGGGGAAGATCCCACACGCCTCGAAGCAACTAAGCCTGTGCACCACATCTGTGAACCTGTGCTCTAGAGCCTGGGAGCCACCATTACTGAAGCCTGAGTGCCCTAGAGCCCGTGCTTCGCAACAAGAGAAGCCACCGCAACGAGAGGAGCCCCAGCTCCACGCAACTAGAGAAAAGCCTGAGCGGCAATGAAGACCTAGCACAGCCAAAATAAATAAATTAAAGTGGGTTCATGGGTACACTGTGGGCTTCCCTCATAGCTTAGTTGGTAAAGAATCTGCCTGCAATGCAGGAGACCCTGGTTCGATTCCTGGGTCGAGAAGATCCCCTGGAGAAGGGATAGGCCACCCACTCCAGTATCCTTGGGCTTCCCTGGTGGCTCAGCTGGTAAAGAATCTGCCTGCGATGTGGGAGATCTGGGTTTGATCCCTGGGTGGGGAAGATCCCCTGGAGAAGGGAAAGGCTACCCACTCCAGTATTCTGGCCTGGAGGATTCCATGGACTAAGTCCATGGGGTCGCAAAGGGTCAGACAAGACTAAATGACTTTCACTACATATACTCACAAGTGAGGATTGAGTTTACAAGGGGGTCACAAAATGTGTAGCCCTACCTCTGCCAGTTTCCCGTAGAATAAAGTGATGGAAATAACACAGATCTGAACACTGGAAGCTGCACTGCAGAAATGCTGGCTGCTCAGCACCATCCAGGGTCTTGGCCCAAATGGGGCCCCTGGGTCTCCTGGCAAAGCCATGTCTTCATTTCTACACCGCCTCCCCGCCCTTCCCGAGTCTCTCCGGGGCACATTTGGAAATTATTTAAGAAGATAAAATGCCTCTAATCTGTTACCCGTTATAAGACACATGTGAATATTATTTTCTAATTTGTGACTCGAGTGTGTGTCTCAAACACCAGAGAGATGTAATTGAAATAATTATGCCTACTCCTGAATATTTCTATCATGCTCCCAAAATAAGAGGGTGGATGTGTCCTCCTTGCGTGATATGCCCGGGGGTTGAATGGATCCTTGAGAACATCAAAGTGCTGGACAAGAATGACCACAACACTGCAATTTCCAGCCCGTCCGGCGGCGGCCTAAGCAGCTGGGGCCCCGGGGCACACAGCAGCTGAGTGGAGAAATGGGGAGCAGCGGGGTTTCCTGGCAAATCTGGACTCTTCCCTGTAACCCGCTGGCCCCAAACTCCCCGACCCAAGTGACTCATTTGTAGCGGGAGCGCTGTGGTGTGAGGCATAAGCCTGATTTACAACATGAGCGGCGTGGATTTTTTTTTTTTTAAATCCAGTTATAGTGCGACTTGAGTGACTAACTCCTGAAAATTGGTAATTTCTTGGTGGTTAGCAGTAGCAGGTCCACCAATGAGAGGCGAGGCGTGCTAATAAATTTATAGGGCATTATATGCCAATTAGACGTTGTCAGCCATTCAGAAGGCAGGGCCACCAATCAGGCTATCATTCTACAAACGCACCCTTTATCACGGACACTCTTGCAATTCAATCCCTCTTTATGTGTTTGAAAAGCAGCATATTAATGCTGACTGTACAGGAATCTAATTTTCAGAGGCCCTTCCTGGTTAAACAACCTCCTCTTTCTTCTCTGAAAACTCCTCTTTGTCCTCCGGTGGGAAACCAGGACTTGACATGAGCATGAAATCTACAAGGGACAAGACTCCTTCCAGACTCTGGCTTCCCCACCAGACACAAGCCCTCAGGAACCTCAGTCAGGGTTACTGGAATCAGTGTTAGCCAGTCAGGCACCACTCAGTTGTATGCTGGCACCCAAGGCCTCGTGGGCATCCACGTTCCGCCTCATGATCATTGGACGGTACCTCTGCTGGAACACGGTCCTGCTAACCGGGGGACCAGGAGGGACTGAGGTAAATTCATCCTTTCTGGAACAGCGAGGAAACACCATGGACGCTTGCTCTTTACATTAAAGCAGTTGACTGGACTGACTTTAAGTTTGTATGTTTTTCTTTGAAGGAAAAAAAAAATTCAGAGAAGTGCATGCTCTTTGAGAAAAGAGCCAATCTGTAGAAAAGTACAAAGTGGGACTTCCCTGGTGGTCTAGCGGTTAAGAATCCGCCCTGCCAAGGCAGGGGACACCGGTTCAATGCCTGGTCCGGGAAGATTCTACGTGACTTGAGGCAAGTAAACCTGTGTGCTGCAACTACTGAGCCCGCATGCCTAGAGCCTATGCTCTGTATAAAGAGAAGCCGCTGCAATGAGGAGCCCGTGCAAAGCAAGGAAAGCCAATAAATAAATTAATAAAATAAAAATAACTGAAGCAATAGTTTAAAAACACGTACAAAGTGGGCGTGGCCACTGTTGCCCGTGTCAGTGGTCGGGCTTGCCCCCTTTCCTCCTGGACATTTCCTGCTCTGCACAGCACCCCAAGTACAGTCTGCACCCCTTCTTTTGCAATTCCCTGAAGTGACGGATGTCAACTCCCTTCCAACTCTGTACTTTGAAACACAGAATCCAACCCCCGCCCCAGTTGAAGTGAGTTCTTTGAATGTGATTTGATTACACCACCACCTAATGGCCTGTGAAGCATTCATTCTTTCAAGAAATAGCAATTGAGCGCTCACTAGGAGTGAGGCACTGCACTGCGTCAGGTTCTGGCTACAGGTGAGTAGAGTCAGGCAGATAAACAAATGCCTCACAGTGGGAAGAGACCTACGTCTGTGCTGTGGACTGTGGTAAAGCAGTTCACGGAAGCCAAACACGCTGAATGTGAGAGAGAATCCATTTGTTCTTGGTTTTCAATTCTGCGGACAGCCCTGGATTCAGTTTACAAAACTTAAAGTGTAGCTAAAACCAGATGAGAAAAGAACACTACTTCCTGGAGCTTAAGAACAGAAAATATATCACTAAATCTTGGAGCATCTAAAACTTGTGATCTGGGCTTCTCTGGTGGCTCAGATGGTAAAGATTCTGCCTGCAGTGAGGGAGACCCGAGTTCTACCCCTGGGTTGGGAAGATCTCCTGGAGAAGTATTCTTGCCTGGAGAATCCCATGGGTAGAAGAGCCTGGAGGGCTACAGTCCATGGGGTCGCAAAGAGTCAGATACGACTGAGCGACTAACTCGCACACACACACACACACACACACACACACGCACACACACAGATACGACTGAGCGACTAACTCGCGCACACACACACACACACACACAATCCCATGGATAGAAGAGCCTGGAGGGCTACAGTCCATGGGGTCGCAAAGAGTCAGATACGACTGAGCGACTAACTCGCACGCACACGCACACACACACACACACACACTTTGGAAATGCTGGCTCACTGACACGTGTACCAGCAGCGGCTGCCGCGCGCGCGCGCGCACACACACACACACACACACACACACACACACACTCTGGAAATGCTGGCTCACTGACACGTGTACCAGCAGCGGCTGCCGTTTCAGGACGGTGTCAGAGAGTGGGACACTGGGCCAGAAACCACACGTGCTCCTTGCTGAGCGGTCCTGAGGTTTACCAGCAGAGCTGGGGCCACCTGACCACTGGAGTCACAGAGGCCTGCACAGCACTGTTCAGAGAGATCCAGTTCCCTGCACAGGAGATCGGAATGTGCCTTTCAGGCAGAAGGATGCTTCTGAACTGAAGATATTTAGAAATTAACAAATGCAGGAGAAGGCTTTCTCTGAATGACCTGTATCTGCCTACAAGCAGGTCCTCCATAAAAAAGAACTTCATGGCCGTAAATCCCCTCCCTGGGAGTTTTACCAACCAAAGAGGGACTCTTACCCCAGAAGTGATGAGAAGTTGGCACCACACCCATACAAACTTTGTCACAAGTTCATGGCTCCCATCTGGTCTCCTAGGGACCCATTTATCTTTCCTAAAAGTTGTTGCTTCTCCCGTAAGCAGTATTTCTTTGCTTCCCTTTCCATCATGAAGATGACTGGTGTTTAAGCTCTCAAATCTCACCATCCTTTTTGTATTCGCATCTTTCCCAAATGCCCGATGTATGCAAAAGTAAAAATGAATATATTTACATGCCTTTTCTCCTGTTAATCTGTCCGTGGTCAGTTTAATTCACAGGCCCCCACACACTGCACCTAAGAGTGTAGAGGAAATGTGTTGTTCCCCTACCCCAAGCCCTCCCCACTGCTTGTGGAGGGGTGCTGAGACCTGGCAAGGCTGGGACCCAGGAGAGGGTGACCAGCATGAGTGAGGCCCCAAAATGAAAGGACACTAGAGAAGCTCCCTGCCTTTCCGGAATGGCTATCACGGAGGCCGAGCCACTCTCTTGCTCCAGTGGGGAATCTGCCCGATCAGCACATCAATGGACTGGACAACCAGGCCTTTGTGACCTGTCCCTTGGGCTGGGGGGACACTGAGCATGTCTCACATGCCTTCCTGAACCCTGGTGTGGGCTTGGTGCGGATGCTTTATCTGACTTGCTACCTCCAGTCACTTGCCTTCTGTGAAGGCTGACCAGCCCTTGAGGCCTCTGCACACCTTCCAGCAGAAGGGGGGTCTCAATTGTGCAGGATGCCTGTAATACCCCTTCTCCACAAAGATGATGGGCCTCCCTCCCACCTCCGTCTGGACCATTCTAGGGTCCTGGATAATGATTAATCAGTCTGGGCTAACTGAAGCCCCCTCCCCCGGCTCGGTCCTTCATGGACAAAGAGGATGGCTATGTCTCTTCTGGTCACCTAACAGACGCCCCTCTGCACCTCGCAGGGACACAGAAGAGAGCCTTTGGAGGCTGGTGATCAGGTGATCACGTCTGGGAGGATCCCTGTCCAGAACCTCAAAAGGTCCTGTCCCCACCCCCACCCCCACTTCAGCAGGAACCGCCCAGCAGGTAAAAGGCAGATGCTCTGAAGGACAGTGTAGTCTTTCCGGGAGGGGGTGTGGGGGGCGCTCCTCTCTCCCGAGGCACACAGACTGACCCCCCCCCCACCTGGGCCCCCTCCCACTCCCACTTCGCCCCTAAACAGCACTGAATGCCCATCCCCTGATGGGCTCCATAATGAGAAGCGCTGTCAATCACAGCTCCATTACCCGGGACAGACTTTCACTTCCTGAAACAATTTATTGGATTCCCAGAAGCAAATGGGCCTTCTTCCTTTTCAGCTCGGTTTTTAGGGAGCTATTCAGAGGGAGTGTGTGTCCCTTCGGTTCCTGCTGGGCGCGCTTTGTTTCCTTCATTTACTCATGAAGACAGTTTCCTGAATTTACCTACCTCCTCTGTCCTGCGTCCCCCACCCCCACCCCCGAGTATTTGCCAAAACTTTTCTCCCCCCACTGGTTCAGTGGCTACACAATACCCACCAGCTGTTTCCAGCTACTGAACCAGGGAGGGAGCCGTGAATTTTATTTGCAGGTTTTTGGAGAGGAGGCAGGGCAGGGTGTGGGGGAGGGGAGAGGGGAGGCACACACTTGAAGAAACTAAAACTCAGGCCGAGAAATAAAGGAACGAGGCTGAAGAATGCGATGTGTCTTGAGCTGGAACTGTGGGGTCCTGGGCTTCCCCCACTCCCTTATTTCCGACCAAGAATTCTATAAAGAATAAAGATGCCCAAGCTCAAGTTGTTGTCTTAGAAGATTTCCAAGATTTCGGGACTGTATTCACACTTCCAAGATCTACGTTATGAGTGACAGCCTGACTGATTTCCAACTGTTTGAAAACACCCACACGACCTACAAGATAAGCGCGCTCGAAGGGTTTCAAAGGTTGGTGTCCCTCCCAGTGATGAGTAGAAAGAGAGGATTTGAAATTACGTAAAATAATATTTTTCTTCTCCTGCTCTTCTTAAGGAATAACATACACCTTGCAACCACACTTGAGCCGAGAGGCCCTACCCTCGAAGCATAAATCAGTTTAACTTTTAACCTGGGAAAACAGGCCGAAGGAGGCAGTTATGTTGTGCCTTCTGAGAGTCACACGTCAATAGTAAATCGGGAGTCGGGGTGGGGTGGGGGCACACGTGAATGCCACTGAGATCCGATCAGGGCAGAATTATGCAGCCACGTAAGAAATAATATCTATTAGGCTAATTTAATCACCGAATACTTTACAGATGAATTAGGATTTAGAATCCAATTATTTCCGACATTCCGACTGTCAGAGCCTGTATCTGAGCAGGAGGGAGAGAAAAGGGGGGAAGAGTAGGGCAGGTTTCAAAGATGCAGTGAACGAACGAAATGGACCCTCTTCTGCTCCCAGGCTGCCGGAAGAGCGGAGACGTGACAACTGCGATCAGGCTTGTTTCGGCCATCACCCCTCCCCGCCGGGCCCAGTGAACCCAGGGCCGGGAAGCGGGATCCGCTATCCCTGACGGACAAGCCATTGTCCGCGGCGGGAGCCCTCCTCCCAGGCTGGCACGCCTTCTCAAAGGAAGCTGGCCGGGCCACATCCTGGGGTGGCCCACGGAGCAGGACTGCTCCCCAGGCCTGGAAAACCACAGGGTGCCCTCGGGGGCCACGGCAGGGGCCTGCCTACCCCTCTTGCGGGAGCATCCTTCCACCACCGGCTCTCTTTAGAGCTGGGTTTCTTTTTCATAATGGTCAGGGCCCGAGGCAGACAGAAATGAGGAAAAAGCAGCAGCTGTGAATGAGTGCTGGGCACCCCCTTCCCGCCCCCTGCTGCCACCTGCCAGGCTCTGGGGTCTACAGTGAGCCAAGACCGCTGGGGACACGGTCAGTGGTTCCAGGTGTGGGGACACAGGGATGGGTAGAAACTGAGGCCCGGCTGTGAGGTCAGCACTAGAGATCTGGCAGCAGCAATGCAAACGAGTAAACAAAACAGTCTCGCAACTGAAATGGGACTGATGAATAGATTTGTCTCAGAGTTCAGAGTCTGCAATTACTTAAATCCAAACAGAAGCTTCCCTAGAGGAAAATGACTGGAAAAATAGATCTGCAACTCTTTTTTTTTTTTTTAGGACAGAAATACATAGGAGGCTTTTGAATCATGGCTGTTTTGCAATTCTCAAAAAGCTCCCATATTCTCATAACAGAGCGGGAATGTTGGGGGGGGATCCTCCACTTAGAATTCATTCCAGAATGATCCTTACAGTGTGAAATGAATGAATGAACCGAGCATTTAAATTTTAATATGCCGGTGGGTCACGGGGCTGGATGTCAAGACTGAATATACTTGTTTAAGTTTATGGCCACCATGCAGACCCCTCCTCTTCAGAAAGACACAACTAACGCAGGTTACGGCCCCTCCCACGGGGGCCTCCCAGCCCTACCATCAATGGGAGGGAAGTTCGGGCTTTACAGACCATGGGCTTTTACGATGGGGGTGCTTCCTGCCCGCCTCAACACACAGGTCGACCCTACAGACGTGGCGAGTCCTGCACGTTTTCTTCCGCCTGGCACACAATGCATGCTTATTATCCTTCTAATTACTGAGCTGGACACCCCCTGCGCCCTCTCCACTAGAACCTTTGTGCGTGTGTGTGTGCACACACGCACACACACATTTATCCCTTAGATTCGTTTAATTGAGCACAAGGCATTACAGAGGATCTCAGAAGAGGCCTTCCTTGTTCTAGGATGATTTATTACAGCTCTTGAGAACACCTGTTCATCAATTTATCCTTTTGTAAAAAGATCAGACTTAATATCCAGTTTCTTTAAAGTACTTATAAAAATTTCCTATGGAATACATTAAGTTAAAAAGACCCACATAATTATAAGAAACTCTACTTCTCTATTTGAGAGTAATTACAAAAAGCTTCTCAAATTAGAGTGATTATTTCTCTCTGTGTATGCATGTACACACACACACACGATTATATGGAATCTCAGTGATACATTCTTAGTAACAGGGGGTGGGGTATTCTCTACGTAGCAAAGGCGAGCTGCTAACTGCTTGAAAATAGTCTCGTCAAAGCAAGGCAACAGGAGAACCACTTGAAGCGTGCAGGCCTCCTTTGATGAGTGCAGACCTAAAAAGTCACTTCTTTATGACCAAACAAAAACTACCCTTTAAACTTTCCCTTAGGAAAAAAGTCAGCCTCCAAAGTCATAATATCAATACGATAGGCCTGTATAGGAAACAACCATGACATGTGACAAACCCAGCTCCCCATACTGATGGCTGCATTAAGGGGAACACATAGGACAATGGAAGGGTTTCCCTTGTGACTCAGCTGGTAAAGAATCCGCCTGCAATGTGGGAGACCTGGGCTCGATCCCTGGGTCAGGAAGATACCCTGGAGGAGGGAAAGGCCACACACTCCAGTATTCTGGCCTGGAGAATTCCATGGACTGTATAGTCCAGGGGGTCACAAAAGAGTTGGACATGACTGAGAGACTTTCATTTCACATAGGCTGACGGAAAACCCAAGACCAAACTTCCTGTCAATCATGGCTTCACCTGTAAACTCACTGAGTCAGCCAGTCTAGAAGGTGAGGCCTCCTTGCTTCTTTCTTTCTTTATTCTTAAAATGTTATTTTATATTGGAGTATGGCTGATGAACAACGTTATATTAATTTCGGGTGCACAACAAAGTGATTCAGTTCTACATACACATTTATCTATTCTTTTCCAAGTTCTTTTCCCATTTAGGCTATTACAGAATATTGAGTCGAGTTCCATGTGTTATACAGTAGGTCTTTGTATGTTAAGATAACCAACAATTCCCTTTGTTGGTCATCCATGTTAAACAAAGCAGTGTGTACATGTTGACCTCAATTTCCTATCCCTTCCCTACTGGTAAACCAAGTTTGTTCTCTGTGAGTCCGCCTCTGGTTTGTAAATACACTCATTGGTATCATTTACTTTAGACTCTGCACATCATATGATATTTGTCTTTCTCTGACTTACTTCACTTGGTATGATAATTCCCAGCTCCGTCCATCCTCTCTTCTTTAAACTTGGTGAGATTCATAATGCAACCACCACTGCAGGTGAGCTGTTTGCCCCGACCCGCCTCTTGGGGATCATCTTCCTTTCTGCCGTGGTGGGTGGAGTGACGCTTCCCCAGCCCTCAGCTGTCTGGATGCCTGGGAAAAGCTCTCCCTCCCTGGGAGATCAAATGGGCAGCGGCCTCGAAGCAGGACCTGGTCCATGAGCCACCGCCACATGCCTAATTAATGACCCTGCTGGTCGCAGCTGGAAGAGCTGAGCTGGGGGTGATTAATTAAATTAGCTGGCAGAGGAAATTACAGTGGAAAAGCCAAAGTTTGATTGCTCCATAATTAACCGCAGTGCAAATAATATCTGCATCTATAACTTCCAGCGATGAGATCAGAAGCCAATTGAATTTGGCACTGATTGAAGCTGTAAATATCCTGTGGTGAAAAATGATAGGTTTGTTCTAGAGGGAAAACTTACAGAAATGGACATCTAGCGAATGTGATCAGGGAAAGGGCACCAGGGGAAACTGCAGGAAGAAGCCTTACCTTTCAAGCTGCCTTTTTCCAACATTAAAACAACCCCCTTTTTTTTTCATATTTCTTTTGGATTAGTGATGAGGCGTGATAGCCCTATACCCTGTTTCTACATTTCAGATTTGACTTCCCAGGCCTGGAACCTACGTGAGGGTTCCATTTCCCTTTCTCGTTGAGGGATTAAAACGCAATCCTCAAATAATTTCATAGGTTGATACGAGGGGATCACTTTCATCTCCCCCAGAAAAGGAATATTCTATTTAGACCATCAAATGCAGGAGCTATTGCTGCTTTTCTGGATAATGACATTTTTTTTTCTTTGTAACAATTTCATGTTCAAAATATGGTTTCATTAGTGATAGGATTCTACTTAAAAGAAAAAAAAGGATTTTATACAGATAATTGCCCTGCACAAAACTGCAGAACTTTCAGCAGATGGAAACATTACATGTTCCACCATCCACATATGTTCACTAGTAAGTCATTTCAAAGCAGAAGTCATGCATTTCTACAGGAAAAGCTCTCGCTAATGACTTGGTGACTTCTGACCAAAAGGAGTGGCATCTGCCTGACAATTGGTCAACATTTTATCCCCATCTTGACACACAGAGACGCTCTTGGTCAAATGGAACAGACACGAGATTAAAAAAGGGACACACAGGGGGTCTGGGATCAGCCGATGCAAACCATCATATATGGGATGGATTAGCAACAACGTTGTACAGTGTCATACAGGGAACTATATTCAACATCCTGTAATAAACCATAATGGGGAGAATATGAAAATACATGTACAACTGAATCACCCTGCTGTACAACTGAAAATAAAACAACATTGTACATCAACTACGCATGCGTGCGTGCTAAGTTGCTCCAGTTGTGACTGACTCTTTGTGACCCTGTGGACTGTAGCCTGCCAGGCTCCTCTGTGTATGAGATTCTTCAGGCAAGAATACTGGGGGGGGGGTTGCCTTGCCCTCCTCTAGGGGATCTACCGAGCCCAGGGATCAAACTTGTGTCTCTTTATGTCTCCTGCACTGGCAGGCGGGTTCTTTATCACTAGCGCCACCTGGGAAGCCCCCAAAATAAACTCCAATAAAATAAATCTCAAAAATGTGACAGACCGTGGCAACATCTTTTAAAATTGGAGTGTAATTGCTTTACAACGTTCTGTTAGTTTCCGCTTATAAAGAAGTGAATCAGCTATATGTATACATATATCCCCTCCGTCTTGAGCCTCCCCCAAGCATCCCACCCCGCTAGGTCATCACAGAGCATTGAGCTGAGCTCCCTGTGTTGTACAGTAGCTTCCCACTAGCTTTCTGTTCTACACACAGTAGCGTATATATCGGAGAAGGCAATGGCAACCCACTCCAGTACTCTTGCTTGGAAAATCCCATGGATGGAGGAACCTGGCAGGCTGCAGTCCATGGGGTCGCTAAGAGTCAGACACGACTGAGCGACATCACTTTCACTTTTCACTTTCATGCAATGGAGAAGGCAATGGCAACCCACTCCAGTGTTCTTGCCTGGAGAATCCCAGGGACGGGGGAGCCTGGTGGGCTGCCGTCTATGGGGTCGCACAGAGTCGGACACGACTGAAGCGACTTAGCAGCAGCGTATATATGTGAATGTTGGAGAGTGGCAACATTTTAAACTCATATATGGTTCAGAAACGCACGCCCTGGAATTTCTCATTTCAGTTTCACAATAGTCTATTGGGTAGACCAGGCACATATTGCTATTCTCAGTTTCCCTTAGTGAGAAAGCTGGGGCTCTGGGTGGTCACCGGTATGGCAGAGTCTGACCCAGCCTCCCTGGCCCCAGCCCTCACTCTAGCCTGGGACCCCCTTCCCCCATTTCTAACTTTATATGGTCTTCCTTCCAAGAGACAGCTCCATTCTCAGCCCAGGTTGGGATGTGCCCACAAGCACGACCTCTGGATGGAGAGAAACACGCGGGCAGGGCCGTGATTGGGGTGGGCGTTGTAGGGGTTGGATGGTGGGCCCACCATAACTGAAGAGAAAAGGATGGTGTGGCAGACAGATTAAGGCTCTCTAAAGCTGTGCTCGCGCTAATTCCTAGCAGCGGTGACTCTGGGGCCCACATGACCACATTGCTGGGGTGGGGGGGCGCCTGGAGGCCTGGAGTCAGAGGGCATGTGAGGACAGGCACACGGGTCAGCGCAGCAGAGCCAGGGGCCAGTGTTAAGCAGGTGGCGTCCCTTGGAGAAGGCCAGCGGATGGACTCCTTGAGGAGCCTCTAGAAGGAACGCAGACACCCCAACCCACTTTGGACTTCCGACACCCAGAACTGAGACAAGAAACGTGTGTGACTTTAAGGCATGGAGTTTGTGGTTGTTTGTTACAGAAGCAGTAGGAATCTACACCCACACCATCAGGAAGACCACTGAGTGGAACACGTCGGGGGGAGTGCAGCCTGGTGGCCTGCGTGGGCGGGCGCGGGGGCCTGGCGGGACAGGGCCCACCGCCCTGGATGTCCAGCAGCCTCGGCCCCTTTGACACGGGGTCTCCACGGAACCTTCTGTGCCTTTGGCCTGGGGACTCCACAGGCCCTCACGCTGCAAAATGCCCTCCCGATCTCCTCCCCAGCTGCCCCTCCAAGCCCCCAAGTCAGGAGGGTTCTGGACTCTCCAGAACTGAGGCTGCAGACTTGAGGAAAGAGGCCACCTGCCCTACCTTCCTTCCTCTTGGCGGCGAACCATCTGACATTGGCCTGTTGCATCTGTACGACCTTCCAGCAGAGGCTCACCTGTCTTTGTGTCTGATTATCTTTCCCAGAGTGCCTGCAGGGGGGACAGCCCCGGACCAGACAGGCTGTACAGGTGAAGCGCTTTCTGCCCGTCTCTGATGGGTTCTCCGAGCACAGGGCTCCTCTCCCGTCGTGCTGCGTGTGTGGATGTTGTCTGGCCCCATTGCTTCACCGTGGGAACTGGGGACAAGACAGGAAAGAGCTTTTCTTTAAAAAAAAAAATTGTTTTTTAAATTTTTGTTTGTTTTTGCTGCACTGGATCTTCGTTACTGAGCACGGGCTACTCTCTAGTTGCGGAGTCTGTGCTTCTCATTGGGTGGCTTCTCCTGTTGCAGAGTACGGGCTTTAGTGCACGTGGGCTCAGGACTTGTGGTGCATGGGCTTTGTTGCTCTGCGGCCTGTGGGATCTTCCCAGACCAGGGATGGAATCTGTGCCTCCTGCATCGGCAGGTGGATTCTTCAATCACTGGACCACTGGGAAACTGGGCTTTTCTTTGTTTCTGACCCAGAAGTCACATCCTGAACCAGCTCCATGGAGCCGTGGCAGGCTAACTTGCTGTTCGGAAGGACCTCAGACCCATCACGATTTGCGACTGATGGCTGAGGCTGGCCTCGGATGTCAGTCTTCGGCAGCAGTGAGATACCTGGTAGCGTGTCTGGCCACTTCCCGCTTGGGGTTCCCTTCTCTCCTGGATGAGGCCTCCCCGGGTTTCCCTTCTCTCCTGGATGAGGCCTCCCTGGGTTTCTCTCCTCCCCTCCGCCTGCTGCAGTTTTGCATGTATCACCTTCTCAAGCCTTTTTTCAGCAGGTCTGTGTCCTCCCCGGGCAGCGAGACCCCCGAGGATGGGCCTGGTGTCCCCAGGCCCGGGTGTGGGCCGGCGCTCTGTGCGGTGTCGTCCCTCGGGAGGACAGGACCGGAACCTCAGCGCTCGAGCTCTGAGGTCACTGCGGGTGGCCACACCTCCTGCTCGGACGAAGGCACAGCTGGTGGTGAGGAGAGGGGGGCAGTGGGGTGGTCACTCATCTGATCACACAGGACGAGGGCCGTTCCGGGTGGAGACGAAAGCCTGAGGTCAATGACCTGGCCCCCGGTGGGAGCCTTTGGAGAGTGAGCAGTCTGGCTCAAGGACAGGACTGCTATAACCCAGAGGGCAGACGGGGTCCAGGGTGTGAGCCCATCAAGTCAAAGTTATCCAAGAGGCCACTTGGGAGTAACATTTATCCAGGGAGGTTATCCCTTACAAGGCCAAAGGGCCCAATAAAATGAAACCCCCTCCCTCCAGGATGGACCACTGGTAACTTCTGCTGGGATGCATTCTCCTGGCCATAAGAACCCAGGCGGCTATGATGGTCGACTCCGCCTCTCCACTTGTCCAGACTGCGGGGCCTAGTGATTTCATCAAACACTTGTCACAGTGTTACTGTGAATGGTTAACATCATCTACAGTCAGCTGCTTTTAAGTGAAGATCATTCTCAACCATGTGGGTGGGTCACACCCAATCAGTTGAAGGCCTTCGGAGGAGAAACCTGGATGTTTCCTGGAGGACTTTGGCCTCAAGATTGCGGTACTGACTTCCATCTGAATACCCAGCCTCTGGCCTGCCCTATAGATTTCAAATTTGCCAGTCTTCACTATCACATGAGCTAGTTCTTAAAATAACATTTTCTCCTTGTACATGCGTGTGCATGTGTGTGTGCATGCATGTGCACACACACACACAGCTGGTTCTGTTTCTTAGGAGAAGCCTGGCTGACAGAGCAGGTTTCTGAGGACAGAAGTGACCCGATCAAAGCGGTGCTGTCCAATCACGATCCTGGAGGGGACACATGGACCAGCTTTAAGAGATCGAGGAGCACGTGGTGAAGGATGGAGACAAGGGCAGGATGCTTGGTGGGGGGTACAGGGCAGAGGGCACCACCTTTGGGGAGAAAACTGACACTATTTAAATTCTTCAAAAAACCTACCACCTTTGATCTAGCTATGCTCCTTCTAGGTACTCATCCTTAGAAAGAAACGAGTTGTAGGCCCCTCAAAGACGGACACACAAATATGCTCACTGCAGCTTTCTTTCAGCATTTCAGTCCAAAGTCCAAAGGTGAAGAACCAAATGATGGCTCAACCATCAGATGAACTACTGTGACTTCATTAAAAGTCAGGCTCTAAAAGAAATATGTAATGATAGAAAGCGGATCATGATATAATACTAGCAATGGCTTAAAAAAAGGCTATAAAATGGGTTTTAAAGCATTGCTTCTTTTCAAAAATATTGCATTGTTATTGTTCATTTGCTAAGTCGTGTCCAACTCTTTGTGACCCTGTGGACTGTAGCACACCAGACTTCTCTGTTCTTCACTAATCTCCCGAAGTTTGTTCAATTTCATGTCCACTGAGTTGGTGATAGACTCTACACATCTCATCCTATGCCACTCTCTTCTCCTTTTGCTTTCATCTTTCCCAGCATCAGGGTCTTTTCCAATGAGGCAGCTCTTCGCATCAGGTGGCCAAAGTATTGGAGCTTCAGCATCAGTATATGTAGGAAGACTGTATGTAATGCATCCAATGCCAACTGGGAGTGAAATCACAGATACGTGTATGTAGATGCCCGAACAGTACAGTATATGCAGACATACATGTATATATTTTCAGCTCTCCACGGGAGACCTTCCCAAAATGTGGACCTTGACCTTCAGAAGGTATTTCTTTGGGAAGGTTCTGTTAAGTAAGCCTGGGAAGCACGGTCTTGCTCAGAGCCCAGAGCCCACATCCCTTACTGGAAGAAGCCACTGTATGTTTACTCTGGTTCTCAAACATACCTCCATTTCCAGAAACACCTGTTACCACTCGCTGGAGTTAAAACTCACAGGAGTATGTTCTGGATTTGACACAGCCTCCTGGTTCCTATGCTGAGAAGGTCTGGCTGGTTTACAGCCCATGTTTAAGATGTTCAGGAAAGAGATGTTCTCAAGACTCCAAAAACCACCTAACAGTCTCCTGACTGTGAAAACAGCCTTATGTCCATCACCAGATCACACTGGGACGTGTGTGAGAAGGAGGCCCAAAACGGGGTAGGAGGGTCCAGCTGGAGCTTGGAATCCCCTCCTGGCTTCTGGAGGTCCCTGTGTGATGAGCCAGCCCCATCTGTGACAGCCCGCTTCCATCAGACCTCCGCTACCACCCCAGACTCGGGAAATCTGTCCTCACGGAGGCGTCCTCTGAATGGGCTTCTTCTCCAAATATTGGGTTGGCCAACAAGTTCATTTGGGTTTTCCCTAAGACGATACAGGAAACCTCGAACTTTTTGGCCAACCTGATACATTTTGGACCCTGAGCCGCCTGCCCTGATCTAGGATTTCAAATCTAGCCCCACCGGCAGCATCTCTATGGCTCACTGGGTTGTTCACACGTCTGCTCTCACGGTCAGAGGCCCCTCTCGGAGCCGGGGACACGATGGACTGTATTGGAGTCTCAGGCTATTTCCAGTACCTGGAAGCCCCGGTAGGTTCCCTATTTACCTGAAAGTCTTTGGAAACCTAACTCTAGGGCTTCCCTGATAGCTCAGTTGGTAAAGAATCCACCTGCAATGCAGGAGACCCCGGTTCGATTCCTGGGTTAGGAAGATCTGCTGGGGAAGAGATAGGCTACCCACTCCAGGATTCTTGGGCTTCCCTGGTGGCTCAGCTGGTAAAGAATCTGCCCGCAATGCGGGAGACTTGGGTTCGCTCCCTGGGTTGGGAAGATCCCCTAGAGAAGGGAAAGGGGACCCACTCCAGTGTTCTGGCCTGGAGAATTCCATGGGCTGCACAGTCCACGGGGTCACAAAGAGTTGGACACAACTGAGCGATTTTCACTTTGGAAACCAAGGACTAGAGATGGCGCAGATTCCCCAGCCCTCATCCCAGGCCGGAATACTGTTCCCTCTGATGAGTGTGGCAGGAGACTCGTGGTGGCTTTGGGGGCCCCTCTGATGTGGCCTTTTCTTGTTCTATGTTTTCTCTAGTTTTCTTAATAAACTAATAAAGCCCCCCTGGGGCAGGGGAGGGCAGTACTAAGCCTTTTTTTCCCCCTAACAGCTTTATTGAGGTGTAGTTTATATACAATTCACCTATTTAAGTTTATATACGTTTCGACAATTCTTAGTACATTTACAGAGCTGTGCAACCATCACCACAGTTCGCCGTTGGAGCATTTTTATCGCCGGCCAAGGCTCTGCCACGTCCATCTGTGCTCAACCCCACTTGCACACTCAGGCCATCACTAATCTTTCCTTCTCTGTGTGCACATGTGTGTGAGCTCGGTCAATTCAGTCATGTCCTACTCTGTCACGACTGTAGCCCATCAGGCTCCTCTGTCTACCAGATTTCCCAGATAAGAATATTGAAGTGGGTTGCCATTTCCTTCTCTAGAGGATATTCCTGAACCAGGGATTGAACCTGTGTCTCCTGCATTGCAGGTGAATTCTTTACCACTGACCAACCAGGGAAGGCCCTTCTCTCTTGAGGAATTTGCCTTTTCTGCCTGGTACCTTTCACTGAGGACTCCAGCCCTATAACCATTCCACTGACAACTGTTAAGTAAATGAAAACAGGACTTGCAAATAAAAAAACACATCTGAGGGACGGCTTTGCATTGAAAAAATATTTGGCCTAATGTTCAACCAATTCAATGAATTTTTCATACCATTTCCACATGTTTGTTTTGGCTCAGAAATACCTATTGTATTTAGGTACTAGGGTTTATGTAGACTGTTAGTGGGTATAAATGGACTCATCTGACGTTTAAAATGAAATTGCTGAGTTTAAAATCTGAAAAGTAAGAACAGCCTACGCCATGCTGGATAAAACCTGATCACTAACTTTCCAGAGTACTCAATGTGGATTAACCCTCAGTATCTTTAGACATCAACTGGTGATGAAGTTGTCCATTCTGAACAGACCGTTAGGGTAACTAATCTGAGGATCGGAGAAGTCTCTTTATATGGTGTCTTTATCTACACTCAGTCTAACTCACACCAAAGACATGTCGAAACCTTTTGTAGTGGATCATAAATGGGGGAAAAGAGGAGACTCGAAGACGGAGCTCCTTGGCGGAGTTCTGCTCAGCGTCTGATGGACACTGATGTTAGGAGAAGTGACCTGCCCTGACACATGGTGCAGACAGGTCAAGAACCTGCAGTTTCTACCAGGTCAGGCCGCTCGCTCTCACAGTTGGGAGGTGTGGAAGCTCCAGTCTGGAAAGGGCTAACGTATTACCAAGGACATCGGGACAAACCTCTAATGAAAACTGTCATTGGACCTTTAATGAGAAGGAGGATTGGCTACTCTAAAGGACTGTCTGGAAGGCAAAAATCATGGGCTCTTTGTTCCAGGGAAGCCCACAGCCTTCAACCTCCTGCTCTCGTTGACGGCAGACCTGAGCTGCTTCTGGACGCTGGTGGTTCTGATTTGTCTGGCAGTGAGCCTGCAGACGCATGCCACCTCCCACCCCCGGCCAGTCCTGGCTGTTGGACCGGGTCAGAGTTTGAGGAAAGGGCTAGGGGATGGGATGACGCTGATGGTTCTCAGGGGCAGGCTGGCCGAGGGAAGAAGTCTCTGCCAGGCAGGAGAGCTGAGGCCAGATAACTTCAGGTCCAGGCAGGTGGCCTTGACATACAAGGTCTCATTTTAGCCTGAGATGCAGACTATACTCAGGCTTGGGAACAAGAAATTCATGTCTGAAAATCCAGCTGCAGGGTCCAGGGAACCAGTCCAGGTCCAGGGGCTGAGGGAGGACCCCAGGGCTTGGGAAGATGATCAAGGTATAAGACATTTTGCCAAAACAGGGATGAGGTGGAAATCCAAGGGGATCTGGGCACAGCAAGATGATAACGTGCATACCGTTTACTGACCAGGGAACACTGGGGGCGCTTTACACACTTCTGGAGCTTGACACCATGCAGAAGGCTGAGTGCCAAAGAATTGATGCTTTCAAACTGTGGGGCTGGAGAAGACTCTTTATAGAGTCCCTTGGACAGCAAGGAGAGCAAACCAGTCAATCCTAAAGGAAATAAACCCTGAATATTCATTGGAAGGATTGATGCTGAAGCTGAAGCGCCAATATTTTGGCCACCTGATTTGAAGAGCCAACACATTGAAAAAGACCCTGATGCTGGGAAAGAGAGAGGGCAGGAGAAGGGAACAACAGAGGATGAGATGGTTGGATGGCATCACTGACTCAATGGACATGAGTTTGAGCAAACTTCGGGAGACAGTGAAGGACAGGGAAGCCTGGTGTGCTGTAGTCCATGAGGTTTCAAAAAGTTGGACATGACTGAGCAACTGAACAGCAACAAATGTATGGAAGCAATCTAAGTGTCCATTGATGAATGAATGGATATAGAAGATGTTATAAACACACACACACACACACACACAGTGGACTACTACTACTGAGCCATAAAAAGATGAAATCTTGCCATTTGCAACAACATGAATGGACCTTGAGGGTATCATGCTAAGTGAAATAAGCAATATTGAGAAAGACAAATACCATATGGTTTTACTCATATGCAGAGCATTAAAAAAAAAAGAACAACTCAAACCAAACATGGTAATGGTTACCAGAGGGGAAGATGGAGAAGGTGAAATGGTAAAGGGATTTAACTTTATGCTGACTGATGGAAGCTTTCAGTGGTAAGCACACTATAGTGTATACAGAATTCAAAAATATAATGCTGGATAAATTAGGGGTTTGGGATTAACAAATACACACTAATACATATAAAACAGATAAACAACAAAGACCTATGCCCTACTGTATAGCACAGGGATCTACATTCCATATCACGCAAAAAGCTTATAATGGAAAAGGATCTGAAAATTACATATATACATGAAAAAGTGAAAGTGTTAGTTGCTCAGTCGTGTCCAACTCTTTGCGACCTCATGAACTGACTGTAGCCCACCAGGCTCCTTTGCCCATGGGATTCTCCAGGCAAGAATACTGGAGTGGGCAACCATTCTCTTCTCCAGGGAATCTTGCTGACCCAGGGATTGGACCTGTGTCTCCTGTGACTCCTATATTGGCAGGCAGGTTCTTTACCACTAGCGCCTCCTGGGAAGCCCAATGTTACAAGCCAATGTTACCTGAATTTAAAAAAGATGTCCTGTAAAGACTGTTTATACTTAATGGAAGGTTTTCCCAACTTTTACAGCAGTGTTAGCATGGGGAGGCAGGGGCTGAGGGTGCATTTCTGCAAAGGATGACTGTTTTCAGAAACATAACTATCTTTTTTTTCCCCTGTCAGATGTCGCCCATTGATTTGCAGCTGTATAATTATCTGATTTCAGGAAGAGCCACTCCATGTTACAGGAACATGCAGGGCATGCCCTTCTCTTTGCCAGGCCATCTAGGTGGAGACTGACAGCTGGCCCTGAAAGTCCAATGACTGCGACTTGGAACGCAGTGCAGGACACCCCAGGGATGGTCACTGCTCTTCAGCTTCTGTGATCACAGATGAAAATCACTTGCGACTCCTGAGTATCACCTCACATGTACCGAACATGAAAGTTACAAGGGACGCAAAAGACGTCTACAAGATGAGTCTGCTTCCCCAGAATCAAAGAAGAAATATCATTTCATTCTGTTCTTCAGAGTCATGCCACTCACTGGGCCACACAATGGATCCCATAGGAACATACACTATTTTACACTACATCATAAGAAAATAATTGCATTGTCTTTCCAGAAACATTGTTTCTGTTTGTCCCAAAGGGGCTGGCTCAGTACCAGTATTCCTGCAGACACTGATGACATTCTCTCATCATTCACTTGATTAAAGGACACTGTAGCCAATATGATGTGTGCACATGATAGTTTTCACGTGAGCTTGTTGAACCTGACACCACAGTACATGAACTTGGAGAAAATTTTCACCCTTTAAATGCTTGGTGATAGATGACATTGATCTAGAATTCAGGCCTTTACTTAGAAGCTTGGGTATTTGTCATCGTGCCGCATATCCTGCTCATTTAATCCTGAAAATCATGACACAAAGCAGGCACTGTAATTACCCCACGATGCTGACAGGGTGGCTGAGGTCAAACACACAGAGGTCAAACAGCCCAGGATGCACGGCAAGTTAGTGGCAAACTACAATTTGACCCTGGTCAGTTGAACCTGAGCCTGAACTTGAACCTCAGCTTCAGAACCAGAACCATCTGGACATGTACCAAGCTTGACCCTGTGCATCTGACACGTACCATGCTCCTAGGTCTTAGTGACTAAAAAATTAAGAGCAGCCATTGATGAGAAATTTTATTTCAGACATTCCTTTGAAAGAATAAGTGAGCACAAAAAATACCATTGACAGAAGCAGAAATCTTTTCAAGTAATTTTTTGAGGAATAGATGTCAGCCACAAAGACAGTACATATGCTACAATGCTACTTATATAAATACTTTGGCCACCTGATGCAAACAGTCAACTTATTGGAAAGGACCCTGATGCTGGGAAAGCTTGAAGGGAAAAGCAGAAGAGGGTGTCAGAGGACGAGATGGCTGGATGGCATCACCGATTCAATGGACATGAACTTGGGAAAATTCAGGGAGATGGTGATGGACAGGGAGGCCTGGTGTGCTGCAGTCCGTGGGGTCGCAAAGTCGGTCACGACTTTGTGACTGAACAACAACATCTTGTCCTGATAGAGAGCAAATCCGTGAACACTGTTTGACAGAGATCAGCTGGAAGGGTACAAGGCCACTTCCTGAGGTGACAGAAATGTAACAACAGGAATGTGGGTGACACACGCGTATGTGGCTGTCAGAACTGCTGGAACTCCTGGCTCCCTCGGGTGCGTGCAAGGCGCTGTGTCCAGAATATGCATGCACGCTCAGTTGTGTCTGACTCTTCGCAACCCTGTGGACTTCAGCCCGCCAGGCTTTTCTGCATGGGCTTTCCCAGGCAAGAATACTGGAGTGGGGTGCCATTTCCTCCTCCAGGGGATCTTCCTGACCGAGGGATGGAACCCACGTCACCAGCGTTGCAGGCAGTCTCTTTACTGCTGAGCCACGGGGGAAGCCCAGGCAGAATACACCTTGATACAAATGTTTAAAAATTACCCTTCCTCACCTCACTAGGCAATCCAGTAATTGCGAGATTTCAGGATGTATCGCAATGATCTCACAAGGACGCTTTGAGTTTCTGGTTTACATTTGGACTGAGAATAAGGTATTCAAGGGACTGGCACGGGCCTTGCACATTCAGGGCGTCCTGTGAGCCAAAGTCTCCTGCAGTCTGGGCTTTAGTAAACAGATCTGCAGGGTGAGTGGGCTTTGCTGAGCTTGGCGAGGGAGGAAGCCTTGTGATGATGAAGGGGACAGTGGACGGCAGGAATCAGGCCAGGGGAGCAGGGTTTTGCAGGCGGCACAGCCAAGCCACGCTGTGGAGCACAGCCGTCAAGGTTGTGGGCGGTGCCGATGACATCACTAGACACACGCTGATGTGGGGCCTTCTGGGCCATGAGACCAAACACTCCACCGAATCTTGGCAGAAGCGCCCCAGGGAGAAGCCACAGAGACCCACAAGCTCGTCTTCAGTGGCGAAAGGGGCACCCCAGCTGATGCGGTGTTTGATGGGCAGCACCAGGGTTTGGGAAGGCCATGCCAGAGCAGGTGTTTAGAATGTCAGTCCTGGGTCCCTCATTAAACCATAGCCCAGGTGGCCATTGCAGGACTCAGGGGCTCAGTGTGAGACCACTGCCCAAAGAGCCCCCTTTCGAAAAGCGCCAGGAGACGGGCTGTTGTAGCAACAACCGGACTCTACTCCCTCATCTTGGGAAATGGTTTTGCACTGTAAATACACACATTCTCCGCACTCCGGGCCCCCGTGGGGACCCCCCTTTGGATAATCACCCAGGTGTCCGTGGGGTGGCCGAACACTGGGGCTGTTCTGCAGAGAGCCTGCAGGAGTGTTAGCAACGGGACAGCAAAGCTCTCCAGGCTGCCTGCGGACACATGGGTCAGGGGACCCCCTTTGATGACGGCTTCATGGCCAGATGAAACCCAGCCTCCGGAGGGGTGAGGGGGGAGCGTGTTTCAGAAATCAAGCGCGACCGGCAGGTGCAGAGGACCCAGCAGGCGTGACAATGGGGTAAGCGGTGCAGAGCCAGCCGCAGGTTCCTAACTCAAAGCCAGCAGCCGCGGTCCCTGCCCTTGAATAAGTGATTCAGCCTCCCCTGGCCCCACGATTTCCAAACCAGGTGGGCAAACGTGAGGAACCGAGTCCTCTTCAACCTTGTGCTGAGAGCAGCGAGTTCTCAGGAAGCCGTGATGAAGTCGGAAGGCTCGCCTCCATCTCAGCAGAGCACACCCTCCTCCAGGAGACGGGCTGTGGACAACCACAGGACTGGGAAGCTGCTGCTGGTCTCCCCTTCCTGCCTCCACCCGCGTCTCTCCCCACCTCCCGCGGGCCTCTCTCTGCCCTCCGTCCACTGTTTCCTGCATCCCGATCTCTGCTTGCCATGAAGGCTGAGCTGGGATGAGCGTGGCTGGCTTTATTCTGGCCTCCTGGGGTTTGAAGGGAGGGGACCGGTCAGGGTCTGGAGGGACCTTGGTTGGGTTGAAGAGCCGCGTGTGAGCATTTACAGAGGAGGGCAGGTGAGGCCTGGAGGTCAGGCCCCACACCAGCAAAGCAGCAGCACAGCTGCCCAGTGGCCGCAGACCAGACGCCCGGGTGCCTGTGGCGGGGGGGGAGAGCTCGGGGATCGTCCTGGCAGCCCCCGCGAGCAGCCACTTCATGGGCAGGGACCGCGCTCCCACGGCCAAGGCTGCCCTTTCTGGAGCACTTGGCTGGGGGCTTCCCTGGTGGCTCAGTTGGTAAAGAATCCGTCTGCAATGCAGGAGACCCCGGTTTGATTCCTGGCTCGGGAAGATCTTCTGGAGAAGGGAAAGGCTACCCCTCCAGTATTCTGGTCTGGAGAATTCCATCGACTGTACAGTCCATGGGGTCCCAAAGAGTCAGACACGACTGAGCAAATTTCACTCTCACTTGGCAGCTGCCTAGAGCATGCCTGCCTCCCTGCAGAGTCCAGGGAGAAAGGCAGGAGCCAGTCCTGAGTGACCTTGAGACCTCCAGACCCTCAGCTCTCAGCAAAGGTGGTTCATTTGACAACAGGGCTGTGGGTTAAGGAGGGTGGAAGACGTGTCTGGGGCGAGGCTTGGCCTTCACCTTGTCCCAGAACAAGGCCGTTCTACCAGCTCCATTCACACCAGAGGCCTTCAGGCCTACCTGGAGCTCGGCCAATGACCTGGGGGCCGCCTCCCCGTCCTGCTCCCGCCCTGCCCGCACTGGCCCCTGCCGGTCAGGTGGGAGGGCCCCATCGACCCCCTGGTCCCACCTGCCGAGGTCTCCACCCTGCCTGGGGTGTGGAGACACCAGGTCCGAGAACGCTCTGGATAAAGAGGTGGACCAAACTCACGCCCGGGGTGGGAGGGGGCAGGACACGCCTTCCACCCTTGAGCTGACCATGTCAGACGCCACAGTCAGGAGTGAGGCATGGAGAAACGAGGCTGGAAGGAAGCACGCGGAGGGCCCCCGGCCTGCCCTGCTCTCGGCCTCTGCCCTCTCTACAGCCTGAGATGCGGCCGTGCCTACGCGGGCAGCCCGTGTTATCTTCTCATCTGATCTGTGCAAGTGCCTCGGGAAGCAGGCATGGCTGCTCCCAGTTTACAGATGACAAGACTAAGGCCTGGGCATGCTCTGCTAACTTACTTCCAGTGTGAGGACCAAAACCCAGCGAGGGCCGTTCCCACAGCTACCACCTTTGTCCTCTCTGGAGAGCTGCTGTCTAAGCCTCCCGACAGACGCATGAGAAAAGCCATTATGCTTGTTACCTTGAGAATAAACTCCCCGAAGTGCCTTTCCGGACTTCCAGATACTTTAGGAGATGAAGCTGGTTGGGGCATGGGTACTCCTTACGTGACAGCGACAGCGCTAGCTGAGGCCTGGGGTTCGCTCCTCACCTGGTAGGAGCCTCTCGGGCACCAGTGCCCGCCTCCAGGCTTCCTGCCCTCCCGTCGCCCCGCCGGAGTCAGGCAGGCTGGCTCCCTGCGTCTCCTGCTGACCAAGAGATTTCTCCAAGGAAGGAACCTGCCATCGGGGAGAAAACCTCCCACTCCCGGGTTACAAGTCTACGAGATCGGTATTTCTCACAAGCACCACTAAGTGCCCCAGTTTCTTCTCTCTTCTCATACAAAGCACTCAGAGGACCCCCAGCCCTTCCCCAAAGCAGACACACAGTCCCAGCCCCAGGCAGCCTGTAGACCTGACAAAGGCTGACCAGTGACTCCTCACCTCGAGGAGGCAGGCGGGTGTGACCAGCATGCGTCTGGGGAAAGAAGAACTCAATGCCTCGAGATGGACGTGCAGGAGACTGACCAGTTGTCCCTCGGTGCGTGCTAAGCCTGAACAATAAACTAAAAAGGCTGGCCGTCACGTTTTCTGGCCGCCAGTCTCCACAGTGTTTGGGGGGCATTGTGGTCCTCAAGTATCGGAAAGAAGACCACGTGCCACATGGCAGGGTGTGGGCATGGGTGAGGGCGAGGCCCCTGCCCCAAGCTGCCCGCTGGGTCCGGGCGGGAGGCAGGGGGAACAGGCGCAGACACGCTGCCGCCTGGTCATTCTGCATCCTGCTGAGCCCTGAGGGCAGCTGTACTGTGTCTCGTGGCTGTCTGGTGCCACAGGCAATACCTTCTGGCCAGCGACCCCCAACAGCCCAGCAGCAAAGCACGGAAGCTCAGAGTGTGGGTTCTGGAGCTGCACTCCTGGGGACAGACTCCCGGTCACCAAGTACCTGCTGTGTGACCTCTGGGGGATCCTAGGAAACGTTAAGTATCAGGACGCTGTGCAACAGCTAGGGGACCTGTGCTCAGGGCTGTCAGGATGTCGAGGGGCTGGCAAGACAGGACGGCCTTGGGGGGGGGGGCCGGCCTGCCCACCCAGGTGCTATTGGAAGTGGGCAGGCGTGCAACAGCCAGCACACTCGGTCTTCACGACGCTGACGGGCCACGTGGCTCCATCCTGGAGGTTGTGCTTTGCAGGGAGGACGGCGAATGACAGCCTTTTCAGTCTCCCAAGGACTCGCTCACCACCATCCCCAGCCTTTGGGGCTCAGCTCACCTCTGGCCTTGATGGCTTCAGTGTGCTGGGTGTCAAGGGCCAAGGTCACCTTGCTTTGGACCACAGGATCTTAAGTTGTGAAGGTCTCTCACGAGCTGCGTGACCTCATGAGAGGCAGCAGTCTGGTTTGGGATGGTACCCCTCGATGGTACTCGTAGGCGGATGGGCTTATTTCAGGACTTTCAATTCTATACTATTGATCTACATGTCTATTCTTACGGCAGCATCATGATCTTGGATTTTTATTTTTGTAGTAAGTTTTGAAATCAGGATATATGGTTCCTTCAAATTTGTTACTCCTTTACAAAATTGTTTTGTCTATCTGAAGGTCACGTGAGTTTCCATATAAAGTACAGCATCAGCTTGTCCATTTTTGCAAAAAAAAAAAAAAAAAAAGCATTTGTAATTCTGAAAGGGACTGTGTTGAGTCTGTACATTATTTTGGGGAGTCCTGCCATCACAGCAATATTAAGTCTTTGAATCCATGAACATGGATGTCTTGTCAGTTATTGGTTCTTGTTGTTCAGTCACTATATCATGTCCAGCTCTGTGACCCCACAGACTGCAGCACACCAGGCTTCTCTGTCCTTCACTATCTCCCGGAGCTTGCTCAAATTCATGTCCACTGAGTCGGTGGTGCAATCCAACCATCTCATCCTCTGTCGCCCCCTTCTCCTTTTGCCTTCGGCCTTTCCTAGCATCAAGGTCTTTTCAAATGGGTCAGGTCTTTGTCTCAGGTAGCCAAAGTACTGGAGCTTCAGCATCAGTACTTCCAATGAATATTCAGGGTTCATTTCCTTTAGGATTGACTGGTTTGACCTCCTTGCAGTCCAAGGGACTCTCCAGAGTCTTCTCCAACAACACAATTGGAAAGCACCAATTCTTCGGTGCTTAGCCTTCTTTATGGTCCAACTCTCACATCCATACATGATACTGGAAAAACCAAAGCTTTGACTACATGGACTTTTGTTGGCAAAGTGATGTCACTGCTTTTTAATATACTATCTAGCTTTGTCATAGCTTTCCTTCCAAGGAGCAAGTGTCTTTTAATTTTATGGCTGTAGTCACCATCTGAAGTGATTTTGGAGCCCAAGGAAAAAAAATCTGTCGTTGTTATTGTTTAGTCACTAAGTTGTGTCTGACTCTTTGTGACCCCATGGCCTGTATGTAGCCCACTAGGCTCCTCTGTCCATGGGATTTTCCAGGCAAAAACACTGGAGTGAGTTGCCATTTCCTTTCCCAGGGGTCTTCCTGACCCAATGATTGAATCCGAGACTTCTGTGTTGGCAGGCAGATTCTTTACCACTGAGCCACGAGGGAAGTCACAAAATCTGTCACCGTTCCACTCTCCCCTTCTACTTGCCAAAGTGATGGAACCAGATGCCATGATCTTAGTTTTTTGAATGTTGAGTTTCAGACCAACTTTTTCACTCTCCTCTTTCACTTTCATCACGAGGCTCTTTAGTTCCTCTTCACTTTTCGCTATTAGATGGTGTCATCTGTGTATCTGAGGTTGTTGTTATTTCTCCCAGCGATCTTGATTTCAGCTTGTGATTCTTCCAGCCAGGCATTTCCCATGATGTACTTGCATATAAGTTAAATAAGCAGGGTGACAATATACAGCCTTGTTGTACTCCTTCCTAATTTTGAACTAGCCAGTTGTTAATCTTCTTTAATTTTTCTTAAAGATGCTTTGTAGTTTTCAGTATATACGTTAAATTTGTTCTTCAGTATATTATTCTTTTTGATGCTTTTGTAAATGGAATGGTACCCTTAATTTTTATTTTGGATTGTCCATTTCTTGCGTATAGAGGTACAACTGAATTTTGTACATTGCTGAGGTCCTTTATTAGCGCTAATAGTTCATTGTGAATTCCTTTAGATTTTTCATATACAAGATTATGTCATCTGCAAATAGAGACAGTTTTACTCCTTCCTTTATAATCTGAATGCCTTTGATGTCTTTTCCTTGCCTAATTCCCTGGCTTGAATTTACGGTACAAAGTTGATGAGAAGTGGAGACAGTGGACTTGTCTTGTTCCTGATCTAAGTTTGGAAGCTTCCAGTACTTTACCATTAAGTCTGATGGTAGCTGTGGATTTTTCTTACATGTCCTTAATCAGGTTGAGGAAGTTTCTTTTTATTCCCACTTTGCTGAGTATATCATGAAGGGGTACTGAATTCTGTCAAATGTATTTCCTGCATCTCTTGAGATGACTATGTAGTACTTGTCCTTTAGTCTATTGATGTGGTGTATTATTACACTGACTCACTTTTGACTGAACCAACCTTTCATTCCCAGGGAAAATGACATTTGATCATAGTATATAATCCTCTTGTACTAGAGCAGACATAGAGATATAGCACCTTTGGGATGGCACAGTGGATAGGCCAGGCCCAATCACAGTCTGGTAAAGAAAGAAGACTGATAACCTGGGTCTTCAGAAATGAGGAATAAAGTCCGGGTACTTGGGCTAAGACAGGGAGAGAGACTCCACACAGGCTGCGGGCATTTGTCTACACTGCCTGGCGTGGACCAGTGCTTCTCAAATGTTAATGTGCATAGGAATCACCTAGAGAGCTAAAACTCATCACTGGGCCCCACCCCAGGGACATGTGTGGAATGGGGCCCAAGAATGTGCACTGTTGATGCTGCAAAAAACCGCTCTACAGGTACAGAGCAAAACAGACCCGGACCATGTCCTCTTCATCAGCAGACCCTCCCCAGCACCTGAGAGCACAAGGCCACCTGCCTGTCTCACCATCAGCAAGCAGGATCCAGGCACAGAGCTGACCGGGTTTTCCACACAAAAAGAGCCCAGGAAACTTCCTAAACACACAAAAAGAGCCCAGGAAACTTCCTAAACACGATTCTCTTTTAGCATTAAATCTGCATAAGTAAGTGGGTGGATTAATGACTAGCTTCATCTTACAAATGAGAAAATGACCTTTTTTTTTTTTTTTAATCACGATCATAGAAGATGCTGCCTGTGAAACCAGAACTATCTGCTGGTCCAGTTCATCATTCAGGTAATAATAAATATGGTAGTGAGGCTTTTGGGAAAACAAGCTGAATGTTTTCAACAGGGAAACATTGTTGGGTCAGGGATTCAGGCAGGAGAAGGATGTGGTTATGGGAAAATCTGGGGCTTGAACCCTCTGACTACACTGGCTCATTCATCTGTTTAGGTATCAGCACTCTTTTTTTTTTTTTAATTTTTAATTCAGCACTGTTTTCCACAGACGCTCTAAGGATTAGCATTGACATCAGAAAATTAAGACTTCAGAATCATGACTGAGTAACTTACAAAATCAGGTCTACCATATGAATGCAAACTAAAATGAATGATGCTTTATTATCCTCAAGTTACCAAGAATGAGGCTACGAGATTTTATAAGTGGAAAGATATTACAGTTATGTTATTATACATAATAAATTTACAGTAATAATATCTAAATGCAGACACAGGCTGGTAGGAGTATGAGCTGGGGCCAAGGGGAGGAGAGGGAATGGATACGTGTAAACGTGGTGGTACCTCTAGATGCCACAACTGGCCATCGGATGTGGCCACGTGATGCTGAGCAGGAAAAGGACATGAGCAGCAGCAGGACCAGGGATGGGTGTCACAAGTTAGGTCCCGAGTTCAAATGACCCGTCCCTTAGTCCTGGGTGATCCCAGATAAATGGCTCCAGGACCCTGACTTCACAATCTCTCCACCTGGGAAAGGGGGTGGTCATCCGATGTTGCAGGATGGCACTGTGCTCAGAAAAAGTGCCCCCTACCCTGTGAGCTGGGCTTCCCAGGTGGCGCTAGTGGTAAAGAACCTGCCTGCGAATGCAGGGGACCCAAGAGACACAGGTTCGATCCCTGGGCTGGGAAGACCCCCTGGAGGCAGGCAAGGCAACCCACTCCGGTATTCTTGCCTGATGAATCCCAGGGACAGAGGAGCCTGGCGGACTACGGTCCATGGGGTCACAAAGAGTCGGACGGGACTGAGCAACCTAGTGAAGCACATTGTGAGCTCTGGGCTCAGGTTCATTTGCTTTGGCCTCTTCCTCATTATGAGGAAGAAGAAAGCAGAACCTCGCTCAGAAGAAAGTTTCTGGTACAAAATGATCCAACATCACTGAGAGGAAGGACCCTCTGGAAAATTCTCCACTGTGGAGGAATCAAAGCACAGGCAGTTGTTTTAGAGTATTTCTAGGCACCTGCTTAGAATGTCTCTTATGATATGTAACTCAAGCCTACTGGTTCACCTCCACATCACATTGCTCCGTCTACGATCACAAATGGACGTGGGCTCAGAAGTGGCCAGGGCGCCTACAAGAAACGGATGCTGGCCGATGACTGCATTTTCAGCTTTACCAGTGATAGTAAAAATCCTTAAACATAAAAAAATTCCTTGATTGTCTCCATGGCTACATTTCAGAAAGCAAATGAGAGAAACTTTCAACCCAAGACGGCTCCCTGGTTGCAAAGCTGGCTCCCCCACATTTGGTTTCCTGCAGGATCAAATAAAAGACGGGTTCATGTGCGGCAGGCAGAGGTGATAAACCAACAGCACTGTTTCGTCCACCTGCTTCAAAGGCAGATGACGGTAGAGTTATGCTGCAAAACGTGGATCCCACTTTACTTAACCTAATGGAGAACCTTGTTAGATCCGCCTTTCTTATAATTAGGGCCAGTCTATCCCGAGAGCTTAATCAGAGTGCTGCCAATGCGTGGATTCCCTCCACACTCCCTGCTCGCAGTTTACTGGAGGAATGGCTCTGTCTGTTGTCAACTGTCATCTACAGGTATTATTTTTGAGGCAGTGTTAATGCACTTCTCATTTGTACATTTTCCTCAACGGCTTAATACTTATAGTAGAATATTTCTGATCGGGGTGCAGAGCTCAGGGAAACCCTAGCTTATTTAGCAACGTGCTAATGAGGACCGTCCAGTCAAGGAGAGTCTCTGAGTTACAGCTCTGGGGTCTGATTCCAAGCCGCCCTGCTCCGAGAAGTCACTAAAATATCTGAAGTCAAGTACTAGGTCCCCCGAGCAGCTGCTGGGTTTGCAGAGCCACGGACGTGTAAACTTCACAGGCAGTAAATGTCACTCCTGTGTGGGGGTTGGCGTGCCTACAAACCCAAGGCTCCTTGAAGCCGGCCAGTTGTCCCCACATGCTCAGGATGCAGTCCCAACCTGGGCCCGAGGCTGGGAGGGCGGGCCCTCCGCTCTGGAGGCTGGGGCCAGGGCATGCCCGCTGACAGGCGCGCCACGATGACAGAAATGCACCCGGAGTTGCAATTAGTGGCACTGTCATTTTCGGGGGCTCCTGCCAATTAATTAAGCCTGTCAAACAGAAAAACCACAGCGCTCACATGATAATTTATATTGGAAGAGACGAGCCTGCCGGAGCACAGCGGCTCCCTCTGCAAACAGAATTCTTCCCTCCGAGTGCGGAAACACGTAAGAGAAAATAAATAAAATAAAACAACAGCACGAAAGGGCGGGTGGGGTGGAGTGGGGTGGGGGTTGGTCCTGCACGGGGAAGAAGAAAGTGAGGCTGTCCTTGGGATAATTGTTAACTCTGATCACCAGAGTCGAAGACGGGCTGATTAAAACTCCCGAGGAGCCCCCAGCTCTCTGAACCCTCAGCGTCCGTCTGGGATGACAGAATCAGAGGAGTTTATTCATACCATTAAGCCCCAGAGAACTTAATTGAAAGAAGAGCACAGCCCGGACCTTGACAAGCGGGAGGTCACAGTAATTGCTGCCGGACATATTTAACATTAAGATAATCAGGCCATTAATTACCCTTTGGATCATTAAATCAGCCAGTTGCAAAATGAAATTTCTGCCTCTATTACTCACTTGAGAGACCACAGGGGTGGCCTTTAATTTATCAGTGAGCTTGAGATACAAAGGCTGGGCTGGGGGGAGGGCAGGCGGGGAGGGGAGAGGGGTTGGCCCCCCCACCTCAGCACGCGGCAGCTCTGGCGGCAGAGGCAGGGCATCAATCCGCCATGCTCGGTGATCGTGGCAAATTAACTAGGTAAGATAACCTCCGCTTCCAAAGGCAGAGGCTGGGGGTGTGTAAATAGGCGAGGGCAGACAGGGAGATCAGAGTCTGCACACCGCTTAGCAGGGTAATAAAGGAAATCATCCTTGATTATCAGTGCTAATTTGGACACTGCCGGTAGCTTGTTATGCGTGTTCTGAGTAGCATTTAATTAATTCAATTGCTTGTTAATGAGGGAAGTGACATGTGGGGAGCAGATGTCACCCAACTGCAGATGGGTTCTGGTCATCACAGCAAAGTCCTTTTTTCCACCCCCCCATGTTCCTCCCCCTGCTCATTTTTCTTTTTTTTTCTTTAAGGAAAGAAAATAGGAAAAGGTGTCAAGCATAGAGGAACACTCAAAAGAGACAAAACACCGACCTCAGCGGGGCCAAGAACTGTTGAAAAATAATAAGATGAGACAATCCTGGGGCCGCGTGGGCCCACACGTTCCCCGAGGCCGCATTTGGATCAGTGCATCTTTATGCCAGAAATTTGAGCCCGAGATTACGATATTGTGATCTTAACGATCAAACCTAACGAGACAGAGACGTGGCCAAGTGGGGCTGCTTTTAATATCTCGGAGGGAGCAGTGGGGATCCAATTATTTTCAGTTTGGATACATTTCCCCTTTATCAATATCTCCATGTGCATAAATAAGATGAAAGTGGCGTTCAGAAATCAAAAGGACACGGAACTCGGATCACCGGGTGGACCTGCTCGGCCTGCAAGTGTGTGGACCGCCAGTCTCTCCCACGCAGATTCCTGACGTCCAGCCCCACGTCCTCCTCCCGGAGTGACAGCTTTTCAGAGGTTAAAGACAAGAGGGGCGCCTAGGGGCGCAGGTGAACTGACAAATGACGGAACCCAGAGAAAGGATGCTCAGAGAGGGAAGGGAACGCACACCCATCAGCAAGCTGGGCTCCCTTCCGAGTGGGATCAAAGAGATGGCGGATGATTTCAGTTGGGCTCAGAGCTTTTCCCAAGGGCTCTTTCATGGAACTGACAACGCAGCTCTCCACTTCCAGGTTCCTTTGATTTCCTAGACCAAATCGGCAGGCCCCCAAAGCACCTTGTAAACAGGCTATGTGCCGTGAAATGCAAATAGCAACTGGTCCTTGCACACCCTCCCGGGCTTTGGCCAAAGCCCGCCACCTGGAGACACAAAGATGGGAGATAGAGGGAAAGCCGCACAGCCCAGCAGAGTTCAGCTGCTGCCAAGAGGAATGCGGCTCCGGAGGGCTCTGATCAGTCCTGGTAGGACATTCTTTTCCCTGCAAGTCAATCGAAAAAGCTTCTAAGTGCAAGGGGGATGGGATCGAGAAGAAGGACCTGCCTTAAGTGATGCGGACCAGCCCCAGAGAACACCAGGGCGTGGCTGAGCGTGAGAGGATGCACACACAGGTTTGTGGAGACGGCTTCGTTGTGTGCTGGGCATTTTGCTCACAAACACACGAGGGGTTCCGAGGCTCTGAGGCTGCAACACCCCCTGATGTGTGTATTCCAAGCTAGGCAGTTTTCTGTCTCACTCATTCACTCCAGAAAGACACACATGACTGTTGTAATATCTTTACCTCTGAATCGTGTCCTGACACGGGTACTGGAGCCCTGCCTGGTTGCTTCAGGCACCACGGGCATCCACAAGACAATGCACTGTCAGGGGCAACCACACACTCAGGCGCTGACCAGCCTGCAGACAGCAGGCCATCCCTCTGTAAGCCCCTAACGCCTAGTTCTCTCTGTTCCCACCTCGCCTCTACCCCTGCAGCCCCATTTACAATCAATATTTTAAGTGTGTGCTTAAATGGTATCAATAGCAATTAGAGGGGTATTCTGATTCCACCCCAGATGTAGTTAATTGTTACCACATCGATCTCTAACTGGCTCCTTTCTCCAAATTAAACCTCCATCACAGAGCGGGATGAAGGGCACCCTCTCCCCTCCCACGACAATAAATTTAATATCGAATGCACTGGAGAAAAAAAGGCAGTTGTTGCAGAATCCATCCAAAAAAAAATTTTTTTTTTCTTCCTGGGAGTAATTAAAAGATGCTTTTCTTGACTAATGATCTCCCGGTTTAGGAATGGGAAGTCAATACGGCTTTGCCGCCGTCAGCTTCGATTGATCTCTGTGCTGTTCAAGTTTGAACGGCAGTTCTCGGGGCAGCTGAGAATCGCTGGAACCAATTATGAGCCATCCGAAGCTGCCCTAATCAGGGTGCAGGGGACAGACGGCTGGTCAGAGGACCCCGCTTCCCCGAGTCCTGTGTCACCTGCAGGTCTGAGTGACACCGTGTGAGGCGGTTTCAGTTTTTTTTTTTGGAGAAGGATCTGCCAGGTTCTACTTCCCATGATCCTGAGTGTGTGTGTGTGTGTGTGTGTGTGTGTGTGTGCGCGTGTGTGAAGGATCTGCCGGGTTCTACTTCCCCATGGTCCTGAGTGTGTGTGTGTGTGTAAGGATCTGCTGTGTTCTATTTCCCATGGTCCTGAGCCTGTGTGTGTGTTTGTGTGTGTGTGTGTGTGTGTGTGTGTGTGTGTGTGAAGGATCTGCCGGGTTCTACTTCCCCATGGTCCTGAGTGTGTGTGTGTAAAGATATGCTGTGTTATATTTCCCATGGTCCTGAGCCTGTGTGTGTGTGTGTGAAGGATCTGCTGGGTTCTACTCCCCCATGCTCCTGAGCGTGTGTGTGTGTGTGTGCATGAATGTGTGCGTGCTGGGGGAGGAACGGCACATTTCTAATTATATGCCACTGTCAGAATGAATCTTCTGAACAAGACAAAATGGACGGAGCTTCTCGGGAAAACAGCTGGGCCCCTTTTCAAAGAATTAGACTGGATATATTGCACTTGGCTTTTCCTCAGATGGAGATAAAAATTTATTAAAATATTTCTTTTTAGTATTACCTTAGGGCCACATTAGCGAGCCCTCCAGCTGTTTGTGCTGGCGAGCACCGCTTCTGCGGTGGGGCGAATGTGGGGGCAACTCTCTCCTGGTCTTGGGGAGGCAGGGACCAGGCCAGGCACCCCTTCTCACATCGTAGGTGGAATTCCACGCGGACATTCCAGGCCAAACTTTTAGTTTTTCTTTCTGTTTGAGACTGCAGGAAGTAGTGGTCTGGGTTTTCACAATGCAATTATGTTGAGCTGTTTCTGAGTGTATCTGAGGCTCTCCCTCTGTTCCACCAGGACCACCGCTTTCAGACTGGTCTCCTCGCCTATCTCCGTCTCTTCCTATGATGCTGCTGGCTGCCTCTGGTCCTCCTGGGAACAGGTGGGACATCCATGAACATATAAACAGCCCCAACAGCCTGCCGTCTGCCCACCCTCAGTGAGAGTGAAAGTCACTCAGTCGTGTCCGACTCTTTGCGACCCCATGGACTATACAGTCCGTGGAATTCTCCAGGCCAGAATACTGGAGTGGGTAGCCATTCCCTTCTCCAGGGGAATCTTCCCAAACCAGAGATCGAACCCAGGTCTCCTGACTTGCAGGTGGATTCTTTAACAGCTGAGCCACCAGGGAAGCCTGCCCACCCCCAGAGTCGCTGTTAGAGCACTGCCCCTGGCTCACAAGGTCTTTGCTCCGTCGTGGCCTTGCTCTTCCCCATCCCTCACTGTACCCACGGCTCCACCTTCTCAGGGGCCCCCAGGCTTTCGCACTCCTGTCTTTACCTGAGACTCCACCTAGGCCTGGAGAACCAGCCCATGGTTCCAAGCCCAGCTCAGAAGACATTTCTCCTGAGCTTCCCTGAAACCACAGACCCCTCCCATCTCTGAACGCCACTGGGTCCTGGCATCCTTGGCTGGCTCTGAGCACATACATGGGATCACTGCAGACCTAAGGTCATCACCTGGTGACCATTTCTTTTCTATGAGAAGGCACTTGATGAATATTTGCTGAGTTTAATTAAGACTACAACTCCCTGGGAGAATTACCAAAGGCACAGTCAATTCTCAAACATGTTTTATCTTCTTAAGAGTTGAACAGAATTTAGAAACTCCCAAGTTACGTTGGGCAAGACCACATAGCCATACCATCCTCACCATAGGAAGTTCATGACAATGACTCCATCTGTGAGAAAGGAAGACTCAAATGTCTGTAAACTGTAAAGATACAATACGTATAATCCTGCACAGAAGGGGAAGTCATACACTCAGAACTTAATTAAAACACTCAAGACAGAATAATAAAATACTCTTACTTACAGTCTTCACTTAAGAAGATGAAACTATTACAAAATATTTCCCAGTTAAAAACTTAACCTACATCTTTGTTTCTAATCATTCTAAACAGTTTCTAGTTATGGCAGATGGAAAAACAACTCTTCTAATTCATGGTATTAAAAATAGTACTTATGCTCCTTTTACACGCAAACAGTAAGATGCATAAAGTTAATCTTTTCCCAACTTACTTCAATGTTTTCTGCATTCACACATTAAGCTCAATCCAATTTTCAATCAGTTTTCTTTTTCAGATCTAACTACCCTCTAGGGAAACTACATGTATGAAAAAATCCATATTAAAACATGAACTAATCTTTGAAGAATGCCCCTAGTGGATGAACCCGTAGATTTCCATATTAGCCTTATATCAAAATTTAAAAACTGTAAAAGTGTATCATTTCTTCAGTTTGTAGGACCGTTGCCCACATGGCATATTACACGACATAACTTACGTAAGAGCTCACAGCACCGAGCTGAGAGGTGTTAAGCAGAGAGACGTCAAGCACCTTTCAAGTCCCCCTACGCCTTCTCCACAGAGCATCTAATACAAAGAGTAGCGTTAATGACACCGGCTTCATTCTCTCAAGTGAACCTAAGGGGGCACCCCAAATTCATTTTTCAGTGTTGATGAAGTCCACCAACCTGCCACATCATTACTGCTTATGGGTAGAAACCGACTTCTTACCCCTTGCATGCGGTCCACCCACACACGGACACCCAGGTTTCCTGCTCTGATCACCAGGCAAACACATCAGCGCTGGTGCTGGGAGGCCCAGCCTCCCCCTTCACCGTGCACACACCTGAGACGTGAAGGCTGTGCCCACCCACAGCGCCTCTGCTTCAGACGCCGGAACGTGCCCGCTCAGAACAGCCTCGCAGACGGGACGGTCCACCCTGCCTCCGTGAAAGAGGCTTTCTCAGAAGACGTGCCATTTTATCACCTCTTAGGTACATTAAATATGCATGTGTACTCAAAAACGGCTTATAATTGCTGTAAATGAAAAATGAGAAACAGAATGGCCTCAAAATAAATGCGTTTTTTACACTGGGTAACAATTAACACTAATGAGAAGCCACCACACGTTATGTACGCCGTACTTGGTTGATTAAATGTGTTACGAATATAGTTTGGAAAATGAAATATGTTTGGTTACTATCAACTCACTTAGTGGGGGGTCACAGGGGAGTGGAGCCAATGGAATAGATGCTTATCAAAGACAAAAGAATAACAAAATCAAAACAATCCAAAATTCTGTAATTAGTGTTACCAGCATAGCTTATGCCTATTAGAAATGTATTAATTAAAGTGATATATTCATCAGGTTAGAAGCTTAATACGTCTCTAAGAGAGGGAGAGGAATCCCCAAAGTGTAAAAACAAACATGAAAAATTAAGGAGCTTGAATTACCCACATCTGCAGAAGACCAATTTTAAACACAGACATTTCCAGCTGGGTTATCAGCCTTCCCACGGGGGGCCGGGGCAGTGCACGCGGCGGCTGTTGCTAAGGTCGCCCCCGGTTTCGTGGAGCGAAGGCCGCATGACCACCCGCCTTCCCACACCCCTACCTTGTGGAGTCCAGCGACGGCTTCGTTCGCCCCTGGGTGCTCTCCTCCCAGACGCTGTTGGCCAGCTCGTTCCCGATGGATGACATCACCTTGATGAGCTCAATGGGCCAGTCATCGAGGTCCAGAGACCGGACTCGAGAGAGGTGGGTGCCGAGATTCCGGTGGATCCCTGAGCACTCGATACACATGAGGGCTCCCAAGTTCAGACTGGCCCAGTTGGGATCTGCGGGCGGAGGAAGGGGACGCCAGATGCAATCGGACCGTCATCACGCACTCCCAAGGCCCTGGGATCTCAAGAGCGAAATGGCTAACCAGACTTCCCATTCCAGCAGTCCCTCCTTGGAGTCAGGGCCTTAAACATGCTCCCTTGGACACCATTTGGAACTGTCTTAGGCATCTCAGAAGGCGGCAACTGATGTGATGGCGGCAACTTTCAAACATCTAAGGCTCTGGCCAAGGCCTTAGACTTTCCCACACGATAAACAACTAAGAGCACTGGTTTGGAGAGAAAAGATGCACGTTTGGCACTTCCGCAGGCTCCCCTGGTGGCTCAGATGGCGAACAGCCTGCCTACAATGCAGGAGACCCAGGTTCGACCCCTGGGTGGGGAAGATCCCCCAGAGAAGGAAATGGCAGTCCACTTCAGTGTTCTTGCCTGGGCAATCCTATGGACAGAGGAGCTTTGTGGGCTACAGTCCAGGGGTTGCAGAGCGTCAGACATGACTGAATAACTGACACACACAGCGGGCAAACCCCTTGAGCAAGCGGACACACAGGGAAACAAAATGAGGCGTGACCTGGTGTCTCTTGTGGGTGGCTGCTGATGCAGGAAAAGAGAAGGAAAGAGAGGGACAATGTCCTTGGTAACCTCCTGCATCCAGGGCACATCAACGTTCCCAGTGACATGGTGGGTCAAAGACGAAAGAAAGGCACACCACAATGAGAAAGCCTGACTCTCAGTGGTCTTACTTAGGGGTAACAGCCAAGCAGTTTCCATTTCTCCACCCTTCACTGGTGGCAAGATGGTTAGGTTCCTGCTCAGCACCGTCAGCCTTGATTTGCAGGATGAATTGGAACAGGCTTTGGGCTGTGACCCTGCCCCACGGACATCACATGAGTCCAGGGAACAGCACTGGGGCGCCTGGTGTGGAACCGGCTGACCTGGTCAGGAGACTGAGGACTCAGGCCCAGGGCTGGCTTCACGCTAGAATCACTAGCTGATCTCCAAAGATGGCGCTGACCTTGACAGTCAATGGCTTTCACCACCGACAGAAGCAAATAAGGCTTAAATCATCCAGGAATAATCAATACCTTACTCCAGGTAGACTTGAACAGTCAACAAGAAAACCAGGTAACTGACATCATATTTATTTGGAATCATTCTATAAATGGCAAATGACTGGGAGGGACTTTATGCTAATTCAACAGTAATCAGCCAGCCATTTATTTAATATTTAATATAGCAAGGCAGGAAGGTGGTGGAGGAGACCATGTGATGGTGGGTGGTGGTGGGGGACAGATGAGAAGAGGGGTCTGTGACCTCAGAGATGGTCCTGTTGGGGAAAAAGAAACGAATGCCTCCAAAAATAATAATAATGATAACACATAAAAAACCAAATGGCTTTGCCACTGTGTCATCTCTCACGTCCCTGACCTCAGTCTCTCGGCCTTCCCCTTGTCTTCTGAGAAAACACAGCAGGTTGACTTAAGAGCTTAGATTAAATCCTGCTCCATGACTGGCTCTTTTGGTGACCTGGGATGTCTAACTTGACCCTTCAGACTGTTCATGTCCCTCCAGGAGTAGGACCCACTGTAGTGCCAACTACAGTCACAAGAATTAAGAGAGTGCCTGGCGGGATTGGACACAGACCTGACAGATAACATGTTTAAGAAATGGAAGCTTAGGATTGCTTTTCTCTGCACATTTGTCAAACGTGGCCTCACTCTAAACAAATGGGCCCTGGAGCCTCCCCTGAACCAGTCTCCCCTTCCCACCCACCCTCCCCAGCCTGGGCACTCGCCTGCCTGGCCCACTCCCGAAAATTCTCTCGCCCTCCAATCAGCCACACACCATGAAGCCCGTGAGGAATGGAATATTCCCTTTAAAGGGATCTTCCAGATGGTGGTGGAAACCATCACGGACATGTCTCCTAATGGAGGTTCTGAGAGTACTTAGATTTTGTGCTTTTAAAGATCTCTGATAAAAACACACTTCATGTGATGACTTCTCTTCTTCTAACTTCATGGCATGACACGGCTTGAAAGTAAAAGTTAAAATTTTAAACAAAAGAAGATGCTTTAAAGAAGTCCCTCCAGGAACATGCAGAAGAGACCTCTTCTGTCTCCCGGAGGCCACAGACTTGGCCTTACTGTCCTGCTCTTGGCTGCCCCGCCAGCTGGGGTGGTCTCTCTCCCAGGCAGGCTCTCCCCTTCTCTTAGATGTGTGACAGGCTTGAGTTCTTCCTGTTAAGTCACCCAAATCCTACCTGAGCAGCAGCTGCTCTCTCCCTGAACAAACCAGAGCCACTAAGCCGTGCCTCCTGCTGCCGCCCTGACTCCCAGCAACTCCCTCCCCACCTGCTCCAGTCCGGCCCACTTTCTGCACCAAGTCTGCACCGTGTGTCCCCTGGGTGTTGGATACGGCACAGAATGCGGGCAGCTGACCGAACCCCTAGCACTGGTGGTGTGACTGTGGCTCATGGGGTTGCCAAGAGGCATAAGCAGGACTTGTGATAAGCCAGAATGAAAAAGAATATGAAGAATAATACGCACAGGGACAACTGAGTCACTTTGCTATATGGCAGAAATTAACACAACACTGTAAATCAACTACACTTCATATAATTAAAAAAAAAGAGAGAGAGAGAAATACTTATGGTGCCATCAGAGAGGCTTCTGTGAGAAGGGCACTGTGTTAAAGTCCAAACAAAAACATTTCAAGGCCTTCTACACCATTAAATCACGTAATACACCTTACACAGCAGGTGACAGATGTGGGCCTGCTGCAGCGTGGGCTGCGTCCGACCACCCCATCTCCCTCTGTCCAGGGTGAAGCCTCCCATCCTTGCTCATACTCACTCTGGGTCTCGCAGTCCACGCAGTGGGAGTTCCCGCGGATGTTCCGTATTGACTGCAAGGCCATGGCCTCACTCTGGCTGGTCAGTCGGGACTGGGAACAGAGGGAGACATATAAACAGAAGACGTGAGAACCCTGAGGTAAGTGTACATGACTGCTAATAACACCCGGGAAACACTGATGGATCGTGAGCAAACACAACACGAGCTTAGGTTCAAAAACGGGACTCCTCTCTAGATGTCTGGGCTTCCCAGGTGGAGCAAGTGGGAAAGAACCTGCGTGCCAACGCGGGAGATGTAAGAGATGCAGGTTTGATCCCTGGGTCGGGAAAATCCCCTGGAGGAGGAAGTGGCAACCCACTCCAGAATTCCTGCCTGGGAAATTCACGGACAGAGGAGCCTGGTGGGCTACAGTCCATGGGGCTGCAAAGAGTGGGACATGACGGAGCGGCTGAGCCCAGCACACTAGTTGTCTTTGGGATGGAGGCCAGCTGACGGAAAACCCGTCAGGAGCACATGGTGAGATGCATCACATGAGACTCGGTGACCAAGACACGCCTGGTGGTTCCTTGTCAGAAGACCATGCCCCCATCACACTCTGTGCCTTGGGGACTCACTTCCCATTTCCAGTTCGGCCAGCTGTTACAGCAACAAGGCCACCGTGCAGAGGGGGACTGGGGGGGTGCGTGGAGGGGACTATGCGGGTGGCTGGGGGCATTTATGCTTCAACACATACCTAATCGTCTTTTCTGAGAAAGTCAGAAAATACAAAGGGGGAAAAGAACAACATAAAAATGATAAACTATCATAGTTAAGTTTTATTAATATTTTGATATCTATTCTTCTAGCCTTTTTTTTGAATAAAAGCACATGTATAGAGATAGAAGTGCTTTAAAAAAAAAAAAAACCAGCACAGTACATGTTACTTTGGAATCTGTGTAACGACACAGCGTCATCTCTCAATGGCATCACATAACCTCTGACATCATTTTAATTCATCTATTTATTGATGTGATGGATATTCAGAAGTTTTATTTTTTATATTTTAAAATTTGATTTCGGAAGGTAGCTATTACCTGTGTTACCGATTTTCCGTCTTTCGGCACCAAGATCCTTGGAGAAAGTGTCATAATAACTCTGGCATCATTTTAAATGACTGCATAATATTCCACTTATGATGACTTATTGATGAAGCTTTCTTTGATGGACATTTAGGCTGTTTCCAGCTTTCCTCTACTATCAACAGTGCTGTGAAGATATGTTTACTGCTAAAACTTTACACGAATTCACGATTATTTACTAAGGATGAATTTTTCAAAATAGAGGTGGCCGGTAAAAGGATGTACCTTTTAAGGATTTTAAGGCTTATGATGGATACATTTAATACAATGGTCAAAGCCAAATAAATTCCAGAGGACACTTAGAATAAGCTTGATGTTTGTGTAAAAATTATTCATAAATTGAAGCATCATATGTCAAACTGTTTGCTGTTAAATAATTGATAGCTGACTACTTAATCACAAACTACAATTTATTAAGTGTTACCATTAGAGTAGCATCATACATCATTAGGGTTTTATTCTCTTTGCTTAGATGCCCAAATATTCAACGTGTGTTGAACAATTTCTGTTGGCATCTGGAATGAGTGTGCGTGTGTGTGTGTGTGTGTGTGTGTGTGTGTGTGACTGCCTCTGTCTACCTTGGATTAGTCTCTTGGATTGCCACCAACTCGGATTATCCATGGGCAGCTAGAATACCTCACAGCCCATTCTTTTCCCCTCCAGCTGTTCCTTGTGGATATTATTTCCATGCTGCACACCCGCACACCTAGTCAGCAGATGCCCAAGGGGAACGGGTGTGAGTCTGCTTCCTCTGTGCTCCACGAGTCCTCCTTCCAGGAGCGGTGCCTGCCTGAGAGGGCGCACGTCCAGGGAGAGAGAAAGGGCAGCATCTTAAGGTTGGTGTTTGCCTCCGGCCCAAAGGTAATGCTGGCCATGTTCACAGAGCAGGGAGCTGGGAGGAGACCAGCAAGGGTGTGAAACGGAAGAGGCCAATGCTGTCCTCCACCTTCCTGAATCCGATCACCTGGCATGGGTTCAGAGTCCGACTTGAGATACTGTGAGTTCATGCAAAATTTGGAGATGTGTTTTGTCTGTTCAGCCAATTCCTGTTCTGAAATCGGGTTCCTGAGCTTTGGGGGTGACACATGTCTTTGGTCCCTGTTGACAGGAGGCCCAGAAGCATCCTGAGTTTGCTTCAGAAGCCGTATCTGTGGCCGTGACTTAAGTAAAGCCCAGGTGCTCAGAAATGAAAGGCCCTGATTCTCTCCACTGTGGGTATAAAACTTCTTTTAAAAAGAGAGGCAAATTACATTATAATAATGACTGTGGTCTGGTTTACCCTGGTTAAAGAGGGTAATAAAAATAGATACTCCATCTTTCTGAAAGACAGACTCCCTTCTTAATGACAAAGCTGAACATAAATCATTGGCAGAAATTTCTTTAAACGGTTACAAATGAAATTGCAGATTGAGAGGCCATGCTCTTTCTCCTGGTTTCTAGCTGTTCACAGTCTGAAAAATAAAAATGCTCTCTAAGATGTTGGTGTCCCAGAGAAGGGGTTTAAAATATCCAAGCATTAAAATAATGATTTTTGAAGGAATACTCTGATTGGAAAAAGGAAATGAGAAAAACAACCTTTGTATAAGGACTATTATGGGGCAGTAATTCAGAAAATGCAGGTTAAAATCTATTTCTCCTGGATAAACAAATGCAAAAGAATTAACTCTAACTGAATAAAGATACATACCAGGCTTTATCAATGGAATTTAGAAAACGGACATTTTATCTTCCCTGAACTCTCTGCATACTCATATATGTACATGCACTTTTCATCGAAGCCAGTACCAAGGGACAGTTTCCTAACTTGACATGGATTTGAACTGGGAGGGGGTGGGCATTTGTGAGAATGGAACAGGGCTTCTTTTTAAACCAGCACTTCTTTTCCTGAGGGTATTCTGCCTAAAAACAACAAAAACGGACGCGGACACATAAGGCACAGGATCCAAAAGATCCCATCCTCTACCATCAAAGGTCAAAACTTTACATTTTGGATGACTTTGGGAGAGAAAAGATTTAAAACAGGACACTGTGCCATCCGGTTGAGCTAAGATACTAATATATGATACAGGATACGCATCGACACAATGTTTTATTATCTTCTTGATCATTTCCCTTTCTGCTTGGAAAAAGTGAATGTTTTGTGCCCATCTCACAGCCTCACAGGATGCACCCCCTCCACTGCCCCCGTCTATTTCCCTTTCAGGATCAGTGGCTCCTGATCTGGGGGGGTGGGGTGGGGTAGGGGCCTGGGGGAGGCTGCTCTGGGTCTTACCTTGTTCTTGCTGCTCTCGCACGACTGCAAGCTGGCGAGGATTTGGCTCTCAATGGCCTGGACCCATGCGTCTCGCTCCTCGTATGTGGTGGCTTCAAAGTGCCACGTCTGGCCAGTGAGGGACACAATGATAAACTCAAAGTTTTCTTCTTGCTCTGAAACACAGAAGAGTGGTGGGGATGAAGAGTTTAGCTTTCATGAGACTGAGGCCCCTCCGCCAAGTCCCCGGTCATGAAAGGGCCTTTGGGTTCAATCGCGCCTGCATGGGGCCGCGGGCACACACAGGACCGGCCGCCCCGCCGTGGAGATCTGAACCCGCACACCTCCAAACACTCCGGATTCGGTTCCTAAAGCCAGCGTGGCTTAGCTGGGTTTCAATCAATGCTCAGGGGAGGAGGAAAAAGGAAAACCAGCGTGTGATGTCAGCGCCTCTATGCTGGGCACAGATGAAGCGACTCGGGGATATTGTATTGTCACTGGTGTTCTTGATATCGTAAGTCGGTGCCGGGCTCTGAAATTGACAGAGGGCTGAAAATCAAGTGAACCCTGCTCATCTCAGGGTGCAATTTGATTTCTTTATAAGCACCTGGCCCCGATCCACACATAACACCAGAGCAAAGAGGGAGGCCTCGAGGGCGTCTGTCAGTTTAGGGCAGAAGACCAGTGAAAGTGGCGAGACTCAGTCTGAAGAGCGAGCAAAATACCAGGTGATCTGAAGGGGCATCTTGTGGACCAGGAAGAGGGGCCCCGATGTTCAAAATCCTGTCCTGCCACCTGGCACGCCGGAGTCTGGATGAGTTCGTGACCTGTCCTAGGCTCATTTCCTCACCCTCACAATGGGGGCGACCCACCTTCAGCACGTTTGCCACCAGCTAAATGATGTGCACAGCTCAAGCCCACAGGGTCTGGGCCACGGGACACCCCTCACGGGTGCTGGTGCATGCTCTCCGCTCTCATCTACCCTCCTGTCACGGACACAAAACAAAAGGCAGAGGAGGTGCCGCGTGCAGACGGCACAGCCAGCTGCAGGGAACCGTGAAGACATCTGCATGTGGACTTCCTGGCACCGTGTCTCGGACGATCGGTAGTTTCCCGCCACCGGCTGCCGCGCGGCGGGGCATCACCGCCTCCCGGGTCAGTGATCGCTATCGCGACTGACCCACCGCCCACCCGGCGGACTGCTGCTCTAGTCTGCTGCCTCTGTCACCTGCACGCGGCCATTCTTTCTGCTCACATCTGACAAACCCCCGTCTTCCACGCGCCTGGCTCCTTCAGCCTGTGTCCCAGGCATCCCTCATGGCCTCTGACCTGTGGCCTCTGAGGGACCAGGTTGGTCCTACCCCTTCTCAAGGCCCCACCTCACTGGGAGCCCTTCAGTCTCTGAGACAAGGATGCTCCCTCTGCCTCCGAAGCACCTGCAACCACCAGCAGGCCCCTCTCCACCTCCCCTTTGGTCTCAGAAGAGAAGCAGCTCTTACTCCTGTGACTGACAGACCCTCTCACCAGACCTCACTGATCCTGGGCAGGTAGGGACCAAACGCTCGTGTCTGTGTCGGCCACACCATAGCTGGGGCCCTAAACAAACACCAACTGCCACGGAAGCAGGGCCATGCCACCTTTTCATGAAGTCTTTACATATTCTGATGACAACAGTACCACGTTCTATGCAACATCAGCATTGCTGCTCTTTCAGAGTTTAACCTGCCGGTGGGTGAGGCCTCAGTCCGCGGACCCTGCCCTGAGCAGCTGGTGAAGGCGGTTCAGGTCCTCTCCTGCCAGCGCACCAGCCTCACCAGGTCACATTTCTCTGAAAGAGGGCCCACGACTCCCGTCAGCTTCTCACACGTCTGTGACCCTCCTTCCCAGCAACTGTTCAGAGCTCCTGTGACAAGGGTGCTTTGTGGGGGTGGGGAAAAGCGCTGGGGGGAAAGGAGCAGGTTGCAGGCCCACCCCCTGAAAGGGGCCAAATTGGGCATCACATGGAGCAGATCCAGGACAGCTCAGTGAAGGGGCTGAACAAGAGGGTCCATGAAGCGGGAGGGGAAGGGCGGCTGGGATGCAATCAGACATCCGGAGCCAGGAGAACTCTCTTCCAATAGCCAGAGTGGGATAAAGATATTTTCATATAAAAACTGAAAGAGCCAATGACCAAGAACCCTTCCCTAACGGAACTGTAGAATCCGGAAGATTCTACAAAGAAGGTTTGAGCCAGATGGGTTGGTGAGCAAATATGAATAGATACATAAGTAGATACATCTAAACAAAAATTATACCAAATGCTAATTCTCTTATCATGTCTAATTTGGGGAAAGTACCCAATTCTAGAGAAATTAAAGTGGAGATGGGGATCCAGGAGTGAAAATGCCCTTGGATTTTGCATTGTTGCCCAGGAGAGTTAAGGACTAACTTCAGACCTTGGTAAATTAGGTACACATGAGAAAATACCAGGGTTCACCTTTATGAGAAAAGTAGTAGTATGTATGACTGCCTAACAAAGAAGATGGAAATTTAAAATATGATTAAAATCTTTTATCAAACTAGGAATAGAAGGGAATCCTCTTTCCGTGGACAAAGAGTAGCTATGCAAACCGAAAGAACATTATTCTTAAGGATGAAATGTTAGAAGCAATCATGTCACCTCACTTAAAGGAAACCCCAAGGAATCTACAAATGATGAGAAATAATACTTGCAGTTAGTAAATGGGCAAGATAGAGGACCAATATAATGAAACGTTCATTGCATTTCTGTATACAAGGATCTAACAGAAATCACGTTTAGATGTACCTGTTTATAAATTCATTTCTTTTCATCTGTGAGGGGAGGGAAGGAGAGATACAAAGAAACATGAACGAGCCAAACAGCTCCCTATAAGTCACAATATGCAGGGTGAGTTGAGACCTGCAGTCAGGGTAATTGGTGGGAAAGAGAGGACCTCACACTGCATATAAGGTGATGAATTAACTCAAGAGCATGAGTGGCCAGAGAGGTTTCCCTCTTCGTCTCTGGAAGATGAAACCCTGGGGGGTCCACTAATGATAATGAAACACCAGAAACGCTCAAAAGAGCAAACGGAAGTAGGGTGTCCTGTGCCTCCAGCCTGGTTGACAGCAGTTCATGAGAAAAGGCTGGGATTGGAAAGGTGAGCCGTGGGAATATGCCTGGATGACCCTGGAAAGCAAAGCCATGTTTCATGTCCTAATTGAGAACCCACTGTGCGAACACCCCAAACTTGATTCATCTGACACAGGGTCCTTTTGAGAGGGGGAGTCCAGTGGGGTGACTGTCAAGTCAGAAAGGCACACAATTAATTATATGAACCATGAACATGGGAATCAGAACCCACTGTCCCAATACTTCGGTGACCGAGAGAGCCGCAGCCATAAGCAGTGGTGGCCGTGACCGTCCAAGAGCGCGTTGTGTTTCTAGGGCATGCAGTGCATACTCAGGCCCCTCTCAGCCACGGGCAGGTATGTGTCAGGACTTGCGGTTAAGGCGTTTCACTCCATAGTAGCTCACTAGGCAGTGAAATGCTGACCAAACATTCTTACGTGAATTTTTTCTTGTTTTAACCGAATGGCTTGGCCTTGCCCTGGAGAGGCAAGGAGACGCTCCTTTAAGTCTTGTCCATGGGGGATCAGACCACAGCTCTGGAATAAAGACACCTCGGGTGGTACCTGTGTTGCTGGGCTGGCCTCCCCACAGTGGGCCACACTCAGAGGCTCCTTGCTGAGCTGTGGATGCGGACATCTGGGCTACCCGGAGGACGGGGCCCAACTCAGCGTGGGGAAGGTGGGGAGGAGGACGGGACAGACCACCCCCCATGCCATCTCAGTGCAGCGGCAGCCCACGGGGGTGCTACTCCCAGCCTTCTTTTGGATTTCAGGCCCTGGCAAAGATGTCTTTATACAGAGCTGCTCAGCTCGGCGACCTCACTTCCTGATGAAGGGGTTAAATCTGTGCACGGAGTTTAGTTGCAATCACTCTACGCCAGCAGCATCCATGGACCCCAGCTTCTGCTGACGGCTTCCTGTGTTTCCCTGGATACTGCTGGTATACAGCTGTTTTTCTTCTAGAGGGAGGTTAATATGTTGAAAGTTGCTCAGTCGTGTCCAACTCTTTGTGACCCAATGGACTATAGCCCGCTAGGCTCCTCTGTCCATGGAATTCTCCAGGCCAGAATGGAGTGGGTAGCCAATTCCTTCTCCAAGGGATCTTCCTGACCCAGGAATCAAACCGGGGTCTCCTGCATTGCAGGTGAATTCTTTACCAGCTGAGCTACCACGGAAGCCCAATATGTTAACTTCCCTGATGGAGCAGTGGTAAAGAATCCACTGGCCAAGGCAGGAGATGTGGGTTCAAACCCTGGGTCAGGAAGATCCCCTGGAGAAGGAATTGGCAACAACCCACTCCAGTATTTCTGCCTGGGAAATCCCATGGACAGAAGAGCCTGGTGGGCTACAGTCCATGAGGTCGAAAATGGGTCGGACATGACTTAGCGACTAAACAACAGCAACAAGATGTTAACACTTACAGATACAGTTAGCATTTTCAGAACTGAATTATATCTGCATTATGACTTTCCTTTGCCTCCGAAGATTAAAAAAAAAGTAAGAAAAAGGATTATAGAACAGTTACATTTTTAATCATGCTACATATGACTTCCATGAAGGAATACTTCTTTCTTTGTAATGAATCTACTGCATGGAATAATAAACATGAAAATAATACTATTGGGCTCCAAGTTTGTGTCAGGAAAACTGTTAGGACTTTCTTAGCATCATCTCATTTACTCTGATTCCTTTCTTCTCTCAAGGTGGCCAGCACTGTGTTGTTTCTTAAGAACAAACAAACATTAAAAAAATTTCTCCTGGAGTGTCCAGTGGGAGGTGGAGGGGTCTCCCCACTTCCAAGCACATTTTTCTGTAGTTTTTCTCTTACTCCTGATATCAGAACAAGGTAATGAGCTCTTCTAAAGGTAATTCCCCCAGGAACTTCTAATCACTAGTGCCATATTTCTCTTTCTGTATTTTAAAATTATTATATTTAAATTTTTTTTGGCTGCACTGCTTGGCATGCGGGGCCCCAGTTCTCCCCCACGCTGGGATCAAGCCCGTGTCCTCGTCTTGAAAGCCCGAAGTCTCAGCCACTGGACCACCTGGGAATTCCCAGTGTCATATTTCTTTCTACCTCATCCCATCTGGAGAATGAATGCTGGGGACACATGGCTGTGGGCATAGCAATCGTAAGCCGGCGACACTCCAGCTGCCATCTTCCTGCATATCCCGCTCCATAGCCAGCGATCGGTCCACATGGGGAGGAGGGACACGCCCATGGACACCAGGACAGTCAGAGCCAGGGATACTCTTGGCCGCTCTGGTCAGTCCTAGTGGGGGACACATCAACCAAGTGCTCTTATCCAAGTTGGGGCCAAAGAACTCCTTCCTTCTCATCTGGGACCGGACAAGACACAGCCCACTAGTTATCCACGGGCAGGAAAACCTCTGCTATCGAGGCCACTACCTGTGGACAGGTGAGAACGCTGCTGACCAGCACAGGGAAACAGGGGTGGGATGGACCCAATGCCTGCCAGGTCACTGGGTCCCGGCAGCCAGCTCCAGCCCCCTGTCCTACAATTGGTTTGGACAAGCTAATGCATTCTCCTCTCTCCTCTTTTTTTTCTGCCTAAATCCATTTAAATTTGCATCACTGCCAAACCCAGTCCTGATGAATCCAGTGGAGAAAAGATTTGTTCCTGATGGGAGCCTCTGAGCTGCTGCCTGGTCATCATCTTCTTAGGTCAACACATGGTAAACCTCTAGATTTAGTCCTGGCTTATATTTCTATACCATGGAGCTGACACTCACTAAGTAAACAGTAGATCTCGGGACCTAAATATTACCCCTTCGTCTGTGTGGACAGGACAGTCACGAGCTCCCCCCCACGTTCAAACAGGACTTCTATCAGGTGACACAGCCCTATTCCAACCACCAGTGGACCAGAAGGACCCCCTCACATCCCTGAAGCGACTCTGGGATGCTATTTTAGTATTTGCAACCAGATTAAAAAAATAAAAATAATTGGTGGTGAGAGGCCAGTGAGTCAGAAAGACAGAGCGTTCCTCTCCAACGTCACTCTCATTTAAAAGGTGAAGAATGAGAAGGCTGAAGCTCTCACTGGCTGCGTTTCAAGTGTTCTCATTTCCCTGCTACAAACCGACTCTTCGTGACCATTACAGCGGCTTATATTTAATTCATTCTGTAAATATAGAATTCAGCCTGTAGAAATTCCTGACATCATCTAAGGGACAGGCTGTTTCTCAGCCTTAGATACACAGGTGATCATGAAAATTCAACCCCCCGGTTCCCTGGTCGTGAAAATAAAAGCAAAGCCCGCCACACCCAGAGCCCGAAAAGAAAGAACGGTGTTGTCTCACAGTGTGACATTCCAGGGCTTAGCGCTTTCATAAAGTTCTGTGATTAGGCTCATAGGGATTTAAACAGTTTTCCGTGTTTAACGGTTAGCTGTGGAAAGTCCACTATAATAGTATTTTAGCACCATGAACCTGTCGAAACCAACCTGCCCAATTATTCCAAACGACATTAATAACACCGGATATTACACTAATTGCGTCCAGTTTCTATGCAGACGAGGCCCCGTGGGGCTCATTTCGCCTCCTTAGGGGCAAGCAACTCAGCCATCAGACTGATTTCACAAGAAATCCCTCCTCATTACACAAGTCCGAGCTGTCAAACTTTTTTTTTTTTAAAGGTTAATGGGCCAATCAGTCATCAATTATTTTTGCGGAATCTTAGCAGGCAAAGGGTTAAAGGGCTAAAGGCAGCTGCAACTGATTTCCATTTGGAGGTTGTTTTCAGCAGGGCACACCTGATGAGGATGCCTTTCGGGGAGTGGGTGGAAGGCGAGAGGGACGGAGGCACACCTCTTTTCTTGAGGGGCGGGAGGTCTGTCTTGAGCTGCCCACCAGGAGAATGAGGGCCCTGTGCTTCTGTGAAGGCCGAGAGGGTCCGGACCCTCCTGCTGGTCAGATGCACAGTGGCTTAGAAGGGCCTGCAAGATGCAGGTGTACTGTGTATGGTGATGTTGAATAGATCTGTTTCTCCTCTGCATTTGCAAGAACTCAAGGTGTCTGCAGACATCACTCATTCCACATTCTTCACTGGCCAGGTGAGGAATCTGGTCCATGTTCCCCAGATCCTCTACAAAGCTGGAACCTAGACCCTGATGTCCATTTCTATGCACGAAGCTAAGTGTCCTGGATATAGTTAATGACAAATACATGAACAAAATCTGTTATTTTAATGGTGCAGAGATGACAGCATCCAGGATGGAGGGACCTCGTGTCCACCCGTAGAGGTGGCCAAAGAGCCGAGACACCACCAACTCCAGAGGCTTTTTGACGGTCACCCTTTCAAAGCGCCCCAACCACCGTGTAGCCAAGGCTCGCAGGGAAACTGCTGTCCTCTGTACTTGTGACGTCTGTTGTCAGAATTGGGACTTTTGTGTTAGGGTTCAGCACAGTACCCTGATGACTGTGTTAACAGCAACTCAAACCATTGGTCACACACTTTTTCTCCTGAACAGATTTTGCAATGGGTTTCTCCCTGCTCCTTTTTTATCCTTTTAACTTTCTGTTTTATATGGTGGGTAGAGCCAATTAGCAATGTTGTGAGAGTGTCAGGTGCACAGCAAAGGGACTCGGCCATACACATCTCCCTGCTTCTGCCTGAACCTCCGCATTATCTTTTCTTTGCGTCCTTCAGGTCTTGGGCTCCCACTTTTGGGGTCCTCTCTCCCAGAATGCCCTTCTCTCCCTGCCCTGCCATGTCCTAACTAAGAGCCTTGAGCTGCCCACTTCGCCCGGCTGGTCTCGGCTCTGTGGTCCAAGAAGGAATGGGATGGACTATGATGACAAAGGTGTGCTGTGCCTTCCTTTCCTTTGCCAGGAAAAGACCTTCATCACTAACCCCAAACAGCCTGACGGAGCCTCGGAATCCTTCCCAGTCCAGTTCTCCAGGTTGTTCTTGTTCAGTCGCTCAGTCGTGTCCGACTCTTTGTGACCCCGTGGACTGCAGCACGCCAGGCTTCCCTGTCCATCACCAACTCCCGGAGCTTACTCAAACTCATGTTCAAGTCAGTGATGCCATCCAACCATCTCATCCTCTGTCGTCCCCTTCTCCTTCCGCCTTCAACCTTTCCCAGCATCAGGATCTTTTCCAATGAGTCAGCTCTTCACATCAGGTGGCCAAAGTACTCGAGCTTCAGCGTCAGTCCTTCCAGTGAATATTCACGGTTGATTTCCTTTAGGATGGACTGGCTTGATCTCCTTGTTGTCCAAGGGACTCTCAAGAGTTTTATCAGCAACACAATTCAAAGACATCGATCCTTCTGTGCTCAGCTTTCTTTATGGTCCAACTCTTACATCTATACGTGACTACTAGAAAAGCTGTAGCTTTGACTATATGGACCTTTGCCAGCAAAGTTCTCCAGGTAGCCACTATCAATTCATCTAAGTTGGAAAACAAATGGAATGCATTTGCTTGTCTGCCCTCTTCCTAGGTCCCCCACAACCTATACCCCTGGAGACTACGCCAGGCTTGGTCAAACACAGCCTCAGGCTTTTATGCTAATTTTGAGGAGTCCTACAATTTGTAAAATAGTTCAATACTTCTGCTTTCAAAGCATATATTCAATAAGCATGTGGTTTAGATATTTTACCCAATTATGATGAAAACTACCCACGTTTAAGATTTCAGCCCAAAGCCACCATAACATTGAAAGTCAGTTTCTATTTATTTTCAGTTTTTTGTAAGAAAAGATAAATGTGAAGAATATGGTGTCTGGGATTGTGCAGACCCAAGACCTATAGCAAAAAAAAAATTAGTTAAAAAATTGCCCTCTTCCACTTGAGAAGCTGTTCATTTTAAACAAAAAGAAAAAAAATCATTAGTCTTTATAGACACACACAGGTCATGGTTCTCAGGTAAATATTTTTATTTACCAAGCTCTCAGCTTGGTAAATGTATTTGTTTAGCCCAGAGTCCGACTGAAGTGTTGTACTGTGGCTTAATTTAGGACAAGAGCAGAATTCATTTCGTGAAAAACCGAGACCCCAGAGGGAGGTCACAGAGTTAGGACTGTTTACTGCTACGCGTTATCGCAGGAAGATCCTCATGAAACACAGAGAAGGTTTTGATTTTCCCAACACATTAGACAGAGGTGCAAGGGCAGCCGGAGAGCACGAGACAGCTGTTGCTCCCGGAACCGTCAGGGGCCGTGCACAACTTCTAAATTAAGGCGAGTGATTGGATCCCCAAATGAAACCATCTCAGGAGGCAGAAGGTGGCTGTGTTAACACGCTGCCTGGTACTGGCTCGGGCCCAGGCACCCCGGGAATACTCAAGGCCCCAGCTTTCGGTTTAGAAAGAGAACCCAGAGACCCCTATTTACCTGGTTACTAAGCGATGCTCTATATGCTTACCATTTGTTACTCATTCTAACTTACATTCATCACTTCTCAGAGGTCCCCTGCTCTCCGAATCTACTAGGAACATGAGGCCCAGGATCCTTCCTTTGCCCAGAGCCCAGGGCGAGAACAAGGACACTCCAACATGCAGGTTCCAGAACCTCCCATGCTGCCCCTAACTCCAGCTCTTCTCTCCTGACTGCAGTCAGCACAGGGATGATTATCTATCTCATCTTCCTTTGAAATGCTGAGGGCTGGAAAAAGCAGACAATCTTGCTTCTCTCCCCAGAAAGTCAAATCCTGGAGCAAGCTCCCACGAAAGGGTTTCCTAAATCTGGATTTATCTGCACGAGATCTTGGCTGTTTGTGGTTGAAGAGGGCTGGCTTTGGCCGATCCTGCCCTGTGTCCTGTATGGACACATTCCATGGGCCTAAAATGTCTGTGCTTCGTGCAGTGTGTTCCCAGAGATGGTTTTCTATGACGTAAGCCTTTATGACAGTTTCACAGCAACCAGCATGTACCCAGTTCCTCAGTAAGGGCTTCGTCTGCCTCTCTCAATTTCTTCTTCAGCTGTCCTTTGACGTAGGTTTTATGGTCTCCATTTTGGAGAAAGAAAACTAAGCAGGAGAGGAGAGACCCAGCAACACCAGGAATTCATGAAGCGGGGACGTGGCAGAGCTGGGGTCGGAAGCAGGCATGTTGGACTCAAAAAGCCCAGTTTCTACATCTGATGGGTCTTTGGAGGACGAAGGTACAGTGGAACTGGGAGAGGTAGTGAAACACATCTGGGAAAGGAAGTTTGACTTTTAAAATCCCCTCTTACACTTCCAGGGGCAACACTTCCGGCCGAATCTCAGCTCCTTGCTACGTAAACGATGCTCAATCTTCTGAATTTTCTTTGAGAGCGTCTGTGGCATTTCTGACACTAGGAGGGAGCAGTGGAAGTGGTGAGTGCGGGCGCTGTGTTACCTGTCTCTGGACACATGACCTCACCGACTGTCCCCACTTTACATATGGGGAAACCGAGGTGCAGAGAGGGCGTGAGGATGGCCCCATCTTTGAGCTAAGAAGTGGGGATGTGAGAACTGGACCAGGACTATTTGCTTAAGGTAGTTTTATGGTTTCTGATCAGGAACCAGGCTTTGACTACAAGTATGCGAATGACTTATGGTGAAGAAGAGCCTGGCTGTAGCCTGGAAGGCAGCCTCAGATGGCGGCCCCACACAGGTCAGCACGCACATGGGGCACGCATACAGCAGCCCCACGGGGCCGCTGGGACACAAGGGTTGCTGGGGCGGGGGGGGGGTGGTCACAGAACAGGATGCCAGGAAATCTAAGTCCTCAGCCCTGGGGCCCATCATGGCTCTGGATCCCCAAATCCAATGTGGTCTCAGTCTCCTCTCAACCTCCAGGCCACCAGAGCCTGGTTGGAAATTCTCCTTTCTCACTCTGCCTCAGGGTCTCTGTCTGGCCCCACCTCTCACTGGGCTGACTGTCAGCCTGTCCCCTCCATCTGCCTGGGGTCCAGCTCTGGGCACCTGTACTGTGGCAGGAACCCGGGACCTCGACAGGTGGGAGCACGTGAACATCACCTGCGATTGAACTGGACGTGGATGAGCTGGGCGTCTCAGATCTGTGCCTGTGGACTCCAGAGCGTGGAGAGGACATTGAAGAGTTAGGCTGGCCACAGACTGGCCTGCTCATGCCTGCTCCTAGAAGGGGGACACTCTTGGGCATCCACTGGAGGAAGGGGGTGTGAGCGTGACCAGGGCCTGAGGGACCAACCAGAATGAGACTCGTGTTTCTCCACAAAGGGGCCTGTGTGGAACCACGGTGCCTGGCACCTCCGAGTTCCCCCATCTGGCCTTCACGCTGTGGCCAAGGACCCCAGACAGGCATCACACACCTGCCTCTGGGGCAAGTTCCAGATCCATAGACACGGAGTCTACACCAGGGCTGAGCCGGGACTTCGGGCTGTACTGAACCCAGCTGGTACTTGACCAACATGGCCTGTTCCACGCATACGACGTGGGTGGGCCTGACACCCCCTGAAATGTTTCTTGTTCCCCGATCCATCTCTTCTTTACACATTTACTCCTCTCCACGTGCCTTCTTCTGTAGGAGCAGGGAGAGCTGAAAACTCCCAGTAGAGTCCACGGCTGGCCCACCTCACAGCAGGTGATGGTCCGGCCCACCCCAATGGTTCAGGGAATGTGAGGACTGAGGACACGCACACGGATTCCAGGTCATCCCGCCGGGGTGATGCTGCTCACAGACCACGCAGCTGGCTGCCTGCCCGTGTGTCCTGCTACACAACATCCGCTTCTGCTCAGATCTGTTTCCAGAAACATGTTTCCCTTGGAGTTGAACATTCCCAAGTCCAGCCTCACCCACTGGACTTTAGATACATTTTCCCCTTGGCTTAACAGGCAGCTATGAAGTGAAGAATCACATCACAAACCTTCCATCCCACCTTGCACACAGGCTTCCGAGATGGAAAAATTAAAGTTGCATTCTTGTTGAAGGAATTTAAATGTCACCAGCTTTGGGAAAGAACTGAGTTTTTATAAAGTAAACGAAGGTTTAAAAGTTAGGGCAATATAATACATACAAACGAAGTTTCCAGCTTGGTTTCAGAGATAATTAGCCTCAGTGGACAAAAAAAAAAGGGGACGAGAACATATTTTTGTTTGTTTTCTAATCCTGTCCATGTGTGTCCCTAATTAGTTGTTTAACTTATTTTCATCCATTCCTGACATTCATCTTTGACTCCTTCCACAAGAACCCAGGAAAAGGGTCACGGAGCTGAGAGATCCAGGCACATGGCCTATCTCTGGAAGATGCCAGCTCCCGGTCCTGCAGAAAAACATCTGACTTGTTTAAACTCCCACCTGTAACGAAGTACCTACCTGGCAGTGAAGATGCAATGAGGAGATGTAACCTTGGGGCCAGAAGAATGAATATGAGCGAGAAAGGGCTTTGGAGTGAGACCATCAGGTTCATTTCTTGGTCTTGCCTGTCTGTCACCAGCCTGAGTCCTGGGGTGAGTCCTGCTGTGTCTGAGCTGTTCTCTCTGGGGCTGGATGGAGGGGTGTGGACAAGCTCCTTGGACAGGGCCTGCCCACCACACCCGAAACTCAACTTCTAACTCCCTCTACAGGAAACTCTAGTGTCAACAGTGTTTTGTGGGTACCTCTGAACAAATTACTCAAGCGAACCAGTTTAAAAAAATATTCCGTTCGGGGATGGGTATCTTTAGGGAAACACTTAAGGACTCAGGTTACAACAAAAGTTAGAATGTTTGAAACATGACTTTTCATGAAGGGTCAATTTATAGACAGAAAATAGGCGGTGATACTATATAGCAAAAGATGAGAAATCAGAAAGGTGTTCTGATATTTTCATATAGTTATATGAATTTAGTACTGTCATCTTAAAAGCTGTATGACATGAGACTTGGTACATACAGATAACAGTCTTGAAAGAAACCCAAAGTAAATGAAGAATGGTCATGTCACTTAACTGAAGATTCACAAATGTAATCGCGTGCTGCACAGAAATGAAGGAATGTGTGACAGAGAACTGGCCACTGTTTACTCCAGTATCTACAGGACTACCTAGAGTATTGGCAATTGACAGGACCCTGAGTGTACGGAAGTGTTGCTGTATTTACGGATTTCAGAGAGCAGAGAGCATCATGGTCCCGCCACCCAGGAGTGCTGGGCAGCGCGGACTCTGCAGGTTACCTGGTTGGTAAAGGCTGAGAAGTTCCCATTTCTGCAAATTGTCACACCTGTCGTGAGACACTTCCCTGTCAGTGTCTCCAGGAAGACCCCATCAGCAAGTCTCGGGGTGGGAGGACTGTCTGCCTGCCTCCCCCCACCCCCAAGTTTTGTATACAACCACAGGTAAAACCAGACCTCACAAATATTGCTTAAAGGCTGGACGTCAATAAACAAATTTGCTGTGACAAATGCACATACACAAGAAAAACATATCTAATAGGGACAGAGGGAAGAGAAATGATTATGAATCCTAAATTGAAAAACTAACATTAAAACATAGTGAATGAGGACACTTAATACCCTTTAAACGACAGCAAAAAATGATACTGCAGGTGACTATTTCTAAGCTTCTATTATTTTTCTCTCTCATTTTTGTGTCTCTTGAGTGAATGCTTTGAAAGAAAATACCAAGGGGGGAGGGTCAAGCTCCATTGGTACCTTAACAGCCGACAGTTTCCCCTTGAGGAATGAAAAAAAAGATTACGATTAAAACAATAGGTCTTTAACAAGCCATCATGAAAATGTAACTTTGTTTTTCAGATTCCTATTTTTTTTTTTTTCTGGCCAAGAGCTGGGCTTTCGGTGGCGGTGGCGAGACAGGAGTAATTGTGAAAGGAAGGAAAAAAGGATGGTGATATAAATCAGCAAAGGTTAATGATCAGGATGTGAAGAGGGGGACTTGTTTACAGAAATAGCGTGCAATTTAAAATTTACAAGAGATTTAATGCCACTGCTTGGCAATCGCTAAAATCAACAGCCCAGAAAACAGTGACATTAAGAAAAATATTACAGTTATAATCATCCCCAAATAAGTCAATTAGTGTTAGGGCACGAGCTTGCGATTACTTGACCCATTTGGCTGGCACTTAAGTGAAAAAAAAAATGTCCCCCTATTACACCGAGATCGCTGGATTGTGACCTATTTTGCATCGTACGTATTATACGCCAGCCTCCCTTACAAGGGCTGGGGCTGATGAGGGTGGTTTTTCTTTTGCCTGGCATCAAAATAATTCTGACCCTTGACATTTGTAATCATAAAAAAAAGGGCAATTTATAATTGTGTTGTTTCAAATGAAGGTGGGGAGGGGGGGGAATTCAATCTGCTATTATACAAAAGCAATGACGGCTGTCTTTGGTGAAAAAAGCAACGCAAGTCAATTTGTGAACTTTGGCACCAGATGACCTTTAGAAACACAACAATATACTGAATTTACAAGCGATAGCAGCCCATGCAAATGACCCGGGCCTGGCTGCTTCTGGATTAGAGCTGCAGAGAGCATTACGGAGAATGTTTCCACAAAACAAATTAAGACTGTTACTTAAATGTCACGGCACACTATTGTATTCGGCTACAGATCATTACACCTGATACTAACACTTTTAAAAACTGTAATAACTTGGGAAATATTACACTGAGTGCCCACACGTAGAAAGGGAAAAGAAAAAAAGAGGAGAAAATAGGTTTCTCAAGTAATTTAAACATCACTAGTCTAGGACGGCAAGGGAAAGGTCAAAATTTAAGTAAGCTGAAAGGAACATGAATGGTAAAAAAAAAAAAAAATCAAACACACAAACAAAAAGATGAAAAGACCACAGGAATGACTCTGCAAACACAATCAGGGTGCATGCGGCTTTGGGCGAATCGCATTTCCATTTCTGCGTGGGGAGGGAAGGAAGGTGGGGAGGCGGGAAGGACGGGGTGAGGGGATGCAGGGTGTGGGGGCGGGGGCGGCGTTACCTTCGGTGTTGGTACTGCTGCTGTAAATATTTCGCAGGCTACCAACACGGTTTAGTTTCCATGCTTTGCGTTTGGCTGCATCCCGAGAGCAGAGAGGGGAGAGGGGGAGAAAGAGAGAAAACAAAAAGGAAAAGAAACAAATGAAAAGGGGAGAAAAGAAATGTCAAAGGAGCACGTGACATCACCTCCGATGTGCAGTTCCCGGGAGGCAGGTGGGCGCCGCTGGGCGGGGGAGGTTGTCTCTCGGGCAGGCTTCACAGCCCCGAAGCGCAGAGGGACTTGGGCAGGGCGGAGGGAGGCCAGCCAGCATCCTTAGTTTTGCACAGAATCCATCAAAAGCCCAGACATGGAAGTTCATGCACCCACCTCGTCCTGCTGGTTCTACACACGCCTACTGACAACAGAGCAAAGCGGGCCTTGTCCCTGGGGGCCGGTGTGTGTGTGTGCTAAGTCGCTTCAGCCGTGTCCGACTCTTCGTGATCCCATGGACTGTGGCCCGCCAGGCTCCTCTGTCCATGGGATGCTCCAGGCAAGAAGACTGGAGTGGGTTGCCATTCCCTTCTCCAGGGGATCTTCTGACCCAGGGATCGAACCCGAGTCTCTGCGTTTCCTAGGCTGGCAGACGGGTTCTTTATCACTAGTGCATCTTGGGAAGGAGCTACCGAGGCCAGCAGACATAAGCCCTTGGATTTGGCAAAACACTGGGTGAGCGTCAAATCAAATAGCTCCTGCGTATGCTGCAGATGGTAGGTCTGTAACTCCCAGAGCCATTAAAAAAAAATTAAAAAAAAAATGAAGCGTTTTCTCCCCAGACGTATTGTGACCTGGACAGGAACCTGGACCAGCTAAACTTGACTCAACTCGCCGCTGTTGACAGTGGTTTCATTTTCCTTCCTACAGGAGGAGATTCGGGGGCTCTGAACCAAAGGACCCAAAGAGCACACGCCCCTTAAGCTCTCCGTTCACTGAAGAAAGCATCCAAGAGAAAAAGAGACCAAGAGACCCACAGGGCAGCCCTGGGTTCGGAAGTGGAGTGCAGGACAAGTCCCCCGTGGGCAAGGCACACTCACCGCTCACACTGCGTGGGGTGACGACCTGGGGTGCTAAGCCCAGCCCCCCACCTCCCGGACACTCTTCTGCACACACAGGTCCTCACCTCATCGGCCCCACACCCTCCCCCCCCCCGACTCAGGAACTAGAGACCTGGGGTGAACAGGTCGCCTCACATCAGCCCTTCAGGGGGACACACAGTGAAGAGCAAAGAGCTAGACAGGGCGGTTCTTGAGAAACAAGTCTTTAGGCTAATGTGGCTGAAGATCCAGCCAGAGACCCAGGGTGGACAGATAGGACGACGGCCACAGTCACCCACACTCCTGAAGACCGGGCATGATCGGATCACCCATCTCTTTTGACTTCCACAGCTGGGAAGAGGAACTTGTCAAGCCTCGAACGAGGCTTTCGTTGGATAGTGAAGTGAGTGAAAGCCGCTCCGTTGTGTCTGACTTTCTGCGACCCCATGGACTGTACAGTCCATGGGATTCTCCAGGCCAGAACACTGGAGTGGGTAGCCTTTCCCTTCTCCAGGGGATCTTCCCAACCCAGGGATCAAACCCAGGTCTCTTGCATTGTAGGCGGATTCTTTACCAGCTGAGCCACCAGGGAAGCCCAATAATACTGGAGTGGGTAGCCTATCCCTTTCTCCAGGGGATCTTCCCGATTCAGGAATCGAACGGGGGTCTCCTGCATTGCAGGCGGATTCTTTACCAACTGAGCTATCAGAGAGAAGCACTTGTTTAATGCAGGTATGAAGTGCCAACCTGGGGAGGCAGATGTGTGTATTTTCACAGGTGTGTCTGAAGCTCACTGCAGGAAGCCAGGCTGTCACACTGGGTCACAGACGGACCACAACATAAGGCGTGCATTGGTCAGGGGCCAGCTTGCTCACCCCAACGCATTTCTGGCTTGGGACGGGCTGGCTGGTCTTGCCTGCAGTAGCTTAGGGCCAAAAGACTCAACGTTAGGTAGTACAGTGCATACTCTTGCCTGGAAAATCCCATGGACGGAGGAGCCTGGTAGGCTACAGTCCATGGAGTCGCTAAGAGTCGGATACGACTGAGCGACTTCACTTTCACTTTTCCCTTTCATGCACTGGAGAAAAGAAATGGCAACCCATTCCAGTATTCTTGCCTGGAGAATCCCAGGGACGGCGGAGCCTGGTGGGCTGCCATCTATGGGGTCGCACAGAGTTGGACACGACTGAAGCGACTTAGCAGCAGCAGCAGCAGCAACAGTACAGTGCAGGTTGTGGGGGTGTCAAGTTCTGGGGCCACACAACAACCAGGGTCTTCACAAGGACTTCTGCTGCTGAAGCGAATGCCAAGACTTTGGTGCACACTGGACTTCCTTGGCGCGACAATATAAGATATATTTGAGAAACAGTACTCTATAATCAGGATGCACATTTTATGTTAATGAGAGTAAAAACTAGCTGTGAGTTAGTTGTCACCTGATTCAAAAGGAGAAAAAGTGAAGCTGTAACTAAATGACTAAGAAGGACTCTATGGCTTGAAAACCCAAACTAATTAAGAAAAGCAAAAAAAAAAAAAAGAAATGCCTTGGGAGTCTGGGGTTAGTAGATGCAAACTGTTATATATAGAAAAGTTAAATAAGGTCCTTCTATATAGCACAGGGAACTCTACCCAATATCCTGTAATAAACCACAATGGAAAAGAATATGAAAAATAATATACATATATGTTGCTGAATCACGTTGCTGTACAACTAGTGACACAATATTGTTCTTCAGTCGCTCAGTCATGTCTGACTCTTTGCGACCCCATGGACTGCAGCACACCAGGCCTCCCTGTCCTTCATCATCTCCTGGAGTTTGCTCAAACTCATGTCCATTGAGTCAGTGATGCCATCCAACCATCTCATCCTCTGTCATCCCCTTCTCCTCCTGCCTTCAGTCTTTCCCAGCATCAGGGTCTTTTCTAACAAGTTATTACACAAGCTCTTCATTTCAGGTGGTCAAAGTATTGGAGCTTCACCTTCAGCATCAGTCCTTCTAATGAATATTCAGGATCGATTTCCTTTGTGATTGACTGGTTTGATCTCCTTGCGGTCCAAGGGACTCTCAAGCATCCTTACACAATATTGTAAATGAACTATATTTCAACAAAATAAATTTTAAAAAGACAAAAAAGAAATGTCATTTCTAACCTAGTAAGGTTGAACAAGTCCCTTCTACAGTATACAGGTCCAAATTTAATTTTCCAGCAGTGCAGAAGCTTTCCTAATCTCCACACCCTCAAGGAGTCTTATCTATAAGGTATCATCCCAGGTAACACCATACCTGACAATGGGGGCTTCAGGTACAACCACTATTACAAAGATCATTTGAGACAAAGGAAACCAGTCATAGTTTTCGAGTTTCCTTGGGAAATGTTCAGTGGATATGCATCAGGTTCCTCAGGTACATGGGGCTTCCCAAGTGGCACAGTGGTAAAAAAATCACCTGCCAATGCAGAAGACGCAAGAGACGCAGGTTCCATCCCTGGGTTGGGAAGATCCCCTGGAGTAGGAGATGGCAACACTCCTCTATTCTTGCGTGGGAAATCCCATGGGCAGAGGAGCCTGGCGGGCTACAGTCCATGGGGTCGGAAAGAGTCAGACGAGACTGAGCACGCATTCATTCACACGCATTCAAGTACAAGTCATATGTTCACAGAATTAAGCATGTACTCAATAATCTCAACAGCCCAAGCTCTGGCATCTTGGCCCGTGTTTCAAAAGTTCCAGAAAGTCACAGCCACAGAAACTGCACTCCTCAGTGGAAAAACTTACCTAGTTCTAAAGCATTTACATATAAATAGGCAGAATCAGGGCTGGGCACCCCTCTGCAAGGAAGCGGAGCTAGTGCAGAAAACCTCTTTCCTGCCTGCTTTCCACCTGGCATTTTTCAAACCCCAGCCTCCCATTACTGTGTGGATGGATAAGCAGGAAGTGAACTCAAAGCCTGGTTTTCTATTAACCTATTGATGAAATAATCAATTTTAATGTGTAAAATGTCATGCCTTTTTCTTCCTCCTAAACAAATGGACATTTTCTGGCTGATACAGAGGTCCTGAGACGTGCATTTGTCTCCTGGGGCATTGATTGCTCTAAGTTCACTTGTTTAGAAGCTTCTCAGTGAGAAAATACAATCATATTATCATCAATAAAAATCTCAGGTTATGTGCAGTGCTGTTGCATGGATTCACCTCTAAGGAAACGAGGATGCTGCACCCAACAGACCCAGGGGTGAGGCAACCTGATGCTGCTGGCTGGATGCTGGCTCCAAGGACCAGCACATACCAAGGCCATTACGCTGGCAGCATCCTTTGATCTCAGGCCTTTGGATAAGTCGCTGATTCTTGAGGACTTCATGTGGAACTAGCTCAAACGACTAAATTTCCTGGGTAATCTTTATTTTAATTAAAGATTTAGTTTTTAGTAGAGTTCTTCGTATATTCTTGCCTCCTTTGTGACCATAGGTGTGTTGGTCTATCTCTGGGCTTTCTCTCCTTTTCCATTGATCTGTATGTCTGTGTTTGTGCCAGTACCATACTGTCTTGATTACTCAGTGCTCTGTGGTGACCTAAATGGGAAGGAAATCCAAAGAGAGGGGATATATGTTTACGCATAGCTGGTTTACTTTGCTGTATAGCAGAAACTAACACAGCACTGTAAAACAACTATACCTCAATAATTTTTTTAAAAAAATTTAGCTTTTAAAAATGTTTCAGGAATATAGTTTCATCTTTTTAAACAAAGGTTAACTTAGCTTTTGATTTTCTCACTCATTTCACATAAAACAATTATTTTAATATGAGAATTTCCTGTTATGGGACAAAAAGGCAGCAGGGTGTGAGGATTCCACTAGTATTTTCCATTCTGCTCTTCTGCTAAATGGATAAACAACAGTCTCTTCTGTGAGCAGCTTCCAGAATGCCTTACGTGCTGCGTGCATGCAAGTCGCTCAGTCATGTCCAACTCTGCAACCAGATGGACTGTAGCCCACCGGGCTCCTCTGTCCACGGGATTCTCCAGGCACGAACGAATATTGGAGTGAGTTGCCAGGCCCTCCTCCAGGGGATCTTCTGGATCTAGGGATCAAACCTTCATCTCTTACATCTCGTGCACTGCCAGGCAGGTTCTTTACCACTAGCACCACCTGGGGCGCTCAGATGGTGCTAGGGCCTTACTTAACTATTTAAAAGGCATAGTGTCTCAACACCACTGTCTCCAATGTTTGAGAACACACATGCACATTTTAATGGACACAGAATCAACCCCATGACATAAAATTCCAGCTCTAGTGCAAACTAACTGTCAGTCCCAATAAGACGGTCATATCTTTGGCCACTCGATGCAAAAGAGCCAACTCGTTAGAAAAGACCCTGATGCTGGGAAAGACTGAGGGCAGGAGGAGAAGGGGGCGACAGGGGATGAGATGGTTGGATGGCATCACTGACTCAAAGGACATGAGTTTAAGCAAGCTCCGGGATATGATGAAGGACAGAGAAGCTAGGCGTGCTGTAGTCCATGGGGCCGCAAACAGTCAGAACAACAACAACAAATGTAGACAGTGAGATGGGCCACATATCACTGCAGCCTGCAAATTATTATTTTTCAAAAATTAATTAATGAATTTGTTTCTTATTTTCTTGGCCACACCACATGGCACGTGGGGTCTTAGTTCCCTGACCAAGGTCTGAACCCATGCCTTGTATTGGAAGCACTCTTAACCACTGAACCGCCTGGGGAAGTCCCCAGCCTGCAAATTAAGTGGATCTTTCTGAATCCAAGTCTGGGCCGACAAAAACATCAGGGGGCCTGGGAAAGGAAGGCTTTAGCTGGACACTGTAGCATTCTCCCCATAATGGCGACAAAATATGAACCGTGAACTTGGGTGAAATACCAGACAGCTGCTGGACTATCACCACAAGAGGTGGTACACAGGGCACAGAGCTGAGGGTCGAGAATTAAAAGCAAAGGGGGAGGTGAAATTCATCAGGAGTCTGGTTGGAAGATATTTTCTAAGGATTAAAATTGTGGAAAAGGCAGGTTAAGACAGTACAGAGACTCATGCTCCAAATTACAAGAAAACAAAAAGTGTACTGCCCTCTGATAACAAGGGTATTGCCACCTCCCCTTAAAATTGACAAACAGCCCTCTTGCATATGAACACTGAAGGTATTATGAAAACCAACTTTAAAAGGCGATCTCTGAATTACAGAGAGAGGAAAACAGAGGTGACTTTGGTGCAAAGGTTGATAAGTACCGGAGCATGTGCACTGGGGGTGTCACGTGACCCTGCCCCTCCAGAGCACAGACCTGCTGATGTCCACATCCTCGACTGACTGATTTTCTGGGGGAGTGGGCTGCCAGGCTGAGGGGTGGGTGGCCACGACCCAGTTCACCCAGGTCCCGACGGCTGGCCACCCCCAGCTGTACATCTGAAGAAGGAAAGCTGGTAGAAAGTCTAATTCACAGAACATCCCTCTGAGGTGTCTGAGAGCTACACACGACGAGTTCTGTGCACCCCACACTCAGCTCCTTATAATTACTAACAGGCAGTCACCACCTTTTCAGAGGAAACAGAGAGAAAGGGAAAACGTGCAAATGATGGCTTTCGACTAAGTCAGAGGAGCTGGAATCATTTAGAGTTAACGACTCCCAGTTATTACACACCTCTTTACTTTTGGACACTACGGCTTTTCATACAAGTTCCCCGTGATGATCATAAGGACTTAAAATTTTCTTTTAAAGGAAAATACATTTTGTTTCTCTAAAAAAAAAAAAACACAACTTTTTTTTAAACTACAGCATATGAATGCCTGAGAACTAATCACAGAGCAAAATTCCAACACAAGAAATCCTTTGACTAGCTCTGTCTAAGCGGAATAAACATATTCTGTAGTCTGCTGGCATACTCAAACGAGCAGGGTTTTATCCTAAACTCTTCCTCCGTCATTGCACCAGGAGACCACAGACTTATATTAATGTCACTGCTTGTCTCCTTCTGACAGCGCTCTTTGTTGATTAGATAAATATTCCTCAGATAGCTGATTAAAAAATGAGGCAGCCAGGAGCGGTGTGTCCGAGCCCTGCCAGCCATGTTGGATGCTCAAGTGTGCATGAGTAACATCCCTGGCGTGAACGGCGCAGAGCTGGGGAAACGCAGGCTGCAGCCCTCAGAATCAATTATGAGAACTAATAGGATCTCTTTAGCCTGGCGCAGGAAGGGGCTGGGTTGACGAGGGTGTGCCACTCATCTCTGAAGACTGCCTTGTCTCAGCACGAGACAAATAACCCTCTCCCTTCCTACTGGGGAGCAGAAACCTGTACCTCTTGGAGAAGCCAAATGATAACCGTGTTCGATGGCACGGCTCCCTGTCCTCCTCGGACGGGCATTTATTCACTTGTAGAGATGCCACCAGTATAAATGCTGCCCGTGCCGGGGAACTGCCTTGGCTCCACGGAGCACTGCAGCCGGACCGTAGCAACAGGATGCTGGATAAAGACGGTCCCCCAGGAACCTCTGCAGGCGGGGTCAGACGCCGCTGGGGTTTTGTGTCTCTTCCACTTTAGTGCGCCCGGTGTTCCGTGATCTTTTGTCGAAGCAATTTCATTGTGAGGTTAGAGATTGGAGATTTCTTTTGTGCCGGCCATCTGAACATTCATGTGCTCAACAAGACTGGGTAAATGTTCTGTTCTTTTGTACAAAAAAAAAAGGCAGTGGGCTTTTTTTTTTTTCCCTCCCATAAGATGCAACCCCGAAGATTCTTCCACTATGTGAACTTACTACTTTAGCTGTGAAGGGGCTTGACATAATGGTCGTTTCCTAGAGGCTACCACACAGAGAAGTAGTCGTGTTGAAACATCCATTAAAAGGGTCTTTGAGAGGATTAAACAAAACCAGAGGCCAAGCAAAATAGGACAAATGCAGAGAAAGCAAAATAACTTCGTCCTTCCCCAAAGACGAGTGTTCTTTTTGTAATCTGAACCCATAGAACACAAGACAAAATACCTAACGAAACAGAACTCTGCAATAAGGAGTCGATCCTTAATTATACAATTTTAATTCCATTTCCAATAACTCATAATGATATTCCTAACAGCAAATACAATTTCAACATTGGTGGCTTCTTTAAAGCTCTCACGATTTGAAAACTGCCGAGGGCTTCCACATCGTGGGCTGATGTAGACGAGCACGGAAAACACCATTAACCCCGGAAAACATGGAAAATAAAAACGAAGCGAAAACTCCAGGATATGCCATAAAACCAGAAGTTCCAATTAGGTGGAGCGTCGGTTTCCCTTTCGGCCTAGAAACACACTGAGTCTCAGAGCAAGGGTTCAAGTGTACCCACAATTAATTGGGTATTTCAGTTTGACCCCGAGAGTGTAACTTTTAATAGGGACTGAAATAAAAAAAGTGAGGTGAAATAGAAATATCCCCACTCTAGGTTCGGCACATTCTCAGATGGAGATGAGAAATACATCACTAAGTAATGGAAACGTCTTTCCATGTCTTCAAGGAGCAGCTATTCATTTCGAGAAGGGAAGGCTATTGGGGGGTGGCTTGTTAGGATATTGAAATTAGGGCTTCTTGGCCTCTGGGCGTCACTCTCTTCTGGGATGCAACGAGGGTGTGAGAACAGAAGCCACTTTCGGTTCTCAGCATCACAAAGAACATTCTGCCTTTAAAGCCTAGTTTTTCAGCGAACAGGGTTACACGTACTCGGATGGTTCTGTAGTATAAGGACTGAACACCTGACCTTCAAAACAGAAAGAAAAAGCAGGGACCTGCCTGGTGGTCCCGTGTTTAAGAATCCTCCATGTAATGCAGGGGACTTGGGTTCCATCTCTCGTTGGGGAAGTAAGGTCCCACCAGCTGGTAAAGAATCTGCCTGCAATGCAGGAGACCTAGGTTCAGTCCCTGGGTCGAGAAGATCCCCTGGAGCAGGGAAAGGCTACCCACTCCAGTATTCTTGGGCTTCCCTTGTGGCTCAGCTGGTAAAGAATCCGCCTGCGATGTGGGAGACCTGGGTTCAGTCCCTGGGTTGGGAAGATCTCCTAGAGAAGGGAAAGGCTACTCAGTCCAGTATTCTGGCCTGGAGAATTCCATATAGTCCAGGGGGTTGCAAAGATTCAGACACGACTGAGCAATTTTCACGCTGTGAGGGAACCAAGTCTATGCGCAGCAACTACTGAGCCTGCATGCCCCAACTAGAGAGTCCGTGCAAGGAAAGATGCCCCATGATGCAATGAAGATCCTGCATGCGGCAGCTAAGACCTGACGCAGCCAAATACAAACAAATAAATCACTATTAAAAAAAAGAAATAAAAAGGGAACCAAATTTTCACTTAAAAAAAAGTGAGGTTTGAATCAGGTTTTCCAAGCTGGACGGTGCGGGTGAAGCTCATCTTCTGCGAGCCATGCCCAGCTGTGCTCACACGGGCAGGCGGGAGCAGGGTCTGGGAAGGGGTCCAGGTCTCCTGACCTGCCCCGCCTCGTGTCCCCTCCCCGGGGGCCGGCTGCTCTGAGAATCGGGCGGCAGGCACACAGGGACCACCTTCGGCTTTCTGAGACCACCAAAATGACCGATAATGGGAAACACTCGTCTTTCCTTTTCTCCTCTTTTCTTCTCTCTTTTTCTCCTTCTCAATCTCCTCCAATAAAATACATGGCAAGCCTTTTTTTGATTTTTTTTTTTAAACACAACATCTTTTTCAGCAGTTCCAGAAAAAAGTTTAATAAAACTTCAAATTGTGCTATCGTATTTCAAAGGCAATGACCAGTTAGAGCAACTAATCAAAGACAAAATGATTTAATGACTGCTGCTCGTGCTCCCTGGAAGGGCTGTAATTGAGGGGCTGTGATCACTGGACCACCAGCCTCAACAATGGCAGACGTTGCATTTGATCTGCCATCTTTGCAGCTGACTTCCTACAACCTCGGAGTTAAATGATACACTTTGGGGTTATTCACTCCATCACGTTCCCCCCTGTGGCCAGCTGCTCCTGAGAAGACTGGGGAAAATATCTGCTAGAAAACCTTTTTAACATTTTGCATTTAAGAAGGACTTCACCAGAAATTCTCAAGAGCATCCTGATTTGTGGCTTGAGAAATCCTGGAAGCCATAAGATCTGTGGTACTTACTGAGTCAATCAAGTACAAAGATCAGACCGGGGAAACAAAAGAAGAATGCTAAACTCCTGCTTCTTGCTCTTATGGAAATACACTCCTTTAAATGCTAACAGATTTCTTCCCCCTACAACTGCTTTGACTATAACTTCACAGCTTCTTAGCATCGTCCTTGGCTAATGTGAATGATTAAACAATGTCATTATCGTAGGAGAAGCCAGTACTGTAGCAACAAAATAAAAAAATGTCTCATTTCTTTCATCTGAAAATAATTTAAATACAACTTTTTTCAGCTTCAAGAACATACTAGAAGATTCTTAAATATTACTGTAGAAGCAAAATTAATTTCATTGTAGTTTAATATTAAGAATAAACTATGACCACTCTAACCATCCACTCCATTTTCCTTCTAAAGTTCTTATCCACCTACATCTGTAATGATCCTACTTACAAGTAAAGCTCTGATAGACCTGCACTACTTTTGTTTGTAAGGTGTTACAGTTACCAGAGTTTTCAAAATCATCCCTTTTAACAGTTGCATTGCGGTGTTAACAAATATCATAGTTGTAGACATTTGGACTGTAGCTTGCCAGGCTCCTCTGTCCCTGGAATTCTCCAGGCAACAATAATGGAGTGGGTGCCATTCCTTTCTCTAGCGGACCTTCCCGACTCAGGGATCAAACCTGGGTCTCCTGCATTACAGACAGATTCCTTACCATCTGAGCCACCAGGAAAGCCCTAGACATTTCTTACTGTTAAACATTTAGTGATTTCTAATTTTATGCTATTAAAGATACTATATAGGTATAAATAATTGCATACAGAAATGTTTATACATATGTGAATATACATGTTAGAATATAAATTGCATTTCTTTATTTTGCTAAATCTGCTGAGAGGACCAAGAAGAAATAACATTCCAGTAGCAACAAGTATACCTAGACCCCAGATCTTAGTTTCTAATACCTTTCTCCAATAAACAGAACCAGGGCACCTTTGGAAAAATGGTTAATTCTAGGACTGAGACAGGAAAAGACAAGAAGAACCTGAAGCATCTTGTAGTTCTAGGAAGTAAAGAACTGCTAAAACAAACAGGTAAACAAAACCCACTGTAATGGGGGTGATGACAGAAAGGCACAGGAGCCAAATGAAAGAGCTCCCAACGGCTGAAGGTTGGAACAATTTGAGCACGAAGAAAAACAAAGCAGTACTGGATTATAACCTCAAGTATAAAACAAACAGCCCACACTGACATGCTATGCTAAGTCGCTTCAGTCGTGTCCGACTCTGTGCGACCCCATAGACGGCAGCTCACCAGGCTCTGCCGTCTCTAGGATTCTCCAGGCAAGAATACTGGAGTGGGTTGTCATCTCCTTCTCCAGTGCATGAAAGGGAAAAGTGAAAGTGAAGTCGCTCAGTCGTGGCCGACTCTTAGCGACCCCATGGACTGTAGCCTACCAGGCTTCTCCGTCCATGGGATTTTCCAGGCAAGAGTACTGGAGTGGGGTGCCATTGCCTTCTCCGCACTGACATAAGTGGTCAAATAAATTCATAAATGAGGAGGAGAGGCAAATATTCCAGGCCGAAAGAATTTCAAGTAATTTACGTAGGCACCCTTCCTTAAAGGACACAAGAGAAGACTCTACACGTGGACATCACGAGATGGTCAACATCGAAATCAGATTGATTATATTCTTTGCAGTCAAAGATGGAGAAGCTCTACACAGTCAGCAAAAACACCACCAGGAGCAGACTGTGGCTCAGATCATGAACTCCTTATTGCCAAATTCAGACTTAAATTAAGAAAGTAGGGAAAACCACTAGTCCATTCAGGTATGACCTAGAACAAATCCCTTATGAGTATACAGTAGAAGTGACAAATAGATTTAAGGGACTAGATCTGATAGACAGAGTGCCTGATGAACTACGGACAGAGGTTCGTGACATTGTACAGGAGACAGGGATCAAGAAAATCCCCATGGAAAAGAAATGCAAAAAGGCAAAATGGCTGTCTGAGGAGGCCTTACAGATAGCTGGGAAGAGAAGAGAAGCGAAAAGCAAAGGAGAAAGGGAAAGATATTTCCATCTGCATGCAGAGTTCCAAAGAATAGCAAGGAGAGATAAGAAAGCGTTCCTCAGAGATCAGTGCAAAGAAATAGAGGAAAACAACAGATTGGGAAAGACTAGAGATCTCTTCAAGAAAATTAGAGGTACCAAGGGAACATTTCATGCAAAGATGGGCTTGATAAAGGACAGAAATGGTATGGACCTAACAGAAGCAGAAGATATTAAGAAGAGGTGGCAAGAATACACAGAAGAACTGTACAAAAAAGATCTTCACGACCCAGATAATCACGATGGTGTGATCACTCACCTAGAGCCAGACATCCTGGAATGTGAAGTCAAGTAGGCCTTAGAAAGCATCACTATGAACAAAGCTAGTGGAGGTGATGGAATTCCAGTTGAGCTATTTCAAATCCTGAAAGGTGATGCTGTGAAAGTGCTGCAATCAATATGCCAGCAAATTTGGAAAACTCAGCAGTGGCCACAGGACTGGAAAAGGTCAGTTTTCATCCCAATCCCAAAGAAAGGCAATGCCAAAGAATGCTCAAACTATTGCACAATTGTACTCATCTCACACGCTAGTCAAGTAATGCTCAAAATTCTCCAAGCCAGGCTTCAGCAATACATGAACCATGAACTTCCAGATGTTCAAGCTGGTTTTAGAAAAGGCAGAGGAACCAGAGATCAAATTGCCAATATCCGCTGGATCATCGAAAAAGCAAGAAGGTTCCAGAAAAACATCTATTTCTGCTTTATTGACTATGCCAAAACCTTTGACTGTGTGGATCACAATAAACTGTGGAAAATTCTGAAAGACATGGGAATACCAGACCATCTGACCTGTCTCTTGAGAAACCTGTATGCAGATCAGGAAGCAACAGTTAGAATTGGACATGGAACAACAGACTGGTTCCAAATAGGAAAAGGAGTACGTCAAGGCTGTATATTGTCACCCTGCTAATTTAACTTATATGCAGAGTATATCATGAGAAATGCTGGGCTGGAAGAAGCAAAAGCTAGAATCAAGATTGCTGGGAGAAATATCAATAACATCATATATGCAGATGACACAACCCTTATGGCAGAAAGTGAAGAAGAACTAAAGAGCCTTTTGATGAAAGTGAAAGAGGAGAGTGAAAAACTTGGCTTAAAGCTCAACATTCAGAAAACTAAGATCATGGCATCTGGTCCCATCACTTCATGGGAAATAGATGGGGAAACAATGGAAACAGTGTCAGACTTTATTTTTTGGGGCTCCAAAATCACTGCTGATGGTGATTGCAGCCATGAAATTAAAAGACGCTTACTCCTTGAAAGGAAGGTTATGGCCAACCTAGACAGCATATTTAAAAGCAGAGACATTACTTTGCCAACAAAAGTCCATCTAGTCAAGGCTATGGTTTTTCCAGTGGTCATGTATGGATGTGAGAGTTGGACGGTGAAGAAAGCTGAGCGCCGAAGAATTGATGCTTTTGAACTGTGGTGTTGGAGAAGACTCTTGAGAGTCCCTTGGACTGCAAGGAGATCCAATCAATTCATCCTAAAGGAGATCAGTCCTGGGTGTTCATTGGAAGGACTGGTGTTGAAGCTGAAACTCCGTGAAGAACTGACTCATTGGAAAAGACCCTAATGCTGGGAAGGATTGGGGGCAGGAGGAGAAGGGGATGACAGAAGATGAGATGGTTGGATGGCATCACTGACTCGATGAACATGGGTTTGGGTAAACTCCGGGAGTTGGTGATGGACAGGGAGGCCTGGCGTGCTGCGGTTCATGGGGTCGCAAAGAGTCGGACACGACTGAGCGACTGAACTGATAAGTGAGGGCTGTGCAGAGACCTCCCCGCAAAGAGGACAGTGTGGAAGGGGCATTGAGGGAGGGAGTAACTCACAATGGAGGAAACTGACAGTCTCGTCTCGTTGATAGCACATACCCTCAGTGAGATGCGATGAAAACAGCACTTTCTCTCTGTGGTCTTCCTCCCCTAAACCTGTAGCTCCAGACTAACCCTGAGAAAAACATCAGACAAATCCCAGCTGAGGGGCCTCCTGCAATATGCCTGACCAGTCCTCCTCAGAATCGTCAAGGTCATTAAAGACAAGGGAAGTCTGAGAAAATGCCCCAGCCAAGAGCCACCAAAGGAGACCACAGGACTACATGTCACTGTGGGGCAGCCAGGGTGGGGTCAGGGTGGACCGGAGAAGCAGTAGGTAAAAACTAAAGTGAAGTGAAGTGAAAGTCGCTCAGTTGTGTCCGACTCTCTGTGACCCCATGGACTCATCCATGGAGTTCTCCAGGCCAGAATACTGGAGTGGGTAGCCTTTCCCTTCTCCAGGGGATCTTCCCAACCCAAGGATCGAACCCAGGTCTCCCACATTGCAGGCGGATTCTTTACCAGCTGAGCCACAAGGGAAGGAAACCTGAATACAGTACAGCTTTTAGTTAGTTCTAATGTACTAATATCAGTTCATTAATAACAAGAAACATACCATACTAATAAAAGATGTAAGTAACAGGGAAAATTGGATGTGTGGATGTGTGTGTGTGTGGGAGACATTGGGAACTGTCTGTGCTCTTTCCTCAATTTTTCTGTCTTACATTTTTCTAGAAAATAAAGTCTATTAAAAATATCATATGACATGGATGGACATAGAGACTACTGTGCAGAGTGAAGTAAGAAACAGAAAAATGTATTAACACATATATATGGAATCTAGAAAAATGGTACAGATGAGCCTGTTTGTAGGGCAAGAATAGAGATGCAGACACAGAGAACGGATGTGTGGACACCAGGGGGTGGGGGCACGGGAAAGTGAAAGTGAAGGTCGCTCCGTCATGTCCGACTCTTTGTGACCCCATGGACTCATCCACGGAATTCTCCAGGCCGAAATACTGGAGTGGGTAGCCTTTCCCTTCTCCAGGGGATCTTCCCAACCCAGCAATCAAAGCCAGGTCTCCCGCAATGCAGGCGGATTCTTTACCAGCTGAGCCACAAGGACAGGGGGTGGGATGAACTGGGAGAAGTGAACTGACATATATACACTACTTTTCCAGTGAGTTGGCTGTTTGTGTCAGGTGGCCAAAGTACTGGCAAAGATCCCGATGCTGGGGAAGACTGAAGGGAGAAGGAGAAAGAGGGCGACAGAAGATGAGATGATTGGACGGCATCACCGATTCAAAGGACGTGAACTTGGGCAAACCCCGGGAGATGGTGACGGACAGGGAAACCTGAGTGCTGCGGTCCACGGGGTCTCGAAGAGGTGGACACGACTTGGCAAACGAACAACTATATACACTACTACGTGTAAAACAGATAGCTAGTGGGGATCTGCCGAACAGCACAGGAAGCTCCTCTTGTCGCTGCGTGGTGACCTAGATGAGTGGGATGGGGCAGGAGGTGGGAGGCAGGATGTAGGAGGGAGGGGATACACAAATACATGGGCTTCTCCGGTGGCTCAGCGCTGAAGAATCCACCTGCCAAGCAGGAGACCTGGGTTCAATCCCTGGGTTGGGAAGATCCCCCGGAGAAGGGAATGGCAACCCACTCCAGTATTTTTCCCTGGAGAATCCCACGGACAGAGGCGCCCGGCGGGCTACAGTCCATGGGGCCACGAAGAGTCGGACACGACTGAGTTACTAAACAGCAGTAACAACAACATGGCTGATTCACTTCCTTGTGCAGCGGAAACTAACACCACACTGTAAAGCAATGCCGTAATCAGCACCTCTGGGCAGGAGTATTTATTCCTCCCAATTATTTTGTTTCTTTAGAATAAAATGCCAGGAGTAACATTACTAAACAAAGGGAAAATTTTGTAACTTGTAATATATACAGAAAGAACTATCTCATCAGACTGTATCATTGATCCTACTCACTAAACCTACTTTTATAAACTAAAGACAATTTGAATCTTTGGGTGGCATCAATACTACGTGTCACGAGCACCACTGAAATCTAACATCTTGAACGCCCACCCTAACTGGCAGTTGTGTGAAAAGATGTGTATTTAATTTATCATTGTGAAGGTGGGCTTCAGCGTATACTTGTCAACTAATCTTCTTTAGAAGCAATAATCTACTGATGCTGATTCTTTGGGTTGCTGTTCCGTTTCCCTGTATTTCATTTAGAATTGTTGACCTTTAAATTATTTTTCCCTTTTAGTGATTTACAATGCATATTTCATAAAAATGCATCATGCCTGGAAAATCCTATGGACAGAGGAGCCTGGCAGGCTACAGTCCATGGGGGTCACAAAAAAGTCAAACATACCTTAGTGACTGAGCGCAGACACACGTTTGAACAAGTTTCCAGCTAACTTTCAGGATTAGCTGTTAATGATTAAAAAGTAAGCTTTGGATCTCAGCTTCTAATTAGCATACAAAATCATCTTTTTAATAAAAGTGACAGAGTTTAATGAAATTAAAGAGGAGAGCCATGCTAAAGCTGCCAGCTTCCCAATATTCCCTGGGAGAAACCTGTGGTGACTTATCTACTCCAAGAAGGTCTGAGCTCAGGAACGGCCTCAAGACTTTGGTCAGGAGACAAAATCATTATCTTAAACAGGGATGAACTGTGATAGTTACACATGAAAAACAAGTTTGTAATCACTAGTACATCCAGAAAATACTGTCTGACATAGATATGTTTTATTAGGACACGTGATGCGAGGTGTTCTTCTTATCCGTTTTGCCTATTTTGTATACAAAAAACTCAAATAAATAGCAAGAAAAAGAAACTAAACCGATTTAATCCAAAGAAGTACTGACTTCATGGCCTGATGGTTTTAAGATCTTAGGTGTTCATCCATCACTTTCATGAACATATAAATCTGTACCCCATATGCACTATTTGGGTTTAAAAAAACACATTATTTAAACTTTAATTCTTTGGGAGAGAAAGTGATGTTTTATAGAGTGGCCAGGACCTGCAAACTGCCAAGAAAAGAGCTCAGGACAGCAATGAACTGCTGCCTCCAGGGAGAACTGGCTGCAGGGCGTATGTCTGGGCTCAGTGGGTGAACCATTGAATTGGATCAGTGTGGTGTCTACACTGCCTTCCTCCCAGATGCCAGGTGTGAGGTGTGATAAAGAACAGGTGAGGAAGGGGGGTGGGGTGGGAAAGTGGGCGCTCAGGACTCTCGCCGCCCCACCCAGCAGCAGTGCAGGGTGACCATGGGGTGACTCGGGGCTCTGTGCCCTGGCCCGCTTGTCATCACCTCCATCAGGGACCTCCAGCACCTCCATCTCCTCCAGGGAGGCCTCGAGGGGTAAGGGAGACGACACACCAAAAGGGACAGAAAGTCTGGGAGGTCAAGACCACTCAAAGTACACAGACCCCGGGAAAGAAAAAAGAAAGTTTCCGACAGCTTGAAGGACATGCGTGAGGGACACGTGGGTTGAACTTGCAACTTGTATGACCTTCTAATGAACTTCTGCATGAGTTCTATGGACCCTCCATGCTCCTTTTTTTTTCAGTAAGCAAAGTAAAAGCAGTGCTGGAAGTACAGCAGGTGTCTTGAGGACAGGCTTCAAATCCGGCCCCTCCTCTTTACACAGATTTCATTCTTAGGAAGCATGGTTCAGTTCAGTTTGGTTCAGTCGCGTCCGATTCTTTGCAACCCCATGGACTGCAGCAGGCCAAGCTTAGAAAGCACAGTCTTTAAAAAAACAATCTGAGAACATACTGAACTCAAGACAAGAATAGTATAAATGGAATGAAATGTGTTACTGAAATAGCTTCCTGTAACTTTTGGTACAGTTCAATAATTTTATGAAGGCCAGCCGTTCAACGTGACTCTTATGGCATCATCCATCTATACGTCCCTCCTTTTTAATGTTTAAACGTCCCATCTGGGAAGGACGGAGGATGCAATGAGTTCGACCCTCAAAGGCCAAGAACCTCCAGCAAAGAGAAGCAGATGAAAGGCTTTCTTGCCAAAACACTCTGTGACAACAGCTGATGACTACAGTGGTGGTGACACTGTGGACAAATTTTTTCACATCCTTTTAGTCATAAAATTTGAACCTGAAGCAGTTTTTGAAATATACAGTAGCTCTCTCTCACACACAGGAGGGTTGAAGAGAGGAATTCCAACAGAAGACTCTGCTAGAATTAAAAGGGAAGACCCGAACCATCCATTTGACTGCACTTTGAATTTTTTAGATAGCAGGAAGACGACTTTATTATGTATCCTGGAGATTGCACTGGAGCAGCTTAGAAGGTCTCAAATTACATCTTCTTAAACAATAAACTGGGCATTTTGACAGAGATCAACACATAATCAACCACTAACCATATAGTATCCTGTCTGCAGCATGTGACATAAATCCTCTGGGAACTGAAGGCATGAGAGACACCTATAACCTTCAAAAAAATGCATGATCAAGGGGAAAAAATACAGATGATGAATCTTAAGAAAGTATGGAGGCATTTCTGACAACTGTAGAAATGCAGTTCGGAATGGTTTCAGGAATTATTATCTTTTATAATTCCCTCATTAAAGGCATTATGCGTATGTATACACGCACACAGAGACGTACAGACACACACACACTTCTCCACTCCTGGCCACACAGTGCTCCAGCAGAATCATCAAATAAGGTCCCAACAACAAACTCAGTGATGTCTCTCTTCTGCTTTTAGCTAATGGCAGAGATCTATTTTCTAATAAGTTCAACTTGGGTGGAAATATAAAACCAAATTAGCAAAAGTCATCCTCTCTCAGGGGTTCCCAATTTTTAAAAAGCATGTATACCCCCTTTGGATGACTTTGATTCAGCAGCATTCTAAAGTGACTTTGCTTCCTCGTCAATCACAAAGTCAGTACACGCTCAGTTGTGACTCTACAGAGGACCCCTTGTCTCAAGACCCCTGGCACCTCCGGAGGTCTGTTACCTGCAGGCTGGGAGCTCCACTCATTCTCTTTCCTGCCTCCAGACTAACTGGGCTTGATGATCAGCACAAAGTCCCAAACAGGCAGCCTGAGAGTCAGCAGGGCTCCCACCAGTGACTGGCGGGCACCAAGGGACAACATGACGTCTAATCAAGAGGTTGTGTCATTGTTTAGTCGCTCAGTTTTATCCAACTCTTTTGCAACCCCATGGACTGCAGCCCACCAGGCTTCTCTGTCCATGAGATTCTCCAGGCAAGAATACTGGAGTGGGTAGCCATTTCCTTCTCCAGGGGATCTTCCTGACCTAGGGATTAAACCCGGCTCTCCAGCATTGCAGGTGGATTCTTCACTGCTGACCACCAGGGAAGCCCTCTAATCAAGATGGTTGGCATCTAAATTTAAAGGCAAAAATGTTTAAATAAAAGGCTAGGTGGGAAGTTAGAGAAAAAGCCCACCCAATCACTAGACACCATGTCAAACGTGTGTGTAAGCTCAGTCATGTCTGACCCTGTAACCACATGGACTGTAGCCCACCAGCCTCCTCTGTCCACGGGATTTCCCAGGCAAGAATACTGAAATGGGTTGCCATGTATTAAGTCCAATACTGGACTTAAGTGCCCTTAAGTCACTGGGTTGCCTCCTCCAGGGGATCTTTCCAACCCAGGGATTGAACCCACATCTCCTACATTGGCAGGTGGATCCTTTAACACAAGCGCCATCAAAAAAAAAAAATTAGCAGATGGATGTCAGACACTTTTACCCTCTCCTATCATCAAGGTGCTGTGACTGGCAGGTCCAGCATCCTTCCCACTGCGTGAAGCTGAGCGTCAAGGTGTCTTCACCTCCCACTCGGGCGGCGGGAGCTCCGAGTGGTTAAGTACGGATGAGTACACGACAATGGCTGCTACTAATCGTTTATTGAATAATGAAACTGACACAACTGATAAAAGGTTTCAATCTTGAGAAAAATGATTGATCATTTTTCAGTTTACTGGCACTGCCATTTGTGTGACAAACGGTTGGAGAGCCCCAGTTAATCTCTGCAGACCTCCAGCCTGAAGAGGCAGCTCCTAGTCGAAGCAGCCAGGTAATCACGAAGAGCTAATGCCACGGCTGCACAGAGCCAGTGAGGGCTAGAGACCGGCGTTTTATCAAGGGTGATCTCTGAATCAATTTGCACAATGGATTTTTTTTTTTTTTTTTTTTGGTGATGGGCGAGGGAGAGAAGAGATAGAGAAAAGAAAGAGCCACAACAAGAAAGAAAGATAAGGCCCAGCCAGAGAGCACACAGTCCTAACGTGGAGAAATGGAATTGTCAGTGGGATCAAAGCATAAATGACTTCCGATCGGCTCGGGGTGGCAGACAGATTTTCTCGGTGGTAAAGTCTGATCTGTGGCATCAGAGTGCCCTATCAAGGTTGTTTGTCACCCGAGAGCGCAGTGCTGCTGTGCTCGGGATCTGCCTTCCGCCCGCAACGAACAGAAGGTGTTTATTCTTTTAGTAGATTTTTTTCTGTTATTCTATGGGAGAGTGGGGGGCAGGGAGTGTGGCTTTAAGGACTTTAAAATTTTTATTTATATACAACACTCAACACACTTATTTCTATGGTATTATATGTTGTGTCTTATCTTAATTTGGGTACAAATCAAATCTACAAACAGTTCAACAGGCTCTTCTTCTTCCAAGAAACTGACATAACGTGAAAACCAGAACAACTTGGTGTTCTGGGCCCCCTGCCTCTCCTTCGTGCCTGTATCACCAGGCTGGGGGAAAAGTAATTAAAGAAGGTAATGCACAGAGTGCAATTAGTATAGAGTTGGCAGAGAAGAAATAGTCAATATTAGCTGTGATGACAACAATCAACTTTCAAAACAGAAAGGAGTAAGCCTCTACTTACGTTACTATCATTGCCAATTGGTAAGTTCAAGACACACGTTAAGTACAAGCACGGCAAGATTTCAGTTACACGAACAGAAATGAATATGAGGTGCCTCTGATAAATTACATCATCCCCACTGACTATTCCGGAGAAGGCAATGGCACCCCAATCCAGTACTCTTCCCTGGAAAATCCCATGGATGGAGGAGCCTGGTAGGCTGCAGTCCATGGGGTCGCTAAGAGTCGGACATGACTGAGCGACTTCACTTTCAGCTTTCACTTTCATGCACAGGAGAAGGCAATGGCAAACCAGTCCAGTGTTCTTGCCTGGAGAATCCCAGGGACAGGGGATCCTGGTGGGCTGCCATCTATGGGGTCGCACAGAATCAGACACGACTGAAGCGACTTAGCAGCAGCAGCAGCAGCATTGACTATTCTAAAGCATGAAACAGTCAGGAAACACATCTAAAGGTAACCAGGAATTTTAGGCAGGAAAAAAATGTTAAATGCAGTAGATTTTTGAAGATGGACATTCTCTAAGATGACGATGTTTGCTGAGATGAGAATGAAACTACACGGTTATTAATTAGGACACAGCTGGAAAGTGTGTTATGTAACTTTAAGTGATAAATCAAGGGTTCTTTAATCCATGCATGAGTGCTGGAGGCATTAAGAGCCTGTGGATCCATGTCTAGTTGGGGACCCTGGGGAAGCTGCTGTATGAGAAGTACCGCCTTGAGAGCCATCGTAATCTTCCTCCCGAGGTTAAATAAGTTAAGGGGGTGGGGGGAGTTTCTTTTCTGTTTTCAGGTGGAGAGCTTCTCACATAGTCTTCAAGTTGCTATGTGCTCAGCTGTGTCCGATTCTTTGTGACGCCATGGACTGTAGCTTGCCAGGCTCCTCTGTCCATGGGATTGTCCCATGGGGCAAGAATACTGGAGTGGGTTGCCATTTCCTTCTCCAGGGGATCTTCCCAACTCTTCCCAACCTGGGTTTCCTGCACTGGCAGCAGATTCTTTACCACCGAGACAGCAAGGAAGTCCTCTGGTTCATTCAAGGCTTGAAAGAGTCGGATAGGACCTAGCAACAAAGCACTCACACACGTACCCTTTCCTTTCAGCCAAAGTGCATCTAAAACTCCAAGACGGGGCTAGACTAAACAATACTCAGAAAACTTCAGTCTTTCAGAGCATCTTGTTGGATTCATGTTTGATAACGCAAACTTTGGAAAACACACTGGTTTGTATCACCTAAAACCATCCTCGTCCAAAAGAAATACTTTGGAACCTTATCAGTAGCTCATGTGGGCTCTTCCTTCTCCACCCGGGGACACCAGCAAGCAGGAGTGTGGTGCCTCCTGCCTTCTCCAGCTTACCATCTCGGTGAAGGGGCAGGGCTAGCCCACGTGCAATGTTTCAAACAAGTCATGTACACAATACAGCGCTGTCCCTTGGCAGAAAGTGACTGTCAACTGAACTGCCTAGATCAACACGAGTTGAGGGAAAGATCACTGTGTCCCCCACCAAAGGGTCAGCCTTTTAGTGGAACAACCATCAGCTGTGGACATTCTACACACCCTGCTGTCAGTGCCCAGAGAAAAGAACTCCATGCAGGAACTACCGAGTCCGAGATGCAGAGTCTTTGTTAAAGCTTCAGTTTCAGTTCATATGCATACAAATCCATGCTTTACAATGAAGCGTTTTTTCTTCACCTTTAATGGTAACTTCTGCCACTACTTTACTAGGGACTTTCTGTAACCTTGTTATGACATTGTTCGTGATGGTGCAGACATTTCTAAGTTGGCCTCTGTGGGAGGACGGGCTCCCCAGCCCTGGAGGGGCTGGAGGAAGACAGTGAATGGTTCACCTTGGAGATCCACCAGGAGAGTCTGGAAGAGCCCAAGGAATGGGACCCACTACTGCACGGAAGCAGCTCTTATCCATCCCAAAGTGCACCGGGAGTGTCCACTGACCCATGGATGGATACAGCATTAACGGGCGTGGTATTCTGGGTGAGGAGAAGCATCAGCTTAAGCGTTTCATTCACACCACTTAATAGATCACCTCTGTGGTCACCATCTGAAAGTGAAAGTCGCTCAGCCATGCCCAACTCTTTGCAACCCCGTGGACTATACAGTCCATGGAATTCTCCAGGCCAGGATACTCGAATGGGTAGCCTTTCCCTTCTCCAGGGGATCTTCCTGAGCCAGGGATCGAATCCAGGTCTCCTGAATTGCAGGCGGATTCTTTACCAGCCGAGCCATAAGGGAAGCCCAGTTACTGTCTACCACCCTTGAACAACACAGTTTAACTAGAGATCCCTTGAGTCAGAAAACAGTGTCCCTGGGCCTGTGTTAGGTGAGCCAGTATAAACTACAAGTGTACTGTGAGTGATCTGAGTCCTAAGAGTATTATTTTATTTAAATTATGATTGGTAATTTATTTACTTACTTTATCTATATTTGGCTGCGTGGGGTCTTCAATGCTGCGCGCAGGCTACTCTGCGGTTGGGGCGCACAGCCTCACCCCTGCAGTGGCTTCTGTTGCTGCGGAGCGCAGGCTCTAGATGCACAGACGTAGTGGCCCTGCGGCATGTGGAGTCCTCCCGGACCAGGGATGGAACCCGTGTACCCTGTGCTGGCAGGCAGGTTCACATCCACTGCACCACCAGGGAGGCCCAAGAGCATTATGTAAATACATGCAAATAGAATCCCAAGAAAGGAATTAGGCGCTCTGTCCTACACAAATGAATCGCAGAACTCACGGCAGCCTGACGACAGTCTAGGAGGCGCCGTCCTTCCATCTTACAGCTGGGAGCTCAGGGCAGGAGAGGACAACGAACTGGCCCAGGCCATCCCAGCAGTAAGAGGTGGAAACCAGCCCATGACGGCCTGAGCTCCTGACCATCCCCCCAGCTGTCCGGGGCCGCTGCTTTTGCCGTCAGGCCTCCTGAGGCTGCTCGGCCGCCTGCCTGCCTGGACTGGCTGTACACCGTGGGAAGGAATGCCGGGATGGCAGACTCTTACTGATTGTTGAGGAAGAACAGGACATCCGGGCACCTGCACTGCTGGCTGTGTTGCCTTCATGGACAGTGAGATTCTAAGCATTTTATAAAAGTGTGAATCTGTGAAGAATCTTTATACTTTTCATCACTCCCCCCGCCCCCGACACCAACTCACAATTCAAGAAGATATTAGAGGAGACAAGCAGAGAAACATCTTACAAAGTTGGAGCAATGAATAGAAATAAAACCCTTCCAAGAAATATTTCAGCAAAAAGAGAAATTTCTTCTTCTTCATTAGAATAAGGAATTGCAGAGTGAGATGCCTTAATTACCCATGAAGCAAGATGGCCTTATGTGATTGCCTTCGCTTTAAAAGCACTAGAAAGAATACTCCGTATTAAATGCTCATGTCTTTTTCCAGTTGCTGGAAAGTTCCCCATCCCATTCAGCAACCTCTGAAAGTAATCCCATACAGAATAAAACTATTTAAGAACTTTTAAATATTTAATCTACTTTATTTTCAACTGGTAAAGGGATGCACGTGAAAAGGGATTCCTTTTTCTTTGGCATCCCATTGAGTGTGGTGGTCCTGTAGACCACTCTGTTTTAAAAAATTATTTTTGCTTTCGGCTGGGCTGGGTCCCCACTGCTGTGCGAGCTTTTTCTCTAATCCCAGCGAGTAGGGGCTGCTCTCTAGCTGTGGCGTGCAGGCTTCTCACGGCGGCGGCTCCTCTCGTCTCAGACAGGCTCTAGGGCGTGCGGGCGCCAGTAGTGTGGTACACGGGCTTGGGAGTTGCGGCTCCTGCGCTCTAGATCACGGGTTCAACAGTGCAGCACATGCGCTTAGCTGCCCCACAGCATGTCGGATCTCCCCGGACCAAGGACCTAACTCGCGTCTCTTGCACTAGCGGGCAGCTTCTTTACCACTGAGCCACCAGGAAAGCCCTCTCGACCACTTTTAAAAATGGTCTGAGGACCTCCCTGGTGGTCCAATGGCTAAGACTCTGCGCTCCCAGGGCAGGCAGCCTGAGATCAACCCCTGGTCAGGGAACTATTAATACATCCTGCACGCCACAACTAAGACCCAGTGCAGCCACATAAATAATAATGATAATAAAAGGTGCGGTTTTCTGATTTAATGTGCTATTTGGAAAGAATAAATCCTGAAAATACAGGAATACAATTGTATGTGGGGGACAAGCTAGAAGATACTGAAGTATCTTTATACTGGCTCTTCTCCTCAAGTTTGGAGAGAGAAGAAACATATGGTAGTGGTGGTTTGGTTGCTCAGTTGTGTCCGACTTTTCGACCTCACGGACTGTAGCCCGCCAGGCTCCTCTGTCCATGGAATTCCCTAGGCAAGAATACTGGAGTGGGTTGCCATTTCCTTCTCCAAGGGATCTTCCCGACCCAGGGATCGAACCCCCATCTCTCACGTCTCCTGCATCGGCAGGGCAGGTTCTTTACCACTAGCACCACCTGGGAAGCCCCAGTAGTTGTTGGCATGTGGGCTTATTTGCTCTGCGGCATGTGGGACCTTAGTTCTCCGACCAGGGATGGACCCCTTGTTCCTTGCATTGCAAAGTGGATTCTTCACCGCTGGACCACCAGGCAAGTCTGTCAGGTACTTTCCGAGGGGCAAGACTGTCTTGAAAACAGCAGCTATGACCCAAATACAAATTCTGGTGTATTTAACAAAACAGTTAGCAAAATTTGAGCTTTTATATATTTGAAATTTGGTTTAAACCAATCAAGTTAGGAAGAGCGTAAAATCAATACAACAGCCGAGGGCCTCGAATGGCAGAGCACCTGGGGCAGGGTAGTGACGTCCAGTGGTGAGAATGTCCTCGGGGGCCACCAGATTCTGGCGGGCGACCCACACTCGGATGTGTCTGAACCTTGGTGGTGCGCGTCCTTGACACCATCCTAGCTGGGCTTCACCTGAACCACCGGTTCTCAGCCCGAGGAGTCGGAATCAGCTGGCGTCTAGGCTCCCCAGAGGCCGGCTGGACCCAAATCTCGGTTTTAAATCCGTGATTTTAGAATAGTCCAGGGAGCTGGCCGGCCGGCCCCTCCCTCGTGCCCGCCTCCATTGGCCCAGAGCAGTCACGTGGTGTCCCTGCCCCCAGAGTGGCCCCCTGTGACCTGACCCCCCCACTCTTACAGGCCCCCCTGCTGATGCAGCCTGGCCTGCCAGCACCTTCAGTCCTGCTTCCCCAAGGCTGGGGTCTGCTGGCCATCCTGCCTTCATCATCTCCTCCACTCCCTCCTGCCGCCAACCACGACTCAAGGGGCAGGAAAAAAAAGAAAGAATTGTTTCTGGTCTTTAAGATTCTATTTACCCACTGGGCGGCTCATCACTGGGAAGTGATATAAAACTAGAGACTGATTCCTGATGGGGAAGAGCATGGGCTGATGGGAAATTCCAAAGTACCTAAAGAAGGCTGTGACTGACCGGGGGAGGCGGGAAGGGGATCAACCATCACTCACGTACCAATGGAAGGAAGTCTTCACTAAAGATATTAAGGATTTTCTAAAAAGGAAAATAGAAAGATTTCAAACCACATTAAACTTATATATTTCTGTAATTAAGAGGCAGCCAAAAAAATGGATTCATTCAACTATAGGAGATCTTCCATTTCCTGCTTTAGATGAGGAAAAAAAGGGAAGTCACAGCAGCAAAAGAAAAGAGAGAATCTGGTAGTTATTCAAAAAGCTATACATATTCCAAAGGTCCAGGGCTTCCCTGGTGGCTCAGTGGTAAAGAATCTTCCTGCAATCCAAGAGATGAGGGTTTGATCCCTGGGTTTGGAAGATCCGGCTTCCTTGATAGCTCAGTTGGTAAAGAGTCCGCCTGCAGTGCAGGAGACCTCGGTTTGATTTGTGGGTGGGGAAGATCCGCTGGAGAAAGGATAGGCTACCCACTCCAGTATTCTTAGGCTTCCCTTGTGGCTCAGCTGGTAAAGAATCTGCCTGCAATGTGGGAGACCTGGGTTCTATCCCTGAGTTGGGAAGATGCCCTGGAGAAGGGAAAGGCTACCCACTTGAGTATTCTGGCCTGGAGAATTCCATGGACTGTATGGTCCATGGAGTTGCAAAGAGTCGGACACGCCTGAGAGACTTTCACTTCTTTCACTTTTGGGAAGATCCCCTGGAAGAGGAAATGGCTACCCACTCCAGTATTCTTGCTTGAGAAATGCAAGAGGAGCCTGGCGGGCTACAGCACATGGGGTCACAAAACAGCTGGGTCAACTTACCGACTAAACGACAATGAGCAATGGGCTCAGACCACCTGTCACGGTGGTGGCTCTTCATGTGGGCACATCATCAGGGCACTGCAGACAGGTGACTCTCCCCCATCCCCCCACAATGGGTCACTTTGGGCTGGCGAGTCCTTCCCTCCCTCTCACTTCCTGCTGTAGGAGTCTGACCCCACAGCGAGGAGAAAAAACCAATGCTTCGGGGGGCAGGATTTAAGAAAGTAGTTGACTTAAACTGTTTACATTATTTAATTAGCTGGCCCTTTTCAGAGTAATTACATGTTAATTACAGGAGGTTCTCTGCGCCTGGTGACGATGAGACTGTATTTTGAAGTTACTGACTCTGCCTTTTAAAGATGCATCACTAACTCTAAATTTTGATAGAAGTTATTTTCTTTTCCTGTACAATGTCACGAACCTCTGTCCATAGTTCATCAGGCACTCTGTCTATCAGGTCTAGTCCCTTAAATCTATTTGTCACTTCCACTGTATACTCATAAGGGATTTGATCTAGGTCATACCTGAATGGTCTAGTGGTTTTCCCTACTTTCTTCAATTTAAGTCTGAGTTTGGCAATAAGCAGTTCATGATCTGAGCCACAGTCTGCTCCTGGTCTTGTTTTTGCTGACTGTATAGAGCTTCTCCATCTTTGGCTGCAAAGAATATAATCAATCTGATTTCGGTGTTGACCATCTGGTGATGTCCACGTGTAGAGTCTTCTCTTGTGTTGTTGGAATAGGGTGTTTGCTATTACCAGTGCGTTCTCGTGGCAAAACTCTATTAGCCTTTGCCCTGCTTCATTCTGTACTCCAAGGCCAAACTTGCCTGTTACGCCAGGTGTTTCTTGACTTCCTACTTTTGCATTCCAGTCCCCTATAATGAAAAGGACATCTTTTTTTGGGTGTTAGTTCTAGAAGGTCTTGTAGGTCTTCATAGAACCGTTCAACTTCAGCTTCTTCGGCGTTACTGGTCGGGGCATAGACTTGGATTATCGTGATATCGAATGGTTTGCCTTGGAAACGAACAGAGATCATTCTGTCATTTTTGAGATTGCATCCAAGTACTGCATTTTGGACTCTTTTGTTGAACATGATGGCTACTCCATTTCTTCTAAGGGATTCTTGCCCACAGTAGTAGATATAATGGTCATCTGAGTTAAATTCACCCATTCCAGTCCATCTTAGTTTGCTGATTCCTAGAATGTCGACGTTCACTCTTGCCATCTCCTGTTTGACCACTTCCAGTTTGCCTTGATTCATGGACCTAACATTCCAGGTTCCTATGCAATATTGCTCTTTACAGCATCGGACTTTGCGTCTATCACCAGTCACATCCACAGTTGGGTATCGATTTTGCTTTGGCTCCATCCCATCATTCTTTCTGGAGTCATTTCTCCACTGATCTCCATTAGCATATTGGGCACCTACTGACCCAGGGAGTTCATCTTTCAGTGTCCTATCCTTTTGCCTTTTCATACTGTTCATGGGGTTCTCAAGGCAAGAATATTGAAGTGGTTTGCCATGCCCTTCTCCAGTGGACCACAATCTGTCAGACCTCTCCACCATGACCCATCCGTCTTGGGTGGCCCCACACGGCACGGCTTAGTTTCATTGAGATAGACAAGGCTGTGACACTGTACAGGAGACAGGGATCAAGAAAATCCCCATGGAAAAGAAATGCAAAAAGGCAAAATGGCTGTCTGAGGAGGCCTTACAGATAGCTGGGAAGAGAAGAGAAGCGAAAAGCAAAGGAGAAAAGGAAAGATATTCCCATCTCAATGTAGAGTTCCAAAGAATAGCAAGGAGAGATAAGAAAGCCTTCCTCAGCGATCAGTGCAAAGAAATAGAGGAAAACAACAGATTGGGAAAGACTAGAGATCTCTTTAAGAAAATTAGAGATACCAAAGGAACATTTCATGCAAAGATAGGCTCAATAAAGAACAGAAATGGTATGGACCTAACAGAAGCAGAAGATATTAAGAAGAGGTGGCAAGGATACACAGAAGAACTGTACAAAAAAGATCTTCACGACCCAGATAATCACGATGGTGTGATCACTCACCTAGAGCCAGACATCCTGGAATGTGAAGTCAAGTGGGCCTTAGAAAGCATCACTACGAACAAAGCTAGTGGAGGTGATGGAATTCCAGTTGAGCTATTTCAAATCCTAAAAGGTGATGCTGTGAAAGTGCTGCATTCGATATGCTAGCAAATTTGGGAAACTCAGCAGTGGCCACAGGATTGGAAAAGGTCAGTTTTTGTTCCAATCCCAAAGAAAGGCAATGTCAAAGAATGCTCAAACTACCGCACAATTGCACTCATCTCACATGCTAGTCAAGTAATGCTCAAAATTCTCCAAGCCAGGCTCCAGCAATACGTGAACTGTGAACTTCCAGATGTTCAAGCTGGTTTTAGAAAAGGCAGAGGAACCAGAGATCAAATTGCCAATATCCACTGGATCATTGAAAAAGCAAGAACGTTCCAGAAAAACATCTATTTCTGCTTTATTGACTAAGCCAAAGCCTTTGACTGTGTGGATCACAAAAAACTGTGGAAAATTCTGAAAGACATGGGAATACCAGACTATCTGACCTGTCTCTTGAGAAACCTGTATGCAGGTCAGGAAGCAACAGTTAGAACTGGACATGGAACAACAGACTGGTTCCAAATAGGAAAAGGAGTACGTCAAGGCTGTATATTGTCACCCTGCTTATTGAACTTCTATGCAGAGTACATCATGAGAAACGCTGGGCTGGAAGAAACACAAGCTGGAATCAAGATTGCTGGGAGAAATATCAATAACCTCAGATATGCGGATGACACCACCCTTATGGCAGAGAGTGAAGAAGAACTAAAGAGCCTCTTGATGAAGGTGAAGGAGGAGAGTGAAAAAGTTGGCTTAAAGCTCAACGTTCAGAAAACTAAGATCATGGCATCTGGTCCCATCACTCCATGGGAAATAGATGGGGAAACAGTGGAAACAGTGTCAGACTTTATTTTTTTGGGCTCCAAAATCACTGCTGATGGTGACTGCAGCCATGAAATTAAAAGACGCTTACTCCTTGGAAGGAAGGTTATGGCCAACCTAGATAGCATATTGAAAAGCAGAGACATTATTTTGCCAACAAAAGTCCGTCTAGTCAAGGCTATGGTTTTTCCAGTGGTCATGTATGGATGTGAGAGTTGGACGGTGAAGAAAGCTGAGCGCCGCAGAATTGATGCTTTTGAACTGTGGTGTTGGAGAAGACTCTTGAGAGTCCCTTGGACTGCAAGGAGATCCAATCAATCCATCCTAAAAGAGATCAATCCTGGGTGTTCATTGGAAGGTCTGATGTTGAAGCTGAAACTCAAATACTTTGGCCACCTCATGCAAAGGGTTGACTCACTGGAAAAGACCCTAATGCTGGGTAGGATTGGGGGCGGGAGGAGAAGGGGACGACAGAGGATGAGATGGTTGGATGGCATCACCGACTCGATGAACATGGGTTTGGGTAGATTCCGGGAGTTGGTGATGGACAGAGAGGCCTGGCGTGCTGCAATTTATGGGGTTGCAGAGTTGGACACGACTGAGCGACTCAACTGAACTGAACTGAACTGATTTTCTTTTCATGACAGTGACAAAGAATAAATCCTCTGTGGGTGTGTATGTGTGTGTGTGAGTGCATTTGTGTGTGTGTGTGTGTGTGTGTGTGTGTGAGTGCGTGCAGAACATGAAGTTAAGGACTCCAGTAGTTTCTCTCAGGGCTGCTTAGTGGCCATGCCTACAGTACACCCCGATTCTGCAGAGTCAGCTGAAGAGGAAAACCATTCCTGCTGCAGAAAGAAGGCGGGTCCAAACGAAAACCAAGTCAAAGAATGAAGCTGTAACACCTGCTCTTCAATGACGAAGAGTCAGATCAGGTTATCGAGGTGCCCAGCTCCCATACGGGGTGCACCAAGCCCTTGGGAATTTCCTAAAGGAAATTTACCCTGAATATTCACTGGAAGGACTGATGCTGAAGCTCCAATCCTTTGGCTATCTGATACGAAGAGTCGACTCACTGGAAAAGACCCTGATGCTGGGAAAGATCGAGGGCAGGAGGAGAAGGCGGCAACAGAGGATGAGACGGTTGGATGGCATCACTGACTCAATGGACATTCTACATGCCAAGAATCTGAATTTAGAGGAAGCAGAAAATCTTGATTTACGACAGTTTTTTCTCAAACGTATTAATGTATGCTTAACTGCTAGTTTCATAATGGGCAGCATCAAGCAATCATTCTGGCAGGAAAAAAATCCCATCCTTTCAAATCTCACTAGGCTTGGAGACTGATTGGAGGAGGAAATGGCAACCCACTCCAGTATTCTTGCCTAGAGAATCTCATGGACAGAGGCGCCTGGTCAGCTCCAGCCTGCCACAGTCCACGGAGTCGCAAAGAGTCAGACAGGACAGAGTGACTGACGCTTGGAGACCGATAACGGGAGGTACACAGCTGGAGAGAGGACGAGGGGACAGGGGACATTCCTCCGGGCACCGGCAGCAGAGGTCACCACACCCAGGCACGTGGACGCACTCCCCACAATGACTAAAGACAGGCCCGTGGATGGCAGGAAGAACTCATTATTTCTTTTCCTACAGATGAAACTATCTCTAGCTAATTAAAGCGTTTTGCCAAGACAGAAACTAACCGACAAATCTATCTTCCCAAGCTTGATACAGCACCTGGATTAATTCAGGAATCTGAACCACTGAGGTGCCGTCACTGTGGTCGTCCCCACGCTACACGTGCGCTCGGCGGCCCGCACCCTGGAACACCTTCAGCATTCTCCAACACGCTCTCATTAAACAGAAATTAGATGGAGACAAGGGAAGCCTAAAAAATTGACTAGGAGTTCGGATGCTCTCAACAGCTCATGCGTCCGTTTTTCACCTGAAGTCCTCTCCAAATGCAGTTTTGCTATTAGGCAAAACTCAAAGAAAGGTAATCAATTCCAACGAAAAAGCACTTATCCTGGGAGGACGGTGTGAGCGGCGCTTCAAACCCCTGGCTGCCTGCCAGAATCCAGACAACAGCCATCAATGTCTCTGACTAGGCGAGGAGCACAGGGGCCATGCATAATTGACTAGAAGATGGGCTAGAACGGTGGCCAATCAGTGGGTGATCAGAAACGCGTGGAATATTCAGCACCACTTGATTACATGGAGGCTTGTCCTTTCGCTCTCCTCACGAAATCTCTTCAAGGTCCAGAGTACTGTAATAAGATCATTACTGTCAAGCGGTACGGATCGCAGGCAATGAGTCTTCGGATAGGAACTCATACTTCACAAGCTCCCCCGGTCTGTCTCTCTCTCTCTCTTTTTTTTTGTATTTTACTGCATGCAGAGGCGGCAAGGCGACGAGGTGGCAGATAATGATCACATCACCGCATGGCAACTAGAAAGGCACTTTTAAGAAGAAGCAGGGAGACATCAGCTGAAGAGAAACTAAAACATTTCCCCTTCTGCCTTTTTTTTCCCCTCCTTTAAAAAAAATTAAATAGAATTAAACTCTGTGCAGCAGTCGCTTTCATGAACTCGGAGATAATGTCATTGAATTTAACCATTTGAGAGATGCTCTTGCGGCAGCAAAGCCCATTACCCCACAGACAAATGGCCAATTTTCTCCATGTCCCGAGTACAAAAGGAGGCTTGTTAGGTTGTGTGTGCATCTCAGGGGCGACGACTGAAGTTTTCTGCTGCACCTTCTTCTTTCATTGGTGGTTAACACCCTGGGCTTAATACCTGTGGCCCCGTTATATGTCTGAGATGAGAAACGGGGTGGAGTTGAAAGGCAGGGGCGCATTAGCAAAGATTCCTAAATAAACACCCTGAGTTCATCTGAAGCCACACCCGCTCGAGAGCGAGTGCATGGAGATCAGACCCGCCAGCAAGATGAGATGGACATCTGATCAGACTTAGATCAGCCCAAGGCAGGATTCCAATGAATGACGGGGAGCGAGATCAAAAGCTCCCCTCCTCCCTCCGACCATCCTTAAACACGCTCATTCCCCAACTCCAAAAGCCCACAAAGGACACCGTCCTCATAATGAACTTAAAAGCTGAGCTGACTGCCTCTGAGTCAAACATCCTTAAGTCCAAAAGAAGTTACGTCATGTCCCCTGGATGTTCTCTAATCCCGCATGTTCTAACTGTCTGCAAAGCAGCTGAAGCAGTGATGCTTAACCTTCCTGGAATGTAGACCCCCTGCCACAGACACACGCAACAAGAGCCGCGTTGTTTGTAAAGAAGCTGTGTTGTAATGCGGGTCCTGAGAAAAGAGGCTGAGGTCAAAACTAGTAAAGGAAATCGCTGCTTCCAGGTTCTTAAGGGCCATGGTGGGGGTGATGGGGACCCGGCTGTGACAGGGAGAAGCCTCGCCAGGAGCCTCAGGGCTGAGCCACTCCTGCAGAAGCCTCCTCGTCATGCTCGAGCCGCTGAGGGCCTGGCCAGGTGGACAGCATAGGTGCAAGGCAGATCATGCAGACTTCTGTGTCCCAGAGGCCTGATGCAGACCCCCAATTCACACTCACCTGCCCGCCTCTGGCAAATCACTTAACATCACTCAACTGTAGTCCTCACTTGGGAAAACAGAGATAACGCCACCTCCCTGTCCCACACTATGGGTTGTACGAAGGATGCAATGAGGTAACACCTGTTAAGAGCAGGCATTGAACCATGGCTTCCTCCCTTGGGGCTTAAAGACCTATTCTAACAAGGACCCAAGACCCTGGGGACGGAGGGGGCAGTGAACACAATAGGTGATTTGCAGAGTGACCGGATCCATGAATCCCACAAATAGGAAGAGGTCACAGGTTTTATGAACTGAATGTGTGTCCTCCCAAAGTTCGTCTGCTGTTCATCACCCGCAAAGGGATGACATCTGAAGATGAGGACTTTGGGAGGTAATTAGGGTTTGGTGAAGTCATGCCGGTGGGGCCCACAGAATAGGGTTAGTGCCTTTCCAAGAAGGGGAGAGAGAGCTTTCTATGCATTGAGGAAAGGCCACGGTGAGAAAGCTGACCCAGCAGGCCAGGACCCCAGTGGGCCTGCACCTTGATCTTGAACGATGCAGCCTCCAGAATGGAAAGGAATAATTTTCTGCTGTTTAAGCCACCTGGTCTGTGGCTCTGTTATGGCGGCTAAACCAGACTGAGACCCAAAGCGTATGGAGTTTTTATCTGATACTTCCCATTTGTCAAGCTACTTTTACACAGACTGCATTTTGCATTTCGTCTCCATCCTTTTTGTTGGCTTGTTTTACATCTTCAGGAAGAGGAATGAAGTCTCCTCTACACATGAGATAAAACACAGCCTCATTTCATTATTGCTGGGGCCAGGGGCACAGATGCAGCATACTCAGCTAGAACATCTAAGTACAAACCTCCCGGGTGCCTTTATCTCCAGAAGCTGCCCGAACACTTGTGTCTAATGTAGAACATCTGCGGGTCTGTGTGCTGTGTGAGGCAGAGACGCAAGAGACGTAGACACACCATCATGCCTTTCTTCTGAGCATGACAGCTTCCATTTGCATCCCTGTACCCTTTCTGATAAAATACACGCAGCAAGGCAAAAGGAGAAAAAGGACACAAGCCATCCAAATGGCAAAGAACCCACTGGGTGGACAGCGAGCGCTCCGACTGCCCTTCCTGGATGTTGGTCTGAGCAGATCACATCACACCCCCAATTTCACAGCTAATGAAGTGCCCTCCAAAGACTCTGACAGCTCTACCATTTTTTTGAGAACGTCAAGAAAACGAGAGATTATCTGAGAATCCCCTAAAAGTCAGTTTGACTTGGGAGGGTCTTTCCACCCAGGCAGAATTCCAGTCCAGGGTTCCTGAAGGCCAGTGCCCACCCTGAGTTCTGCTGATGGGACACTGGAGGCTGTGAGAGGCTTGTGCAGAAGAAGGACTCCAAGTTTTAGGGTCAGTGAAAGGAGGGGTCTGCAGCAGATCTGTACTCATAGAAAGCAAGCTTGAGAACAGTCTGCATTTTTCAAAGGCGAATCTACTCGTCTGTATGGCAGGAAGTGGAATATGTCTTGCTGCACCAGGAGTGTCGGTGGCTGGAGCTCCAAGCCACCTTGTGTGTGTATGCCTCAGTTGCTTCAGTTGTGTCTGACTCGTTGTGACCCCAAGGAAACTATAGCCCCACTATGCTCCTCTCTCCGTGGTATTCTCCAGGCAAGACTACCAGACTGGGTTGCTATGCCCTCCTCCAGGGGATCTTCCCGACCCAGGGATCGAACCCACGTCTCTCACGTCTCCTGTATTGGCAGGAGGGTTCTTTATCACTAGCGCCACCTGGGAAGCCCCCAAACCACCTTATACCAAGATTTCCCATGTGTTCACTTTTTGTACTTGTCCCCTTTTTTGGAATAGCAGATATTTCATGCTGGCGCCTCCAGGACCCAAGGTGCCGGGTTGTGGTCCCTCGGGCTCCCTGCACAGGCTGCTCCGGTGGCCACAGTTTATTTAGACATCTGCTTTCTCCTCTGGACAGTGGGCATTCTGAAGGCAAGGGCCGCCTCAGTCACTCTTCCATCCAGTCCTTGGCATAGCTCTTGGCCTGCACTAGGTGATTAATGCACTTTCATGGAACTCAATCTAATGCTTTCGTTTGCGTGTACTTAAAAAAAAAAAAAAAGACCAAAAGATCCTTCTCTTGTTGTCAGCTCATCATGATGGGAATCGTCTGATCTGGCTTCTCCTGCTGTGATCAACTCATCTTTGTTTATTTCCGACCCGCAGACTTCCACAAAGGATCTGTGAGCGCCGACAGCGTGTGTGTGTTTGTGTTGGAAGGACTGAACCCTGCAGGATGGCTTTTGAGTCGACTGTGCCCCGTCTAGGATGTCAATGTCTAGAGTAAACCCACATCTACTCAATGTTAGCAAGTTCATTCTTGTGGAAGCTGGAGTGACCACCTGAGAACTCTCTCAGGAAAATGATCTGGTTTGTGGGGGGTAGGCAAGTCCATCAGGATATCCAGTGCCTCCTAACACGTCCACCTCAAGGGCAAAGAACTCCAGCCAACCTGGCTCCCTTATCAAAGGTCCTGCGTTGTGGGGAAATTGTCTAGGAAGATGTTACAGTTCCTGCAGTTTCACATTCGCTCTAATTAACTACTTAGTTCAACGATTCAGAGGCACTAACCAACTAGTTTACTAACAAGGAGGTTCAGTGAAGGAGTCTTTACTATTAGAAGGAAATACGGTTGATCATGGAATTTTGATGGAGTAGGTGATGGAGACCTCTATCTCTCCTTTCACGGAAGGCAGCTGCCAAGATTATAACAAGGAGTAGACACACTGCTGTAGTGTTTACAAAGTAGGAGATCCAACAGTGACCCAGGATGGTAACACCTGACAGCTTTCCCAGTCTTCTCTGATTTTCCCCACTAACCACTTCCAAATAACGCGAAACCCCACGAGAAAGGCTCCACGGAGGCAGCTTCTCGGCCATCACTATATTTCTTGGCAGTCACGTGTCCTCCACTGCACGTAACATGGAGCAACTAGCGTGTTGACTGTGCCCACAGAGGGAAGGTGAGAACACCATGGTGAAAAGACACTTAAATAACCAAAGAAACAAACTGCTCTGCCAAATCCCCTAATCGCCCCCAGCGATGCTCCCAACTGCCCGACACTCAGCGTCACCCAATGGTCACAGATGAACCTGAGCCCCCATGCACCTGCGGGCTGCTGCTTTTCTGTAAAAATGAGTATGTAGGGGAAAAAAGTTGTACAATGCTCCTGCAGAATTCTTCATTTCCTCTCCAAGTGTCTTCCAAAATATCAACTAATTAATAAAACTTTCTTCCTAAGATGAAAGGACACTGATCAATTACACCAATATCTGTTTTCTTGAGGGCAGGAGGAGAAGGGGACGACAGAGGATGAGATGGTTGGATGCCATCACTGAGTCGATGGACATGAGTTTGAGTAAACTCTGGGAGTTGTTGATGGACAGGGAGGCCTGGTGTGCTACAGTCTATGGGGTTGCAAAGAGCTGAACATGACTGAGCGACTGAACTGAACTGACTGAAGTGAAAATGAAACTGTTTTGTTACTAATTCAATCACTACCACTGGGGTTTTAGGTTGCTGTAAACAATGACATTTAATGAAAGAGTAATGCCTTTTGTGGCATTTTATTAAATAAGATAACCATTCTGTATTAAATTTGCAGAATCTAACATGAAGTTCTGCATGTTAGCTTTCCTTGACTTTTACAACTCATTGCTAGTTTATCTTTCTTCTGGACCACCCATGCCCTTCTTAAATATTCAGCCTGAAATCATAGGTACAGTGCCTAGGGAATATATTTTTTTTAATATATTTATTTATTTTCTTTTGTTGTGATCCACATCGAGCACATGAGCTCAGTAGCTGCAGTGAGTGGGCTTAGTACGTCCTCGGCATGTGGGACTCTGGTTCCTGGTTTCCTGACCAGGGACTGAACCGGCATTCCCTGCACTGGAAGGTGAGCTCTCAACCACTGGACGACGAGGGAAGGCCGCCTGGTGTGTGTCTTGTTCCCATGCTAGGGCACCGAAGGCCCTGGGCTGAGAGAGGAACTGAGTTTTATTTCTCTTGTTTCCCACTGAGCCAAACACACAGAGCTTCCTCTGTGCTTGTTATATGATATTTGATGAAAGAATAAAATGATTCACAACCTCAGGTTGTCCTTTGAAAGAACGGAGGAAGACTAAGTCTCATCTGACCTCTGCAAACTGGAGTTAATGAAATTTGTAACCATGCTGGAGGCCTCACTTCGGATGGCTTAGTGGGTGCAGCTGCGATGGGCAATTCATTGTGATGTTTCCTCTACTGAGTAATATTTCAGTATTCATCCACGATCAACCATACAATGGGCCTAAAAAGACCCAGAATGAACAACCAAGGGATGGAGATGAGAAGGATAAAATAAATTCCCTTCTGAGACCTTTAGAACAAAGCACCAAGAACCCAAGGGGACAAAAAAATAAATAAAAAATCAAACAGAAAACAATAACAATATGTTAAGAAACAAACAAAAACCCCAACAACAACAAGATTTCTGAATCCTCTTTTGTATAATAAGATTGGGTAAATCCAGACTGGTCCCACATTTTTAAAGAAACATCTTTGCCCTACAACTTCTGAATTTGATGATCCATATAAAAGTCAGGGTCTTTACATGGAATCTGAGAAATATCAAGGAAGCCACTCTGCCTGCCCCACTCCTAGATTTAAAAGCCGCTCCACACACCTCAAAGACTTGCTTTTTGCCTGGTGGAAAGAGCTTGAGGCAGAGAATCAAGAGACAGTTCTGTCACCTACCAGCAACCTGACCCTGGACAAGAAAGCCACTTAACCTCTCTCTACTTCTGCCTTTTCACTGGGGAAACAGGGAAATTAACACTTGATGCAAACTTGCATGAATGTTATAAAACTAACGAGAACTACCCGATTCGGGGCCACGGAACCGGGACTGCAGAGATAACTGGCACAGTCTCAGCCGTGATAACCTCTCTCCTGGACCCTGGATAAGAAGAACACCCAGAACGGACGGCAACTCAAAGGCAACGGCAAAGGATGGCGAGTCATTAAGGATCTGCAAAATCCCCACTGCCCAGGGGATTTCCAGGCACATGCCTTTCAACTTGACTCTGGCCACGAACCCAGGGCCCCTGGGGCTAACATCCTTCCAGAACCTAGGTTCCACTACAGTGGCCCAACCAGTGCTGGACCAGTGCTGGACTTGCCAAAGGGGACCTGGAACCTCGCCTCTCAGGGCAGCCCCAGCTCTGACAAAGTTTTCCTTTTAATATCTGAGCCAAAATCTGCTTCCTTGAAGGTTCCACCCGCTAGTCCCAGTGAAATCCACCAGGGCCCCCAGGACGCGCTGGGACTGTCTTTCCATGGCTTGAACACAGTTAGGACGCGCTCACACCCCTCATGCTGGGTCACCATCCTCCTTCCCCACACCAGAATTTACATTTTTTTTTTTTTAAAAACTTCTAATTTTACACTGGGGTATAGCCAATTCACAGCGTTGTGACAGTTTGATGTAGACAGCAGAGCTGCTCAGCCATGCATCACACATACACACGCATCCATCCTCCCCCAGGCTCCTCTCCCATCCGGGCTTCCACATAACACGGAGCAGAGTTCCCTATACCAAACAGTAGGTCTCCAGTAGTTATCCGTCTTAAAGCAGTGTGTATAAATCCACCCGAAACTCCCTAACTATGAATTCATTTTGGTTGGTCTGTAATCATTCTAGAGTTTAGCCCCCAGATCTGAACCTACCCATTTTCTTAAATATAACTAATAATTCTGAGCAAGTCAAATTCAATTTAAAATCGAGACTATCACTGCTATTTTAATCCCATTGTTCCCAATGGTCTATTAAATAAGAATACAAGTAGTATTCATGATGCAGAAGATTTTTTTTTTTAAATCTAAATGCCACCTTCACATTTTTCATGAGAAGCCTGGAGGATGTTGGTTTCTAAGAAGCTTATCCTCAAAGTTAGACTCAGCACTGAAGTGCCCCATTGCTGACATTCTTCATGAATGGTCTGGTTTTCCCAGGTAAAAACATCACAAAGGTGTTTTTATCATTACAAATGGGGCCGTGGAACTGGAAAACACTCACGTATTTTTAGAGATTCCATGCATGGAAACAATAGACCTACCCCTGCAGGAGCCTCTAGGTAGGTGGGTGGGGGGCCTGATGCCCGGTGAGGCAGAGGGCGCTGGAGACACGCACAGGTCCTCCCGTGGTTAGCACCATGGCAGCCCCTCACCTGCCCAAAGACACAGCTCAGCTCTCAGTCCCGGCAACACCTAGACACACCTTTCCAAGGCACTTCTGCCTCAGATGACACGTAATGTCACCCACGCTAGCTCGTACCTCGCAGTTCTTCCACACCCAGCACCCCGCAACCCTGGAGGGAGCTGGACTACTCGACGATATTGACTCTCTCTATGGGCTTCCCAGGTGGTGCAGTGGGAAAGAATTCACCTGCAGATGCCAGAGATGCAAGTTCAATCCTTGGGTCGGCAAGATCCCCTGCAGGAGAGCATGGCAGCCCACTCCAGTATTCTTGACAGGAGAATTCCACGGAGCCTGCAGGCTGCAGTCCGTGGGGTCACAAAGAGTCGGACACCACTGAGCAACTGAGCACATATGAGGGCTGGGTTATATTTGAACCCAGTGACCACGTCGGAACTCAAAACATTCATGAAGGAACTCTTTGGCCATAGTAGGTACTCCCATAATTTACAAGACTCAATCCATTCATTTTAAATTTTAAATATAGGAAGATGACAACCGTTCTAGTTAATTTAGGTTACACCGTTTTCAACTATCCTGTGTAGACCTGTTCTTCTGCAGGAAAGAACCTCTGTAATTGAGTCTGATGAGGGCCAGGGCAGCGAGGAAGTCAGGGAAGGAAGATCTTTACGGCACCAAGGGCCCCCACATGGACAGAGAGTTTCTGGAATTTCAGGCAACATACATATTTGATGAGGGCACACTTTTAGTCTTTACTTTCTGAACAAAGACACCGCAAAGGTAAGAAATGCCCAGGGACAGAAACTTGGCGCTCAGCTGTGAGCCTGGGCAGAGAGTGGGGCTCCCTTACGGGCTTGGGGGAGACGGTTCAGATGTGCATACGTGGAGCTCCGACCCCTCCCTCAGCAGGGCTCAGGCCGGGCCCTTGGGGGGCCACGGGGGACAGAGACCTCTGGTCTGCTGCAGTGACGTTACATCAGGGGCCAGGTGTGCCCAGAGACCTCTGGTCTGCTGCAGTGACGTTACATCAGGGGCCAGGTGTGCCCAGGTGTGTGTAAGAGACACTGGGAAAGGCACGAGCAGCTCACGGCTTCTGCTAGCTGGTCCCCGCCTGCCCTCCACCGCCCTTGGAGGCAGGCCTGGGTGGCGGCGTCAGCAGCTCTGAAGTCTCTGGCGTCTCATCAGGTTTGGCCGAGGAGGTGGCAGCAGGGGGCCAGAGGCAAGGAGGGCAGGGAGGCCAGGGGCTTCTCCGGGGCTCCTCACCCTCTGGGTCACCAAGTGGCACGTGTCCTTCTGTTGAAGGACACATCCCCGGATGGAAGCCGTCCCCAGATGCCTCCCTCTGGGTCTTATAAACAGCCCCTCCTTTCCCTGTTACCCGCCGGGGGCCCACACCACCTCTATAGCTCTTCCCACACCCTGCCCACGCTTCTACTGACAGTCCCTGTGGAAAATTCCCACCAATGACCCAGCTGAGGGTGCCATGGTTTGCTGGGAACCCTGTGGGAACCCTGAGTGAAATAGCTGACTCTCAGTGGAACTGCATTTTTCTCATACTCGATAGAGATTTGAGTCTAGTCATCTGATCCAACGGAGCATCTCAAAAACTACACAATTCACCCACTTTATGGACATCATCTAGAGAACTTGTTGTATCTGCCATTGCAACTTTTCAGCATGAGGTCAAGTCAAAGAGAATACACTGACAATAACAAGTCACAGTGCTTTGCAGGAAAGAGAAATAGAAATATTTTTAATATTTAAAATTAAACAATCCTCTAAAAATACACAACTAGCTTTCATTGTAAGAAGGCTTAGCTCTGATGGTTCTCACAATACACTTTAATAGTTATTAAGAAAAAATTTTAAATTGTGCATCATTGTGAATATAAAATTATCTCAATTGAACAATGCATTCTGACTTCAAAGATGTTAAAATGTGGGAAAAAAGACGAATAATATGCCTTGGATATAGCCTGTCTCCCCAAAATGACTCATTTATAGTTTGGAAGGTAAATTTTCCTAGGGAAAAATGATCCGTTTTCTTTTTACAGAGAACTTGTCTTATTTTCTAGTGGAACGATGTCACGGATATGGCATCCTAGGGATGGTCCTCTTAACTACAAAGCAAGGCACAGTGTCCTTTCTAGTCATTAGCACTGAACTTCTGAACACACATCAACCGACACTCATCAAACATGCCCGAGATGCTGTTGTGATTTCTAATTTGGGTGCTTCTGAATCTGTCTTTCTGTTTGCATCACCACCTCGGCAGGAAGGCCCCTTAATGAAAGGGTCCATGGTTGGCTTGGGGCTGAGGATCTGACTCAGCCTCATCACAGGCTATCGCTCAGAGCCCACAGTACCACCTCAGTAACGAAGGAAGTGGAAGATGGAAACATTTCAGCCATCCGACAAGCCTGCTGTCACTTCTCGAACTTTCTGCGAACCCACTGGATGACGAGGATGCTGATTTGAATCGGCAGCCCAACTAAGCACGCAACCACTACTCAGGCTGTATCTTATTCACACAGTTTTCACTACGCCAGGAGGTGGGTAGAATGATTAGAAAGGATGAAATGTGTGTAGTGAAGTGATAGGTGGACTTGATAATCAGCTTCTGTCAAGTGGTACCTTTTAAAAAAAAGTCATCAGTTGGAAACACGTCACAAACACAGTAAGATGTTTATCTGTGAAATGGGCCTGAGACCTTTCCCTGAGGCAAATTTTACTCTTCCCCTGAGCCCGTGGAGCACCTGCTCCCCACCTGGCCGGTGGCCATGCATCTTCCTGACTTTACCCCAGTCCTCTTGTAGCAGGGGGTGTGGCCACCCATTCGTGGCTGGGGGCTTTTTGCTGAAGTTTTTGGAAGGCATTGCACCAATGCTCAGCATCTGTGGGCGATTTATTTTCCAGCGGGAAGGCCAGCGGTGTCTGAGTGGGTGCTTTGACCCACAATCGTTATTTCTCACCACTGCTGATATAACAGGATCATCCTCATTTATCATAACAGGAGAAAATCAGTTTTTATGGGCTAAACTTGTTAGCAGGAAGCTATGGGAGGCAAAATGGTAAGACAGGCACTGAAAAAGGGCTTCTAGACTCTTTCCCGCCACCGTGAGAGCCCCAACAAGCTCCCTGACACTCTGAACCTCAGTCTCCTCATTATAAATGAAAATGCCACGAACTCACAGAACTACGGTAAACGACACAGTGCACGTACCGTAAACTCTGCTCCTGTCTTGCTAACAAATGCATTGTGGGTTTATCTGATTTAAGCTTATCTTCGGATATTAGGAAGGAACATGCACTTTCTTTCACACTCAAACTTGCAGTTTGAACAATCAAAAGCGTATCTGAGAAAAACTGCAGCAGAAATAGAGCAAGAAAAGGACGTGAGTTATGAAGGTCGCTTCCGGCACACACGGGATCCTTGTTGAAACCAGATTCTTTTACTCTCACTGGTCTCGCCAATCATTATTCATGATACACAACAATGTTTTGACATCTGAACTTTCCTTTGAAGTACTTCTTTGACTTGTTTATTACAGTGTATTAATTTCACCTCCCACCACGCCTGTGCACCTGTGTGTGCATGTCCACCTCTATTCGCAAACCAAGGAATAAAAAAATGTAAGTCCACCAGAAGGAGCCACTTCTGAAAGATCACATGGGCCCAGCCCTGAGCATAAAACCTGACTTCAACAAGTCAGAGGAGAATCAAGACAGACGGTGCCCATGGAAATACTAATGCAGCTCACAAAACAACAAGAGTGATGGGCATTAATAGAGGGGGCGGTTACCATCAGACGAAGCTGCAAGCCAGGATCGGAGCGGCTGTCTTAACTCGAAATTAAGTCTAGCTGGTATCAGGGAAGATTCCTACATCAGGAGGCCGGTGTTTTTTTGGAGGAAGACAACGTGGCACAGCGCGGCTGGAGCGCACACCCGAACCCAGCTTGCTGAGGTCAGGCAAGACCAAACCACCTGCCCAGATGTATGGGGCGCCGGGCCACCAGTGTTGCCATGGACAAGGCGGCAGCTGTCAGGAGTAAGACAGCTGATGTGTGTGAGCAGTCTGGAGCATCAGTGGGTAGAGAGAGGGCCCCCAGCACCACCTTGTAAACATAAAGCACACGCAGTGACCTGCATCCCTGAGCGTTTGTGGTTCGGAGGGTAAATGATGCTACAAATGAGAGGAGTGAGAATTACTTTTCAGAAACGCGAACTCTGCCCCCAAAAGTCCTTGGAAGGTGGGGTGCGGTGGAGGTGGGGGCGCCTTACCGTCAGCGGTGCCGGAGAGGCCGTCGGCTTTGAAGTTGCTCGTGCTTTTCTTCCTCCGATGCTTCTTTCTGTTGGCGTGAGGGGAGGGGGGCGGGTCGAGCTTGGGGCTGGCGGTGCTGGAAATGCTGGGGCTTGAGCACAGGGGGTCACCCAGCCCCGTGTCTGCCGCCGGACCGGAAAAGGAAAAAAGCGCAGAGGTCAGCATGGAGAAACCAGGCTCTGCCAAGGACCACAGCAACGTTCCTCCAGTTACCAAGCCCCAGACACAGTCTGAACCGGGGGCTCAGAGCAAATCTGTGTTAAAAGGTCACGGTGCCCCGTGCTCGAACATGCCACCTGCCATTCCAAAGCAGGAGCTCGTTTTGGCGTCTTCTTTTTGCTCAGGAGAATTTAAAGTCCTCCTTATTTTTTTTAAGACCAGTGCTTCTCCAACTTTATTACTTTAAAAATTTTTTTATTGGAGTAGAGTTGATTTGAAATGTTGCTTTAGTTTCAGGTGTATGGCAAAGTGCATCAGTGATACATATACATATACCCACTCTTTTTTAAGGATTCTTTTCCCATATAGGTCATTACAGACTATTGCGTAGAGTTTCCTGTGTGACACAGTAGGTTCTTCTTAGTTATTGATATTCTACATAGTCATGTGTATATGTCAACCTCAGTCTCTTTCCTAAATTATTCCTCTCTTCTCCTTTCCCCCCGGCTGCCATAAGTTTGTTTTCTACATCTGTGATTCCATTTCTATTTTGTAGATAAGTTCGTTTGAACCCTTTTTTTTTAAGATTCCACACATAAGTGATATCGTATTTTATTTGTCTTTATCTGATTTATAAAGTTCTCTATTTTGCACGTTTGGAGTTCTGGAAAAGGAAAATGAGGGGGGGAGTTTACTTGTTTATTTCTCTCTTCCTACAAACAATTTGATATATTAGGAATGAAAGACATACTCAGGAATACATAGGAGAGGGTCATCTTAAATGGGGTTGATCGTGTGTGCGCTCACACACAAGATACAGGTATTTCTGATTCTCTGTCTCCTTCCGTCAAGATTTTATAGGCCCACACATCAGTTAATTACTAGTGAGATGCCACACGCCACCTCCCTGTCTCACCAATGTCCAGCAACAGAGCTTAGAAGTCCACAGTAGACCCGGCAATTTTTGATTCACTGAACCTACTCACCAAAATGTTTAAAACCAGTGCACAAATGAGATCATTCACTGGAAGTGAAACTCTCAACTTATGATGTCTAATTTTACTTTATCAGAGAGAAGAACACAACACCCTTAAGACCTGAAATGAACATGCAATTCAGCAGAATGAACAAGTTCACTGAGAAAGGGATGAAGGAACACTATCCAGATACCTGCAAGCTCCTAAAAACTCATCATTTCATGACGCAGCATCTTTGTTAACTCAAAAGACAGAACATTCTGTGCAATGAATGAACAAACATTCATTCATTTAACGAATGTTCTTTTGAGCACTTACTGTGGGCCAGTCACTTTTCTAGGTGTCTGGGATCCACTGCTGAGAATAACAAAGGTCCCTGTCTGAGCGGCATTGAGACAGCTGCAGGGTCACAACCCAGACGTCCTCACAAGGTGGTGAGAGGGGAAAGGAGCGCAAGGAGGGTGGAGATTACAGAGGTGGTGGAGAGGTGGGGGGGGGGACAGAGAGGGTCTTGATGAGAAGGCAACACGTGGGCAGTGCTTAAAGATGGTGAAGACATGAGAACTCAGGTGCATACCTCAGGGAGGAGGAAATCACCAGAGCCTGGCCCTAAGGCCAGGCGTGCATGCTGGCGGTGTCCCAGAGCCACAGAGGGGCGAGTGGCCAGGGCTGGTGAGGATGGGAGACTCAGAGTGGACATCATCAGAGAGGAAGGGGCTTAGACATTGTCTAGGACCCGGCTTTTACTCTAGGGAGCCGCTGCAGGGTTTTGAACAGAAGGATGACCTGATTTTGAATATAAAGATACTCGAGGGCTTCCCTGGTGCCTCAGTGGTAAAGAATTGTCCTGCCAATGCAGGAGAGATGGGCTCGATTCCTGACTGGGGAAGATCCCACCGGCCGCAGGGACAACTAAGCCCGTGGGCCATAACCGATGAGCCTGTGCTCTAGGGCCCGGGAGCCACAGCTACTGAAGCCCGCACGCCTAGAGCCTGTGCTTCACAAGAAGAGAAGCCACTGCAATGAGAAACCTGAGCGTGGCAGCTAGAGCCGAGCCCCCAGTGGCCACAACAAGAGAAAAGCCTCCGCAGCAACGAAGACCCAGCACAGCCAAAAACAAACAAGCAAATAACACTTTTATAAAAAGATACTGGAAATCCGAATCTAAAATACTTTCATTTTCTGAACTTCTAGAACATTTTAGCATGTATTAAGAAAAAAAAAAAAGCTTAGTATCTTTTAAGCTCTACACCCAGCTCCAGGAATGCCCTAGGAAGCAACTTGCTGACATCCTAAGACCAGCAGCCCCTTTCCCATCCCTGCACAGTCAGGAGGGTCCACCTTCTTCCCGTCCCCTGTGGAGCCAAGGCCTCTGGGAGCCTGTCCTGGGAGGGGTGGAAGAGTCAACCCCAGCTCCCTCCTGCAGGAGAACCTGCCTCCAGGAGACTGGGACTCTAGGTTGACCCTTTATCCACGTGGTCCTTTCTTCTTCATTCTCTCCAAGTTGCCGCCTGCTCTCCACCAAAGGACACTCGCCCTGGCTTTGGCTCCTCCCCCCTAGATCCCCCCCCCTCCAGGTCCAGGGAGGGTGGCTAACTGCAGGGGGGGGTTGCTCTCTTGCTAGCTTTCCACCTTTTCAATGGTCCCGGTCTTCCACAATACAAATCTTTTAAAAATAGCATTTCTTATACACACGTTTTTTAATTTTTAAAATACTAGAGCCCACTGTATATAATATACCCCACTGTACATAATACTGTATGTAGACATCAAGGGGAAAAAAGGTTAGTCTGGTTAATGTTGTTGTTTAGTCACTAAGTCATGTTCGACTCTTTGTGACCCCATGGACCGTCGCCCACCAGGCTCCTCTGTCCTTGGGATTCTCCGGGCAAGAATACTGGAGCGGGTTGCCATTTCCTCCTCTAGGGGTTCTTCCTGACCCAGGGATTGAGCCCTCATCTCCTGCATTGGCAGGGGGATTCTTTACCGCTGAGCCACCTGGGAAGCCCCTAGTCTAGTTAATACCTGTGCACAATTTCAGAGAGTTCAGAAGCTGCCTGATACTGCTGAGGCATCCAGGGACCCCAGGGCCACTGGCTGATCCTAAAGCAGCCCTTTTACATGTTAGTCAGTGCTCAAGCCTTATGATGAATATATCTGTCATTTCAAATATTTTCTGCCCAGGTTTCAAAAATCTTCACGCTCTGACCGTATCTTCTCTGACCCTGCAGTGTTAAGAACCCACCGTGTGCCAGGCTGGGTGACAGGCCATGGGGTAGCTGGTCCCAGTGACCGTCCCCACCCTCTAATCATGGAGGCAGAAGGGGGTGCAGGCCACGACAGCTGCCCTCTGCTGCAGCAGGACTGGTGTTTTGTTATTTCCCTCAGTCCCTTGGCACCACAGTTCGAAAGTATCCATTCTTTGGTGCTCAGCCTTCTTTACGGTCCAATTCTCACATCCGTACATGACTGGACTAGAGGGCAAAAACCCCTGTCCCCATGGAGTTGACTTCTACTGACTGAGAGGAGGCCTGTCTGATCTCTCGCTTGATACCCCCAGGAAAGACTATATTCCAGGCAATCAGTTTGAAGAGGAGGAATCAGATCTGTGGCAGAAACACCAAGATTCCCTGGAGAAGGAAATGGCAACCCACTCCAGTACTCTTGCCTAGAAAATTCCACGGATGGAGGAGACTTGTGGGCTACAGTCCATAGGGTCGCAAAACGTTGGACACGACTGAGCGACTTCACTCACTTTTAATCCTATGTAGACAAAAGTGCCACCTACACGCAGAGAGAAGCAAGGTGGGGAACCATCCACACGTCCATGGTCACCGAGGCAAGCTGGCTCCGTGGCCTGCCTTGAGAAACACGAACGTGGCTCCAGGAGGAGCCACCAGGACCCAGAGTGCGAGTGACAGAGACAAAGGAACCACTGAGTCAGGGAAAGGGCCAGGAGAGGGGTTGGCGTGGGGAGGGTGAAGGGGAGAGCAAAAAACACGGGTCCTGATCTGGGCCCCGGAGGGAGGGAGGGAGGCAGGAGGTGAGCTTTCAGAATAACTCAGGGCTGTCATCTAGTTATAGAAACAATGATCCCAGTGACAAAACCAGAAGGCAGGACCAGCTGTTTGTGAGCCCCACGAATTCCGACTCAGACAAGAAGGGGCATGAATAAAGGAAGTGACGTGTACCCGTTGCTTGGAAACCAAGAAGCATTCCCCATCTACGGTCTGGCTTCCTGCTCACAGGACCAAGGCCCGGCCAAGAGCACCATTGCCAAAGTCTAGAGACTGCAGGCACAGCTGGAGCCTTGTCTCTTCTCCCTGCTCGGGTCAATGCTTCAGTGCTGGCCCAAGCCCTGCACACGTGTCCTTCCTCTAGCTGGAGGAAGGAGAGATAACCACCATGAGGTTGGGTGTCCACAGTGGGTGGGCTAAGTGGGAGTCAGGGACAGAAAACCAAGTGCTCCAGGGTGGGGTCCATGGAGGCAGGTACAGCTCAGGGGCGGACAGCTGGGCAAAGACAGGCAGCTGCCCAGGAATGAAGAGTCCTGCCGGGAAGAGGAGGCTGTGTGTCGGGGCCAGGCGGCCTGACTGCAGCAGGAGCACCCACGATGTGAGGGGCCCGCGTCTGTGGCCCAGAGGGCGGGCTTGGGGTGGCGTATCACGACAGAGGCCAAGCAGGGGCAGGCCGGGTCGTGGTCAGGGAGGCCTGGAGCAGAGAGGGTCTCCGGCAGCCCTGACCGTTCTCCAGGCTGGGGGTCACGTCAAGGATGCTCTGGTTTCTAGTGACCTGGGTTCCGAGTCTGGGTGCTGGTATCTGAATGCCTGGCTCCTAGATCCTGAGCACTCCCTTTCAGGAGGAGGTATTTAACGGTGCCCTGGTTTAAAATACGACCCATCAAAACACACCGGGCTTCTGTGCCGGGCTTTTCCACCCCTGATGACTCCTCTTGTCTGACAACGTATCCCTCAGCCCGGAGAGCCTCTGACAGTTCGGCCCCAGACCCTGAAAATGCGCCCGCAGAACACGGGCCACTCCTCCTGAGAACAAATAACGCATCTTGTTTCGTATCAATTAGTGTGCGCCAGACAGATGGCCCCGTTGACGGCCTTAAACGCGAGAGGGGGCAAAGCAGAGGGCAGAAGAGGGGAGATGGGGAGAGAAGAAAGCCACAGCAAATTAGCAAGGTGCGTGCCTCATTACGCCCCTTCTCACCCAGCTTTGATGGAGGGACCCGGAGTCCCCGAGACGCGGCGCTGAGCCGGGATGGGCCGGTCCTCCGCCATCCTGTGTGCTCAATGCCGGCCATTAGTTCTTCCCAATCGGGCATCAATGTTCAACCCACACCCCAAAAAATACATAATACGAGCAATAATGATAACAATCTGCAGGCTCTCGAGCTTCGGTACGTGAAGTATGAGTCAAAGAAGCAGTTTCACTTTTCACTTGGAGAGCTGACAAGCATGACTAGAGGGGGAATAAAATAACATTCCGTCCGCATAAATATCAAGCAGCCTGCTTGAGACTGATGGGCCAGGAATGTATTCTTAGCCATCATTCCGGCAGACAGGCCCAAGGACACTCATAACTTATTTTACAATCATTTAGTTTCAGCTCAAGTGGAAAACGTGACAACTTATCTCTGCTGACAAGATGCCATATCGAACCTTACAATTAACTCTCCTCCGATTATCTGCCCAGCCGATCATTAGCTGGGCCATTTTCGATGAACTGTTGCGGGGAGCGTGCCTCGGTGATGGCCGTCGTTGCCAGGTGTGAGGATGGGTTTTTGATATCCCCGGCTGCTATTCAATAGACTGGGCTCCGTGCCCCTGACTCCCAAGTCTGTGCTTCTGCCAAGGGGTCTCCAGTGTGTCTGCCGGGCCAGGGGGAGTCCTTCTGCACCGTGCTGCGTGGGCGCTGAGCGTCCCCATGACTGTTAGCACCGCAACAAAACTGGTATCACTATGGCCAGTGCTCCTCCAGCGGACGTGTGCTCCTCACCCCCCGGAGTCTATGTCAGTGAGCCAGGGGCTCTGGAGGGACGCCTCCCACCGCTCCCCCTTACTGGGCTTGACCTGCAGAGTGGACACCAAGAATTCCCTGCAGGGCTCCCCCGCCCCGCCCCACGCACACTATCTGGAGGGGCTGCTGATCGTCCTGAAGGCAGGCTGACTGTTAATTTCCTACGTGTTGAAGAAAGAGGGCTTCCCGGGTGGCTCAGCGGTAAAGATTCCACCTGCCAATGCAGGAGACGCGGGTTCCATCCTAGATGGGGGAAGATCCCCCGGAGAAGGAAATGGCTACCCGCTTTGGTATTTATTCTTGCCTGGAGAAATCCAGTGGATGGAGGAGCTTGGCGGGCTACAGGCCATGGGGTTGCAAAGAATCAGACATGACTGAGCGATGGAACAATGGGGAATGCTTTAAAAGGCATGCTCACAAGAAGCCTGGAGGGCTTCCCTGGTGGCTCAGCGGTAAAGAATCTGCCTGCCGGTGCAAGGAGACACCGGTTCAATCCCTGGTCCAGAAAGACGCCAGGCATTGAGGTGAAGGGAAGTCACAACAGCAGGGTTTCAGAGCCTGGAAGCCACACGACTGAGCCCACCTGCTACAGCTGCTAAAAAGCCTGAGTACTCCGTGTTCCACGAGAGAAGCCGCTGCAGCGAGCCCAAGCATCACAATTATGGAGTAGCCCCTTGCTGCAACTAGAGAAAAGCCCATGCGGCAATGAAGGCCCAGCACAGCCAAAAAATCATAAACAAACAAAATTATAAAACAGAAGCCTGAATGTCTATTAAAAAAAAAAAAAAAGGGAAAGGACCATGAATGCATATTAGCTGTTCTTTCCCACTCTCACATAGACCCTACCTTGCTCATTTGGCAGGATTAGAAACCATATAAAACTAAAAAAGAAAATCTTCATGTTTTGGTATTACGAGAATTCAAAATGATCAAAGACAGGGCTATTTGTCGGGGACGTGTGGTGGTGGGGAGATCACTGGAGAGCTAAAACCTTTCAAACATTCAAGATGAAGTCATCGCAGGAGCCGGTCCATTAAAACCTATTTCCTTCAAGACAAAAGCCGACAGTATAAAGCCAATTTGGACCTTCACGAAGGGCTCTGCTCTCCCTGGAGCACAGAGAGACATGTGGGCTGGTAAATAAAGAACCAGGCCACCTCTGCCATCCAAGGAAATCACAACATCCCGGGCCTCTGTTAAAAGGTTGAGTGTGAAGTGAAGTTCAAAACCTCGCCCCTTCTCACAGTCCTTTTGACTGGAGCTTTCAACAGGAGGAGGTTTACTTGAATCCCCATCTCTGAAGATGTTTCAGAGCCCGGCACATTGTCCAGCTCCCTTTGCGGCTGGCGGCGCGCACACAGAGGGTACACGGTGTCAGAAGAAGGGGCAGCGGGGACACGGTGGGGGGCCCGGGAAGATGACAGGTGATGGGGAAAAGGGAGCGACAACACAGCGTTAGACGGACTCACAAAAGTGGGAGGAAAGGAAGACAATAGGAGGGGCCGGGGTGAAGGCAGAAGACGGGGAGAAGGGTGTCCTACCCGGGCCGACTTCCATTCCACCCAGAGATCTCGGTCGAGGAAGCCGGACGGGTCGGGATGGGTCTTCATTTACCTGAAGCCCTTCCTTACTGACATATGCTTCCAGAACAGCCTTCAAAATCCCCCAGAAATTCTGATTGCTAATTAGGGTATGGGGTTTCGTTCCGAGGCAATGAAAATGTTCTAGGACTGTGCGATGGTTGCCCCTATCTGTGAATATACTATAAGTGCTGAACTGTCAGCGATAAACGGGTGAATTATATGTGCTCTGAGCGTTAATCTCAATAAAGCTATTTTTAAGCAAAAAAAAAAAAAGAAAGGTGGCAGGGGGCGGGGGTCATTGTATTAAATGGGCTTCCATGGTGGCTCAGTGGTAATGAACCTGCCTGCCAGTGTAGGAGATGTGGGTTCCAACCCTGGGTCAGGAAGATCCCCCGGCGAAGGAAATGGCAACCTGCTCCAGTATTCTTGCCTGGGAAATCCCATGGACAGAGGAGCCTGGCGGGCTACACTCTGTGGGGTCACAAAGAGTCAGATATGACTGAGTGACTGAATAACAACAACCCTGTATTAAGTGCTCAGAGCCACGAAATGAGGGAGACAAAAGAAGTTGGTGGGACAGGCTAGAAAGATTGCAGGTTTGGTGTTAGAGCAGGTGGTCCAAGGGGGCCTGGGGGCATTCAGGAACCTAAGCTAAGCCGTTCAAAAGACTCGGGCCACACATCGAGTGCGGGGACTCACGCGGCTGCCTGGGTCTCCAGCCACCCACCACGACCCGGTTCTACGTCTCAGATAGAGGGTGGACCCTGTGATGGTCACTCTTTTGAGGGAGCCGCCCCACGTCCGCCTTGCCCTACGGAGGACAGCACATGCCTGTGGGGGGGGGGGCCTTGCTCCTCTCAAGCTTCCTCACGCCCCCCCCCCCCCGACCTCCTGGGACATGCTGCTGCCCCGCACTCTTCACCACCTTGTCACCCGTCCCTTCCTGCCCACGACGGCAGGCTCTGAAAGCGTCTCCTCGGGTCCCTTTCGTTTTTCCTCCTGCCGGATGCTCAGCATGTCCTGATACGATCGCCTGATCTGGGGCAACGCAAGCCAGGATTTTATATCTAAGGGTCAAAAATTAAATTGTTCTCTAGTTGATTTCCAGCCGAATCAAGCTGCACAAGTTTAAATTAATCCGGTGTGCTCCCGAAAAATGCAAAAAGGTGCTCTGAGCAGTACTGTTAGGTGGAAATGAAATCATTTCAAGAGACTCCTGCCTCTTGGCAGCCTCATCTCTTTTTACATAATCAGCCACAACCCATTTCTCAAGTTGGGCGCTGACGGTCCCTAAATGACAAAGAGATTCTCTTACACGTGGGAGGCTCCACTGGCCGAGCAGGCCGGAGAAAGGCTGAGCCGTCTAGAAGAAAACTCAGCTAAATAGTGAATTAGATGCACGATCCTTCTTTGATAACATAAATTTCCCATCTTTAGAAACTTGGCTGTTTCTATGAAAAGTCACTTGGAATCAAATTCCCAAGTCCTGCTACAGTTCCACACGGCCCTGGAGGGCTCTGTCCAGGGTCCTGAATGTGTTCAGTTGGTTCATTCTGAGCAAGACGCAGAAATACATGAAGACAAGGCTATTTCTTCACGGCATGTCCCTGCTCTTCATCTACTGACATCATGTGGTTTGAAAAAGTAGAGCAATGGTGCTCCCAGCTTTAAGAAAACCTGATACACAGAAGCCCAGACTAAAACAGGAGGTAATTTGGTTGTGACAAATCCTTCCATTGCTCTAGGGTCACAGTGTCAAAAAGGTAAATAAAGAGTAGAGTGTGCTTGAGCCTACTTAACTATTTCCCTACTGCTTAGATGGACTGCAATTTTTTTTTTTTTTACCATAAATCAATACCTTTCACATATTTTTTTAATATTCATAATTATTGCATTAGGGCAGTTTACAAGGGAAGGGCCCAAGAAAATGAGTTCTGCACTCCCCCCGCCCATGGCAGTGTGTGAGGGGTACCACTTGCTGGCTGACTCCCATTTCAGCTCTTATTCTCCATGCCTCCTGATGAGGAAGTTCACAGTCCTCAGAACGGCTGGCATCAAGCGGCCGAAGAGGAAGGCAGATGGGGCAGGGAGAGAACCACAGCGTGAGTTCCACAAGAAGAAACTAGCACAGCTGTGGCATCAGAAGAGCAGCTCAAAATCCCACCTGGCTGTGCGATCGGGTACTTCATCTCCTTTGGGTCTCAGTATCTCCACCACAATGGGCAAAAGGGCACCTCTGAGCACCGGCCCTGGCTGGCCACACCCCAACCTGCCCCTTCTCCGTCTCGGTCGACAGCAACGCCACCCTCCAGGTGTGCAGGTCAGCAGCGCGGTCCAGCCTGACTCGACTCTCCCTCTCACACCCTCAGCAATCCAGGGGGGCACAGTGCCACACACTGCCTGGACCCTGTGCTCAGGGGGTGCTGACCACCTGCCAGGTAAGTGGATGGACAGACAGACCCGCTCACCCCAGTCAGGCTCTCTTCTAGAGGGGTACCAGCCAAAGTAAACACAGCTCCGCTCCTGGAGAGCTTCCCTTCCAGTGAGGAGATGGTATCAATAAACACACCGGACGCAGACACACACACTCACACACAGCATGGAGCATGAGCATCTGAGCGGGCAGGCAATCCAGGGGGGCGTGGAGGGTCACTGGCATGCTCTTAGCCTTAATCCTCAAAACCAGTTAAATGTGGCCACAAAGGGGAGTCAAGTTTTTCTTTTTTTCTTTTCTTTTTTTAACAGTAATCATTCACAATACCAAGAGTTGGCAGGGATGTGGAGAAAACGAAACCTCGGTCCCTGTTGGTAGGAATGTCAATCGGTGCAGCCTCTATAGAGAACAGTATGGAGGTGGCTCAAAAAACTAAAAATAGAACTACCATATGAGCCAGCAATTCTATTCCTGGGTATTTATTTGAAAAAGAAAACCAAAACAAACCACTAATTTGAAGAGATACATGCATCCCAATGTTCACAGCAGCATTATTTGCAGTTGTCAAGATATGGGAGCAACCCGAGTGTCCATCAACAGCTGATGGGTAAAGAAGATGCGAGATATCTACTTATCTACCGAGCTAGCTAGCTAGACATCTGTAGACACATACATTAGAATGCCACTCAGCCAGATAAAAGAATGAAAAGTGCCACCTGCCACAACACGGAGGAACCTGGAGGGTATTTAGTGATACAAGTCAGACAGAGAAAAACAAATACTGGTATCACTTATATGTGGAATCTAAAAATATAACTAGTGAATCTAATAAAGAAACCGACTCACAGATACAGAGAACAAACTAATGGTTACTAGCGGGGAGAGGGAAGAGGGGAGGTTGCAAGATAGGGGTGGGGAGTTAAGAGGTACAAACTACTATGTATAGAATAAATGACAAGGACATTCTGTACAGCATAGGGGACACAGTCAATAGTTTATAATAACTATATATGGAATATAGCTTTTAAAAATTGTGAATCACTACGTTGTATACGTAAATCGAATGTAATATTGGACATCAACTATGCCTCAATTAAAGAAAAAAAAAATCACCCAATAAGTTGAAACCAAGGACTCTCAACACAGAACTGCAACACCAAAAACATATATAACTGATGCCCAAAGAAGATTATTTGGATGGCATCACTGACTCAATGGACATGAGTTTGAGTAAATTCCGGGAGTAGGCGATGGACAGGGAGGCCTGGCGTGCTGCAATCCATGGAGTCGCAAAGAGCTGGACACGGCTGAGCGACTGAACTGAACTGGACTGAAAGAAGATTATAAATTTAGGAAGCAAAGTTCTGATAACTATTAGAGAGGGGCTGGGAGCTCAGGGCCAGACAACCCTTTCTGTGACATCCTCCCTGCCCCTCTTCCCAGCTCCCATACAACACTGCACCCCTACCACCACCTTCGAAGTGCTGTGATCTGATTCTGGGGGATGTCTCCCTTCCGTGGTGGTGTCCCTCTGAGCTTTAACTTCTTTATGTGTGTCTAGCAGCCAGTAGGCATCAAACACCAAATATAAGTGCTCAGTAAAAAGTCTTCCAAAAAAAAAAAGAATGGCCAAGACACAAACTGTAGCACAAAAAAACCCTACATATTTAAGGAAAGTTTCTGAATGCCAGAAGAAACAAAAATCCAGTATCTCTATCATTGTATATTTATGACCTAGAGGATTTAAATATTATTTAAATGCCGGCTGAAAAAATCTGTATTAAATATTCTTTCAGTTTTGAGCCCTTTGGAAAATAAATGATTACCCTATGAAGATGATATATTATACCTTCTTTTTAAAAAGATCTCAATTTCCCTTGGGCATCATCACATGTAACATCATGTTTGAACTCGGTGGGGGGGCTTTTTTTTTTGATGAAATCAAATGGTAATTTGCAAAGTCACAGAAATAATATCTTCTCAACATTTAAAATGATACTTGAAAAACTTCTTGTTCTATATCATCTCACTACTGTCTCCGAAGCCGTGGGACAGGAGGCTTGATTGTGGTTCCCAAGCCTTTGTTGATGGTGGGTGGCGGGTCAGTAAGTGATGGTATCAGGTGCTTCAAACGTCCGGCCGCTTGAAAGAGAGGCCCTGCAGGTCTCAGAAACTCCATTCCTTTCCGCACACCTGGGCCCTAACAATTGCCCCAGTCAAAGGATTGGAGGATAGTAAGCAGGACCCCCTCCTGCCTTGAGCCACTCAGCCCACAGGAGGATGAGCACAGGGGGCGGTTTAAAGGGTGGGCTCCGTTGGTTATCCCTTCTCAGTGGTTTTGCACACAAACCCCGGGAGCTGGAGAAGGGCACCAGCAATCACTGGGGAGCACAGGTGACAAAGCCCCCCACTCAGATGAGCATGATCTGACTACATATGTGCACAAGACACCAGTCTGCAAGTAACTACCCAGCACCTGCTTTGTGAGAAGCACTGTTTTAGGCCCTGGGGAAACAGCAGAAAGATGCTATGTGTTTGCACACGTGTGTGCTAAGTCACTTCAGTCATGTCTGACTTTTTGCAAACCTAAGGAGAGTAGCCCACCAGGCTCCTCTGTCCATGGGATTCTCCAGGCAAGAATACTGGTGTGGGTTGCCATGCCCTCCTCCAGGGGATCTTCCCAACCCAGGGATTGAACCCAAGTGTCTCAAATTGGCAGGTGGGCTCTTTATCACTAGTGCCACCTAGGAAGTACATGTGTTTAAAAAAACATACAATTAGTGCAAAACCAAACAGACCAATTCAAATGTAATTCGATAGTGGACGCAAAAGGTACTCAGAATACATCTATTTAAAACTGCATCATGAGCTGCTGTGGGCACCTGTCTCATACCTGTATACCCTTTCAACAAATAAACATTTTTGATAAAAATATGGATCAACTCTATATTTAAATGTGAGGATTTGACTTACGAATTTTTTTTTTGAAGAGTATGAGATGACTTCTGTAACTGCCACTGAAAAGAGAATATTTCTCTTTCCTGCTGTTTTAGAATTTTGCTAACCTGCTGCTAATGACTAATGACTGTGCTACATATTTTATGTAGATTCCAAGGCTAACTCTAACTTCCTCTGCCTGAACACAGATGTTATCAACTCACTCATGTCTCTAACCAGAGGCAGGTGAGGGCTGGTACTGCATTCATTTGAATAAAGAACTTGAGACATTCAGGTCGTCCGCACTTTGAATTTGGGAACCAGTCTGGTGCTGTATTAATAAGAAAATGAGGCTAATGATACTGACCAGGTCACAAATATTAATACATATTAGGCAGGATAACAGAGGGATTCCCAGGTGGCGCTAGTTATTAAGAAACTGCCTGCCAACGCAGGAGATGTAACAGACGTGGATTCGATCCCTGGGTTGGGAAGATGCCCTGGAGGAGGGCGTGGCAACTCCCTTCAGTATTCTTGCCTGGAGAATCCCATGGACTGGTGGGCTACCGTCCATAGGGTTGCAAAGAGTCGGGCATGACTGAAGTGACTTTACACTTAGCATGCAGGGTAACAGAAACTTCCCCAAACCAGATGGCAAATGAGTAGATCACAGTGGGCTGTTTTGTCTCTACCCAAATCCAGTAGCTAAGATTTCTTCTTTGGAAGGAGCCTTGTAGCTTTCTACATTTGGCAAGCCCTACATTCTGATGATGCAAAAACTGCCCAGTGCATGTGGGGACTGGCAGGCTGGTGTGGTACAATGCATCTGAAGCCCAAGATTCTGACCACTTAGGATACAAGCATACCACTGACTCTGGGCTGGAATAAAATGAGTAACTCCCATGGATTGTGCCCACGAGGAACAAAGGCTGTACCAAAGGGTACAAACCAGTCCATCCTAAAGGAAATCAACCCTGAATATTCATTGTAAGGACTTTTGCTGAAGCTGAAGCTCCATTACTTTGGCCACCTGATGAGAAGAGCTGACTCACTGGAAAAGACCCTGATGCTGGGAAAGATGGAAGGCGGGAGCAGAAGGGGATGACAGAGAATGAGATGGTTGGATGGCATCACCGACTCAATGGATATGAGTTTGAGCAAGCTCTGGGAGTTGGTGATGGATAGGGAGGCCTGGCGTGCTGCAGTCCATGGGGTCGCAGAGAGTCGGACACAACTGAGCAACTGAACAACAACAAAAGGGTACTCGGATGAGCCAGCTTGACTAGGGTGACAATCACCCTGCTTTTTCTGGAACAATCCCAGGTTATGTCTGTTTTGCAGCATAATTAGTAACCTATGGTCACCACAACCTTAATCTCATTCTGCCATCATTTCTGAAAATGACAAAAAGAACAAAGCTAAAAGGAAATCTAATAATTATGACTATTAAGCTACAGGCAAGTAAGAGGTTTCATGAAGGCTGAAAAGCCCGTCTGAAAACCTGCCCTAAATTTCTGTGTTCTGTGCTATTGAATCTCATGGCCATTTCATGTCAATCTCAAATCGAAAAGCACGTCTGGGACGTATAAAGTTTGTAACGTGACACATAATTCTAACGTGCCTGAAAAATCTGTCAAAGATTATATTTAGGATGGCTGCCTCTCCCAGTAACCCCTTGGATGAAGACACCATGAATAATATCTCCATTCAAAACCGCAGACCAAAGGCCATTTCATTTCTGAAGTGCTGTTTAAAGTACAGCCTTCTTCAGTAGTTTAATAATATTGGCCAAATGAGCGACTCTTATTTTGTCTTTTCCACAAAAATGAGAAATCAGAGTGTAACATCTAAAATTAATGATGGCGTTTAAAAACTAATATGAAATTACTTCTGACCAAAAAGCAGTTACTAATTCAGCCTTCAGTCCAGAACATTCTTTAAAAGAAAAAAAAAAAGAACTGACTTCCTTCATACTACTCGAGTTTTATCATTTTACTTTCAGCATGGCCTTGGAATTTGGGCTTTGTCCTGGCAAAAGTAAAATAAAATGCAACAGAACACAATAAAGAAGAAAGTGTTTGGAGATCTTGACTTGGATTTGCGGTGAGTTCAAAGCATTTTCTTTATCATGGCTAAAATTTTGTCAATATGGTTCCATCAGATACTATGGCGGATCTTTGGGGAAATTGCTGTAAAATAAAATGAAAGATAAGATTGTGCTCCCAAACATAATAACTGACATTTTTCTCTTTTTCCTTGAGCAGGAGCCCAGCCCCGTGTGGCTGACGGAGGGTCAGTAAAGGATGCGGTGGCCCTGGCCAGGAAGTAGAATCTGCCGCCTACTATTCACCCAGGGATCACTCATTCCCATTCTCCCCACGCCGCCTCTGATCCCCGGGGGTGAGGTTAAAAAGAAGCGAGAGTCCCGACAGCCTCCCCAAGCAGGATGCGACCGCCTCGCCTCTGCCAGCCCCCAGTCCTCAGGAAGACGAGCCTTCTCCTCTTCTCCCCGCCCCTCCTCCCTGCAGAAGGTTCCGGCCATCCGTGACGCTTTCTTACACACACTCTCTCCAGCTGCCCCTGCCCACACTCCCGGTGCTGTCTAAGCAGCGGTCCCCAGCACTTCCTGGCAACAGAGATGGGTTTCGTGGAAGACAGTTTTTCCACAGATGGGGGTGGGGCGGGATGACCCAAGTGCATTACAACTATTGTGCCCGTTTTTTATCTGTTGTGGCAATCTCAGGATACACTGCCTTGACTTGAAGGTTAGGGTTCGTGCTCCGACGTGAATCTGAAGCCACTGCTGATCTGACGGGGCGGAGCTCCGGCAGTGATGCCAGCGACGGGGAGCAGCTGGACACAGGTGAAGCTTTACTCACTCACCTGCTGTGCAGCGTGGTTCCTAACAGTCCCTGGACCGCTGGGGACCCCTGTCCTACAGCACAGGGGCGGCTGGGACCGGCCAGCTGTCTCCTGCTCATCACTGGGGTTCTGTCACTTTTGGGGGGCAGAGGAGACTCTGGGGCCCAAGGTGGGAGGGCTTTCAGGGTTTCCCGAAAGGTTTCCCACCCGATTCCTCTAGGTCCACAGGGGGTATAACCCAGGTTTGACGCCCACAGTCACCCCGCTTCCCTCAGTCTCAGACCCTCCGTTTCCCGGCAGCGAAGCGCTCTTGGGAGCAGCTGCTATTTTTACTGCCCTCTCTGGTTCCCCGACTCTGGCTCAGAAAAGGAAGAAATCAGGGTATGTATTTTCTTCCTTCTTCCATGAAATTCAAGTTCATTTTCTAATTCTAGATCTCAGGACACTTTTTCACGGGTGAAGGTGTCTCTTCTGTCCTTTTCAGAGACTGACCTTTGGCATTACAGGTGACCGAGTTCTAAAAACAGCCCGGGGGTAGAGGGGCAGCGAAACACGGCTGGGCTTGCTAGTCTGCCCGGGTGTTTATGTAGCTGGGGCAACTCAGTGGATTTCTGCCCTTATTTCATGAGGGTGAGTGGAAAATGGAAAAAAAAGAGAAGATACTGATATTTGTGAAGAGAGCTCGGGACTTACAAGCTTAATATGCAAAATGGGCACAAGAATGGGACTCGGTAGGCACTCAAAGTGGCGAATCGACATGACCTTGGCTACTTAGGAATTTAACCAGATCTGTTCAATTGTGAAGAAAGAGAACAAAACGATGATACCGAGAGAAAGCGCAGAGAAACAGGCTGAGCTGAGGCGTAATGTGGAATTGCACAGTATTTTCTAGCTCTCTGGAAAAGCACAGCCTAACACCAGCCTCTTATGAGGCGCTACGGCCACTGTTCTTACAAATTCAACGTTTTTTTTTGGCCGCGCTGAGAGGCTGGCAAGACCTTGGTTCTGGACGGGGGATCGAACTCCATGCCCCTTACAATGGAAGTGCAGAGTACTAACCACTGGACTTCCGGCAATTCCCACAAGTATAACTTTAATACGTGAAAAAAATCAGTAACAAAATGATATCTCCAAGTATCTGACTGGATCTGACTCCACATCAGAAGAGTCTCCAGAGGAAGCCTGTTTGTTCAAGCCGTGCTTATGTGGGCAAGGAGAAGGGGCGGGCAAGACCAGGATCCAGAGCCTTGTTATGGGTTCCGGCCAACCTGCTCAACGCCATGAGACTCTTAAGCTACAGTTCATCCTACTGTGGACCCTTCCTGTGTGTGCATAATCCCGGTTACTACTGGGGTAATGTCTGCTTCCCAGGAGGCGGGACAGGCTCTGTGGCTTCTCCGTGACTTGACCCGGTTGCTCTGAGTTGAATCGGGTCTCCTGCTGTCTGTCATGTTCTCCTCTGTGTGGCAATGGGCAGGATGGGGGCAGGGAGCTCAGGGGTGTCCTGACTCTGGTCTCTGTTTTCCCACCAGGTCCCAGCTCCCCTACTGACCACCCCCTACCCCCGCCCTGATGCTTCAAACCCCCACCCCTCACCACCTTGCTCTGCTCCCCTTGGCTCTACCAACACCAGTCAGTGACCACACTCTTCTGACCACTTCAAGCTGCAAGCTGAACACAGCTCCTAATGAAGTACAAGTGGGAACTCTCAAATGTTCATCTCTTCGCTTGTGCTTTCTCTAACTACAGGATTCATATTTGGGATCAGCTCAGTTCTCAGACGGGAAAGAGTCTGCCTGCAATGTGGGAGATCCCTGGGTGGGGAAGATCCCCTGGAGAAGGAAATGGCAACCCACTCCAGTACTCTTGCCTGGAAAATCCCATGGATGGAGGAGCCTGGCAGGCTACAGTCCATGCGGTCGCAAAGAGTCGGACACGACTGAGCAACTTCACTTTCTTTTTTTTGATTCAGTTCAATTGCTCAGGTGTATCCGACTCTTTGTGACTCCATGGACTGCAGCACGCCAGGCTTTCCTGTCCATCACCATCTCCCAGAGCTTGCTCAAACTCATGCCCATCGAGTCAGTGATGCCATCCAACCATCTCATCCTCTGTCGTCCCCTTCTCCCCCTGCCTTCCATCTTTCCCAGCATCAGGGTCTTTTCCAGTGAGTTGGCTCTTTGTATCAGGTGGCCAAAGTATTCGAGTTTCAGCTTCAGCATCAGTCCTTCCAATGAATATTCAGGATATTTGGGTTGGGATAACTTTATGTAAAACATTTTATTTAAGTAATGGGTATTCATTTCTGAATGCTGAAGTAAGAACAAGGGAAAACAGTTGGACCTTATATGACTCCCCCACCCCACACGCTTTCCACTCAGGTGGACACACACCCAGCCCATCTAGAGATTCGTGATCCTGCCAGCTGTGTGATCCTGGCCAGTTATTCAGATTCTCGAAAGACTCAGTTTTCTCATTTAAAATGAGGATAAGCGCACCACCGCTCACAGCTGTAATAGATTCAACGAGCAGTGTGTCTAAAGCGCTCGCTGCAGGACCACGCAGGGCGGATGACTCTGGTACCTTATGGAAGCCTGAAGGGAGGCTCCCTGGGTGGATCCTGATGGAGACACACCCCGTCCTGGGCCTTGGGAACAGAGAGGTGAACTACACGGAATCCTCACCCTTCTTTGTTGCTATTGTTTTGGCCACTAAGGTGTGTCCGACTCTTTGCGACCCTAGGGGACTGCCAGGCTCTTCCGTCCATGGGATCTCCCAGGCAAGAATACTGCAGTGGGTTGCCATTTCCTTCTCCAGGAGATCGTCCCAGACCAGGGATCAAACTCGAGTCTCCTGCATTGGCAGGTGGATTCTTTACCATCTGAGCCACCCAGTCCTCACCCTTAAGATGTTTCAGTTCTAGTGGGGAAGACGATAGATAATAAAATCAATGGGTGAGTCACAAAGGTTGGAAGGTGGGACGTGGTGTGGAAAGGAAAGAACAGGGAAAGGGGCTGAGGGTGATTTTAAATTGGGGGTCACAAAGGCCTCCTGGACAAGGTGGTATCTAATGGGGCACAAGGGTGGGGAGGCCACGTGGGTGTGGGAAGGGGTTCCCCAGCTCAGCACGGGACAAGGCCTGGGAGCAGGTGGGACCACACGAGGGTCCTGCTGATGTCGGTTCACAGCATGAGGACCCCTACAGCGTTTACAACATGTTCCCCAGTCATTACATGGAAAGCGACATTTTCAGGGCGATGTGGCCTCCCATTAAGGGGTTTATTGTAACTTACTTAACCCCTCCTCTATCGCTAGTCACAGAGAGTACAGAAGCTCAACACATCTATGATTAAAGCCAGTCATGCCGTCATCCAACTTTTGGAAATACGTAGGAACACAGGCACTGGAAGGGTACACATCCCTCAGACTAAAAGTTTACTGTAGGAGTTTTTTTTTTTTTGAGAGCAAAAAGCATCTCTGCATTTTAAATTTTTCTAAAATGTAATGCTTTATGATTAGGGAAAATGGAAAGTTATTGTCAGAAAAATTAATGAAGGGACAGGTGAGTTAACCCACTTGCTAGAAGGAAGAAGGCAGACTCCCCAGAGCAGGCTGAAACAAGCATGGCTGACACCACGTGACACTGTTCTCGCCACATGATACACAGGTGTCATACCCATTGGGGGCACTTTCACACCAGTAGATCTACCATTAAGGCTTCTAGAAACCAAAGAATTTTAAAAATGAAAAACAGCATAATGAACACTATGGGGAAAAGTGAATATTGTTTGAAAGGACAAATAATTTCTTTAAAAAAAAAAATTAACTGTCCAGGAATTTGTATTCATGTGATTTGATGGCCAACACTTTGGTTTATAGTTTTGCCAGCGCCCTGGAAGACAGACGTGTATAAAAACCAGGGGCTGGTTCAGGCAATAACCCCAACCTTGACTGCTTTAGATGGTATCACAGGATGATAATTTTTCCAGAAGGGGTGGCCCGGATGGATGCTGCCGGCTTACAAATCTCATCTGGGGGCCTGACCTGCGTGTCTTGCTGGCTCTGCTCTGCCTTCTGATTGATGGCGGCCTGACGTGCCCCCAGCCTTCAATTTTCCTCTGCACCCCCACCATAAAGGCGTCTCTCCTGGAGACGGCGAGGTGGTGCTCCTGGACACCAGCTTCCCGGGACATTTTGCTGTCGAAGGAAAACAGCACTCAAACAGGAGATTTCTGAGAGCTGTTTTGGGCAGTAGAGACAGTTATTTCACTTTCTGTATAATTGCAAAGCTTGATATGAAAGGAACCAAGAAGCCAACAGCTGGCTGCAAGGTGAGTTTCCGGATCTTGTAAAATTAAGTTGAAAATTTTGCAGTACATTTTTCTGTTTAGTAATTATATGATACATCGAAGCATTTCTAAAGGAGCAATGCTTGCATCAGTTATAACTTCAGAGCCCAGATAAAGACTATATACTTAAACACCATGAAAAACAGAAAGTCATGTAAAAAGGTAACTGGTACAGTTGTGATCTTGGCTAAATGCTACAGAGAGATCTCATGTCAGAGCTGAAATCCTGAATTGCAGCCAGGGAAAGATCAGATGTGGGAGTTGTATAATGTTATTTATCAATAATATCAAGCTCTTGGATACTGTATTTTAAATGTAATTATAATAATTTTCTTTTAAATAAGAACACATTTTAAGAGACTCTTAAATATATAGAGAAAGATTCCCCTGCTAATGTAATAAGATTTTAAAAATCCCACTGCAGAAATAATGTAGCAATTAAAATAGCATTTATAACTAAATATGTTTAAAATGTTTCTTCCTATAAAAGAGCAAAATTTTAAGCCATTTAAAATAACCATCTGTTTCCTTGTGATATAAAATTTTTAGTATCCTTGTGTAATTAATATTAATATCGTTTTCTGTTAATAACCTTATCTGTCAGAGAGTAAAGCAAAGATGTAAGGAAAGATATATTCATTGAAAGAAGTTCAAGAATGCAAGTCCAACATAATGTACAAATACTAAAGGAGTCCACACACAGAGAGCTGAGGATGAGCCTGACCTGCACACAGCTCTCTCTCTCGACAATCTATCAGCTGTTTATCAATCTACCACCTATCACTCTACCTACCCACCTACCTACCTACCTACCTCATTCAGCCAGCCGGCCAGCCAGCCAGCCACCCACCCCAACCTGTCTATCTCTGCTTAACAATCTATCAACCACCCTACCTACCTACCTAATCTCATCTGCCCCTCTGCCCATCCAACCAGCCCCTCACCCATTCCCAATTTATCTTTCTATTGCCATCCATCACCTATCTATCTACCTACCTACCTGCTGCTGCTGCTGCTAAGTCTCTTCAGTTGTGTCCGACACTGTGCAATCCCATAGACAGCAGCCCACCAGGCTCCTCTGTCCCTGGGCTTCTCCAGGCAAGAATACTGGAGTGGGTTGCTATTTCCTTCTCCAATGCATGCATGCATGCTAAGTCGCTTCAGTCGTGTCTGCCTCTGTGCGACCTCATGGACAGCAGCCCACCAGGCTCCTCTGTCCATGAGATTTTCCAGGCAAGAATACTGGAGTGGGTTGTCATTTCCTTCTCCACCTACCTATCACCTTTTAACCATCTTACAACTACTTGTATTTTTACAACCACTCCCCTCTACTACCACTCTCACTCCTTTCTTTCTTATTGGTATTTAAAAAAATTTTTAAGCCTTCGAAGCATGTATTTGTAAATTCTACAACAGAAAGCAAGGGAGGGCTGGAAAAAGATCGGATCAAATTTTATTCTAAGAAGGGAAAATGTCACCAGGGAGACAGTATAACTCAAGTTCCTTAAGCTACTTGATTCCTAGGTTGAGAACCTGAGCAAAGTAAAGGAATACAGAATGCGTATTTTTCTGTCCCCAGAGTGGTATAACGCCATGAGAAAATGTCCTATACTGCCTAAAAATACACAATGTTATAAAATCAGATGTTTTAATGTTGCAAAAACCTCACTGCAAGTTTTATTTCATTTCTTGGAGAAATGGCACATGCATATTTGATGAATCTTTTCACACTACTCTACCTATATCTCACTGGATGTTGGGGGAGTAAGTGATGATTTCTCTTTCTCTCTTTTTAAATTACCCTAAAATTGAAAGTTTGCAACTAAAACTGCTGGGACCAAACAAACACGAGAAACTAACTGTAAAATTTAGTTTTTACAGTAAAACTAAAACTGTAAAACTGACTGTGAAACTTCTAGACTTCCAGGAGAATAAGGGGTTGTGGGGCCTGGACTCCCCGACTCCCCCCAGCCCACCTCCACCTTGTCTTTCTATACTGATGATCGCCCACGCGGACTCGGGAGTTAGCTTCTAAAGTCAATTACTCGTTCCTGAGAATCTGAGGTCACTCGACTGCCCAGGTTCAAGCACAAACCTTCTGGGGATGCTTTTTCTAATCATCCTTCCTACCTGGGGGTCTCCCCTCCAGCTAAGTCCCTTTGTCATCCACCCCACAAAGCTCCCCACACACCATGCCTTTCTCAGCCTGGGACACACACTCTTCCCTCCAGCCGGGAGGCCCACATGCCCTCCTACCAGCATTTTAGGCCAAGCAACATGTCTGTCTTCTCCAGGGCCGTTTCCAAACACATGGGGAACCACCACACGTGGTATAGTACATGATGTGTTTGTTGAACGAATGAATGAACAGATAAACTGCTTTTACAGTGTCAGTGGGAAGAAGGCTTAGTAATTCACATATTCACTCAGAACCCCATTTCTGAATACACGCATGTGTATCACAGCTACCCCTTACTAACCTCACTTTACTTCTCACCACTTGACCAAGTACATTTCAGTCTGTTTATTGATTATCTTTTTCTCTTTTCTCTTCCAGAGACCCAGAAATTCCTTCTTCATCCCTGGCTCCACTGCCAGGCTCAGGGCAGTGGCTGACACACCATAAGCGGTCAATAAATATTTGTGGAATACTTGAGGTTAAATATAAAATTAACTAAATGCCACGAAATGCATTTTCACAACCTAATCTAGGTTATCCCTGTTTACTTGAGCACTGATCTTACTTACGATTCTGAAATGGGTTGAGATCACTGAAGGTAGGAAACTCAGTTTTAATCTCTGACCATCGACTAATTTAAATTTTGCACAAGAGACTTCCCTGGTGGTCCAGTGGTTAAGAATCCACCTTGCAACTCAGGGATGCGAGTTCAGTCCCTGCTTGGGGAACTAAGATCCCACAGGCTGTGGAGCAACTCAGCCCAGGCACTGCAATGACTGAAGCCCACAAGAACAACTAGAGAGTCCGCACGCCGAAATGAAAAATACTGCACGACGTAACGAAGATCCTGCCTGCCACAACCGAGACTTGACGCAGCCAGAGAAATAAATATATATTAAAAAAATCTCCCACAAGGGGCTCATATGGTCCTGTGAATGTTTTACGCCAGAAACAAACATTGTCTCCACCTTCTCCATTCCAGGTAAGGGGCACTGGCTTTGTTAGGAAACAAGTTTCTAGAGGAGCAGGCAAAGCAATTTGTTTTAAATCTTAAAAGCTCAAAAGAATTTTTACCACAGGAAACTGGCAGAGAGGCCTGGGAGCTCAGTTTGCAAGCCCATCACACCACCCCTGTCATCACGGGGTCCGCCCCTCTTTGGGGATGACCTAGCAATGATCCAAGCGGGCTTGGGAGAGAGGTCAGCGCATTTAGTGAGTGAGGAAGGTGCTGTGACAACGTGCAGGGTGTGGTTTCAGGGGTCTGGGTAGACAAGAGGCTCGGGGAGGAGACAAACGAGAAAGCCAGATGGGATGACTCTGGACACGGTCACAGGATGGGAAGGGGCAAGGGGCCTGCCACGACAGGCAGGAGACAAACAGACAAGCAGGTGCAGGGACAGCCAGGTCACAGTCAAGCTCAGGAGAAACGACACCTGGGGGAAGGTGGGTGGGCCATCTAGGCCACGTGGACACTGAGCCCTGAGTGGCCATGATGACTCGCCCAGATCCCAGCAGAACACAGGCTGAGCCACGGAGAGGGAGCCAGGGAGGGGCTGGGAGACCTGACAGGGAGACCTCAGGGCCCAGACCAGCTGTCCTGGCCAGCCAGAAACAAGTATCAGGAAGACACGCCACATGCAGTGGGCAGACACGGGGTGTCACATGCAGGCAGTGGTGATGGGCGTTCATGTTTATTTTCAGGATGAATTTGGAATACTTTAGGGAAATAAGAAGAGAAAAAGGCAGGAGATGAGACAGGACGGATGAGGCAGGGCTGCAGGGCAGGTGGCCAGCACTCATCCCGGGAAGTCAAGTCCATGGAACTCACCACCAGAACTGGTCCCTCAGGGTCAGGCTAAGGGAAGACCCGTGCATGAGTGGCCCTGCATCTGCAGCTCGAGCCACTGGGAAGATGAGACGGTGGGGAGGTTGGTGAGAACACAGATTTCCAGAAGGACACCTGGTTCTGCTTTGAATTTAATGAGCCTGAGTGAACTGCTCAACGGCTGTGCAAGGAGGTCACTGGTCACGTGTGGACAATGGAGGAGGGGGCGGTGAGGCTGGCTGTGACCCTGGCAGTCTTCCCTGTTCAGAGAGCTGGCTGGGCCCGCTGGAGCAGGGCGCGGGGTGAGGAGAGAGGCTGAGTCCTGAGCAACATCACTGACGTCAACCCTGCAGGCTGATGACGCAGACCTCTGGGCACAGCAGCAGAACACAGAGAAGGTAAAGTCAGAGAAGCCAAGAAGAGAGGCAGGTTCCAGCACGACGGAGCCAGCAGCGGGCTCACCGTCCCCGAGAGGCAGATGGCAAAGGGAGGCGTGGAGCACCTGGGGTGGACAGGGCGGGTGGCTTGGACACTGGACGAGAGCAGGGTCCGGCCGTGTGGGGAGAAGGCAAGACAGGGATGGGTCAGAGAGAGAGCGCTCGGTGAGTAACTGGAGGCAGCGAGTGTAGACAGGGGTTCTGGGAAGGTGTGAGGAGGAGTTGAAAGGTCAGCGGGCCGTGGAGCCGGGATGGGAGACACCCGAGTGGGCCTGCTTGCTGAATGGAAGGACCCAACACCCAGGAGGATCTGATGGTACAGGAAGCAGACTGGGTAGCTGCAGGGGCAGAGTCCTTTGGGAGTGAGAGGCGATCGGTCCAGAGGTGGGGGAGGGACGCTTCACAAGGGACGCCCCGTCCTCTGTGAAGGCTGCGGCTCCAGCTGCAGGGGGCTGTGGGGTTGGTGAAGCTTAAAGAGGGTCAGTAGGGGAGGGCGAAAGGGAGAGATTCAAGAGCACAATGTTTGAAACGGTAGGCCGAAAAATTACGCCGTATCATATTTACGCTCCTCTGTGTCAAAACTGTCACAATTCCTGTGCTACACAGTAGGTCCTTACTAGTTACCTATTTTACATATGTGTCTTTTCAATACTCTGTAATGGCCTCTACAGGCAAAGAATCTAAAAATGAATGGGTATGTCTACACGTGTAACTGAATCACTCTGCTGTACACCTGAAACTAATGCCACTTTGTAAATCAACTCTACTCCAATACACAGTTTTTAAAAAAACTTGTCATAAATCTTTCCGGCAACTTTGACCTGATGTTCTGAGTTTGGTTCTGTGGATGTACACAGAGTAAGGTTCCTGCTTGTTACCTTGACCACTGTTTGCACATGCTGTTTACCCCCCTATCCTCCAGCTCCAGAGGAGTGGATCTTAACCCCAGCTGCACCTGAGAAGCCCCCTGGGGACACCAGGCTCAAATCAGCCCCCCTCCCTGGCCCCAGAGGCAGTACTTTGCAAAAACACCCTCTAGAGCAGGACGAAGGACCCCTCCCCCGGCCCCAGAGCCCCTCCCGCCTCCCAACCCCTCCATCCCTCTTTCTCTGATGGGGGTTCCAGAGCCTTCTTGAAATACCCCTATCCACTGCTGTGGGCACTTCCCCATTTGCCAGTGGCCTTCTGGAAACACGGCCCCATGAAAGAGGCCTCTCGTCTCTCAGGGAAGAGTGAAAGTGAAAGTGCTAATCACTCAGTCGTGTCCCACTCCTTGTGACCCCGTGGACTGTAGCCCGCCACGCTCCTATCCGTGGCATTCTCCAGGCAAGAATACTGGAGTGGGTTGCCATTCTCTTCTCCAGGGGATCTTTCTGACCCAGGGATTAAACCCGCATCTCCTGCATTGCAGGCAGATTCTTTACCACTGGGCCACCAGGGAAGCAGAGGAAGTCTCAGCATCTCAGGAGACAAGCTACGCCTGGGTCTGCCTGTTGACATTGGGTTCCCATTCAACGTGTGCACAGCTGGTTTGCTGAGCCTGAAGGCTGAACCTCTTTCTCTCAGCTTCACTTTGTGAGCCTGACCCACTTCGTGGCCTCTGAGTAAGGAGAACGCGGAGATGACGCCTGCCAACACGTGTCACCCACGTGTCCTCAACACAGGCCTGCAGACGGCCGGGGCCACCCCGGGTCTCCTTCAGGCAGTGTTCTCGGGGGCGGGTGGTTAGCAGAAAAGCACAGTGGGTGGAGGTTGAGACACAGCCTGAGACGGATCCGGCCTTGGCCCCTGTTTTCTCACCAAAGTGGGGATGGCACTACCCTCTGCCCCCGCCCACCCCGGGGTCCTCGTGCCTGGCAGGCAGGGGGCGCTGGATGGATGCCACGTGACGGCATCGCTGGCAGTGGCGGCAGGACCACCGTGGGGCCACCCATGTGCCCTGCCTCTGTCTGGCGGGGCGGTCTGGGAAGCGGAGTGGAAAGTCTCGCTGTGGACAAGGCACTGCCACGGGTTGGCTGCAGTCATTCTCTCAAGAAAGGAAACAGCCTCCCTTGCCTTTGCGAAGGATCAGCTGGTGCCCAGGGAGCCCAAGTCTACGTGGCCAAGACCAGGGTTTTCTGCCCTCGGCGCTCCTGGCTTTGAACGGGATGGTTGTCTTGGGGGAGCCGCCCCGCGCTCACCAGCTTCTCTGGCTTCTACCCCCCTAGATTCCAGCGGCAAACCCCTCCAACCCCCTCAGCTGTGACAACCTAAACTGTCTCCAGACCCTGCCAAATATCCCCAGGGGAAGGACACACAAAAATCACCCTTGGTTGAGAACCTCCGGTCTAGATGGAGATACCGAGGGCCAGAGGGGCCGAAAGATTGGGACCAGGCCCCATGGTGACTGGCAAGAGCCTTCTCGGCCGTCTGTTTAACATGATTTCCAGACGTTTGCCAGGTAACTCGAGGATTGCCGGCCTGCGGGTTCACAGTCTTCTGCTCTGTGTCTGATTCTGGGGGCAGCACCCCCCCCCCGCCCCCCACCACGGCCAGCACCTGCTGCTAGAAATAGCTGTTAGGAAAGAACTGAGCAGGCAAAGTACAAAGTAACAACGTTCTGATTGGGAAGAAAAAAAAAACACACCTTTCCCCCCTGTGGCCAGATACCCTAGGAAGCTTCTGCTTTCTCCTCGGTCCCACGCAGAGAAAGGGAAGCGGGTTCTGCGTGTAGAAGGAAACTGGGGTCATTCCTTTAATTAGGCCGACCAGCCTGGTGGGGGGAATAGACCGCGGCGGCTGAGCCCGGGACTGCCCAACTCCGAGATGAGAGCCCGCGGGCCCTTTAATGCTGAGCAAAGCCGAGGTTGATGACAACCCCCAGGGGATGGTTTCTGAATGCCAGCCAAGATTTGGGAGAAATGATGAGAAAGGCAAAGTTCAGGATCAGTGGGAGAGTCTGCCTCTCTTCCCTTAGAAAGCAAGCCCGTTGAAAAGATAAACAATTTTTATGATACATTGTTTCAATACCAAGAATTCATTTCTCCTTTAAGCAAATAGCAGAGGGGAAAACTATCAGCTTTGGAACGGGAAAGCCCTGGGTTTGAATTCTGGCTATTAAAGGAGTGCGGTCTTAAGTTTCTGGGCCTTTTGGAACCTCACCTACCAAACAGGGATAATTACTCTCAGGAAATGGGCATTAGGTGGCAGGCACCAGACACAGAGGGGCAGCTGTACAAACTCAGACTCCAGGTAAAATGGCCAAGAGGCACACGAAAAGAGAAGGCAACGTTAGAAAAGCACAAACCAAAACTACATTCACACAGGTCAGAATGGCCAACATCAAAAAGTCTACAAATGATAAACGCTGGAGAGGGTGTTGAAATAAGGGAACCCTCCTACACTGCAGGGGAGAATGTAACCTGGTACAGTCACTATTGAAGAACAGGGCTTCCCTGATGGCTCAGTTGGTAAAGAATCCACCTGCATTGCAGAAGACCCCAGGTTCCATCCCTGGGTTGGGAAGATCCCTTGGAGGAGGGAAAGGCTACCCACTCCAGTATCCTGGTCTGGAGAATTCCATGCACTGTATAGTCCACGGGGTCGCAAAGATTCAGACACGACTGAGTGACTTTCACTATGAAGAACATTATGGAGGTTCCTTAAAAACTAAAAACACAGCTAACATATGATTCTGGAGTGGGATTCACTCCTAGGAGTATATCTGGAGAAAACTCTAATTTGAAAAGATAAATGCACTACAGTGTTCACAGCAGCACTATTTACAATAGCCAAAACATGGAAGCAAGCTAAATGTCCATTGACAGATGAATGTTCAAAAATGTGGTATATATATGGAATACTACTCATCCATAAGAAGAATGAAATAATACCATTTGCAGCAACATGGATGGATCTGGAGATTATCAAACTAAGTGAAATAAGCCAGATAAAGACAAATATCATAGGATATCACTTACATGAGAAATCTGAAAAAAAATAATGATACAAATGAACTAATTTACAAAATAAAGACAGGCTCACAGAGGAAGAAAATAAACTAAGGGTTAATAAAGGGGAAAGGGAAGGGTATAAATTAGGAATTTGGGATTAACAGATACATACAACATGCAAAATAAACAAAAAGGAACTATTGTATAGCCCAGGGAACTATACTCACTGTCTTGTAATAACCTATAATGGAAAGGAATCTGGACAAGAATAGATACATATGTATAACTGTGCTAAAGACCCAGAACTAACACAAACACTGTAAGTCAACTATTGTGCCCTTGCTCAGTCACTAAGTCATGCCTGACTCCATGATCTCATGGACGGTAGCCCGCCAGGCTCCTCTGTCCATGGGATTCCCCAGGCAAGAATACGGGAGTGGGTCGCCATTCCTCCTCCAGGGGGGTCTTTCTGACCCAGGGATCAAAACCCCACCCCAGCACCCCCAGGCCCACCCCCACCTCCTGCACTGGCACAGGGATTCTTCACTGCTGAGCCACCTGGGAAGCCACCTATATTTCCATTACACTCCAGGTGAGAGTGGTACTGTCATTCACTACTGCCACCTGCTGGTCACATGCTAAAATTGCTAGCATAGACACCAAGGAGAGAAAAAAAGCGCTCAAGCTGTCAAAACTAAAATCAATGAACTGACAGAAAACATCCCCAGAACCCACATTTTTGGCATACTCTCTGTAATCTCGAATTCAGGGCTGCCTGTCCCTCCTGGAGCTGGCTCTGTGGGGAGGGAGAAACCAAAGGAAGTGCAGGACACACGGGCTAGAGCGGAAATGTGTGTTTCTAACGGTGTGTGTGTGCTCAGTCATGTCTGACTCTCTGCACGCCCATGGGCTGTAGCTCAGCAGGCTCCTCTGTCCATGGGAATCTTCCAGGCAAGAATACTGCAATGGGTTGCCATTTCCTTCCCCAGGGGATCTTCCCAACCCAGGGATCAAACCCACATCTCTAGTGTCTCCTGCATTAGCAGGCAGATTCTTTACCAACTGTGCCACTCAGGGAGCCTAAAGTCCTGTAAAAAAAAGTCCATGATGAAAAAAATATATATTTGAAAGTTTGCAAATAGGCAAATACTTCAGATTCAGGACTGGTTGTCCGATAACCACAGATTTGGGTGGGAAGATGTGTGGTTACACAGTTTGAAGGGAGCAGGCACACACACACACCGTCCACGTGGAAGCGTGGGTGTGGCTCTTGCACTTGGTGCTGACGAGGTTGGACAGTGGCCTGGTGCAGGCAGGTTGAAGTGGAATGTTCAAGCGGCAGTTGAAGCAATGCAATACTGCCAGCAATGGCCAGCCAGGGCGGCAGAGGTTTAAGCGTTGGAGTGAAGCAATTGGGGATGGGGTGGAGCCATCAGAACAACCTGACAGCGAGGAGGAGAAGGAACAGGGACTTTGGCTGCCACGCCGACAGCCACCACGGCTGGCACTGGCAGGAGATGCTGGCAGGCCTGCAGAGACACGCAGGGACACTCACAGATGGTGCACGGGGCTCATGGCGTTGGCACGGGCCGTCAGCACAGGTGGGACGCACCTCTAAATGCGTTTTGCCTCGGAACAAGATAAGACCACCAAGTATACTACAAACGACCCCCTGAGGGTCCCCGGCTACCCACAGTCATGCTAACTCTTGGCTAACACACCTGGAGAAAATGACCTATAGAGAAAATGATTAATCCAAAAAAAAAAAAAAAATCCCCAGCTTCCAAAGAGATTCCAGAGACTCCTCAGCCAATAGTTGTTGCAGAGATAATTGTTCTGAATTTATCAATAAAGCCGAGCTGCCCCTTCATTGACCGTGAGCACCAATTTCTTTCACCCGGGATTATAAGTTGGTGTTCACGGGCTCACTCCTGCCATTACGGTGATAAACAGTTTAAACTACAACAGGGTCTGACATGTAGATCAATTCTGGGTCCATAAAGAATCTACACAACAGGTTCTAGGACAGGAATTTACAGCCGCCAGTTTTTATTCTCTCTTGCTGCAAAAATTACTTCTGTCAAACACTTAGGAGAGTGAGGAAAAATGTAAAAAAATTAATTTTTCATGTACTACTGGAGCAGCCTCTCTCAGCGCCGAAGCTCAAGATGAATATGTTTCTGCATTTAAAAAATTACTCGGAGCTGCATGCGGCACTGAGTGGGAGTGGGTCCCAACCCTCCGCGCCGACTGCAAGCCAGCAGACAGCAATTTGAAACCCTGAGCCGAGCTGTCTGCATTTCCTCTCGGGGCAGCTGTGGGTCTCACGTTAGCAATGCCAAATTATATTAGACATTTAATTTTAAACCTCAGGTACTTAAATGTAAAACCTTACCACAGTAATAGTCATAAAGCAGTGGGGCATTCCATCTCACAGAATGGATTCTTCTTTCTCCCACCCCCACCCCCCTTGCTTAATTTAACCAGCACCTCCTGTTTTGTGGCTTCACACACCACAAAGTCATCTATCTAATTAGGAGTTTGCTCACAGCTGCTTGAAAGGCAGAAGGCCCCAGGGTACCTGTGCGTCCAGAGGGGAAGACTTGACAAAGTTCTCTGGAGCCACAGTCTTAATTTAGAGTGGACGATGGGGTAGAGGAAAATGGAACCCCCACGTTATGTATTATTATGTGCAATAAAAACGTGGGATAATAAGAAGGCATATTCACCAACACACGGGCACTCGGATTCAAAAGCTGCTGTCGTCCCCCTGCCCCTGTTCCTGCGGCTACCACCGTGTACGCTTTTCTATGACTCTGACATCCAAACCAGAGACACGGGGGAGAAAGATAAAACGATAAAAAAAAAAAAGGTGGAGTTCGTATTTCACTGCGACTTAGGAAAAAACACAACAGAGTGCTCTTAATCACGGTTTCTTCTCTGGTTACTTTCCAAGCGTGGCGGGGAATGTGGGTGCCAAGTTGCGGTCCTGAAATCCATTCATAAATGTGTTTTCTTGAAGTCAGCCATCGGATCCTGTGCCCTGGTTTTTATTAACAATTGCTTGGGGTATGGCAGGATGGTACCAACGAGAGGGAAGCCGGGATGTTACTCGGGATGCAGGTGGGCCCCAGTCACCCAGGATTCTTGACAACGAGCACTCTGATCCAGAAGTCTAGCTGGGGCCTGGGACTCTGCAATTCCAGCCAACTTCCAGGGGCTGTCAGACACCACTTAGTTCGTGGACCGCACTTTGAGAAGCAAGGATTTTGAGCGATGGTTCTCAGACTTCAGCCTACAGCATCATTCCATGGGGAGTCTGTTAGTACAGAGGCTGCTGGGTGCTACCCCTGAGTTTTAGATTTAGTGGGTCTGGGAAGATCCCTTGGAGGAGGAAATGGCAACCCCACTCCAGTATCCTTGCCTGGAGAATCCCATGGACAGAGGAGCCTGGTGGGCTGCAGTTCATAGGGTCTCAGAGAATCGGACACACGACTGAAATGACTTAGCACCCACGCACGGGACTAGGATGGGACTTAAGAATCTGTATTTCTAACCAGTTCCTGGGGGATGTTGCCGTCATGGGTCTGGGCAGCATATCTGAGAAGTGCTGATGCAGAGAGTCTGAGGCCTGGAATCAGGCCACCTGGGTTCACACGGCAGCTTCACCAGGACGTGAGTTTGGGTAAGTGATATTGAGCCCTTCCGTACCAGTCTCCCCACCTGGAGCGAAGAGCAGCGCCCACTCCACGGGGAGCAAACGTGACAATCCACACGAGGGCCTCAATAACATTAACTCTTTTTATCATGACTACTGTTTCTCTTTTCAGTCATATCTTGGGTGTGACACAGCCATCCGTCCTTAGGAAAAACAGATGTGAAGGAAAATCCCTGTGAAACTGCAGGAACCTTACTTCTGTGAAACATTCTGTTGTCTCTCTGGATCTGTGCTACTTAAAATGTCAGCTGTAAGTTTTAAACAAGATGTTAATTAACTTTGCAATTAAAAAAATTTATGCATTTATTTATTTGGCTGTGCTGGGTCTTTGTCTCCTTGTGGTGGGCTTTCTCTCCTTGCGGTGAGGGGGGCTACGCTCTAGTTGCGGTTCGAGGGCTTCTCATCGCAGTGGCTCTTCGTTGTGGAGTAGAGACTCTTCAGAAGCTGTGGCTCCCAGGCTCTAGAGCACAGGCTCAGAAGCTGTGGCTCCCAGGCTCTAGAGCACAGGCTCAGAAGCTGTGGCTCCCAGGCTCTAGAGCACAGGCTTCAGAAGCTGTGGCTCCCAGGCTCTAGAGCACAGGCTCAGAAGCTGTGGCTCCCAGGCTCTAGAGCACAGGCTCAGAAGCTGTGGCTCCCAGGCTCTAGAGCACAGGCTCAGAAGCTGTGGCTCCCAGGCTCTAGAGCACAGGCTCAGAAGCTGTGGCTCCCAGGCTCTAGAGCACAGGCTTCAGAAGCTGTGGCTCCCAGGCTCTAGAGCACAGGCTCAGAAGCTGTGGCTCCCAGGCTCTAGAGCACAGGCTCAGAAGCTGTGGCTCCCAGGCTCTAGAGCACAGGCTCAGAAGCTGTGGCTCCCAGGCTCTAGAGCACAGGCTCAGAAGCTGTGGCTCCCAGGCTCTAGAGCACAGGCTCAGAAGCTGTGGCTCCCAGGCTCTAGAGCACAGGCTCAGAAGCTGTGGCTCCCAGGCTCTAGAGCACAGGCTCAGAAGCTGTGGCTCCCAGGCTCTAGAGCACAGGCTCAGAAGCTGTGGCTCCCAGGCTCTAGAGCACAGGCTCAGAAGCTGTGGCTCCCAGGCTCTAGAGCACAGGCTCAGAAGCTGTGGCTCCCAGGCTCTAGAGCACAGGCTCAGAAGCTGTGGCTCCCAGGCTCTAGAGCACAGGCTCAGAAGCTGTGGCTCCCAGGCTCTAGAGCACAGGCTCAGAAGCTGTGGCTCACAGGCTTAGTTGCTCTGCAACACGTGAGCTCTTTCAGACCAGGGATGAAACCAGTGTCCCTGGTATTGGCAGGCGGATTCTTAACCACTGGACCACCAGGGAAATCCTAATGTTGCAATTTTGACCCCTTATCACTCATCTCAAATAGATGGGGAAACAATGGAAACAGTGAGAGACTTTATTTTGGGGGGCTCCAAAATCACTGCAGATGGTGACTGCAGCCATGAAATTAAAAGACGCTTGCTCCTTGGAAGAAAAGCTATGACCAACCTAGACAGCATATTAGAAAGCAGAGACATTACTTTACCAACAAAGTCCATCTCATCAAAGCTATGGTTTTTCCAGTAGTCATGTATGGATGTGAGAGCTGGACTATAAAGAAAGCTGAGTGCCGAAGAACTGATGCTTTTCAACTGTGGGGTTGGAGAAGACTCTTGAGAGTCCCATGGACTACAAGGAGATCAAACCAGTGTATCCTAAAGGAAATCAGTCCTGAATATTCACTGGAAGGACTGATGTTGAAGCTCAAGCTCTGATACTTTGGCCACTTGATGCGAAGGGCTGATTCATTGGAAAAGCCCCGGATGGTGGGAAAGATTGAAGGCGGGAGGAGAAGGGGATGACAGAGGATGAGATGGTTGCATCCATTGGCACCAACTCAATGGACATGAGTTTGAGCAAACTCTGGGAGTTGGTGATGGACAGGGAGGCCTTGCGTACTGCAGTCCCTGGGGTCACAGAGTCGGAGACAACTGAGCAACTGAACTGAACTGAACTGATCTCTCATCTCTCCTCTTCCTGCCTGTCCTCATTTTGCTGCATTCCAACTAACACCTGGTTCTTGAAACGCTGCTCAAGTTTGCATTTCCTGTGGCCCCTCAGCTGTTCCATGCCCCCCTTTCCTCCTCTCCGAGTCTTGGTCCAAACTGCCTTCAAGTTTAGAACCTCCTTCTGTGGTTTTGCACACACAGGGAATCCATCTGGTTCCTGAAACGTTGCTCAAGTTTGATTCTCTTTGGGAAGTTGTCTGTGATTAACTCTCTCATCCTTAAACCACCTGTGCAATTTCAGCCCGGGCTTTCTCCACCTATACCCCCCTGTAGGCTCACACTGCTTTCTCACCTCCTGTGTCCGGGCTTCGCGCTCTGGGGCAACAGGAGGCCTAACGAGTCTTTCACAAACATGCTACATGAAGGAAGAGCGGACACCCGGGCGTTAGTTAGTGTGTGAGAAATTGCTTGGCAAATTTAAAAACAGCATTCACCTGGAGGTGACCTCAGTTGTACAGGTACTTTATAAATATGCCTGTACAGACGATGAGATGGTTGGATGGCATCACCGACTCAAAGGAGATGAGTTTGAGTAGACTCCGGGAGTTGGTGATGGACAGCGAGGCCTGGTGTGCTGTGGTCCACGGGGTCACGAAGAGTCAGACATGACTGAGCGACCGAACTGAAGTGAACCGAACTGTACAGACCAAGGTGATCACCTTCCGTGGGGAGAGGTTTCCAACCAAATCAAGTGTCTGGAAATCAGGGAGTCTCTTATGAGATAGAAGGTGTGGGGGTGCTTTGGCTTACACCCATGACCAGAGGCAAAGAGCTTCTGGGTAGAGGGAGAGTTAGCTACTATGGCGTTTTTTTTTGCGGGGGTGGAGGGTGGGCTGCACTTTGCATTATTGTGGGATCTTAGTTCCCTGACCAGAGATCCAACCGCACCTCCTGCATTGGAAGGGTAGAGTCTTAAGCACCAGAGCTCCAGGGAAGCCCCCTAGCGCGTCTCTGTGCAAACGGAATATTTGTGAAGAATGGATTTTAGCTTCATATTCTGCTTCCAATGCTTTTCCTGAAAAAATATTCTGAGCGTAAGGGAGGCCAACATTTGGGGTGAAACTTGTTCTTCTGTATTATTATATAGTTATACTCCCCAAACATAACTCTAATGGTTCATAAAGAACCAAGTCCAAAGGCTGCTGCCCTAATCAGGCTGCGCTGGGGGCTCAACCATTCTCATCGGACGAGGAAAGCTCTGGCCGGGGGCAGCTGCTGGGCAAGGCAGGGCCAGGGTGGTGTGTACACCGGGTCCCAGGAGGCCCAGGTCAGCTCCTCCTACCCTCAAACATGGGAGCGTGCCTTCTCAGAAAAACCTGGTCGGACAAAGACTAATGCTAGCTGAAAAATGGATACACTGCAGAGTACTAGACAATGCAATTAAGTGTGTGATGGAGTAGGGAATGGCAACCCACTCCAGTATTCTTGCACAGGAAATCCCATGGACAGAGGAGCCTGGCGGGATACAGTCCATGGGGTTGCAGAGAGTTGGACACAACTTAATGATTAAAATGAATATGTGGACTACTTGCCCCTCCAAAAAAAGAAAAAGTAACCACGGCAACAACAGCACATACTCAGGGACAGAAGCCACAGGCGGACAGTGCCCTGCACACAATGGACTACACAAGGCCGCGAAGAGCACACCCACTGAAGACAAGAACACGGAGGCCGCCTGCCAAGGCCGTCTGGTCGGCAGGTGGAGCGGGGGGGGGTGGGGTATCTGCTGAGATGCCAGGCTTTCTGGGGCCCCGATGACTGTAACTCACATGTGTCACATTACAAGGGAATAGACTGCAGGCGGCTACTGTATAATGACTTCAACCCCATCACTGAATTTCTAGAGGTGCTGTCATGATACCAGACAAGAGGTGAAACGCCCAGCCTCGGAAGAGGCTGGAGGCAGAGGTTTGCTCTCCACGGAAGCATCTTGTTTTGTCTGAGGATGGAGGGGGAGCGGGGTGCTGGGCTCGGGGCGAGGCCGTGTGTACGCCCCAGGCCCGTGAGGTCACAGCATCCTTTGGCGCGGCCTTCCCAGACCCCACTTCTCCTCCTGGGCCTGGAGATGCCTCTGCTTGGCGGCGCCTGACGGAGGAGCGTGGGGTAACTGGAGACAAGGATGCTGTTTACCCAAAGTACACGTCCCGCAGCAGCAGCTGCTGGGTCTACAGGGAAGACCTGATGCTGAATCTTTTAATTAGAACAAATTATGCTAAAATTACTCTAAAACCCTGTCTGATAGATGACACACTACAGTGGGAATTCCTTTAAATACCGGTGAACAGGCCATAGACAAAAATGCCACAGGCAAAACATGCTGCAGTAAGCGGGGCCTCGATGCTGCATAATTCATGCGCTCACACATATGTCAAGATGGTTTCCCGGGAGCACATTTGTTTCCCAAGAAGATGTCCACACTTGGAAAAAAAAAAAAGCAAGAGGGAAGACTCTCCCAAACTTAAGAGTATATACCAGGAACCCAGGACAACGGATAAGGAGGAAGAATTACGAGTTTTGCTTTGATGCCAAAAAAGTGAAGCCTAACCACCCACAGTGCACACTAATGATGGAACGTGAAGGCCACGTCGTGGAGGGACGTGGGAGCAGGGGCACAGCCTCTCCTAAAGCCTCAGTTTCCCAATCTGTCAAGTGGGACGAACCTCCACCACGTCCCCGCACCGGAGCGGGACATGAGATGACGTGGGTGAGGCGGCCGATGGAGGACACAACTGCTCCACAGGTGGACGGCCGGCAGGCTGCACGCTGTCGGCAGGGCGGCCGCGCTCACAGCAGAGCGTCGACTCCAGCCCCTGGTTTACAACTGAGGACCGCGAGGCGGCCGCGGGTCCGCGGGGCCGTGCCTCTCTCTTACCACTGCTGATGGCTGAGTTTGCAATGACTGTAGCCTCGCTCCACTGGTCGGCACTGGAGACAGAGTAGGACCGCTGCTGCATGCCGTCCGCTCGGCTGTTGAAGGAGCCCAGGCTGACGCCGCTCGCCATCTGAGACCCAGGCGCACTAGTGACATTCCCTAGGAATAAACAAGTCAGGTGAACACCAGCGCGCACTGCACACCCGAAGCCGGCACGAGTTAGTCTAGGGGCTACGCGCCTGCGCACCGTGGACCTGACGCCGCGCGGACCTGGCGTCCGGATACACGGAAAGGAGAGGCAACACATGAAACAACAACGTTCCAGAGAAAAAGAGGGTGAGGCAAGCCTTGTGGTGCTCGACAGAGGAACCCAAGGCTTCAGGTGGCTGCAACCACCACAGCCAAGACAAAGACGTGCACCACCATCTCTAGACGGAGCAGCGGTGAAGGCAGGAGACCCACTTTGGGGGAAAAAAAAACCAAACTACTCCCGGCGGGGCCTCCCTGGTGGCGCCAAGGGTAAAGAATCCACCTGCCAATGCAGAAGCCTCGGGACCGATCCCTGGGTCGGCAAGATCCCTAGGAGAAGGAACCCGCTCCAGTACTCTTGCCTGGAGAATTACACGGACAGAGGAGCCTGGCGGGCTACAGTCCAAGGGGTTGCAAGGAGTCGGACACGGATGAGCGACTAAATAACAACAACGATATTCCCAGCAGGCCAGCGAGACAAGGCGGGTCCTGGAGGAGTCCTGCTGCGTGCACGTATTGGTGCAAGCGAAAACTATCACCAATCGGAGTCCACTGTCTGGTGCCAGAGGGTTATTCGCATGGGACAGCTATACTTTATGATCAACACAAATCAAAGTTCCTAGATGCGACATGGGTGGCAGTCAGGCTCTTAAACCTGGTAAGCTTACTCTTCACCTTGAAAAGAGACTACACAGAGGGAAAATAATCTTGGCAACTTCACAGCAGGCAGTGCCGGGAAAAACGGTTCCATTGTATACTTAATGATTTCAATCAGTTGCTCAACATCAGAGTGAATTATTATCTGGTCAACACAATTTCAGACTCAAAAATATAATTAAGCACCTTTCTCTAAAGCTCAACCAATCATACCTTGCTGCTACTGAGTTCGTTGGATCTGTAAGGAGATCTTTGAAGGTATTAAATGGTTGCTTTTTTTTTTTTTTAGTTTAGAACCAGTTAAGTTCTGAATTGTTTCCATAGAAGGTTTTCATAGTGCATGATTTTAAATGCATTGAGCATACTAGTAGTTCCCAAATCTGGCCAATTACGAGAATTACCCATGGAGCTTTTTTAAAAATAGCAGCTGCAAAAAAATTCAAAATTGATTCCAGCGGTCTGGCGGGTAGAGCTCGAGGGAACACACATTTTGCAGAAGCATTTTGGCAGGCCTGGTGAGCAGCAAGAGGCGGAAACCAGGGCCCAGCCACAAACAAGGCCCTCACTGTCACTGCATGAAGTGATTAAAGAAGAGGCAAGATCCTGCTCTTAAAAATGTATTTCTACCTTAAAAAAACGATGCTGACTGTATGCCACTGTGGAAACTGGGTGCATCTAGAATATCACAAGAGAAATAAAAACTACAATGGAAGCTCTTCACCACCAAGGACCACTGAGATCAGAGATGCTCCTAAGAAGTGCACCTGCCCTGACTCCTCGGTCGAGCTTCGGGGATCTGCAGCCTGCTAGCTCCCCGACTCCCTCCCGGCTCGGGTGTTCTGATTCTAGGACTTGCTCGAGCCCCAAGAACGTGGAAAGTCTCACATCCTGAACGACAGCGTCAAAACCAACAGTGGTGCCTGCTCCAGCCCCCGTCCTCATGGCATCCCTCTGGGGCAGCAGGGGGCCAGGTGTGCGGCATCTCACAGGGACAAGGGCGCCCAGGCTCAGCGAGGCGCCACGAAGGGCCACCACACACCCCGCTCCCCGGGGTCTTCTCCATGTGCCATCACTGAGGGAGCTGTCCTTGGGTGCACTTCGACCAGGTCCCGCACAATGGAACCCTGTAACAGCAGGAGGAGCATGCCCTGGAGCTGAGCGGGTGCTCCTCTTGGGCAGCTCGGCAGGGTCTCCCGGCACCTTCTGTCCACACCTTTTCCCCTCTTGGGGAGGACACCTACCGGGCGGCATCCATCAGCTCGGGTACCTCTGGCTCCCTGCTTGGCTGGACCAGGTGGGAGTACCGGTGTGAAATGGGGGTTTGCATGTCTGGGCTCCCTCCCTGAGCGGGCACCCCAGGGGTCCCTGTGCTGGAGGCTCGCTGGGGGTCACCCCCCTCTTTACCCTTTGGGCCCGGGGTGGTCCTGGTGCCACCCTGCCATCTGCACTACCTCCTAGTTTCCCTCTGCCCACACCTCTGTCCCTCTGTAAAGAAACCCTTCTGACCAGAAGGGTGTGGTCCTCAGCCTTCCATTCACTGTAGGGATGCTGGTCCCACGCACCCACCATTTAAGAGGGGCTCACAACCCCTCCCAAGGAGCTGAGGCCCTTTCTGCTTTCATCAGGAGAACTCAGAAAAACATTAACATTTTTGGGACTTCCCTGGGGGTCCAGTGGTGAAGACTGAAAGCTTCCAATGCAGGGGGTTGCAGGTTGGATTCCCTGGCAAGGGAAACAAGATCCCCACACGCTGGGCATGTGGCCGAGAAAAAAAAAATGCTAACATTTTTATGGTGGATGAAAGGAAAAGAAAGAGAACAGGAGAAAAAGCACAGTGATAAGATGCATGTGGACTGCGACCCCAACTCTGAGCTAGGACCCCCCCCCCCAAGCCCGTGCTATCCACAGGGATGCCTGCTGTTTGGTGAGAATGTTAAGGAGATGCTTCCATCCTCCCTTCAGTGCCCATCTGTACTTCCAACAAGTCCTTACCAAGTGTGGGCCTGTGTGTACTCAGTCGTGCCCAACTCTTTGCGACCCTATGGACCGTAGCCTGCCAAGCTCCTCTGTCCATGGACATGGAATTTTCCAGGCAAGAATACTAGAGTGGGTTGCCATTTCCTTCTCCAGGGGATCTTCCTGACCCAGGGATGGAACGCAGGTCTCCTGCATTGCAGGTGGATTCATTACCATGTGAACCACCAGGGAAGCCCATCAAATGTGGGATTTGTCCACAAAATCTCATTTCATACTACCTTTAGGCACACAAGGCCAAAACACCTGAAAAGCCAAGAATAAGTTCACTGTCTATCCGTCTTTGGGCTGATGAACCAATTAGGTGCCTTTTCCTTTGTTCATTCTGTCTGGGGTGTGGCTCCCAGGACAACCAGCCTCAAACCCTCCTGACATATTTGCTTCCATCAAAAGGTGGATGGGATGATCTAAGTACATCTATTCCTGACTACTCGGTGCCAGACTCCCCATGGAATAAGTGTCCACACGCACTCAGACGCCCAGGTCAACCTTAACTCCACATCAGGGACTCAGGGAGTGTTCAAATGGAGACATCCGATAAAGGGCTAATCTTAGGATGATAAGCTCTTCATCTTAAGGTCAAACATCTACCATAGGAAAGCGAAGGGGTGGATTCATTTTAAATGTACACGCTAAAGAAAAACTATGTGATGACACTAATTGTACATCTGGTTTTCCAACTTCCAGCTGCTTGTCGAATGAAATTTTTAGCACATTATGCTGTTGGTGGATCCGCTCTGGGGTTCAGCTTCTGAGGGGGCCCCCAAGGAACCAAACTGGGATCTCTAGAGTGAAGAAACTCCCATCAAGGCTGCATGGTCCTAGTGTCTGATTGCAGAATCCATATGAGACCCAAAACAGCTGTGTGGAATCCTTAGGCAAGCCCACGCTGAGGGCCCATCAGCTGGTGAGGATCTTCTTATCCCTCCGTGCTCAGTCGCATCTGACTCTTTGTGACCCCACGGGTTGTAGTCCGCCAGGCTCCTTTGTCCATGGGGATTCTCCAGGCGAGAACACTGGAGCGGGTTGCCATTCCCTTCTCCAGGGGATCTTCCCAACCCAGGGATCGAACCTGCATCTCCTGCAAAGGAGGCTGGTTCTTTACCACTAGTGCCACCTGGCAGTTTCTTCACTCCACATACCCCAGTTTGGCTCCTAGGGGGCTCCCTCAGGAGCTGAACCCCAGAGCGAATCCACCTGAGAGGCGCTAGTGGTAAAGAACCCGCCTGCCAATGCAGGGGATGCAAGAGATGCAGGTTTGATCCCTGGGTTGGGAAGATCCCCTGGAGGAGGAAATGGCAACCCTACTCCAGTATTCTTGCCTGGAAAATCCCATAGACAGAGGAGCCTGGGGGGCTACAGTCCATGGTGTCACAAAGAGTCAGACACGACTGAAGTGACGGAGCAGGCATACGAAAGAATGAAATTCTGCCATTTGCAGCAACATGGATGGACTTGGAGGGCATTAGGCTGAGTAAAATAAGCCAGACAGAGAAAGACAAATACTGTATGATATCATGCACATGTGGCACCTAACAACCACGACAAAGTGAGTGTAACGAAAAGCAGACACATGGGCAACAAAGGAGCTGTGACCAGTGGGGAGGGGGGGGAGGGGCAGTAAGGAGTAGGGGCACAAACTATTAGGTATAAAATAAGCTTCTACAACATGGGGAACATAGACACTATTTTGTAACTCTAAATGGAGTATAACCTTTAAAATTGTGACTCACTATACCTGTAATTTCCATAATAATATTGTAGTTCAATAAAAAATTTTAAACAAGTTTAAAAGGATAAAACAATCATACAGACATGCACCAACAATCCACCAGAACAACATTCTCATGTGTATGAGAATGCACATGGCAGAATTATTCAGAATAGTCCACACTAGAAATGGCCGAGATGTCCACCCATCCACGACGGGCACCTCGTGGGAGACCCACACCAGTGAGATGGAGTGGACTCTGTTGTGGGCCACCACAGGACAGACATCAGACAGGATGTGGACCCACAGAAGACAAGCCCCAGGGCACCGCCAGTCCTGGTCCCCACACAACCATACAGTGGGGCAAACCCCACAGGCAAACCCAACTACGGAGCAGGAAATGAGACGAGGCTCCCTCTTCCCGAGCAGGGGGAGACGCAGGCAGCGGTGGGGCGGGACCCAGGGGGCTCCCGGGCTGCTGGCCACCTGCTGCGACTTGACCTCCATGCTGGTCACCCACGTTGTTGTTTAGTCGCTCAGTCGTGTCCGACTCTTTGTGACCCCAGAGCACGGTAGCCCACCAGGCTCCTCTCTCTGTCCATGGGGTTGCCCAGGGAAGAATACTGGAGTGCGTTTGCCATTTCCTTCTCCAGGGGATCTTCCTGACCCAGGGATGGAACCCACATCTCTATGCCTCCTGCACTGCAGGTGGATTCTTTACTGCTGAGCCATAAGGAAAGCCCCATACATTTAGCTAGAACTTAGGATTTTGCGCTTTCTAAGTGTATATTCTGGAGAAGGAAATGGCAACCCACTCCAGGACTCTTGCCCGGAAAATCCCATGGATGGAGGAGCCTGGGAGGCTACTGTCCTTGGGGTCGCAAAGAGTCAGACACGACTGAGTGACTCCACTGTATATTAAATCAATATAATTTAGCCCCCCCCGACCCCTCAAAAAAGTCTTAAAAAAAAAAAAAGAAAAAACTCATTTGAATGGTTTATGAATGCAGAGGTCAGATCAGGAAGCATGAGAAAAAGTCATCAAGGAGCAAGGAGACAGCTTCACCAGCGTTAAGTCCCAAAGAGGGGTCCAGCCCTATGAAGTACGGGATGCTGACGTCCAGAGGAAGGGAGGCACAAAAGGACCGCTTTGGTTTTGTCTCAGTATTTTCCCCCAGGGTCTGCATTATCACGACAGACACGGTCGACTTCCTGGTCCACTCTGAACTCAGAAGCCTGCTTCCTCAAAGACCCCTTCTCTGGATCATCTGGCCGCTGGCCTTGATGGGCAGGGGCGGCTGCATTTCGATGCTAATCCACGGAGCCTCACGCCAGCCCCTTGATATGGAGATGTGTGTGCCCACTGGGCCGGCTGATTAGTGCAAGCTTCCATGTGTCAAAAGCGCCAGATTCTTCCCCAAGAATAATTTTAGCTTTACTTACATCCCTAAAGTGTGAGAGTTGATTTGAAAAGGTACTTACGTCCACCATATGCTATTTTTCTTTAAACAATTTGCATTTCAAAGTGAATATGGCATTTATAGCTGAATGAATATCAGTATGTTGCCTGATCTCACACAAGCATGAAAAAGATGCTGGTTTTCTATTGAACAAGAATGTTTTCATTCGCCAAATGACATCAAAGACAGAATTCTTCTTTTAAGCTATAGGCTTATTACATTAAAATAGCCTGTCCTGATTTAAAAAAAAAAAAAAAAACAACCTGAAATACGGCTTTTCATAGCATTCAAATAGAGGTTCATCAACAATCTTTTTTCTTTAATACAGAATTCTGCTCACTGCATGTCCTGATTTTGGTTTATCTTCAATAACGAGATTTGATCCTTCCTACCAAGGGTTCAACTGGGAAAACAATACTTGGCATTTGACTTACTGGTGAATCAGCTTGGAAGGGCAGAAACTCTTGGTGATGGTGATAATGAAGTTTCATGCAGTCCGAGAGTGGAGGAGAAAACCCCAAAGAGGGTTCTATGAGCGCGTGAGTATGAAACAGATCCTTTATTTCCATTGTGGGACTTTGTAATTTTTTTTTAAAAATCATAATTACAGGAAAAAGATTGATAGGCACTCACTCTTTCCCTCGGAGGTCTCACCCTTTGAAATACAGACTGCTCTTGGAGGCCTTTTTTTCATTCCTATGTGGCTTCAAATCTTATTAAAAAACTCAAGAGTTCAAGGTTACCATGCAAACCTACAGTTCTGCCTCGGCCCGCTCCAAGCACGGGAGGGAAAACCAGGTTGGCTGGAATCAGGACCGGACAGTGGAGGCCTTCCTAACGGCCACATCACTTCAAACTAGGCCTTCGCCATCTGTTCCGTCCTCTAATTATAAACCCAAAAATAATATAATTCACAACACTACCATAAAAAGTGAGATACAAATGATTTAAGTGCCTGTGAGGAGGGCCCATTCGCCTCACTATTTGCATTGGAAATCTGTCCTCCTTTTGGCAACCAGGATTTCAGGCTACCAGGATTTTTTTTTTTTCCCAAGGACACTTTCAGTAGCTTTTCTTAAAGACGCAGGCATTCAGGACTCAGCACTATGTGATAGTTGTTTTGTAAAAGAGCACAATTCAACACATTTACCACTGAGATAGGAATCTTGTGTTTCTCAGAATGCTATGCATTTTGTTTATTTTTTGGGTACATATTTTCTGCAGCATGCTTACTGGAGAAAAAAGAATGTAACAGAGTCCAGACTCAGGGGTAATGACAAATCTAATTACTACTAAATAAAACATTGTGGCCATGCCCAGAACTGAAAATCCTGGAATTAAGACAGTCCATGGTTATTTCCTAAAATGTGGAAATAGCTCATTTTATTCCAATTTCTCCCTGTTCTAAAGATGATGCCAAGGGGAAAAAAATGAGAGTATGCTGTGTTGTAGAGATTACTTAAACATATTTTGGAAGGTTATACAGATATGCAGATAATGTAAATTAGAAGTCTACCAAAATTGCGTCTAATAGATCAACTCGTTATTGGACATGCACATATTTTTCTTAGTTATGACCACAGAGAAGATGTAATATTCTATTACACTTCTTTAATATAACTTCCCATCCATTTCTCCTTATTGTTGCAAAACCTTCATAATAATTTTAGATCTCTAACATCTTACTGATTTAATGGAGATAACTTACACTGCCATTTTCTTGCTTCTGCATTGTTTTGATTGTTTGAAATTTCTCATTACTATAAACAATATTGCAAGGGACATCTTCTACTTTTAGACTCTTCCTCAGGCTGAATTCTTCCTAGAAGAGTTATTATTGATTGGGTCAAACAGCATGAACATCTTTCTGGCTCATGATATATGCTATGAATTAATTTTCTTAATGACCAGTGAGCTAAAAGATGGAACCTGAGCAAACAAGTCAGGTCATAATTTGTCAAATGGACGCAACACTAACAATGATGATGATCACAATCATGGGATAATCATAACAGCCCCTTGAGGTTAATAATGAAAGTGAAAATGAAGGTCACTCAGTCGTGTCCAACTCTTTGCGATCCCATGGACCATACAGTCCGTGGAATTCTCCAGGCCAGAATACTGGAGTGGGTAGCCTTTCCCTTCTCCAGGGGAGTCTTCCCAACCCAGAGATCAAACCCAGGTCTCTCACATTGCAGGCACATTCTTTACCAGCTAAGCCACAATACAAGGGCCAAATTACATAAAACACTTTGTCAACTGCAAAGCTTCTGAAGACAATAGTCATTATTAATTTTGCCAACGGTGAGTTTTCCTTTTCCCTACAGTTTAATTTTTTTCAGCAAAAATGGTGATACTGCTAATTTTGTGTTTGACTTTATTTATTTATTTTTTTTATTTTTTGTCTTTCCAAGCAAATGAATACTTCTGTCAGGTCTGCTACTGAAATGAACTTACTAGTTTGACTTTAAAATCTAAAAAGTCTGGATATTTAACTCCTGTTTCCCTTCTGGTGGCATCCTGGTGTGTGTAAGTTGCTCAGACTGTTTGCCTTCTATCTGTATTTCAGTGTTCTAGTCAACACCTCCCATAAACCGAAGCACTCCTTCACTGGATGATGTTTCTTGATCCCCCACTCCTATATATGGACCAGTACAGTGTTCAGCCTGGGACAACTTGACAACCCTCTTCCCACTCTTAGTCTCCCCACCAGAGGTAATGCCGAAGTCATCACAAGTAGAGTAGATAAAGTGAAAGACAGAGAGAGAAGAACTCACGTGCTCGGGGCTAGCGCAAGCAAAGGATCAAAGAGAGGACCTAACGGTGAGGACAGGTGAGCCGGAGCGTCCATGGCCCATCCCACTTACATCCCATAGCTGGGATGCCACACCACCTTGGGGATGGATAGAATTTGATGTCTGCTACGATTTAGGATGAAACCCTTAAGCCCATCAGAAGGTAAGTTCTGATAACTGGAAATGGGTTTAAATATTTACTCCAAAGACAAAGCCTGCGTCTTCCATCTGGGTGGTGTGGCACTCATTCTTGCCAATGACACCTGCATTTCTCATCTTGCCCGTTTATATGTGAGTGATGAACACTTGCTACTACGCATTCTGAAGATGCTGACGGAGAGCAACCACCACTTGTGCTTATTTACACGATGCTTACTTAGCCCCAAGCCATTTCTCGGTACAGGTTATATGTACACGTTTATATGCAGTGGTTATAATGATGTATGACAACATTACACAAAAGGAGGTTAACACTAAGGATTTTCTTTTAAGTAATAAAACATGAATTTAAGACTCACTAAGTAAGTTCAGTTGAGTCGCTCAGTCATGTCCGACTCTTTGCGACCCCATGGACTGCAGCCAGGCCTCCCTGTCCATCACCAAGTCCCAGATTTTGCTCAAACTCATGTCCATTGAGTCGGTGATGCCATCCAACCATCTTATCCTCTGCTGTCCCCTTCTCCGCCTGCCTTCCATCTTTCCGAGCATCAGAGTCTTTTCCAATGACTCAGTTCAGTAATGTTTTGTAAAATACAAAGTCCAAGATGCTCATATCTTGTCTTCTAGCTCCTTCTTTGGCTCTATGCCCTCAAGAACTTAGTTCAATTGTTCAGTCCCTTCTTTAACATATTCTTTCTCCTCCATCTGATATATGCAATAGATATGTTTTGCACAAAATTCCCTGTAACGGAGCAGTGCACTGCTTTGAGGGCAGGTTTCTCTGGCTCTCACTGCATCTTACAAGCCCCTTCAAGGAGGCGGCCGTAATGCCCACACCACGGCCCCACACCCAGGTGTGTTCACCTGGGCTCCTTCCTCTCCTCTCCAGGTCTCACAGAATCAGCTCTTAGGACTGATTAGAGACCTTGTCTGTAAGGAGTGAGGGCACTGAGGGGCTCCGTGTTTGCAACTGTGAGGATGTGAAGGGGGCTACTTGTTTGTGAGTCAGGACATTTGGGGGGTTGACTCCTCGCTAGGAATATTCCAGAGAGGCAAGGTCTCTGTAGGTGTGGTTACTTGAAACGCCAGGCCACAAAGTTCGGGGCTGGTAAAACATCAGGGCTACTTGGTTCTCCTCTGCCAATGTGGGAATGATTATGTAGCAGGTAGGCCAACCATGGACTTGACTCTGGCACAGAAAGGCTCTAACCTAAGGCCCTGTTCCCAGCCAAGGCCCTGGCCAGCCTTCCTGAAGACGGTAGGTCATGTGCTGACATCTGTCTCAGAGCTCTGCCTCCCCTAGCCCTTAGCTCCTCCATGCTGACTGTATTGCTGATCATGAAAGCATCATATCAACAGCTGAAATCCTACTCTTCACCGAACACACACATTTTTGAGAGGGGAGAAAGTTTCTACAGCAACTTTTATTTACTTATTGGAATATCTGTTCCCATGGAGATGTACCACTTAGTATCGCCAACATCCCTCATATGTTTATCACAAAAATCATCAAGGATTACCTTGCTTTTGTCAGTTCTTACAGAAAGGAACACTCTATTTGGAGTTTAAATGACTGAAGATGGTTTCCTTAAACTGGAAGGTGTGGCTTTGATTTCTATGTGAACCGTACCCCAATGGTCTCAACCATAAGAATACTGCAATGGAGGAACCGTTATCTGAAGCCAACATCGTTACCCTCAATATTTATCACTTAGGTCTCACATGACAGGTGATATTCAAAAATATTTACTTCATGCAAAAATAACTGCCAGGTCATGACATTAGGAGAGGATAACAAAGGAAGAGAAATAGTGGTCTGCATCTCGAAGAGTTTACAGTTTAATGCTGGAAACAATACAGCACACATTTGCCTAAACCTCAGGGGGAAAAACGTATAAACAGAGAAACAACTAACATCAAGAAGGCATTTCTCCTAAGAGCAGAAGATGCCGAATTAAATAATAGCTTGAGTCATTTCATTTCAGATGTCACCAACTTTCTCAAATTCTAGTGTTAGAGAAACCCCATGAGACATTTTTAACCTAAAAATAATGAATTACTACTTAGCCATCAAAACCTAGCCCCCTGAAACCTGGTTTATGGAAGCAGACCTCGCCATGTGATGCTGGTTTGGGGGAGTATTCTCGAGCAAATTAATTCTCAACCAAGAAGGCGAGCATCTGCAAGTGTTCCGCCAAGTTACAGGAGTTTAGCTGAGGCGTCCAATTTATGTACTGGAGGGTTCATGCTGTAAACAGAACCCAGGGTGTGGGCAATAATCGGGTGACCAAGGCAGGGACGGGGTGAGAAGCCAGGCTCTGAAGTCCTAACAAGCCTGAGACGTGACCCACCGGGAGGGGACTGCTCAGCCGGCTCACGAAACAGGCTCTGGAGTTATTACAATGTCTTCTAGACCATTTGAAACTAAACAAAGAAAAACTTTTGTTTCTACGAGACAACCATGGATCCAGTTTTGATGTTGCGTGATTTTTTTTTTTTTTTAATAGCTATTACCACTGTAGCAGCAGCTTAGCGACTCGGTGTCTGCAGTGTGAGCAGTTTTGATAAACAGCCTCTGCGGGCCACACAACGGGGATAATGTATCCTTAAGTACCGCCAATGAGCTGCCATTCTGCACAGCCAATTACTTCTGTGCGTCTGTCACTCAAAGGAAAAATGACTGAGCCCATTAGATCAAACCTTTGTCACTGTTCCTAATGCACTCTTAGGCCTCATTAATCTCCGGGAGCAGCAACAGAGCGGCCGGTGTCTCATTGCCTCCCCCGATCAGGCCCACGTGAAGCCTCTCATCTCTCCCCCAAGTGCTCCGCGTTAATCAAGCTCTCCTTATTACCCCAGTCCCTGTCACGGCGGAGAGCGCGCTCCCTCTTAAATGCTCTCATTATGACCCATCTTTAGAGCCGGCTAAGTGGAAAAAAAAAAGAGAGGAGAGGGAGAGAGGGAGAAAGAGGACGGGAGAGAAAGAGGAGAGGAAAAAGCAAGTCCGATCACATTAATATTCATGACAATAATTAGTATTCTAGGTCACTGAATATTCATGCTATTAGTTTGGTTTTTTATGGGTTTGCTGGATGTCCTGATTACTGAAGTGTGGAGGAAAACAGCATGGTTGAGACTTTCGATGTCAACGGCGGTTCAGTCCGCAAAACACGTTGAGATCCTCGCCCCCCACCCCCAGAAAAAAAATCAGCTAGACCCTCGGGGATAGCTTTCCTATTTCAAAACCGCTGGGGGCCTGCATGAGGGGGAGGGGGAGGAGAAGGGGGGGAAAGGTTGCCCCCCTTTCACAGAGGTCCCAGCGTCAGTCTGGTGAAGATGGAAACACACCCCAAATACCCAACAAAAGACGCACTTTGGCGACCACGACAGAGCTGCTGTCATCTCGAGATGGAGCGTCGCCATCAGGAGCTGGGGAGAGCACAGGAATAGAGAGAGCGTGGACGCACAGAACCAGAGCGGGGTGCCCCGTGGAGGTGCGGGGACGTCCTGATGGGGACTGGGGGGTGGGGGCATGGGTTTAGTAAGTCTAAGCCACTAAGTCTACCCGACAGCTAAATAAACACTTCATGGCACCTGCAAAATTAACTCAAAGACCTAATTTCTCAACCCTCTTCCTTTTCTTCACTGGTGACAAGCAGGACTATCATGATGGATTCCTGACACAGTGCTGAAGAGTCAGGCTTTGGAAAGGCACAGGTTGTGTTATCCTTACAGGGATGGAGGTAGGCACTGTTCTCCTGTTTTCAAGATGATGAAGCTGGGGGTTTAGAGATGCCTGCACAAGGTCCTAAGATGGGGGGAGGCGGCATTCAGTTTAGTGTCTGTGACTCCAAAGCCCCCACTGTTGGCCCTTACGGTTTCCTGCTTTCTATTGAAATGTCAAAATAACTGTCAGAGCTGACATAACTCTATATTCCACCATATGTGGATACAGTTCTACCAACCTGGCCCAAAACTCATGTCAGAAAGTACTTCTGGACATTTGACCACCTTCTCTGGAGAAGTTTTTTTTAGAAAGTTTAGTCGCTCAGTCGTGTCCGACTCTTTGCAACCCATGGACTGTAGCCTACCAGGCTCCTCCGTCTATGGGATTTTCCAGGCAAGAGTACTGGAGTGGGTTGCCATTTCTTTCTCCAGAGGATCTTCCCAACCCAGGGACTGAACTGGGGTCTCCCACATTGTAGGCAGATGCTTTACCATCTGAGCCACCAGGGAAGTGGAAGTCCTTCCACCTTCTCTGGAAGCATCCCTGAAATGACAGTTGGGTAGACGCTCTAAAATGTGACTTCTGATGGGTTCCCTTAGAATGGCAATGTAGGACTTCCCTGGTGGTGTGGTGGACAGGAATCCACATGCCAATGCTGGGGACATGGGTTCGAAATCTGGTCCAGGAAAATCCCACATGCTGCAGAGTGACTAACCTGGTGAGCCATAATTACTGAGACAGTGCTCTAGAGCCCACCAGTCACAACTACCAAGCCCATAAGCTGCAACTACCGAAGCCCGCATGACTAGAGCCTGTGCTCCACAACAAGAGAAGCTACAGCCATGAGGAGCCTGTGCACTGAATGAATAGTAGCCTCCACTTGCTGCAACTAGAGAAAGCCCACACAAAGCACCAAAGATCCAGTGCAGCTAAAACTGAAAACAAATAAATAAAAAGAATGGAAAAGGCAGATGCTGCCCTGGGCATCCTGAGAAAGTGATCTTGGAGGAAGGGGAAGATGTGATGGGAAAGGGGGAATTTAATCAGGTTTTAATCAATAAATATCTTCTGGATTCTCCTTCTTCTTCTCCTTCTTCTTGCTGGAGTAGATGCTGAAGTAATTTTTTCAAAAACCCATTGAGAGGGAAATGTTCTATATCCATGTATGTTATCCAAAAATGTTTTCTTTCTGCCTTCACACTTGATTGATAATAGTTTGACTCTACATAAGCTTCTAAATTCAAAATGATTTGTCCATGTAGCAAATATGAGGTGTTGCTCTTGAGATGGCCAAGGTCTATAGGAGTTTTCTTCCTTGACAGGTTAACCTCAGTCTTTCCTTAACTTGGATGCTCTGGGGAACTTGTCCATGTTGACAGAGCTTACTCTCCCACCCAATCTGATGCTTGACTCTTCTAATGGGAAGACACTGGCGTTTTCTTGTTTCATCTCCAGCATCCTTTCTTGATTGCCAGCAGTATCTTTAGCCATGTTCTTTATAATCCATTTACTGAAATTTTTATTTTTGCAATTTTCCCCCTTAATTTCTCCTCAGGTTTTTCATATAATCTTTTGTTTGTTTCCTTCATTTTGTGAATACAAGAACCAACCTATCAAATCTTTCTGATGATAGTAATTGTTGCTGCTGTTGCTTAGTCACTCAGTCGTGTCTGACTCTTTTGCAACTGCAGCCTGCCAGGCTCCTCTGTCCATGGGATTTCCTAGGCAAGAATAACTAAAGTGGGTTGCCATTTCCTTCTCCAGTACATCTTCCTGACCCAGGAATCGAACCTGTGTCTCCTGCTTGGCAGGCAGATTCTTTATCACAGAGCTACCTGGGAAACTCTGATAGTAGCTGTAATTTCCTCTTACAGTGGGGCCAGGAGCCTCCCCATCTTCACTGCAGCCCTTCTGCTCTGGTTAACTCACAAGTCCCAAAATGAGACCCAGGCTGGGTCAGCAGTATGCAGGTATGCAGTATGCAATTATGACAGCGTGTTTTCCCTCCTCCTCCCCAACTCCCTGGCAATATGTGATGTTAATATTGATTTCCAGCATTTTAAAGTCTGAGATGTAGTCAGCATTCCAATACTGGCAAACCACTCCCCAATACTAGGAATAGCATAAGACTCACCCTTCCCCCAAGTAATTTTCTATCCCATTTCCCTTTTAGACTCACCAGCTTCAATGGTCTTATTTCTGTGTTTATCGTCTGACTCCTCCAGCCCCCACCGGAGTGTACAGCCCTTGGAGGGAGGGTCTTGTTTCACCCCCTGGAACTCCAGAGCACTAATCAGGGCTGGGCAGGCAGCAGACTCCGTAAGGATGGTAAGGGAATGGTACAAGAGATAGAGCAATACAGTACCCAAATCATCACTTTAGTTGAGACAATCTAAAAGTCAACATCGACACATTATGCATCATGAGATTTGAAACGTGGAATGCATCATGACTGCACACTAGAAAACCAAGAGAAACATCTGGATAATTATTTCAACTAAGAAAGTGTTAAGATGGCTGGATATAAAAAATACAAAAATTCAGAGCTTTCTTATTTCTTACCAATTAGATGATATAATAGATACCCCCCTAAAATATAACTTTCCCATTTCACCAAAAATTGTAAAGTAATAGAATGGATTAACAGTAATCTAATCTATCCTAACAGTAATAGAATAGATTAACATACAGAGGGGTATATAATAAGTTTGAATAAATGAGAAAGAACTGTGTTAGAATAAGAAACTCAATATAGCTAAGATGTCAGTTCCTTTACTATTAATTCATAGATTAACAGCATGACGATTAGAATCACAATGAGATTATTTTTAGGGGGAAGAGAAGGTTTCAAGTTATTCTGAAGTTTATTGGAAAAAAATAAATGGGTGGCAATAACCAAGAAAAACTATAAAATCAAAGAGTAATAAGAAACCATGTTATAGGTTATATTACCAGGTATAAATTGAGCCATGAATCTAAGACAGCAGAGGAAATCCACACAATGTGGAGAAAGCAGGTCAATGGAATAAATTTTTAAGCCCAGAAACGTAACTAATTTGATTAAATGAGTTAGTTGCACAAGAAAGGAGACAAATAGAATCAACAGGAAAAAGAAATAACAAAGAGAAAAAGAACAATTAGTTACATATTTGAATAAAAGGTTTAACTAGATTTCCTATTACATATAACAGACTCAGACAAATTAGAGGCAGACTAGAGGTTAAATATAAAAAAAGGGGAAAGGAACAACAATAAAATTATAAAGCTCTGAAATATATGTATGATTTATGATCTTATTCCAGGATTGTTAAAGGCTTTCTAAATACCTAAAATAGAAACTATAGGAGTACAAGTCTTATGATTTTATTATATACCAAAGAGGGAGAACCTTGATATGTAAATAAGACCATAAAATCAAAAAAGCAAATAGTAAACTGGGAAGTAGCTGCCAAATATATTAGAGTGTTAGTATCCTTAATATATAAAGAGTTCTTACATGTCAATAAGCAAAACACAGGCACCCAGTGCGGCAGAGGATGCATCTAAACAAAACAACACAAAACACAGGCGACCGAACACGAGACGCTCAAGCTCAGTCCTAACTGAAGGGATCCAACGACGCGAAGCATGCAACGTTTTTATTGTTTATGAGATTAGCAGAGATTCTCAAAATGCGTAAAAGTAAAAGGAGCACTCACTTTACAGACAGGAGGTAATTCAGTATAAAACCTCTTCGGAAATGAATTTGGAAGTGTGTAACACGAATCCTATAAATGTTTATATTTGTTTACTGAGTCACTTCAACTACAGACTTTTATTCTAAGACATTCGTAAGTTATGCACAAAGATTTCAGAATAAGTGTATATCAGGTCAGGTCTATGTGAATGTAAAAGTTACTAGAAGGGAAGGCACAAAACATCAATCTGATGCAATAACATGGAGATAGAAAATGAACAGAAACAAAAATAAAAAGCTAAAAGAAAGATCAGTTAATCCAGAGTTCTAAACTAAAATGGCAGAATTCTAATGAGTTGACAGTGAAAGATGAGGTTAAGCAGTGTGGCAAGTTCTTTGTCAAGTAGCTCTAAAATAACTAATACCTATTTTTCAGCTAAAAAAAAAAAAATCCATCACTTAAAAACAGCAATGATTTAGTTTGAATTAATTTGCTGGGTTGGAATTCTCCCTATGAGACAGTTCTATGAACAACAGGGTAGAAGTCACTCTTGCTGGACACCAGTTGATGACACTGTCCAGGGCCTTAGCTGAGGGCACCCCAGCCCCGAGCCCTGTGACCAGGAGGGGCTTTCTTCCCCCTAAGTGGTGCTGTGCTCCGGCGGATGTCATATTCTCACTTCCGAGTCCCAACTTGTTTTAATTAATTTATTTTAATTGGAGGATAATTACAATACCGTGATGGTTTTTGCCACGCACCAGTATGAATCGACCACAGGTATATACGTGTCCCCCCGATCTTGAGTCCCCCTCCTACTTCCCTCCCCACCCTATCCCTCTGGGTTGTCCCGGAGCACTGGCTTTGGGCGCCCTGCTTCATGCACTGAACTTGCACTGTTCGAGTCCCTACCTGTGATCCAAGGAGGATGAAAAATCTGCCAGGCTCCCTGAATGGCAATGAGCCCAGTGTAGACTGATTACCCGGTTGTAATAAACCGAGGGTGCGACTGTGGAAAAAGGATTTCATTTGTGCCCCAAAGCCTCCCATCCACCCAACAGCAAGACTCTTAGAGAGAAGGCAACTGGACATTGCGGACTCAATCCCTTGGCTGAGGCCCACGACATAACATCTGGGGATGTGATAAGGTTTATATGGCATTGTGTGTTTTCTATTTGTTAACAAACAACAACGTTTTCCTTAGGACAGTAAGTGGCAGTTAAGCTCCAAAGAGCACAAACCCCAAATCTTACATAGCCCACGCGGCTTCAAACTGTCAGGACTCTTTCCTCATCCTACTTGCCTGGCAAGTTCCCACCCTTTCTTTCTACCCACACGGGCATCCCCCAGAAGCCCTGTCCCACGTCCTGGGGTGGAGCCAAGCACATCGCCTCGGGCCTTCACACCCCCTTAGCTGCCCCGACTATGGGACGCAGCACTGACTCATCTACTTATCTCTCCCACCACCCAGAGGCTGAGATTCCGGAGCACAGGGATAACACCTCATATTTCTGTTCCCCTGGAGAGCAGGACAGTGACCAGCACACATCAGAAACTTCATACATGCTTGTTGATTTGAATAAATAAATGGAGAGATGTGGCATGATGGTTAGAAGGGTAAGTGGAATGTTGGTTAAAGGGTGACTGCCTCGCATAGAAGTTCTGGAGGTCAGGAACTTTGGATCTACACAATGCGCAATCCCTGGCACGGAATAGATACTCAATAAGTACTTTTTGAACAAAAAAATAGATTAATGATGACATCAGCTTTTTATTCACTATAGAAAATTTTTTTTTCTTGGGTACTTTTCTCTCTTCTCATAGAGTTAGCACACCATCCTGAAAGGGAAAAATCACGTATCTCTTTGAAGGAAGGTCAGTAGGCCATGAGACCCCTTAGGGTAACCTTATCTGCTTCCTGGAATGAACTAATGTCTCTGTTATGAGAAAATCCAGTTTTACTTTGATTAGCAACAACAGCTGACATTCGTGTTGTGTTTATGAGTTTCTGCAGCACCTGCCATCACACCCGTGACGGAGGCAGGCCAGGCCGGATCAGCCTCATGGAAAGTGCGGTCAGTTACCTACCCGACACCTCACAGCACCCAGCAGTAGAACACAGGCTGGTGGACCCCAAATTCTATCTCCTTTTTATTAGCCTCCTTTTGCCAACAATGTCATCCGCACCGTGGAACGATGGGGTCGGCATCATTCCTCTTTAAAAGCATTTAGCATTTCAGATAGGAAAAAAGGCAGCATGTTTAAGAGGCAGAGACACACGCTAGGAATGACTACAGCACAGAAATCTATTTTGAGAAAATCAGATGTAAGCTGGAGACAAGAAAGGAAACAACTGAAATCTGTGAAGGGATTCCATTTGTTGGAGTAGTCTGAGTTTGTGGGTGGGAAGACTTAAGTCCTACTCACCACCTTTCCTCTGATAAGAAATCACAGAAGGCAAAACCAGAGTGTGGTTTGCCAAGACTTTTAAACAACAATGAACCACAATACCCCTGAACGGCTTGCGTTGTACACCGAGGCTGGGAATTTTTCAATACATCTATTTTGAGAAACACTGATTCTCTCTGATGTTGAACGAAAGACCAATCCTCCTTTAAAAGAGAATACAGAAAACCAAAGCTGTGTCGAAGAAGACATGACAGTTACAACACAAAACCGAGGGAGTCTGAAATTTTGTGGAGGTCCAATGGTTTCCTTTAAATCTTGCTCCAAATGGCGTTTCCATTTCTCTATACACATTTACGACAAATTAGTTAGGACTAATCCTTGACACTTTAACAGTGAACTGATGTTTTTCAGAGGGCCCTTAAATCCTCCATCACGTGTAAGATGCAACTTTCAACTGCCCAGCAAAAGCCTAGCCGTCCACGCAGCTGTGACTCAAAGTGCCACAGTTTGCTTGTGGGCAGTCCTGGGACCCAAGGGTGTAGCACCCACAAAAGACGTGAAATTGTGTCCCTTAACCTACAGTCTAATGGGCAAAGCCTCCACTTAACCCGAGAAGCTCAGCACTGTCTCCCACATCGGGGCTACCCATCACTGGAGTCGGGCCAGATCTCTTCGGTATGTCGGCTGTGAGCTTACCTGAATTTGGTGAAATGTGCAAGCTGCTCATGTCCTTGGACAGGCCGTTGGTTTTCGGGCTGGAGATGGGTGCGCAGGCCGACGTGGCTCGGGGGGGCCTCTTCCCTGGGACTTTCACAGTGGTTCTCAGAAGATCAATCTCTTTACCGTGAACATTCTGCATGTAATCCTGTTCAAAACGTTAAAACATCCAAGAGAGATTAAAAGGGAGACCTTCTACAATCTAGGACAAGAGGTTCTATGAGACATCGTGAGTCGTAATCCTATGACCCTTCCACGGTGGTGAGTGCTTTAAAAAATAAGGAGGCTTTGATCTTTCTTGTCCTGGTGGCATCATCATTACATTGAAATCAGCTCTGCCTCTGTGTCCTGAACTAGCCCAGGCCCTGGAGATACAGGAAACGCAGTAGATGCTTCTATGCAGGAGGATAAAGAAAATAAATACAGACATGAAATCCTTCTCTGTGAGTTGATACTTATCAGATGGCACGTGAGGAGCCTGGGCTCTTCCTGTGAGTTGCAGGTAAAATTCCATGGAGTAGGAACTATTTTGTAATAACCTGTTTGCCTCTGATGGCGATACCCTTGAATGTATAGCTAAGACGGAAGTTGTCTGCTGGGAACTCAGGTAAACACTCTAAGAGGCCAAGCGTTTTGTTCAGGAAGATGTCTGAAGGGTCAGTGGTAGGGTGCTGAAAAAACATGGAGGTCCCTGATGGATGTATAAAAGCTGGATGTTCAAGTAGAAAGCACATTATTTGTATTCAGTATGTGGTTTCTTCAAGGGCTTCGCTGTACTCAGAAAAAGTGTCTTGCTGCTGTCTGTGTTTTGGAGGTGAATGACTAGCAGTTATCATAGAACTAAAGAGAAGTCTAGGTAGACAGTGAGTTCTCTGGTCTGTCATCCAATTCCATGTGGAGGAGAACAACACTTAGGAGTCAGCTGATGGATGGGGAAAGAGGAGATGGTGACTGAGAGCCAGGGTGAGGGGTCTCCTGGCACATTAAGAGTTATTGATCTTTTCTTTTTTTTTTTGGGCAATAAGCCCCCTTGTCTCTGCAGACATATCATTAAACCAACATCACACACTGAGAAACGATGCAGTCTATCTAAATCACTGTTGGGTAAATAATATTTCAAGTGTTTTAAGACTAACCAGGGAAGTAAATGAACAGATTCCTTCCTTGGCAGAATCCTTCGTGCATGCTTGCTAAGTCGCTTCAGTCGTGTCCGACTCTTTGTGACCCCATGGACTGTAGCCCACCAGGCTCCTCTGTCCATGGGATTTCCCAGGCAAGAATACTGGAGGGGGGGTGCCATTTCCTACTCCAAGAGATCTTCCTGACCCAGGGATCAAACCCATGTCTCTTATGTCTCCCGCACTGGCAGGTAGGTTCTTTACCAATAGTGCCACCTGGGAAGCCTGGCAGGATCCTGGGGTGGGGAGGGGTTCGTTTTACGATATCAAACAAAAACCAATACATGTGTATTTCGTATAAGCAATCAAGTTCAAGTCAATCTAATTTTAGGAGAACTACCAAAGGAGCCAGTGTGCGGGCTGCAAAGGACCCAGGGAGATGGGAGCAGCGAGTTGTTTCCTTATAGCTGCCTGTCCACAGGGTCAGCAGATGCAGGGAGAGAAGGAAGTGATGGTCTAGCAGCACACTGCACAGTCAGAGGGACCAGGAAAGTCGGCCAAGGCGCGTGACGGATGCTCGAGGACTCAAAGGTACTAGGGAAGCCAAGAGAAGGAACCCACTGGCTTCTTTTAATTGCAAGACAAGGTCAATATTTCAGGAAGTGAAGCAGCTGAGAAGCAGGGACTGGTCTATCCAGAAGCAGGAAGTTTTCTGATAGAAATTATGGCCCAAGAAAGAACCCAAAGTCCAAGATTCCAACACAGGGCAAGAACCCAAATTGAGTTGTCAGGACAGAGCCATATGCAGGAGGGAGGACCAGCTGAGTGTCACACCTCCCCCTGGAATTACGCAGTTGAGAGTTGTGGCCACATGGGGGCCACCCCAAACCCAGGAAAGGGACTGGGAGAATTCTCAACAGAGGAGGAGGAAGTGCTGGAAGAGAGACTCCACCATGCAAGGGGAGCCTGTGATGGAGACTACAGAACCCCAGGTTCGCCGAGCACCAGCCCAGCAAGAGAAGATGCAACAGGGTCACAGGTGACCGCCCAAGGACAGTCCTCATACGGCCAATTCTTAGCACAGAACAGAAGCTCAAAAAGCTAGACTCAGGAGGAACGTGGGACTGTGGACGGATAGAGAAAGGATCAGGGGCTGCACCACAGCAGGGGTGAACTCAGACCAGCTTCTCCAGGGAGGGGCGAGGCTGGGCCTTCCTCAGTGATGATAAGCCATCCAGACGGAAGGGCCTGCACTGGCTCGTACGCCATCAGTCGGGGAAGCCAGGGGCATAGGCACTGATGTACCCGGGGCTGGACCAACTGGGCATGTCATCTTCCATCTCTCGGTGTGGGGGAGACATTTGGCCATGGGCATGTTGGAAGGAGAGTCATCACGGGTTTCGGGAAGGGAGGTGCTATGTGCAACTGGGAACAGACTAAAGACTCCACCTGAAAGTGAAAACTAAGATCATGGCATCAGGTCCCATCACTTCATGGCAGATAGATGGAGAAACAGTGGAAACAGTGGCTGACTTTATTTTTCTGGGCTCCAAAATCACTGCAGATGGTGACTGCAGCCATGAAATTAAAAGACGCTTACTCCTTGGAAGGAAAGTTATGACCAACCTAGACAGCATATTAAAAAGCAGAGACATTACTTTACCAACAAAGGTCCATCTAGTCAAGGCTATGGTTTTTCCAGTGGTCATGTATAGATGTGAGAGTTGGACTATAAAAAAAGCTGAGGGTCGAAGAATTGATGCTTTTGAACTGTGGTGTTGGAGAAGACTCTTGAGAGTCCCTTGGACTGCAAGGAGATCCAACCAGTCCATCCTAAAGGAGATCAGTCCTGGGTGTTCATTGGAAGGACTGATGTTGAAGCTGAAACTCCAATACTTTGGCCACCTCATATGAAGGGCTGACTCATTAGAAAAGATCCTAATGCTGGGAAAGATTGAGGGCGGGAGGAGAAGGGGACGACAGAGGATGAGATGGCTGGATGGTATCACCGACTCGATGGACATGGGTTTGGGTGGACTCAGGGAGTTGGTGATGGACAGGGAGGTCTGGCGTGCTGCCGTTCATGGGGTCGCAAAGAGTCAGACACGACTGAGCGACTGACCTGAACTGAACTGAAAGTTAAGATGCTTAGAAACTGCCCCGCTCCAACTCCTGCCACAAATACTATTTACTCTGAAAAAATTGTGATTCCAAAAGGATGAGGACAAAGGATAGAAAGAAAGTTGTTATCATTAAATTAGGCTGAAGGATAAGGCAGACAGGAGGAAACACTGAAGTCTCGTGACGCAGCTCATCAAGAGGATGGCGAACAAAAAAAACACATGTAAGAAGTGACCTTCAGTCAGCACAGGACCAAGGGTCAAGCACATTGTGAAAAAAAGGTTGTTCTCAAGCAGTTTTCATTCACTTCCCTTGATACCTACTGAAAAGGGGCAAACCTCAAGTTTCAAAACCAAAGTTAGGACTTGTAAATAATGAATTCCTTCTTGCATAGTTACTCCTTTAAAAATATCAACTTGCTATAACTTTCTTCTTTAATGCCAATTCTTAACAAATTAAAATACAGTAACAGGAGTGTAATTGAGCATTTATGGCTTATGGGCTCTGAAATGAGCCTAATCAGAGAGTGACTAAGCCTCAGCATGGCCTCCTTTTTAATAGGCATGTTTTAACATACAATAACCAGGATATTTTATTTAAAATTATTATAGAAATGTACCAAGTGCCGGCTCTCCAGATCTGAATGCGGCGAAGGGACCCATTTATCTTTGGCTCAGCACGGGCTGAGGGAATCTGTTTTTCCTGCCTGAGTTAGGCACTTCAGAGCACAGAAGAATTAGTTCTTAAGAAATTCAGAGGGTAAGTTTGGCAATTCCTAAATTTCAAGCCTCTAACACTGCTAAAACCTTTACAAGATGCATTTCCTAATCCACACAAGTCTTTCAGCTTGGTGTTTTCAGAAACAGGTGGATACCTATATCTGTGGCTTCTAGCTTCTCCCAAGAGAAACGACACGGGAGTTTTCTGGTTTTGAAAGAATTACCCTTTTCATCTGGCCCCAGCTTGGGACTTGAGGAATTGAAGCTACAACCTCTAAATAATGTCGCCTCTTTAGAAGTGGGACATGGGGCCCAGGGGTCCAAAGCAGGGACCTCGCAGGGCGAAATAAAGCCAGCGAGCTTGATTTTGATATGCAAATGTTCCAGATACATCCCTTCCCTGTGTTCCTGGTAGAAAAATGCTGATCGAGGATAAAAGGGGAAAAAACCCTTTAACAAGGCACGAGGGTAATTCAAAGCCAAGTACTTTTAAACAGCACTTAACAAGTCCCTGGGGCCCACTCAAGAGCCCGGCCCCCCAGAGGTGCCATCTCCTGCCCCTCAACAGCTTGAAAAAGTAGTAATTGCAAACCTATTTGCATTTTTCTTCTCAAGTTGTCCGTGCTCGTCGCCTGGATTATTTTTTGCAAGCAGGCGCCAGAGCGGAGGGACCCGTCCCTGACCGGGTGGATGGAGCTTGGTAACCGCGTGGCGCTCCCCTGCCACCCGGCTCCCGCACCTTTGCCATCCCTTGTTTTTTACATTTTCCTCCTAATTATGTTGCATCTATTGCCGTACACTTAATTAGCTGCATTAATGTGATTTCTTTTCACATAGTCAAGCAATTAAGAGCTATGATTGAGTTTCATTCAATTAGCCTCAACAAACATGCTAATTGATGTCCCAGATGCAAATGAGGTACAGTGAGGGAACCTGCTAGCAACGGAGAGCCGCGTCAGGGACTGGCAGCTTCCAGCTTGCTGACGGCAGCACGGCGCCACGTGGCGCCCACCTTCCTCGGGCCGCCTCTGGAGAGGGCGGAGCCCTGAGCACCGCGGAGGGTGTACCAGATCCCTCCTGATTGGAGCATTAGTGAATGCACCGCGGTAATGGTTTTGTCTGAGAATCTCACAGTTACAACTTACCAGGACCGGAAGGTCATCACTGAAGAGCACTGAGTTCCAGCCAGGAGACTGGTATCAAGTCCCTATTAAAATACTTCACGAGGCTCCTGAAAAAAAAAAAACTTTCCAGGAGTTCTCCCCAGACAGCCAAGGGAACAATGTGTGGATGTCGTCTTGGCCATCCCAGAGCCCTCTGTGTGCGTGGCGGCCTACAGTTCTCAGTAAATGGTGAGTTCATCTTAGTCAGCTTGGGGGCATTTGGCCCTTGAAGTTAAGCTCAAAATACAGCAATCCATCAACAGTCCCTAAAAATACTCTTACTATATTGATTCTCACTGCTTCCCATCCCTTTGTTACCTTTGGCTGTCTGGTGAAAGATGGTTTGCTTCATGTGTTCATAGGGTACCAAAAAGCAGTTTAACAAGATCTTAGAGCAAAACCCAAATGCATCCGTGATGTGATTGGCATCTCAAAGTTAGATCATCAGAATAAAACACACAGCTCTGAAATGCAATCAACATCACTCCAATTTCACATATACTTTTTAAAGGTATTAAGACTATTCGTTTCCATAATTACATGATGGAAAAAATTATAGGAATCTCTGTTCCAACTAGGTTTTCTCAGTAAGTTCTGGTTTCTAACTGCACATAAAATATTGAGAAATTTACAACTTTCTATCACTATCTAATATTTTGTCTAAGTGAGATAACTGTTAGGACAGACCAATACTTTGCTTTGGTCTTTGTGTCATGGCTAATCTAATCAAGCATTTTCTCTTTGCATAATCTAAGTTCAGCAATCCTCAAAGTGTGGTCTTCAACACCCTATCAGGGGATTCACAAGTTCAACACTATTTTCAAAACAACCCCAAGACGTCATTTGTTTTTTCCCTGTGTTGAAATTTGCTTTGATGGTGCAAAAGCGGTGTGAGTAATAAATACTGATGACTTCTCAGCATGGAGCATGACAGTGGTAACCAGGTTGTGCTTTGCACATTGCCTTTATTTTACTGATTCCTATGCTCTCAAAATACAAACAAAAAAACAGTTTCACCCAAGGATGTTCTTAATAAACCAAAACCTACCAATTAAAAAAAATTGTAACCTCTGAGCCTTTAAATTTCTCGGGTGATGCCACAGCAAGTACACTTCAGGGTTTCTGCTGCACTTCAAAAGCAGGAAAGCTCTTCCTGAAGTGTTTCATTCACAAGCTGAATTTGTCACTTGTTTGCTGAGGCAACACTTCTACTTGAAAGAAGGACTATGTCAGACACTAACTGTGGTGATTCAGTCTTGGGTGCTTGGCAGATATTTTCATGATAATGAACAAAGCAAGTACTGCAAGGAAAGTGGCTGACAGTATTTGTGGCCCGTGATAGAATTTGAGCTTTCTAGTGATGATGAGAATTTTGAAAACTTGTAACTCTCACCATAAGATTGGTACCTTCCAAACACCCAGAGACTTTTTTCTGACAAGACTGGTGGTGATGTAAATGAATGTGATTTGGGGGTATTAAAAGACCCTGATTTACAAAAGGCAGAGGGACTAGAGACCAAATTGCCAACATCCATTGGATCATCGAAAAAGCAAGAGAATTCCAGAAGAACATTTACTTCTGATTCATTGACTACATTAAAGCCTTTGTGTGGATCACAAGAAACTGTGGAAAATTATTAAAAAGATGGAAATATCAGACCACCTTAACTGCCTCCTGAAGCCTATATGCAGGTCAAGAAGCAACAGTTAAAACTGGACATGAAACAACAGACCGGTTCCAAATTGGGAAAGGAATACGTCAAGGCTGCATACTGTCACCTTGCTTATTTGACTTATATGCAGAATACATCATGAGAGGTGCCAGGCTGGATGTATCACAAGCTGGAATCAAGATTGCCTGGAGAAAGATCAACAATCTCAGATATACAGATGACACCACCCTCATGGCAGAAAGTGAAGAGGAACTAAAGAGCCCTTTAAGAAGGTGAAAGAAGAGAGTGAAAAAGCTGGCTTAAAACTCAACACTCAAAAAACTAAGATCATGGCATACAGTCCCATCACTTCAAGGCAAGTAGATGGGGAGAAATGGAAATGGAAACAGTGGTCGCTTTAAAAGACGCTTGCTCCTTGGAAGAAAAGCTAGGACAAACCTAGACTGTATTAAAAGGCAGAGACATCACTTTGCTGACAAAGGTCTGCATAGTCAAAGCTATAATTTTTCCAGTAGTCATGTACAGATGTGAGAGCTGCACCATAAAGAAGGCTGAGTGCTGAAGAATTGATGCTTTCGAGCTGTGGCAGTGCTGGAAAACTCTTGAGAGTCCCTTGGGCCACAAAGAGATCAAACCAGTCAATCCTGAATATTCACTGGAAGGACTGATGCTGAAGCTGAAGCTCTGTTACTCTGGCCACCTGATGTGAAGAGCCAGTTCACTGGAAAAGACCCTCATGCTGGGAAAGACTGAAGGTGGGAGAAGGTGGTGACAGAGGATGAGATGGTTGGATGGCATCACTGACTCAATGGACATGAGTTAGAGCAAACTCTGGGAGATAGTGAAGGACAGGGAAGCCTGGCGTGCTGCAGTCCATGGGGTTGTAAAGAGTCAGACACGACTTAGCAACTCAACAACAACTCAATGAAAAGTATCGCCATTTGGAAATCTGCATACCTCAGTTAAACAAGCTTTCTGAAATGACTGATACTGAATGTCACATGCATGGATCCAAGTTCATTCAAAGGGCAAGACAGGTCATTGAATTTTAAATCAGCAAGGGAGGAAAAATTCATTGAATTCCTAAGCTTCAAGAAACTGTCACATGCCGAGTTTTGGTGCAGTATCCGAGAAGAACACCCACAATCTGAAATGGCTATTAAAGTGCTCCTCCCTCAACCCTCCTACACTGTTGGTGGGAATATAAATTGGTGTAGCACTATGGAAAACAGTACAGAGGTTCCTCAGAAAGCTAGAGTTGCTATGCGTTCCAGCAATCCCACTCCTAGTCACTCAATCGTGTCTGACTCTTTGTGATCCCATGGACTGTAAGCCATGAGGCTCCTCTGTCCGTGGAATTTCCCAGACAAGAACAGTGAAGTGGGCTGTCGTTTCCTACTCCAGGGGATCTTCCTGGCCCGAGGATCTAACCCCCATCTCTTGTGTCTCCTACATTGGCAGGCAGATCCTTTACGACTGTGCCACCTGGGAAGCCCAAATATCCAGACAAAACTACAATTCAAAAAGACATGGGCACCCCAGTGTTCACTGTAGCACTGTTTACAACAGCCAGGACATGGAGACCACTTAAAAGTCCACTGACAGATGAATGGATCAAGGAGTGGTACACAGACCGAAGACGGTTACTCGGCCATAAAAAAGAATGGACTAACGCTACCTGCAGCAACACGGATGAACCTAGAGGTTACCACACTGAGTGAAGGAAGCCAGAGAAAGACACGTATCACGGTGTCATTCATAGATAGAAATCTAAAATATGACACAAGTGAACGTACCTGGGAAACAGACTCACAGCCACAGAGAACAGACGTGACAGGGGTGGGAGGGGGGTGGGAGAAGGAGGGATTGGGAATTTGGGGTAAGCAGATTCAAACTATTATATATAGGATGGATAAGCAACAATATGCTACTGTACAGCACAGGGACCTATATTCAATATCATATAATAAACAATATGGAAAAGAATATGAAAAAGAATGTATACATAAATTGCTGTATCACTGCGCTGCATGGGTGAAATTAACACATCATTGTAAATCAACTATGCTTCAAAAAAAGAAAATTTTAAAAAGCATACAATCTTAAAAAAACAAATTCCTCCCTCTTCCAACTAAACATCTTTATGAGAGTTTTTTTTCACATACTTTAAAAGCGCTTTGAAAAAAGGAAAACAATGCTACTCTGCTCACAATTTCCTTTTGTTTTGGAAAATATCTTTTTCCTAAACAATGTTTGTGGGATAGTATGTAATAGGTGGGTTATTATTATTTTAAATGAATTCTAGAATATCAATTATTTTTTCTGTTCTAATTTCTCCCATGACAAACATCAATAGATATAATCCACAGAAGCAGAAACTATTCAGATTCCTCGATTTTTGAGAAAGTATAAGGGCTCTAGAACCATGAGTCCAGCTTAAAGTTCACAAACCAGCCAAGGGCTGGGTGTGTGTGATTTTATGCACCCAGCTGGGGGAAGAGCAGGTACTAGACACGGTCAGCACACCTGTCTGTCTTCTCCTGGAGGAGAGCAATAACTCAGTCTTCCCCATTTTCACTACACTTCAAGTATGTCCAGTTCAAAGAGGGAAAGTACTGTGCATAAATCCTATTTTTAAAAACCTTTACTTCTGGGCTCAAAAAAAAAACAACAAAGTATGTACGAGAAGCCATTGTCAGATGCCCTGCTATTTCCAAACTCTGCTTAATACTATTTTCAAAGGAAATTCCTCTATAAAGACATACATAATACCATCCCTTCAAAGAGACCAGCAAACGCTCAAGTCCGACACGCATGAATAATAAACGATAGCCTCATATACAGTCACCAGCACAGAGGAGCGTGACACCCTAAAGATACCATGAAGATATTGTAAGACCACGAGGACTCTTCCGGCCACATCCACTCAGATCTCATACCGCAAAGAGGACCACTTCTCCTTATCTCCACAGGACCGCAGTTACAATAGCAAGGCAGGAGGCAGCTTCAAAGAGAAAAGCCTTGTGAGGATCAATTTGGTTTCCCAAGACGGCCAAGAGAATTCCAGAGTCTCATTTCTGGAGCTGCTTCGGAACAACCACTTGACCAGTGCGCATCCATGTGACCTGTGGCTGCCGCAGGGAGAAGGCACCCAGCAAACTGGATGTCTAACAGTGACTGAGGCAAAGGCAAAGCTGACGACACCTGATTCTGGACCGAGGCGTTACTGCGCCGGGGCAATTAACCTAAGACGCATCAGCAGAGAAGGCTGGTGAAGCGTCATGAGAGTGGCAGCACCCCTCATGCATCAAGGGGAGCGCGACACCTTAGGGTGAACCTCTCCAGTGCACACGCTGTCAGCATCCAACACGTGTGGGCTCAAGTCCAGCATAAGCTCAGCTCACAGGTTGATACGCATGCATGCTCAGTTGCTCAGCTATGTCTGACTCTTTGTGACTCCAGGACTACAGCCTGCTAGGATTCTCTGTCTGTAGTATTTCCCAGGCAAGAATACTGGAGTGGGTTGCCATTTCCTTCTCCAGGGGATCTTGCTGACCCAGGGATTGAACCCATGTGTCCTGCATATCCTGTACTGGCAGGCAGATTCTTTACCACTGAGCCACCTGGGAAGCATAGGTTAACATAATATACTAAATCAAAACAGAAACTTCCACAATGAATTATGAATATAATCTTTGTGCTTCTTGATTGTCTGTCTTGATTGACCTTGTATATTGAGCTTTACACTGCAAGACAGATTTTTCTCATTTTAAGTTAAATCGAATATTACTCAGTTGTAACCCATGCATGCTCAAACCTAGCCTTACAAAATGAATGTGTTGGATATGCAGGTCTCTTCCAGAGGCAAGCATGAATGAAAGTTCACCACAGTGAACTTCAAGGAGTCAGCGCCATTCCTGGCTCTACGAGTATTTTTATAATTAAATATGTCTTGAAACAACTGGACCAGTACTTAGATCTGACAAAGTCTGAGTTATGTAGAAATATTCGCCGTAATGATAATTAGATCTATCTGAACCTTTTTAAAACTCCGGATTCCTTGGGATGCATTTGCTAGAATGTGAAACAATTAAAGAAATAGACTTTTTAAAGACAGAAAGGCACACACAGTTGTCTTCCAAGGACACTAATGATCGCTATCTTCTTCTACCGTTTAAACCCAACATGGACAGAAAAATTCCCTCTTCAGTTTTTGCCCATCACAGAATTTCTTCTAATTTCAAAACTTTGACTAGGCCTGTCTAGAAAAAAAATGCCTTTTTGCCTCCCTGATGCATTGTTTGGGGAGTGATTCTGTTTTCCTAATGCTACTGCCCACCAAGGTGGTTTACAGTAATATAATCGGATTCATTTCAAATGAACAGTGGTCAATTCACTGATTAACATAGTTTTCTGGTTTTCTAAATTAAGAATATCTGCAGAAGACAGAGCTTCTCCAGGCCAGAGGATGGCCTCAAAGTAAGAGTGCCTGGGAGGCTCTGTCTGTTAGGGGTTGTGGACTGTTTAATCATCCCGGGTTCTGATTTCTCATCTTTAAAAATAAGGATAATAATAATTCTTGCTTCAAGAAATTGTTGTCATGATTAATTGAGATAATACATAAAGAACTTGCAAGAATCCCAAAGCCCTTAGTAAATGTTGGCTCTTACTGCTCATGTCTAATAAAAATACTGAAATATTTCCCCTGTGCTTTTACGTGGGCATTTCCAGAAGTATAGGTGTTGTCCCCACTGGAGGTAGCCATTCCAATACGATAAGCCATTGGAGGTGACTTGCAATGTTTTTTTTCACTTATCAGGATAGGGGAAAGAAACTGTCCTCTGAAAATGCATGACATTTTCTACTTTTTCTTCCCTTTCTTCCTTTTTCTTTTCTTTTTTTTTGGGGGCGGTCGTGGGGTGGGGGAGGCATGTGGAGGGTAGTCAGACATTTTTATTGCAAAACAGCGTCTGGAAAAGATGCAAAACAAAATTGCTAAAAATGCAAAGGAGAAAAATACGGGAGAAAAACAAAAGGCCCCCTTCCCCTTGCTTATTGAGTTCAAAGGCATAACAGGCAAGCACCCTGCAGCCAATGGGAAGCTACACTAATTTTAAAGCCATAAAACGCTATCAAGTGCCCTGCGGGGCAGGACTACACTGAAGCTTGTGGCACCTAAATAAGATATGGTTCATTTACTTCGCAGCTTAGCCTAATGTAATCATCAGCGGATTCTTAGCCTAGAGTTGTAACAGGCAAATAGCCGCTGCAGCAGAGGCGGCACTCCCAGCCATCGACGGGGACGCCGCTAGATTGCTGTTGATTAGAAAATTTTTCAGTTTTGACAAGCACTTAATGAACATAAATCGCACCTTGATTGGTTTCCATTTGGGGCCATGGGCACACCTGAGCAGAAGCCATCCTCTGAGTCTCCACCGCTCCCTTCCTCCCAACACCTTAGCAACCGGCCGGCAACCGGGTTAGAACCAGGGCAGCACACATTTATAAAGTCTAATGACGAAACCTCGTCTCTCGGCAGCAGGGAAAGAACATTCCCGCGCTCTCCCCCACGTCCGAGCCCTCCCCCCGAGAGTTCTCCACAGCAACTTGCTGCCAGGGAAGAAAATGGATGCATTTGATTTAGCTACCTTTGGTAAGGATTTCCAGCCACAATTAGTAACCCTCACAGGGCCCCAGTGGAAAACAGTGATACAGACTGAGTTGTTGCTGTCGTTTTACTTGCTAAAAAGATGTATCCAGCTCTTTTGCAACCCCGCTGACTGTAGCCTACCAGACTCCTCTGTCCACCGGATTTTTCAGGCAAGAATACTGGAGTGGGCTCCATTTCCTCCTTCAGGCGATCTCCCCGACCCAGGGATCAAACCTGCATCTCCTGCATTAGCAGGCAGATTCTTTACCACTGCACCACCTGGGAAGCCCTGCAGATTGGGTACAAGGATGAAATATGCTGTGTACTGATAAGGCAATGTCCCATGCATTCCTCTAGAAGCTTTACTAAAACTCACAAACGATTATAAAAACATATATATACATACTTTGTTTTTTTTTAAGCAAGAAGGCAGAAGAGTTTTTCGATGTAGAAAAAAAAAAGTAAGTTAGGTAGGCTCTACCCTATCTGATACCTTAATTTCTATAGAGACAGGAAGACTTTCTCTGATCTTGGGCTACTTACAGTCACTCTGTTCTCAACATCAAGACAATGTGTACTATGGTGAACCAGTGTTTTGGCCATTTTTTCCCCCTGTAAATCTAAACACTTTCAAACCCTGAGGGCTATATAAATAAAGGAGGAATTCCTTAGAGTAGACTTTGATAAAGAATCTAACATATTTGTGTATATGTAAAAGGTATGAGTTTTTCAATGGTCACTCTTGCCAACAATAGTTGTAGATATTCCTCGAAAATATTTATTCTACTGTGGTAGTGTCATTCCATAGGTCTGAAAGGCTTGATACACAGGAGAAATAATTTCTCATACTATCTGAAACTTGAATGAACGCCAGAAGTATTTCCCAGGCCACCCAAAGAACAGAGAGGGACAGCCTCCGTCACCTTCGGAGGGCATTTGCCAAACACAGAGAGCCCACGTGGACAGGGCTGAGTGGGTGTTTCACACTACATGGGTTCCAGACCATCATGCAGGTTATTGGGCCTCCAGAAGCCCCCTTGTTCATGAAGGGCCCAGCCAGTTTCTCTGCGGTATTTCTCCACCAGGGCCTTGGTTAATGCCGGGCATCTTTAAATTCAGCTATTCTCAACAGCTCTCCCACTTTGTAGTTTTTAACATTAAAACTTCAAGCTTCAAAGAGGTATCTGTACACCTATGAAACTCCAATACTGTGGCTACCTGATGTGAAAAGCGGACTCACTGGAGAAGACTCTGATGCTGGGAAAGATTGAAGGCAAAAGGAGGAAGCAGTGGCAGAGGATAAGATGGTTAGATAGCATCACAGACTCAGTGGACATGCATTTGAGCAAACTCCCGGGAGATCATGAACGACAGGGAAGCCTGGCGTGCCTGGAGTCCATGGGGGTCACAAAGAGCCAGACATGACTCAGCAACTGAACAACAGCAACATTCACAGTAGCCAAGGAGGGAAGGAAGCCAAGTGTTGACCCACAAATGAATGGACACACAGAATGTGGTGGGCACATTGGGGACTGGTTCCAGGACCCCCAGTGACAACAAAATCCACAGATGCTCAAGGCCCTTATATAAAATGGCATAGTATTTGCATATAACTTACACACATTGCTGTGCTTAGTTACTTTGTCATGTTCGACTCTTTGTGACCCCACGGACTGTAGTCCACCAGGCTCCTCCGTCTATGGGATTCTCCAGGCAAGAATACTGGAGTGGATTGCCATGCCCTCCTCCGGGGGATTGTCCCAACCCAGGGATCGAACCCAGGTCTCCTGCATTGCAGGCAGATTCTTTATCATCTGAGCCATCAGGGAAGCCCCTGTAACCTTTATCTTCCTGTAAATCATCTCTAGATTATTTCTAGTATCTAATATGATATAAATGCTATCTAAATAGTTGCTAGCGTGTGAGAAATTCAAGTTTTGCCTTTTGGAACTCTGGATTTTTTTTTCCCAGCTATTTTTGATCTGCACTTGGTTGAGTTGTGGGCTGTACATGCCAAATGGTATCGTATGTATACACAGCGGAATATTACTCAGCCTTAAAAAGGAGAGAAATGCTACAACATGGATGAACCTTGAAGGCAGGAGACTAAGTGAAAGCCCAGCCACAAAAAGACAAATACTACGTGATTCTCCTGACACGAGGTACTCAGGATAGTCAGATTCATAGACACAAAAAGTAGAAGGTGGCTGCCAGGGGCTGGGGGAGGGGGATTCAGAGTTAATGTTTAATAGGGGCAGTTTTAGTTTTGCAAGACGAAAACACCCCAGAGACGGATGGAGGGTGACTGTTGTACAGCATTATGAATTGCCTTCTCACTCCTGAACTATATGCAAAGAAGCTAAATTTTATGTTACGTGTGTAAGTGAAGTAAAAGTTAGTCACTCAGTCGTGTCCGACTCTTTGTGGCCGCATGGACTGTAGCCCACCAGGCTCCTCTGTCCATGAGATTCTCCAGACAAGAATACTGGAGTGGGTTGCCATGCTCTCCTCCTGGGGATCTTCCTGACCCAGGGATCAAACCTGAGTCTCTTGCATCTCCTGCACTGGCAGGAGGGTTCTTTCCCACTAGGGCCACCTGGGGGTTCCAGTACTGGGCTAAGATTCTGTGGCATCTGTATCACACCCTTGTGTGTGGGTTTTCTCCCGAGCCTGCTGCTGCTGCTAAGTCGCTTCAGTCATGTCCGACTCTGCGACCTCATAGACGGCAGCCCATCAGGCTCCCCCATCCCTGGGATTCTCTAGGCAAGAACACTGGAGTGGGTTGCCATTTCCTTCTCCAATGCATGAAAGTGAAAAGTGAAAGTGGAGTCGCTCAGTCGTGTCCGACCCTTAGTGACCACAAGGACTGCAGACTACCAGGCTCCTCCGGCCATGGGATTTTCCAGGTAAGAGTATTGGAGTGGGTTGTCATTGCCTTCTCTGCTCCCGACCCTGACATAAAGCTAATCTACCTTTGGGGGGTGTCTAAGCTGTGCAATGTGGGTGGTTTCCTCCATTCCAATCTCACCAGGATTTTTAAGGCAGAGCTAGGATTACTAAGCATAGGTTTGGAACCCAGGTCGTCTAGGAGCAAAGACTCGACATGAAGCCCCTGTGTGGCCCTGCACTCGGCCACGAGACCCCTCTGTGGTGGTGGCCTGCGTGCTGAGTCCACACGAGCCCTGGGCAGACAGGGCACAGGGCACAGTCCTCAGGAGGAGCCAGGGAGCACCTCCCACAGAGGACGGGCAGGAAGGTCCACCTGCACGATGGACATCAGACTGGAATGAAGCCAGACTGGAGAGGAATGTACAGACCGAGCACAGCTTCCGGCACCATGGCTTATTCATGGGCAGCAGGACCCTGTAACCATCCATCACGGGATGAAGCAGGCGGACTGCTGCAGTGCGATATGGCCAGGACACGCCAGACATCGTCTTCCCAGAAAGAAAGAGAGGCCTGTCTTCTTGGGGTTGGCGGTCTTCCTTGACTCAGAGTTTCCATATCTGGAAATCCAGGCTTGGATTCTGTCTGTCCAGCCTTACAGTCTGGCTTCTGCAACATTCTGGGGAGACCAAGGCAGAGTTCTTCCAAGTGTAACTCAATTCATCACCTCAAGAGATGGGGGTCCACCTTCATGGGCATGCAGCTGGCCAAAGGGATTCTCTGTGAATCCTCAATCATCCAGTAAAATGTCCTGATTTTATGCAAAGATGTGTTATTTTATTTATCTTATTTTTGGCCATGCCATGTGGCTTGTAGATTTTAGTTCCCCAACCAGGGAGTGAACCCGGGTCCTTAGCAAAGGAAGTGCAAAGTCCTAACCACTGGACTGCCAGGGAATTCCAAGGATTGTGTTATTTTAAATGACAGTTACCAGCAGCGGGTATGGGCAAGAGTTGCTCCTTTTACAGCAAAAGGTTACGTTCCTTTTTACCTTGAAATATTTCTTTTGAGAAGAACGCCTACTCTGGAAAGCATCTCACATCTTTTTGTTATTTTGGCATCCGTAAAAAAAAAAAAAAAGATTTTTTTACGCCCCCCCCCCATAATTTTGAAACTAGAAACTTGTTGAAATCAGCATTCTGATGACAATTCAGAGTCTGAGTCCGTGGGGGAGAAAAACAAAAAAATGTCAATGGCATACAGAAGCAAAGGCGGCGTGGAAATGGAACGTCTAAGCCACTTGATTAGGAAGGAAGGTCCTGTGAGAAGGAAGCGTCCGGTTCTGCAGGGCAGGAGGAAGTGACCACAGCCCAACGGCTTCTCACTTGGGCAGCACATGGATCGAGAAAGAAATACAGGAAGGAGGATTTCAAAACTGTGAGCACCTCGCGTATGCGTCGGTCAGCTGTGTCAGCCAGCCACTCGTGCGCAGGAGGAAGCCGGGAGAACTTTCCCAGTCAGGGCACCGTCGAGTCCTTGGCTGGACCTGCAGCCCCAAGTGAACGCTTACGGGTCCACTTAGGAATGCCCCCGTGCACAGCATTGGCAGCAGTTATTTCAGCCGCGCCCTGGACGGCAGCTCCCTCGACACGAAGATGAATGGGTGGCCGTGCTGAACTGTGCGGCCCCGAGGGTCCAAGTTCTTTCTCATTATCCCCTCCACTTTTCCATCAAGGTGCTCCCTAAGGGCTCACGTTCAAGTCCACAGAGAGCGAATCCAAGGGTCTCAGAAGTGGCGGCCCTTCACCCACCCAAGACCACGAACCAGCCAAGTGTTAGGAAACCTCGGGACACTCAGACGTGTCTCCTCCAAGAAGGTCAAGCACTTAGGACTTTTTAAAGGTCTATAGTTGCATAGGTCTTCAGAGAATAAAAAAAAATACAGACCACGGGGCCGCAGCAGAAGTCAACAGTTTGCTTTTTACCATTTCAGTCTTATTTACGTATTTAGGGTTGTCTGTGCAAAATGCCATGTGGAGATGAAAGAGCAGTGAAGCTGGTCAGTCCTGCAGTGCAGGTGACCGACTTGTCCCAGTTGCCTGGGGCTTCCTGCGTTTTGGCACCAAACGTCCTGCATCTTAGGAAAAGCCAGGGCAGTCGGACCCTCTACTCAGAGCGCCTACAAATCCAAAGCAGCTTCGTTACCTTGGCTGAGTTCCCCGCGTGCTATCTAAACTGCGTTCTAGGTTCTATTTAATAACAGCATCATTCTAGGTTCTATTTAATAACAGCATCAGTCTAGGTTCTATTTAATAACAGCAATCTTGAGAAAGAAAGATGAATCAAATCAAATCAACTGGTTTTGTTTTCTGAACCCAGTTTTTTGTCTTACCATGAGACTCATCCCACTCAGCAGCTCCAACCTTGGGGTGGGGGTGGGGGTCCGACTGACTCCAGGAGCCTCCATTTGCTAAGAGTTCATGGTGGCATTTTTGGAATGCCATACACACTCTAAAGAGTCTCAAGTGACCTTAAGAAGACAATACCACCACATCCCCTAAAGCGAACGGACTCTCTGGGTTTCCCAAGCAGATGCCATCCGGCCAGTTTCTCAGGGTCTACCTTAAAAGGCACGCTGAGGAGCAGCAGGGCCTGACCACGTGCAGAAGGGGAAGGACGCGTGAGCTGATGCTTCACGACAGGTTCCGCCACAGACCAGGGGCGCACGCACTCGGTTACGGAGGCAATGCCATGGGTGTGCCCCTGCCTCCGCACCCTGAAGCAATCATCCTGCAGTGCAAGAACCACCGATCTTTAGGAACCCCTAGGATGAAATCCACCATTACCTCTCCCGCCTGTGCTCACATCTCCCCCTCTCTACCTACATTGCAGGAGGTAGGGGGACCCCGCCAGGCCAAGCCACCCACAGCTGACAGCTCTCGAGCCTCTGGGGAAGGGCAGAGCAGGCCAGGGGGTGTCGCAGTGGGCGAAGGGTGGGGTTTGGGACTCCCCGGAGCGCAGGGAGAGCAAATATGAGGTCTGGAGGTATCGCTGGTATCAACTTGTAGGGAACGGTCTCCATCCGGGTAGGATCCACGTTTGGTCAGTTTTCCCTCTAATTCCCAGATGATCATGCCTACGATCTGGCCACGTGCTGGTAATTCTATTCCATTGCTCCGAGAGGGTCTCTTCCCCCTAGGAGGACCGTTTCGGGTTTTCAACGACAGAAAACACGCCCAGGGTAAAAAGGCTTCCTTCAACGACATCAAGCTGTGGTCAGGGAAGGTTCACGGACGCCTGTGCTGAATGAGTTCCAGAGTGGGACCGAGCTGTGTGTCAGAGGGACCAGGGATTTGAGGCTCTTAAATAATCAGTTGTAGGATGCATCTTGGGGTGAAACACAGAAAGACACGTCTGGGCAGACTCTGAGGGCTTGGAAAGAAGACGTGGTTGGGAAGAAGGGGAAACTGAGGCCATGGTGACCAGTTGGGAGCGATGTCATGGCGCCACCACCCGAGGCCCTGAGTATTCATCTTGGGCACGCGAGTTATGATGGGGCCTGGCCATCCAGGGAGGCCATCGACAGGAGCTTCCCTGGTAGCTGACCCACCCCGAGCACTCAGTAGGCTGGTTGGCCTCACGCCAAACCCACTGCCTGCTGCAAAGCTGAGGCTCTCTGGTTTCAGGGCTGGCAGCCTGTTTCTCAGGCCACGGTTTCTAAGAGCACGTTGCTCTGCTAGGCTCCCACAGGCGGGTGCACAGCGGGGTCAGGCACCCACTGCTCGCTTTGTCCAAAGGCCGGGTTTGTTTTCCACCCCACCAACCTGTGAGAGTCCTTTGGACTGCAAGGAGATCAAACCAGTCCATCCTAAAGGAAATTAACCCTGAATGCTCATTGCAAGGACTAATGCTGAAGCTGAAGCGCCAATACTTCGGCCACCTGATGCGAAGAACTGACTCATTAGATAAGACCCTGATGCTGGGAAAGACTGAGGGCAAAAGAAGGGGGCAGCAGAGGATGAGATGTTGGATGGCATCACCGACTAAATGGACACGAGTTTGAGCAAACTCTAGGAGATTGTGAAGGACGGGGAAGCCTGGCGTGCTGCAGTCCTTGGGGTTGCAGAGCTGGACACGACTGAGTGACTGAACAACAGCAGCAACAAACCCATGAGAGACACCTGCTGGGACTGAAACTTGTGCAAAGGATGATCTTTACATAAACACTTCCACGGACACCTGTGTAATAAGGAAACCGTATCTGTCCCTCAAGGATACAAATGACCACTTCTGGGAGATCTTTTCTTTTTTTTTTTAAAGGGCATCCAATGAAGACATTTAAAAAATACAAGAGCTGTGTGGAATTTTTTTTTTTTTTTTTTTTTTAGCAAGTTTAGGAAATGGTCAGCTTCCTGCTTCCAGAGCACCCGAAGTCAGCTAAAGGTAGAACCCAATGCTGCCGGAGCACCTTGTCCAAGCAGATGTCTGAGCAAACCACCATTGCTGGCAGCCTGGGGAGCTGGGAGGGGCGTGGGAGGCGATACGGCAAGGCGGGGGCAGGAGAGGCATGTGGGGTGGCCCTGTCCAGAAGCACTGGTCAGTGCGGTCATCTGGGGCTTCATTTTTTTTTTTGAATTCTATTTATTTATTTTTATTTTTGGCTGTCCTGGGTCTGCGCTGCTCTGCTCGGGGGTTCGCTAGTTGAGGCGAGCAGAGACTACTCTCTCGCTGTGGTGCCTAGGCGTCTCACTGCGGTGACGAATCTTGATGTGGAGCACTGTGAGTTTAAAGTGGCTAACACAGGCGCTGCCTAGATGAGCTCAGGTCAGATCAGGGGGCGTCCAGCCTTGCAGACCACGCTCCCTGAGTCAGGCCGCACCCTGCAGGTGACGCATCTGACTGCAGTATGAATCCAGCACGCTGGCTGTTTCAACATGACTTGATTTAGTCCTTTACTCTTGTTCTCATCTTCCTCGTATGCAAAAGGCCCCAGATTCTTGGCTTTAACAGGGCACCATGTCTGAGGTGACCAGTGGTGGAGTCAGAGTCCAGCCTGATGGAGCCCTGAGCAGCACATGTGTGCGCAGAAAATAAAATGTCCCAGCAGGAAGACAGCCCTAGGGCAACAGGAAAATGCTGGTTTTGAAGGGGCTGCTGGGGCTGCTGCAGGCCCACCTAACATCTGTTTGAATCCTACACTTGATGCATCTTAAGCCTAATTGCTCTCGACCCCCCAACCCCCCATTATCGGAGTATTAATTACCTGATTAGAATCCTGCCCTCATAAAAGCATGCCAGCTTCCTTTTTGATATATAAACCATCTCATCATCAAAAGTTAGGAGGGTACAGGGTAGCTGGAACAGATAGTCCATCAAGGACAACCACAACCTCTGTGGAAAACCACAACCTCTGTAGAAAACTCTGTCTGAAAATGTCAAGACTGTTTAGCCAGGTTCTTTCCCATGGCTCCCAGGGGAGTAACGGGTTGTAGGATCTGCTATTTTAGATCAGTGCAGGTCTCCTGCTCTGTAAGAGGTGGATGACGGACAGTATGGAAATCGGAAGCTACCAACTTGGACGAGAGTTGCCCAATACTGAACCACTTAGGTATTCAGCACAAGTGGCCAATGAACTTAGTGGTCTTTCTGCCATGATACATCTTACCTTGGAAGCAAGCGTTACAGTGTGACTGGTATCTGAGATCATTCGGTCCCATGCCCTTTTGAAATTTTCCAGATTCAAATACTTGGGCCATTCTCCACGATGTAGACCTTTGGGACCTAAATTAGCACCATATCTAAATGCTCCCTAATTTCTTATTAAGGGAAGTCAGGATTCTGCCCTTGGACATCCCCTTGGTACATCTTCCCATCTGGGACCATTGAACACATAGGACTAATTCAGCCACTGGGCATCTGTTATGTGGGTTCAGTCGCTCAGTCATGTCCGACTCCTTGTGACCCCCACGGACTGTAGCCCACTAGGCTCCTCTGCCCATGGGATACTGCAGGAAAGAATACTGCAGTGGGTTGCCATGCCCTCTTCCAGGGGATCTTCCTGAACCAGGGATTGAACCTACGTGTCCTGCATCTCCTGCACTGTAGGCAGATTCTTTGCCACTGAGCCACTGGGGAAGTCATACTGGGCCTCTGTGGTTCCCAACACCTTAGACTAGAACATTCCAGGCACCTGCCAAGAAATATACCTGGAACTCACAGCCCTCTAAAGGTCCACCCAAAGCTTGGCTGTGAAAACAAGAATCCACAAAGGATTACAATGAAAGTCATGACATCTCTCTGTGCTCAAGTAATTCAAATTCACCACTAGATTAAGCCACTTCCTTAGGGAACTGTCTACCTGCATCAATAACTGCAGCTCCCAGGAGACCCACATTAACTGAATCGCACTTTTTAAAATGACGATGGCTCTTGCCTGCCGTACAATTATAAATCCCCACTCTGCTACTTTACTATATTCCAATAATATCCATGCATGCATAGGAAAGAAAAAAAGAAAAGATGGCACTGAGGACCATCACAAGAAGCAGCCTATGTAGGAGAACTTTTGAAGAACTGATGGCAACCATATCAGGAAGAGGTAGAGATGAAAAGGGAGCATCAGCCCTCCTACAGGAATGTTCCAGCACCATCTTCTGTTGCCATCATCCTTCCCCCTTGGCAAGAAGCAGCCAACGCCCCTCTGAAGGGCTCAGCAGGTGACTGGGATGTGACTGGAGGGGCGTCACCCATCAGATGTCACTTTCTACAGGTCAGTGAGGCCAGCAAGGAGACTGTGACTGCATGTCTCCCTCTAAGGAACAAAGCAAACATGTCCATAATTAGGTTTTGCTCTCTGATGGGGTTTTTAAGAAGAACTATGCCTGGGAAAGGGCACCTCCCCGTTGATGGAGCAGCTTTGGAGAAAGAACCCAAGACCCACAAGGAGGCATGACAGTCGCAGGCAGGCCTCATGGGATAGTGTTAAGTCTCTGGTTTAGGCCACTGGTGAAGCAGCCTGACTCTATGTCCCAAATAACCCCAATAAATCAAGCACAAAGGAGTCTCCTCAGTCCAAGAAGAAGTGTATATCTCAAAAACCTACCTACTGGTGAAGCATGGAAAGCTTCCCCACCAACAGAAGGAACATGCAGAGGGGCCTAAAGACACACTTGCTTTTGAGCCTGGTTCAGAAAGGGGAAGCCCCTGCTGGAAGACCAGGGGGAAAAGGACAGTTCACCCCAGCCAGCAAATGACACGGTGAGGATACCATCTGTTACCGGTCCTACTGCAAAGGCTTTCAAAAAGGTAATTCCCCTTCCTGTTTGGAACCAGAGAATGTTGGGCTAACTCAGTTTCTGGGGATCAGTAGCTCCCGACCACTTAAGACTAGAACACAGCCATTCCAGGTACCTGCAAGGGACTATGAAAGTAGAAGTCACTCAGTCGTGTCCGACGCTTTGGGACCCCATGGACTATACGGTCCATGGGATTCTCCAGGCCAGAAAACTGGAGTGGCTAGCCATTCCCTTCTCCAGGGGATCTTTCCAACCCAGGGATCAAACCCAGGTCTCCCACACTGCAGGCAGATTCTTTACCAGCTGAGCCACCAGAGAAGCCCTGGAAGCAAATTCACTCCAGCCAGCAAGTCACACAGCGAGGATACCATTTGTTACTTATCCTATTGAAAAGGTTTTTTTTTTTAAAGGTAAATGTTCCTGAGAGTACGGCGGGGGGAAAAGCCAGAGGAGATGAACTGATACAGTCTTTCCTGGAATTTGGCAGTCCATACCCAGAGCCCATAGAAGCACACCCTCTTCAGCTCAGGAAGGCTATGGCTGGGAATGTGTCTGCAGGACGTGGATGTGGGCACAGAGGTGGCAAACGAGGATGCTGATCAGTGACTTACAATGGTAAAAATCATCGAGAAAGTGAGTCGGCTCGCCAAATGTCGGTTCAGTCAGCCGGGGGACATGTGCAGGACGAATGTTATATAACTATCCAGGTGGTGGCATAGAGGTGTGTTTGTTGACATGGGCAGGTGCCTGAGATCTGGCATTGTCTAGGAGAGCAGGAAACACGCCGTGTGCACAAGGGGGCTCCAGGCCAGTGGAAGGAAAAGGCATAGACTATAGAAACAGCTAGGAGGATACACCTCAAAATGTGAGCAGTCATGTTTCTTAGGGTGTATCTGGGAGAAGTACATTTTCTTTAGTATGTTTATCTTTAACTTCTCATTAATCACAGTGCAATTTTCAAAAAGTACTTAAAATTAAAAGCTTAACGTTCTGCTTAACACTGTGATATAGTCAAACAACCAGCTGTTACTATATATTCTAATCTACACATATACCTATGTGAAGGCAGATAAACATCATGCAGGGTTCATGGAATGTGTTGTGCTGAGAGAGCGATGACAACCGTCTTCAGGTTTTATCAAAGCTTTCCTAAAGAGCTCCCCATGGGTAGACTGTCTACATTTCTGCCAATGATGAAATTACGTGTCTTTTCCTCTATCTTATATCAATCACCAGGATAAGAGATGCTATTACACAGAGAAAACAAACCTGCCTTACAAACTGGCATACGTTCTTTGCAGACAGTAAAAACTGACTCTGACTCATGAGTTGCATTCAACTCTTGGTTTTGTTGTTCTCAGCTGCTCAAGCTGACCCTGCATTTCAATGCACCGTGAGTTCCCTACAAAACAACTGTCAAGTTGCAGACTTTCTAAGATGCAACTGTGTGTTCACATGTCCAGTCACGTTACTTATTCACGGGTCCGCGGTACATTGTCACACGTGTGGATCCTCTACAAGTGGTTGTGCTTTTGTGTACTTTACTGTGCAGTGCTGTAGAGAGGAGAGTAGTACAACATCTTTATTTTAAGCCCAGGATGTCTAGAAGGAAGCGTGAAAGCAGCTTGATGTAGCTGGTACTACTGAGAAGTACCAGCTGTTGTACTGTATTACTATGCTTTCCAAGGTACTGTACTGTAAGATTAAAAATGCTTTTCTTATTATTTTGTGTTTTTTATGTATTTCTTGGAGAAAAGTATTGTAAACCTATGATGCTCAGTCGTGTTCGACTCTTTGTGACCCCATGTACTGTAGCCCATCAGGTTCCTCTGCCCATGGAATTTTCCAAGCAAGAATACTGGAGTGGGTTGCCATTTCCTATTCCATGGGATCTTCCCAACCCAAATTGAACAAGCATCTCTTGCGTCTCCTGCATTCGCAGGCAGATTCTTTACTACCAGAGCCACCTGGGAAGCCCATAAACTTATTAGAGTACAGTACTATATGGTCAATTGTGTCAGCTGGGTATCTGAGCTAACTCTGTTGGACTTACGAACTACCTGGACTTGTGAATGCACTCTCGGAATGGGGCTTGTTCGTATGTAGACTTACTATAGTTGTTTCTTTTAGTCTAGATTTTCAGATAGATTTCTTTTTTCTCCTTTCTCTTTGACTACTTGCTCCTGTCTTTTTACTCTCATTTAAAATACTACTTTACTTAAAAAAAAAATAGAAAAGCAAAAAAAAAAAAAAAAAAGAACTATAAGAACACCACATAGACTGAAAATTAAGGGTTATTCTGTAAAAACAAAATTAGCTAAAAGAACACTGACATATAATATCAAAATAGAATTTAAGGCAAAATCCTTAATTTGGGAAAGAGGAAGACTACATACTATTAAAGGAATGCTCTATTAAGAAAGGAACTTTCATTCTGTTAGTATTATAATAAGATGTAAAATTCATAATATTATAAAATATTCATTTTGGTTTAAAAATAAATTTTACCAATTAAAAAAAGGAGAAATTGAAAATAAACTATGACTTTACCCTCCAGCAGAGCCGAAAGGCTTGACTGTGCACGGACCCCTCTGTGTCCCCACAGCCCAGTGCCTGCTGACCCTCCAGGGGAGCGACACTCACATGCAGACTCGGGTGGTAGGTCAGCACGCCGTTGTCACACAGGGTGACGTACTTCTTCTTCCATTCCTTGTTTAGCGATTTGCCACTGCGCTTCAGCAGCATGCCCTATAAGCGGAAAAGAAGCCGGGCGCAAATTAACATAGATCATAAAGTCCTGCGTACATTTTTTAAAAAGCGTAGGCACATAGGTAACTTTTAAATCGTTAAACTTCCATTTTTCCCTTTGCTGTCTTAAAATGGAAATGACACTTAGTTTTGGCTTGGTCATTCGGTTTTCCCCTTTCTTTTCCAAAATTATATATATATTATATACATATACACATTCAACCAATTTCCTTCTGTGTATGTGAGTGCAGAACTTAATATTGTGACATTAACAAGTGCTAAGATGTGCCACTGGTTCAACCAATATAAAACAAACCACTGTGATGTAATATATCACACCTTTTGCTATAACTAAGCTGTAAGCACATGGAGCTCCTAAAGGTATTAAAAAAGGAACGCAAATTTCCTTTTCTAAAACTAAGACACTAACCATATTCTTCCTTTACGATATTTACAAATAAGAACGTTTTATTTTACAGTTTTTCACTTCAGATCTTAATTTATTAAAAACGAAATTCCATTTGCAAACTTAGCAATGGCATTTAATAGATGAACTGTATATAATTTACTTTAATCCATTTTTAATGAAATCATATTAGAGCTTCTTAAAAACCATTCAACACTTGAAACCGACACACAAGTATATTTAATCCAGTCTTCCTTAGATGACTGATGAGAATTTGCTCTTGTTTTTACTACCAATTCCCAGCAAACCTTCTGTCTCATTTTTCGGCTTTCTCGAGTTAAGAAAACTGAAGGCAGCCTGAGCTCTGCCAGGCCCAGCACCTTGAGTCTGCAGTTTCTCTTTCCCTGTTGGGGCTTCAGGCCCTCCTGCAGCCGTGTGTGTGTTCTAAGCTGCTTCAGTCATGTTGAGCTGTGTGTGACCCCATGGACTGTGGCCCGCCGGGCTCCTCTGCCCATGGGATTCTCCAGGCAAGAGTACTGGAGTGGGCTGCTATTCCCTTCTCCAGGGGATCTTTGTGACCCAGGAAACGAACCCGGGTCTCCTGCATTGCAGGCAGATTATTTACCATCTGAGCCACCAGGGCCCCATGCCCTCCTAGTCAGTCAGTTTTAAACTTGAGCTTTCACATCTGGATTTGTCTAACTCCTGTCCACAGAAACGAAGGGGAACAGGAGAACCTCCTTCTTTGCTCTTCCTCTTGCTGCTCACTTATTAATGTGATCAGGACTTCCCTGGGGTCTGGTGGTTAAGAATCCGCCTTCCAAACCAGGGACGCGGGTCTGATCCTTGGTCGGGGAACTAAGATTCCACATGCCTTGGAGCAGCTGAGCACGTGTGCACCACAAAGAAGCCAGCGCGTTGGAACTGCTGAACCCACGCGCTCGAGAGCCTGTGCCCCACAGTAAGAGAAGCCTGCCCGCGTTCCGCGATGAGAGCCAGCATGGCCAAGACAAGAAGTCCGTGATCGTAAGGATGACTAGGAAAGCCAAAGACTAACGCGAGCTAATTCACCCAGATGGAGGCAGAAAGGACATGGTCAGTCTGAAACAGAGTCTGACAGGTGAGGAAGGTGAGGCATCCTGAGAATTTTTACCAGCCCCCATCCGCCTCCTGATTCTATCAACCAGGAACCAAAGTACCAGAAACAACCAAGAAGCCTTTTTTTTTTTTTTGCATGGACTGCAAAAGCCTATTGCATTTGTGACCTCATGGATTGTAGCACGCCAGGTTTCCCTGTCTTTCATCATCTCCTGGAGTTCACTCAAACTCATGTTCGTTGAGTCAGTTTCCCAATATTATGACATTGCTTTTTTATGGCCAAATTTTACAAATATAATGGATTAAAGAAAGCTGAGCACCAAAGAATTGATGCTTTTGAACTGTGCTGTTGGAGAAGACTCTTGAGAGTCCCTTGGACTGCAAGGAGATCCAACCAGTCCATCCTAAAGGAAATCAGTCCTGAAAATTCATTGGAAGGACTGATGTTGAAGCTGAAACTCCAATACTTTGGCCACATGATGCGAAGAGCTGACTCACTGGAAAAGCCCCTGATGCTGGGAAGGATTGAAGGCGGGAGGAGAAGGTGTTGATAGAGGATGAGATGGTGGGATGGCACCACCTACCCAATGGACATGAGTTTGGGTAGACTCCGGGAGTTGGTGATGGACAGGGAGGCCTGGTGTGCTGCAGTTCATGGGGTCGCAAAGAGTCGGACACGACTGAGCAACTGAACCGAACTGAACTGAGCCACCTGGGGACTCTGACCACAATGTTTATTGTTTCTGAGGGAAAACATTTCAGAGTTTGAGGCAACTTACAAGCAAACCTTTGGAAGATCATTTCTTTACAAGTTCTTATTTAAGTAAGCATGTGACAAAGCTGCAGGCCTGCATTTCTTGGAATCTAAACCGACATAAACCAGACAGGGCAGTGAGACCAGCAAAGTGAACCAGCTCCAGGGGAAAATGTTAGCTGCCGTTGGAGGTGATGCAGGTTTCAGGGCACAGTAAGAACTAGTGTGTGTGTGTGTGTGTGGGGGGGGGGAGTCCCTATTAGTGATAGTGAATTAGTGGCGATGAAAAAGCAACCACTTAACATCATTAAATGTCCCTCCCCAGTGGGATTTCTAAGATTTTAAAACTTAGCATAACAAAATACGACACAGGGACTTCCCTGGGGGCTCAGTGGTTAAGCATCCACCTGCCAACTCAGGGGACACAGGTTCATCCCCTGGTCTGGGCAGATCCCACCTGCCGCGGAGCAACGAAGCCCGTGCGCCGACAGTTACTGAGCCCACGCGCTAGATACCACATGCCACAGCTGCAGAAGCCCGTGTGCCTGGACTAACCCATGATCCCAAACCAGAGAAACCACCACCTCCAGGAGGAGCCTGCCCGCTGCAAAATAGAAAAAGCCCTGGAGCCCATAATACAGAGTGAAGTAAGCCAGAAAGAAAAACACCAATACAGTATACTAATGCATATATATGGAATTTGAAAGATGGTAACGATAACCCTATATGCGAGACAGAATAAGAGACACAGATGCATAGAACAGTCTTATGGACTCTGAGGGAGAAGGTGAGGGTGGGACGTTCTGGGAGAATAGCATTGAAACATGTATATTATCATATGTGAAACAGAACACCATTCCAGGTTTGATGCATGAGACAAATGCTCAGGGCTGGGGCAATGGGATGATCCAGAGGGATGGGATGGGGAGGGAGGTGGGAGGGGGGTTCAGGATGGGGAACACATGTAAACCCATGGCTGATTCATGTCAATGTATGGCAAAAACTACTACAATATTGTAAAGTAATTGGCCCCCAACTAAAATAAATAAATTTATTTAAAAAAAAAAAATAGAAAAAGCCGTGAGCAGCAACAAAGACCCGCCACAGCCAAATAAATAAAATTCTATATATTTTTAAAAAGGCAAATAAAATTATATATATGTGTATACACACACACACATATAAACAAATTCTTCAGTAGGCTCACATTTTCCCAGCTTCCATTTCAGATGGATTTCCAGCAATAACAGGGGCCGGGGTTACTGTGTGTCATCATTGGCTAAGAGCTGCCCTGGGGTTTCAGAAAGCCTTTTTTTTTTTTTTTTAAAGATATTTTACTATTTTTATTCATTTATTTATTTGGCTGTGCCAGGTCTCAACTGCAGCATGTGGGATCTGGTTCCCTGACCAGGGATTGAACCTGGCCCCCTGCATTGGGAGTGCAGAGTCTTAGCCAGTGGACCACCAGGGAGGTCCTCCTCAGGAAGCTTTTCCTTTCTTCCTCAAATGAAAGAGGCCGAAGGTCCCACTCCGGGGCTCCATGAAGACTGACACAGAGAAGTCCTCAGGCCATCTTCGGGGCACTTTCAGGAGCAAGTCCTGCACTGTCCAGTGAAGGGAATTAACTCATTTCTTGAGGGAATAAAGGGAAAATTTACCAGGAGGCCAAGTGAAGAGGGGACCTCATAGTTTTCTGGGGACTTTAATCAGGCGATTTGTTGGGTGCTAGGAAAACAATGTCTTGCTTAAAAAAAAAAAAAAATCCGAATCTTTACATTCTTAAATAAATTCTGTGGTTCACCCCAGAGGATTATCTCTGATTACCTGCACTACTGAAACGCTGCAGAATTCAGTGGGCCTGAAGACCACCCTGGCATGCTCGGAGCCTTATTTCTGTTCTTTGGCCTTGGCCCCAGCTAGGTTTATCATCCCCCCCGTCAGACACCAGGTGGGGACTGAACCGAGTGGCTGCCGGGCTCTACACACCACACGTACACATGTCAGGGCTGCCCGGATGCCAGTCTGGGCAGAAGTGGACCAGGTAAGGTGCACATTTCTTTAAGCGGCCTGAGCACGTGCTGATGTGTTTCTAAGCATCGCCACGTTCTCTCGCTCACTCATCCTCCATCAGCAGCAGGGCAGGGGTAGCTGCTATCATGGCTCCCTTGGTGCGGACATGAACTCTGACCATGGAGGTGAGGGCGCTCGTTAGCTGATCAGAAGTGATGGGACTAGCCACTCTGCCCTCTCCACTCCTGCCGTTAGCACTGCGGTTGAGTCTACCAGTGTCCCTGCCATGGCTCAGCCTAAAGCCTTCAGTCCCAAAGCACCAGCTCCTTCTCTCCCAGCACAAATCCCCAACCCAAGAGCGGTGGTCATCCAGGATCCTGGCAGCCACTCAGGTCCGATTCCTCTTCTGAGGGGTGGTGGCCGATCGGTACTGGTATTTCATATTTACCCAGTGAAAGAAATGACAAGCACCCTTCTAATAAGAACAGATTCAAATGTGTCCCCTAAAATCTACTGCACATGGATCCAGAGGAAGGGGTTTCTGTTTGCTAAATCTTAAGAGTACCCTGAGAATGTCCTAAATGCTGAGTGTCCTTGAGAGAGGGGAGACCACGATAAGGATTTATGGAAGCATATCTCAAGGCTACTAAAAAATTCCAGGAAGGGGTGGTCAGGGGTGTTTTGAGTGGAGAAGGTCAGATCTCCTGATGGAGTGAAGAGGTTCAGTTCAGTTCAGTTCAGTTCAGTCGCTCATTCGTGTCCGACTCTTTGCGACCCCATGAATTGCAGCACGCCAGGCCTCTCTGTCCATCACCAACTCCCGGAGTCTACCCAAACCTATGTCCATCAAGTTGGTGATGCCATCCAACCATCTCATCCTCTGTCGTCCCCTTCTCCTCCTGCCCCCAATCCTACCCAGCATTAGAGTCTTTTCCGATGAGTCAATTCTTCGCATGAGGTGGCCAAAGTATTGGAGTCTCAGCTTCAACATCAGCCCTTCCAATGAACACCCAGGATTGATCTCCTTTAGGATGTATTGACTGGATCTCCTTGCAGTCCAAGGGACTCTCAAGAGTCTTCTCCAACAGCACAGTTCAAAAGCATCAATTCTGCGGCGCTCAGCTTTCTTCACCGTCCAACTCTCACATCCATACATGACCAATGGAAAAACCATAGCCTTGACTAGATGGACTTTTGTTGGCAAAGTAATGTCTCTGCTTTTAAATATGCTATCTAGGTTGGCCATAACCTTCCTTCCAAAGAGTAAGCGTCTTTTAATTTCATGGCTGCAGTCACCATCAGCAGTGATTTTGGAGCCCCCCAAAATAAAGTCTGACACTGTTTCCACTGTTTTCCCATCTATTTCCCATGAAGTGATGGGACCAGATGCCATGATCTTAGTTTTCTGAACGTTGAGCTTTAAGCCAACTTTTTCACTCTCCTCTTTCAGTGACACCCAGTGAGGCCAGCATTCCAGGAACGGCCTCCCTGAACTGTGCAGGGAACGCAAAGTTTGTGTCTACGTTTCCAGATCTCCTGATGAGTCAAGAGAAAAAGAAAAACTGGAGCTTTAGGGACAGCTCCTTATTTTAGAATGTCGACAGGATTATACACCATCCGCGTATAAGTCAGGCCAAACCCAGCACATGCGCAGGTCAGACGCAGGCACCTCTGTGTTTGTGACCTCATGCCAAGAGTCAGCAGAAGGCAGCAGTGGAGTCTGGACCAAGGCACTGGACTCACAGCTGGGCCACGTGGGACCTCCATCCTATCACCCAGACAACGGCCATCCACGGCCTTTAACTTCCTGGGAGTCCTGGATTAATGCCCACAGCTCTGGAAGTCAGGGTCCACTTCTGCACCCATACGTGTGAACCTTTAGAAAAGGTCAGCCGCAATACCAGGAGAAACCAGCACGCTCGGTAGTCTCTCCATAAATAGTAAAGAGAGCCCCATCCTGAAAAACATGATGGGAGGTGAGCTCTTTGATGAATTACGGTAGGAAGCTAGGGCTTCGGACGCAGCAGGCAGGATGAACTTGTGTAATCAGAGGTTCAATTGGGCTTCAAATGAGGAGACTCAGGAAACAGCTTCAGTGGCTTCAAGACGTGTTTCCTGTTGCTTCTATTTTTTTTTTTCTTAAATTAATTCTGAACACTGATTTTTTAAAAGAGTAATTTGTATCAAGTGGGAATCATAGAATAGCAGAATCTCAAGAGGCTCTGAAAGTTGAACCATTGAGTCCCGAATCTGCTAGATGAGCTTTTGTGCAGGATCCCTGCCTGGGCCACCCTGCTTGAGGATCCCTGGGGACAGTGAACCCATGGGTTTAGATCCCTCGAGCTTCCCAAGCAGGAGTCCACTGCTGAGCAGAGACGGCATGGAGGGGCGGGGGGGCGGGGTTGGTCTGTAAGTCTGGAGTGGAGTCTGTCCCAGCATACCCTGACTTCGAGGGGCCAAGGCTAGTTGCTGCAAAGGTCCAGTAAGATATCACACAGCTACATAGCCAAGCCTGGTCTTAGCCCCCAACTCCTCTGGAAGCAAAAGGTTCCAGTGCTCTGATACGGTGTGTCTCTCCTCTGAACACAGTCAGGATCCCCCAAAGTGCCAAAGGGGGAGAACCCATCGCCTCCTTTTAGGACAAACTTCTACCAATGAACCACGATGCTCAAACCTGCCAGGAGGCCCTTCACTGCATCTGGCTGAGCCCCTAGACTGGGTCCCTTGTGCTTCTGCCTTCCCGAACTCACACACTTTCTACTCTAGGAGTCAAGGAAAAGGAAAACCCTAAAAATAGTTCATTTTAAACTTTTGAAGGACGTGAAGCCGTGATCCCACCAACTAGAAGATGACAGAGGCCGGAAGGCGCTGAGACACACGGGCGGGCAGCCCCCATCGGCGAGCGTAGACGGTCCTGCTGATTCTAAGTCCCTTTGATCCTATGTGACCCAGGGCAAAACTGCATGGTGGAATGTCAAAATGTATATTCGGTCTATATTTCAGATGCCACTTTTGTACATGTAAAAACGATTTCCTGCTTCAGACTGTTTCTCACTGACCATCTATCCCAGTATAGACGTCAATTATGGTTAATGTTTTATTTGACTCCTGTATGGCTTATGTGTCTGTTTTAAAAAAAATTTATCTCGAAACAATATTGGGCTCATTGTGAGCCAGATGCTGCTTTAAGAGCCTCACAAGTTAAGAATTAGCCCCCTCGAAAGCTTATGACCACCTGCTGAGAAGTACTCTGATTATCCCCATTTTACAGACGAGGCCACTGAGGCACACAGAGGGTATGTAGCTTACCCAGCACACACAGCCAGCTTGGTAGCTGATCTCAAGATAACTCCCATTTGCACCAGGCTTCGTGTTATTCCTGCTGCTGCTAAGTCACTTCAGTCGTGCCTGACTCTGTGCGTCCTGCCCCTGTGTAAATCATCCCACACTGACTGGGGGATGCCTGAGACTCATTTTACCCAGAAGCAGCTGAAGTGATGCTCCCTACATTGGGTTTAAATCTAAAGAAATTCTGACAGCTTCTGCTTTGGGGAGCTCTGACCAAGAAGCCATGCTCTGCTCTGTCCATAGTCCAGAGCCACAGAATTATGAGAAATAATAACCGTTTTTTTCAAATCATTAAGTTTTGGGCTTCCCTGGTAGCTTAGATCGTAAGGAATCTGCCTGCAATGTAGGAGACCTGGGTTCGATCCCTGGGTTGGAGAAGATCCCCCGGAGGAGGAAATGGCTACCCACTCCAGTATTCTTGCCTGGAGAATGCCATGGCTAGCAGAGCCTGGCAGGTTACAGTCCATGGGGTCCCAAAGAGTCGGACACGACTGAGTGACTGACTCACTCAAGTTTTGGAGGACAGTACTATGCACACGAAGAAGTGACGCTGCTCAGTCACGTCTGACTCTTCGCGATCCCATGGACTGCAGCCTACCAGGCTCCTCCGTCCATGGAATTTTCCAGGCAAGAGTACTGGAGTAGGTAGCCATTTCCTCCTCCAGGGGATCTTCCCAACCAAGGGATTGAACCCAGGTCTCCTGCATTGCAGGCAGACACTTTACCGTCTGAGCTACCAGGGAAGCCCTATGCAGAAACACATTAGAAAAACAGAATCTGGCACTTCAGTTCAAAAACACGTAGTACTGGCTTGGAACCAGGCAGCAGGCTGAGGCTGGTGGGATGAAGTAGCTGGAAGGACCGTGAGGAAGATACTCCCTAAGGCTGGAGAAAGGGGGCTGACTTGTGCACTGGCAGGATAGACAGCTAGCAGACCTGCTCCCTGCAGGAAGGTGCAGCATAGCCAGGGTGCCCAGTGAACTCCTGGATGGACCTGGCCAAGAGCAGAATGCCAAACACACTACCTGCTCAGGTGAATTTGGGAGGAGAAGAGGAATTCAAGGTAGTTTTCAAGCAGACTTAGAAAAAATAGTTCTGACTTCAAAACCTTGCTGGACCAGACCATGAGAAAAACAGTTTCTCAGTCCCAGCTTCTTCTCTAGCAGAAACCTCTGAGAATAAGAACTGGCCTCAGATCAAAGACCGAACCAAAGAACGCTAGGAATGAAAAGTGAATTGTTAATTGCTAATTCGTGTCTGACTCTTTGCAACCCCATGGACTGTAGCCCGCCAGGTTCCTCTGCCCATGGGATTCTCCAGGCAAGAATACTGGAGTGGGTTGCCATTCCCTTCTCCAGCGGATCTTCTGACCCAGGGATCGAACCAAGGTCTCCCGCATTGCAGGCAGATTCTTTACCATCTGAGCCACCAGGGAAGCCCTGAATGCCAAGAGATGTGATTTAAACATACAGACACCACCAGGGTGTGTCATTCAGACCTGCTTCTTGAGAACTCAGAAACATTTAAGGTAGGCCCTTCATGTTAGAGAAGGCTTATGGATTAGAGACAGGGATGTGTAGATTGGCCTTTGTCTAATGGACAAAATTTGTAATTTGATACAAAAAGACACCCTTGAGGGTTTTTTTTTTTAAGGAATTACACCACTTTGGGCTAAAAAAGCACAGAGAAGGTTCAAAATGAAAAGAGATTCTGGGCTTTCAACCCAAGTACAGCAGGAAGCAGGCTGAGGAAGCTACGTAGCTATGAACACAGGCCACTTGTTATGGAGGAGGAAGGTCGACTCAGACAGAGAGACCAGGACCAAGGAGGATGCCACAGGGAGCATAATATCCCCTTGCCCAGAGAAGGGTGGATTGGCAACAGGTGCCCGGCTGGGTTCAGAACTGCTGGGGACCAGAAACAGCTATAGGTGTCCTGTCCCTCTCTTACTTTTGGGAATAAGGTATCAGCTGTGGTTCTCCTGTCCGTGTCAGCACTGTGTGAGTGTGCACGGGTGTAACATAACATCTCTTGAGTACCTGGTCTTCACAGATGGAAAGGATTCTATCCCAGGAGACTCATCTACATGCACGCCTGACGTGGATGACAATCTTGGATGGAAGCCTGAGGCCATACGGAATGAGACTCTGTGAATCAGGGTGAGGGTGTTTTGCAGGTGTAAGGGTAGACTGAAGTAGTCAGTCTCCAAAGATGACCCTCAAACACCCAGCTCACTGTGTCGTACTGGGACCCCAGACTCAATTTAGCCAACCGAATGTGCCAGAAGTGATGCTGTTATTCTGGCGAAAGCCCGAAGGAGGCCTAGTGAGCTCCTGCTTTTAGGCCGTTGGGAGCCCTGGCATCCTTAAAAGAAATTGGACCATATTGCTAGGGAGACAGTGAGAAGGCAGAGACCCTGAGACCACACAGGGGAGAATGTGGGTCTCAAATATGGGACAATCGTCACTGACCAGTAGGCATCAACCCCCTGCCATAGAAGCCACGTCTGCTGAAGCACCAGATACGAGTGAGGGAATCACCCTGGACGTCCCAGCCCTAAAAGGCATTTTGTGGGCAGAGATGAGCTGTCTCCAACATCCCTGGTCCAGATTCCTGACCCACAGAGTCATGAGCAATAAGAAAATGGCTACTGCTTTAAACCACCCTGATGTGACTTAATTCCTGGCAGTAGATAACCATCACGGCACAAGAGCCAGGAGCAGTAGTCTGTTCTCAAAACCGGACGCAATGCCATCTCCCTGTCAATCATTTCACCCTCCAGACCAACTGCAAAGCTTTAACATCTTTGGCCTGTTTGCACAGCAAGAAATTTATGGGCTTCGTCTCATTTCAAATATTCCTCTTCTCTTACTTGGAAATGGCAAATGCTGATCTAATTGTTACCATTTTGTTCTTTGATGGCCCAGAAAGGCTGATTTTTTAATGACCTACAACAAAAATATCAGACTCCAGGCAGGCATTTCTTGCTTTCTTGGCTCAAGGACCGTTTTCTATGATGGAGCAAAGAGTAGAATTGTCTTTTCGGCTGCAATCTCTTTATTAGTCGTGTGTAGTCTCTGCCTGGTCCCAAGAGGTCATTGAAAGCCAAAAGCAATGTTAAGTGTACAAGCTTTAAATAACTTACAAAGTTAATGTAATGAATGTAAGTGGCGTCTGAAATCCATCACTCAGTGCCGGTTGCAGCCCCAAGCTGTGATAAAACACCACTCATAAATTTATATTAAAACTCTGCTCGATAGCAATTATTTACCAACAAAGATTTACTGACTGCGTTCGAGGCTGGGGGTCTTAAGCAGGCAAATCAGTCTTTGTTTTGAGTCGTGGGGACCGGTGGCCTTGGTGCCCGCCAGCCCAGAGAGCATCACGACACCAGGTGAACATTTAATGGCCAGGGACCTACGAGGCAAGGGAGGACCAGCCCGCCGCGGGCTGAGCCACAGAAAGATCAGACCATCAACAGACACATCCACGAAGCGCTGATCTTCGCTCAGAGGCAGCATTTCTCATCTGCTTTAACAGCCACTGGAGGCCACACACGCATTTGACTGAAAGCAAAGGAGAGTCCGAGTGTGATATAAATTGAATTATCCCGCTGCACCGGAGGGGGTGCGACAGCTCCCTAATTATCAAGTTTAAAAAGGTGGTAGTTTTTCCAGGGTTTGAATCCATCCACACAAATTCAGAAATGTTTTGTATTGCTCCTTCTAAAACAAGAAGTGCTGTTTGCACCCTTCTTTGGTTCTGTAAGGGACACCTGTTAAGGGGGCCTCAGTGTCATGACGATTCTCGTTCTTAGTACTTTTGAGTAGATTCTCCTGATAGCAGTTCACGGTTTCCATGAATTTCTAAAATATCACAGAGAAAAGCTGGTATCTTTACAAGAGTCAAAGAGTATGATCGCCAATCACTTAAGTTTCATATTTGCATTCAGTACTTTTACTCTCATCAAGATTTTTCCCGTAAAATGTATTAAACTTGTCTATTTGTGCCTTAGACAGCAGGAGATCAAACCAATCAATCCTAAAGGAAATCATTGGAAGAACTGACGTTGAAGCTGAAGCTCCAATACTTTGGCCACCTGATGTGCAGAGATGACTCACTGGAAAAGACCCTGATGCTGGGAAAGACTGAAGGCAGGAGGCAAAAGGGACGATGGAGGATGAGATGGTTGGAAGGCATCACCAATTCGATGGACATGAGTTTGAGTAAGCTCTGGGAGACAGTGAAGGACAGGGAAGCCTGGTGTGCTGCAGTCCATGGGGTTGCAAACAGTTGTACACGACTGAGTGACTGAACAACAACAAAAACAACAACAATTTGTGCTTAGCTGACTTAAAAATAAACTAGAAAAACGCATTTGGGTGAGTGATACATTTCATCACTAGAAACTGGGGAAGCAGAGGGATCAAACGATCATACGAGGGACAGGGACATTCTTCTCCCTGGTCAGGGGCTCCTGAAGAAGCCCCCCCCCCAATCTGGTGTCACTTCCCACTGTCTCCCCACAATAGCCCGCTTTTCCAGAACAGAACTTCACTCTCCATCCATCCTGCTCCTGCTCTCTCATTATGCCAAGCTGTCCTTTGCAGGTAACAAATACACACTTTAGAGAAACATGCCTGGGCCCAAAGGAGTGGAAATTCATGCACAGAAGTATCTGTTGCAGGGGTGGAGTCTGCACCCTCCTCCGCTCGCATCCCTCCATCACTTACACACTGGACCGAGCTGACAATGCAAACTCCCTGTTAGGAGAGTTGGATGTAAAAACCTGAGCTTCGGGCTCATTCCTGTTTCAACAGGAATCTCAAAGCCAGTGCACCCTACAGAGACTGTTCGCACTGGGAATCCTGAAGGACTGGGGCTGACAAAGTCTGTCCTGTGAGCCAAATCTACCTTCTGCCTCTTTTCTGTAAATAAAGTTTCATCAGAACGTGGTCATGTCCGTCCTTACGTATGGCTGCTTTACACAGCACAGTACATCTCATGAGTTGCAAGAAGGACTATATGACTTGCAAAGCCTAAAATACTCTCTGGCCCTGGAACCACACAGAAGCCATCAGCAGCCACTGACTTAATTTAAAATTGGTACATCCTGCTCTTTCTCCCCTAGTTTCCATTTCGCATCCTCCCCTTACTCCTTGCCATCCTGGGGAAGACTCCATTACACTCTTATGGAAACTGGGCTCTGGGCTTCCATAACCTCTACTGAAACAAGCATCACCTGGCCCCTTAGACAGTGGCTGTTCTGGGCTGAATTACAGCTTCCCTGATTTTGATGCTGAAGTCCTAAGCCCAGTACCTCGAATGTGACTGCATTTGGTGACAGGGCCTTTTAAGAGACTGTGATTAATGAGGCCTTTAGGATGGGTCCTAACCCCGTGTGACTGGTGTCCTTACGGGAGGAGATTCAAACACGGACACCCACAAAGTGAAACTGGTGTGAAGATGGGGGGAGAAGGCGGCCAGCAACAAGCCAGGGAGAGAGGCCTCGGAAGGAAGACATCACCTTGACCTCAGACTTCCAGGCTTTAGGACTGTGAGAAAATGAATGACTCTTTTTAAGCCCCCTAGTCCATGGGACTGGAACCAAGCAGGACCTGTCGGGGCCTCCCCAGGACGATGCCCCACGCACTGCCCTCCACCCTCACATGTCCTCTGCTTGCCCCTTGTCCATAGGAAAACTTTAATACAAGTTTTAAATACATTTAATCAGAGAAGGGAAAAAAACTGCTGAAAGAAAACAGTCAAGCAAGACAAAATAGCAAATACTTTGGCCATTAAACAAAGTCAAGGAGCTTCAGTTCCTCCTCAGGGGTTACAGGTAACAGTATTCTGCACTATGTCCTCTCAGCTGTTTGGAGGATACTGAGACCCCCACCAGGTGGGAGAAGTTAACTGCACGCTGCCCACAAGCATGGACACCACAGACTGGTTGCAACCAGAAGGCTAATGATGCTGATTCCCGATTACCTCGTTACCAACCAATCAGAGGACTGTCCACACACCCCACACCCCCTCCCCGACCCTGACTTTAAAAGCCTGTCCATGAAGGCCATCAGTGAATTTGGGTCTTCTGAGCACTAGCTGCCTGGACTCCTTGCTTGGCGCCTGCAGGAACCCCTACTTTCCTTCACCACGACCCTGTGTCCATCGATTGGATTCACTACGGGCAAGTGGACCCAAGTTTGGTTCTGCAGCAGTACTTTGTTACAGCGGCCCTGAAAGACTAGCGCAGTGGTGAGCAGACAGGTTGTGAGCTGCTGCAGAAAAGAGAAATGGTCGGGTCCACCAGTGGCCAGCACAGCAGATGGTACAGCCTGGATCACCATGCATGCCCTGCAGGTCCCCACAACAGACAGCATTTTCAGCTCTCATATCCCAGCTCACTGGAGGCTCACTTTTCATTCCCAACAGGCCGTGTTCCCTGGAGTGTCTATGAGGCACCTCAAACCCAGCATACCCCAACAGACTGGGAATTCTGGGGAGCCAACTCTCTGTGATTTTACACAGGTTAGCCCTACATAATCACCCCAATTTACAGATATTCCTAGTTACATAACAGCTCCAAAACTCAGAATGTCTCCATATATCAAAGCAATCCATCAAAAAACCTGAAACCAAAAATAAAAAGGCAGGGAGGGTGTAAAACCCCATCACTCAATTAAAATGCCATCCAATCCAATCAGGATGAGTGACCCACATATGAGAGGTTTAACAAGGAAAAAGCAAGTGTGACAAAAATGAGAAGACTACATACACTGTTAATCAAAACAGCCTTTGGCTCTAGGTGTAGAAAACACTCTTAAGTGAAGGAAGAAAACCAGTAATAACCGTTCATTGTATGAAAGAAAATAACCTCAATTAACTGGCTTCCCCAGATCCACCTCAAATGGAAAAAGATTCTAGCAAACTCACACACGTGAGGCTTGGAGGTCAGTGTTGGTAAAAGGAGACGGACTGACTGGACCAGGAACCGCGAGCTTTGCCCCGACTCCATTTTAACTTTCCACCCAGTTTAGAGTGTTTCCATAGAAACAGCAGGAGGCCCATCTTAGCTGAGCTCATTTTTTGGAATAGCGATGTCTGCCTCCAAGCCCCCCATCCACAGGCTCTATTAAACCACAAACGGGGGAGGCTCCGCTCCAGCCTGTGGAGAGAGGTGGGGGTGGGGGCCAAGGGACCCGGCGAGGATTGGGGATCTCTAACCAGCCCCTCTTCTCGTGATGCCCTCCCCTCTCTGGTTAGTAATATTTCTGTCATTCTGCCAGGTTGTAGGGTACAAAGGGTTCCACTTTAATTGAGCTGTCAGCATCTCCGGCAATCCTATAAAGCCCCGATTATGCACGGCGGGGTTAGTGACACACTTGTTATTGTGGATGCCCTATTTGCGAAACCCAAGCCTGCACCACGCGCGGGTCAGCTCACCCGCACGACCTTCCTGTCATTAGCCGCGCCGATTCCTACCTCACCGCTGAGAAAATCACACGGCGCGGCTTCAAAGCGCCGGCCGGGACTGGATTCGACCAGGAGCTAATCACCCACAAATCCAGCTCAAATGGCAATAATTGGCTAAACTGCTCCCCTCTCCAGAGCTCAGCAGTAATTTGGGATAATAAAGAAAAGAATTATTCAGCCAACTGCCCTGGAATGGATGCCTTGTGACCGACACACTTCACATTTTAATAATGATGGACACAAAATCCAATTTAATTCCATGTTAACTGAATAACAAAATGGAGAACAATGATAGAGAAGGGAAAAAAGTTTGTTGGGTTTTTTCACCCCCTTTTTAAAAGCCACGCTGACCTGAGGAATGCTGAAGAGATGTGTACTTCAGGTTAATTATGGCTGAATATGAAGTCCCAGCAAGAACCAAATGAATTCTTTTAACAGGGGCAGGAAAAAACAACAATGAGGCTATTATATATTGGAATAATTTAAAACAAGAACCAAAAACAGCTCTCACGTCGAAAGAAAACAAAGGAAGAAAAAACCTATTCCCACCGGGATGGACAGACCCTTCTTGATTTTTCCAGTTAACGTTATCTCTTGACCGCCTTGTTTTCCTTCCCTCTTACCCTGCTTCCGTCTGGCACCAGGGTTTCGGCAGCTATGATGAGAACTTCAGCCAGGGGGTACCTCTGCGGCTGCCCCTTGACATTGACCACTGTCCAGGGGCCCCAAGGGTGCGTGGCTGAACAGGGTCGCTCCATCACCATGCTCCATCCTGGGCTGGTCCCGTCCTCCCACCCAGACCACCCCTGGAGGCGAGAACCACAAACAAAACCACAGGCTGGAGAGGGACTCCGCTAGCTCAGAGTAGGTGAGGTTGTTTTTTTCTTTTTTTTTCATGAAAGAAAATCAAACTGAATTCAGTCTCCCGATTTGGAAGCCAGGACACCCCGGTGTCCAGACCAGTGACATGAGGTCAGGGGTGGAGGGACCCCTCCTTGTGACAGACGGTGGGCACTGCCCAAAGTACTACAGTGATGGGCATGGCAAAGGGAATTCTACACAAGAAATAAAAAAACCTATGGCTGCTTCTTTATTCAAGCAAAGGATTCCTAAACCTGGTCACCAGCAAAGATACTATAACCCCCAGGGCAACTGTTTGTTGGTGCGCATGGGACTCGGGTGTGTGGGGGTGGGGAAATCGAGTGTGAGACATCTCAGGTGAGATGTGAGTAGATTTCATATCTACAGCTTTGGTTTTTTCAGCAGTCGTGTACAGATGTGAGAGTTGGACCAGAAAGAAGGATAAGTGCTGAAGAATCAATGCTTTCCAACTGGGGTGCTGGAGAAGACTCTTGAGAGCTCCTAGGGCTGCAAGGAGATTAAACCAGTCAATCCTTAAAGAAATCAACCCTGAATATTCACTGGAAGGACCGATATTGAAGCTGAAGCTCCAGTACTTTGGCCACCTGATGCAAAGAGCCAAATCACTGAAAAAGACCCTCATGCTGGGAAAGATGAAGGCAAGAAGAGAAGGGGGTGAAAGAGGATGAGATGGTTGGATGACATCACCGACTCAATGGACATGAATCTGAGTAAACTCCAGGAGACAGTGAAGGGCAGAGGAACCTGGCATGCTGCAGTACATGGGGTCTCAGAGAGTCGGACACGGCATAGCGGCTGAACAACCATTTATCAGTCTTCTGCAGGGAGATGTGTCTTTTTTCTCCAGACGCACACTTCTAAATGTCTTCTCCCTGGGACACACTCTGCTCATGCTTCTGTCCTACCTGTCTACCAATTGCTCACCCACCTGACTCAGATGCCGCTCCTGCCCAGAGCTGTTTTCTCTCCAAGCTTTACCACGAGAAGACCTCACCCTCAGCTGTGGACAGCTCTCTCCGGGGTCCCCAGGAGATCCTATTCCTACCCTATTCAGGCCAGAGCTCCTCATCGCACCTACATCAGGCTTCCTCCAGCAGCGCTGCCAAACTGGTGACAGCTGTCGCCAAGCAAGGCACCCCAACCCCCCCAGAGCCTCAGCACCTCCCGGGCCCAGAAGACACCCCTCCCCATGCTGCCTCCTCCACGTTCTCAGCTTAAGTGCCCCCAGCTCTGGACCTGCTCTGCCCAGCAGGGCCACCATGAGCCCCGATGACAAGCGAGGACCCCGCCTGTGGTCGGTTCTGAGATGGGCTGTAGGTGTAAACCACACACCTGGTTCTGAGGGCTCAGCAGTAAAAGAGGCTGACTCTATACAGGTTATTCAAGACAGGCTGGGTCAAACAAAGCATATTCTTACGTTTAACTTCAGGTTTTTTTTTTTAACTCTTCCTAATGTGAATGCCAAAGCAGGGTGTGATTATGTAGCTCACGTTTTATCTGATGGTGCTGCCTTCCCAGACCACATCTGATCCTGTCAGGCTCCTGCTTCACCAGGGAAGGGACCATTCTTCTCTGCTCATTGCTGTTTCCTACAACCTGGCACACAACAAACTTTCGAGAAATGCTTGTTGAATAAATGAACACATAACCATATGATACAACCATCACCATAGGCAGTAAAATGTTTCATGGAGATTAAATACTTGAATAAGGTCATATGACCAGTGAGGAGTAAACCCCAGACTGGCATTCACTTGTTTGGAGGGCTCTGATCCTATCATGGTAACTGTGTGCCTGCACTGCATTGCAAAGTTGATTAGAAATGTTGTTGCTGTTCAGTCGCTCAGTCGTGTCTGACTCTTTGTGACCCCGTGGACTGCAGCACACCAGCCTTCCCTGTCCTTCAGCATCTCCCAGAGCTTGCTCAACCTTATGTCCATTGAGTCAACGATGCCATCCAACCATCTCATCCTCTGTCGCCCCCTTCTCCTCCTGTCTTCCATCTTTCCCAGCATCAGGGTCTTTTCCAATGAGTCAGCTCTTCGCATCAGGTGGCCAAAGTACTGGAGCTTCAGCTTCAGCTCTTCCTACAAATATTCAGGTTGATTTCCTTTAGGATTGACTGGTTGATCTCCGTGTTGTCCAAGGGACACTCAAGAGTCTTCTTCAGCACCACAGTTCAAAAGCATTGATTCTTTAGCGATCAGCTTTCATTATGGTCCAACTCTCACATCCGTATGTGAACACTGGAAAAACCATAGCTTTGACTACATGGACTGGCTAGAAATGGCAGGCTCACAAAGGATCCTGTCAGACAGCAAGTCAGTACACACAGCCTTACTGTACAGACGCTAAGTGTAAACTGCTACTTTGGATCCAGGGAGGTATAGAGAGAAACAGCCCCCATGGCCTGCCCCTCTGCATTCTATCTAACTCAGTGGTTAAGATGCGGGCACAGGCAGAGGAAGGCAATTCGAACATGGACATGAGTTTCTATCGGAGAAATCAAAGGAGGGAGGGATTACTCACTTGGTTCCTAGTTAAGAAAAGAAGAAAGCTTGTGCAAATAGCCACGTTTCGATCTTAAGCCAAGACTTAAACCAGGGGCAGCACCCACGCGGTACAGCACTTGCTGTAGAGGGTGAGCCGCCAGCTCTCTGTACCTGGCACTCCAGGCAGCCTTCTGGACGAGAACCAGCACAGAACAGGAATCCTCGGCCAGCCAGTCCCTGGCACTGAAGAGTCCGGGTCTCCAGAAACATTCCACAGGCAATCTTTTTATGAGCAGCACAAATACTTCCTTCCATGACCATCTACTATCCCAGTGATGATGGTGATGATCAGAAACTGTAACTAGTACTACTTAATTTCTTGGGAGGGCTTCCCAGGTGGCTCAGTGGTAAAGAATCCGCCTGCAATGCGGGAGACCTGGGTTTGATCCCTGGGTTTGATCCCTGGGTTGGGAAGATCCCCTGGAGACAGGAATGGCTATACCCACCCCAGTATTCTGGCCTGGAGAATTCCGTGAACTGTATGGAAAGAATCAGAAACGACTGAGAGACTTTCACTTGCACTCTTCCTGCCTGGAGAGCCTCGTGGACAGAAGAACCTGGTGGGTTACAGTCCACGGGGTCACAAGAGATGGACATGACTGAGTGACTTTCACTTTTCATTTTTACTTAGTGACTAAACAAAAACAACAACAATTTCTTGGACACTGAATAATATTGTGAACTGAACAGACAGTAAGAGACAGAGACAGAAACAGATCATGTTTCTGGAAAAACAAAACGAATTTAGTCATCGCCATGTCCTGGGGCTGGGTGTGCGCTCAACGTTATCACTCAACGCCCAGGACAGCAGGGTCCCTGGTGGTCTAAATAAGCTTTTGGTGAGTTTTCACTTCAGACGGTCAACTGCCAGGTGCTCCTCACTGGGTGTCTGGTTGAAGGGGGCACCCCTGCTCTTGGTCTTTGTCTAAATGAGTTCAAGAAAAGATACCCAGGACCCCCCAGACCCTCTGAGGACAAGGTGCAAAATGGTTCTCCTCCTCCCAAATGGTCCTGTGGTCTCACATCTAAGATGTCAGGTGTGACTTTTCTACAGATTCCAGTGTCTTCCCATCAGTTTCAGCGGAGGAAAGATCAAGGTGCTGAAAACTGTGATCAAATGGATACATGTGCTTACAAATGTGAACACGCATAAAGAAAGTCAAGGGTCATCCCTAGGATCACTTCCTTGGTAAGCAGGAACTGGCGTGCCCACCAGGGTCAGCAGTGGGTCTTTACACAGACAGCAGTCAGTTCATCTGTCTGAACGTACTCGGAACCAAGGAGAGGGAAGAGAGTTGCCAGCATGCACACCCCCAAATGGCAAGCAGGGGCTACTCTGCTGAATACACACATGGCGTGGGGGTGATACAGGTGAAGGTGAGGGTGGGGTGGCTTGCACGTGCTTCTTTTTTACCAAGCATCCTCTACTGATGTCTCCTCTGCTCCAACTTAGCGGGTGTAACAGAGACGGAGAGATGTGCACCCTAAATATGGAGTAAAATCAGTGACGTCTACCACACCTTACTAATACACAAATTCCGGATAACATTCTCAGCAGCGGTCAAAAATGTGCTTCAGGAAACATCCGCATAAAAAAAGACTGTACCTGGGACTTCTCTGGGAGTCCAGCAGTTAAGAATCCCTTTGCAATGCAGGGGATTCGGGTTCGATCCCTGGTCAGGGAACTAAGATCCCACAGGCTGCAGAGCAACTAAGCCCGAGCGCCACAACCACACAGTCATGAGCCGCAAAGATCCCATATGACACAACTAAGATACAACCAGTCAACAAATAGACAAATTAAAAAAAAATGCTTGTTGAGCCAATGACAAGAACACTGAGACCAAGTGCTTGAATAATTTATCAAAAAAGACTATACCTTGTTTTACTCCCAAGTCCTCAAGTATCAAAATTCAAGGTACAAAGGAGGATGAAGTGATGTTCAACCAATCCTCTGAGGCATCACATTAGGAAAAAAATGACTCCAATCGTTTCACTCTAGCAGTTGATTGTTAATCAGGACAGTTTAATGATGAAACACTGCAAATATTGTGTCAGCAAGTTAAAAATGGTCTTGTTGTTTCAATACAAGAATCACTTAGTCTATACTATATACAAAGTATTGTATTTCATGCCCCATTTGCTGTAACATATTAGTGGGTTCAATCATCAAGTAACAACTGTTTCTTTGCTGGGCTCAGATATTGGGGAGGGGGAGCCTACAGTGGGAAGAGCCCATTGGGGCTCAGAGGGCCGTACACACGTACAGAGATCTGGCCCTTTTCCCTTATGGGCCCTTCAACAATATTAAATGATCGCACGTTTAGATTTTAGCTTATCAATGCTTTCTTTTAAACGCCAACTAACTGAAACACTATTTGACATGCTGTTCTTCATTTAATTATTTAAGATTACTCAGAGAGAGGAATGGAGAGCAGAGCCTTCTTGCAATGATCTGACTGATTCACTTAACTATTACAATCTCAGAAATATTCCTTAGAAAAAAATAGGCTGCAACAATTCTCTGCAAAGCAAAAAGCCATACAATCTTTAATTATGAATTGTTTGCAATTTCTGGTCACTTCTTTTGTTAAAAAAAAATCCAAAGTTGAGACTAAGACAGGATATTTCCTGTGTTGGCTTCTCTTTGGTTTAATACTATCCTAGATACTGTTTGTACTTACTTAGATGTGAAAGTAGAAGGTAGGGTGAGACAGTGGTGAGTGGAAACCTAAGTTGTTAGAAAAAGCTCATTCATATACTGAATCCATAAACTGACCCTTGAGAAAACAAGAGAACAGTAACTCATCATTTCAGGTTGGTTAAGGGGTTTGCAGGAAATGGCCGGTGCTCACGTAATGACTCCCCAGAGAGTACTGTATTCTCCTTTTTGCCTTGACTGCCAGGATGCTCAGAGATAAATTTTTCTGAGTGTTTTCTGATAAATGTCTTTCCCTTAGGTGTCTTTTATTGTTTTCACAATGTCTGGGTTTCTTTCCGTGTAAAATCAAGTTGCAAGAAGGAAAAGAAGAAAAACGATGGGGAGGAAGGTTTAGCCCCAAACTAAGGGCATAAGAAAGCAGTTAAGGGATTATTTTGGGAGGGGTGGGAGCCCTGTGGCTGGTGATCTCAGCCTGACTCCCCTCGAGGGGCACTCATGGCGCCCACACGGCCCTTGCTGGGGGTGGACACAGGGGGCCCCAGCAGGACCCAACATGCCCTGGATCCCGAGCTGTTTGTCACGTCTTGCTGTGGAAAGAGGCTCGGAGCCTGGGCTGAGGCATTTCGGTCTTTGAACCACGAACGGTGCTGTGAGGGGCACGCAGCCAATCTCCAGACAATAGTTCAGAACTTGCTCAGCAAAGCTTTTTTTTTTTCCTTCCTTCAAAGGTTGAAATTTGTTCTACAGATAAAAGTAATGCCTTCAGGGAAAATAACTCTAAGGCATTCCTGGCAAATTCAAGTCCCTCCGAGCATCAAGCTACTATTGTGCTGAAGTACAGTCAGCTGCAAATGACAGAGAGGGAAAGCCAGAACTTAATAAAACAAACAAACAACAACAAAAAAAACTGCTCAGGAAAAAAGAAGTAGAGGGCCTGATGCTACCTGGTTGTTCCTATCTGAAAGCTGGCAGACACGAGAACACACCCATTTACGGGGATAAAACACACTCTCGTGTTGCTTAAAGGGAAGGGACAAAATAGAGAGATGCTCGTAGGTTTTAGGAAGCTGACTCTAACATGGCAAGTAACAGCCATTTCTCCCCAAGGACAGAGAACAGTTTTCTGGTCTCGGCAAATATTTCCTCCCATCCGAGTTCTTCTAAAACTTCTCATGGGTGGAGAGGGAGTTAATAGAAAAAACAATACGTATAAGAAAATGCAAGGTGCCCAGAGTATGGGCTAATGGAATCTGATGCTGGCTTTAATTTTAATGAAGAAAGTTGCCAGTAGCAACAAAACTGTCAGCAGCCGCTGAGGACCATTAATAAAGACGAAGACGACATTAGTGCTGGGCATCAGTACAAAAGGTTCCCCTCACTTCATGCTGTGCTAAATTGGCTGCCCAATTTTTCTTAAGTGTCCATTCTATTTAGAAGACAATTTATTAATTTTTGCCATTTATTGTCAGTTGACAGGCCATCATTTTGTAGCCCGAATTTTAGATGAAAACTAATTGAAAAGACTGGCAGTATTTATGAGGGGTATTATTTGTCAATTACAGCAGCAAAGACTCCTTGCTACCATCGATGTTGATGCCCCAGCTCTTTGGGGGTGAGGACTGGTACGGCTGGCATTAAAATATGAGGGAGTCTCTCCCAGCTCATCAGCTCATCAATTTCACAGGCATGGAGGGAAGCCACCTTCACATTATGGGGACCTTTCATGGTAGACGGATACGTTATAACTTTTGACAAAGAGGACGTACACAGCAAGTAAGGAGTACAGATCACGGTGCGCACAAAATACAATTCACAGCGAAATAATTCATATTCATTACTTTTTATCATCTTTGGATAAGAGTCATCCTAACTACTTAAGCCATCTGCCTTCTTAATTTTATACAGTTTAAAAATAATTCCCTCTAAATTGCTACATTTTAAACAAATTCAAGTAGATATATATGTTCTGTCTGTCAGTTTTCCAACTCGAAGGTTCAATGTCTTTTAATAAAAAAAATCCAAAACACTAGGCCTTATCTTTTAGAAGGAGAAATGATTTTAATCAGTAAAAAGCCCTCCAGAATCTTGCAGCTAAGAAGTTTGATAAACTTATTTCCCTAAAGATGTTGTTTATATGCTACAGTGTTATTTTTTTCATGTTTTAACTAATGTTTCCAAAACCTTGGATAAAATGTGATGGAGTAGTGAATATAAATTTACCAACTAAAGAAAAATTAAATGATTTATAATGTTATGTGCTCAGCCTCAGTTTCCTTTCTGTAGTGATGGTGACTTTTGAAGATTGCTATAGTCAGAATTATGTTCCATTTGAATTTATACAAAGTTGAAGGTTTTAGCAATTAAATAAGCATTTCCCCCAAATGGCAATACTAAATTAAGTGACGTACAATCATGGCGTCTTGTCAATTACCCAGTCCTCTGCCAGAAAAAACAAAAATTCCCTGAGATCACCCAGGCAGCCTTGTGGAAAGTAGCTATGCTCACCTAGAACATTCAAACACTTAAAAAACAAAAAACATGGCACAGATCAAAAGGGATATTTCAGGATGAACTTCAGTAGACTTCTGGGTCCCTCAGTGCTTTCTCTGTATCCAGTCAATTCCCAAGTGACTTTTACACTGAATTCTTGGAAATCAGTTACAGGAATACATTGAACATGCTTCTATTAGTCTTTCCTTACCAGCAACTGACTGTGTATCTGCTGTCATCCCAAAGCTGGCCTGCTGGCTAAGAGGGGCTCCTCTGTCACGCACGCATGGGACACACGTAGAGAGATGAACCACATGGGTGTGACAAGCAAGCCACGTTTTCATGGGCATCCACTTTTGCAGTTTCTACTTTAAAAGTAATGGCCGCAACCAGGATGGTGTGCTCCTCAATGGACGTTTTGAGCAGCCCAGGAAGGTCAGGGACAGGAGAGGGGAGGAACCTCAGGGAAGATGCCCAAGAGCAGCAACCCAGGGACAAACCTAGCCTCTCCGCCGAGCTACGAACTGCTGCTGCGGAAGCCGGGCAGGCTCCAACACACAAGTCCACACAGAATGCTTGTTCCTATACAAACAACTCTGGGACCAGTAACTAGGGTAGTGTTAGGTTGTACATCCTAATGCGTGTCTATAGTAGTGTCCTTGAACACCAGACTACACCATCCAGACTTCACCATAGGAACCAAGTGGCTCAGACGCCATCCGGCAGGTGCTGACCCCTTACTGACTAGAGGTCTTCGGGCTTTAGCCTCAAGCAGGCAGTGCTGTCTGCAGTAGCTTTTCCTCTGGTTTTACTTAGAAATAACTGACACGTATCACTGTATAGGTTTAAGGCATATAGCACTATGGTTAATTTACAAATGCTGTGAAATGATTCCAACAAAAGGTTCAGCTAACATTCATCTTCTCATAAACATACAGTAAAAAGAAAAGGAAGAGAAAAAGAGAGAAAGGGGCGGGGAGCTCTTCTTTGTGACAAGCACTCTCAGGACTCACTCTCTTAACAACCTGCCTACACGCCATAGAGCAGTGCTGCCTACAGCCATCACGCTGTCCGTCATATCCTTAGTACTTATGTAATTGGAGGAAAATTGCTTTACAGTGATGTGTTGGTTCCTGCTGTACGACAACTCGGATCAGTCATAATTATATATATGTCCCCTTCCTCTTGAGCCTCCCTGCCCTGCTAACCAGCCCCACCCCCACCCCCTAGGTCACCGCAGAGCGCCAGGCTGGGCTCCCTGTATTATACAGCAGCTTTGCACTAGCTCTGCTTTACACTCGATAGTCTGTATATGTCAATGCTACTTTCTCAATTCGTCCCACCCTCTCCTTCCCTAGCTCTGCTCACAAGTCCATTTTCCATGTCTGTGTCTCCATTCCTTCCTTGCAAATAGGTTCACCAGTACTATTTCTAGAACTAATCAATGAATTTAGTAAAGTTGCAAGATACAAAATTAATGCACAGAAATCCCTTGCATTCCTATACACTAACAATGAAAAATCAGAAAGAAAAATTAAGGAAGTAATCCCATTCACCATTGCAACAAAAATAATAAAATACTCAGGCATAAACCTACCTAAAGAGACAAAAGATCTGTATGCAGAAAACTATGAGATACTGATGAAAGAAATCAAAGACGATACAGATGGAGAGATATATCATGTTCTTGGATTGGAAGAAGCGATATTGTGAAAATGACCACACTACCAAATGCAATCTATAGATTCAATGCAATCCCCATCAAGGTACCAGGGCATTTTTCCCAGAAAAACTTTTTTACAATTTGTATGGAAACACAAAAGACTCTGACATAAAGCAATCTTGAGAAAGAAAATCAGAGCTGGAGGAATCAACCTTCCTGACTGCAGACTATATCACAAAGTTACAGTCATCAAGACAGTATGGTACTGGCACTTACTTATCTTCTCAACTGGAAGTTTGTACCTTTTGACCACCTTCCTCCAACTCCCTGTCCCCTTTTCTCTGGAAACCAGAAATCTGATTTCCTTTTGTGGGAGTCTCGTTTTTTGTTTTGTTCCTTTAGACTCCACATATAAGAGAAGTGCTGAAATTTAATGGTAACCTTGGCAGGGACATTTATTGGTAGTTCTCCTGGATTAGCCCCCATTTTCATTCCAGCCTGTGTACACAGGGCCAACATGTGCCCTGGGTAAAGGTCACTGCCTTGTCGGTGCACACTGTGTCCCAAAATCACGCAGGCAGGGTCAGAATTGGACTGGAAGGTGGTCCGTGTGAGCACCATCTGGGAGCCTTCTGTTTATGCGACTGCTGGCTTAGACGTGGAGACAAGAAGACCTGGGTTTCAGCACATGGAGCATGAGGACACGCAGAGCCAGAACTCAAAGAGGGCAGAGCCAGGAGATGCCTCCCGGGGTCACAGCTTGGGGCTGCCCCCTGCCTCCTTGCTGGCACCAGGTGGGATGCACTTTTTCATACACACCCCCCAGGCCATTTCAGGTGAGCCACCAAGGATGGGGACAAACCTCAGGGAAGGAGCCACAGCCCCAGGGACGCTAGATTAATATGCACATTAGAAATATTGTCAGTACTTCTGAGACAAGACTGGCCTTCAAGGAATGCAGAAGCCTCTGTGCCTCCAGAGACATCCCCTGCTCTCCCTACCAAGGGAAAGAAGCCCACGTCTCTGTGGCATGATCAAGGACGCCTCCTTCCTCCTTGGGTGCCCAGTTCTCCAGGTGCCAACAGGCCTCCTGGGTTCCCAGCATCGTGTAGTCAAGAGAAAGAGGTCTGAGTCGATGTGTATGGACAGCAGCCAGGTGGCTCAGCAGTAAAGAAATCCACCTGCCAATGCCAGAGACTCAGGTTTGATCCCTGGGTGTCAGGAAGATCCCCAGGAGAAGGAAATGACAACCTACTGGAGAATTCCATGGACAGAGGAGCCTGGCTGGCTACAGTCCATGGGCTTGCAAAAAGTCGGACACAACTTGGCAACTGAGTACCACAAAGACCCAGAGTTCAGGAATGAGTCTAAAGGGAAGGAAGAAACTCTATTTATATGTAAACCTGGAATCACTTCATTTTTAATTCAGTGTAACTCAGCTTTTAAAGGTTTTAAAACTAAGATAAAATAAGCCTGGAATTAGGTTTGAACTCAATCTGTAACTGACTTAATAACCAAGTTGAGAAAATATTGATGGCGTTTAAATCAGTTCAGTCCAGTTGCTCAGTCAGATCCCACTCTTTGCGACCCCATGGACTGCAGCATGCCAGGCTTCCCTGTCCATCACCAACTCCCAGAGCTTGCTCAAACTCATGTCCAACAAGTCGGTGGTGCCATCCAACCATCTCATCCTCTGTTGTCCCCTTCTCCTTCTACCTTCAACCTTTCTCAGCATCACGGTCTTTTCCAATGAGTCAATTCTTCGCATCAGGTGGCCAAAGTATTGGAGTTTCAGCATCAGTCCTTCCGGTGAATATTCAGGGCTGATTTCCTTTAGGATTGGCTGGTTTGATCTCCTTGCAGTCCAAGGGACTCTCAAGAGTCTTCTCCAACACCACAGTTCAAAAGAATCAATTCTTCAGTGCTCAGCTTTATGGTCCAAATCTCACATCCATACATGGTAACTGGAAAACCATAGCTTTGACTGTATGGACCTTTGTCAGAAAAGTAATGTCTCTGCTTTTTAATATGCGATCTAGGTTGGTCATAACTTTTCTTCCAAGGAGCGTCTTTGAATTTCATGGCTGCAGTCACCATCTGTAGTGATTTTTGGAGCCCAAGAAAATAAAGTCTCTGTTTCCATTGTTTCCCCATCCATTGGCCATGAAGTGATGGGACCGGTTGCCATGGTCTTCGTTTTTTGAATGTTGAGTTTTAAGCCAGCTTTTCACTCTCCTCTTTCACTTTCATCAAGAGGCTCTTTAGTTCTTCTTCACTTTCTGCCATAAAGGTGGAGTCATCTGCATATCTGAGGTTATTGATATTTCTCCCAGCAATCTTGATTTCAGCTTGTGCTTCATCCAGCCTGTGCTTCATCCAGCCTGGCATTTCGCATGATGTACTCTATATACAAGTTAAAAAAGCAGGGTGACAGTATACAGCCTTGACGTACTCTTTCCCCAATTTGGAACCAGTCCATTGTTCCACATCTGGTTCTAACTGTTGCTTCTTGACCTGCATACAGATTTCTCAGGAGTCAGGTAAGGTGGTCTGGTATTCCCATCTCTTGAAGAATTTTCCATAGTTCGTTGTGATCCATACTGTCAAAGGTTTTGACGCAGTCAATAAAGCAGCAGTAGAAGTTCTTCTGAAATTCTCTTACTTTTTCGATGATCCAACGAATGTTGGCAATTTAATCTTGAGCCTCGAGAACCCCATGAACAATATGAAAAGACGTTTAAAGAGAGGAGAGCAAAGAGAATTTAGGATTTTAGGTGACATTTCCTTTTAATAAATATACTAATTAGTCTGAAATGCTTGCCACACTACCACGAATCCCCTGGTCCAGCCACGTCATCATTTCCCGTCACCCACTGACCAGACCTTTCCTTTCCTTCCGTCCCAAGCCTGACGCATGCAACATCAGCTCATGCATCAGCAAGGCCAGGATCTACGTGGGACACCTAAGAACAGTGTCTAGTTGAACGTCACAAAGGAAGGCCTTTATCTTGTCTTCCTTTAAACCTTTTCTGCTTTGCTTTTCTTTCACAAAACCAGGCAAGGATCCATTAGTCATCCCAGTTTAAAATAAATGATGTTGAGGTTTTAGAAGTAACAGAGAGAGAAAAACTGAATGCTCTCCCTCTGAAGCATCCTCTTGGGATGCAGGTCACACCACAAGAGCCAGCCCACGTCCCGGGCTCCAGCTGCAGAAATGAACTAAACTTGCAGGGATCGAAACTTCCCAGGACACCGGCTTCAAAACCAAGGAAGACTAAAGAACTCTCATAACTTGCTCCGTTAATTTCTACATTAAAAAAAAAAAGAAAGTAAAGTGGGGGTAGAGTGTGGTGGTGTGGGGAGAGGGGGATTAACCTTTTTTTAAATTGCATTTTACCCTAAAAGCCACTAAATTTATTTTTGGTTGCGCTGGGTCTTCGTTGCTTTTGCTCGGGCTTTCTCTAGTTACCGGGAGAGGGAGCACCTCTTCATTGAACCGAGCAGGCTTCTCACTGCAGTGTCTTCTCTTGTTGCAGAGCACAGGCTCCAGGCGAGTGGGCACCAGTAGTTGCAGCTCACTCTAGAGCAAGTGCTCAGTAATTGTGGCACATGTGCTTAGCTGCTTGGAGGCATGTGGGATCTTCCCGGACCAGGGATTGAACCTATGCCCTGTCCATTAGCAGCCAGATTCTTAACCACTGTGCCAACAGGGAAGTAAGTCCCAGCCATTTTTGAAACTTCACTCAGGGTGACAGCCACAGCTCAACAGACGATGCAAGTAAAGCTTAGGCTAAGAAAACTCCCCAAACCACGGCACTGATGGGTAGAAGTAGAGGCACCAGGCACCGGGCTGGCCTGGACTCACAGCTTTTTGCTCCCACCACATCTCTAGGCCCTGAGGGGACTCCCCACCATGGAGTTTATCTGTGGCTACAACCAACCACGTCTCAATCAGTGGTTGGAGAGTCAGCTGTTACTCTGCAGCTGCAGTGCAGTTCCAGAGGAACCGGGTGGCTCCGCCTCTCTGAAGAAGGGCATGATAGCCATCTGGGAAGTAAAACTGTGACAGGGTGGCCTGGGTGATGCCACTTAAGGGAGGGACCTCAGGTCCTACCCAAGAGGATGGGAAAGAAAGAGGAAGACGCATTGTGCCCTAGGCCATGTGGTTTGCCGACCATGATGCGTGGTCCAGCTGGACGCAGAGAAGAAACATGGTCTTTACTGTGCAATATTCTATATCTGCTGACCTTGATCAAGTACTGGACCTAAACTAGCTCAGCTGTGACAGAAGTTGCCAAAGCTTGATCACAGGATCGCAGGGGTTTTTGTAGGTTTTATTCTGGGTGTTGGACGTAACCCCAGGAAGTCTGGAAGGTAAGGGGAGGCTGGGTGGGTGGAGCATCTGCTCCACAGGGCGGATCCACTTTTGTCAGCTGCGTAATTTGGATTCCACATCTTGGTCTTAATCATCCTATGAATCTATGCATCTAATTCCTTTTCCTTCCCCCAAAGAAAGCCCAGAACTGGCATATTTACCATACTTGCTTCATTAAAAAAAAAACAAAACTGGAGTCATTAGGTGCAGCCTAATGACAGCATCTGGTATTTCTGTACTGGAAGGTGATGATGATCATGGGCCTTTACATGGGCATTTTTGCTACTAACGTTGTTCCCCAACTTAACTCTGAGAGCAGTCGACATTATTTCTAGCAGAACCCAAAACAAACAACCATCCTTCTCTCCCATCTCAATACATCAGCCTATGGGTTTCTTATTTTGCTCCCCACAAAAATGAACTCATTTGTTCTACAAATTTCAGCACTTGTAAACGCACTTATCATATTTTACTCCCTAAATGAGGTTGAATAATATATTCGGTCTGATTAAATTTTCATTAACATTCAAAATCATGGTTCAGTCACATGGTCTGGAAAAACATTCTGGCTTTTTGAGTCCTCAAATAATTACCAGAGGGTCTTGGGAAGCAATACCTACTCTGGCGAACAAAGAAAAACAAAATGCGCTCCAGACTGTCTACAACAGGCAGCGACTGGAGATGCAAAAGCAAGCACATCCTTAGATGGGCCACATCCCTGGGGGACTGAGAGGCTTATCTGTACCTGCCTTGGGGTTTATTAGAAAGAAACAACTACCACCACAAGGAAGTTGACATTGCAAGTCCAAGGTTTTTCTGATTCAGTATCGGAAGCAGTAAGAAAGGCACAACCTTGGACCTTAAAAAATTTCTCCCTTAATATGCCTCTATCACAAGATTTCTATGCTTGAAACAGAGAGGGGGAAGCCCCCCGCTGCCATACGGTCTGTAAAGAAAGACAGATTCCTTGACACACTCTTGGATTCTAATGCCTACATGTGTACTATTTATTGCTTATCCTCTGAACATGCAGAGAGCTCCAGTAAATGGAGAGAGAAATGAAGAAAGGTCCCCTAGGAAAGAGTGGAAAACGCTCATTGATTTCCCTCCTTTGTGGAGTGATCTGCCCAGCTATTGAAATTAAGGGGTCTTTTGTAAGTTGCCCAACTTTTCGGAGGCACGATCCATCTCCCCACCTCTACCTTCACAACCTCTTTGTTGGAAGATGTCAAGAGTCTATCAGAGACGCGCTGAAGCCGGGACACACAGAAGCGGCCTGGGAGCTATCGGGCTAATCTGGGGTCCAACCTCTGTGTTCACTCCCACCGCTAATTCATCATGGCCCGGACAGCTGGACTGATTGCTGGCCTCCTAGCACAAAGCGGGGCCGGCTGACCACCCCTGGGCCCCGGCCGAGGGGGTGGAGGGCTGCTCGCAAGGGCTGCAGCAGCCCCAAGATAAGTGCTGGCTGTCAGTGCAAGGACAAAGAAGGGCAGGCCCTGGGGAGAGAAAGGAGATAAAAAAAAAAAATTCCTCACAACTGCTTTATCTGATGAGGGTTATGGCTAATTAATTATAAACTCAATTACCTAACCCTTACTTCAGCAGTCTCTATTCATTAAGAGATAAAACTTGACTGACGGCTAACTTTCTCTTGCACACAGACACACACGGGTGGGCTTGCTTGCACTCAAACTTGCTAACACCCCATTGCCTGGAAAGATCTCCGAAGGCACCAACACCCGTCGCAAGCTGGCTCTATTCCGGTCCCCCCACCCATTCTTTCGAGCCCTGGCCCCCTCTGCCGCACCATCTCCCATGCTGAGACCCACACTAAGAGGCGACACCCCAGACAACAGACGAGATGAACACGCGCCCCACGTCTCTGCTGCATGTTAAGTGGATCCTTTAATTTGGGTGCAAAAATGGGAAATCGGCTGGCAGGGCGGTGTCTCCTTTTTCCCAGAGAAAACCTCCCCAGTCAGGAAGAGGGAGGAGAGGGCCAGGCAGGCGCTTCGTATTTTTACATGTCAGTTCCCACCCCCGCCCCCCTAAATTCTGGACAGGCTTGACCTTCTTTTCAGAGGCTCGCACCTCGTCTCAGAGCCCGCAGACGCTCACAGGCCCGCTTCATCAATAGGCTCTATTCAGCGAAGGTTGTTAATCTCTTTCACCCTCTCCGCTTTGCCCACTTTAATGTATTTTCATGTCTATAAGTTCTTTTAATAAGCTGGGAGGGTCTGGGAGAGAAATACTTCAGGTTTCCTTACTGCTCGTCGCCAAAATTACCTCTGGCGCGCCGCCGACTAGATGGGGCTTCGTGCATCCCAACAGTGGGGCCCCCTCTCTTTCTTTCCCAGGAGGCGACCAGAACCCCCAGCTTTCAGATCGGCGAGCGCTTCCCAATCCCCTCTTCCGGGTCCACAGGCTCCCGCGCTGCGACCTCCCGGCTGCCTCCTGGGTGTTCACGGGTGACCAGGGTGGACATCCGGGCACAGAGCCCCGTGCCCTGCCCTCCGGGAGCCTGGCCTCAGCCGCTAATGCTCCAAAGTGGGGAGCAAAGGGGGTACGGCTGGTGAAGTAATGCCCAACGCAGACAACACACCCGGCGGGAAAACGCCCAAACCAGTTTGGCCCTCTCACAGACGCCACAGCCCCGCCTAGTGCATCATGGGAGCATCCGGTTTAAGACAGGGCAGGGCTCCCTCTGCCCCGCCCTTAGCCCTCACCTGGTGCATCATGGGAGCATCTGGTGTAAGGCGATGGGGGCAGAGCTTTCTCTGCCCTTAGCCCCTCCCCCCACCTGGTGCATCATGGGAACATCCGGTTTAAGGAGACAGGGCGGGGCTTCCTCTGCCCCACCCTTAGCCCTCACCTGGTGCATCATGGGAGCATCTGGTTTAAGGCGATGGGGGCAGAGCTTCCTCTGCCTTGCCCTTAGCCCCTCCCCCCACCTGGTGCATCATGGGAACATCCGGTTTAAGGGGAGGGGGCGGAGTTTCCTCTGCCCCACCCTTGAGTTGGCCCTGCTTCGGATGTCCACTTCTGCATGTCCTCCAAGCCCAAACCCCCACGTCCATGGCGCCTCCCTTCCTCTCACTGCAAGAGCAGGGCCTTCCCGGTGGATGCTCACACACAGTCAGGACCGACGCTCTGCCGGGCACTCAGCACCATGGGCACCAGCGTTCCAGACCAGGCTGGAGCTCAGAGAGCCCAGAGAAGCTGGCCGGTGGGCCCAAGGCTGATCATCAGGGAGGACACCCAGAGACCAGGTCTCCGGGACGTGAGAGAGCCCCGTGAATGCCGTTGCAGTCCACACTCTGCCTGGGAGCCGCCTCCATCGGTTGTGGGCAGTGAGGGGACACTGCATGGTGACAGAGGTTGTGCCCAGGGCAAGACCCTCAGTCAGGGGCCAGTACTGCCACTGACCGAGCATCCCAGGGAAGGACCCCTACCCACAAAAGGTGATGGTCCCCATAGATGGACACAGACCTGCAAGACCACAGATCCCCTGGGATGGCATTGGTGCAAGTGGACTGTGGGGTGAGACCACAGAGCTCCCCAACCTTGCTGTACAGTCCTCATCTCTGAGTCCCCGATAGCACAATGCCTGTTTCCTGGAGACAGCGAGAACAAGAAGGTTGATCATGAACTTGAATACTCTGCAAAGCAGCTGTTTTTCAGGAACACACAGCAGCTATCTCAAATGGCTCTAAAGTGTTTCTGGTGAAGAAGAGACGCCTCACCATCACATTTTCATTGTGGCCTCTGAACAAAAGCTGCTAGGGTAACGTCACCACAGTGAGTGAGCATGCATGTGGGATGTGGAGCCCACGTCACAGGTGCTATGGCCCAAGGAAGCCAGGTGATCATTTTGAGAATTTGAGGAATGTCACTAATTTTTAAAGTAAGATTAGGAAGAAGGGTAGCAGTTAATAACTGTGGCTACTGCTGTTTCTCCTGTATTTAAATAAAACAGAACTTCTCACGACTGTATTTGAACTGCTGTCTCTACAGGGTAGAGAAATCCCATGGAGACGGGAGCCTGGGGGGCTGCAGTCCATGGGGTCGCAGAGTCAGTCACAACTGCACATGCACACACAGGGTAGTAGAACGTGTGATTCTTCCTCCAGGAGTCTCTAACTCACTGACCCTGTGCAACATATATGTTTTCTTCTCAATCACACTAACCCACCCAGGCTTGCTGTAGTCTCCGCATCGCAAAGAGAAGCTGCTGACGGCAGTGGCCCAGGCATGCAGATGTGGGCAGGAGGGGACATGGGTGTGCGGGCCCCTTGGGTGAAGGCTGGGACGTGGGGAAGCTTGGGTCTTCTTGGAGCATTAGTACATCTTACTTCCTCTCCATTCTGTATCCTCCACTAACAAGGATGAGCAGCGAAGGAGACCAAGGTAGAGAAGCCAAAGATGGGGGGCAGGACAGGTGAGCCTGGAGAGGTAGAGGGACTGCATCTCAAGGGGAGACACGACCTGTGTACCATATGCAACAGGAAGATGGTCACATCAGGTGCCAAGAACACATTTTCTTCCCACCCTGGGGTGGCGGGGGATGTGGACCAAGAAGCATGGAAAAACCCTGTGTCCTGGAGAATGGCAGGGCAAGGAACCAGGTGAGGCAGGAAACTCCAAGCCCTACAGGGCACTATGTGCAGTGGGCAGTTCCCCCAGGCATCCTCAGGGCAGGAGGGTGTCATCACAGTGTACGTGGGAACCCTCTCCCAGCCACACACTGTGAACCTGCTACCCACCTGGGACATGATGCAAATCCACGCCATGGACCAGCATGGAGGAAATACCATTGATGGAAAACTCGACGTCATCATGTTTACATCACCACCACCACTCCAATAGAAGAACTGCTTTTAAATTTGATTGGAAATGATGAATACTTGGAGAGACATTCAGAAAAAAGTGGTTAATTACAGTCATATGTGTAGTCATAATTGGGCCTTGTTGGCCAATAGAAGGAAGACATTTGCAACTTTTCCCAGGAAATTATATTCGAAATCCTTCACGAGGTGGACCTCGTCCTTTTTTTCTGAGAAAACTTGATAGCGGTCTTTAGTATTCACTGGCATAATTAGGACTGCAGTTAATTTCATTAAATTCTCTTGCTGCTAAATGAAGCGGATTACGAGACATCTTTTATTGCAAGGCGTGAAATTACAGCCTGTCAGCTGCCAATGGTGGGGTGAAACTAATGAATTACAGGGTAAATAACACCAGAATTAACCAGCCAATTTAACAGAGCGCCACAGAGCAAAGTCATTTTACTTAGAGCTTTAAGGAGTAACATGGCCAGGACACCTCTGAAGCACACGTACGACCAGGGAGCCCTTGCCCCTTCGGACCCCAGACACTGGGAGGACGGCGAGGAGCAAAGAGTAGTCATGGATATGACTCTCAAACAGTGGAAAAGCATTAAGAGCCCGAATGAGAGAAACTGTCCCAAGTATTTACAAGCTGAGGAAGAATTTAGAGGAAAAAAATGATCAGGGTGCAGCTGTGTGTTTCTCACTCTGTTGAAAGGATCAGGAAAAGTTGATCTGTGTGCTCTGTTGAATGGCTACGTTTGGACACACCAAATACACCAGAACTTTGAGAATTACACGATCAGGATTAGTCTCATAAGTAGTGATCTCACCATGAACATCACAATCAATGGATGTTATTTTCATCATGAGTTATTCCCCCTTTTTGCTAAATCCAAAAAGTTGTTGAGATGGCAGTTATTCTTTTTTTTTTTAAGGGCTAAAATGCAAGGCTATAAGGGCTAAGCCTTTAAGGGCTATAACCAGCTCTACTATTAGAAGGAAGCTGTCTGCCTACAAGTATGGCTTTATTCACTATTCAGAGTCTCACCAACTGCAGACTCTCACCCAGGGGCTGTGCTGGGAGTCTGGGGGGAGTAATATGATGACAGGTCATTCGCTGAAGAGGCTCAACACTGCTGGGCAACTCTTGATAGGTGAATAGACGCGTGCAGGTCTTACAGGAATGACCAGAAATTGATATTAAAGATTATTTTTTAAATTATTTATTTAGCTGCTCTGGGTCTTAGTTGCGGCATGTAGGATCTAGTTCCCCAACCAGGGAATTGAACCGGGGCCTCCTATACTGGGAGTGAGGAGTCTTAGCCCCTGGACCGCTAGGGAAATCAAGATATTAAAGATTTTAACTCCTCCCACGCTCACGTACTGACCAGACTGTGAAACTGTAGGACCTTATAATTCTCAGGTAGGAAGTAACTTTAAAGGTCATCTAGTCAAGTCCAGTTTCTCATTTTGATGATGTAAAATGTATGCCAGGAACAGGATAACTTCATGGGGATTTTGTCCTCCCTGGGAGAAGAAACAGTGGAGTGCTGGGGAGGCAGGGTTCAGGCTGAGACACAGGCCAGGCGCCGGGGTGACTGAGGGTCCCTGTCTTGGCAAACGAACTCAGAAGGGCATGTGCCAGGGTCTTGAAACCTAACTGGAAGGGTAGGGATCATCTCTTTAGGAGTGTTGGCTGCACTTAAGTCACGACTATTCAAAACTAGTGAAAAGATCTGTTTGATAAAATGACGGATTAAATGAATACGGTTAAAACAGTTGGACTCATTCAAACCATGTCCTGTCTTTTCAAAAATATAAGTATCTATGCAGAATGAACTTCAGGCTAAATACTGAAGAGGTTCATATTACTTATGAATTTAATAAAGAGTATGTACATCAAACAACAACATTTTCACTGCAGATCATTTTTCTTTTGGAAAAAGTCAAAAGCAAGAGTCAAGTGAACAGAAATAAGATGCTGAGCCTGAGGAATGTGTAAAGGCCAGAATGGCCACACTCCAGAGCAGGGAAAAAAAGAAAAAGAGAATTGAGGATCCAGGATTTTTCAGTGCCGGATTCCTTTCTAATGGAATGCTTTTTTTTTTCTTTAATGGAATTATCTTTTCTTCCTCAGTTTCTGATTCTGTTAACAGATCCACAATCCTTACAAGGACTTATTCTTAAAACCTAGAGTTTCCCAAGATGCTCCATCCCCCTGTAGATTGGACACAGGCTGGGACCGGGGCCCTGGTTGGCCTGTGTGCCTCCCCCACTGATTCCAGATCAGCTGTCAACCTTCTTGTTCAACGTGGTCAACCTAGGATTTGACAACCAGTCTGCAGTTTTTAACTTCGTGGGGCAAGGGGAGAGGAAGGCCACAGCCCTTCAGAGAACCAGGGCACCTCTTTTAAGAAGGTGTTCTGATAAGCTTTTCCATCCGGTGGGATTTCCAGGGGTCTGCACATCACCAGTGGCTTTCTTCAAAACTTTCTTTCTCCTCTGAGTACCAGATCCAAAGCTCCACTCCCAGTGCACTGTGGAACAAGATGCCTCTTAAACTTGCCAGCGTCTGTACAGAAACACATCTAACTAAACACACGGCCTCAATCAAACATGGCGAGGGTGATGGAAAGTAGGATTGAGCATATAGTGAAATGGAAGGAAGGAGGAGGTGGAATTTGACAGGGTCAGTGTGCCAGGGGTCCTGGTGGAAGATCCACAGGAATGGGCACGTGGTTGTGGTCACAGCTGTGACTTTTTACAGCACAAAGGATCCAGACTGCTATCAGCAGAGGGAAGAGGCACCTGGGGTGGAGTCTGGGGGAGACGGGCCTGCAAGGAGCCCCTCCAGGTGAAGCCACACAGCACAAACTCAGTGCCTCCCTCCAGGAGTCGAGACAACTCGTGGGAAGTGCTGTCCACCAGGACACTCAACAGACTCGGCACTCAGGGCTTGTCCCGTACACCCTCTGCCTGGCATGGACCCAAATTCCAGGCTCCCTGGAGCAGAGGAGTTGCTCGGCACAAACCATCCTGGTTCTACAAACAGTAGGTACAGCGAGCTGCACTGATCAGGGAATGTGGGGACCCTCCCCTCGAAATCCAAGTTCCCAGACATTAGCCAAAAGCCGTCCCACAGACAGGCTACTCTAGGCTCAGCAGCCAGGCCTATGTGGCAACTCTCTTGAATAGCTGGTCAGGAGAAGAGCAGGTGGGCAGGCAAGGTGTTCCACCAGGCGGAGGGTCTGGGTGCACGGGCACCGGGGCTGAGCCAGGGCCGTGGGGCAGGTCTCCTGAGAGTACAGGCTGGACAATCTACAAGACCAAGAAGAGTCCCAGGCTTGAGTGACTCCAGAGATGTCAGTGAGATAGACATACGGACGCAGGTGCTCAGGAAAGAGAAGATCCTTTGTAGCTAAGCAGGGCAGGGGGCCGTGGCGGGGGCCTGACAAATTGTGGGCCAAGTTTGCCCCACACGCTGCTCTCCGGGGCTTCCCAGGTGGCGCTAGTGGTAAAAACAAAACAAAACAAAACAAAAAACCCACCTGCTGATGCAGGAGACATAAATGACGTAGGTTTGATCCTTGGGTCAGAAAGATCCCCTGAAGGAGGAAATGGCAACCCACTCCAGTATTCTGGCCTGGAGAATCCCATGGACAGAGGAGCCTGGCAGACTATGGTCCATAGGGTCACAAAGAGTCGGGTATGACTGAAGCTACTTAGCATGCGGGCACGCTGTTCTAGTAGAGTGTTGAGTACAGCAGATGTATCTGTGTGCCCGGCTGTAACTACTTGCATTCACCCAAGCGTCCCAGTGCCTTATTCAGCTCTGGAGCCTCTGAAATCACCATAAACATGATTTGACTCAGGAGGTGGCTGGGGATCTGGGGTTGCCCTGCACCCCCATGACCCTTCTCAGATGCCAAGACAGCCCAGCTGCGGGCTGCCCCTGAGGCTCCTGGATGGAGCTTTGGTCCAGGACATGGTTCTGTTCCTGCTTAGGTGGCCTGCCTGGCCTAACGCAGGGCCCGTGGCCTGGAAGCTGCCTTTTCAACTGTTCACCAACAGAGCCCAGCAGCCAGACTGCATCCTCGCCAGGTCCTGGGGACCCGTCCCACGGGAAGTTGTAACTGCTGCCTGTGACGAGAATCACTGGGGGCGGGGTGGGGGTGGAAAAGATAACCCATCATCAGTACCCAGTGTGCTGAGCACCAGGCCATTCCTGTGCGGAGGCCGTGGGAAGAAAGCCAGGAAGGCTTCTGAGGGGAGGCAGGGCTGACGGCAGACTTGGGCAGCAGGCCAGGCTAGGTGTGGGTGTGACGGAGAATAAACGCTGCAAAGGCACAGAGGTGAGGCCACACCTATGCTCGGGGACGTGGGTGGTGGGCATGCCTGCGACAAAGAGGCTGGGGCAGAAGCTGGAAGAGGAGGACAGAGACGGGTTATCTCAGAAGAGCGTATGCCACAGCGGTACCTTGTACAAGGTCAGGAGGCATCATCGTGCAGTGGGGACCACAGATTTTTTTTAAACACAGAGATGTCTGCTAATTCTGTGCCTATGTTCTTAACCCCCTGGTGAGTCTAGGTTGTTGTTTCACTTTTTGTTGTGTTTGATCCTTTGCGACCCCACAGACTGCAGCATGCCAGGCTTCCCTGTCCATCACCAACTCCCAGAGCCTACTCAAACTCACGTCCATTGAGTCAGTGATGCCATCCAGCCATCTCATCCTCTGTTGTCCCCTTCTCCTCCTGCCTTCAATCTTTCCCAGCATCAGGGTCTTTTCCAATAAGTCAGCTCTTCGCATCAGGTGGCCAAAGTATTGGAGTTTCAGCTTCAATATCAGTCCTTCCAATGAACACCCAGGACTGATCTCCTTTAGGATGGACTGGTTGGATCTCCTTGCTGTCCAAGGGACTCTCAAGAGTCTTTTCCAACCCCACAGTTCAAAAGCATCAATTCTTCGGTGCTCAGCTTTCTTTATGGTACAACTCTCACAACTGTACACGACTACTGGAAAAACCACAGCTTTGGTGATACAGACCTGTGTTGGCAAAGTGATGTCTCTGCTTTTTAATACACTAAGTTTGTCATAGCTTTCCTTCCAAGGAGCAAACCTCTAGGTTGAGGCTCCCCAAATAATAACGGAAGAGGCACTGAGAGCTCTTGAGGAAGGAGCGAATGGTGGGCACACAAGTGAGGAAACAGGAAACTGTGGGGAAATGACAGCAGGATGAGGCTGTGAGGAGGGCTGCGTGCTTGAAGTAATTGATTCTTTCAGCAACAGCAGAAGAGAACAGAATCTCAGAACCACCTGGAATTGGCTGTCAGGAAAGTCAACGCGTTCATATCATAACGCCAAGCCACATCACAACGCCTGGCACATGGCAAGTGCTGGATAAACACTGGGAATTGTTTATAAGTTGCCAAGTGATAAGTAACTATATTTAAAATGAATGTGTGTCTATTCAAAAGTTTACTAAGGAGTGAGACTGTTGGTAAGTTCTGAGTAGGCACTCACAGAGATGCATTACTGCATTGTTTATTATTACATACGAATCAGTTCAGTCACTCAGTCACATCTGACTCTTTGCAACCCCATGGACTGCAGCACACCAGACTTCCCTGTCCTTCACCAACTCATACATATGAATCAGTAGCTTCTAGATCTAGTTTTCTCTTTTCTATCACAGTCAGGCTTCCTGAAGTCCTGTCTACACTTGCTGTCCCCTCTTGCTCATTCTTCACCACTGGCCTGTAATCTGTCTTCCTCCTTGTCCCCTCACTGATACCATCAATGACCTCACTGTCCTCCAAACCAATGGGTACTTTCCTTTTCCTATTTGATCTCCTTTTAAAAGCTGCACCCTCTTTTCCCTAAGACGGCACAGTCTCTCAGTTCTTCTCCCGTTGCTCTGGTCCTTTTTCTCATTTCCCCATGTGCTTTTTTTCACTTGCCCATTCTTATAACATTCATCTTTCTAAGATGACATTCCAGCCCCACAGTCCCATTCTGTGCAATTCTTTGATCTCATGCACTCTTATTGTTCCTCAATTGCCATTTCTGTATTAATGACCCCCAAGTATACATCTTCATCCCAGGTTTCCCTGATCTAGAAAAACATCTGCCAGTTGGCTCGCTTTGGGTACTCAGGGCGTGTGCCCACTTGCTGTCTTCTGGGGTCCATCCTCCTGTTCTGCTTCTCACCTTGGGACTGGACCAACTTCTGAGAAGAGGACGAAGCCAAAAATCTCAGCATCGTTCCCTCTTCTTCTATCTCCCTCATTTCCACACCTAACCAGCCCATCAGTACTGTCCATTCCACTTCCATAACATCTCCCAGATACATCCTCCTCTTCTGATTTCCACAGCCACAACCTCCTCAAGCCCAGAAGGCTCCTGCTTAGAAGTACGTGTCTGAATGTAAAACCTGGACCGATGGATGTGGAGTTTTGACCCATCACATGACAAGGATTCCCAAGGGAGGAATTAGCAAGGAAGACCGAGAAAGAGAGGTTGGTTCTGTTTCTCGGCGCAGGTGGAAATGTGGCAGAGAACACAAGTGTCTTCTCCCTTGACAAACGTCACTGTGCTGTGTCTCTAAGCCACTGCTTTCCTAAATAGCATCATGACAGCTGAAGCCATCAACTAGAAAGCGGGCTCATTGTCCTCAAAGACTGGCCATCAACAGGTGTGTCCCCTCTGGGGTGTCTGAGTGATACTTACCCCACGGTAAGTCTAGGAGCAGAGAAACTGCAGCCCTGGGTTGCAAGGAGATGGTGAGTCCCCCGAAGATCGCAGTATGATCTGATTACAAACATCCCTCTCACATATTTTGAATAAACAGCTAATATACTCTTAGCTGGAAAATTATTTTGCTCATAAATTATTTCAGATTTTAATTTTCCCCTTTTCTGGTTATACTGCCTCCCTTCATTGACTTTCTCATTTTAAAAAGAAGTTCATAATTCTTCCTAAGTTTCTCTCATCCTGTGCTGCTGACATCTATTTCTGAGCGGAAATCAAGCTACAAAAATATCTTTCAAATGGTGATCATCTGCAAATAAGGAACTGTTTCAATGTGAAAGCACAGACACCCTCCCTTTCCAAGGGCTCCCGCAGAGGAGGCGGCAGCAGCCTCCTCCATCTTTGCCTTGGGTTTCCCTGGAGTAGTGGTTCTTAATGGGGTGGAAGTGAAACTGCTGGGAAGACTGGTTTGAAACCAACCTCCCCTCCCTGGGAGCCCATTCACAAAGCCTAGGGTCTGGCTCCTCTGACACCATATTCTGCTGGGTTTGTAAGCCTTCCAGGTGACTCTAATGAACAGTCTTGAGAATCACCTAGAGAATATCATCAGACTCAATCCAGACCAAATTAATCTCGATCTCCGTGGAAGGAGTGTGCGTGAGCATCTATGTGTATGCAGAGACGCGAACAGATGTATCTCCGAGGTGGAAGACCGCTGGTGCGGAGGTTTTCTCGGAGTTCCTCGCGCCATATTTAAGTGGGAAAGGACAGCTTTGTGTTTTCACTTTATTTTAACTCCCTCCTATTGTTTACGAGCTTTTCCCACAAAAGATTGCTTAATACTAAATGCAGACAAAGTCCCTGGGGAGAGAAATACCACATATATGTCTTCTGACGTCTAGACCTTGGTCACATAGAATATCCAAAGTGGTTAATTTGCTAAATACTGAAATATCAACAACATTCAAACAAATAAATGCCTCATTCATTGCTGCTGCTGCTGCTGCTAAGTTGCTTCAGTCGCGTCCGACTCTGTGCGACCCCATAGACGGCAGCCCACCAGGCTCCCCTGTCCCTGGGATTCTCCAGGCAACAACACTGGAGTGGGTTGCCATTTCCTTTTCCAATGCATGAAAGTGAAAAGCGAAAGTGAAGTCGCTCAGTCGTATCCAACTTAGCGACCCAACGGACTACAGCCTACCAGGCTCCTCCGTCCCTGGGATTTTCCAGGCAAGAGTACTGGAGTGGGTTGCCATTGCCTTCTCCGCCTCATTCATTAGAGGTAGCTTAAAGACAGGCTTTACATCTGAAATTCCTGAATGGTAAAATTAAACCAAAAAGTCTTAGAAGCTGGATTTTCACCGCGAGTCCGAAACCATCGTGTTCACTTCTAATTTGTGCTTTCAAAAAAAGTCTTCGGTCAATGCGATTCCAAAAGAGAAGTTGTCCTGTTGACTAACTGTCATCTGTGGGAACCCAGATGAGGATGGAGGATGTGAAATGGTCTCTTCTGGCCCCCTGGCCCTTGGTGCTGGAGTCTGGTACACCCTGGAGTTACACAGATGAGCCTGGCTTCCTGCTGGGCTGCAAGTCCCCAATGTCTAGACTCTCTCATTCAAATCATTGTTTTCCTTTTTAAAACTAATGATGGTGGCCAGCACACACATGGGTCAGCAAGGGCCACCTGAAATGATATGCAGTCAATCTGTTGTTGTTCAGCCCCTCAGTCGTGTCTGACTCTTTGGGACCCCATGGATTGTAGCATGCCAGGCTTCCCTGTCCTTCACCATCTCCCACAATTTGCTTACACGCATGTCCACTGATTCAATCTGATGATTGCCTAATATTCTGGAGCAAACTATATTGAATTCATTAAGTTTTCTAAACACTCATCCATGGGCAAAATTGCAAGAAGGAATGAATACTTCAGAAAGCACAGTGCCTATTATTCCTCCTGGTATATGAAGAGTTAGAACAAATAATTTCTTTTTTTTAATGCAAATCATGTTTTTGGCTTTTAATGAAATTATTTTGAAGACAAACACTCACCAGTGGCAGGCTGCTCACCACCAGCAGCACTACTGAAGTATCGGTCATGTGGCTCGGGCTATCAGTTAAACGTGCAAAGTGAACATTACAGGTTTGTTATGTGATGGTCACTCCATCCTAAACACTTCTTGAACTCTCCGCCTACAACATTCATGCTCACTTAAAGTTTCTCCCTTTATCTGAAAGAGCAATAAACTTATTGATGAGAAAGGAGAATCTCCCCCCAGATGTAATTAATATGAGCTAATAAAGCTCAATGGGCTTCCCTGGTGGCCTACTGGTTGAGAGTCCACCTGCCAGCACAGGAGATGGGGGTTCAACCCCTGGTCTGGGAAGATCTCACATGCCGTGGAGCGACTGAGCCCAGGTGCCACAACTACTGAGCTCACCTGCCCTCGAGTTCGTGCTCCGAAACGAGAAGCCACCACAAGGAGAAGCGGAGCACCACAGTGAAGGGCGGTCCCTGCTTGCCACAACCAGACAGACGTCTGAGCGGCAATGCAGACCCAGCTGTAAAAAAAAAAAAAGAATCTGCCTGCAATGCAGCAGACTCGGATGAGATCCCTAGGTGGGGAAGATGCCCTGGAGAAGGAAATGGCAACCCACTCCAGGATTCTTGCCTGGGAAACCCCATGGACAGAGAAGCCTGGTGGGCTATATAGTCTATGGGGCCACAAGAAGTCAGACACGACTTAGCAACTGAATAACAACGACAATACTGTTTTATTGTTGATGGTGCCTCTCCATTTACTTCCATGTGACTGCAGACACTATGATGACAGTAACTGCATTTCCTGAGCTGTGGTAAGGTGCCACTTACTTTACAGAGGCTTTCTGGTAACTTCTTAATCCACCCAACAACTCTGGAAGAGGGCTGTTCTATCAATCCTGTTCTACAAGTGAGCTACCTGAGGTTGAGAGAGAGGGTGGGGGGTTTATCTGAGGTGCACAGCTGGGAAGTTGGGTTTCATTCCAAAGCTTGGATCTCTGCACGTTGCCAAAGGTCCTGACCCTGAACATCTGTGTCAAAGCTTGTGCCAGTACTGTGTCTCGTGATCCTTTATGTTAAATGTTCCATCTCAGTAAACACTTACTGGCACTTTTTATTTTAATGTAAGTCTCTTGCTGGAGAAGACTCTTGAGAGTCTCTTGGACATCAAGGAGATCAAACCAGTCAATCCTAAAGGAAATCAACCCTGAATATTCATTGGAAGGACTGATGCTGAAACTGAAGCTCCAATCTTTTGGCCACCTGATGTGAAGAGTGACTCACTGGAAAAGACCCTGATGCTGGGAAAGATTGAAGGCAGGAGGAGAAGGGGACAACAGAGCATGAGATGGTTGGATGGCGTCACCGACTCAATGGACATGATTTGAGCAAACTCTGGGAGATGGTGAAGGACTGCGAAGGCTGGTGTGTTGCAGTTCAGTTTAGTTTAGTCACTCGGTTGGGTCCGACTCTTTGAGACCCCGTGGACTGTGGCACGCCAGGCTTCCCTGTCCATCACCAACTCCCGGAGTTTGCTCAAACTCATGTCCATGGAGTCGGTGATGCCATCCAGCCATCTTATCCTCGGTCATCCCCTTCTCCTCCTGCCTTCAATCTTTCTCAGCATGGGGTTGCAGAGTTGGACAAGACTTAGCAACTGAACAACAACAACGAGGCTCTATGATATTTAACCTGAGTGATTCTCAAAACCCTTGAAGACATTACCTCTCTGCCTGCCCCACCCACGACCTTCAGTTTACACCGGCATCTGAGATCTGGGGAGAGGAAACCACGAGAACCAGTGCTTACTGTTGCAACTCGTCTCTTTCCTCTCACATCGCTCTTGCCTTGGTTGTTTCTCTGCCCCTTAGCTCTTACCACGGAGGCCCCTTTAGAGAAACTCCCAAGGGAGCTGTTGAGATGCAAACAGGCCCGTCTTATCAGCGAAGCAGGGGGCTGTCTTCATCATCTCCCTGCAAAATCAATGAGCCCTGAGCTTCTGGAATCACCCATTTCAACTCGTTACTTTTAAATGCGTGCTCTTAAGAACACGATGTGCATCAGCACGGTTGGAGATCTGAGACTCCCAGGGGAGGACAAGTCTGATGGACAGACCCCAGGTTTCACATCTCTGGCCAAGGCCTTGCTGCACACTGGCTGGAGGTGAAGCCTCACCTGAAGGCCACAGTTCGGTAGCAGCCCGGGGATTCCCACAGGGACAGGACGCGGTCCCCACAGGACCACTTCTCGGGCTCTTCTCCCCACTCAGGTCCCTCACGGATTCCCTGGGTCACCGCCACAGCGCTCTGGGCCGCTAATTCCACTATTACTCACTGGATATGGCTTTTGAGCACTGCACCTTTACTAAAGAATTAAGGTAACGGGGAAATTTATGGCGATATTTACAGCCTCAAAAGTTTGCTTCATTCAGAAACCAGGCTGAAGGGTTGTAGCGGCTTGCTGTTCAGTTTACTCTTTTGATTGCTTTGCTACTATGTAAATCAATTTGTTAATGTTCCTTACAAAATGCATGAGCCAGTGATACTGACAAACGCACAAAGCTCATTCGTAATTAGCAGTTAATTAGTAAGAAGGAACAGATGCTGTTCCAGTTTCAGCAGGCGAACAGGTTCTGTAAACAATGCTTATAAATCTAAATGAATTTATTAACCACAATACAACTGTCAAGATTTTGTTGGCAACCACACAAAATATGGCGGAATCCCCAAAATGTCTCTGCGATGTATTAATAATCGCAGTGACAGCCAGGGCCTTTCCAGCGCCGGCTGACTGCCCTCAGCCGCTTCCTTTGTCTTCCTGAGGAGCCGTGGGTTAGTCTTTCCTTCTCACCTTAAATTCCAGACATACTGATTAGCAACCCAGTTTAATGTGATGCAAACTTTGTACAACTGAGATGTGACCTTGTCTCAAAGCTTCCAGCAGGTCCTTCCAGTCAAGGACCCACAGTCTCCCCGGAACTTGATGACCATTAGGAGAGCCAGATAGGCACCTTCACCCCAACCCCCCGCCCAAGCAAAAGCTGATATAATGTGTCTTGCACCTTAGCAATGGGACGTGGGGTGGGGGGAGGCGGGACCTAGGCCTGGGATAAAGACGGAAGGTTTCAAAGGTTTCAAAGGGCAGGGGCTGCAGGGGCAGCATCTTAAGGATGAGAAGTCTAAAAGAACAGAGACGGTAGATGGAGGAGGAAACAGGCCAGAGGCCAAAGAAGCTCTCTGTGGAATGTGAGACGTCAGGTGCACAGCGCACTGGGAAACCCGAGACACTTTCCGGGGTGGTGGGAACTCTGGGGGAGACTGCAGGAGACCACACCCGGGCCGGGCGGTAGAGGAGGGCCCCACATTGCCATGGGCTTTTGCAGCCTTTGCACACACGGGCAGTGGGGAGCCATGGAAGATTCTAGGCTAAGCACTGACGGAATCTAATTGGCATTTTCTGAAGGCAACCCTTGGCTTCAGTGTGGGTCAGGGCTGGAGGGGGAACAGGCTGGGGTGGGGGCTGTCACGCAGTCCAGGAGCGGAGGGGCGTGAGGGCACAGAGTGGGAGTGGACGTGGGAGGCAGGAAGCAGGTGACAATCAGGTTTTAAGCTAGTTTCTTCCCTACCTAGTTCCTGCAAGTCATTACCACTCACCACTATTAAGGAATCCAGTGTTTCCTCGCGATCATGCAAATGAAGCTGGAAGGGCGGTGACTTAGTCTGATTGCAGGGCTTCCCTTCCCCCATGGTCCCTGCAGCCAACCCTTCACATCCTGCCCAGGTCGTGGGGATGGAGCCTCCCCTCTCCCAGCCTTCTCACCAGCTCCTCCTCAGGTGACCTTTTATTTCAATGGCATGTTCCTGTCCTCTCTAGGGGACCTCCTGCATAACAGTCTGCTAAATGAGTAACTGGCAAGCACGAAGGGGACCTCCAGCGGATCGGGCCCTCCCAGATTGACATTCCAGATGAAATATTTTCTCAAGGCAGCCACAGAATGCGTGGATGAAGAGCTGGAATGACGGGCCTGGACTCGGAGGGATGGGAAACTCTGTCCTCCCGGCGCTGGTGGACTTGGTACCGCTGGGTGAGGTCAGCTCCGTCCTCAGCTAGTCGGCAGCTGTTTCAATGGGGCTGATGCTACCAGGACGGTGTTTTTATAGTGTGTGCCGAGCCAGGTGGTGCTAATGGTAAAGAATCCGCCTGCCAGAGATGTGGGTTCAATCCCTGGGTCAGGCAGATCCCCTGGAGGAGGGCATGGCAACCCACTCCAGTATTCTTGCCTGGGAAATCCCATGGACAGAGGAGCCTGGAGGGCTACAGTCCATAGGGCTGCAAAGAGCCAGACATGACTGAAGCAATTTAGCCTGCATGCACACCATGCCAAGCAGCAGGTCAGGGAATCACTGTAGTGGGTTGCAACCAGCAATTAAAAAAAAGGGGGGGAAGGGACAGAAAAGAATAGACTGGAATGCAATGCACTTAGGAAGTATGATGTCACAGACCTCAGATATCAGTGAGGCATATATGTGCGTACACACACACACACACACACACACACTGCATCCCAATGTGAGATGCATTTCCTACTCTGGGATGTGACCAGTGAATTCTGAAATAAGTTAACACAGCTGGTAAAAGATCTGTGGTGACTTTTGCACCAATCACACCATATAAACGTGGACAAAGTGAGCTTACATAACCCCTCGCTCTAATGATACCCTGGAGTGTTAAAGGCACACGAGAGTGTAACAAGAGGAGGGTGTGTCACTGAGGCCTTGGACAGGAACTCACATGAAAAAGCAAAGGGACGAGTTTAAAAACCAGCCCCTCCAAAGCCTGAATCCGTGGGCTTCAGCAAGGCCTTGCTACCCTCGCCCCTGGGCTGGGCCTTCCCGGGACCTGCAGGGCACAGGCTGCTGTCCCCTAGACAAGGCCACTCTCTGCTCTGCTCTGGGATGAGTCCAGAGCTCGGTCACCAGACTCCTGGAGACCAGGATTTCAGGGTCTCCACCCAAACATGGTCATCGCAGCTGAACTTTAGAGACCCCACCCCGGAAGACCACAGACACAGGCACGAGGTTCCGGCCATGACCCAGAATGACCAGAAGATCCTATGGTCAGACCACACCCCAGTTTCACACATCCTTGTCCTCCTGGCCACTCCCACAGTGTGAGCTCACCAGGCTGGTCCCTGGACACCCTGCAACAGTGCTTGTGAGCTTGTGACACCACCTCTGTGCAGACCCCTTGGGTTTCTCCCCAAAGCAGGACTCTGCGAAGACCACACAACAGTCTAAGTAAATTGGCCATATCACCTGGCCCATGGCAAGCTCGCCAGAACTATTGGCTATTAATATTATTTTACTGTCTTATATTTTCCACAGAATGTTCTAAGTTCACACCACAGAAAATCAGAAAGCTTTCTTTCTTCTTTTTGTGTGTGTGTGTATTGTATGATTCTATTTATGTCAAGCTTAAGAATAGGCAAAACTAGTCAATGGGAACAGAAATCAGAATAGTGGCTCCGCCTTGCTCAGTTGTGTCTGCTGCTCTGTGACCCCCTGGACTGCAGCCCACCAGGCTCCTCTGTCCATGGGATCTCCCAGGCAAGGATACTGGAGAGAGTTGCCATTTCCTTCTCCAGGAGATCTTCCCGACCCAGGGATCAAACCCGCATCTCCTGCACTGGCAGGTGGGTTCTTTACCACGGTGCCGGAAGCCCTGGCTCCACCTTGGAAAGGGACAAAGGAAAAACGTGGGGAAAATCTCTAGGGAGACAGTGATGCTTGGCGTTCGCCGCACCAACAGCCTTTCTTGATAGCTGGTGTCTCCCACCCATTCCTTAGGGAGAGAAGGAAGCTTCACTCCCCAGAGACGTGTGCAAAGCCCTCCTCTCCACTCTCTAGAAGGTGCTCTCCTGCCTGATCTCCAAGTATACTTCGAAACCTCACGGGGTGCGGCACAGAGATTCCGTCCTGAGACGCTGAAGTTTACCTGACTCGGTAACAGTGCTGCTCAGATCAGTAGACAGCAGACAGACTCATCAATCAACAAAAGAGCTTAGCTACCCCAAAAGAACCAAACAGCAAAGAGCGAAAGGATGAAGTTAAAGGAGGGCTGGGGAGGAGAGAAGACCCCTAAAGATAATTAACAAAGGAGGCAACACAAAATGAATCACCAGTCCAAGTTTGATGCATGAAATGGGGCAGCGCAGAGGGATGGGGAGGGAGGTGGCAGGGGGTTCAGGATGGGGTCACACGTACACCCATGGCTGATTCACGTCAATGTATGGAAAAAAACCACCGCAGTATTGTAAAGTAATTAGCCTCCAATGAAAATAAATAATTAAAAAAAGATTCTATTCTCAATGTCCAAAATTACTGCAAATAAAGCTGAAGTCAAAAAATAAGGCACGTACATAATGTAACATATATAAAGGCAAAGGCTCATCAGAAAAGACCCTGATGCTGGGAAAGATTGAGGGCAGGAGGAGAAGGGGTGACAGAGAATGAGATGGTTGCATGGCATCACCGATTAGATGGACATAAGTTTAAGCAAACTCCAGGAGATAGTGAAGGACAGGGAAGTCTGATGTGCTGCAGTCCATGGGGTCACAAAGAGTCTGACATGACCTAGCAACTGAGCAACAACATAAAAAGCAAAGAGTTAAGATGCTTTATAAATAAAGAGGATTAACAGGACCGTGACGGAGATACTAGTAGAAAAATGAGCTAACACTTAAACAGGTACTCCATACAAAGCAACCCAAGGAGGAGCCAATAAACATGCATGCTTTTAAAAACTGGAAATAAACAATCTGTTTTTAAAACAGTAGAATGCAATTCTAACATAAAAATTAAGATTAAAAAACATATATGTATGTGTACACACACACACACACACAAATACCCAAATGCAGATGAAAGTATGTAGAAATATCACTTATGAAAGAGTGAACTGGTACATCTTTTCTACAGAAGAAATTGGAAATATTTATTTAAAGCCTTAAAAGTCTTATGCCCTTTGACTAAGCAAGTCTGTTAGGAACATATGCTGGGGAAATCAGGAAGAATCAACATAAAAAGATGAGGCTCCCCAGGTGTCACTGAAACCCTCCTGCCCTCCAGTAATAGCAACCAGGGGTTCAGATGGATCCAGGTAAAGGACGCCTCAAAGATGCCTTCGAGGTTCAAAGGCCGGAAAGCAGAAGCAGATTCCAAACGCCCTCCCTATACAGAGCGATGGAAATTCAAAGACACACCATTACTGTTTCATTCACTCATTCATTCGTGAAACATTTATGGAGCGCCTGTTATGATACTAACTGCAACCAAGAGTCAGGATTTCTTCTGGCAGGGGACCCAGAGCAGGTGAGACCAACCAAGTCACGATTTCCTCTGGTGTGGGACCCAGAGCAGGTGAGACCAACCAGGTGACAGAAGTGCTCCAGGAGGGACCAGGGTGACAGAGATGTGGAGCAAGGGTTCCAGACACAGTGAACCTGAACAGAAGTCTCAAAAAATGTGGGTGATCGCTGCGAGCTTAGAGTGATGACACCATGGATGACTCCTCTTTCTGTCCTTGTATACTCTCTCTAATTTTACTGCAACGAGGATGCATTTCTTTACTTTTTCCCTGTAGTTTCCCCCGGAGCACCATCCCACCCCGCCCTGCCTGCCCGGTCCCTTGTGACTCCTGCCCCTCCGCATGCCTGCGGGCTTCCGTCCAGCTCTGGTTCTGTCAGGCAACCACCCAGGGCTCAGCGCCCCCTGCCTGGTTTCTCTCTGCCCTTTAAGCCTCACACAGTGCTCCTGGTGACCCCCCGGCCCGGGCTGCAGGCTGTGGGTCCTCCCGCAGTGCGGCCCCGGCTCTGATCCACAACCCCTGTACCCATAGCCCACTTGCTGACTGCCCCTGGGATCTGCAGCAAGCCTTCCCGCCTCCCTCCAGAGACACCTGCTGTCTGTTCCAGATTCTCTTCTGCTACATCCCCCAGCCTGCCAGCCCTTCCAGCCTCACTTCCTTGTAGCCAAGTCTACACCTCAGGAGTCAGATGTGATGTCTCATAGCAAAGGAAACCCTGCCTTGTAGGGAGGGGCAGCTCCCCCTTTACCCACAAAGCGGGTGGGAAAGCCACCTTCTCCCTGGCAACTGATCAATGCTTTGTGCTGCCTGCCTACCCTCTTATCCAGGGGTATGTACCCTCCACCAAGGCTCAGCGGGGCTTGGTCGACACCCAGTCACTCCAGCCAATAAATACAGAAGCAGATAGGCAGCTGAGTACTCCCCCAGCTATTAATTACAGATGTTGACACCAACACAGGACTAGGAGAATCATTATCTATAAGAACTTTCACACAGCCCTGAATGCTTGTTATTCTTATTAATTGGAATTAAGTTTAGAATGTCTATACTATATAAACCATAAAATGTTTCACCCATTCTAAATTTACTACAACATATAAAGTACTTGTAAAAAATTATATATGCTTCTGAGCAATTATGTAATCAAGAGTTGATGATTTTGAGGATGCATTTACATACAGGTTGAAAAGTAAGCAATAATTCTACTAAACTGTAAAGAAGACGCTCATGAAACATTGCAGGCAAACCAAACAAGTTCAAGATGAAAATGAAAAGGCACATCAATAATGATGGCAGGGAGCACCTGAAGATAATTATTAGAAGTGGAAGGAGGAATGATCAAGAGAAAGAGAAAGGGCTAGCCACAGTCTGGGAGACATACCTGATACAGGAATGTTGTCCAAAACGTACCAAGAACTCTTTTTAAAAGTCAACAACAAAAAAACAAATGACCCAACTGAAAAATGAATAGGTCTGAACAGAAACCTCACCAAAGAAGGTATACAAATGGCCAATAAAGCACATAAAAAGATGCTCAGCATCACAAGTCATTGTGGAATAGCACATTAAAAACCATGTGGTCCCACGAACACATCTACTGGAATAGCCAGCATCAGAAATACTGATATCGCCAAAGGCTGGCAAGGGTGTGAAGCAACAGGAACTCCAATTCAGTGCCCGTGAGAATGCAAAATGGTACAGCTGCTTTCAAAGACAGTCTGTCTGTTTCTCGTGAAGCTACAAACGTTCTTATCAACAGCCTCAGAGTCTTACCATACAATCCAGCAATCTCACTCCATTGTACTTACACAAGTGAGCTGAAACTTGTGTCCACGCCAAAATCTGCACACAAATGTTTAAAGCAGCTTTATTCAAAACTCCAAAACTTGGAAGCAACCCCAGATATCCTTCAATAGATGAAAAGACAATCTGTGTTATATCCAGACATTGCAATATCATTCAGCACTAAAAAGAAATGAGCTAACCATGAATGAAAAGACATGGTAAAATCTTAAATGCATATTATTAAGTGAAAGAAGCAAGTCTAAAAAAACTAGATACTCCATGATTCCAATGATATGACGTTCTGAAAAAGGCAAAAGTATGGAGACAATTAAAAAAAAAATCAGTGGTTGCCAGTGGTGGGGGGAAGGAATCAGTGCTCCAGGTGGATTTTTAGGGCAGTGAATCTATATGATATAATGTTGTAATGATGGATACATGTACGTGGAGTTTTGTCCAGACCCAGAGGATGGACATAACATAAACTATGGACTCTGGGTGATAATGGTGTATCAGCGCAGGTCTGTTGGTTGTCAGCAATGTACCCATGTTGTTCTGGCTGTTGATGCTGAAGGACTCTGTGCATGTGTGGGGAGAGGTTATGTTAGAACTGTCTGTACTTTCAGCTTAGTTTTGCTGGGAATTGGAAACTTCTGTAAAAAATCAAGTCTACTAATGAAGAAGAGGAAGAGGAGGAGGAAGAGAAGAAGAGTGAAACGCTGGGGTGTGTGTGTATGTGCCGTGCTCAGTCGTGTCCGACTCTCTGCGACCCCATGGACTGTAGCCCACCAGGCTCCTCTGTCCATGGGATTCTCCAGGCAAAGATACTGGAGTGGGGTGCCATTTCCTATTACAGGATAGTGAATATAGTTCCCTATGCTGTACAGTAGGACTCTGTTCATTATCTATTTTATATTTAGCAGTATGTATGTGTTACTTTTTGCCAGCGGATCTCTGAATTATCAAATGCTTGCTGAAATGGACACTTTGAGAGAGGAACAAGGAGGGGATCTGACCACTTTGATGCCCTCAGACCAGAACCTTCCCTGGGCTTCCTTGCACTGGAGAGAAGGTGATGCTTACTGGTGACAGACAGCGTCTGTCTGTCTATGAGGACATTTCCTCTGTGAGGAAAACCTCACAGAGATTTCCAAAGTGCAAAGAAAAACAAAATCTACTAAATAATTAAGTAACTTTGTTCTTGTTCAGTTGCTAAGTCCTGTCTGACTCTTTCTGACCCCATGGACTGCAGCACGCCAGACTTCCCTGTCCTTTACTATCTCCCAGAGCTTGCTCAAACTCATGTCTATTGAGTCGGTGATGCCATCCAACCATCTCGTCCCCTGTCGTCCACTTCTACTCCCACCCTCAATCTTTCCCAGCATCAGGGTCTTTTGCAGTGAGTCAGCTCTTCACATCAGGTGGCCAAAGTAACAGAGCTTCAGCTTCAGCACCAGTCCTTCCAATGAACATTCAGGGTTGATTTCCTTTAGAATTGACTGGTCTGATCTCCTCGAAGTTCAAGGGACTCTCAAGAGTCTTCTCCAGCACAATTCGAAACAGTCAAATACAACTAACTGAAGAAGCAGCCCGATCGCCCCTAGTCACCAAGAAGGCCGACTCCAGTGCCCTCTCCCGGTGTCTCCAGGAAATGCCCAGAGCCCGGTCTCTCCTCGTCCACACCTTCCTGGGCTCCTGCCCTGTCCGTGTGCTCCTTCCTGGGTCGGATCACAATGGCCTTGCCCTGGGAACTACACCTCGGCCCCCTGCCTCTGTGGTTCAAGAATGGAAGTACCCAGGCTGCCCTGGGGGAGCTCTGCTGTCCACGGTCCTGCCCCCAGCCTTCTCACTCTTTGCAGAGAAAGTGTCCAGGTAGGTATCAACAGAGACTACTTGCCTTTTCCTGAAGCGCCTCCCCCCACAACCAGTCTCCATGGCACGTGTTCCCTCTGCCTTCCCCAGGTCCTGCAGGAGCATGTGGTCACTTCACATGTGACTCTTGGGAAGCCCCACAGAAAGCTTACATTCCGGCGTTCACCATTCCCAAGCTGTGTGACATTGAACAAGGGCTTTAACTTCTCTGAGCAGGGATTCTAAAATGCAGATTATCCTGTTATCCCCACAAGGAGGTGGTAAGAATTGAAATTTTTCATTCAATAAATATTTATTGAGAGCTTACTTGCTCTAGAGTCATGGGATAAACCAGTGGCCAAAGAAATTTTTTTAAAAAAATGTCCTGACCTCAAGGCATTTACTTCTATGGGCTGACACCTGCGGGGTAAGCTGAGGGCCTGGCACATAGGGACATGCCATCTGGGTTAGCTTTCATTGATCTCAGACTATTTCCTCTCTGGCAAATCTTGTGCCTGAGAATATCCCTGCCCATTACTTCCCAGAAACCTGAGAACAAGTGAGAAAACACTGGTTCCCAGAAAAGCAAAATTCAGGATCACTGCCTGCACTTACCTTTCTCTGGGGTGTGTACATGCATGCTAAGTTGCTTCTGTCGTGTCCAACTCTGCGACCCTATGGACTGTAGCCCTCCAGGCTCCTCTCTCCATGGGATTTTCCAGGCAAGAATACTGGAATGGGTTGCCATGCCCTCCTCCAGGGGATCTTCCCACCCCAGGAATCAAACCAGTATCTCCTAAATCTCCTTCATTGGCAAGTGGGTTCTTTACCACTAGCACCACCTTGGAAGCCCTTCTTTGGGGGTACTTGTCCTAATTTGGTCAAACACACCACCTTCCTGTGTAAATACAGCCTTGGGTCATCTATACCCAAGGTGGCCTGGGTAAGCTTCAGGGACTGCGAGGCTACCTGCCCCCAGGAAGAATCCTCCCAACCTCTGGCATTTTTGATTCCTGGAAGCTTCTATAAGAGGGAGGGGCCTCCCCCAACAGATATTAGCAACCCCTGACCTGGCCCTCTGCATTTGGCATGGGACACAGCCACCCTGCTATCTGCAAGGCTTATGCTTCTCAAATACTCCAACAGATCATTGAATGCAAGCAAACGATTTTCAAGGGAAATACTCCATGAAATCTTGGAAGCACAACCCAACCCCTCTGACATGATTTAGTGATGAGTCTTATTCTTAGAGGGGCAGCGGGCCAGGCACCCACTTCTCAGCTCACAGGCAGCAGAGGAAGAGGTCAGCACTCCAGCCGTTCCTTTGGGGGCCAAGGCAAAGTATCCTGGCAGACCAAAGAACTTTTCAAAGTCATCGATAAGGCTCATTAATGTATCAAAATGTCACCTACTCAATGTGAACCATTAAAAATTATTAGCACAAGTATTAGTAGAAATAGTCATTAAAGTGCAGAAATATCACCGAGAAATATTTGTCACCTTGGAGCTTCAGCACCAGCACTGACTTCCCGCTCCAAATCCCTCAGCCTGAGGTGGCAGGAGATGTACCCTATGGTCTCAACCCAAGATGCTCAAGTCCGAGCCCTCCTACAGCCTGGGGTTTGCAAAGTCCTCACCTTCACTCGAAACCACGGCACAGCAAGGTCAGCCCTAGTGGAGAACCAAATTTCATTCAAACGTTTGGAGACACAAAATCTATAATTTAACTGATAAATCATAGAAAACATTTATAAAATTGGTAACTAATAAGAACCTGTTGTATTGCCCAGGAACTCGACTCAGTACTTTATAATGACCTGTATGAGAAAAGAATCTTGAAAAAAAAAGGTGGTATGTGTATACGTCTGATTGATTCAGTTTGCTGTACACCTGAGACTAGCACAACACTGCAAGTCAACTATGCTTTAACATACACATACGCACTTACGTTAAAAAAGGAAACATTCAAACGCAAGACATGCTTATGCATTAGAAGACAAAGTTCCGCTCAGTTCAGTCGCTCAGTCATGTCTGACTCTTTGCGACCCCATGGACTGCAGCACGCCAGGCCTCCCTGTCCGTCACCAACTCCTGGAGTTTACCCAAACTCATGTCACATACATCTTCAAATAAAAATGTTTACAGCGGTGTCCTTCTAATAATCCCTCAAGGGGACACATTTTCTCTTCTCTGCAACCTGAGGAGAAAGGAACACAAACCCAGACCGCAGGCCAGCCCAGGGTTGTGAGACTCCCAACCACCCATCCCCGCATCTCAGGGTCCGTGGTGGGATTCCTGCTACCTCTCCAGGGGAACCACCATCGGGTCCTCTGCAGAGGGCAGGTGAATCTAACTCAGTTGAGGTTAGTGATATCGAGGGAGCCTCTGTGTGTGTGTGTCCGACTCTGCGACCCTGTCTGTAGCTTGCCAGGCTCCTCAGTCCATGGGATTTTCTGGGCAAGAATACTGCAGTGGGTTTGGGAGAACCATTGTTTCTGGGTTATGAAGCTCAACGTTGGTGTGTCTGAATCCATCTGTGAGAAAAGTGATGGGTCCCTGCATAGGAGCTTTCGGGAAGTAACTTCCAGGAGAGCTAGTTCCACGAGAAAACACTTAAGGGATGAGAAGTAGAGAGACGGAGTCAGGAACAATACAACCCAAGTGCATGACGGTGAGGCTGGACTTTCAGGTCCCTGATAAACCAGATTATGAGAAAATGCCAGCAATCCCAGCTGGGGGTAGCTAGGAGTCTATCTGAGTGAAGAGAGCACAGAGTGTCCCTTCTGTCCGCTGGAGCCAAGAACTGGCCAAGCAACTGTTTCACCTGCGGGGGTGGGTGCCACGTGAACCTAATAACTTAGCCTGTGAGTCTCTTCCTGGTGCACTCACAGTCACGGCGGCTTCTAAACGTCAGATTAGTCCTTCCCAGGTGGCGCTAGTGGTAAAGAATTCACTTAGCTAAATGAAAGTGCTCAGTCGTGTCCGACTTTCTACGACCCTATGGACTACACAGTCCATGGAATTCTCCAGGCCAGAATACTGGAGTGGGTAGCCTTTCCCTTCTCCAGGGGATCAAACCCAGGTCTCCTGCATTGCAGGTGGATTCTTTAGCAGCTGAGCCACCAGGGAAGCCCAAGAATACTGGAGTGGGTAGCCTATCCCTTCTCCAGTGGATCTTCCCGACCCAGGAATTGAACCAGGGTCTCCTGCATTGCAGGCAGATTCTTTAATCAACTGAGCTATCAGGGAAGCCCAAAAGGGAGATGTGAAAGTCAGATTAAACATTACTATTTACTGTATATACTGACAAACATGCAAACATACTTAAGTTGGTAAGTGAACAATTGCACCAAATTTATAAAGAATTAGATGCAATGCTAAATGCAAACATCTTTTGCTTTTCCTAACAAAAATATTACCATCTATTTTTCAGAGTAGAGCTTGAAATAAACACCAACTGCCCTAAGCTGAGCAAAGTATTATGACATTTATATGTGCAGGTGGTCATGGAGGAAGGAAGGGCAGGGCAATAGAAAAAAATAACAGACGGACCTAAAGTTAATATCCTGATATGTATTTTTTAAAACGTCATTTATGGTTCTTTTCAGGCCATAAGTACAACCAACAAGATGTTAAAACTGTGTTCTCAAGCAGATACATTTTAATGCAATTGTGTATATAAACTACTTTGCTTTTTCTTTCCCCACATACCACACATAATCATTTTAATTATCATTTTTGGAGGCTGAATAATGTTGATGCACGATAATTTACTAAACCAAATTGTTGGATTAAAAAAATATATATATGTTCTTTGCAACGAGGCCAAGGCCAGCGTGCTGACAGCTTTCCAAAGGGCAGTCAGTGCTTCTTTAAAAAATCCAGAAGGATCACAGCGCCTGCCCCCTTCACAGAAGCAGCAGAAATATGTGCATCCACCCCAGAGCCGTTTCCCATCTGTCAACGAGCAGGCAGGGAGAGGGCAGCCACGACACGGGAAGCCGGGCCCCAGAGGCTCCCCCTGCCAACCTAGGGCTCACGGAGCTCTTCTCGGAGACACGCTCAATTTCAACGCAGAGAAACAGGTCTCATTTTCCTCTCATATCATTTCTAGGAGCAATCTGCACCCGTCTACAAATGGTGTTTTGTACGGTTATTCTTGCTGAATTGCAAACAATAAGAAAAGACTTTCATAAATCAACTCTGTGGAATCTCTTCCTCTGTTGATAATAAAAAGAGAGTTTCCATTAGGAAACAAACAAACAACAAAAACCAGGGAAGCCTCCCTCTGACATGGGACATAAAAACATGCTTCCCTTTTGTTGAGATGATCCAGTGTGGGCATGCACGGGTTACCGTGATACCGTGATGAGTACACATCAAACAACAATAAGCCTGATGTGCTGAAGGCAGATTTTTCTTTTTGGTTCTGCAAATATGAATGTGGGCAGTCTGATGTGAGGACATATCTGATCTAAGTGAGAAAAATATTTTTATTGCTCTGGGAATAGTCACTGTTAACTGAATGCAACAACAAAAAGAGGGGGGGAAAAAAAGAGCATGCAGACCTGAGGGAATTACCAAATCAATTAACAAGTAATTCAGGAACTAATTTCTATATTGCCTCTTAGCACAAAATTGTATCTTTAATTTCTCCTGCAATAAGCATCTCTACAATGATCCTAGCACACAGTGCCGCGGTAAATGAGTTTACAAGGATCTCTTTTTGATTGGCTCGACAACATTATTTCTTCACAGTTCAATGCTACTGTAGCCAAGTGCTCTGATATATTTAATTATACTGGTAGCTACCAGTTACCAATTTGCAAGACCCACAGTGAGGATTGTACATTTTAAAGAACTAGTAATCAACTAATTAAAACCACAGTGAATTCCAGATACTCCAATTACAAACAACTGCTGTGGAATACACTTAGAGGATGCAAGAGGAGACCTTGCAGAAGGACTGGCTGTACCGTGGAGGGCGGACACCCCCCACCAAAGACCTTGCAGCACTGCTGCTGTTTTGAAAGCGCATCTGCACGCGCCCCTGGGTGTTGTCCTGGGCCTGGATTTTCTGCATAACATGGGAAGCCCAGTGGTAGATGAGCCCATGCAGTGCGAAGACCACAGGTTTTGGAATGAAGCAGGTTTTGGTTTGAACTTTGCCTCTCACTGGCTTTATGAACCCATGTAAGCTGAGCCTCAGCTTTCTCATCTATAAAATGTGAAAAGTAACAGCACAGAGCCTCCTGGGGTGCTGGGCAAGCAGGGAGGCTGCTGAACAAATGCGCGCGTGCATGCATGCGCGCGCACACACACACACACACACACAAACGGTTCTTACTGGGAACCAAGTCCCTTTAAATGCAATGATTTTTATTTCTTCTCTTCCTCCTTTTTAAAACAGTCAGATCAAACAGTATGAAACTGAAAGATGCAACGTCGAAAAACATGGCCAGTCACAGTACAATCAAAATATCTGCAAACATTATTTGTTCTTCTTTTTTCCTTCACAAAAAAAGCTCCAAGGAAGAAGAAAATGCCCAAGATGTTAATATTAACAGTGGAAAGGACACTGGAGTAAGCATCCTGCCACATACTAAAGTGTAGCCTTAGGTAAATCATTCAACCTTCTCAGGACTCAGTTTCCCTATCTGTAAAATGGAGATTACTTCTAGCTTATTAAAAAAAACAAAACAGCATATATGTTGTGCTAAGACACTGTAATTCCAGGACCCACTCAAGAAGAGCATTTGGTTATCTGGGCAAAAATGGTATGACCAGAGCAAAAAATAACTCTTATGGCTAACATACATAATTAATACGCTAATATATAAATATATACATGCATCAATACATATATAAATATACATAGATTCTTCATTCTCTGAGATAAATTGGTGGTTTGGTGATTTAGTCGCTCAGTTGTGTCCAACTCTTGCAACCCCATGGACTGTAGCCTGCCAGGCTCCTTTGTCCATGGGATTCTCCAGGCAAGAGTACCAGAGTGGGTTGCCATGCCCTCCTCCAGGGATCAAACCCTGGTCTACTGTACTGCAGGCAGTCTCCTACATTACAGGCAGATTCTTAACTGACTGAGCCACCAGGGAAGCCCAGATAAATTACTAAAGAAAAATATATAAATTTTCAATTTTCAAGCAAAATGTGATTGGGAACAAACCCAAACAGACCTTGGTTTGAGTGGTTCCCGTGAAAAGCTTCCTTCATACTTTGTACCAACCTGGCACAAACTCAGACTCCAGCAGCACTCACAGCAGAGCTGTGGTCTGATAAACAGACTGACAAGTTTTTAAATGACAGAAGTTGACAGCTACTGGTCAGTCCTTAGGATCTGTTGAGAACCAGTCCTGTGCCCGCCTCCCGAGCCTCTGGTCAGCCTCGGCTCTGGAAGCTGTCCCCCATCCTCAGACCCCTCGCCAGATCCACTCACACTCCCACCCCCAGCGGCCCCTCCTCTCCTGGTCCCTTTTCACCCTGGGCTCCTCCAGCTCCTCCTCAAAGGTCCAGTTCAGTTCAGCCGCTCAGTCGTGTCCGACTCTTTGCAACCCCATGGACTGCAGCATGCCAGGCCTCCCTGTCCATCACCAACTTCAGAGCTTACTCAAATTCGCGTCCATCGAGTTGGTGATGCCATCCAGCCATCTCATCCTCTGTCATCCCCTTCTCCTCCTGCCTTCAATCATTCCCAGCATCAGGGTCTTTCCCAATGAGGGTCCAGCAAATTTCAGCTGAAATTTCAACTCAAAGGTCCAACAAATTTCAAACGGTCCCCTTTCCCCCTTCTCTCCAACACAGGAGGGGCTAAACAAGCACTTCCTTGGTTCTCAGATGGTAAATCAATGGAAGAATAAGAAGAGAAATAGAAGAAGAAAAATCACACCAGGACAATCTAAGCTGTCCTTTCTTTCAGGCTATGAAATATTTTTGAGTTGTACATATTCTGATGTCAAAAGGGTCAGTACCAGGCTTTCCTGGTGCCTCAGTGGTAAAGAATCCCCCTGCCAATGCAGGAGACATGGGTTCGACCCCTGGTCCAGGAAGATCCCACCTGCTGTGGAGCAACTAAGCCCAGGCACTACCACTACTGAGCTTGTGTTCTAGACTCAGGGAGCCGCGACTAAGAAGCCCATGGGCGTCATCGACTGAAGCCCGTGTACCCTAGAGCCCGTGCTCCGAAACAAGGGGAGCCACTGCAATGAGAAGCCCTCACACCGCAGCAAAGAGCAGCTCCAGTTCACCACGACAGTGAAGACTCAGCACAGCCAAACATAAGTAAATAATTTTTAAAAAGTGTGAGTCACTCAGTCGTGTCCAACTCTTTGCTACTCCACAGACTACAGCACACCAGGCTCCTCTGTCCATGGGATTCTCCAGGCAAAGAATACTGGAGTGGGTTGCCATGACCTGCTCCCGGGGATCCTCCCGATCAAGGAATTGAACCTACAACTTCCTGTGTCTCCTGCACTGCAGGTAGATTCTTTACCCACTGAGCCACCAATATAGGGTCGTGTCAACTGTTCACATTAGGGGGAGCCAAGTGCAGTGTGTGGGAAGTCACCCACTGTAGGATTTTTTACAGCTTTCCCACACATCTAAAATTATTTCTCAATAAAAAGTTAAAAATTTTAAGTCCTCCTTTAATCCCGTACCGCATTTACTTGACACTTCTAAAGAGCCTTGAAATTGACCATTTTAGAGGCTGTATATCCTACTCCCGTTTAGTTGACAGTCACTAATTTAACTCCTTGCTTGTTGGGCATTTCTAGTTCCCAGGGTCTTAATATTATAAATAAACCTGCTATGAACATTTTTGTACACTTAAAGTTTTTTTCACCTTTCTCCTACTGAATTATCCTCTAGGGATAAATTTCTAGAAGAGCGATTACGGGGACAAAGTGAATACAATTTTTTGTCCTTTATATACTGCTAGTTTATACTCCAAGAGGGCTGGGCCAATTTTCAGTAACACAGCAGCGCATTTCTAAAATTCTGTTTTTTCCTGATTTTTGCTAAGACCAGGGTTTTACCACATTTTCTTAATTATAAGCCTAAGTATAAAATGATCTCTTGTTGTTCTAAATTTCTAATACTTCAGGTACGAGCAGAGAAAGGCCGCATGCCCATCCATGTTTATTTCCTTCTTGTGGATCTTCATTTCCAAATCATCCCTGCACGTCACTCAGATCCCCAGTGGTGTGTTGGCACAGGTGGTACATGTTTCCAGAAAATTCTTTGTTTTGCTTATTAAAAACAATACAAAATATTTTTCTACAGAAGAACTTCTTGAGGATAAACACATTCTTGTTTGGGGGGACGAATTACTATCACAAAGGCTATGGTTGATGGAGACTGAAAGTGAAGATGCTCAGCCGTGTCCGACTCTTTGAAACCCTGTGGACTGCAGCCCATCAGACTCCTCCGACCATGGGATTTTCCAGGCAAGAGTACTGGAGTGGGTTGCCATCTCCTTCTCCAGGGGACTGAATAATGGGGCAAAAATCTGGCAAGTATGAAAATAGTTGAGTTAAAATTTGCAGGTTTGAATTGAAACAATTTTTATAAACAAAATTACATAATGAAGACATTTATTTAGATGAACTTTCTTCTGCAGTGAAAAAGTTTTAGGAGAAGCCAGCTTTCTAAAACCATCTTGATCACTGACAAAGCTATCACTCTTTGAAGATTAAAAGGTGCACCTCTTGTGCTCCACCTAAATAGAGTAGCCTATGTACAAGAACCTGAGTTAAATTTAGAGAAAGACAGATTAAAATTTATTCTGTATCTTAAAATCTAACAATGTAGAGTATGACCTCCCCGATGTAACGCATTCTTTAAAAGAAACATGATACTGTCTCAGGGAAAGAAAAACACTTTACACTACTGACCTACTCCTTCTACTTTATATATACTTGCTGACCTACTTGCCCAGCCCCGTGGACGCTCAGGAGAGAAGACCATCAGAGGGCACCCCCCTTACCCCCAAGCCACCCGTCCAGGAGCCAAAGTACGTGGGAGCAGACAGCATGAAAGATGCATGTGTCCACGAGGCAAGGAGGACAGAGGCAAAATCCCAAGGCCTGACGAGGTATCAGGGCAGCGAGGAGAGAGGACACCGCACCTCCTGGAATGGAATGCGTGGGAAATGGGCCCTGAGAACAGGCAGGCTGTGAGAAGCACAAACTGGGGGACCGACCAAAGCTTGGAGCTCAGTATGCGTGAGGATGGAAGGAAGGAACCCCGAGGGACCCCCGGTGCCCGGCCACCTGGTGATGATGGCATCTCTCGTGAGCTGGTTCCTCTCTGGGCCTGCGGGTGACCCTGGTACGGCTGCAGCCCAAGGACCACGGTTGGTCCTGGTGCCAGACAGCATGTGCTTTAGAGGACAGCCCCCCATAAACACCCTGCCCTGCTGGAACCCCACAAGGAGGATACCACCGATGTGACTTTTAGCCTGGTTTAGAAAAGATGGTCAGTGTAGGCACTGATTCAATCAGGGGCGGATGGCAAAGGCTCTTGTGGCCACACGTGCTAGACGATTCCGGGGTGTGAAGCCCACCTCCACCCTCACAACCTCGGTGGGGTGACCCGACCTCCCTAAGCCCGGGACGCCTCATCTGTCACTGGCAGTAAGTTGTGTCTGAGGTTGGTGGAGAATTAAGTGAGGTCATGTGACTAAAGCATCTACCATAGTAACTGATACAGAATAAGCACCCAGGAGGACTGTCAGCGTTCTTATTGTAAGTCTAACACAACAGTGATCTGGTCAATTGTGATGCCTTTCTAAGCAGACGGGAACGTCAGTGAACAAACAGCAGGGAATGGGTCTGACTGCACTGGGGAGGACTAGCTCTGGGAAGGCACTAAGATTCAACAGTGTTTTCTTTATTTGAAGTATAGTTGATTGACAGTGTGTTAGTTCCAGGTGTGCAACACAGGGATTCAGTTACACACACACACACATACACACACACACATACACACACACCCCACATACACATATTCTTGTTTAGATTCTTTTCTCTATAGGGTCATTACAAAATTCTGAGTATAATTCCCTGTGTTGTATAGTAGGCCCTGGGTGATCTAGTTTAGATATAGTAGTGTATGCCCTGGGTGATCTAGTTTAGATATAGTAGTGTATATTCAGGCTTCCCTGGTAGCTCAGCTGGTAAAGAATCCGCCTGCAATGCGGGAGACCTGGGTTCAATCCCTGACTTGGGAAAATCCCCTGGAGGAGGACATGGCAACCCACTCTAGTATTCTGGCCTGGAGAATCTCATGGACAGAGGAGCCTGGTGGGATACAGTCCATGGGGTCACAGAGAGTCGGGCACAACTGAGCGACGAAGCACAGCACTCCAGAGCGTGTACCCGTTAACCCTAAATTCCTAATTTATCCGTCTCTCCCACTCTCCCCTTGGGTACCCGTAAGTTTGCTTTCTGTGTCTGTGAGTCAGCAAGTTCATTTGTACCATGTTTTTAGATTCTACATATAGGTGATGTTATACGGTATTTGTCCTTCTCTGACTCACTTCACTTAGTATGATCGTCTCCAGGTCTATCCACGTTCCTGCAAATTGCATTATTTCATTCCTTTTTATGGCCGAGTAATATTCCATTGAATATATGCACATCTTTTTTAACCATTCACCTGTTGATGGACACAAAACATCACATTTTGACATCCAGTGTGATTCTTCCTGCCAGAAAGTAAGGTGCTCACTTGTTTCAGACTTTCTATTCACGAAGAACGAAATCCCAGACGGCCTTGAGTGTGAAGTCACTTCAGTTGTGTCCACCTCTTTGTGACGCTATGGACCATAGCTTGCCAGGCTCCTCTGTCCAAGGGATTCTCTAGGCAAGAATACTGGAATGGGTTGCCAAGCCCTCCTCCAGGGGATCTTCCCAACCCAGGGATCGAACCTGCATCTCTTATGTCTCCTGCATTGGCAGGTGTGGTCTTTACCACTTGAACAGCCTGGGAAGTTGGCCTTAGCAGTCATAAAATGCACTGTTTGAGAGAGGGAGCTACAGGCTGAGCAAAAGGAAATATTTCTACGACAGCCTTACTTCAAATCATAATAGCGTACTGCCACTTAGCAGGATTTATGTTCAAATGCTCAGATTGGAATATTTCAAATGCTGTGTGTTTCCTAACTAGTACACAGAGCCTCCCAAAATAGGTTCTTCATATCCTCAAACATAAGGACAGGAATAAAGTGGTCTCGCCTTGTAATCCTAGGAAGGCCTAAGGCAGGATGTGCGGACGGAGAGATGGTTACAGACGCTCCTGGGGTCACATAGACCGGAGCTCCTGTCCAAGCTCTGAGACTAAGCAGAGATGTGTGGTTATGGGCTGAACTGTGTCCCCACAAAATTCATAGGGTGAAACTCTAACCCCCAGTGTGGCCTTACTTAAAGACAGGGCTAGGATTTCCCTGGTGGCGCGGTGGTTAAGAGTCCGCCTGCCAATGCAGGGGACGTGGGTTCGATCCCTGGGTTGAAAGGACCCCATGTGCTGTGGAGTGACTGAGCCCGTGCTCTGCACCAAGAGGAACCACGACAATGAGAAGCCCACCCACCGTGGCTAGAGGGCAGACCCTCCCGCCGCAACTAGAAAAAGGCTGTGCAAAAGCAACCAAGACCCAGTGAAACCATAAATAAAAAAGACCACTGGATGTTCATGTTAAAAAAAAAAATGAACAGTAAAACTTAAACAACAAAGACAGGGCTGTTAAAGAGGTAACTAAGGTTATTGAGGTCCTAAGGATGGGACCCTGATCCAATAGGACTTCTATTTTCTTGGGCTCCAAAATCACTGGGGGTGGTGACTGCAGCCATGAAATTAACACACACGTGCTCCTTGGAAGAAACGCTATGACCAATGTACAGAGCGTATTAAAAAGCAGAGACATTACTTTACCAACGAAGGTCCATCTAGTCAAAGCTATGGTTTTTCCAGTAGTCATGTACGGATGTGAGAGTTGAACCATAAAGAAGGCTGAGGGCCTAAGAACTGATGCTTTTGAACTGTGATGTTGGAGAAGACTCTTGAGAGTCCCTTGGACTGCAAGGAGATCCAACCAGTCCATCCTAAAGGAAATCAATCCCGAATATTCATTGAAAGGACTGATGCTGAAGCTCCAATCCTTCGGGCACCTGATGCAAAGAGTCGACTGATTGGAAAAGACCCTGATGCTGGGAAAGATTGAAGGCAGGAACAGAAGGGGACGACAGAGGATGAGATGGCTGGATGGCATCACCGACTCAACGGACATGAGTTTGAGTGAACTCCGGGGGTTGGTGATAGACAGGGAGGCCTGGTGTGCTGCAGTCCATGGGGTCACAAAGAGTCAGACACGACTGAGAGACTGAACAACAACAAAGGGTGGGACCCTGATCCAGCGGGACTGGCTCCCTTAGAAGACGAAGAAGAGTCACCAGGGATGCGCAGAGGAAAGGCCCCGTGAGGACAGAGCGGAGGTGGCCATCTGCAACCAGGAAGAGAAGCCTCACCGGAAACCAGACCTGCCAGCCCCTTGGACTCTACTCTCTAGAGCCAGGAGAAGCAAACCCCCGTTGTTCACGCCTCCCAGGCTGTGGTTCCTCATGACAGCGGCCCTGGCAGATGCACACGGTGTGGTGTGGGCAGGTGGCTGAGCCCTGCCCTGCTCACCTGTGAAATGGGCATCATCACATTCAGGACTCCGTGGCCCAAAGGAGCCATGGTGAAAAGCTCTCTCACACCGTCCCCAGCACTCAGGCCACAGCCAGTCAACGTTCATTACCACTAATGCTCTCACAGATGACAATTACCCATCATCACAAACACCACGGGGATAAAGCAGTGAGAGGGAGGAGACCCTCTGATCACGAAGAACAGTGGCAACACGCCCCCAGAGCCCCCGAGACACAGCCGGCCGGCGCTGTCCCCTGGCGAGGGGGCGCCCGAAGCCCTGGGCTCCAGGCACACAGGAGTCTCCCACCCACGTGCTGCCGCTCAGCAGAGGTGACTCATGTCCCCTCTCTCCCTCACTTCCCTCTTTTTTGGCCCAGAGGACCCCGCTGTTCCTTCCAGGGGTGTAGGGCCCTTGTACACACCTCTGCTGAGCACTGGGGCTGCAGGGCAGAGCGGCGGGTGGGGGTGATTGCCTTGCAGCCTCTGAGGCCAGCCTGGGTGGGGGGCATCTGTCTTCTGTCTCCTGAGCCCCTGGCAGAGTCCCCAGGCTTGTCTACACAGGATGAGCATGCGATCATTACAAGCTGACTTGAGTTCGGTAGGAAATAATGCCCAAACCAAACGCCTTCTTGGTTCATCCATAAGCTTTGAGAGGCTTCCCTCTATGCGGATGTGAGTTTCTCTTTCTGAGTCCATGAGGAATAGGGTTTTCATCACCACTGCCGAACTTTTAAAGAAAATAAACAACCTCTAGGTAAAATCAATCAGCCAGATATCCCAGGTCCTGGATTATGGGGACAAAGACGACACGCCAAGTCCTAAAATGAACTTCTAGTTTTGGAAATCACATGATGCTCGCAGGCCAGTTTACAGTTTCTTTCTTTTTTTTTTAAATAATTTTATTTATTGATTTTTGGCTGCGCTGGGTCTTCACTGCTGCTAGGGCCTTTCTCGAGTTGCGGTGAGAGGGAGCCACTCTTTCCTGGGGGATGAGGGCTTCTCACTGTGGTGGTCTCTCTTGTTGCAGAGCACAGGCTCCAGGGCACGTGGGCTTCAGTAGTTGCAGCTCATGGGCTCTAGAGCTCTGGCCCAATAGTTGTGGGTCACAGGCTTAGCTGCTGCAAGGCAGATGGGATCTTCCCAGACCAGGGGTCAAAACTGTGTCCCCGACATGGGCAGGTGGATTCGTTCCCATGAAGAACCCCCCTTGACAGTGTATAAAGTGCTTCATCTGCGTCACCTTGTATCACCCTCCTTTCTGACAAAGGGAAGGATTAGGTTAAACTGCTCCGCAGACTTACACATAAACTCTGGGTCTTGTATTTTGTGGTCCATGTCATTTCTCGCAGTATTTTGAGCGTTTTATACAGACCATACGGGCCAAAGCGTCAGGTGGCCGTGGAGGGTCTGCCCACTCATGGAAGACGGACGAAAGGAAGTTTCCACCGAGGCATCCAGACCTTCCAGAGTGTTCTGCCAATGATGCTGTGATGGCTGAGGAGCCAGATGAAAAGCATGTGATGCCCCCACCTGACCCATTAAATTAATCATCGTAATTGGCAACGTCTGCCGGGATCCAGGCCGGATGCGGTTCTCCCCGGGCGCTGTGCACCCAAGTGAGGTAAATTAGGTTTCAGGGCGCCCAGCCGGCATCAGCAAATTACCTGCTTCTGGGGAGTGGGCGGGCCCTGGTGGGTGCGGGCAGAGCTGGTTTGCCACATGGGTGAGCAACGTCTTCTCAGGGCACTGGTGCCCACGGGCCCTACTGCGGTCAGGGGCAAGCAGGAGCCCCGTGGACACAGCCACACGTGTCTGGGGAGAAGGGCAGGGGACCTCTGAGGTCAGGGGCAAACAGGAGCCCTGTGGACACAGCCCCGCGTGTCCGGGGAGAAGGGCAGGGCCGCCCCTCTCCTTCCCATCCAGTCTCTCTGCAGTTTCATCTCTCTCACCAATCTTGCTCCCTCTGTGAAAGCAGATGGCCGGATGACCGACCAACTGGCTGTGAACGGTGTCAGACTTTCTGGGGACGTCGAAAGTGAGTCGTGTCGGTGGCTTTTATTCTGCGGACGTCACATGATCCAGCCCCTGGTGTCCGTTCCAGGTACCAGACCACGCAGGTCAGAGGCCTGGCGGCTGGCTGGCCAGAGGATTAACTCGAGGTTCCTTTCACTGAATCGATAACTGCCACTTTCTGTTCGACTGAGAATCAAACACACACACGGCTTCACTGTGGCTCGTGGTGATGGAGAGGTGCTGGGGAAGGTCACCCAGGCCTGTCTGCCTCTGCTGTCCTGGGAAGGGCCTCCCCGTGGCTTCAGGGGCTACAGGAAAGGCTCTGCTCTCACTGGTGGCTCTCTGCCCCAGAGGTGGCCAAAGTCCCATCAGGGTTCAAGGCTAAAATTCAGAATTTTTTGAAAAGTCACATGAAACCTCAAAGGATCTACCGTATAGCACAAGGAATTCTACTCAACATCTGTGATAACCTATAAGACAATAGACTCTAAAACAGATTGAATACATGTATACCTATAAAGAGGGGTTTCCCAGCTGGCACTAGTGGTAAAGAAACCCTCTGCTAATGCGGGAGACATAAGAGGCATGGGTTCAATCCTTGGGTTGGGAAGATCCCCTGGAGGAGAGCATGGCAACCCACTCCAGTATTCTTGCCTGGAGAATCCCCATGGACAGAGGAGCCTGGTGGGCTACGGTCCATGGGGTTGCCAAGAGTCTGACACAACTGAATTGACTTAGTACACACGTGTGCATACATACACCTGAAGCTAACATAACAGTGCAAATCAACTCTACTCCAATAAAATTTTAAAATTGAAATAAAATGCCCCCAACTTAGGTTAATAAAAAAAGAAACAAAGTCACATGAAGATACTCGGTGTTTCCATGGAGCATCCCAGAAATAAGCAGCTGACCTAGGTCTCCAGCAGCACCTCAGACCCAGGTTCCTAGAAAGTGCACCTGGGTTGGACCAGGCAGAGCTAGGACCAAACGAAGCAGGTGGCTCCCGGGCCCGCCACAGCCCAGTTCCTCGCACACATCGCTCTGCCGGCGTTTGTTCAAGGTCAACAGGGACGTCTTTCTTTTAAAATATCAACCGGTGGACGAAATTAAAAAAAAAAAATTCTGAAAGCAGGAAGCAAGCAGATGCAGTGTTTTGCCTGTTAATCTCTAAAAGCTCTCTGAGCCTTGCCAGCACTTAAATCTCCAAGAAACAAGCCACCAGGCCAGGGGCACCTCAGCCTCGCCCAGACAGGCCTGTGGGTCCACACAGACTCTGAGGGATCCTTGCTACAGCTGGATTTACAGGGGGGCATTTACAGTGCTCCTCTGGAATCTCCCCTCCCGACTAACCTGGGGAAGCCCACCCCTTAGGGCTCACCTGTCAAGGGGGCTGGGGGTTGGGAGGGATCTTGACCAGATAAACACCATCAGTCTGTCTGTAGGGGAGGAAGGACAGACGGACAGAAGTGTGATAAAGCAGAGAGTATTCTTCACTTTTTCACTCTCCGAAATCCCACGAGACAACACTTAGTGAGGCATTTGCTTGTTTCCCCTTTTGTCCTCACATACAAAAGATACATCCAGGTATTTTCAATGGTGTAAGCAGGATCAGCTTGACCAAGAATTCTGTTGTTCAGTCACTCCGTCGTGTCTGACTCTTTGCGACCCTGAGGCCTGCTGCACACCAGGCTTGCCGGTCCTCCCGGAGTTTTCAGATTCATGTGCATCGAGTCGGTGATGACATCTAACCCTCTCATCCAAGATTCTACAGATGCAAATGTTCACCCTCTAGTGTGTGTTACTGGGTGCGAGGTGAGGCCCTGGGGTCTGTGTTTTCAGGGTGAACATCAAAGGCAGGAGGAGTCCGGAAGGGAAACAGGACAGGCTGAGTATATGGACCATCATATAGAGATGAAAAAACTCGGGAGAGAGGGGAAAAAAAAAAGAGCACACAGCTGCCGTCCCCCAAACAGACCTCCCATCTGCCACCCACGATTTGCATGTCACCTTCTCCGGGCTCATTTGTACTTCATTAACTGCCATTGACTTAACAAGATTTATGCAAATGACACCATAGGAGCTCCCTAACTCCCACTGCAATCAAGTGATTATGTATGTACAACTCTCCACAGCAATGAAAAATTAATACGTGACAAGCCCACTCGCCGCTGAGCTGGGCCTCTGGCTTTTTCTTTTCCTTGCTTTTTGCTTTTACATTTCTATCTGAGGAGACCTGATCGCCATGGTTTAGGAGAAGGAGGAGACAGGGAAGAGAAGGCAGACGGAGGAGGAGGAGGAGAAGGAAAGGGAGACAGAGAAGGGGAAGCAGACCTCTCTGAACCGAACCTCCACTGAGAATTCGGAGAGGACAAAGAACGTGGAGATGGGCCCAGGTCCTCAAAAAATGGAAGTTATTTTGCAGCAGATAAGTCACATTCTCGATGAGAAAGCTTTCACGGGGGATGGAGGGGGGAGACAGGATCACTGCCCACCGTCCGCGGACAGCTCCTCCCACGCTGGGCCGGGGACAGCCTCCGTCTCACAGCCAACAGGCGAGCTGTAAAACGTGAGCCGGACGCGGTTAAAATAACCCACCGGAACACGCTCCGTCTGCAAGGACACGCGTCAGGCTGCCGAGCGTGTTGGAGACATGGTCTCGCCCGTGTCCTGAACCGCCCCTGACAAGACTCCTGTGCACCCGGGGGGAGACAGAGCCTGTGACGATCAAACATACCGGCCCATCCCAAAGCCACCCCCGGCCCAGCCCCACAGAGGACCAGGACAAGGTTCAGGATGAGGATTTCTCTGCCTTTAGGGCCCATAAGCTGGGGTTCGGGGCCCCAAAACACAGACTCAGTCCTGAACAGGGGCTGAGCGTGGAGATAGGGGCTCAGATGCTGGTGGGAAGGGCAGGCAATGGGGACGGGATGCAGCGACCCCGGGCAACCCCGGACAGAGGCACGAGGGCCCATGTCCCTGCAGACGTGCGATGCTGTAGGCATATCTCAGAAGATGCCTCTCCTCGGGCACGAGGCATCTGTCTGAGGCTGGGGGCACACGTTTAATTCAGAACATGTAACTCTGCTTCCTAAGCTTTCTTTTTTCTTGGCTGTGCCGTGTCGCTTGTGGGATCTTAGTTTCTCGACCAAGGATTGAACACCCTCGGCAGTAAGACTGCAGAGTCCTAACCACTGGACTGCCAGGGAATTCCCTTCCTAAGTTTTCTGAAGGCTTCTGGCCAACGAGCAGCATAGGGTGCACGGGTGCAGGGGTGCATGGGCTCAGGGGCCAGGTTTGAATCCTGGCCCCTTGGCTTCCGAAGGGGCCTGGTCTGGAAAGCTTGAGCCACAAGGATTTAATTTAAAGATGAAGATAACACAGCTATGTCAACTGTGGCAATGTTGAGGGTCCAGAGAGATATTATGTGAAAACTTAACGATTCTAAGCAGTCACTTAATCATTCAGGCCTGCAGTGTCTAGAATATTCCAGCAGGTGCAGCTCTACCGGGCCCCATCCTCCACAATCCTCTCACTTCCTTTCTACCAGCTGATGTCATCCCTGGCAGGGTGAGGAGTCCAGACTACCTCCAAGGCTCTCCGTTCCTTTATAAAAATACAGATAAATCTGTACGTCTGTGTGTACCCACAGCAAGGCTCCGATGAACGAGTCCTGAGCACGACGTATCTGAAAATCCGGTTTTGCCAGAATCTAAAAGTCCTCTCTGGCATCTCCTCATCTCAGCGTCCCAACGGCCTCGGTATTATCCGGAGCCCAATTCCCGGATGGGTATTCCGAGGCCGGGCATGTTCTGCCTCAAGGGGACTCTGACCTGCCAGCTGTGGTCTCTGGGACGCAGGTTTCCCACGTCTGTACATAGAGGCAGCTACGAGAGACAGGAGCTGGGTGGGCTGCCTGTGTCAGGATGCCCCAGGAAACCAGACCACGACTTAAGAGGTAAACTGGATTATTTGAACATTGACAACCAAAAGGCTTCCCAGGACAGGATAATACCCAACTTACCCTTGACCGTCAACCTCCAGCAGCACACAGACTAAAAGCCTGCCCTGTACGCTGAGCCCTTGCACAGAGAAGCAGGGCACAAACTGAGGGAGGGGAGGCCCCACCCACATCGGGGTGGTGGCCAGCACGCCCACCTGAACCCACGGGGGACATGACCTCGTGTTGAGTTCTAGCACCCCCGAAAGGAAATGTCCCAGGATGGATATTTTAAATGAGAGGAAAAGAGTTCAATGACTTTCCCAATTCTAGTTGACACAGCATCAGCAGAATGAAAATTACACATTAAAATTGCCTTATGTGGAGAGTTAAGTTTATATCAGTAAGTAAATTCACAAAGAATAAGCAACCGTGCCTGCATCTCTACAGGAGAGACAGCCTTTAGGAGCAGTCAAAACCAGATTCACAGACACGGAGGACAGACGTGCCAAGGGGGAGAGGGGAGGGGGTGCGAGCGAAGGACTGGGGGCATGGGGTTAGCAGACACAAATTACTACACACGGGACAGATAAACAACAGGGCCCTGCTGTAGAGCACAGGGAACTGGGCTAAGTACCCTGTGAGAAACCAAGGTGGAAAAGAATACAGACAAATATATATACATATGTATACACAGACACACACACACACATATGTGTGTGTATGTGGGGGGGTGTGTTTATGGGGCTTCCCAGGTGGCACAGTGGTAAAGAACCTGCCTGCCAATGCAGGAAACATAAGAAACTTGGGTTCGATCCCTGGGTTGGGAAGATCTCCTAGAGGAGGAAATGGTGACCTGCTCCAGTACTCTTGCCCGGAGAATCTCATAGACGGAGGAGGGATTCCGTAGACAGGGGGCACACTGTACATACAGTGATGTGCTCAGTCGCTTCAGTCGTGTCCAACTCTGTGTGACCCCATGGACTGTAGCCCAGCAGGCTCCTCTGTCCATGGGATGCTCCAACCAAGAATATTGGAATAGGTTGCCATTTCCTCCTCCAGGAGATCTTCCTGACCCAGGGATCAAACCCGAGTTTCTTATGTCTCCTGCATTGGCAGGTGGGTTCTTTACCACTAGCACCACCTGGGAAGCCCCATAAACACACACCCCATAAATACATAAGTATGTGTGTGTATGTATATATACAGACATAGATACGTACATATAATTAAGTCACTTTGCTGTACAGCAGAAATTAAACACAGCATTGTAAATCAACTATACTTCAATTAAAAAAAAAAGTGAGAACAGCAAAGAGGAGGGAAGGAGACTGCTCTCAGCGGCTCTCCGCGCCAGCCTACACATCAGTTCGCCAGCCTCTGAAGGCATCTTGTGAAAACCCCATGGACTTCCGCCTCTGTCCCACCTGTGATGCTGGGGCCCGCCCACACCTGCATGCAGAAACTGCCTGGTCCCCAGGTGAAGCCGCAGGCTACCTGTTTCAAGCGGATAGACTCTAGCCCTCCTGAAAGGTGGCCAGTGCCAACGCGAGCTCCTATAGGATTCGTGAACGTGTCCTGCTACCACTGCAGGGGCAGAGCTGTCATCCTGCCCACAGACTCCTCTTCCCCTTAAGCAGAAAACACTTGAACCAACCAGCCTTCTTCAGCAAACTAAAAGACGGCATTTCCGGAATCCACGGTGCCGGGCTAAACACTTTAATTTCATTTCCCTGGGAACTATCACAGCCAAATAGGTCTTGTGAATTCCCCTCTTCTTTGAGACATAAAGTCATTTGGTACCCGGCTTCTGGGCTAATGAAAACCGATTCCAGGCTAGCGACATAGGCCAAAACAAATGCCTGCGTTCGAGTCCTGTTGTGTAATGAGGAAGTTTAATTAAGGCCCCACATTACAGCTGTAAATGTTCCTTTATATAATAAGGTCTAAATGAAACTGAACCTAATCAAAGTTACAATTCCTTCATTAGCAAATTACAAACAAGAGCGCACAGCTGACACACCGGCTATGATTATCACAACTAATTGCCTCGTTGTTACAAACCAGCCTGAAACCGTGTTCAGATGTCCGTCTGCGAGAGCAAATTAGGGCCACGTCGGGCTATTCCTGTGATCACAAGGGGCTCTTGTACGGGGATCTGATTTACCCCCGTCGCCTGGTGGCCGGCGGCCCAATCAAAGCTGAGCTACAAAGGCAGCCTTTGAAGCCAGCGCAGTCTCGAAACACACTCCATATGCAGGCGGGCAGACTGCACTTCATTAGGTCTGTTGTCATACTTCCCCTCTTCCTATTCTAATGATCCTATTTTAATACACACAGGAACCTCTTCTAATTGATGTCAAGTGAGTGACTTCTACATTCATCAGCGGAGCACATCAAACAAACCTTGGCGCACGAGCCAGCCTCACGGCGAGGAGAGACCCGGGGTGTGTCTCTGGCTACAGGGCCGGGCAGGGGGGGAAGCCGAGTTACCTGTTTAATTGGGATGGCTCGACCGCTCCCGATGCTGTCCGCCCGACTCTCCAGGCCTTTCTTCTCTTTGTCTGGGTCACTCCCTTTCCGAGACTGAAAAGCAAAAATAAAGTTAGCATTTGGGGAAGGGCTGTGGTTCCCAGATTGGGGAGGTGAAACCCACTTGCACAGCTTCTGCAAAATACACACCTGAAGAAGCCCTGCAGGAGCTGTGCATGTACCCGCGTGTACCAGCTGTGTGTGTACCCATGTGCACACACACATACCCCAGGAACGGACTGCTGGGTGTCCATCGCCACCGAGCCATCACGTTACAGGGAATTTTCTAAACTTCCCTTCCCACTTTCCCACTGCAAAATCATCTTTTAATTCTTTTGTAAAGAAGTTCAAAATTCAATTACGAGAAACCAATGGACCATACAGGAAAGTAACGCCCAACAGGAAAACACATTCCGAAGCTGCAGTTAAATCCAGCCGAGGAGAAAAGGACTCCTCGCTGCTTGTTTGGGAAACCTGTGACATAAATGTATATATTTAATTAACACCTGAAGGATTTTAAAAATTCTATTAACGTCTCAGCTGTGCATTTCAACGGGATACTCCTAATTCATATCGAGCTGCCATTAACGTTCCTTTTTATTGCTTCTGGATAGTCAGAAAAGAGCAAATTCAAAGTTAAACTAGTGTTAAGATACCATAGGAAGTAACCAAGGGGAAATAAAGTTGAAGATATCTTTGGGGGTAAACCATCAGCACTTTGGGGGAAAATGAGTGGCTTTGTTTGCCGAGTTCCTGCCAGTCTTCTTGGCAATATTGACGGGCACGCTCACCCAGGAGAGGGTGGCCAGCGGGGAGGGTGTCCGCGGGGGCCCCAGGGAAGCCACCCCAGCACCCCACGACCTGGGGACACTGGAGGGGCAGCCACGGCTAAGTCGCCATCGCTCGGTGGCATGAGAAACTGTGAGCACACGATGTTCTGACAGATTTATTTTATTACGACAGAAAGATCTGAGACTCGTCCTCCTTAATAACTGTGCTGACAAGTGACAACTCCACTCCATTACTTTTCAATGGGAACATTACTCACGCAATATTGAAAATGGAGAAACATTTTCATGTGCTTTTCAAATCTGAGATGATATATGAAATGAGCCGACTTTGTGGTGTCCAGTGCGGCAATGAGAAGCTAATGAAATCCAGTTTTAAAGGGTGTGAGGTGGAGCTGCTGATATATATATATATTTTTTAATATTAAAGGGGGTGATGTCATGCAGTATGAGGAGAAAAGTTTCCATGACGTAAACCTGGATCAGGGACTGCAATGAGTCCACAGGCTCCACAGAAGACAGGCTTCTTTGATGATGCTTAGAAGCTGACATTATTTACTGAGCACCTACCAAGTGCCAGGCACTGTGTACTTGTTTTTCTTTAGGATGCTAGAAGCTTGGAATGAGGTACCAGGAAACGGAACAAGCAACAAATAGAAAGTTGCAGAAGAATATAAAACATGATGTTTAACCTTTGGGCTCAGTGGGAAACAGAGATTTATCAATTCCTTGTCATGAACTTTAGTTAAAGAGTTAGGGGCTCACTTTTCTCTTTAATTATTAAGTGCAATTAAGTGTTTAATTAATAACCTGTGGTAAGAGCTATGTAACAGCTCTTATATAAGTTCTGCTTTCCCTATGTCTCAGTTCATGAGAAAGCTGGAATTTGAGGTTTCTATTTGTAAATGACATTCTAAGCTCATAGCGATGACATTTAAAATTGTTTCAAATCAACAGAGACCATTAATGGTACTTTTGGAATTTTAAGAATTCTGAATTTCTAAATCTGGAAATCTGTCTTCATTATTCTCTATTAACCAGAATAATTAACAAAACAAACATTAAAAAAAAAGAACATCTTCCTCAAGGCAGCACATCTGTTTCCACAGCCACTGCGTCGTCAGAGAACTCCAGATTCCACAGGAAGCAGGATCAGGAACTAAACTCCACGTCTGATCACAGGCCCTGAGATGAACGAGGTGGAAACTGAGGGAAAACTTCCCCGCCAAAATGCAACAGAAATTCCTGATGACTCTCACACTTGGGTGGAGAGAACCATAAAACTAAAACTTCATGGACAGAGTGGTGGTAATTTGTTAGGCAAAAGGGTTTATTGTCTCTCCATCCTACAGTGACTTTTGGTACAGCAGTCTGTGATATATATCATAAAACTGAAATCCAACAGCTAAACTGAAACAAACCCGTTGGACATAAAACACCGCAGCACATACAGATTCCCAGTAAAGTCTCCTGATATTTCTGCCAGCCCTGAGACTACATCACCCATGGCACAGCCTCACAATGCCACTCAAATGGCTCAGCAAAAGCATCAGATCCAAAGCTGCCCTGGGTACCGCTGCCAGGGGGTCAGGAGTGAGTGTGCAAGGCATCCACCTGACTCACAACCAAAACCCTAACAGGAGTTTATCACACCCATCACAGAAAGTCACGGGGAGCCGGAGGAGTGACCGCAGAGCCTCTGCAAACTGTGAACGCAGCAGGAAGAAAGGCTAGGATAAACCTAATCACCATCTCCTTCGTCAGAGACACCTTCAGCTGCCCCTCAGGTGATAAAGGAAGCTGTGAGGGGCACCCCACCAGTGGCCTGCTCCTGAGAACAAGGAGCATCACGGCCAAGCGCCCTCACTATCACACAGAGACCTGCCCCTCTCCAACCGGTGAGGAAGTCAAAGACTGCTGGAACACACTGTAATAGGATCCACGCTCCGTTCCCTACAGAAGACAAAATACCATTCAAGCAGGTCTATTTATACTATCAATTCTGCTGCCTTATTTTTTACAGAGAGTCTCTACGAACTGGGCAATGGCTTTTCACATTCTTTGGTTACCGGGTATGCTTGGCTCTGTTCTGGGGTGTCGGCATTATCTGGCAAGCTTTGAGAAATAACCACATAAGCGACATCAGGACGATAAAGCTTGAAGGCAGGCAGGTCAGGGGACCGGACAATGTGTGGACGCGTAGGAGAACGAGTTTAAGACGTGGACGCAGATAACAGACGCTGCATCCAAAGGAATGCCGATCCCCGGACTGGGGGGGGTTGGACTGGGGGGATGGATATTCTGGAGGTGCACTCTTTATCTGTGACGGGGTTATTTCTAGAAGAAGTAGCGGCAGCAGTGGCAGAAAAATGCTCACAGTCTATGAACTGCAGGGTGAGTACATGCATGTGTTTTTAAATTCCTATATGTTTGAAAATACTTCCTAATAAAACATTTGAACTACATGTAATAAATCAAGGCTATGAAACTACTCATCCTGAGAGCATATATTACAGAACCAGGAATTCGATGGATATAGCCTTTAAATATTTATTTTTTTCAAAATTATTTTTTTTCAAAGAAATAAGCAAGATACGATATCATTTAGCTTTTTTATTAGTGACTGATCGTTCCTACTGCCAACAGAACACAAAACTTCCTATTATAGGAGAGATTTGCAAGTTTGTCGTCTTTTGTAAAAGGTGTGTGTGTGATTTATTTTTGCTCAGATTTTTGCATGTGTGTATACACAAACAGAAGCATCTGGGACTGAAGAATGTTAGCCCAGGGTGGCACACTACAGGTCACTTTATAAAATTTATAAGCACGGTATTTGCAGACTGGTGTGTGTACTACTTAATTAACACTGGCCTCTTTAGGAGGATCTTCATAAATAAGGAAGACGAAGCTCCTTCATCTGGGCATTACCGTCCCAGCCTGAGTGGGTTTTTATTCACTAAGATTGGTCAACGTAGGGCACTTCCTTCCTCCTAATACACATTTTTCAATAAATACACTTTTCACTAATTGAAGCCAGTGATTACTAACAATCGCCAGGGATGAGGAGGTTATGACATTTTACATATTTAAGAACAGGAGCAAACCGGTAACAAGGAGAATCTAGTTTCTTAATTGGCCACAATTTCAAAATCCATTTGCCTCCCGTCCTTCCCTGGGTGACACTGACATCTAGTGGAATTATCACTTCTGAGATCTGCAGCGTGAGCATCACCCACCGTCACCATCACCGTCAGCGGCATCGCTTTGTTCAGCGTCAAAGCCGGCAGTGATGAAGATACAGGTTTCCAGTCTTTTCCTTAAACGCCATGATGCAAACCCGCTGTGAAGTTAGCTTCTTCATGACCCCGATTCCTGTTCCCAGTAGTAACAACAGTGCAATGGATTCAGCTTCTGAAAGGATTTACTCTCAGCCACTTTCCAACACGTAGAGACGAAGCCTCAATCCTGCCCTGGTTCATAGGCAGGCCCTCGCATCCATCACCAGCTGCGTTAATTACAACATGATCAGTGGGGATTTCCAGTCGCCATAAGGATGGGTCTGCATTGGTTCTGGCACTGCCCCACCCGGCCTGGACAGCTGGCCGCTCCCTGGGCTCCTGGACTCGGTGTATACACGTGTGCACGGCTCTAACCGTGAGGGTTGGGGGGGGTCCCATCCCTCTGCTCTCCTCTGGGCGGGCAGAGCCCCCATCCCAGTCCACCTCCTCTTGAACCTGGGTTGACTGACAACACCCACGCCTGATGGACAACAAATCCAGCCGTGCAGAGAGCAGCGGGGAAGCGCAGGTTTGTCACCCGAGTTACTGTTCATCTGCTTCTTCCTGCCTTAAACGTGTCTCCTTTGGCAGGTACCCACTGGGCAGGGCCCAGGACACTACTTTCCAGCACCTTCAGACCCCAGAGGTGCCCATATAGGTGTGGGATGGCACGTGCCAGAGCAGCCCCATTTCACAGAGACTTCCCGGCTTCTCTTGCCTTGAGGACAGACCAAAGCCAATGACCAAGAAAGGTGACCCTGAGAAGGTGTCGTGACCTGGGTGTCCCCTCCTCCTGCCACGCCCTAAAAGAAGTGGCAAACACACAGAAGATGCTCTGGTCCACGTTCCAGAGCCCCTCCTCCCCGCTACGCTAGCGTCCTGCTCACAGCCCACCCGCCCTCTCTGCGCCTTCAGCAGTGGGCTCCTCTTCAGGTCCATGGAGCCCTGAGTCGATCCACAGCCTGTTCTGCGAGGTGACAGCGCCTCACCTGGAAGCCCCCTCCTGGATGTGCACAAGTGTGACAGGCGGATAGATAAGCCACGAGTGCTGTTTAGGTGCCTGCTGCTATTCTCAGCTTGTCTGAAGAAATTCCACGGTACAGCGTCTTGCAGTGGACGTCTTCAAGCATATCAGGTATGTACCTGTATTTCGCACACACTTAAGCACCTCTCTCCCAATTTACAGCTACTTTTGCTTATGCACTAACATAAGTCACTCCATAACGGTGGGGTGGTGAGATACAAATAAAAGCAAAGGACTCTTTGCCCTTACAGGGAATCTTCCTAGCAACCTCACTGCAACTACTGTTGTTTCCGGTTCAGAGAGGCTGAGTATCCTGCCCAAGGTCACACAGCCCCAGGCAGTGGAGGGCAGGGGCTCAGGCCGTCTGATCTTCACTCTGGCCCTCCAACAGCAGCGTCTGCCAGAACTCACACGGCATGGGGCAAGGAGCTGAGGAGGGGAATAGTTGTGAGGAGGGAGTGTGTGCTGTTGGCAACAGACCTCGGCAACAAAGACCATCTGATGGGAAAACTGCCGTGGTCATGGTGGGAGAAGGCCGGAGGATCTACTGTACCTGGCACCCTCCTTCACCATGGAGAACACCGTCTCCAGGGACTTCTGTGGCGGTCCAGCAATTAAGATCCCTCACTTCCAATGCAGGGATGTGGGTTCAATCCCTGGCCGGGGAACTAAAGTCCCACGTGCTGCGCCACCAAACAAACAAACAAACAAAAAACCCTGCCATCTCCAAATTAGGGCAGTGGATCAGATTAACAGACTCGTGGCCACCCCTGTAGAGGCCTCCTTTAGCTCGAGCCAGGAAATACTGAACTTCTTTGCATCGAAGTCAGTAATAATCAACCAAGAAAAAGTGTCAGTCACTCAGTCGTGTCCGACTCTTCGCGACCCGAGGGACTGTAGCCTGCCAGGCTCCTCTGCCCATGGGATTCTCCAGGCAAGAATACTGGAGTGGGTTGTCATTCCCTTCTCCAGGGGAATCTTCCCGACCCAGGAACCAACCAAGAGGAGAAATCACATGGTTGTAAACAGGGCACCCTGACGCTGGACGCTAGAGTTGAGCAACTTTCTAAGCAAGTCAAATTTCCCTTTCTAAGACAAGACACTGGACGCTGGAGACATCCTTGTTGTGCGGCTGGCCTGTGCACTGTGGGATGTTGAACACCTCTGTGGCTGGTACCCAGTCTAGAGCTCCGCAGAACCACGCCCAGCCCCACCCCCGAGCTGAGACAACTCAAACCTTCTCCAGAAACTGCCAAATTTCTGGCAGAGCAAAAGCACCTGGATGAGAACCCCTGGTTTGAAAGCTTGTATATTTGTAATGCACAGACATGGTCCCAGGAGGGAAAGTGTTCTTCTCAAGTCAAATGACTCCAGCCACATGGCAGTAGCTCTGCCTGGAGTTCTGGGCTCAACTGCAAAACCTTCTCCACCATTGATTGGTAATGTCTGCTGTGTGTAAGGCAACGGACAGGGTGGCAGCACTTTTGTGTCCTCTCTTGTTAAAGGACAGCCCAACCGCTCAAGGAGCTTTTAAGAAACTAAACATGCCTGGGTCCCACGCACAGATTCCGAGCTCATAAACCTGAGCCCTGAGAGCTGATGTATACCAGAGCCCTGTAAGGGCTTCTGAAGAAAAGTCCAAGCGGACAGGCTCGTGTCTGTGAGCCTCTACAGACCCCGAGGAAGTCCTCAGCGCTCCAACCAAAGGAGCAGGGGGTTTGTCCACCTATAGGGCTTACACATCTCATCTCGAAGGCTGGACGCACACGTGTGGGGAATCCCGGCAGAGTCTGTCACCTGCGTGTATCTAACGGGACAAGTCTTTAGCTGGAGGCCAAGAGAGTCGAGGACCACGGACACCTTTATCCAAACTCCTGCTCTTTCTGACTCCCTGAAACTGAGCAAGTCCCAGCTTACTCAGCACTGCATTTCGGCATCCTGCAATATTCTGAGATGTCCACGGAACTCAGTGCCCTTCCTGTTCATTTGGTTCGGACACTACACCTGTCCCTGACCACCTGGCGGCCAGAGGACCGCTGAGTGGGCGCCTCGGGACCCCCGCTCCGAGCCCCGGGGGACACTCACAGTGAAGAGGTTGGACCGGCGCTTGGACTGCTTGCGGACGGGCGTGGGCGTGTTGGCCGCGGGTGGCACATCGATGCGGAGCTCCTTCTGGCTGGTGCTCGGCGTGGATGGCACGGAGGAGGAGTAGTCGCTCAGGCTCCCGCCCCCGTTACTCGTCTGTAATGAGCCGAAGCCAAGGCTGTGTTAGGAACACGCTCTGGGAACCTCACTCACCACCTGCGTGGGACCGTAACCCACGGGCCGGCAAGTCACACACAGCAGGTGCAGCTGGACAGGTGGGCCAGCCTCTCCCACTGGCTGGTGGCATCTGCTTGGTTTCCTTCTAGAAGACAGCGCTCAGCTCAGCATCATTTCAGCTAAGAAAAGGGACTTAAGGCAGAGAAGTCTCTTCCGTTTAATTTTTCTTGAGAGTGAAAATGTAATTATTTTCTATTTCCTCTGAAAAAGGAAGGGACTGGTTGAACTAAGTGGTTTCCCTGGTCCCTTCACTGCACTAAATTAGAGGCAGAAAGAGCACAATTGTGCCCCAGAGGACCAGAACTCACATTTTGAAAATGACCTCTTAGAGGGATAAATAGGGAGACTGGGATTGACATATACACACCACTATATATAAAAAAAGATGACTAATAAGGATCTGCTGCATAACACAAGGAATTCTACTCAATACTCTGTAATGGCCTATATGGGAAAAGAATCTAAAAAAGAAGGGACATATGTATTAATACATGTAAAAATGATTCACTTTGCTATACAGCAGAAACTAATGCAACACTGTAAATCAATTATATTCCAATAAAAATTGGTTTAAAAAAAAGAAAATGACCTCTTGGAAATGTGGATGCATCTGGAAGATATCTCAAGATTCAGAGGGAGTTACAGATGCCAGTGGTGGGGATGTTAACATCCTTGATGGTACCTTTGTAGGCCCCACTGTAAATGCACTTCCCTTCTCCTTAAGCAACCAAACACAGGATACCTAACCTTCTCAATAAATCTGTTTAAAAAGTATCAATATAACACCTGTCTGAGAAATGTAAACCGAAGACAGGTGAGCAGGCAAAAATAAGCCAACAATTCCTCTCCGGGGTTTTGGTTAGGGTCTTCAAAGTGACTTACATTGTTTGCTTCCAAATAAATAGCAAAATGTTGCAATAGAAAGATACTAGTGGGACTTCTCTGGCTGTCCAGAGGTTAAGACTTCACCTTCCAATGCAGGGAGCGTGGGTTCCATCCTTCTTTGAGAAGCTAAGTTCCGACATGCCACACATGTGGCCAAAAAAACCCCACAAAATATAAAACAGGGGAAGCATTATTGTAACAATCAATAAAGACTTAAAAAAAAATAGTTACTAGTTTCCATAGGGCATAAGGGAAAAGGGGACTCTAACCCAGAACTGCACTGGAGAAGGAAATGGCAACCCACTCCAGTATTCTTGCCTGGAGAATCCTAGGGACGGCGGAGGCTGGTGGGCTGCCGTCTATGGGGTCGCACAGAGCCGGACACAACTGAAGTGACTTAGCAGCAGCAACCCAGAACTGCTACCATATTGAAGCATATTGTGGGATGAGCCAATGAGATTTACTCACAACTGCTCAGCCTACAAGCAGATGACAATGAGGACCGACTCAGGGTCATTTAAATCAACAGCAGAGACAGCGTGGAGACGGGAGCGTTAAAGACTGATTTCCATCAACACCACTGGGCCACAGTAGCTTCCAAAGGAGATGTTACGTCAGTTACAGACACGCAGTTATTTGCAAAGTTGAAACAGAAAATCCCCCTTGGAGCTGGCCGAGCACCCTCTTTGGCAGGCGTGTCCTCCCGGGCTCGCACCTGCCTTGCAGCCCAGCCTCTCAGGGGACCGACATACCTGGCTGATGTGCACGGCGGACACCTGTGCCGAGCAGACCGACGAGTGGCTGGGTGAGTTGGGGAGGGACTTGCAGGGGCCTATGGACAGCTGCTGCTTCTTCCTCGTGGCGACAATCTTCTGGGCAACTGCGGACAAGGAGACAGAAGAGGTCTCTGTGAGGCTGCTCTCCACACCCAGGCATGTGGCAGAGGCCCAGGACCGTCTCCGTCATCCACCGTCCCCTGGCTCCACGGTAACGGAATTCCTGACTCTCAGTCGGGCACAGGACAGGACGACCAGAAGAGGTACGACATTCCCTGGGGCTTCCCCTGGTCCATCCCCCTGCCCCCCACCTAAATGTGGCCACACGAGCAAGTTCTGGCCAATAGGATGGCTGCAGGGGGGTCACGTGGCAGCATCCCGGAAGCACCCTCAAGAGAGATGCCCTTGGCCTATTTCTCCCTTATGACATTTTCCTTCTGGCTGCATAAAAGGCACATATGTTGGCTGTAGCCCTGGCAGTGACCTTGGTGGGGTGGAAGCCACACTTGGTGGGACATGAGCCCCTTCTAGGAACTGAGTCTCTGGCTCGACAGCCCTGGGCAGACTGCCTCAGAAGCTTTATAGGTAAACCACAAAAAATACACATCTATCTTGTTTAAATCATTCTAATGATTTTTCCCGCCAATGACTTGCAGCAAAAATCATTCTAAATAAGACAGGGGAATTTAAACCAAATCCTTTTGGAAATCAAAAAATCTATTTTATTTATCTATTTTTTTTGCATAGCCTAAAGAATTACTCTCAACTCGACAAGCGACTGCATAGAATTATATTCAAGGACATGTAATTATCTCAAAGATTTTTTTTTTATTTAAATATACGGCTACACACATTGAGAGTTTATCTTAATCAATACAAATCTAAATTCCACCAGTCATAACTTCTGGCAAATAGGCTGGGTGATAGAGCATGCTGGATTTAATTGGAAAGGAAGTCAAGGATTAGAAAACTCTCCCCACACCAATAGGTGTCACTACAGGAGAATAACTGCAGCTTTTATTCGAATCGATGTGTGTCTTGGGGGACGAGCTGGAATTAAGTTCAATGATAGTCAATCCTTGTCTTTGCCCAGAGAGTGGCTATTTTTAAAGACATCCATGCAAAGGGACATACACTGTCCCCAGCAGCGGGTTATGACACAGAAGGAGCACGCACAGTGGCCGCGGATCATTTCTTGTCCAAATGAATGCGATGTTAATAAGGAGCTGATCTGTCCACAGCTTATGGCTTTCATGTAAATGAATGATAGTATAAATATGATTAAGTGAAAATGCAATATTTAAAAAATGGCTCACAGAGATGAAACAGCAGCCTCATTAGTTACATCCCACCTCCGATAGGCCTCTTATCATCCTGAAAGGATGATATCAATTAATTTATCTTCCCATAGTGTATTGATCATAACCTTCATCAGCTAATCATGTTTAAATTACAGAGGAATATCGCAACACTCTGTCATTCCGAAGCCATCGGTGTATCGATCTGGGGTCTTTGAAGACGCACGTTAGAATATTTCAAAAATCATTAATGTCAACTCAAAACTAAAACCCAAGAACAGATTCCAACACCTGCAAAACATGTGTTATATAGGTGTGCTGAAATTCCAAGACCAAAAGTTCAATAACTTACAATCATGATTGTCAGGTTGACAGCCAATTTACTTCCATTAAAAAAACAAAAATAAAGAACTTTTTTTTATTTTGATGATCAACTCTAATGCATTTTTATTCTCCTCCTGACCTCAGAGCTAGTATTCAGTTGGATGACCATATAGGATTCCATCTTAAATCTCACAGAAAAAGCATAAACACCAGAATTAAACAGGGCAAAACTATTTGGACAACTCTATAGACATTGTGTGGATCACAATAAACTGTGGAAAATTCTGAAAGAGATGGGGATACCAGACCATCTGACCTGTCTCTTGAGAAAAATGTATGCCGGTCAGGAAGCAACAGTTAGAACTGGACATGGAACAACAGACTGGTTCCAAATAGGAAAAGGAGTACGTCAAGGCTATATATTGTCACCCTGCTTATTTAACTTATATGCAGAGTACATCACGAGAAACGCTGGGCTGGAAGAAACACAAGCTGGAATCAAGATTGCCGGGAGAAATATCAATAACCTCAGATATGCAGATGACACCACCCTTATGGCAGAAAGTGAAGAAGAACTAAAGAGCCTCCTGATGAAAGTGAAAGAGGAGAGTGAAAAAGTTGGCTTAAAGCTCAACGTTCAGAAAACTAAGATCATGGCATCTGGTCCCATCACTTCATGGGAAGTAGATGGGGAAACAGTGGAAACAGTGGCTGACTTTATTTTTTTGGGCTCCAAAATCACTGCTGATGGTGACTGCAGCCATGAAATTAAAAGACGCTTACTCCTTGGAAGGAAGGTTATGGCCAACCTAGATAGCATATTGAAAAGCAGAAACATTACTCTGCCAACAGAGGTCCGTCTAGTCAAGGCTATGGTTTTTCCAGTGGTCATGTATGGATGTGAGAGTTGGACAGTGAAGAAGGCTGAGTGCCGAAGAATTGATGCTTTTGAACTGTGGTATTGGAGAAGACTCTTGAGAGTCCCTTGGACTGCAAGAAGATCCAACCAGTCCATCCTAAAGGTGATCAGTCCTGGTTGTTCATTGAAAGGACTGATGTTGAAGCTGAAACTCCAATACTTTGGCCACCTCATGTGAAGAGTTGACTCACTGGAAAAGACCCTAATGCTGGGAAGGATTGGGGGCAGGAGGAGAAGGGGATGACAGAGGATGAGATGGTTGGATGGCATCACTGACTCGATGGACATGGGTTTGGGTAAACTCTGGGAGTTGATGATGGACAGGGAGGCCTGGCGTGCTGTGGTTCATGGGGTCGCAAGGAGTCGGACACAACTGAGCGACTGAACTGAACTGAACTGAACTGATAGACATTCTCGGTAAGTGTTTTATACTCTAAGGGGGAGAGTTGAGAAACTTTCTAAAACAAGTCAAATACATTATTAAAATCCTCATTTTATGACACTCCAAATGGAAAAGGATTTTCTCTCCTCCCCACATGGAGGCTAGAAAGAGCAAGTCCATGGGCAGAGAGAACCTTTACCCATTAAGACTCCCACAAGGGGACCGACAGGGCCGCACAAAGCATCAATCACACAGTAAGTACTAAGGTTCATCTGTCCATGGAATTACTGCTTTGCCATTTTTATAACAAAATATGAAGTCACAGCCTCTAGTAACTCGTAGCATTCTTTTAAGCCTAACTAGAACTTTTAACTGTTTTATTTCACCATTATTTTTATGTCTACCCACAAATGGAAGTGAGGAAATGAGTTACAAATATTTTGTGCTAAAATACATAGACTGCATCAGAAATACAGGATAACCCATAAAAGTGGGGGACACTTCATAGGGGACAATGCAAGTATCTGACTCAAGAAGGAAGAGGAGACACAGTGACTGTTTTGTAAGGCTGAGCCACCTTCTTTTTCACAGTGAAAAGCCCCCTGTCCACTGTGGCCACAGAGCCGGGCTGGGCCGCGTGCATGGAGGAGGCCCCCTCTCCAGTAACAGCTCAAGGGAAATGGGGTCCCAGAGCAGGGAGGCTCTGCTCTCCTGTAACTATCACCTGCACCTGATATCTGGAACATTTAAAGGTCAGTCGACTTAAACTATGAATCTTACTTACCGCCCAGATCACACTGGTTGGGCGATCTTTACAATCACTGAGATTTTGTCTGAGTTTAATCACTCCACAAGTGAATGTTACATATTTTATATAAATACATGCAATGAATGACTAAAACAGAAACCCAATCACTTGCACTTACTTAAAAGGATCTGGACCCTTTATCACCAAGCTGTGATGTTTCACCAGTTTTGGTGACACGCTTCCGTATAAAGCTGCCCCAGGAGCTAAGCCCAAGTACACCGCCACACGCAAACCAATTTCATTAACCTGGTATTTCAATAGCAGTACTTGGTGCTGTTTTAAAAGTCACTTCCTAGGGACTAATGTACAACACGATAAACGTAATTAACACTGCTCCTGTTATAGATGAAAGTTATTAAGAGAGTAAATTCTAGGAGCTCTCATCAAAGGAAGATATGTTTCCATTTCTTTAATTCTTTACCTATAAGAGATGGTGGATGTTCACTAAACTTACTGTGCTATCGTTTCATGATGCAAGTTGAATCACTGCACTGTGTACCTTATACAGTGTGTCAGAGCTCAATAAAACTGGAAGGGAAAGAATTTTAAGTACATTCAAATGTAAATGAATGAGTGAATAAGTAAGTATCACTCCCTCCACAATTTTGAAGTTTTATTTGGGTGATAGATACCCTGTAACTGTATCCATAATCTCACTGTAGAAACTTCAAAAATAAGGAAGCAACTTCCAGGGCCTGGAAAAGGCCTGAGTGGCTCCCGGGGGCTGGCAGTGGCCCCTCCTCTACCGCCATGAGATCTTTATTTTTTAGCTGAGCCCTTGAGTATACGTTCATAAATATATTTCCCTTCTTCAATTAAAAAGAAGTTGATGTAAGAACTGAAGCAACAAGAAAAAGCGAGTTATACATTTACTTTCTCCACAGATTTTGAATTTTCTATTGGAGAGATGATAAATGACACCCTTTAATTAGTGTGTAAAAATAAGACTCTCAGATAGCTCCCAAATAAGACCTCATTAAAACCTGGCCTGATGCCCAATTTCTGCTTCTCCTGGTCCTCAAATCATTCGCACTGAAGGAGGAGCAGAAAGAATGAGCCTGGTCCCCTCAAGGGAGTCAGGTCCACCTCTCACCAGGAACTGGGGGGCACCCTGCCCCCTCCCCCTCTTCTTCCCCTCCCCCGCCACCTCTGACCCGTACACCTGAACAAAGGCCAGCAGGCTGGCACCCTGTCTGCTGCTGTTTAGTCCCTAAGTCGTCTCTGACTCTTTGCAGCCCCGTGGACTGTAGCCTGCCAGGCTCCTCTGTCCATGGGATTCTCCAGGCAAGAACACTGGAGTGGGTTGCCATTCCTTTCTCCAGGGGATCTTCCCAACCCAGGGATCGAACCTGGGTCTCCTGCATTGGCAGGAGGATTCTTTACCACTGTGTCAACAGGGAAGCCCTGAGCATCCTGTCTACTAACCCATTTAATCCTCACAGTCCCATTTCGCAGATGAGGAAAACGAGGCAGGGGGGCACCATCGGCAGAGCAGGGGTTCAGACACAGTCCATCTGCCTCCAGGAGTGCTCCCAACACCGCCTCGCCAGACCCTGGTGCTCCCAGGATGGGCCTGTGTACCCTCCTGCCCTGTGCCCGCATAGACTCTCCCTGATGCCCCTTCTCTTGTTGTGCTGACCACCGCAACCCAGCTTCTATCTCTGTGCCCTTGGTTGGCCCTGCCATTGCCAAGGTCGCTAGTGACCAGCTGGGGGCATGGTCACCTCCTGCTTGACCTCTGGGCAGCCCTAGGCACCACTGACGGGTCCTCCTCCCCTGACACCAATGCTTGAGGGCTCCTCTCTGGCAGAACCTCTTTCTCGGCCTCCTTCGATGGACGCTGGGTGCTTCAAGGCTTCCTTCTTTGGCCTTTTTCTCTTCCGGCCAAGGGCTCCCAAATCCACGCAGCCTTGCTCTGCGTCCTTCCTGCTTCTGGGACCGTGGATCCAACGACTGACTTCACACCCCCGCCCCCAGGTGCACCTCGACGTCCACGTGGCCCAGCCTGGGTCTCATGCCGTCTCCCAACTCTAACTGAACCATCCCCTGCGACGCCAGGGCAGGGACAGAGGAGCCGTAAGAGACGGATTCTGCCCCTGGAATTTCTCATAAACTCATCTTCACGACCACTGCTTCAATCCTAACTCCATCCGCCCGTGGCTAGCTCCTAAAGCAGCCTCCGAGGCTGTCCCTCCATCACTACCGTCTCCACCACCACTGCTGCCTGCAGAACACGCTGCAGGCGGCCTTGTTTGAGGGCAGCTTTCCCTGACCTGGTTCTACTAACGGTCCTGCGACACGTCCCTTCATCACACCGACATCAGAGCTGAAAGTTCTCAGCAAGACGGGGCTCTTCCACCTGTAGGAGGGGTGGGCTCTCTACTCCTGTTATTACTTCCCATGGAGCCAAGGACCCACGGCCCCAACTCTTTTGACCTCTTCCCAAGCTCTCCTGTGAAGGCCCGACCCACTTAAGTGACTGAAGTGGCCTCCAGCTTGGGACAAGCTGTCCCTTCTCCACCCCTGCAATCAGGAGCCGTGTGTCCGGAGCTCGGGAGCAAGGCAAGCGCTCCCCCGCTGCCTGGAACCAAGTCAGTCCGGTTCTGGTTTCCACAGAAGAAAACCCAGATGAGCATTATTGCTCGGTACAGCTTTATCCATAACAAGGAATCATCTGACCCTCGGGGATCTTACCTCTTAACTGGATCAGAACCTCAGAGGGGACAGGAGGCAATCCCAACTGGACACGACCACCCTCTGGTCTCACCGCCCACTGCCATGCCAAACAGAACCCACCACGCCACCCACGACACACTGTGCTCTCTGAATCCCATTACACAAGCCACCACCATGGCCCAGATTCCTTCTCAGAATCCGGACCATGAGCATCACCTCTCCTAGGTAAGCTGTCCTCTCTAACCATGAGGTTCCTCCAGGGGGACCCTGCACCCCAAATACCCACAGGTGCTAGTGTTTTACCCGGGCCTCGACTGAGCACCAATGCATGTTTACACACACACACACACACACACCCGGGCCTCGACTGAGCACCAATGCATGTTTACACACACACACACACACACACCCGGGCCTCGACTGAGCACCAATGCATGTTTACACACACACACACACACACACACACACACACACACACACACCCGGGCCTCGACTGAGCACCAATGCATGTTTACACACACACACACACACACACACACACACACACACACACACACACACACACCCGGGCCTCGACTGAGCACCAATGCATGTTTACACACACACACACACACACACACACACCCGGGCCTCGACTGAGCACCAATGCATGTTTACACACACACACACACACACACACACACACACACACGGGCACAGTCAGGGCAGTGCTGAAGGCTGCAATTCTACTTCTCAGCCCTGAATCCTCAGTGCCTGGGCGTAGGAACTGCTCCTCCCCAGCCCGGCATGCGATCACTCACACCAGGTCTTGGCCTCCAGCTCTCTACTTACAGGACGAGGCCCCTGGACAGGGGTGTCTCTAACACTCCCCTTGCATGGTACCACCTGATGTCTGCAACATCCATAATTAAGCACCTAATTCAGTTCAGTTGTTCAGTCGTGTCTGACTCTTTGCAACCCTATGGACTGCAGCACGCCAGGCCTCCCTGTCCATCACCAACTTCCAGAGTTTACCCAAACTCATCTCCACTGAGTAGGTGATGCCATCCAACCATCTCATCCTTTGTTGTCCCCTTCTCCTCCCACCTTCACTCTTTCCCAGCATCAGGGTCTTTTCAAATGAGTCAGCTATTCGCATCAGGTGGCCAAAGTATTAGAGCTTCAGCTTCAACATCAGTCCTTCCAATGAACACTCAAGACTGATCTCCTTTAGGATGGAATGGTTAGATCTCCTTGCAGTCCAAGGGGCTCTCAAGAGTCTTCTCCAACACCACAGTTAAGCACTTAAGCTTTTTAAAATTTCATTAGCCATGATGACATTTTTGGCATAGTCCAGTGAGTGTTAGCAAATTTAATCCACAAGATATCTTCTCTCCTTTGAATGATTTGCTGGAATCAGTCAACTAAAGGAATGTTGGAAGTGCCACCCGGGGGCTCAGAGAAAGAAGGGAAGGCAGGGGACGGAGTGTGTGACCTGGTCGCTCACCTCAAGGAGCCCCGAGCCGGGAGCAATGTCCTCGGCACCTCATAACCAGAGCTGCAAGGTTCTAGCAGAGACAGGACCACCGAGAACCGCTCAAACACTGGGCTGGGTGGTCCATCTTGCCCCATCCGTTCTTCACTCTTTACTTACTGAGATCCTACAACCCCACTGGCTCCCTGTCCAGGTCCCAGAGGAGCAGGGGCGTCTCCATCAGGCCGAGGACTGGCAACCCTCTCACCTGCTGTTCTCCAGTTCCCTGAGTGTATAGGAGACTTAACTCATCAACCAGGTGTGTAAGGATCTACTCTTGGACATCCCCCACCACGACTCCATGAGCAATGTCAGCTTCTGCTGTGTGAACACTGCTGTAGGAGCGGCGCGGCCCCACGTTCTCAGGCTGCGCTGCGGAGCAGGTGAGTCCGGGGCCTGGGGGAGCTGGGGGCCGCAGCTCAGCACAGCACTGCGGGAGCAGGCACGACTGGCCAACATCCCGGAGCCACCACTGGACGCCAGCTGGAGACTGAGTGTGAACCAGGCCAAACCTGAGCAAGGGGGTGGTCTTCGGCTACTGGGAAAAGCTGGACACAGGCTGTTGAGACCAAGAAGGGTGAGAGCTCTGAGTGAACCATGTTAGATGGCAATTGAAATATGAATGATAGGTCTATCACGGGACTATTTCAATGTCTATAACAGGCACACTTACAAAAACCAACTAGCGTGAGATTATCCTTTGATTAAAAAATTAAAAAAAAAATCAGCTAGTGTGAGACTCTAATTTCTACTCTGCAAAAATATTTTAAAAGCACAATTTGAGGTTGAGGTTCACTGCTGTTGTTGTTGTTCAGTAGCTCAGTTGTGTCTGACCCTTTGTGACCCCATGGACTGCAGCACGCCAGGCCTCCCTGTCCTTCACTATTTCTCAGAGTTTGCTCAGACTCTTATTCCTTGAGTCAGTGATGCCATCCAACCATCTCATCCTCTGCCTTCCCCTTCTCCTCCTGCCCTCAATCTTTCCCAGCATCAGGGTCTTTTCCAATGAGTCAGCTCTTCACATCAGGTGGCCAAAGTATTGAAGCTTCAGCTTCAGCATGAGCCCTTCCAATGAATATTCGGGGTTGATTTCCTTTAGGACGGACTGGTTTGATCTCCTTGATGTCCAAAGGACTCTCAAGAATCCTCTCCAGCATCACAGTTCGAAAGCATCAATTCTTTGGTCCTGCTTACAGGGAGCGCAACTACTCCCCAGACTTCTTAATAACAGGCCACACTTATGTGAGTTTAGGGGCTGATTTTGTCTCACTTTTGTGGTCCAGAAGTTAGTTTGAACCACAAAAGTTAGTTTGAAATAGACCTTCATGCAAGAGTCAGACTGAAGTGAATACAAATATTTCTGGAAGAGATGCTCTCAACCCAGGCTTCAGAGAGTTCCCTGAGACAAAGACCACTGATCATGAGTTCACAAATAAACTTAGAAGTGAAATCACAGAATATGTGAGCAGACAAGGCATGAGGAAGGCTGAATGAGCACAGACAACAAACAGCAAATCCAAACCTGCTGACACAGTAACAGACTTTTTGGGGAGAAACAAGAAAATAGGACTGCAGCTCTTTTGCTGCTTTGCATCTAGGATCATCATTACCGTCTTTCTAAATTCCATATATGTGCATTAATATACAGAATTCGTGTTTCTCTTTATTACTTACTTCACTCTGTAATAGGCTCCAGTTTCATGCACCTCATTATAACTGGCTCAAATGAATTCCTTTTTTCTAGCTGAGTAATATTCCACTTTGTATATATACCGCAACTTCCTTACCCATTCGTCTTCTGATGGGGGGACACATGTGCACCCGTGGCAGATTCATTTTTCAGTGCTCCGCCTTCTTTATGGTCCAACTCTCACATCCGTACGTAAACACTGGAAAATCCATAGCTTTGACTAGATGGTCCTTTGTCAGCAAAGTGATGTCTCTGCTTTTTAATACATTGTCTAGGTTGGTCATAGCTTTCCTTTCAAGGAGCAAGCATCTTTTAATTTCATGGCTGCAGTTTCTGACATTGTCTTATTTCTATCTTTGGTGCTACCACCCAGAGGTAACATTGACTGCCTTTGCATTGAAAGGCTCTTCTGTTAGAACCTTGGAGGGCTTACCAGGCAAAACCTCAACAAATAATGAAAACCACCAGGGGTTGTAAATTTTTCAGTAACAAATAAAAGGTCCCCTAATGTCTCAACTCAGTTTTAAATTAGAGTTTGAGGGATCATTAAATGATCTTGTTAATTAAGTAGAAATTAATTACCAAATTATCCGTGTAGTTCTGAATTTGTGACTTAGGAATTAAAAAAAAGTTTGAAGTGAAATTCTTCTCAACTCTCAAAGCTAATGAACGTTAAAGGGGGTATTCTGTGTTATTGGTAATCCCATCCCCATCCCCTAGACGTGTTTTCGTCTTATCTAAGTTTTGAGTATAGAGGAAGCTATGCCAGAAAAACTAGTAAAACGAAAAAGAAAGAGGCAAGTGGGGAGTTCAGAAGGAGCTATCTCGAAGGCCTCTTGGGCTGTGTGATGCTTGGTGACAGCTAGTGAACCACAGGGACCCACAGCCGTGCCTGGCTCACACACCTCTGGAAATCCTACCACACTTGCTGCCAATTGGAAAATACAGTCAGCTCATGTGCTAAGCCGATGGGCCAGTTTCACAGACCTCCGGACGCCTGTGGAAACACTAGAGGGGATGCTCCATTTAGTTTCCAAGGTCAATGAATACCTGACATTCGACCAGCGCTCCCCAACTGGGTCCACAAATGAAGAGATGGCTCACCAGTGGGGACAGAGTGAGGACATCAAGAGGAGGGAGGTGGAGAAGCAGCTTAAAAGGGAAAATGAAACACTGGGGTAAGAATCCTGTATGCAAAGAAGAGTGACGAGTGTAGACCGTGTCCTTCAGACAACAGGAGCCACCGAAACTATTCGTGGGCAAGTGACAAGGACCCTGCTTTGAAAGGACACCTGGTCCACGCGGTTTAGAAGATGCGGGTGATTTCTATCTGGGCAGTGGAGACAGGAAGCATGCGGGGTGTGTGTGGACAAGGGGAGGGTGGGGTAGGGGCTGTGACCGAGCTGCCACGGTCTGCAGTCAGGATGGCGGCTCTTAGACATTCTGTTTTGATATCCACCCTTGGTGTGTAGTCGCTCAGTCCTGTCTGACTCTGTGACCCCAGGGACTGTAGCCCCCCAGCCTCCTCTGTCCCTGGGATTCTCCAGGCAAGAACACTGGCGTGGGTTGCCATTTCCTCCTCCGAGGGATTCATTATCACTCTAAAAACAGGCCTGGCCTGATCACGTCCACGTTTCGACAGAACAAACTAAAAGCATCAGAATAGTTTTCTAATTATAACAAGTATTATTAAGGAAGGAAACGTTCCCTGTGACTGAACAGATCATAAACTGAACACAGGGGTATATGGGAAACAAAAAAAACGCTCTCCTATGCATTTGCTTCTTGGTTCCTTGTCAGTGAAAACCTAACGAGAAGCTCTGCCAAGAGCCCCTGTGCCCCGAGTGAGTCTTCAAGAGAAAGACTTTGGTGGTGGACATCCTTTGATGACTTACCCTATGGACCTCAGCACAAACTATGTCGTTTCCATCGCACTTTATAAAAAACCCGTTAGACCAGACACTTTATAAAAAAAAAACAAACACCATTTAGACCAAGACAGGCCATGGTAAAAAAAAAAAAAAAAAGTCAAACTTGCTTTAATTTCTTCTAGTGAAGCTTTTAAGTTTCCCATGAAGTAATGAAGTCTGAATTCTTAATCTGAGATTCTGTTCTTGTCTGTATTCTTTTTATCTCATTGTATTAAAACAAATTTATCTTCATTTATGTCGCAATTACCTATTAGGGTTGTTAATTTGCTGGAAATGAAGCTATTGTTTAATTGCTCCTATTAATCGGGGGATTTAAATGCCGACTGTAATAAACAGTTACCTTCAGGACGGAGCAAAGTCATGGCTCCTGACATTAATTTCACAATTTCACAACGAGGGAAAATTTCTACCGTGTCCCCAGCAGCTGGATTTCCCCTTTCCTCACAGAGATCATGAAAGAACATAACATTTTTAGAAACTCATACTGAAATAAATGTGGTCTATGTGGTGTGTTTTATACGTGTATCCAAGTCTGATGTCAAGTTATTATTTGTGACAAGGGGGACATCAAGTCATCCTGTCAGAAACCACGTCCCACTTTTTTGCGTTTCTTCAGAGCACACTGTCCCTTAAAACCAAGCCCCAAAGTGGAGCTGCCAACAGCAAGCTTTGGGACTCAGGTGCCCCGGGTGCTGGTCTGGGGGGCAGTGGGCACCAGGATGCTGACTGCCTGCTGGGATTCTAGGCTCCGAAGGACACAGGGTCCCCGTGTCCACATCCCCAGAGGACTACGAATATTCACTTCTCTATAGAAAATGTTTCAACACACCCCAACACCATGCTGTCAAATGTCCTTCAGCTGGTTTTGCCAGCGGGCTGGATCAGCATTTCTCCGCTAGAAAGAAGGAAGGCATGCCACACAGCCCCGCCTGGACTCCCCCCCGGTTTGCAGCAGCGGCTCCAGAGGCCCCGTGTGCCATCAGGATGCCCAGCAGATGGTCAGTTCGGAACCTTCTGACATCCTCTGCCGACACCGAGGAGTCCTCCAGCCCCTCTGCCCACCCTCCCTCCCTCAGGACCATGAGCTGGGAGTCCAGGCTCCAAAGGACACAGGATCCTGCTCCAGCCGCTGACCCCCCGGTGCCCTCGTCTATGACCTTCACCACGTCACCCCTCCGTCACCGAGCGGACTCCGGATCCCCCTGTCTGGGAGTAGAAAGGACATGCGCCCACCCCGCATCTGGCACAAATCCGACGCCTGGAGGATACCTGGAGAATCAGGGCCCCTCTTGCGGACGGGCTCAGGCTCCCGACAAGTCTGAGGCACTCGGCACACACACGAGCCACTCCCAATTTCCAGAGGGTCAAAACAAAACAGGCACCACAGGCCTGAGGGGTGACGTGGCAGGAAGTCAGGGGAGGGAGAGACACCTGGGCTCCCCCCGCCCCCCGCCACGCACCGGGCACAGGGGCGGCCGGGACGACCCCTGCCGGCTGCACGCGGCGCAGCATCCATGCCGGCAACCCGGGCCGGTCCCGGGACACGCTCGGTCCTGCCCCAGGTCTGCCTGGAGCCGACTGCTCCCTTCCACGGGTCGGAGGCGGCGACTTCCCTCTGCTCCTTGGCCTGCCTTGCTCCCGACCTACTCTTCCATCGCATCTTGGAGCAGCCAGACGCGCCAGGCCGCCTGCCGGATGGGGAGATGTGTGCCGGTCGGCCCTGGGGAGGACGCCCTTCGGAAGAGACGGCCACACGGCCTCCGTGCCTAAGTGCACGAAGGTCTCCAGGAGAAGGGCTCGCCAGTCTGGGCCGAGAACCCGCAAGCTCTCTCTTCCTCAACCTCACCTGCCTTCTTCCCCCATATGTGTCTCAGACACGGGACCCACCGCTGGGGGGTAACAGGGCCCTGAAAAGAGGCCTGTGCTTGTGACAAGGTGGGGATAGTCCCCAAGAGAGAAATGCTGATGAATTATGAATGTATTACACAGACACGGAGGAAATCATCAAAAGCAGGGACGATTTAGGGGAAAGAGAGGCTGGGGAGTAAAATAAATTAGGAGTCTGGGATTAACAGATACACACAACTAGATATAGAATAAATAATCCACAAGGAACTACTGTATAGCCCAGGGAACTCTACTGATAAGGGAAGTGAATCTGAAGAATACATACATATAACTGAATTGCTATCTGTATGCCTGAAACTAACACAATATGTAAATCAACTATGTGTGTGTGTGTACACTCAGATGCTCAGTCGTATCCAACTCTGCAACCTCAGGACCGTATAGCCCACCAGGCTCCTCCATCCGTGGGCCTTCCTGGAGAAGAATACTGGAGTGGGTTGCCATTTCCTCCTCTAGGGGATCTTCCTGACTCAGGAATTGAACCCACGATTCCCGTGTCTCCTGCATTGGCAGGTGGATTCTTTACCGCTGAGCCATAAATCAACTATACTTCCACTTAAAAAATTAAAAATTTAAAATGGCAGGAAAAATCGGGAAGCATGACCGCAATGATTGCTGCTGCTGCTGCTGCTAAGTCGCTTCAGTCGTGTCCGACTCTGTGCGACCCCATAGACGGCAGCCCACCTGGCTCCGCCATCCCTGGGATTCTCCAGGCAAGAATACTGGAGTGGGTTGCCATTTCCTTCTCCAGTGCATGAACAGGAAAAGTGAAAGTGAAGTCGCTCAGTCATGTCTGACTCTTAGCGACCCCATGGACTACAGCCTACCAGGCTCCTCCATCCATGGGATTTTCCAGGCAAGAGTACTGGAGTGGGGTGCCGTTGCCTTCTCCGACCGCAATGATTACAGGAGCACAAAATGTATCAAAGTGTCCTGCCTGAAAAATCAGCAACAATCACCACCAGATGAAGGCAGGTTCTGATGAAAAGGAAAATGTGTGTGTGTGTATGTCCTCCTAGAAGTTGCAGCAAAGGGTAGAGGTGTGCCTAGGGCTCACGCCTGAGCCATCCGGAGAAGATGAGCAGTCTTCTCAGACTCACAGAAGCCAAGAGCAGGCAGCTGCTGCTGGCCATGGGGTCCAAGCATCACCAGAGGGAGATTCCGGGGGTGGGAGCTGGTACTCCTGACAGGCTCGGAGACTTCAGTAAGGGCTGGAACACAGATGGCCACCCTGACCTATGGGAAAAGGACTTCTCCTGCATAACCTCACCGGCTCAGAAGTAAGAGAGCTCTATCCTGATTTGCTGCACACAGCTACAAGGCTGAGTGCCATCCACTCTATGCTCACTGGGCATTCATTACTATGATGCCACTTAATGAATAAAGAACTATGAATACACAACAGCAGAGTTTAAAAGCAGCTGGTGGAGCTCAGGTTAATTGCAAATGTAGAAAGATTTGCCTAAAGTGTGAATTAAAAAGCTTTCAAAGAGCCAAGCTTTCTGGACCGGGGCTCAGGGATATTCCCTGGTGAACAGGGACTTTCACCCAGATTCGGATCAGGCAACAATGAAACTCCGTGCGGATCTGTTCAAGAGGCTAAGAGATGATTAACTTTCTCTCTCCTTTATGCTCAAGTTGGATGCAAATCAGCGTCTTTCAAGACAAGGCAAGTGAAGATCCCAACAAACTGGCAATACAATTTAGATGGCAGACAAGGATCTAAAAGATAAATGGCTTAAACAAAGAGGGGGAAAAATGAACCTGTCACTTCTTCTCAACTCATCAAGCTGTCTTGCAGACAGAGTGGATGATTCTGGAGCAGAGAGGCTTCTGACACCCCCTGAAGGGGAAGGCTCCCCTTGGATGCTTTCCACGGAAGCTCCTTGCCATTGTTCCTGCGCCAGGAAGGCTCACCTTTTAGATATTTTTTTAAAGGCCAAATTACAGGTCACAAAATAGACTAACAACACAGTTATGAGTCAGATGATAGAAACACCCAGGATACAAGCAAATAAAGGTAGCGCTATCAGAAGAATACAGTTTACAACAAAGGCAGAAGTGATGCAGGGAAAAGGTGACTGCAATGAGGATTTTAAAACACAGAAAAACAGAAGAGACTACAAAGAAATGGTAAAACCACAGACATGATTATTCAAGCGAAATGAACTGCACAAAAATGTAAAGGGAGCTGAGACACGTGAGCTCAGTAGCTCAGGCGTGCCCGACTCTTTGCGACCACCCCATGGACTGCAGCCTACCAGGCTCCTCTGTCCAAGGGATTCTCCAGCCAACAATACTGGAGTGGGTTACCATTTCCTTCTCCAGGGAATCTTCCTAACCCAGGGATCGAACCCACGACTCCTTTGCTTCCTGCACTGGCAGGCAGGTTCTTTACCACTAACGCCACCAAGGAAGCCCCGGGAAACCCAAAGGAATGTGAGAAGATGAAGATAAATGAGGAACAGGAGATGAAAGGGGCCTGAAATAAGAAAACACATGAGATGTAAAAGCCGTAAGTAGATTTTTATGTCGGGAGCCTTGAGACAAACACAGTTAAGCACAAGATCTGGTTTCTCTTTTAAAAATTAATATAGCTCAGTTAATATTGGCCTAACCAAATTTGGGAGGTCTAACTTGCTTCCTACGGAGACACGTGCTCACAGAAAAAAAGGGAGTTTTAGTAATCCCCCCATTTGTCATAAGCACATTCTCCTAGAGATACCTTGTTAACTTTCAAGAGAAATGGACTTATCTATTGCAACTGAAGCTGTTTTCCTATTTCTAGGAATAGTTATCCTTACAACAATCTCCATAAAAAAGACATTTTCTTCCTAAAGTGGGGGAGAAGATGTCTCAGTTGGAACCTGGGAAAATGATTCCTCGCTTCCCAGCTCTGTTAATAACCAGCCAGCAGCCGTGCTCCTTGTGTGAGACGCCGTGGAGGAGTGACAGTGACTCACAGGCTGAATTATACAACGTATTGTGATGCAATTAGGAAGAAGGATGAGATGACAAAACAGATTTCCACTCGGTCTTCAACAGGGCTGTGTGCATTAAGTCATTGTGAGGCTCTTCCCACCACCCATCGATTATTATTATTTAACCAGCACCACCACACAGAACCCTACCTTCTCCAGCAGGCACACTATTCCTTCAGGTAAGTTTTGCCTTTCGAGATATTTAAGCAATACTAGGCATTTAAGTTGGGCTTCCCTTGTGGCTCAGCTGTTAAAGAATCCGCCTGCAATGTGGGAGACTTGGGTTCGATCCCTGGGTTGGGAAGGTCCCCTGGAGACAGGAACGGCTTACCCACTCCAGTATCCTGGCCTGGAGAATTTCATGGACTGTATAGTCCATGGGGTCAAAAAGAGTCAGACGTGACTGAGCGACTTTCACTTCACTTTTTCAGGCATTTAAGTTACATGAATTCAAGGGCCCAAGTAAAGAAACAATATGATCCCATAGATTTAATATAGCATCCTAAATATATAACTAATAAGGCCCTATTGTATAGTACGGGCTTCCCCGGTGGCTCAGTGGTAAAAAATCGCCTGCCAATGCACGAGACATGGGTTCAATCCCTGATCCCGGATGATCCCCTGGAGGAGGAATGGCAACCCACTCCAGTATTTTTGCCTGGGAAATCCCAAGGAAAGAGGAGCCTGGTGGGCTACAGTCCATGAGGACGAATAAGAGTCGGATACAACAGTGACTGAAAAGCAGCAACAAGTGTATAGCACAAGGAACTCTACTCAGTACACTGTAATGACCTATACGGGAAAAGAGTGGATGTGTGTATACACATAACTGATTCACTTTGCTGAACAGCAGAAACTAACACGGGCTTCCCAGGTGGCTCAGTGGTAAAAAGAATCCGCCTGACAATGCAAGAGACACAGGAAATACAGCTTCACTTCCGGGGTCGGGAGGATCCCCTGGAGAAGCAACTGACAGCCACCCCAGAAACTAGCACAACATTGTAAATCAATCATTCTCCAAAAAAAATCTGAAGCAAAATAAAACAGCATCCTTGATCATTCTTTTCCATACATCGTGGTTACTGAAGAGTTAAGTACACAGCTTAGAGAAACTTTGTGAGAGTTTTTTCCTTCAACAAGAAATTGAGTGTATCAATTGCCATTGTAATTACTCACAGCACCGCAGGTAATTAAAAGGGATCTAAATCTAATTTTATTTACATTTAGAATACCTGAGGTCATCGCCATCAAGATTTCACGTTTGTGACTAATCGTGTTTAAGTGTTAATTAGAGTTCAGCAGAGAATATTGATTGATTTCTAAATTTGCAATCTGCTGTGATTCAGTCACTCTGAGGAAGCCAAACTATCCTTACATACTACCATCCGTTTCTAGGAATAACTGAAATCCTTCAAAGAATCCTACATGCATTTAATTCTGGAAAGTTTAATTAAAAAAAAAACAAAAACAGAGCTCATAATACTGCACAGCCTCCTTGAGAGAAAGCACTTCACATTAAATTCAGTGCATCTAGACCCACCTTGGAGAAGGCAATGGCACCCCACTCCAGTACTCTTGCCTGGAAAATCCCATGGACGGAGGAGCCTGGTAGGCTGCAGTCCATGGGGTCGCTAAGAGTCAGACACGACTGAGCGACTTCACTTTCACTTTTCCCTTTCATGCACTGGAGAAGGAAATGGCAACCCACTCCAGTATTCTTGCCTGGAGAATCCCAGGGACGGCGGAGCCTGGTGGGCTGCTGTCTATGGGGTCACACGGAGTCGGACACGACTGAAGCGACTTAGCAGCAGCAGCAGCAGCCCCACCTTGGGCTTCCCTTGGAGCTCAGTTGGTAAAGAATCTGCCCGCAATGCAGGAGACCTGGGTTAGGTCCCTGGGTTGGGAAGATCTCCTGGAGAAGGAAATGGCAACTCACTCCAGTATTCTCGCCTGGAGAATCCCATGGATGAAGGAGACTGGTGGGCTACACTCCATTGGGTTGCAACAGTCGGACACGACTTAGCAACTAAACCACTACCAGACCCACCTTAATACAAAATACCTACAACAGTATTTTAAATGGAAGAACAAGTTTCTCTTTTCCCTTAAATTTCATAATGCAAATTTATAACCCTGCACCAAAAAATGGAAAGAAATGTCATGTGCACATCCATGTCCATAACACCTAGATTTTATAACTGCCCCGTGTTGCTCTACTTGGCTTATAACACACCCACCATCCATCCATTTTATTTTTGACACATTTCAAACACGAGGCAGGCACCAGCGCTCTCCTGCTGGACACACTTCAGTGTGTGCATACTTAACGCATTCATTAATCGCTTAAGGTTCCTTTTTCTGTGATTAAATGTACACCCTGTGAAATGCAAACATCTCAGTTCTACCACTCCATGAAGTGACAAATGTCACGTAACTCAAGTCACTATGAAGACACAGAAGGCTTGCACCCTCTTAGCGAGCAGTATTGTTTCACCTCCTGGCCTACGTCACCCCAAACCCTCTCTACCAGCCCTTCTCACCCCTTTGCAAACACCTCCCCCCGATTTTTTTTAACCACAGATTACTTTGCCTGTTGTATTCATAGAACCTCATATAATGGAATCATTCATTTAGTATGAATGCCTGCTTTCACTCAACATCATGTTTTGTGAAAACATCCACAGTAACAAGTTTTCAAACACACACCAGCGCTGGCACACTGAGCTACCAGGATCACGGTTACAACCAAAGCCTTTTTCTCTTCCCAGTGAAACACAGCAGGTCCGGAGAGAAGACGGTTGCCTTCTCTACAAGTAACACCTAATTATCATAAACTTAAAAAAAAAAAAAATTTATCGGAGTGGAGTTGCTTTACAATGTCATGTTAGTGTCTACCGTACAGCAAAGTGAATCAGCTATATGTACACATACATCCCCTCTTTTTTGGATTTCCTTCCCACTTAGGTCCCCCTTCATGGATCAAAGCCTTGTGATGGCAAAGAGGCTTGTGTAACTCAATGAAGCTACGAGCCCTTCCGTGCAGGGCCACCCAAGACAGACAGGTTATCGTGAAGAGTTCTGACAAGTCATGGTCCACTGGAGAAGGCCAACCACTCCAGCATTCTTGCCACGAGAACCCCATGAGCATTAGGAAAAGGCAAAAAGACGAGAAGATGAGCCCCCCAGGTTGGAAGGTGTCCAATATGCTACTGGAGAAGAGTGGGGGGCGATCTCCAGACAGAATGAAGCGGCCGATGCGGAAATGACGCTCAACTGTGGATGTGTCTGGTGGTGAAAGTAAAGTCCAAAGACTGTAAAGAACAAGACTGCACAGGAACCTGGAATGTCAGGTCCATGGATTAAGATAAATTGGAAGGACATGGTCAAGCAGGAGATGGCAAGAGTGAACACTGACATCTTAGGAATCAGTGAACTAAAATTCACGGGAATGGGCAAATTTAATTCAGACGACACTATATCTACTACTGTAGGCAAGAATCCCTTAGAAGAACTGGAGCAGCCCTCAGAGTCAACAAAAAAGTCTGAAATGCAGGGTGCAACCTCAAAAACGACAGAATGATCTCTGTTCGCTTCCAAGGCAAACCACTCAATATTACAGTGTGGTCACTCACCTAGAGCTGGACATCCAGGAGTGTGAAGTCAAGTGAGCCCTAGGAAGCATCACTATGAACAAAGCTAGTGGAGCTGATGCAATTCCAGCTGAGCTATTTAAAATCCTAAAGGATGATGCTGTTAAAGTGATGACTCAACATGTCAGCAAATATGGAAAACTCAGTTGGGGCCATAGGACTGGAAAAGATCATTTTTCCATCCAACCCCAAAGAGGGGCAATGCCAAAGATTGTTTAAGCTACCCTACAATCGCCCTCATCTCACATACTAGCAAGGTTATGCTCAAAATCCTTTAAGCTAGGCTTCAGCAATACCTGAACTGAGAACTTCCAGATTACGAGCTGGGTTTAGAAAAGGCAGAGAAGCCAGAGATCAAATTGCCAACGTTTGCTGGATTATGGAGAAAGCAAGGGAGTTCCAGAAAAACATCTACTTCTGTTTCATTGACTACATTAAAGCCTTTGACTGTGTGGATCACAACAAACTGTGGAAATTTTTTAAAGAGATGGGAATACCAGACCACCTTACCTGTCTCCTGAGAAACCTAGACTGATCCTGAAGCTGAAACTCCAACTTTGGCCACCTGATGCGAAGAGCTGACTCATTGGAAAAGACCCTGATGCTGGGAAAGATTGAAGGCGGGAGGAGAAGGAGATGACAGAGGATGAGATGGTTGGATGGTGTCACTGACTCAATGGATGTGAATCTGAGCAAACTCCAGGAGTTAGCGAAGGACAGGGAAGTCTGGTATGCTGCATTCCATGGGGTCAAAGAGAGCTGGACATGACTGAGCTACTGAACAACAACAACAATCCCATTTAGGTCACCACAGAGCACTGAGTAGACTTCCCTGTGCCACACAGTAGTGTGTGTATATATATGTCAGTCTCAAACTCCCAATTTATATCACAAACTTCTCTGGTCTTGCCAAGGATTTAAAAGGAACATACTCCCCATTTTTTAAGAACATTACACCTTTTTCTAAATGTACCTGACCTGGGGTATCTGTGTAAGCAGTAGATAAGAGGTCATAATGACTCTTTAAACCATAGTTCAAAACTCTTTCTACACATGGGAGTCTTCCTTTAATTCACCCTACAAAAACATCCTTCATTAACAAAAACTGAGGAACCTTGCCCTTGGCGACATCATGATTCAAACTCACTGAGAAAAATGGCATTAAAAAAAAATCCACGGTGGGCACCATGAAACAAGTCGCAATTTCTCACACCTCAACCTACACACGTGGCGGCAGGGTCACAACAAGTGACCATCTGTATCTCAACAGTGTGAAACGTTGAAAACTCAGCAGCGACACGAAACGCACGATTCTCAGCACTTACAGCGGAAGACAGCAAGCTCTTGCTGTTGTTGTTCAGTCGCCAAGTCATGTCCGACTCTTTGCGACCCCATGGACTGCAGGATGCCAGACCTCCCTGTCCCTCACCATCTCCCACAGTTTGCCCAACTTCAAGTCCATCGAGTCAGTGATGCCATCCAACCATCTCATCCTCTGTCACCCCCTTCTCCTCCTGCCTTCAATCTTTCCCAGCATCAGGGTCTTTTCAAATGAGTCCACTCTTCACATCAGGTAGCCAAAGTATTGGAGCTTCAGCATCAGTCCTTCCAATGAATATTCAGGGTTGATTTAGGATGGACTGGTTGGATCTCCTTGCAGTCCAAGGCACTCGCAAGAGTCTTCACCAGCACCACAGTTCAAAAGCATCAATCTTTCGGCGCTCAGCTTTCTTTATAGTCCAACTCTCACATCTGTACATGACTACTGGAAAGATCATAGCCTTGACTATATGGACCTTTGTTGGCAAAGTGATACCTTTGCTTTTTAATACACTGTCTAGGTTTGTCATAGCTTTCCTTCCAAGAAGCAATCATCTAATTTCATGGCTGTAGTCACCATCCACAATGATTTTAGAGCCCAAGAATAGAAGTAGGCTCCTACCTGACGCCTAGTCTCTGGCTGCAGGATGATCAGTGGCGCTTAAGAAGACAGGCAAAAGTCACACTGCAACTTCAACACATTATCTTAATGTCGAAAAGTGTGAAAATTAAAGACACAATCCCGCTGCTTTGACACCCTTCAAGGTGATACTTACAATGAAAGAAGGAAGTGACTGTGAATTTTATCAAGTTATTCAGAGAAGGAAGTTAATTGTTTGTGGTTCTTCCATTGATAGTGCTACACGTGACACTGTATCTAGTAATAATGTGCACGTTTACACACAGCACAAGCTTTTCTGATGAAACTTGGGGGAATTCATTTTGAGAGAAAAGACACCAACGTGAACAGAGGAAAAAGACTCAAGCGTGTGCTAGTTAATAACCCAAACCATTAGTACCTATCACAAGAATTAGAGAAAACAATTTGAGAGGAACACTCTTCACTGCTGACATCCCAAATCCATCGCTGGCTCAGACACAGGGGTAAAAGGTGATTACAGCCTAAAACCTCAATATGTTAAAGAAGGGCATGGTCAGAGACAGTTTAGAAAATCCAGAGACTTTTTTCCTTCTTCCAAAATAAAATATGTAAGGATAGATGAGAAAGGTATTTAACACAGATGAAGTGCACAGCAGCTACAGTGAGAGTGTCTGCCCCTCGGTCGTGTCCAACTCTTTACGACCCCACGGATTACAGCCCAGCAGGCTCCTCTGTCCAGAGAATTCTACAGGCAACAATACTGGACTGGGTTATCATTCCCTTCTCCAGGAGATCTTCACAACCCAGGAATTGAACCCACGTCCCTGACAGCTCAGTTAGTAAAGAATCCATCCACAATGCAGGAGACCCTGGTTCAATTCTTTGGTCAGGAAGATCCCTGGAGAACGGACAGGTTACCCACTCCAGTCTTCTTGGGCTTCTCTTATGGCTCAGCTGGTAGAGAATCCACCTGCAGTGTGGGAGACCTGGGTTCGGTCCCTGGGTTGGGAAGATCCCCTGGAGAAGGAAAAGGCTACCCCTCCAGTACTCTGGCCTGGAGAATCCCAATAATCCACGGGTCACAGAGAGTTGGACACGACTGAGCGAGTTTCAGTTTCACTTTCCCTCCAATGCAGGCAGATTCTTTACTGTCTGAGCCACCAGGGAAGCCCCACAGGCGCTAAAGCCATCCTTCAAATGTATTACCAACCGCCCCCCCCACCTCCCCCCACACACGATGGCTGGGCCTCCAGGCCTGTGAAGTTACCGGTGATGCTCTCACCTCAAGCTGGCGGCGCCCTGCCCAGCTCCATCCGTGCTCCTGGGGTGAGGCTGGCCCCTCAACGGACAGCCAGTCCTGCCATCCCGACAGAAGCCCTAAAACAAGCCCAGGGACACCAGCAGCCCCACAGTGGGCAGAGGAATGCCGCTGTGGCCTGGGTCTGCAAAAGAAGGCGACTGTCACAGTGGGCAGCAGTCATGGCCTCAAGCCTCCTGGGTCCCACAGAAGGAACCCGGCATCTCCTTACAAAGCAGAGGCGCTTCGCCCAAGAAAAAGACGTCTGATGAGACGGCTCCTTTACGAACACATCTCCAAAAGCAAACTGGTGTCCGGAAGACCGATGTATGGATTTTCCCAACAGCTTCCCCTGGCTGTGAAATGGCTCAAAGGAGCGCTGGGTCCTCTCTGGCCTCTGACAGCTTCTAGGCACCTGGAGACTGTTAACGAGACAGGAATTCACAAGCATCCCCTGAAAAGATACCTGCGCTGGAAAGTCTGATTTACTCTCTAATAAAGACTTGACCCTTCATTTGTGACTTTCTGGCCTTTATCCGCATTGAACTGCCGTTAATATCTCTAGTTCAGCATACAAAAGGCATCACAGGACGTTTATTATAAATCTTGCAAAACACAGAAGGCCCTTTTGCACTTTAATCATGTGCTAACAGTTACAATAAGATTGTATTAAAAATTTAAACTGCCCTACTTAAGCCATTTACCTTCAAACGTCCATTTCCAGGGAATGAATCTGAGGGGTATGAATGTTGAACCCGTGCTCAGATTTATGGCGCCGGAGAAAATTTCTCCTGATATAACTCTGATGAGTGAAGTCTAATGACTGTAGTTTTATTACTTTTTAAGCACTTAATGGGAAAATTTAGACATTTTCACAAGACCGAGCTCCAACAAGAATGCTGCATTTAAAAAGTGACAGGCTGGGGAAGGTCTCAGGGACTACTTTAGAATATACCCAGGCAAAACACCATCAGCGGGAATTTTAAGGCATGCCTAATAGCATAGGTTCGTCTCTGACATTATTAGTTCAGTTTTTTTCCTCCCCCCTAGCATCTTTAATAGTCCAGAGAATATTTAGCAAAGAGTAACCATAGAGAATTTTATTATTCTCCATGTAAAATTTTAAAGCCATTTAAAAAACTCCACAGTCTTTAATTTTTTTCCCCACACTTATAACCACCTACCATAGGGAGGTTACAGAACAAATCCCGTAATTATCACCATGTAATTACCCAAGCCTTGGCAAGGAACAACTGTTTCTATCACCAACCAGACTGTCAGCAGGAAAATTATCTTTCAAATGTTCAGAAGCAAATCTGAAAGTTTCCCTTTTACTTGAAGTAATCCCCCCCTCCCCGCCCCCACCAACTTGAGCCCACAGCTGTGATCCCTGAGGTTCAATTAATGCTGAGGCAGTAATCCTATCAATCACCGAGGACTATAAATTTCTTATCTTTCTCATTAGCTACACCGTTGCACAGCTTAAATATAAACATACCTTGCCACCAGACTGTAAATCATCCAGCACCAGGCACTCTGCCCCCCGTCAGAAGGGGCAGGATGAATTCTGCAAACCCATCGTGCACCCGCTACATGAGAACTGATTTACACTTCTCCAAAAAAAAAAAAAAAAAAACCACACAACACAAACCCAGGAAGCCACCGAGATTCACACTGACAGCATATCTCTTTGAGTTTGCTTATTTGGCTTACAACTTGATAATGACCTGTCTTTATTAGTATTACTAAGTTTTATGTGCAAAATCCAATTTTCTGCGGAAATGTATTTTTTGCTGTGTCGACCAATGATTATCTGGTGCTGGTTACCTGTAGCCATTCATTTTTCTAGACCTACACTCATCAACTCATTTTTTTAAAGCTGTAAAAAAGAAAAAGGAAGAGAATCAACTACCGTCTAGAAGTAAATCGGGCCCATCTGTATCGAGAGAGATGGCAGACCCGGTGACAGGGGAAGGGAGAGCCCCTCCAGGGGACTTGCCACCTTCTGTCCCAGACAACTTCATGAGTTGACACCTTGATACCAATATCCTGAGCCTCCTGTGCTTTGTCACATGTTCATCTGATGCAACTACACAGTCCAACCCTTTAACAAGAGTTCAGGCTGCTGACGTATTTTCCCATCGGGTGCAAACTTTATAAAGTGTACTGTCCACTCAGAGGAGCTAGAGAGGACGTTGCCCAAAAGCAGTGCAGGGGCTTGGAAGCCCGGGTCCCGCTGTTTCGGGAGCTGACCAGGTCTCCGCCGTGAGCGTCCAGTTTCCTATCGCATCCCCTTTCTGCCTGATTTAACTCACTGCATCTTTCAAATTAAAATGGATGTGGAGCATCGCCTCACCACCTTCGGTCTGCAAAGTGCTGAGCTGATTATCTCACCTGAAGGGAAGCGCAGGCAGGTGGCTCTGGTCTGCCTGAGGCAGGACTGCCATCTAGTGGCCGCCTCTGTCATCGACCTTTCAGAGACGCTTGGGCTCCAGGGTTGAAAATCTTTCTGAGCATCAAAGAACTGTCTGGCATGTTCTCAGTTCAGCTCAGTTCAGTTGCTCAGTTGTGTCCGACTCTGCGACCCCATGGACCTCAGCACTCCAGGCCTCCCTGTTCATCCACCAACCCTCGTTCTAGGGCAGCCAAATATGCTATTTAAAGAGCTTCTGGAAAGTAAACTGTGATGAGAAATACTTACTTGGTAGGGTATGGAAAACAGACGATATTAATCAAATTGTTCTCAGATTACAAACATCCATGACTTGCAGTCAAAAGCCAAAATCTCAAAATAAAAAATAAACAGGTAACTTTTTTTGATGGCATTTATTTGGATCTCAGAAAGATGTGGATTCCATCCCTGAGTCAGTCAGTAAGATCCCCTGGGGTAGGAAATGGCAATCCATTACAGGACTCTTGCCTGGAAAATTCCAAGGACAGAGGTGCCTGGCGAGCTACAGTCCATGGGGCCACAAAAAGTTGGATGAGACTGAGCACTCACTCACTCACAAACTGTTATGTAAAAAACAAATAAACAAACTCATCAATGCTTCTATTAAGATTTCCTTCCCCAAGTCCTCTACTGAGGGTTCCTCAAGTTCCTGAGGATTCTTTGCTGATGACTCCATTGAGAATTTTGGTAAATATTTATCAGTCAAATTAGTTTGTCCAACAAGTTCAACCTAAAGGAAATCAGTCTTGAATACTCATTGGAAGGACTGATGCTGAAGCTGAAACTCCAAATGCATTGGCCACCTGATGCAAAGAACTGACTCACTGGAAAAGGCCCTGATGCCGGGAAAGATTGAAGGCGGGAGGAGAAGGGGGTGACAGAGGATAAGATGGTTGGGTGGCATCACAGACTCAATGGGCATGAGTTTGAGTAAGCTCCGGGAGTCGGTGATGGGCAGGGAAGCCTGGCATACTGCGCTCCATGGGGTCGAAAAGAGTCGGACACGACTGAACAACTGAACTGAAATGAACTGACTAGTTTGTCATAAAGAGTCGTAGTCAGAAAGAAAAAAAAATATCGTATATCTAGAAAAGTGGTACAGATGATCTATTTCCAAGGGAGGAATAGAAACGCAGACATAGAGAACGTGTGGACACATGGACGAGAGATGTGTGGGACCAACTGGGAGAGGAGCATTGACCTGTCTACACTACCATGTGTAAAGTAGATAGCTAGTGGGAAGCTGCTTACAGCACAGGGACCTCAGCTCGGTGCTCCGTGATCACCTAGAGGGGTGGGATGGGAAGGGGGGAGACAGTATTATGTATACATGCAGCTGATTCACTTCGTTGTACAGCAGAAAACTAATGCAACACTGTAAACCAATTATATTCCAATTAAAAAAAAAAACCTAATTTCTCTTTCAAAGTATTTACAAGGCAGTCAGTGCAATAGAGAAGCGCATGGGTTCCCGTCTCAGGTCTGCAGTGGTGACCCAGATTCCGGGCCTGTTTCCACCTCCGTATATGCCTCGTGGAAGCCTGGAGTGGGGGGGCAGTTTGAGGAATAAGTCACGTGAGGAGACTGATGACAGGAAATGAGCCAGCCTCATGCAGAGGGAACACAGGTGTGGGGATGAAGACGGAGGCGGGCTGACTGCGGTCTGGACGCGGTCCCTGCTCTCCTGGAGTTTTCAGTCCAGGTGGGGAGCAGGGCCCCCAGATGGACCCTCACCACGAAGCCAGAGGAGCCCTTACTCTTTATCAGGACCTGCTCTGATCTGTGTACCATGACTGACTCACTGCAGGTGCCCTACGGTCACCTGTTACCTGCGGGACCCGGCACCTCGCCCCGGGCACAGGGGCAGCAGAGGCAGACTTCAGGGTTCGGATCCGAGGTCTGCACTCGGGAGGAGAGAGGGGCTTCAGGGACCAGAGGCGAGGAGGGCGCGGGGGGAAGAGGGAGGAGCCTGGGGCAGGGAGGAGGGTGGATGCCGAGAGGTGCAGGGGCCAGTGGGGGTCCGGGCCATGGGAGCCTGGAGCCTCTCCGGACTCACAGATGGGGATCTCCACTCCAAGAACAGTGGGGAGTCTCAGAAAGACAACAGGAGGTGCGCAGTCTGATTAGACCTTTATTTTAAAAGCACAGTAGAAAGGGACTTCCCTGGCAGCTGAGCGGTTAAGACGCTGCACCGCAGGGGCTGTGGGTTCGATCCCTGGTCAGAGGACTAAGATCGCTCATGCTGCGAGGTACACAGCCAGAAAAAAAAAGGGGGGGAGGAGACATCTACACAATGGGAAGTGCAGAGAGGAGCCTGGGGGGAAGGGCAGGGCACTGGGGGTGGTGGTCACATAGGGGAAGCGACCAGAGCCGGGCAGTTACACCAACAGAACTCGGTGACGGGCATACAGGCAGGCAGGCAGACAGAGGGGGAGAATGGCCCCAGCTATCCAGCCTGAGCGAAGGGGGAGATGCGCTGGGACTCCCAGGATCAGAGGGGCACGTGGAGAGCTGCCCTTAGATGAGCTGGCGGGGGCAGCTCTCAGAGAAGAGCTCCCCTCTGGCTGAGACCCGAACTCTCGGCTGAGCACGCAGTCTTAGTTCAGAGGGAACAGGGTGAGGAAGGAAAGGCCAGGGCAGAGCCAGGAGGGTCCCAGACGGCGCCCCCCGCCCCAGTCCACAGCAAAAACAACTCCCAGCTCCTCCCCAAATCTGCTCGATTAAGAACATTTCTACGTGGAAGCGTAACTGAAAAACGTACCGCATAGTGCAGTAAACACCTTGGACGCCCACCGCCTACAGGCAACAAATACAAACATTTCGCCCTATTTGTCTTACTGCCGTATTTATTAGCTGCACCAAGTAAGTAGATTATCGTTTTGTGCCAACAGCAGCCAAAGAGCTCAGCCCGCCAGGCCACCCAGGAGGCTGGAGGTGGAGACGGAGGGGGACTTCTCTTTGTCCCCACGACCAACAGAAAAAAAATCCAGGGTCCCTGCTGACCACAAGACAGAGTGTGTAGAGCTCTACACCATCGCAGTTTGCCTGCGTTGGCGCCACTTCTGCACATTTCATTCCCGCAGCTCGGGAAGAGCCCAGGGCATCACATGTCTTGATGCCCTCGTTTCTCTGCAAAATCCAGCCCGTTCTCCCCAGAGAAAAGACACAGGAAAGGCCCTCCCAGCGAACCCATCCCGGAACCGCAGAGGAAATGCAGAACAGCAAGGCACAGAGACATTGGCGACTGGACGTGCAAGAGCACGCTGGGGGAGCCCTCGTCTCGGGGGAGGAAGGACCGTGGCACTCCTCAGCCTCACGGGGGTAAGTGCTGACCTCCCGGCCGTCGGAGAACCAGCTGCTGCCCGAGGAAAGCATGGTCTACGAAGCTTCCATGGAGACTCATCCTGGAGATGCTGCTCGTCTTGTCCCAGTGGGAAGAACGCCGGCACGTCCAGCACTGGACAATGGCTTCGATTCGTCTCCTAGTAAAACCCTACCTCTGCTGGTTTAAAATGCTCTCACGGCAGCTATGCCAGCCACCAGGGCTCACATCAAGGCAACATCAATGCTAATCTTCTCCCATCGAGGGTGGTCCTCCCTGAAACTTGGTGCCCAGTATTACAGTCCCTCTCCGTCATCTCTGGTCCTCGGGTGGACATCGGGCAGGGCCGGAGGCTTCAACACAGATCTCTGTGCTTCCCTCCTTTGCATCACGAGGCTGCTGGCCGACGTCCACTCCAGCACTGCATTCTGAACTGAACTGAAAAGTCACTCGGTCATGTCCAACTCTTGTGACCCTGGACTGTAGCCTGCCAGGCTCCTCTGTCCATGGGCTCCTCCAGGCAGGAAGACTGGAGCTGCATTCGACCCACAGTCTTATTTTCATCACGACACCTCAAACTCCTCCTCGACCATCCCCAGAATTTACAGTGGGGGACTCCTTTCCATGAAAAATCAAATTCGAATCTCGGAGGAAGATCTGAGCTTTCAAAAGCGAAACGTACACGTGGACTGTGGCCTCACGAGGTGCAGTGGTCTTGCTTTTGTGGTCAGGGAGGAACTCAGGGGACGAGAGTGAACGGAGGGATGACCGGACCAGCCCACGACTCGGAACATCTCCTTATTCCCCATTGCCATGCCTCTCTCTCATCTTAATTCTCTTCCACAGGAAGAAAAAGGGTGAGTAATTACTTTAGAACCATCTGTTTTTGACTCTGAGACTTCGCCGAAAATACCAAAATAAGTTCATTTGAAAGCTCTGACTGGAACCCAAGCACCCATCATAAAGATAAAGGCGGTCTGCCGGAGCGAAGGTAATTAGGAGCCGCCTGATAACTATTTTAATTACTGCATTTACACCCAGCTCCACTTCCAGCCCTGGCGTCGTTTTCATTTTAAACACTGCATTTCCTAGTCACTGCTTGCTCTGCTATCAGCAATGGTTAGGACACACACTCCAAGGCTGCCATCTTTGATTTGTGCTTTTCCACCACCTACTTGTCCTGCCCGAATCCCCGTGAAGCAGAGCCAAGGACCCTGCGGGCACCGTCCTTTACAAAAACTGGAGACATGTGCACCCGCGTCTCAGCCGAACCACTGCCTCTGTGGTTACAGGCCCTCTGTCCACAGCGCCTCTGTCTCCTCATCCAGAAACGGAGGCAACAGTACTGAGGATTCTTAAGACGACCGTGGACGTGGTGTTTGTGTTGTGAATTTTCCAGCCATGGGTTCTTAATTAGAGGTATGCTATATTCAGGGGCCGGGGTAGAGGCAGAGGACTGTGTAACATTCTGAAAAAAAAAAAAGCATCTATTATTTGAATTTCCGCTTCAAAACTTAATACAAAGCAGCTCATAGGTCTGGATGTTTCACTGCAGAATAGATCAGTGTGGGCAAGACTACGAAATTTAGCTTTTATTCAAGTAGTAACTAGTGACTACATACTATCTCTTGATGCTGTTTATTTTTTGCTAAGGATTCTAGGAAAAGAGACCAGTGGAAATGATCAGCAGGTGAGATAAAGAGACATTCATCTTAACCAAGAAAAAAAAAAGACCTCTTCAACGAATTGTTGGTAATGTTCATAAGAAGGACTTCATTTTTCTTTAGGTATGAGGAAAATAAAAGCAACCAGGGAACTCAGTTAATTAACAGTAGATACACTGCGGCTGGGGCTTCCCTGGTGGCTCAGTGGTAAAGAATCCTACCTGCGATGCAGGAGCCGCAGGAGACCTGGGTTCAATCCCTGGGTCGGGAAGATCCCCTGGAGGAGGGCTGAGCAACCCACTCCAGTATTCTCGCTTGGAGAATCCCATGGACAGAGGAGTCTGGTGGGCAACAGTCCATGGGGTTGAAGAGAGTCAGACACGACTGAAGCGACTGAACGCACAGACAAACACACACACTGTGGTTACCCAGAGACACTCCCTCTCCCCTGGCCAACCCATCCCTGCAACAGTGGACAGTGTGACCTATCGGTCAACTCAACAGGTCCCCTAGAGTCGGTTTTGATGAACAAGTAGGTGTGATTTAGAAGAATCAGAATTTATGGTGAGTTAGTCTGCAACCAAAACACAAAAGGGAAAGCGGACAGAGAAGACTCGGTGCATTTTGTCCTACATCAGGTAGAACTGGACAGGCAAGGAGCGAGCGAAGGGCTCCAGGACCTCCCGGAGGGCAGGCAGGACCAGCTCCCATTGCCGAAAGCCCAGCTCCCAAGGCCGTCTGCTACTTCCAGGATAGGCAGGTATTCTCTTCCCAAGTCCCCCAAGCAAGCCCCAGATGCCTTACAGTTATCCTGGGCATCCCTAGGGAGAAGTAACAATGGGCCGGGTCTCCCCCCTACAGCTGGGTATGCTGAGGAGGTGACGGGCTGAATCGTCACGAACGGCAGGAAGATGAGGATGGAGCCCAGTGTTCTGTGGTCCAGCCCAGCATCCATCCCCAGGCCACCCGGAGGCGATGCCTTCTTGGTAACGGACTCAGCACCATCTGAGATGATGATTCAATACCTATTGAATTCCCGAGCCCGTGCGCCAGCAGAGATTCAGTAACAGCTGTCTTTACGGGATTAAGCAGGAAGTTCGTTAACAGAAATTGAAGTTCCTCAGCGTCTCGTGTCATTAGCAACAGCTCAGCTTGTCTTGTCGTTAGCAAACTTGGAAGAAGCATCTGGGTTTTGAGACGTCCCATTTACTTCAACCACTGTCTGACTAGAATAGTTAAATAATTCCACCTGAGTTCTATGGCTTGTTTTTCGAAACCCTGGATGAATCTGCTTTCAATTCCCTTACCACTTATCTTGAAACAGGTAGAAGTGTTGAATGATAAAATACAAAATGTAATAAAACTAAAATGGGAAAACGTTGTGAATCCTGGCTGCTACTGCTCAGACCCTCAGTTGTGTCTGACTCTTTGCGACCCCACGGACTGCAGCCCACCAGGCTCCTCTGTCCATGGGGATTCTCCAGGCCATAATACTGGAGTGGGTAGCCATTTCCTCCTCCAGGGGATCTTTCCAACCCAGGGATCAAACCCAGGTCTCCCACATTGCAGGCGGATTCTTTACCGTCTGGGTCACCAGGGAAGGGAAGCCCAAGAATTCTGGAGTGGGTAGCCTATCCCTTCTCCAGGGGACCTTCCCGACCCGGGAATCGAACCAGGGTCTCCTGCATTAAGGTGGACTCTTTACTAGTTGAGCTACTAAAGGAACTCCCTCTGAACCCTGGACTCATACTCAAATGCTTTTCCAATCATCTACAAACTTGCCCAAATCAGCTGCATAATTCTTAGCATGTCTTTTCCTGTTCTGAAAAAGCTAGATGGGGCAGCTAACAGCTGCCAGGTTCTGCGAAGGCTGAACGCCTATGTTCTGGCCAGTACCCACTGTGGCTGGTCAGCATCATGTGGACCCGCAGTCACTGTGGTACCCCTGCAGGGCAGGCAAAAACCTGGTGTCATGTAGCCAGCATGCTAAGGTACACACACGGCACTCAGTAAATGCTGACGGAGGTCAACCCGGGCCGATAGCAATGGTGGGTCTCCGCACCGCTTTTCACAGCTGCCTGGCAAAAGCACTTAATTCAATTTCTTGTGCATGAAATCCATCCATTGAATCAACGAAACGGATCTGCCGCTGAGATGACAGAAGAGAGAAGACACAGGGGCCCAAGATGGGGCCTCAGTAAATTCCACTGTCAAGAAAGAGGCTGAGCAGGGGAGAAACCCACAGACGACAAGCAGCTGCTCCTGGAGGGGGTGGCAGGTGTCACGGAGGGCGACAGGTGAGGGCAGGACCAGCGTGGAGAGTGACCACCGGACAGGGGCCAGACAGTCACTGGCGAGCTGGTGAGAGGTGGAAGGCCGCAGCGGGGAAGGGAGTGCTGCTGCTGCTGCTAAGTAGCTTCAGTCGTGTCCGACTCTGTGCGACCCCATAGACCGCAGCCCACCAGGCTCCCCGCCCCTGGGATTCTCCAGGCAAGAACACTGGAGTGGGTTGCCATTTCCTTCTCCAACGCATTTAAGTGAAAAGTGAAAGTGAAGTCGCTTAGTCATGTCCAACTCTTAGAGACCCCATGGACTGCAGCCTATCAGGCTCTTCGGTCCATGGCATTTTCCAGGCAAGAGTACTGGAGTGGGCTGCCATTGCCTTCTCCGGAAGGGAGTGCGAAGCGGAAAAAATTAAAGACAAAGAGCCCCTCGATCGCACAAGGTGTATCGAGCCCTGACTTCATGGAACTGCTGAGAAATGGCCAGCAGTCTGACCACCCCGCCCGGAGAGGGCCTGCGTCGGCCCCTGCAGGTTGGGTCACCCGTCCTGGGAAGACCCACTCGGAGACCGCATCACCGGGCTCGGCACCTCCAGCGCAGGCATGGTTTCCTCCTGCCTTCCCACGTCAGCCGGCCCCTTTCCGTCTGCAGGAGCCTCCCGGGGCTGCCCTAACAAATCCCCGCAGTACTGGCCGCTTGCAATCAACGAAGTCTTTATTCTTTCCCAGCTCTGGACGCTGATAGCCTAACATCTGGGGCTCAGGTCGGGGTGCTGGCATGGCTGGGCTCGCCGGAGGCTCCCGGGAGAACCCATTTCCTTCTTCCCCAGCGTCTGCTGCCTGGTGTCTCCATCACGGCGGCCTTGGAATCCCTCCGCCCCACCCTCCCGTGGTCCTCCACTGCGCGTGCGCTTGCCACGCTGCCACCTCCTTAAGAGTGTAAAGACAGCTCCTTTCAGGGCCCATTGGGGATCGTCCACGACCCCTCTCTGAAGATGCTTAACCACCCTGCAAACCCCTTCCTGCCACTTAAGGTAGATCCACATTGCCGAAGAATTGATGCTTTCGAATCGTGGTGTTGGAGAAGACTCTTGAGAGTTCCTTGGACTGCAAGGAGATCCAACCAGTCCATCCTAGAGGAAATCGGTCCTGAATATTCTTGGAAGGACTGATGCTGAAGCTGAAACTCTAATCCTTTGGCCACCTGATGAGAAGAACGGACTCACTGGAAAAGACCTTGATGCTGGGAAAGACTGAAGGCAGGAGAAGGGGACGACAGAGGATGAGATGGTTTGATGGCATCACAGACTCAATGGACATGAGTTTGAGCAAGCTCCGGGAGTTGGTGATGGACAGGGAAGCCTGGTGTGCTGCAGTCCATGGGGTTGCAAAGAGTCAGACACGACTGGGCAGCTGAACTGACTGACTGACAGGCCCGGGACTCCAACGTTGCATACCTCGGGGGTTAGGGAGGTACATCTCTCACCCACCACACCATCTCAGGCCATGGGTCTACAATCTGTCATTTCAAGACTAATTTTCCTAGCATTGATGGGGGAAGTCCACCAAAAGCATACTCCCCCTGCCCCCACCCCCATCCAGCAGCTTTTCTGATTAGTTTGAATAAAATTCTGAAATGACTGTTTTAAGACTTGTCTCTCAATTTAGGCTTTTTTTTAATGAAGGCTTTGTATTTGGGAAAATGGATACATGAGATTTAGGAATGGATCTTTATAAAGTGCAGCTGACTTTTGCTAATCTGCCAGAAAAGAAAAGGGAATCCATGAAAGGAGCCTATATGGCAACCCTTTGTGATTTTTGTCAAATGTATCTAATGGTATCAATTCCTTTATTTCCCAAGAGGAATCGATGCACCAAGGAGATAGACTTGCTTCTTCCCGTCTACTGACCTGCAGGCCAGTCTGTAACCACAGCTCCCTGATAGCAGAGGTGCAGGAAGGGAGCTGCTGACAGGTGAGATGTCACGTGCACATGGGCAGCAGGAGATGTAGCCAGGCCTCCTGGACTTCGCCCTGCACACACACCACTCCCAGGGAGGCCCAGGGACGTCACAGCTGATGCTCCTCGTCTAAACGGTCAGAACTGGAGATGCTGTGGGCAGGAGGGGCACCCACATATTTAGGGAAGAGATCTTGACAAGGGGGGATCTGGAGACTAGCCTCCTGTCTCCAGGGTTGGTGAATCCAGGCTGGCAGATGCCGGCGGAGAAAGGAGTGCTGAGAAGTCATAAAGACACCGAGGAAAGTAAACCATGTAGAAACTGTTCCCAGGTCTTTTTAAGGCAGGTTATTAACAAGGATAGAGAATAAAGTGCCAACTTTGCTTCTGAAGTATTAAATGACTAGTTTGACTAGATGGATGTAGAATGTTTATCACGAGGTGGTGGGATCATAGGTGATTTTAACTGGCTTCCTTCACTTGTATTTTTACAAACAAGTGTTATCCTAGTCAGGAACAACATGAACACTTAAATATATGTAAATAGATGATACATGAAATACGCATGTGTATTTGCATGGAAATGGATGTGAACCTGGACTCTGAAAAGGAAGAAAGTGAAAGTTGCTCAGTCGTATCCGACTCTTTGTGACCCCATGGACTGCAGCCCGCCAGGCTCCTCTGTCCATGGGATTCTCCAGGCAAGAATACTGGAGTGGATTGCCATGTCCTCCTCCAGGGAATCTTCTCGACCCAGGAATCAAACCGGGGTCTCCTGCATTGCAAGTGGATTCTTTACCAGCTGAGCCACCAGGGAAGCCCCTCTGAAAAGCAAAACTCCACAGAAAGGGTAACAGGTTAGCAGATGACAGTCATGTCCCCCACCCACCCCCACAGTGCAGGACTCACTCATGTAGCCTGGGCTTTGTGCAGCCTGATGGTCAGCAAAGCTACAGAACAAGGAGCCCCGCTTCCCTACTGTTACCTGGCCAGGTGGGCGGGGTCACAGGCACCTGAGTCCTACTCCTGAGATCGGCTCTTTTCCACGCTCCCTCATTTGGACCATCGTATTTATAGGAGGTGAGTTAGGTGGAAGGATTTCCTTGGTCCATCATCTTATCCCAACAGTTCCTGCGGCATGCAACAGTGTGACCCACCTGTCTAACTGCGTTTCTCTGGGAACCACGTGGGGACAAAGGGCAGGAGACACAGGAGGGACGTGGCCCTTGCAGAACAAAGAACAGGCACCTGCAAAGGGCCCCCCAGGAGGGAGACACCCTGGGGAAAAGCAAGGTCTCCAGGAGAAGAGCCCCTGCTCACAGTTTCCAACCTATTTTATGGGCATTTTCACCCAGGTTTATTCTGAATTACCTGATTCACCAGGATATTCGCTGAGGATGTTCCATCCCCGCGGATACGTTTATGAGGTCACTGTTCTTCCAAGTGCGCTCCAGCAGCACTTTCCTTCTTTCGGAAAAACCTCATCAGGCAACACCAACAGGGAAAGCTGCAGCTGACTGCTCTGGCTGAGTTGGGGTCCGGCCCCCTGGAGTCCTCACTCAGAATGAGGGGTCCCAGGACACTGTCCATGCCCACCGACCCTCAAGGATGTGTGCGTTGCCAGCCTCACTATGGAGCCCGGCTCACTTTCTGCCAGCCTGTGGACCCACCTCAGTGCCTTTGCGAGTGATTTCATGCAGGAAGTGTGTACTGAACTCAATGGAAATACCTGAAAACTTGGGCCCCGGCCCCATCTCCACACACCCCAACTCTGGTCTCTCACGGGCAGGGGCTGGTAAACAGTCTCTGGCTCTGCAAGCCCGTCAGTGAAAGCTGTCCTCCAGAGGGGATCTCACTTCTCATTCGGATGAATGTACCCACTTGTACCCAACTCCTCTTCTTGCTCAAAATATTCTGCCCCGTTCCAACTCTCCTGAGGACTGAAAATTGCAGGACTCTCCAAATTCTATTCTCTTATCAATTTGGAACACTCCATTTGTAAGTAACCCGATAAAAGAACACCTGTACAGAAAAGCCTGTGGCTTGACACGTTTCTCATTGGAGGCACTCAATGTGTAATTAATCCCATTTTCAAGATAAACCGAAAATTTTCTGAGCTGAGATGCTACCATGTCTAATGGGAATTATGCAGTGGGAGAAAAGAAAAAGGTAAAAGCAAAACATAAATAAGTGGAAAGTAAGGGGGAGAAGTTATCAACCTGAGCGGGGAAATGAACTAACAGAACAGAACAAAATAAAGCAAAAAACTAAACATCACCATCTCAAGAAACTAAAACACTGGCCCGAGGCAAGTGCATCATTTTCTATCAGAGACTCTTCCATCAGCATCCCCCAGCCCAGAGGAGGCAGCGACTGCCTGTTCTCCGGAAGGGCCCTCAACACCACAGGGGCCTACAGACCATGCGGCACCTGGCCACCCTCAGTGATGCTGCTCACCTGTGCAGGAAAGACCACCTAGGTTCCCCCAAACTGACCACCTCCCTCCCTGCTGCCCAGGAATGTCAGCCTGACTGTCTCATCTCTAACTGCCAGGCTGCGTGAAGAGCCCATGGCCTCCCCCAAACCGGGAGGCTGATGGCCAGGGCTGCACCCCAATCCTACAGAGACACCTGCCCTGCCTGGGTGCTGGTGAGAGGCCTGGGGTCCACCTGCCTTCAGATCAAGGGTGCAGACCCTAAAGTGGGGTGCCTGGGCCAACAGAACTCTTGGTGGCTTCTGTCAAATGAGAATGATGGACGAAGTAAATGCACTTATTATACTTATTGTGTTATTTATTATAATAAATCCATATATAAAAATAAGCATATCTTTGGCCAAAACTTTCTTTGCTTCTTCTGTAAAGTTAGATGCAAGACAAAATTAGGAAAAAAGGGATTTGGGTCCCTTTAACCACAGACTACATCATCTCATCTTTGAAAATTTTATTCTCCTCCCCATTCCAATGAGTGGATGAAACTTCTTTTACTTCTGCCTTCATGCATTGCTGATCCAGTAACTTCACATACTTTATGGAGTGGATCTTATTACAGGGGTCTAAATCGCCTCTTAAACCAGTGTGTTAGTTTTATGATGTCTGTATTCTGCACAGAGACAGCAAAAGTTACAGTTATGCGAGAATCATCCTTATGAGTGCCTCGGACGCCTCCTAGTGGCAGCTCACTAAATTATAAAACTGAGTGCTTGTCTTTTGCTGTTATTTTCATTGAATCTCAGAGATCCTGTCACAGATCTAGTTCTACTGCCCACATATCCTATCATATAAAGAAAACAGTCTGTGTGAATGTGTTTTTGTTAGGTAGCGTATCAGAGATAATTCATGATTTATAATTCATAATTATAGCACTGCACTTAAGCCAAGATTCCTCACGGATGAAATGGCTTTTATTAAAAAATAATCCTAAAGGAAATCAGTCCTGAATATTCATTGGAAGGACTGATGCTGAGGCTGAAACTCCAATCCTTTGGCCACCTGATGTGAAGAACTGACTCATTGGAAAAGACCCCGATGCTGGGAAAGATTGAAGGCGGGAGGAGAAGGGGACGACAGAGGATGAGATGGTTGGATGGCATCACCGACTCGATGGACATGAGTTTGAGTAAACTCTGGGAGTTGCCAATGGACAAGGAGGCCCGGCGTGCTGCAGTCCATGGGGTCACAAAGAGGTGGACACGACCGAGCGACTGAACTGAACTGAATGATCACTTGCTGGAGCACCTGCATTCACAGTGGGTTTAAAAGCGTAATCAGTGGCTTTTAAGAATTACATTTTCGGGACAAAAGGAAAACATGCGCTGCCAACAGATACAGACCTCATTTCCAGGTACTGCTTTGCTAATAGCTGCTACTAAGGGGGCTTCCTACCTGGACTGTTTGTCTATAAAGCGAGGGGTGAAAAGACAAGGCCTCGGCTCCTTCCCAGTGAAATCCTACAAGCCTGCAGGCCAGGCAAGAAAAGAACTTAAATGCCGAAGACACCCTGGTATTTCAATGAGGGTGAAACCTGGGCGCAGGCCTGGGAGTATCCCCCACCATCCAGACGACTGCCCCGGAGGCTCAGTATTTTCTCATTCGGTTTACAGACAACGTTACACATGGGGAGTTTCCTGAAATTCCAACGCTCCCAGGAAAAAAGCCGCCCTGAACTATGGCTGCACTGGGGGCAGAGCAGGGTCAGGCCGCAGGGCGCCCTGTAGACGGAGATGCACGCGAGAGAGAGATAGAGGCAGCCCTGGCACCCGGCCAGCGGCGCGGAGACGAGAGGTGCGTCCAAACCCAAGGACGTGGGCGCTCCCTCTGCTCCCCGCAGAGGCACCCAGGAGGTCTGTCTCCACGGCGACACGGCGACACAGGCAGGCTGGCGAGAAAGCTCTGAGGACACCCAGGCACCGAAGTCACAGCTCTGCCTGGAGCTGGGGACCAGGCTCGGGGCTGGGGGCCCTCTGGGGCTGGGTGCTCAGAGAACCTGCCTGGTCCACCGAGAGGGCAAGGACCTCGGTACGAGCAGCGACGGAAAGATTGTTAAAAAATAATATTTTTATCCCTCCCAGGAGACTGGCTGCTACCTCCTAAAAAGTCAGCTGACTGCAGGAAATGCGCTTATTTTTTATATTAAGGGACAGACCTGTTGGAAGTTAATATCTGAAAAAAACACTGGAAGCTATGGTTATTTTCTGTCTATAAACAATAAGTGCTTTTCAAATGAAAATATCCAGGGTGGCCAGTGGGCAGAAAAGACATCTGCTGGAGGAAACCTGAGTTGGTTCAGACTCCCTGGAAGGCTGAGGCTTTAAAACTTTGCAAGTCGCTGACCAGTAGTCTGACATCCAGAGGTGTGTCCCAAAGAAATGATGAAGGATGGATGTGAAGCTTTAGGCAAAGAGTCACCCAGTGAAGCATTAATTCTAAAAACAATAAATAAATGGCCGGGGTGGGTAGGGGTGCACGACCATGAAATGTCTAATAAAGGACTGGGCCAAAAAGTTGTTATAGTGACTCAACGGAATGCAGTATAAAAATTAGAAATTATTTTGTAGAAAAAGCAGATTGTAAAACATTACAAAGCCCAGGACTGTCTATTCAAACACATGGGCATCCATGCACACATACCCCACCAGGCTTTAACAATAACAGCCACTGCACACAGTGATCTGACCGGCGGTATTTATTTCCATATTTCACATCCTTCAAAAACTATTTCTGTTTTCTTTGGCAAGTCTCATAAAACCCAAAACTCACTCATCAAAATTTTCACAACTTTGTCTCTGGTAGACAAATCTACAATCCATTTTCCACAGTTTACTTTTCCGGAACTAGGGGAAGACCACGGATCAAGGTATTAATGCACTTCTCTCCCCTTCACCAAGTTCCCAGGCTCTGCACTAAAAACACAAACTAACCGCGGACTCCAGAGCCTGGTCTCTGGGGACCCCGAACATCTGCTCCAAGCCTGGCTCCCCGACTCACTCCTGGAGCCAGGGTCTGGCCAGGCTCCCCCAGTACATAGCATGCACAAAAACACCCAAGTCCAGGGGGACAAGGTACCATGTCTCGTATCAGAGCATGTCACAATGTAAAAGTCAACCTCCCTTGAGGACTACTTTCATCTTTCACGAAATGAACCGATTTGGTGCTGCTAACCTAGTGGGTACTGAGCAGTTCTTCAGTGAGTAAAGGTTCCTCAAAATATGGCTATGTCAGAAACAGACTTGTGGTTGCGAAGGGGGAGGGGGCTGGGGGATGGACGGAGCAGAAGTGGGTTAGCAGATGTAACTATTATATAGAGAATGGATAGAAAACAGCAAGGTCCTACTGTACAGCACAGGGCACTGTATTCAATATCCTATGATAAACCATAATGGAAAAGAATATAAAGAATGTATATATACAGACACAGATACATATATATACATATATACGATGTAACTGAATCACTCTGCTGTACACCAGAAATGAGCACAACATTGTAAATCAACGATACTTCCATTTAAAAATATCTGGCTAAAGTCCATGCTCTATAAGTAAAAAAATGTTATGAAAGGAAGACTTCAAAAGAACTTGGAAACATCAGCCAGAGATGGTAACAACTTCTGACTACCCTAGGGAAGTCATATCTTCATGTCCTTTGGATCAGAGACTCTGTGGAGGGTTAAATAGGTCAAAAAGTATATCACCGTTTAATCATCTCAAAAACATTAGAAAGAGCGGAATGCCGTGGCATTATGAACAGATTATGAACAAAAATAAAAGCCATTTGTACGCATTAATGATACATCAAGCTAATTCAAGCTGGCTAAAGTCATTAGGAGGAATCCTGGGGCAAAACACGGCTCTGATGCCACGCTGGAGCAAAGTAGTCCAAGAACCATTTTCAATGGCATTGATAAAATTAATTCTATGAGCAAAAGATAGGCTCTGAACAAGAGTATCTAAACAGAGCACATCTACTAATAGTGTGTTTAATGACCTCGAGTTGGCAGTGTGGGAGTGAATTCAGGCATTTCTGTGCACATATGAGCATCGGGGCCGCTCGGCGCCCCCAGGAAAGCAGCACAGCGTGAAAAAACCCCCAACTTAGGGACCCAAACTGCCAGAAAAGATCACAACCTCTGCCAGCACAACAGTCCACGACACCGTGAGATGAGAGATGGCTTCCTGTCTCTTGCTGTTTATAATATCATCAACTTTAACAAAGATTTTAAGATGACGCCTATGTTATGTTTTAAAGAACTGAGAGGCCTCTCCTTGTAATGGTTCCTTCCACATGTACCAGAAACTAGTTCAAGAACTATCAAGTTTCACACCTGACTGGGTATCGCGACGGCCAGTGGCTGCAGTCTGCGGAGTATGAACCGCACCGATAATCTAGAAATTCCCCTCTACCTAAAAACTGTCATTTTGGATAAGTGATTTTTCAAGAAAAATTTTACAGGACTCCAGTTCCTTTACAATGTCATGTTTGTTTCTACTGTCCAGCCAAGTGAATCGACTACATCTATATATACACTCCCTCTTTTCTGGATTTCCTTTCCATTTAGGTCACTGCAGAGCATTGCGTAGAGTTTCCTGAGATAAACAGTAGTTCTCAGCAGTTATCTATTTTATACATAGCAGTGTGTATATGGGCTTCGCTGGTGGCTCAGTGGTAAAGAATCTACCTGCCAATGCAGGAGACGTGGGTTCGATCCCTGCTTGGGTTGGGAAGATTCCCTGGAGGAGGAAATGGCAATCCACTCCAATATTCTTGCCTGGGACATCCCATGGACAGAGGAGCCCGATGGGCTGCCAGTCCACAGGGTCACAAAGAGTCAGACACATATAAACAACAAGCGTATAAATGTCAATCCCAATTTTTTAAGCAAATCCATTGATAGTCTAAAGAGGTAACTCCTCTTTAAAAGTCAGTCCTCTGGGCCCTCTGAACATAATGCGAGATATACTCTTACTTCTAGACAAAGAGACTTCAAATAAGGGACAAGCTGATTTCACACTGGTGACAATAATCATATTTTAAGACACTTGGGTTATTCAAGGTTCATCACCTCTTAGCGCCACATTAGTGGGTGCAGACCAGCTATTGGTCCCACCTTGACACATTCCCCACCTGTTCACTGTGTTTGGAAGATCTGGTTTCAGATGTGTCAGACATGTGTCAGACACCCGGCTCACCTGTAACATGTGGGTTTAAAACTTCCCACCCAGAACTTAAACTCAATTTTTTTTTTCCTGAGGAGTAACTCACAAGTTTTTCTTTTGTTTTTGTTATTTCTGAGAATTCAGTTTACTACACCAAATGCTGCTGTTTTAGTTTTGGCATTCATGCATTATTTCAATTTGTTAATTTCTTGCTTAAGAAATTAACTGAATTTGAAAATGCATATATAAGTGGTACTGACAATGTCGTGCTTTATAAAAATAGTTACTATAAATCATGTACACACTTTCTCACTCAGACATAAACAAGGGCTACAACACCAACAGAGAGACCCCCCTCCAAATCTACATACCCCCCCCCCACTATACACATATACACACACCCTCTGCCCACAGGTTCAGTCAAAAGTCTACTCCATATCAGGCATCTCTGAAATTTGGTGAGAAATTATCAAGGATGAATCAGATGTGGCCTTTTCAGGGACAACTTGCACATTCTAATTTCCAGTGGATCAGACCATGTAAAGAGCTACCAGGCAGTGACAGCCGATGTCATCCGTGGTTAATGATAACAGCAGGGTAGCCATCAAACCAGGGTCAGATCACCGTAGACTCAAACGGCTAACTTAGAGGAACCTGCTGACTGTTTTCCTTTTCTATCCACCCCCTCTACCGAGCATCACCTTAGGCAGGTAACCGTTTTCATGTCATCCTTGTTCTTGGGGTTTTTAAACTAGTAAACCCCTTTAAAAAGTGTAACTCAAGCAGCTGAACCTTTTTCGCCCCATCCTAACAGACACTAACCACCCATCTGGCCCAGGATATTCTGCACATCCAGCTTTCTTTCACTGCAGAGCGGGCTGTGGGTGTGGGACCGGGGAGGGGGCAGTGTGGGGACGTGACCCTGACGGGCACAGAGGTACCGTGAAGACAGAGAAAGGACACACTGGGCTGGCACCAGCAATATGATGCGACTTCAGGAAGCCAACCCCACAAAGAAGGCAGTCTCCAGGCCTCCTAAGATCCATCTTACATCGTAAGCCCTTAAACTGTGATATAAATATCAGTTATTATTACAAATGATAAAAAGTACGTATTAACAGATGGCAACTCACTAGTTCACCTTGTCAATATATATTAAATATATTTATGTGTGGACACACATGTCTTGCTTTTGAACGTGAAAAATCTTTGAAAGTACTCCTTTAGAAAAGAAAATATATTTATACATTGGAGCCACTTTATTTCATCTATGGCTTTTCCAACAGTCATATTCGGATGTGAGAGTTGGACTGTAAAGAAGGCTGAGTGCAGAAGAACTGATGCTTTTGAACTGTGGTGTTGGAGACGACTCTTGAGAGTCCCTCAGACAGCAAGGAGATCAATCCAGTCCATCCCAAAGGAGATCAGCCCTGAATATTCATTGGAAGGACTGACGTTGAAGCTGAAGCTCCAATACTTCGGCCACCTGATGCAAAGAGCTGACTCACTGGAAAAGACCCTGATGCCGGGAAAGATTGAAGGCAGGAGGAGGGGGTGACAGAGGATGAGATGGTTGGATGGCATCACCGACTCGATGGACATGAGTTTGGGTAAACTCCAGGAGTTGGTGATGGACAGGGAGGCCTGGCATGCTGTGTAGTCCATGAGATTGAAGATGGGAGGAGAAGGGGACGATAGAGGATGAGATGGTTGGATGGCATCACCGACTCCATGAGTTTGAGTTTGGACATGAGTCTGACATGAGTTGGACATGAGTTTGAGCTCCGGGAGTTGGTGACGGACAGGGAGGCCTGGTGTGCTGCAGTCCATGGAGTCACAAAGAGTCGGACACAACTGAGTAACTGAACTGAACTGATGTCGGGATGAGCAGAAATTCTGTGAAAGGCCACGGAGCGAGTACCTGGGGCTTTCCTGGCCACCGATAACATGGGAACCACTCACTTCTATGGTCACACCCACGGGCAGCCCAGTCCAGCCCTCCCACAGCCTGTAAACAAAAAAGCCTGTTATCAGAGACAGGCTGCTGGCCGGGCTTGGACCCTGGGTCCCGTGTGGTGACCTTTCATCACTTAACCCCTTGGGGTGTCCGCTCTTCCATGGCCAACAGCTACCTTGCCCGCTAGAGGTCACCTCTTGGGAGAGCCCTGCATGCTTCCCTGCACAATTCTTCCTCTACTCACTAAGGTTCACGGAGCCGCAGACGTTGGCCCTGCATGGTGTTCTGCTGGGGGGGTGTCTGCTCCCCAGCACAGGTGGGGATGGCCCACGCAAACGTGAGGTGAGGGATGGAAGGGACACAGGACCCCAGGGTCTGGGGCTGTCCTCGATGGATCCTGAGCTGTGAGGGGCAGGCAGGGGCTCAACAGGATAAACGTGCTGAGACACCGAAGAGGCTGATGAGTGCCTTTGAGGCAGACAAGTGGAAAGAGAGGGCAAGCTTAAAAAGCAGCTGATTGCTAAGGCAAGTGAAGAAAATGCAAAGTTAAAAAACGGACACCAAGTTTTGAAATTTGATAAAATGATGAAAGCAAGCACGGAACCCCTGCGATTCCATCTGAAAACTCGCCTGGACATTTACAAGGAGAGCACACGCTGCTTGGGTTGGAGCCGAGCCAGGAGCAGCCCTGTACTGCTGCTCTTCCCGGCTCGAGCAGTCTCCCCAGGACGGGTGCACGGCGAGACTCCGGGACCCGGGCAGCAAGGGAGCCTCTGACGAGAACTCGCCCGGCTGCCCTGCTAGGCCCCCAACATGCCAGGGGTGCAAAGCTCAGTCCAACCCAGATTCACCCAGAAGAGGCGGCGGCTGAGGATTCGCTTCCCGCCCCTAAGGAACGGGACCCTCTGCCAGGAGCATCCTTGTCCCAGGTCTGGGATGCTAACCCACCCCAGACCGCCAGCTCTGATCTGGGGGGGGGTGGTTGGGGGGGGTGGTTGGGGGGGGGGTTGGGGAGGTTGCCCCCTCCCCGCCCCCCATCTCCCGCTCCTCTCCATGTGCACCACCCCCCCCCTCATCTGCCAGGACAAGCCTGTCCCTGACTGTTTATCCCTCAGGCAACCTTTGGCTCCTTCAGGAGAATTTCCCACCTGAGGCACGGCCATCCTGGGGGTGAGGGATCAAGACTGAGGTGACAACAAGCAGTGGCTTCCAAACGCTGGCGCTGGCTCCCGCCACCGGGCCAAGGGCGCTGTTACTTTTGGCCAGACCTGACTCTCTGTTCTTTCCGTTTACTGTCTCCCTAACATGAAACCTTTCAGTCAGTTCAGTCGCTCAGTCGTGTCTGATTCCTTGCAATCCCATGAACCACAGCACGCCAGGCCTCCCTGTCCATCACCAACTCCCAGAGTGTACTCGAGTACATTGAGTCGGTGATGCCATCCAACCATCGCATCCTCTGTCATCCCCTTCTCCTCCTGCCCTCAATCTTTCCCAGCATCAGGGTCTTTTCAAATGAGTCAACTCTTTGAATCAGGTGGCCAAAGTATTGGAGTTTCAGCTTCAGCATCAGTCCTTCCAACAAACACTCAGGACTGATCTCCTTTAGGATGGACTGGTTGGATCTCCTTGCAGTCCAGGGGATTCTCAAGTCTTCTCCAACAGCACAGTTCAAAAGCATCAATTCTTCGGCACTCAGCTTTCTTCATAGTCCAACTCTCACATCCATACATGACCACTGGAAAAACCATAGCCTTGACTAGACAGACCTTTGTTGGCAAAGTAATGTCTCTGCTGTTTAATATGCTGTCTAGGTTGGTCATAACTTTCCTTCCAAGGAGTAAGCATCTTTTAATTTCATGGCTGCAGATACCATCTGCAGTGATTTTGGAGCCCCCCAAAAAATAAAGTCAGCCACTGTTTCCCCATCTATTTGCCATGAAGTGAGGGGACTGGATGCCATGATCTTACTTTTCTGAATGTTGAGCTTTAAGCCAACTTCTCACTCTCCTCTTTCACTTTCATCAAAAGGTTCTTTAGTTCTTCTTCACTTTCTGCCAGTTAAACCTTTTTTTTTTTAAGAGGCCGAATGAAGACTGAGCATCTACAGTGAAGCAGAAATGACGTACGTGTGTGTGTGTGTGTCTGACACGTTGTGTGCATAAAGAACGGTCCATGATAATGGTCCATCTGCGCACGAAGAGCTCACCGACGGGATACAGGGAGCTGGCTGCCGGACCGTGTTAGAGGCGGATGCTCGGTGGTCCCGTGTACTTCCCGGCGCCGAGGGACCCTCCCGCAGGCAGGGCCCAGGCTCCCGCCCCGCCTGCACCCCCCGCACGGCGCGTACGTACCGTCCTGGAAGACCCGCTCCACGTTCAGCCCGTACGTGGCGCACGTCTCGTAGTACGTGCACCGCTTGAGGTCGCTGGAGAGCTTCCGCGCCCGGGCGTCGTCGATGACCCGCGGGTTGGTGGAGCTGATGGCGTCTGCAACAGACAGACAAGAAGAGGCGACACGGTGACCCCGAGCGGCCTGAGGACGCCCCGCCACCCGCGGCCCCGGGGAGCTCAAAACCCGCCCCGCGCTCAGCAGTGACGGGATTCTTCTCAGGACCTGGAGTGATCAAAGCATAGTTTATCCCCACTCAGCTCAGACATCAGAAGGCCAGCTGTCCCAGAGGGCCCTGTTCCTGAACATGAAATATAAGCATGTCTGCAAAGACTGGGAGGGAAGGGTGAAGTGTAACAGTGCTAATCGCTCAGTCGTGTCCGACTCTTCGCGACCCCATGGACTGTAGCCCGCGAGGCTCCTCTGTCCACGGGATTCTCCAGGCCAGAATACTGGAGTGGGGTGCCATGTCCTTCTCCAAGGGATCTTCCCGACCCACGGATCGAACCTGGGTCTCCCGCACTGCAGGCAGATTCTTTACCATCTGAGCCACCAGGGGAGGGAAGGGTAAGAGATAAATAAATGTGGTTCCTGAAAAAAACTGCAGTCACTACGTGCAGTGGCCATCTATGCACAGATGCCCGTGAAACACACCCCGTCCACCAGCACCAACCCCTCCGGGTGCCCTCGGCCCGATGGACACATGCTCGCGGAGCCTCAGCAAGTGCCTGTCCTGTTCGGGCACAGGGAAACCCCAGCGAAGCAGAGGGACAGAAACCTGGGCTCTCATGGAGGGGGCGGTCAGCCGGGGAGGGGGCGGAAAGTGAGACAGAGCCAAGCAAGGGCCAGGGGTGTAGGTGGGGCGCAGGGTGGGAGACGGGTCAGGAGCGCAGGGATCAGGGAAGTGCGCCTGCAGGAAGTGGCAAGGGGCGGCGGGGGTCTGGGGCAGGGGGCGGCCTAGCGTCTCAGGTTTAAGGGCGATCCAAGGCTGAGAGCAGGAGTGGGAGGTGACCTGGGGCGCTAGAGGGAGCCACAGACGAGTGTACGAGCCACGTCGGGTCTGAACAGATGGCCTGGATGGGTGGGCAGGAGACACCTCCAGATCCTGCAGGATCTGTGTATGGATGGGGAGATCTGGGCAGCAAAACGGACATCGGGCACCAGCCACTGGTCTCCTGATAAAATGAACCCTGTACCCCCGCTATTTTTTTTTTTTTAGCTTGGCCTGCATGAGCCCCGTTTCCATTCATTCCATGACTACCGAGTTACAGGGATGGGGAGGGGATCGGGGCGGGGGGGGGCAGCCACACGCCCGGCACACGACCAGAGGAAGGGCCGAGATGCTCCAGCCTCAGTGCTGCCGTGAGATGAAACGGGCTTTTCAGGGACTGTTCCTGGCGTGGCACTTTTCCCGCGGGCGTGAAGGCTCCTGAGTTACAGGAAACACCCAAGAGCTCTTTAAGGAAAAGCCCAGCGGCGGGAGTCTTCTCCGCTAGTCCAGGAAGCAGCGGCAGAGGAGACACTAACAACCTCTTAAATGTTTGCTGCCGCACAGGAAATGCACAAGGCACTCAGCTTCTTCAGCGTTAAATGAGAGAGGCATCTCCAGGGAATAACACACTGATTTTGTTTTCACTTTCCCTTTTCCTTATTCCCTGTTTGCTTTTCCTAGCCCCATGGAACAGGTTTAACCGACAGCTCTGAATGACCCCAGGAAAACTAACTATGACTCAGACCCCTGGCAAGGCCTGTCAGAGGGATTAATTCAAACAGTATCTCATCCTGTCTCACCTACAGATTAATAAACCTGACTTGGATTTCATAACACCGAAGGAAAAGAAGTATTTTTTTTAAGGTGGAAACATCTTTTAAGAAAATAGTAGAAAAACAGTTAGAAACCCAGGATTTTCAAACGCTGTGGTGTACGTACACTAGAAAATCATGCGCAGAGCATTAATGCAGCTTAGAATTTATCCTGACCGGGGGTCCCCACAACGCCCCAGCCCCTCCCTTCCTGGTGGGTGCCCACCCCATTTCTGTCCCATCCGGCTTCCACAACACGCCATGCCGTCACGCGTCAGAAACAGACCCTGCGCTGGAGCACTCTTCTCATCTCACATTGCACTCCTCCGGCGACTCTACATCTTTTATCTTTTTTTACAGCTCAGGTTTCACCCTCAAATCAATGCGATCCGCCCGTCTCTAAAACAGGCTGTGTTTAACAAACACCATCGCCTCCGCCCTTATGAACGTCCTCCAGCTCCCCGACAGGACCCGGGACAGAGAACGTCCACCCACCGCTGGGTGAGGCCCCGCACCCCACATGTCCCTGAACAATGAACTTGATTCTCCTTCATCTTCTCCATTCCATAACCTCCGACAGGGCCACGGGCCCCAACCACCTCGGTGGGGGGCGGGGAGGGAACCTGAGATGCCCTCGCGGCTGTCTCTGATACCCCTTGCAGTCTGCACAGCAGTAGGATCTGTGTGCAGGGTTCAGAGAACGCGAATCCACAAGGAGCTAATGGTCTCCAAGGGTGGAACCTTCCAGAAGCCCACCCTCACACCACCTTCCCGCCACGGGGGCTTCTAGGGTGCTCTGGGAATCAGAGGTCCGGGTAATGACCCCTCAGCTGAAGACTGTCCCTCCTGAAAACACTCAAGTCCTGCTCCTTTGGGGCGTGGCTTTGCTGAAGTCCCAACAGGTCTGAGACAAGCCCTCCAGCCACAGATGTTTATAGAACTGAGGCAATGAAAGTGGGCTGGTTCCTGCCCTCAGGGCCCCCGGCGGGACTTCCCCAGCCTATGGAGCCGTCTCCGGGTCACCCTGAGACCCAGACCATCCTGGCAAGAGAGGAGCACGGATTCCCCTTCAGCTGGGGCGGGACACACAGAGGCCACAAGCACCTCCAAGGTCAAGGGCTGGCAAAGACAGGCGCCGACAACCCCAGCAGGACCTCAGGAAGATGGGCCACACATGCAAACGGAAGGAAGGAAACCAGCCACGTGCTCGACCCTGCTGGGCCCACAGATGCCCCAGTGCCCCGTGAGACTTCCTCCCTCCAAGGCCCGGCAGTGTCAAGGTCAACGGCAGCACGGAGGCAGTGAGGCCGGGTCTGCATGGCCCCCAGACTCACCACTCTCTACGTCCAAACACACGGCTGTGGAGGAAAGACAGCCAACTTGTCAAGGTAGCTTTCTGGGTTGGACTGAATGCCTATCTTCCCTTTACTCTGGGGATCCTAGTGCACAAAGGCATTGTGCATCCTGAGCGTAAACCCCTGAATCCAGGGAGCCGGTAAGGAGATGCCCACACAGACTGCACTTTGGCTCAGAAATGCCCCGGGCAGGCCTGCGGGGAAAGGTGGCTTACTGAAAATTAACTGCCTGAATCTCCAGGCAGCTTGGAAAAGCAAGATCCGATTTTAGACGAGCTGCCCACTATAAAACGTTACCTGCCAAGAAGTTTTAGTCCCTTCATGTACACCCGAAAGTATCACAACATTGTCTGTTAATCAGCTATAACCCAATACAAAATAAAAAGTTAAAAAAAAAAATTTTTTTAGGAAGTGAAACACCCAATTCTGCACGCATCCAAACACAAACCAAGGGCTCCTTGCGAGTGTGTCTTGTCTTGCAGTGACCACTAGAGGGCGCGCTGGGCATTAAAAATCTCTCAAGTCAGCTGAGCTCAAGAATTGATGCTTTTGAACTGTGGTGCTGGGGAAGACTCGTCAGAGTCTCTTGGACTGCAAGGAGATCCAACCAGTCCCTCCTAAAGGAGATCAGTCCTGGGTGTTTATTGGAGGGACTGATGCTGAAGCTGAAACTCCCAATACTTTGGCCACTTGATGTGAAGAACTGACTCATCTGAAAAGACCCTGATGCTGGGAAGGATTGGGGGCAGGAGAAGGGGACGACAGAGGATGAGATGGTTGGATGGCATCACCGACTCAATGCACATGAGTTTCAGTAAACTCTGGAAGTTGGAGATGGACAGGGAGGCCTGGCGTGCTGCAGTCCATGGGGTTGCAAAGAGTCGGACATGACTGAGTGACTGAACTGATGTCCCAAGTTGGTCTAGTTTTGAGACCACTGGTCACAACATATATGCTTCAGGGGGAGCAGGATGGGGGTGAGGTCCTTTCCATGAAACCCCAACTCACATTTTACATCCAGCACCCTGAGAAGATGCCTTTAGTTTATCCCACACTTTTTTTTTTCCCTCCCAGAACACTTCCCCACTCCATGATCCTGGGTTATCCTACCAAGACGTGGATTACCCTGCTCTCACTTACATCAGACCTGGTGCCCTGCATATAGCTAACTGGTCCTGCTGGTCAGACGCAGCACGTTTCTTATCTGGAGAAGTCTCACATCAGGGCATGCAAGGGCAGACCAAATGTGCTCATTCTAAAGGAATTAACAAAAATGCAACCTGCACCAAAAAATAAAGGGATAAATCCAGGGTTTCTTGAACGTGATTATTTTTTAAGTTCCTCATTCTTCTGACAAAGTGGTTTTAAAGTTAATCTTCATCTGGCTTCCCAGGTGGCTCAGCGGATAAAGAATCCACCTGCAATGTGGGAGACCTGGGTTCGATCCCTGAGTTGGGAAGCTCCCCTGGAGAAGAGAAAGGTTACCCCCTCCAGTATTCTGACCTGGTGAATTCCATGGACTGTACAGTCCATGGGGTCGCAAAGAGTCAGACACGACTGAGCCACTTTCACTTTCATCTGACTTGCTAAAACAATCCCTGTGACCCCTTAGTTAAGTCCCCAGCAGATACCAGCATGTTAGTGAATCTGTGATCGAGAGTGTCCTAGGCGATGTCACTTTACTAAGAGATCAAGTTTTACGTGACCTAGAAAAAAAAAACAAAACGTACCTGTGCAGTAAGAGTCTACGCTCTCTGAGGGATCTGCTAAAAATGAGATTGGAAACTCGGCAATGTATCAAAAATCAGTATTAAAGGTGCAAACGTTAACAGAGTAACTTTTTAGGTTGCTTATAAATTACATTACTTTATGACAGAGAATTAAGATGTCCTGATATAGAAATTAGACTTTCTTTCTGAAGCCCTTGGGGGTGTAGGGGTGTGTTTTGTTTTGAAGTTGCCAAGTGATTTCTCCACTGAACCAAATGAGGAGACGGGCTGATTTCCGTTTCAGGGATTCTCCCTATAAAAACTAAGACTTCAGCAGAAAATTATTTCTTCTTTAAACCGTCTGCACACCGCCCCCGTCTCTGAAAATACAGGCCAGGAAGCCACTCACACAGCTCAGCTGCCAGAGCCCTGCGAGCCCAACCTCCCCGGAGATGCCACTCACCCTGCGTCCCCACCAGGACCAGCGGGATCTCGCTCGTGTTCCTGTAGTTGGCCATGCGGCTGTAGTAGTGGTAGACGGTCTGGAAACTGATCTCATCCTCCAAGCTGAAGACAAATATGACGGCGTCCACCCACATGGCAAACTGGAGAGAAAGAGGGCAGGTGAGCAGGAGGCGAGGAGCAAGGAGACAGAGGGAAGGAGCAGCATCGGGTCACCTTCGTGAGCACATGACAGGGGGCCATGCGTGGCGTCCGGCTTCTACCGAAACCCGCTTCTGAAGTGTCACTAACACCCTTCTCATCCTTAGCCCAACACACCTGGGCCGGGGCCCGCACCCGCTTCCCACCCAGGCCTCCATGTCTCCAAAGTCAAACCAGATCTTCTTCCCCACGGGAACATCCACCCCGTCCCGACTCAGCTGATGGAAAGCAAACCCAGTGCGCAAAGAGCTGACCTGGGGACCGATACGAGGGGTGACCCTGCAGCTTCCTGCTGCACCCTAAACTGCCTGCAGAGCCCCCCCAGAAAGCCACGCCGGGACCCCTGAAATGGGGCTCCTCCTCAGAAGTCCTCCACCCCCAGGACCAACGACTCTGTCAACAGAAGAGGTCTTCATATTTAAGATCTGCCACGGATGAATTACAGCACCCTTTGAGGGAATTAGGACCCAGTGCCAGAGACAGTAACCAAACCAGTGAACAAAATGAGCAAAAAGGAGGGGGAGAAAACGATAACCCCACAGCGGCCTGGCTATCATTTTATTTTTGTTTTACCTGCATCCAGCTGAACTCACATCAGACCCTCTTTCTGGCAAATCAGCCGGAGGCACACACGTTAGCTCGTCTAATACCCCCAGTCACCTTGGAAAGGTGGAGCCAAGTGACCAAAGGACCCCGGGACTCAGAGCTCCCCAGGGTCACACACGCGGCACCAAGCACCGTCTGGAGCCAGACGCCCTCCTCTTTAATGAAAGACCCAAGTGAAAATGGGGGGGAGAAATCCCATGTGCTTTCTCTAAAAGAAGCTGCAACTAAGACACAAGTTCTGATGGTCAAGGCATCAGCTCTAACACATTTGGGGAAAGTTTCCATTGGTTAAGCTGGCGTGCTAAGTCGCTTCAGTCATGTTCTACTCTTTGCAACCCTATGGACTACAGCCCTCCAGACTCTTCTGTCCATGGGATTCTCCAAACAAGAACACTGGAGTGGGTTGCCAAGCCCTCCTCCAGGGGATCTTCCCGATCCAGGGATCAAACATGCATTTCTTACGTCTCCTGCATTGGCAGGTGGGTTCTTTACCTCTAGCGCCATCTGGGAAGCCCAAGCTCTGACTTCTACATATAAATGAGAAGGGTATTCAGTTACCCGTGGAGATTTTATGTGACAGGACATAATTAAACCTGAAGTTCAGATGATAACGACTAAACAACAACAGCAATAGCAATCATGGCTGATGAAACCTTCAGGGTGGGGTGATGCTCTGAGCCCCCAATTCCTTGAGCCGGAGTTCCCTCTCCAGGGTGGACCTGGAGTCCCCGGGGACAGGTCTCATCACCGTTTAACTGTGGTCCAGGGGGGCCGGCTCGCTGGTCTACCACTGGAGTCAGGAGAAAAGCACTGCGTCTGTGCACCTCTGGACCCATCAGCGTCCATCCCTGGGCAGCGACCCTGGACAGCAGCGGCCCTGAAGCCACTCAACCAGCTCCGACATGCGTTTCCGTATGTCTCTCAACTTTCTTCTTAGACTCTTAATGGTCGGAGCCAAGGTATGCTGAGTGTGAAATTGCCGCTGCAGACTCCAAAACGTGTATGAGTTGGAAAGGCGGAAAATCACCCCAGGTGACTCCCACACTTCACCAACTTCATTCACCTGTTTCTAGCTGCCGCTGAGGGAGCCCTTGGGACAGCAGGACAGATGTCCCATGGGCGAAGGTCGACTAAGAAAAAGTCATTTAGCTTAAATGCCATCACAAACCTTCCAGGACACTATCAGATGTCAAGCCCTGTCCTGCTCAAAGTAACAGACATGCACTGACCACGAGGTCTCACAGCTTCATAACCTACTTTTTTCCATGTTTAACCAGTCTTTAATGTTTCCTTATTACTATCATTGTCTATGCTGTTTCATCAAAGCTAAAGAAATCTTTTCCATACTTTCACATCTTTGGTATCAGAGTGTACCTTAAGGACTGCTTTGTTTCATGACTTGACAGCATTTTTATTTTAAATTCTGGTATATCTTCTAATCAGTGATACTTTATACTCACTGGAACATGGTAACTCCACACCATTTTTCTGCAGAGCCACACACCCCCTCAGTGTATGGAGTTCTAGAACTTTAACAACCCCCATATTCAACATCGTTCACTTAAATCACTACATTTAAGTGCACTTTCACAAACAGGTAAGTTCAAGAAAGAACACCAGGGATATTTTTAATATTAAGTTTGCATTAACCAGTCTCGACTATTACTACCCCTTATCTCCTTTAAAGTGTTGAACTGGTAAATTATTATAGAAATAAAGCCATAAACTAGGGAGTGAGTAAACCAAAGAAAGTTTTCCACACTCAGGTTTCTTTTTTTCCCACAATACCCATTTTTCAAGGAACACTCAAAGAAGTCATACTACGCTGCAGCCTCTGGTTTTCAGTGGAGAATGACCTGGGCTGCAAAGCCTGGTGGGCAGCCTGGTGGTGGTGTTCACATTTTCAAATTCCACCCAGCTTTCTAAATGACTGCACTGCTCTAGAGGAAATGGTAACCCACTCCAGTTTCTCGCCTAGAGAATCCCTAGGACAGGGGAGCTTGGTGGGCTACTGTCCATGGGGTCACAAAGGGTCAGATACGACTGCAGTGACTTAGCATGCTCTCGAGATGAAGCTGTAGAAAATTCCAGATGCTAGTGCCACTGAGTTGACAAATCAGTGCAAAATCTGCTCTTCCTTCCTTCTTAGAAACACAAAGCGAAAATCAGCCACACAGACCAAACTGCTTTCCAGGTTTCTGTCTGCAGGAAAAACAGAATTAGCTTCTCCCCAAAACTAGACAGCATATTAAAGAGCAGAGACATTACTTTGCCAACAAAGGTCCGTCTAGTCAAGGCTATGGTTTTTCCAGTGGTCATGTATGGATGTGAGAGTTGAACGGTGAAGAAAGCTGAGGGCCGAAGAATTGATGGTTTTGAACTGTGGTGTTGGAGAAGACTCTTGAGAGTCCCTTGGACTGCAAGGAGATCCAACCAGTCCATCCTAAAGGAGATTAGCCCTGGGTGTTCACTGGAAGGACTGATGCTGAAACTGATACTCCAATACTTTGGCCACCTGATGTGGAGAACTGACCTACTGGAAAAGACCCTGATGCTGGGAAAGATTGAGGGCAGGAGGAGAAGGGGACAACAGAGGATGAGATGGCTGGATGGCATCACCGACTCTATGGACATGGGTTTGAGTAAACTCAGGGAGTTTGTGCTGGACAGGGAGGCCTGGCGTGCTGCAGTCCATGGGGTCATAAAGAGTCGGACACGACTGAGCGACTGAACTGAACTGTAGAACCTCAGTCACAGGAAGCACTTTCAGGGGCCTCTCTCTCACCTCTTCCGTGCACACCTGCCCGATTCCTAGAAGCACCTGAGTGCTTCCTCCTCAAGGAGGAGTGAGACGTGCACGCGAGGCCCCAGGGTGCGTGCTGTACTCACCTGGGCCTCCGGGGGTGCGTGCTGTACTCACCTGGGCCTCCGGGGGTGCGTGCTGTACTCACCTGGGCCTCCGGGGGTCCGCCCTCATCTCGGATCAGCAGCAGATAGCTTTGTCCGTCGACGACAATCTCTTTCTTGAACCTGCCACCTGCCACACACACAAAACACCTTGTTACACAGGAAAGACAGAGTGTGGGGAGGGCGAACAGACGTGGGCTTCGCTTGTGGAAAAATACTCCCTAGACTGCGGCCCTGGAGGCAGCCCTGAGCGTTTAGGAGTAGCTTCAGATCTGTCTCCAGCAACCGCTGGGTTTGGAGGGACTGCTGGCTCTCCAGATTCCAACAGTCATCTTTAAGAACCCAGGATCGTTTGGGGTTGGAGCACACAGGCTCCACGCGAGGCCAGGATGGCTCGCGGCTCAGGAGGGTGGAGCGCTCATGCGGGCTTTATGTGTCGATTCAGGACGTCTCTCTCCCTGGGAACCCGGCTGATACAGAGTCCAGGAACGGAGAGCACTGAAATTCGTCATTCTCTCGGGTTCACGAGCCCGAAACGACATTTTCATGTGCGGTGAACAGGGTGGGGGCCTGGTCTCCGCCACAGGGACAAATGCCAGGGCTGAGAATCTCTGTATTCTCCTCAAGGGAAACCCAGTTCTTGAGAGGTAAACACAGAACAGCATGGGATGGGTTTCCGCGTTCACAGGGCACAAGGGAGACGGCTGCTACCACACACGGGTTAGACAGAGACTACGGGGTGAGACCTGCGCGAGACACAGCGGGCAGCTGGCAACAGACAGCGTTAGAGACCACGCTGGGTTAGGGGCGGGGAGCCCCCCGGAGCGCCGCGGGGGGGCAGGGGGACGGCCCCGTGGACGTGGCAGGCGCTGACCCCTCCCACGCCCAGGTGGGCGCACACCCGCCTCCACCACCTCCCCGCGGCGTCCTGGGTCGGACTGCCAGCCCCTCCCCTGGACAGCGGGAAACACGCCCACCGCTGGGCTCCTCTGCCACCTCCAGAGACAGACCACCTCTCCACCTGCTGCGCTCTGCGCCCATCCCAGTCACCCCTATCCCCAGGCTTGGGAATTCGCGGTCTCAAAGAGAGGAACACGTCTCATTTCAGCTCCCCAGGCACAGGGGCCTTCCAGAAACACCGGCGAACTGACAATCCTGAGCACCTGAACGCCCCCCGAGAACTACACCGCCAGAGCATCCCCTCTGGCCCCAGAGGCTCTGGGTCGGGTCCCTTGCTAGCCCGAGTCCCATCTGGTTCTGCGCCACAGGGGTCCCTGGACCATGCCGGCCTTCCCTCCCAGAGTTCCGGGGTTTGGGCCACCCCGAAGAAGGATCAGAGGCCTGCAGGTGGGCTGAGGCCCCCTGAGGCTGGGGTGGGGGGCTGGATGGGAGGTCACAGGGGTAAGTAAGCACGCACGCACACACGGCCACATCCACTCGGGACCCCCTGTAACAGGCAAGACGCACTTGCTTACACAGCAAATCTCAAACACCAAAGAAAGCCTTCCAGCATTAAGACGGATCAACTCTCATTTTGGTTCCCCTCACTGCTGATGCGGAAAAAAGGGGGGCACACTCCGTGGAGAAGCGCTGGAAGGACACAGGTGATGCGGCTGTGACCGAGCGCGTGCGCGCTGTACCACAGAGGGCTGCGCGTGCGCTTCCGGCTGTGGGGGGACCCACAGTGGGGTCCCCGCGCCCCCGCAGCTCCGCAAACGGAAGGCGCCGTGACCCCTGGCATCTTAGCACACGCGGAGGCCGGCCCCTGCCTGGTGAACACAGGTTCCACCTCCACGAGGCTGCTCAGCTGCCCCGGGGCACGCTGGGCTCACGTGGCCAATTCCTCACCGACCTGCGTGGTCTCCAGGGCAGGAGGGGGAGTTCCCACAGGAACAGCACCCCCCTCCCACCCGCTACCAGCCACCGCCCCCACCGCCCTGACGAGCAGGCACCCGGTGGGCATCACCACCCGGCTCCCCAGGAGTGACGCCCGCTGTTGGCCCTGCCCCTCCCCTGGGTCTCTGCGCCCTCTGTCTGACAGGGTGAGCACTTGATAGACTTCACATCTACTGGTTCATTCACCTTCTTTGATATGTTTTTGTAGAGTCACCTGTACAAGTTTTGTGTCCAGATGATTAGATCACAGTATTAACGTTAAGCAAGGTTTGCTCCGAGTTCTTTCTGCTCCTCTGTAACCACAAGCAAAGGCCTCTGGATCTAATTTGCATCAGCTCTAAAAGGGCAGGTGATTGTCTTCTCCATCTCTAAGGACACTTCCCATTCTAAAAATCACTATATATTATTCCCCTCTAAAATATGTAGTTAGTATGTCTCTTCAATATTTTACAATTGCAAACGTTAGACACTTGCAGTGGACTTGTGTGTGTTTTCTGGTGTTGTATGCACATCAGGAAACAAAGGAAACACTCAAATGCATTTGCCATGAACCCAAAGGTTTGATAATTAGGTAAAAATCAGCCAGGTGTTTAAGCACCCAGATTGAGAGAAAGAATAGGATTAATAAGGTTATATGCAAACAATAAACTCCTACTGCTGATAGATTGTCAGGCTCAATGGGAACACAGACCACTGAGTACTGGAGAAACACAACCCAGCAGGTAAATAAAATACTTTAAAAACCGTTTTCTATAGTTTACTTTAGAGACACAAAGGGAAAAAAACCTTGGGATGAAGGCGTGGGTGGCAGCAAGCTGGTCTACATTCATCAGAGGCCACTGCCCTTGTTTTGTGCAATTCAAACCCACCATCTGATCCTAGCCGTTGGATCTTTTCCTACTGAAATATTAGAGCACACCACCAAACTCTACGTCCAAATTCATTTTTAACGTAGATTTATAAATGCCTGTTTTCTAATCCGATTTCCAATAAAGTCATCCCTCGGAATCCACAGGGGGCTGCTTACAAACTCCCCTACATAAAACGGTGAAGAATTTTCACATTACCTATGCACATCCTCTTGTATACTTTAACTCATCTACAGATTACTTACAATATGTAATACAGCGTAAATGCCATGTAAAGAGCTTTAAGTACAACATAAATGCTATGTAAATAGTTGCCAGCATGAGACGAATTCAGGTTTTGCTTTTTGAAAACTTCCTCTAATTTTTTTTTTCCCCATGTGTTTCTGATCCACGGTTGACTGAATCTGTGGATACAGAACTATAGACACAGAGAAATAGCTGTATCTCCCTGCAGGTCTGTTTGACCCAACTTTGCAACCATGGCCCCACCCTATAAACTTGTTACATGAATAACTGTCAACCTTCTCTGACTGCCAAATACTATTATGTAACATTAAATCACCCCAGGGATCATTTTATTTTTAGAAAGTGTGCCCAAACCTGACCCCCGTATTGGGAGCCATCGACATGCATTTGGCTCAGCCCACCTGTACACAGGTGTGGAGGGCCCGTGCACTGCTGTTTACCCACAGAGTCCACGGGGGAGGCAGGGCTCTGTACCTGTGATGACAGCTCCATGAGAAGGGAAAACAGAGTACTCCCGCACTTAAGTCAATTCCTTCCAAAGATGGCTTGTGATCAGCAGAGGTAGACAGCACCACATTAAAACAGGTACAGAATCAAGGTGAGCAGAATCAAGTCCGTCTCTGGGCTTTGGTTGTCTTGAGTCTTGCTGAACAGCAAGGTGGCTTGCATCTCATGTGCACACAGAAAGGGGACATTCTTCCCGCCTAAATTCAACCTCATGCCTGTGTTTGCTCAGTTATGTCCAACTCTTTTGCAACCCCATGGACTGCAGCCTTCCAGGCACCTCTGTCCATGGGATTCTCGGGGCAAGAATACTGGAGTGGATTGCCATTTCCTCCTCCAGGGAATCTTCCAAACCCAGGGATCTAACCTGCATCTCCTGCATTGGCAGGTGGATTCTTTACCATTGAGCCACCTGGGAAGCCCCATGTGCAATTTTTTTAAATTTCAGGTTCGTTCAAAGGTTAGTTTTCAGTTTCCACTCAGAAAACTGCCCTGGGAGCCTCTGTTGCCCTTGAGCTTGAATTCTTTGACGGGTCAAGGTAAAAGATGGACCTGAATGTACCAAACAGAAGCAGGGATGCTGACATGGATGTGTTATGAAAAGCTCACCAGAAAGAAAACATCAGTTTTTTTTTAATACCTTGAAGAAAAGACTCACAGGAGTCCCTTACAACCCACTGTGGTGCGCTTAGTTGTCAGTCGTGTCTGACTCTTTGTGACCTTTTGGAGTCTTTGGAGCCCACAAGGCTCCTCTGTCCATGGGATTTTCCAGGCAAGAATTCTGGTGTGGGTTGCCATCCCCTTCTCCAGGGTACAATCCACTGGTGACCAATTACTCTCAAGGTTACTCCTGAGTCCTGGTTTCATGCTGGGGGAACCAGTTTTGAATCTGGGATGCTGGTGTAGGTCATAACAGCTGTGTTCCCTCTACTCTTTAAACTCGAGCTAAGCAGGATGGATCTACAACGGAATCTTGTTAAATACAGGGGCTGTCTACACCGAGAGAGGTACAACCATCTCACTTGGGTTGGCATTTCTGCTTAAACAAAGGAAAAAAGAAAACCGAATTTTCCCACTACCAAAAAAAAAAAAAAAGTTTTGTTGGCATTAAACACTCCAACAGATGTTTGACATTTCTATGCTTTTGGCTAATTGGACTAAAAATTATTAACATATCATTAACAGGTCTCCAAGCAACTGTTGAGCCTTATACTTTATAGTTTACAAAGCACTTCTCTTCCCACTTCATCTCATCCTCCTCACAGCATCTTATGGTTCCAATAACACCAGAACATCCACATCTAACTGGGTGCAAAAGAAGTTCAGACGCTGACCAATCTGCACCCCGCCACCCAGACAGGAGGGGGAGAGACCCAAACCTACGTATGCCGCCTGATTCTCACATCTTCTCTCTTCTGTGTGGACTTCTGCTGAGACAGTTCATGACACACACCATCCACAAAGGAGCCTGGAAGCCTTCGTGGAATTCCCTACACCCACAGGGCAACACCAAGAATGTGGGTGGTGGGGAGTGTCCTTCCCTCATTCCATTCACCACCATGGAAGGGAGCTGTCTTCAGCTGCAAATGACAGTCATCCCCGTACCTGCCTGCTAAGTTACTCAGTGTCTGACTTTGCGACCCCACGGACTGTAGCCCACCAGGCTCCTCTGCCCATGGGATTCTCCAGGCAAGAATACTGGCGTGGGTTGCCATGCCCTCCTCCTGGGGATCTTCCCGACCCAGGGATGGAACCTTCTTCTCTTATGTCTCCTGCGTTGGCAGGCAGGTTCTTTATCATTAGTGCCACCCGAGAACCCTGTGCTTAGGAGACTAAAAAGAAATAGACCTGCCCAACACTTTGTGTGATAGGGAAAACAGTATTCTGTTACAGGTTCATCACGAAAGGGATATTGCCTATAAGATTAAATGATACATGACGGCCCATCTCTGGGAACCCTACCTCCCAGGTAAAGAGCATTAAGCAAAAATACCTTTGTTTAGCTCACAGGAAACATCCTGACCAGGCCCACCTGTGAATAACTGCAGGAAGGAAGAAACTAACACAGCCCCCTGCAGAGGCTGATCGTTGCTGTTGTTCAGCTGCTAAGTCCTGTCCGACTCTTTGCAACCCCATGAACTGCAGCAGCCAGGCTTCCCTGTCCTTCACCGTGTCCCAGGGTTTGTGACAGCTGATGGGGACCAGCAAATGTTTCACTCTACTCCCTCCCCTTTTAGTATGAGACCCGCGGCGGTCTTCTCACTCAGGCAAGCTGGTTCTCTAGGGCACCAGCCTTCCATTTTCGCGGTTTGCCAGCTTTCCAATTAAAGTCGTTATTCCTGGCCCCAACAACTCACCTCTCCATTACTGACCTGTCGCTCAGCGAGCAGCAGGAGTTTGGATTCAGCAACATTTGTTACTTTTTCCTGTTTGTTTCCATCTTTACTTTGCCATGCATGAGCAAAGAATAAATGTCTTTCTTGAGTTTAAAACGCGCCATTTGAGGCACTGCTATTTTCCTTTTCCTTAAGAAAGGAGAGGGGCGTTATCCCAGCATCTGATCAGACACAGTAAGCCACCAGGACCCTTCCCACAGGGGCAAGCTGGCCTGCAGTCCTGACACCGTCACAGGGCCCCAGCTCAGGAGCACCTGATTTTCCCAGAGGGATGGTTTCAAGATTCTTGTTGTTTCTGACATCGGCCCAGAACGTTCTTCTTACTTAGCCTAGTAATACAATAGAATATCTGCGAAGGTGGTCGTCTCCTGATTATTTAGGAATGGTGAGATGAGAGGAATACCCTGGAGACAACTATGAATCTTTTCATTTCTCCCTGGGAGAGCATAAAAAATTTAATCATGTGCCAAAAATTTCTTAAAATGAATTTTGCTCTTTGATAAAAATACTGAAGCCTGGTACCTATCACTGAGGTTTTGTATCGTGACATTTAAATGAATTTTGGATCATATATTTACATTGGGAAAGAAGTTTTATTGGTAATATATTCAATTACAAAATTTAACCAAATCAGACTTCATTCCCTCTGCCAATTTCTTTAAAAAAACTTATATTGGTTTTAAAAAAGAGGGGGAGACTATAAAAAATGTACTATGAGTAAGGATCTAATTAACGTATGATGATCGGTAAGTTAGTTCACAGGTGAAACGCTCGCAGTTATGACTTGAGGTGAAATGGGATTTAACACAAAGGCTTAAGGCTACAGTCTTCAACAACTTCATTCCATCCAGACCTGAGTACAGCAAAGACGAAAGATCAGGAAAGAGGTCAAAGTTCCAGGGTAAGAGGAAAGATTCAAAGTTTGCTGTAACAGAATTTTCCTTTCTTCCATTTCCAATAAAAGAGGCGGGAGGAGGGGAGGTAGTTAAAAACCAGACCAAAAAAAATCCACCATCCATCAAGAAAAGATGCAAAGTGTCACATAAGCAACCTTGAAATCACTGGCCTTAAGAATAAAAAGGAGCAGGGGCGGGGGGAGAGGGGAGGGAGGGGGGAGAATAAAAAGGAGGGGACTTCCCTGGTAGTCCAGTGGTTAAGAATCCGCCTGCCAATGCGGGAGATATGCGGGGTCCCAGAAGATCCCACAAGCCGCAGAGCAACTAAGCTCTTGAGCCACAACTACTGAAGCCGGCTCACTCGAGAGCCTGTGCTCTGCAATGGGAGAAGCCAGTGCAATGAGGAGCCCGCGCATCACAACTGGAGAGCAGCCCCGGATCACCGCAACCAGAGAAAGCCCTTGTGCAGTAAAGACCCAGCACAGCCAAATAAATAGAGGAGGACCGCAGAGCCGGGTGGACAGGGGCTCCTGGTCCCCCAGGGAGGAGGGATGCTATGGTGGGGGCAGAAGGGTCTTCCTGTTTGGTCCCCTGACCGTGAGGAGGCTCCGAGATGAGCAAAGTGCCTGCAACACCCAGACTGCATGGAGGGGTCCCTGGGGGGAACGGCACACCCCCCTCCCACCCCCACGGGGGCAGGCGCCCAGCAGGTTCCTGGAGAGCAGTGGCCTGCCTGTAACAGCAGCTCACCTTGGTCTGGAGGGGATGCCCTAGGAGGACAAAGGGACTCACGTTACCCTGAGATTCTCAGGGAAGGGAACTCCCAGCCTCAGCCCCGTGTCCAGCACTTCCTGGCAGGGGGTGGATATTGGAGGTCCGAGGAAATGGGAGTGAGTAGAGTGGGTCATCCCTCTGATCCAAGAGGTCTCTAGTCAGTGTCCTGTTTCCGCAGGAAACCTGATGGTGGGGGGGCCTCCCAGACCTCACCAGGGATGAGTGCTAGCCACGAAGCCCTCAGTAGCCCCAGCCAGCGCGAACGGCCTGAGAAGCACATGAGTCCTTGCACTGGACTGCCGTCGGGATGTGCCAATCTCAGGAAAAGGGAGGAAAAGAGCTATGGAAACGGTAAGGACATCATGTGAAGATACGGTAGGAGGAGAAAAGGGGGCAGGGGACTGTGGGAGTTTCCTGGTGGCCTCGCTGTGGCCAGGGTACAATCCTTGGTCAGGGAACCGAGATCCTGCAAGCTGCGTGGCATGGCCAAAAAAAAAAAAAAAAGGGTCAGTGGGGGAGAGTTGCAAAGGAGCCTGCAAAACCCAAAGGGCAGATGGAAGAGAAAATAAAACTCAAAAAGCAGAAGGAAATCCCTTCCAGTCGCTCCCCTCCGATGCCACTTATTAACAGGCACGTAACAAGATGCGGGCTCCGGGAGAAGAATCTGAAACAGTGTGAGAAGAGATGGAAGCCTCTCGAGTGGAGGATCAAACCGGCATTTTGGAACAAATCAATAAAATGTGCAAAAGTAAGGGCGAGAAGAAAACACCACTCCAAGCTGAAATTCTGACAAGGAGGAATGGCGGGCAATAAACTCCACCAAGGAGACGAAAAGACAGAAGTTAACTGACAGGAACACAGACGAAACTAACGAAAGGAGAAACGCCCAACGAAAGGGCTCGGGGGAGGCACCGAGGGGCTGGCCTGAAATGCGGGAAGACGCGAACCTGCAGATCAAAAGAGCCTGCGCTCTTCCAGGAGAAAACGACAGAGACTCTCCAAGGACGGCGCCTCGGAGGCCCTGCTGAAGAGCTGTCACGTCTGTCAAGGTGGGGGCTCTCATCCCGCAGCGGGGCTCAAGGCGCACCCCCAGGAACCTTCTCCAGAGCCTCTGGAGGGGTCTGGAAAATGGCCAGTGTGGTATTTTTTTAAGAGATGTACAACTGGTTCTGAAATTGGGACAGTAACAACCAACTTGCACTGGCAAGTACGTCACACTCCAAGCCACACACCAGGATAGTGGCGCTGGCTGCATCCGGTAACCTGTCTGCAAAGCAGAACCCACTGCTGGGGTGTGGGGAGGGTTGCACCATCACCCCGGCCTTCTAAAAACAAGCAACCTGCTTTGGGACACGCCCCACCTTCTTGGGAGGGACAGGCCGGGTACATGTGCAGTGACAGTTTTTTGTGTGAGGCAAGTCAGTTAAGCAACAACAATCAAATAGTTACCAGCGGACTCCTGGGGGTGTCACCGTGCATTTAGTGAGCACCAGGGTCCCTGGGGGCCCTGCCTGAACACCTCTAGGGAATGAGAGTGGCTGATCTTTATTAATTCAACCTGGAATCTCAAGAATCTCACTGTTCCTACTACTTCAACACTTCTGGATCTACTTCATGGAAGAGTAACTTTGAAATAGCAAGTGAAGTGAATATATCTTTAAAGTGTCACGTGTAGTTCAGGTTTTCTTGACATCAAGTAAATATAAGCAAAAATTAACTGGATGAAAAGGCAGATGTGAAACAGAAACAGGAGACCCTAAAGCTCTATTTTGTGTTCATAAAAACAGCTTCACTGCCATCCCTGATAAGCAGTGAGTCAGATTTATAAACTAGAACTTGTATAAGTTTTATTAAGGGAACAGCACAATGTATCAGAAGGCTACTTAAAGCGTTTTGTAAAAGTGGAACTGCTGCTCAAAAAGAAATCGGAAACTAATGTTTGAGGAAGTGGCTTGTTGCTCAATAGTTATATTGAACTTCCTTACATCTTAACTTCAAGAGCTTTGAGGAAAACATAAATTGGCAGCTTAACACGTGAAACCCATTCAGAGCTCTCCCCTCCACTCCAAACACCACCTTTTCAAGACCACAATAAACATGGAAGCCCTGGGCAGGTGTCGGCTGGCTGATCATCATCAACTAAGGACAGACCCCATTCCACCTTCATTAAGTTTTATTAGCTTTTCCTCTGTGGAAAAAAAAAAGGTGGGGGGCTTCCCTGGTGGCTCAATGGTCAAGAATCCGCCTGCAATGCAGGAGACTCAGGTTCCATCCCTGGGTCAAGAAGATCCCCTAGAGAAGGGAATGCAAACCCACCCCAGTATTCTTGCCTGGAGAATTCCATGGGCAGAGGAGCCTGGGGGCTACAGTTCATGGGGTTGCAGACACAACTAGTGACTAAACTAACAACAACAAAACAACCACCAGTGAAAAACCTCACAAAACTGCTGCAAGACAGGATTATCAGCACAAAACAATTCTCTGTAATCACAGCTGCAGAATCTCAGATACTGCAGAGAGTAAACCACGCCCTGCAGCATTAGTAATCCCAGAAGGCAGGCAGCTCCCAGAGCCTGAAGCATCCTTTCTCTTGTGATGGTGTCCAAGGGCTCTGTGGGAGAAAGGGGACACTCGCTGTGCAGACAAGCCTGGACCTTGCCGTCCTCAGCTCACGCTCTAGGTGTGATGCCCACGCCTGGGCCTGTAGCCTGTTCCCTCGGGCTCGGGGCCCCAGACCCACTCAGGCTGCCCTGGCTCCACACGCTGGGACTCTCCTGCAAAACTGTTTTGGGAAGCTAGAACCCATCCCCTACCCCCAAAGTTCATACACTATCCTCCCCCAAACTGGGTGCTTCTCCCAATAACTCAGCGACTGTTCCAATGGACAGGCAGCCTGCACGGCCCAAACCTCAGGAGACTTGGGGTGACCAGGGGTCTCACTGAGGCCCCTGAAATCTGGCAGCTGAGCCATTAAGCTCTGCTCTCTAGGCAGGCACACGCTCTGCTTTCCTGAGTGAGAGTGGAGGTTGACAGAGAAGCCTGGCGGGCTACAGTCCGTGGGGCCACAAAGAGTCAGACACGACTGAGCAACTGAACACACACATGGTGTGTTCCTAACCTTAGCTGGGGTTAGGAAGTGGTTTTCAGCAAGTGATGCTGGAAACAGAGTGAACAAGACAGGGCTTTTTTTTTTTTAATACATATTTTCTTGGCCACATTGCATGGTATGTGGGATCTTAGTTCCCCGACCAGGGCGGAACCCACACCCCTTGAATTGGAAGCGTGGAGTCAACCACTGGACCTCCAGGGAAGCCCCCAGGATTTCTGACTGTCAAGGGCAGTAGGAGAAAAAGGAAAGGGACAAGAAGAGATGGCTGGATGGGAGATGGGAGGGGACCGGGCACCAGGAACAGACACAGTCCATGTCCCCCAGAAAGAACTTACTGGGAACCCCCTGAGCAGATGACACAGGGGGGCGTCTGGTTTTGAATCAGCTCTCTGAAGGAGAAAACAGCCATTTCTCCAAAATGATGGGACCGCCATATATTAATAGAATCTAATATTCAGGCACTCCTCGGAGCGATTGTGGGTTCAGCTCCAGACCACTGCAATAAAATATCACAATAAAGTGAGTCCCAAGAACCTGGATGGTTCCCAGTGCACGTAAGTTATGTCTGTACTGTACTGTCATAGTCTTCTAAGTGTTCAACCGCATTATGTCTAAAAAAGCCAACATACGTACGTTAAAGTACTGCTAAAAAAAAAAGGCTGACCAAATCACCTGAGCCTTCAGCCAGCCACAACCTTTTTTCTGGAAAAGAGTTTGAAATATTGCAAGAACTATCAAAATATGAGACATGAAGTGAACAAATGCTGCTGGGAAGAACAGCGCCAACAACTAGCTCGATGCAAGGTAGCCGCAAAACTTCAATTTGTTCTTTTTTTTACTAAAAAAACTCCGCAGTATCTGAGAAGCGTCAATAAAATGAGGGATGGCTGGGTGACCAAAGGGAGGCTGTTGGCTGGACACCCAGTGCCCACTGCCGGGGCTGTACGTGAATGTTCCAGCATCGACTCCTGCCTCTGAAATAGTCTGGTGGTAAATGGAATACATATAGTTGCGCACATCTGTTTCCTTGGGTGAAAACGTGCTTAAGGTTATTTATTTTTAGTATCCTGCACATTTATTTTAAGCATCAAAAAGGATAAATTACACAAAGGCCTGTGGCTGCAGGACACGGAGCCCAGCTGCTCACCTGGCGTCTTTAAACGAAGCCAGACCCCACCAGCCGGGGCCCGAGACGTGTCCAGGGCTGGGTGCCTCAGCAAGGCGGGTGTGGGCATGGGGTGGACTGGCCTGCACCCACCAGAGCCCACCAGACTGTCTCTCTGCCCCTTAGACGTGACCGCTCTAAACTAGGGTTTCCTGCTGTGAAACTTTAATAAGTTCCTAAAAACTTATTAAAAAAAAAAATTATTTGTGTCGTGTGAACTCTATTTTTGAACATGTGATTTAAAAATAAACATAGGACTGTTGGTTCACACACAATCCTCTGCATGCAACTCAGGTGTTTGTTTTGAGAAAACTAGAACAGGCCGGTGGCTGTGAGGTGGGATCCTGTGGAGAAACCCAGAGTCCTCTGCAGGTCAAGCCTTGCTGTGTGGGCACACCGCAGGGCAGGGGTCGCAGACGGTCTCCGGGAGGGGCCGCCGGACAGTCAATACTTCAGGCCTGTGGGCAGTAGCCTTGTTTGCGTGGGGCGTTTTGTTTTCATTTATTCTTACAAGCCTTTAGAAATGCAACAATGACCCCCGCCACCAAAGGTCTGGGGCCAGGGCCCCAGGAAGCCGGCACCTCCCCCTCCAGGCTTGCTCCCCCAAGAGAGACTGCCCAGCGATGGTCCCGTTCTTGCCTTAAAACTGTAGAGAGGAATCCAGGGAGAGGAATCCAGGGTTTGCACTTAGCAAAAGACTTTAAAACTTTAAAAAAAAAAAGTGCATGACCTATCACTTTGTATAAAAACAGAAAAAAAGATTAGTTGATTAAATTTTTTCTTTACCTTCTAGGAGTAAAAAGATATTAAGAGTTTAAACTAAGCCTGTATATATATAACTTGGTTGTTTTGTAAATACACGTTTGTGTGGACTGCAAAAAAAAAGAAATGCAGCAGTCCTTCGACAGCACGGACTGGGGGTGACCGCAGCGGGACAGCTGTCTGCCCTCGAGGTTCCTAATGGGGACGAGGCCCTAAGCGTTGGGACTGTGGCCTCCTGTTTCCAGGGGTGGGGCTGGAACACTCTCAGGAACCGTCTCATTCCCCTGGGAACAGTGTCAGGACTCAGCGGAGGGCGTCCAGCCAGTGTGTCAGGACTAACACGCTGGTGGGCGGGAGGGGCGGCAGTGTGCACCCGATGGTGTCGGCTCAGACAGACCCAGACACTGTTGTCTAACGTGCAGTTACGTCACGCTCTAACTGGTAGCTCAGTCGGTAAAGAACCCACCTTTAACGCAGGAGACCGGGTTTGATCCCTGGGTTGGGAAGGTCCCCTGTAGAAAGGAATGGCAACCCACTCCAGTATCCTTGCCTGGAGAATCCCACGGACAGAGGAGCCTGGTGGGCTACAGGCCATGGGGTCACACAAGCCGGACACGACTTAGCGACTAGACCACCACTTAAAGCTCAAAAAAAAAAAAACAAAAAACAAACCAACAACCATCCTGGGGCTTAACCTTTCTCTAGAGAAAATGATCTCTCATTTGGACGGTGAATCTTTCAAGATCCCAGTCTCCTCTCCTATTAAGGAAGTGGCTTTGTCATCTCTGAAGTCAGGAGGTGTCTCAGGGAAGCAGGGGTCGTGTCGCCCAGCACACAGGCTACGACTGCGGGGCTCTGGGGGTCAAATAACACGACGGAGCATGTGGGAGCCGCCCGGGGCCACTTCCCGGCAGAAGCCAGCCTGCACAGCTGCTCAGCTGACCGGATGCAAATGTCACCTGGAACTGCAGCCATTCCTCCTGAAGCCTCATCTCCTCTCGGGAGCACCCGCCCCGACCGCAGGAGCCGTGCCCAGCTCTCAGCAGGCCCTCGGTTTCCCGCTGAATTAATTATAACAATACGGGACGGTGTGTTCAGAGTTCCAAACAACCGACTCAGAGACACATTTTGTCCTGCCAACTCTGTCCATGCCAAAAACATAATCTCCTTACTCTTAATTTTACGGCCTTTTTTCTTGTTAAAAATGAAGCAGAACCCACTTTCTCTTTATTTCTTTGAAACGCTAGTGATAATTTTAGCGTTCTTCACCTGTTTTAAAGGCAACATCATCAGATCCTCAATATGGCTTACCTGCGAGGGGACAGAGTTATTCAGCAGGCTGTTTACACAGATCAGGACGTTGACAAGGGTCAATGCTATGTCTAAGGTTAGAGACCGAGTTAGCATCTGAAAGAAGTAGGGAAGGTGGTCGAACTGACTGACCTCTGCTTTACCTACTAAGCCAAACTACCAGCAGATTCTTCATTTTAAGGTTTCAGATACTCCTCATTAAAAAATTATTGTGTACTTTTAATCACTTGGTTGAAGTAACATGGTAAAATTATGTGGAAACACTTAACTGGCTAGATTTCAAAACTACTCAAATTTTATTAGCGTTTACAGATTTCGTTCATTGGAACATTAAGCAGCACCCAAGAAAGCGTTCAGAAATAGGCCTAACATCTGCTGAGCAGTGGTAGCTGACAAAAAAAAATTTTTTTAAGTTTATTTGATTTGGAAAGGATTTTTGGAGCTGACAGTTTAAAAGCATTTCGTATGTCCCAGAAAATAAAGGCTGGTATTTACCACATGGCTTGTTTCTAAGAAACCAAGTAAACATTCATTCTAAACAATTCATTTTTAAAAAAAATGATTTAAGATACACAGGCTCCTGAGAAGGCTTTTATTGCCGTGACGATACATGCATCTGTCGGGGAACAACTCCAGGGGGTCCTCAAGGGACGCGGGGATTAACAGAGAGACGTCCAGCTCAAGGTGACCTGACCGCAGCAGACCCCTGCTTCCAGAGGAAGTGACCATGGCCAGCACGTGACATCCCAGCTAGGAACCAGCAGGGCGTGGTGGCAAGCCCAGGGCCAGGGACCCTCGCGGGGCACCATCGGGCTGGACACCCCGGGAAAAAGGCGAAGATGGGAGGCCTCCTCACCCCTCCTGGGGGTCCCCGGGGCCCTGAGGCCACGTGCAACCAGAGAAGCTCCTGACCTGCCCCGCAGCCCAGACAGCAACCCCACCGGGAGCGAGAAAGAACCCACGGAACTCAGGCCCGCCCGCACCACTGGGACGTGGTGTTTATTTTTTATTTGGCTGCGCCGGGTCTTAGTTGTAGCAGAAGGGTCTTTGCTTGCAGCATGAGAATTCTCAGTGGCAGTATGTGGGATTTAGCTGCCCGACTGGAGGCGGGGGGTGTCAAACCTGGACCCCCCTGCATTGGTAGCACGGAGTCTTAGCCACTGGACCACCTGGGAAGTTACCCCAGCCCACTTTAACTTCTCTTCTCTCGTTTCCAGATGACCACGATGTAGGTCCCGGGCATCTCATACAGAGCCCTGCTGTCCTGACCTGAGCTGGCTGCACTCAGAGCTGTTGGAATAACTTAGCTGGTCATGGGAGCGTGGTCAAGGAACAGGCTGCCTGGGGCAGGAGCGGAGGGTGGGTGGGGGTCACAAGCTTGCTCCTGGTGGACACGAGGTCCTGAAGTCACACCCATGAGAAGAGTTGAGGAGGAAGGCTGTTTACCTGGAGCGGAAGACGCAGCAACAAAGCCGCAGGGCCGTATGGACAGCTGTGCATCCCCAGGCCTCGGGTGGCTCTGCGCCAGGGCTAAGCAGAGCTGTCTACGCGTTTACCCTCTCAGTCCCCGCAAATGACTCTCGGAGCAGAGGGTCCACATTCAGGCGGCTGGCTAACTCACCCCAGACCACGAGGACGGAGAGTTTAAGTGGCCAAGGCAGGCTGGGAACCCAGGCTTCAACCACAGGCAAGTAAGTAGCAGGCCCTGGCACGGAGGCTCAGGGCTTCCAGGAAGAGGGCAGCCCCGTCCCTGGGGACACTCAGGCATCCAAGCTGCAGTGTCAGGGAGGCAGGCCCCCCACCAGCCGTGAGACCCCCGCGTCCCTGGATGCTCTGGGGCTCCAGGGAAAGATGCTGCTGTCCCAGGTCACCAGCTCGCCCTCCCTCCTGTCGCGGTCCTGCTCCATCCTCGAAATCACTCAGCCCTCCTCCCCCACCACACACCACGTCAGCCCACAGGCACTAAAGATGGCACTGGGCATGTACAGGTCCCTCCCCCGGGAAGGCAAGCCAGTTCCCTTCTTCCCATGATACTGCCAAGTCTTGATTAAACTCCGTACATCCGTACAAACAAGAGAAACAGCTGCAGGCTCCTTTCAGCAAGGTATTTAAGAGTCGAGACACAGCCGGGATACTTCCCCACAGCCCGGGGCACAATTCAAAAGCACATCCCACATTCTATGACTTACACTCAGGAAGCCTATTTCTTACCTTGACTTATACAGATTAAAGTTTTCCTTGACTAGCCATTATCTTGTCCTTTACCTTTCCTTACGTTAGCAAGACATTCAGGTTTCTTCTGTCCCCCTCTTCCGTTTCAGACCCTCCTCTTTATGCGGAAGACAGTCCCTCTCCTCCTCCTACTTGGGAAGGATGAGGACTTCCCTCCCCACCTCCGGCTCCCTGGGGGAAGACCCACCTTTCATTCTCTGCCTACACTCCGACCCTAGTCTGTTCTCTTTGTCAAAGGAAGGCTGCAGAGCCCAAATCCCTAGGTCCAAGTCCACGTTTTCTGTTTTTTGCGGGGGGCACTGCCGCACGTGTGGGCTGGAGGGACTGAGAGCAGAGATGGATGGAGGCATCGCCCCCTGGTACCGTCACAGAGCTGATGGTACCACCCCACCACCGTGAGGACAGCTGCTGGGTACCAGCCTTTGCGGGCCCCAGGTCCTCTGAGTGGCCCACGGCAGGAGACGTGAGGGAGGAACACATAGATGTCTGAGGCTCAAAGCCCTCGGGGACACCACGGTCTCCCAGCTGCAAAGGGACGCATCTCAGGCTGCCCACATCCTCCATCAAATCCCCACGTGATACTGGGCGGCCTGAGTCTCCTTCCTTCTCTTCTCATCTTGAAGGGAGTTAAAAACAGACACGCGGGGTCTGTGGCGGGGAGGGGGGAGTGCACGGTGGACGTCAAGCACACAGGCACACGGGCTGGAAACTCTAATTACACGCCCAGACCCTCCTGCACTGTCCCCATTAGCAGCCATCAATAGGGCACGGACAGCAGAGGAGTAATTTCCATCCGATTCTTTTCATCGGAAGTGAGTGACAGCTGTGAAATTCCATCATCGGTGTGAAGGGCACATGTAAACCGACCTAATCTTTGTGACGTTCCAGGAGACCAGCGCGCGCCTGGCCAGTGAGGTCTGGGGCATCTCCAAGTTCTTCATGTCACTAAGAAGTAATGGGGCTACTTCAACACTCTGCTACACATACTGTTGTGGGTTAACTTTCCCTAAAAATGTGATCCATTCCAAACCCTCAGTACTTGTGGGCCAAAACCCAGAGCTGGGTGTCTTCATGACATGAGGGAAACGTGGACTCAGACACGGGGAGGAGTCCCTGGACGACGAGGCAGAGACTGCAGATGCGTCTGCAAGCCCAGGACGGCCCGGGGCCGGCAGTAACCAGGACCCGGACTCTCCCGAGTCCCCTCCAGAAACAGCCAGCCTGTGAACACCTTGATCTCGGACTCTCAGCCTCTGGAGCTGTGAGAATACAGCTCTATGGGTTCAAGCTACCCAGACTGTGGTCATTTGTCAAGGCAGCCCTGAGGACTCAGATACACATGCATTGTCTCACTCACACACACATAATTAAAAAGGTTATGTGCACGCACAAAAATTTTACTCTTTGGATTGTTAATACTTCGTGGACTTACAGGTTCCCGACTGAGTTACCTACTTTTGCATTGCAGAAAATGTTAGTCACTTAAGTCATGTCCAACTCTTGTGATCCCATGGACTGTAGCCACCAGGCTCCTCTGTCCATAGGCTTTTCCAAGCAAGAATACTGGAGTGGATTGCCATTTCCTATTCCAGGGGATCTTCCTGACCCATGATAGAACCTGGGTCTCCTGCATTGCAGGCAGATTCTTTACTGTATGAGCCACCAGGGAAGCCCTGTCCAATGCTAATCCACTAATTATAAAAACACACGTAATATTTAAATCCATTCCCTCATTTCAAATTGTATCTTTAAAACAATCTAAAGTGGATGCATCAGCTATCTTTGCCACAAGAATAAAGTATCAACCAAAACAGATCACACGGTGAACGCAGGACAGATGTCATCCTCTGAAAGCGGATGGAACGTGCACTCTGGAGAAGGCTAGGGATGTGAAAACAGAAGGCCCTGACCACCTTCTGCTTCTCAGCCATCTGAAGATCCCCCCACCGTGGGTCAGAGTAACACTAAAGGATTGCTGTTGTCGTTCAGTCGCTCAGTCGTGTCCGACCCTTTGCAACCCCATGGACTGCAGCACGCCAGGCCTCCCTGTCCATCACAATCTCCCGGAGCTTGTTCAAACTCATGTCCATTGAGTCAGTGATGCCTTCTAACCATCTCATCCTCTGTCACCCCCTTCTCCTCCTGCCCTCTATCTTTCCCAGCATCAGGATCTTTTCCAATGAGTCTTTGCATTAGGTGACCAAAGTATTGGAGCTGCAGCTTAAGCATCAGTCCCTTCCAATCAATGTTCAGGGCTGAATATGCTAAAGGTTTTTTACATATTAATTAAAGCAAAAGGACAGCCCTGTGCAGACGGAAGAAGCACAGGGAAGCCCCAGTGAGCTGTGTGCACAGACAGAGCCCGCAGCAACATGCCTCCCACCGAAAGCTGCTGCCCCGTGTGGGGACGGCAGTGCGTCACTCCAGGCGCTGCAGAAGGGGCAGGGGGGGTAAATCAGTAGGCTTCCCTGGTGGCTCCGTGGTGAGGAATCCTCCTGCAATGCAGAAGACCCAGGTTTGATCCCTGGGTCAGGAAGATCCCCTAGAGAAGGGATAGGCTACCCACTCTAGTATTCTTGCCTGAAGAATCCCTTGGATAGAGGAGCTGGAGGGCTACCGTCCATAGGGTCCCAAAAGAGTCGTACATGACTGAGCGACTAACCCTTTCACGCTTTTGATAACAACACCAAGGAAATGGGAAGGTCTCACAGCTCACCCAGAGTCCAGACCCCTCAGCCCGGCACCCACAACATAACACCAGCAGCTGTGCACCAACCTGACCCTTTGCTACAAAAGTAGCTGCAAATGCAGCTGAGCTTTAATGGTGTCACTGACTTCTGGTGCCCCCCTGGAGAGGCTCCCACTGCTCCCACGTTCTCCATAAACCTGGGTGGTGACACAGTACCTGAAAGCTCCAGAACCTTCACTGTTGTCAAGCTTCTCAAGGAAGCAAGCATGGGTAATTGATGGATGTTAGAGCATCCGGCAAGGATTGAAAACATTTTGCAATTACAGGTTCCTGGACCAGGAGAAGGACTCTATCTGCCAAGACTTTTCTCATGCATTTCCTTTCAGAAACAGCAAATTCTGGGCCCCTCCTGCCACCACGTGGGACTTACGTGGATGTCAGTCCCCTGGTCTTGAGAAGAGATGCAAAGAGGCAACCACCCCGCCCGGTCCCAGGGTGGTGGCCCCTGGGAAACGGGTTCATGGGGGGCTAAAAAAGGCATCTGCTCATGATTCTTCCAGGACCCGGAGGCCCTGACACAAGTCCACAGCGGGCACCCCTGTAGGCTGCTGGCAAACGCCAAGAACAATCCCATGACCCGGAATCAAACGGTGAGAGGACAGGTGGCCAGGCGCAGGGCCAGCCCTGAAGGTGAGAGCAAAGATCACGGACGCTCCTTCCCCCGACCCGGGAGCCCCTGGACATCGGCGCCGCTGGGGGTGAGACACTCCCACCCTGCAGACGGAAGAAAGGACGCCCCGAGAGTGAACTCGAGATGCCTCCCCCTTTACAATAGAGGTATTCTGAAAATCATACGACTCCATGAAATAAGCGTCGTGAAGATGTACTGCCTGAAAAGCGGAGGAAGTGGGGCTACTAGATGTTACGTTTAGGTCCCCCTAGTGGGGACGGCTTTACTTTTGATGCGCGAACATGTAGGAGAAAGGCTTCCGTGTTCATCACAATCTAAGGGTCCGCCACAAAGGAAGCACAGCGAGGCCCAAACATGATGGCAGACACTGAAATGGCAAAAGTCACAATAATGACAGAACAGCACCACGGACGGGGGAAGGGGTTAGCTGGCCATGGGCGGGAGAACTGGGGACCCCCACCAGCCACACCAGACATCAAGTCGGGCAGGAGAGAGGCCAGCGTGCGGCCGTGAAACCAGGGCCCAGACTACATAACCTCTAGGGCCCCCACCCCCACGTGAAACCCAGGTGGGCACACAGGCAGACTGACCTGAGAAGGTAGGGTCATCAACCTACACAGCCTGCCCCGAGGAGTAAGTATAAACGCAAGAAAAAAAGTCTCTAAGAGACTCTTGGGTGTAATCCACGTGACCAAGGCTAAAACCCACACTCAGACGCAAAGGCACATATACACCAGCGCAACCCCAGTACAGAGTCCAGGAGAGCAGAAAGGTGGCTGCCTTTACCGCCTCTCTGAAGCACGCAGCTGTCTAGCACCTGCATCCACGTTTCTGTGTCTAGGCATCCTTTTCCTCCTTGACTCCCATGTCCAAGCCTTCACCTCTAATCTCCCTGAAATCATCATGTCGACATGGATAGCAAATACACGGGCTTTTTCCCTCACGTGTCCACCGAAAATTCTGCAAAGTCACAGCGGAGCCCCAAACAAAGGTGGCCAGAGAATCCCACCTTCCACACACTTCTGAACGATCACGAGGTACCCAGCCACGAGAGTTAAATACTAGAACAGGTGTTACAGGAACACGGGAAGCTACTCAGAACTACTGCTAAGAAGACATCTAAGGGACAAAACAGGGTGAAATGTTTAACTTAAAAAAAAAAAAAAAGGCTAAGATGAAACAAAAGAGGATGGATAACACAGAATGAGGAGGCAAGGGAGGACTACAGTACAGAGCTGGGTCTCTCCTCACTCTTCAAACAAGACAAGCGCTGCCATGAAGGGAATGTATAGTTACCTGCATCCATATCTGCAAAGAATGGAACAGCCAGTAAGAAAAAGAAGGAACCAGAAATTCAGTGTCTCAGAGTTGGATTTTTAAAAGGTTACACGGACAGAAAATATAATTTAGAAAACGGTGTGTGTACACTCTAGCTGGATTTTGGGGACACGGAAGCTACCTGGTTTCCTAGCCTTTTACTACCATCGTTTTATTTAAAGCGAAGAACAAAACGTGGATATGTTAAACTGAAGAAGTAAAAGCCTCATGGCAAAAGAAACAGCTTATTCTCATGCAAAAATGATTATTCAATGTTTAGAATACAATATAAGGGGGAAAACATACTCAAACGTATGGTGGTGGTCATCTGAAGTACTCGGGTCTACGACTATGGAACAGTCCATACAAATTATGTTATAAACTCAACATCCAAAATGAAGACATGTCCAAGCAGTAATATTTAAAGGCATGACACTGGACTCATATGTGAAGGGACAGAACCACCAGGTAAGAGGCATATTTAACAGTATTCATGGTTTGACTCTATTGCTCCCAATGCCAAGATGAAGTTAATGCAACTGGTCGGCTGACAATGCTACCGAAAAAGCAACATAGCTACGGATTTCTACTGCTTCGTATTTTATTCTTTTCCTTGACACGGGATATATGACAGTCATGATTTAGAATATGCTAACGAAAACTTTGGCCAACTAAACTCTCTTGAGCTGGAGACTGTCTGACAAAAGAGCATACCTTCAGGAGACTCCTCCTGGACATACGTGCCGGTCAGATAGCGGTGCACCAGGGCCGACTTGCCGCTGGCCAAGTTACCCACAATTCCCTGCAACACAGAAATGGACAGTCACTAAGGAGCGGTCAGTGTACCACGCTTTCAGCAACCTGCAAACAGAGAGGGTTGGCACGGACAGCAATCCAAAACATCATCTCATTAAATTCTTCTCCAGGAGAAAAAGGGACTCCAGCACCTCGATTAACATCACACATCTCTATCAGTCTCTACGGCCTGAAGAATCAACACGGTTTGGACACACGTTGGTTGCGGCATTTTTCTAGATCCCAGGAGTGCTGGTTACACTGGGAAGGTGCAGAGTGAGTCAGCCTGCCAATGTGTACTGGGGACCCTCAAAACTCTCCATGAGGCACGAGGTTAAAGAGGACACAGTGGCAGTACTGGGTCATAAAGAGATGAAGGGACATGCTGATACATTCCATCACGACCCCAGGGCAGGATCAGGAGTCTGGGAGGAACAGTGTCCAGGAGGGACTGGAGGGGAGAAGGCCGGACCAAGGCAGGGCGGAGGTGGAGAGCTGGCCTGGTCCCTGGGCACGGGGTCCCACACGGCAGGGCCAGGACGAGGCCATCCCAGGGGCCCACGGTCAAGGCGTTCACCCTCGATGAAGCTGGCTCGGGAGAGATGTGAGGGACCACTGTCCCAGCAGGTAGGAACGCACCATCTCCAGGGTGCAAGGCTGGCTTTATCCCACCTTCCGCCAGAGACAGCTCCCCCATGAACATAGCTGACACACCTGGAAGCAGGGACCACCCCTAGGGAGGCCCTCCCCCCTCTCGGGAGCTCAACCCCCCCACCTTCTGTGTGAAGACCCTCCTGCATGATAACCTCTTCCTCCCCCACTGGAACTGCCCCCTCAAACCCGCGCGGAAGCATCGAATCAATTCCTGCTTAGAAAAAGCAGGACAAGAGCCCTGCCCTGCATACAGTCTCCTCCCAGGAAGAGTCTGCCTCTCTCTCCTGCCAGCCAGGCCTCTGGATACACCTGCTCCCTCGCTGCTCACCCTGACACTCCCCCCCACCCAAAGTTTTTGACCCTATGGCTTCAAAGACACTGCTCAAGGTCACCAACAACTTTGGTTTCTGAAACCCCTTACCTTCCCCTTGCCCCAAGCCAGCCCATCACCGGAAGCTGTACAATAGGTTCTCTTTCTGCAAACTTCTCTTGGAATTCCCTCTCAGCCATGCGGGCTCCTTCCCTAGATCCCCTGGATCCTGGATTCTAAAGCCCACCCGAGGGGGCCAAGGCCACATCCCACCTACTCCTAAGAAGCTTCAGATTTCCACTGTCATGCCTCAGCCCTGCCCCCGTTCAGGTAAACCCACACACACCCAAGGCTCTTCATGGACACACCTATTCTCTCTCCAATCTGTCCAGCATCCTCTGTGACCACATCCTCACCCCACCTCCCAAACCGGACACCTGGAAGGCATCCCCGATTCCCAACCCGCCTGGAGGACAGTTTATGAGCATCTCCACTGCCCCACGGGGCAGGTGGTGTAGTCCGTCCACTGGAGTGGTCCATCCACTGGAGCTCAGGACAGCCTCTAGCTCATCGCCCTGCCTGGGAGCTCCCCCTCCTCACCCCGAGAATACCAGAGATTCTTTACGATCGACACTGCAAAAATGCGATGCCCTCATTTCACAACTTTTGGGAAGCCTCCCACTCCGGCCTGCAGGCTGCAGTCCAAGAATTTCATGAACAGACAACAGAGTGTCCCCTCCGCATCCTTACAACCAATCTTGCTGGAGGCACCCTGGCCAGGCGGGAACCACACCCACACTTCACTCACCCGGGCACACCTGCTCTTCTTCACCCAAGAGTTTAGGATGGTCTCTATGCTTCTCTGCACACCCAACACACTTTACCCTGCTGCTGTTCTTGGCTCTACCTCCCACCACATCAGGCCGCCCAAGACCAAAAACTAGGTCTCCGATACTGGCAAGGACACCCTCTGTATCCCTACACTCAGCAGTTTCTGGCGCAACAAAGTGCTGGACAAGATGGGATGGGTGGGTGGGTGGGTGGAGGGTTGGGTAGATGGGTGGGTAGATGGGTGGATGGGGTGGGCAGGTGGGTGAGTGGATGGATGAGTGCGTAGGAGGGAGGGAGGAGAAGGATATGTTGACTGGTTGGATAAATGGATGATGGTGCCAATAACTAGAACAACAAACACATGAATAAAACAGAACACATCTGACATTGTTAAAATTCGACCTAAAACCCTGAACCCAACCTGTCCTTCTCACCAGTCAGGGTCCTTCCGTCCTCAGCTTCCCCTTCCCTGCTTCATGGTCAGTGTGCCAGTGACCAAACCCCATGCTCGGCTCCAGACACCAGGATCTTTCCCCATCAATCACTGCCCGAAACAAACTCTTATGCATGTATCAGCAATCAGTTCAGACATCACCTCCTCTGAGAAGCCTTCTTAATGCCACGGCCTCAAATAACGCCTCTTCCCAAAGAGGCCAATTATGCCTCAAATAATGCCCCTTACTACCTTCCTCACACCACCACCTGTCTCTTACCTCTATTTTCCCAGCATCGTGTGTTGTGGGTCTGACGCTCTCCAGGGCTGACAAGGGACTGACTCTCAACTAGGTCTGGTTCTCTGCCTCCTAGCACTGCCCAAGGCAGACGTCCACCCCGCCAGCACTGCGCAAGGCAGACGTCCGCCCCCCCAGCACTGCCCAAGGCAGACGTCCACCCCGCCAGCACTGCGCAAGGCAGACGTCCGCCCCCCCAGCACTGCCCAAGGCAGACGCCCGCCCCCCCAGCACTGCCCAAGGCAGACGCCCGCCCCCCCAGCACTGCCCAAGGCAGACGTCCGCCCCCCCCAGCACTGCCCAAGGCAGACGTCCGCCCCCCCAGCACTGCGCAAGGCAGACGTCCGCCCCCCCAGCACTGCCCAAGGCAGACGTCCGCCCCCCCAGCACTGCCCAAGGCAGACGTCCGCCCCCCCAGCACTGCCCAAGGCAGACGTCCGCCCCCCCAGCACTGCCCAAGGCAGACGTCCGCCCCCCCAGCACTGCCCAAGGCAGAAGTCCGCCCCCCCCCAAACACTAGGCAGATAAATGAAAGAATGACTTAACACCAGTGAGTAGAAATGAGATGCTTTATCACTACGGCTCCAAGCTCCAGACGATGTGGACAGAACCTAAATAAAGTTGTTTCCTTCCTGATTGGACTCCCTGTCTTCCCTTTGCCGTGGGCCTCTATAATTTGAGAATTTTCACCTATTAATTATTCTTTTGCTCAAGGGCACCTGCTGTTTGTCAGCTTCACACTGAGAAAATCCAAAACAGTATGCCACTGAATTGAATTTTTAATTAAGATTAGGCTGCTTCTTTTCTGAGGAGGAAAGTGCTTGAAATCAAACACTGTTCAGTCCGTGTTTTCTATGTGTGAAAACATTCTCTCCTTCTGACACGTCAACGATTTGCAAAGAATTAACTCACCCCTTGCAAGGATCAAATCGCTCGATCCCCCACACGGGGCAGGGGGGGAAGGTGTTTTATTTGAACTGAATGGTCACCTCAGACAGCTTCTTACGTGTGCACACCATGGGCTTTATTTTAATTTGAAACACTGGCAGAAACAAACAGCCAGCTGTGAGGAGGAAATAAAACAAGGGATGAAAATGCTCTTGAAGCTGCAAAGCTGTGCTGGGATCTGTGAACGGCTCCTGGATACAAACCAGATAAGAGTGGAATCGAGCCAGTCTGGGTCTCCAGGCTTGGGGAGAAGCAAGGGGTAAAGGTGCCCTGACATTTACAGAATCGTGTGTTCTGGTGACAACACGTGACCACCGTGGGGCTGGGCATCCTCGGGGCAGAACTGTCAGCTGTCATGCCGCATGAGGTTTCTTTCTAAATTGATTTCTCTACTGCCCACACTCCACTGCTTACCTGCTAAACACGGAGTTGGCTGAAAAGAAAATTGAGGCTTTTGGTTAAAAATCCCAGTTGGGACTTCAACGAAGACACACAAATAGGATGTGACAAGTTACGGACTCATGCCCTCCTCTACGAGGCCAGCGATCTCAGGAGTCCTTTCCTTTATGCTTGGAGGTAAGCGGTCAGTACATGCTGCCTGCAGACGTCCACAGGGACCCGAGTGTGGCTCTGTGGCAGGAAGCCCCAACGCGACCGGCCATTCATCATCCCCCCACTATCTATCCCACCTCGGGAAGCAGACAGCCTAGCGCTGCCAGTCCGGAAAAGAAAGCCAACACCAGGGAATTCCCTGGCAGTTGGGTGGTTAGGACTCTGTACTTTCACCACCAAAGGCCCAGGTTCAATCCCTGGTCAGGGAACTAGGGTCCCACAAGCCGGGCAATGGGGCCAGAAAGCAAGCAAACACTGACATTTTCCTCTCTGACAGATTCCAGAAGATTTATGGTCAAACACGATATAAAGAGTCCATTTGGGGATTGCCATTAGGTCACGGACCTGCTGCGTTTCTGAAACGGAGTCAGGGGTCTGAGGGGCACTGACCTAAGGGACCACCTGTCCTGGGGGCCTTACCCAGCAGGACACAATCGCGGCCCTGTGGACACACACAGAGGTTGCCCTTGAAAAAAGGAGCGTTTCTGCAGACGCTGCGAACGCCTTAGCACAGAAGGGGTCTCCTGAGGAGGCCGGGCTGCCCGCTGCCCCTTCGCGTAGCAGGAGGGCGCCCGCGGGGGTCTGGCCCACCCCACACAGCTCGGGGTTGGGGGTGGGGTTGGCAGGACCTTCCCTAGAAGAACTCCAGAATCCTTTGCATTTACTTGTCCATGAGGAGCAGTCCACCCCTCCTGCGAATTCCAGCCAACTTTACGAGAGAGTTTGGTTTTAGGATCGTAAATCCACCTGTTAACACAGCCACCCTACCCCTCCAGGCATTGATTCCAGAACACTGCATGCTTCGGGAACACCAGCAGAGAACAGGTCTGGGCGGGAGGCGCCCTCAGTCATCACAGGCTGGTGTGTGGCTCTAGAAGAACCGTCAACACCATCAGCTCCCCAAACTGGGTCTAGACCACAGGGTCTGATCCTCAGACGACACTTCAATCCTCAGCTCCCTGCCTGCACCGGCCATACTCTAAAGGCTCCACAGCCACACGGGGCCCACAGCTTCCACCTCGGGCAGCAAAGAAAGAGAACCTTTCCACGCTGCAGAAAGTTCTGTCCGCGGCGCTGATGCAGACACACAAACTCCGGGTTCAAATCCGGCTCCACCTCGTACTGAAGTAAAAGTCGCTCAGTTGTGTCCGACTCTTTGCGACCCCGTGGACTATACAGTCCATGGAATTCTCCAGGCCAGAATACTGGAGTAGGTAGCCTTTCCCTTCTCCAGAGGCTCTTTCCTACCCAGGGATCGAACCCAGGTCTCCCGCATTGCAGGTGGATTCTTTACCAGCTGAGACACCAGGGAAGCCCACCTCATACAAACTGGAGCTCTTTGGGCCCCTTCTTTATTCACTTTTTTAATATTTATTTATTTTTCTTGGCTGCACTGGGTCTTAGTGGCGGTGCACAGGCTTATCTGCTCCGTGGAATGTGGGGTTTAGTTTCTGGACCAGGGATGAACCCATGTCCCCTGCACCGCAAGGCAGATTCTTAACCACTGGGCCACCAGGGAAGTCCCCTTGGGTGCACCTTAATGTCCGAGGCTCAGTCGTCCGCACTGTGAAGTGGGGACAACTCTGGACCCACTCAGGACTAAAGGCGGTGGCTCCTCCAGGCAGGTGCCCCACGCCCCACACAGAGAGGGCACCTCCTTCATCTGAGCACTGTTCCTCCTGTTTCACTCTGCCGGCAGAACCTCACCCGCTTCGGCTGGCTCAGGAGGGCGGATCTGAAACTAGGAAACCTTCCTGGAAATCTGAGTAGCATCTCTGGCCGCTGGCCCGAGACTGCTCACAGCATTTCCTGCCCGGGGCCCATGGGATCAGCCCTCTGCCAGGGACGTGTCTCAGAGCGCACGGGGCGGAGTGGTGCTGTCCCAGGCCTGGGCTTGCAGAACCCACACTTCTGGAGCGCCCTGGGACGGCGGGCCGCGTGGTCTCCCCCAAGGAAGGAGTCTCGAGGAGGGTCAGACCTGGAAGGAGCTGACCTGCCATCACCACGGTCAGAGTCCGTCACATGACACGTTTCAAACACAAACACACACACAAACACATACACACACACACACACACACACACCCTCCAAATGCCACTTATCACACAGCAATGTGATCATTTAATAGTTCTATTGGTCCTTATTTCTACCTTAAGGTGAGGGGTGCAAAGTGCGGAAGGGCTCAGAGGTATGACTGCAACAGATTCAAGTTATTTTTTATTTCAGTCAATTTTTAAGCTTTAAATCTCCAGGAGACAGTGGGGGACAGAGAGGCCTGGTGGGCTACAGTCCACAGGGTCGCCAAGAGTCAGATACAACTGAGCGACTGAACAACAAACAAAGCTTTCAGTAGCCTCGCTGAATTATTCAAGTTCATAATAAGAACAAAGCTTTTAATTTTTCACTACTCCTTCGTTAACAGTACATAGTCACATTTTCTTAATAATGAATTACAATTATGACTTGATAGTTAGCCACAGAGACTTCCCATGATGTCCTGCAAAGGACTAGTAAAGGTGTGGGTGGGTGGGTGTGTGAGAGACAAACCCATGAGCGTCTCTCGCTCAAACTCAAACACACACACACACATACACACAGATACGAGATAGAATGTCAGTGGGACACCCAGCCTTGCACACAGGCCATCTGCCCAGCCATCCATCATGACGGTCGCAGGCACTCTTGGGGCTCCAGCCCCAACCTCAGCCTCACCTGCACCCCACTCCACTCCCCAGGACACATCAGACACACCTCTGGGCCCCAGGGGAGGAGACGGCCCCAGGATGAAGACTTGGGGTGCTCACAGGTCACACCGTGCCTCTTCCTGAGCCCATTCCGAGCCCCCCACCTGTATGTGAGAAACAATCATGCTCAAGGCCAGAGCGACCACTCACCACTTTGAGCTCCGGGACAGATCGACTCAATGTCCATTCCTGGCTGTTCACAAAGGCATCTGTAAAACAGGGGGGTGAAAGCAAGTGAGATGCTGTGACTTAACAGGAGGGCAGGGGCAGTACGCCCCCAAGGTGCCAGTTTTCAAACCGGAGGACAGAGAAGATGGTCCAGCCCCCCGCCTGGGATCCCATCCCCTGAGCTGCTGAGATCTGCCTGCTTCACATGGCTGTTCTGGCACCAGTCTGTGTCCTGTCTGCTAAACCTCATCACCCGCTCCGACCCAAGACCGCCAAGCCCTGCCCAGCCCTTTAGGACCAACGCTGTCCTGGGTGTTCGGACTCTTCTGATCCCGAGTGTGGGCCACTTGGAGGACGATGGAGGCTCTGGCCTTTCTGGAACTGACCCTGATGCCAGGCAACTTTGGGCCTCTGGGTTTTCCCTAAAATAATAGTAACTTGCGTGAAATTCCACCAACAAAGTTACTGTAGCTGATGGCTGGATTCTGAAAATCCAGTATTTACAGCATGTTATGGTTTAGAAGACCTCTGTGCTGGACTTCTGATCCTCAAAGACACAACAGAGACTGGAGATCCAGTCAGGACACTTCGGGATGACGTGTGATGTGTCGGAAAGACCAGGGGCCCAGCCACTCTGGGGCCCTCTGCAGGGCCCCGCACCGCCCAGTCAGCACTCTCGGGGTGGCCTCCCCTGACCGTCTCTGCCTCTCACCCCCATGTGTATGGGTGGGGGTGACCACCCCACGGGGAGGACCCCGACGACCTGATTCCCCGTGTCCCCCACCTGCCATTTCCCTTCATGGCACCCCACACCACCACCCACTCTGTGTACTTAGGGATGGACAGACTGAGCTGGTAATGAACACGGCAGCTGCCTCAGAGACCACCAAGTGGAGAGCGAACACCTCTCCCTCCAAAGGGCCTTCCCTCTCTATGCCTTTTCTGAAAATTCCCCAACTCCTTCATGCTACACGATGACCGAGAAGTCAAATTACAGACGGCCTAAAAGTCAAGTAATGCCAGGGTTTCAAACAGATGCCTGACTTTCTGACCCAAGGGATGCAGGAATGGGGGCAGCGACATGCCCCATTCAGCTCCACTGGGGGCATCACAGAGAAGGACCAGAAATCACTTGGAGAAGACAGACAGACAGACAGTGACACAAAAAACCAGACGCCGCCGGTCCCGCGAAGACGGAGGCTGAGGTCTGCCGGCTCAGAGGTCTTCCTCACATCAGAGGAGGACTACAGGGCAGAGGAAGGACGGGCTGGGGCATCAGGATGGGATGGGAGGCGCCAGGCAGCTGGAAAGGGCCTCCAAGGCTCAGCTGAGAGCTGGCGGGGACAGGAGTCCGACAGCAGAGACGCTGGACTTTGGGGACTCGAACACCCGGCCAACTGGCAGAGTGAACGGGCCCACTGGAAATGAGCTCAGAAGGAAAGATGCTCATTCAGGAAAGGGAAGGGCAAGGGCCACCGCTCCCTCCACAGAAGTGAGCCAGCTGGGGGCTGCATGTTGGTGGGCACACATTAATTGAGTGCCTGCACACACACTCTTTGCCCGGTGGGCGCCACCCTAACGTGTCCCAGACAAGCTGTCCCTGCAGACAAGTTACCCGCGGCTGCGCTAGCACAGGGTCCGCCTGAGCCCTCGTGTGCGCTCAGCAAACAGTAACCAACGTCACACCTTCCCAGCAGTGAACAGGGTGATCAAAGAGGTCACAAAACACTCACTTTCTGTCATCAGCTGATCTCTCAGGAAAACGGGAATGCGGATTGTAGGACTGGGGGTGGGGTGACTCCAATGGTCCAGGGAAGTAGATGCCAGCTATTCCCTCCACATGAAATACCTGTGCCAACAATGTCCCCCAAATCCAGGCTGTTGTCATGCTTGTAACAACCCAGGGCTGGTTACGCGCACGTGGATACATTCCTATGTGCTCATTCAGTCACATCCAACTCTCTGTGACCCTATGGACTATAACTGGCCAGGCTCCTCTATACATGGGATTCTCCTGGCAAGAACACTGAAGTGGGTTGCCATTTCCTTCTCCGGGATATATTCCTGTTAGGAAGGCTAAGTCGCCAACAAAAGCCTCAGTGTACCAAAGTACAACCACCCCAAAGCCACAGTGATGTGTACGTGTGTGTATGTGTAACACACACAACCTTGTCCGTGCTGAGAACACTTCCGGAAGCATAAAAACTTCATCGTTGCTGATCTAGGGTTAAGGAAGCTTGGGGACAAGGTAATGAGACTTTCTTGTCATTGCCACCTTTCAGTACCCCTCAAATTTTATACCATCTGGCATATTAAAAAAATGCAATAACACAGCTTTTAATACTCTTAATAGGAAAACAAAGAGGGTAACGTGGGAATTAAAATGAGCTTCATTCACTAATGCTCAGCTGATTTTTAAGCACATGTCACCAAAAGATTATGTTTATCACAACAAATATTACATATTCATAACTTAAGCAGGGCTCCATTAAATAAAGATGTGTAATTATATAAACACTGGAACAATGTGTGCGGTGCCTTCTTGCTTGCAAATAAATCTTCCCTCAAGCAGAATACATTTGCTTGTGAGAACTAGATTAATAAAATTAATGCTTAATTTAACTGACCAGAAAAACACATGTTCCATTTTAAAACATGTACTTTAAAAATGTTCGTCGACTCCATCATTGCCCGATCAGGACAGAATGCTGCCTCCAAAGAGGTTAAATGAAAAATAACAAAAGACGCAGCAAAAGCAGTACACGCCAGAGACTTCTACATGCTCCTCCTCCAGGGATCGGACCCTTCCGAGGGCTGCACTCGCTAAGTGAGGATGACAGAGTTGACAGCACATCACGGGGTGAGCAGGGTGGGGACTGTGGGGCCTAGACCAGCCAGCTGCCCTGTTTAATGTCGTGATCTGGAAAGGAATTTCTGGACAGGAGGCAGAATGACAGGAGAATAAAGTTCATTAGAGAGGGAGACGCTGTTAGAACAGTGGGCCAGCTCAAGGGAGAACTGACGTTAAACAGGGCTCCTCAGTCCACTTTTATATCCAGGGTATAAGGAGCGGGATAGGGGGCCTTGCGGGTCATTTGCTGACTGGATGAGGCAGGTATACTGGGTGGAGGGAAGAGTACGGCACATACCTTCTCCCTTATGGCTCAGCTGGTAAAGAATCCGCCTGCCATGCGGGAGACCTGGGTTTGATCTCTGGGTTGGGAAGATCCCCTGGAGAAGGGAAAGGCTACTCACTCCAGTATTCTGGCCTGGAGAATTCCAGGAACTGTATAGTCCATGGGGTCGCAAAGAGTCAGACACAAGGGAGCGACCCTCACTATGGGGTAGGAGGGGAGACGGGCTATGCTGCTCAGGAGGACCTGAAATCCGTGAACAGTTACGACACGAGGGAGGGAAGGACGATGAGGGTCTGGTTTTTCCCTTCCTGCCTTCCGAGACCCTCCTTGGTCTTATCTGCTTTCCAGTCCCTGGGTCACCACATTTAAGATCCACAGTGCAGCAACCCTTGAAGGATAAACACATGTGCTTCTGGGGCACACACCCTGGAAGCCTGTGTGTGCGCCTGGGAACGCGTGTGCACGTGCATGCGTGTTCTCAGACCAGTCAGGATCCCAAGTCACAGAAGATGTGTCATTTCAGAAGGGGCCATTCTGACTTCACTCAATTTCCCCACTTAGAGTAGAATAATATTAAGAAAACGCATTCCCGCACGCCGATGGAAGTGCAGCTGGTGGTGGTGTTCAGTCGCTTGGTCTTGTCTCTGCGACCCCATGGACCGTAGCCCGCCAGGCTCCTCTGTCCATGGGATTTCCCAGGCAAGGATGCTGGAGTGGGTTGCCATTTCCTTCTCCAGGCGATCTTCCAAACCCAAGGATCAAACCCATGTCTCCTGTACTAGCAGGCGGATTCTTTACCACTGAGGCACTCTGAAAGCCCCTGGACTGGAATTTAGAATACAACGTGGCTGGTGACCGCCGACTGACTGCATTTAACCTGCGACACTGAGGTCTGTTTAGATGATGTAACGGGGGGGTGGGGGGGTGGGGGGGTGGGGGAGTGGGAAGGGCCCAGGCTGCAGAGGACCCCCAGTAACTGCCCAGCCGAGTTTAGGAAAGGAAGGTAGTTCATCATTTCTTATCATTAACGTGGCTCCACTTCAGATTCCACGTTATCTTTTCAATTTAAATCGTTAACAGTGAAAAGAAACGCTGAAAAGAACACCAAGATTAGGGAACTTAAAGTAAGAGGGGACTTTTATCAGGAATGAAAAACCCAAACTATTAGCTTCTTCAGAACAGAAATCTGGAGGCAGTCAGAGAAAGAAAGTGGCCTCCCTGCAGGCGGTGGTCAAAGCCAATCACAGCACACAGAGGTGGTTACATGAAGGGGAGGGAAATCAACACGACTCAACATGGGGTGGGGGGAACGGTATATTAAGCAGAAATGCTCAGCCTAGTTCTTCTAATATGCATGCGTGCTCAGTAGCTCAGTGGTGTCTGACTCTTTGCAACCCCATGGAGCCCGCCAGGCTCCTCTGTCCATGGGGTTCTCTAGGAAAGAATACTGGAGTGGATTGCCATTTCCTTCTGCAAAGGAATCTTCCTGACCCAGGAATCAAACCAGCATCTCCTGCGGCTCCTGTGCTGGCAGGCAGGTTCTTGACCACTGAGCAACGACCAAAATATCTGAAGTTGAAGGAAAAGACACCAGCTCCCCGCTGTCACCCTGGTGGCCCACGGGTCACGTGCACGGCATGGAATTATTTTAGGACTTGAGAAAGGCTGTCCCTACAAAGCTGAACACGGACAGCGGTAGAATTCCTGACCAGCTTAACTCTGGATTAGGGCAAAGTCCAGTGAAGGTCAGATTGTGGAAGCGCACGGTGTCCACACATAAAACACTGCTATGACACTGAGCAAATAGCAGGCTAACAGATCTGCACTTTCCAAGGAAAAGGTGCTTGGCGTTTGGACGATCAGTGCTGAGCCCCAAGAAACATGAAATTCACACTATCTGGGTCATCCATTTACGGTGTCCTCAGCAGTTTGTTGTTTTTTACATTCAACTTTCATTCATTTTACGTCTTTTAAAATATACAACAGTGAGCCCTAAAGGTGAAATGTAGATCTGGGGTGACTGTGACGTGTCAGTGTAGGCTCTGCCCTGGTAAACGACGTACTATTCTGGGGAGTGATGCTGATGACGGGAAGGTTGGGGCAGGGGATAAGGGAAAGCTCTGTTCTTCCCTCTCGGTTTTGTTGTAAACCATAAACTACTCTGAAAAAATAAAGTCTTCAAAGGCGTTTTTACAAAGTACACATATTTGTGTATATACACACACACACAGAAAGTAAGGGGGTGCCAAGTCTGGACCTGGAAGACAGCTGAGGCAGACGTATTGACAACACCACACTGTATTCACTCCTGTTTTGGTCCTGACACTGCTGACCACGTGGGTCATTGAGTAACATGCGTTTACACACACAGTGCGTAGGAGAACGACACTGCTGGAAGCCAGCTCCTGGTGCCGCCTGGCCCGGGGGAGCCCCGAGGGCGTCAGGCGGGGCTCCTGCTGATTCCAACCAGCCTCCACCCAGCAGGCATCTTAAGGAAAGGACCACGTGCTGCACACCTGGACCAGTGGGTGCCTGACCACTCGGTGAGGTCGGCTCCCCTTAGCACCCCGAGACTCTGCACTTAACTCTGAGGGAGGTGGGCCTTGAGGCCTTCTTAGGAAATCTGAATGCCTGATGCAGGAGGAACGTCGTCATTATACAAACACCGGAGAAAACCCTTCGTCTCCGGGATGGGTTCCTCCTCCTCCAAGCAGGCCTCCGTCCTCCTCCCCATGGGCCGCTGTTTTCCCACACCCACAGGCACCTGCATCAATGTGGCTTCGTCCTCCTGCGGAACAGGGAACAGGGTCCACTTGGCTGTGCCTGCTGATCTGTGGGGCAAGGGCAAGCAGACAGCCTTCCACGGAGGGGCTCAGACAACCTGAAGCTGGAATTAAAAACCACCACCATCCACCTGGCAAAGGAAGGACTTGGACCCTGCAGGGGACCCCCCACTGCACCCTGTCCCCCAAAATGCTCATGTGCATACTGTCTCTAAAACAGCCTGAACCCCCCAGAGAACACACACGGATCAACCTCGAGGGGTTCAGGAAGCATCTGAAGCATGCACCCCCCAGACACCCCAAAGTCCCCTCCCTGTTCTTCTGAGGGAGACAAGCCACAAAGGACTCAGGCTTATTTCAGAGAAAAGCCTCTCTCCTCGACAGAAAAGCGGCTTTTCTGAGCCACTGGAGGAAAGCAAAGACGGAGGGGGCTTTCCTTCCGGAACCTCCCCTTCAGGGCCACCTCCAGCCCCACCCTGGCACCTCCGTCGGAAGGGACAAGACTCTGGACCCTACGGAAGGCTGCTGATACCCACAGAGGGGAGGACAGACCTAAGAGCATCGGGGGCAGGGAGCAGAAACAGACACAAATCAGACCCAGTAAGGAAGCTGCTCAGCTGTTTGTTTGCGCTCCCAGGAGAACTGTGCTGTTTCCCTTGCCTGGGACTTTCTTAAAATTCATCCTGACTCCAAACTCCTTTCAATCCCTGCTTGCTAATAACACTTCAGTGAGGGACTCAGCCCTGGTCTGTTTTCAAGATTATTCACATGCAGAACGGCGTCTTTAACCAGGAAATGTAAGGCTGTCATTATACCACACACACACAATAGGCACTCAAGCCGTAAAGGTTCCGCACTTCTATTCCCCTTGGACCAAAGAGAACACAGGGGTGTGGGTGGGCAGGGGCAAGGACGGGTTCCCAAGTCACAGCTTGCTGCCCATTAGGGACCTTGACCTCATCACCTAATTCCTAAGTGCTAGGAACACAGGTAAGAAATCCTCCGGCAAATAATAACCTCCTACTGGGCAGAAAGCCCCCCACCATGCCCCCTTTTCCCCTTGGTGCTACTGGACTATTCGGTATTACTACAGCATCAACTCTTCCACTCTCTTTACTTGACTTGGTGGATCAAAAGTCAAGTCTTAAAACTAGTTGGATTTTGCAGTTGCTAAAAAAAAAAAAAGGTACTTCCTGTCCTTCAGCAATTTCTTCCAATATCTTGGGAGTTTATTTAATTGCAGGGGATGAAGACGGCCGCAGACTGTATTAATCTCTGGGTCCCACCAATAACCAGGAACGCTGAGTTAAGATCTTCCAGGGAGATTACCCCTTCATTACGTCCATTTCTGCTGAGCCTGGTCCAAGCAGTTACACTCTGACATTCAGAAGAGAAGTATCAGAGCTGTGGCTGGACTTCCTTCTTGTGCATTTCATGCTAAAAATGAGCACCATGTAAGAACCAACATAACAACTGCCTGGCATAATACACACCTTGGGGAAAATGAGTAATTAGGAGGGACAGTCTTAGTAGCCTATCTGGTAGGGGGACTAAAACCATAATAAAAGCTTTCTTCAGTCACTCAGTCACGTCCAACTCTTTGCGAGCCCACGGACTGCAGCACACCAGGCTTCCCTGTCCATCACCAACTCCCGGAATTTGCTCAAACTCATGACCATCCAACCATCTCATCCTCTCCTTTCCCCACAATCCCGTTTGGATCCAGTGACCACAAACAGAGGTTCCAGACAAAGCTGAAATTATATTCAGGAGTTGAAAAAAAAAAAAGAAAAACTCTGAAACCACAGATGACTTTTAAAAAACAACCTATTATCTCCAGGATTGAGATGTTTGTCTGAAACATCAAATTTCCAAGAATTTTTTTTTAACCCTTCTTTTTAGCGACAGAAAAGTGAGGAAGCATTTATTTTTAGCTTAAAGCATTCAGAATTCCCAAATATAAAGGGAAACAACAGCGGGGAAGAGAAAGCACAGCTCCAGAGAACGGGAACACTGGCAGGGACCAGGGCTCCACTCAGCCTCCTTTCTGAGCCGAGGAAATGCGTGTCCCTAATAAAATAAGAAATCCATTTCAGCTGCAGCAGGAAAGAGCCACACTGCAGGCTGGCTAATACATTAATATGCTGATGACTCTCCAATGGAGGATTTAACAGAAGCTCACTGGCAACAGTTTTCCAAGGGATGATTTGACTTCTTATTTGAAAATCCTTGAATCTCTATAATAAATGGAATAGACCATAAATCTCTGGGATACCAGATTCGTTCTGGGATTCCCCGGAAGTTCAAGTTGCTTTCCAGGGGCCTCAAACACCCTCAAAGTGTTAGGGGAAACACACTGCCTAAAACTGCCCACCCTGGCCAGACACGGCACTGAGCATTTAGGTGAGTTATTTTACAAACAGGAGGTCCTGGAAAGCACGCAGAACTAACAAGTCACCACCAACCGGAAGAATTCGAGGAAGTCAAAAGGAGACACCACGTGTCCCACTATCTCCCAGAATCCTTCTTGCTGACATCTGTCTTGACTGAGCGACAGGTGCACCCCCTGTTGCAGGAAGGGCTCGGAGTAAAGAAAGACCAGCCCAAGACAGCTGGGAGACTAATCTCATTGCCATAAAACCGGAGACTGTGGGCCACGTGGCACAGCAGGTCTCCTGGGTCCCCTCACCCTCCTACTCTCCGCCCGGGGGCCCTTCCCAATAAAGTCTCTTGCTTTGTCAGCAAGCGTGTCTCCTCGGACAATTCAATTCCAAGTGTTAGACAAGAGCCGCATGGGGACTTACAGCTGAGCCTGGGGTAACCGCTTCTGTAAGTGGGAAGATTAACAAGAATTTTCAAACGATGGTTGGTGTGATGAGCAACTGAGAAACTGTAACACTGGCTGCCACACTAGGGTCCTGAGACAAGGGCCCTAGGAACACAGAGCCCCGGTCCCACCACAAAACACCAGCTCAAGGCCAAGGACACACAGCCTCCTGCCACTGGCTCCTGGCACTTCTAAGCAGCTGTTGGCTGTTCTCCTTATTAAAGTCTGAGTTGACATATCTATTAAAAAGTAACTTCTACTGTGCAGCTCAGATGCTGCTGGTGAGTAACATTCACTTTCTTTGTGAAAGTTAAGTTAAGACAGAGTTGAAACAAGAAAATTTTCCTGGTTAAAATAAATCCTGGGAAAAAAGAGACAGCTTGTGTGCGTGCTAAGTTGCTCAGTCATGTCCGACTCTTTATGACCCTATGAACCGCAGCCTAGCCTATGTCCATGGGATTCTCCAGGCAAGAATACCTGAGTGGGCTGCCATTTCCTCCTCCGGGAGTTCTTCCCAGAGATGGCTTAGATGTTTTCAATTCATAAGCTACATTTCAGTCTGTCCTGTGCTGGATATAATTAAGTCTGACAGTTTTAATTTCATAAAGAATTGTAAATAGTAATATTTTTTAATTCATGGTGCAATTAATGTTTATAATAAGGGGTGGCTTGCTAACACATCCAATCTAATCCAGAAGATGACTACAGAATGAGCAAGCAGAAATAACTCTTTTCCTGCATGCATGCTCAGCTGTGTCCAACTCTTTGCCACTCCATGGACTGTAGCCTGGCAGGCCCCTCTGTCCATGGGATTCTTCAGGCAAGAATACTGGATTGGGTTGCCATTTCCTTCTCCAGGGGATATTCCCAATCCAGGGATCAAACCTGAGTTTCCTGCGTCAGCTGCATTTGCAAGCAAGTTCTTTACCAATGAGCCACCAGGGAGCCCACGAATTCTGTCCCCCCAAAAAACTACAAGGTCAGCACAGAAGTGGAAGTCATGTGGCCAGTGGGATCCAGGACCACACCCCCCCCCCAACAGCAGGGGCAAAAGGTACAGAGCCCACTGTGTGTCTGCTGCCACGGCCTGCCCATCGCCAGCACAGTCAGCTCCCACCTGGGCCAGTAGGGGACACGGGTGAGCGGGCATGGATGTGGTCAACCGCTTCTGAGCTGCTCCAGGAGGCTAAGCATCTGAAACAGGAGATGGTAACCAGCACTTCCCCCACTGAAGGTGAGAATTCCTGCTTCAGGAAGCAAGTCATTTGGCCTCTTGGGGCCCCACCCCTTACCCTGGAAGACAAGAGGCTGCATGCATCTGGTCCTTCAGCCTCATTCCCTAGGCTCTTCCCTTTCTTGCAGACCCTCAGTGCACCGGTGCATGGGGCAGGCCAAGCCTCTCCCAATTTAACGGGCTTGCGCTGACCAAAGAGGAGGTTTCTCAGACCTGGGTTCCTTGTGATGGGTTCATAATAGCCTGTGGCTACCACAACTCCTGACTTAACATAGATAAAAAGCAAATTAAAACAAAAAGAGTTGGGATAGTTCTCTTTACAGGGTGGGAACGGGGCTCACCTCGAGTTAGCGTGCATGACTTTCTCCCACAAGCAAGCCTGCTGCCCTTGCACAGGAAATGGGTAGTGATTTCAGGCTGCCACTACCAATTCCGGTGGCCGCTTTATAAGATTAAAACAAACCCTGCCCATGAGGCTGTAATGTCCAGCAAATCTAATCACGTTCTTGCAGAAGGTCTGTTGAGTCAGCTGACAGCCACGGATCCGGGCCTCCTCCCCGCGGGCTCGGCCCAGGGCCTCCTGTCTAAGGGACGAGGATGCAGGCCGCCGCATGCAAAGGTGAAGGCCTGCTCTGCCGTCACACTCGGCTGTCCACCGAGCACTCCAGGGCCTGCGTGACCTCTGGGCCCCTGTCACTGCCTTTCAGGGTCGGTACTGGTCATGCGCAATGCATGAAAAATTGGAAGATAAAACAAGGGTGCCAAGTCCCTCCCCACTGGTCAGGGCCATGCCCATCCCCGCACTGCCGGTCCCGGTATCTGCCCCCCTAGGTCCCCACGCGTGCACCATCTTGGGCCTCCTCTCCTCTGTTCTCAGAACAGAAGAACAGCCAGTGGTTACAGAGAGGAATGACAACCTGAAGCTCATGACAGAGGGCTGCCAAGGGTCACAACATCATGGGTACCCGCCCTGACAAGGCTGCCCAGCATCTCTGCAAGACTCCACCTCGGTCCCCTTCAAGGAGCATCCTGGGAAGACAGCCCCACCCTGCTCCGCTCCTCAGCCCCCCAGGGTGGGTGCCCAGCGGTCCTGCACACATGTGTACACCTGTGGGACCCACCACCCACTTCTTATCTCTTGCCCTGGCAAGGTGCCCCCCACTGCACCTCCCCCTGTTTATACAGCACAGACGCGGCTATGACACCATGGAGGGTCGGGTGCAGACTGCGCACCCATAAAACACGACCTGTGCGTGGAAAAGCCCCAGGACAGGTGACGTGCAACACACCGAAACGGGGTCACGGGACGGGAACCCTCAGCCTGCGCTCGGGCACCAGGTGATGCGTGAGTGAGCTGATAAACCACAGCATATAAACCACTGCAAGGAAGGTGGTCCGCAATGACGGCCACTGCGGTGAGGCTAGCTGGGTGATGTCTCTGAGGAGGAAGAGGCAGGGGAACGCTTCTACTGACTTGGGTCCTGTTTTCCTTCTTTACCCTGGGCGGGGGGGTTGTTTTTGCAGTAAGGAAAGGTAATAAAAGAGATGCTTCCCTCATAAAGGAGTGGTTCCTTGTTATGCCTCTAAGAACCAGGGGAGTGCGAGAGGACTCACCCACATGGTCACCATGGTAGCAAAGGGGCAAGGCTCTGAAGGTCGGCCTCAGTGTCTAAGCATCGCATTAGGGAGAAAGCACAGGAGACGGTCCCCATCGTTTCTGGACTTCTTAGTCCTCAGACTATGGCTGTCAGAGATCCTTCCAGACAGTTGTGAAGTGACAAGGTCCATTTAGGGAGTAAAAGAACAGATGTGAAATTTTACATGTTCCCTGGTGCCTCAGCCGGGAAAGAGTCTGCCTGGGATGCAGGAGACCTGCGTTTGATCCCTGGGTTGGGAAGATCCCCTGGAGAAGGAAATCGCAACCCACCCCAATATTCTTGCCTGGAGAATCCCTTGGACGGAGGAGCCTGGCGGGCTACATCCATGGGGTCGCAGAGTTGGACACAACTGACCGACAACAGCAGCACGTGTATTTGGTCCCCAGCTCTGGGGGACTCCCCCCGCCCCCCCATCGCCAATCACAGTTCAAAGACACCGCAGAAACCAGGCTGCACAGGGAGGCTCCATGTCAACGTCTCACCGGTTCAACTGGGAGGAAGAAATCTGAGTCCCCACACGTCCTGGCGCTGACTTACTCCTGGCAATCTGTCCTCTAAATCTGAGCTATGTTTGCTTTCTAATAACTCATGGCTGCTCCGGAGGGAAGGAGTCCCATGTGGACACAAATAAGGCAGGTGTGCAGCTGGACAGCTCCTGGAAGGGCTGGAGGAGATGCCGAGCAAGACAGACAGGAGCAGATGCCCCCAGGGACCCAGGAGATGCACAGGAGGGTGCTCCCTGATCCTTTTTATTTCCTTTCCTTTTCGTCATTAAACTTACACCCAAGCGGACTGTTGCCTTCTCGAACCAGACGTGATTTCTGTTACTTTCTATAAAACACTGATTCTTCTGTAAAATCATCAGGCAGGCAAACTTCATCACTTTCCAAATGGAAAAGCCATGACCTCCCACCTGCTAGGGAGCCGTTCACAGGACCTGCTTCTAACTTCACAGTTACGGAGACCGTTTCTGGCAGAGAGAGGATCTTCTGCGTGCGAGGAGAAGCTAACTTAAGATCAGTTCTCAGTGAACTCCTCTATTTAATCTCTGTGTCCTTCTACACGATGCTGAGTACAACTCGGATGCCCTTTTCACACGCGTTTCTGACTACACCTTCACATGCCCATGGAGGGCGGGTCTGGCCCTCCCTCCAGCCCTGGGGTCGGGGTGTGGGGAGTGCTGCTGGCGGACCACGTCATGATTCCGACAAGATGGCCAAAGAGAGCGGCCTAGCTCAAGGACTCGACTCTTGGACAGTTGACCACGGACAGATAACAGGCTTAGAGAAGCCTGGCCCCCTCTGCCTAACTTGGACAACTCCAAGAATGGCCCCGGCTCCGAGGTCCCCATCCTACCCACCTCCTTGGGGTGCCTGAGCCCCGTGTGGGGCCCGCTCAGGAGCCTGTGGCCACCATCCTCCCATTGGCAGCCCACTCTCCTCCACCAAGGGGGAGCCAAGGGCCTGCAGCCCCAGGGGCCAGGCTGCCTGCCTTCCAGAGTCTGCAGGCGAGGAGCTGACCCCCCCCGAGGGCTGGGGAGCATGGCACAGCCCCAGCAGGAAGGCCTCAACACCACCAGGCCAGACCTGGGGAGCATTTTCTGACACCCCACGTTGGGTCATGGGTAACCGTGCCCCTATGCCCACAGCACCCTGCCAGTCCCTCACCCGGCCCCCAACGCCTGTTCATTTATCTCAGGAGCCCGCAGGACCAACTCCAAACCAGCCCCACCCTCGAGAAGCAGCCTTCTAGAGCAGAAGACCAGTGAGCACACAGGTTTATAAGGACAGCCCGTGATGCTGTCAGGGCAGAAGCTGTGGGGACCAGGGGCAGGAAGGGGGAGAGGCTGCCCGGGGGGAGACAGTCAGCAAGGGGCCCAGACGTGCTGGCATTTAAGTCTGGGACCTGAGGGCATCCCAGGTGGTAAAGAATCTTCCCAGTGGCAAAGGATCCACCGGCCAACGCGGGAGACACAAGAGACACGGGTTTGATCCCTGGATCTGCAAGACTCCCCTAGGGGAGGAAATGGCAACCCACTCCAGTATTCTTGCCTGGAAAATCCCATGGGCAGAGAGGCCTGGCAGGCTACAGTCCACGGGGCCGCAAAGAGCTGGACGTGACTGAGCACGCACGCACACCTGAGGATGCGGGGGCGGCGGGGAGGGTGCAGGTGGGCAGCTGAGGGCTCGGGGGAAGGGGACAGGAGGAGAACAGGGTGCAGGGCTTCTCACAGGAGTGATGCCACTGGCCTCCAAGGGTGAGAGAACGACAGGAGTCCAGCTTTCGGGCTGGTGTATGAGACACGCCATAAAGTGCCCACTGCAAGTCCCCTTGCTCACTGTGGGCCCAGGACTGGAGGCGCGCAAGGAGAAAAGCAGAGAGAAAGAGAGAGAAAGGGCTCTCCGAGGACCTCTGAGGGACCAGGTTCGGGAGCAGTAGCCCAGGTGTCTGGCTGGAGGTGCCAGGTGGAAGGTGGGTGCAAGGTTCTAACACGGGGAAGGGGCCAGAGGCCAAGGTAGGGTCAGGAACGCACCTAGGTGGAGATGTCCACACCTGCTGGGCACGAAGGAGCCATCCCTGCTGGGTGCCTGCCAGGAAGCCCCGTTGGGTTTGGACTGTACATACATAAAACATCTCCGACGAAAGCCTCTTCAGTGGACATGCAAGATGAAACTCACGATGAACTTTTGGTGTCTGAGCTTCCTCTGTTTAGTGACATCCTCTGGAGATAACGTCATGATTTTTGGCAACTTCCTCTACCTTAAGTGAAGTCGCTCAGTCCTGTCCGACTCTTTGTGACCCCATGGGCTGTAGCCTACCAGCCTCCTCCGTCCATGGGATTTTCCAGGAAATAGTACTGGAGTGGGTTGCCATTTCCTTCTCCAGGGGATCTTCCTGACCCAGGGATCGAACCCAGTTCTCCCGCATTGTGGGCATGCTTGACTTTGCAACTAGCTAACTAGCTAGCTGTTAACGGTGGCGCTCACCCCTTGGAAAGTTTTCACAACATAACTGCCTATTTCTAGGAAATTTAATTCTGCATCCCTGCCCTGCCTCCCAGGGACCCGGGAGTCATCAGCCAGGTTCCCATGCTTAGCCAGGGCTGCAGCCCCTGGGGGCGGGGCCCGCATGATGGGGGCCACACTGAGGTCAGAGGAGAAGGAAGAAGGGAGAGGCAGGTCCCCAGGACAAGAAGTGCCCCACCCCCCTCTCTCCGTCCCTGGGGTTCCCGCTGATGTGAACCCACGACAACAGGTAAATTTCACTGAAAGTTCTCCCGGAGTTTGCTTTGCAGCACTTGCTGACACCTGACCTTCCTGCGGTCACATCCACAAGGGACAATGGTAACCTGATCATTTTACACCCAGTGTCGCCCTGGGGGGGGGGGGGAGGGGAGGAGATGGAGGAGAAGGCGGTGAACCAAAGCCAGTCAAGACGCACAAGCCCCATCTGGATGTTAGCACACCACCGATGAGTAACCCGAGGCCATAAGCAGACTTTGAAGTTGTGCTAAATTTACTTTGGTTACAGCAATGGAAACGGGTAAAACTTCCCATCTCTGGGAGAACGTCATTGGCGAGCACAGGCTTTAAAAAGGCCCACCTCTCCCCTCCCTTGATGAGTGCCAGCCATCTGCAGACACTGGCCTGGCTCACAGGACAGAAGGCACCCAGCACCTGGCACCCAGTTCCTCAGAAAGAGACTCTAGAGGGAAGAGAATCAGACTCTTCCAGTCAACAGTCCCCACCCCAAGGCTCGGGTGCTCTCACTGGAGAGCTCTGAGACCCCGGCTTACACACAATCAGAAAACACCCGGCAGTGGGCGGCTTCCAAGAAGGCTCCTGGCACATTTAAAACAGCCACGAACCCCTGCCAAACCCCAGGCCCAGACTCCAAGTGTTTACACGGCTGGATTTAGAACTCTGAAAATAAAACCATTGATTTGGACTTCTCAAAACCAATACCCTGGACTGGACGGGGAAAAAAACCATGAGCAGAGGCAAAAAAACACAATGACCTCACCCAAAGATACAGTGAGAGCAACGCACCCACCCTGAGCTGACCCGGGTCCAGTGCATGGGGAGGCCTTGTCTCTTTCAGAGGAGCCCCAGCATCTTGCTGCCCCCAAGCACGTCTCCTGGGCCAGCAGGATCACGTCAGTCTCAGGTCTGCCTGCAAAGACTGCAAGTGTTCACCCTTCCCATCCAGGGACTAAGAATAAACTGCACCCTGGGACTTCCATGGCCGCTCAGTGGTGACAGCTCTGAGCTTCCGCTGCAGGGAGCGCGAGTTTGATCCCTGGTCGGGGAACAGGGATCCCACAAACTGTGTCAGGCAGCAAAAAAAATTTAACCAAAAAAAATTAGAATAAACTGTGTCCCTTCCTGGTTATCACTTTTTTCTTTTAAACTAAAACGTGAGGAACGTGCTGAAAAGTTCCAAATGCAAAGCATCGAATGTTCCGGTTGGAGCTTTGAAATTAAATGTAAGCTACAGAGCCAGGCCTGCAGGTGGGGCGGCGTGGGGGGGCGGGGTGGGTTGGGAAGGGATGTGGTGCCTGTGGCCACCACCGTCTCAGAAGCCTACTGGGCCAGACCTTTAAAAGAAGGTTCAGTTCAGTTCAGTCACGTCCGACTCTTTGCGACCCCATGGACTGCAGCACTCCAAGCTTCCCTGTCCATCACCAACTCCTGGAGCTTGCTCAAACTCATGTCCATGGAATCAGTGGTGCCATCCAACCATCTCATCCTCTGTCATCCTCTTCTCCTCCCGCCTTCAATCTTTCCCAGCATCAAGGTCTTTTCTAATGAGTCAGTTCTTCACATCAGGTAGCCAAAAAGTATTGGAGTTTCAGCTTTAGGATCAGTCCTTCCAATGACTATTCAGGACTGATTTCCTTTAGGTTTGACTGGTTTGATCTCCTTGCAGTCCAAGGGACTCTTCAAGAGTCTTCTCTAACACCACAGTTTAAAAGCATCAATTCTTCCATGCTCAGCTTTCTTTATGGTCCAACTCTCACATCCATACACGACTATTGGAAAAATCATTGGTTTGACTAGACTTTTTTTAACTTAAAAGAAGGTGTTTTCACCTTTAAAAGGGGTTGGTGGGGTGGGGTGGGGTGGGGCAGGGTCAAAGTCCCTGTAGCTCTAACTTTCCAGGGCCCTTTGTTTCAGAAATCTGTACTTAAGCCCTCTGAGCAGTAATAGTGAAGCCACTGCACTGACTCCAGGCACTGGTGCATTTACTATTGTCTCACTTTCATTATTATTAAAAAGCAAGAGACATTACTTTGCCAACAAAAGTCCATATAGTCAAAGCTACGGTTTTTCCAGTAGTCATTTACAGATGCAAGAGTTGGACCATAAAGAAGGCTGAGTGCTGAAGAATTGATGCTTTCAAACTGTTGCACTGGAGAAGACTCTTGCGAGTCTCTTGGACTGCAAGGAGATCCAACCAGTCCATCCTAAAGGAGATCAACCCTGAATATTCACTGGAAGGATTGCTGCTGAAGCTCCAATACTTTGGATACCTGATGCAAAGAGCTGACTCCTTGGAAAAGATCCTGATGCTGGGAAAGAATGAAGGCGGGAGGAGAAGGGGATGACAGAGGATGAGATGGTTGGATGGCATCACTGACTCAATGGACATGAGTTTGAGCAAACTCTGGGAGATGGTGAAGGACAGGGAGGCCTGGTGTGCTGCAGTCTATGGGGTCGCAAAGAGTCAGACACGACTTAGTGACTGAACAATAACACTTTTATCAAACATCTGCAGCTGTTAGATAAACTTACTATCAGATAAATTCAGTCCAGGGAAAAAATAGTAAATAAAAGAAATATTTTTAAAACCACTGCCAACACCACAAAACATTCCCAAGTGCTTAATACAGCCTGGAAAGCAAACCAGCCCGCCCGAGTGCACCGGTAGCCTCGGGTTCAAAGCCCAGCTCACTGCCCACCTGCCTGGACAGCATTGGCCTCAGCCCTGCCAACCAAGACTCCACAGGTGTGAACACACACATACACAGCACACAGACTCGCACGTCAACCTACCCCCGTTCCAGCTCCGAAAGCCAGAAATCACAGGGGAATCCAGGGAAACCGTCTTGATCTTTTTATGATGGATTTTGGTTCAGGAAGATGCCCCAGAGAAGGAATGGCGCCTACTCCAGTGTTCTCGCCTGGAGAATTCCATGGACAGAGGAGCCTGGGGGGCTACAGTCCATGGGGTCACGAAGAGTCGGACACAACTAAGTGACTAACACTTTCAACTCTGAGATGCAGGAGGCAAGGTAGGGCACATCCCTGTTAAGAGACCGACAGCTTGAGGCCCATCAGAAAGTACACCTTCAAAATAAATGACAATAAAAAGGAGGGTGGGCAGTAGAACAAAGACCCGAGACCACAGGAATCTGCCCAGGCCAGAGACCACCACCCCACACTGTCCCATCCCTGTGGCTCGCAGACCTGCACACGCTCTGCCTGACCCTCTCAGTGTGGTCCCCAAGTGTGTGGTTCCCGGGGCTGCACGGAGACACTGCTGTCATTAAACCCTGCCTGTTAATGAGGACGCTCGATGCTGTGTCAGGGTCTAAGCGCCTAAGACGACGAGACGCTCGGGCCCTGCCACCCGAGGGGCTGCACAGCGACAGGGAGCACAAAGCAGCCTAAGTCTTCCCACCACCCGCCTTCCAGCCCCCGAGCCCCCAGACCACCTCTGTGCAGCAGGGAAGGAAGATGGAGAAAAGGTCATCGGCGCAGCAGCTACGTTGGAGCCTGGGCGCCCCTGACTGATGGGGGCTCGGGCACCCTTCCCAATCTCCCCATCCATCACCACAGACAGCTTCACAGACCTCTCTCCACGGATAACCCATCGGTCCTATTGATCTGCGGTTGCTGGAATCAATGAATCAACAAAAGCAGAGCACTCCCAACAGCCCAGCCTGGAAAACATCAAGCAGGTGTGGTGGCTGCTAATTGCCTTATTGTGACACAGCAAAAACAGTTTAAAAACAAGCATCATTGGCCTGGTCCTCAACTAGCAGAGTTTAACGGCAGGAGCTCCCAGGACAGGCAGGGGATGCGGGATGGCCCCGTGGCCCACTCGGTGGTCCCAAGCGCCCACAGCTCGGTCCCTCCACTGTACGATGCTGGGCACCGCTGGGCAGCCCCGCCCCTTGAAATAAACCACAGTTTCTATTTCAGCCGCGGCGACCCCGGGCCAAGCCGTAACAGGCACGAGCCAGCAGGCACAAGCAGGACAAAATTCCGATTCACTGGAAATGGCACAACAGACTCTCGAAGAGCCCGGGGTGTGAGTGGTGCAAGCTGATCTTTCTTCTGAACGTGGCCTGCACCTGCAGGGCACGCTGAGGACCCAGGGAGAGGCAGAAAGTTTCAGAAGTGTGTTATGAGGCAGAGGGGCTGGCGATGCGAAAGGCAACTGAGCTGTGGGCCCCCCGCCCCGACTCTGAGACCCGGGGAATGAAGGGACACGGCCGGGACAGGCAAAATGCTCCCCCCACACCCAGGACCCCCCCAAAGGTATGCTGAGACCTGACACCTCACTCACGGACACTTCGACTGGCCACAGGCCCCGAAGACGGAGCACAGTCCGCACCTGACTGTCCCAGCGCAGAGACCAGAGGAGAAATCCAGGGAACAGCCTTCCACAACAGAGCCTAAACTCCTGGGGACGGGCGCTTCCCCTCAACAGAGATGCTTGGCGCTGAAATCCTGCCCTCCCTCAAGTCTGCTCAGATAAGCCTCGGCTGTGTCCTGTGAAGCAAGAGGGCATTCCTGTTTAGTTTGGAAACGGAAGAATTGAAAAGCTGACAGGTCATCTAAACAAACAAGCTGCCTTTCAAAGGCTGGTCACCAGTATAAAGGGCTTTTATCTGCAAGTTTTATCAAGTGGCAACGGACATGCACCAGGAACATCTAAGTCTGGAAATTCACCTGAAATGGATTGTCAGCCGGTATCTAAGATGAAGGACCCTTCTAGGATTTACCAGGCATTATATGCACAAATCATATTATCACCCCAAAGGCAGACCTGCTACAAATAAAAGTCAGGCTTCAGAGGTGGCTGGAGGTAATTTCTGGGCATAAAAGGTGTTGGTTAACACCTGCCACCCAGGAAGCCTAGACTGAAAGCCTGACTTGGCCTGATGGAACCTGAGGCCTTAATCTCCTTCCCAGAGATCGATAACTCTCTAAAGACTCGGAAGAAAAGGAAAATGCCACAAAAATCTCCTGCAGTGTGGAAAACTCATGCCTCAGGAATGCAGATCTGTTCAATACCAACTAACTGGGCTTTCCAGGTGCCACCGTGGTAAAGAGTCTGCCTGCCAGTGCAGGAGCTGTTAGAGACATGGGTTCAATCCCTGGGTTGGGAAGATCCCCGGGAGTAGCAAGTGGCAACCCACTCCAGTATCCTTGCCTGGAGAATTCCATGGACAGAGGAGCCTGGCGGGCTACAGTCCATGGGGTCACAGAGAGTCGGACACGACTGAGTGACTGAGAACACACACACACCCCTGGATTCTTCAGCTGAGAATGGCAGGCACTTTCAGAGCTGGGGCCCTCCCCTTCCTGGCTTCCCTGGACAGAGGCTGCTACAGCCCCCACCCAGCTGACCTTTAACCTGCAGGTGTGAGAAGCAACCCCATATGTAATAATGTCATGAGATTCATCAGGATGGAGTGGATGGGGAAATGGGGAAGGAGGTTATACAAAAAGCTTTCCTCTGAACCAGAATTTGGAAGTGGCCTTTGAATCTGTCGGTCAGTGGCTGTGTCCAAACCTCCCCCAGGTGTTGTAGGCAAGTACCCTCTGCAGGGGCGGGGGAGGAAGTGAGCAGAAAGGCTCAGCATAGGTAACTCTCAACCCCAGCTTCCTGGCCTACCAAGTAAAGTACTCGTGAATTTTAAATTTTTAACTAACTTAAATACTAAGTATCAAATGTATTATTTTATGAGTTAGAAAATGTTATATATATGTATACTGTATGAACTGTAAATAAAGTTAATATTAAATACTAATCAAAATTTAAACATATGTATTTCAGAGCAATAAAAGAGGCAAGTACCTTTGGAAGAAAAAAAAAGTCAGTGGAACCTAAATTGTGACCTCTTTCCAAGGGGTCATTATTTTTACCCATTTCACCTTAAACAGAAGAAATGAATCTTTCACTGTAAAGGAAAGTACGACTTCTCACACACACAGCACCCCACTCGCCCCGGTTACTGGCCAGGGAATCAGCAGCTCGGGGCAGCACACACACCCTCACCCCCAGCCCGGAGCTGCCATCAGCCCCTACGTTCCAGGAACATAGGAAACCGAGGCACAGAGAGGCTACAGAACGTGCCCGAGGACGCACATCCAGAAAAACAGCAACGCCAGGCGCCCAGCGCCAGCAGCCCCGTCCCCGGCCGACAAGCCGCACGGGCTCCGGGACCGGCTCGAAAGGGCTTCACAACGAGCCCCCTAGCGCTCCACGAGAACAGAAGGAAACACCACACAGCAGCCTCGCGGGGTAAAACGTGCTCATCATCAGAGCCTCTGCCAGGCACGACGTGATGTGTTGTGGGTGGGACACAACTCACCTCCCGGATAGTCTCATGCTGATTCATCTGTGAATGATCTACTCCGAAAGGTCAATACCACCCCACCGGAGTCCTCGGATCGTGGAAGGCAGGGTGAGGACACAGCGCTCGGAGCAGCTCTTGGAAATAAACACGTTTGGCTCGTATCAGGAATGACATGGATCCATGTGCTGCAGATGGAGCTAACTCTTCCAGTTACACAGATGTGGGGGGGAGAAGCCAGAGGAGGAAAAAAGACCACTCTGATCTCCCCACTTATAAACTGAAGGTACAACAGTCAACAACTTAAAAAGAAGCAGTTAAAATGAAGATCATCAGAAAACACAGGATGAACCAGTGGAAACAAAATACAAGGTTGATTCATACTCGTAGTTTTGACAATGCATTTGCCCCACTTGGGCAAAGTTACATGTCAGAGCAACCACACATCCAAGCATATCCACATATGTAATATGTTCTATTTTGGGGTCTTTTGCAAAAAAAACAAAAAACACATTACAAGCAATTATTCTAAAGCAAAGTTGCTAGGCCACATAGTTTAGGACTTTTTTTCCCACACTCATTCTGACCTTCTTGAGAAGGAGAAGGTGATGACAGAGGATGAGATGGTTGGATGGCATCAGCGACTCGATGGACATGAGTTAGAGCAAGCTCTGGGAGATGGTAAAGGACAGGGGAAGCCTGGCGTGCTGCAAGTCCATGGGGTCGCAAAGAGTCGGACACGACTGAGCGACTGAACAAGGACAACCACTGGCCTTCCTGAGAATCAGTCACCGGGACTCTAAACAGCAACTTAAATCAACAAGGCAGCTGGACCTCAGGGCAGTGAAATGACTTCTCAGGGCGCCTTGAGCCTAAGTTTGCAGCCAAGACCAAACCGATTCCACTGACTCCAAAAGCTGCACCCGCTCCATGTGGCAAGGTTTCCCGCGATAAACAGAACATTCCTTCCTGCCACCATCATCATGTAACTCACATACCTGAAATCAGTTCAAGGCAAGAACGCTAAGAGAAAGCAAAGAAAGGAAGAAGCAAGGGGTGTAGGAGAATCAGATTAAGGTCACGCTGGGACAGCACCCACCACCTTGAAGCCAGGAGGACAAAGGACATCGGGATCACAGGGGGGTCTCGATGGCCCAACAGGAGCCCAGGAAGCACAGCCAAGCCACTGGAGCAGCTGCCACCCGTGGGAGTGGCCTTTGGGGGGCAAGGCGGGGGGGGGGGGGAACCAGACTTCCTTCTAGGTCTGAGGTCGCTGCTGCTGAGCTGTGCTCGGCTGTGTCCGACTCTTTGTGACGCTTTGGACTGCAGTCCTCCGGGCTCCTCTGTCCATGGGGTTTCCCAGGCAAGAATACAGGAGTGGGTTGCCGTGCCCTCCTCCAGGGGATCTTCCCAACCTAGGGATCAAACCCAGGTCTCCTACATTGCGGGCAGATTCTTTACCATCTGAGCTACCAGGGAAGCTCAAGGCCACCACTTCCAAGCCCCCAGACAATTAACACAGCGCCCTTCCAACACCCCCTGACTCTGCTGTGTGTGGAAGCCTCCAGGGACCGGGAACAAGCTGTGTAAAGAGGCAGCCCACTCCAAGTGTGAGGGCTGGCTTGTGAGAAGTGCCTTCCGAGACCTGAGTCAACCTTTCCCTAACGCATCTCATTCATGTCTGCTTCTCAAAAACAGAGACAAGTCTCCAGGCTCCTGGGTTTCCCTTCCAAATTAAAAATCCCCCAGTGTCTTTGAATGAACTGGGCTTCCACAGTCTCCCGAGAACCAGATTAGGAAAGCAGATTAGGCATCTCCTTTTAAATGCAAGGCAGGTCAGGTTCAAGGATGATTGGGACTCTAGTCTGGGACCTAAAATAACCGGAAGAACAAGATATCTGAGTATCCAGGCACTAAGGCTGAGCTGTGGGCACCACCGAGACAGAGACTGCCTTGCGGGGTCCACCACTCCACCAGTGACCTGGCCAGGGACTGAGGCTACAGGAAAGCAGGTTGCAAGTGTAAAATCCTGTCACACATCTCTCACAGACGGACTTTCCCATTGTTTTAAAGCCCTTGCGAATTGGAAGAGGAAGGTCCCAGCTGGATAAACACCCACCATCCCCCAGGTCCACCCGCTGACCAAGTGGTGTCTGGGTAACTCTGGTCCGAGGACGAGAGGGCAGGGACTGCATCAGAGGCTGGCGGCACTGTGTGCAGGGTCCGTCCTCGCAACGACAGGCACAGAGGGCGAGAGCGGGCACAAGATGCCCTCTGACGAGCATCTCAAACAGGTGAACGTCCACGCACGTGAACGGGACTCCCGATGGCACCTGAACACAGCCCACGGAGTAAAGGGAGCGGCCCTTCAGGTCGATCAAATGACTAAGTCAGGCAAAACCTCGCACCTGACGATCGCACCAGAAGCAAATTCGGTACTTCTGAGAATTCTCAACAAAGGCTGGGAAGAAAGGGACCCTCTTTCTCCCTTTCCCTCCCACCAGCTGAAGTGGGCCTCTTCAGATTATCTTCATTGGTCAGATAAGGAGAAGCCAAATAACTGCTTCCCAAGCCTCTGGCTGGTACACCCTGGTACTGAAGGAGTGATGGGACGCCCATCCTCCAGTCCACAAAGCTCACTTCTTTTGTAAGCTTTCTGAACCTTCAGATCCAGGAGGGATGTCAGAATTGAAAAACCAAGGCAAAAAAAAAAAAAAAAGAAATCAACAAGAAGAGATGAGAAAACAAAAGGTCAGGACACATCTTTGAATTAAAGCCAGGCAAACGAACAGATGTGTGCTAACACTTTTTAAACTCTACAAGCATATACGGTTTTGTCTTAGACAAAGTATTAACAAGAGAAAAAAGAACAAATGTGATAGCCAAGCCCAGTGGAAATGTATGAGAAAGAGAAAGTCTCAGACGGTAACCTACAAACAAGTAAGTATCACTGCCGCACTACACTAATGTGAGCTGAATAAAACCTAGACCGAAACGATGTTGGGCAGATGGCACTTTCTCTCAAAATGATGCAAAGACAATAATCGCCCTTCTTTGTGCTAATCTGTTGACCTTAATACCAATTCTGTTCATCACCTGGGGATATAACTGCAGCTGCACATACTTTATCTCAATTGATGCCCTAAATAAATAAAACCTCTTTTTCATTATTTTCCTCACTGTGTCACCATTTTAAATGAATATAATTTTTCACATAATTACAGAAAAAGAATAACAATAGCCTAAAAGCAATTTCCCATCATAAACAAAAAAACTCATGCCAAAAAAGTAAAAAAAGATAAATAAACCTCCTGGAAGCCAAAACATTCTTTTTAATGCCTGACGATAGCATTAGTCATACAGATCTGGGAAACAGGAATCATTTTTTTTAAAGGAATTAATTATAGAAATCTCAACCAACTTGCTGATCAAGAATCTCCTCTTTTCTACCTGGTAAACTCCTACTGATCCTGCAAGACCCAAATCACTTTATCCCTCTGGGAGGCCTTCATTCACTCCATCCCCTCTTTATGGACATTTACTGCCGTTTTTTGTGTCCTCTGGTCATTTCATTAGTTCTTCCCACGAACACTTATTACAAGTCTATGTGCCAAGTCCAATGCACTTCATTCTGCAAAAGGAAAGGGAATAGGACACCCAGAAGGGGCTCACTGGGCATTAGACCTGGCAGATTAGACCTTCTGACACACTAGGATTAGTGTTTAGACAGTAAAGAATCTGCCTGCAATGCAGGAGACCCAGCTTCAATCCCTGGGTTGGAAAGATCCCCTGGAGGAGGGAATGGCAACCCACTCCAGTGTTCATGCCTGGAGAATCCCATGGACAGAGGAGCCTGGTGGGCTACAGTCCACGGGGTCGCAAAGAGTTGGACATGACTGAGTGACTAACACTTTTTCACACTTTTCAATAATCAGAACTTACTGTAACATGTTAGGGTCAGTGCTCCAGTGGAGGTCTGCTATATAGAGAAATATAGTCATAACTTTCCCAAAGTACCCATGAAGCTGTGGTTCACAGGATTCACCATCTTCCCCAACAGGCTACGGACCTTGGAAGTCAGAACTGTGTCCTAGTAAGCCCCGGCTCTCAGCAGAGCACATGATAGAAACTCAAATGCCTCTTAATGCAATAGAACAAGAAAACAACCAGAAATACAAAGTGGTACCAGTGCTTTATAGTTGGGTCTTATACTTCCAAACGTTTTTAACTGTATAACCAACCAGACGGCTGCACTGGGCCCATGTAAAAACTGGAGGATTCTTCAGCAGAGGCACTTTTGAACATTCCTTTGGTGACAGGATATTCCAAGCCCAGGGTGACATCAAGAAAGATGCTGACAGGTGACTAGGCTGAAACGTGGGCTCCAACTAGAGAAAATTAACATGGCAAGACACAGCCCAGACCTCCGGTGCGCACGGAGCATCTCTAGCTGCCCAGTGAGGCTCTGCCTGCGCCCCAGGTGGGCTGTTCCGTCTCCAGGAAAATGAGTTGTCAACCTTATAATTAAAACAATGGAGATTTTCTTAAATGGCTACCTGGAATCATTAACTTTTTTTTTCCAAAAAAAAAGTGAATTCTAAAACATTGAGTATGTAATTAGTTCAAAATGTCTCAAACAAGAAACTTCTAGTGACATTCTTTCTTTAAAGCCCTGAATGTCCTTCTCAGCAACAAATCAAGTTTAAAAATGTAGCATGGAAACACATACATCACCATACTGAAACAGACAGCCAGTGGGAATTCGCTGTATGATGCAGGGAGCTCAAATCAGATGCTCTGTGACAACCTAGAGGGAAGGGAGGGGGAGGGGGGTGTGAGGGAGGTTCAGAGGGGAGGGGACAGGTGTACACCTATGGCTGATTCATGGCTGATGTACGGCAGACACCAACACCACACTGTCAAGCAGTTATTCTCCAATTAAAACTAAATTTTGAAAACATACCCAAAAAAATGTATCAAGTTATTTTAGTCATTTCATTTCACTGTTGCTTCACCTCTCCACTGAAGGGTTGTTCTTAAAAAAAAAAAAAAAAACTATAAAACAGTCTCTCTGCCTACACAAATTGAATGATGCAAATCAAGAGAATCAAAAATTAAACAGCAAAGCCACTCATCAAAACGTGTTGTCAAAAATCAGTTGTAAATGACCAATTTAAAGAGCTAATCTCAGTCCGGGCTATCAATGAATCACTTTATTGCTGTAATCAATCCTCCCAGACAGCAACAGAATATGCTGAAAACACGTGTGGCCCTGGCCTGGCATTGCCCACAGATGGTCCCAAAGAGTATCTGCAGGCCTGCCAGGCCAGTGCCAGCGAGTGACACCCTACAGCCTAATGAATCATTCATCATTTGATCTTCCTTTGTATTAAATTATACCGGTGTTAACAGACTCCGCCCCGTTACATGCATATCAAGTAACAGGAAACTGCCCTTGATCTGACATAAGGCCTCTTGGAAACATGCTTTATTGTTGTTGTCGGGGTTCAGTCCTCCGTCGTCCCCGATTCTTTGCAACCCCATGGACTGTAGCCCACCAGGCTCCTCAGTCTATGGGATTCTCCAGGTAAGAATACCAGAGTGGTTGTCATTTCTTCTTCCAGGGGATCTTCCTGACCCAGGTGTTGAACCCGTATCTCCTGTGGTTCCTGCATTGGCAGGCAGGCTCTTTACCACTGAGCCACCAGGGAAGCCCCTGAAACATCCCAGGACTTCCTAACAGTTAGGAATCTGAGGACAACAGCCCTGGAACCCAGGGAGGCAACAGATACACATCACTGGGGAGAAACGGGAAGAGCCTCCTCAATGGACAAAACCATTAGGGATTAAAAACTATGAGAAATCATCCCATAACAGTACGAGCTTTTAATCTTTAACCCTCAGTTCAGTTCAGTCGCTCAGTCGTGTCTGACTCTTTGCGGACCTCATGGACTGCAGCACACCAGGCTTCCCTGTCCATCACCAACTCCTGGAGCTTGCTCAAACTCAAAAATCTTTAACCCTAAAGCCTTGAATTAAGGTTATAAGAAATCCATAGCAATGTGATGTGTGAACCTGTGTGCATTCTTAAAATAAGACTCTAACCATCTTACAAAGGTACCTGGTCCAAGACTAAGCAAATTAACTGGAAGAGGCCAGTTATATAATAATCAGGTAATCTTTTAAAGTTCCTTTCCAAGATCAATTCAAAAACTTAACAGCTGAACGATTTCCTAGGCAGTCCAGGGGTTAAGACTCAGCATTTCGGATGCAGGGGGCAGGGGTCTGATCCCTGGTCAGAAATGACATGGCCAAATTAAAAAAAATTAACAGCTGAAAGAATGTAACAAAAGGAAAACGTGCCCCAAAGACAAATCTCCTCTAAGGTCCTTCACACTTGAAAGCACGTCAAAGTTTGACACCAAGTGGCTGAGATTTAAAGCTAGTGACTGCTCCTCTTCAAACACATCACATCACGGGTCTGCAGCAGCCTACCTGTGACTCTGAAATCCAGACAGGTCTGAAGACGGAAGCTCGACTCACAAGTGTGTAGCAGCCTCTCAGTGGCAAAGCGTGTCTGTCACTCCGAGCGTGAGCATCTCCAGCTTTGCTGTACTCTGTCCGTGTCTGATTACAGGCTGCTGCCCGGCCTCACAGGCCGTGTTCCGTCACACACACCACTTGACCTTCCTGAAATCCTCATCTTCCAAGCCTGGCAAACCCCCCTGGCTCCGCGCATTAAGGCTCTGTGGACCTTCGCGCTACCGACATTCACAGGGAGACTGAGCCTGGGTTCCGTGGCCTCAGGAAGCTACCCGAGAGAATTTTACCCCAAATTCAAAAGCTCATTTAAACAGCACCTAAATTTTCCATAATCTACATCACAGGAAGCAAGTATGATAAAGTGAGAAGAGCAAAAAGCTGTGGGGCTGCAACTTTTCCTTGGAATTAGACATAGGCCTTACAAAAACCCTGAGAACACTTAACGCTTCAAGCCTATTCACCAAAAGACAGGCGAAGGAAGTAGTACTGCGATTACCTAGAACTGTGAAATAAGGCCCTCGAGTTCTGACTGCATGTCCTCTAACCTAGTTCGTGAACATTCGGTTTTCCCACACAACCCACAATGCTAGAGAGTTACTCTCAGACGGAAGTAATTCCACCCTGAGCAAGAAGAGCCACGGGGACAAAGCAACCAAGTGTGATTTTAATTATTACTATTGCTATTATTTTATATACTGCCCCAGAGAGAAAACAATTCCAGATACACTTCACACCTTTACTATTCCAAATCTACCATCAATCCATTTGACCAGAAAGGAGACACCCCAACCCCAAAGTTTTTAACTTGCCTGGATAGCCACAACGGAGCACTTGCCTCCTAAGTGGTGCGTGGGCCAGCTCCACGCCCCCCACCGCCTTCCCCCTGCCGGAGGTATACTTGTCTGGAACTCAGGCGGCTAATTACTATTTTCTACAAAGACCGTGAGAACAAAGATGCAAGCCTGCTATCAGAGGAAGAACTGCCTGCAGAGCTGAACTTCCACGGAACACAAGTGACGGCAGTGGTAGCTTATTACAAACCAAGGGTCTCAGCTTTCAATGAGTGAAATAACTTGCGTTGTTTTTAGTATTTTAAGGGCATGTGGGAAGCGATCGGAAAATGGTGGGAGTCAGATGCGGTACCTTCTAAAAAAATTCCCAGGCAGGTTGAAACAAAAGGTGTGTGCAGGAAGTTAACTACAGATAACTGCTATACCCTCATTAATCAAAAAGTTCAGATTTCAACACACTGCACATTCGACTGCTTGGTTCTAAACATCTTCTGTCACCTGAGGATGAACCGGAGCGGATGGGAATATGACATCGCCTGTCTTCAGTTTACCTTAAAAAGAACTTCAGTGAAGGCAGTGGTTTCTTTGTGTCGGCTGGTTTTAATACAGGGCTTGGCAGCCAGCTAACCTGTGAAGTCCACTAAGGAGGAACACTGTCTCCAAGGGGTGATGAGTTAGCAGTTGAGAACCTCTAATTAAAAATCCACACTACAGTGCTTCACCCACCTCCATCTCTACTGGCAGCAGAGTTTGGTAATTAGCAGAAAGGACATTACTAATGATTTCTCGGTGGTGGAAAATGCACCCATACAATATTCTCAGACATCACTCACAGCCCTCCCCGTGAAAAGAAGCATGCGACAATCCAGCCATGCCCCTGCCCCCAGCCTCTTCCCTTTAGGGTGCTGCCCAGGCATGCACAGTTTTGCTGTTTCTGGAGAATTCTGACTCCCGAACAAGTACCAGAAGGTCAGTTGATTCTTACAAAAGAGTATTACATCTGCTCCAGAACCTTCTCTGCAAGCCCTCTGGCAAAGCAGAGAACTGAGATTTCAGAATAGGTTGTGGGGCTGTGGTTTTCCTGCCTGAATGCTAGCACACATTCTCAGGAAACAGAGCTGGGGCACAGAGGCGCTCTCACTACCTGACACCACTTGGCAGGGAGACCGTGGGCAGAGACACAGCTCTGACCACTGGAGTGAACCCTCTTAACCAGCAGGGCAATAGGTGAAAGCTGCCGGATGAGCAAGGCCACATAGCAGCATTCACAGACGGTGGCGTCTGCAGAGACCAGGCTTGGGACGCAGGAAGAAATTAACCAGGAGGAAGAAATTAACCAGAAGGAAGCCGCCTCTCCCCGCCAGGCAGCATCACCTGCGTGGTGGCTTCAGGGGCCAAGTCGGGGTCCCTGGGGCAGCCCACAGGTATCACAGGCGGCAGGCGCGCAGTGCAGCCCGAGCTCATGCAGAAAGAAGGCTGCGCCAGCAACTGCGGGAGAAAGACACCACTGGGCAAGGTGAGGTCTCCGTAGACAGACTCAAAGTGGCCTCAGTGACTGGCCCTGAGGGGCACCAGCACACGCAGCCAGGAGCAGGGGCAGTCAAGAACTCCCAGGCCCGCAGGACTGGGGGAAAATGAAAACAGAAAGACCGCAGTACCGGAGTCCACTCCCTGCCCGGCCACCTGCCGGCCAGTGACCCGGGAGGGTCGGGCCCTGATCCCTCCCGACCGAGCCCCGGAGTGTTCTACCAGGCAGGCCCCTGCGGAGACCCCCGCCGGTACCCCGACTCTTCCCCTCCCGGGCCGCGCTGCCCACCTCTGCGCGGGGACCCGTCGATGCTCTCTGCGCTGGACGAGTGCGTGTCGGCCGGGGCCCGCCGCAGGCTGCTGAAGTAGCCGCGCGACCGCGAGGCGCCGCTCCGCGGGGAGGGCACGCCACCCGGCGCGCCGTCCCTGCGCGCGAAGATGCCGCTGAAGAAGCGCAGCAGCCGGTGCTCCGACGCCGCTCCGGAGCCCGCGGCCGCTGCCGCCGCCCGCGCGCGCTCCAGCCGCTGCAGGTCGCTGTTGTCCAGCGTGCGGTTCTTGCTTTTGCTGCGCTCCCAGCGCTCCAGGTCCGAGAGCGCATCGTTCTTGCTGAGCACCTCACCCACGTCCAGGGTGTTGCGCTTTTCCAAGGCAGGCTGCCCGGGGGCCGCGGGCTCCGGGGCGGCCCCGGGGTCGGCCACCTCCTCCCCGCCCGGCGCCCAGGCCAGGCTCCCGGAGCTGCTGTGGCGCCTCCCGCGGCCCAGGGCCCGACCCCGCGGCGCTTCGGGCCGGCTCCAGTGCCTGAAGCTGAGGCTCCGCCGCAGGGGCGCGGCCCAGGCCCCCTCCACGTCCGGGCTGCCTGGCGCGGGTGAGCTCGACTCCTCCTCCTCCTCCATAGCCCGGGGCCTGCCGGTCTGGTCCTCGGGCTCCGGGCCGCGTGCGCAAGACCGGAGCCGTCCGAGTTCCAGCTGCCCGGTGCTGCGGGTGCGGAAGGTGCGGAAGTCCCAGGCGCGCGGCGGCCGGCGGTCCTCCGGATCCTCAGCGTCCGCCGCCTCCTCCACGAGCCGCCCGGGCGCGTCCGGGGAGCGCGCGGGCCGGGGCCTCCGAGTCGGACGCGGGTCGGGGCCGCTGGGGCCCGGCGCGCCCAGCAGCTCCTTTCTGACCATGGTCACAGAGATGCGGTAGACGGTCTTCCTGGGGGGCGGCCCGCGCGGCATCGCGTCCGCGGGCGGAGACGCGGGCTCGCCGCTGCCGTCCAGCAGGTACATGTCGCCCCGGGCCGCGGCCGCCCGCCAGGGCTCCGCCGCATCCAGCGCGCCGCGGGCCACCGGGCCGCGCCGGTCGGGGCCCGGCGGGGAGGGCGGGCGCGCCCGGAGAGGGTCCACGCCCCCCGCTCTCCGCGAGGGGGGGGCGCGCTCAGGCTGCGGGAACGGTGCCCCTGGCGCCCGCCAGCCCCTGCGCCGCGCGGCCCGAGTGCGGGGGTCCGGGCCCGGGACGCCGAGCCATGGGCTGGCGGGACCCGGCGGGCGATCAGGCGCGGGGCCGGGCTCGCCGGCAGGTGCGGTCGCGGCGCGCGGGGCCCGGGGCGGGCGACGGCGCCCGCGGCTTCATTGTCTACGGCGCGGGGCCCGCTAGCATCCTCCGGCCTTGTCCACACAGTCCGTAGCCTCCGCCACTCCCTGGGTTCGGGACGCGCGGGCAGCTGCGCGGGCCGCGGGCGAGGGGCGGTGGTTTAAAATGGAAATACGCGCCGGGGCGGGGCAGGCGGGGGGGGCCCCGACCAGCAGGGACCGCGGGCCGCGCGCCCAGCCCGGCCGCCGAGTGCCGGGAGCGCGGCGGCGGCGGGCGCGCGGATCGGCGGCCGGGCCCAAGCGCCGGGGTGGATCGCCGCCGCGCGGACCGGAGCCTGGGGTCGGGGGCCGCAGATGAGTAGGGGAGGGGGCGGTGAGGGCTTGTTTTGCACAAGAGAACAAAATATGAGGCTTCTGTCACCTCCTGAGGGTTTTTACGAAGACCCTGTCCTCATCAAGGTGCTTTAAAGAAGATACGACTCAAGAGGCTTGTTTTAAAAAACAAAGTATCTTAGGTACTGGTGCTAACTTTACAAAGGGGCAAAAATGCATTCCTTAGTAAGAGCCCAGGAAGGCAGCATCAGGCAGGAGAGGGGAGTGCGGGTCACACCAGAGCCCTCCAAACAAGGGACCTGCAGTTTCACTCCTAATTAATATTTTGGAGTATTTTCCCAAAGCGGAGGGAAACCTCTTGACGGCCAGGCATTTGCTGTCTGGGCTAAGAGGCAAGAGAACACAGGGAGGAAGAGGAGAGGAAAGAAGGCTGGCCTGTCCCAGCCCTGCCAGCTCAGGGATCCGTTTTCAGTTTTTACACCTGTTACGTAGGGCTGGACAAGGGAACAAGCAAAAAACCCAGCACCTAAACTCTGAGCATTCTTCTGAGGACTGGATTAGCTGAGACGTGCGTGCAGGCATTCTGCGTAAGCACTAAGTATTTGCCTTTAATATCTAATGTTGGTTTCTCTGCCATCTTTTCCCCACCAGCTACTTCTTGGCTCTCTAGATACTGGTTCTCCGTATTATCCAACGCTGCACAATATTCAATGGACTTGATCCACGTATTAGTTCTTCGTGATGTGCTGAACATAGATCTCTCCAGTTTGCTTGTTTAAAAGTTTCAGAAAGAAGATGTCTCATCAAACTGGATGCCCTTCTACAGCCTTCTCCAGGCCGGGAACTGCCCAGACTGCAGAGAGGTGGTTTCTAGGAAAAGTGCTAGAGGCCAGGCCAGGTGTGACCATGGGATTAGACAGCTGTTTGCAAATGCTGATTTCCCTTCTTTAATCCCTTAAATAATTACAGGGCATCTATTGTGTTTATGGCATGGAATTTGCTATAAAGATGAATCGAGGTCTCTTACAAAGGAGGTTATAACCTAGGAAATCTGAATTTTAACTCAGTGGAATGAGATATTTGGACTTGATGAGATAAAAGTTAGTTGAGTTTATTTTTTAAAAGATACTTTATGGCATAGAGGACTTTAAAGGCAGTGAGAATACCCTGTACCCTGAATGATAGATACGTGTCATTACACATTTGTCCAAACCCATAAAATGTGAACCTAGAGACTGTCACACAGAGTAAGTCAGAAAGAGAAAAACAAATTTGGTAAATTAATGCATACACATGAAATCTAGAAAAATGACACCGATGAACCTATTTGCGGGGCAGGAAAAGAGACACATAGAGAACTGACTTGTGGACACACGAGGGGAGGGAGAGAGCGGGACGGATTGAGAGCAGCACTGACACGGGTGCACTGCCGTGTGTGAGACGGCGGCGAGGGGCTGCTGCAGGGGACTCGACCCGGGGGGCCCGTGACCACAGGGGGGCCCCGTGACAACACACAGGGCTCAGCTCGGGGGGCCCCGTGACGACACACAGGGCTCAGCTCGGGGGGCCCGTGACCACAGGGGGCCCCGTGACAACACACAGGGCTCAGCTCGGGGGGCCCGTGACCACAGGGGGCTCCGTGACCACAGGGGGGCCCCGTGACAACATACAGGGCTCAACTAGGGGGGCCCATGACCACAGGGGGCTCCGTGACCACAGGGGGGCCCCGTGACAACACACAGGACTCAACTCAGGGGGCCCCGTGATGACACACAGGGCTCAACTCGGGGGGCCCGTGACCACAGGGGGCCCGTGACCACAGGGGGCCCCGTGACCACAGGGGGGCCCCGTGACAACACAGACGGGTGGGGCGGGGCGAACCCAGATGTAAACTATGGACTTTGGGGAATGATGAAGCATCAGTTCATCAGCTGTAACAAACGTACCGCTCTGGTGGTGGGATGGTGGGATGCTGATGTCAGGGAGGGAGGGGGTGTGTGTGTGTGTGTGTGTGATCACTCTGTCCTGTCAGACTCTTGGCGACCCCATGGACTGTACAAACTTACCACTCTTGTGGGGGGATGGTGGGATGTTGATGGGTGGGAGTGTGTGTGTGTGTGTGTGTGTGTGTGTGTGTGTGTGTGTGTGTGTGTGTGTGTGTGTGTGTGTGTGTGTGTGTGTGTGTGTGTGTGTGTGTGTGTGTGTGTGTGTGTGTGTGTGTGTGTGTGTGTGTGTGTGTGTGTGTGTGTGTGTGTGTGTGTGTGTGTGTGTGTGTGTGTGTGTGTGTGTGTGTGTTAGTCACTCAGCTGTGTCAGACTCTTGGCAGCCCCATGGACTGTAGCCTGCCAGGCATGGGGGTGGAATAAATGGGACATCTCTGTAACCTTTTGTTCAATATTGCTATGAACCAAAAGCTACTCTAAAAAAAGAACTGTTTTTTTAAAAAGTACTTTAAAACACATTTGACCACGCTCAGAGGCTCTACGTGGACACATAATCGCCACCATCATCGACTCAAGCTCCATACCCCTGCCCCTGGCACTCAAGGATTCAGGAGTGGCGCCTCTAACATGTCCTCACTGCGAAGATGGGGCACCCCGGACAGATCAGTCTTGCCGCCTTTGATAAGACCCACGAACCACCAACCTCTACAGCTAGAGCCGGGCAGGAGTCATCTACCAGAACAAGGTTTCTAGAACCCATTGGTCAGGGGAATGTAGAGGCTCAGAGAAGGTGTGTGCTTTTCCTACACAGCTCATCGCTGAGAGCCAAACCGGTGAACTCACCGCCCGTGCCCACTTCCATGCTTCAGTGGCATTTATTTTGTTAGCTTTCTGCTTTGTGGACATGAGAGAGAGAAATGGCGACTATTAACTGAATTTGACACTGAGTGAGTGAGTGAAAGTCGCTCAGTCGTGTCCGACTCTTTGAGACCCCATGGACTATACAGTCCATGGAATTCTCCAGGCCAGAATACTGGAGTGGGTAGCCTTTCCCATCTCCAGGGGATCTTCCCAACCCAGGGATCGAACCCAGGTCTCCCGCATTGCAGGCAGATTCTTTATCAGCTGAGCCACAAGGGAAGCACAAATTTGGCACTAATTGAATACAGATGATACCTCAACATCTCAGCAAGTCTTCATTTACTCATTGCTCCATTTGTTGAATTTATTCATCAAATATATATATATTGAGTATCCACTGTGGCACTCCACAGTGAGGAGGCAAGGTCTATGACCTCCAGAATTCACAAACCCGTGAAAAATGCTGCAGTTCTCAAGGCCAAGTGATGGAACAGACAAAGACAGGAGGCTGAAAGGATGGTACAGGTACCCTGTAATGGACAAGCACCCAAAGAGAGAGCTAAAGCCTCCAATCTTACAGCTGTCGAGGCCTAAAGGTCCACCAGGTCTGTACACAGAGAAACTAAAACTCAGCAATGCAGAGAGACTGGATCTCTGGTAGGACCAGGATCCAAAACCTGAGCTTAGTCTGGGGTCTGTTCTCACCATGACAACTTCGAAACATTGAGATGAATTTTAACATGAAATCAGCTGGCCCATAATTAAGATATAAACTATATCTTGGTATCTGGGGCATTCATAAGAGTCCAACAGTGGGGGTGGGGGGTGGCCAGTATTTCTTTAGAGCGTGAATACTGTGCAGTTGGGCTTCCCTGGTAGCTCAGCAGTGAAGAATCCACCTGCCAAGGCAGGAGACGTGGGTTTGATCCCTCGGTCAGGGAGATCCCCCAGAGGAGGAAATGGCAACCCACTCCAGTATTCTTGCCTGGGAAATCCCACTGGACAGAGGGGCCTGGTGGGCTCCAGTCCAGGGGATCACACGGAGACAGACACGACTTCGGGACTAAACAGCAAGCAACACTGACCGTTAGGGTCCTTCCAGCCCCTCCGTGATTGTCTCAAATCCAGCCCAGGTTTTGCACTTTGCTGTGGGAGGACGCAGGCTGCAGAGTAGACGGTTCCATTTGATCCACCTTAAACGACACTGAAGGAGGGAGCTGTTTCTGCTCTGGCCGGCGCATGGCATGGCCGGTGCATTCGGTGCATTCACTGTCTTTCGGTGCTTTCGGCCTCACAAGCAGCACCCGTTTTCCGCCCCAATTATAACAATTCCACGTGAGGCCCAGTGGTCTGCACTGGAAAACCTAGGAGAATGGCTTCTCCCTACCGCTCTGGATACATGGGCTCTTCCGAGGCTCAGCCAGAACCTGCCACTCCAGAATTTAAATCCTCTTTCTCACAGCCAGACCTGCCTTTGAAAAATAAAAATAATTATACTACATGTGTTCAGGTGGGCATGGCACTTTTATCTTCCTGTTGCTTTTTAAAGCAGCACCTCTAGGCCAGTACTTCTTGAATTTTTCCAGCCGTGGAGTATATCTGTATCACCATTTTGGGCTTTTAAAAAAAAGAGAGAGAGAGACTGAGGTTGATCTTACTGCCACATCAAAACCAAGCAGCAGGCAAAGCCCTGATACTGCAGAGATGCGGGTGTCAGAGAGGGAAGGACCGCAGAGGGGGGTCCAGGAGAGGTGGCCAGCCCTATCTACGCCCGCAGCCCCCCATTCATCACCCTGGCAGCTGACGTCCCTCTCCCAGCCCCTAGCTGATAAAGGTCCTTCGGCCACCCTCCCGTGCCATTCCGGTCCCGGGCCATCTCTAGCTGCCTACAAATGAAACATCCCTGTGTGAAAACGCTATCTCACAAGCCTTCCTAGAGCTGATCAGCCTTGTTTAAAAGGAAACCCCTGTAGTCCACAGAGCCATCTGCTCCAAGAGCTGCCTTTCCAAATAACAGAACATGCCAGCCAGTCACCACGTTTACAGCATCTTGGCAGAACCCCATCTGGGGCCACAGAAACTGCCCGCCACCCCCCGCTGACCTTGTCCTGGCCTCTGCAGGCCCCCCCCAAGGAGCCAACAAAGAACCCTCCCCGCTGTCACAGGGCCTGTGACGGGCTCTTTTCTCGCAGCAGGCTGACTGACCAATACATACAGGGACACGCATGTTCTCCTGAACAATTCCCTGGCAATCTCTTTCGGCTGGAGACTCAAGTCAGATGGAGGAGAGCAGGAGGAAGACTTTCTACATCTAGGATGCGCTGCAATGCTCAGCCCAAGCCATCACCCTGACGGGACTGACCTCATTAGAGACCCTACTGCCCCTCGTTTTCTAAACTGCAGGTCAAAGTGGGACTTAAGGGAGACCCTTCAGCCACAGAAGGACGAAGCTCGTGCTCAGTCCACAAGGCAAGGACGTTCTGATCCAGCAGAATAAAGACCACAGGGGGCCTCCAGGGACCTTGGCAGCATCTTCCCTCAAGGACCAACGACAGTGCAGTTGCTGCCAGCCTAGTGATGGGACCATGTGACGTGTATGGACGCACAGACATCCAAAGGCCTGTGCTCCTCACAGCTGGATTTTAACAGGAAGCCCCCATGGCGTAACTGCAATGGGCAAGACAACCATGCTCCAGACTTGAGAGTGAGGAACCAGGTCACCACTACTGATCACCACTGAGCCTGGTTTGACCGCAGAAGAAAGCGTTTTCTCAGTCCACTGCCTGTTCGAAGGCATCCTCAGATCTGAGATTCGGGCAGTTCTGCCCACATGGAAGCCAGAGAGCTGGGTGCCCCTGCGGGTGGGCCAGGGCAGAGGAGGGTGGGACAGCCACCTCCGCGGTGTCCCGCCAGCCAGGGTTTCTCCGGGGACCTTCCTGCGGATTCCAGGTGACTGTTGACTGACAAGATGCTGGCAGTCGGCACCACCCTTGCGCAAGGGTGAGCAGAGCGCTCACTTGACTCGCAGAGGAGTTCGCGTTCAAGACGAATCAGGAATGGCCACCCTGACAGTCAGTGGACCAGAAGAAAGTGTTACCTGAGTTAAGAAGAAGGTGGGTAAGAGAAAGGCAGAACACTCATATTTCTACCTGAAACACTCAAGAAAAGGTTTCCAAAAGGGAAGTGGTACGTGGCTTTCATCCAGAGAAGGCTGCATCCACCACGGCGCTCTGGGCATCCCGGGCTGGGTCCTTGTTGGTGGGGACCGTCCTGTGCATCGTACGTACACACACACACACACACACACACACACACACACACACACACACACACACACACACACACACACACACACACACCCGCACCCCCGCAGTTGGCAGATACTGGCAAATGTCTCCTGGGGGCAAAATGCCTCAGGTGGGAAACCACAAGTCCAAAGGCACAGGGCAGACACACTCACATGGAAAGGAGAAGAGGGATTCCCGGTCTTCTTGACTTTTCATTTTACCGTTTTACTCATTCAACCAGTCCCGCTTGCTTCTGTATATAATAAAGAAAAGCTCTAGACAGTCTCTCTATAGAAAGAGAAGCAATTATTTCCAGCAAATCTCTCCCAAAATACAAAGAATAGCAGCAGTTACAGAGGAGGCCACTGTGGGGCCGCCATCTGTGATAGACACATCATCACTTACGATTAGTTTAAATGAATAAGCATCGGGAATGTGATTAAAATGCTAGAAAGGAAAAAACATGAGGTGTCACCTATATTAATTATTTAAAAATCAAAGCAGTGTGGTATTGTGTTTAATCAGAAAATGTCTTAAGCACGATGCTTGAAGGTTTGGACCCAGGAGTGCGTTCCAGCACAGCCCACGTGTGGACAGAGTCCCTGAGGGCACGGGGGATCTCAGCTCCCGCTACAAGCCCCTGCAGAGACTGTGTGTAGACTGGACAGGCCACAGATCCAGGGCAGGAGATGCCTGGTCACACGGTCCCCTCCTGAACTAGCTCAGGGTGCCCATCACTCCATTCTTCGAAAATGGGAACCACTGTTCAAATTACAGCTAGTGAGGGCTGGAAGAGATCTTCAGTCAGTTCAGTTGCTCTGTTGTGTCCAACTCTTTGCTACCCCTTGGACTGCAGCACGCCAGGCTTCCCTGTCCATCACCAACTCCCAGAGCTTACTCAAATCATGTCCATCTAGTTCATGATGCCATCCAACCATCTCATCCTCTGTCGTCCCCTTCTCCTCCCGCCTTATCTTTCCCAGCATCGGGGTCTTTCCCAATGAGTCAGGTCTTCTCATCAGGTGGCCAAAGTATTGGAGTTTCAGCTTCAACATCAGTCCTTCCAATGAACATTCAGGACTGATCTCCTTTAGGATGGACTGGTTGGATCTCCCTGCAGTCCAAGGGACTCTCAAGAGTCTTCTCCAACACCACAGTTCAAAATCATCAATTCTTCAGTGCTCAGCTTTCTTTATAGTCCAACTCTCACATCCATACAAGACTACTGGAAAAACCATAGCTTTGACTAGACGAACCTTTGACCCATTTAACAGATAAAGCAGCTGACTCCACAGGAAGCCACATGCCTGAGGCCACAGCAGAGGAGCAGAGGGCCCTGCACACGGCTGAGACAGGAGCCCCTAAGAAAGGTCTAAAGCGAAGCGGAAACAGCAAGTCCACTTAAGCAGGCCAGTGATGAGCAGCTTTTGATTTCAGAAATATGCCTGTGTCAGGTAGGAGTCAGGGCCTCACTCCCCAATACAGGAATGTGTCAGAAACATCTTCATGGTCTTGCTAAGTGTCAGGCAAAAGAGACTTCAGCTAGACTGAAAGCCAAGCCTATGAACTGTCACTTTATGGAAAGAAATACCAACCCCCGCTGGAGTGACAACCACAGCGGCTCCCGCCCACGGCCGCCGTGGGGCTTGGAGCAAGGATGCTCCCCTTTCTGCCATCCGGCCTCCAGCTCTCTGCGGCGCTTCAGCAGTGGAGTCAGAAGGATTTAATCAGGGGCAACACACAACTGGGCACCTGTCCCTTGAACAGCTGCAAAGCAGCCCTGGAATGTGTGGAGAAAACCCAAGCAACTCCTACAGATTACCTAATCCTCACAGCCTGCGAAGGCAAGAGGGGCCGAGCCCACCTGCTAAAGTTTTCCCCTGCAGGATCCCACAGGAGGACCCCCTCATAATAACATCTGCCTGACGGGGTGGTCCTACAGAAACAGCAAGCAAAACCCCGGCGAGAGTCTGTAGGGACCCTCCTCACAGCCTCTGCAGTGGGAACCAACAGCAGGAACTGGCAAAGACCAGCCACCTGAATGTGTGTGACAACAGCTGGGTGTTTTCCAAGCTGCTCTTTGGACCCACAGACCCCAAAGAGTCATAAAATCCAGAACTCCTGCGAAACTAAAAGTCAAGGATACAAATAATGCCCTGGGAATTACCAGCAAGGTGACAAAGCTCACCTTTATGGAGAAAAGCCTATTTGAACAAGAGTTCTCACGACTGCAGCCCGTGTGGAATCTGGCTGCAGAGATACCTGGAAATCTTTCCTCTGTGCCCAGGGGACGTAAAGGTTTGATATGTATTTCTCTGAATGCTGAAAACAGCATGTTTAAGATGCCTGTTTGAAGCTCAAATCCACCCCCCTACCCCAAATCCGCAGTGTTAGACACGTGATCAGCCTCCTGCCTTTATTAGCCAATGTGTCACCAGCTCCCTGATCCCCAGGCTGGGAGGACAAATGCCCCACAGCGCTGGCAACAGCAGCCACACCCCCTCGGTAGATAACAATGTGCATAAGTGCTCTGGGGACAGGAGAGAAGTGGGTCACCAGGATCAGTTCCGATGGAATAAAACGTCCACAGCTTCGCATCTGCTCGCCACGCCCTGCTCATCAGCACCCAGGCTGCAAAGAGCAGGGGTGAGGGGTTCCTGGCGCAGAAACTAGGGGGGGGCATGCAGAGGGGCGCGGGGGAACAGAGGGCTGGGGGTCTTGGCCCAGATGACTCCAGCAGGCTCTCAGCTTCTTTACCTGGCTATAAAGTTGTGCTAGGCGTGCCTCCTTTAAAAACAATCACCACTCGCCCTGGAACCTTCCATGAAAAGAGATGGACCAAGGCGGGAATGATGAATAAATCAGCCGTGGACAGGCGATCTACAGGACCCAAAATCTTGACTGACTCTCCCCCTCCTGTCGTTTCTGGCCCCCTAGGAGTGCTGTTGAAACGTGAACCTGCCTGGTGATGGACCAGCACAAAACTTTCTAAATTTGGAAAAGGAGGTTCCACCCGCCAGCTCTGGGCACCACGGTGGGTGGATCAAAGGTGGCCTGAAAAGCCTCTATAAACTACAAAGTCCGATAAGCACCGAAGACACGACCAGCTGGCTCGGTGATGAGGGGGGCTCAGAGCGGGGCTTTGGGGACCACACCTGGGTCTCTCTTCCCCTCCACTGCAGGGAGGCAGCCAGGGGAGTCCTCAGTCCACCCAGGTCACCCCCGCCTCTCGCTCCCAGGGGTCTCCTGTCCTTCACTGGCCTCCTGGGCCTCCTCCCACATGGCCACACGCTGAGCTAACGCCATCCTACCATACTGGCCTCGAGCATTCTCTGCCCATAGCCTCCGGCTGGCCATCCTCTCCTGGAATTGCCACCACAGTAGTTAACTCGACACAGCCTCTCCTCCCCCATCCTTCAGACCCTTGAATCCAGCAAAGGCCGAGAGACAACCCGCTGTCTAGACCAGCCACGACCCTGCCAGCCCCTCTGAGACCACCCCTGCCCACGCTCACCCCAACCTCCAGCCGCTGGACTGATGTACCTCACAACGTGTCCCCGGGCCGGCAGCACGTGGCCCTCACCCAACCCTCCACATCTCCAAGAGGCTCTCGTTCAAGTTCAAGTGCAGGGGCCCCAGGCCCAGTGCAGACGATCACACAGTGGGCAGGGTTGGGCACCATGTCCTGCAGCCCTGGGCCCCCACCTGCCTCTCCATGCCAGCGATCAGAGCTGACCACCTCCCTGAGGGCATCAGGCCTCTCAGGAAGCCTGCAGGGCAGTGGTCAGAGCAGCTGGCTCTCCGGCCTCGTGACCACAGCCCTCTCTCGCCCGCTCAGAGTTGGCACGTCCATCACAATCGCATCCTCGCCTCAGGCCAGGCCGGCCCGTGAAACTGCTCAATCATTGCCCACTTAATGGGACACAGAAACAAGAGCCTCTCTTCCGTCTGTCTGCCCTCGGCCTCTCCCAACGTCCCCCCACAAAGGAGGAGTGCCCGCTCCGTCCCCTCTCATCACTGGGGCTGGGCTCAGGTGTCTGTGTCCCTGACCCCACCACACACACATCTGTGCACACCCCTTCAGGGTGTCGGTCACTTGCTCTGACCTGATACTTGCCACATGCCATGGACACAACCACCTCCCCCCAGAAGACCAGGGCCAGCAGCTTTCTCTCTTAAACCCCAGCCTTGATCAGTGCTCTGCTGAAGAAATGCTGCCCAGTGGTTAACGCCATCGATCCAGGGGGCTGAGTCCAGCTGAGTTGGGGGCGGGGGGGACAGCAGGACCCCCATTAGGTCACAAGCACCAGCAGAGGTGAGCTGCCACCTTATGACTTGCCGGGCCCCGCCTTATGACTTGCCGGGCCCCGCCCCCTCTCAGATGCTCGGGTTTACTGGGCCACACAGCAGGGCCGCCCTCGCCCCTTCCGAGTGTATCTAGGAAGTCTCCAGTGGTTTAGAGGGAAAGGCGCAGAGGAGAGGGTGAGTCACGGCTTCCCCTGGCCAGGAGAAGCCTCAGCTGCAGTGGATCTGGGGTGGCTGCCCCCTGAGAAAAGCTGCCCCTCCTTCGGTGGAAAACAGGCAAACATGATGGGGGGCTGGGGAGAGGAGAGATTGCCCAGAGCCTGATTGCCTGGGGTGGGGGGAATCCTTGGGGTCCTGGAGGCAGAAGCTTCATTTTAGGGAGGAGAGAAGGACTGATGTTGAAGCTGAAGCTCCAATCCTTTGGCCACCTGATGCGAAGAACCGACTCATTGGAAAAGACCCTGATGCTGGGAAAGGTTGAAGGCAAAAGGAGAAGGGGGCAACAGAGGATGAGATGGTTGGATGGCATCACCAACTCGATGGACATGAGTCTGAGCAAGCTCTGGGAGTTGGTGATGGACAGGGAGTCCTGGTGTGCTGCAGTCCATGGGGTAGCAGAGTTGGACACAACCGACCGACTGACTGAACTGAACTGTGCCAGTCAGAGGGGAGAAAGTCTGCAACCTGCAGAAAGCTTTCCTTGGAGGTTTCTGGGAAGGTGAAGCTCCCTCCCCACTCACCCCAAGGACCTGACCCTTGGTCACGCCCGCTTTGCAAAATAGGGTGGGAGGGGATTCGCCCAGGAGTTCCCAGCCAGCCCGTGATGGGGGTGGTCGGCGGTTCACTGGATGCTGCAAGCAGGGGCCACCTGCCCAGCCCTGGGCCCTTCCCGCATGCATGCTCTGTGCTCAGTCATGTCTGACTCTTTGCAACCCCCTGGACCGTGGCCCACCAGGCTCCTCTGTCCCTGGGATTCTCCAGGCAAGAATACTGGAGTGGGTTGCCATTTCCTCCTTCAGGGGATCTTCCTGACTCTGGGAGTGAACCACAGCCTCCTGAAAGTCTCCTGCATTGCAGGCAGATGCTTTACCGCTGAGCCACTGGGGAACAGAAGGAAATGCAGGCTGTTGGGCCAGGTGCTTAGAACACCCAGGAAGAAATACAACACCTTAAATAATTCAGAACTCTTTAAAGAGAGGCTACTGATGGGACCTCCCCTAGAGTCTGGCTCCGAGCACCTGGCACTTCTGAATTTCGCAGAAGAGCGGTTCTCATCACTTTTCAAATGGCAAATTCAGGGAAGCCCTGGGAAGCTGCAGTGGGCCCACAGAGATGGCCACTCTGCAAACACTGCCTCCCAGTACCCAACGTGTCCAGGAATCTCCAGGAAACAAGAGCTGTCACTGGAAATTTCTGGGTGCCAAAAAAAAAAAAAAAAGTGACACAAGGCATCAGAATGTTCATTCCATAAGCCTTCTTCTCAGGAAGACTGCTCTCTGGAATTACACGTTCATGTCCGAGGAGATTTAGTACTTGAGGTGGAGATCCAGGAAAGCCACCAGCACCCCACCCCCACCCCACCCCCACCCCCCCACCCCCACCCCCGGCCACCCCCGCCCCCGCCCAGCATTCACAGGCTGTAGTGAAGCCAAGGGATGAACCTGGGCCTGCAGTCGGCTCACACCACTCTCCCCAGGCCTGCGGGGGGTGGGGGGTTGCTAGCCCACCTCCTGCAGCCAGGCCAGAGCGGGTCTCACTCCGTGATGAAGACCGGAGAGCAGTGGTGTGGCCAGTCTTTGTACTGGCTCGCTTACAGACAAGATATAAAAAGGTAATTCACATTGACTGAAGATTTCCAGGACCAAAGCCTCATTGTGGGGATGGGGGGCGGGGGGTCTCCCACCTACTGGAGGTTTAACCCCAGGCTTTAAACCCCAGCACAGCGGGCAGGGTGGGCCGGCCAACCCCCAGCCAGCCCTTCTAGTGTTTCCACCCAGACCCCCAAGAAGCTGGCTCCCCACCACCTTCCTCCTGCAGCCCAGGGCCTCCAGGCTCAGCCAGACCAGCCCTGGGCTCCTCTTCCCAAGAGGACCAAGGCCAACGCTGGAGGAGGGCCGGCCAAGGCCAGGCTCGGTTGGGGGGCCCTTCACAGATGTCAGCACAGTTCATCCCATTTTACCCTCCAAAGCCCCTGTGCCCTGGGTAAGGCTGCTGCTGCTGCTAAGTCACTTCAGTCGTGTCCGACTCTGTGCGACCCCATAGACGGCAGCCCACCAGGCCCCGGTGTGCCTGGGATTCTCCAGGCAAGAACACTCGAGTGGGTTGCCATTTCCGTCTCCAATGCATGAAAAGGAAAAGTGAAAGTGAAGTCACTCAGTTGTGTCTGACTCTTCCCGGCCCCATGGACTGCAGCCCACCAGGCTCCTCCGTCCATGGGATTTTCCAGGCAAGAGTACTGGAGTGGATCGCCATTGCCTTCTCCATGGGTAAGGCTATCATCCCTAATTTCACAGATTTGGAAATAAGTCGCAGAGGACTCGAAGAGGTGCCCTGGCTCTCGCTCCGGGGGTGCCCTGCCCCCACCCCCTCCAAAAGCACCCCGTGCACCCAAGGAAGTGGGTGTGGCTGACCTCACTCTGGGGTCTCCCGACTTGCAAAGGGAGGCTGGAGTGAGAGCTAGGGTGGAGAGGGGACAGGATGAGAGGGCTTTTGGGAAAGCGAGTCAGAGAACATCACTTCGCTCTGCTTGGGGAGGGGGCGGGGGGGGCGTGCGTAAAGAGGTAACAGGCTTTGGGAGCAAGCAGGCAGAGGAGCCAACACACACACACAGCTTCTCCCCCAGTTCCAAGCGGGGAGGGGGCATCAAAAGTTCCAGGCAGTCCAGGGTAAAACAGGCTCCCATTCATCTGAATCTCCAGGGACAAGGCAGCAATCCAGAAGTCAGGATTACCCCCAGATCTCTCCATCCATCCTAAGACCCACCCCACTCCTTCTTAAGTTCTAAGAAAGGCTGAGCAAATCTGCCTCCCCACCCCCCACCCCCCACGGCCCAGGCTTTGAAACTGCGTCCACCTCCAGCCAAACTCCAGGGCATGTCTCCCCAGGAAAACTAAGTGGTCCCAAATCACCCAGCCACTGCCCAGTCCACCTGCGGAGCCCTCTCTCACCCTCCCGACCTGCCCCCTGCCCCTACCCTGTGTGCTCCCATAGCCCTCTCCGCACTCCTCTTCCCAGCCCCGGACCCCGGACCCCGACCCTGGAAGGCTGCAGGGGAAGTCGGTACAATGCAGCCTTCCCTTCCCTAAAGCAGAAGTACTCGCTTATGAAGCCTTCAGTTCTTAGCATCAGACACAGTCCAGGTACAATCAGATCTGGACCCAGGCCTGGGCATCAACAAAGCTGCACGTGTCCCCCAGGAGACATCCAGACCTTTCTCAGGTTTGCCAACTCACTCCCTCCAAGGGTTACAGTATCAGCAACATTACTTCTGAAGCAAAATCTCAACACTCCTAGCAACAGAAGACATTTATTTTGCTCACAGGAAACGGTATGCACAAACAAGCAGAAATGCTTTCCAAAGGAGGTCAAAGTACAGGAAAATGTCCACAACTGTCTAAGTAGCTGCTGCTGCTGCTAAGTCGCTTCAGTCGTGTCCGACTCTGTGCGACCCCATAGACGGCAGCCCACCAGGCTCTGCCATCCCTGGGATTCTCCAGGCAAGAACACTGGAGTGGGTTGCCATTTCCTTCTCCAGTGCATGAAAGGGAAAAGTGAAAGTGAAGTCGCTCAGTCGTGTCCGACTCTTAGCGACCCCATGGACTGCAGCCCACCAGGCTCCTCCGTCCATGGGATCCTCCAGGCAAGAGTACTGGAGTAGGGTGCCATTGCCTTCTCCGGTCTAAGTAGCTACCAAGGTTCTAATGACCTTGACGACCAAGATAGTTGAACGTGTTCATAATGGCATTTGAAACAGCGCTGCAACCTCTTGTTCCGGCTGCGGTCACGAAGGATCACAGACCAGGGGACTGAAACCACAGAAGTGTGCCTTCTCGCAGCGCTGAAGGCCAAAAGTCTAACGTCAGAATTTCTCCCTCTATGGCTTGTAGGCAGTGTTTTCTCCCTGGGTCTTCACACCACCTTCCCTCTGTGCCTGTCTGTGTCCTAATCTCTCTTCTTATAATATCAGAAGCCAGTCTTATTCTATTAGGGGCCATCTGAAAGCCCTTATTCTAACTTAATAACCTCTCTAAAGGCCCTGTCTCGAAGTGCAGCCATACTCTGAGGGGGCAGGGCTTCAACACATACATTCTAGAAGGGGACACAATCCAGCTCACACCCAGCTATGCCACAGTTAACAAATACCAACGTTTCCTGTTTTTTTTTTAAATACATGCTAAGTCGCTTCAGTGGTGTCCGGCTCTGTGCGACCCCATGGACTGTAGCCCGCCAGGCTCCTCTGTCTATGGGATCCTCCAGGCAAGATGGAGTGGATTGCCATGCCCTTCTCCAGGGGATCTTCCCAACTCAGGGATCAAACCCACGTCTCTTACGTCTCCTGCATTGGCAGGCGGCTTCTTTACCACTAGGGCCGCCATTAAATCTGTCACAGTATTTTGCTTCTGTTGTTTATGTTCTGCTTTTTTTTGGCCATGAGGCCTGTGGGCTCTTGGCTCCCAAACCATGGATCCAACCCACACGCCCTGCACTGAAAGGCAAAGTCTTAGCCACCGGAGCTCCAGGGACGTCCCAACAGTGATTCTTAAAGAACAGGGTACATTCAGTGTACAAGAGTCCCATGTGGATTTACAAAGGGCATTTTTCACAGTAGAAACTCCAGAGCAACTCTCACATCATCAAGGCACTGCCACGCTCAGCTCAGCTCCTCGGTCCTCGGGCCCCAAGCGGAGCAACGGTCACTAGCTGGTGAAACTCCGGACAGACAGACAGACACACACTCAGGCTCTTCCAGAGGAAGAGGAATCTCAAGAATCTCACCTCCCAGGCTCACTGCCATCATCTCCAGGAGATAAGGAAAATTCACGGCACACGTGTGGGCTGAGATCAGTATGGACTCTTATGTCTACCTTTCCGTGAATCTACTACTGGATTCATTTAAAACTGGGCATGTCTCAAATATGAAACCATGACTCACGCGTATGACCAGCAATTTCAAGTAGAGACCCCCCGGCACTGAGCGGAATGCACTGCTCCCCCTTTTCTCTTGGAGCTACTTTGTTCAGACTGTGTTGTTCACTAGGCATAAATCAAGATTTTACATTTGAAACTCACGAAGTTGTTCATCAGTCACTAAGTCGTGTCCATCTCTGTCTTTGCAACCCAATGGACTGCAGCATGCCAGGCTCCCCATCCTTCACTATCTCCCGGAGTTTGCTCAAATTCATGTCCATTGAGTTGGTGATGCCATCCAATCATCTCATCCTCTGTCGGCCCCTTCTCCTCCTGCCCTCAATCTTTCCCAGCATCAGGGTCTTTTCCAGTGAATCGGCTCTTCACATCAGGTGGCCAATGTACTGGAGCTTCAGCTTCAGCATCAGTCCTTCCAATGAATAATCAGGGTTGATTTCCATTAGGATTGATTGGGTTAATCTCCTTGCAGTCCAAGGGATTCTCAAGAGTCGTCTCCAGCACCACATTTTTTTTTTAAACATAGCCCTAAAAACAAGTGTCTGGTGGGCTACTCCATGGGGTCGCAAAAGAGTCAGACACAACTTAGCAACTAAACAACCACAAGACGTGTATGAGGCCCAGCCTGCCAAATAAGTGTGTCACATTCAAACCCGGACATGTCTCCACGGTGGTAATAAGGCCCCGGGATAAATGGAAGTAACACTTTCTCCCACCTGGTGTGCTCATCAGCCACCAGCAGCGGCCCTGACCTGCCCCGGGGATGGGCCGCAGTCATGCAGGGGACGGCCTTCCTGGACATGATGCTCTCTTTGCTTGTCTGACTGAGCCTGTGTGACTTATTGGAGGGCTCAAAGCTCCCCCTTGCCTTGTCTCACTCTGCTTTGCCCACTCCCTCCCCTAGAAATCAGTAGATCCCAAACCATGGTCTGATTCCAACAGAGATTCGCCCATAGCATACAGGACAGAGCCTCCAGGGGTGGGGGTGATTGGAAATCTCCATGAAGCAAATTCAAAATGAATAAATCATACTTTGTGGGGGGGAGAGTGTGTGTGTGTATTAATATATGGTTAAAGTAGATTACTTCCCACAAAGGAATCCTGTTCCAAGGCTCCAAGGCATTCCATAGAGCAACACGGGAGCCACCTGCTTCTCGCCAACGTAACTGCTCTGCTTGGGGCCCGGCTCACACAAGCCTGGCCTGAGAAACACCCTGCTATGATAACTGATCAGAGTACTCAGCACCGCTCCCCCCAACCCCCGCCTTCACTTCGGAAGTTGAGGGCAGGGAGTGTAATATTGGTGAAATAAAGGGACGTGGATCAAAAGAAAGAGTGAGGTGAGACCAGGATGCTTCTGGACACCTAATTAATTCCATGTTCTCAATTCCAGCAGTGAATTAATTTTTAAAGCGTACGTCTGCTTTTAAATCTATGCTGACCTTGGGTGGAATGCACAAATGTTTCTGTTACCACACAACTCAAAAAAAAAACTAGGGATCACTCCGGAAACAGTAATTAATATTCTTTATTCATGAAAGAGCTTTGTTTGAAATATATGATTCAATCAGAAAGTCATTTTCTTTCCAAGTTTGCAGGGCTTCCTATATGAATGCAAATCATTTGACAAAGACACAACATAAGGATTGAAAACCACATGGCTTACTCCTTATAAATGTTTAAATTTGGTCCAGATAGAGCTGTGAGAAGCAACTCAGAGATTTCTGATGGAATATGTTGGATATTTTTATTCTCAGTTTCTTGAGACTATTTGCCTTCGTGAAAATAAAGTAAAGCCCCATGATGGAGGCTTTTCAGATGAAATTATCATCAAGCGCTGTCATGTGGGATGAGAAGAGACAGTCTTTAACACAGTCCTGTTTTAAAGAGACAGTCTTTAAACAGTGGGTGAGGACTGGAGCAGGTCAACTTTAGGACTGGCCGGGGGACTACTGACTCCCAATGTCTAGTTCCTGTCACCTGAAATGTGTCACTGCTTTGCGATCACTGCATCCCCACTAAATCCACACTCGGACTTCTGAGGATGACCTTGGACTGGGCGAACCACTCTCCACTCTGGTCTTCATCTTCAGACGGAGATGCTGCACCAATTCGATTTTTTTTTTTTTTTTTTGGTCATCATTCAATCAGCAGTACCCAGGATGCAGGATATGGTGCCTCTTTCAACCCGTCGTGTATCAAAATATTCAATTGGAAAGTCTGTTTCCTTCATCTTGCTATTGTTGTTACATAGTTAAGCAACCCCAGCTGTCCAGGAAATACCACCACAATGAACACATTATTGGGCAGGGAAGAATCAACTGGGGCTCCTGACAACCATTCCACCCGCTACAAAGAAGCCAGAAAAAAAGAGCCCACCTTAAATACACAGTTATGAATAAAATGCCTCCACTGCCTTTTATCACCTCGTCACAGGCCAGATTGAAATGAGCAGCTAGAGAACACTGATGATAATCTCTCAGTAACAGTAAGATGTTTCTGGTTCTTTATCTGTATTTTTCTGAAATTGACATGTTTTCCTTTGAATAAGGAAGGCTATTTTTAAATGTTAGACTTGGATATAGGCAGGATTTTTTTTTAACAATTTTGTTTATGCTCTGAGGAAAATAGTGATTTTTTTAAAATCTAACTTCATCTCTCTCTTCTCAAGCCGACCACCTTTAAGTCCTTCTTGGAATGTTTCCCCTTTACTATTCAGCGAAAGTGAAAAGTTAGTCCCTTAGTCATATCCAACCTTTGTGGCCCCATGGACTGTAGCCTGCCAGGCTCCTCTGTCCATGGAATTCTCCAGGCACGAATACTGGAGTGGGCTGCCATTCCCTTCTCCAGGGGATCTTTCCAAACCAGGTATCAAACCTACGTCTCCCGTATTGCAGGCAGATGCTTTACCATCTGAGCCACCAGGGAAGCCTACCTAATCCATCCAATAATAAACAAAATTGGGACAGATCAGGTAGAAGTGAGCAGTGAAGCTACATCCTGTTTCCTTAAGCAGCAAAGAGGGGACCCCACAGAGTGGTTGGGTACCATTCTCTCCTTCCAGAGGAGGAAACAGGTCAAGGACATGCCCCAGGCCAGACAGCTAAGGAGTGATGGATGAGGGATTTCCCTGAGGCCAGCTGACTCTAAAGCCATGCGCCTTTCCTTCTCTGGGCTGTACTGCCTTCTCACTCCTGCTGATCACTGGAAGAACAGGTATTGCTATCTTTTATACTTCCGTATTTCTCCAGCATGAAGCCCTCTTCCCTGAGGTTTGAGCAATTTTTGGGCAACAAAGTTTTGGAATCTCCTGTGTTCACACGCATGCCCCAACCCCAGCTGTTCTCTTAAGGTGTAATCAACATTGTCACCCTACAGGCCCATGACTAGGGAATTTGCTTAGGGCACTTTCTTGAGGATGAGTGTAGGGGACACAGTCCCAAGATATAGGAACCCGGCATGTGGGTGGGAAGAACCTCAGCAGGTGCTGGACCCAGGCTGGAGCTGACCAGGTGGCCTGGGTGGGGTCCCCCTTCGGAAAGGCTGCTCAGCTAGTCTCCTGTCCAGCCCAGGTGTGTTTTCAAATGAAGGCAAGCCCACTCCTCTGGTATGATCTACATGACTCATGCTAAGTCACTTTAATCGTGTCCACCTCTTTGCAACCCTATGGACTGTAGCCCACCAGGCTCCTCTGTCCATGGGATTCTCCAGGCAAAAATACTGGAGTGGGTTGCCATTCCCTTCTCCAGGAGATCTTCCTGACCCAGGGATCGAACCCATGTCTCTTATGTCTCCTGCACTGACGGGTGGGTTCTTTACCACTAGCGCCACCTCTACAGTTGACATCATTCTGTATTTTCCCCCATTTAAATAACCATTACAAAATTGACTTCAAAAAAACAAGGGGTGCCCAAATCCTAGGCATTTCCTAGTAGAAGATACTTTGTGTAATGTAAGGCTGATTTTCATCAAGAGAAGACATTTTCATCGATGATATCTTGCCTTTAATTACCCATCCATCCCTGGAGGCTTTGAAAAAAAAAATAGGGTAGATGTTCAAATTAATCCATCAGTCACTGTGGAAATCCCTATTTCTTTAGTTTTATTCCGAGAGGCATAATTTCTGGGTCAAAATATGCAAGCCTTTTATCCATTCACATTTCCAACTTGCTTTCTAGGAAGGGTAAATATTTCAACTCTGCCATCATTATCTGGGGGGCCCTCAATGCTGCCCCATCTACAACAACCCACAGGCTTCTTCTAGTCACAGTTCAAACCACCCCATCACACGGTCATAGGAACAGACATTTCTGTGTCATTCTCATCACTGTTTTCATTCTCTGCTTGTTTGTTCAAACACTGGCATCTCAGATTAATTGGGTTCTATTCCTTTACCTATGGAATCTTCATTTCTATTTGCATGAGCTCTATAAACGTCAAGAATGGCCATTTGTCTGTAACAGTCGGCCTAAGTATGTCTTCCGTTGTCAAAATGGAGATCAGTTCAGTTCAGTTGCTAAGTCATGTCTGACTCTTTGCGACCCCATGAACCACAGCAGGCCAGGCCTCCCTGTCCATCACCAACTCCTGGAGTTTACCCAAACCCACGTCCATTGGGTCGGTGATGCCATCCAACCATCTCATCCTCTGTCGTCCCCTTCTCCTCTTGCCCTCAATCTTTCCCAGCATCAGGGTCTTTTCAAATGAGTCAGCCCTCCACATCAGGTGGCCAAAGTATTCAGAGTACATCAAAAACAAAGATTTTCAAGAACGAGGCTGTGCAGACACCCCGGAGCAGTTTTCTCAATGGCACCAGCTCTCCCACCCGGCTGGCCCTGCCCAGAGTGGCAGCCCATCTTGTGTCTGTGTGGGCTGGTCACCAAGGATGACAACAATCACTGAGACTGGCACCCTCCTGAACCGCTTGCTAGCTCTTCTCACAAAACATTCGCTAATAAGTCTTTCTGGACTTATTATGGGCAGTGGAAGCGAAACTCACAGGTTTGTAATTTGCAGGAACCATATTTCTTTTTTCCTACTCCTAAAATCGATCCTTTTTTCCCCCCACATTGAGTTTTCTGTGCCCTGTTTGGAAGGTATTCTTCAGAACAGCAGGGTGGGGCTGGGGGATGGAGGTCAGTATCATTTGCAGGATCCTCCACGACCTCAGAAGCCGTGTGAGCTATAGTATGTGTGGCCCGTTTGACCTTCTTTCTTCTCTCCTGTGTCTTCAGTGCCTAGAACTGCCCTGGAGAACAATGGACACACAATGGATGCGGGGTGGGGGCTAAGGAGACGGTGGGATGGAAGTAAACAAATAATCCCACAACCCACCCCCATCCCCACAGCTTGCAGAGCAGCCAGGGGCTCCTTCACAATCCCTTCACTCCTCCCAGGTCTGATTGATGGATATTTTCATCTCTTCCATCCAAAGATCACTCCTCAATTGAAAAGACATTTCTCTGATTGTCCACCGACATGGGTCATCGTGTCTGATTTACTGAATTCTCTTGCCTTGGAAACTCCACAAATTAACCTGAGCTAGAAATTAAAAAGCCACTACGTTTGATGTAAAAGGCACTCTGGAGTAAATAATAAGACAAGTCAGCCCAGGACCTAGATGGAAGAGCTGAAGTGCGGCTAATTGGCTTCACATTTATCAACCCCATGACACTTAGGCACAGCCCAGATCCTTAAATTAGTGACACCTGATACACTGTACATTCTGTTGCTATTCACCCTTTAGTCACTAAGTCATATCCGACTCTTTGCAACTCTAGGAACTGCAGCACACCAGGCTTCCCTGTCCTTCATTATCTTCTGGAACTTGCTCAAACCCATCTCCATGGAGTCGGTGATGCCATCCAACAATCTCATCCTCTGTCGTCCCCTTCTCCTCCCGCCTTCAATCCTTCCCAGCATCAGGGTCTTTTCCAGTGAGTTGGCTCTTCGCATCAGGTGGCCAAAGTATTGGAGCTTCAGCTTCAGCATTAGTCCTTTCAATGAATATCCAGGACTGATCTCCTTTAGGATGGGATGGTTGGATCTCCTTGCAGTCCAAGGGACTCTCAAGAGTCTTCTCCAACACCACAGTTCAAAAGCATCAATTCTTCGGTGCTCAGCTTTCTTTATGGTCCAACTCTCGCACCCATAGATGACTACTGGAAAAACCATAGCTTTGACTAGATGGACCTTTGTTGGCAAAGTAATGTCTCTGCTTTTTAATATGCTATGTAGGTTGGTCATAGCTTTTCTTCCAAGCAGAAAGTGTCTTTTAATTTTGTGGCTGCAGTCACTGTCCCTCATGATTTGGGAGCCCAAGAAAACTCTGTGTGCCCTTTAAAGCCCTGGAATCTCCAGGGCAGTGTTCCTCGGCATGTGGTCCCAACCAGCAGGATCCATAGAGAGAGTAGCACAGGTGTTAGAAGTGCAAATGCTCAGGCCCGACCCAGACCCCCTAAACCAGAATCTCTGGCGGTGGAGCCCAGGACTCTGTCTCAAGAAGTCTCCAGATGCTGCTTAGGCATCTCCGATCACATGTGCAGAGCACTGCTCCGGGGGGCACTGCTCCCGGACATGGAGGGTGGACGTCCTTCCTGCCATTTCTGATGTAACAGACCACGTTAGATAAAACACTTTAGCAAATGTTTTAAAACAACTGATTCAGTAAAAAGCCAAATGTCCTACTTTCCCCCACCCTTTCTTGCTTCCCCTGAATTCTGGAAGAATGGTACAGCATTGAAGGATCATCAAAGTCACACATTTTTAAAAGACACGTAACAAGGGTGAAAGGCTTTTAAAGTGTGGCAAAGTCAATGATGGAATAATGGAGAAATTAAAATACCCTGGAAGGAGAGGGCTGAACTGCACCCAAAATATCACCAGGACTTATTCTGTAACAGAAAAATAAACATCTCTGCTAGACTCAGGGGAAACTGAACTTCCCCTCTGCCCCAGAGTCCTCTGGGCCCAGAGCTCTCTTCCCAGGGAAAGCATCCAACCTCCCGCTGGGGGTCACCTCCTCCAAGGGAGCCCCACCCACCCACCCATCCCTAAACAGCAACACAACTCAATCCTAGCGCATGTCAAGGATTTTCTTTACTTGGTTAGTTTTTTATAGGTTTTGGGGAGGTGGATAGGGGGCCCTGTATGTCATGTGGGTAGTTCTCGGGACCAGGGATGGAACCCATGCCTCCATGGTTGGAAGCGCGAAGGCTTCACCACTGAACCACCAAGAAGTCCCTCAGAGCTTTAAATAAGCTTTCTGGAAATACCTAACTGCCTTCAACAAAAGTCAGATCATTCGGAGCCCTCCAAGATCCAGAGGAGCCAATGAACTGACAGTATCAGCAGGGCGACCACAGCTGGACCAGGATAACCCTAAAGAAAGTTAACTCTGCAGGTGCTGGAAAACCCCAGGCATCTGGGCATGTGCATTTTAGATCTGATCACAGCCTCCATCAACTTACGGAGGTGGGTATCATGACCCTTCTCCTTTTTCCAAATAAAGGGCCGGAGCCTTGGAGGGGCATCACTCAGTCGCACAGCAGTGCAGGGAGGAAAGGCGCAGAAATCTGAACCCTGTTCAAGCTGACTCCAGATCACCAGCTCCTGCCTTAAGAGACAGAAACGGTAGGAGGAGGGGAGGAGGTTTGGAGGGGAACTGCCTGGAGCTACCTGTCCCTTGCCGGCTACGGCTTTAGCTCGGGGTGCCAGAGGGGTACCCTGCTTCTCACATCCTGGAACCAAGCCCCACGGCCGCAGTTTTGCTGTGGCCTCTGCTCTTGTCTTCACGTGGCTTTAGCTTTATGGCAACAATCATGTCAAGAGGGCACCCCCCTGCAGAGGGGGAGGTGCTTTTCAGGCTATGGCTGGATACACAACGGACAGGGAAAACCCTGTCTCCAGGGCGAGAGCCACTCAGGGGAAGTCACCTCGCTGCTGACCTTTAAGGCACTTTAACTGAGAGTTTGACAGTCGCCTGCAGGCTCCTCAGGGACACTCATGATGCAGCGTGAGGAGGGGGCAGAGCTGGCCCGTCCACGGCCCATCACCAGCCCGGATACAGGGCGAGAGCATCATCACAGTTTCACGACCCGCCCTGAATGAGGGGCTGATGGTCGAAACAGAAACCAAAGCCCACTGCCGGGGGTTGAGGGGGTGGTGCGGAAGGAAGGTAGGGACGACCAGGCAGCTTCGGGAAAGGAAGACAGAAAGAAGAGAAGGGAGTAGCCCTATGGCCCCAGTCAAAGCCTTGCCAACACTGGCCCGAAACTGCAAGGCTTTCTAAGAATAAAGGGAGAGTGAGGCTCAAGAGAAGAAGCCACTTGTCCTCATCCCAGTCACCCGGAATTCCTGACCTTCTTTTATGACTGTATTTGGGGGCAGAGGAGGGGAGGCTGTATTAACTAAAGATTGAATTTTTCTGAAATGGCAACAATCTGCTCTAGACTGATGCTCTAGAGGCTGCATGGTCCTCGCTGAAGGAAGGGGGACCCTCACGTCCCACCTGGGCCCCCCTTGAACTGGTCAGCCGTGAGCTTCGACCATAAAACAATGAGATGAGACTACAACTTTCATGAAAATTCATCCCAGACCTAAAATGCTACCATTTAAAAAAAAAAGTTTATCAAAGTATATAGTTGATTTACAATGTTAATTTCTGCTGTACAGCAAAGTGATTCAGTTATACATGTACACACATTCCTTTTTTTAATATTCTTTTCTGTTATGGTTTATCAGGAGATATTGAATATAGTCCCCTGCGCCATACAGTAGGACCCTGTTGATTCTATCCATCCTATATGCACCTGCTAGCTCCAAGCTCCCAGTTCTTCCCTCCCCCAAATTATACCATGCTAAAATCAGGAAATCAACCCTGAATATTCACTGGAAGGACTGAGGCTAAAGCTGAAGCTCCAGTACTTTGGCCACCTGATTCAAAGAGCTGACTCAATGGAAAAGACCCTGATGCTGGGAAAGATTGAGGGCAGGAGGAGAAGGGGACAACAGAGGACGAGATGGTTGGATGGCCTCACCAACTTGATGGACATGAGTTTGAGCAAACTCCAGGGATAGTAAAGGACAGGGAAGCGTGGCGTGCTGCAGTCCATGGGGTCACAAAGAGCTGGACACGGCTTAGCGAGGGAAAAACAACGATATCAGGATTCCCTTCCCAGGCCATCACAAGTGATCCCTCAACAGAAAGCCTCGGCAGAGCAGGTTCAAACAGTCTGATCTGAAACATTCAGGCGACTGAGGTGCCGTCGGGTAGATGTTTTCTCCCTACTCAGCAAGCCACTAAAATACTCTAAGGCCAGGGTAGACTGTGATTAACTGTCAAGACGGTAGGCACAGACTCATTTGCATGCAGTTGTAACCAAACATTTAACCAGCATCTTCAGAAACAGCAATCCGAAAGGTGCCCTCTGGTGCTTCCCTGGTGGCTCAGTGGGAAAGAAATCTGCCCGCCAATGCGGAAGACACAGGTTCGATCCCTGATCGGGGAAGATCCCACGTGCTTTGGGACAGCTAAGCCCGTGAGTCACAACTGCTGAAGCCCAATCGCCCTGGAGCCCATGATCTGCAACAAGAGAAACCACGGCAGTGAGAAGCCCCCACTCCTCACCACAACTAGAGAAACGCCCGCGTGACGCCAAGAAGACCCAGCACAGCCGTTAATAAATAAACTTTTAAAATACAATTAAAAAAAAAAAAAAGGTGCCCTTGTGTTGTCACTGGGCACTGTGCACTGTCAGGACACAGACCCCCCCCGCCAGGTCGACTTTCTGGGGCAAGGATGACGGTGCTCCCCTGACCTCCTTCACAGTAGCTACATTTACCTTTGTGAGCAACCCCAGCCGACCTTGGCTTTCCTACAGGGTTAATTATTTTTCCGCTCTCCTTCTCCTCTCTTGTCCTAGGGCAGTGCACAGGACCATAGTCAGCAGCCCCCTCCTGGACAGGGCTCCCCCTGACACTTAAAGGTGTTCTACACAAGCCATTCTTTAAAGACAGCAAGCTGATGCACCGTCAGAGACGTTTCTATGTCCGACAGCATCTCGGGCACTGGGGCTCCCCATCAGCGCCCACAGCCTGCCAGGGGTGTGACACCAGCCTCACGGCCACGGTCCACTGTGTGTGTCTCGGTCCAGTCTCAGATCCTGGAGCCCCTTTGGCCGACTTCTCAGAGGCTGTCTCGTGGTCCGAGTGCCAGACTCAGCTCTGCCTTCTGCTTATCCCATGTCGACGGTGTGAATGATTCCTTCCAGGTGGAGACACTGTAGGTGACCTGGAACTCGGGAGACTGAACGTCTACATGTGAACTGTCTATTCCAGGGCAGAGAATGAGGATGAGCTACTCGCAGATCAACGGGGCCTCCCCTGTGGTCTCATGAGGCCGGTTCCCTAGAAAGGCCTGTGTGAGCACCAGTGAGTCCAAGAAAGAGCAGCCAGACCTAGAAAGTCCCCGGGGACAGGTGGACAGACGCGCGCACACATCAGTGGACACACCACGTGACAGGGACGGGAGCGAGCCAGCTTCGGGCTCCGCTCCTCCTTCTCACTCCGCCTCCGGATTATCTAATCGGCGAGAACTCTGGCTGCTCTTGCAGACTCTCTTCTCCCATCCTCTCATCCTGCCTCCAAGGAGTTGGTCCTGACCACCTGCAGCGGAAACAGCTGAGAATCCCTGGACGTCTGCAAGGCTGATCTTCCAGGGTCAGAGAGCTGCCTGTTTTCGGAGCAGGAAGGCTGCCCGCAGTCCAGCACCCCGCTTTTTGGCTCAAGGAGCCCCCTTCCTGCCTGTCCCCAGCCTCCTCCACCACAGGAGCACTGGACAAAGGCAGCCTGCACCTCGGGCTCTGTGGCCTGCTTCCTTTGATGAGATCACTGGGTTGTTTTTTTCTCCGAAGATCACAGGATGTGGAAGAATCCAGTATGAGCACTGGCTCAGACACTGGCGACCCCTTGAAGAGACAGCAGGATGGGAGAAAGAAGTCGCTTTTGACAAAGTCGACTTCTGAGTTATGTTTCCACCTCGAACTTGTCAACTGCTGGCTTCCCGTCCAAAGAAAAGGGAAGAGAATTGTGCTCAGGCCCATATGCAAGATGACCTGATCTCCTGGGCCCTGAAGATGGGATTAGGTAAACCCCTGGAGATGCCGTGGGTCTTACCAGGCAGCACTGAACAGGGAGGGACCCCTGTGTCACAGAGACAGGGTTTCCAGTTCCCCCATTCCTGGTTCACTGCGATCACCCCCACCCCCCTTCCCCACCAACAAACACAATGAAAAGAAACAGTAAAGGGCATGAAGGGGGAAGCCTTTCCAAGCGCTCTGTATTCACGGGCTTCCCCTCCCCAGAAGGGCGGCAGCAGTTGGAAGATGGTTGCTACGGTCCAGCCCAACTCTGTGTCTTTCCCAATCCTCCGAGGAAATTTGCTGCGAAAAGTGATCCCAAGTCATTTTTTTTTTCCTCTGAAAGCAAGAATTACATCTGCACTTCCTCATCAACAGAGCCCTCGGCCGCCTGGGACTTCCTGAGCCCAGAGGAGCCCCCACTTGACCTCCCAGTGTGCCGCCTTCACGGGTGGGTCTGACTTTGCACAGCTGGGCCCTGTGGACGCCTCTGCCGACAGCTGTTAGGCCATGGAGGGGGGGGGGAGCAGAGTGGGGTGAGGGGGCAGGGCGAGTTCTGGCACAAGCACCCTCTGCAGTCTTGGCCAAACCAAGACCAGAAGAATCCCCATCTGGATGCCTGAGCTATAAGGCTCTCCTGGGGGGGAGGCGGTGTCTGCTTGACATCCCTGCAGGAAAATGCAGAAGGCTCCCCGACTTCCCGACCCCGGCCTTCCTGGCTCCTAAAACCTCTCCTCCTAAGGTTATCCTGAGGTCAACTCCATCAAGGCCCAAGGCGGCAAGGTCATTCCCCTCAATGCAGCCCAAGGGCCCAGGAAGGTGGGGTGGGGGGTGGTGACGCAGAAGGCCCCAGCCTCCTTTTTTTTTTTAGAAATCCTCCCCACTAACTGCCCCAAACCTCAGTGATGCAAGAAACACACACGTGAGCAGCGATTCCACTGTACAGGCAACGGGACCTACAAGGTAAATCCCTGGTGGGAGGAAGGCTGGGCTGAGTGGGTGAGGGGCACACAGCCAGCGGGTGGGGCCGCTTCGAGACCCTCCCTGGAAATTAACAGCAAAGTACAGAACTTCACATCGCTTCAGCCCCAGGAACCCACACTGGGACTTCACGCTGAGCAGAGACTCGAAGAGCAAGGAGATGAAGGAAGAGACGGTCAATCAACAGCGAACAACCTAGGTGCTCACCAAAAAGGGATCAAGACAAACAGATACACAGACAGACACACCGATGCAGGCATGTTTGAGAGAATCTTGCACCCCTTGTTCAAAGGATGACCTTGACGGCTGAGCAGGTGAGACATCCTAAGGTCACCTAACCACAGAGACGAACAGGCTGGCGGGGCCCAGGGGGAACACACATCACCTGCCAAGTGGGCGACATCAGACAGCGGCCCCTGCTCTGTAACGATTATTTCCTGCAGTGCAGTAACCATGTTACAGCAACAACACCGTTCACAAAAGAGATAATATGGGCATTTTTTTTTTTTTTTTTTACATTTAGAGGTCGATGTCACTGAAAGTCGGAGGGGAGAAAAGCAAAACTCTGCACGAGGACAGAAGGCAGCAGCAGGGAGACCAGCCAGCGGCCACACGAGCAGGAGCAGAACCCCGGCGCCCAAGGGGACAGGTGCCACCAGCTCCGAGGCCCCAGCTCCCTGACATTCACCAAAGGGCTGCTTGAACTGCTCCTGGGAATGCTCAGGCAGGCTTTCAACACGCACACACATACAAAAGGCATTTCTTTTCTAATCACAAGTTTCCCTAAAACACAACCAAGACATATTTAAAAAAAACAAAAAAAGCAAAAAAGAATTCCACATTTGGGGGACAGACAATCACATACTTCTGTAGAGTTGCATGTGCCTGAACTGGATCTGTAAGATTAGAGAGGATTTTTTTTTTTTTTTAAGTTTAAAGCTCCCATTATACGTTGTCTTGGGTAACGTGTAGGTCTGCATGGCTGAAACTGGCTGGCGAGTGGTTTATGGGAAATACCGTCCAATCATAACCCTGATCATAACCAGGGCGGGGGACTGTCAGCAGGCATCAGGCTGGCCATTACAGAAAGGGCAGGACCTGGTTCTTGGGCAAGAACACACTGAGAGGCAGACAGAGTTGCTTCCTAGCCCACCTCAATCCAGCTCAACAGGTCTGGGCTCTTCTCTTCCAATTCCTTCTGACCCACCAAACATCACAGGGTTCTCCTTCGGGGGAAAGAGCACACCCGCCTCTCTGCTCGGGCAGGTAGGCTTCCTAAGGTGGCGAAGGGTCTGTCCTTTAGAATTCGCCCCCAGATTTTTTTAAAAGATGACAGGGGGGTAAAAATGATGGCAGGTCAGGGAACATACAAGCGACTCACAGATGCCAGCCTGGCGCGTTCACGGCCTCTGCTGCACGCACTCCCAAGCAGACAGCTTAATTACAGACCTTCACTGTTTATGGACTAGACACGCCAGGAAGCAACCAGGAAACGCCACTCGGGGCTGCTCTCTCCGTCACCTGAGCCTGTCTGTCTACCAGCGCTGGAGACGGTTCTTGGGAGTTTCAGGATTTCTTAACTTCTGAGCTCTGAGAGGGGAACTCTGGGGTGGGACGGAATGGGTGGCTCCTTTTCTGGAAGACAGTCCATCTGCCCTGCGGCGGGCTGGCCTCTGCTGACCCTTGATCTCCTGAAGGGAGGGACAGACAGCACCTTCCCTCCTGGCCTAGGGCCACAGGGGCCATTAGGGATCATTTTTAACTGCAAGGGAAACCAGCTGGAATCTCGGGAGATGGACCAGCTTCAGTCTCCAAAAGAGGCAGGAAATGTTCCAGCAGTTCGGGCTCTCAGAGCATGACGTCTCCGTACACCTGGGAGTCCAGCCCCTGACTGACCAGGACCGCGCACCCAGGCACCCCTGGGTCGGGGGATGGTCTTTGCAGTGACTGATGCTGTGATGCCCACCCCCCCCCCGGGGAAGAAGGGTGAAAAGAGATAAAGTGCCTGTGAATCAGGCTGCCCTAGAAGCTGACCGCCACTTCCCCACGGGACACCAATAACCCAGTGGGGATCCTCACGTCAAGGGACACATAAGTCTTCTCGAGCAACTGTAGGTCTCTGAGCCCTTGATGGAAAAGTCGCACCTAGAAAGGATGCCAATTTCCCCCAAAGGGAAACTGTCTACTCCGGATAACCGTATCAACTCCTGGGTCCCTCAAGACCTCGAAAATAATCTGAAAAGGAAGTTCCAGCACAGTAGCCTTTGAAGTTGTTCTTCTCCACTCTGCAAAGCAGAACCGGATGGTCCAGCCACAAAGCGGACTGAACCACACTGCTTGGGGTTTGACCGACCAAGGTGCGGCAAGCCTCTTTCTGCTGTGCTGTTATCTCTGAGTGAGAGAGACTCCTGAGATTCTTCGGCAAACAGAACACACCTCACGTGCTCCCAGAAACACAGCGGACGCCCGGCCCCTACGGGCTGGGGAGGAGCAGGGAGAGATGGACACGGGATGCTCCGCCCCATGAGATCATCCCCAACGTGTGTACATCTGCCCTGAGCTTCGCCCCTCACCCCCAGCAGCCACTGAGCCATGGCTCCAGCTGCAGAAATAAATTCCCTTCTCAGCCTCCTCCTCTCCTGCCCACCCTGGAAACACTGGGATTTCCCCAGGATTCTCTTCCAGGAGAAGTTCACCCACCCCCAAGGCCTGCTCTCCATCTCTGGATGACCTTCAGATGGACAGCCCTGCTCAGAGCGGAGCTTGGGGCCCACTGGCTCAACAACCTTTCCCACAAGTCCACTCAGCTGTCCCGTGGAAACCCCCAGGCTCAGCAGGAGCGTGGCCAACACCGAACTCAGCCCGGTCCCTCCCGAAGACTGAGTGCCACCATGATCCATTCAGCTCCCCACCCTTGGCCTTCCCCTGCCAAATGCAATCAACCATCAAGTCATGGACCAGCTCCTCTGAGATCTCTCCAGAACTGCTGCCCTGCCTCCATCCCCACTGCCCTCTCCAGGCCAGTGGTTCTCAGCGGGGAACAGCTGATCCAGACTGTCTGCAGACATGTCCATTTGTCACACCTGGAAAGGGGTGCCCTGGTGCCTAATGAGTGGAGAGGCCAGGGACGCTGCTGACTACCCTGCCGTGGCCAGCAGGCCAGGTCAGCAGGCCAGTGCCCCTACTCAAAGTGTCAGGAGGGCTGATGGTGCAAATATCCATGCCTTCGGCCAACACCACCCCTTTCCTGGATTACTGCCAGCTGCCCCACTGGACTCTCCCCGCCTCCAGTCCCTGCTTGCCCAGACTGTGCTCCACAGGGAAGCCAGAGCAACCTCTGGCTCCAGGATACACATGATCACAGTCTTGTGTGTGTGCGCTCAGTCGTGTCCGACTCTTTGCGACCCCATGGACTGTATATAGCCCGCCAGGCTCCTCTGTCCGCGGAATTCTCCAGGCAAGAATACTGGAGTGGGTAGCCATTTCCTCCTCCAGAGGATCTTTCTGACCCAGGGATCGAACTTGCGTCTCCTGAATTGGCAGGCAGGTTCTTTACCACGGAGCAACCTGGGAACTGGATCACAGTTTTACTCTCCCCTCAATCCTAGAAAGCAGGGCCAATGACAGGGAATCTCCCCACTCACAGACAGCTGCTATTCACACTGCCGAGTTTTCTTTCTGGCTTTTATCTGGATGGATGGATGGATAAATCATATAGACAGATTGACTGATTCAGGCTTGCCAGGGGCTCAGTGGTAAAGAACTTGCCTGCAAGAGACCTGGGAGACACAGGTTCTATCCCTGGGTCGGGAAGATCCCCTGGAGAAGGGAATGGCAATCCACTCCAGTACTCTTGTCTGGAAAATCCCATGGACAGAGGAGCCTGGCAGGTTATATTCCATGGGGTGAAAAAAGAGTCAGACATGACCTCACAACTAAACAACAATATATCGACTCTTTTAATGTAAGTGGAAAAAAAAACACATTTTTTTGCCAAATTGAGATAGTATTCATCATAGTATTTTGCAGCTTGTTTTAACTGAATAACATTGACATTTTCCCACATCATTTTGAGATTTATCTTTTATCAGCTTATTCACAGTTTTCCAGCAGAGCACACGCCAGTTTTCTTCACTCTTTTAGTCAATGTTTATGGGACGCTTGATGTGCAGTCAAGGGACAAGACTAAGACTGGATCCCTCCAGGGGTTCCCCTCCCAGAGCTGCAGCTACAACAGTGCCAGGCTCCCCTTTCAAGACCCTAACAGCATGGGGCCAAACGTGGTCATCAGGTCTAACTTCCTGCTTCACAGCCAAGGGCACTGAGGCCCAAGGAGGCAGGAGGGTCAGTACTCAAGCCACAGAGCTGGTATGTGATGCAGCAACCAGAATCCTGACACTCGCCCCTTCGTTCCCCTGGCTGACATCCAGAGAGGTCTGAAACACGCCGCCCTCTGACCTGGTCCATCGCCGTGTCCTCCTAAAGACCATCCCAGTTTGCAATCCCGTGAGATGCTGTGCATCCCATGACCCTACAAGGCAGGTCTTATCTTCATTTTACAGAGAAGTAGGCCAAGATCAAGAGCAAGTGCCCCCCACCACGTGCGGAACCGCATGCTGAGTCGGCCACGTTTCCAGTTTTCCTGGGGCTGCTGTGTTGAAGCTGTTCGGCTGGGTGCCGTAAGCAGCAGAAATTTATGGTTGCAGAGGCCTGGGGGCGAGGCATCTGGCAAAGTGTCTGCAGGGTGGGGGTCCCTCTGGGGGTCTGAGGGAGGATCTGACCAGGCCTCTCCAGTCTCTGGGGGGTTCTGAGGGCCAGCCCGGGTGATCCTTGGTTGGCAGCTCTCTTGCCTTCACCTTCCCGGGGTATTCTTCCCGTGATGCACAAATCTCCCCCTTTTTATTAGGACACTGGTCACACTGGATCAGGGCCCGCCCTATCCCGGAGGACCTATTCTTAACTAATGACATCTGCTATGACCTCATTTCCAAGAAGACCACATTGTGAGCTACTGGGGAGTCAGGACTTCAGCATATGGATTTTGGATGGGACACAGTCCAACCCGTAACAAGCAGTGGACACAAGGATTCCATGGGCTGACTCACCTCCCAGTCAGGGGGTTCCTGGGAAAGCTGGGTGCAGAGCCCCAGGGGATGGGTCATCTAGGAGTGGGTGCTCGGGACTCTGCAAGGCGGAAGCTGGGTTCTGGACAAGGCCTCTTCCACCCCAGCATTTACCCAGAGGGCTGGACACCCACATCCTTTTCCAAGGTCATGACCATTCCCACAATCAGAGAGCCTTCCCCTTCTATTCTGTCTCTGAATCCAGCGACCACAGAAACTCAGCAGGGGTGTCTTTATTCTTCAGAATAGTCAGCCAGAAAACCACAGTGCACAGGACGTCCCCCTGTCTCTCTGCTTGTGGCCAAAGCCCCCTGGAAAGGTGCTCCAAGGAGCAAAGGCCCCAAGCACTTGCCTGAAGAAAAGGACAACCGAGCTGGACGGCTCATTCTCCAGACCCTCTTCTCCGTAAGCTGGGATTTCCAAGCACTGAAAGGAAATCACCCGTCTACATAGGAGAACGCTGCTGTCCCCACCCCCCAGGACCCCGCTCCCTGGGGACACGACTCTGGCGGAGGTGAGAAAGTGCTGGGAAAGGCCTCATCCACAGCTCTGACACTGACTCTGGAAGTCACTCCTCTGGCTGATTCTTCCTAAAATGAAACCCAAGTGCACTCCCTGCTTCTGTCTTGTTTCTCAGGGACTGAACCCACTGAGGCCAAACCATTTAAAATAATCTCAGCAGGACTTCCCTGGTAGCCCAGGGGTAAAGAATCTGCCTTGCAATACAGAGGACTCAAGTTTGATCCCTGGTCGGGGAATGAAGATCCCACGTGCCGTGGAGCAACAAAGCCCAAGCACTGCGATTACTGCAGCCTGTGTGCTCCGGAGCCCATGAGCCATAACTAGAGAGTCTGAGTGTCTGCGTCGAAAGACCTCACATGACGCAACAAACGCCCAAAGCAGCCAAATAAATATATAAAAATTTTTTAAATAAAAATTTAAAAAATAATCTCAGGAATTGGAATTTTTCTGAATGATGGATGAAAAAAATTAATCCATTTTCCATACCTAGAGACGCTCCTGAGCTTTTAGAGCAACTAGTTTTCCTAAGAAGACTACCAGGTATGATGAAGGTCAAACCTTATCGGCAGAAAACAGGGGAAACAGAGGATGCGCCCGCATCTCAGGGAGCTCAGCCCTCTCTCTGGATCACATGACCCTGGGCAGGTTCTCATTCCAGCTTCCAGAGAGGGCAGCAGAGGCTCAGAAAGATTGGATGCCTCACCCACGGCCAGGCAGCTGAGCTCCAAGTTTTGCTGTCGTCCAATCGCTCAGTCGTGTCCGACTCTTTGCGACCCCATGGACTGCAGCACACCAGGCTTCCCTGTCCATCACCAACTCCCAGAGTTTACTCAAACTCATGTCCATCGAGTCAGTGATGCCATCCAACCATCTCATCCTCTGTCGTCCCCTTCTCTTGCCTTCCATCTTTCCCAGCATCAGAGTCTTTTCCAATGAGTCAGTTCTTCACAACAGGTGGCCAAAGTATTGGAGTTTCAGCTTCAGCATCAGTCCTTCCAATGAATATTCAGTATTGATTTCCTTTAGGACTAACTGGTTTGATCTCCTTGCAGTCCAAGGGACTTTCAAGAATCTTTTCCAACACCACAGTTCAAAAGCATCAATTCTCTGGCACTTAGCCTTTTTATGGTCCAACCTTCACATCCATACATGACCACTGGAAAACCACAGCTTTGACTAGATGGACCTTTGCTGACAAAGTGATGTCTCTGCTTTTTAATATGCTGTCCGGGTTTGTTATAGCTTTCCTTCCAAGGAGCTCTAAGGTCAGGATTCAAATTCAGGACACCTGCTGCTTATAACAGGTGCCTCCTGACCACAGATCCTGGGGCACAAGGTTGTGCAAGATTCGTCATCAGGTAAGAAACATTCACGCTTCCAAGGGGAAGCTGGCCTCGACTTGAGGGCCCTGAAAATCCACACAGACCTGACAACAACAGCCGCCCACCACGTTCACACTTCAGAGGGATTGGGGGAGGCGGGGGTGAGGACAGGGACCACGGCTCCATCCGTTCATCCACCCTATGAAAGGTACGGGGCCCTGACCACAAGCCAAAGCTCTTTTAGCACAGGCTCCCTCTCTAGAAATGCAATGCTCTTTTCAACACTTTGGGAAAAGATTCCATTTTGACCCAAATAAAAACCAGCATTCTGAGGTTCAACGAGATGATTAAAGTGAGAAAGGGGAGAAATGCGATGAAAACATGGCCACGAAAACAAGGGGCTCGGGCCTCACTCCGACTGGGATGCTGACAGTCGCCAACGGAGCAGAGGTTCCTCGAAGCCCCTGGGAGGCTCAACTTCTCTGACTGCTCTCCGGGTCGGGGACACACAGCTGGCCCACAGCACACGTGGTGGAAACGGTTAGAGACGGACTTCATTCACAGCCTGAGGAACTCGGTTTCAACACAAGGAATAACTTTCTGATGGACAGTTTCTCAGCTCCAGTTCCCGTGAGAAGCTGTAAACAAGCATCTTCTGGTGGGATGAGGGGGGGATTGCCTGGGGAGGTGGGGGGGCCTTCCAGAGCCGGGGCTCTCCACTATTTTACAGTGTCACACAGAGGGGCATAATTATGAAAATGACAGTGCTGTGACTTGGGTGGAAGACTCCTAAGGATGTGAAATGAAATGTAAACACACATCCACCATTACCTTGTTTACACACACAGCTCTCAAAAAGCAAAACTCTCATCCAGCGACATGCCAGTGCAAAGTCATCCCACAAACGACTCCCAGGACCCCAAGGAGAAGTTCCAAGGAGAACAGACACAGTGGTGGGACAATCAAAGGAAAAGCCCCACCGTCTGTCTTCAAGTCACAGCTGCTTGTCTTCAAGTTCCAGTGTTCAGCCCCCGGGCACGGGTCTCCCCCTACCCTGAGGCTTAGGAGAAAATCAGGGCCCCCCTCGCTGCCGCTTTTGTGAGAGGGGCTCAAGCAAAGCAGAACGCAGAAGCCCACCAAGCTCGCAAGAGGGAAGGGTAAGGTTGCCTGCTGGGCTGCTGACTTTGAAACAGAAATGCCTCCTACACGAGTTAGGACCAGGCAGATCTGCCAACCCGGCTGTCTCTGTTTTCTAGCTGCTGGGCTCTGGGACCTTCCTCTGAAACCATGATGTCCATCCCAACAGGAAAATTAAAGTGACAGCACATGCAATAAAACTCCCCTGGCACGCCATCGGGCACCACGAGAGGAAGGCTGGGCAGCCAGCAGCCAGCAGCCGGCTCTCCCGCCTCCTGATTAAATCGGCGGGCTCTGTTTTGCAGCAGAAACACAACCACCTCATCAGCAAGGAGAGACGACAGAGCCTCGCTCCCCGGAGAAGCCAGGTGGAACTAGAAAAACAGAAGCATCCGGAGATTCTCGTTCGCAGCCGTGACCTGCCCAAGCCTGCCCGATCGCAGCTCAGAAAACCAGCGTGTAGAACTCAGCCATCAAGAGACAGTCACCTGACAGCCTCAGGTGTATCTCGGGTCGGGCAGCTCACCAAACAAAGCCTGGACCGTCATCACAGAGCTGGCGAGGCAGAGGGGCCACCAAAGAGCACGTCCCCCGGCCCCGGAACACGGCCTGCGGGTCTCAGCTGCGGCTAAGCAGTCTCCTGGGAACTCTGCTCAGGGGGTGAGAGGTTCAGTCCGAAAGACGGACTGTTAATTCACCTTGAGACACTAAATGTGGGGGCGGCCAGCCTCCCGGGTCTCCTGGACACCACGTTCTCACCTTGTATACGAATCCGAGTCCGCTGGCCGCGTATGCCGGGGAATCCCAACCAAGAGCGGCTTAAAGCAGACAGAACGGCAGGCCCCTCCCATGTCAAATGGAGTGTCCAGCTGGGCTGTCCCAGGTAAGGCTGGGGGCCTCCACAAACCTGGAGCCCTTTCAGTTGCAATACGGAAGGGCCTCAGGAGGAGACCTGGATTCGATCCCTGGTCAGGAAGATCCCCTGGAGGAGGGCATGGCGGCCCACTCCAGTATTCTTGCCTGGAGCATCCCGTGGACAGAGGAGCCTGGCAGGCTACCACGGTCCATGGGGTCTTAAAGGGTCGGACACGACTGAGGGACTAACACAGAGGAGAGAACAATCAGAGAGGAAGGGGCAAAGGGGCAAAGGGACCCCCCACCCCCTGCTCTCCTGTAAGGAGGTCAACCAGAAGCTGCCACATAGCACCGCCAGCTGTGTCTCAGGGGAGCAGCCACCCCCCACAGCAAGAGGGGAAGCGTGGGTCTTTACTCTGGGGACCCAGTTGGGGACTGGGACCAAGAACCCCCTGTACCTCATTAGCATTTCCCACCTGCCACAGGCATGCCTAAGCTTGTTTCCACGCAGCCCTCATTGCATTTTCACTGCAAGCATGTTGCATAGATATTACCCCCCTTTTCCAAGGCACACGGAGGCTCTAACGTCTCACCCCGAAGTCCAGCCCACGGCAGCTGCTCCTGAGGGCTGACTGTGCGCCCCGGCAGGCCTGGCCCTCCCGGAAGAAGCACAGTGCTAGGAGAGGTGATCCCCCAGCCCAAGAACCTCTGGTGGGAAGGCAGGGCAGCCATGACGGGCAAAGCGGGCACCACACGTTCTGGTTTGTGGGCACAAGGCCTCTCCTGACCAACGATGCCCGGCCAGCCGGCCGACCCCACCCCTCCCCACCCTCTTAACCTGGCACCTCCCTGGCGACTTCCCAGGCCTGGCTGGTCAGGGGTGGCCGATCCATTGTCCTTCCCGGCGCCACCCCACGAGCCTCGCGTGCTTTTCAGTTCAACTCTCCTGATGTGCCCTGTCCTAGTCCTCTGGGGGACACCCTTTCATGATCCCTGCCCCCCAGGATCTGAGCGTCAGGACCGATTCGGCTATTTACACATGAGACCAGAAACAGAGCCTTCCCCCTGTGTGCTTATCTGCAGGAGGGACGAACCCCAATGACACGGGCTGCACCCCCGCCCCCCACTTCAGATTCCCACTTGGGGGTCGCCCTGGGATCCAGGCCTTGCCGGCGTATTTGCATAAGAAGGCGCTAGCCGGTGGGCCCTGTCAAAATATTTTTTGACGGACCAGAGACGCGTTTGATGACACGGTTCATCGTTGCCAGGGAATGTGTTCACAATATGTTTCTACAATCTGCCGCTGGCTCTCAGGGGCGGGCTCTTTGTTTGGATCAGGCTGCGCGCGGGGCTGTCCCTCCGGCTCATACATTATGCAGGCCCGGGTGGCGAGCTGGGGCAGCCCACAGGCCTGGGTTCAAATAATTAGGGGGAGGCGGGGCTGCGCGTTGCCATGGCGGCGCTAGCGCGGATGAAGGACAGGTGCCCCCCGCCGGAGCCACTGGGTTGCCAAACAGCATCGGGGCCATGAAGAAGCAGAATCACTGAACGTGAAGACTGAAGCCCCCCTGCCCCCATCCACGTGTCCCTAAGCCTTTGACAGGTACACAGAACATGGCTGTGCCATGTTATGACATGACATGGAAGATGCTTAGGCCAAATGTCTCATGAGGAAGAATGTACAGGAGCTCCAGTAAAATAGTAATGATCCCGTGTAAAAGGTTTTCAAAACGGTAACTTTCTTTCAATGTGTGTTTTACTTGGCATAAAATCTCCCTATGATGCTGTACTTTGTAGTTTCATATACATGTATTATTACTGGGGAAAAAAATGTGATGAAATCTTCTATACACAGTGATGGAATGGTGAGTATCTGCTTCAGAAGTCCTTCGGACTCATGAGGCTTCATAAAAATCCACTTTGTGATGCTCATTGGCTGCCTTCCATGATGTCTGCTGCCAACAGGTTATCAGCAGTGGTCCCCGTGCTGGACGCTTGGTCCCCAGCCTGGAGATGTCCCTCCGCGTGCCAGTCCTGTTCTCCTTCTCCTGGTCTACAGCGTCTGCCTGTGCCCGCAGCACCCTAACCCACCCCCCGCCCGCCTTCCTTCCGCTCCTGGAGCCTCATTAGGTCATACCTCGCTGCAGAGGCCCACTGGGGCCTGCCCACCTGCACGGCCAGCCTCCATCTCCCCTCGCTCCTCCAGGTCTCTAGGCAGGTCCGCCTGCTCCCCCATCCCTCTGCCCAGACCACACTTCCAGGCTTCCCTTCTGCCAAGCCCACCCCCAGAAACCCAGCAAACAGCTCCTCCATGCCAGCCCCACCCTGCCCCCTGCCCAGTGTCCCTGACCTCTCCCCGGGGCCCTCCACAGGGACACCAGGCACAAGGCCACAGCCACAGTCCGGCTTCCTGTCCTCTGACCAATAGCAGCCCCACTGCAGAGAAAGCATCTCAGGTGACAATGTTTCACGAAGTTGCCTCCATCCGCGCCGACGGACCCTCCCCAGGGCCTCCCAAGCCCTGACTCACTGGGGTCTCACTCCCCGCTCTCCTCCCACCACAGCTGCCCTGGAGGACACTGGCCAGCAAGTGAGTGGGGTCCGGGCTGTCTTCCCACGGCGGTCAAGCACACGGTGGCCACTCAGGTCATCCCTCCCTTCTTTTCCAGCAAAGCATGTCCTTCCTAAGTCCACTCTTCCTCTCTCCAGTCAAGAAGACTCCAGGACACATTTCTCCAGTTCTGACCCAGCCTCATCACCCTTCGGGCAGAACTCAAAAATAACATTCAACCCACTGAGAAAAATCGTGCCCCCGCCACCCCAAATTCCCGTTCTCAGCAATAAACATGAGCCCTGATGGTGTCCTCTCCAAGGGGAACATCGCATGGGGTGCGGAAGGCTCGGTCAGGGACACAACGTGTTACTGTGACTTCCCGGAATGATGAGCAAGCAGGGGCCACTCCCAAATGAAGACTGGAACTGGACTTGGTATCTCGATGGCCAGCACTGGAGGCTGCGGAGATGAGCGCGCCCGGAGAATCTGAGCCCCGCACCCCTGGGCGCTGTCAAACCAGAGCAAAAGGATTCAGCTCCCCTCCTGAGAAAGACGGAGCCTTTGTCCTACAAACTCTCCACAGCATCAAATTAAATAACAACGCACGCAGTCTAGTTGGAAAGTCAACTTTATGAGAACGATGAAAATAAACTCAGTATACCTACGTGGTGGTTGGGCCCCTTTCTGCTGGATTTCAACCATGGAACCCACTAGGACCTACGACAACACAGGTTACGAAACGATGGCCCGTGGGCTGTATCCAGCCCGGCACGGGTTTTTGTGAATAACGTTTTACCAAAACTCAGCCATGACTATTTGTTTACGCATTTTCACAAGGCAGCTGAGATGCCGCTTAAGGACTGGACAGCCGTCAAAGCCTAAAACACTCTCCATCTGGCCCTTCCCAGAAGGTGTTCGCCGACCTCCGCAGACTTCTAATGTCAACGGTATTTTGTTTCCAAGAAAAGAAAACTTTACTGTCATTCAAGCTACTTCTTATAGAACTTTAAGAAATACGTGATCCTCAAGGAAAAGAGGAGTATCTGTGTAACAAAAAAATAAAAGGGGGAAAAAACCGCCTGCAAAACCCACTGTCACAACCACAACCATCCTGGTGAACTATCCTTCCAAACTTCTAGATGCAGCTGTCCTTTGACAAGATGATGACACTAACCTCACATCCCCACTCACCAAGCACACTCACCCGTGGGCCTTACCTTGGATCTCCCCACTAATCCATCAAACAAACTTACAAGGGAGAGTGTGTACCTGTATTCAGTTATTTCTGCTCACAATACAGACATAAACGTGGACGTTTACATTTTCCCAAGTTTTGACTCTAATAAAAAGGAGCAATAAATACTTATGGCTTCTTTCTACAAATATCTCTAATATTCTACTTTCCTGTAATACTGAATAGAATATACAGTAGGAAAGAGTATTCCTAATAGAATATTATAGGAAAGTACACCATTCTCGAATTTCTAGATCAAATGTGTGAACATTTTGAAGGCTTTGGCCCCTTGCTGTCACGCTGCCTTCCAGATGAACTGGCCGATGTATACTCCTTGCCAGGAACGTGTGACAAGGCCCTGAATTATTTTATGTTAACCTTCCGTCGGGAACAGCATTAAACAATGATCACCATGAAAAGTCCCGGCTGAAACTTAAAGCAAGACAGTGTTGTCCACAGTTCACACACGTCCCCCCGGGGTGAGAGGTTATGGACAACTTCATACTCGAGTTGTGCAGACATCCTAAATACACGTGCAGACATCCTAAATACATCCTAAATACGTGCCCTTATGTGTGTGCCATCTTTTAATTCCCTTTCAAGCTGAAGCTTGCAAGGAACTAAAATTTGGTGACAAGGCTGAAAAGCTAGGTATTTTGCTGGGGTAATAACAATGGGTTTTCAAACAACAACAGACACAGTCCACGGTTCACTCCCTTTCGGACAATCAGACCCACCATCCCCCCTACCAGTGGCAACACGCATTCCTCACGAATATGCAGAGCCGCCCGACCCCCAGTCACATGGACCCCCAGTAGGCCCTGCTGCTGCCTCCGCCAGGCTAGTCCAGGGCCCGAGGCCTGCCAGGCAGCCTCAGCCACCCACCCCGCACCCACCACAACTGCAGCGGCGTCATCCCAGAGCCTGGGGTGTGGTTCTCATGTAGCGCCTGCAGCAGTTCAGGTCCAGGCAGAGGTAACTGCTACAGCCGCAGATGTCACGCAGATGTCACGGTTAGGGAGGAAAAGAGACGCACCCCGACTCCCAGCCGAGGACCTGCAGCACTCTGGAGGGGGCTGTGGCCCAATTCTCTCAGTAGGACCTGCATTCTTCTTAGCCCTACACACACACACACACACACACACACACACACACACACACACACACACACACACACACACACACACAACTCTAACACACATGCACTCACTGTACAGCACACAGGAAAAAAAAGTTTAATATTCAAAAATATTTACTTGTTTAAAGAAATAAATATTTAACTACGAAATAAATTCTAACTGCAATATCCTTTTTTGGGGGGGCTACACTGTGCAGCTTGCAGGATCTTAGCTCCCAGACCAGAGACTAAACCCGGAGCCCCTGAAGTGGAAGTGTGGAGTCCTAACCGCTGGGCTGCCAGGGAGTTCCCTAAATGGAATATTCTATAGCAGGTAAAACAAAAGAACCAGAACGACATGTATTTCTGTTTGTTTATTCATTTACTTATTGCTTTGGATGCGCCAGACCCCGTATGTATGCAGTATGTATCCTGTATGTATGTATACATACAGATGCTGTATGCGTGCAGCAAACAGGACCTTTAGCGGCATACGGGATCTGGTTCCCTGACCAGGGATTGAACTCCGGCCCCCTGCATTGGCAGAGTGGCATCTTAGTCACTGGGTCACCAGAGAAGTCCCCAAAATCATGGTTTTGTTTTTCTCTTCATTCACACTGCAGAAGGACACAGTCAGTGTGTTACCCCGTGGGTTCGTACACACAACACCGTGTACTAAGGACACATACTCGGGCCACAGGCTGAAGAGATGTGGACGGAAAACACAAGCCGCCGTCAGCACGGATGGAGGAGGTGGTGGCGGGCCTCCCTCTGCGTCTGTCATGTTTTCTTTCACAAACACAAACGCAACCTCACCCCCACAGAGCAGGATTTTCACATCAAGGAGGTGCATAATCACATCAGCATGGGCTTCTCTCTGGATTTTAGAATCTGAACCGTTTAATACTTTCAATGAGTGGGATACAAGGTTCTCTCAACGGTTAAGAAGCTGCTTTTCAGCAGAGTTGCTTGGGACCGTGGCTGCAGAGAGCTGTTCTCCGGCCACCAGCTCCAGGCCGGCTGGCCACGGCTCCAAGCTCTTCTGTGAGTAATTAGTGATGACCAATTCCCCTGGAGGCCCCGCTTCTGGACACACTCGGTGTGATCTAACTTATCCATGAGGCAAGCTCACACTGGAATTATCTTTCCAACGGAAACACAATATTCCTCTTGGGTACGATACCTTATTAAATCTGACCTTTCGTCATATTACAAATACTAAGTGTTTCATAAAAGCTGAAAAACACTACAATACCCCAAAAAAATCTGACGTAGAAAGTTAATAACCTGGTGTGGCAGAGAGCAGAAGGGCGTCATTCATTCAGAGAAGAACGTCTAAAGTGAAAGGAGGGGTGAAGAGCCAAAAGTCTAGAAATCCATCCCAGCTGTGTCAAGGGGAGGCACGCAGACCTTCCACTCACACCCAGTCTTGCTGGAAGGACCATGGGACCGGCAGCTGGCCTGGGAGCACCACGGGCGGTGAGGACAGTCCAGCACAGGGAGGGGCAACAGGAAAGGTGCTGAGGGAGGAGCAAAGACAAGGTCCTGACCCAGGAAGGCACGCGTCACCCTGAACCCTCCGAGCAGGGACTCTCAAAGCCACCACGTGCAGAACAAGCAGAGGCTGATAACCCACTATTTCCAAATGAACTAATTTTCTGTTCCTGAAACATGTTTTGCTAATGTTTACCCCAGTTGGCACGAAGCAAGGCAAATTCTGCTGTGTAGGCTGCCGCCCGGAGACTGCTACGTTGTGCGAGGCATTCTCCATCAACAAGCAGAGGTCAGCCTCCAGAACACGCGAAAATCCCCAAAGCAGTCAGTCAATATGGATGCATTGTTTCTGCAGCTGCACTGGAAGTTCGGAAGGAAAGGAAAGGCCCATTTATGTACACATCTCCTGGCTGTGGCGGCCTGGAGAACATGAGACAATCTGCAGGAAAATGAGCTCAACTCTAGAACACGCTCATATGCAAACTGATGAGCACTGCAGGTAACCCCTGTTCCAGCCCCCTCCCCCTCCCTCCAGGAAGCAGGTGGGTCCCAGCCCACAGGCTTAAGCTTACTAAGCCTTCCCCTTTCTTGGAGCAATACTTCCAGCTGGGCTTGAGGGAGGGGGGTGGGGGTGGGGGCACGTGCCTGGAGGCTCAAGAGGGAGTGATGTACCACTGTTGTATGGCAGAAACCAACACAACGTTGCAAAACATTTCGCCCCCCAATTACAGAGACATTTAAGCAAAAAGAAAAAATGCTGCTGGCAGAAGAGCCTGGATGCATCACTATCTACTTCCTACAGGGACTGTCCAGCGTGTGATTGTGCAAGAAGCAACACGGTTACATTTCCTGCAAAGGTAAAGTGAAAGTGAAGTTGCTCAGTCGTGTCCGACTCTTTACGACCCCATGGACTGCAGCCTGCCAGGCTCCTCTGTTCATGGGATTCTCCAGGCAAGAATACTGGAGTGGGTTGCCATTTCCTTCTCCAGCATTTCCTGCAATCTCTCTGTGTATTTCAGGGGTTGGGGTAAATGTTCTTGGTCAGGGCTGAGAACAGAGCCTGGCCCACAGAAACATTAACTAGTGTGGTCCTAATGATCCACGAGGCCTACGTGAGTGGCCACAGAACTGCTTCCGTACCGGCCAGAACTCCCAGTTTTACAGGTCTGGTTGTCAAAACCAACATTGGCCCAAGAGTCAAAGTTGACTTTGGGTAGCCTACAACTAAGACCCTGGGAGTTTAGTTAAAGAAAGCATGCCCAGAGCCAAGGCCGTCCTCCCCCGCACTGTCATCAGACCACACTTCCCTGGCCTTGCAGAATGGGCCCGGACACAAGATCCACCCTCTGTTCACCAACCTGAGTGCGCGTGGACACGCGGGTGAGAGGAGTGTGCCCAGTACAGCGCATGGGGGTCTTAGAGGGTGAGGATGCTACAGACCACGGACTGGCCAGAGTGTGAGAGAGAATTAATTCGCTCATTCCAGAACCTGCTGACCGTCTGCAAACACTCCATAAGGCCAGCAGGGAAGTCACAGTGGCCGGGACACGACCACTCTGGAAGTTCTTGTCTAAAAGAGTGAAGAGAAACAGCGGCTTTTAACCTGAGCTACTTCTACTAAGGGGCTTTCCCAGTAATTCAATGATAAGAACCCACCTGCCAATGAAGGAGACATAGGAAATGTGGGTTCGATCCCTGGGTGGGGAAGATCCCCTGGTGAAGGAATTGGCAACCCACTCCAGTATTCCTGCTGGGATAATTCCATGGACAGAGGAGCCTGGCAGGCTATAGTCCATGGTGTAGCAAAAGAGTCGGTCACAACTGAGCATGCACACACACATGCTCCCACTAAATCTTATTTTGCGTAGCAAAACAAACCAAGAATATCATTTTGAATGGCTTTCTGTCTTTAAGCTCCACACAGAGGAGAGGTGAACAGGATTTTACGCTGGGCAGCAGCAAGCTGACCACTATGCAAATTTAGATTCCATTCATCAACTGCAGAATCTATAAAAGGCAGCAGAGAAAAAAAAACGCAGGAAAAAAAAACCTATGGATACCAATGGGCTTCCCTGGTGGCTCAGATGGTAAAGAATCCTTCTGCAACGTGGGAGACTCAGGTTCAGTCCCTGGGCTGGGATGATTCCCCTGGAGAAGGAAATGGCAACACACTCCAGTATTCTTGTCTGGGAAATCCCAAGGACAGTGGAGCTTGGCGGGCTACAGTCCATGGGGTCGCAAAGAGTCGGGCACCTCTGAGCGATTAACACTCACATACATGTGGATACCAAGGGAGTAACCGCGGGCGGGGCGAATTGGGAGACGGGGACTGAATCAGATACACTATTGATACTACGTATATCTTTAGGACCCATTTTTACTCAGGAGTGTGATCACTGGCCTGATCACTCTCTCCCCCTATTGATGCTCTTTCTTCTCCCCCAGGGAACCTCTATCTCCCACCCTCCTCCTTCTCTTCTCAACCCAATTCTGTGAATCTCTGAGGGTGTTCTGGGTACCGGAGAACACTTCAGGAACAGGATACTGCCCAGATCTCTCTCTCCCCTCTTAATTCCTCCCTTTCTACTCATGCTCACCTCTGTTACCTTCCTCCCCCCTCTCTATGTATCTCTGTGAATCACTCTGAGGGTTCCAAACTGTGGAAAGCACAGAGGGAAGTGCTTACTGGCTAGACTGCTCTCTCCACATTTGAATTCCCCTCTTCCCCTCCTGGTCACTACAACCCACCCCCCCCACCTCATCTCTCCATGTAACTCAGTGAACCTTTCTGGGTATCCCTCACTGTGGAGAATCTTTTCACCATTAACCTAAAAGTTTTATTATTGAGGCTGTATGGAAGGAGAAGTCTTGAGGCTACTGCAAGAATAAGACTGAAAGCCAGGGGAAACATTAATTAATAAGAGACCATCCAATAGCCTCCATAAATTCACTGAAACCAAGCTCCACCAAAAACTGGGAATAGAACTGCCATATGACCCAGCAATCCCACTGCTGGGCATATACACCGAGGAAACCAGAATTGAAAGAGACGCGTGTACCCCAATGTTCATCGCAGCACTGTTTACAATAGCCAGGACATGGAAGCAACCTAGATGTCCATCAGCAGATGAATGGATAAGGAAGCTGTGGTACATATACACAATGGAATATTACTCAGCCATTAAAAAAAATACATTTGAATCGGTTCTACTGAGATGGATGAAACTGGAGCCCATTATACAGAGTGAAGTAAGCCAGAAAGAAAAACAACAATACAGTATACTAATGCATATATATGGAATCTGAAAGATGGTAACGATAACCCTATATGCGAGACAGAATAAGAGACACAGATGCATGGAACAATTTTATGGACTCTGAGGGAGAAGGTGAGGGTGGGACGTTCTGGGAGAATGGCATTGAGACATGTGTATTGTCATATGTGAAACAGCACCATTCCATGTTCGATGCATGTGACAAGGGCTCAGGGCCGGGGCAATGGGATGATCCAGAAGGATGAGAGGGGGAGGGAGGTGGGTGGGGGGTTCGGGAAGGGGAACACATGTAAACCCATGGCTGATTCTTGTCAATGTATGGCAAAAACTATTACAATATTGTAAAGTAATTAGCCCCCAACTAAAATAAATAAATTTATAAAAAAAAAAATAAATAAAAAATAAAAATAAAAACTCCAACAAGTTAATAAGAAAAACCCAGCAAACTATTAATAACAACAGATCACACACTGCTCTCTCTAGGAGAAGCTATGCAGATGGACTCCTATGTGAATGGGATTGGAATTGCAGAATTAGTTAGCCCTGCAAATAACTCAGTAAAAAATAACTGGGCATGAGAAACACTTCAAGAATATCTGAGTAAAGATCTTGGAAAACATGCTCCTCCACAAAGCAAAGAACTTGATAAAATCTGTCAAAATTAACCTCTGCAGAACTGCGGAAACTAAACAAAGGTTTCCAATAGTCCGAGAAGTGTTTATTTGAAAATAAACAACTAAATAAAAAAAAAAAAAAAAAAAAAATAGATACCTAACAGGAGCGACTGCACAGCACAGGGAACAGGACTCAGCTCCTCTGTGGTGACCTGAACGTGAGGGAAATCCAAAAACGCGAGGTATATGTACACATATACGGATTCATTTCATCAGCAGAAATCAACACAACATCGCAAAGCAACTGTTCTCCAATAAAAATTAATCTAAAAAAAACAAAAGCAAAAGTCTCCTGACGGTAAAATATGTTTCTCCCCAATCCTTTACCCAGGTCACAGACAGAGGTTATAACTCAAAAGAAAATGTTCTTCACAAAAGCAAAGGCAGCAGGCACAGGAAGCGCCCTCCTGATTTGGGGCTTAAATATTTCAACCCCGCTCCTACCCTCCCCTTTAAACCCCAGTGATTCAAAAATGTTTGCACGTGAAGAGTAACCTTCTATGTTTTGGACAAAACAAACTCTTAATTCTCTGGACATTTTAACCTCGTTTTTAAAAAGTATTATTTTGATCACTATTCCTCATCTCTTCATATATATTTGGCCTGTGTTTCAAGAACGTTTTTCCCTACGTTACAATTAATCCTTAAAATTATAAAGTTACAGTCCCCTGGAAAGGCCACTGCAGCATGCCAAAAACGAAAGCAAATGTTTCCCTTCTTTACTGCAAATTCATAAATGGGAGCTCTGCCCAATCCCCCAGGAGCTGGTATGACTTGACTTTTTAATTCATCTGAAGTAAAAAAAAAAATAAAATTTAAGATTCACATTTGTTCAGTTTACAAGCATCTCTAGGGATGTTAACGATGGCATTTATAAACTACACAATATATCCTCCCACACTTCAAAGATGCAACTAAAAGTGCATCCTTCCCAAGCTTTTATTGAGCTATAAAGTGTTTTTTTTTAAATTATTAAGCTCAGGACTTTACTATTTTTCTTTGAAAATTTGTTCAGGGCAAAAACATGTATGAAAGGTCCCCTCCACGCCAGGCATCCAGTGATGTCAAGGTGAACACAGCTGGAGAGGGGTGAGGTTTTCCATACTCTCACATGACTGCTTCATTTATTGAGCCGAACTTGCAAAAGGGTTAAGGATTGGTAGGCGGAAGTGGAAAATGCTAGGTCAAAGGCCACATACCTTGCCAGGGCTTTTATTCCATTCTGTCAATGTTTTTTCCAGAAGAGCTATCCCAGTATACATTCATTCCTTCCACTCACGTAAAACGGAAATCCTACAGTCTGAATGTCCCCCTCAAAATTCACAGGTTGAAATCTACCCCCCACCAACGTAATGGTAGTAGGAGGCAGGGCCTTTGGGAGGTGACTGGTCAGGAGGGTGGAGCCCTCATGAATGGGGTCAGCGCCCTTGTAAGAGAGACCCCAGAAAGCTACTCTGTCCCCTTCAGCCACACGAGGACATAAGGAGAATTCAGGGACTCAGCAGACAGTCTTCAGCTCACCATGCTGGCACCCGGATCTCAGACTTCCACCCTCCAAAAATAAGAGCTAAAAACTGTTCTTATTTATAAGCCATCTAGTACGGAGTAGTTTGTTACAGCAGTTGGAATGGACTAAGATGAGGACCAATTTCTATACACCTTCGCCAATATGGGGTCTTTGTTTTTAAGACTGTACTTAACTAGACTAACTACAGGATGAGATGGTTGGATGGCATCACCGACTCAATGATCATGAGTTTGAGTAAACTCCGAGAGTTGGTGATGGACAGGGAGACCTGGCGTGCTGCAGTCCATAGGGTCGCAGAGAGTCAGTCATGACTGAGCGATTGAACTGAACTGAACTAACCAGATTAAAAACTCACCTCATCCAGTTAATGTTCTTTAAGTAATGCAGCTAAATATATGTACATATTATTTGCCCCTTTATTTCTTTCTATGAACCTGCGTCTGCTCCTTTTGCTGGGGAATTTACTTTTCTTATTGTTTTATAACAACTCTTTACATATGGAAGATAATCCTTTGCCATACGTTGTATTTTCCCAGTTTTTAATTTGACTTTGTATTTGCTTAAAGTGTCTATGATGTTCAGAAGTTGTTCACTTACTCAGATGTTATCGAGGCAAACTTCCTTTTTTTATTTTCTGCCTTTGATGGCCATCCCAAGAATATACGACTTTCAAGACCTGTTTTGGAGGAAAGGATTCTGTCTTTGGAATGGCTATAGGCAAAAAGAGAAAAACAATCATTTGACCTAGTTTCATAATAGCCCAGCTTCCCAAGAGAGGCAGGATGCATAGTTATCCTGTGAAGTCAGGAGACCCGAGGAGAGCTGACCCCACTGGCTTAAAATACTTTCTCTTGGCATAAAAAGTAGGCTACAATGGCTCAGAGATGAGAGCGATGCCAAATGTACATCTGACCGAGGCTTACAGATAAATTCAGGCAAAATGTAGTAAATGCTCTGCCTAGAAACACTAGAGAGATAATGCTTTGGAAAAAAAAAAAAACCTCAGGCTGTGAGTAAAGAATGGGATTGTTCCAATTTTAGGTCATTTTAGATCATTCCAATTTTAACAATACTGGCAAAGTCCTCTGTGGGGCCAGTCAGGAGCATACAGGCAGAGCAGAAAGATGAGGGATGCCACGGTCAGACGTCCTGGGATGTCCAGTTCTCCGACCCCCAGGCCCGGGACCCTGGGTGACCCGGGTGACCAAGCAGAGCTAGGGACGTGGCTCTCCACTGCCCGCCTCCGACAACGTGAGCAAACGCAGGGCGTCACCCTCTCGTGCTCTTCAGGTGAGAGCTCCCCTCACTTGCGTTTTAGGAGCAGAGAGACAATCCAACAGAGAAGGCCCTTAGCTGGCGTGGAATTCCTTCTGTGCGCGCACCACCCACGAGCAGAGGTTCACTGGCTGCGGGCGACTGGAAGAACTGAATCAGTTGTAGGAATATCTCATTTGGCAGGCGCTCCAAGTCAAGAGAGCTATGCAGTTAACATTATTCCGTAGAGGCAGAGAAAACGGGAAGGGGCAGCTCCCGCCGTCTGCTTCCATGTCGCACAAGGACTCACAGTCAAGACTGAGGGTGCGGCTCTGGCCTCTTCACCAACCACCTGGCCGTGAGCAGCTGCCCTGTGCCCAGCACTGCCCAGATCCCACACCAGGCTGCCCAGGGGTGCAGGGCGGAGGCATGGGGGGAGGACACACCTAGGGACCCTCGGTGCTCCCCACGGTAAGTGAAACTGACGAAGCCTTTACACCAGAAACCTCCGATGACTTCACAAGCTTTCTAAAGAGCAAGCCGCTAAACCTGCCCCACGCGTCTTGCACCACCACAAAGCTGCAAGGGACTTCTTCCACCTCCTCAAATACACCCTCGTGCACAGGGCCTTCACACACGCTGCCCCGGCCTGGAAGACGTGCACTCACACCCGCTGTGAGACTGAAAGAGCAGCAGCAGCTTCTAAGCTGGGTCACCCCCCGCCCTCCTCAGAGACCCTCTCCTGACCCGGCTGCTGGCCTGGGTCCTCCCCCGGCCCCTGCACCACCCACCTCTCCTCAGAGCAGCACTGATCTCACCGAACCGCGTGGTCACGGGGGTGACTCTGACCCACCCCACATTCCCTTCTAGTCTCCAAGCACGAGGCCAAAGACCTCATGCCTTAGCTCACCAGCACCCACAGGGTGCCGAGCACATTCACAGATGCTCCGTGAATATCTGGCGAATGAATAAATGAACAGACGTGAACGCAGAACATTTAGGGGCTCTTGTGATCATTCAGCAGAATATTTGTTTGTATCCCTGTATGTTGTGTGTATATGGGCGAGTGTCTACAATTTTAATTGTAAGAAGAAAGATTTTTGACACAGCCATATGTTCCTAAAAGATAGAGAAGTCTTACAGGCCACTTCCAGCCAGGTGTCACCCTGGTTCCCTATACAGCAGATGGGCGAGGACACCCATGGTCCACACCACGCTGCAATATGCTAATTCACTGTTAATTACAGCCCTTCCTCCAAACTGCAGGTGGACCAGCAGGTTCTATGGGGAGGGCTGCACCAATTAAGCACATTCACAAAGGAATATTTTGAAATAATTACCCATTTATTTTAAAGACTGCCTTTATCAGTAGATTACCTGGAGTAAAATGCGATAAAGTAGTTCTATTTGCATGCGATGCGTTTTCCTCTTTTCTAGCAGCTTTTTTCACCTTGACAAAGGAAATACCCAAGTGCTGCGCTCAGACGCTCAGCTGTGTCGGACTCTTTGCCATCCTGTAGTATGCGCTCAGTCGCTCAGTCATAGCCAACTCTTTTGCAACCCCATGGACTGTAACCCGCCAGGCTCCTCTGTCCATGACACTCTCCCAGCAATAATACTGGAATGGGTTGCCATTTCCTCCCCTAGGGGATCTTCCTGACCCAGGCATCAAAGCCAAGTCTCTCACATTTCATGCATTGGCAGGCAGATTCTTTACTGCTAGCACCACCTGGGAATCCCATGGACAAGAATGCTGCTGCTAAGTCGCTTGAGTCGTGTCCGACTCTGTGTGACCCCATAGACGGCAGCCCACCAGGCTCCTTCGTCTCTGGGATTCTCCAGGCAAGAACACTGGAGTGGGCTGCCATTTCCTTCTCCAGTGTGTGAAAGTGAAAAGTGAAAGTGAAGTCGCTCAGTCGTGTCTGACTCTTCGCGACCCCATGGCTGCAGCCTACCAGGCTCCTCCGTCCATGAGGTTTCCCAGGCAAGAGTACTGGAGTGGGGTGCCATTGCCTTCTCCAAGAATAGGGTTGAGCTAAAAATACGTTCCCCAGCCTTTCTCTTTCTCAGGGGAATAGAGTGTTCTGCTAGCTCCTGAATCCGCGGTTTCTATTCAAACAGATGTAATACTTGTCATTAAACAGATGTAATACATGTCATTAACAGAAGTTGAAAGTTTTGGGGGAACTGGGCTCCTGACATAGACATTAAAAAAGTTTAGATTACAAGGCAGAACTTGTTACACTGTAAACTTGCCAAATTATTAAGGTACTTATATCAACAACAGACTGGTTCCAAATAGGAAAAGGAGTACGTCATCAAGGCTGTATATTGTCACCCTGCTTATTTAACTTATACACAGAGTACATCATGAGAAACGCTGGGCTGGAAGAAACACAAACTGAAATCAAGATTGCCGGGAGAAATATCAATAACCTCAGATATGCGGATGACACCACCCTCATGGCAGAAAGTGAAGAAGAACTAAAGAGCCTCTTGATGAAGGTGAAAGAAGAGAGTGAAAAAGTTGGCTTAAAGCTCAACGTTCAGAAAACTAAGATCATGGCATCTGGTCCCATCACTTCATGGGAAGTAGATGGGGAAACAGTGGAAACAGTGTCAGACTTTATTTTTTTGGGCTCCAAAATCACTGCTGATGGTGATTGCAGCCATGAAATTAAAAGACGCTTACTCCTTGGAAGGAAGGTTATGGCCAACCTAGATAGCATATTTAAAAGCAGAGACATTACTTTGCCAACAAAAGTCCATCTAGTCAAGGCTATGGTTTTTCCAGTGGTCATGTATGGATGTGAGAGTTGGACGGTGAAGAAAGCTGAGTGCTGAAGAATTGATGCTTTTGAACTGTGGTGTTGGAGAAGACTCTTGAGAGTCCCTTGGACTGCAAGGAGATCCAATCAATCCATCCTAAAAGAGATCAATCCTGGGTGTTCATTGGAAGGTCTGATGTTGAAGCTGAAACTCCAATACTTTGGGTACCTCATGCGAAGGGTTGACTCATTGGAAAAGACCCTAATGCTGGGTAAGATTGGGGGCGGGAGGAGAAGGGGATGACAGAGGATGAGATGGTTGGATGGCATCGCCGACTCGATGGACATGGGTTTGGGTAGACTCCGGGAGTTGGTGATGGACAGAGAGGCCTGGCGTGCTGCAATTCATGGGGTTGCAAAGAGTCGGACACGACTGAGCGACTGAACTGAACTGAACTGATCCCTAAGACTATCTGCTTCAAAATCTCATACGAAGAGCATTAGATGCAAACTATTTCTATACAACGTGTATTTATTTGCTCACCTTGGGCAGCAAAGCATCCATGTACCCACCCATCTATAAAAATGCCCCTAATCATGAGGAGTGAGCAGGGTATCTGAAAGATGAAAGGGCACCCAGGGACTATAAAGAAAGCTGAATGCCAAAGAATTGATGCTTTTGAACTGTGGTGTTGGAGAAGACTCTTGAGAGTCCCTTGGACTGCAAGGAGATCCAACCAGTCCATCCTAAAGGAAATTGGTCCTGATTGATGCTGAAGCTGAAACTCCAATACTTTTGGCCACCTGATGTGAAGAACTGACTCATCTGAAAAGACCCTGATGCTGGAAAAAAACTGAAGGCGGGAAGAGAAGGGGACGACAGAGGATGAGTGGTTGGATGGCATCATCGACTCAATGGACATGAGTTTGAGCAAACTCTGGGAGTTGGTGATGGACAGGGAGGCCTGGCGTGCTGCAGTCCATAGGGTCGCAGAGAGTCGGACACGACTGAGTGACTGAACTGAAACTGAACTGAAATTATGAGGAGTGAGCAGGACATCTAAAAGATGAAAGGGCACCCAGACAACCCAGGCTAGGAGTTTCATGTAGATGCAGAGTCTGGAATCCAGAGAGGTCAGCGCACATGACCACAAGGGCACGGCACCAGCCTGAGAAAGAAGCAACATGGGCAGCCACGGGCACACCTGGGGCACGACCCCCCCAACCCCGCATCCTGACTCTCCGTCCATGGCACAGAGAACAGCCACCACACCCCCAGTCAACCCCGGATACACTGCTGACGCCCCCAAACTCTGTCCCATCTGAACACGACTCCTGTTATACCCATTTCATGGATTCGCAGGTTCTCAAGAGTCAGAGGGGCTTCCAAAGTGGCTCTAGTGATAAAGAACCTGCCTGCCAATGCAGGAGATGTAAGAGACACAGGTTCGATCCCTGGGTCAAGAAGATTCCCCTGGAGGAAGGCACGGCAACCCACTCAAGTATTCCTGCCTGGAGAATCCCCATGGACAGAGGAGCCTGGCGGGATCCACGGGGTCGCACAGAGTCGCAGACGACTAAAGTGACTTAGCACACTCGCACGCAGGAGTCGGCAGGGAAACCCACACAGGGCCGCCTCGCTCCTTCCCTCGAGCAACGGGCTGTGAAGCATGTCTCTGTCGGTCTGAATAAGCATGAAGGCAAAGACCAATCCAGAGATGGTCTGGAGGATCCAGGCCCCCACAGCATCACCCCTGAGACCTCATTACTGCAGGCAGGAGCTGGGCTGGCTTGAATTATTCACTGCAGCCCTGGCCCCCTACGATGTACATGAAACAGCTGCAGGGCAGGCACATCTGGACCCCCGCTCCAAACAGGCCCTTTCCAGCGGCGCCAGCTCGAGCCCAGTGAAGGGTGCAATCCGTCATTGAGCACCCCGAAGGCCCAGCAGGTGAGAGGACAGGCGTGCTGGGATTACACCCGCCCAGCCCCCTGCTCCGGCACTGCAAACCTGCCCCATGGGCGCTCGGGAGCAGATACAGGCTTCGCTGGGGAAAGGAAACAAGGAGCAACTGGGAAAACAAAAATCCTGCAACTGCGCTCGAATTATGATTAGAAAATAAAGCACGTCTGATTGCTCTCCAGTGAGACCGCAGGCTGCAGAACAGAATAATTTTACATAATGATCGACATCACCGTTGACAGAGAACATTCTGCAAGGGAGTCACGCTGCTGTGCTGGGGTCCCTGACCGGTGGCCTAAGAGGTGGTTTCAGCCCCTGAAGACCCAGGGACCACATGGTCTGAAATTGGGACAGGGAGATGGAAGCATTTCTCTGTCCAGAGTGTAAACATATTTATGTGGAAGCTCCCACAGAGGCATGAAATTCAGATCATGTTTATGACTGACGAATACTTTTTAAAGAAATGAAGATTCTTACACCAAGCTCCAATTTTAGCCGGAATGCCAGATTGTATGTTTTATTCTACCTACAGCAGAGGATGAGATGGTTGGACAGCATCACCGACTCATGAACACGAATTTGAGCAAACACCAGGAGACAGTGCAGGACAGAGGAGCCTGATTGCTGTAGTCCATGGGGTTGCAAAGAGTTGGACATGACTCAGCAAATGAATAACAACAAATGGATATACAGCTATTTGTTTGTTTTTAAATGAGGTAAATCTCCAGCTTATCAATAAGGAAACCCCCCCAGGTGGCGCAGTGGTGAAGAATACGCCTGCCAATGCAGGAGACTCAAGAGATGTGGGTTTGATCCCTGGGTCAGGAAGATCCCCTGGAGGAGGGCATGGCAGCCCACTCCAGTATTCTTGCCTGGAGAATCCTATGGATAGAGGAGCCTGGAGGGCTACAGTCCATGGGGAGGCAAAGAGTCAGATACAATCAAGCAACTAAAGAACATCACTGACTCAATGGACACGAGTTTGAGCAAGCTCCAAGAGATGGTGAAGGACAGGGAAGCCTGGTGTGCTGCACTCCACGGGGTCGCAGAGAGTTGGACACGACTTAGTGACTGAATGACAGCAACAAATCTCAAATAATGTTATCCGAGGTGGCCCTCGAGGGCTTCCAGCTGCCTCCCCAGCTCTCCCTCCCCGCTGTCTTCATTCCCCACCGGCCCCATCACTTCGGGGCCCCCAGCCCCCGGCTGGGAACACAACCTCACTGCTCTCTCCCAAGCACCTCAGGTCTCCCCACAGCTGATCGTATGATTAAAATCAGGGCTCAAGAAAAAGTGCTCAGAGAGCTGCTTCACAGCACCTGGCCACAAACTCTTCCCCACACATCAAGACGGAAAACCACCAAAACTAAGACAAAAAAGGAGGAAGGAAACCACAAAGACCTCAGTAATAAGCATCCTTCGAAATGACACAGCTCTGTGCAAAAAACTACTACTATGCAGAATTTAAGCACTGCTTCCCTTTTCTATGGTCTCTTAAGTTTGCTCTTTTGCTGGTGTCCAGTCACTCAGCCATTGCCTACTCTTTGCAACCCCATGGACTGCAGCACACCAGGTTTCCCTGTCCACCACCATCTCCCAGAGCTTGCTCAAACGCATGTGTATTGAGTCTGTGATGCCCTCCAACCATCTCATCCTCTGTCGTCCCCTTCTCTGCCTGCCCTCAATCCTTCCCAGCATCAGGGTCTCTACCAGTGAGTCTGCTCTTTAGTTTCTATTATCCCATTTTTATCATCATTATTACCACCATTACATCACCCACTACAACTACTGCTGCTATTGCTATGATGACTAGCATGTGAGTTGTCAGGGGTCAGCCAGAAAATAAAGAGAAAGGGAGAGGGTGCATGACCCAGGGTGGGTGACGCTACATCAAACCTTCCCTTGCATTCCAATATCACCTTCACTCTTGACTCTGCTCCTCCTAGACTTCCAGAGCTTTCCAGGTGGCTCTAGTGGTAAAGCACCTTAGCTGCCAACGCAGGAGACATAAAAGATGCCAGTTCGATACCTGGGTTGGAAGATCCCCCGGAGGAGGGCATGGCAATCCACTCCAGTATCCTTGCCTGGAGAATCCCATGGACAGAGAGAGCCTGGCGGGCTGCAGTCCATGGGGTCGCAGAGTCAGACACGACTGAAGCGACTGAGCATGCATGCAGGCTTCCAACATGCTGACTTCAAGGCCCTGCACTGGATGCCTGTCATGGAAAACTGCTCCTCCCAGACCACTAAAAATAAATGAAAGTCAAGGGATGGCAATCTGTTACTCCGCAGCTGGGTAGCAGCGGAGCCTCGGGAAATGGGCAGACCCTCATTCCTGTCCGGGCTCCAGGCTCCACTGTTTCAGGGTCAGAGGCCCTGGAGGAGCCATCTGACCACACAACTGACCATCCTGGCTCCCACCTCCTTCCCACTCAGACAGATGGGGAGAGGCACAGGAGGCTTGGCGAGCCTGCTGCCTCCAAGGGGGCCCAGGGCCTGGCTGCCCACCCGCCCCCCAATGCTGAGCACCCCTGGTGCCCCTGGCCTGGGATGGCTCCACTTTCCAAGGAACCACACCCCACAGGCTCCTCGCCAAGCCCTCTCAGCTGGGAACTCCAACCAGCAGGGCTCTTTCCCGAGCCAGATTACAAGGGGAGGGCAGAAAACACACGCCTTGGAAATTTACAGAATACAGCCGGCCGGCTCTGATTGCGGCTGTCTGCCTGCCCCAGGCCAGCGATGCCTCCCTGTGAGGATAAGCCAGGATGTGGATGGGGACCAGGCAGAGGGGTAACCCTGTGAGAGTCAGAGTCTGGGCTAGGAGGCAGAGTCTAACCACCACCCCCCACCGGTGGCCCCCGCCCACTCCCTACACAGAGCACGAAGCACAGGGCTGGGAAGTCACTGGCTGCCCGGTGGCTGGGACACAGCGGGGCTCACTCGTGCATTTCTAAGTCAGGCTCAGTAGTTCCGGGTGCATTTTTGTGTCCAACATATTTTCAAAAGAACAATATTTGTTTTGGTGGAACACAACATCGAGATATTATCTGTCCCTTAAAAATTCTAAAACCCTAACAAAACCTCAAAGAATGTTCCCACCACAGCTGTTTTGGAGCCTGGGAATCCAAGCTTCTGGCAGCAAGCATCTCCTCTCTGCTGCCCCATCTCCAGGAAGGTGCCCGGAGCTCCAGAGAGTTTGCGGGAGACTCCAATCTGTCCCCTGCACTGGGCAGGGGGCCGAACAAGGTTCAGAGTCCAGCACCTTCAGGTGGGAGGAGAAGGAAAGGCTGAGAGGGGGTCTCGAACACTCAATCCCTCCAAGAGGGCAGATCCAGGCTCTCGGGCTCCCAGTCAATCCCCCCAACACGCAGAACACCTTCCTCCTGCCCTGGGCTCTTGCACCCTCTGATTCCTGCAGACAGCACTAAAGGGAGACAAACGAGTCCATTCAACAGCTGAATTTCCACACAATTAGCTATAATTCAGAACTTCCCTGGTGGTTCAGTGGGTGAGAATCCGCCTTCCAAAGCAGGGGGCTCAGGTTCCATCCCTGGTGGGAGAACCACGATTCCACATATCGGCTGGTACAGCCAAAAATAAACACATAGACATATATATTTTTTTAATTAGCTAGAATTCATGAGTAAGAAGGTAAAGGTAATCCAAGCACACTGTTTCCAGAGGACAGCGCATGACTGGAACCCAAGGACCCTTTGGCTACATCATGCTTGGCCTTGTATAAAATCTCCCGTTTCCCACCTGAGACGCTCCCCTGCTTGGTTCTGGGAACAGCCTGGGGTCAGGGAGAGACGGCTCTGGCCTTAGACACACTGGGACTCAACCATGCTGGTCCCAACTCTGCTCCCTGGGGACTTGGGGAAAGCCCCTCATCCCCCTGACCCTGTTTTCCCAACCAGAGGATGGAAAGAAGAACTGAACACCCACCCATTCTTCCCACCTCCCAGCCTCACTGGGTGAATGAGATAATGTGTGTGAAATAGGTTTATAAACAAGGATAATTTATAAGAGATGCTGCTCCTTGCTTTGCAGCTCCACGCACCAGTAAGGGCGTCTGCCGTTATTCTCCCAGGACTGGTGTGTGATTCCTTCAGCAACGTTCATGATCTGCTGTGATGCCCCGGTATCGTTTCTGGGACAAGGTTCACCCAGAATACTGAGAACACAAGCCCTGGTGACTGTTTCATTGAAGCAGGACCTGGTCTCTGAAAGGTGGAGAGCAATCTCCCCATCAGTCTCGCTGTCTTGCCAGCCCTCCCCAAACCCAGGAGCGGACAGATGGGGAAATGGAGAATGACGTTCACCTTGTGGAAACCAGTTTGGCTTTCATTAAAAGCTGATCCGTCGGATCTCAGCCGTCTAGTGGAGAACACAGTCCTCTCCCCATCCTCCTCTCCTGCACCAGATTCACCAAGCGGTTAAAAATGACCACTGGCGGGGCAGCGGCACACACGTCTGGACAGGAATGCCAAGTATGACAGACAGCAAGTAGGCAACTGGCCGCAGCAGACGCCTCGATTCACACCTGGAAAAGGGCCGATCTTGGTAATCGATGATCAATAGGTACGAGCATCCAAAGAATTCTTCTCTTCAGACAGATAAACACGGTTGCTTTACTGTTTCCATTATAAAATGCATACTTATCAGAGGAAGTCTAGAAAATCTTTACAAGTAGAAAGGAAAAAATCAGAATTCCAGCTGGCAAGTACCTCTCTGTGCCTGCGGTGTTTTGGTGGGGCTCCACGAACCATGGAGCTGGAACTGCAGGACGAAGGGGACACAGCCGTTACCATGGTGACATGAAGCCATGGAGGGTGTGCGCGGCTTCCTCCGCGCTCCTCGGATCTGTGGCTGCAACTCTAGGGTCATTGACTAATTGCTGGTTGAGAAGAAATGTTACACAACAAAAACGTGCTGACGGGGCAGAGCTGGCAATTTTTAGAAAGCGGCGTTTCCGTGACTCCCAGTTTCTGATCCAGAGTAAGTCTAAAAATTTTGGCCTTTTGTAAATGTGCTTACGTTTCTTAAAAGCTGCCTTCCTTATGTTTTTCCCTTAGGGCGTCTTGATCTTGTTTCACCTGTTATACATCCACATTTCATTTGGCAACACGACAAGAAGAAAATAACTAACAGTGACAAAAATAATATGATGCCAAAGGCTGTACTGCTAAGTGATAAGCATAAAAAGGTTCCAATCAGATGCTGGGATTAGGTCACAAGTGGCCAAGTACCATCAGCTGTTAACTGTCCAGCCGGGGGACAGTTATCTACTCCCTGAGCCCAAGTTTCCCCATGTGTAAAATGAGGATAATAATAAGGAAATTAATGACGATGATGGATATGCAATGCACAGCACAGAACACGGAAAGCACTCACTATTTAGCCCCACTTATTAACTTTTATTATGACTAGTATTAAATATTATTACCCAGAAAAGAAATATGCATGTACAAGCTAAAGCCAAATTTTATAAATGGCATAAGGTATTATTACTTATGGCATAAGATATTATTACTTATACCTTATAAAGTATTATCACTTATGACAGACAATATTACTTTTATATGTGCTGGCTGGAGAAGGAATAATAAATGTGAACTAAAAACTGTGGGTTTGGGGTGGGTTGGGTTTTTTTGTTTGTTTTGCTTTGCTTTTTGGCCACATTACGTGGCTTGCAGGATCTCTGACCAGGGACTGAACCCACACCCTCGACAGTGAAAGTGCAGAGTCCTAACCACTGGACTGCCAGGAGATTCCCTTTAAAAAAGAAGCTTTTAATTCTATTCCTGATGCAAAGTTATAGCTGGAGGTTTCCTCAGTTCCTAAGGCAATGGTCATATGCACCTCAAAAGCAAAACAAAATGAACAAATGAAATGCATGGTCTGAGACATTTTAATAAGATCCCCATGTTATCTCAGAAACAGTTTTTTTCATCTAAATCCATAGATAAATAATCTATTAACAGCAAACTTCCCAAAAGCAACAGAAAACTCAACCTGGGGTATAAGTACTGAAAGGGAGCTTCTATCTCCTGAGTGCCAGGACCGGGCGGCCAGCGAGGACCACAGCATGCGTGCCGGTGGACGTGCGTGCAGGGGGCCACACACAGCCACCTCCGGCCAACACGTGGGCAACCAGCCCAAAGCACTCCTTTCTAACACAATGGAATAAAACTAATTCACTAACCATCTAGATTTCTAGGGAACCATTTCCCCATGAAATGTTTCACCACCAAGACATTTACTGCACAAGCAGGGCTTTGCAGAGAAAGGAAAATACTCACATACACGGTCAGATACTTTTTTACTTCTTCAAAAAAAAAAATCACTGAAAGTTTCATACTTGCAGAAGCTGTTTTTTAATACACAAAAGAAGAGGTATCTAATAAAAATTTACCTCCCTCCCTCAGAGCACCTAAACTGCAAATATTTATTCTACGTTGAGTCTTCCCATGGATTCGGACTGAACACTACAAGAATGAACCCCTTCTGATCTCGGTGTTTGGACCCAAAGAGACAAAGACCCCTGGGTCCTGAGTAATTCACTTTCCAGTGGTGGTGGGACAGGCTGAGAAGCCAGTTTAAATAGCGTCGGATGGCCGACCGAGCTGGAAAAGAGAACCGGGGCTGCGAGCTGAAGAGAGGACAGGAGCTGAACAGCTGGCAGGCTGAGGGCTCGCGGAGGACTTGAAGGAAGTGAAAAACCCGCAAGGAAGAGCCCTCGAGGCAGAGGCCGCAGCCAGAGCCACAGTCCTGAGGTCAGCACGTAGGAGGAGAGGGAGGCCTGGCTGGAGGCGCAGGGGTGCAGGCCGGCTGGGGAGGAGGGGCCCGCAGCAGGGCTGCTAAACCTCTCCCGCCAGGCACCAGAGAGTAAACAGTTTAGGTTTTCCGGGCCAGGAGACCATCTAGGATGTCACGGAGGTCTCCGACTCTGCCGACATTGTCTAAACTCGGTCACGGACAGTATGTAAGCAAATGACATGGCTGTGACTCACTCGGACACAGAGATATGAGTTTCACTGGACTGCCACAGGTCACAAAATATTTTCCTTTTGATTCTTCCTCCCTCCCCTGCCCCCCCCCCCAAAGCACTCTGTAACCATAAAAACCGTCCTTAGAGCTCAGGAGCAGGCACAGGGGACTTCCCTGGTGGTCCAGGAGTTAAGAAGCCGCCTGCCAATGCAGGGGACGTGGGTTTGATCCCTGGTCTGGGGAGATCCCACGTGCTCAGGAGCAGCTAAGTCCACGGGCCACAATTACCAAAGTCCTTGTTCTACAACAAGAGAAGCCACCGCGATGAGAAGCCCAGGCGCCACAACCAGAGGGCAGCCCTGGCTCGCTGCAACTAGAGAAAGCTCACATGGGCAGCAATGAAGGCCCAGCGCAGCCAAAAATAAATGCATAAAAAAACATGGGCAGGCACAGGACGGACTGGCTCCTGGGACTTGGTAGGGCCTCTGGAGTTTGTCCCGAGCACACAGAGGCCATGGTAAGTGCACATTCTGCAGTAACACGACCGACTTGGTTTCCAAGCATCACCAAGAAGCTCCTGGGGACGGTCCCCAGTGTGAGGGGTGGAAGCAAAAGGACCAGTCCATGGGCACTGTGACAACCCTGGAGTGACCGGGGTCGGGGGGCCAGCTTGACCGGAAGTGGGGGACAGTGAGCAAAAGAGAGGAGGAGTGGTGGATGATCCTGGGTTTAGGGTCTGAACAACTCACTGGGGAAATGAAATGACCGCCAGCTGAGATGGCCAGGCTGCAGGCAGGACACATGGCGGGCCGGGGTGGGGGCGCCTTCAGACTGGAGGCGAGGAAGCTCACGCACCTCCCCCCCACCCCACTCTTAGGAGCAGCCCAGAGGCAGGCGCGGGGAGGCGTCAGTATCCACAACAAGGGGGTAAAGACAGGCCTGCGTCGCCTCGTGTGAGGTCATCGGGTCTGGCTTTGCTGCCAAGTGAGTTACAGAATATTTCCATTCTCGTGGCTTTCTGATGCGAGACCAAGGGCTTGAACCCTGACTTGCTAAATAAATAACTGAATGACTCCAAGGCGGGGGCGGGGGTAGGGGGCTCCCCGAAGGCTGTCTATACGCCTCTGAAAGTCGGCAACCTGAGGTTTACTGTGGCTGCAACCTGTGCCTGATCGTCCTGAGAGTCTGGAAGGGATGGGCTGTTTCCAAACCTCCACTGGAAACAGGGGCGGGCCTGAGGCAGCCACACAGAGCGACTCTCCTCACGTTCGCGGCCCATCGTGGCCCCTTGCGCCTCTGTGCCCAGGGTCCAGGCACTGCCCTCGCCCACTGGGAAGCACTCCCCCCCATCGTCCCGGCCTCGGGTCAAGCAGGCCTGAGCACAGTGGCCTAGCCAGCCACAGAGTGGGTGCCCCGTCCCCGGAAGGTCCTAGAGAGTGGAGCAGACCAATCTCACTTGAGAACAAAACCCCTCGTCAGTCTGAGCCAGGCCAGCAGTGGTCAAGGGCAACGAGGGAGGTCCAGAAAGGCCCTGCAGGCGCGATGCCCGAAAGCGGTCCTCGACTTTCTCTCTTTCTTCCTGGCCTTGAGATGTGACTCATTGGAAAAGACCCTGATGCTGGGAAAGATTGAAGGTAGGAGGAGAAGGAGACAACAGAGGATGAGATGGTTGGATGGCATCACCAATGTGATGGACATGAGTTTGAGCAGACTCTGGGAGTTGGTGATGGACAGGGAGGCCTGGTGTGCTGCAGTCCAGGGGGTCGCAAAGAGTCGGACATGACTGAGGGACTGAACTGAACTGAACTGAGATGTAATTGACAGATAAAACGTGTAAGTTCAGAGCTGACAGTATGATGATTTGATGCACGTACATACTGTAACTTTCACTTTCTTTCTAGATTTCCTGGTGGCTCAGATGGTAACGCGTCTGCCTGCAACACGGGAGACCCGGGTTCAATCCCTGGGTCGTCGGGAAGATCCCCTGGAGAAGGAAATGGCAACCCGCTCCAGTATCCTTGCCTGGAGAATCCTATGGACAGAGGAGCCTGGTGGGCAACGGTCCATGTGGTTGCAAAAGAGTCGGACACTAGTGAGCAACTGAGCACACACGCAGAGCATGCTGAGTCAGCTCGACACACGTTAGATCTCAGAACTTACCCGAGAGTGCCGCACAGTCTGTCCCCTTTCGTGACATCCCCCATCGCACCCTGGCACCCACCAATCCAGTCTCTGTTCCCGAGGTCTTTTTTCCACGTGGACTTTTCTGAGTTCACATGTAAGTGAAATTGTATAGTATTTGATTTAGTTCTATTAGCACAATGCCCTCAAGTTTCACCCATGTTATACAAAAGGCAGGATTTCCCTCTTGTTTATGGCTGAATAATAATCCACTGTGTATACACCACATTTTTGTTACCCATGCATCCATCCGTGGGCACACATAGCTTCTGTGTCCTGGCTATTGTGAATGTGCTGCTATAAACGTGGGGTTGAAGCTCTCTCTTCCATATACTGTTTTCATTTCCTTTGGACATGTGCCCAGAAATGGGACTGTTAGATCACATGGTGGCTCTATTTTTAATTTTTTTGGAGGCATCTCCATACTGTTTTCCATAACGACTGCACCAATTTTCATCCCACCACAGGGCACGAGACTTCCCTTTTCTCCCCATCCTCACCAACACTTGTCTCCTGTCAGTTTGACAAAAGCCATTCTAACAGGTGGGGATGCTATCTCATTGCCGTTTCTCTAGTGATTAATGATGCTGAGCATATTTTCATGGACCTGTTGGCCATTTGTATGTCTTCTTTGAAATCGTCTATTCAAGTCCTTTGCCCCTTTGTTAACCAGATTGTTTGGGGTTTCTTCAGGTTTCTGTTTCAGGGCTGGAGAAGGGGCTCTTAGAGCCATTTCTAGAAGGTTCTGTAGGTGTGGGAGCAGTGGCCGGGGCCCTGACATCGTGTGCAGCTTTCCAAAGCTGAGTGACCATGCCCACTTCTTTACACAGACTCTGATGGGGGGTTTTTTTTCTTTTTGTAGCCACGGAATAAAGCCTCACACGACTTTGCAGTCATTTCTAACACGTGGGGAAAAGCCATCACCAATTAACACCCTTCATGTCTGGTTGATTAACTACAGCAAACACCCCCAAGGGCCTCCACAGTTCACCCTGCAGGGTCCACTGCCGGACCCCGCCCACCCCCGTATACCAGGCACCAGGACAATAGGCAGAGACCATCTTTCCAGCCTCCTGGCCCCCAGCTCCACCTCCTCGGTCATCTGATTCCTCCTGAGCAAAAGTGGGGCAGGAAGACAGGCTAACTCTCTCCAGCTCCCACACCCTCCGTGGCTAAAAAAGACACACCTGCATAGGCTCTCTCGGCCCCAAGGAAGGGACCAGCTGTGGTACACTGGGGTGCCCTCTTCCAGAAGTTTGTATCTTGGCCTCAAGTCAGTCCTCCAGGAAGAAAAAAACAGAGGAAGCATTTCAAACTGATTCAGCCCAGCATCCAAAGGCCTGGGGACACGCAGTTCACCTGCTGTGAGGAGAACAATGGGCCCATCTGTGTGCAGCACCAGGCGGCCAGGATTGAGGAAGAAGCCGCTGGCTGCACCAGCCAGACAGTTACAGGCAGCTGAGCCCCACCACAGCCCTGAATGCTCAGATCAGGGAGCCAGACTTTGCTTTTTCAGTCTCTTTATTTTTATTTTTTTTCGGCGGTGGGGGGTGGGGGGCAGCTACGTAGTACTCATTTAGCGACATCCTATGCGGTGGCTCAGTGGTGAAGAACCCTCCTGCCAATGCAGGAGGGTTAGATCCCTGGGTCGGGAAGATCCCCTGGAGAAGGAAATGGCTACCCGCTCCACTATTCTGGCCTGGAGAATCCCATGAACAGAGGAGCCTGGGGCGTTACAGTCCATGGGGTCACAAAGAGTCGGACACGACTTGGCAACTAAACAACAACCAGGGTCTCCGTGGAGGCGTGCGGGCTTCTCTCCAGCTGTGGTCCTGGGCTCAAGAGCACAGGCTCAGGAGTTGTGGCCCACAGGCTTAGCGGTCCCCTGGCATGTGAGATCTTAGTTCCCTGGACAGGGGTGGAAGTCGAGCTCCCTGCATCGGAAGGCGGATTCTTAACCACTGGACCACCAAGGAAGTGGCTTCACACGCTTTCTACATAAAGATACTACTTCAGTGTGTGTGCCCCATGGACTGTAGCCCTCCAGGCTCCTCCGTTCATGGGATTCTCCAGGAAAGAATACTGGAGTCGGCTGCCGTTTCCTCCTCCAGAGGATCTTCCCCATACCAGGGATCGAACCCACGTCTCTTGCATCTCCTGCATTGGCAGGCAGGTTCTTTCCTACTAGCGCCACCTGGGAAGCCCACGACTTCACTGTACACAGCAAGTAAGAAAGCAATGGAGGCCCTGACTCTCACCTCTCTGCACATAAATGAAAAATAACCAAACCCTCCTCTCTGCCTGGGGGCCTGAGGGTCCTCTGCTGAGTCTGGACCACCAGACCTGCTTGCCTTGAGCACCACAGAGTTCCAGAGCTCTCTGCTCCCTGACCAGAAGCGGGGGGCTCCGATTTCTCACGTCTGTCTGTCTGCCATGGTGACACCTTTCCGAGGCCCCCATCATCTGCCTGGGCTTCTGACATCGTTAGTCAGAGCCCCTCCCGCGTAATGTACTACGTGTTCAAATGCAAGGCCTCCGACTGCAAATCCACGTTTCCTCTAAGTTACCTTTTAAACACGATGCCTTCGTGACATCTTAGAAAGTGATCAACACTGGGCATCAACGGGACAGGGTTCCCAAAAGGTCGTCAGCAGGCTTGGTCTCGGCAACCTGCAGCAGTTACGCGTTCTGGTTCAAGTATTTAAGGATTATCGTAAAAAACCGGCGACTTTGCCATGAGTCCAACAGAGGTAGCTGGGGAGCTAGGATGTCCCTCAGCCCAAGGAGGGGTGGACAGCACACGCACAGACCCTGGGCCACCCAACTGACCGCAACAGTCACACCAGGGGGGACTTAGTTACAGGAACAGCAGCTCATCAGCAACAGAATCACAGGTACAGGGACAAGCCAGTGGTTCCGGGGGGGAGGGGGCCAGGACAGGGGATGGAGATTAAGAGGTGCAGACGACTAGGTATCAATCATAAAACAAATAAGCTACAAGATCATATTATACAGCACAGGGAGATACAGCCATTATTTTGTAATATCAATAACTTTAAATGGAGCATAATCTATATACTGACTTCCAGTGTTGAATACCTGAATCTGGGCTTCCCTGGTGGCTCAGTGATAAAGAACCTGCCTGCAATGCAGGAGACCTGGATTCAGTACCTGGGTTGGGCAGATCTCCTGGAGGAGGGCACAGCAACCCACTCCGATACTCCTTTCTGAAGAACTCCATGGACAGAGGAGCCTGGCGGGCTACAATCCAGGGGGAGGCAAAGGGTCGGACACGACAAGCAATTAAGCAGCAGCAGGACACCTGAAACTAACATATCAACTATACGTCAATAAAAAATAACAACACAGTATGTTCATACAAAAAAAGACCCTCCACCTGATACAGTCAGTGGGTCCCTCTCATGTCACTGCACTTGACTTAGTAATTTTGAACTTATAATTGGATTGTCCAAGAGTGACGAGTGCAAGAAGGCACAAGCTAGCTTTGCATGCATTAAGTGACCGTAAGTGAACCAGCTACAGGCCGCAGAGCCCAGCAGCACTACCTTTGCTGTCTTGCGTGATTTGGGGCTGAGGCCCTGCCCCAGGGTGTTCTGGGGCTCTGGTCCCCACAAGAAGGAAAGGAAGAGGGAAGAGCAGCAAACCAACAGTGCCCGCCGGGTGGTCGCGGTGCGGCCCTGGTGTCTCCTCTTACAAGGAAACAAATCGCATCACCTCCAAGCACCAGAACACTGGGGGCGGGGCAATTCCGTCCCCAGCGCCGGCCTCAGCAAACATTAGTTTTCTTTTTCTTTTTGGCCGTGCGGGGTCTTCACTGTTGGACACCGACTGTCTCTAGTTGAGGCAAGCAGGGCCCCCTCTGTTGAGGTGAGCAGGCTTCTCACTGCGGTGGCTTCTCCTGTTGCAGAAGCACCAGATCTAGGGCGCCCAGGCTCAGTGGTTGTGGCGCACGGACTTAGGTTCCCTGTGCCACGTGGGATCTTCCCGGACCAGGCATCGAACTCGTGACCGCTGCATCGACAGGCGGATTCTTAACCAGTGGACCACCAGGGAAGTCCCAGGAAACATTAGTTTTCTGGTCTCAAGGGTTGGGGTGAAAGAGGAAAGAAGGCTTAGAGTTGATTCCCTGGAGATCTACAATTCTGTTGAGTCTAAAAACTGATTTAACAATCAGTATCTACATGCACAATCCCATCAAAAACAGCCACACAACACACAGCGCCCTGAAGGCCAAGAACCTCAGGGTCTCCCCGGGCCCACCTGCGTCCTCCAGACCAGCAGAGATGCTGCTGAAATGAGAAGAGGTGGTGTTCCTGGGTGGTTTCCACTGAACATCTTTGCTCTCCCCGCAGGCTAGCTGGGCAATCACGGTGTTTACACAACCACATCCAAGAACATAACTTCCTTGGCATGAGAAACGCCTGGCACCCTGTGTGCGACGTACATAAAGCAGCATGCCCTTGCTTCCCTCTGAAGAGAAAACGTTTTGACTTTGTGGTTCTCTTTAATATTTTAATAATCTGCCCTAGTTTATGCTGATTTATTCTTAAAGGGCTCCAAGGCAAATGAATGCACACGTTTTTTCCTTCATTTCCAAAGACAGAGATGTTCTAAAATAGACTTTGCCACTTCACATGGCCGTCAACAGCTAGCCTTTGTTCATTTCATGTAAATCGTCGATGATAAATGTCTCAGCTGTGTCTGCAGGGAACCTTATTAGTGAGCTCGGTGTGAGCTCGGTTTAGCAGCGGATTTACACCAACAGGAAGTGGCAGGGTGGTCACTCCCTCTGTTTACATGTCTCACTCCCTCCATCTACCGGTGGTTGCCGAAAATGAGTCCCAGAAAAGCCCAGGCTGAAATGTTTCCATAATGGACACTGGCAAATCTACACAGTCCTGCTCCCCCTGGTTATGAATAACAGTATAATTTAAGGCGCTATACTTCGTTAAAAAACTGAAACCATATGAGCAGACAGATCCAGGCGACAGTGGAACAGTGTGTAAGAGGAAGGTGGATTCGAGACTTCAGTGAACTGGATGTTCTGAGACTATGTTCCAGTGTAGAGGCTGGATTTGGGGTGCCCAGGGTTGCTACCAGCATTTCTGATGGTCCAGAGGGCATGCTTCTATAGGAAATCTGCTTTTCTAAGTCAAGGTCAGCTCCGGGAATTAATGATGAGCCCAGCAGTTGTTTTTAAGGCATAGTAACCATGCTGGAAGACTCTTGAGAGGCCCTTAGATTGCAAGGAGATCAAACAGCCAATATCAACCCTGAATGTTCATTGGAAGGACTGATGATAAAGCTGAAGCTCCAATACCTTGGCCACCTGATGCGAAGAGCCAACTCATTGGAAAAGACCCTGATGCTGGGAAAGACTGAGGCGGGAGGAGAAGGGGACGACAGAGGATGAGATGGTTAGATAACATCACTGACTCAATGGTCACAAGTTTGAGCCAACTCCAGAAGATAACGAAGGCCAGGGAAGCCTGGCCTACTGCAGTCCATGGGGTCACAAAGAGTCGTGACTTAGCAACTGAATAATCACCACCATACTCACTGGTTCCCCAACATGTCCTTAGTTTTCACCGGCTTCCCCTGGGTGCTAGGCTGAACTGGTCACTCCTCGCCAGGGGCACTTGCTCAAGGCTGCCCTCTTACTCCCCGAGACCCCTTCTCCAGGGATATCTAAGTGAGTTCTTCAGGCCTGGAATATACTCCTCCGTGCTCCAGAACCCTCTCACCTGGCCCATCCCCAGAGTCCCAGGAGCCTCAGACAAAGGGACAGCCCTCTTTCCCCTCATCCAGGCCCATCCAGGGGTTCTGACACAAGCCACCTCCTCCCAATACGCTAAGATTAAACTTCTTTAAAAACTTTATTTCAGTGTGTTTGTAACTATGTTGAGGCCATTTTTTTTTTTTTAAATCTAGAAAACTACACACCATATTCCCAATCCTTTAAAATAACAATATTGCTCATGGAAGGCCAATCAATCATGGTTCCCAGCACACAGACATGTCCCACGTAAAGGAAGAAAACTGGTCAGGAGCATACAATCATTGTAAAAGCCAGAACAAAAGAGGGATCAGAGAGCTATTCCTGTGTTTATGACAGAGAGGGATGGAAGAAGAGACCACTGCTGATTCCAGTGTTCTTTTCCAGGTTTAATAATAAAAATAGTATTTAAATACAAAAAAAAAATCAAACTGCAATTTTGCAACGAAGAACAGGCAGTATTAGAATATGTTTAATCACCAGAAGGGGGCAGCATCTTAAAGCCTACGTAAATCCTTCTGTCTTGAGTGAGCTCAGACACTAAAAGCCCATATGAGGCTAAAAACACACCAGGTTTCCGTTTAAATATCTCACTCTTCGCTTCCTTTATACCACTTAAAAATATTTTACTACATGCAAACCTACAATTAAAATAAAATTTTAATTAACATGACACATAGTTATGATGGAAATCCAACCAGTCAATCCTAAAGGAAATAATCCTGAATATTCATTGGAAGGACTGATACTGAAGCTGAAGCTCCAATACTTTGGCACCTGATGTGAAAAGCCAACTCATTAGAAAAGACCCTGATGTTAACAAAGATCGAAAGTGGGAGGAGAAGGGGAAGACAGAGGACAACATGGTTGGATGGCATCACGGACTCGATGGACTGGAGTTTGAGCAAGCTCCAGGAGTTGGTGATGGACAGGGAGGCCTGGCGTGCTGCAGCCCATGGGGTGGCAAAGAGTTGGACACGACTGAGCGACTGAACAACAATAGTTATGATATAAATTAACGCAGTTATTGGTACATCCTTTTCTTTTCAGAACGGTGGTGCCCTCTTACATTACATGAATACGTTTTTTGAAAATCTCAGAGCCACAGGTAATTCTGATGTACCCTGCCATCTCAGGGTGGCAGACATCAATAATCAGTACAGAGCTACAACCCACAACCTGGACCGTATCGTTTGCCATCATCTCACTCCTGCCCAGGTGAACAAAGGACTTACGCAGGATGGGGTGTCACCTCAGGCTTGTTCGAGGAGTTCAGCCAGCCCTTGAGGCCCCCCTCCAGGAGTCCCACGACCCTCCCCCCCATCTGATGATCACTGATCGGAGCACTTAGACATCTCTCCTTCTATGGAGTCAAAATGTGCATTCCTGGGATCCCAAAATTCATGGGCAGGCTTGCAATGAGAAGCTGCACCCATCCCATATTCTGTTTTCCAGTTGGTCCTCTCTTCCCCAGGAAAACAGCGTCCCCCTCCCCTGGTAGCTTCAGCCCAAAAGGGCATGGATTTCCAGCCACTACCCTCAGCCAAATTCCACATTCCACGAGTAGCTCACAGTAGCAAAGGGCACAAGGGAAGCTCTGGCTTCCCTCTGTCTCAACTCTGCGACTGAGCGGGTGTCACCTCCCTCCCAGGCATGGCCCAAACCAGGAGCCCTGCCTGGAACCACTGGTCACACCACCATCGAGGGGGCCTGAGTCATTCCCGGAGCACCTACTGTAAGTCTGCCCACCAGCCACAAGCCCCACCCAGGGTCCTAGTTTCAAACTGCCAGTCTGGAACCAGCCTCTTCTGGAGCCCAACCACTCCCCCCACCAAAAATCACTGGAAGACACCATCTCGTGCAGAGGAAAGGCCCCCCTCACTCCATCAGCTCCAGGCTCCTTCTATAAGCCGGGGCACGTCTCCTGGCTCAAGAGCGTGGTGCCCATTAGCCAAGCCCACATCCCAGTGGTCTGAGCTCTGGGGGACAGCACCGCCCCCGTCTGGGGTTGGGGGGGACAGGCACAGCTCGCGGCTGCCTCACCGACCCCCCTAGACACAGCACCCCGTCCTCCCGGGTTTGGACCCCTCAGAATCAGAGCTGCTTCCATTCACTCCATCTCAGACTTGAGGGAAACGTACACAGCACCCGGGACACGCTGACTCCTTGGGGACAGACGTGTCACCGAGAAAAAGCAGGGCTGACCCTCTGAGCCCAAGCCCATTGGCCTTCAGGACACGGTCCACCAAGGACTGCAGTCAGGGGTTCTAGACCCGAGACCAACTGAAAGTCACTCAGTCGTGTCTGACTCTTTGCGACCCCATGGACCATACAGTCCATGGAATTCTCCAGGCCAGAATACTGGAGTGGGTAGCCTATCCCTTCTCCAGGGGATCTTCCCAACTCAGAGATCGAACCGGGGTCTCCTGCACTGCAGGCGGATTCTTTAGCAACTGAGCTGTGACCAAGACATCACGTTATTTTCTGCTCAAGTCCATCACATCGAGTCAGTTCACTGCTATCATGTGTATGGACTTTTCTGGATCTGAAGGACCGGCTGTGGCTGAGGCCACGGGTGCACTCAGTGGCTATGCTGGGCGTGACCTTCGGGGAAGCCCACCTCTGCTTGGTCCCTGGTTCCAGTATCATCTTCCAGTGAGAAAGGAGGCTGTAGCGGGGAGGGGAGCACTCTGCCATGACCCCATCCATCAGCAGCCCTGTGTAGCGGGCACGTCCCTTCCTTTGCATCTTACCCCAAAATAACAGATACGGTCCTTCTAAGAGCCTTTTATAATCGTGGCCGGGCTCAGCTTCTCCGACACTTTTCTCCCAGCTCATCACTCGTGTTTATCCACCACCAGCCTCGTGCCGGTCCTCACACTCACACACCCGGACACAGGGAGCTCAGCCTCCTTGCTCACCACTAGATCGTGCACACACCCACAGCCCTGGGAGACGCAGCATCCGAGAGAGCGGGGAGGACATGCACCGAAGGGTTAATAACATCCATCTTTGTGGGAGAAATTACGGTTGCTTTCTGTTTATGTTTGTATGATGAAAAAAAAAAACAGCAGAACTAGTTTTAAAAATCTGAATCATAAAGAAGTTTCCATTGAGTAAAAACTGGGATAGATGCCGACAGCAAAAGAAAACATACTTTCTAACCCTTTTCAAACCTTCTACAGGATCTTGCATCTTCCTTCCTCTGGACTCTTTGGAATTCCGTGTCCCTTCACCCGGATCATCCCCACCTTCTCCCCCCTGGCAACACGTGATAACAAGAACGCCGAGGTGACCATCGCTTCCTCTAGACCATCTTCACTCTAAAGGCAGCCATCCCAAAGGGAACATGACGCCCGCAGCTGGCAAGGCCCTCTTCACCACGAAGAGCCAGGAGCAACATGTGAAGAGTTCAGCTGGGGTGAGAATTCAAACATCAGACATTGGAAAAAAGGCATCTCTCAAAGCATAAGGGTCAACAGCATCCTTTTAATGGGGGCTGGATCCAGGAGGGACCAGAGAAGGGCGTCTGCAGAATTCCTGGGGAAAGGAGGGCTTGGAAAATGTGGCAGAGAGGTTCTTCTAGACTGAATGTCTGTGCCCACCCCCCAGCCCCCAATTCACATGTTGAAACCAAAACCCCAAGGTCATAGTATTAGGAGGGAGGATATCTGGGAGGTCACCAGGTCATGAGGGTGGAGCCCTCATGAGAGGGATTCAGTGGAAACATTAGTGGCTCATTGTCTGACTCTTTGAGACCCTGTGGACTGAGGTCCGCCAGGCCCCTCTGTCCATGGGATTCTCCAGACAAGAATACTGGAGTGGGTGCCATTTCCTCCTCCAGGGTATCTTCCCCAACCAGGGATCGAGCCCAGGTCTCCTGCATTAGCAGGCAGGCATGAAATGGATTAATGCCCTTATAAAAGGGGCTCCAGGCAGCTCCCTGGAGAAGGCGATGGCACCCCATTCCAGTACTCTTGCCTGGAGGAGCCTGGAAGGCTGCAGTCCACGGGGTCGCTACGAGTCGGACACAACTGAGCGACTTCACTTTCACTTTTCACTTTCATGCACTGGAGAAGGAAATGGCCACCCACCAGTGTTCTTGCCTGGAGAATCCCAGGGACGGGGGAGCCTGGTGGGCTGCTGTCTATGGGGTCGCACAGAGTCAGACACGACTGAAGCGACTTAGCAGCAGCAGCAGCAGACAGCTCCCAGGCCCCTCTGCCACAGTGAGATGGCCACGTAGGAAGCACAGCCCCACAGGGCACCAAATCCGCTGATGCCCTGCCCTTGGACTTTCGGCCTCCAGATGTGAGAGAGAGAGAGATGTTTGGTGCCTCAGCCCCCCCAGTGTATGGCACTTTCATTACACAAGTCCTGACTGACTGACATGCAGATACAGTCCAAAAGGAAGCACAGTTGTTATTTCAATACGGAGACAGACAAGCAAGCACCAAGTATGAAGGAAAGCCGGAAATCCAAACTGCTGCTGCCCTAAGGGGCTAGTCAAAATTCTGAAATAAGCTCAGAGAACAAGCCACGTGGGACCCGCCTGTGCTGGAAGAGTCTTGAAAGGGTCCCATCAGTAACAACAATCCCCCACATAACCTATAAAGGGAGCCCAGCTGTAGTCACTGAGCCCCAGGATAAATTTTAGTTAAGTCATGACGTTTCTGGCATTCTTGATCTGTAATTTACACTAATAATCCCCAAGTTAAAAAAAAAAAAAAAAAAAGATGCAAAAGGAACAGAAAGAAGAACAGTGTGCATCCCTCTGTGAGTTTCAGGAAATCCAGAAATTTTCCCCAAAAGGAACTGAGGCATTTGAACGGATAGAGTGTAACTTCTTAACAACTTGTCTCTGGAGGCCTGTTAATAGCTCTCCTAAACGCCAATTACTATCCTAAATCAGGATTTCACTACCTGGAGGAGTTAAACGTCATCAGAGGCCAGACCTGACCCGGCGTGCAGGCAGTCACGATGAGTCACGGGTTCTAAAGAGGTCTGCCCATCTCAGCACCGAGGACAAGCACCAGGGTCGGGGGTGGAAATGAGGGGAGGGACCATGGGGGGTTGATCGTGGAAGGGTGCGAGGAGGAGAAAGACCCACAGCTTTCCCTTCATTCTAAGATATCTGATCCATAATAAACTCTGAGGACTACCGTCCCCCGTGACAATTTTCATTTAGCAGGGGCTGGAACAAAATCCTCCAGGTAAAGTGATAACGTTCCTTACACTCAGCAAAGGACTGGACTTCGGCTCCTGGGAAGCTATATGGCAGCCACAGGACCTAGGGCCTCCCACTGGGTCTCCACCTCCACGGAGGCGGCTCCATTCATGACCACCCCTGCCCTGGGCATCCTTCCAATACAAGAGATCCCTGTGCAACAAAGGAAACCCCATTCTTTCAGTCCTTCCAGGAAAGTAAGGCCCCCGGTGAGCTCCGAAGTCAAGTCACACCTCCCATTGTCACCAGGAAGATGCAGAAATCAAAGAAAAGTGCCATCTCTGATTTTCTCTAACTCTCCAGCTGCCTATATCTCCATCTGCTTTAAAAGACAAGACTCGGTTCTCCTTTAATTGGGACTCTTTCCCATGTTTCCACTTACTGATCCCTAGGAGAAAGCTCTCCACGTAATGAGGAGATAAGAGGTGTTTGCGTAATTAATCAGTGACATATCAATAAAAGGGGTTCTATTTTACGGCCATGTTAATATTTGAGTAGGACCTCCCTACAAACAGTTCAAAAATTATTCAATTCAAGGCACTGACTCATCCATTCAAATAAGGACTTAGGGAGTGGTTCCTCACTAACCGGCACAAGAATAAACTAACCATGGAGTTAGAGCAAGTGTCTGTTTGCAGGGGTCTGAAAACTGCCACCTTGGTCATTTTCTGTGTCTTGACTAGGTTGCCAGTGACACACACGAATTCTCCTGGTGGAGATTCTTCAAGCTGAATTGCACTCCAATGAAATGTGCACAAGAAAGCCCCCACGTGAGCACCTTCCCCAGGCCACTGCCCAGCACCCAGTGGATCCCACTACACCCAGAACACCCTTGCAAAGGGAGTTGGCAGAGGTCAGCCTGGGTGGTCCGCCAGTGGTGGATCAGTGGCTCCTATTTCTCCTAGATCACACGCCCTGCAGGCAACCTGAGGGTTCACCCACTCCAACTTGTGCATGCAGGTGTGTGTGTGCAGGTGTGTGTGTGTATATACACACACAAGTGCTCCCACGCCACAGTGTTGAGTCACACCCTGCCTAGAGTCAACCAACATCCTCACACCTACTGTTTAAACAGAAGGCATCACTTTTCCGCCTCACTTCCCCGACCTGTACCTGACTAGCTGATGAGCCCAACTCCCCTTGCCCACGCCCACATCTAATCTGTAGTCAGAACCCGTCTGGACAGGCCCGGCGGTGTCCGCTGCGATCCGTAACCTTAGCAGTTAAGTGGTTCCTGCATTTAGTTTTGGTTGGCACAAACCCCGGCAGCATGTGGCTACGGCTTTTCACCACAGCCCCAGCATCTCAAGAACTTCTCTGGCTAAACAGACATGACCAGATCAGCTTTATTTGGGGGTCTGCACAAAACAAGGAGCTGACCACCCCCAGAAGGAATTAAGATGCTGGTGGATACCAATGGCTGAGAGCATGGTGTGTAATAGATCTGAGTATATCTGTAACTTTGGGGGTTTTAGGAAGGAAAAAAATATATGTAGTAAAAATGGACTCACTTCTGTGGGATCTTTTTTTTAAGTCTCTCCTCCAAACCTACCTATGGCCTCCAGCCTCCACAAGACAGTTTGGGACACTCCTTCCACAGATCAGACTCTGCCCTCTTCTCAGCAGACAACTACTGGCCCGAGACAGCCACTCGGGTCCAAACCCTCCTTTGGGAACATGCTCATGGCTGTGGTCCTCCAACAGTGATGGTCACACGGGGGTGGCCTGCCCAACCTTGGCCTCCTCCGAGCTGCACTGGGACCTTGGCTTTGGCCTTTCACCTCTACGAATCAGGGAGCAGTGAGGATTATTGTGGAAAATGTGCACGTGGGTCTGGAGATGGCCAGTTTACTAGGGAACCGTTTCAAGTTTAAAACACAGGGGCACCCGGCAGGTTGAGAGTCAAATTCTACCAATAGTTAGAAATGAATGGAAAGCCCTTTTGAACATTTTCCCCCAATTCCAGAAACACATTTCATTAAAAAAAAAAAAAAAAAAACTGTAAATTCTTGCCAAAGCTGCTGGCCGCGGTCTGAGTGTTAGAAAGGAAACGCAGGACCCGGCACAGCATCCTGGGTTTCCTGGGACGCTCAGAGGAAGGGTGCTGACCCCAAACTCTGGTTCCCAGCGATGAAGAGACAGGCTGAGTCCCCAGGTTCCCGAATTCTAGCGGATTCCAGGCTCCCTTGGGCCATCACTCCAGCAGCAAAAATCCTTGACATCTGTTCCATGCTTTTGATACAAGTCACTGCTGAGAAGCATGTTTGCACGTCCATCTAAAGGGATCCTGCCCTTCAGCGTGAGAAGCCCAAATCTGGGTGTTCTTCTGATCGCTAGGTTGCCCTTGAAACCTGACCACATAACTATGCACCGAGCCCATGACCTGGCAGCAGCGGGCTCTGTTGGTGCCAGAAGCAGCTGCCACCTCTAAGGGGGCCCCGCGTGGTTCTCAATGGGCCGTCGGGGCACCTGGGGCAAGACCAGTTTCCACGGTGCAGGCCTGGCCAGCACACTGAGACCAGGCGGGAGTCATGGCCTCAGGGCCCTGAAGGCCATGCAGTGACACCCAAAACAGCCACCACACAGTCACACTGAAACCCGGAGCAGCACCGCCCAGCCTAGTGTGGAAAGTGCAACACACTCACAGCTCTGCCAAGATCAGATCAACCCGGGGCCAGAATGGGCTGAAACCATGACCAGGAGGCCCGGGGCCACATCTGGGACCAGAGGTCTCTTCTCCTTCTGCAGGGCTGGCAGCACCTCCTGCCTCCTCCAGCCTGTGTCCAGCATCAGCCCGTCACCTCCTGCCTCCCCCAGCCTGTGTCCAGCATCACGCTGTCACCTCCTGACTCCTCCAGCCTGTGTCCAGCATCACCCCGTCTCCTCCTGCCTCCTCCGGCCTGTGTCCAGCATCACCCCGTCTTCCTTCTGACTCCTCCGGCCTGTGTCCAGCATCACCCCGTCTCCTCCTGACTCCTCCGGCCTGTGTCCAGCATCACCCCATCTCCTCCTGACTCCTCCAGCCTGTGTCCAGCATCACGCTGTCACCTCCTGACTCCTCCAGCCTGTGTCCAGCATCACCCCGTCTCCTCCTGCCTCCTCCAGCCTGTATCCAGCATCACCCCGTCACCTCCTGACTCCTACGGCCTGTGTCCAGCATCACCCCGTCTCCTCCTGACTCCTCCAGCCTGTGTCCAGCATCACGCTGTCACCTCCTGACTCCTCCAGCCTGTGTCCAGCATCACCCCGTCTCCTCCTGCCTCCTCCAGCCTGTATCCAGCATCACCCCGTCACCTCCTGACTCCTCCAGTCTGTGTCCAGCATCACCCCCGTCCCTCCCAGGCACTGTCCGCAACAGTACCATCTTCTCCAGATGCACAAACAGCTGACATTCCTGAAAGGCTGCTGTAATCCCTCAGGTTCTTTCTCAAGGCCTTAAAGATCTTTCAGGGTAAACACAGAACAATAAAACCTTCCTGCTCGCTCTTCAAACAACCACACAGCACAGCTTTCTTCTTATAGGTTTCAAGCTTCGCCACCACTGTGGTCATACTTCAGGATGTCCCTGTGGCTGAAGGATGTCCATGGTAACCTCTTTAGGGTTTTCTTTTTCTTTTTAAATGGTTTCCATTCACGTATTTCCATCAGTTTCACACTCAGTCCATTAAAAACTGAACCCTACAGATAATCATCCTACTTTAGGATCAAATGTTGTAGAAACCAGGGGTCAAAAAACAAGCTTGGAGACTCAGCACCTCAGGTCCCAGTGTACAATTTCAAAGCATCAATCTCTTTGAGCATAAATCTCTTGGTAAGAAAACCCCACTCCATTTCTCACGTGCTTATCAGACAATGTAACAAGCTCTGCAAAAGTGCTGTGTGAGCTGGGAAGTCACGGTGTAAGGACAGCGTATAGCAGCTGTTCTTCACCATCATCATGACGGCAGAAAATCTAGAGCATCTCATACTCACTGCTCAGAAACAGAGAAAGCCCCTCTCACAGAGCCCAGTTCAAAGATTCTCTCTTGACTTTTTTTTTTCTTCCACCCAGATTGCTCAGACAGTAAAGAACCTGTTTGCAATGCAGGAGACTCAAGTTTAATCCCTGGGTCGGGAAGATCCCCTGGAGGAGAAAATGGCAACCCACTATTCCATGGACAGAGGAGTTGGGTGGGCTACAGTCCATGGGGTCACAAAGAGTGGGACATGACTGAAGTAATCAACACTTTCGGCCTGTAGCTGAGCTGTTGGGTATTACTGAAGTACCACCATCAAAACTGTGACTCAGAGGGTCAAGAGTCTGCCTGCAATGCGGGAGACCTGGGTTCAATCCCTGGGTCAGGAAGATCCCCTGGAGAAGGAAATGGCAACCGACTCTAGCAATCTTGCCTGGAGAATCTCATGGATGGAGGAGCCTGGGGGGCTACAGTCCATGGGGTTGCAAAGAGTCGGACATGACTGAGCAACTTCACTTTCACCATCAAAATATCGAAGAAACAAAAAGGAAGTAAACACAAAATGATCGCTACCATCAATTAATTAACGAATTTTAGATAACTAGGAAAAACCAAGAGGTCTAAGATGCCAGGGCACAGGGAGATGAAGGTCATCTGACCAGGAAGCAAAGCCACCACCTGGTAAACCTTCAAGTACCCAGAAGGGCTGCCCACCACAGTGGCCTGATCCCCAAAACACTCCTCATGTGACCTCACGGTGAGACCATCAGGGCTCTCAGGACGCCTCCGGCATGGAGAAGAGGGGGCGGCTCCCAACAGCCGGCTGCTCTCCGAGGAAGTCTTAGTGGTTTAGGAGCTTCCCTGGTGGCTCAGATGGTAAAGAATCCACCTGGAAGGCAGGAGACAAGGGCTCAGTCCCTGGGTGGGGAAGATCCCCTGGAGGAGGAAATGGCAACCCACTCCGGTATTCTTGCCTGGAGAATCCCATGGACAGAGGAGCCTGGGGGGCTACAGTCCATGGGTCACAAACAGTCAGACACAACTGAGCAACTAACACTTTTCACCTTCACTCCCGAATCCCTCGCTGGGCAGGCTCTCCGAGTCTGCAGCACACCCTGACCTTACCTAAAAGCTGTACTTTGGCCAATAAGCCCTGAAAACGGGACAAACGCTGAGGACATCACTTTGTTTCCTGATTTTCTTTCCAAAGTGATTAAACTGGGTACCTTTAACTGCAACCGGTAATAATAAAACCCTTAATTCTTCTACGACTTGGACTGTCAAAGAAAACAATTCTGAGTTACATATTTATACATCTAGACAGATACAGATGCCTAAGATGCATAATTTCTATGACAGGCACGCAGACAGGAATACACTTTACATGGGTAACTTTGACTCTAAGAACTGAAAAACTGTCAAGCTTTAACACAAATATTTAAATAGTGCACTGTGATTTTTTTTTTTTTTAATTCTGGTGAAAATATACACATAACATAAAACTCACCACCCTACGCACGTTTAACCATGGAATTCAGTGGTGCAAGAACACTCTTTATCATCTTTAAGGCTTCCATCCTGTCACTGTGTATTAGTCTGTTAGTCGTGTCCAACTTTTTGTGACCCCATGGACTGCAGCCCTCTGTCCATGGATTCTCCAGGCAAGAATACTGGAGTGGGTTGCCATTCCCTTCTCCAGGAGATCCTCTGTCCATGGGACTCTGCAGGCAAGAATACTGGAGTGGGTTGCCATTCCCTTCTCCAGGAGATCCTCTGTCCATGGGACTCTGCAGGCAAGAATACTGGAGTGGGTTGCCATTCCCTTCTCCAGGGGATCTTCCGAGCCCAGACATCAATCCTGGTCTCCCGCACTGCGGGCAGACTCTTTACCCTCTGAGCCACCAGGGAAGCCCACCACATCACCGGCCCGCCCTCCTTACTATCCCTGGCATCTTGGTGAGAAGACAGTGACATGATCATTGATAGTTTCTCACAAAGATGCCGGGAGGGGTAAGGCGGGCAGGGCACGGGACCCACAGGGAGGGTGCCCAGCGGGTCCCGGGGCCCAGGCCCAGCTCCGGGCTCCACGCCCACCATGCTCCGGCTCTCCAAGCCCACTCTAGACACAGGGTGACCTGCCTCTCATGACGGGTGGTCCTGATGAAGCCCCCATCACTGCTGACCCTGGGACAGCCCCTGTGAACACTGCCCTCTGTGCGGTAATGCGAGCACCACCCCCTACCCCCCAACCCTATTCACACCAGGCCCAGCTTGGGGGTTTTTCAATCAGCACAAAGGCAATCTATCAGCTCAGAGCCGCAGACATGAGGCTTTTGTGCTGTGCTGACAGAGGGTGACATTTCAGGAACGGCCAGCCAGCCCTCCCTCCCAGAGGACGGGCGGACGAGCCGGCGATGAAGGCACTTTTTGTTTAGGGCTCAATTAGCCCAGAAGCCATCGCAGGGTGAAGACAACACACTCCGTGCTCGAAGAGTCACCCAAAAATACCCCCAGCACCGGGCTGCCCACCGACCACACAGTTGTGCTCGGCGAGGACTCTGGGTCACCACCGACCCCAGCAAGTGACCCGAGAACGTTCCGTGACTTCCAAACACACACGGAGTCCTCATCAGGCAGGCAGGCAGCGAGGCAGCGAGGCAGCGCTCATCCCGGCCCAGGCTCCGGGCAGAGGGTCAAGACAGCTGGGATTAAATCAAAGCTGTCCAGCAGAGGCCACCGGCCACGGCAGTTGAAATGAGGCGGGTTCGACCCGGATGTGCCTTGAGTGGACAACGTCCCACAGTCCAAAGGCTTGGGACCAACAGGATGTAACCCACCCTCCCCCAGTAAATCCCAGGCTGCGTGGATTGGCAGGAGGGGACTGTGGGTGTGCTGGATTAGACACCACGTACTCACGTCTCAGGAAAATTCATTCCACCTGCTCCCTTTCAGTTTTTTATGTGGCTATGTGAGAATTTCACAGGCCTCGAGGCTCACGTTCTGTTTCCACTGGGCAGATCTGCTAGGGGACCGCTAGAAAGTGGACTGCAGAGAAGACTGCAGAGGTGGAGTGGGGCGGGCAGGGTGTGGATGGCGGATGGACGTCTGTGAAGGCAGGGAGAAGCAGGGCTGACCAGAAGGAGAAGCCAGGGACAGCTCTGCCAGCCCCCAAGAAGCCCAGGAAAGTGTGCAGCCTGTTGGCATCGCCAGGCTGTGCTGGCACGGCCAGACCGTCACGCCAGGCAGCCCGCTGGAGGAGGTTCCAAAGGGATGCACCCTTACGTGGGCATGTCTTCCTCCAGGGGCCACAGCCGGCGAGGGTCCCTGCAGCTGGGCAGCCATCCTCCCGTGAGGAGCCCCACGCCCAGCGGGCATCGTCTCCTCTGTCCTCCACCTGGCCCTCTGCGGTGCTCACAGAGGCCATTGGCATGACCGCTGGTGAACATCGCAGAGACACATACAACGAAGTTCTCAAGACCAGACGCCAGGTCAATGCATCACCAAGAGGCAAAGGTCCCAGGTCACAGAGAGCACAAATGTCCCAAGCACCACCTGCGTCCCTGGCTAGAATACACCTCACAAACCTCGGTGCAGCTGGAGCCTGCGCTGATGACCACACACACACACTCACACATCCTAAGTGCACAACTCACACCACCCAGGGTACCACTGCCCGAACAGCAGCCCAATTTTAAAAGCCTAGAGAATGAGACAAATGTCGAGATTGATGGATTGGACGCAGACCCACGGCACACAGGTAAACAACGCCTGCACCCTATCTCTGCTGCAGAAAGCACCCCTCCTGTACTAGCAGGAACAAAACAGAGAGTCACGTAAGATGCAGCTTTAAATGCCATCCCCAAGCAGAGAGACGAGAACAGATCCATGGGTTCTGGGTACCCTGGACCGGTCAAGATGTCAAGGGATTAACAGGAAAACATCCCTTATTCTACCTGACGCTACTAAATAAGAAATACACACAGATATAAAATGTACTTGAAACCTTCTAAAATTCAAACTGCCCCAGGGACCCCATGTGACCCTGACTTTACTCACACGCCCTGCCCCTCTTTGATGTTACACGTATGATGCAGGGAAATGAGTTAGTTGCCTCCACTAAGCTGACCTGTGAGTGGACAAGGGCACTGGACCGGCTGGGAGCAGGGCGGGCGGTGTGGCCTGGACCAGTCGTCCAGCAGCTGCTGGTCGGTCTCTGCCGCCAAACATAGGGGGGTGAGTCACCCCCAGGGACCCGCAGCCCTAACGGGAGAGTTTCACGGTACCCGGCGGTCAGACAAGGGGCACAAACCTGCTGTGCGGGTTCAGAGTCTGTGGCTCCTGCTCCGGGCCCTCCAGCATCACTGACTGAGACATTTTCCGTCCACAACAGTTCTGACACCAAACTTGTGGGTTTCTTCCACACCAACAACTGATGGAGATGTTCCAACTCCACATGGTGTCTGAGATTCAGCACATTCTCCCATCCAAGTACTAACCAGGCCCTGCCCTGCTTGGCTTCCAGGATCAGAGGAGATCGGGTGCGTTCAGGGTGGTACGGCCGCAGGTTTAGACTCAAGCACATCGTGACACTACCCAGAACTCGTGTCAGGCCCTACGGGCTAAGGGCCTGGACCCACAAACTCGCCCCACCTCAGACACCAGCGAGAATCAGTCTGGTGCCTGCCATCCCTCGGGGTCCCCACCTCCCCTCCTTGGGTTCCACGATTTACTAGAAGGGCTCACAGACTCTGGAACAGTCCACTTACCTGTTTATTATAAAGGATATAAGTGAGGAAGAGCTGGATGGAGGCCATGCGTAGGCAGGTCATGGGGAAGGCACCACGGGGCCCAGCCTCCCAGGAGCTCCAAGTGTTCACTGCTCGGAGTTCTATTTACAGAGATTCACCTCCAGCTCCTCTTCCCTCCCCAGAGGCCGGGGGAGGGGAGGGAAGTTCCAGCTCTGTTTACCTGATCGGTCTGATGCCATTCACTCCATCCCAAGGCTACCCAGGGCCTCCTCCTAAGTCACCCTGTCAGCACCAGCTCAGCTGCGATACAAGGAGCTCAGGATTAACCAAGGGCGCTCCTATCACCCAGGAAATGCCAAGGGTTTTTAAGAGATCAGTGCCAGAATCTGGGGACAAGACATTTCTTCTTAGGAGACTGTACTGGTGGGATAAGCCGGTGATGGCTACCAGGGCCCAGTCACTTAACCCGCTCGCCCCTAAGAAGGAAGGAACGTGCTCCGTAAGGATCCCAAGTTGGGATGTGGAAGGTGACCATCCAGAGGTCAAGGAGCAGAACCAGTTATGAGGTTTAGGGGAGCAGAAACAGGGGAGGAAGGAGCAGGCGGGAACTTCTGCTTTCCATCACCAGCCCTGTTTGTCCCGTTACACCAAGAATAAGGAAGAACGAACCACAACCGAAGCAGCAAAAACGTCAGCTGAGCGAGAGGAGGAAACACCAGTGAAGTCCAATCAGAGGGGACAGGCAGCCACTCTGAGCCGGAGCAGCCTCTGTGGTCTCCCATCCACGTCACCTCATCCACCCCTGGGGGTCACTCCCCCTACATCCACAGCTTGTTTCTAAACTACGGCAACGCCCAGCTCCAGAAGCCAAGTGCACTCTCTTCTCCAGACAGGCTTTTAACAGTTTGCATCACCTGCTTCTCCGCACCCCGCCCAAGCACGCATAGCTCCACACTCGCTGGTGACAACGTGCATGGGGCAGGGAGCCGGCCACCCAAGACCCTCCTCCCCACTCCTGAGCAAGACCCCTTTCACTGGGGAAGGAAGAGGCGTTCCCACTCAGCAGATTCTCAGCTCCCTTTTTTGTTTTTAAGTTTATTCATTTTCAACTGGAGGATAACTGCTTTACGAATACCATGTGGGTTTCTGTCAAACATCAACATGAGTCAGCCACAGGTACACACGCGTCCCCTCCCTCTCCAGCCTCTCTCCCACTTCCCACCCCATCCCATCCTGTTTAATCTGTAAGATTTTTTTTTTTAATGAACCCTTTTTAAGGTCTTTACTGAATCTGTCACAACACTGTTTCTGTTTTATGTTTTGGCACTTTGGCCACACGGCCAGTGGGATCTCAGATCGCTAACCAGGGATGGATCCCGCACCCCCCGCGATGGAAGGAGTAACCTCGGGGGCACCAGGAAGTCCGTGTGTGTTTCATCTTGGGTGCCCAGGACACGTGCCCGCTGGTGAGATGCTGAGAGCTGTACAGCCTCGCGATCGTCCCGCAGTGCCCCACACAAAGATGCACTGTCGGCGGCCGTACTTTGAAGCCTGACGTTCTTTTACGTGGCTAAGCGACCCTTCTGTTCCCCATCCCTCCCACACGTACACACCCCTCACCTCCGAGAGGTCTGAGGCACCGGGCTGGTCATTTTTCCCAGGCTAATCAAATACCACTGAGATCCTACAGAATGCCCAGGGATCAGCCACGAGCAGCCGACGGCAGGAGTCAGAGCCTGTCCTGGCCTCCCTTATCCTTTCCCTGCTTTGCCAGCCTTGGCCCGTTCTTCCACTCGTTGGGCTTTATGTAGTCCTCGCCCTCGCTGTTTTGCATGTAGGTGCTCAACCACACTCAATCCCTCGGGCAGCGCGAGCTGAGCCCTTCCTAGATCCCTTCCTGGCCGTCCACATGCACTTTCTCCAGGGCCTCCTCTTCTGCCTCCCGACTTCGTCCCGAGCGCCGTGCCTACTGGACCGTCGCCTCCGCACCGGGGGTGGCTGGAAGCATCACCCACGAGGGAAAACCCCAGCCGAAGCCCAGAACAGACAGCTGTCCCGGGAACCTGGATGGGAAGCCCAGACATACAGGCCTCCGGGAAGAGGTGCACCTCACGCTACTGGTCTCTCTGCAAGGCTGGGCAGTAATGACCAGGGAGGTCGGGGTCCTGAGGACAAAGGGAAGGCTCCCGCGGGAGGGTACAGCTTTCTCAGAAGAAAATTCTCACTCTCCCACATTTTCTTCTGTTTTGAAAAGGGAATACTTTCCCTGAAGTCAACAGGAGATGGTTCAAAAGAGACAAGCCTCCCTCTCCCATCGCAGGAAAATGTAGTGACTTGACAGAAAAAAAGAGAAGGACACCAGAAACAGAGGAAAGTCGAGATAAAAGAAAAGACGACTCTTTCCAACAAAGCAAACATCTGGAATATTAACTATGCAAATCTGTGCGTTTATACTTTTCCCCAAGGCAGCCCCTTCTCCCAGGTTACAGGAGTGCGGAAGCGGGTGCAGGGATGGGCAGGTCTGTGGGTAAGCAGGGCCAAGCACCTGGCCCACCAGGGCGTGGACTGCGCTGCTCATGAAGCCAGACAAGTGACAAAGAGTGGGGGGAGACAGAGGTCAAGGACGAGGTGGCCACCCACTGACACTCTCCTCAGTAGCTTATCATCACATCGTCTCCTCAAAGCTTCAGCCCCAACTGTGCGGCTCCCTGACCCGCTTCCCAAGCTTCAAGCATCACGTCCCACTTTCATGGTTCTCTGCCACCTCCGGGCCCCACTCGGATGCTATCACTTATTCCCCTTCCATCAACTCTAACCCTTTTACAGAGGACATTTAGCCCAAGTAATATTACTTACGCCACAGAAGACTCAAGACCCTCGGACTGCAAGGAGATCCAACCAGGCCATCCTAAAGGAGATCAGCCCTGGGTGTTCATTGGAAGGAATGATGCTGAAGCTGCAACGCCAATACTTTGGCCACCTCATGCAAAGAACTGACTCCTTGGAAAAGACCCTGATGGTGGGAAAGATTGAGGGCAGGAGGAGAAGGGGACGACAGAGGATGAGATGGTTGGATGGCATCACCAACTCGATGGACATGGGTTTGGGTGGACTCAGGGAGTTGGTGATGGACAGGGAGGCCTGGCGTGCTGCAGTCCATGGGGTCACAAAGAGTTGGACACAACTGTGCAACTGAACAACATCATTACTCATGAACTAAAGTCTAGGTTACTTTTTAATACATATTGAAAGATAAACATAATCAACCAACATGGCACCCAACACAACTGAAGAAGCGCTCGATCATACCAGCTGTGGGGGGCTCACCACAGCCGGAGCCCCCACCCGCGGGGGAGAACTTGGTCTTCAAGTGCCTGCAGTGTGTTTGCAAACCTTACATCCGCTGTACTTATAACTAATTGCATCACTTAATTAAATGTTATACAAATCGATTAAATGGAAGTTTTAATAAGAATAACCATAATTACATCATTTGATTAAACACTATACAAATTGATTAAATGGGAAATTCAATAAGGGAGATTTTTCTTTTTTTTGCTTTGAAAATGACATAGAATGTTTTGGGAAGATTCAATGCAGACGAGCTGCTCCTTGAAAAGAAAACACCATTTAAGTAAATGTGCTCAAGTGAAAGAAAAGAAAGTGAGGTCACTCAGTCGTGTCCGACTCTTTGCGACCCCATGGACTGTAGCCTGCCAGGCTCCTCTGTCTATGGGGTTTCTAGGCAAGAGCACTGGGGTGGGTTGCCATTTCCTTCTCCAGGGGACCTTCCCGACCCAGGGATCGAACCTGGGTCTCCTGCATTGTAGGCAGACTCTTTACCATCTGAGCCACCAGGGAAGCTCAAGATACCTTTAAAGACAGGGAGGAGGTGGCAGAAATCGAACCGAGGCCACGACGCTGTTTCTCATTCAGTCACATGCATCTGCTCATGCTCTAAAGGGGCCTCAGGACGACACTGGCTGCCCTGCCCAGGATGCCCTGGGACCCCCTGAAGGCCGTGCTTGGTCTTGCTCGTTTCTGAAGCCTCAGTCGGTCTCTAGCACGTGCTTATTAGCACACAGTAGGTTCTCATCGGCTTGACCGAAGGCAGTAAAGTGACACACACAGATACAACAGCCATGGGACCCTGGAAGGCTGTGGAGAGGCAGCTGCAGGCATTTCAGAGGCTCTGAGGGGAGTGGGACTGAGAAGATGGCGAAGGAAGCAGCTGTTTCCCTGGAGACATGAGCGCTGGGCAGGCCCCACCCCCAGGTACAGAGAAGGGGCAGGAGAAGGGGAGGCGACAGCAGGTGCAGAGATGCTGGGGTACCGGGGTGGGGGGGGGGCAGAGGAAGAGGGGAGAACACAAGGAGTCCAGAGCAGGGGGAGCCCCATCCCCTGGACAGCCAGCCCGACCTGCCAGGCCCGGAGACTCGGGTCCTAGGCTCTGACCACTCATTCACATGAGACACCTGCAGAGGAGGCCTCAGGCCACAGGCCCCGTAGAAGCTCCAGGACAGCGGGCGTCAGGGCAGACGTCAGTGCCGCTAAGCCAGCCGCAACGCTGAGACATCCTGGACATCCTCGAGTCGTGCAGCTGTCAGAAGCTGTCGCATCTCACACACTCGGGGCCTGGCCGTGGGGAAGACGTGCCGGCTGAGCCCGAGGGGACAAGGCAGAGCCCAGTCCCACAGGGACACGGAGGAGCTCTCCAGCGATGCTAGGAGGTTAACACATCCGTCCACTGCAGCTGTCCAGCAAAATGCAGTGACGCTCAAATTCAAACAGAGGTTGAGCCCAGGCCAGCGCAGGAGCAGAGGCTGACCGTGGACTCTGGACCTCCAGGACGGGGTTGGGGGTTGGGAGGGGGTCATCATTCCCTGCCCGGGCGTCCACTGCACTCTTGGGCCCTGTTGGCCTCTTTCCATAAGCCAATCCGTCCTTCTGTCTTCCGGGAAAGCTGTCATTACGACAAAGGGTCACAATTTCCCTACCATACGAAAGGGTTTTCCCAGTAAAATACACACCAGAAAAGAGCCTGGGAAATGGATTTTTATACGGGAGGCACAGGGGTCAACATTTAAACCTTCACGCCGGTCCAGCATTCAGACCTTCACGCCGGCCCAGCATTCAGACCTTCACGCCGGTCCAGCATTTACAGCTTCACGCCGGTCCAGCATTCAGACCTTCACGCCGGTCCAGCATTCAGACCTTCACGCCGGTCCAGCATTCAGACCTTCACGCCGGTCCAGCATTCAGACCTTCACGCCGGTCCAGCATTCAGACCTTCACGCCGGTCCAGCATTCAGACCTTCACGCCGGTCCAGCATTCAGACCTTCACGCCGGTCCAGCATTCAGACCTTCACGCCGGTCCAGCATTCAGACCTTCACGCCGGTCCAGCATTCAGACCTTCACGCCGGTCCAGCATTCAGACCTTCACGCCGGTCCAGCATTCAGACCTTCACGCCGGTCCAGCATTCAGACCTTCACGCCGGTCCAGCATTCAGACCTTCACGCCGGTCCAGCATTTAGACCTTCACGCCGGTCCAGCATTTACAGCTTCACGCCGGTCCAGCATTCAGACCTTCACGCCGGTCCAGCATTCAGACCTTCACGCCGGTCCAGCATTCAGACCTTCACGCCGGTCCAGCATTCAGACAGTGGACCAGAGTGATGGAAACACCCCTCTCCTGCAGGGTCCAGCGTGGGAGCCACCAGCCACACGAGGCCACTAGACACCGAGGGACTGAACTTCTCATTTAACTGAAATTTAAATACTTATGGCTCACAGTAGCGCCACTGGAGGGCAAGGCGCTAGATAATACATCTAGATTTAAAGCAGTTTATCAGGAAGAGGAAGACGCCTGAGGTTCCCAGAGTCACACTACTCGCCAGGCACCATCCTAAAAAACCATCTACATGCACCATCATACTTACACTCCCCATAAAAGTGTTATCATAATGAAATACGGTTTAAAAAAAAAAGCTCAGCGGCAAAACACCCTTTGAAGATTTTTGGATATCTGTAACATGAGCAGCTCTAGGTAGATACACACTTCTCAGCGGCCTCTCAGGAATCTTCATCACAAAAGACAAAGCAAGTGTGTCTTCATAACGTCACTAGAATACAAGAGCCTGGCGGGTTCCTCTAAGAGTCCCCTCCCACACATCACACCGGCAGGCAGGTAACCTCGAGGTGTGGGACAACGCAGGCTACAGTGAGAGAGGGCACTAAACGATGAACCTTTTAAGACCCTAATGCCCTTAAAACAGATACTGCAAAGCTAAGCACAGCTCCTTCACCTTGGTTTGCGACACTGTCGGGGGAGCACAGGGCCCCACAGGAGGAGGCTGGTGCCAGGATCCAGAATGAGGACGCGGGATGGCACTTGGCCCCAGGTGTGGCTCACAGCCGGCAGGCCCCCACCGTGGTTACCGGATGGACGACATGTCAAAGCCCAACATTTAAGAGAGGAAAGCGCCGAATACTTCTGCAGAAGGTGCAGAAAGCTGGTCTCGGGTACTTGGCCTGAGCAACTAGACTGAAATACTTCCCCTCCGTGTCGCACCAGGAGGCCTCCTTGGCCCACTGTATGTCAGACAAGGGCTGATCTCTGAAGACCATGCTCAGAGTGGTCTTCAGAGTAACAGCAATCCCCTCCTCACCCCAGAGGGTCTGACTGCTCGAAAGCAAGGTTCAGGGCTGCCATTTACCCTTGGCTTCTTGGTCCAAGGAAAGCATCCTATGAGGTCATGTCTTCGTCATTAGTAGCTTGACCACTTTAAGATTCCATGGGGAGAGGTTGGGGTTGTGATCATTAAGAGGCTTTAAAAGGTTGTGCAGGCTGAAAAGCTGTGCAGGATGAACTGCCAAGAGGAGAGCCCCTCGACCTCAGAGCTCATGCCCCTCAGTGGGGATGCGTGACCAACAGTAGCACATTCTGCAAAATCGAGGGGGTGGTCCTGGCACACAGCGCCCAACCTTGGGAACAAGAGACCAGCATGAGTGACCTTCTCACTATGGCCATGTGACCTGGAGCAAGTGCCCCAACCTGCCCGGCCTGTTTCCTTATCTGTAACAGACAGGTGATACCACCCACTTCACAGGGATTTTGACAAGGATTAAATCAAACAGCACCTTCAAGGAGACAGCGGCAGCCCTGAGACACTCAGTAAATGCTGGTTCCTTCTCTCCTCTTGCAGGGCCCCATCCCAAGCCCTAGCAAAGCTAACTAGGATCAAGAAAATGCAGCGACTTCCTAGAATTTACGCAGAAATTAAAAAAAAAAAGAAATCACACTACCGAAAACAGGATGATAATTCATTGTAACAAGCCAAGTCCCCCAGGGTTGTAATCTATGGAGTTCTAAAACGACAACAACTTCCTGTCTGACTGTAAAAATAGAACAGTGTTTGTGAAACGCTGGATCCAATTAACGTGTTCATTTTCCCCACTGAAGGAGCCACAGCATCTCAGTCTGAGCCCACGGGGAAGGAAATCGGGGCCGATGAGGGGGTGCAGGAAGCTTCCGGGGGGCATGGCTGTCTACCTGGCTAAGAGTGAACACAGGCGTGGCCCGAAACACAGCCCCAGAAGGAAGGCGTGAGGCAGAGACCAGAGCATGGGCAGGATAAGGCAACCCCAGGACAGACAGACAGACAAGCCATCCCGAGGGGTGGGGGACACGGAGCAGGTCTAGAGCTCAGAGGTGTGGTCCAGGCCAGGCATGGCTTGGGGGTTCAGTCAAGGGCTGGGAGGAGACCTTACAGTGTCCCCAGTCCCACACCAGGCAGGGGGCGCAGACAACTTCTGTGACCTGCAAGGCAGCCCAGGAGGCAAAGACGTGCACCATAATAGCTCCCCCACAACCCACACACACACTACAGACGGGGAAGCGGAGCGGCTGACTTGCCCACGCTCACCTGTCTAGAAGGGGCAGAGCCAGGACTGGAGTCCGGGTCAGCCAGGGAACTCGACAACAGAAGCTACACAGCAGGAAGGGTTCTAGAAAAAGACAGAAAGAAAGCCCCTGGTCTGGATACCAGCAGGCCTCTCTCTGCACAGCTTCGGGCATGGGGAGAGAGGTTCTCGCTGAGGGTTGACGAGGGACTTGGGGGCTTCGGGGCTCACAGGGTGGAGGGGCCTGGGGACCCATGTGTTCAAGAGCACAGGCTCCAAAATACAGGGAAGAGGCCACGTCCCACCCTCCCCACCGCCCTGGAGGACCCGCAATCTCCTTACTCCTCAACCCCACAGCGGCAAAACACACACTCACACCATATCATCACTTGATTATAGCCATAATCTGGTACGATCTGACTACACTGTTGGCTTATTACAGTGTGAGAAAATACAGGAAACGTTTCAATTACGCCTCTTGTAACCGATGTATCAAGGAATCGCTCTCCATCATGAACCTTAAACACCTATTTCCTTTAAGATAAGCTTACGACGTCTTTGACTTGCAGGGACTTAAAGACTATACACACCCCGATCTCTTAAGCACACAGATGTGGTCTCCATGTGTTAGGAGTTGTGAGCGTCTGCTCATCTCGACATAAGAGTTGTGAGTGTCTGCTCATCCCGACAATGTCCCAGAACTGGCTAGTTTGTTCAGGGAAAAAACCTCAAGCTGGTTTACGGAAGAGCCCCACGGGTGAGTTAACATGTACAGCCTTGCGTTTTATGAAATGGGAGAAAAGTCAAGCTCAGAGGACATAAGAGAAGATGCCTTTCAGCCTGGACTGGCAGGCAGCCCCTTCCTCTGCAACGAGAAGCAGCTTAGGTTCAAACCTGTCAACAGTTTTTAAGTCAAAGGCCTTCGTTTCCGCCTTAATCGCTAAGTCAATTACAGCTCTAATCCGAAAAAGGTATTTAATGGGCCTTTATTTAAGTTCACAGATACTCTCCCCAAATACTGAATTAGCAGTGTAATCTTCTTGTATCCTCACCAGACAGGCAGATGGCAAGGGCCTCAGGAACTGCCCAGGGCTGTGACGAGGGTCAAGGTCGGCCGAGGAGGGAGTCAGACACTCCGCTGGCACCCCCAGATCAGTGGAGGGGAAGCCCGAGATAAGGGGGCACCTCAGTGCACACCTGGATCCACTAGGGGAGTTGAGAGCAACCCCAACATGTCAGCTACCCCCCACCGCCCCGAATCAGCGCAGGAGATCTATAAGCCCTCCCACTCCCCCCAACACCCCCTGGGACACCCCAACCCCCCAGGGTTCTCAAAGTCACTGCTGATAGTTCAGAATTCAAGACACAAAGAAATAACACTGGAAATGGTGGCTAGGACCACACCCCGCTTACAGAGGCCTCTCTGGCCCAAAAGGATGCAGAAAGACTGTGTCCACTTCAAGAAAACAAACCAGAAAGTGGAGTCAAGGTTAAAATGATGACGGGGGTAGCCCTGTGGCACTCAGCCCGGGGGCAGCTCACCTTGGTGGCCTCTCCCGCCCCGCAGCCTCTCCACGGGGCCTGGGGGCCACAGGAACAGCGCACCGTTTAAGGAAGCACTCAAATCCTCCGTGTGCGCTGTGTCTGATCCACAACTTCTGTGACTCTTCCGACAAAACAGAGGAACTCTGACCAGGGTGGGGGCACACCCGGCAACGATTTGAGCATCCCAGAGAAGCAGGAGGTCCAGCAGAGAAGGAAACACCTGACGCGCACTTACAGCCTGCGGAAAGGTGGGGGCATTCGCCTTCTGTTGCTGTCGCAACGAACGGCCACAAACTCGGTGGCTTAAAACAACGCTCACTAGGGATGTCCCGGGGGGGCCAGCGGTTACGAATCCGCCTTCCGCTGCAGGGGGACGTGGGCTCCATCTCTAGTCTGGAAACAGGGAGCCCACGTGACGTGGGGCACCAAGCCCACTCGCCTCAACTAGAGACCGTGGGCCACAATGAAGACCCAGTGCAGGCAAAAAAAAAAAAAGTAACAAAACAAAATCACAACATTAATTGACCATCTTCCCATTCTGGAGGGCAGAGCTTGACTTGGGTCTCACAGGGCTAAAACCAAGGCCCCAGGGAAGAACTCTTTCCTTGCTTTTTCCAAAAGCTTTCAGAATCCACCCACATTCACAGTCCTGTTTCCAGCATCAGAGCCAGCACCCCAGTATCAACGTGAGCTGACCTTTTCCTGCTCACACCTCCCTCTCTGACCCCCGTCTGTCTCCCTCTTTGACCTTTAGGTACCCCTGTGATTATCTTGGGCCTACCAGGTAATCCGGAATAGTCCCCCATCCCAAAACTGTTAATCACACCTACCAGGTCCCTTCTGCCGTATCAGGTAACACAATCACGGGTTGTGGGGATCAAGGCAGGGATCTCTAGGGGTCATTACGCTGCCCACACAGTGGAGGAGGAAGATGAAGGCAGAAGCACATTAACCCTTGGGCTTCACCTGCTTCTCAACACACACTCCAGAGCGGTCCCTGGAGCACTGCTTGTAAAGGGACAAGAGAGAACAGACCAAGCAGGGGTCCAGTGAGAGGAGTGACGGCTCCACGGCCAACGACAGGACACGGGGAACTGCGAGGAGAGAGGTCTAACCGGCTGAGGTCAAGCGCACCAGGAAGGCAGAGAAGGCAAACTGCAGAACAGGACTGGGGGGGTCCATGTTTCTTTCAAAAAGAGAAGAACCAACGCTATCTTACGTCATACACAAAAATTAACTTGGAACAGACCGAAGACCTAAAGGTAGGAGGCAGACCCATACAACTCCTGGAGGGAAACACAGGATTAAATATCCAGGGCCTTAGGCAGTTATTTCTTAAATGTAACACCAAAGCCCACCTGACCAAAGGAAAAAAAACAGATAAACCGGACTTCATGAAAAACTTTCATATATCAGAAAACACCATCATGAAAATGGGAGAAAACGTGCAAATCATGTGTCTGATAAGGGCCCAGTATTCAGAATATACAGAGAACTCTTAGAACTCAACAGTAAAAAGACAAATAACCCAATTAAAATGTGGACAAAAGACCAGAATGGGCATTCCATCTAAGATCTCAAATGGCCAGTAAGTACATGAAAAGGTGTCCAGCACGACCAGTCATTAGGGAAATGCAAATCAAAACCACCATGAGCCGTGGCTTCACACCCATTGTCAAGAGGACAGGCAACAGCAAGTACTGGAAACGATGTGCAGAAACGGGCCCCAGATACAGCTCAGTTCAGGTCAGTCGCTCAGTTGTGTCCAACTCTTCGCGACCACATGGACTGCAGCATGCCAGGCCTTCCTGTCCATCATCAACTCCCGGAGTTTACTCCAACTCATGTCCATCGAGTCGGTGATGCCATCCAACCATCTCATCCTCGGTCGTCCCCTTCTCCTCTCGCCTTCAATCTTTCCCAGCATCAGGGTCTTTTCCAATGAGTCAGCTTTTCACATCACAGATGTAGCTAGTAGGGACTTACTCACAATGACCAAAAGGTGGAAGCAACGCCAAGTGTCCACCCATGGATGAGTCCGCAAACAAAACACAACACACACATATGCAATGGAATCCAGTCTTAAGAGGGAGGAGATTCCTTTTATTTTTATTGGAATATAATTGAGCTACAATGTTGTTAGTTTCTGCTGAGCAACAAAGTGAATCAGTTATAATGTCGTTCATCCACTCTTTTTTAGATTCTCTTCCCATACAGAGCATTACAGAGTCTTGAGTAGAGTTCCCTGTGGTATACAGTGTGTCCTTACTCCTTCTCTATTTTATATATAGTAGTGTGTATACATCAGTGAAAAGGGAGGAAATTCTGATATATGCTACAATAGGGATGAAACTTGAAAGCATCAGGCTAAGTGAAAGAAGGCTGTCACAGAAGACCACAACTATGACTCTTGTTCCACAAAATGCCCAGATTAAGCGGAATCCACAGACAAAATTAGAGAGTATCTGCTAATGGGGACAGGGGTCTTCTGGAGTGACAAAAATGTTCTGGAATCAGATAGTGGGGGATGGCTGGATGACTCTGGGGATACACAAAACTCCACTGAAGTGAACAATTTAAACTGATGAATCTCATGGTAGTTGAATTACATTTCAATAAAGCTGTTATTCTAAAAACTAAGAAAACATACCGGATGTCATGGGCATAGAACACCTCGGGAAGCTTCTCTAAGCAATAACAGTAGTAACTTCCTCTGGGAACTCAGATCCTGGAGATCCTTCAACTTTAATATCTTCTGCAGTTTCTCTGACAGTGAGCACACACCACTCTCATAACGAAAAACGGATTAAAACCTTTGAGAACGCTCCTTACAGTGAAAGAAACTTCCAACAACAACAGCATCAGTCGCCCCTGCCCAGCACGAGGCGTGCTGTGGGCAAGGCCTCACCACCTGCCAGAGAGAAGGTCGCCAAGACACAAGACATCGGCGCTCAGCTCGCTGGATGATTCCCAGTCTCAGGACACGCAAATCACCCCCATCATCCTATTCTTGTGCATTCTAAGCTGGCACATATTTTAAACAGAATCTTCAGTGAAATGCGCAATGAACTTTCCCCCCTCAATTATAAACAGACCCGTCTGAAGCTACAGTAACGTGTTCACAAGCTCCATTCTGCACATGGTGAACTTCACCCCGCAGTACGTCGGGGCTCCTCGTGGAATCACACTGGACAGCAGCTTGTGGCTGATAGTGTAACGGTGGTGTTATCAACTAGAGCAGTTGAACATTGTTGCATCTTTCTAATCAAGCTTCGGAGGCCGCCTCCCTATCAGGACCACGGGCCCCACCCCCCTACCCCCCCAGCCCCCCCACCCCGTAACACTGATCCTCCAGGAAACGCAGACAAGGCTTCCTGGAAGGCAGGGCAAGGGAGGATGGGCTGCACTCTCGGGGGGCCTGGTGCTCCCGAGGCCAGGACTGGAGGGTCGCTGGGTTCAAGCAGAGCGCAAGGACAAGGATGGAGCCGGGGGAACATTCTGGAAGGGCTCTGAATATTTTCCAGGGCTTGGGAGGTCAGATTTCAACACATGTGGTTTTCCCGGTCACACTCTATTCTTAGAGTCCATCATGCGCATCAAAGGTACTGGGAGTCAGGGACACACTGAGGCCCCGGGGGGCAGACACGTGTCCACGGGGACGAGGAGGCGGTGCTGGGAAGGATTTTCGGGGGAGGGAAGTGGCTCAAAATACGGGGGAAAACAGGTGGCTAATGTCACACGAGGGAAATATGCAACGAGGACACCAGAGTTAAATAAAGAATAAAGAACGGAATGAGGGAGACGAGGAACCTGTGTCCAAAAGAGCCGAACGCTCGGGACTTCTCACCCAGAGGAGAACGTGGTTGCTCAGGCACACTCACACAACACACATAGAGACAGACACACAGAGGAGGAGAATGTGGGGCACAGCTGCACAGGCACACTCACACAACACACACACACAGACACACAACACAGAGACACACACAGAGACACACAGCACAGAGACATACACTCAGAGACATACACTCAGAGACACACTCACACAGAGACACACAGCAGAGAGAAACACACAGAGAGACACTCACACAGAGACACACAACAGAGAAACACACACACAGACACACAACACAGACACACAGAAACATACAAGCATGTGTGCACACACACAGAGACACAGACACACAATACAAAGATACACACAGAGACACACAGCATGCATGAACACTCACACAACTGAGACAGACACACAGCACAGACACACACATACAGAAACACAAGCACGCATGCACACACACAGAGACATACAAGCAAGGATGCACACAGAGACACACAACACAGACACACACAACCATGCATGTACACACAGAGACAGACACAGGACAGAGACACACATGGGCTCACACAAACACACACAGACACACACAGGCCCCATGAGGAACTGAACAACCCCCGGGAATGTGCATGTTCACCACGTGCCCCAAGTACAGAGCGACACCCTTTCCCAGGCAGAGGGTCTCACCCCTCCACACAGCAGCCCTGGCCAGGTGCCCAGTATCCCTCTCACTTCCAGACAGGGCCTGAGGCTCAGAGGGGCTGAACGTCAGGCCCCAGGCCCAGGGACGTCTGCTCCTACTCTCTGCCCCTGCTCTCTGGCCAAACCCACCCCTGTACTGACAGGTGAGCAAACCCGTCCGGGACCAAAACCTCCATCACACGAGGTGGACCTGCAGGAAGCACCCACGTGTCACTCACAGTTCAGGGCAAATCAGAAACACCTCCGTGACCAAGCTAAATGGTCCCCTTCACACACGGGACCAAGACACACAAGCGGGAGCCACTCTGGGTCAGCTGGGCTGGGTGGGCTCTGGCTCCACCGTCCACACTGTGACCCATGACAAGACCAGGAGGCCAGCTCTAGTTACCAGCTGGTGGGAGGATTAAGTGGGTTCCTCCGGGTTAGGCTCTTAAGCGCTCTTGGCACAGAAAAAGCCAATAAACTTCATTAACTTGACTGCCATCATCATCATCTCTGGTTTTCCATGTTCCATTAATTCTCGAAAGCCAGCATCTGTGGAGTGAGTTCAGACTCCATTCCTTTCACCAAATCAGGATAACCCCGAGCCTCTGCCCCGCACCACCGTCTCGCTGCGCTGTTTGCAGGATCCACAGCACTGGTCCTCACGAGGGCAGGAACCCAGCAAGGTTTTTCCAGCCCTAAAGAAACATCAGCATGGCACAAGGCACAGCTTCGAAGACGAAAGACATTTGTGAACCACGGGGAAGGAGCGAGGACCTCGGAGGGGTTGGGCAGCCCAGGTGTCCACCCTCCCCTCCGCAGAGCGGGACCCAGCCTCCAGGCTCTGCTCTGAAAGCCAGCAGGAAGCAGACCTGGTTGGCAAGGCAACAGACCCACAGGCTCCAGCAGCCTTCGCAGACCGAACCAGAGACCCCAAGGCCCTGCCGGCTGGGAAACCCGGGACCACCTTTCAAGTTTCCACCTCCGAACTCCAGAAAGCCAAGGGGCCACAACGGTACCTGCTAAAGACTCGCGTCCTCGGAGAGTGATCCAGCCAGGCTCCAAAACACCAGTCTTCAGTTCACACCTGACTTCCACTTTGCCCGTGAGAAAGCAGAAGACTGCCCGTGCTTGTGTTCAAAACACCCGTCCACACACAGTCCCTGCGGTGAGTGCACACTGACTTCGGACCCCCTCTCACGAGGCTCAATGCACAACCAAAATGATCTTACACTCCTGACCTCGTCGTTTGGTAGAGAAAAAGTTAAATGTAGCTCTCTGCGCTTTCTAAGGCAGCTGGGTAGATTAACACACGTTGGTTTGGATTAAGTATACGTATGAGTTTACTCCGGGCTTCCCTGGTGGCTCAGCTGGTAAAGAATATGCCTGCAATGCGGGAGACCTGGGTTGGGAAGATCCCCTGGAGCAGGGAAAGGCTACCCACTCCAGTATTCTGACCTGGAGAACTCCATGGACTGTACAGCCCACGGAGTTCCAAAGAGTTGAACACGACTAAGTGACTTTTTCAGGAGTTTACTCCAATGTGCACCCATGGAGGCAGGGGACACCCAGAGGACGGAGCCCCCAGACGCCCTCCCTGCCTGGCTGGGGGTCACTCACAGGTCCTGACATCCCGGCCAGTCTGAGTGCTGAAAGGGTGAGGGTTCCGGCACTCGTGGCCTCCCTACTGACACCCTTATGGGGCTAGGCACCCCCAGATTCCCACGTGGCTCACCCACAGGAGGACAAGGGGCCAGGAGCCGCCCCCAAGCATTGCTGCACCCTGGAAGGCCTAGGTGTGGGCAGCTGGGACAAGCCTGGCTTGAGCCGTGGGGTGGGTCCTCCTATCCTGTCTGTGGCCACTGGAGCAGTGACCGAACCCTAGAAGACGGGTAGGTACTTGAGGGGTCCCAGGCCTGTTCCTGAAACAGGGCAAGTGGGCAGTGTGGGCAGAGGGAGCTGTGACCCCCAAGCTCCCCAGGGCGCAGCTCCAAGGAGCCCAGGCTGCCTCTGCTGGTCAGCGGCAGGCGACCATGCACACACCCCCTCTCCATCTCAGCAGCACCCCCCTCCTCCCTGAGAACCACTCGGCATGGTTCTTCCCAAGGGCTCCTCCAGGGAGCAGACCCCACGCAGCCTGCAGACAAACTCCAGGTCAACCAGCAGCTGGGGGGCTTGCTTTCCAATCTGAGGGGCCTGCCTGGCCATACATGGTAGAGTAGGTGCCCCAGAACTCCAACCAATCTCCTGGCCAAATCTGTGGCGGCCACTGGCCAGCCTCTGATTCAGCCTCCCTACCGTGGAGCTTTTTAAACCTCAGATACTCAGAAACAGGCAGCGACCCCCAGCCTCTTCTCCAGAGCATCTCTGGCCTCCGCACAGGTGTGAACCTCAGAGCAGGCGGCCAAGATCAAAGGCGAGGGTCATGCCTGTGCTTCTGAGCGACATCCTCCCACTGCGCCCAAAGCAACCTGATGAAAAGACACAAGGGCTGACCCAGCGGGGAGCACAGCTGGCTCTCCCTGCTGTCCACCTGGGGACCGGGCGGGGCCTGCACACCCAGACACACGTGCGCCCTCCTGGGAGGTGCAGGGCATCTGCGGGTGAGCATGCCCCCTGGGCCCGCAGCCGGGCATCGGGCACTGCACTGGTGCCAGGCTCCATTCACAGACCGGATACGGAGGCTGACGCGATGGGCACAAGTGACCCGGGAGTCCTCGCCTCGGGGTCTCAGCTGGGCAGACCCACCCTGCTGGCCGCAGGGCCCACAGGACAGGACCCCAGGCTCTCCGTGTCACAGAGGGATGGCACAGCTTCAGAAGGGGCATTACAGAGCAGGCAGACCTCTGGCCCCTTTGAGAAGTCACGCTTCCCTACATAACCAGACGATCCAGCCGGAAGAGCAGACCCACCAAGCCATGGCAGCTCTGTCTGGGGCACCAGGGCCCCTCCATCCCCTCCAGGGCTGCCCAGGATTCTGGAACACTGAGAACCAACAGCTCAACACCACCCCAGAAAACCACCGCCCCACACCTCTCTCTACGATTTTATGGGTTGGAGGGAAAGTTTGTTTGACAAGCACAAAAAAATATTTCCAAACGGCCTCAAGGCTCTCAGGAGGGCCTCCCACCCACAGGCGTGTGGATGGAAGGCTCTTTTCCTCCCCAATCAGAGCTGGAGGGCGTCCTGTTGGTGCCCCCAGAGGCTTGGAGCAGGGTGGTGCCCTGGGCTCAGCAGGACCTCTGGTTACAGGGCTAGAAGGGCGGCCGGGACCTCCATCCTTGTCTCGCCAGGGAAACTCAGAGCAGCGCCTGGGTGCCCTGGAGATGCTGGCCCGCTCCCAGCGGCTGGCACCCAGAGCCCCACCTGCTGCAAACTCCCCACCGAGGAAACCCAAGTCAACCACGAGGTTGGTGAGGCGGGCCGCGTGCTCTGCTGCAACGGCACGGACTCCACCGGGCAGAGCAGGCTAATTAAAACGAGCTGCTCGAGACGAGGGCTCCCAACGACCTGCCAATTACCGTGCTGCCTCAGACTCCCAAGCTCCTCGTCCCCAAAGCCTACCTGCAGTACACCTTTCTATTCCTGAAGATCGCGCTCCCCAGAGCCCTTCTGCAGGCCTCCCACCCAGATGCCACCTCCGGTACAAAGAAGCTTCCCTGGACTTCTGGCTGGAAGGAGATGAAGCCTTTGTGCACCCAGGAAAGGGCCCCGGAGGAGTGGACCACAGCTCAGGCGCCCCATCAGTTGGGACGGAGGCGGAGGAGACAGCGGCTCTGGGGGTCCCTAAGCAGAGGTTCTTTCACGCATCAATCAAAGCTCAGTGAAGCCACTTTTGAGGGGCGGAAATACTCCTACTGCAAAGAGCGCCACTCAGGAGGGCCACACACACTGACATGTGCCCTGGGTGGCCCCTCTCCCCCAGGGCTAGAGGCCCTGCCCTCTGCTCACTCCAGGCCCGAAACCCTGCCAGGTGGGAGCCCAATCCACAACCTTGCTGTGGCTCCAGACGGATGCTGTTAAGTCGAGTCTCAGGGACCAGGCTCCACTTAGCATGCAGACTCACCGCCACCAGTGCCCAACCAGCCGGCAGGGAGGTGAGTCAACCAAGACTCGACCCGCCCTCTAGGATGACGGCGACAAGGACTCAGTAGCAGCAGCCCCTTACTGATAACAACTGTGGGCCTGCATCCCGGAATCTGCTCTCCTTAACGAATCCGAACAACTCCTTGGGAAAACACCCTGACGCTGTGAAAGATGGAGGGCAGGAGGAGAAGGGGGCGACGGAGGATGAGATGGTTAGAGTATCACAGATTCAATGGACACGAACCTGAGCAAACTCAGGGAGGTAATGAAGGACAGAAAAGCCTGGAGCGCTGCAGTCCCTGGGGTCAGAAAGAGACAGGACTGAACAACAACGCAACAGAGGTGTGACTGCTCCTTGAGGAGAAAAGAAAAGCGAGGCACAACTAGGAGGTCATCACACTCACACCTGGACACCCACAGTGTGTGTGTGTGTGTGTGTGTGTGTGTGTGTGTGTGTGTGTGTGTGTGTGTGTGTGTGTGTGTGTGTGTGAGAGTGAGTGGCGGGCGAGTGAGCGAAGCACAACTAGGAGGTCATCACACTCACACCTGGACACCCACAGAGTGTGTGTGTGTGTGTGTGTGTGAGTGGCAGGCAAGTGAGCGAAGCACAACTAGGAGGTCATCACACTCACACCTGGACACCCACAGTGTGTGTGTGTGTGTGTGAGAGTGGCAGGGGAGTGGGCTAGGACCAAGGCGGGCACTCCCTCTCCGCATCACCTGGGCCCACAGCCAAGGCCCCCCTGGGGTGGACACAGCCGGTCCCTCACTGCAGTCCGCAGTGGACTCCTGAAACCCAGCTCCCTGACGGCAGACGCCGCTCCCACCTCTCTGAACCCTCCCCGTTGCCCCTGCCTCCGCCCTCTGGGTTCGACCCTCTCTGCCACCACAGCAGCTCCGATGCCTCGGCCACACCTGGCTGCAGACCTCCGACAGGGACGTGCACCTGCCCACCACTGCCTCCCCGCTGCCCAACATGTGGGCGCTGCTCTCCTGACGTTCTGGATGAAGGGGAGATGGAAGAAACCCCCCTTCCTGGAACATCTAGCCCCTGGGGTTCTGGACTTTCTCCAAACAGCCAACGGTTCTTCCTGACCGTGCGACTCCACCAGGCTTCCCGCCTTCACCACCAGCCGGCGTTCAACATGCCATGAACTCCCACTCGCACTGTAAGCTCACCAGGGAAGTGTCCCAAACCTGGTTTCCGACACTATTTCCACTTAAAGATCGTTCCCTTGATAGAATTTCTCGGCGCTGACTTCTCTCTCCCTTCCCAGCAATAACTGTTATTTTCAGCACCAGCCCTGTGCAGAATTGGAAGTGGATCGGAGCAGACCCGGACAATGGAACATGGCAGAGAAGAGATTCAACCACTGCTGAGACGATGCTCCAAGTCATCCGTTGAACGCTTCTCCCAAGTCCTGTTCGAGGGGGGTGACAGAGACCAGATCCAAACCATCTGCACCTTAACTCCACATCAGAGTTCTTCGAGGCACTCTGTGAACTTCCTGAGTCTTTGCAAAACAGTTTGGGGAGGCTTGACATAAGCACCCTCCCGCCCCCCAGCCTCCTGCTCCATCAGGCTCCGCCCTGGTCACTCAGGTCAGCATCCCTGAAATGCCAGCACAGAGCTCCCCGCTGTCTTGCCCACGGGACACCCCTCTTCACTTCCCAGACCTGCCAGTCGAGGGAAGGTCAGAGGTGAGCCCCTTTCTATATCCCAGAGAAAACCCCCGGCTTGCCCTTCTTGAGTCTCTGAAGGTGGCCCCCTCACAAACCCTCAGGACGTGCCCGCCAAGAACACGTCCAGGAAAGGAAAAGGGTTCAAGTGGTCTCATCGAGGACCCGGAGCCTCTGCCTAGCTCCTCCCTCCCCGCCTGCTCAGAATCAACGCTGGAGACACGGAGGCCTGAAAATCCCACTCCCGGAAGATGGACAAGTAGGCAGAAGGGAACCGAGTCCAGCTCCTAAGAGCGCGACACAAAGACAGGGCTACCTTTCCCGGGGGGTCTCACCTGTGCGGAGGGTGGGGCTCAGGTGACGCTCCCTTGGGCCCTCGGCTACCTTTCCCAGGTGGTCCCACCTATGTGGGAGGTGGGTCTCAGGTGATGCCCCCCTGTGCCCTCCCCCAGGGACCGAGCATCAGCTGCCAAGCCGGGTCCTGTTAAGCCTCTGCCTCTCTCCTCTGGCGTCAATTTGCTCCTGATAAACGCTGTTCCATCAGCAGAGCGTGCACTCACGGCTCAGCCACAGGAAGATCGCAGGCTCCCGCCGCCCCAGGCATGGTGTCTGCAGTGCCCACCTCTCAGGTGGAGGAAAGAAAATGCTTCGATCCAAGTCCCGTGGACCGGACCATCAGCGACACCGAGGCAGATGCCCACCTGCACCGCCAAACGGGAGCCCACGGCATTTCCCAGGTCAGCAGGTCAGGAGGGCCGAGAGCTGGCATTGCTGACAGCTCTTGGGGGGCACCACGCTGGCATTTGGGGATGAAGGGAAGGCTGGACCATGAACCAAGGAGCCACCCTGCCCACCAGAGGAGCTAAGCTCTGTACGAGGAACAGCTGGGGAGGAGCCCAGAGGGCTTCAGTTTTACAAAGAGCTGCAAAGGGGATGCGGAGAAGGCAATGGCACCCCACTCCAGTACTCTTGCCTGGAAAATCCCATGGACGGAGGAGCCTGGTAGGCTACAGCCCATGGGGTCACTAAGAGTTGGACACGACTGAGCGACTTCACTTTCACTTTTCCCTTTCATGCACTGGTGAAGGAAATGGCAACCCACTCCAGTACTCTTGCCTGGAGAATCCCGGGGGCGGTGGAGCCTGGTGGGCTGCCGTCTATGGGGTCGCATAGAGTTGGACACGACTGAAGCAACTTAGCAGCAGCAGCAAAGGGGATGGTGTGGAAAGGGCCCCAGAGGAGACTCCAGTCGCAGGCCCCCAAGTGCCCGAGAGCTGCTGCCTGCAACACGCTGGCACTAACCTCGGTGCCCCCATGATGGCCTGCGGTCCCAGCGCCCACCCTGCCCAGCACTCTAGCCCGGAGGGGCTGTGTGCCAGTCTCACCAGCCCTCCCTAAAACCCGCCCAGGACAAATACTGATACAAGGACAGTCTTCATGTTAAACAGCGGGGACCACCGAAGAGGCACCCGAGTTCCCAGAGCGGAGGGCTGACCCCACCCAGCTCCTGCCTCGCAGGGGCCCGGACACCTGAGCTGCAGCCCCCCCAGGGGAACCCAGGGCCCCTCCTGGCCCCCCACCTGGATGCTCCTATCCCCCACTCACTCCAGCAGCTCCCCCCGCTTCCTCTGTGACAGGTAGGGGCCACCGAGGCAGCCACGGGAACACCCCGGGCCAGCCCTGCCCGCACCAGGCGGGCTGGAAGCTAGGTGACAAGAGGCAGGGGCGCCATCACCACTGGATCGAGGTGATCTTCTGACACCGGAACCCGTCACGGGCCTGCGGCAGTGGATGTCTGGGTCACTCTGCACAAAGGCTCCCGGGAGGAGCCCTGGGTGACAGCAGCCAGGACCCCGGGAGAGTGATCATCCCTCTTTGCTGGTGGCGGCCCCGAGCGGTCAGGGATCCCTGTGATGAGACCCCAGGCCGGGCGGGAGGAGCTGCCCATTCCTGAGCCACCGTGCCTCCCCAGGTGGTGCCCCACCGTGCCTGCTGGCACAGGGCACACAACACCTTTGGAGGGACCATACCAGGGCCAGAGGGCCCAGCGGGGCTGCACTGGTCCCCCTCCTGGCCCGCTCCATGCGGAGAACAGATGGCTGACGGAATCGAGGGGCCGACCAGAGACTCCCAAACTGTTAACGGGCCCACCCATCCCGTGGGGATCCAAACGCAACTACAGCTCGGGCACTTGTCCTGCGTTTGTGACGTGCTCCCAGCGGGGGGCAGGGGGCAGGCGCTGTCTTCTGATCGCTCGGCGACCTGCCTCCCATGTGTGCGCCTTGCGTCTTGAATGAACAATTCTGAGTGGTTCAAAGCAGTGGTCCCCAACCTCTGCGGCACCAGAGACACTGGTTCTGCGGGAGACAATTTTTCCAAAAACCCCGGGGTGGGGGGTGGGGGGTGATGGGGGGGGTTCAGGACGATTCAAGGGCATGACATTTCTTCTGCACTTTGTATCTAGTCTAATGCCACCGGTGATCTGACAAGAAGTAAACATGCGGGGACCCCTGGTTTAAATGGTTCTCCGATACAGACCGAAACAGGCAGTCCGAAAACACCCACATGGATGCTCAGAAATATCGATGCGCTATGGACCACCTACACCCTAATCGAACACGTGGATGATTCCGTGCTCAGCTGCCAAGTGCCTTTGGGCACACGGACCCAGAAAGAACCCAGGCGGGCGTTTGGATTTCTTGGATTTCCCAAATCCAGGAGAGGGGCTGTGGGCCTTTACGCACCAGCGTTTCTGGAAGTAAGTTAAGGAGAAGTGAAGTCACTCAGTCGCGCCCGACTCTTTGCAACCCCATGGACTGTAGCCTGTCAGGCTCCTCCATCCGTTGGACTCTCCAGGCGAGAATACTGGAGGGGATTTGCCACTTCCTTCTCCAGGGGATCTTCCCGACCCAGGGATGGAACCCGGGTCTCCCGCATTACAGGCAGACTCCTTAATGTCTGAGCCACCAGGGAAGTAAGTTGGGGGAAGATGAAAGATTCGAGAGGATGAAACAAGGAGGAGAAGAATGGGGCCAGGAGCCCTGCCTTTCGGTGCATCTCAGCACGTGGATCCCGCACTGGGACACAGAGACGGGCCCGGGGGGGAGGGCAGGTCCCCAGGACACCAGGTCAGGGTGTCACCACCCCTCGAGGGTGCACAGCAGCCCATCAAGTGAGCACTCAGGGCCCAACGCGCTGGACTTTACTCCGGAACTAACAGGAACCTCACAGCAAGTGCTCTGTTTTGCCTTCTTGCTCGAGAATGGACGTGACTATTTCCTGTGACATCTGGGCAGAACCAGGCCCCGAAGGCCAACCTCCGGAGGCCTGGCTCACAGACGCCCACTGCACCTGCACACACATTTTCACGAAGCCGCCGTCCGCAGGGACTGCCCCGGGCCCTCTTGTTTTCGATGCACAGACACCAAGCACCTGCCTGCCCCCAACAACTCCCACAGTCACCCCACCCCCCACAAGCCCAGCCTCTCACACGGACAGCATGAGATAAGGCCCCCCGACAGGCTAGGATGTGGTTGTCTGGGAGGCTGACATCGTGGGGCACTGGGTATGTCCTGGGAGAAACACACTTGTTTCCACACTGCACACGAGATGTATGTTCACCATGCCATCGCTGCACACAAGCCCCAGGGGGAATCTGGAAGGCTGGTGGGGGTGCGGGAGAGATGCGTGAATCTCACAAAGGGAGGCCACGGGGACCCAGCAGCCAGGAACACTGAAGGTCCACCCCCACCTCCATCCGATGTGCTCGCCTCAGCTTCGCTAACCTTTGCATGAATGGATTTCATGGCACCCGCTGGTTTGGCCTGTGCCAGGCTGGAAGCGTGGCTTCACATGCCTTGTGGTCTCATTCATCTCCGTGTAGTTTCCCTAGGGTTGTTATCGTTCAGCCGTTCAGTTGTGTCTGACTCTTTGTGACCCCATGGAGGGCAGCACGCCAGGCTTCCCTGTCCTTCACCATCTCCTGGAGTCTGCTCAAACTCATGTCCACTGGAAAGTGCTGGAAGAATGTAGCTCCTTTCTCTTACTATGCTATAGACGTTCTGAGCAGTAAAATGGTGTTCACAGAAGTTGGACCAGGAGGAGCCAAGGGAATTTGGAAAGTCGTTAGAAAAGTCAATACGGCAGCCTGGAGCTTCACTCAGGAGTTGGGAAGCGAATGACAGGTAAGAAATGAGGGCAAAGGTTTGCTGAAAGATTTCTTAAAGCCTGTGAACCGCAAGAGAAAGCACGTAACTTCAGCAGGGCGGGTACCACGTGGCATCCCTGGGGTGATGACACGGGGCTCCACCTTCAAGTCCACTGCTGCCACTGCCTCCCTGCTCTCCGATGGGAAGCAGACAGCATCTCTCTAAGCACCATCCAAAACAGGTGTGTCCTTCGTTACACTGTCAAGTGTCTCTTTTTGCCCACGGGGTTCACCTCTGCACAGCTTTCTGGGTAACAGCAGGTCCACCCGGACCATGCATTGTGTACTGCAGTGATCTGCTTCCACCAACTGCTTGGTTCCCCTTAATCATCTTCCATCTGCTTCCAGGTTCACAGCAGCGCTCGCTTCGGCAGCACAGATAGTAAAACCAGGAAGATACAGAGAAGATGAGAACGGCCCCTGTGCAAGGGCGGCATGTGAATTCACGAAGCGTTCCCCATTTTTTGACATATATACACTACTGGGCTTCCCTGGTGGCTCAGCTGGTAAAGAATCCACAGCAGTGCAGGAGACCTGGGTTCGATCCCTGGATCAGGAAGATGCCCTGGAGAAGGGAAAGGCTATACCCACTCCAGTATTCTGGTCAGGAGAATCTCATGGCCTGTATAGTCCATGGGGTCACAAAGAGTCGGACATGAGTGAGCGATATTTCTAAGTCACAGCGAGCTAGTGGGAAGCTGCTATGTAACACAGGGAGCCCAGCCTGGTGCTCTCTGAAGACCTAGAGGGGTGGGGCTGGAGGGGCAGGGAGGCCCAAGAAGAAGGGGGTATATATACAATTACAGCTGCTTCACGTTGTTATATGGCAGCAACCAAGACAACATTGTAAAGCAATTACCCTCCAATTTAACACGGAGGAACGTGAGGTCTCTCAGTCGTGTCCAACTCTTTGTGACCCCATGGACTGTAGCCCACCAGGCTACTGCATCCATGGGATTTTCCAGGCAAAAATACTGGAGTGGGTTGCCATTTCCTTCTCCAGGGGATCTTCCTGACCCAGGGATTGAACACGGGTCTCCTACATTGCAGGCGGCTTCTTTTACCGTCTGAGTCACCAGGGAAGCTTATTATTAAGAGACATTTCAAAGTACAGACAGGTCAACTTAAAAAGTGTCAGCAGACACATGCTTGACTTTATCTTATACTCTACAGATAAGACATTACAACATGTAATGAATTCATACACCTTTTCTAAAGGAATATCCAAGACAGAAGTAGCAATAAAGTTATCAATGACAATCATCAACCAGATGAATAACTTAGATGACGCTTATCTCTCTCGAAGAGATGGGGACTGGGCAAGTGGTCAGGAAGGAAATACAATGTGCTTTTAATTTTGCATGAAAACAGTTCCATGTTGCTGAACACACTTCTACATTTGCCAAATAAATCCTCCACTTCGAATTACCGTCCGAACGCTTAATAAACTCCGCTTCTGGCCTTTGTTTTAGACTCTGTCACTTTTGTTTCACTATTTTCTGTCCTAAAAAACGGTTTCACTTTTTTTCCCCCCTAATTGCTCTTCCTAATGAAACCTAAACAGCAGAGATACATCTGTTTACATCCTGCGGCCCACCACGACACTGTCATATCTAGGATTTCATTTCCTCCTCCCAAAAGCCAATTTTCACTGCCATTGAGAATGCGTGGTATAAAGGGATTACAAGCAGCTTGGCCTGCTTTGTTTTCTTTAATTTATTTGACTGCACCAGGTCTCAGCTGCCGCACACGGGATCCTTAGTTGGGGCATGCAAACTCTTATGCAGAATCTAGCTCCCCAACCAAGGATTGAACTTGGGCTCTCTCCATTGGGAGCACAGAGTCTTATCCACTGGACCAGCAGGGAAGTCCCCAGCTTGGGCTGTTTAAGGGAGAAGCATGTACCTTGCTCTGCCATCTGTGGCCCACCCTGTCCCCCAGGGTCGGGGGAAGGAGGGAGTCCCCTTCTGGGCCCCGCCTGCCCCACCTGTCCTGAAGCCCCAACCTCGCTCACGCTCTGTATCCAACAAGTACTCAGCAAGCACTGACCGATGCTCGGTGCTCTGGCCGATGAAAGCATGCATGAAAGGTGGTTCTGGCCCCTGGCGCTGTGGGAACCAGCAGAGCCAAAACAGAGTCCAGCCTGTCCATCACAAAGCAACATCCTACGGGGCCAGAATTAAAGTGTGTCTCTGTCCGTCTAGTCAAAGCTATGGTTTTTCCAGTAGTCATGTATGGATGTGAGAGTTGGACCATGAAGCAAGCTGAGCGCCAAAGAAGTGATGCTTTTGAACTGTGGTGCTGGAGAAGACTCGAGAGTCCCCTGGACTGCAAGGACATCCAACCAGTCTATCCTATAGGAAATCAGTTCTGAATATTCATTGGAAGGACTGATGCTGAAGCTGAAACTCCAACACTTTGGCCACCTGATGCAAAGAACTGACTCAATGGAAAAGATCCTGATGCCGGGAAAGATTGAAGGCGGGAGGAGAAGGAGATGACAGAGGATGAGATGGTTGGATGGCATCACTGACTCAATGGACATGAGTTTGAGTAAGCTCTGGGAGTTGGTGATGGACAGGGAGGCCTGGCGTGCTGCAGTCCATGGGGTCGCAAAGAGTCAGACACAACTGAGCGACTGAACTGAACTGAACTGAACTGCAGGAGACAGAAGGCTGGAGCCATCGGGGCCAGCTCCCTCGAGGTGCGCTGGAGCTGCTAGGTGCTGATTTCCACAAGTAGAATCCACATGAGAGCTGCAACTAACCCTAGTGACACGGCCTCCCCATAGCCAAACACCCAACATCCTCAGGAAGTGAATGGCTTCAGGAGATAGTTACTGAGTTTGACCACATGTTAGAAGCGGAAAAACTTCACCCACCTCTCCCCCTGCTTCATCAGCAGCAGTTGCAAGAGGTCCAGACAGGATTCAGCTCAGTCTCAAATTTCCTCCAAATAAACCTCACACTAAGCTTTCCCTGGTGGCAGAGACGGTAAAGGATCCACCAGCAATGCGGGGGGGAGACCTGGGTTCGAACCCTGGTCGGGAAGACTCCCTAGAGAAGGGAATGGCAACCCATCCCAGTGTTTGTGCCTGGAGCCTAGTGGGCTACAGCCCATGGGGTCGCAAAGAGTCAGACACGACTGGGCGACTAACACTTTAGGTTTCACACACTGGCCCAAGAGGACTGTAGCTAGGATGAATGTGTGGTTTCCAGGAAACCCCGAGTCTTTGAATAATTGCCCTGTTCTTCCAAAAGCAAACTGCTTGTGCTCAGATGCACAGGTGCATGAAGCTGTGTTTCACCAACAGCACTCTGGAACACTTACACTATTTTCAACAGGACAAGGAAGTGAGGGTCATAATGATTCTAACCTCCAGCATTATTATTACCAAGCCCTTTGAACCTAGGTGGGGCATTCAGGAATGCCGGCCTCACCGAGAACACAGTGTCTCCTTCCCCCCCCATAGTCGACGATCTCAAGAACAAAATGGCAATAACCAGGGTGAGAGAGAGAAGGCTGAGTAAACAGTGTAATTCTACTACATAGGCTGTAGAAGATATTTACATCCGCATGTTGAAATGACTGCTCATCTCATTAGAATATGTTTTAACTCAAGCTGAAATTTTAAAGCTATTGAAAACCTCTCACCCCAGACTCCAGGACCACTGAAAAGATGGTAATGTGACCCTGGACCAGTCCCAACCAGAAGGAAACAAAAGGAATTCTGAAACCTGACACAGAAGGTTCTCCACCGTCAACATTCCAGCAGGAAGGCAGATTTTCCTGGTTAATCAACTAGAAATTCAAGTCTGACAGCTATGGGGGGTGGGAGGGTGTGTGTCCAACAGACCTCTGCACTTCCAACAGGCCAGCAACACATGGTCCCTCCCTGGGGGTGGCAGGCGACAGACCCACACACATCTGGGTTACTTTGCTGTAACTAATGGGGAAGGGGGATCAGGAGCTCGGCTCCCACCCTTTGAGAGCCTGACTTTCACAAAGCCTGCTTCCAGCCCCACTGACTGTGAAAAGGATCCTATTTCTACCCCAAGAAGGCTGGTGATCACCCAAAGAGCATCGTTCTTTGGAAAACTTACCTGATAAGACACTAAACACACGTGCTCACACAAAGGAAACTAAACACAGACCCGTCCAGAGTGGGGGAGTCAATCCCTGCAGGACTCAGGACCTTGTAAGTGATCCAGGGGGGTGTGAGGCTTTCACAGAGTCAAACAGACCCACCCAGAGCAGGGGAGTCAATCCCTGCAGGACTCGGGACCTCCTAAGTGATCGGGGTGGGGGGGGTGAGGCTTTCACAGAGGTAAACAGACCCACCCAGAGCAGGGGAGTCAATCCCTGCAGGACTCGGGACCTCCTAAGTGATCGGGGTGGGGGGGGTGAGGCTTTCACAGAGGTAAACAGACCCACCCAGAGCAGGGGAGTCAATCCCTGCAGGACTCGGGACCTCCTAAGTGATCGGGGTGGGGGGGGTGAGGCTTTCACAGAGGTACACAGACCCACCCAGAGCAGGGGAGTCAATCCCTGCAGGACTCGGGACCTCCTAAGTGATCGGGGTGGGGGGGGGTGAGGCTTTCACAGAGGTAAACAACAGCACCGTCTGTGTCGCTGCTGGCTCCGCTCTGTCCTGCCTTAACACCTGATGGACCACTGATGGGAGACCTCTGCCACTCATTTCCATCAAGTTCCCGAAACCAGTGTAACCCACATCTGAGTCATCAATCATCCTCACCAAGATGGCTACTCGTGTGTTTAAGTATCTCTTCACCTTCAAGGGCTTCCCTTGTGGCTCAGCTGGTAAAGAATCCGCCCACAATGCGGGAGACCTGGGTTCGATCCCTGGGTTAGGAAGATCCCCTGGAGAAGGGAAAGGCTACCCACTCCAGTATTCTGGCCTGGAGAATTTCATGGACTGTATAGTCCATGGGGTCGCAAAGAGTCGGACACCACTGAGCAACTTTCACTTCACTTCACCTTCAAGGTCAGCCTTAGAAAAACTGTCCCACGCGGGGGTGGTTTCCCTGGTAGCTCAGTGGTAAAGTATCCACTTGCCAATGCAGGAGACGTGAGTTCAATCCCTGGTCCAGGAAGATCCCAAGTGCCGTGAAGCAATTACACCCATGGGCCACAACTACTAAGCCTCTGTTCCAGAGCCCAGAAACCACAACTACTAAAGCCTGCGTGCCTAGACCCTGCCCTCCTTAGAAAGAGAAGCCACCACAGTGAGAAGCCCTGTGCACCCCAGCTAGAGAGCAGCCCCCGCTCCCCACAGCTAGAGAAAAGCCCTCACAGCAACGAAGACCCAGCACCGCCAAAAGTAAAAGTAAAATTATTTTTAAAAAGAAAATGTCCCACCAGGTCACTCTGTATTCAAACACACTTCCTTGAATGGGGGGGAGAGAGAGGTGACAACGAACAGCTAGCACCTGAAGACAGGGCATGGTCTGAAGCACTCAGGCCCCAGCAGTGCCAGGGGTGGGGGCAGAACACACGGGCACTGTTGGAAAGAAGCCTGCCAGGCCCTGGGCAGGATGTCATCTCAGATGCATCCTGTGATCCCCCAAGTCCACGAGTTCAGAGGACACATGCCACCCCCGGACGCCCCAAAGCACACCTGCCGGGACATTAGGGCTCAGAGCGGCCACGGCTCCTGCACACGAGTTAGACCCGAGCTCATGGCGGGGTCACGGCTGCGATCATTCTGTAGTCCCGCGAGGAACTAAGGCGCCACAGGGAACTGGTCACAGACTCGATCTTGGCTCCTATGAGCAGAGCCTCAAGGCTGCTGATGTTCTGCTCTTCCCACGAGCCCTCACCCTGCTGAAAAGTGTTCAAGAAACTGCTAGAAAAAGGTGCAGAAAATAGGATCATTTTTTTTTTTTCTGCACCGTGTCACATGTGGGATGGTAGCTGCCTGACCAGGGATTGAACCCGAGCTCCCTGCGTTGGAAGCTTGGCATCTTAACCACTGGACCACCAGGGAAGTCCCGATCACAGTCTTCTCTGGCTCAGTCTGTTCAGAAACAGAATGTCAAGCCGCACCATCTAACCCCACAGAGGAGGAAGCCACATCCGTGGGAGAAGGTGCTGGTGACCTCTGAGTCTGTCTGCACCTCTCTCCCCACCCCCCCACCCCCTTCAGAAGGCCTCCTGCCCCAGGGTATGGTTTCATCCCAGCCCGGCAGCTGTCGGGTCAGAGTTGCAGGCTCCGGAAACACCCTGATGCAGCCCCAGCCCCACCCTGGAGCTCAGTCCAGTGGCAAGCTCCCTCCAACCTCTCACCTGGATGCTCTGACAGTCTCCAGGTGAAGATGCAAAGATAAGAATTCTTCCCCGGGCACAGTGAGCGATCGGAACATCAGCCCAAGTCCCAGACTTGGATTTAACAGTCTCCCATTGTGCATGCTCTGCAGAGTGGAAACTTACTAGCAATGAAGCGGATACCTTGCGTCCTGAAGACCGGCTACACTGTAACCGGGAGGTACTTGCTACTGATGCTTCAGCACCTCCCCCCTCAGTCTCCTCCCCTTCCAGAAACTGCCAGTGACACTGAGCTCCTTCAGCTGGAGCCACAGTCAGCCCTCCTCCTGAGAGCCCAGCCTGTCCACCTCTGGGGAGGGAGGCGGTGCTGGCTGGAGAAGGGGATTCATCTAGCCCATCACAATGGGGTGGGGCCACACTGCCCAGGGAAGGACAGTGCCTTGACTCGCCCCCTGGGTCCTGAAGAAAAGCCTGCAAATAGGTGTACAGGATGCATTCGATCAGATCATCCCCAAGTCCTGAGAAAGAAGGACAGACTTTCAGCTGCACTGGGTCCTCCTGTTCCAGGAGTTCAGTTCACAAGGGTGAAAACAAAAACGCAGAGACTTCAGAGCCCCCGGGGAGCTCGGCGGGCAGGCGGGGCTTGTGAGGAAGGCCGGCACAGGAGAGCAGCCCCGGTTACTGTCCCACGGTCAGTGGGTACCAAGAAGGTACAAGCAGCAGGATCCGATGTGAAACGTCAGGCTGTCTCCAACGCAGCCTCAAAGGTCCGGTAAAAACAAAGGCAAAACAACAACCAAAAATTTACATAGGTGGTGGCTGTTGTTTCATCTCTAAGTCTTATCTGACTCCTGTGACCCCATGGACTATAGCTCACCAGGCTCCTCTGTCCATGGGATTCTCCAGGCAAGAATACTGGAGTGGGTAGCCCTGACCTCCTCAGGGGATCTTCCCAACTCAGGGATCAAACCCACATCTCCTGCATTGGCAGGCAGATTCTTTTATCACTGAGCCAGCCACCTGGAAGCCCAAGAATTTTCGTTTACATGAAGCAAATGTAGCAAACCATTTTTTAAAAAGTCTCAAAGAAATTCAACTTTCTTTTTAAGATCATCTGCATGTAAAATATAAATAGTTTATAAACACTTTTATGGACACATCAAACTCATATATTAGTATCTGATGGGTGATGAGGATTTATGGATTTTTTTTCCTGGCAGTGTTTGATTTTTTTTTTTTTCTTTTAAACAGTGAACAGGTATCTATCAGAAAGAAAATGAGATTTTTATTATTTGGTGATGGAGGCTGGGAACTGATGGGCTCTTTTGATCTGATACAGAAAGTGCTGCCTGAAACCACAGGAGGAAACAAAGTCCATTGATTGCTTCCTTTTCATCTCAGAATTCACTTCCACTCTCCTGTGTGCAGACAAGGAAAGGCTCCCCGAAGCCAAGGTCGAGGCTCCAGCCCCCGGCCCTGACCCCTGTGCTCAGGGTGGGTTTCTGCACTCCGGCGTCCAACACCTGACCCCTCCGGCTTCTGGCAACGGGCCCACAGGAACCCACTCTTTGAACTGCACTTTGCTCCCTGGGTCCCCAGCTCTAGAGATTTGTTGCAATAAATGAAAGTGAGAGATACACAAACAGTTCCAGCCTGAAGAGCAGTAACGCTGCTTCCACAAAGAGTATCCACTTCATTCCTGGAACAAAGGGATCATTCACAGCCTGGGCCCTTATCCGTTTTCTAAAAATGTCAGACAGACACTGTGCGTCAGCAGGGACAAAATGATGCCCGCGTTAGAAAGGACAGGACAGAACCACGGTGGCGACCTCACTCGCTGTGGGATTCTTCGTGGGCATTCTACACAGCAGTGAAAATGAAAGCAGCTTTCCTTTTCAGTAACCGAAATGTTCAGTAACCGACTCAGTAACCAAAACCACGCACAGCCAAGAAAAGCAAGTCAGAGAAGCACACACAGGTAACCGATGTGGAAGCGGCTCAGCGGTGAAGGATCCGCCTGCAGTGCAGGAGACCCAGGAGATGTGGCTGCAATCTCTGGGGCGGGAAGATTCCCCTGGAGGAGGGCACGGCAACCCACTCCAGTATCCTTACCTGGAGAATCCCATGGACAGAGGAGCCTGGCGGGCTACAGTCCATGGGGTCGCACAGAGTCGGACACGACTGAAGTGACGGACACACACACACACATAATCTGTGCACACTCCTGTCTATGTGAGGCAGATCCACGCATCCTGCCACAGGACTGTGTCCAACAGTCGTCTGTCCGATAAAACAAACAGGTTTTGCTGTTTCAAAGCAAGAGATCCATGCTTTCATAAGATGAGAACATTTCTTGAATAGTGCAAAGAATAGTCATCATAATTACCTTGATATCCTTACTCCTTTTCCCCTCCATTTGTGAGCAAGTGTTGCTTTATCAAGAAAAAAAAATTCTCTTCAAATCTAGGTCTATCTAGATCATGCTCAAGCAACTGAATGACCACATGGAGAACCGTGCTGGGGAAATGATGGCTACAAACATCCCTTCAAATCCACACTTTTTTATTCCATGCCCTCAAGTATTGAAAATCCTTTCTTTCTCCATGAAGCTGAGTGCCTCCTCCGCACTTGTTACGCTGCCCTCACTTCGAGGCTAGAACCGGATGAGCGTGCTACCTTCAGAGAAGATGCCACATCCACCTTTCCTTCCATCCCTCCATCACGGTCTCCTCTGCAAAGCTTTGCTCACTCTCCGCTCTCAGACACGGAGAGGTCCTATAGAGCTTTTCTCCAGCCTCCTCCCTCCAGAGAGGGTGCACCCAGGAGGTAAGCAGAGGTTTTCCAGAGTCTTTAAAAGCATCGTTTCTGATGCTTTTCTAATAACCAGGCTTTGTCCTTTTTCATCTTGTTAAATAAAAAATGATGTGCTCTCAACAAGGACAGAGAAAAGCGCTGAAAGGTAGGACAATGGGAAGTGTCCCCACCGTGTCTGTTCATCCCCTGCCCACCCCCCCTCCAGGGACCCTGGGGGAGGAAGCAGGATGCATTGGTTCTCAGGGCAGGACTGGCGTCCACTGTCCACTGGGCCGGACTCAAGACCAGGGGGGACCAAGGTGGAGCTCCAGGCACAGGTACCAGGGGCTTCCTTGGCCCAGACAGAAAGGCCTTAATTTTTTAACATTTAGTTTTTATGTGGACCCTTTTAAAAGTCTTCATTGAATTGGTTACAATATTGCTTCTGTTTGATGTGTTGGTTTTTTGTAGCTCCCTGACCAGGAATGAAACCCACATCCCCTGCATTGGAAGGCGAAGTCTTAATCACTGGACCACCAGGGAAGTTATGAGGCCCTGAAATCAGTCCTGAATATTCATTGGAAGGACTGATGCTGAAGCTGAAACTCCAATCCTTTGGCCACCTGACGGGAAGAACTGACTCACTGGAAAAGACCCTGATGCTGGGAAAGATTGAAGAGGGGAGGAGAAGGGGACGACAGAGGATGATGAGATGGTTGGATGGCATCACCGACTCAATGGACATGAGTTTGAGCAAGCTCTGGAAGTTGGTGATGGACAGGGAGGCCTGGCGTGCTGCAGTCCTTGGGGTCACAAAGAGTCAGATATGACTGAGCGACTGAACTGAATTTTTTATACCCAGAACCCTCATGGGACAGAAATCTACATTTCCATGTCTGCCTCAAACCCTCCTTCACGTGCACCCTTGCACCTCTCCCAGGGCACCCAGCACTAACTCCCCGGGGAGACTCCACTGAAACATCTTTTGTCGAAGCTTCTCTTCTCAGAAACAAATGACTCGTGGGAGGAGGACTCAGTGACCTTTGCCCCACAGCGGGGCACCTCCAGGACCACCCTCACATCTCAGTCTCCTCCCTCCCATCTGATGGGGTAAACAGGAAGACTGGAAAGGACAATTATAGAAGTAGGTCTGGGACCTCCCTGGTGGTCCACTGCAAGTGGACACAGGTTCAATCCTTGGTTGGGGAACTAAAAATCCCATGTGCCTCTCGAGATTAAAAAAAAAAAAAAGTAGGTTCAACATGAAAAATAACTACTCATCGTGGAGACACCATGGATCCTGAAAAGCACCTCAAGTTGGAGGCAGGAGGCCAGCGTCCTTCAACTGAGCCAGTAGCCCCTCCCCAGGCAGCCCCGAGCAGGGACAAGACCCATCCGCATATCTCACGAGTGTGGGGTTAAATTAACAAAGTCCCTAACAGAGCAGATGCCTGGCACAGTTTAAGATTCCAAAGCAGTTCTGTGCTCCGCGTTCTCGACGCTAACCTCTCTAAGCAAAACCAACACAATGCGTCATAAAATTTCAGCCATGGTGGGCACATTCCTAACACTTTCTCCAAGGAGAAGCTGTGCAAAGCGTAAGTTATGAGATGTGGCCGGGCGTTTGCACACCCACTGCTGTAATGCCGCACGGGGCCTTCCAGACCAAGGGAGGTCAGCAGATTCGATGAGGAAAAGGCAGGCGTGTGTGCAGGTTCTCTGTGCTTTCTCACGGTATCTGAGAGCTTGCACGTAAGAACGTAGCTCCTCCTTCTCTGTGAGCAGTACATGAATGCAAAACTCACACTTTAACAAGTGGTTGATGAGACCTGACCAAGTTTTTCTTTCTGCCTCCCACCAGAAAAGAAAAAAAAATCTTAAAATGCTATAATGCAGTAGCAACAAGGACTTCCTGGTTGGTCCAGTGGTTAGGACTCTGTTCCCAATGCAGGGGGCCAGGGTTCAATCCCTGCTCAGAGACCCAGACCCCACATGTCACAATTTTAAAGACCCTGAATGCCGCAATTATAGAATCGATGAAGCCAAATAAATTTTTTTTCAAGTGACATCAGGTTCAAAAATCAGTGTCCACTGACTTTTTAAATGGTGTGAAAATGGTATAATAAAGCAATAGTATGTTTAAAAAACATCTCTCCTCTTATTTTCTCCATATGGTAATCTGACTCTCCCCCACTGGTGTTCCTTGTCCAGTTCTTCTCGCATGACACACTTCAAAAATGTCCTCCGCAAGGCAAACTCATCCAAAGGCGGGAACACCGGTGCAGAGGCGGGGAGGGAAGCCATTTGCAGAGGGACTGATGGCCTGAGACGCTTCGGTCTGGGCCAGAGGGGCGGAGGGCGGCTCCCGCAGTGGAGGGACAACCAGGCGTTAGTCTGCTCCAGGCACTGGGCGAGGAGTCAAAGAGGGGCACAAAAACCCGTGCAGGGAGACTTTCCAGAGAACAGGATCCTGAGCTAGGAGCAAGCCCCTATCCTCTGTGCAGCGGTGTGCAAGCACACGCACGTACACACACACACGTGTACACACATGCACACACGTGCGCACATGTGTATACATATAACATACGCATGCACACCTATACACGCACACATGTATACACGTGCACATGACATACACGTGTGTGCACACGTACACACACACCAGCTGGGGCTTTTCCTCCAAAGCCTGGGAATGTGGTCGGCACATCCTGGGACAGCCACTGTGTGTGTGCAATCCAATGCATTCTGGGACTGGATGATGCTTATGACATAAAAATAAGATGCCGGCCCGTACCAGGCATGGTGTGCGTCAGCCAGAAACCGCGCTGGTCCCTGCCCTGGAAATTCAGATTTTACACTGTAAGTCAGGAACACCCAGTCTGCACAACCAGAAACACTCAAAGGCTCCAAATAAGCCTATAACCCTATTTTCTTTTCAACAACATCATAATATGGATCAGGCTTCATATCTGTCCTCTGAATTTCTCCTGGGAGGCAGGGAATAAGCCAAGGTTTAGCTTTTATCTCAAATGTGCAACAACTATGACTACTGGGCATATTAGCAGCTGCAGAAAATATGAATTAAGGGCTAACCTGAAGACACTTCGTGTGGCTGGTGCAACACATTAGAAAAAGCCTTCAAGCCTGTCCTTCAGGGGAAAGCATGCTAGTTTTTCCAATGATGGAGGCACATTTTTAATGTGGCTGACAATGCCATGCAGAAAAGAAAAGGAAGGCAAGAGAAAAACTGAAAAAAAATGCAAGTGATTTCCAGCAGTGAAGCCCCATATCACCAGGTGACTCTGGCCTTAAAGCATCCATGACCCGCAGCCTGTGGTATCTCGATTGCTGAGATAATTACTGGATTGGATTCAGGATTCAACCATTCGAACTTGAAAGCTCCCACAGGTTCAGCACTGTTATTAGAAGTAATAATTAGATTCAAAGTGACAGTGTTCGTATGGAGGGCTGCAGGCTCCTAGGACTTCCGTTTCACTCGTGGCAGGCAATGGGAGGAGAGAGGGGAGACGCTGGACCCCAGGCCATGGGTCACTGCACTGCTACCTGCTCCCAAGGCCCAGTGGCCACCAGACTCTCTCTTCTCCCTGCTGCTATTCGGTCCACACAGGTCCTCTAAGTCTGGGCCAAACTGCTTCTCTGAGCTCTACTGACCCTCTCCTCTGCCCTCCTGTGTTCCCAAAGCTTCAGGGCCCCTTCCAGCTCCGGGCTCTGCCCTCCCAGAAAGGACAGCTCCATCCACCCTCCCCACAGGGCTGTGACAAGCGCCCCGCTCAGCAAGGCCCTCCCTGAGGCCACTACAGCTTCAACACCCCCACCTCAAGGCTACCCACTCCAGTATCCTGGCCTGGAGAACTCCCTGGACTGTCTAGTCCATGGGGTCGCAAAGAGTCAGACACAACTCAGCGACCTAAAAGAGAAAAAAAAAGATAACCTCACACACACTCGTGCCCTTTCCCTGTGGTCTGCTTCTCCTCGTCATTCCTCCTAGCGGCACACTTGACTAGCATTTTACTGACCTCTGTTTGCCTGCAGCCTCCATCTACCCCAAAAACACTCGCTCCAGGAAGGTGAGCTTGCGCCTGGTCATCCACTGTTGACCCCCCAACGCCTGCGACCGCACACACAGTTTAAACACTTCTGTGTGAGATTCCGGTTAGAGCGTGCCTCTCGGCGGACCCAGCTCCCGCCACCCATCCACACACACAGGTGCTGGGCCCTGCACGCAACAAGCACCAAGGTGCTCAGTGTCGGGACAAGTAGGACCGGACACGCTGCCCCGCCGCAAGGACACTCGTGTACACACGTGCCGGGCTCCACGAGTCTGCACCATAAGCAAGAAAGAAGAAACAAAGAAGGCACACAGCCCCTCCCCATAGGGGTTAATGAAAGTGTTAGTCGGTCCTGTCCAACTCTTTGCAACCCCATGGACTGTAGCCCTCCAGGCTCCTCTGTCCATGGGATTCTCCAGGCCAGAATACTGGAGTGGGTTGCCATTCCCTTCTCTAGGGGGATCTTCCCAACCCAGGGATCGAACAGGGTCTCCTGCATTGCAGGCAGATTCTTTACTGCCTGAGCCACCAGGGGAGCCCCATGGAGGGAAGGAAACTAGTTTTCATAGGAAACTGGACAGTAGATCTGTCCTTGATGGATTATTAAACTTTCCACTAAAGGAAATGGGGATTATTCTGGATGGGGGAAAAAAAAAGTCAAAGCAACAGGAAATGCAAAGTGCTTTAGAATGACAAGCTTTAAAACTAAAACGTGAGGGTCCTCGGAAGACAAGCAAGGAATGTGGATGAAGCAGAGGTCTAAGTCATACAGGACAAGCCAGAAATCCTGGAGAGCTAGAAAGCAGCCCAGCCAGGGCCCTGGGCTCCAAATGCATGTTCACCACGTGAAGAAGGTTCCAGAAAGCTGATCCACTGCCTGCAGGAATGCATGGCGCCAGGTTCCGTCCTGTCCTCCCAGCAAACCTACCTCCAAGTTCATTGCATGCAGCCCGGCTCACTTATCAGGTGTGAAAATGCAAGTCTGGTCAAGGATGCAGTTAAGTCTTTTCTTCTGAAATGCAAGCACTGGCCTGGAAGAACTGGACTCGCAAATGCGCCACAGCTCTGAGCCAGTGAGCGCCACACAGCCCGGCAGCCCCAGCCCGGGGTCTTTGAGGACATGTTTCTCCACGACCTACCTCCTACCCACCACACAGAACAGAGAGAGGGGAGGACAAAGCGGAGAGACGGCCGTTTGAAGTGGCATTTCCATGACCAGGATGCTATTCTGAGATCCATTCATCCCGCGGGGGAAGGGGTGGTCACGTCCTCACTTCATCTGCAGCGAGGACATAATGAGGGCCGGCACCAGCGACCCCCAGGGCCTCTTCAATGATCTTGGCTCCGTACACACAGCCCCCTCCTTTCTTGAACTCGGTTCAGCCAGAGACCATCGTGCGCAGGGACCATCGGGGCAGCACTGGAGGCGCCAGACCCTCCCTGGGCCCCTGCCAGCACCTTGGCTCCCCCAGAAAACTCTTGGCTGCGGAAAGCCATTCATGTGGACGGCTGCTCTCCCGACATGCAAGCCCGAATTCTAGCTCAGGAGGATGGGGAAGCGGGCAGGAGTTCCCTGCAGGGGGGACAGCATCCTCCCAGCTGCCCCGGCAGGCTGGCCATGGCTCCCGGTCGTCACTCACTTGGGCTCCGTGGCACCATTTTGTAAGAAAGGTCAACACTACGGCTGAGAACTCACCTGAGGAGCCCCACACAGGGCAGGATGAGGTTAAAAAACACAATGCCTTGACCATCTGAGAAAGAGAGAGAAGCCCTTTCTGGGTATAGACTGATCTGCGCAGGGGGCTGCAGTGAACATAGGTCTGCAGTCACTGTACTTGAACTTATGGATGGATGCTGCTCAAGGGAGGTAACACCACTTTCCTGAGATGAGAAAATGGAGGCAGAGCGCACCCCCAGGGTTTAAGGAGGCCATCTGCAGAGGGCGTGTGCTACAATCAAACTGAACAACATAATTCACACGTGGATATGCGGCTTTCCTGGTAGCTCAGAAGGGTCAAGAATCTGCTTGCAAAGCAGGAGACCGAGGTTTGATCCCTGGGTTGGGAAGATCCCCTGGAGGAGGGTTAGGTTACCCACCGCAGTATTCTTGGGCTTCCCTGGTGGCTCAGATGGTAAAGAATCCACCTGCAAAGAGGGAGACCAGGGTTCAATCCCTGGAAGGGAAGATCCCCTGGAGAAGGGGATGGCAACCCACTCCTGTATTCCTGCCTGGAGAATCCCTTGGACAGAGAAGTCTAGCAGACTGCAGTCCATGGGGTCCCAAACGAGGTTCAGATGGTAAAGAATCCGCCTGCAATGCAGGAGACCGGGGTTCAATCCCTGGGAGGGAAGATCCCCTGGAGAAGGGGATGGCAACCCACTCCTGTATTCCTGCCTGGAGAATCCCATGGACAGAGGAGTCTAGCAGACTGCAGTCCATGGGGGGAAGATCCCCTGGAGAAGGGGATGGCAACCCACTCCTGTATTCCTGCCTGGAGAATCCCATGGACAGAGGAGTCTAGCAGACTGCAGTCCATGGGGTTCAGTCAGGCACGACTGAACGACTAACTTTCACTTGCGTGTGTATCAATAAGCTTCTCCTTTGACTACATTTCAAGCATTCATCAAAAAAGGTAAACAAATGGCCCTGAAGCCAAGATGGGTTCTGGAGACAAAAGTACTGCAATCAAGAGCTAAGGCAGGAATTCCCTGTGGTCCCGTGGTTGCCACGTGGTGGAATTTGACCACCGCTTCCCGGGTGGTCCCCTGCCTGCCGGTGCAGGGGTCACGGGTTCGATCCCTGGTCCAGGAAGATACAACAGGTCTTGGAGCAACTAAGCCCGTGTGCCACCACCACGGAGAGCCTGTGCTCTAGAGCCCACGCGCTGCAACTACAGAAGCCCCCCGCCCTAGAGGCCATGCTCGGCAACCAGAGAAGCCACTGCGATGAGACGACCACACACCACAACTAGAGAAAGCCCGTGTGCAGCAGCGGAGACCCAGTGCAGCCAAAAATCAATAATACACTTAAAAAAATTTTTTTTTAATTTTTAAAAAGAGCGGAGAGGAGGAAAGCATTGGGGCCGATCAGTTCCCACACGTGATGAAGTCCCACAGCAGCCTCCCAGGGCCATCCTCTGAGCGTCTCATTCGAGCAAAAGACAAAAGAACAAAGATCCAAACAATATACCAAAGCCTGCCTGATGATTTAAAAAACTGGAGTAGGATGCTTGCCATGTGTTTCATCTCAGCCGGAGCGTCCTTTTGCTCAGCATTCCAAGAAAAATCTTTGATGTGATGCTCAGCACAAATTGCCACCCAGTTTCTAACTATCTGATGTGCTTTACACAATGGTAATTACAATAGAGTAAACTAATGAGGAGTGGATGCACACACGTCCCTAAGACCATACTCCACTCGGCGGATCCAGAAAAAAAAACAAAAAAAACGTGAAGCTTTCTTACATAATTTCCTATTAAAATCTGCCTGGTTTACTGCCTGCCACAAACTTTTGGATCTTCGTTAGTTCTAAGAGGAAGAAAGGCAAAACCTCTCTCATCAGCGTGCGACTGACGGTGGTTTTTAATGAGCTTGACCATTTCTGATATTTAATGGACTATTACTAGATTAAAAAACAATTCTTTCAAAGCAAAGACATCCAAAGTAGGGCTGTGATTCCATGCACTTGATGTTCATTTTTTTTTATGTGTATTTCTTTATTTGGCTGCACCCAGGTCTTAGTTGCAACACACAGGATCTTTATTGTGGCATGCAGAATCCAGTTCCCTGACCGGGGATCAAACCTGGACCCTCTGCACTGGGAACACAGAGTCCTGGCCCCTGGAGCACCAAGGAAGTCCTGCTTTTGATGCTCATTCATTGCTCATCTGTATCTCCCTTCATTCTCACTATACGAGTGCCTAGAAAATATTTTTTGTTTGGTTTTGTTTTCCTTTCTGAAATCAGTAGCCAGAGATGTTTCTTTTTCTCCACCCCCTTCAATTTCTGCCATGACTGACCTGGAGCACCAAGGACAAAATTGCACCAAGGAAAGCAATACGTGTTTGTCAACTAACAAAAGTGGCAGTGAGGGCCAGGGGGATCCCGCTATCCGCACTTCACGCTGAGGACCACGGTCCCCTGTCCACTCGCCAGGGCCAGCAGGGAGCAGCCTGGCCCACGGCCTGTGCCCCGCCCCTCACAGACAGGCAGGTAAACAGAGGCAGGGGCTCTGGGTTTTCTTTTCACCTGCTTTAAAATATTAATTGTTGTCATTTTTCACTTAACACACTCAAAACTTTGTTTTTTTTTTTAAGCTACTTTGGGATGAGTCAATTCCAACACATCTACATACTTAAACATCATGCAGCCATGAAAAAGATTGTTGAAGAGAAGGCGAGGACGCGGCAAAATGTCATCCTAACAAAGAGTCAGTAGGAAAAACACTGGACACATCGCTGTGCAGGTGACACATACCAACCCCTGCAAAACCCCAACGTGGGGAAAAGGGACACCTCCCCAAAGTAACAGTAGCTGCCTCCGTCCGGAGGGACCATGGGCCACGCTTCTTCTTCATCGTTTCCCCTTTTCTATACTGAGCATGTAACATGTTAATAATCAGAAAAAGGGCTGGTTCATTCTTGCGAATTCTCCTCTTGGTGATCAGCTCTGTCTTTTCCATTTCCTCTTCTTCCTGTGGAAAAGTCTAAAACCCAGGCAAGTATCCACCAGGTGAACAATTTAACGAAGGTACCACTTCTCAGGGTCAGGGCTCCTGCTTACCTAGAGGCAAAGGTGGGCAGAGAACCAAGGTCTCCCCTGTTAGAACCAAGGTCTCTAATCCTGTCCCACCCAGAAGGACACGTGCAGGAGTTACTACGCATCTCAGAGCAGAAAGTGGCCAAGTGGAGAGGATCAGTCACAAGCTACAGGACTTGAGAAGAGAAGACCGTCCAGGAGATGCAGACACACAGGCCCCAGGGGTGAGGCTGAAAGGATAACAGATGTTCCTGCAGGAGTGGGGAAGGGGATGGGAGCAGGTCCAGAGTCCTGGCCCCTGGGGACCAGGGGAGGGGCTTGCAAGAGGGTCTCTTCACGCTGCTGAGCTGGGGGGTGAAGCCCCTGCAAGACGAACGCTGTCTCCCCAGCAAAAAAGGGAACCCCCAGTCGGTGCAGGACGGTCAAAGGCTTCAGTCTGGACAATGATGACAAGCTAGGGTTCCAAAGCCAGCCTCTTCACGCTGAGTCCGGGTGTGCGGTCCCCACCTGTTCACAGGTCCTCACAGCTGCCAAGGACGCTTGTTTTTTAACCCTACCTCTAAAACTGCAGTGGAAGCTGGCAAAGAGAGCCAGGAAGCCTGACACTCAGCGGTGCCCCCGCCCCCACCCTATGTGAACAGTGGAGCCCCAGGGAGGCTGAGTCCAGTGACACCCGGTCTGCATACCAGGGGAAGAATCACCTGCCGGAACACTGACCCTGGTGCAAAACAGAGCAGGGGGCTGTGGCAGGTAGAAAAACGCCCCCCAGCCCCCAGAGACACCCACATCCTGAGACTGTGTCACCTACAGGGCCAAAGGGACTCTGCAGATGTGATTAAAAAGAATTGTAAACCAGGGGGATTATTTTGGATTACCCAGATGAGCCCAAAGTGACCATGAGGATCCTGAGAATTCGGAAAAGGGACGCAGAAGCAAGAGAAGAGGTGATGTGAGGATGGAAGAGGGGGTCAGAGACAGAGCTGAAGGTTTTACATGGCTGGCTTCCAGGATGGAGGGAGGTGCCAGGAGCCAAACAGTGCAGGCAGCCTGCAGGAGCTGGGAAAGACCAGGGACCTTCGGATGAAGCACAGCCTGCCAACACTTTAACTTAGGACTTCCGACTTCCAGAACTGTAAGAGGATAAACTTGTGTTGTTAAGTCATTAAGTTAGGGGTGACTTGTTACTGCAGCAACAGGAAACTAATGCCGGACAAGATTACGAGGGACCCTGTGAAAGTCCTGGCAACAACTTGCTACATGGAGTAAAGCACAAGGCAACTTTTTTATTTGTATTACATTTGTCATACAGCAGATCAGTAGCCCGTAGAAGACCTCAGTCATGAAGACTGATAGACCAACACTGAGAACTGGCCACACTCACTCCAGACAGCTCGGTAACCTGGCAACAATTTAGCCTGTAACTGCATCTTTCAGATGTCACTGTATCTTCTAGATGGACCTGCATCTTCTGGACACCATCCTCCAATAGCGCTTCATGTCCAACTCTTTGCGACCCCCTGGACTGTACTCTGCCAGGCTCCTCTGTCCATGGAATTCTCCAGGCAAGAATACTGGAGTGGGTTGCCACTTCCTTCTCCAGGGGATCTTTCCAACCCAGGGACTGAACCTGTGTCTCCTGCATTGCAGGCAGATTCTTTCCCGTCAGAGCCACCAGGGAAGCCGCGGTAGCACTTCAGTGAGGTTTATGTCAGAGGTACTTTACAGCTCACATCCTTTCTCTGACACAAACTTCAAGGTTTCCGGCTCTGTCCACTTCAGATAGAAGTGATAAATGTCTGGACACAGAAAAAGTGCATTCACCAGAGGGCTGCCTGCAGTACTTGGGTGCAGATTCTTGCCTCCCCAGCCCTACTTGACTCCCAACATCACACAGAGGCTTAGTGCAAGGATGCCACACACCTCCCAAGCCCTACAGGACAGGGATTCTTGAAACCCAGCCCATCACACAGCGAGGCACACACAGCCTCCACACGGCCCCATCACTGCAACCACCGCAGCTCTGTGGTCTTCCACCTGCTTGGGCAGACAGACAGCTGGGGGCTGGAGATCGGCCTGCCCAGCTTCCCTTCTCTCCCCCACCGCTCAGCCTTGACTCCTGCTATTGCTGACAGCCCCGACTCACAGGTCAGACGTGTGACGGTCCGACACACGTGCAAACGTGAGCACCTCACAGAGGGGATCCCAGATGGGGACGGGTTAGCACAATAACGGGAACAACTTGAATGCAGAGGGTCATCATTCCCTTCCAGCCCTCAGACACGAGGGCTCAACCCGAGCTCTCAAACATAACGCGCCTACTGCCCGGAGCTGCCGAGCGGGATGCTGGCTGTACCATCTCCGCCCTGGACCCTGTGGGTACCATCTGCAGCGGACCCCACGGGCTCTGGGGTCGGGCACTCCTGGATACCAAGCCTGGTTCATATCCATCCACCATCTATAGAACCTGACATGACATGAGTATTCTCTGAGTCTCTTAATCCTTACCTGCCACGATAACGGGGATTTTATAGATTATTATAAGGGGTAGCCAACGTACATAAAATTCTTGGCACACAGTAGATGCCCACTAAATTGCAGCTATTACAACCACCAGCAGAGCAAGCTCCGGCATATGGTACAGAAATACGAGGTCCCCAGAGAGAACTTACAACAATTGCTTCCCACGACATAAAAGGACCAGTGTTCTATGACACGGCAACAAAGGGGCTTTCTCACAACCCAGCTAGAAACCTTACCAGGCCCCAGAGGGGGGACTTGGAGCCACTCCCCACACCAAGTTAGATTCCCGAGCAAGGGGGCGTGGAAACCACTGGCGCGGCCGACAAGAGACGAGAAAACCACACAGGAGGACAATCAAGTAACCAACAGCCAAACGGCGATCGAAACTCTTCATCACACACAAGGGTGCCGGCACACACCGAAGCTCACAAACAAAGGGCGGAGAGGCATGTGCTCCCAAAGTTCCCGTGAGAAGCAAGCTGGGGAAAGACGACGGCAACTGTGACTGACTACGTGACAAAGGCAGTCTCAACCATGTCTCCCCAGGCAATTCCCCAGCTTGGGGAACTTTTCTATCCCACTCTCAAGTTCCAGACCTAAAAGGAGAAGTCGGTAATCAATACCAGTATTGTATGAAATCCATAATTAATGATGGATATAATTATGATATCCATAGTTAACTGAGTGCACACTCAGTTGCTCAGTCGTGTCCACCTCTTTGCTGCCCATGGACTGCAGCCCATTAGGCTCTTCTGTCCATGAAATTTTCTAGGCAAGAATACCTGAGCAGGTTGTCATTTCCTCCTTCAGAGGATCTTCCGGACCCAGGGATTGAACCCAGGTCTCTTAGGTCTCTTACATGGGCAGACAGATTCTTTATGAAGCTGAAGAAATCACAAAACACCCATGGAACGACCTGTGTGTGGAGGTGGCCATCTGTCCCTGGGGCCTGCTGGGCGAAAGGACAGCCTCGGTCCAGCTGCTGGGCTGGCAAAGGCCCCCGCTTTCCACCCCTTCCCTCTAGAGTGCATTGCCCGGATGTAGGGGTGGGGAAGGGAAGATCCATTCTCCTCCTCAGAAGATACACTGATACAAATGTATCCTTTCTGGAATCAGTGCAACAATGCATTATTTTCATTAAGGAAAAAGCCACTTTGATAGAACAGTTACCCATGGAGGCCGACATCACAAAGAAATAAATGCTCAGTGCTGTTATGACGAAAATGTTCTTTACTGCCTTGTTTACAACAGCGAAAACGCAGAAGCAACTTCAATACCCAACAATCTGCGGCTCATTCTGAAACATCCGTTCACTTGAAAGGGTGATAACACATGCAACCGGGTGAAGATGGTTTAAGTTTTATTACCAGATATTAAAAACAGGGTGTGAGGCTCTAAACACTGCAAGAGCCTCTGTTCTAAGATGTGAGTGGAAGCAAAGACCATCTGAAACACACATGAAAACACCTAATCACAGCATCCTGAAATGCCTGCTTTACGGACTTTCTTTTTTCCCCCGTCCCTACTTTGAATCATCCTACAATGAATACAGATTACAAATGTCCAAATAGTCTACTTAATAGTCTACTTAAAAATAACAGGATGGGGACTTCCTAGCAGTCAATGGGTTCCGCTGGACCCTGGGCTTCCGCTGCAGGGAGTGAAGATTCGACCTCCAGTCAAGGAACTACGAGCCCACACACCGAGCGGCACGGCCGAAAGAATAAATCAATCAAGTTTGAAAAATAAATGAAAACTCAAACTCACAAGGTGGCTATTTTTCAGGCATTCTCCCCACTTATTATTAACTTCTTCACTTGAGTAGATTTAAATGCATCCCAGGCCAGACCTCCACACTGATAATCATGCCTGGCCAGTGGCTGGACAACCCAGATCCTTCTCCTAAAATCACACACTGCTCTCCACTTCCAGTTTCATGGGGATCTTGCAGTCTCCCATCCCATACCACTTCCTACGGATCACTGCTGCCACAGAAGAGTGCTTCTACGACTTTACTTTCCCTAGCTTCCCTGGTGGCTCAGACAGGAGAGAATTTGCCTGCAATGCAAGAGACCTGGGCTGATACAGTTTCATGGAAGACTCCAGCCTGACAGTTTCCATTTCAGACGAAAAACAAGACAAGACCACCACCATCCCAAAAGTATGGAGAGAAACGCTTCCCAAAACAGCTCACTCTTTTATTGGTTCCACAGTTTCATCCCATCAGTGGAAGTCTGACTGCCCAGTTCCGGGATAAATGCTACCAGAACTCATCCACGCTCACTCACAATCTCTGAGGAAGACAGTGGTCCCTTCACTTTCAGGTGTATTACACAGCAACACTTTTCTCAACCCAAAGAAGCATCAAGGGCCTCCAATTTCTAACCACAGGATGGTGGTGAACTTCCCCACATCGTCCCTGTAATTCATACCCTCATCTGCACCTCCTTTTGACTTTAATTTATGCACAACAATCTTGCCAAACTCCTGCTGCTGGTAGGTATGTGTTTTTTAAAGGTGTTTTTTTCTTCTTCAAAGAATTCATTCCTTGTTACCATAACTTATTCACAAAAGGCTTTTGTGCAATGTAAATCATTTTCCATCCCAGGATTACAGGGTGATATTCCACATTTTCAAATGATTTTTTTGATGCAAAAAATAAAAATCTAACTCCCAGCCTCCAAGTAAACAGAGATGAATTATAAGCAGAGGCAACAGCCATGCGGAGCCTTCCCCTGGGAGGAGACAGGCCAAGACATCTGTGCTACAGCGAAGGTCTTCCCACGGGGCTTCTCTGGGCACGCCCGTCACAGCTGCTCCCCAGGTTTGCATGGACGGGAACATCCCATGCCTCTGGATCCATGGCTGAGTGGCCTTGACTTTGAAAAATAGCCATCGGATAGAACACCCACGAAGCCTACCCACTTCATAAACCAGTCCCCTCTCTCGTGATGGAGACATTCGCTGAAGACCACATCAACATCTCCAGTTTCAAAGGAGATGTCGACACGAAACAGGAATTTAACGTTCAACAGTTACCACCTCCAAAGCGGAGGCAAAGACCATTAAAGTGATCAATCTCAATTTTCTTTACTAAATTTCACGGCTGCCTCATCTCATCACTTTAAGAAAGGTAACTCTGACATTTTAAGATGACATTCACACTATGCGGACTCAGGAGGAACACACAATAAATTTTCAAGACTTTTTTAAAATTAAAAAAATCGTATTTTGCAATGGAGACATTTTACCTAGAATTAGCACACAGAATTAGTATAATGAGAATGTAATTCCACCAGCACCCTCTTCTCTGAGGATCCTCACCTCAAAGGCTCCAACGCTTTAGCCTCCATCACTCACCACCCCCCGAGCCTCAGTACAAAGTAGACTGTGAGCTTCCACCCCATCCTGTTATGGTTACATCTTGGGCCGCCGCCACCCACCCCTCCTCCCCGCCTCACCCCCGCGTGACCCGCTCCCTCAGAGCAGGACTTCTTATCAGTGTGCGTGGGTGTCGCTGGGTCGCACAGGGTGGACCGCTCTAGCTGTAGGGAGCCAAGCGCAGCTGGCTGTCACGTGACCACGGCGACACCCCCCATCCCCCACTGTTATGACCCTGATGCTCGTCACCGGAAACACAGATTAACAGTGCCTATACTGTCCCAGGAGAAGGAAATGGCAACGCATGCCAGCATTCTCGCCTGCAGAATTCCACGGACAGGGGAGCCTGGTGGGCTACAGTCTGTGGGATCACAGAGAGTCCGACACGACTGAGCACAGCCCACACTGTCCCCGGCGCTGTGGTCAGCGCTGGCGTGCATCACCCCTTCCAACACTCAGCACACACCTGGGAGAGACGGGACAGCATCGTCCCCGCCAGACAGGAGGCGAGGGGTGGGGGTGGGAGCACAAAGCCACCAGCTGCTGAGGACACAGGGTGGTCCAAGCTCAAACCGAGGCCATCTGGCCACTGACCGCCACCTCCACATCCACCCTCTTGGTGTCTCCCCCGCAGGCATCCAGTCTGGCCAGGTCTGTCCCTGGGCACACACTTGCTGTTTTGTCCCCGGATGCCATAAAACACGGGGCTTCCCCGATGGCTCAGTGGGAAAGAATCCACCTGCAGTGCAAGAGATAGGTTTGATCCCTGGGTCAAGAAGATTCTTTGGAGAAACAAACGGCAAACCACTCCATTATTTTTGCCCAGGGAAATCCAAGGACAGGGGAGCCTGGCGGGCTACAGTCCAGGGAGTCGCAAAGAGTTGGACACCACGGAGCACGCAGGCACACACACACATACACCATAAAACACAGATCACAGCTTATCCTGGTGAGGGTGACTAGGGCTGGGGTGGTCACTTGGCGGATGGTCCCCACACTGGAGTGGGAACCTGGACCCATCCAAGCAAGCCTGCATCTCTGGTCCTAGGCAGTGATAAAGCCGGCGTGAGGGAGGCTGCTTTCTCCCCCTGCGAGGCATCAGCAGTTACCATGCCCCAGAGGTGAGCAGAGACCAGATCTGCCCGGGGAAAGAAACACTGCCTCCCCAAGGGCTTCCCAACAACTCGAAAAGAAGGAATTTCAGAATCACACAGTCTCCATTTTGCAACCTCTGAGCTCCAACGCATCCAGACAACCATCCAGATGATCAGCACATCAAAGAAAGACAACTCAAAGGTCGTCCCCTGATGAAGCCCAGCCTCCACCCAGGAAATCGTCTGGCCAGACAAAACCAGAAGCCAGGACAACAGCCTCCGCAACCACCAATTTATAGGAAAACACAGAGGCGGCATGTTCAAGAATTCTAAGGGGACATGGTCCCCCAAAATTCCAGACCAAGGAAGTGTCACCAGGTGCACCAGTTTCGTTAAGAAATCAACACCATGAGAAGAGAAGAAGACAACTGTGGGACCCACCCATCGGAAGGGACACGGGAGATGCTTCGACCACCTGCACTGTGTGGACATTATTCAGATTCTGCTTCAAAGAAACCGAAAAAAAATCATGCGAGTCCCGAGACAATCGGAACTTTGGACACCAACTGGGTATGCGATGATATTAAGAAACTGTTCTCTTTTTTTTTGACTGAGCAGTGTAGCATATGGGATCTTAGTTCCCCAGGGACCAAACCTGAGCCCACTGCAGAGGAAGCTCAGAGCCTTGACCACTGGACCATCAGGGAAATCCAACTGTTCATTTTTTAAGTGTGATAATGCTGATGTGGTCACATGTACATTTTTTTTAAAGAGTTCTCCTCTTTAGAAGGTGATACTGAAATATTTACGGATGAAATGATAGGATGGCTTGGACTTGCTTCAAAATAATACTGATTCGTAGCAGGGTGTATAGAGGAAAGAAGACTGGCTACTGGGTTGATAGTTACTGAAGCTGGCTGATGGGTGCCTGGGAGGTGGTTTTGCTATTCTATATACGTTTTATGTGTTTGAATTGTTTTGTAAGTTTTAGAAAGCAACACTTCACTCAAAACGTTCAAGCCTAGACTTTTCTTCTACCTTCAGTGAGTATGCACACACAGCATTTGTACACATGAAAACACAGCACACACACACAATTCTCTATTTTCTATGCATATATTAGACTTTCTCCTTAGGAAGCGAAATGAATGAGTACTCCACTCTGAGCCTCAAGTTCCCACATCTACAAATCAAGAATCGTATCTGGATCTTGGAGTTGCTCGAGGATTAAACCAATTAATAAACATAAGCTGATTAACATGATTCATCTCCAGTAATCTGCAAATTGTTATCATTAACAGAGCCAGTTTCAAACACGCCAAGGTTGTCCGCTCTGACAGTTCTGCTGTCCCGAACGGTGTGGGGCCACCTGGCCATGGCCTCCTGCTGCTGCGAGAGCGATGAGGCCCACGTCATTTTGAGGATTTAAAATTGAATAACCCTTCTTTTTTATTGCTTGGTTTGCATGTGGCTTGGAGGTTGCTTTTCCAATGAAAACGTCCAGAGCTTGACCTGCTCGTCTCTCTCTCTGGACGACAGGAGGAAACACCGGCTGAAGCCCAATACCACTCCCCAAGGCTCAGTGTGGACAGCTGAGCGCAATGACCCGCAACGGCCACCCTGGCTTCTGGGTCAGGACCCAAGGGGATCAAAGTCAATTCCAGGAGGCCGTAGGGGCAGGGGCGTGACACAAAATGTCTTTGGAAAGACGTAATTTAGGGGGCGTGGGGCTCAGGCTGATGGCCAGTTTTATTTCTGTCACCTTTAAAACTCTGTCACCTTTAAAAAGTATTCGAAGAGAGTAGATGAAAGAAAAATCAAAGTCGTGAAACTGTCCAGTGCTGGGTTCGGAGACTTGTGATAAACTCAATCAAACCAATCCACTGATCCAGCGATATCAGTGTTTTCATGGTTCTTAGCTGGATCAAGAGCCAGAGGTCCAGAAAGAGCTGAATGTGGCAGGAGGCAGGAGGCAGAACCGTCATCTTCAGACAAAGGGAAAACAGCCAGCCCCACGCTGTCTTCTGGACACTGTCTCTGGGCCAAGCTCGAAGGATGAGCTGCTGCGTGCACCTCTGGGGCACGGAGCTTGGACCTCCCTACCTGCCCCCTGGGCAGTAGCCCTCAGCATGGGGACCCAGGGAGGCAAGCAGAGACTGACGTCTCGGTGTCAACAATCATTTCTACTTTTCACTAGGCTTCTGTCTTTAACCAAATTTTATATTTTTTTAATAATTTTATATTTTTTAAAAACTGCTTTGATCTAAACACATACTCTGTTGAGTTTTTTATAAAGCTGTAACCTCATAGCCACTATTTTTTCCCCAGTACAAATTAGTCTCTGCAATCTCAATGAAGACAGAATTATAATAAACATATAAAAATACAGACACGATAAATATAATTAAGAATAACGTAAGTAAAGATATTATGGGGGCTTCCCTTGGAGAAGGGCATCGCAACCCACTCCAGTATCCTTGCCTGGAGAATCCCATGGACAGAGAGAGCCTGGCGGGCTACAGTCCATGGGGCCGCCAACAGTCAGACATGATTGAGCACTTTCACGTCAAAAACATTATCAAAGACGTAACAACATTATAAGAATAAGCTATAATAAAGACAGAAAATACACAGTTTTGTTCAGGTTCAGAAATGTCTCCTGGTCCCATTCACTTTGGAAACCAAGGCCTGGCTGACCGCACACCTGCAGTATCAGAGCCCTGCCTGATCTGAGTGGGTAACGGAACCCCTGTGATGCTGTAGAAACAACAGATCCTCGGGAACCACATACGGGTGACACGGGGGAGGCCGGGGCAGGGCAGGACACCGCTATGGACTGAACCGTGTCCACCACCACCACCTCCAAACTCCTATGTTGAAGCCCTATCCCCCAGGGTGGCTGTATCGCAGATAAGGCCTTTAAGGAAATAAACAGGGTTCAATGAGGTCATCAATCAAACAGGACTGGTGTCCTCTTAAGAGAAAGACACCAGGACGTGCACACATAAAAGGCCACGTGAGGACACAGGGGGAAAGCTGTCCATCCATAATCACACCAAGGAGAGAGACCTCGGGAGAAACCAACCCGGCCGACACCCTGATCTCACACTTCTAGCCTCAAAGCTGTGAGACGATCAATGTCTGTTTCTTAAGCCTCCCACTCTGTGATGGCTTGTTAGGACAGCCCTGCAGACAGACACTGACACAAGTCCTTCCAATTGGCCCCAGCGTCCCCAGGCAATCAGATCTTACCCTGCAGGACCAAGGATGCTTCTGCCTGCATCCATCCATCAACAGCAGCTGCGTGGCTGGCTTCTGGGTCAACCGCATTAGGGAGGGTGACTGCCACTGCAGAGACCCGGCTGGCGGGGGATCACCCCCACAGTGCACCCTCGCCAGCTGAGGATCTGCACCGCTGACCCTCAGGACATGGAGAAGCTCTGAAATCTCCTGAGGGGGCCCAATGAATGGGTATCCACTCAGCAGACCTCTGTCTGAGCTGAGACAGGGGGCGGAAGAAGGCTGGCAGGAAGACAAGGCAAGGGTACCAGGTGCTGATACCCACTTCCTCCAAGAAAAGGAGGGGAAAACAGAGGCTCAGGATATCAAACAGCTTCCCCAAAGGCACACAGATAGAAACAGCAGGGTCAGACATCAAAGATTCTCCTTAAGACACTACTGTATATGCCTCACACAGTCAATAGTTACACGACGGAGCAGAAAATGTCAGTGTGTGCTTAAGTCACTCAGTCACATCCAACTCTTTGCGGCCCCATGGACTGCAGCCCACCAAGCTCCTCTGTCCATGAGATTCTCCAGCCAAGAATATGGAAGTGGGTTGCCATGCCCTCCTTCCAGGGATCTCCCCAACCCAGAGATCAAACCCAGGTCTCCTGCACTGCAGGTAGATTTTTTTACCGTCTGAGCACCAGGGAAGCCCAGAAAATGCCAGTACTGTGCTTAGCAGCTCAGTCATGTTCAACTCTTTGAGACCCCATGGAATGCAGCCCACCAGGCTCCTTTGTCCATAGGATTCTCCAGGCAAGAATACTGGAGTGGGTTGCCAAGCCCTCTTCCAGGGGATCTTCCCAACTCAGGGATCGAACCCAGGTCTCCCACACTGCAGGTGGATTTTTTTTTACCACCTGAGCCACCAGGGAAGGCCAGGGGGAGTTTCAAGTGAAAATGTGCTGGGTATGAGAGAAGGAAAGGAAGGGCACAGCGTTGCTGCTTGACTCGCAGGCCTGGAGCGCAGAGTAGAACAGTCAGGAAGGGTTCCTCCCCCGAGCATTCATGGGGCGTTTATTACTGCCAGGCATGCATGCAGCTGGGGTGCCGGTGGCCCAGAGGGACAGGAAAACAAGAGGATACAAGTGTACAGGCCAGGCCAGGAAGGAAGCCCAGGCGATGTGTGCCCGCGGGAACCACCTGGTCTGCGGGAGAAGCAGCCAAGTCTGGCGCGGAGGGAGGGGAAGCCAGAGGGAGGGGCGACATGCGGCAGCCCAACCATCTGTCACCATGGGAGCCCACACTCGGCTCAGCGACCCCTCCCTGCACCCGCAGGCCGAGTCCCGTGTCACTCAGCCACCCCATCTCTGAAAAGCACCTCACTTCCATGAAGACTGAAGAGGCAGCGCTGTCCTGGGAACTTCCTACCAGCCCAGTGGTTAAGACTCTGCCTTTCAATGTAGGGAGCGCGGGTTCAATCCCTGGTCAGGGAACCCGAGGGCCCACAAGCCGTAGGGTGGGGCCAAAAATTAGAAAAAAAAAAAAAGCCTGCTCCCTGGACCCCCTCGGCGGCCCTGGTTCAGTCCATCACCAGGCCTGGTTCGCAGGCTGGCCACCCAGGCTCAGAATCACTGCCCCCATCCTTCTGATAAATTCATCTGCTGGAATCTGCTTAGAATGGGATTCTGATCTTTTCAACCAAGAACTCGAACAGACCAATTTACCAGGCTCCCCAGCTTGAAGGATGAGAAAATTATATTCTCAAAGGCAAAGGCCACCTGCTGAGGGCAAAGACTGCCTGAATTCAGGAGCCTTTTTAGTGCCCTAAACTCTGAAGGTCATTCCCAGAATGGCAGCTGCCTCCTGACGGGTTACTATGGCTGCCAGCCTCTTCTCGACCTTGACCCTGTGCTCATCAGGAGGGTTCCCTGGGGCCACACGTGGCCTCACTCCAGGGAAGGCACCGTCAGCAGCTTGCTCCTCCCCCTCTCAGCGGTCCAGCTCCTCGGAGCTTTGGCCGCACAGCGGGCCCTGCATGGGACACTGGGGTCTGGTCCCTGAGCACCTGGAGCCCACGAGGGGAGAGATTTGGGGGGGAGGTCAGGCACGATCGGGGCTGAAAGCACAGGCTGCCTGCCTGGCGCCACGGCCAGGAGACGTCCGAATATCCTCTGGGGAACAGCGACACGAGCTAAACAGGGAGGACATCAACAGGGTTAAGAAAAGAGGAGGCACGGCTGCCCGGGGCTAGAACCCGGACCACCAGGGGCCGGAAGCAGAGCCTGAGATGACAAGGTGGCCCCCAGGGAACTCTCTGCAGAGGAGGTACCCGCAGGGAGGGGCCGGACCAGGCAGGTCCACGGCCAAGGGCCCTGGATGCTAAGAGAAGCAACTCCACTTTCCTTTCTTCACTTACCCTGTGGCTTGTTCTAAAAAGGCTCAGGAGGCGGGGTGAGGCCAGGAATTCCACCTTCATTCTGAAAGCCCTGGTGAGCCATTAAAGGCTTTTAAGCAGGGCAAGGCCTGGCCAGATTTGTTTTGGAAATCTATTTATGGGTTAGCTAAGCTGTCAAACATGAATTACCACATCGAAGTTCCTGGGCCATCTGAGCGCAAAAGCGGAGGCGGGCCTGCCCTCACCAGGGAGTCTGGGGAGGGCCACCCTCCCGCACCGTGTCAATATAAATGCATGTTGACTGCATACTCATCAGAGATCCGGGGACAGCACGCTACCTGTCAAGCGGACCCAAACGCATCTCGGCAGGCTCCCAGGGGTTATCACACTGTGAACACTTGAAAGCTATGAAGTCATCATTTATATGGAAAAGCTCGGTAATTCTCCAGCAGGTTTAATGTGTGGGGGGGGTCGTTATGTTGTTGGGCCTTTCGGCTTTTTAGTTAAGAAAGGCCGGTGACAGGGTGCAAACTCGGGGTGTCCCATAACAGCAAACCCACACCGGTTTGCTTCTTGACTCCGCTGGGCCCTCCGTCCACCTACAAGGCCCGGGGCCACAGGGACTCGCCGCGCCTCGTGTCCCGACACCAGGACTGGGTCACGTGCAGCAGCAGCCCCTGGCCTGCCATCCAGCGGTGGCAGGGGTACCTCAGGAACCTGTCAAAGAAGCAGCATCCCAGGCCCACCCCCCAGCTCCAGGCTCAGCGCCTCCTGGTGGGCCCGGGGCTCACACACGGTCCAGGTGACCCCAGGCCTCCTGCCATCAGAGGACCTCTGCTCTCAAGGCCTCCAGCCCCACGGCCAGGCCCCGGGCTGGGTCCAACCAGCCAGGACAGGTGTGGGGAGGGAAGAGAGAAGGGGCAGGGCAATGTGGGGAAAGGTGGGCATGCCTTACAAACCTGCAGGAACAACACGGCAGCTCCTGAAGGAGTAGTGAGGCCCCTGGGCAGGGCACAGATGACCAAGGCCGTGTCATCCAATTTCACGATCTCAACGCTTTAAGACAGTTTGGTGTCAAGGAGAAGCTCGTGAAACCACACTTTGAACTAGAAAAGCATAAACAGGCTCAAGGAAACTATAAACCGGACTTGAAGGGATGTGGCCTAACCTGACACGGCCTGGCCTGTGGAATGACCCTGAGTGGACCCGGAAGGCCGGACCGGTCCCAAGCGCCGCTAGGGACCAGACCCCCAGCTCCACACAGGAGCCGGGACCAGCCAGGCCCCCTGCTCTGAGGAACCCACAGTGGCGCTTTTGATAACATCCCAGGCACCTGATAATATTTCACTCGTGAATCTTTTGATTTCCTAGAGAGGGAAGCCAAGGGCAGGTTCTCGGGCTGGTGCAGAAGTTAAACGTGGCCCTTGAGGGGTCATGGGGCTGCCAGGCAGTGGTGGGAGCCCCCAGGGACGTCAGGGTCTGCTTCCAGGTCATAAGTCAAGGTCTACTTCCAGTTCAGAGATCTCGGTCCAGCTATGGGCACACAGCACATACTTCCCAAAGAGAAAGTGAGGCAGGAATGGGGAAGGAAGTGTAGGAGTTATTTTCTAAATAACACCGGAACTCCTGAGCAGGTAAGTCAGCTCACAGCACTTTGCTGTCAGAGGAGGAAGTGACAGCTGAAGTGGACACGGGCTGTCATCTCCCCTGAGACACACACACAGAGCCCCACCGAGAACACATCTATGGAAAGCTTTGCAGGAGCAAAATCCATGACTGGAGGAAAGTACACAGAGTCTTTTCCCCACCCCTCCAAGCAAAAGAACTGCCAAGGGAACTCTCCAGAACGTGGAGTTGTCAAAAAGATTCACATAGCGAAGTTTCTAGGAGGTTTACTCTTGGCCAGAGGACAGGAGAGGAATTTCCCTGAGCCAAGCAAAGGTTAATAATCAAAGGAGTTCGTTAAGACCGCCCTGAGCTCGGGCTGCCAGGAGGTTAGTCATAAAGCGCTGGATGGAATCTGCCTACTCAAGCAGTTGGAGGAGGGGCAGGAGAGACAGAACATCCTCACCGGGGAGCCAGTTTCCTAGAAGACTTCCGGGAGGAGGCTCCCGGCGGGCACTCGCAGGTCCCTGCCCCCATCCGGAGAGGGTCATCAGTGGGGGTGGAGGGAGACAAGGCCAGCCTCCCCGGCTGCAAAGTGCTTGATCACAGTGAGCCCGCAGGTCCATGCACCCCACCGGGCATGCCCGCCTGGAAAAGCAGCGTGTGCCAGGGTGACCCTTGGCGAGCTCAGAGCTCTGCACCAAAGATCGGAGCTGGGCAAGGACCACAGAGGTCGGGCCAGCGGACCTCAGCCCAGCACGACTGAGCTTCTAGCCACCCTGTGCAGCCACCCCGGGTCACCACCCACTAGACGACACTCACACCCACCTCCCCAAAGCTGGGACCGCCAAAAAAAGTCCTGCAGACATTGCCAAATGTCCTCTGGGGGCTAAATGTGCGCCCTCCCTTCCTTCAGCACCACAGATCTTAGCCAAACACTGGAATTTTGGAGAGAAATGGAGGTCAGGGGTCACAAAGTGCAAGATGCCTCCCAACCCAGAAGACACGGATGGGACATCCTCTTCCTCAAGGGCAGGTGCGGTCCTCAAAGAGCCCACCAACCTGACACCCGGAGAACACGCGCGCTACGCACTGACTCCCAGCGCAAGGGTAGAAGCCAGCAGTTGATCTGGGGAACAGCTTGGCAGTGTTTTTAAAGTTTAACTACGCACTCAGCACATCTCCCAGCCACTCCACCGCTACGTATTTACCCAAGAGAAACGAACGTGAGTGCCCATAGGAAGAAGCGTACGTGAGCATTCACAGCAGCTTATCTGTAAGAGCCAAACTCTGGAAACACCTCAATCAAGATCCGACAACAGGATAAGCTGTGGTGAGCGCACACCGCGGAATACGATTCAGCAATAAAAAAAAAAAAGAACAAGTGACAGATGCACTCGACTCGGACGGATCTCAAAATCCTGATGTTGAGTGAACAAAGCCTGGTGAAGAAAGGGTCCACTACTGCGTGATTCCATTTCTGCTAAATTCTAGAGAGTGCAAACGAATCCACAGTGACAGACAGGTGATCCGTGTGAGCGGATGGGGTGGCGGGGGGCGTGGGGGCTGGGGCAACACCTCGGGAGGTGAGAACACCCAACATCTTGAGGGTGGTTCCGTCAACACTCCTCAAATGGAAACCTTTCGGTGTGTGCGGTGTCTCTTATAGAAACTGTAGGTCTATCAAGTTGCAGAATGAAAGAAGTGCGCAAAGAGCACCGTAGCTGCAAAATTCACCTCTGAGAGTAACCGTTCCATCCCACGGGGGCACACGACCTCACGGGTAAGTCCTGCCCGAGCGGGTGGGGACTCTCAGTAGCAGAACTGCACTCCCCCCTCCACACACACACCTGCCAGGAGATTGCCAGGGGGGTGGGGGCACAGCCACCACCTGTGTTTCCCACTCCTTCCCCAGCACCCAGGAACCCGGCCCACCGCCCCACCCGGGTCTCAGGCCGGGCCTGCCCCTGCCAGATGGGGAAGCAGGATTAAGCCACATCTGCAGGCGAGTCTGGCCTAGAACCGAACAAGAATGCAGACGGGCACCCAAAGCCCTCGGAAGGAACACTGCAGACAGAGCGCGCTGGACGGAACTCAGCGAACTGGCGGCCGGGCAAAGGCAACTACCAGACAAGCCTGGGTGAATCTCCTCGCCTCTCTGCCCCCCAGCGCCACTCTCTGAAAGAGCAACGGAGCCATCTGAGCCGCTGACTACGCCCGCAGTGGAAGGCAGATCCTGAGTTGAGCCCCACACGGAAATCTGGCCCCGCTCCCCCACAAACCAGCACTGGGTGAGCACTGGACTTGGCCGCTTCTGGCTCTGCAACCTGGCTCCGTGTGACCTCAGGCCAATGACACTGCCTTTTGGGGGCATCAATTCCTCTCTATTAAGTTAATTATAGCTCAGAGGAAAAGCAACTTCTATTGGCACATGTTCAAAATGAACTGCCGACAAAGGTCCGTCCAGTCAAAGCTATGGTTTTTCCAGTAGTCATATACAGATGTGAGAGTTGGACCACAAAGAAGACTGAGCACTAAAGAATTGATGCTTCCGAACTGTGGTGTTGGAGAAGACTCTTGAGAGTCCCTTGGACTGCAAGGAGATTAAACCAGTCAATCCTAAAGGAAATCAACCCTGAATATTCATTGGAAGGACTGATGCTGAAACTAATGCTTCAATACTCTGGCCACCTGATGCAAAGAGCCAACTCATTGGACAAGACCCTGATGCTGGGACAGATTGAAGGCGGGAGGAGAAGGGGACGACAGAGGATGAGACGGTTAGATAGAATCACTGACTCAATGGACATGAGTTTGAGCAAATTCCAGGAGATAGTGAAAGACAGGGAAGCCTGTCGTGCTGCAGTCCATGGGATTGCAAAGAGAGGGACACAACTGAGCAACCGAACAACAACAACAAAATGAACTGCACGCTAGCATCTTTACTGTTAAAATGTCACATAATTCGGGTGCCTTAAATTTAAGAGCTATAGTTTCAAGCAGCCTGGAACCAAGGTGTCTCAGATCTCGTGAACTCCGGTGGAATTTTCATAACCTTGCTGTCTGGAATCTCTCCCCTCCTCCCAACTGGGAACTTGTCACCACAGGCTGCCAGCTGGAGCTCTGTGAGCTCCCAGTTCAGTCCATGCCACCAACCACAGCGACGGAGTAAAAGCAGGCTGGCCGGTGCGATGTCCTCTGTAACCAGTGAGAAGACAGCACCTGCAGGAGACGCGCACAGACCACGGAGAACTCCCATCCCCCTTACAGAACTTGGGCGGATCTGAGAGGTTTCCTTCCTGCATCATTAAAACGTAGCAGAACTTCCCTTAGTCCAGTGGTTAAGACGCTGGACTCTCAAAGCAGGGCGCCACAGCTCCATTCCCGGTCAGGAGACTAGACCCACGTGCCCCAACTAGGAGTTTGGTGTTGCGCTGAAGAGTCTGTGTGCTGCAAATAAGATGCGGCACAACCTAATTAACCAGTTTAAAAAAATTTTTTTAACTTAAAAATCATAAGAGGAGGGAGCAGGTAGTGTTAATGTATGAGTCCCAAGTTCGAATCTGGACTCAGCCGCCTTTAGGTGTGGATGGATTTTGGGCAAAGCCGTAAACCCCAGGCCTCAGGCTCCTGGCCTATAAAATGGGGGTTTGGACCACCTCTGTCCTAAATGACACACAGCAAGTTAAGTCCTTAATGGGGGGGGTCCCCCATGTGATAAACAGCTGGTGCTAGGATGGATTTTATTAAGGAACGGAAAGAGGAGAAGCCAGGAGGGTGCTCCTGAATGTTTCATAGAAATTTCTGGAATCTAGAGCAGGCACGGCTGTCAGGGAGGCGTCTGGGCAACAGTGTCCCTTACAAGGCAAAGCCACGCTGGAGCAGAGCTGAGCCCCATGCCGGCCGGCTGAGCCAGATCCCTCCACCCGGACGCCCGCCGAGCATCCACCGCCCCGTGCCGGCTTCTCCAGAGATCCTCGTCGTGCAGGGCATTGTTAAGGACCTGTTTACGTCCTCTGTCCCCATGAAACTAATCCATAACTAGAGTCTGAAACGGAGCCGCTGGGGCAGGGTGAGGTGGGGGGGTGTGGACTCCAGGCCAGCTGGCCTGGGTGTGAGCCTGGCCGTCCACTGCCCAAGTGACAGATCCCAGACAGCTGCCTCCCCCGGAGGCTTTCCAGGCACAGGAGCCGGGCCCAGAGAGGACCACGCATGATCGCAAACGGTCCCCCGACGGGAAGGGCTCGGCTCCAAGGGGGTAGACCCAGCACAAGAGTGGCCTGGGTGCCCGGGGAGGGGGGGCTTTAGGAGAAGATTCAGCGGGACGCTGCTCCCTTGCAAACTCAGAGGAAGGGCCAGAACCTAAACAGCAGGGAGCATAACACACAGAGCAAAGAGCGAGAAGACAAACCGAGCAGATGGCCAGGGTTGGGGGGTCTCTGTCCACTGCGCCCGGGTCAGCCACCAGCCCCATTTCTTGCCCCTCTCTGCACAGTCAGAGCAGCGGAAAGAGGACCACACGGGCTTCGGTCAAGGAAAACACAAGGAGGCACTGGGCCTTCAAGAGCCTTCAAGTCTCGGGGACCTCACTCGCATGGATGAAGCTCCTCCCGGCTCCTAACCAAGAACAGTCCCGGCAACAAGATGTCTTCAAGCCGAGATAGAAACTCGCAGTAAATAAACTTAAATTTCTGATGAAAAGTTTTATTTCCGGAAAGCTCCAAAAAGGCAATCTCAAAGTCATCACTCTTCAAGTTATGGGTTGTTTTTTTTTTTCCCAACACTGGAACCCAGGCTTAAAAAAAAAAAAAAAAAATCCCTGTATCTGAATCTAAAAGGAGTTACATAACAACAGCCAATATAACAGTAACCATGGAAAATGGATCTTGCAGACACAAGTTTCTGGAAAAGTTTGCTGCAATTGGCTTGTGCACAGTATCTTCCTACAGGATTCTCAGGCAGCGGTTGTTAAGAATCAACATGTGGCCGCAGCAGGCTGGAGAGTCTTGTCCCAAGGCTTTAAGACAGGAATACCAATTTAGACAGTCCTTGTGTCTAACCAGCGATCGCCAAGACTGCCAGGGGTGACTCTGGGAATCAAACAGAGCTAGACCACATGCGCCTGTTCTCTCGGGAAGAGACACCCTAACACACCCACACAAACACCACACTCACAAGTGTAATCATAAATCGCATTACGTTTCTATGAGAGAGACATTCCAGGAGAAGGGGACGGGGGACCAACAGGGAGCTCGGCTACAAGGGCGAGTGGGGTGACTTCCCCAGGTCCCTGGGGTTTAAGGTAAGGTCACACAAACAAGTGGCATTTTCTTTTCAACATGTAATTTTATTTCTTTGTTTGTTTCTGGTTGCACTGGCTCTTTGTTGCCGCACGCAGGCTTTCTCTAGCTGTGGTAAGTGGAGGCCACCCTCTAGCTGTGTCTCCCAGGCTCTAGAGCACAGGCTCAGCGGTTGTCGCACAAGGGCTTGGGTGCTCCGTGGTGCATGGGATCTTTCTGGACCAGGGATCGAATCCAACTCTCCTGCACTGGCAGGTGGATTCTTTACCACTGAGCCACCAGGGAAGCCCCTACAAGTGGCTTTTTAATACGTAGAGGGAGCCAAGCCATAAGGAGAATTCTGGCAGCCTGTTGTTGACGAGGACAAGCGCGACACCTGAAATCTCCTTCCACCGTGAAAATGCGCGAGGGAGACTGGGCATTCTCTTCAACCTAAACTGTTAGAGCACGAGGACCCCCATCCCATCAGCAGGTGACATGCTGGACTATTAAGCTTCCTTCCGCTTTGCAGGAAGAGGCGGTCCCCTGAGCAAGTGAGACGAGAAGGGGGAGGAAAGGGCCGACAGTCGGGGGGCATGGGAGGTCACCCCCACCCAGCCGAGCGACAAGTGAAGAGGTGACCACTCAGGTTCATCCTGCAGTGAGTTCCCCTCCCTAAAAAGCCCGCCTGGACTTTGAAAAGATGAGGGTGACAAAGTGGAGATTAAAAGCCGGGGCTCTGGCTGGGTATTTTAGACCCCACAGGCTCAGCACGTGGAAGTCTGGTTTGGAAGCAAAGGCAGGGCGGTGGGCTAAGACGGCCTGAAAGCCGGAGTTGGGGAGAGCAAAGTCTGACCGGCCGGCCCAACCTGGGGGCATCCGGGAGTCAGCCCGCGCTGTGCAGACAGCGGCCGTGGGGAAGACGTCAAGAAGGACTTCCCTGGGGGTCTAGTGGTTAGGACTCCACGCTCTCACCATCAAGGGCCCAGGCTCCATCCCTGGGCCGGGAACTGTGATCCCACCACAAGCCTTATAGCACCTCCCAAAAAGAAAAAAAAAAGGAGGTGGGGAGAGATGCTGAGAGGTGATACAGGGAAGGAATATGCTGACTCAATTCCTGGAAAGGCTGTGTGGTCACAGGCCAGCTCTGGGCAGGATGTGGAGAGAGCTGCAGGGGGTCAGACAAGGAGGAGGAGGAGGCTGGGACGACTGGCCCTTGGTGATGTCATCACTGGCTCAAGGGCAGCCCAGAAGACATGCCCCACGTGGGCCCAGTCCGGGGAACGGGAACTCGGGGGCCTAATCAGGTTCTGTAATTAACACTGCTAAGTCAGGAACCACAGGGCAATTCCACTCCCAGATCAGCCTGGGATGTGCCCAGAACTCTTGAAGCGGAGAGGTGATGAGAGCTGAACTAGACACCCATCGCACAGGCCATGCGCGCGCGCGCACACACACACACACACACACACACACACACACACACCCCATGTGCTCACAATGACGGTGATGTACCATCAGGATTAGGGACAGTTCCACACCCGCTTTCACTCTCCTGGCCCAGTCGAGGGAATCAGGGAGAGATGTTGGAGGTTATCCTCATAGATGGGGTTCCTCCTGCTGCCCCCTGCACACCCCCAGATGTCGTAACGAGGCCTTCAAGGCTATGACCCGGCACAACGTCATTCTGCTTCCAGGAAGTGCTCACGGTGTGACACGATCCAGTAGGAAAATGCCTGTGCTCCAGAGCAACACGGGCTGCTCCAAAAACCAAAGTCCTGGACACAGAGGGTGGCGGGCCATCCCCTCAGCCAAAACCACCACGGCCCAAAGAGGAGCTGCCCACCCAAACACACACGTGTTCGGCCACAGGATTCAAGTCAGAGCTCAATCCGAAGTTTCCCTTTGGGTTCAATGTTGAACTGTATCAAGATTAACAACAGAAACTACTCTATATAAAACAGATAACCAACGAGGAACCACTGTATAGCACAGGGAACTACACTCAATACTTCTAATCATCTATAAGGAAAAAAGATATGAAAAAGAATATATATACACATGTGTAAATGAACCACTGCGCTGTATACCTGAAATTAAGACAACACTGTAAATTAACTACACGTCAATAAAACAAAAAATAAATTAAAAAAAAAGATTAACAACAAAAAACCATGCTTCCAAAACACAAGTTAAGCCAACTGCTCCAGCAGAAGATACTTCATATTTTGTTGCTGTTGTTCAGTCGCTCTTGTGTCTGATCTTTGCAACAACATGGACTGCAGCACATCAGGCTTCCCTGTCCTTCACTATATCCCGGAGCTTGCTCAAACTCATATCCATTGAGTCGGTGATGCCATCCAACCATCTCACCCTCTGTTGTCCCCTTCTCCTCCTGCCCTCAATCTTTCCCAGCATCAGGGTCTTTTCCAATGAGCCAGCTCTTCGCATCAGGTGGCCAAAGTATTGGAGCTTCAGCTTCAGCATCAGTCCTTCCAATGAATCATCAGGGCTGATTTTCTTTAGGATGGACTGGCTGGATCTCCTTGCAGTCCAAGGGACTCTGTATTTAATACACACGTAACAAGCACCTTGTCCCTGCTGTGTCTGCACCGCACCTGGAATCTGACACCACGACATCCAGATGGTACCTCTTCCAGAAATCCTCTGGATTCCAAACCAACATGGAACTAGCCTAGGAAAGCTCTGAGACCTGTTACAAATGCCAGCTGAATGGTCATCCTCTGGATGGAGAAATATACAAAGCAAGCAGAGAAGCAAAGCGATGGGTAAGACTTCACCCTAAATTCTTTCAGCTCTTCCATATGTTTGAAATTTTTCAACACAATATGTTGAGCAAAAGAGATCCTCCCTGTCTTGTAAACATGACTTTCATCTCTCTTAATAGCAAATGTCTCGTTCACACAAATCCCAGACCCCAAGCTGTGGGACACAGACACCCAGAGGGGTTGCCCACGGCTCACCCAGGGGGTGAGGGCTCCGTGGACTCAGGTGCAGGGTCTCCCTTGCCATGCCCTGAGCTACACCCAACGCCCAGGTGTCCCCTGCAGTGAGTGCAGGGTCCCACCATTCCAGACCACCCAGAGATTCTTTAATCTCCAAGCAGGTGATCTGAAAACAAAAAATCCTGAGTGTGCCCCCCTCAACCTGCCTACCCCACCAGAAGCAGAAGTTTGAACTCAAGGAAAAAAAAAAAAAAACACAGGCTCTGAAGTCAAAGTCTAGAACTCTGAGCCACTCTCAGAAAAGCAGCACTCCCCCGAGGTCCAGACCCCGCTCGCCAGCCAAGCAGGGTCCCCACAACTCTTAGAAGCACATGACCCAACTGCCCCCACTGCAAGCTTCTCCTGCCAGGTGAGTTGAGAGAAAGCACTTGGGGTTTGGGATGTTTGAGGGGGAAACTCTAGATTTAGATAGTAGGCAGAAAGAGATACATAATTTTCTTATGGCCCAATACAAGATGATCATAAAGCCAAGTCCAAATTGAGAAACCTGAGTAAAACCGAAATTTTTTTAAGTGGGGAAAAAAAAAAACCTTTTTGTGTGAAGACAGGGAGATTTCTTTGGGCAGAGATGAGAGTTTTCCAAGGCCTCCTTGGGAGGTGAGAGGCCAAGGTGTCCTGTCAATGACCGCTCCCCACCCCACCCCACCCCATCGCCGGTGGCATGAACTTCCCATCTTCTGGGGCTCAAATGGGGCTTCCTCCAGGAGCTCCTGGCTTCCCTTGTGGCTCAGACGGTAAAGAGTCTGCCTGCAATGCGGGAGACCTGGGTTCAATCCCTGGGTCAGGAAGATCCCCTGGAGAAGTCAATGGCAACCCACTCCAGCAATCTTGCCTGGAGAATCCCATGGACGGAGGAGCCTGGTGGGCTACAGTCCATGGGGTCGCAGAGTCGGACACGACTGAGCCACTTCACCACCAGGAGCCCCGTCCGGCCTTCCCAGCCCAGTGCACACCGGCCTGAAGCCCGCGCCCACCCTGACTCACACAGCAAGTGGCCTGCTCACCTCTGCACTGCCAGCACCTGGCCTCTACCCGTCTATGGACTCGAGCTACCGAGTGAAAAGATAAACACCCAACAGGCTGAGTCAGAGGAGGAGACGCAGGCACCAGCGGAGTGCCATGGACCTGCGCTCTGGGACAGGGACACTCGCCCTGGAGACTAACCAGCGGAGGGAACAGGACCTGAGGGGCCACCGCGGCCCAGGCTCAATCGCACAGGTCGCCCCACCAGGAAACAATTCAGCCCCTGGAGAGAGACACTCCCCAGGGGCTGTCGTGCCCCTGACACCCACTGAAGAATCTGCAGAGGGGGAATTGACGGCCCGTGAGGTCCAGATGCCGGCCCCTCAGCCAGGGTGACAGGCAGGGTGACTCCCGAAACCATCCATCGGAGGCCCCCTGCAGGGGCTGAGTCTTCCCTCTCCAATCCCGGTGCCTGGGGAACCGCCCCCGGTGGCTGAGCACCCCTCCCGCCCAAACCTTGGGCCCTTCGGGGCATCTGGAGGTGGAACCCCCCGCCCCAGCTCGGTCCCACTCCTGCGTTCCCAGGGTCAGACCTCACTCCCTCCATCTGGCGAGTCACAGGCCCCTTCACGCCTGCACCTGCCTCTTCGGTGGGGGGGCGGGGGCTGCACCTCTGTCTCCCTCCCTGCTCCCCTGCCCCAGCCCCACCTTCCCTCACAGCAGCCCAGTTCTGAACCTGCCGCCACTCCCCCACCACCAGCCACCGCCCGGTTTCTGTTCTGCTCAGCAAGCCCAGAGCATCACCGCCCCACGCCCTCTCCAAACGGAAATCCATAATCAGTCGTTTCCCAAGGCCCAATAAATAAAAGTGCTCCCAGCCTGCTCTCCAGGGCTCAAGAGGCTCTTCTCCATCCACCGTCCCCAGGTCCTCACAGGTTGCAGAGATGGGGTTCTGGATGGTCCATTCCTACTACCCACCCGCCCGGAGAGCCTCACCCCTCTGCCCGTTTCCCACGAGTTTCCCTGTCCGGTAACCCCGCTGCCCCCATCTGTGTACCCCAGTCTGGACTGGTGTGGCCTCCTAGGCTAGTTCCCACTGCCCTGGGAGAAGCACTCGGGGGGCACACCTCTGCCTGCACCCCTGAAGCAAAAGACAGTGCTCTGCCCACGGTCCACACGCAATAACATCTCACCTCCCAGACTTCTCACCTCCCAGACTCCTCACATGGGCTGCTTCCCACGCCTGCTGAACAAAGTGAGGGGAAGCCCGGCCCTCCCAACCCCCTTCCCTCAAAATAAATATTTGCGTTGGTACCGCCCCTGGAGACTTCATAAGGCACACGCCCCTCTCTCTCCAGCCCCCGGGTCCTTACATGCTTCCTGGGTTGAGTGTGGCCTTTTGGGGGTGGGGGGTGGGCAGGGCAGCTCCCAGGACACAGTCAGAGGAACAAAGAAAACACCCCCTTGAGAGAAACAGAGAGCTGGCAACACTCAGCTTTGTTTTCCTTTTGTGTCTCCACATAATTGCCACAAACAGCAGAGACTGAAGAGTGCTAATATGTACCCATTCAGACCACAGATCAGTTTGAACCCAGAGTCACAGAAGGCGTTTCCCTTCAGACAGCAACATGGACAGGCAGGCACCGGGGTGTGAGATGGACTCGGGGGGCAAGAAGGGCGGTCTGGACTCAACGAAGAGAGCCCCCACTGACCACTGAGGTCAAGCAAGAGCCAGGGAGAGCCCGGGGACCCCGGGGGTTGCTCCGCATTTTCAAGGAAACCATTTCCTGCTGAAGGATTGCACCCTCACCGCTCTGTGTATAAAGCTACAATTATTCCACTAACCAGGAATGAACAGCCCATAGACATCCCTAACTCTAAAATCTTAATGTCTGAGACAGTGCCAGAAACGTATCAGGCACTTGACTGTTTCTGGACAAACAGCTGGAAAGAAGGCAAGGGAGGGAAGCAGGCAGGAGGCAGCCACCATCCTGAGGGTCTGCGATGTAAACCCTGAACAACAAGGAAAGGTCCCTCCAGACAGGGCCGCTGACAGAGCGGGTTCAGGAGCAGCTTCGCTGACCTGGGAGAAGGGCTAACAGGACACTAACACCCCCCAGCAGGAACGGGGACACCAAAGGTGTTCTATATTAGGTGTCCTAATAGGCAGGCCTATTCCCACGGCCCCAAACAGGAAACCACCCCAAATGCCCATCGCTGGGAGAGCAGGTGAGCAGCAGAAGCAGCCACCTCCAACCACACACAACACAGAGGAGTCTCACCCTGCACTGGCCAACTTCGCTTTTCTGATCTGGATGCGGGACATACCCACGTGGTCAGTTTGTGCAAACACCCTCCCTTAGGACCTGGGCATCCTTCTAGATCGACATTCTATGCCCCCCTCCAAAAAGTGTCCCAAAAAACTACCGCGTCTAAAGTGGTCTCAATACCTCCAACCCCAAACTCCTAACAGTAGAATAATATACAGAAAATCGGAGATCCAGGCTTGACGGTCCAAAGTAAAACTGAAACTACTGTTTGTTTGTCCGAGACCAGGTTCACCAGCCTGAACTAACAGGAGCGGTGTCAGGACAGGAGGAGACCGCGTCACTGCTCACGGCAGCACCCAGATCCGTAGAAACCGCAGCGAAGGGCGGGACGGGCAGGCGGGCTGGCCCATGGAAGTGCCCTCCCTGGAAAATGGGCCAATCTTCCCCTCCAGACAAGGATCCCTGGAAACACAAACAGGAGAATTTCAGCCCACTCCACTCTCTCCAGACCCACTTCTATTTATCTCATTACAAAGCGTGCCCGTACTCACCGCATCTATAATACCAACTCTTGCTGCAGCAGCAGTCACGTGGAGAAGTGAAGGAATAAACTCAGGAAGCTAAGGGGTACCTTGTTTTGCTGCAGGCATTCATGGAAAAAATTTTTTCTAACTCCTTGAAGTATCCTCAGTAGACCTGGTATAGTGTGTCCATATTAACTAAAAACTCATTGAATTAAGACTAAATCCACTTTCTAAAAGATCCTGTACCCTCTTTAAGACTATTATCTGAGAATCTGTTAACAGGAGCTTTGTATGCTAAGCTGGAAAGCAACATGGTAATATTTGCAAGAGCCTGCTGGATGTTGACATTTCTAAGACCAAACATAAATCGTTTGTGAACACGGCCAGTAATTATTTGGAATTCTTCTCCCAGAACCATGAAAAGTGTTTCCCACCCTTCAAAAAAAAAAAGAAAAAAAGGCAGCTTCGAAGAAGCATGATGCTAATGACAAGCAGACAGCGTGAGCAGTTTTTAAGATTACACAGTTGCTTGTGTAGAAACACTGCACAAATACTCCAACACTGCAGCCCAAAAAAAGACAATCCGAATCAAACAGCGAGAGAAGTGTGAAAATTGCAAATGAGCCCCTGGTTAAACAAACACACCAATCTGTTCCCAGAGAGCTCAGGGTGGCCACCTGTTCGGGGCTGGTGGCGAGTTCTGATTACCAGCGGGAGGAACAAAATGGCAGTGATGACAGCCCCCCCCGCTCCCAGCTCAGGCCCGGGGCCCCACCCTCCGGCCTATATTTAGTCTGCTCTTTATGGAAAATGTCCCAACCTCGCACACAGACAGCTAGTTGGCTGGTTACTCCAAGGGTCCATTAACAGACCTCTTCTGCGGGCGCTGGTACCTCCTCTCCTTCCCTCCTTAGCTCCCAGATGCAAGTAAGCCCCTCCTGGCATGGGTCAGTCATGAGCACAGGCAGAGGGGAAGGACGGGACCCACCACAATGCCAGCCCTTCCCCTGGGCAGGTCATCACTGCAGCCCTGGGTACAGGCTTCCCACACCACAAAACAGGAGAGCGAAAGGCCCCCCCTTGGCCCTCAGAGGCCCAGAGCTCCGGGAAGGATGTGGCACGGAGGGGGCCTGGTGCTCAGACCCCCAGGACGATCACAGATGCTGCAGAGATTAGAGTCAAACATCTGTAGGGTGCCTGTTCCTTCTCAAAGCAAGATCCTCAACAAAGGGGAGGAATTATGTGGCTAAGCACCAGATCAGAACCCCGAAACCTGGATTTAAAAAATAACTAAGCCTGATCGGCTTTGCCAAACTCAATCACTTAGGCCTCAAAGAATCCGGAGTGTTGGGCCGGGGGTAGGGGGTAGGGGACAGGGGTTTGCTTGAACGTTGAGAAACAAGAGACGGGACCAAATCAGTAGTTAAAAACAGCCCTAGTGAGACTCACCAAGAGAACACCTGCAGGACACACAGGAAAAAAGGATGCAGAATAAGGGGGTTTCAGTCTTAACAAAATAAAAAGTCAGCTTTGGACAAAAAACAGAGGTGGCAGTAAACAGGGCTCCAGGCTCTGCCGTGAAGGCTGCAGCTCCCTCCTGAGTCACTTCCTCCAGGGCCCCCAACAGCCCTCTTAAGCTGCTAATAACAGATCGCTCCCCTTCTGAGGGAAACGCTCTTTAAGCACCAAAAGAACAAACACAAGGATGTATCACCTGCCAAATTATCATAACAAGTGAATACAGAAGAACCTCACTGAAACACACAGGAGATTCCCTAAAAGTCCCCCTTGCAAAACAGGAAGGGGAAGTCCAGGGAACCCCAGATGGGACTTCTGGTCTACCATCCCTCAGGGACTAAGGAGTGTGTGGTTTAGTCACTGAGTCATCCAACTTCTTGCAGCCCCATGGACTGTAGCCCCCCAGGCTCCTCTGTCCATGGGATTCTCCAGGCAAGTAGTGGGCTGCCATGCCCTCCTCCAGGGGATCTTCCAGCAATCGGACCCAAGTCGCTTGTGTCTCCTGCACTGCAGGTGGATTCTTTACCACTAAGCCAAAGGGGAAGGCCTGCCCTTAGCAATGTCCATCCTCCTCCCACCACGTTCCTTGCAGGGCACTTACGATCAGCATCATCATGGAGGCGAAGTGAACATGGACTTAAAGCCATTCAAATCTGGGCTTCAATCCCTCCTACACTGTGTTTAAGCTGAGTCGCCAGAAGCAGTGGCCAGGGCTGCTGGCCCCCACCGGTCCCCCACAGGGGAGGATGAGAGGACACCCCCTCCACTGATTGAGAGCCATGCCCAGGGAAGATGCCCAGTCCGCCGCTGGAGTGTCCTCCCCTCCTGACCATGCTTCTCAAAGTGCGGTCCCCAGACCAGCAAGCCAGCATCCTCCGGAAACTTGTCAACAGCATGCTCTCTGGCCTGCTCCAAACCTACAGAACTAGCAACTCTGCTTTCCCAAGCCTTCCATGTGATCTGACTGCACACTTAACTTCAAGAACCAAGACTCTCAATGTTCCACTGAAGATACCACACTGTCAGCCACCCAGACCTGTCACTCATTCGTCCCTATCAATGACACAGACTCTGCACCTGAAATTCACTTACACCGGCAGAAAAAGCACCACCCTTCTGCAGACAGCTGGGCTGAAAAAGTTGCCAGGCTTCAGCAAGCAACTCTTTCTCTTCCCCTACATGCACTAGAAAAAAATCCCACTGCCACCCAAACACCACACCCAGGTTAACCACCACCCCCTGACCCCAGTCCAAGTATCTGTGCTCTCATGACAAGTTTCAGAACACCCTCTCTGCATGATCAACACCGGTCAGATCACCAGTGAGGAGCAAGAGAACCCAAAAGCCAGAGAGAACGTGAGTCCCTCTGGCAAGTCACACTCTCGACAATTCCTGGACGTCCTCCAAGGGCCAGACACGACACACAGCATCGCTGAGGAGATAAAAACATGCATGACCTGATTTCTCCAAAGAGCCCCCAGTCCTCAGGCTGGACTGGAGTAAGGAGATGAGCTTTGTGCAGGGAGGTGGGACAGAAAGCCTGGGAGAGGTCGGGAACAGGCTGACCCCAGCCAGCTGGAAGGGAGTCCTGGATTCTGGGAGGGTCAGAAGCCATTAAGGTATGAAATTTAATCTGGAAGGGACAAACAGCCACCTGAGAATTAATTTTAAGGAGGAGACTATGATACTCATATCAATAACTAGAAGTCCCCACAGCTACAACTCTGATTAAGCCTGAAATATTATGAATACAGTCAATAGTGTCTAAGAAGAATTATGCTCACCTAACAGCAGGGAGAAGGTATCTGCCCCCTAATCCTGCAACAACCAGATTAAATAAATTTCCATAGGAAAACAGGCTCTTATAACAGTTTTGCCGAGGTAAGCAACTTCACAGAGAACAAGACCTCCAGTTATTGGCAGCATCTGCAAACTCTTCTCTTGGATAAAGGGGGGACACATGCTCGGATGCTTTATACATTCGACTTGTGGGAACTGTGAGTAATCAGGAGTTCCGTCGCTCGCTCAGAAAGGGCTGGAGAGTCAGCACTTAGGTTGACCAGCCCTGCTCATCTCTTTCGAGCAAGTTTCCTACCCTTTCTGGCCCTCAAAGTAAAGAGTGAAAGTCGCTCAGTCATGTCCGACTCTTTGTGACCCCATGGACTATACAGTCCGTGGAATTCTCCAGGCCAGAATACTGGAGTGGGTAGCCCTTCCCTTCTCCAGGAGGATCTTCCCAACCCAGGGATCAAACCCAGGCAGATTCTTTACCAGCTGAGCCACCAGGAAAGCCCTCGGGGCCTCAAAGCCCCCAGGGTCCCTCTGGCTTTGATGTCACAGGATCATCTCAAGGTGGATGGAGATACACAGGCTGAGCACTTAGTGCTCTGCCGTACACAGACACTCAATGGAGCGGCCGCATCATGGGAGGAAGGGGGCCCCTGCCCCATCTTCCCAGGTCCCCCACATGCCGGAGCTCAGCCCTTGAACGACCCCCGTGAGCGCCCTGACCCGGGATGCCAGGCAGAGTTCTCCTGTCGAACACCAGCACTTCTCCAAACCCTCAGAGGAAGCCACACAAACCACCAATGCCACCAAAACCACCGAGTGCCAGCAGGGCACTCGGTTCCCCCTGAGCTGCTGTCTGGTGGGTGTGGAGACCTGAGACCAGTTAGGGGCTCAGCCACGGCCTGGCTGAGTAAGCTGGCTGGGTTGTTGTCCACATCGCTGTCCCACTGCTGGCAAGCTGAATTACAATGTGCAATTGCTAATAGAGACTTTACCCGCACAAGGAGAGCACGCTTTATCTAACAAGAAAGGCAGCTGATACATTTACCTCAACCCCATCAACTCCAGACGGGCTTTTTAAAGAACTGGAATGGGGATCCTAGGCAGGATGCTCACCTGGAGGCAGCTGGTCCCGGCTCACGTCCAGCCATGGAGAACACTGCGGTGCCAGCCACACCCCGGGGGACACCCCAGAAAACTGACGGGGTAAATCTGAGAACAGTGGGCAATGCCTCCTTAAGACTCCAGATACTGGAGGGAAAAAGTAAATCTCTCTCAAGCAAATATTTGAAAAAAACACTTTTTTTCTTCTTTTTTGGCAAGGTGGATGGCAACCCACTCCAGTGTTCTTGCCTGGAGAATCCCAGGGACAGAGAAGCCTGGTGGGCTGCCATCTATGGGGTCGCACAGAGTCAGACATGACTGAAGCGACTTAGCAGCAGCAATGTTTCAAAACAAGACTAAGCATTAAATCACACTTCCTGTGCCTTCAAACAGGGTCACAGACCCCACTCAGAGTTGGGATTCTTGGTGAGCAAGCCCTTTCAACTAAAATCTATACAATTTGGTCCATCATTAAGAGATTTTTCCAATTCAGACCCTCTGGGAATCACTTTGAAACAAGCCTGAGCTGAAACTTCCTTCCCTTTGACGAGCCCGCTCCTCTCTTCCACAGCAAAAATGCTTCAAGATGCCAGAAAACAGGAAAAGTATCTGTAAATTATGGCACAGTCAAATGCTGGAATATTACGCCAAGGTGAAAAATCGTTATCCTCAAAATTTTTCATAACATGGAAAAGCGCTCACGTTGTGCCAATCAAGTAGCTTTGTGAGTCTGACCCCAATTCTGTGCATATACACACAGAGACAGAAAATAAAGCCTGGCTGGAAATCCTCTAAAACGCAGACGACCTCTGTTCGTTGGGACAAGCAATTCTTAAACAATTGACTATGACACGCGTATACTTTAAAATTCTAGGAGGTGTACATTTTGCCACAGTGCCATCCTTACCTGCCAGGTTCACAGGCAGGGGCAGATATGTGCATGTTCCTCAGGGCTACTGGGATGCTCTGGGGCGCAAGCTCGGTTATGGCATGGAGCTCTGACAAACACGCCTGCAGTTTGTGCACCCTAGGGCCATGCTCCCCCATCACGGGTGAGGTTAGAACCCATAACCCATGCCCTACACAACTGCATGAAAGTGCTTCTGCGGACTTCTCTCGTCATAGGAAAAATGTCGTCCTGCCGCAACTGAGCAATCTTCTTGGCTTCCAAAATATCAATGGCACAGACACAAATCACAACTGCATCTTAAAACTGGCACAGAGCGGGGGAACAGTTCATTGTAACAATGAATTTCATTAGGAGGAGCGGCGGAAGGTGGCCAGGGAGTGGGAGAAGGCTGCAGACCTGTGTTCCAAGGATCCTTTGGTTCAGACTCACCTCTGACCTCAGTCAAATGTTCAGGAGGTCATTAACCTTCCCTGAAGCTCCATCCTCTTTAAAACGAAGCTGGCCCACGTTCTCTCACAGGGTCGGGACCACCACACAACGAGCTTATGAATATAAGAGCATCCTTGCTGAAGTTCTATACACATGAAAGGTGCGATCGTTGTTAATAACGCAACGAAGGGAGGCATATCTGAATGGTTCTTAAAGCCTCATTAAATAAACCATAGCCCTGACACAACACAGACATTTCTTTTTTTTTTTAACAGAAAAAATAATAGCCTTGTCAAAGTCCCAAGCAGGATTCATCACTGATTCTGACTCTCATCAACAAATGAAAAGGCTTCCGGCCAAGAAGGAGTCTAAAATCTCAGAGCGTACAGGTAGACAGACATAGAGCTACCAGAAACCATCATCAAGGAACCACACAAGTTTTTGCTTTTGTTTTTTCCAAAAAAGAAGAATGAAACCACATCGTCTTGCTAGAAAGTCAAACTGCTGCGTGGGGAGCGCCTGAGACCCCAGAGCGGGGTTTCAAGACGGGAAATGGACTCGAGGCAGCAGGAAGGACGCTCCAATAGAGGTCTTTGCATGGAGACTAGGCGCTCTTGGCCAGGTGCATCCAACACTCAGCACCAGCTTTCTGAGAGTTTCATCATACTCCCGTGGATGCTGCCAGGGAGCAGCGGAGAGAGAGGAGCAGGGGGCCTTTCATGTGAGTGGCCGCTGCGCCGGAGCCCGGACCCTGGAGGAATGTTCCTGCCAGCTAGCCCAGCATCAGTGGCCCTGTGCCAGTCCCCCAGGCCTCCCATAAATCCTGCCAGAGGCACACGGGAGCCTCTGCCTCTCGAGGAATCTGGAAGCATCTTAAATTGCCAGCGGGGCGGCAGGTGCTCTGACAGCCAGGCCTGCAGAAGGCTGGAGCACCATCCAGATCCTTCCCGGAATTAGCAAGTCCCCTATGGAGACAGGACACCGACTGGCAGCCCGGCTGGGACGCGGTTCAAGTCCGTGGGGCCACCAGATGCCAAGGGCATCGACACCGCCTTCTCCATCTAACCAGCCAGGCGTCAAGCCCAGCCACTTTGGGGTGAGCAGTGCAGGCTGCAGAGCACCCTGGCAAAGCTCCCCCCCACCCCGAGGCCTATGCCCCCTGCATACAGATGGACCAGAGCTGGGCGATGCCTAAGCTGGGCTTCCGACACACTCCTGGCCAGGCCTCAGAACATCCTCAGTGCTCCTCAACAGCAGCCAGAGGGGCTCTTGCTGGGGACAATTCTATATTACGGGCAACCCACCCTTCAGACCTTTTACCATCACTGGCCAACGGAAACGAGAGGGGGAAGCAAGGGGATAAGCTGGAAGCCCAGTAGCAGAGAAATAAGAACCACGGGGATCCAGAGAAAACACAGGCCCCAGAGAGGCAGAACTCCACGGCGCCTCTCCTGAGGATCTCTGCCTCGCCAGACTTGCAGGAGGGGTGGGTGACATCCCAGTGCCAGGCGTGTGAAAGTGACACCCCCCCAGGGAGCGTTCTTCTGATCTGATCCAGGATGTCAGCAGAAAACACTCTGTAGAGGAAACCAGCCTCTGCGCAGGAGCAGGTGGGTCGGACCTGCGATGCTGCCCGCAGCCGGAGCTGGTTTTCCGCTTGGGCTAAGTTCCGTTGCCTCCACTGTGCCCCCGAAATGGGCAAACACACCAAAGGGGTTGGCCCTCCCCTGCGGAGGAGCCCCGCCAGCCAGAGCCTCGCCCCCAGCAGCAGCACTTCTCCAAAGACCTCTTCAACGTCCAGCAAGACGCTCGGCCCCGGCCCAGGAACCTGTCACACGGTCCAGGGGCGCCAACCGCTCCGGCCGCCCCGGGGGCTTACGGCTGGGCCGGGTCACTCGGGTGGCCCAGGACGCGGCCGCACTGAGTCACTTTCTCAGCGGAGACTCTACAGCCCATTAGCACGTTATCGCCAGCGATCCATCTCTGGCGGCGCGCTCGCCGGCCCTCTCGGCCTCCCCCTCCGCTCTCTCCCCGCTTTGCGGGGTGAGAAGCACCGCAGTTCCCACTCGGTGGGGCAGCCGCGTGCCATGGCCCGGCGCGTGTGTACACACGCACGCACACACACGCGCGCGCGCGCGCGCCCGTCCTCCAGAAGCCCCGCGGCGGCCCGGCCCTCACCTTCGATGGCGATGACGTGCTCCCGGATTTGGTTCTGCAGCACCGGCTCCTCCACGCGCTCCAGCAGCTCGTAGATGGAGTAGATGTTGGGGTGGACCGACTCGAAGCGCTGGATCTCGGCCCGGATGGCAGCCGAGTTGGCCAGCTGCTGCTGGTAGTTCATGGTGCAGGCGCCGCGCCCGGAGCCGCGCGCCCCCCGCCGCCGCCGCCGCCCCGCGCCCCGGGGCCCGCGGGCCGCCGAGCCCCGGGCGCCGCAGCCCCCGGGGAGCCGGGCCCGCCGGGCGGCGGGCGGAGGAGGCGCGAGAAGAAAGGAGCGGGCGGAGCAGGCGCGGGGCCGGCCCGCCGACTCAGTTCATGGCCGGGACGCGCGCCCGGCTGGCGGGCGAGCGAGCGGGCCCCGGCGCCCCGGGTCAGCGGGCCCCCATGGAGCGCGCCGCGACTGGCGCGGCCGGTTCCCAGAGGACTCTCGATCGGGCGCCTTCCTGCGCCGCAGTCGCCTTCCACCCCTAGGCGCTGCCCTGCCGAGCAGCCATTAAAGCCCAGGCGGCCGCCGCGCTCCGACCGCCGGGGCCGAGGGCCGGCCCGGAGGCACTGGCCGCGCCGCTCGGGGCGCCCCGGCCGCGGCGTAAGTCCGCGCGCTGCGTCCTGCGCCGCTCGGCGCGCCGGGGCCCCCCGCGCAGAGCCTGCCGCGCGTCGCCCGCCGAGCCGGGACCGAGCCGCAGGCGCCGTGCAAGCCGCGGAGCCCGCTCCGAGCGCCGCCCGCCGCCTGCCCGGCCAGCCCCCTCCCTGGCACGCAGGGCTCCGGCCCACGTCGGCCCCGCCCCCGCCTGCGCCCCGCCCGCGCGCCCGCCGCCCGCCGCCCCTGCGTCCTCCGCGGCGCTTCCCAGCGCGCCGGATCCCGGGGAATTGCGCCAGGCCCCGCCCCGCGCCTGCCTCTGGGCTTCCTGGGACTTGTAGTCCGCGCCGCGCCGGGGCCCCGCCGGGACCGCGGGGAGGGGGCGCGCACGACGCCCCCGGGCCGACGCGCGGCCGGGCCCCCGGGCGAGGGGCGGGGCTCTCCGGCTCGCGGGCCCGCGCGCGGGCTCGGCTCCCGCCTCGGGTCCCGGCGCTGCCCGGCGCGCGTCCCGGCAACTCGGCACCCGGGAGGCGGTGCGCGACCCCTCCCGCGTTTTTGTTTGTCTCTAAGCGCCCAGCTAGAGGAGCCTCTGCCGCTCTCCGTGGCCCCCGACCGCGCTTTGTTATCTCGCCTGCCCCCACCCCCATTTTTAAACTTTCTGTCTCCTTTTGCGAAAGTGACACGAGTGCTTTCTCCGTAATAAACTTACGTTTCTTTCCGAAGGCGAAGAGCCTCCTTAGCCGTGACGGCGCGGGCATTCACACTCCACGAGTGTACTTTGGCCCGGCACGCGGCGAGGTGCGGTGATGCACCATGGAGGCTCCCTAGGCGTCCTTTTCCTTTAAAATAAAAATTAAAAAAAAATTTTTTTAATTGAGATGTAGGTCTGAAACAGCAGCCTGCTCTGCGTGGGTCCCCAGGCTGCGCGCCCACCCCAATCCCCGCGTCAATTCAGCCCGCGGGATCCCTGGGGGCCGAACCGCATTGCAGCAGGGGCCCCAGTGCGCAGCGGGGCTAATCCCAAAGGTTTGAGACAAACCGGATTGTTGCAGACGTGCTGAGCTCCAGGGCCAGGTTTGTGCGCACCTACAGGCCTGGTCCCTAACCCACCCATCCAAGTGGCCTTTTGGAAATAGGACTCTGCCGCCCGGCATCCCTGATGAAAGCCCGCTGAACCTTCTTCACCTGGTTCAGTTGCAGCCTGTGTAGCTTCTGCACGCTGGTATCCAGCATCCTTGAGGTATACTCCCTGGGCTCACAATTCCCCCAGAAGAATGTGCCGTCTCCCTTCCACACTCGGAGCCCTTGCTCACCCCCTCCTCCCTCACCCCAGTCCCTCTGGGGTACCTGGCGCCCTGAATTACAGTTCATGTCTCCCTCTGTGATGCGCCTCTGGCTAACCTCGCATCCTCAGTAACTGTGGTAACGGAGATGCGGACAGTGTGGCTTCCTCTTTCTCAACCTTTCAGCAGTCAATGAGCCCTCCCCTCCTTGAACCCCTCTTCTCCTGGCTGCTGGGACAACGTATTCACCAGACTTTCCTATTATCTTTCTGGCTTGTCAGCCCTCTTACTCTCTTAAATACAGAGAGCCACTGAGTCTCTGGGTCTCTTCTCTTTTCTATATGCAGGGATTTCTATCTTTGGGCTTTGAATATCCTGTACAGGTTCAGTTCAGTTCAGTTCAGTCTCTCACTCGTGTCCGACTCTTTGCAACCCCATGAACTGCAGCACTCCAGGCCTCCCTGTCCATCACCAACTCCCAGAGTTTACTCAAACTCATGTCCATTGAGTTGGTGATGCCATCCAACCATCTCATCTTCTGTCATCCCCTTCTCCTCCCACCTTCAATCTTTCCCAGCATCAGGGTCTTACGCAGGTTAGTGAACCTCAAATTCATATCCAACTGGCTCTTCAACATCTGTTGGATGCCTGCTGACAATGTCAGTCAGATTCGTCTCAAGCTGATCTCTTGCTGTGCCCTTCCCCTGCTCCTCCTGAAATATTCTCCATCCTAGTTAAAGCGTCTGCCTGCAATGCGGGGGACCCAGGTTCGATCCCTGGGTGGGGAAGATCCCCTGGAGATGGAAATGGCAACCCACTCCAGTACTCTTGCCTGGAAAATTCCATGGACAGAGGAGCTTGGTAGGCTACAGTCCATGGGGTCACAAAGAGTCGGACATGACTGAGCGGCTTCACGCTCACTTTCAGGCCTCCTTTTGCGAGGGCTGACCACCTGGTGCCAACCTTGCTGCCTCTCTCTCCCACATTCCAAACAGCATCAGCTCAACCTCCCCAAGACCCAGAATCTCACAGCTTCTCACCGCCCCAATGCCCCCACCCTGCTGAATCTGTGGTGTTCTTGCCTCTGGGTTATTGCTAAGAAATTGATCTTGCAATTTATCTCCTTGCTTCTTACCTTGTACCTTACCATTTCTTCTCAAAAAGGCAGTCCTGGTGACCTTTATAAAACCTAAGTTAGGTCATGTTAAGTCTCTGCTCAGAGCCCTCCTGTAACTCCTGTCCCACTCAGAGTAAAATTCAACTCCTTCCTCTGGTCTCCAAGTCATACACACACTTGTTCAGTTGCTAAGTCATGTCTGACTCTTTGCGACCCCATGGACTGTATAGCCTGCCAGGCTCCTCTGTCCATGGAATTTTCCAGGCAAGAATACATGAGTGGGTTGCCACTTCCTACTCCAGGGGATCTTCCTGATGCAGGGATCGAACTTGCCTCTCCTTTATTGGCAGGTGCATTCTTTACCACTAGTGCCACCTGGGAAGCCTCCTCTGATAACCTGTCTAAAATGTCATCCTTCGTCCCCAGCCCTCCATGTATTCCTTCCTTGCTGTGGCAGGAAAAATAATTGCCCCCAAAGAAGACTACATCCTTATCTCTGAAACGTGTAAATATGTTATCTTACATGGCTTTGCAGATGGGATGAAAAAGGGCTTTGCAGATGGGATGAGATTAATGATCTTAAGATGAGATTATTCTGGGCTGTCTGGGTGGGTCCAATATAATCACAAGGGACCTTATAAGAGGGGAGGCATTGGGGTCAGAGTCAGAGGAGGAGCTATGAAGACAGATGCATGCTTGAGAGAGAGAGAGAGAGAGAGAGAGGTTGGAGGATGCTGCACTTCTGACCTTGAAGATAGAAGGAAGGGGTCGTGAGCCATAACACAGGTGGCCTCTGGAAGTTGTAAAAGGCAAGAAAATGAATTCTCCTAATGGTTCCCCTGCAATTGCTTAGTTGGTAAAGAAACTGCCTGCAATGCAGGAGACCCAGGTTCAATTCCTGGGTTGGGACAATCCCCTGGAGGAGGAAATGGCAACCCACTCCAGTATTCTTGCCTGGAGAATCCCATGGACAGAGGAGCCTGGCAGGCTACAGTCCATGGGGTTGCAAGAATCAGACACAACTTAGCAACTAAACCATCGCCAATGGTTCCAGAAGGAACCCAGTCCTGTGAACTCATTTCTGATGTGTGACCTCCAGAACTATAAAATAGTAAATTTGTGTTGCTTACACCACTCATTTTGTGCTAATCTGTTACAGTAATGATAGGAAGTTAATACACTTGCTTCATTTTTTTCTTAACCCTTATCCCATTCTGAGACAGTACATACTTTATTTACTTTTCTTGGGCGTATTCTGTGTTCCTCACTAGAACATAAACTCTATGAGGGCCAGGATTCCTATCTGCTCTGTTCCCTCTTCTATCTCCAGCACCTCTAAGTGCCTGACACATGGTAGGTGCAGAATCAATGCTTATCCGATTAATGGTTTCCCCCTTCAAACTGTAGTTTCTGTGAAAACCAGGACCATTTCCCTTCTGCATAGTCCTGGAATATCTCTGCATGAATATTCAACAAGTTAACCAATGAACAACTACCTCTCCTACTGCAAGCGCTCACTTCTCATCATACTGGGCACGTAGTAGATGTTCAATGAATATTAGCTGAATTTAAATGAAAGTTAGGGGACTTCCTCAGTGGTCCAGTGGCCAGGATTCCACAATCCCAGGGCAGGGGCCTGGGCTCCATCCCTGGCCGGGGAACTACATCCCACATGCCATATGTAACTGGGCGTTCACGTGCTACAGCTAAAGATCCCACGTGCCAAAATGAAAAAGATCCTGCACGTGGCAATGAAGGTCCCCCATGCCTGAACTAAGACCTGACATGGCCAAATAAATAATTTCTAAAAAGAAACCCTGAGAGATGCTAAATGATTCTTGTTGCTCTAAGCCACTAAATTTGGGAGTGACTTGCTCTACAGGAGAATTGATGCTTTTGAACTGTGGTATTGGAGAAGACTCTTGAGAGTCCCTTGGACTGCAAGGAGATCCAACCAGTCCATCCTAAAGGGAATCAGTCCTGAATATTCATTGGAAGGACTGATGTTGAAGCTGATGTTGAAGCTGAAACTCCAATACTTTGGCCACCTGATGCAAAGAGCTGACTCATTGGAAAAGACCCTGATGCTGGGAAAGATTGAAGGTGGGAGGAGAAGGGGCCGACAGAGGATGAGATGGTTAGATGGCATCACCGACTCGATGGACATGAGTTTGAGTAAACTTCGGGAATTGGTGCTGGACAGGAAGGCCTGGCGTGCTGCAGTCCATGGGGTCACAAAGAGTCAGACATGACTGAGCGATTGAACTGAACTGTTCTACAGGAATAGACACTAATGGAGAGGGAATATTTGAACCTGTGACGATGTATGCGAATCATGATATATGTGAAAAATACATGACTTTTTTGTTTCTTGGTTGGTTCATCTTTCGTTGAATAAATAAGAAGCCCCTTGAGAGAGACTCCGGCTCCTCCATCAGCTCCACTTGTCATCCCAGGCAGCCCTTTTCTGTGCCCGTGGCTCGCCTTCTGAGACAGCTCATGGGTTTTCTGTTGCTGCCACCAACAGCACAGATGTGTGATCCTCTCTCTCTATAGGCTGGAAGTCTGATACAGGTCTCAACAGGCTAAAATCAAGGTATCAGAGGTCACATCCCTTTCTGTGGGATCTGTTTCTGTGCCTCCTCTGGCTTCTTGAGGCTGCCTACACTCCCTGGCTCGTGGCCTGTTCCTCCATCAGTTTCACAGTCAGCAAAGGTGAGTTGGATTGTTCTCACATCAGTCTCACCCCCTCCCTTGCCTCCTCCCACTTCTCAGGACCTTTATGACTATATTGATCCCACCTGATAATCCAAGCTCATTTGCCAGTTTCAAGATCAAATGATTGGTAACTTTAGTTCTATCTGCAACCTTGATTCCCGTTTGCCATGTAGAGTAACATATCTATAGCTTCCAGGCATTACGATATATTCTGTGTGTAACACATTAATAGACTCTGCCACTGTCCAGTACGCATTTGCTGTTGATTATTCGGAGTCGTCAGGTGTAACAGAAATTGCATTTGAATCTACCTATGTGTAACTAGCAGGGTTTTCAAAAGAAATATTGGGTTGCCAGAATCAGCCTTCGACCCTCCCACGCTTGCCCCAACCAAGAGAGTTTGTTGTTGTTGTTCAGTCGCTAAGTTGTGTCTGACTCTTTGACCCCATGGACTTCAGTTTCCTCTGTCTTCCACGATCTCCTGGAGTTTGCTCAAATTCATATCCATTGACTTGGTGATGTTATCTAACCATTTCATCACCAAAGTTTCCCAACATCAGGGTCTTCTCATGAAACTTGAGAGATTTATGTAACCTAAGTCCCCTACTGCTAACAAGCTCAGAATTCCCTACGAGAACCCACAGCCCCATTGCAAAGGGATGGAAGGCAGAAACCCGGAGCAGGAGTACCATTTAGTCCAAGGTCATTTTAAAAAGATTTTCATGTTTATGGGATGGCTTAAACTTAATAGTGGATGATAGATATACAGTTTTTATCAAGATTTTCAAAATCCCACTGAAAACGCAAAAGGTTCCTGTATGAAACCCAAGTTTTATGCCTCCAACTGTCACTCAATTGGGAGTGCGGTTCTTGAGGACTCTTGGAAAGCTTGGGGCCACAGAAAGTGGGACTGGGTAAAGTCAGAGTTCAGGGTCGATGTGAGTAAATTGAGGCTGAGCCTCTACTGTTACGCCTCTGGAAAATGTCTTGGCTCTGCCATGGGGCACTGTGACTCCTGACCTTTCTTCTCCTTGCTCCTGGGACCAGTTGCTCCTCTCCTCACAGTTCCAGTTACCCTGAGTCATCAGGAAGGAATTTGCCCCAACCAAGAGAGTTTGTTGTTGTTGTTCAGTCACTAAGTTGTGTCTGACTCTTTGACCCCATGGACTTCAGGTTCCTCTGTCTTCCACCATCTCCTGGAGTTTGTTGAAATTCATATCCATTGACTTGGTGATGTTATCTAACCGTTTCATCATCAAAGTTTCCCAACATCAGCGTCTTCTCATCAGGTGGCCAAAGTACTGGAGCTTCAGCTTCAGCATTAATACTTCCAGTGAATATTCAGGGTTGATTTCCTTCAGGATTTACTGGTTTGATCTCCTTGCTGTCCAAATGCCTCTTAAGAGTCTTCTCCAGCACCATAGTTTGAAAGCATCAGCTCTTCAGTGCTCACCCTTCTTTATCGTCCAACTCTCACATCCATACATGACTACTGGAAAAACCATAGCCTTGACTAGATGGACTTTGTTGGCAAGGTGATGTCTCTGCTCTTTAATATGCTGTCTAGGTTTGCCATAGCTTTCCTTCCAAGGAGCAAGCGTCTTTTAATTTCATGACTATAGTCACTGTCTGCAGTGATTTTGGAGCCCAAGAAAACAAAATCTGTCACTGTTTCCAGTTTTTCTCTTTCTATTTGGCATGAAATGATGGGGCCAATGCCATGATAGTTTATGATCAAAACAACAACAAAAAATCACTATATTTTCTCCAGTTAAGGAGTAATTGTTATTCAGAGATGAATTCTGAGTCACAAGTCTTTGTGTTGTGTTTAGTCGCTCAGTCGTGTCCGACTCTTTGCAACCCCATGGACTGTAGCCCACCAGGCTCCTCAGTCCTTGGGGATTCTCCAGGCAAGAATAGTGGAGTGGGTTGCCATTTCCTTCCACAATTCTTTAAGAGGTTGCAAATAGAATAAACAGTAGAATATCAATGCCTCATAGGCAGTGGGGGTGAGTATTTGTTTAAAGGAACACTTGTTCTGTGAAACTTTGGCTGATTTGTGAAGTCAGTAAGGAAATACTACTTCTCAGAGGACAAAGTGGAAGTGAAAGTGAAAGTTGCTCAGTCATATCTGACTCTTTTCAACCCCATGGACTATAGAGTCTATGGAATTCTCCAGGCCAGAATACTGGAGTGGGTAGCCTTCCTTTCTTCAGGGGATCTTCCCAACCCAGGGAGTGAACCCAGGTCTCCTGCATTGCAGGCGGATTCTTTACCAGCTGAGCCACAAGGGAAGCCCTCTAAGAGGACAAAGGTATAAGCAAACCCCCACCCCAACTCCCACATTCTCTCTGGGTCTTTGCTAAGCATAACTTGTCAGCAGTTTCCAAGTTGTTTCCAATTCTAATGCTCATATAATAAATTATTGCAAACTTACTGGCTGAAAACAGCACATACTTACTATAGCAGTTCTGGAAGACAGAAGCCTAAATGGGTGTCATGGGCTAACAGTCAAAGCGTTGGCAGGCCTGCCCTCCTTCTTGAGGCTCCAGGTCAGCGTCAGTTTCCTGGCCTTGTCTAGCATCAGGAGGCTGCCTATAGCCCTTGGCTCATGGCCCCTTCCTCCATCTTCAGAGCCAGCATCAGAGCATCTTAGAATTTCTCTCCCATGCTCCAGCCTCCCTCTTTAAAGGAACTTGTGATTACATTGAGCCCACTGATGACCTAGGAGAATGTCCCCTACCCCAGATCCTTACATTAATATATCTGCAAAATCCCTTTTGCCACGTAAGGTAGTGTCTTCACAGACTCCAGCATTAGGACTCAGATACCTTTCCAGGCCTTGAATCTGCCTGCCATTGATGCCGACCTTGCAATGAAAATAGACATAGGCTTTGCATATTTCACTGAGATATATCATGGGCTGTTCTTTGGCTATATCCACATCAACAGAGATTTAGTGACCAGCCTCACAACAAAAACAAAAAACCCAGCCTCTCCATGAAAAATCTAAGCACTGCAAGCTCTTCTCATGTTTACCTAAATTTAATTTAATATTCTAAAATCCATTCAATAAAATGCATAGCATTATGAAGGGAATCCAATTATATTAGAGTTTTCAAGATATTTAACAATTTATTATTAGGAATATATGTTCTTCTTTATTAACATATTAATATACAGGGTGTAGCAGTCAGTCTATAAACAGAACTTTGAATTGCTGATAAACTAAACCCAAACAATATTTTAAGAAATTTTTAATATCTATGATAGGAAAATATCTGACTTCTCTCACTGACAAAGTCTCAGATATTGCTAATACTTCCGTGATTTATTATTTACATCTAATGTGGAAGAGAAGGAAATTGCAACTCACTCCAGTATTCTTGCTTGGGAAATCCCAAGGACAGAGGAGCCTGGTGGGCTGCAGTCCATGGGCTTGCAAAGAGACAGACATGACTTAGCAACTAAACAACAATTAACACTTAGTGAAATTAAAGATGTAAATACTTTCCCATGAGAGTTCATAGACTCCCTGTTTAAGGACAGAACAAAGTGGGCAAGACAAGGTCCCCAGCCCAGGAAGAGGGTTAGGGTCTTCTAAGGCAAGTCTTTTTTTTTTTTTTTTCATTGTGGTAAAATACACATAGCATAAAATTTACCATCATAACCAATTTCAAGTACACAATTCAGTAGTGTTAAGTATACTCACATTTTTAGGCATTCAATCTCCAGAACTCTTTTCGCTTTGCTAAACTGAAACAGTAAACACGTTAAACAACAACTCCCCCTCCTCCCTTCCTTACAGCTGCCAGCAACCAGCTTTCTACCCTTTGTCTCTGTGAGTCTGACTTCCTAGGTGTCTCCCATAAGTGAAATCGTGCAGTTTTTGTCTTTTTGTGACTGGCTTATTTCACTCAGCATAATACTTTCAGTTTCAGTTCAGTCCCATCCAACTCTTTGTGACCCCATGGACTCCAGCACGCCAGGCCTCCCTGTCCATCACCAACTCCCGGAGTTTGCTCAAACTCATGTCCATCGATTCAGTGATGCCATCCAACCATCTCATCCTCTGTTGTCTCCTTCTTCTCCTGCCTTCAATCTTTCCCAGCATCAGGGTCTTTTCAAATGAGTCAGCTCTTTACATCAGGTGGCCAAAGTGTTGGAGTTTCAGCTTCAGCATCAGTCCTTCCAATGAATATTAGGACTGATCTCCTTTAGGAAGGGCTGGTTGGATCTCCTTGCAGTCCAAGGAACTTTCAAAAGTCTTCTCCAACAGCACAGTTCAAAAGTATCAATTCTTCAGTGCTCAGCTTTCTTTATGTTGCAATATGTGTCAGAATTTCCTTTCTTTTAAAGGCAGAATGATATGCATATATATATATATGTGGCTATATGTATATATTTCCTGGTGGCTCAGTGGTAAACAATCCGCCTGCCAGTGAAGTAGACCCAGGTTCAATCCCTGCATTGGAAAGATCCCCTGGAGAAGGAAATGGCAACCCACTCCAGTATTCTTCCCTGGAGAAGTCCATTGACAGAAGAGCCTGGTGGGCTACAGCCTATAGGGTCAACAAGAGTCAGATATGACTTAGAGACTAAACAATAAATATATACGTACATATATATATATATATATATATGAATGTATATTACATTTTCTTTATGCATTCATCCACTGACTGACATTTCAGTTGCTCCCATCTTTTGGCTGTAGTGAATAATGCCGCTGTGAACATGAGTGAGGAAATATCTCTTGGAGATCCTGATTTCGTTTCTTCAGGGCTTATACCCAGATGTGGGGTTGTTAGACAAGGCAAGTCCTTTTCATGGTTGTCAGAGTGATTCTCAGCTCTTCTACCAGGCTCAGTCTGTTTCCAGACCAGGGTTCCAGCTCCTAAGATTTGTGCCAGAGAAAAGCAGCTAGAAGTTTGGACTCAAGGACTTCCCTGGCAGTCCAGTGGCTAAGAAGACGCCTTTCAAAGCGGAAGACACCAGTTCGATTCCTGGTCAGGGAACTAAGATCTCACATGCTGTGCAGTGCAGCCAAAAGAAAATTTTAAAAAAAGAAATCTAGTCTCAGACTGTCACGGAGTGGACACTGCAGAAGGGACCTCAGAGTCCCTTTCCTACACCAATAAACTGAGGTCCCCGTGGGTAGTCACTTGCTGTCCCACTTGTTAGAAACAGACCCAGGAGCAGGCCTGACCCTGTCAGAGTTACCAAGCCCTGAACTCACACAGGGTGGGGGCCAGCGTGGCTGCGACTCGGGCGGCCAGACCGGAGGGTGGTGCTGCCCCAGTGCAGACGCGCCAGTGCTCGATGGAGATGCCCTTCCGCTTGCCTGCTAGGAAAACAGTCACCCAAGAGCTGTGTCCCCAGAATCTTCCCGCTGAGCCAGTTGCTGTTTCTTCTCTTTTTTCCAAATGAAGATAAAAGGCAAAGAAGCCTCATTCTCCTAGCAACCTGCTCCAGCCCTCTTCTGCGTGTGCCGCACAGAAAACTATGTTCCGCGTTCGTGTCGGCTCCTGGGGGCGTGAAAAGGCAGGACGCCGAGCTTTGATGTGCAGCAGGTTTTAAACTGGATGTTTCTAGAGACACAAGCTAACACACTTGTGTAAATCATTCCTCTGTGTATCTGAGTGCAAAATGCATAATAATTCTGAGTATAAGAATTCTCTCATAAAATGGAAGATTAATGTGCTTCTATACACTCTGTGAACTGATTAAAAAGCTGGTTTTATACACATAGCTGTGGCTGATGAACAAATTAGACATTGAGAAATCAGATGCAAATGAGTAGTTTACAGACAGTTTTGAAATTATATAATCTTCTCCCGGATCACATGAAAACCAAGTGACCGATTTAGAAAGGATCTGTCCAGGCGTCTGCAAGGAGGGTTTCCGTAATGTTTACCAATTTTTTCTCGCCGCATTTGCCGTGTGTTTCTGCAGACGCCTTTGCATTTGCGCTTTGTGTTTGTTTCATAGAGTATTTGCTACAGTATCGTCAGGGGTTCTGGTAAACTTGAGGATTGAATGCATTTGGCAAACCCGAATATACACAAAACAACAGCCCCCCCCCCCCCGAGAAGGACTGCTTTTCTGTTCTTCAACTTTCACTTGGTTTCCAAACGTAGATTCAGCGTCAATATTTATCAACTGGCTGCTAAGTCCTTGGCTGGGCACCTGTCAACATCATCTTATTGAACCTCTTAAGATACAGCAGGGAAGCAGATGCGGTCCACCAAAGAGGCCCGAGGGTCAGGCAGGAGGTGACCCCCCAAGGACACAGCCACACTCAACACCCAGAGTGTGAAGCCCAGCTTTCTGAGTGTGAGCACACGTGCTTTCCCTTTGTCAACTAAAAAGCACAATGTGAGAACTGTGAGTGAAGTTGTATTTGGGGCAATATGAGGACTGCTGCCCGGGAAACAGCAGCTCTGACAGCTCTGAGAGACTGCTCCAAAGAGGCAGGGGGATGGACAATATGCATGTGATTTCGGGAAGGGGGAGTCCATGCAGCCAAGCACATATTTTTTTGTGGAAGTTTTCTCCTGGTCTCCTGAAACTTCTCTTAGTCATGAGAAACAGTCGTCACCATGAAGGATTTCAGAGCTTTTCTAGATATGAGGAGCTACAAGAATTGGGCTCATAAAATCAGCTCCTGAGAAGATCTAACTACCTGAAGAACTGTCCTGCCAGTTTCCTGGAGCACAGAGGGCCTCATTTCTGCTCTCCACCCTGAACTCCTTCAGGGGTGTTGGAGGTCATCAGCTGCAGTGGCACACGACTTAACCCTCGTCGAGGTAGATAGCAAGCCCACAGCAAGTGCCAACTGGTGGTTGACACCGTCTAAGCACATCAGACCTCCTAACACAAGGGAGGGAATTCCCTGGCGGTCTAGCAGTTAGGACTCAGAGCTTTCACTGCCTTAGCCCGGGTTCCATCCTTGGTTGGGGAACTAAGATCCTGCAAGCGGTGCTGTGCCGGCAAATGATAAAATGAAAAAATTAAGGGAATGTTTCATCAGTGTGATTACAGAGATGAGCCTGTTATATAACACATCTAGGTCAATGGACATGGTTTCTGTGGAAGAGAAGAGCATTTTCTGGCCCTAACCTCACTCTGTCCTGTTCTCACCAGACTCCATGTTTTGACTGTGGGTTGATGCTTTTCTAAGCTGTGACCTACCCAGCTCAATACACCGCCTGACAGTCATCCCTTGCCGCGTCTCGCCCTCTGCCCTCGGTGTGAGCCTGCCCTGCAGGGGAGTCATGTGCCCAGGTGGGGCCCAGGGCACACGGCATCGTGCACGCCCGCCAGCTTTCTGCATGAATCCCAGGAACACGGGACTGCCTTTGGAAAAGGAGCAGTGGCCATGGGCTCAGACTCGCTCCCTCTTCTTAGGACAGTGGTCATCAAGGTGTTTTCCTTGGAACCCCCTCAGGAAGCCTGCTCGCCAAGGGGGTGGGAAGTGAGTATGTGGGGTTCTCCCTCGCCCACAACACAGGTTCCACTTTTTAAGTATGATTTTTAATAGGTAGTAGGCAGGGTTCCTCATTAGATTCACTTCAGGATGGTGGAGTTAGTTAATATGCAAGACACATCAGTGTTATTCTTGTTTTTCAGTTGCTAAGTCATGTCCGACTCTCTGTGACCTCATGCACTGTAGCCCACCAGGCCTCCCTGTCCTTCACCATCTCCCGGAGCTTGCTCAAACTCATGTCCATGGAGTTGGTGATGCCATCCAACCATCTCATCCTCTGTCATCCCCTTCTCCTCCTGCCCTCAATCTTTCCCAGCATCAGGGTCTTTTCTAATGAGTCAGCTCTCTGCATCAGGTGGCCAAAGTATTGGAGTTTCAGCTTCAGCATCAGTCCTTCCAATGAATATTCAGGACTGATTTCCTTTAGGATGACTTGTTTGATCTCCTTCCAGTCCAAGGAATTCTCAAGAGTCTTTTCCAGCAACGCAGTTCAAAAGCACCAATTCTTCAGTGCTCAGCCTTCTTTTATGGTCCAACTTTCATATCCTTACATGAGTACTGGAAAAATCATATTTAAATGATACTTTAAAAGTCAAAAGAAGACTTGTTTGTAACATTTGGAAGCAAATAAAATCCAAATTTTGGTGTCTAAACAAAGTTCTATTAACACACACATGCACCTGTGTTTGCCCATTGTCACTGGCTGCTTGCTTTCACAACAAAGAGTTGAGTGGTCATGACAGAGACCCTGAGGTCTACAAAGTCTAAAATACTGCTGGGCTCTTTGCAGGAAGAGCTTGCTGACCCCTGCACACTCAGAGGGTCCTGCCTAGTTTTAGAGGGGTTTTTGGAAGATATTGCCTTAACAGTAGACTTTTTTTTTCCTAATTAAAAAAATTAATCATCTTATCCCATTGACCTTTCTCCTGCTTGAAGAAAATCTGAAAAAATGTTGTTTGCACAGCTGCCTTCTAGCTACCCAAGTGGGTCAACAGCAGAACTTTAGTAGTAACAGAGCAGGGGAAATCCTGAGAAAATGCCAGGGAGTCCTTACTCTGGACTCCCTTGTAGCTACAGCTATTCTGTGGGCATCCTATGAATACATAATAAAGGAGTAGCACAGTGAATACAGAGCCTTTATTTTGATGCCCATGGGACTGAGTGCGCAGGAGTTTTATGAATATGCTAACAGTATTCACCAACCTCAGGCAACTCATTTCTCAGTTTCATTCGTTATGTTGTACCAACCAAGTCTCTGAAGCAGTTATGTAATAAAAAAACAAAAAAAGCTTATTGAGTATCACATAAAGCTGGGTAGAACTTGGTTGGTGGCTCGGAAGGAGAATAATTTGGTGTTCATCAAACAAATATTCACTGAATAGTTGGTGGATGTAGATGTGAAGCTGGGCTATTCCAGGGAGATAAAAAGATAAGTGTCTTGGAGTAGCACGAGCCAGCCCTGGTCCCTCTTCTCCTCTGCAGTTCAGCTCTGCCCCAAACCTGCACCCCTCACTCAGAGAAGCAAAGCTCTGGAGGACACCAGAAACCCCGTCCTACAGAGCTTTGGGCTTCTCAGCTCCATCCAGTTGGATTCCTTCAGAAGCCAACTCTGAGAGGATTCGAGGGCATGGAGTTGATTTGGGAGGTGATCTCAGGAAGTCAGGATCCCAAGAAGCCTCAGGAGAGGGGGATGGGAAACATGATAAGGACGGGAAGGAAGCCCGCTTTGGATGGGCTCCCCAGAAGGGTGTTGCTATAGGCAACTGGGCCTCCATCTCCCAGGTCCTCTGGAAGAACACACGGGGGTCACCCCACAGTGGTTCTCGTCCCCGACAGATAAGGAAGCCGTGGTATTGGCGTCCACTGATTCATTCATGAAGGGCTCTCCTCTGAGGCATCAGTTCCCTGACGTTTTGAACCTAGCACCATTCCTGTAGTCAAAGAGGTCTCAGGTTCCCACAGGGAAAAACCCATGTCTGGGTTTGGGAGGTGTGCCTAGGGCGTAGGGAAGGGTCCCAGCTGTGGTCCCCACACCCTTCTCCCCAAGCTGTGTGCTCTGGGAAGCATGCATCCTCCAGCTCAGTTCTCTCGCAGGGGTGCTGTGTGGCCCTGGCTGTCTGCTGCTCGCAGAGACCACACAGCTGGCCCGTCCTCCCTCCGTCTCTGGGGCTACAGGATGGAGAAGACAGCCTCATAACCGGGGCGTGGGGCTGGGGCAGAAGAAGGAGCACAGATGAGCGTCAGCTGGATGGGGGAGGGGAGCTCTTCTGCCACAGCCACGTGACTTTCCTGTCACCTGGAGTAGAGACTTCCTCTCCTGGGCTCCTGTTCCCTTGCTTGAAAAACGTCAGATGGACCAGAGGACTATAGGCCAGTGCTTCTCAAACTTTAATATACACACAGGTGATGTGTGTGTGTGTGTGTGAGTCGCTCAGTTGTGTCCGACTCTTTGTGATCCCACGGACTGCAGCCTGCCAGGATACTCTGTTCTCCAGGCAAGAATACTGGAGTGGGCTGCCATTCCCTTCTCCAGTATGATCACCTGGAATCTCATTAAAACTACAGGTCCCGATTCAGTAGCTCCAGGTAAGACCTGACATTCTGCGCTTACAAGGTCCAGGTGAAGCCGTTGGTCTCATCTGCTGATCTCATCTAGTGTTGTCGGCCTGTAGCGCATCTGGTTCATCAAAAATCTCTGGTTGGGCTTCTCTGGTGGCTCAGTGGTCAAGAGTCTGCCTGCCGAGGAGGGGGACACGGATTCGTATTCCTGATCCTGGAAGATCCCGCGTGCCGAGGAGCGACTGAGCCCGTGCGCCGCAGCCACTGGGCCTGTGCTCTGGAGCCCTGCGCTCTGGAGCCCCCGAGACCATGTGCTGCGACTACTGGGCCCGTGCGCTCTAGAGAGTGTGTTCCCCAACAGGAGGAGCCCCCAGAGTGAGAAGCCTGACACTGCAACGCAGACTAGCCCCCTCTTGCCGCAACTAGGGAAAGCCTGCGCAGTGATGTAGACCCAGCACAGCCAAAAATAAAAATAAATAAAATTTAAAAATCTCTGGTTAACCAGGACGGTCACGGAAAATGGAGTCTTCCAACTTCACAGCTGTAAATGGAAACATTTTTGTGGTTGCTGTGCTAATCCTGGCAATTAAACTTCTCTCTGAAATATTTTAGACCGTAGACCTGTTTTCGGAAGCTTTTTAAAAAGGAAACAGCTTCTAGGAGTTTCTTAAAAATGAACGCCACCCCTTTGTCTTTCCCTCAGAAACCTAATTTCTCCGGGACTCCAAAGTGCCTGCTGGGCCATCAGCCCACTTATCACCTTCCTGGTTACTAGAGGCACACAGCCAGCATCAGGTTCACAGGGTGACGTATCCTAAGCAGAGGGAGCTGGATGTTCTAGCCAGTTCTTCCTCCAAGACCTGGAGTGGGACCTCATGATCCTTGGCTTCTGGCTGCAGCCCTGGGCCGGGCAGTTCACCCCTCTCCACCTTGCCAGCGGACTGGACCACGGGTTGGCTCGCTCTCTGCCAAACCATCCTTCCTGGAAGTGACGCTCAGCTCAACCAGACCTGTGCTTGTGATGTCCCCATGCCAGACCCCTGCGCAGCACTGCCAGATGGCTCTTAATTATGGATGAGAAAACAGAGGCTTGAAGCTAGCGTCAAGTCACCCAGAGCAGAGGGAGCAGTGGGACCAAGTGTCTGGTCCAGCGATCTATCCAGAGAGCCACTCCATCTAACTGCAAACAGAACCTGCAATACCAGTCCGCATGATTCAAACTATGGCTACTGTTAGCTGCGTGACTTGGGTGAATTCATTACTGTCATTGGGCCTTGGTGTCCCCATCTGTAAAATGGAGCCATTAAAACACCTGCTGCATACAGTATTATGATTATGTTTCTGGGGACCTTATTAGTATCACTGGCAATCTTATTAGTAACATCAGCTATTAATTCAAATTACACATATGCAATTATGTTATTCTTGGAATAGGAAACAGCAACCCACTCCAGTATTCTTGCCTGGAAAATCCCATGACAGAGGACCCTGGCAGGCTACAGTTCATGGGGTCCCAAAGAGTTGAACATGACTGAATGAAACAGCACAATACACAGTTATAATGTTTTATGCCCTTTTACATTTGCTTTCAAACTCAAAATACGTCTGAATTAGGTTACATGTGCCCTCTGAAATCTTATTTCATTTTGAAGACACATACGTGCATAGACTGTGTTGAGGTCAGCATGGACCGGTCAACCAGTTAGTGTTTACTGGATGCCTGCTCTGTGCGAGGCAGTCAGTGCTCCGGGGATTTGGGACATGATGGTAAACAAAACTGAGTCACTTCTGTCTCAGAGCCGTCGGCAGGGATGGAGGTAAGCAAATACTTTCTCATCACTAATTAACTCATTTCAAGTGTTGCTCCAGGGGACTTGAGGTGAAGTACTCTTTATATCAGCTTCAGGGTCTTCTTTGGCTCAAGTGTCCAGGCCAGATTTCTGTTTTCCTTCCTTTCAGGTTCATGTATTGATTACACTGCAGCCCCTGACCTTCCCTTTGACCTTGACCATCATGGGAAACGTAAGCTGAAGGTCTAGGCTCAAAGAGCAGAATCTGGTTGAGATTTGGCAGAGGACTGGGTTGTTTGTTTGGAAGAGAGGAAGCAAATGTTTGCAGAAGAATAGAGTTGAAAAGCCTTGGATGGTAGAATGTGATTTCAAGGCTCTGTGGGAAGAAATGGGGAGAGTGAGAGACTCAATGATAAATAATTTGGTCTAAAATCTAGAGAGAAAATTAACATGGCTAATGGGGAAATTGCATTAAGTTTTACTATATGACATGTTCTTTTCTTTCCATGGAAATCAGTAAATTCTGCATTACTTGCTTGTGGGTTGGACCCAGATGTGGATTCCTTTCCTGGATGGAAGGAGTGTTGAGACTGGGTCGGGGACTCTGCAGCATCACTCAGAGTTCTCCTACAGGTACGGGTGTGTGGATGGGGTAGGAGCGGGGTTCCTGGCCTTGTATTTGTTAATGCAGTCTCATCTATCAGTTCTGGGTTTGGGGGCAGAAGAACCCCTGTGACCAAAATGATCCACACAGGGCAGCCCAGTGCTGACTGGCCAGGATATATGGAGGGTTCAGCAGGGGATGGGAGGTGGTAAGGGGCACATCTGCAGCACACTTCATCTTGCCTGCTTGTGTGGTATGTTTTATTGTGGTGATGGAGCGGGAAGGTGGTGCATGGGGACTGAATTGGGTGGAGTCTGGGAAAGCTGATGTAATGTGAACTAATCTTTGTGAAGCCTACTCTTCTGAGTTCAGCCCAAGCTATTGTGTCACCTGTCTCCAAGATGCTGGAGCTCTCTGAAGGCCAAAAAGGCTTTTAGAGATTCTCTAACCAAGCACCCTTGTCTACATGATGTTCTCCCAGGGTCCCAGGGAAGCGGGGAAGGTCCTGGTGGTGGTATCAGATCAACCTAAGGTCTGAAAAGATTGGAGATGGGAGAACTTGGGAGCGGATTATTAAGAGTCAGGTTCAGTCTGGAATGTAGAAACTGTGTTCCCAATTCGCTTCAGCTGAGCTCGCATCTGATGATCATCTATCACAAACAAAGCAGGTTGGAATCAGTTTCCAGGTTTCAGTAAGGAAATCTAGCCTTCCCTGCCTCTGTTTTGTGGTCTGTCCCCAAAATTCTGTTAAAGGTGGAGAGCTCTTGTTTTCTTCTTACACATGATATTCTGGCTTTTCTCTAGAGAAGGGGCTGTTGCGGTCATATATCCTTAGATGGAGCCGGGCTCAAACGGTCCAGGAACTTCCTTAGTGGACAGTCTGATGCTACCCCAAAATTCATATGCTGAAGCCCTAACTCCCAGTGCAACTCTATCTGTAGATAAGGCTCTTAGGAGGTTTAGGGTTAAATGAGGTCATAAGGGTACGGTCCTAATCCAAAAGGATTGGTGGTCTTACAAGAAGAGGTGGGGAGATCCTGCCCACCTCTCTCCACTATATATGGACACAGAAAAAAACTGGCCATCATCAAGCCAAGAAAAGAGCTCTCACCAGAACTCAACCATGCTGGCCCTGTGATCTCCGACTTTCAGCCTCTACAACTGTGAGAAATGTTTCTGTTTTTCCAGCCACCCAGTCTATGCTATTTTGAGACAGCAGCCCCAGCTATCCTCCTGGCTTTGTGGTTCCATCCCTGTCAGCAACTTACAGGCACTGAATACTGTCATATCCCACCTGGAAAGCTATGAGGCAACACGCTGCAAAAATGTTGTGTCTTTGGTCTTGTCATTTCAGTCCTGAATATTTTTAGGAAGTAATTTAACAGGGAGGAAAAACTGTGTACATTGAAGAGGTTCACTGGAGTAGTATCTTTCAGGTTCTGAAATCAGAAGTATTCCACCATAGGATCCAGCAATCCCACTACTGGGTTTGTACCCGGAGAAAACCACAATTCCAAAGGATGTGTGCACCCCCAATGTTCATTGCAGCACTCTTTACCACAGCCAGGATGTGGAAGCAAGCTAAATGTCCATGGACAGATGAATGGATAAAGAAGATGTGGTATATATGTATAGTACAATGGAATATTATTCAGCCTTAAAAAGGAACAAAACTGGGTCATTTGTAGAGACATGGATGGACCTTGAGACTGTCATACAGAATGAAGTCAGAAAGAGAAATACAAATATCATATATTTGCATGTATATGTGGAATCTAGAAAAATGATATATTAACTTATTTGCAAAGCAGTAATAGAAACACAGACAAAGAACAAACATGGATACAAAGCGGGGAAGAGGTGTGGGATGAATTGGGAGATTGGGACTGGCTCCTATACACTGCTGCTGCTGCCAAGTTGCTTCCGTCGTGTCCGACTCTGTGTGACCCCATAGACGGTAGCCCACCAGGCTCCGCCGTCCCTGGGATTCTCTAGGAAAGAACACTGGAATGGGTTGCCATTTCCTTCTCCAATGCATGAAAGTGAAAGGTGAAAGTGAAGTCACTCAGTCGTGTCCGACTCTGTGTGACCCCATAGATGGAAGCCCACCAGGCTCCGCCATCCCTGGGATTCTCCAGGCAAGATCACTGGAGTGGGTTGCCATTACCTTCTCCATCCTATACACGACTGCATATAAAACAGATAAGTAAGGAGAACCTACTACAAAGCTCAGAGAACTCTACTCAGTGTTCTTTAGTGTCCGAAATGGGAAGGAAATCCAAAAAAGAGGGGGTTATATGTATATGTATAGCTGATTCACTTTGCTGTACAGCAGAAGCTAACACAACATTGTAAAGCAAGTATACTCAACTAACAATTATTTTTAAAACATCAGAAGTATCCCACAGTGTAGGCTAGGCAACAGTAGAACAGGATGTCAACTTGTGCAACACAGAGATGTGGAAGATGCATTTTATATCATACGGTTTAAAAAAGAAAAGTGATACATTCTGTATATGTTTTAGTTAGAAATGTGAAGACTTTGAATCCATGTGCAGGAAGAGAGAAAGAGGGAATGTCAAAATCGAAAGTTAATTTAGAGGAGTGGGACGTTAGGGAATGTGAAAAATTTAGACATTTTCTCTTTATTGACGCTTCATTGTTTCTACAGAGAACAAAGCAAGGCTTATGCTTGTCAGCTTCCATCCTGGGCAGTGCCTCTCCCCAGCCTGTTTGTCCCCTCCAGGCTGAGTTTCCAGACCCACAAGAGGCCTTCCGTGCCACGCCAGGGGCTCTGTTTCATAAAGGAGCATCCACTTATCACAGGCATTGCGTCCTCCTTGCTGTGTAAACTGTCACTTTGGTCCTCGACGGCCTCTTTTGCATCTTTCCATTAACCTCGCACCTGGGCTCACCTCTGGTTAATGGAAAAAACCTTCATGGGGCCCAGAGCCAATTTCACTTTTCCACAGCTTTACCCTGGTCGGCCGTTTCTCTCTCTGGGATGTCGGGTGATTTGCTCTCGATGACAAAATCCCCTGGAACCAGATCCTTGTCTGAGTCAGAGCTGGGTCCTCCTGCTGAGTATCCCTTAGTGGAGTCAGGTGGTACCTAGCCAGGCGTTTTGACACCAAGACAGCAGGACTGGGTCTTCCTGCTTTCAGCGCGTGTTGAGGCCGAGTTCAGGCTCACAGCCTCAAAACTCACCCCAGTCCCTTTGTCTACACGGCTGGGGTAAATACCATCTTCCCGGAATTGAATTTAGGTGGGAAGTGATGACCATTTTCCATTTGTGCAGCACTTTTATCAAGTTTTGAAATGATGTCCTTTCTAATGTAAACAAATGAATGCAAATGATAAAACAGCCACAAAAAGGTCGAAAGAGAAAAATAAAACTACGCCTCCTCTACTAGTCACTCATTGAGAGTAATTGTTAGCAGATTCTTGCGTACTCTTGTGTCTGTGCATATTTGAATATACGCATCTATATGTATATTCTGAATATCTTCAAACCAAACCAAACTAGGATCATACCATGCACTGTCCTAACTATATATCTTGGGGATCTTTATCAGCACATGGGTTTATTTGGGCGTGGTTGTTTGTTTTTTACCTCTTTAAAAAAAAAAACTTTTAATTTTGTATTGGAGTATAGCTGATTAACAATGTGATAGTTTCAGGGACAGCAAAGGGACTCAGCCATACATACACATGTATCCATTCTCCTCCAAACTCTGCTTCCACCCAGGCTGCCATATAACATTGAGCAGAGGTCCTTGTTGGTTGTACATCTAAAATATGGTAGTGTATCAGCACAGGTTTTAACAGGTGCTGCGGTACCTCACGGTATGACTATAGCATGATTTAGACTGTTTAATAAGCCATTTGATTGATACTCAGGTCTGTTTTGCTGTAACAAGTAATGCTGCAAGTGACCGTTTTGTGCATATAACTTTGTGCACATTTGCAAGGTTATTTGTAGGATACACTTTTAAAGATGGAAATACTAGGTCAAAGGTAACATGCATTTTAAATTTAGATTTCCACTGACAAACAGCCTCCAGAGAGGTTGCTCTAGTTTATTCTTCTGCTGACAATGTATGAACCCACTACACTCTAGCTCACAACGCATGCAAACTTTAAAATTTTTTGCCAATAATAGTTGAAATGTGGGCTCCTCCATTATTTAATAATGACTTCATTATTTAATTTGCATTTCCCTCATTATGAGTGAGGTTAAACATCTTTTCACACATTTGTTGGCCATTTATATCTTTGGTTCTGTGAAATGCCTCACCCTTATTCTACTGGGTATTTGTCTTTTATTATTTTATTAAGGAAATTAGCTCTTTATCTGCTTAAGGATTATAAATCTTTCTATGGTTTTTCAATAATGTTGGTTTATGAGGTTATTTTTCATGCAGAGAACATTTTAAATTTTTTACTTAGCAATTGAAGCCATTTTTCTCCAGTCTCAAGCCTTTAGGGTTGAATTTAGATACTTCTTTTTTTTTTTTTTGCCACTCTGCACAGCCTGTGGGGTCTTAGTTCCCTGACCAGGGATTGAACCCTTGCCCCCCTGCATTGGAAACTCAGAGTCTTAACCATGTAACTGCCAGGTAATTCCTGATTTCAAGATTATAAAATTTGTGTTATTTTTTCTTCTAGTGTTTTAATAGGGTAAGTTTTTACATTTAAACTCTTGAGCCAATTAGGGCAGCCTTGTTCAACAACTTTCTGGGATGATTAGTATGGTCTGTGTTGTCCAGTGGTAGGCACTAACCACATAAGGTTCTAGAGCACTTGAAATGGGGCTAATATGATTGAATAAATGAGTCTTTACTTAGTCAATCAATCATGCCCTACTCTTTGTGACCCTTTGAACTGTAGCCCGCCCAGGCTCCTCTGTTCATGAGATTTTTCAGGCAAGAGTACTGGAGTAGGTTGCCATTTTCCTCCTCCAGGGGATCTTCCTGACCCAGGGATCAAACCCATGTCTCCAGTGTTTCCTGCCTTGCAGGCAGATTGTTTACCCACTGAGCCATCAGGGAAACCCAAATGAGTCTTTACTCTTATTTAATTTTAATTAATTTAGATTTAAATAGCCACACATGGCCAGTTGCTACCATATTGCAAGCCACATACCTAGAATTGGGCTTCCCTGATAACTCAGTTGGTAAAGAAGCTGCCTGCAATGCAGGAGATCCTGGTTCAATCCCTGGGTTGGGAAGATCCGCTGGAGAAGGGATAGGCTACCTACTCTAGTATTCTTGGGCTTCCCTTGTGGCCCAGCTGGTAAAGAATCCACCTGCAATGTGGGAGACCTGGGTTCGATCCCTGGGTTAGGAAGATTCCTCTGAAGAAGGGAAAGGCTACCCACTCCAGTATTCTGGCCTGGGGAATTCCATGGACTCTATAGTCCATGGGGTCACAAAGAGTCGGACACAACTGAATGACTCACTTTCACTTACCTAGAATTTATTTGGGTGTTAAGATTGCAGGAAGAATCTCTTCCCCTCTCTTCCTGAAGGCCTAACCAGGTGTCCCAATGTCATCTATGGAATCTATCTTTTCCCCTTGATTTAAAATGTCACCATTATCATATCCTCAATTCCTGTATGCATTTGTGTCTATTTTTGGACACTCTGCTTCGCTCCCTTGTTTACACAGAACCTTTGTATCTGCAAAGAGCTTTTAGAAGCTCCTCTACTTACAGCATCTTGCAGCATCAGGATTACTTAACGAGGCATCTATTTGTTAGTCTGCATAGGAAATGGCACTTCTTTCCTTGTTTTCTCCTGCATTTTCTATCCCACTCTATTTTTGACTGTAATATTTAACATTTAATGTCTAAGCTAGGTGATGGTGGAGAACGGGGGAAAAATAACTAAAGGATTGACATGTGAGATTTTAAGAACTAAAATGCACGTGCACATGGACATGCATATGGATTTTCCACAGAGTTCTCGGGGAGCTGGCTCAAGGCAGATGGGAAAGGGGGTGAGGTGGGCTTCAGCACCTTCAACTGTGTATCTCTGGGCCCTCTCCTCCCAAGCAGTGGTTACTCCTTGTCCATCCCGAGCCTCTCGTAAAGCTCTTGGTCGTGACAGGTGTCCAAACCCTGGCTCGTTTGTCCCACTCAAGGTGTCAGCTCTTCGGAGGGTCTGTACTCTGGCTGATTTATTGGAAGTTTCCTCAGGGGTCCATCCCACAGCCTTTTACAGCCGGGGTCCCCAGGGACTCGAACGCCGCTCTTGGGAGGATTCCCATAAAGTCAGCCCTACCAGGCTATCTTTTCAGCATCCCTTGGCCCAGAGGACATTTGTGCATTTTGGTACCACACGCATGTTGGGGTCTGTGCTATTGGACGACTGCCCTCTTTCCCAGCCCTGCCATTTCAGGGGTTCCAGTCAGCCCCCCACCGTCAGAGCCTCCAGTGGGAAGCAGTCTTCAGTGTCCCAAGCACACCCCTGCCCGCAAGCTCCGGCCCCGGCAGCAGGGTGGCCGTGAGTTTCTGCATCTCAGCCTCCGTGCAGGTGGCAGAAAGACACAGGCGCCAACAGTCTCTAAAGAGAGGTGTCTGGGAGCCTTTGGGGTTTGGGGAGGGGTCATGAGAAATGCTTTACACCCCCTCCCTACTGGCCAGCTATGCTCCTTTGCTACCTATGACCTCCCGTGAGCTCCAGTCTCTGCTAAGACAGCCTGCTAGTGGGATTTTGAGGATCACGGAGCCTGCTCGATCAACTCAGGGCAGGTCCCGGGGGGATGTGTCTTGTTCTCTATATCAGACCTGAAGTTGGTTATTTCCTACAGTCCTTGGGAATGAGGCCTTCCCTGAAATTCCAAGATAACACAGAAAAAACATCATGGGTCTAGCACATAGCACCTTGCTCCACTGTTTGACTCGTCTCTAATTTTTTTCTCTCTCCCTCTCAACCTTTTAACACACCCTAGTTCTTTTCTCAGAGCTCCTAAGGTTATTTAATTTTTAATTTAAAAAATTTTGATGCAAATTTTAAAGGTTACGTTTCATTTTTAGTTGCTACTAACCATCAGATGTATTCCCCGTGTTGCACAAGATACCCTTGAGCCCCTCTCACACCCAATAGCTTGCACCTCCCACCCCCAACCCCTATACTCCCCCTCCCCACAGTGGTAACCCCTAGTTTGTTCTCTGTATCTGGAGGTCTGTTTCTTTTTTGTTGGATTCACTAGTTTGTTGTAACTTTTGGATTCCACATATAAGTGATACCACACAGTGTTTGTCCTAACATTATTTTAGGACAAAGTACGAGGACAATGTGTTAGTTGCTCAGTCATGTCCAACTCTTTGCGACCCCATGGACTGCAGCCCCCCAGGCTCCTCTGTCCATAGGATTCTCCAGGCAAGAATACTGGAGTGGGTTGCCATTTCTTCCCCCAGGGGATCTTCTCGACTCAGAGATCCAACCCAGGTCTCCCACACTGCAGGCAGATTCTTTACCATTTGAGCCACCAGGGAAGCCCACTAGGACAACAGTATTAATAAAATAAAAAGAGAAATTAAAAAGGGTTGGCAAGTACTGATATCCATTATAAGGTTATTTTGCTTAGTATGATAATCTCTAATTACATCCAGTTCAGTTCAGTGCAGTCTCTCAGTCGTGTCCGACTCTTTGCAACCCCATGGACTGCAGCACGCCAGGCCACCCTGTCCATCACCAACTCCTGGAGTTTACCCAAACTCATGTCCATTGAGTTGATGATGCCATCCAACCATTTCATCCTCTGTTGTCCACTTCTCCTCCCACCTTCAATCTTTCCCAGAATCAGGGTCTTTTCCAGTGAGTCAGTTCTTCGCATCAGGTGGCCAAAGTATAGGAGTTTCAGCTTCAGCATCAGTCCTTCCAGTGAATACTCCAGACTGATTTCCTTTAGGATGGACTGGTTGGATCTCCTTGCTCTCCAAGGGACTCTCAAGAGTCTTCTCCAACACCACAGTTCAAAAGCATCAATTCTTCGGCGCTCAGCTTTCTTTATAGTCCAACTCTCACATCCATACCTGACCACTGGAAAACCCATAGCTTTGACTAGACAGACCTTTGTTGGCAAAGTAATGTCTCTGGTTTTTAATATGCTATCTAGGTTGGTCATAACTGTTGGTCATAACTGTTTTTCCAAAGAGCAAGCGTCTTTTAATTCCATGGCTGCAGTCTCCATCTGTAGTGATTTTGGAGCCCCCCAAATAAAGTCTGTTACTGTTTCCACTGTTTCTCCATCTATTTGCCATGAAGTGATGGGACCGGATGCCATGATCTTAGTTTTCTGAATGTTGAGCTTTAAGCCAACTTTTTCACTCTCCTCTTCCACGTTCATCAAGAGGCTCTTTAGTTCCTCTTCACTTTCTGCCATAAGGGTGATGTCATCTACGTATCTGAGGTTATTGATATTTCTCCTGGCAATTTTGATTCCAGCTTGTGCTTCATCCAGTCCAGCGTTTCTCATGATGTACTCTGCATATAAGTTAAATAAGCAGGGTGACAATATACAGCCTTGACATACTCCTTTCCCGATTTGGAACCAGTCTGTTTTTCCATGTCCAGTTCTAACTGTTGCTTCTTGACCTGCATACAGATATCTCAGGAGGCAGATCAAGTGATCTGGTATTCCCATCTCTTGAAGAATTTTCCACAGTTTATTGTGATCCACACAGTCAAAGGCTTTGGCATAGTCCATAAAGCAGAAGTAGTTGTTTTTCTGGAACTCTCTTGCTTTTTCAATGATCCAACGGATGATCTCTGGTTCCTCTACCTTTTCTAAATCCAGCTTAAACATCTGGAAGTTCATGGTTCATGTACTATTGAAGCCTGGTTTAGAGAATTTTGAGCATTACTTTGCTAGTGTGTGAGATGAGTGCACTTGTGCAATAGTTTGAGCATTCCTGGGCATTGTCTTTCTTTGGGATTGGAATGAAAACTGACCTTTTCCAGTCCTGTGGCCACTGCTGAGTTTTCCAAATTAGCTGGCATATTGAGTGCAGCACTTTCACAGCATCATCTTTCAGGATTTGAAATAGCTCAACTGGAATTCCATCACCTCCACAAGCTTTGTTTGTAGTGATGCTTCCTAAGGCCCACTTGACTTCACATTCCAGGATGTCTGGCTCTAGGTGAGTGATCACACCATCATGGTTATCTAGGTCATGAAGATCTTTTCTGTACAGTTCTTCTGTGTATTCTTGCCCCCTCCTCTTAATATCTTCTTCTTCTGTTAGGTCCATACCATTTCTGTCCTTTATTGAGCCCATCTTTGCATGAAATGGTCCCTTGGTATCTCTAATTTTCTTGAAGAGATCTCTAGTCTTTCTCATTCTATTGTTTTCCTCTATTTCTTTGCACTGATCACTGAGGAAGGCTTTCTTATCTCTCCGTGCTAAATTTGAAACTCTGCATTCAAATGAGTATATCTTTCCTTTTCTCCTTTGCTTTTCGCTTCTCTTCTTTTTATAGGTATTTACCTCCAGGTTGCTGCAAATGACGTTACCGCATTCTTTTTCATGGTTAGGTAGTATTCCATTCTATACATGCACTACATCCTCTTTATCTTCTTCCATCTGTTGCTGGACATTTAGGTCATTTCTGTGTCTTGGCTGCTGTGAATAGAGCTGCTATGCACATACAGGTGCGCGTGTCTTTTTGATTTAGAGTTTGGCCTGGATATATGCCCAGGAGTGGGACTGCTGGATCATATGAGAACTCTATTTTTAGTTTTCTGAGGAGCCTCCATACTGTTTCCATAGTGGCTCCATCAATTTACATGCCCACCAACACGTTGCTATACAGCAGAAATGAACACAGCTTTGTAAATCAACTATACTTCAATAAAATAAAATTCTTTCTGTTTTTGGTGCCGCTGGGGAGGCTTTTTCCCTCTCTGGCAGAATTAGCTTCCATTCCAGCTCCTCAGGGGGCTTTCCCAATGGCTCAGCGGATCAAGAACCCACCTGCCGATGCGGGAGACCCAGGTTCGATCCCTGGGCTGGGAAGATCCCCTGGAGAGGGGAAAGGCTACTGACATCAGTATTCTTGCCTGGAGAATCCCATGGACAGAGGAGCCTGGTGGGCTACAGGCCACGGGGACTCACAGGTTCGGGCAAGACTGAAGTGACAGGGCATAGCACACCAGCTCCCCAGCGAGCGCGTGACGGCAGCATCCTGCCGGCCGGGAGCTGCAGCTGGCGGGAGCCCGGTACAGCAGAGGCGCCCAGCAACGCTTAGCGCAGCCATAGGGCCTCCCCACACGAACTGGCAGAAATCATGCTGCGCTCAGATAAGAGGCCTCTAATTAATAAGAAGTTTAAAGAAGACCAATTTGTGCTCCACGGCACACAAATTCCAGAGGCCCGTGGCTATTTAGGGACCACACAGCCATAATGGGCCTAACTGTCCTTTATTGAAGAACGGTACTGCACAGCTAAGAGGCAGGAAAGGGGCTCTGGGAAATAGGTATCATCTGGTTCCACGTCTATTTTCTTCAGTTGCTCGTGAGCAGAGAGACTTTCCTGCCGATGAAAAGCAAAGTCTTGTTTCCCTCTGCACCAGTACTGAATCTTGGAAACAAGGTTGGAGGGCTTTGGGTCTTGTGCTTAAGTACCGGGAATCTATAGCTGACTCCTGACGGCTTTCTCAATGCTGGGACACCAGAGCGTGGCTCCATTTATATTCAATTCTCTACATCCTTGCATCTCAGGAAAAACTGTCTCATACTGATAACGAGCTCCCGAGTGAGCAGAAGCAGGAGGAGAGAAGTGGGTGGGGAGATGTGGGCTCTAATCCGGGTTCTGCGTGCGCCTCTGGACTCCTTCGTCTTAGAGTCCTGGGACTGTTGAAGCATGGCCCCGCAAACCGGGTGACTGGAAACAACAGAGAGTCCTTCTCTCCCGGTTCTGGATGGCAGAAGTCCCAGGTCAAAGGGGTCAGCAAGGTTGGGCCCTTCTGGAGGCTCGAGGTCAGCTCTGTGCCCCTCTCAGCTCTGCCAGCATCCATGGTGCTCCTTGGTCAGGGGAGATATTGCTGGGGAGGCATCGCTGCCTCTCTGTCTCTGTCGACACCTGGCCTTCTGGAGGATGTCTCTGTGCCTCTTGTCCTCTTTACTTTGTTTGACATTCTTTTTGGATGTGGATGATTTTTAAAGTGGATGATTTTTAAAGTCTTTATTGAAGTTGTTACAATAGGCAAAGTCCTAACCATTGGACTTCCAGGGAAGTTCCTCTTTTCCTCTTCTTATGAAGATGCTAAGTTGTGTTGGATAAAGGGTCTATCTATCTTAGTCCCGGATAACCTCCACTTAATCTTCCCAGGTGGTTCAGTGGTAAAGAATCCACCTACCAAGTGGGAGACCTGAGTTCGATCCCTGGAGGATCCCCGGGAGAAGGAAATGACAACCCACTCCAGTATTCTTGCCTGGAAAATCTCATGGACAGAGGAGCCTTGCAGGCTATATCTCGTGGGGTTGCAAAGAGTCAGACATGACTTAGCAACTAAACAATAACTTGCATCTTAATTACATCTGAAAAGACCCTATTTCCAAATAAAGTCACATACATGGGTACTGGGGCTTAGGACTTCAGCCTATCTTTTGGTAGGATACAGTTAAACCCACCACAGCCTCTTACCCTGGCTTCCACTGTTTGACTTATTTGCTGTGAGTTTTATGAGGCAGATCTCTGGTGCTAAGAGTGGCTCGGGCAGCTGTCCTGGTTATAACCAGCAAGCCTGTGCCCACCTATGTCATCCCCAGGGCTCCTGGAGAGTGTTCCTGGCCCCCACCCCAGTGATTTTAATCAGGGTTCTTCATTTGGTTGCAAAAACCCCAAATTGATGCCTTACAAAGCAAAAGCAGAATGTCACAATTCGTAATTGAAATTAGTAAGATCTTTTTAAAAATATCTCCCCTACAAATCCCAAATTCTCTCTCATCCCTGTCCTCTGGTCCAGCTGAGTTAGGGTACTTGTTCCCTTGGCATCTTTCTTTCCTCTGAAGTGAATTTCCTTGCAAGCACCTCCTTGCTGCATTTCTTCTGCATTCCGGTCCCTTTAATTCTGGGGCCTTGTCGCCAACACCCGTGCTGTTTCCTGTCTGACAGGCCACCGGCTTTGCTCTTATCACCGCTCCCCGGCATTGTGGCTCTGGGCTGTGTCCCTAGATACAGTGTAATTTCCCCCGCGCTGGTGGAACCTCCCACCTCCCCCACCTCCTCTGTTCGCATCGCCTTGTGTTCAGTGTGGGAACTTCACACTGGCCCCTGCTGGTGGTCAGGGTGGCAGAGGTGACCCGAGAGCCATACAAAGCCCAGTAGCCTTCCCTCTACGGTCACCTCTTTGTTGCTTTTGCAAAACTGGATCCCAGTCTGACCTTGTCAGTTTCTTCTGATGGCTGGGCTGTGTAGTTGGGAATTGCTGATCTTAATATCTTTGTTGGTCTTTCTGGAGGTGAGGCTGCTGCCAACATCCTGCCTGGAGTTGCAGAAAGAAAGGGGTCTCAGCCTCCAGGAGATAAACATATGCTTCACGTACCTGTCTTTGGTGGAGGGCCCTGCCCTCAGTGGAGCCTGGGCACCCTGTCCAGAGGCCATTCGCTTCCCTCTCTCCGGAGGGTCCACTTCCAGGCTTGGCAGGGGTGGGAAGGAGCATTTCCTCTGCTGAGAGGAGGGCTTACCTGAACCCTCACTCAGTTCTCCCTGGTTGAGCTCTATGCCACCCCTCACTCACCCCAGTTCCTAGACTTTTGGGGGACTCTGCTCCTTGGTTTTTAGAATCCTCATTGTCTGCTTAAGGCTTCTTAGCTGTCAGTCACTGTTGTTCAGTCTCTGAGTCGTGTCCTGCTCTGCGACCCCATGGACTGTAGCATGCCAGGCTTCCTGTCATTATTAGTCATCATTCTCCTTCCCAAGTTTCAGATCTTATTGCTGTTGTTTACTCTTCCATTTTTCTTACTTGTGTGCCTTTAAAAAAGAGCCCTTTGCTCTTGCATGACTTTATTGTAATATATTTAATCAGCTATTGTCTTGGATAGTCATATTGTTTCCATTTTCTGTTCTTATAAAGAAGCTGCATCGAACAGCCTTATACATATCTACTTATACAACACTTATTCTTATAAATTCTTGTGAAAGAAATTGGTGGATACATACGCATATACCAACACATATATTAACTATATATGACACATATATATCGAGGCTTGTGATCATATATAAACTCATATATATCGTATTAACATATCTATACTCATACTCATAGTATATAGTCGTGAACTCATATGTGGATGTATGTTTATATATACTCATGCATATGAGTTTATCATGCTAAGTATAATATACTGCCAACCTAAGTTTGGTATTATCACATATGCTTTTTATTTAAAAAAATGTTTATTTATTTATTTGGCTGTGTTGGGTCTTAGTTGCAGCATGTGGCCTCTTCAGTCTTCATTGAAGCACATGAGATCCTTAGTTGGAGTGTGCAAACTCTTAGTTGGGGCATGTGGGATCTAGTTCCCTGACCAGGGATCGAACCCAGGCCCCCTGCATTGGGGAGTGTGGAGTCTTAGCCACTGGACCACCAGGGAAGTCCCTTCATTGAGGTGTATATATATATATATATATATATATATATATATACATACACACACACACACATATACATATACGCACATATATATACACACACGTACATATACACGTGTATATATATATATATATACACACACACAGACAAACACACACATATATATATTTATTTTTTATTGAAGCATAGTCAACTGACAATGTTGTGTTAGTTTCAGGTGTACATCAAAGTGATTCAGTTATATATATATATATGTATATATTCATTCATTTTTAGATTCTTTTCAATTGTGGGTTTATAAGATATTGAATACAGTTCCCTGTGCTATCCAGGAGTTTCTTGTTTATCTACTTTATGTAGAGCAGTGTGTGTCTGTTAATCGCTCATTCCTAATTTGTTCCTCCCCCTATCTTTCCCCTTTGGTAACTGTCAGTCATATATGCTCTTCCCTCATTACTTTTAGGGTTTGGGGGTCAAGCTGTTTGAGTTCAAGTGTCCTCTCTCCCAGCCCTGGTCTGTGTAACATGACCCGGCCTCTCTGTGCCCCCGTGTACTCCCTGTGAAGGGGGATGACCGAGTGTCTCCTCGCTGAGGCAGGAGTGAACACTCAGGTCCATACTGAGCAACCTGCAGGGTTCTGGCTCAGCGCCCTGCGCCCAGCCCTCACGGAGGGTCAGCAGGGCTTGCTCTCAGGGTCAATAGTGGCGTTGCCCTCCCACCTGACCTCTGAGTCACGATAAACTGAGACAAGACAATCAGCAGGTAGAGACCTGGATGGCACCTTCATCACTGACAAGGCCGGGTTCAGGAATGGCCGGCTTGCTCCCTGCCTGCAGAGAGAGAGTGAGTCGTGTCCAGCTGACAGGCCTCGCCCTGTTCTGCCTTGAGCTGGGCTGGTGGAGGGAAGTGGAGACAGACTCTCTGGGTGGAGAAGACATCCCATGAGTTGCCTCAAGGCAGCACCTGGTATTGGGGGCTGGCAGGTTGCCTGCCAGCCTTGCTCTCCTGCTGGGGGTGGGGCGGGGTGGGGCAGGAGGTCTGGAGGGTTCTGGGAGAGCCCCTTCTCTGGAAAACCAGAGAGATTCCCCCCAGCCAACTGTCCTCTGCAATGGGCAAATGGGCAATGGAGGGCAAGCCCCGTCTCCGGGAAGGGGGGACCAGCAATCCATCAGGGCAGGTCTGTTCCCCCCACACCAGGCACTGGTCTTTTGTGGGTTCTCTTTAGGAACTTTAGGAGGGCTTCCCTGGCGGATCAGATGCTAACGACTCTGCCTGCAGTGCAGGAGTGGGGAAGACCCCCTGCAGAAGGGAATGGCAACCCACTGCAGTATTCTTGCCTGGAGAATTCCATGGACAGAGGAGGCTGGTGGGCTATAGTCCCTGGGGTTGTGAAAAGCTGAACATGACTGAGTGACTGACACACACTTAGGAACTTAACAGTACAGCCTCCGCCTCCGAATAGCTCAGAAGTCAGCTGAGTTCAGTCAACTCCAGGTCACTTTTCCCTCAAGGTCATGTGCTCAGTTAGATCTAGCCCTGTGTTTGACATTCCTATCAGAGCTCCTGCAGTGTGATCAAATGACATCCTCAAGCTAGTCCAAAAATTAAATAAATCACCTCCAATTTGAACATAAACCCTCTCTTCATTAAGAAGTCCCTGGGGATAACATAAAACCAGATGATTAAGTCCCCTTGCAAGCCAAACTTCAAAGAAGTGGAAGTCCCATGAAATCAAAGTTGGAATTAAACTTTTTGTCCTTGTGAATTAAAAGTCAAAGAACTGAAAGACCAAAAGTCATGCTCCTGACTTCTAATTCCTCTCGGTTCTGCCAGGGACATTCTTGCCAGGATGATGGGCAGACCTCCAGATGGGCGGCTGGGGTGAGTCTCTTCCTTTGGAAAGGCAGGGGTTGCCAACTTGACCATGCAGGGTGGTCAACTGGTGCATTTGTTTCCAGGGGCTGCTGTAACCTAGTGCCACAAACTGAGGGGCTTAAGAGAGCAGACATTTATTTTCTCACAGCTTGGGAGGTTAGAAGTTCAAAACCAAGATGCTGTCAGGGTCTGTTCCTTCCGGAGGCTCTGAGAAAGAAACCATCCCCTGCCTTTGCCGGGTTCTGGGAGTTGCTAGAACTCCTTGTCGTTCTGTGGCTGTGGGCCCGTTCCTCCAGCCTCTGCCTCTGCCTTCACACCAACTTTTCTGCGCTTCTCTGCGTCCCTTTCTGTCTCTTGTGCAGGACACTCTCATTGGATGTACCAGCCCCAATGTGAAACACTCCACACAGTCGGTGTGCTCCCACCTTGATTGTAAACTCATTACATCTGCAAAGACCATATTTCCAAGTGAGGTTGCATTCTGAGGTTCTGGATACACCTGCAGATTGCATACAACTCCCAGCACCCAGGCCGCATCCCACACCTGTTAACTCAGGGGCTCTGGGCTGGGACCAGGTGCCACGTCCTTTTCAAGACTTCTGACCTGATTCTGATGTGCAGCCACTGTTGAGAAGCTCACTTAGGTCTCGGCAGGCCAAGGGAGTCTTTTTTTAAAGAGACCAGGTGTTACAAGGGCTGGAATAAAAGTGCACCCATGTCATACCTGCCACCCTAGCGAGGCAGACCAGTGCTCGGCTTTGCAGGGAGCCCGGGGCACTTGAACAGTGGGGATGGAGAGAGCCTTGCTCCCTGCCCCACCCCACCCCACGGGCTGCCTGTCAGTCTATGGCTCAAGTCCTTGACCTCCAAGTTACAGTCAACTGAAAGAAATCTGCCATTGAGACATTATGTATTTTTGAATTTGAAGTATATTTAATTTACAGTGCTGTGCTAGTTTCTGGCATACAGCAAGTGATTCAGTTATAAGAGAAAATGAAAGTGTTAGTCGCTCAGTTGTCTCTGACTCTTTGTGACCCAGTGGATTGCAGCCCATCAGGCTCCTATGTCCATGGGAATCTCTGGGCAAGCATACTGGAGTGGGCAGCCATTCCCTTCTCCAGGGGATCTTCCAGGCCCGGGGACTGAACCTGAGTCTCCTGCTTTGCAGGCGGATTCTTTACCATCTGAGCCACCAGGAAATACGCATATATATAATTTGTAGGCTTTCTGATGATGGCCGTTCTGACCGGTGTGAGGTGGTACCTCCTTGTGGTTTTAATCTGCATTTGTTTAATGATTCTCGATGTTGGACATTGTTTCATAAGTCTGTTGGCCATCTGTAGGCATGGAGACATTATTACGGTATGTGTTCATCTCATCTGGGGAGAACCCACCTGTTCGCATGGGACACGGCCGCCTTCTTGCAGACACTTCGCCATCTGTAGCCTAAGGCCCATTCCGGGGCTTGTTTGCAGTCTCTTCCCCCCTCTGCATAAGGAGACCTCTGGTCTGCATGCCTTGGTACTTTGAGCACTTGCTCTGTTTCTCTGCTCAGAAGGTTCCCTTTGGGGGTCCGCCCTCCAGTGCTTGGTGGCCTGAGTTTCCCTCTGTTCTCCTCTTGAGGCCCTCCTGAGCTTCCGGCAGTTGAAACTACCTTCCGAATGGCCCCGTCTCCTTGTCCCATACACATTGGGTTTGAACCCTGGGCCCAACCTGACCGCCTTCTCTCCTTCTAGTTGCTTGTGGCTTTGGTTCTAACATATTCCTCCATCCTCTGCCTTGTCAGCTGCTGAATGAGCAAAAGGAAATAAAAAGAGTCTAGGTCTGTGACAGCCACCCACTGTTGAGAGTTCTCATCTCCTTACGACTCTGTTCCCGACTGGGTCATTCCACTGGGGGACAGGCTCCCAGAGGGCGAGCATTTCAGCCAGGCTGGACCTGATCTCATTTCTGTCCTCCTGGCTCGGGGCATCTTGGCTGTACCTTCTCGTAGAGCCCTTGTTTCTGAGCTTGTCCTCACAGGGCGGGATGTCCTGGTTCCACAGTGACAGTGTCCCCTTGAAAAGCACCTAAGGAGGCTGCTTGGAGTGTTTCACACTGCTCAGAGTGAGCGTCTCTCGAATCCGTTCAGACTTTCTGTAGCCACTTGGAATATCCACCCGGCGCCAGTGGTGGTTCTCAGTTGCTCTCATCACAGACTCTGATGCTGAGCACCTTCTCCCCCACAAGGTGGTCCTCCCGGCGGATGAGGGCAAAGATGCCAGATTTCATCGATTCCACTCTTTCTGACCTGTTAACAACCAAGATCACGTTGACAACATGCCCCCTATTCCCATTAGACCTGAGGGTACCTCTCCTACCCTGTTTGTCTTTCCTGGCCCCGAGATCTCAGTTATTCCTTCAGTACTGTTTTGCCTGTTTTGCTAAAATCCCACTCGTTCTCCTAGCTCTTAATTTCTCCCCAGTTGAATGCTCCCAGTCTGCCTTATTTTATTGTTACTTTTCCTTTCCTGACTATAAGCCTAAACCATTTTTATTTGTTTGATTCATGTCACTCTGATTTCTCCTCGATCTTCTGAGCAAATAAGATTCTTAGAGGCACCAGCCTTTCTAGCTTTCAGATTTGCAGCAATTTCACTGAGTTGGTTTTCTGCCTTCACACAAAATGACAGCCGTTTGTTTCAGAAGAGATCCTGGTTCTTTTTATTTGTTACTGAAAATCCAACACCTCCCGAAGGTGACTCGGTTTGGTTCTCTGTATTCAAAAGCCAGAGTCAGAGCTTGCATAATGAAGGCGCCTAGAGCCAGCTCGCGACCCAGCGGGGAACCCTTGATTCGAGTCTAGTCCCTCCAGTGTTTCCTTTGGTTGTGCAGAAGGAAATCAGCAGCCAGTCAAGCTAACGCTCTCTGCCTCCCCAGGCTCGGCACCCACGTTCTGGAGCTACAACTAACTCTGCGACAAACGCAGAACTCAGTTGCCTTACAGTTTAAAAGCAGACCCTGTTCTACCCACCAAGGTCAAGGTCAACGAGGGTCTCCTCCAGCCTCAGCCTCACCTGGTGTACTGGTATGTATATTTAAATGTCAGCTGTGTCTGCATAGCTCAAGGTCAAGCTGTAGCAGCTGGCATGACCACCACCCACGTAAGCTGTATTTGGCTAAAGCATCTGCTTGGTTCCCAGAGGCACACGTCTTTGCAAAGGCTTGGGCTGTGTCCTCCGTTCACTGCCTGGGTTTGCTAAGGCTGTCACAGACAGGGAGCATCTGCTAAGTGTCCGTAGCCTGGACTGGGTCAAGGTCAGAGGCTGTTGCTCTTCCTTTTGAAAAGCAAAACTGCCCAAAGCTGCAGTGACTCAGCAAGGTCAAATCTCATTTTCCTTATCATTGTTCAGTCACTCAGTCGTCTCTGACTCTTTGGGAGCCCTTGGGCTGCAGCACACCAGCCTTCCCTGTCCTTCACCATCTCTTACAGTTTGCACAAACTCATGTCTTTTGAGTCAATGATGCCATCCAACCATCTCATCCTCTGTCACCCCTTTCTCCTCCTGCCCTCAATCTTTCCCAACATCAGGGTCTTAGGCTTAAATCTGCTTGAAATTGTCAGTATCCACAATCTTTGAGTTCTGTCTTACCTAAAGCTTCAGTTATCCTGTCTTGCAAACCTCGTGTGTGATTCTGGGCTGGGAAGGCTGGGGGCTGGGAGGAACAGACCAGAAAGTCTACTCTCTGATGGCTGGAGGAGGATGGGCAGGCTGAGCAAGCCTGTTCTCTTTCCCTGACTTTCCAGTCAGGTCAGGGACCCCAGTTCCCTAGAGAAAAGTAAGAGAGAGGACAAGCAATCTGAGTGTTTAGGGAAGAATTCCTCTCATGGAAACCAGTGTAAATGCTATTAATAGCATTATTCTATTATTAAGGAGGAGGAGCTGCCTGCCTTTGGAAATATTAGCACTGTTGGGAGGTTATCACTGATAACTCTTAGGTTAGCTTGCATAATACAGTAGGCATCACATCACATGACCGTGTAAACCTTGGGATTTCAATTGCCCTGTGCCTGTGTGCTCACATGCTTCAGTCCTGTCCAACTCTTTGTACTGTATGAACTGTAGCCCATCGGGATCCTCTGTCCATGGGATTCTCCAGGCAAGAATACTGGACTGGGTTGCCATTTCCTCCTCCAGGGGAGCTTGCTGACCCAGGGATCAAACCCACGGCTTCTGCATCCACTGCATTGCAGGCAGATTCTTTACTGCTGATTCACGGGGGAAGCCCCTTCAATCACCCTATTGAAATGTTAACTCAAATTACAGGTGACTCTTCCACCTGAAATGCAATTAGTTGCCATGGACTGGCACAGCTCCAAAGTCAATAAAGTGTAATTTTAGAAACAAAATTCTGCATAATACATGCATCTTAATTTATCTGAATCCTGGCCAGTCATAACATTTGGAGAACTAGCGATTGTAATTTGATCACTTTCTCTTTTGTGTCCTTGGCTTTGTGATCAAAACACAGGACAAAGGTGATCTATTTTAAGCTGCGGCATTAGAGGAGAGGCTTAAATGATGTGGACCCCTGAGGGATGTCCATGAGACCCCAGGGCTGTAGGATGGACTGGAGGTTTCTGGAGTCTGGGTTTTACTGTCATTTCCATGTCACTGGTAGTCTTGCCCCTGTACTCACAGAAAAGGCCAGAATGATCCCTGTGGTGCTGAACTGGGATCAGAGGTGTTAGTATAAACTCATGATTTGATAGAGACAGAGAAATGTGGTTGTGTGTCTAAGATGGGTTACTATGCATCCACACATGCATATATGTCTTAGCTCTGTCTCTGAGAGAGCCTGGAAGCAATGATACCCCAGTAACAATAAGCATGACTGCTTCCCAGATCCTGATCTTTAAACAGCATTCTCCAAAAAATGGAATCAGGAGAAAGCGGTTCATCCCAGTGCTGGGGCAGGGAAAATGCAAGACGAAGCTTGTGGTGCCAAAATAAGATAATGCCCGAGAAGAGATGGCAGCTTATCAAAGCAATATGAGAGTCAATGTGAGGGAAGCCCACGTGGCCAAATGTTTGGTCAACAGGACAGATGATGGTGGTGTTGAATTTTAACATATAGCACAAAGTTAAAAGCCATCATGAGTTCATACTGGTATAAATAATTGAATAATGAAGTAAATAAATAGAGAAGAGACAGCTCTTCCTTAGAACAGAATATCAGTTGCTAAGTAGAGACAAAAAGAGGGAAATAGAGAATAATCATTAAGCAAACATCTCAGTGTTAACTGTTGCAGTCAAGATCCTTCAATGCTGAAATTAATGTGAGAAAGTTTGAGAAGTAGGGTTTGCATAGTCTCCAAGTATCTCCCTCAACATTCTTAACCACTACGGAGAAGAGAAAGAGTGACTTCACAATAGAGAAACCAGCCAACAGTAACTTAACCAAATGATCCAGGTAAATGTCACAGCTAACAATACATCTTGGCATCATGAACCCCTTGATAAGATGCACTAAAAGGATATGATGTCATTTAGCCTCTTTTTGCTCCAGTCATGAATAAATGTTGGCCAAACCTTTACTGAGGAACGTCTTACAAAATAACCAATCAATATTCTCCCAAAGTGTCCAGGTCATGTAAGACAGAAAAAGACTATGGATCCATGATAGACTGGAGGAGACTAGTGTGACCCAACAGTGAAATGCAATATGGGATCCTGGAAAGGACCTGGGAACAGAAAAAAGACATGACAGGAAAAAGCTCAGACTCAAACAAGGTCGCAGTTTAGTTAATAATTTCACAGCAGTATTAATTTCCAGTTCTTGATTAAACTATGGGTGTGTTAACAGGAGCTGGAAGCAGGGTATGCTACTTCTACAGCTGTTTTTGTGTCTAAATTTAATTGTGGTGCTGAAGAAGACTCTTGAGGGTCCCTTGGACAGGAAGGAGATCAAACCAGTCAATCCTAAAGGAAATCAACCCTGAATATTTATTGGAAGCACTGATGCTGAAGCTGAAGCTCCAATATCTTCGGCCACCTGATATGAAGAGCCGACTAATCAGAAAAGACCCCAGTGCTGGGAAAGATTGAGGGCAGGAGGAGAAGGGGATGACAGATGATGAGATGGTTGGATGGCATCACTGACTCAGTGGACTTGAATTTGACCTAACTCCGGGACATAATGATGGACAGGGAAGCCTGGCGTGCTGCAGTCCATGGGGTTGCAAAAAATCAGACATGATTTGGTGACTGAACAACAGGAACAACAACAACTGTTTTTGTGTCTAAAATTAATTCAAAATATGGAGTTTAAAGAGAGGGGCAGATCGAGGTTTTGTGGGGCCTGAAACTTGTACAATTTTGGAGGGCCTCATTAAGAAAAATACAAAATGATGAATATAAAATTAGGCACAAAATGAATATTTATAAAGAGTAAAGAAAGTGCAGTAGAGTTTTTGATACACATAATTCGGTAATTGAGTTGCTCTCATATGACAAACACTGATGTATAGAAAAATATTGTTTTTGATAAGAACCTTGTTTGCTTGGTCCATGTTGCTGCTAGGTGACAATTTCACATGCTGTTTCATCTAGAACCATCAGACTTTGTAAGGACAAGAGATGTGAGCTATGGGGACACATGGTCGAAAAGTTCAGTTCAGTTCGGTTTAGTTCAGTCGCTCAGTCGTGTCCGACTCTTTGAGACCCCATGAACTGCAGCACGCCAGGCTTCCCTGTCCATCACCAACTCCCGGAGTATGCTCAAACTCATGTCCAACGAGTCAGTGATGCCATCCAACCATCCCATCCTTTGTCGTCCCCTTCTTCTCCTGCCCTCAATCTTTCCCAGCATCAGGGTCTTTTCCAATGAGTCAGCTCTTCACATCAGGCGACCAAAGTATTGGAGTTTCGGCTTCAGCATCACTCCTTCCAATGAATATTAAGGACTGATTTCCTTTAGGATGGACTAAAAGTTGGGGTGGGTAAAACACACATCTTTATACACAGATGTGCCTACTGTTTGCATTAGTGCTGCGGGTCTGTACAACTTTCATAGAAATTCTGTTGACACAACACCCTTGGATAAAGAGAACAATATGGTCCATCTGTAATTGTATGTGTGGCATTGTAGGAATACTCCTGATGGGAAAGAGTTTCTACTTTAGCTGGACGTCCACGAGAACCAAATCCTCAGCTTATAATATCAATGTGTAATGATTGGAAGGTTTTCATAGGCTAGCTATTGGCTTCTTCCTTTAAACTTATTTTCACTCCTCTGTGCATATATCTGGGATCTGGGCACTCAAGGATACCTTCATGTCACCAAGTGGCCAAGGTCGGGGGAGAATGGATGTATGTATCTGTATGGCTGGTCACTTTGCTGAGCCCCTGAAACCATCACAGCATTGTTAATTGGCTGTACTCCTATATAAAATAAAAAGTAACAAACACACACACACACCATGGAGTCCTGGAACAGGTGATTGGGTTATTCCTGGCATCCATCCCTCTGCTGAGATGGCTAGAAATACTGTAAACTAGAAAAATATATCCAGTTAGCCCCCAGTGAATTCCAGTGCTGTGGATGTGAGAAGCTGACTGAGGGGAATAAGAGTGGAGAGAGATTGTAACCAACTGCCATTAAAACATCTTATTTTTGCAGTTTTCAAAAACATGTATGACTATGTCAGTGCATTACTCAGCCCTTCCTAGGATCTTGGAAGGGACCTTGCAAGCCAATGACCCCAAAGCATGGAGTTCACTGGCTTCACCCTGAGTCAGCCTCAGTTGTCCCCATCAGGGGAAAACTGACCTTTCCTGAAGCTTACCTTTCTCCCACTTTCTGTTCTTGGTTTGCAAACAAGTACCTTGCAGACATTTGGCCAACAAGCCTGTCCTGTCTGTTTCCCATGTCCCTCTTTCCTAGTCCCACATTATGGGGCTGCCTTTGTCTCTATGGCTTCCTTTGTTCTCTTTAAGATGCCACAAGGACTTCCCTGGCAGTCCAGTGATTAAGACCCTGCACTTCCAGTGCAGGGGCCATGGGTTTGATCCCTGGTTGGGGAACTAAAATCCCACATGCCATGTGGTGCAGCCAAAACAAAACAAAACAAAAAACTACAAAAAAAATGCCATGAACAAGAATCCTTTCCTGGAGGAAGCTAGAGACATGGGGAAGATGAGCGTGATCCTGTGCTATAATTTCTTGTCTCTATTTCATGCTGATAGTTGGGTTTCTTCCATGTGAAAGTGAAAGTCGCTCAGTCGTGTCTGACTCTTGTGACCCCCTGGACTATACAGTCTATGGAATTCTCCAGGCCAGAATACTGAATCCCTTCTCCAGGGGACCTTCCCAACCGAGGGATCGAACCCAGGTCTTCCGCATGGCAGGCGGATTCTTTACCAGCTGAGCCACCAGGGAAGCCCTTCTACCATAACCATCATCTATTAATGGCGACTAGATTGTACCAGTGCTAGGCGATTCCTGTGCTTTATCCCCACGAGACTCCATGACTCCTTGAGATGGGAAAGAGTGGTACTCTTAATTATTCAACCGTAGTAGGACTTGAGCGAAGATGACCAAAAGCAGATATGGCCACAGCGATAAAGGGAAGTATCAGAGGTGTAAAGCCTTTAATTAAGGGAGAACTGGGGGAGGATCCTGGACAAATGGAGAGGTTCAGGCAAAGAGATGAAGACAGTGGCTATACACCAGCTGAAACAGGACTGTTTCAGCCTGTTTATGGCCTTCCGGTGCTAACAGCTGAACACCAACCATGGAGATAGGAAATGATGTCTTTATTTGGCCAAGGTGAGAAAGAGGTTGAGAAATGTTGAGTAACGTGCGCAAGTTCACACAGTGGTAGCTTGTGAAGGCAGGAGTCCATACCTGTCTCAATCATTAGCTTCAGAAGCCTCTAAATTGAAGAGTCTCCAGCCTCTGGCCATTGTTGTTTATTCTGCCCATTGTTGGTGCTGTGTGCTGTGTTCACAGTCACTTCAGTCGTGTCCGACTCTTTACGACCCCGTGGACTGTGGCCCACCAGGCTCCTCTGTCCATGGGATTCTCCAGGCAAGAATACTGGAGTGGATTGCCCTGCCCTTCTCCAGGATATCTTACTGACCCAGGGATCAAATCCACATTTGTTATGTCTTCTGCATTGGCAGGTGGGTTCTTTACCACTAATGCCACGTGCGAAGCATCCTTTTGGTGCTGTTCATGGACCTAAGTGCAGCTGGAATGGTCAGTCCACACCTTAAAGGAGCTGAAAGATGGTGAGAGCCTCCCACTGGGAACCATATGTGTCCAGGAGCCAGCTCACAGCTCCTGGGAGGGCCTTTCTCACCAGAGGGATGAGACCCACAACTGCTCAACCTCTGGGTCACTGAAGCTCAAACTGGATTTTGCAAAATTGTTAACAACAACAACAACAAAATCACACACTGTAGATATGCCAAGAACAGCCTGACAGAATTAGCAAAGGACACTCTCACATGTGCTGCCACTTAGTATGAGGATGTCTTCCCCCAAAGTCTCATCAATACTGTTGATCTTCCAACTGTTCAGTCTGTGTCAGGAAGACAAGTGGGAGATGGAACTGCAATGCTGGCTTTTTTTCCCCCCTTTATTGTTGTTTTGACTCATTTGTTTGTGAGTGAGATTGAACACTTTTAGAGTAAATGTTTAGGAGGGCAATTTGTTTATCAAAACTCTAAATGTCTGTACTCTTTTACACATTAATTTTACTTGCAAAAATGTACTTTTTATTCTTGCAAAGGCTCATAACAATAATATTCAATAGTCACTGAGTCTTTATAATATGCCAGGCACTGTTCTAAATGCTTTCCATTATTACCTCTTTTCATCTTTATGACAACCTTTTGGGAAGTAGAATTTTTATTCACATTATACAAATGAAAATATTGAGATAGAGAGACATGAATGATCCTGCCTACATGACACAAAGCTAATTTATCTCAGCTCTGTATGTAATCATAACATCTAGAGATAATTCATATTGATATCAATTAGGGAACTGGCTAAACAAATTTTAGAACAGTCATTCAATGGAATACTGAACAGCTGGTTGGAAGAGTATCCTAGATGCTTACTTATTTGCTGAGAGGGAGAGAAGTCTAAGATCTAAGTCTATATCTGCCTATCAGCTATCTATCTATCTATCTCTATCATCTATCGTAAAAAATCAAGTGGCAAAATAGTAGTAGCCCATTTAGATGGAAAAAGCTATGTATTACAAATGCATTAATGTATGGGTCTGCTTCTCTTTGTATAGACATCATCTAGAAGTATATATTAGAAACTTATACAAGATAGATAACTTACTTATTATTAGTGGGTTGGCCATGAAGTTCATTGGGCCATAATATCATATGAAAAATCTGAACAAACCTTTTGGCCAACTCAGTACTTATGGAGCATAAGTGTTGGGAGGGAGGGTGATTTTATATGTTTCAATTGTTTGATTTTTTAAAAAATGAGTGTGCATTAGTTTAGAAATTAAAAAAACAACAAAACTATGTTTTAAATGGATATAATGGGCTTTCTCTCATAGTGCTGTTTAAAGAATAAAATAGGATGATGATGAAACAGCCTAGCTGTGTCAACTTAAAGGTCTATCTCCATGAGCACTAATTCTGAATCTAATCCGATGCCTGGCACAGGGCACACAGGACGTCATTTTTTTGTTTTTTAGGAGATGCTTAAAATTTCGCTTATTATACTTACTTGTGGCAAGAGAAAACATTGCATTTTTAACACCAACACCCACCAATGTCTTTCAAGTCCTAATAGAGCTACAGTCGTGGCTGTGAATCCTCTTAACAGAGAAGAGCTTCAGCCACTTATAAGCCAGCAGGAAGCCTCCCAACCCCTGTCTCAGAGGAGGGTGGTGCACTTTGTGCTGCCAATGTCTGCCGGGAGATGGCTGTTCTCCTCACTCTCCCCCATGGCACTAAGATACTGCAACTTTTTCATACCCTTGCAGGACGTCATTCTTGACCAAAGAGTGGGACTCAGGGGCCAGCCTGGAATGAAGGGCTCAGGGCTGTGCTTTGAGGAAGGACCCCTGATTGCTTGACACCTAAGCTGCTGTTTAATGAAAATAACATGAGGAAAGTAGCATCTGGCTGGTCTAGGTCAGGCTTGTTACAAGGGTAAGCACGTGACAGAGGAAATAGCCACGGGATTTGGCCCTGAGAGCTGGGTTGGCATCTTAGCTCTCTGCGCCTCGCAGGTGTCAGCCTGTGGAGGTTGTGGGAGCCTCGGGTTCCCGTGACCATCAATTAGATAAAGAGTCAAGGGAAAGGCTTTTGTCAATGATAAAACAGAACTCTTCCATTTTGTTTGATGTATGTAAAAGTAGCATATGAAACCATTCAACCATCAAATGTTACAGTCACCAGAAACAAAACAAAAATTAACTCACAGGGAGCCCACAGAAATGTATTCAGTTCAATCCTTTAATGAGACTTCTTATTCTTTTCAGAAAAGGCATAACAGTGGGGGAGGCCCAGGCTCTGTTTATGCTCTAGGAAGGTGGGAATAGCTGTGCTCCCCCCAACAAGAAAGACCAACAACCGGCCCGACGTCTAGGGAGTGACTCTGGATCCCGGGAATGGCTGGGGATGGAGCACCTGTTTTGGTCCCAGCCAGGAGAGGATGGGCCGAGACACGGCAGGTGGGACCATCTCAGCCCAGAGCCATACCTCATTGTCACAGACTCAACGTGGGCCCTTCTGAGAGCGTGGAGTCCTGGGAGCGGGGGACTCCAGAGGAGTCTCCCCGCTGTACGTGGTTCTTCTCCACAGACCTGGCTGCCGGGAAAGATGGGACAGGGCGGGAGAGAGGAGAAATTTCTGCAGGTATGGGCTGGGCGAGGGCAGCTCTGCCAGGACCCTCTCACCTGGGAGGCAAGAGCCCAAGCCATCTGGGGCAGCAAACCCTGTTGCCCCTGCCCAGGGCTCAGATCCACAGCCATTGTGTTGCAGGAGGAAAGAAACCATCCTGAACCTAGAACATAAGAAATCTTCTCCAGGGGGAGACAGAGAGGAAGAGAGGACCAGGACCCAGGGAGCCAGGCCTGCCTGAGGGACTGAGGATGAACCAGGACACCAGAGGTCAGTGCTTGCTCTCCCAGGCTCAAAAACATGGTGAACGAAGAGCAGGCTCTCCGAGGGGGTCGGGGAGGGGTGGGGATGGGTAGGGCTGGAAAGAGAAGACATTGTCCAATTTTTTAAAAAAATATACAGTTTAGTGCTACATTTATATCTGCCTGTTTAAATTCTGTCAACTTTCTAGTGTGGCAAGTCATGTTTTACTTTCAGTTAAGCATTAGTAAGGGCTTCCCAGGTGCACCAATCTGCCAAGGCTGGAGACGCAAGAGATGCAGGTTCGATCCCTGGGTCAGGAAGAGCCCCTGGAGGAGGGCATGGTAACCCACTCTGGTATTCTTGCCTGGGGAATTCCTTGGACAGAGGAGCCTGGCGGGCTACAGTCCATGAGGTTGCACAGAGTCAGACACGACAGAAGCAACTTAGCCCGCACACAGGCAAGCATCGATAACAGAGTGTCTGGTTACACCAGGAAATAATTCTGTACTTGAGTTTTGTACTCAGCACAGGTGGGCTGTTCCTCATTTGTTATGTGCCCCAAATGCAGCTTCATTTTCAAGATACCTTGATGCAAAATACAGCGCTTCACCACTAGGCGCAAACACAAACAAACAAAAACCTCAGTGTTGGCAGAAAAAGCCTAATGTTGAGAGTAGAACAGGAACCCAGAAGAACACTCCGGTGCCCCAGGGTTTGGGGTCTGAGAGGAGGGTGGAGGAAGGCCACCTGGGTCTTTGCTTACCTGGCCCAGCTCTGGTCCAGCCCAGGTTGCCGTGTGCATCCACCTGCTGGCTCTCCTGGGCACAGATGAGTGCTAGGTACTGACTGCAGGCCCCTCCGCGGCTCAGTTCTCCAGCCCCCAGCTTGACCTCCTGCACCCTTGATTCGGCCCTTGATCACGTACCTCACAGCCACCTCTGTGGGGGCCTCCTCTCCACTCAGGCAGTTCTCTCCACCAAGGCCCTTGCTGCCAGACAAGATGAACAGAAATTATTGAACTGAACTTTTAACTAGTTTTAGAATATTATCCTATTCTTGCAGAAAGGTTTGTGCCTCCCAGTTTTTGATAAAACTGATTTTGTTTTCTCCCTAAATACAAAAGCGATCTATGAACACTGAAATGTACAAAGTGTGGAGAGAAGGGGAAGTTTCAGAACCAAACTTCTCAGCCTAACGGCTCACATCTAGTGATTGGGCTTCCGTCTGCCTTTCTCGCTTTCTGCCGCCCCCTCTATAACCAGCCAGGATTGCCCTCTGTGTCAGACGCACCTCTGTGTCTGTTGCTGATGATAACCCCTGCCCCCCATCAAAGGGCTTTAAGCTTTTTTTTAAAAAAGTTTATATATAGTTTAAACATGCATAGTTACTTTACAATGTTGTGCTGGTTTCTACTGTACAGCAAAGTGAATCACTATATGTATACATATACTGCCTCTTTTTTTGGATTTCCTTCCTATTCAGGTCACCGCAGAGCATTTGTGCTATACAGTAGGTTCTCATGAGTTGTCAACTTGATCGTGTTCAGCTGTTAACTTGTGTCTGACTCTTTGTGACCCCATGAACGGCAGCACGCCCGGCTCCTCCATCCTTCACTGTCTACTGGAGTTTCCTCACATTCATGTCTCTGTAACTACTTTATCAGGTCCGTGTGTCATTTTATACAGAGTATCAACAGTGCACGTGTGCTCAGCCGCTCAGTCATGTCCTACTCTTTGTGGCCCCATGGACTGCCCACCAAGCTCCTCTGTCCATGGGATTTCCCAGGCAAGAATACTGGAGTGGATTGCCATTTCCTTCTTCAGGCAATTTCCCGTCCCAGGGATTGAGCCCATATGTCCTGCGTTGGCAGGTGGATTCTTTACCACTAGCGCCATCATAGGTATATATGTCAGTAAGAGGGCTTTAAACTTGCCGCAAAACACAGCAAGCATTTCACTTTCTCTAACCTCTGTTGTCTGTCTCCCTCTACCAATTTATGCTTATGTGACTTGAATGCACTATCTTGACGAGAGCTTTCGATAAAAAAAGCTCAGCCAAGCATCCTTTCCCCAACAGATGCAGCAGGCTTTGATATTTTCCAAACCCCTCTGGGAAGAAGCAGGATGGTGGTGCCAGAATCATGCCACATGCTGGAAGTGAAACAGATTTCTGCAAACAAACTTTCTTCAGGGAAATTCGACCAGGTGTCCAATGGCATTGAACCTTAGTTCCTCTCTCCCTTTGTTAATGCTAAGTTGGAAGGAAAAAGACCTTTGCTAGGATCTCTTCCTCCTCGTCGTTATGGGCTTGGCCACCTCTGCCAGGGTGGGGGTTGCCCAATATATGAAAAGTGACTCTAGTGGGCTCTGAAGACTGGCACAGATGGGTTTGAAGCACTTTCCACGCCACTGGGCACGAACATTATTCTTCATCTCAGCTGAAAACAAGTGTGAGAAAGAGATTTCCCAACATGTAAGGCAGACTTCCCAGGTGGTTCAGCAGTAAAGAACCCCCCTGCCAATGAAGGAGACTCAGGAGACGTGGGTTCCATCCCTGGGTCAGGAAGATCCCCTGCAGGAGGAAATGGCAACCTACTCCAGTATTCTTGCCTGGAAAATTCCATGGAGAAAGGAGGCTGGTGGGCTACAGCCCATGGGGCCGTGAAGAGTTGGACACGGCTGAGCTCACATGCATTATATTATCTTAAGATGAGCTATACCCTCAATGGAGACAAGTTTCTTTCTAACTCATGCCTGCTTGTGCCTGCGGAGGGGGGTGGTCAGGCTTCCTGTCCTCTCTTCATTTCCCCCTTACCTTGAAACCTACAGGTTTTTTAAAAGTTTGCTGCTATTATTATTTAAATAATACTGGATCCTTCCTGACCACTTAACAGTGGCCATGACCGTGACATGACCAGCTCTTCCTAATCTTATTGTTTTTCTTTACTTGTACACTTCAGTTTTTTTGCAAACAGAAAAGTTAGCATAGTTATCTGAGTGATCGGGCTACCAGGGAGTAGGTGTCTGTGCTGATTTCTAACCTATGAGTTGAAATGACCTTTCCCAAACATTCTTCTATGGAACACTGGCAGGTATGCGTGGCTATTCCATGGGTAGAGCACCCTGTGATTTAAAACAATTGGTAAAAGGATTTATGAATGTGGGTGATTCATGTAGAATGAATATTAGCATTTTAAAGGCTTGTGTAAGTGCTGACATAAAGAAGTCTGTTTAAAACTGCTAAACCTAGAGTTTTTTTGAAGGTTATTTGACTCCATAAAATTTTTCTTAAAGAATTTTCACTCAACTTGAAAAATTCTGAATTGTATTGAATAAATAAAAATTGTATATATATATGTACACACACACACATATATATATATTTCTTTTAACTGGACCTATTGCTTCACAAGCAGTATAAACGTAGGTTTGGGTTGTGACTGCAAGAAGAAATTCTGCGCTCCCAGTCAAACTCTTCCAAATGGTGTCTTCCTTCTTCCAATGTGCCATTTGTCCTTTGGCCCCAGCTGGCTCGTCTCTTTGTCCATCCATCCATCCATCCATCCGTCCACTTGTTTGCTCACTCATTCATTCACTGATGTGTTTGTACTTAGGGAATCCAGAATGTTTGCCCTTAGAGCCTGCTCTGGTGAACCTCAAATCTAGAGATGAAGGACACTGAAGGACAGAGGAAGGATGAATAATACTGATTAATCAGTTAATTAATCTAACAACTAAACAGATATTTACTGAATGTCTACCATGTGCACTCAACACACAAATGGAGGTGCTGCCAAAACATCCATGAACAAATAAAATCCCCGCCCTGGGGGAACTAGTGAGCTACACGGCAAACACGCCGGAGTGCCAGATGCTGCCAGCGTTACAGAGGAAAGTAAAGCAGGCCCAGGGACAGCGGGTCCCAGATGGGCAGGGTGTGAGGCTTGGGGTGGTCAGAAAAGGCTTCCCTGAGAGGTGATATTTTGAGCAAAGACGCAGAAGAAGGTAAGGAAGGCGTCTCCAAATTTCAGCTTAGCTGAAGCATCGTCTGTACTCAAATGTTTATGGAAGTGATTAATTATATAGAATAGAGTTGACTTGCATGGCAGAGCATTGAAATAACTGGCAAAGGTGAACTGCTCTGGCAAACCCTGGTGATGATCATGAAAATCCGGCACGTGCCTGAGGACCCAAGAGGGTACGACATAAAAACATTTGAAATGGAAAGAGAAGGAAGGGATACATGTGTGCTGAGTCACTTCAGTCATGTCCGACTCTGTGCGACCCTATGGACTGCAGCCCATCAGGCTCCTCTGACCCTGGGATTACGATTATAGAAAATTTGGTTTGCTTCCTGAAAATCTTAAGATCATAATAAAGGGTTGTTAGTGAGGCAGTCATTAGGAAGCAGCAAGTGTTCACTTCACGGGTCATGCTGTTCTTTTTGAAAAATGTTTTTCTTTTACTTTTTGGCTGTACTGGATTTTCTTTGCAGTGTGGAGACTCAGTAGTTGCCTAGTTGATCCGCAGCTTGTAGGATCTTTGTTCCTCAACCAAGAATCGAACCCAGGTCCCCTGCATTTGAAGGCAGAGTCTTAACCACTAGACCAGTAGGGGAGTCCCACATGCTGTTCTCACAACAAGCTTTTGCTGGTAGGGAGATTGAAGGAGCAGATGAGTAGGTCATGGAATCCCAGGGACTTGCCTGGAAGGTTTCTAAAATCTTCATAACATCACTGTTAGGAACTCACAATGTGTGATGGATTCTGATTCATCCAATCACACACAGCTGTTGAAAACCTGTACCCACAGAATGTTGATAAATTGACCCATGTCAGCACAAAGGATGGCTCCCTGATAGTGCTTCATCTTCTGCTGGTCAACGTTAAAAGAACTTGAAGCCCCTTACCCATTTCCAGGGATCTACTCTTTGGAACGTTTGTCTTAAACACAGTTCCTTAGCTCAGGTCAGCCATGGACCTGGCCTTGCCCACTCTCCCCTTCTTGGTCATCACAAACACCAAGGTGGCCTGTCTCCCAAGTTCCATCGTGGCCACAGCACTCATTGTGGCTCTTCCTTGTTGCTCAGCCTGTTCTCAGCAGTGCCAGTTCTTCTTATAGCCTTGGCAGGCTTCTTAGTAGTGAACTTGTTATTAAAACTGGCTAAGAGGTTTTAGGGAGAAGGCAATGGCAACCCACTCCAGTATTCTTGCCTGGAGAATCCCGTGGACAGAGGAGCCTGGTGGGCTGCTGTCCATGGGGTTGCACAGAGGCGGACATGACTGAAGCGACTTAGCATGCATGCATGCATTGAAGGACATGGCAACCCACTCCAGTGTTCTTGCCTGGAGAATCCCAGGGATGGAGAAGCCTGGTGGGCTGCCGTCTATGGGGTCACACAGAGTTGGACACGACTGAAGCGACTTAGCAGCAGCAGCAGCAGCAAGAGGTTTTAGAGTCTGTGTGCTGTGTTTAGCTGCCCAGTCATGTCCTATTCTTTGCAACCCCATGGACTGTAGCCCTCCAGGTTTCTGTGTCCTTGGGATTTTTCAGGCAAGGGTACTAGAGCGGGTTGCCATTTCCTTCTCCTTTAGAGGCTCTGCTTTTAGCCAAATGAAACATTCCACGGACGCCAAGCTTCTCCGTGTCCTGCACACCACACTTGGTTTTCATAACAGATTCTTTGACGTAGGATGATTTAGGTTTAGGGTGGAATCACATCCGTCCTCTGAAAGGCCACACTTTCTGCCTCCTTCGGATGGTTCTGGGGGGAGGTTTCTGCTGCCTGATCAGTCTTCTTCCCCTCACTCTTCTCTTCCCCGAACTGGTTTTTCCTCCTCTGTAGGCACATCTAGGGGCTCCCAATTCTGCCTAATTCAACCAACAGGGTTTAAGGAAAGTTCAGAACAACTCTCCTTAGGATATGAAATGAGAATTCTTTTTTTCTGCACGATGAAGCTTGTGGGATCTTAGTTCCCCCTGCATGGAAATGCAGAGTCTTATCCACTAGACTGCCAGGCAAGTTCCAATAATTCTTTCTTTTTTTTTAATTGGAGTATAATTGCTTTCAATTATGAGCTGAACCTCAACCATTTTTGACAATTCCAAAATTACTTCCTTTGTAATGTTTTAACCTGCCAAAAGATCATGAATGTACAGGGAAGCATTTTTTAAAAACCATTTATTTCTTTATGTTTGGCTGTGCTGGATCTTTGTTGCTGCACCCGGGCTTTCTCTAGTTGTGAGGCGGGGGCTTCTCATTGCTATGGCTTCTCTTACTGTGGAGCAGAGGCTCTAGGGGTGCAGGCTCAGCAGTTATGGCACACGGGCCTGTAGGATCTTTCCGGGCCGGGGACTGAACCCAGGTCCCCTGCATTGGCAGGCAGACTCTTAATCACTGGACCTCCAGAGAAGTCCCACAAGGAAGCATTTTATTTAAAGTCGCGTTGGAGCTGATGCTCTGAGCTGTGGTGTGGATTTTAATTGGGACTAGGATGCACAGTTGAAGTTACGTCCCTTCTGACTTTGGAAGTTATTTTTCTATGTCCCAGGAAGTGGTGGTGGGCGAGTTGTACTTGTCTCATGGGTGTTCTTTACCAGGGAGAAAGCCCGCCTCCCGGGGTCCAGCCCCGTCCTGCAGAGTCAGTGTTTTCCTTGGCAGTGGCCAGCTTCTGTGCCCTTAACCACCGTGGTCTTTCGCTTGGGTCCTTTCCAACAGGATGGAGTGGGCACGCAGGTGCCAAATGACCCAGAAAGAGGCGGTGAGCTGAGTGCAGAGTGGAAAACTACCTTCCATCCTGGCTTTCACCAGACAGCCACACGCTCCCCGCAGCAGCCTGAGCAACAAACAGGAAGAAAACCTGCTCACGTTCCCAGCACGGAACAGGGTGAGTTCATTCTCACGCTTGCATTGTCTATATTTAGGCTTTTCCTTCACCGAGGGAAACACCTGCAGGTCACGCACGTGCTATCTCAAGGTGCTGATCGTTTTTCCTCCAAAAATTGACACAGCTAGGGGTTGATATGTTACAATGACACAAAAATAGTCTGACTCCTGCAACCACTGAAATATGTTAAGGGACCCAAGAAGAGTCAATGCTTGGGAATTGACTCGCGAATGCACTATTTCTTACCCAATAAAGGCTTGTTTTGAAAAGTTTGTATTTTTTTAAATTATATATATTCATTGCTGAGCTATCAGAAGCTACAGATAAATCAGGAGGAAAAGTGAGAAAAATACTTCTGATTTCAGAGGTAACCACACTTAAGCATTTGCTGTACATCCTTTTAGAATGTTTTCTATATTTTGTATGTATCAATGATACACACCATTTTATAATGTGCTGTTTTTCTTTCAATACATCATGAATCACTTTCTATATCGATGAACTAATTTCTGCCACTATGATTCTGATTCCACTGCCAATGTATGGGTTCTCTCCCCACCCCTCGCCCCACCTTAGTTCAGTTCTGTTCAGTTGCTCAGTCGTGTCCGACTCTTTGCGACCCATTGGCTACAGCACACCAGGCTTCCCTGTCCATCACCAACTCCTGGAGCTTACTCAAACTCATGTCCTTCAAGTCGGTAATGCCGTCCAACCATCTCATCCTCTGTTGTCCCCTTCTCCTCTCACTTTCAATCTTTCCCAGCATTAGGGTCTTTTCAAGTGAGTCAGTTCTTCCCATCAGGTGGCCAAAGAATTGGAGCTTCAGCTTCAACATCAGTCCTTCCAATGAATATTCAGGACTGATTTCCTTTAGGATGGACTGGTTGGATCTCCTTGCAGTCTAAGGGACTCTCAAGAGTCTTCTCCAACACCACAGTTCAAAAGCATCAATTCTTTGTTGCTCAACTTTCTTTATAGTCCAGTTCTCATACACGACTACTGGAAAAACCATAGCTTTGACTAGACGGACCTTTGTTGGCAAAGTAATGTCTCTGCTTTTTAACATGCTATCTGCTGCTGCTGCTAAGTCGCTTCAGTCGTGTCCGATTCTGTGCGACCCCATAGATAGCAGCCCACCAGGCTCCGCCATCCCTGGGATTCTCCAGGCAAGAATACTGGAGTGGGTTGCCATTTCCTTCTCCAGTGCATGAACAGGAAAAGTGAAAGTGAAGTCGCTCAGTCATGTCTGACTCTTAGCGACCCCATGGACTACAGCCTACCAGGCTCCTCCGTCCATGGGATTTTCCAGGCAAGAGTACTGGAGTGGGGTGCCATTGCCTTCTCTGAATATGCTATCTAGGTTGGTCATAACTTTTCTTCCAAGGAGCAAGCATCTTTTAATTTCATGGCTGCAATCACCATCTGCAGTGATTTTGGAGCCCCTTGAAATAAAGTTTGCCACTATTTCCATTGTTTCCCCATCTATTTGCCATGAAGTGATGGGACCAGATGCCATGATATTAGTTTTCTGAATGTTGAGCTTTAAGCCAACTTTTTCACTCTCCTCTTTCATTTTCATCAAGAGGCTCTTTAGTTCTTCTTCACTTTCTGCCATAAGGGTGGTGTCATCTACGTATCTGAGGTTATTGATATTTCTCTCGGCAATCTTGATTCTAGCTTGTGCTTCATCTAGCCCAGCGTTTCTCATGATGTACTCTGCATATAAGTTAGATAAGCAGGGTGACAATATACAGCTTTGAGGTACTCCTTTCCCATTTTGGAACAAGTCTGTTATTCCCTGTCCAGTTCTAGCTGTTGCTTCTTGACCTGCATACAGATTTCTCAGGAGACAGGTCAGAGATGGTATTCCTAGCTCTTGAAGAATTTTCCACAGTTTGTTGTGATCTACACAGTCAAAGGCTTTGAACTAGTCAATAAAGCAGAAGTAGATATTTTCCTGGAACTCTCTTGCTTTTCCAATGATCCAACAGATATTGGCAATTTGATCTCTGATTCCTCTGCCTTTTCTGAATCCAGCTGGAACATCTGGAAGTTCCTGGTTCACATACTGTTGAATCCTGGCTTGGTGAATTTTGGGTATTACTTTGCTAGCGTGTGCGATGAGTGCAATCATATGGTAGCTTGAATGGGAGACTGGAGATCTCTTCAAGAAAATTAGAGATACCAAGGGAACATTTCATGCAAAGATGGGCTCAATAAAGGACAGAAATGGTATGGACCTAACAGAAGCAGAAGATATTAAGAAGAGGTGGCAAGAATACACAAAAGAACTATACAAAAAAGATCTTCATGACCCAGATAACCATGATGGTGTGATCACTCACCTAGAGCCAGACATCCTGGAATGCGAAGTCAAGTGGGCCTTAGGAAGCATCACTACAAACAAAGCTAGTGGGAGTGATGGAATTCCAGGTGAGCTATTTCAAATCCTGAAAGATGATGCTGTGAAAGTGCTGTACTCAATATGCCAGCAAATTTGGAAAACTTAGCAATGGCCACAGGACTGGAAAAGGTCAGTATTCATTTCAATCCCAGAGAAAGGCAAAGCCAAAGATTGTTCAAACTGCTGTCCCCCACACATCCAAGTAATTCTGAGATACAAGGCAGGGGTTCTGCAGTTTAACTCAGTTTGACTGTTTACCTGGTTTGTGTGTGTGTGTGTGTGTGTGTGTGTGTGCTGTGCTCAGTTGCATCCAATTCTTTGCGACCCCATGGAGTGTAACCCACCAGCCTCCTCTGCCCATGAGCCTTCCCAGGCAAGAATACTGGAGTGGATTGCCATTTCCTCCTTTAGGGGCCCTTCCTGATCCAGGAATCTAACCCACGTTTCTGGTCTTTCCTGTATTGGCAAGTGGGTTCTTTACCTACAGATGACATCAAATCCCATAGGTCGAGGGCTCCATCCCACAAGACTGCCCCTCCCCCCACTTCAGATGCCAGTCATAAGTCCAGGTTGATGGTTACTTGTCCCTTGACCTGCTGGCTATAGATCAATGGTTTGATTATTTTGCTGTAGGAGCTCACTGTGTTTAGGGTAACATTCTACTTATTAGGTCACTGGCTTATTATACGAGGATGTAACTCAGGAACAGTCAGATGGAAGAGATGCATAGGACAAGATACGGGGAAAGGACATGCTTTCTGAACCAGCCACTCTTCCCGAATATCTACGTGTTTACCATTCGAGGAGCTCTCTGAACCTTGTCTGTTGGGGTTTTGTGGAAACTTCATCACATAGGCATGATGGATTAAATCATTGGCTATAAGTGGATGACCTTGATCTCAAACCCCTCATTCCATGCCCTGAGGCTAGGGAGTGGAGCTGAAAGTCCCAACCCTGTACAAATATTGGTTAGTTCCCTGGCAACGAGCCTCCATCCTTAGGTGACTTTGGGGTTTTCCCAAAGCCTTTCATGATTATAACACAAAAGGCACCTTTATTACTCTCCTTACAGGAAATTCTAAGAGTCTTCCAACATATATATTTCTTATAAATCACAATATCACACTGCAGTATAGTTTTCAATGACTGCATATTACTTTATCAAATGAATAAATCGTAACTTATTTGATTGACCCCTTAATTCTTTAAAGCGGAGTAGCTTCTAGTCTCTCACAACTATTCCTGTAACAAAAGTTGTGTATGTTCATCATTTTCAGTTTGTTTTGTATCTTAGTGCACGGAGTTGGATTGTGCATTCCCTCCAGCTCAGGACACTCTAATCTTCACTAATCCGCTGAAAATATTTCATAATTTTTTGTTTTAGTTTCTTCTTCACCCCATCTCAAGTCTCATTTCAACTTTTCCCTTGTAGATCCTACTTTTGAATATTTTATGTGTGTCCTTCTGATTTACTGGTTTGGCCAAAGCGTTCACTTGAGTTTTCCAATTTTGGCCAACCCAATATGTTCTAAACTTTGATTTACACACATATGTAATTTGATGAAGCATGTTCTACTTTATGTGTTTTAAACTTTGCACTCCTTGATTTTCATTCAGCGTCATTTACTGAGCTTTTCCCTCCTTGGTGTCTGTAGCTCTCGTTCCCGCCTTTCTGGAGGGTGCTCACCACGGGCATCCACTATTATGTATCTGTCTATTCCTGGTTCTGACCTTTGAGGTTATTCCCTACTTTATGTTGTTGGAAACAAGGAAGGAACTGCTTGGAACATCTTAATATGTGTTTTTTAGTGGTTTGTCATGGGTCCTGGAGTAGGACTTCTGGGGTAACATTGTATGCAATTTTCACTAAATATTTTCAACTTACTCTCCCAAAGAGCTTTGCCAGTTTTTTACTCCTACTAATGGTGTGTGAGGATTTCTGCCTCTCATCTTCCCCAATATTATCTCCTTTTCAAATCTGGGCCAGTCTGATAAGAACAAATGATAATTTTTATTGAATGAGTTTATGATTATTAATAAGGCTATTTCATTCTATGTCTTGTAGCTATTTGCTTTTTTCCCTCAATTTAAGAATAAACTATTCATAGCTTTTTTTCATTTTCTATGTTTTCCATATGTGTGTGTGTATATATATTTTTTCATCTTTCCCGATATATAAAAATTTAGAGGGGCTTGGCTGGTGGTCCAGTGGTTAAGACTCAGTGCTTTCACTGCAGGGGGCATGGGTTCTATCCCTGATCAGGGAACTAAGATCCCACATGCCACATGGCATGACCAAGGGGAAAAAAAAGAAGGAAATTGCAGAGTTTACTTTTAATTACGTATTTTAAAGTATCATCTTCCAATCAGTTATGCTCTGATTATCTCAGAATTGAAATCTTTGCCTTTCAGTTGATTTTAAATCATTAATTTTCCCCATTATGGCTTTGTCTTTCAGAATCTTGTGTAATAAATAATTTCTCACCCTTTCTTGATTAACTGTGTCTTTGCTTATTACAGTTGCTAAGTCACGTCTGACTCTGAGACATCATGGACTGCAGCATGCCAGGCTTCCCTGTCCTTTACTATCTCCCAGAGTTTACTCAAACTCATGTCCATTGAGTCAGTGATGCCATCCAACCATCTCATTCTCTGTCATCCCCTTCTCTTCCTGCCTTCAATCTTCCCCAGCATCAGAGTCTTTTCCAATGAGTCAGCTCTTTACAACAGGTGGCCAAAGTATTGGAGCTTCAACTTCAGCATCAGTCCTTTCAGTGAGGGTATATTATTTAGAGGTGGTATTTTGGGGACAATGAATGTGCATCAGAACTCTTAAAGAAATTTAGTTCAAATCAGCACAATGTAATGGGGTTAGTTTCAGGAAAAGCTGGATCCAGGTGTTTAACAGTGTTATCAGGGCACTGGCTCTGGCTCTTTCTATCATTTTCCTGCTCTTCTCAGTCTGCGCTTGGTTTTTCAAGGGAGAATTCTCAAAGCGGTGCCAAAAAGTAACACCATCCACTCTTGGCTTATCATGTCCGTAGAGATTGCAACTGAGTTTTTCCTGATAGCCCTGGAAAAAGTCTGGAAGGAGACTTTGCATTGAGTCTGGAGTCTCATACCATCCTTGGGCGTGGGGAGAAACACCTCTTTGATTTGAAGCCCCAGGAAAGTCCCCCGGAAAAGAACAGAGGTTTCCTAGACAAGGACCTGCTGGGCAGTTAAACATGTGCTCATATTCCTAACTTTCGTTTTTTGATAATACCGATTCCAGAATGGTTGATGCTCCCCTGGCAGATGAGCCCGCCCCACCAACAGAGGCCCCTCATCCTCAGGCAACTGCAGGCATTCTCCCATCTCCCTATCTCCCTCCTCCTGCTTGGGTCAGTTCTTCCTCCTGGGCAACAGGGGCCATCAGGGAAGGTCCCCTCTTCCTCCTTCACAGGAGACTTGTGGTGGTGGTGGCTCTCTCTTACACAGCTGGCTTCTCCTCTCCATACATCTTGCCCCTCTGAATCACACAGAGAAAGAGGGATTGCTTTTGTGCCAAGTCATCTCCCCTGAGTCCCCTAAGGTGGTGTCTAGGCAGACAGGCTCTCCAGATCACTGTGCTCACCCCCTGCCTGACTGTCTTTGTTCAGGAATCCCTTGGATCCAGCAGAAAATCCAGAGATGATGGGGAAGATGGTCCCCAGGTGGGGCTGGATAGGGCCAGTCGTCACCTAGGAGTTCTGGGCTTAGCCCAGCTGATCTGTGCTGTGACTTAGGGCTGGTTTAGCTTCTGGGTCACCAGATCCATTCTGGGGGAAAAAGCAGAAGGGTCTGGGAGCAAGAGGTGGGACCAGACTGTAAATGCAACTTGATGCATCACTTGTAATTATTTAGGGCCTGATTGTCCATCTTCCCCCTAATTCTGTGTCTCTGTCTGACCGGGCAGACTTGGGATACCCAGCCCAGCCTTCGTTGTGATCCAGAGGTTATCATGTGCCTTTCTCTTTAGAGAGAACAGGGGCAGGGGCCAGCTCTGTGACTGTCTGAGGGTCTGGGCTGTGACTTCCTGGTGGAGGAAGGGGAGGGCAGAACTGCCTGGGAGATGGCACCCGCTGGAGATCTGGTCCGCTGCCATCTCTGTGGGGCGAGGCAGATGGTCCTCAGGTGAGACAGAAAGTCGGCATCCACCAGGTTACACAAGGGCAGGTCACAAGTTGGGTGATGGGTTTCTAGAGACAGCAGACCTGAATGGACTCGAGATGCAGGAAGAGACCTCACAGAAAACCATGTGCTCGCTCTGCTGGGTGGGAGATGGAGAAGAGATAACGCTTGTCACTGTCTTGGAGGCTGACCGGATGTGAGTCCTCTTCATGGTCCTGTTGTGGGTGGAGGCGTGGGTACCACGCTAGTTCTGAAGGGTGCTTTGTGAGCGCTGGATACTGAGGTCCCCATGCTGGGCCTCACAAGGATGCCTGGGGGCAGGTTACTTTTTCTATCTTGTGGGTTGAGATGCCTAATAACCAAGGATTTGTACATTACTTAAGTTACTTACCACCTGGCACTCTTACTAATAGTCACTAACAGCTTCTAAAATGGAGTATTCATAAACTACAGTTGATGGGTTACTAGCGTACACTGATATTTGTTTAGTTGGATTCTGGATAAACTGGCTGCCGCTTTTCTACCAAGCCTGTGTATGTGAGTATTATCAAGATTCTTATTTAGGGGCAGCTTGTTTTCTTTTTTTATCAGTATGTTTTTCATGCTGTCTTCAACTGAGCATAGTGATTGGTTTTAGCAATCAAAAATCAACTTTATTAAGGTGCACTTTGCATACAATAAAATACATCCATCTTCTATGTACAATTTGGTGAGTTTTGATGTGTATTATCCCTATAACCACCACCTCAACCAAAATGTAGATTATTTCCAGCACTCTAGAAAGCTCCATGGTGCCCCTTTGCCATCATTCTCCACCCCTACCCCTCCAGGTAACCACTCATCTGAATATTTGCTGAGTATTCAGGAATTTGTGATGTTTAAACACTTTGCAACACACTCACAAGGGGTCTGTACTAAAATCTCTCAGTTGGCTTTCATTCATAGGCCATTAGTTCATAATGGAGAGTCCTGTGGAAGAGCACGTGTTAGCCTCCCATTTGGTAACAATGGTGACTCACTCTCCTCTGTCTTTCACTTTTACTACAGGTGGGAACCCTGAAAGAATGGCTATAAGCCTTGGTTTAGAGCTGCACGCTTTCTGAACCATCAAGAGCCTACAGACAGTGAGAGCTGAGCATGGCCTGTCCCCCCACCACCCCTCAAAGTTTCCCTCCTTCTGGCCGCCGATCATTTGCCCTCTTCCCTCAGAAGGTACCTGATACCTAGACCTGTGTCTTTCATATCAAGGGTTATGACCCTCTGGGATTTGTGCAATCAATTTGGGGAGTTATGATCTGCATTAAAAAAATGAGATACATAGAGAAAATTACTTAGTGCATTGTACTAAGGAAGAGTGAGCTCAGTGGCTGAGCGGTAAATAATCTGCCAGTGATGCAGGAGCCACGCAGGAGACACGGGTTCAATCCCTGGGTCAGGAAGATCCCCTGCAGAAGGGCATGGCAACCTGCTCCAGTGTTCTTGCCTGGAGAATTCCATGGACATAGGAACCTGGTGGGCTACAGTCCACGGGGCCACAAAAAGTTGGGCATGACTGAAGCGACTAACACTTGTACAAAGGAAGAGTAACGTATCATGGCAGAAAGTGAAGAAGAACTAAAGGGTCTCCTGATGAAAGTGAAAGAGGAGAGTAAAAAAGTTGGCTTAAAGTTTCAACATTCAGAAAACTAAGATCATGGCATCCGGTTCCATCACTTCATGGCAAATAGATGGGAAAACAGTGGAAACGGTGGCTGACTTAAAGTTTTTGGGCTCCAAAATCACTGCAGATGGTGATTGCAGCCATGAAATCACAAGCCACTTACTCCTTAGGAGAAAAGTTGTGACCAACCTAGACAGCATAGTAAAAAGCAGAGACATTACTTTGCCAACAAAGGTCCATCTAGTCAAGGCTATGGTTTTTCCAGTGGTCATGTATGGATGTGAGAGCTGGACTATAAAGAAAGCTGAGCACCGAAGAATTGATGCTTTTGAACTGTGGTGTTAGAGAAGACTCTTGAGAGTCCCTTGGATAGCAAGGAGATCCAACCAATCCATCCTAAAGGAGATCAGTCCTGGGTGTTCATTGGAAGGAGTGATGTTGAAGTTGAAACTCCAATACTTTGGCCACCTGATGTGAAGAGCTGACTCACTGGAAAAGACCCTGATGCTGGGAAAGATTGAGGGCAGGAGAAGGGGACGACAGAGGATGAGATGGTTGGATGGCATCACCGACTCAACGGGCATGAGTTTGGATAGGCTCCAGGAGTTGGTGATGGACAAGGAGCCTGGTGTGCTGCGGTTCATGGGGTCACAAAGTGTCAGACACACTGAGCAACTGAACTGAACTAATGTATCATGAAACTCTTGCTTCATTTATGTATGTTTGTGTTCAGTTCAGTTCAGTTGCTCAGTCGTGTCCAACTCTTTGCAACCCCATGAACCGCAGCATGCCAGGCCTCCCTGTCCATCACCAACTCCCTGAGTCCACCCAAACCCATGTCCATCGAGTCGATGATGCCGTCCAGTCATCTCATCCTCTGTCGTCCCCTTCTCCACTTGCCCTCAATCTTTCCCAGTATCAGGGTCTTTTCCAGTGAGTCAGCTCTTCGCATCAGGTGGCCAAAGTATTGGAGTTTCAGCTTCAACATCAGTCCTTCCAATGAACACCCAGGACTGGTCTCCTTTAGGATGGACTGGTTGGATCTCCTTGCAGTCTAAGGGACTCTCAAGAGTCTTCTCTAACACCACAGTTCAAAAGCATTAATTCTTCGGCACTCAGCTTTCTTTAAAGTCCAACTCTCACATCCATACGTGACTACTGGAAAAACCATAGCCTTGACTAGATGGACCTTTGTTGGCAAAGTAGTCTCTGCTTTTAAATATGCTGTCTAGGTTGGTCATAACTTTCCTGCCAAGAAGTAAGCGTCTTTTAATTTCATGGCTGCAATCACCATCTGCAGTGATTTTGGAGCCCAGAAAAATAAAGTCAGCCACTGTTTCCACTGTTTCCCCATCTATCTGCCATGAAGTGATGGGACCGGATGCCATGATCTTAGTTTTCTGAATGTTGAGCTGTAAGCCAACTTTTTCACTCTCCTCTTTCACTTTCATCAAGAGGCTCTTTAGTTCTTCTTCACTATCTGCCATAATGGTGGTGTCATCTGCATATCTGAGGTTATTGATATTTCTCCTGGTAATCTTGATTCCAGCTTGTGCTTCCTCCAGCCCAGCGTTTCTCATGATGTACTCTGCATATAAGTTAAATAAGCAGGGTGACAATATACAGCCTTGATGTACTCCTTTTCCTATTTGGAACAAGTCTGTTGTTCCATGTCCAGTTCTAACTGTTGCTTCCTGACCTGCATACAGGTTTCTCAAGAGGCAGGTCAGGTGGTCTAGTATTTCCATCTCTTTCAGGATTTTCCACAGTTTATTGTGATCCACACAGTCAAAGGCTTTGGCATAGTCAATAAAGCAGAGGTAGATGTTTTTCTGGTACTTTCTTGTTTTTTTGATGATCCATCAGATGTTGGCAATTTGATCTCTGGTTCCTCTGCCTTTTGTTGTGTGTTTGCATGTATATAGATGTGTATGTGTGAATGTGTGGACATAATGGATTACTATGGAAAATACATATTTTATTGTGGGTCATAGACAAGAACAACATTTGTAAAGCACTGGTCTGGAAGAGTCCCGAAATCTCTGTCTTCATCTTGTGCTGAGGTTACTGGCTGCAGAGGCGGGTGTGGACCTGTGTATAGGAGTCACCCCTGGGGTCACCCTGTCCCCCCTGGGATGTTCTGACTGCCCTTCCCTCCCGCTTAGGACAAAGGCAGGCAAGCTGGTTGGCATCTATCCTGCTCTGGGCGGGTCCAGTCTGTCGTAACGCTGCTGCACCCCCTTGACCCAGACCCATCACCACTGCCCTGCCCCCAAGGACACAGCCACGGCTCGTCTTCCAGGACCCTGTGGTCTCTACACCTGGCTGGCGGCTCCCATGGCTCCTCTTGTTCAGCTCCAGCTGGCCATTCTGGGTTGCTGCTGATTCTGCAGGGCTCAAGCCAGATGAGTGTTTTTAGAGACTGGGGACCCTGGGTCCTGGACCAGATTGGGTGAGAGCTACCCAGTGGTGGCCTAGGGGCTACCCCATGGGGAATGTTGACTGAGGATGGAAGGCTCCAGGAGTGGGATTAGGAGAAGAGGAGGCAGCGTGCAGACGGTGAGTCACCAGGTTGACTTCGGGAGGATTTGTAGTGAGTTTGATGTGCGTGCAAGTCAACTCAGGAGGGACAAGGATGGATTCTGTGATGGGCAGAGGGGGTCCACTCCAGAGTGACACTGGACATCTTAGATGGAGACAGCCCCAGGGGCCAGGTAAGCTGGCAGGCCCTGCCTCTCAGGAACAGGAGCAGAAGAGCGTCTTGGACTGCTCCTCCTCTCAGAATCAGTCTCCTACTTACTCCAAGCGTCCTGCCCTAGCCTAGCTGGAGGTGCCCCTCTCCTCCTGCTGGTCTTAGAGTGTTTCTTATCCTTTTCCATTATGGTTTATCATGGAATATGGAATATAGTTCCCTGCACTCTGCAGTAGGACCTTGTTGTTTATTCAGTACATAAAAAATAATTTGCATCTGCTAATCCCAAACTCCCAATCCACCCCCTTGGCAACCACAAGTCTCTATATTTGTGAGTCTGTTTCATAGATAGGTTCCTTTGTTCCATACTTTAGATTCCACATATAAAGGATATCTGATATTCATCTTTTTATGACTTACTTCACCAGTATGATAATCTCTATGTCTATCCATGTTGCTGTAAATGGCATTTCCATTCTTTTTCGTGGCTGAGTAATATTCCATTGCATGTATGTACCACGTCTTCTTTATCCATTCATCTGTTGATGGACATTTAGGCTGCTTCCATGTCTTGGTTGTTGTGAACAGTGCTGCTATGAAATAGGGGTGCATGTATTTTTTGAACTACAGTTTTGTCCAGATACATGCCTAGGAGTGGGATTGCTGGATCATATGGTAACTCTATCTTTAGTCTTTTCAGGAACATCTATACTGTTTTCCATAGTGGCTGCGCCAATTTACATTCCCACCAACAGTGTAGGAAGTTTCCCTCTTCAGACTTGGATTATCTTAACCTAAAATGAAGTTGTTAAATCAAATAAATTCAAATGTTAAATCAAATATAATTGGAGCCCCAAACCCTTCTTGAAGATACTCTGCATGCAATTTAGGGCTCCCTATGCAAAAGTGCTGACTCATTGGAAAAGACGCTGATGCTGAGAAAGATTGAAGGCAGGAGGAGAAGGGGATGACAGAGGATGAGATGGTTGGATGGCATCACTGACTTGAAGGACATGAGTTTGAGTAAACTCTGGGAGTTGGTGATGGACAGGGAAGCCTGGCATGCTGCAGTCAATGGGGTCGCAAAGAGTTGGACATGACTGAGTGACTGAGCTGGATTGAACTGATGCAAAAGGGATTCAGGATGCCCCAGAATCCCTGAATTGAGCCCCAAAGGAGAATTCCAAGTTCTACCCAAGCCGTGACTGAACATTCAGTGGGAGGCACTGCTCTCAGGCCAGCTCTCACAGCTGATTCCATGTTTCCAAGGATTCAGGGCATCGTCCTGCTCTGCAGACGTGGAACTCCATTCTGCAGACAACACACAAGCTGTGCCACCGGTCTGCAGTAAAATCTTTCCTGCTTTCCATTAATAAACACACTTAATTTAGATGCATACTTTCTTCCTCTTCAAACCCACACATGCTTTTGAAGGCTAAGGAAACACATCTTTGTCTTTTATTGCCCATCACAGCTGGGCATGTGCACACAGTGGGTACTGGTTGACTGTTTGTTCAGTGGAGCTGTAAAGTCCAAGGGGAATGTTCTCCCTTCCCACAATGGACTGTTTCTCTTGCTAAATGTCCATCAAGAGCTCCACCATGGTTGTCTCCATGGAGCATGAGTCTGATGAGTCTGTGTCAGCTCTGGCTTTTCTTTGGCTCTTCTGGCAGGGAAAGTTTTTTTCTTTTAAATTTTAAATAACGGCACCTCCTGTTTTGAAACTTGCCTTCTTAATGGAAGATAGCTCCCATATGTACATGAATTCCTTGCTGGGGAGGTGGGTGTGGGTGTTGGGTGGAGCAGGGGGAGGGATGAGGTGTTAAAACACCACGGGAACAGGATGCATTGAAATAATTGAAGGGTGAGGGTGCTGGCTGTGTCCTCCCATTTAATTAAGTGACTCAGACAGTCATTGGCTAAATGGAGCTTGGCGCAGTGGATGCCCCGGCCTGTGTGCCTCTGGGGGTGGAGGAAGGGCCGTAGCTTGGAATTCAAGAGACCAAGGGATACCCCCCACCCAGAATTCAGCCTCTAAGTCACTCAATGACTTTGACAGGTCATACGTTTGTATTCCAATATCCTCGTCTATAGAAGGTAAAGAATCTGCCTATACTGCAGGAGACCCAGGTTCAGTCCTTGGCTGAGGAAGATCCCCTGGAGGAGGAAATGACAACCCACTCCAGTGTTCTTGCCTGGAGAATCCCATGGACACAGGAGCCTGGCGGGCCACAGTCCACGGAGTCACAGAGTCAGACACGACTGAGCAACTAACACTTCCAGCCTCCTCTATGAAAGAGTTGGATGAGTGACCCCAGAGCTCCCCTTCCTCACTGACACTTTTGACTCTGTGATGTCCTTTGGGCTCTAACATTCTCTGGTTGAGAGGGCAGAACAGAGCGTAACAGGACAGACTCTGAAGTTAGGCATGGTTGGTGGAGGCCCCAACATGACTGGGGGTCAGCGGGCATTAGTGAGACTCTTGACACAATGTGGACATGCAAATGCAGGTCTAACCAGTCCCCCAGCACTCTAAAATTCTCAAGTCACCAGGGTGCTTAATTATCTACTTTTTCCGGTTTTCCAGTAATATAGCTATTGAGAACATTTATGAAAGTATCTTCTCGTGCAAACAATTAGGCCAAAGGCTTTTCTGTTGAGGTTCAGTATTGCACAGCTAGAGCTTCCCAAGCAGCCCTAGTGGTAAAGAACCTGGCTGGAATGCAGGCGACCTGGGTTCAGTCCCTGGGTCAGGAGGATCCCCTGGAGAAGGGAATGGCTACCCACTCCATATTCTTGCCTGGAGAATCCCATGGACAGAGGAGCCTGGTGGGCTACAGTCCATGGAGTCAAAAAGAGTAAGACATAACTGAAGCAACTTAACACACACACACTCACACATTGCACAGCTCAGAACAGACACATCTCCCAAGAGCAACTGTGCCTTGAAAAAAGTAACATGTAAACTCTGTGTGTAACGAAACCAAAAATATTGGACGTTGAAGTACTCTTCCATGCAACTAGGAATGAGCACAGTGCTTTGTGCAGAGTAAAAGCTCAAAAACGTTAGAAGGCGCGTGTGTTCTCTCTAAGTTAGAGACCCTGGAAGGCTCCAGAAACAAGGAGCCATGGTGATAAAGTATAATTAACTCACTGTGTATTGTGGTCACAGGAGATGTCTCTACCATATGGTATATGGGTTTCTTCAAAACCAAGTTAAAAAAAATTAACTTGCTTTAAAAGCTGATAAACTATAAAGAGAAATGTTTTTTTTTTTTTTTGTCACAACTGTGATGACCCTACTTTAAGAATAATGTGAAAAAATAAAGTGAAAATGTTAGTTGCTCAGTCGTGTCCCACTCTTTGCAATCCCGTGGACTGTAGCCTGTCAGGCTCCTCTGTCCATGGGATTCACCAGGCAAGAATACTGGGGTGGGTTGCCATTCCCTTCAACCAGGGGATCCTTCTGAATCAGGGATCAAATCTGGGTCTCCTGCATTGCAGACAGACTCCTTACTGTCTGAACCACCAGGGAAGTCCCCAAAGAAATATTTTGTGTATATACTGTCTTAGCCTTGACGAAGAATACCATAGATTGGGTGCTTTTAAACAACAGAAATGTATTCCTTACAGCTCTGGAGGCTGGAAGTCCAAGGTCAAGGTGCCAGCAAGGGAAGTTTCATTTGAAGCCCCTGCCCTTGGCTTACAGGGAGCGCCCACCGCACTGTGTGCCCACTCAGCCTTGTCCTTGTGCGTAACTGGGAAGAGATCGCGAACTTGGGGTCTGTAGCCCCATGAGTGGGGCTTCACCTTCATGACCTCTTCTGACTCTAGTGGTCTCCCAAAGGTCTCATCTCCAAATACCATCCCGTTGGGGGCTTAGGGCTTCAACATTTGAATTTCAGAGGGGAACACACACGTTCAGTTTATATCACATATAATATATATCTGGCTTCCCAAGTGGCTCAGCAGTAAAGAATCCACCTGTCAGTGCAGGAGACTTGGGTTTGATCCCTGGGCTGGGAGAAGTAAATGGCAACCCAATCCTTGCCTGGGAAATCCCATGGACAGAGGAGCCTGGTGGGCTACAGTCCATGGGACCACAAAGAGTTGGACACAACTGAGCAACTGAGCACACACACAGGCCCCAGACACTTCACATGGTGAGGGCTGGCTCACGTGTCATTTTCTCTTCGGGGGACAATGATGCCCTTTAACCATCTAAATCCCCCTCCTCTTCCTGCCCTTGGCTGGGGACCAACTTCTCCATGACCACACAGCACATATTCTCTGTACCATGTGAACCATCTCAGATTCCCCGTGCATCAACAGTGAGATTTTGAGGTCCCTTGGGTCAGCGGAAAATACAGTCAGAGTCCTCTTTGAACTTGCCCAGCTGCTGAGAACCAGGCTAGAAGGAGGCGCAGGAATGTTTGCTGATTGCATCAGGCCCTCAGTCCTTAGTTCTTGCCAAAAGCAAAGCAAATGCAGTTGGAAAGTTCTCTCCTAGACCCGGGGGGCATATTGTCGTTATGAAACATTAGCAGTTAAGAAATTCATGACAACATGCTACTGCAAAACCATCCCCAGTCAAGTATCAAGAGAAAGAGAAAGGAATCAAAGTTTATAAGTGAGCACCAAGTGACAAGTTCTTTTCATATATTGTTTAATTTAATCTTCACAATAAGCTGATGAATTAGGTATTTGGTTTCCATAGTACAGATGAGGGAGCTGGGCTTTGTGGAGATTATGCAATCTGCCCAAAGCCACACAGTTAACAAGCGATAGGATAAGGAATAAAACTTGGACTTGTCTGATTTCTAAATCTATGCTTTTTTCTTATATTAGTGAACCTTCCAGTGTACTATACATATTTAGGTATATAGATCACAGCAAATCTCAGATTCCTCTTTAATATCAGGGATTAAACACAGGCCTCAGAGCTTCTCCCCCTGACAGTGCAGGGGGTCTTTGCCCGACTCAATAGCTGTGACCAACACCTGTGCCATTTCTGGGTCCCCTAATACATTACCTGTTGAATCTGAAATGGTGGTGCTCACCTCCTTTATGTCACTTCTTTTTTAAAATAATATTTATTTGTCTGGCTGGACCGGGTCTTAGTTTTGGCATGTGGGATCTAGTTCCCTGGCCAGGGATAGAACCTGTGTCCTCTGCATTGAGAGCGTGGAGTCTTAGCCACTGGACCACCAAGGGAAGTCCCCTTGTCACTTCTTAAGTCAAGAAGCCAGGCATTTGTTGAGCTGTAAGGAGGAACTTTAAAACAGAAAGAAAGAGCCCATGAAGAGATGCTCACTATCACAAAGCATCAGGGAAATAAAGCAGCCACAACGAGTTACACTTCCTGCTCAGTGGGATAGCTCTGGTCAAAGATGGGAAATTGGAAGTGTAGGCAAATATACAGAGAAATTAGAAGCACACACTCTATGGCTGGTGAGAATGTGAACTAGTGCATCTAATTTGGAGGAGGAGGGGACGACAGAGGATGAGATGGTTGCATGGCATCACCGATTCAATGGACATGAGTTTGAGAAAGCTGCGGGAGTTGGTAGTAGACAAGGAAGCCTGGTGCGCTGCAGTCCATGGGGTCGCGAAGAGTTGGACACAACTGAGCGACTGAACTGAATTGAACCATATGACTCCAAGTTCCACTTGCAGGTGTATACCCAAGAGAAATAAAAACACAGGTCTGCACAAGACTTGGGTGTGAATGTCCATAGAATTGTTACTATAAGAGCCCCAAAGTGAAAATAACCTGAATGTCCATCGGTGGATGAATGGATAGATAAAATGTTGTTTATCCATATACAATGGAACATTATTTGACCAAAAAAAAAGAATGAACAGCTTCATGCTACAATATGGGTGAACTTGGAAAAAATTATGCCAAGTGAACAAGTTAGTCACCCAAACCACATATTGTACAATATTTATTTTTGCCACACCTGGTGGCATGTGAGATCTTAGTTCTCAACCAGTGACTGAGCCCATATCCCCTGCAGGGAAAGCATGGAGTCTTAACCACAGGGAAGTCCCCACATTGAATACATTTATTTATATGAAATGTCCAAAATAGGCAAATAAGCAGGCAGTAGACAAGTTGTTTCTGGGGGCTGGGGAGGAGAGGGAGCAACTGCTAATGAATACAGAATTTCTTCTTTGGGGTGACAGAATATTTAAAAATTATGTAGTGGAGATGGTTGTGCAATATTGTGAGTGTACTGGAAACCATTGAATTGTGCTCTTAAATAGTTGAGTTGTATGGTATGTAGGTTGTATTTCAATAAGCTATTATTAAACAAACAAACAGCTTCTCAGGTGATGCTAATGGTAAAGAATACGCCTGCTGATGCAGGAGACTGGGGTTTGATCCCTGCCTTGGGAAGATCCCCCTGGAGAAGGGAATGATGACCCACTCCAGTATTCTTGCCTGGAAAATCCCATGGACAGAGAAGCCTGGTGGATCGTAGACCACAGGGTCACAAAGAGTTAGATACGATTGAGTGACAGCGCGCGCACACACACACACACACACACACACACACACACACAGGATGAAAGAAAGGAAGGAAGGAAAGCATTTCCTTCCTGTCCTTGGAGGGTCTGGGCTCATTCAGGGACCCCACCTGCTCTCAGAGTTCTGAGTCCTTCAGGCGCCTTCCTAACACCATGCCTCTATCCCTCCTTCTCCTCTCCTGGAATGCTCTTCCCTCACCCATCTGCTTGGCTGCTTGGCAGACCTCCTGTTCCACCATCAGGTCCCTGCTCCCCACACCCACGCTTCGCTGTGGTTTTCCCGGATCAACCTGGCAAGTTGCCTTACCCTTTCTCTGTGCCTGAAGGCTGTGCTCCTTTTAGACGCATCATGTGGTATCATGGTTCCTGGCTAGCTGTCCATCTTCCTGGTGGCCCTGACGGTCCTTCTGGGGGGCTGAGACACTGTCCCATCCCCCTGTGATTACCCAGCAGCTGGCACGGGGCCTGGCAGACAGCAGGGGCAAGGTGGATGCTTGCACGGTGAACCGCACATGCCTGCACAGACACCTTCCAGAAACACATATCCCTGGGGAAAAGCCAAGACGGAAGTCACTGAGTTTCTCCTCAGCCAGTTTCCTCCTCCTCGTTAAATTTCGGGCAAGCGGTCAGGTATACGTGTTCCCACTGTGGTCAAAAAAGACCCAAAAAACCAACAAGCCAGATTTGAAATTCAGGAAACCAGAGACACGAGCTACTTAGGGCTGAGAAAGGCTGGCAGATTCTGCTAGCAATTCAGAGTGCCAAAAACGTCAAAGGCAATTCCCTTAAAAACAGGGCTATTTTGCCATGTGTACCATAAACAAAATTGACTTCATTTAATAATTTACTTGCCAATTCTGAGAAAGCATGGTCAGAATAGTAAATAATTTCAAGGAAGATAAATAATTGCTGCTAAGCTGCCAAATGAATCTGTTTACCATTTAGATAAACTCTTTAAAGTCTCTTGACAATATTGATGGAAAATTCTGATTCCTAATTGATCAACTACAGCTTGTATTACTTAGGAATTTTGGTTGCAAAGCCCAGAGAGTCATGTGAGCTGTTTAAATAAGGGAAAGTGAAAAAAGCGAAAGTGAAGCTGCTCAGTCTTCTCCGAGTCTTTGAAACCCCAGGGACTGTAGCCCACCAGGCTCCTCCATCCACGGGATTTTCCAGAAAAGAATACTGGAGTGGGTTGCCATTTCCTTCTCCAGGGGATCTTCCTGACCCAGGGATTGAACCCAGGTCTCCCACATTGCAGGCAGACTCTTTACCATCTAAGCTACAAGGGACACCCCTAAATAAGAAGGAAAGTTTGTTTTAGAGGCATAGGGAGCCTCTATGAACCCCAAAGTCTGGAGGCTACGGAGTTTCAGGGTGGAATGGAACCAAGCCCTATATCTCGCTGGGGCCCTCAAGGAGACCACTCCCAAGGACTCTGGTTTATTTGTCCCTTGGTTTCTTTGTCAGTCTTTCCTCTGCCGCAGAAGGGGCATCTCAGCATCTTACTTAACACAAGATCTCTTCCCCTGCCACTGTGACCTCGGAAGCCATAGAAGAAAGTGGTCTGACCAACCTGCATTGTGAGAAATCCTTGATTGAGGATTTCTGTGTTCTTGCAGCCTACCTGAGACTATCCTGACAAATTCAGGCGTTGTGAAATTTCTCAAGTTTTAACTACCCTGGTGGCTCAGTGATAAAGAATTCGCTGCTAATGCAGGAAACTCAGGTTTTATCCTTGAATTGGGGAGATTCCCTGGAGGAGAAGCTGGAAACTCTTTCCAATATTCTTGCCTGGAAAATCCCATGGACAGAGAAGTCTTGTGGGCTACTGTCTATGGTGTCGTGAAAGAGTCAGACACAACTTAGCAACTAAACAACAGCAACACCCCCATTCCAAACCCTTTCCTCCCAAATAAGACATTAGCTACAATAAAATGAAGAATTTAAACCCTTCATATAACATTTCATTGACATGACCTTGAAGTGCCGATGGTCAGTATCAAAAGGGTGTTTTCTCTGTATGGTCATTTTGGCATTCAGACGATGCTGAAGTGGCTTCTTGCTTACAGAGAATTATTTGAGCAAGCGTGTCATATATGCTTGTCACATACGTTCAGCATCCCAACTTTCAGTGGATATATTTTCTACAGTTTAATGTTTCAGGCTAGAGAGTTGCTTTATACTAGTTCTTGTATTATAAAATTATGGTAAAAAAATCTAAGCACAGATAGACATCACCTGAAAAGTAGAAGTTACTCTTCCCTCTTAAACACAGTCCTGTCCCTGAGATAGCTTTTCTCATAGAACTTCTCTTTAAGTGTAAACATTAAAAAAAAAAATCACAATAAGAATTCTCCTAAGTGTGAAGTGAAGTGAAAGTCGCTCAGTCTTGTCCGACTCTTTGTGACCCCCTGGACTGTAGCTCACAGGCTTCTCTGTCCATGGAATTCTCTAGGCAAGAATACTGGAGTGGGTTGCCATTCCCTTCCCCAGGGGATCTTCCCGACCCAGGCATTGAACTTGGGTTTCCTGCATTGCAGACAGATTCTTCACCATCTGAGCCACCAGGGAAGCCCCCTTGTAAGTATGTTCTTCAACAATTTGCCTTTTAAGTTTTAAAGTAGATAACTACATGGTACTCTGTCATGTGAATACACTATAATTTATTTTAGCATTTATATGGTTCTCAGGATTTTTCAGTTGCAAATCATGCATCCATGTTTATATTATTGCACAGTTGTGGGAGTTTCTCTACGGATAAATTTCTGGAAAGATAGTTTCTGAGTCAAAGGATATGTGTTTTAGAAATGCTGAGAGATTTTGCTAAATTGTGCTTCCAGAATGCAACACCGATTTACACTCCTAAGAAGGGTCTATCAGTGCAATTGATGTATTCATTCATGCATGCATACATTCCATCAGCCAATTAATCAATCACCCAGTCCACAAAGTATTTACTGAGTTGTCTTCTACGTGTCAGGTGGTCAAGTGGGTACCATGTTGAGAGAAACAGAGACAACTCCTACTCCAGTGGGGATGACAATGTGGTGGGGAGATAGATGTGAATTATTTTATTTGCTTTGATAAATGTGATAAGAAAAAGGTGTGGGGACTGTGAAAGCACAGAGTAGCTGGTAATATCTACTTTGGGGGCGTCGACTTACATTGCTTGCGAGAATGACCATCTGGCACACCATATTTTAACCTCTCAAAAACTAACAAAAAACTCTCTATAGCCTGTTTTTCTTCCTTCCCCCCCCCTTTAGTTCATATTAATTCGCTCTGATTCTGTATCCCTAGGTACAATTTAACCTTCCATTTTTCTATTTAGCCTTCTTTATTAAATAGGACCAAATGTTGACAACTTTATTCCTTTTTTTTGTAAATTATTGTGCCTTTATATAATGTTTAGACTATGAAATTTTTGGAAAAGATTTAAAAACTTTAACTGCAGTGAAACACATAACATTAAATGTACCATCTTAACTATTTTTAAGTATATAATTCGGTAGTGTTAAATATATTCACATCGATCTCTAGAACTCTTTCATCTTCCCTATCTGAAATTCTGTTCCCACTAAAGAACAACATCCCATTCCCTCTTCCCACAGCCCTGGCCACTGCCATTCTGCTTTCTGTCCCTGTGAATCTGACTGCTCTGGGAACATTCACAGAAGTGAAATCACAGAGTATTTCTCTATTGTGACGGGCTTATATCCCTTCACAGTATCACCTAGCATAATGTACTCAAGGTTCATCCATGTTGTAGCTTGTAACAGGGTTTTCTTTCTAAGGCTGAATAATATCCCATTGTAGTGCTATACTAAATTAAATATTGCTTATCTGTTCATTGTCAGTGGAACCTGGGTTGCTTCTTGTTGTTATTGTTTAGTTGCTCAGTCATGTCCGACTCATTGTGGACTGAGCATGGACTGCAGCACGCCAGGCTTCCCTGTCTTTCACTCTCTCTGGAGTTTGCTCAAACTCATGTCCATTGAGTCGATGGTGCCATCCAATCCTCTCATCCTCTGTTGCCCCCTTCTCCTCCTTCCCTCAATCTTTCCCAGCATCAGGGTCTTTTCCAATGAGTTAGCTCTTCGATTCTACCTTTTGGCTTTTGTGAATAATGCTGTTGTGAACACAGGTGTACAAATATCACATGGAGACCCTGCTTTCAGATCTTTGGGGCATGTACCAAGAAGTGGGATTGGTGGATCAGATTGTAATTCTATGTTGATTTTTTGAGGAAACCCCATGCTCTTTTCCTTAGTGGCTACACCAGTTTACCTTCCTACCAACAGTGCACAGGCATTTCAGTTTCACCATATCCACTCCAACATTTTGTCTTCTCTGTTTTTCTTTGATAGTAGCCATCCTAATGGGTGTGAGCTGGTAGCTCACTGTGGTTTTGATTTGCATTTCCCTACTGATTGGTGATGTTTAACATCTTTTCATTTGTTTCTTGGCCATTAGTATATTTCTTTGGAGAGCTGTTTATCCAAGACTTTTGCCCATTTAAAAAAATGAGTTGTATTTTGTTTTTCTTCCATTTTAAGATAAGAACATGCAGGAGCAAGTAGGGTGAAGTTTGAAAGATGCCTTTGAAGCTTTTATTTTGAATGATAAGTCTCAGCTTGTGGCCCTGGGCAACATTCTCGAACTAAGGAACAGTCACTGCTTCTGTTCAAAGTTCCAGGAGTTCAACACCCACAGAGTTGTTTTCAGAGCCCTGGCCACAGGCTAGAAGGACATTGGGTTCCTCCAAGAGCTTTATGGATGGTGCCTCCTGCACTGTTTCCTCCTGGTTGGGAGGGGTCTCCTGAGAAAGTGCTCTCTAACCTTGGGTCTCAGGAGAGCCCCTCACAACCATGTTCCTTACCTTCTAACTCTCTTCCTTGGAGTCCTTAATGAACCAGAACAGGACTCCCTAGGAGCTCCGGGGTACAAGCCCTTCCTGTGTCCTCTGTTTCTTGTTTGTAGGATATAAACTTCATTCAGCCTCCCACACCTTCCCTGAGATCCAAAGGGCACATTCAAACAGTTGCTCACCTGTATGCAGGTCAAAAAGCAATGCTTAGAACTGGACATGGAACAACAGACTGGTTCAAAATTGGGAAAGGAGTACATCAAGGCTGTACATTGTTACCCTGCTTATTTAACTTACATGCAGGTTATATCATTGGAAATGCGGGACTGGATGAATCACAAGCTGGAATCAAGCTTGCATGTGTGCTGAGTCCTCTCTGACCCTTCACAATCCCATGGACTGTAGCCTGCCAGGCTCCTGCGTCCCTGGAACTTTCCAGTCAAGAAGGCTGGAGTGGGTTGTCATTTCCTACTCTAGGGGAGCCTCCCAATCCAGGGGTTGAACCTGGGTCTCCTGCATTGCAGGCAGATTCTTTACCATCTGAGCCACCAGGGAAACCCCTGGAATCAAGATTGCCAGGAGAAATATCAGTAACCTCAGATATGCAGATGGCATCACCCTTATGGCAAAAAGCAAAGAAGAACTAAAGAGCCTCTTGATGAAGGTGAAAGAGGATACTGAAAAAACTGGCTTAAAACTCAATATTTAAAAAACCAAGATCATGGCATCTGGTCCCATCATTTCATGGCAAATAGATGGGGAAAAAACTGAAAACAGTGACAAACTTTATTTTCTTGGGCTCCAAAATCACTGCAGATGGTGACTGCAGCCATTTAATTCAAAGATTCTTGCTCTTTGGAAGGAAAGCTATGACATATCTTTTGTTGTTCAGTCGCTCAGTCATGTCCGACTCTTTGTGACTCCATGGATTGCAGCACACCAGGCTTCCCTGTCCTTCACCACCTCCCGGAGCTTGCTCAAACTCATGTCCATTGAGTCAGTGATGCCATCCAACTGTCTCATCCTCTGTCATTCCCTTCTCCTCCTGCCTTCAATCTTTCCCAGCATCAGGGTCTTTTCTAATGAGTTGGCTTTTCACATCAGGTGCCAAAGTATTAGAGCTTCAGTTTCAGCATCAGTCCTTCCAATGAATATTCAGGTTTGATTTCCTTTAGGGTTGACTGGTTTGATATTCTTGCTGTCCAAAGGACTCTCGAGAGTCTTCTTCAACACCACGGCTCAAAAGCATTGATTCTTTGGCACTCAGCTTTCTTTATGGTCCAACTCTCACATCCACAGATGACTACTGGAAAAACCATAGGTTTGACTGTATGGATCTTGGTTGGCAAAGTAATGTCTCTGCTTTTTAATACACTGTCTAGTTTTGTCATAGGTTTTCTTCTAAGGAGCAAGTGTCTTTCAATTTCATGGCTGCAGTCACCATCTGCAATTATTTTGGAACCCAAGAAAATGAAGTCTGTCACTGTTTCCATTGTTTCCCCATCTATTTGCCACGAAGTGATGGGACCAGATGCCATGATCTTAGTTTTTTGAATGTTGAGTTTTAAGCCAGCTTTTTATCTCTCCTCCTTCACTTTCATCAAGAGGCTCTTTAGTTCTTCTTCACTTTCTGCCATAAAGATGGTGTCATCTGCATATCTGAGATTATTGATATTTCTCCCAGAAATCCTGATTCCAGCTTGTGTTTTATCCAGCCCGGCATTTTTCATGATATACTATGCATGTAACTTAAATAAGCAGAGTGACAGTATACAGACTTGACATACTCCTTTCCCAATTTGGATCCAGTCCATTGTTTCATGTCTGGTTCTAACTGTTGCTTCTTGACCTGCATACAGGTTTCTCAGGAGGCAGGTGGTCTGATATTTCCATCTCTTTAAGAATTGTCCACAGTTTGTTGTGATTCACATAGTCAAGGGCTTTAGTGTAGTCAATGAAGCAGAGGTAGATGTTTTTCTGGACTTCTCTTGCTTTTTCTATGATCCAAAGGATGTTGGCAGTTTGATCTCTGGTTCTTCTGCCTTTTCTAAATCCAGCTTGAACATCTGGAGGTTTTCTGTTCATGTACTGTGGAAGCCTAGCTTGGAGAATTTTGAGCATTACTTTGCTAGCATGTGAAATGACTGCAATTGTTTGGTAGTTTGAACATTCTTTGGCATTGCCCGTCTTCGGAATTGGAATGAAACCTGACCTTTTCCAGTCCTGTGGCCACTGTTGAGTTTTCCAAATTTGATATTTCTAAATGATTCTCCTTTTAAAAACTTTCACTGTCAAACAGAATCTTTGGAGTTGATTTTTGGACCTGAGTTCATCTTATCCTTGGGTTGCTGGCCTCCTGAATAAAGCAACTTTTCTTTTCCAACCAACACAGTTGTCTCTCGACTATTGGCATTTGGATTCAGTAACACTGAGAGCAGTTTCCTAGAGGACTTGGTTCCCAATGGCACTCCTGGTTCTCACTCTTTCCAGGCTCTGGGATAGGGGAGCCGTGTAGGGATTAGAGGTCTGGAGGCCCAGTTAGCAGTGTGAAAACTATGTCTCCTGGATGTCAACAAAGAGCAATTGGCTTTCTTAGTTTTCATCTGTAACCCCTTGGTTAAGTGTGTTAGTTGCTCAGTCGTGTCTGACTCTTTGTGACCCCATGGACTGTAGCCCACAAGGCTCCTCTGTCCATGGGATTGCCATGGGACAAATCCAAGGCTCCTCTGTCCATAGGATTGCCATTTCCTTCTCCAGGGACCCCTTGGTTATGTCCACTACAAACTGGGACTTGCCAGGAACATTTGCCAGTGACTGAATGACGACCAGGGCTTTTGCCATCTGCCTGTGCTGCTGCAGCCACTGACCTTTGACACCCCCTGAGGGAACTCAGGGTGGAGAGTGAGGCAGTCTGTGCTCCTGGGAAGCTGGTGGAACAGGTCTTTAGATTGTTGTTGTTCAGTCTCTAAGTCGTGTCTGACTCTTTGTGACCCCGTGGACTATAGCACTCCAGGTTACCCTGCCCTTCACCATCTCCGGGACCTTGCTCAAACTCATGACCGTTGAGTCCGTGATGCCATCCAACCATCTCATCCTCTGTCATCCCCTTCTCCTCCTGCCTTCAGTCTTTCCCAGCATCAGGGTTTTGTTTTTTACAAAGAGTCAGCTGTTCACATCAGGTGGCCAAAGTGTCGGAGCTTCAGCTTCAGTCCTTCCAATGGATATTCAGGACTGATTTCTTTTGAGATTGACTGGTTTGATCTCCTTACTGTCCAAGGGACTCTCAAGAGTCTTCTCTAGCATCATAGGTCTTTAGATAGATGCTTTCAGGAACTGATTTCATGATCCCAATCCTTACATTTCCTCCTATCTAGAAAAGCACTAAATCCCTTCATGGTGACATCAGCTCCTCGTGACTAGCATGAAACCTTTTATAAAATGAGTGCTTAATTGCACTGAACTTCCCCTTCACCAAAATCTCATATACTGACCTTCCCCACTGCTCTTTGGAGCAGTCTCTCAGAGCTATCTGAGGGGCTAACTCTTGGGGTGCAGTCCTCATTTTGCCCCAAATAAAACTTAACTCACAACTCTCATGTCGTGCGTCTATTCAGTTGACAGTTATGACCTAAATCTGCAAAGGCGATGTAGGTTTAATTCATACCAATCCGAACAAAAGGTGACCAAGAGCACTTGTGGAGGGGAGGCGAGAGAGGGAACATGTCGTCTCTAGGACATCAGAACTGCCAGCTCAGGGGTGGCCTCGACGACCTTGACCTGCGTCCACTTCTCTCCAAATTCCCTTTCCTGTGTTTCTTCCCCTCTGCCTCGCTGCAGCCGTGTTTGTTCTCACACATCTCTTGCATCCTTGGAGGAGACTTCAGGTCCTCCAGATTCTATAAACTGAACTATTGCCAAGGCAAACAACTCTTCTTCATAGAAACATCGATCGACTGTCAGTGTATAACCTCCAGTCAGTGAGTTAGGCCAACAGGGTCTCTGTTCTTAAGAAATTTGAAAGTCTAATTGGCTTTATTAGGCGATTCATGAACCAGGTAGCTTCCCATCAAGTGATGGGACCAGATGCCATGGTCTCAGTTTTTTGAAACTACTGCACAATTGCACTCATCTCACACTAGCAAAGCAATTCTCAAAATTTTCCAAGCTAGGCTTCAATGGTACATGAACGGAAAACTTCCAGATGTTCAAGGTGGATTCAGAAAAGGCAGAAGAACCAGAGATCAAATTGCCAACATCTGTTGGATCATTGAAAAAGCAAGAGAGTTCCAGAAAAGCATCTACTTCTGCTTCATTGGCTATGCTAAAGCCTTTGACTATGTGGATCACAGCAAACTGTGCAAAATTCCGAAAGAGGTGGGAATACCAGACCACTTGACCTGCCTCCTGAGAAATCTGTATGCAGGTCAAGAAACAACAGTTAGAACCAGACATGGAACAATGGATTGGTCCCAAATCAGAAAAGGAGTACATCAAGGCTGTATATTGTCACCCTGCGTATTTAACTTATGTGCAGAGAACATCATGTGAAATGCTGGACTTGAAGCACAAGCTGGAATGGAGACTGCTGGGAGAAATATCCACAACCTCAGATGTGCTGATGACACCACCCTTATGGCAGAGAGCAAAGAGGAATTGAAGAGCCTCTTGATGAAAGTCAAACAGGAGAGTGAAAAAGCTGGCTTAAAAGTCAGCATTCAAAAAACTAAGATCACTGGGATAGGTTAGGTATTAAATCTGGCTTTCATATTATGGGCTTTTGCACAAGTGATGCCATTTTGGGCCTTTTCTCTTTCTATAATACCAGAAAGGCAGATTGGGAAGGAAGAAGGCAGAGGGGCTCCTACATAAGAGGAAATTTAAAGGAAATGCTCCACTGATTTGAAAAAGGAAAGAAGGAAAAGAAAGAGAGGAAGAAAGGAAGGGAAAGAAGGACAGACACAATAAAAAGTGATGCTTGGAAGCCATCACTCTTGGTCAATATCAGTGGTTCAGCTTGCAGAGTGGAGACTCAGGACCACTTGTGGGGAGGCTGGTGTTGACTTAGAAAAAAAAATAGTCACAACCTAAAAGTTGAGAGTTATGTTTTATTTGGGGGGTGGGATTTTTGCAACTTCAAGCTCGGGAAATAGAATCTCAAGTGACCCTGAAAGAACTGTCCTGAGATGGGGGGGCAGGGGGAATTAGGAGGTGGGGGGAAGGAGTCAGGTTATACAAAAGTTTGCAGCAAGGGGCAGGTAGTCCGAATGTCAAAAGATTACTGTTCAGGAAGGAAAATGACATATTTCAAATTAAGGAATTTAGCATGTTTCTATGTAGGAGAAGATGCAGGAGTCTGAGCTTCCTGAAATTATTCCTTTCATGTGCATCTCAGTCATCTGGGGCCAGCGTCCTATGGTTTGATTTTTCACATCCTGACTTAGTTCTTCGTTCAAGGAGAGAGTGGCACAGCTTGAGCGCTGCACATGTTGTTTTCTCCTGGGCACACTCTGGGCTCAGAAATTCACATTTGGAGGGCTGAGTCGCTGATGGCCGTGACATCCGTGTTTATTCATATGGCAGGAAATACTCCGTTTCACACTGGTGTTTGCTCCATTTGAGGACACTGCTCTTCCCTTCTGGAGACTGGGATAAAGTATTTGCGCAAGGTTTCAAGGCTGTCATTCTTGATCTCCCTTTGTGGAAGTGATGACTTCTGAGTAGTTAGGAGTCCAACACTGGTTTGTACACGTTTCAGCATAAACACACAGCTGTGTCCAGGGCCCAGGGAGGATGCACCAGCCACCCCAGCTCTGTTCCCTAGAGAGTAACGAGTCACCAGCCCACTGTTACTGCTCACGTGAACTCTCTTGTCTGCACTGAGGACCACGGCTCCACCTCTTGCTGCTATGACCTGCAGGAAAGGCAACAGAACCCAGAGCGTTTGTGCAAAATTGTGTGTGATTTCACATCCACTTCTCTGATAGCTCAGTTCATAAAGAATCCACATGCAGTGCAGGAGACCCCAGTTTGCCTCCTGGGTCGGGAAGATCCCCTGGGAGAAGGGATAGGCTACCCACTCCAGTATTCTTAGGCTTCCCTTGTAGCTCAGCTGGTAAAGAATCTGCCCGCAATGTGGGAGATCTGGGTTTGATCCCTGGGTTGGGAAGATTCCCTAGAGAATGGAAAGGCTACCCACTCCAATATTCTGGCCTGGAGAACTCCATGGACTGTATAGTCCACGGGGTCACAGTCGGACATGACTGAGTGACTTTCACTCACTCACATCCACACTTCAGCTCAGAAAGCCTTTCAGCAGGTCCTGAGAGAAGGATTTCTGTGCATTACTTAAAAAATTTCTAGAGTTGGCAATAAATATCTGGTTATTAAGAGTCAAAAGATAGTTTGGGTGTGGTTCTGGGTGGCTCAGTGGTAAAGAATCCATCTGCAAAGCAGTAGACACAGGTACGAGCCCTGGATTGGGAAGATCCCCTGGAGATGGAAATAGTAACCCACTCCAGTATTCTGGTCTGAGAAATCCCATGGACAGAGGACCCTGGAGGACTAAAGTCCATGGGGTTGCAGATACAACTTAGAGACTAAACAACAGCGACAAGGGCTGAGAACTACAGAAGATATCTTTTTTTGTTGTTGTTGTTAAGTAACTATCTGTATTCTTTCCTACCTGAAATTTTTATAATAAGCACATACAGTGTATTTCTTTTTTAATATAAAGCCACATGTGAATAAAATCTTAAACACGATATAGGTGTTGGGAGGATTATTTTCATCGGGAGAAGGAATCTACAGTTTCAGGACTGTGATGCAGGCGGGAAGCAGTGAAATTGGATTTCTTAAGTCATGGAGCTGATAACCCGTCCTGATTGTGCTTCCGGCTGGCTTCGGAGTAGATAATGTTTCCTCCCTGCCATCCTCATAATAATACATTATATTTAAACTGCTTTCGAGACTCACCGTACTTAACATACTTCAGACAGACCCTGCGACTTCAGGAGAAACAGATTCTTTTTCTCATTTTACAGCTGAAGAAACTGAGGTCCAGAGAGATTTACTGACTTATCAGCACCGAGATAGAAAATGAATGTCAGAGTCTGGAGCTGAGATTCTAGAAAAAATGCTGTTTATGCTCTTCCACACCAGGGATTGACAAACTCTTCCACCTGCTTGAACAGGACCGGACCTGCTTTTATAAGGTTTGGATGATAGAATCTTAGTCTAAACATGTTGTGTCTCGGGCCCTCTGTGTCTCTTTTTGTCTCTGTTCTTTTCTTGGGGCTCTTTGTAGTGTTGAACTCCAGGCAAATTGTACCCTAAGTCTGCAGTTTACAGTCAAAGGGCTTCCTTCTCCTAAGGGCATTTGCATGGAGGAATTTCTATATAGCTTGCAATTCACCCTATTGTATATTTACCATTATCTGTACATGTGCCAAGTCCCTTCAGTCGTGTCCGACTCTATGACCCCACGGACTGTTGCCCGCCAGGCTCCTCTGTCCATAGGATTCTCCAGGCAAGAATACGGGAGTGGGTTGCCATTTCCTCTTCCAGAGATCTTCCCAACCCAGGGATCAAACCTGTGTCTCTTAGGTCTCCAGCACTGGCAGGTGGATTCTTTACCACTACTGCCACTTGGGAAGCCTTCCCACAATTGTCTAAGGGGGTAGATAATGTCAAGTTTTTTTTTAAGTAGTTCTTGTTCTTTTTAAAAAATGATTTTATTATTCTTACTGTTATTCTATTCATTTTTTTGGCCATGCCCCACTGCATGTGGGATCTTAGTTGCCTGATCAGGGATGGAACCCATGCCCCCTGCATTGGAAGTCCAGTCTTAACCACTGGACTGCCAGGGAACACCCTAATGGTAAGTGTTCTTAATGCAAATGATAGTAATAGGATCTCCTTCCCCCAGTTAATGTTCACTAGAACCTGCAAATGTGACTTATTTGGCAATAGGGTCTTGCAGATGTAATCAAGCTAAAATGAGGTTGTACTGGATTAAAGTGGACTCTAAGTCCACTGTAGGGCTTCCCAGGTGGCACAGGGGTAGAGAACCCGCCTTCCAATGCAGGAGACACAAGAGACTTGGATTTGATCCCTGGGTTGGGAACATGCCCTGGTGTGGGAAATGGCAATGCACTCAGTACTCTTGCTTGAAAAATTCCCTGGACAGAGGAGCCTGACGGGCTACAGAAAATGGGATCGCAAAGAGTCGGACATGACTGAGCACGCACGCACACACACAGAATCCACTATGACTACTGTCCTTGTAAGAAGAGGGGAATTTGCACACAGAGACAAACAGGAGAGAAAGCCACATGAAGACAGAGGCTGGAGTGACACGGTTATAAGCCAAGAGGTGCCGGGGTTGCTCACCCACCAGAAGTTAGAAGAGGCGAGACTTCCCTGGTGGCCCAGGGGCCAAGAAGCCACCTTCCAACGTAGGGGATTCAAGTTCAACATCTGGTCAGGAAATTTAAGATCCCACGTGCTGTGGGGCAACCAAGCCTTCTAGTTGCAGCAAGAGAAGCCCATGCACCGCAATGAAGACCCAGTGAAGCCAAATGAAAAAAAAAAAGAAACTAGAAGAGGCAAGGCAGGATCCTCCCCAAGAGCCTTGAGAGAGCCTGGCCCCGATGACACCTTTCTCTTGGACCCTCATCCTCAAGAGCTGTGAACAAATAAATTCCTGTTGTTTTAAGTCATGCGGTTTATGGTCGTTTGCAACAGCAGCCACAGGAAGCTAACATACAACTTTTTTTTTTCTATTAAAAATCGTTGTGGTGCATATATATAATGAAACATGACTCAGTCATAAAAAGGAACACATCTGAGTCAGTTCTAATGAGGCGGATAAACCTAGAGCCTGTTATACAGAGTGAAGTAAGTCAGGAAGAGAAAGACAAATATCATATATGAACACACATATATGGAATCTAGAAAGATGGTACTGACAAACCTATCTGCAAGGCAGCAGTGCAGACACAGACATGGAGAAGAGACTTGTGGGCGCAGTGAGGGAAGGAGAGGGTGGGATGAGTTGAGAGAGTAGCATGGAAACATATACATCACCATATGTAAAACAGCCAATGGGAATTTGCTGTATGATGCAGGGAGCTCAAACTGGGGCTCTGTGACAACCTAGGGGGGTGGGATAGGGTGGGAGGTGGGAGGGAGGTTCAAGAGGGAGGGGACATATGTATACCTATGGCTGATTCATGTTGATGTCTGGCAGAAACCAACACAATATTGTAAAGCAATTATCCTCCAATTAAAAATGAATAATAAAAAATTGTTAAGTGGGTAATATGAGGAGGGACTTGCAGCTCTTCCTAGTGAGAAAATGTTCCTTGACATTTTTTAGTTTGGTTCATTCTTCTGGTATATTTTATATTTTAGTGCTCATTTTAGTATGTATATAGCCACCACCCTTGCAAACGCTCTCAGTGCCTGCACCATGCATTTTATGGGAATATAATTTGTTTACCAGTATCTTCTTCTTCGTCTTGGAATCTTCAAAGTCTAGCAAAGAGTCTGATCAAAAATTTATCTGTTTTCTTTTTTAAGCAAGATCCATGTTTTATAAACAGGTTACCCTCACACGTCTTGGTGATAAGTTTGATACAAGAATTCATTCTTAATAACATTTCTTGAGTGAATGAATGACTATAAGAATGTAACCTTTTTCTTTCCTGTGAGAAATCTATGACAATTTTTACATTATACAATCGAGTCTTTATCCATGTAGGATACCTGATCTCTAATATTGACTTATTTCAGATATGGAGAACAGCAGTTGGGATGCTAAACTTTTCTAAAGACAGAGGTGAGATTCCTAGTTAGAAAGAGAACAGGTCTGGACTGTTTTAGGATGTATGTGGAGTGGAGAGAACTTATTTTTCCTTCCAACTTTAATGACATAAGGTTAGACCCTCATTCAGGTTCAAAAAGCAGCTTTATTGTTTTCAGGAACAAAAGATTCCGGCTCATCTTTTTGGTGTGATAGCTTCTGAGTAATGACTTCATCTTTGTTCTTTACATCAATTCATTTCAGCCTTTATAACTGGCATATCACACAGTTCATTGGATTGGTCCAACTTCCTCGAATTCTTTCAACCTAGTCTATACTTTCCTGAGTCTCATACTGACCTGTTCTCACTAAAAACAATTTCTAGTGGTTAGAAATTTGAAATTCAGGATAAAGGCAACGTCTATTGTCTAGGAAAGAAAAGAGAACAACTTTAAAGAGGTGTAGAATTCACACATCCTTTTAGTAAAAGAGAAAGGGAAGTCATTTTCTAGTTTTGACACGGAAAAATACTTTTGTTACTTATTGTCCATAAAGGTAACTTAAACTCTACTTAAAAAGAGCAAGAACAACAACAGAACAATTTCGTTTAATAATATTTGTTGGGAGATTTTCCTTGGCAGGGGTTGGAGTGGAGCACGGAGAACTGGGGAGTTGTGCCGGCCGGGAATTTTTACTTTCATATCTGTATATTGCTTGGGCTTTCTAAAGTGAGTTTGCAATACTTTGGTGATCAGAAAAAGCAATAAAGAGAAATTATTTCCTTGAGGGTAGAAGTGTTTGGGAAGGAACAAGGCCTTTTAGAAAACAATTTCTGGAAAGCATTATAAAATTTCAGGTAAGCTTCTGTTGCTAGGGAGTTGCTAAGGAGTGTCAAGTTCTAATGGAAATCTACTAGCAATGATGGATGGGTGAAAGAAAACGCCATCCTCCTGTAATGGGTAGGAGAACATTCTTGTCTTCTGATTGGGAGGGATCCAGGCTAAGTTCATGGTGATGATGCCAGAGACAATGTCAGCTTCGCCTTCTGGAAAGCCAGTGAGGAGAGTGAGTGCTATAGAGGTGGAAATAAACTGTGAGGCACGTGGCAATGCCTGTGACATATAACCTGGCCTGATGCAGACACTCATGTATTGTTAAGTCTCACCACCAAAATGGAAAATCATTGGGAGATGACTTTCGATAAAAACGGCAAAGGAAACAGTAGGAGAAATGGACTGAAATGCTCATACTCAGCAAGCATTAACTTATGGTCATTAATCGGTTCTGATATCCCCCAAAGCCAGGATTAGCTTTGGAGCATCAAATTCAAGGAAGGATTAACTGTTGCAAATTACAGAGATAGGTTTTAATCCATGTCTGTGCAAGATAGAGTTGGAATTGGTTTACGCAGATTTAGAAATACTGATGAACGGACCAAATTAAAATTGGACATTTTTATGCTTGTAATCATTATTGGAGAATGAGAAAAGGAGTGGGCTGTTTGGAATTTGGGGAAAATTTTCTCCAGTAACCCCTGAGGAAATTTTCTCCAGAGGCTTGGGAAATGAGGTAGTGGCCAGCACCTGGGTCAAAGCCCCCTGGTGACTCCAAATGCCCATTTTACAGGAGGGCTGGAGCTGCTTGACCATCAAGTGTCTGAGGACAGGAAATTGTACTGGGTTGGAGGGAGACGAGGCAGTGCTCGAGAAAGCTGGCTCACATGATGGGGTGGTTGAGGACTTGAACTCCAGGCGTTAATGGTGTGAGACAGCACTGAAGTCAGGATTATTGTTGTTGTTCAGTCTCTAGATTGTATCTGACTCTTTGCAATCCCACAGACTGCAGCATGCCAGGCCTTCATGGTAATTGGACTTCTCAGGTGGCGCTAGCGGTAAAAAACCCACCTGCCAATGCAGGAGACGCAAGAGACATGGGTTCAATCCATGGGTCAGGAAGAATCCTAGAGAAGGATTCCAGTTATCACTCCAGTATTCTTGCCTGGAGAATCCCATGGACAGAGGAGCCTGGCAGGCCACAGTCTATAGGGCTGCAAAGAGTTGGACGCTACTGAAGTGACGTAGCATGCATGCACGCAATCACAAGAAATCAGGATGATGACCTCAAGAGTGTAGAGTTCAGGGAGTTCCCTAGTGGCCTGGTGGTTAGGATTTGGCACTTTCACTGTCGTGGCCTGGGTTCAGTCCCCAGTCGGGGAACTAAGATCCCGGCAAGCATGGCCAAAAAAAAGAAAGAAAGAAAAGCTAGAGTTCTGCATGAGATCAGGGTCATAAGAAGCAAAGAAAGTCAGGGTGAGCGCCATGGCCATCCGAGGGTGCCCACCGCTTTCATCTTCCTGCTGGCTGTTGTTGTTATTGTTCAGTCACTCAGTCGTGTCTGACTCTTTGTGACCCCATGGACCACAGCACGCCAGGCTTCCCTGTCCTTCACCAGCTCCTGAAGTTTGCTCAAACTCACGTCCATTGAGTCGGTGATGCCATGCAATCATCTCATTCTCTGTCGTCCCCTTCTCCCCCTGCCCTCAATCTTTCAGGGTCTTTTCCAATGAGTCGGCTCTTTGCATCAGGTGGCCAAAGTATTGGAGCTTTCCTACCGGTGCTTACAGCCTATTAAGATGAGCAGATTTAATGGGGAAATGCAAGCAAGGTATGCTTCCAGTGGTCGTTAACCTGGATTCTTGGACTGGAATCATGGAAAGGCTCTGTGGGAACCTCCTAAAATGGCAATATTTTGGGAATGGATCCACCTTATTTATTTCCTGCTCTCCTCTGGCCTCCACCTCTTAGCTGCTGCTCCAGTGAGTCTCGTATGTGCCAAGGCTGCAGCCGCCAGAGGTCTCCAAAGCTGATGGCTCGTTGTGTATCAAGAGTGGAACTGGGTTGGAGACAAAGGTAAGAAGATAAGCCTTTCCTGTGGTTCAGCGCCACACTGTCACGTGATCCCTCCATGCTCTGTTGTGTCCAGAAGCTCACATGGTTCTTTAATAGAAGCAGTTCTATTAGCTCCCAGCCCAAGCCTTCTAAATACGGAGCATCAAAACTAGTTCAAGGCACGGAGGTTGCAGAAGTGAGCTGCTGCTGCTGCTAAGTTGCTTCAGTCGTGTCCGACTCTGTGCGACCCCATAGACGGCAGCCCACCAGGCTCCGCCGTCCCCGGGATTCTCCAGGCAAGAATACTGGAGTGGGTTGCCATTTCCTTCTCCAGTGCATGAAAGGGAAAAGTGAAAGTGAAGTCGCTCAGTGTGTCCAACTCTTAGCGACTCCATGGACTGTAGCCTACCAGGCTCCTCCGTCCATGGGATTTTCCAGGCAAGAGTACTGGAGTGGGGTGCCATTGCCTTCTCCGGCAGAAGTGAGCAGAGGCCCTTTATTCTTCCTTCTCTTTTACCTGCAATGTTGAACCTTCTTCCCAAACTGCTGCTGCTGCTAAGTCGCTTCAGTCGTGTCCGTCTCTGTGTGACCCAATAGATGGAAGCCCACCAGGCTCCCCTGTCCCTGGGATTCTCCAGGCAAGAATACTGGAGTGGGTTGCCATTTCCTTCTCCAATGCATGAAAGGAAAAAGTGAAAGTGAAGTCACTCAGTTGTGTCCGACTCCTAGCGACCCCATGGACTGCGGCCTACCAGGCTCCTCCGTCCATGGGATTTTCCAGGCAAGAGTACTGGAGTGGGGTGCCATTGCCTTCTCCGTCTTCCAAAACTAAGTCTCCCCAATTATTGCCTGCATGCTCAGTTGCTTCAGTTATGTCAGACTCTTTGCAACCCTATGGACTGTGGCTGCCAGGCTCTTCCGTCCTTGGCATTTCCCGGGCAAGAATACTGGAGTAGGTTGCCATTTCCTCCTCCAAGAATCGAACCTGTGGCCTCTACATAGGCAGGTGGATTCTTTACCACTGAGACACCTGGAAATCCTTTTAGGGATATTTGGGGAGCTAGTGCACCTTGGCCCACCCCACAATATAGAAGTCTTCATGTACAAGTCTACAAGATAATTCAGGTGGAAGGCATGCTTATCTACACTAGGTTTTAATACCTGGGACCTGTCCCCCAGATTGAGAAAAGCTTTGGAGGATGAAGCTGTCCTATGTGAGACTCATGTGAGGGTAGATCCTATGTGTTGTGGTGTCTCCACGGCCATCTTCAGTATCCTACAGCTGGAGAGGAGAGAGTTAATGAGAGAAATTGAGTAATTCACTGAACAGTGGGCTAGGATGGAGTTGGGTTAGTAGAGCTTAGCAGAGACTCACACGGAGTTGTATTACGGGGCTAGACGGGAGGAGCAGGAGGCAGGTGATCACAGGAAGAATGGACTCGGGTGTTTTATGGTAGCTGGAGGCAGGGAGGGTAAAGGTGGGGCCGGAGGGGGTCCTTCTCAGGTTTTGCATTCGCATAGTCCTCTAGCTAGTGGTGTTCATTGGCCAAGAGTTTGTGGAACTCTTCTACACCTTATCAAGTGGCCTTCAGATTCTCCTGCAAAGAATGGACTTTCCCTAATTACTGTTTCATGTCTGTCCTCAGAGGGTGCTTCGTGGTGGGAAGGGGTGGGTGTGGAGGTAGGGTTGGTGGGAGACGCGCTCTTTCAGGTGACAGTGTGACATGACAAAGTGGGGTGAAGATTTGGCGGAGGGTCAGGGTAGCAAAGGATGTAGCTGCAAACCATGTGCCTGTAAGCAGTTTGGTAGAGAACAAACCAGTCAATGTGACTGTGAGGTGGAGATAACAGCTCTGACCCAGTGAAAGTCCATGTTAGTGTGAGTGTTGGTGATAACATGGGTGACCCAGACTTTTTGCTCCAAGGAGCAGTAGCAGCGGCAGCTGGGGAGAGGACTTGGTCGAATTTTAGAGTTAGGACGGGAGCTGGAGTGGGAGAGCTCGGAAAAGAGGATGCAGTGAGGGTGTTGGAATGGGAGTGGAGACAGGGGTGGCCAACAGGACCTGAGACTAATGAGCAACAGAAACCCCAGAGCAGAAGACGTCACCGGCTTGGGTCCAGAGTGTACATTGTCAAGGTGGAGTCCTTCCGAAATCGTGGCTTCTGGAGACCATAAATTTCTTCTCATAGAGAGCATCCCTGAGTCATAAGACAGTGGACCGAGTTCCTGACAGTATTCAAACCCCGGGCTGGTGCAGGCTCTCAGAGGTGGCCTCTGCCCTTTTTCTGCTCTTTGGGAAAAGTTCAGGGGCTGATGGAAGGCCCTGAAACCACGAGGAATCCACCAGCAGAAATGCTCATGAAGAGAGGAGCTGGCGGTGGCCACGCCGCCCGCAATGGCGTCCTCTCTCGCAAAGAAACATCCACCTTTTCGCTCAGCTGGGCTGGCGGGACCTGCCGCTCTGGCTGTCACCTGCTGTCGCTGCAGCCTGAACCAACTGAGAGCCGTCAGCATGCTCGGAAATGGCCCTTCTTTGGATGTTTTATAGCCTTTTGCTTTTATTTAATATGATTCTATGAATTCTAAGTAAGCTCGTTCATCACACCTTCACTGGGTTGTGTGTAAACAAACGCATCGCAGGTCCTCTGCAAGCCCTTCTGTGGCAAATACCTTCTTGCTGAAAACCTGCCGACCAGAGCTCAGAATGGGCGAATATCTCAGAAGCGCATTTTTTTAGTTAAAAAAAGTTATGCACACACGTCACAAATGTAGACAGAGCTAAAGGATGGATAATGAAGATAAAATTCCTCCTCCTACCCCAGGAGCTTGATTCTCCTTCCCAGAAGGACTCCTGCCATTTCCCAGGGGGATGCACCATTGCATTCCAGAAACTTCCAGGCATGTACCCATTTTTGAATCAACGACCCACCTTTTCCAAGCACTTTTGTTATTTTTCTCCAGTGACTCGATCTCCAAACCCGGCCATGGCCCCAGGGGGAGGGTGAAGAACGCCCTGCAGCAGTGACAAGGAAGGAAACATGTCAATGGCAGAAGTCCAGAAGGTGACATCCGGCCATGGCAGTGGCTCCCAGCCAAGGCTGAGTGTGCCCAACTGAGGATGTCATCCAAGGCCAGTGGGAAGCTGGCCTCAGAGTTACTCTTCAAATACATCGCTGTATTTTTCTTTGTTGCTGATGGCTGTCTCTTTCTGTTCAAAGGTATTACTAGATTAGCTCCCAGACTGAAATAGTGTTGCGCTGGGGACTGTCAGATCACACTGCCGTCTCTGGGACACCACCACTTGGTTTCATAACCTTTCGCCTGAGAGGTCGGAGGGAAGTACTTACCCACCCCTCACTCTTTGCAGAGCTTGTCCTCGAGTGCACATTGCTGTCTCGGCCGTGAATTTATCGCTTGTGAGCAGAGAAGGCTGTCGTTAGGGCACAGTTTGCTTCATGAAGCTTTGCTGTTTTTATGACAGCTGTCCGTGGAAAGATGAAAATCCCGAGGAAGTCTGAACAGTCATGCCCCCCACCCCATCAAAGAAGTCAGGCCAGACCAAGTTCTACAATGTACTCTCATCTGTTGATATGCCTCTTAGCTCTGTGGATATCTGCTTTGAATTATGTGTACCAAGGGAAACCGAGCTGATGTGTTTATACTTTGGGATGCCTGGGAAGCCTTGTCTTCATGGTAATTCATTTATTTACGGAAAACAAACATATGGCTTGGTGATGTGTTGGATATAAATTATATATATGTATTCCTATTTTTTATGTCTATATCTCAAACCATAGATGATTGAAATGGAAATAGAGGGTAGAGATCATCCTTGACCTCATAGATTTCAGTTCTATGCTTCCTTTGAAGGTGAGAAAAGCAAACACCTGGAGAAAGTAGATGACCTGCTCAAGGGGGCAGAGCTCTTTGGTGACAGAGCCAGGCCAGAAGGCAGGAAGACTCTCGCCCTCAGTTTCCTGGCAGCATTCACTGTCTGCTCTTCCCTGTCCTCTGTGTGCCCTTGGTGACTAAGCCCTCTAGTCGCATTTCCCTCCCCGTCTGGCTTCTGCTTGAGTTTGACCATTGGGAGGTACCCTGGCGTTAGATGAGGGGCAGGAAGAGAGAGAGGCTGGGGCATTCCTCCCAGTGCTCCCTGTTTGGACGTCCTGTCTCCGGTGGTAGCTCTGACCCATCACCATGACTGCGCCCTCGTGTGCGGTTCCAGCTCTCATCGGTCATGCCTTTGGCCCTGGGATGGTGATACCGCCCTCTGTGGCATGCCTCTGGGTTCCCCACCATCTCTCCTGTGGTCCCTCTGCCCTGCCCACACCTCTGCGTATGTCCAGGAGTCCTTTCACCGGAGTCTTTCCATCTGGACTGCGTTTCCTGCCAGATCCCCGATGGATGGATACACCAGATGTCCTGAATCCCCACCCAGGTCTTCTTACTTCCTCATGTTGACCTGTGTGGACATCTTGGCAGTAGGCCCCTGTCACAGAGCTTGGCACATTGATGTGAGCAAACATTTGAGGAATGATTCAACAAATGCACACATACTATAATCAATGCCTGCAGAGAAATTAGAAAAAATGGGATGCAGTCTCATATTTGAGCAAAATGTATTCATTTTGAAGTTTCCCTAAAATTGGAAAATAATGTTGGTGAGCAAAAGTGCTGGTATAAGGGTGCTTTATCTATAGTAGCCAGGACGTGGAAGCCACCTAAATGTCCATCAACAGATGAATGGATAAGTAAGTTGTGGTATATATATATGATGGAAACTTAGCCATAAAAAGGAATGATATTGGGTCATTTGTAGAGATGTGGATGGACCTAGGGTCTGTCATACAGAGTGAAGTAAGTCAGAAAGACAAAAACAAATATCTTATATTGACACATATATGTGGAATCTAGGTAGGCTTCCCAGGTGGCACTGGTGGTAAAGAATCTGCCTGCCAATGCAGGAAACGTAATATAGATGTGGGCTCAATCCCTGGGTCGGGAAGATCCCTTGGAGTAGTGAGTGGCAACCTGCTCCAGTCTTCTTGCCTGGAGAATCCCATGGACAGAGGGTCCTGGCAAGCTACAATCCATGGGGCCACAGGGAATCAGACAGAGCTGAGAGACTGGGCACTAATACTATGTGGAAGCTAGAGAAATGGTATCGATGGACCTATCTGCAAGTCAGGACGAGAGACACAGACATGGAGAAAAGGCCTCTGGACATGGCGAGGAGAGGGAGCAGGGAGAACTGGTAGACTAGGATTGACATATGCACGCTACCAAGTGTAAAACGTCAAGGCTATGGTCTTCCCAGTGGTCACAGAGAGTTGTGAGAGCTGGACCATAAAGAAGGCGAAGAATTGATACCTTTGAACTGTGGTTCTGGAGAAGACTCCTGAAAGTCCCTTGGACAACAAGGAGATCAAACCAGTTGATCTTAAGAGAAATCAACCCTGAATATTCACTGGAAGGAATGATGCTGAAGCTGAAGTGCCAGTATTTTGATCATCTGATATGAACAGATGACTCACTGGAAAATTCTCTGATGCTGGGAAAGACTGAGGGCAGAAGAGATGTCAGAGGATGAGATGGCTGGACGGCATCACCGATGCAGTGAGCATGAACTTTGGCAAACTCTGGGAGATGCTGAGGGACAGGGAGGCCTGGCATGCTGCAGTCCATGGGGTCACAAAGAGTCGGACACGACTGGGTGACTGAACAACAACTGCAATATGTAAAATAAGTAGCTAGTGGCAACCTGTTGTATAACACAGGTGCTCAGTGCTCTGTGATAACTTAGATGGGTGGGATGGGAAGGAGTGTGGGAAGGAGGTTCACAAGCCGGGGGGGTATATGTATACCTATAGCTGATTCACTTCAATGTACAGCAGAAACTAACACAGCGTTCTAAAGCAGCTATACTCCAACAAAAATTAAAAAGAAAAAAGAAATCACAAAGACTGTCCAAAGAAAATCACTGTGACTTAACAGAGAGGTGACCCGATTGGTACCCTACACTAGGGAAGCTCAGCAGGTGGGTGGTGTGCACGCGCCTGCCTGAACAAGGCTGTCCATAAGCCCCCGCAGGAGATGGTCTGTGAGGGTCTTAGAAATCTCATTTCACTTCCTCATTTTACAGAAGAGAGATCTGTGGTCCAGAGGAGTTAAATGAACGGGGCAGAATGAATAATGGCCCCCAAAGAGGTCCACTCCCTAATCCTTGGTAGCTGTGACTATGTCACCTTACCTGGCAAAAGGGACTTGACAGCTGTGATCAGGCTAAGGACCTGGGAACATTATCCTGGATTATCTGAGTGGGCTCAATGCGAACATGGGGGTCTTGCATGAGGGAGGCAGGGGCTCAGAGTGAGTCATAGGAGACATGGTGATGGAATGAGGGGTTGGAATGACATGAGAGAGAGAAGCCTGAGCCATGGAACACAGGCTGACTCCAGAACTGGAAAAGGCAAGGAAATGGATTCTTCTGTGATGCCTCCAGAAAGATCACAGCCCTATTGATTTTAGACTTGGCCTCCAGAACTGCGAGGTAGTAGGTGTGTGTTGTCTAAAGCTGCTAGAGTTTGCAGTGACTTGTTACAGCAGAGCTATGGACTGAATGGCATCTCCACCCAAATTCCTATCTTGAGGCCCCAACTCTCAGGGTGACTATATTTGGAGATAGAATCTTTAGAAGGTAATTTAGGTTGAATGAGGTCACACAGGTGGAGTCCTGGTCCAGCAGGATGTGTCCCTGTAAGAAGAGACACCAGAGTGTGCACTTGTGTGCTCTCTCTCCTTGCACTCTCAGAAGAAAGGCTTTTCAGAGAATGTGGCCAATTGTAAGTCAGAAAGAGTGCTCTCATCAGGAGCTCAGCCCCACTGGACCTGAATCTGGGATGTCCAGCCTCTAGAACTACAAGAAATATGTTTTGTTATTTCAGCCACACAACCAGTGTTGTTATGTTATAGCAGCCCTAGCCGACTAATGCAGTTACACAGTGTAGGTCAGAAAAGCTGAGGGCCTTTCCCAAGTTCTGTGCGTCACTCATGGGTTGGGGATCACATATTACCTCTGCAGCTCAGGTTCTCCACTTCTAGGTATGTGTGTGTGTGTGTGTGTTTTTAACCAAAAAGAAATAAAATTTTGGCTTCACTGCATGACTTGCAAGATCTTTGTCCCCCAACCTGTGGCCTCTGCAGTGAGAACTCAGACTCCTAACCACTGGACTGCCAGGGAAGTCCCTCTTCACCTTTAAAGTGGAGCTAACAACACGGGACCTTGAACACTTCATCAGAAAGTTCTAAGGTTCTAGTGCAATAAGTAAATGTTCTTTCAAAATCGTAGAGTGTTAGACAATTGTAGAGTGCAGTATTTTTTTTTATAAGCTAGAGGCTTGAGGGGTAGTGTGTTATACTGAACTTGGGGACACCCAGGACCCTAGGTGGATGGGGGCATGGAAGTTTGTGATGATGAAACCATCACTGCCATTTCCAGACACTACTGCTTAAAATCACATTTTACAGAAGCCCTAAAAAAATGACTGTGGACCCTGGCTATTTGAAAGGAGATTTGGCTTTTTAAAATAGTTAGCTCAGTCAAAGGGCCTAAGCATAAACTGGAATTGGAAGGACTGACACTGAAGCTGAAGCTCCAATACTTTGGCCACCTGATGTGAAGAGCCGATTCATTAGAAAAGACCCTGATGCTGGGAAAGATAGAAGGCAGGAGGAGAAGGGGATGACAGAGGACGAGATGGTTGGATGGCATCACCGACTCAATGGACATGAGTTTGAACACACTCTGGGAGATGGAGAAGGACAGGGAAGCTTGGCGTGCTGCAGTCCATGGGGTCACAAAGAGTCAGACACGACCAAGCAATTGAACAACAACAGAACCATAAACTCTCAGCTGTTTCGCCTTGGCTTTTGGGTTAACTAGAAAACTGGAGAACAACACAGTGATCAAAATCCTACAATAGGGACTTACCGGGTGGTCCAGTGGCTAAGACTCTGTGCTCCCAATGCAGGCGACCTGGGTTTGATCCCTGTTCAGGGAACTAGATCCCATGGGCTGCAAGTAAGAGTTGGCATGCTATAACTAAGAGTTCCTGTGCTGCAACTAAGACCCAGTGCAGCCAATTAAATAAAAAAAAAAAGAATGGTAAAAATAAAGTCCTACAGAACCTCCCATGCATACAATGATAGAGGCATAGGTGGAGAAGAGAATGAACTTTCCGGAGATCAGTGGATTGTATCTCCAGGCTGAGAGAGGCTTCTATGAAGATGGGACCCTAGGGCCTTCACAAGAGGCTAGTTGGTTAAAACAGTGTGGAATTGGTGACAAAATGGACAAATAGACTGAAGGAACAGAATGGACTAAAGGAAGGAAATAAGGAGCTCAGAGACAGGTGTAGGTATATGTGCATCTAATATATAATGAAAGTGGCACCATTCACCACTGGGGAAAGACAGGCTGCTTTGAAGGTGCTGGGAAAATTGGCCAACAAAATGGAGAAAGATGAAGCTAGATTACCACCCAGCAAAGATAGAATCTACTTGGACCTAAATGTGAAAGATAAATTATAATGTTAATTGAGTGTGTGTTTGTGTGTGTGCGTGTGTGTGTGTGTGTGTGTGATGACGGAGATGAAGCCAACTGTAGCGCCCAACACTGGGAGCTGAGAAAAAGAACATAGTAGACACACAGGCCATGGAGTCTGTGCAGGACTTAAAAATGATGGAGGAGATGCTCACTTAGCAGCAAAGATGCGTCTCAAATGCGGAGTGAAAACTTAAGAAGCATCTATGCAAGGCAACCCTATTTATAGATGTGAAAAATACCTTTCTACAGCAAGCAATAGGCTCTTTTGAAAGACATATCTGAATTAAAGAAGGTATTTACTAACCCATCGTCATGGTTGCTTTGATGGGGGTGGTTGAAATAGTGTAAAATGGGACAAAATAAGTCAAATGAGAGGAGGGAGATAATTCAAACAATAATTTATAAGGTTTTGTTCTCCCCACTCTCCAGAAGAAGCAACCTGTGACCTTGTCCTGACCCTGTGGGGGTGTTGTTCAGTGTCTGTCATGTCCAGCTCTTTGTGAACACACGGACTACAACATGCCAGGCCTCGCTGTCCATCACCAACTCCTGGAGCTTACTCAAACTTATGTCCATTGAGTCAGTGATGCCATCCAACCACCTCATCCTCTGTCTCCCCCTTCTCCTCCTGCCTTCAATCTTTCCCAGCATCAGGGTCTTTTCCAGTGAGTTGGTTCGTCGCATCAGGTCGCCAAAGTATTGGAGTTTCAGCCTCAGTATCAGTCCTTTCAATGAATATTCAGGGTTGATGTCTTTTAGGATGGACTGGTTTGATCTCTTTGCTGTCCAAGGGACTCTCAAGAGTCTTCTCCAACACAACAGCTCCAAAGCATCAATTCTTTGGCGTTCAGCCTTCTTTATGGTCCAACTCTCACATCCATACATGACTACTGGAAAAACCATAGGTTTGACTAGACAGACCTTTGTCAGCAAAGTAGTGTCTCTGCTAAAAAGCTGTCTAGGTTTGTCATAGCTTTTCTTCCAAGGAGCAAGTGTCTTTTAATTTCACGGCTGCAGTCATCATCTACAGTGATTTTGGAGCCCAAGAAAATGAAGTCTGTCACTGTTTCCATTGTTTTCCCATCTATTTGCCATGAAGTGATGGGACTGGATGCCATGATCTTTGTTTTTTGAATGCTGAATTTTAAGCCAACTTTTTCACTCTCCTCTGTAGACCCTGTGTAGACAATAATTGTAATGAACTCAAGTGGCCCCTTGAGAGTCCTTCCACAATGCAGGTCCTTGGGCTAGATGTTTGGGGTTTGTTTTGGATTGGTTTGGGGTAGCAACCAGGACTCTGAATGAACAGCCTAGCTCTGTGATTCGTACAGATGTGGCTGGTGGTCCACTTTAGGAATTTAACAAGACTCATCGTCCATGGCTCACGAGATTCCTCTCCTTGCCAAGTGCTGTGGGGGTTGACCTCCATCTGGCCTGTGGGTTCTTGGTCACCCTTGGCCCCCAGGATCTGCCATCTGCTCTGTGCTAGTCATATGGCCCCGGTCTGGCCCCATGCTGTGCACAGCCCTGGGCCCTGACTCCTCACCTCACTGATTTTCACGATGGCTATCACTCCAGCTTGATACCTGCAGCTCCTGCAGCCCCATCCTCAGGAACCAAGACAAGGTGACCCCTCTGGCCTTCACTGCAAGTGAAGGCACATCACCTGGTCCCAGCCTGAGAGTCACCATGGGCCCAGATAGCCGCCAGGAGCCCCTCTGCCCATGGCAGACACTGCGTGGTTGGCACGGCCCTGGAAGCAGGAGAAGGACAGACCGGGGCTCTTCTGTCTGGGTGGCACATACTAGCCTGGCAGAAAATCAACAGTCATCATGTGGTCAGGCAGCCACAGAGGCTTTCAGAGGGCAGAGGAGGACTCACAGGGTAGAAACGCAATGTCCCCGCTCAGGGCTGCCAGGCCAGATGACATGCCCTTAACAGTCACTGCTTTATTTCTGGGGATCTGAGCTGCATCAGGCACGTCCCGGAATCGAGCCCCACCAGCCATAGAGACAGAGGCCTTTTCTTCTGCAGGCTGGTGACTTCATTACACATTCCAGGACGGTGGGGAGCTCGGGAAGGCTCTCTTCCGCCGGGCCTGGGACAAAGGCTGAGAAAGCAGAGGAAGCTGCCAGGGTCGTCTCTGGCCGAGAGGAGGCAAGGGAAGAGGCTGGGAGAGGGTGAGCCCATGTCCAGGGCCCCAGTTGCCACGTGGGTCATGCCCCACCGTGGCCGGACACAAACACCCCTCTGTGCGTGGGTATCACTGGGGGGTGGGGCTGGTTTCCTCTCTCACCTCCTCAGGGAGGAGGTGGAGACGGGAAAGGGCAGGCAGTGAGGGGTGATGGCAGAGTGGGCACAGGAGTCCCCAGCACTGGATGTGTCCTGGTGGGGACCCGAGTTCGCATGGATGCCTTCCTGAAGGTCCCAGAAATGCTTCCACCATAACCAGAAACCAGGATATCCTCCTCCTAGGGTGACCATAGGATTCAATTACAAAGTAAAAGTTAGAAATCAACAAACTCTTCCAAAACACTCTACCATGGGTCAGACAAATAAATCTTGAAAAAAAAAAAGAATTACTGATGTATAGTGGTAAAGAACCTGCCTGCCAATGCAGGAGACTTAAGAGACACAGATTTGATCTCTGGGTTGGGAAGATCCCCTGGAGGAGGAAATGGCAACCCTGTCCAGTATTCTTGCCTGGGGAATCCCATGGACAGAGGAGCTTGGTGGGCTACGGTCCATAGGGGTTTCAAAGAGTCAGACATGATTAAAGCTGCCTAACACCCACACATAGTTGATTTGGGGCTTCCCTGGTGGCTTCCCTGGTAAAGAATATGCCTGCAATGCAGGAGCCACAAGGAGACACACGTTCAGTCCCTGGGTTGGAAAGATCTCCTGGAGAAGGGTATGACAACCCACTCCAGTATTCCTGCCTGGACAATCTCATGGACAGAGGAGCCTGGTGCATTACAGTCCATGGGGTCGCAAAGAGTTGGACATGACTGAAGGGACTTAGCACGCATGCACGCATAGTTGATTTACAATGTTGTGTTAATTTCTGTTGTACAACAGAGTAACTCAATTACACACATTCATATTCTTTTTCTTATTCTTTTCCAGTATGGTTTATCACAGGATATTGAATATAGTTCCTTGTGCTCTATCGTAGGACATCGTTGTTTATCCATCCTATATTTAACTATATATTTTATAGTTTGCCTCTGCTAATCCCCAATTCCCAGTCCTTCCCTCCCTCTCCCGCCCTCCCCCACACCCCACGGTGCAACTACAAGTCTGATCTCTACGTCTGTGACAGTGACAGACAATTAGATCTTAGCACTGGTGAATACAATGCCACGACAGTTCACGCAAGTGCTCTTATTTCATTCTGACAACCGCAACGTGGACAAGCACCATCAGCCCATTTCACAGATGAAGAAATCGAAGCCTGGGTAGTTCAGGTAATGTGTTCTCAAAGTCGCCTTACTTGGCAGATCCTTTATCTCTAAGTTGAATGACTCTTCCCGTGAATCAACACCCCAAGTGTTTACCCAGCTGGAACTTCTTCTCTTTCTGGAGAACTCGATCTAGGTCTAACCCCAACATGAAAGCAGTGCCTTCTCCGATTACTGTCTGGTGCCAGCCCAGCACTCAGCCTGGCCGGGTCCCTTCCACCATCCCTCTCCCTGGGGCAGACGCTCAGCTTTCTACCGAGCTGTAGCTCCTCTTTGTGACCTGTCATTTCTCCTTTGGCCTGGTTTGAAATGATGAGCACCCTCTGCTCTAGAGCCAGCACCAGTCAGTCCATTTAGGCAGGTGTCCAATCCTGGCCTTGGGATTCAACCATCAGCTGTGTTCTTGCAGCCCACACCCTCAGAGGACAAATGCTAGCTGGTCTTCATCATGGGGGGCCTAGGGGCTTTCCTCGGCACATGGCAGGGTGTGGGTCTCGGGACAGCAACTCTGGGCGCTGGTCTTCTTTCTGACTTTAACACGATGTGTCTTGTAGAGACCCACGTGGTAGACTTCCAGTTCCTCGTCAAGACTTCGGATCCTTTTCTTTACTAACTAAATAGCTGAGTACATGAGAGTTATCATCAAACAGTTATTGAACAACAGAAGGACATCACAGATTCATGCAATAGCGAGAACACAAGGACCAGGTGTTGACATAAGACAGGAAGTAAGCTGGCATGGGTAAGCTGGCATGGGTAAGCTGGCACATGCTTTCCAGAAGTCCCAGAGCTGCACACACTGGGCTGTGCCCATGGCTGACACCACCCACGAGCCGTGAGGGTGCTGCCAAGTGCGAGAAGCCATTGGCATCTGGAGCGTCAGAGCATCACCACGTGTGGGGTACCTTGTGCCATTAAAGAATATGACATGCTCTCCCTGGGTCTGTCGGTACCTTTAGTTCATCATTTTCCATCATTATCTTCTGGCAAGGTGAATGAGCAGGCAGGTGTGTGACAGCAGCTTGGCGTGGTGACCAGCACGGAGGTTGAAAGTTCGTGGTGTGTCAGAGGAGACCCGGTGAGTCCTGGTCCTGACACAGTTGATGTGAGCTTTGTTAAGTTCACAGTATTCCTCTAGACCACACGTCTCCTTTTGTGAAATGAGTATATTCACTTCCTATTGCTCCTTGTATCAGTCAGAGTTTTCCAGAGAAATAGACCAAGAGGATATGTGTGTGTGTTTGTGTGTGTGTGTGTGTGTATGCATGTGTGCATGCATGTATTATATTTATATATATATATAAAAGAGATTTATCATAAGAAATCAGCTCACATGTTTGTGGAAACTGACAAGCCCCCAAATCTGCCATGGGCAAGCTGGAAACTCAACATAACTGATGGTGCGGTTCTGGTCCCGAGCCTGACAAGCTTGAGACCCATGAAAAGCCAGTGTTTCAGTTGGAGTTCAAAGGCAGGAAAAACTCAGTATCCCAACTCAAAGGCAGTCAGGCAGCAGGAATCTCCCCTTGTTCATGGAAGGGTCAGACTTTTGTTCTGTTCAGACCTTTAACTGACTGGATAGGATTCACTCACATTAAAGAGGGCAATTGCTTTACACAGCTTACTGATTCAAATGTTAACCTTGTCCAGAAACCCAGGCACACTCAGAATGTTTGACCAAATGTGGGGGCACTTTGGCACATCACAGTGGCTTTACCTAAGAAGTATGCTTTCTCCTGCAATTACACTCATCAACTTTCTAGTAAGTTATGAGGACTATCACACACAAGTCAAAGACTGAAGCACCAGGCTTATTTTTGGTCCTAAGAGAGCTTAGTACAGGTTTCTAGAATAGATGGATTTGAGAAAATATTTGACTCCAGAGTGCTCCTCTTGTGTTAACCACCCACGACTTAATCTGATGTGAAGGACAAGGGTGGGATGAATACCAAAAACTCCAAATTTCTTATGTGGAGAGCAGGATCCAAATGGGAGAGAATGGGCAGAAATTCTGTCTTTAGTTTTGAGAAAGCACTCTAGTCAGTCAACTAACATAACAACCAACCAATCATCCAACCAACCTCTAACCAATCAACTAACCACCTATCAACCAATCAAGAACCAACCAACTAACCAAGAACCAACCACCCACCCACCCACCCACCAACCAACCAACCGACCAACCAACCAACACAACCAAAGTTGTTATTGAGTGGAAAGTACTAATCCCCTAATCAGTAATTTTTTAAGGTTCTTTTTTGAACTTCCTGGTGGTGCAATAGGTAGGAATTTGCCTGCCAATGCAGGGGATATGGATTCAGTCCTTGGTCTAGGAAGATTCCACATGCTGCAGAGCAACTGCGCCCATGAGCTGCAACTCCTGAGTCTGAGTTAGAGCCCGTGAGCCACAATTACTGAGCCTGTTCTCTGCAACAGAAAAAGCCACCGCAATGAGAAGCCCCTGTACCACAATGAAGAGCAGCCTCCACTCGCTGCAACTAGAGAAAGCCCACACACAGAAATGAAGACCCAGAGCAACTAAAAATAAAAATATAAAATAAATAAAATTCTTTATCAAACTGTGTTCTACTGACTGTATACATCTGAAGCATTTGCTAAAGACACAGAATGCTCAGCCCCATTTCATCCCTGCTGGGTTAAAATTGCTGAGTGTGGTGCCTAGGAATTTGAATTTTTAGGAAGTTTCCCGGGTGATTCTGATGCATGCTACTGGAGAACTGCTGCCCCGTGTATGCGGAGTATACCTAGAGCTTTGATGTGCTGCAGGGATGAGATTTCTTTTGGATCTTGACCTTCACATTTTGAAATAAGTAGATTCACTTTTATATCACAAACAAAAGATGGTCCTCCCTTCCCACTTCATTATTCACTAACTTCAAGAGGAAATTGCAAAAAAAGAAAAGAGATGCATTTGAGAGTGGCTGCCATGATTTCTCCCCAGAACATGTCGGCAGGTGTAAAATTACAGATTGAATCTGTCCCACGTGTGGGTTGTATCTCTGGCTAGTTTTGATCCACATGTCTGGGTGCTGCTCTGTTTAGACCCTTCAATGTTCTGGTTATATTTTATTCCTTAGAATCAAGTTGCAGTCAATCTATTGATTTGGATATTTTTGGGGCAGGAGCTTTATTTTATGCTGTCAAGGACCCCAACCTCTGGATGATGAAAGAATATTATGAAAATACTTATTCTTTCACATACTTTAAAATCTTCATATTTATTTTGAAAGAGAGAAAAATTTAGAAATACTTACTTGTTTTTGTACCACCAGGAATTAACAACTATAATACTTTGATAGATTTCCCCCTCAATTTTTAATTAAAAATTGAAGCCGTTACCTTGTACCTGTCAGATTGGTCCTCTCCCCACTATAATTTCTCATCCTATTCTTTTCTCAAAGCCAACCAAAATTTATGACCAACCTAGACAGTATATTAAAAATCAGAGACATGTCTTTGCTGACAAAGGTTTGTATAGTCAAAGCTATTGCTTTTCCAGTAGTCATGTATGGATGTGAGAGCTGGACCATAAAGAAGGCCTAATGCTGAAGAGCTGATGCTTTTGAACTGTGGTGTTGGAGAAGATGCCTGGAAGAGTCCTTTGAACAGCAAAGAGTTCAAACCAGCCAATTCGAAAGGAAATCAACCCTGAATATTCATTGGAAAGACTGGTGCTGGAGCTGCAGCTCCAATACTTTGGCCACCTGATGCAAAGAGTCGACTCATTGAAAAAAACCCTGATGCTGGTAAAAATTGAGAGCAGGAGGAGAAGGGGACGACAGAGGATGAGATGGTTGGATGGCCTCACCGACTCCATGGTCATGAGTTTGAACAACCTCCGGGAGATGGTGAAGAACAGGGAGGCCTGGCGTGCTACAGTCCATGGGGTTGCAAAGAGTCGGACACGGCTGAGAGACTGAACAACAATAACAGTCTCTCTCATGAGCTTGTTACATATCCCTGTGTTCCACTTAAAAGTAATATAAATATATATTTTTATATAAATAGTATATATAGTATTGTTTTGTGTTTTAAAAAACTTTATACAGAAGTGGCACATCTTATTATTCTGTATCTTGTCTTTTTTGACTTGATTTTAAGTTTTTAAATCTTTGCAAGTTGCCATGTCTGGATTTAGTGCATCTCTTTTAAAATTTTTTGTTTTTATTTTTTAAATTTTTGGCTGCATTGTGTGACATGTGGGGTCTTAGTTTCCTGAGCAGGAATTGAACCCATGTCCACTGTCGTGGAAGCTCGGAGTCTTAACCTCCGGACCACCAGGGAAGTTCTGGTGCATTTCTTTTAACAACCAAAACTTGTAGGTCTACATTTATTTTATTTGCCCATTACCCTACTGGTGGATGTTGACTTTCAGTCTCCTCTGTTGCAGACAAAGCTACAATGAACACTGGAACTTATCTCTCTGTGCATAGAGTTTCTCGAGGATATAGATCTAAAAGTTAGATTGCTGCATTGTGGTGCAGTTTCCATTATAATAAGTGTTACAAAATACTCTCCAAAAGGCTGAGATAATTTATTTTTCTCACCAGCAGTGCGTGAGAAGGCCAACCCTCCTTCTCTTATTTTTGCTAAAGCTAAATTTACCCAATTTTAGCCAGTCTGGTTGATAAAATGACATCATGTTGTTCTAATATTTAGTGTGTACTAATCATTACTGAGCGTATCTTACAGGTTTTTACAATACTTTTTGATGAGTAATTTAAAGCCCACACCTGTAGACTAGAGATAATTTATAAGAGGAATAGCTTAGACTTTTTAAGAAAGTATTTCAGTAGAAAGTAATGGATCCTCACCAATAAAAAGAATAAAACTCTAAAGATTGGGAGCAAGTAAAATCCTCTTTGCTCATCAACCCATTCTTGCAGCTCATGGACCATGTGATTCATCATCTATAAAGGGACACTCATGAGAGAAGACGTCATATTTCAGGACAAGTGGTGGGAGCCAGGACTGCCCTGGGCAACAGCTGCTGGGAATAGCTTGTGGGTTTTGTGCTGTGTGGAGTTCATCACTATGTTCTGAAACTTAACAAGATATTAGGGAGACATCTTTCCATGCCATGGGTCCAAGTGGCTCAGATGGTAAAGCATCTGCCTGCAATGCGGGAGACTGGGTTTGATCCCTGGGTCGGGAAGATCCCCTGGAGAAGGAAATGGCAACCCACTCTGGTACTCCTGCCTGGAAAATTCCATGGACAGAGGAGGAGCCTGGTGGGCTACAGTCCATGGGGTCACAAAGAGTCAGACACGACTGAGTGGACTTCACTTTCCATGCCAGCATATAATGATTTACTCCATTTTTTCTTTGAAAAATTTCAAGCTTGTAGAAAGATTATAAGAATGAGGTAATGCATTTCATTATTCCCATTACAGTTTTGCCATTTTGTTAACATTCTGCTGTATTTTGCTCTGTCTCTGACTTTCTATATATGTAATGATTGTTCTTTTAAAAAATGTTTCCTTTAAAAAATTTATTGCTTCATTTTTGGTTGCACTGGGTCTTTGCTGCTGTGTGAAAGCTTTCTCTAGTTGTGGTGACTGGGCTTCTCATTGTGGAGGGCTTCTCTTGTTGCAGAGCACAGGCTCCAGGTGCCCAGGCTTCAGCAGGGGCCCCATAAGGACTCAGTAGTTGTGACATGGAGCTTTAATTGCTCCATGGCATGTGGGTCTTCTTGGACCAGGGATTGAACCTGCCTGCGTTCCTTGTACTGGCAGGTGGATTCCTACCCACTGTGCCACCAGGGAAGTCCTGTAATGATTGTTCTTATTACAGAGTCATTCGGGAGTGAGTTAGGGACACCATTATCTTTTACCACTGAATTCTTCCATGTGTACCTCGAGAACAAGGATATTCCTTTACCCATGCAGTGTACATGTCATTTTCAAGGAATTTAATATCCATACAATGCCCATACTTTCTAATATACACTCCACATTCAAATCTCATCAGTTGTCTCCATCGTGTCCTTAATTGCAATTTATTATTTTTCCTGATTCAGGATCCTATCCAGGGTCACGTGTTTTGTTTGCTTGTCATGTCTCTTTGAACTTTTTAACCTGTGACTGTGCCTCATCCATCTCCATGTTTCATAACGCTGAGATGACACAGACAGGCCAACTGTCTGGTAGAATGTCCCTCAACCTGAGTTTGTCTGATTGTCACCGTGTTATTAGGGTCAGGCCATTCGCTTTGGGCAGGAACACTGGGTAAGTGATGCTGTGTTCGACTTAGTAGATCCCACCAGGAAGCTCCTGATGTCAGTCTCTTTCAGCCTCATTCCTTTTAACAACTGCATAATAATTACATTCCATCCTGCGGATGTAATATAATTACTCCAACCCTGCCTCTGTGGATGAGCTTTTGGGTTGTTCCTGGTGTTTGGCTAATGAAAGCCATGCTGTAATAAACATGACAAAGTTGGGGCAAGAGATGGGAGGGAGGTTCAAAAGGGAGGGGATACCTATGTATACTTACAGCTGATTGATGCTGAGGCTTGACAGAAAACAACAAAATTCTGTAAAGCAATGATCTTTCAATAAAAAATAGAGAAATTTAAAAAAAAGTGACAAAGAGTGTTTCCAATGTTAGAATCATTAAAATGAGCGTGATCAAAGAAGTAAGAGAGTGAAGAAAGGACAATGGAGGACGGTGTTTCAATTTGAGTGGATTGGAAGGATGGTGGGCTCATGTGGGTAGTGGGATGTGATGGTGAAAGACACAATCACTTTGGCTGCAGGAGGCAGGTTGGGTTGGAGGGCAGGAGGATCACTGCTCAAACAGTCCAGGGAAGAGAGAAGAAAGGCCTGAAGTTGAGCAGCGTTGGTAAGTAGCTGGAAAGAAAGAGAACAATTAATAAACAGTTACAGAGTCTTCCCTGGTGATCCAGTGGTTGAGACTCTGCCTTTCAATGGAGGGGACGTGGGTTCGATCTCTGGTCAGGGAAATAAGATGCCGCATGCCATAGGACTACTAAGCTTGAGTGCCACAACTAGAGAACCCTGCCAGCTGCAACAAAGAGGCCCTTGTGCCACCTTGAAGACCCAGCACAGCCAAGTAAATAAACACAAATAACTCAACATTTACAAGTACTGACGCACACTGCAACCTGGATGAATCTTGAAAACCATGCACTCAGTGAAAGAAGAGAACCCCAGGTTGCATGATTCTTTTTTTTTTTTGCCTCACCATGTAGCTTGTAGGATCTTAGTTCCCTGACCAGGGGTGGGACCCTCGCCCCTTGCAGTGGAAGCACAGAGTCTTCACCGCTGGACCACTAAGGAAGTCCTGCATGATTCTTTTTGTATGTTATCTTCAGAATAGGCAAATCCAGGGAGACAAGCAGTGCATTACCAGGGGATGGGAAGGTGGGGAAATTGGTACAGAGTTTTCCTGGTTTGATGAAAAAGCTTAGAAGCTAAAGAGCATGGTGGCTGCATGATGTTTGTGGGTGCACCGGATGCCACTGAATTGCACACCTCAAAATGGTTAACTCTATGCTATGTGAATTTCATCTCAATAAAAAATAGGAGATAAAGAAAACCTCAGGACACAGGGCTTGATGGACATTGTGAAGTGGTGAGGAGGAGGGAGAATTGGCCGTGTTAGATTTCTGGTTGAGGCCCTTGTGTAGAAGGTCTTACTTATTAACCGAAACAAGGTTTTCAAGAAAAGGAACAGCTCAGAATGGGAGAAAATGATGTGTTTAGATGATTAAGAAGCTATGTATATGGTAAAATATCAAATATATACAGAAATCACAGAGCAGGTTAACAAAACCCAATGTACCTAATGCTCAACTACAACAATGACCAATCATGGCCAGCATAGAGTCATCTGTACCCTGTCTACCTCCCACTCATGTACTATTTTGAAATAAATACCAGACATCATATTCCATCATCCATTAATAGTTCAGGATGTTTCTCTAAAAGATGAGGAATTTTTAAAATGAACTTTCAAAGTACCATTAATACAACAAAAAAATTGACAGTGGTTTCTTAATATGATCAGATTGTCAGCCAGTGATCACATTTCTAATTGTCTCAAAATATTTTTCTCATTATTTCTTTGAATCAGGATCCACATAAGGTCCAATTATTGTGACTGAATAATTAAATCTGTTTTTGTCTTAAATCCCCTTCTCCCTCCTTTATAATTTACAAGTTGGAAAATTAGGTTATTTGTCACGTAGACTCTCCTGCGGTCTGGATCACACAGACTGCTTCCCTATGATCTATTTCACATGTTCTCCTACCCTCTGTATTTTCATAAATTAATTGGTAGTTGGGTCAAGACTTGATCAAATCTGAGTTCAATTTTTTTTTTAACAAGAATTCTTTATAGGTGATGGTACGTTCTTCTATCAGAAGACACATAACACCCAGTTGCCTGTGTGTGTGTGTGTTTGTTTGTGTGTGTGATGTTAATAGTTGTTGTTGGCCAATGTCTAGTTAACCCAGACAACCTGCTCCCAAATTCCTGATCCTCTGAAACAATGTGAGAAAATACATTTGTTGTTATTCTAACCCATTCAGTTTTGGGATGATTTGTTATGCAGCAATAGAAAATAAATACAGAAAAGTTGGATAAATATCAGGAGACCCACTAATATAATTCATCATACTAACAGAGATAAGGATAAAAACTTTAAAAGCTATCTCCAGCTGGAAAAAAATGAAAAACACACCAAAAACAAGAAAGAAAGTGAAGTCGCTCAGTCGTGTCTGACTCTTTGTGGCCCCATGGGTCTGACAGAATGTGGTCCACTGGAGAAGGGCATGGCAAACCACTTCAGTATTCTTGCCTTGAGAACCCCATGAACAGTATGAAAAGGCGAAAAGATAGGACACTGAAAGATGAACTCCCCAGGTCAGTAGGTGTCCAATATGCTAATGGAGATCAGTGGAGAAATAACTCCAGAAAGAATGATGGGATGGAGCCAAAGCAAAAACGATACCCAACTGTGGATGTGACTGGTGATAGACGCAAAGTCCGATGCTGTAAACAGCAATATTGCATAGGAACCTGGAATGTTAGGTCCATGAATCAAGGCAAATTGGAAGTGGTCAAACAGGAGATGGCAAGAGTGAACATCGACATTCTAGGAATCAGCGAACTAAGATGGACTGGAATGGGTGAATTTAACTCAGATGACCATTATATCTACTACTGTGGGCAAGAATCCCTTAGAAGAAATGGAGTAGCCATCATGTTCAACAAAAGAGTCCAAAATGCAGTACTTGGATGCAATCTCAAAAACAACAGAATGATCTCTGTTCGTTTCCAAGGCAAACCATTCAATATCACGGTAATCCAAGTCTATGCCCCGACCAGTAACGCCGAAGAAGCTGAAGTTCAACAGTTCTATGAAGACCTACAAGACCTTCTAGAACTAACACCCCAAAAAGATGTCCTTTTCATTGTAGGGGACTGGAATGCAAAAGTAGGAAGTCAAGAAACACCTGGCGTAACAGGCAAGTTTGGCCTTGGAGTACAGAATGAAGCAGGGCAAAGGCTAATAGAGTTTTGCCACGAGAATGCACTGGTAATAGCAAACACTCTATTCCAACAACACAAGAGAAGACTCTACACGTGGACATCACCAGATGGTCAACACCGAAATCAGATTGATTATATTCTTTGCAGCCAAAGATGGAGAAGCTCTATACAGTCAGCAAAAACAAGACCGCGAGCAGACTGTGGCTCAGATCATGAATAGCTTATTGCCAAATTCAGACTTAAATTGAAGAAAGTAGGGAAAACCACTAGTCCATTCAGGTATGACATAGATCAAATCCCTTATGATTATACAGTGGAAGTGACAAATAGATTTAAGGGACTAGACCTGATAGACAGAGTGCCTGATGAACTATGGACAGAGGTTCGTGACATTGTACAGGAGACAGGGATCAAGAAAATCCCCATGGAAAAGAAATGCATAAAAGCAAAAGGGCTGTCTGAGGAGGCCTTACAGATAGCTGGGAAGAGAAGAGAAGTGAAAAGCAAAGGAGAAAAGGAAAGATATTCCCATCTGAATGCAGAGTTCCAAAGAATAGCAAGGAGAGATAAGAAAGTCTTCCTCAGCAATCAATGCAAAGAAATAGAGGAAAACAACAGATTGGGAAAGACTAGAGATCTCTTCAAGAAAATTAGAGATACCAAAGGAACATTTCATGCAAAGATAGGCTCGATAAAGGACAGAAATGGTATGGACCTAACAGAAGCAGAAGATATTGAGAAGAGGTGGCAAGAATACACAGAAAAACTGTACAAAAAGGATCTTCACAACCCAGATAATCACGATGGTGTGATCACTCACCTAGAGCCAGACATCCTGGAATGTGAAGTCAAGTGGGCCTTAGAAAGCATCACTACGAACAAAGCCAGTGGAGGTGATGGAATTCCGGTTGAGCTATTTCAAATCCTCAAAGATGATGCTGTGAAAGTGCTGCACTCGATATGCCAGCAAATTTGGAAAACTCAGCAGTGGCCACAGGACTGGAAAAGGTCAGTTTTCATTCCAATCCCAAAGAAAGGCAATGCCAAAGAATGCTCAAACTACCGCACAATTGCACTCATCTCACATGCTAGTAAAGTAATGCTCAAAATTCTCCAAGCCAGGTTTCAGCAATACATGAACCGTGAACTTCCAGATGTTCAAGCTGGTTTTAGAAAAGGCAGAGGAACCAGAGATCAAATTGCCAATATCCACTGGATCATTGAAAAAGCAAGAGAGTTCCAGAAAAACATCTACTTCTGCTTTATTGACTATGCCAAAGTCTTTGACTGTGTGGATCACAAGAAACTGTGGAAAATTCTGAAAGAGATGGGAATACCAGACCATCTGACCTGTCTTTTGAGAAACCTGTATGCAGGTCAGCAAGCAACAGTTTGAACTGGACATGGAACAACAGACTGGTTCCAAATAGGAAAAGGAGTACGTCAAGGCTGTATATTGTCACCCTGCTTATTTAACTTATACACAGAGTACATCATGAGAAGCACTGGGCTGGAAGAAACACAAGCTGGAATCAAGATTGCCGGGAGAAATATCAATAACCTCAGATATGCGGATGACACCAACCTTATGGCAGAAAGTGAAGAAGAACTAAAGAGCCTCTTGATGAAAGTGAAAGAGGAGAGTGAAAAAGTTGGCTTAAAGCTCAAGGTTCAGAAAACTAAGATCATGGCATCTGGTCCCATCACTTCTTGGGAAATAGATGGGGAAACAGTGGAAACAGTGTCAGACTTTATTTTTTTGGGCTCCAGAATCACTGTTGATGGTGACTGCAGCCATGAAATTAAAAGACGCTTACTCCTTGGAAGGAAGGTTATGGCCAACCTAGATAGCATATTTAAAAGCAGAGACATTACTTTGCCAACAAAAGTCCATCTAGTCAAGGCTATGGTTTTTCCAGTGGTCATGTATGGTTGTGAGAGTTGGACGGTGAAGAAAGCTGAGTGCTGAAGAATTGATGCTTTTGAACTGTGGTGTTGGAGAAGACTCTTGAGAGTCCCTTGGACTGCAAGGAGATCCAATCAATCCATCCTAAAAGAGATCAATCCTGGGTGTTCATTGGAAGGTCTGATGTTGAAGCTGAAACTCCAATACTTTGGCCACCTCATGCAAAGGGTTGACTCACTGAAAAAGACCCTAATGCTGGGTAGGATTGTGGGCGGGAGGAGAAGGGGACGACAGAGGATGAGATGGTTGGATGGCATCACCGACTCGATGGACATGGGTTTGGGTAGACTCTGGGAGTTGGTGATGGACAGAGAGGCCTGGTGTGCTGCAATTCATGGGGTCGCAAAGAGTCAGACACGACTGAGTGACTGAACTGAACTGAACTGAACTGAACTGGACTGTAGCCCACCAGGCTCTTCCATCCATGAGATTTTCCACGCAAGAGTACTGGAGTGGGTTGCCATTTCCTTCTCCAGGGGATCTTCCCGACCCAGGGATTGAACCCAGGTCTTTTGCATTGTAGGCAGACACTTTACTGTCTGAGCCATCAGGGAAGTCTAAAACAAAGCTTTTGACAAAGGCAATACCCACTCAATAAAATAAGATGATGGGTACTTTCCTAATATGTCAAAAATAAACACTCACATATTTTATGCTCCCAAACTAGCACTTTACTTAGTCAGAAACCTCTTGAGGATTTCTCATTAAATGAAGAAAATATGCTCACTATTTTCACTATGATTTAACAATATGTTGGGATTATGAACCCCTGCATTTGACAAGGGAAAGCAATAAAAAGCATTAGTACTGGAATGAAGAACTAAAACTATCCCTATTTTTAAATTTATCTGGAAAACTCAAGTAAATGATGAAAAGGCTATTAAAAAAAGAAAGCTTAGAGAAATTACCAGTCATGAAGTTAATGCATTACATAAGGGAAGGGAAAAATAAAATAGCTAGAATAAACTTAAGAAATGCCTTAAACCTGCTTAAAGAAGGCTATAAGACCCTCTTGTAAAACACAAGGTAGAACTTGAAAAACTGAAAAGACATACATGTGCTTGGGTAGAAAACTCAAAAACTTAAAAGATGAAAATTTTACTTATTAATTTCTACCCGTAATGTAATCCAAATAAAAATACCCACAATTCCCCACCCCCAGAATTAGATTAGTTAATTATAAAGTACATTGGGAAGAATGATCAAGCAAGAATAGTTAGGAGAACACTGAACATGATCATTTTCATTTCAGTGATGTTTTTCTTAAGTGCTTGTGGCTTTGAGAGACCAAATAGAAATGTACAGCTGGATATATGATATGCAAGGCTGCGGCCCCCAGTGATGCATCTGGGTGGGATAATCTAGGAGGGTGCCTGGCCTTTCCCTGGAGAGAGTGGATGGGCTTTTCCAGGAAGGCTGTATGGAATGGGTTGAAGACTCAGGAAAACTAGACTTGGAGGCTGCTGTAGTGAGTGGGCAGGTGATGAGGGTGCGTAAGGGTCAGAGGGAGAGTGAAGCAAAGGAAGAAAAACCAGGGAAAAAGGAAGAGGACCAAGACAGATGATGCTGCAAAAACCCAGAGTGTGCAGAGTTCCCACGAGGAGACTCTTGAATTAACAACTGACTACTCATCTGCATCTGAAAGGTAGAGATCCATGCATACGCACAAGGTGGAGGCGTGACTGAGGTCACCAGCGATAACCACTTCCAACGTCTTCGTGGCTTTCCTCCTGGACCTTGCTCTATGGAGACCTACGTGTAGCATCTACATACATAATTGCAAAAAAGGTCATCATGCCAAGCTCTGCAATCGTTTTCCACTCAGCAGTGTATTGTGAAACTCATGAAGTCATGCCTTAGTCATCTAGTTCAGTCGCTTAGTTGTGTCCGACTCTTTGCAACCCCATGGACTGCAGCACCCCAGGCTTCCCTGTCCATCACCAACTCCCAGAGCTTACTCAAACTCATGCTCATCGAGTCAGTGATGCCATCCAACCATCTCATCCTCTGTCATCCCCTTCTCCGCCTGCCTTCAATCTTTCTCAGCATCAAGTGGCCAGAGTACTAGTCCAGTTCAGTCGCTCAGTTGTGTCTCTTTGTGACCCCATGGACTGCAGTACACCAGGCCTCCCTGTCCATCACCAACTCCCGGAGTTTATTCAAACTCATGTCCATTGAGTTGGTGATGCCATCCAACCATCTCATCCTCTGCCAAAGTACTGTCTGACTTAATAAAAACTTGGTGGAAGTGGAGTGAATTGGACAATCTCGTTCATTCATCTGAGTATTTAATGAGGGCCTCTCATATGTCAGGCATTAATCTGGATGCTTGGGACATTTGGTGAACAAAACATTCAAAGATCCCTCTAATATGGAGCTTCTGTTCTGAACAGACAATAATCAGTAAACATAATGAATAGGTACATACGTAGATGGTGGTAAGTGCTGTATGGAATAAAGAGCGGGCAGGGGAAGGAGGATTGGGAGAGAGCGGGTGGGTGGTAGGTTGCAGTTTTAGAAACAGTGATGGGCAGGACTCATGAGAAGCAGAGAATGTGAGCAGAGCCTGGAAGGAAGCGGGACACTTGGAGATGCAATTCACAGAGAAAGGTACTTCACATGTGCAATTCACATGGAGGCAGGTTGGGGATGAATGGTGATATTTCTAAGTGTGGCTTCTCAGGTGGCACTAGTGGTAAAGAATTTGCCTGCCAATGCAGGAGACCTGGGTTCGATCCCTGGGTCAGGAAGATCCACTGGAGAAGGAAATGGCAACCCAGTCCAGTATTCTTGCCTGGAGAATCCCATGGACAGAGGAGCCTGGGGGGCTACAGACTATGGGGTTGCAAAGAGTCAGACATGACTGAAAGAACGGCATGCACGCACTGGGTGTGGAGTTCAGGCCCCTGATAGACATCAGGAAAGGAGACCTCATACAGGGTGGTTAGAGTGTGGGTCTAGAGCTCACAAGGAATGTTGGCCTGGAGCAAATGGTTGGGAAATTGTGATGAGATTATGGATAGTGATGGTTTCCAAACTTCAGCGTGCTTGGGCTCCAACTCCAGAATTTTGGATTCAGTAGGTTTGGGATGGGCCCTGGGGATCTGCATTTCTTAGCAAGCTCCCGGTGAGGCTGCGGGTCCAGGGAGCACACGGTGAGAACAGCTGGGGTCGAGCAAAGAAAGCTAAGCTAGGAATTCTTAGAAAAGGGGGAACCGGGTGAAGAGGGCCTTCGAAGAGGAATAGTAGGGGCAGGGGCTAAACCAGAGCAGATTCCCAAATCCAAATGGGGGGAAATCTCAAGGGAATGGGGGACAGGGTGGCAGAGTTCAAAAGTCTGACACACAGGGCAGGCAAGTGTTGTCTAGGTCATCGGGGACCTTCATGAAAGCTATTTTAAAGGTCTGGGATTTGAGAGTAAGAAATGAATTCTCATTTAAGAAGCAAAGGAAAGGCAGCTGTGATGAGCAGGGGGCATGAGGTTAGACATGAAATAAGAACTCTTTCTCTGTTTCATTATGTTTTCTTGGTTACTACTTTGATCTGAATGGTGACAAAACTTTCGCAAGACATCATAACAGAAGGAAAAAAGATGTCTGCTACACTGACTAGTGTAGGCACGTGTTCTTTAATGATAATTGTCGTAGCTGCTACAAAGAACATTTGATTTGAACTTATCCATAACGTAGAAGCACGTTTCTCATATTTGTAGGATAATTGATTCCTATGAGAAGCTACTGCTTCTTACACAGTGACAAAATGTTTGATGCACTCAAAATAGTGCATCTTAAAAGTAGATTCAATGAGTATTTAATTACAAAATAGACGGATAGAACATAAAATATAGGACAGCATAGCAGAAGCCATTACATACACATCAGTTTAAAACAGAGTTTAGTAATGAGATACTGTCATCCAGAGCAGAAATCATAAAGCAAAATATTGGTAGATACTACTTTGCAAAAGAAGACTTTACATCATATTGAAAAATAAAAGGTGAACAACAAATTAAAAGAATTTTAAATATATTTTGCATATGCATGTATGTAATGAAAAGTCAGTATCTTTATAAGATTAAAACATTATTTGAAATCAGCTTCTTTTACAAACACTGCAATAGACAAATGATCAAAAGATGGAAAATTCTCAAAGGAAGAATTAAAAATTGCCAATAAATATTTTAAAAAGTATCTCTTCATTAATATTCTCAGGAATAAAAATGAAAGTAATAATCAAATTTTGGCCTTTCAAAAGGATGAAGATTAAGAAAAGTGTTAAAACTCAGTATTCTCACCGGGCAGTTGTATGCTGTGGAATTTTTCTGAGTGGAATATTAATTTTAATTCTGTAGGACCACAGTATGTTTAGGATGGGATAAAATCAGGAACAGGCAGAATGTGCAGTAACAGGAGATGGATTTTATAGATTATGGAGTAGACTGCAATGCTGAGAAATGATGGTATAGGAGGAAGTCACCTGGCTTGGTGAGTGACCCCTCTCTCTCTCTGTTGGGTTAGTGTGTCCAGGACCAGCTCTGCAGGACGTGTGGCCGCCCCCTTGTGCTTTCAGGCGGGCCCCCTCTCCTTTGCTGACTGAGCTCTGTTGGAACTTCGCCGATCGTTTTAATGGAGACCGTTCACTGTGTGTGGCAGTGATTAATGCATATCTCTGTTTGTAATTGACAATGAGCTCTTCCATTGCAAGGATTCTGTCTTACTAATTTCTCATCAATTCCCTCCCTCACCCACTCTGCACTGAGCACAGTACCCAGCCCACGGAAAGCACTCAGGACATGTGTGGAGAAGACATTGAGGATGGAGGTGATACTGCAGTTTGGCAGCAAGGCTGAGGGCTATCCCAGAGCGGGGAAGCCAGGACCCGTAGGCTGGTCGGTGTTGAGACTTGACCGTGGTCAGAACCGGCAGGGATGCTTCTGGAACAAATGACTCCCAGGTTTCAAGCCACACTATGTATGAGCCTAGAAATACGGTTTTTTATTTTTTGGCTGCACTGTGGAGCTTTTGGAGTCTTAGTTCCCTGACCAGGGATTGAACCTGGGCCACAGCCGTGAAAGCAGCCAGTCCTAACCTTGAGACTGCTGGGGGATTTCCAGGAAATCTGCATTTTAAACTCCTTCCACGGGTGAGAATGCTGCTGCAGAACCAATTCAGAGTCCAGAGCTGTGTCTGGGGAGCCCTGGACAGAGCAGGGGCTGCACGGAGCTGGCTGGGTATAGAGGAAGCAGAGGGAAGAAATTTCATGTGTGTTGGGTGATTGTTTCGAGTCTGCAGGAGCGGGTGCAGGTGAGCTGTTTGATCTCTGTGCCTCTGGGAAGAGGGTTTCAAAGAAGGCAGGACTGGGGAAGCCAGACTGGCTTTCTGCTGGAGCCGAGACATTGAGGGAGATTCTCCCATCCTGGTTCAGTTGGTAAAGAACCTGCCTGCAATTCAGGAGACCTGGGTTCGATCCCTGGGTTGGAAAGATCCTCTGGAGGAGGGAATGGCAAACCTGCTCCTGTATTCTTGCCTGGAGAATCCCACAGATAGAGGAGTCTGGTGGGCTACAGTCTGTGGGGTCACAAAGGGTCAAATACGACTAATCGACTAACACTTTGACCTCCCATCCTGGTGGGGGAACATGAGTGAGAGAGGGAACTGCTTTGCCAACAAGTTTGGAAGTGACAGGGCCCAGAGTCTCGGCTAGGATAGAGGGGGTGAGCAGGGCATGGGGACCTGCCTGGTGGACCTGACATCACACCCACGTGTCACAGCCCCCAGGGACTGCCTGTCTCTACCACGTCATGCTCTGGGACTGCTTTTTGCCTCTGGCTTTCACATAAGTGCCAATTATAAGGATAGCAAACGCATCCTTAATGCTATCACAACAGAATCGCTGAATAATTATTTTTACTTGATTATGTTGATCCAGTACCCCAGGTGTGTTGAATATAATCTAGCAGTTTGCTGTTGTGGAAGATGAGTCACTTAAGGTCGTATCCACCCCATTCCTGGAGCAGACCATCTGTGCAGGGCGTCTGTGGCTGGGGCCCCACACTTCTGTGAAAGTGCAGTGACTGATGAGGGTGAGGGCCCATGGCTTCCATCGGATCGGAAGATCAAAGGATTTGCTGGACTCTTGAAATATGGTGGGCTTACTGTTTTGGGAGGAGAGCGATCATTTCTCCTCAGTTTGTTGTTCAATCGTTTAGTCGTGTCCGACTATTTGCGACCCCATGGACTGCAGCACGCCAGGCTTCCCTGTCCATCACCAACTCCCAGAGCTTGCTCAAACTCACGTCCATCGAGTCGGTGATGCCATCTGACCATCTCATCCTCTTTCATCCCCTTCTCTGCCTGCCTTCAATCTTTCCCAGCATCAGGGTCTTTTCCAATGAGTTGGCTCTTCGCATCAGGTGGCCAAAATTTGTGTCTTGCCAAAGAAACAGCCCTGTGCCCCTGAGCTGTGGTCAGGCTGAATTCAGAGTGTGGCCAGAAGGTGGGGTGTTCTGGTGTCACAGAGTCTCCCTCTCCGGGGAGAGCCTCACTGTGATGCTAGGGTAGCCGACTCCAGGAGGACAAGGTCTTTTGATTCTGAATCATGTTCAAGTGTGCCACTCAGGATGTTCCCTGCCCAGGTCCAGATTTGCTCCAGACCCCTCCCTTCCTCTTTGTTCTGCTCCTCTCTCCACCCAGGAGCCGGGCCAGACAATTGCTGTCCCCTGACCATGGTCTTCCTCCCCTTGACTTGGTGTCTGCCTGCCCGGCTCTTCAGGAGCCCCTGTTTATTTCTGAGATTCACACTCCTTCACTGCCCAAGCCAAATGTCATCAGCTGCTCTAAGTCATCCTCCTGCCTCCCAGTCACTTTCTGGCATGGGTGTCTTTGCCACACTCTGAACTCAGCCTGACCACAGCTCAGGGGCACAGGGCTGTTTCTTTGGCAAGACACAATGGAACTTTCCCTTCCCGTCTTCCAACTGGCCTTGCATCCTGACTGTTCCTCCTTTCCATCTTGCTGCTTCACCTTCACTCCTGGCCTGAGCTGAGCCCTCCTGCTAAAGGGACATGATCTCCCTCTTTGCTGGGCAGGCCCACCTCTACGGCAGCTGTCAATGCTTGCCCAAGACCTAGTGGGAGAAGAAGCTGCCCTTTGTAAGATGTCAGCAGAGGAAGATGAGGAGAATGGAGAGGATCCGGGCTTGGGTAAGACTGGCTTTTACAAAGAAAAGTTGGCCCAAGTTTCCTATTTTTCCCACGCTGATTACAAGCCCTCATGGACTTGGTTCCAGGTCTCTCTGCCTTTGAGCACTGCCAACTTGTCAAAGGGCACAGCTAGATTTTATTTCCCTTTTTTATTTAGAAACTCTTGCATAAAGAGGCAAGTTGTTCATTGTAAATGATTCGCACTTGTATCAGCCTCCTTCTGCTTCCCAGTGGGGATGACTCTTAAAAATGTGATAATTCGTTTTGCTTGGAGCCCACGTTTTGAGCTCGGGGTGTGTTAACAGCACAGTTCTGGCGCTTTTCACGATAACACTGTCATTCTTGCTGGTAAAATGAGCAAGGACCTACGTTGGTAAAACTCGTCTTCTCTTGCTTCGATGCAGATTCTTACAGATTGCTTACTGCTCCTTTTCTTTGCAAAAACTAAAGTGTACAGCTGGGGATGAAGCCTTAAAAATAAGCTAATATGGAGCTCCAAAAATTGAAACAGTATTTTCCGCTTAACTGTGGCTATTGACAGATGCTCTTCCTTGTATTCGTTAGATTTCCCTGAGGTATTTCTCTGATATGTAATAAAGCATGATTTCCTTAGTCACTCTCCTTACCTCCCCACCTCCCCGAAAAAAGTGTTTGTCATTCAGTCATGTCCAACTCTTTGCAACCCCATGGACTGTAGCTCGACTCCTCTGTCCATGGAATTCTCTAGGCAAGAATACTGGAGTGGGTAGCCATTTCCTTCTCCAGGGGATCTTCCCAACACAGGGATTGAACCTGTGTCTCCTGTATTGCAGGAAGAATTTTTTGGCTTCCCTTGCGGCTCAGACAGTAAAGAATCTGCCTGCAATGAGGGAGACTTGGCTTCGATCCCTGGGTCCAGGAAGATCCCCTAGAGAAGGGAATGGCTACCCACTCCAGTATTCTTGCCTGGAGAATTCCATGGACAGAGGAGCCTGGAGGGCTCTGGTCCATGGGGTCGAGAGATCAGACACAATGGAGCGGGTAACACTGTCACTTTCCTTACCCCGAGTCACTTCCCAGGTAGTAAACACATAAGGATTCCAGTCCATTATCAACAGGTCAGCCCTGTTGGCCTGCCTCACTTTCTAGCAGATGTGCACAAAGGACATGGGTCCCCAGTGGACCTGCTTCTTTCCTCTCTGACCACACCCTTGTTCAGACATCTCACTGGCTTTTGTATCAACGGTCAGCACCCATGTGTCTCCATGCTCATTGTGGTCCTGTTGATAGTACATCAAGCGGAGAAGTAAACATCTTTATGTCCCTATGTTATCGCCTCAGCGGCCTGCTTTCACCCCCCAGGAGGAGAAGAATGTAAGCCCAGGATGCCAAGCTAGAGCTTTCAGAGCAGGACTTCCCTGGCGGTCCAGGGGTTAACACTCTGAGCTTCCACTGCAGGGGATGTGGGTTCAGTCCCTGGCAGGGATCCCGCATGCCATGAGTGGCCGAAAAAAAAAAAGAGTTTTCAAAGCTGACATAGACCAAAGCCTTTTTATAGGTGAGGATTCTCAAATCTGATACTTTTGAGCATGAAAGTACACGATCTAGTTCAAGCTGAAAAGAGATTGTGTGGGACGAGGTACAGAGAGAGCCGCTCTGGATGTGTGCTGGTCCGGAGGAGGAGGTAGGCAGCTCTGGGCTGGTGTGCTGGCCATAGGGTGAGTGTTGCTGTGTTCTGGGTGTGTTCTGAGGGTGGAGCCGATAGGATGAGGGGAGTGAGAGAAGAGAGGAGACTGTGGTCCCGAACTTTTCTGGTACCAGGGACCAGTTTCATGGAAGACAATTTTTTCACGGAACCAGGGGTTGGGGGAATGGTTTCTAGGTGATTCAGTTCAGTGCAGTTCAGTTCAGTTGCTCAGTTGTGTCTGACTCTTTGTAACCCCGTGGACTGCAGCATGCCCGGCCTCCCTGTCCATCACTAACTTCCAGAGTTTACCCAAAGTCATGTCCATTGAGTCAGTGATGCCATCCAACCATCTCATCCTCTGTCGTCCCCTTCTCTTCCAACCTTCAATCTTTCCCAGCATCTGGGTCTTTTCAAATGAGTCACCTCTTTGCATCAGGTAGCCAAAATATTGGAGTTTCAGCTTCCGCATCAGTCCTTCCAATGAACACCCAGGACTGATCTCCTTTAGGATGGACTGCTTGGATCTCCTTGCAGTCCAAGGGACTCTCAAGAGTCTTCTCCAACACCACAGTTCAAAAGCATCAATTCTTCGGCACTCAGCTTTCTTTATAGTCCAACTTTACATCCACACATGACTACTGAAAAAACTATAGCCTTGACTAGACAGATCTTTGCTGGCATAGTAATGTCTCTGCTTTTTAATATGCTGTCTAGGTTGGTCACAACTTTCCTTCCAAGGAGTCAAGTGCATTGCATCTACTGAGCTCCTGTGAGAAAGTGGTGGCTCAGACGGTAAAGCGTCTGCCTACAATGCAGGAGACCTGGGTTCAATCCCTGGGTCAGAAAGATCTCCTGGAGAAGGAAATGGCAATCCACTCCAGTATTCTTGTCTGGAAAATCCCATGAACGGAGGAGCCTGGTGGGGGTCACAAAGAGTCGGACACGACTGAGTGACTTCACTTTCTTTCTTTGGGAGAAAGTAATGCTGCTGCTGATCTGACAAGAGGTGGAGCTCAGGTGGTGACATGAGTGATGGAGAGCAGCTGTAAATACAGAGGAAGCTTCATTTGCTCCCCGCCACTCACCTGCCGGGCAGCCTCATTCCTAACAGGCTGAGCACTGGTGCTGGTGTGTGGCCCCAGGGATGGATGACCCCTGAGAGGAGAGTCAAGAAGTGGGCCATTGCTTTGGTCTGGTCAGTACTGGAGGGGTTTGCCCCTCACTGCTCGGGTTGCTGGCAGAGGAGTGGGTGTGAAGAGCTCGAATGAAAGTTCTCTTTGCACACTTGTGTTCAAGATGCTTATGTGACATCCAGGCAGGGGAGAGTAGGCTGCCCAGGGATGAGACTGAGGCAGAACGAATGCATTTAGGAGTCAGTTGAAGTGAGAAATAGATTTAAAGAACTAGATCTGATAGACAGAGCGCCTGATGAACTATGGACAGAGGTTCGTGACATTGTACAGGAGACAGGAATTAAGACCATCCCCAAGAAAAAGAAATGCGAAAAGGCAAAATGGTTGTCTGAGGAGGCCTTACAAATAGCTGAGAAAAGAAGAGAGGCCAAAGGTAAAGGAGAAAAGGAAAGACATACCCATCTGAATGCAGAGTTCCAAAGAATAGCAAGGAGAGATAAGAAAGCCTTCTTCAGCAATCAATGCAAAGAAATAGAGGAAAACAACAGAATGGGAAAGACTAGAGATCGCTTCAAGAAAATTAGAGATACCAAGGGAACATTTCATGCAAAGATGGGCTCAATAAAGGACAGAAATGGTATGGACCTAACAGAAGCAGAAGACATTAAGAAGAGGTGGCAAGAATACACAAAAGAACTATACAAAAAAGATCTTCATGACCCAGATAATCACGATTATTGTGATCACTCACCTAGAGCCAGACATCCTGGAATGTGAAGTCAAGTGGGCCTTAGGAAGCATCACTACGAACAAAGCTAGTGGAGGTGATGGAATTCCAGTTGAACTATTTCAAATCCTGAAAGATGATGTTGTGAAAGTGCTGCACTCAATATGCCAGCAAATTTGGAAAACTCAGCAGTGGCCACAGGACTGGAAAAGGTCAGTTTTCATTCCAATCCCATAGAAAGGCAATGCCAAAGAATGCTCAAACTACCGCACAATTGCACTCATCTCACAAAATTCTCCAAGCCAGGCTTCAGCGGTATGTGAACCGTGAACTTCCAGATGTTCAAGCTGGTTTTAGAAAAGGCAGAGGAACGAGAGATCAAATTCCCAACATCCACTGGATCATTGAAAAAGCAAGAGAGTTCCAGAAAAACATCTACTTCTGCTTTATTGACTATGCCAAAGTCTTTGACTGTGGGGATCACAATAAACTGTGGAAAATTCTGAAAGAGATGGGAATACCAGATCATCTGACCTGCCTCTTGAGAAACCTGTATGCAGGTCAGGAAGCAACAGTTAGAACTGGACATGGAACAACAGACTGGTTCCAAAAAGGAAAAGGAGTATGTCAAGGCTGTATATTGTCACCTGCTTTTGTAATTTATATGCAGAGCACATCATGAGAAACACTGGGCTGGAGGAAGCACAACCTGGAATCAAGATTGCTGGGAGAAATATCAATAACCTCAGATATGCAGATGACACCACCCTTATGGAAGAAAGTGAAGAAGAACTAAAGAGCCTCTTGATGAAAGTGAAAGAGGAGAGTGAAAAAGTTGGCTTAAAGCTCCACATTCAGAAAACTAAGATCATGGCATCCAGTCCCATCACTTCATGGCAGATAGATGGGCAAACGGTGGAAACAGTGGCTGAGTTTATTTTTCTGGGCTCCCAAATCACTGTAGATGGTGATTGCAGCCATGAAATTAAAAGATGCTTACTCTTTGGAAGGAAAGTTATGACCAACCTAGACAGCATATTAAAAAGCAGAGACATTACTTTGTCAATAAAGGTCTGTCTAGTTAAGGCTACGGATTTTCCAGTGGTCATGTATGGATATGAGAATTGGACTCTAAAGAAAGCTGAGTGCCGAAGAATTGATGCTTTTGAACTGTGGTGTTGGAGAAGACTCTTGAGAGTCCCTTGGACTGCAAGGAGATCAAACCAGTTCATCCTAAAGGAGATCAGTCCTGGGTGTTCACTGGAAGGAGTGATGTTGAAGCTGAAACTCCAATACTTTGGCCACCTCATGCGAAGAGCTGACTCATTTGAAAGGACCCTGATTCTGGAAAAGATTGAGGGCAGGAGGAGAAGGGGACGACAGAGGATGAGATGGTTAGATGGCATCACCGACTCAATGGACATGGGTTTGGGTGGACTCCGGGAGTTGTTGATTGACAGGGAGGCCTGGCATGCTGTGGTTCATGGGGTCGCAAAGAGCTGGACACGACTGAGTGACTGAACTGAACTGAACTGAACTGGCCATTTTCAGTGGGAAGTCATTGGTGACCTCGAGCAGGTGGATCGGATGGAATGGAGTGAATGAATGGAGGGTAAGAACCTAGAGGTATGTATGTGGACAAGTCTTTGAAGAGCTTTGCTACCAAGAGCCATGGGGCAAGGGCAGATTTGGGGTCCAGAGGTAACTGGGTGTGTTTGAACAGTTTTTGAGATCTTGGCTCCCTCCCCTGCCTGGCCTGCTGCCCGTTTCCTCTGGTGACCCATATGGCTCATGCCCATGAAAACTTGACCTAGGGCAGTAGCTAGTGTGCATCCTTCGACTTAAATGAGTGCCTTGTTAAAGCTGACATAGCAGCGGTTAATGATGCCTCATGTCCTGATTCAAAACCCCTGACTAAAAATAACAACACTGCTGAGCCCTTACCCAGCACTTTGCCAGCTAATTAGCTCATCCATGCCCCTTAATGGTTTGATTTATGTGTTTCCTCCCTCAGCGAGGCGGGCTCCCAGGTGAGGAAATGCTGAGATGCTGGTGACGTGCACAGGGCCGTGTGGAGCCCTGGGTTTGCCAAGCCAGGTCCAGCCCTCCATCACCTTCCTGCTGATGGCTTCTTGGGCCGCAGGTGGCCCCCGCCCCTGATCTGTTTCTGGCTGGATGGTCGGGAAGCCGTCCTTACTGGGGAGCGGGAAGATGCTTGGATATTCTGGGTGCCGGGAGTTGTAGGGGTGAGCGTGGGTAGAGAGGAGTGAGGGAGACGGGTTGAGAGGGAGAGGAGACAGATGTCGGGGTGCGGGCATGCCTGGCTCATCCAGCCCCTCCCCTGTCCTCCCCCACCCCCGCCATCACTTTCCAATGAGACCAAACAAGGAGCTCAGGGTTGGTTTCCCGCATTCATGCCTTCAGTCTCTCTCCCATCTTATTCCAATACAAGGTGTCCTGAAGTCCGTTTTGGGTGGTTTCCCCAGTGCCAGTCTGGGAAGGCCTGGGAGAGGTACGGCCGTGAATGCCAGGTGCACCTTGGTGGGCGGTGGTGGTGACCCCAAGTGCTCAAGTTCAACTCCCCTTGAGCAGCTTGGCCAATTCCTCAATCACCCAACCCCTCTGGACTTTGTCAACCTGGGTAGCTTGGCCCACAGGGCTGTGATTTAAGAGGAAAATGCTGCTGCTTCTGCATTGCCAAGATCCCATGGCTCTCACGGGGTAGGTGGATGGCTAATGGACAGCAGGAAGAGAGAATGTGTGTGGAAGAAAGTGGCCGTGGTCCCACCCTTCTGGGGGAACTCTTCCCTGGATTAAAAGAAACTTCACTATTACATCTGCCCAGGGGCATAAAATAAGTATAAAATAAATATACGCTTCCCTGGTAGTTCAGATAGTAAAGAGTCTCCTGCAATGCAGGAGACCTGGGTTCGATCCCTGGGTTGGGAAGATCCCCTGGAGGAGGTCATGACAACCCACTCCAGTATCTTACCTGGAGAATCGACATAATTAATGCTAAATAATTATAGTCCTCCTTGCCTTGAAGATGAAGTCGAGAAATCCTTCTTCTGTAAGGGAAGGGGGAACCTGGGTCTCTCCTCGTGTTGTTCAGGAGTCCTGCTTTGCTGGGCAGCCAGCTATGCTTTGGAAGCTTCTTGGGGAGGAAAGCAGGCGAACCCCAGCTCTCCAAGCCCATCCTGATTTTGGCCTCCAGCGCTGTTCCCCCTGGCATCACTGGAGGAAGGGGCCTGCCCCCTGCCACGTGTCTGGTCCTGCCGCCAGGGTGCCCTCGGGGTTGCAGATCCCTGCCCAGCTTGTCGGTCCAGCATGCTTTACCTCCTGGGCTCTGGCCCTGGGACTGGAGTGGGGCATCTCCTGGCATTGCTCTTCCCTGCCGGGCCTGGCAGCCCTCCCTCGTAGACCCCTTCCCCACAGAGACCCCCCCACTCAGTCACTTGGATCCTTTTCCTGCCGGTGAGCCTCAGGTGGGAGCTAAGGGAGACACTTAGGAGACCGCTGGAGTATGTGTGTCCACCTTCTAAGGGGACAGATGAAACCAACAGATTAGGAACATGGCTCTGAAGCAAGCAATGACATGCTTGCTGCGCTTTTCCAGGCTCTGGGCTGTAGGTCCTCACAGAGGGCAAACCAGTACATCCCAGAAATGGGTGCTTCAAGCAGGAAAGTTGATTTAGACTTCCTGCTGTCCTCCTTCTCCTGCCATATTTCTTTTTTCTTTTTATGTGGATGTCTCCAGGGCGAGCTAGTGGGAAAGAACCCACCTGCCAATGCAGGCAGGTTGGATCCCTGGGCTGGGAAGATCCCCTGGAGAAGGAAATGGCAACCTACTCCAGTATCCTTGCCTGGACAATTCCAGGGACAGAGGAGCCTGGTGGGCTACAGTCCATGGGGTGGCAAAGAGTCGGACACAACTGAAGTGATTAAGCAAGTATGCCTGCTCCATGGACAGGTTACAAAGAAGCTTATCTTTCGCAACTTGAAGAGGGAGAAGGAAATGAAAACTGGACTTTTGCTAAGGTTTCGTGACTTTTTGTTCCAGGGTGTGGATAGAGAACTTCAGACCCTCCCCTGTCCCACCCATGGGCGGAAGGAGACCCTCAGGATCCCTGCCGGTCTCACCGGACGGTGACCCCCGTGGCTTTTTGGGAGACCCTCTGGGTTTCAGGCCGCTCCAGCGTTGAAGGTCTCCATCCTTAGGGAGAGGTTGGGGCGGTGTGACAGCTTCTGGAAGGAGCATGACACTGCGCTTGACAGGAAAGGCAAGCAGAGAAAATCCTTTACCTGGCTTCTATACATGGTGTCCCAAAGGGCTGTTTTCTTGAAATCAACATCATCAGAATGACTGGACTTTCAGAGAGAACGCAGCCCCTGGTTGGGAGGACGCTTGGCCAGACCATGGTCCAATGTGTCAGGGAGAAGAAGCCGGATCTCAGGACCTTTCAAACCACCAGAGTCCTCCCGCCCCTTCCCCGAGGCCATGGCTACTTAGTGACATTACTTCCAAGGTACAAGGGAGGCCACGCCAGTGATTCTTCCCAGGACAGTAAGGTCACTCCCGTCCCCAAGTCAGACAAGCAGCTGGTGGTGCTAAGGGAGGCTACCTACTGATCGTTGTCAAACCTCCTCTTGCTAACACTCCCCCCAACCCAGAAGTAAAGACAGCAGAGAGTGGAATATTGTTAAGATCCTACAGCTGGCTGACGATTTGACAGAGATATGCCTTTCGAATGGAAGATCCTTGGCCTCTGAAGGCAAAAAGGTCCTATTTTTAAATAGTTTTATTTATTTATTTGGCTGTTCTGGATCTTCCTTGCTGTGCAGGGGCTTTCTCTAGTTGTGGTGAGCGGGGGCTACTCTAGCTGTGTTGCTCGGGCTTCTGATGGCAGTGGCTTCTCTTGCTGGGGAGCAACGGCTCTAGAGAACTGAGACTTCGGTAGTTGAAGATGGGCTCAGTAGTTGAAGCTCCCGGGCTCTAGCACACGGGCTCCGTGGTTGTGGTGCTTGGTCTTAGTTGCTCCGGGGCCCGTGGGATCTTCCTGGATCAGGGATCGAACCCATCTCCCCTGTATTGTCAGACGGATTCTTACACACCGAGCCACCGGGAAGCCTGGCAAACAGTTTTTTTACTAAGTAGTGGAAACATTCCCAATTGCATGCCCTGTGACCCCGTAGGTGGGTGTTTTCAGCACACAGTATTTAATGCTTATTATGCACCCTCCCTCCCAAGGTAATTGTCTTGCCTGTGCAAAACAGGCTGTGATTAAGACGTGAAGGTGATTCATTCCGCGGCCGATGAGGTTGCCGCCCAGCCTACTCCCATCAGCCCTTCGCAGACATCGACTCTGACCTTCAGGGTTACTGACCTGGAAATGGAGCCCGCCTTCTCTTTGGCTGCTTCCCACTGAGACTGGGGTGTTCTGCACTCGGCAGTCACAGTGCACCTTCAGCGTTTCTGGAGGTTGCTGGTATTCTCTATATGTTGACAAAGCATTTCTCAAAGTAGGTTCCATGGAACACTGGTTCCATGGGATGTTTGTGGACAGAATGGAAAAAAATACCATTTCTGGGGAAATGCCAGGTTCGTTACGTGACCAGGTTCCTTCGTATGGTATGGTAGCCTTGCTCAGTTGTGTCTGACTCTTTGTGACCCCATGGACTGTAGCCCCCCAGGCTCCTCTGTCCATGGGATTTTCCAGGCAAGAATGCTGGAGTGGGTTGCCATTTCCTTCTCCCAGAGATCTTCCCGACCCAGGGATTGAACCTGGGTCTCCTGTACTACAGGCAGACTCTTTACCGTCTGAGCCACCAGGGAAGCCCAAGACCAGATTCCTTAACGGTGTGCAAATGTGTATTTTCAAAGGAGGGAGGAAATATATGGCACTTCCTAAGCTTATGTGACAAAGGAGAACTTCCGGTGAGAATACCTGCTGAGACTCATATTCTCAGGAGATCTTGCATCATCTTTACTATCATTACTCTGAACGCTTTTTTGGGTAGATTAAACAGGTGAAATTTTAATACTGTATTACGTAAATTATATTATGTAGTAATAGTCTAAGTATTATAAAATGTACGTAGTACATGTACAATTATACATGCCATATGTGATGTATATAAAAATATGATTATTTCAAATGTGATCAATATAGAATTAATTAATTTTCAGCTGCACTGTTTCTTCATTGGTGTACACAGACTCTCTGGTGGTGGCGAGCCGGGGCATCTCTTTGCTGCAGTGTGCAGGCTTCAGTAGTTGTGACGCTCAGGCCCTAGGGTGCAGGACCAATAGTTGTGGTGCCCGGGATTAGTTGCCCTGCATCATGTGGTATCTCCCCAGACCAGGGATCGAACTCATGTCCCCCGCATTGGTAGGTGGATGCTTATCCACTGGACGGCCAGGGTGGTCCCAGGTCTGCATCTGAGCATGGCTGAGGGCTTGTGCTGTAGGAGGGAACGATTGACAGTCTCCTCCCACTTTCCAGACAGCATTTCCGGTTGTAAGCGCTTTTGTATGTTGTTAGTTAAAGCTTGGTGCATGTCTGTGCTTTTCTGCCAGTGGGTGCTAATGGGCTGCGTGGCCAGCCCCACAGAAGCGAGTCTGCTCTGGCAGCTGATGGAGCCAGTGAGCCTCCTTGTCTGTAGCTGGATGGGATCTCTGCCCACTGCCTGCTGGGCCAGTGCCTCATTCTTCTCACCCCCTATAAAAGCCCCCCAGCCCCTTCAGAGGGCTGCTGGGTAGAGTCCGTGCCTTGCTGTGCATGTTCTCAGCTCTGGATGGGACCCTCCACATCCACGCCTTTCCTTTGCTTTCTGGCCCAAGAGCCCCCCCTGGCTAATGGTTAGGGGCCAGGTTGTAAGAAGCTCCTGCAGTCACTGCTCCTCCTGGTCCCTCGTCCTGTGTTGGGCAGGGCCTGACACTCTCGCCTCGTGTCTGTGCCACCAGCTGCTGGCCTCCAGCCCTGGGCTCCCTTGTTGCCATGGAGATGCAGGATCCTACTGGACCTGGAAGGCACCCAGGCCTGCACGACCTGGCAAAGACCTAGCATGGAGGAGAGGGGCAGAAGTTTGCTGATTGTTGTTCAGTCACTCAGTTGTATCTGACTCTGCCACCCCCTGGACTGCAGCATGACAGGCTTCCCTGTCCTTCATTATCTCCTAAGTTTGCTCAGACTCATGACAGACACAATCGGTGATGCCATCCAACCATCTCATCCTCTGCCACCCTCTTCTCCTGCCCTCAATCTTTCCCAGCATCAGGGTCTTTTCCAATCAGGTGTCCAAAATATTGGAGCTTCAGCTTCAGCATCAGTCATTCCAATGAACATTTTGGGTTGATTTCCTTTAGCATTGACTGCTTTGATCTCCTTGCAGTCCAAGGGACTCCCTAGAGTCTTCTCCAGCACCACAGTTTGAAAACATCAATTCTTTGGGACTCATTCTTTATGGTACAACTCTCACCTCTGTACATGACTACTGGAAAAACCATAGCTTTGACTATATGGACCTTTGTTGGCAAAGTGATATCTCTGCTTTTTAATACACTGTATAGGTTTGATGGAGGTGGGGTGTTAAGATGGATCTGTTACGTAGGATCTGAGGGTGGAGGTGACTAAGTGAGACCCCTGCAGAGTTGGCTCTCTAGCAGGGATGGAGTTCTGGGCACTTACCAGCAGAGATTGGTGAAGGTAAACTCAGTGATGGGTAAGGCTGATGGTCAGTGGGGAGGCAATGAGGCTCAGGGGTCTATTGATGATGACTAGATGGATGAGGGTTTCCTTAGGGGTAAATGAAATGCACAGAGAACTAGGATAAAAAGTTGTGTTTCATACTGCAGGTCCACGAAGCCCATGCACTGCAACTACTGAACCCATGTACTCTAGAGCCCCTGCGCCACAACTAGAGAGAAGCCTGTTGCCAGTCCTGCATGCCGTAGCTAAGACCTGATGTGGCCAAATAAATAGATCAATAAATATGAAAGAAAGTTGTGTGTTGACATGTGTCCCCCAGAAAGCTTCATGGGAGTCCCAACTCCCTGTGTGGTCATCCTTGAATGTGACCTGGGAAATAGGGTCTTTGCACATATAATCAAGTTAAGAGGAATTAGTGTTGGATCAGAGTGGACCCTAAATCCAGTGACTGGTGTCCTTACAAGAAGAGGAGGTATGGACACAGACACGGGGGGAGACGCAGTCACAGGGAGGGAGCCAGTTTCAGGGCTGAGGCGGAGCCTGGAGTGATGTGGCCACCAGTCAAGGACGCCAACAACCCCCGGAGGCTGGGACGAGGCTCTAGGGGAGAGCCAGGCCCTGCTGACACCTCGAGTTTGGACTCCAAGCCTCCATAGCTTTGAGAGAGCAGATTCCTGTTGTTTTGAGTCATCTGGTTTGTGAGGATCGTCCCGGGAGCTGATGTGAAAGTCAAGAACCAGTTGAGCAGGAGGTTCTGTCTGCAGTCACAGCAGGAAAGCATGCCCCTTGTGCAGTTTCCAAATCTAGGTGAGCTCACGGCGGGTCTGCGGATCTGCAGATCACCCTGTGGTGTGGTCCCACCCCTGATGTGTAACTGGGCTTTGGAGCTGGCAGAATTGCACACTCATTCCCCAGATGTGGAGTAAGAGTCAGGGCTGTAGAAAGGACTGCATGGAAGCAGTCAGGACACAGTTGATATGCTCCTGCAGCATGCACCAGGCTGCAGTCTTGGGGTGAGGTTCCCTGCTGGCCTGGCCAAGGGGCCTGTTGTAGTGGCTGTTCCTGGTCCCTTGGGCTGCAGGCAGGTAAGACACAGAGCACTCAGGTTTCTCCTGCATCCCTGGTCTCTTTCTCCTTCTTCCTTGTGCCTGAGCGCACAATGCCACGGACCACTCAACCTCACACGTATGCAACGAGATGTGCAGGGAAGGGGGTCCCCAGGGTGAATCCCACCCATGGAAGGCTGGGGTGCTAGAGACATTGTCCTCTCCTCCCCAGCCTGGACAGGCTTTGTTGTGGGAAAATCTCAAACAACTCAGGATAGGCTCGGGAAAGAATCTTAATCTGAGGCAGCCCGAGATCAGCTCCCTTCTCCATCATGTCCTTGCTCTGACTCTGTATAGGTTACCCAATCTCTCTGAGCCTCATGACTGTAATTCCTGACAGTGCCACCCCTCAGGGTGGTAGGGGGACCTTCTGTGAGGCTTCTATAAGATCTGCACATAGTGGGCACAAGAACGATTCTTTTTCCTTCTTTTCCCTCAGGGAATTCCCACTCTACCAAATAGGAGATGCTAAGTCCCCTTGTCACTTCCCTCGCTAACATATTATTAGCCCTTTCTCTAATACTCTGGCCACCTGATGTGAAGAACTGACTCATTGGAAAAGACCCTGATGTTGGGAAGATTGAAGGCAGGAGGAGAAGGGGACGACAGAGGATGAGATGGTTGGATGGCATCATTGACTCGATGGACCTGAGTTTGAGCAAGCTCCAGGAACTGGTGATGGACAGGGAAGCCTGGCGTGCTGCAGTCCTTGGGGTCGCAAACAGTCGGACACGACTGAGTGACTGAAATGAACTGAAGGCAAATCACAGGAAAATATTACATTGAAATAAATTTGTCCCAGGCATTTGGAATTAGGACTCCTGTTGGCAAAATTTCAGTCTTTGAAGCATCCTTCTGAGCCACCTGTGACCAGTGAGAGAGTCATTGTCAGTCTGTTCACTTTCTTGGTGTCCTGCTGATTTCCTGGGTCTGTGTCAGCCCTGCCGGGTGTAAAGTGAACTGGAGCAGGTCAGTGACTCCGTGAGTCAGAGACACAAGTGCAGATGAAGAAGCTCCTGGTAGCTGACTGCATGATCTCAGTGGGCTGTCTCTCTCTTCTGAAAATGTCTTTCTGCTTTGTATCTCAGGTGGTATATCTCTAAATGCCTGAATGATGTTGAAGGGGACTCCTTGGAGGACATTATTGCAGCTTCCATGAAAGAGATCCTACCCTTTGGTAAAACCAAAGCCACGGAAGATCAGTTTGCAATAGAAGAACAAATATGACTCCATATGAAATCTGTTTCTTTTACCTTAACCTTTGTATTCTATGTTGCCTATAGCCTGAAATATATAGGATAGCGTGAGTGTTAGTCATTCGGTTGTGTCTGACTCTTTGTGACCCCATGGTCTGTAGCCCACCAGGCTCCCCTGTCCATGGGATTTTCCGGGCAAGAATACTGGAGTGGGTTGCCATTTCCTTCTCCAGGGAATATGTAGGATAGCTGGTTCTCAAGACTCTGACCTTTAAGGGTATGACACTGTCCCTTTCATACGGAGATTAAAATGTACAGAACAGAGAATAACAGTTGTCTTGTTGGAGATTTACAGGAACATTGTAAACTGACCTGTGTGGACAGCTGCAAGAACAAAGGATTCTGACACCAAGAAGTTTGCAACAACCAATCATGCCCCTCCCTCACCTTGCCTTTAAAAACACTTTGCTGATCCCACTCCTGGACAACTATCTGGAGAAAACTCTAATTCAAAAAAAATGCATGCACCCTAATATTTAAAGCAGCACTATTTACAATAATCAAGACATGGAAGCAACTTAAATGGGTAAAGAAGATGTGGTATATATATATATATATGAATACTACTCAGCCATAAAAAAGTGTGAAATAATGCCATTTGCCACAACATGGATAGACGTAGAGATTATCATATCAAATGAAGTAAGTCAGACAGAGAAAGACAAATATATGATATCACTTATATGTGGAATTTAACATGTGATACAAATGAACTTATTTACAAAACAGGAACAGACTCAAAGACAGAAAATAAACTTATGGCTACCAAAGGGGAAAGTGAAGTGAAGTAAAAGTATTTGTTGCTCAGTCATGTCCAACTCTTTGTGATCCCATGGACTGTAGCCCACCAGACAAAAGGGGAAAGTGAGGTGGGAGATAAATCAGGTGTTTGGGATTGGCAGATGCAAGCTACTGTGTATAAAATAAACAAGATACTACTGTATAGCACGTGGAATGGTATTCAATAGCTTGTAATAAACTATAATGGAAAATAATTAAAAACACAAAAGCACTTTGCTGAAAACCTTTGGGGAGTTTGGGTTTTGAGGGGCACGAATCACCCATTCTCCTTGCCTGGGCCTGCAATAAACCTTTCTGTGTTCCAAATGCCAGCATTTCATTTTGTTTGGCTTCACTGTGCATTGGGCACATGAACTCGCATTTGGTTAACAAGTTCATTGTATAAAGCCTGCTGGAGACATGGTACCAAAAACACTGGAGGAAATCGTTTCCTTTTGCGTCTCTACTTATGTGAGTTTCTATGGCTGGTAAGAATCAAGAGACAAAAACCTAACTCATACAACCCAACACACCTTAAAAAATTCCCCAAACCACCAGCATGCGGTACAACACTTAGTGTCTGAACCATGGGCCTGAGCTGCTGAAATAACAGCAGGAGGGAGAGGGCAGAAATCACTCCACAGTCAAAGGCTCTCTTAATATTTACTACGTTCTTTAAAGCTTGGAAAGGCAGGAGCCTTCACAGAAAGCTACCCTTTGAACATATAAAGCAGTTTTAATGTAAAAATCAACTCTGACTTTATATCTATGTTAATTTAGATTTCCATTTATTAAGGAAGTAATAAAATACTCCAAAAAGATCAACTTTGACATCTGATTAAGGTGTCCATCCAATTTCTTTACCCATTAGCCTGTGTAAGTTGTGAGTCTGTATCTTTAGGCATTCTTTCAAGAATTTCATTGGCCAGCTTTCACTACCTTTCCCCTTTTAATACCCTCTAGGTACCAATCTCGGGAAATGTTTGTGATCTGGTAACAGAACCATTTCTGGTTCCAGCACTCCATGAGATGATGAAGAAGTTGATGAGTCAAATGGTCACTATAAAAATTTAGTGCAGTCGTGTGGCTAGGTTAAAAAAACCTGCCTGTGGTTTGCCAGTCTCTCAATTATCCTCTCTCAGTAAACCTCTGTGTTACCAATGTCATAGCATCAAGATGGAAGGGAAGAAAACACACGTAAGTAATGCTGCTGATGACACTATCAGCAAGTATAGCGTTTGTTTAAAATTTTCCTCAGTGATACTGAAGAATTTGCCTTGATCTCTTCATAGACCCGGCTTCATCTCTTTGGACCAAAGTGTCTCATCTTCAGCACTACTGACATTCTGAGCTGAGTCCTGCTTCGCCCTTCTTTGGGCCGGGTCCAGCTTTGGGGCTGTCCTCTGCACTGCGGGAGGTTACTGACATCCCTGGTCTCTACGCGCCGACCAGATGCACCCACCAGTAGCACTCCCTCGGCGCAGCTGAGATCATGGAAAACATCTCCGGATGTTGCCACATGTGTCAAATATTCCCGGCGGAGCCACGGGGAGTTCAGATCCCCTGCTTTGTCGTTATGGCTTGCAATGCTCTTGGAGAACACCCTCTCTTACCTTCCCCTGAGAGTGAGCAGGTTTCAAGGTCAATTAGGCCAATCCAATAGTTCTCTTTTTGCAGGATTTACAAGGGAGAGGTGGGAGGAGGAAGGGCCGAGGACAGAGGAGGGAGTGCGTGATTCTCTTTTCCCTCCCTTGGAAAGGGTAACATGAGATTGGTGGAACGCTTCCTGGAGAGGTTGCTCTCAATCTTCCTGGACTAAAAGGTCAGCTGGGGGTGAGAGGGGGTTAGAGGGGGAGAAAAGAAAGGGGGCTGTGTTTTATCTCATATCTGAAACTGCCCCCCTCCCACCAGTGCCTGGCACGTGGTGAAAACTCAAGAGACTGGTCCATCCACAGAGACTGATGGTAAATTCCATCCTGAGTTCTCACTCAGCAGCAGTCGTGCCCCTCTAGACCACGCTCAGTGGTGTCCATGCTTATGCATAAGTAGAGGGACTTAAGGACTTCCAGTCTAGGGCAAAAACTACCCAGCAAGTATCATGTCTTTTTGTATAACTTGATAGATATCTTCCTTTACCTCCTTCTTTCCCACTAACGACATTTTCGTAATTCTTTTAAGTATTAATGACTACCTGGCTAACAGATTTCTTTTAAAGTTGTCTTTTGCAATAATGGTAGTTGGCTTATTGGCTAAAACTGTAACAGAGAAGAAGAAATCTGACTTCATATTGGATGGATCTGCCTCTTTTACTTTAAAGTGGAAGCAGTGACAGGAAATAAAATAAAGGAAGACTTCATTTTCTTGGGCTCCAAAACCTCTGGGGACAGTGACCGCAGCCATGAAATTAGAAGACGCCTGCTCCTTGGACTGGAAGCTGTGACAAACCTAAACAGTGTATTAAAAAGCAGAGATATCACTTTGCTGATGAAGGTCCATACAGTCAAGGCTATGGTTTTCCCAGTAGTCATGTACGGATGTGAGAGTTGGACCATAAGGAAGGCTGAGTGCTGAAGAATTAATTCTTTCAAAATATGATGGTGGAGAAGACTCTTGAGAGTCCCTTGGATGCAAGGAGATCCAACAAGTCCATCCTAAAGGAAATCAACCCTGAATACTCATCGGAAGGACTGATGCTGAAGCTGAAGCTCCAATACTTGGGTCACCTGATGTGAAGAGCTGACTTATTGGGAAAGACCTTGATGCTAGGAAAGACTGAAGACAAAGGACAGACAGAGGATGAGATGGTTTGATAGCATCATGGACTCAATGGACATGAGCAAACCCTGCGAGTTGGGGGAGGACAGAGGAGCCTGGCATGCTGCAGTCCTTGGGGTTACAAAGAGGGGGGCATGACTTTGCAACTGAACAATAGAACTTTTAGTTTAACCTTTGTGTTCTATTGGTTTTTTTCACCAGTTAAGAATGTTACCTGTAGCCTGAAATATATGGGATAGTCCATTCTCAGGGCTCTGTTTAAGGGTATAACACTTTTCCATCATATTAGAGATAAAAAGTGGCAGAACAGAGAATAACATTTGTCTTGTTAGAGGTTTATAGGAACACTTTGTGATCATACCTACATGGACACCTGTAAGAACAAAGGGTTCTGGTGCCAAGAAGTTTACAATAGCCAACTACGTCCCTCCCCTTTTAGTATAAAAGAAGTCTGAATTTTAAACACGGGTGAGATGGTTCTTTGGGACAGTAGTTCACCATCTTCTTGGTCTGTTGGCTATTTAAACAAAGCGTCTATTTCTTGCCTCAACAACTCATCTCTTGACTTATTGGACTGCTGTTTGCAAGCAGTTAAAGCTTGGATTCAGTTACAAAGAGAATTAATTTATCTCCAGGACCTTTCTGGTGCTTCCAAAGTGGTGCTAGTGGTAAAGAACCTGCCTGCCTATGCAGGAGACATAAGGGACACAGGTTTGATCCCTGATCTGGGAAGATCCCCTGGAGTAGGAAATGGCAACCCACTCCAGCATTCTTGCCTGGAGAATCCCATGGACAGAGGAGCCTGGTGGGCTACAGTCCATGGGGTTGCAAAGAGTCGGACACGACTGAGGGACTTAGCCCACAACACAGCACATGTTGTGACTCAGTGGAACACATTCCCACAGCAAGACTCAGAATGCACCTCCCTGATCTAGTCCAGGTGTGAGTTTGCTGAGGTTTATCCTGAGGCTGAGAGTATGGAATTGACATTTTTAGCGCTGACCTCTCTCCAGAATTCCAGACTTTCAACTTGACTTTCCCACTTGGATGCCCAACAGACTTTCCCAACCTACTAAGTTTAAAACTGACTTCCGATTCAGTTCCCTGACCTGCCTGCCAGCATTCTCCTGTCTCAGGTGATGGCACCTTCAGACTTCCAGTAACTCCTGCCAGATATTATGAAAACCTTTTTCATTCCCCTCTGTCTCTCCCCACATCAAAACCGCAAAGAAATCTTGTTAGCACTGCATTGACTTCTGAACTTATCCAGAGACTGACCACCTTCCAGCACCCCTTTGCTGCATCCCAGTTTCACATTATTGCTGAATTTCTCCTATTACTGAACTGGCCTCCCTCTTCTCACCCCTGTACCTTGCCTTCTCTCTGACCCCAGGCTTTTTTCAACACAGTCGACAGAATGATTCTTTTAAAATTAAATATAATCAGGTCACTCCTCTGCTCAAAAAATAATCTCTCAGGGATGTTCTCCTGTCTCATCAGAATAGAAGCCATAACTAAGGCCATTGTGTCTCCCCCACCGCCATTGTGGCTCAGCTGGTAAAGAATTCGCCTGCAATGAGGGAGACCTGGGTTCGATCCCTGGGTTGGGAAGATCCCCTGGAGAAGGAAAAGGCTACCCACTCCAGTATTCTGGCCTGGAGAATTTCATGGACTTTATAGGCCATGGGGTCGTGAAGAGTCAGACACAACTGAGTGACTTTCACTGTGCTTTCACCCTCATTGCTCCTTGGCCTCATCAGCAGCCACTCTCGCCATCATCATGGCAACCCAAGGTGCCTTGTTATTCTGTGGCTGTGCCAGGCCCTCTCATCCCCAGGCTTTGTGCTTGTTCCTTTGCCTGAGATGCTCTTGCCCAAATAACCCCATGCTAGGACCATTCCCCCCCACCCCGCTGTCAGTCTTGCTCAAATAGCATCTTGTCACCTTGGTCCACTCAGACCACCCTATTGGCACCTGACCCTTTTCCCCTCATCCTGGGACCTCCAGTCCTTTACCTGTCTCACTTTCCCCCATTTCTGTCACACTCACTGTCCTCTCATAGCTGTAGCCTCCATGTGCGATCTGTGGCTCCAGCCACAATATGAGCTGAGCTGGAATCTTTGTCTCTTTTGCTCCCTGACACATCACAACACCCAGCAGAGTCTGGAACCCAACAGGCTCTCCAAGAGTATTTGGTACATGAATGTAAATGACGGAACTAATCTCGCATTCCTCCTTCAATTCCTGTCTTATCTTTTCCCTTATAGTCCTGGAAGCATTTTCCCATCTACTTGATTAGGTTACTGTTTGCCCTTCGCAATGCACCATATGCTGCTTTGGGATTTGCAGGTGGCGCAGTGGTGAAGAGTCCACCTGCCAGTGTAGGAGACCCAAGAGACTTGGGTTCAATCCCTGGTTTGGGAAGATCCCCTGGAGAAGGGAATGGACACCCGCTCCAGTATTCTTGCCTGGAGAATCCCATGGACAGAGGACCCTTGTAGATTACAGTCCATGGGGTCGCACAGAGTCACACACCACTGAGCGACTGTGCATGGCACACAGCAAACACTGTTGCCACTGTTAAGTGAAAATGTTCAGTCATCCTGTTTTCCACATCAGTCAGTTCAGTCACTCAGTCGTGTCCGACTCTCTGCAGCCCCATGGACTGCAGCATGCCAGGCTTCCCTGTCCATCACCAACTCCTAGAACTTGCCCAAACTCATGTCCATCACGTTGGTGATGCCATCCAACTGTCTCATCCTCTGCCGTCCCCTTCTCCTTCCGCCTTCAATCTTTCCCAGCATCAGGGTCCTTTCAAATGAGTCAGCTCTTTGCATCAGGTGGCCAAAGTATTGGAGCTTCAGCTTCAGCATCAGTCCTTCCAATAAATGGTCAGGACTGATTTCCTTTAGGATGGACTGGTTGGATCTCCTTGCAGTCCAAGGGACTCTCAAGAGTCTTCTCTAATACCACAGTTCGAAAGCATTGGTTCTTCAGTGCTCAGCTTTCTTTATGGTCCAACTCTCACATCCATACATGACTACTGGATAAACCATAGCTTTGACTAGGTGGATCTTTGTCAGCAAAGTAATATCTCTGCTTTTTAATATGCTGTCTAGGTTGGTCACAGCTTTCCTTACAAGGAGAAAGTTTCTTTTAATTTCACGGCTGCAGTCACCATCTGCGGTGATTTTGGAGCCCAAGAAAATAACGTCTGTGACTGTTTGCACTGTTTCTCCATCTATTTGCCATGAAGTGATGGGACCGGACGCCATGATCTTAGTTTTCTGAATGTTTGTTGAGTTTTAAGCCAACTTTTTCAGTCTCCTCTTTCACTTTCATCAAGAGGCTCTTCAGTTCCTCTTTGCTCTCTGCCATAAGGATGGTATCACCTGCATATCTGAGGATATACATATTTATATGTATTTTATATATACATACATACATACATATGCATATATGTATGTATACATGTATATGTATATATATAATACATGTACATTTTTATTTCTGAGGATATACATATGCTGCATATCTGAACATATAAATATTTTCCACATAGGTCTCCTTTAATCCTATACAGTTGATGGAATTCTCCAGGCCAGAATACTGGAGTGGGTAGCCTTTCCCTTCTCCAGGGGCTCTTCTCAACCTAGGGATTGAACCCAGGTCTCCCACATTGCAGGAAGAGTCTTTACCAGTTGAGCCACAAGGGAAGCCCAAGAATACTAGAGTGGGTAGCCTATCCCTTCTCCAGCGGATCTTCCCAACCCAAGAATTGAACTGGGGTCTCCTGCATTGCAGGTAAATTCTTTACCAACCAAGTTATCAGGGAAGCCCATATATAATATATGCACATTTTTATATCTAAGGATATACATAGGCTGCATATCTGAGCATACGCATATTTTCCACATAGGTCTCCTTTATATTTTTGAAGTAGCTCTTTTTTTTTCAAGATAGCCTGCTTTGATTTTAATGGTAGAGTCTTTTCAAACCATACTGAGAATATGTGTGTGTTAATTGCTCAGTCATGTCAAACTCTTTGCAACCCCATGGACTATATAGCAGCCCACCAGGCTCCTCTGTCCATGGAATTCTCCAGGCAAGAATACTGGAGTGGGTGTCCATTCCCTTCTCTGTGGGATATTCCTGAACCAGGGATTGAATCTGTGTCTCCTACATTGCAGGCAGATTCTTTACTGTCTGAGCCACCAAGGAAGCCCTACTGAGACTATAGTAGAGTTTTTAAAAAATCCGTTCTTCCTCTTGCAGCAATTCTTTTACTGGGCTTAATTTTGACTGACATCGTCGTCCCTTTGGAACTGGCAAATCTCTTAATATGCTCAGTAATCGTCTTTTCTCTGTCGACACTTGTTGGGGCTTAGTGGCTGAGATGAGCTCCATCAGAGACTGTCTAGGCCACAGCTCTCATCTTTTAGGCACGGTCAAGAGGGAAAGGTTTAGGTTGGCTGTATTTCACCTTGACTGTTTAAACAACCAACCATTTTTCCTAAGTAAGGGGCAGAGCTGTAGGAGAGCCCACCAACCGTACTTCGGGGAGCCTGTCCTTCCAGTGGGCTGTGCTTGCCTCCTCCAGCAGTGACGTGTGGGTCACCTCCACCACATTTCTGCTCTCCTCTGAGCACGAGGGTCATCCCTGCCTCTTACAGCAGCCCCAGGGAGCAGGCTGTTTTCCAGGTTCTCAGGTTAGCATATGGGGCTGAACCAACGTGTCCTCAGTTTGCACAGGATAGTTACATGTATGTATCTTTCCACCTTCAACTGTCCACCCATCCTTATTCCTCCTTGTCATTCGTATCACTTGTATCTGACTCTTTGCAACCCTATGAACTGTAGCCCGCCAGGCTCCTTTCTCCATGGGATTCTCCAGGCAAGAATACTGGAGTGGGCTGCCATGCCCTCCTCCAGGGGATCTTCCCAACCCAGGGATCAAACCTGCATCTCCTGTGACTCCTGCATTGCAGGCGGATTCTTTACCACTGAGCCACAGGGGAAGCCCATATTCCTCCTTACTCAGGTCCAAATAATTCGAGTGGCTTTCTAGGATAAGCGTGGGGAAATGAGATTTTTGCCTACCCTACGTTCTGCATGGAGGCAGGTGAGTGTCCTCCCCCACCCCTGCCCTGCCTCCTTCACTCTCAGGTATGCCGTGGGCTGTGCAAGCTCCTCGACTTTCCAGGAAAGCATTTTGGAGCTCTTTTCACTCCCAGCTGTGTGTCAGTGTGTCTCCCGTTAATGCTGGTGGGAGGGAGACTATAAGTGAGTGTAATGATGTCTTGATTCTGCATCTCAGGTTGCTTAGTAACTACCCTGTGTAAGTTGCGTGTTGTGCATTGCAGGGTACCCAGGAGAGTAACGCTGTCTCCAGACTCGGAAACCTGGATCTGGTTGGTGCAGAAGGTAGGTCTTGCTGAAGCCGCCAGCCTGCTCGGGTCCCATCCACTCAGCTCCATCCCCAGCACTTAACTCAGCCTCCTGGCCACTTTTATTGGCCTCCTCCCTTCCCCTTGACCCTGTGACCATGTGCAGCCGTGTCATCTCCAACTTCTTGGAGCCCTTGACCATCTCTTGCTTCCTAAGCGTTGGGTCCTCATCGCCCCATGGTTAATCCTCTGTGCTCTCTCTTTATTCCCTTCCCTTGACCTTCCATTCACCTGTCTGTTTCTGCAATTGCTGGAGTCCACACCCGTCACTGGAGGCTGTGTGTTGGGGAAAAGTTTCTCTACCTTCTTATTCTGCAATCCTCTCTTCCTGGTGTCCCTCCCTCCAAACCCTTAAACAAAATGGGGCTCAGTTCATCCTCTTCCTGCCTCTCTTCCATTTCCATTTCATTCCATGTCTTCTCAAATCCTTTTCCGATGGTGCATTCTTCTCTCCTTTTTGATTTCCCTGCTGTGACTGTGGTTCAGATCCCCACTGCTTCTCTCCTGGGCGATCACGTCTTCTTATAACCCGTCTACCTGCCCCCGCTTTGGCCACCCTCCAATCTAACGTGCACACCAAGGCTTCAGTTTGATTTCCCTAACTCACAGCTCAGATCATATCGTTTCCTCTGCTCAAGAATTTCTTGCTGGGCAAATGAAATTCCTATTTCCTAGCTCAGAAGGGATGCCCTGAGGGTTTGTCCTTCCAAGTCCACTAAGGGGTGTTCTGTTCCACACACCCGGACGGACTGGGAGCAGGAGGTTTCTGGATGTGCCCTGCATGAGTCCACACTGCCCTGGGTACCATCCATCTGGGATGCCTGACGCCCTGACTTTGAATGTCTCCATCCCACCACTCCATTTCGCTTCCTTTCTTCCAGGTATTCATACACATGCCATTCTGCCCCAAAGCCTGCTTCCTTACTTGTTGTATTTATGTGCACAGTACATTACACAGTGCAGGGCGCAAAGAAATATTTGTCTGATGAACAGTAATCAAATAAGTGCTACAGGGCACCCTTGACATTCATGGGGATTGTGTCTTGAGAACTTTTGAGTGGCTAAGAGCTGCAGTTAAGAGCATGGAGTTTACAGGGTGACAGGTTGGGGTTTAGGTACCAACTGTGTCTCTAGCTACGTGATCTTGCTAGAGTTAATCTCTCCCTAAAAATAACAAGTCACACAGAGTTTTGTGAGATGAGGCACGCAGGCCCTCACCCCAGCATTTGTCAGAAGAAACACAAGCTGGAATCAAGATTGCTGGGAGAAATATCAATAACCTCAGATATGCAGATGACACCACCCTTATGGCAGAAAGTGAAGAAGAACTAAAGAGCCTCTTGATGAAAGTGAAAGAGGAGGGTGAAAAAGTTGGCTTAAAGCTCAACGTTCAGAAAACTAAGATCACGGCATCTGGTCCCATCACTTCATGGGAAATAGATGGGGAAACAGTGTCAGACTTTATTTTTTGGGGCTCCAGAATCACTGCTGATGGTGATTGCAGCCATGAAATTAAAAGACACTCCTTGGAAGGAAGGTTATGGCCAACCTAGATAGCATATTTAAAAGCAGAGACGTTACTTTGCCAACTAAAGTCTGTCTAGTCAAGGCTATGGTTTTTCCAGTGGTCATGTATGGATGTGAGAGTTGGATGGTGAAGAAAGCTGAGCGCCGCAGAATTGATGCTTTTGAACTGTGGTGTTGGAGAAGACTCTTGAGAGTCCCTTGGACTGCAAGGAGATCCAACCAGTCCATCCTAAAGGAGATCAGCCCTGGGTGTTCATTGGAAGGTCTGATGTTGAAGCTGAAACTCCAATACTTTGGCCACCTCATGCGAAGAGTTGACTCATTGGAAAAGACCCTAATGCTGGGTAGGATTAGGGGCAGGAGGAGAAGGGGACGACAGAGGATGAGATGGTTGGATGGCATCACTGACTCGATGGACTTGGGTTTGGGTAGACTCCGGGAGTTGGTGATGGACAGAGAGGCCTGGCATGCTGCGGCTCATGGGGTCACAAAGAGTCGGACGCGACTGAGCTGAACTGAACTGAAGGCTTAATAAATGCTCACAGTCAATAGTATGCGCCTGCTAAATCATTTCAGTGGTGTCTGACTCTTTGCAACCATGTGGCCTGCAGCCCAGGCTCCTCTGCCCATGGGACTCTCCAGGCAAGAATACTGCAGAGGGTTGCCGTGTCCTCCTCGGGGTATTTTTCCAACCTGGGGATCGAACCTGTGTCTCCTGCATTGAAGGTGGATTCTTTACCACTGAGCCATCGGGGAAGCCCAACTGTCAATATTACTGTTGTTTATTTCCATCAAAACACAAAACCACTAAAAGACAAATGATCCTTCAGAACTGCATCCAGTGATGAGCAGAGAAATAAGGGGAGCTGAGAGGCCAGTGCTGGGCAGGTGGCCAGGCTTCTGCACCTGCTTTTCAGGGCCCCCAGTCCTTGCTTGGATGCCCAATTATTCACAAGCCCTGGACCTTTGGAGCTCTGCAGGACTATCTGAAGTTGAGCAGAGATTAGTTCCAGGCTGTGGAGATGGAAGTGCCTCCCTGGGGAGCAGATCAACTCAGCAACCCTTTCTTTTTTTTAATTTTATTGAAGTATAGTTGACTTATAATATTATGTTAATTTCTGCTGTACAGCAAAGTGAGTCAGTTATATATATACTGTGGTGTATACTTTAATACTTCCCTTAAGATTAATACAGTGGAAATGACAAATAGATTCAAGGGATTAGATCTGATAGACAGATTTCCTGAAGAACTATGGACGGAGGTTCGTGACATTGTACAGGAGGCAGTGATCAAGACCATCCCCAAGAAAAAGAAATGCAAAAAGGCAAAATGGTTGTCTGAGGAGGCCTCACAAATAGCTGAGAAAAGAAGAGAGGCCAAAGGCAAAAGAGAAAAGGAAAGATATATCCATCTGAATGCAGAGTTCCAAAGAATAGCATAGAGAGATAAGAAAGCCTTCCTCAGTGATCAATGCAAAGAAATAGAGGAAAACAATAGAATGGGAAAGACTAGATATCTCTTCAAGAAAATTAATGATACCAAGGGAACATTTCACACAAAGATGGACACAATAAAGGACAGAAATGGTATGGACCTAACAGAAGCAGAAGATACTAAGAAGAGGCGGCAAGACTACACAGAAGGACTGTACAAAAAAGATCTTAATGACCCAGATAACCACGATGGTGTGATCACTCACCTAGAGCCAGATAACCTGAAATGTGAAGTCAAGTGGGCCTTAGGAAGCATCACTAGGGACAAAGCTAGTTGAGGTGATGGAATTCCAGTTGAACTATTTCAAATCCTAAAAGATGATGCTGTGAAAGTGCTGCACTCAATATGCCAGCAAATTTGGAAAACTCAGCAGTGGCCACAGGACTGGAAAAGGTGTTTTCATTCCAATGCCAAAAAAAGACAATGCCAAAGAATGTTCAAACTACCGCACAATTGCACTCATCTCACTCGCTAGCAAAGTAATGCTCAAAATTCTCCAAGCCAGGCTTCAACAGTACATGAACTGTGAACTTCCAGATATTCAAGCTGGTATTAGAAAAGGCAGAGGAACCAGAGATCAAATTGCCAACATCTGTTGGGTCATCGAAAAAGCAAGAGAGTTCCAGAAAAACATCTACTTCTGCTTTATTGACTATGCCAAAGCCTTTGACTGTGTGGATCACAACAAACTGTGGAAAATTCTTAAAGAGATAGGAATACCAGACCACCTGACCTGCCTCCTGAGAAATCTGTATGCAGGTCACGAAGCAACAGTCAGAACTGAACATGGAACAACAGATTGGTTCCAAATAGGGAAAGGAGTATGTCAAGGCTGTATATTGTCACCTTGCTTATTTAACTGATATGCAGAGTACATCATGAGAAATGCTGGGCTGGAGGAAGCACAAGCTGGAATCAAGATTGCTGGAGAAATATCAATAACCTTAGATATGCAGATGACACCACCCTTATGGCAGAAAGTGAGGAAGAACTAAAGAGCCTCTTGATAAAAGTGAAAGAGGGAGAAGGTGAGGGTGGGACGTTCTGGGACAATAGCATTGAAACATGTATATTATCATATGTGAAACAGAACACCACTCCAGGTTCAATGCATGAGACAAATACTCAGGGCTGGGGCAATGGGATGACCCAGAGGGATGGGATGGGGAGGGAGGTGGGAGGGGGGTTCAGGACGGGGAACACATGTAAACCCATGGCTGATTCATGTCAATGTATGGCAAAAACTACTACAATATTGTAAAGTAATTAGCCCCCAACTAAAATAAATTAATTTATTTTAAAAAAAAGTGAAAGAGGAGAGTGAAAAAGTTGGCTTAAAGCTCAACATTCAGAAAAGTAAGATCATGGCATCTGGTTCCATCACTTCATGGCAAATAGTTGGGGAAATAATGGAAACAATGACAGGCTTTATTTTTTGGGCTCCAAAATCACTGCAGATGGTGACTGCAGCCATGAAATTAACGGATGCTTGCTCCTTCGAAGAAAAGCTATGACCAACATAGACAGCATATTAAAAAGCAGAGATGTTACTTTGTCAGCAAAGGTCCATGTAGTCAAAGTTATGGTTTTTCCAGTAGTCATGTATGGATGTGAGAGTTGGACTATAAAGAAAGCTGAGCGCCTAAGAATTGATGCTTTTGAACTGCGGTGTTGGAGAAGACTCTTGAGAGTCCCTTGGACTGCAAGGAGATCCAACCCGTCCATCCTAAAGGAAATCAGTCCTGAATATTCATTAGAAGAACTGATGCTAAAGCTGAAACTCCAATACTTTGGCCACCTGATGTGAAGAACTGACTCATTTGAAAAGACCCTGATGCTGGGAAAGATGGAAGGCAGGAGGAGAAGGGGATGATAGAGGATAGGATGGTTGGATGGCATCACTGACTCAATGGACATGAGTTTGAGCAAGCTTCGAGATTTGGTGATGAACAGGGAAGTCTGGAGTGCTGTAGTCCATGGGGTCACAAAGAGTCGGACACGACTGAGCAACTGAACTGAACTGAACTCACCCTTTAATATTCTTGTTTGTTATGGTTTACCCGAGTATATTGAATGTGGTTCCCTGTGCTATGCAATAGGACCTTGTTGTTTATCCACCTTATTTATGCTGCTTTGCATTTGCCTATCCCAAGCTCTCAATCCACCCATCGCCCACCCCTCCCCCTTAGCAACCACAAGTCTGTTCTCTATGTCTGTGAGTCTGTTTCTGTTTCGTAGATTAGTTCATTCGTGTCATATTTTAGATTCCACATACAGGTGACGTGTGTTTGTGTGTGTGTGCTCAGTTGTGTCCAGCTGTTTGCAACCCCATGGAGCCCGCCAGCTTCCTCTGTTCATATAATTTTCCAGGCAAGAATACTGGAGAGGGTTACCATTGCCTGCTCCAGGGGGTCTTCTCGACCCAGGGATCGAGCTCATGTCTCTTGCATCTCCTGCATTGGCAGACGAATTTTTTTTTTAACCACTAGTGCCACCTGGGACTAGCTAATTTTTAGTGAACACTTAATCCGTGCATGTGTGTGCTCAATCGCTCAGTCTTGTCCGATTCTTTGTGACACTGTGGACTGTAGCCCTCCAGACTCCTCTGTCCATGGGATTCTCCAGGCAAGAATACTGGAGTCGGTTGCCATTACTCCTCCGGGGGATCTTCCCAACCCAGATACCGAACCCGTGTCTCCTGTGTCTCCTGATTGCAGGTGGATTCTTTACCACTGACCCATCGGGGAAGCCCTCGTGTAGGTGGTACCCCACGGTATGCGTCTTTATCTTTCTGACTTACTTCACATAGTATGGTCATCCTAGGTCCATCCATGCTCTCAGCACCCATTCTGATCTCTGAGAGCCCTGACAGGCTGGAGCTTCTAACACTTGCCACGTGATCTTAAGCTCACGTCTGCTCAGTTAGGGCAGATCAGTGACCTTCTGATGACCATCACTAGATCACCAGGGGCTGAGGCCAGCTCCGGAGACTTCTTTCTCTTCTGCATTTACCTACCATATAACAGTCTCTTCCTAGGCGTCACCATTCCAAGAAAAAGGAGAAACATCTCTCTCCTAGGGAAAGGCATCGCTTTATCAATAATATCACAATATTGGACTTCTCTAGCGGTCCAGTGGCTAAGATTCTGAGCTCCTAATGCGGGGGCCCCTGGTTAGAGTTCTGCTTGGGGAAGTAGATCCCACATGTCACAACTAAGATCCTGCATCTTGCAACAAAGATCAAAGATCCTGTGTGCCAAAACTAAGACCCAGCAGAGTCAAATAAGTAAATAAAATATAAAAAAACTAGAATAGGTCATGCATTTAACAAATAATATCACAACAAATCATAGTAGGCTCCAGTCATGGAACTAAAGCCAGAAACTTGTGTGCTTTTATATTACTTTTAGATTCTGTTAGATACAGAGCCATCTCTAATAAAAAGAAAGGCATTCCCTTTAAATCAGATTCTAAATGACTACTTAGAATTGGTAAAACAGTATTCACTGAAATGACCAATCTCTTTCACAAATTTTGATGTGTCTCCTTTCCTCTTCTTGGGCAAGTTGTGCAAAGTCCATGGATGAGATGGTTTTTTCTTAAAGAAAAAAAAAAAGCTTTTGGTATTGTTCAGTCCAGTTCAGTCGCACAGTCACGTCCAACTCTTTGTGACCCCAAGGACCGCAGCATATCAGGCCTCCCTGTCCATCACCAACTCCTGGAGTTTACTCAAACTCACGTCCATTGAGTCAGTGATGCCATCCAACCATCTCATCCTCTGTCGTCCCCTTCTCCTCCCACCTTCAATCTTTCCCAGCATCAGGGTCTTTTCCAGTGAGTCAGTTCTTTGCATCAGGTGGCCAAAGTATTGGAGTTTCAGTGTCAACATCAATGAATATTCAGGACTGACTTCCTTTAGGATGGACTGGTTTGATCTCCTTGCAGTACAAGACTCTCAAGAGTCTTCTCCAACTCCGCAGTTCAAAAGCATCAATTATTCGGCACTCAGTTTTCTTTATAGTCCAACTCTCATGTCGATTTCTTTTTAAATGCCACGTATAAAGGATGTCACAGAGATCTCTTTTTTCTTATTGGTCCTCTGAAAGCTGAGTGACCAGTCACTTTGACGCTTCCTGACTGGGGTTTCTGAGTCACAGGACCTGATCAGGTTTGAAGGGGTGTGGACTTATCACCCTCAAGGACACAATAAGCATCAGGTTTGTGAAAAATCCGTGGAAAAGTGAGGATTAATTGCAAAGAAAGTCTAGGGTTAAGGAGACTGCTGGAAGGTTAGGGGCTGGCCTTAAATTCTGAGGGGACATTTAGACTCTGGTCAGGGTCCTGCAGATCACTTGTGAAGAGTTCTCTGAGCGTGGGAGTGCTGTGTTTGGGAAGCTGCAAAGCAGATCCCAAACTATCAGTGCTCCTGGTCTAGCTAGGGGCCCGTGGGTCCTGGGGATGATAAACAGCCTGGAGCGGGTTATCAGTAAAACGATGTCCTTGATGACAAGCCATGGGCTGGGAGGAGCCTTCTGAGTGTGTCTGGTGATGTTGGAGCATAGGTTTCCAAAGGAATGGAGGTTCCAGAAGGCAGAGCAGAGAGGTTTTGAAGGAGGAAGGTGGCTGGTGGAGCGAAGGCAGAGGAGAAAGAGGAGAGGGACTCAGGGGCAGAGTTGGCTGGAGATGCTGGCATTGGGGCGGGCATAGCCAAGGCGAGCTGTGTGGGGTACAAGTGGCCTTGAAGATTAACAGGGTACTTGCATGAATTGGCTCACTGGGCATGCTCTTCCTGAAGCTTGGATGAAATGACAATTTAAAGGGGGAAGAATGAAAGGGGAGGTTTGTGTGACCTGGGTGTATCAGTGGGTCCTGACAAGACAGAGGTGGGGTGTGCAGGTTGAGACATTCGAGGAGGCTTTGATGAGGGGCTACTTGCAAAGGTGAGAGAAGCTGCCAAGGGCAGGGCACCATCCTGGAACTAGCAGTGCCTGTTGGTGTGTTGCTATCTCCCCCATGCCCGAGGGACAGAGGACAGCAGTGGGCCAGGACCCCTTCTCTAATCTCAGATCTTAGGTCAGTGAAGGTAGGCAGCCCGCCAATGGCAACCCCATCCAGGGGAGCAGGGTGAACCCTGTAACCTTCCCATCTCCTGCCTGGACTCCCCAGGCCCGGCCCCCCAGATCCCAGAAGCTCATAGCCCCAGGGCAGGTGGTCCACACTGGCCACCTGGGGCAGAGAGTGGCTCAGAGAAAGGTAGAGGGTGGATCTGGGGAGCAGACTGGGGGCTGAGGGGTTGAAGCAGAGCTGGGGTACTTTTGGGGTGACCATTACCCACCATCTGGGGCCACTTCCTTGGATATTTTGCACAGGGACAGACAGCTCTGCTTTTTCTTTGTCAAAAGAGCCCCAGAGTAAACAGGCTGCCATCAGCCCAGCTTACCCCTGCGCTCCCTCCGTCATTCTACCCAGGGTGGGGAGGATGCTGGCATGACATGACATTCAAGGTGAAGTGCCCCCCAACCCACCCCCTGGTCCTATGTTACCACCTTCCATCCTCCGCTGTCAGCAGCCAGGGAAGAGCCTGCTGCCCCCGGGATCTGAAGTCCATTCCTGGACTTTCCCTCGCAAAGTATTCTGAACGTGGGACTCGAGAGACACACCTGACAAGGAAAACTGGAGCTTGTTTGGAGCAGTGAGATTCTGCCAGGGCTCTTGGAGCAGCAGGAGGGTCTCCGATGTTCGCAGCCACCCTGGTGGGCCCGCTGGGGAGAGCCCGCCCCGGGAAAGCAAGGAGTGGCCTGCTGGGAGGGGAGCTCTTCTGACATTTCAAAACCTAGTGCGTTTATAGAAACTGATGGAAAATTTTGAACTTTAATCTGCCCTTACGTTGCCTTTGCTGATGTTGCTCAGAAGTGTATTGATTGGATAATTTCTATTTCCAGAAAAGAAACTCACATTTGAGTTAGGTCCAAGCTGCGAAAATGACATTTAGAAGGAATGCTAAAAAAAAAAAGAGAGAGAGAACCTGGTAAATAGGGCATTAGGGAGAAATCTCTTCCTCAGTCATCGCTCAGCTTCCCTGAGTGGATGCTGTTGTATTTGTGTGCGATACACACAACCACACACACACAAACTGTACTGTATTTGCCACAACACATACATATATACCTTATACCACACTCACCACACACACACACAACCATGCATACACAACCATGCACACACAAACTGTACTGCACTCACCACAACACACACACATATACCTCATACCACACTCACCACACACACAAAACCATGCACACACAACCACACACATGGAACCACACACACAACCATACACAACCATGCACACACAACCACACACACAAACTGTACTGTACTTGCCACAACACACACACGTATCTCACACCACACTCATCACATACACACACACACACAAAAACATGCATACAACCACACACATGGATGACCATATACACACAAATCCCTCATACCACATATAACATGCACACAGAGATACACATATCACCAAATATACACACACAACCACACACACATACCTCATACCACACTCACCACACACACGCACTTCCCACTACCACTATCACTCCATATACAACACACACCCTACACCACTTACACACATATTGTATACCTTTACAACACCCCACAGCACATATATCTGTATCTCTCACACACACACACACACACACACACACTACACAGCACACAACACACCACATACAGCTATCCCCTACCCTGCCTCCCTCTTCTCCCTGAGGTCAGACTGCTTGACAGGAAATTAGATTTTCAACAGAGTCGAATGATTTTCTCTTCCAGAGAGATGCTGGAGGAAGCCATCCGAGCTGCCGCAGATCAAAAACTCGCAAGTGTCTTGTGCTGCCCTAACCAGGCGCCCCGTTTTGACGGCACTCAAGTGTGAACTGACATTGTGTTTGTTAAGTGATGCCTTTGACCTTTACCTCTTCCTCTGGTTTAGCAGCCGAGTGTGTGTGAGTGTGAGAATTTATGAGTGAAATGGTGTGAATGTGTGTCCATTAGAGGGTGTGCATGCCTGCTTGTGTATGTGTGTCTGTGTGAGTGCATGTGTCTGACAGTGTGTGTCTGTGTGTGTGTGAGTGTATGTGTGTGTGTCTATGTGAATGTATGTCTGTGTGGGTATGTCTGTGTTTGTGTGAGTACGTGTGTCTGTGTGACAGTGTGTGTTTGAATGTGTGTGTGTCTGTGTGAGTGTATGTGTCTGAGAGTGTGTGTCTGTGTGTATGTGAGTGTGTGTGTATGTGAGTGTGTGTATATCTGTGTGTCTATGTGAGTGTATGTCTGTGTGAGTGTGTGTGTCTGTGTGAGAGTGTGTGTATGAATTATGAGTGCGTGTCTGTGTGAGTGTGTGTCTGAGAGTGTGTGTCTCTGTGTGTGTCTATGTGAGTGTGTATGTGAGTGTATCTGTGTGTGTGTCTATGTGAGTGTATGTCTGTGTGAGTGTGTGTCTGTGTGAGAGTGTGTGTATGAATGTGTGTGTGTCACTGTGTGAGTGTGTGGCCGGATGACGGGGGTTGGGGGAGACAGGAACCACACGTGTGGGAACAGGGCTTAGTACAGTCAGCTTCATGAATGATTTAGTTAAACTCTTTGGTTTCCAGGAATATGTTTGAGTCAATTGCCGCATCCTCTTTCGCTTTGACGATCTATTTAAAAGCTCAGAAGGAGCATGATATCAGATTTCCAGATTTACACTCTCCCTGCGTCTTCCAGCCCAAACCAAGCTCTTTCCTATTCAGACTCTCCATTGCTGTCTTCTGCCTGTGGAAGCCACAGAGCACTGACTATAAGTTGTCTTGTGGATGTGGAACTGTCCAGTCACTGAGGCTGGAGTTTTCAGTGGGAAGACTGAGGAGTCACCGCCCACTCCCCTCCTGCACTCCCAGGAGGCTCTCTCTTTCCCTGGAGCTGGTTTGGTGTGATGGGCTTAAGGGATGCTCCTCCAGGCACCCTGGCTCATAGGAGAAGGGCAGTACCCAGGGTAGAGGAAAGGTGAGGGAAACATCTCACCAGTGATTCCCAAACCCGGTGAGCATCAGCATCATCTGAGAGCTTTTTAACAAAGCACATAGCCTGAGCCACTTCCAGTATGCGCTAACTTAGAATTTCCAGAAGCGAGCCCAGCCAGGGTATTTCCAAGCAGCTCCCCAAGGGAGGGTGAGATGAGCGCTAATCTATCTCTGTGGTTTAACCCAGCTCACCCAGGGAGGAAAGCAGGCATTTGGAGCAGGAGCTCCATATTGAAAGATGGGCTTTGGCTGGCACATGCCTTGATACTTCATTTATTGTGTGAGAAGCCCCCTTCCACTCTTTTCCCAGTCACTCCTACCCATTCTGTACATCTCAGTTTATACTTGCCACCTTCTCTCATCCCATAACCTGGGTCAGGGGCCCATTGGTTTGGTCCCATGGCAGTCTGACATTTTTCTATTCTAGTTCCTACTGGCTGACTTTATTTTTCTGGGCTCCAAAATCACTGCAGATGGTGATTGCAGCCATGAAATTAAGACGCTTACTCCTTGGAAGGAAAGTTATGACCAACCTAGACAGCATATTAAAAAGCAGAGACATTACTTTGTCAACAAAGGTCTGTCTAGTCAAGGCTATGGTTTTTCCAGTAGTCATGTATGGATGTGAGAGTTGGACTATAAAGAAAGCTGAGTGCTGAAGAATTGGTGCTTTTGAACTGTAGTGTTGGAGAAGACTCTTGAGAGTCCCTTGGACTGCAAGGAGATCCAGCCAATCCATCCTAGAGGAGATCAGTCCTGGGTGTTCATTGGAAGGACTGATTTTGAAGCTGAAACTCCAATACTTTGGCCACCTGATGCAAAGAGCTGACTCATTGGAAAAGACCCTGATGCTGGGAAGGATTGAGGGCAGGAGGAGAAGGGGACGACAGAGGATGAGATGGTTGGATGGCATCACCGACTCGATGGACATGAGTTTGGGTAAACTCTGGGAGTTGGTGATGGACAGGGAGGCCTGGTGTGCTGCGGTTCATGGGGTCACAAAGAGTCAGACACGACTGAGTGACTGAACTGAACCTTCTGAATTATAATTTTTTGTTGTTATTCATGGCTCTCATTGAGCAACAAGAAGGTAAGGATAATGTTTTGTATACTCCTAGCACCTGGCAGAGAGGTAGTCAATAAAGATTTTCGGGGGGGAAAAGCCCAAGCACAGAGTGGTAGAAAGGAAGTGGAGGTGTAAAACCAGGCAGGGCAGGAAACATGATTGACACCTGGAAAGCTTCCCTCATTTCCAGGCATTGGCCCACAATAACATCATTGTAACATGTATCAGTCAGCTATTTCTATAACAAAGCTGTGTAACAAACCACCCAGAGCCCAGAAGTTTAGAACAACAATCATTCACCCTTACACTCACGGTTTCACTGCAGTGCAGCTGGACTTCATTTCAAGTTGGACTCAAGTTCCACACTTCTCCTTCTGGCTTCCAGGCTGAATGGGTCATGAACTTGGGGCACGTTCCTCTCCTGACAGAGATCAGAAGATTCCAGAGACCAAGCCCGACTATGGAAGGTCGTTTACAGCTTCTGCCTGCATCACATCCACTGAAATTTCACTGGCCAGAAGAAGTCACATGGCCAAACTCAACCTCAATGAGGTAAGGTGGTATATTCCATCCACAGTGTGAAGGGAAAGAATGAATATTTCCTGAACAACAATTCAAACTATCAAATATCTTAATTCTGCAATCTTCAGATTTTGATCTTTTTTTTTCTAAAGAGGGATAACAATGACAATATTTAACATCTGTTGAGTCCTTTTTAAAATTTGTTTACAAATAAAAGACTTACTTTTAAAAATATTTATTTGTATATCTGGCTGCATCGGGTCTTAGTTGTGGTACACAGAATTTTTGTTGAGGCCTGTGGGCTTAGTTGCCCTGCAGCATGTGGGATCTTTGTTCCCAGACCAGGAATCAAACCCACGTCCCCTACACTGGAAGGTGGATTCTTAACCACAGGACCACCAGGGAAATCCTTGTTGAGTCCTTATTAAGTGTCAATGATAGTTCTGTGGACTCTGCAGATGTTTTCTCAAATCCCCATAAAAATCCCAGGCAGTAGGTACAACGTGTGTGTGATCTGCCTGAGTCACACAGCTGGAAGAAGCAGGGTGTGAACCAACAGGTCTGACTTCCAAACCTAACTCTTCTCACTGCTTGAGAGTCTTCCTGTTCTTTAATTTTCAGGCCTGAGTTTGGATAGAGGTTTCACTTGTTGCCAGGGCTTTAACCTTGGTGGAAATGATCTGAGTGAAGTTATGGAGGGAAAGATGGAGAAAGAGGTTCTGAGGTGGAGGCTGGAGGAGTCACTGAAACACAGACAGAGCTCAGAGCCAAGTTCTCTAGTTTCATTACCTGGTCTTGAGCTAACCCAGAATGAACACACATTTCCAAACGACCAGTGGCCACTTACCAAGAATGTAGCCTGTGGCAGATGGCAGGTACCAGGAGGTTTAATCCAACCCCCTAGTTTTACAGATGAGGGATTGCAGCCTGAGTGAAGGAAAGTCACCCGCCCAGGACATATGGCTCATTAATGGCAGGCCTTGTAATTCCACGTGGGGTGCTCTGTTTCCTGCATGCTCTGTGGGAGCTGTGAAGGGTGGTACTGGGCACCACTGGCCTGGGAGGGGTTTCTGGTTAATTGATCCTGACAGAACATGCTATTGATTCTGCGGAAGCCGTCAAAGCATTTGCATGGTGAAGTCCAACCAAGCAAATAGACTCAAGTCTCCAGTTTACAGCTGCTTGCTTGGCATCCTGTAGGTGCTGCTTTGATGAGTTTCACTTAACGTGTAGCCACCTGGCACTTGTACATTCTCGCAAATGATGCAGTGGTGGTGATGTAGATATTAACTCTCAGTTCACGGGTTTTATTTGACAGTGAGGAGACACAAAACTAATTGAGTGATAGGTTTAGCTAGGCAAAATTGCCTAGAAATTCGGTTTATTGATAATATTTTTACATATTTAATATTTGCTTTTCTCAACAGCTATATCAGAGTGAGATTGTTGGGTTGGCTGTGGTTTATAATGGCAAAGGGGGGGTCGGGGAAAATGAAAGGAAGAAGTATGCAGAGCCTTTACAGACCTGTACCATTCACTTCCCAACCTCAGAAGTGGAGGGTTTTTATTTTTATCTTCTTCTAGCCCTCAGTGGGGGCTTCCCTGGTGACTCAGTTGTAAAGAATCCACCTGCCAATGCAGGAGATGAGGGTTGGATCCCTGGGTCGGGAAGATTCCCCTGGAGGAGGAAATGGCAGTCCACTCCAGCATTCCTGCCTGGAGAATCCCATGGACAGAGGAGCCTGGTGGGCTACAGTCCATAGTGTCGCAGAGAGTCGGACATGACTGAGCGCGCACGTATGTAGCCCTCAGTGTTCTTCTCTTGTTCTCTGTGGGAGACAGGGCTCACTGTCCTTCCTCTAGATCAGGGATCCCCAACATCTGGGCTGTGGATCAGTACCTCCTGTCAGACCATCAGCGGTGTTAGCTTAGAAATAAAGTGCACAATAAACGTAATGCACTTGAATCATCTTGACCCATCTCCCCCACCCCTGATTCAGGGGAAATTGTCTTCCACAAAATCAGTCCCCAGTGCCTGAAAAGTTGTAGCCCACTGCCCGAGTGGTTTCAGACTTTAGTTCCTGGTGGGATAGGGATCGGGGGCACTCCATGTCTTTCCTGCATCTGCGCCTTCTCCCTTCCTCCACACCTGCACCACTGAGGAAGTTATTTCCAGTCTCCTCCCCAACCCCTGACCATTCTTGTATGCATTTGCTGGAAGACTGTGGAAAAGAGCCTGCAAGTGGGTGCCAACTCCCTTGATGTCTGCTGAGGCTTTACACTCTCAAGCAAGCCCATATCTAACCTTTTGTAGTTCCTTAGAGCTGTGGCTGAATTCTTCTTGCCTCTTCATAAAGTCTCAGCCTCTTCTCCTCTTATGCTATGCTACAGGTGAGCAGCTGCCGGTATCTTTCCTTGGGGCTCCCTTTCCATCTTTGGATTTCAGGATAGTTGGTTGCTCTGCAACCTCAGATCTTTGATAGATCAACGTAGGTTATGATTTTGTAGTTGACCCTGCTTCCCCTCATCATGACGGTGGGAGTAATGGTTTTTCCAGCTTTCTACATCCCAGATGAAAGCACAACACATTTCTCCTCCTGTTCAACTTTAGTCTTCCTTTGGGGTTTTCTTCCAAAGACTTCTGAAAAAAAAAAAAAATCTTGATTTCCTCCCAAATCTGATGCTGGGGCTAATGGAGCTGCCAGAGTAGCTTCTGTTTTGCAAGTCCTCTGAGTCTTTGTGCTGAAGAGAAGCCCTCATAATTGCCTTTAATTTTTAAATTTATAGCACTTTTAACCTTGTAATTAAAGGCTTTTGGATGACCCTAAATTTCTTTCAAACCCGTCAACTTGACCCATTTTATTGCCTCATCATGATGAAATCTGTTTAACAAGTATCTGAAATTGTTCTCTGGGCCTTTCCCCTTATTAGCTAAAACAGCCCCTCTTTTCTTCTCTAAATATGTCCTAGAAATACAGATATTCAGGGAAACCTAGACCAAAATGAACTGCCCAGAAATCCAAATCCAAGGAGGCCTCGTTGACCCAGCTGTTCTTGAATTCCAAAGCTATGGCTCTTGTTCTTGAAGAGAAAATCGCTTCTTCTTGCAATTTTCTCTGTGTCGTGTTTTCTCTGTTGTTGCAGCACAGGTTGCTTCATGGCATCTTTGAGCTGGCAGTCGAGAGGGGAGCGGGGCCTGGGCGCTCTGGGGTGCTCACGGCAGCAGTCTCCTGTCCTCTGACCCTCTCATAAACACAACCTTCGAAGAGCCTCAATAAAGTCTCACTTGAATGGCCACGGGACTCATTTCCAGGACCGACTCTTTAGGGTGGCAATTAATTTATGGTTAATTAGCTTTGGGGTTAAGCTTAGTCTTGGCAGTGATGCCTGATGTTTAAAGAGGAGCGAGGGAAAGGAAGAGGAGGAGGGCTTACTTGGACAAATGACAGAAACAGCTGGAGGAGGTGCAAAGGTAAATAGGAAGAATTTATGCAGGTGAATTTTGTATCATGACTTCTGCATGAAGGCCAGGGCGCTTCACTTAGATTAATGCCCATGGTTAGAATAAAGTGGCAAAACAAACTTCTTTTGTTTGACTAAGGGTATTAGTTTTAATGAGCAGTTTTTAAAGAGCCAAGCAGGGCTCTTTATTAAGGAGAGAGACTCATTAACATCACCATTCATTATCCTGGTGCTTCCTCCCGGAGGTGGGGATGAACCATGCTATGGAAGGACTGACTCGTGAAGACCCTACAATGGCCTGGTAGTTCTGGATCTAGTATGCAGTCCGGGGCCCAGAGGGACATCTGTAGATCTCACTTCCAGCTCTGGCAGGATGCACAGGCTAAGAAGCCAGCCCGAGGCATGGAGAGATGACAGCTAACACATTCAGGGTCTGGAAATCCCCTTCTGAGACGTCTCTTCACTCCCTCATCTGATATTGATGATGAGTGAGGAGCTCTTCATCAAAGCTAGACAGCGTATTAAAAAGCAGAGACGTTACTTTGCCAACAAAGGTCCATCTAGTCAAGGTTACAGTTTTCCCAAAGGTCCATCTAGTCAAGGCTACAGTTTTCCCAGTAGTCATATACGTATGTGAGAGTTGGACCGTAAAGAAGGCTGAGCGCTAAAGAACTGATGCTTTCAAACTGTGCTGAGGGAGAAGACTCTTGAGAGTCCTTGAACTGCAAGGAGATCAAACTACTCAATCCTAAAGGAAATCAACCCGGATTATTCATTGGAAGGACTGATGCTGAAGCTGAAGCTCTAATACTTTGGCTACCTGATGCGAAGAACGGACTCATTGGAAAAGACCCTGATGCTGGGAAACATTGAAGGCAGGAGGAGAAGGGGGCGACAGAGGATGAGATGGTTGGATGGCATCATGGACTCCATGGACATGAGTTTGAGCAAGCTCCAGGAGATAGTGAAGGACAGGGAAGCCTGGCGTGCTGCAGTCCACGGGGTCACAAAGTTGGACACGACTGAGTGACTGAACAAGAACAAGGAGATTAACGTAAGAATGTCTTGGGTATAGGCTGGAAAACTAGAGTCAGGGGTCACATCTCTCCCATCATCAGATTTTATAAATAAAGTTTTATTGGAACACAGCTATGCTCATTTGCTTATTTGTTTAAGGCTGTTTTCATGTTACAATGGCAGAGCTGAGTTATCACGACAGAGAATGTTCAATCTGCAGAGAAACAGTCTGCCTGTTCCTGCCCTCCCTCACGGAAGTGGCAAAACATAGTGATGCCCGGAGGTGGAGATCCACCCAGGATGCACTGCACATGTTGCTTTTGTCCTTAAGATGAGAATACAAGGACAGTCATTTGACTTTCAAAAAAAAGGGGAGGCAGCCACTGGCTTCAGCATGGGAAAGCATCTTCACCCCCACCGGAGTCCAGAGGGTATCATGATATGCTGTGTTGAGAGGATAGTCTTAAGCCATCAAGAGCATCATTTTGTCTTTTTCTGAGTTGTTTTAATTTTTTTTTCTTACTCTCTGGCTGGGAGCATTAATTCTTCTGGCTGTCACTTACACCTGCCTCAAAATACCCTAACCCTCTGTTAGGTGGTTAGTTTGCTGTTTCTAACCACAGAGGTCAAAAAAGAAAATATGCCTTTATGTGTGGAGTCTGTCCAAAGTAAGAGGGAAATGGCTGCTCCTAATTGATTTATTCCAGGGCCCTCGGGGGGGTACTGACGGAGGGAGACCCTGCTTTTGTCTCTCGTCTCACCGTCTGGTGGGGGAGCCGGTCACTTACCTGTCCCCTGAGGAGGGTTTGAACAGACTGAGGAGTGGGCTCTGACAGAGGGAGCCCAGGTCCTACCTGAGAGTGTGACTAGGCTCCTGGCCTCACGGGAAGGCTTCATGGAGAAGGAGGAATTGTCTGAGGAGGAGGCTGGGGTGGGCCCTGATGGGGAGGGGTCCGTGGTGGCCTGGCGACCGCACGGCCAATCTTGCAGGGGGAGGCCTGGGAGGCAAGGGTGGGGCCCTGGAGACCGTGGGGGGCAGCTGAGACCCTTGAGCGGTCTTGGGGTGAGTCTCAGCAGAGCTGGTGGGCAGGCAGAATGATGGGATTCAATCTACCTGATCCCTGGAAGGATCAGAGGAAAGAAGGAGCCAGTGAGGACCTCAGTGTTTCAGACAGAGCGCTCAGATTCTCAGAGGCCCCGAGACCAGGCCTGCGCCAGGGGAGGCCCTCTTGGTCACGGGACCTTTCTTGCTAGCACCTGGAGGCCGAGAGAAGCTGCTGGGAAAATCCTGAACCTCCATGCTGCTCGCAAATGTGTCAGTAACTCACAGGAAACAAAAAAGCACCAAGTGTCTGAGACGCCTCGCCCCCATCCCCATCCCCAGAACTCCTTTGACCAGGAGACGTGCTGGGCCAGTTACGTGCAGCGCTAGGCAGGACTCAGGAGGGGCTGGGATATCAAGACCGATGTATCTCCTCCCGGTGCACGCATCACAGCCCCTCCCTCTCGGCTTCCAGTAGGCCAGACTGAATTTATAAGTCTGTTCTTCTTTTTGCAAAGCAAATAGCCTCCATCTCTAGGTTGCATTAGTGTTGTTGTGTTTCCAAGAACACAGGTAACCAGGTAGCAAAGTGCTTGAGCATCACTCTCTGGCTACCTGGACGGTGCCATAAACGGCCTTATCAGGGCTCATTCACTATCATTCACTAACGTTCAGCATCTGGCTTTCAACTTCGCATCATCACAAACTCTATTTTGCCAGTGTTCCCTTAGCCTGTTGATCTGCCCATCTCCCCCAGGCTGGCGCCCTGTCCACCTGGGGCTGTCATCACTAAGCACAGATGCTAGTAGGTGTGCTCACTAACATGTGTGAGCACACGCATGCACATGCATGGAACACATCTGCCAGATCTCAGGAGAAACAGGCCTGAGACGTAAGTGCTGGAGACAGCCTGACCTCAAGAAAAGGCACGGAAAAAGTGGTTTCCTGGGAGCCTGCGGTCAGCACAAAGGAAGCTGGTTGATCTCAGAAAGGTGGTCTGAGTCACTGCTTCGCAGAGGTGGCCTTGCCAGACGAGTCCTTGTGGTCTGAACTAGTGCAAGCGAGCGTCTGCAGTGACAGTATTTTGCTCTGGCCGCCGTGAGAAAGTGCCACAGACAGGGTGGCTGACGCCACAGATGTGTCTTTTCTCATGACTCTGGAGGCTGGAAGTCCAAGATCAAGGTTTTAACAGGGTAGGTTTCTTCTGAGGTCTCTCTCCTCGGCTTGGAGACGGCTGGCTTCTTCCTGTGTTTTCACATGGCCTTTCCTGCCTGTGTCCGGGTCCTAGTCTTCTCTTCTAATAAGGGTGCTGGTCATAGTGGACTAGGTCCCACCCTAATGACCTCATTTTAACTTAATTACCTCCTTATATACCCAGTCTCCACATACTTGTGGTAAGATACTGGGGTTAGTTCTTCAGCACAGGAGTTTTGAGGGGAGGCAGTTCAATCCGTAACATGGTCAAGTCTAGGACACCAAGAATGTTTGCTTCTAAGAGTCTCTCTCTCTTTTTTTTTTTAAGGAAATACTGATTGCTATTGATGACCCACCCCTCATACAAGTGGGCTGTGATACACATGGGCATATTTCTGCTCATTACATGCCAATTACAACACAATCTTGCCTTCCTGAGGTTTCTCTTGGTTGGTCTCTTGGATGTCCTCAAACTTTTCTGTCCCACATTGGCCACCCGTCAGCTGGGTCCCACGGATGGCTAATCACACCCATTAGGTGTGAGTTTTGCTACTTAAGCTGAGAGAGAGGTTTAATGTGCAACTTCTCTGGGAGTCCCTTTCCTGTCCTTTCCTGTAGCCACCCCCCACACAGGGCCAAGAGATGTGACTATGTTTCCAGTCCGTGAGACAAAAAATGTAATGAATGATTGGACCAGGGCCATGGAAATCACAGGGAGAGAAATCTGGACAAAGAAAGCATCTACTTCTGTGGGTGACATGATGTTGGAAGAAATCCCAAGATATGCTGACATCCTGGAGCCGAGGACTGACTCTGAGGAGATGAAGTCTGATTGGGTTAATTGCGCAGCCTGGTCCTTGCCTTAAGACAAGTTGGCTGGAACCCACAAGGTGGAGAAGAGATTGCGTGGTGGCAGGGACATGATGTAGAGACTTTGGTTGACACTGAGTTTGCTGGGAGGCAGCCACGTGCCTCAAAGCCCAGTGCCAGCACGAGCTTAAACCCCACGATGGTGGTGTTTGTCTAAACGAGGGAGGAAATAGTCTCATTTTTCTTGGAAGAGCTGAATACTCCATGGCCAGTTCTTTCAGATGTGGCCACCACATTTGAAGGCGGTGATAGCAAAATGGAATAATGTCCTGGAAAACATGTCACCTGAGGCGGCAGAGTGTGTTACCAAGAGAGAACTTGGGATGGGATGAGCATGATGGACTAATTAGAGTATTTTCGATGCAGTCGGATCCAAGATAGATGGGACTTGCTCTGTGTGGATGCGACATGAAGACGACTGGGAGGGACTTAATGGGGAGTTCTGTTATTTACCGATATAGTGTCTAACAGATACATCAGAGGTGTGAGATGTTTGAACAAGAAACTGGACTTGGAGAGACACTTGGAAGAGATGTCATGGAAGAGAGTTAATTATTGAGAATAAGCACTAAAGCATAGTGTTAAAAAATAGAAAACAGTATGGAAGAATAAACCCAAAGTACATCAGTAACTACAACAAACGCGAACGCACGAGTGCAACCATTAGAAGATGCATGATCCAGGGACTTCCCTGGCAGTCTGGTGGCGAAGACTCCATGCTCCCGGTGCAGGGGGCACGGGTTTGATCCCTGCTCAGAGAACTAAGATGCTGCATGACGCATGATGAGGCCTGAAACAAGTCTACAGGGGATGTATAATCCAGGCTGTATCTGGTTTGCAAGAGTAAAACACAAGATCACACAAAAATAATGAAAGCAAAGAGGTGTAAAAAGGTGTGCCAGATAAAATTAATAGAAAGAAGATAGTTGCCTGCAGCTAGAAAGTAACAATATTGATATTAATATATATATGGTTCAAAGTTACATTTATTTCTGTATTTAAATTCTCTTTATGGTGTGTTTCATAACCTGACATTTGCTCCCTTCCTCTATTCCATGTTTTGGGCTTCCCAGGTAGCGCAGTGGTAAAGAATCCACCTGCCAATGCAGGAGACACAAGGGAGGCAAGTTCGATTCCTGGGTTGGAAAGATCCCCTGGAGAAGGAAATGGCAACCCAATCCAGTATTCTTGCTTGGGAAATCCCATGGACAGAGGAGCCTAGCAGGCTGCAGTCCATGGAGTTGCAAAGAGTCGGACTTGACTGAGCATCTGAGCACAGCACACCACTCCATGTTAGACTATAAGTTCCATGAGATCGGGAACCATTTTTATTCTGCTTGTTGCATCTTGAACATTTCTTATACCACAGAAAAGACTCAATAGGTATTTGTTGAATGAAATAAAGGCTCCTAATTCTTTTCTTTTTTTGAATAATGACTTTCCAGGATGCAGGGTGTGTGAACCAGACTTTGTTCTGGTTAACTATTTCTGCGAACAGACCACCCCAATACTTAGTGGCTTAAATACCAACTCGTTATTATCTTCCATGTTTCTGCTGGGCTCACCTGAGCAGTTCTTGTACGGGCTGTTTCATATAGCTGTGGTCTGCATGGCAGGGGCTGCAATATTTCAAGGCTCCACTGGATTTGACATCCCAGATGGTGCACTTGCGTGCCTGGCGGTCAATGCTGGTTGTCAGCTGGAAGCTCAGTGGGGTCTGTTGACCAGAGCGTCTATGTACAGCCTCTTTGTGTGGCTTGGGCTTCTCCCAGTCAGATGACTGGAATCCAACAGCAAGTGTTGTAAAGACCATAAGTGGAAGCTGCCCCTGTCAACTGCAAACTGGTGCTTGCCAAGGGCATTTGCCGTCTGCCTCTGCGGGGACTGAATCTTGTGCTGCTGCAGCTGTTGACGTTTCTCATGCCCTGAAGGCAGTTCAGGGTGGAGAGTGAGGCACTCTGTGCTCCAGGGAACCTGGTGGAACAGGTCTTTAGATAGATGTTTTCAGGAACTGATTTCATGATCCCAGTCCTTGCATCTCTTCATATTTAGAAACTCACTAAATCCCTTCATGTTAGCATCAACTCCTTGTGACTAGCAGCAAGCCTTTTGTAAAGTAAGTCTTTGATTGCACTGAACTCCCCCTTTCATCAAAATCTTATATATTGACCTTCCCCCACTATGTCTTTGGAGAAGTCTCTCAGAGATATCTGAGGTACTGTCTCCTGGGCGACAGTCCTCATTTTGCCCCAAATAAAACTTACCTTGCAACTCTCACGTTGTTTGTCTTTTTAGTCGACAAGTCTCTCAAGGCTTCAGCTAGAGAAGGACACATCACCACTTTGTCAGAATCTACTGGGCAGTCATGGAGTCCGCCCTGATATATGGGTGGGGACGTAGAACTGATTTTCATTTCCTTTCTCAATGGGACAAGTGTCCAAAAAAATCTGTGGTCATCTCTAATCTACCGCAGATCTTCAAACCAGGGAGACTGCTTCTTCTCTACAAATGACAGTACTTGACATGACAGATATGATTTCCTGAGTCTGAGGCATATCTTTTCTCAGTTCAGTTCAGTCGCTCAGTCATGTCCGACTCTTTGCGACCCCATGGACCACAGCATGCCAGGCCTCCCTGTCCATCACCAACTCCCAGAGTCTACCCAAACTCATGTCCATCAAGTCGGTGATGCCATCCAACCATGTCATCCTCTGTCGTCCCCTTCTCCTCCTGCCCTCAATCTTTCCCAGCATCAAGGTCTTTTCAAATGAGTCAGATCTTCCCTTCAGGTGGCCAAAGTATTGGAGTTTCAGCTTCAACATCAGTCCTTCCAATGAACACTCAGGACTGATCTCCTTTAGGATGGACTGGTTTGATCTCCTTGCAGTCCAAGGGACTGGATGGACTGGTTTGATCTCCTCGAAGTCCAAGGGACTCTCAGGAGTCTTCTCCAACACCACAGTTCAAAAGCATCAATTCTTTGACACTCAGCTTTCTTTACAGTCCAACTCTCACATCCATACATGATCACTGGAAAAACCATAGCCTTGACTAGATGGAACTTTGTTAGCAAAGTAATGTCTCTGCTTTTTAACATGCTGTCTAGATTGGTCATAACTTTCCTTCCAAGGAGTAAGCGTCTTTTAGTTGCATGGCTGCAGTCACCATCTGCAGTGATTTTGGAGCCCAAGAAAATAAAGTCTGCCACTGATTCCACTGTTTCTCCATCTATTTGCCATGAAGTGATAGGACCGGATGCCATGATCTTAGTTTTCTGAATGTTGAGCTTTAAGCCAACATTTTCACTCTCCTCTTTCACTTTCATCAAGAGGCTCTTTAGTTCTTCTTTGCTTTCTGTCTTAAAGGTGGTGTCATCTTCGTATCTGAGGTTATTGATATTTCTCCCAGCAATCTTGATTCCAGCTTGTGCTTCATCCAGCACAGCGTTTCTCATGATGTACTCTGCATATAAGTTAAATAAGCAGGGTGACAATATACAGCCTTGACGTACTCCTTTTCCGATTTGGAACCAGTCTGTTGTTCCATGTCCAGTTCTGACTGTTGCTTCCTGACCTGCATACAGGTTTCTCAAGAGACAGTTCAGGTGGTCTGGTGTTCCCATCTCTTTTAGAATTTTCCACAGGGAAATTCTTCCCCTAGAAATTCTTTTCTCAGGGAAGGGCAATTCCATCATGGAAAGAAGAGTATGCTATTCTGGAATCTCTGCAGGATGTGTGGGCTGGACGAGATGCCCTCCGCAAGACCCTTCTCCAGTGCTGACATTCTTAGTTGAAACCTCAGTGTCAGATGAGGGGGGACGTCATCGTGACTCAGTGAAACCTCAGAAGGCTGTGGGTTTCACGGAGGGAAAGAAGTTGAGGTCGGCCACTAAGAGTTACTCACTTCCTCCTTTCTCCCTTCACACCAGCTAAGCCCTTCTGTCCAGAGCTGAGCATCTGATACTCGATGCTGGAAACAGTGCTCTAAGGACCCATCACCCCAAGACACTTCACACTTTGTCACAGTCTGCTGGGCAGTCATGGAGTGTTACCTGTCTGGGGGTCGGTAACACCTTAGAAAGTTGTACAAACACTGACACCGATTTGTTAAAAAGTATCGGTAAGCTTTCAATGCTTTTGCTTTCGGTTTATTTTTAGATACTGGATTCATTTTAGAAACTGCTAGTTAATTTCTTTGGCTTTCTCTCCTCCTCTCAGAATTACTAGCAGTGTGTCTGTCCTTAGGCAAGTTACTTGACATCTCTGGGCCTTATTTTATCATCTGAAAAGAGAAGTATAATACTAGTGTATATTTCATAGGGTCATCCTGGCGTTTAAATGAGCTGATATGCTGGGCTCTCCTTTAAGACTTTACAAGGCAGGGCTCAATAAATTCCAACTATAGTAACTTTTCTTTCAACACAAAACTTAACAGCTGCGTAATAATCCACTCTCTGAATGTTCTATAATTATTTTACCCATCTGTGAATTTTGTGTTTCTGTATCTTTGCCACTGTGAAAATAACATCATTAGTATCTTTATGGTAAATTTTTGTGCTGACCACTTAGACAACATTCCTAGAATTGGAATTTTGAGACTTTTTTTTTTAATCCATAATGAGAGTTAAATGAAGTTCAAAACAGTCAAGTGAAAGGGTGTTTGAATTCTATAGGATTGGCACCTCAGTTTACATAGGAAAAATATATTCATCACCATCAACAAAACAGAATACTACTGCGGTTGATACCCAGATCTGCCCTGGACACTCATAGCCCCTCTAAACTCTGCAAGGGATCATTAGATTTCTCACTTCCTAGTTTTCAAAATAAGTTTTTTTTTCTTTATTCAGTTCTTTTTCCAGATGGTCCTTTATTCCATTCATCTACAACTTAGGCTGGCTTACACCAAATTGATTGATAGATCAACTCAACACAATGTTAATGTTTAAAAAAAAATGTTTTTATTTATTGAATTCTTTCCCGCTGAGCCTCTGGGCTTCCCAAGTGGCTCAGTGGTCAAGAATATGCCTGTAATGCAGGAGATGGAGGAGATGCAGATTCAGTCCCTGGGTCAGGAAGATCCCCTGGAGGAGGGCACGGCAACCCACTCCAGTATTCTTGCCTGAATCCCGTGGACTGAGAAGCCTGGGCTGCAGTCCGTGGGTCGGACATGAATGAAGCAATTAAGCACAATAGCACACTTATTTTTGACTGCGCTAGGTCTTTGCTGCTGTGCAGGCTTTTCTCTAGTTGCGGAGAAAGGGGTCTCTTCTCTAGTGGCGGTGCACGAGCTTCTCACTGCAGGGGCTTCTCTTGTGGAGCAGGGGCTCTAGGTGCACGGGCTGCAGCAGCTGCAGCTCCCGGGCTCTAGAGCTCAAGCTCAATAGCCGTGGTACACGGGCTTAGCTGCTCCGCTGCATGTGGGATCTTCCCAGACCAGGGACAGAACCTGTGTCTCCTGCATTGGCAAGCGGATTCTTTGCCACTGAGCCCCCAGGGAAACCCGATGTTAGTATTTTTAATTGGTCTTTATATGTAATAACAACTTTTTAATTCCAATGGGAAAGATGAGTTGTGTGTATCAGTTATGAATGGGAGCAGAGTGCGGGTTCTTCAGAGAACCAGTCCCTATGACATCTCACATGATCAGTGGATGTAAGGTTTCACCCAGATCTCCTTGATTTCATGTTCACTGAGTAACTCCTGTGATCTGACCCTGCAAGTCGTCTGGCCCTTCATGTGATATCTTCCCTCATAAAGTAGTAGCACTTGCCTCTCTGTCCATCTACAAGGGTCTCCTTCTTCTAACTGGAGATCGTTGCCCCTCTGGCCTTTCCATTTACTGTGTCCTCTACCTGGAATGGGCTCTCTGGCTCTTCCATACCCAGTTCATTCACATCCTTCTGAGTTCAACCCAAATGTCACCACCTCAGAGAGGCCCTCCCTGACTACCCTCTGAAGCAGCCCCTCCACAGCCCCTGGGGGGTGGGGGCCACTCTGCTTCTCTTAAAGGGTTATCAGGAAATAATTGGAAGCTATCTTGCTTTATGTCGATCTTCCCCTGTAGGTTGTGAGCTCACAATGGCAGGGACACATCTGTTTGGTTCGTGGCCGTCTCCCAAAGCAGTGAGCACTGATGGAGGGAATGGATGTGTCCAGGTGAGTCGCTGTGGAGTGCAGTGCTGTAAAGATGCCTATAAATGTGCCTGTGCTAGTTTCCTACAGCTGGGTTCTAACAAATGACAGAAAGTGGAGTGGCTTCAAACAACGCAGATTTATTATTTTATATTGCTGGCGCCCAGAAGTCTGAAAATGGGTCTCACGGCAGAGTCAGGTTCGCCTGGGGGCTGAGGATGGAATTCTTTCCTTGTCCTTTCCAGTTCACGCTCCCTTCCAGCAGATGCCTCAGTGGACCTAACCTGAAATCCACGGTATGGTAAGTTCTTTCCCCTGTCTCATCCATCTTTTCCCAGTCATTCTGAGCAGCCTTTTCCTTGTGTGTTGAGGGCAGAAGGACTGGGTTACTGTACAGAAATACCAGTGGTCTCTATTAAGCATGCCCCGTCCCAAGGGACTATTCCCTGCCATTCAGTGAGCTCCCATGAGGATAAATGCATCTCCCCTGGGAGCCAGCTAGCTGTGGATTTTGCTTTCCAGAGATCCAGGGGTCCTCTTGGCTGCAGAGCAACACCTGGGCTTTCAGTAACTTTTCAGGCTTCATTAATGCTGCTGATTGTTGACCTGGGGGAAGGGTGGGCCATAGGATTACCTGGCAGGCTGATGGCGGTCCTGCTTTTCCATGCCTTACTCGGGAGCACTGTCCCAGGCTGAGTGGTCCACCTCAGGCAGTCTCTACGTGTATAACTTAAACAGCAACAAGAAAGAAAGATGACCATATGCCTAGGTTCTAATTATATCACAAATGACAAAAGATAGCACTGATAGCTTGGAGAACATGAAAGCCAACAAGACAAGAGGTAGAAAAATGTCTGCTTGTTTATGGGAAATTTACAACAGCGAGGAGTTGGTCATGGTTGCCTTGCCAACACGTACACTGGGGTGAGAGGCCCATATTTCTATTTCTTTTCATCGAAACCTTTACCACTGTCAACATACAATGTAATTTACTTCTTTTTCCTCATCCGCTTCCCCTTCTTCTTCTTGTCCTATTCTTCCTCTCCCTGCTCCCTCCTCCCCCGCCTCCTCCTCCTTCAGAGTAGACAGTATATGGTGGATACTCAATAAATATTTGTGGAGTGAATAAATGCTGGTGGAGGAGTTTCTCGGAAAACATCACATGACATTGATTCACAGGCAGTGAAGTCCTTATGTAACCTTGCTGATTCTATAAATGTGTGGCTTGTTCCAGAAAGAAGTGAGACAGGAATACAAGGAAAAAACTCTGCAAAGGAGTCCTCATTAAGAAATTACATTAAACACAACTTTATACTGTTAGTTAATCTATTGCATGGATGGACTGATCCATTTTCCTATCGGTAAGGTCTTCTACTGTGCAGTGGGCAGCATGCAACCCGTAGTTCCTCAAATTTGGCCTTAGGGTCCATTTCTGCATAGTTGTCATTAACCTCATAGGAAGTATCCTGTAGTTGTTGCTGTTGTTCAGTCAGTAAGTCATGTCTGCTGCTCTGTGACCCTCAAGCACGCCAGGCTTCCCTGTCTTCATTATCTCCCGCAATTTGCTCACACTCACATTCATTGAGTCAATGATGCCATCTAACCATCTCATCCTCTGTTGCCCCCTTCTCCTCCTGCCCTCAATCTTTCCCAGCATCAGGTCTTTTCCAATGAGTTGGCTCTTCGCATCAGGTGGCCAAAGAATTGGAGCTTCAGCTTCAGCATCAGTCCTTCCAATGAATATTCAGGGTTGATTTCCTTAAGGATTGATGATCCTTTAGTTGCTATAATATTACTTCAATGATAAAATCAGACAGCCCCTCACTTTGACTTCTTATAATTGGCTCAGAAGTGCCATTCTTCTGCTGGTTCTAATCTTAACTCTTCCGTGGAGTTTTGACTTTCAAGAGTTGGATATGACAGAGTGACTGAATAACAACAATAACATTTTAAAATTCTAGTAGTTCATTTCTCTTTTCAAACTGGTCCTTTTTAATTTCTAGAGTCTTGCTCTTTTCCTGTGATTTCGACTTGTCTTGTTGTCTGTAGTTTCTGCGGTCTGATGTAGGATATTTAATGCTCGTCTGCTGCGTTTTCCATCAAAGTCGAGTGTTTTATAATATTTTATTTCAAGTTCACTTCCAGGGTATTTTTTTCCTCAGTGGAATCCATGGGGTTTTCTGTTTAACTCAACCGGTACCTCAGCTGGGCTTTTGCTCCTGTACAATGTTTTTCGTTTTCTCCCACTAACTTCTCAGTTTAAAGGTTTCTCTAACTATGGCATCAAATGAAGGAGGCAAAGAAAGGCATTTTCCCCTCCCAGAGTCTAGCGAGTCATCTACTTCTTGTCCTTTCCTGGGGCTGGCTAGGACAGTTTTTCCCAGCCACTACATTAAGAGCCCTGACTTTGTATGTGCATCTCAGTCTCCTGAGATTTCACTCCTTCAAAGCCTCCTGCAAAACTTGTCCTCTGCTTCCTGGTTTCTGTGACCCCCTCTCCTGCTCCAGCACTGTTCAGGGCAGTCTACACGCCTACCACCATGGCTTCTGGTTCATATATTATTTTTTTCATTTTAGCTGTATTTCCCCACATTTCTAGTGGGAGGGTTTTCACATTGATTTTGTCATCTGCCTTACAAGTCTCTTGAGTTCACTGTCCACCATCATCTCTCTCTGAACCAGGGCAGTCATCAGGGAAGGTGCAGTGTGGGACTTAACAAATCTTGTTTTCTTACTGTTGATGCTTTTGTTATGTGGCTCAGACAGTAAAGAATCTGCCTGCAATGCAGGAGACCTGGGTTTGATCCCTGGGTTGGGAAGATCCCCTGGAGGAGAAAATGGCAACCCACTCCAGTATTCCTGCCTGGAGAATCCCATGGACAGAGGAGCCCAGTGGGCTATCATCCATGGTGTCACAAAGAGTCAGACACGACTGAGCATGCACGCAGACATATGAAGCCTGAACTTCTCCTCTTGTGGTCACATACTCTTACTACAGCAGTGGTCCTCAGCTGGGCCTGCATCTGCCCACTGCCCCAGGGAACAATTGGCAATGTCTGGAGATTGTTTTGGTGACACGACTAGGGTGCTGTTCCTGGCATCTAGTGAGCAGAGTCCAGCGATGCTGTTAGCACATCTTATGTTGCCCAGGACAACAAAGAGGGCTCTGCCCCCGCCCCCCCCCCCCCCCCACACACAGTGCCGACAGCGTCATGGTGGAGACACTGTCCTACAGGAGTGGAACTTTCTTCAGTTCGGTTCAGTCACTCAGTCGTGTCCGACTCTCTGAGACCCCATGAACTACAGCACACCAGGCCTCCTGGTCCATCACCAACTCCCAGAGCTTGCTCAAACTCATGTCCATCCAGTTGGTGATGCCATCCAACCATCTCATCCTCTGTCATCCTCTTCTCCTCCCACCTTCAATCTTTCCCAGCATCAGGGTCTTTTCCACTGATATTAATTAAATATCAGTGATCACTGCCTGGTTATTCTCTGCCCCATCCCTCCCTGCTCATCCTATAACCTTCTCTGCTCTGCGACCAGGAAGCTCACTACTACAGTCCGCACTGCTGTCTTCCTTGTAGGCTGGCGTCCCACTGGCTTTGGCGTTCGGGAGGCAGAAGCTGGAGCAGAGAGACACATCTGGGTGGGTCCTTGCCTCTCCTGCTCTGCTCTGGGCTGCCTTCCTCTGGCAGCAGCTGGATCCCTGTATGAGTCTGGTTCCTTGCAGGCAGCCCCGTCCCCATGGCTGCCGCTCTCACTGGGCTTTTGTTGGGCCATTTCCACCCCCTTCGACCTTGGGTGGTGATGGCAATGACAATGCCCACCCCTGCTGGGCTCTGGGAGCCACAGCATCCTCTGTGTGTCTGCGTATCCTGCCCACAGCACTTCATTCATTCCTCTGGAAACATCTGAGCTGGATTCTGTGTCCTGCCAGGATGCTGGCTGGTACAGCCACTGTGGTTTCATTCACTGTAGGGCACGATAACCTTGTCCAATGCACCAGATTGTCTTTCGTCTCTGTCCTGCGTCCAAGGTCCATTAGGCCCATGTGGACCCATCACGAATATGGTGATGTCTCTCTCCTTACAATACAGTGATATGGAGTAAACGTCTCTCAGAAAGAGGTCTTAAGCAAGTTTCTATTTATATGACAAGCTAAGGAGATGATGCTGAAAGCAAACACGAATTGACTCGTGGGGGTTGGCAGCAAGATCCCAAGATGCGGACACCTGCCTTTGTGAGAGTCGCTCAGTCGTGTCTGACTCTTTGCAATCCTATGGTCTGTAGCCCACCAGGTTCCTCTGTCCATGGGATTCTCCAGGCAAGAATACTGAAGTGGGTTTCCATTTCCTTCCCCAAGGGATCTTCCCAACCCAGGGATCAAACCCAGGTCTCCTGCATTGCAGGCAGATTCTTTACTGAGCCACCAGGGAAGCACTTCTAAATCACATGCATTTAGACACGTACCCCTGTTGGTGCAGGCGCTTGTCATGTTTGCCTTCTCCCCCTTCTTGTTTGTTTCTGCCCTCTCCTGGGAATACTGCTGCCTTTAAAGGCTTGGGCTTTGTACGCTGTCCCTCCATGAGGGTTACTGCGCTTTTAGGATCCACCTTTCCTGGAAGAAAGGCTGACATTCAGCTAGAGAAGAGCCATGCCTTTATCCCAACCTTCTCTTGGAGGGTAGTTATGTGTTCCTTTGACTCGGAGATTGGTGGGGCCTCACTAGTGTGGTCCTGAGAAACAGAGGAATTTGACACCTGGGAGCTGGGCGATTTCCGTATTCTGAAACCCAGGTTCTTTTTTAATGAGCTGTAGGCAAAGATCCCAGCACGTTTGCCGGAGAGGCTGAGCTCCTCTCTGGGTGTGACCTGGAGACCTTGCAGAGTGGTTCCTCCACTTCCTCTGCGGCGGGCCCCCGCCCATCATGATATTTACAAAGAGGAACCATGGGATAATTACATGAGAGCCAGGAGGAGAGGGGCGCATTCCGGGCACCCCTCCACAGTGGGCAGGTGCTGAGCAAGCACGGTGAACCCCTGGTGATGCTTCAGACCTGGGCATCTGTGTCAGGAGGGAAAGAGCACGTGTGCTCGTTTTCACATGGGGCTTGTGCATCTTGAGTCCCATAGTGATTGCTTTAGCCACAATGAACTAAGGGCTTGTGGATGGGCTTTGTCCTGTCCTACCTCCTGGAGACTAACCGCGTTCAGCTTCTTTGGAGGTTTCTGGGCCACCTTAGGTCTTTGGGTCTCCTCCACGGCTGTCTGTGGAGGGTGTGGCCTGAGTCTTCCTGGGGTCAGGGATAGGTTATGGTCAACAATGGGAGTTTTGTGTCCAAGGGATCCAAGCTTCTATAGGAGAATTTCGATAACAGGGCAGGCTTTCTGCAGGGCAGAACGCACCTGAAAGATGCCTTGAGAGAGATGAGTTGGGCTGAGGGCAGCTTCCAGAGGCTGGTAGGCCTCCCCAGGCCCAGGGGAGCTATCCCTCCATGCAGGGCACAGATGTGCTGACCTTTGGTGATAGGGGACAGGACAGCTCCCCCATCCCCAGCAGAAGACAGAAGCCCTGGACTCTGGGTGGAGGCAGAGGTGAGCGTGGCTGGGAAAAAACTGTACTCTGAAGGCTCTGAGGGCTTCTGAATGCACAGCTCCCTGGACGGCAGTCTGCATCACTGGCCAGAAAGTGAAATGGACAGGGTCTGGGACACAGGGTCCTTATGGCCCTCAGGAGCCGCTAGCCCCTGAGGCTGAGGGCTGGCACACTCTGTCAGGTGCCCACCTTGCCCCAACACTTCATGTGTTTTCCTTACCTTCTTGGCATCCCAGGTGTCTATGACCTTAGTCTTAAATTGCCTCTGGGGAGTGTTGGATTATTTTATTGAAACAATGATTTTGATTATATGGTCCTGCTTATTTCATTTAACTTCTAATTCTTTTTTTAATTAATAAGCTTTAGAATTTCTATTCCTTTCCTCAAAATGGTTCTACTTTCAAATTTTGAAATTTGTGCTTTAAAAATTAATTTCTAAAAAGTTTTAAAATAATTTTTAACTTCTAAAGTTGCCTTTCAGTAGTCATTTCATGTAAGTCAAATCACTATGCCATACACCTTAAACTTATACAGTGCTGCACATCAGCTATGTCTCAATAAAACTTTTAGTTTGTTGCATTAATATTTAGTAGATTTCTTTTTTGGATTCTCATCACTTTGCAGGTTTGCTATTTTTATACTAGCCAGTAAAATGTTTAGACTGCATTGTAACCCCTTGCTCTTTAATACTTAACAATAAAACATCTCATCTTTTGTCATACTTTTACTTTTTAAATCAATTTTTATTTTGTTTCTCTTCAGTGTCCTTTTACATCTTTTCAGAGTGTTGAATGTTGTAGATAACCTCTCAAAAATTTCATGCATTTGAGGTCTACTGCTTTGCTATTTCTAAAAATTCCTGTTTGATAAGTTTGCAGGCAGAGAGCGGCAACACGGTTTGAAGAGTGAGAGAAAATCCATACTGTTAACAGCAGGCTGTATTGGTTTTTGCTGCATGACAATGAGCTTGCCACAAACTTAGGAGCTTGAAGAGAGCTTATTTATCAGCTCCTAGTTCTGCAGAACAGCGGTCTGGGAGAGGCAGGGCTAGTCCTCTGCTCAGGGTCTTGTACAGCAGAAATCAGGATGCTGTTAGGGCTGTGTTCCTCTCTGAAGGTTCTGGACAAGAATCGACCTCTAGGATCATTCAGGTTGGTGTCTGAATTTAGCTCCTTGTGGTTGTAGGACTGAGATTCCCATTTCTTCGATGCCTGATTTCTGCTTCTGGAAATTGTCCCCATTCTTCCTCAGATGGCCCCTCTCCATCTTCAAAGCCAGCCACAAATCTCTCTTCTGTTTTAACTCTTCTTCCCAGAAAGAGCCTAATCCCTACTTTTAAAAACAGTGTTATTGATATACAACTCACATACCATTTGGTGTACAATGTATTAGTTTTAGTGTATTCACACAATTGTGTGACCATTATCGTGGTCTGATTTTAGAATATTTTTAATCACCCTCCCCAATTAAAGAAACCCCATACTTCATTATCAGTCACTCCCCATTTTCCCCTAGTTCCAGCTAGTCAACTTTCTGTTTCTATGGATTTGTCTCTTCTGGACATTTCTTATAAATGGAGTTATGTAAGATATGGTCTCTTGTGATTGCTTTCTTTCACTTAGCATAAAAAAGGTCACTCATGTTGTAGCATCTGTCAGTACTTCACTCTTTTTTGTGGCTGAATCATATTCCATTGTATGGATATACTACATTTTGTTAACCCATTTATTAGTTAATGGACATTCGAGTTGTTTCTACTTTGTGGCTGTTATGAGTAACCTGTGTACAAGTTTTTGTGTGGACATATGTTTGCATTTGTCTTTCATATATACTTAGGAATGGAATTGCTGAATCAATGGTAACTCTCTGTTGAGCTTAATAAAAAAATTTCCAAACTGTTTTCACAGCAGCTGCACCATTTTATATTCTCTTTAACAATGCATAAGGGTTCCAATTTCTCCACATCTTTACCAACAGTTGTTATCATCTACCATTTTTGATTGTAGCCATTTAGTGGATGTAAAGTGGTATTTCATTTTTGATATGCTTTTCCTTAATGACTAATAGTACTTTTCATGTGCTGATTGGTCAGTTGTATATCTTCTTTGGAGAATTGTCTATTCAAATTCTTCATCCGTTTAAAAATTGAATTTTTATTGAGTTGTAAGAGTTCTTTATATGTTGTGTATACTAGACCCTTACCAGATACTTGTTTTGCAGATATTTTCCCATAGTCTGTGGACTGTGTTTTCCTTCTTGATAGCATCCTTTGAAGCATGCAAATTTTTAATTTTGGTGAAGTCCAACTTATGTATCTTTTTCTCCCTTTGGTTCCCTTTGCTTTTTGTATTCCATCTAAGAAGATTCAGCCTAACTGAAAGTCACATAGATTTACTCTCAAACTTTCTTCTATGTGTTTTATCACTTTAGCTCTTACATTAAAGTCTGTGATTCATTTTGAGTTCATTTTTGTATATGTTATGAGATAGGAGTCTGACTTCGGTCTTTTGCATGCAGCTATCCAGTGGTCCTAGCACCATTTGTAGAAAAGACCACTCTTTACCTGTTGTGTTGTCTTGGCACCCTTGTCAAAAATCAGTGGACCACAGATGTATGACTTTATGTTTATCTTTATGCCAGTACTAGTTTGATTACTATTACTTTGCAGTAAATTTTAAAAGAGGAATATGTGAGATCTCCATTTTTGTCCCTAATTTAAAAAATTTGTCTTGGCTTTTCTTACACTTCCTTACGAATTTTAGGATTAATGTGTCTATTTCTACAAGAAATAAAGTTGGGATTTTGACAGGGATTGCACTGAATCTGTAGGTTGTTTGGGGGAGTTTTACCATCTAAACAATGTTAAGTCTTCTAATCCATGAACATAGGATGTCTTTCTATTTAATTTCTTGCAAGGCTATTTTATAGTTTTCAGTGTTCAATTCTTTCATTTCTTTTGTTAAATTTATTCCTGAGTATTTTATTTTTTGATGTTATTGTAAATGGGATTGCTTTCCAAAACATCATTTTAGAATTGCTAGTGTAGAGAAAAATAATTGATTTTTAATGTCAATATTTTACCCTGAAGCTGTGGTGAACTCATTTATTATTTCTAATAGTTCTTCAGGATTTTATATATATGAGATCATGTCATCTACAAATAAAGATACTTTTACTTCTTCTTTTCAAATTGATATGGCTTTTATTTCTTTTTCTTGTCTAACTTCCCTGGCCAGAACCTCTAGTGCAGTGTTAAACAGAAGCGACAGGAGGGTCATCCTTGTCTTGTTCTTGATGTTAGCGAGGAGTTTTTCTTTCCTTCATTATTTAGCGTGATGTTAGCAGTATGGTTTAGAAATTGCTTTTATGTTATTTTTTATGAGATTTTGAATATTTACAGATGAAATGAGGTGATACTTTGGATTTACTTTAAAATAATCCAGAAAAAATAGAATGGAGGGTGTAAGCAAAAGGGGAATAGCCATATGTCGATAATATTGAAGCTGGGTGATGAGAACAAGGGTTCATTATACTGTTAGCTCTAATTCTGTGTATGCTTGAAAATGTACATAATAAAACTTTAAAAAGTCCTCATTCTTTACTCAGTCCTCAGAACCCTGCGGGTCCTTGGTGAGGACTTGAGAATGAGGTGGAGCCTCAGATGGGTTCAGTTACAAGCAACATAAAGTAACACGTGTCCAGCTCTGATGCAGGAAGAACACCTCTGGTTGGATTATGCTGTCACTGTGTCTCGGCACAGGTCTGGCCCCTAAGAAGACCAGGGTGCACATGTGACCGAGTCCTGGGTGAGTGAGGGGTCAGTGAAAGGGACCGTCTTAGTCCATATTCTTTGAATGAAGGCTCTGGGTGGGGCAAAGATTCCAGCTCCCCGAGTTTACTTGGCAGGTAATCCTGGGAAACCTAGTGGAAAATGGAGAAGTGAGATGAGGAAGACAGCAAACCCAATGAAGACTGCCTTATGAAGCCAGTTGCCACGTGGGACCCTGGACCTTCAACTGCAAGGAGCTTTGGGTGAAAATACAGAATGCGTGTCAGAGGCCTCCCAACCCAGGCGCTGGGGAATTTTCACACTGATTCCACCTTTTGTTGAGAGTTGCTTTCTGGGAGCTTGAATTCTCCAGCACAAAACCCTCAGGCAAGGAGATGCAGATGCTGGGGCTGAGAGTGGGGTGGACATGCCTTCACTATCATGATGAGGCTCAAGGCCACGGAGGGCAGTGACGGCATCTGCCACAGTGACATTTCTACCTGATGGCATATTTACCTTTAAGGCGCTTCTATCATCGTTCTGTCCTGCAATTAACCTTGGATGTCATTTAAGCATTCACTCAGAAATCCACCTCTTTCCCAGGAAATGGAATATAGAGTAGTCTTATTAGCTACTTACTTCAACTTCACCTTTTCATTCAAGGTCATCCTGCAGAATCCCAGAGAAGCAATATTGAAAATGAAAGAAAACGAAGATGTGGTCTTTTGAGCTGTCTCAGACATTTATTATGCAGTTTGAGCCAGTGAAAGGCAACAGTAGTGACTCATGTTTTCAAGGCTAAATGGAACAGTATCTCTGATATAACCTCTGGCTTCAGTCACACTTTCTGCTGGGAAATCAGGTCCCCCGCAGCACGATCTTCTTGGGCTCTCCAGCAGCCTGGGAAAGCAATTAGGAACCACATGTCTGATTCTCCTGGCTGCCAAGAGATGACCCAGCTCCATGTGTATGCGGATAAATATTTAATAACTAGTGCTATGGAAAAAAAAACCCAAAGCTTGGGTTTTTAACATATACCCATTTCCCTGGTGTAAATGTTCCCACTGTGGCTGATTTCAAATTACCAAGAGTTTAACAACTGGCTTGCAAAATTCCTGAAGATTTACTAATTGGATCTTGTGATCTGTTAAAATCTGTCTCCAGCACACCACAGCCACTGAGGACTGCTCCTCTTCTGGACCCTTGTGATTCAAGCCACTCTTGGCAAATCCTGCCAGCAGCCTCAACAGCATGAAAGGTACCAGCTCTGATGGGACAAACCAGAAAGCAGTGTCTGACCCCCACTCCTCTGCTAAGGGAACCAGACTGAAGCTGAGCAGGACCCTATGGGGCCTTCCCAGGGCAGACACCACCCCACGCCCTACGCTGCCATGTCCTCAGGCTGCCTCTTGTCTATAGAAAAACTTTAGCCAAAGGATAAATTTCATCAGAGAAATGAGAAACTAAGAAAGTGAAGGAAAACAGTCAAACAAGACAAAAAAATGATTTGTTGTTCAGCCGCTCAGTCATGTCCGACTCTGTGTGACCTCTTGCACTGCAGCACACCAGTCTTCCCTGTCCTTCACTTGTCTCCCTGAGTTTGCTCAGACTCATGTCCATTGAGTTGATGATGCCATCCAACCATCTCATCCTCTGTTGTCCCCTTTTCCTCCTGCCCTCAATCTTTCCCAGCATCAGGGTCTTTTCCAATGAGTCAACTCTACGCATCAGGTGGCCAAAGTATTAGAGCTTCAACATCAGTCCTTCTAATGAATATTCAGGGTTGATTTCCTTTAGGATTGGCTGGTTTTAGCCATTAAACAAAGTCAAAGACCTTTAGTTCCTCCTCCATGTCTATAGATAAGATTCTGAACCATATCTTTTGAGCTGTTTTGCAGATACTAAAACCCCTACCAGGTGAAAGAAGTAAACTTCATGATGTCCAGATTGTAGTCATGACATAAACTGCTCCATCTTGCTCAATTCTGAGAATTGGCATCAAAGAAATGGGAATAAAGCAGCCCTGGAGTTGAAGATTAACTGTACTTAAAACAATCAAGATGGCACTGATCAGACCACAGTATGACCTATTTCAAGATGATTATCTGAGCTCACTGTGCTGCTCTGCATGTAGCCCTCTCTCTCCTCCTGTACACCTCTGAAACTCCCCTTTAGAAGCTCTTGCTCCTGATTGGCAGCGGGGAATTGGCTTTTGGAGATGAGCCCGCCTTCTCTCCAAGTGGCTGACCTCCCGGATAAAGCAATCTTTTCTTACCTGCTACCATTTGTCTCTCGAGTATTGACTTTCAAGAGGCGAGCAGTTGAACCTGAGTTCAATAAAAGACCTCAGGGCAGTGCTGCACAGATCCTTGACAGATAGATGCTGAGCATTGGAAAGATGACTGCTACTGACCAGCAAAGGCGACAGTGCAGAAGTCCACAGCTCCGGGGACAGCCTTCATCAAGCTAAAGGGAAAGATTGTCATAGAGAGGGTTCTGCATCTGCTAATGGAACATGCAGAGTCCCAGCCCTCTGTTGTCCTGGTCGGCACACTCTGATGGAGGTGATGGAGCCTTTCTGATCTAACATAAACTTCATCTGAGTTTGGGAAGCATATAGTCACTCTTCATGAATTCTTTTTTGCTTTCCTTCAGTTCAGTTCAGTTCAGTTGCTCAGTCACGTCCGACTCTTTGCGACTCCATGAACTGCAGCACGCCAGGCCTCCCTGTCCATCACCAACTCTGAAGTTTACCCAAACTCATGCCCATTGAGTCAGTGATGCCATCCAACCATCTCATCCTCTGTCGTCCCCTTCTCCTCCTGCCTTCAATCTTGCCCAGCATCAGGGTCTTTTCAAATGAGTCAGCTCTTCCCATCAGGTGGCCAAAGTATTGGAGTTTCAGCTTCAACATCAGTCCTTCCAATGAACACTTAGGACTGATCTCCTTTAGGATGGACTGGTTTGATCTCCCTGCCATCCAAGGGACTCTCAAGAGTCTTCTCCAACACCACAGCTCAAAAGCATCAATTCACTCAGCTTTCTTTACAGCCCAACTATCACATCCATACATGACTACTGGAAAAACCATAGCTTGGACTAGACAGACCTTTGTTGGCAAAGTAATGTCTCTGCTTTTTAACATGCTTTCTAGGTTGGTCATAACTTTTCTTCCAAGGAGCAAGTGTCTTTTATTTTCATGGCTGCAGTCACCATCTGCAGTGATTTTGGAGCCCCCCCAAAATTAATTCTCTCACTGTTTCCTTTCTTTCCCCATCTATTTGCCATGAAGTAATGGGACCGGATGCCTTGATCCTAGTTTTCTGAACGTTGAGTTTTAAGCCAACTTTTTCATTCTCCTCTTTCACTTTCATCAAGAGGCTCTTTAGTCCTTCTTCACTTTCTGCCATAAGGGTGGTGTCAGCTGCATATCTGAGGTTATTGATATTTCTCCCAGCAATCTTGAATCCAGCTTGTTTGCTTTCCTTAATAGAAGCCAAAGTTAATTTTTGAATAATGGATGGAGCCCAGTGTTTGGCAGGACAGCTAATGGAGTTAAAGAGGAATGCCCATTTGCAAATGAGAGTGGACCTTTGTATCCAAGAAGACAGGAAGTACAAACTCTGTAAAACTTCATGTTCAACCTAGTTTACTATATGATTACAGTTAAATTAGATGGCTAATTATATTTAAATTAGTGGACTAATTTTTTTATTTTAAATTGGTCTTTTGCTAGAACATCAGAAAATGTGGATTGAGGGGGAAAAACTGGGTTAGAAGATAGTGTTGTAAAAATGTCTAAATATAGGAGAAATTATTTTTGGAGAGTCTCCTGAAACATTTTATAATTAAAGAACATGGGAAGATGGGAACTAAGACTCTGCGCTCCCAACGGAGGCGGCCTGGGTTCAATCCCTGGTTAGGAAACTGGATCCCGCACCCACCACTAAAAACCCCAATTGCTGCAGCTAAAATATCCTGCCTGCTGCAACTAAGATGGAAGATCTTACGTGCTTCAACTAAGAACCAGTGCAGCCAAATAAATAAATGAATATTGTAAAAGAAGATAGATTTTTTTTAAAGGAGCATGTCATTTTGTTTGAGCCTAAGTTTTTGATGAAATGAGCACACTCGCACTTCCAGACAGTGTTTGAACCTGTGCTGAACTGACAGGTCAGAGTGTGATGTTTCTTTTGAAAGTAAAAGAGGTTTCTAGCGAATGTAAAATCTCTTAAAGCTTCTTAGTTCTAGGCTGAGGAGAGATGACCAACAAGGCTGACGTTTCCTCCTGTTGTTTCCTGCTGCAGAACTGAGAGATTTCTCTTTCATTCACAGGTTTCCACACGAGGAACAAGCGAGTGGTTCTGTTCATTTTTTCTTTGTGATATAATGTCTCAATGTTTCAGACTGGAAAAAACAATGCAAAATGAAAAAGAAGGAAAGAAATCCTTTTCACTTCTCCCCCAAACTCCTGGAGAGAACAGTGATGCTGTCAACAGCAAATGACACATGGTTGAAAGATACCATGTACATATCACCTGGGGCTGGGGGGAATCTTCCTTAAACTGATTTAAAGTTGAATTTTAATGCATACAGCATCTTTTGAAAACACTGTCCTTCTTGCACATGTATCCTGCCTAATCAATTATCACTAACAAATGACAACTGCCAGAGATGATTAGACACTAAATCTTCTCTTAAAAGTGCTCCAATTTGCCCTCAAATATGTATTTGTTGGTTTCACCACACAATCAAGAGATGGGGAGAGAAAGATTGAAATTGAGAGCAAAATTCACTGGAGGTCTGGAAAAGAAGGTTTGCCAGGGTCATCTTTGGGGAAAGGAGTTTGGCCCTGCCCTGCAGTCAGATCTCATGGCAGTGGGTGTAAGAAAGCTTGGCATTGATTTCTTAGAAAATCAGATTCTGCTCCCCAAAGCATCTCCCTCCCTCCCTCCCTCCTTCTCTCTCCCTCTCTGTCTCTCTGTCCTGTATGGAGCAAGTTGGTGGGTGTGGGCCTGGGGAGAGGCTGTCAAAGGAAAAGTGAGGCGATGTAGGGGAGGGTGGGGGATGGGAAGTGTGGCTTCTGCCTGGCCTCACCCTGGGCTGGCCCTTCCCCACCCTGGGCTGGTCCTGTTTGTCACCTGGACCCCAGCACCAGTCTGTAATGCATCTCCCTGCTGTGACACTGGCCTATTCCAATCATTTCCCACCCAGCCCGGAAGCCAGAGGGGACTGAAAAAAACCCACATCTCCCCACGTCCCTGGGCTGTCCTTCTGGGCCTGGATGAAGCCTGGGGTGCTGTACCCCCTCCCTCCTGCTCCATCTCATGGCGCTTCCCCTTTCTCAGTTCTTTACACGTGCTCTTTTCTTCTCGCTACCCAGATGGTCCATGCCATTTCCTCTGGAACGTTCCTCACTTCCTCTCCCAGCGGCTACCTCTCTCCATTCTCCAGATCTCAGCCTTAATCCCGTGCTCTGGAGAGACCCACAGCCAGTGCTGCCTTGGAGGTGCGTTCAAGGATCCCTCACTTTAGCCCCTTGTTCCCTTCAAATCATTCCCACCGCTTGTGTTATTTCACTGTGAGCCTGTCTCCTCGTTGTCACTCTTGCTCTCCTGTTGCAGTTGAAGACTGACCAGGTGGCCCCACGCTGTCACATCCAACACAGTGTTCACAGCACTTCCTGTGGGGCTTTGAGCAGACACTCATGGACTCTTTTTTAGAGCAAACGTCTAGTCAAAGCTATGGTTTTTCCAGTAGTCATGTACAGATGTGAGAGTTGGACCATAAGAAGGCTAAGCACTGAAGAACTGATGCCTTCAAGCTGTGGTGTTGGAGAAGACTCTTGAGAGTCCCTTGGACTGCAAGGAGATCCAATCAGCCCATCCTAAAGGAAATCAACCCTGAATATTCATTGGAAGGACTGAAGCTGAAGCTCCAATACTTTGACCACCTGATATGAAGAGCTGATTCATTGGAAAAGACTCTGATGCTGGGAAAGATTGAGGACAAGAGAATGGGCAGACAGAGAATGAGATGGTTAGATGGCATCACTGACTCAATGGACTTGAATTTGAGCAAGCTCCAGGAGATGGTGAAGGACAGGGAAGCCTGCTGTGCTGAAGTCCATGGGGTTGCGGAGTCGGATATGAACACAGTGACTGAACAGCAATCACAGAAGAGAAGCAGGATTTTTACAAAGAAGGACACTGGACAGAGTCCAGTTTGGAGGTGAAAGATTGATGTCAATTTTGAATGAAGTATTGGCCTCAGACTCTTAATTCTCACACCAGCTTATAGGGTGGGTCTCCTCAACTGTATTACCGGTGAGGGAATGGAAGGTTAGAAAGATTCAGGGTTTGCCCAGGATTATTAGTTACCAAGGAATCACTCAGGCCTCCAATGGGACAGTCTTGGGTGTTTCCTGCTCTACCTAATTCACACTGAGTTTGAGAGAAAGGGTCAAGTCCAAATTCAGCTCAGACCATATGAAGAATGGGGACCCATGCTTCAGATCCAGGTACCCAGAGCTGTGGTTGTGTCTGTGGATGTTGGTGGGAACACCAGGAAGAGAAGATGCAGACTAGAAAAATTTCCAAGGTTTTCCAAAGTCCACCTTTCACAATTCTGCAAGGTATGATGTATCCGGGTGGATCCATGTGTCCTTCAGAGGCCTGCCTCCATAGCGTGTGTTCTCATTGAGTCCCTACCTCTGGTGCTAGCCTGCAGAGCAAAGTGTAGCGGATGGGGAGAAATCTGAAGAAAGTCAAGAGAGGGTCAGTTTTTCTCTTTCCAGAAATCAACCATGTGAGATCTTTCTTGGCTTACACACCACACTGAGTATCTGATGAAAGCTAAGAACATTAGATAGCATCACCAACTCAATGCACAGGAGTTTGAGCAAACTCCGGGAGATAGTGAAGGACAGGGGAGGCTGGTGTGTTGCAGTCCATGGGGTCACAGAGTCAGCCACAACTGAGCAATTGCACAACAACAACAATGACAACAATAAGGACTTCATAGAGAATATGGAGAATACACATCCATTTTCACTCATGACATTAGCAGCATCTTGGTTCCCCGATCACCCTCCAGAGGTCCCTTGGGAGTCAGAGATGCCACATTAAGAACGTTCACCCCAGGGACTTCCTTGCTGGTACAGTGGTTAAGACTTTGTCTTACAGTACACAGGAAGTGGGTTCAATCCCTGCTGGGAGAGCTAAGATCCCACATGTCTGGTGGCCAAAAAGCCAGAACATAATCAATAGAAGTGATAGATAACAAATTCAATAAAGACTTTACATAAAAAGAAAGACTATCCACCCCATAAGAGAGATAAGAAAGCCTCCCTTAGTGATCAACGCAAAGAAATAGAGGGAAACAATAGAATGGGAAAGACTAGAGATCTCTTCAAGAAAATTAGAGATACCAAGGGAACATTTCATGCAAAGGTGGGCACAATAAAGGACAGAAAGGGTATGGAAATAACAGAAGCAGAAGATATTAAGAAGAGGTGGCAAGAATACACAGAAGAACTGTACAAAAAAGATCATCATAACCCAGATAACCTCGATGGTGTGATCACTCACCTAGAGCCAGACATCCTGGAATGTGAAGTCAAGTGGGCCTTAGGAAGCATTACTATGAACAAAGCTAGTGGAGGTGATGGAATTCCAGTTGAGCTATTTCAAATCCTACAAGATGATGCTATGAAAATGCTGCACTCGATATGCCAGCAAATCGGGAAAACTCAGTAGTGGCCACAGGACTGCAAAAGATCAGTTTTCATTCCAATCCCAAAGAAGGGCAATGCCAAAGGATGTTCAAACTACCACACAATTGCACTCATCTCACACACTAGCAAAGTAATGCTCAAAATTCTTCAAGCTAGGCTTCAACGGTATATGAACTGTGAACTTTCAGATGTTAAAGCTGGATTTAGGAAAGGCTGAGGAACCAGCGATCAAATTGCCAACATCTATTGGATCATTGAAAAAGCAAGAGAGTTCCAGAAAAACCTCTACTTCTGCTTTATTGACTACACCAAAGCCTTTGTGTGGATCACAACAAACTGTGGAAAATTCTGAAAGAGATGGGAATACCAGACCACCTTACTTGTCTCCTGAGAAATTTGTATGCAGGCCAAGAAGCAACAGTTAGAACTGGACATGGAACAACAGACTGATTCCAAATAGGGAAAAGAGTACGTCAAGGCTGTGTATTGTCACCCTGCTTATTTAACTTATACACAGAGTACGTCATGAGAAATGCTGGGCTGGGTGAAGCACAAGCTGAAATCAAGATTGCCAGGAGAAATATAAATAATCTCAGATATACACATGACACCACCCTTATGGCAGAAAGCGAAGAAAAACTAAAGAGCCTCTTGATGCAAGTGAAAGAGGAGAGTGAAAAAGTTGGCTTAAATCTCAACATTCAGAAAACTAAGATCTGGGCATCTGGTCCCATCACTTCATGGCAAATAGATGGGGAAAGAAAGGAAACAGTGAGAGAATTTATTTTGGGGGGCTCCAAAATCACTGCAGATGGTGACTGCAGTCATGAAATTAAAAGACAGTTACTCCTTGGAAGAAAAGTTGTGACCAACCTAGACAGCATATTAAAAAGCAAAGACATTACTTTGCCAACAAAGGTCCATCTAGTCAAAGCTATGGTTTTTCCAGTGGTCATGTATCGATGTGAGAGCTGGGCTGTAAAGAAAGCTGAGTGCTGAAGAATTGATGCTTTTGAACTGTGGTGTTGGAGAAGACTCTTGAGAGTCCCTTGGATAGCAAGGAGATCCAAGCAGTCCATCCTAAAGGAAATCAGTCCTGAATATTCACTGGAAGGACTGATGTTGAAGTTGAAACTCCAATACTTTGGCCACCTGCTGAAAAGAGCTGACTCATTTGAAAAGACCTTGATGCTGGGAAAGATTGAGGGCAGGAAGAGAAGGGGACAACAGAGGATGAGATGGTTTTATGGTATCACCGACTTGATAGACATGAGTTTGAGCAAGCTCCGGGAGTTGGTGATGGACAGGGAGGCCTGGCGTGCTGCAGTCCATGGTGCTGCAAAGAGTCAGACATGACTGAGTGACTGAACTGAACTGAACTGAACCTCAAAAGATCTTTTCCAGTAACATTGGAGAAGGGTTGTGTCTGGACACTTTCTTGATCAGAGTTCCCAAGTGTGTCAGAAAGAGATATTATCAACGGAATTAAGTCTGTGCAGAGCAGAGTTCAGGGTGGTATTGAATACCTGTTTTCATTTTTAAGAGAATGCTGTTCGGCTGTTCATCAAGAAAGGGTGATGAAGGTTGGCAGTGCAGAATGGATGTCAGCCTCTGTGTGCGCTGGGGCCGTGTGCGCTGGGGCGGTCACTGGGCCCGTATACACTGCGGGATCAGGATCAGCATGAAGAACTACGAAGAACGCCCCGCTGCGGCCTGTTTCACAGTGTACCCTTTGAGTCTGTTTCTTTCAGCGACTTTGTGAGCTCCTTCATTCCATCCTTTACGACCTTCGCCACGTTTCTTACTTCCTGGTGAAAGCAACGAGCTGGGGTCAAATGGGCCCGGGTGACAGAACCTGTTCATTGGGGCCACCTGGTTGTTATCACAGGTATAGGTGTTACTTTCAAGAGGTATTTAAACCTGTTTTCCAGAGAGTGCCTATTACATGGTCCGTCTACAGATGCCCTAACGAGAGGACTTTGGGGTGAACAAAGCATCTTTTAAGATAGTTATATAAACATAGCTATTTATAAATTAGGGGTTGGAGGAACGCAGGTTGGTGATTGTAGGACTTGATGGAGAGGAAAGGGGAGAGGAGTCCTTCCCACCCAGCACGTTCCCCACTCATTTCAGGGAGCTCGGCCCATCTGTCCTTTGTTCTGTTTCTCACTCCCCACAGGAGCCGCCACGACAGGCCCACATGACCTCACTGGCTGGCTGACATGGGCACTTGACTCAACGTGGGCAAGAGTGCTTGGTGGGGGTTTTGGATTTGGGACAGAGGAAGAGAAGTCAGTCCCTCCCGGAGCCTGGAGTGGAGACCCGCAGCTTGGCTCCTGCCGTGCGGGCTGGAGAACTGTAGGGAGCTGGGCAGGGAGGTGGGCGACGGAATGAGACTCCAGAGACTGCGAGGTTCCCCCAAGATTCATTAGTTGCCGAAGTCTGGATGGATTTTTTGGGGAGAGGGGTGGTGATCGGGTCACTCTTTACTGAAACACATGCCAGGGGAAGTCCAAGGACGTCTCTAGAACAGGGGAAGGCCCCACCCTCTTCCTCTACATGTTCACCCAGGCCTGTGCGAGCCAGCGCCCCACTGCTGTGTCTGGGTGGGGATGTAGGCCTGCTGATCTAGGTGGGGACCTTCCAGGTACATCTCGGTGCAGTAACATGGCCCCAGTAATGGTGGGGCCCAGGCCAAAGGCAGCGCAGTCTCCTTCCACACTTGGCTGGGCCTGGCTGCTGTTGATAGTCTTCAGCCCCTCCTGGTACCCACCAGGGAGACTTGGATGGGAGACGTAAACAGTTCATGGTCGAGCTGACAGATGAAAGGAGCAGATGGTACTTCCAGCCCACATGGCCTGTGAGCTCACCGTGGACCAAGGCTGGATGCAATTGTACTATTGAGTTCCTGAGCAACCCCAGGATTAAAAGAAAAATACACCCTGAGGGGAATTCCCTGGTGGCCCAGTGGTTCAGGCTCCATACCTCCACTGCAGGGGACACAGGTTCGATTCTTGCTCTGGGTACTAAGGTCCCAAGTGTTGTGCAGTGTGGCTAAAAAAATAAAAAATAATAACAAAAACATATGCCCCTTTTTTTGCTTATATGACTTTGAGTTTGGTTTCTGTTATATGCAACCCAAACAATTCTCACTGTGGAAACATTAAGAGATTCAGGGCCAAGTCGGTCCAGGACATAACCCCAGCTTACATGAGGGGAACACTACTCATCCAGGGCCCAGAGCAGAGGTGCAGGTCTCTGGATCACTGAAGACGGGATGGGAAACTTAGGGATGGGATGTCACAGAGGCTGCAGAAGGCCAGGAAGGGGCTGGACATCTGGCCTAAAAAATGTGCTCAGAGAAGGACTCTTAGGAAACTAACCTCAGCCCAGAGCACAGTCCCGAGACCCCACTGTTTCTCTTTTGGTAGAAGAATATCTGATTAGACACATTCCCTTTGTGAACCAACGTGTCCTTGTGTTGTTTTTTTCTCCTAAATAATTGATATTACTGAACATGGCAATCACATTGCTAAGGATATTAATTAGGGATATCCTAATCAATAAGTGGAACTTTCCTGGTGCTCAGATGGTAAAGAATCCACCTGGAATGCAGGAGACCTGGGTTCTATCCCTGGGTTCAGGAAGATCTCCTGGAGAAGGAAGTGGCAATCCACTTCAGTATTCTTGCCTGGAGAATCCCATGGTTAGAGGAGTCTGGTGAACTATATAGTCCATGGGGTCACAAAGAGTTGAACATGACTTAGTGACTAAACAACAGTGAAAGCTAATGACTCAATAGTAGAACTAGGGTTGATGATCTTCTAAGAAAGCTTTAGATGCAAAGACTCAAGGTTAAGAATATATTAAGTGGACCTGAGTTATAGGTGACAGATTCTAGCTCACGTAAGGAAAAAGGAAAAACAATTCAAAGCATGGAAATACTTGTGGTCTCAGAAAAAAAATGTGAAGCATGCCCAGCATCTGGCCACACCAAATAGACTTTTTCCTGCTGGCATTCTACCCATTGTCTTCCCACGAGGTTATTTGAAGACCTGGGAGAGGTGCGATCTCATGACACCTGCTCTTTAGGGGAAGCTGGCAGCTCAGTACATCCTCATTTCCCCCTCCTCCAAAGAGGCACTTTCATCATTAGATGAAGAGGTAGAAGCCTGGGGAAAGGAGAGTGTTGGTGATGGTCCTCTGGGTGAGAGCAAAGCCTGGATAAGGAACGAGACTTCCAAAGTTCCAGACTGCTCTCCCCACATTACTGTGCTTTATAAAGAACCTGCCGTAGGTTCCCAAGGAAACTTAATTTGCTTCAGAGAAAGGTGACATTTGTAAGCCACGCACTCCTTAACTGGGAATTAATTAGTAAATAAGAGAGTTCCAGCTTCCAGAATGGAAGAGGTTATTATAATACTTCTGGTTATGACTTTGTATTAAAGAAACACTGCTCACCAATGTTCTCAGAGTTCTGCATAAAGATTAACTCCTTAATCTTCCTGTTGGCTCCACAAGACAAAATTCTTTTTTTAACCTGGGAATTACACTTCTGTTTCCATTTGATTCAAGGCCATCTTAAGAGTAAAAACTCATAAAGCAAAACACAATACCTAGAAATAAATCAGAAAATTGAGCCAACATATGGAAAATGATCCCAGATGAGTCATTTTCTACAACAGGGTGCTGACTTTGGTTTTAATATTCCTGGCTACAATGGCAAAAAGGAAGTACAACTTCCATTTTTCATGGATGCACCCAGGACAGACTAGTTTTATTTCCACTTTGCTATCAAAGAAACACAGGAATTTATCTAATATGTGTTCTTAGGCAAATGATTTGGCATTTTTTCCCTTGGTTTACTTGTATCTAGAACCAAGGTGGTAATGGGTGATGCCCCCTTCCCAGGGAAAGCAGGATTATATTAATAGAAATTTAAGTAGCTTCACCAGCCCAATGCCATGCAGACAAGCCCTTCAGAGAGGTGAGGGGAAGTAGGAAAATTTGGTTTTACGGTAATAGTCAGTATTTTCAATAGCTCATATTGTTCCTGTTTTTCCAGAATCTTCTGCAGAAATCATCTGTCATCTAACCTCAGTTCCTCATGACTCAGCTCCATTCGTGTGCCTTCTCTTTGGGCTTTGCCTCTCGTCGTGGTAGATCACCCCTCATCAAGGCCCCCATGCCCGAGTGCCAGGTCCCCACACTGCAGACCTAGCCCATGCCAGTCATAGCACTGGGATATGATGGAAGGTGTCTCACAAGAACTCCACAAGGAGGCAATTTAATAGACTTGTGACTGAACAGGGAATTGGTGTCTAGTGACTCCCTGATTTCCCTTTATCTGCTTTCCGTTCTTGCAATGCTGCATCTTCTGAGGTCACCAATGACTACAAGTATCTTGAGAGAAGTGACAAACTGATCAGTTAATTTTTACAAAATACTTTTTTTTTTTAGTGAATATGAAAGTAACATAGTTCTTTGAAAACATAGGAAAAGCATAACAAGAATACAGATAATTATGAAAATACCTGCAATCATGCCGGAGATGTAGTAGCCCTGGGGGTGTGTCTCTTTAATCTTTCTTTGAGAAAAAACCTTGCTGTTTAGCTGCAAGTGGGGCAGTTAGTTGGCCCTTGGGACCTGCCTGAGTGTTGGAGACAAGCCCACTGTCTTCTTGGGTGGTTGTTTTTGTTGTTGTTTAATTGCTAAGTTGTGTCTGATTTTTTTTGTGACCCAATGAACTGTAGCCTGTCAGGCTCCTCTGTCCATGGGATTTCCCAGGCAAGAATACTGGAGTGGGTTGCCATTTCCTTCTCCAGGGGATCTTCCCAACCGAGGGATCAAACCTGCATCTCCTGCATTAGCAGGCGGATTCTTTACCATTGAGCCACCTGGGAAGATCTTCTTAGATGGTATCCTAGGGGAAAAAATGAATGGCCTCCAAAAGTAATATGTTTCATATATAAAATCAAAAGGAAGCAATAGTGAATGAGCAGGAGGCTGAGGGTGACCATTCTAAGAAAAAGTCATAGACTCTTGCTGAGGTCTGAGCAAAGTCCACGTGGATAAAGAAGATGTGGTACATGCATACAACGGAATACTACTCAGCCATAAAAAAGAGAAATAATGCCATTTGCAGCAACATGGATGGACCTAAATATTATCATACTAAGTGAAGTAAAAAGACAAATACTGTATGATAACGCTTATATATGTAACTTAAAATATGACAAAAATGAACTTATCTAGGAACAGAAATAGAGAACAGACATGTTATTGCAAAGGGGCAAGGGAAGTGGGGAGGGATGGAGGAGGGACTTGGGGTTAGCAGATGGAAACTAGTACATACAGGATGGATAAACAACAAGGTCCTACTCTATATTCACTATCGTGGGATAAACCATAATGGAAAAGGATATCAAAAATAATGCACATGTACATGTATAACTGAGTCACCTTGCAGTACAGTGGAAATTAACAGAATGCTATAAATCAACTATATTTCAAAAGAAAAACAACAAACCACAAAGACTGCCTTAGAAGGTGTCAAGGGGTTTGGTGAATCTTGGGACTGATGTATTTCATATTGTTTCACTGGCTCACAGAGTGACGGCTACTGTAGTGGGGATGGTTAAGTGGAAGCCCCTGAAACTGCTTCCTACTCCCCACCCCACGGTAACAAATAAAATAATATCACAGACTGTGATGGAAGGAGGTGTAGGAAGCGTTGGTACATCATCAAAGACCTACAATGTAGGAGTGGCAGTCCCAGTCATAATCCCATTTAATTCACCAGTCTGGCTCTTGCAGAAACAAGATAGACCTGGAGAGTAACTCTAGACTACTCCAGTTTCAACCAAGCAGGAGCCCCATCGCAGCTGCTGCCTTGGATCTGGTACCGTCGCTAGAGGAGTTGATACAGCCTCGGCACACACTGCCCAATCCTTGACTTGGTGAGTGTATTCTTGTCTATCTCAATCAGGAAAAAGGATCATAAACCATTCATATTTACCTGTTACAGACAACAATACGCATTCACGGTTTTCCCCACGAGCTGTGTTACCTCTTTTGGGGTGTTGTGCATCCCACCTTCTAGAAACTGCCAGCCCAAAAAAGTGCTGAAATGGTCTGTGAGGCACCAGGGAGACGCCAGCTCGGAGGCGGTGATCTGAGGATGGGGCGCGGTACGCACCCTGAGTCAGACTCTGTCACTGCGGGTAGAAGGCTGAGTCCTGGACCCAGGCAGAAACAGGAGTGCCCTCTCTTATCCTGATTTTCAGTGCCCCGCCTGGGGCTGGGTGGTCCTTGTCCCTACGTCTCTGCGCTTCTTAGGATAAGACATTTTGGCCCCTGGACAGGGCTTACTCTTGCCAGGGGCTGCATTGAGCTGCACGCTTGCCTACTGCTTGGAACTCCTTCTGTCCAAAAGTCAGCAAGCAAGAGGAGTCTTCGTCTTGGCAGGAAGGATAGACCCGGATATGCTGGGGGAGGTGGCATGCTGTGACACAACAGGGCAGGGAGGGACACTCGAGGAACCCAGATGGTTCACGTGGGCATCCCTTGGTGTTTCCTCGAAGGAAAAAAAATCTCACTTTTCAAAATGATGTAAATGAACTTATTTACAAAACAGGAAGAGACTCACAGACTTAGAAAATGAATTTACAGTTGCTGGGGTGAAGGGATAGTTAGGGACTTTGGGATGGACCTGTACACACTGCTATATTTAAAATAGATAACCCACAAGGAGCTACTGTGCAGCACAGGGAACTCTGTCCATGCTCTGTGGCAGCCTGGATGGGAGGGGGGTTTGGGGGAGAATAGATACATGCACCGGAGAAGGCAATGGCACCCCACTCCAGTCCTCTTGCCTGGAAAATCCCATGGACGGAGGAGCCTAGTGGGCTGCAGTCCATGGGGTCACACAGAGTCGGACACGACTGCAGCGACTTAGCAGCAGCAGCAGCAGATACATGCATATGTATGGCTGAGTCCCTTGGCTGTTCGCCTGAAACTATCACAATATTGTTAATCGGCTCTACCCCAATGCAAAATAAAAAGCTTTTTTTTAAAAAAATCTCACTTTTCCTCAACGTAACTTCTGCATGAATTAAAGTGAAAGAAATCAAATATAAAAAGCTAGAAGAAATGAAAACTGACAACTGTAGAGACGAAAGGACTTTCTAAACTTAAAAGTGACAAAGAAGCCAACATATCTACATAAATGAAAATAGAAAATCATGAATGTCAAAAAAAAAAAGTAAAAATAAAAAGCCAAACAATAGATTGGGACAAAACAGTTCTAATAGATACCAAACGTTTGTTTTCTGATGTTGCGCTGTGGATATTTTCTATTTCATGTTTTCTCCAATGTGGCTATGTAACTCTTCCAAGAAGTATATACGTATATTCATTTTAAAAAGGGAGGAAGTAAAACATAGCATTTTTGCTTTTTCTGAAGTCAACAAAACTGGAAGTTTAAATAAGTATTGAGGTTAAGAAAACCTCCAGAACCTTTTTAAAGAATCTATTTGTATACTACCTCCAAACTCTAGTAATATGGAATTAAAACACAGCATTTCCAGTTTTGAATTACTTCCCTTCCTACAGAGCAGATGGAAAGCTCTTCCGTCACACCCATTGTGTGTCCCCTTTCCGTCCGAAAAGCAGTGAAGGAAACTCTGCATGGAGACACAGGCACGTAAACGTTTCAGGGAACCTAACGTGGGATTATAATCTTCATTGTTCCTTACCTAAATAGAGGGTAACCAGTGACTGCACGAGAAGGTGGGAATTTTAATTTGACCATTGAACTACAGCAAAGCCCCCACCCTTCCTGGCAAGGACAGTGCGCCTGGTTTTCAGACACAAAAGACTTGAGCGGGGACCTACAATTTCCATTTCTCTTTACTGAGAATCTGTTTTCCCAGGGGTAACAACTGAGTTAAGTCATCCTGCAAGAGTGGCTCATTAATTGAATTTCCTACTAGGCTTGACTTCAGGACCCGGGAAGCCTAGAGCTGGGATTAGCAGCGGGGGTGCTCACTGTTTCCATGATTAAAGTGATGGAGTCAGACTGAAGGAGTGTCGTCGCTCTCCTTAGTGTCACTCAGGGAGGGAGGGGTACCACCGGTGCCCTGCCCAGGACTGCTCGGTATGTTTCATCTGCACAGTGACAAGGATCATTGATGGAATAGCATGCTGCAAATCACAGGAGGCGCTCGGGACTCAGGGGCTCAAAGCCGGCGATTCGGGAATTAGGATTGCATGCTTTTTGAAGAGACCAGACAGTTGGTGCTAATGAATCCCAGCGGCTAATTCCAAGAAGGGGGAACAGTCTGGGGCAGCTGAAAGTACCACGGACCCACTAGCTGCCTTTGTGTCAGCTTGCTACCTAGCTTGTCCTTGGAGGCAGCAAAGCAGTTCTGCTTGTCTGTAGTTCCTGGCTCAGCGTGCGTGCGTGATAAGTGTCTGACTCTTTGTGACCCCCATGGACTGTAGCCTGTCAGGCTCCTCTGTCCGTGGAATTCTCCAGGCAAGAACACTGGAGTGGGTAGCCATTCCCTTCTGCAGGGGACCTTCCTAAACCAGGAATCGAACCTGAGTCTCCTGCAGTGGCAGGCGGGTTCTCTACCACTAGCGCCTCATCCCTGCAGCTCCCCGAGACGTGAACTGGGTATCCTGTGACGTCGCTGACAATGGTATGGAGGGAAACACACCATCATAGATTTTTGTCCTTGTGATTTCCTAGCTATTCTTGCACACTTAATTTTCCACATGGTCATCGGTGTCAATTTTCCAGCTTCATAAAACTGCTTGTTGATATTAATTAATATTTATTGTTTTATTTATTATTTTAATTAAATAAAATGGATATTCATTAGTACTTATTAATATTTATTTATTTATAAATTAACTTGGGGAGAACTGAGATTTTTATGACATTGAATTATCCTATTCAACCCTCATACTATTGCCTGCTTCTCAGATGCTCTGGGAAGTTGTGTTAATTGAGTCTTTGGGAAGCAGATGCTGCCACAGAATTAGGAGTTGGAAAGGTTAATTGGGCAGTGATGTTTGTGAAAGTGACTAAAAATAATGGTATGACTTATATCCAATGCAGGGAAGTAGGGGTGTTGATGGAATGAGACACATCATAACAGATGGCCAAGAGAAGTGGAAAAGTCAATAGATATGTCAGAATTGAATGGTAAGGATTCCCCTTGTGGTCTAGAGGTTAAGGCTGTGCTTCTAAACGCAGAGGGTGTGGATTCAATCCCGGGTCAGGGAACTAAAATCCCACATGCGGTATGACGCAGCCGAAAAATACACCTTCAAACACAAAAAATCCATTAGAACTGAACGGTATACAGAGAGGAGTAACATGCTGCTGCTGCTAAGTCACTTCAGCCGTGTCCAACTCTGTGCAGCTTAAATAACATAGTGTAGTTTAATAACATACTGTGTGGTTTAAATAACATACAGAGGCAAGAATACTGGAGTGGGTTGCCATTGCCTTCTCCAGGGGATCTTCCCAAACCAGGGATCAAATCCAGGTCTCCTGCATTGCAGGCAGATACTTTACCAATTCAGCCACCAGGGAAGCCCCTGGAGCCTTTTGCTATAATCTTTATTTATTGCCTTTTGCTGTAGTCTTTTTGAATATTTTGATTTATTTAAACCATGAGCAGGTTTTATTTTGTGAAACAACAAATAAGTTAAAGATATATATTTCTAAACAGATGAATAATGGTCAAAAATAAGCCCTTAGTAGATAACCGCTTAAGGCTTCAGCGAGAGCACTGTTGGAGCTGATATCTAAAGACGCAAGGGAAAGGCAAGCGCTGAAAAAAAGAGGGCAGATGAAGGAAATGGTTAATTCAGAAGCCGGTATAAATGCCAGGAGTGAAATTTATTCCACGCATCAGTGTTCTAAAGTGAGAGGGGGATTTGTCAGCCCGCATCAGCTGGCTTCTTAATTACATCCTTGCCGATCCAAGACCCATGGAGGCGTCAATCACCCTTATCCATGAAGTCATTCCCAGGACAAAAAAGCCATTATTTAACTAGCATCTTTTATTTATGGAGGCTCTAGAGATGTCAGTGGACAAAACAGCCAGTTAAAGGGGAGGAAAAAAAAAAAAAAACAAACCACAGCTTCTCCAAAGGCTGTTTTGCTTGTCATTGTTTTGCTTATTATTTTTTGAAGCTGATGGGCTATGTTGACGTCAGGTAGCTGCAGCCTCAGAATCGCTAATGGCTTGAAGCAGAGCGGTGTCGGCGGAGCTGGGCAGCTGTGGCTGGCGCGGTGGGAATCACATGCTCCCAGTTTGGGTGGCGACAATCGAGCAGGCTCAGACGTAACGCGGGACGACACCGTGCCGGCCGCCAGAGCCATCTAATAACCATCTTCCTTCTCCCTAGTGTCAATCATTTTATAACTGACTCCAGGAAGAGTCAGCATCTGCAAGTTCACGCTGAGTGGAGGGGACTGATTAATTGAACATACCCATTTATATATTCCAAATAGGTTCGATAGATTTATTTCAAGCTCCGGCATCAATCAGTTTTTGCAGCAAACGCCTGGAGTGCGGTTCGAAAAGAGTTTTGCTCATTTCACTTCACATAATGTCCTCTGGGTTTATCTGTGCTGTTGCAAATACCAGAATTTCCTTCTTTTTTTATTTTATGTTTTTAATAAAACATATATGTTTAGAGCAGACAGCATGGTGATTGGCACACATATACAACTGACAGTGACTAAGGTCAAGGCAATTAACATATCTTCTCCTCACACTGGTGTGTGTCGAGGGCACCTGAAATCTGCTCTAAATGAGCAAATTTCCAGTACGTAAGACCATATTACTAGCGAGTTATCATGCTGTACATGAGAGCTCTAGACATAACCATCCTACATGACTGTGCCTTTGAGCCCTTTCACCAAGGATTCCCTTCTTTTTTAAGGCTAATATTTTATATTAAACTGTAGAAAGAGATTTTTATATTAAGAAAAGGTACAATCCAGGTGCATTTGTCACAGAAGCTTTTACGTACCAAACACAGCTACTTAGTATAGAAAGTGCATGAGAATTAAAAGGAGAACCTGATTGAACTATACTGGAGGATAACACATCACTCTCATGGTCTGACAGATCAAAAAGAAAACAGTGGTGCAGGTACTTGAATGATACAGCTATCAAGCACACAGATACATAATATACTTGATTTTTTAAAACTGGAGTATCATTGCTTGATGACGTTGTATTAGTTTTTGCCGTCCAAGGAAGTGAATCAACCGTATGCACACATATGCCCCCTCCCTGTTGTCTCCTTCCCCCACCCCACCCCCTTCCCACCCCCTAGGTCATTACAGAGCACAGAGCTGAGCTTCCTGTCCTTCACAGCAGCTTCCCACTAGGCATCTGTTTTACGTGTGGTAGTGTATATACGCCAACCCCAGTCTCCCAGTTCGTCCCACTCTCTCCTTCCCCTGCAGTGTCCAGGACATGGAAACAATCTAAATGTCCGATGACAGGTGAATGGATAAAGAAGATGTGGTACAGATATACAGAGAAATATTACTCAGCCTCTAAAAGGAATGAAATAGGGTCATTTGTAGAGACACAGATGGACCTGGAGTCTGTCATACGGGGTGAAGTAAGTCAGAAAGAGAGAAATATTAATGAATATAGGTGGAATCTAGAAAAATGGTACAGATGAACCTGTTTCCAAGGCTGGAATAGAGATGCAGACAAAGAGAACGGACTTGTGGATATAATGTACTTTGATGTTAATTCTATCAAATATTACTGAACATCTGCTTTCTCTTCTCTACCAGCAAATTAACAAAGAACAAGACAAACATTTCTGGTTCTCAAAGAGCTGGTGGCAAGCTGGCTGTATGGGTCAGATTTGCTCTGCAGGGCTGGCTGCCTCTAAGTTGTGAGGGAGACAGGAAATAGAGTTTGGGGTGCTAATGGCCACGGTGGGCTACATACTTTTCAGGATCTCACACCAAATGAAAAACTGGAGCATTTTGCTCACAAAATAAGGGAAAAGCTTTTCCTTCCTTCCGTATTCTCTCTCTCTCTGTATGTCATGATGTTTTTTATTTGCTATTTAATGTCAGAGATGGGGATGCTCGTGAAGAAAGTGCAGACATCCCCGGAACCTGGGCCTGCCCCCAACTCAGTGTGTGGGGCGTACTTGCTGCCTGTGCCTAATCCCCAAGTGCAGTTGGGGGTGAGGGGAGAAGACGGCTGAGAATCTTTTGGTGGGGCAGGTAGGGGAGGGAGGTGAGCAGTACACACTTCATTTTCCCATTGGACTTCATCTGTAAAACACAAACTCAGAGAGGAAAATATGAAGAATTTTAACTCAAATAACCCTAGAGTATTAAACCCCAGGTGAGGCCCCCTTCTGAGCACCTATCGCTGTGTGATCCCGTGTCCGTGAAGGCAGCTCTGTTTATGGCGTCTATACTAGAATCTGGCAGAGGAGTAGGGGCAGGAATGGACGTCAGGAGGTCAGAGCCAGGGTGACTGCCGCCTCGTCTTGAGAGAAGGCAATCCATCTCTTGGAATTTTTACCAGCCTGGCAAACTGCTGAGTTAGTGACTGGTACTAACTCAGAGGTTAACGACCCAAGGCATGTGGGTTACGTCTGAAAAGCCAGTGCTAGAAATTCCTTAACACTATCCTGATATTTTTGGCCTTCCTTGTTTCATTTGGAATTAAGACTGAAGGGTAGTTTTGCCTAGAATATGTAATAGGAAATGTGAATACCGGCATAGTAGACCCTTTCTATTCTATGTTATGCTTGGAAGTCTGTTGCATCATCAAAAGTGTATTACTACCAATCTAAAAAGTATTTTTAAGGAGATATTAATATGTGTTAATAAGTCTTTTTGAAATCTCCTAGTATCATGTGAGCTTTCTAATTCAGTTCACTCCAAGTCTTCATTCCTTTTTTCTTGTGACTCTAGGATTTTTCATTTTTTTTTTTTCCTATCACTGCATCCTGAATACCTGGAATAGATCCTGGAACATAGTTCCAGAACATTTGCTGAATGACTGCATAAATTTTTTCAGAATTGTTACACAGGTTTTATAAGGTAACTTACATTCCTTACAAGTAAAATCAAAATAAAAGAGCTGACACTTTATTAGTTAACTCATTCACAATTTTTAGAAGGGTTTTTTTTTCCCTTGTTGTTTTGTAATAAACAGATATAATTTATTTTTAAATTTGTTTAAATGTGGAAGTGACTAGGACTTCTTGTTTATTTTAGTTTTGGGTTGGGATGAAAAAATTACTTTGAACAGTAGAATTATGAAAAGAGGTCAAGTTAGGAATCTTGGATGCTGGGTCTGAAAGCCCTAGCTCAATCAGGATTGACGGTGAGAGCCAGAGGTTGGAACCAGAATCAATAACTTTCACGCCCAGACTGTTCTTCTCTAGGATGCTGACTAGCAGGGGAGAGCTCTGGCCATTTGCCCTCTCAGCATGTGATCAGAGATAAATATGCATAAGAGAGTGAGCTCTGTTGCTAAATCTAGAGGCCTATCTACTAGGAAAAGGCAAAAAATGCCACTGTAACCAGTACACCCAGTTTGCACAAGCTTGGGGTACAAAGTCCCCCTTACAGTGAAACCTGTAATACGGTGCTAAGGTGCTCTACTGTTCCTGTTATGGCCAATTAAGAGGCCTTTCATCCTGAGGTCAGCTCAGTGCTTCTGGCTCTGCCTCAGTGGAACAAGGGCTCTAGTCTTCCCCACCTCCTGGCCAGGATGCCAGTCATCCCAGACGTGCCCTAGAGCTCTTCCTGGCTCATGGAGACCATGCACCTGAAGATGAGTGAGCCTGGAATGGAGTCGTTGCACTTGGAACAGGGCACCCGCAGTTTCTGCAGGGTGAGGAGCGGAGGGCTCTCTGGTCGAGGCTATGCTGACAGGGGGACAAAGGAGCTCAAGAGACTGGAAAGGGGGCTTCCCTCATGGCTCAGTGGTAAAGAATCTGCCTGCCAGTGAAGGAGTCATAGGTTTGATCCCTGGTCCGGGAGGATCCCACATGCTGTGCAGAGATAAGCCCGTGTGCCACAACTATTGAGCCTGTGCCGTAGGACCCAGAAAGAGCAACTCCTGAGCCCGTGTGTCTAGAGACCGTGCTCTGCAGCCAGAGAAGCCCCTGCGATGAGAAGCCGGTGCACCGCAACTAGTGGCCCTGGCTCGCCGCAACTAGAAAAATTTTGTCCACAGCAATGAAGACCCAGCACAAGGGGGAAAAAAAAGATACTGCAAAGAGTCCTGAAGCAAGATGGTTCTGACCCCTGAGTGTTGGAGCTGGGGGTAAAACACTTGCCCTTCTCACCTTGGCTACCCAGGGAACACATGCCCATCACCCCACAGAGAGGAATTGCTGCCACGGCCCCTTGGCTCTTCCTGGAACTCCTCGCTGTGGTCAAGGAAGGCAAAGTCCAGGAGTCACTGCCTCCAGAAATTCAGGATGTCAGCAGAGTCATCACCCAGACTGCGGACACAGCTCTAGCCTTTGCTGTAATGGGTCTCTGTGGATTTCCATAGGTTTCAGGGAATCTTTTAGACCACATGGGTAGGTAAGTTTCTCTTTTCTGAGCACTGTAGCGTAAAATGTAGTTGTTCAGTCATGTCCGACTCTTTGTGACCCTATGGACTGTAGCCCGCCAGGCTCCTCTGTCTATGAGATTCTCCAGGCAAGAATACTGGAGTGGGTTGCCATTCCCTTCTCCAGGTGGTCTTCCTGACCCAGGGATTGAACCCAGGTCTCCCGTATTACAGGCAAATTCTTTACGGTCTGAACCACCAGGGAAGCTATAGCTATGTTTCTGAGCACTATACCCAAATAAGATTGCATCAAGCCTCAAATGCTCTGGCCCCTAAATATTAAAACTGATCATTTTCTCCTCGGATCCTTGTGTTAGCTGGGCCCGCAAATGCCAAGGTGGGATTAGATATGCAAAGGATACACGGTGGGGAAACACCCGTAAAGGATAAAAGGGAAGGGGCCAGGAGGGGGCTGGAGAACCTGTGGACCATAGGAAGGGCTGGCTCCTGGAAGGAGAGAAGGAAAGAAGGAGCGTAGGGTGGGAAGAGCCTTACTACAGTGTCATTACAAGAATGGCTTGGCCAGGCTGAAGGGGAGTCGTTGAACCCAAAGTCAACTTGGGTTGGGGCTTCCCTAGTGGTCCAGTGGTTAAGAATCTGCCCTGCCATGCAGGGGACATGGGTTTGATTCCTGGTTCAGGAAGATCCTACATGCTGTGGGGAATTAAGCCCGTGTGCCACAACTATCGAAGCTTGCACACCCTAGAGTCTGTGCTCTGCAACAAGAAAAGTCACCACAATGAGAAGCCTGCATACCACAGTTAGAGAGTAAGCCCAGCATGCCTCAGGCTGAGAAAGCTTGAGGGGAGCAACGAAGCCCCAGCACAGCCAATAAATAAATAAGTAAAATTTAAGAAAAGAATATATATCTTTAAAAAGGTCACCAGCTGTAAGAGTTTAATATCTGCCTGGAGTGGGCATGAAGTAATATCTTCCCCTGGTACTCAGGCCTTGTCTGGGAGCAGCTGGTAGCAACTGTGGCCTCTATAGTTACATGATGTGGATCCATCTGGGGCCTTCAGTCAACTACACTCATTGTGGCTTGAGATCATAACAGCTTATTTCTGTAGCTGCCACAGCTCTCATTGCTGTTTCTTGCATCCTGGTCTTGGGCAGAGCCATCCCAGTCCAAAGAGCAAGTTTTAGGAACTTGGAACTTGAGAAGTTCTTTGTGAAGAGATACAATTTTGGTAGGTGTGATTCAGATGACCCTTGATGATTTCCATCTCCTCCTAGTCACACCTTTGTGTAATTCCCTCCTTTTGAGTGTGGGCTGGACCTCATGATATTCATATAACAATAGAACATGGCTAAAATGATGGGGTGGCACCTTTGTGATTAGCTTACAAGAGACTGTAGCTTTTATCTTGCTAACAGACTTGCTCTATCATACTCTCTCTTGCTGGCTTTGATGACAATCCATGGAAGAGACCTCGGTGGTGAGGATCTCAGGGCTACCTTTGTCCAACAGTCAGCATAATACTGAGATCCTCAGTCCAGTAACCCGCAAGGAACTGATTCCTGCCAACAAGCATATGAGCATGCATGGGACTACTTCCCCAGTCAAGCCTTCAGATGAGAGCCCAGCCCTGGCCAACACCTTGATTGTAGTCTTGTAAGACCCTGATCAGAGGACCCAGATAAGCTGTAACCAGACTCTTGGGCCAGAGATGCTCTGAGATAATAAATATGTGTTGTTTTGAGCTGCTAAATTTCTGACAATTTATTACACTGTAGTGGATAGCAACTGGAAGGGTTTAGTTCATCTTTGACCAAAAGTATCTAAACCCTGAACTCCCTGGATATGCTGGGGGAAGTTATCAGATCCCTTTCATGCTAGAAATGTGAGGCCCAGACCTGCTTCTAACAAGAATTTTTATTTTACAACATTGGTTTAATCATTAGTGAGGTGAAGTTGCTCAGTCGTGTCCGACTCTTTGCGATCCCATGGACTGTAGCCTGCACCAGGGTTCTCTGTCCATGGGATTTTCCAGGCAAGAGTACTGGAGTGGGTTGCCATTTCCTTCTCCAGGGGATCGTCTTGACCCATGGATCGAACCTAGGTCTGCCGCCTTGCCAGCAGACACTTTACCCTCTGAGCCACCAGGGAAGCTTAGGTTTAATCATTGGCTGTATAGTAAGTATACAAAGCAAATATCTTTGCTATTGTGTTGGAGTTCTAGGAGCAAACGCAAAATTCAACCAGGACTAAATCCTGCTAAGACTCTTAATCAGTCTAGCTTGGCACCTGTTCAGCTAAGGGAGAAAGCCTCCTCCACATGGCAAGTGTGCAGAGAAACAGCAAAGGCAATATTTGTCAGCAAAGCTGAAGCGGTAAAACCAGCTAGACTCCTAAAGATTCCTGAACAAAAGAAAGAGGCTCACAGTGTGTAGACAATTTTTTGCCATGGTTTTATCCCATGTATATCTCTGTCTAGCAAATGATTTATCCCTTTTCTGAAATGTATACATTTCTCAGAAAAAGATAGCTTCCAGAAGATCTCTTAGAAATGAAAACACTGCAATTTTCATGAAACATCCCAGATTTTTTAAAAAATCGGTAACCCAATTTCTAAAAATAACTTGATTCCAACATCAGAACTGTCATCTCAAAACTTTTCATCCTTAGCAGGAATAAAAAAATGAAAAAAAAAAAAGTGAGTTACAAATGGCAGATCTTGGTTCTAGAAAAGGTGTCCATTGTAGAATGTGTGTGCAGTCACATCTGCACACAAGTGGAATTAGGAGTGTCCTGCAGTGTTCAACACTTCACAGCAGAAACATCCATAGCAAACCATGTTTTCTCTTCTAGAGAATTCTCTGTGTGGTCCCATGTTTCTTTCCTGCATATAGAAAAAGACTCAGCAATGATCATGATCTTCTGCCATGCTCGCATCAAATGCTCTTATTTATCCATGCAGGCTCCATGGGTGCTCATTGGTATGAAATTGATATGTGAGTAAGGGGCTGGATCATTGTCTACAAGTCCAAGAGTGAAGCAGGGGCAAATGTGGGAGCCTTTAAGAACCCCTTTGAAAATCTAAAGGGGGCAGTAGGCACTCTTTCCAGACAAAGGTACACTCAGACAGGCACACACTTTGCAATGAATTTTGAAAACAGATTCTTGGTGCCTGTGAATTTCAGTGTGTATGGACCTCAAGGGCAAGAAAACCCCCAAATAAAGGAAGTTCTTGCCCCTGGTTCAAGCTCAGTTTCTAGGGTGGCTCTTCGGGGCTCTTGCACTTTTCTCACAGAGGTCCATGAAGACCCCAGGAACATCTCACTAGCCTTTAATTTGTGGACTAGCTTCTGGGCTACATGACCCCAGACTGGCCTGGGCATGGTTTGGTAAGAGTGCAAGAGGGAGACTTTCTTGTTGGTCCAGTGATAAAGAATCCATCTTTCAATGCAAGAGACTTGCATTTGATCCTTGGTCCGGGAACTAAGATTCTATATGCTGTGGGGCAGCTAAACCTGCGTACTGCAACCACTGAGCCTGTCTGTGCGTCACAACTAGAAAGACTGCAGGCTGCAGTGAGGATCCAGCATGCCCATGAAGAGAAGAGCGGACACAGTCAACAACAGAAAAGAATGCAGGAGGATGCCCCCAGGTTTTCCCAGGTACCACCCCCTCCCCTCCCCCCTGACTGCCTGCCAGCCTGCTTTCTAATTCATTTATTATGCAGATTGGCCTAGAGAGAGAAAATGCTCCAATATCTATTTCATGATTCATTACGTCGTTCAATTTAATAACTCTCCATCATTGTAGATTAATAAATTGACATCACGACTGCCCAGATTACCTACTGTGAGCCAGACTGATTTTTAAAATCTTTAAAAATTAATAGACTTCATATTTTAGAACACATTTAGATTTACATAAAATTTTATGTAAATTTAGATTTACATAAAAATCATGCAGAGTTTCCACATCCTCCTTCTCTCCTTCATGACTCTAACTATTAGTGACATCTTGCATTAGTGCATATTTTTGTTACAGCTAATGAATCAATATTGATACACAGTTATTAATTAATGCCCATAGTTTGCCTTAAGGCTCATTTTTCATGTTGTACAGTGGTATAGGTTTCGACAAATGTATAGAGTCACGTGTCCACGGATACAGTATCATACAGGTAGTTCTGCTTTACCCCCAAATACCCTCTGCTTCCCCCCATTCCCGGCATCTTCTGATCTTTTTATCGTCTTTATAGTTTTGCCTATTCCGGAATGTCATATAGTTGGAATCATAAAATATGTAGCTTTTTCCAGACAGCCTTCCTTTACTAAGAAATTGAGCTTCCTTAATTAAGCTTAAGCTTCCTGTTTAAGCTGCCTTCATCCCTCTCTGTGACTAGTTAGTGCATTTCTTCTTACTTCTGAATAACATTCCACTGTCTGGATGGACCACCATCAATTTATCCATGAACATAATAAAAGGACATTTTTGTTGCCTCCAGTTTTGGCAGTCATGAATAATACTGCTCTAGATGTCCATGGGTTGGTTTTGTGTGGGCTAAGTTTTCATCTCCTTTGAGTCAATGGGGTGGTTGTACGATTTTGCGTTGCCAGCAGCAATGAATGAGAGTTCCTGTCACTCCGCATCCTCACCGACCCGTTGTTACCCATCCATTGTTGATTCCGGTCCAATCCAGTCTTTACATGATGGTTGCAAAATGATGGTTTTTCAATCCGGCTTCCTTCCATGGCTACCAGCTGGCTCTCATCATTTTCCTGTGAGGGAGAGTCCTTCTACTTGTCTTATCTGTCTCTGTCTTTGTAGCTGATTTACAGTATTTATCAGTTTCAAGTGTACAACATAGTGATTCAAAATTTTTATAGATTTTACTCCCATTTCAAGTTATTATAAAATACTGGCCATGTTCCATGTGCTGTACAATATATCCTTGTAGCTTATTTATTCTATACATAGTAGTTTGTACCTTTTAATCCCCTATGCCTATCTTGCCCCTTCCCATTTCCCTCTCCCCACTGGTAACCACTAGCTGGTTCCCTATATCTGTGTGTCTGCTTCTTTTTTTGTTATATTCACTAGTTTGCTGTAGTTTTTAATTCCACACATAAGTGATATCATATAGTATTTGTCTTTTTTTGGTCAGATGTATTTCACTAAGCATAATACCCTCCAGGTCCATGCAAGTTGTTGCAAATGTCAAACTTTCATTTTTTTATGGCTGAGTAATAATATTCTATTATATAATATAATATTGATTTATCACATCTTCTTTATCTATTCCTCCATTGATGGGCATTTTCGTTGCTTCCAAATCTCAGCTATGGTAAATAATGCTGCTGTGTACATTGGGGTGCATGCATTATTAGTGTTTTTATTTTCTTCAGATATCTACGCTGGAGTGGAATTGCTAGATCATATGGTAGTTCTATTTTTAGATTTTTAAGGAACTCCCATACTATTTTCCACAGTGGCTGAACCAATTTATATTTCCATCAACAGTGTACAAAGGTTCCACGTAGTAAGTCTTAAAACCAGGAAGTATTATTCCTCCAACTTGGATCCTTTTCAAAGTTGTTTTGGATATTCTAGGTCCTTTCCATTTGCACTAGAATATTAGAATAGGTCTGACAGTTTTTGCAGACAATCATCCTGGGCTTTAGATTGGGATTGCACTGAAACTGTATAGACTAACTAAAGAGATGAAGTGTCACTCTCTTCATATCTAGTCGGGGGTACGTTCCACCAACACAACTTATTATTGATGATGTTAACCTTGATCACCTGCTTAAGGTAGTGTTAGGTTTCTCCTTTGTCAAATCACTCTTTTCCCCTTTTAATACTGTGCTCTTCAGAAGGAAATCACCATGCAAGGCCCATACTTAAGGAATGAAGGATTATGTTCCCCTCCTACTCCTTGCTTTGAGAATATTTACATAATTATTTGGAATTCCTCCCCATGGGTGATGTGTCTCTTCTTCTCCCTTATTTACTTGTGGAATCATTTATTTATACAATATAGACTGAAGGATATTTATTTTTTACTTGAGTTATATAATTCAATACTACTATAAATACTCCTATATTTTATTGTATATTTTATTTACAATTGCCTCTTGGCAGGAAAGCTATGGCAAACCTAGACAGTGTATTGAAAAGCAGAGACATCACTCTTTTGACAAACATTTGTATAGTCAAGGCTGTGGTCTTCCCAATGGTCACATACGCTTGTGAGAGCTGGACCATAAAGAAAGCAGAGTGCCAGAGAATTGATGCCTTCAAACTGGGGTGCTAGAGGAGACTCTTGAGAGTCCCTTGGATGGTAAGGAGATCAAACTTGTCAATCTTAAAGGAAATCAACTCTGAATACTCACTGGAAAGACTGATGCTGAAGCTGAAGCTCCAGTATTTTGGTCACTTGATGCGAACAGCTGAGTCACTGGAAAAATCCATAGTGCTGGGAAAGATTGAGGGTAGAAGGAGAAGATGGTGTCAGAGGGTGAGATGGCTGGACAGCATCACCAATGCAATGGACATGAACTTGGGCAAACTTCAGGAGAAGGTGAGGGACAAGGAGGCCTGACGTGTTGCAGTCCCTGGGGTTGCAAAGAGCTTCAGTACTAGAATCAGCCATTTCTCCAAGAAGTGCTGGTTCCTTTTATTGGAGAATGGTATTAGATACCAAGATTTGGGAATAACTGTGCTCATCCCACTGAAGAGTCATGCTTCTAGGCTCTCTCAGCTGACAGAACAACGAAATACATGCACGTGCCTCTTTTTTTCATAGCTGCATTGTATTCCATTGTATGTATGTGCCAGAGTTTACTGAAACAATTTCCTTGCATGGGCATTTTGGTAGTGTCCAATATCTTAAAATTATAAGCCATGCTGCAAGCAACAATCTTGTACATTTGTATTTTTATATTGTTGGAGGTAAATTAGGGTAAATAGGCTTCCCTGGTGGCTCAGATAGTAAAGAATCTCCCTGCATTTCAGGAAACCTGGGTTCAATCCCTAAGTTGGGAAGATCCCCTTGGAGAGGGAACTGGCAACCCACTCCAGTATTTTCGCCTGGAGAATCCCATGGACAGAGGAGCCTGGCGGACTACAGTCCATGAAGTTACAAAGAAGTTGGACATAACTGAGTGACTAACACTTTCACTTTCCTAATATCTTTAGGATAAATAACTAGGGATTGCTAGGGTTAAGGGTAAATGAATAGGTAGAGTTTCTGGATATTGCCAAATTCCTTTTCATAAGTGTCACACCATGTTTACATTCCCATCAGCAATGTATGAGAATATCTGTTTTCTACAACCTTGCCAACAGAGTACATTGTCAACTTGGGAATTTTTGCCAACCTGACAGGTGAGAAGTGGGTATAGCGGCCACTCAATTCCCATGGAGGAATGTAGGCTTTCTAAACTAACAAGCTGGAAACAATGAGCTAAGACAAAAGAATCCAAAAGCTAGGGGGTGGGGGAGGAAAATGCCTCTCATGGGCCCCACTCTTCTAAAATGTTCAGAATGAGGCATAAATAGATAATCTCATTTTGCACATACACAAAGGAAAACAAAGATTTTTGAACAGTGACTCACAGGCCCAAAGAAAACCTGCCTTTTAGTAAACGTATTGCGATCGCATGGCAGCTTGTGATAGCAAGTTCTTTGTGGCTGCCTGCAACCAAAAGCCAACTTCCTCCAAGATGCTTTGTTTGTGTGGCTGCCCACTGAGGTTGCAGTGGTGTTGTGGCCACCCATGGTTTTTGTTCTGTAACTTCTCTGGCATCCAGGTTATGGTACAGTGGCTGGAAATTCAGTACTCACTGGCCAACACACATCCTTTCCATGACCCGGGATTTTTAACATGAAGCAAACAATCCAGAGACACCAGGAGGAAGTTTTCCTAGAAAATATCCAATTGTACCAAAATTATGAAAGAAACGTCACCTTAATTAGCTGTCAGTTGTCACAAGGAGAAAATGCTATAAAATAATGTCCATCACTGGTATTCAGTGTTGGTTTACTTTTTCAAACCGTACCCACAGTCTCATCCAAGGACCACCTCCCCCACCCCCAACCTTTAGTGAGGTAGGGGGTACAGCAGGTACTCTTTCCCCCCTACATGGATGAGAAAAGATTTGGTACTGATGGAGTAACCCAGATAATTCAGTTGCTGAAAGAGCCAGGGAGGTGCTCCATCCACCAAGCAATACCACTCAGAAGGAGATGGACTTTTGTTATAGAAGGAAAACAATGGTCAGAAATAGAGTCTTGTCTCAGTGAGATGTCTCACTCAGCATCTCAGTGAGATGCTATGGCATCTCTTTGGGTCTCAGTCTATTGTTCAAAAAGGGAAAAGGTATAGATTCTAAGCTTCTGTCAAATGGAGGCCCTGGCTTATGTATACAGAGGAATGGAATCATTCTTATCTAACTATACTACACTATACTATTCATTCATTCATGAATGTTGATAGTCAGATTGGATTGTAAGTCAATGGCATGCATGGCTGTGGAGACCCACGTGGGATGTTGTGAAGATGTAGTTCCATCATGCCTAGGAGTATGAGATAAACTACCTATGCACTCGGTACCACATCCTCCAAATTCTATGTTAACAGACACACAGTTATTCAAATCATAAGCAAAATTCCCAAGAGCTTATTTTTCAGTTCTTTAGTTTACTTCCCTGGGGTTATACATCCCTACAAAGAGATTTTCATTTTCAAGCTGAGTTTTGCAATTTTTGGTTTAATATTGTTTAATAGTTTAATTCAATATTTAATTTCTCACTCTTTCTGAAGGAAAACCAAGCTGCTGCATACCTTTAAAAGTTGACAATATTTGACTATGAAAGCAGAATGGATTATTGAAGGGCTCTGGGGTGAAATGGGGCTTCCCGGGTACCAGTGTGCATGCTAAGTCTCTTTAGTCGTGTCCAACTCTTTGCGACCCCAGGGACTCGAGCCCTCCAGGCTCCTCTGTCCTTGGGATTCTCCAGGCAAGAATACTGGAGTGGGTTGCCATGTCCTCCTCCAGGGGATCTTCCTGACCCAGGGACTGAACCCTCGTCTCTTATGTCTCCTGCATTGGCAGGTGGCTTAGTGGTAAAGAATTCACCTGCAGTGTAGGAGATACGTGTTTGATCCGTGAGTTGGGAAGATCCTCTGTAGAAGGAAATGGTAACCCACTGCAGTATTCTTGCCTGGGAAATCCCAAGGACAGAGGAGCCTGGTGGGCTACAGTCCCTAGGGTCACAAAGAGCTGGACACGACTGAAGCGACTCAGCACACATGTGCACTGGGGTTGAATAAACATCAGTTTAATTGGGAGAGTGAGGCACTTTGGGAGAAGCCCAGGCTTGAAGAGGCCCTTCACTGCCCTCCAGAATGAGAGTCCACTGGATGCACAAACCACCATTCCGTTCACTAGGTCGTAACCAGGAGTCTTTTGTAAACGCTGTTGGAAGGATCAGGTGGTCATTCCACGGGTGTATCCATTTACCCGTGTATTCAATTACCAGAATTGAATTCATATTTGTGAGAGCAAGAAGGCTGGAGCCCTTCCAGGCAGAACATTTGAAACTAAATGTACTGAAGTAATGAAGGTCTTAAAAGCCCAGGCAGAATGGATGTATTAAAAGGTGGCAATAAGACTGAATACATCACAAGGAGTAATGAGATTCTGAGAGCAGGCAAACCGGCTTGTACAGTTCCTCTCACTGGTTAAGGTCAGAGGAGACACTGTGCCATTTATAAAATGATACTTTGATTTTTCTCAAAGTCTTCTGTTCACTTAAAGTAAATGGGAAGCAAAGCAGGAGGATGGAGAAAACAGGGTAAAAATGAAAAAAAAAAATTAGAGTTGAAATTTTAAAGTAATTTTAGCTAGTTGGTTATAAAAAGCCCTCTTTTCTCAATTTATAAAAGTGGAAGAGTAGATGGACATAAATAATTGTGATAAATATAAATCTGCTAAGAGAAAATATGTTAATGTTGGGAATATATTTAGCCAAGAGAAGAAAAAAAAAGCTGAAAACATAGAAAAATCGCCTTCAAAATAGTAACTGAGAAGCGGAAATGTGGAAAAATAACCAGAAGGTATCACTGCAACCCTTCAGTGACTTCTGAGTAGGCAAGAAATTTTAGTACCATGTAGTTTGTAACAAGACGTTAAAATAATGCCTTTATTTCCCTCTTTAGACCAAAAATATAAATGTAGGTTTCCTACCATAATAAAGTGTAGCAACTTCCCTCCAATGGTTCTGGACTAGAAACCTCAGTGAAGCTAATGGAGTCCTTGATTACCAGAACATCTGGAGGAGAGAGAGTGCCATAGCAACCTGGCATCATGGTTGCAAAGGGCACTTGCTCCTTTGGTGGAAGTTCAAGGCTGGCACTTCCATCTGTGATGCAGAGAAAGGCCCCAAGGGAAGGGAGCTTCCCCCACATGAGCACCTACTATGTGCCACTCACTACGTCTGCCAGACACTTTGGCCACAGTATGTCATTTAATGCTTCCCTATCCCCTAAGGGGCCATGGTCCTTACCTACATTTGGAAGAGGTGGAACTTAGGATTCAGAGAGATTAGTTTGTCTATAGATATGCAATTAGAAGGTCTTCCCTGGTGGCTCAGTGGTAAAGACTCCACGTGCAATGCAGGACACATGGGTTCAATCCCTGGGTCGGGAAGATCCCCTGGAGAAGGGGATGGCAACCCGCTCCAGTATCCTTGCCTGAGAAATCCCATGGGGAGAGGAGCCTGGCGAACTGCTGTCCATAGGGTAGCAAAGAGTCGAACAGGACTAAGTACTAAAGAAAGAAAGGGAAGTCACTCAGTTGTGTCCGACTCTTTACGACCCCATGGACTGTAACCTACCAGGCTCCTCTGTCCATGGGATTTTCCAGGCAAGAGTACTGGAGTGGGTTGCCATTTCCTTCTCCAAAGAAAGTGAAAGTCACTCAGTCATATCTGACTCTTTGTGACCCCCACAGACTATACAGTTCGTGGAATTCTCCAGGCCAGAATACTGGGGTGAGTAGTCTTTCCCTTCTCCAGGGTATCTTCCCAGCCCAGGAATTGAATCGAGGTCTCCTGCATTGCAGGCGGATTCTTTATCAGCTGAGCCACAAGGGAAGCCCAAGTGACTAAAAACCTGGATGCAATTAGAAAGTAGTGCAACCAGTATTTGGAGGCTCATGGTAGAAAACAACACCATATCTGCTAGGGGCTGAGCTGTGTTCACCTTCCTCCACCCTCACATATTCATATGTTGAAGTTCTAAGGACCCTCAGGACTTCAAATTGTGACCATATTTGGAGACAGGGTCTTTCTGGTGCTGATTAACCTGATTGGTGTCTTTAGAAGAAGAGGGAATCTGGACACACAGAGAGACACTAGGGATGCACACCCACAGAGGAAAGGCCACGTGAAGACACAGAAAGACTGCGGCCACCTGCAAGCCAAGGCGAGAGGCCCCAGAAGAAACCAACCCTGCCAGCACCTAGGTCAGGACTTCCAGCCTCAGAACTGTTCAGTTACCTTGAGGTTTTGAGACTTGGAATGTGTTCTTGCATAGTTGTTGCTGTTCAGTCGCTCAGTCGTGTCCAACTCTTTGCGACCCCATGGACTGCAGTATGCCAGGCTTCCCTGTCCTTCACCTTCTCCCAGAGTTTGCTCAAAATCATGTCCTTTTAGTAGGTGGTGCTATCTAACCATCTCATCCTCTGTTGTCCTCATTCTCCTCCTGCCCTCAATCTTTCCCAGCATCAGAGTCTTTTCCAATGAGTTGGCTCTTCGCATCAGGAGGCCAAAGGATTGAAGTTTCAGCTTCAGCATCAGTCCTTTCAATGAATATTCAGGATTGATTTCCTTTAGGATTTATTGCTTTGATCTCCTTGCAGTCCAAGAGGCTCTCAACAGTCTTCTCCAGCACCACAGTTTGAAAACATCAATTCTTTGGTGCTGTTTTCTTTATGGTCCAGCTCTCACCTGTGTACATGACTACTGAAAAAACCATAACTTTGTCTATATGAAACTTTGTTGGCAAAGTAATGTCTCTGCTTTTGAATATGCTGTCTAGGCTGGCCATAGTTTTTCTACCAAGAAACAAGTGTCTTTTAATTTCTTGGCTGCAGTCACCATCTGCAGTGATTTTGGAGGCCAAGAAAATAGTATGTCACTGTTTCCATTTTTTCCCCATCTATTTGCCAGGAAGTGATTGGACTGGATGCAGAACATTTTCAATGTTAAATTGAAATAAAGTATGTGGATTCCGCAGAATAAGACAAATCTACCTGGATTAGTAAACATGTTTTTGTCATAATGCTATTAATATCTGGACACAGAGATGATCAAGGGGAAGAGACTGCAGGGTCTTGATCTTGAGAGGCTGGGGTAGAGATGGGAGGATTTTCTATGAGAATTGTAGTTGGGATCAGGGAACAGGGGTTTGGGTGGGAGTAAGCGGCAGGCATCAGTCTGCTTGTGTGAGAGAGCACCAGCCACCACACCTTCCTGCCAATGGTTTGGAGCCAGAATAAACACACCTGTCCTGCCTGCTTTTCTGCATGGAGGGAGCCTAGACCCTGAAGAGCATGGAGCTGCGAGAAACCCAGGCAATCCTGGCAGCTCTCTCTCCTGGTCATCAGTGAAGAGGGCAGAGTCCACTCAGAGGGAGTGAAGGTGGGTGTTTGCATATGCAAATGTCAGCATTGGAGGTTAGCTTCTGTTTTTGTTTTTTTTTTTAAACTAAATAGAACATAAGTGAATAAATAGAATTTAACAAAAAAATTAATTTTTCTAAATAGAAAAATAAAATGTCACTACATAAATGTGAGTAACTTTTTAATTCTCTATACCATCACACAATTAAATGGCAAATCAGAAACTGAAGATTAATAGCTGTCAAATCCATAACAATGAGCTCAAATAATTATTACACAAATAATATTATGAAGACATGAGAGAAAAAGCTAACACCCCAGCAGAAATGGTTAGCTTCTGTTTGGAAGCATAACAGCAAGATCCCAGAATACAGAATTATGCCTTTAATAAATTTTAGGTCTCAGTTTGTACTAAGACTGTGTACCCTGACTTAAGATGACTTAAAATGAGATTAAGTGAGACTCTGTGGAGCCCCAGAGTCCCACAAGAAATGTGAACCGATGACACTGATTGATGCTGGTGGGATTCAGCCACATGACCTGCCAGATCTGTGTTTCCCTGCCTCGGAGCGGGGAATTGGATGAGAGTCTGTTATCCCAAAGGCAAAGGCATGGGATGTGGTTTCAATAATGGTGGGCTGCACCGAGCCATCCTAAAGCATCGCTTTACTTATTAAGCAAATGGAAATTGATTATTTACAATGAGTCACTGTGGTTTGTTCTGGGGATTCAGCAGGGAGCAAGTCAGCAAAGGGAGACAGTAACGCAGGATGTGAAGGAATGTTTGTAATTGTGAAATCTGTTTGTAGCATCATGAGAACACAGAATTCCTTTTTGGGAGAAAACTGCTCTTTTTTAGGTGGAAAACCACAATGGCCATGTAAGGTGATAGTCCCTTTGCCAAGCCTCACTGGGAGAGGTTTAGATGGAGAAAGGTAAAAAGCATCTGCATTTGGGGAGACTGGGGTTCACAGGCAGGAAGAGTGACTCCAGGATGGATAGAAGAGGAGGAACCAGAGAGGGGAGGTCACCCCAGTAACACAGCAGGACCTGGTCTGGTTGAAGAAGGCATGGCCTAGAGGGATGCAGGGATGTGACATCCCATCTGAAGACTTTCTGCTGATCTCAAACATCTCTAGCACTGGAGCTTGCGCTGGTGGTGCCGTGTGGGGGACAGAGGGGGAGGCGGTGGAGAGTCACAGAATGACCGGTCACAGTGACCAATGAGGATCATCTAGATGACTCAGGAGGCACGTGGGAGTCTCCAGCTGAGCCCAGATACCTTCACATGGATGACCCTCCACAGGGTCCTTCAGGAAAAGCTGGGGCTCGAGCCATTTTGGGTCTTCTAGGAGGGCACAGATCCTGTCTCAACCCGGAGAGAAGGGGTTTCTGAGACATTAAAGCTGCCACTTGGCTGGCCTGCAGGGACATGATGACCTTTGGCAAAGACACGCCATGCTGGGAACACATGGATGAGAAGGTGTGGACCCGGGATGCTGGCAGGGGGTGGAGAGCAGGAAGCAGAGGACGCAGAGGAAGGTCAGAGGATGAAAGATGTGGGTGTTGAGTGAGGGGCAAAAAGGACAGGACACTCTGGGATGGAGGGTGGGCTAAAGCAGAAGGGGCAGGATGTCAGGGGGCTCCAGGGAGCTTGGGAAGCCGCAGAGAGAGGAATCAGCCCCCTGGTCTCCTGTCCCGCAGTGGAGATGGGGAAGGAAGGCTCCGCGGGACCCCTGGGCCCGCAACTGCAGCCCTGCCTCTGCCCAGTGGCCGAGGTTCAGATCTGCATGGTTCACACTCTACATTGTGTTCCCCTTTCACCAGAGGCCTCGGGGGACCCCCCGACAGCTCCAAAGTGCAGGGCTCGGTGCTGGGGGAGGTCCTAGCTGCTTCTCCCGACCACCAATGACTTGGTGTCAGGATTGATGCTCCCCTGGGATGGGCACCAATAAACCAGGAGCCAGATATTGGTGTTCTCCCTTCCCCGTGCCAGGTGGGCGCTGGGCTGACCCTCCCCACAGCTCATCAGGCACACGGCCCATCTTGCAAGTGAGGAAAAGGAGGCCAGGGCAGCGAGGAAACTTGCCAGCGGTCAGGGAGGGGGGCAGAGCAGAGCGCAGCCAAGGTTGGGGGGCCGCTGGGCTCCACCGTATGTTCCCGTCCCCTCTCCTTCCCCCGCCTCTGTGCCCACCCTCCGCCTCTGTACTGACATCTCTCTAGTTGCCCTGAAGCTCCTGCCCGTTGGTGTCTCGGTTTCCTGGGTCTGATGTCCCCTCCCAGCTCGTTAGGGATGGTGAACTTTCCCCCAGGTAAACTGGGTCCTTTTGTTCCATGCTCTGCAGCCCCTGGGCTGGCGGGGGTAGGGACAGATACACTAGAAAGAGCTCAGCCCACAGAAGAGGGCGGGCTCAGGGAAACCCACGAGGGGGTGGAGCTGCCCGGGCTGGGGGAGGGGCTGGTCTTGAGACCCAGCGGTGGTTCTAGGAGAGACCTCCTGAGAGAGAGGGGGACGCAGCCACACCCACCCACAGCCTAGCAAGGCGGGGCCCAGAGCACTGACTGCCTCAGTCCAGTTCACCCGCTCAGTCGTGTCTGACTCTTTGTGACCCCACGGACTGCAGCACGCCAGGCTTCCCTGTCCATCACCAACTGCCGGAGCTTACTCAAACTCATGTCCATCAAGTTGGTGATGCCATCCAACCATCTCATCCTCTGTTGCCCCTTTCTCCTTCCACCTTCAATCTTTCCTAGCATCAGGGTCTTTTCCGATGAGTCAGTTCTTTGAATCAGGTGACCAAAGTATTGGAGCTTCAGCTTCAGCATCAATCTTTCCAATGAATATTCAGGACTGATCTTTAGGGTGGACTGGTTGGATCTCCTTGCAGTCCAAGGGACTCTCAGGAGTCTTCTCCAACACCACAGTTCAAAAGCATCAATTCTTCGGCGCTCAGCTTTCTTTATGGTCCAACTCTCACATCCATACATGACCACTGGAAAAACCATGGCCTTGACTAGACGGACCTTTGTTGGCAAAGTAATGTCTCTGCTTTTTAATACGCTGTCTAGGTTGATCATAACTTTCCTTCCAAGGAGCAAGCGTTTTTTAATTTCACCGCTGGAGTCACTGACTGCCTGGCCCCGCCCTTTGAGCTCCTGCCAGTGCCTCCCCTTGGCTAAACACATCCGCCTGCGGAGGCCCAGCCCACATTCTCTCCCGGAGCGCAGGGCCAGATGGAGATGGTGGAGGCTGCCCTTGCATGCCTGAGAGCACCAGCTTCAAGGAAACAGCATTGATCCAATTATTTTACAGCGTTAATTACGTTCCGAAGTTAATCATGCATTTCATTCTAATGTGCTACAGCTTCTTAATCATGGCCTAATGAGCATTAAAAATTGAACACTCTGACTGGAAATTTAAGGATTTCAGCGCCCTATTCTATGCCCGATCGCTCCTCCTGAATTCTCCTCCTCCCACGGCATGCAACTTTCTTAAGTCTTCAAGTGTTCGGGTTTCAAGTGTTCCGGTGGTGGTGGTCACACTAATTTGATTCAGTATGTTTACTTGTTTCACCCAGTCTGTCCAACAGAAATGCAATGTGAGCCCCAAATGGGCGCCACACATGTAAGTTAAACTTGATTGGAAGCTGCATTAAAACTGAGTCACTCACTGTATCTAAAATTCCACCTCAAAGTTTGAACTCAGCAAGGGGTAGCTATTGTTCTAGATTGTTGAGAAGCAGACAGAGAATAAAAGAGGAAATGGGTAGGTTAGACCCACTGCTTGCATCTCCCAAACAGCGCGGATCCTCCAGGTCAAAACAATGATGTCGTGCCAGTGGTAAAGAACCTGCCTGCCAATGCAGGAGACGCAAGAAACGTTGGTTTGATCCTTGGGGCCAGAAGAGCCCCTGGAGAAAGAAATGGCAACCGACTCCAGTACTCTGGTCTGGAGAATCCCACAGACAGAGGAGCCTGGTGGACTACAGTGCATGGCGTTGCAAAGAGTCGGACATGACTGAGTGACTAAGCGTGCACACACAGTGGCCAATGCAAATGAGAAAAAGTCTGCTGTTTAAAAATGAGGGAGCCACTTCCCCGGTGATCTAGTGGTCAAGAATCCCCCTGCCAATCCTTGGTCCAGGAAGATTCCACGTGCTGCAGAGCAACTGCAAGTCCATGTGCCTTAACTACTGAAGCCCAAGTGGCCAAGCTGTGCTCCACAACAAGAAAAGCCACGACAATGAGAAGCCCATGCACCGCAACAAAGAGTAGCCCCTGCTCCAGGCAACTCCAGAAAGCCCAGGAGCCTCAAAGACCCAGTGCAGCCAAAAATAAAATAAATAAGTATAATTTAAAAATGATGGCATCGTTTGAGAGAGCTGGTTCTTGGCTGTGATAGACGGCCCATCTCCTGACAACTCTGGGGATGGGGGTGGGGGTGTTTGAGACGCTGGATCTGAGCGTTCCCATCTCAGAGAGACAAGCCCAGAGGATGTCACAGCAGAAGCCAGGAGAGAAAGTTGCAGGAAGTATGAGTCAGAGAGGAGCAGGGTGGACTCCCGTCTGCTCCTCAGGAAACCCGCTGCCTTCCTGAGCCACCCTCACTACATTGGAGCGTCAGGATATTGATTCTCTTTTTTAATCACTTGTGTACATTATGCCAGTTTTTTTTTCTTGTGTGCTCAGTCTTGTCCGACTCTTTGCGACCCCATGGACTGCAGCCTACCAGGCTCCTCTGTCCGTGAGAATTCCTAGGCAAAGAACACTGGAGTAGGTTGCCATTTCCTTCTCCAGCGGATCTTCCCAACCCAGGGATGTAACCATGTTTCTTGCATTGGTAGGCAGATTCTTTACCACTGAGATACCAAGGAAGCCATATGCCTGTTTAAAAATTAAAGGACAGTCACCCCTGGGGAGTGGAAATCAATCATCATGTACAAGGAGAAATCTGTTTCATATGATTTTAATGACAGAGGTAAAGAAATCATTTATCCTCTTGCTCTTCAAAATAAGAAAAGCAGGCATGCAACTTGGTCGGAAAAACATGACAACCGGTGAACCAAATTCTACAGCTCTATGTTATAAACAGGTAAAGAAGAGAAGCAAGACTATGGGGAATAAAGAGGGAAAATATAAAAATATGGAGAGAGAATCATGAAGACCATCTAATCCAGCACATTCCAGTTTGTCCAGCCTTCAGGTGCAAATAAAGATGCTGTTGTTTTTAATCCAAGTAGCAGAAATTCACATGAAACTGACTTAAGAAACATATATTTTCACATTAATTAATTAATTAAAGTTGCTTTATGAGGTTCTGTTAGTTTCTGCTGTATAGCAAAGTGCATCGGATTTGTGTATGTGTATTCATTTTCCTTGCAGTTTATTACAAGATGATGAATATGGTTCCGTGTGCTATACAGTAGGCCCTTGTTTATCTCTTTGGCATATAGAAGTCTGGGTTCCCTGATGGCTCAGTCTGCATGGTCACCAAAGGAGAAGATGGGGTATAAGTTAGGAAACGTACGCTTTTAAAGGTGTTTACTGGCAGTCTGAGGGCTAACTGGCTACAGGCGCAGGGGAGTAGAGGCTCAGCCCTGCTGAGGGCTGGGCTGGGCTTCCTTCTTCCTCTCCCAGGTCTTGGCCCCACCTTCCCAGGTGACCGCGTCATTGCCTGGCAGGAGGTGGCTGATAGTCACATGAGGCTCACAATGTCCTTGCCATACTGTCCAGACAAAGCGGGGCTGGCATTCTTTCCTGGGGTCCATCTCTGTGCCCTGGAAGACTCTGCCCCTGTTTGCACCCCTTTTTGCCCTATTGGCTGATGGCTGGAGCAGCAGGGGAGCCAGGGGTCTTCAGATGGGCTCCTGTGGCCAGATTCCCATCTCCAGGCTGCAGCTCTATGTTCATGGAAAGATGCGGTTGCACTAAGGGAGGGGGAGGGGCTGCCACCAAAGGAGAGGGATGGAGTGGGCGTGGCTTCTCCCCCGCCCACAACTCTGAGGCCCCGCCCCCAACCCCTTAGGGTCCCCAGAGTTCAGTTGGAAAACCATCCTACAACCCTTCTTCCTAACCCTTTCCCCAACATGTTTTGCAATCAAGAGACTCAGACCAAAGAGGAGGATCAAAATACAGCCAATCATTATTTGTGGATTTGCCTACTTATGAACGTTTATTTGAAACCCCCAAATCAATACTCGGGGTGCTTTTGAGATTATTGGCAGACTTCCTCAGAGCCTTGAAAGATGGGTCACCCAACCACCTCCTTCCCAGCGGCTCTGCCTCCTTGTCTCCCCACTCACACTGGAGACAAGGGGCCTGTTCAGTCACTTTAGTGCCATACTGTTGCCATTTGGGTGCTTTTTCTTGGTGATTCTGCTGTTTAAAGGAAAACGTAGGGCTGAAGTGCTATCTGGTGTCCTCAGCTCAAGACGGCTGAGATGTACCACGTGGAGAAAATACGAGTGTTAGGTAAAAGCTTTGTTCTGGCCTGAGTTATAGAGCTGTTGGCCGTGAGTTTAATGTTAATGAATCGACGATGTACTAAAGAAGATGTCTTTCACGCACATAAAACAAGGTCGATCAGAGGAGTGTGGGAAGCTAACCTTGTATTTTCCCTACAAGCGGTAGTTCAGCACCACTGGTTGGGTGTCGGGGGTGATGTTACAGACCATCCCATCCCTCTATGGGGCAGGAGGACCACTGAGGAAGCTGGTCCACTACTCCGCCACTCCTCCATAGGCAACAAGGGGGCAGAGATGCAGTGGGGAGACAGTCAGGGAAACGGTGATGGGGAGATACATGAGAAGGGCCAAAGGGAACGAAATTGAGCCAGGAGAGGGGTGAACATCTGTAGGTTTAAGGCTCTCCACGGCTGCCCTGGGCATGTCTCAATGGACAGTGGTGCAATGGCTTTGAACCTAAGCGTAGGGTTCATGTACGGGATGAGATTTTCATCAGCCTCAGATACTGTAGCTGAGCTTTGTCTAAAAGTGTAAAAACCCAGCCACACCTTCAACTGAGCTTTATGAAAAACCCCCATACTACACAGATGCTCTTAGCAGGTGAAACCTCTGGTGGGAAATAAGAGGTGGCTTAAGAAATAATGGAGGTGAGAAACAGCAAATGTAAAATGCAACGTTTAACTCAATACGTACCTGGTTGCTGCCTTTTCAAAAAAACTTAGTCTGTTTAACACTAAGGGCAAGAAATTTTTCTGCGTGATTTTGAGGTTTGCATTAATACTTATCTTCCAGGGAGAGGGGGGTCAGTAAACTGAGCCAAGCAGGAGTATCACAGAAGCTGTGTTTGTTACAAGGTTTGGTGTGAAAAACTGCTCTTAGTAACTTCCTGTCGTAAATTACACGTGTCACAGGAGGGTGAATTTACTCATCAGGCTGTGGCATGATTAAATCATCTACTTCACCTTCTCTGATTCTGTCATGTTTAACCCACCAATGCATCAAATCTCACAGGAAAATCTCCTCCTTGTGAAAGTTATTTTGATGAGTAAATAAGTGAGTGATACCAACAGATTAATACCCAAATATAATTTACACTTTCAAGGCACTTTTCTTTCACACATATTTCATCTGATTCTCTGCTCTTTGAAACTCTGATTCCAAAGTTTGGATTTCAGTATCTTAGAAAGTGTCCTTTTTTGACCCCAAGAAAATTGGGTGCTTTTATTTTTAAACTTCACAATGTATTTTTTAGAGATAAAATTTCACTCATTTCACTTTCTCAAGGAGTTCTGAAAGATCTGAAAATGTGTGGATGAAAAATTAAGAATTTTGAGAGGTATCATACAACCTTAGCATTCTCTGGTAACTGGATGTGTTTGCAATTCCCTTTTGTGTACAGACTCTGGTTGTTGTTGGGTTTGTCCTTGGTGATTTCACACCTTCCTCCATGGAAGATGCCTTTGGATTTTATCTGGAAATAGCCTCTGTTGCTGTTGCTTTTCAGTTGCTCAGTCGTAGCTGACTCTTTGCGACTCCATGGACTGCAACACACCAAGCTTCCCTGTCCTTCACTATCTTCCGGAGTTTGCTCAGGTTAATGCCCACTGAGTCAGTGATACTGTCTCATGCTCTGCCACCCTCGTCTCCTTTTGTCTTTAATCTTTTCCAGCAACAGGATCAATCCTAGAGGAAATCAACCCTGAATATGCATTGGAAGGACTGGTGCTGAAGCTGAAGCTCCAATACTTTGGCCACCTGACGCGAAGAGCCAACTCATTGGAAAAGACCCTGGTGCTGGGGAATAGTCTCCATGTAGATCCATTTATCAGCCCCCTCTTCCAAAGCAAATCTGGGTGTTCTCTTACATTGACCTTCGAATGACAAGCACTTGGGAAAATGCTGTGTTGCTGATTTAAGTGTTAGGGGCAGGGTTACAGAATAGCCTCCAGCATCACGCATAGTCCCTGCACCACCTGTGAGCATGGAGGGTGCATCCTTGCCAGGATTGTCTGCTGATGACTTGGGGGAAGGTTTTTCCCTTTATTTACTTTCTTCTGCCTTGTCACTAACCACTGCGCCTTCTTCAGGTCTCTGTCTACTCCTCTTGCGGCTTCTACTTGAGCTTCTCTCTGTGCCGCATATGGAACCCTGAGGGGGTGGGCCCGCCTCTCTCACTGGCAGCTGCCCCCCGCCACCAGCAGGCCCAGCTCTCCCAAGGCCACTGTGGCCCTGCCTTGTTTCTGAGCATCACCCTCTCACTTCTCAGCCACATGCCTTGCTCATGTGGCCCAATCCCTGCGGTGGCCCAATCACTTCTCAGAACATTCCAGAACACTCTGAACTCTGGCCTTAGCCCTCCTAAGTGATCGTTCGATTCTTCAGGTCTTTGCCCCAAAGAGTGAGGACAGTGTGAAATGCGGGCAAGGTCCACCTGGTGACCTCGGTGATGCATGGAGAGGGGGTGGCTGGCTGCCAGTCAGCGAGGCTTCCTGGTTTACGAGACCCAAGTAGCCTGTCTGGGCTGTGTGTAGCTCTCATCCGTCATCAAGGTGTCCTGAACAGGTTGTCATAGCAACGGCACAAGGACAAGGGGAGACGGGTAGGACATCCTGAGGTCTAGATTGAAGCTGGGGTTCTGCTACTTCCGCCTATTCTGTTGGCCAAGAGAAGTCACGGGCCCAAGACCAGTGTCAGAAGGCAGGCTAGTGACCCCGCTCTTGGAAAGGCGGGCATCCCGCAAAGGTGCCTGCAAAAGGCAGGGTGGGTGAAGGACTGGGACCACGGATGCCTTCAGTTTACCAGACGTGCTGCCTTTCAAAGTCAACTCAGACTCAAAAGTGAAGCTGTGGTAAAGAACCTGCCTGCCAGTACAGGAGATGCCAAGAGACATAGGTTTGATCCCAGTCGGGAAGATCCCCTGGAGGAGGAAATGGCAACCCACTCCAGTATTCTTGCCTGGAAAATCTCATGGACAGAAGAGCCTGGTGGGCTGCAGTTCATAGGGTTGCAAAGAGTCTGACATGACTCAGCAACTGAGCGCGCGCGCACACACACACAGATTCGAAGGCTGATTTTAGTCCATGGGAAAATAGTTGGGGCTTTATTTTTACGTTGAAAAGAGGGCAGTGACTTTGATGTCCAGCTGTTGAGTTCTAGTCTGGAGTTTCCCAGTTCCTGGCTGGGTCACCTCATGTACATCACAGACTTTCAGGATCTAGGTCCACATGTGTGAAACGGAGTGACTAACTCCTCGTGGGTTCCGAAGCACAGGAAAAGATGCTCAACAGTGGCTGCGGGTGTGAGGGAACCTCTCCATGCATGAAACTCCCGCTAGTCCAGGCAGGAAGAGCGAGTAGGACCCAAAATAGACTCAGAACATAAACAGGAAAAATACAGCTTGCCATCGAGTGCCACGTAATCCCTAGACATAAATAAGTGACTTTCATGGCGTCTCTGGTTCTTCATTTCTCCTCCTTAATGTCTGGGTTGTCCTGGGTTCTTTCCCAGGGCAAGACCTTCTCTTAGATCAAAGAATCTGTCCACTTTCCTGGAAGAAGCAGAAAACACTTGATTCTATGGGTTACAGAGGCCGGACCCATGGCCTCATGAATTACTTCATCACTTCTGCGCATCTCCCAGCTGAGCTGGCTCCTTGGACAGGAAGTAAGGCTTACACGGTGGTGGGAAGGGGGCTTTGAAACTGGAGGGAAGAGGGACAGTGTGTAGCCCTCAGAAGAGCTGGGTGTGATGCTGGCAGCTTCAGGCAAAGGTGGGTCTTCCATGAGAGCCACACGGCTGCCCAACAGACTGCATCAAGATGCTGCTGGCTTGGCGCTCAGGGGAGGACCCATGCTTCGTGATGGGCATGATGTGGGGAGATGTCCAGGTGAAAGGGGGCAGAACTCTGAGGTTAAACACCCTCAGAGCCTGTTCAGGGTGTGCACTTCTGAACAGACAAGACAGTCCAGAGTGCTGAAGCTGAAGCTCCAATACTTTGGCCACCTGATGTGAAGAACCGACTCGTTGGAAAAGACCCTGTTGCTGGGATAGATTGAGGGCAAGAGGAGAAGGGGGCAACAGAGGATGAGATGGTTGGATGGCATCATTGACACAATGGATATGAATTTGAGCAGACTCCAGGAGGTAGTGAAGGACAGGAAGGCTGGCATGCTGCAGTCTATGGGGTTGCAAAGAGTTGGACACAACTTAGTGATGATCAACAAAGTGCACACAAACTCTGAGCCACAGACACGGGAAAGTGAAGAAAATTTTAAGGGAGTGGAGTCCTGGAAGTGCATCCTGGGGATGGACCAGGGGCCTTCTTTTACCAAGGCCTTGGAACCCCACTCATGGAAGGAGCAGCCAGCCCAGGACAGGCAGGGCCCCGCAGCCCTGGAAGTGGGCGAGATGGGGTGTCAGGCGCTGATGGGCTACCCAGGGCCCAGAAGGAGAGGGCCTTCAGGCGGGTGGAGCACAGGCTCTACAGGGTCCACTCCAGGGTCAGTGTCAGAGAGCCTGGACCAGACAACACACAACCCAGATGCATCTCATAAAAATTTTAGTATGGAATTTTTTGAAGCAATACACTAAAAAATTTGTGGCTCAGCGGTAAAGAATCTTCCTGCAATGCAACAGACATGGGTTCTATCCTTGGATTGGGAGATCCCCTGGAGCAGGAATTGGTAATCCATTCCAGTATTCTTCCCCGGGAAATTCCATGGACAGAGGAGCCTGGCGGGCTACAGCCCGTGGGGTTGCAGAGAGTTGGACATGACTTAAGAGACTCAACAACAACACCAAACCCACTGAAAAATTATGAATTTCACTTCACCTTATGCACATAATTTGATGTAAATCCCTTCTTTCAATAAGTCTTTTGTGAAAATTAGTCTTGAATGAAGCAAAGCCTTCCAAAATCCACCTTTTGCCTAAAATGAGACTTCCACGTGTTCTTCAAGTTTAGAGTCTGGGAAGCTGAAGCTGACTCAGGTCTTTGGGGCAGGATTGGAGTCCTTCAGGGTGGCACTCAAGAAAGGCCCCCAAACTTAGACTCAGCTGCCTTCCGGCCAGGTGTATTTTTTGGGGGGAACTGGATTGTGGCTTTTTGCAATTTCATACAGTTAAATCCTTAATTGTCTTCACTTTCTAATCACATTCTTTATAAACTGCCCACTGCATGTACAGCAATGATTAGAAACAATTACTTTCATGACCAGCAAGATACATAGCCTTAAGAACTTGTTCACAGCCTCCAGCCAGGATCTGGGTACCTCACACGGGCTTTTCAACGCTTTACTGGTACCCACTGAATGTTGAATGAATGAATGAATGAGTGAGTGAACACATTACCTTATGTGAGCCTGGCAACATCCCTGGGAGGTCCTTCGGTGCTGAGCCTTCCTTATGGTTCAACTCTCACATCCTTACATGACCACTGGAAAAACCATAGCTTTGACTATACAGACCTTTGTTGGCAAAGTGATGTCTCTGCTTTTTAATATGCTGTCTAGGTTTGCCATAGCTTTTCTTCCAAGGAGCAAGCATCTTTTAATTTCATGGCTGCAGTCAAGAGAATACTCTTGAGAGTCCCTTGGACTGCAAGGAGATAAAAGCAGTCAATCCTAAATGAAATCAATCCTGAATGTCCACTGGAAGGACTGATGCTGGAGTTCCAATACTTTGGCCAAATGATGCAAAGAGCCAACTCATTGGAAAAGACATTCTTCTGGGAAAGGTTGAGGGCAGGAGGAGAAGAGGGTGACAGAGGCTGAGATGGTTGGATGGCAACACTGAGTCAATGGACATGAGTTTGAGCAAGCTCCGGGAGATGGTGAAGGACAGGAAAGTCTGGTGTGCTGCAGCCCATAGGGTCACAAAGAGTTGGACATGACTTAGCGACTGAACAACAGCAAGAACAACACATTTACGTGTACATATTGTACTTCTCAAGGTTCTCCAGAGAAACAGAACCGACAGGTTGTGTGACTCTCTGTGTGTAAATGCCTCCCATGATAATGGAGGTCGAGAAGTCCCTGCATCTGCGGTTGGCAACCTGAGGACCCAGGACACCCAGTGCTGTAGATCTCATCCAAGCCTGAAGGCCCCGGAACCTGGAGAGTTGACGCCGTATGTTCCAGTCTGAAAGCAGCAAGGAACGAGCGTCCGCGCTCAGGACAATCAAGCAGGAGGAGTTTCCTGGTGTGTCAGCCTTCCTGTTCCATTCAGGCCATCAGTGGACTGAATGAGGCTCACCCACATTGGGGAGGGCCGTCTGCTTTTTACTCAGTCTACAGGTTCAAAATATTAGTTTCATCCAGAAACACCTTCACAGACATATCCTGTATCATGTTTGACTAAATGGGTACTCTGTGGTCCGATCAAGTTGACACATAAAATCAACCACCACATGTGTTTTCAGCCTTGCCACAGGCAGGATCTTAGTTCCCCAAACAGAGACTTAACCCACGCCCCTGCACTGGGAACACAGAGTCTTAACCACTGGACCAGCAGAAAGTCCCTATCACACATGTATTTTATACATGCATACACTGCCTACATTTACTTTCTCTTCCAACTTAATTTCTTTGACCAGGGATGGTGTAGTTGCCTTTAGTTTAGTAGTTGTGCTAAATCACTTCAGTCGTGTTCAACTCTTTGTGACTCTATGGACTGTAGCCCACCAGGCTCCCCTGTCCATGGAATTCTCCAGGCAAGAATACTGGAGTGGGTTGCCATGCCCTCCTGCAGGGGATCTTCCCAACCCAGGGATCGAACCCACGTCTCTTATGTCTCCTGCATTGGCAGGTGGGTTCTTTACCACTAGCACCTTTTGGAAAGCCCATAGTTTCGTTAGTACTAAGGAAGATGTTTCAGGAAACAAATAACAAAATGTTCACCTGTTTTCAGTTTGCACAACATTTACTCCATGATTTATCTTTTCACTGAAAGGATGCCAAGATCAAAGGTTTTCTAGGAGTTGGAAGGCTTGAAATGGTATGCTGTAAGCTTTCTGCCATAGAACAAATGAATGAGCAGGTGAGCTGATGTCAGTTTGGCCCAGGGTGTCAGCATCTAAATGAGTTTTGTGGGCCTGTTTTTCTGATGTTTCACGACCACTCATGGAAAGCCCTGTGGTCCTATTGATGACTCATCCTTTCCATTCTCCCTGAGATACCTCTGCCTCCCCTGAGAGCACATGGTGGTGCTCTGTGTATGACCCTTAGGACGGGCTGCATGACTCAGACATCAGCCAAACGGATCTTTGTTTCAACCTGGATGGTGCCCATAGGCCTTCCTTACACAGGGAGGTAGTACTTGGCCATCCCCCTGTTTGTGTGCAGGCAACATCCAGTGAGAGTGAATGATGCAATAGCTGTCTTAGATTTTTTGGTTCTAGCTCAAAGATGGGTAGGTAGGTGGGATAGAACAAAGATGAAAAAAAATATATAAATAAAAAGGGGAAATCTGAATAATCAAGGGAGGTTCCGAATGGGGATAGATTTATGCCCTGAGCACAGACAGCTTGTGATGATTCATTCCAGTGCTGGTTTCCCACCATGGACAAACGCCACGTTTCACTCCATGAGTCTCTCTTCTGCCTAGCTACCTTCTGGCCACTTTCTCTGAATCTCGGTCTGATCTTGAGAAATAGGGACTCTGACTCAGTCTAAACTCGAACTGGCCTTCTTAGGTTACATGTGTTCAATCCGATCCAGCCAACTCTGGCCTGGGGGGGTTGTCACATGGCACCAAGATGGCCCCCCGGCTTCTATCATAATGGGATGAGGACAGGACCAGTTCCAATAGAAGGGTCATGGGCAGGGCTGGCATGCCAACACAGCCTGTGTGTGCTGGATCGCTTAATTCAGGTGTGCCGGGGCAAACTCATATCAGGTCATGAGAACTAATTGAAATTTCCAGGAATTATGTAAGCCAGTTGTTAAACACAGCCATGATTAAAAATTTAATTGCACAAAATTTTCAGTAAAACAAAAAATGCTAATTACTTTACTACATTTTGCTATTATCTATGCCTCAACTGAAGTTCCAATACTTTGGTCACCTGATGGGAAGAGTCGACTCATTGGAAAAGACCCTGATGCTGGGAAAGATTGAAGGCAGGAGGAGAAGGGGACGACAGAGGATGAGATGGTTGGATGGCATCACCGATTCCATGGACATGAGTTTGAATAAGCTCCAGGAGATGGTGAAGGACAGGAAAGCCTGGGATGCTGCAGCCCGTTGGGTTGCAAAGAGTTAGACTTGACTAAAGGACTGAACACACATTTCTATAGCCACCATGAATAGCCCAAGAACACTGAGGAAATTTCTTCCACTATTTAATGAAAATACTATCTGATTCAGCAAAAGTGACTCACACTACTGACAAAAAAATTTCAACACACAACTTCATTGTTTTATTTTTGTCTTTTTAAATTAACTTTTAATTTTGTATATAATTTTTTGAGGTTATGGTCCATTCACAGTTATTACAAAACATTGGCTACATTCCCCGTGTTGTACAATACATCCGTGAGGCCCTCTTACACCCAATAGTTTGTGCCTCTTAATTCTCCACCCCTATGTTACTCCCTCCACCCTGTGGCAACCACTAGTTTGCTCTCTACCTCTGTGAATATGCTTCTTTTTTGTTATATTCACTAGTTCGTTGTATTTTGTATATTGCATAAGTAAATGGTATCATTTAGCATCCAAGTTTACCCATGTTGTTGCAAATGACAAAATTTTGTTCTTTTTATGGCTAAGTAGTATTCCATTGTGTGTTGTGTGTATAAGTATATATGCACACAATGGAATACTACATCAAGGAAAATCTCAAATAATGTTTGTCTTACAACTACATTCGTTTGTCACCTGCAACCATAGGTTGGCTGTGGATACAAGAGTTCACCAAAAATCAAGCAAGTATTTTGTCAGAATCAATTGGCCATACAGAATTGACCACAAAGATATTGTATATTTTAAAATTTGTAATTGTGTTACACATTCTTTATATCAGTAACCACACACACATGTATGTAAAGATGCGTATTCTCTTTTGGGGGTGACAACAGTCAGATCAGATTAGGGCTGACCCTAATGATCTTATTTTTATCATAATTACCTCCTAAAAGACCCTGTCTCTACAAACAGAATTTGAGGAACCGAGGATTAGGACTTCAACATATAGGTTCTAGGGAGATAGAATTCAACCCATAGTAACGTGAATTCCTGAAAAATTTATATTTTTGTTTTGGGTGCGTTTTTTTCAGTGAAGTTGGACATTGGTTCATGTTTTTATAGTCCTATATTTTATTGCATTTTCTCTCCCATGAAATGTGTTTCTATCTTTATTCCCAGCTACTCTTGAGCCGTTGATCTTTTTCAGATTGATTTGTTGGAGCTATTTTAAACATATATTCTGTATCCTGCCCCATTGCCTGCATGTGGATTGCAAATACCTTCCTGCAGTCTGTTCCAAATGTCATACAGGTATAGCTAAATGAGTTTTCCCCATCTTTATTGAGGTATAATTATTAAGGAGAAATACAAATAGTATAGGATTAAAGTGTGTGACTTGATGTTTTCATATTTGTATACATGATGAAATGATCACCACAGTCCAGCTGATTAACAAATCCACCACCTCACATATAGTTACAAATTTTGTGTGTGTGTGGGGGGAGAACACTTATTATCTATTAGTAAATTTCAAGGATACAACCCCTTACTGTTAACTGTAGTCACCATGGTCTCTGGAGCTTAGATATCTTGCATAACTAAAACTTTGTACCCCTTGACAAACATCTCCCCGCTTCCCCAACCCCTAAGCAGACACCATTCTACTCTCTGCCGCTATAAGTTTGACTACTTTTATTTATTTGTTTTTCCCTGTGCTAGGTCTTCATTGATGTGCACACTTTCTCCAGTTGCAGCAAGCAGGGGCTACTCTTCATGGTGATGCATGGGCTTCTCGCTGCGGTGGCTTCTCTTGGTGCAGAGCACAGGCTCTAGGATATGGGCTTCAGTAGTTGCAGCACTCAGACTCAGTAGTTGTGGCACGTGGGCTTAGTTGCTCCGTGTCATGTGGAACCTTCCCAGACCGGGGATCAAACCTGTGTCCCTTGCATTGACAGGCTGATTGTTATCTACTGTGCCATCAGGGAAATCCGAGTTTGACTATTATTATTAGATTTTTGCATAAAAGCGAGATCATGTCAATGAATTTTTATGAAGTAACTACCATCACATGATAAGCACCATGTCAGGAAGCAGAGGGTTTCCTGGTCCCAGGGCCCCCTTTATGGGTCCCCTGAATTGCTATTCTCTTCTTTTCCCCCAAAGATAAATGCTATCCTGATTTACAATACGAATTGATTAGTGTGGCTATTTTTGCATTTCATATAAATGAAATTACATGCTATGCCTTTTTTTGTGTCTGACTTCTTTTAATCAATAAGATGTATCTGAGAATCATTTGTCTTGATGCGTATAGGTTAATTTGTTTTCATTGTTGTATGCTAGCTCATTGTATTGTTATACCAGAATTTATTTATCTATTTTGGTTTTGGTGGACATTTGGCTTGTTACCAGTCTGTGACAATTACAAATAATGCTCCTGTGGAGCTTTTTGAATAGATACATGTGTATACGTTTTGTTGAGTATAAATCTAGAAGCAAAATTGCTACATATGTTTACTATTGTTAATATAGCACATAGGTTTTCAAAGTGGTGGTAGAATTGACACTTGTTGCCAGCACTTTACATCTTGCTATGTCTAGTTTGGAGTTGGGAAGATTCCCTGGAGGAAGGCATGGCAACCCACTCCAGTATTCGTGCCTGGAGAATCCCATGAGGGAGCAGCCTGGTGGGCTGCTGTCCCTGGGGTCACAGAGTCGAACACAACTGAAGCGACTCAGCAAGCATGTCTAGTTTAGTCAGTGTCTTTAATTTTACTCATTCTGGTTGGTGTCCACTGATACGTCATTGCTGTTTTAATCATACTTCCCTGATGACTAACGGGGATAAAAACCTATTTGTGTGTATTCATCACTTGGATAGTTTCTTTTGTGAAGTGCTTGTTGAAAGTCTTGCTATTTCTTATTAATTTGTGAGAATATTATGCATTTTCTGGATATAAGCTCTTTGTCATTTATACATGTGTTGCCAATATTTTATCTCACCCTATGATTTGCCTTTTAAATTTTGTGATGATGTCATTGAGCAGAAGTTCCTAATTATAACACAGTATGTCAATAATTTATCAGTCTTTTCCTTTATTATTGTTGCTTTTTTGGGTTCTGTTTAATAAATTTTGCAATCTCAAGTCATGAAGATAAACTGTGCTTTCTTCTAGAAGTTTTCTTGCTTATCTTTCACATTTAGAATTATGCTCCTTGAGACTGAAATGATGGGGTAGGAATGGGGGAGATTCATTATGCTCCGAATGGATATGTAGCTGACCCAGCACAACTGAGAGAAAAGACCACCATGTTTCTATTGCTCCGCAGTGCCATCTTTGCCGTACATCAAGTATCAAATCTTCTCACGTGTGAGTCTGCTTTTGGACTCTACTTGGTTCCATTGTTCCATCTATATTTGTCTGATTTTTGGCCCAATACCAGTTAGCAGAGTTTATCCTTCAACTTTGTCCTTAATTTTCAGCATGTTTTGCCTTTTCTTGGCCTTTTCTATTAACATATGTATTTAAGAATGTACTTGTCATGGACATGTACACACTGCTATGTTTAAAATAGATAACCAGCAAGGTATCTATTGTAGAGTACAGGCAACAATACTCAGTGTTATGTGGCAGCCTGGATGGGAGGGGAGTTTCGGGAAGAATGGATGCATGTGTATGCATGGCTGAGTCCCTTCCTTGTTCACCTGAGACTATCACAACATAGTTAACCAGCTATACCCCAGTGCAAAATAAAATGTTTAACTAATGAAAAGAATATACATGTTAATTTACACACACACATTGCCCCCCCCCACACACACACACATCCCTTGTTAGATTTTGCAGTGGGTAAAATGGTATTGAATGTATAGAACAACTTGAAATAAACCAACATCACTGTAATATGGAGACGTTCAATACACAAGCATGGTATATCTCTTCATTTATTTAGTTTTTATTAAATTTTTTTCATTAATATTTAGTAGCTTTCCTGATAAAGACCTTGCATATCTTTGATAAGATCCATTCCTAGGTATTTGATAATTTTTGATATTACTAAAATCTTCTAAAATTTAATTTTCTAGTTGACTTGCTGATATGAAGAAACAAAATTGGTTTTTAAATACTGACCTTTTTTTCCAGTGACTTTGATGAATTTGCTTATTAGTTCTAATATTTAATCTAGCCTTCCTTATGGACATCATGTTGTCAGCAAATAATTGCAATTTTATATCTTCCTTTCCAATCCTCATGTCATTTCGTTACCTTGATTTGATGCACTGTTAGAACCTCCACTGATATTTGGAAGAGATGTGAGTAGGCATTTTTGTCTTGTTTCTTGTCCAGAGGAAACAATTCAACAACTCACATTTAACCACCAAGTTTAAACAGATTTTTTGCATTTCTTTTATTTTTTTTCTTAATTTATCACATTAAGGAGAGTCATTTTACTGTCAGGTTGATGCTAACTTTTAACATGAATGAATCTGGAATTTTGTCAAATGTTTCTGCAGCATCTAGTGCATTTATCAAATGATTATTCATTTGTATTCTGTGTATGCGATGTAGAAAAATGCTACCGAAGGTTGATCTTGTAACTGAAAGCTTGGAGAATAATCTTTCCTAGCTCTAATACTTTGAGGAATCCATTTAGTTTTTCTGGGTATATAATTTTTTAATCTGTAAATGATAATTTTAAAAATTGCTTTCTCCTTAATTCTTATCTTTATCTTTTGTCCTTTGCTATTGGAACCTCTGCCAGTATCTTCAACAGTACCTGTAATAATGGACATTCTTGTCTTGTTACCAGTCTTGAAAGGAGTGTGTCTAAAGTTTCTCCATCAGGATTATAATACTGACTGCAAGTTATCAAGTTATGAAAATTCATTTTTTTCTTCCAGTTTGCTAATAACTTTGATTTATAAATTGGTATTGAGCATTACTAAATATTTTTTCTCTATCAGTTGAGATGTCCCATGCTTTTTTCTTCCTTATTACTGTTATAACAATAACAGAATGTTATTCAGATATGTTACTATCTGAAGCTAAGACTGCAAATATATTTCACTACTGAGTATGGCAGTCTCTTTCTTCAATAATTGGGCTCCCCTGGTGGCTCAGGTGGTAAATAATCCACCTGCAATGCGAGAGACCTGGGTTCGATCCCTGGGTTGGGAAGATCCCCTGAAGAAAGGAACGGCTACCCACTTGAGTATTTTGGCCTGGAGAATTCCAGGGACAGAGGAGCCTGATAGGCTACAGTCCATGGGGTCTCAAAGAGGCAGACACAACTGAGTGACTTTCACTTTCTTTTCACTTCCTTCAGTAATGAATCCAAGAGGGCAATGTAGAAGGACGTGCGCACATCTTCTGTGAGAACTCCAATACTGCAACTCGCTACCGAGCAACCATTGGCAGGAGAATGTTGGATCCCACCAAAAAAAGATACCTCATATCCAAGGGCAAAGGAGAAGCCCCAATAAGATGGTAGGAGGGGCGAAATTGCATTTAGAATCAAACCCCATGCCCGCTGGAGATGCTTGGAGGACTCAAACAAAACCTTGTGTGCACCAGGACCCAGACACCCCACAGAGACTGAGCCAGACCTGCCTTGGAGTGTTTGAGTGTCTCCTGTGGGGGCATGGGTCAGCAGTGACCTGCCGGGAGGACAGGGGCTCTGGCTGCAGAGCCCTGGGTCACCCAGCATGTGTCATAAGCCCTCTTGGAGGAGGTCGCCATTAGCCCCACTGTAGAGCCACCCAAAAACTGCAGAACAATTATACCAAAGAAATTCTCATACTGTTAAGAAAGTTCTAGGACCCACAACAGATTTCCTAACCTGGGGATCCGGCAAAGGGACTGAGAACCCCCAGGGAATTTGACTTTGGAGGCCGGTGGGGTTTGATTACAGAACTTCCACAGGACTGGAGGAACAGAGTCTTGGAGGGCGCAAACAAAACCCTGTGCACACCAGGACCCAGGAGGAAGGAGCAGTGACCCCGCAAGAGACTGAGCCAGACTTGCCTGTGAGTGTCCAGGAGTCTCTGGCAGGACATGGGTTGACAGTGGCCTGCCGCAGGGTCAGGGACACTGAATTCAACAGTGTAGGCATAAGTCCTTTTGAAGGAGGTCGCCATTACCACCATTACCCCTACCATAGTTTGGCATCAGGCCAAACTAGAGGCATGGAACACAACCCTGCCCATCAACAGAAAATTGTATTAAAGATTTACTGAGCATGGCCCTATCCATCAGAACAAGACCCAGATTCCCCCACAGTCAGTCTCTTCCATAAGGAAGCTTCCACAAGTCTCTTCTCCATCACAGGGCAGACAGAATGAAAACCACAGTCACAGAAAACTAACCAAACTGATCACATGGATCACAGCCTTGATTAACTCAATGAAACTATGAGCCATGCCGTGTAGGCCATCCAAGACAGATGGGTCAGGGTGGAGAGTTCTGACAAAACATGGTCCATTGGAGAAGGGAATGGCAAACCACTTAAGTGTTCTTGCCTTGAGAACTCCATAAATCAAAATCACTGCAGATGGTGACTGAAGTCATGAAGTTAAAAGACACTTGCTTCTTGGAAGAAAAGCTATGACCAACCTAGACAGCCTGTTAAAAAGCAGAGACATTACTTTGCCAACAAAGGTCCATCTAGTCAAAGCTAGAGAACTGAGTGACTGAAGAGTTGCAAAGAGAACTGAGTGACTGAACTGAACCTCTTCAGTAAAGGCATAGATGTGTGATTTGATTCAGTTCAGTTCAGTTCAATTGCTCAGTCGTGTCCAACTCTTTGCAACCCCATTTACTGCAGCATGACAGGCCTCCCTGTCCATCTCCAACTCCCGGAGCTTACCCAAACTCATGTCCATTGAGTCGGTGATGCCATCCAACCATCTCATCCTCTGTCGTCCCCTTCTCCTGTCCTCAATCTTTCCCAGCATCAGGGTCTTTTCAAATGAGTCAACTCTTCGCATGAGGTGGCCAAAGGATTGAAGTGTCAGCTTCAACATCAGTCCTTCCAATGAACATTCAGGACTGATTTCCTTTAGGATGGACTGGTTGGATCTTCTTGCAGTCCAAGGGACTCTCAAGAGTTTTCTCCAACACCACAGTTCAAAAGCATTAATTCTTCAGGACTCAGTTTTCTTTATAGTCCAGCTCTCACATCCATACATGACCAATGGAAAAACCATTGCCTTGACTAGACAGACCTTTGTTGGCAAAGTAATGTCTCTGCTTTTTACTATGCTGTCTAGGTTGGTCATAACTTTTCTCCCAAGAAGTAAGTGTCTTTTAATTTCATGGCTGCAGTCACCATCTGCAGTGATTTTGGAGCCCCTAAAATAAAGTCTGCCACTGTTTCCACTGTTTCCCCATCTATTTGCCATGAAGTGACGGGATGGGATAAGCCATGATCTTTGTTTTCTGAATGTTGAGCTTTAAGTCAACTTTTTCACTCTCCTCTTTCACTTTCATCAAGAGGCTCTTTAGTTCTTCTTCACTTTATGCCATAAGGGTGGAGTCATCTGCATATCTGAGGTTATTGATATTTCTCCTGGCAATCTTGATTCCAGCTTGTGCTTCATCCAGCCCAACGTTTCTCATGATGTACTCTGCATATAAGTTAAATAAGTATGGTGACAATATACAACCTTGATGTACTCCTTTTCCTATTTGGAACCAGTCCATTGTTCTATGTCCAGTTCTGACTGTTGCTTCCTGACCTGCACACAGATTTTTCAAGAGGCAGGTCAGGTGGCCTGGTATTCCCATCTCTTTCAGAATTTTCCTCAACTTATTGTGATTTGATTAAGTGACCCAAACTATTTTTATTTTATTTTTTCCATGGTTGCAGCATTAAGCTTGTGTTCAGAAGAGGGCTCTTTCAGATTATAGGGTTAGGGTATATTATAGGTTCCTGGAGTCAGCTTTTGTGTTAATTTTTAGTTTGTCTGAACCAGCTCTGTGAACGATTTCTCGTAACTGTCTTTGCATCTCCTTGGGCATTGGCCTCAGACCACAAATTGAGCTCATCGGGGTGGAAGATGCTGGCACTCTTCAGCCATGAGGACGGTCACGTGGCCTCCTGTCTTCACAGCAGCTAAGACCACAGCTGAGATGCTGGCTGGGATGGCTTGGCAGCCACCGGAAGCTATCCTAACAGAAGCCAGAAATAAGTCTGTGGCTTCTGAGATGTTTTAAATCTTCTACAAGACTAAATGCAATCTATTGCATAATAAGAAAAAGACACCCTTAAGCTCTCTGCTTAGTTTTTAGTAGAAAAAATGCCATTTCTTGTTGTCATTTGTCTTTCTTTTTTTTGTCTCTTCTCAAAGCCAGTGTGTCATTTTGGGGATGACATTATATTTAACTCTGCCCCCCCCAACTTTGAGTTACCTTTGTTGCCAAGTCTCATAAATACTGAGATGCACTATTAACATAAACTGAAGGCTGATGGGCCACCCCATTTGTCTCTCAGAAATGAGCGTGTTTTGTGACCGTGGGAATAGCCTGGTCTCTGGAGAGGTGTCTTTCACTTCCGGTGGTGGGGGATCAGTCTCTGTCTCAGTTATAAAAGAAAGGCTCTCCTCTCTCCCTAGTTCCCACGTTTGGCAGGAAGCCTTCCTCTGTCACATTTGTTCCTGCTGAGGTTTCTGTGGTTTTTTTCAAAGAGAGCAGAAACGTTCAGCCAGCCTGGTTTCCTCTTTCTGAAGGCCCACTATTATCTACTCAGGGACTGGCATTTTGTAAAATCTGCCTCTGAAAAGCGTCTGTGTTGTAAAACGTTTCCATACACATCTGGAAATAACCTGCTGTAATGTCCGCTGTCGGACCCTGGGAAGAGAGGCTGTTGGTTCTGTTGGTCTGATTTCTGTTCTGCGTCTCATCACCCATGGGCATGCAGACAGCCTCTGTGGTTGACTGAGCGAGTCCTGCCCAGGGCCGTGGGCCTGTTGAGAAGCCCCCCCTCTGTGGGACAAGAGTGGGGTGCTGGCTACATTCATTCCTCTAAGTCACTGCTAGTCTGGTCACACCCTTCCAGTTTTCAGGCCTTTGACTCCATCCATAACAGGAAATACGACTGGATGATTTCCAAGCCTGCCTGCAGCTCTAACTTTGCAATTTAATTTCTTCTCATCATTGTTGCTTTTATTTCTTGGACATACACCCAACTGTAGAGGAAGCATGCTCACATTACTGAGTCCGCATGACAAACAGGTACCTGATGTCATTTCCAAGGCTCTGGGAGATGGGGTCTGAGTCACAGCGGTGGGTCATGCACATATAAACCCTTCTCTCCAGAGGCCATTTTGATAAGGTCCCCAGAAAGCTCCATGAGCACGTTCTTCAGTTTGGCAGAATAACTTTTTGAGGTCCAGAGGGTGGTTTTTCCTCCCTTGGATCTCTTTAGTCACTTTGCCAATTCAGGCTAAAGGCGGCTGTGGATGTATCTACACCTGCCTCTGGGTCTGGGAGAGGTTCCTGACTCCTGTTTCCATAGCTTTGGTAGAGACGGAAGTTGAGGGTGGGTGTCGTGAAGGACATGGAATGACACTGTGTACCTTTAGGACTGTCCAGGGGTGATTCTAAGAGATGAGGGAGGGACCGAGGTCCCCAGGCTCTGCAGGCCAGAAAGGGGAGTTTGGCCTACATGTGGCTCAATTCAGAGGGAGGACGGGTAAGTGATGCTGAGCTTGAGGGTCCAGGGAAGACATAATGAGGGTGACGGATAGGACCTACACTTTGCTCTGTGCTGTGGTCTTCCAACCCCTACCCCTTGTGTGGCCCCTGTGCTATTACTTTTAGGAAATAAAAATGGTTTTTGTTATTTATTTATTTTTTATTGAAGTATAGTTGATTTAAAATATTGTGTTAGTTTCAGGTATACAGCAAAGTGAATCATATAGTTATACATATGACTATGTATGGTATAGTTATATGTATACAAATGTATGGTTACGGATGCATATGTATTGTTGTTGTTGTTTAGTGGCTAAGTGTTGTTTGACTCTTTTGCAACCTCATGGACTAGCTCTCCAGGCTCCTCTGTCCCTGGGATTTCCCAGGCAAGAATACTGGAGTGGGTTTCCATTTCCTTCTCCAGGGGATCTTCTCAACCCAGGGAATGAACTCATGTCTCCTATTTGGCGTGTGGATTATTCACCACTGAGCCACCAAGGAAACCCATACATGTGCGTGCATGCCTGATAAGTCACTTAGACGTGTCTGACTCTTTGTGACCCACCAGGCTCCTCTGTTCACAGGATTCTCCAGGCAAAAATATAGGAGTGGATTGTAATGCCCTCTTCCAGGGCATCTTTCCGACCTAGGGATTGAGCCAGCATCTCTTTCGTCTCCTCTGTTAGCAGGTGGATTCTTTACCACTAGCGCTACCTGGAAAGTCCATACTATACATATATATATTCTTTTTTAGATACTTTTCCCATACAGATTATGACAAAGTATTGAATACAGCTCCCTATGCTATACAGTAGGTTCTTGTTGTTTATCTGTTGCATATATGGAACTGTGTGTATGTTAATCTCAGTCTCCTAATTTACCTCTCCCCCACCTTTTCCCCTTTGGTAGCCATAAGTTTGTTTCTTATGTCTGTGAGTCTGGTTCTGTTTTGTAAATAAGTTCATTTGTATCTTTTTTTCTTTTTCTATATTCCACCTATGAGTGATATCATATGGTAATTGTCTTTCTCTGTCTGGCTTAATGTGATTTTTCTTGTACACCTAAAGGTGGGGCCTGCAATCTGTTTCTGCCACAGTAGTTTCCAGCATCCTGGGAAGTTTATCCCACGTTTAGTAAAGTCTGTGGAAAGTTCTGAGGTCAGTAGATGCAGAGACAGATAGGGGAGTGTGTGAGCCACAGGGCTTGCAGTGAAGCCTGGTGGACTGGGGGATCAGGGGACAGGAGGAGACACCCTGGTAGGTAGGGGAAGAGGGGAAGCCCAGTGCCCTTGCAGGAGGTGGGTTAGGACGGTAGAACCCAGAGGTGTCCTGATGCGGACACGAGCTGCTTTCAGAGGAGCTCCTGCAAGTTTCCTGCTGCCCAAGAGCCTGGAAGAAGCCCTCAGTGTGAGCAAGACCGGGAGGATGGAGAGACTGCTCTTGCGAGAAGTGGTCCATGGTCTCAGCTGCGGTTTATTTGAGGCTGGTGTATGGCTGAGCGTGGGGAGAGTGGACCCTGGAGCCAGCCTGTCTGTCCCCAGACAGCACCTCCATCTCACCAGGGGCTGGCCGCTTACCTTCCCTGGAGCTCAGTTTTCTCACTTCTGCAAAGCAATGGTGATTCATGGTCATGACAGTTAATTGTGTCGACCAGTCTGGGCCATGGTACTCAGGTGTTTGGTCAAACATTATCCTAGGTGTTTCTGTGGGGGTGAAGTTTGCATTTGGGTTGGTGGGTTTGGAATAAAGCAGATGACCTCCATCACACGGGTGGGCCGCACCTGATCAGTTGAAGACCTCAAAGCCTGATTTCTCCCAAGCAAAAGGGAGATTCTAGCAGACGGCTTTTGGGTTCGAACTGCAACTCTTTCCGGAGTCAGCCTGACAGAACTATCCCCTCAGAGTGTAGACTCTCTAAGCCTCCACAATCACGTGAGCCAATTGAAAGAAATCTCTTTGTGTATATACATGCACAAACACATCCCATTGGTCCTGTTTATCTGGAGAACCCTTCCCAACACGGTAGTACCACTCACACCTACAGCATTCTGAGCTCTATCTGGGATGCTCATGTGAAGAGCAGAACGATGGGACAGAGTAAGCTCAACACACTTAAAATAATCCTTTAAAAAGCAATGGTGTAGACTGAGGGTTGCCAGGGGCTGGGGAACAGTTGCTAAATGGGTACAGAGTTTCCTTTTGGGATGATGAAAACGTTTTGAAACTAGAGGTGGTGGTTGCACATTGCGAATGTACTAAATGTCACTGAATTGTTCACTTCTAAATTGTTAATTTAACTAGAGCTACCCTATGACCCTGCAATCCCACTCCTGGGCATATACCCAGAGAAACACATTGCCTGAAAGGATACATGCATCTCGATGTTCATTGCAGCACTGTTTGCAATAGCCAAGACCTGGAAACAACCTAAATGTCCATCAACAGAGGAATGAATAAGGAAGATGTGGTACATATAAATATAATGGAATATTATTTATCATTAAAAAGAATGAAATAATGCCATTTGCAGCAACACAAATGGTTGTTGAGACTGTCATACTGAGTGAGGTAAGTCAGAAAAAGAGAAATATTTCTCTTGATATATAATATGATCACTCTTAACCCACTCCAGTGTTCTTGCCTGGAGAATCTCAGGGACAGCGGAGCCTGGTGGGCTGCCGTCTATGGGGTGGCACAGAGTTGGACACGACTGAAGTGACTTAGCAGTAGCAGCATCAGTATGTATGATAGCTCTTATATATAAAATCTAGAAAGAAATGATACAAGTGAACTTATTTATAAAACAGAAATAGACACACAGACTTAGAGAACAAACTTATGGTTACCAGGGGGTGGAGTGGGAGAAGGGTGGGGGGAAGGGATAGTTAGGGAGTTTGGGATGGGCATGTACACACTGCTGTATTTAAAATGGATAACCAACAAGGACCTACTGTATAACACATGGAACACCGCTCAATGTTATGTGGCAGCCTGGATAGGAGGGGAGTTTGGGGGAGAATGGATACATGTATGTGTATGGCTGAACCCTTCTGAGCTGTCCACCTGAAACTATCACAACATTGTTACTTGGCTATACTCCAATATAAAACAAAACGTTAAAAAATAAAAACACTGAGACCAAAAAAAGATGGTTAATTTTAAGTTATGTGAATTTCACCCCAACATAAATAAAAAATACTCAGTGTTCTGGGAAAAACAAAACAATGGCTTAGTTTAGAAAAGCCAGAAACTTAGCCAAGTTTGGTTTATGTCAGAAAAAGATTCGTCTCTGTGTTAGCGCTTGTCGTGGTTCAGTTGTGTCCCCTGCAAAGATGTCTAAGTCCCAGCCCCCAGTACCTGTGGGTGGGACCTTATTGGAGATCAGTTATTTTGTGATGATCAAGCTAAGACGAGGACATTAGGAGGCCCTGGTGGTGTCTGGTGTCCTCAGAAAATGGGGAAGTGTGGACCCAGAGACAGATGTGTACAAAGGGAAGGTGACGTGAAGACACGGGGAGAAGACCCCCGAGGCCGCAAGAAGCTGGGAGAGGGGCCTGGAGCAGACTGTTCCTTCTCCGCTTCCAGAGGGAACCAACCTGCCAACCCTGCGATCTTGGCCTCTGGCCTCTGGACAGCAAGAAAACAAATTTCTGTTGTTAAGTCTCCCAGGTGCTTTGTTAGGGTGGCCCCAGGACTGGTGCCCTCTTTAAAAAAAAAAAAAAATTATTGGAGTGTAGTTAATTTACAATGTCGTTTTTAATTTCTGCTGTACAGCAAAGTGAGTCAGTTATACACATGCATATCCCTTTTCCTATTCTTTTCCATATGGTTTACAACACAATTTTAAATATAGTCCCCTGTGCTGTCCAGTTTCCCTTGCTGTTTAGACATCCTGCATAAAATAGCTTGCATCTGTTCATCCGAACCTCTCAGTCCTTGCCTCCCCTTCTTTCCCCCTCCCCTGGTAACCACAAGTCTGTTCTCTATGCCTGTGAGTCTATTTCTGTTTCATAGATAAGTTCACTTGTGTTGTATTTTTAGATTCCATATATAAGTGATATTTGGTCTTCACTGGTGGCTCAGTGGTAAAGAATTCACTTGCAATGTAGGAGTTGCAGGTTTGATCCCTGGGTTGGGAAGATCTCCTGGAGGAGGGCACAGCAGCCCACTCCAGTATTCTTGCCTGGAGCATCCCATGGAGAGAGGAGACTGGCAGGCTACAGTCCACAGGGTCACAAAGAGTCAGACACGACTAAAGCAACTTAACAGGCCTGCAGGGTAACTCTGAACAGGCTTCATATTGTTGAAAGGGTCTTGAGATGTGGCAACTTGGCCAGCCTGTGAAGCCAGTTCATACCACCTCCACACTATTGCCATAATGAAAATGCCTTCAAGCCCCATCTACCCATTCATTCATTCGTTTATTCAAAACATGTTTACCAAGTAGAGAAGATGGATGCTGTGGTATACACAATCAGACAAGCTTTCTGGCCTCATGAGCTTCTTGTTCTGTTGGGAAGGTAGACATTAAAAAAGTAATCAAACCACACTATGGTATGCTATTAGGGAAGGCCTCACTCAGAGTGGCTTAATTTACACAGAGACTAGTGCTTGGACTGAACCCTGATGGGTGGGAAGGAATTAGACAGGCAGACTGCAAAAGGACGGATGCTCTTGGCAGAGGGAGGAGCAGGTGCAAAGGCCCTGTGGGCAGAGAGAATGGAGTAAACAAGTGAGGCTGCCGTGTAATGACCCAGACACCACAGCGGCTTTGCCACTTCCTGACAAGGTGGCTGTGGGTGTGTCATTCCTCCCTCCGAGGATCCGCTTCCCCACCTGTAAAATGGGAACAGCAATGCTCTCTACCTTACAGGGATGTGGGGAGGGTGGAAGGCGTTACTATGGCAACACTTAGACAGAATTTATGGGCATTTAATTAAGTACTCTCATTGACCTTTCCACCTATTAATATTACACACAAGTTAATGATGAAGAGTGCTTTATGGGTTGAAATCTTTTGTCCACTTATCCATTGGATCTTTAACTTTTTTCTAATCAATGTCTGTGAGCTCTTTATGTAGTCTGGATATTTGCTGGGGATATTTTATTTCAGCCTGTCCTCATTTAGATATTTTAAACATGTTTTTATTACAACATCTTTTGAATGTCTCTTTGGTGATTTTAAAAAATGAAATCAGAGCCCATAAATTAATCTTACACTTAAAATCTAATACTCAGTAACATTTTTAAAGGTATGGTTTGATGTATTAGTATAATTTTATTTCAATGTATAGTGTTTTATTTTCTAAATAAGTTGCTATTAAATCCTTCATTTCATTTGTTATATGCTTATTATTCAGAAGAGAGCTTGAAATATTGAAGGGAATGGAGTTTCTTTGGCTCAGTATTAGGTACTGGGGTCATAAATATGGATTGCAAGATTTTGACTACTTTAAAATTTACTGAGAATTTCTTTATGACCTTGAGAAAAATGTAATCACTCCCATAAATATTATTTTGCATCTTGAAAATAACTAACACTGTAATGCAGCTTTCTAGTTTACAAAACCTTTTGGTTTCTCTCATGATCCCCCAGACAAGGCGAGGTGGTTGCTATCATGTTAATTCAGACAACAATTCAGAGTTACAGTCTCATATAACAACTGCATTTCCATTCACTTCCCTTTTATGTCTAATAAATTTTCCTTTGCACATTTTGATGCCACGTTGTCCTTCACATGAAATGAAAAGGAAATTTATTGAGCAGCTACTCTTCAGGTGGCATCACTGACTTGATGGACATGAGTTTGAGTAAGTTCCGGGAGTTGGTGATGGACAGGGAAGCCTGGTGTGCTGCAGTCCGTATGGTTGCCAAGAGTCAGACAGGACTGAGTGACTGAACTTGTCATTCAGGTTCTCGAACAGGTTCTTGCATCAACAGTTCATTCAATTCCACGGCAACTCTGTGAAGTCACTTGTGGTATTTCCGCTGTAAGGGATGAAGCAAATGGCACTAAAAGAGACTGGTGTCCCCAGACTCTTCTGGCTGACAGCAGGTCAGTGGCAGAAAGTCTGAGGATGGCCTTTCCTGATCAATTCTATAATTCATACTCTAAAATGATGTTTCTCACAATGCATTTTCCTAATAGATTCTAACTTTTGTCTTGTATCAGTAGTTGATGTCTGCCTTCTCTTTGCTTTCCTGGTGTCTCTTTTCCATCACAGGTGGTCATTTTGTTGGGAGGACATCAGGTTTTTTTTTTCTTCCTTCTTTTAACATAATCTCATTAGAACATTTTATTTTTAATGATTGTATCCAGATTGCTTAGATTCATTGCTATCCAAGTTCACTTTTATTTTAATGTGCATGAGAACAAAGGGTAAATGGTGGTGCCAGGGTCTTAGGGTGGGAAAGTGGGGAGATGCTGGTCAAAGGGTATAAATTTCCAGCTGGAAGGTGAATGAGTTCCGGGATCTCAAGCACAGCATGGTGATTATAGTTAAAAATACTGTACCAGAGACTTGAAAATTACAACAAGAGTAGACCTTCAACACTTTCAGTATGAAAAAAAGTAGTAGTTACGCCCTGACTCAGGGCTTCCCTGGTGGCTCAGGGATAAAGAGTCTGCCTGCCAGTGCAGGAGACGCTGGAGACGTGGATCAGATCCCTGAGTCAGGAAGACTCCCTGGAGAAAGGAATGGAAACCTACTCCAGGATTCTTGCCTGGAAAAACCCATGGACAGGGGAGGCTGGTGGCTACAGTCCATGGGGTGGCAAAGAGTCGACACAACTGAACGCACACACATGCACCGACTCATTGCAAAGATTCTAAGCTTCTGACAGCAGGCAGAGTGTGTCCAGACTGGAACTACATACAGGTTTAATAAACACTTTCCTGAAATGTAAAAAAAAAAAAAAAAGTAGGTATGTGACCTGATGGGTGTGTTAACGATCTTGTGCGGTAATTGTTTGAAAATATGTGTATGAAATCATCACATTATACACCTTCAACTTATACGACGTTGTAGGTCAAATACATCTCAGTAAAGCTGGGGAATATTAATTAATCAAATAAAGCGCACACGAGAAAGTTGGTTCTTTTTTTTTTTTTATTTTACAGTTCTCCTATTTTTTTTTTAATAAATTTATTTATTTTAGTTGGGGGCTAATTACTTTACAATATTGTAATAGTTTTTGCCATACATTGACATGAATCAGCCATGGGTTTACATGTGTTCCCCTTCCTGGACCCCCCACCCACCTCCCTCCCCATCCCATCCCTCTGGGTCATCCCATTGCCCCGGCCCTGAGCCCTTGTCTCATGCATCGAACATGGAATGGTGTTCTGTTTCACATATGATAATATACATGTTTCAATGCTATTCTCCCAGAATGTCCCACCCTCACCTTCTCCCTCAGAGTCCATAAAATTGTTCTATGCATCTGTGTCTCTTATTCTGTCTCGCATATAGGGTTATCGTTACCATCGAGAAAGTTGGTTCTTTTACAAAAATCTTGTTGTAGAGATTTTGGGAAATACTGTGAATCACCAATGACCCTTCTAGCCAGATAGACTCATTCTTAACATTTTTTGTTTGAATTTTATATATGAAATTCACTTCACTGAAGAGTCACTCAGTCATGTCCAACTCTGCGACCCCATGGACCGCAGCACACCAGGCTTTGCTGTCCATCACCAACTCCCGGGGCCTACTCAAACTCATGTCCATCAAGTCGGTGATGCCAACCAACCATATCATCCTCTGTCATCCCCTTCTCCTCTTGCCCTCAATCTTTCCCAGCATCAGGGTCTTTGCTAATGAGTCGGCTCTTCGCATCAGGTGGCCGAAGTATTGGAGTTTCAGCTTCAGCATCAGTCCTTCCAATGAATATTCAGGACTGATTTCCTTTAGGATGGACTGGTTGGATCTCCTTGCAGTCCAAGGGACTCTCAAGAGTCTTCTCCAACACCAGAACTCAAAAGCATCAAGTCTTTGGTGTTTAGCCTTCTTTATGGTCCAACTGTCACATTTGTACATGACTACTGAAAAAAATACAGCTTTGACTAGACAGATCTTTGTCAATAAAGTGATGCCTCTGCTTTTTAATGTGCTCTCTGGGTTTGTCATAGCTTTTTTTCCAAGGAGCAAATGTTATCTTCATGGTTGCAGTCACCATCTGCAGTGATTTTGGAGCCCAAGAAAATGAAGTGTGTCAATCTCCACTTTTTCCCCATCTATTCGCTATGCAGTGATGGGACTGGATGCCATGATCTTAGTTTTCTAAATGTTGAGTTTTAAGCCAGCTTTTGCACTCCCGTCTTTCACCTTCATCAAGAGGCTCTTTACTTCCTCTTTGTTTTCTTCCATATTGGGGTATAGCCTATTAACAATGTCGTGATAGTTTCAGGTGAACAGCGAAGGGACTCAGCCACACATATATTAATACACATATCCATTCTCCCCCAAACTCCCCTCCCATTCAAGCTGCCACATAACGTTGAGCAGAGTTCCCTGTGCTGTACAGTAGGTCCTTGTTGGTTATCCATTTTAAATATAACAGTGTGTACATGTCCATCACAAACTCCCTAACTATCCCTTTCCCCATCCTTCCCCCTGCCTCCCCCAGCAACCATAAGCTCTTTTTCTAAGTGTGTAAGAGACTCCAGTTTTCTAAATAGCTACCATTTGCCCCAAAGTCCCAAACTGCCATTTTAGACATGATGAGCATCACCATAGGGGTTAAAAATTATAATGGGGACAAAACTTTTAGTATTTTAGGAGGCAGGGGATTGGGAAAGTAGTTTACAATGAAAAGGCTTTGTAGTAGTTATCATCCTCAGAGCTCAGACATCAGCTCTGTAAGGGAGGGAGGTGGGAGATGGGAAGCGTCAAATGGGGAGAAATAGCACATGGACCGTTTGGGGCAAGGACCATTTCATTGGTCATTTGTGCTCGTTGGGGTGTCTAGCCTGAATAGCTTCACATTTAGAGCGGGAAGAAAAGAGAACAGTTCTGAATGGACCCCCAAGGAGTATCTTGGGTGAAGAGCCTGTACCCACCCAGCCCCCTGCAAAAATGCTTCTTTTTTCTCTGGAGACTTCATTGTCTCATGGGAGCGGATTGCACAACAGGGAATATTTTCCTAAATATGTCTTCAGAACATTTTGCAAAACAGCCTCTAGCTGGTTTCTTGACAGACGCTAGCTGTTTCTTTGGGGGTATTTGAGAATCCAGCTGCCTTCGCGAGAGTCCTCACTCCCTCTGCAAATGCTTGAACCTAACTGAAAGATGCCGGCAGCCACCAGGAAACGGAAGACTTCTATGACGTGAACCTCAGCCTTTACCTTTCATAGTGGCAGCAACTGAATGGCTCCTGGATCTCCCCTTCATGAACGTGGAATTGCTCCACAATTAAAACGTAATTATACTGTCCAGCAGCAGCAGCATACTGTCAAGGAATAATTCCACAGTGACTCTAGCAGAGTGATTTGCAAAATCACCGTATTGCATTTTTAAGAGAATTCTGAAAGTTCCTCTCTACCCAGCCTTGCTAAACCCTTCCGTAATTAGTGCCTTTCTGGGCATCTCTCCAGAACCTTCTCAGTTGTCACATTTTTAAGGTCAACTATACAAATATTAGCTTATCATCTACTCAGGGCTTCTGAAAACATGATATTAGTTATCTGGAGTGATCTAATTACCGCTTTGTTTGAAAATAGATAATAAATTCCTAGTGCTTCTGAGATGTTGCACATTCCAGGAGCTCTAAACCTTGTCATAATTCCTCAAGGATGGAAGATTACCAACTCTCCCTTGAGGCTCTGAGAATGAAAAACTAGGAAGAAAGAAAGGACGTTAAAATGACAGAAGGAAGTAAGGAAGGCAGGAAGAAGGAAAGGAAAAGAATTGGCTTTGCTCTGCTGGCTCCAGGGTCAGGCTTAGCTCCTCTGGGGGTGATACATGCCCCCTCTTTGCCCCCTCCTCTTCTCCACGCCTCCCCTCCCCCAGTTCCCATCTTTGGCCTCCTCCCTTTTTTCCTTCATTGCACATTTCTCCCTTCCTCCCCTCTCTGCCCCTTATTAATCCTGATGGGGCAGGCAAGATGCTGGGTTAAATTGGTAGCTGCCTTAAGTTTCCAAGCACCTAGCGATGTCTCAGAGCACAGCTCGGAACACGGAGTACTTCTCCTCATTAGCATCCGGAAGAGGCTGACATCATGGGAACTGTTTCTTTCCAATGCAGACAGCGAGGAGTTAGCCGTAGCATGCAGAATCTGAGGGTGCTGGGCTCAGGCTGCCCTGTGTTTGGCCGAAGCCAGATCTCTGGAGGACAGGCCTTGCTTCTCTGTCACCTGTGACCCTGACCCAGAGTGAGGGCTGCATATAAGGGGGCAGTATTTTATTTCCACAGTCTGGTGTCATTTTGGTTTTAAAATAAAGTGCACATTCCCAGAAAATTAAATGCCAATGATAACGACTTAGATAATCATTCAAACAGAACGTACATTCTTGCGTTCTTGTTGTGCATTCAGTACAAGTGAAAAACACTCAACCAAAAAGTCAAGCAAGCAAACAGGGAAAGCCCTGCAGGCCTGCTGGTTCTCCACATCTTGGCATAGATATTGTCCCCAAGATGGCCCTATGCACATCCACACCCCAACTTCCACCCCAACCCTGCGGCTCCCCCCAGGCTCAGCTTCAGGTCTCTGTGTAGGGTATTGGAAATAAGACCATTCTAGAACACTCAGCACTGCAAGTGTCCTCAGTTGCTCAGTCAGGTCCAACTTTTGTGACCCATCTGTGGACTGTAGTCCGCCCACCTGCTCTGTCCATGGGATTTTCCAAGCAAAAATACTGGAGTGGGTTGCCATTTCCTTCTCTAGATCTTCCTGGCCCAGAGACTGAACCTGTGAACTCATGTCTCCTGCATTGGCAGGTGGATTCTTTTACCTGAGCCACCAGGGAAGCCAGGTATGTATATAAATATTATGATATTTAAAATGTGTATGTATAATTTAAATTCACAAACATAGTGTGTTATGATTGAATTTTAAGCAAAACACAGAGGTGGGTCTGAGAACCCCTAAAGCTGGTGCTGAGGGGAACTGGGGCCCCAGGGCATTAGGAAAGGCAGCAGTAGGTATGGCATTGCAATGACTCTGATGGCTTCAGCTGAAGTTCCTGTGCTTGCCAGGTAAGTGTGTTATCCAGTTTAATCCTCAGATAACGCTGCAGCGTAGTACCATTACCCATGAGGAAACAGAGGCACAGACAAAGCTGAGGTGCCTTGCCCAGAGTGAGTACACAGTCAATGTCTCAACCTGGTGGTCTGACTCTGGAATTTGCAGGCATCACCTCTCTGTCTTTGCCTATCTCCTCTTTTTCTCTCCAGTTTGTTCATTCAAATAAATCTGTATACAGAGTCCATGGAACTCAGCAAAACTTTCTGGGGCACCCACCAGCCTAGGGAGAATTCCTCCTGGACTCATGGGATTCACCATATAGAGATTGAAATTTGGATCTCACTGTATAGAGATCCAAGGTTCACCTCTATGGTGGCCACTTTCTAGAGTCTCTAAAGCCCAGAGGAAGCCAATCAAACAGAACCCTGCAGGCTATGCAAGTGAGAACATCTGTGGTCTAGAAATTGCTTTGGGGGTGAACAGTCAAAGCCACCTACAACAGGGCCCACACAGGGATGGCATGTATCCCACACTTGAACAAAGGCTGCATGGTCTGGGCATGCTGCTGTGTTAGACTGGTTCTGCCACCTTGTCATTTGACTAGCATCTTGGCACTGGCTTGCTTTTATCTGTGGGTTGGGCAGTTTGCCTCTTATCCACCTATGTCCACTCACCAAAGAGATGTGGTGGTTCTAGAAAAAAAAAAAAGCTTATTTGCAACAGTGAGACAGGATCCCTTGTAAGTTTTTGCTTTTCCCTGTTTTTTCTTCAGAGCAATTCAGCAAGCTGGCATTGGCTAAAGATTGCTAATCACACGGTGCGTCCATCTGGTCAACCTCAGGCTCTGGAGGGAAACCTGCCTGTGATGGGGATCGGAGCTCTCCAGGCTTCGTGGCCAACACCACATGACTCTGCCTTAACCCGCAGAATTGTTCTCTGGCTTCGTGAACTTGTGTTCAAACCCAAACAAAATAATGAGCTTTTCCCTTAAATGAAACGTAGATGTCCTTGGAAACAAACTCCACAAATTTAAGGAGGCAAGACTTTAAACCAAGTTGGTCCTAGATAAAGATTTTAGGGTTTATCCAGGCTTCTAGAAGCAGTGGATATTTCTGGGTCAAGTAGAAACTGACTGTCTGAAGCCACAGGAACAGCAATAGAAGAGGCAGTGACCGCAGCTCCAGTAACAAAGTTGTGCAAGACTTCTGGGGACTGAGGACAAAAACGCATGGAACTTCAGAACAACATCTCAGTTTTTCTTGTCCATTTCTGTCCACTTGACCTCTCTGAATTCCATTCTTATCTCTAAAATGGAAATAACAATACCAACTCACTTTGCAGTGTCTTTTGATATTGAAAATGGTCAGTAAGAAAAACTCAGCTGGATCGGTTATATAGGTGGCTGGAATACAGAATGCTTCAAAGAGCTCATAAATATGACATATGATTTATAACCCTATACACAGCTCTTAAAGACAAATAAGAAAAATACAAATAACCCAACAGAAAAGTGGGCAGTGAGGATGAACAAGCAATTAACAGAAGAAATACAAATGGCCATTAAATCTGAAACAATGTTCAAACTTACTAGTAATTAAAGAAATGAAAATTAAAGCAATGAAGTATATTTTTTTCTGCCAGAAAAATATCACCCTCTTTGGACACAGAAGAGAGTGAAAACGCCTAGAGCAATGAGAGGACAGGAAATCACATCCAAGGTGACTGGGTGAACTGGGGTAAGACTTTCAAAGAGCAGTTTCAAATTGCGCATCAAAGTTGTAAGTTGCCCATCCTTTGATATGAGAATTTCACTTCTAGGAATTTAACATTAAGGAATGCTAGTGTAAGTGTCTAAAGGTATATTTAAGGCTATTTTAAAAAGGTGATGTCAGGCAGGGGGAAAAACATCCCTGTTATTATCGCTGCAAGTTCTGTGAAATAACAAACCCCAAATATGGATGCTTAGAAACTCAGGACCGGGCACTGTGTCGAAATTTCTTCTCTATTGAGATAGGTTAAACTTTATTCAGCAAGGCAAAATGTGAATTATAGTTTAACTTCATGTCTCTTTGAAAACACCCCAATTGTGGTCGCATTTTTAATCTTTACAGTAAGTTTCTGGAGATGAAGCAGAGCAAATCTTGCCAAGAGTAGAAATTAGTGTCTGGGCACAAATGAGAACTCGCTCATTTTGCCATGGTGACTCTACCATGTAAGAAATTGTAAACTGATACCCTGGAAGAGTTCATGAGTACCACACAATGACTGGATCACATTCAGAGGAAAGATATTGGCTGAGTTTCTGAGAACAGCAGTGAAATTACTGAACCAACAGATTTCTCTGCACTATGTGTGGTTTGGTCAAACTTTGTGGTGAAGGAGATGACACCAGAGGCAACTTCACTCCACAAAATGCTCTGTAAATTAAAAAAGCTCATACAGCCCTCTTGTCCTTGTTTACATGTTCCATAAAAATGTTTCAGAATGTGTAAAGCCATGGACGACTTTGATGCACAAACAGCATAGTGCTGGAATACACAAAGTGCAAAGAATTAGGATTGCTAGGAGAAATGATCAAAACAGTAATTATGGAAGACATTAATGCACCAATTTAGAATCTGCCAGATGGAGAGAAGAAATAAATAAGGAAAGACAAGGATCAGCACATGGCAATTAACATGTTTATTTTAATAGACACATATTGAATTGTGTACCCTACAAACAGAGACGAGGCTTTTTAGAAAAACGTGGAATATTTACAAATTTTGGTTATATATAGGCTAAAAAACATGGAATATTTACAAAATTTGGTTGTATATAGGCTAAAGAAAAACTTGACTACATACTCTAAAGCAGAAATTACACTAGTCACACTATTTAACCAAAATGTGTTAACTTCAGAAATAGTCTGCAAATGGATAAGAAAAAATAAATTTTAAGTACTGGGACAATTTTGAAAGCACTCTTTCAAATAGTTTTGAGTCAAAGAACACGTCAATTATTGTCAAGGTAAGTTTATAAGTGATTAAGAAATTAATAATAATAATAAAATACAAATAAAACATGCAGTATGTTGCCAACTCAAATTCATAACTTTACAAACCTTTGCTGTTGGAAAAGAAAGACTTTTGAAGAATTAACTAAGTATTAACTCCAGAACTTACAAAATGCTAAAAATAAGCAAAACCACTGGTGTTGATCATGATAAAAAACGTGATACATTAGAGGTAAATTGCAGAAAAAATAAACTTAAGATCCTGTTTGGAAACATTAAAGAGAAAACAGAGAAGTTTCAGGAAGTACAATCAAAGGGAAAAAAGGAAAAGAAATTAAGACTAGCAGGAGAAAATTATTACAGAGATAATAAACTAGAACTGTTAGGACAAAGAACATGTTTTCTTTTTTTCCTATAGATGAAGTGTTCTTAATGTTTATCAACAGAGTAAATCAAGTGTGGTATATCCATTCTGTGAAATATTATACTGCTGTGAAAAACAAGCAGACAGGTCTTTATGTACTAATATGGAAAAATCAGAACTGTACATATAGAATGCTTTAATTTTGTGTAAAAAAGGGAGGATACATTTTTGTCTTTGCTTCCATCTACATTATAAGTCTCTAGAAGAATGTATTGGAGATTGATAACACTGGATATATACTTGGGTGTCCCACATGGTAAGAAGTGATCAGATGAGGAGCAGGGGAAAGATGGAGATATTCATTATATACACTTTTATTCCTTTTGAAAGTTGTAACTACTACATATACAGCAAATTAAATAATACTGCAAACATAATTTAAGCTAATAAATTTAGGAATCTGGATGTGATTGATGTCTTTCCAATGTATTATAAGTTGTCAAAATTGGTCCAAGAAAGGTGTCAAATCTAAACGGGCTGACATTTCAGCCTCTTCCAGTGATATCTCTTTCTTACCCTCTGTCTTTACTGAGCCACCATGCCAGGCATCATCTCTCTCGGAAGACTTTTCCTAAGCTGTCCCTTCATATCTCTTTACCTCCTGCCACTGCTCTGGGCTGTGCTAGGGACCAGCCCTCTGACCAGGCTTCCTGCCTCGGCTGCTCACCCCATCACTGTCTTGTAAAACTGTTAAGATCCCCAGCTCTAGACACTGAAAAGGCAGGGGTGAGGGTGGCCACTTGGACTCTGTTACTTAGTGGCCTCATGATTCTGAGTTGATGTTACCTTTCTAAGCCCCCAGTCTTCATCTGGAAGATGGGAATAGTTGTTAGAGCATCTCCATTACAGGACGACTCTGAAGGTCAGATGCAAGAATGAAGGTGAAGGGCTTCTTGGAGGATGTATTCTGCACCCAGTAAATGTTAACTCTTGCTGCTCACACACTCAACTCTTTCTGTGGCTGACACGGAGCTGCACTGCTCAGCCTTGCCTTCTGGAACAGTGTGATCTCCCAGCGGTCTCCACCCTGGGGCTCCTTAGGTGCTCATCTCGGGTGCTGAGTCCAGGTCGTCCTTGAGGGGGTCCCAGATCATGACTGTGCACAGTGAGGGCCTGGCCACTGCCCACAGGTGAGGCCGCCTTCTGCGGGCAGCCCCGCGAATGGGCAGGGGAGAGGCTTTGTCCACTCTGTCCCCCAGCCCAAGGGCTCCCACGCCCTCTCTTCCCTTTCACAGATATCTCTCCCCAGTGCTCCCCTTGTTCTGTCCACTCCGCCTCAGCGTCTGCTCCTGGAAGAACCCAACCTGCAGGTTTACCAGTTCAGTCTACCAGACCCTTTGCATCTAAAAGGTAAAGTCCAAACTCAGAGCTTTGGCTCTGAGTCTCAAAGGCCACTCCCTCATTTCTTCGTCCTATAGTTCTAGTCATGTTTGTGGTGAAAGATTTCTTGCTAAGTCTTCCCTGAGGTCTCCAGACAAGCCCCCTCCAAGCCCCCAGATCTTCACATCATTCATAGGCTTGCCTGGGGTGACAGGCAAAACCAGGGACCGCCAACCCCTCCCACTGGGGTAAACTCAACAGCAGTAATTTGCCTTAATTTCCCCGGTGTTGTCCACATCCTCAGTAACAATGATGGGCTGATGAATTTAAATTAGAACTTTCATATGCAAATCAAATCTACCAGGAGGTATCACCTCATACTGGTCAGAATGGTCATCATCAAATAGTTTACAAATAATAAATGCTGGAGAGGGTGTGGAGAAAAGGGAACACTCCTACACGGTTGGTGGGAAGGAAAGGTGGTGCAGCCACAATGGAAGACGGTATGGAGGTTCCTCAAAAACTAAAATTAGAGTTAGCATATGATCCAGCAATCCCACTCCTGGGCATGTATCTGGACAAAACTGTAATTCAAAAAGCTATTTGTTCACAGCAGCACCGCTCACAATGGAAACAACCCAGATGTCCATTGACAGATGAACGGGTAAAGGATATGTGGTGTGCATGGAATGGAATGGAATACTATTAAGCCATAAAAAATAATGGAATAATGCCATTTGCAGCAACATGGATGGACCTAGAGATTATCATACTAAGTGAAGTAAATCAGATAAAGACAAGCACTGTATGACCTCACTTATATGTGCAATCTAAAATTTGACACAAATTAACTTATCTACAAAACAGAAACAGATGACAGGCAGAGAACAGACTTGTGGTTGCAGGGTGGAAGGTTGAGGGAGGGCTGGGTTGGGAGTTTGAGATTAGCAGATACAAACGATTGTATATGTGTGTAACTGAATCACTTTGCCATACACCAGAAACTGGTGTAATTCTATTAAAGGAAACATTGTAAATCAACTATACTTCAATAAAATAAATCTAAATAAATAAGTTTCAAGAGATAGATTTTTCTCCTTTTCATTTAATAGAATTATCCACTGAATAAAATTATAAACATAACAGTCAATATTTACCCATGTAATTCTAAGAAATGTAACATTCTGGGGGCCCATGGGCTGTGTGCATTTGCACATAGTGCTGTGAATTTTTTTTAAAAAAAAATCTGAAATGAATCAAATTCCTTCGTATAAAATCTTAGTAAATATGTTTGCAAAGTCATCGTACATACACAGCTTAACGGGAAGAGTGTCCATGTCCAGGATGTCACTTCCAGGCTGATTAACACAGCCAAACGCTGGGAGGAGGCCTGGATTCCTGGAGTGTGAACCACTGAGGAGCAGATGATAAAGTCTGAATGCAGAAATCAATCTGAACTCTGGGGCATGGCTTTAGCTGGGTGATTTATGTGTTCCTTCTGATCAACGACCTTTAAGCAGACCTCTGAATTCAAAGGAAGGTGAGAAGGGTGTGAGATTACTGGGGTCCCCCCTTCATGAGCCCCAGTATCTTCCGTGAAGACATGGAGATGCACGAACACCCCTTTCCTGGGTTCTTCAGCGAGTGCACGATGAACCACGCCCTTAAAGCTCTCTGGTGGAAAGGGTGGATTAGACACACAGAAATTTGAGAGCTGGATGAACGTTAAACATCATGTAGCCCAATCTCCTGAGATTGTAGGTGAGGAGACTGAGGCCCAGAAAGAGGAAAAGATTTCTTCGCTAGTTTCTGGAAGAGGATCTCACAGGAGCCCTGTCTCTAAACTTCTACTCATTCTTAGGCCTCCCATCACTCTCTGCCCCATTAATGAGACTTGACTGTAATTATCATAGCTAGTGTTTATGGTGTTTATGGACTATCCCATGCCAAATAATTTTCATTAATTGTCCTAATTAATTCCACCAACAACCTCAGGAAGCTGGTAACTATTATTTTTTTCATATTGTATTTTTTCCAGTTTGTTGAGATATAATTGACATAAATTGCCAACATCTGTTGGATCATCAAAAAAGCAAGAGAATTCCAGGAAAACATCTATTTCTGCTTTATTGACTATGCCAAAGTCTTTGACTGTGTGGATCACCAAAAACTGTGGAAAATTCTGAAAGAGATGGGAATACCAGACTACCTTACCTGCCTCTTGAAAAATCTGTATGCAGGTCAGGAAGCAACAGTTAGAACTGGACATGGAACAACAGACTGGTTCCAAATAGGAAAAGGAGTACGTCAAGGCTGTATATTGTCACCCTGCTTATTTAACTTATATGCAGAGTACATCATGAGAAACACTGGGCTGGATGGAGCACAAGCTGAAATCAAGATTGCCAGGAGAAATATCAATAACCTCAGATATACAGATGACACCACCCTTATGGGAGAAAGCGAAGAAGAACTAAAGAGCCTCTTGATGAAAGTGAAAGAGGAGAGTGAAAAAGTTGGCCTAAAGCTTCACATTCAGAAAACTAAGATCATGGCATCTGGCCCCATCACTTCATGGCAAATAGATGGGGAAACAGTGGAAATAGTGGCTGACTTTATTTTTGTGGGCTTCAAAATCATTGCAGATGGTGACTGCAGCCATGAAATTAAAAGACGCTTACTCCTTGGAAGGAAATTTATGACCAACCAAGACAGCATATTAAAAAGCAGAGACATTACTTTGCCAACAAAGGTCTGTCTAGTCAAGGCTATGGTTTTTCCAGTAGTCATGTATGGATGTGAGAGTTGGACTATAAAGAAAGCTGAGCACCGAAAAATTGATGCTTTTGAATTGATGCTTTTGAATTGTGGTGTTGGAGAAGACTCTTGAGAGTCCCTTGGACTGCAAGGAGATCCAACCAGTTCATCCTAAAGGAGATTAGTCCTGAATATTAATTGGAAGGACTGATGTTGAAGCTGAAATGCCAATACTTTGGCCACCTGATGAGAAGAGCCGACTCATTTGAAAAGACCCTGATGCTGGGAAAGATTGAAGGCAGGAGGAGAAGGGGACGACAGAGGATGAGATGGTTGGATGGCATTACTGACTCAATGGACATGAGTTTGGGTAAACTCTGGGAGTTGGTGATGGACAGGCAGGCCTGGCATGCTGCAGTCCATGGGGTCACAAAGAGTTGGACACAACTGAGAGATTGATCTGAACTGAACTGACATAAAGTCTTGTATTAGTCCAAGGTCCACAGCATAATGATTTGGTATATGTATAAAATGTAACAATTACTAAAATAAGTTTAGATAATATCAATCACTCACATAGTTACAAAATGTTTTTCTTGTGATGAGAACTTTCAAGATCTACTTTCTTAGACACTTTCAAATATACAATATGGTGCTGTTGTTAAGATAAGTTATTTATCTTATAACTGGAAGTTTTTGCATTTTGACCACCTTGAAGCTGGTGCTATGCGGCTGCTGCTGCTAAATCGCTTCAGTCATGTCCGACTCTGTGCAACCCCCTAGACGGCAGCCCAACAGGCTCTGCCATCCCTGGGATTCTCCAGGCCAAGAATACTGGAGTGGGTTGCCATTTCCTTCTCCAGTGCATGAAAGGGAAAAGTGAAAGTGAAGTCACCCAGTCGTGTCTGACTATTAGCGACCCCATGGACTGTAGCCCACCAGGCTCCTCCGTCCATGGGATTTTCCAGGCAAGAGTACTATGTGTACTCTTAATTACTTAATTAAGAGTAATTAAGCTTAATTGCTCAGTTGTGTCTGACTCTTTGCGACCCCATGGACTGTAGCCCTCCATGGGATTTTCCAGGCAAGAATACTGGAGTGGGTTGTCATGCCCTCCTCCATGGGATCTTCCCAACCTAGGGAAGGAACCCAGGTCTCCTGCACTGCAGGCAGATTCTTTACCGCCTGAGCCACCAGGGAAGATGACATACTATTGTCATAGGATGATTATATATGTTATGAAGCTGGTACTATGTGGAGAAGGAAATGGCAACCCACTCCAGTACTCTTGCCTGGAAAATTCCATGGATGGAGGAGCCTGGTGGGCTACAGTCCATGGGATCTCAAAGAGTCAGACATGACTTAGCAACTTCACTGGTTCACTGATAATACATTAATTGTCACAAAGCTGTACAACTCGAGAAAGTGAGTTGTATAACAATGTAACCAAAAAAAAAAATCATAAATGAGGAAACCTAGGCTCCGAGAGTTGGGAAACTTGCCCACGCTTAAGCAACTAGTAAGTGGTGTTGAAGGACCGGATCCAGCGGTTGCATCCAGAACTCAGCCTATGGCTATTACTCAGTCGGGCCTGTGCCTGGGAGAACCGGTACCACCAACAGTCCTTAGCAGTTGCAGGAAGGGTATTTCATTCTCCAAACGGATGTCATTTGTGCCATAGTTGGAACTGACGCATAAAAATAAGAACAAACATATTACATCTCTACTTAATGAATTTTTGAAAATGACTGTTACTAACTGTATATTTTTCCAAACGTATTTTCCTTTTACATGGATAGTTTCCCTAGTTTTATGGCCTTAGGAAGGAAAATAGAAGTCAAGAAGATCCATGTACACATAAACACGTATGTGGTTCCCTTCCTTTCTGGTTTCTCTTTTAAAAACATCTAACTTGTTCTTTCCTAAAGACATTTATGCTTTAATTAACATGGCCTAAGGCAAAGTTCATTTTCCTGGGAATGACTCTTCACTTATCTCCAGTTCTAAGCAGTTGCTATAGTTACATCTGAATTAAGCAAGACACACGAGATAATAACTCTGCAATGTAAGACTTCTCCCTGGAAGGTGAACATCCTTTCCCTTCTGTTGGGCACACTGAAAGGCTTTTCAGGGTCCCACTCCCAAATCAGCTTCAAGATAAGTGGACTATCTTAATAAACACAAGAAAAGCAGGGGCTGGGGTGAGTTGGGGGCGTCAGAGGGAAAATCGGAAGGTCATTCTAGTGATTGCTTCTTCTGTGCTCCACTGCATCTTTTGTGAAGATGTTGAAAACGAAAGTCAGCCCTTAACAAAATCTACACATTAGTCACTTAATTAGCAGCAACAAAAATTTCTGCTAAGGCAGAGGTGGGCGGGTCTTTCCCCCGGGTACAGCTTGGCAGCGTGGTGGGAAGCTTGTTTATATTTCCTTCATGGTCTCATGTGAGGACAAGACCAGAGATCATCCAATCGAATCTAACCTCTTCAAGGAGCAAAGAGGCATCGGTGTTCTTGAATTGTCAGCTCGGTTACAGGGCTCTGCTTCGCAAAGTCCCTAAGCCAGTGCCCGGTCAGCTCATTGGAATGGAACCATTTCATGGTGCTGAGCCTCTCTGCGGTCCCTGGGTGACCTCCCGGCCTTGGCGAGTGGGGCTGAGACGAGACGTCATCAGTTGAGTCCTACCTCACGGCTGGGGAAGGGGTACCAACTTAAACACAAGATCCTTCCACACAATCATTATCAAAATTTTACACGCAAAAGCCGTGAAGTTCTAGAACAGACTCAGGGTTGGTTTTCAATTCCTCTTTCATCGGTTGTCCACGGCTTTTCCAACAATATTGGAGAAGAGGCCGTGTGTGTCCTTTGACCCACTCACCTCCTCCCCCCCATCTCCTGCTCCCTCTGTGCACTCAAGGTTCTGACTGCCATGCCCCTTCACACACCCTTCTCATGCCCCAGACAATCCATCCCCCGCCGCCCACTTACCTCCCAGCACAGACCCTTCTAAACCCCCTGACTTACAATCCATGTGGAAAAGTTAAAGGCATCGCAAGAGGAGGTAGAAGAAAGATCAGCAGGCCTTCCTCCTCAATGGGGAGATTCACAACCTCACCCTAAGGAACCTCCACAGGAAAGCAGCGGGTGCTGAAATGTCCTGGGGCTTTGGAATAACCATCATACCCAAGGCCCATGGGTCACCCACGGCTCCAGAGAGTGAAAAGGAAGGGAAGGGCTTGGGGAGGTGGCCTCGGGCTCCTGTCCCAAGCTCAGAGTCCTCCAATGGGGCGGTGGGTGGCTCTCGAGTACAGTTGTGAGGTCTACCCAGGCCGAGGGGGCCGAGGAAAACGAGGGTGCGTGGTGACCTTGGGTTCAGTGATTGTGGAAGTGGGATCTGTCACCTGAACAAAGGTGAACAGCTCTGCAACGTGAGGATTTTGGATAAAGACCTCCAGGGGGTCCTGCAGGGGCACGCAAGGACAAACAAAGCCACCATTCATCTCTGCCCATGTGTCCTTAGTCACAGCAGGCTGTGTGCCCAAGCCAATTCAGTGTCAGGGGCAAGGGCAGTATCCTGCACCCAAGGGAGCCAAACAGGGAGTTGGGGGAAGAGCTGTGAGCCCCACACTACGATCCACCCGGCCTTCCAGAGACGTCTGCCCACTGCCCCCAGCTTAGTTTGTGGGTCCAGCACTGCCTGAACCTCCGGGAGGAGAGATCCAAGGCAGGACAGTTCTTACCGAGGGAACCAGTGGTCCCACGTGAGTAGGACAAGGCACCGAGCAGATCTGAGATCTCAGCTCTTTGAAACATACAAATCAGATGAGGCGGATGTTGGGAAAGGCCCTGGTATTTCAAGGCTGGTGAAGCAGGAGGGGGGATGGAGAAGGGCCCTTCCAGGACAGCAGAGCCAGCGGGGAATCCCGGAGACCCAGCTTCTTGTTGCTGTAGTGACAGGCTGATGAAGGGCTGCAGGCCACCTGAGAGGCAGTTAGGTCATTCGTGAGGTGGTTTGTAGGATGAAGAGCTACCAGCAGTCAGTCAGTTCAGTCGCTCAGTCATGTCCGACTCTTTGCGACCCCATGGACTGCTGCACGCCAGGCTTCCCTGTCCACCACCAACTCCTGAAGCTTGCTCAAACTCATGTCCATGGAGTCAGTGATGCCTTCCAACCATCTGCCATCCCCTTCTCCTCCTGCCTTTAATCTTTCCCAGCATCAGCATCTTTCCCAATGGGTCAGCTCTTCACATCAGGTGCCCAAAGTTTTGGAGCTTCAGCTACCAGTATCGTTGGTCAAATGAGAGAGAACAAACCAATGAAGAAGCCAGGAACTCTAGGTGTCAAGTGCCCAAACAATCTGAAAGGTAGGCACTGCTATCTCTGTTGCTCAGAAAACAGAGTCTGAAGAAATTCTGTGGTTTGCCCAAGAAAAGCATATTCCTTTTCTATCCCATCGGGTCTGCCCAGATTAGGCAGAGATGCAGGAAAAGACAGAGAGGCATCTCAATGATCTGGATGATGAAACATTTTTTTCCTGTAGAAAAAGTTGTCACTATGGTCAAATGGTTCCTGCTTTCTGCAGAGATAATGATGTTACACCTGCTCCATAACAAACAGAAGCACAGATGGGAAGCAGAGCCACAGAGAATGTGCTGCAGAAAGAGGCAGAATGGCATGTTCTAGACCCAAATGGGGATGGGGCAGAGCCTAGAATAGACCTTGAATTCTCAGCTCCCGGCCTGGAGCCTGGTCTGTCCTGGCGTTGGTTTCAGCAGTTAGTTCTCACCTGGAGCCTGTCCAGTGCATCTAAAACACCTGAGGCCCCGCCCCAAATCTCTGGATGTCCCCCTGCAACAAGGCTGTTTTGGGGGCAGTTGCATCTTCAAAGGACCCGGGCGTGGTTCAAGAAACAGGATTCTTGTCTCCGCAGCACCGGAGCACTGTCAGCCCTTAATCGGGGTATTTTCAGATGTGTGTTCACCTTCCTCTGCACTCAGGCTTCTGTGATCTCCAGGGGAAAACACCAAATCCGTGACTACAATTTCCATGGTCTGCCCTTTGATCTGCGGAATCGTCTGCTCCTTCGAAATAGGCCCACGCCGCCTAAGTTCTTTATTCCTAACCTTTTACAAAATGAAAGTGTTCTCCCAGCTTCAGACATTTTTGAAGTGGATATAAAATGCACTTGAAAAAACAAGCTGTCCTTTCTCATCTCCAGCCTAAGTGGCTGGGCATGCACACGCGGGGTTTCCGCCGGGGCTGCGGGGCAGCTGTGCAACTGGAAGCTTAATGGGAGCTGTAATAAATGGGGCTGAGAAATCAAATATTCACCCTTCAGACTGTCCGTGTGAGTACTTAGAGCTATTCTTCCAGACTTGCAATTTACTCAGCAGGAAGAGTGATGGGACAGGGGAATTAACTGAAACTTCGGGGTGGGGAGGGCAGGGGAGGGGCGACGATCCATCTCCTGTCTTCTCTCACCCTGGCTCAGCATCTCACAGACCCCACTCTATTCAAACAGGCCAAGGAGGATTGATTTTTAAAGCCAAGCTTTTCATTTTGAGGCAATCCCGGCCATTTGAATACGAAACGGTATCGGATTCTATCAAGAAATTGCTGTATTAGTTAAGTGAGGAGTTAAGAGTGCTGAATTATGGTTATGTAAGAAAATGCCCGTGCTTTCAAAGAAATGCACAATAAAGAGGATAAAGGAGATATGATCTGTTGTCTGGAATTCAGTTAAAAACATTTCAGAAAGAAGGAAGGAAGACAGGTAAACGATGTGGCAATTTCTTGATAATATTTGAATAGAGCTGATGGGTATATGAGATCACTGTGGACATAGTTTGGAGATGCTTGATAATTTTTATGATTAAAAGCAAGCAACTCTTCAATATCCCTAAACTATAACAAAGAGATATATAGGCTTTAAGAATGAGGTGAGCAGAAAGTAACAAGAAACAGGGACCTACGATAAGCATTTAAAATATCAAAGATCATTATTATAACAACCAAAAGGAAAGTTTTTGCCTTGTAATTAATTTCACTGAACATAGGAAAATTTTAGATAGGGGTAATTATCTATTTATAAGAGATGAAAAATACAGTATCTTTTAAATAAGTATGAGGCTGGAAAGGGAAAATAAAGCATCAGTTCAGTTCACTCGCTCAATTGTGTCCAACTCTTTGCAACCCCACGGACTGCAGGATGCCAAGCCTCCCTGTCCATCACCAACTCCTGGAGCCTACTCAAACTCATGTACATCGCATCGGTGATGCCAAACAACCATCTCATCCTCTGTCATCCCCTTCTCCTCCCGCCTTCAATCTTTCTCAGCATCAGGTTCTTTTCCAATGAGTCGGTTCTTCACATCAGGTGGCCGAAGTACTGGAGTTTCAGCTTTAGCATCAGTCCTTCCAATGAATATTCAGGACTGATTTCCTTTAAGATTGACTGGTTCGATCTCCTTGCTGCCCAAGCGACTCTCAAGAGTCTTCTACAACACCACAGTTGAAAAGCATCAATTCTGTGGCATATGATGGACCAAACACCATCATTGTTGGAAGAAATTTTATTTTTAAATGACACTTCAGACAGTTAAACTGGCAATATGGAAAATAATCTCAAGGGTATAGATCATTATAAAATATTCAGAGAATGATGAGTTTTACGTTTTCATTCCTTTTGTTTTAACCAAATTTATCTGATTGTGAGTGTATATAAGTTCAGTTTTAATTATGCCTGTTTGTAACAACCAGCCTCTTAAAATTTTAACACTTGACAGTTTTGAGTCAGTGCAAAGGTGAAAGCGCGGAGACACCTAACCCCAGCAGATTCTCCTTCTGCTGTGACTGACTGGCCGCCGTGAATGGCTGGGTCTCCTTCTGCTGTGACTGGCCGCCGTGAATGGCTGGGTCTCCTTCTGCTGTGACTGGCCCCCGTGAATGGCTGGGGAAGGAGATAACAGGAGTCAGATCCATGTGCTGGTTGAGGCTGGGGTCCCAGGAGTGCAGGGGATGTGTGTTAACAGAGAGAGAGGACAGAGTGAAAACCAGAGGGGCTTCTATGTTTCATCCCCTTAAGGACTTGGGGAGGGAACCCAGGGTCAGGAAGGGACATAGTGCAGACCGGCCCTCCCACGATGCCCTGGACCTCACCGTGGTGTGAAGGCAATTAGAAATTTCTATTCATACCTGCTGGGGGCACTTAGACATCACTGAAGTTTGCCAAGGAGGTTTCCCAAAGGAGGGGGCCAGTGGGGTGAAATGACCCCCTAGGCAGGTAGGTGTCAGGGAAGCTGGCTGAGCGGTAAAGAATCCACCTGCCAATATGGGTGACCCAGGTTTGATCCCTGCATGGGGAAGATCCCCTGGAGGAGAAAATGGCAACCCAGTCCAGTATTCTTGCCTGGAAAATCCCATGGACAGAGGAGAGCCTGGTGGGCTGTGGTCCATGGGGTCACAAAGAGTCAGACACGACTTAGTGACTAATCAACTATAACAAGGCAGGTAGATAAGGGAGTGTGAGCAAGCCCCAGAAGTTGGTGATGGACAGGGAGACCTGGCCTGCTGCAGTCCAGGGGGCTGCAAAGAATCGGACACGACTGAGCAACTGAACTGAACTGAGACAAGAGGCCAAACATGTGGGCTAAGGGCTGAGCGGGGACCATGGTCAGCCTCCAGGACAGACACCAGGAAGGGCTAGGGTGGAGCCCCAGGTCAGTAGAGAGCTGCTGGGTGGTGAGCAGGCTGAGAAGGAACCATTGGTTGTGCCCCCAGAATCTTGGTGGCAGAACATCAAGAGACAAAGGCGGACCAACCACACCCAGGGCCCTGGGCAATGCACCAGAGGATGCAGGGCCAGGGCTACCCTTCCTCCAAGACCACGGCATCATTTACATCCCCTTCTCCCCAGAGCCAGGGGAGCCAGGAGAGAGGCCTTCTGAGCTCTACACGACGTGACAGAGACCAGCTGTCTCAGAAGACTGCCTAGATGATTGAATCAAAAGACGTTTATTAAATTAGACGGGAGCATCATTTTTTCCCCTGCTCCTCAGCTCCCACCGAGTGCCAAATATACAAAGGAAATCTAGTTTCCTTATTTTCTTACTCTAGTAAATGTAAATTGGAACCTCATGGTAGAATTTTCTTTGGGCTCTTGGAAATTCTATATATTAATAAAAAAAGCAATCTGTTGTCCATTTATAGTTGTATCTGGATTAAACAGCAGATCATTCTGGAAGGATGTCTAGTAAGTGTTTTGGGCGGGAACCCCCAGAACTCCCCAGAAGCATGGAGGGCCTGGGTCTGGGGGTGGGGGTGTGAGCTGGCAGGACACAGACAGCTTGGCTCCTCTGACCTCCAGAGGCCCCCAGTTCTGGGGGGTGCAGACTCACCCAGCTCCAGGCTGGTGACAACGAGGCCTGTGCACCTGGGGTGGTGACTTTCAGATAGGTCGGGCTGGAGTGATTCAGAACATGAACCAGCATCCAAGGACCACGTCTATGGATTGACCAGTGACGACTACAGAGCTTTGCAGTTCATCTGTGACCCCTGTTGTGTATCTGAGGGGGGACCACTGAGAAACCCTGTAGCAAATTACCTGGAAGCTTCCTTCTCTCTCTTCATTTTCATGGTAGAGTCCCCAAACCCAGGGAATCGTTGTAGGTTTCCACTCTCTTAGAGTTTCACAGGGGTCCTGGGACCACCAACGCATTGGGTCAGTTCCTGCTTCCACTCCAGGGAAAGCTCACATCACCCCTGGCTGTCTGCTCAGGGAGGCAGAGAGATGCCTGAGCTTCATGGAGCCAAAGAGGCATTTACCACCCGGGGCTCACTGACTTGCTCTGAGAATACTCGGAAAGAAGTGTTCTCACATTTGGCCGTGTAATGAGTGTATTTATTTACTCTGAGTTTTGAAAGGAAGTGAAAATCCCTCTTCTCGAAAATCATATGTGGATGTAGAGAACCGCTGCATGAGGATTGCCAGTCTGTTTTGTGTTTTATACCAAGCAGGGTTTGGTCGGCACCCATCTGTTTTTAATGCATTCTTGGTCTGCTCCCCAAGGAAGCTCCCTGGGTGGGGAGGAGTGGCTGTCCACCCATGGCCCCGGTAGGCCATCGCTAGCTTCCTGGGAAGGAAAGATGAGCCTCAGAAGTTTTCCAAAGCCAAGATGTCACATCTGTTTGGCATTGAATGCCTTCAAATGGAATTCCCAGGCAAGAGAGTTTTGTAGACCCTGTATGTGCCACCTCTGGTTTCCTGAAATGTCCTGGGAGAGAGGCTCCAGGATATATGTAATGGGGTCTCTGCTGATGGCCCTTGAGTGCTCCCCTCACCTGCCATGCCCACCAAGGGCCGTGTGGCCACTCACTTTCCTCTCAGATCCTATCAGATGCTGTGTGTTCCTGCTGATCGCTGCCTTCTCAGTCTGCATCGCACCCAGGCAGAGCCTCACCGAAAAGACATCAGAATCGCTCCCTGTCTCATCCTCAATGAAAAAAAAAAAAATGCTCAGACTTCGCTGGTGGGGCAGTGGATGAGTCCGCTTGCCCATGCAGGGGACATGGGTTTGAACCCTGGTTCGGGAAGATTGCACCTGTCTCTAAGCCTGTGCATCCCAACTACTGAAGCTGGTGAGCCTAGAGCCTGTGCTCTGCAACGAGAGAAATCACCACAGTGAGAAGCCCGTGCACCACAACCAGGAGTAGCCCTGTTCTCTGCAACTAGAGAAACGCGCAGTGATGAAGATACCACGTGGCCAAAAATTAATTAATTAATTTTAATAATGCTCATCTTCAAATGCCCACCCTACATTCACAGAGTCTGTGTGACTCTTCTTTTACATTTAAAAAAGAGAAACTATTTTGACCCTTTGCCCCTTTCTCCTAGAACCAAAATGTATCTCATTTTGAATTTGCAGTGTCCCATGAACCAGTAGGGAGCCTCAAAAAAAAAAAAATCCAATATAAGGGGAAATGTTGTAAGCTTTATTTTCTTTCCCTCGACCTGGATTGATTCATGGACTCTCATGATTGAAACAGAGGTCATTTCAGTGGATGTATCTTTGAAGATAGCTGATGTATGGCAGATGGATATGAATCATGGCTGAGACCTCTGAGCAAAAGCCTACCTCCCGTTAGGGTCCCGTTTCAGAAGTTACACACTTTAGTGGACCGTGGGCATTGATTTACACAGGGGGGAGGGTGGTGTGCTGAGCCTCTGTCTATAAACCAGTCTGTAGGTTCTGGATTATGGCCTGAAAAGTTAGGACCAGAATATCAAACTCCATCTGAGGCATAGATGTGGGAAGTGGTCATTCTCATGCAACAAGGAGAGAGCTCTGAGTCAGTATTAGCTAAAATGGGGAAAGACAGGATGATAAGGAAAAGACAAGCCAAAGGACGGGAGAAGGGTTTTCAAGATAAATATATCTGATCAAGGACTCATATGTGGGAAATACAAAGCTCTCTCACATGTTGATTGATGAGGGCTTCCCTGGTGGCTCAGATGGTAAAGCGTCTGCCTGAAATGTGGGAGACGTGGGTTCAATTCCTGGGTCGGGAAGATCCCCTGGAGAAGGAAATGGCAACCCACTCCAGTATTCTTGCCCGGAAATTTCCACGGAGGGAGGAGCCTGGTAGGCGACAGTCCGTGGGGCTGCAAAGAGTTGGACACAACTGAGCGTCTTCGCTTTGCTTTTCCACCTGTTGATAGGAAAACAAGAAAATCCAGCAGAAAGTAGGCAAAAGACATGACCAAGTATTTCACAAAAGAGGCTACTGAAATGACCAAAGCATATAGCAGTCAATCTTACCAGTCGTCAGGAAAATGCAACATAAAACTGCAAGGAGATGCTGCTACACTCCCACCAGAATGGCTGAAACTAAATATACAGGTAAGACCAAGCATTAGCGAGGATGTTAAATTTCTCATACACTGCCCATGGGAGTGCGAATGGACACAACCATTTTGGAGACAAAATATACCCATGGCTGTTCATACCCTATTACCCAGAAACTTCACTCTCAGGTAAATACAAGAGAAATGCATATGAATGTTCGGCAAAAGGCATGCATACTGGAATGTTCATAGAAGCAGTATTCATCATAGCAACAAACTAGAAATACCCTCAAAAGCTCAGGAAGAGATACACGCAGTAGAACCTCATACAGCAATGGAAATGGACAAATCAAAACCATTCATGACAACAATGTAAATGAAGAAGCTAGGATCCTAATTTATGTGAAGTTTGAAAGCCGGCAAATCTAATCTATGATGTTCAAAGTCAGAATAGTGGGCAAAGGGGACTAGTTAATGCAAGTGGACATAAGGGGGGAGTTTTGAAGTACTGGAACTTTCTGTTTCTTGATCTAAGTGGTGTTCTGCTAATGACCTACAAGTCGGTTACATGTGTGTTTATGAAAATACATTAATCAGTTCACTTACGATTTGTGCATCTTTCTGTATGTGAAGTATACTATAATGAAACTTCAATGAAAAGTTTACTGAAAATGAAAAATAAAACACAGAAGATTGAAGAGGGGCTTGTTGGGATTTAGTCATAAGCCCTAAGTCCCCTATGAATTAAGAAATATTGAGCAATAAGATACAAGTACCAGAGAGACCGAGTTTTAAAACCGGCGAAAGGGATGTTTGCTTGTTTAAGAGGTAAACATACTGAAAAGTTTAATTTGAATTTTTGTCCCCAAAGTATGACTTCTCATCAGCTTCTTTCCCAAGACAGCCCTGGCGCTGGCTCGTGTGGAGTTTTGAGATCTGCAGAGCAGGGGGACTCTGTCATGTGGACACTGTCCCCTGCCTGGGGACAGAAAGGGGCATCCTGACCTGCACTTGACCCAGTGCGCTGACTGCAGCCGAGAGGCCGCCTTTGAGCCGCCACTGGATTGTCCCTCTCCCCAGTCCAACCAGAGAAGCCTCAGGAGATGGCAGTGAATGCAGATGAAGGAGGTCAGTAGAGGTTCTCCAGGACTTTCTCTTCCTGGGGACAGAACTGGGAGCTCCTTCCCACACTGGTCGGCGGGGCTAGTCCCACCATTCTCCCTCTTGAGCACGTAGTAGCCTTGCACTTCCCCAGCATGTTCAAGATTAATACGACCAGGTGACTATCTTAGGAAAAGGAGGCATGGGAGGGTTGGGCATGAATGCTGGGGGAAGCCTTCAAGAGTGAATGAATCACTGGCAGCACTATTCATATAGCCAAGACATAGAAACAACCTAAGTGTCTATCAACAGATGAATGGATAAAGAAGGTATGGTACACATATACAATGGAATACTACTCAGCCATAAAAAGAAGAAAATAATACCATTTGCAGCAACATAGTTGAGCCTAAAGATTATCATACTAAACGAGGTGAGTCAGACCAGAGAAAGACAAATAGCATACAATATCACTCACGTGTGGAATCTAAAGTATGACCCAAATGAGCCTATCTATGAAACAGAATCACAGACATAAACCACAGACTTACGGTTGCTAAGGGGGGATGGGGGTAGGGGAGGAATGAATTGGGAGTCTGGGATATAGCAGATGCAAACTATTATATAAAAATGGGTAAACAAGGTCCTACTGTATACCACAGAAAACTCTATCCAATATCCCATGATAAACCACAATGGAAAAGAACATATAATATAACTGAACAGCTTTACTGTACTGCAGAAATTAGCACGTTGTGTTAAGTATAGTTACACAAACTATACTTTTAAATAAATACTTTTACTTTTAAAAGTAAAGAAATACTTTGAAAACTATACTTTTATTTTTTTTTGATTTATTTTATTTTATTATAATTATTTTTAATAAATTTATTGATTTTAGTTGGGGGCTAATTACTTTACAATATTGTAATAGTTTTTGCCATACATTGACATGAATCAGCCATGGGTTTACATGTGTTCCCCTTCCTGGACCCCCCACCCACATCCCTCCCCATCCCATCCCTCTGGGTCATCCCATTGCCCCGGCCCTGAGCCCTTGTCTCATGCATCGAACATGGAATGGTGCTCTGTTTCACATATGATAATATACATGTTTCAGTGCTATTCTCCCAGAACGTCCCACCCTCACCTTCTCCCTCAGAGTCCATAAAATTGTTCTATGCATCTGTGTCTCTTATTCTGTCTCGCATATAGGGTTATCATTACCATCTTTCAAATTCCATATATATGCATTAGTATACTGTATTGTTGTTTTTCTTTCTGGCTTACTTCACTCTGTATAATGGGCTCCAGTTTCATCCATCTCAGTAGAACCGACTCAAATGTATTTTTTTTAATGGCTGAGTAATATTCCATTGTGTATATGTACCACAGCTTCCTTATCCATTCGTCTGCTGATGGACATCTAGGTTGCTTCCATGTCCTGGCTATTGTAAACAGTGCTGCGAAAACTATACTTTTAAATAAAATTAAAAAATTTTTATTTTTAAAAACAAAATAATAAATATTTTAAAATATTTAATAAATAATAAATAAAAATGTTTAAAAAGAGTAAATGAGGGACTTCCCTGGTAGTCCAGGGGTTGAGAATCCACCTTGTAATGCAGGGGACACAGGTTCGATCCCTAGTCGGGAAACTAGGATCCCACATGCTGTGAGGCAGCCAAGCCCACACACCACAAAGAGGGAGCCGGCATGCTGCAATGAAGACCTGACGCGGTCACATAAACAAATAAAGAAAGTATGCTTTTAAAAAGAGCGACTGAATCACCAGGAGACTGACAACATCTTACTCGGTAGAGTTCCCTCCATCCTCGTGGGCCCCTGAGGAAGGGCGAGGTGCAACAGAGCAGACTTGGCAACCTCTGAGGGTCACGTGGAGCAAGCCAGATACAAACGCTTGTTGTTTCAAGCCCCTGAGGTTTTTCATGTGACAGCCACATAACCCTGCCCACACTGACCACTACCTCTCCCCTCCGTGTAGGTGTGAGGGGTGAAGGATGAGCGTTCACCCCTCGGTGTGTGCTCTCTGCCCCTGCACTGTGCTATCAGGCTGTGGTCTGTCAGGGCTCGGTGCTGGACCCTCGCGGGGAGAAGAGCCTTGTCTATCAGTGCAGTTCAGTTCAGCTGCTCAGTCATGTCCGACTCTCTGCAACCCCATGGACTGCAGCACTCCAGGTTCCCCTATCCATCACCAACTCCTGGAGTTTACTCAAACTCATGCCCATTCAGTTGGTGATGCCATCTAACCATCTCATCCTCTGTCGTCCCCTTCTCCTCCTGCCTTCAATCTTTCCCAGCATCAGGGTCTTTTCCAATGAGTCAGCTCTTTGCATGAGGTGGCCAAAGTATTGGAGTTTCAGCTTCAACATCAATCCTTCCAATGAATAGTCAGCACTGATTTCCTTTAGGATGGACTGGTTTGCTCTCCTTGCAGTCCAAGAGACTCTCAAGAGTCTTCTCTAATACCACAGTTCAAAAGCATCAATTCTTCAGCGCTCATTTTTCTTAATGGTCTATCATGGCCCTCTTATCTTCAGGAGGCCCCACCTTAATCTCAACCACAGCTCCCTCCTGTGTCCTCCAGGGACCCAGTGAGCACCAGTGAGCAGTTCAGCCCTTCCCCGGGATGGTTCTGAAATGGTACAGAACAGTACATTAATCACATTTGCCTCATGACATATTGTGCCTGAGGCTGAAACTATACTCTCTGTTCCAATAACTGTCTTAAATTATGTCCAGCAAGATGTACTATACAGCTCAGCAGAGGCTTTGCAATGTGATCAGAAGATGGAACCGAGACGGCATTGAGATACTCCAAAAATGCAGAGCTAGCAACGTATCCAAAGGCCATCTAGAGATTTGTGCACCTGAAAGAAAGACGGCAGATGGAGAGAATGTGAAAGGAACGATTCTTGATTTTGCTCTTGCTGGAGAATCTGTGTCATGTGTTCATAACCATAAGGAATGTGGTAAGTTGGTGTGTGGGTCCAGGTCCTTTACCCACCCTCTGTAATAGATTCCACACTCAGACTTTCCATGTGACTTTGCAGTGCTTCTCATGGAATACTTGGAAGATAATCTATATCCCCTGTTGATTTAGAGATTTGTCTCATGACTTGCTTTTGTTGACCAATGGAATGTCAGCAAATGAGGTGCTAATAGAGGTCTCCAGAGTGCCAGCACTGTTCGGCTGGACTTCTTGTGCTTCTGTGAGAAAACGGACATGCCTGGTCAGTCACTGTTCTGAAAAGAGTGAGGAAATGCACTGAGAAAAGCTGAACCAAGCCCAGCAGAGGTGCCTGCACATGAACCCACGGACCTATGGACAAGAAATAAAAATTGAGGTTCTGGGCTTGTTTGTTAACAAGCATTGTTGTAGCTGTCTGATACAAAGTCAAAGAGCCAAACACCTGTGTCTCCTCTACCAAAGAGTGATATCTCAAGATATCCCATCTTCTTATGAAATTTAGGGAGTTTATTGATGACACTCCAATCATCAGGTCTTAGATTTGGTTCCTTTTTGCACATTCTGAGTGTAGGAAGATTTTCAATTTCTGCTTCTCTTTGAGCCTGTGCTTCTAGCCCTTGTGTGTTGCCTTTGTTGTTGTTAAGTCATGTCTGACTTTGTGGCCCCATGGACTGTAGCTTACCAGTCTACATGGGTTGCCATTTCCTTCTCTAGGGCATCTTCTTGATCCAGGGATTGAACCCACATCTCTTGTGTCTCCTGCATTGCAGGTGGATTCTTTGTCACTGAGCCACCTGGGAAGCCTGGGTGCTGCCTCAGTGGTGGGATGTTTAGTGATAGCACCTTGACTACCATGGCTGCTACCACCACCTCTTGCTTTGGAATTGCTCTGCCCAGTGCAATCTAACTCCCAGAGGTCTATGCTCTCTCCTCCTCAGCATCTGCTTCTGCAGGAAGATTGTCCTCAGCAGAGTCCTAAAGAGCAGCTGCAGTTCCTTTGCAGGGCCCCTGTGGCCTGCTGGGGCCTATGAGTCTGCCGTCTGCTCTCCCCTAGACCTAGCTGTGCTCAGCACTGACTCTGCAGACTTGAGGCCAGGGTGGGAGTGGGTGGGGTCTGGACTTGGCTCTCCCTTTTCAGTCCTATCACCTCCTGAAACGGTTCCTGCTGCTGTTTTAGGTCTCAGGAGTGCCCATGTCATCTCTTCCCACACTCAGATGTTCTGGATACAAGCCTCATGGGAGATTTATTCTGCCCTTTAGATTTATATTAATGTAACTCAACTTTACTTCCGCTTCCTTCTCCCATGTGGGTCTTTATGCAACTCCAATTATTTGTTAAAAAGGCCTCCTGTGCCTTGTTGGTAAAGCTATCTCTAATTTCCAAAATTCAAAATCAAAATGAGCACATTTCTGTATCAGAGTGAATGTGGAGCAACCACACAACTACTGGATAAAACTGCTTTGACTTTAGATGAAGGTGAGAGAAGATGAGGAGGAAAATAACAAAATTATTGCAGTGTAAACAGTGACCTGGCTAGGGGATTGGAGAAAACCAATAAAAGCACCTGCCCACTGCTGCCTGCACAGTCCACACTGGCAGCTCTGCCTGGGTGGGGCCCCAAGCACTCTTTCTAGTGCCTGCTGTGACCCAGCCAGGCTCCAGTGAATTCAGGTCAAGGTGACTGCAGAGATCAAGGCAAGCATCATAAGCAAGTCCTTGCTGGTTCCTCACCAGCCCCAGCTCTGCCCCTCTGTACATGGAGCTCCCAAGGCTGTAAGGAGCTACCCTGTCCCAGTGCAGAGTTTCTCTCTCTCCAGCTACGAATCCTCACCCCCAGGACCAGTTCATTCCAGCCATCTCTCCAGTTTATCTCACTCCCAAATTACCATGGGCTTTCCAGGTGGCTTAGTGGTAAGAAAACCACCTACCAATGTAGGAGAAATAAGAGACGTGGGTTCGATTCTTGGGTTGGGAGGATCCCCTGGAGTAGGAAATGACAACCCACTCCAGTATTCTTGCTTGGAAAATTCCATGGACAGAAGGGCCTGGTAGTCTATACAGTCCATGGGGTCACAAAGAGTCAGACACAACTGAGCAACCGAGCACACACACACATAAATTCCCAACCAGCTGAAGGTCAGACACAGAATTTGTACATCCGGATGTAATGAATCAGCTTTTGTACTGGAAAAGCTGGACTGGAGCCCTGAGCTGGGGATCTGGGGCCACAGTGCAGCCTCTGATGTCCTCAGCTCTCCATCTGCCTCTCAGGACAAGGGCACAGGAGTTGTTTGGCTCTGCTGAGCAGACCCGCCTACCAGGAGCCCCAGAAGGCAAGATGGGCTGAGCCCAGTGTGCTGAGCACAGAGAGGCAGGAACGCAGTGGAAGAAGACTATACAGGCACCAAAGAGAGGAGAGGAGAATGGCTGGTGGGGCTGAACATCCTCTGCAGGCTCCCCCCTCCTCTCATCTCACCTGGAGAGAAGATGGAATTAGCTAAGAGGAGCTCACTCCGGAGTAGGCTGGACCTTTGATCCAAGGGCTGGGTCCTTATGAGAAGAGGCAGAGAGGAACACAGGGAAATCACATGTTGGTGATGGAGGCAAAGATGGGAGTCATGCGTCTATAGGCCAGCAATGCCAAGGATGGCAGGCGACATCAGAAACTATGAAAAGGTCCTAGAATAGAGTTTAGATTTTCCCCTGGAGCCTTCAGAGGGAGCATGGCCCTGCCGAAGCTGATTTGAGACTTCTGGCCTCCAGATCTGTGAGAGAATAAATTTTGTCTGTTTGTTTTAAATCCCTGGTTTTTGGTGGTTTGTTATAGCAGCTCCTGAAAACAAAGACGTGACACGTAGCTCAACATGTCAATGGTCTAAACCCATCTAACAGGTGGTGTCAGTGGTAAAGAACCAGACTGCCAGTGCAGGAAACACAGGAGATGTGGGCTCAATTCTTGGGTTGGGAAGATCCCTTGGAGAAGGAAATGGCAAGCCACTACAGTATTCTTGCCCTGGGAAATCCTCTGGATAGAGGAGCTTGGCAGGCTATAGTACATGGGGTCGCAAAAGAGTTGGACACTTCAGTTCAGTTCAGTTGCTCAGTCGTGTCTGACTCCTTGCAACCCCATGAACCGCAGAAAGCCAGGCCTCCCTGTCCATCACCAACTCCCGGAGTCCACCCAAGCCCATGTCCATTGAGTTGGTGATGCCATCCAACCATCTCATCCTCTGTCTTCCCCTTCTCCTCCTGCCCTCAATCTTTCCCAGCATCAGGATCTTTTTCAATGAATTAGCTCCTCACATCAGATGGCCAAAGTATTGGAGTTTCAGCTTCAACATCAGTCCTTCCAATGAACACCCAGGACTGATCTCCTTTAGGATTGACTGGTTGGATCTCCTTGCAGTCCAAGGGACTCTCAAGAGTCTTCTCCAACACCACAGTTCAAAAGCATCAATTCTTCAGCACTCAGCTTTCTTTATAGTCCAACTCTCACATCCATACATGACCACTGGAAAAGCAATAACCTTGACTAGATGGACCTTTGTTGGCAAAGTAATGTCTCTACTTTTTAATATGCTTTCTAGGTTGGTCATAACTTTCCTTCCAAGGAGTAAGCATCTTTTAATTTCATGGCTACAATCACCATCTGCAGTGATTTTGGAGCCCAGAAAAATAAAGTCAGCCACTGTTTCCACTGTCTCTCCATCTATTTGCCATGATGTGATGGGATCAGATGCCATGATCTTAGTTTTCTGAATGTTGAGCTTTAAGCCAACTTTTTCACTCTCCTCTTTCACTTTCATCAAGAGGCTCTTTAGTTTATGTTCACTTTCTGGCATAAGGGTGGTGTCATCTGCGTATCTGAGGTTGTTGATATTTCTCCCAGCAATCTTGATTCCAGCTTGTGCTTCATCCAGCCCAGTGTTTCTCATGATATACTCTGTATAAAAGTTAAATAACCAGGGTGACAGTATACAGCCTTGACGTAGTGACCAAACAACAACATTAACTGTGCTGTTGGGAAAATGATAGCTATGGGTACACAATTTATATCCAGGAGACATAGGAATATACATGATAACAGTGGCATTTTGAATCAATATATAATCAATACATAAGGAAAGAGTTGTTCAAAAATTGCCTGGGGAAATCAATGATTTGGAATTTTGAAAAAATTTATACTTCAAACCCCATATTAAAATAAATTCATGTTGATATATGGCAGAAACTAACAAAGTACTGTAAAGCAATTATCCTCTAATTAAAAATAAATAAATTAAAAAAATAAATTCTAGAATGATTCAAAAGTTAAATATCAAAACTCAAAGAAATCCTTTTTTCTTGAGATTGAAATGTTAAAAAAAGGAAAGTGAAGTGAAAGTCACTCAGTCGTGTCTGACTCTTTGCGACCCCATGGACTATACAGTCCATGGAATTCTCCAGGCCAGAATACTGGAGTGTGTAGCCTTTCCATTCTCCAGTAAAAAAAAAAAGAAAAAAAAATAGATAAATTTGACTACATAAAAATGCTTGTATAAAAATCTGAAAAGGAAACACTAAATTGACAACTACATCTTCTACAGTTTTGACAAACAACTAGCTAGTAACTACATTAAAATCTCATATAAATAATGAAATAACATGAACACTTCGGCCACCTGATGTGAAGAGCCGACTCATTAGAAAAGAACCTAATGTTGAGAAAGCTTGAGGGCAGGAGGAGAAGGAGGTGACAGGGGATAAGATGGTTGGACGTCATCACCAACTCAATGGGCATGAGTTTGAGCAAACTCTGGCAGATGGTGAAGGACAGGGAAGCCTGACATGCTGCAGTCCACAGGGTCGTAGAGAGTCAGACACGACTTAGCGACTGAACAACAATCTACGGTAGGTAAGACACAAGAAGAATTTCATGGTGATCATGGAAACGCATCTCTCAGATCTCCAACCATGAGGAGTGTAACTGATCAGAGCTGGCTCTGAAATCCATCATAGCGGTCATACTGAGGCCACACTGCTCCCAACCAGGCCCCAGGGCAGCAGAGCCACTAAGGCAGGTTACTATTTCTGGGAGTTTGTGGGGCTCCTCTGAGACAGTGTTGGCCCTCATACTCCCCTGGAACACACTGTAGGGGGGCACACTTCCCTCACGCCTTCCTTCCTTCCCTTGCTCCTTCACGTAGGGTCAAGCCATGATGTTCTCCAGCCCTCCCACCTCCCTCCCAGTTCTTCTCATAGGACAGTACCCTGGTGACTCTCTGGCCAGGTTAATCCTGTGTTGACATCCTCCTCTCAGAAGAAGCATATTAGCAAATGTTTACAAATGACCACTGGTTTAACAGCATCTAGAAAAAAATGTCCAGCCTCCATCATATTCAAAGACCTCATTTAAGTTGTAATAAATAAATATCAAGATGAATTTTTTTTCTATTTAAGTAGATGGCCCTAAGTAGACCTGTTTCGAGGAGCCAAGTTTATATTTCTGGATGAAGCACAAAATGATTCAGATGTTGCAGAAGAAAATGAGACCTGTGTACCAAGAATCTTAAAAATGATCATACTTTTGACCCAGGAATTTCATTTTAAAGGCAACTCTTAAGCAATATGGACCTAACAGAAGCAGAAGATATTAAGAAGAGGTGGCAAGAATACACAGAAGAGCTGTACAAAAAAGATCTTCACGACCCAGATAATCATGATGGTGTGATCACTCACCTAGAGCCAGACATCCTGGAATGTGAAGTCAAGTGGGCCTTAGAAAGCATCACTACGAACAAAGCTAGTGGAGGTGATGGAATTCCAGTTGAGCTATTTCAAATCCTCAAAGGTGATGCTGTGAAAGTGCTGCACTCGATATGCCAGCAAATCTGGAAAACTCAGCAGTGGCCACAGGACTGGAAAAGGTCAGTTCGTTCCAATCCCAAAGAAAGGCAATGCCAAAGAATGCTGAAACTACCACACAATTGCACTCATCTCACATGCTAGTAAAGTAATGCTCAAAATTCTCCAAGCCAGGCTTCAGCAATATGTGAACGGTGAACTTCCAGATGTTCAAGCTGGTTTTGAAAAGGCAGAGGAACCAGAGATCAAATTGCCAATATCTGCTGGATCATCGAAAAAGCAAGAGAGTTCCAGAAAAACATCTATTTCTGCTTTATTGACTATGCCAAAGCCTTTGACTGTGTGGATCACAATAAACTGTGGAAAATTCTGAAAGAGATGGGAATACCAGACCATCTGACCTGTCTCTTGAGAAACCTGTATGCAGGTCAGGAAGCAACAGTTAGAACTGGACATGGAACAACAGACTGGTTCCAAATAGGAAAAGGAGTACGTCAAGGCTGTATATTGTCACCCTGCTTATTTAACTTATATACAGAGTACATCATGAGAAACGCTGGGCTGGAAGAAACACAAGCTGGAATCAAGATTGCTGGGAGAAATATCAATAACCTCAGATATGCGGATGACACCACCCTTATGGCAGAAAGTGAAGAAGAACTAAAGAGCCTCTTGATGAAAGTGAAAGAGGAGAGTGAAAAAGTTGGCTTAAAGCTCAACGTTCAGGAAACTAAGATCATGGCATCTGGTCCCATCACTTCATGGGAAATAGATGAGGAAACAGTGGAAACAGTGTCAGACTTTATTTTTTGGGGCTCCAGTATCACTGCTGATGGTGATTGCAGCCATGAAATTAAAAGACGCTTACTCCTTGGAAGGAAGGTTATGGCCAACCTAGATAGCATATTTAAAAGCAGAGACATTACTTTGCCAACAAAGGTCCATCTAGTCAAGGCTATGGTTTTTCCAGTGGTCATGTATGGATGTGAGAGTTGGACGGTGAAGAAAGCTGAGCGCCGCAGAATTGATGCTTTTGAACTGTGGTGTTGGAGAAGACTCTTGAGAGTCCCTTGGACTGCAAGGAGATCCAATCAATCCATCCTAAAGGAGATCAGTCCTGGGTGTTCACTGGAAGGACTGATGTTGAAGCTGAAACTTCAATACTTTGGCCACCTCATGAGAAGGGTTGACTCATTGGAAAAGACCCTAATGCTGGGTAGGATTAGGGGCGGAAGGTGAAGGGGACGACAGAGGATGAGATGGTTGGATGGTATCACCAACTCAATGGACATGGGTTTGGATAGACTCCGGGAGTTGGTGATGGACAGAGAGGCCTGGCGTGCTGCAATGCATGGGGTCACAAAGAGTCGGACACGACTGAGTGACTGAACTGAACTGAGCTTAAGCAATATAAACACTTGTAAGTAGGCACTAAAAATATTCGACATTGTTTCATTCATCTTAAAGAAAATAAGCAGTCATTTAACATTGTGGGCAATAGCTTGGGAACTGACTCTAGAATGGTATTTGGTGCGGCAATGGTGGAGACAGGTTGCTTTGATCTCCCGTTAAGAAAGAACATACCCCTCAGCCTGAGGATGCAGTAAGTGGGCAGCCTCCAGCTGTTGACACCTCAAGGTCAACTCTAGGTTTGAAGCTGAGACCAGGCCCTTCCCTGGCTCTGGGGTCTGTGTGCGTCTGCCTGTGAAGAGCTCCCCTCGCTGGCCGTCTTTGCTCTGGGGTCCCTTCTGGGTCACCCAAGACTTTCTCAGGTCCGCATTGCCCACAGAGCCCCTCCTTGACCAATCCAGCTTCCTTCCCATTCTCCTTCATAAGTGTCACATCTCCATCACCATCCAAATGCTTTTCTTCCTCAATCCTGTCTCCGCCTGCTTTGTCTTCCACTGGAAATTTCTAATGGGTGACTTCGGTTCGAGGACTCTCCATTGGCTGGCCAGATCTCAGGTGGGATTGTGCTGCAGTCTCAGACTCTTCCTGCCCACCCCTCTGTGCTTCTCTCTCTCCATCACAGGTGGCAGGCCTGTGGAACCCTAAGGCTTTCCTCCCACCTCCTGCTCACCCCACTCCATCCTCATGGTGCCTCCTCTGCAAACTCTCTTGCATGTCCAATCCCATTTTGGCATCTGCTCCTCAAAGGACCTGAGCTAGCACTCTTCCCTTCCAAACAATTTGACTGGGAGACTTTCACTTCCCTTCTCTGCAAGTCAGGGCCCTACAGGGTTTCTGGTTTCCCAAGGGGATGGTGTGCTACTGGGGCTCCATGAAGTAATATACCAGTGACAGCTGCCTCCAGCACTCTGCGAACTCTGCATCCAGGCAAGTATAAGAGGAGTCACCATCTCAAGAGTCTGTAGAGGGTACCAGCTGCCCAATGGTCTCCTAGCAACACAGCTCCTGGTGATATACGAAGACGCCCAGGGAGCAAGGGGTGGAGAGTGGTGGTCTTGGGAAAGCAAGACAGGACTTGTCAGGTGGCTGCAAGTGTGCCATGGGCTGCAATCTTCCAGCTCGAAGCAACTTCAGATAGCATCTTGGCTTGGAGAATAGACTGCATTCCTCCAGGGCTGCCCCAGACAGTGACTGAGCACCACAGATACAAGGACCGGCATGTTTCTGCCCGGTGTGGGGACGCCTCCCGCTCAGAGGCTGAGACCTGGTTGCAGCTGCACTGTGGTCTGAAGGGTCATCCTGCCCAGTCCCATTTCTCCCCTCTTTCATCTTTCAGGGGTGTTAATTCCCAATAACCCTCTTGTATTAGTAACTGCGCCAGCAGCTGCTTCTTGGAGCATCCAACTGGCACATTAAATAAAATAAATGAAAGATTGAATGAATAGCTGCCTCAATTAAATTAGCACACCAAAGACAACACACCGAACAGTAATAGTGTTTGTCTTTGAGAGATTCCTTAGGGGCAATAAGATATTTGTCAATTTTTTCCTGATGGGGAAAACAAACAGAAAACTTTGTTTTTAAATGATAATAGCTAACATTTATTGACATGCTATGTATCAGGCATCCAAGCCAATGCAACTCTGGCCCAGGAAAGCAGGTGGCTCCACATGATGGCCCCAGTACACGGCCGTGTCACCCTGGCTCTTGGGGACACAAGGGAAAAGGCCACACAGAGACCACTTGTGACGGGCTGTTGAAGGCTCAGCCGGCGTCCACCGTCTGTGTTGGACAAGGGCTGAGTGCACAGGCCCTGCCCTCAGGGAGCTTGCTCTCCACTGGGGTGGGGGTAGGGGGCCAGCAGCCCTACAGGGACACATGGAAAGCACCATTCCTGGCTGTGAAGAGGGACAGTGACCAACTCGGGGGAGGAGCAGACAGACAGCCCTGATGTCGAGGAGGGGGGATGGAGAATGGGCATGTGTGACCAACGCAGGGGAACAGCAGAAGGAGAGGTGGGGCCATGATGGGGGTTGGTCCAATTCTGTCCGTGGTGGGAAACACTATGAACGTTGTGCAGCAAGACGGTGCTTGTGGGAAGCCCACTGCAGGCTGGGAGGAGCAGTGGCCGCCCCCACCAGGGGCCAGGGGCTCCCATTCAGTGGACATGGCCGGGGCAGGGCTCAGATCTGGGGGGTGGGGACACAAAGGAGGGACGCCTAGGGCGTCAGTGACTGGGGAGGAGAGACTGGATGGGAGTAGGTGGCAGGGGTGGAGGTGGGGAGTGAATCTCCAAAGAAAGAAGCAGAGGGGAAAGAGGCAAAAGGAAAAAGCAGTAGGATTCAGGAACCATAGGTGTGGGGTCAGCTGTGTCCAAGTCTTTGTCACCCCATGGACTGTATAGCCTGCCAGGCTCCTTTGTCCATGGGATTCCCCAGGCAAGAACACAGGAGTGGGCTGCCATTTCCTTCTCCAGGGGATCTTCCCAACCCAGAGATTGCACCCACGTCTCCTGCGCTGGCAGGCAGATTCTTTACCACTGAGCCACCCAGGAAGCCCTTCAGGGGCCACGCCACCCTTCAAATAAGGACAGAGTGTTCTAGGATGATTTATACTCTGTCCCAATGGGATGAGATCTTGCTAACAGGAAGAAGGTATAACGTTGAGCTGCAGTCTGTTTATTTATGGAGTCAAAACATGCAGCTCGACTTTCCCTTCATTCTTTATATTTCATGATGTAGATCTCAGCCTGTGGACTGGAATCCAGGAAGAACTGCCCTCCCCCCAAAGCACCTCTCCCATTCTTCCTGGGCAGAGGGGTCCTCTCCTCAGTTCCTAGATCTCAGATAAAAATGATTCCATTTCAGCCTTGCTCTCCCTGCAGTGTGTTCAAAGCTCCTCACAGACCTAGAGAAGATGAACGTCCGGGAAGAAGAGTTCATCATGTTGTCAATGAAAATAGAATCAACCCCGCAGAACCCCAATACCTCAAGTGAATCAGTGGCAGGCGGTGGGGCAAAGCCTGTGACACCCGTGCAACAACGTGGCCCTCACTACGTCCTGTGTTTCTCCTCTTAGGGACACAACGGTGGTCTAATTTGGGGTCTTCTTTTCAAGTATTATCATTCCTTCTCCCCAGGGCCCCAGGAGTTCTGGCCGTTTCATTCCATAAGCCTTTCTTCCCCATGTCCTGTTCCTTAGGGCTGCTGGTCCCAGTTGCAGCCAGCAGCACCTTTGGGCACTGGTGCTCATTGTTTTGAGCCCTGGATCCCATTTCACTTTATCTCATGTCAATGGATGCTTGATCTGCATGGTGGGCTCAGCGGCAGGCACTCAATAGCACAGAAATCCTGATGATCCCAAGTCACTGGGACCAACTACCTAAGTGGCAATTCAGTTCAGTCACCTAGTTGTGTCTGACTCTTTGTGACCCCATGGACAGCAGCACGCCAGGCCTCCCAGTCCATCACCAACTCCTGGAGCTTACTCAAACTCATGTCCATCGAGTCAGTGATGCCATCCAACCATCTCATCCTCTGTCGTCCCCCTCTCCTCCTGCCTTCAATCTTTCCTAAGTGGCAGGGCTCAGGCAAAATGAATACACAGGACTTCTTGTTCCAAAATTATTAAGCATTTCAGGATGGCAAGCACACAGTGTTAAACCAGTGCAGGCCCTTCTGAGCGTGTGGCCTGGTGCACATGTGGAATCACCAGGCCATGAAGATGGGCCTACGAGTTGAGTCCTTCAGCAGAGTAAGAAAGCAATAAGTAAGACAAGACAGACCAAGATCAAGGCAGATCAAGTCCCCGTGTTTGAGGAAAGGAATAGACAAGATCAGCTCCAGCTCTATGTCCTGACTTCAGCTTTTTGGGAAAACCACTTCCGTTAAATCGAAATTCTAGGGACTTCCTTGGTGGGTCCAGTGGTTAAGACTCTGCACTTCCAATGCAGGGGGTGTGGGTTCAATCCCTGGTCAGGGAACTAAGATCCCTCATGCCGTGTGGCGAGGCCAAAAAATAAAGGGGAATTTCTAGCCTCTAATTACAGCATTCATTTCTGGCATTAGTAATTATGTGTCACACGCACATGCCCTTTTCAGCAGGAGAGAGAGAAAAAGGGATGAGTCCTAGGTGGGAATGTTAGTGCCACGGTCTTTATCTTTATTTCAAGTCTCTGATCCAGAGCTGACCAGCTGGTAAAATGAATTTGCATTCAGAGCTTGGCTCTTCCACCTCAGCTGCCTTAGTGAAGGCACAGTAGGGAGAGAAGTGAATTGTTTCAAACTGTTGGTGCTAATCCAGCCTAGGATTAAAATCTATTAAACATCTAGGACTGTGTTATAGAAAATCTGGGCTACATCTGAGTCCTTCACTCTGAAAATGCCTTAACCCCCTCTGCTGCTTTTCTGTACTAATCCTGACAGTTCTTGATTCCCAAAGAGCAAATCTATTCTCCCAAAAGGGGCTTAGACTTTGGACAAGAAGAGTCAGAGATGGAGTGGTGCCCAAGTCCATGCTTAGGAGTGGCACTCAGCTCCCGGTGAGGTGTTCCCTGCTGCCCATCTCCTCACTCTGCTGTGACAAGTATCTGCTGATGGGCGGCCACTTCCAAGGCACTGTCCACTCGGAAATATCTACCTGGGCAGCCACATGGCAGAAATGGACCTGGCAAAGCTGTGCAAGAGGCTGGTCCCCAAGTAGGATGTTTACACCCGAAGGTGCTGCTTGCATCTGGTTTCATCTGTCAGCCATGAAACCCAGGTTCGAGGTAGAGAGAGGAAGCTGGTTATAATCAAGCATCACACAATCCTTTGACCACAGTGAGGCTCGGTGGGGGTGCGGGCTGTGAAATGTGGATAATGAGGCTCCGTCACTATGTTGAGCCAAGTCAAAGGCTGTGTGCGATACACCGGCCCAAGAGACATGGAGGCTGGGAGGGCTGGGGGCCTCAGGAGAGGCAGGTCAGTGCAGCTCCTTCTCACATGCATCCTTCCTCCACGTAAAACACGATCGTCTTGTGATGGGGACCCTCTTTAGGAATGGGGACAGTTTGCAGTGATGAATTGATTTCAGCTCTCCAGGGAATATTTTTAAAGTGTTATTTGAAATATCAATGAAATAATTTTCAAAAACCTTCATGAGATCTCAGCAATGACTCTCACAGTTGTGATGATATGTCCACTCATTAAAAATGCTCATGAAAGGGTGTTTTTGTAATGATTTGACATTATCTGAATCACATTCTCTCTTCTGCACTTTGATTCAAATGCTTAGGTGGTATTGTCACAGGAACCAGGCTCTCTGATCCGGCTCATAGTCAAGATGGGGGCTTCGTTTGCTGCGTCCCTGTAGACTCAGCCTCCCTGTTGAGGCTGGCATTCGTGGTGTGAGAAATAATTCTTAATTCTCAGAAAGTGGCTGAAAAGATAAAAGTTCTATGTTAATGTAAAGAAAACTTATGCCTTCATTATCCTTTTTCATTTTACTGGAGAACGTGGCTAAATCAGCAGGCCTGTCTGTGGGGCATGTGAATTCACACCCCAGAAACTGAGGCTGAACTTGGCTTGAAAGGAAACCTTTATCAAGAATGGTTAAGACCTTCCAAAATTTCAATCCCCAATTCTGAGCTCTCAATTTCAGACCAGTTGCAGGCCAATTTGATGAAAGGATTATAAGACAAGACACATAGGAAACATTAGCCGGATTGGGTAATAAACTGGGAAGATAAGAGGGAATAAAAGACTAATCGGAAGTAGTGAAGAGGAGGGTTTGGGCACTTCTAGAAAAGGGAGCTGGTCCAGGGGTCAAAACCCCTGAATCTTGTCCTCTCTGCCACTTTCCTGAACCAATCACCTAACGACCAAAGGCTGGGCGTTTCTTTCGCGCGTGTCTGAAAGAACAGCAGGAACCCCATCTCATCTGGCTGACTTCACAGGGTTCTTAAAAGATACAAATAAAATCATAGGATTTGAAACTGATCAAGAAAAGAACAAAATAATTACCAATATGCTTGGGGACAAGATGGTGAGCAATTCTATAACAGGATTAGGAGGGGGAGGGCTGACTATCCAGGGAGACAGGCGGGAGGCTGGGCCCCGGTGGGGAGGATGTCCCAGGACAGCCAGGGTGGCTGGCAGGGTGATGGAGGGGAGGAGACTGCCCTGTTCCCCATGGGACCCCCTTCCCTGGTCACCTGCAGCCCCAGTGGATGTTCCTATGTTCCTGGGACAGCTGGCTTGAGGGCTGCGGGATGAGCCCAGGATGGTGGTAGCACAGATTCAGGGGAGAGATGGGGAAGCAGGGTCAGGAATTCGCTGAGAGCTGTGGCTCTCCCTGACCCGGAAGAGGATCAGACCCAGAAGCAAGGGGTGGAGATAGCAGTGACATCTGAGTTGATTCACCCGGATGCTGGTAAGGGCACCACTCAGGGCTGAATGCCGGTGCAGATGCTCATTAAATCTGTATGGATGTCCCGGCAGAGAGGACCCACCCCCACCCTGCCCCCTGGGGCCCCGGCACAGACACTGTGGAAGGCGGCTGGACAGTTTTCCCCAAAGTGAAACATAGTCTCAGCACAAAATCCAGCAACTGTGTGCCAAGATATTTACCTGAACGAGGAGAAAATTTACACCCTCATGAAAACCTGCCCATGGACGTTTGTTTGCTTAGTCACTCAGTTGTGTCCAGCTCCATTACCCCATGGACTGTAGCCCGCCAGGCTCCTCTGTCCATGGGATTCTCCAGGCAGGAATACTGGAGTGGGTAGCCATTCCCTTCCCCAGGGGATCTTCCCCACCCAGGGATCGAATCCAGGTCTTCTGCATTGCATGGATATTTACAGTAGCTCTATTCATAATTGCCTGATTTGGATAGCAGCTCATCTATCCTTCAATAGATGAATGGATAAACAAACTGGTACCTCGAGACAATGGAAATTCAGTGAAAAATAAATGAGCTGCTGAGCCATGGAAAGACATGGTGGAGACAAATTCATGTTGCTAAATGGCATAAGCCAGTTTTTAAAGTCTCCATACTGTATGATTCCAATTATAAGACATTCTGGAAAAGGCAAGACTGCAGACACAGTAAGAAGCTCAGTGGTTTCCAGGGGTTGGAGTAGGGTGGAGAGCACAGAGGATTTTTAGAGCAGTGAAATGATTCTTGATAACATGGTCACACTGGACACATGATGTTATCTGTTTGGCAAAACCCACAGAATGCATGGTACCAGGAGTGAACCCTAAGGTAAACTGTGGGCTTAATTCAGTTACTAATCATACTGGACCAATATCTGTTCATCAGTTGTACCTCACTAGTGCAAGGTGTTGGGCTTCCTGGTGGCTCAGTCGCCTGCAATGAGGGAGACCCGGGTTCGATCCCTGGGTCCGGAAGATCCCCTGGAGGAAGAAAAGTATGGCAGCCCACCCCAGTACTCTTGCCTAGAGAATCCCATGGACAGAGGAGCCTGGTGGGCTGCAGTCCATAGGGTCACAAAGTGTCAGACAGGACCGAGCGACTCGGCATACAAGCACACAGTACAAGGTGTTAATAATAGGGGAAACTCTGTGTGGGGTGGTGGGGTGAGGGTGTTATGGGAACTCTGTACTCTTTGCTCAATTTTCTATTAATCTAAAATCTGTCTAAAAAATAAAGTACATTGATTAAAAAATTTCAGTCTCATCTCAGTAGTGATCACGGGGGAAATGAGAATATTGGTGAATTTCTTTATACTTGTTTTGTTTTTTCCTTCCAGTTCTGTGCCTTGATTTCATCTGGAGGGTAAGGGGGACACCATGACTGTTTGTGTGTGCTCAGGTCCCTCGAAGGTTAATGAGCACGTCCATCTCCAGCACAGGGGAAGCAAAATGGTCTTTCTTTGCTTAGAGCAACAATGAGCAGGATGTGGGGCTCCAGCAAGAGCTTTTCTGCAGTTTGACACGTTGTCACCAGAGTATAATCATGGCAGGTGCATCGCTCCCTCTGAGTAATGAAAGCTTCTGTTCTCCAACAACCTGGAGGGGCGGGAATGAGAAGGTGATGGGAAGGGTCACCTAGCCCATGACATCACCAAGGATCCTAGCCCATGACATCACCAAGCTTCCATCTCACTCAGTGAGAGGAGCTATTGGCATAGAATTATCTTTGTTATACATTGAGTCCGAGGGGGCCAAGGCCCAATGAGCCATTCTGTGCATCCTACCTCTCTCACAGGGACCATTTTTATCCCCGTGAAGAAACATTTAGTGGGAACCTTAACAGTAGTCACCATAAGGTGGCCCCCAGGGACTTCCTTCCTCAGGGGTCCAGTGGCTAAGACTCTGTGCTTCCAATGCAGGGGGCCTGGGTTTGATCCTTGGTCAGGGAACTAGCTCCTACATGGTGCAACTAATGTTGTAGCCACATGTTCTGGGAAACAAACTCACTCAGAAGGACAATGCAGATAGTGGAGTGCAGTTTATTACACCGGCGGGCCCAAGGCAGTCTCCTCTTAGCCAAGGACCCCGACCAGTTTTTGTGAAAACCTTATATACCCTAAGTGTATAAGGTTCCCTGAAACTAGTCTGAATAAAGGAAAAAGAAAGACACAATCAAAGTTAACTCATGATCATATGCCTTAAGCTTAGGTAGTTAACAGTGGACAATTATCAATAGGCCTGTGGTCTTACCCTAATAAGCATAATTAGATTTATGGTTCTATTCAGTTACACAGATAGTTAGGGTATTCTTTTAGACAATGGAGAGCCCTGGGGCTCTTCCTCCCGGGGACCTGGTTTTCTAGTTGGTATGTCGTTTCCATAGATACTGAGCATAGAGCTCAAAGTCCACAGTCCCGCCCAAGATGGAGTCCTGCTTTCAAGATGGAGCCTGTTCTGTTTCCTCCTTCACTAAGACCCGGTACAGACAAATAAACAAATATTAAAAAAAATAAATAAGCAAAGCAGTCCCCAGATATCAGGATCCAGAACCACAAGTGAGAGGAGGTTTCCTCCTTGGAGAAGATGAACAAAGTGATGGAAAGAACACCTATCTTCTGCATCCTCCACTTTTGAGTGTCCCGAATCTGCCTGCCCCTTCCCTTTAAAAAAATTGTAGTAAAATAAACATAACATAAAACCTACCATCCTAAAGCCATTTGTAATTGTATTAAAATACAGGGGCATTAAGCCCCATCACGTTGCTGTGTCAGCAACTCCCTCATCCATCACAGAACCCTTTTCATCTTTAAAAATGGAAACCCTCCCCTTGAAACACTAAATCCCCATTCCCTCCACCCCAGCCCCTGGCTTCTTTCTCTAGGAACTTGTCTACTTGAAATGCCTCATTTACATGGAATCCTACAGTATTTGTCCTACTACACTTAGCACGATGTCCTCCAGGCTCATCCAGGTTGTAGCATGCCAGAATTTGCTTCCTTTGGAAGCTGAGAAACAGTCCATTGTGTGTATATATCACTATTTGTTTACCCACTCATCCATTAATGGACCTTCCTCTTTGGGGCTATTGTGAATTATGCTGCTACCAAGGTGGGCATATCAATAAAAATACCTCTAAGTTCCTGCTTTCAATTCTTTTGAGTATATATCCAGAAGCAAACTTGTTGGACCCTGTGGTAAACCTCCGTTTAGTTTTCTGAGAGATCTCCATCCTGTCCTCCGCAGCAGGATGCACCATTTCACGTTTCCACCAACAGTGCAGAAGGGTTCCTGTTTCTCCACATCCTCGCTAACACGTGTAATATTCTGGGATTTTTTTTTTTTTTTGACAGTAGCCATCCTGACGGGTGTGAGGTGATATCTCACTGTAGTTTTGAGTTGCATTTCCCTAATGGTTAGTGATGGTGAGTTCATCTTTCCCTGTGCTTATTGGCAGTCTGTATACCTTCTTTAGACTTCCCTTGTTTTTTAAAGGAGGGGCTGGTGGGACCTTGAAGCGTCATCACTAGGCTGCCTCTCCTTGTCCCTCTGACTGTTCTGTGTCAGGCCTGCTCTGGGCCCTGCGGTCTTGGTCCTCAGCTTCATGCCCCCTGCTTACCTCTCTGACTTCTGAAAGACAGAAGCTCCACTTTACCTGTGACTCCCACATCACTTTTCAGCCTAGCTCGCTCTCTCTCCTTTCTGTTTCTCCTTTTCACCCAGAGGTGTTCTGAGCCCACGAGGCTGGAAGAAACACTTTCTGCAGCTTCTTGAACGAGTCATCTCAGCTTGTCCACACAGCATCTTCACTCAAAACCTTCTCCTGCCTCCTCCTCCACCCCGAGCTCCTTTTCTCATCCCCACAGTAGTATGAGAAAAACCACGGAAGACCTAGCTCATTTTCCTCTCATTAGCGTCAATTAGGAAGGGGGGACCTGAGGAACGTGGCCTTCCCCTCTTTTCACCAGGCACTCTTGTCTCTGCGTTTTCCTTCTCAGAGTGAATGTCTATTGTCTAGCCACTCCCCTGCTGCAGGACATATCCAAGTTCAAATGTGTTTAACACTCAGCTCAGGGCTTAGTGCCGCTAGGATCGTCTGGTTATAGCCACGCCTTCCGGGAAACAAGCTCACTCAGAAGGGCAATGCAGATAGTGAAGTGCAGTCTATTACACTGGCGGGCCCAAGGCAGAGCCTCCTCTTAGCCAAGGACCCCGACCAGCATTTGTGAAAATCTTTTATACCCCATGTGTACGTGTCGGAACCCACCACCCCAATTTCCTTGTGACTTACATAAACAAAGGAACGGTAAATACAATCACAATAACCCCATCATTCATGTGTTATGTGTTCAAACAGTCAATAATCAATAAGCCCGAGTTTACGTTCCAAATAGTTAATAATCAATAAGCCCGAGGTTACAGAAAAAATTTATGACCTGTCCGGAGGTAGGGGGGTCAGGGTATGTTTTCTCTTAGGTGATGAGTAACCTGGATACAATCTTCAAGATTCCCCTGTCCGGAGGGGGTCTTATCCTTCTATTGTTGTTTCTACAGGCACTAAGCACAGAGTTCAGAGTCCATTAGAGAGGTGGCCGAGCATGATCAGCACGAACAGGCCTAAGATGGAGTCCAGGCCCTATGAATTCCTTCTTCAATCTAAATCCAAATGCTGCATTCTTGTTCTTGTGGAATTCAAGAATTACGTTTACAGCTACTTTGCACGCCCAGGAAATTTCTCCTAAACACCTAGAAACACCTCTCCCAGAAGCCATAACCTGTTGTTCAGTCGCCCAATCATGTCCGATTCTTTGCAACCCCATGGGCTTATCTTCACTTAGAAAACAATCAACGGGACCAATAAAGATGAAAATAAATCATAAGGAACTTTCCTGGTGGTGTAGTATATAGGAATCCGCCTGCCAATGCAGGAGACGTGGGTTCAATCCCTGGTCTGGGAAGATTCCACATGCTGGAGGGCAACCAAGCCCATGAGCCACAACTAGTGAGCCTGCGGGCTCTAGAGCCAGCGTACTCTGCAACAAGAGAAGCCATGCAATGAGCATCCTGAGCACCATAATGAAGAGTAGCCTCCACTCGCTGCAACTAGAGAGAGCCTGCATGCAGCAACTAAGACCCAGGACAGCCATCAATATATATATATATATATAAGTAAATAAAAACCATGAATTTGAAACGTCTGGCATGTTTGTAGCACCTTGATAAATACTTTTCATGCCAGTAGGATTTTATTTGATGACTACAAATAATCCTTAAAATTGAATAACATGCTCCAGTTTAATGGGCTTTCTCAAGCTTTATCTTATTCAATCTCCATAGCAACCACATGAGACAGTCATTGGGCCACTAGGAAGCATGCCAATTGCAAGTCATCTTTAGCCTCGAGATATTTCTGTGCCAAGCAGTGGCTATCAGTAAGACTTTAAGCTCTTCAAGCTGTGTTCTCTCTTTTCCCAGAGATGGTGAATGGTGTAGCCCGAGTGAGCTTTTCCAATTTACTCATGGCCAAAAGCATCCATCTCTTCATATGGTTATCTTTCAATTGTCTATCCCTTCCTTGCTGTGACTCAGCCGGTAAAGAATCCGCCTGCAATGCAGGAGATCTGGGTTCAATCCCTGGGTTGGAAAGATACCATGGAGAAGGAAAAGGCTACCCACTCCAGTATTCTGGCCTGGAGAATTCCATGGACTGGATTGTCTATAGGGCCACAAAGAGTTGGACATGACTGAGCGACTTTCACTTTCACTTTAGCAGATCTGGTTTTGTTGTTTTTATTTGGTGGGGGAGGGGGGTGGTGTGTTTTTGCCACTCCTTTCTGCCTCCTTCTTCTCCTCTTCAGCAGTAATAATTTCTACTAGAAGTTCCCCTTTTCTATTTACATCATCTCCGAAGGACATGGAGGAGAACTTAATTAACTAACCTACAGTGCAAATTTAGGCAGCCTATCTTTTCTGGAGAGAGAGAACAGGGAAATCTGTTTGATCACATGGCATTCATTTGCTGTTGAGATTTCTGGAGGAATATTTTTGGACTAATAGTCAACTCTCATATAATATTCATGGCAGTTGGTTCCAGGAACCCCATGGATACCAAAATCCATGGATGCTCAAGTCTCTTTTATAAAATGTCATAATATTTGCATATAACCCATGTGCATCATCCCCCCATACTTTAATCATCTCTAGATTACTTATAATGTAAATGCTTTGGAAATAGTTGCTGGCATATGACAAATTCAAGTGTTGCTTTTTGGAACTTTCTGGAATTAAAAAAAATTTTTTTTAATTTTCAGTGAAGCCACAGATGTAGAACATATGGTTATAGAGTCATGATCATATGAAGAAGATAAATCTTTACATCAAGAATCCACAATAGATACAGATGCTACTGTACCTTTGACCAAAATATAAGATGTTTTGGTCAAGCTGCTTCTCTTAAAGGAAAGATTGGAAGTGGATGAAATTTCCAGTCCTGTAGTAAGCACAGGACAGGCTGGAGTCAGGGTGAAAATGCTCATCCTCGCTTCTGCAGAAAGAAATCTGTAGGCACCTGGAAACCCCAAAGAACTCTTTGGAGGATTTCTGACCTCAGATGACCTTCACATGGACGTTAGACATAGAATCCTTTCTTTGCCAGAACAGACAAGGGAATGATGAAAGGTTCATCAGAGGTGACCTCACTGCCTTGTGGACAAAGGAAATGATGTAATGGGGATTCAACTCAAACATCTTTGGAACATTCTGGAATCCTTTGACGGAATGGAAACCTCAACTAGAAAAGTGAACTTGGGGAAGCTCTGAGTCTATGGTTTTACAGATACCTTTAAACTCATGGTTTTCAGCACCTTTCGCTCCAAAACCAAACACAGACACCAAATGTCAGGGACTGTTTCACAATTTCAGTTTCTTTTTCAAGACCAACATCAGCAGCTCACCTCTGAGCAGCTGAGTGCCACTGCTGGCCCCTTAAAAGACAGAGGTGAGAGGTTGCAAAGGTTTGTGTGTGGCTCTACTTCGCCTTTCATGCTTTTTAAAGGCAGTCAAGCACGAAAGAATACATTGTGAGATGCTTTCCCCAAACCCTTTGTAGTGCACAGCTGGGTGGGTTTTTCTGACTCACCTTGTCCTTCCCCCAGCAGATTCCAATCCCTTGATCCTGGCTCTCTGTAGGCTCCACATGGTCAGCCCTCTCAGCTCAGGAAGGAAGAGTAGCTTCTCACTGGACCTTTGCTCCTCTCCTTCCACCCTCCACCCAGAGCCCTGTGTCCTCATCCCCTCACTACTCCTCCTAAAGTTTGTTTCGTCCCTTCCTTTTTCTTCAGGTCACAACTCACAGCTTGTTAGACTTGTTAACACTGTAGGTAGTTAACACTGTAGGTAGCTCTCCTACGAGAGCTGCTAACAGTCCATCCTTCCAAGCGTGGCTGTATGTTTAAGCCACATTTCTGTAATGCACGCATGCATGCTAAGTGGCTTCAGTCATGTCAGACTCTGTGCCCCAATGGACTCTAACCCACCAGACTCCTCTGTTCATGGGATTTCCCAGGCAAGAATACTGGAGTGGGTTGTCATGCACTCCTTCAGGAGATCTTCTGGATCCAAGGATTGAACTCACATCCCTTATGTTTCCTGCATTGGCAGGTGGGTTCTTTACCACTAGCACTCCCTGGCAAGTCCTTTATTTACATCTCTGTAAAGTAGTTTGCAATTCTTTGTAGGGAAGAAAGGCACAGATTGTCCAGAGAGTGTGGACAATTTAACTGCTCTTCTGGGGAGTGGAGTAGATAGCTTGCAGGACAAGATCTATAAAATTAGACCTGGGCCGTTTCTCCCACTTGCATCTACTATATGCATATCTCGATTAGTTACTCCAATCAACATGTGACTCTAATGACCTATGAACCCCTAATCTAAAACCTTTGCAAAACAGACATTTTTTTCTCTTTTCACTCAGGGGTGTTACATTTGGGGATTTATTTTAACAAGAAATGGATGCATTCAGAACTCCAGGGCCCTCCTTTGATTTTTGAATATTAAGCCAACCTTGCATTCCTGAGATACAACTCACTTGGTCATGGTGAGTAATCCCTTTTATATGTTGCTGGGCTAGGTTTGCTTGTATTTTGTTGAGGATTTTTGTATCTATTTTCTCAAGGGATGTTGTTGTTCAGTTGCTCAGTCATGTCCAACTCTTTGTGACCCCATGGACTAGAGTGCACCAGGCTTCCCTGTCCCTCACTATCTCCTGGAGTTTGCTCAAACTCACGTCCATTGAGTCAATGATGCCATCCAATCATCTCAAGCTCTGTCATCCCCTTCTCCTCCTTCCCTCAATCTTTCCCAGCATCAAGGGCTTTTCCAGTGGGCTCTTTGCATCAGGTGGCCAAACTATTGGAGCTTCAGCTTCAGCATCAGTCCTTCCAATGATTTTGTCATGCAGTTTCCTGTTCCTGTGATGTCTTTTGTCTGATTTTGGTATCAGGGTAATGCCATCCTATAGACTGAGTTGGGATCTGCTTTGACTCTTGCGCCTCACAACCAGTTTTGATTCAGTAGCTAGAGTAATGTTTTAAATGTAATCCAAGTCACTTCTTATCCTGACCACTGTCTCCAATGGCTGCCCATCACATTCACCATCCAGATCACTTATCAGGGACTCCACGCCTAGATCTACATGGGCTGCTTGACCTTTATCTCCTGCCACCTTCACTCATGCTCCCTTTCCTGTAGTCACATTGTTCTTTCCAAAGTTCTTCCAGTCCACCATGCTGCCATCCACTTAAGGGCCTTTTTTCCTGCCTATTTCCTCTGCTTAGAATGCCCTGCATGGCTCCTTCCCATCATGCAGGTATCTGTCTAAGCATCACTTTCTTAAAGGCCTTCTCTGAAGGGATCAGTAACATATCCTCCATCTATGGTCAATTTCGGCCCACTACTCTGCTTTATTTTTTAAAAGCACTCATCATTTGAAATCTCATTATTCATTCACTTATTTATAGCTTATCACCACTACTATTGTGTATACGCCAAGGTTCCCTTGTGGCTCAGCTGGTAAAGAATCCACCTGCAATGTGGGAGACTTGGGTTCGATCCCTAGGTTGGGAAGATCCCCTGCAGGAGGGAAAGGCTACCCACTCCAGTATTCTGGCCTGGAGAATTCCATGGACTGTATAGTCCACTGGGTCACAAAGAGTTGGACATGACTGAGCGACTTTCTCACACTTCACACACACCACGAAGGTGAGGATTTTGTCCTCTTGGACTCTCAGAGGGAAGCATTTACAGAAGCTCAGTAAATGTTTGTTGGATACACGAATAAGGTGGACAAATATTTCTGTGCAAGGATATTCATTATTTATTATGATAACACATGAAACATGACATAAATGCCCAACAGTCAGGGAATAGTCTAATCAGGGATAGTGTATCTGTAGGATGGAATCCAGTCATTTGAAATGATGCTTTCAAACTGTGGTGCTGGAGAAGACTCTTGTGAGTCCCTTGGACAGCAAGGAGATCAAGCCAATCAATCCTAAAGGAAATCAATCCTGAATATTCATTGGAAGGACTGATGCTGAAGCTTCAATAATATTTTGGCCACGTGATGTGAAGAGCTAACTCACTGGAAAAGAACCTGATGCTGGGAGAGATTGAGGGCAGGAAGAAAAGGGGGTAACAGAGGATGAGATGGTTGGATGGCATCACTGACTAAGTGGACATGAGTTTTAGCAAACTCTGGGAGATAGTGGAGGACAGGAAGCCTTTCATGCTGCAGCCCATGGGACTGCAAAGAGTTGGCTGTGACCTAGCAACTGAACAACAACAAAGTGGTGTTTAAAAAACTTTAATTACATGGGAAATTGTGCACGATATAATGTTACACCAAAGGGATCAGGTTATAGTTCTATATACAGTTCTATTGTTTGTTGTTCAGTCACCAATTTACAACAGACAGCTGAATCAATTATATTTTATGTTGAAAACATATTTATAAAAAGAAATGTAAAAATTTTAAAGGGAAAAACCGAAAGCTTGACAGTGATGATCTCTGAGTAGTGTGTTATGGGTAATTTCAATGTTTCCTTTATATTATTTTGTATGTCTTAAATTTTCTCTGATGTGCCTCATAATTTTAATAATAAAATATTTTAAAAATTATGACTGCTACAGAATAAAATATGATACAGCCAGCACATATGTAGTATATCATTTTGGAGAATAAAAGTTTTCAAATGGAAAGACATACCATCTCTCCTGAGTTGAAGCGCTCCCTTTAATAATTTTTCAAGTAGAAGTTTCTAAAATGATTCTGAATATGTGGTGGATTAGTGGTATTCTGTGTGTTTTTTTCACCCCTCGACTGAATGAGCAGGTCCTGGAGATGGTTTGGTTTGTTCTTTTTATAAAGGTCCACTAAGCCTTTCTCCTGGCTTCCCTGGTGGCTCGGTGGTAAAAAAAAATCTGCCTGTGATACAGGAGACCCAGGTTCAATCCCTGGATTGGGAAGATCCCCTGGAGAAGCAAATGGCAACCCACTCCAGTATTCTTGCCTGGGAAATCCCACGGACAGAGGAGCCCGGTGGGCTACAGTCCATGGGGAGTCAGACACAAAGAGTATCTGACGCAAAGGGTCAGACACAACTGAGCGATGAGACAACAACAACAAGCCCTTCTCCCCTTCAGATTCTGACTCCTGGAGATGAGACCTTGCCCCACATCGCTTTCTTTCTCTGCAGAATCTATACAGTGCTCTGCACCCACTCCTCACTAACGATGCTAGCAACACAAAGCACAGACCCACCCTCACCAGTCTTGCTCTGTAGCTTCAATTTGCTTGGAGTGGAGATGGCAACTGGCCTTCTTGTTAGATCTAAGAGACTTAGGAGTGCCCCCAATGCATGTGCTTGTGCTTTATCTGAAGCAAGATGGTCTGTCTAATGCCAGGGAGCCACACTAAGTATCCTGTCTGCTCTCCATGAAAGGAGGGAGCCCTGTCCAACCTAGGGGTGGTGATCAAACCATATCCAGGAGGGCTCTGCCCGCTATGCATGGACTCTTTCACTTGCTCTTCCCTTCCCTGGTGCCCAAAGCATCTCTCAGTTGCAACCTTGCTCTTTCTTTCAATGTGCCCAGTGCCAGCAGGTGCCATGGAAACAGCTGCCACAGTGGTCAGGGAGGCTGGTCGGAGCCTCTGCTCTGCAGAACGATTCATCTCTTAAGAAAGAGCTACATTCTCTCCCATGAAAAGTCCCCTTCCCTGCACCAAGACCACCCTGACCTGCATGGGAGTCTCTGACAGTCGGTGCTCATCTCTGTGTTGTGAACAGCAAACAGTCTGCACTATTTTGATGACAAGGAAACATTCAAAGATTTTTGCTGAAGACACAGACTCAAGCAGAATTCCTATAGGTGATGGGTGTGAAAAGAGGCTGAAGCATCCAATAGATTCTTGAAGGCTCTGTGTAATCTTTCTCTTTCACCTCCCTGAATGTTTTCCTCCATGCCAGTTACCAGACCACTAGAATCCCTGAAGAGTTTAAGGAATTCCAGGAAGGAACCAAACACCCAGGAATACCCCAGAAGCAGCCAAAGGACTGAGATGTTGAACAAACTCCTGAACAGTCTCAGAGAGTACTAGGGGTGGTGCAAGCACCGCTTGCAGCTCACAAACAGAAGAGGGAGTTTCAGAAGTTTTCTTCTTGGACCCCCTCCTTAGATTGCTTGTAAAATTAAGTTAGCCAAGACATTTTCTCTTAAAAGTGTAAAATGTGTGTGTTAGTTGCTCAGTCGTGTCTGACTCTTTGCCACCCTATGGACTGTAGTCCGATGCGCTCCTCTGTCCATGGGATTTCCCAGGCAAGAATACTGGAGTGGGTTGCCATTTCCTTCTCCAGGGGATCTTCCCAGCTCAGGGATTGAGCCCACGTCTCTTGTGTCTCCTGCATTGGCAGGCAGATTCTTTACCACTAGTACCACCTGGGAAGCCCAAACGTGGAAAATGGTCTGACATTAACAATCGTTAACACTGAGTGCTTTTTACACCTGGCGTGGCATAGACACTTCACGTGGCCCCTTCTTGTTGGGAGTAAAAGCCCAAGTCTTCCACTGGATCTGAAGACCTCATGTGTTGCCCCTGCCCCAGTGCTGCTGGGCCTCCTTCCCGACGCTGGCTCCTGCCCATTCCTCTGCAGCTCCTGGTCTCCTCGGTCCCCCTCCTCAGGGTCTTTGCACCTGTGCTCTCTCAGCCTGGATGGCCCCTCCCCAGACTCTATGCACAGAGTTCCCCCTCCAGAACCTTCTCCCCGGGACACCTCTCTATTGCACAGTCCTCCTTGGTCTTTGTGCATAAAATCTCCTCCTGGCCCAGTACTGTCTCTGCCTCTAACCCTGCCTGGTGGTTCTCAGGAGCGTTTATCATCACCTCACACACTCATGGTTTCAGTCTTGTTCTGTTTTCCCCTCATAGAATGTGTGCCCTGGGAAGGTGAGGGTTTGAGCAAGCTCCCAGGTGGCTTCAACCCTTCCAGGGAGAGCTGACCAGCACCCTACCTGCTCAGGAGACCTGAGCTGGCCTGCATCACCATGCAGAAGCACGAAAGTGCAGAAGGCAGAGCCCAGTGGGACCAGGTGTCAAACGGTCCCCTCTACTCCTCAGAGTCTAGCAAACAGGGGCCTGGACTCTCCACACTGCACGGCCGATAAGCATCCCAAGCCCTCGCTAGGATTTCTACAAATTTCTTGGGGACTTATATTCTCATGGGCTCCGTGTTTTCCATTGCAGCATAACAAATTGCCATAAACTTAGGACTTACTTGAAACAACACAAATGCATGACCTCACACCTTCCTGGTGTCCGGAGTCCAGCACTTTGTAGCTGGGTCCACAGCTCAGCCCCCGACGAGGCTGAGATCCAGACATGGGGACTGAAGCAGGGACCTCTACCAAGTCACTCACCTGCCACAATGTGGCCCTGTCTGTCAGAGGAGCAGACGACCACCATCAGGCCCTGTCCTGAGACAGCGCTGGACACTGTGCCCGACCCTGACCTGCCTGTGTTCACACTCAGGTCCCGGCCGGGGCTGGAGGGCGACAGCAGAACAAAGGCTGCTCCACAAAAGCACCTTGGTTCCCACCCCAGGCAGAGGCTGCAGTGGTCTTGGTGGGAGAGGGCATAGGGTGGGGCCCACCAGGGAGGTGGGGAAGACAAGCCCCTGTCCCACGCTCCATCATCCCATCGGACCTCACCTACTGCTCAACATCCAGATTTTTCTGACCACCTCTGACCTAACCAGACTCTCCAAGGTAGTGATGGGGGTCTGGATGCCTGTGTCATAACCCTTATGATGTGGCCTGTTGGGGAAGCATGAAACACCTCCTCTGCCTGTTTTTAGCGACCCTGACCTCTGCCATCTCACTAAACCAGAGACAGACATGGGATTCAAGAACAGGCAACCTGCACTCAGTCCAGCCCCCTACCACATAGCTTCACACAGAAAGGGCCCAACTGGGAAAACAAGTGTTACCCTGTCCCTTCAGAAGGGCTTTTCCCAGCAAAACACACGGAGAGGCCTCAGCTGAGTCCTGTTAATGCAACGGGGTTGGGATGAGTAGATACCCCTTGTCAGGAACCCTGATCCCCCGCCCCCCGCAACTCTTGGTCAGTTTGGAGTTCAGCTGTTGAACCCTTAAAACTCTCGCTTGGATCCTAACACAATTCAGTCTCTAGGCAAAATGGTCTCATGTTCACGATCCTTGTCATTCTTATTGCCAAGCGTTTCCTTACTTCTGATGTAATCTAAATAAGTCTCTAGGTAGATGAACCTAGAGTCTGTTATTTGGAGAGAAATAAGTCAGAAAGAGAAAAACATATATTGTATATTAATGCATATAAATGGAATCTAGAAAAGTGATACTGATAAACCTATTTGCAGCGCAGGAATAGAAATTCAGACATAAAGAACAGACTTAAGGACACAGTGGGAGCAGGAGAGGGTGGAACAAATTGAGACAGTAGCATTGAAATATATATGTATTACCATATGTAAAATAGGTAGCTTATGGGAAGTTGCTGTATAACACTGGGAGCTCAACCTGGTGCTCTGTGACAACCTAAAGGAGTGAGACTGGAGTGAGCTCCCATGCCCTCCTCCAGGGGATCTTCCCACCCAGGGATCAAACCCAGATCTCCCGCATTGCAGGCAGATTCCTTACCATCTGAGCCACCAGGGAAGCCCTCAAGAGGAAGAGGACATAAGTATACCTATGCTGATTCATGTTGATGTATAGCGGAAAACAACACAACATCGTAAAGCAATTATCCTCCAATTAAAAATAAATAATAATTTTAAAATATTAAAAAACGATAAATCAGTCTCTGTTCTTGCAACCAGGAGAGGCTCACTCCCATTTGACAGACAAGAAAGCTGAGGTTCAGACTGGCTAAATGATGGACCCAACATAAATGTGGGCTGAGTCCCTGAAGCCAGCAGCACCCAGAATGGTGACCATAGGTGGGCAAAGAAGAGATAAGGGCAGCAGATGCTGAGTTTCCTTGGTAAATGCAGATCTGAGGCCAGCAGGAGTATCAATGCCCTAGCTCCCCAACACCCTGACCTGACTGGTGTATGCATGCATGATCAGAAACATCTAACTCTCTCGAGACCCTGTGAACTGTAGCCTGCCAGGCTCCTCTGTCCATGAAAATTTCCATTCAAGCCCAGGCAAGAATACTAGAGCGGGTAGCCATTTCCTTCTCCAGGGCATCTTCCTGACTCAAGGACTGAACCCACCTCTACTGCAGATGGATCCTTTGCCACTGTGCCACCTGGGAAGATTCCTGGCTGTAATGCCTATCTCAGACTGTTGGGGCACTGAAGGGGGTGTAGGAGTAGCCCCCAGCAATGAGAGCACCTGCCTGGTACTGAAGCTGCTGAGAAAGAATTTGCTTTTTCCCCTCTAGTGATCAACAGTGACAGCATATTAAAAAGCAGAGACATTACTTTGCCAACCAAGGTCCGTCTAGTCAAAGCTATGGTTTTTCCAGTAGTCATGCATGGATGTGAGAGTTGGACTATAAAGAAAGCTTAGCTCTGAAGAATTGATACTTTTGAACTGTGGTGTTAGAGAAGACTCTTGAGAGAGTCCCTTGGATTGCAAGGAGATCCAACCAGTCCATCCTAAAGGAAATCAGTCCTGAATATTCATTGAAAGGACTGATGCTGAAGCTGAAACTCCAGTACTTTGGCCACCTGATGCGAAGAGCTGACTCATTGGAAAAGACCCTGATGGTGGGAAAGATTGAAGGTGGGAGGAGAAGGGGGTGACAGAGGATGAGATGGTTGGATGCCATCACTGACTCAATGGACATGAGTTTGAGTAAACTCTGGGAACTGGTGATGGACAGGGAGCCCTGGTGAGCTGCAGTCCATAGGGTCACAAAGAGTCAGACATGACTGAGAGACTGAACTGAACAAAAGTGGAGAAGCCATCCTGTGGCTGAGACTGTAGATGGGGACCCAGGCATCACCTCCCCCAAGCAGGCTGAGGGGAGAGAGCCAGTGTTTCATAGGGGTCCCAGTTTTGACGACCCCATTCCCCTTGCTGCTCTGAATTCAGTGGCCTACTGTGGTTCATGCACACAGATTTCCAGGATCTTTTTAGAGCTATTCACTCATGACAACTCTCCCCCGGGGTTTGGCAAGAGTCGCTTGGTTTGACTTTTAATAGCATCTTAGCAGTCGATGCTATTGAGCAGATTCCAGCTACATAGAGAGTAGGAAGTGACTCGTGGGATTTCTGACACCGAACACTGAGGACTTGTCTTGGGAGACCTTTTCTATCAATTGCTTGAAAGAATGTCCTGCCTCGGTGTGGAAGAACCAGTTCATTAGAAAGAGAAACATCCGCCCTTCCCTCCAGTCACGTGCAAGTTGCTTGTCTGTCCCAATTGATGGCTCACTTTGAGCCCTGGGTATTTATTTGTTTCTAATTCTCCTCCTTGGATTGAACCTGTTTTAGGAAACAGATTATATGGAATATAGCAGAAGTTCACTTTTGTTCCAATAAACCCAAATCTTCAGTCTAGAGTGATAAAAGATTCAGTGCTCTTGGGAAAATAAAGTTGCTGAATAAGGCCCTGAGGCCTTGAGAACTTGCTTTCAGAGGCCCTTAGGGATCAAGTGACAGCATTTTTCTTGTCTCAAGTCTTTGGTTTCTAGGTCAGAGGTAAAAGGATGTGACTAACAGGACTGCTGATCACTTTGTAATTCATAAGAATGAGCACAGAATTCCCACTTCTCTTGGCTAAATCAAGTTTCCCATTGGAGAGCAAACCACGAATGGATGGCACGGGACTGCAAGAAGTAGCAGAGCTTTCCTGGCCCACCAAGGTGGGAGCCCTGCGATGCTCAGTGCTCAAGTCCACCAAACCCAGAACACCCTGCAGAAGCACAGGAGCTGAGCAGAGGGTGGGCTCAAGGCATCCTCACTCCTCGTTGAAGCACCAGGCACAAGCTCCCAAATAAGGAGGGTCCATGAGCAGTGGGCCTCTGTGCTCTGATGAACTTTCGTATCCGGGGATAAGCTGCTCTGTCCACATTTGCCAACTGGTCCCCTCTTGACAGTGTTATCAAGAGCAGCATAAGGTAGCCGCCCAGTCTAGAGGGCCAATAGCCTGGAAGATAGGATTCACTGGCTTTCTACGTCATCATCGTCATCACCGTCATCATCGTCATCACCGTTATCATCATGACCACCACCATGACCACCATCATCACCATCATTACTACCATCACCACCAGTATCATCACCACTATCATCACCATCATTACTACCATCACCACCAGTATCATCACCACTATCATCACCATCATTACTACCATCACCACCAGTATCATCACCATTATCACCAGCATCACCACCACCATCACACCAGCATCATTTCCATCATCATGGTTATTACCGCCTCCACCACCACCTTCATCATCTCCATCATCACCATACTCACATCATCCTCACCACCACCATCACCACCATCACTATCATTACCATTATCATCATGACCACCACCATCACCACCACCGTCATCACCATTATCATCATGACCACCACCATCACCACCACCATCATCACCATCATTACTACCATCGCCATCATCATCATCACCATTATCACCACCATCACAACCACCAGCATATCATTATTACTGCCACCACCACCACCTTCACCATCTCCATCCTCACCATCCTCACCACCACCATCACCATCAGCATCATAGTTCTCACTGGCACCCTTACTTTCATGCCAACACAGAAAGCACTGGCCAATATCAAAATCTACTTCCATCCTTGTAGGTGAACCTAGCAGAACAGCTATGTCATTTCCAGGAAAGGGGACTAAAACTCAGAGGGATGAACATGTTTGCCCTGCTTATTCAGAACTCAAAGAGCTTTTCCTGGGGTGACTCTTGAGCTAACATTGGGAAGTATTGGTCAGGCAGAAGATATATGCTGTATCGTGTGAACGCGTATATTGTGTATGTGTGTCATAGTCTGTGAGCATGTGTGAGAACAAGTATATGTGAGAGTGTGTAGTGTATATAGTGTTTGTGAGTGTGGTGTGTATGTATGTGAGTGTTGTGTACTGTGGTGTGAATGTGGTCTGGTGTGTGTGTGTGGTATAAAGTGTGTGTGAATGCAGTGTGCTGTGTATATCTGGTGTGTGTCTGGTATGTATGGTGCACATGTAAGTATGGTGTGTGTGTGGTGTGCTCTGTGTGTGTGTGGTGTGTGAGTGTGACTGTGTGTGAGTGTGGTGTGGTGTGTATGTCCAACATGTGTGTGTGCTGTGTTCTGTGTGTAGGAGTGTGGTGCACTCTGTGTGTACGAGTGTGGCGTGTGTGCACACTCACGCACGTGTGTGAGGAGTGAAGGGAGGATGGGAAGCCTGAAGCGAAGCCCCGCACCCTGGCCAGCTGCTCTTCCTGGAGTGAGTCTGACTGCCCTCCTCACCCCCTGTCGTGGCCCCTCCTCACCCCTGTCATGGCCCCTCCTCACCCCCTGTCACGGCCCTTCGTCATGCCCTGTCGCGGTCCCTCGTCAGGCCCGTCGCGGCCCCTCCTCACCCCCGTCGCAGTCCCTCCTCACCTCTGTCGCAGTCCCTCCTCACCCCTGTCGCGGTCCCTCATCATACCCCGTCGCGGCTCCTCCTCATCCCCCTCATGGCCCTTCCTCACCCCTGCCTCGGCCCCTCCTCACCCCTGTTGCGGCCCCTCCTCACCCCCGTCACGGCCCCTCTTCACCCCTGTCTCAGTCCCTCATCATGCCCATCGCGGCCCCTCCTCATCCCTGTTGTGGCCCCTCCTCACCCCAGTCGCGCCTCCCAGCCTGTGCCCCCGCCTCCTCTAGGCCTCTGCACACAGCTCTCTGGCCGGGTCAGCTCCTGCCGTGTCTAAACCGCCCATAGACCAGCCCCACCACTGCATGCCCGCTTCTGGGGCACGGCCTCAGTCCCTGCCCGGAACCTTCTGTCCAGAGGGTGACTTCCCGGTGTGCCCGGGGCCCTGCGGCGGGCTGAGGGCCTTCAGGGAAAGCCTCGCGCTGTTCGCTCTTCGCTCTGCGGGGTTGGGCTCGCATCCCCTGACGGGCAAAGGGCCGGCTTCCCTTCAGGGCCCTGGGGGCCAAGGGAGGCCGGATGGCCGGTGGGGAGAGACTTCCTCCCAACCGGAGGAGCCAGGCAAGAGGAGGCGGATCAATAACCAAACAGTGATGTCAAGGGGAGTGGGACTCCAAGAATTGCCTCCTGGATCGGGACCGACCGTGATGCCCCGTCCACCCCAAACTGAAAACCAGGGAGGCAGCGGGCAGCTCATGATGCTGGAGGCTCATGATGTCCACAGCATGGTGGACACCCACGATGCTGTGTCCTGATGGACTGCTAGGGCCGCCCTGACTCCACACGGCACTCTGGAGACTGAAACAATGGAAATGTATCATCTCACAGTCTGGTATTCCGGCCTGGAGAATTCCGTGGACTGTGTAGTTGCAAAGACAGGGCTGAGTGACTTTCACTTTCACTTTTGGGCTTCCTCGGTGGCTCAGATGCTAAAGAATCCACCTGCAATGTGAGAGACCTGGGTTCGATCCCTGGGTTGGGAACATCTGCTGGAGAAGGGAACGGCTACCCACTCCAGTATTCTGGCCTGGAGAATTCCATGGACTGTACAGTCTATGGGGTAGCAAAGAGTCAGACTCAACTGAGTGACTTTCACTTTCACAGTCTGGGGGCTGCAAGTTCAAGATCAGGCGTTGCAGGGTGAGCTCCCCAGGGACTTGAGGAAAGAATTGTTCCTTCTTCTCTCCTTGACTTGTAAACTGCGGTCTTCTCCCAGTGAGCCTTCTCCCTGTGTATCTTCTCCTTGTGTGTCTTCCTTCTATGCAAGTCTGTCTCTGAGTTCAAATTCTCCCTTTTTATAAGGACACCAGGTTTATCATACTCTAGTATGCTGTAGTGGTCATTCAGTTGCTAAGTCATGTCTGACTGTTTGTGACCCAGTGGACTGCAGCACACCAGGCTTCCCTGTCCACCATCTCCTGGAGCTTGCTCAAACTCATGTCTCTCGAGTCAGTGATGCCATCCAACCATCTCATCTGTTGTCTCCTTCTCCTGTCTTCAATCTTTCCCAGCATCAGGGTCTTTTCCAATGAGTCAGCTCTTTGCATCGGGTGGCCCAAGTATTGAGGCTTCAGCTTTAGCATCAGTCCTTCCAATGAATACTCAGGGTTGATTTCCTTTAGGATTGACCAGTTTGATCTCCTTGCTAGCCAAGGGACTCTCAAGAATCTATTATGACTCTAGTATGACCTCATCCTAACTAAGAACATAGGCAAGAACCAGGTCTCCGAATAAAGTCACATCTTGAGGTCCTGGGGCCTGTGGCTTCAACATATAAATTTTATGATTCAGCCTGTAAGAATCACTGCAGCCTGAGACATGCCGGCCCCTGGCCCAGCTGCTGTAACACGTCTGGGAGGACACATCACACCACTCAAGTCTCAGGGCATCAGGAATCCTGGGACCATGGGTACCTCCATACTGTGTCACCCCAAGGCCAGCACAGAGCAGCCTTCAAAAGTGGTTCTGAGGGGTCCCGAGTCGTGGAGGGACCTTGGTGCCAGGAACAACCAGGAGAGCAGCATGGCAGCAGGAGCTCGCCTGACACACCCTTCAGCCCGGAAGCAATGTGCTCCTGTGTGCACGCAGACCCCCGAGACGACTGGCGGGAGCAGAGATCTCCGCTCAAGCACAAAGCAGCTGACGACCGGGCTGCTGACAGCACGCGCCTTCCAGTCTTACTGATTCGTAGGATAATTAAGGGCTGGTTTCTGTCTTGATTCGTCTTTGTAATCCTAGAAAATAGCACAGCACGGATGCCCAGTGTGTTTGTGGAGAATGAATGGGTGAATGAGAGACACAGGCATCTCGGACACCTCAAAGGAAAATCAATCTGTCAATTAATCATTCTATTAGAAACTGTGAACAGCGCCCAGAAACAGAGGACACGGCCCATTAATTCAGTCGTTGACTCGGTAAACAACTTATCGAGTGCTTTTTCTGAGCCAAGGGCTCCAGGAACGTTTGGGTTACAAAGATGGACTGAACCAGGCACTCAGATGAACAATCCTGAAACAGATAAAACTGGAACAAGGGAGCCCAGTCTCTTGCTGAGCTGTGCAGCCCTAATGGCTGGGCTGTGATTAGAATTCAACAAAGAAGGAATCAGGGCTTCCCTCATGGCTAAGAATCTGCCCTCCATGCAGGTAAATGCAAGTTTGATCCCTGGGTTGGGAAGATCTCCTGCAGAAGGAAATGACAACCCACTCCAGCGTTCTTGCCTGGGAAATCTCATGGACAGAGGAGCCTGGAGGGCTACAGTCCTTGGGGTCACAAAGAGTCAGACATGACTGAGCGGTTAAAACCAAGAAGAAACCAAGGTGGTGAAAGAAACTGGCCAGAGCCTCAGGTTAACAGAGGGAGAGGTGCACAGCCCAGGGCTTGCAGGGGTGAGCGTGGAAACGGACTGGAAGTCAGACGAGCTGTGTTATTGAATCAGGGTCGTTTGCTCCATGAACAGCAAACCGAAACATGACAATGGCATTTGCAGCAAAGAAAGGCTTTATTCGTGGGGCAGCCAAGTGACGAGACAGGAGGAAAAGTCTCAGATCTGCCTTCCGAGGGTGATAAATATCCCTGAGATATTTATGGGGTAAAGTAGCAGAGTGGTCTCGGGTGTGATGAAAGGTGCCTGGGGGTCAGGGAAAGGAGAGGTGATTGGTGTTCTGTGCAGACGAATCTGGGCTGCAACCTTCATCATGGGACCTCGGGATGGTCAAAACCGAGGGCACTCAGCATGACCCAAAGGGGAATTCTCAGTCCTCTGGCTAAACATAAAGGGATCAGGACCCTTGGGGATCAGCCAGCTGGTCCTAAGGCCCTTCCCCAGAGCCTCCAACCCCAGCCCTCCACTAGGACCTGCTATCTGAGGCCAACCCCTCCAGACTCTCGTGGACCACCATACCCATCACTCCTGCTTCCTGCAAGGCTCTGTTGTGATCGAGGCACCGAACCTCCTCCTGGCTGGACAGTTTGGACTTTGATTTTGTGAAGACCTTGGCCTTCGGAATGCAACACCCTGTGGTTTGTAATTTTCCCTGCTCTCCAAGGGGTACTATTTCCTCTGGCTGCCCTCCCTGAGGACCATCCAGGAAACACTAGTCACTTCCCAGATCGGAGCTTGGGGATCTTGTCCTCCCTGGCCTGGCCGGGCCCACCCTGCTGCACATGGGTCTTCATGGAAGACCCTGCCCAGGGCCTTGCGGAAGTGAAGATTCTTGGTTTGGAAGCTCTGGGTGGAATCCAGTCTAGAATTGTCCGATCTCTCATTGCAGCCATTAGATAGGATGCATTTGGTTAAGAAACCACTCACATCCTCTGAAGGGGCTACACTTCAGGCTCTGATGAACTAGTTTAGTTCAATCCCAAAGTTCAGCAGGGCTCTGGGAACCAGCTCTGAGGAGGCAGGAAGCTTGGTATACAATAGACCTTTGGAAAATCCAGAGGGCAGTTCAAGGACCCTGGCACCCTGGGGTAGGGAGGGGGTAGAGGGAAGAGGGTGGAGAGATGGGGGCAAAGAGCTCACCCCATTACCACCCTGCTCAGGGCTGTGCTGCTCAGGGGTCAGTGAATCTCTGTCTGCACCTTCCCTGCCTGCCATCAGCCAGCTGATCTGTCCTTAAAACCCAAGACCAGCCAGGAAGTTTAGAACATTCAGCCTACACTTCTCCCATCCTCTCTCCCATTCTCCCATCTCCGCATCTCAAGGGAGAGTCCCCATCCTCAAGAAGAGGTGTGGATGGAAAGTGGGGAAGCAGAAGAGAGCAGTGACCCCAGGTGAGCTGGACGCCCCTTGCCCTCTGGCCCCTACATGCCCCCCCACCTACGTCCTCACCCCTCGTCAGTGGTTTAGCATCTGAAGTGGAGTCATCTGTGGGCAAGTGGTTTAGCATCTGACGTGGAGTCATCCGTGGGCACAGGCTTGGTCCCATGCTCTGCTCTCAGTATTTCTGTAGTTGTGGTTGAATTTGCCAACAAACGACACCTTTCTTAGGATGATGAACATTTGCAGAGAAAAAACACCGTTCTGATTGTGTGTCCTTGGAATTCAGGCTTAGAATCAACAAGGGTTACTGAGCACTCCTACCGCTAGATGCTCACTGTCTGTCTATCGCCCCTCTCTCCTTTCTCTGGCGTTTGTGTCTCCTCACAACCCGCCCCGCAGTGTGGCTTCATCCAGGGCCAGTACGTGGGTTTTGGCTCCGGACTGTGTCTTCCGTTTGAGGCGCTGCCTAGCCCATCACTCACAAGCCGCACGCTGTTCCCGAAGAAGGAAATGCTTTCACGTGCTCCCTGTTGCCAAGGCAACCACTTCCTTAGGATCCAAAACATTAATGTCTCTCTCCCTTGCATCTGTTTTCTGGTCAGATTTTTTCCTGCAGTGACATCTAGTGACCACAGGGAAAAAAAAGACTCATGATTTATGTGTGGCCTTGGTAGCTGTCGAGCAGGAAAACGCAGGTGACCCTCCAGGTGCTGACACCCTCACACCTACCTGAGCTCTTCCAGCCCCTCCCCTCCCTGGGATCCTGTGCCCTGAGACCTGAGTGCGCACGCCTTAGACATTTCAGCGTGTGCTCAGTAGCTGCTTCAGTCCACGGATCCTTAGCTGTTGTTGCTTAGTCACTAAGTCCTGTCCCACTCTTGGTGGACTGTGTGGACTGCAGCACGCCAGGCTTCCCTGTCCTTCACTATCTCCTGGAATTCACTCACATTCATGTCCACTGAGCCAGTGATGCCATTCAACCATCTCATCCTCTGCTGCCCCCTTCTCCTTTTGCCTTCGATCTTTCCCAGCATCAGGGTCTTTTCCAGTGAGTCGGCTCTTCGTATCAGGTGGCCAAAGCATTTGGGCTTCAGCTTCAGCATCAGTCCTTCCAATGAATAGTCAGGGTTGATATCTTTCAGGATGGACTGGTTTGATCGTAGCCTAGAAGGTGCTTCTGGACCTCTTTAGCTGGTGTATGGTAACCTCGGCATTGACCATGCAGATATTTCTATTGTGTGACTCATTCCAGATCTGGGGGTGCCTTTTTCTGACATCCAGCAGGAATCTGGACTTCCTTTTTCAGGTGGCAATCACTGCTGTCAGAAGGATGCAGAGACCTGACCGTCAAGCTAAGGACACTGGCACAGATGGTCACTTGATGGGTCGCTGAGGATGGTGAGGCAGTACTTTGTTAGTCGGACTCTGCCTGTGACCTTGAGCAGGGACACGTGGGGACACAGCACTGATAGAATCTACCCCACAGGCCAGGTGCCTCCCATCCTGGGAGGAACAACCCAGTCACTTCTCAGGGGAACCCAGGAGGAGCCGTCGCCAGCCCAGAATGACTTCAGGACCCAGAAGGTCCTTCTGTTCCTAGGGAGACTGTTTCCCCAGAGCAGCCTGCTTCTACCATTGTCCACCATGTGGGAGTTTCACTAGTGGCCACAGTCCTACATGCCTCCTGACATTCTCACCATTCACAAGATGACTCTCCTGCTCATCCCATTAAGAGATGGGATCATGAACTTCCCACTAAATTGAAAACTCCTGAGAACCTAGACAGCATATTAAAAACCAGAGGCATTATTTTGCCAACAAAGGTCCATCTAGTCCGTCTAGACTACTGGTTTTTCCAGTAGTCATGTATGGATATAAGAGTTGGACTATAAAGAAAGCTGAACACCGAATAATTGATGCTTTTGAACTGTGGTGTTGGAGAAGACTCTGGAAAGTCCCCTGGACTGCAAGGAGATCCAACCAGTCCATCCTAAAGGAAATCAGTCCTGAATATTCATTGGCAAGACTGATGCTGAAGCTGAAGCTCCAATACTTTGGTCACCTGATGCAAAGAGCTGACTCATTGGAAAAGACCCTAATGCTGGGAAAGATTGAAGGCTGGAGGAGAAGGGGCCGACAGAAGATGAGACGTTTGGATGGCATCACCGACTCATGGACATGAGTTTGAGTAAGGTCCGGGAGTTGATGATGGACAGGGAGGCCTAGTATGCTGCAGCCCATGGGGTCGCAAAGAGTCGGACACGACTGAGTGACTGAACTGAACTGAGAACCGGATAAACAACAAACAAACAACTCAGACCTGTGAAGCTCTGGGAGAAAGATTGGTCCAGGCTCAGGGGACGTCGATAGGAAGTATGGAGGTAGGAAAGGGATCAGCAAAAAGTGCTGGATGAGGGCAAGAATGCCCCTGAGAGGACAGACAGACTCTAGACGACAGTGATGTGATCCAAGCTAGGTTTGCAAACTCTCTCTCTGGATGTTTGTATGGAGAGGACTGAAGAGGAGAGACAGATGTTCAGGAGGTCGTTCCTGTGATTCAGGTCTGAGGTGGTCCTTGGATTAGGTGGGTGTCAGCAGGGATTGGAAGAACAGAAGAGATTCCACATCTGCTGCAGAGAGGAACCTGCATCCCACAGAGATGAACTGGAGGTAGACCCTGCAGGAACACAGCACTGAACCATTTGGTGGGTGTGGGGAGCTTGTTGAGATATAGAAGTGACAGCTGGAGTGAGCTCGTGGGTGGTGGTGTGACTTGCTGTGGCTGGGAAGACCTGAGAAGGAGCAGGTGGGACACAGGAAAAGAGAAGAGATGGGATTTGCCACATGAACAAAGCCTGAGGTGCCTCTGAAATGAAACGGAAATGGAACTGTCCATAAGGTAATAGCAAGTATTCAAGTGGGTATATATGATCTTGAAACTCAGAGGAAAGGAATGGACTAGAGATGTAAATTTGGGAGTCATTAACATATAAATGGTTTTGAAAGCCGTGTACAAGTTATCAAATTAACATATTCATGTGCCTTGAATTTGCACTGTTTCAAATATTATGACTCAGGCTGTATCCCTCAGGTCCTAGCAGGGGGCAGGCAGCATCTTCAAACTAGGACAACTTGAAGAAGGTTTAATGAACACGGTTTACTGTATAATGGCCCTCAAAGATATCAGGTCCTCCCTGGGCTGTAAATGTTACCTTCAGTCAGTTCAGTAACAAGTCACTTAGTCGTATCCGACTCGTTGCAGCCCCATGGACTACAGCACACCAGGCTTTCCTGTCCATCACCAACTCCCAGAGCTTGCTCAAATTCATGTCCATTGAGTTGGTGATGCCATCCAACCATCTCATCCTCTGTCGCCCCCTTATCCTCCTGCCTTCAATCTTTCCCAGCATCAGGGTCTTTTCAAATGAGTCGGTTCTTCTGAAGTATTGGAGTTTCAACTTCAGCATCAGTCCTGCCAATGAATATTCAGGACTGATTTCCTTTAGGATGGACTGGTTGGATCTCCTTGCAGTCCAAGGGACACTCAAGAGTCTTCTCCAACACCACAGTTCAAAAGCACCGATTCTTCGGCACCTAGCTTTCTTTATAGTCCAACTCTCACGTCCATACATGACCACTGGAAAAACCATAGTCTTGACTAGACGGACCTTTGCTGGCAAAGTAATGTCTCTGCTTTTTAATATGCTGTCTAGGTTGGTCATAGCTTTTCTTCCAAGGAGTAAGAGTCTTTTAGTTTCATGGCTGCAGTCACCATCTGCAGTGATTTTAGAGCCCCCCAAAATAAAGTCTGTCACTGTTTCCCCATCTTTTTGCCATGAAGTGATGGGACCGGTTGCCATGCTCTTTGTTTTTTGAATGTTGAGTTTTAAGCCAGCTTTTTCACTCTCCTGTTTCACTTTCATCAAGAGGCTCTTTAGTTCCTCTTTGCTTTCTGCCATAAGGGTGGTGTCCTCCGCATATCTGAAGTTATTGATATTTCTTCTGGCAATCTTGATTATAGCTTGTCCTTCATCCATTCCAGCATTTCTCATGATGCCCTCTGTATTTAAGTTAAATAAGCAGGGTGACAATATACAGCCTTGATGTACTCTTTTTCCATTTTGGAACCAGCCTGTTGTTCCATGTCCAGTTCTAACTGTTGCTTCTTGAACTGTGTACAGATTTCTCAGGAGGTAGGTAAGGTGGTCTGGTATTTCCATCTCTTTAAGAATTTTCCACAGTTTGTTGTGATCCACACAGTCAAAGGCTTTGGTGTAGTCAATAAAGCAGAAGTAGTTGTTTTTCTGGAACTCTCTTGCTTTTTTGTTAATCCAACAGATGTTGGCAATTTGATCTCTGGTTCCTCTGCCTTTTCTAAATCCAGCTTGAATATCTGAAAGTTCACAGTTCACATACTGTTGAAGAGTAACTTGGAGAATTTTGAGCTTTATTTTGCTAGCGTGTGAGATGAGTGCAACCGTGTGGTAGTTTGAGCATTCTTTGGCATTGCCTTTCTTTGGGATTAGAATGAAAACTGACCTTTTCCAGTCCTGTGGCCATTGCAAAGTTTTCCATATTTGCTGGCATAATGAGTGCAGCACCTTCACAGCGTCATCTTTTAGGATTTGAAATAACTCAACTGGAATTTCATCATCTCCACTAGCTTTGTTCATAGTGATGATTCCTAAGGCCTATTTGACTTCGCATTCCAGGATGTCTGGCTCTAGGTGAGGGATCACACCATCGTGGTTATCTGGGTCATTAAGATCTCTTTTGTACAGTTCTTCTGCGTATTCTTGCCACCTCTTCTTAATATCTTCTGCTTCTGTTAGGTCTGTACCATTTCTGTCCTTTATCGAGCCCATCTTTGCATGAAATGTTCCGTTGGTATCACTAATTTCCTTGAAGAGATCTCTAGTCTTTCCCATTCTGTTGTTTTCCTTTATTTCTTTGCATTGATCACTGAGGAAGGCTTTCTTATCTCTCCTTGCTATTCTTTGGAACTCTGCATTCAAATGGGTATATCTTTCCTTTTCTCCTTTGCCTTTAGCTTCTCTTCTTTTCGCAGCTATTTGTAAAGCCTCTTCAGACAACCATTTTGCCTTTTTGCATTTCTTTTCTTGGGGATGGTCTTGATCACTGCCTCCTATACAATGTCACAAACCTCCATCCATAGTTCTTCAGGCACTTTGTCTATCAGATCTAATTCTTCGAATCCATTTGTCATTTCCACTTAGATGGCAAAGACTCTATGGATGTGATGAAGAATTTTGAAGTGGGGAGGTCTCCTAGATTGTCCTGGTGGGCCCTGAGTGCAATCACAGATGTCCTTGTGAGAGAGAGGTGGTGGGAGTTACACAGCAGACAGAGGAGAAGGAACACGATTTGGAGGCAGGGATTGGATTTGTGCTTCCCTGAGCAGGAATGCCACGAGCAGGGGAATGCCAGCAGCCACCGGAAGCTGGTGGATCCTTCCCTGATGCAATACCTGTGACCTCTGAAATTAGGAAAGAATAAACTCTTGCTTTAAGCTACTAAGTTTGTGGCAGTTTGTCTCTGCAGTGGTAGGAAGCTAATACAATGGAGGAACTATTTACAAAGGTATTTGCCCCAGGATGGGGCTTCCCAGGTGGCTCAGTGGTAAAGAATCCACCTGCCAATGCGGAAGATGCAGTAGACACAGGTTCAACCCCTGGGTCAGGAAGGTCCCCTGGAGGAGGAAATGGCAACTCACTGCAGTATTCTTGCCTGGGAAATCCCATGGACAGGGGAGCCTAGCGGGCTACAGTCCAGGGGGTCACAAAGAGCCAGACTCGACTGAGCGTTGGACTTCCTGAGCACCCAGGGAAACAGTACGGCTCAGAGTGGTACCAAGGGGCCGATAATGGCACCTTTAGGCCCTGCAGGAGGCGGAGAAGGGATAGCCACCAGAACTTGGAAGAAAAGGAAGGAATAAAGAGATGTTCCCTTGGAGGAGCTGTGACAGCCAGCCTGAGGAGACCTGCAGAAAGGGCAATGAGGGCGGGATAAAGACCACAACCTCCCCCTCCAACATCCTTCTGGGGCTCCCCATTGGCTAAACCTCTGAATCAGAGACAGGAGGAGAAAGGGGTGAACCAGTAGTGTGGGAGGTAGAAGGGAGCGATCCAGCTCCTGCCAGGCCCAGGGGGAGGGATGGTGGCAATTGACTGATACATGATCAAAGGCACAATAAGAACACGTTCTAGACATATGAAGCATTTCTGTGGCTGATTTTATTCTGAGATAACCAAAAAATATCAGTCCAGCTTTTTATTAGAAAAGTTAGTTATTTGTTTTTATGAAATTTCAAAGAATTAACAAGCGCTGCTGAGAGACGTGAAACAGCGCAACTGCGTCCTGCTAGTCTGTGTCCCTGTGACCCATTTTGTCACGGCTTTTTCTCACTCAGCGCTGGCCTGCGGGCATGTGCTGCTCATGCTGCATACGAAGCTCCCCTCCTTGCCGTAACCCGTCACCCTGGCAGCATGTGAACTTGGTGACCTCACTAAAGATGCAAGCAATTAGGGGACAGCACTTGACATGCCACGTAGCCTTCCAACATCTAGCTGCCCCCAACCCCACCTGTCCTTGCCCTCCACCAGGAAGTGTGATATTGTGATTGATAAGAAGTATCTGCTTGGTCTTTAACCCCTGTCTGGTGCAGACATCTAAGACCTTTGGGACTTCCTAAGTCATGAATGACCAAGACATCTTTTGTTATGTTAACGAAGTGACTCTGGGGGCGTCTAAAGATGGGGGTTGGATGCCAGGAGCCACCAATCATGTGATTAGAGGGCTGGAACTTTCACTCCCACCCCCCACAAGAGGAGAGACATTAGTGGTGGTTGTGGTGGTTTAGCCGCTAAGTCATGCCCGATTCTTGCGACCCCATGGACTGTAGCTTGCCAGCCTCCTCTGTCCATGAATACTGGAGTGGGTTGCCAGGCTAGAGGTTGGATCAATTGCTAATGGCCAGTGATATAGTCAACCACCCCTGCATCATGAAGCCTCCAAGAAAACCCAAAGAGACAGGGTCCAGAGAGCTTCCAGGCTGATGAACACCTGAGATCTGGGGAGAATGGTGCCCAGAGAGGGCATGGAAGCTGTGTGTCCCTTCCCCAAGCCTCGTCCCAGGCATCTCTTCCATCCGCCTGGTCCTGAGTGATGTCCTGTTAAAACAAACTGCTAATCTAGCAAGTTAGTGAGTGAAATGTTTCCCTAGGTTCTGAGAGCCCCTCTGGAAAGCTGACTGAACCCAAATCACTCATCAGTAGCCAGTTTGTCAGAAGCTCAGGTGACAACCTGGATGATTGGCATCTGAAGTGGGGGTGTGGGCTGAGCCCTTACCTTGTGGTATCTGACATCATCTCCAGGTGGACAGGGTCAGAATTGAGTTGAACTGTACGACATCCACAGAGTGGGGGTGTAAAGCCCCACCCCCAGATCTTAATGGGGGTCCCCAGTTTGATGAATGGCCCAAACTAGATCCCACCCAGGAAATGAAAACATCTTCACAAGGAATAGGGTCACTTGCTGCAGGAAGTCCCTAGTGGTTAAGCTGGTCAATGTCATTAAATAAAAGTAGGTAAGAGAAAGGTAAGAAATTGGGTGGCTGAAAGGTTTCCTACAAGACATATGATGAACTCTGTGTGTATGTGTGTGTGTGTGTGTGTGTGTGTGCGCGTGCACGCGTGCATGTATGGTCTGTGTTTGTATATGTGTGTGTCTGTGTATGTGTGCGTGTGTATTTGTGTACATGCGTGTGTTTTGGTGATCGTGGGGTAACACATCTGTTTTCTCCTTTGTACGTCTGTTTGTTGTTCAGTTGCTCAGTCCTGTCTGACTCTTTGCCACCCTCATGAACTGCAGCATACCAGGCTTCCCTGCCCTTCACTCTCTCCCAGAGTTTGCTCAAACTCATGTCCATCAAGTTGGTGATGACATACAACCATCTGGTCCTCTGTTGCCCCCTTCTCCTCCTGCCCTCAATCTTTCCCAGCATCAGGGTCTTTTCCAATGAGTTGGCTCTTTGCATCAGGTGGCCAAAGATCGGAGCTTCAGCATCAGCCCTTCCAATGACTATTCAGGGTTGATTTCCTTTAGGATTGACTAATTTGATCTCTTTGCAGTCCAAGGGACTCTCAAGAGTCTGTGACTGTGGCCAGAAAATTAAAAGACACTTGCTCCTTTGTGCCTCACCTGGTAGGTACTTGGTCTTTGGATCACTGTGTTGAAAAGGATACCAAAATAGCATCCAGGGGAAGAGGATGTGGTGGGCAGGAGACGAGATGTGCCAGTGAGCCAGCCCCATGTCCTGAAGCAAAAGGCAGAGGTAGATTTGTGGATGGAGGAAGCTCTTACACTGACCACCAGCAGGGGAGCCCAAGGAGGATTTGTGCTATCTATATGCAATGATTGTTGATGAATTTGCACACTGTAACAATTCAAAGACTTAGACTGGTTAATTGGATTTCGTACCCAAACTGGATTTGGATTTCTAACCAGTGGAAAGAGATCTTCAAGCTTTTTTATTGAAAGTTAGAGTGGATAGTTTCTGTAAGAAAAGAAAACTTCCTGCACATGCATTTGGAATCTTTTCATCAGCTGTTCTCTGCCATGTTCCTACCCTGATCTCAGAAAAGCCCGTCCCCAGGGAGACCACTGGTGTCAGCCTCCTTGGGGGGAGCTCACACAAACTGTTCCTCACGCAGATACCCCAGAGATTTAAACACTCAGAGGATGTTCAGATCTGTGTGTTAGAATCAAGGCCCACCTTAACTTCTGCAGGAGTCACTGAGAATAAGTATTTCCTTGAATTATTCTTTCCAGAACATTCCACAAAGTAACCCACCCAAATCAGGAGTCCACTTGATTTTCTCCACCTGAAGAATGAGAGATAAGATGCGGATTTCAGGCACATGGCCAAAGGGCGATACAGGGAAGGGGGCTCTTTCTCATAAATGTTTAAGAAAATGGCAGAATCTCAGGCTCTGCTTCCCTCTGAGGGCCTGTCAATGGTGTAATAAGCCATTGGTGGCTTATACCAGTTCACAGAGGCTAACTGTTAAAGCTCCAGGAATTTTGTAAGTGAGTTGTTAAACACAGCTGTTATTAAAAATCAAACTAGATAAGCTTAGCAATAAATTTTTATTTTAAAAAGTTGTGTGTGGGGAGTGTATTAGTTGCTCAGTCATGTCTGACTCTTCGTGACCCCGTGGACTGTAGCCCGCCAGCTTCCTCTATTCATAGAATTCTCCAGGCAAGAATATTGGAGTAGGTAGCCATTCCCTTCTCAAGGGACCTTTCAGACCCAGGGATTGAACCTGGGTCTCCTGCATTCCAGGCTGATTCTTTACCATCTGAGCCACCAGGGAAGCCCCAAAAGAAGTAATAAGTACTCAAAACTCATCACTTCCTGCTTATTTCACAATCATCAAAGGTTTCGAGGCTATTTACATCTGTTGTGGCATATGGCAGAAATTCTACCTAACAGTGATGGTTACTGTGTGTGTCTTCCCAACTCCGAGTTAAGTGATCTCATGTGGGTATTTTGAAATAGTTACTCCCTGGAAATCAGTAAATGTTGATCAGGACTTTTTGTTTCATCCAGGAGCTGCTTGGTTAATATTTACCAACACACCACAGCTCACCCTCTTTGCTACACAGAGGGGAAGGAGAAATGGATGGACTGGTATGATCCTAACAGCCCAAGAGGGGAAAGATTCAGAAGAGAAATACACACACACACACACACACACACACACACATACACACACACTCCTTCCCCTGGCTGGAGGAAGCCCTTGGAAATAGATGGCTTGCACTCAGCTCCCTCATTTCATACATTGCACACTCACAGGGCAACCTCCATGCCTGCCTTTTCCAGCTGCAGCAGAGAAGTCATTACTGGGCTCACAGATGGAGCCCAGATGACAGCATCCCAGGGAGTAGCCATCACAGGTTCTTTCTCCCCAGAACTCCAAGCCCTCCATCTGCAGTGAGCCCCGCCTGGCAGATGCTCCACTGGGCAGTGGGGGGCCTGGGATGGTGGGAACAGGAGCTAAAGGAGTGGTGTGTGCACTGAGGCAGGGAGGCTGGTGTGCCCTGCCTGCCTGCGCCCCAGAGCAGGGCTCTGCAAGAGAGACCTGGCTCTAGAAATGAACCTGCATGCTGAGCCGAGGACTATTTTTAGCTGCTAGCAGGGACACGTGAGGCTGGGAAGAAACGTGAGTGATCTTCTGGAATGAGGTGGGATGGAGCTTTGTGACTGGTGGGCATCTGACTTCAAATCCTGATGTTGAAAGAACACAAGGAGGTAGAAATCCAGAAGAGAACCCAAGTGGGGGAATCAGCAGGTGTCTTTGGAGAGATACACCCTCAGAAGTGGAATCTCAGGGGGTTTGCCTTGGTGAGTGCAGAACTGAGTCAGAAAGGGAGACACCTAACGTGCTCACACTAGAAAGAGCAGAAGTGGAGGGTGTTCAGGGATGGCTGTTCGATCTAAAATCTTAGCATCTGTGACCCAGAAGCTCCTCATACAGACTCCATCTCACAGACATTGGCAGGGGTGAGAAAGAGCCGCAACCTCAATGAGCCTCAGTTAGGATCTCATGTCTCCGCACAAAGGAAAACTCAGCAATCATGGAAAGAATGTTCTAGATTTGTCACTCTAAACTTGGAGAAATGTCTACAATGCGGACTTCATAAACTAGAGAAAGTAGGAGAGAGATATGCCTTGATGTGCCTAGTAGATGCTAGGAGTGAAAAAATACCCAACTGGTACCAGTGGGAAGATTTGGGATGTCAGGCTGGGGAGCAACTTTCATGTCTATTTCCTGCACTTTTATATTGTGCATGTGTTGTCTTTGCTTTTTAAAAAAAAAAAAGAGTGGGAGATCAGCTGAAGGCTCAGCCAGGCTGTGGCAGACTCAGTTCTTTGTGGTTGTGACCCAGTTCCCTTGCTGGCAGCAAACCGAGAGCTGTTCTGTTTCTAGAGGCCACTGCACGCCCTGGTTCCTGGTGCCTTCTTCCATCTCCAAAGCTAGCAAGAGATGCTGAATGCCTCTCACACTTTCTTTTTTAACATTTATTTATTTGGCTGTGCCTGGTCTTTGTCATGTTTTCCTTTATTGAGCAGCTATTATGTGCCAGGCAGAATCCACGGTATTTCATGTATGTTATCATGCTTGGTCTTCCTGATAGTTCTATGAGGCAGACATTATTTCTGTTTTTAGCAGGTGAAGAAATCAAGAATGAGGGAGGTCCAGTCCAGGAACACGTGCTAGGAGGAAGAAAAACATCTGTCCTGAATTACTACTCTCCATTTCTACACACATATCTCGGATAAATAAAAGAGTCTTCACTCAAGAAAATCCACATAGTTGATCTGCATTTCTGCAAACCCCTTGCATCCAGAAGTTTATCCAAACATGGCCTAAGCCTGTCATCTCAGGACAGATGGAAGGATACACAGATATAAGAAAAGTAGCAAGAATCTAAGGATTGGAGGAATGAATTGAATATGCAGTAAAGCTTCATCTGTGAATGAACTAAATCTTATCCTCCCAAGAGGCAGCTAGTATTGAGTTGGCCAAAAAGATCATACGGATTTTTCTGGAAGATGGTATGGACACTTGAACAAACTTCTTGGCCAACCCAATGTTATCCATTATTGGCCTCACTTCAGTCTTTAATATTTAAAGTTTGTGGGTTTTACAATGGAGATGATGTTATATTCATCTGTTCCCTGTTGTGATGATACATTTGGTTTATTTGTGAATGAATTTATGAAATGAGGGCAAATGTTCTAGAAAACACAGTACAGCTAAGAAGCACTAGACAGGTGAAACTGTTGAGAGTGGAAACTCACAAATTTGAATATTTTATTTCAGTGGGAGGTACTATATCTAGACAGTGGGTGGAACAGTTACTTTACCCATCTTCCTCCTCAAGTTCATTTAAGAGACAGAAGAGATATTTCAAGAACAGGAGCATTTAAAATGCAGTATTGAGTACAGAGGGGCTCGTTATATTGTTTTCTCTGCTTTCTTGTATGTTGAGTAATTACCTATTGAAACTGAAAAGAATTATGGATTGAAGATCTCACAGTATTGCTGGAAAACATAACTTTTTTTTTTAATCTAGGAATCTTATAGAGTGAATAGGATGGAAGTGATAAAGGTTAGTCAGAACTGAAACATCTCACAGCCTGACGGAGGTGCAGAAATGTAAATAGCCTACTTTTTCAGTAACTTCCGAAAGTCAGGGAGCAGGCAGGAGCTGAGAGTCCGCTGCTGGCTTCTGGAAGAGCTCCAGGCTCTGAGGCAAGCCTGTGTCCTCGTTAGAGCATCAAGACCACCTTGTCCCCATCAGTTTCTGGCCACCATGTCAGCAGGCCAGGCCGTGCTAAGTCACTTCAGTTGTGTCTGACTCTTTCTAATCCTACAGACTGTAGCCCGCCAGGCTCCCCTGTCCATGGGATTCTCCAGGCAAGAGTATTGGAGTGGGGTGCCATTTCCTCCTCCAGGGGATCTTTCCGATCCAGGGATCGAACCTGCATCTCTTACGTTTCTTGCAATGGCAGGTGGGTTCTTTACCACTAGGGCTTCCTGGGAATGTACGACATCAGCATAAAAGGGTAAAAAGCCAGGAGACTTCACTTTCTGAGTCTTTTTTTCCTCTTCTGTTTTTGGCCCTGTCACGTGGGATCTTAGTTCCCCCACCAGGGAGCACGGAGTCTTAACCACTGGACCACCAGGAAAGTCCCATTCCATGCTTCTTAAAGGGTCATCCTATACCAGCAGCATCAGCAGCCCCTGGGGACGTGTTAGAAATGCAGGTTCTCAGGGCCCCACCTCAACTCCTTTGAATCTGACACTCAGGAGAAGAGGCCCAGCAGGCTGTGCTCCAGCATATCCCCAAGTGATTCAGATACACGCTCATGTACTCTGCCCCCAGGCTCACTCCCAGCTCTCTCCCTTCACCAAGGAGAATCCGCAATCCACTAGCCAATTCCCCACCCACACAAACCACAGAAAGTCCTCACTACTGGACAATATTTTCCTCTTACAGCCCTGGACAGGACACCCCCAAACTGTGCAGCCAAGCATTGCCCTCTGGGAACATACACAACTAGAGAATTGAAACACGACTTCATGTTTACCCAGGATGCTCACAACAACTACCGATACCGATAACTAGAGATCTTCCTTGATAAATACAGACCCATGCACAAGGATGATTAGACTTTGAAGGAAAATCAAGTGCCTGAAATTGGCAAATGTAGCTAATGGCTTGCAAGAAACATGGTTAAGACAAAAAAGAGGAAGAAGTCCTTTCAAAAGTCTGAGCAATATCCTCAGAGAGTGCTGAGAGTCAATCTTCATTCATTAAACAAGGATACAATGTCCTGAAAACCATCAATTAGAGGATAATAGACAGTTCTTGGGAGGTAGCACTGTGGTAAAGAATCTGCCTGCGGATGCAGGAGACATAAGAGACTCAGGTTCGATCCCCAGGTCAGGAAGATCCCCTGGAGGAGGAAATGGCAGCCCACTCCAGTATTCTTGGAGAATCCCATGGACAGAGGAGAGCCATGGGTCTGCAAAGAGTTGGACATGACTTAGCACAAAACAACAAAAGGTAATAATATAGAGACAAGAACCTCGGTGAAAGAATCGGATCATGAAAGGGATGTAGCTGAAAAACAAATTCGCATTTTAGAATTCAGCACATAGAGCACAGTTAGAAAGAGAACAATGTTCTGGAAGAAATTCGCCAGCCTGTCACCTGCAACTAGAGGCCAACGGAGGCCTTCCTGTTTGACTGGAGACTCTCGCTGTTGTGTGAATTGTCTACAATAAGCATTTTCAGAAAAGAAATAAGCATACATTTGAATAGAGGAAACCCATCTATGAACATTGTACACGTGTATTTCTGTATGACCATGTTTAAAGGATGGTCACAGAAACATTTACTTGCTCTTTTCCCCAAGTGGTGGAGTTTAATAGTTTGTGTCTGCTTTGAGAAATAGATATTATTCTTATAGTAAACTTGAACTCATCCAGTGAAGATTATCCGGTTTGCAGATAACTGGCCACATGGCATTGGGAACTGGGAGATGGCTCACTTCTGAGACGGGCTGGGGGGTGAACGCTGTCTGGCTTTTGAGTTGGGAGTTGACTGAGCTGAGGGATCGGGAAAAGACACTCCAAAGGGAGCTTAACAGGGATACCTAGAGGTCCTTAAAGTGTGAAGTGAAAGTCGCTCAGTCATGTCCGACTCTTTGTACCCTGTGGGCTGGCTATACAGTCCATGGAACTCTCCAGGCAAGAATACTGGAGTGGGTAGCTGTTCCCTTCTCCAGGGAATCTTCCCAACCCAGGGATCAAACCCAGGTCTCCTGCATTGTAGATGGATTCTTTACCAGCTGAGCCACAAGGGAAGCCCAAGAATACTGGAGTGGGTAGCTGTTCCCTTCTCCAGGGGATCTTCCCGGCCCAGAAATCGAACTGGGGTCTCCTGCACTTGGGTCCTTGCCACCTGGGAAAAGCAGGCCTCTGTTGCTGTTGTTCAGTCACTGAGTCCTGTCCAGCTCTTTGCGACCCCATGGATTACAATACACCAGGCTTCCCTGTCCTTCACTATCTCCCAGAGTTTGTTCAGATTCATGCCCATTGCATCAGAGATGCTATCTAACTGTCTCATCCTCTGCCACCAACACAAGAGAAGACTCTACACATGGACATCACCAGATGGTCAACAACGAAATCAGACTGATTATATTCTTTGCAGCCAAAGATGGGGAAGTTCTATACAGTCAGCAAAAATAAGACTGGGAGCTGACTGTGGCTCAGATCATGAACTCCTTATTGCCAAATTCAGACTTCGATTGAAGAAAGTAGGGAAAACCACTAGACCATTCAGGTATGACCTAAATCAAATCCCTTATGATTACACAGTGGAAGTGACAAATAGCTTTAAGGGACTAGATCTGATAGACAGAGTGCCTGATGAACTATGGACGGAGGTTCGTGACATTGTACAGGGGACAGGGATTAAGACCATCTCCATGGAAAAGAAATGCAAAAAAGCAAAATGGCTGTCTGAGGAGGGCTTACAAATAGCTGGGAAAAGAAGAGAAGTGAAAAGCAAAGGAGAAAAGGAAAGATATTCCCATCTGAATGCAGAGTTCCAAAGAATAGCAAGGAGAGATAAGAAAGCCTTCCTCAGCGATCAATGCAAAGAAATAAAGGAAAACAACAGAATGGGAAAGACTAAAGATCTCTTCAAGAAAATTAGAGATACCAAGGGAACATTTCATGCAAAGATGGGCTCGATAAAGGACAGAAATGGTACAGACCTAACAGAAGCAGAAGATATTAAGAAGAGGTGGCACGAATACACAGAAGAACTGTACAAAAAAGATCTTCAGGACCCAGATAATCAAGGTGATGTGATCACTCACCTAGAGCCAGACATCCTGGAATGTGAAGTCAAGTGGGCCTTAGAAAACATCACTATGAACAAAGCTAGTGGAGGTGATGGAATTCCAGTTGAGCTATTTCAAATTCTGAAAGATGATGCTGTGAAAGTGTTGCAGTTGATATGCCAGCAAATCTGGAAAACTCAGCAGTGGCCACAGGACTGGAAAAGGTCAGTTTTCATTTCAATCCCAAAGAAAGGCAATGCCAAAGAATGCTCGAACTGCGGAACAATTGCACTCATCTCACACGCTAGTAATACTCAAGATTCTCCAATCCAGGCTTCAGCAATACATGAACTGTGAACTTCCAGATGTTCAAGCTGGTTTTAGAAAAGGCAGAGGAACCAGAGATCAAATTGCCAACATCCGCTGGATCATCGAAAAAGCAAGAGAGTTTCAGAAAAACATCTATTTATGCTTTATTGACTATGCCTTTGACTGTGTGGATCACAATAATAAACTGTGGAAAATTCTGAAAGAGATGGGAATACCAGACCACCTGATCTGCCTCTTGAGAAACCTGTATGCAGGTCAGGAAACAACAGTTAGAACTGGACATGGAACAACAGACTGGTTCCAAATAGGAAAAGGAGTATGTCAGGGCTGTACATTGTCACCCTGCTTATTTAACTTATATGCAGAGTACATCATGAGAAACGCTGGGCTGGATGAAGCATAAGCTGGAATCAAGATTGCCAGAAGAAATATCAATAACCTCAGATATGCAGATGACACCACCCTTATGGCAGAAAGTGAAGAAGAACTAAAGAGCCTCTTGATGAAAGTGAAAGTGGAGAGTGAAAAAGTTGGCTTAAAACTCAGCATTCAGAAAACTAAGATCATGGCATCTGGTCCCATCACTTCATGGGAAATAGATGAGGAAACAGTAGAAACAGTGTCAGACTTTATTTTGGGGGGCTCCAAAATCACTGCAGATGGTGCTTGCGGCCATGAAATTAAAAGACGCTTACTCCTTGGAAGGAAAGTTATGACCAACCTAGATAACATATTTAAAAGCAGAGACATTCCTTTGTCAACAAAGGTCCATCTAGTCAAGGCTATGGTTTTTCCAGTGGTCATGTATGGATGTGAGAGTTGGATGGTGAAGAAAGCTGAGCACTGAAGAATTGATGCTTTTGAACTGTGGTGTTGGAGAAGACTCTTGAGAGCCCCTTGGACTGCAAGGAGATCCAACCAGTCCACCCTAAAGGAGATCAATCCTGGGTGTTCATTGGAAGGACTGACGTTGAAGCTGAAACTCTAATACTTTGGCCACCTCATGTGAAGAGTTGACTCATTGGAAAACACCTTGATGCTGGGAAGGATTTGGGGCAGGAGGAGAAGGGGATGACAGAGGATGAGATGGTTGGATGGCATCACCGACTCAATGGGCATGGGTTTGGGTAGACTCCGGGAGTTGTTGATGGACAAGGAGGCCTGACATGCTCCGATTCATGAGGTCACAAAGAGTTGGACACGACTGAGTGACTGAACTGAACTGAACTGAGTTCTTCACATCAAGTGGCCAAAGTATTGGAGCTTCAGCTTCAGCAACATACCTTCCAATGAATATTCAGGGTTGATTTCCTTTAGGATTGCCTGGTTGGATCTCCTTACTGTCCAAGGGTCTCTCAAGAGTCTTCTCCAGCACCATAATTTGAAAGCATTAATTCTTCTGCACTCAGCCTCTGGGCTCTGCTTCATCATAATTACAGCTCGTGCACAACTCAGTGCTGATTATCGTTTGGGTTGGATTATGATTTTATGCCATCTGTCAACCATTTGCCTTCAATGATTCTGTTTCTAAAGAATTAACAGTTACTTCATTGCTGTGTAACAAACCACCCGCAAACTTTGAGTGGTTTAAAAAAGCAGTTATGTATTACTTCTTCTTTTTTATGGAGTATAGTTGCTTTGAAAAGTTGTGCTGGTTTCTGCTGTACAACAAAATGAATCAGCTGTATATTCATATATCCCCTCTTTCTTAGACCTCCCTCCCACTCACCCCCCACCCCCATCTCATCTATCTAGGTCATCACAGAGCATTGAACTGAGCTCCCTGGCCCATGGTTTGCCTGCCTAGGCTGAGCTAGGCTTACACATACATCTGCAAGCTGGCTAGAGGCTAGGTGGTTGGTCCAGGATGATCTCAGCTAAGAAGACGCAGCTCTGTTCCGTGAGGTCTGTCATCCTCCAGCTGCTTAACCTGGGTTTGTTCTTACGGTGGAGGCAGGGGTTCAAATGTGAGAGCAGAGGAACGCAGACATCTGGAAGCCGAGGTTCAGATGCTTTCACTACGTTCATGGGCTAGAGCAAGTCACAGCCCAGTCTGCATTCAAGGGAAGCAGAAGATAGAGTCCAGCTCTTGATGGAAAGAGTGCGAAGTCGCTTGTGGGATGGAGTGGAAAATTGGGGCTATTTTTGCATTCAATGCAATTCAAGTTTGAATTGAAAATTCAAAATTTTCCATTTTGAAAGTCAGTTTTGTAGCCCTGCTGGTGTGGCCCACACTGTCTGCAAAAGGGTGTAGGACAGAGCTTAAGTACTCACACCACTGGGCCTTCTGCGAACTGCATTTTGCCATTCAGATAGCTTTCAGTGTAACAGAGTTAGGTTGTGATGGGTAACCGAGATCCCCTCTCTCTCTGGACGTGTCCCTTCCTGTTTTCCATCCCATCTGTCTTCTCCCTCCCTGCCTTCTCCCCAGGGAGCCTCTCAGAAGGCCACGAAGAGCCCAGTTTCCCAGACCGAGTCCTCACAGTCGTCCCCAGGGGCGGGTTTGTCATGCCATTCAGCTTCTTCCCGCAGAGCATCCGCACACACACACGTGTCCCCTCAGGAACACTGGCCGCCTCTCATCTCTCATAAGATAACTTCCTTGCTTTATTGCCCTAAACGGCTTTTTTCACCAAAGGTGAAGAGAGAAAGGAACAGAGGAGTCAAGGGGGAGAGGGAGACCCATTCCACCAGATGTGCCATTAAAGAAAAAGAAGAAATCTTTTTCTTTAAGAATGAAAGGAAAGCAGATGACAGATGGAGGAACCTCCTTGGAAATGCTGATCGCTTCCTCAAAGCCAGTCCACCGATGTTAAGGGTCCCGCCGTGTTTATTGGCAGTTGGCTGCAGATTCGCTCTCTTCTCCCTGGAAAAAAAAAAAAGGTGAGCACCTCTTTCTCTCCAGTGTCTGCGTCAGGGAAACAATGGTGTCCTCCATGCCATCGGTTCTTTTTGGAGCTGAATGATGACATCATTGAAACATCTGATTTTTTTTTCCCCTTACATAAAAGAAGATTAATGGCTAAAACCACAAGAGGGACTATTGTTTTGCCAGCTTTGTCCAAATCTGGTTAAAATACTTGCTTTCACAAAATGCAACCCTGCCCCAGAGGTAACAAAAGCCCCTTCTTCAATGATCCTATGTCCCTTCCCTGAGAAAGACCACACACGGGGAACTGAGCCATGTCTGTGCTCAATGCCCCTGACTGTCCCAGTCCAGGGACCTTACTGTGAGCCCAGTTGCTGGGAAATCAGAACCTCATATGAAAAAGCCAAGGTAAAACCAACCCATCTGGGCCATGGTCAGAAGATGGACTTCAATGTGTCGAATCCAAGGGTATTTAAGGGTGCTGGACCTTTAAACAGAGGGTCAAGGTTGACTGCGACCCACACTTGATCGGTTGGACTTCGTGCTCTTTCTCCCAAAAGAGATGAATGAAGACAACCTCTGAACAGCAACGTGTAAGCTTATTTCTGAGATAGTGATTCCAATCTGCTTATTGTACATTACCTATCACGGCACCCCTGGCAGTTACCCAGCTATGAGCAGAGTTCCCCTTCAGTTTCTGGGGTCCTTGGGTCTTGTAGCTGTTTATAGGAGTTGTCCGAGGCTGGGAGGGCTGTGGGTCCCTGTGAGTGGCTTCCTCCCATGGACTGCCGAATAACTTCTCCAATAACTGACAATAACTTCTCCAGGCTGTCAGGCAATCTGGTCCCTGGGCAGCTTCAAACATTAGTTCTGCAAAGTGAATACAAGATGGAAGGGCTCCGACTTTAACTCGACTTGGCAAGGATGTTAATGTTTACATCAACAACAGTGAGAAAGACTGCCCATGGCTTTAAAAAATGCCTTTCGTCCAGTTCAGTGAAAAGTTTCCATTCTGAAACTCAAGGTTCTGAATCCCATACCGGTGCTGTCCAGTAGTACTTTCTGAGTTAATGGAACTATTTCACATCTGGGCTGTTGTTGTGTGGCAGCCACGAGTCACGTGCGGCTACTGAGCATTTGTAATGTGGCTGCTGAAACTGAGGACCCGACTTGAGAATCATAGTTAATTTTAACTAGTCTAGTGCGGATTGCCACATGTGTCATCTGTACAATTTTATGGTCTTGCAGTTCCTTATAAAGTTTAACAGACACTTAATATCTGGCCCAGCAATTCTACCCCTAAGTATTTATCCAGGAGAAATGAAAACATATGAACACACAGAATTTTATTCAAATGTTTATAGCAAGTTTATTCATAATAGGTAGAAACTGGGAAAAAAAAACCTCGTGCCTGTGGACTGATGAGTGAGAAATACGTTGTGGCTTAGCCTTACAGTGGGCACCACCCAGAGGTAAAAGGAGCACTTCTGGTACAATGTTTCGCTGAGTGAAAGGAGCCAGACTTCATAACTGTAAGATTCAGGTATCTGGAAGAGACAGTGACCTACAGCAGGTCAGTGGCTTCCCGGGGGTGGAGCCTGGGAGAAGAGGGGAGAGGGGTACCAGGGGTCTTTTCGGGGATGGAAACATTCTATAGCATGACTGTAGCTATGGTTCCATGACCGTGAACAGTCGTCACAAAATCACTGAGCTGTGCATTTAACATTGGTGTTTTATTTTACATAAATGTCATGCCTCTAAAACTGGTTTTTAAAAAGACTCCATATTGACTTTTTTTGTTTTTCTGGGTTTTTAAAAATTAATTTTATTGGATTATAGTTGCTTTAGATGTTGTATTAGTTTCTGCTGTATAGCAAAGTGCTGTATGTATACATATATCTCCTCTTTTTTAGATTTCCTTTCCATTTAGGGCACCACAGAGAATTCAGTAGAGTTCCCTTTGGTATACAGTAGGTTCTCATTAGTTACCTATTTTATACATAGTAGTGTATATCTGTCAATCCCATCTCCCAGTTTATCCCACCTCCTTTCTCCTTGATAGCGATAAGTTTGTTCTCTATATCTGTGAATCTATTTATGCTTTGCAAATAAGTTTGTCTGTACCATTTTTCTAGATTCCATATATTTAAAAAAACATAAATAAATAAATAATAAATGCTCATTGTTTTAAACCCAAAGGAGAGAAAGTGCTCAATAAATATTTGTGGAATGAACAGATAAATGAGTAGATGTTTTAAATATAAAAGACTCCATGTAGTTTTAAAAACGAAAATTGTGAAATTTATTTCCTACAGATTTCTTGCTTACTTACCTTTTTGGATGATGGCCAAAGAAACCCCTAAGAGGCGAGTTGTTGGAGGCTACTTCAAGCCAGCTGGTGAATTTATAGCCTCCTGGCTCTCTCGGGCCCATGATGTGAAAGAATGCAAGTGATTTTCACAATCACAACTTAACACACTTGGAATCACAGTTCTGTAAACGTGACACTGAAGTCAGCCACACACCCAGCGCGATGGCTTCTCCCGCTGCCTTTGCACTCTGAGTTCAGATGCTTGACACTCAGGGAAGACTCAACACAGGGCCACAGAAACTGCCCTCTGGGAACTGCTGCTCCCGGCTGGAGCGCAGGACGGGGACCAGTCCATCTGAACCAGTGCCCAGACCATCTCTGCTTCTCCAGGGCAGGGCTCACCTGGGGCTAACCAGGAATGTTCCCAGCACCCAGCATCCTGAAGTCAGCGAGGACCAGTTTTCATTAACAGGAAGGACCTCACGTTGGGGATGGGTTTGACTGCACCAGGGGCTTCGCAGGTGGCTCAGTGGTAAAGAATCCACCTGCCAGTTCAGGAGACACGGGCTTGAGCCCTGGGTAGGAACGATCTCTTGGAGTAGGAAACGACAACTGTTCCAGTATTCTTGCCTCGGAAATCCCACGGACAGAGGAGCCTGGCGGGCTACATCCTTGGGGTCGCAAAGAGTCGGACATGACTGAGCACATTGGTGTGTAATTCACTGAGTGCACCAGGCTGCTGAGAGTCACGTTCCTATCGGAGGGTGTGCTAAAGGCATTGGGTACCAGCTATGAGGATTGCGGGAAACCAAGCCTCCGGGGGGCCTGGCTCTGAGCGCCCTCCCTGGGTTTGGTAGATGGTTGCTGAGCACAAGCCGGATGCTCGCCAGGCCCCGGCAGCCGCATCCCGGTGGAACGAGCACTCCTCACGCCCAGGTACCCTCTAACGGGAAGTCTTCTCCCGCCAGGAAGTGTCTTCACAGAAGCCACATTCCGGGTGGAAGTTTCGGGTCACAGGGGCTGGTAAGAGTGAAATGACTGAGAGAAGTGTCCAGTAAGAGTCAAAGAATTTAACACACGCGTTCACTCTCCCCACCACCTCGCCTTGCTCTCCCCTGAAACCTCGCTGAGATGGTAGGAAGGGTTTTCATTTTTGCCACTTGTTTTATTTGTTCTTTAATCATCAGTCTCCAAGGGCAAATAGAACAGAAGACAGTACGATAAACCTGAAAACAAACTGAACTAGCCAAAAAGAAAGGGAATCCGAAATCGGCAGCTGAGAAAACCCAGCAGAGCTGGGCTGCAGCTGTAGAGCTGGACTGCTCAGAAATGGGTGGCTCCTGGGACTGTTGGGGGGGTGGGCAGGAGGGTGGGCTACGCCGGGGAGGATGGGTTGAAAGTCGGTTAACAGTACACAGATGCCCAGATCTCCTTCCCTTGTCTCCACAGCCAGGTGACTCCTCCTCCCTCCTGGCAGAAGAGGAGAGGTTGGTCTCCGGAGGGCAGACCAGATGCTGGGAGAAACATAGTCTCCTGCATTAAGGGCTCCATCTGAAGGCACCAGGAGAGTCAGTGGACACTACTCTGCTTCTCCCAGGAGGCTTCCAGAACCTCAGGCTTTCAGCCTCTTGGAACAAGATTGTTGGAGTCTGAGAACCTGAACCAACACAGAAAGCAATTCCCCAAACTGAGCAGCTCGTACAGACCCCACCTACCCACCCACTCACCCACCCACCCATAGCAAATCCACATGTCTTAAGCCCCATCCACCTACACAGGAGATCCAGCAGCTTTCTAGAATAGGCAGGGAGACAAAAAGTTTAAAAAAGGTAACTATCAAAATCCTCAGGGGGATTAAAGAGCTATTTCTTCTATGAAGCAAAAACGTGATGCTTCAAAAATAATTTTAGAAAAGTAGTGTAAGAGAACAACAAAGCTCCCAGAATTAAAGAGAGAGTAGAAATTTAACACTCAATAAAAAATGTGAAACTTGAGCTGCAAAAATTCCCAGAAAGCAAAGCAGAAAGAAAAGAGATGGAAGTCAAGAGGAAATAAGATAAGAAAATTCGAGAACTGACCCCAAAGCTGCAGCAGCCTAATAGTGGGCGCTCAAAGGAGAGACCAGGATGGCTGGAAGGATCATCAGGTTGCAAAAAGGAAGGACTTGAGTTTCTTTAAGTTTTTAAGCTATAGTTGTTGTATTTATTTACGTATTGGCCACACTGCATGGCACGTGGCACCTAGTTCTCCAATCAGGGATAAAACCACGCCCTGTGCAGTGGGAGCCTTAACCATTGAACAGCTAGGGAAGTCCCTGGACCTGAGTTTCTTAATGGAAATGGGGGCCAGAGACCAGCATGATGGAAAGAGAAAACTGCCAAGGCATGTTTTCCCGGGACATCAGAACACTGTGGGCTAGAATAGTCCGTACAGCTTTCAGAGGGTGGACAGCTTTCTTACAGAGGGTCCAGAATCAGGGCACTCTTAGGAAGTGTCAGGGGCAGCACTGGGAGCTGGCAGACAATAGGACAATGGCCTTGAAACTGAGGCAAGGTGATTTCCAGCCTAGAATACAGTAGCCCTCAGTCTCAGGAGGGAAAAGACATATTCGGACATTGAAAATTTCAGGAAAATTTTCTAGTCGCCTTTGTCTGGATTTTAATGTTGAGATTTTGGCTTAAAACTCAACATTCAGAAAACTAAGATCACGGCATCTGGTCCCATCACTTCATGGCAAATGGATGGGGAGACAGTGGAAACAGTGACAGACTTAATTTTCTTGGGCTCCAAAATCACTGCAGATGGTGACTGCAGCCATGAAAGTAAAAGACACTTGCTCCTTGGAAAAAAAGCTATGACCAACCTAGACAGCATAGTAACAAGCAGAGACGTTACTTTGCCAACAAAGGTCTGTCTAGTCAAAGCTATGGTTTTTCCAGTAATCATGTATGGATGTGAGAGTTGGACTATAAAGAAAGCTGAGTGCCAAAAAATTGATGCTTTTGAACTGTGATGTTGGAGAAGACTCTTGAGAGTCCCTTGGACTGCAAGGAGATCCAACCAGTCCATCCTAAAGGAAATCAGTCCTGAATATTCATTGGAAGGACTGATGCTGAAGCTGAAGCTCCAATCCTTTGGCCACCTGATGTGAGGAACTGAGTCACTGGAAAAGACTCTGATGCTGGGAAAGATTGAAGGCAGGAGGAGAAGGGGACGACAGAGAATGAGATGGTTGGATGGCATCACCGACTCCATGGACATGAGTTTGAGTAAGCTCTGGGAGTTGGTGATGACAGGGAGGCCTGGCGTGCTGTAGTCCATGCAGTTGCAAAGAGTTGGACACGGCTGAGAGATTGAACTGAACTGAACTTGTCCGGATACTGAGGAAGCTGTGCTCCACACACATGATGGAGGAGAGCAGGCAGGAGGGGGTGCAGAATCCACGCTGACCTGAGCCTCAGGGAGTCCTAGTTGTTCAGGGTGAGGAGGCTGAGCCTCTGTGTGTGTGCACTCCAAGGGCTCCCCAGGAGGCCCCACCTTGATAAGAAAGAGCCAGACGTCCATGTACGATGACCAATATCCCACCACACTGCCTCCTGTCTCCCAAGCTCTCTAAGCTGTGATCAGGTCTGTTTCCTTTCCTAACACACGTGTGTACTTCCATGTGTCAGACCACAAGACCAGGAAACGTGGCCTCATTCTCCCAACCCAACTGCAGCAGACAACCCGCCAGACCACCCTGAAGCTGTGTCCGCCGTCACCCTCGGAAGAAGCCTGTTGAAACCTGCTGTCTCTCTTGTTGAGCCTCATTTTGGTTTTGATTTAATTCATCCTATTTTGAGTTTGTCGGTGGCCTCCAGCCTTTTTTAAAGGCCTAAATCAAAACAGCAACAAATTTACCACCGCCATTTAGCTTCAGTGAGTAAGTATAGCCAAGCCCCAGATGATAAATTAGCTTAATAACTAGTCATTATTACTTGCCTATTGAATTTCTTTGGGACTTTAGCTAAACATAAACCAGAACAAATTGTTTTAATTTAGGAGACAGAGAAATAAACAAACCAGAGCTAATTTTTGGAATTGCTTTTCAAAAATGGCAAGAGGACCCTGTGACTGGCAGAATAACAACTTTTCTCCTTCCCCCTAAAATGTCCATGATCTTAATCTCTGAAACCAAACCTCTGATCTTAAGGATCTTGAGAGAGAGAGAGAGAGATTTTTCTAGATTATCTGGTGGGTCCAGTGCAGTGAAAGGGGTTTTCCTTTTTTCTCCCCCATTCTGACCATGCAGCAGATATGTGGGATCTTAGTTCTCCGACCAGAGGTGGAACCTGTCCATGCCCCTTGCAGTAGAAGCATGGAATCTTAACCGCTGGACCACCAGGGAGGTCCCAGGGACAGTTTCTATAAGAGGAAGGCAGGAGTCAGTATCAGAGATGTGATGACAGAGTCACTTCTGAAATGGAGCAAGGGTCGAAAGACAAGGAAGTTCGCAGGTCCCTCTAGAAGCTGGAAGAGGGAAGGGAACAGACATCCCACTGGAGCTTCCAGAAGGAGCATAGCTCGACTGATGTCCTGATTTTAGCTAAGTGAGGCCCATGTCAGGCTTTTGATCACCAGCACTGTAAGATGTAAGGTAACACATTTGAGTTGTCTTAAGCCACTAAGTGTGTGATATGTGTTAGGGCAGCCATAGGAAGCTGACACAAGCCTGTGTAGCATTATAAAAGACTCAACCTGAAAAGTGAAGACCCTCTGAGTATACCCTGAACTCAGACTTAAGGTAGATCACATTTCTCCTCCTGTCCATCACCAATGACTTATCGAGACTCCGAGCTAACAAGAACATTCTAGACCCTTGAAACTGGTCACAGCCTTAATGACCTTAGGGAAGGCATGGTGGCTTAAATGTGAGTCTTCTTAGTCCAGCTCACTTGCTGTTCTGTGCAGTCAGAAGGACCTGGGCGGACCCAACCATTCGTGATTGGGGTTGTGTCTGTGGTCCAGCCAGGCTGCTCCACTCCTGCCCACTGCAGACGGTCTTCACTCCTGGTTCCACCTGCTGGCCCCCTGCAGCCAGCCCATCCTGCACACATTCCCATGTTTTGGGATTCTGACAAGACCTCTTTCAGTTCAGTTCAGTCACTCAGTCGTGTCCGACTCTTTGCGACCCCATGAATCGGAGCACGCCAGGCCTCCGTGTCCATCACCAACTCCTGGAGTCTACCCAAACCCATGTCCATCGAGTCGGTGATGCCATCCAACCATCTCATCCTCTGTCGTCCCCTTCTTCTCCTGCTCCCAATCCTTCCCAGCATTAGGGTATTTTCCAATGAGTCAACCCTTCACATGAGGTGGCCAAAGTATTGGAGTTTCAGCTTCAACATCAGTCCTTCCAATGAACACCCAGGACTGATCTCCTTTAGGATAGACTGGTTGGATCTTCTTGCAGTCCAAGGAACTCTCAAGAGTCTTCTCCAACACCATAGCTCAAAAGCATCAATTCTTCAGCACTCAGCTTTCTTCACCATCCAACTCTCACATCCATACATGACCACTGGAAAAACCATAGCCTTGACTAGATGGACCTTTGTTGGCAAAGTAATATCTCTGCCTTTAAATATGCTATCTAAGTTGGTCATAACCTTCCTTCCAAGGAGTAAGCATCTTTTAATTTCATGGCTGCAGTCACCATCAGCAGTGATTTTGGAGCCCAAAAAATAAAGTCTGACACTGTTTCCTCATCTATTTCCCATGAAGTGATGGGACCAGATGCCATGATCTTAGTTTTCTTAACGTTGAGCTTTAAGCCAACTTTTTCACTCTCCTCTTTCACTTTCATCAGAGGCTCTTTAGTTCTTCTTCACTTTCTGCCATAAGGGTGGTGTCATCTGTATATCTGAGGTTATTGATATTTCTCCCGGCAATCTTGATTCCAGCTTGTGTTTCTTCCAGCCCAGCGTTTCTCATGATGTACTCTGCATATAAGTTAAATTAAGCAGGGTGACAATATACAGCCTTGACGTACTCCTTTTCCTATTTGGAACCAGTCTGTTGTTCCATGTCCAGTTCTAACTGTTGCTTCCTGACCTGCATACAGGTTTCTCAAGAGACAAGTCAGATGGTCTGGTATTCCCATCTCTTTCAGAATTTTCCACAGTTTATTGTGATTCACACAGTCAAAGGCTTTGGCATAGTCAATAAAGCAGAAATAGATGTTTTTCTGAAACTCTCTTGCTTTTTCGATGATCCAGCGGATGTTGGCAATTTGATCTCTGGTTCCTCTGCCTTTTCTAAAACCAGCTTGAACGTCTGGAAGTTCATGGTTCACGTATTGCTGAAGCCTGGCTTGGAGAATTTTGAGCATTACTTAACTAGCGTGTGAGATGAGTGCAATTGTGAGGTAGTTTGAGCATTCTTTGGCATTGCCTTTCTTTGGGATTGGAATGAAAACTGACCTTTTCCAGCCCTGTGGCCACTGCTGCGTTTTCCAGATTTGCTGGCATATCGAGTGCAGCACTTTCACAGCATCACCTTTGAGGATTTGAAATAGCTCAACTGGAATTCCATCACCTCCACTAGCTTTGTTCGTAGTGATGCTTTCTAAGGCCCACTTGACTTCACATTCCAGGATGTCTGGCTCTAGGTGAGTGATCACACCATCATGATTATCTTTAGGGAGCTTTAATCTGTCTACCGCAGGGCTCTATGCCATTCTTGAAAAAGAATAATTCTGATTCAATTTTAAAAATGTTCTCTTTCCCTGTCTCCCAAATTAGAACAATTTATTCCAGTGAACATTTAGCTTTAGTCCCAAAGAAATTTGATATGCCACCAATTACTATTTCTTAGGGTCATTTTTCATTTGGAATTTTGGGGAATTGGAAGGACTGTGGGGAGGCTTGAACAGAGCTGGGTTTCAGAAGCTGTGGACTCCTGACCAGGGGTCTCTGGGGAGGGAGACGTGGAGCAGAGTAGGTACTTGGAAAGTTTGGGAAGGGTTTTCCAGACTGGTTTTTGGAAGAAGCAGGCTTCCTTGTCAGCGTTCCTTTTCTGATGCCAGATCCCATCCTGCAGGTGGAACTTCTTTTTGTTTGTTTATTTTTCCCAAGTGGATTGTGCATTCCCCAGGCAGTGGGAGGATGGACTGGGAGCCAACTGTAAGGCAAGGCCTCTGAAGGGCCTTAAAAAGAATAATAAAGGGCTTCCCTGGTGTTCAGTGGTTAAGACTCTGCCTTCCAATGCAGGGGTGCAGGTTTGATCCCTGGTCAGGGAGCTAAGACTCCCCGTGCCTCGTGTCCATAAAACCAAAACATAAAGCAGAAACAATATTGTAACAAATTCAATAAAGACTAAAAGTGGTCCACATTAAAAAAAAACTTAAGAAAAAAGAGACTAATAAAAGTAAAAGTCTGATTTTTAATATCACCATGTGCGAGCTATTCTAAGTAGTGTCAGTGATAAAAACACTCCTATGGGGATCTTTTTCATCTAAGCTGTGGACAACTACCGTGGTTGCTGTTTCAACAACTTCTAGGTAAGCTTCGACTGTGATTTGTCGTTCTTGTACAGTCACTGAGTCATGTCTGATTCTTTTGCAACCCCATATACTGTAGCCCGCCAGGCTCCTCTGTCCATGGGGTTTCCCAGGCAAGAACACTGGAGTGGGTTGCCATTTCTTTCTCCAGGGGATTTTCCCAACCCAGGGATCGAACCCGTGTCTCCTGCATTAGCAAACAGATTTCTTACCTCTGAGCCACCAGGGAAGCATTTGTGATATTCATATCTTAATAAATATTGTATTCCAGGAGGATTTAATTAGCCAGGAATTATTAATAATTCGGAGAACTCCCGATTATGTGGATGGAATTTTGTAAGCACACTTTGGGTGCCGTTTGGGTCTCCAACTCTGGGGCTACACGTTGTGTCTTTGCCAGAAAGTTTGAAACAAATTATGGCAGCAGAGAGAGACAGAGATGAAGACTCTAGTTCCTTCACTTCTTTCATTCTTATTTTAATTCATACCATCCAGTCTTTACTGGAATCTGAAAATGAAATGTATGCTTTTGCCATTGTTAATTGCTTCAAAACTAAAGAGTACATCAAGATCAGACTCTTTGAGATCCCATGGACTGTAGTCAGCCAGGCTCCTCGGTCCACGGGGATTTCCCAGGCAAGAATACTGGATTGGGTTGCCATTTCCTTCTCCAGGGGATTTTCCCCACCCAGGGATTGAACTTACGTCTTCTTCTTGGCAGGCAGATTCTTTACCATTGAGCCACCTGGGAAACCCGTCAAGATAATAAACTTTACCAAAACGGTGTGATTTAGTAGTTGCCTCAATTGTCGCTTTTGTAGATGTTTTCGTTTTATTAAAATTCACGTATTGGTTATTGGACAATTATATACATAAAATATTATAGCATACTGTAATCAAAAGATTGTTGACCTGAAACAAATGGACAGCTGGATATTTCTCCAGAAAAGACGGGTTTACTCGGGATCAGAGAATTTTAATTTGGCGTTGAGAATTTCTAGCCACATGCAGGTCCCCATATGGCAAGGGGAGGAGACTGCTTTTACAGAGAAAAGGAAGTGGGAAGGGAGGATGTAAACAAAGATCTTGGCTTTTCATTGGCTGAGCCGTTGCCGGGGAAGAAGAGGAGGCTTTCTTCTCCCTATTGGGTTTGCGGTCATCACAGGGTGCAAGAGCTCCCCCTACTGGTATCCTAGATCTATTTACTTAATTTTGCTTAGTCGCTCAGTCGTTCCCGACTCGGCGACCCCACGGACTATAGCCCAGCAGGCTCCTCTGAACATGGGATTTCCCAGGCAAAAATACTGGAGTGGGTTACCATTTCCTCCTCCAGGGCATCCTCCCAACCCGTCTCTCCACATCCCAGGTATTAATTTTTTACAGAATCAAAATTAAAGCTGTCATATACATTTTAAAATGGTTGGGAAAAGACACTTATTTCCTTTTTTGTTCCATGACATGTGTTTTTGTTTTTATTTATTTATTTTTACTGGTGCAATTTTCTCTATGAAATTCAAGAAGAGAAAATGTTCACTGGTTAGGTTTCTTTCCCGGCCATTATTATTGTTTGTTCCATTTCATAATTTTATGAAAAATATTTTTGTTGTATGAAAAGGGAGCGTTGCTCAGTGCTCTGTGATGACCTAGAGGGTTGGGATGGGAGGGTGGGAGACAGGCTGAAGAAGGAGGGGATATATGTATACAAATAGCTGATTCACGTTGTTGTACAGCAGAAACTAACACAGCATAGTAAAGCAATAATACTCCAAATTAGAAAATAAAATAGTGAATTATCCTAAAAAAGGAGAGCTATGTTGAAACACAAGCCACTCTGGGGGTCAGATCTGCTGGGTACACCATGTGACCACCCTCCATCAATGTTACCACGTGTCCACGACCTTTGGGGTTAGAACCCTGAAGTCCTCAGGTAGGTGGGAGAGAAACAGATCCGAAACCCCAGCTCATCAGCCGTGCTCTCAAGCACCAAAGCATTTGATGCACTCAGTGCGGTTGCCTATTTACTTTCTAGAATCAGGCATTCTGTCTCCCAGTAATAGATGAACTCGGGGCTCAGGTGCCGCAGGGCTGTTCCAATTATCTTTATAAGGGTGGAATTACTCCCATAATGGAAAAGGGGGCTAAGACCCTATTCACCTCTAATTCAGGCTCAGTAATATTGAAAAATGCCTGAGGGACTCAGTTCAGTTTCGTTGCTCTGTCGTATCCGACTCTTTGCGACCCCAGGGACTGCAGCACGCCAGGCCTCCCTGTTCATCACCAACTCCCGGAGTTTACTCAAACTCATGTCCATAGAGTCAGTGATGCCATCCAACCATATTATCCTCTGTCATCCCCTTCTCCTCCCGCCTTCAGTCTTTCCCAGCATCAGGGTCTTTTCCAATGAGTTGGCTCTTCGCATCAGGTGGCCAAAGTATTGGAGTTTCAGCTTCAACATCAGTCCTTCCAATGAGTATTCAGGGCTGATTTCCTTTAGGATGGACTGGTTGGATCTCCTCGCAGTCCAAGGGACTCTCACGAGTCTTCTCCAACACCACAGTTCAAAAGCATCAATTTTTCGGTTCTCAGCCTGAGGAACTGGATTGGTAATTGGATGGATTGAAAGAAAGGACCCCAGGTGTGACAAAGACACTCACCAGCCCCAAACCAAGGGGGTGGACCTGGAGACACGAAGCACAGGGAAAGCAAGACTTTTAATCGGGGTCTTTAATCAGGTGTCCGGTGGGCAGGCTCTCCCGGGGCGGGTACAGCCAGCACTCATTTCCTGCTCGCTGATCCCTCTGCAGTTCCTCACTCACTGAGACCTGTGGGGTTACACTCTCTTCGCGGGTGTTGCCCAAGTCTCACAGGGTATTCTTTATTCTCCCTTCCCATCCTAAATCCATGTTTCTCAACAAGGACTTTAGGGTATCCCTACCCAAACATCCTGTCAGCCCAAGGACTCTCCAAGTGTAAGCTGTTAGGCAAGACTAGCTTGCCAGTGATTTTTCCAACACAAAACTAGCTAGCTCTGAGTGGAAAACCATTTGTTAATAATTTTCCACCCAAGGCCAGCTCTTTTGTCCTGAGAACAGACCACCCCAAGTTCCATTTCATACCCCAGGGTTCCTGGGAGAGAATCTGGCACAAGAAAGGGGAGGAACCTTGTGAGCATCGAAGGTTCTGGTCAGTGGCGTGGGAGCCAGCTCTGGGTCCTCTGGGTGGTTGACGGGGGCCGCCACTTTGACACAGCAGCGCTGGAGCCAAGGTGCCTGGCGGAGGGGGCTCGCCTCTGTGGATGCCCCGGTTCCATATCTTCTTTGTGAGGAGCCGTTGAAAGGTTGTTGCTGAACCACGAAAGACGCCGGGATGCTTGGCCTCCGGAGGAGAAGAATTCAATCTGGGGCCAGAGACCAGGCTTGATTGCTCAGAGCTTTTGTGTCATAAAGTTTTATTAAAGTATAAAAGAGATAGAGAAAGCTTCTGACGGGGACATCAGAAGGGGGCAGAAGGAGTGCCCCCTCGCTAGCGTTAGCAATGGAGTTATATACTTTTTAATTAGTTATTACAGTGAATCAAAACAATGTCTGGAGGTTGAAAAGACTTTACTAGACCCACTCCCATAATTTACATTTTCAGATAACAGGATTAGCCAGAAGGTTTTCTTCAGAAACTGTCCTCTAGCAGGATACATTATTGTTATATAATCCTAAGGAATATAGGGGGGGAGAAAAGTTTGTCCTTTCCTCCTCCTTGAGAATTCCAGGCCCCTATCTCCTCCTGGAGAACCTCAGACCTCTCTCTCCTTGGAGACCCCTGGACTTCTTATCAACCTGCCTAGGAATTGACTCTCTCACCATCACTCTCTGTTTACAAAGAGAATGGTCTGCCCCACCGTGAGGGGAGCAGGCAGCTACGGGACTGCTCAGATGGACTGATTTGTGGACTGGTACAAGCAACTTTAGGCTTCTTGGGGAATATCTGAACAGGGAAATATTCAGCAAACTTAGGATCCGTTTCAGAAGTCCTAGTGGGAGCCATGCTAGTCTGGGCATAAATGTCAAGGTGACCTCATTTGTATTCCAGGCTGGCGAAGCCTGCAGCAAAGCACAAGCTATGCATTTCAAAGCCACCCCCCCCCCCCCAAAGCAATGGAATCCAGGTAACCTTATCCACCTCCTGGCTCAGCTGCTCATAGGAACTAATTAATTTAGCTACTCATAGTCTACTTCTAGAGAGATTGTTGCGTGTCCAGACACTGGGCTATATTCAAGCGGTAAACGTGCTTGCTTCTTCCAAATAGTCACAAATGTTTCTGACCAATAGATTCAGCTGCATCCAGAAAAATGTCAGCGGGAAGATGGCTCTCAGATGAGGAGTTTTTGAGAGCTCAGGAGTGGGGGCGGTACAAGACTGAGACCAAAAAAGTGAGCCAAGGCCAGGGGGAGAGCAGGCTGAGGATCATATAACAAACGTGGAAACGTGGCTGCAGAGTTCCGAGATTAAAGGAAGAGGGGGGAGCCGCTGAAAGGCACCCCTAGACCTCAGCCTGGGCTGGACCCCATGCTACCAGGACGGGGCTGGAGGCGCAGCAGCACCCCTGGGACCCTGTCTGCTGTGATGTCCACTGTTCCCGACAAATGGTCCTGACCTCCCTTTATAATCCCTCTGACTCCCCAGCACCCCTGCTACCGTGTCAGCCTCTCGTCCTCCCCACAGGGACCCATCCATCTCCAAGAGAGGGAGCTGACTCAGTTCAACCTCTTCACCCATCTCCGGGCAGTCGGGGCCAGCAGCTTCCCAACACTTCCTGCTCAGTCCTAAAGCTCTCGCCCTTCCTTGTGACTCTGGAGAGCAGGGAGACCAAGCTGATCTGGGGGAGGAAGGAGGCTGCCCATTGAGAGGAGCCGAGGGGAACTTTATAGCAGCCCTGACAAAGGAGAAAGGAAGTCCCCAGCAGACTGTCGAGCCTGGTTAGGATTTAAGCCACAGCAACAATGATAGTTAATAAAAGTTATTAGCTGAGTGTACACTTAATCGATACAACCAGTCATGAAGAAAACAAATGCTGAACATTGTCCACTAATGATCAGTCACAACCTGAAGGCAGAGAGTTGTTTTATTTGGTGGGAATGTTTAGGACTCCAAGCCCAGGAGACAACGTCTCAGCAGCTCTGAGAAAACTGCTTCAAGGAGGCAGGGGGGATCCAGGCTATATACAAGTTTGTGACAAAGGGAGCAGGCAGTCTGAATATCAAAGATCAGATACCAACAAAGAGAATGTAGCATTCTATGTATGGGAAGGTGCAAGCCTCTGGGCTCACTGAATTCTTTCCATTCGTGTGCATCTCAGCTATCTGGGGCTGAATCTGTTTCCTTGTTCACCTTACAGAGTGGGAGATGTGGCAGAGGGCTGCTTCTTGCATTCCCCCAGCTCCTCAGCCGTGACCGTCGGGGGGTGGGGGGAGGCAGCATCTGCTGGATGGCAGTTTTGGGAACCCTCATTCCCATTTGGGGCTTCCCTTGTAGCTCTGTCAGTAAACAATCTGCCTGCAATGCAGAAGACCCAGGTTCGATTCCTGGGTTTCGAAGATTCCCCTGGAGAGGGAAATGGCAACCCACTGCAGTATTCTAGCCTGGAGAATCCCATGGACAGAGGAGCCTGGAGGGCTACAGTCCATGGGGTCACAAGAGTCGGACACGACTTAGTGACTAAACCACCACCACCATTCCCATTTGGAGGACAGAAACCGCTGATGGCTGTGGCATTTCTTGTTTATGGTTCTGGCAGGAGGTATTTTCATTTCACAACATAAAGCCCCAAGAATATGAAATAACTAGTGATATTTGTCATTGTCATAATCGATTCTGGTTTTCTCACTAAATATGCTCTTTCTTTGATCCATATTTTTGATTGAAGTATAGTTGATTTACCAGGCTGTGTTCATTTCTTCTGTAGCGCAGGGATTCCATTATACATATATATATATATACATTCTTTTTATAAAATACTCTTTTCCACTTATCATGAGATATTGAATGCAGTTCTTTGTGTTCTTTAATAATGTTCAGACCAAGGAGGAACAAAACCAAACAGACTGTGTCTCTTTAAAGAAAAAAATGCCCAGCCCCCCAGGCACTGACCTCCTCAGGGTTCGCAGTGACCTCTGAGGTTGTGTGGACACCAACCATCCCAGCTCCCGGAATCTCCGATGAACTGGCCTCCCCAGATACTGCCCCCTCGCAAGGGAAATTAGAGTCTGAGGACAAAAGAAGAGATAGAAGGAAGAAAATGACTCTGTGGACCCTGGGGAAATGAAGGAGACTCTCAAAGCACTGGGCGCTTTGTTTCAGATTTCCTGGGGCGGGGGCGGGGCAGGAAGCTATTTCTACCATTTCATGACTTTAATATGGAAAGCAGTCGCTAAGTTTTATTTTTGTGCCTAGGGAAATCGCTTTATTACCAATAACCAATCAGCCTCGCAGACATAGAACTATTGCTCTGAGAAAACAGATGAGCTGTGACCAGTCCCACCTGAGCCCTTGTTAAGTAATGGGCATATTCGAAGGAGCTGGAAAACTCCAGTTGGCTTTAGACCTTTAAAAATACGTCCCACGTTAACAAATGGAACTGTCCTCAAATTGCCTTTATTTTTAGGAAAAGCATTACTAGACCCATGTCCACTCACACACTGTGATACCATTTGTATCTGTGAATTGTGTCAAGAAGAGGGGGAGCTGCAATTAAAAGAACACCATGTCGTCCTGTTCCTGGCAATCTTTAGTTGTGTGACCCTGTGGAGTCTGAATTTGGAGGATGAATCCAACTCACTCTTCTGGGTCCCTGGCACGGCCTTGTCTTGTCCCAGCAAGAGGAAGGGCTAAGTCGCTTCTCCTGGAATCTTGGCTGGTCTTAGCGACTGGATGGCCGATAGAATGAGATGGAAAGATGCTCTGGAACTTTGGGCAAATAGAAGGGGAAAAATTGGAAACAGTGACATTTAATTTTCTTGGGCCTCAAAATCACTGCAGATGGTGACTGCAACCATGAAATTAAAAGGCACTTGCTCCTTGGAAGGAAACCTATGACAAACTTGGACAGCATATTAAAAAGCAGAAGCATCACTTTGCCCGCAAAAGTCCATATAGTCAAAGCTATGTTTTTTTTCAGTAATCATGTATGGATGTGAGAGTTGGACCATAAAGAAGGCTGAGCGCTGAAGAACTGACGCTTTTGAACTGTGGTGCTGGAGAAGACTCTTGAGAGTCACTTGGACAGCAAGGAGAACAAACCAGTCAATCCTAAAGGAAACCAATCATGAATATTCATTGGAAGGACTGATGCTGAAGCTGAAGCTGAAGCTCCAATACTTTGGCCACCTGAGTCGAAGAACTGACTCATTGGAAAAGACCCTAATGCTGGGAAGGATTCTGAAGGCAGAAGGAGAAGGGGACAACAGAGGATGAGATGGTTGGATGGCATCACTGACTCAATGGACATGAGTTTGAGCAAACTCCAGGAGATAGTGAAGGACAGGGAAGCCTGGCAGGTTGCAGGTCATGGGGTTGCAAAGAGTTGGACACGATTTAGCGAATGAACAACTGGAAGACAGGGAGCTTCAGGCAGTTTCACTCTTGGAGTCGAACTCTAAAAGCCCAGCCTCTGAGCCGTGCGAGGGGCCTTGTCAGAGCTCTGGTCAGAGTCCAGGCAAGCTCCCAGGACACAGCCGCAGGAGGGCACCATTTTGACGGCCAGTCCAGTGGGCCTTGAGGTGGCCTCAGCCCCATCTGACATCTGACCTTGAGCTCAGCCTAGTCACAGAGCCATGAGAAATAAGAATAAACCTTTATTTTAAGCCGCTGCATTTTGAAGTAGCTTGCTACGGAGTGGTAGATAACGGAACAGTGATTTGAGGTGAGCCCCTCAGCTTTTCCCTGGCAGCTCAGCTGTTAAAGAATCTGCCTGTAATGCAGGAGACCCCAGTTTGATTCCTGGGTTGGGAAGGTCCCCTGGAGAAGGGATAGTCTACCCACTCCAGTATTCTTGGGCTACCCTGGTGGCTCAGCTGGTAAAGAATTTGCCTGCTGTGCGGGAGACCTGGGTTCGATCCCTGGGTTGGGAAGATCCCCTGGAGAAGGGAAAGGCTTACCCACTGCAATATTCTGGACTGGAGAGTTCCACGGACTATAGAGTTGCCAAGAGTCAGACACAACTGAGTGACTTTCACTTTCATTTCAGCTTTTCAGATCTTGTTTTTGCATCTGTTAAAAACAGAAAGAAAATGCTCTTCTGATCTGGCAGATACTTAAGACTTTCGTGATGATAAAGGAAAGTATTTTAAGATCTTTAAAGTTTCTCTATCACTTCTTCCTTTTATTACTTTTAATTTTATTCATATTGCTTATTTTTGCTATTTAAAAAATTTCTGCTCTGATTACAACAATAACACAAGTTTACCATAAAAACTTGTCAGATAGGCAAAAGCTGCAGAAAAATATAATAATTACCAATAATTCTTTCACAGAACTAGAACTGTTGACATTTTGCAATATTTACCATCAATCTTTTCTATAGATATACTAGAATTCCCAGGAATAATATACAGTAAATGCTATTGATTCTAACAGTTACAATGATTAGTTGGTTGGTTAATCAAAAAAGGAAAAGTAGGCAATCACTTAAAAAACACATAATACATGTTGCTTTAAATATTTTATTGTTATTTAAAGCTTGCAACAAAAATAGAAAATATTTTAACAGAATGCTTTGGCTCTGACTGGAAGTTTGAGTTATTTTTCTACATAAATCATGCCAGTGATGCATTCTTTATGATGGATCACTTTTTTTTCTGTAAAGCCAAATAAGCCCTGAAGGATACCCATAAAAAATCAGAGTGCAGAGCTCTTTTACTCTTTTTTGCCCAAACTTTGCATTGATCTCACTAGCACCTTATCACTGAATTCCGTATACAGGTAGACCTAGTTTTACTGTGATTCAATTTATCATGCCCCACAGATGTTGAATTTTTAACAAATTGGAAGGCTTGTGGCAGTTCTGTGTCAACAGTTTGTACCATTTTTCCAACAGTATAATTTTTAAATTAAGGTATGTACTTTGATTTCCCAGACATAGTGCTATTGCACACTTAATAGACTACACTAGAGTGAAAACATGACTTTTATATGCACTGAAAAACCAAAAAAAATTTGTGTGACTTTATTGTTATATTCGCTTTATTGTGGTATCTGGAACTGAACCCACAATATCTCTAAGGTATGGCTTTTAATTTTAAATAAATCTTTTTTGTGTGTCTTTCCAAAGTTTTTATTTTAGATTCCATAGAAATGCTATTTCAGTCCTCAGAGTTCATTTGTTTATTATACTTTGTTGTTGTTGTTTAGTTGCTCGGTCGTGTCCAACTCTTTGCGATCCCATGAGTGCAGCACATGGATCTCCTCGCAGCCCAAGGGACTCTCAAGAGTCTTCTCCAACACCACAGTTCAAAAGCATCAGTTCTGCTAGATTGTAAACTACCAAGTTAAGCATTCAACCTAGAAAGTTAAAAAAAGAAATCAGATCAAATACAAATAGAAAGAAAATGGAATAATACACATAATGCCAGAAATCTATGATAAAGATAATGTCAGAAATAGGAGAATAAAAATGGAGAAAGTTAACAAATAGTTGGTTCTACGAGAAAAAATTTAGACAAACCTCTAGCTAATTAAGACTAATAGAAGATCAAATATGCAAATAAACAATACATAAAATGAATAAATGGAAAAACCATATTTTCTCTAGGAATCTGTGGTTTATTTGCGCAGGTAAAACTGTATGCAAAGCACATGACACATGATGTGTTTTCCAGTTCGCTGGTTGTACCTTCTTTACTTTCGAGTTACATAGTTTAGGGACAGCTCTGGGCTTTTCAGCCAATTAACACATTTTGCCCACAGCCCCACCACTAGCTGCCTTTGTTGTGAAACATAAGACATTTTTCTTGAGGCTTCAGTCTGTCGCCTCCAAAATAAATCCATCAGACAAAATGACTCATTCACTGGGAGTACAAAGGTTAAAAAATAGTGTTCCACTAGATTTGTTGTTTATTTATTTTGTTTCTTTAATTAAAACGCTTATGAAATTCCCAGGTGGCACAGTGGCAAAGAATCCTCCTGCCGATGTCAGAGACACAAAAGAGGCAAGTTCAATCCCTGGGTGGGGAAGATCCCCTGGAGCAGGAAATGGCAACCCACTCCAGTATAATGGCCTAGAAAATCTCGCGGACAGAGGAGTCTGATGGGCTACAGTTCATGGGGTTGAAAAGAAGTCAGACATGACCGAGCATGCATGCACAATTAAAGTATTTATCTACAACATGGCTAACATGGCAGATTTTTTCACTTTGGCTGAAATTATATCAAGTTAATTTAATTTACTTAATATATGCTGATCAGCTCAGATGTATCAGTTTTATGTGTAAAGCTGGCTTCTAAAGGTAAAAAGCATCATTCATTAATATATGAAATTTGGGGAAATAAAATACCTTTCAAAAAACTCTTTTTATTTGTATAGCATCACTAAAACATTTAAATTGCAAGGCCACCTACAACATCATAAGCAGAGAGGAAAATGAAGAACAAGGTCATATTTTAAACATGGAACCAATGGAGAGGAAATTATTCTTTGGGGTGTAAAAATTCTGAAAATAGGCTAGATTTTTCTTTCTAGTCTTCACAATGTGCTACAATGGCTTCAGGAAAAGATTTCAATTGTTGCAACCTGTTTATTTCCACCAGGGGGAAGCATAGCACTGCAAATACAGTAACCTACTTCAACAAGTGGGGTAATGCGGTGACGTCCAACTCCGAGTCCCACAGGGCTGAGCACGAGTACTTCTAAGCCTCAAGATGCTAAACGCATTACGTTGCTGTCATTGTTTAGTCGCTAAGTCGTGTCCAACTCTTGAGATCCCATGGACAATAGCCCACCAGGTTCCTCTGTCCATGAGATTTCCCAGGCAAGAATACTGGAATGCCATTCCTTCTCCAGGGGATCTTCCCCACCCAGAGATCCAACCTGCATCTCCTGCATTGCAGGCAGATTCTTTACCGCTGAGCGATAGGAGAAGCCCTAAAAGGATATAGGAAAAGAAGAATTCTAAGACCAAGAGAATGGTCCTTTCTTGCTTGTACCACGTAAGAAGGGTTAGAGAAACTCTCATGGGAAGATTCAATAAAGTTTGTCCTGCTTCCTCGGAAAAAAGTCATACTTTGCTATAATTTTGGGGGGAAAATCGTATTGCTATAAACCTGACCTTTGTATTCAGCTCAGTTCAGTTGCTCAGTGGTGTCTGACTCTTTGCGACCCCATGGACTGCAGCCCCTCAAGCCTCCCTGTCCATCACCAACTCCCGGAGTTTACCCAAACTCATGTCCATTGAATAGGTGATGCCATCCAACCATCTCATCCTCTGTGGTCCCCTTCTCCTCCTGCCCTCAATCTTTCCCAGCATCAGGGTCTTTTCAAATGAGTTAGTTCTTTGCATCAGGTGGCCAAAGGATTGGAGTTTCAGCTTCAGTATCAGTCCTTCCAATGAACACCCAGGACTGATCTCCTTTAGGATGGATTGGTTGGATCTCCTTGTGGTCCAAGGGACTCTCAAGAGTCTTCTCCAACACCACAGTTCAAAAGTATCAATTCTTTGGCACTCAGCTTTCTTTACAGTCCAACTCTCACATCCATACATGAACTACTGGAAAAACCATAGCCTTGACTAGACGGACCTTTGTTGGCAATGTTTCTGCTTTTTAATATGCTGTCTAGGTTGGTCATAACTTTTCTTCCAATGAGCAAGCGTCTTTGGATTTCACGGCTGCAGTCACCATCTGCAGTGATTTTGGAGCCCCCAAAATAAAGTCTGTCACTGTTTCCATTGTTTCCCCATCTATTTCCCATGAAGTGATGGGACCAGATGCCATGATCTTAGTTTTCTGAATGTTGAGTTTTAAGCCAACTTTTTCACTCTCCTCTTTCACTTCATCAAGAGGCTCTTTAGTTCTTCTTCGCTTTCTGCCATAAGGGTGGTGTCATCTGCATATCTGAGGTTACTGATATTTCTCCTGGCAATCTTGATTTCAGCTTGTGCTTCACCCAGCCCAGCGTTTCTCATGGTGTATTCTGCATATAAGTTAAATAAGCAGGGTGAAAATATACACCCTTGACGTATTTCTTCGTATTACCTCTTTCTAACATATATACATCATTTCTAAGTAACATTGATTTCAACTTGTATCAAGGCTAATTGACCTGGTAGAAGAGTTCAGTGGTAATAATGGTGGATTTAAAAACAAGTTTAAACAACTTAGGGTTTACTAACCACTGGTCCTGGAGGAAAGAGGTGTGAAGGGCTGCTGTCCAGGAGGCATCTGCAGCTAAAGGCTAAACCAGTTGGTGCTGCAGGACAGCAGAGGTGAGAGGCAGAAAGGCAGAGGGTTTGGGAGACTCAGGGAGGCCCAGAGTCTGTGCTGTTCATCCAGGGGGCCAGGAACAGGACGGTTGATGACAGAGGAGCCTGAGGGGCAGGCGAGCTCCAGGCAGGATCAGGGTGTGAGAGGCCTGGAGAGGCAGGTCTGAGTGCCAGGCCAAGGGTGTGGTTCGGGGACAGCGGCATTAGGGCAGATGACACAGGATGGTGTACAGTGTTTCTGAATCTCTACGAGAGCCAGCCAGCCCCAGTCAACACTTTCTGAAGCTCACATCTCTGATCAAGCTAAAAAGAATATCTCACACCCTCTTACATATAAAATAGATAACCAACAAGGACCACTGTATAGAACAGGGAATTATACTCAATATTCTATAATAACCTATAAGGGGAAAGAATCTGAAATGTATATAATAAATGTAACTGAATCGCTATGTTGTATACCTGAAACTATGGTTTTTCCAGTGGTCATGTACGGATGTGAGAGGTGGACCATAAAGAAAGCTGAGCGCCAAAGAATTGATGCTTTTGAACTGTGGTGTTGGAGAAGACTCTGGAGAGTCCCTTGGACTGCAAGAAGATCCAACCAGTCCATCCTAAAGGAAATCAGTCCTGGGTGTTCATTGGAAGGACTGATGTTGAAGCTGAAACTCCAATACTTGAAGCTGGGAAAGATTGAGGGCAGGAGAAGAAGGGGATGACAGAGGATGAGATGGTTGGATGACATCACGGACTCAATGGACATGAGTTTGAGCAAACTCCGGGAGTTGGTGAAGGACAGGAGGCCTGGTGTGGTGCAGTCTGTGGGGTAGCAAACAGTCAGACACGACTGAGCGACCGAACAACAGCAAGACTTGAAACTAACACTGCCCTGTAAATCAGCTATACTCCAGTGACAAAAAAAAAGCAAAAGAAAACAGAGGTCTCATAGAAAGGAAGTCTCAAAAACAGTCGGGTCATGAATGATTATTCAGCTGGTTTTCTCTGCCTGGTGAGATAAGAAAATGTCTCAGTGACCCAGTGAGTGGGCCCTCCCACCTCCCACAGTGATACAAAGTAGCTCTAAGAAAAGAAAGTGAAAGTGAGAATCACTCAGTCCTGTCCAGCTCTTTGCGACCCCATAGACTCTACAGTCCATGGAATTCTCCAGGCCGGAATACTGGAGTGGGTAGCCGTTACCTTCTCCAGGGGATCTTCCCAACCCGGGGGTCGAACTCAGGTCTCCCGGATTGCAGGCGGATTCTTTACCAGCTGAGCGATCAGGGAAGAAAAGAACTTAGAGGAAAACTGCTTCACACGCTGGGGTTCCACAAGTTTCTTTTCATCCTGTCTCGTTGCTCTCCATCTCTACAAAGCCCGGAACGTCTCCAACACCACATCCTGTGTCTTTTCCGCTCTTCTCCCATCCCCAGCTTCCGGTTCCTTATTATATGAGTCGTCTTAGCCATTCTGCTTTCTTCAAGGTTTCTTTCTTTTATAACCATCACCAGAGACTTCACAGACAAAGAGATCTGAAATCTGACTCCAGGCAAGTTTACCACCTGCCATGTTGCCAACACTGTTTATAGTTTGCCTTGCCTTTGCCTGATGATATGGTATTTTAAATATAAGGGTTCACCAATATCAATACTATTTCTATTTTTTGCTCGCATCCCTCATATTTTGCAGTAGCCTCTGCTAAAAGGACGGCAAGGCAGATGATAGTATGGCTTTGGCTTTCTTCATAGCCCTTGGTCACCACCAATGTCTGTTTCAAGGACATGGATTTTCTCAGGTTTTTCAGCACAGAGACCACCATGGCTTGATGGCTCAGATGAGGTTCCACCAGGAGATAATAACAGCATTAAAGCTTCGATACAGTGATGGCTCACAGTCATTCAGATGCAAATGAGCAGCAATGTGGTCCCCATAATTTTGTAAAAGAATGGATAGAAATTTCTGTTGACAGTTAAAATGTCCCCATCATATGATAATCGCCTGAAGACAATCTAGAATTCACTCTGTTTGCCAGCTTTGGCATCACAGTATGTGATTCTCTGTTATTTTTTTGTTTTTTTTTTAAGTTTGGGGAGGATCCATCTCATTGGAATGAGATTTGATTCATCTCTATATCCATGATTTTTACTTCGCGTCATCCAGACACCTAAAAGAATACTACCTGGAACGGTTTTTCCTTTGCAGCATGAACGAGGCGGTGCAAGTGGGTGGGGTGTGCCGGATGAAGCTTCAAAAAGTCTGGAATCCAGTCCCATCAGTTCACCTCAGTTCAGTGGCTCAGTCGTGTCTGACTCTTTGTGACCCCAACCCCATGGACTGCAGCATGTCAGGCCTCCCTGTGCATCACCAACTCCTGTAGTTTACTCAAACTCAAGTCCATCGAGTCGGTGATGCCATCCAACCATATCATTCTCTGTCATCCCCTTCTCCTCCAGCCTTCAATCTTTCCCAGCATCAGGGTCTTTTCCAATGAATCAGTTCTTCCCATCAGGTGGCCAAATTATTGGAGTTTCAGCTTTACCTGAAATGGGCGGGGATGAGGTTGGGGGGAGGTTCTGGCAGAGTGAAGGAGCTCAGAGGTGCCCAGCAGCGGGTGCTGAGTGGCTGAGGCAGCATCCTTGCCTCCTGCCATCATCCCGTGCCTTCAGGGGGCCAGTGAATGGTCTGGGAGGATGCTGGGGGTCATTCTCCATCAGCTCCCTGCTCGGAAAGAGGTACCCGGCTCTACCGCGGGTTGTCACCTTCTTGGTGGCTCGTCTCTGGCAGGGATGTCTGCATTTAATGCCACCCAAGATCATGGCTGCCTGAACAGTGGGGCTGCCTGGGAATAAAGCTCTGAGCCAGGCATGGCCCTTTGCTCAGGGACAGGTTCACAGCCAGGGTCCGGAGAGGGACTGCTCTGCTGGGCTCGGACTTCACTCCTATAGGGGAAGCCTGCTTTCCTCCCCTGTGAGGAGCTGCCTGGGGTGGTGGGGAGGGCAGACTGGCTGCAATCAAGCTTGGGGAGCAGACTTGGAGATAGATGGGGTCTTCCACTGGGGCGAGCAGAACTCTCTGATGTGGAGAGAGAAAGACTGAGAAAATGTAAGGAACTGGCTCACACAGTTTTGGGGGCGACAGATCTGAAATTCTCCAGACAGGCTGGCAAGCTGTAAATTCTGGCTAAGGTAGATAGTGCAGCTCGAGTCCAGATAGGCTGGAGGCAAAATTCCTTTCTCTTTCAGGGGACCTCAAGTCCCCTTAAGGTCTTCAACTGATTGCACAAGGCCCACCCACATTATGGAAGGTCATCTACTTTACTCACAGTCCCACTGATTTAAAGACTAATCACATCCAAAATATGCCCTCATAGCAACACCTGGATCAGTGTTTGACTTAACATCTGGGCACTGTAGCCTAGCCAAGCTGACACACACAAAATCAACCATCGCATCAAGTAAGTCAGTTTTTGCTACTTTGAAATTTAATGTCACATATTCAGTGTCCGAGTTTTCATGAGTTTCAAATCTGGGGGAAAGTGAGTAAAGGATTTGGAAATGACCAGGCAGAATGCTGGGATGAGCTTGCTCCCAGCTTCAGCCTCCTGGTATGTTTCTCAGATTTCTATTTCAAGCGAGTGGAAAGGATCCATTTGCATTTTTATCCTTCACACCATAAAAACTGTGCCACCTCCAGGGAATAAAAAGCCAGTCTTTGTTTTATTAAGATCGCAAATCTATGCTGGCAGCCTCAGCTGAACCTTTAGCTTCACCCTGAAATGCGTTCCTATTAAGAAGCTGGGAATATGATTTCTGGGACAGAGGCTGCCCTGTGATCAACATAAAGAGGTTCAGCATCTGAGTGCCCACTCTGGGGCTCTTTCGTCCAAGAAACACATGCTCTGCAAGGCTTGGGTTATCATTTCAGGTTTGTATCACTCCTGCTGGCTAGAGTTCTTCCCTGGAAATCTGAGGAGCTCATTTCACTGGACAGTCCATTGCATGACACTTCTCCACTAACAAGTATGCCAACCACAATGCAGGAAGGGAAGCTTTATAGGAAGATATAAAAAACACACTGTTTAGAATGGCCAAAATCTGTAACGCTGACACCGCCGAATACTGGCAAGGATGTGAAGCAACAGGAACGCTCATGTATTGCTGGTGGGAGTTCAAAATGGCTCAGCCACTTTGGAAGACAGTTTGGCACTTCCTTACAAAATGAAGCATACTCTTATCATACATCGCAGTGGTTGTGATCCTTAGTCTTTTCTCAAAGGAGTTGAAAACTTATAGGACCTTATGCTTAGTCACTTAGTCATGTCCAGCTCTTTGTGACCTTTTTCCTTCCAGCTATAGCCCACCAGGCTCCTCTGTCCATGGGATTTTTCAGGCAAGAATACTGGAGTGGGTTGCCATTTCCTCCTCCAGGAGATCTTCCCAACCTAGGGGTCAAACCTGAGTCTCCTATGTCTCCTGCATTGCAGGCAGATTCTTTACCCACTCGGTCATCGGGAAAGCCTGGTGAAAATGTATGTCCACACATAAACCTGCCACTTTACTGATAACTGCCAAAATTCAGAAGCAACCAAGATGTCCTTCACTAGGTGAATGAATAAAAAAATGATGGTACATCCAGACCATGGATCATTAGTCAGCTTTAAGAGAAAATGAACTTCTGAAACGTGAAGAGACTAGAGGAATCTTAAATACGTGTCACTAAGTGAGAGAAGCCAAGCTGAAAAGCCTACATATACTGTATGATTCCAACTACATGACTCTGGAAAAGGCTCCGTATGGAGGCAGTAAGAAGATCAGAGGAATGGGGACCGTGGTCCCTTCTCCTTGGTGCTCTGGCCCAGCATCGCTACTGAGCCTCATAAAAATATCTTTTGACAAGTGAAAGAATGAACAGATGTGTGAATTAGTAGCAAGTAATAGGGTGCATGGGCTTCCCTGGTTGCTCAGAGGGTAAAGAATCTGCCTGCAATGTGGGAGACTCAGGTTTAACCCCTGGGTTGGGAAGATCCCCTGGAGAAGGGAATGGCTACCCACTCCAGTATTCCTGCCTGGGAAATCCCGTGGATGGAGGAACCTGATGGGGCTACAGCTCGTGGGGCCGCAAAGAGGTGGACACACACATGTAATAAAGTACCTATATCCAACGAGATATTACTAGTCATGGGAAAGAACGAAACTGGGTGGTTTGTAGAGACATGGATGAACCTAGAGTCTGTCACACAGAATGAAGTAAATCAGAAAGAGGAAAACAAGTATCACATACTAATACATAGATGTGGAATCTAGAAAAAGGGTGCTTATGAACCTATTTGCAGGGCAGGAATGGAAACACAGATGTAGAGAGCTGACATGCGGACACAGCGGGGTAAAGGAGAGGGTGGGATGAATTGGAAGAGTGTGATTGATGTATACACATGGCCACATGTAAAGTAGCCAGTGGGAAGCTGCTAAATAACACAGGAAGCTCAGCTTAGTGCTCTGTGCTGACCTAGGTGGGTGGGATGAGGGAGGGGAGGGAGGGAAGTCCAAGAGGGAGACTTGGGTTCGATCCCTGGGTTGGGAAGATCCCCTGGAGAAGGGAACAACTACTCACGCCAGTATTCTGTCCTGGAGAATTCCATGGACTGTATAGTCTATGGGGTCGCAAAGAGTTGTACATGACTGAGCGACTTTCACTTTCTTTTCACTTTCCCTGGTGGCTCAGTGGTAAAGACTCTGCCTGCCAATGCAGGAGACACAGGAGATGTGGGTTGGATCCCTGGGTCAGGAAGATCCTCTGCAGGAGGGCATGGCCACCCACTCCAGTATTCTGGCCTGGAGAATCCCATGGACAGCCAAGCCTGGAGGGTTATAGTCCACGGGGTCGCAATGACGTGACTTAGCACGCTTGCATGCAGGGACTTCACAGATATCAGATCATGGAGTACTGTTCTCTGGAGAAGTCTTACTTCACTTACAACGTCCTCAAGGCTCATCCGTGATGCAGCGTGTGTTTGAAGTTCTTTCTTTTTAAGGCTGCATGATATTCCACTGTGTGGGTATATCACACTTTGTTTATCTGTTCATACTTTGACGGACATTTGGACTTTTTCCACCTTTTGGCTGTTGCGAATAGTGCTGCTATGAGCACGACTGTGCAAACCTCTTTCGAGACCTGGCTTTCAGCTTTCAATTCTTTTGGGTATATTCCCAGAAATGGAGTTGTGGAAACACATGGTAATTCTATTTTGAACTTTTTGAGACATTGCCATGCTGTTTTGTAGCAAGTGGTTCTGAATGGAAATTATTCCATAAATGGGTGTTCCTCTGCAAAGCTAAACTATGAGAGTCCTTTAGGGTAAGGACCAACTTCTTGGCCCAGGGTAGGCACCAAGGGTACATACTTCCTTGGAGTATGAAGCTTGACAGACGTCAGAAGCTATGGTTTCCACATTTCTGCCAAAATAAAAAACGAGGCTTCTCAGATTTGACTTGGGAATTCTTGGAGCCGATAGAGATTCTTTCAGCAAAGCCAGTGTTGCCATTTCATAGCTGCCTGTTGTTGTTCAATCGCTAAGTCGTGTCTGACTCTTTGCAACCCCATGGACTGCAGCATGCCAAGCCTCCCCGTCCCTCACAATCTCCCAGAGTTTGCCCAAGTTCATGTTCATTGAATCAGTGATGCCATCGAACCATCTCATTCTTTGAACCAACCCTTCTCCTCCCACCTTCAATCTTTCCCAGCATCAGGATCTTTCCCAATGAGTCAGCTCTGCACTTCAGGTGGCCAAAGTATTGGAGCTTCAGCTTCAGCATCAATGCTTCCAATGAGTATTCAGGGTTAATTTCCTTTAAGATTGACTGGTTTGATCTCCTTGCTCTTCAAGGGACTCTCAAGAGTCTTCTCCAGCACCGCAGTCTGAAAGCATCAATTCTTTGGCACTAAGCCTTCTCTATGGTCCAACTCTCACATCTGTACATGACTACTGGAGAGACCATAGCCTTGACTATATGGACTTTTGTTGGCAAAGTGATGTCTTTGCTTTTTAATACACTGTCTAGTTCCGTCATAGCTTTCCTTCCAAAAAGCAGGCACCTTCTAATTTCATGGCTGCAGTCACTGGCCGCGGTGATTTGAGAGCTCAAGAAAAGGAAATCAGTCACTGCTTCTACCTTTTCTCCTTCATTTGCCATGAAGTGGGGCCGTCTCTCCAGGTCATTTCAGTGCCTGAGCCTCCTTTTAATGGGGTTGCCAGCCACGCTGAAATGTCTCACCACCCTTCTCTGACCTGCTGAGCAATGCATGTAAAGCTGTGGTTTGAATAGACTGAAAACTGGTAAAATATCAAGGACATCTGAGTTTACTACTGTGTGTGTCCTGTGGATAGGTTATGCTGTCTGAATAACAGATTAAGTAACAACATACATAATTCATGAATGATCCATTACCCATACAGTTTTATCTTTCCTTTGTTTCAGCAAAAGACACTAATTTTGTTGTTATAATCAATATTTCCATACAATTTGCATTTTATTGATAGTAATGACAAATTAGACAAACTTTCTTGAGTCATTAGGGTTCTTAGATCATTTTTTATTAGTTTCATTTGAAAGGGACTTTTATCTGCTAAAGCTCTAACAATTGGAATTGTCAGTAAAAGCCTTAAAGCAAAAATTAGATTCAGAAATGAACCAGGAATTTACACGTCTCCTTCAAACATTGTAATAGGGCTGTATGAAATAGATTATCATTGTAGCAGAAAATAATGCAAACTGTTTGAATTTTACCATGCACATTATTACCGTGCATATGATTTTCAGCATCCCTGACAGCAATGTCAAGATTCATGGAGAAACATGAAGAATTGGTTTTGGCATCGTACATTTATATCTAGACCTCTATTAATTTGCATGTATGCAAATTACAAGTGAAACAGATGGTTTAATATTGGAAAGCGACGAGGCACAAGTGCTCCGAGAAGTCTGCGTGTCCAGGAATATTTCTGGAGTCACTAAGAGGAACAGAAAGGGGAGGAAGGAAATGGATGCAGGGCCCTGCGGGACAATGATGCTTCGGTACAGAGAATCGATTGCTTCCAGCTCTCTGGGAAGGGAATCTGACGAGTGAATTGATCTCCGACATGCCCAGTGACTCAACAAACATGAATTTGAGCAAGCTCCTGGAGACAGTGGAGGACAGAGGAGGCTGGTGGGCTGCAGTCCATGAGTTCAGAGTCGAACATGACTTAGCGACTGGACAACGTGCCCGCAGACTCCTGTGTAGCGATCATCTCAGTCCACAACTTACAAACCATCACAGCTTTAGGACAAATTCACCTTTGGTCTCCAGGCAACAGACCCATGAAAAAGCCTTTCCCTGGGATGAGGATTCATCCCAGGAGAGGTGAGGGGGGTTTAGATCTCGCTGCACACGTGCTGAGTGCCAGACCCTGAACAAAAGGGGAGCCTGTGTTAATAAGTTTACTGGAGGTGGAGATTGTTTCTAATAATGGCGTCCTGTAAAGCCTTTCCATACTGTTCATGGGGTTCTCAAGGCAAGAATGCTGAAGAATAGTGAAGAATATTGCTGAAGAATAGTGAAGCCCAAGAGGCTTCCCTGATAGCTCAGCTGGTAAAAAATCCGCCTGCAATGCAGGAGACCTGGGTTCGATCCCTGGGTTGCGAAGATCCCCTGGAGAAGGGAAAGGCTACCCACTCCAGTATTCTGGCCTAGAGAATTCTGTATAGTCCATGGGGTCGCAAAAAGTTGGACACGACTGAGCAACTTTCATTTCATTTCATTTCAGGGCCCAAGGACCCAGCACCTCTTGCACAGATCAAAGGCAGAATCAACAGCATCTTTACCCGAGAATCAGACCAGTGGGATCTTTGTACCCCTGACTTTAGGGACAGTGCGTGCATGCAAGCTAAGTCGCTTCAGACATGTCTTTGCAACCTTATGGTCCGCAGCCCGCAAGGCCCCTCTGTCCAGAGACGAACTGAGAAACAGTGGGCTTCCGGGGCCAGCAGGTGGCGCTCACTCTCCAGCCAAAGGCTCTGGGTCCGGGGGAACCCCCCCAGGCCAGAAGTGGGGAGCATTGACGAGTGAAAGAGAAAGTGGGCATCACTGTCCACATTATCGACTTGTCACTATCCATGCTGCACGTCACCCTAAGAGGCTGCCCAACTGCCCAGGAAACCACCCCCTGCAGATTTCAAGGGGTGGGGGGCTGCGGGGGCAGGGCCGTCAGACCTGTCTCTCTTTTGCACACTGGCTAAGATGCGCAACAGCTAACGTTGAGATGGGAGCAGCTCAGTCCGTGCACCACAACTACCGAAGCCCGCCAGTTCTGGGACCCCTGACCCGCAGCTACTGAGACTGCGTGTCCTAACTACTGAAGCCTGCGCGCCTAGAGCCTGTGATCTGAAACAAGAGAAGCCGCCACAGTAAGAAGCCCGGAGCTGCTGCAAAGCAACTCAAAGCGATGGAGACCCAGCGCCGTCAAACATAAATGAATAAATAAAAAATTTAAAAACTGCTTTTTACATGCTGCCTTCTGCACGGCTGTGATCCATTTCTCTTTATCAGTGACCCCCCACCACCACCCCAAAGGACACATACACCCCCACTCCTCTGCTGCTGTTTGGAGTTGAAGGTTGCTCACTTTCATAAAAATTGCAGCCTCTGGTGGAGGAGGAGGAGCAGTTGAATTGTTTCATAACCACTGAGATACTGACATTTTTGGTGGTGGTCTTGTAATTTAAAATTTATTTTTAATTGAGGGATAACTGCTTTACAATATCGCATTGGTTTCTGCCAAACATCAACATGAATCAGCCGTAGGTAAACATATGGCCCCTCCCTCTTGAACCTCTCTCCCATCGCCCTCTCCTCTTAAATTTATTTTAAAAAATCACCTGGGGTACTTGCTGAAAATGCAAGTTCCTAGGCTTCGTTTAAAACCCTTGGAGGTTCTGATGCTGGTGGTCTGTGGACCCCGCTTGTAGAAGTGTGGCTTAGATGAGGTTTTTCACACCTTAATCCCAACTAGCTGTGAGACTGGACCAAGTTTTCATGCTTCAGCATCTCCAGGTCTCTCAGCTGCCTCACCCGAAATATTAGGGTTTACGTCAAGTCGCTTCCCGTGAACTAGAGTATGGGCTCCAGATGCAGAGCGTGGGGTCCAGGAACAGCTATTCTGCAGTTACTTGATAGTTCCTTTACCCTGACATATGCTGTCTGGGGGCGTCCCTCGGGGCTCAGTGGTAAAGAACCCACCTGCCAACGCAGGAGAGGGGGGTTCAATCTTTGGGTCAGGAAGATTCCCTGGAAAAGGAAATGGCAACCCACTCTAGTATTCTTGCCTGGAGAATCCCATGGACAGAGGAGCCTGGCGGGCTGCAGTCCATAGGGTCACAAAGTGTTAGATGTGACAGAGTGACTAAAACAACAACAACGCTTCTGGGGGTGGTGGGGGGCTGGGCGTCTGGTGCACCCAGGAAGGGATCCTTCAGGATGGTTAAAGAAAGAAAAAATTACGAAGCAACTCGAGCGTTCAGTCGCAGGATTGCCAGGCAGTGGTTCATTGAAGAAAACTGTCATCGGACAGAGAAACCAGGGAGAAAAGAAGAGAAAATAGAAGCCGCACTGGGGTGTGATGACTCAAGGGCAGAAGCGGAGAGACCCAGGCGTTGTGCCCCTGTGCAGTGTCCTTAGGGGTCCGTGTGGTGTTGGAGGTTGGGGGCGGGGGTGGTCAGGAGAGGCTGGTCAGCAGGTGGGCGCTCCCTGGGCAGAATCCCATGCCCAGAATCCCTACAGCAGCCCTGGAAGCCAGGCACACGGGCTGGTCCCTCTGAAGTGAGTTTTCCCAGGATACTAGCTTCCTTTTCCATAGATAAGCACTGACATCCTCCCCACCCCAACCCTTAAATAGAAACACTTATTAACTAAGCCCAAACTTCAGTGTTGCCTCAAACAGGATCGTCAGTCTCTCAGGCCCAGAGAAACAGCTGGAATCAGGTCACATGTTTATGTGACTTGGTTTAAAGTAATTGGAAAAGTCCTGATTAGATCTTCTCTCCGTTTATCAGTTTGGTGTAAACCAAAATAAAGAAGAAGAAATAAAAAAATCAACAACAACCCACCCCTGAGAAAGGACTGGTTTGAGATACTTCTCTGCACAACAATTTCCTCTGAAAGAGAAATACCTACCTAAAAATTGCCAGATAAAGCAGTGAGTTACCAGGCAGAAGGATTTAACCCTCAGCATCTTTGGAAAACCCTGTTCTGTTGCGAAGAGCCAACTCACTGGAAAAGACCCTGATGCTGGGAAAGATTGAAGGTAGGAGGAGAAGGGGGTGACAGAGGATGAGAAGGTTGGATGGCATCACCGACTCAATGCACATGAGTTTGAGCAAATTCTGGGAGAAAGCGAAAGACAGAGGAGACTGACATGCTGCGGTCCTCGGGGGTCTCAAAGAGTTGGACATGACTGAACATCACTCCTTGGAAAAGCATCAGTTCAGGCGGCATCTCCTCTGAGGACAGAGGTGTGTCTCCCAGTTCCTCACACCCAGAGAGGCTCTGTTGATCGGTGCTACCCACTTCCCTGATTATCTTGGCCTTGCTCTGTAGAACTCTTGGTCTCTTTTTCATCAGAAGATCTGGAAGGTCAAGTTTTAGGAGCCATTTCCCTGCTGTTTTCCTTTGCAGACTCTAGTGGCTACAGAAATCAGGATTGAAGAGCCAGAGAGCAGTTTTTTAGCAGCTTGCTTAGCAACCCTTGTTCTGCCTTCTCCCGGCAGGGTTGATCTTTATGGTGAATTAATATTTCTCGGGAGGCCAGGAGTTAGGTTGGTTGATTTAAAAGTGGTCCCGTTGCCCCATCAGTAGCATTTACAGACAGACAGTCTCAGTTGGGTGAGGGTTGTGAGAGTCTGCTGTGATGGAGGAAGAGATCGTCCTGGATGGCGGAAAAGGAAGGGCTGGGATGATGCTGGAGGGAACCTGGAAATGTCGTCACCCCCAAGGGTCCTTCGCTCATTGTCCTCCTTTGAAAAAGAACATCCATTGGACATATGTGCTTATTCAGCTGTAATTCCCTGTCCACTTTTATATCCAGTTCCACAGCGAAGAGCATCAGAAGATAAGCATTCTCAGATCAGAGTGCTTGTGAATCCGCCCCCAGACCACACAGACATCAAGTTTAAACCGGGGCGTCTTTGTTTCTGTCCCGTGAAGCCCATGTGCTCCGTACTGCCCCTCACCTCCATCTGAGGGTCAGGAGAGACAAGAGGGGTCTCCCTGCTGCTGCTGCTCTCGCGGTCTTCACCCCGCCCCACCTAGGACCCTGTCTGTGTCATAGTTGTTCGTTGCCCAGAAGTCCAGGGTGGCCTCCTTAGAGCGAGGCTCCCCGGCGTCTCAACGGGGGCACGTGGTCTGCGGAAGGAGCACGTGGCTGGGATGAACACGTGCCTGGGGCTGGGCTCCCCATGGACCCCATGGCCTTGGACTGTCCACCACTGCGCCCACCCCCGGGCCGTGCCTGGTAACAGACGGGTGTTGGCATGCCTCTGGAGGAAGAGAGGGTTTTTCAGAGGGCAGCACAAGCTACCAGTCTCTCCCCATGAGGTTCTGCACGGCTCTCCTCTCTCCGCCAGGCCTCAGACCCCAAGGGAGGACCACCTTGCGCAAAGGTCCCTGCCTTCCCAACAGCAGCCTCTCTCCTCGCCACCCCCCTCCCCCAGGTACAGGGAGCTCAGCAGAAGCTCTGACAGGATGGGCTTTGCTTTACGCGGGGCTGAGTCAGCCCTTGGGAACCTCGATGGCTCTTTACAAAGCTGACAAGAGGTCTCTTCCCGACATGATTTTGTTTGTGGAGCCCTAGTCCTCCGCCAGGTTGGAAATCACTGCTTGAATCTGAAACCTCGCTTATACAAATGAGAGAAGGGAGGCTCAGAGAGGCACAGTGACTTTCTTGGGGTTGCACAGCAGCCAGTGGCAACAATGATAGCTTAACTGCAATGGGTTGAGATTGACAAACCTAGATTTGGCAAAGCTCTCCGGTCCCCCTTTGAAGAGTAACAGCTTCTTTTCTGGAGAAGGAAATGGCCACCCACTCCAGTATCCTTGTCTGGGGAACCCCATGGACACAGGAGTCTGGAGGGCTCCTGGGAGTAACTTTTATTAGGCTGGGAAATTATTGGCAGAATGTTTCAAAACTAGGAGAAAACTTAGGGAACAGTTTGCTGCATTTCCTCATTTAATAAATTCTAAAACTGGCAAACCGGAAGTCATAAAGTTACTGGTCCGAGTTAGCCTGCCAGGAAAGAAAGGGCCGGAATCAAGTTTTGTGGGGTTTTTTTTTTGTTTTTTTTTTAACTCTCAACACGGTGCTGTTTGTGTTATGTGATGTACTGAGGTTTTTCAAGCTTCTAATGCAACAGCAGCGACCCTCCGTTCTATGATAGATGTATAGAGTTCTTTTAAAGAACTCTCCCTCGGATAAATGGTGCTGGCTTTCTGATGTGGTCCGTGTTCTTTTTCTGCTGTTATGTAAGAAACTGGCACCCACTTGGCAGCTCAAAAGCAGCCACATTTCTTATCTCGTCGTTTCTGTGATGACGGTTGGCTGGGTTCTCTGCTTACGTTATCACTGGGCAGGAATCACGGTGAGGCCCTAGGAGCTGAGGAAGTCCCCGGGGTCTACGTCCAAGCCCACCTGCTTGTTGGCAGAGCTCAGTACCCGGTCTGTATTCAGTGGCCGTCAGCTCCTGAAACCTCCCCCTGGTCCATGCTCTGTCCCTTCCCTCATAGCCATTTGCTTCTTCCAACAGGCGTGGAGTCTTAAGAGACGCTCACTAGGTCACCTTGTTATGTAAAGTCACCAAGCATCCACCCTTTCCCCATCCTCACACGACCACTAGCAGGGGGTGTCAAGGAGACAGAGGGCTGCCTACAGTATCAGTAAACAAAGGATGTTACAGCCATCCAGCCATAACATTATAGTCACCACAACGGATGCCCGCCATCAAGCCGTGAGCCATGGCAGCCAACCCTGATGATGAACCCCGAGAAGATTCAGGTGAGAAAGCACAGGATGCTGGCCCCAGAGAGCTGAGGTGTATATCAAAGGAAGGATTTCAGTGAGCCCAGACCCTGGGTTCAATCCCTGGGTGGGGAAGCTCCCATGAAGGAGGGCATGGCAACCCACTCCAGTGTTCTTGCCTGGGGAATCCCATGGGCAGAGGAGCCTGGGGGGCTACAGTCTATGGGATCACAAAGAGTCGGACACAACTGAGCAATTAACACTAACAGATCCTTGCATCTTCCCATATGCAAAAAGCACAAAATTCATTAACTTGAGATGTCTGGTTTTTTTTAATTAACAGGCACCTTTTGATGCTCTGACTACCTCGTCTTTGCTGCAAAAACACCTATGTATCCTGATGGCTCCCTGACCCTAGAGCAGTTCCACAGAGCTATCTGAGAGGCTGCATCCTGGACTGCAGCTCAGTTCAGTTGCTCAATCAGTTCAGTGTCCAACTCTCTGTGACCCCAGGGACTACAGCACGCCAGGCTTCCCTGTCCATCACCAATTCCCATAGATTGCTCAAGATCATGTCCATCGAGGAGGTGATGCCATCCAACCATTTCATCCTCTGTCATCCCCTTCTCCTTCCACCTTCAATCTTTCCCAGCATCAGGGTCTTTTCCAATGAGTCAGTTTTTCACATCGAGTGACCAAAGTATTGGAGCTTCAGCTTCAGCATCAGTCCTTCCAATGAATATTCAGGACTGATTTCCTTTAAGATGGACTGATTGGATCTCCTTGCAGTCCAAGGGACTCTCAAGAGTCTTGTCCAATACCACAGTTCAAAAACATCCATTCTTCGGCACTCAGCTTTCTTCATGGTCCAACTCTCAAATCCATACATGACTACTGGAAAAACCATAGCTGTCAGTTTTGTCTGCCAAATAAAATCTGATTCTTAACTTGCAGGTTGTGCATTTTCTTCAGTCAATGAGTTATTCTCAGTCTACACCAGGGGCCTGAAATCTTGGGATGTGTATATGTGTTAGTTGCTCAGTCGTGTTTGACTCTTTGCGACCCCATGGACTGCAGCCCTTCAGGCTCCTCAGTCCATGGGATTCTCCAGGCAAGAATACTGGAGTGGGTTGCCATTTTCTTCTCCAGGGAATCTTCCCAAAGCAGGGATTGAACCCGGGTGTCCTGCGTTGCAGGCAGATTCTTTACCGTCTGAGCCAAAATCTTGGGGGGGTACCCTAAAATCCTGCTACAACACAACCTGAGGTAACTGCTGTCTTTCTGAAGCATTTCATCAGAATTCTTTTTAGCTCATTTTCTACACGATTTCTGAGAAAAACTTCTGCACACACATTTGTTAAAACCTCCAAGTCGACCTTTCACAACTATTCAATAAGATTTCATGGAGATGTTATGCAGACTCATCTTTGAACCTGAATGTGTGGACTCCCCACCATAAATGGTATGATTGGAATGGAATTTAGTTTCCTATCATCCACACCCCCAACTGTCAGCCCCGGCAGACCTATCTCTCAGGGATGTGCAGAGATTTTATTTTCAAAAACCCGTTTATACTCGGTCTTCCGGAGCTGTCGACCCTTTCCGAGTCTCTGACTCATCCTGGCTGCTTCTGGGGGCCTTCACCTCCTCCCTCCCACTCCGGGTTGACCTTTAACCTCCTAACTTGGTGGAGGCCTCCACGGGGAGGAAGATGCGGGAGAATCAAAGAGCTTCTGCAAACGTCTTTGTTCGCTTTGATGTTTTGGGAGTTCCATGATGAAGGAATACCAAGTTCTTTTGTTTCTAAGGCGCTTAATTAATGAAGAATCACCAGGAGACAGAACTGAGGGATTAAATCAACAAATTCCGAATCTAGGAAGCAGATGCCTGGGCGACCTATTTATTTATTCAGCCTGTGTGCCGTGGGTGACTTGCTTCCATAAACGTTCTTACGGGAAGGGAACTCCTCCTCTGAGAGGGTTTTATACAAGAGAAGGAAGAACAGTCTCCTCTGCTCTCCTAGTTCCTTTGATGCAAAGTCCTTGGCTCTGGGTCCCAACCTTCAGCTGATAAGCCAGCTTGTCACAGCAAGCTCCCCAGAGAATAACACAGGTTATCAACAACTACAAAAACGGCTTCCATTTGCGTTTGTCTCTAAGAAGAAACAGTATTTCTCTATTAAAGAAAAGTGGCCTTGTGCTAAAAGGTTATTCCACTGTAAAAGATCTCCAGATAAAATTATTTTGACAGAATAAGAAGTAATGACTTCAGAAAGTTTAAGGGATTGTGGGCAGTACCTACTGTAAACTCATAAAAAAATGATTTTTATTGCATAGTTCCGGATTTATAATAAAATAAAACTCTGATTCTCAGAAGGCTTAGAGATTTGATGCTCTGGTTAATTTAATTTTGGGACGAAGTAAAAGCCAATCTAAATGCTGGTTTCGGAGCTTGTTATTGAAAATCTTTCTAAAATTCAGTGGTTGGAAAATGTACAGATTCCCTTTTTGGAAAAGAAAATGTGGTTCATTCTCTTGCCTTACACATTTACTGGGAACTGGGGCCTCTAAAGTCCCTCTTGCTACATTTTGGGATGTCTGCCCAGCTCAAAAGGACCTCTTGACACTATCCTGCCCTGGGGAGCTCTGATCATGCTTGTGACAATAACCTTGACTTCTGGCCACATGGAGTGGGCACCCAACTCAGAGGCCCAGTTAGAACCTTTTCCCTGGGAATTTGGGACTAGGACCAACAGTGAGAGGACAACTTCTCCCAGCAGCAGCGATAACACGTGAACTTAGGAGCTGATGCAGCCATTTTCTGTAGAAAGTCCGCTGTGTGGACGGAGCAGCAGAGAAAGGCAGTCTGTTAGGGGGGAAGACTGAAACAAAGGTGAGGGAAGGAGAGCGTGTTCACCCTGGCCCCAGTTCCAGCTCCTTCCTGAGGTCTCTCTGTATTTCTGCCTTTACCTTGCAGGGCCCCCCTCCAGCCACCTAGAAAATCACTCATTTCCCACTGAAACTCACCCCTGCTGTCTGAGGTTACTGATGTCACCAGCATCCCAAAGAAACGGAACCCAGTCCCTGAGGCCTCTGGCCCCCGGGGGTGGGGAGAGCCGGGTTAAACTCCTCTCCCCCTCCTCTGTCTTGTTCTCCTTCCACCATCTCTCATCATCCGGGCACGAGAGAGGGAGGTCACCTTCAATGTCTCCCTCTGTCCCAGAGCCAGTCAGATGCCAGGATCCATGGATTCCGTCTTTCTCCATCTCTCCCTGTGCCCACTTAAAATTATATTATTAGTTTGAGAAAATTCTTAAAGAGATAGGAATACCAGATCACCTTACTTGTCTTCTGAGAACCTGCATGCAGGTCAAGAAGCAACAGTTAGAACCTGACATGGAACAATGAACTGGGTTGAAACTTGGAAAGGAGTATATCAAGGCTATATATTGTCACCCTGCTTTTTAACTTATACACAGAGTACATCATGCAAAATGTCAGGCTGGATGAATAACAAGCTGGAATAAAGATCGCCAGGAGAAATATCAATAACCTCAGATATGCAGATGGCACCACCCTTATGGCAGAAAGCAAAGAGGAACTAAAGAGTCTCTTGATAAAGGTGATGAAAGAGAGTGAAAAATCTGGCTTAAAACTCAACATTGAAAAAACGAAGATTATGACATCCTGTCCCACCACTTCACAGCAAATAGATAGGGAAACAATGGAAACAGTGAGAGACTATTTTCTTGGGCTCCAAAATCACTGCAGATGGTGACTGCAGCCATGGAATTAAAAGACGCTTGCTTCTTGGGAGAAAACCTATGACAAACCTAGACAGCTTATTCAAAACAAAGATATTACTTTACCAACAAAGGTCCATCTAGGTCGAAGCTATAGTTTTTCCAGTAGTCATGTATGGATGTGAGAGTTGGACTATAAAGAAAGCTGAGTGGGGAAGAATTGATGCTTTTGAACTGTGGTGTTGGAGAAGACTCTTGAGAGTGCCTTGGACCACAAGGAGATCCAACCAGTTCATCCTAAAGGAAATCAGTCCTGAATATTCATTGGAAGGACTGATGCTGAAGCTAAAGTTCCAATACTTTGGCCACGTGATGCTAAGAGCTGACTCATTAGCAAAGATCATGATGCTGGGAGAGACTGAAGGCAGGAGGAGAAGGGGATGACAGGATGAGATGGTTGGATGGCATCACCACCTCAATGGACCTGAGTTTGAGCAAACTCCAGAAGATAGTGATGGACAGGGAAGTCTGGTGTCCTGCTGTCCATGAGATCGCAAAGTGTTGGACACGACTAAGTGACTAAACTGAACTGAACTGACTTTTTTGGAAGAAAAGCTATGACAAACCTAGACGGCATATTAAAAAGCAGAGCCATCACTTTATCAACAAACGTCCATACAGTCAAAGCTATGGTTTCTTCAGTAGTTATGTACAGAAGTGAGAGTTGAGCCATGAAGAAGGATGAGTGCCAAAGAATTGATGGTTTTGAATATTGATGCTGGAGAAGACTCTTGAGAGCCCCTTGGACAGCAAGCAGATCAAACCAGTCAATCCTAAAGGAAATCAACCCTGAATATTCATAGGAAGGACTGATACTGAAGCTCCAATACTTTGACCACCTGATGGGAAGAGCCGACTTATTGAAAAAGACCCTGATGCTGGGAAAGATTGAGGGCAGGAGGAGAAGGGGACGACAGAGGATGAGATGGTTGGATGGCATCACTGACTCAATGGACATGAGTTTGAGCAAGCTCAGGTAGTTAGTGAAGGAGAGGGAAGCCTGGTATACTGCAGTCCATGGGGTCACAAAGAGTTGGACACGACCGAGTGACTGAACAACAACAATTGTACATTCATATGTGGTTGCAAGAAATAAGACAGAGACATCTTATAAATACTTCATCCATTTCCTTAAAGGTAGCGCCTTGCATAACTGTCGTACAATGCCACAGCCGACATGGTGCAACATGGTGCTAATACAGAGGCAGAGGAGAAGAGCTCTGGGAGACCAGGCAGTTGCTGGGGTTATGCTTCCAGAAGCCAAGGAAGACTATGGCCATGAAAACGGTAAGAGACAAGGATTCTCCCCTAGACCTTCTGGAAGGAGCAGGGCTCTGCTGACATGTTGCCGACTTCTGCCCTCAGAACCCAGAGAGAACAAATACCTGCTGCCTTCAGCCACCTGGTTCCACTGTTTTGTTACTGCAGTCCTCGGAAACTAAGGCTAACTTCACTCTTTGCAACCCTGTGGACCATAGTCCACCAGGTTCGTCTGTCCATGGGATTCTCCAGGCAAGAATACTGGAGTGGATTGCCATGGCCTCCTTCAGGGGATCTTCCTGACCCAGGGATCGAACCCGGGGCTCTTGCATCTCCTGCATTGGTAGATGAGTTCTTTACCACTAGCATCACCTGGGAAGCCCAGCCTCACTCAAGCTGCCTCATTTATGAAATGCACTGTGTGCGTGCTTGCATGCTCGCATGTCTGCCTGCTAAGTTGCTTCAGTCATGTCTGACTGTGTGCAACCGCATGGACTGTAGCCCACCAGGCTCCTCTGTCCATGGAATTCCCCAGGCAAGAATCCTGGAGTGAGTTGCCATTTCCCTGTGCAGGGAATCTTCCCAACCCAGAGGTTGAACCCAGGTCTCCAGCATTGCAGGTGGATTCTTTACCATCTGAGCCACTAGGGAAGCCCTGTGTGCTTGCTTATTTTCCTGCAATTTTATTTTGTATGTGAATTTGTGTGACCATTATGGTAAAGACACAGAAAAATCTCATCCCAAGGATCCCTGGTGCTGCCCGGTCACAGCCAAAGCCACTTCCTTTCCTTCACCCACCCACCTCCCTGGGGATCACTCCTCCGTTCTCATCTCCATAATTGTGTCCTGTCAAGAACGCAGTATAAATAGACTCACACAGCCTGTGTATCCTTTGAGATTGGTGCTTTTTCCACTCAGCATGATTCCCTTGGGATCCTTCCTAGTCATGTGGGTGCCAATGGTTGGGTCCTCTTTTTATTACCGAGTAAAATTCCAGAGTATGGCTGTGCCACCACTTTTTAACCGTTCACCTGTGAGGGACATCCTGGTTGTTCCCAATTTGGGGCAATTACAAAGAAATCGGCAACCAACATTTATGTAGTTTTGAGTGTGGAAAGGCGTTTTCGTTTCTCTGGGATGAGGGCCCAAGAGTGCCACGTCTGGGTCATATGGTGAGCACATGTTCAGTTCTGTAAAGAGCTGCCCATGCCCTTCCCCAGTCTGGCTGTATCACTTTACATTCCCACCAGTCTTGTGTGAGTGATCTGGTTTCTTCTCATCCTCATCAGCATTTGGTGTTGTCATTATTTTTTGTTTTAGCCATTCTGATCACTGCAAATGGTGACTGCACGTGAAATTAAAAGACGCTTACTCCTTGGAAGGAAAGTTATGACCAACCTAGACAGCATATTAAAAAGCAGAGACATTACTTTGTCAACAAAGGTCCATCTAGTCAAGGCTATGGTTTTTCCAGTGGTCATGTATGGATTTGAGAGTTGGACTATAAAGAAAGCTGAGCACCGAAGAATTGATGCTTTTGAACTGTGGTGTTGGAAAAGACTCTTGAGAGTCCCTTGGACTGCAAGGAGATCCAACCAGTCCATCATAAAGGAGATCAGCCCTGGGTGTTCATTGGAAGGACTGATGTTGAAGCTGAAACTCCAATACTTTGGTCACCAGATGTGAAGAGCTGACTCATTGGAAAAGACCCTGATGCTGGGAAAGATTGAGGGCGGGAGGAGAAGGGGACAACAGAGGATGAGATGGTTGGATGGCATCACTGACTCAATGGACATGGGTTGGGTAGACTCCGGCAGTTGGTGATGGACAGGGAGGCCTGGCGTGCTGCGGTTCGTGGGGTCGCAAAGAGTCAGACACGACTGAGCGACTGAACTGAACTGATCAGTGTTTGGTCTCCTAACTCACTGTGGTTTCAATCTACATCTTTCTGGATGATGGTGTTCAGTATCTTTTTGTGTGTTTTTTTCCCATCTCTATGTCCTCCACTGCAAAATGTCTGTTCATGCCTTTTTTGGACTGTTTATCTTGTTACTGATGCGTTTTGAGAGTTCCTTCATTTATTCTCGATGCAAGTCCTTTGTCAGATATGTGGTTTGCAAAGCTTTCCCCCCAGTCTGTAGCTTGTCTTTTAAATCACTTAACAGGGTCTTTCACAAAGCAAAAGTTCTAATTTTTGATGAGGTCCAATTTACTGGATTGTCCTCTTGTAGATTGTGTTTTTGATGTCACGTCTCAGAACTCTGCCTGAATCTAGGTCCTGAAGATTTTTTCCTAGGTTTTTTCAAGAAATTTTTTTCTTTCTCTCTTAGATTTTTTTTAATTAAAGTTAATTTATAGCATTGTGTTAGTTTCAAGTGTACAGCAAAGTGATTCAGTTATACATACATATATATATATGTTCTTTTTCATATTCTTTTCCTTTACAGGTTATTGTAAGGTTATTAATATAGTTCCCTGTACTATACAGTAGGTCCTTGTTATCAATATTATATATAGTAGTGTGTATATGTTAATCCCAAACCCTTAATTTATTTTCCCACCTTCTCCCTTTGGTAACCATAAGTTTGTTTTTTATGAGTCTGTTTTGTAAATAAGTTCAATTCTATTATTTTCTTAGATTCCTCATGTAAGTGATATATTTGTCTTTGTCTAACTTTCTTCACTTAATATGATAATCTCTAGATCCATCCATGTTGCTAAAATTTTTTTCGTTTTACATTTAAGGCCATTATGTAAGGTGTGGAGTTTCGGAGCAGGTTTATTTTTGCTTTTTTGAGGAGGTGGGGGAGGGGGTCTGCGGATGTCCACAGTTGCTCTGGGCTAACTTTCAATAATTGATCTCCATCCGGTTGGTGTTCCTTCTGTACTTCACTCCCATAGGAGGCCCTTGCTCTGTGTGAGGTGGGGAGCGTGAGGGGTGTGCGGAAGGTTGGATTGGGGAAGTAGAAAGGGGAAAAAAGGAAGGGGAAGAAAGGGATGTTGGTCAGGAATAAGGCATCAAATGACACAATAGTCTAACCCTCATTCTTGCCAACGACAGCTGTGCCCCCTTATAGTGCTGTGAGGATAAATTGAGGACATGTATGAGGAACTACAGTCTTCCCAGGTGGCGCTAGTGGTAAAGGACCTGCTTGCCTGTGCAAGAGACATAGGAGTCTCAGGTTCGATCCCTGGGCTGGGAAGATGCTCTGGAGGAGGGAATGGCAGCCCACTCCAGTATTCTTGCCTGGAGAAACGGACAGAGGAGCCTGGTGGGCTACAGTCCATGGGGTTACAGAGAGTTGGACACAGCTTAGTGACTTAGCACGCACGTGAGAAACTCTAAACAACACTGCCCTCAGCAGTCCTGGAGATCTTTTTGATGTGAATCCCGTGTGAGGTCAGGTGTTACAGTGGAATTCCTCTGGGTCACTTACAACCTTCCTGTATTTATAAAGTGCACTCCTCTTAGAGTGCTTTCACATACTATCTGCCTTTACTCTCAGAGATATTTATTCCTTTTCAGTCAAAAATACTGAGGCTATTACTCACCCATCCGGGTATTAAATCAGCATTTATTGAGCATTTACTTGTGCTTACAGTGAAAATAAGAGAGAAAACAGATGCAGGAAGCAAAGTAAAAGCACAGATATTTACAAAAAAGACTTGGCAGTGTTAAAAAAATGATTCTTCAGTGGTCACAGACCCTGAGCTGCCGGGGCTGGTGAGCCGCCTCCGGGGCTGCAGAGCTGGCCATACAAGCAGGGACCCCTGGGGGGCTCTGACCTCAGTGGATTCTCTGTGCTTGGCTTCCAGTTCTTGTTTCCAGAACCTGAGTCACTGCCAAGACAGACACAAGTTAACTAGACTCACAGCGACTGATGTATAAACCCAGTGGTGCTTTATCCGTCAATCAGGGGAGATGTGATTACTGAAAGGATGACATGTCTCAGCTTATGGGGCTGGTTCTTCTGCAGGCTGGTCCCGAGGGCATCTGGATGACAGATGCTGCTCTGTCCAGACAGAATTGAAACAAGACCGTTGTGGGGATGTGGAAGCTCTCTCACCCTCTCCTAGCTAGAGATCTAAGAATGATTAGGCAAGCTTCCCTCACCCCCCTCACACCTTGGCGTGGCTCAGATGGTAAAGAATCTGCCTGCAATGCAACAGACCTGGGTTCGGTCCCTGGGTCAGGAAGATCCCCTGGAGGAGGGCACGGCAACCCACTCCAGTATTTTTACCCGGAGAATCCCATGGGCAGAGGAGCCTGGTGGGCTACCATCCATGGGGTCGCAAAGAGTAGGATACAACTGAGTGATTAACACTGTCACCTTCACTCTCACCCCCTGGCATGACCTGGCATGACCCTGCCCATGTTTGAGCCCAGATTTCTACACCTGATCAACAGATTCCTTCCTCTGACACGGCCTGAAACAAGTCATCAGGTTTCTGTTGCATAACTTAAAACCCTTGCTTCCCCAACATCACTCCTAGCTGGGGTCTGAACTGTCCCCCAGCTCACCCCTTGCTCAGTTCAAGGAATCCTCCAAGCTGGCTGACGCAGCGGCTGGTGATGTCCAGTGTGCGGATTTGACCAGCTTGACCCAAGGTTTTTAGGAAAACATGTCAGCGCAGCCCCGAGTTCTGGCTACATGTGGACACATGGGGTCATCTGTTACACATGAGGTTGGCACTGGCTTTCTGAAATGAAAAATTGAGACTCAGGAGGGGAGAAGCTGGGTGCTTTATTGCAGCACTTTTCCTTCTCTTTTCCTCTGCCATGGGTGGACCTCTAGGGCTTTGTCCTAATGCCTTGTTCCAGAATGGCAGTTCATCAACAAGAAAAGATTCATGGACTAAGAGGGAACAAGCATGCATCTCCGGACAGACGCTAGGGCCAGCCTGCTCTGGAGGTGACACTATGTTACCGGGAGAACACTTTTCCTTGTTTTTATCACATCGCTCTGGGACCCAGCAGCTGAAGAATGCTTTCCGTTATCCCCAGATCCCCATAGCGTGGTTCTCAGGAAGGCTTCACGCTACAAGGAAATTCACATCTGATTAACAATCACTTTCTGCCAGAGACAGGTAGCCCCTGCACCCTGGCTGTAGTGGCCTGCGCAGAAAAGGACACATTTTCAAATGCTCTTTCACAAATGTATTTCACTTGGAGCTCATCATCGCCCCCAAGGGCAGATAAAAGTATGCGTTGCATGTGAGAAAATAAGGCACCGTGACTAAATAAAAGCTTGCCCAAGGTCACTCTGCAGCTGAGACTAGAGCCTGATCATCCGTCTTGAGGGCCAGGCTCCTTGTATGTCCTGGGGATTGCTCTGCATGTTCTCAGTCTGTCTGACCTTGACCTGAGGTGCAGGGCAACAGCAGAAGCAAATGGAATTTGCTTGGTCCACGTGGTCTTCTTGCTGGTTGGAAAATATTTGCTGGAGGGGGTTGTGAATGGGAGATGGGGATGGTGGGATGTTCACGGACATCATCAAAATTCTGTGTCTTTGCAAAGTTATTAAACTTGTGAAATTTGCATAGCCTTCAGCATATGCATACGGAGATCTGGCCCTTCTGTCAACACAGGGTCCTAAGAAAACTTAGAAAATGGGGATGGGGGTTCTAAATTGGCCTGGAGGAAAGTCAGCCAAGGATTCTCAGGGCAGAGGCCTGCCCCTGACCTTCTTTGGCCTTGAGCAGAGGGTTGAGAGTTGACTCCAGGCTCTTAGTGGTCCCCTGCTGACCGGATTTTCCGTGCATTTGAGAGCTGGGCTTGATGGCTCAGCGGTAAAGCGTCTGCCTGCAATGCATGAGACTCGGGTTGGATCCCTGGGTCGGGAAGATCCCCTGGAGGAGGAAAAGGCAACCCGCTCCAGTATTCTTGCCCAGACAATTCCATGGACAGAGGAGCCTGGCAGGCTACAGTCCCTGGGGTCATGAAGAGTCGGACACGCCTGAGCTGCTGCGCACACACGGCACATGGCTTTGGTGAGTGGCTTTCCTGCTGCTGCACGTGGGGAGGGCTCCATCTGTCCCTGTGCCCATTTTCAAGGACTCTCAGGATGGGGAAGAGTAATTCCAGCCTCACAGCTCTGATCCTTGTGCCTTCTGTGGCCCCACAGCCGAGCCCCCACACCCGTGAAGCCCTTGTGTACGTGTATGTGGACATGGGGTGGGGGGCAGGAGGGCTCCAGGAGGGGCAGGTGTTTTGCACTGATATAGTTTTGTATTTACTACCCCAGCATCACTACCGAAGTTCAGTGCAGTCACTCAGTCGTGTCCGCCTCTTTGCGACCCCATGGGCTGCAGCATGCCAGGCCTCCCTGTCCATCACCAACACCTGGAGCTTGCTCAAACTCATGTCCATTGAGTCGGTGATGCCATCAAACCATCTCATCCTCTGTTGCCCCCTTCTCCTCCTGCCCTCAATCTTTCCCAGCATCGGGGTCTTTTCCAACGAGTCAGCTCTTCGCGTCAGGTGGCCAAAGTATTGGAGTTTCAGCTTCAGCGTCAGCATCAGCATCACCACTGAAAGCAATCTATTAATAATTGCAATTTTTCTGTGGTTCTTTTGTCCTCAAAATATATCCCACTGGAGGGTACACAGAGTAAACTCTTCAGAAATTACTTGAATTTTGAAATTCAAGTAACTGAAAACTGTAACTTTTCTCTGTGGTTCTCTATCAGTTTGATCTATCGTTAGAGTCATCTGTTTCTGCTTGTAGTCAATTGCATTTGATTCCAGTTACAAACTCCAGGAAAATAGAAGACAGTTACTTTATATAAAACATGTACATAGAACAACAAAGAAAAATATTATTCAGGAAATGAAAGTCAATTTCAATTAAACAGAAAATATTTCTCAAGAGATTTACTAACATGAGCTGACCAAACTTATGTGTTTTTCCACCACTTTTTAAAAGATGCATTTATTTATTTTATTATTGTTTGGCCATGATGGGTCTTCTTTGCTGCACCCAGGTTTCCTCTAGTGACAGTGAGCAGGGGCTGCTCTTTCTCATCGCGGTGGCTTCCTTGTCGCGGAGCAAAAGCTCTAAGGAGTGTGGGCTTCAGTAGTTGAGGCTCCCAGGCTCACAGGAGTAGTGTGCATGGGCTTAGTTGCTCCTTGCCATATGAGATTTTTCTGCACCAAGGATCGAACTGGTGTCCCTTGAATTGCAAGGCAGATTCTTAACCACTGGACCACCAGAGAAGTCACTCCATCACTGTTTTTTTGAGCTATGTTTGGAGATGCGGAAACTTCCTAAACAGTCACACAATGAACAAGGGCAAAGATGAATTTGAGATGTAGGGGTAAGTCCTAAAAGATGATCATGGACCAACCAAGAAAGGAAAAATACTGCCTGCAGAAGGAATATACAAACACTTAGTAGTCTCAATGGATGCAAAATAATATAAAATAAACCCAGGAATGCACTGGACACTGACTGGCCAGACATTTTTTTTTTTTTTACTTAATACCTTCTATACTAAGGTATAGAAGTAACTGACAATACAGGGTCACAGCAAATATGCTGTTGCCTCGTTTCTTATGGAGACGCTGCTGCCTTTTGACTCACAAATTGTTCTGATCAAAATTTGGCAGCTCCATGACTACTTAACATCTTTATTTTCCCAAAATATAATACATAAGGTTAATTAAAATTTGATTCTCGAGTGATTCATAAATTCCCTAATTTACAAACCTTGTGATCTGAATCAGGCTGACCTCCCCCAAGGAGCTACTGTATGTACAACAAGGAAATTAAAATGTCAGAGGTGAGTGAAATATGCTTTTCTGCCTTAATAAACAGCTGAATATGTGCACACTGTGAATTCAAATCCATCCCCTGTGCGTCTTCAGGTTACCTAGCAAGACCACGATTCATCATCCTGGGTTTCCCTGGAAACCATTGATAAGATTTCAAAACACTTCAAAACAATGTAACCCTTCTCAGGAGATGTTTCCTTGGTTGCCTAGGAAACCTGTCTCTTGTTTTGGCTCGAGAGTGGATGGAATGAGATTCCTATGCCAGGAGCAAAATGGTATCTGAAAATTCCTGAAAGGTGGGTTGGCCCCAAGCACGAGGGTCCTTAGATGTTTCCATCACTCTGCCCCCTGGATTCAGTCTGCTGTCCTCCTCTTAGGGGTCCTCCCAGCCAAGACAAGAGGGCTGCCTGCTCCGAAGTCCACCAGCCTCATTCCTTACCATCTTCCCGCACAGCTGGAGACGTCAACCTTGGGAAAATGTGTAGGTGATTCAGTGTGTCGTTTTCCTGGCTTTCTTGCTGTTATCTTGGTTTCTTACTCTCATCCAGATAATTCACAGAAACTGAGTCTGCCAAACCGGGTCCCACCCTCCCCTCTCGCTCCAGCGCAGAAAGTTGTGGTTGTGGGCAGGGGTCTGGGGTGGGAGGCAGGAAATGGTTAATGACACAGGGAGGAAGTGGTCACTGGCGTGGAGAGCAGAGACATCCATCAGAGCCTTGTCGGTCCCTTCCAGCCAGGGTTTGGAGCAGAGGGGGCAGAGAGCCAAGGTCAAGGTCAGCTTCTTCCCCTGGTCTGATCAGAAGGTGCCTCTGGGCTGGGGGGTGGGGGTGAGTGTCCCATGGGGATAAAGACAAGGGGGCAGGTGGAAGGAACTGCATGGAGACCGAACGGCCGTGTGCATCCAGGGGTGGATGTGGCCGGGCAGGGGGCCAGGAAGGGCTGAGGCCAGAAGGACAGGAGCCCAACCCCCACTGACGGGAGGCTCCCTAGGGGAGGGGTGGAAGGAGGGGCCCAAGAGGAATGTTCCAGAAGGAGCTGGAAACATCAGTGTCCAGCCACGGTGTGAAAAGCCTCCTCACAAACCATAAGTCCACTCTTTTAGAGAAAGCACAGTCCTTCTTAAGAAAGTAAAACTGTGTCTCAGGCTCAGTTTGATGAGTGATGAGTTCGACTCAGGGTGAGGCTCTCCTGGGAACCCCAGCCCTGTCTACAGGCAGCAACAGGCCCACAGAGCCTGGGAGGGCAGAGGACAGCTTTGGGAGCCTGGCTGCCCCCAGGCACACAAGGTGACTGGACACCGCTCAGTCCTCAAGAAATGCAGTGGGTGGGAGACCTGGGGACACTCATGGGGGAGGGGGCGGTTGCACGAAGCCTGAGGTCAGGTGCCCTGCTTCTGACCCTTGAGAAGGAAGGAAGACTGTCCAGGAGCGGTGTGATGGAGAGTTGGAGGCCCAGTGTCCGGAGCTCAGGTGTTCGAAAGAGGGAGATACAAGTGGGTCCCAACAGGTATGGGGAGCCTCGGGGTCCCTCTGTGGGCAGCGGACGGAGCCCACAAATGCCTCGGTGGCTTCACAGCTGCTGAATATGCTCCCCTTGGAAACATGGGGAATTTTCCGACCCTCAGGAGAAGGGGGATGAAGGCAGGATTCGGAGGAACCGCAGGCCGGTGGTGGGGACAGCTCGCATCTGGGGGTTTTCACATCCTGCAGAGGGGCCGAGACTGCCGTGTGCGCGGGCTGGTGTGTAGGGGAGCCTCAGGGTCCCAGTAAACCCAGGCACCTGCGCTCCTCTTACTGAAGACCACAAGCTGTCGGGTGGGGACAAGGCTCCTTCACAGGCAGGGCTGATGCTCAGCACATGGAAGGAGACGCGGCTTGCTCCCCCAACTCCCTCCTTCCTCCTCAGGGATGTCAGTCCTGAATCACCCTTCATTTTGAACAATCAGTGTTTCCAGCTATGGGGTCATCCCCATCAGCGAATAAACTAAACACACACACACACCCCGCACCACCAACAACGTGGTGACCTTACCTGCTCCTCCGGCTGCTCCCTTGTTTTCTCCTCCCCTTCGGCACTCAGCCTCCTGAAAGAGCTGTCTTGACTGCTTTCTGCCCCTTCTTTCCTCCCAGCGCCACACTCTCCTTCTGTGCTCGTTTGAGCCCCATATGCACAGAGCTGGATTAATTACGGTCCTCGATTCCTCTTCTACCCTCACAGTGGATCCATGGGTGACCCACACTGGTTTATTTATTCATTAGTCACCCTCAAGCACCTTTGAACTCACCACCCAAAATGAGAGCTGGCATGCTGGCAGTGACCTACCTGTCGCCATGTGGTTTTCTCTGCTTGCCCATCCTGCTCCTGGCTCCTGCTCCCAGAGGCTGATCATCACCCTCATCCCTGAGTCCGTCTTTCCCCAGCTTTCCTTCCTGTGTGGCTTTACCACCTGGCTGGGTGATAAGGAGCAGGTTATCTGTCCCATTGGCCAGCATGAGGTTGTTCCCATGTCTTTGCTAAGGCCCCATGGCCTCAGAGAACGCTCCTGTACAAATTTCCTGCTGCACAATCTCCAGGGCTCACCTCTTTTCTTTTTAAAATACTGTATCCAGAACTATTTTCAACACACACGTATCTTTCTTCCCCGGGAAATGCACGCGACAGCATGTCCTGTGTCTACCATCCTTGTGTGAAGTGGTCGCAAAGTCCACTTCATGGACGTGGCCCTTTTCCTCTAACTTCCTTACTGTGTGACTCGTGGCTGATGCAAACGATCCCACCCTGAGCGTACTGATGGCACAACTTCCTGTGAATTCAGATTTGTGTCCCCTTTCCTTTTCTATCACTGACTCCATGGACTACACAGTCCATGGGATTCTCCAGGTCAGAATATGGGAGTGGGTAGCCTTTCCCTTTTCCAGGGGATCTTCCAAACCCAGGGATCAAACCCAGTTCTCCTGCATTGCAGGTGGATTCTTTACCAGCTGTGCCACCAGGGAAGCCCCCACAGATAACTGAAGAGTAGTAAATGGAAGTTTAGCAAATAAATAAAGCAAATGGCTAAACAGGGATCTTTCAACCTCCTCAGCTGTGTGGATCTTCAAATCGCCCGTGGGTTTTCCCTGTGGCTTGTTCTCATAGATCTGTAGGGGCCGACTATGTTTTGTTAATAAATAATTGAGAGGTGCTCCCTTGGTTTCTTTAGAAAGGACAGGAAGTGTGCAGAACTTCTCCAGGCATAACAGATGTCAGGTGAAATAGAGGGATACATACAGGAGATGAAAGGCTCTTCACCCACGTGTGGAGACCAAGGAGCAGAGCTACCAAGCAGGGCCCCAGCTATTTTGCTAAACAACAAAACTCCCTGAAAAGTCAAAGTGGAAGCAACATCATCATTTGTGTGGATTTTGTGGGTCAGGAATTGAGGCAGGGTAATGGGGAATGTTCATCGCTGTTCTACCGTGTGACTAGGATCTTCTGGACGTTTCTGCACTTACCTGTGCCTTGAAGGCTGGGGTCTGACCAGAACTGTCCCCATGGCCTCTCATGTGACTTGGGCTTCTTATAAGCATGGCGGCCTCGTAGGACTCCTTACATGGCAGTCAGGGCATCAAGAGTCTTAGGGAAGTCGCAGACACTAGGTGGCCCCTCCTGTCCCGGCTTCAGATGTCACACGGCACACTTGGCTGCACTCTGCTGGGTGAGGCAGTCACAGTCCTTGTAGCTTCAAGGGCAGGGTGCAGAGGATGAAGAGCAGGCTGGGAGGAGGGACCGGGTGTCATTTTTAAAGTACAGATAGCAAAGGAAGGAACCTTGGTCTCAAAGGGCAGCTCTGCTGTTCTGAGAGTCCCAGGAGAGAGCGGAGTGGGATAACAGTGAGGGTGCTGGGAGTCCAGCCTGGGGAACTCTGAAGACGTGGTGCCTCCACCACATTCTCCCAAAACATGAGAGCTGGGCAGCTCCACAGCATCCTTAACCCAGCCAGGCACGGAGAAGGACTGACCGTCCTGACTCAGAACTGCCAAACAGTCCATGATTCATGCTCTTCAAATGTCCTCACCACTGTGGTCCAGGTTTGGCAACTCCTCCCAGAGTAAGACAAAATGAGTTGAGAGTTCACTGGGCTAAATGCATTCTAATGAGAAAAAAAGCCATGAAGTTAAAAGATACTTGCTCTTTGGAAGAAAACCTATGACAAACCTAGACAGCATATTAAAAAACAGAGACATCACTTTGCCAACAAAGGTCCATCTAGTCAAAACTATGGTTTTTTTCAGTAGTCATGTATGGATGTGAGAGTTGAACCATAAAGAAGGCTGAGGGCCAAAGAATTAATGCTTTCAAATTGTGGTGCTGAAGAAGATTCTTGAGAGTCCCTTGGATTCCAAGGAGGTGAAACCAGTCAATCCTGAAGGAAATCAACCCTGAATATTCATTGAAAGGACTGATACTGAAGCTTTAATAATATTCTGGCCACCTGATGCAAAGATACAACTCACTGGAAAAAATCATGATGCTGGGGAAGATTGAAGGCAAAAGGAGAAGGGTGTGGCAGAGAATGAGATGATTCAATAGCATCACCGACTCAATGGACATGAGCTTGAGCAAACTGTGGGAGATGGTGAAGGACAGGGAAGCCTGACAGGCTGTAGTCCTTGGGATTGCAAAGAGTCAGACATGACTTAGCAACCGAACAAAAACAATGAGAAAGAAGAGACTCTGACAACTCTAGTAAAAGAGTGTTTGGGATCCATTAGCTTTTTGGCAGGAGAGAAGAAAAAAGGCTGAGAACCTGGCAGAGGGGAAACAGAGGGAGGAAGGGGGCGTTCAGTGGCTTTGATGGAGCCATGGGGCCAGAAGCTGAGCGGGGTGATAGTTTCTTAATAGTTAAGGTAGGAATAAGGGGCTCTATGTGGATATCCTGAAGATAAAATAAGCATCTTATGTGAGTGATTAGTAGAAAAATTGTGTGCCCTTCAGTTTTCTGGTTTCCCCTTGGGGATCTTTTTAAGAGAAGTTCTGGGACCTGGAACCACTCAGGGACCAGACCCTGCCCTCACAGCACTCTGGACTCACCCTTCTCCGTGCATGTGTAAACGTCAGTGCTGCCCTGATCACTAGCGGGGTCCCTCCCTGTGTCTCTCATCATTCCAAAGGGGACTCTGCATTGGAATCCCATCAACTAGTAGATGACAGAAACTGGTAAAAAAAAAAAAAAATGCGTTCAATTCCAAAAGACGTCCTTGATGAGACCTGCAGCTCAGGGGGGTTCTAATGGAGGGAAATGGAGACACCTGCCCTGTAGGGGTTCCACACACTCTGGGGGTGGGGGTCGGGGTGGCAGCAGTCACAACAGAGCTTCTCAAGTCTTTCTGTCCTACAAAGTTCCTCGGGAGATGTTCAACATTTTTCACAAAGATGCCTGGATTACTCAAAAGAATTTTTACATTATTTTCCTTCGAAAAAAATCTTTTGGAAAAACATTCTTTTGGTAGCAGCACGTTGTACCTCTGAGGGTACTGACCCCACTGCTTATTGGGGTCAGGGCTCCCGTGGGCCAGACTGACTTGTGCTCATTCCAGGATTCAGACAGACTTGGGCATGTGTCTGTGACCTCTGGGCTGACGCCACCAAGGTCATATTTGCTGAGAGCCTCTGGGACTTCCTGGAAGATAAGTCACCTGAAGAAGGAGGAGAGAGGAAGAGCACAGGGTGACCTGATGCTCACTCGGGAGGGGAGGGGCCGCAGGGATTCAGAACGGCGTGTTCCACAGACTGTCCACGGCCCAGGCCACAGAGACTCACACCTGCGGCTTAGGAAGAGGTTCTGGAAATGAAAAAGGGCGTAGGAATGAACAGACTTAATGTTTCACTAAACTTCTCTCATTTTGCAGTGTGGACCATGGTAGGGAAAGGATGTGTGGTTTGGTGGCTTTGCAGGCTGTCCATCAGTGAGCTGGAATCAGGGACTGACATCTCATATCTCCCTGTGACCCAGAATGTGGAGACAGTTCCTAGGAGCTGTACATGGAATGGTTTCTGCATCAAGCAGTCCTGAGGGCCTGAGGAGAAGGCTAAGACAAGGAATAGACCAGAGATCATCAAGACACAGCAAGGAGACCTGAGGAGGTGGGGAGATGAATCACAGAGGAACCCCTTGACTTGAAAAATAAGCACCAGATAACACAGACCAATTAAAACAGATGGGTCCGATTTCTCAGCTATGACATTGGCAAGGGTGTTTTAAAATTATTATTCTAAGGGACATCTAAAACTGTTAGGGGAAAAGCTGGTAGGCTGACAACGGCTGATCCCACTCATCAGTCTTAATGTTGCCAAAAATGGGACTGCCAGACATCATCTACCCACTGAAGCTCTGCAATAGGAGGGTTACAGCCCCACCAGTGAAGTAGCATTATGGGTAGATTGAACCTGAACCCAATCAAGCCTCTAGACCTATTTGCCCATTCATAGTTAATGCAAAGCTGAGAAGAAATTCAAACGATGCCCAATGAGTCAGCCAGCCAAAGCCAGAAGTGAGACATTCTGTTGGACAAATGAGCTGGAAAATGATCAGATTGTTTCTAACAAATCACTGGCATGGAAAAACCAGAAGAGGAGGCAAACTTTTTAAGATTACAAAAGAATTAAGAGTCACATTATCTGAAAGCAGAGAGTAGAGCAAATGAACCCTAAAGGCACTTCTGAGACAATCAGGAAAAATTATAGATTGGTTATCAGGCAACATCAAGAGATTATTGCTATTCTCTTGGGTGTAATATGGTGTTATGTGTGTGTGTTTAAGCTTTGATCACTTATTTCTTAGAATGAACACTGAAATATTTATAAGTGAAATTATATGATATCTGAGATTTGTTTTCAGTACTCCAGATGTTTTTTTTTTTTTTAAAGTGTTCAGAGGCCAAATGAAACACAAAGTAGAATCTGGGTAAATGCTGGAAATGAATGACAAGCACTGGAAGATCATCACCCTCTTCTCTACACTCTTGTGAATGTTTGAGATATTTTCATACTTAAAGATAAAAAAAAAATGGTTCCTCTGGATTGGCAAAGGTGTGGAGAATTTTTAATTTCAGATTTGCGTTATTCAGCTTACTTATCAGTTTCCTTTGGTTTTATCTTCTATTTCTCTCTTCTTTATGTTCTTATTTTCCTTAACATGCTTAAGCATATTTATAATAAGTTTTAAAGTCCTGCTCTGCTAATTCCATCATCTCCCCATTATCTGCACCATTTCTGAGTCTGTGTCTGTGACTGAATTCTATCCTGGTGATGTGTCACATTTTCTTTCACCTTTGCTTGTCTAGTAAATTTTGATTGGATATTGGACATTATGACTATTATGTTATTGAATGTCCAGATTTTTTTTGGCCTTCCTTTAAATAGTATTGCAGGTTTGTTTTTTTTTTGGCAGGCAGTTAAATTATTTTTTAATCAGATTGATATTTTTGAGTCTTGCTGCTAAGTGTTTAGTAGACAGGTTTACTCTTGGGCTGCTTTTATCTATGATTAACGCATGACCTTTCTGAGTTCTTTTCTGAACGCCCTGTACGTTCAGTGAGTTCTCTCCACTTGGGTGATTAGGAGTATGTGAGCTCTAGAAATGGTTAACCTTACAACTCCCCTAATAGTTGTTCTTCCCCTGACCTTGGAGAGTTGGCCGTATGTATGCACAATATAATTTCCCCCCAGAGACTCAAGGACATTGAAGGAGACCTCTCAAAGAGCATTTTTTTTTTTTCCTGTGTGGTCCATTCTACTCCAGTACTCTGCTCCATAAGTTTTGGCTTCCTTGGCCTCTCTGAATTCCAATTCCTAATGCTCAAGTCAATGAAACATCTATGACTTGCTTGGATTCCCCCTCTCTCTGCTGTGGTCCAGAAAGTGCCTCCCAGTAGAAATCTGGGCCATGGTGGCAGTCACCTCATTGTTTTCCTTCTCTCAAAATCATGCACTGACAATCCCATTCACCATTGCAACAAAAAGAATTAAATATCTAGGAATAAACTTACCTAAGGAGACAAAAGAACTGTACACAGAAAATTATAAGACACTAATGGAAGAAATCAAAGACGGTATAAACAGATGGAGAGATATTCCATGTTCCTGGGTAGGAAGAATCAATATTGTTAAAATGACTATACTACCAATGCAATCTACAGATGCAACACGATCCCTATCAAATTACCAATGGCATTTTTCACAGAACTAAAACAGAAAATTTCACAGTTAATATAGAAACACAAAAGACCCCGAATAGCCAAAACAGCCTTGAGAAAGAAGAATGGAGGTGGAGGAATCAACCTTCCCGACTTCAGATTATACTACAAAGCTACAGTCATCAAGACAGTATGGTACTGGCACAAAAACAGAAATACAGACCAATGGAACAAGATAGAAAGCCCAGAAATAAACCCAAGCACCTATGGGTATCTTATTTTTGACAAAGGAGGCAAGAATATACAATGGGACAAAGAAAACCTCTTCAGTAAATGGTGTTGGGAAAACTGGACAGCTACATGTAAAAGAATGAAATTAGAACACTTCCTAACACCATACACAAAGATAAACTCAAAATGGATTAAAGACCTAAATGTAAGACCAGAAACTATAAAACTCTTAGAGGAAAACAAAGGCAGAACACTCGATGACATAAATCAAAGCAAGATCCTCTATGACCCACCTCCCAGAGTAATGGAAATAAAAACAACAGTAAACAAATGGGACCTGATTAAACTTAAAAGCTTTTGCACAGCAAAGGAAACTATAAGCAAGGTGAAAAGACAACCCTCAGAATGGGAGAAAATAATAGCAAATGAAACAACTGACAAAGGATTAATTTCCAAAATATACAAGTAGCTCATACAGCTCAATGCCATAAAAACAAAAAAACCCAATCAAAAAGTGGGAAAAAGACTTAGACTTTTCTCCAAAGAAGACCTACAGATGGCTAACAAATACATGAAAATATGCTCAACATCGCTCATTATTAGAGAAATGCAAATCAAAACTACAATGAAATATCACCTCACACCAGTCAGAAAGGCCATCATCAAAAAGTCTACAAAACGATAAATGCTGGAGAGGGTGTGGATAAAAGGGAACGCTCTTGCACTGTTGGTGGGAATGTAAATTGATACAGCCACTATGGAAGACGGTATGGAGATTCTTTAAAAAAAAAACTAGGAATAAAATCACCATATGACCCAGCAATCCCACTCCTAGGCATTTTCCTTGAGGAAACCAAAATTGAAGAAGACACATGTGTCCCATTGTTCATTGCAGCACTATTTACAATAGCTAGAACATGGAAGCAACCTAGATGTCCAGTGACAGATGAGTGGATAAAGAAGTTGTGGTACGTATACACAATGGAATATTACTCAGCCATAAAAAGAAATGCGTTTGAGTCAGTTCTGATGAGGCAGATGAATCTAGAACCTATTATACAGAGTTAAGTGAGTCTGAACGAGAAAGATAAATATCGTATTCTAATACACATATATGGAATCTAGAAAAATAGTACTGAAGAATTTATTTACAGGGCAGCAATGGAGAAACAGACAGAGACTAGACTTATGGTCATGGGGAGAGGGGAGGAGAGGGTGCTGTATGGAAAGAGTAACATGGAAACTTACATTACCATATGTAAAATAGATAGCCAACGGGAATCTGCTGTATGGCTCGGGAAACTCAAACAGGGGCTCTGTATCAACCTAGAGGGGTGGGATGGGGAAGGAGATGGGAGGGAGTTTCAAAAGGGAGGGGATGTATGTATACCTATGGCTGATTCATGTTGAGGTTTGGCAGAAGACAACAAAATTCTGTAAAGCAATTATCCTTCAACAAAAAAAAATAAATAAATAAAAAGAAAGCCCATGCACTGACACACTGACTCTGGTCCAGTGTCTGAAAACTGCTGTTTCTGGTATTTTTGTTGAGTTTTCTCATTGTTTATGGTAAGTAGACAATTTCAGACCTGGTTATACCTTCGGGCTAGAAACAAGTCCAACTTAAAAAAAAAAAAAAAATCTTTTAACCAATTTAGAAGCTTCTAGGAAACGAACCAAGGCAGAAATGAGGTCTAGACAATAATAGGTTCAGCACTGTGGGGAGGTGCGAAGGAGGTCCATGAGGGAGGGGATGTATGTATGCATACAGCTGAGTCACTTTGTTGTACAGCAGAAGCTAACGCAGCATCGTAAAGCAATTAAATGCCAATAAGAAAAATTATGATCAGTATGAGGGCCACCAAAGGGATGAAGTGACTACATCTCATTATTTATTCATTATCTTTGTAGGGAGAGAAAAAAAAAAGTAGAAACAACCAACAATAAACCAGAATAGGAGAGGGAGCCAGTTTCTTTAGGCCTGAAAGACTGTTAAAGGAATCCGATTCTTAGAATGAATAATGAACAAGCTCCCTGGTTAAAAACAAAAGCAGAAACAGACGTATCCTTGCTCCCCAGCCACAGACCAACAGTAAGTCCAGAGGACCTTGTCTACTACCCATACATAGTAGTAACTGGATTCAATATGTTGTAAACTTGCATTGATCTCCCCAGCACACACAGACAGCTTCGAATTTCTCATAACAGTACTTGAGTGGAGAGGTGTTGGTACAAAGCCACTCTTATTAAGAGTGTGAATTCAAAACAAATGAGCCTGTCCAAGAGCAGTCAACAGGGGCAGAGAGGGTGGGCAGTGACATCCCGCACATTTTCTCTTTAGGAAACTCTCCCCCATCCCCTCTCTCTAAGCCCTCAGGTCCAGGGCAAACCAGGCTTCTCTACGAGCTGGGTGTGTGGTGGATGTGGCGGAGATCACATCAGATCTTCCAGGATGGAAGCGGGTTTTCTAGAATGCAGTTCAGCCCAGAAGGACACTGGCCAGCTGCTGCCACTCAGTCAATGGACGTAGCTGTTTCTCCGGCACTCTGAGCCGACCTCCTCACGGATTCGCTCTTAAACACAAAGAATCAAATATCTCCCCCTGATGTGAGGTTCAGGTTGACTTCACAGAGGTCACGCATTGTTGTGTATTTCTTCACACGGGATGTGTGTGTATGAATATAACTCAGGAGGAAAGAGCAGCAGTGGAAAATATTTGCTGCAGAGCAATGGCAGGTGATTGTCCTTTAGTCGCTAAGTGGTGTCTGACTCTTTGCGACCCCACACACTGTAGCCAGCCAGGCTCTCTGGGATTCTCTAGGCAAGAATACTGGAGCCGGTTGCCATTTCCTTCTCCAGGGAATCTTCGCTGAATCAGGGATCCAACCCTCGTCCCCTGTATCGGCAGGTGGATTCTTCACCACTGAACCCCCAGGCAAGCCCAAGAAGGCTGGTAAGAGCAGTTAAAGGTTTGCACGGAAGACTGAAAGGAGCTTCACTCAAGCTCCTGTCTGTGGCAGCCCTTCATTCTGACAAAACTGAGCTATAAAGTCACAGGTAATGGGATTCAAACCAGACGCCTGCAGGCAAGTTTCAGAAACCTACCATACATTCAGATCTCTGAGCATAAAATGGTTTTTTACAAAATATGATGGCAGTTTTATTCCTTTGAGCCACTCTAAGCACGATGGAAGACGCTGCTTGAGAGTGGCATTAAACATGGGGAAGGCGCAGCAGCAAGGAAGCTGGCTGAATTCTAGAGCGCGGCTGGCATTGACGGGCTGTCTGTGTTTGGATAGAATCAAAGCACCCCGCAAAGTTAATTCTGGGTTTGGCTCCAATTTTGAGCTCCGTAGGGCTGTCAGACCAGAGCGTCCATGTGAACATTTGGGAGTCTCATCAATGTGATGCCCGCCTCCCCAGCAACCCTCTCCTCTCCTCCCTTCTTCCTCCACAAGTGTTTATGGTGCAGCCAGGGATGCAGTGGGGAGAAGAGCCCAGAGTCTTATAGGGGAGGCAGAGGTCAAGGAAGCAATCACATTAAAGATGATTCGTAAACTGAGCTTCCCCTATGGCTCAGCGGGCGAAGAATCTGCCTGCAGTACAGGAGACACTGGAAAGGTGGGTTCGATCCCTGGGTCGAGAAGATCCCCTAGAGAAGGAAACGGCAACCCGCTCCAGTATTCTTTAAAGGAGCCGACCAAGGCCAGGATGGACGTGCATCCCTAAGATGTGCTGGGGAAGAAGCTCGCTGGGGGCTGGGCAGGAAGGTCATGATGGAGGGAGCCGAAATAGGGGACCCCGCCGCCCCACTGTGTGTGTGCTCCCTCCCCAGGTGGCATCAGGGACCTGAAAGCAGCTTCCAGGTGTGATTTTTCGGGTCTCAGATCTGACCTTCCTGTTCATCTTTAACTCAAAGAGATCTCTTTTATGGTGTGGTCCTTTGCAGGCTGACAAGATGTTATTCTGGTCCTCCCGAGCCTGTCCAGATAAGGGGATCCTGGCTGCTTATCAGGGTGACCCCGGCACCCTGAGCAGGGGCTGTTGCAGACACCCAGGACATATTTGTGGGCTGACTTCAACAACAGCCCTTACAGCTCCTACATTTTTTACGGAGTATCTCTTTCATTTTGTATGCAGCTCCCACGGGGACATTTTAAAAGATCCACAAGCTGTCGTAGAATGCTACAAAATGCTCTAAAGAATCAGACTACATGAAATCCACCTCTTTAAAATATTTTAGAGCTGTGATAAAGAATTTTTATGTTAAAGAAACAAGGATGATAGATTTATCCTCAGAAACTAATGAAAAGACTGATATTTCCCCAAATTATAGACTTTTGAATCACCTTACAGTTATTCCTTTGGGTGTATAGGAAACATAAATCAAAGATACATTTGGAAGATCTAAAAAAATACCATCATCTGTAACCAGGAAAGAGAAGCCATGATCTGAAATCCTTCTCAAATAATCTCTCTAAAACGTTGAGCAAATATCCGTGTATTTTGAGTTTTCTCTTTTGGAGGCAAAGAAAACTTTACTCTTTTTCTTAAGCTTTGGGTATTTCTGTAAAAATATTATATTCAATGTTTTTTTCCTCATGTATTAAATCTTGATCTAACTGATCTACCATGTTCAAGACAACCCTTATATTGTCATAAACAGGAGGGGAAACTTGAAGATGATGCTTTCCAGTAGGATCACTTTAAAATACAAGACTTTCGTGTTAAAACTTTGGAGTTCATGTGAAGAAGATGGAAGCTTTTTAAGGAAGAGAGTGCTTTTGAATTTTAACTCATACTGAGTTTCCGCTGATATGCCACCATTAAGCAGAGGGTGCTTGACATTTGGAGAAATAACCACACTGCAAACATTTCTTAGCAAACATTCTAAAAGGCAAGGCCGTGCAACCAAGAGCTTTCCTGGCAGTTTGATGAGTGCAGCTTGGACTGTTGGACTGTTTGGATCAGAGGAGAGGGGGCTGGGCTGTGGTGGGTGTGATCGTAGGAGGCTGGCTCTTATCCTTCGGAGAGAATGCTCTTAGTTAGAATTCACATTAATACTGTCAATGTGTTAGTCATTCAGCCGTGTCCGACTCTTTGCGACCCCATGGTCTGTAGCCTGCCAGTCTCCTCTGTCCATGGGATTCTCCAGGCAAGAATACTGGAGTGGGTAGTCATGCCCTACTCCAGGAGATCTCCCTGACCCAGGGATTGAATCTGGGTCTTCCACATTGCAGGCAGGTTCTTTACGGTCTGAGCCACCAGGGAAACCCCAGTAATATCAATGTTGCTTCCTTAAACTTGAATTCTATGTTATTGTCTGGACAGTCACTCTCTGTACATCTGGACCTCTGTTTGGTCATTTACATCTCATCACTTCTAGCTGCCACTTTTCTTCCAACCGAATGCTTCTCTGGTGACCCAGCTCACTGCCTGCTCCTTCCCAAGGCTTTGGGCCCTAGTTGGGAAAAACCCACCCTTGCTGGCTGGTAGCTGGTGGTGTCTAGGAAGAGAGCTCAGAGAAAAGGCTTCCTTGTTTATTTTTCAGAGTGAGGAATGTGAGCCAGGCTCATGGAATCTTTTGCTGATAACGGGGGTGCCCTGGAGAGTGTGCAAAATCAGAACTTTGGGTGAATTAGGCACGGGTGGCTGCTTTGTTTATTCTTTTCTGGTAGGTCAGTTCAGTTCAGTTTCTCAGTCGTATCCGACTCTTTGCGACCCCAAGAACTGCAGCACACCAGGGCTCCCTGTCCATCACCAACTCCCAGAGATTGCTCAGACTCATGTCCATTGAGTTGATGATGCCATCTAACCATCTCATCCTCTGTCGTCCCCTTCTCCTCCTGCCTTCAATTTTTCCCAGCATCAGGGTCTTTTCCAATGAGTCAGTTCTTCACATCAGATGGCCAAAGTACTGGAGTTTTAGCTTCAGCATCAGTCCTTCCAATGAACATTTAGGACTGATTTCCTTTAGGATGGACTGGTTGGATCTCCTTGCAGTCCAAGGGACTCTCAAGAGTCTTTTCCAGCACCACAGCTCAAAAACATCAATTATTTGGCATTCAACTTTCTTTATATTCCAACTCTTACATCCAGATCTGATAGACCACAGCTCATCTGGTAGGTCATTTTTATTAAAATGCATTTTCCATTCAACTTAAAAACTCGCTAAACTCATAAACCTTCAACTTACTGCTGTATGTCAATTATATCTCAATTAAGCTGAAGAAGAAACACACTTCGTTCTATTTTATAATTTTTATTTATTTTAAAATTTTATTTATTTTTGGCTGCTCTGGGTCTTTCTGCAGTTGCAGCAAGTGGGGGATACCCTTTGTTACTGTGCATGGGCTTCTCATGGCGGTGGCTTCTCTTGTTGCAGAGCACAGGTTCTAGGTGAATTGGCTTCAGTAATTAATGGTGGCTCTTGGGCTTAGTTGCTCTGAGGCAGGTGGAATCTTCCCAGACCAGGGCTTGAACCCATGCTCCTGCATTGGCAGGCATGGATTCTTAACCACTGGACCACTAAGGAAGTCCCAGTTTGCTTCCATCAGGAATATTTTACCACATGCCAAGTTGTGCCATGCACTTTTATTGGAGTTATACTTGAATAGTTTAAAATCGTGTTTGATACTCGGCTTTGATTCTAATGGTACTAGTGGAAGCAGGTCTGCAATCACAGCCCTTGGCTGTACTTTCACAATGAAGGTTTTAGGCCAGTTTTCATGTCCAATTGACCAAATAATCCATGCTTGCCAGCTTGTGGTGGAAAAATAGGTTCAGACACACTTGTGCCCTTGTACATGTGGGGCTTTCATTTGGGGCTGCACAGCTGGCACTGGCCCCTATTTGTCCATCCTAACAGAACGTCTAGTTGGTTTATGGTTACAGGACAACCAGCTAGCGAACAGACTGCTCCTCTCATGGCTGGATAGGGAGGTGTCACACAGGTTCATGGATCCCCCAAAGTTGAGGGTCATGGAGGGGACAGTGAAACGCAATGGAATTCTACTGAATGCAGTTGTCAGAAAGTTCTTGCTTCCCTTACTAAAAGAGACAGACAACTGGTAGACCCCATGCCCTTTGCCCTCTCTCCCTCTTGCCACCTGGAAAATGGACCTGGTACCCAGAGATGTGGCATAAAGCCACAGGCTAAGGATGGCTGTGCAGGGAGGTGGAAGGCCAGTTCTCTGAGCAAGGGACTCAGCCCTGGAATAAGCACTCAGCCTGGGCAACGGGTCAGATGAGATAAATAAACTCCTTCCTTGACACGGCTGCTCTTGCCCAGGTGTCTGTTGCATTTGGCCAAATGCAGTCCTGGCAGACTGATAGAATGATGGATGCCATGGATGTGAGACACACGAGGCGCAGTTGTGAAAACCTCCAGGCAGAGTGTGTGCTGGGCACTGGTGGGCTGCATTTGACCACAGCCAGTGCGTGGGGCCCTCCTGCTATGTGTCCCCCTAACACTTATGAATGCCCTGAATAGGAGAGTCTTTTATACGGACATCACCATTTTTTCATACCCTCTAGGGTTGTGGTTGTTGAACTTTGGGGGATCATGAACATGTGTGAGTACCTAATAAAAAAAAATACTCTGGGACTTCACAGGTGGTCCAGTGGCTAAGACTCTGTTTTCCCAATGCAGGGGGCCTGGGTTTGATCCCTGGTCAGGGAACTAGATCCTGAATGCTGAACTGAAAAAGGTCCCTCATGCCACAACCAAGATCCACAACTAAGACCCAGTGCAGCCAAATAAATATTAAAAATAATCAGACGTTAGACATCTTCCTTGGAAGATAAACAGACCAAAGTAAAGAAAAACTTAGCACACGGTTTGAGGGTTTCAGAAAAAGTCCTAAAACGCATCTGAGGGCGCTGGCTGCAAGCATTCTGTTCCAACAGCCAAATCAGTTTTGATGATCTGCCTCCACAGGCCCACTGTGCTAATTAACAGTATGCAAATTAGGTACTTGTATGATTTTTTGATTTTGCAAATTGGGGTATTCGTTCTAATCCCTGGGTGCTTACTAATTCTAAATTACTCTCATTTCATGAATCATTATCTGTACCATATAGAATTATGAAAATATCACTGATGCAGAGCAGGAAATCAAATGGCACAAAAAGGTGTGCGTTCATGCTAAGTTGCTTCAGTTGTGTCCGACTCTTTTTTTACCCTATAGACTGTAGGCTCCTCTGTCCATGGGATTCTCAGGCAAGAATACTGGAGGGGTTTACCATGCCCTTCTCCAAGGGATCTTCCTGACCCAGCGATCAAACCCACATCTCTTCTGTCTCCTACATTGGCAGGAGGGTTCTTTACCACTAGTGCCACCTGGGAAGCCTGGCACAAAAAAGTACACAAGGAAAACTGAGTCCTTCCCCAAAGGCAGATCGCCAGGCCCCAATAACCCCATGACCACGATTCCTGAGTGTCATGCCAGGAATGCTTTTTGTGTGAGTTCCATAAATGGGAGATTTTACAGTCCCTGTTCAATTTTTTTTTTTTTAATTACTAGATCTTGGAGATTCTTTCACATCAATTACTATAGATCTGCCTGTTCCTTTTCACGGTTGAAGAGTATTCCATCGTGTAAACATACTGTGACTTATTTAACCACCCCAGTATCAATGGACATTTCTGTAGAGAAAAATTTTAAAATCACTCTCAGTTCAGCAGGCTCTTTGCTGTCTCCATACCAGCTGTTGAATACGTAGAGGGAATATAAACTAATTACATCTTTTTAAGCAAAGGAAATTAAAACAACAAGCAAATCACAAAACCTCTTCCCGCTTCTCATTGTCTTCACGTAAAACATCCTGAACTCAAAAGTACAATGTTTGCTCTTTACCACTTTCAATCATGCAAGTCCCCATTTCTTTCTCTTGGAAAAACATCACCTGGGTATGGCAGGAATGGGGTCCTGCTAGCACCTTGGAGCCAGACTGTCTGGGTTTGAATCTCGGATCCACACTTCATAGCTGTGTGACCTTGGGAAAGTTATTTAACCTCTCTGTGCCTCACGTTCTCATCTGTAAATGTGGATAATAATTTTACCGATCTCACGGATGGGTCAAGAGGAACAAATGAGTTCAAATCTCAAATCTCTGAAGTTTTAGGATGGTGACACACAGAGAAGACGCTAAGTGAGTGTTGGCTCTTACTAGTCTGCATGGCCTTGGAATAAAATGACGGGCAGTGGCTTCTGCTGTGGTATTGCTGCCCAAAGTGAGGAATGCCTGGAGGCTGTCTCAGAAGCCTCTGGACCCCTGGTGCAGGGACCCTCACACACACACTCACGCACTCAGGCACACTTGTGCACACACAAGAACATTCTGTGCACACTGCCCAGGCACACCTGAGATCTGCTGCATGTCACAAACAGAAAATGGAGTCGCTATTTACTTGGGTATTGATGTTGGAATGCAAAACCAATTTATTTTTGTTTTGATGGTTTGAGATATACTGTGCCTGGCATCCTGACACTAACCATCAGTACATCACTATGTATTTTGCACAAACCTAATATTTGAAAAATGATGACTGTCTCCCAGGTGCTGGGAAAAACACGTAAATCTCCAAGGTCTGTGTGAATTATTTCTAACTGGGTCAAGTGCCTTGAGTCTCTCAGGACAGATTCAGCACCTTTTCTGTCTTGAATTTCTCAACTCATCTGTCACATAGAAAAAGTGATAATTAGAAATATGTAAAGGTGTTTTGAGAAATGACTTGCAGAACTGGAATCTGATTTTCCAAGGAGATTTTTAACATGTAATTGTTTTCCCACTGATACACATTCATACGGCACTTCCATATACACACATGAGGTTACATTTGTGTATTTCAATATTACATGTTGTTAAACTGACTTGTCAGCAGGGGTTTTACTATAAACTCTTCATTCTGCAGATGTGGATCTGAACCAGGCTCAGGGTCAAAAATGAAAGTGACAGTTCTCCAGACCTTTTCTCTTCTAGACAAGGAGGACACTCTGATGCCCCAGAGTTGCTAGGCAACCGCCTGCCTGCTCTACTCAGGTGTCAGGTGACGGTCCAGGGAGGCCTGTGACACCAGGAGAGCTCACCTGAGGCTGCGGGTCTTCCCTGAGTGTACCCACGACCGCTACTATCACCTGGGTGTGATTTTCCACGCTCTGGGTGTGAACCGATTTTATACTTAGAGTGTAGAAAAAAATATGCCCACACGTGAAAAATAAGCAAAACGCTTTTTTTTTTTTTTTACCCTAGTGTGAGCTTCAGCTGAGTTGAACATATGTAATGTGGAAGACCGGTGAACTCAAACAAGTAGAGATAGAACTTTCTAGAAAGAAATCCAAAAATGGACTTGCCACAATCTTCTATTTGTTTGATTTTTTAAAATCAGTACAATTGCATGAAAGGCTATTCGGACACTGGTATCTGGCCTCCATTCTCCCAAGGGAATCGGTCGGCAGTGGTCATTGGAAGTCGTTCATTCAAAGGGGGCATTCATCCAAGCATGTACTGAGTGTGAGTTGCTTGAGTGTGACCTGGGTGCAGGAGCATCTTTGCTGTGCAGTTTACAGTCTGGGCACAACAAGCAAATGCGAAGCTCTAGCAGACAGATTCGGGGTTTACTGTGGTAAGGCCGGAGGGCTGGCATGTGGATTTGTGTTTTCTGGGTTCCATGTACAGCACGTGTGTCCTCAAGAGGAGGACAAGCTGACCACCTGGAAAGCATGATCAAGCCAAAGCACAGTGAGGAGGGTGGTCTACGTAGAAACAGCCACGAGAGCAGAGAGCCACGGAAACAGTTCACCTTGTTCGTCCCTAATTCATCCAACAGTCTGAGTTGTGAGAGATGTGTGGGTGTTTGTCCCTGGTGGCTCAGACGGTAAAGCGTCTGCCTACAATGTGGGAGACACGGGTTCAGTCCCTGGGTAGGGCAGATCTCCTGGAGAAGGAAACGGCAACCCACTCCAGTATTCTTGCTTGGAAAATCCCATGGACGGAGGAGCCTGGTAGGTTACAGTCCATGGGGTTGCAAAGAGTCAGACACGACTGAGCAACTTCATTTTCACTTTCACTTTTGTCATCAGCCAACATTGTACTTTGCCAAGAAAGACATTAAGACAACTGTGATGATTTACTAGGTCTATCAGTTACCAAAACAACTCTTTAGTTAACATTAAAAAGGAACGGAGGGCTTCATCTCAGGATCAGAAAGGTGTTTGCTTTCTGTAAATCTGGCTTTTGTGAAAGCCCTCTGGGCAGCATCCCTGTTCCTCTCATCTTACGGGGACAGGTGAAAGCTTATCAGGGCCAAAAAGGGTCTGTATATTTCGGAGCCTCCATTCATCCGCTCTCAACATGGGGGGCCACGCAAGGTCAGGGTTAAGTCGGCAGGGGCACGTGTTTCTAGTCCACATGGCCCAGGCTGGTGGCCACATGGGCGATGTGCTGAGGAGGCAGGGCTGGGGTTGCAGGTATAGGGAAAGGTGATGTGGCCAGGATCAAGGTGGAGTCCCACAGACAGGTGGAGAAATGAGGTGGGGGGTGACTCAGAAACCTCCGCGGTCAAAGTGATGGTCGTGGGAGTGGGGGGAGCCCCCCCAAGGACGTGGAGGATGTCCTTCCAGGTTTCCACACTGTCTGCACCAGCTTCTCACTGGTTGTTTTTTTTTTTTTAATTTGGTATAAAATTTTCAGTGATATCTTCCATCTTTCTGTTGCATCCAGACAGAAAGAACTCACTGCTCTCCCCCAACATCCACATCCATCCCTTGCAGCTTTCCTCCCGGACCATCCCCTCCCCACTTTCCGGTAAAGCTGTTCATCGATGCTTGGGACCCGTTGTGACCCGCTGTGTTCTCAGAGGCCACTAGCCCCTCTTGGTCTCGCTGCTGCTGTCCAATCAAAAGCCACACTGAGTCCATCTTCCCCGTCTGTCACCCACACCCTTCTGCCCCTGACATACAGGTCAGTGCAGGGCCTTTGGGACTCCCGGCTTCTCCTCGGCTAATCACACCAACACCTCCTGTCCGGGTCTGTCACCCTTCAGTCCAGTCCCCCAAAGCCTTCCCCCCTCCCTCTGAGCCTAACCTGGCTTCCAAGCTGCTCCACCCTGACCCCATCTTCCCGCCCTGCTCTCACTGCCCTCCGTAGAGCCGTGTACACCCCAGCCTCTGTGAACCTATGCGTGCATAGTCGCTCAGTCATGTCTGACTCTGCAACCCTATGGACGCAGACTCTTCTGTCCATGGGGTTCTCCAGGCAAGAATATTGGAGTGGGTTGCCATTTCCTCCTCCTGGGGATCTTCCCGACCCAGGGATCAGACTCAAGTTTCCTGTGTCTCCTGCATTGCAGGCAGATTCTTTACCCGCTGAGTCATCGGGGAAGACCCACTGAAGCCCTCACTACTCCCCAAGCTGTGCCTCATCAGAGGCTTTCCAGGCTGTCTTGCTCTACACTCGCTTCTTCCCCTAAGGTCACAGTTTTCTTAGTTTCCCTCACAGCCCTTACCTCCTGACCTCTAATGAACACTGATCACGTTTATTGGCCATTTCCCCACTAGCATGTGGGCTCCATGGGGACAGAGGTTATACTGCAGGCAATATCTCTTAGTAACCCCTTTCCCCTGCCCTTCTAGAATCTTCTGTTTTCCCCTCCACCTTGGGGTTCATTCTCAGAGACCCCATGCACAACCACACTCGAGGTTCCATCACCCAACATCTCCCCTCTCCTTTCGTGAACTCATTCTTGGTCCACCTTATGGCAGTGCAGGGCATGGCAGTAGGAATGGTTGGGGTACCTACCAGGGGCTGCAGGGATCTGCTGGTCAATGGAGGGGAGGGTCTTGGGACTAAAACTAGTCTTGGTGGCTGTGGCCAAGTGACCTGAGACTACCCGGAGGGGTGGGGGCTCAGTGACCACGAAGTAAACAGTTTGGTGAATGCTTTGTTTGCTCTGACTGCTCGACAGTCAGGTAGAGACCAAGACAGGACTGGACCATGGACAAAATTTTCCTTTTCTCGGGAAATTGGGGCACAGCTGTTTCTGATGTAGTGTTTCTTCTGGATGTTAGGTCCTCGAAGTGTTAGTTGCTCAGCTATGTCCGACTCCTTGCGACCCCATGGACTGTAGCCCACCAGGCTCCTCTGTCCACGGGGATTCTCCGGGCAAGAATACTGGATTGGGTTGCCATTTCCTTCTCCAAGAGATCTGCCCCACCTGGGTCTCCTGCACTGTGGGCAGATTCTTTACTGTCTGAGCCACCAGGGAAGCCTCTAGGTCCTCAAAGACAACTACAAATACCATAACTTTCATGCCAACTATTACCATTCTCAATGTCAAAATCAACATCATAAAGGACTGGAAAAATTATCTGAGCATCTTGGACCAGCCTAGAGAATATTCAGTAGAAACAGAACTAATCATATTCAGATCAGTAGTGCTCAATTCTGGACGTGCACAAGCTGAGAAAGAACAGGACTAAGCTCTCCTCATTTGTGACCCCAGGGACTATACTGTCCACGGAATTCTCCAGGCCAGAATACTGGAGTGGGTAGCTGTTCCCTTCTCCAGCAGATCTTCCCGACCCAGGAATCGAACCTGGGTCTCCTGCATTGCAGGCAGATTCTTTACCAGCTGAGCCACAGGGAAGCTACTTTCACTTACCCGACATCATCCAGATGTGACAGAGATTTTTCCTTTTAAGAGCAAACCCCTCACCCCTCCAGCTTTTCCATTAATAGTAGTAATCTGAGAATACAGAACCTAGAGGAACACCAGCTGCCCTAAATGAACCCCACAACCTCAGAGGCCAGGCGGTAAACTCTGGTTTGAAGGGGTCATTTGAGGACCTGGGTCCTGCTGTCTGCTTCTTCCTCATTTAGGTCCCTGGAGTTCTTTCTGCTCAATTGGGAGAGCGGGAGGGGGGCCCAGAAGGTTCGACGGGCCAGGCTGATGCCACCTGTGGGTGGAGTCATTTGGCCACACCTACTTGAAGGGAGGCTGGGAAAGATGGTGAGATGGTTGGATGGCATCACCGACTCAATGGACATGAGTTTGAGCAAGCTCCGGGAGTTGGTGATGGACAGGGAGGCCTGGCGTGTTGCAGTGTGTGGGGTCGCAAAGAGTCGGACATGACTGAGCGACCGAACTGAACTGAACTGGGAAACACTTGAGCTGTTTGCTCAGGAAGGAAGTGGGTTTGGGTGAACTGAGCTGGTCCTCTCCAGAGTACCTTCCCATTTAAAGATTCACCTCCTGCCGCCCCTCTGGCTTTTGCTTAAACTGGGTGGAGACCCTGGAGACAGATTCAGCTGGATTTCTTCCCCATCCTCCCAAGCAGGCCACCACCAAGGCCTCGGCATAGGGGGCCGGGCTGTGAGTTGAGCTCTGTCTTTCAAGATCTGCTGGAAGTCCCATACCCCAGCCTGTGAATGTGACCTCACTTGGAAATACGGTCTTTAAAGATCAGTGGCTCAGATGGTAAAGGATCTGCCTGCAATGCAGGAGACTCTGGTTTATTACCTGGGTCGGGAAGTTACCCTGGAGAAGGGAATGGCTACCCACTCCAGTATTCTTGCCTGGAGAATCCCATGGACAGAGGAGCCTGGTGGGCTACAGTCCATGGGGTCGCAAAGAATCGGACTCAACTGAGCAACTAACACACACATGCACACATGGAAGATCGAGTTAAGATGAGGTCACACTTGATTCAGGTGGGTCCTCTCCCATGACTGGGGCCCTTAGAGGTTTGGACAGGCAGAGGGGGACGGCCATGGGATACCCTGATCTTGGACTTCTGGCCTTCAGAGCTGTGAGAAGGCGGCACTTCATGACCGCAGCTCTGGGCTAAAATCGCCGCCTCTGCCGCCAGCTTTGTAAGTCAGGGGGCCTCGCTGAGCCCTCTCTCAACTACAAAATGGTGCGAGGTTCTGGCTGGCGGGGCTGGACTTGACAAGCACTGGAGGGGTGGTGAGGAGGGCAGAGGTGCTCTCAGAGGCTCTTGCTTGTTCAGCACACCCCAGGCTCAGGGAGGGGTCAGCCTCCAGCGGTCCCTGTACCCCCTCAATGCTGCAGACACCCTGTTCCCCAGGTCTGGCCTGGCTGGTGCCTGCTTACCCCTTGACCTTGGACTAAAGTCACTTCTAAAGGAGGCTGTCCTCCTCCCCATCCTCCCCATCACCTCCAGGTGGGGCTGGTCTCCATCGGTTGCCCCCACCCCATTCCGTTCTCTCCCTGAGCTACATGGTATTCCGAGGGCGAGGTGAGAGCAGGGCCCGTGGGAGTCTGTCTTGCTCTAACCTGATGTCCATGCTCAGCTGTGTACAGCAGGTGTGGGATTGGCCAATTCCAGGTGCAAAAGACTGAGAAAAAGGTAAGCCATCTGCACCTTTGGGTACCCTGGGTCACACTGATTCCCATTAGTCAGTAATGGCTGAGATTCCTATATTCCAAGAACAATTAAATCAGCAGCAAGAAAACAAGATCTCCACTAACTCAAATGTCACCCTGTCATCTAAGTCAGGGAGAAGGCAATGGCAACCCACTCTAGTATTCTTGCTTGGAGAATCCCATGGACGGGGGCGCCTGGTGGGCTGCAGTCCATGGGGTCGCGAAGGGTCCGACACAACTGAGCGATTTCACTTTCACTTTTCACTTTCCTGTATTGGAGAAGGAAATGGCAACCCACTCCCGTGTTCTTGCCTGGAGAATCCCAGGGACGGGGGAGCCTGGTGGGCTGCAGTCTATGGGGTCGCACTGAGTCAGACACGACCGAAGCAACTTAGCAGCAGCGTCTATGTCATGTCACCTTAACCGTGGGGTGGGGAGGGAGAATGGGACATTTTTCTGTGCACAGATACACTAGGTTTTGTGCTTTATTTAGAGTCTGGCTGGGTACAGAAAAAGACACACACACAGGTTAAAATATTCAAAGAAAATTTACTGCAACTTTCGTACAATTGAATTTGTGCTACAAGACACGTTGCATAGGAAACTATTTAAAGCCCCTGAGGAAAAAAATCTCCATATTTAAGGTGCGACTGGTTTTGTTTCTTCTTTGGGGAAGAGTGAGAGATGCTCTCCGGGAAGACTGAAGGCGGAGAGTGGAGCGCAGAACGTAAGACGATTTGATGGGATGACAGGGAGGGGGAATCGTGGGGTGTCTCGGTTTTTGCAGCATAAAATCTGTCGTGATTTTTGTTGTTGTTGTTGTTTTCTAGCCATAGGTCTTCCGAATCGGAATCAATAGCTGTAGAAGAATGTTTTAGCCCAATAAGGGATTTACATGGATTATACTAAGTAATTAACGCGCTTCCAGCAAGCGGATTTAGAGAATGAGATTCCGGAATCCCAGATGGCGCATCACTCACGTAAGCACGGCGCGTGTCCCGGTACCTTCCTGGGCATTGACTCTATTGATCCTCCAGATGTTTCTTCATTCCCATCCCTCACTTTCTTCTGGATGATGCAACCACACGCAACTGTAGAATTCAGCCCAGCAAGGTAATCTCCCGCCATCAAGTCATCAAGGCAATGGTCAGCCAAGTCTCAGAGTTTATGTGAGAACATTTTCAGACAATGGTCATCCTGCTCAGATAATCTTCATGCTGTTTTTCTTTAAAGATGTCCCTATGCTATTTATTTCCAAGGAGAGACAGACAGACGAGAAGGGGAGAAGAGCTCCATTTCAGGTGAAATGGAGTTTGGCAAATGCCAGCGGGCATCTCTGAACACCAGCATAGGGTGTGCTTGTGGAGATGTGTTGCTTGTGCCCAGAAGAGAGGCTGTAAGCTCTGCAGCAAGCATGCCCTGCCCCCGGGAGAAGCTGGGCGCGGCCTCTCGGAGCTGCAGGGACCACTTGGCTCCGGGTGGCGTAGCTCTTCTGTAGGACGAAGGGCACACAGGCAGGGGCTCAGAAAGGCTTCCCCTGTGTCGTGGCCGATCCTCCCTGCAACACGAGGCCAAGGTACGGAAGGTCATAAAAACAGGAGAGAAGCGTAGGACCAGGACAGCCTCGGAAAGAGTGGGCACCAACTAGACTCGTTTACTGAGACACCGCGTTTCCTATTTGATTTCTGTTCGACAGGTACAGAGCCAAGAAGGTCCAACACTTGAACGAGTGTCTCCCCGTGCTCAGTGCTGAAATGCTAAGTGTGTCCGACAACCAGAAACGCTCCCACAACCCTTAAATACATATATACATCCGTCACATAATTTAAAAAGGCTTTTATAGAACATAAAAACCTCAACAGTATCCGACCCTATGAAGCATTTTCTTCTTTTTTTAATTTAGGGTCCAGTAAAAAATTAGATAACCACCTTTCTTGTATGCCCTACCCCCATACTTAAAAAAAAAACCAACAACTGATTTTAAATTTAAATTTATACTTAACAAATAGAAAGCTATTTGATTGGCAACTACCTGCAGTAGAAATTCCCTTCGGGCCTCCCCCATGATGGAGAAGGCAGGTGGAACATCATATGTGTGCTTGGTCCTGGGTGAGGGTCCAGCGGGGTGGGACCCTGGGTCTGTCTGAGCAGCTGACCCTCCCTCCCTCCCCAGTGCCATGTGCCCGCCTGGGCATCTGGAGCAGACAGAGGGTACACGCCCCGGAGCAGCAGGAGGTGGGGGACCCGTTCAAATCACGAAGTCATCGTGGTCCATGGGACTGAAGGCGGCGGCTCGCAGGATGTCCAGGGAGTTCACCAGGATCAGGGTCCCTGTGAGGTGCTTCCAGCGCTTGGTGATGGGGTTTTTCATCTTGTCCAAGCCGATGTGCAGTTCCTGGATGACGTCACGGTAGCTGTCCCCAATCTGGTGGCTCCAGGTGAGGAGAAAGTCGTAGGCGGGTTTCCACATGGCCTAGATGGTCGTCCAAAACCAAAAGAGAGAGAAAAGATTAGGAGACAGTGGGGGAGCTGGTCCGAGTTACCTCTCCTAAAGCAGAGTCTACCCCATCCTGGGCTAGCACATTTCAGAGGGGAGAAGGCACTTTGCATGAAAGCAGGTGGGCAGTACTGAGTCAATTACTAGGAAGGTTGATAAGAAGTCCAGGGTCCCCAAGAAGGAGAGAGGGGTCTCAGGCTCTCAAGGAGAAAAGGACAAACGTTTTCTTTTCTATGTTGCTTTGTCTTAGTCAATATAACAAAGTATCTTGCTCAAGCTCATGTTTCTCCCTAACAAGAACCCTCTGACTAATCTTGTTATCTTAAGACGTTCCTTGTGGGAGTGGGTCTGGTTAAGACCTTTCTGTTGTCAGTTCTCATCTTAATTTGGGAGTGGGTCTGGTAAAAGCATACACGGCCTCGATAAGACTAGTGAGTGGGGGGCACTCTCCATCCCCCTTCTGGAGTCTATGTCAGAAGCTTTCTCTGTCATTTTTCACTTTAATAAAACTCTGCTACACAAAAGCTCTTGAGTGATCAAGCCTGGTCCCTGGTCCCGAAGCTAAATCTTCTTCTTCGGAGATCATGAATCTGACACCGTTCACCGTAAGCTATCAGAACCACGTAGTGGCCAAGCCAACAGAAGGGGCCTCTTTCCTCCCAACCCCCATAGCACTTTCCATTTATTTAGAAACTCGCCACATCAATAAAAGATGCCCTTATCCTGGGGACTTCCTGCTTCCTAGGTCTCGAGAGCCCTTCCGTCTTTCCAGAAGCTTAAAGTGACCTCCACAAAACAAGTGAGAAAACAGACTCTCTCTGAGCAGGGACCCAACCAGCCTTGGCTGAAGCCGACAGCATACCAGGATCTGTCCAGCCCACTTTGTGCAGGGCAGAGCCCCATCCGGAACCGACCACCGTGGGCTCCATCCCACGTCCTCCAATTGGGCCGAAGGTAATTTAAGATCAGGATCAGCAGTTCCGAGGATGCTGTTCCAATATCCTGCCTGACACCAGAGCGGCCTCGCCACCACCCAGGGCCTGGCTCCCAACTAAGGATCCAGAGAAGGATGGACGTGCTCCCTCTCATTGAGAGCCTACTCTGCACTGAGGATTTGCCTTCACACTTCATCATCTGTCCTCCTAAAAATACTCTAATGTAGACGCCATTACCACTGAATTTGACAGGTGGAGGGAAGGGGGGCCAGGCTCACCTCGCTGTCCACCACCCCATTCCTGTCCCGGTGGGGAGACTCGTATGCGTCCATCTGCTGCTTGGACACCTTGGCGAGCTTCTCGGCCAGCTCCCGCCAGCGCTGCGCCACCTCGACCGCTGTGGTCAGGAGCACGAAGTCTTGGATGAGTCTGACCACCAGGCCCTGGCAGTCCATCTTCAGTAAGGCCTGAGGAGGAAGGGGCGGGGATGAGGTGGGACTGAGGGCAAGCTCTGGGTTCACTGGAAGCTGGCCCCGCAGAGACCATGTGCTGACACCCTGGATGCCGTGTGGCCTGAGCACCTGCACTGCTGGAACCTACGATCGCAGGATGTACTGGGTCCCCTGCCCACACATCCACCCCCTCCTGGAACCTCCCGGTGTGACTGTAAATCGCAGCAGGGTCTTTGTGGATGGAACCAGCTACCACATGGCCCTGGTGGACTAGGGCGTGCGCCCCTCATCCAACGACTGTGTCCTTATGCAGACAGGCAGAGACAGAGGGAAGACTGGAGGTAGGGACGGGGTGATGCAGCCGCGTCACTGGAGCCCCCAGGATCTGGGAGAGAGGCATGGATAGACCCCCGCAGGGCCCCCAGAGGAGCCAGCCATGCGACAGCCCCAGAACGGAGGCAGGATAAACCTTGGCTGCTCGGAGCTTCCCAGTCTGTGGTCCTTCGACTCGGTAGCCCCAGGACACTGATGGGTGGGGTGGGTGAGATGATGGCTGTTCATGTGGTCCCATCGCCACTGGGGAAACTGGAGAAGTGATGCCCTTGACCCAGACGGCCAGTGCAGGACGGTCTGGGCGCAGAGCAGGACAAGCTGCCATCAGCGGGTGGGGAGCCCTGACTCACAGGAGAGACGCGAGCAGGGGCTCAGATTGGGACCTGGAGTGCAGACCAAGATCCGGGACCCGTGGGTTCTGGAGACACGCAAAGGGCGGGATACAGGGAGGCCAAACCGTCAAGAGTCTCCAGAATCGATGGGACCCCACCCTTGTCAAAACTGTGAGAGATTTCCAATGTGTCTCTGCACAGGGCTCACTAACTGTGGAGGGATGAGGGGGTCAGGAGGAGAGAAGCACTGTCAGCTGGGAAGGAGGCAACGGGCAGATTCCCAGCCCACGTCCCTGTGTGACCTGAACAGCATGTGGCCCCACCTTGGACGTCATCTCCCATCCAGGTGAGGGGCTCGTCCATCAGGCAGGCTTTCAACACAGGGCTTGCCGCCCCAGGGTTCTGTGCAGCCCAGGCTGGAGGCAGGGGTCACACTAACATTTCTGGCTTAAAGAAATGAATCCACATCAGTAGCGCAAATCCACAGGTCTACTGTCCACAGATGTCACCCCAAGCCACACGGATGTCTGCCGAGTTTCAGGCTGTAGGTCCCGTGGAGTCGACACAGAGTGTGTGACTGTGGGTGGCCAGGATGGAACCCTGGCAGAAGGAGAAGACCCGGTGAGGACCAGACCCACCTGAGCCACGGAACCAAGGTTTACCCCAACCTCATCCAACCAGCAAGCCTCCGATTAGAGCCTAACAGCTGCAGAAGGGAGCCTCTGGGACCCCAGTGATGGGGTCTGGGATGCCCTTGGGCCCTTGGATATCGAGCATACAACGGAAGAGATGCTGCGACCAGTCACCAGGCCCCACCTCCTTTCTGTCCCTCTACGCTCTCTCTGTCCAAGCACCTGAGGCTGTCACTTCAAGGCTCCGGAGAAAAAGTGCTAAAAACATCAACACACCTACCAGCCAGCCCCTCTGCAGCTGAGCCAAACACACTGTTTGCTTCAAACATTTTGTGAAGCTGCGGGCAGCCTGGCATCTGAGCAAGGTCAGTCTGCTGGGCTGCTACTTGAAAGAACACAGCTATTTTAGACTGAGTGTTCTCATTGAAGCTTTACGTTTATTTGGGGGAACTTAACAAAATGAAGGGGCGGTGACTTTGGGCAGGGGGGGCTCCCTGAATGCATGGGCATCTCAATCTTTACCTTTAAAACATAAGCTCATTCTGAGGCCATCCAGGGTCCAAGGGCTTAGCAACTGGCTCTAAGGTGGGAAACCAGAAGGGAGGACCATGCGGTCCTTCTCTGATTTTTGTCTTTAAATAAACAGCCATCACTGAGTCCTTCCGGTGAGCCAGGCACAGGGCTCATCTACTCCCCAGAAGCCCCATGGAGAGAAGTCAAGCTCACCCCAGTTTGCAGATAAAATCAAGAGGGCAGGGGCCCAGCGTTGGAGCTGGTCTGGCCTCCAGGCAGCCTGTCCCCGGCTCCCACTCACTGTGCGGGCTGCATGGTGTCTGATTTATAGACCCCGTAGACCCTGGGTGACTTGTCCAGGGTCCCATAGCTCGAGGGGACAGAAGTGCTCCATGGTGTCTGTTTTATAGACCCTGCAGATGCTGGGCGGCCTGTCCAGGGCCCCACAGCTCGAGGGCACTGAGGGGAGGCAGGTCCAGATTTCCCGGCGCCCAGGCCAATAGCCTTGCCAGCTCTGCGGGCACCATGCGACTTCAGGACCTGCACACGAGGCTTCAGCGTGATGATTCAGACATTTCACGATGATTTAGACATTTCAAAAAGTGGTCTCTTTGAACCTGGATATCTTCAAGTGATATTATTTGAAAAAAAATTAAATGTTTACTAGATTTGTATTGCAGAACATGTTCATGGTATGGGGGAGATGTGTGATACATTGGTTGAATTCAGGATTTAAATTCTTATGCTTGAATAATAATCATAAAAAAAAAACAAGGTCCTACTGTATAGCTCAGGGAACTATAATCAATATCCTGTTATAAACCGTAATAAATATGAAAAAGAATGTCTATGTATATATGTATAACTGAATCACTTTGCTGTGCAGCAGAAATTAACACAACACTGTAAATCAACTATATTTGAATAAGAAAAATTAAAAAAAAAACCTTTTGGCATGGTGTGGTTTGAGCCCAGATGCACAGGGGAGGCAGGGTCCCTGCTAGCCACGCCTACTGCTCTGAGAAGGATCCAGCTGACCCCCAGTGACAACGGTCCCTCCCAGGCTTCCTTATAGCGGACCAGCAGCACATGTGTGCTCAGCTGCCTGGCTCCGCAAGTGGCCTGCTTTCCAGGTAACAGAACACTTCAGAGTCACCTGCTTCTGCTTCGGGAATCCCTGGTGGGAATGATCAAAACTGCTCTTTCCTCAGGGTACACGGCGCAGGGACAAAGGTCCTGAGAAACTCAGACCCTCTCTCTGGCCCCTGAGCCGCTACAGCTGGGACCAGGTGCTGCCTACGCCATCACCAAGGGGTAGTTCATATTTTTTTTTTTTCCTGAAGGATGCATTTTGTGTGCCCACCAAACCTCAGAAATAAAATTTTCTCAGCTGCAGGGGTCTGGTTCTGGAACATTTCCCCTGTAGCACCTCTTTAATTTCTGCAGACACAAGTTAACACAGGTAACAGCAGAAAACAGAAAACACCCAGTGAAACAAGGCACAAAGCTGGTCCCAGCATGATTCTCAGTAGCTGGAGTGACCCGTGACTTAGGTCAGGGTGGCCAAGCTTGCTCTGTAGGGTGAGACAGGGTCTGTTTCTTGGCTCTGCAGGCAGCGGGTCTCTGCGTTTGCTACTTGACTGCAGTGGGGTGTGAGAATAGCACAGACAGCACTTGAACGAGCGGACAGGGCTGTGTTCCAGTAAAACTTCATTTACAAAAGCAGGTGGCCCTCGGGCTGGGGTGCCAATCCCCGTTTGAAAAGACGTTCCTATGAGAATATGACAAAGCATCATTCTGCGGTATGCTCGTTCCAGCCAAGCTTCCATTCCAGAGATGCTCAAACACCAGAAAGGCAGTCACCATGGCAACCCCGCTCCTCCCTGTATCAGCGCCCTGAGGGCTTCAGGACCACCTGGCAGGAGGAGCCCGGGAACCTCCCTAAGTGCACAGCTGGTGGTTAGCTGCATCCTCTTCCGGGGCAGAAGGTGGTTTCACTCCCATTGCAGAGAATCCCTTCATCCCAAGCTCTCCAGCCCCGACTCTCCCTGATCTCAACACTCCCTTTATTTCCATTCAGTTCTCCAGCTTCTCGGTGTAGATTTCACCTCCCATCTTACTCCTAAAACCATCACCTGCCTAGACTTGTATTCTACAGCAACTTTCTCTTTTTCAGAGGAACTCCCCCGAGAGCCCACAGCATCCTTCCCTCCCTCTCCTGGACTCCCATCGCCACCACCCGTGACTCCTGGTCACCCACCCCGACTGCTTCACTCCTGGCGGCCTCAGGACCCGTTCTGATTGCTGGCTTAGGCCCCTTCAGGAGAGGACGCCCTGCCCACAGCCCAGTTCGTCCTACAGCTCCAGCCAACTCTCCTTCCTTCCCTCCTTCCCTCCCAGGCAGGAGGACAGAACTCTTTGCTGCTCCCTCAGGGTGTAATCCCCAGAGTCAAGAATAATTTCTTGCACTGAAAGTGTGTAGTTGAATGAAAACTCTTCCAGTTCTTACTGAGCTAGGTTCCTCAGGGTTCTGTCTGCCACCCTCCACACACGTGTGCACACACACACACACACACACACGTGTACACACACACATGTGTACACACACACACGTGTACACACACACACGTGTACACACACACACACACACACACACACACACACAAGATGGCCATCACCCAAATCTTCACAGTCCTACAGTATGAGCTAAACCCTTCCCTCCACTCAGCGTTGTCACAAGTCCTGGAACAAACACACAGCAATGTTTTCCGCCTGGATTTTCGACCACACTCAAAAATCTCTTCCCCAGACCCACAAAGTGCGTCAAAAGCAGCATTAATGCCTTAAAAAGAGAAGAACACACTCTGTCACTTCTCACCCTCACGCGTGCTGCGTGTTCAGTCGCTCAGACGTGTCCAGCTTTTTCTTGACCCCCTGGACTGTAGCCCGCCAGGCTCCTCTGTCCATGGGATTTCCCAAGCAAGAATACTGCAGCAGGTTGCCATTTCCTTCTCCAGAGGATCTTCTTGAACTCGCATCTCCTGCACTGGCAGGTGGGTTCTTTACCCCTGAGCCACCTGTGGAAGCCCTCTCACCCTCATAAAACAAAACTGAACCCCGGACATGGGAACCCAAGGCTCAGAGAGGCTAGGAGGGTGCACACCCACCAGCAGGGGCCATTCAGTCCGGTCACTGAAGAGACAGAGAGGGGCATCAGTGGGCTTTTAAATCATCCCCTATCACTCTCAGGCCTTGCTCACCTCAAAGTGACCCCTCTGCCACAGCCAATGCTGGCTCCTTCTCTGGAGGGCGCCTGCAGCTGGCAGAATGGTGTCATGAAACAAGCCTGCAGAGTTACGGGGCCGGGACCTGCCTTGGAGCAGCATTGGTAATGGTGAGACCAGGCGCCACTGCCTTCCTGGAGACGGAGGACCAGAGAACCCGCCCAGCTGGGGGCCGCAGCTCTGCACAGACACAGAGCTGCCTGCTCGCATGCTCCAGGGGGAAAGCTGACCACAGACAGTGCAGGGCAAACCCAGGGGATGGAGGAATACCCGCAGTGTCTACACTGCAGACCGCTAACACAGGCTGCCTCTGGAAGATGGGCCCAGAGCGGGGGTGGGGGCTTCTGCTGCTGTTCCTCAGCACTGGCAATTAGCAATGCAAAAAGAGCATCTGCCATCTTTACAAACAGAAAAGCCAATGAGGAATATCTTCATTTTGGAAAAAAACAACACCTGGGGTGAGCCACAGCAGCGGGCCAGACCCAGGACCCCAGGGGGCTCTGAAGGTCAGCCCGGATTGCACATGGCCTGGGAACCGCCCCTCTCAGCCACAGCACAGATCTGGGGCCATCCGACCCCCACCCAGCATGGTAGGACGGAAGAGAAAGCCCAGGCTGCTGCTGCACCGGCCGCCCGCTCTCTTGCTAAGGTGGGCCAGGTCTGAGGGCTAACTGAGGGGTGGACATTGACGTCACCTGTGTGGCTTGGAGACTGGCAGGTGACAAGGTACAACACACCTGGGTGGGTCCCCAAGGAGAAGGACACACCTGGGTCCCCTTCACGTCCCCTAACACTTACCCCATCCCCTGGCCCAATGCCCTTAAAGCACGAGCATTATCCAGCCAGGGTTACCCCCACGATCAGTACATGGTCATCTCGATTCTGCCCAGCCTCTGGCCTCCCCTGGCCTCTGGTTCTACCCAACCCCCTGCTCCCCTGCACCCTTGGTCCTTGCCCATGTTGTGCCTTCATCCCAACGGCCCCTCTCTGCTGGGCAGGCCACGGCCCATCCCCCCATGTCAGCCCCTCCCTGACATCGCCTTTCCCTGGTCCACTCATGTCAAGGAGATCTTTTCTTCGGGGCTCATCACTGGTCTGTCTTGCACTCCTGTGGGTGTTTACTCTGCATCCCCCCCAAGGAAAGGCACAACACCCTACCCCCCAAATAAGGGCACAGCAAACAGATACCCGAGACATGTTTCATGAACGTGGAGTACAAACACCTGCCCTGGCTGGGGCGGCTCTTCCGAGCTCTGTTAGAAGCTGCAGCCATGTACCCATCAGCAGTTCCCCCTGGCCTGTTTCTGCCAACAGAACTCGACTTCAAAAGCTCCTCAAATATGTGGTGCCTATTCCAACATCTTCCCAACCTACAAGTCCCACCAGCCAAGAGATCCTCAGCGGGGTTCACTCAATGCTCTCTCATGCCTGGGGGTGCTCCGCGAGCTCCGTCCATCCTGGCTACTCTCCTTGGTGTCAGCGTCTCACTTCCCCCCACTTTCATGATAGTCGGGGTGGCGGTAGCGTCACCCGTGTTGGACAGCCATCTTTTGTCATAGACAGGCGGGGCCTCTACTGGAGAGCTGGGCAGACCGGGGACAGAGGGGTGCTGTCCATGGTGGTCACATGGTGGGGGTGAGACAGGGCTTTAGAGAAACAGCGGAAAGTCAGTTACATAAGATGCTGCTGGACCAGCTCTGATATTGAACAGATGCACTAAAACAGTGAAAGAGGGAACAGAATGGCACCTGGCTTCAGGCGACTGCATCCAGGTCAGATTCTCAGCCTGCATCACTCATTCATTCGCTCACGTATTCACTCATTCATCAAATATCTGAGTGTTTCCTGTGTGCCAGCATCCTTTCCCTCGTGGAGTTCGTATCCAGTTAGTCTAATGATAAGGACCATGAATACGAGTAAACAAGAGCGTTTCGGACTTGAGAAAGCGCCATGAAGACAAAGCTACAATAACACAGGGAGCTGGCGCAGCGACCCGGAGGCACCAGCTTGCTTCATCGAGGGCGGCAGGAAAGGTCTGACAAGGCCATCTGAGCCAGGATCTGAAGAACATAAAAAGCAACCTACGTGAAACTGGCGGGGAGAGAATTCCAGGCAGAGAGAACAGCACGTGCAGAGGCCCGGGGCAGGGGCAGCCAGGTGTGTCCCAGACACAGAGAAACGGCCACCAGTGTAGCTGGTGTGCAGGGGCAGGTACGGCCCCCAGCGGTGGGCCAGGCGGGGCCGGGTCTTATAGGGCTTGTGGGCCAGAGGAAGGGTCTGGATCTTGTTCTAAGGGCAGTGAAAGGCTGGGCAACTCAGTCCTTGGTTCCTTTATCCTTCTCATCTGCCTGCAAATTTACTGTCCGAAAACCTTCACCGCTTTTAATTCATTCAATCACTGCTTCCAAACCAAGGAGTCATAACTGAACAGAAAGCTACCTTCAAAACGAGAGGGGTGGGGAGGAGGTGGTCCGCCTGTGACAGGGCTGGAGAGAGGGGGGCGGGTTAAATCAGCCACTGAGGCTGCAGGAAGCCTGACTCCTCAGTGATTTGTTAAGTCCCTGGAAATAAAACACCGGGTTTGCAGCGACTCCCCAGACATGCTGGGATAAATCAGCCTGTGGTTTCTATATGTTTGGCCAGCCATTCAAACCTGCCAGCTCACAAGATGAGGAGATAGGAGAGGAGCCGGGGAGGGGCGGGAGAGGGGAAACACAGCAAAACCAGTTTCACAGTTGCACCACAAATCTAACCTTGTCCCGGGGCCACGTTCCTGCCAAGGTCAGGTTTCATTTCTTCCTTTCCTAGGAGTCCTGGTGGGTGCGGGGCTGGCAGGGGATGGGGGGAGGTCCTAGCTGCACACGGACCACCCCCCCCCAACACTAACCCAAGGAAGCTTCCTGAAAAACCCGCTCTCAGAGAAAGTTCCCCAAGTTGAACAAAAAGATGAAAAGAAATGAGTTGGAAATGGAAGTTGAGCGCCACCTCTTCAGTCCGCCCGGGTTCATTCATCCTGTCCCATTCAAGGTGAGCGATTTCCAGCTGTGACGAAGGAATGATTAAATACCCTTCATGGGCCATGAATGCATATCATTCCACCATCACAGAGAATCCCTGCTGGAGGCTCACTCCTGCCCCCCTGCATGAGGTCCATCCACGAGGGCACCGTGCAACTCAGGCTGGACGCAAACTGTGAGAATTGATCTCACGGGTGGGTTGGTGGGACGAGCTCCGAAGGGGGGCCCTGGCTCCTCGCCGTGCGGGAGCCCCATCCACCGCCTAGGCAGGTGCCTCTGGTGCCCATCCCCCCCCACCTCATCCCCACCCCTGTTGCCACGACAATGGGCTTCCTCCCCACCGAAGCTGCCATCAGTGATGGATGCCTTCAGGGACCTCCTGGTTGCCACCTCCAGGTCCGGTCTCCCTCCTGTGGGCAAAGTCAGGCTCTTACCCTGCGCAGTGTCTGGCCCTTTGTATTATTGTGGGGCCACCATCAAGGGGTCTTTCTTGATGCCTTGCTTCCTGTTAGGCTGTTGTTCATGCTCCCTGCAGCAGGGGCCATGCCCCCGTGGACCGTATCCCTTCTGCCCTCCCCTAGCCCCAGGGGGCAGCATGGGATGTGACTCCAACACCTCCATCCATGCACACACCCTCACACCCACACAGGCATGCTGGACCCATCCATTCCAACAGGCACTCACTCAGAATGGCAGGAGGGAAGTTGAGGAGGCAGAAATGCAGGGGTGCTGGGAGTCATACCTAACAGGGCTTAGGAGGTGAAAAGGGCTGTGCAGAACGGGCGGAACAAGGAAAAAAAAGGCTATGACCAAGTCACGGGTTTCCCATGGAAACAAAAACTAGTGACGTGTTTGTATCGGGGCTCAGGGAAGGGAACTGAGTCGGCTTCTATTGCAGAAAGAATCAACAGAATGTCTGCTGGCATGAATTCAACCAGGGATGCCTAGAAGACATTAAGCTTCTCCAGGTAACTGCACCAGCAGGGAGAGTGATCAGTACAGAGCCCAGGCCTGTTGGAAGCTGTAAATGGGTCGGGAAGGTGCTTTCCGGTTGGTTTATGAGCTCTAACAGCAGGGGGCGCTCTAACTGCCGCCTCTTAGGATTCCAGTTCCCAGTAGTGCTGGCAAAACAGAGGCTGTCCTCACTCGAGTTTCCTAAAGGATATCAACCCTGAATATTCACTGGAAAGACTGATGCTGAAGCCCCAGTAATACTTGGGCCATCTGATGTGAAGAGTCGACTCACTGGAAAAGATCCTGATGCTAGGAAAGATTAAGAGCGGGAGAAGGGGATGACAGAGGATGAGACGGTTGGATGGCATCACTGACTCAATGGACATGAGTTTGAGCAAGCTCCGGGAGATAGTGAAGGACAAGGAAGCCTGGCGTGCTGCAGTCCATGGGGGTGGCAAAGAGTTGGACGTGACTGAGCAACTGAACAACAATAGCAACAGTGTCACCCCAAATCAAACGCAAGAGGGTAGAACCTTCAAATAAGGCCTGGAGAGAAAGATTCACATGTGATTAAGTCAGACTTTGGGGCAGTGGTTCATCAAACTTTCATGTCACAGATTCCGCTGGAGATCTGACCAAAGGATGGATCTCTTCCCAGGAGATCTAAACAGGAGTGGGTGGACACAGGGCCCCCTTGTGCCCCAACCCCCCCAACCGGCAGGGGGAGATGCATTCTGGACCTCCGAGGAGCCCACAAATTCAACGGGAGGAGACCTGAACAACCCTCGTGCCCTGGTGGCGCTGAACTGTTTGGGCTCCCCCACCCCTGAGGCCCACATAAATGCCTGTCCCCAGATGCACGTGAGTGTCCGGGGCCCAGACCCTGGGCCCACCGACTGAGGAAACCATGCCCGGGCCCACGCATGCCAGGGCTCTAAGGCCAGACTGGGCCCCAGCCTCCGCAAAGCTGCACCCCGCTGGCCACTCACCATCATGAGCTCCTTCTGGAAGGACTTCCGGTCTTTGTTGTCCGTGTTGTTGCAGTCTTCCTTCAGCTTTTCCAGGACGGATGCCACCCGCTCGGGCTCGCTGTCCAGCTCGGCCCGGCAGAAGAAGGTGAGCGGCAGGTCCCCGTAGCCCAGGGCGTCGGCGAAGGAGCGCCAGCTGCTGACGTTCTCCATGAGCAGCGTGCGGACGGAGGCGTAGATGTAGGTGAGGAACTTGCAGGGCCGCAGGATCTGCTCGAGCAGCACCGACGTGCTCAGCTCGGGCCCCGTGAGCAGGCTGGGCCGCGCCTTGCCCACCACCAGCACGTTCTTGGCGTGCACCAGGCCTACCCTGCCCTGGTGGTAGCCGATGTACCACTCCTTGGTCCACAGCTGCCCCTTGAGCCGGATCTTCTCCTCGCTGAGCAGGGCAATGGCGTCACCCTTCTTGTACTCCAGCAGGTAGTGGTTCTTGCTCTGTCGCACCACCGTCTTGAGTAACTTGCCGAACTTGAGGCTGGACACGGGGCGGTCCTGAAACGTCGGGTACTTGGTGGTGGCGGCCAGTGGGGACAGGATGATCTTCCCCACCTCGTTCTTCTTGAGGAAGCGTCTCTGCCCGGATGGCTTGATGGCGCTTTTGGGGGGTGGCTGGGGGGTCTGGACGCAAAACTGGGTGAGGATGGCCTCCTGGTCGTCTTTCACCTGAACCCGCAGGGTGAAGTCGGAGAGCTCACTGGGGTTCTGGCATGTGATAGGGAAGATGAGGCGGCTGACCTTGCCCAGCTTCACCTGGAACCCTCTCACGGACTTAGCCTGCTCGCTGGCTTTGACCTCATAGTTGGTCATGTTGGAAAACACGCAGACTTGGAGATCCTGGGGCCTGGACAAGATGAACTGGTGCTTGCCCCAGAGCTGCAGGGCCACTGGGGCTGGGCTAGGGGCCTGGCGGGTGACCTCGCTGACCAGGAGGGTCTTTGGGGCGCAGTCATGCCCAAAAATGGTCACCACTGTCTTGAAGGATGGGTGGATGTGTTTGGGGCCGTAGAGACCCACGGTGACTTTTTTATTGATGAAGTCCCAGACTGTGGAAGGGTAGAGGATGTTTGGGCCATGTGCGACGATAGCCAGGTACATACAGGGCTCCAGGTTGTCCAGCTGGACCTGGACTGTGTCCCCGTAGCTGTAGGTGAGAGGGATGGGGACGTAGGGTCCCTCCTTGGAGTCGCTCCTCAGGCACTGGAGGCCTACCGTGCTTTTGCTGAAAATGTCACTCTTCACCTCGGCTGACACCTTCATCTCCAGGATGAGGTGGGTCTTCACCTCCAGGGTGCTCAGCTTCACCTCCAGCACCGGGCTGATGGAGCTGCACCGGTCGCTGTTGAGCTCCAGCGGGGGATCCAGCAGAGCCTTCATGGAGATCTGCTGTGTCTCCCCGGGGGCCACATGGCCCTCGGGCACGTGGATGCTGATGTTGGTGTCAGGCAGCTGCACGGCGCCCCCTGAGCTGTCCAGCTTGCACACGATGTTCGTCTCCACTGCCTGGGTCTGGCCCCACCCAGGGCTCTGGCCCAGCAGGTCCAGGTCGTGGCAAGACCGGGCCAGCTTCCGGTGGCTCAGCCAGGCGGCCCGGAAGTCCTCGCGGCTCTGGAACTGCTCGGGGGCCGGCGATTTCAAGCCCGTGAAAAACCCCGAGCACGTGGGTGCGTCGGACTTGGCTTGGAGGACGGAGAGCTCTGAGAGGCTGTAGGAACGCTTGCTTCGAAAGAAAGGGTTGTCCCGCTTGACGGGCGGCTCCGCGGGGAGGCGGCCGGCGGCTGGCAGCTCATCAAAGATGTTGCCGGTGCTGTTGGTGGTGGCCGAGCTGGACTCGGTGAAGGAGGATGTCCCCGTGTCGAAGAGGAGCAAGTCCACGGCGCTTTTGGGCGTCAGCTCGTCCACGCTGGGCATCGCCGGGATGTTCCCGTTGAGAAACGGGTTCGTCTGGACCCCGTTCCAGAAAGGATTATTACTGTAGGGTTTGCTGGATTCCTTCTTGGCATCCGTCCATCCGCCGAGCAAATCGAGCTCCTTGGCGACTTCATCCGGGCTGTCTGGAAGATTGTCGATCATCCCGCTGTCGCTGAGGGTGGAGTTCCGGTAGTTTAAGGGCTGCACGTAAGAGGAGGGGATGTAGCCCATCTCCGTGGTATTGTGCGCGTACCACCATTCCCCGCCTGACGTGTCCAGGACATACAGGTGGTCGCCCTTGGAGAACTTGAGGGTGGTGAAGTTGGTTGGGCAGTAATCCTTGATTGCGATCACCTCCTTCGCGTTTCCAAAGGGTGTGGGATTGTCGACGAGCAAGGCACTGGGAGAAGGCACTGTGCAAAACAAAGAGGAGGTGAGCGTGGGCTCCCGGGAAGAGGCAGAATGTTGTCCCAAGCCAGGGAGAAAAGAGGTCTGGGAAACCATCACCCCTGACATGGAGACAACCAGTCAGGAGAGTAACTGACAGCAACCAACCAGTGAAATCTGGGGTCTGATTCACCTGGCTTGACAGCCTAAACTCCATTCTCCCCAAATTCTATCACACCCCAATCACAGTCTAAGTTGGGTAGAAAGCCTCTCCACCATTCACAGAAACACAAATCAGCATAATAGAATTATCAGATGTCCCGGGTTTTACCATAAAGAAGGCTGCGCGCCAAAGTATTGATACTTTCGAACTGTGGTGTTGGAGAAGACTCTTGAGAGTCCCTTGGACTGTAAGGACATCAAACAGTCAGTCCTAAAGGAAGTCAAACCTGACTATTCATTGGAAGGACTGATGCTGAAGTTATAATAATACTTTGGCCCCCTGATGGAAAAAGATGACTCCCTGGAAAAGACCCTGATGCTGGGAAAGACTGAAGGCAGGAGGAGAAGAGGGTGGCAGAAGATGAGATGGTTGGATGGCATCACAGACTCAATGGACATGGGTTTGAGCAAACTCTGGGGATAGTGAAGGACAGAGAAGCCTGCAGTGCTGTAGTCCACGGGGTCACAAAGAGTCAGACATGACTTATTGACTGAACAACTACAACTTGGGTTTTAAACATCTCCTTTTAACTGGACTTTTCTTGATGTAACTAACTTGTTGGGACTGCTGCTAGGTCAAAGAGAAGTTGAAAGTGATTTAGAAAAACGTGGTAAATGACCCAATGCATGTAACCAGAGACCAGAAAAGCCCTCCAGCAAGAATCTCTCTGTGTCTAAGAACTGATGCCACTCTCTCCCTTCAGAATGAAATACATAAACCAAGGGGAACGTACCCTTGATAAGCAGACCAGTTTCCTGGTTCCCAAGTTGAACCCATTTTTCATCAAACTGTTTATATGAAATGAGATTTTTGAGTCGGGTCTCTTTCAAACTCTTTTAAACAATCATTCAGAAGAACACCATACTCCCTCATCCCCCGAAAATTAAAGGTTGAGGTTCAGTTGTAATTCACGTTCTTTTGAACAACTCTTTAAGCAATCTGAAAAAATGCCAACACTTTAAACAACTGACTCAAGCTAGTTTATGGCTCTTGGTATCCAACTATGTGTTACCAATGTAGACAGCAATTGGAACAGCAGAAAAACAAAGTCATCTAAACAAGTAGGATGTGTTTTGAAAAATAACGGATAATTAAAAACCTCCCATAGGTGACAAAGTACATATATGTAGAGGATTAGGGTTAAGAGGATGAAGACATTTCTCTCTGATGGAAATAAGCCCATATATTGGCCCCCTTCCTCACCCCAAGTGTGCCTTGTTTTACAGAGTTTGCTGCCTTCCTGTTTCAGAAAAATGAAAGCAAATTTTCCTAGTTGTCTATGTGAACAAGCAAAGAAAGGACATTTTTAGTGGAATTATACTTTCATCTTGTCTAATATATGACTAAGTCAACAGATACACTAGTCTATCAAATCGGCCCTCCTGCCAAAAAAATTCACCTGCCCATTTCCCGTTCCTAAAGGAAATAATAATAAATTAAACTGTATAAAGGAAATGATAATAAATTAAATTGTATTTTTTCAGCAAAGTCTCAGGAAATAAGGTAGGAAGTTTCTATTTATTTACACTAACTAAATTACAGAGATATGCTTGGCAGGGTGTGTACCTGGGGAGGCTGTCACCTACCCCAAGTCTGGGGTGCCAGGGAAAATCTGGCTCTGGGATCATCAAACCTGGGCTTTTAATCTGCACCCTTAGGGCTTCCCTGGTGGCTCAGCTGATAAAAGAATCCACCTGCAACGCGGGAGACCTGGGTTCTCTCCCTGGGTTGGGAAGATCCCCTGGAGAAGGGAACGGCTACCCAATCTAGTATTCTGGCCTGGAGAATCCCATGGACTGTGTAGTCCAGGAGGTCACAAAGAGTCAGACACAACTGAGCGACTTTCACTTTCACTTTAGCAGCTGTGGGATCTCTGGAGCCTGGGATTGTTCATGATGGATAAACCATCTATCCTTAATGGCCTCTGGTGAGGAATAAATGAGATGATGCTGATGAAGTGATGAACATAATGATACTTAGTCCAAGCAAAGGACTCACAAAACCAACGAACTTATGGTTGCTTTGGGGAAGGGATAGTTAGGGACTTTGGGATGGACATGTACACACTGCTATATTTAAAATGGATAACCAACAAGGACGTACTGTACAGCACAGGGAACTCTGCTCCATGTTAGGGGGTTCAGGGGAGAATGGATACACGTATATGTATGGCTGAGTCTCTTCACTGTTCACCTGAAACTATCACATTGTTAATCAGCTATACCTAATACAAAATAAAACGTTTAAAAAATAAATAAAGCAATAAACACCTCGAGCCCCCTCCTAATTTAATTTTTCTCCATAGCATTTATCATCAACTGATATAAAATGTCCTTACATCTTTATTTTGGTTTGGTGGGGAGGGTTCCATTGCCCCACTAGGCTGTACGCTCTGTTAGGGTACGTCTGGCTCACAGTAGTTGCTTACAGTAGAGAAGCAACATCCATGCTATTGAAACAAGGTGTTGGCCGAAGTCAAAGTCAGCATTCCCCTGGCTTTGCCCTTCTTCTGTAAAATCATGCCAGAGAGAAATCACTTAACACAGAAAGGAGGGAGCAAATAAAAACAACCAGGCCAAAGACAACAGCTTCGAGGGGGTGTGGAAAGAAGGGAACTGGGTCAGCTGAGGTCCAAGGAGAGCGTAAGATCTTCCCTTCTACTTTGTTTTCCAGTCACAGGCTCCAGGCATACAAACAATTGTTTGTTTCCTTGACACGTCTCATGAATGTCACGTACAAATTAAAACCAAATGAAAATTAAAGAAAGCTGGCTGGCTATTAAAATCTTGTTAGACTTCCTCAAAAGTTATACCCCTATTACGTTTCTCCAGAATAATTCCCTTACAGTAATATTTTTTAAATTAAAAACCAAAGCTATTAAGCAGGATGTAGCCTGAGAAAATGTATCAGTGCAAATGATCACTTTAGTCTTACCAAGACTGAAAAATAAAAATGGTTTTAGTTAATATTCAAAGCTCTCTTCTTAGGAGAGGAGTGGTAACAGATTTCACTTAAGGATGAGGCTCATCCGATGGGAGACAGCGCCCCTTCCAGTTGGGACCCTGTGGAAGGGGGCCGTGGGGTGAGCTCTCTTCTAAGACCTGGCTCTTTATCAGTCGAGTGCCACAGACAGCCGGGGACAAGAGGCTGGAACTGCCATTAAGTTAGATGCAGGAAAACCCCTATCGAATTCCATCTTAATGAATTCTGGAGAGTGCTGCCCAGATTCACAGGTACCTTGATTTTTAATACAAAATAATATCCCCGGGTGTCAGGAGGTTCAACTTACTGAATAATACATTTCCTACCCTTCTGCCTTGGTTCTTATACAGGAAAAAACATTTATCACGTGTGGAAGACACTGAGGCAGATAGTTTGCCTGAAATAAGATCCCACCTTGAAGCCGGCTTTATCATCAGGATGTGCAGGGAGCTGCTGGGCTGAAATGCTGCCTGGGCCATAGGTTGCCCCCTCGGGAGTGTGGTCCAGGGGTCTCTCCCCCCTGGACCCCTAAGTTATCCCCCTAAGCTAACCGGCCCTGCCTCACAACCCTGGCTGTCTCGCCTGCCTTCCTTCCCAGTTGCAGCATTCTTTTAGGATCAGCCTCATCATCTTTCAGCGTTCCGCTCTCTGCCCCTCATGTCAACATCCCCAGCCCAAACCCCGCAACTTAAGTTCCCAGTTTCCTGCTTCAACTGTGAGTAGCTGGGTTATAAGGAGAACAAAGCCCAGCACCCGGCTACGAAAAATAAATGGCTGTTATTTACAGCAACACCCCATAGATCCTCTGCTCTTATTAATAAAGCCTCCTGATTCCTTGGGGCTTCCCAGGTGGCGGTAGTGGTAAAGAACCCACCTACCAGTTCAGGAGATGTAAGAGATGTGGTTTCAGTCCCTGGGTCGGGAAGATTCCCTGGAGAAGGGCAAGGCAACCCACTCCAGTATTCTTGCCTGGAGAATCCCATGGACAGAGGAGCCTAGCAGGCTACCATCCATAGGGTAGCAAAGAGTCAGACATACTTGAAATGACTTAGCACACACGCATGCTGCTGCTGCTGCTAAGTCGCTTCAGTCGTGTCCGACTCTGTGCGACCCCATGGACGGCAGCCCACCAGGCTCCCCCGTCCCTGGGATTCTCCAGGCAAGGACACTGGAGTGGGTTGCCATTTCCTTCTCCAGTGCATGAAAGGGAAAAGTGAAAGTGAAGTGGCTCAGTTGTGTCGGACCCTTCGTGACCCCATGGACTGCAGCCTACCAGGCTCCTCCGTCCACACACGCATGATTCCTTGGCTAGTCTTTTCTTTAGAAGAACATTTAAAGCGATGCTCAGCGCCACAAGAATAAAGGGCAGACAGGAAGAGGAAGAGGTTGAGGATTAATGTAAGAGAAAAGGCAGAAACGTGCACATACAATGTTTACTACTTCAGGGTAAAGCATCATGATTTTATCTGGGAGAAAGCAGTTTAGCTCAAGAAATATTTATTTAGCACCGACTTTGTGCCAGGGACTAACGATACAAAGGTAAAGAGAAAGCTTTTTCTGTTGAGCTGTCTGGAGGCAGCACAGTGGATCATTTCAACAGCATTCACTGGTAAAGTCAACTGATGATGGTGGTGATGATGATGGTGGTGACGATGATGACGAAAATAAGATGCCAGGAACCTCACAGGAGACACACCATGATGGCTAGTGAGGGCAGGATGGACTCTAAGAGAAAAATGACCCACCAGCCTCCACTTTAGTGTCTAAGAATGGACTTAACCACCAGGCCAGTTTCATGGAGCTGTTAGGGAAACCCAGACTCAGTGTTTAAACCCCGGGTCCACCTCTAAACCAGGGGTGGGCAAACTCTAGCCCCTGGGTTTGTCAGCTGTTTTTGTGATCCAGGTGGCTGTTTTTGTCAAGTTTTGTTGGAACACAGCTATGCCTACTTGTTTACTCTCTTCTATGATTGCTTTCTTGGTGCAATCGCGGAGCTTAACAGCTGTGACAGAGGCCATATGGCCTGCAGGGATTCAAGTATTTACCCTGTGACCTCCTGCAGAGAAAGCATGCTGACCCCTGTCCCAGACCCTTCTATTCTCCGGCGGCTCTCAGGACCTCAATGACTCACCACACTCTCCTTCCCCCTTGTTCTCTGTAACACCACGCTCCTGTCTTAATGTCACCAAAACTCATGAAAAGAGAAACAATATTCTTCGTTAAGTTGTTTCATTACTAAAGGGAAAATTCAAAACAACCTCCCCACACATCAAAACCAAATGAAACACAACGTTGTCGTTCCAGGGCTGAATTCATAACACGACGAAGTTTAGGTAGCTCAGATTCAATGATCTGAACACGAAACCTGGCAGCCTGTAAGTGGGAGAGTCTTTGGGTCTTGAAAGCTCGTACGCTGCATTTTCTCCCTGACCCAGTGCCGTTCCCGGGAGCTCACCTTTGACATCATTAAAGCTCGATTCTGAAAACCCTTCGCTCAGGTCAATCAGGGTCCCCTCGGACTTGCACCGCGGGAGGCCGCTGGAGTTGGCCGCCCGGATGCGCTGAGCTGCCATCCTGCAACGCTTTTCCCCGGGCGGACGGGCTAAGGTTTCATATTTCTCCCTCCAGTTATTCCAGCGATTGTGGAAGCTGCTGTCTCAGGCAACCATGCTGCACGACGGCGTCGGCTGGCAATGTGCTTTTTCCTGTAAGGAGTGGAAGGAAAAGAGAATTTCTCTGGGGCAAGTGAAAAGACTTGGGTTAAAGAGCAAATTGACGGCAAGAGGGAATCCTCGTTCTTCCAGAGGCCGTGTCATTTTTCCTGGTCGGAGAGAACACAGTAGGCTCACGCTCCAGTTTCTATGCCCCCCTTATGCCTGTCTCATGGATCTCTGGGTGCACACAGTCCCAGCAGTGTTCCCTGGCCTGCTGTGTGCACCCCCTCTTGCTGGGGGGCCACAATGAGGTTTGCAAAATCCACCCGAGCACCTGGCCGGCCCATTCATTACAGCCAAAGAGGAGGACAAAACAGCATCTGTCCACGCTGCTAGTTCCGGGGCTCGGGGAAGGGGGACTAAAGCTCAGTGTGCCCAGAAAGTGGCTGGTCCCCTTGTAGGAGCAGGCTCTGCCGTGACTCCAGCCCAGGGCAGGCTGTGCTTCGCATCACTGCAGTGGGTGTGAAGGGCCCACTCCCTGCCCACACACTACCCTAGATCCTCCTTGGACCCCCGAATAAACAAAACCCAACACATATGGGGCCACCTGTGCATGCAAGGTGTTCTCGCGTGACTTCTGCAGACGGAATGCGGTACAGTCACTGAGTCACCGTGCTGTTAGCACGCTGGGAGAGAAAGGTTTTTTGGGAAGGAACACAGCGTCCCGTCTGAAGCCTCAGTTTTCCTGGGAAGGGGTACCTAGGTGTGTGTGTGTGGCGGGGGAGGGGAGGTGGTTGGCGACGAACAAGGTAACTGGCTCTGAGCAGACCCTTCACCAGGGCCAACGGACAGGAGAGGACCATCCAGGAGTCAATGTCACAGCAGGGAATGTCACATGCTCTCCCAGAGCAGACCTGGACCAATGTCGCTCCAGCTGGCCACAGGTGACCACAGCACTCAGCTCAGCGGGCAACCGAGGGCAGGTGAATTTCACCCAGTAGAGCCGGGTTCCTGAACCCTGGCCTCAGGGCCCCTGTTCCTGGATTGCTCCTTCCACAGACAGCGGGAGATGCATCGTCTTGATGCGGGTGGGCCGCCCTTACGCATGAGAGGGGCCTGGAGCCCCAGCACCGCCCTGCGCAGTGATGCTGCCGTTGGCAGGACGGAGCCCGGCCCCAGGCTGTGTGTGCAGCAGGCAGGCCCAGACTGCGTGCGTGCTGGCTGCTGGGGATGAGACCGTGTTGAGCACCTAACACGCTTTCATCTTGGTAACGTGGGACAGTGAGAGCACCGTCCTGATTTGTCTGAAGGAGAGAGATAACACGGGGAAGGTGCTGAGAACAAGGGGCCGGACCTCGTGACTCCTGGACCCCCTGCCTCGGCCACCACAGTCGGCATCAGCAGCCCCAGTCCTGGCTCTGAGTGACCCGCGGGCAGTGGCTTGAGGGCAGAGTCTGGGCCATCTCAAAGGATGCCACATTCCTGCACCTGAGCACCCTGGGGAGAAGACTGGCTGTGGGCTGAATGCAACCCCCTCCTGGGTCAGAGCTCTGACACCCTGCAGGGATATCTGGAGATGAGGAGGGGAGGAAGGGGTGGGGTGAGGTTAGATGAAGCAGATGGAATCAGTGTCCTTACAGAAGGAGACCCCAGAGAACTTGCTTTTCTCTCTGTTGCCTGTCAGGTGAGGTGAGGACACAGCGAGAAGGCAGCCAGGAATGGGCCTCTTAACCCAAGACCAAGGCAGGGGGAGGGGCGTGCATGGGCACAAGGGGCAGGGCAGGAGCGGCTGCTCCCTCGGGGGACACTTTCCTTAAAAACGTGCCCATCCTGAGCCCAGACTGTGGTCCCTCCCACCCGTCTCCCATCCTGGAGTCCTCCAGCCCATCCGGAGTTCCCCCATCTCTCTCTCACACGCACACACACACACACACACTTCTATCTGTGACTCACACACCAGCACTCACAGACACGTCACTTATTTGAAGGACGAGGTGAAGCACCTGGATGGTTTCCCCGATCGAGTGGGCTCCCACATGACTTCCATCCCTTCCCTGTGAGGTTATGACTGACCACGTGGTCAGACCCCCTGCCCCACGCCCTGGCTCTTGTCTGCAGAGAACTGAGCTGGGCCTCCAGGAGAGAGGACAGTGACAGGGACCTGGACTGGAAGCGGGAGGGGTTGAAGCCAGCCCCGGGATTTGTCTCCTGGCCCCCACGCCATGAGCTCGTCTCCCCCTGCCACCCACCCTCCATGTGGGGACAGAACCCACTTCCCCATCAGTCACGGCGGCCACACGACTATGCAGAGGCCGCATCGGAGCCAGACCAGACGCCTGGTGACCAGGCCAGAGGCGGCTCTGCCCTGACCAGGCAGCCTGTGGCCCCATGTGAGGGCCCGTTACTGAGATGAGAGGACATGAAAACATTTCGGATCCAAAAGTCGAAGCCTCGTTTCCTGGAGGGAATCAGCGTGGAGGGTAAAATGGGATTCGTGGGCAGGCGGATCATGGGGGAAGAGAACTCTGTGATGGTTCTGCGCCCATAACCTGCGTTTGACAGGTGGGCTTTCAAACTAAGGACAGTTCCTACCTGTGATTCCCAGCCTCTTGCGGAGGCAGCAACAGGGAAAGCAGATGGGGGGTTGGTTAAAGCCAGGAGATGCCATCAGCTGTGGGATCTGCCAGCCCTCCCACCTGGGCCAGGCTGCTCCCAGGATTCAGCAGTACCAGGGGCAGCGCTCGGGGTCGTGCCCACAGTCGGACGCACTTCCTGCCCCACGCCCCCAAGTGCAACCCAGTCAGGACCCAGGAACCCCAGCAGCGGTGTGTTCCCAGAAACAGGATCCCTGGGGCTCCCCAGGGCAGTTCACCCTGACCAAGCTTCGAGAGATCGGGCTGAAAGAGGAGCTGCTCCCGCCCCCTGCCTTCCCCTACCTCCCTTTTGGAACATCACCGAGTCCCTGCTCACATCTGGAAAAGGCATACCTATCTAGCGGAGGGTATAAATAAAAATGAGGATGGGCTCAGTCATGAGGCGTTACTGCTCCCGAGGACCCCAGGGCCTGCGGTACCGGTGAGGGTCCCCAGAGGTGGGCCAGCTGCCCAGAGCAGGGGAAGAGCCCCAGGGTTATAAAGTGTGAGGAGTCACCGCCAGGCAGAGCGGGGCCCGTGAGTCTGGGGGACACGGAGGCTGAGCACCGCAGGAGAGGGAGGGCAGGGGCCAGTCTCGCCCCTGGACGCCACGGGAGAGCCACCGAAGCTTTCTGATCCAGAAAGATGACTTTGGCTGCTGACGACACCGCTGGAAGCAGCAATGCTGTTTTGTCTTTGAAGACCACAGACAGCTTAGGAGAAGCCAGCGACAGAGCTGGGGGAGGGAAGAGACGCAGGTGGACTTGGCAACGGAGAGGGGGTATCAGACAAGCCCCACCCCGTCAGAACCCTGCACAGACCCTGGAGAAAGGGCATGGCAACCCATGTCCTCGACAGAGGAGCTGGATGAAGTCTGGATGGGCGGCTTTTACGCAGGGCTGGGACACTGGTGGCCAAAGAGTCAGCTGAGGCCCCAGCAGGACACAGATGGCTTTGCAGGAGCGGCCAAGAAAAGCAGAGATGAAGATTTAAGAGTGATCGGATTCCTGCCGCCCCTGCCGCTGCCAAGAAGGCGGTTGATGAGGAGCCAGGGCCTTGGGGTGGGCAGGGGAACAAACCACGGAACACCGCTGGGAGCTGGGGAAACTGATCCCTGTTTCTGTTGTGTTATGGATGGCAGATACAACCATTACCCTGAGCCAGTGGAGGCAGAAAGCGTGCTGGCAGTTACACTAAGAGATCTGTGGTCCTTGTAAAGCACAGACACCCTCACTGAGGCTGCTGTTCAAGGAACCTGGAAGCCACCAACTGTGTGGTCCTGACACCGTCACCACTTACCAGCCGGAGCTGAGGACTGAGGTATGATTCCCCGACGACCAGGAGCCTCGTTCACACGAGCATGAACACGCTCATTCATGCCCTTCTTTGGGACCGGGGCCCTTTTGTCTGTGGCGCTTAACGCTCCGTGGAAAGCCTGGAACGGCTACTTTTCCCAGGGCAGTCCTGACATCCACCCCAGACACCAGCCTTCACCTCAGGGTTGTTACTTCACTGCAAAGAGCGGGCTGGGCCGGGCCACGCCCTTGGGCTGGCTCCGCACCTCCTGACCTGACACCGTCAGGGTGAGGGTTCCTGTGAGGCTCTATAACTCCTCCTCCTCCAGAGATGCCTGGAGGGACCCCCCTGCCCAGCCGGGAGGGCTCCAGGAGGCGCAGCTGCAAAAATGCTCCCTGCTTCCCGCCTGGCTAACCTTTTCTTTCTAAACACTAGAGCTCACTTCATTGCCCCTGGCTGTCAGACCCCCGATTACCACCTTGGTCAAATCCATGAAAATGAAATGAAATGGAAACAGCTCAGTCATGCCTGACACTTTGCGAGGCAAAGCGTGGACTGTAGCCTACCAGGCTCCTCTGTCCGTGGGATTCTCCAGGCAAGAACACTGGAGTGGGTTGCCATGCCCTTTCTCCAAGGGATCTTCCGGATCCAGGAATTGGACCCCGCTCTCCTGCATTATACGGGGATTCTTGACCGTCTGGGCCACCAGGGAAGCCCAAGCCCTTAATTTTCTCAAAGGTCCCTCCAGCTCAAACCGCATCCCCCTGACCCTGCTGCCAGGAGTGGTTTGCTGCTTTTAAACCATCGAAGGTGGACTCCCTGCCCTGGTACTCAGAGGCCCCCCGCCAGGCAGCTCACCTGGGCTCACCTGGGCATCCGGGTTCATCACTCACCTCCACCCCGCGTGAACCGGGGACTGCTCCTCCGCCCACCCTGTGTGTCAGTGGCACCTTCTGCTCCCTGGAGCGCGCTGCCCTCCCTGGTGCCTCCTGGAAACTGCCTTCTCTCTCCCCACCCCCTAGGGCCCCTCCCTCCTCCCCACGGCCCTGAGGCTCCAGGTGACTCACGGGCGGGCTTCAGCCCTGCAACCAGCGGAGGAGCTCTGCTCCTCTCTCCCAGAGGAGCCTCCAATTCAAGGGGCCCAAGGTCAAGAGCCACGCCCTCTGAATTAGTCCTTGCTTTATTCAAATAATAACGATAACAATGTGGGGGTAAATGCCTGATGCTCTGATCTGCTTTGCAGTGAGTTCACCAAGGTTCATCAACACTGTATTTTACCATCTGTTATACTATTCCTAGGGCTTCCCTGGTGGCTCAGCTGGTAAAGAATTCATCTGCAATGTGGGAGACCTGGGTTTGATCCCTGGGTTGGGAAGATCCCCTGGAGAAGGGAAAGGCTACCGACTCCAGTATTCTGGCCTGGAGAACTCCATGGACTATACAGTCCATGGGGTTGCGAAGAGTCGGACACGACTGAGCGATTTTCACTTTTCATACTATTACTATATATTACTATACATTATGCTTTCTCTATTTTTTTTTTACCATTTCTCTATTTTATTATTTTTTATCATTATTACTTTCCTTATTTATTCCTTTTACTATTATTTATGTATCTGTTCAAAATGTCCAAAACAAAACATATTATAAAATTAGGGAAGTAATATTAGGAAACCTCCATCATTCACCTCTCCAGGAGGGATGTGTCAGGAATGAAGGTATGAATATACGTGTGTGTCTGTTTGAAAGAGAAAAACCTCTAAGGAGCCCAAACTACAAATGCCCAGGTGGTCTCACAGCACAGCTGGAAGTGGTGGGGTTCCCGCTCTGTGGACAAGTGACCCCAAACTCCAGACTTGGTCACTGGGGGGCTCCCCTCAGGACTAATGGGCATCCTGTACCTCCCAGTCCAAACCCAACTCCGGGTTTGCCCCAAACCTCCTCCCCGAAGCTGAAACCTTTAGTCATCAGGAGAAGGGCTCATTCAACCAGCCCCAAAGCCCCCTGTCCCTCCCCAGGGCCCCTTCCCTCCCCCCCGCCCTCCACGGTGGGTGTGCACCACGTGTGTGCCTGTGTGCCCACCCCCCCACCCCACCCCGGGCAGCTCCAGCTGAGCTCGCCTCAGCACCTCTGGCCACCGTCCCGTCCCAACTCAATACAGTAGTCGGCTCCTTTCCATCAGGTCTGCCCTCCTGTTATCCACCCTCCATCAGCAGTCAGGACTTCCTTCAGAACAGTCAGTCGGGACTCTGCTCAAAACCCTCCAAAGTTTCTTAGGCCTTCATGCTCCCAGTGCCCGCAAGGCCGGCCTTGTGGGCCCCGCTGGCTTTCTGGGCCTTTTCTTGTTCTCTCCCTCCCACCCCAGGGCCTTTGCACATGCTGTTCCTGCATGCTGGGAGGCCCCTGCCGAGTATTCGCCAGGCTGGACCCCTCACTGCAGTCAGGGGTCTACGAAACCCCACTCTCTTCTCTATTTTTCTTATCAACACCAGATATACTCCGTGCTCTTCCGTTTCCAGCCTGATTTCTCCAAGAGAATATGAGCCTCTGAGGTCCCCTGGGTTGTGATAAGCCAGTATAGAGCAAGCTCTCAAATATAAATGAGTGAATGAATTCCATGAGTTGTGAAGATCCCCTGGAGGAGGAAATGGCAACCCACTCCAGTATTCTTGCTGGGAGAATCCCGTGTACAGAGGAGCCTCGCTGGCGATAATCCACGGGGTCGCAAAGAGTTGGACATGACTGAGCAGCTAAGCACACAACCCAGGACAGTATGGGATAGTACCCTTTAAAAAGTCCAATCGCCAACAAGTGTTAACTGACCCCCCGGATGGATGTGAAAGTGATAGTCGCTCAGTCGTGTCTGACTCTTTGCGACCCATGGACTGTAGCCCACCAGGCTCCTCTGTCCATGGAATTCCCCAGGCAAGAACACTGGAGTGGGTGCCATTTCCTTCTTCAGGGGATCTTCCTGACTCAGGGGTCACCCCCACATGGTAGAAGTCAGGTCTCAGAGTCAGGAGGGAGCATTAAAGCTTACTAATGTCTGACTCACAATTAATGAGGTTTTCTTTTCTTTAGTATACAGGCCAATTCACTCAGAAAGGAGCCTGCTGCCAGCTCCCTCCCTGGTAGCTAGGGGGCTGGTCTCTGGACAGCCGACACCTTTGTACAAGGACACAATTATTTACAGATGCTGGCAGCCCACTTGGGAACCCACACAAAGCTGCTCAGCTACTGCAGTGGACTCGTCACTCCCAGGATCCTGGAATTCCAGAATACTCCTGTGGGGGCCTATGTGCCAACACTCTGCCCGACGAACAATTTAAAAGCAAAACAAACCGGGCTTCCATGGTGGCTCAGTGGTAAAGAATTCGCCTGCCAATGCAGGAGACACCAGGTTCGATTCCTGATCAAGAAAGATCCCCTAAGCCATGGAGCAACTAAGCCCAGAACGACGGACTCTGGGCTCTGGAGACCAGTAGCTGCAATTGCTGAGCCCACGGGGCGCGTCTACTGAAGTCCCCAAGGCCTAGAGCCTGTGCTCTGCAGCAAAAAAAGTCACAGTCAGAAACCTGAGCACCGCAACTAGAGAAAAGCCCATGCAGCAACAAAGACCCAGCACAGCCAAAAAACCAATCAGTAAAATAAGATCATACAGAAACACAACAAAAACCAACCAGGGGAAAGAACAGAAGCATCTGTGGGGTGGAGACGCCCTACAGTCGGGACCCCAAGTGTGTGCACAGCCAAGCACCAGGTCCTCTGGGTGACCCGACCCAGGAAGGCACAGAAGGCAGGCGCCGGGCCTGGACCCCCCTGCGGGAGGCAACGGACATCAAGACGGCCCTCAGCTTCCGCTCGGTGGATTCTGGTCATGCCTTGTTTTTAGGATGACTCACTCTCCACGTCGGATTTTAATTTCTGGAGTAGGAGTATCATGTGGATTTCATCAGATTTCCTCCGGCTGAAAGAGAAAGCACGAGTTTCGACCGGCTCCGGGGCGCCTCGGTCAGCAGGCTCTGCGGACAGACACTTCATCCTGTCTGCACCCCCCACCCCAACTCTCTGCCCGAGAAAGAGCGTGTTCCCAAGGACTAAAGTCAACCAGAGCTACCCACCCTCCCTCCCCCAGCAGATCCGCTTCCAGCGAGCAGCCAGAAGAAACTCAGCGCCCAAGGCTCCTGACCCCACGGGCTGCTGCAGAGGCTGACACGCCCGGGAAGGCTGTGGGGAGGAACCTGGTTTTACGGACACCTCCCCGGGATCCAGGTGGAGCCGAGGAAGGAGGGCTGGCGGGCTGGGAGTGCCCAGCAGGCGAGTGTGAGCCTGTCTGCATGCCTGGAAACGTCTACAACATCTTCTTCCCTCCAACACCAACAGCCTGAGAGGGAGGCGCATCCCACAGCCTAAACAGCACCCTATCTCCCTCTGCCTCCTGACCCTTGACCTGACCGGTCTGGGCAAAGGGCTCAAGTGAAAAGGCAGCACGTGACTGGTGTCCCTTTCTGGGTTCTGTTGTCTTGGCTGAGAACGCACGGGCTCCAGTTAGAAGAGCTCCGTCCCACACAGGGAAGCTTGAACCTTCCCACCACAGAGCGGGACGCTTCCTCCCACCTTCAGAACCTTTCTGCATCCTGCAGCTGCCTGGAGCAGACGAAGGGAAGGTGCTGCCCTCTGGGGTGGCCTGGAGAAGGCGCCGCCTCCTTTGGGGGTAAAGCCCACGATCCTGTCGGAGAATCGGGCACGGGGAACCCAGCTGCTTGCTCCAGTGTCTGTCTGCGATGTATTTTGCTTTGGTTCAATGAGGACCTTGACTTAGGAGATAAGCATTGGGAGCTATCGGAGCTCCCCCGCAGCCAGCTGTCTGGGCAGAGTAATGAGGTTCATGGGCAGAATCATCCGTTCTGGCCCCTGGGCACCTCCTGAGCAGGGGACCACATCTTCTGGGTGAACAGCTGCTGAGAGCTGCACCTGCTTCTAGGAACACCTGCTTCTCTGTGCACCCTGGGCTGGCAATGTGCACATGTTCAAGGCCTAACTCTGTTCACTCAAAGCTGGTGATCAAGCTCAACCCCCCCGTGGGCTCTATGGGGTGCACGGGAGGGACCCCGCCATTGTGGGCACCACTTCTCAACTGCTGCTTTTATGGTGTCAAGTGTGATGGCTAGAAAGACCCAGCCTGAGGACCCAGTGTTTCAACTAGCGCTCAGTCATGTCCAACTCTTTGTGAGCCCATGGACTGCAGCCCACGAGGCTCCTTTGTCCTTGGGATTCTCCACATAAGAATACTGGAGTGGGTTGCCATTTCCTACTCCAGAGGATCTTCCTGGACCAGGGATTGAGCCTGTGCCTCCTGCATTGGCAGGCGGATTCTTTACCACTGAGCTATCGGGGAAGCCCCAGTGTTTTCACTGGCTGGTGACAAAATAAGAAAATCTGAGTCTGGAGAATCGTGGGGTTATGGGCAAGGGTCAAGGAGGGGAAGCGATGGCCAAGTGCCCTCCACCACCTCTGCGGGGCCTGGGGTTCTTACTCCCTGGTCTCCTGCCTTCAGCCTCCCGGATGCCCAGCTGTGGGATTTTTCCTCGGGGCTGGCTGGACCAATCCCATCATTCCCTTGAGTAAAAACAACAGTCTCAAACCCTTCAGGGGCTCCTACAGTCTGCAGAAGACAATCTACACCTGGCTTGTCTTTCCAGACCCTCTATACATTAAGCCACCCTCCATGTCCGTATCACACTCGCCTTTGTCTGCCCTGAACTCACCAAGCACAGCGACCGGTTCTTCCACTTGGCTCTAAACATCCCTTGACCACCCTGCAATCTCAAGCTTCCATCTCTCTTTCCACCCCATGGACTTAAAAGACCCAAGAGGGCCCCCAGTTTCTGCTCTGTTAAAACTTACCCATCTGAGAGGACCCTCATCATATGGTGTTTTTGAAGACAGAATTCCACCTTTTCTCTGAGCTCTCTTGAGCTTTTTCTGTCATCTTGTCTGGGCACTTACTGCTTTTACTCTAGGCATCAAGAGCTGTGGTTCTACACGATTTTGTAGTTTCCATACAACTACCCTCATGTCCTCGGAAGCCAACTGGATACCTGGCTCCCCTGTAATAGTCCAGCACCAAGCACAAGGGCCTGGCCCCAGCTGGGGTTTGGTCCATCTGCTGAACAGACAAATGCTTTAATCAAACTTCGTTCAGCATCACGGTGCATCAGGGAACCACGAAAGACACAAGCAGATGGAGATCCAGTCTCTTCCCTTGACTGCTCATCACTCAGCTGGCGTGACAACGTGCATGAGACTGACTCGAGAGGAAGGGAGGGCTGACGTCTCCCCCACGCTTTCTGAGCCCGCACGGGACGAGAAGCCTACACGCCTTGGAAGGCCCAGCACACTGTGTGTGCCACACGGACACCCTCTACCCACACGTCCTCCTGCGCCATCACCCCACTGCTGACGACAGCAGGGAGTTCAAAGGTGACCCGGCCTGTGCACGTGAAGTGCTCCCCAGGCATGGGGTTTGGCCAGTCTGGTGGGGTGGGGTTGTCCCCACCGAGTCACACGGGAAGAGCTGCGGCAGACAGGCTGGGAAGTAAGATCTTGTGATCAGCCCAGACTAGAAAAACTTCCCCACTCTGGTCCCCAGCCAGCGACTAGAAAGAAAAGGCGTGATTATCTGTGAAGATGTTATAACAGAGATGAGGAGAGAGGCCCATACACTTGACGGGCTAGTGGGAGGGAGACTCTGATTCTTGACTCTCATCTGACACGGTCAGTCAAACTGCAAAACATCAGCACTGGGAGGACTTGTGGTTTCCAAGCATTAGTCTCTGATTTACTGTTTTCCTTTTAAAAAAAAAATCAAATTATTTAACACTTCTCTTTAAACCAACCTACTTTCTAACAACATAAGCTTATTCAAAAAAGTTATTTTAAAGGCAGCTTTCTATAGTTTTAGAAAGGAAGCCTTTTTTTTTTTTTAAAAGGTCTTCCTTAGACTGATAAATCCTTTCTAGTATATATTAACTTAAAACACTTTTTAAAAGTTCTTCTTAGCTACCACTTTGGGAGACACAAGAGTAGCTGGTGACACTCATTTTACAGATGAGGAAACTGAGGCTTGTTTGGTTTTGATTGAAAGAGGTTTTCCCTAGGGGTTCATTTCTGAGACTCATATGAAAATACCAGATTCAGACAAGCTTGCTTGCCTGGGAAGGCAGCGTCTAAGGCTTCATGCTACTCCTGAATCTGTTGATGATTCTCATTAATGACAGACATGTGCCACATCTGAGGTTCAAGTTCAAGTGAAGACAAGGCAGGACTGGAAGACAGGGGAGGACTGCAGAAACCAAAGGGATGGGGGTGGGAGGAGGGTGATGAGCAGGTAGAGAATAGAGCCACTCCCACCAGGAGGATGAAAACAACCTGCAAATACACTGCACGGCTGACACAAACCCTGCAGAGCCTGTCCGTGAGCTCAGAAAAGAGGGCTACCTAGGACTGACTCCTGAAGACCAAGGGTCCGTGCTCAGACGACTGGTCAACCGCTGCCCCTCAGCCAGACCCTCCCCAGCATCGAAGGGAACTGTGTCAGTTTCATTCACCTGTCTATCAGAGATCCAGCATCTGGCATAGTAAGCAACAGATGAAACTCAAGGAAGGAAGGAATTTCTTTACAGAAAACCTACCAAGTCCAGGACTAGTTGAGATATCCTGGGCAATAAACCAATCACCAATCTCGATACTTCATCAATATTTATTAAGGGAAGGACAGAGAACAGGATTCTTATTCCTGCTCCCATTCTGCTGCATCTCAGCCTCTCTGTCCCTGGCAGGTCAAAGCTGTAGGCCAAGCGACTTCCGGACAGCGCTGTTTACAGTGATACAGGCGTGTTGCTGTTGCTCAGCCGCTCGCCCAGTCATGGCCAACCCTTTGCGACCCCGTGGACTGCAGCATGCCAGGCCTCCCTGCCCATCACCAGCTCCCGGAGTTTGCTCAAGTTTACGTCCATTGAGTCGGTGATGCCATCCAACCATCTCGTCCTCTGCCACCCCCTTCTCCTTTGGCAGGTATGGAAACAATTATTTAACATGTGGCCTGAGGGTGTTCTAACTCCAGCCTGGGTTTATGCAGCTGTTAAAATTAATTTTCTAATACTCAAAAGAATGGAAAATCCACACAATAGAACTTTGAGAAAAATGAAACCCACAAATATTACAATAATTTGTTCTTAGAAATGTGTATTTGCTAGAAAAAGAAGAGTCAATTTCACACTGAATGCCGATGGTGATTATGTCCATGTGTCAAGTGTGTGGATCATTTGGTTCTTTATTTTCCTCTAAATTTTCTACTTTTTGTAATTAAAAAAAAAAAATTTATAAAATCAGTTTCCATCCTCCTTCCCCAAAACCATGATTGCAGCAGGTCATTTCCAGCCTTGCAAGACCATTTTCTGAGTATATATAAAAACAGTATGCCACCTGCAAGCTGATTACACTTTCAAATACTTGACTGAACACCTAGAATGATGCATTCGTTAATCCCTGTGGATCTAAAGCTAGCCTTCCTGATTCCAGCTCCATGAGTTCCTATTCCTCCTGGCCTCAAGATTCTACTAACTAGGAAGCACAGGCTATCTGATTTGTGACAGCGTGATTTATTTTATCTACTTGTGGGCTTCCCTGGTGACTCAGCGGTAAAGAATCTGCCTGCCGATGCAGGAGATGCAGGTTCGACCCCTGAGTCGGGAAGATCCCCTGGAGAAGGGAATGGCTACCCACTCCGGTATTCTTGCCTGGAGAATCCTATGGGCAGAGGAGCCTGGTGGGCTACAGTCCATGGGGTCGCAAAGAGTCAGACATGACTGAGCCACGAACACTTTCCCTTTCTGCGTAAGCCCTCTGTAAAAACCCAAGGCTGGAGTTCTGAAGGCTTCAGGGCTGGTGACCATGTGGAGATTTGGGGAGGGGGTGCTAGGAGAGGGAGTGGAAGCCCCGCACCCTTTTCCACACCTTGCTTTAGGCAGCTCTTCCATCTGGATGTTCCTGAATTATATTCTGGTGTACTAACCCTGTTAGTAAAATGTTTGAGTTCTGTGAGCCTCTCTAGCAAATTAATCAAACCCAAGGAGGGGATCATGGGAAACTGCAATCTACAGCCAGCTGGTCAGAACCACACGTGACAACTTGGACCCGTGATCGGCATCTGCAGTGGGTTGGTGGCAGCAGTCTTGTGGGACTGAGCCCTCGACCTGGGGGACCTGAGTTCATCTCCAGGTACAGAGTGTCTGAATTGAGCGCCACTGCAGGACTCACAGCCCAAGTCTGGGAACTGGTGGTGGGTGGGGGGAGTCCCCACACATATTGTAACCGAGCGCAGAATCATTCCCGATGGGGAGTCATCACCAAAGACGCTGCACAAAGGAGCTTGGGCTGCACAATGTCCTTGGGCACAAAGGTCGTATTGAGCTTGTTTCCAGGTCTGAGGAGGGGGGAACACCCTGACCTGCAGTTGCCTGCAGGCTCCCCACTTTCTGCGGCTATAAACGGCAGGGTGGTGACTGTCTTTATCTCCAAACTTTGGATCATTTTCTTAAGGTGACTTTCTAGTAGAGTACAAAGCATTGCCAAAACGCTTTCCTGGAAAGCTGTAGAGAGTTACCCTCCGAACAGCAGTGGACATTCCTTCCCTCCCTTCTGACGGAGGTTCAAGAGAAAGCTTCGCTTAGCTGACAACTGGGCAATGAAGTACCAAGTTTAACTCCACATTTCTTTGAAACCATCAATCAGAAAAGTTTCAAATGTTGATTACATCTTGTTTGCTGCTATTATTGTGCATTCTTTGCTTGATTAGATTGTAAAATTTCATTTATTGTTGTCCAGTTGCATCAGAGTCTTTATGACCCCAGGGACGGTAGCCCTCCAGGCTCCTCTGTCCATGGGATTTCCCAGGCCAGAATACTGGAGTGTGTTGCCACTTCCTTCTCCAGGAAATGTCGTATCAGTTACAAATATCTTCCCCACTGCAGCTCGCACACATGAATCCATTTGCTGGCTGCGTGAAGTCTCAATTACCTAGCCCTGTCAATCTTTCCTTTGTGCTTTCACACTGAAGCACAGAAAAGCCTCCCTCATTGAAAAACTTGATAAACATTCACATCTATTTTCCTCTATTTAAAAAAAAATGGCGTGTGGACTGACATTAATGTACAATTTATTTGGCTGCTCAGAGAGGAGCTTCACAAAATTAATTAGCCAACAGCTAGGCAATTACTCCTTCATCAGTTCCTGCACAATCTGTCCTCTCCGTGATGTCACTTGGTGCTTTTGAAATGTGTATAGATGCCAGGGTTTGAATCCGCCCAATTCTGTGTCGTGAGTCTGCCTATTTTTATCACAATACCAGTCCTTATGTAACTCTGGAAGTTTTACCAGAGTTAGCCATCTGGGAGGACTAGCCTCCATGACTCGTTCTATTTCAAAGCCTCCTATCAGTTATTTTTACCTATTTTTTTTTCTTCCAAATGAACTTCAGAATAATTTAGTAATATGTCTTTCCCACCTTTTCATTCCTTCAAAAAATTAACCTCACTGGGTTTTGGTTTTTGCTGGCATGACACTCGTGAGAACTGACACCTTTATACTACTTTATCCTTCCCTCCGGAAATATGGTGGGTCTGTTTATTTAAAATGAGTGCCAGAACAGAGTGTGTGTGTGTGTGTGTGTGTGTGTGTGTGTGTGTGTGCGTGCGTGCGCGCGCGCAGTTGCTCATTCCTGTCAGGCTGTTTCTTACCCCATGGACTGTAGCCCACCAGACTCCTCTGACCATGGGATTTTCCATGGAAGAACACTGGAGTGGGTTGCCATTTTCTTCTCTAGGGGATCTTCCTGACTCAGGGATCAAACCCGGGTCTCCTGCATTGCAGACATATTCTTTATCATCTGAGCGACCAGGGAAGCCCAAGGAAGCCCAGCTGGTTTATAGGGGCTTTATTAAATGAGAAAGTATACTTTCTTTATAAACTACTGATCACTTCATAAATTCTACCTCCACTGCTAGTTACTACAACTGTGGGTTGTGTGTAGTGAGGGTTTAATATCACTGCACCTTGCTTCCATTACCTTGAGCTATTTAAGGCCCAGCCACGGGGCTGAGGTCAGGCACTTGAGCGAGTATCTCTTGGCTAAAACCTAAAAACCAGCAGGCCGGGGAGAAGATGGTACTGAGCAGTCACACATGGTCATGCCTGTCTCATACCCTCACGTTATGAACTGGACTGTGTCCCCTGCCGACGATGCTGAAGTCCCAACCTCCGCTACCTGCCAACACCAACCTTCTCTGGAAACAAGGTCTTTGCAGGTGACTCAGTTCAGATAAAGTGATGAGAGCGAGCCCCCGTGCGATATGACAGGTGTTCTTACAAAACAGGGACGCTGGGCACAGAGGGAAGGTGGCGTGGAGATGCAGGGAGAAGGCGGCTGTCCAGAAAGCCCAGGAGAGGGGCCCAGGACGCGTCTCCCTTGGGCCTCAGAAGGAGCCAGCCCTGCCGCCACCTCAGTCCTGAGCTTCAGGCCTCAGGAGCCGCGAGAGATTGCAGCTCTGCTGTGCTGAGGCCAGTTCGCAGCAGTGTGCTCTGGAGGCCCCAGGAAGGTCACACAGCCTCCTAGGGGGGCGGACACAGATCCGCCGTCTCGGACCCCCGCGCTCCTCAGCCGGCGTGGCCTCCCGCCTCCCAGGAACTCCTCCTCCCCGGCCCCCTCTTTGTCCCAGCTGACACAATCGAAACTCAAGAAGCAAATGAGGGTCCAGTCCCAGAACAGAGGCCCAGCCTCTGCAAAGTGTGGTCTTACCTCCACACCTCTGAAACATTCTTTCCTAAGATCCCAAACTCCCAGGCCATCGACTGAACGGCTGCTCACCCCACATTCCCGAAGGCGGAGTCGGACGTCGGCGGAGAATGGCACCCGCAGAGCCGGAGTGCTTCTGCAGAAAACCTTGCCGCCTCGCGGGCCCTGCAGAGGCCTTTCTCTGCGGCAACCAAGTACGTGGGGGTTGGAAAACAAGCAACTTTCACCACGATTCTGGAGCTCTCTGAACTTTTCCACTCACCGAGAACACGACGGAACCATCAGAAAATAGGGCTGGGGGTGGGGACAAAGCAGACCGGTGTCCCCTAAGCTATGGGGAGACCCTCCCTGCCAGAGGGCTCCATCTCCGTAATGTCAGGTTCCCCGTAGGGGAGTCCAGCCTGTCTGCAGCAGGACACGCACAAAGTGAGCAAATACTTAGTAACACAAAAGACACCCTATGTAGTCACAGCACAGAAGCAAAACCCTGGCTAGAAATTTCCTGCAGCTGGTAGAAGCCGAGTGGGAAAGCAGCTGAAGGCAAGAGATTAGGTTTCAGGGGGGCCCTCGGGTACCCCAGGAACACGGAGACAGAGCGGGCAAGACAGCACAGCTCAAAATACAACGAAGGTGCGAGGGACCCGCCGTTGAGAAGGGGAAAGGCCGGTGAGAATTACAGGCCCATGGGAACAGCAGAGGTCTGGAGGCCAGACGGCCCGGAGGACCGGCATTTAGGGGTTTGCTGCGTCTCCTGGCACAAACCAAACCCCAGCTTCACTGATTCCTCAAGACGCACTCATTCTGGAAAAGACCAGGGCGGGGAAAAGGCTCTTCTGGAAACATCTGTTATGAGCAGACACAAGCTCATCTTCTGCTGCGGGCCAACCCTCTCTGCAGCCTGGGAGATAAGCAGGTCGCTTCCGGACACTGCAGTCCGCAGCCTCAGCACCCTGCCGCCAGCCCAGCTCTGCTCCGGACACTGCGGTCCGCAGCTTCAGCGCCCTGCTGCCAGCCCAGCTCTGCTCCGGACGCTGCGGTCTGCAGCCTCAGCGCCCTGCCGCCAGCCCAGCTCTGCTCCGGGGCGCTGCTTGCTCTTTTAGAGTGTGGTTTCCTCACCTGATCCTTTTATCACCATCTTCCTCCTCCTCCTCCTGGTCTGCAGCCCGGACTAAACTAAGGTGATACCATCGTACAAAGCAGGGAACACGAGGTTTTGGAGTCAGACTGGAGTGTGACCAGCAACTCTAGCTGTGTGCTCTTGGACACGTTACTTAACCTCTCTGAGCCTCTATTTGTATCACCTGCAGCAGAAAAGATAGTAAAATCTGGCTTGACACGTGAGCACATAGTAGATGCTCAAGGAGGACTGTTCCTATCATCACTGTGCCTGCAGATGAAGGCCAGCTGGTCCAGCACGGATGTCCCCGAACAGCAACGTGCCAGGGGCTCAAACCCACTAACGAATTCTATGCATTTTCACTCGGAGGCATTGGCATGTACTCGAAACCAAAGTCACTACCTTCTCACCTCTGATGAGCGTCTTTAATCCACCGTGTCACTTGGGTCCAGGCGGGGAAGCCCTCTGGCGAACAGAACTTCCTGGTGCCTCCCCTTCTCCATCTATAATACTGGGGATGACACGCTCTCTGCCTCGTCTAAGTGTTTGGATAAAGTCGGCTGGTTCGTGCTGAGTGCTTCGTTACAGCCAGCAGGCGCTCTCCTCAAAAGTCAGGGCTTCCTGCTCTTGATGCTAGGAACACTTTGGATGGGACCACTCTGTGTGTGTGTGTGTGTGTGTGTGTGCGCGCGTGTGTGTGTGTGTGCGCGCGTGTGTGTGTGTGTGCGCGCGTGTGTGTGTGGTTGGGTGGGTGGAGGGGGGGTGCCCTGCCTGCTGCAGGACTTCTAGCAGCATCCGTGGCCCCCACCCACCAGAAGCCAGGAGCATCTCCCCTAGACAGCCCAACTCCAGGCACTGACAGCCATGTATCCCCTGATACCACCTCTCTGAGAACCACCGTCCCCGGTGAGGGCCACTATCATTAATGTTGTTATTTATCCTCTTCCTTTACCTTTAAATCCCAGCTGCCAGGTTGTGTGTTTCCGCCTCTCCTCTCTGGCTCCTGCCCTTCCGTTTCAGTCTCAACCTCCCCCCGTGGCCACGCCCGGCACCCCTGGTCCCCAGGGGGCTCCCCTTGACAGTTTCCCCACCCTGAATGCAGATGACAACCACCTGGGGAGGCTTTGGACTAACACGGTCCCACCCGGAGATTCAGCAGCACGTTTTCAAAGCGCTCATGCACTCCCAATACACACACAGGGCAGAGGGTCACTGTGCAGCCCAGACTCACCCACCAAAGAACCTACAACAGTCCTTCCATTAGAACCCAGACCCCGATCTCTCAGCCTCCGCTGTGAATGGTGGTCCAAGCACGCCCCTGCCCACCCCACACCCTGACCTCCTGAAGCCCCAACCAAGCTCTTACTCCCTTTAGGATCTGCCCTTCTCCAAGGTCCTCCAGATCCCTCACTCTCTGTACGGCCTTATTACTCAGAAGAAAGCCCAATTACTCAACCCCTGAGATACCACCTGCTTCATCCCCCTCATCCCAAGCCCCCAGCTGTAGGCCCTAACAACCAGCTAACAGACCCGTTCCCCAAACTCAGCACGCTCAGCCAGGCACGCCACTCACCTTACCTGGAAGGCTCTCTCTGACTCTTTTAAGCCTGGCCAAACCCACCTACCCTTTAATAAATCCTCTCTGGACCACCCTGCTGTCATTGACCCTAGACCCCCGACTCCATCAGAAAACCACCCAAGGGCAGCAGCGCTTTCTGGGTGTTACTCACAAGGTCCTGAGTCTACACACTCACGGCACTTAAGTCCTGGAGGCGAGTTCTGCAGGCGCACACAAGGTGCACGCAGGACCCTCCCGTGCCTCCTTCCACACGGGGCACCAGCCCGCAGGGCAGGTGATAGCAGCTCTGCGAATCCACCGGCCACTGTGCCCGAAAGAGTGTTTTGACCTTGAAGGGATCAAGGTGCGTTTTAACAGGTAAGTAACGGCTGGAGGCCAGACAGACAGCCCACAAAGGAGCAGACTGAAGCGGCCCCAGGATTTCCAGGACCTTCACGTGGCCTTTAACCCTGACTCCTGGTGTGGCTATTGCTGCCTGCAGAACAGATCCAACCAAACGTCTCTGGGCCTGAGTCTGAAATGAAGCAGATCACAGAAATACAAGGCCAAGCACTGGGGAGAACCCCCTGTAACAGGAGGGCCCCAGGGGCAGGCAAGGTTTTATTTTTAGAAGCAGGACACATTCTTCAAAGGAAATCTTTGCAGTAACCTTGAGCCAAAACCTCGCCCAGGTATCCTGGGGTCAGCGACAGCGAGGCCCAGATGCACGGGTTCCCAGGGCTGGTGTAAAAAATAACCACAAACCGGGTGGCTTAAAACCAAGAAACCATCCTCCCCTAGTTCTGGACACTGAAGGTCTGAAATCAAGGTCTCTGTGGGCACGTTCCCAAAGGCTCTGGGAAGAGTGTGTTCTAGGCTGCCTCTTGGCTTGTCACTTCACGGGCAAGCCTTGTCTTTCCTTGGCTCATAGGTGCCCCTGAAATCTGCCTCTGTCATCCCGTGGCCGTCTTTCCTGTGTGTCCATAGAGCTGTCTTCTGAGGACACCAGTCATGGGATTAGGGTCCACGCCTGGTGGCTCAGTGGCAAAGAATCTGCCTATCAGTGCAGTTGCCGTGGAAGGCTCAGGTTCGATCCTTGGGTTGGGAAGGTCCCTTGGAGGAGGAAATGGCAACCCACTCCAGTATTCTTGCCTGGAGAATCCCATGGGCAGAGGAGCCTGATGGGCTACAGTTCATGGGATTGCAAAGAGTTGGACACGACTAAGCATACACACAGACTTCAAGTCAATTACATCTGCAAAGACCCTACTTCTAGATAAAGTCATACTCTGAGCTTTTGCTAAATGTGACCTTCTGGGGACATTCTGAGACCCTGGACATCGAGGAACAGGGGACAGGGTAGGGGCAGAAGGCCAGGGGAGTGGGAGGAGGCAGGCTGGCTCCTGGCTAGAGCAGCCCTGTGGGCACTTTGGCCTAGCCGTCCAGCAGGTGAGGTGCAGCCGTGATAGCGGCCTGGGGCCTTGCAGGCCAGTGGCTGGAAGTTAAGAGGACGTCCTGCTGGTCTAGGGAAGTGGTCACACGGCTCACTGAGACACAGGTGCAAATCCATCTGGAGCGTTCTTTACCAGAGACACACACGTAACGGCATACACTAACAACGGGGTGAAAACTTGGCAGATAACTTAGCTCCAGTTAAAAAGAACTTCACGGAGCACGTTCTTAACTGTCACTCTTCTCACTGGGGCAAACAACCTGTTTGGGTGTCTGGCAGAGAGCCTGGGGAGGGTCTCTGTGTTAGTCCCTGAACTGTGCTGTACCGCGGAGGCCCCAGGACCTGTCTGCAGATGTAGGAACATTCCCATCCCCACACCCATGCTAGAGCAGGCAGGAGCTGTCAGAAGTCCAAGGGGTGTCCAAAGTCCTTAAGCCAGCAGGCTGCCCTCTGAGTCAATGCCACGTCTGTGGTCACTAGCCCTTGCGCCCCGCGCTCCCCTACAATACGACTGATCACTTGACCATGACAGCTCTTTTAACCGCCTGCATCTCCAGCCAGGCCAATGGGCTTACCTGGTGGCTCAGAGGTTAAAGCGTCTGCCTGCAATGTGGGAGAGTGGGGTTTGATCCCTGGGTCGGGCAGATTCCCCTGGAGAAGGAAATTGCAACCCACTCCAGTATTCTTGCCTAGAAAATCCCATGGACGGAGGAGCCTGGTATGCTACAGTCCATGGGGTCACAAAGAGTCGGACACGACTGATCGACTTCACTTTCTTTTCAGCCAGGCCAAGAGCTCAGGGTCAGCAAGCACCTTCAGCCTCCCTGGCACACAGCATCACTCAGTAAGCAGTACTTTCACTAACCAAGGGTTTGTGAGTTGCTCCCAACTCACAGTGTATCACTGGGCTGCTTCTCCAACCAAGACGTCTTATGTTCCCAGCCTCCTTCACACCTCTCTAGTGCAGATTTCTGTCCTGAAAGATGGAAGGTTACCAGAAGCGGTGTCCTCCTTAGTTTCAGTCACTAACTACAGGGATGCTGAGCCTTGTCATGCACTATGTTAGCTGCTGCTATGTTAGAACACAGAGAAAAGCCAGACCAGCCTGCTGCAGAGGGCTCGCACAAATGAGGGAGACGCAGACAACAACTACAACAGAAACCACGATGCAGGTTAAAACAGCCAACCACACCCACTACTGGTGGTTGAATGGTGTCCCCCGCAAAAAGGTATGCTGGAATCTTAAACCACAGTACCTGTGAATTTGACGTTTGGAAGCTGGGTCTCTGCAGACATGATCAAGCTAAAATGAGGTCACACTGGTTTGGGGCAGGCCCTGCATCCAATCTCTGGTGTCCCTGTAAGAAGAGGGACGTTGGGATAAAGAGACACAGACCCGCGAGGGGAAGATAACCGTGGGAAGATGGGACAGAGACTGGAGCGATGCAGCTCAAGCCGCTGGGCATGGAGATGGTGGGTGAATGTCCAGAGCTACAAGGAGGAGTCCTCAGGGGACACCTGGCCCTGTAGACGTCTCATCTCAGACCTGCAGCCTCCAGGCTCGAGAGAACCCACTTCTGTTCTAAGCCCGGACGCTTATGGTCACTTGTTATGCAGCGTTGAGAAAGTACAGGCAGACCCCTGAGACATGCAGGTTCAGTGCTAGACCACCGCAATAAAGCTGACATCAGGACAGAGTGAAGCGGGCTTCCCTGATGGCTCAGTGGTATAGAATCCACCTGCCGATGCAGGAGGTGTGGGTTCAATCCCTGATCCAGGAAGATCGTACAGGCAGCAGGGCAACTAAGCCCGTGAGCCACAACTCTGGAGCCTGTGCTCTGGGGCCCGGGAACCGGAACCACTGAAGCCCGAGCATCCGAGGGCCCATGAAGCCACCACGATGTGAAACCCATGCACCGCAGCTAGAGAGTAGCTCCTGCCTGCTGCAGCTAGAGAGAAGCACACGCAGCAAAGAAGACCCAGCACAGACAGAATAAATAAATAAAATTATTAAAAAAAAAAAAGAAACTTAAAAAACAATGAAGTAAGTCACATGAATCAGGGTACCCCCAACCCCCAAACTGGTACCGGTCTGGTCCGTGGCCTGTTAGGAACCAGGCTGCACAGCTGGTGAGCAGCGGGCAAGCGAGCAAAGCTTCACCTGTATTTATAACCAACCCCCATCACTCGCATTACCGCCTGAGCGCTGCCTCCTGTCAGATCAGTGGCCACGTTAGATTCTCATAGGACCTCGAACCCTCTTGTGAACCGCGTGTGCGAGGGGTCTAGGTGGCTTGCTTCTTGTGAGACTCTAATGCCTGATGATCTGAGGTGGAGCCGTAATGTGCTGGAAAGTGAAAGTGAAGTCACTTAGTCGTGTGCAACTCTTTGCGACCCCATGGACTGCAGTCCGCCAGGGTCCTCTGTCCATGAGATTCTCCAGGCAAGAACACTGGAGTGGACTGCCATCCCCTTCTCCAGGGGACCTTCCCAAACCAGGGATCACACCTAAGTGAGTATATGATAGTATTGTCAAAAAAAAAAGGGCATGTCTTAATTTAAAAGAAAAATTTTATTGCTACAAAATGCTAACCATCACCTGAGCCTTCCCTGAACTGTCTTTTTGCCAAGGTCACATCAAAGATCATGAATCACAGACCCTTAGAACAAATATAGTAGCTATTATTTGAAATATTTAAATATTTATTTTAAAAAGTAATATAAAGAAAGAAATAAAGCATTACCAAAATGTGACAGAGAGACACAAACTGAGGAACTGTTGCTGGAAAAAGGACACCAAGAGATTTGTTCGAGGCAGGGTTGCCACAAATCGCTGTCAATCTGTAAAAACTTGCCTGTCACCCCTCACCCCACTGCCCAGAGGGCATTTGTTGGGTGCGCGTCAGGCATTATCATTCTCAGTGCTTCTGTTTTACATGTGACAGCCACCCATTATTCCCCTCATCGAACGGTTGGGAAAACCGAGGTGCAGAGAAGCCAGGTCTCTGGTCCAAGGATCCCAGCTGGGCGGCTGCAGGGCCTGCTTCATGAGGCTGGTGTGAGCTCAACACAAGGATGGCTGAGCTGGAGAAGCCGCTTTCTAGACAATTGCAAGACCACCAGCAGCTGCCCCCTGCTGCCCACTGGGCCGACAGAAGCCTGGCTCCTGGAGACCAGGGCAGGATCCTCGAGCTGCGCTGCTGGGGCAGAGCTGACAGGACAGTCCAAAAGTCTGCTCTGTGTTTTGTTTTTGGTTTCTTTTTTTTTTTTAATCAGTGCATACATTAGCAGGGGCTTCCCTAGTGGCTCAGATGGTAAAGAATCTGCCTGCAATGCAGGAGACTAGGGTTTCATCCTGGGTCAGGAAGATCCCCTGGAGAAGGAAATGGCAACCCATTCCAGTATTCTTGCCTGGAGAATCCCATGAACAGAGGAGCCTGGCGGGCTACAGTCCATGGGATCGCAGAGAGTCGGACACAACTGAGCCACTAACACACACACACACACACACACACACACACACACACACTACCAAGCCTGGTGTGAAACCATCCTGTTTGTCCGCAGAGCGTCTGCTACCTGTCTGTACCAGGCAGAGATGAAACGGAACCCAACCGACCCAGCAGCTTTCCTGCGGGGAGACTGAGTGTCCCAGAGGCCTTGGAAGCCAGGCTCCTGGCCTTTTGATAATCGGCTAATTTCCTTTCAGTTCCGAGTGTGACGCAAGAGCTTGGCCTGGGTAGGGGGAGACAGTGTGACCTGGAGCCAGAGGGCAGTCGGGGAGGAACTTCCCTTTCTCCTCCAACGAGAAAGTACCCGAGGATGATTATTTTATACAGAAGGTCAGAAAAAGCATCGGGAGGAGAAAAGAATCACCCACGGGCAGAAGGGGCACCGCCTCGGTCATTCCCATCCTCTGCTTTGTCTGGTCAGCGCTCGTACCCAGATGTCTAGAGGATTCTCAGCAGCACCTACGCCTTGCTGCCCCGCCCCAATCCTTCCTCCTGCTCCTGGTCCACGGGAGGGCTTTGTGCCCTGTCGTGCCAGGCCTGGGCTTGGACCGGAGCCCCGGGCAGCTCCGGGCCCCCTTGCTCAAGGCACCAGCCGCTGGCTCGAGCCCAGGGCTCCTGGCTGGCTGGTGCCAGCTCCTTTCTGCTCACAAACACCCTCCCTGGTTGCCCCTCACTGCCCCCGAAGCCGCTCCAGCCCCAAGGCCTGGACGCCCTGTTCTCATTGGAGTTGATGAGGCCACCGGAGTGCCAGGTCCCGAGGGTGTTTGCCCACATGCGTCTCCCCGAGGGGCTTTTCGAACCGCTGACCGGTCCATGGCCTCGCAGGGTGATGGCTCTCCCTGCTCTGAGCCCCCCTGCGAGGCCTGTCCTGTAGGTTTCCTCCCGCACCTCCGTGGCTGGTCCTCCCCGTTGCTTCCATGGTTTCTCCTCCTCTGCCGGCCCTTAGAGTGTCCACTGTCCCCAGAGCCCATCCTTGCCCTTCTGCTTGGTCACTAGGGGCATTCTCCTTGGGGGGTGGGAGGGACTGGCCACTGCCGGGCCACCCTGGGGACAGGGTGGGGACGGGACCGCCTAGTCTCTGCCGATGCCTGAAGCCCTGTCTCTGCAGTACCTGCCCACGCCCTCAGGATGGCCAGTGCAGGGCAGACGGCTGGGTCTTCCCCCCTACCTGAGCCCACTGCCCCTTCTCCTGCATCCCTATCCTAGCAGAGGGTACCACACACCTCCCCCCAGCCAGTCACTTCTGGAGTTGAAACAGAAATGCTTTTCTGGACGGCAGTGTTTCTCAACCTTGGCCCTACCGACATTTGGGGTGGGATCATTTTTCGCCATGGAGCCCGTCCAAGAGCATCACAGGATGGCCAGCGGCATGCCCACCTCTACCCACTGGATGCCAGGAGCCCCCCACAGCCTCAGCTGTGATGACAGAAGCGTCTCCAGACGCCGCCAGATGCCCCCTGGTGACACCCCTGCTGGAAAGGGCCAGGTGGGGAAGACCGCAGACTCCGTGGGCCATGTGGCCTCCACTCGAACCATTCAGCTCCGCCCTGAATGGCAGACACGGCCACAGACAATGAGCGGGTGTGGCTGGGCTCCAAGAAAACCTGATTTACAAAGGCAGGGGCACAGCGGATTCGGCCCCCTCGGTCCTGAGACCGCAGCCTCCCGGTCCTTCTCCGGACGCACCTGCTCTCTGACGGGCTCCCCTCCACATCCATCCCCTCCTGTTCCTTCTTTTGGGAGTTTCCCATGCATCACCTCAATATACTGCCTGCGATCTGGGCCCCCTACTCAATTTCTCAGGTACGAGTCCGCCCTGACCCTAGAAAAACAGAAATCGTTTGAATCCTAACTAGGAAGATAACGCCCTTTACCCTGGGCCAGGCGCCGGGCTACAGGCTTTACCAACTAATTTAAACCTTCAGAGCGGGTTCGGTCAGTAGAAGGAATGAAAGAGATGTGGGGAACCAACTTGTCCACAGCATCTGTGTGGACCCCAAACCTTCATCCTATCCCGGGGATATCATGTGGACCATTTGCTGCTATTCCTGCCCCCTCTGCCTGGCACCCTCCTTCTCCACCGTCTCCTTCGGTCTCAGCCCCTCTGAGACCACGGGCAGGGCCACGAGACGGAGGGGTGGCGCTGGAGGCTTGTGGCAACACAGACCAACACCGCCATCCCTGGACGGGCTCCTGCCTTTGTGGGGACACTGGTCAGGTGGAAATCTGAGCCAGCAGCCCTGGGTGGCATCTTGGCATGAGACCTGTGGTTCTGAGCACCCTGCAGTCCCAGCTGCCTCCAGCCTGCTGGTTTGTTTTCTGGAAGGTTTCTGTATCACAGTTAAAAATCATTAAAAATGAAAGAGAATATACTTTGTTTCTCATAAAGATGCTACGTACGCCAGAGATTTCTAGTTGATCTCTCCTTTATCAAACCCCAGAAATGTCAGGTATGATACCCTTGAAGCAGCAGGTAGCCCTTATGAGGTTTTCTGAACATGCCCAGCAGCACTGGAAAAGGAAAAACAAAAGAGAAAGGAAGGAAGCAATAGCATCATTGGTAGGAACAAAGCAGGGAGAGACGGAGAGGGTGAGGCCATGCCCACTCCCACCACCTGCCACCTGTTCTCTGCTTTGGGTCTCTCACAAGAAGAGCAGGTACCCGGCAGAGAGGACTGTCTTCTCAGGTCCCCCAACTCGTCCAGCCCAGGACAGGATCAGCGGCTGGAGCCAGAGCTGCAGGGGCTCTGTCTGCTCCCCACCCAACTGGAGGTCAAAATCCTCCCCTCGCGGGAGACGGACGCGGGATGCCTCCTGTGTTGTTGTTCAGTCGCTTGGTCCTGTCTGACCTTTTGCGACCCCATGGACTGCAGCACGCCAGGCCTCCCTGTCCATCACTAACTCCCAGAGTTTACCCAAACTCATGGCCATCGAGTCGGTGATGCCATCCAGCCATCTCATCCTCTGCTGCCCCCTTCTCCTCCAGGCCTCAATCTTCCCCAGCATTAGGGTCTTTTCCAGTGAGTTGACTCTTCACATCAGGTGGCCCAAGTATTGGAGCTTCAGCTTCAGCATCAACCACCTGAGTGCAGTCACCGAAAGGGAGCCAAGTGCTCGGGTGTGAGCCCTCCCCCCGGGGGGTGGCCATTCATCCTCCCCAAAGCCCACAGGCTCTGGCCCTCCCTTCCTGTCCCCGCCCCCCACATCTGGCCTATAAGAAAGGAAAGTGAAGTGAAAGTCGCTCAGTCATGTCCAACTCTCTGCGACCCCATGGACTATACAGTCCATGGAATTCTCCAGGTCAGAATACTGGAGTGGGTAGCCTTTCCCTTCTTCAGGGGATCTTCCCAACCCAGGGATCAAACCCAGGTCTCCCACATTGCAGGTGGTGTCTTTAGCAGCTGAGCCACCAGGGAAGCCCAGCCTATAAGAAGCTCTGCGTAAGTTGCAGATCTGGATGTCAGGGAGGATTCAGTACACATCTGCTCCCTCAGATGGGCGGATGGACGCTCCCACAGGTGCAGACAGGACAAGAGTGGTCAGTCTGGGATCTGAATCCAAAGAAGCTGAGTACATCAGTGACTACCTGGGTCAGTTGGGTTGAAATGCAGGTTCCTGGGCCCCGCCTTGGTGTTCTCAATGTGTGGGGACAGGCTAAGCCGTCACTCAGATTAGCATCATTTGAGTGGACTTTAGTAAGGGAACCATGACAGCCCATCCTAAAGGAAATCAGTCCTGAATATTCATTGGAAGGACTGATGCTGAAGCTGAAACTCCAATACTTTGGCCACCTGATGCTAAGTACTGACTTACTGGAAAAGACCCTGATGCTGGGAAAGATTGAAGGCAGGAGGAGAAGGGGACGACAGAGGATGAGATGGTTGGATGGCATCACCAACTCAATGGACATGAGTTTGAGTAAACTCTGGGTGTTGGTGATGGACAGGGAAGCCTGGCCTGCTGCAGTCCATGGGGTCGCAAACGACTGAGTGACTGAACTGAACTGAATGACAGTGAGATGGGGGAGTGGGGGGCAGTGAGTGTAGGAAGACCCTGGAGTAATCACAGTAGGAAGGAAGGGAAGGGGAGGCAGGTACTGGGGATCCAGGGAGCGACCACCCCGATCTCCCCTGACCTCCTCTCCAGAGTGGTCTTTCTACTAGAGGCAAGGGAGCCCCCCAATGCAGTGGTTTTAGATGAACCCTCAGGCTGACCTCCCAGCAGGTGCAGAAAGGATACGAGGGAAGTCAGCACACAGGAGCCCGTCCACGGGGGCTCACTCATGAGTGGTACCCTGAAGGCTTCCTACAGAAACTGAGCATCCCAAATAAGACAGGAAGCCGGCAGGGTTTAGGACAATGACATAGTCCAAGGACACAACATAAACTGATAGAACCAACTAGGTCCAAGGCAGCAGACAAGTGGACCTCCACTAGACCTCAAGCCTCATGTACACTCACTGTAGCACACCAGCAGCCTAAGGGACACACCCCCACCCACAGGCGCAGGAGAGCTCCAAGGCTGACCACAAGAGGTCAGAAGGTGGGGGAGTCGTCTTTGATGTCTTTCATCCATGTCTTATAGTTTTCTGCATACAGCTCTTTTGTCTCCTTAGGTAGGTTTATTCCTAGGCATTTTCTTCTTTTTCTTGCAATGATAAATGGGATGGATTCCTGAATTTCTCTTTCTGATTTTTCATTGTTAGTGTATAGGAATGCAAGTGATTTCTGTGTATTGATTTTGTATCCTGTAACTTTGCCAAATTCACCGATTAGCTCTAGTAATTTTCTGATAGTATCTTAGGGTTTTCTAAGTATAGTATCTGGAGAAGGAAAGGGCAACCCACTCATGTATAGTATCAAGTCATCTGGAAACAGATGAGAGTCTTACTTCTTTTCCAATATGGATTCTTTTTCTTTTTTTTCTCTGACTGCCATAGCTAGGACTTCAGAACTATGTTGAGGAATAGTGATGAGCCTATCTGAAGGGCAGCAACGGAGATACAGACAGAGAACAGACTTGTGGACATGTGGGGGATTGGGGAGGGAGGAGAGGGTGGGATGTACAGAGACAGTAACATGGAAACAAATACATTACCATATGCAAAACAGATTGCCAACGGAAATTGGCTGTGTGACTCAGGGACCCAAACTAGGGCTCCAGAACAACCAAGAGGGGTGGGATGGAGAGGGAGGCGGGAGGGAGGTTCCAGGGGGAGGGGGCATATGTATACCCGTGGCTGCCTCACGCTGATGTATGGCAGGAACTGTCACAACACTGTAGAGCGATTATCCTTCAATTAAAAATAAATAAATTTAATCATAAAAAGGTGGGGTGGCTCAATTCCTGGAAATCCCCACCCCTTCCCCAAAACAGCTGGAATATTCCTCCCACTCATTAGCCTATGAAATTACCACCCCTTGAGAGTCCCTTGGACAGCAAGGAGATCAAACCCATCGATCCTAAAGGAAATCAACCCGGAATATTCACTGGATGGACTGATGCTGAAGCTGAAGCTCCAATAATTTGGCCACCTGATGCAAAGAGCAGACTCATTGGAAAAGATCCTGATTCTGGGAAAGACCGAAGACAGGAGTATAAGGGGGCAACAGAGGATGAGATGGCTGAATGGCATCATCAACTCAATGGACATAGGTGTGAGCAAGCTCTGGGAGACGGTGAAGGACAGGGAAGCTGGGAGTGCTGCAGTCCATGGGGTCGCAAAGAGTCGGACACAACTTAGCAACTAAACAGCAACAACAAATAAAAACCGACAACCCCATACCTTGGATGCCCCTCACCTTCTGAGATGGCCCACCCTCTGTCTATGGAGTGTGCATCTCCCTGGATAAACCTTTTTCCTCTTTACCATGGCTCACTCTTGATTTCTTTCCTTCGAGAAGCCAAGATCCCACACCCGGCAGCCGTCCCAAGGACGTGACTTGGGATGTGACCATCCTCTCAGGCCCCGCTCTTTCCTGCAACACAGGGAGGGCAAACTATTTCCTAACGACGCATGCCAACCTGCCTCCCGACAAATACAGATGCCTGGTTCCCAAGTTATGTTACGTCCTTTGGAAATGTAGAGATCCCAGCTAGAAGGGACATCCACCCGTGCCCCACCTGGACTCTGCCATGCATCCTGGTGATGGACAGTTCGAGAACCCTGCCCAGCCTCCTACCATCCGGTCCCAGGTCTTTTTGCTGTGGGGAGCTGTGTACTGGTGTCGGGGTCAGAGGCTCCTCTGAGCTCCCATTAATCACTGTTGGGCTTCCGGAGCACCGCCTCCCTCATCAGTATAAGAGGCCACAGAGCCCCATCTGGCCTGACATCACCTCTTGGAGAAGGTCAAAAGGTCAAGAACAAATCCAAGAGCTCTGCAAACTGTAACACACTCTGTAAAATTTCAACATAAAATGAACCTACAGAAGAGCTCTTCAAGCACTGTGCAATACCACTTCCTCCCTGAAACTTCCTCGGCCAAATCCACAACAGGCCCAGACCACACACACTGTGCATCAGAATCCCACCTTCCCCTGAGAGCCCATTCCCGAATTCCTCTTCTCACGCCCCTCAAACCTGAGCACCGTGCAGCCTGACAAGTTCAGGAAGGCCCCCTCTTTCCAGCCACCGACCCACGGACGGCCTGCTGGTGACCCAGACCCTGGCTTCCCATCAAACACCCGCACAGCATCTCTGATTTTCAGGGGTGGGGCAGAGCAAGCCCAGGTCAGCTATAATCCAAAGGCGATTTTCATAAGCCAGGTCCTTCCCACTCTACAACAGAGCAAATATCATCGGTATTTGAATGAAAAGCAACAGAAATAAGCACCAGATAAAGGAAAGAAGGCTTCCCGGTGGCGCTAGTGGTAAAGAACCTGCCTCCCAGTGCAGGAGACAGAAGAGATGCAGGTTTGTTCCCTGGGTTGGGAAGACCCCCGGAGGAGGGCATGGCAACCTACTCCAGTGTTCTTGCCTGGAGAATCGCATGAACAGAGGAGCCCAGCGGGCTACAGTCCACAGGGTCAGGGGTCACAAAGAATTGGACACAACTGAAGGGGCTTAGCGCGAAAAGGAAAGGAGAGTTTCATCTGGGTGTGTGCTGAGAGCTCTTGGTCAAGAGCAGAACTTCAGCCCCTTGATCTGACCGAACACCAGCTTATCTTCTAGCCACCTCATCTCCAAGCTCGCCTTAGGCCTTCTTCCAAGTCAGGCAAAACTCATTTGAGGAATCTGACAGGGGCTGTGGGCTTTCTCTTTAGAAGACCAGCTATATCTGTGAAGTTTTGCCTGTGAAGCTGGGATCTTAAGGACCCTCTCAATGGGCTGCTAGAAGTTCCATGGGGACACACCTGTTATTGACAAAGATGACGTTCAAGGGGCCGAGGCTCAGACCATGGTGATACCCCAAGCACATCTACAGCATCAATCAATGCTTTTCACAACTAATTTCATCAAAAACCAAAGGCAGAGATGAGGCTCCATGCTCATACAGAAAAACAGCAAATGTAAAAAGCATTTACGGGCGATGATGAAGCAGAAGAGAATCAAGTTTATGAAACTCAAAGTTTAGGGCTGCCCAGGAATTGGGGGTGGGGGGTGTCCTGTCCACTAGAAGCCAGGGCAAAGGGCTTGAGAAACGGTGTTTAGTGTCTGTGGCCACATCAGTTACATGTTCAGAGAATCCACGTGACTGACGCTCGGGGGCCCCTCAATACAGACACCAGCAAAGGGAGGCCCTGGGAGGTTAAACGGCTTACCCAGCTGGTGGGGTGGCAAGCTCAGAAAGAGGGAGGGAGGGAGGGAAGGAAACAAGGAAGATGGGAGGGAGAGAGAGAGGGAAGGAGGGAGGGGAGCTACATTTGCATAAAGGCCCGGGGGAGAATGAAAGCTCACCACCTCCTCACTTTGCTGGGCGCTTCACTGCCTGGTCCAGGCACTCCTGCAGCCTGGACACCCCATGGCCCTGTCCTCTCCCTCTGATGGACCAGCAACAGACCCCACCTGCAGATGAGCCAATCCACCATCTGCCTCCGGACCCAGCAATTGAGGACCTGCTCCAAAGGGTCAGCGGGGCCCAACCCACTTCCAAGAGCAGGGAGCTGAGAAAGGCAAAAGCACCCCAGGGCAGGTCCTGCTCACGCACTGCTGGACTGTGGCTGGTGGCCATTCCTCTGCACGCTGGCTGAGCGGCAGAGGCGGGGTGATGGGGGAACATGCCATGCGATTCCTGAAAAGCAGTTTCATTTCTCCAACCCTGGTTCCCAGGTCCTCTGCAATCTGGGGGCTTGACCTCTGATTTGGGGGCTTGACCTCCGGATGTTTGCAACAACCCTCCCACTGTTTCTCTTGAGCAGGAGTGCCTATTCGATTCCTTTTTATCTGAGAAACTTCTGACCCGGGCTCTGTCTTTACAGGTGAGGAAACTGAGTTTCAAGGAAATTAGTTCATGCAAAATGCTTGTGCTCATTATTGAAATCTGTCTCTGCCTGGAAAAGACTAAAGCTGCAAGTTTTCGGCAGAGACATTTTTCTGACTCCAAACAGACATTTTTCTGACCCAAGAAATGAAACACATTCACTCTGTCCTTCCTGAACTGCAGCTGGCCAGTCAACTTCAAATAACAGATGAACAAAAGGGGAAAACTCCAGCCAGGGATGAGGACTCGGTGTTTTCTGATTAGGTCGGGAAGTTCTTTGTAGCCTATGCAGGTTTCAGCAGGAGACTGGAAGGCTCTGGAAATAAGCAACTGCGGGATCTTTCTTCCACTCACCTTTTATCTCCATGGCCTCAAGTATGTTAAAAATGTCTCAGCGGCCCTCATAACACGCCTGCTTTAAGAAGAGTGAAAACACAGGCTGGGAATGAAACTAAAACACAAAGCCTGTAAGACCACAGAGACTATTTTCAGTTTAGTACCTCTGCCCAAGCACTCAGGTTTCTCACCGGCCTGATTCCCTGGACTTCACTCTGGTGGCACCTGACCTCACAGTCAATATGAGGTTTTTAATTTTTATTTAATATAAAATTTAACTTTATTAAATTTATTTTTAATAAATATTTTTAATTTAATGAGGCAGCCCCAATGTGACTGAGGCTCACTCGTGCAGAGCTTCCGAAAGAGGCCGAGCACGGCTTCACATTCAAGGGATGTATAGCCAGGTCCCTCCAGTGGACCAGCTGCTGACCCACTGTGATGAGTGGAGGCCTCACCTCCAGGGGGCCGCCCTGGAGGCCTGGGTGTCTGCAGTTAAGGATGCTGGCCTTGGCTGCGCTGGTCCTGAGGACCTCGGAAAACCGGGATCAGTACTGACAGGCTGGCGTCCAATTTAAACCTCAAGAGTAAACCCCTTAGTGGTTGCCTAAGGAGGGCAGGAGGGCAGGGGGCAACAGGAGTAGGCCCTGAGGGGGAGCAGAGATCTTCTTCTGGGGGTGATGAAAAGGTTCTGAGACCAGAGACAGGCGGTGGTCACACGACACTGTGCACTAAATGTCAACTGAACTGTATCCATTTAAATGGTTAATTGAATACTATGCAAATTCCACATCCAAAAACCCAAGCTCACATAATAAGAAAATCTGGAGATATGGTCTGAAAAGTAACGCCTGAAGAGCAAGAATCTGAGTGTCTACGTGGACCAGACCTTGGCCAAGGCGCTCCCTACAGGGAGGGTGGATGGGTCCTCGCAGCTGGACAGCACCAGTCTTTGAGACCATCCAACTCACTTCCTAACTGTAGCCTTGATTTTTAAGTAAATTTACAGTTTTAAGAGAAAAACTTTAACCTGTTTGATTCACAATTGATTTCTACTGGCCAGAGGGGGACGCGGGGATACTCACGTGTCCTCCCAGTAAGGAAGGATGACTTGGGACACACAAACAAGCTTATTAATAACCCTCTGAACCTGAACTTGAATGAGGCACTCTCTGAGCCTGACTTCTTGTCTGTAAAATGGATAGAACATGTTCCTGGGCGGCAGGAGGCATAATATGCAGACAGCGGGTGAGCAAGGCTGCAGCTCCCGCCTCCACGGCCATTGGCAGGATCGTGGGAACTGGCCTTGACCCTGGTCTCCCACTGAGCCCCTCCTTGGTTGGCACATTCCCCAAGGAGCTGTCGGGCCAAGTTCTGCTATTTGCCAGTTACACTGGTCCTTCACACGAGTCTTAAAGTGAAGGGAACTGGAATCAGGCATCATTCCTGCTCCCTTACGTGCTCCATCATCACCTTGAACAGCAGCATCCACCGGCCCTTTAATAAATGATTCCTGGTGGCGATAACAGGAGATCAGTAACAGGTAAAGAATCTGACGCCACGTGAGTAGAGAGTGAAGTACTAAGTCGCTTCATTTGTGCCCGACTCTGTGCGACCCCATGGACTGTAGCCCATCGGGCTCCTCTGTCCATGGGATTCTCCAGGCAAGAATACTAGAGTGGGTTGCCATGCCCTTCTCCAGGAGATCTTCAGCCTAAGGATCAAACCAGTGTCTCTTAAGTCTCCTGCATTGGCAGGCGGGTTCTTTACCACTAGCGCCACCTGAGAAGCCCAATGTGTATGTAGTTCCACGAGGGTGGAACTACATGCAAGTCACAAAATTAGGCACCGGTAAAACCCCTTGAGGGCTTCCCCGGTGGCTCAGACAGTAAAGAATCTGCCGGCAATGCGGGAGACCTGGGCTGGATCCCTGGGTCGGGAACATCCCCTGGAGAAGGGGATGGCTACCCACTTCAGCATTCTTGCCTGGGGAATTCCGTGGACAGAGGAGCCCGGTGGGCTACAGTCCATGGGGTTGCAAAGAGTCAGACACGACTGAGCTACTAAAGCTTTCACAAAACCCCTCTGAAGCTCCCTCTTACAATGAACTTAGGACAAATCAGATCTTGAACATTAAGAAGCCAAGAGAAAATACTACATTTGTTTCTGTAGGGGAAAAAAGCCACAGAAATTGGCCAAATGTGAGGATCCCATTCTGGCCATAGCCAGTGGGTGGTCTCTTTAAATGCTGGGAGACACACATCCACTCCCTAAACCCCCCACGGCCGTCTGCCATCTCCATGACCAGGAGAGGTGTGAGCCCCTCTTCGAGCCCTTAATGATAGGATGGAGACCCCGTAGGCAAGGCCCACCCACCCTGCTTCCTCTTCCCAGAGGTCCTGCTGCCCTGGGTACCCTGGCTCAGTCCCAGAAAAAGCAAAGCACATAAATGACATCCAGGGAACTGCTGGAGCCGAAGAGGGGTCCTCGGTAGAGCTCCCCATTGCCCTCCTTCTTTGCTCAAGAAGGGTCCACCCGGGCCAAGCTGTGCCCTCAATTCAAACCTAGAGAAGGTAACCTGAGTGGGGTGGGCCGCAGGGCAGGAAGCCCGGCCACACCATCCCTGTTATCTACCAGGGTTATCTCCAGAGAAGAACCAAGCCACATGCTTGCTGTTTGAGTTCAGAAACCCCAGCTTTCCGGCCAATGCCAGTCCAAAAGAATGTAAGGAATGTGGATGCCTTTCACTGGGTTTCACTGCAAACCCAAACAGATCGCAACCTCCAGGGCAAAGGCTTGCTGACAGCCGCTTCCTGGGCAGAGGTATTTTAAGTCCCTAAGACCTCAGTGGGGACCAGAACACTCCTGAATTCCTCACTCACTATTAAAAGCCCCAGGGTCATAACCTGCAAACGTCCTCCAACATTCTTTCATCCTACAGCACAGGCTGATACTGGAAAACAAAGAGATAAGATATAAAAGGTGTGGGGGGGTGGGGAGGTGAAAGCTGAAACAAAATCCAATCAGCTGCCCCCAGGTGAACAGAAGACACACAGGATTTAAGGATAACCTGCACTGATTCAGACACTTTATCCGGAACGGCTTTTATTATTCAACTGGACCCTGCAAGGATTTCCTGGCTTCCCTGGTGGCTCAGACAGTAAAGAATCTGCCTGCAATGCAGGAGTTCTGGGTTTAATCTCTGGGTCGGGAAGATCCCCTGGAGAAGGGAATTGCAACCCACTCCTGTTTTCTTGCCTGGAGCATTCCAGGGACAGAGGAGTCTGGTGGGCTACAGTCCGTGGGGTCACAGAGTCGGACACGACTGAGTGACTAACATTTGACGACTGAGGGACTAACATTTGACTCTGCAAGGGAGCAGGGTCTGGGCTGTTCCATCTCAACCCCCCTCTTCAACCTGTGTCTGCAAATGACCCCTTTTCATTATATCTGATCCTTTTCACCCCGAGAGGAAAGTCTCCTTTGTTTTTAAACATGAAGTCTGCACCATGTTACGTAGATAATCTGACCCATCTGATTTTACAATAGACGGTTTTTCCTACTATTATTGCGGGCCACGGGAATAAAGCAGAGAAAATATCTGAGAACGTTCTACCTGGCCACCATTTACTCTCCCTTCTTTCTGCCAATTCACTTCTTCCTCCTGAGCAGCGGCTAAAGCTTCCTGCTCACGTTTTCTGCCAACCTCACACTCGCTTCCCAGGACACACCTGTCCCGGGGCCACAGAGCCAAAGGCATCGCATCTCATCACTGGTGGCCATTGTTCGGGAAGCTCGGAACCTCACCAGCTTTAAGAATAAAGCTCCTTTGTGCCAACACACAGGACAGCCAACCTGGGCTCCGTCCCCCCGCTGTCAGGGAGGCGGACAAGTTGCCCGGCTGGTTTCTGGGCAGAGCGAGAACGTGTCATCGGTGGACGCAGAGGGAAGTCACCGAGGTAAACAGAAACCCAGAGCTCTTCTGGGAACTCGCCCGTGCCAGGCACACCGGTGACCTCTGACCTCCTGCAGGCACGTGGAGAGGTGACAAGGAGGTGAAGACAGGGCTGTGCAGGCGGCAGGGCGGGGGCTGAGGCATGCTGCTGCAGGGTCGCTGGGAAGGGGAAGCGACTTCTTCCTCCTGAGCAGCTCGGGGGTGGGGGGAGGCACTCGGGGCACGCCCCATCCTGGGGGTGACACCGCCCCTCCGCGGGGCAGGCCCGGTGGGGCGGGCACTCAGGCGCCCTGCCTGCGTCGCTTACCTGCCACAGGCCCCAGCTCTCTGACGTCAGAGCACCAGTCCCAGGCCTCAGGCTTCTGTCCAGAGAAGGAAGACGCTGCAAGACAAAAGGGGAACCGAGACTGAGGGCCGGAGTCTTGTGCAGCTGAAGACAGAGTCTTGTGCAGCTGAAGACCTCGTTTCCACCTCTTTCCTCCAAGGCTCTTCCACATCTGGAGCAGGTTATGTTCACCACTGCATTCACCTGGGAAGATGAAGGTGGCAGTGGATGCTGGAATTGGGCCCTGGAACCCTTTCCATTCTGCTGCCAGGTGCGTGGCTGGCTTCCTAGAACTCCCTCCCAGAAAGAGGTCCTCCTCCACCAGGTCATGGCCCCACTGGGGAAGCCACTCTGGTGTAAAAGGATGCCCCCCACCTCCCTCCCAACCCGGACAAGTGGGAAAGGGCTGTCCAGGGTTGGGGCATCTGTGAGGTCTCCAAGGACTTCCCTCTGCACCCCCAACCTCAGGTCCCTTCCAAGGGGGCTGACCCCAAGAGTGCACCCCGGTAAACTGCACCACAGTTGGCCCAGCTGCCACGAGGGCGTTTTTGGCTTGTTTCTTCTCAAGGCTTTATTGTCTTCCATCACCTGCTATCACTTCTGCTGCAGAGATGGGCAGTGCAGGCTCAACAGAATAATCTTATCAGCTAAACCCAAGAGATGTATTCCCCGATGGCTTGCCAGCAGAGGGGTTTCCTCCCCACTTGCTGGTCACTTAGGAGATGGTGACTAACAGTAACCAAGGAGCCCACGTCTGCAACAGATTCCTTAAACAAGGATGGTGATGGGATGGTGGGATCCAAGGTACCACCATCCCATGACACCTTGACCTTCTGGACGGGAGTAACAGAGCTGCTCTGGGCTTTACAGGAGCCCTGCACCTGGCCAGACTGTGAAACAGGGGGAGGAAATCTCATGCTGGGCACCTTCCCTAAATCACTGTCCTCCCCTGGAACAGACCCTCAGCTAAGTTATCAGTCCACATGCAATTACAAGGAGCTTCACAGGAGGGCAAGAATTATCCTGAGATGTTGGGGCAGCTGGCTGGTCTTCACAGCACTGTTTTACTCCGGGGCTTCCACAGCGAAATGAATTCCAGATGCACAGAAAAGTGAGAGGACAGGCTGGGAGGCGTGGAAGGAAATCAACCAGAAGGAAAGAAAAATCCAGCATGTGTACACTTAACTCTTAAGGTAGAGACAGACCTAAGCACATAAAGCATGTAGGAAACCCTAAGGCAAAAGGAAAAACCCCAGTGAAATCAACGAATGCTACAAAAAGGCAGCAACAACTTGAGGAAATATATCTGAATATGACAAAAGATTCAGACCCCAAGAAGATGAGAAAATGCAGGGTGGGGTAGGACATTCAGGGATCAGGATGCAGAGGCCGCTGTCCACCCACCCATCACCTGGATTCTGGCTGCATCTGCAGACCTTAGGGTGTCATCGAGGTGCTTGAGGGACCCCAAAGACCGTCTAGACAGGGCAGGTGAGAACCTCATCACTTTAGAGGGAGTAGAGGTCCTGAAAAGGCCTGGGGGGAGTGAAACAGTGCAGGGGTGGCCTCTCAGAAGTGGGTTTTTGGTATTTTAATGCTTGTTCCCTGATAGCTCAGTTAGTAAAGAATCCTCCTGCAATGCAGGAGACCCTGGTTCGATTCCTGGGTCAGGAACATCTATTGGAGAAGGGATAGGCTACCCACTCCAGTATTCTTGGGCTTCCCTTGTGGCTGAGCTGGTAAAGAATCCGCCTGCTATGTGGGAGACCTGGGTTCAATCCCTGGGTTGGGAAGATCCCCTGGAGGAGGGAAATGGCAACCCACCCCAGTATTCTGGCCTGGAAAGTTTCATGGACTGTATAGTTCATGGGGTCACAAAGAGTCAGACACGATTGAGTGACTTTCACTTTCACTTTCAGTGCTTGTCCAGACTTCTCTCATCTTTCCAATTTGTTCTATGGTGTGAAGATCTCTTTTGTTCTTCTTCTTTTTTTTTTTTTTTACCAGCATGAGGGGCTTCCCAGGTGGCACTAGTGATAAAGAATCTGCCTGCCAATGCTCAAGATGCAGCAGATGTGGGTTCGATCCCTGGGTTGGGAAGATTCTGGAGGAGGGAAATGGCAACCCACTCTGGTATTCTTGCCTGGAGAATCCCATGGACAGAGGAGCCTGGTGGGCTACAGTCCCTGGGGTCACAAAGAGTTGGACATGACTGAAGTGACTTAGCATGCATGCATGCACCAGTCTGAGAACTTGGGTGTCTCCTTTGCTTTATAAACCATCCCATCCCCGGCATCTAGGCTGGGGGGACAGGACTTTCTACTCTCCCTCCTGTCCAGATGCCCACACTGCTGAGCCTCTGACCTCTGCATGGGTCCACCTGCAGGCCTTTCAGGAAGGGCGAGAAGGGGCTGGGGGTTGGCAAGGCCACCGAGTCTCACACAAAGATCATCTCCAGTGGTCAACGGCCTCTACTTCCCACATCCGTGTCACGGCTCTCCCTAAAGCCCATCTTCCAGATGCAAAATAGCTGTGTGCTCCGCGCAACCAGAGCAGACCACCACCAAGTCTTTTATGAGAAGGGGAGGACTGTGTTCCCTCCCCCAGTCCATTTACAACATCTTTAGTCAATGCGGCTTTAAGTGCTGGATTGCTCAGTTTTTCGGGCAAGAGCCTAGGAAACCACTGGACTTTTGTCTTGCTCGCTCCAGCAGGCCCTTGAAGCTGTGTTCCCTCACAGGGATCCCTGGCAGGTTCCTAGAGAGACCTGCGGCAGGACAGGTGGACACCCGGAGCCCTCTGCCCATTCGGCATTCACGACTCTGGCTGTGAACGGGCGTGCCTCTGAGGTCCAGGATAGGGGGATTAGGTGACCAGGATCAGCCCCTTCCCACCTCCCTAGCTGCAGGCTCTACCTCTCTGGAAGCCCCAGGTTTCTGCACAAGGACCCGCTAACATGAGAGGAGAGGGGTGTGGTCCTTCAGCCAAGGAGTGAGCCGCCAGAAGCCAGGGGCCCATCAGGCCCCACAGCCCCTTAAAGAAAACACAGGACTTAGTGTGTATGGATCAAGTTAGCCCGAAACCCTGGAGTCTAGAAGATGCCCGATGCCCTGATTTCGTGGTTTGTTTCCAGACACATCAATGCTGTTACTGCCGAAGTTCGGGGGGAATCTCTAAGAACCACAGAGCTGTCATAAAGCAATGCTGAGAAGGCCCTGTTGTCTTCAGGAGCCTCCAAACACGACCACAGTCCAGTGAGGACACCACTGACGTCACTGACGTGCATCACTCTGCAGCTGCTTCATCCACAGCTTACCATCCCGGCTGGTGATGGGACGACAGGGCTTATCCTACCTGAGAACGTCTGGAAAGCTCAGCGGGTAAACTTAGAGGCTCAAGAAACTTAGACGAGAAACTATTCAAACAAAGACAGAGCTGCATCCTAAAGTCTCGCCCCAGGACAGGTCCCAACAAGACACTCAGCCATTCTCTCCCCGTGCCTGAAGTTATGGCTAAAATCATACCCCCCGTCCCATGCACACAGGCATCTGGGTGGCACTAGTGGTAAAAAGAACTCACCTGTCAATGAAGGAGATGTAAGAGACTCAGGTTCCATCCCTGGGTCAGGAAGATCCCCTGAAGAAGGAAATGGCAACCCACTCGAGCATTCTTGCCTGGAGAATCCCACGGATAGAGGAGCCTGGTGGGCTACAGTCCATGGGGTTGCAAAAAGTCGGACACAACTGAAGCAACTTAGCATGCACGCACGCACGCACCCCAAGGATACACTGAAGCCCTAACCCCCAGACCCTCAGAATGTGACCACATTTGAAGAAAGGGTCTTTACAGAGGTCATCAAGTGAAAATGAGGTCATGAAGGGGAAACCAAACCCAGTTGGATAGGTGTTTTCACAAAGGAGGAAATTTGGAGGCAGACACACAGATAGGGAGAGCTCCACGTGAGGATGAAGACAAGGGTCAGGATGATGCGTCTACAAGTCAAGGTTGCCAGCAAACCACCACAAGCTGGGGGAGGCCTGGGACCATGTCTCTCACACAGCCTCAGAAGGAACCAACCCTGCGGACACTCAATGTTGCACTTCCAGCCTCCTCTGTACTGGGAGACGATACATTTCTATTGTTTAAGCACCCAAGCTTGGGGCTCTTTGTTACGGCACCCAAGTAAACTCATACAACATACAACAAACCAGGAGAAGAAATCCTCACGAGGCCACCTGTCTCAAGAGCTGAAAGTGACAGGTTCAAAAAAGCTCTGAAACCTCCCCTGTGCTCGACCTACAGCTTGGCTTGTGTTATTCCCATGAGAGCTGGCCACCCTGCAGTGCCAAGCCTCTCAGGGCAGGACCTACGTGGTCCTCTGATGTCACTGAGCAAAACCTCCGTGCTTTGCTCCTACAACCCCAGCATGTACTCAGTTACCCAGCGTCCACACAGTTGCCCAGCACAGTTCTTCATGGCTAGAGGAGAATCATTTCTAGGGTGGCTCCGGGGAAACTGGCCTACTACCTGGGTTTCTATCACAATGAACACGTATGGATCCACCGGCCAGAGGGTCCTTTACACTGGGCGGCTGCCAGTATCCAGACTGGGATCTCTCCAGGGCAGTACTTGGTCTCACCCACTCTTGTGCCCACCACACCTGAAAACACCAAAGTAGCCGCACTAAAGCACAAAACAGAGCCAAACCCAGCCCAACACCTGTCTCTGCCCATGAATGCGGAGCATTTTTCAATAGGGAAAGAACATAATAATACATAAAAATTATATGAAATGTTTTAAAAATATGAAATTCAGATCACAGTGTGCAGAAGTACAGTTTTATTGAACTCAGGCACCTGCCCCTTTACGGTTCTGTGGTTCTTCTGTGTGTTGATGACACACAAAGGTGACTGACACAGACATCTGAGGGGGCAGCAAAGCTGAAACCCTGCCTGGCCTTCTACAGCGAAGGTCTACACCAGCCCTGTGCAGGCTGCAGGGCAGAGGCCAGCCTAGGGTAGCCCCAGATCACAGAGGTGGGCAGCACCCATGGTGCCTGGCCAATGCCTGAGGGCTGGCCAGGTAGCAGGCAGCATCTGAGATGGCAAGAGGAAGGGAAGGGAGACAATGGGAGGTGTGGCTTGAGAAGGAAGCAGGAATGGCCCAGAGGTAAACTTTATCAACCAGAAACTGTTTCCTGGAGCCCGCTCCAACCTGAGAAGGGAGAGCTCTGGGCCTCACCCTGGGGCACAGGTTAGCACCCCGGGTCCCTCTGCAAGAGATGCTCAAGGCACGTGAGGGTCAGGGTCCCAGGCCCGGCAGTGGACTTCACCCTTGGTTTTCCATTGTTTATGGAAGAAAGTACAAGGCAACCAATTTACAAAACTGAGAAAACTCATGCTTCTGCAGACGGACCTTGGTATTTAACGCTAACAAAATAAACACCAGTGAAACAACAGTAACTTAGGTGTGTGGTGGGGGAGGCAGCAAGTGAAAGAATCACCTGGTCTATGGGGAAAACTTTCTTACACAGAATACAGAACTGCTTCACCTACCTCTCCCAAAATTTCATAATATTTCAAATTTTATAGGACGTGGGGCAAGGAACAGCCTTTCCTCTCTTGTGGATGAAGCCTATATTGACCGTGAAGCACAGAAGGTGGGCTACTGAGACACAGGTCGACCAGATGCCCGCAGCGGCTTCACCCTACACACCTGTGCATTCCTACTCAGTGCCTGGCATGGTATCAAGTTGGCGGTGCGGTTCATGGTGCGTGGCCCGCTTTCTGCCTCCCCGGCAGGGCGGGGACGAGGGTGGAGGCTCCCGTGTGTGCGGGTGACCTGTGCCCACTCGCTCTCAGGTGTGTGGACGCCCACACCTGTGGCCAGAAGGCTGCCTTCTCCTCCGCTTCTGCTCCCGCTGGATGGAGCTTATGGGCCTTGCTAGGACATTTTAATGGATCTAATTATCACACAGATCATCACGGGAGATGAGCAGCTTCCAGGGCCAGTCAAGTGGAATATTTTGTAAAGACCAAATAGTGGGGAATCGCTTAAAAACAGGCTGGCAAACTAGACCACGTTAAACTTTTAAGGAAAAAAAAAAAACAATAAAACTCCAGAACTCTGAACTCAGGCTGCTTTGTCAGCCTTTGTGTCATCCCTTGACTCTAAATGGAGAATCGGGACTTCCCTGGGGACACAGCAGGTAAGAATCTGCCCTGCCAATGCAGGGGACAGAGGTTCGATTCCTGGTCTGGGAAGGGTCCACAGACCACAGATCATCTAAGCCCGTGAGTTGCAACTACTGAAGCCTGTGCCCTAGAGTCTGTGCTCGCCAACAAGAGAAGTCACCACATGAGATGCCCGCACACCGCAACTAGAGTAGCCCCTGCTTGCCGCAACTAGAGAAAGCCCACGTGCGGCCATAAAGACCCAGTGCAGCCAAAAATAAACAAGTAAATATAATAAATGTAAAAAAATAAACAAATGGGGAATCATGAGGATGTACTAAGTTGTGGTCCCTGCATGCCAGATACAGCCATCACACACACTCAGAGAAAGACTTTCACCCCATGTAGGAAGACCGGAAGATCTATGGATACTAGTTTTTTTCCATTAAAAAAAAAAAAATCTAATTCTTCCAGGCTTTGACTAATTTTTTCCACTCACTGACTAATTACTTAGGACCTTTACAATCTGACTGGGGTCACACATCTGGGCTCTCAGCAGGGCTGGAGGTTTAAATCCAACATCATGACAATCCCCACTGCAAAGCTGATGAGGGAGCTTCCAGGAAGTATTGAGATTTTCCATCCTGACCGTAGCCTCCTCCTCTGAATAAGTGGGGAGGCGGCTCCAGCCAGGGGCTGAGTGTGAGAGGCCACACGGACGGGGAGAGCCTGGACATGGAGGTTTCTGAGATGACTCTGTCAGATCCGAGGACTCGCATTCCAGCTCTGCCCTTCAAGGGCCTGATAACCTCTACCTAACTTGACTCTGGGTCTGGGCTTCCTCAAGTGTAAAACAGGGCTCCCCACGTCATGCCGGAGATCACTCTTTACTTTTTGTTCTTTCCACTTTATCATCTGTTTTTCTCCCTATCACGTAGAGTAGACTCTTGGCATCTTTTCTATTAGTCTATGGACTGCAAGGAGATCAAACCAGTCAATCCTGAAGGAAATCAACCCCGAATATTTACTGGAAGGACTGATGCTAAAGCTGAAGCTCCAATACTTCCGCCACATGATGCAAAGAACTGACTCACTGGAAAAGACCCTGATGCTGGGAAAGATTGAGGGTGGGAGGAGAAGGGGACGACAGAGGGTGAGATGGTTGGATGGCCTCATCGACCTGATGGACACGAGTTTGAGCAAGCTCTGGGACATGGGGAAGCCTCTGGAAGGACAGGGAGGCCTGGCCTGCTGCAGTCCACGGGGTCACAAAGAGTCGGACACGACTGAGTGACTGAACAACAACAACGTGGGCCACCTTAAGGGCACAGACCTTGTCTTTCTCTTCTTTGAAACATAAAAATCCAGAGATTTAGCCAAATGCATAATAGAAATCTCGCAATTATGCTTAGGGCATAAATGGTTGAGAACTAAACTTCTTCTATATGAATAAGGTGGTGGTTCTCAAACAAGGGCACGTACCAGGCTCACCTGGAGGGTTTGTTAAAACATAGTCTCCACCACGAGGCCTGGGCTGGGCCTGAGAATGTGCATTCCCAACTTGCTCCCAGGTGATGCTGGTACCACTGGTCCCTGGACCACACTGATACTATGTGGGTAACTGACAATGTGCTTCTCCACCTGGCCTCCTGGAGGTTGGAGGCGGGCAGGGTCAGCATTACTGTGTCCTTCTCAGCAGACTCGGCAAGTGAGGTTCAACGGGGTTTCAATGACTGACCGAGGTCAAGAAACGGGAAGCTGACATCATAACCCACCGGTCCACAGCTGCCCCCATGACCTCGATGAACAGAACAATGGTCAAGTGCAAAGAAAACAGAGGCAGGCAAAGCAGGCTGCAGGCATAAGGGATGTCTCCGCCTGAGGGCGTCAAATGCCAGCCCGGGTTCCAGGGCTAGCCTGCCTTCCTTCTTTCCTTCTTCCAAGACAGAAATTATAACCTCCCCCATCTCAAGTCTCCTAAAGTAAGAAGAAGTACATATCCTGCCTGGTGTTTATAAGCTGCAGGAAGGGGGGCTTCTATGCCAGTCCTGGGAGCCTCCTGACAAACACAGAGGAGGCGGAAATACTGGGTCAAGTCAGCGCGTGCAAGCGCAGACCCTATTTGAACAGAGCCTCAAATCCTGGCTTCGACTGCTGAATCTGTGACCCTGGGACGTGCACCCTTGCTCCTTGGCACCCACCAGGCGGGGTGGGGAACTGCCTGGCCTCGACTGCGTGCTGGCAGGGCCTGGCACACATGGGCTCCAGCACAGTCCTTTTTCTGCCAGGACCTCAGCAGCCTTCCCCAAAACTGCCCTCCTGCTGGTCACCCCTCCCTGAATGGGGTTGGGGGGGCAGACCTGTCAAGGCAAGGACCACCCACCCTCTGACCTCACGGGTTCTTCTTCCTGGAGGTCCTGTCTTCACCCAGGCAACCTCTCACCTTAGCAACAGTGAAAGAGGGGGAGATGCAACCTGAGCCCTCCCCTGCTAACAGCAGGCCTTTCCAGCTGATCCCAAATCCCCTCCACGCCCAGCTCACCTCCCAAGAGGCCCCTTCCCTGCTCAGCTCTGCACTGCAGAGTGGGCTGGGCAGGGGGCCTCCGCCTGCCTTGCTGTTGGGCTGGGGTACCATTCAGTTCCAAAAACCTAGCCAAAACCTCAGGAAAAGAGCGGAATCCCTTTCCTAAGAGAACATGGACTGCTTTGTCATTTGTTAATCTGCTATGTACCCCAACCCACTCCCACTTTTAGATAACACGCCCTACCCTCACAGATATGCAGAAAACAGGTCAGAAACAGACTCACTGAAACAAACATTTTCTGAAGCCCATGACCCGAACCAAGTTATAAGAGGCCAGTGTGTTTTTATTCATTTCCCCCAAATAAATCCCCAGTTTCTAAATCTCTCCGTTGAGATAAGTATAATGTTATCTAGAAATGCAAGGCAGTTCCCAACCCCTGGAACAGCCTACTTTTTTAACAAGAGTTAAAAAATAAAAATCCAATCTTCAATATACAAAGAAAAAGAAAATGCCAACTTGAAGCTATTTCAATAAACGGCTGTGCGCTGGAGAGGTAAGCATTTGGGGAGACACTCGTATTGGTGGACACAGGGTTGGGTGGCCACTACCCACTGCCCACCAGCAAGGCTGGGCCAAGGTCACAGCTCCATGGGGTCACTTCCCTCTCGGACCCCGCAGCTCTAACTACAGGCTGGAACAGGTGTGTGGAGTTGGGTCACATCAGAACATCCCGGCCCAGGGGGCTGTTATGGAACAAGAAAGGTGGGTTCCATTGGCCATCCCTCACTCCTAGCCAGGGCCACGTGAACCTCTCTGATGAGCCTCTCCGCCCAGCGACTGTTCTACACAGTAAGACCTTTGTCATCAGCAACCACCAACCAGGCGTGAAAGGTTAACACAACTGTGAACACAGTTCAAGCCCTCCTGGCTGGTGCTCATTTGGCCCTGAGGGACAGGAGGTTAAGTGTCAACAGATCGCTCCATCATCTCCCAAATCTGCACTTGGGCTCTGTTCCCTGCAAGGTACAGGAGGACCGGCAAGATAAATAAAACCAGTGGGTACTGCACTCTAGATGGGACATAAGAGACAGCAGGGACCTAAGTATAAGACAAGGCTGGGGGCTTCCCTGGTGGCTCAGTGGTAAAGAATCCACTTGCCAATGCAGGAGACACGGGTTCAGTACCTGGTCTGAGAAGATGCCACATGGGGAGAAGCAGCTAAGCCCGTGTGCAAGAACTACTGAGTCTGTGCTCTAGTATGGAGCCCAGGAGCCATGAGTACTGAGCCCTCAAGCCCTAGACCACGTGCTCAGAGACAAGAGAAGCCACTGCAGTGAGAAGCTCGTGTACCTCAACCAGAGAGTAGCCCCTGCTCTCTGCAACTAGAGAAAAGCCCGTGCAGCATGAAGACCCAGCACAGCCAAAAATAAAACAAATAAATTAAAAACAAAAGACAAGGCTGAAAATGGAAGATGCCAAGACACAAAGCTGCTGGTGTGAGTCCAGAACTAGATGGAGAGAAAACTCCTGGAAGGAAGAGGGGCTCCTGGGAAACGGGGAAGGGACCACCTGCACTGACCGGGCTCCAAACAGATATCAAGAGAGGATGCTACACACAGGGGTCAAAAGTCCCTGTGCAGGCGAGGTGCTTGGTACCTCTGTTCGTTCTCCCGTCACTCCTCACACACGCATTTGAACTTTCTCCAAGCCTCTCCCGAACACTGTCTGCTTCACTGACAGCTGGACAGTCATGAAGACACACCTGGGAGGCTGTCTCAGCTCTCGCTGGAGGGGCTGAAATAGCTGCCTTTCTCAGGACCCATAGGGAATGTGAGTCTGGATTTTGCAGAGGCCACGTTGTGTTGGATTTGTGTACAATGAATCACCCCTCACTGTGCTGTCGAGATGCCCTCCAGGACTTCCCTGGTGGTCCAGTGGTTGAGAATCCACCTGCCAATGCAAGGGACATGAGTTCGATTCCTGGTCTGGGAAGATCCACGTATCACAAGGGAACTAAGCCAGACGGCTGCAACTACTGAAGCCTTGCACTGAGAGCCTGTGCTTTGCAACGAGAAGCCGCTCAATGAGACGGCCATGCGCGGCATCTAGAGAAAGCCCACGAGCAGCAAAGAAGACCCAGCACAGCCAAAAAAAGAAAAACGACCGTACCCTCCAAATGGGTGGGCATGACCCCCATCACAGCACCCCAGGCCCCCAGCCCTCGCTCAGCCTTCAGGACACACAGACTTCTTTGGCTGCCCCATCCCCCAGAAGGACCATTCTAAGTTTCCTCGGGAGGGTCCCCAGCAGTTGCAGTGACCATGAGTTCAGTGACTCACCTTGTACTTGCCTCCCTCACTTCCTCACGTCACCCTCCTGCCTCCCCACTCCTGCTTCTGGGGACCACCTCTCCCCGAAATATCAATCCCCAAGTCCTCACCTTGGGCTCCGCACTTGGGGGTCCCAAACAAGAACAGACGGCAAATGTCAAGCTGTCACTCGGCCACTGGACCTTTTTTGGCCAAGACACAAGCCCAGCTGAGTGACATGGGTGCATTATTTCTGGCCAGTTCTGGTGAAAGCCAGTGTGCTATTTTGTATTGCTAGAAACTCCCAGTTTAGAAAGCCAAGGAAATATTCTGTTCCATTAATAAGATACACGTATATGCAGCTAAATCTGGAGAAAAGCAGTTGACATTTTTACATTGAAAATGTACAAATTTACTGCAGATCATGTCCAGGCTGAGGGCCATCAAGGCTCACAGTTCCCAAGGAATTCCTGACTTGAAGCTGGGACTGGGTCTCAGGGCAGGTCCCATGGTCCCAGCCCACAGGTCAGCAGGGAAGCCCACCCTCACATTCTGAAAGCATCGTGAGCTGTGTTTCCCATCCCTTATACTTGAAATAAGCGAAAATGAAGGTGTTAGGCACTCAGTCATGTCCTACTCTTTGTGACCCCATGGACTGTAGCCCACCAGGCTCCTCTGTCCATGGGATTCTCCAGGCAAGAATACTGGAGTGGGCAGTCATTTCCTACTCCAGGGGATCTTCCCAATCCAGGGATTGAACTTGGGTATCCTGCATTGTAGGCAGATTCTTTACCGTCTGAGCCACCAGGGAGTTTTTTATTTACACCTGGGCTTGGCTCAAACATCACGCCCTCAATCTCCAGGCTTCCATGTTGCTTTGCATGTGACAGCACTAGGAACTGTCACAAACTGCCACAAAGCTGGCCCTTAAAACCAATTTATTCTTACCATCTGGAGAGCATAAATGTGAAATCAGTTTCACTAGGCCGAAGTCAAGTATTGCTGGGCCTCGTGTGCTGTGGAGGCTCTAATGGGAGAATCCGTTGCCCTGCCTTTTCCACCCTCTGGTATCCTGGCAGCCACCTGGATTCCTGGCTTACGGTCCCTTCCTCCAACATCAGAGCCCACTCACTCCATCTGTCTCCATCACCTTCTGCTCTGCAGTCACGTCTCCCTCAGCTTCTCTTACAACGACACTGGTCATTACAGGACTTTCAGGGCCCCTCCAGATAGGCAGGGTCATCTCAAGATCCTTCAGTTATCACACCCACCAAGTCCTTTTTACCCTATGACGTACCATTCAAAGGCTCTGGGAATTACCACGTGACGATCCCTGGGGGAGGTGGGAAGGGACAGTTAGCCTTCCATGGGAGTGTGTGCTAAGTCGATTCAGTCATACTCGACTCTTTGCAACTTTATGGGCTATATAGTCCGCCAGGCAATTCTGTCCATGAGATTTCCCAGGCGAAGAATACTGGAGCGGGTTGCCATGCCCTCCTCCAGGGGATCTTCCCGACCCAGGGTCGAACCCACATCTCTTGCGTCTCCTAAATTGGCAGGTGGGTTCTTTACCACTAGCGCCACCTGGGAAGCCCCTGAGCCTACTACACTCCCTCTCAAAACAGCACAGCTTCTCTGCCCATCCCGCTACCCGGCTTCAGTGATCGCTCCCGACACTCTTTATCATCTGTTTATTTCCTTTCTCTCCCACCAGAGGAAAGACTCCTTGAAGGCAAAGACCTCGCCCTGTCCAACTGGAACACAGCAAGCACTCAGTGAACATCCCCCCAAGGAATCAGCCGTGTATCTCTCACAAGGGTGTCTGTATGGCCCACAGGGCAGGAAAACACCTGTTTTGCTCAACGATGCATCCAGCCCCTACACCTGCTTCACGGAGCACACAATAAGATGCTCCACCAGTGGTACCCGTTGCCCGAACATAAAAGGAAGCCCCCCTGATACCTATGATCTGCTGGCCATCTTGGAGCAAATGATCAGCTGTTTCCCATATGGTCCCAGCTGCATCTCCACCAAATCCATCCTCTAGCTCCCTCACCTTCAGCGACTATTCCCCTACCCGTGAACACAAAGTGCCCTTCTCCCTCCTGGCACAAGCCCACCTGAGGCCAGGCTTCCCTGACCCAGCTCAGGGCTCTCCCTAGCTTGGCCCCATCCCACCAGCCTCCTTAGCACCCACTCCAACTCCCTTCACTCTGGCCAGGGGAGCCACCCACCAGAAAACTACGTACACATCTCCCCTCTTCCTTTGGGGTCCAGTGCCAGCCCACAGCTCCCTGTGACTCCAGGTCTGGGCAACATGCTTGCCGCCCACCTCCGCTAAAGGGATGGCACTTCTGGGCAGGCCAGTGCAGTGGGCTGGTGATGGCCCTGGTTCCGTGAATGTGAGCCTCTGATGAGCATGTCTGCTCTCCAGGGAAGATGACGCGCCAGGAGGACCCTAATGTGTGTGAGCGACTCGAGACCTCCTGCATGCTCCCTGTCCACGGAACGGGGACAGCACGCGCCATGACTGCCTGACCCCAGCAGGTGAGAGCAGCCGGCCCAGCGCCGGCAGGAGGAAGTGTCTGAGCACCAGGGACAAACCTGGAGAAGCCACAGGGCCCGCCAGCCAGCGAGGAGCAGGCGATGTCCCTTCCTCACCTGGCAGGGGCCCAGGCACCATGAGACCAAGACCGAGGACCACGGAGGAAAGTCAGAGGTGAGCTGGGTGTCAGGACACCCTGTTAAATCTGATTTCAGATATGCAGTAAATAATTTCATTACTCTAAGTATGTCCCAGATAGTCAACCATAGCAGGGTGCAGCGTATTTTTATTTGCTAAACCTGGAGGTGGGGTGGGAGGGTGCCCCCTCTCCAGCCAAGACAGTCAGAGGGGGCTCCCCAAGAAGTCCCAGCCTCTAGGAGAGAGGTGGCCTCTCTGCAAGGGGGCGGGGTGATGGGAAGCCAAGCCCCCCGCAAGGGCCCAGGTCCACTCCTTCCAGGGTTCACTGACATAAACAGATGCACTCCACGGTATCAGCTTCCCATTCAAGAGCTTTCGCAAAAAAATAAAATCTTTCTTGCTAGCCATAAAAAGGAGCTGTTTTCAAGACTATTTCTCCATGCTGGCACAAATCTCCAAGAATTCACAAACAAAGCAGTGACTTCAACAACAAAGATCGCCATGGAGACGAACTACCTCCATCCTGCAAACCATGACTTCACCGTCACATTCCACCAGAAACCGACCCCAGATTGTTACCAGAAGAATCCTTGTGCAAACAAACATCAGCCAACTGCGGCTGAATGGCAGGAAGTGTAGCTGCTTTTTCTAATTTTAACTTCCTCCAGGAATGCATTCCTTCTAAACAGGCTGGGTCCAGGCTCCCCCAAGACCCCACATTCCTTTAGTAAAGCTCCCACCTCCAGGGGCCACAAAAAAATGCAGATTTAAAGCTGCCTGACCAGGAGGGGGTGGGCCCCAGGCCCGAGGTCCAAGGTCCAAGGTCCAGGACTGACTCAGTAATTTTCCCCAAAATGACTAAGAGACCAAAACGATTTGTGCAGGAAAGCACTCCCAGACCAGGAGGGGAACAGAAAGTGAGAGAGGGCAGTGACGGATCATTACAGTAAGCTGGACCTATGACCTCCCAGGCACGATGCCCTGGCCGAGACCAAGGACACACCGGCTAGAACTGGGAACACCTGGAAAACAGTTCTGTAAATTATGCCCCAGGACGGATTCGGAACGTGCTTCATTGGATTTTTAAAGCACGTGTGGGCAAGTAAAGTAGGAGACAATATTTGCAATGCTCACGGCCAAGAAAGACTTATTTTCCAGAAAATTCAAAGAACTACAATCCAGCAAGAAAAATGGGGAAGACCATGGAAAGATAGAAGCTATACCAGTCTCTATGAGTGGTCACTGTTTCTGCCATCTTCTATTCATCCCAAATATTTAAGTGTTATTTGTATCTACAGGCATCCCAGGTGGCGTTAATGGTAAAGGACACGCCTGCTAATGCAGGAGACATAAGAGAAGCAAGTTCAATCCCTGGGTTAGGAAGATCCCCTGGAGGAGGGTATGGCAACCCACTCCAGTATTCTTGCCTGGAGAATCCCATGGACAGAGGAGCCTGGTGGGCTACAGTCCATGGGGTTGCCGAGAGTCGACACAACTGCGAACAAACACATGCATTCAAGATTTAGGAACCACATGGCCTGGCCCCCTGATAACCCAATGGAGTCGTAAGGACAGGCACTGCAGGCCCGGGGAAAAGGCAGCTCCCTCCCCGATCTCCTCCAGCTGTGACCTGGAAGTAGGGCCCCACCTAGAAACCCTCCTCCCAAACCAAGCTCATGGCCTCCAGCCTCACCTGGAAGCCTTCTCCCCCTGGGCTGGGTTATGACTGTAAGACATCGCCCCACCTCTCCCCCTCCCTCCCGTGCAATTAAAGATGCTGGTCCCAGACGCTGCCGTGCTGGGCTCTTCATCAACCCAAGGTTCCCCCCAGGGCCCCCGAAGTGCCCTGTGGTTATGGTGTTTGTCCCTCTCCAGGCAATGGAAAACAAGAACCTTCGATTGCTGGAAGCTGGGAGTCACCCAGACCACATCCTGTTTGGCAGCAGCAATGAATTCAATCATGCCAATAGCACCGAACAAAAGAAACCTTCTACGCGGGCTGACGGTCGAGACTGCAGCTGGCAGCAGTGCAGGGGCCCAGCCAGAGTTCAGCACACAGGGCGGCCCTGGTCGGTGAGCACATGGCCCAGTGCACGCCAGCTCGGCCTGGGGCCCAGGGAAAGGGTATCTGGTCCCTGCTGCCCACGGATGGAAAGTGGGCTGTGCCCGGGACTCTGTCCTTTGCCCCCTCCATACCCGAGATGCAGCAGGCTCTCAAATACTTGTTGAATGGGTGACAAATTGCTTCCAGAGGGAGTGACAAAGGCAAGACCTCAAACCATGAACATCACCTGAAGGGCGTGAAGCTGCCCTTGGCTGCAGGAGCAAAGCCCCCGGGGCCACAGCAAGGCAGCCGCCCTGCTGTTGGGGCTCCAGTACCATGGTCAGGAGAGACACAGAGAAAGTCCAGGACCTAAAGATCAGGTCAGCTCTAGAAAAAACCCCTACAAGCTGCACAGCCTGCTTGCACGGAAGAGCTGAAAAGGACCAGAAAATGTGTTTGCTCAAACATACCTTGAGCACGTAAGGAATCTGGAGAGGTTTATTTCCGGGGTGGCTGGGAATGTGGTGGTGTTAACTCACACGTGCGGAGTCGCAGATCCGTGCACTTGAGCGCGAAGAGTGGCAAAGAGAGAAACTTCTGGAAAGCCCCGACAGCAGGGACGTGGTCGGGGGGGGGGGGCGTGGGGGTGGTCACCAAAGCAGCCATCTCCGCTCTATGTCCATCGCGGGAGTCTCTGGGCCCAGTGCTCGTTGAGAGAAGGGCGACCCCATAAGTTCCCAGTACCCAGAGCTCGCCCAGCGCAAGGACCCTAAGCTTCAGTGCAATGCCTGTCTTTGTAAACACACTGGCTGGGAAACTCCAGCCGTCCCACCCGAGGAGGTGCCCGGCTGGGTGGGCTGCCTGGGGCCCCGAAGCACCACACTCATGCCCTCCCACTGGCAGGACCTTGAGCCAGGAGCAGACCTGCCTTCATCTCTAAAAAAGGGCACCCAACCTATAAGCTGGTGTGGGGAGTGTATGTGTGAAGCGTTTAGAAGAGCTCGGGGTCTACAGTTGGCGCTACATAAGTGCTCCAGGATTTACCCTGTGATGAGGAGCCAATACGTGCACACAGGGCCACCCAGGGCGGCTGCCATCTCTGCTCCTCCCACCTGACGCCCCCTTGTCTCTTTCCAGCTGAATCTCAGCCCCTTGACTCACTTATAGGCTCATCTCCCGATTTATCCACCTGACAAAATTTCAGTCCTGGCCCCCGAGGAGAAGCAGAGCCCTGCTCCTCCCGGAGGTCAGCCCCCACCAGCCCAGACTGAGGCCCCCTGCCATTCACCATGCGGTCCCCACATCAGTAACCTCCTCCCATCAACAGGAGCTGCTCAGAACTGCCCCCGTCCCGGGCGATCCCTGGGCACAGAAGGACCAGCCAGAGGACGGCGGGTCCAGCTGGAGACAGACAGTTGTCCCCATGCTGTCCCGCAGCCGGGTCCCCTAAGAGCCTTCTGGCCTGAGAGGATTACAAGCTCAAGTGCAGGGGCCTGAGCCTCCATGCCCGTGTGTGCCCGTGTGTGCTCAGTGTCTTTCCGGTGCTGGGCGAGTCACAACGCTTGCTCCCCCAGCCCTGACTCAGGGCCTCAGCAGAAAATGCCTGAAGGAGCAGATGCCTCGATGCAGCCATGCATGCTGCAGTCAGCCATCTTCGGAGGAGAGACATCCTCACCAACTCCTCCTCTCTTCCACGCAGCACCCCTTGAGCCACTAACAGGATTAGCGAGGCCCTCGGCCCCCCCGAGCACCCCTCCCCACCGGCCCAGTGCTCCAGACTCGGAATTGCAGGGCAGTTGACACACAGGCCCACTGTTCCCGCTGCTGTGCCGCCGTTCTCAAGTTCAAGTTCACCTGGCAGAGCTGACCTGTGCTTTGTGTTTGGAAGTTGGCTTCCTCGCTGACCGGGAGAGCAGCTCACTGTTAAAAGTCTAGTCCAGGAGAGAACAAAGAACCTGCTGACTGGGAGAGACAGGCCAGCGCCTGACCTGGAGGGGGTGGGCACCATGCTTGGTAGAAGGTGAGGAGCCCTGGATTCCTCCCTGGCAGGGGGCGCCCAGAACCACTGGCCTGCACTGCAGGGCACCCTCCGGACTCCAGCCACGGTTACCGCCTACGGCAGATACCAACCAGAGCCAAGGGCCTGAGAGCTCTGCCCTGGCACCCCTGCCGCCCACCAGCCTTCCCTGACACTGTTTTGTCTCTTTTCTAAAACAAACTTCCTTTTAAAGTGGATTTGGATGTATAGAAAAGTTGTAAAGATAACACAAGGTATTCCCATATGCCAACCAACATCTAACTTCCCTATTATGAAAATCTCCCATTCAGTTCAGTTCAGTTCAGTCGTTCAGTTGTGTCCAACTCTTTGCGACCCCATGAATTGCAGCACACCAGGCCTCCCTGTCCATCACCAACTCCCAGAGTTTACCCAAACCCATGTCCATTGAGTCGGTGATGCCATCCAGTCATCTCATCCTCTGTAGTCCCCTTCTTGTCCTGCCCCCAATCCTTCCCAGCATTAGGGTCTTTTCCAATGAGTCAATTCTTTGCATGAGGTGGCCAAAGTATTGGAGTTTCAGCTTCAACATCAGTCCTTCCAACACCCAGGACTGATCTCCTTTAGGATGGACTGGTTGGATCTCCTTGCAGTCCAAGGGACTCTCAAGAGTCTTCTCCAACACCACAGTTCAAAAGCATCAATTCTTCGGCGCTCAGCTTTCTTCACCGTCCAACTCTCACATCCATACATGACCACTGGAAAAATTTGCCAATGAGTGATGACAGCATGTTATATGAACTCCATCCATGGGATTCTCCAGGCAAGAGTACTGGAGTGGGCTGCCATTTCCTTATCCAGGAGATCTTCCCAACCCAGGGATTGAACCCAGGTCTCCCGCATTGTAGGCAGACGCTTTACGGTCTGAGCCACCAGGGAAGTCCACATGAACTAAAGTCCACTCTATATTCAGATTCCCTTGTTGTTGTTGTTCAGTTGCTCATTCGTGTCCAACTCTTTGTTACCCCAGGGACTGTAGCCCGCCAGGCTCCTCTGTCCATGGGATTCTCTAGGCAAGAATACTGGAGTGGGTTGCCATTTCCTTCTCCAGGGGATCTTCCAGACCCAGGGATCCAACCCTCGTCTCCTGCATTTCGGGGGGATTCTTTACCACTGAGGCCCCAGGGAAGCCCTGAGATTCCCTGAGTTTCCTTCTCATGTCCTTTCTCCACCCCAGGATCCCCGCCAGGTATCACATGACATTCAGTCCTGTCTCCTGAGGCTCCCCTGGACTGTGAAAATTCCATAGACATTCTTTGTCTTCAGTGACCTTGACAGTTCTGAGCAAGACCAGGCAGGTACTGGGGTGTGGCTGTTTCTCTTCAGGGTGAGACTGGGGCTGCGGATCCAGGGGAGGAAGGCGGCAGGGGAGGTGCCCTCTTCACCCCGCACAAGGGCATATACGGTCAACAGCACTTGCCACTGTTGATCTTGACCTTGGTCACCAGGCCTGGCCTCTGCTAACCCCCTTCTCCAAGCCACTCCCTCCCTCTTTGCTGAAAGACACACCCCCTGTGCACTGCCAGTTGGAAGGGCATAAATACAAGCTTCTCTATTTATTACAAAACAAGCAACAGGCAAAGAGCATGACAGGGCTGCAGGCAGCTGTATGTAGAGGCTGCTCAGCCACACACACACGCTGCCCTCCGCCCTCCTAAGGACTCAGGTTACACTCAGAACTGTCCGTGGCCTAGAACATCAACAGGAAGTTACAGCCCGAGAGGCTGGATGAACTGAGGTGATAACCTGGCCTGTATTTATAAAAAAGGCAATTTCTAGAAGGGCCCAGACACCACTAGCTCTGCTCAGGCCTTTTACGCAATACCTGGCCAGGTGAGCAGGGGGTCCCCCGTGCAGGGATGGATGGGTTACCTGAGGAAGTCCCCTAGGTCTGCAGGCATCCTTCAGAGGGGTCCCTGGGTGAGAGCTCGGCCCCCAGCCTCGGAGACGCCAGCCCATACGGAGGACACGCAGTGTCCCTGACGCCAACTCGGCCCTGGCCTCCTGCGCTCTGGGGTCATCAATCAATTCGGAGAATTGGTCGCCATCTGTGCAGGACTTGGAAACGCTGGGCTGGAGGGCACCTGCGGATCACACAGGAGGAAAGAAACTCGCCCCCTTTTAGCTCCGTTCAGGACGAGAGGCGGGGAGGCGGCTGGGGAAGCGGGGTGCTCCAAGTCAAATCACATTTGTTTGATTTCTGACCCTCAGAGTTCAGGGGAACTGCTTTGTGCCCCGGGTTTCCCCAAACGCTGAGTGAAGACGCTCACAGTGCCTGCTTCACAGGCAGGATTCTAGAGGCAGGCATGAGTCTCCAGGCAAGGGCAGGTGATGGCTGTTCCAGGATGGAATTCAGGCCGGATGGAAAGGGGCCCCAGGCTCGGGGGCAGGCCATGTCTGGGAGGAAGGCGGCCATGGGGGGCCCTGGGATGTGGCTCAGCTTCCCCAGGGGAAGCTTCTCTCTCTGTGAAAGTGAGAAGGGGAGGCAGCCGTGGGCAGAGGGGCCCACCATGGCACTGCCCCAGCGCTCAAAGGCAGGAAGGACTCTGTTTAGGGGAAAACAACTCAACCCAAACCAAACTCCTTTCCCTGGGAAGAGCATTCCAGCATGGAACTGCTGGATCCTGTCCATCCAACTCTGCGCCACGCGGATCCGGAGATCCACCACGCCCCAGTCACCGCCCGCCCCATTCCCGACCCCTCGGGCTGCAGGCAGCTGCCGGCTGGGCCAGCTCGACTGCTCCCCGGGTGGGGCTGAGCCGTGAGTCAGGCAAGCTCCACACGCGCCTCTAATCGGGCAAGTTATACAATTATCCCCATCACAAATCGCCACGTGTCACGGAGGACGGGCCTGCATGGTTGAGGATGAACTACATTCCCAGGCTGGGTGCAGAGACCGGCTCAGTTCAGTTCAGTCACTCAGTCGTGTCCGACTCTTTGCGACCCCATGAACTGCAGCACGCCAGGCCTCTCTGTACATCACCAACTCCCGGAGTCTACCCAAACCCATGTCCATCGAGTCGGTGATGCTATCCAACCATCTCATCCTCTGTCGTCCCCTTCTCCTCCCGCCCCCAATTCTACCCAGCATTAGGGTCTTTTCCAATGAGTCAACCCTTTGCATGAGGTGCCCAAAGTATTGGAGTTTCAGCTTCAACATCAGACCTTCCAATGAACACCCGGGACTGATCTCTTTTAGGATGGATTGATTGGATCTCCTTTCAGTCCAAGGGACTCTCAAGAGTCTTCTCCAACACCACAGTTCAAAAGCATCAATTCTTTGGCGCTCAGCTTTCTTCACCATCCAACTCTCACATCCATACACGACCACTGGAAAAACCATAGCCTTGACTAGACGGACTTTTGTTGGCAAAGTAATGTCTCTGCTTTTAAATATGCTATCTAGGTTGGCCATAACCTTCCTTCCAAGGAGTAAGCGTCTTTTAATTTCATGGCTGCAATCACCATCAGCAGTGATTTTGGAGCCCAAAAAAATAAAGTCTTACACTGTTTCCACTGTTTCCCCATCTATTTCCCATGAAGTGATGGGACTAGATGCCATGATCTTAGTTTTCTGAACGTTGAGCTTTAAGCCAACTTTTTCACTCTCCTCTTTCACCTTCATCAAGAGGATCTTTAGTAAAGTAATGCTAGTAAAGTAATGCTCAAAATTCTCCAAGCCAGGCTTCAGCAATACGTGAACCGTGAACTTCCAGATGTTCAAGCTGGTTTTAGAAAAGGCAGAGGAACCAGAGATCAAGTTGCCAATATCCGCTGGATCATCGAAAAAGCAAGAGAGTTCCAGAAAAATATCTATTTCTGTTTTATTGACTATGCCAAAGCCTTTGACTGTGTGGATCACAATAAACTGTGGAAAATTCTGAAAGAGATGGGAATACCAGACCATCTGACCTGTCTCTTGAGAAACCTGTATGCAGGTCAGGAAGCAACAGTTAGAACTGGACATGGAACAACAGACTGGTTCCAAATAGGAAAAGGAGTACGTCAAGGCTGTATATTGTCCCCCTGCTTAACTTATATGCAGAGTACATCATGAGAAACGCTGGGCTGGAAGAAACACAAGCTGGAATCAAGATTGCCGGGGAAATATCAATAACCTCAGATATGCTGATGACACCACCCTTATGGCAGAAAGTGAGACCGGCTCAGAGCCACCTAATTCCTGCCCCTCCTCCCCCCCAGCAGCCAAAAGGGACCCCAAAACCTGCCAGTGAACAGGGAAGCTGAGGGGCAGAGAGAAGTCAGAGTGGCTAGGCTGGGCTCGAACCCCTCGCCCTTTCTGAGCTAAGGAGGCTGGACCTTGCAGCGTGGGAACAGAGCTTCCACCTCTCTGAGCAGCAAAAGGGCTGCCCCTCAAAGCTGACCCTCAGGGCCAAGTCCAGCTAAAGATTCCAGGGGCTCCTGGGCTCCCAGGGAGACTGGCAAACCCCAAGTTACATTTCAGGATAACTGTCAGTCAAGGCTACGTGTCCACAGGGCCACCCACTCCACCTGCCCCACACACTGTGTGTTTTCAGTTCAGTTCAGTCGCACAGTCGTGTCCGACTCTTTGCGACCCCATGAATCGCAGCACGCCAGGCCTCCCCGTCCATCACCAACTCCCAGAGCTTATTCAAACTCATGTCCATTGAGTCGGTGATGCCATCCAACCTCTCATCCTCTGTTTTTCCCTTATCCTCCCGCCTTCAATCTTTCCCAGCATCAGGGTCTTTTCAAATGAGTCAGCTCTTCGCATCAGGTGGCCAAAGTACTGGAGTTTCAGCTTCAATGTCAGTCCTTCGAATGAACAGTCAGCACTGATCTCCTTTAGGATGGACTGGTTGGATCTCTTTGCAGAGCAAGGGACTCTCAAGAGTCTTCTCCAACACCACAGTTCAAAAGCATCAATTCTTAGGCGCTCAGGTTTCTTTACAGTCCAACTCTCATATCCATACATGACTATTGGAAAAACCATAGGCCTGACTAGACGGACGTTTGTTGGCAAAGTAATGTCTCTGCTTTTTAATATGCTGTCTAGGTTGGTCATAACTCTTCTTCCAAGGAGCAAGTGTCTTTTAATTTCATGGCTGCAGTCACTATCTGCAGTGGTTTTGGAGCTCAAAAAAAAATAAAGGGCGGCAAAGTGGAATCAAGTTCACAACTTTCCTGAATTTCTAAAGGACCTTCCCTCAGGCAGGTGAGGAGCTGATCCACCGAGCTAAGTGTAAATATTTCTTCCCCAAGGATCAGCCTAACTTTCCAAACCACACCTATCAAACTAGACAGGGAAAACACTTTGAGACTGGCTCATACTCTGTGTGGGCAGGTTCTCTGCTGGCTCAGATGGTAAAGATTCTGCCTGCAATGCAGGAGACCTGGGTTCTATCCCTGGGTTGGGAAGATCCCCTGGAGAAGGGAATAGTTACCCACTTCAGTATCCTTGCCTGGAGAATTCCAATGACAGAGGAGCCAGGGGAGTCCATGGGGTCACAGAGTCAGACACGACTGAGTGACTAACACTTTCACTTCTCACTTAGAAACAAACAGAAGAGACAACTGACCGCCACTCCCTAGAGGCAGTACTATGCTATGTTAGTCACTCACTGGTGTCTGACTCTTCAACCCCATGGACTGCGGGGCCCGCCAGGCTCCTCTGTCCATGGGATTTCCCAGGCAAGGATACTGGAGTGGGTAGCCATTCCCTTCTCCAGGGGATGTTCCCAACTCAGGGATCGAACCTGGGTCTCCCGCACTGCAGGCAGATTCTTTACCACCTGAGCCACAAGGAAGCCCTAGTGAGAGGCACTGGGTGGCTTCAGTTCTCACATTTCAAATCGACAGGGTGATGATCGTGTTCTACAGTGCACTCATCAGAACACACTTGAACGCTTTAAACAGCCTGCCGAGGGGAAAGTGGTTTTCTGGGATGAAGGCAGGGGACAGGGGACAGTGAAGGAGGTGCGGCTCCCCCTTTTCACAAGGAACTCCTCCTTCTAAATGGTCTATTCAGAAATAAGTTCCCCCACCACACCTGCATGGGGCAAAGCATGAAATCGGCATCAATTCACTTGAGTTCTCATCTTACTAGCAGTATGAAGAAAAAGCCTCCTCAGAAACACTTAACAGGAAAATCTAAGTAAATGAAGCCATTTAAAAAGGGCAGGCTAGCCAATAAGCATATGAAAAGATGCTCAATACTGCTAATCAGAAGGGAATGCAAGTCAAAACCAGGAGGTCACCTCACACCCTTTAGGATGGCTGCAGACAAAAACCTGCAAGTCACAAGTGTGTTGCTTAGGATGGAGAGGCTGGAACCCTTGTGCGGTGTTGGTGGGGAGGTAAACTGGTACCACCGCCGTGGAACATCGTCGAGAGGTTTCTCAAAAAATTAAAAGCGAAACGACCCTATGATAAAGTAATCCCACCTCTGGGTATCTATCCAAAAGTGAAAGCAGCTTCTCAGAGATATTTGCCCACCTATGTTCACAGGAGCATCATTCACAATTGCCAAGAGGTGCAAACCAAAGGTCTGAGAATGGATGGATGGTAACAAAAGGTGGTCCATCCATATAATGGAACATCCTTCTACCACCCGGATGAAACCTGAGGAATATTCTAGGTAAGATAAATACCAGTCACAAAAAAGGACAAGTACTACATGCTTCCACTTATATGGGCTACGTGAAAGAGTCAAATTCACAGAAAGTAGAACGATGGTTAGTTCTCAGCTGGTGCTAGAGGAGAAGCGGAAACCGGGGAAGGTTTAACGGGTAAGTTTCAGTTTGGGAAACTGAAAAAGTTTTGAAGACCAGCTGTACAACCATGTGAACACACTTTACCCTGTTCAACTGGATGATTTTAAAAACTGTCAAGACGATAAGTTTTACATTATGTGTTGTTTTTAAAAAAGACACAATTCAAAGACAAATAAAATTTCTAATAAGAAAGGGAGGTCCTATAGAGTGGCCTATTTTGCTTTCTTCATAGAGTTTCTGAAATCCGTGTCTGGCAGCGCCCTGCAGCAAGACACAGTCTCAGTCCTCACCATCTCCACCTGGTTCCCCGCAGGATAAGCCTACAGCAGTTTCTTTAAAAAAATAAACTCCCCTTGCCAGTTGCTTTACGAGGCAAAAAGTGATCTTGACCCCCAAGCTGATAAACAAAAAGGCAAAGTATACCTAAACCCCACTTGGGGATACAGAAGCGGAACCCTGAGCGATATAGGTCGGCAGAAAAATCCACAACCTGATGGAATTCGCCCCAGGAAAGTTGTCAGAAGCAGAGATACAGCCGGCCCCAGTGGGGGAGAATGACTCACTTCTCACTCTCCAGGCGGTAATATTTGGAATGATTACAAAAGCATGTACTTTTCTTACAACAGAACAATGTAAGCACATTGATGTTTTTCAAAAACCATCATCTGAGGAACAATACCGTTCAATAAGAGGGTTTCAAGGGGTCACTTGAAGCTGGGCAGAGGGTCATTTAGGATGCCTCTATAATTAAGGATGCAGGGGGCACAGCCTGAGGCCGACTGACACTAAGGGAGGGCCCTGAGCAAGACTGCAACCCTCACGGTGAATCTGATGCTCAGAGAAGGAGAGACGCCCAGTCCAGGTACACAGACTCACCAAGACCACCCTTAAGTCCAGGAGCAAAGGAAGGATGCTGTCCAGGCCAGTCCTCGGCACCAGTGATGGCAACTGTTCTGACCAATGTTCAGTTCAGTTCAGTTCACTTCAGTCACTCAGTCGTGTCCGACTCTCTGTGACCCCATGGACTGCAGCACCCCAGGCCTCCCTGTCTGTCACCGTCTCCCGGAGCTTGCTCAAACTCATGTGCATCGAGTCCGTGATGCCATCCCACCATCTCATCCTCTGTCGTCCCCTTCTCCTCCTGCCTTCAATCTTTCCCATAATCAGGGTCTTTTCTAATGAGTCAACTCTGCATCAGGTGGCCAAAGTATTGGAGTTTCAGCTTCAGCATCAATCCTTCCAATGAATATTCAGGACTGTTTTCCTTTAGGATGGACTGGTTGGATTTCTTTGCAGTCCAAGGGACTCTCCAGAGTCTTCTTCAACACCACAGTTCAAAAGCATCAATTCTTCGGTGCTCAGCTTTCTTTATGGTCCAACTCTCACATCCATACATTACTGGAAAAACCATAGCTTTGACTAGGTGGACGTTTGTCGGCAAAGTCTCTGCTTTTTAATATGCTCTCTAGGTTTGTCATGGCTTTTCTTCCAAGGAGCAAGTTCATGGCTGCAGTCAGCATCTGCAGTGATTTTGGAGCCCAAGAAAATAGTCTGTCACTGTTTCTATTGTTTCTCCATCTATATGCCATGAAGTGATGGGACCAGATGCCATGATCCTAGTTTTTTGAATCTTGAGTTTTAAGCCATGATCTTAGTCTTTTGAATGTTTACGTTTTAAGTTTCAGATCACCGTTATATCTAACCAATGTAGCTGGAACTAAAACAGGAAGACATTCGGGGTTGCCGTGTGTGAGTGTCTGTGTGAGACACTTATCCTCGAGGTCCGTGGAGAAGGGTCCATCCACATCACACTGGGGACCATGTGGCATCTCAGGGACCGGTGGGCCGGTACAGAGAAGGGCAGGCTGGAGACAGAAAGCTCCAGGACAGCCTGCCAGACCCAGGGCCGGGCTGAAAAGGCCAGACTTGCTCTGTGAAACCAGAAAGGCCTCACAAGTGTGCAAGCCTAGAATAAACACGATCAGCTCCTGCTCTCAGTTCTTGGCAAAGGGCAAAGGCCACCACTGAACCACGTCTAGCACATTGAAACCACCAGGCGTGTCTGCGGAGGGCACTGATGAGCAGGTGAGCGGGAAGAACAGGAGGGGGTCGGCCTCCCAGGCAGACGCGGGTCACAGAGCCACACCAGGCACAGCTGAGGCCAGTGCCTGGCGTCATGTGACTGCAGAGTCCCACCGGAACCTACAGTCCAGGAGACAATGCACAACTGCCCAGGGACACAGAAGGGAGTGCACACTGGGGAGGGGGACCCCGAAAGTCCTTCAGCGTCAAGGCACACAGAAATCAAACCACACACTCAAGGCTGCAGACCCCGACTGATTAGAGAACCCTCGCCACAGAGAACACGGCAGCATCACAGACGCCATATCACCGGAGGAACACAGCGCCCCTGGAGCCTGGGAAGAGGGAACCCGGGGAGGAATCCAGGCTGAAACACTCATTCTGCCCAGGGAGCAGCAGACCTGAGTCCCGACACGCTCTCGACATGCACCAAGCACTTTCCGTCAAAATGTCCTCCTTTTCAATGAAGGCAACTAGAGCCACGGTCTCGGGTCGTTTAACTTCCAAACCACGCTCAACAGGAGGATGGTAGAAGCAAAGCCTTCACGGGAGAGGCAGTGATGGAACCAAGCGTATGATTGTTACCAACATAAGACGGCCAGGAAGGAGCACTGGCCTGGGGAGAAGAAAAGCTTACACTCCACGTGACGCACATCTGAAAATGACCCAGGAGGGAAGGCAGTAAAGCACGATGAGAAAGGTACGATTCAGGCCACAAACATCGAATACACACGGGAGAGGATTTTCTGATTGACAAAATGGTTAATCGATCCAAAGATCCAATAAGCTGCCAGAACAGCTAATATATACGGAGAAGCTGTTTGAGTTGATCCAGGGAGCACGACAAAACCACAGTCCTGTCGGGAAATGGGAGCCCGACCCTTGAATCTGACCGCACAGCGAACAGAGCACCTTCTGGTCACCATGTGAAATGTAACGGGATCAATGAGTGTAATTTAATTGATCCACATCCACTTGCGTGTCCTGGAGAAAATGCAACTGCTGATCGAGTATCCAAGTAACGTGTGCAAACATGAGAAGCAACCTGGAAATCCCAAAACCCTCTAAAGAAGAAAGCTGCACAGGGCATCGCTGACTCCAGTTGAGCAGAAAGTAAGAGGAAGGAAGAGGAGGAAAGAGACAAGGAGAAAAATCGCATACTTAAGAAAAGAACTCTTGGGTTAAAGAGTATATATTAAAATGAAAAGAGATGCCTTAGAAAAAAACAAGGAAGGCATCGGGGTCCACCTGGCTCTGGGCACTCAGCTGACTCCTTGGGATGTCCCATCCCAGAAACACAACTCTAACCCTACCACCACCCTTGGTACTACTGATGTTGCTACTTTCAAAAATTCCCTCTTGAGATCAAGCACTCAAAAAGGCAAGACCTGGGACATTCCATCAGTCATCACCAAGATAACTGGAGTCCCAGACCTGCTGGTGGACTGCAGCCCACCTTCCCTTCCATCAGCTGTGCTTGGATGGGTCACAGGGGACCAAGAGGCGCTCTCATCTGATGGAGGGAAGTCTGGTGGGGCTCCTCCGTGGGTGGCAGGCAGGAAAACCAGGGGCACCAAGCTCGTAAGAGCTTCTCATACTGCACTAGTTCTTAGCTGAACATACAAGGGCTAATCAGATTCTCGGATTCAGTTGCTAAGTCATGTCAGGCTCTTTGAGACCCCAGGAACTGCAGCATGCCAGGGCTCCTCTGTCCATGGGATTTCCAGCACCACTTGCCACTGATGAACTATTTCTGAAGTTTCTGAGTATTCTTGTAACTCAAAGGAAGCTAAGGAGGGGTCAAGGCACAGGTATCCTCAAATGCAGCATATGAGAAAGAGTCACTATTATATTAAAACATGATGCCGGGGTCTAAGATGAGTTCATGGGGGCGGGAAGTGAGTGGTGTGCCACGTGGGGGTCAAGGTGAGAATGCTAGCACGGCTCTGATCTGACAGGTGCTGGTGAATGAATGTCCTCCAGGGCAATGTCTGGTTTGGGGTCATCTTCAATGCACTTAATCCTCCCACTCTAACAGTGTACGTTTCCACAACGGAACAGCTGCACGCGGAGCCTGGCATTCATGCTTTGGGCAAATAACCCTCTCGGTTAATATCCAGGCATAAGGACCACATACAACAGCTTACTCCCTGGGGTTTTGGGATACTCCCTGTGCCCAGGAACACAATAATTACCCTCTTTGGCTCCGGTTTCATCATCGGTAAGATGTGAACAAAGCCACCTACCCTGCTGGCTTTTAGAAGAAGTGAAGTGAAGTCGCTCAGTCGTGTCCAACTCTTTGCGACCCCATGGACTGTAGCCCACCAGGCTCCCCCGTCCAAGGGATTTTCCAGCCAAGAGTACTGGAGTGGGCTGCTATGTCCTTCTCCAGGGGATCTTCCCAACCCAGGGATCAAACGCAGACAGACGCTTTACCATCTGAGCCACCAGGGAAACCCGCTGGCTTTTAGGAGGATCTTATATATTAAAAGTGAGAGCCCCTGTTATACTGACAGCCTGTAGGTGTTTGACAAATATTAGCTACCTTTTCTCCTCAAAACACGCTAAATTTACAGTTTACTTTGTTTAGTTAAAGAAAATGAAGGGGGTTTCAGGTGAGCAGGGAGATGACCACCCCAGATCGGCCCATCAATTTTCACACCCAAACCAATTCTGTACACTCCTGTCTAGCCTGGTGTGCAAGCTCTACAGAGCTGTCTATTTGCAACTCCCAGCAGTAAAACCTGAAGGCAAAGGACAACCGCAAGCAACCTGACATATTCAAAGTCACATTCACTCCAGGTTTTCCCATAATGCCTAGTTTATAATGGTCTGGAGAAGGAAACCCACTCCAGTGTTCTTGCCTGGAGAATCCCAGGGATGGGGGAGCCTGGTGGGCTGCCGTCTATGGGGTCGCACAGAGTCGGACACGACTGAAGTGACATAGCAGCAGCAGCTAAGCCGTAAATCGACACTTTGTCCTGAATGCTTTGCTCACCTGTTACTCACAGCCTTCCAACACCCATCCCCCTTGGGAGTCGCCCTCTGCTCTGCATATTCCTGCTCATCAAAAGAGCCCTGCTTCTTTCCAGAATAATCATCAGACCCTCCATTTAGCAAGCAGCCAATTTCTTGACAATTTCACTAATGACAAAAAAAAAAATGGTATTTATGACATCATTTTCCAGCTTTCAGTTCTGTCCCTTTTAACCTTGATAAAGGACCGGCTTTACTCCGAGACCTTGGAGGACAGCGTGTTGTCTGACTGGCGCAGGAGGTGGGACTACAGTTTTTCCCCAGAAGTAGACACAGAATTAGCCAGGTGAATGTGGGTTAAACACGGAAATCTTCTTGAAGGCCAGCAAAGCCGCAACTTTGCAGCTACCAACTCAAGGCGGGAGGAGAAGAGGGCCGGGGAGGGGGATGACTGCCAGGCCTGGTGAGAACTTGACAAGGAAAATCAGGACCCACCCTGCCTGCGCCCCTAAGCACAGGGTTCAGGGGGACAGCCGTGCTCAGAAACGGCCAAGGACACCACTGACCAGGGCAAGGCACTTGGATCTGTCTCACTGGGTCCCTCCGACGTTGTTTTATCCAGGAAGTCTCTGCATCTTGATCCACACCTTCTCCTTTCTGGAATAGAAGATGCTATGACTCGATAATCCGACAGCTGGCCCAGTTGCTAAGTGTCATTGGGGTAACAAAGGTCACTCTTAAAACTGTCCAGGGTGGTTGTTAAAACATTCGGATGATTCTACGATACTCTCACAGTAGGTCAGAAGGGAGTGGCTCCCACGTGGGTTGCAGAGTGGGGCAACAGAAGGGGATCCCAAGGTAGCTGTGGGGGATCACGGATGTGAGTAGGGAGGCATGGTCATCTGCTCAACTTCTTGAGCCCTTGCGAATCAGGTTCCTTTTCATCATCCTCCCGGTGGCCTGAGTTAAAAGTTCAAAGCTGACTGACAACCAGAAAGACCCACCCTTCCAGACCCCTGCCACCCGCGTCTCCCATCCCCTCCACGTGCTCCCAGAAAACCCACACCTCTATTAGTTCTTGGCATTCACCAACCGCCCGCCATGCCTAAGTACCCCATGGGCTCCCACAATTCCTTCGGGGGCCCCCCACTTAGCAGGGCTTCTCTGGGGAGCCAGCCCTGACCTCCAGCACACCTGGGGAGCCCTGACCTCTTTTCCTGGGACACTGGTGGCCGATTCCCTGGTGGTCTCTCCATCCCCTCCATCCCCACCCCACCCCTAATCTGGCTCACAGTGAGGGAGGAAATGCATGAATCCAAGTGAAACAAGAGCTAATGAGGAGGGGAAGGGGCCAGGGTAGAGAGTTACAAGAGAGCCTGGCTCTCAAGCCAGATCTAGGGGCTCCCCACCCCCTCAAACTCCAAGAGCGGGGCCTGGCAGCCAGGACAAATAACCAGCATGAAAGAGCAGTTCTCCTGCCTCCCGGGCAGCCTGAAAAGTGCCGCCTCATCTTACGCTGGGTGGACGACGACTCACAGGAACCCCGGTGCCAAGACAGAGGAGGCAGCCAGGTCCCCCGCAAACCACGCTCAGGACACAGGCCAACCAATATTCCGCCTATAACTCAGCTTTCCTCTCCTGCCAGAAGGAAGAAGTCCTGTGATGCCAGACCGCAGCTAGAAATCAAAATTACGGCCTTACCATCGGTGGAAGGTATTAAGTACTTTCTGCCCTTAATGAACCCACAGGTCTCAGAAATCAAGTCTGCGCCATCACCGCGTGCTAGATCAGAGTGCAGTCCATCATGTCGAAGCTCCCCAAGGGACACAGACAGCCCCAAGGATCACTCTTGACGCCCATAGCAACAGGAGCCTGGGCAGCTCCAAGTGGCAGTTCCTGAAGCCGAATGCATGGACATCAGCCGCTTCCCTTTCCTCGAAGATGTCCAACAGAAACATTCCCAGGCTTCAGGACACACGACGGCCCCATATGGTTCTGTTTCTGAAACTGGCATGTATGTGCATTCCCTAAACCCGTGATAAGCACTTCCAGCCCCTGCCTGCCTGTGAGTACAAGGTAGAGCACATTAGCCCCCAGACACTCAGAAATCAATTCCCCAGATTTCCCCGGTATTCCAGTGGCTAAGAATCTGGGCTCCCGACGCAGAGGACCTGGGTTGAATCCCTGAATCCCTAGATCCCACATACTCAAACTCAAGATCCCGAGTACCGCAACTAAGATCCAGTACAGCCAAATAAATAAAGACATTGATTAATTAAAAAAAGAAAAAAGAAATCAATTTCCTGCAAAGGAATGCCAGAGAGGCTGAGACTGACCTAAAGATTCACCAAGTTTCACTCAACAGATAAAGAAACTCTCCCGAATGTCACTCCCTTTGGACATGCTCTTCTGAACAGCGATTATATATTTGTGTGTGCTCAGTCGCTAAATTGCGTCTGACTCTTTGTGACCCCATAAACTGTAGCCCGCCAATCTCCTCTGTCCATGGGATTCTCCAGGCAAGAATCCTGGAGTGGGTTGCCATGCCCTCCTCCAGGGGATCTTGCTGACCCAGGGACCAAACTGAGGTCTCTTGTGTTGCAGGCAGATTCTTTGCCATCTGAGCCACGCCAGGGTGTGAGGGGGGTGAGGCAAGCTTGCCTAATCATTCTTAGATCTCTAGCTAGGAGCAGGTGAGAGAGCTTCCGCATCCCCACACCAGTCTTGTTTTAATTCTGTCTGGACAGAGCAGCCTCTGTCATCCAGATGCCCTAATGACCAGCCTGCAGAAGAACCAGCCCCATAACCTGAGACATGTCATCCTTTCAGTAATCACATCTCCCCTGATTGACAGATAAAGCACCACTGGGTTTATACATCAGTCGCTGTGAGTCTAGTTAACTTGTGTCTGTCTTGGCAGTGACTCAGGTTCTGGAAACAAGAACTGGAAGCCAAGCACAGAGAATCCACCAAGGTCAGAGCCCCCCAGGGGCCCCTGCTTGTATGGCCAGCTCTGCAGCCCCGGAGGCGGCTCACCAGCCCCAGCAGCTCAGGGTCTGTGACCACTGAGAAATCATTTTTTAACACTGCCAAGTCTTTTTTGTAAATATCTGTGCTTTTACTTTGCTTCCTGCATCTGTTTTCTCTCTTATTTTCACTGTAAGCACAAGTAAATGCTCAATAAATGCTGATTTAATACCCAGATGGGTGAGTAATAGCCTCAGTATTTTTGACTGGAAACGAGTAAGTATTTCTGAGAGCAAAGGCAGACAGTATGTGAAAGCATTTAGGAGGAGTGCACTTTATAAATACAAGAAGGTTGTAAGTGACCAGTGGGATTCCACTGTAACACCTGACCACACAAGGGATTCACATCAAAAAGATCTCCAGGTCTGCTGAGGGCAGTGTTGTTACAGTTCCTTACGTGTGCATGCTAAGTTGCTAAGTTGTGTCCGACTCGGTGACCGGTAAACTGTAGCCCACCAGGCTCGTCTGTCCATGGGATTCTCTAGGCAAGAATACTGGAGTGGGTCGCTGTTTCCTCCTCTAATTATACATTCACCCAATCATTAATAAAGTTAGAAGTTCTTTATAGAAGTTAAGAAGAAAAGAAAAGAAAATCATTAGAAGAAAAAACTTTACATGTATTAAAAGATGTTCACTGCAGTACTGTTTATAATTTCAAAGTCACTGGAAACTGTCTATGAACAAGGACTTGTTCAATTAAGAGGGTGCATCCCCTAGGAGAGTGACAGCAAAACTGAGGATGCAAATCTGGACTTATTGATCTGAAGGTATATCAACAATTTTTTGGTAAAAAGCATAGTATTCATTCAACAGGGAAAGACTGATTGAAGGATAACTATGCGTCAGGCATCTAGTGAACAAAAAACCAAGTTCCCACTCCACCATCTTGTTCCTTTTGGAAGGATCTAGATTTACATGTGAAAATATCTGAAAGACACAAAGATGCCCAGAGCAGTTACCCTGAGTGGCAGAATTCCACTGTGAACTTTTTTCCTCTCTTGCATTTTCTGATGTTTCTAAAGGGTTTTCCCTGATGGGTCAGATGGTAAAGAATCTGCCTGCAATGCAGGAGACCCAGGTTTGATCTCTGGGTCGGCAAGATCCCTTGGAAAACATAATGGCAACTCACTCCAGAATTCTTACCTAGAAAATCCCATGGTCAGAGGAGTCTGCTTGGGTATAGTGTATGGAGTCAAAAAGAGTTGGACACAACTGAGTGACTAAAACACACACGCACAGATACACACACACACACACACACACACACAATGTTTCTAAAATGAACACATAATTACTTGAGGGAGGGAAAAAAAAACTTAAGCAGACACGGTTTTTTTAAGAATGACAAATCACGAGAAACTCTTCCCAAAACAATTCATAATCTAGAAAAGATGTCTGTTGAACACAAGATGCTTCATCTCCCTCCCCGACCCCTCAAGGTAATGAGGACATGTAAGGCCTTCTTGCAAGAGGACAGAGCAGCCACTGGCTGCTGGCGCCCCCAGTCTACAAGCCAGGACCATTCTCCACCCCAGGTCTCAGACTGGAGTGAAACTTGCTGACCCCATCCCTCACCTCTCTTCCTGCACCAGGAATTTCAGAGACAGAGCAAATACTGGGGATTCTAATCCTTAGACAATTACCATCATCTTTAAATGTCAACACTTACAATGGAAACACTTACATTCTTTAAACGTCGGACTGAATACCTAAATGATATCAAACCCCTGCACTCCTGTTTAATTCAGATGGTGAGGCATCACACAAAATCTCTACTTAACATTTTTTAAAAAATCTACAAGAGTGCACAAGACCCCAAAGGCCACAGTCACGAAAACCTCCCCAGGACAGGTACGGGGCTCAAAGCGCAAGAGAGGGTGATGCAGTAAGGTCCATTTCTCCACATGAAAATCTCCCAGCCAGGGAAGTTCAGTTCCACCAACACCGCTTTACAGGTAAGAAAGCCCAGCTTCAAAGAAGTCCAAAAATCTGTCCAAGGTCAAAGCTAGAAGCAAAGAGAAGCCAAAGATGCAAACACAGACAGGTGTGTGGGATTTGGAAGCCCATGACATCACCCAAAATAAAATAGATCTCAACAAGGACCACTGGAGACACCCCTGAGAAAAGGAACTTGTCCCATCCCAGTTTGCCCTGACAATGCCTCAGGTACAAAAAACAGTGTTTAGAAGAACATGATGGATGGTCAGTCACTTAATTTTTGAATCTCCTATGATGACTTTCAGTTGTGCAAATCAGACTGTTTCATATTTGGCTGAATAAAAAGAAACATGTGATCAAAATTTGGAACTTTGGTCTCCTAATCCAGGACAGAAAGGTGAAATAGCCAAATGGCTGTGGACCAGCACAAAACCAGAATAAAGTTTCCTTCTTTACGATGTCATAAACACTGATTTCTGAAGCCACAAGGGAGAAAAAACCCACAACTGCTGCCAGGGGATATTTGGGCCAGGATGACAGGGAGGGAGAGTGAGAGCAGACATAGCAGCTGACTGTCTCTAACCATCGGGTCACCACCACCTGCTGCTGAGAGGCCCTGGGTCACAGGCCTGGCCCGGAGCTTGACATGATTTATTATATGCAGAACAGTGAGTGGCTCCAGCCATCATCCCTAGTTAAATTCAAACACGAGGCTTTATTTTCCACTTCTCTAAGGGACACACACAAACATCTGACACCAGTTGTCAAAACAATGATTCTGAGGGTAATTTTCAAATGTTTAAACGAAGCTGCATTTTTCACATATTCCATTTACACATGGTCCCTGACTTATTGGATGTTATTATCTATTCACTGGACATTAAGTGTGAGCAAACTCCGCGAGACAGTGAAGGACAGGGCAGCCTGGCAGGCTGCAGTCCATGGGGTCTCAAAGAGTCGGACATGAACAAGCTGGCTCAGTCGTAAAGAATCTGCCTACCAGTGTGGGAGATGGAGCAGACGTGAGTCGATCCCTGGGTGGGGAAGATCCCCAGGAGAAGGGAATGGCAACCCCCTCCAGTATTCTTGCCTGGGAAATCCCACGGACAGAGGAGCCTGGTGGGCTACAGTTTACGGGGTCCCGAAGAGTCTGATGTGACTCAGCAACCAAGCACAGGCACGCACACCCGACTTGCATCTCTTGACTGTACCAGGCGGTGGAAGCAACATGCGTTCAGCAGAAACAGGACTTCAGATTTTGAATTTTGCTCTTTTCCGAGGCTAGCGTATGTGGGTCTCACACTCTTCCGTGATGCTGGGCGGGGCAGGGAGTGACCGCTGGGGCCGAGAACTGACACAAAACTATTCTGCGCCCAGACAATCATTCTGTCTTTCATTTTCAGTACAATATTCAATCAATTATGTGAGCTATTCAACACTTCATTACCAAACAGGCTTTGTGTTCAATGACTCTGCCCAGCTGTGGGCTAACAGTGTTCAGAGCACGCTGAAGCTAGGGAAGGCTAAGCTACGACCCTGGGGAGCTTAGATGTATTAAACACATTTTCAATATGTTCAGCGTACGATGGATTTGTCGGTACATAACCCCATCTGAAGTTGAGGAAGAGCTGTACTTTTCTGTATCTGAAAGTCATAAAAATTAAAATCCTTTCCAAAAGGGTGATAGCACACATAGGTAAACAAAGGCAGGAAGTCGGGGTGAGTGAGATGGCAAAGGGCAGAACTGCGAGGGCACTGCTGGGCAGCGTTTACAAGTCAGTTGATTATTATTCATAGGAATTGCTTTCCTCCTCTGGAGTAATTTTTAGCTGTGAAGATAAGAGGCCTGCTCCCATCAGCATTGCTGCTTCACGGTTACAGGGCAGTCACTGCCCTGGTCTCCATCCTGCGCCCTCCTGGTTCACAGGATACGCTGTCTGTACAGCAAGGATGCGGAGAAAAAGAAAGTGCAGCCCCCTGCCCAGCAGAGCCCCACCCAGGGGATGACGATAAGGAAGCAGCGGTCAGCCAGCTCCTGGCCTCAGCAGTCAGGAAAGGCTTCCCTGAGGAGACTCAGGGAGCTGGGTCTTTGGGGACAAATGAGGACCGCACTCCTCACCCCGGAAAAGGCTGGTAAAAACAAGCTGCAGATGTACAACATGAAAAGGTATGGGGGTGGGGGGCGAGGGGAGTCTTTTAAAGAGCTGGTCCCCATGACGACCTCTCACACCCACCTCTTGCCCTCACAGTCTCCGGGGCCACTCACCCCCTCACTGGACCTCCATCACTCCGTGCTGGTCCCACGCACTTCCCTTCAGCGCCCCACCAGGCCTCCACAGCCCCAGTATCCCAGCCCCTCTGACGTAATTCCGGGTCCTTCCTGCCTTGACATCCTCAAATGACACTAACGCTCGTCTCAGCGGCCTACTGTCTTGTCCTTGGTTTTCCAGGCTCTTCCCCAGGAGCACAATCACACGGTTCTAACAAACCAAACCCAGGGGCCCCTGGTCTTCCAGGTGTTACTTCTCTGATCATTCTCGACCCAGAATTGTCCTGTCTGCACTGGGCTCCCAGACCCCTTCCTCCACACCCCAACCTCCTCCTGGGCTTGGGGTCAAAGGGCACACGTTCTCCCACCTCCAGCCTCTTTGGCCTTCTGCCCTCTGGCCTTCCCGCCTAATCATCATGGAGTGACTGAGACAGGTGCTCCCAGGCCTGCTCCTCACTCAAGTCTGCAGTGAGCTCTTTCGGGGTGATGGGTTTGACGCTAAGGAAGTGAGCCCCCAGCCAGCCCCTTCTCACACAGCCGCCCCATGATCCTGCGTGTGTATCGCACGAGACAGATGCCTCCTTGAGCCTGCGTCCCAGGCCTGGTGGTCCCTTCCTGGTCCCGAGCTGCTCACAAGCCTGGCTCAGCCCGTCCCCTTCCCACGCGCTTGCTGCCTCTCAAGGAAGCACCTACATTTTAAATAATTTGACTGCTAATTATGATAGAGAAAAAGTAATCAGCTTATGTGCAACCAAGCTCAGGCTCTTAAAGGGGCCTCAGCCACCGGGTTTCTCGCTTCTCCCCTTGTATGATCCTAGGAAGGCCCTGGGGACGCCGGCTCTGTCTCCCTCACTCCACCCGGGAAAGGTTCAACTCCTTGGTTTCAAAAACAGAGGTGACCACGCCTAGTCCCACACCACATGGCCAGTTTCCTTCTTACACAAATTCCCTACCTCAGTGGAGTTCAACCCTGGATATACATCAGAGTGCTGATTCCACTGGGGAGCTTTTAAAATCCCCCAGTTTTCCCCAGTGGCGCTAATGGTAAAGAATCTGCCTGCCAGTGAAGGGGACATGGGTTTGATCCCTGGGTCAGGAAGATCCCCTGGAAATGGCAACCCACTCCAGTATTCTTGCCTGGAGAATTGCCATGGACGGAGGAGCCTGGTGGGCTACAGACCATGGGGACAGGACTGAACACACACGTGTACACACATAGCAGCCTTGAGTTTTGAAGCACTCAAATCTTGCTGGCCAAATTAAGCTACTCAGCGACATCCAAATCCTTTCAGAACATACAGCTCCAGGGCAGCCGTGGTCCATGCAGAAGCCAGGCAACCGTTTCACCCATTCTACAAGGGGGCTGGGCCGGTGAGCTCAGGGCAATGAAATGGAAGCTGGAGCTCACTCTTACTGGCTACACAGATCCTCAGATACTTCGTAATATTGCCAGACCCAAATGGCAGCTTGAACTCAGCCATGAGGCAGATGTACACCAGGGCAGTTGGCTGATGCTTGCATCAAGGCTCTTTGTTTTTTCCCTGAGAGCAGGTTGACCAGCACACTTTGGGCTCAGAGACCAAGGAAATATTTAAATTCCTTTTATGTCTGCAGACCTTAGCAGGCTTCCATGTTTCATGAGAATGGGGCAGTGTTTTCCTCAGTGAAGCAGGCTGGGAGAACGGGGAAGTGGGGGAGAGAGAGGAGAGGGTGATTTAATAAGAATTTGGAACCACAAAAACTCTTTCACGGAAAGGATTCTTTTCAATTGGTTCAGAAGAGCTGGGCTACCAGGCATAAGCTCAGAGAGTTCCCCGAAGATGAGCCTTCATGGAGCAGATAAGAATAATCTCATTAGTATGTCCTTTATTTGATTGTACAGTGGAAGGAGGACCTTATCTTACATTTACTTAACAGCCTTCCCATAATCTTAATCTTATTCTAGTGACCTCCTCTGCCCAGAATACCCTCTTTGCATGGTACAAGGACAAACTTCAGGGCAGATTCTGAGCTGTCCCCAACTTCAAAATCACCATCTTCCAAATAACATCAAACTCTACCTTGTAGATAGGGTGCAAGGGCATGGCCCCCTGGGGGACAAAGGTGCAAACGGACTGGTTTCCATTTAGGCTGCAAAGATTTCTCAGGTTTTGAAGATTTCACCAGCTTTTTGTTATCACCGTGTAAAGGAGGTAGGCACTCTGCTATTTCCATGCCTGTGTCTTCACACTCCCGAAGGTGTGACTTGTTTCTTTCATTCTGGCACACGAGAAGATGTGATGAAGAGCTCTGGGCTCAGGCAGGTCCAGGTTTAAATCCCAGCTTGAGTGCTTACTGGACAATGAGGCTGGAGGAGCGACTTCAGTTCCGGTAGTTTTCCTGTAAAAGGGAAACCCTCAGGGTTTTTGTGAGGATTTTAAAGTCTGCACGCTGGATCAGGTCCATCACAAACCCTTAGCAAGCAATCCCCGTTTTGTGCTCAGCTGTGTCTGACTCTTTGTGATCCCATGGACTGTAGCTTTCCAGGCTTCTCTGTCCACGCAATCTCCCGGGCAAGAATATTGGAGTGGGTTGCCGTTTCCTCCTCCAGGGGAATCTTCCTGATCCAGAGATGGGACCCAGGGATTGAACCCGTTGTCTCCTGCATTGGCAGGCAGATTCTTTATCACTCTGAGATCTGGGAAGCCCAAGGGATCCTCATTACAACACCCCAAATCTCAAGTCCATATTTGCTTACCAGTGGTTTGGGAAGATATTTTATACACTTGGCGGATGGGAGGTGGTGATGAACTATAAAGAATTTCACCCATCCTAGAATCACATCACACACTCTTGCGTCAACATTCTTCCCCAGACTCTGGTCCTGAATGCATCAGGTGCTGTCCAGTAAAACATGACGCCTGCAGGGCCCACGGAGAAGCAGGCTCAGGCTCTCTGGAAGACCCTGGTAAGCAGTTGGGTGTTTAGGGGCTTGCTGAATTATTTTTTCTGTCCCTCTCTGGAGGGCGAAGGCAAAATGTGGGGCTTCTATTGTGCAAGCAGCGGGGAGGCAGGATCCAGCTTGCCGGAAGCTGAATGTCAACACTGGATTGCCCAGGGCTCCCCTCCTGGCCCTTAGGTGAGGGTGAAATCTATTCAGCTGCTCAGTGACACTCCCCAGTTCTTGGCTGTCAGGCCCTCAGGACAAAGCAGTCCTAGTGCCCATCTCCAGGGCCTTAGGAAACACATCCCAGGGGACTGACTCCAATTCTCAGAAGAAAAATTGCAAAGTGGCCCAATTCAAGTGTCGAATTTGAAAATAACCAAGCTAAGGAAAACCCACGTGGCTGGCCCAGAGCCCACAAGGCACACACAAGCCTGGTTCCTCAAACAGGGAGCCACGGCGGTTCGCCTCCAGCTGGGGCAAGGTCATCCAGGGCCCAGTGAAGTGGCTTCTAACCTTGTTCGGGCCAAGGGCTCCCCTAAGAAGCTGAGGGAAGCCAGGTGGCCTCCTGCCTTGCAAGAAGGAAGCGCACACATCCTTTCCACGCTTAACCAGCCCGGAAGCCAAGATTTAAAGATGGGAGCGGCCTCCCAGGACCCAGGGGTGTCAACCTCGTTCCTATTAGCATATCTTATTATCACACCAGTACCATTAGAATAAGAAAAAAGTCTGTTGAAGCAGCCTGCAGGGAAACAATTCCAGGCTGCTGGGTAACTAGAAATTGAGTTAGCAAACAGCAGAGGAGAAAATCCAGGACTCCCCTTTCCTCCCAACACGGAGAAAATTTGGGGCCCAACACTAAGAGCCCAGAAGCCCACAAGGATACTTATCAGTAAGTCGTCCAGCCCACTTTCTGGGTCCTTCCAGAGAGCCCCCTGTGTCGGGACGGTGCTCAGCTACTAGCCCTTGGGCAGAAGAAAGTGCTGGTGGGAGTGAAAATTAAAAAAAAAAAAATGAAACTATCAAATGACAAACTGGAACCCTCCAGACCTGCTGCAGAAAGAGGCGCTTCCGCCACGACTGCTTTGCCAGGGGAACAAAAGGCAACCTGTGTGGCACCTCGGGCGGCTCCGGCTCCAGCTTTTAGTATCCGAAATTAACAAATGATCCCAGTTCCTCCCAGTTGCTTTAAAAGGCCCCTTAAAGCCTGGTGCCAGAGTCTTGGGACAACAGGAAAAAAAATTAAAGCTCACAGAGGCTTCTCCGGCACCACAGATCTGAGCGGGTCATTGTTCATTTGGTAAACAAGAGTGCCGTAAAACAAATGCCTAGGAAGCCAAGGTTGTTCACTGAGTCCTGCTCCCAGAACTAACTGTTCTCTCTCAGATCAGCGTGGCCTCGGCATCAGGCCTGTGAACCCTGGGGCTTTAATGTCAAAGCCCCCTTACACTCTGGGCATCTGCCCATGTGCACAAAGCAGATGGGGGAGATGGATGAGGGGGTTCTGTCTCCTTCCAAGCCCCCCACCCCCCATTTCCTGAGGGACTTGGCCTGGGCAGACTGTGCTGAACAGAGAGCCAGGAACCTTCTCCAGACTCCACTGGACACTCCCAGTTCCTAGCCAGGATGACCAGGTGAGAGGTAGACTGTTTTATTTGATGATGAAAGCAAAGTACAGGAATGAAATGCTTCCTAGCCCCTCAAAGTACAGCCGCTGTCCGTGCAAGGATGTCGAAACGCTTTGCAAACCACCCATTAATTTTTATGGTGCCCTGAGAAGCAGATTGAGAATCATTACCTTCATTTTTACAAGGGAAGGAACCCAAACCACAGCCAATCCCAATCCCCTCTGAGCCAGTGGTCTAGCTGACTGCCGGTTTCTCTCTCCATCTCCAGCCTGCAGAAGGCATGGAAAATACCACCCACTGGAAAGGGGACCCACGGGGCCTGAGAAGGCAGCCAGGCCCAGACACCTCAACTTTGGTGCTCAGAGACAATCACGTTTAGAAGGGGAGAGGGGGAGAGCTTCACAAAGGGATTGCTTTCATTTAGTCAAAGAGGTTCACGTCTAAACTTAACCGATTAGATCAGCAAGTCGGTGCAATATGAATATCAAAGAAGGTAAATACTGAAGCCGGTAGGAACTGTAGGATCAATGATGGTTTCTGTTTTACTGTTTACATTTCTATGCTTTCCACCCAGAAAATACAGTGTTGCTGTGATCCGAACAAAAGTTATGTGTGAACTTCTTACTACTGATAAAGCACACGGTACCGATCTAGCTGCACTAACTTGGCAAGAAAAGCGCGGATAACATCCTGCCGGGGTTCCCTTTTTGAATCGCATTGACCGGTAAGGCTCCACCGGCCTCTCCGCACGCAGGAAGCCCGGGCGCCGTCCCTCTGGCGGCACCGGGGGCCGCCCAACACCCCCGGGAGAAGGGCCAGCGCGGCCTGGTCCCCCCGGCTACCCGGCTGGCCCGAGCTGTGAGCCGCCGGCCTCCAGGGCTGGGGTCTTACAGACCACCAATCCTCACCGCGGAGCCGGCTTCCCGCGAAACACCACTTAGCAACGTGCGTCTCGCCAGTCATCCCCGCCCGCCCGCCGCCGCCGCCGCCGCCGCCACCTCGCGGCTGTGGGTCTCCGGACGGCCAAGCCAGAAATCGGGGTTCTCATTTCCATCCTAACATGAGGGGGTCTCCGAAGAAGTTGAAACACGCATTGTCACTGAGTTTAACCCCGGACCGCGCGCCCTTCCCTCCGCCCGGGACCCGCGCCAGAGGAAGCCCCGGCGCCTCCAGCCCTCGGAGCACCCACGGCCCCCCTAGCCGAGCGCCCCGAGGACGCGAACAGTCGCCGAGGAGGGTCACCTCTCACGGCCGGCCTCTCTAGGGCCAGGGAAGGGGGATCTGCTGGGCTCACGCGGGGGCCGTTAAGTGCGGCTCGGCTCCCGGAACCCCGGGCCAGGTTAGCCTGCGCCGAGGTGACGGAGTCCCCAGGGAGCACGAGGGGCGCGCAAGGCTTCCCGAAGTGGTCCGGCGCCAACCGCGCCCGGGCACCCCCGGAGCCCCGAACTCGGGAGGCGGGGGAACGATCGGCGCCCGTGAGGCGTGCAAAGCCGCCGAGCCCCAGAAGGCGCCGCGGGAGCGCGGCCGGGAGCGGGGCTGGAGCGGCCCGCAGGGGCCGGCCCGGGCGCACAGCCTACCTACCTGGCTCGCATTGCGTCCCGCGGGCTCCTGCGGTTCTCCCCGCGGTCTGGGAGCACGTCCGGGCCGGCAGCGCGCGCCGATTCGCGGGAACCACCGCGCGGCGGCAGCGAGTTGCTGGGACCGCCGAGAGTGCCCGGAGCGCTCGGCCCCCGCCTGGGAGGGCTGAGGGTGGTCCGGGGCGGGGCGCGCGAGGCGGGGCGCGGGAGGCGGGGACCAGGGAGCAGGCGGCAGTGGTGGGCGGGGGTGTCTCCTGGCCCGGGCGGGGTCAAGAGGGCGGGGTCTCGGGGCGGGATCGCAGGGGAGGGGTGGTCCTGCGCTGGAGCCGGGCGCCTTGGGCGGTAGTGGACCGAGTCTGAGCCGAGCGCCCTGGGGAGACAGGGGTGGGACGACGCCCGGGACGAGTAGGCGACCGGGTCCTAGCCGGGGCCTCCGGGAGCCAGGGGCGGAGCGCGGGCGGGTAGGGGGCGGGGCGAGCTAGGAGGGGTCGGGGCCCAGAAAGCGGCCAAAAGGTGGGGGCGGGGTGGGAACGAGTGGTGGGCGTGGTCATGGCCGAGGGCGGGGCCTGCCTGGGGCGGTGGAGAGGGGGGCGTGGGGCTGGAAGAAGCAGAGGGCGGGGCCGAGCTGTTGTAGCCGGGGGCCTGGGGGAGGGGCGAGCGGCGGGGCCCGGGAGACGGGGCGGGCTCGGAGGGGCGGGACCTAGAAAGCGGCCAAAAGGAGGAGGCGGGGTGGGAATGATTAGTGGGCGTGGTCGTTGCGGAGGGCTGGGCCTACGTGGGGTGGAAAAAGCAGGGGGCGGGGCCTAGCCTCTGCCGGGCGGGGCAGAGCCGCTGTGGCCCTGAGGCTGGGGGACCCGCGGGCCGCGGGGGCCGGGAGGCGGGGGCGGGGCCGAGCCGGAGCGCGGAGAGGCCGGGATGGGGAGCCATCGCAGGCGGGGGTCTGGCGCGGCGTCTCCCGTAGCCACGGCAAGGATCCGGCCTCGGCGTCTCCTCCTCTTCCTTCTTTAGGCGGGGGCCCCTCCGGAATCGTGGTCGTTAATAACGAGCAGGTCTAGAGGTGGCGGTCGTCTCGAGACGTTTTGGCCGCGCTCGTAAGCCCCTGACATCTTCCTCTTCCACTCTTTCTCTAGGAATCCCAAGCAGAGACCCCTGGGTGATGTTCGGATCCCCAGACTGGCCGTCGTCGGCCAGATCGCGGACAGGGGCGCCTGATTATCAAAACCTTTCTTACTCTCGTCTAGGACCGTGGAGAAAAAAAAAAGCATGTGGGGACCAGCGCAAAGTTTAAAAAGTAAGAACAAGAAAAAGGCAGTCACGGGGGAAATTACAAAGAATTTCCTGCTGAGCAGATCGCAAATGGAATACACAGCCTCTGGCAGTGTACACGTTCTCTGGCCGGTACACCGCTGGGTCACCAGTGCCTAGAATATGCCTGGCACGTAGTAGGTACTCAATAAATGCTCAGTGAATGAACGCACCACATACTGTGTGGCAAGCACTTTCCATGGACTGGAACATTTAATCTCCCCCAAATCCCACACTTGGCTACCCCCATTAGTCCATTTCACGCCTGAGTACACTGAACCTTGGAGGATTAATTTGACAGCGGGAAACTGGTAGAACCAGAATTTGACCTGAAGCCACTCTGGAGGTTGGGCTCTAACCATTTCGAGGACCACTAGTTACCAAACTGAAGGACTGGGTGCCCTATGCAATGCAGAAACCAGGAGGAAGAACAGGTCTTTAGGGGGAGAAAAGCTAACATTTGTTGTTCAGTGCCCAATGGCAGCCCACTCCAGTATTCTTGCCTGGAGAATCCCAGGGACGGCGGAGCCTGGTGGGCTGCCGTCTATGGGGTCGCACAGAGTTGGACACGACTGAAGCGACTTAGCAGCAGCAGCAGCAGCCCAGAAATAAGCACTCCTTGAGTCATTCCTCACCGTTACCTAGCAAAGTCGATATTATCACTGTTCTCATTGTGTAGATGGCTTTAGACCTTATGTACTGCTGTCATGAGGCCTTGGGGCATGAGTCTCAATTCAAATCCTGGGTTTTCTGGATCCCAAGCCCTTGCAACCTCATTGGTCTTTGAGACCTCCTTTAACTAAGGGATCTGATTTTCTGCCACCTCAATTTGAAGTTCCTGATGAATTTCTGGAAGGAGACATAGGAAGACAGATGCATGGACCTAGAAGGGGGGACACTGGTGTTCTGATCTGGGTCTCATCCGTGTGTCAGTCACTCAGTCGTGTCTGACTCTCTGTGACCCCATGGACTGTAGCCCCCCAGGCTCCTCTGTCCATGGAATTCTCCAGGCAAGAATACTGGAGTGGGTTGCCATATCCTCCTCCAGGGGATCTTCCCATCCCAGGGATCAATCCCGAGTCTTCTGCAGTGTCTGCATTGGAAGGGAATTCTATACTACTGAGCCACCTGGGAAGCCCATCATCTCTGTCTTAGGACAATTGAATTCCTGAAAATAGATACAATTAGCCTTAAAATGTATGCTGCAGATTTCAAAAGGAAGCTGTCACCCTGAAAAGACATGTAGAAAAACCTCAGAAGAAGGGTGTAAAAGGCATGTGGGAGGCTTAGGGGGTCCTTAGTAGTATAAGAACACATTTGGAGCACTGGCCTGGAAGCCAGCCTGCTAGGCTCGCCTCTCTGTGACTCGGTTTCCTAAATGAGAATGAAAATTCAGTGCAGCATGTAAGGTGGTTAGCAAAGAGCCTGGCACATAGTGTTTAGTTTGCTTTATCTGCTATTATTACTGCTATTCCCAATGACTAATATCCTTACTGCGTAAAAATGCCTATAAAGCATTGAACAAGACAAGCCAGTGGAAAATGGACAAAAGGTATGAAAAGACAATTCCCAGAAGCACACAAATGGCCAACACGAGGAAAAGCTCAGCGGCCACACCAAGGAAGGGAGCTAGGGCAGAGCACAAAAACAATCAAATAAGAAAGCCAAGGTCCAGTCTGGGAAAAGCTGAGTTCACTGAGCAGTGAGGGAAGAAGAAGCATTCAAGTGCACAAACAACAAAGTGATGTGGAAATGCAAGATACAACGCTGATAGCAGAGGGCCTGCTGCGTTCACCTTCAGGGGCGAAGAGCTTGTCTCATGGTATCCACGGCTATACCAGCCCAGTACTTGGTATCGTATTGTGGTGCCATAAGCATTTTCAAAGCAGCCTGCATCCTTGAAGAGGAATTTATGGAAGTCAGAATGTTTAAATAAAATTGAAAAAAAAAGAAAAAACCCATGAACAGATTCTCCTGTACTCTTACTCCTGTAGTTCATGGATTTGATGCGGGAATGAGCTGGGAGAGACAGTGCCTCATGGGCGGGTGTAAGTTGTCTGTGGACTTTTCTGTCTTTGAAGTTCTGAAAAGCAAAAGGTCTCAAGATGTTCTTCCCCATTAACTTTATGCTTTCTCATTCTACCAAGTTTTCCTAGTTCTCTTTCCAAAGGCAAAAGAAAAAAAAAATGAGCTACTTATAACATTCAATGACCCAATAAGCATTTCTAGTGGAAACACATTCAGCAAATTCAATAACTTGTTTTTTCAAGTACAAGAGTAATACTTGTTTGTTTCAAAGGATTCAGATGATTAGAAGAGTGGGTCCAAAATCACTGCAGACAGTGACTGCAGCCATATAATTAAAAGACACTTGCTCCTTGGAAGAAAAGCTATGACAAACCTAGACAGCATATTAAAAAGCAGAAACATCAGTTTGCTGACAAAGGTCCGTATAGTGAAAGCTCTGGTTTCTCCAGTAGTCAGGTATGGATGTGAGAGTTGGACCTTAAAGAAGGCTGAGGGTCGAAGAATTGATGCTTTTGAACTATGATGTTGGAGAAGACTCTTGAGAGTCCCTTGGACTGCAAGGAGATTAAACCAGTCAATCCTAAAGGAAATTGACCCTGAATATTCATTGGAAGGACTGATGCTGAAGCTAAATCTCCAATACTTTGGCCACCTGATGTGAAGAGCCGACTCATTGGAAAAGCCCCCAATGCTGGGAAAGATTGAAGGCAGGAGGAGAAGGGGGTGACAGAAGATGAGATGGTTGGATGGCATCATTGATACAGTGGACATAAGTCTGAGCAGACTCTGGGAAATATTGAAAAATAGGGAAGCCTGGCGTGCTGCAGTCCATGGGGTTGCAAAGAGTCAGACACGACTTAGCAACTGAACAATGAACAACAAGAGTAATGAGTAGACATTGACCGCAATTTCACACCTTCTGCCAAGATCCCCCGGTTAACAAAGTATTATTACGTGTCCATCCAGAAACCTTTTCTTAAACATTTACAGTATGTTAGAGTGTATGAATGTATATGTGGTACATATGTGGGTTGTAGGTATGTGTGTGTGTGTGTGTGTGTGTGTATACACAAGTGTGCATAGTTGGTACTGAGATCAGGCTGCCCAGGGTTGAATGCCAGCCCCATCACTTAACAGCTAGGTGTTTTCTCATCTGGAGCTGAGCATAATATTTGCAGGGATTAAATGAAATAATGTGTGCACATTGCTCAGCGTCGAGCTTACAGTGTTTATAAATATAAGCTACTGTCATTATTTTGTATACACAGACATACTTACAAGTTAATCTTTCATTCCTGGTTTTGTGCCAGCTGTACATAGAAATACCTTTTTGCAAGCCACTGTAGTTCAAGGAGATGACCACATTGCCCTGGCAGAAAAGCATTGATGAGCGAATCCAAGAAAGTGACCTTCAGACTTCACAAAAGGATTTTACCTGCCAAATTTCTCTGTGAGTGTAGGCTCCTTTATAATGATGTGCGCTCAGTGTATTAGGGGGGAAAGTGCCATCTTAGAAGTCTCCTGTGTGTTGGAAAGTAAAATGGCCAGGAAATTAGAGGAGGCTGGCATGGATTTGGACCATCAACATGACATCACTTTTATTTAAACCAGCAATAGCATGAGCTTAATCCACACCAACCACCACCACCACCGAACATTCATTCTGGTAGCTTCTGCTAGAAACAGCAGTTCACGCAAGAATAAGTAATAAATACTGCCCTGAGCTCTACCAAAGCTTGCTAATGTTGTGGCATTCTGGCTACTTGTAAAATACACTTCACATTAGGGAGTAACTTCTCAGAAATCACACGTGGGTTAATCGTGAAAGTCTGTTTCTAGGAACAAGGGCATTCTCTACAAGGAAATAAAAATAATAATGTTCTTTTGGAGAAGTGAGATCAGTTATGAACAAAATGCCCATGTCAAGGGGAAAATAGAATTAAAAAATACAAAAAGGTGGAAAAGAGTAGTGTAACGCATTAAGGTATTTATCCAATGGAATCTATAAAATAGGAATTGTATCATCCATGTGGTCGAACAGAATTTCAAACTTGCTATTTCTGACTCAGGGTGTGAAGAGGGGCTGCTGGGAAAACCCTAGCCTGGCTGGGTATCCTCGGTGGATTTCAATTGAGGAAGAAGATGCTCCTGACGTGAGTCACAAGACTGAAGAGTGACGGCTGTGCAACTCAGACATACACATGGAACACGTGTGTGCCAGGCCCTGGGCTCAACCCTGAGAATTGAGGCTGGGTGAGGCAGCATCAGCTCTGCCTTCCTGGTGCTGAGGGTCCAGCGGTGACTTGAAACAGAAGGAATGGGACAAGCTCGTGGGTGGTACGAGCTATAAAGGAAATCACCCAAACCAGGAGACGACAAGAGACTCCCCGACTTAGGTAGGACAGCTAGAGAGGGCTGTTGGGGGAGGGGACATCCGTGCCAAAGAGAAAGGAGCCAGGGAGGGGCATGCCAGGCAGACAGCACAGCAAATGCCAAATCTTTGAGGTGATGACTGAAAAAAAAGGGTGCATCTAAAAGTTGAGAGTTGTGTTTGATTCGGCGGACATTCTGAGGCTGTCAAGCCTGGGACACAGCATCCCAGATGACACTGAGAAACTGCTCTGAAGAGGCAAAGATGAGGGCAGCCAAGATATAGGGGGGTTTTGCAACAAAAGGCCTTGTCAGAACATCAAAAGATTACTGTTAATAAAAGAAAACCAGATGTCTCAAGTTAAGGAGTATAGTGTTTGTCTGTGCATGGGAAGACACAAGAGTCTGGGCTCACTGAAATCATTCCTTTGACACACAGCTCAGCTCTCTGGGGCCAGTATCCTGTGATTTCTCAACCTGAGTCTCCTCAGGGTGCATGGTGGGTGGCTGGGGTGGGTGGCTGCATTCTGATGATTCAAAGAGGGGGAGCATTTTGCCTCCACTCAGAGTTCCCCTGGAGCTCACTCTTGGGGCCACTGTGATATGATGGCTGGATGTCTGCAACACCCTATGTTTGCTAGCTCAGTTGAGTCGCTCAGTCGTGTCTGATTCTTTGCGGCCCCATGGACCGCAGCACGCCAGGCTTACCTGGCTTACCTTATCACCAACTCCTGGGGCTTGCTCAAACTCATGTCCATCGAATCAGTGATGCCATCCAACTATCTCATCCTCTGTCGTCCCCTTCTCCTCCTGCCTTCAATCTTTCCCATAATCAGGGTCTTTTCCAATGAGTCAGTTCTTCGCATCAGGTGGCCAAAGTATTGGAATTTCAGCTTCAGCATCACTCCTTCCAATGAATATTCAAGAGTGATTTCCTTTAGGATGGACTGGTTTGATCTCCTTGCAGTTCAAGGGACGCTCAAGAGTCTTCTTCAACACCATAGTTCAAAAGCACCAATTTTTTGGCACTCAGCTTTCTTTATAGTCCAATTCTCACATCCATACATGACTACAGGAAAAACCATACCTTTGACTACCCTTTATCCTTTTGTTTTTAAAAGATATCACTACTACTTTAATTTTCAAAATATTCTACCAAATTATGTTTACTTCTGCTATTGTATTTCTAATAATCTTTCCTCCCCCACAAATAATAGCATCCCGTGCACAGTATTCTGCAGCTTATTTTTTTGTATAAACAGAAATATCCTACAGATTCTTCTGAAGACGTTCACAGAGCTCTGCCTCTTTCTTTTTAATGAATGTAGTGTTTCTGTCTATGGATGTGCCAGCATTTACTGGGGTTGCATTTTGAAGAAGATAGGCATAAATTAATTGAAGAGGTTCTAGGCATGTAAGCGGAGGAGCAAGCAGGAAGGAAAGCACGGAGGTACAGAACAGCCAGAGACATTGCCAGGTCTAGCTGATGACTGAGGGGTGCGATGGGAGAGTGTGTGTGTGTGTTGGGGAGGAATGCATTTAAGAGCTAAATGAGGACTGCCCTGGTGGTCCAGAGGCTAAGACTCCCGCTTCTAATGCAGGAAGCCCTTGGTTAGATCCTTGGTCAGGGAACTAGATCTCACATGCTGCAACTAAAGATCTCTTATGCCATAACTAAGACCCAAAACAATCCCCCAAAAAATAAATATGTAATTTTTTTTTTTTAAAAAAAGCAGTCAAATGATGGGCAGATCACCTTTCCAAGGGATTTGAACTAAGAACTCTAGACTTGAAACAGGGTAGGAATATAGTGATACCTGCTCTTCAAATGTCCCCTCTGTCAGGAATATACAGGATGGACCCAAAGAGGATCAGACTTAGGTCACGGAGAACAGTTAACTTGTTACATTTGTATGGAGAAGTGCTGAGAATCTGGACCAGGACAGTGAAAATGCAGCAAAAGCCAAAGGCAGAGAGAGAAGATATTAAGGAGCAAAAACTGTAGTTTGGTGGCTGTGTGGGGGATGAGGGGGAGGGGGTCTCGAAAGATGTCTCTGAAAGAATTCAGCCTGGTGACCTCAGTGGACCATGACTCCACTAGGCCAATTCCAGAGGAAATGATGTAATCAGGTTTGGACACACTGAGATGCATTTGGGACACGTGAGTAGGGCGGCCTTGACTAGACAGTGTGTGTGATAGTTGCTCAGTCGTGTCCGACTCTTTGCGATCCCATGGACCGCAGCCCAGCAGACTCCTCCATCCATGTTCTCCAGGCAAGAATACTGGAGTGGGTTGCCATTTCCTTCTCTAGTACCTGATTACTTTTACATATAGAGAGGCTTGAAGCCGCTCACGTTTCTTTCTTTTTCTAAAAACATAATTTTATTTATTCATTTATTTCTGGCCAGGCTGGGCCTTTGCTGCTGGGTGGGCTTTTCTGTAGCTGTGGTGAGCGGCAGCCACTCTCTAGCTGCAGCGTACCAGCTTCTCATCACAGCGGCTTCTCTCGTGGAGCGCGGACTCCCAGGGCGCGTGGGCTTTTGTAGTTGCAGCACATGGGCTCAGTAGTTGTGGCACGTGGGCTTAGCTGCTTCCCAGCATGTGGCATCTTCCTGGATTGGGGATTGAGCCCATGTCCCCTGTTTTAACAGGCAGACTCTTTCCTACTGAGCCACTAGGGAAGCCCTAGGACCTGGTGCTTAACTGAGAAGTTAGAGCTGAAGTAGACTTGGCTTCATGGGGATGAAGGTGGTCATGGAGGCTCTGGGCTTGGACGAGGTCCTGCTCTGAAAGTATACAGAGAAAGAAGACTAAGGTCACTGCCTGGAGAGCAGTGGCCTCCTCCTTCGTGTGCAGAGGCCCTTGTCCTTACCCCGGGCCCTTTGGCTTTCATTTTCCCTCTCCATTTCCCTCTCCCACCGCATTCCCCTGGTTATTCTTGGAACACAGCTAATAGCCACCTACTTCGGCTTCTTTGGACTTGCTGTTCTATTTTCCACACGTACGCTCCCCTAGCTCTCCACATCAGTCCCTCTCTCACATTGTTCCAGCTCTGATGTACTGTCTCCTTCTCAGAGAGCTGATTTCTGATCACTTTTATCCAGTGAGATTCCCCACCTCACTGTCACTCTCTATCAGCTTTGCCTTGCTTTATTTCGCTGCCCAGGATTTATGACCCTTTGACATCGTCTGACATACTTCTTCATTTATCGTTCACTCCTTGCTCTTCTTCCTTCCTTCTGTGTTGGATTGTAAGTTCCATGAAAGGAGAGATTACTGTCACTGCTGTATCTACTGGCAAATAGTTGGTGCTCCACAAATGTTTGTTGAGTAAACGAATGAGCATCAAAGAGGAGTTGAGGAAAGCTTAAGAAGGGACACAGACATAGAAAGGAAGTCAGGGCAGATAGGGGTGCAAATATTTCCAGTAGGAGTTAAAGGGATCAGCAGTGCTGGATGTCAGCATGATGACTAAAAAGATGAAGGCCAGGAAACTTCCACTGGCTTGGCCTTGGGAAGATAGTGGGTCACTTTAGTGATGGCAGAGGGGCATGGGGCAGAGGGCAGACTGCAAGGGATTGGGCAGACACTGGAAGTGAAGATGGATGCCCAGTGCTTAGGACTTCCTCAAGAAATTTGGACTGAATGGATGAGGACAAGGAGGACAATAACTAGAGGGTGACCAGCTTTTATTTTCCCCCCAGCTTGCTGCTTGTTGGTTTTAGGGGCAGCAGTCAGACAGGTGAGAGGGTGCAGTCTGAATGGAGTCTGGTGGGCAGCATTTCTGAGCATCTGGGGTGGCGGTCGCAAATGTGGGTGACGGGAGGGACCCCAGGGGCTCTGCATCTCCTTCTTCAATATCTACCTCACTAAGGTCAAGTCAGGATTAGATTCTCCTCCTGCCTCATCCCTTCTGCTGCTCTTGATTTCCTTTTATGTGGTATTCTAACAAAATTGGCTTCGGTAAATATCTGTTTTCTGCCAGGGAGATTGCTGCTAGAAGCAAATAGAAGAATCACAGCCCACTGTCTTATAGAGGGGGATGTAAGTGTATGCTTGTGATCCCCCCACCCCCAGATTCATATCTTGAAATTCTAATCCAAGAAGTGATGGTATTCGAAGATGAGGTCTTCAGGAGATCGTTAGGTCATGAGGATGGAGCCCTCGTGTGGGACTGAGTGTTAGTCATGTCCCACTCCTTACAACCCCATGGGCTGTCACCCGTCAGGCTCCTCTGGCCATGGAATTCTTGCCATTCCCTTCTCCAGGGGATCTTCCTGACCCAGGGAGCAAACCTGCATCTTCTGCATTGCAGGCAGATTCTTTACCGTCTGAGCCACCAGGGAAGCCCATTGTAGGATTGGTGCCCTGATAAGACAGACTCAGGAAGAGGGTTCTCACTCAGCCCAACTGAACTGGCTCCCTGATCGCCGACTTCCAGCCCCCAGACCTGTAAGACATACGTGTCTATTGTTTAAGCACCTTGCCTGCGGTATCTGTCAGAGAAGCCTGAACTGACTAAATCAAGACAGAAGGAAAAATTATGTGAAGGACAGCTCTAAGGATTACAGATAATAGCATTTCAGAGAGCACAGAATGGAGATGAGGGCAAAACCAATAATTAAAGAAATAACGGAATTAAAGAAATTTAAAAAAAAAATAGTGGAATAAAATACCCATGAACCCTAAAACAGAACTCGAAATTGAGGAAATCATGACTGGAAAGAGCAGGGGGTGTGTAGAGTTAAATATTGAAATTGAGGTAGCAATTTTTAGAACAAACCCACCATCTTCCTCAAAGGATATTACAAAGTTTACTTTCCTGCTGACTCTGATGACTGGTTTCCCTTCAGGTAAAGAATACATTTTAAATGCATTTAAAAAATCTATGATGTAGTAATTAACAGAATTAAAAGGCTGTTTGCTCTACAGATGACAATGAAGTCTAGCATCATAAAAGAAAAAACAGAGAAACCAAAACCTATCAGAACAAAACAGAGCAAGCAATTAGAAAACAAAGAAAAAAAACATCAAAAAAGATGACAGAAGCAAAACTGAATATAAATGATGACAGTGAGTATAAGTGGGTTATTCCTCTAAGTTAAAGGGGAAAATTGAATGAAAAATCCCCCAAACCCAACAATAGGCTCCTTACAAAAGTCAGTCTTAAAACTTGATGAAAAAGAGATAAATTGAGGCCAACACATATCAGGTAAATGAGAACTAAAAAGGAAGTGAGAGAGGATATGTTAGTATCTGTCAACAGAGTCAAAGTGAGAAGCCTTCGCAGGAAAGTGGAGCTCAGTTCACTTTGAAGACAAAGGTCTCACCCTCTCTCCTTGGGGAGAGGCACTCAGTTCCTCATCAGCCAAATGTTAGCAGCTCCAATTTACACCTCAAGCCCCAATCCATCCTATCAGCTCAGCACAACTCTCTGCTCATCACCCCTTCCCAGCAGGGGCCACTCCTACCTGCTAAGTGACTAATCAATTTCCAGTTTGCCCAGGACTGAGTGGGTTTCCAGGGAATTTTGCCATGAAACTGAGACAATCCCAGGCAAACCAGGGTGGTTGGTCAGCCTGAGTCCCTCTGCACAGAGAAGGGAGATATCTTGCCACTTTCCTTGGGGATGCTCACCACAGATTGCTTTAATTCCAGGCTTATTTCTGTTTCCTTAGCCTCCAAGTGAAAGAAAGTGAAAGTGAAGTGGCTCAGTCGTGTCCAACTCTTTGCGACCCCATGGACTGTAGCCCAGCAGGCTCCTCCATCCATGGAATTTTCTAGGCAAGAGTACTGGAGGGGGTTGCCATTTCCTTCTCCAGGGGATCTTCTTGATCCAGGGATTGAACCTGGGTCTCCTGCACCACGGGCAGACGCTTTACCATCTGAGCCACCAAATACCTCACTTAGCCTCCAAGTACAGGAGGCTAATGGTGTTTGCAGCCATGAAATTAAAAGACGCTTACTCCTTGGAAGGAAAGTTATGACCAACCTAAATGGCATATTTAAAAGCAGAGACATTACTTTGCCAACAAAGGTCTGTCTAGTCAAGGCTATGGTTTTTCCAGTGGTCATGTATGGATGTGAGAGTTGGACGGTAAAGAAAGCTGAGCACCGAAGAATTGATGCTTTTGAACTGTGGTGTTGGAGAAGATTCTTGAGAGTCCTTTGGACTGCAGGGAGATCCAACCAGTCCATCCTAAAGGAGATCAGTCCTGGGTGTTCATTGAAGGACTGATGTTGAAGCTGAAACTCCAATACTTTGGCCACCTGATGTGAAGAGCTGACACATCGGAAAAGACCCTAACGCTGGGAAGGATTGGGGGCAGGAGGAGAAGGAGATGACAGAGGATGAGATGGCTGGATGGCATCATCGACTCGATGGGCATGGGTTTGGGTAGACTCTGGGAGTTGGTGATGGACAGGGAGGCTTGGCGTGCTGTGATTCATGGGGTCGCAAAGAGTCGGACTCGACTGAGCGACCGAACTGAACTGAACAGGAGGGCAAAGCTTGTGGGTGTTTGCCTTTGTATTCTGCCCTCTCTCACAGGGTCTGACACTCAATCATTCCTGGCTGAATGAGAGAATAAATGAAAGATGGTGTAATAGTCAGGAGAAGGAGAAAGTGGAGGCAGAGGATGAGACGGTGAGATAGCATCACCAACTCAAAGAACATGAATTTGAGCAAACTCCAGGAGATAGGGGAGGATAGAGGAGCCTGGTGGGTGCTGCAGTCCATGGGGTCACAAAGAGTTGGGCACGACTTGGCGCCTGAACCACGGCAACATAATAGTCTGGAATCTTCTTGTGCTACATAACAGCATCAGAACATGCAAGGCAACTTCCAAATAATTTGTTCATTTAAACACAATTAAAAAAAAAGCACAAAATGATAAAACAGAACTGTATATAGATGAGTGTGTGTGTGTGTTGCATTTGGCCACCTTGTCTTTTAGAGATGATTCTGGAATACCCCTATAACCTCAAAACCCATCCACTGTCATTCAGTTATCTGTATCTCTTTGTTGTGCTTCCCCAAAGCTTAACTTCTGCAGGCATTTTAGTTTCCTAATATTTTGGAGTTTCTTCCATTTTACTAAGTACGTTTGGATCCCCAAAATCAAGAATTAAAATAGACTCCCCACTTATTACCAACCAAAGTTATTCCTCTTGATGTTAAGGATTGTTCTTCTTGGTATTATTTACAGAAACACTTTCACTTCCCTAAATATTTATTAATGAGATATTTTTATCGGCCACCATGCCTTATAAATATTTACTTCTTAGGAATCCTCTCGTGACACTCTGTTTACAAAAGCACTCGGAGCAGGCGAGACAAGCCCTGCCTCACAGGACTCAAGTGACTTTGACAACAGAGGAGAAAGTTGGTTTGGCTGTCGGCTTTGCGGCTATTCTCTGAATAGATTTGGTGCTGCCATGTTCTATACAGTGGTTCCGATGTTTAGAAAGACTTATCCAAGAATGAAAGTGTTAGTCGCTCAGCCGTGTCCAACTCTTGCAACCCCATGGACTGTAGCCTCCCAGGCTCCTCTGTCCATGGAATTATCCAGACAAGCATACTGGAGTGGGCTGCCATTCCCTTCTCCTGGGGATCTTCCTGACCCAGGGATTGAGCTGGGGTCTCCTGCATTTGCAGGCAGATTCTTTACCATCTGAGCCACCAGGGAAGCCCTATCCAAGAACAGGTGCATGCGGATTTTCTGAAGGGGCTCTCCTCTTGGTCCCAAAGAGGACAGTGAAATGTGAGACACAGGACTGGGAACTCGAAGTTTTGGTTCACAGCAGTGCAGGCTGGTGGACACAGCCAGGGTTGCCTCACCACACCCAAGGACACACCCACCGCGCACACCTCATGCTGTATGGATCAAGTAATGATCCCCATTCCTCTCTGCCCTCCGGATTGTCTTCCAGTCCTAATCATTCGCTTCTGTCCGCACTTTGGCTGAGCATTCTCCCTGCTTCCCATACCTGACTTCACAACATCTCAGATATTACGGAACCATCTTCAATTTATAAATATTTAATCTGGTTTTTCTTTTTTTTGACCACCTGTAGCAGATTTGTCCCAATCTAGGGCTTGGAAAATGTGATCCTCCCATAGCTGGGTGACTTTCAGTACTTTCGTTAATAAAGTAGTGTAGTTGTGTTAGTCGCTCAGTCGTGTCTGACTCCTTGAGACCCCATGGGCTGTTGCCCACCAGGCTCCTCTGTCCATGGGATTCTCCAGGCAAGGATACTGGAGTGGGTAGCCATTCCCTTCTCCAGGGGCTCTTCCAGACCCAGGGATTGAACCCAGCTCTCTTGCACTGCAGGCAGATTCTTTACTATCTGAGTCACCAGGAAAACCCAAACATAATGTACGTGCTAAGATGAGTGGCAAATTCAAGTTTTGTGGTTTTGGAATTTCATGGAATTTTTTTTCAAATATTTTCCATTCTTCAGTTGAATCCATGGGTATGCAGATATAAAGGGCCGACTGTATTGTCTTCTCTCCACATATCAAATGCCTAACAAATATATAATACCATATACAGTTTCAAATTAAAGTAAATTCATAGGGTTTTTGTTTGTTTGATTTTGCTTTAGCCTGTCATGTAACATACTAACGACAGAGGATGAAATGGTTGGATGGCATCACTGACTTGATGGACATGAGTTTGAGTAAGCTCCAGGAGTTGGTGATGGACAGGGAAGCCTGGCGTGCTGCAGTCCATGGGGTTGCAAAGAGTCGGACATGACTGAGCGATTGAATGGATATTACTGATAACATACTGTCTTGAGTCTTCAGACGAAGCATCTAACCAAAGAAAGTTGCATATGCTCACTCTTGGTATGAAAGGTGTAAATACGTAAGGCAACATTTTTGTGGTTGGTAAAAGAGAATGGATAGTCTTCAGTGTGCCTGCAGCCAGCTTCCCAGGAGACTTCGGGCTTAGATTTTACAAATTTAGTGCGAACCACTCAGTTGTGGAGAAGGCAATGGCACCCCACTCCGGTACTCTTGCCTGGTATATCCCATGGACGGAGGAGCCTGGTAGGCTACAGCCCATGGGGTTGCTGAGTCGGACACGACTGAGCGACTTCACTTTCACTTTTCCCTTTCATGCACTGGAGAAGGAAATGGCAACCCACTCCGGTATTCTTGCCTGGAGAATCCCAGGGACGGGGGAGCCTGGTGGGCTGCCGTCTATGGGGTCGCACAGAGTCGGACACGACTGAAGCGACTTAGCAGCAGCAGCAGCAGCAGCAACTCAGTTGTGTCCCACTCTTTGTGACCCCATGGGCTGTGGCCCGCCAGGCTCCTCTGTCCATGGAATTCTCCAGGCCAGAATACTGGAGTGGGTTGCCATTTTATGTATTCGGTTGCTTGCGAAATAAATGCCATTTTTGGGGGGGGAATGTGTATCACTTAAGATGTCAGGATTGTTTGATACTCTACATGAGTTCTTTTCATCCTCGCTGTTGCAGCACATGGGGATAGCCCGCACGCTTGGGATACTCTAAGTCATTTGTTGCTGGCAGTGTATAGAGGACTCAGGTTGGTGAATGATTTACTTTACAATAAATGAGAGCTGCTGCTCCCAGGATGCGATCCTCCCTGACTCACATGTGTTTTGCTTTATTGGAAGGCAAGAAGGGCTGGAATGACACAGCCAGCAAGCAGGATCTGTGTCATGCCTGTGAACATCATCTGGTCTGTGTAGCTGGGGGGACTCAAGTGTGAGAACACCTGCGTTAGGTCACTTGTTTGCCAAAACTGCTCTTTTCTTTCTCTCTGAGGTGAAGAAGGCAGTTCTGGAGAAGGCACTGCGTGCCTTAGTGGAAACGGAAAACTTTAAGTAGAGCTAAGGAAATCTTTTGTTATAAGGTTCATAATAGTTTCAATGTACTTTATATAACTGAATTATTTGTGCTAATGGAGGAGGTAATGAGAAGACAATGCAAAATGGGCACAAAACTTAATGGTTTTTATTTTTAGCTTTAGAGTATGTCTCCAACCAATCGTCCTGACCAAATCTGTTTTCTCAAGTCAGAGCTGCACTGAGTGGCATTCCCATTTGTGGTGAGCAAGCTGTGGTCAGTCACAGGAAGATGTCTCCAAAATGGCTATAGGAGGAAGCTTGGAGGTTAATACTGATTGTAGGAATCCACAAACTGGCTACTCTGCACTCCCTTAGTTGCTGCTGCTGCTGCTAAGTCGCTTCAGTCGTGTCAGACTCTGTGCGACCCCATAGACGGCAGCCCACCAGGCTCCCCCATCCCTGGGATTCTCCAGGCAAGAACGCTGGAGTGGGTTGCCATTTCCTTCTCCAATGCATGAAAGTGAAAAGTGAAAGTGAAGTCGCTCAGTCGTGTCTGACTCTTAGCGACCCCATGGACTGCAGCCTTCCAGGCTCCTCCGTCCATGGGATTTTCCAGGCAAGAGTACTGGAGTGGGGTGCCGTTGCCTTCTCCACTCCCTTAGTTAAGTGTTGGTTAAGAACAAACAGATGAGGGAGAGGGGGTGGGAGGGATAAATTAGGAGTTTGGGATTAACAGATACACACTATTATAATTAAATAAACAACAAGGACTTATTGTATAGCACATGGAACTATCTGCAGTATCTTGTAACAGCCTATAGTGGAAAATAATCTACCAAAGAATATATATGTATATGAAACTGAATCACTTTACTGTACACTTGAAATTAATATGACATTGTAAGACAACTGTACTTCTATTAGAAAAAAACAACAAACAGAAGTCAGTACTATATTCAAGTAAATGGAAATGTAATAATTTATCAATGTTCTAATAATGAGTGATGCCATCAAGATCTAGTGGAACTGACGATTAGCAAATTGGTCCAGATTACTCATTCTGCTGAAAAATATGTGTTCTAGATGTCTATGAGAGTATGCCTAAAATTCAGTATTCTTCAAATAGCACTTTTATTATTCTAATTCACCTAGCAATTATTCCTCAACTGCCACATGGTATCCACCCAGTTGTTACCTTTAGCTGCTATTTAGAATTTTAGTTTTTCAGCTTTTCGCATGCTTTCTTTTCATCTGTTCAATATTGGTGTTTGTTTTAGTAACCGGAACCCTCTGAAGTGCCAAGAACAATGTCTACATGGGGTAAAGTTCCAGCCAGTTTTCATTTGATTTGCTTCTTTCCTCTCAGAGCAGTAGATAGATTTCAAGGTCACATGTTCACAGAGAACATTAAATACCATCTCTTTACACGTGCAGAACTCACCCCAGACCTGGGTTCAGCTAAGTATCACCGCAGGTGCTGGGTTCATGGAGCTGGGTTGTTGCTGTTGTGGTTTTCAGCTTCGGCCACTTTGAGGACGTTGCCAAGAAACCTGGGTGACTCAGGGTCTTGCAGCCTTGCGGGTGTTGAACATCTCATGCTGCTCACCTTCGCTGGGCTCCAGAGCCAAGCTCCTTGTGAGTGCCCCACCAGCAGCTCAGTTCTCTTTCTTTGCTGCATTTGTCTCTCAACAGTGAGCCGTGGAGTTTCACTGGACACTAAGTCCCCTACATACAAGTGAGATCTGTTCCAAGAGTGTGTTCATAAGCCCAGTTTGTTTGTAAGTCCACAAAGTTAGCCTAGGTACCCAACTAACACCATGGGCTACACAATTCTGTACTGTGATAGATTTACAATACTTTTCACACAAATAATACATAAAAAATAAACAGACAGAAAAAAAAAAGAAAACATGTTTCAGCCCTACTGTATAGCACCTTATAGTGCTAGTGGTAAAGAACCTGCCTGCCAACGCTGGAGACTTAAGAGATGAGGGTTCCGTCCCTGGGCGGGGAAGATCCCTTGGAGGAGGGTACGGCAACCCACTCCAGGATTCTTGCCCGGAGTATCCAATGGACAGAGGGACCTGGAAGACTACAGTCCTTGGGGTTGTAAACAGTTGGACATGAATGAAGTGACTGAGCACATAACACGCATAGTACCTTGAAAAGCACAGTTGTACAGTATAACAGCTGACTCTTCTTAGCAGTACCAACCACATCACTGTTGCTTTTACACTTTGCTTCTGGATATCCTGGGCTTGAGATAAAGACACTATACTACTGTCCTCTATACAGCACCGCACAGTAAAGTACACAAAAGCACAGCGAGTTGTAGAGAATGCACGCACACGCCAATGTACTCCAGACACATGAACTAACTTATGTGATTGGACGTGAGAATGCACGTTCACATGTTTGAAAGGTTGCAACTTGAAGGTTCATATATAGGGGACTTACTGTACAGACTTTGCTGCAATGATCTTCTTGCTAAGTTGCTTCAGTCATGTCTGACTCTGAGGCCCCGTGGACTATAGCCCACCAGGCTCCTCTGTTCATGGAACTCTCCAGACAAGCATACTGGAGTGGGTTGCCATGTCCTACTCCAGGAGATCTTCCCGACCCCGGAATCAAACGTACGTCTCCTGTGTATTCTGCATTGCAGGCAGATTCTTTAGAGCTGAGCCACCAGGGAAGCCTGATGTGTTCTTCACCTGGCTGTGTATCCAGGATCTGATAAGGGCAGGCCAGACAGATAGGCAGCTCTCAGTGATGGAAGACCTGGCTCCCTGAATGTTCCCTGGGATTCATAGGTTTTCCTGCACATCTCTTGGAGCAAGTCTTTTGGGTCAGAATGGCCCCCCGAATCTGCCCTGGTACTCAAACAGGTTTCCCAGCTCTCCCAGCTCAGTCGTGGAGGACTAGCTAGAGAACTCCAGGGACTGCCTGTGGATGCCTGAGGTCTACATTCTTGTCTCCTTTTTAACCCCCCAAAGACAGAAATTCATACAGATGAATGCATTTTCCAGAAAAATGGAAAGCAAATCAGGAACAAATTACCAAATGCTCCTGATTCTTCCTATTTTATTTCCTAAAGTAGACCAAATATCAAACGATGTGTTTTGAAATCTGGCTGTTCTAGTAACAGAATTTGTGATTCAGGATTATGTTGAGAAGCAAGTTTTAATATGTCTCCCCTGGTATTTCCAGGAATTTGCCCTTTAAGATGGACTTGCAGATGGACGTTTATATGCACCCTATTCTACTGTACATGACTCTGAGTGAGCTCTGAAGAGTGCTAACAGTGCACTCCTATTTTCTGAATATTTAACACCCTAGAAATGTGTTTGCTGTACCATCTAAATGCATAGCCATTTGCCTTTCACTGTAAAATGCATTGTCAAAATGATGTACTGTTCACTCAACTGTGTATCAAGGATTTTATATCAAATGTCTTACTCCAATTATAAGAGATCTCAAACAGGCAGGTATGGCTGGAAATATTATATCACCATAGAAACTGGAAGTTTCTAGCAGAGAGTGAAGTAATTAGCATCATGTTATCTTGAAATCTTGAAAATGCAGTATTGTTAAGGAAAGTCTATATTTACATCTATCAATCTATCGTAATCCTCTATAGTTTTAGGAAGATGTAAATTATATTAGCTTAATGATTATAACTAGAACTATTCTTAGGTTAGGAGCTGTCTTTTGAAGAAAACATTGTGATAAGCCACTTGATGAAAATTAAAACCCAAAGGGTATTGGATGGTAAAGTACAGAGACAAAAAGATAGCTAATTTGCTTCATTTTAAAGCAATTTGTGAGAGAAAAATGGATGAGAGGAATAAGGGGAGATGAGAGATACAGGCAACGATGCCAGAATCTAAGTTGTGAAAATAAAGGACTTCTAAGAATTTGCACATTGGTCATTGTATTTTAAATTTTAATTTAATATTATAAAAATATAACATACACATGAAAATCTTTACAGTAGGTCTTGAAATCAGATAGTGTTAGCTCTCCAATTCTTTCTGCTTTTTCAATATTGTTGCATTTCCAAATCAATTGTAGAGTCGGCTTCTAAATCACTACCAAAATGCTTGCTAGGATTTTGGTTGGAGTTGCATTCAGTCTATAGATCACTTCTGAGACACTTGACATTTGGGTAATATTGAATTATCCAATTCACTAATTTGATATATCTCTTTATTTATTTCAGTCTCTTTTAATTACTTGAAGCAACGCTTTGTAATTTCCAGCGTGAAGGTCTTAAGGTAGTTTGCTAAATTTTTCCCTCAGTATTTCATAAGTTTTTGATACTGCTGTTAGTGCTGTTGTTTTTGTTTCACATTATATTTTCCAATTATGTGTTGCTAGTGACTTCCCTGGTGGCTCAGAGGTTAAAGCGTCTGCCTCCGATGCGGGAGACCCGGGTTCGATTCCTGGGTTGGGAAGATCCCCTGGAGAAGGAAATGGCAACCCACTCCAGTATTCTTGCCTGGAGAATCCCATGGATGGAGAAGCCTGGTAGGCTACAGTCCATGGGGTCGCAAAGAGTCGGACATGACTGAGCAACTTCACTTTAGTATACAGAAGTACAATTGCTTCTCATATACGGATTGTTATTTTATCCTGTGGTCTTACTAAATCCACGTCATAGTATTTTTTATTGGAGTGTAATTGCTTTACAATGTTGTGTTAGTTGCTGCTATACAACAACGTGAATCAGCTATGTGTATACATATATTCCCTCCCTCTTGAGCCTCCCTCACTTTGTTATCATCCGGTCCTTTGGATTTTCCCTATGAATGATCTGCAAACAAAGGTTTTACTTCTTCTTTTCCAATTTTATGCTGTTATTGCATTTTGTTTTCTTGTTTCACTGTCTGGAAACTCAAGGACAAAACTGAGCAAGACTGGTGATTGTGTAAACACTTGCCTTGCTCCCAGTATAAGGGGTAAGCATCCGGTCTCTCACCATTATATACAATGTCAGGCACCGTTTTTTCATAGATGCCTTTTGTCACCTTGGGAAGGGACATTTCTATTCTCAGCTTGTTGAGAATGTGTTTTAAAAATCATGAATGAGTATTGGATTTTATTAAATTCTTTCTATTTTTTGCATTTCTTCAATTTATTCTGAATTTATTCAAAATAACTTATTCTGTTCATGAATTATGTTGATGGATTCTTAAATGTTAATTCAACCTTTCATTCTTGGGATAAACTTAACTGATCATGATGTAGTCTCCTTGTTGTGTGTGTGTGTGCATGCATGTACTCAGTTGCTTCAGTCGTGTCTGACTCTTTGCAACCCATGGACTGTAGCCCACCAGGCTCCTTTGTCCATGGAATTCTCCAGGCAAGAATACTGGAGTGGGTTGCCATGCCATCTGCCAGGGGATCTTCCTGATTCAGGGATGGAACCTGAGTCTCCAGCGTCTCCTGCATTGCAGGTGGATTCTTTACCCACTGAGCCACGAGGGAAGTCCGTTTTCCTAGTTACTGGGTTCACTTTGCTAACAAAGGCTGTTGTTATCTATGTTCCTAAAGGATATATGTCTATGATTTTCATTTATTGTAATGTCTTTGCTTGGTATGAGGATAACACCGGACTTGGGGCTTCCCGGATGGCGCTAGTTGTAAAGAATCCACTTGCCAATGGATTCTCTTATGAGACACAGGCTGGATCCCTGGGTTGGGAAGATCCCCTGGAGGAGGGCATAGCAACCCACTCCAGTATTTTTGCCTGGAGAATTCCATGGGTAGAGGGGCCTGGCAGGATACAATTCACGGGGTCACAAGGAGTCAGACAGGACTGAACAACTGAGCACGAACACAGACAGGGCTCACAAAGTAAGTTGGGGAATGTTTACTTTTTTTGAATTTCCAAAGAAATATAGAGATTTAGTCTTATTTCTTTCCTACAGTTTGGCTAGCATTCATAATAAAGCCATTTGTTTAGTGTTTTCTTAATGGAAATAATTTTTATTATTTTTTAACACATATAAAAGCTACCCAGATTTTATATTTTTTCCTTTGTCAGTTTCGGCTATTTGTATCTTTCAAGGAATTTATCTAAGTTGTTACTGGCATGAAATTGTTCATAATATTACCTTATTATGCTTTTAGTAGCTCTAATATCAGTAGCAATGTCCTCTTTGTTATTTCTGATGTTAGTAATTTGTATGTTTTTGCTTTCTTAGTGATTTTAGCTAAAGGTTTATTGATTTTAATAATTCTTTTTCAAAAAGCTAGCTTTTCATTTTATCAATAGTCCCTGTTATTTATCTGTTTGCAATTTTATTCATTCTCACCCATACTTTTCCACATTTAACTTTTAAGACACATTTATTCATTTATTTGGCTGTGTCAGGTCTTAGTTGTGGCATGTGGGCTTTAGACTGCTGGCTCAGGAGTTGCAGTGCACACGTTGCCCTTCCATATGTGGAATCCAGGGATCCAACCTGTGTCTACTTCACTGGAAGATAGATTCGTAACCATTGGGGAAGTCTCTTGATGCATACTTTTTTACTTTCTTTTACTTACTTTGGACCTAATGCTCTTAATTTTTACCTTAAGTTGGATGATTAAATAATTGCAGAGGCTACAGTCCATGGGGTCACAAAGAGTCACACAACTGAGTGACTAACACAACAACACAAATTATACTTAAACGTTTCTATTATAAGAATTTCAGCTACAAATTCCATCTTCAGTGCAATTTTGACATGTTGTGTTTTTATTTTCATTCATTTGAAAATATTTTCTTGTATCTCTTCTTTGTTCCTAAATGCATGGGTTGTTTTAAAATGCGTTATTTAACTTCTACATGTCTGGGAATTGTCCAGGTTTGTAACTTAATTCCATCATGCTTAGAGAACACACTCTGTGATTTCAGCCCTTCTATATTTATTAAGGCTTGATTTATGGATAGCACATGGTTTTTCTCAGTGAATGGTCTGTATGCATTTGTAAAGAATGCTCATAAGAATTAAAAAGAATGTAAAGATCCCAGAAATTCCCTGGCAGTCTAGTGGTTAAGAGTCGGCACTTTACTGTGGCCCAGGTTCAATCCCTGGTCAGGGAACTAAGATTCCACAAGCTGCAAGGCATATCCAGAAAAAAATAGCAAATGTAAAGAACTGCATTTATTGGGTGGAGTTTTCTAGCAATACATTGGTTTACATCAGTTTTCTATCAATACGTTGTCTGGTATCCTTTACCGTTACTGATATTCTGTCTATGTTCTATCAGTATTACCGTTTAAGTTGCTAACATTGTCACAATATAACTATTTCCATCTTTTTCAACGCAAATGTCTTTTCTGAAGTTTTCGTGAACCAAACCAATTAAAAAAGCTGAATTTCAATGCAGCTGGAAGAGAGATAGCCCAAGAAGCATGGAGATAAGTCACCTAAATGGAACTATATTGAAAATCCCAGATGGTAAGAACCGGGATTATCCTTGAAACATCTAGACCTCCCTAGAAAACTTGGAGAAGGCTTGGAGAGGGGAGCGGTCACTGGACTACTGTATAATACAGGGAGTGTGGTTTAAAGCAATTCTAACTGAGTGATACTAACTTCTATACATTAAACCAGTGTTGTTGATTTTTTTTTTTAATTGTGTTCCTCTATTTGGATTCAAAGATAGGAACCTGTAATTTTATTTTATTTTAGGTATTTATCTATTCATTTGGCTGCACTAGGTCTTAGCTGCAGCATGCAGGATCTTTGTTGCGGCATGTGGGATCTAGCTCCCTGATCAGGGATCGAACACGGGCTCCTTGCCTTGGGAGCATGGAGTCTTAGCCACCAGACCACCAGGAAGTCTCTAAACCAGTATTTTCTAATTGAGCACTTACTATATTGTGAATACTATTCTAGGCGTTGAGTCACAGTAGTGAACAGAGTAGTTAGTCCCTTTCCTAATACGGATTACATTTTTGTGGATAAACTATCTATTCGGCAAATAGATGTATGAGGGACAGGTGATAATAAAGCTATGAAGACAAATGAAGCAGAATATGATTATGGAGATAATGGGGACATACTTTAGACATGCAGTTGTGGAGGTCTGAAAGTGAGCCATGTAAAGCCAAGAGAGACTATTTCAGAAAGAACAGCAAGTGCAAAGAGCCTGAGGTGGCAGCTTGCTTGAAGTGGAGGAAGCAGGAGACATGTCATGTATCTGTAATGTCTTATGATGCTGGCACAGGAATCCCCCTTCCCTCTGACCTTTGCTTTGGGATGGGCACTGCGAACAGAGATTATTTTGGCTACACTCAATGTGGTTCAGGAGACGGCAATGGCAAGCCACTCCAGCATTCTTGCCTAGAGAATCCCGTGGACAGAGGAGGCTGGTGGGCTGCTGCTCCATGGGATTGCACAGAGTCGGACACGACTGAAGTGTCTCAGCATGCATGCATGCAATGTGGTTCAAACCAAGCAGATTTATAGTTTGGTTATTGCAATACCACCAGAAGAGGGAAACTTCTGTGTCCTGTGAGAAGTTGCAAGAGGAGATAAGGATGGAATTCTCATGGAAAGGGGGGCATACCCACCAATTTAGAATGAGGGATGGTGCTGTTCCCTAAGGAGATGCTTTCTCTTGGGAATATTCTGGTACCTTTGGGGAAAATTCATGTAATTGCAGGAATGCTTAGTTCCTCAGTCATGTCCGACTCCTTGAGACCCATGGATTGTAGCCTGCCATGCTCCTTTGTCCATGGGATTTTCCTGGGCAAGAATACTGGAGTGGGTTGCCATTTCCTCCTCCAGGGGATCTTCCTGACCCAGAGATAGAACCCGAATCTGCTGCACTGCAAGCACATTCTCTACTGCTGAGCCATCAGAGAAGCCCCTTTGAGAAAAGAGGTAGGAAGGGCCTCCCACCATCAGCCCAAGGTCTCTAAAGCAGGGAAGAAGGACTCACAAAATGCAAGTAGGTGACTAATTGTCTTGTTTGCCCAAGACTAAGTCAGTTCTCAGAACATGTTTTAGGCAAATCAGGACAAGTTGGTCACTCTGAGAGCAGATTCAGGAAATGGGCTGCACCTTCTTGTCCCCTGAGGCACAGTCCTCCCCTAGGGATCCTGGGACCTGTCGACCACCCAGCTGTGACTCAGGACACTTTGCTACTGGGTGGAGCTGAGCTCTGTGACAAGGAGTCAATTTTTGTGGTTGATGCAAGAGGCCTCATGAGGCCCCAGTGACGTCTCTTAAGGGAGTCTCCTGCTCGGCCAAACCTTGTTTTCTTTTTTAAAAAATATTTATTTATTGGCTGCATTGGGTCTTAGTTGTAGCACTCGAGGTCTTTGGTGTGGCGTGGGGGTTCTACAGCATGAGTGGGCTTAGTTGCCCTGCGGTATGTGGGATCCTAGTTTCCTGAGCGGGGATTGAACCCAAGTCCCCTGCATTGGAAGGTGGGTTCTTAACCCCTGGACCACCAGGGAAGTCCCCAGCCAAACATTGTTGAAGAGTTGGGCAATCTTGGAGCAGCAGGGCTATCGAGAGCCATTGTAGCTCCTTATCTCATCTTTCCAAGAAAAAAGCATCCTTGGGCAAGGAAACAAAAATTGGCAAAGGACGACAAACTTTATTTAGGAAGAGGAACCCTGGAGCCTTGACTTGAATGTGAACCTTGTCCGCACATGACTGGACACTTAGCTGCACATCCCCACCGAGACTAGACTCTGTGTGCGGTCTCCACAACGATTCCCTGCGGGGTTCCAGCAATGACTGGGAGTGAGGTGGGCTGGGAGTTGACATAGCAGATGGTGGCCAGAACAGTGACGGAGTCTGGGAGCGGTCACTACTGGGATCGGAACCTTCTCTGCAGGCTGGTGCTATCTGGACCCCTCACCTATGGAGCTCTTTTATCTGTGATGCCGAGTCATTCGCCACACTGCCGTGGACACATGCCAGAAGCTCTTATTTGCTCTCCAGCGCATGTTTGCGTCAGCAAAGGGTACACTAAGTGTGCCACCTATAATTAGAGATCAAGAGCAACAGCAGGAGAAGCAGAAAAACATCGCTGAAGGGGAAGAACCAGAGGTCAAGGCTTCTGCTGGATGTGACTGTAGACGTGTGTCAAATGGGACTTGGAAAGAGAGCTCTGGGTTGAGGGACCGCCATGAATCCAGGTAGAAATATGCACTCCGCCAGACACCGGAAAACGAGGCCCATCTGCTGGTTAGCATTTCTCTATTTAATGACTCCTTCTTTATGGAAGATTTAGGGCCTGCTCACAAGAAGCCAGTCATAAAATATGCACAGTTTCTAGGACCAGGATTTTATGGGCTCGAGGGGCAATTTTAACTTAGGACAGTGAACTTTCGTCTTTAAAATGTGATTTTTTTCCCCCTAGGTTAGTGAACATGCTGAAAATGTGATTCTCCCTAAAGGGTTGTTTTAAAATGCATCTCATGCTGATTCATGAGATGAAGGGAAAAGAATACAAAGATGAAGGCTGCTCATTTGACATGTGAATACAGAAGTGATTGGACATTCTTCTCATGAAAAATAAAAGGAAGATAGTAAATGAAGCCAAGTTAGGATTATGTATGAAGACCCTGAGAACTTTGCTGTGTGTCTGGGATGCAGTTATGTGCAGGGCCCACATCTGTATGCGGCCAATGAGGAGGCCCAGACCACTGTCACTTTAGGGACCATGGAGGTGGCTGCCCCAGTCCCTTGAGTGGCCCGAGGGCAGGGTCCGACAGTGCCCCTTCTCACACCCGCTGTCTCATCTCCTGCTTCTGGGCATCCCCATTGTCACTGAGGATGGGCCATGGGAGAATCCCCAGGGTCATGCGAGCCCCAGTCCAGAAATTCAGGGCCCTGAGGCTCTGATGAACAAGCTTTGACCAACCTGGGGTAGAGGCTGGAGGGTCCATTTTTCTTCCCTCCTCTCTCTGGATGGACAGTTCGGATTCACAGTCACTCACAAGAGTCTCTCTCAAGCCGTCCTGAGAGACACTCGGTCAGCTTGTCCTAAAGTGGTGGCCAGCTGGTAACAGAGTCTTTCTCCCCTCTTCCTTGCCAAGTTTTAATCTGGGCCTCTAAGTACTCAATAAAGATTTTCAAATAAATAATTTAAAAAAATTCACAGATATTTGGAACATTTCACTGTTAGCTGTTCTGAATATTTATACATATCTATATCTATATCTATATATATGAAGGTATGTGGGTGAGAGTTGGACATGACTTAGTGACTACACAACAACAAAAATGTATATTCTCAATACGTATACACTCATGGACTTCCCAGGTGGCTCAGTGGTAAAGAATTCACCCGCAATGCAAGAGATGTGGGTTCGATCCCTGGGTCAGAAAGATTCCCTGGAGAAGGAAATGGCAACGTACTCCAGTATTCTTGCCTGGGAAATCCCATGGACAGAGCGGCCTGGCGGGCTACAGTCCACGGGGTTGCAAAAGAGTTAGACATGAGTTAGCGACCAGACAACAACAACAACATACACTCATACATACACATGTATTCAGAAGTGATGGCCTTGAATTTGTTAGTTCAATTTTACCTGTATTATTCCTTTATTTCAAATTGAAATTTGCAAAGGCTGTCACATATCCGTTGACTAATGACAGTTTGTGGGTCAGAATGGCTGCTCTTTCTACTGTAGGATAATTGCATTGACGTCTCTCTTCGGGACGTGGTCACTGCTGGTCATTAAACCTTGGGCTATGGGCTCAGCCTGTGGGGTCCATTAGTCATTCCCCTCCTTCCCAGGTGCTCTGTTAAGTAATCAGAGTCCTGTTGATCATCCTGGCAGCTCTTCCTCAGGCGTGTCCAGACTGGAGACTGGAGCTGACAGCACTCCTGGTTAGTGATAGATAAACAGAGGCTTTTACTTTCTGTTGAGAAGAGTATATTTCAACCCAATATTTGATGATTTAGATCCATGCATTAGGATATGAAAGGATTTTGCCTTTGTAGTCTGCCACATTACAGGCAGATTCTTTCCTGTCTGAGCCACCAGGGAAGCTCCCCCACACACATTAGGATATGAAAGCATTTCACCTTGTATTTGATTATAAGCCACATGTTCAAAGACAAATTGAGCTGCATTTGACGGTGTGGGATCACAGAGACCAGAACCAGGGTAGCTCACTTTCATTGCCCCTGGGGGAAACTGAGTCCCACTGTGCCCTTTACTCGAACTTGCCCTGGGTCTCGCAGTCAACACTGGCCCTAGGGCTGGAGCTCAGGTCTTCCAATGATCAGTTCACAGTTCTCCTGTCACAAATGCTGTTTTGTTTTTTTAATTCATTAGTTTGCATTCCAGTATCTTTCCATCTGAGTATTCTCCACCATTTTGTAATATTAACAGAGACTCTTTAAGAGAGATATAAACACAGCTCATACTGGTTTAGGAGGAACACATGTCATATATTTTAAGTCATTGATAGATGAGGGAACCAGTAAGATGTTACAGCCTGTTCAGAGGAGAATTTCGAGTACTACGCATGCAACGGTAGATAAGAGATGCAGAAATGATGCTATAAATAGATGCAAATGGGTCAGTAATCAGTTGCATTCCACCAACACAAATAATTTACATTTTTATGGGCAAAAATAATTCACATTAATGTAAATTTTCTAAAACTTTACAAAGTTGTAAGATAACTCAAAGACAGTGAACCGGGACCTTGGAGAGGCGTGCTAGACAAGACAACTGGGAATCTTTTTCCCCACCGTAAACTCTTTTCCGGGCTTCCCAGGTGGCTCAGTGGTAAACAATCTGCCTGCCAATGCAGGAATGCAGGAGACTCAGGTTCGATCCCTAGGTTGGAAAGATCCCCTGGAAAAGGAAATGGCAACCCACTCCAGTGTTCTTACCCAGAGAATTTCATGGTCAGAGGAGTCTGGTGGGCTACAGTCCATAGGTTCATAAAGGGTCGGCACAACTGAGCAACTTGAGCACACACAAACTCTTTTACAGTTTTCCTAACAATGGTGGGAACTAATTGGTGTGATCTAAGAACTCAGAGTCTATAGTAGCAGGATTTAAAGAAAAGTTTCTTTGTGATTTTCTTCTCTTGGTATATGTACTGTTTACTTATGGAACAGAAATCTGATTTTTTTTAAAGCAATTAAGTTTGGGAACACATCCTAATTATTGTCTCCTCCCCTTCCTCCCCATTTTTACAATAAGGATTTTATAATCACTGGGTCAAATGAAGTGATTTTATGGCCTTGGTGGAATGACTTCTGTTTAATCATATTTTCTAGGGCAGTTCCTACTTCTTCCGTAGCCCAGCCTCAAAGTCCCTCATCTTTCTTTAGCTGGGGTTATAGGGACATTCCATCCTTCCCTTTTCCTTCCTGGACAGATATTTAAACTTGTCCAGACCAAGCCTGGGAGGCTTAGCAAGATTTCCCCTTTGCAACTATCCTCTCCGACCAGGCAGCAGCTATAAATGAATCCCCTATGGTTCTTGAGCCCCAAGATGCTGGACTTATTTCAGATGCATCAGAGTAATTCCACCTGGACCTTGGTCTGGGTCCTTCTTTTCCCTCCCGTGATGGGTCTGCTGTTTGTCTGATTTCCACTTGTGTCGCTGCCCTGCAGAGTTTCGGGGTGTCCATCTCAGGGACTGAAATCTAACACTTTCCTGTACTACCCTCCCCCTACAGACCAGTGTTACTTCCTGCCTGATGTCTGACCATCTTCCATCCTAATCAACAAACCTCCTGCTATGATCTTGCTGTAGATTTCCTGAGCCATGTATGGATAGCTTTGTATCCCTTCCACCTGGTGGTTGTCTCTGGATGGAGCCTCTCTGGAAGTCCTCCTAGCATCCACCCTGCCCCAGGGAAGAGCCTAGTGTCCAAGCCAAGGGCTTCTCTCTTGCAGAACTGGCCATGAGAAGTGAGCAGTTCAAGGTGTCACAGATTGTGCATGCTCATTAAACAGACACTTAACAATCACCTTCTATGTGCCTGCACTCTCAGGCTTATCAGAAAACCAGTGCTGAGTGTGATGTGAATTCAGACCTGTTGCTGACGTCCAGCCACACATGAACACAAGCACTGTGATGGGGAGACAGTGTCCCAGAAATGTTGCTTGTGTATAATTATATTCCAAGTACATATATTTACCTTATAACATTAATATATCATTAATTATAATTGTATCACAAGTCAACATAGTGTAAAAATAAATATTAGATTAAAAAAAAAAGAAATGTTGCTTGTGTAACTTCAGTGAGACCCTTGTAATTAAAATTATGCATTGATCTATGTGTACTGCAAGTCTGGTTATGCCTTTACATATCAGGGCTTTTTATGAAAATTCGTCAATCTCTCTAGCTCCACGGCAGAACAGCATGGTGCAAATAATAACAGTAACAATATAAGTAATAAAAATTTAGAGGAGTCGCTGGTGAAGAGTAGTGGAGAGAGAGACAGGGTTTCTGAGGCCTTGGAATCTGCATGGCTTAGTAGGGGACATTGATCTCTGGCACCGGAGTTTTGGGGAGGCAGAAGACAGTGACCTTGGCCAGAGCTAGTTGCTCTGAGCTAATGCCCTCCACATCCTGCTAGATCAGATTCAAGAAAGGTATACGTTTACACTCTTCCTTGTTTTTCTAGATGGTGCTTATTTAGCAAAAACAGTTTCGAATGTTATCCAAAAATTCTGCTTTAGAGACTACCTTTGAATGTGGCAAGCAATTAACCCTTTGTTTGCAATTCGTTTGTTATTTCCAGGATCAAGCGCTATTTCTGGGGAGACCTTCTTTATGGAGTAGAGATGGCAGTCTGCCCTGGGAAGCACAGGAGAGGAGCCAAAGGCAAGAATCTACTGGATCAATGGAAAAGAGCTATTTTTTTAAAACTAAAATTTAAGGTTGTAATTATCTCAGTTTAGTTAAATGTAGGATAAAATTAGTACCCTTTCTTTAGCATAGTATTCCAGCGAGAATGTGGCTATTAAAAGGATGACTTAGAAAAAGGTGTGTCATAATTCTATCTGGGCCTCTATTATTTAATACATAAATCTATGATATGGTGGCAAATAGGAGTGGTTTCCAAACCTTGGCTCTTATAATATTTTTTTTTGATAACGACTTATTAAGTCTTTTTTTAGACAGAAATGACTTATAAAGTCCTCTGTTTAGCAGTTAATAGCTAATAAAAATAATTGATTTTTAGTCTCATTGTTCTAAAATTCTGGTTAAATGTTTGTTGCCAATTTAAATTAATAATGTTGTGTGTGCTAAGTTGCTTTAGTCGTGTCCAACTCTGCGACCCTATGAACCATAACCTGTCAGGCTCCTTTGTCCATGGGGATTCTCCAGGCAAGAATACTGGAGTGGGTTGTCATGGCCTCCTCCAGGGGATCTTCCCTACTCAGGGATTGAACCGACATCTCTTAAGTATCCTGCATTGCAGGCGGATTCTTTACAACTAGCACCACGAAAATTAATAGCAGCAGAAAATTCTTAGTTATGTGTTTTATGAAAGAAGTGACCCTGTAGATAGAGAGTCCGATAACTCTAAGAAAAAGCTGGTGATTTTGATTTCTGCGCTGCTAGAGGCTGTGGCTATTGAAAACAGCACTGGGTCCTGGATTTGCAAGTCTGTTTCTGGTAAAGCCATCAGTTCAACTGACTCATCTCTTTTCGGAGGTGTCTGGTGACTTCCTGAGAGCCATGGACTGTTTTTTCCCCCCAAAGTCTGTCAGATTGCTAAACAGGTGCCCCCAAAAGTGTCTGGCACAACTCTTCAAACCTCACGGGCCCTCGGAGCCACACTGGTGATGGGTACTCTCTGTCACCTTGACGACAGCAGACCCCGGGGCAACCTGTCTTTCCCTGCCTCTCTGGACTCTACAGGTGAAGTAAGGAGGTTCCTCCCCTCCTGGGTCACTCTGTGGCCTTTGATCACCACCACTCAGCTTCCTGAAATTGCATCCTCGATGCCCTTACGGCTCTCCCAGCCTCCCTTCCTGTGGGGCTCCATTCTCGCTTCTCTCAAAAGTGAAAGCGAAGTTGCTCAGTCATGGCCGACTTTTTGTGACCCCCATGGACTGTAGCCTACCAGGCTCCCCCGTCCATGGGATTTTCCAGGCAAGAATACTGAGTGGGTTGCCACTTCCTTCTCCAGGAGATCTTCCTGACCCAGGGATTGAACCTGGGTCTCCCACATCATAGGCAGATGCTTTACCATCTGATCCACCTGATCTCAGAAGGCAGGTCTTCTCTTAAACCTGCAAATAGCAGCCTTGAGGTTGCCTAGGAACTCCATTATGTCTTCTTTACTAGGAAGGGAAAGCCTATTATTAAGTTTGAATTTTATCTATCTATATATTATATCCTTAAAAATGTACTTATATAATACATATTTTATGTATATATTTATAAAATCAAATTGTTTTTATTTACCATTAACTGCTTTGGGAAGAAAAAGACAGATGGGTCAACCTGCACCTCTTGGAAAGTGAAATAAATACAGTCTTGTATGTTTAAGATACAGCTTCTCGGTTGGGTTGAGTGTCCACTTTCTTGCTTCTTTGTGTGTGCAAATTCTTGAATCTGGAGGTCTTTCCCGTATATTGCCATATATAGTCATCTGTAGTGTTTCTTTAGTGAGTTATTTGTTGTCATTTTCCTTACACATCTTCCTTTAAGAGCACTTGTAAAAACCCTTGTATGAGTTTTTTCTTTTTTAACATAGTAACGCTGTTAAATCCTTTATTGTGTATGTGACGCACGTATATTTCAGCTTGCTAGTTCATTTTAAGTTTTATTCATGGGTTCTAGTTTGTTTTATGAGAAAGTGATTTTTCAGTGTTATCAAAGCAGATGCTTGTTAGGGATTGGGTGTATCCAGCATGGGCACAGTGGGGTGCATGCCCTAAATAACAGCTGTTTTGATTAACGTCATTCAGCTTCTAGGAAACTTCCTCACCTCTTATCCACGTCCTCGAAAAAAAAAGGAGCTGTGTCTCCACCCTAGGATGGTGTGTGTATTGTGTGAGGCTAAAGTTGGGAAGAGCTGCTGCTCCTGAGTGGGGAGAACCAAGTGACTCAAGCGCTTTGGGCATAAAAAGGACAGACTGGTCAGACCATGCCTCTTAGAGTGTGAGATACATACAGTCTGCGTATTAAGATACTCTTGGTTGGATTGAGGGTCCATTTTCTCATCTCTTTGCATGTGCAAATTCTTGAATCTGGAGGTCTTTCCATTTACAATTGCACATGGTGGGGAAAGAACATGCTGCCCCAGTGAACAGTTCGTAGTATCTCTGTCTCTCTCTGTACGTGTGCACACATTGCACTCTCTCTGTAAAGATTAATAGCATGCATACACACACACATATATACTTGTAAACACAATGGGTGTGAAGCCTGATTCTGTTTCTTTCTATTGGCAACAAGGACAATGAATGTTGGACTTGCAAATGTTTGTTTTTATTAAAATATTAAGTAAGATGTAATAAAAATAAATTTGAAGATAATTGTGATTAAAAATTCCAAAGCCATGAATTAAAATTTGGTCTTTTAATTTTAGTTAAAAGCTTAAATATTTTATCTTATTTTTGTCATACTGCATGGAATGCGGGATCTTAGTTCCTGGACCAGAGATTGAACCTGTGCTTCCTGCAGTGGAAGGGCAGGGTCTTAACCACTGGACCACCAGGGAAGTACCAAAGTCTTAAATATACTAGAAGAAAGATATTCTTTGAAAACTCATGGAAATAATTTTAGAGGTTTTTATCTTCATCCGATTTCTATTTTTGAAAAAAATAATTCAAATTTTGCACATTTGAAATGCAATTAAATTTTACTCTTTAATCCTTTAAATCATTAGTGTCAATGGAGTGCAAATTATAAGGAAAAATAATATAGTGATTTTTGCTGAAGTGAAAACAAGAAAATAATTTTATTGAATAAATATAACATGTTAATTATGCACACATTTGTTATATGACTTCCCCAAATATTGCTGGCTTAGTGACAGAACATCCAGACACAACATAATAGTGGTTGACTTTGGTTTTTGATATTTTGCCAACTTCCATTCATATAAACACCATGGCTTTATGAAAAATTGTTTTGCTTTTGTTGTTTGTTGTGGTAGCATATTTGTCAAGTTAGAAGGATGCATCATGTTTACTTTAACAATATGCTAACCTGATTTGTAACTTGTGGATATTTATACATGTGAGACGTGGGCCAACAAACATACCCGGTGTTTCAGATCTCATAATTGTCTGGCAGTCCTGGTGGAAGCCATCCAAGACTTGTCTGTCTTGGGTGTTGAGTTTCTAAGTCTCCATTTCACTTTCATGTAATATAAATCTTTCACCAGTATTTTTCTCTTATTTTTATGGCTTCAGATGAATATTGGATAAATTTTTAAGGATATAAATCCTTCATCTGTCAGGAATTCATTTTGGTTTAAGATGAAAAGTAAGGGCTTAATCATATCTCTCAAATTCTTAACCAATTGTACAAAAGTGATTTTGATGAAAAAATCCTTCATTTCATTATCAATTTGCAATTTTATCTTTGTCATATGCTACATTTCTTTATAACATGCATTTTTGTTCTTCTGTGTTGTTTAATTGTTCCTGGGCCAACATTGTACTGTTTTAATTTTTTGTTGTCCTTGCTTTGCCTCAAATATTCTTTAGGATATGTCTCACCTCACCATCCTTATTTTTCAAAAATGTGTCAGATAGTATTAAGAATTTATTTCCCAGATGAGCTTTACAATATCTGGCACATGAACTATAATTTTCTTCTTTGTTAAAGCAAGAACAAACTATTCATGAAAAATTTTGGGTATGAAACAGAAAGAAAATTAGTTGGGTGTCTCTTATAGTGTTGCTTAAAAAAAATATTTTCTCTCAGACTTTGGGGACAATGCAAACACATTTTGCACATTGACAAGTTGTGCTTTGCTTTGCTTTGCTACTGGGCATGCTGGGAATCTGTGACAGGGTCAAGACCCTTATTCAGTGAGGGATGCCCCACTGAGTTGGTGAGGCTGGCTTTGTTCCGCGGTGAGAAATCCAGGGAGAAGGGTAGCAGGGAGGCTTGCTGACAGCCCTAGCAGATGAATAAGAGATTCTGTGCGGAATCCACTTAGAGAAAGGAGCTGTGTCTCTAGGTTTCCGTCCTGTTACGTTCCACGGCACAAAGGGAAGGGGTCTGGAAAGAACAGGAGAGAAGGAGTGATCTCACCAGAGGGTCAAGAGGGGCCTTGATTCTGGGAGGGACTTCGGGCAGGAAGTAAGTCAAGATGGATCACAGACTGTGGCTGAGACTGAGACGGGTCTGCGGGCAGAAGTGAAGGGAGAGGTACCGTGATGAAGGGTGTGCAGGGGACATGGGTGCTAGGTGGCTGGGGGCCTGAAGTTTACCGAATCTGCAGACCCAGGGGATCTTTAAGAGCTGGAATGTCATCCAACAGCCCATCATCATACTATAGGGTTCTTTTCTTGTTCAGTCTTCTTTTTTTCGGGCACTAGAGATTGTAAAAACATATTTTTACATATTGATGCATTCCAGTCTTACTGGAAACGTACCGCTTTCAAGGCAGGCTGCCTAGGAATGCTTTAAAGAGCCTGATCACAGAGCCTCTCCTGGGCTTCCTTCCATGGAAACCAAGTGGGAAATTCAGCCATATCCTGCCCAAGTCTCAGAGGGATGGTCCTTTCCTGGTGGACCTGCTGTCACAGGGCACAGAGGTGTGCAATTTTCTCAGCATCCAGTGATCAAAGACATACATGATGGTATGGATTTTAGAAAAGGCGCCTTGCCAAGCAAAACTAGCTACATAATATGCAGAGCCTAGTGCAGACACAAAGAAGCTCAAGATGCAAGAGCATTAAACCCAGCTCGGCCCCCCAGAGCACGGGGCCCGTGAAGTGGCTCCTTCTTCAAAAGGACCTTGATGGTGTATGATGTCCTAAAACAACACATTCTAATCACCAAGGGTTTACCCTGTGCAAGGAGAATCATAGTCGTCCTCACAAAAGATTCTGACTATACTACACTAGGCAAATACAAGACTTTCAAAATTAGGATATTATACAGGAGATTTTTTCCTTTTTTATTTACTTTTATAATTAATTTTTACTGAAGTATAGTCACTTTATAATGTTGCGTTAGTTTCTACTATACAGCGAAGTGCATCAGCCATACATATACATATACCCCCTCTGTTTTGAATTTCCTTCCCATCTAGGTCACCACAGAACTCTGAGCAGAGTTCTCTGAGCTCTACAGTAGGTTCTCATCAGTTATCAATTTTACCAGTTCAGTTCATTTCAGTTGCTCTGTCGTGTCCCACTTTGCAGCTCCATGGACTGCCGCACGCCAGGCTTCCCTGTCCATCACCAACTCCCGGAACTTGCTCACACCCATGTCCATTGAGCCGGTGATGCCATATACATAGTAGCAATAGAGTATGTATGTCAATCCCAACCTCTATTCATCCCACTCCCCTCTCTTTCCCTCTTGGTGTCCATAAATCTGTTCTCTACATCTGTGTCTCTATTTCAAACAGAAATCTTTTGTTTTGTTTTGTTCTTAATCACTAGCACCACCTGGGAAGCTCTCAAACAGAAATCTTTTATGTGAACAAAGCAAGAAATGAAAGTTAAACCTTTCTGGAAAACAAAACCAGAACAAGACAAACCAATAAAATAATGGGCACCTCCTAGTCCCTAAAGCAATTTCTTCTGGCTGAGAACCTTGCAGGTGTTCCCAGGCCAGCGGGTGCAGAAGTGGTAGCTGACCCGAGGCAAAACACAGAATATGTTCACATCAGGGTCCATCCTCTGCACCCCACTATCTGAACAGGAAAACTGGGAGGATTCTTACTACACCTACCACTTGCTTTTTTCTGACTTGACTAGCGTGTGTGTATGTGTGTGTGCACGTGTGTACATGTGTGTCTGTGTGTGTGTTCACAGCCTGGAGGAGAGAGAAAGAAGTTGGTATTTTGAAAGAGAAAGTGTGTCTGTTGGGAAGACACCTTACAAGTTCTGGTAGAATAGCAAGGAGAAGAGGTCAGGAGTCATGGTGGCCAAGTTGCAGAGAAGGCGTTTTGAGGGGCTCTTTTGGAGGAGACTGACATTTGGGGGAGCCACTGTCAGCTGTGGAGCAAGAGGAAGAAGGACAGAGAACAGGTGAGGACATCAAGGAAAGCTGGCTTCTCCGTGTCGTTTGTTTCTCTTGGGCATTTTGGAGCTCCTGATGTAAAGATCTGAATTCCTTCCCCCTCTTTGCTTCCTTGGATGCAACTCCATGGATCAAGCATGGTGCTGCTCTCATCTGGATTGGAGTTTGTTGGGCGTCATGTATTGAGCACCTACCAAGAGAAGGAGGTGGGCAAGATAGCGAGTGTCTTGAGCATGGCCCATTCTCTGGGAAGCTTTTCTCGGGAGAGCAGGCTGGATCACCAGTGCTTCGTGGAGAAAAGCTGAGACTGCATTCCAGCTTTTCCTAGTGTTGCCTAGAAGTGACAGACCTCATTCTCGTTTTCCATATGGGGACAGTGAACAATGTTATCACGTTATTATAGTATCATTCAATGAAATATTTAATAAACATCAGCTCTCTAGCGCCACTCCTGGTGACTCAAGGGTAAAGAATCTGCCTGTAATGCAGGAAACCCAGGTTCAGTCCCTACGCTGGGAAGATCCCCTGGAGAAGGGAATGGCGACTCGCTCCAGTATTCTTGCTTGGAGAATCCCATGGACAGAGGAGCCTGGCAGGCTACAGTCTATGGGATCACAAAGAGTCAGACATGACCAACACACACACTCTGGCAAGCTCTTTGTCAACACTGCAGATGGTCAAGCCAAAACAGTAGGTGTCATTAACTTGGCAAGCTACAAGTAAGACATGAGGGGCACAGGTTGGTTACAGCAGCTCTGCACTGGAGTGTTGAGACCCCCCAGCCATCCCGAGGTTGTCTGGAGTGAATGTCAGCTCACTTTTTCTCAGGGGTGCTTTCTCCTGTAACCATTCTGAGTTGTTACATCTAGGGCAAATCCAAGCATTTAGTCTGAGTTAATGAATGTTTGAGATCTCATGATCTCAAACTTTCAAATATTAACGATGAGGCACCCAATGTGTTATAAGGACAAATATGGTGCAGGATATAGAATGGATGATCCCTGGGTCCCCAGGGCCTCTCGTGGCTGAAGACTCAGACTTCATGGTGACTTGGAAAGAAGACAGTGGTTTGTACTTGTCTCCAAACTCAACAGCCACCCTTCCTTCAAGCTATCTCAATCCAAGGCTCTCACTGGGTCCTTTTGGGAGGGGAAAAAAGAAACACTCTAGGAAACAGAATAAGTCAGCACAGAGAGGGTAAGAAATTCATTATCACACAAACGGACTAGAATATATTTGAATCAATAATGAGGGAAATACATCCCTTTTTGTCCTATACGAATATTTGAAATTCAAGATAACTGGTGTTTATACATATTTACAGCATCTATTATTATAGGTCTTTGTTGCCCATTCCATTAGGGAAGACTTGTGCTATCTAACAAGAGATGAGCTCAGAGTGATTTGTAATGGACCCGCCTCCCCGCCCCTCCCATGCCACACCCCCCTGCCCAGAGTGGGGAGTGACCATCCCAGCCTTCTGATCCTTCTTGCCATACCCATCTGCTCACAGGAAGCCAAACTTGTACTCTTGGCCAGGGAAAGTCCTCAGGCAATTATAATTCGGCCTTGGACAATCCATCAGGAGGAGAAGACACCCATAAATGATGTCAGTTAAGGGGGGAATAGGAACATATCTGTTTAGCAATATAAATTATTCTTTCCAATTCTTCTTCTTTTTTTTTTTGCCCTTAAAAAACAAACTTGCTTCTGCTATGATGGTGCCAACATTTTTCTTTAATGGCTTCTGTGGCAGCCACTGAAAGAAATTTTATTTCATTTGAGTATACTTGCCCTGGTTGGACAATATATGAAAAGTAAGGTAATTTTTTCCTTCAGTGAATTCATTCCATTTCCTGCAATACCCAGATGTTTTCAACTCAAAGGTGATTTCCAAAGATACCTGATGATTTCCATCTTACTGCACACTGGAGATAAGAAGAGGATATTCAGAAATAATATTTAACATAACATTTCCTCAGCAAATAACTTTAGAGGCTGTGTGCATGTCTACCTCCATGGATCAGAGGCTTGTAATGGAAGAACACCATTTTCTCAGCTAAAATCCTGCATGTGTCTTTATTAATACAAGGCCTGATGTGGGTAGCACTGATTTCTGTCTAACCTTTATTGGTTTTTAAAAACAACTTCCCCAAGTAATTAGTCTCTTTGGGATATATTGTTTATATGCTTCTCTTTCCAAGTGGAATGTGAAGGCAGTATCCTTGAAAGATGGGCTTCCCCGATGGTTCAGCAGGTAAAAATTCCACCTGCAATCCAGGAGCCACAGGAGACGTGGGTTCAATTCCTGGGTTGGGAAGATCCCCTGGAGGAGGAAATGGCAACCCGCTCCAGTTTTCTTGCCTGGAGAATCCCATGGCCAGAGGAGCCTGGCGGGCTACAGTCCATGGGGTCACAGACAGTCGGACACGACTGACTGAACACACACAGCACATCCCTGAATGGCAGTGATGCTTCTTATACATTGTTGGCAAACCACCCATCTTCCACCGATCGGTGCAATTCTCTCCTTGAATGTGACTGGTCACTGGTTGACGGTGGACAAAGACACGGACCTTTGTGTTGAGTTCCTCGATGCTCTGTTCTCCCCACGTTCATGCCATGAGGCCCAGGGAGACTTTCTACTCCCCTCGACATTTATTTTGGCACCACCAGGCCTGGACCACATCACTCAACTCAACCCAGTTCATTCCCTGGCACCGTGGCCTGAGTGTTGCCGGGAAACAGAAATCAAAATGCCCTTTTGGTCATTGCTACCTCTTTTCTGTGCCCCTCTCTGGGCCCATCATCTCTCCTCTGCTTCTCTGTCTCGCTGTCGGGGCTGCCTGAGACGACTACACTTGTGTTTGCTGAGAGGCCACCCGGAGAACATCCAAGTGGGACTGCTCCCCGCTGTCATATCAGTAACACCATCAAGGCCTTCCAGGGTCACAGGGAGAAGAAACAGTTTGAAAACTTTAACAGAAGATCACCTCCTTGATCCAAGCACTGCTTAAGCACTTTTAGTTCTAAAAGAATCAAAAATGTTTCTAAACAAAAGAAATACGGTTTGAAATGACTTGAGAGAAGCAGCGTGGTGTGGGGGTTAAAGTCAAGGGCTCTGGAGAGTCAGATGGGCCAAGAGCAAGACCTGGCATTGCCGCCTCCCAGTCGAGGGACCTCCAACAGGTCACGCCTCCTGCTTTTCATCTTAGAAACAAAGATAGTGATGGGAGACAGGTCGCATCTTGGCTGATGTGAGGGTGAATGTGATGGTACATCAGACACAGAGTAACCACTTGTTCTTGTTTTGACTTTAAGGACATGAAAGCATGTTTATTCCCCGGGTGAGACATAGTCATCAGACCTTCTCCCCGGCCCCGTCCATCCACGGTCTGGTGGGGATGGATTTCAGGGAGGTTAAGTATATACACCCTGTAAGAAACATCCCCCCAAACTGGAATGTCACCAGCTCCTTGTCATATGGACCTGCTGGCAGCTGGTCCTCCAAGAGCTCAGGGGACAAAGCTAAGATGCTTTTATCGGCCAAATTATGTACCCCCCAAATTCAGTGCCCAGTAGCTCAGAATGTGATTGTATTTAGAGATAAGGCCTTTAACAAGGTGATTAGGTGAAAGTGAGGCCCTAATCTTATCTGACTGGTGACTTCATAAGAAGAGGAGATTAGGACACAAACAGACACCAGAGGACAGGTTGCAAGAAAACATGGCGAGAAGGTACCCCCACCTGCAAACAGAGCAGAGGGTCTCACCAAAAACCATCCCTGCCCACACCTTGACCTTGAACTTGCAGCCTCCCGGACAGTGAGGAAGCAGACGCCTGCTGCGTAAGATGCCTGGTCTCTGGGATTTTGTCACAGTGGCCCGAGCTTCCTAAGACAGGTGCCATATCACTTGACAAGCACCTTCTGGTGACCTGGCGCCTCCCCACACCTGGGGTGGGAACCAGCCTCTCCAGGAGAATGGGCCACAGGCACCACAGATGCACCCCGACTGCCTTCCTCCAATCGCCTCTTCTTCCTTCTTGTCTGTCTCAGTTCACAACCCTCTCCAGCCATCGTGGCCCCAAACCTCGGTGGTTCTCAGCTCTGGCCATTTGGGGGAGTCACCCACGGAGCTCCTGCAGAAACAGCAATGACCCTGCATCGTTGTTTAATAAGAGATGCTCCCCGGTGACGGCCACGGGCACCTGGCTGTGACCCTGTCCAGTGTCTGACTCCCTCCTCCCTCTTCCCGTCGGTAGCCAGACCTTGGCCTCTGCCGCTGCTCTCCAGGGGTCTCCAGGCTCTCGTCTAGATCAGGTCACGGCAGTGGCAGCCAGACTCGCACGCTTGTCCCTGCTCCCTGTGTCTCTGAGTGTCCTCCAGAGGGTCCTACCAGCATCCGGTTGGGCGTGTTCCTGCTTCGTCGTCCACCCAGTCGTGTCCTTGCTCTGTTCTTCTGTCAGTGGTATTTGCTGGCTCCTTCTCAAGTTCAGGGTGACTCTTAACACTCTTGACAGCCCAGGTGGGGTCTCCCAGTTATTTCCACCCCCACTGATTGCGCCTCCCCTCCGTGGACCCCTCTCCGTGGTCACACCCTGCTGTTCTGACATCTCAATCCAGCGGAGCCTCCAGGCTTCCCACGTGGGCTCCCTGGGATGCTCTCCTGGGGCTGGACCAGGCTCCTCCTGCCTGCAAGGTCTCCCCACCAGGGGTCTTCCTCCCCTCCTCACCGCACCTTCAGGTCTCCTCATATCGCCATGTATGTCACGTACAAATACACACACATATATACAAAACATGCACTAGTGATAAAGAATCCTCCTACCAGTGCATGAGATGCAAGAGATGAGGGTTCATTCTCTGGGTTTGGAAGAACCCCTGGAGGAGGGAATGATAACCCATTCCAGTACTCTTGCCTGGAGAATCCCATGGACAGAGGAGGCTGGTAGGCTACGGTCCATAGGGTTGCAAAGAGTCAGATGTGACTGAAGCGACTTAGCACGTATGCACAGTCTACATTTATGTATGCAAATTATAAGTGCCATAGAGCTGGAAGCGTTTTGTTACCTTTATTTATTCCTTGTAAAATTAGTCTACGTGGAATATATAAGCAAATGTAATAAACTAGTTTTCAAAAGAAGAGTATAAAATATAAAATAAGTATTTAAGTTAAAAAACAATTTTGCATAACTATAGAAATAGGGTATACATAGCTATATCAATGTATTAGCATATTGACATATAGATGCATTTTTATAAGTACGTTTTTTTTCCAAGTGAAAACCTGAATTTGTCCCCAGTCAGGAAGGGGAAGGATTTGAAATGTCATCTCTAAATTAAGCCAGATTTTCATATCAACATGTGCCTATTTCTGAATTCTCTATTTTGTTCTATTAATACATGTCCTTTCTAATGCCAATACCACACTATTTTAATTATAGCTTTGTAATGTGTTTCGATACTTGGTAAGATAATTTCCTTTTCGTTCTTTTTCTTTTTAAAATGTCATTGCTATTCTTGCATACTTTCTTTTCTATATGAAGTTGAGAAGCAAGTTTCAATAAATCCTGCAGGAATGTCAACTGGGAGACATTGAATTTACAGATTAATTAGGGTGAAAATTGGGATCATTATGGTAACAAAAATTCCCATCCAGGAATATTCTGTTTTTCTATTTGAGGCTTCAGGTTTTTCCGTTAGGCATTATAGATTTTTTTTTTAAAGATATAGATACAGTACATCTCTTGGAAGGTTTAATTTAATGTGTTTGCTGCTTTTTGTTCTAAATGGGATACTTAAAAAAAAAAGACTTTCATGGTGGAAAGTTTCAAAAGTACATGCTACTTGACAGAGTAAAGAACCCTTCTGTACCCCAATCCCGGCTGCAGCAATGATTAACTCATGACTTACTCTCCCTTCCGCTCGACCCTACCCAGTCCCCTCCTCCCTGTACGGTTATTTTGAAGCAAATTCTGGATTTCATATCATTTCCGTCCTTGACTCTTTCATGCTAATTTGTTATTAGTTTTAACAACATGGAGTTAATCTACTTTGCTGTTGTAGGTGGAGACTCTCTTCCTTTTGAAGGTAGGGCTTTAATACTTGGTTCAAATATAAACTTGTTCCTAACTCATGGTCATGATTGCATCTCTCACTTGCTGGGTGACCCTTGGAGGTCATCTAAACCCTAGAGTCATGTGACACCAATGGGCAGTTCTTCCCTGCACCCAGAGGGCCTAAACTCACTCTCAGGTTTAGTAGAGCGAGGCCAGCCTCCTCTGCTGTTTCGCTTGCCGCAGACAATGCAGGAGAATCACCCTCTGGTTTGCACCAGGCTCTCCCCATCTCCTCTGAGTCCCCAGGTCTCCGTCCTCAGAGGTGAGCGCCTTGGGTTTGTTCCCTAAGAGCCGCAGCAGCAAAAGTGGGACACGGTTCACCAGAGCACGAAACCTAGCGCAGCCTGGCTAATCTTTTTTGTAGAGTTTCTACTGCTCAGGACCGGAATCCATTATTCAGCCTCAAAGCAGGAATAAACGATGCAAATGCAGCCTGCAGAAGGGCAGGCACAGCACTCATCACACTTCAGCTTTGGCAACTGCGAGGCCTACTGGAATTTTGAGAAAAAGAGAGATGCTTTATTTTCTCTGCCTGCAAACCTATAGAAAGAGCTGCAAGCCTTGGCCACCACCTGGGCATTGGCTGATATAAGGTGATACGAGGGCGCTGGCCAACTGTTTGTCTTTAGACCTGACTTGCAGAACGCCCTCTCCAGCACCCAGCAGCACAGGAACAAAAGACCTTCCTCCCCCCATCCCACCCCCCGCCCTGAGTTCTCCGGCCCCACCACCCCCTGGTTCCCGCCCGCCCCTCCCCCCTGCACCCCTCCCCCCCGAAAAAGAAGGTAAACTGTGCCTTTTGTTGTCAGCTTCAAATGCAAGAATGTGCCCTTCTCAATCTTGTTCTCCCATTAAGTAATGTATTTTGGCTGTTATCTTGAATTTTGTGTTTGACTTTTTTGGGTTATCACGTTCTGCTATGTACTGGGTAAAGTCAACACATGTTTTTGACTCTGATATCCACCTTGATTAGGTAATTTGCTGAGCAGGTACATTTGCTTTCTCCACCCCCACCACAGTCTTCAGATTCATCCATAATACATCCCTAAGGGTTCTTCATCTGAGAAGCTGACCCTCATCACAGCTCCCGTGGCAGCCTGGACACGGGCATCTTCTCTGGCTCCAGTGGAACTTTCTTAGTCCTCTCATCTGAAATGGAAACCAGCTTGGTTGTCTGCCCCAGGAGGGAAGATTCAGTTCAGTTCAGTGGCGCAGTCATCTCCAACTCTTTGTGATCCCATGGACTGCAGCACGCCAGGCTTTTCTGTCCATCACCAACTCCCGGAGCTTGCTCAAACTCATGTCCAGCAAATCGGTGATGCCATCCAGCCATCTCATCCTCTGTCATCCCCTTCTCCTCCTGCCTTCAATCTTTCCCAGCATTAGGGTCTTTTCCAATGAGTCATTTCTTCACATCAGGTAGCCAAAGAATTGGAGCTTCGGCTTCAGCATCAGTTCTTCCAATGAATATTCAGGGCTGATTTCCTTTAGGATTGACTGGTTTAATCTCTTGGCTTGTTATTATTTGGTTGCTAAGTCATGTCTAACTCTTTGTCACTCCACGGACTGCAACCTGCCAGGCAAGAATACTGAAGAGGGTTGCCATTTCCTCCTCCAGGGGATCTTCCTCACCCAGGGATCAAACCTGGGTCTCCTGCATTGGAAGAAGGATTTCTTTAACCACTGAGCCACCTGGGATGCCATTTAAAAAGTGTGTGTATCTATGCTAAGTCGCTTCACTCGTGTCTGACTCTGTGCGACCCTATGGACTGTAGCCCACCAGGCTCCTCTGTTCATGGGATTTCCGAGGCAAGAATACTGGAGTGGGTTGCCATACCTTCCTCCAGGGGATCTTCCCAACCCAGGGATCAAACCCATGTCTCATATGTCACCTGCAATGGGACACAGGTTCTTTACCACTAGCGCCACTTGGGAAGCCAAGTTTAAAAAGTAGCCATTGTTTAATGAAAAGAGGGTTGAACTTCAAATTCTTAAATACGAGTTTAGGGCCTGCATGCAAAACTTTTATTGGGGCTTTTATTATTATTGGGGCTACCCCTAGGAGGGTCATTTATATCCTAGGGCTTTGGTGGCTACATCTGTGAAATGGAAGAGCAGTTATACTCAAGTGTTATTGTAGAATCAAGGTAATGGGTGGGAAAGCACTTGGCAGATGTGTTGTTTCTACCAACATCACTGGTACCACATGCAACTGACTGGCATAGGAACGCAGAACCAGTCATTAAAGTGAAGTAGCTCTGTCCTACTCTGTAAATTGCTGCCCTCCCAAGCCCCCTCCCTCCCTACCCCTAGGGACTCCTCACAGCTAACCGATCCAAGCCCTTGTTTATTCCTTCCTCCCCATCCCACCATCTAGTGACAAGAGTGTTCATGCCTGGCACTATTCAGGAGACATGCAATTTTCTGCCTTTGGTTCCAAGCAAGACACATTTATTTTCAGTGTTTCAGCTTAATACAGTGTTAAAATCTAGGAAATGCAGAAATTAAAATTGGCCACTTTAGGTAAGCAGGGTGACAATGTACAGCCTTGACGGACTCCTTTTCCTATTTGGAACCAGTCTGTTGTTCCATGTCCAGTTCTAACTGTGGCTTCCTGACCTGCATACAAGTTTCTCAAGAGACAAGTCAGGTGGTCTGGTATGCCCATCTCTTTCAGGATTTTCCACAGTTTATTGTGATCCACACAGTCAAAGGCTTTGGCATAGTCAATAAAGCAGAAATAGATGTTTTTCTGAAACTCTATTGCTTTTTTGATGATTCAGCGGATGTTAGCAATTTGATCTCTGGTTCCTCTGCCTTTTCTAAATCCAGCTTGAACATCTGGAAGTTCATGGTTCATGTATTGCTGAAGCCTGGCTTGGAGAATTTTGAGCATTACTTTACTAGCATGTGAGATGAGTGCAACTGTGCGGTAGTTTGAGCATTCTTTGGCATTGCCTTTCTTTGGGATTGGAATGAAAACTGACCTTTTCCAGCCCTGTGGCCACTGCTGAGTTTTCCAAATTTGCTGGCATATTGAGTGCAGCACTTTCACAGCATCATCTTTCAGGATTTGAAATAGCTCAACTGAAACTCCATCACCTCCACTAGCTTTGTTCGTAGTGATGCTTTCTAAGGCCCACTTGACTTCACATTCCAGGATGTCTGGCTCTAGGTGAGTGATTACACCATCATGATTATCTGGATCGTGATATTGTCACCCTGCTTATTTAACTTATATGTAGAGTACATCATGAGAAATGCTGGTCTGGAGGAAGCACAAGCTGGAATCAAGATTACCAGGAGAAATATCAATAACCTCAGATATGCCGATGACACCACCCTTATAGAAGAAAGTGAAGAAGAACTAAAGAGTCTCTTGATGAAAGTGAAAGAGGAGAGTGAAAAAGTTGGCTTAAAGCTCAACGTTCAGAATACTAAGATCATGGCATCCGGTCCCATCACTTCATGGCAAATAGATGGGGAAAGAGTGGAAACAGTGGCTGACTTTATTTTTCTGGGCTCCAAAATCACTGCTGATAGTGATTGCAGCCATGAAATTAAAAGACGCTTACTCCTTGGAAGGAAAGTTATGACCAACCTAGACAGCATATTAAAAAGCAGAGACATTACTTTGCCAACAAAGGTCCGTCTAGTCAAGCTATGGTTTTTCCAGTGGTCATGTATGGATGTGAGAGCTGGACTATAAAGAAAGCTGAGCGTCAAAGAATTGATGCTTTTGAACTGTGTTGTTGGAGAAGACTCTTGAGAGTTGCTTGGACTGCAAGGAGATCCAACAGTCCATCCTAAAGGAGATCAGTCCAGAGTGTTCACTGGAAGGCCTGATGTTGAAGCTGAAACTCCAATATTTTGGCCACCTGATGCGAAGAGCTGACTCATTTGAAAAGACCCTGATGCTGGGAAGGATTGGGGGCAGGAGGAAAAGGGGACAACAGAGGATGAGATGGCTGGATGGCATCACTGACTCAATGGACATGGGTTTGGGTGGACTCTGGGAGTTGGTGATGGACAGGGAGGCCTGGTGTGCTGCAGTTCATGGGGTCGCAAAGAGTTGGACACGACTGAGTGACTGAACTGAACTGAACTTTAGGTAAATTCTCTCTTCCTCTCTCTGAATGTATGAATTAATACTTCTACCTTCTGGGTAAGATGAACTGACTATAACAGCCCAACTCTTGTTTGTTCCAATAGAATATTTCATACTCTAGAGGAAGGCTAAATTATGTGTTTTGAAATTCCCTGAAGCTGCACTTCAAGAAACGTGTAATTAAGCCCCAGCATTACCAAAGAGTAGAAAATATTTTTCTTCCAACTTTCCTATGGTTTAAAAACTATTCAGGGCTTTGACTTTGATAACAGTAGGGTAGATAACACATAAAAAACTCTAAGAAGCACTGTTAAATAGTAAATGAAAGTCCACAAATATTTTTAGATGTTTTTTATCAGTTTCCTAGGACTGCTATTAACAAATTACCAAAAAATCTCATGGCTTAAAAACAACATAAATTTATTCTTTTACAATTCTGGAGGTCAGAGACTCTGAATCAAGATGTCAGCTGGACCATGTTTTGTTTCATCCGAAGGCTCTAGGAAGGAATCCTTCCTGTCTCTCCCAGCATCTGGGGGTTCCAGGTGGTCCTTGGCTTAAGGCCCCATCACTTCAGTCTCTGTGTGTCTTCACATGGCATTTTCTTTGTGTCTCAAAGACACAAAGGTTACCTGTCTCTGGAAATGACACCTGTCTTTGGATTTCAGGGTCATTATAAATCCAGGATAATCTCATTTTTAGATCTGTGACTTGATTACATCTGCAAAGATCCTATTTCCTTTATTCATTTCCAAATAAAGTCATTCACAGGTACTTGACATTAGGACTTGGACATAATTTAATTTATAATAAATATATATTTAAAATTCCCAGGAAAAGTACCTAAGGGATTGATAACAGTGATTACCTGTTTGAAGAAAGTGATAGAAGTCAAGAGAAAGCAACAGAAGAAAAAGGAAGAATTTTGCCCCTAAATCACTTTCAGATTGCTCAGATCTTTGAGCCCAGTACAGAGGTTACTTACTAAATCCCAAATAACTGAAGTTTATTTAAAATTGACAAAATGAAAGTATTATCAATTATGATGTCAACTGAGCTTGTCAACACAATTAAAGCTTAAAGACAAAATGTAAAACTCCATTAAGATTTTTAATAAAAGGAAGCTGGAGGTTTTAAATTTGATAGTCATTTTTACGTATCACAAGCTACACAAAATGTCAGCCCCAAAATGTAGAAAAATAAGGTTGTATTGGCCTGACTTTTGGTATGACTCCACGGTCATGCATTCGGCACACACGTGTGTTCAGATGTGCCCGCTTGCTCACTCACTATTTGTTGAGCAGCTGCTGGGTGCTGGCCACGGCCTCCTCACTTGGATACAAAATGAACACAGTGAGCAATAATCATTGAAGGGAATTAATCATCTCATTCAATCCTTAGAAGGAACCTGAAAGGGGTCATTATTAAAAACCTCATCTTATGGATAAGGAAGCAGGTGGACTGAGGTTTCTTGCTCAAGGTCAAATGCTAGAAAGTGGTAGATTTTTTGAGGCAAGAGCTGTTTGACTTCAGAAATACATCCTCTTGATCACCGTATGTAACTTCATTGAAGGTCAGACCGAAATTACATTTACTCCTTCGGCTGTGCTGAGTGGCACTCAGGGTCTCAGGGTCCCGTCCAAGGAACTCATGCCCTCCTGCAGTGGAAACATGGAGTCTTAACTGCTGGATCACCAGGGAAGTCCCCAGACCACAATTAAAAGGTTAGTTTTTGAGTGTGGAATTATATTGATGGAAATTTACAGGATTTTTTGAGAAATTTATTCTTTATCAAAGCTTAAAATATATGAAAAAGTAAAAATTGCAAAATGGAAAATAAAATTTAATCCTATAAGCCAGAGATAAATAGCTTGCAACTTTCTGGCATTTGTTCTATTCATATAAACAAGTAAACAAATAAATACTCATACTTTCAGAATATAATTGGCAATGTTAAGTACACATATTTATTCTACTGTTTCAATTGTATTATGATGATCCTGACATGTACACTGCTAAATGTTCTTTTAGAAACATACCTTTTTACTGCCTGAAAAAAAAAATCATCCAAATGATATAATCTATTTGGCCAAATCTACATTGTTGGACATTTAGGGTTTGTGTAATGCTTTGCTCTTATAACTCAGGAAAAATATCCCAATATGTATTTATTTATATTGGTTAAATAATCTGAGAACTGTCATAGTTTCATCTCCATTTGCCTAAGAAGAGAATTTGCTATTTGATCAGGTAGTATGTCACCTAATGTGCTGGGGACATTGACATACCCATTCCTGGGGTTCATTAAGCTAAATTCTGGCTGTCTTTCTCCCTCTTGTTAAAAAATTCCAGTACTTTTACCTTTAAAAATTAAAAAAATTTAATTTTTTTATGGAGTTTAGTTGATTTACAGTGTTATGTTTGTTTCAGGTGCACAGCAAGTGACCATTTGCCTTCATTGTTTATCAAGTTCTCAGCTGCAAAGGAACATAGAATTAGTCAAATTATGCTGAGTAATGAGAGATGTGTCACAAGGGTAAGGGTAGTAAAAACTAAAAAGTTAGCCACATATCCAGACCTCATTAAAAATGCAGAAACAGCGTAGAGCTCAGACCACAGAGAAGGAAATGAAGATCATCAGAAGCTAAGGAAAATATCTTTGGCCCAGAAGTTTATGAACAATCTTTATGGTGCTTCAGATAGTTTCTTCCTCTGATTCTTCTCTTGGTACGTAGTGATGATGCTTCTCTCATTATCTCATCTCTGTTTAAATTCCCAAGAGAGAGAATCTCATTGGCCAAGCTAATTCTGATTCTTGTTACTGAGGGGCAGGGTCAGCTTTGTGGACCTGGACTTGCACTCAGGGGGTCCCTGTGCTTGGTTTAATGCTTTGCTACTCAAAATTATCAACAATTTCATGTTTGAACTTACATTTCGAGGTGAACCCCAATGGGACAGGGGGCACATGTATGAGCAAAGGAGACACACACAGTTTGTGATGCCCCATGAGCACAGAATTCCCGTGGCACTGTGATGCCTGGTGGTCATGTTGCTGCATCTATGACTGAGCAAGGGGAGGGAGCCCCAGATGGCCCCCCTAGTCCATACTTTTCTTTAGATCTAGAACTTGTGTTACCAAATGCAAGTTCATGTACCCAATGCACTGTGAGGTCAAACAAACCAAAACATTGGAAGTTGGAGCAGAGAAAGTTTTGTTGCAGGACCATGCAAAGAGACAGGTAGCTTGTAACCCCAAAGCATTTTTAAAGGCAAAATGAAGGAGTGGCTGTAGTTGGCCTTTGCAAACTTCTTGGTATAGGAATCCTTTGTCCTTGTAGCTGTCCATGTAGGTAAGGTCACAACTTCCTGTAAACTCCAAGAAGACAAATGTTATTCTCTGTTTTGCAACTTTTTATCTCTATATGAATGGAAAAGTCTTATACTCTTAAAGGTCAGAGCCTTGAGACAAGGCTTCCCTGTATATTTCAGGCTACAGGCAACATTCTTTACTCAAGAAAAAGCAATAGAATGCGAAGATTAAAGTAAAAGAAACAGACCTAATATGGAGTCATATTTGCTCTTCCCTAATACATTTGCTCCGATGCAGAAAAACATTGCTGTGACAAACACAGATGACAAAGGAACGCTATCATACCCTTTCTTACTCATGTTACTTCCCCGTATTAGCCAACCTATGCTGGAAATGATGCCACAGAAAGAAAAGACACAGGAAGGGAAACTTTTCTTCTTAATTTCCATCCTTTCTTACTCATCAGTAAGCCAAAAGCAGAGGGCATTAGTAGAATATAGGATATCAGGAAGTGAGATAGAAACCATTGAGTTAACGTTTTGCAGTTTTCTATGTTTTGGTAAGAAGGAATTGTGCATGAACAAGCTACAGAATACAATTTTTTAAATAATTTTGACTATTCAGCATCTGCGTTAAATGTGCTTACATTTGCATTTCAACAGGAATTGCACAATACAAAGAGAAATGATAAAACTCATGGTAAATTTTAAAAATTTTATTTGTTTCTTTACTTCATTAAAGAGCAAATTAGAAACATCATGATAAATTGAGAGAGAGACTGTGGAAGAAAGAAAAAAGCTTTATGTTTTGTTACCTTTAATGGCCCTTTCCCCTGCTTTTTGAACAAGGGAATTCACTTTGCAGTGGGGGCCCCTGCAGGGAACCCTATTGCAGGATCTCATCAGGTTGTGGGCCAAGGGTCACAGGGCAGAAACACAGCTGCTTCTGGGGTCAACATTGGCAGTTTTTCTTAGAAGGAAAGGAAATTTTTTAATGCCATAATACTTGATGTCTCTCTCCCCTCTTTTTATCCATGGAGGTACTTGTGGCATTGTTATGTTTTAAGACAATATCATGTTTGGGGGGCATGAGGTTGTCTCAGCCTATAAACCCTGAGTGTTATTCTTTGTTTCTGAGAAACTGCTAAAATGGGTGTTCCCTCCTTTTTCATTGGCCTAAACTATAAACTACACCTTTCACATACTAGGCTTCATTTTAATTAGAATGTAATTGATTATTCTGAGTAAGGCACACACACACACACACACACACAAAAAGAAATGGTTTGAAGGTGTTTAAGCATCTCAGGGAGGTCCTTGATAGCTCAGAGGTTAAGAACCCGCCTGCCAACACAGAGGAGTCACTGAGCCCACACCCTAGAGCCCACGAGCCGCAACTGCTGAAGCCCCGTGCTGCAGCTGCTGAAGCCGAGCACCCCAGAGCTCATGTGCCACTCCAATGAGAAGCCTGTCACCAAAGCTAGAGAGGGGTCCCTGCTTGCTGCAACTGGAGAAAGCCCACGGGCAGCAATGAAGCCCCAGCATGGCCATAAATAAATAAAAACAAATGATTTTTAAAAAGACATTTCAAGTGATGCTCAGAACAATTAATTATTCCAAAAACAGAATTTCCAGGTAGTCTCTCTGCAGAAAACTGGATATCAATGAAATTTTAGGACTTCAGTTCTTTTCTACACCCCACCCGCTCCCTCCCCAGTTTTGCCTCTGTTATTTAGGTGCGCAGATTTGTGAAGGCACTCCTCTTCCCGAAGCAGGAGGTTCCAACTCCAGCACTTCCTGAGCACAAACCACTAAGGATGCATAAAGCTCTTTCTGGCTGTTTTCCTCATGTTGCTGCACAGACACGCTCCCCCGCCTGGCAGTCATGACCATCCACACTAGGGCACATGTGTTTGTGCGTTCACCCCAGTGCCTACCTCCACCCACCTGTCCACCTTCACACCCCCTCCCTCCCACCCAGCCAGAACTTCAATCATGGACTCTTGGTCCAACCTCAAGTACTAGTAACAGAGCAGAAAGGCCCACTCTTGCAAGTGATGTGGAATTTGTCTTTCCATGGAGTCCCCTGGGAACAGATCTTCAGAAAGATTCACCATCCCAGGGGTTACAGAGCTCTCACAACCCCTCTTCTCTCAGGGGAAAAGTGCAAACCTAGACTCAGGTTTTCTCCACCAGGCTCCACAGAGAGTAACTACCAGCAGCTCTGCAAGGCCACAGGAGATTGGGTGATCTCTCTGGAATCCCACTGTTTGCTTTCCCTGGTCTCATAACTTGTTCTCAGCTCTTTGAACTGTATCCAAGTACCACTTCATGACATCATAATTGCTCACCTGGGACCTGGGCAGAGATCTGGTTTCTGACAATCAAGTGTGAGCACCTGGGAAATACATAATAGTTCTACTAAGACGCACATTACATCAGCTATGATTCATAGATATGACCTGGTTATTCACCAGAATCTGATAACATAAACCGAATACTTCAGCTGCTAGAAGATACTTAACTGGAAAAAAATGAAAAGGATTTCTGCTTTTCCTTTTGACTTTTGTCTTAACTATATATGTATATATTCCAAATAATTCATATGACTTTTAAACAATTTAAAGGCCCATGATAAAGGGCCTTTATCATGTTGACCTTGAATGTACTTTAGGGTCATGAGCAAGCTGTGCCAAGTAGTATATGAAATGGGTGAGATAAGCTTTGATGTATATTAGCTGTGTGACCTTAGGCAGATGACTCAGACTCCCTGAGCTGACATTTTCTTTATCTATGAAATAAAGATTAGTGATGCCAATCTTACAGAATTGTTGGGAGGAGTAAATTAAATAAATAAAAGCCTCTTGTTCCAAGCCTTGTACACAATATAGGTTCAATACATGACAGTCATTTTCTCCTTTCCATCTGTGGGAAATACTATGTGACACACAGGTTGAGTTTCTCTGCGGGGTTTTGGTCCAGAACAACCACTAGGCAAGGATGCAGCTGCATCATAGAGCGCCCGTTCCAGCATTTCCACCAGTTGAGTCTTTGGCATGAGTGAAACCTACACTATAGACAAAACTCAGTTGTATACACTTGCTTCAATTTTTCCCCTGATGATGGGAACCTCTTGCAGAATGCTGCACCTCTGAAAGCCCTCCAGACCATGGGAACTGGCACAGTTTCTAGAGCATACCGTTTAACCCAGTAATCTAACATCTAGATAATTCCCCTGAGATGTAGCCCTAAAGAAGAAAAACAGCTTGTGGTGCAGTTATTGCAGCATTACTTATTTACATGTTTTAATTAAAATTAGAAAAGCATTTCATTTAATTGTAAAATATCTGATAATGGAAAAGGATATAAAGTGAAATTTATTAGCACATTCCTATCACATGATCGCCTCTTCTCACCCCTGGTCTCACTTCTCAGAGATAGTCACTGATACCAGTTTTATTCTGAACATTTCTATTTACATAAATGAATAAATTGGAAAAGTTTCTGTAAAAGCCCTATTTTGTGTTTCAAAAAGATTTAAGTGAATATGGAAATAATAAGGAAGTCGATGATATTGTGCTGTGCTTAGTTGCTCAGTCATGTCCAACTCATTGGGACCCCGTGGACTGTAGCCCGCCAGGCTCCTCTGTCCTTGGGATTCTCCGGGCAAGAATATTGGAGTGGGTTGCCATGCCCACTTCCAAGGGATCTTCCTAACCCAGGAATTGAACCCAGGTCTCCTGCATTACAGGTGGGTTCTTGACCATCTGGGCCACCAGGGAATCCATGATATTAAACTACAAATAAAAACCAACCAACCAATGAATTCTGAAGTAAGCTAACCATCAGCATGGGACTGGGCAAGTGTATTTGATATTATCTAATGGGAGATGCTTACTCCTTGGAAGGAAGGTTATGACCAACCTAGATAGCATATTGAAAAGCAGAGACATTACTCTGCCAACAAAGGTCCGTCTAGTCAAGGCTATGGTTTTTCCAGTGGTCATGTGTGGATGTGAGAGTTGAATGGTGAAGAAAGCTGAGCGCCGCAGAATTGATGCTTTTGAACTGTGGTGTTGGAGAAGACTCTTGAGAGTCCCTTGGACTGCAAGGAGATCCAATCAATCCATCCTAAAAGAGATCAATCCTAGGTGTTCATTGGAAGGACTGATGTTGAAGCTGAAACTCCAATACTTTGGCCACCTCATGCGAAGAGTTGACTCATTGGAAAAGACCCTAATACTGGGAAGGATTGGGGGCAGGAGGAGAAGGGGATGACAGAGGATGAGATGGCTGGATGGCATCACTGACTCGATGGACATGGGTTTGGGTAGACTCCAGGAGTTGGTGATGGACAGGGAGGCCTGGTGTGCTGCAATTCATGGGGATGCAAAGAGTCAGACACGACTGAGTGACTGAACTGAACTGAATGGAATGCTATATAACCATAAAAAAGTCCTCCATGTACTGATATTTAAAGATGTCTAATGTATGCTATTAAGTAAAAAAAGTTACAAAATAGTAAGTATAGCATTACTTCTTTCTCTATCTTTTCTTTTTTCTTTTTCTTTTTTAGCTATACCACCAGGCATGTGGAACTCCCCTGACCAGGAATCCAACCCGTTCCCTCTGCAGTGGAAGCATAGAGTCATAACCACTGGACCATCAGGGAAGTCCTACTATCTCTTTATGTCTGTATACTACTATTGCTCAACCTTATATTTTCCAAGCTTGCCATAATCATTTATTAGTTCCCAGAGTTCTTTGCTCAGTTCTTTCAGATTTTCTACATAGATGATCGAGACATCTACAAAGAAGCACAGTTTCATGTCTTCCTTCCCAATCTGTACTCTTTTTCATTCCTTTTCTTGCCTTATTGCATTAGCAAGAACTTCCAGAATGGCGTTGAAAAGGAGTGGTGAGAAGTAACATCCTTGCCTTGTACTCAGTCTTACTAGGAAAGTTTCTAGTTTCTCACCATCTATTATGTTATTAGATGTAGGTTTTTTGTAGACTGTCTATCAAGTTGAGAAAGTTCCTGTGTATTCCTAGTTTACTGAGAGTTCTTATAATGATTGGGTGTTCAGTTCAGTTCAGTAGCTCACTCATATCCAACTTTTTGCAACCCCGTGGACTGCAGCACGCCAGGCCTCCCTGTCCATCACCAACTCCTGGAGTTTACTCAAACTCATGTTCATTGAGCCAGTGATGCCATCCCATGTTATGGGCATTAGATTTTGTCAATACTTTTTCTGCATCTGTTGACATAATATGTGGTTTTTCTTTAGTCTGTTGATGCAGTGGGTATAATGTTGTACTATTTAATTTCTATTCATGAATCAAGATATTTTTTGAAAAGTCACAATACTTTGAGAGCATGGATCTTGGGATTTATGCCCTAGTATTAGTTGCTGAGAGTCAGAAGGAACATGGGAAGAGGGCTTCTGTTAATGAAGTGATGGTCTGCGTTGCTACAGCCACTGGTTCAGGCTCCCTCCGTAGTCTCCACAGTATGCTGAGTATCTGATCTGGCTAACAAAATCCCTGTAAATAATTTTAAGTTCATCGAGCCCATAGAATCTGGAAGGGATGAAATGTGTCAGAATCTATGTTGAATCCCAATAATAAACAATCAAGGACTACCACTTCCAGGAACTGACAAAGAGAAAAAAATAGATATATAGGAATATTATAGAGAGGTTTTCCAGTGACACGGGATCTGTAAGAAAATAGTACAGGTTTTCCACTGTGTATTCTTTCAAACCTTCAGGAAGATACTGCACTGCAGATAGTGAGCAGACGGCCATAGAGAAAGACCAGTGAGATCAGACAAGAATATGTGGAGATGAAGAACACAGTGGTGGAAGTAAAAAACCCTAAATGGAAGCTCTGAGTAACAGATTTAATGCCTCAGAAAATCAGATGGATTAAGAAGATGAAATTCTCTTGTACCTAAAAGTGAAAGTCAAGGATATGAGAAAGATGAGGAAGTGAAAATGGGAGGGAAAAAAGGGGACAAAGATGACAGTTCAGACAAATTTCATGTAGAGCAGATGGTGAAGAAGTGCTAAACAAATAGAAAAAAATTTTGAGCTACGGAAACAGTTGGATCTTCAGATTGAAAAGGCTCATCAAAAACAAGGCTAAAAATAGATCAAAGGGCCCAGCACCTAGGCTTAGAGTAGTGATGCTTTCAAATTTCAGCGACAAAGAAAGGACTCATAACGACCAGAGAAAACAACAGCAACAATAACAAATCAGGTAACTCCAAAGAACCGAAAGTCATCCTGGCTTCAGACAATGGAGCTATGTCCCTAGAATTTTGAGAGAAAATGATTATGAGGCGAAAGAAACTGTTTAGAGGAAAAGGTCAAAGCATTCGGACAGGTAAGGCAGTCGAACAGAAATGCAGAGGGGAAGAGCTGTTTAATCTCTTCTTCACACGTGCAAATTTAAAACCACCTTTAGCAAATAAAGATATTAGTCAGAACCCCCATAAATACGAGAAAAGAGAAAAAGATAGCAAAATGGAGAGAAAAATGTTTCTGTGTCGACAGCAGAAAAAGTCAATAATTTTCCTTTAAAGCAAACCTGGAAAGATCTCAGAAACATGCTCGCCTATACGCAGAAAGCAACAGCAGATGTTGATCTGCTGAAGCGTTGCACCCTGTCCAGAAGAATCTCAGAAAGAGCCCCATGCACCCCTCCTCCCTGCCTTCCAAAGCTCCCAGGGAACATAGGTGTTGCTGGGCAGTGTCTGCCCTTTTGCTAGGAGGGAAGCTCAGACCTGATGACTCAGCTGATGAAATGCTTAATTGGGGAGGCTCTGTCTCCTTGTCAGAGAGGGCAGAAGAATCCTTTTTGGCTCACCTTGCAGCCATGCAGATTAAACCACCTGCCCAGCCCGAGGAGGGATGTGATGGCTGCGATGGTGTTTTTAAAGCTTGTCCCAGCCCTGCTCACCTGCCCTCTCTGTGCACACCTCTCTCCCTCTCTGCAGAGCTGCAGCCGCATTGTATTTCCACATGCATCCACTCTGTCCTCTCCATCTGATGTGCCATGATTCAACCCAAGCTTCGGGGACCCGCTGTGCTTTGTAGCCATGTGGAGAGGAGCCAACACGGGAAGCAGCCTCCTTTGCGGGCTGGTCTGGAAACAAAGCCCCACCTTTTCCAAAGGGAAAGCCTCAACTCTTATTCTCAGACTCCAAGTTTGCTTTTTGGTTACAGGAAATTTCTTTTCTAATTTCCCACCCAATTGACAACAGGCATCCAGTGACTTCCCACTTTCATCCTGAGGATGCTTGTGTCTGTGTCTCCAGAGCTGAGCAGTTGCCATGGCTGAGGTGCCGCACCTGGGGGTTCTCTGTTTTTCTTCTGGGGGTTCTATCCTACTAAGATGCCAATGTGATGCTGGACCACGTGTGTGCCCTGGGGATACAGCCTCACTCATCTTCCTGCCTTAGCCCAACAGCTAGGCACCTGCCACTCCCACTGGGTCTGTCCAGGCCACCTCTGGGCTTTGTCTCTGATTGTCCCAATGCCGCTGGCTTTCCCCAGGTCTCAGACTCTTCTCTGACAACCCCTTGTCCTGCTTTCTCTGCACCTTCCCAGAGAGACATCTTGCTGTGTTCTGTCCATGGATCCAGAGTGATCATCCCACCTCTTGGGACAGAGTTCACATCAGCCCAGAGATGAGGCAGCTCCCTTATTCCAGTGTGAGTCTTTTCTGCCCAGGATGTATCTTGAGGGGCCAGTGCTTCCTGATCAGACCTTCCAGGCTGTCTTATCTGTACTACAGGGCCCCCAAGGCCCACCAGATGTCCGCTGAAGACCACTGTTGGTCACATCTGAAGACAGTCTTTGCCACTGTTTCATGGATGAATCTTTATCTCTCTGACTACTTAATTCTCCGTTTCTAGGCCACATGCTGGATTATCCAGTAGGAAGCTGGCTTAGTGTTCAAAGTTATAGGGACCATCCTTTATTCCTCACCTGGGGACATGGTCAAGTCTGGTTCAAATCTGGATTCTACAGGCCAGAATGACCTTGAACAAGGCATGGAACTTCTCTGAACCTCAATTTCCTCATCTGTAATTGTTGTTTAGTCTCTGAGCCTGGGACTCTTTGTCACCCCGTGGGCTGTGGCACGCCAGGTCCCCTGTCCTTCACTATCTCCTGGAGTTTGCTCAGACTCATATCCATTGAGTTGATGATGCCACCCATGATAGTTATCTCATCATCTGTTGCCCCCATCTCCTCCTGACCTGAATCTTTTCCAGCATCAGAGTCTTTTCCAGTAAGTCGGCTCTTCGCGATAGGTGGACAAAATATTGGAGCTTCAGCTTTAGCATCAGTCCTGTCAATGAATATTCAGGGTTGATTTCCTTTAGGATTGACAGGTTTGATCACCTTGCAGTCCAAGGGACTCTGAAGAGTCTTCTCCAGCACCATACTTTGAAAAGATCGGTCCTTTGGTGCTCAGTCTTCTGTAATACGAAAACAATAACACCAGGTTCTGGGGCTGTTGTGAGAATTAAATGGGTTTGAAAGTATAACAACACTGGAGAGACTCAATAAATGCCACTTCTCTTTTTTTCCCTGCCATGTACCAGGAATTCACTTCTGGCTATTCAGACAGGGATCCAGAGACATTAGCCTCTATTTTTAAACATAGATCAACTTTAATGAGAAAATGTCATATATTTGTAAAATGTTGCTATTTGTAAGGCAGGACCAATTACCTTAGTGTGCTTGGCAAATATTCCTTTTTTTTCCCTTCGTTTTCTGAGACATGCTGTCCTGGGTAACTCAAAGTGGAAAATTACCCAGTAGGGATTTTTATGTAATCAAATCCAGAGGACAAGCAAATCTTGCTCTGGCCTTTTATGCCATTTGAAATATATAAAATATTGTGAGGTTTACCTAGGTGATTGATTTGGAAAACATTTTGTAGTTAAAGAAGATATAGAAATTAGTTATATTTGATAGGACAACACATTCGATGGTAATTGAGAGGCCTGTAAATAATTTGCCTGCAATGCAGGAGACCTGAGTTTGATCCCTAGGTCAGGAAGACCCCTGGAGAAGAGAATGGCAACCCACTCCAGTATTCTTGCCTGGGGAGTTTCAAGGACAGAGGAGCCTGGCGGGCTACAGTCCATAGTGTCGCAGAGAGTCAGACACAACTGAGTGACTACCACTCACTCACTCAAGAGGCAGGGAGCCAGAATGTTTTTGAAACACAATGGGTATGGGAGTTTGACCATCTAAATTAGAAACAAGAGGGCAGATGAAAAGGAATTTCTGACTCCTGGCTCACAGCAGAGTCAGAAGATGGTCAATTTAAACTGGAAAGGAAAGAACAGCTTCAGTCTGGACGCCAGTGGACATTTCTTCACATCCTCCTGTGAGAAAACAGCTTCACACCATGCACTGTGCCCTTGGAGTGAAGTCTGGCCAGCTACTGATCTAACTCCTATGGAAATGTTGCTGGCCCTTGACTAAAAGCCCAGAGGGGTTTTGGCACCTACTGGCCTCCCCTCCCCCACAGCACCACAGACTTGCTTTGATTATAGACACCGTTTTTTGTTGTTTGTTTCTTAAAGAAGGCAACATAATGCTTGCAAAGGCAAAGTTATTGACATAAAATGGGGTAAATTCCTGAGAATTTGAGATTAAGAGGGGCATCATTCACTGAGCATTTGATCCCTAACCCATGCAACTCAGAGAAGCAAGAGTCAGAGTCATTATGTAAAGGCGCTTGCTTTATCGGGAGGAGAAAACAGTGTTGTCTCCAGGGTCACAGGCCAGGGCAAAAGCATTAGCACGACAAACAATCTTTTGTTGTTCTGGGCACATTCTGTTTTAAGATGATAAAACACAGAACAAGAGTGGGTATTAAAGGACAGTGCATGCATCAGCCTGTTTCTTAGAATGGTATCCTGAGGGCTGGCATGCCAGGAGCCCTTCCCCATGTGAGTGACTTCATCTGAGCTTCTTAATGACGTGAGAGGGGATATTGCACAGTGTCCATTCAGAAGGAGGCCAAGGAGCAGCACAGTTTAGACCCTCTGAACCTGCCAACAGTGGGGAAAGTGCTAATTGGGATTTCCAGTGCTTTCCAGCCAAGGCAGCAGGTCCCCAATGGTCACCATTACCAGATCTAATGAGCTAACTCAGGTCCTCCTATAAAGATTTGTTATATCCAAGGCCGTGGAAAGGTTATTATTATTATTGTTGACATATAGTTGATTTACAATGCTGTGTTAGCTTTAGGTGTACAGCAAAGTGATTCAGTTGTACATACATATATATCTTTTTTTTGGATTCTTTTCCCTTATAGGTTATTACAAAATATTGAGTATAGTTCCCTGTGGTATATAGTAGGTCCTTGTTGGTTATACATTTTATGTACAGTAGTGTGTGTACGTTAATCCCAAACTCCTAATTTATTCCTCCCCACTCCCTTTCCCCTTGGTCACCACAAGCTTGCTTTCTTATTTTTTTTAAAAAAAACTATTGAAGTACAGTTGATTCACAATGTTGTGTTAATTTCTGCTGTATAGTAAAGTGACTCAGATATTAAATATAGTTTCCTGTGCTATATATTAATAGTAGGACCTTGTTGTTTATCCATCTTATATATAAAAGTTTGCATCTGCTAATCCCAAATTCCCAATCTATCCCTCCTCACACCCTCCCTCTTAGCAGCCACAAGTCAGTTCTCTATGTGTGTGAGTCGGCTTCTGTTTCATAGATAAATTCGTTCATGTCATGTTTTAGATTCCATATATAAGTGGTATCATATGGTTTTCATCTTTCTCTTTCTGACTTACTTTTCTTAGTATGATAATCCCTAGGTCCATCCACGTGGCTGCATATGGTATTATTTCATTCTTTTTCATGGCTGAGTAATACTCCATTGTGTGTGTGTGTGTGTGTGTGTGTGTGTGTGTGTGTGTGTGTGTGCGTGTGTATCTCACAACTTCTTTACCCATTCATATATCAATAGACTTTTAGGTTGTTTCCCATGTCATAAAGCCATGAAAAGTTTAAAGAAAGATAAGAATTTCATAATCTTGGAAAGTATTTCTTTCCAAGTAATTTCTTGGAAATTAATTTCCAGGGTAATTTCTTGGAAATTTTGTTTTCCTTTGACTTGTATAAAATGGCCAGTGTCTTCTCTCTTTAACCAGATATTATATGTCAAATCAGACTTAGAAAGGTAAGTCTTAGGTTTATTATAACACAGAATATCGTGATTTTAATGGATCAGCAATACATTGGGAGGATGTAAACAGGAAAAACTTTTCTGATAGAGGAGAAATAAGGAGAAATAGGAGGAAGTCACTGAAAGAGATTTTGACTCTACTGATCTCAGCAGTGGAATCATGAGTGCAATAGCACGCTGGGTCAATTATGCAAAGGTTTAAATAAGGAGGAAAATGGGCCGTGCATGTTTGGTGTATATGAACAGCCTAAGGATGGTGGCCAGCTGGGAGAGGGCAGAGGCAGCATGACCTGGGGAGCTGGGTCACACAGGAGAGTGTATGCCCACTGGCCATTTCTGTTGATTAAAAAACCTAGTGAGAAAATTTCCACCTAGGTGGGCACAACGCCTAGAGGAAAGCTGCCCTCCTGACCCAGGAGTATCTATTTTAACCTTCTGAGTCCTCAGGTAGCCCCTTTGAGGATGTGATGAATGCTACAATCAACTTTTAGTGAGGAAAAAAAAACCACACATACACACAAACACAAAACACGCTGCCAATGATTTCAAGGGATTTGTGTGCGTCCCTGAGTGCTTCCAAGACTCCGTGTCAGGGTGACTAACAGAACTACGATAACTGTGTCATTTCCACTTTTGAAGAAATAATTATTAATTTTTGGCTATGCTGGGTCTTTGTTGCTGCGTGCTGGCTTTCTCTAGAGGTTGCAGCTAGTGCGGGCTCCTCTCTAGCTGTGGTGTGCGGGCTTTTCATTGCAGTGGCTTCTCTTGTTGCGAAGCATGGGACCTAGGGTGCGCAGACTCCAGCAGTTGTAGCACCTGGGCTCAGCAGCTGTGGCTTGTGGGCTCTGGAGCACCGGCTCAGTAGTTGTGGTGCATGGGCTTAGTTGCTCGCCAACATGTGGGATCTTGCCAGGCCACGAACTGAACTCGTGTGCCCTGCATTGGCAGGCGGATTCTTATCCACTGAGTCACCAGGCAAGTCCCATTATTTCCACTTTAAAACATAACTAAAGGATTTGGGGTATGCCTATACCAAAAGAATGAACTGATAAAATCTGTGAAATCATTTAAGCTATTACTTTAGTGTATATAACACAAACTGGACTGAATCTTTCCTGACATTGATGGACTTGGTTTTGGGAGATTATGTCTAAGAATGGGACATGTGAACTATTACTGCCTTGATACATTGGGCAGGATCTATTGTGTAGTGAACGGGGTGAAATTAAAATATAAAGATAATCTCCTTGAAACTAATATAGCACAATAATTTTTTAAAATGCACGAATGAATTCCAGATTAGGAAATGAATCAGGTGCAATAAATTCAAATAAACTATAGCAAGAGTACCTTTCATAATGCTTCATCCCATTTATCAGGCAGTTGTTAATCATCGTGGACACATCGTTAGTTTTGACAAAAGTGAACTGCTTCGGTGGATAGATCTCTCAGATTCGCATGGGTTTGTGAACCGATTCAAGTCTGTTCAGTGCATCTTTATAGAAAAGAGTTCAAACTGTGCTTCCTGGGAGCAATTTGTATCGTGACTGGAAAGACACAATTCATGGCAACCAAACCAGACTAATCAATACTCTGCAGCTCACATTTATTATGAATGCCACAACAGATAAGGTGCCCCTGTGTGCCTTGGTAGCCTGGCTTATGTCTTTGCCCCCATGCAAATATTGAGTGTCCCTTTTAGTTTTAGAAAGTGTCTCAGGTGGGTGAGAAATGATTTGGTCCTTTTGTTAATTAAGTAGGAAAGACTGTTTCTCAAGGTAGGATGCAGATTTGTGTAAATAAAAGGGAATGATTTGATGATGGACTTATGTTCTACATATTTAAAACCTGGAAATTTCTTAAGGGTCCAATACAAAATAATAACCTCCAAGAATTCCCCCCTTTAATGAATTTTGACCCAATGATAATATAAATTCTGGGGGTTTTTTTGTATCAGATTCCTCATACTCTAAACATAGTACAATTAGAAGCATTTGAAAAAATAAATAATTTATGTGGAATTATGGTCCCTTTTTTGGTAAACATTTCCTGCTAAACACGCCACAGAGTTCTATGAATATACAGTAGCACAATTAATTTACTTACAGACGTTACTTAAACATACAGAAAGACAACAATAAGATTCAGTTATGTCTCAACATCAGAAGTGAAATGTATTTTGCTTAGAAATGGGGCTTGCCTGGTGGCTCAGACTGTAAAAAATCAGCCTGCAATGCAGGAGTTGTTGTTTAGTTGCTAACTCACGTCCAGCTCTTTTGCAATCCCATGGACTGTGACCTACCAGGCTCCTCTGTCCATAGGATTTCCAAGGCAAGAATACTGGAGTGGTTTGCTGCTTTCTCCTGCAGGGAATCTTCCTGACCCAGGGATTGAACCCAAGTCTCCTGCATTGGCAGGCAGATTCTTTACCACTGAGCTACCTGGGAAGGCCCTGAAATACAGGAGATCCGGGTTCAATCCCTGGGTCAGGAAGATCCCCTGGAGAAGGGAATGTCAACCTACTCCAATATTCTTGCCTGGAGAATTCCATGGACAGAGGAACCTGGTGGGCTATAGCCCTTTGGACATGACTGAGTGACTGACACTTTCACTTTACTTGGAAACAGAAATTAAAGCTAACACTATTTACTGTGTTTCTAAACTAGTGCATCTTCCAGTTATGTTAGCTTCCCCTCTAGCAGGCTTCTCCTGTCTGCATTTCCCAGGTTGATGTTTTAAATGAGCAGGAAGACACTTCTCTATGGAACACCCTATTCTGCTTCTTATCCTACTTAGGAGACACCTATGTTTGCAATTTGGAATTTCAAAAATTTTAATTATTAAATGACACTTTTGACTTAATTAAAAATTAAATGAGCAGTGGGTGGATTTGCAAACATGAATGCTCAGAAACCCAAGTGGTGCATGATAAAAATAACCTCCAATCCACTACCTCCATCAAGCTCCATTCCAATGTCGCTTTCAACTCTCATGGATCTTTTTAGAGACCTACCAGCAAATGTAAATACACAAGTCTTATCTTCCATCCCCTCTTTTTTTTACCATAATGGTGGTGCATGATGCATCTTGTTCTTGCTTTTTTCACTTAGCAATTTATCTTGGAGGTGTTTCCATGTCACACCTAGAGAGTTTTATTATGCTTTTTTCTTACAGCTATGTAGTATTTCAGAGTGGCAAAATGGATGTATCATATGACCAGTCCCCTATTGATAGATATTTGGGTTGCTTCCAATATTTTGCTATCACGAACAAAGCTGCAGTGTATCCTTTCATTTCTCTGTGGATAGCTCTGACGAATTCCCCAGTAGAATGGATGGACAAAGGGAACTGATTTATGATTTTGACAGATGTTGACAAATTGCTCTCCCAAGGGGCTGTGCACGCTTCACTCCAGTCAGCTGCATATGAAATCGAGACCCTTGCCAGCAGAAGTTTATTACACCTTTGAAATCTAGTGTAGTTTTGATTTGCTTTCCTTATTATGAGTGATGTTCAGTGTATTCTCATTGCATCAACAGTCCTTCATATTTTCATTTTCATGAAGTATCTATTCACATCCTTCATGCCTTTTGCTTTGTTTTTAAGTTTTATTCTTAATCTAGGAGTTCATATATATAGGGAGGTTGAACCTTGTCCTGTGATTTGGGTTGTAAGTATCTGTTGTATGTTTGATGTTTGAATGTTTCCACTGCCTTTGGTTGTAAAACTTGGAAGTGATTGAAGAGACTGGATGAAGTCAATGCAGAAATTGGGCACTGAGACTGACAGAAAGACTCCATGTTAACCTCAAAGCTTGTGTTAATTCCTTTATTCCACGCTGCTTCAAAAGTCCTCCCGCATCAGTGACTCTTTTACTGAAGTAAAATTGAGTGCTTATTTAAAATTATCGGAAGACAAGAGACGTATAGTCGCTCAGTTGAGTTCAATTCTTTGAAGAAGAATACCTGTTTTAGTGGCTGCACTGTTTCCCTGGTGGTTCACTAGTAAAGAATCCGCCTGTCAGTGCAGGAGACATGGGTTCGATCCCTGGGTTGGGAAGATCCCCTGGAGGAGGGCATGGCAACCCACTCTGGTATTCTTGCCTGGCAAATCTTATGGACTGAGGAGCCTGAAGGGCTACAGTCCATGGAGTCACAAAGAGCTGGACATGCTAGAACACACGTGCAAAGTGACTCCACTAGGATTACTTGTCCAAAGTACTACAGACTTTTGGATTCATATGTTTAAGGCAGGATTGAACAAATACATATTTTTAAACATGCTCTGCAGGTGTTTGTTTCGGAGTAAGCCAACCCTCCATAATATTGTGGTTCAGATGTGAATTCCTGGCACATGACTGGGACCAGACTATGTCCCAATTGGATTTAAAGAACTCTCGGTTATTTTGAAGTCCTGCATTACAGGATTCTCTGGCTCCCTTGCCATTCTCCTAATCTCGCATCTATCTTTCCCTTGAAGGTGTAGCTGGGCTGAGTGTGGGGCTAGCTGCCGGAGTCTTGTGAGGCAGGAGATGAAAGCAAGCTTTCTGAGTAATTACTTCTACACTTGTGGGTGTTCGGTTGAAGCATCTTTTGTTGTAGTTGTTTCGTATCAAATAATAGCTACTGTTTTGTTTTGTTCTTTTTTCTCCCCCGGCTGTCCAGATTGTGTTTTCCGAAGATCACCTTCACAATATCACCCTCACAAGATGTGGAGTCCAAACCTCGTCTCCTTGAATCTGGGCTCCCTTACAACCAACAGAATGTGGCGGAAGTGACTCTGTATGACTGCCAAAGCTAGGTCAGGAGAGGCCATGCAGCTTCCTTCTCAATCTCTTGGGACTTGCCCTTAGCCATGCAGTCACCACATAATTAGTCCAACCGTGTCCTGCCGCCATGTTGGGGAGGCTGCCATGTTGGGGAGGCCACCATGTTGACACCTGGGTGGATAAGGCCTAGCAGGCTTCAGCCCTCCAGCCATTCCCAGGAGAACACGGGAAAGAGTCCATTCTCATTTTTCACAGAATATAAATTTGTGCATTATCCTATTCACTAGAATGTATTTGTAACCCCCAAATCCACACTTGTAGCACCTTTGTGGTCATTCAGGGATGTGACCGGGGCACCAGCAGAGGTGCACGTCCTGGCTGAATTGATCTCACACTGGAAATAGATGTCCTTTTTTCAGTGCATCTATTGCTGCGTTTTCATCACCTTTGTGCTTATTGTTGGAGATCTTGCCATTTAAACTAGCTCCCAAGCCTAGCGCTGACGTACTGTCGTGTGTCCTAAACACAGGAAGGCTGGAATATGCCTGATAGAGAAAGTACCCGTTAGATGAACTTCCTTTAGAGTCGTTGGCCGTGAGTTCAATGTTAATGAGGCAACAATATGTTACATCTCCGCAAAGGAACAGGACCATTTGCCAAGCTGTCCGGGGGTCGCTCTGGAAACTGCTAAAGTAACATGTTATAGTAGGTATGAGGTGATGGGAAAGTGGCCAAATTTGTGGACTCGTAAAACAATGACTGGTAAACGCAGTGTAGTGGACGCCGGTGGTGAGGCTGGCAGCCAAAGGATATTCAAGTCACATTACCCAGCGTGGGAAGATGCTGAATTCGGCCCAGCTAGCGTTTTAGTGTTTAAAGCAAAATGTGCGTAAGTGTGCTCAGTCGCTCAGTCATGTCAGACTCAGCCACCCCATGGGCTGTAGCCCACCAGGTTCCTCTGTCCTTGGGAGTTTTCCAGGCAAGAATACCAGAGTGGGTTGTCATTTTCTCCCCCAGGGGATCTTCCTGACCCAGGGATGGAACCTGCATCTCCTGCATTTGCAGATAGATTTTTTTACCACTGAGCCACTTAGGAAGCCCCTTAGAATAAAGACATGCTAAATTATCATGATAATTAATCTAATTATTTTGAAGAACTATAGATCAAATAAAGTGACTTTAGACAGAAGCACTGGAGAAGGCAATGGCACCCCACTCCAGTACTCTTGCCTGGAAAATCCCATGGATGGAGGAGCCTGGTAGGCTGCGGTCCATGCGATTGCTAAGAGTCAGAACGACTGAGCGACTTCATTTTCACTTTTCACTTTCATGCATTGGAGAAGGAAATGGCAACCCACTCCAGTGTTCTTGCCTGGAGAGTCCCAGGGACGGCAGAGCCTGGTGGGCTGCCGTCTATGGGGTTGCACAGAGTCGGACACGACTGAGGTGACTTAGCAGCAGCAGACAGAAGCACTTATGAAGCAAGGTTATGTATTGCTCATGTGACAGAAAGGTTGGGTCCAAACTCTGAATAGCCCCCAGGAACATTGCCTTGGTCTCCTCTAAGTTTTACAAAACATAAAACTGTGAAGAGTGACCTCAGCTCTTTCTCAGTGAAGCTGACCTGAGGCAGTCATCACTAGCTGAGTATGAGACCCCTGTTTTCACCTGACAGCAGGAGACACAGGGGATCCTCCTGGCCAAACCGGACCGGAATTCCTGACTCAGAATCTGTGAGATCTAAGAATATGGCTGCTGTTTAATCTGCTATGCTTTGGGGGAGTTGGAGGTGCAGCAGTGGGTAAATCAGAACAGAATTTGGTACCAGATGTGAGAACTTTGGTAGGTGTGTCCTCTCTCTTTTCTTCTAATACTGCACGTTGGGTGAAAGTGAAAGTTGCTCAGTAGTGTCTGACTCTTTGCGACCCAGTGAACTATACAGTCCATGGAATTCCCCAGACCAGAATACTGGAGTGGGTAGCCTTTCCCTTCTCCAGGGGATCTTCCCAACCCAGGGATCGAACCCAGGTCTCCTGCACTGCAGGCAGATTCTTTACCAGCTGAGCCACAAGGGAAGCCAGCACATTGGGTTATTCCCAGCAAATTTACAGAGGAGGGAAGTGAGGTGTGGAGAGCCCAGCCAGTGCAGGGTCTCCCAGGTCTAAAGGGACAGCACAGTGACTTAAACCCAGCAACAACGTAGTCCAGACTCAAGCCCTCCCCCAGGGCCACACTGTCCGCTGAAATAATTCAAGTCAGCCATTTAAGGTGATCGTGACCAGCCCTCTTCTTTTCTTTCACGTCCGTCAGATTGTGTCTTGATGATGATTAAGAACACTGCAGAGTTTGTTTCTATAGCCCTTCAGTGGAGGGTTTTAGCAGAACCTTTGATTTACATGTGGTCTACACAGACTAACACGGTGACTGGTGCATATATTAAGCAGAAATGCCACCTGGAAATAGGTGTTCTGTCAGGAATGTTCAGGCTTCAAAGAACAAGGGTGGCTTAAGGAAAAGGTCCTGAGGACTGTGGGAACCGCCATGATGAGGAAAGACTCGGAGAGCGTGAGAGCTGGGAATTATTGTACAAGCTGGCTGTCTCGCGTGCACATGCGGGCTTCCTGTGTCCCTTCTGTGTCAAGGAAGAGGCTGGCCATGCACTTGGCTCCCGAGAGTGAGGCTGTGTTACTCCAAGGGCATATGCATGGTGTATCTGCTCCAGGAGGGACCCTGGAGCTTGGCTCCCAGATGTTGGAGGGGAAGTCTTAGATGTGCAATTCCATGTATTGAGTAGGGACCGTAGGCTGTGTTATCACTGTGGGTGGGTCAGGCAGAACATGAAATAGGGCTTTTGGGCATAGAGTGTGTTTATCGTTGTATTCCAGGCAGACAAAAGCAAAAGGGAGGTTGGCTGAACAATGGTGGATGGTTGCTTTCTCTAAGACTGGCAGGCTGAGGGGGCAAAGTTGGATGGGAACCTCCACTGGAATGAGGACAAGGCAAGGTTGCAGGAGTCTTCTGTCTTCTTGTGTTCCTGTGCCCACGTGTATCCAGTTTCCAGAGAAATCCACTCAGCACATGGCAAGCACTGCACTGCTGGTCCTCAGGTCAGCCTCACCCCACACCTTGAACAGGATCGCAGTCAGCAGAAAAACGGTCCCCTGAAGATGTCTGTGTCCTCATGCCCGGAACTTGTGATCATGTGACCTTACAAGGCAAAGGGGATTAAGATTGCTAATCTGTTCATCTTAAAATAGGGAGCATGTCTTAGATTATCCAGATGGGCCCAGTGGAAACCCTAGGATCCTTATAAATAGAAGGAGCAGGCGGTCAAGTCTTTAATACCCTGTGAGAAAGACCAGACCAGCCGCTGCTGGCTTTGAAGGTAGAGGAAGAGGCCACCAGCCTAGGAATGTTGGCAACTTCTGGAAGCTGGCAAAGGCCAGAACATGCATTTTCTCCCAGAGCCTGTGGAAAGAATAAAGCTCTGCCAACACCTAGACTTCAGCCCAGTGAGACCTCCCGAACTGGGAGAAAGTAAGTCTGGGTTGTGTGAATCCACCACGTTTGTGATCAGTGTTACAGTGGGAATAGGAAACTGATCCAGGTTTTATTTCCTTCACATTATATTTGTTGAACAGCGACTTGGACAAACCATGTATTAATAACTTACCTAAATCAGCAACATTTAAGGGCAAAAACGACAGAGCTGAGATTTGGTCCATGTGACTCCAGAGTGCGCACCGGCTGGTTCTCCATCAGGATTCAGGCTATTTCTTCCTCTAATTTGGGAAATGTTAGTGATGCCGGTGTGAGTAGGAGTGAGAGGGTCACTTCAGTATTGGGGATGTGTCCTGACCGCCACTAGACCATGTCAGGAGTAACTCAATAGAAATGCAAATGTTGAGGTTTGTGTGGGAAGGCTAAAATAATAATAGAATTAAGCTCAATGTCTTCTAAAACTGCGAGGGCTACATCTGAATTCAGCCTGGCTCCTTGTCCCAGGAAGTGTCGAGGCAGAGCTCAAATTTAGGAATATTCAGAAACTGCTGAGCCAACTTCCATTAATATTAATGAGCCGTCAGCGCCCGCCCGTGGATCTGACACATTGGCGGGCAGAGGGGGGCGCCCGGTTTTGGAAGCTCTGCCCTCTGTCACTGCCTGAGACGATGCCCCAACATTACATGCTCCATCCATCCATGCGCTCAGCCATCACTAAGCCTTTCCCAAGGGAGCCTCCTCTCGAATCATGAACATCACCTGAGGGAAAGGTCGCTTCATTCTCTTTGTCAGCATCCCCTTTGCCCGATAGAACTGAGGTGGTGAAACTCTATAGGCAACATAGTCAGCCCATAAATATCGATATCGCTGTATGCCAGGCACTCTTCTAGCCTCTGGAGAGAGAGCCCTAAACAAAGGAGACAGGAATGCCTGCTCTCGGAGAACTACAACCTCAGCAACGTGAGACAGTCATTCTGGGCTTCACTGCTTGTCCCTGGGATGGTCCTGCATTCTGCACTTTCTTGGCCCCAAGACTGAAGTTAAAATGGGTGTACTTCTCACACTTAGACACATATATCTTCTCCCTGCCTGCTACTTGATGCTTTGTTCCCCCTCCACCCAGTCCTTCTGGGGGGGTCTCTGGGAGATGTCTTATTTGTGCTTAAGAACGTGTGCCTCTGGCCCCTCCTTGGTGCCCAGCTGTTTCCCCAGCCTCCCCTCTCTGCCATCCCCTCTGCTGGTCCCATGACCCCTTCCCAGGGGGCTGCCCCTGAAGAACAAAGCCCCTCTCCTCTTCTCTGCTCCAAGTCTGACTGATCGTGAGGAGGACCCCTCTTTCCGTCTCGTCTCCACGTCTCCTCCCCAGGAATTTGGCCAGATGTCTACGGGCTGGATCAAGGTCACCTGGGTTGGGCACAGAGTCCTCACACTCTGAGGACTAAGGCTTTGTTCAGGGCTGAGCTTGCCTCTTGACTCTCTTTGGGGAAAATTCTCTTCCAGAGGCTCTCTTGACAATCCTTCCTCAGAATGGGCTTCGGTCAAGCTGTTCCTCCAGATTTCAAGACAGTTCTGATCAGGCCCCATGCCAGCTGCTAATTTAGCTTTTCCTGACACGGTGCCCTCTCTCCATACCAGTTTTCTGTTCTTTAATAAGTTGGGGGCTCCCTTTGTTTCCAGGCTGCTAAAAAAAGGCCAGCTGTCCTGTCCACCCTCGGCCTCACTGATTCTGAAGGACACTATCATTTATAAGACATTCATCTTTGGGAACCAGGGAAACAGGCAAGTCCCTAAGTCTTAAATCACGTAGAAAATGTCCCTAGACTTGCAGACTATGGGAGAAAACATCCTTGTTTTGAACTTTCAGAGCTGAAAGCATTTCTCTACAGGAAGCAGACTAATTCTCAGCCGAGCCTCACTGGCCTGGGCTCAGCAATCCTTACTGAGTTCAAACACACAGTGTGGTGGCCAGAAGTCATTCCAGATTTACCTGAGCTTCCTGAAAACTGGTGAAGCCAACCTCATTCCAATTTCTGACAACAGTTCGCAAAGCCCTCGGTTTTCTCAATTTGAGGATCCTGCCCCTCCAAAGACCTCCCCCCTTCTACTCCCACCCCATTGTTTTAGGCCTCAGCCAGCAGAGCCCTCCTTCTTGGACTAGAAGGATGGGGAGGGGGTCGGGCTGGAAGCACTCACGTTAGTACATTTTGTTTCTATAACTTATTTTTTTTTTTGGCGTGGACTGTTTTTGAAGTTTTTATTTAATCTGATGCAATATTATTTCTGTTTTACCTTTTTTGCTGTTTTTTCTTTTGGATGTGAGACGTGTGGGATTGTAGCTCCCCAAGCAGCGATTGAACCCTCTCCCCCTTCATTGGAAGGTGACGTCTTAACCACTGGACCACCAGGGAGGTCCCTACACTTTTCTTCTTTACTCTTGAGGGTGGGGCTGCTCCAAACCCCTGCAGCCCCTCACTCTACCTTCCTTCCCCCAGGCAGTAGGTTTTCTCTCCTGCTCTGAAAGCTTGAGAACGAAGGTATCCAGGACCACAAAGGTCGAGCTGGTGTCTCCTGGCTGCAGGCTGACTTCTTGGCCCTCCCACAGTCCTTGCCTTGCTCAGGATGGGGATGGGGGCTTGTAGAAATAGGAAGATGTTGTTGGTACATGTGGGGTCTTAAATATTTGAATTACACTTAAAACAGTGCATTTCACAGCAAGATCCAGGCTTCTGGATTGTCTTGAGAAGTTGGATAATTGGGTAGGTCAGGGGCCCGGAGGAGCCGGCAGCTGGGGCTGGCTCTCTTGGAGGTCATATAGTCCACCAGGCTCACTGCACCCCTTTCCTGTCCCGCCCCTGCAGGCTCTCGGGTTCTCAAGCCCCGCCTTTGTTGTGATGGTTTTAGCAATAGCTTGAGTTGACTTTAGAGCTTCCGTTCATTTCCTTGGGGCCACCCACATTGTGACCCAAGTGGGAACTGTGCTCCCAGGTGAAGAAGAGGGAGAGGATCCACTTGGTCTTGGTGAAAAGAAGGAAAGGGTGAACGAAGGTCACCGATCACCTCCCTCATTTTCTCATGCCCACTGTTGGTTCAAGTCAGGGAGCAAGACTCCAGATGGCTCTCTTTCCTCAGGATGGGCATGGCTGCTGATGGAGCTGGCAGAGCGATCTTCCGGGCCCAAGTGATGGCTGATGCTGTGTCTGTTGCTTGAGTCGTGAGCTCATGCTGGGTCTCAAACACCATCAGACAATGGCAACATCCCCCATCACCCCCAAATCAGGTGCGGCCTTCATGGCCTTCTCTGCTCTCCTCCATCTAAGTGGACATTTTCCCAGGCCCCTGCCCCAGGACTGACAATGAGAAGTAATGATATAAGCCCTCATGAGGGTTCAGTTCAGTTCAGTTCAATCACTGATTCATGTCCGACTCTCGGCGATGCCATGGACTGCAGCATGCCAGGCCTCCCTGTCCATCACCATCTCCTGGAGCTTACTCAAACTCATGTCCATTGAGTCGGTGATGCCATCCAACCATCTCATCCTCTGTCGTCCCCATGAGGGTTACTTACTTGTAAATCCAGAAGGAAGCAGACAGTGACTCTTGGCTCAACTGCTCTCTCTCTTATTCAAAGAGACATGTTTTGTACAGTAGAAATCAAAATTCTTCCATGGTTCTACCTCCCTAGTGGCTCAGTGATAAAAAAACCTGCCTGCAGTGCAGGAGACATGAGTTTGATACCTGGGTCAGGAAGATTCTCTGGAGTAGAAAATGGCAACCTACTCCAGTATTCTTGCCTGGGAAATCTCAAGGATAGAGGAGCCTGGTGGACTGCAGACCATGGGATCACAAAAGAGTCAGACAACAAGGATTTCAGCTCTCATGAGGATTACTCACTTCTAAATCCAGATGGAAGCACACAATTTTGGCTCAACTGCTGTCTCCTATTCAGGGAGACATGTTTTGTACAGTAGAAATCAAAACACTTCCATGGTTAGGTCGTGCCGAACAGTATAAAATTCTCTCTCATGAATTAAACGTTTTCAAACAAGGCATAATTCCTATCTATACCATGAACTCTTCAATATGACCTTTTTAACTTTTTAGTTTGAAAATAATTATATATTCATAGGAAATGGCAAAAATAGTACCGAAAGTTCTCCTGTACCCATCACCCAGTTCCCCCAATGGTGACATCTTATAATTCAATGGCAAAACCAGAACATTGGCATAAGTGTGATCTATAGACCTTATTCAGATTTCATCAGAATCACAGGCTCACCTCTGTGTGTGTGTTGCAGGGGGTGGGGGGGAGGTGTGTACAACTCTACCACCTGTGTAGACGTGTAATTACCACCCGGTCAAGATACAGAACTGTTCCAACATCTCGAAGAGGATGCCTTTTCATAAGCACACCTGTTCTCCGCTGCCAACTCCATGCAGCAACTCAGTAAATAGAGTCCTGTCCTATGTACCTGTTTAGTCCTTTAGGGATGCTATAACGAAGTACCCTAAGCCGGGTGGCTAACAAAAGCAAAACAGTCCTAGAAGCTGGGGAGCCCAAGATCAAGGCTCTGGTAGATCCGGTGTCTACTGAAGACCCTCTCTGGGTTCATGGACAGCTGGCTCCTGTGTCCTCACATGGTGGAGGGGTGAGGGAGCTCCCTGGGTCTCTTTTGTGAGGACACGAATCCTTTGCATCTGAGCTCTGCTGTCATGACCTGACCACCGCTCAGATGCCCCACCTCCTCATATCGCTGTGGAAGTTGGGGTTTCAGCATGTGAATTTTGGGGGAAACACAAGCATTCAACCTGTAGCAGTACCCCTTTAGAGATGGGCTTTCTGTCTTCAGCGTAATTGCCTTGAGATCCATCCAAGCCGTGTGTGTATCAGTAGCTCATTCCTTTTCTTTGCTGAGTTTATTCCCCTGGATGGACATGCTACCATATGTTTACTCAGTCTCACTCACCCAGTGAACGACATCTGGGTTGTTTCAATTTTTGGCTATTATGAATACAGCTGCTATAAACATTTAGGTCCAGGTTTCTGTGTGAACATGCCAATATGACTTTTTGTTTCTGTTTTTCTGAAGAGGAAAATTGATTTTTTTTTTTTTTAGGGAAATTCCCATGAAAAGACTAACACCTGATTTACTTTTCACAATCCAGTCCTTCTTCCCTTCCCTAGCTACCTCCATTTCCTCAAAATCCTTCTAATGAGCATTTATTATAGGTAAGATTCTCTGTGTAGGAGTCTGCCACAGACCCCCTTCATGAAGCTTATGTTCTAAACACACAAACAAATAACTGCGCTGGAGAAAATTAAGCTGCATGCTGAGGTAGAGAGCTGTAGGCTGGAGGTTCACAAACATAACTTCCAGAAAATCCTACGTAGCTCTGCTTCTTAACCTAGGGCGTCCGCACTCCTAGTTCCTGGAGTAGGAAATGGCAACCCACTCCAGTATCCTTGCCTGGAGAATCCCATGGACAGAGGAGCCTGGTGGGCTATAGTCCATAGTGTCACAGAGTCGGATATGGCTGAAGTGACTTAGCATGCAAGCATGCACACTCCTTGGAGCTTGAGGTAGACCAACTTTTCTCAAATTTTGCGAATGAGTCACTCCAGGGTCTGGTTAAAATGCAGATTGCGGTTCTTGGCTGTGGAGCAGGGCAAGCATCTGCATTTCCTATGTTCCCAAGGGGTGCTGAGGCTGCCAGATGGAAGCCCACACTTGGAGTGGTAGGTGCCAGACTAAGTATAAGACAAAGCCTCAGGGAACACACAGCACATTAATTGCTTGATGGTAATTTTTTGGATATTATTGAATAGATACGGAATATATGTGGAATTGGATAATGTGTTCCCAGGAATTTTAAGTGTAAATGAAAAGATTGACGTCAGACCAACTCTTTAGGGCAGTCGCTCCAGGCTCTCTCTGTGCGTCCTCTGCCCAGTCTTTGGGAGGCTTGGGTGGGAAATTCGAGAGGCGCCGCATCTGGGCCTTTTCTTGCTTCCTTGCTGGGGAAGCCTGGCCCTGGCTGCTGGCCATGTGGTTCTCATGGTCTGTCTCCTGTGCTCTTGGCCCCTTCTGCTGAGGTTTCCGATGTTCCAGCTCTGGCCAGAGCTCTGCGTGCCTGTGGGAGCAGCTTGCCTTTGGAGCTTGAGACCCATTTACATCTGTAGGGCAAATGTGCATTTTTGAGGACCCCAGCGGACTTTAAAGAGAGACTTGACTTCTAAAGCCTTTCTCCTTAGTAGGGAATCTTAGGATCCCTCGGCAAGGTTTAAACAATTAAAAAAAAAAAAAGTCACTCAGTTGTGTCTGACTCTTTGTGACCCTGTGGATTGTAACCTGCCAGGCTCCTCTGTCCACAGAATTCTCCAGTATTCTTGCCTGAAGAATGCCTTTTCCTTCTCCAGGAGGTCTTCCCAACCCAGGATCGAACCTGTGTCTCCTGCATTGCAGGCAGATTCTTTACCATCTGAGTCACCTTTAATCTGATGACTAGTCTCTGCCTGAGTTTGTTATGGGCTCAGAATTAATTCATCCACATCCCGCATCTTCTGTTCCACCTCCTTCCTTGGGGTTTCACTTGGGTGATGCCCATGTGCTTGGGAGACTGTGCACATTTCATGGTCTCTGTGGGAAGATGAGATCCCAGGTAGATGAGGAGTGCTGGGGCATGTGTAAGATTTCTTATTTCCCTGAAGTGACCCAGAGCACTCTACCATGAGAAAAGCTTGGTTTTCAGTCATCCAGTTTCTTCTTGGCTCTTGATATGTGGTCCAGATCCACCCCCTGACTTCCAGAAAAGAAAAGTATTGGAAATTAGATCAGCAAATTTAAGGCCACCTTTGCAGCAGAAGAACCCTGGCCGTGTCCTGGGAATGGCCAGAAGAAACTTGGCAGGGTCCAGGCTGCCCAGAGCAACAGACCCAGAAATAGACGCGGTCTGCCTTGTAGGTTGTAGGTTCCATCCACTGTCCGTCTGGGAGGTGTTTCATTTTGTTTTAGTTTTTATTTATTTATTTGGCTGTGCCAAGTCTTAGTTGTAGCATGTGAGATCTTTGATCTTTTTTTTTTTTTTAATTTATTTATTTTAGTTGGGGGCTAATTACTTTACAATATTGTAATAGTTTTTGCCATACATTGACATGAATCAGCCATGGGTTTACATGTGTTCCCCCTCCTGGACCCCCCACCCACCTCCCTCCCCATCCCATCCCTCTGGGTCATCCCATTGCCCCGGCCCTGAGCCCTTGTCTCATGCATCAAACATGGAATGGTGTTCTGTTTCACATATGATAATATACATGTTTCAATGCTATTCTCCCAGAACGTCCCACCCTCACCTTCTCCCTCAGAGTCCATAAAATTGTTCTATGCATCTGTGTCTCTTATTCTGTCTCGCATATAGGGTTATCGTTACCATCTTTCAAATTCCATATATATGCATTAGTATACTGTATTGTTGTTTTTCTTTCTGGCTTACTTCACTCTGTATAATGGGCTCCAGTTTCATCCATCTCAGTAGAACCGATTCAAATGTATTTTCACACCAGTCAGAATGGCTGCTATCCAAAAGTCTACAAGCAATAAATGCTGGAGAGGGTGTGGAGAAAAGGGAACCCTCTTACACTGTTGGTGGGAATGCAAACTAGTACAGCCACTATGGAGAACAGTGTGGAGATTCCTTAAAAAACTGGGAATAGAACTGCCATATGACCCAGCAATCCCACTGCTGGGCATATACACCGAGGAAACCAGAATTGAAAGAGACGCGTGTACCCCAATGTTCATCGCAGCACTGTTTACAATAGCCAGGACATGGAAGCAACCTAGATGTCCATCAGCAGACCAATGGATAAGGAAGCTGTGGTACATATACACAATGGAATATTACTCAGCCATTAAAGAGATCTTTGATCTTTAATTGTGGCACATGAACTCTTAGCTGTGAAATATGGGGTCTATTAATAGTTCCCTGAGCACAGATCAAACCTGGGCCCCTGCGCTGGTAGTGCAGGGTCTTAGCCACTCGGTTGCCAGGAAAATCCCCCAGCTGGGAGGTGTTGATCCTCGGTGCTGGGCTCCTAGCTCCCAGCTTCCCTCTCCCAAGCACAGGCGTCCGCAGTCTCAGTGGACGTGAGGGAGGGGCCAGTCTGCAAGTGTATGTTTAGGTCCCAGACAGGATGCCAGGGAGACCTGAGTTCACTTCCTTCCTGAGCGCCCTGCCCTTACAGGTAGCAGGAGCAACACCATTGAGATGGGACTGATGGGATGCGGGTAGAAAGGTCAAATCCCACTTGCAGGCTTGGCCCACAGAATCTTCCCTGCAGGATCCTCACCCTTCATGACCCTTCACCTATATCCCTGCATCCAAAGCTGAAAATAAACCTTTGCTGTATTAAGCCAATAAAGTTCAGTATTGCTCCTTACACAGTCTGACTTCCCTTCAACGTCAGAGAAAGGCCCTCACTTTGCTCAGACTCGTGTCCATTGAGATGGTGATACAATCCAATTGCATTCTCTGTTGCCCTCTTCTCTTTTTGCCTTCAGAAACTGAGGCAGAGCCCCCTACCCTTGAGCTTCCATTTCCTCGTGAACTTGACGGCCCGTCACTGCGGCACAGCTCCCGGTGTGCAGCAAGGACAATGCTGACCAGGGTCTTAGATGTGATTCCAGACTTATCTTCCCTCATATGCCTCCCTGTTTTTCACTTTAGAAAGCTATAATTGCCAGCTGAATATAAAAGCAATCCACACTTAGTGTAGAAAATGTAGGCCATACATAGAATATTTGTCATCTTTCAGTTGCTAAGTCGTGTCCAGTTCTTTGTGACCCCATGGACTGCAGCACGCCAGGCTTCCTTGTCCTTCACCGTCTCCTGGAGCTTGCTCAAACTCATGTCCATTGAGTCGGTGATGCCATCCAACCGTCTCATCCTCTGTCGTCCCCTTCTCCGCCCGCCTTCAATCTTTCCCAGCATCAGGGTCTTTTCCAATGAGTTGACTCTCCGTGTCAGGTGGCCGAAGTACACAGAATCATAAAGATGAGGAAAAAAAATCCCCCATTACTTGCTTATTCAGAGATAAACACTGGCAACAGTTGGTTGTATTTTTTCAGTCATTGTATATGTATATGATGGATTATATGCATATGTATCTATATATTATCTTAATATATTGTGAGCATTTTCTCATGTCATTGAAAAACATGAAAGGGTAGTTTTTTTACCAGGTGCGTAACATTCATTTCATGGCTCTGTTCTAATTTATTTAAGTCTTCCTCTGTTGTGGGGTGTCTAGGTTGCTTACAATCCACTAAAAGCAAACTGTGTTGCCATCTTTGTAAAAAGATCTTTATTCCAACCTCTGCTGCAATCCCAGGATACCTAAGGTACTTTAAAGCTAGTTCTCCTGAGTGGAATCACTGGGTGGCAGAATCCGATAGTTCTAAGAATTTTCAAACCTATGGCTAAACTACTTTCTGGCAAGATGGTCTGAGTTACTCTCTTGGGCAGGAGGAGAGTTAGCGTCACTCTCTTTAAAACTGACAATACTTTTACTCGACTTCCTCCTTGTCATCTTATTGAGAGGCTGTAATAGAAGTCAAGATCTCCTTCTGAACCGCTGGTTCTTAATTTGGGGGTAGGATGATGGCTATAGGTCCATGTGAGACCCTGGAGGAAAGGATGGAGCCTCAGCCTCCCATCACCCTCCCCTCCCCCGCAGTGCACAATTCAGTGTTTAGAATGGATTCATAGGCATGGGTTGTGGGTGGGAACAGATAGACCGGTGAGGACACTGGTGAGGGATGATGGAGCTGGGAGCGAGTGAGAGCAGTCAGGGTTGGGGGAGGGGACACGCAGAGTCCACGGCCTGGGGACCACCTGGGCCAGGGGAGGGGAGAGCGATTGTTTCTCTCTGGGATTTGGAACTTTAAAAATTTCTGTGTTATTTGTTAACTCTGAGCCCAAACCCTCACAGCCTCCCTGGTTCTGTCTCCAGAGTAATTTTCTCCCTCTCTTTCCATCTTTCAATGTTTATTCAGCATCTGTGAGCCAGGCTCTGCCTTAAGTGACGTGAACACAACTATGAACACACCCATTGGCTCCTCCCTCCGGAGGGAGAGAAGATAAACAGCAAACTAATTAAAAACGAACTAAAACATTGGCCCATGATAAAAGTGTGATGAGGAAAGAAATAGCATGCTATGGAGGAGAACACTGAGAAATGTATTACCTCTCTGTTCTGCTCAGTCGTGTCTGACTCTTTACAGACCCATGGACTGTAGCCTGCCAAGCTCCTCTGTCCATGGGTTTTCCCAGGCAAGAATGCTGGAGAATACTGAAGATCCCCCTCAGGGGATATTCCTGACTTAAGGATCAAACCTGGCTCTCCTGTACTGCAGGCAGATTCTTTACCATCTGAGCCACCAGCGAAGCTCTCTTTTGCTGTGTCACAAATTACCCACAACTTCACAGCCTGAAACAACAAGCATCTATTATCTCAGATCCTGTGGATTAGGGACGCAGGATCACCTTAACAGAGCGGTCCTGGCTCAGGGGCTGTCATGGCGCTTTAGTCAAGTCCTGGGCTGCGACCTCATCTTACGGTTCAGCTGGGGCTGCAGGACCGGGTTCCAGGCTGTCTCCCACAGTTGCTGTCAAGTCTCAGATCTGCATGAGTTGTTGGGTTGAGGGCCAGATGTTGGCTGAAGGTCACCCCCAACCTACAGTTAACTCAGCTTTGATCTTCTCCCTAGGGCAGCTCATAGCGGAGCAGCTGCCTTCCTCCAGAGCAAATGGTCCAAGAGGAAGAGGGTGAGAGGGTGTGCATCCAAGATGGAAGCCAATCTTTTCATAATCTAACCTGAGAAGTGAGACATCATCACTTCTACTGTATTCTAGTCATGAGAAGGGAGTCTCTTATTCCAAATTTCTGGGGAGGAGAGTTAAACTCCATGAGTTGAAAGGAGGAATAGCAAGGAAATGTGGACAGTTTTTTTTTTTTAATTACCACAAGGAGGGATGATGGGGGTTGCCATTACATTAAATTGTTGTTGTTCAATCTCTAAGTCATGTCCGACTTTGCAACCCCATGGACTACAGCACACTAGGCTTCCCTGTCTCTTGTCTCCTGGAGTTTGCTCAAATTCATGTCCATTGAGTCAGTGATGCTATCTAACCATCTCATCCTCTGCCACCCCCCTTCTCTTTTTGCCTTCAATCTTTCCCAGCATCAGGGTCTTTTCCAATGAGTCAGTTCTTCGCATCAGGTGGCCACACTATTGGAGTTTCAGCTTCAGCATCAGTCCTTCCAATGAATATTCAGGGTCGATTTCCTTTAGGATTGACTGGCTTGATCTCCTTGCAGTCCAAGGGACTCTCAAGAGTCTTCTCCAGTGTGAGCACGTGTGTTTGAGTGTGTGCTCACTCACTCAGTCATGTCAGGCTCTTTGCAACCCTATGGCCTGTAGCCTGCCAGACTTCTCTGCTCCACGGGATTTCCCAGGCAAGAACACTGGCCTGGGCTGCCATTTCCTCCTCCAGCGGCTCTACCTGACCCAGGGATCAAACTCACGTCTCTTGCATTGGCAGGTGGATTCTTTACCACTGAGCCATCTGGGTAGCTCATTACTTTATATAGGATGATTGTATAGATTTTAAAGGATATATTTTAAATATTATTGAGTTGTATTGCAATGAATGTATAGTGGTCCAAATTCTTAGCTAAAAATCTTAAAGCAGATGTGTTTCTGATTTTAGGATTTTTGAGCTTTTAACAAAGTAACACACTGTATGTGTCATATGTTATATAAACCCCCCTGGTGAGGTCTGGGACTGCAGCCTGCAATTAAGCACATTAATATTTCTACAGTGAAACCTCTGAATATTCATACCACACAAGATAAATATAGACTCTGAACAGCCTCATGTCAGTTAAGGTCAGATTTGTGAACAAATAAATTTGTGCCAAATATAGATAAGACCTTCTGTTTTTCAGAGCTTTTTGGAATTTGCAATTATGAGTAGGGAGCTGTGGACCCATAATAAGTCTTCAAGAATATATTCATCTAAAATAAAGAGTACATACTTATTCCTCAAACTATTTCTTCACTGAATACCATGAAAAATTAATAAAATGATTTTTCAAAATGTTAAAAGCCCTCAGGAGATTTCATCCCGTTGTGGAAAGGGTTTGTTATTTACAAGATTGGGACTTTCCGGTGTAGGAATGGAGTGTGAGACTGCAGCCATGCTATCAAGGTCTTTGTATGGCAGCCCAAGATCCCTGGCCTGAATCCTGGATGTTATGGGGACTCATTGAAAAGTTTTGATCCCTGAGTACAAAAGAACTTCTTCTGAGTGAGATTTGGATAAGTAACCATACAACTTGTTGTTCAGTTGCCAAGTTGTGTCTGTCTCTTTGTGATCCAAGACCTGTAGCACTCCAGTCTCCTCTGTCCTTCACTATCTCCTGGAGTTTGTTCAAATTCATGCCCATTGAGTTGGTGATGCTGTCTAACCATCTCATCTTCTGCCACCCCCTTCTCCTTTTGCCTTCAATCTTTCCCAGCATCAGAGTCTTTCCTAATGAGTCAGTTCTTCACATCAGGTGGCCAAAGTAGTGGAGCTTCAGGTTACAAACGGATTTTGGCAAGTGCACTTTTCATGTCTTCCCTATAAATCCATCGCCAGCACCGTAGATGTGTAGCAAGGCAGGCTGCTTACTGGTTTCTTTCTCCCCAGCCTGCTCTGTGATGAAGGTGTCCTTGCAGCAGGGAACACATTCTGCAAGTTTCCTCACGTGGGCTGCTTTATATCTCAAAGCCAAGCAGTGAGTGTTTTTCCCAGACTGTCTGCTCTCGGCTACCCTGTTTCAGCAGGAACACTGAGCAGCCATTAAAATGACAGAATATCATGCAGCAGATGCCAAGTCCCTCAGGACTGATGGAGATGAGCGCAGCTCTCCACCACACCCTTTGCTATGCGGCCTCGGAGCTCTGGCTGTCAGGAAAGGAGGAGTTGGTTTCTGCGTCCCTGGGACTTGAACTGGCCTTGTCAATTGCTCTGGCCACTAGAGTAAGGATGAGCTAGCTTAGTGCTAGGTCTTTGGAGGCAGTGGGCACTTCTACACCGGAAACCCCTGATGCTAGGAGATAAGGCCTGCTTAATTGGTCAGGCTGAATTTCAACATTCAGAAAACTAAGATCATGGCATCTGGTCCCATTACTTCATGGGAAATAGATGGGGAAACAGTGGAAATGGTGTCAGACTTTATTTTTTTGGGCTCCAAAATCACTGCAGATAGTGATTGCAGCCATGAAATTAAAAGCCGCTTACTCCTTGGAAGGAAAGTTGTGACCAACCTAGATAGCATATCAAAAAGCAGAGACATCACTTTGCCAACAAAGATCCAACTAGTCAAGGCTATGGTTTTTCCAGTAGTCACGTATGGATGTGAAAGTTGGACTGTGGAGACAGCTGAGCGCTGAAGAATGATGCTTTTGAACTGTGGTGTTGGAGAAGACTCTTGAGAGTCCCTTGGACTGCAAGCAGATCCAACCAGTCCATCCTAAAGGAGATCAGCCCTGGGTGTTCATTGGAAGGACTGATGTCCAATTCTTTGGCCACCTCATGCGAAGAGTTGACTCATTGGAAAAGACCCTGATGCTGGCAAGGATTGAGGGCAGGAGGAGAAGGGGATGACAGAGGATGAGATGGCTGGATGGCATCACTGACTCGATGGACATGGGTTTGGGTAGACTTCAGGAGTTGGTGATGGACAGGAAGGCCTGGCGTGTTCATGGGGTCACCAAGAGTCAGACACGACTGAGCAACTGAACTGAACTGAACTGAATCAATCAGGGGGTGAGACACCACGGGGAGGAGAGCTGATGGGTCCCAGCCAAGGCCATCGGACGCCAGGCAGCCCAGAGCTGACCACAGACACTTGAGCAGGCAGAGCTGACAGACTCGCGAGGAACAATGCATGATATGTCTTAAATCACCAAGTTTCAGGGTGGTTTGTTATGTAATGACAGTTAACTGATAAAGCTCATGTAACTGGGAAGTCCTCAATTCTCCAAGATTATCAAAAATAAAACCAATCAGATCCTCATCAGACCTCAAAGCAACTTGTTTTCTCATTATTAAAATATATATATGCTTTTGGAAGAGAACAGCTAGTGTAGAATCCTATACATTAGAGAGGAATTATCTTTGTACATGCATGTGTGCCAAGTCACTTTAGTTGTGTCCAACTCTTTGCAATGTTATGGACTGTAGCCCGCCAGGCGCCTCTGTCCATGAGATTCTCCAGGCAAGAATACTGGAGGGGGTTGCCATTCCCTTCTCCAAAGAATCTTCCCGACTCAGGGATCAATCCCTTGTGTCTTATGTCTCCTGCATTGGCAGGTGGATTATTTATCACTAGCACCACTGCAGATGGTGACTGCTGCCATGAAATTAAAAGACGCTTGCTCCTTGGAAGAAAAGTTATGACCAACATATACAGCATATTAAAAAGCAGAGACATTACTTTGACAACAAATGTCCATCTAGTCAAAGCTACGGTTTTTCCAGTAGTCGTGTATGGTTGTGAGAGTTGGACTATAAAGAAAGCTGAGTGTTGAAGAATTGATGCTTTTGAACTGTGGTGTTGGAGAATATCTTGAGAGTTCCTTGGACTGCAAGGAGATCCAACCAGTCAGTCCTAAAGGAATCAGTCTTGAATATTCATTGGAAGGACTGATGCTGAAGCTGAAACTCCAATCGTTTGGCCACTGATGCGAAGAACTGACTCACTGGAAAAGACCCTGATGCTGGGAAAGATTGAAGGCAGGAAGAGAAGGGGACAACAGAGGATGAGATGGTTGGATGGCATCACCGACTCAATGGACGTGAGTTTGAGTAAGCTCTGGGAGTTGGTGATGGACAAGGGAGGCCTGGCGTGCTGCATTCCGTGGGGTCACAAAGAATCAGACACGACTGGGCGGCTGTAATGAACTGAGCGCCACGTGTGAAGCCCAAGTGAAAGTGAAAGTTGCTCTGTCACTCTTTGCGACTCCATGGGCTATACGTACAGTCCGTGGGAAGCTCCAGGCCAGAATACTGGAGTGGGAGCCTTTCCCTCCTCCAGGGCATCTTCCCAATCCAGGGATCAAACCCACATCTCCCATGTTGCTGGTGGATTCTTTATCAGCTGAGCCACAAGGGAAGTCCAAGAATACTGGAGTGGGTAGCCTATCCCTTCTCCAGCCAATTTTCCTGACCCAGGAATCGAACTAGAGTATCCTACATTGCAGGTGGATTCTTTACCAACTGAGCTATCAGGGAAGCCCTGGGAAGCTCAAGGAAATCTTTTATTTCTCTTCCTTTTCTTTCTTTCTCTCCTTTCTTCTTTTCTCCTTCCCTCTCTTCCTTTACATTATCATAACATAATTGTCAGCCAAAGGCAAATTCCCCAAATTAAGTTTATTGACTCAGCCATGCTTTCTTCCCCTAAAAATAAAAGAGTAAAAGAAAAATACATGTTTTTAGGAATCTAGAAAGTCTTCCTGGCTCTCGGTATAACTCTCCCCAGGATGACATCCTACTTTAGTAATGTCACCTCTGGGATTCAGATCCATCGAACAGGGTTCTCCTGCATTGCAGGCAGATTCTTTACCAACTGAGCTAACAGGGAAGCCCCTCAGATTCAGCAGATGCAACAATCGATGAACGTTTAAAACTTCACCAGTTTCATTTTCCAGATTGGGGTTGATCTATGATTCCTTTACAGAATTAGCACCTCGACATATTTATCCCAAAGAGAGCTTAAATCAGGTGCTTCATCATCTGAGTTCTCAGGGAGGCGCATAGCCAACAGACACCCCTCAGATTTATGGTTTTCTGGCATCTGGTGCGACTGGCAGGCAGAATTTCTAAATTAACACCCAAGATGTGCTCAGGCGAGGGAGCCTGGATTTGCTTTCTTTCCTCTTTTTGTTTCTTTACAAGAACAAGGCTGAGATGCCAGTTTGGGGTCCATGTCGCAAAATCAGCTACATGGCTCACAGTTGTTCCTAACACAATTATTTTTAGTTTTTCGGTCACCAGCAAAGAAAAGAAATATAAATGTACTCTGGGGTCTTTGTATGTTATATCAAATTAAACTGAACATTCTGATAAAGGAACAGGTTAATATTTCTGAGAAAAATATGAAAATGAAAGCAATGCACTGGAGTTTTCACCGTACGATTAGAACACTGAAGTAAATACTATGGACATTCTTTAAAATTTTTAAAAATTTCTGTTTTATCTAGAAACTGAGCTTTAATGGGGATAAACCAGAGTGCACAGAGACACAATGAAAAGAAAAAACTATAATCTCTGATTCCTTGCAGTAAGCTTTAGAACTCAGGGCTCACGTCTCCTGCAAGATAGAAAATAAGAAAAGACGTTTTGGCCTGAAATGCTTGCTGGGGAAGAGAGACAGGAAACTCATGTTTACTGAATATTACCACCTGGCAGGATAAGTTTCTGGGTTGCAGATATTTTTCATCCGAATGTCAGGAGCTAAATGATGTTGACCACTGGGTCCGAAGAGGATATTATGCATCTTAAAATGAGGGCATAGTTGAAATGCCAGCAGTGTCAGTTTTAATGTCTGGATCTCAGTGGAAAAGAGAAGTGTCAAGTTGTATTTAAAAGCCAGAGACAACTCACCAGCATCAGGAGGAACAGCATTTGATTAAAATAGTAAGATGTAATCGGAAGATCCAAATAGCAAGTAGTTCGGAGGTTCCCAAAGAGCACAAATTAAAATTTCTGGTCTATCACTCTGGTCAGAATGGCCTTCATCAAAAAGTCAACAAATAGCAAATGCTGGAGAGAGTGTACAGAAGAGGGAACCATCCTACACCGTTGGTGAGAATGTACAATGGTGCAGCCACTATGGAGAACAGTCTCGATGTTACTTACAAAGCTAAAAATAGACTTACCACATGATCCTGCATTCCCACTCCTGGGCATATATCCAGAGAAACTCTAATTTGAAAAGATGCTTGCATCACTATGTTCAATGGCCAAGACATGGAAGCAACCTAAATGTCCACTGACAGAGGAATGGATCTGTGTACGTACACACACACACACACACACACACACACACACGCACATATATATACACACCACTCAGTCATAAAAAGAAGAATGAAAGCATGGCATTGACACATTCGCAGCAACATGGATGGACCTAGAGATTGTCTTACTAAGAGAAGTAAGCCAGAGAAAGACAAATATCGTATCGTATCACTTATATGATGGGGGCTTCCCAGGTGGCGCTAGTGGTAAAGAACCCACCTGCTAATGCACGAGACGTAAGAGATGGGGGTTTGATCTTTGGGTTGGGAAGATCCCCTGGAGGGCATGGCAACCCACTCCAGTATTCTTGCCTAGAGAACCCCATGGACAGAGGAGCCTGGTGGGTTATGGTCCATAAGTTTGCAGAGTCAAATATCATATGATATCACCTACATTATATGTGGAATCTAAAAATGAACAAACAAACAAAACCAAATGAACTAATTTACAAAACAGAAAATAATTCACAGACTTAGAAAACAAACTTATTGTTACCAAAGAGGAAAGGTGGGGGGGAGGGGTAAGTTTGGGTTAGCAGATACACACTGCTATATATAAAGTAGACAGCCAACAAGGTCCTACTGTATAGCACAGAGAACTATACTCAATATTTTGTAATAACATATAAGGGAAAAGAATATGAAAAGAGTACACATAACTGAACACTGTGTTGTACACCTGAAACTAACACAATATTGTAAATCAACTACACTTCAATAAAAATAAATGGCCAGAAAATATTTTTCTGTTGTTTATGAAAATACATGTCTTTGGAGTTTGTTCTGTTTTTACCTCCACAGCCTGGCCTGGGAGAGGCGGGGCAGGTTGTACTGCAAAGCACTTCCTTTCCAAAACATGCTTAGCGAAGACCTGTAAAGGGCAGGGCAGAGCCCAGAAGCTGAGTGGGGCAACGAGAAGGAATTGGGATTCCCAGATTTTGGGTGAGCTGAAGAGAAGCCGCCATGGTCTGAGTGGGCAGAAGAATCGGGCTCAGGGAGGTAACATCACCTTGCCCATCATCAGTCACCGTGACACCCTCTCCTCTCAGTAAAACTTCCTTTCTTCTCGTCACCCCGCAGCTTCTGCCACGGTGGGGGCTGCCCGCTCTCCTGCCTGTAAGATGCTCTCCTAGCTCTTTCTTCCAACAGGTGAGACATTTCTCCTTGGGGACAGAAGTAATGAAAACCTTCTGCACTTTGATGTTACGCCTCTTAACCTTTTTGAAATACCAGGCTTTTTGCTATTTTTGCTTTTAGCCAAAATATTGGCCCCAAGTGTTACAGGACTCTGTCCCAGAGGGAGTTCAGAGATTGATGACATAAGTAGAGTCTGGTTCTTCCATGCAGACTGATCTTTAGTGCTTTTTCTTTTTTTAACCTGGTTCCTTATTTATTTATATTCATGTTTTCTTCCCTTTCTCCCATACCTGTTTCTTTTGCAGTTTCATTTTTAGAATACAGAGTCAATGTCATAGTCGTGTATTATTGTTTGCAATAGCACCCTCTCCCCCCAAAGTTTATTTCTTTGGTTGAATATTTGGGCTCTTGAAACAAGGTTGCATGAAAAACAACATACTACGTGCAAAAGAGGCTCATCTATATTGATGTTTATGCCTCTCAAAGTTTCAAAGCAAAATAAGTGCACAGTTAAGAAAATGATAGTTTCCCATCAAAGCTAAGTGGGCAGAATACTGGAGAGGGTGCCCCCTCTGCCCTCCAGTATGGGATGTTCTGTATGGAATGCTCATGTTCAATAAGGCCGTATTTAATGAACATGTACTAAGTGCCCAGGCCCAGTGCGAGGCTTTTTCCTGTGCCTTTGTCACGAGTGCTCATGGCAAATGCGAGCTATGGATATCTCGGCTTCCTAGATGGAGGTAGTCCAGCCAAAGGTCCAAGTTGGGGTACTGTGGAAGGAATCTGGGTTCCAGGACACTGAGGCTTGTTGTGATTTGGGATTCCATGAGCCACCATAATGCTCATGCATGAACCCCGACTGTCCTCTCCGGAGCAGGATTCCAGGCACCTCTTCTTAGACTCATGTTTGCTCTTGTCACAGCCCTGGTGGCAAAGCTGTTCTCAGTCCAGTGAAACCACAGGATGGACCTGGAGAGTCAGCCAAAGTTCATGAATCAGGACATTCCTTCTTTCTTTAATTATTTTCAAAATGCAAATAGGTAATATGTATGAAATTCAGAAGGTATAAAAGGGGTGGGCTTCCCTGGTGGCTCAGCAGTGAAAGAATCCACCTGCAATGCAAGAGATGCAGATTTGATCCCTGGATCAGGGAGATCCCCTGGAGAAGGAAGTGGCAACCCCACTCCAGTATTCTTGCCTGGACAATCCCATGGACAGAGGAGCCTGGCGGGCTGCAGTCCATGAAGTCATGAGTCGGACACGACTGAGCGACTAAACAACTTCCCCTGGCCTGATTCACCCTCACCCTTGGTTCAAGATCCCACTGACAATCACCGTCTTCTGTTTCTTGCATCATTTCCTAGAGATGGTTCAAGCATAAAAAAATGCATCCCAAGCATGATATCCTCACCCCTCTTTGTGCACCTACAGCCCCGCATGCTTTCCGGACAGCTTTCTACTCTGACACTTAAGGCTGCCTCTTAGAGCTCATTTCACATCCGTGCCCAACAATCAGTTTCTTTCTGTTTTAAAAGGCTGCATAGATTCTATTTTTATGTGCCTGCACTTATTTAGATATTGCTTCTTCAAGGAGATTGATTTATTTTTTCCAATTTTCTTTCTTTTTTATAATGTGGGCCATTTTTAAAGTCTTCATTGAATTTGTTGCAATATTGACTCTGTTTTGTGTTTCGGTTTCTTGGCCCCGATGCACGTGGATTCCAAGCTCCCTCTCCAACTAGACATTGAACTTGAACCCCAATGCACTGGAAAGTGAAGTCTTAACCTCTGCGCTGCCAGGAAAATCCCTCCAATTTTTCTTAGTACAAATAATGCTACAATGAATGTGCCTGGACACATATTGTGTCAACACATGGGTACATGTTCTATAAATTCCTGTAAGTGAAATTGCCAAAGAATGTAAGAATTTTAAATGTTGGCAATCATTCCAAGGCTTCCCTGGTGGATCAGATGATAAAGGATCTGCCTGCAACGTGGGAGACCCAGGTTCGATCCCTGGGTTGGGAAGATCCCCTGGAGAAGGAAATGGCACCCCACTCCAGTATTCTTGCCTTGAAAACCCTATGGACAGAGGAGCCTGTCAGGCTTCAGTCCATAGGGTTGCAAACACTCAGACACCACTGAGTGATTGGCACTAACTAATCATTTCAAGTTGCTTCACACAGAGGTTGACAGTTTAGTCCTCCAGTGGTATTTGAATTAAGCTCCAAACTGCTCACATTCTAGTTCAAATATGTGGCTTTGGGCTGGGAGGAACATATGTTGGTCCCAGTAGTATGAACCAGGGTAACTCACTTCCCCTCCATGAAAACCACAGTTTTCAGAGCCATGAAAAGGTGATACCAGCCACCCAAGAAGCATCACAGCTATCTAAAGACTTAGGAAGTGTTCAGCATCCTGCCTTGTCAGTTCTGGAATGTTTGGCACTTGCCTCAGTTCAGTTCAGTTCAGCCACTCAGTTGTGTCTGACTCTTTGTGACCCCATGGACTGCAGCACACCAGGCTTCCCTGTCCATCACCAACTCCCAGAGCTTGCTCAAGCTCATGTCCATCGAGTCAGTGATGCCATCCAACCATCTCATCCTCTGTCGTCCCCTTCTCCTTCTGCCCTCAATCTTTCCCAGCATCAGGGTCTTTTCCAATGAGTCAGCTCTTCGCATCAGGTGGCCACACTACTGGAGTTTCAGCTTCAACATCAGTCCTTCCAATGAACACCCAGGACTGATTTCCTTTAGGACTGACTGGTTGGATCTCCTTGCAGTCCAAGGGACTCTCAAGAGTCTTCTCCAACACCACAGTTTAAAAGCATTAATTCTTTGGCGCTCAGCTTTCTTTATAGTCCAACTTTTACATCCATACATGACCACTGGAGAAACCTCATCCACTGTTACAGCTTTGTGGGTGGGCCTGAAGGAGGCCTGCATAGGTTCTTTCCTCTTTTCCATGCTGGGGTCTGCTCTGTGGGCTTAGGGTTCCTAGAGCATCCTCAGAAGCAGATGAGGGGGACAAGTCCATGGCGCCATCTTTGAAAGGACTTGGAGATCTTGTCGGTTGGCCTTTTATCTCCATCAGCAGTGCAGGCTGGAACGTGGCCAAGGATGCACAAAGCTGACAGGCCCATGGTCCTGAGACCCTGACCTGCAGCAACTCCTCCCAGCTTGAGTTCCAGAACTATTGGGTTAGCCAAAAAGTTTGTTCGGGATGTTTTGTAACATCTTGTGGAAAAACCCAAATGAACATTTTGGCCAACCCAGTAGATTTGGGATTTGCATGAGGATTTCTTTAATCTGTGTCACTGCTTGCTGAGCCCTCTTGCCATCTTTGAATGGACCTGAGAGCTCTAGTTTGGGGGTGAGCAAGGGGATACCAGAGCCAGCTTTCTAGAACTATCTACGCTATTTTCAATTTGTTGGGTATAAAAGAGAATTTGTCGATATATGTAACCATCACAGATACTTCTGGAAAGTTCCTAAGGTTGACCATTGGAAATTTTGTTTAAGAAATCAACAAGATTGTAAATCCACTATACCTCAATAAAAAAGGAAATTAACAAGGAATGCCAAGTCTTTAGAACTCCATCCTGAGGCCCATTCTTATTCAAAAGTCGAGTCTGCGTTAGCTGTATTCTGGGTTAAATGAAATTTCGCTCTCACTGGGTAGGTATTTTCATTTTCCAACAGAATACACAGCCACCTCAGGAAACAGATACATCTGCAGCTTTGTGAAAGAATAATAGCATCCTTTCCCCTCCCAGTCTGGGAGAGCGCGCTCCGTCAGTCCCCGTGTCCCCCAGAAGGATGCCAGATGCAAGGGAGTTTCCTCTCCTTGGCTGGACTTGCAAGTAAAGCGAAGAATTCCTGGAGCCTGAGTCATCCGTCCTGACAGCCCAGCCAGGACCTCCTGGTGATGAGGAAGAGTGAGAAGAGGCCGGCCCTGAGGCTCTGTGGCTCTGAGCAGGGCTCCTAATGGTATCCGTCTTCTCAGACCCCCAGCCTGCTGCTTTTCACAGGGCAACCGTCACTTTCAAAGTGAGGCTCAAGGCCACGGAGCCCCCACACAGAGTCAGCAACACAGAACCTGGCGCCGCGGGCGACCCAGAGGAGGAGATGGGCATCTCTTGTCTCCTGCTTGCATCGCCCACAGCTTAAACTGTGTGGAGGACCCGCCCTTGACTCCTCCGCAGAACCCAGGCCAATGCCGAGGCTCCAAGAGACCCAGCTTCCTGAGAGGAGTGAAGCAAGTCTGAAGGCAAATAGTCCCTGTTGACAAAAAGGGCCCATTTCCAAGGCAAAACTCCGTCATTTCGAGGAAGAAGCAAATGATACTCTTTGGGGCCAGCAGGCAACAGCTGGGCCAGTTTGTTTTAGAGCAAACATGTAATTTAGGAGGTGAAAACCTGTGTTCCCAAAGGAGTATTCACTTTGTCAAGGAAGTCTTTACATAGAATTGCATAGTTTTTTCTTTTTATTCATGTATAGGTAATTTGGCTCTCCTGGTGGCTCAGTGGTAAAGAATCTGCCTGCAATGAAGGAGACGTGGGTTTGATCCCTGGGTTGGGAAGATCCCCTGGAGGAGAAAATGGCAACCCACTCCAGTATTCTTGCTTAGAGAATTCCATGGACAGAGGAGCCTGGCAGGCTAGAGTCCCTGGGGTCTCAAAGAGTCGGACATGACTGAGGCGACTTAAACAACAGCAGCAATATAGGTACTTTACAATGTTGTGTTAGTTTCAGGTGTGCAACAAAGCAATTCCATTATTATATATTTATATATATTCTTAAAAAAATTTTTTTTTCCATTATAGTTCATTACAAGATATTGACTATAGTTTCCTGTGTAGGGCTTTTGAGTAGGTCTTCCATCTGAGGTGACCTTGCGACCCGAGAGCCTTAGGACATGAGTGTGGGCTTCTTTGTCGGGTAAGATTGGAAATGGTTAGCTCTTCACTGCAGACCTTCTCAGGCCTCTGCATACGATCACTGGCTTTGTGAGTGATCCGAAGAGAATCCAGTTTCAGTTCCCGTGATTGTATTTGACTGTATAATCCTATGGATTTGTCTCTCTTCTTCCCTACCCGGTCCTGAGGACTGGAGAATGAGGGACTGCCTAATGTCTCAGCCACGCTCCACAAGCACAGCCAGTGTTCTATGCAGGACATGTTCTCCTGCAAAGCATACTTGTTTATTTTTAGGCAGATTAATGAAATGGTGAATAACTCTCACGTAGCACTTCCTTGGTTGTCCAGTGGCTAAGACTCCGTGCTTCCAATGCAGGGAGCCCGCGTTTGAACCCTGGTCAGGGAACAAGAACCTGGATGCCACAACTGAAAAGATCTTATGTGCCGAAACCAAGACCCGGTGCAGTCAAATTAATTAATTAATTAAAAAGAAAAACTCTCGTGTCTGTTCAAGTCTTCCAAAGACTCTGCCTGTGAGGCCTGGTGGTCCCGGAGCGGGGGATATTTGCTCTTTGGTGCTATTTCTCCTGGGGTTCCTGCTCCCCTGAAGAGCAGACCAGGACTTGGGGGAACTGGCACCTGCCCAGGGGACAATTTGCTGCTGCATTATCCACCCTTACAGCCCTTTGCTGAAGAAGAAACTACCTAACTTTTCTCAAAGCCAAATGCTGTGTTTGGATTCTGCCAAACAAACAGTGGCAGTCTTTTGGCTTTGCTATAAAAATAAACACGGGGTTGCATACGTGGTTCTGGTGTGAAGGGCTGGCATTTGTTTCGGGAGAACTTTCAGCCAATCATCAAGGAGCAGGTGTCTTGGGCTGATCAGTTTAGGAGAAGCAGGGCTTTGCTGTTCTTCCCCACAGACATCTGCCCCCTTACCTGTGGTCCTGCGTCCTCCAGGTCCGAACACTCTCCTGAGCTTTTCTCACCAGAGACAGCTGAATGTAACGGGAAATTTGATGGCCAACTATGCTGTGGTTGTTTCTAAAACAACCATCCAGGTTAGGATTGTTGAACGTAAAATATGCTTCAGAAAGGCTGTACAGTGCTCTTTCCTTTGGCAGTCTCTGGGAAGTCATTTTCTGGAGGTGATTTTGACGAGCATCACTCCAAAATGAATGAAAACACTCTTCACCAAGTAGCCTCTCGAGTCAGAATCCACTCGCATTTGCAATCTTAATGGATTCTCAGAAACAAACAAGAAGCCAAATGCTAGAAAACGTTGTTTTAATGGGGTTTTTTTTGAGCTCTTCAGAAACATAATGTTTACTGGAAGAATTCTTAATTCTTTCTTTCGTCCATCAATATTCAGAGTGAGAATATGTGTCTGCGTGTATCTGTGTGTGTTAATCACAGAACAGCACAGAGAGTAGCACCTTAGGGGGGATATGTTTTAAGGGTTTACATTTAATTATTGGACTTAAATATAAGTTCCTTTGCTGAATACTTGGGCAATTATACACTATACATTCTTTATTCTATATTGCAATTGAAAGAGAAATCTCTCTTGATAAAAGATTTGTCTAACAGTACGACAGTCAGTATAATATTGGGTACACAGTACCCCACTTGCTGATACTGGGGGCACTTAGCGCTGCTGGCAAGGATGATGATACGACAGTGGGGTGGTTGGGGGTGGAGCCCGGGCCCTCTGGTTACAGCTCTTTGTCACCTCTCTGAGTGCCAGGTCCCTGTTTGTGAAGTGATCATGCACCTGGCACTGTCCTCAGCTGGGGAAACTAGGACAGTGTACAGGCCACTGAGAATATTCAGTAGGTATTGGCCTTAAGTTCCCAAATTAGTGAACAGAAGGGAAGAGGTGCTCTTGCCTTGTAAATGTCCCCTCCCCGCCCCACCCGGGCTTTCTTATGCTGCTGTAACTGGTCTTATAAACACGTCCAGTGCAGGGAGGGGAAAAGCTACAGATGCCCCTCGGTGAGTGATCCCCTGATGAAGTGCTCAAAGATTCCATCCTGTGTGAGTGAGGAGCAAGTAGGAGCTTCTATGTGAGATGGACATATCCAGGCCTGCTGAGCATCTTGCTTGCTGGAGCTCTGTGGCTGCAGGCTAACACCTGTCCCGTGACAACTCCCTCCTTCCTGGGACCCGCTCTGTGGCCTGAGATCTATGATGACCTTGGGTCCCCAAGAGAGGCACAAGGCCTAGGATTTGTGCTGGTCAGGAGATGCAAGAGCATGCCTCTAGACTTGCTCTGATATCAAAACTGTTGTCGTTCAGTTGCTAAGTCATGTCCAACCCTTTGTGACTCTGGGGACTATAGCATGCCAGACTCCTCTGTCCTCCACTATCTCCCAGAGCTTGCTGAAACTCATGTCCATTGAGTCGGTGATACCATTCAATCATCTCATCCTCTGTTGCCCCCTTTTCTTCCTGCCCTCAGTCTTTCCCAGCATCAGGGTCTTTTCCAATGAGTCAGCTCTTGGCATCAGGTGTTCAAAGTGTTGGAGCTTCAGCTTCAGCATCAGTCTTTCCAATGGTCCTAAAGGCCCTGAATGCTCTGAATGTCCCACCACACTATAATGAATTTTGGAAAATGCCTTTAGAGAGAGCATGTGCATGTTTACGTGTGTGTGCATGTGTGTGTGTGAACTGTGTCACTAAGAATCAAGGAGGTGGGAGTCTGGCCAAGGGTGGGAGCAAAGGGAGGGTCCCAGAGGCTAGGACCAACAGGAAGCAATGCCCATGGTAGGGGACAAGAATGCCATTTTGCATCAGGGAGGCTGGCACTGAATGTGAAGTTGTTTGCTGCCTCGTGGTGGGTCACTATTGGCCACGCACTGGGGTGCTTCGGGGCACAAGGGAGGGGGGCCTGCAGCAAAGCAAAGCAGCAAGAGCAGGAAGGCTGGTGGGGGCAATGGGGCAATTGCCTTCTTTTGGAGCAGCAGATGGACAGGTGGCGGTGGGGTTGGATCAACAGGATATGAGACTCCTCCTTCCCCAACACATGTCAGAGGAGGGCAACCCTGGAGAGGGAATGTCCCTGGTCAAAGAGGAAACACACTCCCTTGGGCAGCTTTCCTTGTCTCTGTGCTCACAGGTAATTTATGGGAAAAGCTATAGACATGAAAATGCCTCTCAAGTCATCCTTTATGATGGCCCCAAATTAGAAGCTCTGGATGGCTAACAATATCAGAATGATTAATTAAATGTCAGCATTAATAGTCATGGTCTATTATGTGGTAATTAAAGTCGATAGTTAAGAGACTATGGAGCAACACAGGCAAAGCTCATGGTGGAATTTCAATGCAAAGCAGGGTGTAAATCTTCTAGGTGGTGTGATGACCACCAACAGTGTCCAGTAATGTTTTATTGAGCAGCTCAGGAGCCCATTCTCTGGTTTCTAACACAGACATGCTTACTCGTCGAGAACAGACAAGAACAGAGTCCCTTGTGGGTAATGGAGCAAATGAATGCACAATGAGAAATAATGGCAAATTCTAAGTAGCCCCAAACATAAATATGTAATGACAACTTACGAGTGTTCACTGATGTAAAACATTCCTGCAGGTCACCATTAAGTAAGTGTTTGTGGAATTGATGAAGTATTAAATATAATAAAGTATTGTATTATAGTAAGACAGAATCAATAACCTCAGATATGCAGATGACATCCCCCTAATGGCAGAAAGTGAAAAGGAACTAAAGAGACTCTTGATGAAGGTGAAAGAAGGGAGTGAAAAAGCTGGCTTAGAACTCAACATTCAAAAAAGGAAGATCATGACATCTTGTCCCATCACTTCATGGAAAATCAGTTCAGTTCAGTCTCTCAGTCATGTCCAACTCTTTGCGACCCCATGGACTGCAGCATGCCAGGCTTCCCTGTCCATCACCAACTCCCGGAGCTTGCTCAAACTCATGTCCATCGAGTTGGTGATGGCATCCAACCATCTCATCTTCAGCCGACCCCTTCTCCTCCTGCCTTCAATTATTCCAAGCATCAGGGTCTTTTTCAATGAGTCTGTTCTTCACATTAGGTGGCCAAAATATTGGAGTTTCAGCTTCAGCATCAGTCCTTCCAATGATCACCCAAGACTGATCTCCTTTAGGATGGACTGGTTGGATCTCCTTGAAGTCCAAGGGACTCTCAAGATTCTGCTCCAACACCATGGTTTAAAAGCATCAATTCTTCAGTGCTCAGTTTTCTTTATAGTCCAACTCTCACATCCATACATGACTACTGGAAAAACCATAGCTTTGACTAGATGGACCTTTGTTGGCAAAGTAATGTCTCTGCTTTTTAATATGCTGCCTAGTTTGGTCATAACTTTTCTTCCAAGGAGCAAGTGTCTTTTAATTTCATGGCTGCAGTCACCATATGCAGTGATTTTGGAGCCCCCCAAAATAAAGTCTCTCACTGGTTCCACTCTTTCCCCATCTATTTGCCTTGAAGTGATGGGACCAGATGCCATGATCTTAGTTTTCTGAATGTTGAGTTCTAAGCCAAATTTTTCAGTCTCCTCTTTCACTTTCATCAAGAGGCTCTAGTTCTTCTTTGCTTTCTGCCATAAGGGTGGTGTCATCTGTTTATCTGAGGTTATTGATATTCCATGGAAAATAGATGGGGGAAAAAATAAAAACAATGACAGAATTTATTTTCTTGGGCTCCAAAATCTCTGTGGACATTGACTGCAGCTGTGAAGTTAAAAGATGCTTACTCCTTGGAAGAAAAGCTATGACAAACCTAGACAGCATACTAAAAAGCAGAGACATCGTTTTGCCAACAAAGGTCCATAGAGCTAAAGCTATGGTCTTTCCAGTTGTCATGTAAGAATGTGAGAGTTGGACCACAAAGAAGGCTGAGTGCTGAAGAACTGATGCTTTCAAACTATGATTCTGGAGAAGACTCTTGAGAGTCCCTTGGACAGTAAAGAGATCAAACCAGTCAATTCTAAAGGAAATCAACCCTTACTATTCATTGGAAGGACTGATGCTGAGGCTCCAATACTTTGGCCACCTCATGTGAAGAGCTGACTCATTGGAAAAGACCCTGATTCTGGGAAAGATTGAAGGCAGGAGCAGAAGGGGACGACAGAAGAGGAGGTGGTTGGATGGCATCATCAGTTCAGTGGACATGAGTTTGAGCAAACTCTGGGAGATGGTGAAGGACAGGGAAGCTGGCATGTTGCAGTCCATGGGATTGCAAAGAATTGGACACAACTGAATGACTGAACAACAATGACAAAGGCAAGACCATGCTAAATTTTAAATAGTTGTGCCAGTTGTTTTTAAGGACAAAACTGGCAGTTTGTTAAAATCCTGATGTATCTTTAGGATAGCAATAAATAGAAATCGTGAATCCTACTTGACATGGAAATAGAGACATCTTCACAGATATGCAAGAAAAGTGTAGGTAACCCTTCCCTAAAAGGTCATGAGAGTCATGTACATCCACCTTTACTAAATAATTAATAATCTGTTGTGTAAGCCATTTAAGACCCAATTCTCACTTCTTTACATCAAAAAAACAAGATGGCTGCCCTTGGATGTAAGATGGCTGCCCTCAGATATAAGATGGCTGTCTGCAGCAGTCTAGGCTGCGTCTTCCCACTCACATCCAAAGGGAGAGGAAGAGCCTACCCTCCAGCACACGCACACACTCACACACACTCACCCACTCACCCAGCAGAAGCCTGAGCTCTGCACTGATGAAGTCCGCAGACCTGTCCTGCCCAGAATACTGCCAGACCTGCAGGAAACACCCCAGAGGTGTTACTTATGTGAAGAGCAAGAGTTTCAGAGATGGTTGCAACTGTTACTGAATGACTCCATGTTTATTGCTTCAGTTAATTCTCATGACAGCCCTGATACTCTTTTATCCTTATTTTACAGCTGTGGAAACTGAGGTTCAGAGATGTTAATTAACTTTCCGAAAGTCCCCATAGTAAGTGAAGGAGCCAGGAACTCAGTCAGGCTCCAGATGGCTCTATGTCACTCGTTGTGGGACACAAGCAGCATTTTAGCATCATGTGAGCACAGGGGCCATGAGGAATGGCTGGCAGATCTCCAAGAACAGTGTGGACCAGGGCTGCACTCCAAATCCATCAGGGAGTTTGTGGGAGGCCATTCTTCCCAAGAGCTACTTTTCCCCAATTGCTGGGTTCAGCAGCTGGGATGCTTTGACCCACGACCCTCTCCACAATACCAGAATGAAACAGCCCTCCTCTTGCTCCTCACTCAGCCAAAGTTCTTGTAAATACTCTTGTTTGCATGGTTACATGAATCTATTCCTTTCTAACATTTCTTTGTGACGATGCTTGCATGCATACTCAGTCGCTTCAGCTGTGTCCAACTCTTTGTGACCCTGTGGACTGTAGCTTGCTTCTGTCTGTAGGATTCTCCAGGCAAGAATACTGGAGAGGGTTGCCATTTCCTTCTTCAGAGGATCTTCCTAACCCAGGGATCGAATCCTCATCTCTTATGTCTCCCACATTGGCAGGCGAGTTCTTTGCCCCTAGTGCCACCTGGGAAGCCCGTGACAATAATGATTTCAACTCTAACGCCTCATCACTGGGATTGTCATGATTGTATCTTGAGTTTCTACAAGCTTCATGTTCGTGGTGATAAAACCTGCCATTGTCTTGTTATCTCCATCTGCATAGCCAGGACTGCAACCCACCCACAGGCCCCTCCCAGGATTTCTGGTGGGTGAGTCACACATTCCTCTTTGTGAGTCTGTTCTGGATGGCTCTGCTGCTCCTTGATGTCTTCCTCTCATCACTGGCCATGCTTCTGCCCTGGCAGGTAAAGCTGTGGCCAGAGATGACTTCCCTGTGAGGCTAAAGAAACAGGTTTGTTTGCATGGAGACCCTTTGAAGATACTGGAGGTGTCCCAGCTTTGTATTCACATGGTCATATGTATTTGAAAATCAGCTAAACTAAGATGTTTTGAGAACAACTAGTTAAGATTGCTGTCTGTCTCTACTTCAACCTCCCCTGTATCTCTGTGTCATACTTTCCTAACATCAGGTGATGCTGGAGTCTGTGGGTATGTTAGGGATCCTCTAAAGAGAAGGTTAGTTGGGGATACATTTAATTTGTATTTAGTGGAATATATATACATATAGTTTGTGATAAGCTTACTAATGTATCAATTCAAAAAATATTTATCATAATTTAATAGACTAGATACACTGAAATACTCCAAAATATTTCCTACAACTCATATTTAGTATGTTTTATACAACTATACCCAAATTTGATAACACTTCTGAAAATTTATATGACATTATCAATAAAGATTTGAGAAGCTGAAACTTTCCTAAACTATTGATAATTTTTTAAAAAACTAATTTTGTGCAACCAGGCTACAACCAGAAGTAACTCATGTTTTTTTCTTTCTGTAGAAAATGCTATTATAAGGTTGTTAACAGATTGAAAAGGCAATGAGAATTCTTTGCGAACTTTTGGAGCCACTAGGGTCCTCAGTCCATGAAATTCACCAGGCAAGAATAATGGAGTGGGTGGCCATTTTCTTCTCCAGGAGATCTTCCTGACCCTGGGATCCAACCCTGGCCTCCTGCATTACAGGCAAATTCTTTACCATCTGAGTCACCAAGGAAGCCCATTATAAAACTGTTGACAGATTGAAAAGGCAACAAGAGTGTACAACCAAAAAAAAAAAAAAACCTTGAAAAAAGAAAATCATTATAGAAACACATCAGGCAGTTAATAAAATATTGTTATTCTGGATTTTGTGATGCTTGCTGGTTATTTAACAGTTGTAATTTACTGCAACTTCTCATTTCATTCAAAATACATATTCACTTTTGTATTCTCAGTTCAGTTCAGTTACTCAGGCGAGTCGTGTCCGACTCTTTGCGACCCCATGAATCGCAGCATGCCAGGCCTCCCTGTCTATCACCAGCTCCCGGAGTTTACCCAAACCCATGTCCATCGAGTCGGTGATGCCATCCAACCACCTCATCCTCTGTCATCCCCTTTTCCTCCTGCCCTCAATCCTTCCCAGCATTAGGGTCTTTTCCAATGAGTCAACTCTTCGCATGAGGTAGCCAAAGTACTGGAGTTTCAGCTTCAACATCAGTCCTTCCAATGAACACCCAGGACTGATCTCCTTTAGGATGGACTGGTTGGATCTCCTTGCAGTCCAAGGGACTCTCAAGAGTCTTCTCCAATACCACAGTTCAAAAGCATCAATTCTATTTTGTATTCTACTCTATTGTAATTTTGTATTCGTTTGATGAAAGAGGGTCCCTAATGTATAAGCATTAACACCCATGTTAGGGGAAGCACACTGACTGAAACCGCCCACCCTGGCTGGGCACCATAGTAACCATTTGCATGAGTTGTTTTACACAGGAGGTCCTGGTAAGGAACACAGAACTAATAAGCCACCACCAACTGGAAGAGTTCAGGAAAGGTCAAAAGGAGACACCACATGTCTGACCACCTCCCAGAATCCTTCTTGCTGGTATCCATCTTGGCTGAACAAGGCGTGCACCACTAGGAAGCACTCTGAGTCAGAATGATTGGCTAAGGACAACCCTGAAACTAATCCCATCACCATAAAACCGAGACTACGAGCCATATGGCAGAGCAGTTCTCCTGGGTTCCCTCACCCTACTGCTCTCTGCCTGGGAGCCCTTTCCCAATAGAATCTCTTGCTTTGTTAGCACATGTGTCTCCTCGGACAATTCATTTCCGAATGTTAGACAAGAGCCCAGTTTCAGGCCCTGGAAGGGGTCCCCCTTCCTTGCAACACCCACACAACCTGAAGCCTCCTCTCCACAGTGGCTGGTGACCAGGTCTGAGAGGAAGTGAGGTCTCTTTCCTAATCATAGTTCACCCCATTCCCCGGATCCTTGCTTAGTTCCTCCTGGAAGCAGTTCTTCTGGGCTCTGCTTGCAGTCCTGTGTCCTGTTCTTGGGGTTGGGCTGGAGAAGGAAGATCTTGCCGCCCTCCTCTCTGGTTCATGTTTCCAAGTCCAGGGGCTCAAGCACGATCTCACCTGTCTCTCACACACGCCAGCGACTTATGCCATGGAGCTCAGGGGTTCCCTGGCTCACAAGCCTAGTGGTACCTGGCTCAGCTGACCTTGCAGAACCATCCAGTTCTGATGCATCCCCCATCGTTTTGGTCCATCTGTTATCTACTGCGCTCTGCAGCCAGATTCATCTTCCTAAAACACGACTGTTCACACATCAGACCTGGCCCCAAAGTCTCCAATGGTTCCTCAATCCTTTGCTTGGTATTCCAGGTCATTCGCAGTCGGTTCTCTTCCTACTTTTGACTCAAAATCTCAGTTCCTTTGACTGACTCCTCTGCTTGCAGCATTTACCTAGCCAAATAGGCTTAGTCAACTGGCCCCATGAAAAGACTCTTTTCTAAGTCTTCACTCACAGCTAATCTCCTGCTTGGTGCCTTCTCCAGAGATCCATGGTGGTGTGCTTCCCACAGAATGGCATGGAATAGAATGTCCACTCCCTTCTCTTGGAAATTTAAAATCTTTAATTATGCTTCCCTGATGGCTCAGCGGATAAGGAATCAGCCTGCACAGTAGGAGACACAGGAGATGTGGGTTCGATCCCTCAGTGGGGAAGATCCCCTGGAGGAGGAAATGGCAACCTATTCCAGTATTCTTGCTTAAAAAATTTCATGGACAGAGGAGCCTGGTAGGTTACAGTCCATGGGGTCTCAGAGTCAGACATGACTGAGCGTGCACATTATCCTCAGAATAATTAGATGACCCTTTTTTTTTTAGCTTCATGACTGTTGTGGCCTTAAATGTTGTGTTTAAATAGCTTTTGTAGCCTTTAAGAAAATCCATTTTGTATGTAAAGAGGAAAGAGTTTTCATTGATCTATAAGGATATCCACTTTGTTCGAGATCATTAAATGAGAGGGTTTACTGATCTGGCTTCTCAAATATTCATTGTACACATTTAGCATTTATTTCCATGCCTTCAAAAATGCATCTGTGTATCTTCACATTGTTCCTATTGAAGCAAGCAAAAGTATATCAATCTACTGAAAAATCTTGGAAGAAAAGATAAAAATTACAAGAGACTCTTGGGGTACATATTTTGCTTCTATTTACACTTATACTGAATCATATAGCTCTGCCAAGCATGCTTTCAGCTAATAAATGTCATTGCCAATTAACTATATACTGGGTGGAGAAAGCCTACATTCTAGCGGTCATCGCATTGTTACAGCCTCAAGAACCTTAGCCAAGCATCATCATGGCTGTTGTCCTTCTCTCTGGAGGAACTGAGCAGTAGAGCTTTTACTCATCGGAGAAAATGAACAGGCTAGTGTTTACATCACAACACTGTGAATTCAGAACCCCATGTGTGAAGCCAGATATTCTAATGATCCCTCAGGGAAGGCCTAGGTTATCATAGATATAGCCTGGTTTGGGACTTACTGAGTTGAGAAAGAAAGAGAATGCTGATGATGGTGAAAATACAGGAAGCAGAAAAAAAGAAAATGAAGGAGTCAAGAAAGACAGAGCATAAGAAATACTGAAAGGGGTCTTCCCTGGTGGCTCAGTGGTAAAGAATCTGCCTGCCAACGCAGGAAAAATGGATTCGATCCCTGATCCAAGAAGATCCCACATGCCTTGGAGCAATGTAGCCCATGCACCACAACTACCGAGCCTGTGTTCTAGAGCCTGAAGCCCAAGCACCTAGAGTTCATGCTCTGCAATGAGAGAAGGCACTGCAATGAGAAGCCTGTGCAACACAACTAGAGGAAAGCCCGTGTAGCAATGAAGACCCAGCACAGCAAAGGTAAGAAAATAAATTAATGAAAGAAATACTGAATGAGTAAGATCTTGACCTCAACTTGCTTATTTCTCTAGGCTGTCTTTAGTTGCAACCTAAAGGGACAAAAATACAACTCAGATTGCCTCAAGCAAAGCAAAACAAAACTCCCACCCCCAACATAATTGTCTCGTTATGTGAGACTCCAGGGATACCACATTTCAGACTCAGCTGGCACATCAAGGGACACAGTCTCTACCCCTGTCTTCTGACCCTGTTCCTCTCAGCAGTGATTTTATTCTCCAGCAGAACATGGTGGCAAGGAAGACCACTGGCATCTGCTGGCTCACAGGGTCTCATAAAGATAAGCTCTAAGCTTGAGAACCTTGCAGGAAGAGAGACAACCCCAGCTCTACTGAGCGCACATGTCAGATTTCATACAGGATTCTGGTTGATTCTGTGCTCAGTGCCCCCTGGAGAGAGGCATATAATCAATAGGGATTGGCCAGGCCAGGTCACATGACAATCCTTAAAGCCAGGAATGGGTAAGATTCCAAATGACACTAAAACCAAGTACAGTATTGTTTCCGATTTTGTTTTGTTTTTTAAATGTTTTGGAGTTTTGGCTGCAAGGCATGTGGACCGTTAGTGCTCCAGCCAGGGATGGAACCCACATTCCCCTGCACTGAAAGGTGGAGTCTTAACCACTGGACTGCCAGGGAGGTCCCATCCAAAGCCAAGTAGAATGGAAGAGATTTTTTTCACACAAGGAAGTGATTTGTAGACATAGCCAGCATGCTCTACTCTCCTGGTATAAATTATATATGGGCAGTTTCTATGGAGCTGGAGCTGACCATTGGGACAACCTGCAACTCCTTAAGTGCGGTCAGGAGATGGGTGATATATTTCTTCAATGGCCCCAGCAAGAGAAACATACTTTTAAGCAACTGTCCAAGGACCTATCTTATCTCCTGAATTTTTATCAAAGGTAAAAATTAGATGTTGGTGCTACTGACCATGTTCTGTTCCTATGACCATAAAATAAAGTTTGCTCAATGAAATAGGATTCAATTTGGGATTTTAAATTTTAACAAAGTGAAAATTGCTAAGTGTGCCTAATTTGTTAGCTGAAAAAGCATTATTATGAAGGTGTTAACAGAGGAATAGAAATCGTTAATTGATTGCCTACATTCATGCTGCTTGTCCAGTATCTGATTTGTTACCTTCTGGGTTCCTGGGATCAGAGACACTCTGGGCACAGCATTTAAGGAGGAACTTACTCTCAGGTTCTTGCAAGTGCAGGATCTACATCTAAGAGTGATTGTTTCTTTAAATTTTTCTAACCTGAGTGCCTCTCGCCCTCTCTCTTAAAGAGAAACTGACTCAGGGGCTGACTGCACTTGCACTCCTGGCTGCCTTCTTAAACGTTGAGCACCTGTGTGACTCTGCCCTAGGCTGGCCCTCGGCAGGGCAGGGATACAACATAGCAGTGACATGAATGCAGTGTGTCCCTTAGGCAAAGTCACTGTTTCTGTTGGCTTGCTCAAGGCTCTTGAATGGCCCAGAAAGGAAATCAAATCCAAATATTCATGAATTCCAAGGCTGTGCATTTCAGTCCAAAAGTCATTGCCAAGCATAGTGAGGTCCAATAACAAAATAAGTTGTAACAGAAGCTGAGTCTAAAAGATGAACAGGTAAGTACAGAAGCGAGGAGACACACTGGAAAGGCAAGATCCAAGACAGATCAAAACACAGGCTGCTGTGGGCATGGGTGTCAATAGAATCTTCACAGTCTCACATTTTATTTGTTATGTGATACTTCATTGTGAGAACAGATCCTAATTAATTTTGGTCACAGCCTTATTGAAATATAATTCACATAGCATATGATTCATCCATTTATAGTGTACAACTCAGTGGTGTTAAGCATAGTCACAGAGTTGTGCAAACATCACAACAATTTTAGAGCATTTCCATCACTCCAAAGAGAAACCTCATGCTCTTTACCCATCACTTCCAACCCTCACCTCCCTCCCAGCAGTAGGCAACCACTAGGGTAACAGATACTAACTAATGCTGAAGCTCCAATACTTTGGCCACTGGATGCAACGAGCTGACTCATTGGAAAAGACCCTGATGCTGGGAAAGGTTGAGGGCAAGAGGAGAAGGGGAAGGCAGGGGATGAGAGGGTTGGATAGCATCACCGACTCAGTGGACATGAATTTGAGTGAACTCTAGGAGATAGTGAAGGCCACAGGAGCCTGGCATGCTGCAGTCCACAAGGTCACAAAGAGTTGGACAGGACTTAGCAACTGAAAAATGACAACAAAGTGTGTTTATTTTTAAATGTTTGCAATATTGATCATTTGAGTTGTTTTCAATATTTCACAATTGTAAGCAATGCTCCATAGGACATGTGTAAGGGAGGAATAGGCACTGTTGCTTTCAGCTGGATCCTGTATATGGAAGAACCTTGCATTTTGCTGGGCACCTTGCTGGCATGGGTGCACAGAGGAAGATAGGATCAGAATTTGAGTGAAGGGAAGTGAGTCCAGGAGTAATGGGGGAAATATTTTCAGACTGGGAGGAGGTGCAACACTAGGGGGTGCGGTTGAGGAAGAGAAATGGGAACAGACAAAAACACCACAGGACTGAGCAGACATTCCTCAATACTGTGACGGTTGGCCATAGGTATTTTCAAAGCGGGGATGACTGCTTGTCAACTCAAAGTTGGCTCTGTGACTGTGAAGCAGACCCTCCTCGCATCGGCCCCTCCCCACCCATGTCAGTCTTCTGTAATTGCTGTTGTACGTACTTGCTGATGCACGCTTGAAAGCCATGTGCATGTGTCTGTACATGTGTGCAGATGTGTGTGTCAGTGAGGAAGATGCTGAGGCTCCTTTTAGAGTGGAGGTGATGTTAATAAAGACAGTGTGTACAGGAGCAAGAAACTGAGGGCTGCTGTGACTGTGAGAAGCTAAGTGGCCTTAAAATCCACCAAGTCTTGGCAGCACTGTGCTGGAATTGAAGAATTCAACCAATGCTTGTGTTAGCCAACCAGGGCTCGTGTGCCCCCTGCGCAGAAAGCCAAAATCTGACAGCAGACGTTTGCAGCAAAGTAAGGGTTGATTTGCAGTGCACCAAACAAGGAGAAAGGGCAGCTTGTGCTCAAAAGACCTGAACTCCCAGATGACTTTCAAGCAGGAGTTTTTGGAGACAGTGTTAGGGAACAGCTGTGTGAAACAGATGTTTAAAAAGCTCAAGGGCTTTCTTCTGATTGGTTGATGGTGAGGTAACAGGATGATGTTACAGGAATCTCAGTTTTCTGGTTCCAACCAGGCTGAGGTCTAAGTACTGTGGTCAGCATGGAGTCACCATCCTCCACTTAGGTGGGGGCTCTCAGTTTCTGCAGAACAACCCAAAGATATGTGTTAGATCGTTATGTACATCCCTTTAGTAGGGCTTAGGATTCCTATGAGTCTATTGTCCTCATCATTGACTAATTGAGCCTGCTCTCTGGATCTTGGGGGAGGGCCCAGGAGACTAAAGCCATGCTTTCTGCAAACAAGAAATGGGGGAGGGGGCTTTTGTACCCAGGAGGGCCCCACAGGGTCCTGCTTGGGTTCAATTCCCTCTTTTCTTTGATATTCCTCAATCTTGAGGGGAATAGAAACCAGACAGGAAAAGGAATAAAGTTTTAGACAGAACGTTCCACATAAACTCAGCAAGGGAACTCAGTTTTAGGGGGACTTGGTTTCAATTAGATGTTCACAGGCTATGACTTCCTGGATGACAGTTGGGGAGGGCATCTTCATGAATGCATCACTTCCCTTCCCTTTCAAGATGATGCTTCCAAAGGAACTTTTCCCAGGACTGAAATGGCTGATCTGGAATGAATTAAGACTTCTGTGACTTGTGAAATGTGATGGTTTTCCCAGAGCCTTGCTCCAACTTCCAGAGAGACTGGTAATGAACTGTGTGCCTCGGCTTGAACACAAACTGCAGACAAGTGCCAGTTTAGTGGTGAAAAATCACTCCTGGTTCTTGTCTTTCCTGATGTCCCAGTGATAGGCCCCAGGATATCATTCTAAGGTGGGGAATCTCTTCTGTAAGGAATTGCCCTCATTGCAAGGTCCCAGCAGAGTAAGTAGCAGAATTAAGATGACAAATCTGGATTTTAGACTCCTGACTATTTGTGAGTTCTCTCAGCTCTATTTCTTAGATATGATTAAGCCCAGAATATCTGAAGAGAAATGTTTGGGAGGGGGGAAATCGTTTGGAGGGGATTGCATTCCAACAGGTGAAGTGAGGCACAAAATTCCAAGTGCATCAGGGTTGGTGGTGCTCCTAAAATTGTCTCTCATCCAAGCAAATGAGGTCATTTTTAGACAGAAGGATGTAAGTGTGTCCACACATCTATACTTAATATCATAAACTAGGAAAGTGAAGAACGTCAAAGATGTCTCCACATGTGACTTCATAGTGTAGCTTTGCTTAATGAGGTTTTGAGAGAGAAACTTGGTCTTAATCACATATTATAGTTCGTTCTTTTTTTAACAAGTAGCTTAAATTCTTTTTTTAATCTATTTTATTTGTTTATTTTTGGCTAAGCTGGGTCCTCGTTGCTCTGCAAGGGCTTTCTCTAGTTGCGGCAAGTAAGGGCTACTCTTCGTTGCGGTGCGCGGGCGTTTCGTGGTGGTGGTTTCTCTTGTTGGGGGCACAGCCTCAGCAGCTGTGGCATGTGGGCTTAGTTGCTCTGCTGCATGAGAAATCTTCCCAGGCCAGGGATCAAATCTGTTTCCCCCACATTGGCACCTGGATTCTTACCCACTGTGTCGGCAAGGAAGTCCTAGTTTAATCTTTGCACAAAGTTCTTTTAGAATGTAACAAATGCTGAAAGGAGAACTATACTATTGATAGCATGGTACCTGGCACACTGTAGGTGCTCAAGAAATAATTAGTGAAGGAGTAAATGAAGAGAGGACTGATGTAACCAAAAATCAAAATGAGATGCATTTCTCAAGGATGAACTTTCAATTGTGACTTTGGTTATGATTTCTTTGGTTCTTCATGGAGATTTCTGTCTGTATATAGTGTTTTTCCCTCATTTAGAAGGTTGGGCTCTTTCTGCAACCCAGTCTGATGGTCTTGATTTAAATAATGCCATTGGGCATGAGTTTGAGCAACTCTGTGAGATAGTGAAGGACAGGAAAGTCTGGCATGCTGCAGTTCATGGGGTTACAAAGAGTTGACACGACTAACTGAACAATAGCAAAAAATAACAAGCATTTTCAAGGAAGTCAGTTGACAACACACAATATTTTATACGTATGCAGTGAGATCTCAACATTAGTAAAATCCTATGTATAAATGCCACACAAACACATCTATTTATTCTGTACTTGGCAGTGGATTGCATGTTACGATGCTGTCTTACAGTTCCATGCCCTGGGTGTGTGGATGCTTTAGTACAATTCTCATGTAGGTATCTTGGGAATATTATAATTTGTATGCAGAGACTAATGTCAACACATTTGCGTTTAAGTCTTCAAGTGTCCCACTAAATAATTTCCTTCTCTTTCAGGCATATTTTTCTCATCTGGATTTGATGTAGATCTACTCTCACACAAGTATCTGAGGAATGAGTCGATATCGCTGAATAGGGCTGCTGGAAGGGAGATGAGGGGAGGGAGTCTAGCAGCTGACCATTAAGTTGTGGTGTGGGCGTTTGGTTGAGAAAAACCAGCTGGCGGAACAACGGTTCTATGTCTGATTCACAGACATGAGCAGTGACCCCACGATCTGGCCAAGGAGGAGTCACATGCTTTTAGCGACTTCTTGTTTACTCTCAGAGTTTGACTTTGAGTTGAAATCAATTCTTTGCCAAAATCTTGATTTAATCAAACATGTCTAATTCTAATTTTAGAACTGAGCTTGGACCTTTATTCTAGTTCCTGCTCCAAGTGGAGCTCAAGGGAAAAGAATGGTTTCTCCAAGATCCTTTCTGTCTTATAAAATTCAAGCACAACCAGGCGGGGAGTAACTGAGCATCTCAACTAGGTTAGTGTCGGAAAACCCTCTGAACTGTGAAATCGGGCTCATACAACAAGGTGAGCTCATCCCTGGGCAAACGAGAAAAGAGAAGGCAAAACGTTAAAAACCTAAAACATTTGAAACCAGATTTTAGTTGAAATTTTCATTATTTAGTAGGAAAATCAGGTACTGGAAAATCTATCTTGGCTTCTTCACTTTGATTATAATGCAGTTTGGACTCGTAATATTACACATCATTTGAGCCTGTTGAATTTTTCTTTTCTTTCTTCTTTTTAAAAACATTTTAAAGTTGAAGTATAGTTAATTTACGTTGTGTTAGTTTCAATTGTAGGCAAAGTGATTCAGCTATATAAGTGTGCATATATATATTAATATATATATGTGCATATATATTCTTTTCAGACTCATTTCTGTTATAGGTTTTTATAACAGAAGATAACATACTCAATATGTAAGATAATGAGTTTAGTTCCCTGTGCTGTACAGTAGGTCCCTATTGTTTACTTATTTTATATATAGTGGTGTGTATATGTTAATCACAAATTCCTAAATTATCCCTCCCCTTATTCCCCCTTTGGTAATCATGTTTGTTTTCTATGTCTGTGGATCTATTTCTGTTTTGTACACAAGTTCATTTGTATCTTTTTTTTTTTTTTAAGATTTCACATATAAGTGATATTATATGATATTTGTCTCTTCAGCCTGTTGAATTTAACACGGTGACTGACAAAGTGTAGAGGAATAAAAGGATTCCCAAGCCACTCGTTTCATTTATTCAGTCAAAAACCATTTACTGGTCACCTTCTTTCCAAGCAGGGTACTGAGCCCTGTCTAGGCCATCTGAGGGCTTTCAGACCCAGCATCCCAATGCCACTGTCAGAAGCACCATCCTCACCATTACATCACCTTTAGCATCACCATCACCAGCACCAGCATCATCACCACCATCCCAAACCACCCTCCCCCCCCAACAGTGCTATCCCCTTCTGGCACCATCACCAACACCATTCTCTTCTGGAGCTCTAGGCTTCATTCAGACACTAACATTTTATTTTCACCCCAGCCCTATGAGGCAGATATCATAAACCCCATTTCGTTTTGATGGAGATGGAGACTGAGAACAGTGGTATTACTTGCGTGAGTCCCATGCTGATGAAGGGAGTGCGTGTATAATAAGTCACTTCAGTCATGTCTGACTCTTTGCGACCCCATGGACCGTAGCCCACCAGGATCCTCTGTCCATGGGATCCTCCAGCGAATAATACTGGAGAGGGTTGTCTCGTACTCCCCCAGGGGATCTTCCAGACCTAGGGATCGAACCCACGTCTCTTGTCTCCTGCATTGGCAGGTGGGTCCTTTATCACTAGCGCCACCTGGGAAGAACCATATCAGTTCTCCCCTCCCACATACTCGGTTTGCTGGGGGATGCAACAGGAAGCCCCCTACAATAACACTGAGGACAATACTTTAGTGACGATTTGCTATGTTTATAACAATACTTACATATTCATAAGTATATTTACATTTGTTACATTATTTAAGCTTATAGCAAGGGTGTATTATTATGGTGTGGTTGCTCAGGGGTAAAGAATCCACCTGCCAATTCAGGAGATGCCAGAGATGCGGGATTGATCTCTGGGTCAGGAAGACCCCCTGGAGGAGGAAACAGCAACCCACTCCAATATTCTTGCCTGGAGAATCCCATGGACAGAGGAGCCTGGTGGGTTACAGTACATGGGATCACAAAGAGTCTGACACACACACACACACATTATCATGGTCAGATTTAAAACATATTTTACTGGATATCTCAGTCCCAAAGTCAATGTGCAATAAATTAAGCATCTGATAGCACATTTCCAAAATCAATCCAGTGTGAGGCAGGTTTTTCCAGGGCCTTTGGTCAATTCTGGATCATCTTCTTCCTGGACACGGGCATGTGAAAAGCTAAACTATAAAGTGCCTGTATTCAAATTGCCAAAGGATAATACTAGGACATTTGCTGAATTGGAAATAGTGGGTTTTTTTTTTAGCTGTTTATTTTATACTGGAGTATAGTTTATTAACAATGTTAAGCTAGTTGTAGGTGTACAGCAAAGTGATTCAGTTGTGCGTAGACATGTATCTATTCTGGAAACTGGGCACTTTTTTAAAACAAAGGTTTATACCTGAGTGGGCTTCCCTGGTGCCTCAGTGCTAAAGAATCCGAGTGCAATGCAACAGCTGCAGGAGACTTGGGTTTGATCCCTGGGTTGGGAAGATCCTCTGGAAGAGGAAATGGCAACCCACTCCAGTATTCTTGCCTGGAGAATCTCATGGACAGAGGAGCCTGGCAGGCTACAGGCCATAGGATTACAACGAGTCGAACATGACTGAAGTGACTTAGCATGCACATACCTGGGTGTCCCGGATAACTGATTCAATCACTGATTGGCTACTTCCTGCACGTCAGGTGCCGGGCTGGTGTGGATACAAGATGTATGAGACACAGGTCCAGCCTGTGATTACTTCCCCTCTGGTGAGAGAGCCAGATCCCCAGGGAAAGTGTTCGACCCAAGAACAGCTGCACGCCCAGACCTCCATAGGCACAGAGGAGAAGGGTCAGCATGGAGCCCAGGAGCATTTTCAGGCTGAGGGCCTCCTGTGCTGAGCTCTGAGGCACAAATAGCAGCTAATCAGGTGAAAAGGAGGGCCAGGGAAAAGGTCAGGCTGAGTGAACAGCACAGAGCAACTTCGTGGAGGCTGGAAGTCCAGGATCAAGATGCTGGCTGATTCAGTTTCCAGTGAAATCTCCTTCCTGGCTTGTAGATGGCCATCTTCTCCATTTGTGCTCATAACACCCTCCAGAACTGCTATGAATAAGCATTTGTTGCTTAAGGCCCCTATCTGCAGTACTCTGTTATGGCAGCCTGAGACAAGCTCCCTGCAACCCTACCCTCTCTAGGTCAGGAGAGCATATTCACTTCTTTGAATTCACTGCTGTGATTTTTCCAGCACCAGCGTGGGTAACTCACACAGCTCAAACCTAGCACATTCCACATGGCTAGGTTGATCTGCCCTCACCTCTCACACTTCAAATCTGTTCCTGTTCTATTTTTCTCCCTTCTGAGTAAAACTCATTTCCATTCCTTTACTTTGCTAACTGCCTTTCAGCTACACAGGCTTTCTTTACCTTCCTGAAAAGTCCCCACCCCAGAGCCTTTGCATATGCTGCTTTCTCTACTTGGGATGGGCTGATCCCCACACTCCACTTGTTATTTCCAACTCATGTTCAGAGAGGCAATCCTGGATACCATATCAGTCTGTCTTATACAACTGCATTCTTTTCCATCACAGAACTCATTGTAGTTTAGAATTGCTTATTTATTTGTGGATTTAAATGATTAATAATATCTGCCTCATCTCCCCACCAGATGATATCCTCCAGAGGGGCATGAGCCATCTATTTTATCCCTCACTGTAGCTGGTACTCAGTAGGTCCTTCCTAAGACAGTGGATCTCTAGCTTGGCTGAATGTTGGTATCAGCTGGAAAATTTTTAAAATTCTGATGCCTGTGTGTTTCCCCCAGAATTTTTGATTCAACTGGACACTTTTTTTTTTTTTGGTAAAGCTCCTAAGGAGGTTCTAATGTTCAACAAAGTACAAGATTGCCAAAAACTCCTATTTTGGGACCTAAAACTGGATTTATGGGATTGTCTTTGTGGGTACAAGCTTGAGGATTTGCACTTAGATAGACTACCCAGGAAATTCTGATGCAGGCTCAAGTTTGAGGCCCATGGGTGCTGGGAGCCACATCAGAGTGGTTGTGGAAGAGACCTCAGGGGGCAGTAGGTGGAGGGGGTAGGGGAGATGCCAGTTGGAGGTCCCAGGGCTGGTAGGGGCTCCTGCACTTTGGCTGAAACTTACCATCACTGGAGGCTGTTAAAAAATTCAGATGTTCAGGCTTCACTCTCATCCCCACCCCAATACAGTCTTATTTAATCGATCTTGAATCTTTGGTGGGGCCCTGGTGTCTGAATTGTTTAAAAACTCTCCCTGTGATTCTGAAGCAGCCAAGGCTTAGGACGGTGGGTAGGAGAAGCCCAGCAGAAGAGGCCTGAGCAGGTGGGATGGAAGGAGGGGGCTGAGCTCTGGATGGAGCTGGTGGCTAAAAGGAGGTGTGATAACCCAGGGTTTGGAGACGGTGCCTGAACCATCAGGTTCTAGGTCAGGAGAATGTATTCACTTCTTTGAACATACTCTTTGAGTTTACTGCAAAACAACTTATCACAATCTCTGTGGCTTAAAGAAACAGGCATATATTCTTTCACAGTCTGGTGCCTGGAAACCCCAAACCAAGGTGCTGGCAGGACTGGTTTCTTCTGGAGGCTGAAGAAGAATCCACTTTACACTTTTCTCCCGGCTGCTGGTGGCAGCCATCCATCCCTGGCTTGTAGATGCATTCTCTGGTTCTCTGTCTCCGTCTCCACATTCCCTCTCCCTGGAGCTTCTCCTCCATCTCTGTGTCTTCAGTCTCTGCTCCTTTCTCTTATAAGGACAACAGTCATAGTGTTTAGTTGCTGTTCAGTCGCCAAGTCGTGTCTGACTCTTCGCGACCCCATGGACTGCAGCATGCCAGGCCTCCCTGTCTCTCACCATCTCCTTGAGTTTGCCCAAGTTCATGTCCATTGCATCGGTGATGCCACCCAATCATCTCAACCTCTGTCACCCATACAGCCCAACCTAAATCCAATTTGGGCTCATCGTGAAATCCTTCCCAGGTGGCGCAGTGGTAAAAAATCTGCCTGTCAATGCAGGAGGCACAGGACACCTGGGTTCAATCCTTGGGTCAGGAGGATCCCCTGGAGTAGGAAATGGCAACACACTCCAGTATTCTTGCCTGGAAAATTCAGAGGAGTCTGTCAGGCTAGAGTCCATGGGATCGCACAGAGTCAGACATGACTGAGCAGGCGTGCACACACGCACTTGAAGTCCTTGCCTCTACAAAGATCCTATTTCCAATTAGAGTCACATCCACAGGTACTGGGGGTTAGGATTTGGGATGGATTTCGGGGACACAGTTCAACCTATTCGAGAGGGTGCAAACCTCCCAGTTCCCTCCAGACTGTGTGGCTGACTGAGGAGGAAGCCCCTGGAGAGATGCCAGGGGCGGGATCAGGACTTTCCATTCTTGCTTCTGAAACTGAGTCCACGAAGACACAGCCCGAGCTGAGTGTTAATGGTGGTGGGGAGTGGCAAGACTCTCAGATTTGAAATCAACAGCTTTGAAATTTTACATACATACATACTCTGTTAATTAACGTTCTCTAGGTGGGTGACTAGGTGGGTGGTTGGGATCTTGCCAGTTCCCCCACAAGCCATTCTGGGAGAAGGTCCTCTGGAGAGGTTATTCTTAAGCAGATCTTGTATTTAAGCCTTATTATTATTATCATTATTATTTTGGTTAGTTATTTTTACACACAAAGTGTTTATTCATATGGGTGGCTTTGGACAGCTATGAAAATCTGCTCATTTCCAAGTTTTCAAGGAAACTTAAAATACTTGGCAGACAGAAAGGGACTTTATCTTTCCTGCTGTGCCGAGTGGAGGCAAAGCTTGAGGGGTTTTTTACGGCAGGGTGTGGCTGGCATTTTTGTTTACAGTAAACTGAAGAAGGAATTGTCTGGCAAAGCTAGACGCTAAATGTGAACATCTTCACGTAGCCAGTCACTCTGTGGTCCTCCTCTTCTGCTTTGTGATTAGAGAAGAGGCTGTAATGGGTCCGTGGACTATTCTCTCAACCAGAACTGCTGAGACACTGTTTATCACAGTAAATAGCTCGAATTGCAGGTACTTTTCTTTTTTTTTTTATATATATATATTTTCAATAAATTTATTTATTTTAGTTGGGGGCTAATTACTTTACAATATTGTAGTGGTTTTTGCCATACATTGACATGAATCAGCCACGGGTTTACATGTGTTCCCTGTTCTGAACCCCCCTCCCACCTCCCTCCCCATGCAGGTACTTTGAATGCAAAAAGAGCTTCCCTTATGACTCAGCTGGCAAAGAATCCAGCTGCAATGCAGGAGAGCTGGGTTCAATCCCCAGATTGGGAAGATTCCCTGGAGAAGGGAAAGGCTCCCCACTCCAGTATTCTGGCCTGGAGAATTCCATGGACTGTACAATCCATGGGGTTGCAAAGAGTCGGACACGACTGAGCGACTTTCACTTACACTTTGAATGCAAAAAAGGGCAACATCCCCCTTCTCCACCCAGTACTTTATGGTTTTAGCTAAGCATCAAACTCTGAAGCATGTGTTTCCCTGATTTTGTTCAGTGGGCTGAAAACTGTCCATTTAGATAAAGCAAATGTTTTACACCCGTTTCCACGGAGGCTTCAGGCAGCAAACTGTGGGCAGAGCTGTCTGGGGGATCCATTCGCTGCCCTGAGAAATCACACATTCCAGAAAAACACACCCACAATGACCTGCACATCTTAAAATGTGCTAGAAAAAGCTAAAAAAAAAAAAAAAAAAAGGTTAAAAAGCACAAGAAGAGATCAAAGAATTTTCCTTTCTTATTCAAACGCCCATTGAAAGTTATTTTCCCCTTACCTAATAAACAGTGTGAATCTAAAATATGCTTAAAAGTAAGTCTTTTCTTATTTTGAAAAATAATCCATGTTGATTGTGGAACACACCAGCAGATTAGAAAAACATAGAAAGAAGAAAATAAAATCATGAGGAGTCTCACCTTCTGGTAACTTGATGTGTTTCCCTGGACCCTTCCGGGCAAAATGAGCTGCTCCAAAAATCCTTCAAGGGTAGGTTTATCAGCCACAGCAGGACTCCACTGGGCTCTTATCATCTCCTTTCAGACCAGCTTTTTTTCCTTTCTGTTCACTGCTGATCTTACAGACCATCACACTCCTAGAACCATTTCCTGTGAATTCCCAAAGGACCAGATCTTTTTTTTTTTCCTTTTTTCTTTCCCTTGTTGGAGATTCTCATCCTAAGTTGCAAACTTAATTTTAATTTCCAAATTTAAATGGCATCAAACTAATTTGATTGTGGAGGTCGCTGAATAGAGGGATGACTGGAGAGATGGTTGGGAAGATGTAGGCATAATAAATAGCTTTAGTTCTCAGTTTGCAGCCTCTGGGCATTGAGAGTGAATTCTTTTAGAGTTTATGCCCTAACCAGGGCAATGAATCAGCCACATTGAACTCTTTGGGGCCATAAGGGTACCATTTATACCATGACTTCTGCAGGATGTATTCATACCCTTGAAGGACCTCAGAAATGTCCAGAGGCTGCGGGACATAAACAAGAAATTAAACCTCACCAGCCTCGTTCAGCTCCTGGGTTCCTGAGCCCCTCCCACACTCCCTCCATAACGAAATTAGTTTAATCATATCTGGGATGGAGGTGAAATCAAATTTGTTCTTTCGTTCTGCTGCTTGGGTAGAGACTTTCTCAAGGGGACTGGAAAGAAGTATTGTGTCCTCTGGGAATTGAAGGGAATGTTTCTCAGCAAATTGTATTTTCTAAGATCATCAGTGAGTTGAGAAGGAAATTGTGTAGCAGTCTAAAAGGAAATGATAATTATTCCAAGGAGCGCTGCTTTTACACGGCACATTAAAAAGTACCTTCCATAATACGAAACCCAGAGGTGGGGTGTTCCAGAACTGAGTGTGAGGGCTCAGGGCCTTGTTCCTGTGCTAAACCGCCCTCGGTCACCAGGCTGGAGTCCAGTGTGTGCCCAGGGTCACATTGCTGGCATGGACAGCAGGAAAACACCTGCTTCCTCTCGGTTCTCTCCCACCTCCAGTTGCAGTAAAATACACACAACACAGGTATATGTATCACTGAATCATTCTGCTGTACACCTGAAACTTACACAACAATTGTAAATCAACTAAGTGTGTGCATGTTCAGTTACTCAGTCACGTCCAACTCTTTGAGACGTCATGGACTGTAGTCTGCAAGGTTCCTCTGTCCATGGGATTCTCCAGGCAATACTGGAGTGAGTTGCCATTTCCTTCTCCAGGGAATCTTCTTGATCTAGGGATCGAACCAGTGTCTCTTACATCCACTGCATTGCAGGCAGATTCTTTACCGATAAGCCAAGTGGAGTAATACTCCAACATAAAAAAAAAAAAAATAGCAGAATTCACCATTTAAACCATTTTAAACTGTATGATTCATTAGCCTTGAGTACATTCATGAAGTTGTGCAACCATCCTCTCTATCTCATTCCAGAAAGTTTTCATCACCCCAAACAGCACCCTTAACATTTCCAGGCCATGAGGACCACTACTGTGCCTGCTGTCTCTGTAGATCTGCTTTACCCGTCTATCCCATATAAGTGGACTCATACAGGAGGTGGCTTTCATGTCTGGCTTCTTTCACTCAGCATACTGTTTTCAAGTTCACCCTGGTTACAGCAGATATCATTCCTTCTCATGACAAAGTAAGATCCCACTGTCTAGGCAGACCACATTTTGTTTACCCTGGTTGACTCTTTTGAAGAGCCTGGAAGATTTTTCCCAGAGCTTCTGGTGGATTCCTCCTCCATCTCAAGGACCGGGTCTGGGTGCCATGCTAGCTTCAATTACAAGGACAGACAGGGCTATGAGATTTTGGGCACAGCTCACCTTCCATCTGGGGAAATGCCCCACCCCTGGCTCTTGGAAGCCTACAGGGAGTATGCTGAATAAAAGGGGAACACTGCCGGCAAGAATGGGCGTGGGGAGTCGATTTGGGCAGGCAATCCGAAGTGCCTGCTGCAGCCCCTGCCTCCTGAGTTTATGACATGTTTCCCATACTTATGACATATGCACAGCATGTTTAATAAAGCACGTGGCTTAAAACTGACATTTGACAAAAGCTCCGGTATGATAGATATCATTTACCAAACAGCCTATGAAGCCAGATGGAATTTATAAAAGCAGTCTTTAAAAAACATGTTTCCCAAGTCCTAAGCTCCTATCTAAGTTTAAGGATGTGCCAGAGAGTCTGAGGGGGAAAAAAAGGTGTGTGAAGAGATTTCTTGAGTGAGAACTGCTGCCTTTTGTATCTTTCACCTTCGTCCCGCCCTCCCTTCCTCGTCCCTTAAGTGGGGAGGGGACAGCTCGCCCCTAGTGACAGGAGTGCCCATGAGACCATTCGATGGTCTGCAGTGGGTTCTCTGCAGTCGGGAGAACCAGATGCTTGGGCTTTGGGGCCTGGCAAAGTCCAGCAAGCCTACGGCCATCATCAGTAAGGAGGCCAGGCTGGAACTGATCAACGCAAACCTTTCCTGATGACCTAGCGTGGGCCACCCAGAAGAGGGACTGATGTGAGTCGTGTTGGTCTTGTCCAGGAGGCCACCCAGAGGGGCCCTGGCAGCAAAGAGAACGCCTCATCCCTGGAGCTGAAGGCGGAATGAACACAGAGGATTGTCCACACCAGATGCATCTACCTGGGTTGACACTTGTCTAGCATGGAGGGGAGGAGTTCAGGGAGGGTCACATGGGTGTTGATGGACCGGCAGAGGCAGAGCCAACTCCCCATTGCTAATCTGGGGGGAAGAGCTTTTCAAGGCAGTGTTTCAGGGGTGTATAGGTGGGAAAGGGAAGGGGCCTATGTGCTGAGCAGGGCAGTCAGCTCTGACAATCATCTCGAAACTGGTCATGCAGGGGTCTGATCAGTGTCATCTTGATGGTTTCAAGTGCAGTTAGTCTTCAGTTCCAGGGTTGCGTTGTTTCCATTTCCTTAAAGCCATTTCTCAGAATTACGGCAGCTTATGTCATAGCAACAGTCTGGTCATCACGCAGTTAACTTGTTCCGTATGGTGGGGGTTTCGGTATCTGCAAAACAGCTGAAAGAATATAGCTCAGAATATTATCTGCAGACCTTGAGGAGGAACTAAAAATCTCTGACTGTTTAACGGCTAAACTATTATTATTTTATCTTGCATGACCATTTGTTTCTGCATTTTTCTATGTCTCTGATTAAATCTATTCTTTGGCTAAAGGTCTTCTACAGACAACAGACAGATGGAGGGAATGGAGGGTGGGTGGGTAAGGGTCTCTCCTGGCCCTGCTCTGTTACCTGATTACATGGCACAAAGTTATAAGAAGGAGGGTAAGCACTGGCTGGGGCGTGGTGCGCAAGCGAGCTGGACAATGGGCAAGTGAGCCAGCTACCCACCTTGTCTTGGAATTTAGGCCTAAAATATTGCTAGGGTGTGCGTGTGTGCAGGGTGTTGTATGTGTGTAAATGTCCTCTGAGTATGGGGTACCTTAGTGGTTTATTTAGTTAATGTAGTAGGGAGAACTATTCTCGGAGGCACAGTAGTCTTAAATCAAGATCTTATTTCCCTGTCCAGAAATAGAACCTAACTTCCAGTCCACCAGGGGCTAAAGGCTAGAAGCAAAGTTTCCTGATTCTTACTCCATCTGGAACTAAGAATGTTTCAAGGAGGCAAAAACTGCAAAACAGATACAAAGTTTATTATTAGAGATACAGTACCATACATGGGTGAGCACCCAGAGAAACAGTTTATTTATCGAGAGGCAAGGCAGAGATACACTGCCAGAGAGGTGTGTGGACATCCTAAGTAAGGAGCGTAGTAAAGAGGTGACTTACAGCACTTTTTATAGGGCAGTCCTTCCGGGTCTTTGTCTGCACATGACCAATTAACTTGTTTCTTTCTCCACACCTGACTAGTCTTAGGCCCTTCCTCAAGATGAATGCACAACTTTTTTCTAAGATGGATCCCACCGTAGAGGCCTGTGGGTGCATGTCCAGACCCATTACAGGGTGGGGTGCCCTCCCCTTTTGACCCCCCAAAAGCTTTCCTGCGCATGTGCAGACAGAGAAGTCTTCCTTGACCTCAGGAGTGGGTGCTTTATCTCTTTAGCAGAGCTCAGCTTTTGCCACTAGCTTTGTCCTTGGACTGTCTGGGTGAGAACAAAGCTTGAATTTTATTTCACTTAACAAGCACCAAGCGTCCAGCCCAAGGACCCATCTATCTCCTACCTCAGAACAATAACCCCCAAAGTTGTCCATGCCCTAATCCCTGACCTGTGAACAGGTACATTACATGGCAAAGGTGAGCAAAGGCTGCAGGTGGGACTAAGGTTGCTAAACAGCTGCCCTTAAAATAGGGAGATTTTCCTGAATTATTGAAATGGGCTCCAATGTAAACACAAGGATCTTTAAAAGTAGGAGGGGTCAGAGAAGATATGACCTTGGAAGCAGGTGAGAGTGGTGGTCTGTGAGGACTCCGCCCACTGCTGGCTGACTCTGAGGATGAAGGAGCCATAGGCCAAGGAGCACAGGGGCTCCCTAGAAGCTGAAAAAGGCAGGGGAATGGATAATAGTTTCTCCCAGAGCCTCTAGAGAGGAACTCAGCCCTGCGGACACCTTCATTTGAGCCAAAAGAGACCCCCCAAGAGGACTCCTAACCTACAGAGCTGTAAGATAATAAACATATTTGTGTTGTCTTAAGCCACCATGTTGGCGGCAATTTGTTGCAACAGCCACAGAAAATGCACAAAGTCAAGTTGGAATGAGACTAAAACCTGCATTTCAAGTTCAGAAACATCAATGCTTAATTTGTTGAAGCCGAAAAGTTTGAGTCTACTGCATGCATTGAAGAAAATCCTGCACATCCAGAAGCTGGAAGTGCCTGGGATGGAGGTACTGATGCTCCAGAGTGAGATCCACAGAGCAAGGGCAATACCCTGAGCCCATCTGAGAGCATATGCTCTGCCTGAGGCCATGCCAGGTCCCATCTCCATGTACTCCATCCCCCAAGAAGACCAGGAACAGGTGATGTCTTAACCATGTCCCCAACACTTCATCTGTGTTCTTTCTATTCATTGCTAACTTCACACCCTGAGTCCAAAAGGCAGGGGAGGCCCTGCCCAAACACCCCCTCCAATGGCCTTGCTTTCTGGTGTGCTGAACACAGACTGTATTTCATACACACTCATTACTTGTCATCCTCATCTTGCTCTAGAAATGATGCACCAGCTAGCATCTTCTTGTTAGACTAGTCAGATCTTTTTGTTGTTGTTTTTATTTAGTCATTAAGTTGCGTCTGACTCTTTGCGACCCCATGGGCTATAGCCCACCAGTCTCCCCTGCCCATGGGATTTTCCAGGCAAGAATACTGGAGTGGGTTGTCATTTCCTCCTCCGAGGATCTGCCTGACCCAAGGATCAAACCTGTAACTCCTGCTTGGCAGATCTTTACCATGGAGTAAAGTTAGGAATTGGAGACCCATATCAATCATGGCATCTGTGTAAGTGGATATTTCACTGCCTTGAACATTTCTAGGAGATCAAGCTGCAAGAGTGTAAATTATGATTTTCAGGCATTAAGAAAAGCTTCGTGGTGCAGAGGTGGTTTCCTAATTTCATTCCCCATTGCCCACAGTTACCATGAATGGAGAGAAAAAATTTAACACCAATTACATGGGATTTCCCTAAGCTGGTGTCGCAAACCTTTAAATGCTTATTTCTTCCTAAGTCTGACAGGCCTTTGTAGGCTGATGGTTGTACAATATGGATCACACATCAGAAATGACCTCTTATTAGAGCCACCATATGATCCAGCAGTCCCACTCCTGGGCACATATATGGACAAATCTGTAATTCAAAGTGATACATGCACCTCTATGTTCATAGGTTGGGCTTCTCTGGTGACTCAGATGGTAAAGCGTCTGCCCGCAATGCAGGAGACCCAGGTTTGATTCCTGGGTTGGGAAGATCCCCTGGAGAAGGAAATGGCAACCCACTCCAGTATTCTTGCCTGAAAAATCCCATGGACAGAGGACCCTGATAGGCTACAGTCCATGGGGTCGCAAAGAGTTGGACACAACTGAGCAACTTCACTTTCTTTGTTTTCTATAATTCAGAATGATGCCTGCACCTCTGTGTTCATAGCAGCAGTGTTCACAACAGACAAGACGTGGAAGCCACCTAAATGTCCACCAAGAGATGATGGGATAAAGAGGATGTGGTACATATATACAATGGAATACTACTCAGCCATAAAAAGAATGAAATAATGCCATTTGCAGCAACCTGGATGCAACGAGAGATTACCATACTGAGTGAAGTCAGAGAGACACAAACACCACAGGATATCACTTATATGTGTAATCTAAAATGTGACACAAACGAACCTGTCTAGAAAACAGAAACAGACTCACAGACACAGAGGACAGACTTGTGGTTCCCAAGGGGAAGGGAGCTGGGAGACGAAGTGGGAAATTGGGGTTAGCAGATGTAAGCTGTTATATACAGAAGAGATAAACAACAAAGTCCTACTGTATAGCACTGAGAACTACATTCAATATCCTATGATAAATCATAATGGAAAAGAATACAAAAAAAGAATGTATCTATATATATAAACTGAATGTATAAAAAAGAATGCACAAAAAAGAATGTATATGTATATATATATAATATACACATATATGTGTATATATATGTAAACTGAATCAATTTGCTGCATACCTGAAATAAGCACATTATAAATCAACTATATTTCAACAAAAAATTAAAAAGAAACAAATGAAAGAATGAAAAAAGATCTATTAATAACTCAAGTTTTAAAAACGTCAATGCTTATCCCTCGTAGCTAAAGCTTTTTTCAATAGCTAATGTGCTTGATCTTCACTTTTTAATTCAATGATGAGTTCTAAACAAGCTTAGTCAGCTTTGAAGCTTTGAGTGGAGCTTGTCCTATGGAAGCTGGGCCATTTTCTGACCCTGAGCTTTATTAATAAGGATGGTGAGATACGTTTCTGCTAAAGGTTTTGCCCGTGGCAGATGGGGAGTGCTTTATCAGCCTTTCCTCCCTGTTGCCTGGGAACGGACAGCATTTAGTCAAATAAACAGTGGCTTCTCTCCTAACCTTCCATTCATCATTCCTGACACCAGGACCTGGGTGGAGGAGGGAGTGTCAGTGTTGCCTCCGAGTCTCGAAACGGTCCAAATGGGATTTCTCAGAAGTCACGAAAGCTGGAGAGAAATGCAAATAAATTGTGCAATGAGATGTAGATTTCCCCCCTTAACACAAACTGTAGTCATGAAATACGACTCTCCCCGAGGCTGTACCTAATTGGTGAAGCCTCCCTTCTGGATCCTGGTAAGTGGTACCCACTCCCTAGACCCACCAAACTTCAGACAGACCAGGTAGCTTTCCTGCCATCAGGTCAGGTGAAGAGTCCTGTTGTTGTGGCTGACTAGAGGCTTCTCTTTTCTTTTCATTAGGAAAGACCCCGATGCTGGGAAAGATTGAAGGCAGAAGAAGGGGATGACAGAGACCGAGGTGGTGGGGTGGCATCACTGACTCTATGGACTTGAGTTTGAGCAAGCTTCAGGAGTTGGTGATGGACAGGGAAGCCTGGCGTGCTGCAGTCCATGGGGTTGCAAAGAGTTGGACACGACTGAGCGACTGAACAACAACAATGTAGTGGAAACACAGAATGTGGTGAGAAGGAAACCAGGGTCATTTGGGCAGGAGATGCTGGGACCCTGACTGAGGGTGAGGATGGAGGAGGGGTCAGACACAGAAGAGTCTGGTGATGTTGTAAGTGTTGGGCCAATAGGGTTTGCTGAAGGGTTGGGTGGGAGCAGAGAGACAGAGACAGAAGGAGACAGAGAGACAAGGGAGGTGGAAGGAGAAGGAGAAGGAGGAGGGAGGAGAGAGAGGACGAGGAAGAGGAGGGAGAGGAGGAGGAGGCATTTGGCCTGGAGTCTTGTGCTACCTTGATGTCCGTTTCCTGAGCTGGACAGACTGGCCACAGGGAGATGGGCAGGTGTGGGGACTGGGGAGCCATCAGGAGTCTGTCTGGCCTTGTCCAGTGTGACAAGCCTGTCAGACGTCCACGTGGCATCCACATGCGGTCAAGGCAGAAGGACCTTCTGGAGTACAGCTCCTGGTGTGTTAAGGGAGGGGCATGTGCCTGTCACCTGCACACGCCCTTCCCCGTCACTCATCAAGGGGGGCACAGAGACCACCAACCTTCCCAACCGCTCACCTTTCTCCACCACCTCACCCTCTACTCTGCTGCCCAAATGATCTTTCCTTTTTTCTTTAAAAACGTTTTTTTTTCCATACATCTCACCCTCTACTCTCCTCTCCTCATGTCCCTAAGTCTATTCTCTGTGTTTCTCCATTGTTGCCCAGTAAATAAATTCTTCAGGACCATTTTTCTAGATTCCATATATATGCGTTAGAATACAGTATTTATCTTTCTCTTTCTGACTCACTTCACTCTGTATAATAGGTTCTAGGTTCATCCACCTCATTAGAACTGACTCAAATGTGTTCCTTTTTATGGCTGAGTAATACTCCATTGTGTAGATGTACCGAAACTTCTTTATCCATTCATCTGTTGATAGACATCTAGGTTGCTTCCATGTTCTAGCTATTGTAAATAGTGCTGCAATGAACAATGTGATACATGTATCTCTTTCAATTTTGATTTCCTCAGGGTATATGCCTAGGAGTGGGATTGCTGGGTCATATGACGGTTTTATTCTTAGTTTTTTAAGGAATCTCCATATCATCTTCCATAGTGGCTGTATCAATTTACATTCCCACCAACAATGCAAGAATGTTCCCTTTTCTCCACAGCCTCTCCAGCATTTATTGTTTGTAAACTTTTTGATGATGGCCATTCTGACTGGTGTGAGGTGACATTTCATTATAGTTTTGGTTTGCATTTCTCTAATAATGAGCGATGTTGAGCATCTTTTCATGTGTTTGTTAGCCATCTGTATGTTTTCTTTGGAGAAATGTCTGTTTAGGTCTTTTTCCCACTTTTTGATTGGGTTTTTTAAATTTTTCTGGCATTGAGCTGTATGAGCTACTTGTATATTTTGGAAATTAATCCTTTGTCAGTTGTTTCATTTGCTATTATTTTCTCCCATTCTGAGGGTTGTCTTTTCACCTTGCTTATAGTTTCCTTTGTTGTGCAGAAGCTTTTAAGTTTAATCAGGTCCAATTTGCTATAAAAACTTGTTTCATATTGTCATAGAGCTGATTAACAATGTTGTGATAGTTTCAAGTTGCCAATGGGCTTCCCTGGTGCCTCAGATGGTAAAGAATCTGCTTGCAGTGCGGGAGACCTTGGTTCGATCCCTGGGTTGGGAAGATCCCCTGGAGAAAGATATGGCAACCCACTCCAGTGTTCTTGCCTGGAGAATCCCATGGACAGAGGAGCCTGGTGGGCTACAGTCCATGGGGTCTCAAAGAATCAGACATGACTGACCGACTAACACTTTCACTTTTCGAGTGGTCAACCATAAGTGCTGGAGAGGGTGTGGAGAGAAGGGAACCCTCCCACACTGTTGGTGGGAATGTAAGTTGGTGCAGCCACTACGGAGAACAGTATGGAGGTTCCTTAAAAAACTAAAACTAGAGCAACCGTATGACCCTGCAATCCCACCCTGAGCAGACACCCAGAGGAAATCATGGTCCGAGAGGATGCACACATCCCAGTGTTCACTGCAGCAATCAAATGATCTTTCTGAAACATGAATCTGATTGTATTACACATCCCACATATGCTCTATGCCTCCATGTAGCCTGTGGAACAAAATTCAAGCCCAGGCCCCTCTTGGCCATCCACTCACCCTTCCCTGCCTGTCTGGTCACTCCTCTGGCCCCAGCAGTGCTCAGGAATCGCCGTAGTAACCATCTACATAATACACGTCAGAGTGATGGCTCATGTTTCCTGAATGTTCCTGGCCACTCAGCTCTGTGCTAAGTGCTTTCAGAGCATTAACTCAAGTAATGTTCACATCCATTCTCTACAGTGATCAGTGTCATGATGCTTGCTTTTCAGGGCAGGACACTGAGACAGAGAAATTGAGTCACATTCTCAATGTCTCACAGTCTGCAAACGATGACAGAATTGGAGCTTGGGTTCATCTAGTGAAGTCTGGGCTCCAATCCCTCAGTCACTACACCCGTGATTCTCAGCCCAGCAGCACAAGAGCTGCCGGACACTGGTTAGAAAAGCAGGTTCCTGGGCTCCTTCCTAGCTTCCTGAATCAGAGACCCTGGGGTGGAGCTCAGAGACAGGACTGTTCCGGGCCCCCAGGAGACTGCAAGGGAGACTCTGTCTCCACTCTGATCTAGACCACAGTTCTACCAAAACGCTGCACTGTCTGTGCCTGTCAAACCCTGGACTGTTGCATGTGCAAAGTCAAAGACCTTCCTTCAAGACTCATCTCCCTGCTCTGGGAAGTCTTCTCTGATCCCCTGGCCCCTGAGGGTGTCCCCTTTCTGTGCCAGCAGAGGACGCTCTCATAGCCTCACAGGGTCATAGCTGGCATAGAGGTCACGAGGCACAACACACTGTATCCTGGGTGCTGCCTTGCAAGTCTGTGCTCCCCACTACACTGAACCTTTCTGGATGGCACAGGTTATCTGCATTTTTTATTCTTGAGTATACACCGTTGATACACATTTTGGAACAATTAATATCAACTATGAATATTAATTATCTATTGATACAATGATGCAGCGAGATAATAAACAACCAGAAAACCTCAGTGGCAACAATCAACTTTAATTTTTGCCCAAATCTACAGGTTCAGATGGTAAAGCTTCTGCCTGCAATATGGGAGACCCAGGTTCGATCCCTGGGTCGGGAAGGTCCCCTGGAGAAGGAAATGGCAACCCACTCCAATATTCTTGCCTGGAAAATTCCATGGACGGAGGAGCCTGGTGGGCTACAGTCCATTGGGTCGCAAGAGTTGAACACAACTGAGCTACTTCACTTTCACTTTCAGAGGTGAATTGGGCTTCCCTCATAGTTCAGTCGGTAAATCATCTGCCTGCAATGCAGGAGACCTGAGTTCGACCCCTGGGTCAGGAGAAGGGAATCCCTGGAGAAGGGAATGCCTACCCGCCCCAGTACTCTTGCCTGGAGAATCCCATGGACAGAGGAGCCTGGTGGGCTGTAGGCCATGGGGGTCACAAGAGTTGGACACGACTTAGCGACTAAACCACCACAAGTGAATTGGGGCACTCAGAGCTCCGCTGAGCTAAGCTAAGCTCAGCTAAGCTCAGTGGTTGTACTGAACTCTGCTGGGGCCTCTGCAGGGACCCCTGGGATGATCGGCTTTGCTGCATGAGACCACTCACATCCCTCCAGCAGACAAGCTTGGCTTGTTAGCATCTCGCCATGGTAGGGTTGAGAAAGGGAGAGAAGAAATGAGCCCACAGGCTCCTGTGAATGGTGTTAGCTCTGACACACTCAGTTGAGCAAAGCTCATCACAAGGCCAGCCCAGGTTCAAGAGCAGGGGAATAGACACTGCTTCTTGATGGCACAGCCTGCCAAGCCACGTTGCAAAGGATGTGGATTCAGGGGCCATGTGTGCCATAAACTGACCACGGTATGTGATACAGGGTCTGGGCTCAAAATAGATAGGTTTGGGTTTGTCTTTGACTGGATGGATACATTTTCTCAATGGGCTGTGGAGAGAATTATTAAGGGGTTTGCAGATGCTTAAGAAAGTTCATTGTAGTTCAGATTCCATTAAATTGAAAATCTTTGCTCCCCAAGATATTTGATCAATCTCTCTTATTCAAGCAACGTTTGGTAAAATAGAATTCTGGGAAACAACAGTGAAATGGTTAGAAAAATCATTTGGAGTTTGCTGTATTGGAACCTCGGCTATTTACAAATGTCAAAACAATTTCAGAACTGGCTTGTCTTGGCACCGGAGCTTGGGGAATGGTACTAAGTGTATCTGAGAGAGGAGGCCAAGACTGAAGAGGTCTGTGTTCTGAACTCCTCTTGCTGTCCCTAGACTTAGGACTTGGCCCAGAAACTTAATCGCCCCATCCTCCCTAGAAGGCCACCACGACCTTCCCTCACATGAAGCCTGAGCCTCCGAACAACAGATTTGTCCAAGTTTGTTTCTTGCTCTGAGAGCAGTGAGTCAGGCTTCTGAATGAACAAGTAAATGAAAAACAAACAGCCTCCTCTTCCCCAACAGAAACAAACAAATAAAATAACCTCTTACCCTGGAAGGAGGCAAAACAAAGCCTCTTTATAATTCTGGGTTGAGAAGGGCCATTCTTAGCACATGAACAAGGCTAAAATGATTGATACAAGGCTGTGTAAAACTTAAAAACTAAAGTGAATTGAAATAAAACCATAATGTCCCCAAACTTCCGAATGGTAAGAGATGCCAAAATTTTATCAGATCCATTAAAACTGGAGAAAATATTTTAATCATTTCTGACAGACAAGTCAATAAGAAAAATAAACCAAAGAAAAATTGATGATATCTGGAAGGAGGGAATTCACAAAAGAAGAAATCCATATGGATATTACACTTATGAAAAAATGTTCAACGTTACTGATGAATAAATGGAACATTATTTTTTAAAAGGAGGTACTTTTCACTTATATTGAGAGAGAAATTGATCGGGATCTCTCAGGGAGATGGGGTTCTGACGTAAAGACAGAACAATTATTTGTTGTTGTTCAGATGTTAAGTCATGTCTGACTCTTTGTGACCCCATGGACTGCAGCACACCAGGCTTCCTTGTCCTTCACTATCTCCTGGAGTTTGTTCAAGCTCATATCCATTGAGTCAGTGATGCCATCCAACCGTCTCATCCTCTGTCGCCCCTTCTCCTCCTGCCTTCAATCTTTCCCAGCATCAGGGTCTTTTCCAGTGAGTCAGCTCTTCGCATCAGGTGGCCAAAGTTCAGCTTCAGCATCAGTCCTGCCAATGAATAGTCAGGGTTGATTTCCTTTAGGATGGACTGGTTTGATCTCCTTGCTGTCCAAGGGATTCTCAAGAGTCTTCTCCAGCACTACAGCTCGAAAGCAATGAATGAATTCCGCCACTTGCAAAGTGTTTGTTTTTTACCAGCTTTATTAAATTTATATTTCTGGTCTTTTGGGTGCTTTGATTCTGCATTACTTGCCAGGAAGGGTCAGTTTATAATGAATGGACATATCCATTGTGATGTATTGTGAAAACAGAATTTCTAAAGGGAGTCTGCTAGATTCGGAGTACCCGTGTCTTAACTAAGATCTTCCATAACTGATAGAGTGTGTGACATGCCTGGTGGTGGTGTTGTTTAGTTGCTAAATTGTGTCTGACTCTTTGAGACCCCATGGACTGTAGCCCACCAGGCTCTTCTGTCCATGGAATTTTCCAGGCAAGAATATTTGAGTGGGTTGCCATTTCCTCCTCCAGGGGAATCTTTCTGACCGAGGGATTGAACCCATGTCTCTTATGCCTCCTGCTCTGGCAGGTCGGGTTCTTTGCCACTGAGCTGCTGGGGAAGACCCGTCATGCCTGGTAGGTGTCTTTAATGGAGGCTAACATGAAATGACAAAAGATTCTGTTGATACTGTGCTGAGAACCTCACGCTGGCGACGGTGCCATCACTAGGTTTCACCGTGTCCAACAGCCAAGAAGACTGCTCACTCTGCCCACCTGCTCCTCACAGAGCCACGAGAGCCCCTGTCCTGCGTGTCAAAGGGATTATCTCACTGCTGAGCCTTCTCATTTTCTCCCAACTTCTGCTGATTTTCTCTGTTTCCCATTGTTCTTATTCTATAGAGAGTGTGCTAAAAATACAGCACTTTTAAAAAGCCTCCTTATAGCTACTAGGGAATAATTCTTAGCCTTGGCTCTGATGCAATAGCTCACTTAAAGCAGCAATCAATAGATCGCCATGCAGGCTCCCTCCAGTCTGCTCTGCAGAAGCACTGGCTGCCTGCTTGACTTGTTTTCACCAAAGTAACTTCTCCTTTTCACTTAGTGATCTCTGTTCATGTGTCTGTGTTACCTGCCACAGTCAACTCCTATTCCTGGATTGTGCTGATGGAAGGCTTTGTTCAATCTGTTCATTCCCTTTGGGAAGACAGGAGTTTTTTTCCTATGAGTTCCCAACTGAAAATGGAACCATCATCCAGGTGGACCATGGAGCATCCCATGTAATACCAGCAGACGCTGCCCTGGAGCTGTGCTTGGGACCAGTTATGTACCCTTGCACCAAGCATGGTACTGGTATACTGCTGCTGCTGCTGCTGCTAAGTCGCTTCAGTCATGTCCGACTCTGTGACCCCATAGACAGCAGCCCACCAGGCTCCGCCGTCCTTGGGATTCTCCAGGCAAGAACACTGGAGTGGGTTGCCATTTCCTTCTCCAATGCATGAAAGGGAAAAGTGAAAGTGAAGTTGCTCAGTCGTGTCCGACTCTTCGCGACCCCATGGACTGCAGCTCGCCAGGCTCCTCCATCCAGGGGATTTTCCAGGCAAGAGTACTGGAGTGGGGTGCCATTGCCTTCTCCGGAACTGGTATACTGGAAGGGGCCCAATAGATGTTGGTGGGATGAATAGTTGATATTTAAGCATTTCATGTTCAGGTGTAGGTTGCCTATTTTCTTACCTCAAGATCTGTCTTCAATGCAACAAACTAAGAATATCTTAAAACAATATTCAGTGAAGATTTAATGAACCTCTAATGTGTTCAAGACACAGTTCTGTGGGGAGGGTCCCTCCCGGGAGGGTCCCTCCCTGTTGTCAGTCTTTCCATCCACCAAACTTGGTGAAACCTATCAACCTTTCGGGGGTGTTGAGAAGATTAGAGGGTGTGTCCATTGTGGTGCCTGGCTCCTACTGTGGGCCATCTAAATACCGATCATCACATCTCTCTGACTTGGATGAATGGTTTGGTTTTCAGGCCACACAGGTCTCCAGTCCCTGGGCGCTCGAACAGGGGGCATTTTTATATCTCCACTGACTAAGAGTGGGGAAATAGGTGAACTGGCCTCATATGTACCACCTATGAGAAGGTATTTCGTAAATCCTGGGAGAACCTGGTACACGCTTTTGAAACTGGTTAGTGAAATTTATACGTCCCAGTGCAGAATGAAAATACAGGATCTAGGCTCAGAAATTACTGAGAATTTCAAGATGGCAACCAGAGAGCATTCATCCCAGCATGGGCCTCTCTTGGGGTCCACAATCCTATGGGGTTTGGAGCTCTTGGGCCTGTCCTCCTGTCCCATTGCTAGTCCCCATGTAGACAGTCCTTGCTTTCTGGGTGGGGGGGGGGTCCTGCAAGGAAGCTCTCCATTTCTGGGGCACAGATAAGGCCTTTGTAATTGAAGCTCCAGGGAAGACTGGAGCAGACATTGAAAGTCCAAATATTTTCAAAGGTGAAGCTTCAGGAATGGACAGTCTTGTGTATCAAAAAGTGGGAAGAATGAAAGGCATCTTCGGTACCCGAACTGACCCACTTTGCACCTGGATGTTGCCCTGTGTTAGTATGGATAAATTGGCTTATTATTTTCTTTAAGGACCCAGGGATGTAAAGGCAAAATAACAATTCTGATTGGAGTAGAAGGAGTTGGGGGAGCATTCAGATAAAGGAAGAAGAGCTCTGTGAGATAAATTTTATATTGTTCACCATTTTTCTTCTCTGGCCCTCTGCCAGTCACTCTTCGTTTGTTAAAAGCAGGCTCCGCAGACATTTGTGCAGTGGTGGCAAGACGTAGAAAGACTTCTCTGAGCCTGAGATTAGAGACAGGATTTATAGCAGGGCTGGAAATTGCGGCATACAAACCGGCGCAGTAAATTACAGCCAGGGCTGTTAATAGGAAGATTCTGGCCGCCTGGGATCACCTTGGAGACTAATGGAGGCTGCAGCCTGGAGACTGTGTGCCAAACCCGTGAGCTGGAGGCACCGTTGGAACAGAGGCTGCTCAGTCAAGTGTCAACAGAGACCCAGTGCGGCCAGCATTCTGATTGTGGAGACAAATTCAAAAACTCTTCCTGGCTTTTGCTTTGAGCTGATTAGCTGGGTCTCTTCCGTGGGAGCTGACTCTTGGAATCATCACTGAAACTGCTTCTTATAAACACAAGCTTTCTGCATTGGTTACTATTGCTCTTTTGTCTGAGAGAGAACAGTTATGACCTGAGGTTACACCAGATATGCTTCGTTAATATTGATACCAGGACAATAAATCTGTGTCTGCATAAATAGGTACTGTTCCCAAATAGTGACTGTATCCAGAGCTTAGTTTCATGTTTGTAAAGAGGGAGAGCTTTGGAAAACACGGTGGGGCACAGAAATCTATGTCTTAGAAACACACATTTGGGGGCATAGATTGAACTCTACAATCACATAACCTGAAACTGTACAAATAGTAAGCCTGGGTGTGCGTGTGTGTGTGTAGATACAGTCTTCTAAGTATTAGATGGACTTTGGGATCTATCCATGAATATTTGTGATTTGGTGTTTTCTGTTTATACATTGGGTTACTATTTGCACACACACACATATACACACACACACATTGACTTACTATATATATATAATATGCCTGATTGTCAGCAGCATAAGAAAAAGTCTTAAATAAAAGCTAGATCTGTTCTTTTATGCAAAACCTCAGGCTTCTGTCACCAGGTGAGGAGTGCTTGGTGAAGACAGGCCTGCAGTATCCACCTAATCCAGAAATTCTCTTCCCAATAAAACAAACAAAAGCACAAAGACACAAACACACAATGAGTGGTCCATCAGATGACTTCTGTCCCCCTCTGCAACACGGGATTCTGGAAGGGCAGGGAGAGCAGGGACAGCCGGTCTTCCTCCGAGCGCTCACGGGACAGGAGTGAACCTCTCGTGTGTCGGTCTGTGCAGCAGCCTCAGGGGCTGAAGAACCCAAAGCTCTAGAAAGGTCTGTGGTGAAGACCTGGAGGCTGTACTTAAACTGTGAACATCAAGCACCTGAAAGAGAGAGAGAGGCAACAAGAGCAGAAAGGAAAGGGGCTGCGATTTGTATTACATTCTACATGCAAGGGGACAGAGAAGGACGGCATGATTTAAAGGAGGAGCCTGGAAGAGAATTTTCTTGACAAGAGCTGGGCAGGGGGATTTCCTTAGTTAAGAATTTGTCATCTGTTTGGCCGTTATCCTAGTTAGATGAGATGTTTAATGTAAATCCTTCTTGCCATACTAATCCTTTCTGCAATCTTGGCAATGCTTTTTGTGAAGGAGACTCCTTCAGGGAACATTAATTAATAATAATATCTATCTCATAATAATATTTATCTTTTACTGAGCACTTTGGAATGCCTCTGGGCTAAGCACACAGCATCAGGATGAATTCCTAGTGCAACCCTGAGGCCAGGCAACATTACCTCCAGTTTAGATGAGAAAATGGAGGTTTGGAGAAATCAGAGAATTAGGTCACAAGAGTGAGGAGTAACAGAGCTGGGATTTGAACCCAGGTCTTGAGATAAGGGTTACTCAATGGATACAAGTTTGAGCAAACTCTGGGAGATAGTGAAGGACAGGGAAGCATGGCAGTCCATGGGGTGGCAAAGAGTCAGACCCCACTTAGCGGCTGAACAACTTGGGATAAGGAGGGTCTGTTAGGATACATTTAACAGGAGGCTTCCTGTGTGCTGTTTTCAGTCTTGCATGAATTCTATGTTCTTTAACAGCAGCTGAACACAGGTGCCAGAGAGCTGGCAAGCCGGCTTTCGGGGATAATAGAAATTCATGTATCTCATTCATATGGAAATTCCAGGTGAACAGCAGCCATTTACAAGTCTCCTCCTTTCTGATATGTAAAGTAACTTTTACAACCCCCTCTATTGAGAATGAGTCTAACCTCTGGCTTTCTGGATGACTTGTTAGATTTTTGATCCCTGTCTCTGCTAAAAAGGGCTATCTTGTAGGAGAGTATATATATATGCCCACAATATGTTGAATAATCGCCTTTGTTCCACCAGAGCACTGGTCCCCGTGTCTTTCCTCATTTTCTCTCTGTCTGTCTGTCTGTCTGTCTCTCTCTCTCTCGCTCTCTCTCTCTCCCTCTCTCCCTTTCAGACTGCTTCCACGGAGCACAGGTGTCCACCGTGTCTACTTATTTGCCCGGGCTTTCAAGACCTCTTCGAGAGGGCGCCCTGAGCCTACATAGACGGTGCTAGCTCTTTGTCCTAGAGTTATATTGGCATACTGTGTAAACCAGGGAATATCAGCCTCTTTTCTTCCTGCTTTTACTTTCTTATCGGTCGACTCTGTACCCCCAAGTTCCGGTCCATTAAAGGACCACAACAACGGTCCTAACCAGGTGGCCCTCAGTGACAAGTAGGGTCTAGATTCAAGTCCCCAGAGAGGGCAGAGCAGGGCGGAATGTCCTGCGAGGGTGAAACCTACATGAGTCTTTCCCTGGTTGGGCTTTATATGTGTTGCTCTAAGGATGGCCTCTCATTTATTTTTCCTAACAGTGGGTGGGCGTGCTTTTAGAATTGAGTTGCTTCCAAAACCATCAAGCAGTGAAGTCAACACTGATGGTCCAGTCTATTCGTTATAAGGACCTATTGTTCTGTGATGATGTGTTCTTCGCAAAATAACTTCACATCAAACACAATGCCTGACTTTTAAAAGTTGTTGCAAATGATCTAACACACAGCTGACTTACAAAGCTCTTTTAATTCCACACAGTGAAGATTTGGGTGTGTAACTCCTCAAGAAGGACCTTGGTTTCAACTGGTGAAATCATTGCTGACCATCTTTTGAAGTCTAGTTGACTTGTGCTGTCAGCCTTTGCTTTCCCTCAGAACTCATGGCTTCATATGCACACGTGTTCAACTGCTCAGTCGTGTCTGACTCTTTTTGACCCATGGACTGTAGCCTGCTGGGCTCCTCTGTCCATGGGATTTTCCCAGCAGGAATACTGGAGTGGGTTACCCTGCGCTTCTCCAGGGGATCTTCCTGACCCAGGCATTGAACCCTCATCTCTTGCATCTCCTGCACTGACAGGTAGATTCTTCACCAACTGAGCCACTGGGGAAACCCCTCATGCCTTCTTATATTCCCCGCTGAAGTGTCCTTGGATCACCAATGATTTAATCATATGTTAGATCTGGGATAAGTTTTTTCTTGTAAGTAATTGTTTCCGAATGTCTCTGTTTTCTAACTCATTTTCAATAAAGTCATCCAGATTTGGTCACCTCAAAGATCTGTGCAAATTCGTAGGCTTCAGGAAAGAGAAGTAAGAAAATACTCATGAAACTTGGTCCTGTACCCGATCACAGCCTGCTTGGTGTTCCCAGAGCTCGGGGTACCTGTCCCCATAGCAGAAGAGGCTTCACTGCTTTGCAACCAGCATCTGCCCGGATGTTTTTCCTAAGCATCTCTGTTCTAGCTCAGAGGCTGCTGGAAGGTCTGTGCAACTTGCTGAACCGAGCGATGAATCTAGCAGGCAGGGTTGAATTATGAAGAGCAAAGATATGAGCAGGGTGAGTGTCAACATGGCCAAACCAAAGGGTTTGAAAGATGAGGAAGACGAATGGGCACATGTGTAGAAATGGGGGAATATCAGACCAGACACAGCCTTGATAGCAAACTCATGATCTCCTCAGAGAGAATTTATCTAGAAAACTTGCTCTCGGCTCCAGTATAATTTTGGGTTACGTTACTACAAAAATCTGCACATCAAAACACAAAACTGTGAAGGATAAATTCTTCATGTTTGGATAGCTCTTGGGTTTTCCCAGCTCTCTCAGAAGGATGACTGCTTTTGAGCTTCTTAAAAAAATACCACAATTCCTTTTTAAGGATGGGGAAACTGAGACGGGAGGGGTTAAGTGAGAAGCCCAGAGTCATTTGTTTAGTTAGTCAGGGTGCAGCTGGGGCTAGAACAGTCTGATGATTGTTTTCACTGCCTGAGGAAGCTGGGCATCCAGGGGGGTCTGCCTCCACACCCCGCTCCCCCCCCCCAACTTGCATGAGAATTACAAGACAGCATTTTTATGGGAAAGCTCCACCACTCTCTTTTTGTGAAAACCACTTCTGAAGGGCTTCATGAAAGGAATATTTAGCGGGGGCAATTGTATTCCCTTCAATGGCCCCAGACATCTGCAGGGCTGGCGGGTCTGGGACCCCAGTCGGCAAGGAGGGGGCAAGGTCTGTGAGCAGCTCTCGGCCCCAGGAAGGTTTGTGAATCGTTTTGCAGGTGGCCTGAGCACAATTAGGGACTTCCCAGGTGGCTCAGTGGCAAAGAGTCCACCTGCCAAACAGGAGGTGCAGGCTCAATCCCTGGGTCAGGAAGATCCCCTGGAGGAGGAAATGGCAATCCGCTCCAGTACTCCTGCCTGGAAAATCCCAAGAACCAAGGAGCCTGGCGGGCTGCAGTCCATGGGGTCGCACAGAGTTGCACACGAGTGAGCGCACACTCGCACCGAGCACAGCTTGCCATCTCGGCGGTTGTGCGTTTTTCCATCTCAGCATTCTGTCTTTCTCCCTCTGTGCGCCGGAGTTCCCCTTGGGTTGTGAAAGGAGGTCGGCAAAGATGCTCTGAGCCCCAGTTTCCCGGCGGCTCTCACGTAACTTACGTGCTGTCATCCATGCCCTTCCTCGGGCAGACGCACCACTCCCAGGATTGTTTTCTGAGGGGTCGTTTTGTTTCAGTTTTGTTTTGTGAAAGCTCCCATCTCAGTCTCCAGCAGTTCTCCTCTTTACTCCCTGGAGCCCTGCTCTTTCACTAGCAGCTGAACCGTGTGTGCATTTCTCTCCCTTTCTGCATCGGTCCCTGTTCATTCTGGGTTTGTAACATAGCAACTGATACACAGTTCAGCTGTCATAGCACCTGTGGTAACATTTTAACATCTCCAGAAGGGTATTTGTGAAAAACAGGGGTGGATCTAAGTTTCCTGAGGCCTGAAGTTTATACAATTTCCGGGCCTCTCTTTAAGAAAAAGAACACAGCTGTGGTAGGACTTCGGCAGAAGTCTCAAAATCACAGATTCTCAGGAGCACAGTGGGACCCGCATCCCCTCTCCCTGGGCCTTGGAAGGGGGCTGTGCTGAGGAGCCCTAAGCTTGAGACTTCACAGCGAATCCAGGCCTGAGGAATACAAGCTTCCCTCCACCCGCCTGCAGCACCCCTGGGATCTCCCACCCCAGTCTCCGTGACCGTTTCTGATGAACCACTCCAGAAAGTGTCTATGCAAACCCAGAGCAGATGAGGGTATCAGTTGTCACCAATTTCCAGGATTTTTTTTTTTAATGGAGATTTAGTAGTTTTTAACATTTTTATTTATTTATTTTTGACGGTGCAGGATCTTGGTTGCTGCCTGGGCTCTTTTCTAGTTGTGATGAGCAGGGGTGGCGCATGAGCTTCTCACTGTGGTACCTTCTCCTGTTGCAAAGTTCGGGCTCTGGGGCGCACAGACTTCAGTAGTCGGGGTGCACGGGCTTGGTTGCTCCATGACATGTGGGATCTTAGTTCCTGTCCCAGGAACTGAACCTGTGTCTCCCACATTGGCAGGTGGATCCTTTACCACTGAGGCAGCAGGGAAGCCTCTCCAATATTTTTAAGGGGCGTATGACACGGCTGTCACCCTGCTCCTCCCCAGCAACCCGCACCTCTAAGGATGACTAAGCACAAAGAGGAAGCTGTTCTGGATGGTGTATCCTCCTGTGATCAGGGGTGCTCAGACAATCTAGGGTCTGTTACCTTCTGTGGGGTCCAAGACAGACTGAGGAGCTCAAAAGTTTATTGGGGATGAACAACCGTGAAGAGGTAGGGGTGCTGGGCAAGGGAGCTCTGAGTCCGCGTACCGTACAGACCTTATAAAGTCCCTGCCCAGCCAGGGGGACCTGGAGCAGACCTGCCCCATAGGGGAGGCCGTCGTAGGTGGAAAGGGCCATCCCCCCAAGTCATTGGCTGGACCACCCTGGGAGACTTTGACCTTGGCAGAGCTGCAGCGTCCCTCGAACACACCCTACAGAGGGCAGCGAGTCCTGAAAGCCCCAGGCAGTCATAGGATGTTTTCTACTCCCTGTTTCTTTATCTTTTGGAGAAGGAAATGGCAACCCACTCCATTCTTCTTGCCTGGAAAATCCCATGGACGGAGGAACTTGGTCGGCTACAGTCCATGGGGTCGCAAAGAGTTGGACATGGCTGAGCTGTTTCACTTTCTTTCTTTCACTTCTTTATCTGTAACTACCTTTTTACTGGGTTGTGGAAAGATCAGATAATAATGATTGTTATGAGATGTCCTGCTTCAAATTCATATATTGAAGTCCTAACCCCCAGGACCTCAGAATGTAACTGGATTTAGAGATGGGGGTCTTTAAAGAAGTAATTAAAGTTAAATGAGGTCATGTGGGAGAGCCCTAACCCAGGGTCAACTACAAATTGGCACTTGCCAATAGCATTTGCCAGCGACTGAGCAACAACAACACCAAGGGCATTTGCCATCTGCCTCTGCAGGGACTGAACCTGTGTGCTGCAGCTGTTGACCTTCAACACCCCCGGAGGGAGTTCAGGCTGGAGAGCGAGGCACTCTGTGCTCCAGGGAAACTGGTGGAACAAGTCTTCAGATATTCAGATATTTTCAGGAACTGATTTCATGATCCCCATCCTTGCATCTCCTCCTATCTAAAAAAGCACTAACCCCCTTCATGGTGACATCAGCTCCTCCTGACTAGCAGAAAGTCTTTTGTAAGATAAGGGCTTACTTGCATCAAACTCCCCCTTCACCAAAATCTTATATATTGACCTTCTCCCACTGCCTCTTTGGAGCGGTCTCTCAGACCTATCTGAGGGGCTGTCTCCCAGGCTGCAGTCTTCTTTCTGCCCCAAATAAACCTTAACTCACAACTCTTTACATTGTGCATCTTTTAGTAGACATCAGTATGACTGGTGTTCTTGTAAGAACAGATTAGGACACAGACACACAAAGAAGGCAGACCATCCCCGGACACAGCAAGAAGACAGCTGTCTGCAAGCCAAAGAGAGAGGCCTCGGAAGCAACCAGCCCTACCGACACCTTGATCTTGGACTTCAAGCCTCCAGAACTGCAAGAGATACAACTCTGCGGTTTCAGCTGCTACTGTGTGGCATTTTGGTTCAGTGCCTGCCTGCTCAGTCTCATCTTATTAGAGTAGCCCTAGCAAACTCACACAGTGATGGATTCCGCTAACTTGTCTTTTTACCTAAGAGGTCCCCCTCCCTTGACCATTTAAATACCACCCAGCTGTACCAGCATCTCAGAGGGGACTCGCCACCACCCCCCAGCCGTCCTCATTGTAGTTCCTGTTCTGGGGAGAGTGGAGGGGGAGTTTGTCCCCTTCCGATGCCTGGAGGTGTCTTTAGAGCTCACCTGTTTTCTTTATATACAATAGAGGAAGTAAATTCCGCTAATGAGATTTTCCCCAGAGAATTCTGATCTGTTACTATTAATGTGATTATCAGTGTTATTATTAATCAGGGCAATAGCTGGCAAGCATAGAGCACGTTAGGGTTTCTGCAGAATTTGCCCAAGTATTACCTGCTCCAGTACAGGGCAGGTATGACAAGGAACATTTGTCCCACCTCTCTGAGTCCAAGGTCACAGGGCTGCCTGGCGGTTACTGTTGAGGGAGGTGGGCAGGGGTCTTTTGACTTGGTCCTCTGCTCTCCCCACCCCCACACAGCTACCGATGGCTCCTTTTGCTTCCTGGACCAGGAACGTGGACACAGTTTAACCAGGGTCCAGCCACGGGACATCAGAGGCCCTGGTGTGGCCAAAATTGCAGGTTGATGGTTTTTTCCAGGTTGCTCTCTAAGAGGAAAGGAAATGGGAGGGGCTCATGGAGGCCCTGGTGGGGACAGGGCAGGAGGGGAAGGTGGGATCTGGTCTCATCTCCAGCTCAGCCCTATGGGCCACATTTGAACCCTAAGGGATGGTGCTGAAGGCAATGCTCCCTAGGGGCCTGAGCTATGGGGGCAGAGTAGTGCTTTGGGGGGCCCCCAGGACCCCCTCCTACCCCCTCCCACACTTTGAAGTACCATGATGCCCATCAGAATGAATCCTCGGGAGGCCTCGGTCCCCTGGGGTGGGATGCTGGCTGGAGTGGACGTTCTCATGCAGTACCTCAGAGGTGCAGGGTCTGCAGAGGACCCCTGGGATGGTGAGCAGCATCAGAAAAGAGAGACCCTTGGCGGCTCCCAGAAGTGGGGAGGGGGAAGTTGGGAGGAGGGACTGGGGCTCTCAGGGGGAGCCAGAGGGCTCTGTGAGCATCGCTTTGCTGTCAGTCTGGTTGAATTTTGCCGCCTGGCAGGTGAGGCCCTGGAGTTCAGGTGATGTTGTCAACTGGATAGCTCCAAGGGGCAAGTCAGATGATCAGAAGAGGGGCACTTCTTGCTTCTATTAACCAAGAGCATCTGAAAGTCACGAACAAATTGCTTTCTCAGGGCTGTCCTGGGAAAGGGGGTGAGCCCTTGGCAGGAAGGAGAGATGTCACCAGGCACCTCCCGAGTGAGTCCCTGCCCCACGCGGGGCCCGGCCTCGCGGCCGCGGAAAGCAAAAAAAATTCTCCCAGGATGGTCTGACCTTGTTGTGAGTGGAGAAGCCTCTGTGTCCCAACTCCTGTGAGATTCCGGCATCCCTGATGACCCTTTCTATAGTTCACCTTCGGCTTTGTTACTGGCCATCACGTGGATAAACAGGATCTGGTGGCGAGAGTCTCCAAGGAAATGAGCAGGGTTCCTCCCTCTGCGGGTCGCTCACATGTGTAATTAGCACTTTCTGTCTCCGGTGAGTTGTTCCTCGTTATTCGAGTCCAACTTTATGTCCTGGCTCTTAATCATCACCCCTCGATAGGCCTGTTCTCGGTCACCTGAAGGCTGGCACTGCAGGTCACCTTTACCTGGAGTTAACTGAGATCCAGACCTGGTCAGATATGGGGAATAATGCGGCGGGTCTGGGAGCCCCGAGGCGCAGTGAGCCATGCATCCGACACACACTGACGTGGTCCTAAGAACTGCTGGTTTTGTGAAACATGCAAGAGGATGTTGTGTAAACGTTTGTAAAGTGAGCTGGCTTTCCTTCTTTTTTGCTTCTTCCCGCTTCCTCCTACTTCTGGCTGCCTAGCTCCCACCTCCAACCCTTTCCTCCCTGATCCACTTTCACACCTGCCTACACACCTGCACACCCTCACACCTGCACACACACCCTCAACCTCACACACACCCTGAACCTCACACACACCTGCATACCTCACACCTGCACACACACCCTAAACCTCACACACACCCAATGCCTACACACTTCCTTACACATGTACACACACATGCACACCCCCACACCTGCACACATACCCTCAACCTCACACACACCTGCACACACCCTCACTGGCACACCCCCCACACCCCCACACCTGCACACCCCCTCACACCTGCACACACACCCAATGCCTACACACTTCCCCACACATGTACTCACACGTGCACACCCGCACACATACCCTGAACCTCACACACACCCTCAACCTCACACACACCTGCATACCCCACACCTGCACACACCCTCACACCCATACCCCCCCACACCTGCATGCATACCCTCAACCTCACACACTCCTGCACACCCCCACACCTGCACACACCCTCACACCTGCACACACCCTCACACCAGCACACCCCCACACCTGCACACACACCCAATGCCTACACACTTCCCCACACATGTACACACACCCCACACCTGTAGGCCTGCTCATCACTGGGCCTGGGGCTCCTGCTGGGGAAGACAAGGAGGATTCCAGGCCCTCACCATCTTGTGGGGCAGAGGGGGCCTCCCCAGGACCTCCCTGGGCTGTGTGGTGACCAGTGTGCTCTTCCAACTGAGCTCCCCTATCCTGGGATCACAGTTTTAAACACATGATCTACTTCTCTTCACTTTGAGGTTGATGCTGCATTTTGGAGTATTTTACCCAGAGAATCCAGCAGCTGGTCATTGCTGGGGCTTCTTTGAAACAGTAAGCTCTGTGAAGGGGCAGACTATCAAGGACAGGCCCACCGCATCCCTCCTCACGGTCAGGAACTGCCCTGCCTCCCCGGGAACCCCCCTGGGGGCAAGGCCCCCAGAGCAGGGGTGGCCCCACTGAGCCCTGCAGCCCTGTGTGTGTCACTCACATGCACACACTCACGCCCCGAGCAACAGTGGGACCCCCATAACTGAGCTGTGACAGCTAATGAGGCACTTTATAAGCCACAGGATCGATTGGAAAGCTGACGTGCCCATGGAAGAGAGATATAGCGAAATAATTAGGTCTGACAAAAATGTCCACAAGCAGGAGAGAATGTGACAGGGCCGACAGCTTGAATCAGTGGCTTAAAAATGCAGAAACTGAGATTTGGGAACTGCGGGCCTCTCCCTGGCCTGGCTCTGCGAACAGGGAACAGAACCTTAGGAATAGGACATGTATTACAAGATTTAAAATGCTTCTAAGATGTGAGCCTGAGAACCAGTCAAGGGATCTGGGTCATCTCTGCTGCAAGAGTCCTGGGATGGACTGACCACTACCCTGCAACTGGTCCTGGGCTGGGGCACAGGCCCTGCTTGGGGAGGGGTCTAGCATGTAGACCCCAAAGCAGCTGGGGACAGTGTGATCCAAGGTGTGGATGCAACCTGAAGTGGGGAGTCCATCAGACCCTGGGTGTTGCACCAAAGAGGGGGTTCAGGGTAGGTTAGAGCCTGGTTAGGAGATGACACAAAAGGACAGGAACCAGGAAGACTAGGGTAGGTGAGAATGGCAGTGTCAATCGGGAGCTAAGACAAAATGGCCCAGGGAGTCAGCTGTGAACAAAGAGTCAGCTAAAAGAGAATGTGCAATGTGAGAGCTATGAGGTAAATTTTATTTGGGGCAAACTGAGGACTGTAGCTTGGGAGATAGCATCTCAGTTAGTCTTGAGAAACTTCTCTGAAGCGGTAGGGGGAAAGGTCAGTATAGACATGGCTTTAGTGAAGGGGGAGTACATGCAATCAAGCACATAGTTTTGCAGAAGTCACAAGGAGCAGATGTCACCATGAAAGACTTTAATGCTTGTCTACATACGAGGAAATGCAAGAATTGGGCTCATAAAATCTTCTCCTGGAAATATCAATCTGAAGACCTGTTCTGTCTCATTCTTGGTCTCTACCCTGAATTCCTGTCAGGGCATGTTGAAGGTCAGCAGTCCCAACAGCTTGTGAATTAATCCTTGTAGAGGCAGATGGCAAGTGGCAATTTGTAGTTGGCACAAGGGGGCACCTGTGGGAACTTTCTCCTGCTGAGTGCTGCCTGTGGCCCGGAGCCAGCCAACTGGTCAGAAATCACTGGGGTGCAGCTTTAATGGGGTTGCAAATCAAATCCTGCAGAGAAGTAGAGGATCTAAGAAAACCAACAAGAGAATTGAGAACAGATATTAGTGTCAGAGCAGCAGTAGAGATGGAAGGTGAGTGGTGTGGGAAATGGAAGTCAAAGTGTGCAGAGTTGGTAAAATTCAAACCCAGATCCAAGTTCTGAGCCATTTTATCATGAATGGAGTGATTCAGTCTCCCCGAGGGAGGTGAACCTGTGGGGAGCCCAGCACTGTCCTCCCACTTGATGGATACTTGGTTGGATTATCAGAGAACAGTGGCACCTTGGGGAATTTGCCAGGACTCCCATGGGTGACACATCACAGGCATCTGCAAGTGTCATGAAAGTCTCCCCTGGGCTTGTGCACAGAGCTGAGCGTGGGTGAAGAGCCATCTGATGGCTGGCCCAGAGCCTGCTTGGTTCAGAAGCATCCCAGCTCGGTTCTACCTTTGAGTGGTCTCACAGCCCCCAAAACAAGCACTTGGGATAAAAATCCCACCAAGGATGCAGCCTCCTAGTCATGGATCCCCTCAGACATCTTCACCTGGCTACCGTGTGTCTCAGTTTGCCTGTTACAGCGTTGGCTTATAGCCTATGATTCTGGCTTAATTAATTGTGACTCCTTTCACTTTCAAAGCAGCCTCAGTTTATTTGACGAATTATACGGCCATCCCACTGTAGACCTCCACATTACCAAACCAAATGGTCATCCTTCTTGAAATGCGCTCCTCACTTGGCTCTGCACACTGTACCTCCATACCTGCTTCTATATATCACAAGATGTGGTTGCCATAGTGATAAGATCCTGAAACTAGGAGAGAATTTTTGACACACTGTGGCTAACATACACTTCTGGTACTTTTAATTGATCCTTGTCAGGATAATTGGTTAGAAGCAAATGAAATGATCTCTGGATAGTTTAAACAAAAAGAATGATTCTTAGAAGGTTAGAGAAACTTAGGGAACCAATTGGAGTCTATAGGCCCAGGCCCAGGAAAGCAGAAAGAAACCAAAAACCACTACATAGTTCAAAAGGGAATTGAAGGGAAGTTGAGGAGAGAGCGAATATGAAAGGGAGTTAGAGAACAATAGGTATGGCAAAATAGGATCAAAGGATGGGTGTATTTTTAAGAATGGGTAGGGCATGAACACATTTATTGACAGAGAAAAATAAACATGAAAATACAGGGCTTTTTGGATCATAATGGAGATAAACTAGAAAGTAACAACAAAGTTTCTGGGAAAATTTCAAATATTTTCAAATTAAACCAGAAGCATGTAAGTAACCACGAGTCAAAAAGGAAGTCACTAGGGATATTAGAAAATATTTTGAACTTAATGGGAATGAAAACAGCATATCAGGTTTTGTGGATCCAGCTAAAGCAGTGCTTAGGGGGAAATGAATAACAGTAAGTGCTAATATTAGTCAAGAAGAAAGATCTCAAACTAATCATCTATATTTCCACTTAAAGAAATGTAAGAAATTAGAAAAAAAAAGTGAATTAATCCCAAAGCAAGCAAAGGAAAGCACTAGTAAAGCTAAGAGCAGGACTGATAAAGTTGGAAATCGACAAACTAGAGAAAGATCAATGAAACCAATTTATGGTTCTTTACCAAAGACAGGGTAAAGGAAGAGTGTGTTTGTGTGTCTGTGTGGAGCTGAGGGTGGGGGATGGGATCTGTGACTAACTGATGAAGAAATATCTGACTCACTATTTTTCCTTGTAAATTAGTAAGTGTAGTGGTCTGCTGCGAAGTGAGGATCTAGAACTGGTGAAGAGAGAGGTGATGTTTCGGTGTATTTTCTGGAGAAATGGGAACTATAATTGTGCTATTTCCTATTGTTGCTCTAACAAATTACAGTAAAATTAATGGCTTTCACACAAAAAAATTAATTTTTTTATGGTCTGAGAGATGAGAAGTCCAAATGGGCCCTACTGGGCCAAAATCAAGGTGTCAGCAGGGCTGTGTTTCTTCTGGAGGCTCGAGGGAAAATGTTTTCCAGACTTTTCCAGAACGTGGAGGTGACCCGTATTACTTGGTTCAGTGCCCCATTCTCCAGTTTCAAACCCAGCAGTATCACATCTTTTAATCTCTCTCTATCTGACTTGTCTTTATCATCACTTTTCCATCTCTGACTCTGACACTCCTATCTTCCTCTTATTAATATAAGGACACTTGCAAATACACTGGCTCACAGAATTGGTGTTGTTGTTCAGTTGCTCAGTCATGTCCAACTCTTTGTGACCCCATGGACTTCAGCACATCAGGCTTTCCTGTCCTTCAGCATTTCCTGGAGTTTGCTCAAACTCATGTCCATCGAGTCGGTGATGCCATCCAATCGTTTCATCCTCTGTCACCCACTCCTCCTCCTGCGCTCAATCTTTCCCAGCATCAGGGTCTTTTCCAATGAGTCAGCTCTTTGCATCAACTGGCCAAAATATTGAAACTTCAGCCTCAGCATCAGTCCTTGCAATGAAGATTCTGGGTTGATTTCCTTGAAGGCTCACAGAATAATACAGGATAATCTCCCCGATCTCTAGGCCCTTAACTTAATCACATCTGGAAAGTTTATTTTGCCATCCAAGGTAGCATATTCCAGGTTTGGGGAATTAAGACAGGGACATCTTTGTGGGTATTATTCTGCCCACACAGTAGACAATCAAGAACAAGTGAAAGAATTGGGAAGAACACTCAAGTCCACGGGGCCTGGAGACCATGAACTGGTTGTGTCCTGAATCTGCAGTTTAGGACATTCAGGAATTGAGAGAAAAGAAGTAAGTTGTCAGAGCCGGGACAGAGTAGGCATTTGCTGGGAGTATAGCAGAAGGACTGGGATAGAGACACCAGGAGTTTTAATAAAATGGTGCCTTTGGGATCCAAGCTAGGTAGGGAGGGAGGGAGAATGTTCACAGAAAGAGAGGAAATAAATGTAGCCAATGGGGATAAAATACACAATCCAGGGCTTTGGATATGAGAGGTGCTATGATAAATGGATGCTAATAACTTAAAGAAACCTTCTTAACATAGAGGACCTTCTCCACTGTCGTTCTAATAAATATCAATTCACCAGCTCAACAGTAGGGTTTTCTCATATCATATCTTTTCCTTAAAGGAATGCATTTAATCTACTCTTGATACTGGTCAAAGGTCTTGGAATAAGTAAGGAGTCTGCTTTCTCTTGCAGTAATTTATCTTAGTCCACCCTTCCATCTGTCAGAGATAATCTTGTCCCTCCAACATCTGAACAGATACTGTTCACCAAAGACCCAACGGGGCCATTTTGATCTATGTTCTGTGAGTGATACTTGAATCTAAAAAGGAGACATGCTTATTAATAGGGTACAGAATATTTTTTTCCCAACCAGAAAGGAGAACTTGGTGATTCTTCATCTCGAAGGCAAGGTTATGTGTGTAAGGAATGTTGGAATAGTGTTGGGGGAAGTAGTTATGAATGTTGGATAATGGTTCTCTACAATTTGTATAAGAAACACGGAATTTGGGGGTCTGTTTTTCCCTTTCTTTTCATTTAGACATAGCAGATTGGCATCTGAGTTTGGATGCTGGGAAAGCCACCTACCTGGTAGTGAACTTGGGATATCTTTGCCTGTATTTCCTATAGAATGGGAAAAGCAGAAGTACACCTTTTAGTCTTATGGGGACTCTAGTTAATATTTGTGAATGACTTAGAACAGTATCTGGCACAGATGTGTTTGTTAAATAAAAATTTAAAATGCATCTAACAATGAGATTCACTGAGAAGACCTTGTAAATACATCAGAGAAAACCGCACTGGTTCAGAGTCAAGAACGACTTAAGTGCTTTTTGACTCAACCTGGATGAGCATTGATCCATGGGTCTTCATTTGAGTCAAATGTTCTTGACAATTTTCTCTACCACATCAGGGATAGTGTTTCCCCTTCATTTGCTTTGAATTGCAGAAAGTTGGCCATTTTAAACAATGTGCTGTTGATCACCTTCTACTTGGCTGAAAATGGAACCTCGCCAACCCCAAGGCAAACAGACAGCTAATTAGGGAACGTAAAGCCTTTTTATGTGCTGCTGTCTAGATATTACTGGTCAAGTCAAGATGAGGGATGTGGCAGGTAGGTCTGAGCAGAGTTAATGGTTGATGTGATGCGATAAGAACATAGTGGCCCTAACACACATTCTCCCACTACTATCAATCTGGCTGAGAGATGGCAGACATTGTGCTGAAAGTCCGTGACTGTCTAGCAAACATCGCATTGTGCTGAAGGGTGACTGAGACTGGTGATCAGAAATTTTCCTGGAAACAAGTAGTTCTTCAGTCCCAGCTCTCAAAACAGGGCCTTGGCCTGTGGTTAATGTGACAGCTTCCTGGGACCATCAGGGCGGCAGCAGGGTGACCCCAAGCATCTTCGAAAATCCCAGAGCTGAGAGGTTTTACTTCCCTATTATTTTTACGTTCCTTGAGCAAGTTACTCAATTTCTCTGAATCTCTCTTCCCACTCACACAAATAACACCCACCTAGACAGCATATTAAAAAGAAGAAACATTACTTTGCCAACAAAGGTCCGTCTAGTCAAGGCTATGCTTTTCCCAGTGATCATGTATGGATGTGAGAACTGGACAGTGAAGAAAGCTGAGCGCTGAAGAATTGATGCTTTTGAACTGTGGTGTTGGAGAAGATTCTTGAGAGTCCCTTGGACTGCAAGGAGATCCAACCAGTCCATCCTAAAGGAGATCAGTCCTGGGTGTTCATTGCAAGGACTGATGTTGAAGCTTAAACTCCAATACTTTGGCCACCTGACGCGAAGAGCTGACTCACTGGAAAAGACTCTGATGCTGGGAAAGATTGAGGGCAGGAGGAGAAGGGGACGACAGAGGATGAGATGGCTGGATGGCATCATCGACTCAATGGGCATGTGTTTGGGTGGACTCTGGGAGTTGGTGATGGACAGGGAGGCCTGGTGTGCTGCGGTTCACGGGGTCACAAAGAGTTGGACATGACTGAGCGACTGAACTGAACTCCACTGGAAGGGTTATTTTGCGACTTTGGTGAAGGAATACATCTTCACCGAGCACAGTGCCTGGTGTGCAGTGAGCGTCCAGGAGATATTCAGTCTCTTTCTTCCCCCATTTCCACTTCTGCCCCTTGGCTGCTTGTCTTTGAAGCAGGAATAAGACCTACCCAATTCTCTGAAGAGTTCAGGAGCTCTTGCATTAGAGTGACAAGGTAGAACTGTATCTTTTTTAAAAGGTCATTAACTCTAAGACATAAGTCCCTGGTGGCGAAAGAGCACCCGCATTGCCTTTCTTGTCCAGGAAGCTGCAAGTGAGAGGCCAGGAGAGCTAGTGGGAAGGGGGAATACTCAGGGACCATCAAAGGGGCAGAGGCCACGGGGATCCAGGCACCATCATTGTCTGGCGTTATGATAAATAAGGTCGGGGGAGTTGCTTCTTCAAGACAGGCCAGGCACCTTTCTATAATTTCCAGCACGTTTGTAAATTTCCAGGAAGTGCAAGTCACTGGGCTCCGGGACTGCCCATCTCCTCTGGGGAGAAGTCCCTGTAGGCGTTAGTGAGCGTGCAGAGGTCCCAGCATTGGAGGGCAGCTGCTCGTGTCCTTCCTCCCCGGGACCCTGTTTCCCGTCCCTCTTTAATACCCCTGCTCTCCTGTTCATTATGGGATATCAGAGCCCAGCACTGGGCTCCTCCAGAGGGCTGCTGCTGCTGTTAAGTCGCTTCAGTTGTGTCCAACTCTGTGTGACCCCATAGACAGCAGCCCACCAGGCTCTGCCATCCCTGGGATTCTCCAGGCAAGAACACTGGAGTGGGTTGTCATTTCCTTCTCCAATGCATGAAAGTGAAAAGTGAAAGTGAAGTCGCTCAGTTGTGTCCGACTCTTCGAGACCCCACGGACTGCAGCCTACCAGGCTCTTCTGTCCATGGGATTTTCCAGGCAAGGGTACTGGAGTGGGGTGCCGTTGCCTTCTCCCCCTCTGGAGGGCAGTTTGCACATATTCGAGGGGAGAGAAGGAAAAGAAGTCATCTGCTACATTTAGAGAGATCGTGATGGCAGGCATGGCATTCCGGGAGCTGACATCACCTGCTTGCGGCACAGTGTTACCCCAGCAATGCCCCATTTAGCCGCAAGAACCAAAGCGAGGGGATGGGGGAGGATCCATTTCAGTAATTCCTGAGAAGCTCCAAGGCCATCCATTTCTCCAGCTCCATGGTCTGAGAACTCCAGTCTGCTGACAAGACTCAGCTGCATGCTGACAGCTCCACGAGGAGGTCATGTGTACCTCCGAAGCTGAATTGTCCAAAAACTTCTGCCCAGTTTTAACTGCCTTCCCCCAACTTGCTTCTCACACAGGTCTCCTTTGCCCAAGCCACATACAGGACTTATCCAGTCCTGCCTTCATCCCTTCAGAAGAAACGTCGAGTTCTGAAATCCACTCCCCCATCTCTGCACTTCCCTTTACCCCACTCTCACCACCACACCCCCATCATTCCCCCAGGATCACCCAGTGACCATCGAAATGGATGCCTCTGCTCCCTTCTAGCCCATCTGTAATCAGTGGACCAGCTTTGGAAAGAGAACCAGAGCCCATCAGTCCCCTATCAAGCCCTCCATTAGGTCCTCTCAGCCCAGGTGACATTCTGAGCCCCTGTCCCTGGAAAGCTATAGCAGCCCCCAGGTTTTATCCGTCCCCTTCCCATTTCCCTTTCCTACATTGGTTTTTGTCTGTTTCTCAGACACACGAAGCCTCTTCCTGCCTTCAGTCTGTGCAGTCACTTTCCTCTCCGCCTAGAAAACTCTCTTCCTGAGATATGTCAGTGGCTGACACCTTCTTGTGGTTCAGTCCTCAGCTTACATGTCACTCCTGCAGGGGGCCACTCTGACACTAGGTCAAAACCGGACGCTCATTTCTTCTGAATATCACCTTGTTCAGTCAGTCAGTTCAGTCGCTCAGTCGTGTCCGACTCTTTGTGAGCCCATGGACTGCAGCACACCAGGCCTCCCTGTCCGTCACCAGCTCCCACAGATTACTCAAACCCATGTCCATAGAGTCGGTGATGCCATCCAACCATCTCATCCTCTGTTGTCCCCTTCTCCTCCTGCCCTCAATCCTTCCCAGCATCAGGGTCTTTTCCAATGAGTCAGCTCTTTGCATGAGGTGGCCAAAGTATTGGAGTTTCAGCTTCAACATCAGTCCTTGCAATGAACACCCAGGGCTGATCTCCTTTAGGATGGACTGGTTGGATCTCCTTGCAGTCCAGGGGACTCTCAAGAGTCTTCTCCAACACCACAGTTCAAAAGCATCAATTCTTCAGCACTCAGCTTTCTTTATAGTCCAACTCTCACATCCATACGTGACTACTGGAAAAACCATGGCCTTGACTAGACGGATATTTGCTGGTAAAGTAATGTCTCTGCTTTTTAACATGCTGTTTAGGTTGGTCATAGCTTTCCTTCCAAGGAGGAAGCATCTTTTAATTTCATGGCTGCCGTCACCAGCAGTTCTCCAAACAGTCCTTGTCATTGTCCACCATGTTTCTGTTGTCGATTCATCTGGCTTCTGTCTTTCACCTCGTCCCCCTTTCGAACATCGTCTCCAGGTGAGCACATCTCTGGCTCATTGGTTAGTCTCCTACAGTTATAGGAGTGCTTGGCCCATAGCTTTTGTTGTTGCTGTTTAGTTGCTAGGTCATGTCCGATTCTTTGCCACCCTGTGGACTGTAGCTGGCCACGCTCCTCTGTCCATGGGATTCTCACAATTTCCTCCTCCAGGGGATCTTCCTGGCCCATAGCTGGCACTCAGTAAATACTGGTCATATGAATGCATAATTAGAGAGAACAGTCTTTACTCTCCCTTAACCATGTGTTTGGCTAATTCAGGAAACAATTAGGAGCTTAATTCTGTCTGGATCTTGGAGGGTAGTTTTCTCATCCTTGCACGATGGCCAATCAGGGCTGAAGAAGTCTTTATTTTAGGGGCCATTCTGTGCACAGTAGGATGCTTACCAGCACCCCTGACTGCTACCCCCTAGTGCCAGTAGCAAAGTCCTTCATCACTCCCAGGTTGTGACAACCCAGAATGTCTCCAGACATTGCCAGATATCCCCTAGGGAGCAAAGCCCCCGCCCACCCCACCCCATGAGAACCATCCCCATTGGAGGGCCATCTGCAACCCTCAGGAATAATGACACCCATCTCAGAGTGGGGCTCCCCAGACTCAAAGGATGACACCCGGCAGGGGACCCATTTGCAAAGTTGGAGTATCAGGAGGGGTAGAATGCAGGGAGGGGTGGGCAGGTCTCAGCTTGATCCCAGCTCCATCACACACCAGCTGGGTGAACTGGCTTAGCTCTGAGGCTTAGCTTTTCCTTATTTCAGAATGGGGCATGTGCCCATAGGGTGGGTAGCAGAACCGCCATGGGTTTGACTGGAGACGAGTGGATGCAGACTCGGGGTGGGGCATGGCAGTAACATCATGGCTGGATGAGAGCAGGGAGCTCTGAGCTGCTGCCATTTTGTTATCCCCCTCTGGCCAGGCTGTCTCCAGGGGTGCAGACACGCGTGGCGGGGTGGATGCTGGAGACTTGGCGGTCCTCCATGGGGGCCCACAGGCACATCCAGCTGACACACTGGCTCTAATCCCTGCTCTTTGATTCACTCGTGTGAGGGATCTCACAAAGGCCGACTATGTGCTCCCAGCAGCTGCAGCTGGTCGGGGCCTCGGGGAGGCTGTGGGAAGGGTCACGAGTACCACTTACAGTGGCAGGAAGAGCATCCCAGTGCCTGTCTCTCTCCCATCAGAGCTCAGTCGGTACCTGGGCAGGGCGGTGCATTTTCCTGCCAAGGTGCAGAGGTCAGTGGCGGAAGGGGGAGGAAAAGCAAGACTTAAGAAAGAGCATCTGCTTCCAAACAGCTGTACAGACAGCCCCCTGTGAGCCCCCAAATCCTTACAGCAGCAAAAGGTCTTTGGGAAACGCCTGCCCTGACGCAGGACAGCTATAAGCACGGGAATCTTGGGAGACTTTCAAGTGGGAGACAGAGAAGACCTTGTTCCGACTTCTCTAGGCTTGAAAAATATAAAAGGCATGGCCACCTGATTAATTAGGTGCATCCTATGAGAGACGAGCATCATTATTTTTAATTAATGTTAAATTATGGCAAATGTATTTGTCTAAAGCATGTGTGCTGTGGGGCAGGTGACAGAGCAGGTAGAGAGTGGCTGGAGTGGGCACCATCCTAGGCAGATGTCCCCCAGCAGGGCCAGCTCTACCGGGCAAGTCTCCTCGATGGAGTGAGGGTCTAGGGGGTGAGTCAGGGGTTCTCTTAGATCTGAGGTACAAGAAGGTTTAGGGTCACAGAAATAGTAGTGGGGCTCTGTGAGAGCTGCCAGGGCTGCTCACAGGCTCTGATTTCTGTATCCTTGGTGTGTCCTTGCCTGGCTTCCTCGGCTTCTGATGCAGAAGCACCTTGTCCTTGGTGGAGAACTATGGTCTATGGTGAGATCCACCTTCCTGGCCTTCTAGCCTCGCAACCCCAGGAGATAGTAATTGTTGCTCCAGGCATCCGTACATCAACCCTGGGAAACAGACTGTGCTCGGGTTGTGGGCTTTTTTTTCTTTTTTTTCATAATCATTTAAAAAAAGTGAAGTATAGCTAATTCACAGTGTTGTGCTAGCTTCAGATACACAGCAAAGTGATTCAGTTATATATCTATTCTTTTTCAGATTCTTTTCATTATAGGTAATTATAAGACATTGATATAGTTCCTTGTGCTATACAGTAGGCCCTTGTTGTTTATCTATTTTATTTATAGTGAAAATGTGAAAGCGTTAGTTGCTCAGTCATGTCCAACTCTTTGTGACCTGAAGCCTGACAGGCTCCTCTGTCCATGGGGATTCTCCAGGCAAGAAAACTACACCGGATAGCTATTCCCTTCTCCAGGGGATCATCCTGATCCAGAGATTGAACCTGGGTGTCCTGCATTGCAGGCAGATTCTTTACTATCTGAGCCACCAGGGAAGCAGTGTGTACATATTAATTCCATATGCCTCCCCTCAATCCCATAACTCCTCTGATAACCACACATTTGTTTTCTATGTCTGTGAATCTATCTGTTTTGTAAATAAGTTGATTTCTATAATTTTTTTAGGTTCCACATATAAGTCATATCATGTGATATTTGTCCTTCTCTGTCTGACTTACTGTACTTAGTGTGATAATCTCTAGGTCCGTCCACGTTGCTGCACATGGCACTATTTCATTTTTATGCCTGAGTAATATTCTACTATATATATATACACACACATATATATATACACACACACATATATATATATACCTAACAGAAGAAGATATTAAGAAAAGGTGGCAAGAATACATGGAAGAACTATAGAAAAAAGATCTTAATGACCCAGATAACCACGATGCTGTGATCTCTCACCTAGAACCAGACATCCTGGGATTCAAAGTCAAGTAGGCCTTAGGAAGCATCACTATGAACAAAGCTAGTGGAGGTGATGGAATTCCAGTTGAGCCATTTCAAATCCTGAAAGACAATGCTGTGAAAGTGCTGCACTCAATATGCCAGCAAATTTGGAAAACTCAGCAGTGGCTACGGGACTGCAAAAGGTGAGTTTTCATTCTAATCCCCCAAATAAGGCGATTCTGAAGAATGTTCAAACTACCACACAGTTGCACTCACCTCACATGCTAGCAAAGTAATTCTCAAAATTCTCCAAGCAAGGCTTCAAGAGTACGTGAACTGAGAACTTCCAGATGTTCAAGCTGGATTTAGAAAAGGCAGAGGAACCAGGGATCAAACTGCCAACATCTGCTGGATCATCAAAAAAGCAAGAAAGTTCCAGAAAAACATCTACTTCTGCTTTATTCACTATGCCAAAACCTTTGACTATGTGGATCACAACAAACTTTGGAAAATTCTTAAAGAGATGGGAATACCTGAAAAAAATCTGTGTGCAGGTCAAGAAGCAACAGTTAAAACCAAACATGGAACAATGGACTGGTTCCAAATTGGGAAAGGAGTACGTCAAGGCTGTACATTGTCACCTGGCTTATTTAACTTAAATGCCGAGTACATCATGCAAAATGTAAGGCTGGATGAAGCACAGCTGAAATCAAGATCACTGGGAGAAATATCAACAACCTCAGATATGCAGATGACACCACTCTTATGGCAGAAAGCGAAGAGGAACTGAAGAGCCTCTTGATGAAAGTGAAAGAGGAGAGTGAAAAATCTGGCTTAAAACTCAACATCCAAAAAACTAAGATCATGGCATCCGGTCCTATCACTTCATGGCAAATAGATGGGGAAACAATGGAAACAGTGACAGACTTTATTTTCTTGGGCTCCAAAATCACTGCAGATGGTGACTGCAGCCATGAAATTAAAAGACACTTGCTCCTTGGAAGAAAAGCTATGACCAACCTAGATAGCATATTAAAAAGCAGAGACATTACTTTGCCAACAAAGATCCATCTAGTCAAAGCTATGATTTTTCCAGGAGTCATGTATGGATGTGAGAGTTGGACCATAAAGAAAGCTGAGTGCCAAAGAAATGATGCTTTTGAACTGTAGTGTTGGAGAAGACTCTTGAAAGTCCCTTGGACTGCAAAAGGATCAAACCAGCCCATCCTAAAGGAAATCAGTCCTGAATATTCATTGGAAGGACTGATGCTGAAGCTGAAACTCCAGTACTTTGGCCACCTGATGTGAAGAGTTGACTCATTGGAAAAGACCCTGATGCTGGGAAGGATTGGGGGTAGGAGGAGAAAGAGACGACAGAGGATGAGATGGCTGGATGGCATCACCAACTTGATGGACATGAGTTTGTGTAAACTCTGGGAGTTGGTGATGGACAGGAAGGCCTGGTGTGCTGCGATTTATGGGGTCACAAAGAGTTGGACACGACTGAGCGACTGAACTGAACTGATGGGAAAGATTGAAGGCAGGAGGAGATGGGGATGACAGAGGATGAGATGATTAGATAGCATCACTGACTCGATGGACATGAGTTTGAGTAAACTCCAGGAATTTGTGATGGACAGGAAAGCCTGGCATGCTACAGTCCATGGGGTTGCAAAGAGTTGGACGTGACTGAGTGACTGAACTGAACTGATATATATATATGTATATATATATATATATACATATATATATATACTGCTGCTGCTGCTGCTAAGTCGCTTCAGTCGTGTCCGACTCTGTGCGACCCCATAGACGGCAGCCCACCAGGTTCCGCCATCCCTGGGATTCTCCAGGCAAGAATACTGGAGTGGGTTGCCATTTCCTTCTCCAGTGCATGAACAGGAAAAGTGAAAGTGAAGTCGCTCAGTCATGTCTGACTCTTAGCGACCCCATGGACTACAGCCTACCAGGCTCCTCCGTCCATGGGATTTTCCAGGCAAGAGTACTGGAGTGGGGTGCCATTGCCTTCTCCAATATATATACACACACACACATATATATATATATATATATATATCAAATCTTTATTCACTCATCTGTCAATGGAGACTTAGGTTGCTTCCATCTTGGCCATTGTAAATTACTGTAAATAGTACCGCTATGAGCATTGAGGTACATGTAAGTAAGTAAATATTAGACACTCAGGTGTGTCTGACTCTTGGTTACCCCCATGGACTGTTGCACCCCAATTACTGACATCATGACTGCCGCTGTCAACCTAGGTGCTGGCCCCAGTCTGTGTCCAGGGGAGCTGGGTTTGTTATAGGAGGAAAAGTGAGCGGCGGAAACGTGTCCACAGCTAATTGTAGCAGCTGCCACCACCCTGTGAAACTTCACGCCAATATACAGTTCTGTGTCCTTCTATTCACTGCAGTTCATTCAGAGCGGGAAGGGATTCAGTCAAAGTTTTGAATTGGTTTTGTGTAAACCTAAGAGAAAACAAGAATACTTGACTGGTGTTGTAGGACATCTGGGCTGTATTGACTCAGACTGAACTGCTCTTAGAGACTCACAGGCAACAGGCAGAAACACAACCCTTCCCTGATGGCTCCAAAGGAACTTCTGGGAACCTTGTATTAGGATTTTATGGAATCCCCTATCTCAACTTTTGCTCACTTGGCTTTCCTGTAAGACTGTTGAGTTCCAGTGAATGGCCTGAGTCAAGAAGAGGGGGCCCCAGTGTCTGACATTTGCTTAAATATTGACTTTACTGTCATCACTAAAATGCTTCAAAAAAAAAAAAAAAGAATGAACCTTTTGTTATTTCCTGTTAGAAAATCCCAAGGAAAGGCTGTTTGAGCCACATTAAGTGAGTTCCTAGTCCTGGACCACCACTGTGACCAGTCAGATGTGATCCTTGTGCTTCTGGAGCATCACTGTGTCCAGGGATTCAGGATCAGAGGCAAGATGGCAGCTTCCACTAGAACCATGTGATTGGGGGGGAGAGTTTTCCAGAGGACTGGATGGGTTGACAGCACTCTCTGCTCACTGAGACTGAAGTAGTGGCAGAAAGAGCAGAGGGTCTCCCTCAACTTTGTGGTGCACGTAGAGGTTTGCAGGGCGTGCCATTATTCTACTCCAAAGTGCTCAGCAATCCTGATAAAAAAATGGTGCTGATTCATGTCCAGCGGTCAATTTGATGATTTTGATGGGATTTGCTAGTAGGCCACCTAGAAGCCAGTGCTGTGCTTGCAGTGGATAGGCGCATAATGAATGTGGATTAGATAACCTAGCGGGTAGGTATCCCACACTGAGTCATGGCCCTGCCGTGCTGACGTGGTTCTCTTCCATGTCTACACACTGGGTAGGAAAATCCCCAAGTTAAATTTAAAAAATATATATATTTATTTCTTCGGCTGCACCAGTGTTAGTTGCACCATGTGGGACCCAGTTCCTTAACTGAGGGTAGAACCCAGGACCCGCACATTGGAAGCGTGGAGAATTAGCCACTGGACCACCCAGGAAGTACCCCCCACCCTCAAATTAAATTTTAATTGTTTATGCAACTGAAAAGAAAAAAAAACTCTCATTTAAAATTTTACAAAGGATATTAGTCAGGATTTTATAGAGAAACAGAATCAATAGTTGGATGTGTGTAGGTGTGTGTGTATAAAGGGAGAAAGAGAGAGAGAGAGATTTTTAATGTACTTTAAGGAATTGGCTCATGTGCTTATGGGGACTGACAAGTCCAAATTCTATAGGGCAGGCCTGTAGCTGAAAATCCAGGGAAAGGGAAGACAATGCAGTTGAAGTCTGAAGGCCATCTGGAGGCAGAATCACTTCCTCTTCAGCTGACCTCTGTCTTCTCTCTTAAGGGCTTCATCTGATTGGACAAGGCCCACCCACATTATGGAGGGTCATCTGCTTTGTCCAAAGTTCATTGATTTAAATGTTAATCACATCCAAAAAAAAAAAATCCCTTTCAGCAACATTTAGACTTGTGTTTGATCAAACAGGGCACCGTGGCACAGAGAAGTTGATATATAAAATTGGCTATGATAGATAAAAATAAAAGGCTTCACTTTTTTTCACTTTTCAGTAAAAAGTTACATTTTACACTGTTTTCATCTTAAAAATGTCTTTCCTTGTTTGAATTAGTTTGAAGACAATTCAGATAGGTTTTGCTTTCATATGAGAACTGTGGTTCTTGTATTTTACACATAAGCTTTAAGCTTTATTATCAAAAGACATGACAGGGCTGAAAAGATTACAAGTCTGTACATAATACAGAAAACAATTTTTTAAAAATCATGTGCCTTTATAAAAAGAATTTCAAAAACTGCTTTGCTTAAGGAGAACACTATTATTATAGCAGGAAAGATAGCAACCACTGTAATTAAGAGTGGAAACATTTCTACAGGATCAACATTTACTTCTTTGTCTACATATGAATTTTCAAAAACCTCATTTTTAGTCTCCTAGCATTTATAGATAATTAATTCTAATCAAAAATAAATTTGAGCTTTTACAACTAAACAGGACAAAGATGGTTCAAATGCTGAGATATAAGGTAGATTGATTCACTGTGTTGTTGTTGTTCAGTTGTGTCTGACTCTTTGTGACCCCATGGACTGCAGCACGGCAGGCTTCCCAGTCCTTCACTATCTCCTGGAGCTTGCTCAAATTCATCTCCATTGAGTTGGTGATGCCATCCAACCATCTCGTCCTGTTATCCCCTTCTCCCCTTGCCTTCAATCTTTCCCAGCATCAGGGTCTTTTCCAGTGAGTCAACTCTTCTCATCAGGTGGCCAAAGTCTTGGAGCTTCAACTTCAGCATCAATCCTTCTACTGAATATTCAGGATTGATTTCCTTTAAGATTGACTGGTTTGATCTCTTTGCAGCCCAAGGGACTCTCAAGAGTCTTCTCCAAAACCACCATGACTCTATTCTTTCATGCATTCATCATTCAACTATTTATTGAAGACAGTGTATTCTGGGCACAGTACTAAGTACTGGGCAACAACGTGAATAAGCGAAAGCCACTACCTTCTTGGGCTTATACTCTAATATGGGGATAAAAGTATGTAAAAATAGCTGTTCTATGTGTGATAAGAAATATGGAGCTGATGCTTTAGGGTCACATTGAAAAGGCATCTAAGAATAGATAGATTTAACTGAGCACTTACTATGTGAAGTGGTTTACATATTATCTCATTTCCTCCTCCTGACGGTAGCCCTGCCATATAGGTACTATTACTATCATCCTCCTCATCTTACAGGCTAGACCACTGGGGCACAGAGGGTTGGGCTCCTGCCCCAAGATCTGACCACACGTAAGTGGAGGAGTCTCCCCCTCCAAGAACCTGATCTGCTGGAAGAAGAAAGGTGACAGGACCCCATGCGCTGTACTCAGCAGGGCACGGGAGGAGGTTACCGCGATAGTTCAGAAGGAGCAGAGGAAGGGCCGGGCGAAGGTGGTGGTCGGAGCTCGAGAAGATGTGGACGCGGTCACACAGACTAGATGGCGTGGAGCGGCTGAGGGGCAGGAGGAGGCGGAGTCTGTCGCGACTTGGGTTTGTGAATGTGGTGCTCTCACTGGATCTGGTTGCAGCACAGATACAGCAGCCTGGGGAGGTCAGATGGGAAAGCTCTCCAGTGTCAGCTGTAAAATAGGCTTCATGCACTTGATGGAAACACACAGAACGGCTGTACTTTCGAGACCCCACATGCTGTCAAGTGTCTGGGAAATCCTTATGCTCTGTCCTTCTGCAGCTGTGCCCAAGCTGGAACCATGGGGCTGCTCTGGCCCCTCCTCCTCTGCTAGGTCTCGGCTGGGAGGGAGGCGGCGGGGGGACCTGTGCATTCCCCTCAGACTTCACGCAGACAGCGAGCCCAGCGCCACTAGAGATGGGCTGGGAAAACCAGCATGCAGGAGGGAGAGTAGGGAGGGGTCTGTCATGGTCCCTGGGGTACTGAGCAGCAGGCAGGGGGGTACAGGGCATAAGAGGAGGGGCAGGGGAAGTGATGGATCCCCAGAGTTATACTCATCAGGAGCCAAGCCCCAGACCAAGAGCTTGTTCAGATGGACACTCAGAAGGTCAGGAATTTGCCTGATTCACCAGCCAATGCTAACTTTCTGCCAGTTCTCATGTTCCACCTTAATTAGCTTTCCTAGTAACAAGGTGCCCTAGAGTGCTTGAAAGTTATCTGGGAGATAACTGTCCCGGGGAAAGAACATTTCCTTGTTCTGGGTAAGAGGTATTCCCAACCTCATCACTTAATGAACAAAGAAGGGTAGTCATCAACCTACCCATCAACAGGGGCCTTCAGAGCAGGAGCCAGCAGCTAGGTAATGCAATTATGCAATGAATTGTGAATGCGTGCAATTCAAGCAGACTTAAAAGGCTTCTCCACCGTGTTTTCTAACATTTGTAACTCTTAAGATCATGCAGATCTTTTCAATCACAGTGGCCTAAAGGGTTGTTATGGGCTGAATTGGGTTCCCTTCTCCCAAATATTAAAGCCCTAATCCCCAGTTTCTGTGAAAGTGATCTTATTTTGAAATATGATCATTGCAAAAAAAAAAAAAAGAAAGAAATATGATCATTGCAGCAGATGATCAAGTTAAGATGAAGTCTTTGAGGAGGGGGCCTTTAATTCAATATGTTTGGGTGTCTTTATGCAGGGCTTCCCAGGTGGTTCAGTGGTAAAGAGTCCACCTGCCAGTGCAGGAGATGCATGAGATGTGGGTTCGATCCCTGAGTCAGGAAGATCCCGTGGAGGAGGAGATGGCAACCCACTGCAGTATTCTTGCTTGAGATAACCCAATGGACAGAGGAGCCTGGTGGGTTACAGTCCACGGGGGTCACAAAGAGTCAGACGTGACTGAGCACGCTTGCATGATGTCCTTATAAAGAGGACCCAGAGACAAGCACAGAGGGAAGACAACGGGGGGTGGAGGGTGGGGGCAGAGATGTCCATTTATAAACCAAAGAGAGATGCCCTCACAAAACCTTCCCACCTACCCCTTAGAAGAAACCAACTGTGCAGACATTTTGAGTTCAGACTTCCTGCCTCTGGAACTATGAAACCTAAACCATAGTTTAAGCTACCCACTGCGGGGGTCACTGTTATGGCAGCCCCGACAAACTAACACATGGGTTATCTCAAGATCTGAATTCCTAGAATCCATCATTCCCATACCCGAGCTGCAGAGCTATAATGCCTGCAGGACTGGGACCATCAGTTATGTGAAACGGAAAGAAAGACTATGGACCAACCAGAGTTTATAGTCACAGGCAAAAGAAGGTGCCTCTGCTGAGCAAAGTTGAGGGGGGCGGTGGTGGGAGACACAGGCACAGTGGCTTTTTGGTCACACCCTCTGGTGACCAGCCAGGCTTGCTTCCCAGAGCTTGGTGTCCCGGGGTACATGCTCCACTGGGATCCTTCTAATAGCGATTTCCTACTCTGATGGAGCATCAGAATCACTGGTGTTGTGTTAGTTGCTCGGTCGTGTCCTACTCTTTGCAATCCCGTAGACTATAGCCCACCAGCCTCCTCTGTCCATGGGATTCTCCAGGCAAGAATACTGGAGTGGATTGCCATTTCCTCCTTCAGGGGATCATCCTGACCCAGGGATCAATCCTGGGTCTCCTGCATTGCAGGCAGATTCTTTACTGTCTGAGAGTCACTGGAGATCTCATCAAAATGCAGTCCCCAAAGCCCCAGTAGATGTACACTATCAGACCCCAGAGGTGGGGCTGGAGATGAGCAAATATATGGTCACCAAGGAGGTGGTGATGGCATGCTCAGCAGCAGCCGCCAGCGTTCTACAGTGAACAAGGCTTAACCTCACTTCTGTCAAAGAACCTGCAACTCAAAAGTAGTGAGCTCTGAGGAGAGTCTCCATCTGCTGCAGGCTATTTTTGGAACTCTATGACTCTCCGTTAATTTGTTTAATCATTAATGTGGCATTTTATAAAACTGGCATGGTTCCTTTTCTCTCCGATTATGAAACATTGCTATTCCCCATGCATCCCTTCATTCTTTGCTGAGCCAATTAACATAATTTATTCAATGTGGATCTAGATGGCATCGGAATGCATCACGTCGGTACACATGCTGTGTTTTAAAATAAAATTTGCTTCAGCTTCAAGTAATGAGAAGCAACACTGTGATACCTGGAGACTAGTCATTTAACCAGAAGTGGTGTTCTCACGTCACATGTTGGTTTTCTCACTTTCTAAATAACAGCCGTGGTAACAGAGCCGTGTTGTTCTAGACAAGATGAAGCTGAAGTTATAAAGCAGTACCTCCAAACTGACGTATCTGTGGTAACAAGTGGAGAGAATTTGTTAAAAGATTCAACAGTGTTTTGGATGAAAATAAAGAAAATATTGGGTCAAGATGACATAGACCAAAATAGGAAACCATGCATTTCCAAGTAAGGTGAAGCATGATCCCGGAGAAGGAGACAGGAAAAGGAAGTCAAGAATTCAGATTTGCAGTCCAGTTCTAAAAGAAGTGTAAGTTAACCTTATCACATTTTACCATGTATAAAAACCAGAAGAGGGAGGGTTAAAGGAAGGAATGTTTGTGCCATTGTGTAGCTTAAGGCTCTCAGAGTAGTCAGCATTGAATTTCAGTTTCATTTATAATTAAAAAAAAAAATAAGCTGCTCTGACAAGGGTAGTACTTATTTTGGGAAATTACTGAGAGTGATCCTTCATTAAAATCATGTACTGTGTATATTGACAATCTTCCAGAAATGTGCTGACAATTGCTGACACCCAGACCTTCACTACTTCGCTGTGGTCTGTGCACCACCAGCCCTGACATCACCTGGGGACAGGAAGGGATGCAGAAGCCCTGGTCCTCCCTGCAGATGCACTGGACCAGAAGTCACATGTAACAAGGTTTCCAGGTAGATTCCATGCACATGAGAGCTGAGAAGCTCTGCCCTGGGCTACTGGGTGGTGAGGGATTAAGGAGTATTTTGTTGGCTTATAGATAATTGGAAGTATTCCTGAGAATAAAATAAAATATATACGTATGCATATATATAATAGAACATAATGTAATATAGTATAACATAACATAGCACAACATTACATAGATATTCTACCAATTTCTAATTTGATCAAGCATTCAACTTTGATAAAGCAAATGGACAACCCTCAGAAAACGGCAGCAAAATTTTTACATCTCTCTGAATTCCACATATAAACAGACATCTGGAAAGCAGAACTGAAGTGGATAGACAACATTTACAGCAAAGCTAGGTGACAAGGTGTTCCAGTGATCTCCCATGCTGATGGGGACGTATTACCAACAGTTATAAGTATTACCAGTGTCCATGAGAGTGAAGGAACGGGGTGTCTAATGGACCTTTGCTAAGAAGAACCCACTGACTAGCCAGTGATGTTCGCTGGAAAGCGTGGCGGGGCAATTTGAGAAGAGTAGATTGAACTAGAATCTTTCCCCTCTCCAGTGGCTCAGTGGGTAAAGAATCAGCCTGCAACGCAGGAGACACAAGAGATGCAGGTTCGATCTCTGGGTCAGGAAGATCCCCTGGAGGAGGAAAATGGCAATCCACCCCAGTATTCTTGCCTGGAGAATCCCATGGACAGAGGAACCTGGCGCGCTACAGCCCATGGGGATGCAAAGAGTCGGATAGGACTGAGCGACTAAGCACGCATCCCCTGCTGTAATAGTGGAGAAATGCCTGAGCCCTCGAGGGGGTCTGATGCGATGATCAGCCTGGTTTCTGTGAGTGCTGGAAACGCAGTAGTCAGAGCCCCCTTTCCGTACAGGACCCCCACTGAGGAGGAACTGACAGTGCAGAATCGACACGAGCAAGACAAGGACACGGGGATGGAGGGGAACGATCATTAAGATAAAAATAGGAGAGGGGAACAAAAGCAGACCAATCTCAGAAAGCTCGCTCTCTCTCTCTCTTTTGTATGTATATCTATACACACCCACAATATGATAAAAATCCTTAAAATTCAGGATAAGCAAAATTCACACAGAGTTCAGGAGCAGAAAAGCATAAGGTAAAATTCCATGCAAAGTTACTGTAAGAAAATGAAGAATTTAAGAAGCAGAATAACGTCCTTGTATATGAAAAAATATGCTCAACATAAACAGGTCAAAACTGTAACATACTTTTTAAAAATGAACTCAGAGATATTAAGAAAATGACACAAGATATAAATGAGAAAAATTCAGAAAGAAGCATGTGTTAAGTCACTTCAGTTGTGTCCAACTTTTTGCGACCCCATGGGCTGTAGCTGTCCCAGGCTTCTCTGTCCATGGGATTCTCCAGGCAAGAATACTAGTGTGGGTTGCCATGCCCTCCTCCAGGGGATCTTCCTGACCCAGGGATCGAAGCTGTGTCTCCTGCATTGGCAGGCTGGTTCTTCACCACTAGTGCCATCTGGGAAGCCCCAGAATGAGGTGACATAACTTTAAAAAAATTAGAAATAAGAAGGAAAATCATTTTATTTTGAAGACGAAACTGGAAAGAAATCAAGAGCAAATAAATACAACCAGCAGTGCCTTCAGAGAAATGGGAAATGAAAAATATTTTCAATCACAATGAAATGAAGAGGGAGATAGAAAATATTGGAGAGAAAGTGGCCAATACTAAAGACAGGAGAAGAGGAGCTAGACTAGAAGTTTGCAGAGAAGATGGCCAACACTTACTAAAAGTATCAATAATTCCACTTCAAGAAAGATTTCTTGAAATTAAAAAAATATATTCTTGAAGTAATGTGTTAGAAAAACTCTGTAGGCTGAGACTATCAATACGGAACAATCCACACCAAGACCTGTTACTAAATGATTGGATTTTAAAGAAAGAAAAGAAGAAACTGTCCAGGCAATCAGGCAAAGGGAGGAGTTCACAGAGAGGGAAAGAAAATTCCGTGTTTATTAGAATTTTCTTCTTAATTGGGTTGCACTCAAAGAAAAGGGGGTGATGTATTTAATATACTCAAGGAAAGCAAATAGGCTGTCAAGTATAAAGGCCAGAGGCAAGTGTTATGAAAAGGGTTGATGGCTCTCACGAGCCCTTTCCAAAAAGGCCACTAAGGAATGACTTTCAAAGGACCAGAGTCATTGTCATAAGACTGGCAGTGAGCATGGATTATCTCCATGCTTCTGGGACTAAGGTTGAGTGAAGGTTAAAAGGGAGAACATACGGGCTTTCCTGTGGCTCAGTGGGTAAAGAATCCGCCTGCAGTGCATGAGACCCAGGTTCCACTCCTGGGTCAGGAAGATCCCCTGGAGAAGGAAATGGCAACCCACTCTAGTATTCTTGCCTGGGAAATCCATGGACAGAAGAGCCTGCTGGGCTAGAGTTAATGGGGTCACAAGAGTCAGACATGACTTAGCGACTAAACCACCACCGTGGTGTGTGGGTATCAGTGGTCTGATAACTAAGACCCAGCACAGCCACTGAAAAGTGGTGGGAGGTGGGGAGGTATATTTTGTTGTCTCACCCTTTACTGCTGGTGATGCTCGTGGTAGAGTTCTGAGAAGTGTATATAAGGATAGAGCCTGGGGGCAATTATGGGATAGTCTATGATCCCCTGTGCTTTTGAGACTGTGGATTCTTAATTTTAAAATTTTATTTATTTATTTTCTTTTTGGCTGCACTGGGTCTTCTTTGCTTTGCGTGGGCTTTCTCTAGTTGTGGTGCGGGGCTTCTCTCGTTGTGGAACACGGGCTCTTGGTGCTTGAGCTCAGTAGTTGTGGCACCTGGGCTTCGTTGCTCCTCAGTATGTGGGATCTTCCAGGACCCGGTATCAAACCCATGTCTCGTGCATTGGCAAGTGTATTCTTACCTACTGAGGCACTAGGGAAGGCCCCAGACTATGGATTCTTGATATAGGAAACAGGATATAAGGGTGTAATATAAAAGAGATTAAGTTAAACCTTTTAGTCCTGATTTTGAATTTAAAATATTAGTATGGCAACTTCTTTGGTGGTCCAGGGGTTAGGACTCCATGCTCCCTCTGCGGGGGCATAGGTTCGATCCCTGGTTGGGGAATTAAGGTCCTGCATGCTACAGGCTGTGGCCAAAAATAAAAATTGATGCAAAAAATCCATCACAAACAACAACAAAATAAATAAAATATCAGTATGGGCTCAAGAGGCACAGGTATGCATGTGCACGGGCGCACGCACACACACACACACACACACACACACACACACACACACACTCTCCAGACTGAGAAACTATAGATCTAAAAGCCTGAATTATTCTTCAGATACACTGTAAGCAAGAGAAAGATTGGCAGGGAAAACTGTTAATGAAAAGACTTAACAAGTTTTAAAAAAATAGGTAAAGCTAAACCTGTAGTGGAAAACCTGGCTTAAAACACAACATTCAAAAAACGAACATCCAGTCCCATCACTTCATGGCAAATAGATGGGGAAATCAACGGAAACAGTGACAAACTTTATTTTCTTGGACTGCAAAATCACTGTGGCTGGTGACTGCAGCCATGAAATTAAAAGATGCTTGCTCCTTGGAAGATAAGCTATGACAAACCTAGACAGCGTATTGAAAAGTAGAGCCATCACTTTGCCCATAAAGGTCCATCTAGTCAAATCTATGGTTTTTCTAGTAGTCATATGGATGTGAGAGCTGGACAATAAAAAAGGCTGAGCCAAAAAAGGCCGAAGAACTGATGCCTTTGAAGTGTGGTGCTGGAGAAGACTCTTGAGAGTCCCTTGGACTGCAAGGAGGTCAAACAAGTCCATCCTAAAGGAAATCAGTCCTGAATATTCATTGGAAGGACTGATGCTGAAGCTGAAGCTCCAACACTTTGGCCACCTGATGCAAAGAACTGACTCACTGGAAAAGAGCCTGATGCTGGGAAAGATTGAGGACAGGAGGAGAAGGGGGCAACAGAGGATGAGATGGTTGGATGGCATCATGGACCAAATGGATATGAGTTTGAGCAAACTCTGGGAAACGGTGAAGGACAGGGAAGCCTGGTGTGCTGCAGTCCATGGGGTCGCAAAGAGTTGGACATGACTTAGCAACTGAACAACAGCAAAACTGTAGTGACTGAACCACACACATCTGGATGGTAAAATTATAAGAAAAAGCAAAGAAGTTTTCACGACCGAAGCCAGGGTAGCTGTCATTTTGGCGGGAGCACTGGGATGTGGGAGGATGCTGTGTGATCCAGGGGAGACTTGAGTGGGGGACACGGAGGCTACAAAGTTCTATGTCTTGACCTGCTGGCGATTACAAGGTTCATCAAAAAATCATTCACTACATCACACATTGGTTTTGTGGGACTTCCTGCATCCTGTGTTTTATTCTCCAGTGGGAGGTAAAAAGTGAGTACAAACAATGAATGTTCCCTGAATGGTTAATCCTATTAACACTCATGCAAGGGTGAAGTGGTAAATAATCCACCTGCCAATGTTCAATCCCTGGGGTCAGGAAGATCCCTGGGGAAGAAAATGGCAACCCGGTCCATTATTCTTGTCTAGGAAATCCCATGGACAGAGGAGCCTGGAGGGCTACAGTCCGTGGGGTCACAAAGAGTCAGACACGACTGAGTGACTGAGCATATCTGAAGTGTTGGCCAAAAAGTTCGTTCGGATTTTTCGTACGATGTTACGGAAAAATCCAAACGAACTTTTTAGCCCATATTTCAAGGCAGGGGCACAGCATGGTACAAACAGTTCTGGTAAGATAAGCCCTGACACCTTATCTCCATTCTGCCAGAGTCTTTGCTCTTTGGATGACCTTGGGCCTCTCAAAACAGCAGTTCTATTGCAAGTGAAGTGTGTCCAGCCACACTAATGCATAATTTACCGGAACCCAGAGAGGCTCCATGAGAAAATGAATGCGCAGGTTCTCTATAAACTGCAAACCATGCTGCAAACGCTTGTCCTCATTACTGCCCTAAGATCCAGAACAGCACGTCCGCACAGCAGTTATGTTTCTGGCACTTTGCTCTGGCTGGTACCGTCCCCTCCCCCAGCACTCTCATGAATATCTGACATATGGGACATGTATATTACCACTCTCAGAAAAGGCCGGCTGGACAGATATTTAATCATGAGGCTCTCTGCCTTCATATAAGCTTTAAGGGAGTGGAAGTTCAAGAAAACTAACATTCCCTGGCCTGCCGCCACTCCTATCTATAAATCACCAAATATTTATCAACTTTCTTCTTGGTCCCAGGCCCCGATCAAGTACTTGAGTCCATCAGTGGGGGAAAAAAATCTCTTTGGTATCGAGGAGCCTATATTTTAGCAAAAGCAGAAAGACAAACCATTAACTACATAAAGTATATAGAATATTTGAAGATGGTTAGGATTATGTTGTTGCTCAGTTGCTAAGTCATGTCTGAATCTGTGACTCCATGAACTGCAGCACATCAGGCTTCCCTATCTTTCACTATCTCCCAGAGTTTGTGCAAACTCATGTTCACTGAGTCAGTGATGCTATCTAACCATCTCACTCTCTGTTGCCCCCTTCTTCTCCTGTCTTCAATCTTTCACAACATCAGGGTCTTTTCCAATGAGTCAGCTCTTTGCATCAGGTGGCCAAAGTATTGGAGCTTGCAGAAGAGAGGAAAAGTAGATTAGAGCTAAGTGAAGTGAAGTGAAGTTGCTCACTCATGTCCGACTCTTTGCAACCCCATGGACTTAGCCCACCAGGCTCCTCTGTCCATGGAATTTTTCAGGCAAGAGTACTGGAGTGGGTTGCCATTTCCTTCTCTAGGGGATCTTCCTAACCCAGTGATCAGACCTGGGTCTCCTACATTGCAGGCAGACGCTTTACCATCTGAGTCACCAAAAGGATTAGGAAAGCAAGGTTGGGGGCTGCAGTTTTGTTCTGGGTGGGCAGGTTAGCCTGACTGAGCGATGACATTTGAGAAGAGACATGAAGAAGGTGAGGGCCTAAGCCATGTGGATATCTTGGGGGAAGTGTATTCCAGGCAGAGAAAACAATCAGTACTAAAGTCCTGTGGCCAGCACATGCCTGGCTTGTCCAAGAGACAGCAGGGAGGCCAGTGTGGATGGAGTGAAGGGAGTGTGGGGGAGCAGAAGGAGAAGGGGCCCACGAGAAGGGAGTCAGCATGGCAAGAGCTTGCGAGGGTGCTGAAAAGACTTAAGGGCTTGACTTTTCTCTAAGGAAGATGGGGAGTCATGCAGGGTGATGAGCAGAGGAGAGATTTAGGTTTTTAAAGGGTCTGTCTGGATGCTGTGATGAGAGTATTCTAGGGGGCCAGGGAAGAAGCAGGGGCACAGCTTGTGGGCAAAAGATGAAGATGAGTGGATTAGGATGGGCGTCACTGAGGGGGGGACAGGGTTGTCTGGGGCTCCCCCTCAAGCCCTGAACACAAGTAAAGGCATCTCAGGGCCACTGGGAGCAGGGATCCAGAAAGGGGTGAGCAAAATTAGGGTTTACAAATACACACACACACACACACACACACACACACACACACACACACACACTTTGGAATGAAGCTTTAGGAAAGCAGAGATTGATTTTATTTTACTCTAGAACACACAGCAGAGTACATAGTACATGCTCAAGAAATGTTTGTGGAATGATGGGTAGAGTAAATGAAAATCTTGCCCAGTTTTCAAAGCAACAAGAACAAGTAAAGATATCTGGTGACCCTGGGTCTTGCCTTCCTGGCGAGGCTGTGGTTTTTTTCTCCCTTGGGCTGTGGTCTTCTTGGCCCATCACTCAGAAGCAGCAGTCATGGTTTCCCCTCCGGTTCTGATGTGCATAGGAGATCCTCTTCTCAATCCGGCATTTCTGGGTGCGACTGGCTCCCTGAGTCATCCCCTCAAAGCGACAGAAGCTCCTTTTCTTTGGGCAGCTTTGCCTTTCCATTCAGCATCTCCCTTCTTTCTTGCTTTCTGCATTTCCGTTTTGTAATCAGAAGGATGGAGCCGGTGGTCTTTGGAAGCCTTTTGCTTGGTTAGTTTGCTGATTCTGAACTTCACGTGAACATGTGTGAACACACCCATGATAAATTCCTGTGCTATCCTGCACCTCTAATTGTTACAAGCCCCAGCAAGATGGTTAGCTAATTAGAGAAGATCTTAATTATAGCTGCAGACAGTATGATTGTACCGTAATCCCTCCCCAGCCATAAACCCTTTCAATGGTAAAGGCTAATATTAGTGGATTCACTTGGGTTTTTACATCAAGCTCATGATAAATCCTGCTGTTGTTTTTCAGTCGCTAACTTGTGTCTGACTCTTTGCCACCCCATGGACTGCAGCACACCAGGCTACTTTGTCCTCTGTTGTCTCCCAGAATTTGCTCAAATTCATGTCCACTGAGTTGGTGATGTTACCTAACCATCTCATCCTCTGTTGCCCCCTTCTCCTCCTCTGCCCTCAATCTTTCCCAGCATCAGAGCCTTTTCCAGTGAGTCAGCTCTTCACATCAGGTGGCCAAAGTATTGGAGCTTCAGCTTCAGCAACAGTCCTTCCAATGAATATTCAGGACTGATATCCTTTAGGATGGACTGGTTTGATCTCCTTATAGCCCAAGGGACTCTCAAGAGTCTTCTTCAGCACCACAGCTTGAAAGCATCAATTCTTTGGTCTTCAGCCTTCTTTATGGCCCAACTCTCACATCCATACATGACTACTGGAAAAGCCATTGCTTTGACTATATGGACCTTTGTCGGCAAAGTAATGTCTCTGCTTTTTAATATGCTGTCCTGAGCCAATATCTAAATGGGCCACCATGAGACTACTATGAAACATTTTACATTTGCCTATCTTTCGTTACACATTTTTCGACATGCTCGTTAAGTCTCAGAAGAATACATCATCTTCTTTTTGAGATGCGCATTACAATTTCGTGCTTTTGCTTCACTTTTTTACTTTCATTGCCTGCCAATTTAGTCATGTAAAATTTTAAAAATTATACATTTACTCAAGTTTGGATAAAGATGAATTATGATTTCTATACTCATGCCTCAAATTAGGGGGTGGCAAAAATTTCTCAAAGTTGTCAGGATTAGGGTTTTTAAATGAAAATAGTCTTTAGAAACTAAGTTTACTGACTGTTGAAGAAGGTATGAGATTTTAATTTTTTTTTTATTTTTTTTAAAATCTCAAAGACGAGAAAGATGTTGTGTAAAGAGGATGTCTCCCTTTCAGCCCAGCATCTTTTCCCAGATTTCTGTACAATTTCCAGAGATAGATTAAATGTACACAAGCAAGTGTGTGAAAGTACCTGACACTCGGCGGTGGGTCTGCCCAAGGGGAGAGCAGCAGCGTTTCTAGGCACTTTGTTGTTTTTGTGGTGTTTAGTCTCTAAGTCATGTCCGACTCTTCTGTCACCCCATGGACTGTTCCTCTGTCCATGGGATTTTTCCGGCAAGAATACTGGAGCAGGTTGTCATTTCCTCCTCCAGGGGGTCTTCCCATTTCAGGGATTGAACCCGTGTCTCCTGCATTGGCAGGCAGATCCTTTATTGTTGAGCCACTTGGGAAGCCCTGCTGGGTACTTATTTGATGTCAAATGAAGGCACGAATCATAATTCATAAAATAAAGAGAGGAAAACCCAAGATGACACAAGGCCAGTTGTATGAGCAGCATCTGAAGGTACATTGATACTCATTTTATTCTGATGCTATTTTAAAAAATGTTTGTCTTAATGATCATTTATAAAATAGCACAACAGTCTGGATGAAAACACGAGTACCGCAGACATTTTTTCTTCCCCAAATGATTGGGGGAAAATAAAATATGTTCCAATAGAAAAAAAAATATGTATGTTATATATACATATATTATATATGCATGCATATTATACACATATATATGTATATATGAAAGTGTTAGTTGCTCATTCTGGACCCAGGGATTGAACTTGGGTTTTCTGCATTGCAGGAAGATTCTTTACCGTCTGAGCCACCAGGGAAGCCCCATATGTATGTGTATATATACATATGACTGAATCACTTTGCTCTATACCTGAAACTAATCCAATATTGTACATCAACACTGCTTCAATAAAAAAGTATCCAAATAACTAAATAAGACTAAAAACAAGTATAATTTACTGAGTGCTTAATAGTTATCAGCACTCTATCTGTATTGCTGTATTTGAGCCCACAGCTAACCTTCTAAGGCCAACTGTGTATAATTAACCCTATTTTCTAGATGAGGAACTGACCTGATTCAGAGAGGGACCATGATCACAGGTTTCTCAGCTGAGGATCAGGTGACCAGCCTGGGAGCGCTGGGCTCCTTCTCCACCATGCTGTACTGCCCAGGAAGTGGTAGAAATTCTCTTCTGATGAAGCATATCCAAGGTTTTGGAGTTCATACTGCACGAGGCTACTTTCCTTTAAAGCAAGAAGACTCATTTAGTTTGAGACCTATAGCTGAGGAAAGAATAGTAGAGGCACTTTGCAAAGTGAGAGGCCAGGGTGCTTTTACTGTGAAAGATTATTTCCATCACTCCTAAGTTCTTCACTTTCTCTTCTCACTTATTTCCGTATCAGCATGTGCCAAAACCAGTCTTGGGTTATTTGGAAAGTAAAATTGAATACCTAACTCTCCAATGAGCATATTCATTGACCTTGGGGAGGGAGCTCATTGTAAGAATGAAATGGAGGTAGAAGAGAACTTCAAGGTGATGGATAGAATGGCCAGGAGAGTGTGTCCCTCTCACTTGGCAGTGGCTGTAGACACGATGGGTGAGCATCCCTTAATACCTCAGGATGCTTCCTCTGGGCAAGAACACTCTCCTGCATAAACGATTCAGTGATCCAAGTCAGAAAATTGACATCTGTACATTTGCATCATCACACTCTCCAGATCCCGACTAATGGCCCCAACAAAGTCCTTCATGGGTCAGAAACCAATCCAGGGTCACACATTGCCTTGGGTTGTCATGCCTCTTCAGTTTCTCCATTCCAGTCCATCTTTTCCTGATCTTCACATTCTTAAAGCCCAGGCTTCTTATTTGCACAATTCTCTCAATTTATGTTTGTTTTCTGTTACCTTGTGATTTGATTTGGGTGATGCGTTTTGGGCAGAAATCTCACAGAAGTGATGCTGTGTCCTTCTCAGTGCCTCCAATCAGGAGGCACGTGTTGGCGGTTTGTACCATTACTGCGGATGTTAACATTCCTTACTGCCCGATTAAGCTGATGTCTGTCAGGTTTCTCTGCTGAATAGTTAATAAATTGCTGTTGTCATGTCCCTCTCTTTTTTGACCCCATGGACTGTAGCCCACCATGTTCCTCTGTCCATGGGATTTCCCTGGCAAGAATACCGGAGTGGGTCACCATTTCCTACTCCCGGGGATCATCCTGATCCGAGGATTGAACCACTGTCTCCTGCATTAGCAGGCAGATTCTTTACCACTGAGCCACTGGGGAAGCCCCTAGTTAATAAATATGTATGATGAATGTGTTGATTAATAAGTAACCAATAAATATTCTGTGGAAGATACGTTGAAACTATATAAATGTCTTATTCCTCATCAGACTGTATTTCTCCAGATTTAGCATCTGTTGACACTTTTTGCCTGAATCAACTATTATTATCTTGGTTACCAGCGATTTTTTAATTCTATGATTTCTTTTGGATTTTTTAGTTGGCATTTGACTGTAAGAGAGAGCTTCTCTTTCTCTTTTACTAATGAAGTGATTAAACACTAAATAATGTAATAGATTTCTCTTTTACTCAAAGAGTCTGAATTCATTACTATTTTTTTTTTTTTTACTTTTGCTCACATTGTTTCCCATTTGGCTGGTGGATATCCCTTCAAAGTGGCTTTTTTTTTTTTTTTTTGACATGAACACATCACTCCTTAAGCACTTCCATGGTTTTGGCACAATAAGGTATTTCATACTGAACATTTCCCCAGCCATGGTCCTGGAATTAACACTTTTCAATTGTCTTTCAGTTAATTACTGGATGTGCTGTGCTTAGTCGCTCAGTTGTGTCCAACTCCTTGAGAACCCATGGACTGTAGCCCGCCAGGCTTCCCTGTCCTTTGCTATCTCCTGGAGCTTGCTCAAATCATCCAGTTGATGATGCCATCCAACCGTCTCATCCTCTGTCACCTCTTTCTCTTCCTGCCCTCAATCCATCTGTTATCAATTATACATTCTAGTTTATTGTTTAATATTTTCTTGGAACATCTTTTTTTTTTTTTAGCGTTTTACTTTCACTCTTTTGGTAGCCATATAATTTAGGGTGTCTCTTCCCTGGTGGCTCAGTGGTAAAGAATCACCTGCCAATGCAGGGGCTGTGGGTTCAATCCCTGGGTTGGGAGGAAGGAATTGGCAACCCACTCTGGTATTCTTGTCTGGGAAATCCCATGTACAGAGGAGCCTGGTGGGCTACAGTCCATGGGTTCACAAAAGAGTCAGGCATGACTTTGTAACAAAACAACAACTTAGAAAAAGAGGTAGCTGGCTTAAAAGAATCTGATCTAAAAATATAATTAGGCATTTTCTTTAAATCTGATGTATCCAACTCTCTTCTCAGATTTTAGCAACTGATATAACTGGATTTACTTCCCAGGTAGCACTAGTGATAAAGAAATAAAAGCCAAGTGCCTTCAAAAGGATGACAAATTGGGGTGACCATTGATTTCCCAATAGAAATAATAATAAAAAAAATAGCTAGAAGGCAGTAGAATGATATCTTCAATAAACTGAGAAAAGTAACAGTGAATAAAATGTTATATCCTGTGAAAAGAAAAAGACAGCTTTCAAGAAGGAGGACAATAAAGGTCACTTTCAGGTAATGAAAAACTGGGAAAGTTTACTATCAACAAAACTTTACTAGGTGAAAAAATAACAAATGTACTTCAACCAGAGAGAAAGTAATTGCATACTGATGGTGTGAAATGAAAAAATCTATAAGCCAAGTTACTAACAAATATGTGGATGAATCTAAACGAAACTGATAAAAGAGTAATAATTTCTTAGGGGATTAAAAATTTTTCAAAGATAGAACTCAAATGCATAGTTTTTTGTTTGTGAGGGGACTAGCTAGAGTTGAGCTTTTCTAATGCCGTTAAGGGCTTCCCAGGTAGCATTAGTGATAAAGAACCCACCTGGCAATGCAGGTAGACGTAAGAGATGCTGGTTCCATCCCTGGGTCAGGAAGATCCCCTAGAGTTTAACGGTAGGAAAACTTGTTATTGCAAAATTTACAAGACTAGAGAAAAGTGCCATGAGGAGTATCAGCTTTTTGCCTGAAGGAAAGAAAAATGTTATGCTCATTTCCTAGTCATATAGATGTAAGTCAAATTTGTGAATTTATTCATCTCTTTTCTATCCACATTCATAAACTACTGATTTTACCCACTATGTCAGATGATTCAGTGGCTGAAGCCTTTACAGGTCTGACTCAGCTGGTTGAGAATTCTGCCTTCTCTGGGTCACGTTGCTTTGTTTCCTTTTGTGTTTTGCGATGTTTGAAAGTGAGCTCCTTCCTTGGAACTTTATTTTTAGGAGTCGCTTGAGACCTGGCAGATGGTGAATGAAATGGAACAGATTTGCGCATGCTTCTGCAGATGCTGAAGAGGGCTACCAACTTTAAGTCACTTTAATCTCACTTCTCAGCTTAAGAGTTTTCAGACCATCCAGGTGGTGCAGTTTGGACTGATCTGCCAGTTTCCTTCTGTAATGGACATACATCACGCAAAACTCCAAAACTTTCCCCTACTCCTCGTTTTCCAGGAGGTAGCAGCCATGTTTTTTTGTGTCCAAACTACACTAAGTGTTTTACACAGCTTGTCTCATGTAATCTTCACCAATAGTTCTACAAAATAGGTACTATCATATACTATGACCTTGATCATGATCTACTACCATCATTATTGCTACTATTTTATTGATAAGGAAATTTTTGTTCTTAAAGGAGGAAGAATAAATTGCTTATGGGTAGGCGTTTAAACCAGGAGTAGAACCCTGGCAATCTAACTCCAAGAGAGAGGGCCTGCATTCTTAATTTATATGTGGTTCCTATTTGGTCAGCCTTCCACCTTCCTAAGCCTCCATTCCTTCCTGTCCATCCTCTGTTTTCTGAATGAGCTTCCCACCTACCCTCCTAAATCTCTGTTTTCCTCAGTGAGCCATTTATCCAGCCCCTTTTAGGTAAAAGCCAGTTCTGGTCACCCTTGATTGTAGAACTAGGAAGGGGCATGGTGGTCTTCCTCTCCTGATAATTCTTTTTTTTTTTTAATTTCTTTATTTGTTTTCGGCTTTGCTGGGTGTTTTTTGCTGCACAGGCTTTTCTCTAGTTGCAGCAAGTTGGGGTTACTCTCTAGTCGTGGTATGCAGGCTTCTCATTGCTGTGGTTTCTCTTGTTGTGGAGCACAGGCCCTAGGGCGTGCAGACTTCAGTAGCTGTGGCTCCCAGGTTCTAAAGCACAGGCTCAATAGATGTGGCACATAGCCTTAGTTGCTATGTGGGGTCTTTCTGGATCAGGTACCATGGCTCCTGCATGGGCAGGTGGATTCTTAACCACTAGACCACCGGGGAAGCTCTCTCCTGACCATTCTTGTCCACACACTCTTATATTAGTCAACAGCTCCTGCTCAAGTCTGCACATACTCGGTTCTCTTACCTCTCCCCACTCCTTGGGGTAACCTCTAAAACCTCAGTCTGCCCCTTATTCTGCTGAGATAATTTAACATCAGTTTTACAGTGCGTGCGTGCTCACTTGCTCAGTCGAGCCCAACCCTTTGCAACTCTATGGTCTGTAGGGTCCTCTGTAGGGTCTTCCAGGCTCCTCTGTCCTTGGAATTTTCCAGGCAACAATACTGGAGTGGGTTGCCATTTCCTTCTCCAGGGGATCTTCCCCACCCAGGGGTCAAACCTGCACCTCTTATGTCTCCTGCACTGGCAGGCGGATTCCTTATCACTAGCACTATGCAGTGTCTCTACACAGTGGAAATTCCTATTATTAAACTGGGTGCATTTTCATTTTTATAATGCTTCCATATCTCAGCCATCTTCTTCATCTTCCTCTTCCTTTTAATTCTTCTCCTCCTTCTCCTATCTCTTCCTCTCCTCTTTCTCCTCCTCCTCCTCCTTCTTCTTCCTCCTCTTCCATACCTCTGAGGACCTTGTTTTCAATATTCACAATATCAAATTAAAACTCTTTGTCCTGAATTTAAGTCCATCACATTCGAGACCTCCATTTTCCTGTATCTTTCTATTTCAGGACAAACTCCAGTCGTAGCCTCTGTTGGGCAATCCATGAATATGCTTATATACTTTGCTTCCTTCTTATGATCAGATTGTATGATTGAGCTAATTCACCAGTCTCCATTATAGGTGAAGTCAGGTGTTAAACTCCCACCTGTACCTTAAGATCCTCTGATAAGAGGAGAGTCCTTGGGAAACCTCTTAGAACTCAGTTACGGGGCAACTTCCTGACTAATAAGTCCGCTAGAAAACCCCACTGACCATTCTTCAGATTCTACATTTTGCGCCATGACATATACTCCATGAGATTCCATCTTCACCAACCTTGTTGTTGACACTCATACATCGTTTCTCTCAGGATGTACAATATACAAAGAATAAATAACAGGACAGAACAAGAAAGAGAGTGAGGAACCTCAACGCTAAGAGTGACAGGCAAAGAGCAAAGCAGAATGGCAAAGAAACCAGATAATAACCCTAACTACCAGTTAGCAATGGCTAAGGATTTCATTCGCACTGTTCTCCCAAACAGAGACAGATTAAAAACCAAGGACCTGTTTGTATAAAACTATTAAATAGCCCTGGAATAAATTGGAAATATCATGCAGTTAACTCAGGATTGCAGATGCAACTCTTAACATAGGTATCAGAGATAAATAGATGTTATTCTTGCAGAAGTAAATGTCACCTACCTGGGGTAAACAAAACAGAACATGGCTAACATTTTCTCCTTGGCCTTTCCCTGACTTAGTTGAAATCTTCATGCAGTAAGAGATCTTGCTCTAACTTGAGCCCAATAATCAGAAATTTGCTTGAAGTGAGCTACAGTAGTCTCCAGAAAACCTGGAACCAAATAACAAGTGGCGTAGTCCTGTTTAGTAAGAATGAGCATTTGTGTTATTTTTGCATTGAGAACATAATATTTCTATTAAAAGATGAGGTCTGTTTAGGAACATTATAAAATAAACAGAAAAGAGAACCAGAACTATTAAAAATTGGGAAACAATCTGCCAACATAAAATATAGAAAGAATAAAAGGATTTCTGAGCCTACTTTGAACAAACTTTGTTACTGTAGAGCTTCCCGTGTGGCTCAGCTGGTAAAGAATCTGCCTGCAAAGCGGGAGACCTGGGTTCGATCCCTGGGTTGGGAAGATCCCCTAGAGGAGGGGATGGCTACCCGCTCCAGTATTCTGGCCTGGAGAATTCCATGGACTGTATAGTCCATGGGGATGCAAAGAGTCGGACATGACTGAGAGACTTTTACTTTCACTTGTTACTGTAGAGAATCATTTTTAGTCTCAGTAAGTATTACTAATGCAATCCAGTTATGAATGATGGGAAAACTGTCAGACACAAAATAATTTCAAATAGTTGAAATGCTATGCCATAGCCAGTGTGAACAAATACCTAATTTATAACATAAAGAGGTAAAAAATTTTTCATTATCAAAATTCAGCTTTTGTTTATTTCACCTAGCAGAGCTGCTATTTTTTTCACACAACTTCTGAATCAGCCAAACACATCCTCCCTGAAACCTGATGCTCTCCTGGTTAAGGGTTTGTAATGGTACTAGATGGATCTGAGGTTGTTGTCAGTCATGACACCATAATTCCCTCTGTGAGTGTCTTCCAGCAGGGGAACGTGGAGATCATTGCAATGGTCAGAGAAACTTGACCACCCCAAGCCTTCTGTGTGTGTGCTCAGTCATGTCCAACTCTTTGCGACCCTATGGACTATAACCTGCCAGGCTCCTCTGTCCATGGGATTTTCTAGGCAAGAGTACTGGAGTGGGTTGTCATTTCCCTCTCCAGGGGATCTTCCTGGCCCACTTCTGATCAAACCCATGTCTCCTGCATTGGCAGGTGTGTTCTTTACCACTGAGCCACCTGAGAATCTCCCTAAGCCTTCCGGCCTACACCAACACAGGACAATTGATTGAATGATTGGTCACGCGCAATGAATCAAATATCAATAAAACCCACCAGAACCATTTCATCACAAAGATCTGTTTGGATATTTGGGGATTCTTCAGTGGAGGAGATGGTGATGGTGTGGAAATGATGGTAATGGCTGGCATGGTGATGGTACCAGCGGTGGTACCAGTGGTAGTGGTGGTGATGATGGTGGTAGCAATGGTGATTGTGGTGGAAATGGTGGTAATGGCAGTGGTGGTGATGATACCAGTGGTGATAGTGGTGACAAGGTGGTGGTGATGATGGTAGTGATGATGGTGGTGATAGTGGTTATGGTTATGGTGGTGGTGGTGGTGGTATGCCAGTGGTAGGTGTTATTGACACAGGAAGTCAGTGGTCCCAGGTGGAGTACAAAGGAGAGAACAAAAGCTTCCATCTGGAGGGTCTCTATGCTTATGGAGAAGAAGGACATTGTAGGAGCTACCTCCAGGAGGGTTGTTACCCTCTTGTCATCAGAGTTCTAGCTTACTTTAATAGAACTTTTATGGAACCAACATAACCTCACTGCTCAGAATCATTGATCCAGATTACCCTGCCTCTGCTTATGGCTTAGAGAAGAAGGTTGGTATTAAAAGAGTATCTTGATCTTGGATCTTGGAAGTGCAGTTTTGGTGTGTCTGTCCTCCCTTCGATGATGGAATCCTGCCTATCAAATCTTCATCTGGAGAAATCTATTTGGCTGAAGAAGATTTCAACAACTCAATAATAAATCATCTCATTGCCAAGACAACAGGACTGTCAGTGACCCCTACACTCTCATCGCAGGCACCTCAATCATGATGAGATCGAGCCCCTCATGAAGAGACTGATTCTACATAGTCATCTTCAACTTAAGAATTCAATGTTCTTTTGTCCACCAGCCTCAGTTGACCAGACCATTTGAAATGGCAAGCAAGGTGCTCTGTTCCTATATCCAAGAATAAGAAACCCATGCAGGACTTGTTAATGGCAAGATCATACTGTCACTTAGATGAAGCTCTTTAGACAGCCCTATTACCTGGGATATACCTGGAAATGTTTAAGATTGTTTTTCAACTTGAGGTTCTGCCCCTTGGAAGGGAACTCTCTGGTGGAATCACAACTGTCCTGAACTGATGTGCCACCATGCTCTGTAGGTTTTCACCACTTGTCCGACAACCAGCCCTGTGCGCTCACTCAGGTTTTTAAAAGTGAGGACAATGACCGACGACAGCCTGCTTGAAAGCTCACAACACTCTTCACACTGACAGTGATGAGTCCAACAGCAAGCCCGGTGGGTCTGCAGAGTTGAGCACAGGCCAAGAGAACAAGCTTGTGGTTGCTCAAGATGAAGGGTATTGTTTGAGAAAGGAGGATGTTGAGTTCATGGTGCAGGAGGCTGAGAGCTACAGGCTGAAGTTGAGAAGTCCAGAGACACATGTCTTTCCAACAACATTCAGATCCTTTCAATAAGAAGCCACAGTGGAAGATAAGAAACTTCAAGGCAAGTGCAATGATATCATTAAGATGAGTTGCTCTACTTGAGAACAGGAGTTTCCAGAAAGAAAGATACAAAGAGTATCTTGCCAAACCAACCTCACAAGTCTGTCTTGATGGCAAGGCCATGCCTAAGGGGATGTCACCGGGCTTCCTTGTGATGGGTCTGAATCCATCACTAAGACCTGTAAACACATATCCCATCCAGCTAATCAAACACATGGATCAAAAACAATATATTGCCAAGTCTGCACAATGGAAGGATTTTCAGTTCAGTCGTTCAGTCGTGTCTGACCCTTTGCAACCCCATGAACCACAGCATTCCAGGCCTCCCTGTCCATCACCAACTCCTGGAGTTTGCCCAAGCTCATATCCATTGAGGCGGTGATGCCATCCAACAATCTCATCCTCTGTTGTCCCCTTCTCCTCCTGCCTTCAATCTTTCCCAGCATCAGGGTCTTTTCAAATGAGTCAGCTCTTCGCATCAAGTGGCCAAAGTATTGGAGTTTAAGCTTCAACATCAGTCTTTCCAATGAACACCCAGGAGAGATCTCCTTTAGGATGGACTGGTTGGATCTCCTTGCAGTTGTAAGGGACTCTCAAGAGTCTGACAGAATGTGGTCCACTAGAGAAGGGAATGGCAAACCACTTCAGTATTCTCGCCTTGAGAACCCCATGAACAGTATGAAAATGCACAAAGATAGGACACTGAAAGATGAACTCCCCAGGCAGGCTTTTAGTTGCTACATAAGTTCCTGGGCATTCTGATATATGAATGTCCATTCAGGAAAAGAAGGAAAAACTTTTCCAATATCACGTCTGTAAAACAGTGGAAAATAGAATTTGTGTGCTTGGGAATAAATATCTATTTAAAATAACCACCTTAGAAAAGGAAGAAAACCAGTCACTACCTCCTGAACAAGCATTAACAAAGAGTCTCTATTGGCCTGAAGCTGCCCTGAGTTATTAACTGTCTGGGGAATATACAAGACTTGCAGCCCTAGGAGCTATGGCAACAGTGTGGTTACATAATTCTCATTGCTAGGTATGGTTTTGTCAGAGGACTGACTGTTTCGAGGGTTTTAAATTCAGAGAAGAATTTATCTTGTGAATCCTTCTGAAAGGAACATTAAGCAAGTTAATGACTAATGTCTTTGTGAAGTTTTACAGAAAATTAAAAAATGTTTTTCGTGGAGAGGTTTCTTAAAGAAACCCTTAAAAAAAATCTAAGGAAACTCAGACTCAAATAAGCGCAGGTCGCTTTAATACAAGTCACCAACCCTTCCTTGAGAAGTTACTAGATGCCAGGCACTAGGCCAGGCTCTGAGACAGAGCAGTGAGCAGTATATATATATATTTGATTTATGTAAAGACTTCCAACTTGTGTTATGATGTCTCAAGATTTCCATAGAAGGAGCAAAACAAATCAATGAAACCTATTCACCAAGGAGAAAATAAGTTAGATTAGGGTAGAAATTTCTATTGTGCTCATTTCCTTGCTCTTGTTGCCTTTAGCTTTGTACTTTGTTTTTTCCTTTGAAACTGAGATTTTTTTTTTTTTTCCATTTTGGGCATATGCATGGTGATTTCCATTGTGACTTTCTACTATAATTTTAAAATTTTATCCAAGTAATACATGTACATGGTTTAAAGGGTCCAATGGTATCACCAGGCTAAGGTGAAACAACGGTCCTCTATTCCTTTCTTTCTCACCCCCATGTTCACACCCAAGAGGTAAGCAATTTCAGCAATTGCTGCTATCTTCATTTTTCCTGTTCTTCCATACTTCTAAATAACAAGAATATACTGCCCTTGATTGATTTTAAAATGTTGACATTATAATGGCTTCCCTCCATGAAAGAAGAGGACCCTTGGCTTTCTTACACCAGTTCCTCTGTGCCTCCCCACCCCACACCCTCTCAACATGTAATGCTACAATTTTTCAGATGGGCGTTCTTCATTCTTATCTTGATATATTTTGACAATATTTATGTTATTCACAGCTGAAACACATTACATCATATGATATCATTTCCTTTCTTGTACAGCTTTTCATTTTTCCTGGAGTTCATAACTACCTTGTCTCTTCTGATATCTGTGTATCTGTCAGTAGTTTACTCTCAAAGTGTTGGAATTCCATGTAGAGAAACATCAATAATCACTGAGGATCATACTTTTCTCGGAGGGTTCTCTCAACTTCAGTCCTCTTACCGTTAATCTGCACTGGTTATTTTTCAGTCCCGCTGCACAATTGCTGTCCTGTTTTTTTTTTTAACCATAAACTGGGAATACCTTCTCTCTTCTCTGTTGGGTCCTTCCTTTCTAGAACCCTTTTCTCTCTCTCTTTCTCTCTTTTTTTTTTTTTTGTGTGTGTGGTTTACTCCTTTGTTTTGGTGGAGCACATCCTGCAGTATTTTCCTAACAAAGTGCCCTTGGCAATAAAAACTGTTAGGGAAATTGCATGTCTGAAAAAGTTTTTATTCTCTCCCCCAACTTTATTGACTTGGTATAGAATTCTAGGTTAGAAATCATTTCTCCTTAAAAGTTTGAAGGCATCACTCTACTTTCTCTTCAATGCTAAAATCGCTCTTTTGAAATTAAATGCTATTTCAGTTCCTGACTTCCTGTTGGCGACCTGTATTTTCTCTCTGAAAAGTGTTAGAATCCTTTCTTCATTCTTAGGCTCTAAATTTCCCACGGTTGAACTTTAGTGTGGATATATTTTCATTCATTCCTGCTGAGTACTTGTGAAAAACCTTTCAATCTAGAAACTCAGATGTACCAGTCCTTGGAATATTTAACGTCAGTTTTTTTAAAGTGACATTAATTCTCCTTCATTTTCGGCCTGTTTCCCCCATGGAGCACCTGTTAGACCTCTTAGGCTGTTGGACCTCATAGATTGAGCCTCTGATTTCCTTATTCATTGTCTCCTATATTTATCTTTGTTGTGATCTATTTTTCAGAACTTTACTTCAAGTTTATATCAACTGCCCATCAAATGGGGCACCTGGTGAGAGGGAAAGAGGGGTCATGATGGCTTTGAACTTTAGGAAGAAGGGCACCCTACCTTTTCTTGACACGGGGGAGAAGCAGCTGGAAGGGCAAGTCCCACCTCCGTCTAGGATCTGTCACACCTGAAATGCTGGTAGACGTGTGCATGGAGCTGCAATGAGTCTGGAGTTTCAGGGAAACTGAAGATACTTTGAAAATGGATATATTTAGAAAGTGGGGTTGTAGCATATGCTGTTTTGTAACCTGCTTTTTTAAAAAAAAAAAACTTAACAACATATTGTGAGCCTTTTCTCCTCATTATTTGTACTTTTGATTCAGTTGGGCATTATTTATTGCCACCTGGGGAAATCTTATAATGTTCCCCCTGCCCCACCCCCAGCCTCTAACCAGCGACTGGTTCATGTGTTCTGTCTGTGGGTTCAGGAAGCTTAGGTGATACTCAGGCCTGAAAAAGAGCACAAGATACCAGGGTCTAGACAGGCATTGCCTCCAGGCTGAGGGGCACAGGGTGGGAGCTCGGTAATAATTCCAGATGAGGACAATTGCCCCTGGGGTGCCCAAGGGGCTTGAAGGCATCTGTTATTGATAGAACAGATCGGCTGGCCTCCGATTAGCATTGCAAGGCATCTAATTGCAGGAAAACCCGTGTGTGTGTGTGTGCGCGCGCACGTGCATGCATGCACACATGGGCACGTGTGCAGCAGGCGTCTCCACTCCCAACCTCTCCACCCCCACCATCTGAGACTGCGTCACTATTCATTCAGGCTGGGAGAGCTCCTTGGCTGAGCCCAGTGGAACCTTGAGGGCAGCCGGACCCTCACCCTCATCTGAACTCAAGGATGCCTTTCTGGGTTCTGGGAAGTTTGGCTCAATCTGCCCTCTGTCTTTCTTTTTCTCTTCCCTCAACTCCTACCACTTCCTTTTGGCTCCAGAGAACCATCATGGGCTAAGGGGAGAGGCTGGAGTCCAGTCCTTGGAGGAGAATAAAAGGAAGAAATACAGACTCTGGGCTGTGGGGAAACACGCGTGCACTGGGGTCTCTGGCTTCAGAACAAAGCAAAGGTCCGCTTGCCCAGATGTCGGCCAGAGAGCAGAGTATCTCACCACCTGAAACGAGTGTTCTTCAGGGGAAGGTTGAGTCTGGGAGGAAGGCTGGGCCTGTCTTTACCTCTGTTCCTGTGTGCCATGACTGCAGCGAGATGGCTCAGCTGGGCGCGAACATGCTAAAAAACTGAGCCAAAGATGAGCAGATGCCCGTGTTTTGCTGTCGCTGTTGCTATGTCTTCTCTGCATAACATATTCCCGAAAGATGTTTAAAATGCTTTAGGAGTCGTGTTTCATCAACATCTCTTGATGGTAGGTGGGCGGTAAGGAGGCGGCAAGGCAGCTTGTCCTGTGGACGTGCTTTATTTCAAGTGGAGGGTGAAATCTGGACCACAGCAGGGAGGGGCTTTGTAACCAGGATTTGTTCACGTGGGTTTGGTAGGTATGGAGAAACCAAGGTGAGCGTCAGCAAGCATTTATCAGGGTGTCCCCGTGCCAGCGCTGAGTCCTGGAAGAACAATGATGGGGAAAGTCAAGTATTCTTTTGAAAACGGCAATTTGAGATCAAAAGGGAAGTAAAGATACAGGTAACATGAGTGGTTCTGATACTGAAAAGAACCCAGGTGAAAGGTACCATGAACATAAACAGTAACTGTAAAATATCGAGGGTACAAGTCTGAAAGAAACAACCTTTAATAACTTAATTGGAAAGCAGGAGATTTTTTAAAATTTAACTTTTTGGATAGATCATATATTTAGGTGATTTAAATATCCAAACCATACAAAAAGGTACGGCCTGAAAAGTCCTGCTTCCTGCCTTGGACACATGCATTTCTTCTCCATACTGTGGGCAATTATTTTTATAAATTTCCTGTTTATCCTTCTGATGTTTCTTTATAAAAATTTAAACATTTATGCATATATATTATTTCTTCCTTTCTTACATAAGTAATTATAGATTCTATACAATAGGCATGTTAGTTTTCTGGGCCTTACAAGAAATTAGCACAAACTTAATGGTGTAAAGCAATGCATAATTTATTATCTCACAGCTTCTGTGGGTCAGGAGTCTGGGTGGGCTTGGCTGGGTTCTTGGCAGAGGGGCTCACAAAGTGGCAGTCAACCTGTTAGCTGGGCTGCATTGTCATCAGAGGGGCTTCCCAGGTGGTGCAGTGATAAATAATCCACCTGCCAAAGCAGGAGACTCAAGAGACATGGGTTCCATCCTTCGGTTGGGAAGATCCCTCTGGAGAAGGAAATGACAACTCACTCCAGTATTCTTGCCTGAAAAATCCCAAGGACAGAGGGGCCTAGTGGGCAGCCGTCCATGTGGTCACAATGAGTCAGACACGACTGAGTGACTGAGAATGCACACTTTGTCATCAGAGACTCGACTGGGGACAGGTCAGCTTCCAACCTCCCTCAAGCTGTTGGCTGACTTCATCTCTTTGTAGCCATGACATCATGACTTCTCTTTCAAAGCCAGTGAAGAAAGAACTAAAAAAGGCCTGTCTAACCTAAAGAAGGGCCCCTTTTGAGGGATTTTACTTAATTAGGTTAGGACCTCCTAGGATGCTCTCCCCATTTGATTAATTCAGAAACAGCTGATTTGGAATCTTAATTACATTTGCAAAATCCGTTCACCTTTGCCATATTCCATTGGCTAAGAAGCAAATCGGACTCCGTGCATTCAAGAAAAGTAGGTTATATAAAGCTGAGTCTCGCTGAGAGTTCACCTTAGGGAACGTCTTGCTTGTGTGCTATAGCTCAGTCATGTCCAACCTTTTTCAACCCCATGGACTGTGGTCTGCCAGGCTCCTCTGTCCATGGGATTCTTCAGGCATCAGTACTGGAGTGGGTTGGCATTTTCTCCTCCAGGGGCTCTTCCTGCCTCTGGGATTGAACCTGAGTCTCCTGTAGCTCCTGCATTGCAGGCAGATTCTTTACCGCTGAGCCTCCGGGGAAGAAAGACTTGCTATTTACAAAAACAGAAGAAAATGAGATGCTGTCAGTTTCTTTCCTTCTTCTTTTAATTTTAATTTTTATTTGGATAATTACAATTTGTGATGGTTTCTGCCATACATCAACATGAATCAGCCATAGGTGTACACACGTCCCCTGCCTCTTGAGCCTCCTTCCCACCTCCCTCCCCATCCCATCCCTCTAGGTTGTCACAAAGCAAGGACTTTGGGTTCTCTGTGTCACACAGCAAATTCCCACTGGCTATCTATTTTACATATGGTAATGTGTATGTTTCAATGCTACTTCCTCAAATCACCCCACCCTCTCCTTCCCCACTGTGCCCAAAAGTCTGTTCTCTATGTCTGCGTCTCCTTTGCTGCCCTGCAAATAGGATCATCAGTATCATCTTTCTAGATTCCATATATATGTGTTAATGTTGTTAAGATTTCTCACTCACACCACTGGCAGGAAGAAGACGCTGGAACAATATTTATGTAGTATCGAAAGGAAAGGGAGAAAGGTCTATTTAGGTCTTCTGCCTATTTTTTGATCAGAAAGAGATGAACGCATATATGTGGAATCTAGAAAAATGGTACAGATGATTCTATTTGCAAAGCAGAAACAGAGACACAGATGTAGAGAGCAAATATATGGATACCAGGAAGGAAAGTGAATAGAGGGAGGAATTGGGAGGTTGGGATGGACACATGTACACTGATGATGCCATAAAATGCTTAACTAAGGAGAACCTGCTGTATAGCACAGAGAACTCTACTTAATGCTCTGTGGTGATCTGAACGGGAAGGAAGTCCAGAAGAGAGGGGATATATGTTTATGTATAACTGATTCACTTTGCTTTGCAGTAACACTAACACAACATTGCAAAGCAACTATACTCCAATAGAAATTAATTTAAAAATAGGAAAGGGGTACCAATCAAGGCTGATGGACCTGCAGAGTCATTTGTCTGTCAGTTTGAAAATATCAACTAGGATGGCATGTGGCTAGGAGTGAGAGGAAACCCTCTTGACCTCAGAAGTGTAAGCAAATTGGGGTTTCCGTCATACACAGGAAGTCTGTGTACAGATGCCCCTGGGCTGATGTGCGGCTCAGTAATAGAGTCTGGAACAGAGATATGTTTGGGAGATGCTTATATTAAAAAATGATTTTTTTCCCTCCTTCCCACTCCCCCTGCCTTCAGCCCATCCTTCTAGGTCATCACAAAGCACTGGGCTGAATTTTTTGCATTATACAGCAGTTTCCCAATAGCTATCGTTTTTACATGTGGTTATGTATATGTGTGGGACTTCCCAGGTGGGCGCTAGTGATAAAGACCCCACCTGCCAATGCAGGAAGCATGAGAGACATGGGTTCAATCCCTGGGTCAGGAAGATCCCCTGGAGGAGGGCATGGCAACTCACTCCAGTATTCTTGCCTGGAGAATCCCATGGACAGAGGAGTCTGGCAGGCTACAGTCTACAGGGTCATGAAGAATCGGAAACGATTGAAGTGACTTCGCACGCACGCACGCACGTATATGTGCCAATGGCACTTTCTCAATCCATCCCACCCTCTCCTTCCCCTGCCGTGTCCATTCTCTGCGTCTGCATCTCCATTCCTCCCCTATAGATAGGTTCATCAGGACCATTTTTCTAGATTCCATATATACGCATTAATATACAATGTTTTTCTCTTTCCGACATACTTTACTCTGCATAACAGGCTCTGGGTTCGTTTACATCACTTCAACTGACTCAATTTTTTCCTTTTTATGGCTGAGTAGTATTCCATTGAATATATATATACCACATCTTCTTTATCCATTCCTCTGTTAATGGACATTTAGGTTGCTCCCATATTCTTGGCTATTGTAAATAGTTCTGCAGTGAACATTTGGGGTACATGTGTGTTTTTGAGTTATGGTTTCTCGGGGTATATTCTCAATAGTAGGCTTACTGGGTCACATGGTAGTTCTTTGTTTAGTTTTTAAAGGGCCCTCCAATGATTCTTTATCTGAATTTCAAATTCACCTGGGCATCTTGTATTTCTTTTAGATAATTAATAATTATTAACGTTTTCTTTTTGCTAAATCTGGCAAACTCTGTCCTTTGATGCCCTCATGGACTTGTTCTACCTCAGAAATGATGTGACTGCTCTAGGCATCACGTACACAGTAGGAGGAGAGAGGAAGAGACAAGTTAGTAGCAGATTCTGGCTTATATCTAACTGGCTGAATCGTGTCACGTGGCCACATGTAGCTGAAAAGGACATTGAGACATCAGCTGCAGCATTTATGGCATCAACAGAAAAGGCAAACAAGGGAGAAGAGACTGGAAATGGGGTCAGACTGGCTAACACGCCTGCCTGCTTTGCAGGGACCCTTATGCTGTGCAGGTCACGTAGTAAATCCTAGGGGGCACCATTTTATTGTAGTTTATGTGAAACCCTTCCCTGAGGGTTGTTTAATCAGTTAGCTATTTTAGGTATCAAATTATTCCAGTTGGTATCTTAAAACAACAATTTGTTATTGCTCATGAGTCTATGGGCCAGCTGGGTGGTTTTGGTCTTGGCTGGATATCTGCGTTTGACCCTTCACTTCTGTTCATTAAAGTAGGTATTACTACTTTGACTTACCTGGTGGCTCAGACGGTAAAGCGTCTACCTACAATGCGGGCGACCCAGGTTCAATCCCTGGGTCAGGAAGATCTCCTGGAGAAGGAAATGGCAACCCACTCTAGTATTCTTGCCTGGAAAACCCCATGGACAGAGGAGCCTGGCAGGCTACAGTCCATGGGGTCGCAAAGAGTCAGACACGACTGAGTGACTTCACTGTGCTACTTTAATTTAGAATATAAGATAGACACAGAGAAGTGCACACATCATGAGGTTGCAGCCTGATAACTTTTTACAAGCTGATCCCACCAGTGCAACCAGCAGACAGATAAGTACAGCCCCAGCACCCATGACCTCTCAGTGTCTCCTTTCAGGCGTTTACCTTCCCAAAATAGCCACTGGACTCACTCTGTCACCACAGATTCGATTTGCCCCCTTTTAGAATTTATATAAATGGTTGTGTCTGATTTATTGCATTTTCTATTATATTTGTAAGCTTCCTCAATATAGACCCATACAGCTGTTGTTCATCTGTATTGGCTATCATGTAGAATTCCATTCTGTGAGCACACCTCCATTCATTTATCCATTCTAGCATTGATGGATACTTGGATTGCTTCTGATGTGGTGTTATTATGAATAATACTGCTATGAATATATTTGGACATATCTTTTTGTGTATATATTTACAAAATCAGTTGCTGCATGCTCGATGGAAGAGTGGCTGTGGCATGGGGTAGGTATATGTTCAATTATAGTTGATACTTCCAAGGAGATTTCCAAAGACTATGCTCCCACCATGTGCTAAGTTACATTCCATCACTGATATATGAGAGCCCCAGTTGCTTTGCATTCTGGCCAACAAGTGTCCTGCCCATTTTAATTTTTGTCATTTTGATGGGGTATAGGGCTATTTTTGGAGAAGGAAATGGCAACCCACTCCAGTATTCTTGCCCGGAGAATCCTAGGGACGGCGGAGCCTGGTGGGCTGCCATCTATGGGGTCGCACAGAGTCGGACATGACTGACGCGACTTAGCAGCAGCAGCAGCAGCAGGGCTATCTTGTTTTGAAATGCATATTTTCCTGAAGACTGACAATGTTGAGTAGGGAGAGGGAAGACGGAAACTAGTGTTTATTGAACACCTATTATGTAATCAGAGCTTTTTAAAAAAATTATTTATTTTAATTGGAGGCTAATTACTTTACAATATTGTAGTGGTTTTTGCCGTACACTGACATGAATCAGCCATGGGTGTACATGTGTCCCCCATCCTGAACACCCCCTCCCACCTCCCTCCCCATCCCATCCCTTAGGGTCCTCCCAGTGCACTGGCCCTGAGCATTTTTAAGATACCCTCACATACTGAGTTGGGATTTAATCTGATAAATAGAGGCTGGAGGCCATCTAGGACTGGCAAAAGCCAGGACCATGATGGCTTGTCAGGATGAAACAGTTTGTTGGATAAAATTCTCAGCAACTGAGCCTAACCACAGCTTTTCAACCTACTGCCCACCCTGTTCCTTTGGAAAGATGGTGATTTTTTACTTCTAGCTGCCAACCATAGTAAGAAAAAGTGGATTGTTATGTGCCTATGAATGACAGTAAAGCATTCAGACCTGTTACTTGAGTCTCACTGGAACCACTGTGTTAGTTTGCTATGGTTGCCATAATAAAGTACCACAAATTGCGTGGCTTAAAGAACTAATTTATTGTCTCACAATTCTGGAGGCTAGGAGCTGGTGTCAGCAGGGTTGGCTACTTCTGAGGCTGCCAGAGAGAATCCGTCTGGTCCTCTCGTCTAGTTTCTGGAGGTTTGCTGGAAATCCTTGGCATGTAGAAACATCCTCGTAATTTCTGCTTTCATTTCACGTGGCATTCTTCCTGTGTGCTTGTCTGTCTCAAAATTCCCTTTTTTGTAAGGACATTAGTCCTATCAAATTAAGGGTCCATCCTACTTCTAGTATAACTTTCTCTTAACTAATTTCATCTGCAATGACCCTCTTTCCAAATAAGGTCACATTCTGAGCCACTGGGGTTAGGACTTCAACATATGAATGCTGGTGGGGGAGGGGAGCAAACAATTCAATTCATAACACATACATCACATTCTCTTAGTATGTATGTATACACATAGGCATATAGATATAGGTATAGGTATAGTGGAACAAGTGGTAAAGAATCTGCCTGCTGATGCAGGAGATGCAAGAGATGCCGGTTTGATGCCTGGGTCAGGAAGATCCCCTGGAGGAGGAAATGGAAACCCATTCCAGTATTTCTTGTCTGGAAAATTCCATGGACAGAGGAGCCTGGCAGGCTACAGTCCATGGGTCTCAAAGAGTCAGACACGACTGAGCACACAGTATGTATAGGTATAGATACAGATGTATAGATATAGGTATCAGTTCCGTTAAGTTCAGTTCAGTGACTCAGTCATATCTGACTCTTTGCGACCCCATGGACTGCAGCACGCCAGGCTTCCCCGTCCATCACCAACTCCTGGAGCTTGCTCAAACTCATGTCCATTGAGCCAGTGAGACAGAGGTACCAAGTCGGTTAGATATAAGTATAGGTACAGATATAGATATATTCCTATGCTCTCCTCCAGCTGTGTGTGCACATGTGCATTAAATCTCATTCATTTCCCTGTTGTGCAAGGCTGAGGACACTGCGAACTCATTAGAAAACAATCTCCAACAGGATCACTGCCCTCAAGGGGCTTGCATTTTATCAGGATAAGGAAGACAATCAACTGCTAAGCAGATGAAAGATGACTCAGCTAGAAATCTTCGTCCCAAAGAAAATAGGACTAGTTAATGCATTAGAGTCCAACTGGAGGTGGGATGGGCTTGTACTATTTTAGAAGAGTTGATCCAGGAAGTCCCCTGTGAGGAGGTGAGGAGGAGAGGTCAGAGGGCACCGCCCAGGCGAAAGCCCTGCAGGAGGAAATGCTCCATCTCTTCCGGAAACAGCGGGGTTCGTGTGGCCAGCGTGTGAAGAGCCACAGGAGATGAGCTGGAGGGCCACATTGTGGTCAGGGTCCGTGGGGTCTTAGAGGTCGTGGCAAGCTTTGCCTTTTATTTTCAAGGTGTGGGCAGCCCTTTGGAGGGCATGCTGTAGTTTGCATATGGAAATATTTTCTGAAGTGTCCTTGAATGCCTTATTATGTAATTGAGACAAAAGCCAGCAGGCAGAAGGTTGGAGGGCTTCTTTTAGGTCACAGGCTTTTAGGGGCAGGCTTTGACTAAAATAGACATCTCTAAATCCTCCTCCTGTCAAGCAGAAGGCACAGACCTGCCTTCCTCCTCTCCAGGGATGCTGAGAGAGGAGGTTGGTAATGCATGCAAAGTTTTGTGTGCATTCTGTATACGGGGAGGCAAGGTTGCATTGTCTAAATTTGTAAAGCTAAAGCTTTCTCAGTGCAAGACAATGAGTTTTCCAACCCAGACTTTCGTTCCCCTCACCATCCTATGTGGGCTTCCTAGGGAAAAAAAAAAAAAACGGGTCACACATAGGAAACAGGCTGGCATCCAACAGAAAATCTGTTTGGTTTCATCAGATGGCCCATGCATCGCATCTGCAGTAGCTGCATCCACAATCTGAAATCTCTGTGACACCATGACATTGGAAAAGAGCGCATTTTACCCCAAATCACCCTTCAGCCTGCTCAACCTGAGTTATGGGATGGAAGGGAAGGCTTGCTGGCTTACGGATTTATATATGGATTTGGAAAACCTGAAGATTCACAGCTTATGTGTATCAGTTGTCACTTGCTGCCTCCCCCACCCCCAAAACAGATGCTGATCTTTGATACAATTCTCTCTTGTTTTAAGATTTATTTATGCATGTTTTAGATGAGGTGAGTCTTCGTTGCTGCAGCGGGGCCTCCTCTTTGTTGCAATGCGCGGGCTTCTCATTGCGGTGGCTTCTCTGGTTGGGGAGCAATCGGCTCTAGGTGCTTGTGCTCAGTAGTTCTGGTGCACGGGCTTAGTTGCTCTGTGGCATGTGGGATCCTCTGGGAACAGGGATCGAACCTGTGTCCTTTGCATTGCAAGGCAGATTCTTAACCACTAAACCACCAGGGAAGCCCTAAAATGATTCTCTTAAGGGGATGGCTTAGGGATACCAAGCAGGGACTCTGGCTAGAGTTAAAAAAAAAAAATCATGTCACTGAACCAAACACCCTAATGACAAGCTTGTGTAGAAAGAAAGTCAATTCCATCCTACCCTCTGCCTCTGTACACCTAGCACTTACTAGATATTCTGGTCCCAGGTGGTCAAGGCAAGGTCCTCAAGCTTAGAGGAGCCACTTCTAGTGGGAATAGAATACGAGCTGAATATGTAATTCAGAATTTTTTTAATTTCCCCATTAAAAAAGTAAAACTTGAAGCCAGGTAAAATTAATTTCAACAGTATATTTTATTTTACCTAGGATAGCCAAAAGATTATCATTGCAATATGCAATCAATAGAAACCATTATTAATGAGATTTTTTTCACTCATTTCCTACTGTGTCTTGGAAATCAGTGTGTATTTTACAGTCACAGCACACCTCATGCACATTTCAAGGGTTAATAGCCACACGTGGCTTAGTGGCCACCATCTTGGACCGCCCAGCCAGCCAGGGAATGGTCACCTTTCCGTTGCCCTTTGTGTCTGCACTTCTAGAAGAAAGGCTGAAGAATGATTTGCCAGCATCTGGTAGGTGATGTTCTGTCTCCGAGGCAGATCACCCCCACCTCTAGAGTCTTCCTTTCTCCCCACTCCAGTCGTGTGGTTCTAGTGGGAGCTGCAATCAGAGCATCCATGCTCCTGGCCTCAGCGATGAGTCCATCGATGGGTTTGTGACCTCAGTTGCCCACCTGGAGTCTTTCCCTGTGATGTAAAATGCTGTAAGTGGGGAGAAGTCGTTGCCTTGTCTGATTAAGAAGCGTAAGGCTGTTACGCTTACGGGAGGCAGATGCTCTGAGCTGTATAATAGACTTCCTGGACCAGGGAATAAGGGAATAAGGACAACTTGCAGAGAGAAACAGTGTGTGTGTGAGAGAGAGACAGAGAGACAAAGAGAGAGAGGGGGAGAGAACTCGAAAGCAGCAGACCTATCACCAGCCTCACTCTGTCCTATGGGTTTGGGAGCTGTTCATTTTCTTCTTCCACTTAAGTTATTTAGAGTTGGTTTTTGTCCCTTGCAAAATTTTGTTTTCTATAGATTTTTTTTGACGAGCACAAGGCTCTCCTCAAAAGACTCCTGCCTTCTTCCCAGAGTAGTGGGGCTTGGAGAAAACAAAGATGATTTGAACCATAGATTGAGAACACAGCATCAGAGCCATTCATATTCAGTTACTGTGTTAAGAGAGAAAGCTAGCCTGCTCTGAGATGACAGATTTAACTATGGAATCCAGTCTGCCCCCCTCCGACACACTCCGTCTCAGTGACACAGTGTTTTTTGCTATGACAGTCCCAGCGGCCTCCCGAGCAGTGACTGTCTTTTTAGCCAAATGGTGGAGTGCTTCTGTGAAGTGTTTACTTGCTTAATTAATCAAGCCCTCTCTCGACTCAGCTGTTTTGTGCTCGAGAGAATGTTAGCTTCTAATTTTTAACTAACAAAGAAATAAACATGTCACTTTAAGTATAATAGTTGGAGCAATAAGAGCAAATGACACAGTTCACGTCCTTCTTTTGGACCCTTTTGAACTTGATCCTGTGAAAGAGCTTTGAGTCAGCTTTGCATTGATGAGACACTCTTGCTGTAGCATTTCCCTTACCGCAAGGCAGTAAATTTTAAGTCAATACTTTTTTTAATACCCATCTAAGCGAGACTTAGCTACAGAAACCCCATTTTCCCTGTGCAATTGTATCTAAGGATCCAGAAAATTGTATATGGCAGTGTTCTAAACATTGTTACTCAATCTGCTCTTTGGAACTTCCAAATCCTATTTAGCTCTTCAGTTCTTCCTTGTCTTGGATCATTTGAGACCCTGGCTTTACCCTGGAGTATCCAGTTTAGAGGCCTTTATGAAGCTCAAATGTTATATAACCCAGTTTTCCAGGCAGAGGGTAGGTGGGTGGGGGGATGCATGAAGTAAGACCAAGGGCGTTAGCAACACAAAAAGATGAAAGCAATTGGCTTTTAAAAAGGGGGTCTTCAGTGATGCTAGGGATCTCTACTCCAGAGTCTAAGTCCTTCAGGCTCAGGTTGAGGGTGCTCTCATGTTGACCATGACTATGAAAACTGCCCCCTGAAATTCAAGTCTCCAGGTGTCTTGCCCCTGGTCTCACGGTGGTCCCTGAGTGGTCACTCGGGGTGATGGGACCAGGCTTTGTCCAGCCTCCCTGCCTGGAGGAAGGTACCAGCACTCTCCTTGTAACTGCCCGACATGGTCTGGTCACTGATTCTGAAGCCACTTCAGAATGGCCTTGATGTACTTGGCTGAGGAAAGATCTTCCCAGCACACAATCGGTCCAGTGTGAGGAGACCCCCACGTGGATCACTCAGGCTTCCTTGGGAACACCTGAGACCACAAGCAGTTACTCTGTGCAGGGGAGCAACCCCTGTGCCCCCAGTTCTCTGCCGTTAAGTCCGTGACTCAGGAAGGGAGACGTTCAGCAAGCCTCAACCCTCAGCAGGAGCCATGTGAGAAGGGTCTCTGTGAGACCTTGGTAGGGGTCTTTGTCTGCCCGTCCCTGTGTTCACTCAACAGCATCTGTGCTTACTCTAGAAACAATCCCCGAATGTCTGGTCACCACTGCGGCAGGGAGCCGTCTCCTGCTCTGTGAGGAGCTCCTTTTCCCATGAGGGGCTCTGGGGGGGGGGTGTCCACACTGGGATGCTTGGGGAGTTGGAGTGAGGGAGTCTCATGCCAGTTGGCACTTAGCACTTGCAAGCGCCTCTCCGCACTTCAGTTTGGATGCTGTACCCCGATTACCCACAAAGCATGGCATGGCAGGCTCTTACCTCCTCTGTCTTCTCTGCCGTGTGCACAGAAAGTCACTCTCATATCCAGGCTTCGCAAATGGCAGGAACATCCCATTCATATTGGGCCAAGTTATTTCTTCCTGCCCCATCTGTCTTCTGACTCCAATTTTGCTCTCCCAAATCATAACAACTGATACGCACATCCCCATCCTGGGTTTAGAGATGATTATCACATCCTCCCAGACCTTCTCTTTTTAGTCCAGACATCCCTAGTTCTTCTCATCAGTCCCCATCTGTGGTATTTCCACTCCCGCTCATCTCTCAGAAATTCATGGACAAATTCCAGGTTGGAAATGAATCGGGCTCTTGCAAAGCCCCTGCTAGGCTTGAGCTCGGCGGGCGTTCTGTTCTGCAGAGTAGGGCAAGTGACCGTCACTTTATGCATGGTTAACAGACTTGTCGTTGGTGGCTTTGAGTCAGATGAGCTTTCTTGGAACTTCTTTGTAAGTTTCACTAAGTAATCCCGTTGTTCTCTCAAGACTTTGTCCCAAGGCTCCCTGTCATTTCTGCACATCGTGTTTGACCTTTGGCAGAACTGAATCCTCCCTGGACTCTTCCCTCCCACATCCACTTCCTATCCTTTGTGCAGATCCAGGTGTGGGGCTCAGCTCCTCTCCTTGATTTCTAGAACCATCTGTCTCTATGCCTGGCTTAAGTGAGCCCTACGAATTCTGGTTCCTAAGTTAGTAGTTCAGGTGTGTCTCCATGGACTGGGGCCTGCCAGGCTCCTCGGTCCATGGGATTCCCCAGGCAAAGAATATTGGAGTGGGTATTCCCTTCTCCAGGTGATGTTTCTGACCCAGGGGTTGAACCCTTGTCTCTTGCATTACAGGCTGATTCTTTACCGTCTGAGCCACCAGGAAAGTCCCTAGTTCCTGACTGTTCTTACCAACCTGGGCTCACATGTCCTCCCACCTGCTCACTCTCTTCTTTCTCCTCAGCTCAGCTGCTCTCCCCAGTTGATTACAGCAGACCCCCAACTTTTTCTCTCTTTTAATGGGCAGAACGGTCACACTCTGTTTCTTACCTCCAGGTGAGGTTCTGAGCTTTTCTCTGAAGACCAGAGACTGATGAGGTCCTCTGCTAAGCACTGGGGCCTCCTCTTCAAGTGGTCCTCCCACCGCCTCCCTCGCCAATGCCTTCAAGAAAAAGGTGGTAGAGAGACTTAGCCCCACTGTTATGTGGATTACGTCCTTGATTCCCACCCTCTAAGCAGACTGCGGTTGTCAGCTTGCTGTTGTTCAGTCGCTCAATCCTGTCCGACTCTTTGCAACCCCATGGACTGCGGCTTGCAGGCTCATCTGTCCTTCACTGTCTCCTGGAGTTTGATGGAACTCATGTCCATGGAGTCCATGATGCCATCCAACCATCTCATCCTCTATCGCCCCCTTCTCCTCTTGCCTTCAATTTTTCCCAGCATCACGGTCTTTTCCAGTGAGTTGAGTCTTTGCATCAGGTGGCCAAAATATTGGAGCTTCAGCTTTAGCATCAGTCCTTCCAGTGATATTCAGGGTTGATTTCCTTTAGGACTGACTGGTTTGATCTCCTCGCTGTTCAAAGAACTGTCAAGAGTCCTCTCCAGCATCACAGTTCGAAAGCATCGATTCTTCAGCGCTCAGCTTTTTTTTATTGTCCAGATCTCACATCTGTATGGTATCCCTAGAGGGTATCCCTAGTGGCTCACTTGGTAAAGAATCTGCCCGCAATGCAGGAGACCGGGATTCAATCCCGAATGGGGAAGATCCCCTGGAAAAGGAAATGGCAACCCATTCCAGTAGTCTTGCCTGGAGAATTCCATGGACAGAGGAGCCAGGTAGGCTACAGTCCATGGAATCGCAAAGAGTCAGACACGACTGTGCAACTAACTTTCATTTCATATCATTTCACATCCGCACATGACTACTGGAAAAATCTTAGCTTTGACAATACAGACCTTTGTAGGCAAAGTAATGTCTCTGGTTTTTAATAGATTTGTCACTGCTTCTCTTCCAAGGAGCTGCTGCTGCTGCTAAGCCACTTCAGTCGTGTCTGACTCTGTGACCCCATGGACTGCAGCCCACCAGCCTCCTCCGTCTATGGGATTTTCTAGGCAAGAGTACTGGAGTGGGTTGCCATTGCCTTCTCCGCTTCCAAGGAGCAAGTCATTTAATTTCACGGCTGCAGTCACCATCCACCTTTATCAGGTTAGTTTTCAAATAACAAAGGTTTCTTTCTGTTTCCATTAGCATAACCAACCTTGGAATTCCTGAAGGCATTTCCTCTTCTTCAACGAAGTCTCTAGAACATTCCAAGGAGCCTCATTGGCCCCCAGCACTGCTAAGGAATCAGAGGGGGACCTCTGGGCTTTGTCACTTCACGGGATCATGAGAATGGTCTTTTTTGTGGGGATGCGTCCTTTGCCACTTTTATTCAAGGCCAAGAATGCTACCTAGGAGGTTAATATTTACACCCTTGGTCAAGGTTCCAAGAATACCGTGTTGGGAAAAGTAAATTCCTAATTGTCTAAGAAGCACTGTGGTTTGAAGTCATTCTCTTGGACTCCAGGGCTCAATATTGGATTCTCTGGCGGTTCCTTTAAAACAATGTGGATTTGTGGTCATCTCTGTGTTTACTCATTAACCCAGCTAGTATTTATTGATCACCTGCTATGATCCATGTACATATATAGAACACAGCAGGGAGTGACACGGAGTCTCTGGCATCATTGTGTTTACAGCATTGTGGGGAACACAGACGCCAGAACAAATGAACGCCAGTGCACAGCACAGAAAATTCAGTGCACATCAGCTGCTCCCTTTAAGGAACATGATATGTCTTTTTCTCCACAGATAAATTTTAAAATGTTCCGTCTAGGACTTCAACACACCTCAGGAGAATCGTTCCTGGGTATTTCATATTTATTGTTATGATTGTGTATGGAATTTTCCTCCCATTACATTTTCTGCCAGGTTATTATTGGTGTAAAACAAAAGCTATTGATTTTTATAGATTTATTTTGTAAACTGGACACCTTATTAAATTCTTTTATTGTGTTTTCAAATTTGATAATCGCTTTTCTACCACAAGCAATTTTCACTGACCTCTGGTTGAAGCTCTCATTCCAGAACTGCTTTGTCTCTTCAATTGCTTTAAGAGTAAAAATTGTGTATTAAAAAGCACTTTGGAGATAATTCTCTTCTGCTCCTTCGAGCAAGTCCACAGTTTAGAGGACATTTATTCTAATTCATCAGAGTCACACCCTTCGCTGTAATTCCTTCGTCTCTTACCTGGCTGGTGATGTCATTGCTTCGAATTCTTATCAGCGAGTGTTTGCTCACTGTGGGGCTTTGAGGGGCGGCTGTCAGAGATCCTGTGTGTGTGTTTTCACATCTGCTGTCACAGGTTGAATCAGGTGGGGGAGAGTGTGGGTTTTGATGAACATGGAGGTTAGACCCACAGCACTTGTGTGTGTGTGATTCCTGCCATTTTATTTAAACAGCCACCACTCTCATCCTTACCCTAAGTGCTCCCTTGCTCACCCGCTTCTCTGAGCTTCCAAGTATTCATCACCCGCTAACTCAGGACCTGCTCATCTGCTAGTGGTCTTTGTGACTACATAGTTCTCCTCATCAAGGCTTTGTACCCTTGGTTCATTCCTGATTTCCCAGCCATCTGACTAGTGCTTGGCCCTTTCTGGGCTCTCAATAAATTTATGTGACATGAACGAAATCAACAGCCCCTGAGGGACTTCACTGGTGGTCCAGTGGCTAAGACTTCACCTTCCAATGGAAGGGGTGTGAGTTCGACTCCTGGTTGGGGAGCCACGATCCCACGTGCCTTGTGGCCGAAAACCCAAAACATAAAACAAAAGCAGTATTGTAACAAATTCAATAAAGACTTGAAAAATAGTCCACATAAAAAAAAAACAAAAACACACTTTAAAAACAGCCCTGAGTACCTGCTAGGGGCCAGTTACTGCGAGGATTCTGGAGATGGACCATGAGCAATGAGATGTATATTTTTTGCCTCTTGGGGAGTCAGATTCTTGGCCAGGAAGTACAGTGCTGTGCCCCCCACCCACCTGCCCTGAGAAGTCTCCTTTCCCTCTGTGGGTGCAGGCTCCATTGCAGGGGGCAGCCCCATTTCTGTCTCAGGGATGCCTACGAGCATCGCTGAGTTGGCTCCAGGTGAGGACCCCAGGGCCCTTACTGTGCTCAGATCACCTGCCATCTTGCTCTAGTCGTTGGTCCCTGCCCCTCTGCATTTGGAAACCTAAGGGCAATGCCAGCAGAAATAATCAATAAACAATCTATACTAGGAATGGAAAAGAGTTTTACTTGAACCACACTGAGGACTGTCGCCTCGGGAGACAGCCTCTCAAACAACTCTGAGAAATTGCTCAGGAGAAGCATGATTTTCAGCTATGGTTTTATATCTTGTTAGAACAAAGAACATCAAATAAGTCAGGGATATGTTCCTTCAAGGTTTAAAAACAAATCAGCCAGGAGCCAGTCAGTATGGCCTTGGCAGCTGGGAAGAGAGTCTTATCATTAAAGCAGGACCAGCATTGATGTCCCAGGAAAGGAGGCATTTAATCTTTATTTTTAACATGGACATAGTTCACTTCTGGTCAATGCGCTATTTTCTGCAATGTCAAAGCAGATATACAATGTATTTTTGAGAGGTCACAAACAGACTGCATTATTGATAGCTAGCATAAAGTTCAAGTTAACTCAGGTACAAGCCAGAATGTCTTCCTCAGACCTTAGTATGTGAACATTTTTTCCATTAGTATCCTGGACTTACTGTGTAGGTGGGCTTCACTCTCACAGTGTGGAATTAGAGCAGCTGGAAGATACCCTCAACCTACTTCTATCTGAAGCGTATCTCACATCAATTCCTGCTTGTATCTACACCACTGTTTTAGTCGCTCAGTTGTGTCCAACTCTTTGTGGCCCCATGGACTATAGCCCACCAGGCTCCTCTGTCCATAGAATTTCCCAGGCAAGAATACTGGAGTGGGCCGCCATTGCCTTCTCCAGGGATCTTCCCGACCCAGGGACTGTGTCTCCTGCATTGGCAGGCAGATTCTTTACCACTGAGCCCTCTATACTTGCTCATGTACTGTTCTGTTTGCCAGCCCATATACGTTTCATATGTCAAAGTCTTTGGGGGCATTAATTATTATTGGGAATATTGAAAGAAAGGAGAATTCAGAAATTAGCCCAAGTTATCTTAACAATCTCCATTGTGATAATTAATAGTGATTATTAGATAAGTTTTTCTTCAAATTGTTGGTAGAATAATTTCAGTTAATTGCTACTACTGTTTTTTCTATTTTTGGTGGGATCCAACATTCTCCTGTTGACAGTTGTTCCACAGCTAGTTGTGATTTTGGTGTTCTTGCAAGAGAAGATGAACACACATCCTTCTACAACACCATCTTTCTGGGATAAAGGCACTGATGTCATCCATCAGGAGAAAGAAAAAGTGATGTCCTCAGACTCGGAAGATGGAGGAGGGCCACCAGGCCATTAGCTTCTTCTACATCTTATGCCCAGCAGTGTTCATCTTGTAGGGACTTCTCCTTTGCCCTTGGACATGGGGTATCTTTTTTTGGTGGGATCCAACATTCTCCTGTTGATAGTTGTTCAGCAGCCAGTTTTGATTTTGAACCAGTCCATCCTAAAGGAAATCAACCCTGAATATTCACTGAAAGGACTGATGCTGAAGCTAAAGCTCCAATACTTTGGCCACCCAATGCAAAAAGCTGACTCATTGGAAAAGAGCCTGATGCTGGGAAAGACTGAAGGCGGGAGGAGAAGGGGAAAACAGAGAAGGAAATGGCTGGATGGTATCACTGACTCAATGGACATGAGTTTGAGCAAGCTCTGGGAGTTGGTGATGAACAGGGAGGCCTGGTGTGCTGCAGTCCATGGGGTTGCAAAGAGTCGGACACGACCGAGTGAGTGAACAACAACAACTGTTTCTTCTTCCCCTTCCATTTCTTTAAGGTCAAGATTATTTCAGGTATATTTACTTGATTCAAAGATGCACATTCTTTTACATTTCATGTTTGAAATTGAGAGTCATACATACTGCAGTTGGTGGCTTCCTATAATCTCTGTTGTCCTGATAACAGTTAGGGTATCTTTGTCATTTACTGCACAGTCGTGTAGTGAAACTGTACTTATTTCTGAGGGCCTCTTTGGTGGCCTCCCAGTGCTTTAGTCAACAACACATTAGAAGAGCATTTGGAAAAGGAACTTAAGCCTCCTTGTTGCCTGCTATCCTGTCCTTGACACCCTCTCATGAGACCTACAGAGTTCCAGTATTAAACCCTGCTGAATTGAAAGGAAAAAGAAAAATGCAGTTCAAATTACGAGATCCATCCTCTGTCAAACTGCAATAAAAGGGACTTCCCTGGTGGTCCAGTGGTTAAGAATCTGCCCACCAAAGCAGGGGACATGGGTTTGATGCCTGTTGCAAGAAGCTCCCGGAGAAGGCAATGGCACCTCACTCCAGCACTCTTGCCTGGAGAATCCCATGGACGGAGGAGCCTGGTAGGCCACAGTCCATGGGGTCGCTAAGAGTCAGACATGACTGAGCGACTTCACTTTCACTTTCCCTTTCATGCACTGGAGAAGGAAATGGCAACCCACTCCAGTGTTCTTGCCTGGAGAATCCTAGGGACGGCGGAGCCTGGTGGGCTGCCATCTATGGGGTCGCACAGAGTCAGACACAACTGAAGTGACTTAGCAGCAGCAGCAGCAAGAAGCTCCCACATGCTGAGAAGCAACTAAGCCCGTGCACCATGGCTGTTAGGCCAGCGCTCTGGAGCCCAGGAACCTCAGCTACTGAGCCCATGCGCTGTAAAGACTGAAGTCCATGTGCTCTGCAGCCCACGCTCCACAGTGGGAGAGGCTGCCGCAGTGAGAAGCCCATGCACCACAGTGAAGAATAGCCCCCCAGTCACCACAACCAGAGAAAGCTCGCACGCAGTGACAAAGATATGGCACAGCCAAAACTATAATTAAAAAACAAATAAATAAAATGTTTTTAAAAATTGCAAAACAGGTGAAAGTCCCTGTACCATTTTGCATGTTTTTATACCCAGACTTATCTGTCCTGCTAGGAAACACAAGGTTACGGATCCTAGACCGACTCTTCATTACTGACCCAGCCATTGTAGTGCTGGCTCCCCACACTCATCATGGAACCGCATTGAGATCCAGAAAGCTGTGCATGCCTGGGGGTTTGTACCACAGGGGAGGGACTTCAGGACTCTGAATCTTGAAGCTGATATAAGAGCTGCAGTTACAGTTACTCTTTCTCCCCACAATCCCAAAGGAAAGAGAGCTTGTGCTCTGGGATATAAACAAACGCTGTGCTCTTGGGGAGAGAACAGAGGTCTCCAGGTCCCTTGTCCTTTGGAAAGTCAACATCGGTCTCAAGGGCGAGAAAGCTGTCAGTCTTTCCAAGGGTCGTGGTTTTCACCTTCTAATGCTCATTGCTATCAAACAACTTTCACTGGGGTAGCCGCCACTCTGCTCAGAAAACTGACCCTGTAGAAATGTGAAAAAAATCATTGCTTTTCAACAGTTTTGAACTTCAGTGTTGGAGAAAACTCTTGGGAGTCCCTTGGACTGCAAGAAGACACAACCAGTCCATCCTAAAGGAAATCAGTCCTGAATATTCATTGGAAGGATTGATGCTAAAGCTGAAACTCCAATACTTTGGCCACCTGATGCAAAGAACTGACTCATTTGAAAAGACCCTGATGCTGGGAAAGATTGAAGGTGGGAGGAGAGGGGATGACAGAGGATGAGATGGTTGGATGGCGTCACTGACTCAATGGACATGAGTTTGAGTAAACTCCGGGAGTTGGTGACGGACAGGGAGGCTTGGCGTGCTGCACTCCATGGGGTCGCAAAGAGTCAGACATGACTGAGCGACTGAACTGAACTCAACAGTCAGACTATTTTTATTTCTACCAGTTTCTAAAGGGGAGGCCTGTAGATGGGGAGAGGCTCCACTGCATATTTGTTGAAATGAGATGAAGAAACTCAAAATTTGTAAAAGTCCGTGATGAGAGAATGAGGGACAGCGAGGTCTATGTTTGTTCAGAGAAGTTTTGTGGATGCATTGACTGCAGATAGAAGCTAATGCCATAAGGGGACTGAGGAGAGGCTGACTATGGGCCTCGAATCAGGTGGGGTGAGTCTTGGCTGAACCGGAAGGAAGGGGGAAGACAGGAGGGAAGCCACGTGGAAACTCAGGAGATGGTCTCTGTGTGGGGTGTGTGGGGCTGTTGCTCTGACAAACAGCATCTTCAGTACACGTCAGACAAAAATCACACACTTCTTGCGAATGGAGTTTGTGCTAAAAACTGCTGACGAGGCAGGATGCTGTGTGTGTTAGCACCTGCCGGTGAGGTCAGAGAAGAGAGAAGCACAGAAACCGGGTGAGGGTTCCAGGCAGCTATGGGCTAAGTGTGTGTGTGTGTGTGCGTGTGAGTCATTCAGTCATGTCTGACTCTTTGCAGCCTCTTGGACTGTAGCCGGCAAGGCTCCTTTGCAGCCTCTTGGACTGTAGCCAGTAAGGCTCCTCTGTCCATGGAATTCTCCAGGCAAGAATACTGGAGTGAATTGCCATGCCTTCCTCCAGGGGATCTTCCTGACCCAGAGATCAAACCCAAGTCTCCTGCATTGCAGGCGGATTCTTTACTGTTAAGTTTCACCAAATCTCATCAGGATGGAGGGCCCAGATAATGTGTGGATTACACTCAGCGTCTAGTTCTGCAGAATGGCGACATAGTTGATTTGTTGCCTCGTGCTTTGTGGCACAATTTTCCTGGGTCTTGTTTGTCAGCAGACAGGGCCAGCCAGCCTAGGACTACAGATCTAACCCCACTCCAGGCCTCTGGTCCTTCTTATAGACACGTGTTATACCTTTGTGTCCAGGCGTCTTACATCTGGCTTTCTGACATCAGGGCAGGGGTCAGGCAAGTGTCTCCTAATGGAAAAACAATTCAAAGCCCATTTTCTATCAATAACAATGGAAGAAGACATGCGTTATGGGTAAGGTGTGTATGCATCGCATAGTTTTCACTCACTCACTCACTCATCTGTTCAACCGGGAAGCACTAGGCATAAAGGATAACGTCCCAGTCCTCAGTCAGCTCACATCTGGAGAAAAGACATGGGTGAAGACATGCAGAGTTGCAGCCTCCCTTACTGATGCTGTGAGCACCAGCGCAGAGGCAGGTGCAAAGCGACTATTTCTGCCTGGAGTCTCTGTGAGGCTCCACTTAGGAGCGTAGCCACGGCTGTGTGATATCTGCTGGGGGTGGGGTGGGGAGGGAAACGTGCAGGAGGGCATTTCAGATGGGAGCAAAACATGGGGCAGGACAGAGCACCAGGGTGAGTGGGACCCTCTGTGAAGGGATGCGAGGAATGGGAGTGAGTCGAATGTCCGAAAACAAGAGTGTCCCCACGGTTACTTCTGCGGGACGTGATTATGAAGGCTAATAACAATGGTCTTCGTGCTAAGGACCAGTTCATGCCGTTGATAAAGTGTCCAGGGTTCGAGGTGATGGCAGAAACCACACTGGTTTTCCTCGACTACATCTCCCAGATTCTGCTACAGGGCCTCGTACAGACTCAGCATCCAGTGAATATTTACTGAAGGGAGCAAACGAATCCTTTCATAGACTGCTGTCACGTATTAGCAGTTCCCACATGCCTGCAAGCCGAAGAGTGTCCGGGTACTATTTGATATTCTTGAATATGGTACAAGAATTCCTTACTGAGTCTCCTGATGCATATAAGTTAGGTGTCCAAGCCGAGAAAATACACATAATTGTACACATCTCAATAAAAAGGCAGGTGTGAGAGGAATCAATGGAATGGGCTGAGTATGGTGACTTGAAAATCGTCCAGTTGTTTAATTGTTTTGGACTTTGCTTTATAGGGACAAAAGCTTTCCCTGAATTTCTGGAAGAAATGTACATTTTCTTGCCTAAAAGCTGACAAGGGCTGTGACATTTCTAGCAACTGAGTGTATCCTGGGCTGAATCCCAAGGTTCAGTACGTAAAGGACTGGTGGTCAGCTCTGTGCTGTTGCAACGCAGAGCTTTCACCAGACGCCCCGAAGGACCTCTCTCTGGGTCAGTTGCTGATCAGTGTCCCTGGAGGCTGCCTCCTCTATCTGTAATTCTGCAGAATCTATTCCCACCACTCATGAGACAAATCTCTAGGGGATGATGGAGGAGCTGATGGCTAAAGCTGTGGGGTTATTTCTAGCAAAAGTATTTCTAAGATATGAATTTATATATTGTATCACATTTTGTATATATTTCAAATATCATATATATAAGCATATACACAGTTAAGTATAAGATAGCCATCCAACTGCTTTGATTCCGAGGGGACCAACCTGAGCCCCCGAAGAACAACCACTCTTGCTTTGCTTGTCAATTCCCTACTGGGCTGAGCCATTTGATTCCATAATGAGAGCATGGCTTAAGATCTCACTGCCCTCTGACCCATTGATTTCACCCCAAGGCAAATAACCACCATTGACATGGAAAGTCATTCCCGGCAGGATTATGTAAAATGAAAACAACATGCAAAGGACCCAGATGCCCAGTGAGAAGAGACCAATTACAACTTAATCAACACACTGGAATCTGTGCAAAGATTCAAAAACGTTCCAAAAATTTAAAACAGAGGAATATTCATAATAAAATGGCAGAAAGCAGCAAATGACATAAAATTGCGCTTGTCACAAAACTACAATTATGTAACACACACGTGTCCAGCTTGATTCTGAGCTTACACTGACATTGACCATGAGGCTGGTGAGGACCCGCCAGCCACTCCATCCCTGCCCCATTCTATTTGCCTGAGTAATTGGCAAGGCTCACGGGGAGGGAACTTTGGGAGGGGGCAGTGCAGGTGAAAATGTATGGGTTATTTTCCTAAAGACAGATGATAAAGTGTAAAAGAATTGGGGAGAGGACATTTTTATCTGTCCTCACTGGGTATGGAAGAGGTCCATGGCTGAGTGTAGGCTGAGAAGAACACAACTCCAGTTGGTCCCTGGAGCGTTTGGGGGTATTTTAGGGGCTCCTTGGCCAGGGAGGTGGTATCCTCCTGGGTGGCTCAGATGATAAAGAATCTGCCTGCAATGCAGGAAACCTGGGTTCCATCCCTGGGTCAGGAAGATCCCCTGGAGAAGGGAATGGTAACCCACTCCAGTATCCTTGCCTGGAGAATTCCGTGGATAGAGGAGCCTGGCGGGCTACAGTCCAAGGGGTCACAAAGAGTCGGACATGACTGAGTGGCTAACACATTTGGCGAGGGAGGTGGTGTCCTCCTAGGTGGCAGTTGACCTCCACTCTTTTCTGCAGGTGAGAAATTTAAAACGGTGGGCTGCACTCTTTCTTGAGGATCTAGGGGAGAATTCATTTCCTTGCCTTTTCCACCTTCTAAGGCCCCTGCACTCCTGGGCTCATGGACCCTTCGTCCATCCACGGTCAGGGCCAGTAGTGAAGCATCCTTAAATCTCCCTCTCTTCGTCTCTGTCACCTCTGCTTCTGTCCTCACATCGCGTTCTTGGACTCTCCTGCCTCCCTCTAAGGACCCTTGTGATGACACTGGGACCACCTGTATAATCCCCCCTCGTAAGACCCTTAACTTCCTCCCATCTGCAGAGTCCCTTCTGCCCTGTGAGGTGACATATTCCTAAGGATTATGACACTGACATCCTGCCCTCCACACGCCCTCATGTTGAATGTAGGCTACTGCTATGCCATTGGAGGAAATATGATGTTTAATGATACACAAGAATAGTTATGGGTGCTTTGTTTCTTTACTGTAGGAAAAAGCACTTCTGACCATTCAAAATTGTATGATGTATCAAACACGTTAGAAACAGATCTATGGTAGGGTGGTGGGGGAGGAAAAGCAAACCCATCTGGGATGAACACAGTAAACGAAATCATTAATTCTGCTAGAAGACTGAATTTCTTGAGAGGTTTTGTTAGGAGCAAAAAAAAAAAAAAAAAAAAATCCAGAGAGTGAAAAACAACTAGTTCTCACTTGGACAATTTTTTTCTTTTCTTTTTGAGATTTCTGTTTAAATCAGACAACAAAAATGGGGATTTTGAGTGAGTCCTAAGCAGTTTCTTATAAATAGAGACCATGAAGACAGAATGCAAATGGACTGTGTGCTGGTGTGTCCAGTCACACTTCCCTTAAAGAAATACAGAGATTTTTGTGCAAACATAGATTTGTTGTTGTTAAGTTGCTAAGTCGTGTCTGACTCTTTTGTAACTCTGTGGACTGTAGCCCTCAGGCTCCTCTGTTCCTGGGATTTCCCAGGCAAGAATGCTGGAGTAGGGAGCCGTTCCCTTCTCCAGGGGATCTTCCTGACCCAGGGATCGAACTCGAGTCTCCTGCATTGCAGGTGGATTCTTTATCACTGAGCCAGTAGGGGAGCCCCCAAACATGGATATTTGAATGCAAATGGATTCATGTGATTGATGAAAACTCTCATGTGTCAAGTGCCATGTTAGGTTTGGAGGATACACATGTGGATTAGACAATCCCAGCACCACCCCGAGAGGTATGCACTCTGGTGGAGAGGCAATGAAAGCTGTTCAAATAAATATGTTTACTCGCCACTTGCATCAGTGGGCACTTGTGGATATTAAGTTCCTAAAAAGGAGAGCAAGAGGCAAGGTGAGCCATGGTGGAAATAACTCTAGTTTACCGGGAACGGTGTCACCTGCATTGCCGTGGAAGACGATAACACAGGTGAGATGCGGGCACAGGGCATGTACCCAGGTGCACAGCTCCATCTTGTTCACAGGCATAGGGGTGCTGAGACCTCGGGTGGAGCTTCGGGTGGGTGGTCAGTATCTGGGTGTCACCTGCTCCACCCGCCCCTTGTCACACCTGGGAGCGGGACTGAGGCGGTTTGATGATCTTGTGATGACTCAGTTCCCAGCAGCTCTGCCCCTCTCCCTCCCACCTCACACTGAACAAGCTGCCCCAGTTTTTCACGCTGAAATCTAATCGTGGCCAAAGCAATTCGAGATGAAGAAAAGCACTCCCCCTTTTTTCCCTCTGCAGAAACTGGATTCTTCAGTGGCATGTTCTCTCAAAAGGAAGCTCAATCTTTCTTGAATATGAATAAAAATCACGTGATTATATTTATGAAGCCTGTGTCTACAGCTTACATCAAAGTGCTGCTGCTGCTGCTAAGTCGCTTCAGTCGTGTCCGACTCTGTGCGACCCCATAGACGGCAGCCGACCAGGCTCCACCATCCCTGGGATTCTCCAGGCAAGAGTACTGGAGTGGGGTACCATTGCCTTCTCCTACATCAAAGTAGTGAAGACCTAATACTTGACAAGGGAAAAGAGGCCATGGTGTCCTCAGCATCAGTCCATATTTCAAAGAAATCTTTGCTTTTGGATCTCACTGGATTTGAATAAGAAAACAACTTGAGTTAATGGAAATTCTAGAGAAACAGTTGCGAACGATTAACGTAAACATGGACACACTCCTAATCAGAGTTTCTGTCCTTATTTCTCTGCTCTCTATTATCAAACTAAATCCCTCTGCTACCATGTCATCCACCTTAAAAATTGTTATGTTTGATTTGTAAAAATAAATCATTCTAAAATGACTGAACTTAAACTACTGATGAGCTCAAAATCCCTGGTGTGCCCTCCTGACTGCATTGAGGATTTTGGCTGTGTCTTTTCTAGACGCTTGCTCTCAGTAGAAATGTTTGGGCACCTGGACAGCCACTGAGGCTTTGGGTGAAATGACATCAGCTTAGACACCAGTTGGAGAAGGAAATGGCAACCCATGCCACTGTTCTTGCCTGGAGAATCCCAGGGATGGGAGAGCCTGGTGGGCTGCCGTCTATGGGGTCGCACAGAGTCGGACATGACTGACAAGACATAGCAGCAGCAGCAGACACCAGTTAGTGGCTGCTCTCTACCCTGGATGCACATTAGGAGCACCTGGGAGCTTTTGAAAATTACAGCCGCCCCAGCGCTGATGAACTGATCCTGAATCTCCAGGAACGAAGCTGGGCACCTGCAGCTTTATAAAATTCCCACAGGGTGCTTCCAACGCACTGGGAAGATTGAGGACCACTGGAGTAGAAGATGCCATCTTTCAGCTAGATGATGACGGTCTATCGTCCTCAATCACTTGTAAGATCAAAAGAAGCTAGAGAATCTAGGGTAAAAACAATGAAGCATTGGCACAATAACAAGAAAGTGAAAAAAATAATCTACATTCTCCTGTTGCCTACTTTCCTTTTAAATCAAATTTATTTTAGAGATAGGCTTACCAGATTTGCCAGGAAACACCTGTACTGATTTCCACTAGATGCGGTGAAACAGCATCATTGTCTGTCTAATTTGAAGGTCCACCCTGGCTGTTGCAAGCCAGACTCCTGATCAGCAGTTCCCAGTGAGACTCAGTTCCTCTGTCTCTCCTCCCACTGTCAAGAGACCGTCAGTCAGGCCTTCACTAGTGAGTGCAGGGGACTTACCTGGCAGAGGCGCAGACCCTGGAGGGAAAGCAGAGAGGAGCTCCCTTCCCCCTCCAGCTCTTCTCCCAGCTCTCCCTCCCTCCCTGGTACTTCCCTGGTACCAGGGCACTTCCCTGGTAGCTCAGACGGTAAAACGTCTGCCTACAATGCGGGAGACCCAGGTTCGATCCCTGAGTCAGGAAGATCCCCTGGGAAGGAAATGGCAACCCACTTCAGTATTCATGCCTGGAAAGTCCCATGGACCAAGGAGCCTGGTGGGCTACAGTCCATGGGGTAGCAAAGAGTCCGACAAGACCGAGCGACTTCACTTTCACTTTCTCCCTCCTTCCCAGGTGGGCCAACTTGCCCTCCTCCAGGGCAGGTGCCCACCCACAAGCAGCCTCAAGGAGGTGGCTGCCCCAGACACTCACCCACCCATCCACCCAGAGGACCTGCGATCTCCAGATATGCAGATAGCACATGTGTCTCCCCTTCACACACAGCCCGCGGCCTCCGCCCACTGCTCGGGTTGTTCACGTGTCCGCCTCTCTTCCCCTCTGGCCTTTCCCCCATCCCAGCCTGCTCGGCTTCATCCATCCACCGACCCATCCCCCGTTGATCAAGCACCACGTGCCCACACCAAGCGGGGCGACTGGCCTGAAACGCGCAGGGCAGCGGAGGCAGTGTCAGGGTGGCCCTTCCGCGGCCCGCCTTCTGCTCAAGGGCAGGTCGGAAATTAATCCTATGGCCCAGACCCAGGGAACAAAGTTGAAACTGCCACTGTGACAAGGTCTCCCGGAAGAGGGACGTGGGCCTCCCAGGACGCCTTGGGCAGGTCAGGGGGCCAGGGGGTCAGTGCAGAGCCCTGAAAGAGGGGCGTGTCCACCCGCAGGGCTCTGCCGGGGACAGTCGACTGTGGGTGGATGGAGGATGGGAGTGTCTGTTGAGTGTGTGAGCAAGTGTACGGGTGTCTGTGCAAGCGTGTAAGAGGGTGCAGGAGCAAGAGCGTGGGAGTGTTCTCTGGTATGTGTGGGTGTGTATTTGAGAGTGTGTGGGTGCGTGTAGGTATTTGCACATGGGAGTCACACCTGGCTGAAGGCGGGGGCAATTCAGGGGACAGGGATGTCAAGGCAATCAGTGCAGGGGAAGCCGGACTTGGTTTCTGCTGGTGATGGGGGCGGGAGGGGGCGTCTGGAGGAATCCTTCTACTGGGGACTTACCCAGAGCCCCTCCCTTCCGGCCTTAATCGGTGAAGTATAGCGACTTGGATTTTGTTACCTTCTGAACCTGATTCCAGGCTGCCCCTGCCCCTTTGTGTGTGTGTGTGTGTGTGTGTGTGTGAACCTTGCGCTCTGGCTTCAGTTTCTTGGGCGGGGTGTGTGTGTGTGTGTGTGTGTGTGTGTATGTGTGTGTGAACCTTGCGCTCTGGCTTCAGTTTCTTTGGCGGGGGGTAGGTGTGTGTGTGTGTACCCCTGCTGTGTGTGTGTGTGTGTGTGTGTGTGTGACCCTTGCGCTCTGGCTTCAGTTTCTTGGGCAGGGGTAGGTGAGTTGCAAGTGCTGGCCTGCCCCCCTTTTCAGCTGTCCTCACCAGCGTGTCCCTGTGGCTGGCAGGGAGTCCTCACAGCGAATCTCAGCCTCCACTTTGTTCTAAGTGAGATTTGTTCTGAGTGTGAGGATCAGGAGGGCAGAGTCCAAGTCCCCACCCCCACCCCCACCGGCCTCATGACCCCCCCCCCCAGCCCTCACCTCCTCCATCTCCCCAGGGCCATCCTGGTCTCCGCTTCTCACCTCCTCAGCTCAGTCCCCTGCAAGCTCATGGTTCCTTACGGTGCATCATCTGCCGGGGCTCAAAGATTCCACGGTGCTTGGGGTCACAGGGACCTCCTGCCCAGGGTCACCTGCCTTCTGGTTTCTGGGCAGCTTTGGCTACTCAGAGGTCCTGGAGGAAGATTAGAGACCATCAGGGGAGGGGAAAGGCCAGGAATGAGTCCCGTGCTCTGCTCAGCTACCCCCGCCCCAAGCTCAGCTCTGGCTCCCCTCCCCGCCCCCGCTAGGATAAATCAGGCCCCCTGCCATCCTTGGACTCTAGCCTGAACCTTCTCACCCAGGGATCGCTTCTGCTTCTAGTTATACATGAACTTACTCGTTTACTTGTTAATGCTCGTCACCCAGGAGACTATCAGGTCCAGGAGGCCAGGCTGCTGGGAGTTTTGTTTCCACCACTTTATCCCTCATTGAGGATCTCGGTCATTATTTGTTAAGTAAAGGAACGAATGAATTAATCTTCACACTGCTGACATCATATCAACCCTCTCCTTAAATGCCTTTGAAAGCCTCCAGTCTCCTATGAGGCTCTAACTTGAGCCTGGAACCCAAGCTGCTTCCGTCCTGGCCTCCCATCTGTTTTTCCAGCCTCTTATCACGGACTTGCACCTCACACCCTCTGGCCAGTTTCGCACCAGCCTAGCCACAATGTCTTTGGCCTCTGCAGCTCCAGTTTTCCTATGAAAATCTTTATTGTCCTCTAAAGGTCAGCTCCAACTCCACCTCTCATGGTGACGTCTTTCCTGCTTCTAGAAGTCGGTACCATTTGCTGGTAATGCTCTTAAACTCATGCTTCTTTCTGCCTTCTGGGAAATCAGGGGCTTTCATTTCTTGTTTTCCACCAGATTGAAAGAAGAAAAATCTCTTGATTGTTTTTATATTTGTTGTTTTTAGATTCTCCTAAATTTGTAACTCATAAGAGTTGCTAAAGATACACTTGTCAGCTTAATGAAAACATTATTTTGTTACAATCTTGTCCTCTGCAGTTAAAAGATTCTGTCTCATGGATCTTTCAAACTGCCTGTATTTCTCAGTTTGAAGCTTTCACAAAGGGGTCCACTTTAAACCTTGCTAAGGACTGAGTCCCTTGGTGGGGGGGAGGGCTTGCTATCAGTCATTCAGTGGTGGGGACCTCGTGTCAACAGCTTTAGGGAAAAGCAACGACCATGGAGAAGTAAAACCCTGGCTCCCAGTGCAGACTGCCCTTTGCACAGCCTGGTCATTGCATTGTCTCTGCAAGTGGAAGTGATTGCTTGACTTCGGTGCTGAGCAGATAGACCATTCCCCTTTATTTTACCTTAAATTTTAAGACCTAAATATAAATATTCCAGCTATTCATCTCAGCAGGATTTGGTTACGGAAACATAATCAGAATTGTTTAAGAGACAGAGGCGGCTTCTATTTTGGTCCTGGCACAGGAAATTCAGCCTTTGTCCATTTCTACAGTTTGATTTATGTGAGGTTAAAAATTCATAACGCAGGAGCTAACCTCGAGCAAATATTGTTTCTCGCAGTGAGACAATTCAAATGTCCTCTCGGCCCAGGTTTCCTGTTCAAAAGGTTTAGAGATGGAAGCTTAGCAGCGGCTGACCTCTTTGATCTCCTGCAAGTCATTCAGGCCTTTGTTGTGTTCTGGGGTCGGTGGGGGCTCGGCCTGGGTGGCCTAGGGAGGGACCAGGAGCCGCTCCCTGTTCAGGAGCCCTTCCTGTGTCAGGAGCCTTATGTGGCTGTCTGACTTAACCCTCCGGTAATCCTGTGATGTATCATTTGGACTGCCCAGAAGCAGGAACTGAGACGGGCTGATTACCTGCCAGAGTCTGCGCCATGACGAATGGCCAAGTTGCTTGGCATGGCTGTAAGGCTGTGCACTGGCTTTGTAGTGCAGATGGGCATGGAGAGGTGATGCCCTCCTGCCACCTGGATGCCAAGATGCGGGGGATACAGGTTGCTGCTGCTGCTGCTACTGCTGCTAAGTCGCTTCAGTCGTGTCCGACTCTGTGCGCGATCCTATAGACGGCAGCCCACCAGGATCCTGCATCCCTGGGATTTTCCAGGCAAGAATACTGGAGTGGGTTGCCATTTTCTTCTCCAATGCATGCATGCATGGATGCAGGTTAACCTTTCCTATCGACCCAGAGACTCCTAAGTGGGGGTCGTGGTCGTGTCTTCACTTTTTCCTGACAACAACCCATGGGGGTCCTGTGATTTGTGATCTGTGGACACACGGGAGCATCCAGCATCCACAGGGTGGTTACGCCTCGCACTGCGGCCAGGGGACAGGTCACACCCCTTTTCCTGTGGACAGTGCTGTGAATGCTTCACTTTCCCTTCAACCCACCCGAGGCTGTCACGGATCCTGCCCGGGGTCAGCCCCAGCCCCTAGGCCCTCTGATCATCTGGAAAGAGCATTGAGCCTAAAGGAGGCTTGACTGGTCCCGTGATGCCCTTGTTCACTTGGCCCCTGTGACCTAGGGGCTTTCCTCCTGCCACGTTCTGCCCAGAGGGAGCAGTGACACAGCGGCCTGCTCATGCCCTCAGGTCTGCCAGGGTCCTCAGCACGCCTGCTCGTGCCCTCGGGGCCTGCCAGGGTCCTAGTGTGTGAGTTCAGTCCCAGAGAGCAAACACTAACCACATCTGGTATGAGATCTCTCCTAACTCTGGACCACTGAAGCCATGAGATAAGAAAGATGGACCAAGAGAAACACCAATGCAAACAGGCAGGGAGACCACGGTGGAGGGGGCACAAGGTGGCAGAAGGACACGTGTGAGTTTCTCCATGGCAGTACTGGGCTAAGTCGAGGGGGGGGGTCAAGTCCCACTCTGGTGCTGCCACAGCCAAACACTTTGATGGACTCTCTCCAGCTTCCTCTTCTTTCCCTATAAGCAAGGACACAGAGCATCGACGGATGAATGGGTAAAGGTGTGGTACATATACAAAACGGAATATTACTCAGCCATAAAAAGGAACAAAATTGGTCATTTGCAGTGATGTGAATGCACATAGATTCTGTCTACAGAGTAAAGTAAGTCAGAAAGAAAAAAAAACAAATATGGTATATTAACTCATATATACGGAATCTAGAAAAATGGTACTGAAAGTGTTAGTCCCTCAGTCATGTCTGACTCTTTGCGACCCCATGGACAGTGGCCTTCTAGGCTCCTCTGTCCATGGAATTCTCCAGGCAAGGATACTGAAGCCGGTTGCCATTTCCTCCTCCAGGGGATCTTCCTGACCCAAGGATCGAACCTGGGTCTCCCACATTCCAGGCAGACTCTTTACCATCTGAGCCACCAGGGAAGCCCAGATGGTACTGATGAACCTAATGTTTGTGGAACAGGAATAGAGATGTAAATGTAGAGAAGGGACTTGTGGACACAGCAGAGGAAGAAGAGGGTGGGAGAAACTGAGACAGTAGCATTGACATAGACGCACAATCACGTGTAAAATAGATAGCCAATGGGAACCTGCTGCAAAGCACAGGGAGCTCAGCTCAGTGCTCCGTGATGACCATGAGTGCTGGAACGGGGGTGGGGGATAGGAGAGAGGCTAAAGAGGGAGGGGACATACACATACTTATAGCTGATTCACATTGTTGTCCAGCACACACTAACACAACGTGGTAAAGCAATTACCCTCTAATTAAAAATAAATAAATAAGGACACAGATTTCATTGGTCAGTCAGAGCTACCTGATCAGGCCTAAGAAGTTCTTTTCCACTTCCCATGAAGATATCTTGAAAATAAACACAACTTAAACTCTGGAAATGAGAGCCCCCATTGGACCTGGAGTTTGGCATGACTGTTTGTCAATTTTACAGAATTGGGTTTGAATGAGAGAGAATGTGAAGAACTATACCTGGTCCACCTTCTTTATGAGAACAGCCAGCTGGGTCCTGGAGAAGACAGGAAGACTTGGACCTCTTGGTTCTCTTTGCTTGAGTCCACACTACAGAAATGTATGGATGTGAGAGTTGGACCATAAAGAAAGCTGAGAACTGAAGAATTGATGTGTTTGAACTGTAGTGTTGAAGAAGACTCTTGAAAGTCCGTTGGACTGCAAGGAGATCCAACCAGTCCACCCTGAAGGAAATCAGTCCTGAATATTCATTGGAAGGACTGATGCTGAAGCTGAAGCTCCAATACTTTGGCCACCTGATGTGAAGAGCTGACTCACTGGAAAACACCCTGATGCTGGGAAAGACTGAAGGCAGGAGGAGAAGAGGACAACAGAAGATGAGATGGTTGGATGGCATCACCGACTCGATGGACATGAGTTTGAGCAAGCTCCAGGAGTTGGTGAAGGACAGACGTGCTGCAGTCCATGGGATCGCAAAGAGTCGGACACGACTGAGTGACTGAACTGAACACTACAGAATATGACTCAGATATCCCCTCACTCTAGGAGAGCTAATTTTTGAGGCGATTGGTGGTGTTGCCACTCCCATATACCTTGGTGATGTCTCTATTTTTTTTTTTCAACTTTCAGTCTTGGACATGGCCAGAGGAGTACAGATTGACAGGTTGTGGTCTCTTTGGCTGTGCCCGAAGAGACATGGACAGAGACATGGACAATTCTGGGGAGGTTGTAACATATGAAAACTTCTCTGGGTGGAACAAAGATTAACCCAGTGAGGAAGAGTCCATCACGTATCGGTCAAAATTAATGAAAGCATTACAACAATAGACATACTGAGTTTTTTCTTTTTTTAAGGAAAAAGATTAAAATATATTTTTATTTAGACAACAGAGAGAAGAGGTGAAGATAATGTAAAAGTTGAAAAAATTAATCTGGCATCAGATGTTTCCTCTGCAATACGAAGAGATAAGGCTCCAAAATTTTTGCACGTGTAAGTGATAAACACCAGAGTACATCATGAAAAACGCTGGACTGGATGAAGCACAAGCTGGAATCAAGATTGCCGGGAGAAATATCAGTAACCTCAGATATGCAGATGACACCACCCTTATGGCAGAAAGTGAAGAAGAACTAAAGAGTCTTGTGATGAAAGTGAAAGAGGAGAGTGGAAAAAGTTGGCTTAAAGCTCAACATTCAGAAAACTAAGATCATGGCATCCGGTCCCATCACTTCATGGCAAATAGATGGGGAAACAATGGATTTTTGGGGGCTCCAAAATCACTGCAGATGGTGACTGCAGCCATAAAATTAAAAGACGCTTGCTCCTTGGAAGAAAAGTTATGACCAACCTAGACAGCATGTTAAAAAGCAGACATTACTTTGCCAACAAATGTCCACCTAGTCAAAGCTATGGGTTTTCCAGTAGTCATGTATGGATGTGAGAGCTGGACTATAAAGAAAGCTGAGCACCGAAGAACCGATGCTTTTGAACTGTGGTGTTGGAGAAGACCCTTGAGAGTCCCTTGGGCTGCAAGGAGATCCAAGCAGTCCATCCTAAAGGAAATCAGTCCTGAATGTTCATTGGAAGGACTAATGCTGAAGCTGAAACTCCAATAGTTTGGCCACCTGATTCGAAGAACTGACTCATTGGAAAAGACCCTGATACTGCGAAGGATTGAAGGTGGGAGGAGAAGGGGCCGACAGAGGATGAGATGGTTGGATGGCATCACCAACTCAATGGACATCAATTTGAGTAAGCTCTGGGAGTTGGTAATGGACAGGGAAGCCTGGCATGCTGCAGTCCATGGGGTCGCAAGGAGTCAGACATGACTGAGTGACTGAACTGAACTGAACTGAAGTGATAAACACAGCTTCCCTGGTGGCTCAGTCAGTAAAGAATCAGCCTGCAATGCAGGAGACACAGGTTCAGTCCCCAGGTCTGGAAGATCCCCTGGAGAAGGAAATGGCAACCCACTGCAGTATTCTTGACTGGAGAAGCCCATGGACATAGGAGCCTGGCAGGTTACAGTCCATAGAGTTGCAAGATTCAGACACAACTTAGTGACTAAACTACCACCATGTGATAAACATCTAAGAGCAAAGAATTTTGTAGCCAGTCAGGTTCTTACAATGCAAGGCCATCTTTAGTTATCAGTCCGTTCAGTTCAGTCGCTCAGTCGTGTCCGACTCTTTGAGACCCCATGGACAGCAGCACGCCAGGCCTCCCCGTCCATCACCAACTCCCAGAGCTTGCCCAAACTCATGTCCCTCGAGTTGGTGATGCCATCCAACCATCTCATCCTCTGTCGTCCCCTTCTCCTCCTGCCTTCGATCTTTCCCAGCATCAGAGCCTTTTCAAACGAGTCAGCTCTTCCCATCAGGTGGCCAAAGTATTGGAGCTTCAGCTTCAGCATCAGCTCTTCCAATGAATATTCAGGTCTGATTTCCATTACAATGGACTGATTAGATCTCCTTGTAGTCCATTAGTGGGTATCAAAACTACTGCTCACACTCTCTTCCTGAAATAATTAGTTAAAGGTGTATTCCAGGCAACATAAAAATGGTCATTGTCAACAATGATTTTTTTTTATTTTTACTAGTTTTAATTTTGTATTGAACTATATTTGGCTAACAGTATCATTTGTTTCAAGTATATAGCCCAGTGACTCAATTATACATATACATGAATGTGCATATATATATATGAATGTGCATATATATATATATGAATGTACATATATTTATTCTTTTTCAGATTCTTTTCCCTTATAAGTTATTACATAATATTGAGTATAGTTTCCTGTGCTATGTAGTAAGTTCCTGTTGGCTATCTGTTTTACACATAGTAGTGTGTATATGTTAATCCCAACCTCCTAATTTATCCCTCCTCCTACATCCCCCTTCAGTAATCATGTTTGTTTTCTGTATCTGTGAGTTTCTTTATGTTTTGCAAGTAAGTTCGTTTATATATATTTTTTCTTCAAGATTCCACATAAAAGTGATATCATATGGTGTTTGTCTTTATCTGACTTATTTCACTTAATATGATAATCTCTAAATCCATCTATGTTGCCGCAAATGGCATTATTTCATTCTTTTTATGACAGGGTAATATTCTGTTGTATGCATGTACCACATTTTTATCCATTCATCTGTTGATGGACATTTAGGTTGCTTAACACATTTTTTAAACACACTTCATTTTCTCTGTTAATTAACATGCAATGAATGGCTACAAGATTTCAGGTATTGCAATAATATGTAAAATGTTGAATAAAACCTAAGTGGTTTATGCCCCTATAGTGCCCATAGCCCAGACGGACAGAGGAGACAAACAGGCAAACACCTCACAGCAGGATGCGTGCCGTGGCGGCCTGATGACATGGCGGCGTGGTGTCTCGGCGAGGGACACGTAAGACCCAAGTGGGAGGCCTGGCCCAGGGTCACCGGACAGCTCTTCTTGGAGAAAGTTGAAGGCTGACTTGAACCTGTGGATGAGGAGGGTTTAGACTGAAGAAGAGCTGGAAGAATGAACAGAGATCCCAGTGAAGAGCAGGCTCAAGCCTGTGAGGCCAGAGAGCATGGCGGTTCCAGTGACTGGAATACAGGGCGGGGTGAGAGCTGCAAGTCACTGAACGCAGGGGCCGCCCAGCACTGCGGCCCCCGAAGACCCGCGGATCCTGTGTGGATCCTGACCACAATTTATCACGCTCTTCACTCAGTGCCTGGCACTTACGAGGTCCTCAGCAGATATTTGTTGAATGAAAAATGAGTTATTAAAGATGTCCACAAAAGAGAAAAATATCCAAACAGTTTTTAATTTGAATGACTAAAATTAGCAATGGTAATATGATATCAGTCTAGGTTGATAATGCAGAATTAATTTAACAGAGGCTGGGAAATAATTGAGAGCATAGGAAAAGATCAAGGGTAATAAATTTTGTCTTATGTAAGAGGGAGAGAAGAAGGTAATTGCTTCATTCTTGACTAGATAATTAGGGGATTAAACATTTAAATAAATATTTGAAAAAAAAATTAGAAGTATCTACTGGTATAATAATAATAATAATAATAAAAAACCCAGAGTATACATAACAAAATGAAAAAGGAGCTGTGATAAAGCAGAATTCATAACAAAGCAAGGTAGGAGACATAGGGTTAGACATTTTCATTATGGTAATAAATGCTGAAAGTTTTAACTCTACTACATCAAAGAAAAACACTCTTGTGACAGGAAGCAAAATTCGATCACATGATGTAAGAGATAGACATGAAGGAGAGTGCTTTTGCAATTTAAAATAAAGGACAGGGACTTCCCTGGTGGTCCAGTGGTTAAGACAATGTTTCCATTGCAGGGTACATGGATTTGATTCCTGGTCATGAAACTAAGACTCCGCCTGCCCTATGGAGCAGCCAATACATACATGTATAAAAAGTGAGAGTCACTCAGTCGTATTCAACTGTTTGCAACCCCATGGACTGTAGCCCATCAGGCTCCTCCGTCCATGGAATTCTCCAGGGAAGAATACTGGAGTGGGTAGCCATTCCCATCTGTAAGACATCTTTCTGATCCAGGGATTGAACCAGGTCTCCTGCACTGCAGGCAGATTCTTTACCATCTGAGCCACCAGGGAAGCCACATACATAAAGGACAAGGCAAAGGCAGGGTGAGGCCAGCTCGTATAGCAGAAAGGAAGGATGACAATTTCAACATCCAGAAAATAAAAACACTAATCGGAAGAGACATATTCATACCTATATCCATTGTGGCATTGCTTACAGTAGCCAAGATAGAGCAGCAACCTGTCTCATCAATAGATGAATGGATACAGAAGATGTGGTATATATATATATATAAATACATTCACCACACAAGCACAATAGAATACTATGCAGTTATAAAAAAAGAAAGATATCTTGCCATTTTTGACAACACAGAGGGATCTAGAGGGTATTATGCTAAGTTAAATGAGTCAGACCAACAAAGACAAATACTGTATGACCTCACTTGTATTTGGAATCTAAAAAAAAGGAACACATGAGCAAACATAACAAAACAGAAACAGACTCATAGACACAGAGAACAAGCAAGTGGTTGCCAGATGGGAGGGCTGTGGGGAAAGGAATGAAATAGGTGAGGGAGATTAAGTTAAAAAATAAGTCACAGGGATATAATGTATAGCATAGAGAATATAGCCGATAATATAATAGCTGTATAGTGACAGGTGGTAATTAGACATAGTAGTGATCATTAACAACATATAAAAATATTGAATCACTGTGTTCTATACTTGAAACTACTATGATACTATAAGTCAACTATACTTCAATTAAAGTTTTTTTTAAATATAGACATCAATCAAGAAGCCTTGGGCTTCCCAGCTGGGGTTAGTGGTAAAGAACTCACCTGCCAATGCAGGAGATACAAGAGATGCAAGTTTGATCCCTGGGTCAGGAAGATCCTCTGGAGGAGGACATGGCAACCCACTCCAGTATTCTTGCCTGGAGAATCTCATGGACAGAAGAGCCTCGCGGGCTACAGTCCATGGGGTCACAAAGAGTTGGACACAACTGAAGCGAATTAGCACCCATACTCAAGAAACCTTAGAATTGCAATATGAGTCATGTTAGATTGTGAAAAGTAATGATTCTGAAAATAGTCATTAGCTGTCATGCACTGATAAACACTATTGACATTTGTAAATTAATACTTCAGAAGTCAAGAGGAAATCATCAAAATAGAGTTCTTGGGGAGAATGATTGATAACCATCACTCTATGATAGATCAATGAAAAGGAAATTAGTTATTTGATTGCATTAATTGCCCATGGCTGCTGTTAAGAAATTCCCACAAACTTGGTGTTGTAAAAGGGCACACATTTACTCTCTCATGGTTCTGGCGGCCAGAGTCTGGGATCAGTTTACTGCTGCAGCAAGGTGGCAGGAGAACCGCACTTCTCCAGGAGAACCATCTGTTTCCTTACCTCTTCCAGTTCTGAAGCTGCTTCCGCTGGCTTGTGGCCCCTTCCTCCAGCCTCAAAGCCAGCATCACAGCATCGTGCTTCAGTTAGCACATTGCCTCCCTCTTCTGTCTTGGTTCTCTTCCTGCCTCCTCTTATAACAAAACTGTGATTGCATTTAAGGCATACCTAGATACTTCAGGATAATCTCCCCATCTCAAGATTCTTAATCACACTGGCAAAATCTCTTTTGTCATATAAAGAACCTATCTGTCTTCAAGACCATCACTCAGCCTATCACAATGATAATGGATGCTCAGTCACTCAGTCTTGTCTGACTCTTTGAGACCCCATGGACTGTGGCCCACCAGGCTGCCCTGCCCATGGAATTTTCCAGGCAAGAATACTGGAGTGGAGTGCCATTTTCTACTCCAGGGGATATTCCAGGTCCAGGGATCAAACCTCTTGTCTCTTGCATCTCCTGCATTGACCAGCGGATTCTTTACCACTAGTGCCATCTGGAATAGTAGGACTTAAATATAAAGATCAAATTCACAGCACTAGGACTATTTACCTTCAAGTTTTCCATGGAACATTTCCAAAGCTGCCATGCATTTGGCTTTATAAACACCCAAAGCAAAAATTATTTGCTGATCATCTTCTAAAATTCAAAATTTATAATACTTGTTGTTAAGTCGCAAAGTCATGTCTGACTCTTTGCAACCCCATGACATGCATACACCATGTCAGATTTCCCTGTCCTTCACTGTCTCCCTGAGTTTGTTCAAATTTACATCCATTGAGTCGGTGATGCCATCCAACCATTTCATCCTTGGTCACCCCCTTCTCCTCTTGCCTTCAATCTTTCCCAGCATCAGGGTCTTTCCCAGTGAGTTGGCTCTTCTCATCAGGTGGCCAAAGTGTTTGAGTTTCAGCTTTAGCGTCAGTCCTTCCAATGAATATTTGGCTTTGATCTCCTTTAGCATTTAGTTTGATCGCCTTACTGTCCAAGGGACTCTCAAGAGTCTTCTCCAGCATCACAGTTTGAAAGCATCAATTTTGTAATATCTAAGTAATTATACTTTTTTCTATAATACTTGGAAAGTATAATTACTTAGCTATTACAAATAAAAGCACTCACAAGTAATGAGTATCCATCAAATATCATTTCAGATTCTTTAGAAAATCATAAAAATGAGAACACAACTAAGGCTGTCAGACATATCAGAAAAGGTTGATTTTTAAAACGAAACTCTTCATTACCAAGTCAAAAAGAAAATAAATACGTAAGTAGTCATTCATGCGGAGAAGGCAATGGCACCCCACTCCAGTACTCTTGCCTGGAATATCCCATGGATGGAGGAGCCTGGTAGGCTGCAGTTCATGGGGTCGCTAAGATCGGACACGACTGAGCGACCTCACTTTCAATTTTTCACTTTCATGCACTGGAGAAGGAAATGGCAACCCACTCCAGTATTCTTGCCTCAAGAATCCCAGGGATGGCGGAGCCTGATGGGCTGCCGTCTGTGGGGTCGCACAGAGTCGGACACGACTGAAGTGACTTAGCAGCAGCAGCAGCAGCAGCAGTCATTCATGGCAGGGAATTGGAACATGAATTGGATAAAAGTGGAAATTAATGAATTAGAAAGGGGGTAGGATTAATAAGTAAAATAAAAAGTGATCTATTTGCAGAGATAATAAACATCTCTGTAAAGCCTAATCAAAGAATAACTGGAGAAATCACAGCAAAACAAAATGAGAAATGAGAACCTCTATTATCACCTTTTTATTAACATTACAATGTTATTTTGGAGTCTCTGGATAGGGTAGAAATAAAGAATATATACTTGATATGAAGAAGATGAAAACATAATTATTTCCAGCCAATATGATCATATATAAACACTCACAGATTACGAATCAAAATAATATGTAGATTGTTGATACAACGCAGTGGTTAAATAAGAAAGTAACAAGTAAAAATCAAGTCTTTATATTCTCTATAACCACTAAGAAAGCATTTCATTCAGGACATGTTATGTAACATAGTGTTATTGTACATTTCTGTAAGTGTGCAAGAAATGTACAATAACACTATGTTACAGAAATGTACAATAACACTATGTTACATAGCATCTCCTGAATGATTAGACTATTTGGATGACAGAATTTCTCAAAAGTTTACATGATTAAAACAATTTCAAATAAAGTCTCTATTATATTTTTGGAGAAACTCGCCAAAATAATTCCTTGTTAATTTAGAAGAATAAAGGGATCAGAATAAATCTTATGTATTTGGAAATGGAAGTATGATAAGGCGGAGTGGCTTTTGCAAATATTAAAAGTACTATGAGGCTATGTTAATTTTTAGTCCATTTAGCCCTATTATTAGAGAAGGAATTTGACTATATGAAGCTGGCAAAGGTAAATCATCAGAGAAGTATGGATTACTTAATGGAGAGTCAGACACTACTTGTCAGATGGAAATGTACTGATGAAAAGACATTCTCTGGAGTATGTTAAGGGGAATGCAACAAGGTTATCGATGTTCTGAGAGGTTTACTTAGCACCCCTACCCTCTTCCCATAGAACTGGTGACCTTTAGATACCCAGGCGAAAATCAGGCAGTCTGATTTCTAAAATAATTGATACAGTAACCATATAGACCAACAACAGAGAAAACTAACACCAGAGACTCAGCCTTTTTCTCAAATCTAAACAAAGAACCAAGGTTCACAGGGCAGGTAAGGAGCCCTAGACCCTCAGCAGAGAAAGGCATGGGCAAAGGAATAAAAAAAAAAAGATTCCAGAAGAAAGAGGATAATTCAGGTTACACCATAAAAGCTAAGAACAATACTCCAACTAATAAGGGGATTTAAATTTTTGAGTTCATAAACCAAGAACAAGATGATATGAAAAAGAAAAGATTGCAAAATAAGAACACCTTTTAGGGATTAAAATAAAATAAAGGTAAAGCCAGAGAAATTTCTCTGAAAGATTAAAGAGATGGAAAATAACAGGGAGATGATAAGACATAAGGGTCATGGAAAGAGAGGGCAGTGGGATTATTAGATAAAGTGTAGATGTGACTTGAAACTGATGAAGGATGTAAAACATCAGATGGAAGGGCTTGCTCTACAATGAATTATGAACAACTTCACCCTAAGGCAGATCTTATGGTCTCTTTGATCATGGAGTTGATCCTTTTCCCATTGCATGGATTTCTGAACACTGCAAAGGTAAATTTTTAGCCTGTCTCTCGAAAAGTGCTCAGGGATTGAACACTTTGCTTATCATGCCAGATTATCTACTGTCAGTTTATCACCACCAGCAGCAGCAGCATCATTCCCACTACATGCCCACCACTGCCCTATGTGTCTAAGTCTGGTAACGACATTTCCAACAATTCCTTTCCTTGTGCAGTTTTGGTTCAGAGTGTGCTCCTAAGAAGAACTCATACAGGACTGTAAGATTTGGAAATTGGAAGTGATAATAGTCAAGGCTACGTTTTTTCCAGTAGTTATGTATGGATATGAGAATTGGACTATAAAGAAAGCTGAGTGCCAAAGAATTGATGCTTTTGAACTGTGGTTGGAGAAGACTCTCAAGAGTCCCTTGGACTGCAAGGAGATCCAACCAGTGCATCCTAAAGGAGATCAGTCCTGAGTGTTCATTGGAAAGACTGATGTTGAAGCTGAAACTCCAATATTTTGGCCACCTGATGGGAAGAGCTGACTCATTTGAAAAGACCCTGATGCTGGGAAAGATTGACGGCAGGAGGAGAAGGGGACGACAGAGTATGCGATGGTTGGATGGCATCACCGACTCAATGGACATGAGTTTGGGTGGACCCCAGGAGTTGGTGATGGACAGGGAGGTCTGGCGTGCTGCAGTCCATGGGGTTGCAAAGAGTCGGACACGACTGAGCGACTGAACTGAACTGAACTGAATTGCCAGTTCTGAGCTTATGCCTTAAAAGACGTCGCCTTAAGAGGCCATTTGCCTTCCTGTGCTTCGGTCATTGCAAGGAGAATAATGTGCCCCAAATGACCCTGGGTCCCAGGAGGAGGATGGGAGACTCATGGAGCAGGGCAACCAGAGTCTGAAGTAAGAGCTACCCTGGTTGATTCACAAGCTGAGCAAGAAAGATGTTTATAAGTGTCTGCCACTGAGATTCTGTCACTGTGCTTTACCCAGCCCTTCTGCAGCACTTGCTGACTAATACAGGTGCACCGACTATGTCGTACTTTTTTATCCTTTAACTGATTATTCTCACTGTTTACTTCTCTTACTTAGAAATGTATTTCATGATATGGATAATAGTGAGATGTCTCAAACACTTTTTGGAAAAGGGTGAAGTATAGATAAAATACTAAGGAAATATTTTGGAAAGTGCTGCTTTACCCTCTGATTTTCAAGAGTGGTTCAGATAACTTTTAGAATGCTGTTGTGTGACAGTTCTTAATATAGTTTGGAATGTAGCCATTAAGGAGAAGTCTAGGGTAAAAGAGTCAAATGAGAATAATGTCAAATTACTTCATCCATGAAGAGAGGAAGAATTTTGGAACAGGAAGCCAGGTAGAATATTACAAGCAAGTGATGTACCTTAAAGTCATGCAAATGAGTTAATGATCGGGTTGACAATAGTCACTGGTGCAAAGATTTGTCCTGTTCTTTTTTATTTGCCTGAAGGAACCCGTGATTAAACATTTTTTATATCAATGATTTTCTTCTGCTTTTATTGCTTTAATATTCATTTCAGTTATCAATTTTGAGAGAAGAAATCTCAGTCATATCGTAATGAAATTTTCAGCAGAATTACGTTATAATTTATTACAATTATCATCATTTTTCTAGGTGAACGTGCTAACATGCTTCAGAATGCTGTTTATGCATTGTCCCTCATTCTCCAAATTTAACATTTCACAGCTTTCTGTATATGGGCTTGGAACATCGTTAATGTTCAGTGATCTGAGAACATAGCATCAATTGATAATGATAAAAGAAAAAAAAAATCAATCGCCACCAATATGAAACCCAGGGGAAATCAACTGAAGTGGAAAACTATATATTTTGTGCAGAGGCTTAAAAGTAGGAAAAATTATGGCTTTATTGGCTCTTCCCTACATTCTGCAAGCATACCACAGGTCTGTGTAATTTATTTTTTGAGGCTACTCTGTAAGCTTGTGCTGAAATGCAGTGAGTGCTTACCATGAAATGGGTCATTAATTCTCCTTCGTTTTGCTGCATTGGAGCAGATGATAATTATTAACCTAGCAACAGGGGAAAGCAACTAAAGCCCTCTTAGCCCTTGGGGTGAGGAAACACTGCTAACCGTGTGGACAATCCAATGGCTCTTCCTCTTTCATAAGGGTAATCTTGTTCCCTTGTTTCTCCTGCAGCGCTGTCCTGAAATGTTTGTCCTGCTCCAAGAAACTGTTTCTTAGTTTGTGCAACTGAATATTTTTTTCTTTTGTGGGCAGGCTAGATTGGAGGATTGACTGAGAAGGGGCAGATGAGGAGAGGGGGACACATATCTGGAGAGTTAGACAAGGCTGAACTGAGATTAGAAAGCACTTTGGAGGAGCCTCCCTGTTCCTCCCTGTGAGCCTGGGCTGGAGCGATGGCTCCGTGCATGTGAGTCAACCAACCAGCTGAGTTACTGCTAAGGAAGCTGAGACTGGGGCTTCCTAGATGGCTCTGCAGTAAAGAATCTGCCTGCCAACGCAGGAGATGCAGGTTCAATCTCTGGGTAGGAAGATGCCCTGGAGAAGGAAATGCCAACCCACACCAGTATTATTGCTTGGGAAATCCTATGGACAGAGGAGCCTTGTGGGCTACAGTTCTTGGGGTCCCAAAAGAGTCAGACATGACTTAGAGATTAAATAGGAACAAGAAGAAGCTGAGACTGACCCATAAGTTGTGGCATCAGGGTCCTTGAGCTGCAGTTCTGCAGAACAAGGCAGGGCAAGTGGCCTTCCTGGTATCACAGTTCCTGTGGCAGGTATGTCTGTGGCAGATATGTCTGTGCAGAGGAACCAGTCTTGGAAGAGGGGAAGTCCTGTTTCTGTCTTACTGAGGTATAAATTCAGCTTGCAGCAAACACATGATAAGGAACAAAGGGGAAAAGACTGGTGGCCAGGGAGCTGGGGCTTTAGGAACCACAGAGCAGGCCAATGGCCCCAGCAACAACTGAGGGCTGGGCTGTCCAGAGAACAGGACAGCATTCCTGATTTTCTCTCCGCCCTAGTGAACTTCATTAGGTTGTGTGTGGCTTGTCCATGGATGCTGAGTAGGCTCTTGGGTTCTGTGACCCCTGAGGGAGAAGGTGAGATTCCTGGAAAAAGGAAAAAATGTTCTTATAGCATAAGAAGAAGGCTAGAACCATTTGGTTGAAGACTTAGAGAAGGAACTTATGGTTGCTAGGGGAAATGGGTAGTTAGGCAGTTTGGGATGGACATGTACACACTGCTATATTTAAAATGGGTAACCAGCAAGGACCTGCTGTAAATACTTTGCTCAATGTTATGTGGCAGTCTGAATGGGAGGGGTGGGTTGGGGGAGAATGGATACATGTATGTGTATGACTGAGTTCCTCTGCTGTTCACCTGAAACTGTCACAACATTGTTCATTGGCTATGCTCCAATACAAAATAAAAAAGCTTAAAAAAGGGAGAACAAAAAACAAAAGGGTTTGGCCTAATATTTAAGCCAGGCTGAGGCAATGGGTTGTATCTGTTAAAGAGACTATACGTTACTGAAGTACAGCAAAGCCTTCTGACACCTCATCCTTTCCTAATGCTGAGAAGTTCTGGGAATGATCCATAAAACACGCCACTGAAAGGTTATGTCAGAAGAACAGGATTTATGTCATGTCCTCATACAGATAGAACAAGAGTCACATTCAGGGTACGGTGAACGGTAAAGTAGGTTGAGAAGTGGCAAGAGTAAGTGAACTTAGACACTGAACTAGGTAGCTGTTGCCACAGAGCAAATTACCACAACTCAGTAGCTTAGACCTACAGTCTATCCTTGTTATTTGCAGATTCAGAGTCTGCTAAAGCTTTTGATACAGATCAAATGAGATTTATTTGCAACCTTGAAAAATCAGTCATCACAGTTGCTTTCGCGGTCATTTGCAAACATCTGCAGAGAGGAAAAATCCCAGACACTGGATGCACCCATTCCCAGCAGAGGTGAACGGAGGCAATGGCTGTCCCTGTAAGAGTCCTTTCTGTGCCCTATTTAGTGCCATGTTTTTTTGCATTTTGGGGCTTTTTGTTGGTAACTTTTCTGTTTAAAGTGGTCTCCAAGCAGTGTGCGGAAGTGCTGTCTACTCTCCTGAGCACAAGAAGGCTGTGATGTGCCTTATGGCGAAAAATATATGTGTTAAATAAGCTTCATTCAGGCCTGAGTGATTGTGCTGTTGGCTGTGGATTCAATGTCAGTGTACGCGCACGTGTGCTCAGTCGTGTCCGACTCTTTGTGCCTCATGGTCTCCTTTGTCCATGCCAGGCTCCTTTGTCCATGGAGTTTCCCAGGCAAGAATAATAGAGTGGATTGCCATTTCCTCCTCCAGGGGATCTTCCTGTCCCAGGGATCAAACCCATGTCTCTTGGACCTCCTGCTTTGACAGACAGACTCTTTACTACTGTACCAGCTGGGGGGGGGGGGGGTTGCCATTTCTTTCTGCAGTGCATGAAAGGGAAAAGTGAAAGTGAAGTCGCTCAGTAGTGTCTGACTCTTAGCGATCCCATGGACTGTAGCCTACCAGGCTCCTCCGTCCATGGGATTTTCCAGGCAAGAGTACTGGAGTGGGGTGCCATTGCCTTCTCCGATATTAAACAGAAACACACATTAAAAACAAGGTTATCTGTTGATCAGTTGATGAGAATGTTATGACCAGAGTCTGGCAGGAATCCAGCCCTGTGTTTCTTCAGGAACAAAGGCACAAGTTCATTTCTCACCGAGATGTCATAGAATGCAGCTATCATGAATAAAGAGAATCAACTGTATGCTTATTTTCTCCTAGTTTCTGTAGGTCAGGCACCTGGGTGGGGTTTAACTGGGTCCTCTACTCAGGACTTGTTGTGGTCCTTTAATGGACTGGAACTTGGGGGTACAGAGTCGACCGATAAAAAAGTGAAAGAAAGAAAAAAAGAGGCTGAGCCACATGAAGGGGACAGAGGAGAGAGAGGGAGAGAGAGAGAGAGAGAGACGGGGACCAGTGCTCTGAAGGAACAAAGGCGTTTATTCAACAGATTGTGGGCATATATATACTCTCTTACAAGATAGCCCTTTTTAGCAGAGACAAGGATCAAAAATCTAACAAGTCATCTAGAAAGCCAGAGGCTAGAATCATTCTCAAGAGAGGGGGTTGTAAAAGTTACTTTACATATCAGAAAGGAGGAGACTTGTAAATGGCTGCTATTCACCGTATGGAATTTCCATACAAATGAGATAGATACATGAATTTCTATTATCCCTGAAAGCCAGCTTGCCAGCTCTCTGGCACCTGTATTCAGGTGCTGTTAAGGAACATAGAATTCATGCAAGACTGAAAACAGCACACAGGAAGTCTCCTATTAAATGTATCCTGACAAGGACTCACAGGCTGCATCCCTCTTAGGAGCTGGGGGTGCTCTTCAAGCTCATGTGGTTGTTGGCAGAATGCAGTTCTTGTGGCTGCAGGACTGATGTCTTGTTTTCTAGCTGGCCCTTAACTGGGCTGCTCTCAGTGCCAGAACTTGGAGGCTACAGCAGTTCCTTACCACCTGGCCATCTCACAGCCTGGTGGCTCACTTCTTTAGACAAGCAGAACAATCTTTCACCCTAGTTGCCCATGAAGGAGTCTCACATATTGTAACATAACCATGGAAGTGATTATCTCATATAACACAACCTACTGCAGGAAAGGACATCCCAGAAGCAAGTCGCAGGTTCCATCCACACTCAGGAGGCGGGGATTACACAGGTCATAACCCATTGGGGGTCACACAAAGGTGCACCTGCTATAGAGGCATGTCAAAATCTTCCAGAAAATTCCATACAAACACAGGGAAGATGAGATGCCATTGTTTAGTCAGGAAAAATCTAACAATTCTGAAATTAGCACTGAAAGAAGATGCATCATTGAGGGTGCATGGTGATGGAGAAGGATGCAGGTTGGACACCTGGGTCATGTCTAACTCTAACACTAACTACCTGTAGTCAGATCACTGGGCCTCAACTTTGTCAGTTCTGCACAATAGGCCCTGTAGTTAGAAATCCATGGATGAGTGAGACATGCACACATTTTCAAACAATTGACGTGGTGAACTCAAAGATTTCAGTCAGTCCACCTACCATTCAAGCTATGAGAGGCCCTACTCCGTCCTATTTCACTTTGTTAAGAATTCTTCAAGGGCCCCTGGATCAGGGTACAATTTCAGTGGAAAGGAAGTATAAAGACCCCAGATTATGGAAATAATTATATTTTCCCTTTTCAGCTAGGTCTCTATCAGTCCACATTGAGCCCACACTCTGCACGTTGCAACCTGACGGTTCCATGGATGAAAGGATCAGAAAGGTCTATGCTAGGAATTATTTGGTGGTCAAGTGGTTAGGGCCCTGTGTTTTCACTGCTGAGGGCCTGGGTTCAATCCTTGGTCAGGGAGCTTAGATCCTGTGAGTGCATAGTGCATCCAAAAAGGGAAAGGTAAAGAAGAAAAATCTGTCCCAGGCCTAGAGCCTGTGATTCAATAAAAATTGGGGTGAAGGGTGAGCACAGGGCACAGGGACTAGAGTTGTTCAGTTTTAGGTTTACATGTCATTACAGGTAATCCAAGGGCATCATCATTACTGTCCTAGTATCCGTGGGTCCGTGAAGTGCCAATGCTGCTGCTGTTTAGTTGCTCAGTCGTGTCTGACTCTTTGTGACCTCATGGACTGCAGCCCTCCAGGCTCCTCTGTCTACGGGATTTCCCAGGAAGAATACTGGAGTGGGTTGCCCTTTCCTCCTCCAGGGGATCTTCCCAACCCAGGGATTGAACCCATCTCTCTTGCATCTCCTGCATTGGCAGGTAGATCTGTTACCACTGAGCCACCTGGGAAGCTCGTAGTGTCAATGAGGCAGTCTGAAATTACTGAGACTTCCTCCTCAATCTAGAAATAAAGACAGGAATTGGATTTTAAGATTTTAGGTGCCCCTGCCCCCTCCCTTGACCCCCAGGTACATTAGTGTGTGTGGTCTAATTAAGCTCCATTTGGGAGGAATACACAATAGGGCTCTTTCTCAAGAATTGCTTTCAGACTCCTCAGCCCTTTTGTTTTGTTTCTCTTTTATTTGGAGTCCAAAATCCATTAGCCTTCGAGCTCCTGCTTCTTCAAGGGGCCTTCAGACACAGAGTGCAGATGGCTGGACAAAGCATGGCCCTTGTGCACCCGGCCGGATTTGCCCCAGGCCTTCCTCTGATAGAGCCTCTTTCACTAACATTTGCTTTTTCAAAGCCATCTTTCCTGAACAAAGGCTTCTTTCTATATAGATGACTCCTAATAACCTCTTTTTTTTTTTTTCTGTAAGGATATTTGTTTCTAAGCCTTTACAGAAACATTGTCCTAATTCTAAATTCAGTCCAGAGGTGAGATTCTCTGCAGAGACACTGAGCGTGAACAGTGCCACAGCCTTGCCTGATCAAGCCACGTTTTATCTCTCAGATTCCATGTTATTTCTCTGCAGAACAAAGAGGCTGAATTAGATGATTTCCAGGTTCTTTTTTTATCTAGTCTAGGGTGCTGATGTAAGGAAGCAGGGCTTCCCAGGTGGCTCAGTGGAAAAGAATCCACCTGCCAATGCAGGAGACCCATCTGGATCGGGAAGATAACCTGGCGAAGGAAATGGCAACCCACTGCAGTATTCTTGCCTGAGAAATCCCATGGACAGAGGAGCCTGGCAGGCTATATAGCCCATGGGGTTGCAAAAGAGTCAGACATGACTTAGCGACTAAAGAACAACAGTGAACTTTGCTAGAATGTTAGTTGCTCAGTTGTGTTCAACTCTTTGCGACCCCATGGACTACATGTAGCCCGCCAGTCTCCTCTGTCCACGGAATTCTCCAGGCAAGAATACTGGAGTGAGCTGCCATTTCCTTCTCTAGGGGATCTTCCTGACCCAGAGATCGAACCCGGGTCTCCTGCATTGCAGGCGGATGCTTTACCATCTGAACTCCAGTACTTCAAGTCACCAGATGTGCTTTCTCAGCATTCAGATTCCTGGGCACCAGGGAGGCCAACTGGACCAGAATCTCAGGTAGGGAGGCCTAGAAATTTGTATTTATATACATAGTAAGCCCCCCAGGTATTTCTACACGCAGTCACGTTTAGGATAGACGTGGGTAGCATTTGTTTAGAAAGCAAACTGGAGCGTCATGTTTCTGCTTGCACGAATAAGCCATCCATCGAGAACAGCAGGAGGAAAACCTGCTTATTCTGCTGGTTATACAGTCTCTGCCTTTTCTTGGGGACACAGGTGTGTTGGTATTTGGCCCAGGAAGAAAACACAGGAAATAGCTACAGGCAACAATGAGCTCTTACTGAAGCGGTTGGCCTCCCCTCCCCCCAGCTTTTCTCCAGACTTCAGCCCCAGCGATGAGCAAATTCAAGTTCAGAAGGTGCTGACCACTGTAAATAGGACACCGACAAAAAGCAGAATAATTGATATACACATGCTGTCCTTCTTCATTTTGACAACTCCATCCTTTTTGCCAATCTATTTGAAGGTGATTGAACCATGCTCTTGTTTAGCCTTATTTTATTGGGGAATTGGAAGGCAGCCTTCCTATTTATTTACCCCGTTTTCACCCATGAGGACAAAATCAAAACTCTATCAGGAAAGTAATCGGTGTCACTTATCCCTGTTTTGAGGACTGATGGGGGCTTGGTGATGATCCTGCCATGGGGAATTGAAGGACGTCAATCTTAGTTTCATTGTCCTGAAGCTATTTCTCATGGAACTCGCTAGTTTTGTATTTACTTTTACTTGGATTACTGAAAGAAACTTCAAGTTCCGGAATCTTTTATTTTGCAGGAAAGATAAATAATGGAAGCATTCACTTGCAACCTGGGCCAGTGATGACATCACAAATGGCCAGTGCTTGGAGGTGCTGGGGCTGCTCCCTTCTTTTGGCCTGTTCGGATGTGGGGTACCTCACGTCCAGGAGGTCTTAGGTGTTCATAAGCACATCAAGCTCTCCCAGGGGGATTGTGTTGAGACCTCAGCATGGGTCGTGCAGTATTCTGGGGTGCGGGCCCTTCTGAGGTTGTCTGCTCTCCCAGGGAACCACTGGGGAGGTGCTCTGGGCATCATCCTTGATGTCTGGTGCAGATGGATGCTGCCTTGTGCATTATGACATGTTCGATTTGCTTCCCAGTGGTGTTTTTGTTTGTTTTGTCCTCTTGAGCGTTGCTGAGAAAGGTGATGGGTGAACAGAAAACAATCTAGTAATTTGGATTAGATCAGCTCAGTGACACAGAAAGCTCCTACAAAGCTTCTCAGAAAGGATTTTACAGTCTCAGAAAATGAGCTTGAAATGTATTTTGGCATCACTCAAATGCAATTCTCATTTCTGCATCTCTTTTTTATGACAAAAATCTCTGCATCTCTTTTTATGACAAAATTTTTGAGTTGCTAAAAGAGAGAACCCTTGCAGCTTTAGAATAGGACCTTCCTTGGGCACCATCCTCATCCTGTGCTTAGAAAGGAGTGGACAGTGAGTTGAGGTCTACTCTGGGCTGTGGATGGAGAATTCTTGTCTGAGGTAGGGTTGGTATGTGTGGGGATGGAGGTCAGAGTATGAGATTATGGGCCAGTGGACTCAGAACTACCCTAATTCTACCTCTCCCCTGCCCATGAGGTCTCTGAGGGCATATACACAGAGGACAATCTCAGGAGATCAGTGTGTCATTAGCTATAATTCTGATGCCACATGCTAAGCTCCAGCAGAGTCTTTGGGCTGAGAAAGTTTAAACCAGTTGGTGAACCAACCTTAGCCTGAAAGATTAGGCCAGAGAAACCATTTCATTCTGAAGCTGAGACATTGTTGGCCTTGGATGTCCATCCCAGGCCACCCAAAGATCAGGAACGCTCACATGTGACTTTCTTTTGTTGTTGTTGTTTAGTCACTAAGTCATGTCCGACTCTTTGCAAGTCCTGCAGCAGGCCAAGCTTCCCTGTCCCAGAATTTGCTCAGACTTATGTCCATTGAGTTGGTGATGCCATCCAACCATCTCATCCTCTGCCATCCCCTTCCCCTCCTACTCTCAATTTTTCACAGCATTGGAGTCTTTTCTAATGAGTCAGCTCTTCACATCAGGTGGCCAAAATATTAAAGCTTTAGCATTAGTCCTTCCAATGAATATTCAGGGTTGATTTCCTTTAGTATTGTCTGGCTTGATCTCCTTTCTATCCAAAGGACTCTCAAGAGCCTTCTCCAGCACCACAGTTCAAAAGCATCAATTATTTGGTGCTCAACCTTCTTTATGGTTCAACTCTTCCATCTATACATGACTACTGGAACATGTGAGCTTCTAATCTCAATCATATGGGGACAAAACAAAGAGAGCTTAGAAAAGCCAAGGAGAGGCGATCTGGGAACTCAGCCAAGCTGGCAAAAGAAAAATATCCAAAGAGAAAGTCCATACCCTCTGCTTGACCTTTAACTTCTTGACCTTAGGGCTATGGTCTGGGAGATGATTTCATTCACTTTACCTACCTCTCCCTGTGTAAACTGGAAAAGAGGGATAGGGAGTGATGGGGAGGAAGAAAGGCTTGGGCCAACGGTCCCACCATCTTTGTTTTTTTTTTGAGAGGCCAAGGGACACTTTGAGAGGCCAAAGGACTTAATACTAGTCTTGGGCTCATCAGGGATGCTGCCTTTCCTGTACTCTGGGATGTGTAGCAATGTTTCAGGGGATACCTGCCCACACCTTCATGGATAGTGCCCCCTGCCCCAGTCCTTAATTACGTGCCACATATCCTTAAAGGACCAGTGAATGCCTTTTGATAGTTTCCAAGAGCTTCCAAGTTGGCCAGGACACACCTTTGGACAACACCCAGCTCATGACAGCACAAGTTAGAGAGTATAATTCTGCCAGGGAAAATGACACAGACTCACTATACACCTATAATATTAGGACGGCCAAAATCTGGAACATGACAACACCAAATGTTGGCAAGACTGTGGAGCAACAGAAACACTTATGCATTGCTGGTGTACATGCAAAATGGTACAGCTACTTTGAAAGACAGTCTAAAGGTTTCTCACAAAACTAAATGTATTCTTATCATTCAATCCAGCAGTTGCACTTCTAGATATCTAATGATGTTGAAACTTGTATCCAACAAAAACCTGCAAGTGGATATTCATAGCAGCTTTATTCATTGTTGTCAAAACTCAGAAGCAACCAAGGTGTCCTTTAGTGGATGAATGGATAAATAAACTGCGGTACAACCATACAGTGGAATATTACTCAGCACTAAAAAAAATGAGCTATGAAAAGACACAGAGGAAACAAATGCATATTACTAAGTGATAGAAATCCAATCTGTAAATGTTCCATACTGTATCATTCCAACTATACGACATTCTGGAAAAGGCAACACTATGGAGACAATGAAAAGACAAGACTAGTCGTTGCCAGGGGAGAGATGAATAGGAGAAATATGGAGAATTTTTAGGAAAGTGAAAATACTATGTACATTATAATGATGAATACATGTCATTGTATATTTATCAATGCCATTGTATATATTAATGTCATTATGTCATTATATACTTGTCCAAACCTTGAGAGTGTATATGAGTGTTTTCAGTAGTCATGTATGTATGTGAAAGTTGGGCCATAAAGAAGGCTGAGCACCAAACAATTGACGCTTTCGAATTGTGTTGCTGGAGGAAACACTTGAGAATCCCTTGGACTACAAGGAAAGCAAACCAATCAGTCCTAAGGAAATCAACTGGGAATATTCATTGGAAGGACTGATGCTAAAGCTGAAGCTCTAATACTTTGGCCACCTGATTTGAAGAGTTGACTCATTGGGAAAAAACCCTGATGGGAAAGATTGAAGGCAGAAGGAGAAGGGGGCAGCAGAGGATGAGATGGTTAGATAGCATCACCAACCCAATGGACATGAATTCGAGCACACTCCAGGAGATAGTGGAGGACAGAGGAGGATGGTGTGCTGCAGTCCATGGGGTCAGATGCAACTTAGTGACTGAACAACAATTAGAATGCACAACACCAAGGATGAAACGTACGGTAAACTGCGGACCTTGGGTGATTATGATGTGTCAATGTAGGTTGATCTTTGGTAAAAGAAAAAAAAGTATCTTTCCAGTGAGTGATGTTGCTAACAGAAGAGACTTTGCATTTGTGGGGCAGGGGATGTAGGAAAGCTCTGTACCTTCTCCTCAATTTTTCTATGAACCTAAAACTTCCCTAAAAATATAAAGTCTTTAAAAATGGCACAGATCTGGTGCTGTCATATAAAACTGAATGGTAAGTCCCCCGTTACCCCTCACATAAAGGGTGTGTCTCCTTGCGTGCTTGTCTCAGGCCTGGGAAACAACCACTGAACTCTCTCGGGATGTCTTAAGCTTTAGCCAGGGGCCAGCAAATGTTTTCTGTTAAGGGCCAGATAGCAAACCCATGAGGCTTTGCTGGCCATAAGGTCTCCGTCATAGCTACTCAAGCCTGCCATTACAGTGTGAGAGCAGAGGTGCTTGGCCATGTTCCAATAAAACTTTATTTATAAAAATTCAGCCACATTTGGCCCTGGGGCCATGTGTTTTCAGTCTCACTGTATCGTGGAAAGGATGAGCCCAGGGGCTGGGACCCCTCCTGTTCAGTCTGTCCAGAGCACATCCCTTGTCCACGGAGTCTCTCTGGACCTAGTCCCCACACTCAGCTGTCACCTGCTGTTTGGGAATCAAAGCCCCACTTAAGGGGACCTCGCTCATCATCAAAGCCTTTTTATTTCAGACCCTTCTTCGGTGTGGGCCATGCACATTTCATGACCACAGCTGGGCTTGGGGAGGGTGGGGATGGACAGCCGTCTGACTTCCTCCATCTTCAGCCTTGAGGGTTGGTTTAAAAAAAAAAGGCATCAGCAGCATTCCACAGGGCTTCTTTGTTCTTGAGGAGAGCCCCAGGGTGGAGGCCCGATAAGCAGCCTTCCCACACTGGGTGGCAGAGTCTTTATGACGTGAGCGGGTGGGTTATCAGTGCTTTGAGGGGGAAGAAGGAAACCTTTAACCTTCAAAAGAACCACCAGGAGCACCCGCCTCTGCTGAGCCTTCACGTGTGTCCCAGAACCTGAGGTTACTTGGGTCCCCAGATGACACTGGGAGAAGAAAGGCATGTGACCTGGTGCCAGGCTGGTGTGAGCGACTGTGTTACAGCAAGGACGGTGTGGCTGTGTCGATCATTAGCATAGACTCTGTTATGCCAGCCAGTGCTTTTAGGATTTTGGTGGTTGTTCAGTTCAGTTCAGTCACTCAGTCATGTTCAACTCTTTGCGACCCCCATGGACTGTCACATGCCAGGCCTCTCTGTCCATCAGCAACGCCTGGAGTTTACTCAAACTCATGTCCACTGAGTCAGTGAGGCCATCCAAGCATCTCATCTTCTGTCATCCCCTTCTCTTCTTGCCTTCAATCTTCCCCAGCATCAGGGTCTTTTCAAATGTGACTCATTTGAGATGACTCATTTGGTGGTTGACCTCCACATAAAGTGAAGTTTATAAGGAATCTCGCAATGTGAAAGCGTTCATTGCACAGAGAGACTGAGGCTGAGTTAGTGTCTTTGCTGGGGTGCCCGCTGGGGGTTCCTTTTCCAAAAACAGATCTATGGAGCTTGGCAGGACAGAGTTTAAAATCCTCCAATGCCGGTAAAAATGTGTAGCATTAATAAAGAAACAAGTACAGGTTAAAACACACCTGCCTTCTGTCTTATCTGTTAAAAATAAACTTGTTTAACTTTCAAAAAGCGGTTGCATCATCATAGCTGATGGCAACTTGAGCAAGTCCTTGATCTGGAAAGCTCCTAATTGAAAAGAGTTACCGAGTTGGATGAGATCCCCCTGGCCCCTGTTCCTGCCTCTCCTGGCCACCCTCAGAGCTGGACACAACTCCTCTCAACACCCACGCTTCCCCACAGTCACACGGGACCCTCCTGCCCCAGGATGGGAGCTGAAAGGGATGGTGACCATGGGGCATGGGGAACAGCTCCTTACCCAGGCAGCCTTGTTGCTTCTCCTACCTTCTTTGGGCACACTCGCCTGGCAGCTTCTGATAAGTGGGAGAGAACCAGTTTCTGCAAAAACCAAGCACAAGATTTCAAGGAGATATACTCCCTTTGACTCCAAAGCACGAGACTCTTGGGCTAGAGATGGGCCCAGACAGTCAGGGGCCCACTTCATACATCCACAGGCAAGACCGTGATGCCAACACTGACATTTATTAAAGGCCTCCTGTCAGCAGGTCACTGTGCATGAGGAAGGCTTGTACATGATCCGTGTATTTAATTTTCTCTGAGTGATTTCCCTCTGGACATCTGATTGGCTGGGAGTCGTGTGCCTCATTTTGATGAAGTGGCCCCTTCTGCAGCCTGACGCCTCCTTGGTTCCACCACCATCACTGGGCCTCACTCTTGCTCTTCAGCGTCTGAACTCTTACTGTAATGTCCACTTGGGGACACAGAGTCTTAGGACTGGGGATCACGTGGTCAGTCTTTTTGATTCTGGAGACCAGTGGCTTTCTCATGGCTTGCTGGCTGCCCCCCAGACTTCTGCCTGTTTCCTGTAACCCGACTCTGAGGATCTACAGAGCTCCATGTGACCTTCTGGTGACAGCAGCATGATTCTTTAGGGTATTTGCATTAAAAGTGAAGTCGCTCAGTCCTGTCCAACTCTTTGAGAGCCCATGGACTGTAGCCTGCCAGGCTCCTCTGTCCATTTGATTTTCCAAGCAAGGATACTGGAGTGGGTTGCCATTTCCTTCTCCAGGGGATCTTCTTGACCCAGGGATCAAACCCGCGTCTCGTGCTTTGCAGGCAGATTCTTTACCATCTGAGCCATCAGGGAAGCCTATTTGCATTATTTTGATGAGTTTTTTTTCATTTTCAGCTTTCTAAGTACTAATCTTACCTCCTTATAATAACAATAATAACCAACATTTACTGAAGGGTTGTCACTCATGCTCATGGGGCTTCCCAGGGGTTGCTAGTGTCAAGAATTTGCCTGCTGATGCAGGAGACACAAGACACTCATGTTCAATCCCTGGGTCAAGAAGATCCCCTGGAGTAGAAAGTGGCAACCCACTCCAGTATTCTTGTCTGGAAAATCCCAAGGACAAAGGAGCCTGGTGGGCTACAGCCCATGGGGCTACAAAGAGTCGGACACTACTGAACACTATCACTTAAAACACACTGTGTGAATTATTCATGTGAATGAATGACTTCATTTAGTCCCTCCAAACTAACATTTATCCCCCCCAAACAGAGGAAGAAACTGAGTCTTACCCTGTTTACCTTGATGAGGTCACACAGCTAGATCGGAGATTCAAATCCAGATCCATTTGCCCTGAAGTCTGAGTGCTTAGCTGTTGAAACCCAGGTCTAGCCATCACGTAAGACAAGATCTTGTTTCTGCTCTTTTTTTGTTGTTTTTGTTTTAAGACACCTCAGTGAATTGTCTTAATTGTCAAGGTGGTAAACAGTATACAACAGTCTACTCCAAGTGAGGAATAGTGTTTTATGTAATCAATCTATGGGATTTTGTCTTATCCATGTATTCCTATCTGTTTAGCAATAAGGACAGTGTTTTCATGTAAATCATCAGCAAAAAACTGATGATCCCTTGTGACTGTGTCTACCTGCTGGATCCTCTATAGATCCTTATTTAAGGAGCAATGAGATATTTTACCTGGAATCCTTCAAGGTCATAACCAATTGGAATTTGAGTTAGAAGTTCTCCTGTTAGTTGGAATGTCACTCTTAGCAACTGAGTTCAAGTCCTTGGAGACAACTTGAGGGAATCATGTGCATTTAGTCAGCCGGAAGATTTAAGGACATAGTTTGTGTAGGGATGATGATTAATAAAAAGATAAATAAGACAAAAATAACTGCCTTCGAGGATTTTATTATCTTATAAAGGGGTTAAGACACATCTTCAAACCATAGCAAAGCATAAATGCTTTTACTTTGCCTCATAGCATGAACTCTAAGGGTAGTATGACACTGGAAGTCCAATGTAGGTTTTGGAAACCTTTCAAAGAGACAATGTATGACCATCCCTGGTGTCATTACTGGGAAAAAGTACCTTGACCATAGGTGCCAGACCAGAGTGGGATCCCACCAGATGCCCAGCAGCACCAAACGAAACACACACACACACACACACACACACACACACACACGCACGCGCGCGCGCACACATCCATTTTTTAAAAGCATCCATGCCCCAGAGATGCTGAAGGCCCTGCTGCCTTCTGCAGTCGAGCCCACCTTCCATAGCCCACCTTGGATCACATCCCGTCTCCTGGTCTGCCTCGCTGATTCCTGACTTGGGCTCCTGTTGCCCTGACTTGGCTCCTTGTGGTCATTGACATGCTGGCTCTCCTCCTCTCAGATGGGATCTAAGGTGTGCATGCCGATTTTTAGGTACAGAGTGTCCATGGGTCATGCTGTCCATGCCTGGGGAAAACCATGAAATGGCTGTATTCTTTCTATATGGAGAATGTTAAAGCTGTGATTGCTTTTTCTGGGTGTGACTTGAAAGTGAAACTGAAAGTCGCTCAGTTGTGTCCGACTCTTTGTGATCCCATGGACTATACAGTCCCTGGAATTCTCCAGGCCAGAATACTGGAGTGGGTAGCCATTCCCTTCTCCAGGGGCTCTTCCCAACCCAGGGATCAAACCCAGGTCTCCCACACTGTAGGTGATTTCTTTACCAGCTGAGCCACCAGGGAAGCCCAAGAATACTGGAGTAGGTAGCCTATCCCTTCTCCAGTGTATCTTCCTGACGCAGGAATTGAACCGGGATCTCCTGCACTGCAGGCAGATTCTTTTCCAGCTTCCAGGGAAGCCCACAGGGTGTGACTTACTGACCCCCTTTTGGGGATAGACACAACTTACTGGAGATCCACAATCAGTGACACCCCAGGAAGATTTCCTGAGCTGTTTGGGTTCACGGGAGATGAAGGCAGCTGGAAGATGAGGCATGGATTTCTACAATAACATAAGTGTATTTTCCTCACCACAGAGCTAGTTGCTAACCTTTGTACTATCCCATGTACCAATTTGGTACAGATATCAAAGGAAGGCAGTCCCTATTTTCACAGATTCAACTTGTAGAAACAGAGAGGAAAAATACAACACAAAAAATAAAATCAATCTGGTACTAATTTGAATTATAATTATCATAATATTTTCCCTAATTTTGAAGTACATTTTCCATCGATTTTTGTGTGTAGGTGAGATTCTGTGTTCATTGCATTTTATTTCCCTCTCTATTACAAAGTCCATGGTTACTCACGAAGCACTCAGGAATAGCAAATTTGGTTTGAAGTTATCTTCTTTTGAAAACATTTTCTAAAATGCTCTATTTCACACTTAATCCAGATGACATGGGCAGCTTCTCTGCTCTTGGAAGAACCAGTATAGCTTGGTCCATACCCCTGATTGCATGGTCTGAAAAAGTTCGCTTCCTGCCCGGTGATTTCTATAAATTCCTAATATTGATTCCCTATCATCTTGGGCCAAACAGTCCATCTTTTTACTGGAAGAAAACTATTCCCCAGAAATGTCTTTAGAATTGGCATTTCTTTGACGTAGAGACCTTGTGCTGACCTGAGGGTGTCAAAAGTGACTTGAAGCAAACTCAGTTTCCTGCCCAGGAATCAAATGTGGGCCACCTGAGTGAAAACCAGGAATCCTAACGGATAGACCCCCAGTGGCTAGGGGCTAGAAGCAGAGCCCTGGCTCTTGCCTTCTCTGAAAAAAAGAATTTTACAAAGAGACTGAGATAGTAAGCAGGCACTCAAGTGTTTATTAGAGGCACAGTATGTATGGGAGAGCACAAAAAGAAGCAGTTTTGTTGGCTTTTGTTTATATTTATTTGGCTGCACTGGATCTTAGCTGTGGCACACAGGATCTTTGATCTTAGCCGTGGCATGTGGGATCCAGTTCCCCAACCATGGATGGAACCTGGGCCACCTGCACTGGGCCTGCTGTCTTAGCCACTGGACCACCAGGGAAGTCTCAACACAGTTTACTAAGGACAGAAGCAAAGCACACTCAAAGGAGGGGAATGTGGATGTCCTCACTAGTGACGAGTGCTCAAGGGGCAGTTTGGATCACTAACACTGGGCCAACGTTGTTTTCTCTGGATAATCATCTTATTTCATCCCCTTTTCTGACCTGACTCGGGCCCCTCCAGTTGCGCACATGCATCTTTTCGCTGAGATGGATTCTAACACAAGGGTCTCTGGGCAGTAGAGAGAATGTATTGTGGGCTAGCACCCCCTCCCTTTTTGACCCCTGAGGAGGCTTTCTGTGCCTATGTAGTTGGGGAGATCTCCTAGACCTTAGGAATGAAAAACGTGATTGTCTTACCTATTTATGACTCAAACAGAGCCCTGCTCCTGCCAGTGCATTTACCTTGACATGTCAGCAGAAGACAGAGCCCAGCTCAGTCCTGACAAGCTCCAGCTGCTCAGACTGGAGCCCAGCTATCTCATACCTCGGTACCAGGGACTCACTGGGTTAGCAGTGCTGGTCTAAGTGCCTGAGATCGTGCCAGGGGAACAAGTCATGGGTGACCTTGATGATGAGTCTAGGTCATCGGGGCCTTCACCTCCTTGCCTGATGTGGAAGGCTCTTGTTAGCTGTGAGTTCTGCTCAGTGAAAAGTCTCAACATGTCCACCCCATGTAAAGATGGCTAATTGTTCTGCATTTCAAAAGATACCTGCTGATGCAATGCCAGCAGGCATTTTGCTGCCAGCATGCAAGTGGGAATGCTGGATAATGGAGAGATATTTAAAGATCTAAAGATAAAACTAGAATGGCGAGAGCCGGAAAGAAATCTGGAGTCAGCATTTTAGGTGGTTTTTAAAATACAGGTTTGAATTCAAGTTGCCTGAGAAAGAGTTTCTTAATCCCACATTTCAAGGCCTCAACCCAAATGTGATTCAGTTGGTTTGGAAGAGGATCCCAGTAACAACAGTTTTTAAAGATTTTTAGGTGATTTTGTTGAACATTCTTAGTTCCAAATCACTTAACAGTTAAAAATTCCTCACTCCAAAGGTAGAGAAACTGGACACCTAGGAAATGAAATGACTTCACTAATGTCACAGGTGGTACTCGTGGTGAAGAAACCCCACCTGCCAATGCAGGAGACATAAGGAGACATGGGTTCCATCCCCGGGTTGAGAAGATCCCCTGGAGGAGGGAATGGCAACCCACTCCAGTACTCTTGCCTGGAGAATCCCATAGACAGAGGAGCCTGGTGGGCTATGGTCCATAGGGTTGCAAAGAGTTGAACACGACTGAAGCGGCTTAGCAGCAGAAGCAGCAAAAGCAACTTAGCAGGCACGTATAATGTCACACTAACTGATACCATGAATTGCTGCTTCCTAGGGGTCCCTGAGATGCAACAGTATGTCTGGCCCTCAATGCCACTTCAGAGGGGTGTCTAGCTCACAGCAGGGGTGCCCTAACTGAGAGCAGAATGGGGTCCCAGAGATGCTATGCGCTTGAACTTGGCTGAGAATGTTGGGAAAGGCAGAGCCAAGTGGAAAAGCACCTATTTTCAGAGACCTTGGTTTCAGAGCCCAGTTTTGCCAATGACTAGCTATGTGACTGAATAAGGAGCTTAAGCTTTTAGTTTCATATTCTTGTTTGTAGGAACAGAGCTGTTGAGAGAATCAGCATGACTGTTACTTCATCAGTCAACTGAAGATGTTTAGTGTAGTAAAAAGCCAAAACAGGAGCTGTTTTTATTTTTGTTACAGTGAAAATGGAAAGTGACAGTCGCTCAGTCATGTCCGACTCTTTGCAATGGTCTATGGGATTCTCCAGGCCAGAATACTGGAGTGGGTAGCCGTTCCCTTCCCCAGGGGATCTTCCCAACCCAGGGATCGAATCCAGGTCTCCCACATTGCAGGTGGATTCTTTACCAGCTGAGCTGCCAGGGAAGCCCAAGAATACTGGAGTGGATAGCGCAATGCTATTTTCACTAAGATAGTTTGCTTACAAAATCTTTCATCTTTGTGTTTGAAGACTCTATTGAGATGACATGACAGCAAAGTGAGGACGCTAAACCATGTCTGGAATTTCATATTACATAGGACACAGACGGATGCTTTTCAATTCTTGAGCCAATTTCTCATCCTATCTAATTTTAGTTCCCTTCATTACTTCAAAAAATTTCCCCTCGAACTGTCAAAATGAGAATCAGACCCATTTATTTTCCCATTTTCTGTCCACAGAGTGCACAGTACTTCAGTTTTCTCTCCCTTTACATTTATGACCATTTTTCCTACCATCTTAATTGCTATCACACTCTGTAGCAAAACATTTGACAACTATAAATACTTGTGTAGATAGACTGGAAAATGCTGATGTTTCAACACTGTGGCTCATTTGCCAGATTTCTGAACACTTTGACTTCTCTTAACAATTAAAATACAGCATTCTGGAATAGTACTATTGGACCCAATCTAAGGTTTGTTGTCCAAGTGACCAAAATGAAATGGTGTGAATTGGTTTCTCTAGTGGCTCAGTGATAAAGAATCCGCCTGCCAATGCAGGAGACTCACATTCAGTCCCGGGAGGAGGAAATGGCAACCCACTCCAGTATTCTTGCCTGGGCAATCCCATGGGCAGAGGAGCCTGGCGGGCTACAGTGCATGGGGTCACAAAAAGTTGGACACAACTTAGCGACCAAATAGCAACAACCTGGTGAACTAGGAGCCTCGTTCTTTGGCCAAGGTCTCCTTGAATCCTGAGCTTAAGCAGGGAGATAAATCTGGCTTAGCTTACAGGATCCCTGTTGATTTTATGGAGCTTAGAGTGCCTTTGAGAGCAGGAAAATAGACTGTCTCGTTCACAGTCTGACTTAGGAGAAGCGATCCACACTCAGAAACCAGAGGAGATGATGATTTCACAGCAGACAGATCTGAACAAGAAGAGAAGCTTGGTGAGGGATGCGCACCTACGTGAGCGGGGGAGGGAGCAGGGCTGGAAGGGCTGTTCACTAAACCCTCGGTACTCACCTGAGTCTGGACCCAAAGCTGCCGCAGTGGCTTACACGTGCAGAGGGTTAATGTATGTTCTCAGTTAAGACTGCTGGACATGTTTTGATGAAAAGGCTGTATCCATCAGAGAAGAGTGATACCATTACTGATTTGGAAATATTTGCAACCTACTTTTAGGATAGAGTAGGATTATAACTAAATATGCATTGATATAAGGGATTTTTAAACTTTATGATAAATCCTGGGATTAGTATATACCCATTTAACTCTCATCCTCATTGACAGAGATGTACATCGAAAAAGGTGTATTTAGCGTGGCAACAGCAACCACAAATCACTGCAAATACTTAATTCCACAACAACCGAAAAAAGAGATCAGAGGCAAGCTAAATTGGGGATGGGGGGAAGGCAAGAATAGTTTTTGTTTTTTTTTAATCTACATGAACAAAGACACATCTTTTGGTTAACTCTCAGTTGGCTGGAAATCTATTTCTGAAGTTTTCCTACTAACCAAAATTTAGTGTGTGAGGTATATGTCCCCAGATTTAAAAATCCAATTGTTCATTCAGTAAGACAGGACGCTAAATAGCTTTTTCTGTGGACGAGGTTTGCTGCTTTTCACCGGATCTGGGGTTTGGCATCGCAGCGCAAAGTCTCAGACTTCTCAGGAATCAGTTTTGCTGCTTAATTAGCACCATCTGACTCCCAGGAGCAGGCAGCAAAGAGCTGGACAGCCTGGCCACTAGGCAGGCAAGCCCTCCTGCACCGACAGACTGGCTGCTGTCCTTGTGTTCATGTTAAGTCTTTCTGAAGGTCAGCTCTGTGTGCAGAAGACACATTTCCAGACTTCTACGCCTCACTCTGTGATTCAGCTTGCGTAGCCTGGGCGCTCAAATGCTTCCCCAAGACTTAACCGTGAGCCCTTGGTCTTGAATTGACAGGGAAGCCTGCCAGGGAGAATTGGTTTCTAAATGGTGATGTTCTGAGATTTCTGCAGCAGGGAGCACCCCCTGCGAGGCCATCTGTTCAGAACGAGCTCCTGCTCTTTCTCCTCCCAGACAAGGTGAACTGGCAAGTGCAGAGACTGGCTCTAGAAGTACCTTTGAATGGATGTCTGACCTCCTGGGCTGCTATGGCCATAGCTATTCCAATCATCCTGCACTTTCCCTCACAGGAGGGTTGGCAAGCAAAGTGGAAAAGAAGTGAGGTTTGCTTTTTTTAAGTAACGTACGTTTGCCAGAGAGTGTATGCAAACAAAATAAAATGACTCAAAGCACGTCAACCAGAGAAGATCCTCATATACTTTGACACTCTGCTGACAGGTGCATAGTTTGTGCTTAGGCTTGTGCCTTCTTGGAGAATCCACCCCTTTTCAGTATGAAATGTCACACTCTATCCCTGATAGTTTCCTGGCCCTGAAGTCAGGGATTTATCAGAAATGAACAGAGATATTCCAGCTTTCTTCTGATCAGTGTTAGCATAGGGTATCATTCTACACTTGTTACTCTGAGCCTGTGTTTTTATATTTAAGGCTTCCCAGGTGGCTCAGTGGTAAAGATACTGCCTGTCAATGCAGGTGACATGGGTTCAATCCCTGGATCGGAAAGATCCTTTGAGGAAATGGCAACCCACTCCAGTATTCTTGCCTGGAGAATCCTGTAGGCAGAGAAACCTGACAGGCTATAGTCCATGGGGTTGCAAAGAGTCAGACATGACTAAGCAGGCATGAACCATCCACCATCTTACTACATTTGTTGCTTTCAACTTGAGTTTTTATATTTAAAGTGGGTTTCTTGTAGACAGCATATAGTTGGGGCTTGGTTTTTCAAAATCCATTCTAAGGATCTGTCTCTTAATTGATATAGTTAGACCATTCCCATCTAAAGTGATTATTTATAGAGTTGGATAAGCATCTGCCATGTTCTTAATGGTTGCCTATTTTCTGCTTTTGTTTCTTTCCTTCTGTCTCCCCTCTTGACCTTGGGCTTCCCTAAGCATTTATCCCCAGAGAGTTTGTGTCTTCAACTCTTTCCTCTGTCATCCACTGTTACTACCCTGGGGAAGCTGCTGCTGCTAAGTTATGTCAGTCATGTCCAACTCTGTGTGACCCCATAGACGGCAGCCCACCAAGCTCCTCCGTCCCTGGGATTTTCCAGGCAAGAACACTGGAGTGGGTTGCCATTGCCTTCTCCGATCCTGGGGAAGAGGAGTATTCTATAATTTTAGGATTAAATCTCAATCTCCCCGTAGGCCTGTGTCTTAGTGGACCCTTACCTGTATCACTGGTTTTCCCCTGTCCCAACTCCCTTCCCTGGCTGGAACATTCTCAATCTATTCCCATGAAGCCCTGATTTCTGTTACCCATGCTTTCTTTCCCCCTCGGATGAGAGAAGAGAAAGCTAACAGAGACTTGAGTGGGAGGAATTTCATTTTCCCCAGTTGCAATACTGTTCCAGGAGTTCTGGCAAAGTCTTTTTCCTTGAGGAGAACACGTTTGTTAAGAAATGTCTGGGCATATTTCACAATAATGACTCTTCCCTTCTCCTTGAAGGAGCCAAAAGGAGATCTTTCTCAGATCTTCACAATGAAAACCTGTGGGGTTCCTGCAGCTAAAACCCACAGATGTGTGAGTGCCTCCTAAGTCTTCAGCTTCTGAAAGTTTCTGTCTCTCCTGGTAGCACATACTCAGCCTCTAGGAATTCACCAAATTTCCTACTGCAGTATTCTATCAGTTTATGGTTCCAGAAGGGTCTGCTCCAGAGAAGCTGAGCTTCACTTCTGCCTTCGGGATCCTCTGGTTTCTCTTGATTTAGGGTGGCAGTCTGCCCTGCAACCTCAGCGCTCAGATGTGTCCAAGGTCAGTCATTCCTTTTTCACTTGTCCAGTGCTTTCTTGTTATAAGGACAGGAATGATGACTTCCAAGCCCTTGTCAACAGCTGACACCACTAATCCCAAGATAACCCTTGTTCCTTTTCTGTCAAACTTGTCCCATTTTTTCTACACATTTATCTCTGGACTTACTCATATTGATGAAAACTTATATTAATGCTGAAGCTGAAGGACTGATGCTAAAGCTGAAGCTCCAATACTTTGGCCACCTAATGCGAAGAACCGACTCATTGGAAAAGACCCTGATGCTGGGAAAGATTGAAGGCAGGAGGAGAAGGGAAAGACAGAGGATGACATGGTTGGATGGCTTCACCGACTCAATGAACATGAGTTTGAGCAAGCTCTGGGAGTTGGTGGTGGAGAGGGAAGCCTGGCATGCTGCAGTCCATGGAGTCACAAAGAGTCAGACACGACTGAGTGACTGAACAACAATACTGATTAGGAACGGGAACCAGGCAGTTCTCCAAATGCTTTATGCATACATTCTGTTTAATGCTTCTCCACAGCCTCTGGATATTCCAGTTTTCAAATGAGGTGACACACCTTTTAGCACGTGTGTCTTACCCAAAGCCATGGGATTAGTAAGGAGAAGAACCCAGAATGGACTCGACAGCAGCCTTCACAGTTTGACACCAAATGCTATTTTTTTAAATTATTCATTTATTTTTTGGCTGTGCTGAGTCTTCTAGCTGTGCAGGCTTTTCTCTAGTTGTGGTGAGTGGGGGCTACTCTCTAGTTGCAGCGGTTTGTCTTATCAGGGAGCATGGGCTGTAGGCGGGCACGGGTTGAGTGGTTGTGGTGCACAGGCTTAGTTGCTCTGTGGTTCATGGGATCTTCTCGGACCAGGGATTGAACTCATGTTCCCTGCAATGGCAGGCAGATTCTTAACCACTGGACTCACAGGAAAGTCCTAGCTGCTGTATTCTTTAGTGGGTAGTTATGAATGGGCAGACAATGGATGGATGTACAGAGAATTCAGTTCAGTTTCAGTTCAGTCCCTCAGTCGTCTCTGCCTCTTTGCGGCCCCATGGACTGCAGCAGACCAGGCCTCCCTGTCCATCACCAACTCCCAGTGTCTACTCAAACTCATCTCCATTGAGTCGGTGATGCCATCCAACCATCTCATCCTCTGTCGTCCCCTTCTCCTCCCGCCTTCAATCTTTCCCAGCATCAGGGTCTTTTCAAATGAGTCAGCTGTTCGCATCAGGTGGCCAAAGTATTGGAGTTTCAGCTTCAGCATCAGTCCTTCCAATGAATATTCAGGACTGATCTCCTTTAGGACGGACTGCTTGGATCTCCTTGCAGTCCAAGGGACTCTCAAGAGTCTTCTCCAACACCACAGTTCAAAAGCATCAATTCTTCGGTGCTCAGCTTTCTTTATAGTCCAACTCTCAGATCCATACACGACTACTGGAAAAACCATAGCCTTGATGAGACGGACCTTTGTTGGTATAGTAATGTCTCTGCTTTTTAATATGCTGTCTAGAGAATCGGATACATAGATCAATATGCCTCAACAAGAGGTTACATTTAGTTCTATGAAGAGATTTGTAAGTTAATATTATATTTTAAGTATTTTCAGAAATTATTATAAATCCTTGATTAAGGAGAATTCTTAAGTAGTTAAAATCATAATTTCTAATAGAAATAGATAGCAATCACAGGGGAGGGTTGTTTGGATCTCAGAAGATGGGGAAAAAAGCCTGGATAACAAAGAACTCGTATGGACAGGAGATATCTAGTCAATACGGAGAAGGATGCTGTAAAAGTGCTTGGTGTTTTAGGCACAAAACTGTTTACTGTTCTGATAGGGCATTTAAACTGTACCCTTCAGGGTCATCTTGTCTAATGGGTCAGTCATTATATCTCATTGGCTTTCTTCGGGTAACATGGCCATAACAAGCTGTTAATCAAACCAGCATGTTCGCTGAGCATCGATGACCTTCAGACAAGCTCATTAGAAAACCGTTTAGCCTAATACTGGACGGTAATGAGATCACTTTTTTTACTTTTCTTTCTGAGTTTGGAAGACTTTTCCTGAGTATCTGTGAATACGATTTTAATGGCCTTTGTAATGGAGCATAACAGGGGTGTCACCAGCGAAGAACCACCTAGAATCTTGCCTGCACCATCTAGAATCTCAGACCCCCGGCCCCTGGCCTACTTCGTCTTCCCACTGAGGAGAAGAAAGGTTGGACCCCATCTTCCACATTCCAGGGGACTCCTGTAAGTGGACCGCATGGTGGGGGGGGGGGAGGGGACAGGACTCCCCTTTGTGCTGGGATTCAGCAGGGCAGGGACTGAACCTGCACTTGCTGCGGCCTTCCCCGCCTCCCCTCTCATGGGACGAGTGCCTCCTGACCATCAGAGCACGGGGGATCCTAGACTCACCACCCTAAGCCACTGTAGATTCACGTTGGGTGTGCTTTCTCACCCATCTCTTTCTCCTGCTTCTAAACAAGAACTTCCCCCACAGCTCCCACTTTGAGAAGATTCGAAGTGAAATCGTTAGCTTTGTCCGACTCCTCAGAGGTGGATCTCCTAGCCCGATTGGTTCACTGGTGTGTCAAAAAGGAAGACCAGCTTCTCTCTTCCAGTTCCCTTCCTGTGAGGCCTGCAGGGGAGTCTGTATTGCATTACCCCCTGACCAGTGAGCAGACAACGGAGTCCTGCCCAGGGAGATCCAGGTCTGCTCCCTTGCGTCCAGGGGCTTCACCTGCAGCCTAGGAGGGCCAGGAGGGTCCCGCGGCCGACCAAGGGGAAAGGGTAGGAGTCTCCACCCGGGGCTCAGAACCAAGGGGGCTTCCAACATAGTTTATAAGAGGGTGTGCATTCAGCCCTAATTAGGCTCTGCTCAGGGTGCAAAAGCTCTGCTTGGATCCCACTGGTTTCTGATGTCCACTGGTTGAAATTTGTAGCAGGAGAGTGCTGAAAAACTAGAACCCCAAACCTCCCCAAAGTTTCCCTGACTTCTCCAGAGCCAAGATCAAGAGAGCAAACCTGCCTGGGTTAAAGGAGAATGGTGATTCTTGCATCATTTGCAAACAAAGGATGACTTTGGGTTCCAATGAAGGCAGGTTCTCAGGAAGGAGAATTCAGTGGCCTGTGTGTTACCGCAACAGGGGATTTTGTGCTCTTGGAGGGAACGTGGGACTCAAGCAGCATCAACATCGGGATGGTCATGAAGTAAAATCATACTTTTCAATCTACAGACTTAGAATCATAAGAGCCAATTGGGCTTGAGGATATGTATAAGTTGTTGACTAAAAAAAATTAGTCACAACCTGTAGATAGAGTGTTATTTTCTTTGGTGGGAATGTTAAGGACTCCAAGCCAGGGAGACAGTTTCTCAGTAGTTCTGAGAGAACTCCTTCAAGGAGGCTGGAGAGGGAGTAAGGTTTTATACATGTTTGCACCAAAGAAGGCAGGAAGTCTAAACATCAAAAATTATTGTTAAGTAAAGAAACCCAGATATCAAGTAAGGAATTTAGCATTCTTCTCTGTGTGGGAAGATGCAAACTCTGGGCCCCCTGAATTCATTCCTTTCCTATGCCCCTCAGCTGTCTGGGGCCAAATCCTGTTTTTTTGATTTCTCACATCCTTCCAGCTCTTCAGCAATCACGGTGGGGGGTGGCAGCATCTGCTGGATTGCAGGCATTGTGCTCCCTTTCGGGAGCCTTCATTCTTGGAGGCTTGAAATCACTGATGACTATTTGTTGTTGTTCAGTCGCCAAGTCTTTTCCAACTCTTCACAAGACCTCATGGATTGCAGCATGCCAGGCTTCCCTGTCCCCTCACCATCTCCCAGAGTTTGCCCAAGTTCATGAAAGTTGAGTCAGTGATGGCATCCAACCATCTTATCCTCTTCCACTCCCTTCTCCTTCTGCCTTCAATCTTTCTAGCATCAGGATCTTTTCCAATGAGTCAGCTATTCACGTCAGGTGGCCAAAGTATTGGAGCTTCAGCTTCAGCATCAGTCCTTCCAGTGAATATTCAGGGGTGATTTCCTTTAAGATTGATGGTTTGATCTCCTTGCTATTACATTCTTGTTTACTGATATGGCCAGAGATATTCCATTTCACAAAGGTAATCTAGACTTCAGGTACATCACTGTTTATATAGCTCAGTTCACCTCCATGAAGTCATCACTGAGCAAGGTCATGTCCTAATGAGGCCACGCACACCTCCAAACTCTTTATTCACCAAGCAGACCCACCAACAGTCTAGAGTTGATGTAAGAATTGATGCCCCTTTGCCATTCCTATCTGGTACAATCAACTTGGTTTACAGAAGATAGACTTGAAGGTCTCATGTACAATATATAGCCAGGCTTCTCTCTCCAAGTGCAAGGATTGATTCAGATTGATTTCACGAACACTTTTGCTGATACTTCTGGTATGACCAGAGAGTTAAGAGTAACTAGTCTGCCTCCAGGATATGAAATTATAGTACCTTTCTCTCTCTCATGAAAATCACTCTTTAAAAAATTGTCTTTATTGCACTTTTCTTAAAAGAACTTGCCTTATCAAATGGACAGAGCCTGGTGGTTCTTGACATTGAGGAATTCTAGGAATTCATCTGCTAGAATTTGGATGTGATTGGAGATGGGGTTCCCTCCAAGGTACACATGAATTCTGTAAGCTCTTTATCCCTTCAAGTTGAGGTGGTGCTTCCTGGCTTGAAAGTCTGGGCCTGGAGCAAGATAATATCAAAAAAGAGCCATGGGTTCTATGGTCTTTCAGAAATAGATGAACTGCTTTCAGAGAGTCAATGTTTTGGCTGCATATTTAAGTCTTTGCTCAGAGGACAAGTCTGTTCTTTTTTATAGTTTGTACCCAGGTATAGCTGGTTAACATTGTGGTAGTTTCAGGTGAACAGGGAATGTATCCATTCTCCCCCAAACTCTCCTCCCATCCAGTCTGTCACATAGCATTGAGCAGAGTTCCCTTTGCTATACAGTAGGTCCTTATTGGTTATCTGTTTTAAATAGAGCAGTGTGTACATGTCCATCCCAAACTCCCTAACTATCCCTTCCCCCATCCTTCCCCCAGCAACCATAAATTCATTCTCTGAGTCTCTTTCTGTTTTGCAAGTAAGTTCATTTGAATCATTTGTTTTTAGATTCCACACATAAAGCATATCATACAATATTTCTCCCCAGGATAGGTCTGTTCTTGATGATTGTACAGAGTAACTTTGAAATGGATTCATTCGCACCCAGAAAGAGCTGGGAGAAGGAGAAGACTTCTCTGGGCTGTTTCTAGTGAGCTAACTAACAAACCACTCCTCCCAAAGTTCCCTATGAAAAATAGATCTTGGAATTAGAAGAAATGTAAGGAAATTCCTCGTAGGAACTGCTTGAAGCATAGCATCACCTTCAGCCCCTCTCCTCTGTGTGGATCCACCCTCAGGGGGCCTCTGTCCCCAGGGCAGGAAGGGTGGGCATTGACAGCCCCAGGTTTTCAATCTCTCTCTTAGATTTGCATATCAGCACTTAGAAATGACTGTGATTGGCCCAACCATTGTCATATGTCTTATTGACCAGCCACTGTAGCCAGAAAAATGGGCTACTCTGATTGGTCAGGCCTGAGTCATGTGGCTTCTATGATGAGGAATAAGAAGCTCATCTGATGATCCATGACGGCGTGGGTTCCCCACCACAGGGCTTCTTTTAGCAAAAGAGTGGTTAGGGGTGCTGGATAACCCTCTCCAAAAAGAGACCTCACCAAATGTTAACACAAAAGGGTGTGTCCTAGCAGTTAGTTTCTCTTGAGCACAGGTCTTGCATCACTCTTGTCCCTGTAAGTATAAACCCTGTCCACCGAACCTACTGGAAACTGATTGACACTATGGAAACTAGCAAACAAATGTAACTTAGCTCAAGATTGGCTTCAAACCCTTTGACACTTTTATGATTGTTATATCACATATATGCCTGGGGCTCCTCTATCCTATGCAATGAAATCCAAGGACTGTAGCAGGATATGGAGATATGCATTTAGAATGGAGGGAATCAGGTCTCATGGAGGGCCCAGGTCACATGGCTGCTTAGTGGCAGTGTGGTCCTTGACTAAAGGCTGCTGATGTCCATTCTAGGACCACATCCTTTCTCTGTTTTAGAGCAAAAGTATCACAGCTAACTTCCCTGACTTGATAGATAGTGCAGTGACAAATCGGGCTTAAACCTGCCATAAAGACAGCTTGAGACTCATTAGGAGAAGTTGGGGTGGAATTGGAAATGCTAATTTCCAGACATGCAAGCAATTCATTCTGGTTGGCATTTTTCGTGTTGCTCTAGAGGCTGCTGAGAAATGAGGGGGCTGAACACTGAACAGTCAAGGTCAAGAATGACCCTGAGAAGGACAACATAATCATTTCCTTCCTCTTCTTTGCTAGGGCTAAATGTGCCCATGAATCAGAGATTTCACGGATGTTTTTAGAGTTAAAAAAGAACTTTTAAAACTGACATTGGAATTTATAATAAAAAATGTCTTTGTCCCTGTTCCTGGCACAGAGCTCCCTAAACCCTTGTAATTTTCTAAGTGATGAGAGCTATACAGGTGTCTAAGTTATGTTATTGAGGTGACTTTTGGAAAACACCTAGGGTTGGAGACTGATAACCAGGTGAACCTGACCTCTGGAGAGAGAAGGGGCACTGGAGATTGAATTTAGTTACCAATGGCCAATGATTTAATCAGTCATGTCTATGTAATTTGAGAAGGCAATGGCACCCCACTCCAGTACTCCTGCCTGGGAAATCCCATGGATGGAGGAGCCTGTTAGGCTGCAGTCCACGGGGTCACGAAGAGTCGGACACAACTGAGCGACTTCACTTTGACTTTTCACTTTCATGCACTGGAGAAGGAAATGGCAACCCACTCCAGTATTCTTGCCTGGAGAATCCCAGGGATGGAGGAGCCTGGTGGGCTGCTGTCTATGGGGTCGCACAGAGTCAGACATGACTGACGTGACTTAGCAGCAGCAGCAGCAGCCTATGTAATGTGTGTGTTAGTGGCTCAGTCGTGTCTGACTCTTTGCGATCCCATGGACTGTAGCCCACCAGGCTCCTCTGTCCATGGGGGTCTCCAGGCAAGAATACTGGACTGGGTTGCCATTCCCTTCTCCAGGGGATCTTCCTGATCCAAAAATTGAACCTGGAAACCTTAAGTTCTCTTAAATGCATAGACACATTTGTTAAGGTTTAGAATTAAAATAAAGGGCCTGCACTAATTCATCCATCACAGAATGTAAGAGAGAGAAAGAAGGCGATCACACTGACAGACCACCTTCTTGTAATGTGTAACAAGTGTATTACATTACCCATCATGCACAGATTTAATTTTGTCTCTCTTAAGCCTTTTTATGTTTAATTCTAAATCTTTCTAGAGTTAAAAAATTTCTGTCTCTAAAGAAGATGGTTAAGATCCTGTGAGTTGTTTCATTGTTGTTGTTTAGTCGCTCAGTCATGCTCAGCTCTTTTCGATCCCATGGACTGAAGTCCACCAGGCCCCTCCGTCCATGGGATTCCTCAGGCAAGAATACTGGAGTGGATTGCCATTTCCTCCTCCAGGGGATCTTCCTGACTCAGGGATTGAACCCATGTCTCCAGTGTCTCCTGCATTGCAGACAAATTCTTTACCTCTGTGCCACCTAGGAAGCCCCCATACAACTGAAATTGCTTAATTCTAAATATTTAAGGAGTTGACAAACGTATAGCATGAAGAAAATCTCATCCAGCAAACATTCCAGTTAATGGAGATAACTTAGAACCAGAGATTGTATTTGCATAAGAAATCTGCTGCATATACCCACTCATTGAGCCCAAAGAGTACCTTTTCAGAGCCACTGGCTCATGAGCTACAAACTTATAAAGAAGTCGGTCTCATAGCATACATGGCCTTTGGAGCAGGAGTCAAGATAATGCACTCCCATTACTTTTTTCTCACTTGAAGATCAAATGACAGCAGCTCTCACTTGAGATGGTTGCTTGCTTGGGTGTTGTACTTCTTTTTAGTTTTTAAATACATTTTAAATCAAGCTATACAGATCGTTGAGCCTTGTGGGATTCTGAATTAAGTATATATGTTTTCTACTTGAATTTAAACACATTTGAATTTGACATTATCTTACATTAAAAAAAAAAATCTTAGAATGATACAGTTCCTGTGAGTATTTTAAAAGCTACTGGTTAATTTTGGACATCTCACTTGGCTTTGTTTGAGCTGGGGGTCATAACATCTGAGGCCATTCTGAAGCCTTATTCTCCCCATCCCCCTTCTTTCTCCCTTGAACTTCGGATGATTTCTGCTTTCCCGTGGTGGTGGAAGAGCCCTGGAGGGGCCTCCCGGGAAGGAATAATAGGATGTTAGGATTTTTGTAGGTGGTCCTACACTCTTCTCTAGTTGTAGGAAAGGAGACAGGATTCAGATAAGTACCCTCTCTCTAGGAATCAAGGTGGTGAATTTGGGCAAATCACTTGAAATGAGGGCTGGAGTACCAAAGCGCTCCTACAGTATGTCACTTTGATGCTCTGTCGTGTGGACACTCTTGTTCTATCCCCTTGGTGTAGTTTGGTCATTGAGGCGATCGCTGCTGAAAAGGACTGTCATGTTGTGAAAAGAACACTGAACTCAGTTCCAGGAACTCAGGACTGGAGTGCTGTTCCTGTCATCTGACATCTCTGCAGGTCACTTAACTTCTGAGCTTAGTCTTCAAAATTGAAGACTTTTAAAGTTGAATTAAAAATCTCACAATGAGACAGCAGCATTAATTCCAAAGGACTTTTTTAAAATAAGGAGGTGGAGGTATGTGAGGGTATTCCAGTATAATGCCGTCATCAAAACATTTCTTTGTTAATTTCTGTGCCACATTGAATAGCAACATCTCTTAAGTTGGTCAACTGGAGGGGAAAAAAAGTCTTCAGATCTATTTTTCTTAAGCAGTTTTGGTGATATCATAATAATCTATGGTTGGTTAAAGGCTTTTTGATTTGTTAAGGATTTGAGCTCTCTTATGAATTTATTTTATTTTAAAGGAACATGTACTTTGAGTGGGCTTCCCAGATGGCGCTAGTGGTAAAGAATCTGCCTGCTAGTGCAGAAGACACAAGAGACTCAGGTTCAGTCCCTGGGTCAGGAAGATCCCCTGGAGTAGGACATGGCAACCCACTCCAGTATACTTGCCTGGAAAATTCCATGAACAGAGGAGCCTGGTGGGCTACAGTCAATGGTTCGCAAAGAGTTGGTCACAACTGAACAGGAGCACTAGGTACTTTGAATAACCATGTTCTGGGCACGTTTGATTAACCAGGTGAGGATTCACGGTGCTGTTTAATTGTAAATAAATTGATATAAGATTAGACCAATACTTGGTGTGTACAATTTTAGTATGTGGGGTTTTTGTGCTTTTAAAACATTATTTTTAATTAAAACAAAACAAAACAAAACTCTCAGAGTGAGACACAGATGAGGAAGAAACATGAAGGATCTCACCCCCAAGTGCTGCATTGTTCATCCTTAGACTCTTGCAGGACTCTCACCGGATTAATGGATTTATATATGGCGGCATGGACCTGCAGACGACCCTCATTGCCTCCTGCGATGATAATTGATTTTCTCCAAGATGGCTCTGGCAGTCCCTGCTCTGAGCCCTTGACATCAGCAGGGGAAGCTTAATGGGGTCTGGCTTATTATGAATTCCATGCTTAATGCTTACCCTCGAGTCAGGAATGACGGGAGCATGGTGCTCATTCTTCGGTGGGACCCAAAGCTATTAACATTTTTCTTTTCGGTCTGTGCTCCATGAAAGATACCTTCTTCACTTGGCTTTGTCTGTCTTGTCTCCAGTATGAATGCACATGTCCTGGTCTCTCCTGTGGCCTTACGCCAGCTGTTTTCTGAAGTTGCAAACTTTTTTCTCTCCTCTTGTTTCCTGCTCAAGGTCTTGTAAGAATAGTTGAGGTTACTTATTAATATAATCACTTTTTCAGCACTCATGGAGCCTTGACCTTTGCTTCTACCTCTTAGCTAAAGGTGACTTCTCAAGATTGCAAGGATCTTTTCTCGATTAAACCTTGCTTGGTCCCCCTGAAGCCTTGGGGCCAGTAACCAGACTTGTCTTCTGAAACCTCTCTCTCCCTGTCGTACCCATGGTTCCAGGTCATCTGGGCTCCCAGCGTCTCTGTTAAAGCTTCATTCTTCTGTCTAATGTACACATCCCCCAAAGATTGTCCTCTGTTTTTTCTTTCCATTCTTTTGCTGCACCTTTTTTTTCTCAAGCAATCAAATATTCCCATAGGTTAAACTGTCAACTCTGTTACAATGGCTTAAAGACTCTATCTCCATTGTCTTAACTGACATCTAAACTATGCTCCATAGAGCTGCAAAGATGAAAGAAATGAGACTTAAGTCACACAGGAAAGGCAAGAGACAAGGGAAATATTTTAAAGGAAATGATTAAAAAGAGATCAAACCAGTCAATCCTAAAGGAAATTAACCCTGAATATTCATTAGAAGGTCTGATGCTGAAGCTCCAGTACTCTGGCCACCTGATGAAAGATCTGACTCATTGGAAAAGACCTTGATGCTGGGAAAGATTGAAGGCAAAAGGAGAAGGGGGCAGCAGAGGATGAAATGGTTGGATGGCATCACCGACTCAATGGCCATGAGTTTGAGCAAACTCTGGGAGATGGTGAAGGACAGGAAAGCCTGCCGTGCTGCAGTCGCAAAGAGTTAGACACGACTGAGCGACTGAACAGCAACAACAATGATTAAAAAGAACATAATGGCAAAATAAATTAAAAGTAATTGTTTGACAACCCTAAAAAAATTATTTAACTGATTGAAAACCATAATCCATTTATGTATATTTTTAAAGACTGTATTGGCCTGTTTGAGTTGTCACAATAAAATATCACAGACCACGTGGTTTAACAACGGAAATGTGTTTTCCACCATTCTGGAGGCTGGAAGTCCCAGATGAAGGAGCCAGCAGATTCACTTTCTGTTGAAGCCTCTCTTCCTGACTTGCAGACAGCCGCCTCCTTGCTGCCTCTCATGGCCTTTTCTCTATGATTGGTTGACTGGTATCTCTTCCTCTTCCTATAACGACCAGTCCTACCACATTAGGGCCCTTCCCGCAGGACCTCATTTAACTTTAATTACCTCCCTATCGTTGTTCAGTCGCCAAGTCATATCCAGCTCTTTGCAACCCCACTGACTGCAACATACCAGGTTCCCCTGTCCTTCACTATCTCCCAGAGTTTGCTCAAACTTATGTCCATCGAGTCGGTGATACCACCCAGCCATCTCATCCTCTGTTGTCCCCTTCTCCTCCTGTCTTCAATCTCTGCCAGCATCAGGGTCTTTTCCAATGAGTCAGTTATTCCCATCAGGTGGCCAAAGTATTGGAGCTTCAGCTTCAGCATCAGTCCTTCCAATGAATATTCAGGGTTGATTTTCTTTAGGATTGACTGGTTTGATCTCCTTGCTAAAAGACCCTATTTCCAAATACAGTCTCATTGGGGATTAGAGTTTTAACATATGAATTTGAGGGTAGAGAATATAATTCAGTTCACACCAAAGGTCCCTGAAAACAAAAGAGTCATATCTAAAATGCCTCATGTAGAAAGTAATCATTAAAAGAGCCACACACATACACACAAATAAGGACAATGGTATAATCATTGACTACAAACAAAGAAAAAGAAGAAAAAAATTACGTGAAAGTAAAATCCCAGGAAAAATTAATGGGACAAAAAGACCAGTTTCAGTTTCTAAAGGCTAGAGTTCACAGTGATAGAAAACAGATAGGAATCATTTTTATCTGAATAATATTACATAAAAGTTAAAGGTCACATTATTAGAAAATCAAGAAGTGGCAGCTAGTACTTAAATGGCAGTGGTAGACCTTTAGGGCTTCCCTTGTAGCTCAGTTGGTAAAGAATCTGCCTGCAATGCAGGAGACCTGGGTTCGATTTCTGGGTAGTGAAGTTTCCCTGGAGAAGGAAATGGCAGCCCACTCCAGTATTCTTGCCTGGAGAATCTCATGGACAGAGGAGCCTGGCAGGCTACAGTCCATGAGGTTGCAAGAGTCAGACACGACTTAGCGACTAAACCACCACCAACAGACCTTTACACAGCTGTCAGATACAATGTCAGAAATGACAGTTCTGTGCTCATGGTAAAGCTAATGTGTGCAAAAAAGATGTTGCTCAACATCTATCAGACATTAATGGGACTTTTTCCCAGATGGACCATGGCTGTCTTACTCAGATTCTACTTGTCTTCCCAAACCACACTCCATGGATGAGCTACATGGACCAGCACAGAAGTAAATGGATAACACTGAAAGCTCTTTTGCACTGAAGAACAATCTCACACGGTGGTCAAGAAGCTTCCCCAAATCTCAACTTGTTGACTGTTCGAGCATTTTTAGAAATGTCAACTCTAGGTGTTCATTAAGTGGAAGTAACCTGGGTAATAGCATGCATGTATTTGAAAAATCTCTAGGAAAACACTTTAGTTGAGCAACATGTGTGAGCACCTTTCTTGAATTGAGTCCCCAGTTTTGTAACACCAACTCATAACCATGTCTTGGACAGGCAACACGCGTGGTAAGAGTCAATGATCAGACCAGGCAAGAAGACCCCGAATCATGGTAAAATCACAGACTCCTGCTAAGGGGTGACCTTCATGTCCATCCAGTCCAGCTTGAGTTGATGCTGAAATTCCTCTGTGACTTTCCTCCAAGGGGGATGTGCCAGTGGAAGAAAAGTCACTGTAATTCAATGCAGTCTACCCCAACCTTTGTAGCCCTGAGATGAGATGTGCGGACCTGTCGGAGCCACAAAGCAGAAACCCATGTGGATTTCATCTGCTACTACATTCCCAGTGCCTAACATGGTGCCTGACACACAGCAGGTGCACAAGACCTATTTGTTACATGAATTAATTAATTTTAAAAATACATTTAAACATAAGCGGTAATGTGGGTAAGTTGTCTACAGACAATTGCCCAAATTGTCTAAATTGATGATATCGCTTATCTGCTTCTAATTCACTGAAGTTCTCTTTAGGAAGGCCTCTCAAGCAAGCTCGCTGCATTCACAATGCCCAGCTCTGGTAGATTTTGAACGAATACAATGGAACCCAAGAATGTTGACATGAAATGACCAGTGACATGCTGCTCCATCCAGATTGCCAAGGAGTTCTAAATGCATCAGTTTGGCCACACACTAGAGACACAGGTTTATGATAACATTCCCACCTTACAGATGAATAAAACCAATACTCAGCCACATATGCAACTACTGAAACACACTGTTTTGTTGACATTGCTTCTGCCTGATCAATCGACTGACTTTCAATCAGTGTCTAGGGGAAAAAGCAAGTTTTGTTTTCAGTCCTGAATAGTTCCTAGTCTAGAATCTTTATTTCTTTGGAAGTTCAGTTCAGTTCAGTTCAGTTGCTCAGTCGTGTCCGACTCCTTGTGACCCCATGAACTGCAGCGTGCCAGGCCTCCCTGTCCATCACCAACTCCAGGAGTTTACCCAAACTCATGTCCATCGAGTCGATGATGCCATCCAACCATCTCATCCTCTGTTGTCCTCTTCTCCTCCTGCTTTCAATCTTTCCCAGCATCAGGGGCTTTTCAAATGAGTCATCTCTTCACATCAGGTGGCCAAAATATTGGAGTTTCAGCTTCAACATCAGTCCTTCCAATGAGCATTCAGGACTGATTTCCTTTAGGTTGGACTGGTTGGATCTCCTTGCAGTTCAAGGGACTCTCAAGAGTCTTCTCCAACACCACAGTTCAAAAGCATCAATTCTTCGCCACTCAGCTTTCTTTAATGGTCTAACTCTCACATCCATACATGACTACTGGAAAAATCATAGCCTTGACTAGACGGACCTTTGTTGGCAAAGTAATGTCTCTGTTTTTTAATATCCTATCTAGGTTGGTCATAACTTTCCTGCCAAGGAGTAAGCGTCTTTTCATTTCATGGCTACAGTCACCATCTGCAGTGATTTTGGAGCCCAGAAAAATAAAGTCAGCCACTGTTTCCACTGTTTCCCCATCTATTTGCCATGAAGTGATGGGACCAGATGCCATGATCTTAGTTTTCTGAATGTTGAGCTTTAAGCCAACTTTTTCACTCTCCTCCTTCACCTTCATCAAGAGGCTCTTTAGTTCTTCACTTTCTGTCATAAGGGTGGTGTCAGCTGCATATCTGAGGTTATTGATATTTCTCCTGGCAATCTTGATTCCAGCTTGTGCTTCTTCCAGCCCAGTGTTTCTCGTGATGTACTCTGCGTATAAGTTAAATAAGCAGGGTGACAATATACAGCCTTGACATATTCTTTTTCCTATTTGGAACCAGTCTGTTGTTCCATGTCCAGTTCTAACTGTTGCTTCCTGACCTGCATACAGGTTTCTCAAGATGCGGCTCAGGTGGTCTGGTATTCCCATCTCTTTCAGAATTTTCCACAGTTTATTGTGATCCACACAGTCAAAGGCTTTGGCATAGTCAATAAAGCAGAAATAGATATTTTTCTGGAACTCGCTTGCTTTTTTGATGATCCAGCAGATGTAAGTGGAAGTAAGTGAACTCAAGCTGAACTGCATATTCACTCAATGCTGCATCTTCCTTTCTTCTCAACTTGGTAGAACCTCCTATCTTTGCTTTATGAAAGATAAGACATCCAGCAGCAGGTTAGACTCCCTGTGTCTTTCCTTAGAATACCAAGCCAAAACAATCCAGCCAAGCCCATTTGGTGCCCACAGATGTCCTCTGGAGGTGACACGATGGATGCTGGGATCCGTCACCCCAGAGCTGTGAGTGGGTCACCCCACCACCTTGACCTTGGGTCTCTCACCCCTCTTTGCGTTGCTGGTTGGAGGAATTAATGAAGTCATAGAGGTGACATTGCCTGCACACTCAATAAATGACAGCTAGTGTTATTTTACTTCTAAATTGAGTTAAACACATGAGAACTTAAAGGTAATGAGCTTTTGCAGAAACAATGGAGCTAGAGGAGAGAAAAATAAGGAGGAACATGGATCATTTGCTGTCAGAATCTAGCAAGAAGAGGGTTTATGTAGAATTGTAGTGACAAATGTTAAGCTGTCCATCCTATCACCAATTCTTAATTTTTTAATTGCTTTTTCTGTGTGTGTGTGCTCAGTCATGTCTGACTCTGCAACCCCCTGAACTATAGTCCACCAGGCTCCTTTGTCCATGGAATTTTCCAGGCAAGAATACAGGAATGGATTGCATTTCTTTCTCCAGGGGATCTTCCCGACCCAGGGATTGAACTCAGGCCTCCCGCATTGCAAGCAGCTTCTTTACTCACTGTGCAATCTGGGAATGCTTTTCGTGTAGAGTCAGTAATTTCACCCTGACCCCCACCCCTGCATTCTCTCTTTCTCTGTAAATGACCATATGACCAAACCTGGCATTTTTATACTAATGACGACAGTTATGATTCAGAACGGGTAAAAATGTATTAAGTTGATTTCTTATCTTGGGAGAATTTACGGTAATGTCCAACAACACATTTTCTTGGATTATCTAAGACCTTATGTGGCAGTCAGGGGACAGAGCTTTGGGGAGAACAGAAGTGTACTGGAATACTTACACAAACAAGAAAAGCTTTCTCTTAACTAGATACTGCACATTTAGATTGCAACAATGAAAATGTCATCCAGACTTGCTGATGCACCACTTGTTTTGTCAATGTCTCATGACACTGGTTTGTATTTTTGAGAGGAAGGTGGGCAGGACTCTCAGGTCTAGGCTCACCTGTAGGAGACAGGTAGCCTCATGGGCATTGCTTTTCCCATTGAGAGGCAGCCACGATAGAAGAAAGAGGAAAAACATCCCCCCTCCCTTCATGGAAGAAGGTTTGTGAGTCACCAGCAGTGGCCTCCCGGGTAAATATTTATACAGAGATGGCATTAAGGATGAAAGAGGTAAATAGCCCAGAGTGTTTAAGACAAGGCAGACAGGTTTTCTCTGTTTTGCTTCACCTTGCTTGTGTGTGCCTAGCCTCGGGGGTAGAATGTTTTTGTAGCTCAGGTTTTGTTTAAACTGGAATCGGATGTGTTTGTCTGTGAAAGGAGCTCCGGGGTGTAGGGTTCAAGTTCTAACACTTCTCCATCTACCTGGAGGCCCGTCTCAGGAGGGGCCTTAGCTGACTGGATATCAAAGTCCATCCTGTTAGGGACCAGGTCAGTACCTGAGTCAGTGGCTCAATTCAGGCTTCTTTGCTTGGACTGGAGTGAAGTCCAGTCTGGGGCTCTAGGCTTAAGTGGAGTTTTCCACACCACGGAGAGTCTAAATTTTGGGACAAGAGTGCTGTGCCTAGTAAAGACAGAATGAAATAAATGCAGAGCTTTCCTCTTCGAAGAAGCCTCCAATTCAGTTACCCTAAAAAGGGTGAACTTTACCTGAAGTATGCAGGCAGAATGAAGGGACACACATTATCCCGACTCACAAGAGACTGATGTACAAAACCCGAGTCGTTCTATCTGAATTTATGTTGAGGAAGTTTGATGGAACATGATCGAGTCTTCACAATCCCCCGTCCTTTCTCATACTAACTGATTCCTTTCTGTGTCCCATTAGAGTTGGCACCAGCACCAGCAGCAGTGGGCAGCAGCCGGGGAATTGGGGGTAAGCCGCTTGTTGGTAGGAAAAGGTATGAAACCCCTATGAATGGTGACTTGTTGAAAAAGAGGCTTCATCAGAGTTTCAAGGAGCAGCAGAGTATAAACTGTTTACTGAGAAATGCATGCAAATTTGATGCAAGAAGGCTAAGGAGGTTCTAAGAAAATAAACATATCTGCAAATTTGGCAACCATGGTCAATTCTGGATACTACCATGTGCTTTAGAACCGAGGCGGAAAGACACAAGACATGAATGATGTTCACATGGGTAATATGAGGGCTTCCCTGGTAGCTCAGCTGGTAAAGAGTGCTCCTATAATGCAGGAGACCCTGGTAAGGTGAAGACAGCATAGACTATGGCTCTTCTTACGCCTTAGAGGTTCAGAATTAGAGATTCTAACAGCATTGAATGAAAGCAATGAAGGCCACAAATTAACCAAGTGTGTGACTTTTATGATGACTGTCAAGATTAAGGATACGGGCAGTGTTGGGAAGTGTTCAGCACGTGTATGTGGTTCTTTCTCCTCTGGGCGCAGATCTGTGGGTAACCTCACTCCATTCACAGACACCACCTCCCTGGCTCATCTGACAGTCCTGGATCTTTTCCGAGGCTCATCTCTGATCTTACTCATCTCCCTGAGATGGTCGGTAAGGCTGGGGTTTTTCTTACAAGGCGCTGTGTGCACGTTTGAACAAGACATTTCTGAGACTTCTAGCCATCCGGCATGGTCTCTCCTGGCTTCCTATGCACGTCCACCCACTTGCCCTGGAGGATGCTATGCCTGGGGCCAGAGTGGACCTTGGTAAGCATCTTCCCTGCTGCCAGTGTGGGAACCAGGCTTCTGACTTGGGCCTAGAAGTCATTAAGCAAAAGCCTTCTTTCCATCTGAAACAGATCCTCTTGGCAGAGGACCTCGAGTTATCAGGTGAAACCAGCCGCCTCTGCAAACAACTTCTGGGGAAAGCAAAGTGCCTCTGTGGGTGGAAACAAGGCTGCTGTGTGCTGTTCAACATCAGCAATCAACTGTTCTCAGCTTTCACTCTTTCTTCCCGAGGTTTCCCAGCTATGTACCCCAATGATGAGGAGCCCCCTTTTGGTCCCTCTGGAAGCTAGAAGGAAAATGCAGAGCCAGTGAGCTTGGCTCCCTCCCACTTTGTCACTGGGCGGCTTTACTTGCATCTGTTTTAAGTATTGCACGGCTGCAAAAACTTTTGTTTAAAAAAAGTTTCAGAAACTAATGAACATCGGTCAACTTGGGCTTTGAGTCGGTGTAAAAACAGACCGCTCCATCTCTCAGGCATTGATTTCCTGCTGATTTAGCTCCTGGCCATTCTGCTTTCTTCTGACCATCAGTCTGGGGCATTCAATCGTGATGAGGTGGGACTCAAAGCTCTCAGTTTGCACACTCATCCATCAAGTGCTAGGAACAAAGAGCCCTGCACTGGACCTGTTGTGCCAGCAGGAAGTTCTACCTGAGAACCTGGTCTCAGAACATGTACTTCTTCCTAAAATTATCACTCTGTGCTTTGGTTGGAGATCAGTGGTGTGCTAGTAAATGTCTAACAATTGGATCTCTAGTGAGGGAAAAGTGCCCTGATTTGTAGTATTTACTGCTTGTGTGTGTGCTCAGCTGCTCAGTCGTGTCTGACACTTTGTGGACCCATGGACTGTAGCCTGCCAGGTTCCTCTGTCCATGGGGTTTCCCAGGCAAGAATGCTGGAGAGGATTGCCATTTCTTTCTCCAGAGGATCTTCCTTACCCAGGGACTGAACCCATGTTTCTTGAGTCTCCTGAATCGGCAGGTGGATTACTGAGCCACATGGGAAGCCCGTTTGCTGATTACTTTGGTGTAAGCAATCCCAATAATATCAATTTCAATCAATCAACTTGATATCATTGAATGCAGAGCTGGGAAGAGAGGTACAGTAGTGTACTGTTGTACAGTATATTTCCATCTTAAAGATACAAAAGACATAAATAAAATCAAAGTAGAGATAATTAACCTATAGTAAAATATTTAGCAAGGGATAAATGTTGAAACTTTGCTACGCTTTCTCTTAATATAATCTACTTCGTTGTGAATTTTCATCATTGAGCTTATAATAACAGCTATACTTATGGAGATCACCAAATCCTGGGGCATTTCCCAATCTGAATGGTGGTCATTTGGTGACACCACTGATACAGATCTTAATGTGAAGTTCTTCAGCCTCAACACACTTAGCATCCCTCATTTGAAAGCATGAAGTTTGGGGGGTTCTACTCTGGAGAATCTGAGAGTCAATAAATATTCTTTAGCATGAAGGGAAATTTATAGTGACCTGTTACTGCTTCTTAAGAAAGTAGAAAGTGAAGAAGAACAAAAGAGCCTTTTGATGAAAGTGAAAGAAGAGAGTGAAAAAACTGGCTTAAAACTCAGCATTCAGAAAACTAAGATCTTGGCACCCAGTCCCATCACTTAATGGCAAAAAATGGGGAAAAAATGGAAAATCTGTTTCCACAGTGGCAGATTTTATTTTCTTGGGCTCCAAAATCACTGCAGATGGTGACTGCAGCCATGAAATTAAGACACTTGCTCCTTGGAATAAAAGCTATGACAAACCTAGACAGCATATTAAAAAGTAGAGACATCACTTTGCTGACAAAGGTCCGTATAGTCAAAGCTGTGCTTTTTCCAGTAGTCACATATGGGTGTGACAGTTGGACCATAAAGAAGGATGGACACTGAATAACTGATGCTTTGTCACTGTGGTGCTGGAGAAGACTCTTGAGAATCCCTTGGACAGCAAGGAGATCAAACCAGTCAACCCTAAATGAAATCAACCTTGAATATTCTTTGGAAGGACTGATGCTGAAGCTGAAGGTCCAATACATTGGCCACCTGATGAGAAGAGCTGACTCATTGGAAAAGACCCTGATGCTGAAAAAGATTGAAAGCAGGAGGAGAAGGGGGCAACAGAGGATGAGATGGTTGGATGGCATTACCAATTCAATGGATATGAGCTTGAGCAAACTCCAGGAGATGGTGAAGGACAGGGAAGCCTGGCATGCTGCAGTCCATGACGTCACAAAGAGTTGGATATAGCTTAGCTATTAAACATCAACAACAAAGACAGTTGTGATGGAAACTTGATCTTAAATAGTGAAATGAATAATTTTCTTTCTAGGTATAAAATTATCAGTTGTACAACTCTACTGGGCATCATTGTCTCTAAGTTTAGAAGGTTGAGGGGTCTTTAGGGACATTTATAATGTTACCGAACCATACTTGGGTCCTCTCACCCAGTGAGTAGCAAAGCCAATCTATTTACACTGGGTTGTGGTGAAGGACACTACAGTGTTTGTTGCTGGGCCAACCAAGGAAAATTAATGATTCATGCTCAAAAGACCGAGACATCCCAGTGGCTGTTGGGGAAGGGTTTTTAAAGCAACATTAAGGGTGAGGGTTGTAGGTATATGATCAGCTGGTGGACATTCCTCTGATTGCTTGGTCGTAAGATAGCAGGGTGATGTTTTGGGAAATCTCCACCATCACCCTGCTGGTTCTAACCAGCCTGTGGTCTGTGTGCTGGTGTCCAGTGTGCACTTAACTTCTTCCACCTGGTGGGGGTTTCAGCATCTGCAAAACAGCTCAAGAACATGACTCAGAATATTATCTATATCCTGGAGGAGGCACTAAAGGTTCTTGGCTTTATTTTATAGCTGAACTATAAGAGGAACTAAAGAGCCTCTTGAAGAAAGTGAAAGAGGAGAGTGAAAAAATTGGCCTAAAGCTCAAAGTTCAGAAAACTAAGATCATGGCATCTGGTCCCATCACTTCATGGCAAATAGTTGGGGAAACAGTGGAAACAGTGTCAGACTTTATTTTTTTGGGCTCCAAAATCACTGCTGATGGTGATTGCAGCCATGAAATTAAAAGATGCTTACTCCTTGGAAGGAAGGTTATGACCAACCTAGATAGCATATTTAAAAGCAGAGACATTACTTTGCCAACAAAGGTCCATCTAGTCAATGCTATGGTTTTTCCAGTAGTCATGTATAGAGGTGAGAGTTGGACTGTGAAGAAAGCTGAGCGCTGCAGAATTGATGCTTTCGAACTGTGGTGTTGGAGAAGACTCTTGAGAGTCCCTTGGACTGCAAGGAGATCCAACCAGTCCATCCTAAAGGAGATCAGTCCTGGGTGTTCAGTGGAAGGACTGATGTTGAAGCTGCAACTCCAATACTTTGGCCACCTCATGTGAAGAGTTGACTCATTGGAAAAGACCCTAATGCTGGGAAGGGTTGGGGGCAGGAGGAGAAGGGGACGACAGAGGATGAGATGGTTGGGTGGCATCACTAACTTGATGGACATGGGTTTGGGTAAACTCCGAGAGTTGGTGATGGACAGGGAGGCCTGATGTGCTGCGATTCATGGGGTCGCAAAGAGTCGGACACGACTGGGCGACTGAACTGAACTGATTGCTATTTGGTTTTGCTTGTCTGTTTTCTCTTGTTTTTCCATTTTCTTACTTCTCTGATTAAATTGGTTCTTTGGAACTCAGGGAAGTCCTCGGAGGCTAAAGCTCTTCTACAAACAAAAGGCAGGGGACACAGGGGCTCTGTCCCCAGGAACGCCCCCCAGAGTCCAGCTCCATTTTAACAATGCCTTCTGATCACTGTGGGAGGACACAGCAGAAACCCCGGCAGGTCTCATCTGTGACCCTGCTAGGAAGGCGTTCTTCCCCTCAGCGAAGGAAGACAGGAGTCCAGGAGCCTCTGGAGAATCCCAGAACTAGATGTCAGTTTAGCTTTTGGGGACTTCTGCCATGAAGACACCTGGGGCTGGCTGCGATCACGCCTGTAACAAGAAATAAAGCGGTGGGAGGGAAAGCAGAGCCTGGAACACTGCATTTATTATTTTTTTGTCTCACTTATTATTTTACTAATTGTTTTCCTTTTCTTTGTGGGATTTTGCAGTCAACTTGCTTCTAAGGATGAGGAAGGGCAGCATTTCAAGTTCCTGGCTCAGAGATGCTGAGTGTTGAACAAGATTGGCTTTTTCTAAAGATACTGAAGGGAAGGCGGGGAGTGGCTGGCTCTGATTTGGATCTCTAGCCTGAAGGGTTTTGCATTAGACCCATTGTTTATTTATGAGCTCTTGTTTCTTTTTAAACTATAAAGTACATCTATTGCCTTGGGACAGATGCAGCATAGAAACTTATTAAGCAGGGCATCCTGGTCTCAAATTCTTAGATAATATGAAAACAACTGTTGTAGGTCACAGCATGCTGTCTCTGGAGTGACTTTGACTTCATCACCCACATGGAGACTTCAGGCACACTGAAGTTTCTTATTACCCACACTCCCACGAATGAATGTCTTTTTAACTTCATAAAGAAAAATCTTCACTTTGCCAGTCATAAAAGCTTTATTTTGCTGCTTCCCCATCCCCCACCATTATGTAATTCACTTTAAAATATTTAGACGCACTCTCAAATCCTACATCCCCATCTCCCATCCTCTGCAACTCTAGGAAACCCAGCAGTCAGGCAGCCCTGAATTATACATGAATACAAATACTGATGCAAACCCCAAAATACCTCCTTTCATAATGCAAGGTTGAACTGTTCCTTTGGGTAATGACAGTACGTTACAGAGTGAAATTTTGTAATGGTTTTCGTGTGTGTGTTTGTCAACTATTGAAGCATGTCTACAAAACTGAACTGAGAAATTTTTCAGAAAGGAAATCATCAAAGAGGCCTCCAGAGTTGGCGGGAGCTCAGAGAAGCCCTTCGAAGGAAGAAGTATGACGAATGCTTGTAAATATAGGCAAAGTTAAGGTATCTGATTTTAGCTAAAAAGAGAATGTATAACTCTTTTGCCTGCCTTTGAAAATATTGCTCATTTTTAACAATCTGCACCGTAAATTCTTCCTTAGAAGATTTCTTTAGTGGAATTTATGTAACAGAATTTAAATCTAGATTCATTTTATCCAGAGATACTGTTTACTAGAAAGTGAAAAAAAGTGAAGTCGCTCAGTCGTGTTCAACTCTTTGCGACCTCATAGACTATAGCCTGCCAGGCTCCTCTGTCCATTGGATTTTCCAGGCAAGAATACTGGAGGGGTTACCTCTTCCTTCTCCAGGGGATCTTCTTGACTCAGGGATTGAACCCAGGTCTCCCACACTGCAGGCAGACTCTACCATCTGAGCCACCAGGGAACTGTTTATTAGAAGCCTCATGTATTTAATTTGTTTTGACATTGATTTTCTATGTTCAGGATCCAGAGGACAAGGCTGAAATTGTCAGTAGAGTGAAAATGGAATCTAGAATCTTTGATTGAAAAGTATCTTTAAGCTCATTCATGACAGCCTCCTGCCACTGCACCCACAGCCAGCCTCTGCCTGGACACTTGGCAGACAGGAATCATGTGGTGAGTCTCGGTAATGGAAGGGCATCCCTCAGAAAGGACGAATTCTCCAGGTGCAAAGAGCAATGGTATTCAGTGGCTGCTGTTTAATCTACTATCAGGTCTCTGAGCACTTGGAGCTAACTTTACATTTACCTGTGTATGTGTATACTTTTATGCTTTCCCTTATACATTCTTTCTTTTATTATAACAAAAGTGAATCATACTCACATAACAATACTGATTTCTTTTTGTTTTTGTTTTTTTGGAAGCCACATGAACTTTGTTGAAACCATGAGTGGTTCTGTTTGCATAGCGTTTAGGAGACCAGTGGGAGAGTCGGCAGGGGTCAGCTTAAAAGGGTCTTGGATATAAGGGATTTTGAATTTACCCTGTAGGCTCGCTGATGCTATAAATCAAGCACAAACATGACACAAGCAGACTGTTGCCTCTCCTCGTCACAGAGCCATGAGCATTCTGTTGTTACAGTTTTCATTACAAATGCCAGGCTTCTGCATACTTTGAACAATACAGATGTTGAAAGGATAATGAGAATAACCCTTTACTAGTCCTTCCTAGCATTTTTCATAAATGATTTACACTTTGTGCTATTGTACATTCAGTCTGCTTTACTATAATCAATTATAAGTTTCTTGAGAAACCTTATAGAGAAGTTAGTCCTAAATTTTTCATGATTTACATATATAGATGTATAAAATGCAAATGTTTGATATCATACTAAATGCATGTTTATTTCACACCTTTCTTTTTCAGGCAAATAGCATTTAAATTAACAACTAAGAACTCTTTTGGAAAGAGAAAAAAATATTCTAGAAACTTACAATCAACTAGTTAATCCAATTGAAAGCTAAATTGTAGCCTCTTGACAGCCAAGGAAATAAGGAAACCAAGACAAGTTTTACATTTCTCATTATGTGATCAGACAAAACCAACATGGTTTTGAAAAGAAACATTTTCCTGACACTAAAACCCACATAGAATACATTAAACGGATCCTCATACACGTGCAGGAATATAAGACAATCAATCAACCAAACAGTGCCTTTCACTGGGATTTTGCAAAAGTGGAAAAAGATTCTACGTGTGATCATATGGCTCTTCCTCCAAAACAACAACAAAATACCAAAAAACTCAAAACTTAATTAAGTTGCTTTGCTGTTGTTCACTCACTAAGTCATCTCTGACTCTTTGAAACCTCATAGACTGAAGCTTGCCAGCCTCCTCTGTCCTCCACTATCTCCTGGAGTTTGCTCAAATTCATGTCCATTGAATCAATGGCGCTATCTAACCACCCCATCCTTTATCGGCCCCTTCTCCTTTGCCCTCAATCTTTCCAGTATCAGAGTCTTTTCCAGTGACTTGGTTCTTTGCATCAGGTGGCCAAAGGAGTGGAGCTTCAGTGTCAGCATCAGAATTTCCAATGAATATTCAGAGTTGATTTCCTTTAGGATGGACTGGTTTGATCTCCTTGCTGCCCAAGGAACTCTCAAGAGTCTTCTCCAGAAACACAGTTCAAATGCATCAATTCTTTGGCACTCAGCTTTCATTATGGTCCAACTCTCACATCCATACATGACTACGGAAAAACCATAGCCTTGACTATATGGACCTTTGTCACCAAAGTGACGTCTCTGCTTTTTAATATGCTGTCTATGTTCATCATAGCTTTTCTTCCAAGGAGCAAGTGTCTTTTAATTTCATGGCTGCAGTCACTGTCTGCAGTGATTTTTGGAGCCCAAGAAAATAAAGTTTGTCACTGTTTCCATTTTTTTCCCTCATCTATTTGCCATGAAGTGATGGGGCCAGATGGCATGATCTTCATCTTTTGAATGTTGAGTTTTAAGCCAGCTTTTTCACTCTCCTCTTTTGTCTTCATCAAGAGGCTCTTTAGTTCTTCGCTTTCTGCCATTAGGTGGTATCATCTGCAAATATTATCCATTTTAGGAATTAGAAAAGGGAATATCACCTTGCTAAAAAATGGTTGTTCAAATTTCAGGATGTATATACTCAGTGGGGGAAAAGTCCTCCAACCAGTCATTCAAACAAAAGCTGAGGAACTGAATCACATTGGTTCTAATAAGCCTGCTCTGGGTCGTGGGTCCATCACTGAACCAGGGGATACAAAGTGTTGATTGACTTCCTCCAGGATCCATGTTCAGTCCTAAAATCTGAGACAGAGTCAGCCTCACCCACAACCCATGGCCTGAGAAGGATAAAGTGGATGTAGGCTGCCAACAAAGAGGTAGATCATCCTCAAGAAAAGATGAACTGTCCAGGGACTTCCCTGGTGGCCCAGTTTCTAAGACCCCATGCTCTCAACGCAGGGGACCCAGGTTCAATCCTTGGTCAGGGAACTAGATCCCATACGCCCAACTATGAGTTCACATGCCTCAACCAAAGATCCCACATGCTGCAACTAAGACCCAGCCTAGTCAAATAAACAATACTTACTTTAAAAAAAAATGATGAACTCTCCATAGATGGGCAGATGGTGGGCAGAGACCCTCTCAGAGTTTACAGTAAGGAGCGTGAAGCATTCTTGGGAGGTCTCTTGGTTCCATGGAAGACTGACTCTTCCATACCTGTCAGAACAGTGTCAGGACCAGAAGTGACAACCTTGCTGCACTCCGACACCCACACCGCAATCCCAGAGTTGACTGATGTTTCATTCCTATGGCTCCCTGTCAAATTTCCCCAGAAATGGAGAGCTCCTGACTTTGCAATCCCTAGGGACAAACTGGAGGTAGTGGTACTTGGCAGCTAGAGGAAGAAGCTAGCCAGAAGAGATTCAGGATATTTACTCCATGAGGGGTCCCCTCTCAATGTCCGTGTCCGCTGTGTTGGTCCCAGCCATCAGCATAGTTAGGGCTATCAAGAGACTCACCTTATAAAAAAGGCCACCTGACACCCAAAATGAGATGTCAATTTGTCTTTTCATATCTTTTGCCTTTGCCAGACACAAAGGAGAATGGGTAAGAGACACAGGGCTGTTTTCCTCAGTTTAATTTATCAAGCAGTTGCCATGTGAACAGTTTCGTAATTAGCATTTCTTTCCTTGTTTCTGGGGGTATAATTGTGCTTCAGATGGCATACATCATCTTTTTGGCTTCATTAAAAAGAGCAGCGGTTTACTTATTAAATGACACACAGTGTGTAGGAATTGAATGTTAACTATCAGAATAGAACTGATTTTGTTAGAAGCACTGATCCACTCCCAGTTATCAGACCCAGAACCTGGTTCTTTTCTCCAATTCTAATTCTTTTTGTTTTCATTTAGTAAAGATGGCATGAAACACAACACCCAGGAGGTATCTAAATTATGAATAACTCAGCTTGGATTGGCTCATATTGGGATGGGCCTCTGGATGCTTCTGAATTGTTGTTCTCTAGGCGTCAGTAAATACCAGTTTGAGAATAAACTCATTAGGAACTAAGATGGTAAATGAGAAGAGGACGCCTAATGTATGGCAGTGGGTAAGTCAATGGGCCATTGCTTAATTATTCAGTGTTTCAAATGCTGAATTGCTTTTTCTACTGCCACAATAACTTTTGAAGTTAAACATTTCAGATTAGAAAAATGTCAGCACAGGACGGCAATTGAGAAGAAGCCATGTGTAAATAAAAAGAATGCTATAATTAAGGGGCATTTTGAAAGCAGGGCTGAACAAGAAAGCCTCCAGCTGTGTTCTCCATTGGTGAAGGTATTGGTACTGGCCCAAACTTTGGGACTGATAGCTGGGATTTTTTACCTCATGGACAAGTTCAAAGGGCAGAGGCAACTTCCAGCCACTTTTCAAGTGAATGACCATTCCTGGGGTCTGAGGGGTCAGGAAGACGGTGAGGAGGTCCAGGTGATGGGCCATTCCGTAGACTTCTGTGGCCTTCTATCTTCTCTAGGAGCAGAGGCTCACAAACATTGGGGTTCCAGAACAGAACTGGGGTTCAGAATCAGTGTTTTGGACTCTGGAAAGAGGCTCTTGCAGATAGAGCTCATTGGGATCCATGGGGGCCTGAAACTGGTGTAGATGTAGCTCTGATGCTGTAGAAGACTCTTGAGAGTCCCTTGGACTGCAAGGAGGTCAAACCAGTCCATCCTAAAGGAAATCAGTCCTGAATATTCATTGGAAGGACTGATGCTGAAGCTGAGGCTCCAATACTTTGGCCACCTGATGCAAAGAGCTGACTCATTGGAAAAGATCCTGATGCTGGAAAGGATTGAGGGCAGGAGGGGATGACAGAGGATGAGATGCTTGGACGGCATCACCAACTCGATGGACATGAGTTTGAGCAAGCTCAGGGAGATGGTGAAGGACAGGGACGCCTAGTGTGCTGCAGTCCATGGGGTCACAAAGAGTTGGACATGACTGAGTGACTGAACAACAAGCTCTGTATCCAGCCTGACACCTGAAGTGTGGTGGGTCCAAATGAAACCTCCCCAGCAAGTGTCTGGTTCACTGTGACACGTCAGCACACTCACCCCTACGATGTCAGTGGGAACTAGATCTCTGCCCCTGGTGACACACATTTTGCAAAGTATAATTCCAGTCCCAAAGATGGCTGTGGGCGGGTGCCCTGAGATCCTAACATGAGCCAAAAGTAAAGGTCAGACCATCTGATGGGGAGGCTTGTGGGCTTGGCCTCTCCAGGCATCAGAGTCTTGCTCTTAAAGCTGCGTCTTAGATCCAAGACATTAGGAGATGTTTCCTGTGTAAGCTGTCAAATTTGGCGCCATGTTGATGGAACCCACACCCCTAAACACACACAGAAATCTGAAGAAGATGACAAATGATCTGTTTGTTGTATCTCCCCATGGTCTGTCATCTCTGACCCATGTACTTTTTTGCTTCAGCCACTGTTTCTCTATAGCCTCTTGGCAATAGAGATTTAATTTAATACAGCAGGGGAGAGATTTTAGGCCAACCCCCCCAGCATTCATTTATTTGAGGGTAAACTCAAAGGAATTCTCTTTTTGAAATTATTAAAAAAAATATTGCAGGTCTTGTCTTCGTATCCATCTCTTTTCATTAATGTTGCCTAGAAACTACCTCCCTGAATTGGCTGGCAAGTCCATTTTCAGGTCAGGAAAGTTTTCTTTAATACCTTTTATTATTGTATCACTCTCATTTCTAGGGCATTCTTTGTCGGGAGCAGCTTTTATTCACGGACAGGATCACTTTGGTTAGTTCTCTGCCTCTATTATCTTATTTTTCTCATCTTTTTAATCTCTTTATTCATTTCCTCTGTGCTCTTAGGAGGTTGCTCAAGTTTATCTCCAGCTTTACTGATTTGATTTCCTTCAATAACGAGCTTGATTTTTTTTCCCTCTCAGTGTGAATTTAATATTTGCCTCCATTCTTTCTATCTACAAGCTTGTTTCTGGGGCTGTTCCCTTATTATCTTTCTATGGAGAATTAAACTGGAGCTGTGTCTTCTGAATCAGACAGAATACTGAGCGGATGTTTTCTAAAAATTCTCTCTGTTTAATAGAGTACATATGTCTGTTTCAGAGGAGCACTTTTCTCCTGAGGGTAGGGAGCTGGGTCAGGCTGGCATCTGAAGTGAGTGGAGACGCTGGTGGAAGAACACTGAGAGATGCTCTTGTTGACAGGCATCAACAGAAGCTGAAGATTCCTATTTCAAGGTGAACTGTTCTGAATGAAATGTTAGGCCACCTCAGTGCGGCCCAAATGCACCGTGCTTCCCGGCCAGGGTTCTACCCCTAAGCCTCAGTTCTCAGTGTAGGTGCAGCAGAAAGGCTTCCTCCTGTGCACAGAACTTTCCACGAGGTTCCATTTGGTCCCTGCTGACTCATTCTGGAGGAAAGAAGGCTTTCCCAGGCCCCTTGATGGGGGACAGAATGCACAGATGGTCGGTGTCCCCGCCCATCTGCCTGGAAGCAGATGCGTGGTTTCAGAAGACATCGCCTGTAAAACAGGAGGAGCCAAAGTGGTGATCGGGGCCACAGGTCACACATAGCACTTACCGGGTGCCAGGCAGGCCAAGCCCCCCTTCGGATGCCATCCTTCCTCACAAAGCACTCAGCGAGGGGTTGGGAGTGATCAACTCCCCCTAAGTGTTGGAGATTTTCATTGTTGTTGCTGATATATTCATGTTTGGAAGCCCCAGGTTGTGCTGCTCTGAGAAGCGATCAGTACAGCTCCAGGGACACACCCAGCCAGCATCAGTGCTGAGCCCTCTTCTCCTTCTGCTCCCCGCTCCCCTTTCCCTCCAGCCCTTCTTTTTCTTCTTCTTCTCCAAGTCCTTCTCCTCCTCCTTCCTATGAATAGCAGCTTTTTTCCCCAGGATCCTGGGGCCAGAGCACGCAGACAACAGGTGGGTGGGCCTTTGACCAGGAATAAGGGGAGACGCCGGACCAGGAATAAGGGGAGACGCCGGGCCAGGTGCTAAGCACCAATGCTTTTTAATGATTTGGGACCAACTTGTAGAGCTGGGAGAGTTGTTTTTTTTTTTTTCTCATATTCATGTACAAAAATGAAACTGAGGCTCTGCGAGGTTAAATGAAATATTTATAACTGGGCTGAATAAGAGGACAGAAAAGTCCATATTAAATTTGGTGAAGCAGATGCTCTTGGGGACCATGAAAGCAGCAGTTTTGAGTGGAATGACAAATGTGGAAATCACAGTAAGGTGGGCTGCAGAGGAAATGAACATTTTTATATATGGCAAAAATAATCATAGGGAAGTAAACAAGCAAACTATAGGCTAGGAGGGACATAAGATTTATTGCACTAATCTACAAAGATCTTCACTAAAGTGAGAAGACACCAGAGAGTCCCTTGGGCTGCAAGGAGATCCAACCAGTCCATCCTAGAGATCAGTCCTGAATATTCACTGGAAGGACTGATGCTGAAGCTAAAGCTCCAATCCTTTCGCCACCTGGTGGGAAGAGCTGACTCACTGGAAAAGACCCCGATGTTGGAAAAGATTGAGGGCAGGAGAAGGGGACAACAGAGGATGAGATGATTGGATGGCATCACCGACTCAATGGACATGAGTTTGAGCAAACTCCGCGAGATGGTGAAGGACAGGGAAGCCTGGCGTGTTGCAGTCCTCGGGGTCAGAAAGAGTTGGATGTGACTGAGCAACTGAACAACAACAAGAAAGTGAGAAACAAAAAATTTATAATCAAATATAAAAATTGTTAATGAATATGGTCAGGCAATACATAGAAGAAGAAATCCAACCAGTTGATAAGCAAGTTTGAAAAGTTGAGATTAAATTTGATCATCTATTTTCACTCACTGTTGATATAAGCCAGGTCTAAAGATGGGCTCAATAAAGGACAGATATGGTAGGGACCTAACAGAAGCAGAAGATATTAAGAAGAGGTGGCAAGAATACACAGAACAACTGTACAAAAAAGATCTTCATGACCCAGATAACCACAATGGTGTGATCACTCACCTAGAGCCAGACATCCTGGAATGTGAAGTCAAGTGGGCCTTAGAAAGCATCACTACGAACAACACTAGTGGAGGTGATGAAATTCCAGTTGAGCTATGTCAAATCCTGAAAGATGACGCTGTGAAAGTGCTGCACTCAATATGCCAGCAAATATGGAAAACTCAGCAGTGGCCACAGGACTGGAAAAGGTCAGTTTTCGTTCCAATCCCAAAGAAAGGCAATGCCAAAGAATGCTCAAACTACCACACAATTGTACTCATCTCATACGTTAGTAAAGTAGTGCTTAAAATTCTCCAAGCTAGGCTTCAGCAATACATGAACCATGAAGTTCCAGATGTTCAAGCTGGTTTCAGAAAAGGCAGAGGAACCAGAGATCAAATTACCAACATCCAATGGATCATCGAAAAAGCAAGAGAGAACCAGAAAAACATCTATTTCTGCTTTATTGACTATGCCAAGGCCTTTGACTGTGTGGATCACAATAAACTGTGGAAAATTCTGAAAGAGATGGGAATACCAGACCACCTGACTGCCTCTTGAGAAACCTGTATGCAGGTCAGGAAGCAACAGTTAGAACTGGACATGGAACAACAGACTGGTTCCAAATAGGAAAAAGAGTACGTCAAGGCTGTATATTGTCACCCTGCTTATTTAACTTATATGCAGAGTACATCATGAGAAATGCTGGGCTGGATGAAGCACAAGCTGGAATCAGATTGCCAGGAGAAATATCAATAACCTCAGATATGCAGATGACACCACCCTTATGGCAGAAAGTGAAGAAGAATTAAAGAGCCTCATGATGACAGTGAAAGAGGAGAGTGAAAAAGTTGGCTTAAAGCTCAACATTCAGAAAACTAAGATCATGGCATCTGGTCCCATCACTTCACGGCAGATAGATGGAGAAACAGTGGCTGACTTTATTTTTCTGGGCTCCAACATCACTGCAGATGGTGATTGCAGGAATGAAATTAAAAGACCCTTACTCCTTGGAAGGAAAGTTATGACCAACCTAGACAGCATATTAAAACGCAGAGACATTACTTTGTCAAAAAAGGTCCGTCTAGTCAAGGTCATGGTTTTTCCAGTGGTCATGTATGGATGTGAGAGTTGGACTATAAAGAAAGCTGAGCACCGAAGAATTGATGCTTTTGAACTGTGGTGTTGGAGAAGACTCTTGAGAGTCCCTTGGACTGCAAGGAGATCCAACCAGTCCATCCTAAAAGAGATCAGTCCTGGGTGTTCATTGGAAGGACTGATGTTGAAGCTGAAACTCCAATACTTTGGCCACCTGATGCGAAGAGCTGACTCATTGGAAAAGACCCTAATGCTGGGAAGGATTGGGGACAGGAGGAGAAGGGGACAACAGAGGATGAGATGGCTGGATGGCATCACCAACTCGATGAACATGGGTTTGGGTGGACTCTGGGAGTTGGTGATGGACAGGGAGGCCTGGTGTGCTGCAGTTCATGGGGTTGCAAAGGGTCAGACGTGACTGAGCAACTGAACTGAACTGAACTGAGAGAGGATAAAAAAGAGATAAGATTTCCTTTTTGCTGGTAGGAGTATGAAACACTATAACCTCTTAAAAATGTAATCTAGAGCATATTTTAAATTTTAAAACATTTATGCCCTTGGCTGACCACTTTTGCACTTACATGAGTATTATACACTTATGCCCATAGGATGAGCAGGTTGTGCCATTTCTTAGCTTGTAATTCTTGGACAAATTAATTTCAACCAGCCTCAGTTTCCTCATCAGTAAAATAAGGATAACTAAGGTACTCATCTCATGAGAATGTTGTGAAAATTCCAACTCCTCCCTAAGTCACTGGGTTCTGGTCCCCAAAACTGGGTCCTCAGTGAAGAATCTGACCTCATACTGGGGATTTCCTCCAATCTCCTAATGATCATTTTTTATTCTTCTTTTTGCAGACATTGGTGTTACCCTTGCTGTCTGCCTGCTTACTTTCCCCTTGGGAAGCCATGTTGAAATAAATATCTCCATAGTTTTCTGCCAGGCTGACCCTTCTGGCTCGCTTCCCAACCTCGATGATCGTGGTGATAATGCACCTGACTTCTGGCGATTGGGTGCTACCATTTCATTTATTATTTTGGTTTCTGTGGTTCCCAGTGCTGTCAGTGAGCCCAGGCCTAAAGGCATCTCCCGTCACCAACACAGGTAAATGGAGGAGAATTACCTCTGTCCCTCTCAGTGTTCCTGGACCCCACCCCGCCGCCAGCTGGCACACCTCTTACTACCTTGTTGGCTCATGTCCCCTCAGGGACTTCCTGGGAACACTGTTGTCTGGTAGGTTTTCTGTCTTATATCCTGTATAAGATAGGCTTGGCTTTTCCAAAGTCTCTCTTGGATACCCCATGAATTCAACAAAGTCTCTGGACTCTGGCTAAAGGAAACTTGAATAGTCCTTGGCCCCAGGCTCCTGGCTTTGGAGTGGGACCAGCTCCCACTCCACTCTACTCCCAGTAGAGTCTCTTTGATTTGGGCTAAGCACCCACTTGGGGCTTCCCAGGTAGCACAGTTGGCAAAGAATCCACCTGCAATGCAGGAGACCCTGGTTCAATTCCTGGGTCAGGAAGATCCCCTGGAGAAGGGATAGGCTCCAGTATTCTTGGGCTTCCCTGGTGGCTCAGACGGTAAAGAATCCACCTGCAATGCGGGAGACCCGGGCTCAATCCCTCGTTGGGAAAATCCCCTGAAAGAGGGCATGGCAACTCACTCTAGTATTCTTGCCTGGAGAATCCGCATGGTCAAAGGAGACTGGCGGGCTACAGTCCATGGAGCCGCAAAGAGTCGGAAACGACTGAGCAACTAACACACATGGCCTTGTGTAAGTGTTGAGAGATTTTTTTTTAAATCACTACTTGGAAACTGTTCTTTTTTTCCGAAATCATTCTCAATCAGCCTTGTGAAGTTTCCACCTACACACATGCCTTCAGGAACGCTCCTCTCTCAGAAGAGACATGAGGAATCACTACAGAGGAACAATCGTATAAGGAATGTGGAAAACCCTATAACACAGACATTTACAGTACTGAGCAGAAGGTGAAGAGACTCTGAGTGCAACTACCATGAGAAAGACTTGAATGCCTAAGAGCCATGAGGATTTATCCTGGAGAGAATGTTCCATTGAATGTCACAGTATTGGCAAGCCTCCCATTTCCCCACATTCCATAAACTGTGAAAACTCACTCCAGAGGAACTTGTGAGCATAAAGAAATAGGGGATACCTTTGCTGGTATCTCTCACATTAGGAAAAATATGAAATTTCTGGATGCAAAACCTGGGAGTGGATTAATTTTGGAAAATCTTCCAGCGATTCCTGTCTTTGCTGACTTGTGAGAAGTCACATGAGAGGGGACCTCAGGAAGGCCCTCAACATGCGATTGTCTCAGCTCTTCTCTGAGTAGCCATTGAATAATTTAAACTCAGAACAAAAAGTGTAAATGTTGCGTGCGGGATTACCTGTATCAGTGTCTCATCCTTAGGCTGGGGCACTAGGTCACTAATGTTTGATCTTTTTATTAATACTTAAGTGTAAACATTTATGTCTATATCTATACCCTAAAATGGGCTTTCCAGGTGACTCGGAAGTTAAGAATCCACCTGCCAATGCAGGAGTCACAAAAGATGCGAATTTGATCCCTGGGTCAGGAAGATCCCTGGCAGGAAGAAATGGCAACCACTCCAGTATTCTTACCTGGAAAATTCCATGGACATAAGAGCCTGGCGGGCTACAGTCCAAGGGGTTGCAAAGAGTCAGACACAACTGAGCAACTGAGCACACATACCCAAAAGTAAACCTTCAATTATGATCCATTTTAAAAAATATCTAGGACATCCTGGCAGTCTTCCAATGCAAGGGGTGCCACTTTGTATTCCAATGCAAGGGGTGCTGGTTTGATCTCTGGTCAGGGAGCTAAAATCCCACATACCCAATGGCCTAAAAAGCAACACATAAAAGAGAAGCAATATTGTAACAAATTCAATAAGGATTTTAAAAATAGTCCACATTAAGAAGGTAATCGCTAAAAAAAAAAAGGTCTGATTTTCAGTCAAAGACTCAGAGGGATGCCTACACAGATTCCATACTCGTTACTGGGTAGCTCCTCCCTCTCAGGTACCCTGACTCAAAAATTCTTGCTATTTTGCAGCGGCTTCTTGACTGTGCCAGAGTAGCAGCTTCTGCTGGGGTCTCCCCGCCATGACACCCGGTCCTGGGAGGGAGCCCAGGTGATGGCAGGGTCGCCTCGCTGGCTGCCCCTTCCTCGGGGCTGAGTTGCTACGTCGTGTGCCGTCCAGAATCTGACAGCTACGCTCTGCATGTTGCCCAAGTCTCTAGTTGTCCTCTGCGGGAGAGCCGTTCTGACCACCTCACCCTGTGGCCAGAGCAGTGGTCTGGAGATCTTCTATTACACATTCTAACTTTACTACACTGGTAATAGGGCTGTTACTGCCTTTTAAACACTGACTGTCTTGCAATTCTGCCAAACTCCCCTATTAACCTTCATGGCTTATCTGGACCTTCTCTTAAGAATTTTTTTTTATATAAATTATTATACTCAAATAAAGATAGTGCTTTGTCTTCCTTTCCAAACTCTAAACTTCTTATTTCTTTTTCTTTTCTTATTTCTTTAGCTAGGAGCCAGGGTACATTTTTGTATTGCCACAATGATAAAGGATACTATTCCTTTGTTCTGTATTTAGTGTCGATGCTTCTAGAGACCCTCCTAATGGTTAGTTAGGATTAATCCTAATCCAAATGCATTAGGATTAGTGGAGCTATAGGCTTTTAAAGTTTCTTCTTGTTCCCAGTTCCATGAGAGTTTTTAAATCACAAATGTGTGTTGAATTTTGTGACTGTCCTAGGTACTTCTTTTGGGATTATTTTTTGCTTTCCTATTATTCCCTTAACATGAATGTACTTCAATAGTACATTTTCCTCTTTTGAAATATACATTCCTGGACTAAACCTGCATTATGCTTTTTTTTTTTATACAGTGTAGTTTGATTTGCCAAAGTTTTGTTTAAAATGATCATATCTACCCTCATAAATGAGAGTGGTCCATCTTTTCTTTTCTTTCTACTCCCTGGTCCAGCTGGTGAAAAAGATGCATGTTAATTTTTCAAGTGAATTTGGAGGATTTCCTTGTTTTTTCAGTCTCTTCAACTGTCATTTAAAATAAGTATTTTATGAAAGTGTGGCAAAATGTGCCATTGAAACATTGGATCCTGCTGTCTTTTCAAACAGGAATCTTTTGATTTCCAATCAGTTCATTGGTGTGTTTTAATGTGTTTTATTTTAATAAAAATTCCTAGAACTTCCATAGTGGTCCAGTGGCTGAGACTCCATGCTCCCAATGCAGGAGTCCAGGGTTCAATCCCTGGTAGGAGACATGGGCCCCACATGCCACGACTTTAAACAAATTAAAAAAAAAAAGATCTGCATACTGCAATGAATATCCCCCATGCCACAATAAATAAATAGCCAAATAAATAAATATTAAAAACAATTTCTATTCCTTTGTGGATTGGTGTTGGCAACAGAGGAGAAGCAAGCAGGATGGCCTCAAAGACCCAGGAAACAGAGCAACAGAGAGATGCTCCTCCTTTCTCTGGGAGGGGAATTGCTTCAAGGTCTTCTCCCCAGGGGTGGGGTCCCATTCTCTGGTGGTGGTAAGGGAGGGGTCATGGGGTTGGGGGACGGTGGCTGCTAGACAAATTCCCCTTAAGTACCAGGTTCATTCCCCTAGAACTGTCCGGCTGTCTTGCCTCCCCTAGGAGCCTGGCACCCAAGCCTTCTCTGTTTATACCACACACACCTGATGGCTCTTGCAGTTGCTCCACACAAGGCATCGCCAGGAGAACCAGTGCCCTCGCTGGAGAGGAAAACTTCGTGTCCAGTGGCATCAGCTGCCCCCAGTGTGGTGCTCTGTGAGGGCGATGAGAGACTAGGAACCACGTGTCCTCCTTTCTGTGCTTTTTGTCTTTCTGGATTTTAGTTTGCAATGTGACACTGTGAAAGGTGTTCCGAGTTCTATGTTTAATTATATTCTTCCGGAAATCTGCATTTTTACTGTCTTCAAATCTGTTGGTATAAAGTTGCATGCAGCAGTCTCATGGTTTCTAAATAACTCCACTCCACTATACTGTCGTTCCAGCCCCATTTTTATTCCTTGTTTGTTTCATATCTCTTTTCTCCTTTTAAATGATCAGTGTTATTTTACTGACTGTTTAATCAATTGGTTTTTGATTCTATTGGTTCTTTTTATTGTTTATTTTTCATCTTATTAATATCTGCTTTTATGTTTTTATTTTCTTTTTATTTTTTTAAGCTTGAGTGTCTTTCCTTTTAATTTGAAACAAAACTCATTTGTTTAAGAATTCTATTTTTAATAAATGCATCAAGGCTGTAATTTAAGCTCCAAGTACCAATTTAGCTATATCTTTCAAGTTTTGCAATAGATAGTATTTTCATGCTGTTCAGTTTTAGATACTCTATAATTTTCATTGTGAATTTATCCATAATCCATGAGTTATTAATAAATGTATGTTCAAGTGTCCCCATTTCTGGGGAGGAAAAAGTGTTACCTACAAAGTTCTTTTACTGTTAATATCCAGTTTTATTGCTTTATGCTTAGCGAACATGATTTGCATTTTATTGATTCTCTGAAATTTATTATAAATTTCTTTGCATTTTAATGCATAATCAAGTCTATAAAATCTTCACTGTGTTCTTGAAAATAATATCTATTGTATGCTTGGAGTGATGGGAGATTTTATATAAATTCTGTTCATTTTAATTTTATTGGTTATAATTTTTATCTTGCATGTTGAAGGCCGATTTCTAATACAAAAGTGCTGAAATCTCTCTCAAGGCTTAAAGTTCAGTATATTTTGAGGTGGCATGGTTAAGGTATACAAATATGTGATTCTTCTGATCGGATTGTTCCTATTAGCAATATAGAATAATACATTTAGTAATACATAGTGTCCTTCTTTATCCCTCCTAATTTTTTTTACTTTACCTTTTATAAATAAAATATATTTGTTTATTTATTTATTGGCTGTGCTGGGTCTTCACGCTGCATGGGCTTTTCTCTAGCTGTGGCGAGTGGGGGCCCCTCTCCAGTTGTGGTGTGCAGGCTTCTCACTGTAGTGGCCTGTCTTGTGGAGCACAGGCTGGAGGGCACATGGGATTCAGTAGCTGCAACACGTGGGCTCCGGAGCACAGGCTCAATAGCTGAGGCACATGGGCTTAATTGCTCTGCAACCTGTGGGATATTCCCAGACAAGGGTCGAAACTGTGTCTCCTGCATCGGTCGGCAGATTCTTCACCTCTGAGCCACTGAGGAAGTCCTGCTTTTTACTTTAAGTTCTCTTTTGTCTAATGTTAACATTGCTATCCTTTTATCACACCATTTTTAAGGTACACATTTTCCTATCTTTTTATTTAAACTTTGCTGTGCAGTTTTATGTTTCCTTGTGTTTCTTTTCAGCAATATTAGCTACAATTTAAAATGCTTTTACTTGCTAATCCCTATCTTTTAACTGGCAAGTCTAATCCATTTGTTTATTGAGATTATGATATGTTTGGACTAATTTCTCCCATCTTATGTTGATTTTCTACTTACCTTCTTTCCTCTTTTCATTTTCATCTTTTTCTTCTTTTTATCAAATTAATGAAGTTTTCTATAGTCACCTTTCTCCTCTTTTTTCCCTCTATTGACGAGTCATATGTTATATTTTCATTAACCTAGTGATTGCCAATAAAGTTTTCAATTAACCATAAGTTTTTTTTTTTCCTAGAAAATTCTACAGTAATTCACTGTATCCTATCTCAAATTATGGCAAGAATTTTGTCATGCTTATACCCCTTAAAAACCCTATAGTTTTGTTATTGTCCTTAACACTTATTATTTTATCCTCTTTTAAAACACAGACACACAAATTACTTCTATAGTCAATAATAGGCTACACTTCCTGCTGTATTTATATTAATTTCTGGGCTCATCTTTCCTTCAAGTATGCCATTGTACCTCCTGCACCTAATCTTTCCTTGCTGAATGTATCACTGCTCTTAGTGAAATGTGACAGAAAATGTCTTTAACTTATTAAATAAAAGGAATTTATGTAAAAGATATAAGGGTATATAGGATGGATAAACAGTAAGTTCCTACTGTACAGCCCAGGGAACTATATCCAATATCCTGTGATAAACTATAATGGAAAAGTATATGAAAAAAGAGTATGTATATATACATATATTGTAACTGACTCACTTTGCTATACAGCAGAAATTAACACGAATGAACACATTGTAAATCAACTATACTTCAAGCAGTGACATATATATACAATCATGTGTAAAATAGTGGGAAGTCGCTAGATAACACAGGGAGCTCAGCCTGGCACTCTGTGATGACCTAGAGGGGCAGCATGTGGGGAGGGGAGGGAAGCTCAGGAGGGAAGACATATATTATATATTTAATTGTGACTGGTTCATGTTGTTGTACAGCAGACATCAACACAAAACTGGAAAACAATTTTCTACCAATTAAAAAATAAAGCTAAAAAATAAATCACCTATATTTCAATAAAATTGAAAAAATACATTAGGTAGTTTACAGAACAACAAGTTCTATAAACAACAAGGAGGCCAAGTTTCCAGGAATAATGGACAAAACCATTCTAAGAGCAGATCAGATGGGAAAACTGCCTCTGCTGCCCCCAGTAGGCACTGCCTAGGGCAATTTCTAGAGTGGCCAGGTGTGCAAGGACTCAGATCTGGCTGCAGCTGCTGCCTCTCAGACCGTCCCTTTGAAGGATGTCACCTTGGGAGCCCACACCCAACACATGTGGAGTTATTCCTCCCTGCTACAGGATGGGGTATGTACATAATTTTTCAGAATTCTTATGGACAGGAGATTTGTATCTTCTCCCCCATTTGCTCATTAATTCAATCATTTATATCAGCATGGATTCATGGGTATTTATAATCTACTTTGGATTATAATTCAAAGCTACTTAGACCTGGGTTCAATCCGTGGGTGGGGGAGATCCCCTGGAGAAGGGAAAGGCTACCCACTCCAGTATTCTGGCCTAGAGAATTCCATGGAGAAGTCCATGGGGTGGCAGAGAGTCGGACACAGCTGAGCGACTTTCACTTTATTTTCTTGTTTGAGTTGCTCGGATTTTGGCTATAGGGAGCTCTTTCGATTGGTTCTTGTGCCTCTTTGACATAAGTTTATTTATTAATTTTATACTTCCTACCCTCTGGCTCTGCAAAAAGCTCACATTCATCTTGTCAGTTTCCTGCTGCTGGCTCGGGATCGCATTTCCAAGGAGCCTTGGTTCGTGGTACTGGAGAATGGTAGAAGCCTGACATTCTGCAGTCCCTGGAGTCACAAAGAGTCGGACATGACTTAGTGACTGAACAACAACGACAACAATGAGAACCTAAGGTCTGGGGGTGACATGAATTGTTCCAACACCTTTTAGAACCTGTCCAGGGACTGAAGTGAATGACAATAATGATTTCTAATCATAACTCCATGTTTAGTTTTAGGACTTAAAGACAGACGCTTCTCTCTTCTTCAGTAGCGGCATTAAACAGCAAGCTGACACCATTTGGAGGCATACGATTTTCTACCAGGACGCAGTAGCTATTCCGTGTTTCTTATGTAGCAATCATGGAACATGTACCTTTGTGAGAAAGATACTCACAGTTTTGGGTGAGAATTGCTCGAGAACAACCGTTAATGGTCACAACTTAGCATCTTTGTTCTGACACAGGTTAAAAAAAAAGTTGTTTAAGGTCAGTGATGGGCTTCCGTGGTAGCTCAGTTGGTAAAGAATCCGCCTGCAGTGCAGGAGACCCCGGTTCGATTTGTGGGTCAGGAAGATCCGCTGGAGAAGGGATAGGCTCCCCACTCCAGTATTCTTGGGCTTCCCTTGTGGCTCAGTTGGTAAAGAACCTGCCTGCAATGTGAGAGACCTGAGTTCGATCCCTGGGTTGGAAAGATCCCCTGGAGAAGGGAAATGCTGCCCACTCCAGTATTCTGGCCTGGAGCATCCCATGGACTGTATAGTCCATGGGGTCGCAAAGAGTTGGACATGACTGAGCGACTTGCACTTCACTTCACTTCAAGGTCAGTGATACTGGAGGAGGCAAAGGGGAAATCTGAGTGAGGGTCTCCCACAGCACATAGAATTCAGGGACCTTTCCTGTGCTGTCCTAGAGGAGAGGAAAGGACAGTCAGAAGATGTTGCAGGAAGAGAGGGGAGTGCTGGCCACCCGGGGGGAGACGGAGACACAGCTGTCTCAGAGAGAGGATGGGGCAGCTTTGGGGGTGAGGGGGACATTTAGTAAAGTAAATGGATTCATAAAAGACAGGCATGGGGAAATGCTGTTATATAACTTATGAAAGTGCTGTCCAGACGAGGCAGCTGCTTAAAAGTGCCGTGCTGGGTGGGGCTACAGGAATAGTTGTGGACGCCTCAGGTCATCTCTAAAGGTTCAGGCATCATGGGTCAGGTCACAGATGCCGCATTTCTGGGCCCCTCAGCCTGCCTGACACCCGCGTGTTTGCTTTCACTCTAGAGGAAAGGATGTGCACAGAAAGTTGGTCCCAGTGGGGAGCATGGCAGCAGAAAGGGTGAGCTGGGAGGTGTTTTAGAAGGGCGAAGGGCATGAGCTGGATGCAGGAGGTGTCCACGGGGAGCTCCCGGGGGAGGCTGACCTGAGAAGGATGTGCAGGTGGGATGAGGAGAGGCCAGGAGTGCTGAGTGTGGGACGTGGGGATGCAGAGCCGTCAGCTCAGGTATCAGGTGCACGCCCGTGGAACAGGGTCCACCCGACCCGGGGGCTGAGTGAAAGCCATTCAGAAAGCATCTTCTGTCCTCAAGCAAAGGGCAGAGGCTGAGGGTCAAAGCAGCTTGGGTGAAATGTATCAACTTGCAACAAGAAAGTATTGGCCTGGGGAATGCCAGAGTCCTGGGCTCACACACAAGCAACAGGACCTCAGACAGTCCATTAACCTATCTGAGCCTCCATCTTCTCATTTAATAATGAGATCATTTTTAGGTCCTCTCCTGAATCAATAATTCTCATTTTTGACTCTGTGATCCAACACTATATTGGCAATTTCTCTATCAAGATGCAAACCATGGGCCATCATCATGAAGTAGAGGGTCTTGGTCCTGGGTCACACCGGAGTCTCCAGGGGGCTTAGTTTTTAGAATTCCTCATGTGGTTCTGATGAATGTCCAGAATTAGGAATCATTGCCCGAAAGCAGCAGTTCTCCAACTTGAGCATGCCATCAGAATATATCTGGAGGGCTTTAGGGACATGAGACGCTGGGTCCCTCCTCAGCTTTTCTGACTCTGTAGGTCCAGAGTGAGACCTGAAAACTGGCATCCTAACAATCTCCCCAGTGATGCTGCTGATTGCATGTTATTTGAACAACATTAAATGAAAACACTTCTTGTTCCTAAGTAACGGAACAGGATGGTGTTTTTGTATTTTTGTTTCTTTGCATCTTTCTTCCTTCCTTCCTTTCCTTTCTCTCTTTCCTTATTTTTTTTTTTTTTAACTCAATACAGGGAAACCAAAGAACATTTTGTTAAATGTGTGTTAAATGTTATTGCTAGCATCCAAAATCCCAGCCAAGGTGATCTTGATCTGAATTTCAAGGAGTGACTTAGTAACTGCAATTTAATTAAACCTGCCTGGAGGAAAGCTGTGAAAGCAGGTGAGGATTGGGTGTAGGGAGAATAGAAGGAAGCCAACCACACAGCGGTTGGCTGTGTGTGTGTAGATCACTGCACAGGATGGGGAGGGGCGGGTCACCTGGAGCTCACAGAGGGATGAACAGACTTCATGTGAACATCCCGCCATTGGTTCATCATTGCTGTTGTTCACTCAGTCACGTCCGAGTCTTTGCTACTCCATGGACTGCAGCACGCCAGGTTTCCCTGTCTTTCATATCTCCTGGAGTTTGCTCAAACTCATGTCTATTGAGTTAGTGATACTATCCAACCGTCTCATTCTCTGTCGTCGCCTTCTCCTCCTGCCCTCAGTCTTCCCCAGGATAAAGGTCTTTTCCAGTGAGTCGGCTCTTCACATCAGGTGGCCAAAGTATTGGAGCTTCAGCATCAGTCCTTCCAGTGAATATTCAGGGTTGATTTCCTTTAGCATTTACTGGTTTGATCTCCTTGCAGTTCATCATTGGTGAGTGCCAATTTGTGCTGGACACTCTGCTAGGTGCTAGATTTAGGCAAGAACTAAGGTAGACTTGGTCTCTAGTGGGCAAGATGAATGATCAAACAAGTAATTATGATAATGAGAGGTTATGACCAAGAATTTGCAGGAAGGTGTGGGATCACAGTGTAACCAAGCTGATTAGCATCATCGCCAGTCCTTTAGAGAGGAGAACTGAGATGGATGAGTAGATGGGTGGATGAATGAATGGACAAACAGAAGGAAAGAAGTAAGAAAGAAAAAAGGGAGGACGAAAGGCTAGTCCAAAAGTCAACAGCAGAATGTCCTTCAGTCCTGCATCCATTAAGCATCTTTGTCATGTCTGCTGAGCCCCACAGTTGAGCCCCTATTGTGGAGGCTCAACTATCCTTGGGCCTGTGCATCTTATGCTTTATCTTTTTCCTTCTTTTTGGTTGCAAAAATCACGACATAAAATTCACCATGTCAGCCATTTAAAGCATTCAAATGCATTAAATACATTTATAATGTTTCCCAACCATCACCACTTCCTGGCTCCAGATCATTTCATCACCCTCAAACAAGCCCCAACCCACTAAGGGGGTCATTCTCATCCCTCCAAACCCCAAGCTTCCTGTCAACCACAGTCTACTTTCGCTTCTATGTATTTGCTTATTCTGGACTTTTCATGTAAGTGGAATCACATAATACAGGTTTTTTGTAACTGGCTTACTTCTCTCACCAAGCATCATGTTTCCAAGGCTCATCTGTACTGTAGCATGTGTCAGGACCTCATTTGTTTTCATGACTGAATAATATTCCACTATATGAGTGGGCCACATTTTGTCTGTGCACTCATCAATGGATGGGCAGTTGGGTTGTTTCTACCATTTGGCTATTGTGAATAGTGCTGCTGTGAACGTTCATGTACAAGCTGTTGTGTGAACACGGGTTTTCACTTCTCTTGGACATACACTTCAAGGTGGAGAGAGTGGTAATTCTATGTTTAACTTACTGAGGAAGGTTCCTATTTTTTTTTAATACACTTCAGATTTAATTCTGGGTATGAAAGTCTGATGGGTAAAGCCAAGGATCTGTGCTCCATGGTGGGGGGGTGAGAGCCCCAGTTCTGCAGGTTATGCCTCTCTCCCAGCCCACCCTCTGTGGGCACATCCCTAACTCAGCAAGACACGCCTGCCATCAGCCAGCTGCTGCCCAGGCTCACAGCTGAGTAGGGGCCTTAGGAGGCTAGCTCTTTTCCAGCTGCTTATGTGGTCCATGCACATGTAGCATCTTTTAACTTTGTATATTTCAGTGAATGCCGCCTCATGTTTTGAAGGGAATGAATGAGATATCAACTGACATCAGACAAGCTATTTACCAAGTGAAGTAAAAATTCCCTTCCAAAGAGTGTTCAAAGCATCTTTTGTAGGAAAGTGGTATGAGATGCTTAGGATAGAAAAAAGATTGAAAACATTTATCATGACAACTTCCAGACTTCTTTCTAGATGAAATGTAATACAGATAACGAGTTTACTGCCGTATTCAGGTGGGAGTGAGTACCGTCAATGGGATGTGATGACTCCTTTTATCTCCTCTTGGGGTGGCAGCTGGGGCATACCATGTCACCCTGTTCCTTGGCAGGAGAAGATACACAGTGTTCATCTTCTCTCAAAAGCACAGAGTTTCTGGCAACATATGGGCAGTGAAGCTCACTCAGGCCTCAGCCCTACCGTTTTAATTACTCCCTGACTGACTGCCGACAGAGGCCCCTCCGGGTCCACACTGCTACTGACTCCCTCCACGCTCCTGCAGGCTCGTCATCCACACAGCAGCTGCCGCTCCTTGCAACGGGCGGGGCTGAGGGGCCAGGGCTTGGCTGCTGGCATTCCAGCTACCGGAGCAGGCCACAGTTTTTCGTGGAAGTCCAAGTGCAACATCTATCAAGACAGAGAAGCACATATGGTCTTCTTCTGTTTAGGGATGACTTCTGCCCAGGAGGCTTCATCTGACCTATCGCCAGGGGACCGCTGGCCCAGAGAGACAGGTGCAGAGTAGGGCATCGCAGGAGTTGTGCTGACAGGAGCTGAGAGGGGCTCCTCCCAGGGTGGGGGGGGGAGCACGTGCCCAGGGCTTGGAGGGCATGCTGACACCAGGCTGCTTCACTGAGCCAGCTAAGTTCATAGCAGAGTCTGGTCCCAATGAGATCCACGTTGGTGCTTCTTAGCTATAGCGATGACTCAAGAGGTATTTTATACAGTACATAAGAAAATTTCCAAATCATAGCTTCAACCAGAAGACACACTCATCTTCTTTTACATGTAGGAAGCACTTTGTTGCTGTTCAGTCGCTAAGTCATGTCCAACTGTTTGCAATCCCATGAATTGCAGCATGCCAGACTTCTCCGTCTTTCACTCTCTCCCAGAGTTTGTTCAAACTCATGTCCGTCAAGTCAGTGATGCCATCCAACCATCTCATCCTCTGTCGTCCCCTTCTCCTCCTGACCTCAATCTTTGCAGCATCAGGGTCTTTTCCAGTGAGTCAGCTCTTCACATCAGGTGGCCAAAGTACTGGAGCTTCAGCTTCAGCATCAATCCTTCCAGTGAATATTCAGGATTGACTTACTAGAGAGCTATAATAAACCATTGATAACTAAGTGCAAAGATGCATTGTATATAAATATGATTGCTGAGCAAATGTATAATAAAGTAGCAGTTCTCAAATATGCTAGTGTATTGACTCATCTGAGGAACTTGCTAAAACTATCTAATCACAGCTTCATCCAAATCCCTTAATCAGAATCTGTGGGGGAAGTTGAGAACAAGGTTGCCATGCACAGTTGTGAAGTTTGCACACTGCACAAAGGCACCTGGTGAAGAAGGCCATCAGGGGCTGAAATCCAGGACACCATCCCCTTGCCCACGATGTGCACTGGCTCATGGCTGAATCAACCAGAAAAAGGGACATTTTTTTAAGGATAACACACAAAAAGACTCCGTGTGCATTAGTTAACACCTCACATGGGGTTGTATTAAGAAAACAAAGCTACCCAGCTAACTTTTAAGCACAACCTGATTTGAGCACCTTTTGGTCTATAAAGCAGTGTTCAGATTCACTGGATTACTTAGAAAAAGTCCTTTGGGGGACATTCTTGAGAGATATAAAGTACATCCTCCTGCATTGCTAAATGACGTATTTAAGGAGATCTTTTCTATTTTACTTTTCCAAGAGGGTTTCCTTTTGAATTTTATAAACAACCATGAAAAAAAATCCTTATAGTGAGAACATTAGTTATTTAGTGATCATTCTATACTTCAGTTATCAAAATGGTAACATCTTACTAATTCACATGAATTATCAGCAATTTCACCAGCACTTCAGGCAGAAGTGAGCAAATCAAAGAAGATGGCTGTAATTCTTCTAGTGCTGTCCATGGTATGTAACCTTGGAGACGATGCAGCTGTTTTAACCGCATCGCTTTGTAACAAAGACAATGATCTAGCGTAGGTTGTGTGCTTTGCTTGGGGCACACAGAGAGTTGGACTTGACTTGGAACCATGTGTCCACTTGTCTTCAATGGAGATGAGCATTTCTGTGAGTCTCTTCTGAGCTGGATGCTATGTCAAATGCCAAGGCACACTCAGATGTCCAAGGCAGAGCTGGTGTCTTGAAGGAGCTCATAGCCCCAGTACATGATGCCAATCTGTGTAAGGACTGCAGCATGAATACCAAGCCTGATGTCACACACATCCTGTTCTATTTGAATCCCTAGATTTTTTCATCACTTCCTCAGAGGTTCACATGGATGAGAAAACATTACTACTGGATGGATGAAGTGGCCACTCTCCTCGCTACCTGGGAGAGGCTACGGAATCCTGAAGCCCCCGAAAATGCCATGGCATTCTTTACTGCTGCCTTTTGAGGAATCACCTTGGGAATTTGCTTATTCATTTTGAATATATGTTCTACCTAATTATGACAGTACAAAAATAATTTTGGTAGGCTGGGTCCCCAAAGGAATATTTCTTGAGCTTCTGCATTTCCATTAGAAGGAAAGAAGGAAGGAAGGTGGGAAGGAGGGAAGGAAAACTTCTCTTGGTGAAGTTTGGGATTCTAGAATGAGGGACTCAAAGGCAGGGCCCACAAGCCAGCACACACCAGGCAAATCATTCATCAGTTCAGTGTGTGAACTGAACCTGGGATGCAAAGAAAAATAAGATTCCTTCTCTTGTCTCAAGGACTTCAGTCTGGCTAACCCATCTGGTGGGCAAGACAGGCAGGGAAACCAAATTGAGTCTCTGTGTGATAAATGTCTCAACAGAAGGGTGAGCATAGGGCAGACTGGCAGATGGAGTGATGGCAACAGGGGAGATGTCTGTGAAGTTTCTCATACAAAGACCACCTGAGCAGGGGGTTCAAAGATGAAAGATACATTTTCCAGGTGGGAAGGAAGCCTCAGTGCTAATTGATTTTATAGCCAACCTAGGCTGTTTAAAACAGGTCTTCTCGAAAGGTAATACTCATGGGACAGAAAACTTGTTCAGATGCAGGTCCTGAGCCACAGATCTGGGGTGGGATTCCAGCTCACAGACAAACACTTTGAACAAGGAGCTTTTATTTAAGTGACTGCTGCGGGGGAAGGCTGAGCAAAGCTGTCAAATGCATCTGCTCTTGGAAGTTCAGGGCACAGAGGTGAACAAGACCAAGATGCTCTCTGTCTTCCTGGGCCTTAGAGTCTGAGGACAAAGAGAGAGAACAAAGCCCCACGTCATTTCAGTTTGGTCTAGACTCTTCGTCAAAGCCTGAGCTCATGATAACTTTCTTCTCTCACAAGCATGCTTTGTCTCTAAATGCTCCTGGCCTTGGGTGTCTCCTGCCTTCTGCTTTCCTGGTGTCTCAGGGAGACTTGGAAACTGACATCCTTGGGATTAACGCTTCTCTGCTTGTCATATAAAAATAACTTTGCTTTGATTCGGTTCTAATTCAGTGGGTGCTTGAAAGGTGCTCTGGGAATGAACAAGCACAATTCAAGTGTCATCCATCCTGCAAATGTTTACTACATTCATGCTACTAACCCCAGAGACGTGGGCTTAGGCAATGGGCTCTGGCCTGAAGTCACTTATAGGAAAATTGGTCAAGTTAGCAAATGAAGTCATAAGTTTAAAAATGTCCATGTGATATATTTCTAACTTTCATTTCTTTACCGTTTGCAGTTAATGTTCATGTCCTGCTATGCAGTCATTTATACACACTTTTCATTCATTATTTTAGACTTTCCTGGATGTATAGTTTAAACAACAAAAAGCCTATTTAAAACTGTTTAAATTATTTAAAACGCATATGCGTTGTAGGACCTCAGAGGAGAGAAGGGTCATTTCTGGGGGTTAGATGTGGCAAATGAGGGCAGAGGGCTTATTCCAGAAAGGTTGACTCATCCTAGTCATACCAGGCTTTCTTCTGCTTCTCGAACTTGCCCTGTTCAGGCAACCCTTCCCCCTTCACCCGGGCAGGGTCAGCTACCTGGAAACCTCTCCACACCCTCCTGCCATCTCTTCCGCTTAACACTGACTTTCCTTCTGGGTCCTCCTCCTTGACCAGCCATTTCCTGGGACATGAGACTTTTGCTTCTAAAATGAGGACAGCACCTGTCAACTGGATCATTGGCCATCTTGGGCAGGGTTTCCCTGACACGTCCCTTGGCAGCACTCAGTGAATTCCACATCCTTTGTCTGTGTCCTCCTTACACAAAAGCGGCAGCTCTAGAAGGCCAGCCCTGGCCTGGGTCCACTGTGCTCCACACAGCATGTGACAAATGCTTGTGAACACTTGCATGGAATCCTGGTCCTTGAACCCTCTTGGAAAGGTGGCAGGTGTTTATCAAGTAGACAGGGAAGGGATGAGGCCGTGGATTTGGGGAGTGGCGGGTGCAAAGGCCCAGGTGCATCAAGATGGATGATCTGAAGGGGCCAAACTGTCCTCCACTGTTCCTAGGATGTGAGGGGGCTGAGACACCTGCCCAGAGGAACTCCAGGGGAGAGGAGAGGGGACAGAATAAGGAGGGCCATGAAGATGCTGGATCAGGGAGCCTGGACTTGTTTCTGCAGACTGGCATCAAAATCCTGGATCACTTCAAGCAGGGGTTCAGTTCAGTTCAGTTCAGTCGCTCAGTTGTGTCCGACTCTTTGTGACCCCATGGACTGCAGCATGCCAGGCCTCGCTGTCCATTACCAATTCCCGGAGTTTACCCAAATTCATGTCCATTGAGTCGGTGATGCCATCCAACCATCTCATCTTCTGTTGCCCCCTTCTCCTCCCGCCTTCAATCTTTCCCAGCATCAGGGTCTTTTCCAATGAGTTGGTTCTTCGCATCAGGTGGCCGAAGTATTGGAGTTTCAGCTTTAACATCAGTCCTTCCAATGAACATTTAGGACTGATTTCCTTTAGGATGGACTGGTTGGATCTCCTTTCAGTCCAAGGAACTCTCAAGAGTCTTCTCCAACACCACAGTTTAAAAGCATCAATTCTTCGGCGCTCAGCTTTCTTTATAGTCCAACTCTCACATCCATACACGACTACTGGAAAAACCATAGCCTTGACTAGACAGACCTTTGTTGGCAAAGTAATGTCTCTGCTTTTTAATATGCTGTCTAGATTGTTCATAACTTTTCTTCCAAGGAGTAAGTGTCTGTTTATTTCATGGCTGCAGGGGTTAAGCAGGGGTTAAATCTGAGCTTTCTGGATATTGTTCTGATGGCACCCGGTCAGGAGGAGAGCGATGAGAAGCCCTTTGGCCAAGGTAGTGCAGGGGGTGGAGTGGATGAAATGTTTGACTTGACTTGAATGAAGGGCTTCCCAGGTGGCACTAGTGGTAAAGAACCCACCTGCCAATGCAGGAGACATAACAGAGGCAGGTTCGATCCCTGGGTTGGGAAGATCCCCTGGAGGAGGAAATGGCAAACCACTGCAGTATTCTTGTCTGGAGTGGATGGAGTAACAGTCCGGAAACATCCAGGGGCCTGTGCTTGCAGGACAGCCATCTATCTTCTCACTCACCTAGCCTGCATCCTTCCAACTCCTCCAGCATCTTATGGCAAGGAAAGAGACCCGCAACCGCCAAAGGTCATCCCTGAACTCTGTTATACACAGAATCCCAAACAGGAAAACTGAATGCTGGAGAAGGAATTTTCCAAATGAACTCTTGTTTCCTGGAGGACACTCTGCCTCTGTTCTTTTGCTCCAGTCTGGACTGCAGGTCCTCTTGGCCTGCTACATAAAGCACATAAGAAGGAATCTTAACAGACATTTGACAGATCTCCCAAAATGCATCGCTTCAGGTCCCACAAAACCTGGATCCTCCCCTGCTTACCACTTAAGATGAAATGCTTTGGCACTACTCTTGTTTTCAAAGGCTTCTCTCCTATCTGAATTTTTTCCCTCTGGTATCTAACTAACTCTAAATTAGTTGCATAACAGGTCAATGTGCAAAAAATGTTTTCTTATTCAATTTATTTTCCCTGTAAAGAATAAAAAGATCTCTGGACAAGGGGGAAAAAAGAAGTACTCAGAAGCCTAATTAATTCATGCTGTGGACTTGACTGCAGGGGAAGGTGGCAAAGAGCAGGAGGAAACAAGGGCTGCCCCCAGATTTCTCACTGAGGAGCTGAGGGAACAAGGTGAGGAACAGATTTGAGGAGGAGAGATGAGTGGCCTGGGCAGCTGTCTTGGGTACCAGCTGGTATCAGGTGACCTGACACACGGTTAGCTCTGTGGGTTTGGAGCTTGGGTTAGAGTTCTGGGCCAGAGTGAGGCTAAACTGTCACCAGCTCAAGATGTTAATGAAATGTGAAGATGGGCTTCCCCAGTGGCTCAGCGGTCAAGAATCCGCCTGCAATGCAGGAGGCGTAAGAGACATGGTTCCATCGAAGGGCCAGGAAGATTCTCTGGAGGAGGGCATGGCAACCCACTCCACTATTCTCGCCAGAAAAACCCCATGGACAAAAGAGGCGGGTGGGTTATGGTCCGTGGAATCACAGAGTCGGACTGGACTGAAGCAATGGAGCAGGGCACGCAGTCAGTGGAGGAAAGAGCCCAGGGAGACTGAAGAGGAAGAAGGGTGATCAGGGGATGGAGAGAGAGAGGGAGGGAAGGAGGGCCAGAGAGAGAGCTGTAAGAAGAGAGAGAGACTTGTAAGAAGACAGTGCTTACAGTTCAGGGTTCTGTGCGTGCACAGCGCTAAGGCTCAGGCACGATGCTGGAGGACGGCGGAGGGGTTTGGGAGGTGCTCCAGCAGTGGGCCCGGTGCAGGCAGAAGTGGCTATGATTAACCACACCGTCCCTAGATTCTTCTCCCACAGTGACTGTGGACAGAGCGGGACAGGCAGCTGAGGTCCTCTCCTGGAGGGATCGCCCATGGGGAGCTCTGGTTCTGTCTCAGATGACGTCACTTCTAAGCAAGAGCCGCGGGAGACGCTCCTTCCTGTTGGCCGGCTCTTCTGCCAGATCGGATTTCCGCTTAAGCAGACACACGCCTGGGGCAGGCCCTGTGGTCCTGCCGGCCGTGGCTGCCCTGGCTGGGTTCTGACGGATCTCAGGCTGCTTCCAGGTCTGTAATCTCTGGGTCTCTGACCTTAGATTCTGGCAGGGGCCGTCCCATTATGGGGGCATCTTTTTTAAAGCTCCTGATCATCATTATTTCAGTGCCCACTCAGTGATTTCATTCAGCGAACATCAGTCCAGCACCTGATTTGTTAGACTCTGGGTGCAGAGAGACAACAACGCGGCCGTGACCCCTGACTTGCAGGCCCTGCCCGGTCTATTGGCCAGGACGCTGCTCCCCAGGATTTTGCTGGAAAGAGGCTGTCTTAGCCTGAAACCGTTGGGTTGTAAGAAGCAGAGATCCATTTGAGTTGAGAGAACAGGGCATTCGTGGGGATGCAGAGGATTCTGGGAGAACCGACTGTAGGGACTGACAAGTCACTGGCCACACGTGGCTCTGGTCTGCCCGCCGGCCTTTGCCCTCTCTGCGTGCCTGATCCACCAATCTCCAGCCAATCTCCTCTGCTGGCTCCCAGCCTGTGCTGCCACGGAACTTTGTTTAGCATCTGTCTGGCAATGCCAGGTGCCAGCTCCTGACCTCAACTCTACATGAATTGCTTGTTAGTGCAGTGAAATTTATATTACATAAAATTAACTACTTAAAGTGTGCAACCCAAAGGCATTTGGTATAGTCACAATGTGGTACAACCACCACTTCTTCCTAAATGCAAAACATTTTCATCTTCTTGCAAGAAAATTCCCAGAATTCCCTGGCTATTCAGTGGTTAGGACTCCACGCTTTCACTGCTGAGGACCAGGCTCAATTCTTGGTCAGGGAACTAAAATTCCACACGCTGCATAGCTTGGCCAAAAACAAACAAAAAGAAAATCCTATACCTGTTTCTATGGACAAAGGGGAAGTATGTATGCTCAGTTGCTAAGTCGAGTCTGACTCTTTGCGACCCCATGGACTGTAGCCCACTGGGCTCCTCTGTCCATGGGATTCTCCAGGCAAGAATACTGAAGCGGGTTGCCATTTCCTCCTCCAGGGGATCTTCCCAACCCAGGGATGGAATATGCATCTCCTGCCTTGGCAGGTGAATTCTTTTACCACTGAACCATCTGGGAAGCCCCTAAGGATAAGTACCTCTCCCTGAGTCAGGAAGATTTGCTGGAGAAGGGATAGGCTACTCACCCCAGTATTCTTGGGCTTCCCTTGTGGCTCAGCTGATAAAGAATCCACCTGCAATGTGGGAGACCTGGTGTTCGGTCCCTGGGTTGCTAAGATCCCCTGGAGAAGGGCAAGGCTACCCACTCCAATATTCTGGCCTGGAGAATTCCATGGACTGTATAGAGTTGGACACGACTGAGTGACTTTCACTTCACCAAATTCATTTTTGAAACTTAATACTCCTGATGATATGAGGAGGCAGGGCCTTTGAGAGGGGATCACTGCCCTTGTAAAAGGGACCCCAGAGAGATCCCTTGCTCTTTCTGCCCTGTGAGGACACATAGAAGACAGTCTTCTACGAGAAAGCAGGCTTCCACCAGACACCAAACCTTCCAGCACCTTATTCTTAGACTGTCAGCCTCCAGAACCATGAGAAATAAATTTCTGTTTTCTCTAAGCCAACATTTGATGACTTTCTTGTTACAGCAGCCCCCAAAGATCAAGATACCCATTAACAATTATTCTCTCTAAACCCTCTCTCCCAGCCCCTAGCAATCACCAATCTGTTTTCTGCCTCTGTGGATTCACCTATTCTGGAAATTCTCATAAGAGGAACCAGGTAATATGTGCTGTTTGTCACTGGTTTCTTTCATTAGCATATGTTGAGGTTCATCCACAGTGTAACATGTATCAGTACATCATCCCTTGTTATGACTGAACATTTCATTGTATGAGCACACCTTTTAAAAGAATGACGTAGACCAAGGACATAACGTAAACTGTTTAGAACCAAGCAGGTCCATGATGGCAAAATCTTGAGCCTCAGAATATGATCATTGTAACACAGCAAGGAGATCCAACCAGTCCATCCTAAAGGAAATCAGTCCTGAATATTCATTGGAAGGACTGATGCTGAAGATGAAACTCCAATACTATGGCCACCTGATGCGAAGAATTGACACATTGGAAAAGACCCTGATGCTGGGAAAGATTGAGGACAGGAGGAGAAAGGAATGACAGAGGATGAGATGGTTGGATGGCATCACCGACTCAATGAACACGAGTTTGAGTAAACTCTGGGAGTTGGTGATGGACAGGGAGGCCTGGTGTGCTGCAGTCCATGGGATCGCAAAGAATTGGACATGACTGAGCGACTGAACTGAACACAGCATCAAGTTAAACGACAACCCACCAGTGGCATGACCATCAGTTCAGTTCAGTTCAGTTCATAAAGTGAACTTTATGGGCCATAAAGGTCAGAAAGTCCAATTCCTGGAAATCCCCATCCTTTCCCCCAAATAGCTGGAATACTCCTCCCACTCATTAGCCTATGTAATTACCCATTCCTAGAAATATGGACATGGGCATCTGGTCCCATCACTTCACGGCAAATGAAAGTGAAAGTTGCTCAGTCGTGTCCAACTCTGCGACCCCATGGACTATACAGTCCATGGAATTCTCCGGGCCAGAATACTGGCGTGGGTAGCCTTTCCCTTCTCCAGGGGATCTTCCCAACCCAGAGATGGAACCCTGATCTCCTGCATTGCAGGCAGATTCTTTACCAGCTGAGCCACCAGGAAGGCATGGGGGGAAAGTGGAAGCAGTGACTGTGTATTTATTCATCTGTTGATAGTCAGTGGGATCATTTCCTCTTTTCAACCGTTGTGAATAATGCTGCTTTAAGTGTGTACTGATTTGAGTGTGTCTTTCAGGTTTTTTTGAGCATGTACTTAAGAACAGAATTGCCGGGCCATTGGGTCATTCTATGTGTACCTTATTGAGGATCAAAACGAGTTTACACGCCCAGTGGTCAGCACTGCGTGGCAACTCGTCTCTGGGTGTCAAGTTCCAAATTCCTTGGACAAAGAATCTAATTGGCCCAGCAGGGGTGGGCATCTCTCCTGGTCTAGTCAGCTTTCCTGTTTGATGGGGGTGGGGACAAGGTGGGGGAGGATGGAGACACAGGTATGTGAAGCTGTAGCATCACAGCAGACAGGTGATGGAGGAAGTAAAATCAAGAAAGCTGCAGGCATCTTAGGCCCTACAAGGAACTTCCAGGAGCCACCCGTGGCCTTTGGGAATACAGGGTTCTTTAGATAAGCTTCATCTAAATTATTTCATCTGATTGATGATTGTCATTTATAACTTTATTGCTACCTCTGTCTCGGGTATTCCTTTGGAAAACGTGGATGGATTCATTACATATTCTAATGTGTTGTCTATAGACTATAAGACAAAGTCAAGCAAGTATCTGTTGATACTTTTTAAGGTGACCCGTCTTTATACTTAGAAATGTGTCTTAATAGTAGGCTTCCCTGTTGACTCAGACGGTTAACAATCTGCCTGCAATGCAGGAAACCTGTGTTCGATCTCTGGGTGGGGAAGGTCCCCTGGAGAAGGGAATGGCAACCCAGTCCAGTATTCTTGCCTGGGAAATCCCACTGACAGAGGAGCCTGATGGACTACAGTCCATGGGATCACGAAGAGCCAGACATGACTGTGGAACTATCACTCACTCACACTCTTAGGTTCACAAGAATTGGTGGTGATTTCCAAAAACGTGTTTTCATGATTTACTCCTCCGCTAAATTTTTCATGATTATTTGGAAAATACCACATAAAATTGTAACGTCACCGTAATAATTCAGTTGAATGACCGCTTTCCCGATCGTTCCAAATGAACAGGATGAAACACTCAGCATGTCTATGGGAAATTGCTTTCACAATGTGCGTCTGTAAATAGGGAACATTAATAATGTAATGCCAGGCCTGCACGCCTCACAGGAGGAGAACAGCATCTCATTGCAGTGGGTGCCATGAATAATTAATTCCTTTGTGATACCAAAGGGTGGATTCTGTTATTAAAATACATTGACATTTTCATTCATGACAGACACCCACTCTGTGTTGGAATAATAAAGACCAAATTATTTTTCCTCAAAAAGAGAAGGATTTCTACATATGTCAGAGCAAAAAAAAAAAAAAAATACAAGCTGTTTTACACAGTGAATCATTTGTAATTATTTTTAAACTGTTCTGAATATGTGGTTCGATCTGGAGACAGAATCTAGTTACTTAAGGTGAACAAGACTCAGTCATTTAACTCAACACAGAGGAAAATGTCGTCTTCAACAGAACCTTCATGTTCTTTAAATCAGCCATTTGTCACCGTGTTAGATAAGAAATGAAAAATTACTTGTTACTTTCATGATAAAAGTAATAACTATCCTCTAAAAACGCTTCACAACTTAAAGGTCAACCACAACTATGCAATGCTGTATCTTTTTTGCAGATAAATGTTAAAGAGAAAAAATTTCCCAAAGCGTTGTGAAATCTCTGCAAAATATCCATAACATTACATTTCAAAGAAAGTCATAATCTGTTTCATCCTAACTCTTTGAGTTATTTCCAATTTTTCTCCCATTTTAAATATTATGGCCATGACTGGATTGTGTAGAAATCCTTGTGTTTGAAATAATTTCTCAGGTTAGATTTCTAGAAATCTAATTAGCTTCAAGGAATATAGGAACAATTTATAACTCGACCAGCAGTATAACAGGGTGTTCATTTTGACAAATTTTCATGGTTGCTTGGCATTTTCCACTTTTAAAAAATCACTCATGGTTTAGTACATAGAAGTATTGTTGTTCAGTCACTCAGTCATGTCCAACTCTTTGCGACCCCATGAACTGCAGCACATCAGGCTTCCCTGTCCTTCACCACCTCCCAGAGTTTGCTCAAACTCATGTCCATTAAGTCAGTGAGGCCATTCAACCGTCTCATCCTCTGTCATCCCCTTCTCCTTCTGCCCTCAATCTTTCCCAGCATCAGGGTCTTTTCTAATAAGTCAGATCTTTGCATCAGGTGGCCAAAGTATTGGAGTTTCAGCATCAGTCCTTCCAATGAATATTCAGGACTGATTTCCTTTAGAATTGACTTGTTTGATCTCTTTGCAGTCCAATGGACTCCAAAGAGGCTTCTCCAACACCATAGTTCAAAAGCATCAATTCTTTGGCATTCAGCTTCTTTAAGGTCCAATTCTCACATCCATACATGACTACTGGAAAAACCATAGCTTTGACTAGATGGACCTTTGTCAGCAAAGCAGTGTCTCTTATTATTATGTGATTGTTTATAATTGTGTATTCTCATTGTTTAAATTACTTTGGTTATTAACACAGCTAGACATTTATCAAATCTTTACTAATCATTCATTTGTCATAATTTGTATATATTTGACCACACATTTGTTCATTTTATTGAAGTTTTATTGCTTTTCTAGTGATGTGTATGAGATATTTAGATATTAATAATGTTTCCAGTTTTCATATTTGTTTGAAACGCTTTTTAAAATTAGATGTCTGACTTTCAGTTCTATTTGTGTTGTGTTTTGACACATATGATTTGAATTTGATGGATTCAACTGTATTGATCACTGTCTTTGAGATAAACTCTAGTATCTAAACCTGGAAAATTGTGTGATAAGTGTGGGTTAGAGAAATATTTTTAATGTGTATTTCTAAATTGTTAATGCTTAGACCTTTTAAACATAAACTTCTCTGTGTGTGTGTGTGTGTGTGTGTGTGTTAATCGCTCAGTTGTGTCTGACTCTTTGCGACCCCATAAACTGTAGCCTGCCAGCCTCCTCTGTCCATGGAATTCTCCAGGCAAGAACACTGGAGTGGGTTGCCATTTCCTTCTCCAATAAACTTCTCTAACCTAATTGAAATACATTGTGCAGGATTTTACGAAGTCTGGATCTATGTTGTTTTTCGTTTTTTAAAAATCATAAGAAGCCAATTGATTAAAAAAAAAAAAAGATTTCATTTCTATTGATTCATAGTTTCTTCTTCCTAAGAGATTACATTTTCTTATAAAGTAAAGTTGGCTTGTGCACTCCCTAATGTACTACGTTGATAGGCTCATCCTTACCCAGCTAATGTCATTACTGTCCCTTTATTACAGAGTCTCGTTGGAGAGCAGCCCCTGACATTGGGAGCTGACCAGGCACACACAGCTGACCTTGGGCTTCTCCATGTGAGGACATCACCATCAGACAATGCCCGTCTGTGACCTTGGTGGAGCAAGACCAAGACCTCTCCGTGGTCGCATCTGGATAGGTGAGAAGGAGCACGTTGTCCAAACCACAAGAATGGCACCCCCTCTGGCCCCGCAACCTGGCTAATAGAAGAGACTGCCTTCTCTTTGCCGTTTTCGGCTTTAGCCTTGCTCAGTCTAGACACAATTTCTTGTACTGAAAATATCCAACCACTTTCTGACAGCACTCAGTTCAAAGCATTTAACTGGGAAAACTAGATTCACCCGCACTAAACATCTGTATGAGTGTGTGTGTATGTGTGTGTTAGCTGCTCAGTCGTGTCCAACTCTTTGCGACCCCATGGACTGTAGCCCACCAGACTCCTCTGTCCATGGGATTCTCCAGGCAAGAATACTGGAGTGCGTGGCCATGTCCTCCTCCAGGGGATCTTCCCAACCCAGGGATCAAACCTGGGTTTCCTGTATTGCAGGCAGATTCTTGACTGTCTGTCTAATCTACCTTTAAACTGTTTAATTCAAGATCTAAAAGAATCACTGTAGGAGGAGCTCAGTTTTGGGGGATAAATACTGAGCGCCAAAGTATTGATGCTTTTGAACTGTGGTGTTGGAGAAGCCTCCTGAGAGTCCCTTGGACAGCAAGGAGATCCAACCAGTCCATCAGGAAATCCATCCTGAATATTCAGTGGAAGGACTAATGCTGAAGCTGAAACTCCAATACTTCGGCCACCTGATGCGAAGAGCTGACTCATTAGAAAAGACCCTGATGCTGGGAAAGACTGAAGGCAGAATAAGGGGATGACAGAGGATGAGATGGTTGGATGGCATCACTGACTCAGTGGACATGAGTTTGAGTAAACTCTGGGAGTTGGTGATGGACAGGGAAGCCTGGCCTGCTGCAGTCCATGGAGTCGCGAAGAGTCGGACAGGACTGAGTGATTAACTGAAACTGAAAGTCCCTGTTTATTTCTGGAGCCCTGCCCCCACTGGCGCCTCTCTAAGGCCGCGGGCGCCCCCTGGTGGTGGAGGGCAGGGTCTCCGCTCCCACCTGAGGTCTGGCGTCCCCTAGAATAAGGATGTCTCTGTCCCCTCTCTGCGTGCTCTGCTGATCTCTGGTGCTGAAGGCTCTCTGCCAGCTCATCCGGACTCTGTTTTTCCCACGTGGCATCCCCCTTCCCCGAGTCTCTGCCTTGTCCTCCGTGACCTGGAGGAGTCTTGTTCAGGCCACGGTGGTGGGGCCTGCAGCAGACCTGCTGGCCTTGGTAACAGAGAGGCTCAAACATTCAAACCCAGCGCACTCCAAACCTATCACACTCCCTCTGAGCACGGCCCCAGGCTTCTGACCTGTGTTGAGCCATGTCTGGGGCCCAGAGTCCCCAGAAGCGATCAGAGCCAGGACTCCTCTGCCCAGGAAGCTTCTCTAAGACTGTCTAGCTTCAGCAGACAAGCCCTCCCCTGGCAGGTAGGTCTGGGAAAGGGAAATCGAAACTGCCTGTGCCCTCCCAGGCTCCAAAGGCAGCAAGGGGTGGGCTCCCCTCCCAGGCCAGCCCGTGCCCAGCGGACCCAGCCAGGCTGCAGGAAGGGATGCTAATCTTTTCTCGCAATCACTCAGGGCTGTGGAGTGCCCTAGTCCCACGAAAGCCTATTTTGAATTTCATAAGCTGAAATTACCTTTTTCTCTTTGGTTTTCTGCTGTTTTCATGTTAATTCCAACCCTACTCATGCCCCTCTCTCTGGGAGCCAGACAGAAGGATATTGTGCTCAGAAAAAAGACAGAAGAAAAAGATGCTTTCAGAACATTCCAGGGTATGCTCATCTTTCTGATCCCTGGTTTGCTGGGGCAGGGGACCAGAGAAGGGATAAAAGCCCAAAGCATCCTAAAAGGCAGCGTCATTAAGTTCAAGTTAGAAGAAAGGTGGCACATAAAAGCAGCCCTGTTTTCCTTCGTTTTTAATTTAGAAAATCCTATTTTCCTGACCCACCCAAGAGGTATTTTCTCTATCACTCTGAATGCGATAAACACACTCGGCGTAAACACGCTAACCAGGTGCTCTGTGAACTGATGCCAATGAGCTGAGGTAGACGCTGTTGGTGGCCCACCCAGCTCCCGCCCGAGATACACACACACACACACACACACACACCCCACCCAGCTCCCGCCCGAGATACACACACACACACACACACACACCCCACCCAGCTCCCGCCCGAGATACACACACACACACACACACACACCCCACCCAGCTCCCGCCCGAGATACACACACACACACACACACACACACACCCCACCCAGCTCCCGCCCGAGATACACACACACACACACACACACACACACACACACACACACACCACCCAGCTCCCACCCGAGATACACACACACACACACCCCACCCAGCTCCCGCCCGAGATACACACACACACACACACACCCCACCCAGCTCCCGCCTGAGATACACACACACACACACACACAAACACACACACACACACACCCCACCCAGCTCCCGCCCGAGATACACACACACACACACACACACACACACACACACACACACCCCACCCAGCTCCCGCCTGAGATACACACACACACACACACACACACACCCCACCCAGCTCCCGCCCGAGATACACACACACACACACACACACACACACCCCACCCAGCTCCCGCCCGAGATACACACACACACACCCCACCCAGCTCCCGCCCGAGATACACACACACACACACACACACACACACACACACACACCCCACCCAGCTCCCGCCCGAGATACACACACACACACACACACACACACACACACACACCCCACCCAGCTCCCGCCCGAGATACACACACACACACACACACACACACACACCCCACCCAGCTCCCGCCCGAGATACACACACACACACACACACACACACACACCCCACCCAGCTCCCGCCCGAGATACACACACACACACACACACACACACCCCACCCAGCTCCCGCCCGAGATACACACACACACACACACACCCCACCCAGCTCCCGCCCGAGATACACACACACACACACACACACACACACACACACACACCCCACCCAGCTCCCGCCCGAGATACACACACACACACACACACACACACACCCCACCCAGCTCCCGCCCGAGATACACACACACACACACACACACACACACACACACCCCACCCAGCTCCCGCCCGAGATACACACACACACACACACACACACACACACTCCACCCAGCTCCCGCCTGAGATACACACACACACACACACACACACACACACACCCCACCCAGCTCCCGCCCGAGATACACACACACACACCTACACACACACCCCACCCAGCTCCCGCCTGAGATACACACACACACACACACCCCACCCAGCTCCCGCCTGAGATACACACACACACACACACACACACACACACACACCCCACCCAGCTCCCGCCCGAGATACACACACACACACACACACACACACACACACACACCCCACCCAGCTCCCGCCTGAGATACACACACACACACACACACACACACACACCCCACCCAGCTCCCGCCCGAGATACACACACACACACACACACACACACACCCCACCCAGCTCCCGCCCGAGATACACACACACACACACACACACACACCCCACCCAGCTCCCGCCCGAGATACACACACACACACACACACCCCACCCAGCTCCCGCCCGAGATACACACACACACACACACACACACACACACCCCACCCAGCTCCCGCCCGAGATACACACACACACACACACACACACACACACACACACCCCACCCAGCTCCCGCCCGAGATACACACACACACACACACACACACTCCACCCAGCTCCCGCCTGAGATACACACACACACACACACACACACACACACACACCCCACCCAGCTCCCGCCCGAGATACACACACACACACCTACACACACACCCCACCCAGCTCCCGCCTGAGATACACACACACACACACACCCCACCCAGCTCCCGCCTGAGATACACACACACACACACACACACACACACACACACACCCCACCCAGCTCCCGCCTGAGATACACACACACACACACACACACACACACCCCACCCAGCTCCCGCCCGAGATACACACACACACACACACACACCCCACCCAGCTCCCGCCTGAGATACACACACACACACACACACACACACACACACACCACCCAGCTCCCCCCCGAGATACACACACACACACACACACCCCACCCAGCTCCCGCCCGAGATACACACACACACACACACACACACACACACACACACACACACACCCCACCCAGCTCCCGCCTGAGATACACACACACACACACACACACACACACACACACCCCTGAATGTCCCTGAGCTATAGTACACAGGTCTCTGCCTGCTGATAGCTTCTTAGCTGTGTCCTGCCCACTATGTTGCTTGGCAATGTGGGCCTTGCTGAGTTCAAACTCAGGGACCCCAGAAATTCTGGGCATCCAAAGCCTTCAGGACAAACCCCATGGGTTGAGGGGAGGGGCTCCCTGAAAGGATGGTCCACATGACGATGTGGGATTGGTCCCCAGCTGCCTGCAGAGGTAACACTGCCTCCATGCGCCTTTTCTTGGTTTTTTCGTGTCTCTATGACCTTCCCCACTGCCCTCCCCAACCTCCTGAGTCATCTCCTTGTACTCAAGTCTTTGTGACTGAGTCTGCCCTCAGGGGACCCCAAACTCAGGCACGGGCTGACAGTTAGTACCTGTCCACACAGTGAATAAAATGCTGCCGGAAGTTCTCAGGCATGCGGAACAGGGAGGCTGGCCCAAAACCTTGTCCGCGTGAACAGGTCCAGGTAAAGGTCAAATGCATCAGTGTAGAAAAATGCGCAACTCCTGGGCTTGAGGGCCTCCCAGGTGGCTCTAGTGGTAAAGACCCCGCTGCCGATGCAGGAGACGTGAGAGATGCTGGTTCGATCCCTGGGTGGGGAAGATCCCCTGGAGGAGGAAACGGCAACCCACTTCAGCATTCTTGCCTGGAGAATCCCATGGACAGAGGAGCCTGGTGGCTCTACTCTGACCTTCTGAACCCCCTCAGCTTGTGTATATTCCAGTAGCTGAATCCGGTGTCACTCACATGGCATTGCATGCTGCTTGAGCTCTGGAAGTACCGTGAAGCCTGCTCTCAGGATACTTCCTACGGGAAGGATTTGGGAGATCTTAAAAGTAGGTTTCTGCCACTCCACTGAGAGGAGGAGTCTGTGAATATTTTGAAAAGCATTGGAGACCCAGGACGAGGCTTCCTGAGCCATAAACCCAGTTTTTAGAGATGTTCTGTTCTCACAGCACGAGAAGTGGGGCGCTTGCCTCGGAAAGCAGACACAGCCTCAGGACCCATCCAGGGGAGCAATCCTGGGTGCACATCCACGCGCTGACCCCTTTATTGATTCTTTACTAACTGCTTGTGTAGAGGAAGGAGTTGCTGTGCCTGTCGCCACTATTTCAAGCATAGGGAAAAATGAGGGATGCTCGTCCAGCTGGAGGGAGAGGGGTCATGTCTATAAGCAAAGCACAAGGGTCTGGCCAGGTCTTACCGTGCAGGGTCAAGCAAGCAGAAGAATGTTCTGTGCAGTTGTTACCGGGAGGCAGGCTTGACCTACGTCAGAAGAACCCTAACTCTTGAGCTAAGAATGAGGAGCACACAACCTCGGAAACAGGGGTGGCTACAAAGATGCTTAGAAAGCTTGCTGGCCTAAACTGTCAATTACCAATGATTTCCCAGAGTCTACAGGGCTGGGAACAGTCCTCTGCGCTGCCCACACCCAGCCCTGATTATTCTCTATTCAATAGGACATCATTCCATGAACTTTTACAATAAAGACAAATGAAACAGAGAGAAGCAAGCCTATTTTTTTTTCTCTCTGGCTCCCTAGCTCTACGGGGCTCCTGAAGAAACAGAGGCTGGGTTTGGTCTAGAAAATTCAAAGACCCAGAGGAAAACTGAGGAACAAATGTTTGTGTGCATGGCACATGTGTATGAGGGTACGGTGTGTGCAGTGTAGGGGTATATTTTGTGAATGAGGGGTGTGCGTTGTTGAGTTGTGTGTGTGTATTAATAATATGGTGTGTGTATGTTTGCAGCAAGCTTAAGTGAGCCCAGCAGTGTTGCCAGCCAAGTCCATTATCAGCAGGTGCTCTGCCCACCTGAAGTCGGCTTGAGCACACTTGGAGACCAAGGACAGGTGGGAAAATGTCCTTTATTCTTCCCGCCTCTTTTCTAATAGCTGACCCAGTGTCCACCTTTGACAAGAGCAGCTGGTCTCCTTCCACCTTCTTTCTCTTCCTTCACTCTCCTGAGTCCTGGTTGCAGCCACCACGACTGCTCATGGACCAGGACTGTGTTCTGAGGTCAAGCTGGCAAGTCCGCCTTGCCCTTGATCCCCATCATTTCCAGAGTCAAGCATGCAGGGCAGCCAGTCATCTCTCTCACTGATACTGACCCTCTCCTGATCATTTACCTCTTCCGTCTGATGCTAAAGTGGTCCGTCGTCCGCCTCGCCTGTCTCTGTCCGTCTCTGTCTCTCTCTCTCATGCAGACTGTTTATATGCACAAATACACCCGCAAACACACTTCCCAGCCACATACAATTGAATGTGGTCTCTGTCCTAAGGACAGTACCCTCTCCTGGGAAGGGGGCTTGATGCGTCCCTAGGCCGGGTGAGTCACCTGGATCCTGGTGGTCTCGGTGGAGCTGAGGGTGGGGGACCCAGCTCTCTAGATTTTGGCCATCAACGTGGGCAGGTATGCCTTCGAATAGCCAGGGGATTGATGTGCGCAGGTGACCGCTGGTGAAGGGAGCTGGCCTGGTGCTGTCAGTGGCCTGTTTCTCGTGGCTGGCCCCTCGTGTCTGTTGAATATCATTTGATTGCATCAGTACCACCCAAGGGTCATTCTGTGACCATCGGACAAGTCTACTCCATAATCACGTCTCAGTTCAGTTCAGTCGCTCAGTCGTGTCTGACTCTTTGTGACCCCATAAACCGCAGCACGCCAGGCCTCCCTGTCCGTCACCAATCCCAGAGTCCACCCAAACCCATGGCCATCGAGTTGATGATGCCATCCAGCCATCTCATCCTCTGTCATCCCCTTCTCCTCCTGCCCTCAATCTTTCCCAGTATCAGGGTCTTTTCCAATGAGTCAGCTCTTCACATCAGGTGGCCAAAGTATTGGAGTTTCAGCTTCAGCATCAGTCCTTCCAATGAACACCCAGGACTGATCTCCTTTAGGATGGACTGGTTGGATCTCCTTGCAGTCCAAGGAACTCTCAAGAGTCTTCTCCAACACCACAGTTTAAAAGCATCAATTTTTCAGTGCTCAGCTTTCTTTATAGTCCAACTCTCACATCCATACACGACCACTGGAAAAACCATAGCCTAGACTATATGGACCTTTGTTGGCAAAGTAATGTCTCTGCTTTTTAATATGCTGTCTAGGTTGGTCATAATCACTCTGAACACAGACAAACCCTGGCCACTGTGTAAGCCACAAAATGACCAAACATCCCTTCTGGTGGCTGACGTGCCTGACCACTGCTGCTTGGCCAGTTACAGCTTGGGACCCCTGCATTCCCCCACTTCTACACAGAGACACCCACTCAGAGAACTGCACCTGTTTCCTGGAGCATCCCCATCCAGATAGAAGCCCCACGTCCTTGAACGTCCCCCATATCACCCAACACACACCCAGATTCTAGAATAAATCCTTTCCAGCACCTCTTTCAGAGGGGTCCCGTGGTTCCTCCACACATGGCAAAGCATCAGCAAAGCCAGCTGTGTTCAGCCACATGTGCGCTCCTGGTGGTCTGGCCGGAGGGCACTGACATTGCTCCCATGACTTAATCTGTCTACCCAGCTGACTCCTTCAGTGTGGCTCTTGGCATTGACACAGGGGAAAGAAGTGGGCTTCTGTTTTGAAGCCACCTTAAGGCACAGATACCCCCATGGCTGGACCTCAGACAGCCCTTCTTGAGACCCCCACATTTGAACTCCCTTGGCTTCTTCCCATCCCCTTTGCCCCCAGTCCAGAAGGATCTTTCCTGCCTCTGAGGAAGCCCTATTCATCTTTCTCAAGCATTTGATCCATGCTCTGAACCCTTTCTGGTGTCCTTAGGGCTTTGAGTTTTAAAGAGAAACTTGATTCATATCAGCTTTGTGAACTGATGATTTTTTACCCTGTCACATTCTTCTTCTGTAGCTCAAGGCTATGGATCTGCTCTAAGGGGAGTTAGGATGGAGCAGGAGGTGGAAAATATGAAAAGAAAAATGTGTATTTGTAATTTCATTTCAATTAAAATCTTTTCATTGCTCATTTGGGGGCTTTGGAAGGTTAAAGACAACAGTAGCAAACACTCAGGATAAATGTAATTTTGAGGCAGTCTGGCTCTTTTCTTCTTTAATCAGTTGCTTTTCTACTACATTTTTAATGTAACTGACATAACACTGTGTAAGTTTCAGGTGTTCAGCATGCTTATTTGATACTTTTATACACTGCAGTATGATTCCCCCCATAGCGTACACACCTCTATCACATCACATAATTATCATTTCTTATTTGTAGTGGAAACATTAAAGATCTAGTCTCTCAGCAACTTGGAAGTTTAAACTATAGCGTTGTTGACTAGAGTCACCATGCTCTGCATTCAATCTCCAGGACTTACTGTTTCCAATTTACACCTGTAAACAACGTCTCCCCAATTCTCCACTCTCCAGTTTCTGGAAACCACCATTCTACTCTGTTTTTGTAAGTTCAGTAATCTGTTTTCTAGATTTCACTAGTAAGTGATATGTGAAAGGTAAACTATAAAGAAGGCTGAGTGCCAAAGAATTGATGCTTTCCAACTGTGGTGCTGGAGAAGACTCTTGAGAGTCCCTTGGACTGCAAGAAGATCAAACCAATCAATCCTAAAGGAAATCAGTATTCATTGGCATATTCATTGGAAGGACTGATGCTGAAGCTGAAGTTCCAATACTTCGGCCATCTGATATGAACAGCCAACTCACTGGAAAAGACCCTGAGGCTGGGAAAAACTGAAGGCAGAAGAAGAAGGAGGTGAGAGAGGCCGAGACGGCTGGATGGTACCACCAATTCAATGGACATGAACTCGGGCAAACTCCAGGAGGTAGTGAGGGACAGGGAGACCTGGTGCGATGCCGTCCATGGAGTCACAAAAGGTTAGACATGACTTAGCAACTGAACAACAACAAAAGTAAGTGATATCATATAGCATTTCTCTTTCTCTGTCTGAGGTATCTCACTTAGCATAATGCCCTCAAGATCCATCCATGTTGTTGCAAATAGCAGGATTGTCTTCTTTCTCATGGCTGAATTATTAATAATATTCCATCGTGTTATATATAGAGGGATACAGATACAAACATCTGTCACATCTTCATCCATTCACCAGCTGACAGGCACTTAGGGTGTTTCCATGTCTTGACTATTATGAATGATGTACAACATGATGTAATAACATGTGATAATAAGATTGACTTCTGATTGCTCAAGACATGTCAATATAGCTCTATTGCTAAAATGATGTTCAACAGTCACAGTCCATGGGTCATGCAAATATTCTGGCTGCACCTTTTGAAAGAAAAGGAGATACTGTTTTTGCAATAACTCATTTAATTTCTTTAAGCAATACCAGTGGGACAGAAGATGCAAGAAGAAGAAATTGGCTTTGGGCTTCAAAATACTTACAAGTTAAATTGAGGTATAATGGGTCAGTTTGCAGGAATCACATGATAGAAAAAGATCTGCAGATCAGAAGCCAGGAAATCCTGTGATGTGGCCAAACAAAAGGACGCTTTGCTCGAGTTCTGTGGCTATAAATAGTATGTCGGGAGCACTCCCTGGCAGTCTAGATGTTCAGCAGAAAAGAGTGTCCTGTGATGCGGTGCGGACACAGAGCGTGGGAGGGAGCCAGGATGGGCAGAGTGGTTATGCAGTTCTAGAAAGACACTGCAGAAGTTGGGCTGGAAGAGGTTTTAAATATTTTAGTGAGAGAGTGAAATTTTAATTCATATAATGTTTTTAAATGGGCAGTAAAAGAAATGAATCATTTTAAACTCTTCTTCTCTCACATCCGTTATTGGTTAAGGATCTCATTAAGAAAGACCTAGATATTTGAGACCTGGGCCTTCTTACGGCCCATCTTTCATCCTGGTTCTTTTCTGTATCTCCATAGTCAAAGTTAACAAAATAAGTGAAAGTGTGTCTCCATCTTACCGAATCCCAAATAAGTCATTAAAGTTTGTGGTAGGCTCTAGAAAATTGCTCATTTTCCTCTCTGTTTGCCAGAAACACTGTTTATTCCTACTGTCCTACTGAGAATTCTCAGTGTTCACTCAGTGAACATTTATCACGTTCTCGTCAAACCCAACTGTATTTTCACAAAATATTTTTAAATTAGTCACAATTCACTGGGTAGTCTTTGTAATTGACCCCTGGTCACGGGATCAGTGTCTCCAGCTAGGAAAATAAACATTCCAGCTGCCATCAGCAGGGGGCAGGAAACCATTAGCCTGTCACAGTGTCCTATTTCATTGGCATCAGCTTGAAATTAATGGTAAATTACAATGAAATACCAACAGGACTACTTATGTCACGTTCAGTAGCTACCCGGCCACCCCGGAGCCCGTGCAGCTGTATCCTGCTGACATGACTTTGAATTTGACTCCCTGGCGTGATGCATTTTGAAAGGCAAGTTCCGGCACCCTCAATTAACAGCATCAGAGAAAAGTCCAGTGGCACTGTGCCGTGACCTCTTGAACACTTGACCAGTTCAGTTCAGTTCAGTCGCTCAGTCGTGTCTGACTCTTTGCGACCCCATGGACTGCAGCACACCAGGCCTCCCTGTCCATCACCAACTCCCGGAATTTACCCAAACTCATGTTCATTGAGTTGGTGATGCCATCCAACCATCTCATCCTCTGTCATCCCCTTCTCCTCCCACCTTCAATCTTTCCCAGCATCAGGGTCTTTTCAAATGAGTCAGCTCTTCGCATCAGGTGGCCACACTTGACCAGAGACCTCCCCTAACTCAATCCCCTTCTATGATTGTCTGCACAATCTAGGTCTGAGTTTTTTAATTTGAAATTATACTGGGACAGGCAACTCTCTTCAAAGCCCATTCTGTGGACTCACCTTGGCAGAATGCTCATCTCTGAGCTGGCCAGGTAAAGTCATTTAGAGACCTCGAGCACAGGAAGTCCCTGCATGCCTGATCTCAGGACACTAAAGGTACACCAGACTACACAGCAAAGCTCACGTACATTGCGACAATCAAATAACTTCTTCTGAGACTTTCCGACTTTTGCATAAGTTGCTCAAGCTAGAATCTTCTATTGGCTCTGTTGGTGCCCCAAGTAGAGAGGAAATCTGCCCACCTGGTAACCCAGCTCTGACAAACTAACAGAGGCAAAGGAGAACCTTTGGGTGGATTGTAAGCCAGATTCTCATTTCCCAGTGAATGCGTGCGTGCGTGCATGCTAATTCAGTTGTGTCCAGCTGCAGTCTGCCAGGCTCCTCTGTCCATGGGATTCTCCAGGCAAGAATACTGGAGTGGGTTGCCATGCCCTCCAGGGGCTCTTCCGAACCCAGGGATCAAACTCGAGTCTCTGACGTTCTCTGCATTGGCAGGCAGGTTCTTTTCTTTACCACTTAGCGCCACCTGGGAAGCCCCTTCACAGTCAATACATATCCACTAAGTGCCACTCCTTTTTTTTTTTTTAAGTATTTTTCCCATGGTAAATGTCATACAGGGACAATATAGAAGATTTTTTAAAAAGAAACATGAACTCCCCTATAGTCCTACGAAGTAGAGACAATGAGGTGAAAAGTTTGATAAGTTTTGTACAGTATTTTTCCGGGGCAGGTCTAGAGATAGGGAGCCTGGTGGTTAAGAGGCTGCCACCTGGCTCAGATAACCTGGGTATGTGTCCAGGTAACCTCCTAGGAGGGTCATCTTGACTGTGTTCCTTAACCCCCAAGATTTGACTTCTTAATCAGCAAGTAGGGATAAAAATGCTATCTATGTTTAACTAAAAAACTACATTAAACTACATTAATTAAACTAAAAAAAAATATTAAACTAAAAAAAAATTAGATGGAACCTCAAAGGATTATTGCAAGGATTAAAAGAAATAATATATGCATCTTATATATTGAAATTAACAGAGAAGATACTTAATAAATATGAGCTCTTTCATGATTATGACCACAAGAACCCTGATTTTTTTCTACTTATTCTCACATAAGTATTTTTTTATTATATGACATACTTAGACATTATTTTAACAGTTATAGGGTATTCCATATGTATTTTTGTTCTTATTCATTTAATGAATAAAACTCCCTCTTTTTTTACAATGACAGACAGCTAGCCACTTAGTATTTTGCTTAAGAAAGGCTTGATATTTGAAATTGTATGGATTTCATACAAAAATGCAAATTATGTCTAATGGTTGTTTAACTCTATTGATTAATTGAACTTGCTTATTGACTTGGACATTTTCATATACTTGTGTACTCAAAATCATTACTTCTGTTATAGCTCATCTTTCGAGAATATTGTATGGAAGGAATCAGTCTATGAGTCTCTTAGGACAGTATAAGGTTTTTAAAAAAAATCTCTGTGCTTCCTTATTTGATATTTTTAAGGTATATTGTTGGCTTCATATTCCCAAACTTTCAAAATCTGTACATGTACAAATCCCCAAAGTTTTGTAATCCCCTCCCCCACCCCCAACACACACACCTGTGATCTTTCCTGATATCATCAACCCCTGGGCTACTTTATTTTTGAAGGAATGGTGGGTTAGATTTACTGAGTATCTGGTCATCACTGGGCTGGTAGTGAGGACAGAAAGATAAACAGAAAGCATCCTTGCCTTGAGGAATTCACAGATGGTGCTGAGACACGCAATCACAGTGTCCTAAGGTTGAGAATGTGAGAGATTTGAACGGGAAACCCTGCAAGCTCCCAGGGGAGGTGGAAACGCAGATAGCTTTCTGCAGGCGGTGGCCGTGATTTACACAGCCTCAGGTTGTGAAACGGAGCAGGACTCTATGGTCACCGTCCATGTCCTCTGCCTGCCTTTTGTCCATGGGAAAACTTTAGCCAAATAATAAGGTTAATCAAAGACACGTGAACATGCAGAAACAAAGGAAAACAGCCAAAGGGGATCAAATAATAATAGTCATTAAGCGAAGTCACAGACCCTTAGTTTCTTCTCAAGGACGATTGATGATATTCTGAGCCAGGTCCTGTGAGCTGCCTTATGGATGCTGAAACCCCTACCAGGTGGAAGACGCTAACTGCTGATGACCAGAATTCACCCGTGACAGAAGCTGTCACAACTCCAAGAAGTGGTCTCAAGAAATGGAAACAAACCGATCCAGAAGTGAAGACTGACTGTGCTTAAAACAATCAAGATGGCAGTGATCTGACCACTGCATGACCTATTTCACGATGACTGTCGGAGCTGACTGTGCTGTTTCCGCAGGCAGCCCCCCGCCCCCCCCCCCCCCCCCCCCGCCTATAAAAGCTGTTGTCCCCTGGTTGTCGGGGTGGGGGGTGGGGAGCTGGCCTTTGGACAGGAGTCTTCCTCCACATTCAAAATAAAGCAAACTTTGCCTTCCACCAACCTGGCCTCTTTATTGGCTTTTGAGCAGCAAGCAGTTGGACCCCACTTTTGGTTACAATTGGTCAGGTAGATTACTTCCATTTTTCCATGATTAAAAAAGCTATGAAATGTTATTAAAATTAATATTTGGAGCATACATTTTTGGAACGCGATTTTCCTTCTTTATGGTGGATTTGCCGTAGCTGAAACGACTGCTGGTCCATTTTCAGAAGCAGCGTTGGAGAACATTGAACAACTCTGAACACCAACTCAGTGTTGCTTAAACTTCTGTTCCTTTGAGCACCAGACACACTGTGACCTTGTTGCCATATTTTTCATCATTTCTAGTTCCCTTTTCATCAGTTCTTTATGGACATCATTAGCATGCTTACCTCTGGGGTTCCCACTGTTTTTCTTGTTGACATTTATGAACTCAGAGTGTATTAAAATACTAGCTTTGTCTCTTACAGTTATTGCAAATGTTGTTCCCTAGTTTGTTGACTGCTTTTTAATTTTCATAGCCCATGCTTTTGAGAAACGTGCCTGCTTAAAGATGATGATAAGATGGCAATAACTGTAATACAACTGTGTTTCTCAGACCCAACAGGCCCTTTCATTCAGAACATTCTGTGTATCTGTAGCAGCCATCTGTTCAGGCCGCTGCCTGTGTTCTGTGTCCCTTGGTCCTTCAAATGGAGGAAATAATCTCTCTTTCCTGTGTATGGGTGCTCAGTTGCTGAGTCATGTCAGATGCTTTTATGACCCCATGGACTGTAGCCCACAAGGCTCCTCTGTCCGTGGAATTTTCCAGGCAAGAATACTAGAGTGCATTGCCATTTCCTACTCCAGGGAGTCTTCCTGGCCCAGGGGTCGAACCTGAGTCTCTTGTGTTTCCTGCATCGGCAGGTGGATTCTTTACCACTAGTACACAGCCTCTATAGTCTACAGATAGGACCAGACATCTGTATTTTAAGAACATCTCCAGCATTGCTCCTTAACTAAAAACGACTGAGCTGGAGCTCAAAACAGAACAGAATATGAGAAAAATCAACACAGAGGATGTCACGTCCTGCCTTGAACAAGAACACCAACAATACACTCCAGATGTGGTGTCACAACTCAGCTACTGCTGCGTGTCAGCAGCCTTGGTGCTTAGGTGAGAGGGGTGCTCCCGGGGGGGGTTGATGGAGAGAGGTCATTGCCAGCCCCTCTGATGTCAGACTAAGTGGACAGAAGTGCAGCATTGGGATGCAGGTACTGATGGCTTTGACATGATAGACTTATAAATACTTAATAGCCATAAGTAGATGCCTCAGGGTGCCTAATTTTGGCTTAATAGGAGGAAAAAGACATTTTCTTGTCTTCTGAGCAGCTGAAAGATGAAATGAATTACCTTGGGAGGTAATGAGACCATATCCATAGTGTGTTCTGTCCAGTTTTGAGCTCTAGCCCAGTAGTCCTTAATGAAAGGTGCTGAATGGAAACTGCAGGGCACTTGGAATGACATCTGGGGACATAGCAGGATGAAGGCCAGTGAGTCTAGGGCCGCTTCACCTCCTCCTTTAAAGACCCTACCAACCCCATCACAGAAGAAAATGAAACAAGCCTGTCCTTGTTTCCTTCTTTGGGATCATGAACTACCCTTTCCATAGTACATTATAGAGTTATTTCCACAATCAATGCCAAGCTCATTGAGCTACAGTTTGCAAAAACTCCCCTTATTTTCCTTTTAGGAGAACTAACAATGACAGTTGCTGATTGGCAGTCTGCTTTTTATCCTTGGTCTCTGCACTGCTCTAAGGATGACCCTAGCCCACAGTCCACCTAAAGCTCTCTATTGACCATCTTTGCAAACCTAGTACTTCCCATCTTCAGGATCACTTCCACAGCCTTTAGAACCCAAAGGAAGCTGCTTGACAATTTTATACAGAGTCCACATAGTCAAACCTATAGTTTTACCAGTAGTCATGTATGAACGTGAGAGTTGGACCATAAAGAAGCCTAAGTGCCGAAGAATTGATGCTTTTGAACTGTGGTGCTTTTGAAACAATCGATGCTTTCAAACTCTTCAAGACTCTTGAGAGTCCCTTGGACTGCAAGGAGATCAAACCAGTCAATCCTAAAGGAAATCAACCCTGACTATTCATTGGAAGGACTGATGCTGAAGCTGAAACTCCAAGACTTTGGCCACTTGATGCAAAGAGCCAACTCATTAGAAAAGATCCTGATGCTGGGAAAGATTGAGGTCAAGAAGAGAAGGGGATGACAGAGGAAGAGATGGTTGGATAGCCTCACTGACTCAATGGACATGAGTTTGAGCAAACTCTAGGAGACAGTGAAGGCGAGGGGAGACTGAAGGGATACGGTCCATGGAGTCACAAAGAGTCTGACACTACTTAGCCACTGAACAACAACAAAAAACATTAACTGTAGCCTAAATGCTTGTGAAAAACAGGGTAGACCAGGGGCCTAGAAGACTTTACCCACTCCAAGGGAGTGTTGGTGAGTGGTTCTTGGAGAAATGGCCAAGGAATGCAGCATGCTAAAATAACCCCCAAAGCTAGTTAGAAGTAAAGCTTCTCCAAGAAGAAGCCATTCTTCCAGTACATTCGTCAGGTGCTGGAAAAATGGACCTTCACAGCAATTTATTTGTGAAGTGTCATCAGCAAGAGGAGCGGTGAGCTTCTGCATGCGTGGGGAAACTGCTGAAGATGGTCTCCATGTGGGAGCAGAAAGCTGGTGAACCAAGAAGGGCACACGTCAGCAGTTCCTAGAGGAATGATGTGTCCTTGAAGCAAGGGGTGCTTCAGGGGACGTTTAATCAAAGAGACGCCAGGTCAGTTTTCAGTGGAGTCAGTAAATTAGGGATAAAGGGGAGGCAGTGGTGGACAGCCAGCCTTGGATACACAGGTGAGGGCAGGCCTGGGTACTGTGGCGTGGGAGTAGAGGATGTGATGACGTGGGTGAGGAGGAGGAGGCTGAGAATTCCATGTTTCATGGTCTTCCCTCTAGGGAGGAAAATGCAAATGATCTGATGTGTGTAGGGGTTAGATGATGATTTCTTGAAAAGAAAGCTATCATCCGCTTTAAATGCTTCTAAATAGCAGATCTCTATTATAGTGGGTAGAGTTGTGTTCCCACCCCTACCCCTACCAAAAAATATATCTGAATCCTGGTCCTTGTGAATACCAATTTGTTTGGAAATAGGGTCTTTGCAGATCTAATCAAGTCAAGATGAGGTCTTACTGGATTGTTGCTGTTTAACTGCTAAGTTGTGTCCAACTCTTTTTTTAAAATTAATTAATTTATTTTAGTTGGAGGCTAATTACAATATTGTAGTGGTTTTTGCCATACACTGACATGAATCAGCCATGAGTGTACATGTGTTCCCCATCCTGAACCCCCTCCCACCTCCCTCCCCATCTCATCCCTCAGGGTCATCCCAGGGCACCGGCCCTGAGCGCCCTGTCTCATGCATCGAACCTGGACTGGTGATCTATTTCACATGTGGTAATATACATGTTTCAATGCTATTCTCTCACATTATCCCACCCTCATGTTCTCCCACAGAGTCCAAACGTCTGTTCTTTACATCTGTGTCTCTTTTGCTGTCTCGCATATAGGGTCATCGTTACCATCTTTCTAAATTCCATATATATACATTAATATACTGTATTAACTCTTTTGCAACTCCATGTACACTGCCAGGCTTCTCTGTCCATGGGATTTTCCAGGCAAGAACGCTGGAGTGGATTGCCATTTCCTTCTCCAGAGGATCTTCTCGACTCAGGGGTCAAATCTGTGTCTCCTGTGTCTCCTGCGTTGGCAGGTGGATTCTTTACCGCTCATGCCTCCTGGGAAGCTCTAACTAGACCAGGATGGCCCAAACCCAGGGAGTGTGTCCTTATAAAAAGGGGGACCTTTGGGCTCACCCACTGAGATGATAAAGAAGAAAGCCATGTGAACACAGAGGTGGAGATGGGAGTGATGCATCTGCCAGCCAGGGAGGGGTGCTGGCAGCCCCCAGAGCCTAGGAGAGAAGCACAGAACAGATGCCCCCTCAGAGTCTCCGGAAAGCGTCCACCCTGCTGACACCTTGATTTTGGACTCTCAGCCTCCAGAGCCATGACAGGATGCATTCATGTTGTTTTAAGCCACCTGGTATGCGGTGACTTGGTCCAACTGTATCCTAGGAAATGAATACACCTGTTTAGCCCTTCACACGGTGACTGTCTGGAGTTACAGTGTTGAGGAACAAAAAGAATGATGAAGAAGAATGAGGAAGACAATTTGCCAAGCAGCCCTGAGGACCCAGCTGAGACAGGAAACCAGACACTGCTGTCGGTGTGAGCGACCCTGGGAATGAGTCATTTTCTCTCAAGCGGCTTCTACCTGGGCAGCCAGCCTGGGGAACACAGATGCTTGGAATGTTCTGGAGCTGGAGACTGGCGAGATGGACTGGGGAGAAGCAAAAGGGAGTTGGCTCTGCAGACCTGCGTGCAGGGGCCAGGCCGTGAAAGTGGGATGTGAGCTGGGGCTTCCTGTAGGGGAGAGGGGATGGGGGAGGGTCAGAGCCAGCTTCCCAAGTTCAACATGGCGGCCAGGGGGTGGGAGTACAATTCAGGCATTTTTTTCCCCCTTTGCTTTGCTGCTCAGTGGCAATTACCCTACTGACTCCTTTACTCTTTCAGCTAATGCCTGGCTCAAACCAGCAAAACATCCCTTGGCCCTCAAATTCCAGAATTTGCAGGGCTGCAGGGCTGGAAACAGAGAGCCTGCCAAGAAGGAAAAAAAACTTTCTGCAACAGAGCAACCTGAACTTCCGATGAACACAGAAGGATTTTTTATGGCCTGAGTTTTGTCTTTGTCTAAATGCCTTTTAACTGGTGTGAAGCTTTGAGGGATAAAACAGCCCCGCAAAGGCCTATCTATAACCCCCCTGTCCAAAATGGATCTGCACTCCTGTTTGTGTCTGGCAGCAAAATAGAGAATTACATTGGTGGTAAAAATAAAGGAAGTTGTTTATTCCAGACTTAAATCATTGTTTGCCACTAAACGTTTGTATTCTTGTGTTCTACATTGCTAGGTATATAATTGGAAAGCATGCAAATTAGGCCAGATAATGAGCTGTAATTTCTTTGACTTCTAAGGAGGGTATTTGTAATGAAAACGGGTGTTTAAGTAGAATTTTAAAAGCTACTGAATAACACAAAGGAATAAACTACATTTTTTTTTAAAGGAAGAGGAGTTTATTACTTACTTCAGTGAGCTCCTGCAACACTGGGCCTTGGGATTTCTCAGCATTTCTTGTCCCTGATGCTGGTTTAAATAGAAAGAGTCAGAAAGCTTCCTCCAGGGCTGAAGAGAAATGCATTTGAGTCTGGTATTAGCAGGAAGCCAGCCATGGGTTTCCTGACATTTTCTTCAAACCAGGAAAGAAAACCTTCTCTTTTGACTAGCGTCTGATGAGCCTGCTCTGCGCATGGCTTTAGTAAATTATTGAGGAAACACAGCTTATACTCACGGATGAACTCTGTGGACCATGGAGGCAGAATAAAGAGGGCATTTCTAACATATACATTACCATATATAAAATAGACAGCCAATGGGAATTTGCTGTATGACTCAGGGAACTCAAACTGGGGCTCTGTAACCACCTACAGCGGTGGGGTGGGGTGGGAGGTGGGAGGGAGGTTCCAGAGGGAGGGGACATACGTATACCTGTGGCCGAGTCATGTTGATATTTGGCAGAAACCAACACAATTTGGTAAAGCAATTATCCTTCAGTTAAAAAATAAATAAAAATAAGCCAAAAAACAGTAATTAATTAATTATTGCAGATGGTGACTGCAGCCATGAAATTAAAAGATGCTTACTCCTTGGAAAGAAAGTTATGACCAACCTAGACAGCATATTAAAAAGCAGAGACATTACTTTGCCAACAAAGGTCCATCTAGTCAAATCTATTGTTTTTCCAGTGGCCATGTATGGACGTGAGAGTTGAACTATAAAGAAAGCTCAGCACCAAAGAATTGATGCTTTTGAACTGTGGTGTTGGAGAAGACTCTTGAGAGTCCCTTGGACTGCAAGGAGATCCAACCAGTCCATCCTAAAGGAGATCAGTCCTGAGTGTTCATTGGAAGGACTGATGTTGAAGCTGCAACTCCAATACTTTGGCCACCTGATGCGAAGAGCTGACTCATTGGAAAAGACTCTGATGCTGGGAAGGGTTGGGGGCAGGAGGAGAAGGGGACGACAGAGGATGAGATGGTTGGATGGCATCACCGACTCAATGGACATGAGTTTGGGTAAAAATCCGGGAGTTGGTGATGAACAGGGAGACCTGGTGTGCTGCGATTCATGGGGTTGCAAAGAGTCAGACATGACTGAGTGACTGAACTGAACTGAACTGAATTAATTTTTTAAAAGTGAAAGAGGATGTTCCTAACATGTGCTTGCTATGCCCAGAGTGGCCTGTAGGGGGCAGCGCCCACAGGGATGCTCAGGCCTGTCTGTGCCCTGGGCCCCTAACCCACCAGGGAACAAAGTCGTGGCTCCTTCAGAAGGCTCCTCTGAGATCCAGGTGCTTTGCTGAGCTTGGCTGCAGTGACTGTGAGAGTTAGACTGATGGGCCCGATTTTTGCTCCAGAGAAAGATGAGGGCTGGAGTGTAAGGTCTGAGGACTTGGTAGAGCCTTGAAAATGTGAAAAGAAAGAGAATGTGAAAACCCCAGTTTCCTGGAGGTGGTAGGACAGAATGAAGTAGGAGAGACAGACAACCTAGGTGGGAGAAGGGAGCAATGGGCTGAGAACCAGCCAACCTCCCCCAGGACCTCTTATTCCGCCCAGAGCAGAGTGACTGTGACTCAAGTTAGGAGGCCAGGGCAGGGAGACGCAACCAGAAGGCATCAGCATTTCAACCCTGGACCACTGACTGTTGTCAACCCCATTGAGCTTGACTTTGGAGCTGCCTGTTCGGTGATTCTCCAAAACACAGATCCTCAAAGGACTCAGTAAGGAGGGCCGATGGGGGTCCCCAGGGAGAAGGGAGCAGATTTATGGAGGTAGGGCCAGCCTGGATGGTGATCGAAGGCAGAGACGGTCAGCTGGAGAGAGTGCAGGAAACAGGGGGTCTCTATGGGACCCTGGTCTGCATGCACTCTTTGGACATCTGGCTGCCTGTGACTCAGGGACAGCCCATCCTGTCTCTGTCACCTGGACCGATTGCTGCCGCCTGATCTTAACCCTGCCCCACTCTCTACTCTGCAGGACTGAGTTCCTGACCCTCTGGGTGCGTCATCCATCAGGACAGGCTCGATTATGCTGCTGTAACAAATAGTCTACAGCCTCAGTCCCAGTGGGGTCATTGGCCCCATTCTGGCCACTGTGTTGTGAGCAGAAAGGCTGTGTCACCTCCTGGCTATGCCTCTGATTTCTGGCACGAGACCCTCCAGGGCTCCCTTCTCCTGTGGCACCACTGTGGGTGGCATCCAGGAGGTGACCAGGCCTGGATCTGAGTCACTCACTCAGGCTGAGAGAGGACATTTGGACTATAAACTGCGCTCCCACCAGGCCCCAGGCAGGAAAAGCTCCTCAAAGGGTCTCAAAGGGCGATCTGTACAGAACCGGCACCCACAGGCTTCATGTGTTATCTCCAACACACTGAATCACAAAACTCTGAGGAAGACCCCAGAAATCTGCATTTTTATAACTAAGTTTCTCTTAGTGCTTCTTGAGGCCATGAGGTTTGCCCACCTCTGAGTATTTGCAGAGAAGAGCTCATTCTGACACAGTGTAAAGGGTGTGGTTGGGAAGCGTTGCTAAAGAATATGACTGTGACCCAGCAGCCATGAACTTGGATTGTGAGCATGGGGTACCAGATGGTCCTGGCCAGGATCTGGAAAGAAAGAAAGAAAGAGAAGTCGCTCAGTCATGTCTGACACTTTCCGACCCCATAGACTGTTAGCCTGCCAGGCTCTTTCATCCGTGGGGTTTTCCAGGCAAGACTACTGGAGTGGGTTGCCGTTTCCTTCTCCAGTGGATCATCCCGACTCAGAGATCAAACCTGGGTCTTCCACATTGGAGGCAGACTCTTTACCGTCTGAGCCTCCAGGATCTGGGTACAGCAGTAAATGAAGCCTCCAGCGGAAGATGCAGCACCAGTGTTCAACAGCGATCCCTTGTGGCAGAAACAGACACGGCACTATTGGTCTGATTGGAAGTTTAGTTCTTTTGTTGTGGTCCAACAATGGGCTTCCCCGGCAGTTCAGACAATAAAGAATCTGCCTGCCATGTGGGAAACCTGGTTTCCATCCCTGTGTTGGGAAGATCCCCTATAGAGGAATGGCTACCCACTCTAGTATTCTTGCCCAGAGAATTCCATGGACAGAGGAGCCTGGCTGGCTACATACAATCCATGGGGTTGCAAAGAGTCAGACACGATTGAGCGCCTTTCACAACAATGGAAGTAGGACTTTGGGAACTGGATGACATTCTCGGGATAGAGAAATTTAGATAGCTTGTGTGGAACTAGGTTTAGTCTTATGGACTGAACAGTAAAATGCTTCATTTACAGCTAATTAGGGCTTCCCTCGTGGCTCAGATGGCAAAGAATCTACCTGCAATGCAGGAGACCTGGGTTCCATCCCTGGTTTGGGAAGATCCCCTGGAGAAGGGAAAGGCTACCCACTCCAGTATTCTGGTCTGGAGAATTCCATGGACAGAGAAGAATGGCTGGCTGTAGTCTGTGGGGTCACAAAGAGCTAAACATGACTGAGCAACTAACACGCAGATACACACAGGGCATATACAGCCTTGCATCCATTTGGAAAAATAACAGAAGTGGTTGCATTCATATCTGAAGCAGGTGAAGTAGTTCATGCCAGGTACATCTAAGTAATGTCTGTACTTGGTAGGAGGTCAGTCATTGCACAGCAGTGACAAATATCTGCTGAGCCAGCTTCCAAAAGCCCCTCAGGCATAAGCACATGGTGTGGCTGGAGGACTTACATCCCATCTGCGCCTAAAATCTGTGAAACAGTAGCTCTGAATATGTTTTGTGCTCCTGGAGGCGAGATCAAGGTGCTTGGGATGGGGCGGATTCACAAGGGAAGACTTCTTTCCTTTTGTTGAAATAAAAATACTGCTTCAGGCAGAAGTTGGTCTTGATCGCTCACTCTGATTACTGGACTTCAGCAGCTTTGGAATCGGGGGCCTCCTACTGCTGTTACCTTGAGCTCTCTCTGTTTTGTGCTCTGTGCCCACCAGAAGGGCAAATTGAAAATAATATCCAGCTATGCAGTATTTTTAGCCTTGGGTCAATATCCATCGCTTATTGACTGATAGCTTTTTTCCCAGCTCCTTTCATAACTTCAAGGAATATAATTAGAAATTATATAATTCTTTTGTAAAGCGAATTTCTTACACCGGACCAAGGCAATTTCTTTTCGAGATCTAAGCTTATTGTTGGGGCAGGGAGGGAAAGCACCAGCTCTTTATTTTTCTTCAGTATCAAATCTCCGAACACCAACTGAATCATGGGAAATATCATAAGAAGTTGATTTTAAAATAGTGTGATAGAGGTCAGATTAAGAAATAGGAACACATCTAAGAACATTGCCTGGAATATCTTTTTTTAAAAAAAAAAAAAACTGACACCTCTCTCTCTCTCTAGAGATTTAATAAAAAGGATCAGGCTGAGTCATTCTGATGAGGAGGTGGATAGTGAAACATAGGGAGAATGAAAAAAACAAGGTCATGTGTTAATTATATCAGAAGCTGGAAATTATATAACAGTAGAAATGTCTAGAAATTAGGAAGAACTGGCTTATTAGGCTTGGCAATATCTATATATCCTTGTCTCAAAGCCCAGCCTCTCTCTGGAAAGGACAGTCCTCTTCCACTGAATTCAGGACTCTTCAAGGAGCCAATAGAAAGAGACACCTGCCCAGCTAATGAACTGCCTCCAGGTTGGAGCCAGGTGAGGCTGCCAGGCTGCTGAGTTCAGTTCAGTTCAGTTGCTCAGTCATGTGCGACTCTTTGCGACCCCATGGGTTGCAGCACGCCAGGCCTCCCTGTCCATCACCAGCTCCTGGAACTTACTCAAACTCACATCCATTGAGTCAGTGATGCCATCCAACCATCTCATCCCCTGTTGTCCCCTTCTTCTCCTGCCTTCAATCTTTCCCAGCATCAGGGTCTTTTCCAATGAGTCAACTCTTCGCATCAAGTGGCCAAAATATTGGAGCTTCAGCTTCAACATCAGTCCCTCCAATGAACATTCTGGACTGGTTTCCTTTAGGATGGACTGGTTGGATCTCCTTGCAGTCCAAGGGACTCTCAGGAGTCTTCTCCAATACCACAGTTCAAAAGCATCAGTTCTTCGGCACTCAGCTTTTTTTTTTTCCATTCCCTATTATTTTTATTTATTTATTTTTTTAATAAATTTATTTATTTTAGTTGGGGGCTAATTACTTTACAATATTGTAGTGGTTTTTGCCATACATTGACATGAATCAGCCATGGGTTTACATGTGTTCCCCCTCCTGAACCCCCTCCCACCTCCCTCCCCATCCCATCCCTCTGGGTCATCCCATTGCCCCAGCCCTGAGCATTTGTCTCATGCATCGAACCTGGAATTGTGTTCTGTTTCACATATGATAATATATGTGCTATTTCAGTGCTATTCTCTCAGGTTGTCCCACCCTCACCTTCTCCCTAAGAGTCCATAAGACTGTTCTATGCATCTGTGTCTCTTATTCTGTCTCTCATACAGGGTTATCGTTACCATCTTTCAAATTCCATATATATGCATTAGTATACTGTATTGGTGTTTTTCTTTCTGGCTTACTTCACTCTGTATAATGGACTCCAGTTTCATCCATCTCAATAGAACTGATTCAAATGTATTCTTTTTAATGGCTGAGTAATATTCCATTGTGTATATGTACCATAGCTTCCTTATCCATTTGTCTGCTGATGGACATCTAGGTTGCTTCCATGTCTTGGCTATTGTAAACAGTGCTGCGATGAACACTGGGGTACACGTGTCTCTTTCAATTCTGGTTTCCTCGGTGTGTATGCCCAGCAGTGGGATTGCTGGGTCTCTCACATCCATACATGACTACTGGAAAAAACCATAGCTTTGGCTAGATTGACCTTTGTTTGCAAAGTAATGTCTCTGCTTTTTAATATGCTGTCTGGAGAAGGCAATGGCACCCCACTCCAGTACTCTTGCCTGGAAAATCCCATGGACGAAGGAGCCTGGTAGGCTGCAGTCCATGAGGTCGCGAAGAGTCAGACACGACTGAGCAACTTCACATTCACTTTTCACTTTTGTGCATTGGAGAAGGAAATGGGAACTCACTCCAGTATTCTTGCCTGGAGAATTCCAGGGATGGCGGAGCCTGGTGGGCTGCCATCTATGGGGTCGCATAGAGTCGGACACAACTGAAGCAACTTAGGAGCAGCAGCAGCAGCTAGGCTGGTCATAACTTTCCTTCCAAGGAGTAAGTGTCTTTTAATTTCATGGCTACAGTCACCATCTGCAGTGATTCTGGAGCCCAAAAAAAGTTTAAAGTCTACCACTGTTTCCTTTCCCCATCTATATGCCATGAAGTGATGGGATTGGATGACATGATCTTAGTTTTCTGAATGTTGAGCGTTAAGCCAACTTTTTCACTCTCCTCTTTCCCTTTCATCAAGAGGCTCTTTAGTTCTTCACTTTCTGCCATAAGGGTGCTGTCATCTGCATATCTGCCAGGCTGTTAGTCATCCTAAAATTCCAGCCATGCCGTAAAGAACCACTAGAGAAAGATGAAAATGGATCTTTTATAAAAAGGCTTTGGTAATGTATTACCCTTAATGGATTTTAAGAACCATTTCTAGATTATTTTAGCTGTAATCAACTCATGCAACTTCACCTGGAACTAGATGAAATCTATTAAATTAGAGAACACCGGGAAGCTGTTACTAAGACAGTGCTTCTCAGAACTGAAGGTGGGATTCTGTCCAGATGAAGATCCTGATTCAGTAGGTCTAGGTGAAGCCTGAGATCTCCATTTCTCACAAGCTCCCAGGCCTTGCTGATGCTGTTGGTCCATGGAATTGCCCCAGGAAGGAGTTCCTAGAGTTTTGCTAGTAGAAGTGGGACCTCCCTTTTGTCTGAGGCAGGAAACTATGTTTCATTCAGTCTCAGAGTTTGTTTGTTTCTTCCATGTGTGTTGTAGTTGGTACATCTGGGTGCCTGTTGTAGAGGAGAGGAAGTGGAGTGTGACTTTTATAGCTGTTTCCAATTGTAATAAAAGCTAGAGTTTACAGCCAATCCTCAGTTGTCTTTTGAAGAGTAGGCTTTTCCACCTGAGTTTTCCTCTTGTGGTGTGTTTGGTGCTGGAGGGGCCCTATGCCCGGCCAGAGTGACGGAGGATACATCAATAGAACCAGCTGCAGGAGGGAACTGGTGGAACTAATACACGCAATGAGACTGGTTCATTATAGCCCATCAAAAGTCTGTATGCTCTAACCGGTCACTTTCTGCTGGTGCTTCCACATAGTGGGCCTGCCTTTCACAATGGGGTGTCCTGTCTTTTAAATCAAAATTTTATCGAGATTGTTGTGGATTATGCTATTTAAAACCTAACCCATAGAGATACTGTGAAGACTTTATTGTTTCCTTTAATGGTAAGATTTTACAAAACTGGAGCGCAATATCACAAGCAGAGGGTAGACCTTGGAATGACCCACTGGATTCATTCAGAGTCTCCAGTTTTACTAGAATTGTATCTTATGTGCACGTTCAGTCCTGTCTGACTCTTTGTGACCCCATGAACTGCAGCCTGCCAGGCGCCTCTGTCCGTGGAATTCTCCAGGCAAGCATCCTGGAGTGGGCTGCCGTTTCCTCCTCCAGGGCATCTTCCCAACCCAGGGATTGAACTCGCCTGCATCTCTTGTGTTCCAGGTGGATTCTTCACTACTGAGCCACTGGGGAAGCCCAGTTTTACTAGCACTTGTATATGTGTGTATGTTTAACTCTACACAACTTTCTCACATGTCTAGATGCATGTATCCATCACCACAGTTAAGACACTGATATCCCGTCACCACAAGGATCCTTCCTGCTGTCTTTTATAACCAAACCCACTCACTGTGGTGGTTCCCACCCACCTCCACACCTCACCCTGTCCATTACCCTAGGCAACAATTAATCTGTTCTCCCTTTTTAAAATTGTGTCATTTAAAAATTATATGTAAATGGAATCATATAGTATATAATCTCTTGCTATTGGCTTTTTTCACTCATCACGACTCCCTGGAGATTCATCCAAGCTTTTCTGTTCATCTATATTGTACCTGTTATTGTTGATTAGTATTCTATGGAGTGTATGTATATACCACAGTTTGTTTAACCTTTTACCTGTTTAAAACATTTTTTGATGCTTCCCATTTGGGGCCATTACAAATATTGCTATGAACATTCATGTAAAGATCTTCATGTAAAAAAAAGTTATATTTTAAAAAAATTTCTCCAGGATAAATGCCTAGGACTAGAGTTACTGGGTTATATGCAGTTGTTTGTTTAGATTTATAGTAAACTCTCAAATCATTTCTTAAAGTGGCTCTACCGTTTTTGCATCCTTACCACCAATGTATGGCTTCCCTGGTGGCTCAGATGGTAAAGAACCTGCCCACAATGTGGGAGACCTGAGTTCAATCTCTGGGCCAGGAAGATTCCCTGGAGAAGCGAATGGCTACCCCCTCCAAGATTCTTGTTTGGAGAATCCCATGGACAGAGGAACCTGGTGGGCTACAGTCCACAGGGCCGCAAAGATTGGGATATGACTGAGCAACTAACACACACCACCAGTGTGTGAGTGATTCCATTTCTCTGCATCTTCAGCAGCATTATGTGTTGCCACTATTTTTTTTTTTTTAGTAGTTCTGATCGGTGTAAAGTAATATCTCATTGTGGTTTTCATTCATATTCCAGATGGCTAACGATGTTGAGCATCTTTTCCTGTGCTTATTTGCCATCTGCATCTCCTCTTCAGTCTCTTTTTTTTCCCCATTTTTGAATTGGAATGTTTAATTTTTAACTATTGTGTTCTGCAACTTCTTCGTATAGTCTAGGAACTAGTCTTATGTTGGGCATTAAGTCTGCAAATATATTCTCCTTGTCAGTAGTTTGTCTTTTTTTTTCTTCATATGAACTTTGGAGGAATGAAAAGTTTTTAATTTTGGTGATGTGCAATTCATCCATCTTTTCCTCCTTATGGAGTCTGCTTTTTGTGTCAAGTCTGACATCTCTGCTTAGCCCTAATTGTGAGAATTTTCTCCTATGATTTTTTTCTCTAAAATTTTTATAGTTTTATCTTTTTCATTTAAATCCAAAATCCACTATAAGTTGATTTTTGTATAGGCTATAAGATTTAAGTAGAGGTTAATTTTTTGGCATATAGATGTCCAGTTGATTCAATGCTATTTGTTAAAAAGGCTATATCTCAGATGGTAAAGAATCTGCCTTCTATGCAGGAGACCTGGATTGGGAAGATCCCCTAGAGAAGGAAATGGCAACCCACGCCAGTGCTCTTGTCTGGAGAATTCCATGGACAGAGGAGCCTGGTGGACTACTGTCCATGGAGTTGCAAAGAGTCAGTCGTACAGGACTGAGCGACTAACATGCACAGGTCATTTACAATTGAATTGCTTTTGCAACTTTATCAGAATCAGTTGACCATATCTGTGCGGGTCTATTTCTGGGTTCTCAGAATATTCTGTTCCATTGATATATGTATTTATCCATCTGTCAATACAACAATCTCGCTTGCCGTGGCTTAATACTGGGTAGTATGATTCTTTAGATTTTAGTCCTTTTTGTCAAGATTGTTTTAGCTATTATAGGGCAATCAGGTTATCTGCAAATAGAAACAAGTTTATTACTGTGTTTTTGATCTATATGCCTTTCATTTCTCTTTTTACTTTTGTCAGTCTTGCTAAAGCTTTATTTATTAATTTTTCAAAGACGAAGTGTTCTATTGATTTTGTTTTGTTATTTTTTTGACTATTGACATATACTCTTATCTTTATTACTGCCATCCTTCTCCTTGCTTTGAGTTTATTTTGCTCTTCCTTTGCTAATTTCTTGAGGTAGGGACAGGTAAAGAATCCACCTACAGTGTGAGAGACCTGGGTTCAGTCCCTGGGTTGGGAAGATCCCCTGGAGGAGGGCATGGCAACCCACTCCAGTATTCCTGCCTGGAGAATCCTATGGACAGAGGAGCCTGGTGGGCTACAGTCTATGGGGTCACAAAGAGTCGGACACAACTGGCCAACTTAGCACACACCAACAGGAACTTAGACTACTGATTAGATTCTTCATTTCTATTATAAGCACTTAGTGATATAAATTCCCCTCTTAACACTGTTTTAGCTGCATCTCACTGATTTTGACATGTTGTGTTTTTGTTTTCATTAAAGAAGCGTGTTGTTTAATTTTCCGCATGGTGATAGGTTTCTCAGTAGCCTTGCTATTATTGATTTCTAGTTTGAATCCCTTACAATCAGAGACCATGCACTGTGTGATTTCAGTTCTTTTAAAATTTGCTAAGGATTGTTTTATGACCCAGGATATGGTCTATCTTGGTGAATGTTTCATAGGCACTTGAAAATAAGAAGTGTATTCTGTGTTTATTAATGGAGTGTTTTATCTAAGTCAGTTAGTTCCTGTTGGTTGATTGTATTGGTCAGATTTTCTATATTTTTGCTGTTTTTCTGTCTTGTAGTTCTGTCAGTGACTGAGTAGAGAAGGAAATGGCACCCCAGTCTAGTGTTCTTGCCTGGAGAATTCCATGGACAGAGGAGCCTGGTGGGCTACAGTCCATGGGGTCACAAAGAGTCAGACACGACTGAAGCAACTTAGGCGTGCACACATGCAGTGGCTGAATATTGACATTCCCAAGTATAATTGTAGATCTATTTCTCCTTTTAGCACTATGTGTTTTTGCTTCATCTATGTTTAGGTTCCACTGTTTGATGGGTACACATTTAGGACCATTATATATTCCTAGTGAATTGATCTTTTTGTCAGCATGTAATAATCCTCTTTGCTTTTAGTAATTTTCTGTGTTGTGAAGTCCATTTTCTATTATATATAAAGAAACCACTCCTTTCTTTTGATTAATGTTTCCATGGTACATCTTTTCCATTCTTCTAATTTCAACCTGACTATATAATTGTATTTCAAGTTTCTTTCAGACACAATATAATCATGTTTTTGTCTTTTGATCAGTATATCTAATTCATTTGCATTGAAGGTAACTATTGATATGTTAGTGCTTGAGTCTACCACTTTATTGTTTGTTTTCTGTTTGTGTCCCCTGGTTCTTATTTTTCCTCCTTGCTTGCCTTCATGTGGATTACTTTAACACATTTTAGGATTTCTTTGACTTACTTAGAGTGTTTTGGAATGTATCCTCTTACGTAGTTTCATCTTCCCCTTTCTATCCGTTCCTATTCCCTTCCTCAAATCAGTATTCTATTTTGGGCATGCAGACTAAAACTCAGGTTTAGTTTTGAGATAACTGTGTGTGTGTGTAGCTGAGACCAACGGAGTGCAAAATTAAGCACAATATAAACTTGAAAGCATAATGAATAGAAATTCAATGCTCTTTCAAACTCACCTCCTTTAATCTTTGCTCTGAGGGAGGAAAGGAAGAGGTGAAATGATGTCCAAAGTCATAGAGGAGAGAGAACAAGTTGCCTTTTTTGTGACTTAATAAAATTTCCACTACACCTATCTGTACACACAGCTTCCCAGCCAACAGTTATACAGAGAAGAGGAAAAGTAAGAAAAATTTCCAAAGAGTGATGCATAGTTCACTGGTGTGTCATGACAAGGCAACTACAAAACGGTTGCCTGGGATCCTTACTTATGACACAGTACTCGACATCCCACCTTTCTGCAGAATTAGAGGTCTACTAACCCAGAAAAATATGCTGGTGATGACTTTGCATAAACTGCTACTGTGGAAGGAATTCTAGGAAAACACAAAGCCCAGAAACCTTTGGATATCTTTTATTTTTAAACCAATTCCTCCCCAATATTTTTCTATGAAAACTCTAAATGGACAGCATATTAAAGAGCATGGATGTGATTACAGCGGTAGGTTTCTGAGCATTGATTATTATCACATCTCTGACCAGGAGCCATTCAACTTGTCCTTGAATATTTTCAGTAATGGTAAACTCATTTCCTTCCCAAATATCTCATTCCTTTCCAGGATGGCCTTGGGTTAGGAAGAGCTTCCTTCTCTGGGAATGACCCCTGAGTCCCTGTGGGTTTTCCCAGGAACTGGTTCATTGTAGTACTTCCTGAGGCTGCACACAAGTCAGGTGCTTCTCCCCAAGGCAGTTCTTCAAATGAACGTTTAGGACTGTTATTCCCTCAACTGTTTCCCTCATGGCACAGTCATGATGCCTTCAACCTCATGAGTGTCTTCCTCCAAACCCTCTCTGACATGTCAGGATGTCTATCAGAGATTGAGGCTGGCAGGTAGACAGGGCAACCTGGGGCAGCAGGTCCTGTCCCTAGATTCTCCCTGGGCTCACCTGCTTGCAGGCGCCTTCTCTGATGCCCCGGTCGATAAGGGTTTTCCTCTTTAGAACCCTTGCCTTCTCCTCTCGCTGCCCTTCTCAGAGTGTTCTGCCTTTCTGGTTCTTCCACTAGATTATGGGCGCTTTAAGGAAAAGAACTATATGAATTCAGTCTATCCGATTGACTCCTCCGGGTTTGGGTGGGAAACGGCATAAAAGCTTGCCTTCAACAAATCAAAGTGTACACATGTGTGGGAGGTGGCTGAGCAGAATATTTATTTTAACCGCTTGGCAATTGCCCAAGACTTTATCTCTGGGAAATTATAAACCTCATCATGAACTGTATAGGCTTTTTCTCTGGGAGGACAAGCTTTCTGCCTGCTCCCATAACTCTCCTGCCTTCTAAGCCTGAGCCAGATTCAGTAGTATTTGGCTCATCATTAAGGCCCATAGATCTGCACTGGCTTTGCTTGCCAGCATCCTTTCCTCCTTCTTCTGGTAAAGAAGAGCTCTTCCTGTGGGAAAACCATTTCCTGCTGTTGAGCGATCGGGGTATCATCTCCAGTCACGGGGTGGGACAAGACGTAGGCCTGACCAATCAAGTACCCCCGTTGCTCTGGCTGCAGTGATTGGCTGACGTACAGACACTCCGCCTGTGCTTGTCCAATGAGATTCTTCCCTGAGACCCTTATGCTAGACATATAAAGGTAAATACTTTCTATTGATCAGCATCAGGCCACTAAATTGAGAGGATGTGAGTGTAGGGTTTCCAGCAGACATCCATCCTTCGCTGTGAAGACGGAGAGATGGAACAAGAAACAGAAACAATGATTTATTTGGGAGATATGACCAGACTTTTTAATTACAGGAACCAGTTGGTCGTGTTTTTGTGCCTGACCTGGTTTGGGTTGGCATCTGTGACCAGCAGTTGACAGAGTCCTGACGGATAGAGCAGCAAATAGAAGCGTGAACCACTTAAGTGGAGAAGGGTGGCAATGGATTCAGAGTAACAGAAGCAAGAAAGAGGATGTACGGGAAGGATTCCAGAAGCTAATGGAATGATGTGAGGGCTGAGTCACCAGGCGGGGGGAGGAGAGCAAGAAATAAGGACAATCCAGAAATCTCAGTACAAAATCATGGACCTCCTTTCTAAAAATGAGAATTTTAAGCATCCTTGACCATGAGCAACAGGACATACATGTATATTGTCCTGTTGATTTTTCTCTCTAAAAGGAGCCCTATGACGGTATCATCTTGGTTGAATTGCTGCAGGAGTCACCTGTAGAAGCAAGGCTGCCATTTGGAAGGATGTCCATGAATCCACATAAAGTACACTTGTATCGTGAACAATGATGATGTCAACGGGATGAAGTGACAATGCAGAATTTAAAAGGGGTTTGGGAGGAAGTCTTCATAGACTGGATTAGTTATTGGATGAGGACAGACCCAAAGGAAGGAATCGGGGTGGATGCCCAGGTGTCCAGGAGCATGGATGGCATTGCTGCTCTCTGAGAGAGACCAATGGGGAGCAGTCTGGGAAGGGCTGGGGTCCAGCAAAGACATGAGGTTAGAGACTCAGGTTGAGTTTCAGGTGCCTCTACCATGTCAGAGGACAGTCCAGTCACACAAGGCCACTGGCCCCCTGACTTCTAATGACCGTTAACCAACCTCCATTGCTCCAGGTGAAAGAATACAAAAGGCAGCCTACCTTACATATTTTTCACTTGTAAGATCCCAAGACTATTTCCTTTCTCACATTGTTAACTGGAATTCGAGTAAATTGCTTCCAGACGAGAAACGGCACATTGGTCTGGTGGCAAATGATTTTATCTGGGATCTGTAGAAGAGCAATGCATTCTGTACTCCGTGTATTAATTTAGAAGAGACCAATCATATTATTAAATTAATTGAGCACTAAAACATCAAGAAACGTGGCGGCATAAGAAAAATCTCTGTGGAGATGGAAGAGTTCTGTATCTTCATTGTGGTCATGGTTACAAGAGTATACACATGTGATAAAACTGCAAACTCAGCACACACACCTACACACGCACACACAGATGTGTATAAAACTGGTAAAATCAAAATACCATCAGTGGATTGCCCCATGCCAATTTCCTGGATTTGAAATTGTCTGTACTTCTGTACAAGGAAAACAGGGTGAATGGACACTGGGTCTCTGTACTCTTTTTTGAAACTTTCTCTGAACCTATAATTGTTTCTAAATAAAAATTTTTACTTAAGAAGGCTTTTATTTGAAAAGAAAGTAGAGTAAGATTTTTTAAGTCTGCACAATGACATCATCTGAGGTCTTGTTTACTCATAATGCAGTGTAGGTAGGAATATTGCCAAATCAGACAAGTCTGGTTTCAGTCATGCTTGAACCCCAAACTATCCAACTCATCTCAGCCTTGCATGTTCTGACTCCTTCACATCTTCACCAACTGTCAGAATCATTTAGGCTGCCTTTCTCTGGCGCTGTGGTCCCCTCCAACACTGTCATTGTTCGGTTCCCTAGTTGAGTAGAATAAAAAGATAAGCTGACAATTTCCTCTGACTTCTCTGCTCTGCCATCTTGACTTCTTTCACTATTGATAAAAGAATAGATGTGGGAGGAAACAAAAAGAAAAAACAGAGGAGGAAAAGCAATATAGTAGTTTGCTATGCTACATCTTTGTGGGAAGCAAGAACATACATATTGCTGTTGGCAATGTTCAGCTACAGGGCAGTGGTCAAAGAAGTTAGGAGCAGGAAAAATTATTTGGTCAAAAGTTAACTCATATATGTGAAATCTAGAAAAGTGATACAGATGAACCTATTTGCAGGGCAGGAATAGAGATGCAGATGTAGAGAACAGGTGTGTGGACATGGCGGGGGCTGGGATGAACTGGGAGATTACATATCGGCGTATATGCATTGGCATATACACACTACAATATGTAAAGAAGAGATGGCAAGAATACACAGAAGAACTATAGAAAAAAAGATCGTCACGACCCAGATAATCACGATGGTGTGATCACTCACCTAGAACCAGAGGATGAGATGGTTGGATGGCATCACCGACTGGATGGACATGGGTTTGGGCAAGCTCCAGGAGTTGGTGATGGACAGGGAAGCCTGGCATGTTGAAGTCCTTGGGGTCTCAAACAGTCAGACAAGACTGAGCCACTGAACTGAACGGATATGTAAAATAGATAGCTATATAGCGCAGGGAGCTCAGCTCAGTGCTCTGTGATGACCCAAAGGGATGGGATGGGGAGCAAGGGAAGGAGACCCAAGAGGGAGGGGATATGTGTATACATATGGCTGATACACTTGGTTGTACAGCAGAAACCAGCACAACATTGTAAAGCAACTATACCTCAATTTTAAAAAGTCAACATTGCTTGCCACGCAGATAGCATCAAGATAATGCAGATAAAGATGTCCAGCCAATCCACAGAAGGTGAGGATGGACACTCATTTCTTCTGACATATAAAAATTGGAACTCTTAACGCTTGTGCTCAATCCAGGAAGCACTGAAGAGGTAGCTTGCTGCCTTCTCTCCAGTCTCCTGGAAGGACTTACCGTGGATGTGAAGCTACCTGTGTACAAGCAAAGCCCACAGTCCTTCTCTGGACAGATTAGGAAGAGGGCTCAGACCTCAACTCCTCAGCCTGTGACTGAGTAGGGAAGTCCAGTTTGGGGTCAGGGATAGGAAACCATCATTTGCATTGAATCCAAGTGGTGCTCTGCACTCCAGTTTCCCTAAATAAAGAGTCTGAGGGATGAAACTTTACCTCTGTCAACTAAAAAAATGCATGCCTATTATACAGAGTGAAGTAAGCCAGAGAGAGGAAGACAAATATCGTATATTAACACATATATATGGAATCTAGAAAGATGGCATCAATGATCCTACCAGTAGGGCAGCAAAGGAGACACAGATGTAAAGAACAGATTTTTGGACTCAGTGGGAGAATGAGAGGGTGGGATGATTTGAGAGAATGGTGTGGAAACATATACACTACCATATGCAAAAGAGATAACCAGTGTGAGTTTGATGTATGATGCAGGGCACCCAAAGCCGGTGATCTGTGACAACCTTGAGGGATGGAGTTGGGAGGGAGGTGGGAGGGAGGTTCAGAATGGGGGGGACACATGTATACCTATGGCCAATTCGTATTGATGTATGGCGAAAACCATCATAATATTGTAAAGTAATCATCCTCCAGTTAAATACATAAATTTTAAAAATGCATGATCTAAAAGATAAGAGTTATGTTTTCTTCAGCAAACATTCTTAGGGCTTCAAGACTGGAAGACCACATCTCAGACTGTGCTGAGAAAAGTTCCCAAGAAGAAGGGGTGCAGGGAGAGCCGGGATATGTAGGAGATTTTTGCCTCAACACCAGGCAGTTAGAACAAAAGTTAACTGTTAATAGAAGAAAACTAGACATTTCAGGTTAAGGAATGTAGTGCTTTTCTGTGCATGGGAAGATGCAAGAGCCTGGGCTCACTGAAATCATTCCTTTGATTTGCAGCTCAGCCACCCAGGTCCAGCATCCTGGGTTTTCTCATCCTGAATTCCTTCAGGCTGTGCGGCTAGAGGTGGCTGCAGTCTGCTGACTGCTAGATGGCAGGTATCTTGGTATCTTCCCTGAGTTCCCTTGCGGCTCACCATCTGGGTGGCTGTAAGCTGATGGCTTGATGGCTGCAGCATTGCGTGTTTACTGATACGACAGGCAGTATTTCATTGCTCCCCTTTCCGGTCTTTATTTTTCCAAAGCTTCAGAACCCAAGATAGAGGAGGCTGTGCTTGAATCAACTCAGTAGCACTTTCTGCTATTAATGGCCCTGTTACCAAAGAGTAGGTGGGCAAGAGACAAAGAGAAAATAATAGCTCTTGACCAATGCTTATCTTCTCAGATGTCTTTTCCTGAGTTATTAAGCTGTTTAAGTAAAAGCAAGACTGGAAATGAAGTGTTCAGAAAACCAAGTTGCTGGTGCTGGGTTTTGTATTGAAATTCTTATGAATTACTTTCAGGCTACTAGTTCACTGAAAAACACTTGTTCTTTTGTACCAATGTGTCTTACGTGGGTTGCTATAAATTTCTGCAGCACCACAAGGCTGAAGTTTAATTTGTATCAGATGTAGCACTCGACTGAATCTTATAATTTATTGAAATGTTGTTTAAGCTGTGAAGATCCAGGCCATTTTTCCTCACATTATTTCCTCATACTTCTAACCAAGCGCCTCCTTTTGTGTTCGGAGCATCAGCAGAGCCCTCCTGTGGATCATTTAACAACTGTAATTTGCTGTTCGTCAAGCTCAGCCTTCCAGGGTAGGTGATTATGTCAGCTTCGTGAGTCAGCCAGTGATTCTGATCTGGTGGGGCAGAGACTTTAATTGAATGTTTATTGTCATGTGCAAAAGGAAAGTGATTATAGACTAGATCTTGGCATTGCCAAAAAGAAAGAAAAAAAAAAAAACACGTTCAGTTCAAAGCATTTCAAGAAGGATAGACAGCTTGGAAAGCAGCAGCTTTGTTTTGCCATGGAAAGGTTCGTATCTTAGGACGTGATCCAATGTCATGTATTTCCCTCAAGTCAAAAATCTAAATTAAAGAACTTCCCTAGTGGTCTAGTGGTTGAGATTTCATACTTCCACTGCAAGGGGCATGGGTTTGATCCTCGGTCAGGGAACTAAGAGTCTGCATGCCCTACGGCTCAGCCAAAAGAAAGGAAGAAAGAAAGAAAAGAAAGAAAGTATGTGTTTTAACAATCTAAATTCAATCAAACTCTCTGGACAAGACAATGTACCCAACTTTTTAAAGAAATAAACATTTTTTTGTTGTGAACCGTAACATGCATACATACAGAATTATTCACATAAATGCGAATAATGTTGAATTGACCACGCAGATCCATATCAAGCATTTTTTAACTTCCCTTCAAATTCTCCTCTCTCAACCATAATGTTCCTACTGTTTGATATCTGCTCACTCTGCCATCTTGACTAGATCATCACAACTGTAGTATTAGCATGTCTAGAAATATTTATAAGTAGCTGTCACTCTTAGAATACCTCCCAGCTGGGCATGGAACACTGCGTTGTGGGGAATCTTCTCTCAACACTGTGCTCCAGGGTCTGTGGCGTGTCTTTTGCTCTTGAAGAGTCAGCTCTCTGCTGGCCATCCCTAAGTACAAAATGTCTTTTCTTTCTAGTAATTTGGGGAAACAGCCTCAGCTCTGAGCTGTGGTTTCATGAGGTCTTTGCCCTTTGCTGGTCTATGAGCTTCCCAGCGGTCACTAGTGAAGCCGCTCAGTCGTGTCCGACTCTTTGCAACCCCCTGGACTGTAGCCTACCAGGCTCCTCTGTCCATGGAATTTTCCAGGCAAGAATACTGGAGTGGGTAGCCATTTCCTTCTCCAGGGGATCTTCCCAACCCAGCAATCGAACCCGGGTCTCCCGCCTTGCAGGCCGACGCTTTACCACCTGAGCCACCAGGGAAGCCATCTCCCCAAAGGTAACTCTCTGCTTTTGGTCACATGCCCATCGGACTCTGGAACCCACGGGACCCTGTTCCTCTGCTGCTGGGCTGGATCACAGCCTTGCTGGAGGCCGCCATCACCATGCAGCAAGCAGACTCAGGAGGGCCTTGGACAAAGTCCCTAGGAGCTTTGCAGCCGCTGTCTTCCTGGAAACCCATGGCCCCCACACACAGCCGATTGACACACCCAGAGAAGGATGTCTGAGAGACCGGCATCCGTCAGAAGGGGGATTAGGAGGCCTGGGTCCAAGGTTCACGCATGAAACTTCTCAGCAACTTAGGCTAGGGGAGGAGTTAGAACACATCTGTCCCATTTGGGGTGATTTCTTATACGTTCTATAATGGGATCTCCACACTCTGGAGTGGCAAGAAGTGAAGATGATGAGCACAAGGTAGCCCCAGCGCTCATGGCCAGAACACCAGCCAATGCCATCTTAATCAGAGAGCTGATTAGCTAACTGCAGTGAGAACAGAGAGCTTGAGTGCCAAGCTCAGTGTGGCTGCTCTCGTGTCCTGCCCCAGAGGTCCCGTCCAGTCTAAGGCATCATTCCCTGAAGAATGGGCTCAGAGGAAGAGGCGAAGGCCCGGCCTTCAGATCCCAGAGGTCTGGCTGTCAACATTCGCCCATGCCCTTCAACAGCCCTGTGTCAACTGGATCCCTTCTAGGCGAATACACCTGAGGTCTAATACCCCAGCGGCTCGTGCCATCCTCACCATTTCTTTCCACTGTCTATCTAATCCTCAAAACAACCCTAAGAAGTAGGAGCTTCCCGGGTGGCTCAGATGGTAAAGTGTCTGCCAGCAATGCGGGATACCCGGGTTCGATCCCTGGGTCGGGAAGATCCCCTGGAGAAGGAAATGGCAACCCAATCCAGTATTCTTGCCTGGGAAATCCCAGGGACAGAGGAGCCTGGTAGGCTACAGTCCATGGGGTTGCAAAAAGTCGGACACTACTGAACGACTTCACTTTCACTTTTTCTTTTAAGAAGTAGGAACTAGCTTTCTAACTTGAAAGGGGGGAACCTTCAAACTTGGGAGAGAATGGTGATTGGCCTGAGGTGGCAGAGCTGGTGAGTTCAGGCTTCAGATCGAGACCCTGTGATGCTCAAACCCACTATCACAACCTCTGAAAACCAGAACTTGAGGGATGGGCTCATGCCTGCAGCTCCAGCGGCTGCTCCCACAAAGTACGACAGTTTTCAATTTTCTTTGAGCATTGTCAGGAGTCCTGAGAATAGAATTCATTCCAGCAAAACAAGTTTCCCCTTGGTGTGGACAAAACTGTGGCACTTGGGGACTTTTTTTCACTTTTTATTTTCTATTGGCATATAGCCTATTAATGGGCTTCCCAGATGGAGCTAGTGGTAAAGAATCCACCTGCCAATGCGGGAGATGAAAGAGATATGGGTTCGATCCCTGGGTCGGGAAGATCCCTCGGAGGAAGAAATGGCAAACCACTCCAGTATTCTTGCCTGGAGAATCCCATGGACAGAGGAGCCTGGCAGGCTACAGTCCATGGGCTTATGAAGAGTCAAACATGACTGAAGCAACTTAGCACACACGCACGCAGCCTATTAACAATGTTGTGTAGTCTTAGGTGGACAGTAGAGTGGCTCAGCCACGCATATACATCTGTCCATTCTTCCCAAACTCCCTTCCCATCCAGGCTGAATTCAGGGACCTTTAGCAGGACCTTCAGCCTGACTCAGAAGCCTCCCAAAACCTTCCTGCAAGGCCGACCCACTTCATGGTGGGATCACCCTCCCACCTGCTCTTGCAAAGCCAGTTGGGCAGTCTGTGTTCAGACGGAGAAAGACTTAGCAAAGGGAGGCAGGGTCCAGAGATCTGAGAAGGCTCCTGGGATCTGTTCAGAGGAATCTCGGTCCTGTCCACTCTGCAGGCTGACCTCACGGGCACTCGTCCACCCACATTTCTTATGTCCTGCCCCTAACTGCCCCTCGCTGCCCCCTCACAGTGACCTCTGGACCTGTATCCTTTTTGACTCAGGCCTCTGATGGTTCGAGACACTTCCAGTCACCTCTGCCGCTGACTGAGGCCAACTCAGCAGCAGCTGATGCAAGGAATTTGCAACTGAGGCACTTTGTTGTTCTTTTTTCAGTCCAAACAGATTTTCAGCAACTCTATTAATATAGGTGACAGTGCACAGTCCTCAACAGCTCAGAACCTCCTCCCATGTGGGAACTTCGGATGACAGGAGGCCGGGTGGGGTGGGGGCCACGCAGCAAAGCTGTGACCTACTTGACATCTGGCCAAGCTGGGGACCTGGGCGCTGGAGGCCACCTGCCCTCCTGTTACTACGGCGATTCAGGGCAGCTGAGGGTCACCACTGAACAAGTCTGCCCTGAGCATTTTCCCATGTCCTTCTTGCTTAAAGCTGAGACATAATAGAGCAGGAAAGAAAAGGATTGGTGGGCAAAGATCTTTAGCATCAAATAAATTGACTTTCCTAATGCCTAGACAAAGGGGGAGTTAGAAGGTAATATCAGGATTTTAGCTACTTAGTTATAGCTTATTTTATACAAAAAATGTATTCATGTCATCTGGTAGGTGTATTCCCAATCATTTGTTTCAAAATATAACACTATTCATCCTCTGATATTTCCTCAGTCAATTTTGAGCTCTCGGGCAAGTAAATATCTTTAGGTATCTGTAGACACATGTTTGAATTGTATTTTATTTTTACTTGCTTTATTAGCATTTTTCCATGAAAAGACCCTGATGCTGGGAAAGATTGAAGGCAGGAGGAGAAGGGGACAACAGAGGATGAGATGGTTGGATGGCATCACTGACTCAATGGACATGAGTTTGGGTAAACTCCGGGAATTGGTGATGGACACGGAGGCCTGGCATGCTGCAGTCCATGGGGTCGCAAAGAGTCGGACACGACTGAGCGACTGAACTGAACTAAACTGATGTAAGTAAAAAAAAAAACAAACTCATGAGAAACGTTTAAATGATGTCCATTTCCTGGCTGTACGATTTACTTCCCTTCCTCTTTTGAGGGTGTTTGGATGGTTGTCGTGGTTTTGGCTGTTCATGTCATTTATTTAATTCCACGAACACCGAATGCCAGCCCTGCCCCCTGGCCCTCACTGAGTGCTGGCATTTCAGTGGTGAGCAAAATGTACACACGCTCTGCTCTGTCGGGAAAATGTTTCACAACATTTTCACAACAATCACACACGCATACACACACACACAGAATCAGGAATTGCAATAACTCCAATAAGGAGACATCTGGGAGGTTATAAAAGCCCATTCTAGGGGTCTGGTTTAAACTGTTGAGAAGAGGAATCAGGGGAGATGGCTTCTCTAATGCAGGGATGCTAATCTGGACTGGTGAGGAAGGAGAGGGGTGTGTGTGTGTGTGTGTGTGTGTGTGTGTGTGTTCAATGAATAAGTGGAAAAGATTGGAAGAGAGAAGGCTGGGGACGAGATGAGGGTGCAGTCTTGTCCAAACTAGGTGGAGGTCCTTGGAGGCACCCTCCTGGCATTGTGGAGAAGCCGTTAGATGTCAGGTCTGCTCAGGTGCAGACGTGCTGGCCTGAGATGGAGTGAAACCCTGAGTGTGGGGTGTCTGGATGGCAGGTGAGGAGAAAGGACACTCGTGTCCAACAGATTTTCCTCCATCTTGTAGGTGTCCTGTATTCCTGCCTGACATACCTTTGCTCAGACCCTCATTTGTAATCTTTCACCCTTCCTTTACCTTAAATGTGCCTCTTAAAAGCAGGGAATTGCTATTACCCCCTCCCCCCAAATCTAAGCCTCGTTTTTTTTTTGTTTTTTTTTCTAAATTTTGGAGCTCAAACAATTCTCTTTCACTTTTTCTTGCTGTGTGGTGTCACACTTTCTCTTTGGGGCTCCCATCTTTAACATATATATGGATATATACTTGATCCCTGGGTCGAGAAGATTCCCTGGAGGAGGAAATGATGGACAGAGGAGCCTGGCAGGCTGCAGTCCATGGGTTGCAAAGAGTCAGACACGACGGGAGGACGCCTGCATCATGCCTTGTGCTTCTCAGTAAAATTTCATGAACAGACAGAGCTTCCTTCCAGCCTGTGGGGGTCCTGGGTCCCCGGGGTCTTGTGAGTTCTCTCTCTGTGTGTGTCTCTCTTTCCCTGTGTGTGTCTGTCTCTCCGGTCTCTCTCCGTCTCCCCACCCCGCCCCCTCCCTTCCAGCCATTACCATCCTGCTGTGTACTGAGTGCTCCCTCTGGAGGTGAGCCGGAGCACCGCTCTGCTCTGCGGTCTGAGAGCAGGTTCCTACTGTGGGCTGTTCCGGTGTGACCCCGTGGGCTCCTCCCTGACACGTCTTCTTCTGCCCTACCTAGGGATGCTGTCCACACCCTGCACTCTGGAAGGCCCTGAAGAATGAAAAGCACGTTGGAGAATGTCAAGACCAAGGGAGTTGTTAGAACAGAGTCTTCCAAGAAAGGATTTCTGGATTATGTACGTCTGCCTGTGTATTTGACCTTAAAACTCAATTAATTTTTCGCTGCCCTCTTCCACTCCAATTATACTTATCTTCGCAAGGATATTATACTTGGCTTTGAACTTGGATATCTTTCACTCTCAAATGATTTAGCTAATCTTCATAATCCTGTTAAAAAATAACCACAATTGATATCCCTTGTTCAAACATATAAAGATTAAGGACTCAATTAGAACTTCCCTGGTTCACTTGCTGCGTTTTAACCCCCCCCAAAAATGAGCAGTTTCTTTGTACCACCATTTAAAATTTCAAGGTGTTAGCTTGAACTTGCTGTGTGAAGCTGTGGTACAAGTCAGGTTAAGAATCCTGCTTTCTATTATAAGTAGATTGGCCTGGTGTAATCTTTTCAACAGGGTCACAGAGCACAAATAAAAATGTGTGATAGCAAAAATAAAAAGGGCTGAAATGTGAGGCTACTTCTTTTTATAGATAACAACAATTAAGCCTTTGGGGTGCTCAAAAATTCTGATAGGAAAAATAAGAATATGTATTAATGGCAAGGAAATACTATTCCAGAATCCCCAATGTTTTCATCTTTATCCAATCTAAAAATTATACAAATTACTTTAACCATTATTTTTCTAAGTGAGCAATAATTTGTGTTTAATAAACTAATTCTCAAAAAAAAGAGAAAAGAATTCTGCTTTCTGAGGTGTGTAAGTGTATTTTTAGTTTGAGCCTCTCACACCCAGGATAGCAATTCAACCAGTGATACAGAGGTGCAGAAGTTGAAGTTAAAATGCTTTATATCTTTTGGTCTCAGACATGTTTGTGGGGATAAAATCATTAAGACCACATCTTTAAAGGTGTTTCACATCTGCATTTTGGAATAAAAAGAAAACTACATTCCACTGAATCATACCAAGGAAATAATAGAATCTTACAGTTGAAACAAAGTCCCAAGATCCACCTTCCAAAAGGCTTATTCCTCTGATAGTATCCCTGACAGATGGCAAACAGACCTCAACCAAGGACCAGTTAGTGTACTTTGGTTTGCCAAAAAACAAAACGGAACCATCAGTCTAGCACTGGGGGACCTGCTCATCCATGACCCCACCTCCATCTGGGCTGGACAGAGGTGCTGGCTGAGCAGTGAGCTGCGTGCATCGCTGGGACCCTGGCCAACCCTCCCTGGGCCCCAGGAGCACACGCCCCCATCTCTCCAGCCCACTGTCCCCCCATGACATGGGCCAATGATTCGAATAAGTGACACATGGATGTGAAACTGTTCATTTCTTTTGTGACCAACCCAGAACCTGCCACAGGCAACCAGAGAAGCTCAGGCTTGAGTCGCCAGGAAGCCCTTTTCTGCTGAGCCATTTTCTCCTCCAGAGCATCCTTCTTGCTGTGGCAAGGGCCCTTCTCAGGTTCCCCGGGACACAGATAACTTGGCTTCTCAGTTCAGTTCAGTTCAGTTGCTCAGTTGTGTCTGACTCTTTGCGACGCCATGGACTGAAGCACGCCAGGCCTCCCTGTCCATCACCAACTCCCGGAGTTTACTCAAACTCATGTCCATTGAGTCAGTGATGCCATGCAACTAACTCATCCTCTGTCATCCCCTTCTCCGCCTGCCTTCAGTCTTTCCCAGCATCACAGTCTTTTCCAATGAGTCAGTTTTTCGCATCAGGTGGCCAAAGTATTGGAGTTTCAGCCTCAGGATCAGTCCTTCCAATGGATATTCAGGACTGATTTCCTTGAAGATGGACTGGCTGGATCTTCTTGCAGTCCAAGGGACTCTCGAGAGTCTTCTCCAACACCACAGTGCAAAAGCATCAAATCTTCGGTGCTCAGCTTTCTTTACGGTCCAACTCTCACATCCATACATGACTACTGGGAGAACCATAGCTTTGACTAGACAGACCTTTGTTGGCAAAGTAATGTCTCTGCTTTTTAATATGCTAAAAAATATATTTAAAAGCTTGGCTTCTAGCCCCTTCATAAATAGCCCTTCACTTGGACGTGTTTTCCTCAGTTCTAATGCTCTTGTCATACGGTGGGGGCTGTGGCCTGGCCAGGAGGGGTAGGTGTGAGCCAGCAGCCTTGGGCCCTGAGCAACCTCCTCTCGTGGTCTTCAGAATTCAGGTTTCCCTGTTATTTTCTGGTTTCTCTCGCCCGCCTCAACAGGTTAACCTCTCTCTCATCAAGAGCTATCTGACCTGTAGATTTCCTTCCAAAGTTAACAACTTAATTCCTTGATTCCTTTCATTCCTCCTCCCAATCAATAACACACCCCCCATACACAAGTCAGAAGCAATCATGAAACACCCAAAAGTGATGAGCTTTGAGCCAGCCCTGGTCAAACAAGCCCAGTGACCATGGCGACCATGCTGTGCAAACATCAACCAGACTCCTCCCAACAGCAAGGCTCAGTCATCTTTCCTGGAACCGCTGAGATGCTCAAAAGCAAACTGGAGTTTTTTGGGAAAGGAGGAGGTGTAAGCACTGGGGAGGCATTCACAAAAGCCCCTTCTATTGCCCTCATTTAGAAAATTCCCAGTGATGAAAATCTCTGCATTAGAAGATGCCTGCCTACCCCATGGTTGGTTGACTCATTGGCACAGGCTTGGGAATCTGCCTCCTGGGTTCAAATCCCAGCTCCCCCATTAAGCAGCTCATCACGCTGGGTACCTTATTTAACCGCTCTGGCCTCAGTTACTCCTTCTGTAAAATGGGAATAACAATAGGCTCCCCCCCCCCAGCATTGCTGAGAGAATTAGATGAAGTAATGTGCATAAAGTCCTACTCGGTGACCACTGTTTTTGCTGACATTCATCCCCAAATGTTCCTCCTTTTCAGCTGCAGTCGGTAATTCTATTTGCATTACATGGAAAGGCACAGAATTGGCCTCCCCTCTCACCCGCATTTCTGGATCTGAAGGCGGCTTGCCAACTTCCAGGATTCTTCTCCAGACCAGATGGGCTGTTTCTTCAACCCTTCTTCGGATCTTTTCACCCTCCTCACACTGCACTTCTCTCACCCCGTGGATCCCCCCTCCAACCCCCAGCCCAGAGCTCCCGTCCTGTGTGCCAGCCTTCCCTTCCAGTCCCTCAGCCTGCTCCAGATGGCCCCAGGATCTGCCCCCACTGCCCCCCATCCCCTCCCGGGTGACAGCCACCTTCCCCGGAGCCTGATTCAGTGAGCACACCCTCCAGGGAAGCCCGGGTCCCTCGGGATGAATGAGGGGCATCCCAGCCGCTCCCTCCTGTGGACCCTTCAAGGTCAAGCGTCTCTCAGCAGTGTCCCCTGCTCCCTCCCCGCAGGCTGTAAGCTCTCACGGGCAGCTCTCCATCTTCCTCACCTGTGTCCCGGTTTCCCTACCCCCCAGCTGTCCCCTGAGCATCTGGCACACAGGACCCCTCCATCAGTCTTTGCAGAGAGAAGGAGAGAGCTGGCCCTAATGCACCAGATGTGGCTCTGCAGACACAGAGAAGGCATCCACAGTCTGAGCTGGGCACCCAGGTCCACCAGCAAGGAAGCCAGAGGATGAGGCTGAGTGCACATCCGTGCGCGGTGAGACAGACGGGGCTTCCTAATACACTATTCCCGGCTATGTTTCATCAGTTAGTGGGTTAGGGAGGAAAAAGAAATTTGCAACAACACAAGCAACTATGGTGCTGAACACTTTGTTTTCCCCCTAATCTGCAGACCGTGCTTGTAAACACACTGCTGCTTGTGTGCTCAGGCATGTCCGACTCTTTGGGACCCCATGGACTGTAGCCCACCAGGCTCCTCTGTCCACAGAATTTTCCAGGCAAGAATACTGGAGTGGATTGCCATTTCCTTCTCCAGGGGATCTTTCCGACCCAGGGATCAAACCCACATCTCCTGCATCAGCAAGCAAGTGTTTTACCACTAGTGCCACCTGGGAAGCCCAAACATACTGGGGTGAGGTGTAATTCTTAAATGATTGGAGAAGGAATCTCAGAGAGGTTTGAGGAAGGGCTTTTAAAGTACAGTCTTTGATATTAGGAAATATATGTAGGAAGCTGGATGACTCAGAAGAACCTTGAAAATCAAGGATACAGACATTTTAGAGTGGTAAGGAAATGTATTTCAAACATCCTATGTAAAAGCAGCCATAGTGTCAATCCTCACCCCGCCCCCCCACACGAACAAACATGCAGACAGCACATGATAACAGGTCTGATATAACCGATCAACAAGGATGTTTATTTCTACAGCCTATGGGTGATAGCGAATAACAGGAAAAAAAGTTGTTAAGGATTCTGCAGGTGGGTTTCACTACCTGGGACATCTTAGTTTAATATGTCAGCCACTATGTTTTCATCCTTGGGATTTCAAATGTTCTGAAGATCCCTTTGTTAGCAGGGAGGGATGCGAATGAGAAAAAAATCCTTTGAAAACAAAATGAAAATCTGAGGAGTTACCCCCTCTTCTGGTTAAAAAAATTTCTTTTTAACGTGCCATATTTAGAAACTCAGTAGATCTGTGCTTCACTAAAGAACATTGGATGAGAAATGCAGAAATACACCATAGAGAAGTTAGAAAGCATAGATAAATAAGAACCAAAAATTGCTTGAATATTATGACTTAAAATGCATTTAATCATTACCCATCACAATGTTTTCTTTCACTTGCCCAGACAAACATTCAAACACTCTGTTTATCGGGGAGCCTAAGAATAGCTCCTTCTATTACCCTTTTTCTAGCCTACACTGTGACAATGACAATCTCCCAGGCCAATAAATCCACACCTATTCAGAGGAGCTTTAACAATGCAATTTCTGATTCTAGTCGTAATTACCACATGGCATTCTGAGGGTGCGTAACTGAGTGTGTGTGTAATGATGTACAGTAGAGACACCAAGCACAGTAGACTTCATCCAAAATCAATTTAGTTTTAAAACACTGTATGCAATACCAGTTCATTTTTATCCTCAAATAGAGTTTTGCTTAACCTCTGTTAAAATAAGTTTACAATCTGCCTGCACACACTAATCGGCTGGGAAAGCAGCCCGTAATGAGTGGCTCAGTACAACAAGGACAGTGTCAGGGGTGAACCAAGGGCCCTGGTGACTATGGCCCATGGAACCTGCAGGCAGGGCTCCCCTCGCACCACGTCTTCGCCCCTTCCTCCATCTGCGGGCAGGGCGCCCCCCAGCTCTCACTCCACCTTCCTCCCGTCCTCCATCTGCGGGCAGGGCGCCCTCCAGCTCTCACCCCACCTTCCCCTCTTCCCCACCAGGGGGCAGGGCGCCCCTCGGCTCTCTCCGCACCTTCCCCTCTTCCCCACCAGGGGCAGGGCGGTCCCCAGGCTCTCACTGCACCTTCCCCTCTTCCCCACCAGGCGGCAGGGCGCCCCCGGCTCTCACTGCACCTTCCTCCCGTCCTCCATCGGCGGGCAGGGCGCCCCCCAGCTCTCACCCCACCTTCCTCCCGTCCTCCATCTGCGGGCAGGGTGCCCCCCAGCTCTCACCCCACCTTCCTCCCTTCCCCCACCAGGGGGCAGGGAGCCCCAGAGCTCTCACTCCACCTTCCTCCCGTCCTCCATCTGCGGGCAGGGCGCCCCCCAGCTCTCACCCCACCTTCCTCCCTTCCCCCATCTGCGGGCAGGGCGCCCCCCGCCTCTCACCGCACCTTCCCCTCTTCCCCACCAGGGGGCAGGGCGCCTCTCGGCTCTCACCTCACCTTCCCCTCTTCCCCACTAGGGGGCAGGGCACCCTCGGCTCTCTCCGCACCTTCCCCTCTTCCCCACCAGGGGGCAGGGCGCCCCCCAGCTCTCACGCCACCTTACTCCCTTCCCCCATCTGCGGGCAGGGCGCCCCCCAACTCTCACCGCACCTTCCCCTCTTCCCCCATCTGCGGGCAGGGCACCCCCCGCCTCTCACCGCACCTTCCCCTCTTCCCCACCAGGGGGCAGGGCACCCTTGGCTCTCACCGCACCGAACCCTCTTCCCCACCAGGGGGCAGGGCGCCATCGGCTCTCACCGCAGCTTCCCCTCTTCCCCACCAGGGGGCAGGGCGCCCCTCGGCTCTCTCCGCACCTTCCCCTCTTCCCCACCAGGGGGCAGGGCTCCCCCCAGCACTCAACCCACCTTCCTCCCTTCCCCCATCTGCGGGCAGGGCACCCCCCAACTCTCACCGCACCTTCCCCTCTTCCCCACCAGGGGGCAGGGCACCCTCGGCTCTCTCCGCACCTTCCCCTCTTCCCCACCAGGGGGCAGGGCGCCCCCCAGCTCTCACCCCACCTTCCTCCCTTCCCCCATTTGCGGGCAGGGCGCCCCCCAACTCTCACCCCACCTTCCCCTCTTCCCCACCAGGGGGCAGGGCGCCCTCGGTTCTCACCTCACCTTCCCCTCTTCCCCACCAGGGGGCAGGGCGCCCCTCAGCTCTCTCTGCACCTTCCCCTCTTCCCCACCAGGGGGCAGGGCACCCCCGGCTCTCACCGCACCTTCCCCTCTTCCCCACCAGGGGGCAGGGCGCCCCCCGGCTCTCACCGCAGCTTCCCCTCTTCCCCACCAGGGGGCAGGGCGCCCCCACCCGGCTCTCACCTCACCTTCCCTCTTCCCCACCAGGGGGCAGGGCGCCCCCCCCGGCTCTTACCTCACCTTCCCCTCTTCCCCACCAGGGGGCAGGGCGCCCTCGGCTCTCACCGCACCTTCCCCTCTTCCCCACCAGGGGGCAGGGCGCCCCCCGGCTCTCACCGCACCTTCCCCTCTTCCCCACCAGGGGGCAGGGCAGTCCCCCGGCTCTCACCTCACCTTCCCCTCTTCCCCACCAGGGGCGGGGCGCCCCCCCCCGGCTCTTACCTCACCTTCCCCTCTTCCCCACCAAGGGGCAGGGCGCCCCCGGCTCTCACCGCACCTTCCCCTCTTCCCCACCAGGGGGCAGGGCGCCCCCCGGCTCTCACCGCATCTTCCCCACCAGGGGGCAGGGCAGTCCCCCGGCTCTCGCCTCACCTTCCCCTCTTCCCCACCAGGGGGCAGGGCACCCGGCTGAATAAAAGTCCTCTGGTGTCTGATGCTGCAGGACTTGCAGGGGAGATTCCACCCCCATATTAAGGAATCCTTGTGGAATATCAAGTTTTTTTAAAAAAATCATTTTGGCTGACAATGAAACATCTCATACCAAAAAGCTATATCCAGAAACACAGTCCTTTCCATGGCCAGGGGTGTAGTACTGTCATTCCTCCATCGATTCATCTTTTGTTTACTTGGTCACTCCTTCCATTATTGTTTGAATCCGACAGATCGCCACGTGTGAGACCCTGTGCTCATGGCAATGACAGGGCATCATCCTCTGTTTCAGGAACCCACTTGCTAGGATGTGCCCCAAGCAAGCCATGAAAAATGAGTTACCCTCTTCAGCAAGGGGAGTACCAACAGGTGGAGGAAAGGGCTTTCCCTTACCTTCACACAAGTTCCATACCCCTCTTCCTGGTGCACCAGACCCTCCCCCAGACAACCTCACCCTACACCTTCCTCCTGTTCCCCACACGCGTTTCAGGTCACCCTTGATCTGCTGCCTTCTGCGAGCTGGTCTCTCTGCCGAGAACTGACTCATCCACTCTCGGCTCCTCCCTCTTTGCAAGTCCATCTTCCTGGATCCTCTCAGTGGCCTTCCCTGTTCCTCAGGTAGTTAGTACTTAATGCAGGTTCAAGGGTATAGTTACCTGTGGGGCTCCTTGTTTGTGTGGTCACCCTCACAGGACTGAAACTCCACACTGTACTCCATCACCCTTGGATTACCAGTGTCTAGAATACTCTGTGGCACATGGTCAGTGCTCAGTAAATGTCTGTTGACTAAGCTAATTGTGTGTGCCTGAAGATGTCCGGATACATCAAGGTAAAGAGGAATGGAACAGCTTGTGTGCTGTGCCGTGCTTAGTCACTCAGTTGTGTCTGACTCTTTGCCACCCTATGGGCTGTAGCCCGCCAGGCTCCCCTGTCCATGGGGATTCTCCAGGCAAGAATACTGGAGTGGGTTGCCATGCCCTTCTCCAGGGGATCTTCTCAACCCAGGGATCCAACCCAGGTCTCCCACATTGCAGATGGATTCTTTACCATCTGAGCCACCAGGGAAGCCCAGGAACAGCCTTGGAATTGCAAAAGTGTGGTGACCCATTGGGAACAGGTGGGTGAGGTCAAGGTGGTGCTGACCCAGGGCAGTACTGGATCTGTGAGGGGCATTTAAGGGCTTCTTTATCAGGAGCTCCAGGTGACCCACACAGCAGCATCCTCCACACACTGGGTGTGGACACTAGTCTGTCTGCCCTACTTTTCCAGCCCCATCACCTGACCTTGTTGGCATCTTGTTCATCTTGCCCATCTGCTCTTTTCTCCCTGCATTGCCTTTTCAGAGGATGTCTGGTCTCACATGCACAGCATTTGGCCCTGGTTTCTGCTCTGACTACCCCCAGCCTACTCACAACTTCCATCCTCAGCTTTGGGGCTGACTCTCCTTTCTGTCGGAGAAGGCAATGGCACCCCACTCCAGTACTCTTGCCTGGAAAATCCCATGGGTGGAGGAGCCTGGTAGGCTGCAGACCCATGGGGTCGCTAGGAGTCGGACACGACTTAGCGACTTCACTTTCACTTTTCCCTTTCATGCACTGGAGAAGGAAATGGCAACCCACTCCAGTATTCTTGCCTGGAGAATCCCAGGGACGGCAGAGCCTGGTGGGCTGCCGTCTATGGGGTCGCACAGAGTCGGACACGACTGAAGCGACTTAGCAGCAGTAGCAGCTCCTTTCTGTATCATTGTTCTTCTCTGTTGGACATCACAGGCCACCATGAAAAGTGCACAAGGTCAAGGAGACTAGAGAGGCCTGGACTGGGGAGCATCCACCTGTCCCTCCAGCTCTGCTTTATTCGCCTGGATGAAGCCGTCAGGAAGGAGCTGAGTTGCTGCAGGTATGTGCCACAAGGACACAAAAGTTATTATTTTATTTTAAAGATTGACCCTCAAAGGCTCTACTTGAGTTAGCCTTCTCTGAGAAATTTTTCTCCACTAGGAGACAACAAAGGGACATCTTTCATTCTTTCTAAGAAAAAAATCTGCAAAACATTATATGACAAGTCTTTAAATAGTCCCTGACATCTGTTTTTTGCCATCTTGTGTTTCATGGCTGAGGATCCTTGAATGTTTCAAGTGCAATATCTGTGCTGCATGAACATCATTGCCCGAAAGCTCCATGTTATAACCTGGGAAACTGCTGACTGATTTGAAAATGATGGTGTGGGTACCTGGTGGACCCCAGCACCCACATGGGGGTATGAATAGGGAGCAAGATCAGGCCCTGAGAGATTGCATTAGTCACTGATGCTCACATGTGACAAGGAAGTCCCTTCTAAAAAGGAGCCTCATCAGCACAACCAGGGAGAATCCCATTAGACAGTGAGATTCTGTAGCAAGATAAATGTCACTGGTCTGCTTTGTGACAAATTCATTTTTTAAATCTCCATTATTACATCTCTCTCTGGCCACTGAGGGGTGAGTATATTAAATATTAATGGTTTTGACAGAAAGAATCTGTCTTCATAAAGACCTGCTTTGATGTTTACCATTGTTTAGAACAGTCATCGGGTCAGGGCAAAACCAACAGGGAGAGATTAGTAGGGCAAAACCTAAAACCTGGTTCCTTTTACTCAGACCCTGTAGAACACATAGGATATATTTCACCTTATGGAGTACTGGAATACTTCATCTAAAAGGCAGGACGTGTACACACAGGTTTTAGATTTCCACCCCAAGTGATGATGAAAAGAAAATCATAGCTATTGGTATTAATTTAGTGTTTATCACGTGCTATGTGATTCACACAGCAAACCTGACTGTCGTGGAAATTGAGGTCATAGAAGCTTCACTGTTGGCCCGAGAGGCACCATGGAAACTGGTGTTAAATTCCAGTCCATCTGGGCCCCGGGTGGTGCTGCCTCCCCTGGCTCAGGAGACCCCTCGGGGATGACGCACAAAGATTCAATGGTGGGACTGGGCAGGGAACTCATGGAAGGGGCTGGTCTCACAGGACTAAGTGCTATTAGAAGAAGGAGTCCTTCAGCTTAGTTGATCATCAGCCCCATGTTAGACATTGATTCATGTTAACAATAGGAACACCTTCATCAAGAAATCTACATGGCCTGGGCTCAGACCCAGCTCCAGTACTCACGGGCTGTGTAATCACTCAAGGGCCATACTACCGCTCCAAGACTCAGCTTCCCCCACACATAGAATGGGGATGTTCAGAGATGTCCCATGGACACCTTTAAGTCAGGTAAACTATGCTATACAATGCCTGGCACATGGCCATCAGTTAACAAGTATTAGTTACAATTATTTAATTCTGTTCAGCAGCTGTTAGGGATGCAGAAAGGCACTGAAGATGAGTTACATGGAGTCACTCCTCTCAACAAAGCCCTCTGATGGCTTTCCATCTCACTCAGTCTGAAAGCCAAGGTCCTGAGAATCACCATTAAGGCTGCTGCCTGATCTGGTCCTTCTCGGATCTCGTCTCCTACTACATAACCCCGCACTGACTCCTTCCAGCCATGTGACTGTCCTTAGTGTCCTTGAACACAATAGCCACACACTCACCTCAGGGCCTTTGCACTTGCTATTCCCTTCCTAGAAAGCTCTTCCCCACGTAACCAAAGGGCTAGCTTCCTCACCACCTCCATATCTTTCATCATTGTTGTTCAGTCACTAAGTCATGTCCGACTCTTTGTGACCCCATGGACTGCAGCATGCCAGGCTTCCCTTTTCTTCACTATCTCCCGGGCCTGGCAGCAGGAAAATGAATCAATGCAGAGGAAAACAGGAGACAGAGACTGATCTAAGGGCTTCTGAGCACCATGGCTTTTAGCCACATCTGAACAAAATCATAATCACTAACTTTCCCATTTTATCAGTGAATTTGTTGTTGTTCAGTTGCTAAGTCATGTCAGACTCTTTGTGACCCAATGGACTACAGCATTCCAGGCTTCTCTGTCCTTCACTATCTTCCAGAGTTTGCTCAGACTCATGTCCATTGAGTCAGTGATGCCATCCAACCATCTCATCCTCTGTTGCCCCCTTCTCCTCCTGCCCTCAATTTTTCCCAACATCAGGGTCTTTTCCAATGAGTTGGCTCTTTGCATCAGATGGTCAAAGTATTGGAACTTCAGCTTCAGCATCAGTCCTTCCAATGAATATTCAGGGTTGATTTCCTTTAGGATGGACTGGTTTGATCTCCTTGCAGTCCAAGGGACTGTCAAGAGTCTTCTTTAGCACCTTCTCTATGAGTCTTTTCCTTGACTATCCTCATTCAGACTGTAATATCTTACCATCTTATCTCCTGCTCCTGGCTTAATTTTCCCTATAGGAAGTTCCACTGTCTGCTATACTCTGTAGCAGTGGGATACCGTAGTATGCTGTCCAGTGGTCTTGAGAGCTGGGTTGAATGTGCAGATTGTACTGTATTTGTTATCTACTGCCATGTAACAAATAACCCCCCAAACTTTGTAGCTTAAAGCAATATACATTTATCATCTCATAATTTCTGTGGCTCAAGACTTTGGAGACAGCTTAGCTACATGGTTCTGGGGCTGGAATCATCTCTTCTGAGGCTGTAGCCAGGGTTTGGTGAGGGCTGTGGTCATCTCAAGTCTTGAAGACCTGATTCCAAGTGGTTCACTCTCACCACTTGGCAGCCCTTGTTTTCTTGTTGGCAGGAGACCTAAGTTCCTCATCATGTAGGCCTCTTCATAGAGCTGCTTGAGTCTCTTGGTAACATGGTGGTTGCCCACCTCCAGAGAGAGTGATCTCAGAGACACACCAAGGCAGAAGTTGTAGTATCTTTTATGACCCAGCCTTGGAAGTCACATACCATCACTTCTCCCGTATTCTATTGTTCACAGAGACCCACCCTGATAGAGTGTGGGAGGGGAATGCATGGTAGGATGGTTGGGGGCCATTTTGGAGCTTGGCTACCACAGACTCACTCTTCTTGGTGTCAAAACCTTGCCTCAACAGGAAAACGTTACTTAATCTTTCTGGATCCCTGGCCCTTTTCTATTAAACACTAGTAAAAAGGCAGCATTTAGTGGTTTCTGTGAGGATTAAATAAAATAATACAGACTTTATTTCAGAAACGTGTCTAGAACACAGTAAGTGAGTAAAAATATTAGTTTTATTTTTTACTCTAAGTTGTAGGTATAAAAGTGTTTTACGCAGAGAATGACAAGACTGGATTATGATCTAGAAAGTTCACACAGACTGCTGTATTGAGAGTGTATTGGAGAGGCCAGCTTAAAGGAAGGAATCCAGGGAAAGGTTCTGTGACATGGGGGACATTATAATGAATTAAAGTGGAGAGATTTAAGGGCATTTTAGACGTCACCTTAAAATTATCATACACATACTGTATTTCATTTGTATTCTTGTTGCTGCTGCTGTGGCTAAGTCGCTTCAGTCGTGTCCGACTCAGTGCAACCCCATAGACGGCAGCCCACCAGGCTCCTCTGTCCCTGGGATTCTCCAGGCCAGAACACTGGAGTGGGTTGCCATTTCCTTCTCCAATGCATGAAAGTGAAAATTGAAAGTGAAGTCGCTCAGTCGTGTCCGACTCTTAGTGACCCCATGGACTGCAGCCCACCAGGCTCCTCCGTCCATGGGATTTTCCAGGCAAGAGTACTGGAGTGAATTCCATTGCCTTCTCCGTTGTATTCTTGACCTGTCTGGAAATGGCCACTTGAGAAAGTGAAGTTGGAAAACACCATTTACCGTTTCTTAGGGCTAGGGCATTCCTACTCTACTCTGGTCTGGATTTGTTGCTATGAAGGAGTGGGAGTAGAGTGTGCTTTGTTCCCAAGGATTTACCTTCCTGTAAGACTATATACATCCCTACCCCAGTGATGTTAGACTTGGCCATATGGCTTGATTTGATCAGTGGCTCATAAAACGTGCTTCTCATAAGACCTCTCTCTTTTTTTTCTTCTGCTGAGAAGCTAACATGGGGATGCTTCCTGAGGCATCTCAGGGTAAGGAAGACATGTACTAGTGCCACAGCACTGCAGCCAGCAAATATGTAACTAAGAAATCAGTCTTTGCAGCTGTAAGTCCTACAGTGTGAGGGATTGTTTGTTACCTAGCATAACTTGGTGATAGCTAGACAATGCAAGGGAAAATTTATTCCCCTAGTTTTCTATGATGGAACTCCCTCTACTAGTTCAGAGAGAGCACACATACAATATCTCTCTGTCATTCTCTCTCTCCCTCTCTCTCACTGACTAGTCTAATTGATGAGCCTTGGGCGACTGAACATCCCTTGGGAATGTTAGCCATGGGACAGAGTAGTCCATGTAAGCAAGGGCATCATCATGGGCTTTAGTTTCTTTTAAATTAATTTCTATTGGAGTTCAGTTGCTTTACAATGTTGTATTAGTTTCTACTGTACTGAAAGGTGAATCAAGAATATATATGCACATATCCCCTCTTTTTTGGGTTTTCTTCCTATTTAAGTCACCATGGAGCTCTGAGTTCTCTGAGTTATACAGTAGATTCTCATTATCTATCTTTTACATAGTATTAATAGTATATATTTGTCAATCTCAATCTCCTAATTCATCCTTCCCCCTCTCACACCCCTTGGTGTCCATGTTTGTTTTTTATGTCTGGATCTCTCTTTCCGTTTTGCAAATAAGATCATCTATACCATTTTTCTAGATTGCACATATATGTGTAAACATATGACATTTGTTTTTCTCTTTTCTAACTTACTTCACTTTGTATGACAGTCCTAGGTTCATCCACATCTCTACAAATGATCCAATTTCATTCCTTTTTACGGCTGAGTAATATTCCATTGTACACATGTACTACCTCTTCTTTATCCATTCCTCTGTTGATGGGCATTTATGTTACTCCATGTCCTGGCTATGGTAAATAATGTTGTGATGAACACTGGACTGCATGTGTCTTTTTGAATTATGGTTTTCTCTGTGTATATGCCCAGCATGGGCTTTAGTTTTTATGCAGTAAATGGACAAACAGGACCTGCTCTCTGTTAGTGTTAGGCTCATTCAGATCTCTGTTCTCTTCATTCCAGCTTTTCTGTCTGTTCTTGGGGGAACTGGTTTGGGTAATGAGTTCTCAAGTTCTAAATCGAAAAAGTGATATAAGCATTCGCTGCTGCAGTTTTACCAGTAACATCAGCACAGCATTCTGGCTCCTGTGTCTGTTCTCAGTCAATTCAGAAACAGGAGAGAAGAGTGTTTATTAATTAATTAACATCTTCCAATAGTTTCTCAAAGAACAAAAGTCGAGATTTAATTTTTTCAAAAATTCTCTTTGTGGTCTTCCAAGGTTAGGGGTCAAAGCACAAGTGAACCTCTTCCTGGTGGTCCTAGCCTCCCCTTATATCCATTGTAAGGCTGCAGATTGATTTACCCAGAACATCTTGACAAGCTTCACTAGGCTCTGTGGACCTCTGAGTTTCACAAGGAGGGATCTCATTTGCTGACTGAAATCAGCACAACCTAGTGAAACAGACTTTGGAGACTGAAGATGTGAGTGAGTGTGGGTTTCAGCCTTGTCAGCAACCCACTGTGTGACACAAGTACATCTCTGATAAGTCAGATCCTCAGTTTACACTTCCACAAACAAGGACAAAGGCAGTGGCTACATCCATGGGGTGTTGTAGATATCAGACAAGATGGCATTTATAGATGCACTTGAGAGAAGCCAAGCTTAGTGCAGGGCATTGAAGATAAACGTGATAGAATCATGAAGAACTGAATCAAACCTGAGTGTGTTTCCCACTAGCGGTTTGACTGTATGTGGGATGCCCTGAGCCTGGGTTGCTCATCTGTGAAGCAGGAATAATAATCGTCATTGCATTGCTGAATTTAGTGAAACTTGTAAGTAAAATACAGGACACGAATTGGTACTTTATGTTAAATCTCTGACTTTTGGTGAAGGAAATGGCAACACACTCCAGTGTTCTTGCCTGGAGAATTCCATGGACAGAGGAGCCTGGCAGGCTACAGTCCATGGGGTTGCAGAGAGTTGAACACGACTAAGCAACTATCACTCACTCTGACTTTTACTTATGATCAGTGAGAAAATAAAATGAAGGATATTTCCTGAAATGATTGATGAAAGATTCACAGAATAGGACCAGAAATCTCCCTTTAAAATGGGCTGTCATATAGGTCAGGGTTACGGACTTCCCAGGTGGTGCTAATGGTAAAGGACAGGTCTGCCAAGACATAAGAGACTTGGGTTCAATCACTGGGTTGGGAAGATCCCCTGGAGGAGGGCACGGCAACCCACTCCAGTATTCTCCAGTATTCCTGCCTGGAGAATCCTATGGACAGAGGAGCCTGGTGGGCTACAGTCCATAGGGTTACAAAGAGTCGGATATGACTGAAGTGACTTAGCACAGCACAGCAAACTATAGCTCATGGACTAAACCCCACCCACTTCCTGTTTTTATAAATAAAGTCTTATTAGAACTCCACCACTCTCATCAGTTTTCCTGTTGTCACTGGCAGCACTCACGCTATAATGGCAGAGCTAAGAAGTTGCCTCAAAGGCCATACAATCCACACTGCTGGCCTTTTGGGAGAAAGTCCACTCTGGATAAGTGGAGGAGGAGGACATGCTATGGAGTGAATGATGAGAAGGACAGTCAGACTGAAGCAAAGAAGCAGCTGACATGGGCCAGGAGAAGAAGCAGGACAGGCCCAGTGGGCCCAGGGTAAAAGAGTCTTGAGGTCTAGAATGGTGAGGTCACCTGTGAGGCAATGGGGAGCCACTGTGGGTTGTGGAGCAGAGGAGAGATGGCATTTCACTTCAATTCATTGCCATTATTAAAGAGGTGTACCATGGATCATCCGTTTCTCAATCTGATGGGGGAGGGGGGTTCATTTAGACATAAACAGAGAGAACAGATGGGAAACTTACACAGCATGTGCTTGCTTGGAATGAGTGTTGGCTTAAAGAGGAGCAGCTGGGGTTTGTTTCCCTACTTACTGGTGTGGGAGTCATCTCCCATGAAAGTGTAAGCAATTAAACTGGTGGTGGCAAAACTCACAGTTGGCAGCACTTCTGAACATGTCTGCCCAAGGGGTGAATAGGTGCTCTCCCAAAAGTGAGTCTTCTCTGATCTTGCCTCTTGGAAATGGTGAATTAAATCAACAAAGTAAACAGGTTTCTGTTCCCACCAACTACTCAGAATCTGGACTGTACCATTATGTATTTAGATTTACTAAAGGGGTACTGAAATTAAAAGATGCTTGCTCCTTGGAAAAAAAGCTATGACAAACCTAGATAGCATATTAAAAAGCAGAGACATCATTTTGCCAACAAAGGTCCATACAGTTGCTATGGCTTTTCTAGTAGTCATGAACGGATGTGAGAATTGGATCATAAAGAAGGCTGAGTGACAAAGAATTGATGTTTTCAAACTGTGGTGCTGGAGAAGACTCTTGAGTGTCCCTTGGACAGCAAGGAGATCAAACCAGTCAATCCTGAATGGAATCAACTCTGAATATTCATTGGAAGGACTGATGCTGAAGCTGAAGCTCCAATACTTTGGCCACATGATGTGAAGAGTCTATTCATTGGAAAAGACCCTGATGCTGGGAAAGATTGAGGGCAGGAGGAGAAGGGGATGACAGAGGATGAGGTGGTTGGATGGCATCATCGACTCAATGGACATGAGTTTGAGCAAACTCTGGGAAATGATGAAGTACAGGAAAGCCTGGTGTGCTGCAGCTCACGTTGTCGCAAAGACTTGGACATAACTGAGTGACTGAACAGCAACAACAACAGAGGGAGTACAAGATGCTGTTTCTTTTGTTTATGTCACTCTGTGTGTATATGTGTGCATGTACAGTACACCCAACTTAATAACCATCTCGTGTGAGATTTTTGTTCTGAAGAAGGCATTTTCAAAAAACTGGCCCAGATGTTTTCTAAAACACTGAAAAATAACATGCCTGGATGATCTGGGGGTGTAGGGGTTATCTGTATCTATCAAGACATTGCTGTTTCTCTGTTCTATTTACTAGTAGACCCCATGTCTCTTACAGAGCTTTGCAGTTTTCCAAATAATTTACGTACATGTTGATTTCTACATTTGAAGTGGATTCAGCTTGATTAGCAATTTAAATGGAAATTTTCTAACCACTGTGAATTGGCGCCTAATTTGCATTTCTTGTCAATTATCTGTGGACCTAACTCATGGCCCTGGAAATATTAAGCCTGTGGTCACATGCTAGGAGGTGTGATACTGGAAGATAAATGTGATCAATGGACATTTCAGTTACTCTAATCTGAAGGTCATGGAGGCTTCTTGGATGTAAAACAAAATTGATAAGACACGTTGTTGCAGTTGGCTTCCTTCCAACCAACATGAGAGATGCCTTCTGGGCAGCGGTCTCAAATCAAAGCTCTTTCTGGATTAAGCAATGTCCCAGTAGACTGCCATACCACGTCACAGAAGTTTCAGGCTCTGTCCTTCTCTATTTTCTTATCTGTTCTGGAGAACCCTCAGGGATGACTGGCTTAGAATGTTGAGCCTTTACTTTACCCCAACCATCAAGTTGAACCCATATAATTTGAATATTGCAATAGCAGAGTATTTCTGCTACCGATTGTGGATACAGGAAGGCCCTAGTGAAACAGCCCGTGTCAAGACATCTGGGCAACCAGGGCTCAAAATGCTACAGGTGTGAGGCCCACATTCCCTGACTATAGACAGAGGTCAAGTCCCAGACTGAAGGGGAGGCAGCTGAAACCAGAGGAGTGGTGTGGATATTTCCAGGAGGGAGGGATCTTCATAGGCATCTTCAGAATGCCCACATTTAGAGCAAGGTCCCAGGTGTCTGCACCCTGGCTGCCGATCCTGTAGGCCATCGGGGAATCTCCCTCCATTAAATGATCCCAGGCCCAGTGGAGGCCACAACTTTATTTTGTTATCCACACTTATCTGTACATGTTTCGAGAGCCAAGGGAAACATGGAAGGGCTTGGTCTTGGATGAAGAAGTATGACTGAGAAGCAAAAGTTAGGTGTTGTTTTTGTTTTTCTTTAAGAATTGCTCAGATAGAGGAAGAGGGTTGTAGAGAGAGAAGGACAGAGAGACCGAGGAGAGGGAGGACTGGGTGGGGGAGGGCAGACAGAACTTTCCAGACTCTCTGTGTTGTGTGCCTGCCGAGTGTGACCTACCAGCTCAGCTCCCTGGCCCATGTGCAGGCCTGGCCAGAGACCACCACCCATCAGTTGGCTCAGTGAAAGTGAAAGTTGCTCAGTCGTCTCCAACTCTTAGTGACCCCACGGACTATACAGTCCATGGAATTCTCCAGGCCAGAATACTAGAGTGGGTAGCCTTCCCCTTCTCCAGGGGATCTTCCCAACCCAGGGATTGAACCCAGGTCTCCTGCATTGCAGGCGGGTCCTTTACCAGCTGAGCCACAAGGGAAGCCCAAGAGTGCTGGAGTGGGTAGCCTATCCCTTCTCCAGGGGATCTCTCTGACCCAGTAATTGAACCAGGGTCTCCTGCATTGCAGGTGGGTTCTTTACCAACTGAGCCAGCCAGGGAAGCCCTGGCTGGCTCAGTGCCCAGAGCTAAATAGTCTTCGTTCTAGAGTCTCAGGGTGAAACTAGAAACTCAGAGTCCCCTGGACACAGGACGGTTTCCCCTGAATCCCACTACTTTCTTCCGATCCCTGAACTGAAGTTCTACCCCTGTTCTTACTCAGTTCTCTGCCTCCCGGTCCCCAAGCCGAGGCTGGACCCCTCACTAACATTTCTGTCTCTCTGCTCATGCTCTTAGGTCCCCATCAGCCAGCCTTACCCACCACACATCATGCACTCTGGGTCCGTAAAAACCAGAAGCCCCCTGGGCAACCACGGCCATCTCTCTAGGGCCTCACCTAGGTGCACTCTTGTGGCCATGTCCACCCAGCAACACCCTGCAACAAGCACCACCCCCCTCACTTCCTGCCCTTGGCCCTCAGATGAGTCCTTCGGACTTGGTTCTATTGAGCTTCAGGACTTGGTTAGCCTCTTGGTCTCTGCCTCCAGTTCGTCTCCAATTGAACTTCCACCTTCACTCTCCTCAACCCCAACCCCTTGGTCAACAGTGAAACCAACTAGATCAGTCTCCAGTGACCCCAGAAGGCTGTGCACATGTCACAATCTGCTCCTTTGAGGACAGTCTTCTGCTTCCTGGTTTTAGATGCATTCCAGAAAGGTGAGGCTGCCAGAGGGCAAGTCCCATACAGATGAGATACTAACTGTGGTTTCCTACTCACCCATCACTGGTCTGTGACAAGGCAGCTCCACATGGCTACAGCCCTGTGGCACTTGAAATTGTGTGAACTAGATGTATTACCTGGTTCTCCTTCTCCCTGGCAGCATGGTGTCAAGCAATTTATTGTTACTTGCTTTGAATCTCTATTCACTCTTCTACAAAACAAAACAGAAATAAGACAAAACCAAAAAAAAAAAAAAAAAACAATGCCCTGTTTGCACACTTCACAGAGTTGTTACGTGGGTAAAATTAAATTCTATATCTGAATTGTAAAGCATGATATAAATTTAGGTAAAGTTATTAATGACTATCATTACATAAGACTGGTGGATGCCATTCAGCAGCCCCAGTGTCAAAGAATGCGTGCATGCTAAGTCATTCAGTTGTGTCCAGATTTTTATGACCCTGTGGACTGTAGCCCGCCAGCCTGCTCTGTTCACAGGATTCCCCAGGCAAGTATACTGGAGTGGGCTGCCATGCCCTCCTCCAGGGGATCTTCCCCACCCAGGGATCAAACCTGTGTCTCTTACGTGTCCTGCACTGGCAGGAATGTTCTTTACCAGAAGTGCCACCTGTGAAGCCCAGTGACACAGAGATGTCATGTCAAATGCCAACTTTTTTGGATGCTGGGAAAGATTGAGTGCAGGAGGAGAAGGGGGCGACAGAGGATGAGATGGTTGGATGGCATCACCGACTCAATAGACATGGGTTTGGGTGGACTGCGGGAGTTGGTGATGGACAGGGTGGTCTAGCATGCTGTGGTTCATGGGGTCACAAAGAGTCGGACACGACTGAGCGACTGAACTGAACTGAAAGTAAGGGAAATTTTGAAGTGTTGAAGAGCAAAGCCAAAAGGTGACAAAAGCATCAGCATGAGATTTTCTCATGGAGAGAGGGTCCAGGGGGTTCCCAGGAAAGCACCTGCTGTATTGGGCTGTGGTAGCCCCTCTGAGCCAAACTTGCTGCTGGTCACTTTTGTGGTCAAAGTGGAAAATCTACACATAATGACCTCAGAGGGGAATTGCCTGCCTGCCAAAGTTAGTCTGCTCCCAACTGGCCCAGGAACAACAGGAGGCTGGGTTCCACTCCACTCTGGTGATGAGTCCCTTGAGAGGGAAGCAGACAGGGGCTGCTGCTGAATTCTGAGTGTGGACTTGCCCCCAAACACCAGGGGCCATGCCCTGGGGCAGAGAAGATTGATAGGACCTGTCAAGATCCTACTAAGAAACCGGCTCAGGAAGGGCTGGTGCAGGCTGTGTTAGAGCCCTCTGGGCAGGAATCTTGGGTACTGTGAGGACTGGGTCAAGGGTCCTCGAGGAGCAAGGCAGGGACAGGGGGACCAGTCAAGTCACTGCAGACATCCCAGAAAGAAGCAACGGTGACATGAACCAGAGGGTGGTAAGGAAATAGATACAAATGGACCAATTACAGAAATATTTAGAGAGACTGAGAATGATCTTTTGTTTTTGTTCATGCTTAACCTATATGTGCTTTAAAATTCCTAGGTAAAGGTGATAAAAGATTTGCTTGTGTATATTTATTTAATTTATGGAATCAATAGAAGTGCATCAGAATTCTTTTCATGGGTTAAGAAAAATGTCATAGCACTTTTTTCCCCGAGGCATATTTCAACTACATTGACTAAGGAATCTAAAATGTGAGTTTATTCTTAGTAGAAAACAGAAAACTACCTGAATATTTCATAGTTTCAGTCTGGTATGCTATTCATAGTTAATATCATGAATTCACTTGGGTTTGATAAATCTTTTAACTTTCATATTCAGTCAGTTCAGTTCAGTCGCTCAGTTGTGTCCGACTCTTTGTGACCCCATGAATCCCAGCACGCCAGGCCTCCCTGTCCATCACCAACTTCTGGAGTTTACCCAAACCCATGTCCATTGAGTTGTTGATGCCATCCAACCAGCTCATCCTCTGTTGTCCCCTTCTCCTCTTGCCCTCAATCTTTCCCAGCATTAGGGTCTTTTCCAATGAGTCAGCTCTTCACATCAGGTGGCCAAAGTATTGGAGTTTCAGCTTCAACATCTGTCCTTCCAATGAACACCCAGGGCTGATCTCCTTTAGGATGGATTGGTTGGATCTCCTTGCAGTCCAAGGGACTCTCAAAAGTCTTCTCCAATACCACAGTTCAAAAGCATCAATTTTTCGGCACTCAGCTTTCTTTATAGTCCAACTCTTACATCCATACATGACTACCGGAAAAACCATAGCCTTGACTAGATGGACCTTTGTTGACAAAGTAATGTCTCTACTTTTTAATATGCTGTCTAGGTTGGTCATAGTTTCCTTCCAAAGAGTAAGCGTTTTTTAATTTCATGGCTGCAGTCACCATCTGCAGTGATTTTGGAGCCCAAAAAATAAAGTCAGCCACTGTTTCCACTGTTTCCCCACCTATCTGCCATGAAGTGATGGGACCAGATGAAATGATCTTAGTTTTCTGAATGTTGAGTTTAAGCCAACTTTTTCACTCTCCTCTTTCACTTTCATCAAGAGGCTCTTTAGTTCTACTTCACTTTCTACTACCTAAGAGTAAATAGTGGGCTTCCCAGGTGGCACAGTTGTAAAGAATCCTCCTGCCAATGCTGGAGACACAGGACACATGGGTTCGATCCCAGGGTCAGGAAGATCCCCTGGAGTGGGAAATGGCAACCCACTTCAGTATTCTTGCCTAGAAGATTCCATAGACAGAGGAGCCTGGCAGGCGATAGACCAAGGGGTCACAAAGAGTCAGACATGACTGAGCACACAAGAGTAGAGAGAACACGTTAATACAGCAAAAGGTTGTCGAAAATCAAGTTCAATGTCCCTTGTTGATGGTAAAACTTTGTATACAGAGCAATATTTTTAAACAGTGATAGGTTATATAGATATTTGAAGCAACTAGAAGATGAAGGACATAAAAAATAACTAGTGATTCTGAGATTACATGCTGATAAAGCAGGTGGGTGATAGACTCTGCTAGGTAATGGGAAGAGAATCAGAGAAAAGACAAGGAATTTCTAGAAACCCTCCTGCAGAGATGCTTGTATCAATACATGGAAATGACCATCTTATTCGAGGCTGCTTATAGCAGGAATGCTTGTAGTGGTGAAAACCCAAGGCTTCCCAAATGCCCATCAGTGGTGGAAGATTATGCTTCATTATCACAGGAAAATGAACAATAAATAGTTATAGGTATTATATGTAGCAATGACCTTTTTATGTCAGGGTGGTTAGATCAGGGGCTAGAATGGGTCATGGAATTGTATGTATCATTAGGAAAATAGAAGCTGCCCTAGTCATTGAACAGAGAGGATTAAATAGAGGGAAATAATGAAAGAGGTATCAGAGGACTAAGAAGGCAAAAGGAGACACCAAGATAAAAGATAAAAGTGTGAAAGTATTAGTCACTTAGTCGTGTCCAACTCCTTGTGACCCCATGAACTGTAGCCCACTAGTCTCCTCTGTCCATGGAATTTCCCAGGCAAGAATACTGGAGTAGGTTGCCATTTCCTTCTCCAGGAGATCTTCCTGACCCAGGGATTGAACCTGGATCTCCTGCATTGCAGGCAGATTCTTTACCGTCTGAGCCACCAGGGAAGTGCAAAAGATATAAGAGTTCAAAACGAACTTCCCCAAATATACCATTTTGCATGAGGATTATCTTGAGCTAAAGGCGAGGAAAACCCTGTGGGTTCAGGAGAAACTATTGTCCTTCCATTAAGTGACTAGAACAATTTAAGTTGGGAATTTTTCCCAGAAAAAGATTTATCACCAGGGAAATATTTTATTTAAGCGGCCCCATCTATACAACAGGGCAAGCATCCAATTACCCGACATCTGCTCTTCGGATTGTCCTGTAAGTGGTCCTCCTGTCCTTGAAAGCCTCAGGTGTCCATCCCACTCCTTAGCTCAGGAGGACATTCAGCCCTCACTTTGCCTTTCTGTCTGACCCTTTCAGGTACATGGGGGTCTCGGGCCCTTCTACGTACATGGGATTTCTGAAACTATGAAATTAATTGATTTTCTCCTGTTAATCTGTCTAATGTAAATGTAATTATTAGACCAGCCAGAAGAAACTAGGCGAGTAGAGCAAAGTTTTCTTCCTTTGCTTCACGAAGAAGGTAGCCACCATCCCTCAGGCTGGAGAAACAAAGAGAAGAAGATGGGGTGAATGGAACCCAGAATGGAGGAACAGCCCCACCTCACATTGGGACCCGAGTCTCTGCAGGTTGCAGTTACACCTCAGGTGCTCGGGGCGGGGGTCGGGGCGGGGGTCGTGGGGTTGGGGAGGGGGCCTCCTGGAGCTGGGACACAGTTTCCTTTGAAGTGGGTGTTGGCTGATTGATGCTGGCATCTCAAGATGTGGTTGTGCCAGTGGAAGCCGAAAACTGAAGCCCACAGCTGCTTCCAGGTACAGGGGTGATCAGGGGTAAAGAATTCTTTCCAGGGGTAAAGAACCAGGTGGAGGCGAGGCTGTCGGCCGCAAAAGGCGGATGGAGTGACGTGAGCTCTCATCCCTCTGGCTGTGTTGCAGACTTCCTTTAGTGCCCTGCGGACAGAGTCTCCCAGGAAGCAGCTGCCAAAGCAGAAATGGGCTTTGCAGAGCTCTGACTGCAGAGCAGGGTCCAGAAAGGGTGCAGAGAGGAGAGATGACCCCTCCACTACCTGCCCACCTACTATTCGTAGTCCTGTGTGGTCTAGAGAGATGTCAGCTCAGGTGCACAGGGCAGCAATGAAGCTTTATGTTCACACTCTCGGTATTCATCATCTTTCAATTCTCCTCCACAACTAGCATACATTAGGACATCACTTTGTGTTTATAAAAATTGCCTTTAAAAAATCGTTCTTACCTCGCTGCATATGAAAGAAAAACATGACATCCTGACATATTGAGAAAACAGATGAACAGGGTGTAGGTCTCCTTAGATGAAGGGTACAGTGACAATTTTTCCTTTCTGGAAAGTTCCTTTGAAAAACCGCCCAGAGAGCACGCACTCACCGGGATGCTGTCCACTAGCCTTGCTCTGCTCAGGGAAGCGGCCTGTGCTGCCAACGTGCTCAGCCCCCTCCCTCCAGCCCTGGGGCAAGCTCGTGCCTGGCCCTGCTGTAAATATCTCATCGAAGCATCCATGGAATCAGTGGCCATCTTCCTTGCCCTCCAGAGTGCCGGTTTGGTTACCATGGCAACGCCCAGGCTGGGAATCAGGGTGAGTGGTCTCCATGAAAACGACGCAGAGGTTAGGTAGAGGGCCATGGAGACACACACACCTCCTTTCTTTACAGCTCAGACACATATGGCCACCAGGGGCGGATCCAATGCTATACCCTGGTAGGTTGTGCTTTATCGACATGTTTCTGCGGCTGTGGATGGATTTTTTTTTTTTTTAACCTGCCTTTGTCTTCTGCTTTAGCCATTTTCTTTCTTTCTTTTTTTCTCTTTCCTCCCTCCCTCCCTTCTTTCCTTCCTCCTTCCCTCTCTTCTTCCTCCTGTCCCTCCATCCCTGTCTCTCTCTCTCTTTTTATTTTCACTTTCATCAGAAGAAAACTGGCTCAGCATCCCCCAGCCCTCCAGAAAACAACAGCATCTGTGTTTTAACATTCATCTCGGTGCCTGCAGATTTACGGGCTCCAAGACAACACAGGTGTCTTTATTTTCTTTAATGGCCCTGCAACCACATGCCAACTAACACATTAGAGCTGGGAGAGGGCTGTTTACTTCGCAGCAGACTCCTCACCCCCGTGTGTCCCAGACCCAAACAACAAGTTGCCCCTGTTGCAGCCTTAGGAGTTTGAGCCCGGACTAATGGGGCTGGAAAGGTGTCCCATCGGCCTGGTGCTAGGCTGGGAGACATAAGGGTCCTGCCGAGCCTGCTTGTCTGGGACGGCACAGGAGTCCCCAGGGAAAGGGCATGATGGGTGTGTGGGGGAGGCAGGGGGCCTGAATTCTGAAGTCCACTCCTGACATGGTTACGGTTCTCAAAATGTCTTTGCTCCCCCCTTCCCAGCTCTCCCAGTCTGCCAACTCCTGGGGAAGGGATTCTGGAAAACTCTGTTTAACTGTTGAAATACCCTGTGCCCCTCTCTTCAAGGACCCCTTCAGATCTATTCAAAACTTAAAACCATCCTGGGGTAGCAGGGACCCCTGAATCCTGCCAACCTCATGCCTAGAATTCCCGGCATGCTCTGAAGGGTCGTGTCCCTGAGCGTGAGGGACGGGGTGACCTGCCTGCTGTGGGGAAGGCTGAGTGCTCCCCAAGCCCCTCCCCACCCAAGCCGGGGCTCCCCAGAGTCCAGACGGGGGCAGGTGTGAGCCCCAGGGATGCTGAAGGATGATGACAGATGCTGAAAGAGGGCTACCACACTTGTGGGGGGTGTGTGTGTGTGTGTGTGTGTGTATTTATTTTTGGCTGCACTGGTTTTATTGCTGCATGCGAGGTTCCTCTATTTGCAGCAAGTGCGAGCTATTCTTCACCTGCAGTAAATTCTCTTGTTGTGCAGCACAGGCTCTAGAGTCAGGTCAGTAGTGATGGCACATGGGCTTAGTTGCTCTGCAGCACGTGGGATCTTCCCAGACCAAGGATCGAACCCGTGTCCTCTGCACTGGCAGGCGGCTTCTTATCTACTGCACCACCAGGCAACTCCCATGGTACACTGTTAAAATTTACATGGAACAAATTGATGCTTTCAACACAAAAATACAATTAAGTTATTCACCTAGTAAACACAGAATTTATTTAAAAATGTGAAACACGCAGTGTGATGGGCACAGGGCATCCATGGAAGGAAGTCTTAAGATGAAGATGAAATCTGTGCCCATGGAGCAAGGCCAGGGCCCTGCTCTCTGCCTGCAACCCCGTGTGGTCCCTAGTCACTGCCAGCAGGCAAGGCTCCAGGCGGGAGGGGTTGGCCCCGGGGAGCTGCCCTTCAGGGATGTCCTTTGAACTACAGCATCCTGGCTGTCCTTGATTTAATCTCTGAGAGCTGCCTTTATGACTTCTCTCTGTGTAAAAACGCGCAAAAGGAACAGATTTCATAAATGCAAGTTCAGTGCGCTGTGAGTCATGGAAGTGACAGCCCTTCCCACAAACCCCGTGCCATCCACAGACACACAACCCTCGGGCGCTGCAGCTGTCAGCTCTGGTCTCAGCCTCCCTTTCAGGACAGGGAGAGGCCACGCGGGGTCAGCGCTCAAATGGACAGTCCCCGAGGAACCACTGCCACAGTCTGCTGGAAGGGACCCTGATGCCTCAGAGACGTGGCCTGGGGACCATTTGTCACGTCCCACCACACGAGCAGAGAACAGCAGGACAGTCCCTGCGTCCAGAACATCCCCGTCCCCCATGGTGATTCCAGGGTCCGAGGCTCGGCTCGTTGAACCGAGGTGACAGTCTGCTCTGTGATCCAGCCCCTCTCCTCCTGCAGCCCCACGCTCTGCACTCTGCCCTCTCCCTGCAGGGACACTGGTCAGTTTTCTGCCACCCCACTGCTTACCTCTTTCCCTTTCTTTGGGAAACGTTGCAGCACTGGGTCGAGTGGGAGCTGGTATCCATCTCTCACTGCAGGACCCCCCAAATCTGGATGCTCCTCCCCGTCCTCCCTGGAAGCTGGGGTCAGGCACACAATCTGGACTTGGTCAAACTCAATACCCCAGCCCAGGCTTCCCTCCACACAGGGAGCAAGTTGGCAAAGGTGCCCCTTCCCCTAGACGGTCAGATGCAGGCCAGGGGCTCAGGCTCGGCCAAGAGAGCACAGGCCCCGGAGTTTGACAGTGGAGCAGGTACAACCCAGGAGGCAGCATAGGATCCGGTCCAATCAGTGGGCTCCAGCGTCCAGCGGTAATGTTCCTGGTGAGAGCATCTGTCATCCATCCACAGTAACATCTCCCTCCCCTGGCTATTCCTGTGGTGAGGATTTGGTCCTGGTCTGAGCCTCCAGGCCCCTGAACTTCACTCGGCCTGGGTGTCCAGTCTTCTTTGATTGTCCAGCCTGTCCAGTAACTTTCCTGTAAGCTCTTTTTCTGACTTCAGAAGCCAGAGTCAGTTTTTTGTGGTTTGCATCCAAGAACCCTGGCTGCCCACCACTCAGGGCACCAAATGCCTGCTTACCTCCTGCCTGAGGCCTTTGCACTTGTTGTTTCCGCTGCCAGCGACGCTCTTCCTCTTGACCCCAGCCTGATCCCACCTCCTCTTCCTCAGCCTCACCTCACTTGCGCTGGAGGCCTCACTTGACCCCACACATCCTAGTTGCCCCCCAGTTCAGCACATGCCAAACTCCAGGGTAACTGTCCAAGGCGCCTGCCTGGCTGTCACTGCTTCTACTTTTTCCCCTTCTATTTGCCATGAAGTGACGGGGAAGTGGAAGCAGCGGCAACAGACTTTATTTTCTTGGGCTCCAAAATCACTTGGGACGGTGACTGCAGCCATGAAATTAAAAGATGTTTGCTCCTTGGAAGGAAAGCTCTGACCAACCTAGACAACATATTAAAAAGCAGAGATATTACTTTGCCGCCAAAGTCCATATAGTCAAAACTATGATTTTTCTACTAGTTATGTATGGATCTGAGTATTGGACCACAAAGAAGGCTGAGCACCAAAGAATTGATGGTTTTGAACTGTGGTGCTGGAGAAGACTTTTGAGAGTCCCCTGGATAGCAAGGAGATCCAACCAGTCCATCCTAAAGGAAATCAACCCTGAATATTCATTGGAAGGACTGATGCTGAAGCTGAAGCTCCAATACTTTGGCCACCTGATGCAAAGAGCTGACTCATTGGAAAAGCCCCTGATGCTGGGAAAGATTGAAGGTGGGAGGAGAAGGGGACGACAGAGGATGAGATGGTTGGATGGTATCACCGATTCAATGGACATGAGTTTGAGCAAACTCAGGGAGGTAGTGAAGGACAGGGAGGCCTGGTGTGCTGCAGTCCTTGCGGTTGCAAAGAGTCAGACAACAACAACAAATATATAAGATAGATAACTAGCAAGTACCTACTTATAGCACAGGGAACTCTGCTCAGTATTCTGTAATTCCCTAAATGGAGAGAGAATTTGAAAAAGAATAGATGCATGTATATGTATAACTGAATCACTTTACTGTACACCTGAAACTAACAACATTGTAAATCAACTATACTCCAATAAAATTAAAAAAAAAATTTTTAATGGCCATTTGCTTGCTACAAAGAGAATATCATTAAAATTTCCAGAAGCAGAAATCTCGTAGATCACATCTTCTGACCACAATAACAATTTCCTCATATGAAGTGATATCAGTAACATTGGTTAAACATAAAAGATCATCCACTAAAAGTATTAAACCCATATACTGCATATTTAGAAAATACACTGAGAACGCTAACAGCAAAATGACTCTGTTCCAGTTTCTTTCTTTTTCTGATAAGCTTTGCAGTCATTTTATCAAATTCTAAAGGATAATTGCAATGGGATGATGAGAACTTCATTAATGCTAAAAGTTAATTTAGAAATAATTAACATTTTAAGATTTTCTCTTCCCATTCAATATAGGATATCTCCATCTATCTTTTTAAACATTTTTTTATATCGCTCAGTAAAGTCTTATTACTTTCTTCACGTAGGTCAATAAATTTTACAAAGGTAGCATAATCCCAATACCAAATGCTTCAAGACTGTATAAAAAAGGAAACTCTATACACATCACATGCCCAAGTATAGAAACAGAAGTCCTAAATAAAATCCTAGCAAAAAGAATTAAGTGATACATTAAAACAATAGCATATCCAAACCAAATAAAATTTATGGTGGGGATTTTATCATAGGGAATTTATAAGGAAAATTAATAGTTTTCTTTTGTCATTACATCTTGTGAAAACAAAATCTTCACCAAATTTGGAGGACGTATTGGAATATCTGGTCATGAGACCTATGTAGGGCTTACTCTTGGTTTCCTGGAGCACCTCAAGGAAAGAAAGAGAGAGAGAGGGAGGGAGGAAGGAAGGAAAGAGAAGTCATTCATTCGTGTCCGATTCTTGGTGACCCCAAGGACTGTAGCCCACCAGGCTTCCCTGTCCATGATATTTTCCAGGCAAGAATACTGGAGTGGGTTGCCATTTCCTTCTCCAGGGGATCTTCCCTACCCAGGGATCAAACCCAATTCTCCCACATTGCAGGCAGACACTTTACCGTCTGAGCCACTAGGGAAGCATCTCAAGGAAACAGACACTCATCGTCTCCAAAGTGGCTGAAATCGAGGTAAAAGTAAGACATCAAAAGTGACCGTAGATCAGAAGAGATCTGCCATATTGTCAGGACACCAGAAATGGTTCTAATTAACACTGCGTCAGATAGAAGCCCCAGGGACGTCCCTGGTGGTCCAGCAGTTAAGACTCTGCGCTTCCACTGCAGGATGTGGGTTTGATCCCTGGTGGGGGATCAAATGAAGAAGCCGTGTGTCCCCTCCCCCCATTCTGCTCGTGCTTCTGCAAATAGACCCTTCACGACCTCCCTTCGTCTGGCTGAGGCCACTTCGTCAGATATTGGGTCTAGGGGGGCTCATCAAATGACCTTATCTTCCTCTTGGGGCCCCTGATACGCTCACAGCTGTAGCTGGTCAGTTTTTGTCAGCTTGGCTTTAGAGAACGAGAAGGTCAGAACCCTGTCTTCACATCTCCACCCCCAGGAACCCATGCACACTCTCTCTGCCAAGTTCAAGTAGAGCCCCCTCTAGGTTGGGGGATGCTAAGGACAGATACATAGAGGCGAAGTCAAAGCCCTCCTACCAGACCGACATCTCAGCACAGGAGGGTCCAGGCCTCATTCAGGAGCTGGGGATGGGGTGAGGGTGAATACAGGGTCCCTCTCTGTGGGTGAGGAACCAGGGGTACAGAAATGCACCCCTCAAGCTAGCAGCCTTGCACTAGCATGTCAAGCCCAGAGGGAAAGCAGATGAAGAGTCCTGGGTGAAAGGCTTAGGACAAGGGGCTTGGGTGTGGAGGATGAGACCCCGGAGGCTGGGCTCCCCTCAACACTTGCTGCGGGGAGAGCACGTCTCTTTATTCCTCAGCCAGAGATTCTTCTCTGTAATCAGCGGCCAGCCCTTCACCGACTCACAGCCGCAAGGAGAGAAAGCTCAATTCACAGGGTCTGATCACCTAGATAAAACAATTTCTTTGTTCGAGAAATCCATTTTTCAGGAATGTAAGCACTCACCCCTCCCCTTCCTCCTCTTTTTGTTTCTCGAAGCTTTTCTTTTTCTGATTAAACTTTTTCATCTTCTATCCTTTAACCTTTCTTTGACATCTATCTGTATAGCCCTTGAGAGCACTCATAGGAGGAAGAAATAACCTCGAAGTCAGAAACACAAATCTCTCTTCCCCTAATTAAAATCACTCCAGTGTTCTAGACCTCTTGGTCAGTCTTCCAGGGAGGTTAAAAATAATCTGCAAGTCTGAGAACACATTTGACTTGCCTGTGACCGTTCCTGCAGCCGTCTCATACTTCCTCCCCTGCTGTCATAACAACGGTGCATCTGTTGACAAAGAGATAGATAGACCGAAGGTCCTGAAGATGTAAACTGCTTGTGCCCAAAGACATCTATAGCAGCCTCTTCTTTTCTTTTTTTTTTTTATCTGATATTTTCATTTAAGGTCCAAACTTATTTTTTTGTATCCATGAGCTGAGATGGTCAGGCTAATAGCCATCTTAGGGCTTTCCTTCTTTCCTCCCCCCTTTCCTGGGTCTTGCCAACTGCAGGGTCCACCCCGGGGGTCTCCTTCCTACATCCCAAAGATGCTACGGAGTCAGGACCCCTTTGAGAGTCTGAGGAAAGTGTTAGGTCCCCTCTCCTGGAGTAACAACACACAGACCTGAGTTTCTATTCCCTCTCAGGAGTGCATGGAGCTGCGGTGAAGTCTGTCTCTGGGCCATGGGTCCAATTCTCTCAACATTAAGTCAGATAATGACCCGGATCAGACTCCCCTGAGGTGCTGATGAAAACACACAGATTCCCAGACCTGGATCAGAATCTTTGGGATGGACGCCAAAAGTCTGGATGTTTAATAAGCATCTCAGGTGGCCTCCACTTGCAGTGAACTTGGAGAAGCGTTATTAGGATCCCATCCACCCGCAGATCCCTGAACTAGTCTACTTCTTTCCAAAACTATTCAGATTACTTTACACTGAACTGGTCCCTCCGGGCCAGTACCATGTTTTACAGTCAATACATCCTTAGCTTGACTACTATACATGGAGAACTTGGATCATCCAAACTCTTATTTTCATTATTTTCCAAATCAATGATGTTAGTGTATTTTAATGTCAGCTGTCAGGTATGAGGTTCTGGCTCTTGAAAGGTAATGTCATTTGGACAGCTTTTCTTGGAGCAAGCTTTTATGTTTGAGCTACAATAGTTAAAAAAATGATATTAATAATTAAATTCCATTAAGATTGCAGAGCCGTGAAGACCTCAGTTACACCTTGGTTAGTATCGAATACTATCATCTTCTAAACCACACTCATTTTACTGCAAACAGTACTATTTATTTTTTACTTTAAGTGAAAATATTAAACAAAATATTTATGCACAGAGGAAACACAAAAGCAGGACTCTTCAGATTTTATCCTGTGGAACTTCAAAGGATAGCAAAGGAGAATAAATACACACCCAAGGGGTATGAGACCTAAATGTGCCAATACAAGTGGAGAATTTCTTTCAAGTATTGCATTTCACCATAAAAATTGTTGAAATTTTTGCATGACTCAATATAACTTATCTGTATTAAAAGTCATGGATTTCCTCTCAAATTTTCAAGCAAAATTTCTCTGTGAAAATGTTTCACGTTTATTTGGACTTCATATACTGCTCAGCACACTTCTGTTTTAAGAAATCTGACCTTATATCCTTTATATTTCTGCCTTTTACCTATTTACTTTACCATTTGCTGGCATCCAAATTCTGGCCTGAACAAAGCCCAATAACTCTGCTCCTTCTCCCTCCACTGAGAATTGAGCCAGACACATAGTAAGCGCTCAGTGAACACTTTGCGTTGGATAGCAACACGGATGCGCCACTGCTTACTTGAATTCACTTTGAAACCATTTGGTGGTTGACTTCCGTTATCCTCCAGTTCCACATGATTTGTTTTAAGATGATCTAGCAGGAAACGTTGACAATGCCAGTGCTCAATGAAGCTTTGGTTCCTCCTGGCACAGAATCCAACTTATTCCATTCATAGCATGGACAGTCATCACCGTCTGTTCCCTCACATTGTAACTGCTCAAGCAACTCAGTTGTGGAATCTATTAACATTTTGTCACCGATAAGCTACATTCTTCACTTATATGATGAATTTCTGCAAAGGTTGATCTCTTTCCTTACCAGGGCATAGTAGATGCTAAATGCAGGATGGCTGCTGCTGATCTGTTCGTTAATATGTTTCCAGTGATACAGGAAATTGCTTGATGAATTCGTAAGAGTCCTTCTGCCTTGGATCCTGCTTGCTAATATAAAGGAAAGCAGCTAATATGTTTCCCCTGTACATTCTTTTGATACTGGTAAACAATTTTCAGTTGCTCATTCGATGTGATTCTTTTGTGAAGTACCTGGGGAGGGATTCTAGGTGAAATGATGTAGAATCTTTATTTTCCAGGCATTTACAGCCTGGTAAGTGAGCTTATGCTAACAAGAAACCTGAGATGCTTTAAGAATATCAGCTGTGTATTCATGGTAACAGAAGACTGTTCTCTCCTTCAGTCTTTACAATTTATATTTTATTTACTTTTTTATTGAAGTATAGTTGATTTGCAATGTTGTGTTAGCTTTGGGTATACAGCACAGTGATTCCTATATATATTCTTTTTCAGAGTATTTTTCCTTATAGATTATTGCAAATTATTGAATACAGTTCCCTACACTACAGAGTTGTTGTTTAGTCTCTAAGTCGTGTCTGACTCTTTTGTGACCCCATGGACTATATAGCCCGCCAGGCTCCTCTGTTGGTGGGATTCTCCAGGCAAGAATACTGGAGTGGGTTGCCATTTCCTTCTCCAGGGGATCTTCCTGACCCAGGGATTGAACCTACATCTCCTGCATTGGCAGGCAGATTCTTTACCACTAAGCCACCAGGGAAGCCCATGCTATACAGTAGGTCCTTGTTGGTTATCTATTTTGTGTATATTAGTGTGTGTGTGTGACAATCCCAAACTCCTAACTTATCCCTTTCCCACCTCTTCCCCTTTGGTCACCATAAGTTTGTTATCTACCTCTGTGGGTCTATTTTTGTTTTGTAAATAAGTTCATTTGTATCTTTTTTTTTTTTTTAGTGAAGTAAGCCAGACAGAGAAAGACAAATATCATATGATATTGCTTATATGTGGAATCTTAAAAAAAAAAAAATCTGTCAGACTTTTCAGAATGGCGCTTCTCAACACTGGGCAGACAATTCCCCTCTCAGCCTTTTGCCTTTCCTGACTTCTGGTTTCTAGGCCTCTGCACACTCCCTGCCCACCTGGGTCCCCTTGCTTCTCCAGAGCATCACTTCTCTTCTGCATGCCAGTCGGAACTCTCCCTTCTTCTCTAAACCCTTATACTGTCTTAATTTAATTTTTCCAAAAAAAAAAATTGCAATCTGTTGAGTATAAAGGAAACAGATTGGGTGCAAAGCACTGTGTAAAGCAAGATGTTAGAAGAGTGTGGCTCAGGGATATTTTGGGATAATAGTAATGATAGTAGGAACCTGAGTGAGTCCTGGGCCTGGGCCATGACCTTGTCTAGGTGCTGGATGGGGATTATTAATAAATCATGTGATTCTCAAAGCAGTCACGTGCAGGAGACATTACAGAGGAGGAAACTGAGCAGAGAAAAGTAAAGGAAGTCAGTCCCACCCAAGGCAGAGAGAGCCCCTCCCTACAGACGTGCAGCAGAGTCTACCTGGGAAGCTCACAGGCCCCCCATAGGCCTCTCAGCACCCTGCCCCATCCTGTGTCTACAGCACCTTCTGGATACTTTGTTTATTGAGTCTTCACCTCCAGGATGTAGGGCTAATTGTGCCCACTTTACAGATGAGAAAGATGAGGTTGAGAGTGATTGGAAAAGTTCTTCATGATCACAGAGCCAAAAGGTAGGAAAAGAATCCAGGATTTCGCCTCCAACGTATGTCTCCAGAGTCTGTGCTCCTGATCACTCAGCCCTGGGGTTGACATGTGTGCGTGTGTGTAAGTTATACAATTTATAATTATAGACCCATGCTACAAGCCAATGCAGTTTCCAGTCATCAATAACCTGTGACCTGCAAGCATGCACCTAGGGACTCATCAGGCATGCTTTCCCCCTGCTTGCTGATCACAGCATTCTGGCTCTCTAGGATTCAATCATTGATCTGGTTTGCTGACCTGCAAAGGATTAATCCATTAAAAACAAACAAACAAAAAACCTGCCCCTGTCTCTTCTCGAATGTTCGGGTTGGTTTTGTAGTGGGATTGCAGTTCTTGAGAAGCAGGAGGAGGTTTTGTACAATTGCAAAATAGTATGAGTTCTAACATTAAGGCTGAATTGTTTTTTCCTGCAAAAGTGAATGCTTCAACTTTCCACATTTCAGGGCTTGAATTGTAACAGTAATAAGTTACCATTTCAAGAACTTTTAGTTTTTTGAAAATTAAAAGATAAATGATAAAACACTGCTGTATATTAAAATATTGGAAACATGAGCGCCTTGAGGTTTTAATGGCCCCTTGGCAGCCTGTCTGTCATCATTCCGAACCTTTCTCTACCCTCTCCACGTTCCTAGAGAATCAGGTTTTTCACGTACAAAGCGACACAATTTTCCTAGCACAGCTGTAACTGAAGCTAGTGGACAGGATAAATTAAGATGGAGGGGCATCTTTTTATCCTCTCTTATCTGCTCAGACTCTGAAATGGTCTAACTCAGAGCTTTTTGCTTGAAGAGGCCTTATACTAGTGTGTGTGTCGGAGGGGGGTGGTGTTCAAGGGACCCTGAGCCTCTCAAAACCGCCAAGACTTTCATTTCATCCCTATACATCCCCAAGGAGGAAGGTCATGTTGGGGGTCTCCAAGACCACCCCCTAGTCGATGACGCTCTAGAACTCCCAGAACTTAGCCCCAGGGCTTTTACTGGGTGCTGGTCCTGCTGCACCCTCTGCCTGGCAGGGACCCAAACTCCAGACTCCGAGAGGAGAGCAGGGGCTCAGCACAAACCATCCTGGTCACACGAGCAGTGCAGGTGATCTGATCAGTCTAGGGAACGCAGGAACCCTCCCCCTGAAACTCAAGTTCCCAGACCAGCCAAGGGCCTTCTCAAAAGCAGGCTTGGCAAGCACGTGAGCCAGGTCAGCATGGGAAGTTTTGTTTGCCCAATGGTCACAGCTTTCTCGGTCCCTCATCAAGACTTTGGGCTGGTGAGAACCTCAGGGAGGGTCTGGGCAGCCCACACCTGAGCCTCCCACAAGGCCGAGGGCTTGCTGGGGGGATGGAAACAGACCCTACTCAAGCCAACTGGAGCCTTAGAGAAGGATGCCCTGATCCAGGGGTACAGCCAAGAGCCATGCCACATTCAACAACATGCCCTGTACACACCACATACATGTCACACATACATGATACACGCAAACACATACCCCACACATGCTACAAGCACACATACCAGACACCACACACAGAAACACATGCAAACCACATACATCACACACACACACACACACACACACACACACCAGACACACACCCCACACACATCACATACCTTTTACACACCCCACTTCATACATTGGCATACAAGTTAAAAGCAGGAAAAAAGACAAAACATCATTCTAACATTGTAAAATACTGAGTTTAAATTGCTGTCACAAAGTCATCATCCTAGAATCATTTAATCATAGCCAAGACTTCAGATGTAGATGACTTTTGCCAGTTTCAGTGGTAGACAGAACCAGGGGTCTGACAAGGATGGAGCTTGAATGTATAAAGTCATTGATGTGGTTATTCACATGTGTGCAGAATGTGAAGGAGGCAGCATGTATGGGATACTCACTCTCCAATCGAAAGTGGAGAATAAAGACTTTTTCTCTTTTTTGTTTCTTTGTTTGTTTAGGCCATGCCTTGAAGCATGTGGGATCTTAGTTCCCCAACCAGGGATCGAACCCCTCACCACCTGCAATGGAAGCCTGGAATCTTAGCCACTAGACTACTAGTGAAGTCCCAAGCCTCGTACTCTTATCTACACTGAGGAGTCACATTCTCGTATTAAGTCTACAGACAACCATTTACTGAAATAATTACAGACTGGAAAACCTACACCTCATGCGTTAGGTGGTATTTTAGTGACGTTCAGGCGCACCACGGAGTGAGTATGTATAGCAATAAGGTGAATAATATACCATGCTACGATAGAAGATAAGACACCACTTCTGACACTGTTTGGGGTTTACTATTCTCCAAGCCCTGGGTCCTTCACGGCCCAGGCTCCTCCGACGGTCCTGTGGGGTCCTTAGGGGATGGGGGTCCTTACTCTCTTCATCTCGCGGATGAAGAAAGAACAGCTAGAGAGAGCTTGGCCTGCACTGTCTCCCTGCACAGAACTGGAGCCCAGATCTCACCGACTCCCAAGCTGTGCTATTAAAAACTAAACCAAACATCCGTTCCAGAAAAGCATGAGTCACCATAAGTATGCCCTACTTCTATGCCTTCCCAGAAAAATGCCTGGAACACAGTTGCAGCAAATATAATATTTGGATTTTTCAAGAACAAGGTTTTTATTTGATGAAGCATCACTCAAAAACATCACATAGGTTGTCCGCTTGGAGAGCTCTACCTGCTCAGGGCCTGGAGTATTTGGGGGCAGGAAAGGCTTTCAGGAGGGTTTCCTATGTAAGACTCATCACTGTAACCATAGTCCAAGATCCCCCTCTCTGCTCGCTTGCGCTGCTTCCCCATCACCAGGACATAGTTACTCACACACTCAAGGCACCACCAAGCTCACCCGAAAGCAAAATTCAGAGGAGTCACTCCGTCTTGATGCAGTAGGGCCTGTCCTGAGATGGTTCATCCAAGCATGTGCGAGAGCTTTGCCAGCATCCAGTGTGCTGGGTTCTGGCTGTGAGATGAGCCAATGGCAGAGAAAGACGAGGAACACGGAAGGGAGTGACACTGAGGTCTGTTGGGGTACCCCAGGGCCACCCCAGTGGCTACCACCAGCAGGGTTTGAGCTCGGGGCAGAGCGAGGCAGAGGCAGACATCTGGGCTGTGATGAGATCTGAGTCCTCAGTACATGGAGGAAAGAATTCTCTGGAGCAGTGAGACTGACTCTTGAAGCTGGTGTGGTGTGGGGTGGAAAGAGGGCCAAGCAGACGGCCCAGAAAACACTCACCATCCACGGTAGGTGGAAGGAAAGGACACTGCGAAGGGACCTGGGAGGGGGGTGCGCCAAGGAGCTGGGAGCCAGGGTTCTCAGGAAGAACCATCAAAACCGAGGCAGCGAGTGTGAGGGGGAAAGAAAGCGACCAAGAGCACCAGACGCTGCAGGAGCAAGTGAGACAAGGACCGAGAGAGGTCCTGTTCGTGAGGCAGTAGGAGGTGCCCTTTCAATTAAAAGACGCTTACTCCTTGGAAGGAGGGTTATGGCCAACCTAGACAGCATATTTAAAAGCAGAGACATTACTTTGCCAACAAAAGTCTGTCTAGTCAAGGCTATGGTTTTTCCAGTGGTCATGTATGGATGTGAGAGTTGGACGGTGAAGAAAGCTGAGCGCCGCAGAATTGATGCTTTTGAACTGTGGTGTTGAAGACTCTTGAGAGTCCCTTGGACTGCAAGGAGATCCAACCAGTCCATCTTAAAGGAGATCAGTCCTGGGTGTTCATTGGAAGGTCTGATGTTGAAGCTGAAACTCCAATACTTTGGCCACCTCATGTGAAGAGTTGACTCATTGGAAAAGACCCTAATGATGGGAAGGATTGGGGGCAGGAGGAGAAGGGGACAACAGAGGATGAGATGGCTGGATGGCATCACCGACTCGATGGACATGGGTTTGGGTAAACTCCAGGAGTTGGTGATGGACAGGGAGGCCTGGCGTGCTGCAATTCATGGGGTTGCAAACAGTCGGACGCGACTGAGCGACTGAACTGAACTGAACTGAACTGAACTGAACTCTCCCAGGGCAGGTGCAGAGACATGGGGAAGGAGAAAGCATAACAGATTTTGAGCAATGAGGGTAGGATGGTGGGGAGAAGCAGAGACTCCTCTGGGAGGGGAAGGAGTAAAACTGCAAGGGTGAGAGCTAGAGGGCCATGCAGAGAGACAGAGCGAGGCAGAGGGACAGAGACAGAGTCTGCCAGAGATGGAGACAGAGAAACAGAGCAGAAATAAAGACACAGAGAAACAAAGATACCGCCTGCCAGAGATAGAGACAGAGACACAGAGAGAGACAGAGAAACAGATTCTGCCAGAGATAGAGACAGAGACAGAGCAGAAAGAAAGAGGTACAGAGAAACAAAGAGTTTGCCGTCAGAGAGAGAGACAGGCAGACAGAGACAAAGACACAGAGGGGATGGGAAGGAAAGACAGAGGGAGGCTGTGTTTAGTTGCTCAGTTGTGTCCGACTCTTTGTGACCCCCTGGACTGTAGCCCACCAGGCTCCTCTGTCCATGGGGATTCTCCAGGCAAGAAGACTGGGGTGGGTAGCGATTTCTTTCTCTGGGGGGATCTTCCCGACCCAGAGATTGAACCCGCGTCTCCTGTATGGCAGGCGGGTTCTTTACCGCTGAGCCACCTGGAGCAATCAGGAGTGATACTTACAAAGCACTCTACAGATGAGGGTGTCCTTTTCTGCACAGGAAACTGCCTGCATAATCTTGAGCCTTGTGCAAACTGTAAGCCCCAACTTTGCCTCCTTGTCCCCTCTTCATCTCACGCAGCTGGACTTCGTTAGGCCCAGACGATTTCAGAACGTCTGAACAAACCTTGTGGAACATCTCTGCTACCTGCGGAAACCCTGCTGGTAAGCTACTCCTCCATCACTTTCATGTGATGAAGTGTTAATGATATGTAGATGAAATGTCATGAAGAAAGATAATTTGCATGCACACACCGCAGAAGGGAAGATTTTTAAATCTTTAAGTAATAGCACAAAATGTCTCCAGCCTCTTGAGCCTGTTTCTGTCCATTGTTTCATATTCGGAGTCAGAGCTGGACAGAATCATTTAAAAACCTGGAAAGAACTTGGGATGTGGGCCATGTGACTCCTTTCCCAAAAGGTTAAAGGTTTCAGAAGCGCTAACTGTCTCTCGTACCCCCGCTCCACAGGAGAGCACTTCTAAATGTTAATGTTACATTTAACCTTGGTAGCCTGACCTTGAGGTAGTGGAATAGCACACTAAATGAAAATGATGCTTTCCATAAATTTGCTTCGAAGCGCAGTGTCTTGGTCATGCTTGAAGGCGACTTTTATGGATCTCATGCAGACGAACATGGATCACTTATTTATGGATATTTGACATTTGCTGGTGTGGTAACTCACTCTCTGGACATTTGTTATATTTATTTTAATTCTTTCTAGAATACAGCAGAGAATTTAGGGCTTTTTAAATCTGCATATATATGCAGGCAGTTTTTCTTCTTGTGCATGCATTCATTAGCTAAGTGGGGTTTGGGGACTTTGTTATGATGAAAATAGTGATTTCATGCACGTGGAAAGAGGATTCAAACATCACAGAAAGAATACAATGAAATGTGAATCTCTCCTGTCTCACATACTCTACTCCATGGTTAGAGATAACCACTGTCCTAGTTTCTTGTGTTGTGTATATTTTTGGAAAATCTCCACACGTATCATATATCTGAATTTATATCTATCTAACATACACATGCATACACACATATATTTTTTGTTGTTGTTCAGTCCCTCAGTCATGTCCGACTCTTTTGAAGTCCATGGGATTTCCCAGACAAGAGTACTGGAGTGGATAGCCATTTCCTTCTGCCTGCAGTGCAGGAGACCCGGGATCAATCCCTGGGTCTGGGAGATACCCTGGAGAAGGAAATGGCAACCCGCTCCAGTATTCTTGCCAGGAAAATTCCATGGACAGAGGAGCTTGGTGGGCTACCATCCATGGGGTTGCAAAGAGTCGGACACGACTGAGTTACTAACACGCTTCTCCAGGTAATCTTCCCTACCCAGGGATTGAACTCATATCCTTTGAGTCTCCTGCAATGGCAGGTGGATTCCTTACCACTGTGCCCCCTGAGAAGCCTGTACATATATAAATAAACACAAATTTTCATGGAGCTGGAGGCACTTGTCGACTATGTTTCTTTTAGTTATCAATATCTGGGTAATCTTAACCTCATCAACACGCACAGATTCATCTCCTTTAATAGCTCTGAAGTTTTTGATCACATGGAAGTAGCTTAGATTATTTAATAATTTTGCTGTGGATGGGCATTCCAGTTTCTGACTAGTATAAACAATTTTTCACGGAAGGCTTCTGTCTACAGTCAACTTTCGGTCTCTATGACTACATATGATATTAATCCTGCTTTCTTGAATCACCACTCTGCCCTGAAGTCTAATTTTCATATCTGAATTTATGACCTCTTTGGCAAGGAAGAAACCTAGGGTTGTTTTTATTCAGTTCTTTTGCCCACTTAGCACTAGATAAAATCATCACAAAGACATGGTCCATGAACAGCAGGCTGAAAATCAAGTTAAGAGATACTAGATAAATAAGCTAGAATGCAATAAGAGATAGTAAATTTCTTCCATCACATAAATTAAATTTATTCTCTTTGCATTTGTTTTGCTTTATCTTTCCACCATAAGCCATAGCAGACGGGAAAACTGCTGGCTTGTTTTCCGGTCTTACTGTTTCCAGTGAGCCTTGTCCCTCCTCCTAGTCCACACTAGTCCATCAGAAAGCAGGCAACCAGGGCTGCACCTGGGTCTAATAAGATGTGGTCAGCAGCTGTGGTCCAGGTGCAGGGGACAGGGAGAGGGGCTTCCAAATGGCTGGCCTGTTGTCATGACAGCAAGAGAGATGGATGGAGTGAAGCCCAGTATTCTGGATGTCAAGTGTCCAATGGCACTGTGGAAAGGCAGAGGTCCAAGGTGTGGGTGTCCTCGAAGGGCATCCAGCTGCTCTTGGGATCCAAAGCCCCGCTGGGCTTTAGGTCTGGACAGGGCTGTAGGAAAGATCTGAGAGCGTGTTCCTTTCTCCAATAAGCTCCTAGTTTCTCTCTGGAGGACTTTACCCTGATATTCCATGGCCATATTTTAGCTCTTCCAGGCGGACCCACTATCAGAATACATAAATTATAGCACTGCTCTCTCTCTCTTTTGCTTCCTTTGCTTAGGAGTTTTGAGAAGCATAAATGCATTTTCCCTAAGATGTAGCTCTGAAACAGGATAATTCAATATCTGGAAGGGGAATCAGGTCATTGATAACTGCAGTCCCCTCAAAGGAGAGAAGTTGCAGGAGGTGGGGGTCTAGGGGGTGAGGCATTTCTTTTTCACACCTTAGTACTTTCCAAATATTAAATGGTATGTTTTACCTACAACTAAAATATGACCATTTAGTCATTTCCATCTTAGTTCTCTTGAACGTGAGTTTCTCAGGAGAGACACCCTGGCTCTTCTTTGAACAAATAAAGACTGGACCCCTATAAATATTGGGGTGTCTTTGACCAGAATGAAAGTATCAAAAAACAAAAAAGGAAAAGGTGGGACTGAATTTCCCTTTGCCTTTGATTGTTGCTCCGATAGCCCTTTCATCTCACTTAGGGACCTTTTATCTGGGTCTTCTCTATCCTTGGAAGTTTCTCTGTGTTGTGTGGAGGCCGTGTCTCCTCACATTGCTTCGGATGACAGAGTTTCCTGGAATGTCCTCCTGGGCCATGTTAGGGGTTGAGAATTGGGTTTTGAACCCTGAATCCCTTTGCTTAGCACCTCCCTGTATGTACCAGGTAGCATTGCTTTCTGAAGCTGGGCAAACACTGCTGACCAATTCTCATTTTTTGCTAGAACTCTGTGGTGAAAGCTAGGTAGGAGAAAGCAGCTTAGGCCAGGGGTAAAAGTGAGGCTTGCCCTTCTCTGCTTCTGAATACAAGAAGGCCAATCCCACAGAGCTTATCTACCCCCTGACAGGTGGAAACAGACAGCACATATACTCCTGGAGGCGCTTCCCATCACTGGTCACTATGAGATATAACCCAGTGAAGTGTTCGTCTCCAGCCAATCAGATTAGCTACCCCCTTCCCCAGTGATGCAAGCAGGGTAGACAAAGGCACGTTCCTGGGTGAAGGGTGCTCGTGCAAAAACAGAAGTAAATGCCACCTTCATCATAGACATAAATAAAGGCAATTGTCTTTTTTAATTAACTTATTTTATTCTTGGCTGTGCTAGATCTTTGAAGCATTGCTTGGGCTTTCTCTAATTGCAGGGAGTGGGGGCTACTCTTCCTTGTGGTACTTGGGCCTCTCATTTGTAGTGGCTTCTCTTGTTGCAGAGCACAGGCTCTAGGCATGGAGACTTCAGTAGTTGTGGGTCCCAGGTTTAGTAGTTGCTGCTCGAGGGTCCTAGGGCACATGGGCTTCTGCAGTTGTGTGGCACTTGGGCTAAGTCGCTCTGCGGCATGTGGAATCTTCCCGGGCCAAGGATTGAACTTGTGTCCCCTGCATTCATAGGCAGATTCTTTATCCATTGCACTACCCGTTGTTGTTGTTTAGTCACTAAGTTGTGTCCGAATCTTTGAGATCCCATGTACTGCAGCCCCCCAGGCTTCCCTGTCCTTCACCATCTCCCAGAGTTTGCCCAAACTCACGTTCATGGAGTCAGTAATGCCAGCCAACCATTTCATCCTCTGTTGTCCCCTTCTCCTCCTGTCCTCCGTCTTTCCCAACGTCAGCGTCTTGTCCGCAATTGTCCTGAATGCAAGTAAAAAATCAATACATGTGATTTAAAAGGGTTCATAATTTTAATTCCAAGAGCTACTTCAAAATAGAATTATCTGGATTCTGGTTGACTCCATGTAGGGAGTGAACAAACAGAAGGGAAAGACAAGTATGTCTATTATCTACTGCTTGTTGGATATACTTGCTCGATAAGCCTGGCAGAGACTTATATAGACAGAGATTTGAGTTCAGTACTCTATGTTGGGAGCTTCTGGCTTTTGGCAGTGATAGAGACTGAGAAATCATGAGAAGGAGATGTGATTAAGTCCCCAGAGACAGGAGGATGCGAAGGTCCAAGACGAATGACTGGCGGCCACCAGCCCTCTGCGGATAAGAAGGACAAGTCTAGACTGTGACTGGAGAGAGGAGGAAGCATGGCTTTGTAGCCTCCTGTTTTGAGGTCCTCATTGGGGTTGTACCTCCATTCCAGATGGTTATCAGCACAAATCAGTCCTGCCTTTTCAGGACAGCGTGTGTGGGAAGTACTGCCAGTTAGCCAGGCCATCTGGTTTTCTTAGAGAAATGCTTTAAGAAGGATGGAGCAATCAGCAGGATCCAGTGGAAGGCCGGGTAAGCAGGGAGCCCAAAGCCCTTGGGCATTTCCTTTGGTCACCAGTGCCCTTAGGAGAGCGGATTTAGGACTTTGGAGGGGGCAGGAGCAAGAAAGAGAAAGGGATTTTCTATGATTGATGGAGCAGAGCTTCAGGTTGCATAAACTCAGTGTAGTTCATAAAGACGAATAATCATCCTGATGGTTATGTCTCTAACAGACGCAGCAGGAGCCAAAGAACTCCATTCCGATGCTTGAGCTATTTTCATAGAGAGGACAGAGCCACACGGAGCCAGCTGTCGTGCTGGAAGGGAAGAGACCTCCTGAGTGACCGCACCGCAGAGAAAGCAAGAGCGGGCATCACCCCGCCCTCCTCCACGCGGCTAAGAGCCGCCAGGGCTTGATGGAGGCACAAAAGCACAATTGTTCCCATCTCTCTTGGGTCCAGCCAACTAGGTTTTAATTAAATGAAAATAATAGGCATCTCCGTTCACCTGGGGAGGAGGAGGGAGGCAACGCGAAGGAATCCAAGTTTCCATCAAACACTGTTCAGTTCATGGGGCAGAACTCAAATCACTGGGAGTTATTGTTACCTGGTTTTTTCCCCCTCCTCTTTCATCATTGTGGCTATGAGAGTCAAAATTTAATTATGGTGATTGAATTATTAAAGGACTCAGAAATAACTTTTGCATACCAAGCTTTTTCCTCCCCTTCAGCTGAAGAGACTGGCGCTAATGTGAGGATTTTCTGTCATTTTAGTAGCCTTAAGTGCTGAGTTGCAATGTGTCTGGTCTTGATGTCCTTGATAAAAGTTCACTTGAGAGATGAAATTTAAGGAGAGATTGAAAATGATTTTATATAAGAATCTTATCTGAAAATAATATTGACAGGAAAGATAATGACTTCTAAATTTTCATACCTATTTCAGTCATATAATAGAGACTGACTATTGATAATGAAGACAGGAATAGGAAAAAACAAACAACTTTTAGCTATTTTTTTTGCCCCAAACAGAAACAACCACTAAATGTTCATAGTAGTGACTGTTGGGAAAATGAGAACCTGAATTATTTCAGCCTTGTTGCTTCACAGAAATCAGAAATGAGGCAACCTGAACTGGAATTTTGGTTTGTTTGTTTCTCATGAAACCATCGGAGAAGGCAACGGCACCCCACTCCAGTACTGTTGCCTGGAAAATCCCATGGACGGAGGAGCCTGGTAGGCTGCAGTCCATGGGGTCGTGAAGAGTTGGACACGACTGAACGACTTCACTTTCACTTTTCACTTTCATGCATTGGAGAAGGAAATGGCAGCCCACTCCAGTGTTCTTGCCTGGAGAACCCCAGGGACGGGGCAGCCTGGTGGGCTGCTGTCTATGGGGTCACACAGAGTTGGACACGACTGAAGCGACTTAGCAGCAGCAGCAGCATGAAAACCATGAACTTGAATGGAGAGATCCTTTTTTTTTAACTGAAATATAATTAATTTACAATGCTGCATTAGTTTCAGGTGTACAGCAAAGTGATTCAGTTTAAAATATATGTACATATATATGTACATACATAGAATATATGTACATATGTACACACATGTGTATGTATATGTGTACATATATATGTACTTCCTTTGTCTGAAGGAAGTCAGACAAAGAAAAATATGATATCACTTATATGTAGAATCTAAAAAATAATACAACGAATTTGCTTATGAAACAGAAACAGAGTTACAGACGTAGAAAACAAACTTATGGTTGCCGAAGGGGAAAGTAGGAGGGTGGGGATATATTAAGATGCATGCTCAGTCATGTCCCACTCTTTGCGACCCACTGGACTGTAGCCCTCCAGGCTTCTCAGGCCATGGGATTCTCCAGGCAAGAGTATTGGAGTGGGTTGCCATTTACTCCTCCAGAGGATCTTCCCGACCTAGGGTTTTAACCCAAGTCTCCTGTGTCTCCTACATTGGCAGGTAGATTCTTTACCACTGAGCCATCTGGGAAGCCCTAAATTAAGAGTAGATCCGTTTTATTTCCAGGCGTCTGACCTCTTGCATGAAACAAAAGTCTGCAAGCATCACAGACTCATATTTAACTCCACCAAAATCTACTGCCCTTCCCTCAAAACTCCCCTGGGAACCAGTGTATCTTAGTCCCTTCCATGTGTCCCCTGATGCAGGCACTCCTCCAAAGATGAGCCTTTCTGGGTCCAATCCACCCCACGACTCTGAGGCTGGTGATCCCTTAGCGGGGATCTCTGCTAAGGAAGCACTCCCACCAAAGAACTTCCATCCTGGACCACGTGGCTTTGGCTGCTTCAAGCCTTGTTCTTTCTCTGCCCAACTGGCCTCCTTTATTTTCAACTTCTTGTCCCCTCTCCCTTTATGGCTGCCTGCCCTCTGAATGAAATGCAAAAGTTGATTTCTTCCAATCTCTTATCTCAGCTGGGTTTCCTGCATGCTGATCTCATCTCTCTTCCATTAATTTGTGATTCTTTGAACAGCTTTCCTGGTGACATCCCTGCAGACTCTGCCAGGCTCCTGGTCCCCAGTCTTGGTCAATAATAACCCCTCCTAGACTGCCCTGGAGACAAGACCCGAATGTGCATCTGAGAATCGACACCTCCAAGATCTGAGCCCCAGAGAGAAGCTCTTTCTCAGTCTAACACATGGGGCTCTAAGAGATCTAGTCCCACAGCCCCAGAGAACCGGTTCAAGTATCCATTCATTCATTCAACACACACGGATGGAACATTTATTAGGCAAGAGGCAAATCGGCCTCTGGAGGCGTTCATCTCTTATACAAGAAGCTCAGTAGAGGGCACTCCTGTATTATGATAGTTAAGCATAGGAGGCCATGAACCTGAACCCAGGGATCCAATCAGAAAAGGCAAATAATCACACACACTCTAAGCTTGTGGACATACACACCCTGTTCTGATATTTATCCTTGTGAAAGTGTGGAAGTGTGAATCACTCAGTCATATCCGACTCTTTGCAATACCATGGACTGTAGATCGTCAGGCTCCTCTGTCCAAGGAATTCTCCAGGCAAGAGTACTGGAGTGGATTGCCATTCACTTCTCCAGGGGATCTTCCTGACCCAGGGATCCAACTCGGGACTCCTGCATTGCAGGCGGATTCTTTTACCACCTGAGCCACAGTAGCCACACTCAACTGTGGATGGGATGCTCACCTTTGCATCTTATGTCATGAACTTTCCTAAGCCAAAAATAATAACGATGAAATATATTGCTCTCTTCACTGGATACACTCAAAAATTGTTTTAATTGGTGGCACACTTGATTTCTAAGCCCCTGAAGGAAAAAAACAGAGAATAGTTTATAATTTCAGAATCACTGTGAAGTGATTACATTCTGTTTACTGGAACTGAGTCCTTTTCTGGATGTAGAAGCATTCTGATGCAGATGAAAAGGAAAAGGAAATGTTGCTGCTGCTGGATGTGAAACTCATCTCAGGCAAGATCACAAGTGCACGTCATTCTTTGAGAAACGTCTTACTGTGATTAATTAAAATGAAGAAAGTAGCACACTGCAGCCAGTATTTTGGCAACCACTGAGATTCAAACAGCTATGCCTGTTATAAAACTGGTTTTCTTTCTTTCTTCTTTTTCTTGCAGGTACCACAGGTAAACTTTTTAGAGCTTACTTACTGTGCCAGCGCGTGCGTGCTTAGTCACTAAGTCGTGTCCGACTCTTTTGCAACCCCATGGACTATAGCCTGCCAGGCTCCTCTGTCCATGGAATGTTCCCAGGCAAAAATACTGGAGTGGTTGCCATTTCCTTTGGACTTCCCTGGTGACTCAGATAGTAAAGAATCTGTCTGTGATGTGGGAGACCCAGGTTCAGTCCCTGGGTTGGGAAGATCCCCTGGAGAAGGGAATGGCTTTCCATTTCAGGATTCTTGCCTGGAGAATTCCATGGACAGGGAAGCCTGGAGGGCTGTAGTCCTTGGGGTCACAAACAGTCGGACCAACACTACTACTTAATGCTTAACGCTACTACAGGTTTAGCCTCTGGGCCCCATCCATCGGCATAACACTACTACTAAGCGACTAACACTACTACTACTACCATTTTCTTCTCCAGGAGATCTTCCTGATCCAGGAATTGAACATAGGTCTCCTGCATTGCAGGTGGACTCTTTACCACCGAGTCACAAGGGAAACCCACATGGTGTGCCAAGTACCATGCCAAACACTTGACATGTATTATTTCATTTCACCTTTACAACCACCACATGTGTTAGGTAGATTTTAGAGATGGGGAGCTCAAAAAATGGTAACCTACGTGTTACCATGTGGCTGGAACATGGTGGGACATGTATAGCACCCACTCAATCTGTCCACACAGCCCAGACCATAGTCATGTCACTATGTTCAAAGTGGGCCTTGCATTTCTGACATTGTGGTAAACATTACTTTCCATCTCATAATTCCAAGGTTTTTCCACTGAAATTTGTATCAGAAGGAAAGTTGACTCAACTAAATGGCATTTTTATGTGTTAGAAGTTAAATTATCCACCATAAATTCAACTTATCACCTGGTGAGTAAAATTAGACTGTAGTACGGTTGCTATTCAATTACGGTGAGTTGTTGTTGTTTAATAGCCCTGTTCTGGAAGGCTCTATTAATGTCTATTAATCTACTTTTTCTACTGGACAACAGACAGCCCTTTATTACTAAACCCCACAATGGGGGGTGCAAAGTGTGGGGGCTGCAGTCAAAACCACACTAGCTGTAATTAGCACAAAACCAAGAAAACACATTGGATGTTTTACTCAAATACTGCCCTCCTACTATCCTTAAAATAAATGCTAGACATGACAGGGAGAGATGCAAATAAGAGAAAGGAGTCTACAGTAAGATCATTTGTGAGAGCCAGGTAGAGAGGGTTCCAGTCTGATCTGTCTTTATCCAGAGGCCCAGGTCCCAGGCTACTAATCTAAGTCTGGTCTTGGGCTGGCACCCAGCCTAGGCCCTGTCTGTAGCATAGAGGAAGGAGAGAAGACAGTCTCTTGAGAAGGTGGCTATCTAGGAATCAGGCTTTAAAGAGAACCAGGAAAATCACTCGGAAAACAAAATCCTGTCTTCCCAGGGTTCCCAATAACTGAAATGAAATCATTATAAATCACACTGACATCTGTTATTTTTGCTTACTCACTCCTATTAGCCCTTTGGGGAGCAGATAGAAGCCTGATTCTTCTTTGGGAACCACTCCTCCACAGGTTTAGCCTCTGGGCCCCATCCATCAGCATGCTCCATCCTCTGGACAGTAGTACCTGATACAGGCTGGGCCAGACAGGCCAGAGAGATATGTCCTCCAGGCTTTAGTCTCAGTTGCTGGGAAAGAGACCCATCTTTTTCTTTCTAGGATCTACACCAAGGATGTGAGCCCAGACCTGCCAGTAGGAGAAACAGATCAATGCAGAGGAAAATAGGAGACAGAGAGACTGACCTAAGGACTTCTTCTGAGATCCATGGCTTCTCCACATGCCTGAACAGAATCGTAATCACGAACTTTTCCATTATATCAATGAATTTGTTGTTGTTCAGTTGCTCAGTCGTGTCCAACTCTTTGAGATCTCATGGACTGCAGCACACCAGGCTTCCCTGTCCTTCACCATCTGCCGGAGTTTACTCAAACTAATGTCCACTGAATCAGTGATGCTATCCAACCATCTCATCCTCTGTGGTCCCTTTTCCTCCTGCCCTCAATCTTTTTGCAGCATCAGGGTGTTTTCCAATGAGTCAGCTCTTTGCATCAGGTGGACAAAGATTGGAGCTTCAGCTTCAGCATCAGTCCTTCCAATGAATATTCAGGGTTGATTTCTTTTCAGATTGACTGGTTTGATCTCCTTGCAGTCCAAGGGACTCTCAAGAGTCTTCTCCAGCACCACAGTTTGAAAGCATAAAATTCTTTGGTGCTCAGCCTTCTTTATGGTCCAACTCTCACATCCATCCGTGACTACTAGAAAAACCATAGCTTTGACTAGACGGACCTTTGTGGGCAAAGCAATATCTCTGCTTTTTAATGCACCATCTAGATTTGCCATAGATTTTCTTTCAAGGAGCAAGAGTCTTTTAATTTCATGGCTGCAGTGATTTTGGAGCCCAAGAAAATAAAATCTGCCACTGTTTTCACTGTTTCCCCATCACTTGCCATGAAGTGGTGGGACCAGGTGCCATGATCTTCATTTTTTGAATGTTGAGTTTTAAGCCAGATTTTTCACTCTCCTCTCTCACTTTCATCAAGAGACTTCGTTCCTCTTCGCTTTCTGCCATAAGGGTGGTGCCATCTGCATATCTGAGGTTATTGATATTTCTCCCGGCAATCTTGATTCCAGCTTGTGATTCATCCAGCCTGGCATTCCACATGATGTACTCTGCATATAAGTTAAATAAGCAGGGTGACAATATACAACCTTCACGTAGTCCTTTCCCAATTTTGAACCAGTGTGTTGTTCCACGTCTCATTCTAACTGTTGCTTCTTGTCCTGCATACAGGTTTCTGAGGAGACAGGTAAGGTAGTCTGGTATTCGTACCCCTTTAAGAGTTTTCCACAGTTTGTTGTGATCCACACAGTCAAAGGCTTTGTAGTCAATGAAGCAGAAGTATATGTTTTTCTGGAATTCTCTTGCTTTTGCTACGATCCAATGGATGTTGGCAATTTGACTGGAATTTCTGTCTTTCACAACTGAATTCAGGTTGCTTACAACTTCTTTCCCCAATAACTTAGTGTGTGGGTAAGGGGGAGTGGGAGAGAGCAGCAAGCCCTCAGCTCCTGGCATGAATACCACTGGGTGGGGAGAAGGCCATCTGCAGGCAGGTTCCACCCTGGCCAAGTCAAGTGCCCAAGCCTTGGTTTCCTCATCCGGTAGGTTGGACAGAATGATCCACTAGGACTTTTCCAGCTCTGGACCCAGTCTGAGTGGTTGCTGCCACCAGGGGAGGCCCCAAAGGAGGATGGTTGGTCCTGCCATCGACACAAAGTCTTCTCGCATGGTTCAGTACAAACAAAATTACCTATTTTATCACAGCTTGTGAAAGGAAGGTGGTAAAGGAAAGCATTTCTATAATAATTTGGTTTTCACCCATCAATGGTTATCAGGCTCATTTCCATCCCCCTTTTTTCCAGTGGTCATGTATGGATGTGAGAGTTGGACAGTGAAGAAAGCTGAGCGCTGAAGAATTGATGCTTTTAAACTGTGGTGTTGGAGAAGACTCTTGAGAGTCCCTTGGACTGCAAGGAGATCCAATCAATCCATCCTAAAAGAGATCAATCCTGGGTGTTCATTGGAAGGTCTCATGTTGAAGCTGAAACTCCAATACTTTGGCCACCTCATGCGAAGGGTTGACTCATTGGAAAAGACCCTAATGCTGGGTAGGATTGGGGGCGGGAGGAGAAGGGGATGACAGAGGATGAGATGGTTGGATGGCATCACCGACTCGATGGACATGGGTTTGGGTAGACCCCGGGAGTTGGTGATGGACAGAGAGGCCTGGCGTGCTGCAATTTATGGGGTCGCAAAGAGTCGGACACGACTGAGCGACTGAACTGAACTGACTGAGACCCCATTTCCCTCTTCCTGTCTCATAAGCTGCAGTTGGAAAGAAGCCCCTATCCATACTGCCTTTGCTTCTCCTCCTCCAGAGCCCCAGGTGCGTATGTTCGCTCAGTTTCCTCTGCACCCTAAGAGGATGAGCCTTGGTTATGTGCTTACAAACTAGAATGAGAGCACTGAATTGGAGTGATGGGAGAAGCCAGCCAGGGGCTGGGCACTGGTGATTGTGACCTATGGTGCAACCTACTCTGAGCTGCTGACACATTTTTGTTTCAGGCCCAAATGCACCTGGAGCACCAGTTGCAGGAGGAGTGGTTCATCTGTGGGCAGGTGGTTCTCAGTTCTAAGTACCATGAGTGGTAGAGGGTGCTCTCCTGAGATGCTAACACTTGACCTGGGATGTCCGCCCAGACGCTGGAAACAAAAATAAGGTAGCAAAGGAGCTGTCTGGGGCTGGTGAGTCGTCGGAGCTATCTGGGGACAGACAAGTCTCCTTCAATGAAGCCAGGCCTCCGGGGCGATCTGGGCACAGGTCTGGGCCCTAGAGCAGCGGTGATCCCGTGGAGCGCCCCCGCCGGAGCTCTGGCAGGGAAGCGAGCCAGGGTACCAGGGAGGGTCAGGGTCCTGGGCACCGCAAAGACCACGTGCCCGGGCTGGCTCCCTGCGGCCCACGCCCTCCTTTTCCCTCTCCTGGGTGGAGGGGTGGGGGGGTGGTGCTCAGCCATAGCCCCCTCTCCCCAGAGGGGGCACTCCTACCCCACTCCCACTTTGGATGGTCCCCAGTCCCTCGGGCAGAGCTGCCCCGGCCCGGCCCGCCTTGCCCTGGACTCTGGACCCCCAGCCCTCGCTCCCCGAGGCTGGCAGCGCCTTCCGCGCTGCAGTCCCGCCGGGCAGTCGGTCCGGCCTGGAGTGGCGGGGCGGAGAGTTCCGGGAGCTATTTTTACAAGATGCGTCAGAGAGCCAAGGCGGGAAGAGCCGACAGCTCTGGGGCCCATTATCTGGGTGCGGCGCGGGAGGAGACTCCCAGGGCGATTTCGAAAGCTCCGGAAAGCGCGAAAGCGGCCCGCGGGGCTGGGAGGTCCACGCCCGACCAGGGGCGGGGCGCGGGGGGCGGGGTCGTGGGGCGGGGTCGTCTATACGGGGCGGGGCCAGGGCCCCACGAAGGGGCGGGTCCATAGGGACGGGGCCGTCCGGGGCGGGGCGAGGGGCAGACCGTCGGTACGAGGCGGGACGAGGCACCACGAAGGGGCGGGACCATAGGGCCAGGGCCGTCGGGGGCGGGGAGATGGGCGGGGCCTCCGAGGGGCGGAGTCGGGCGCCCTCCAGCCGCTGCAGGCTGGCGGCGGCGGCGGCGGCGGCGCGGGGACTGCGGGGACAGCCAGGCGGTCGCGCCGGCAGCGAAGCTCGGGGAAGCCCACGCCCCGCCTGCGCCTCCAAGGTGCGCCCTGGGAGTGGGATTGGCCCCGCGGCGACGCCGCCCAGGCAGAGGCGAGCGCTGGGCGCTCGGAGCGCGGAACCGGCAGCCGCGGAGAGCCCGGGCAGCGGCTGGAGCGCGGGGGCGCGGCCCGAGGAAGCCGCAGAGAGCCGGGGCCGGCGGGGGAGGGCGCCGGGCTCGAGCAGCCCGCGGCGCCGCAGCGGAGGAGGCTTCGCGGGAGACAAAGCCCTTCGAGAGAGACGCGATGCCAGGCCGGCGCGGGCGCGGGGACCGCGGCGTCTGAGCGCGCCGAGCCGTGCGCCCCGGGGACTCCGAGCCCGGGCCGGTGCCGGCGGCTGAGGGCGGCAGACGGGGCCCGGGTTCACCCGCCCGCGTCGGGCCAGTAACTGCTCGGGAGGGCGGGGGGCGGCGCCCTCCCGCCGCAGCCGCAGTGGCCGGCGCTGCAGCGAGGAGCCATGGGCAACATCTCCTCCAACATCTCGGCCTTCCAGTCGCTGCACATCGTCATGCTGGGCTTGGACTCGGCCGGCAAGACCACGGTGCTATACCGGCTCAAGTTCAACGAGTTCGTGAACACCGTGCCCACCATCGGCTTCAACACGGAGAAGATCAAGCTGAGCAACGGCACGGCCAAGGGCATCAGCTGCCACTTCTGGGACGTGGGCGGCCAGGAGAAGCTTCGGCCGCTGTGGAAGTCCTACAGCCGCTGCACGGACGGCATCATCTACGTGGTGGACTCGGTGGACGTGGACCGGCTGGAGGAGGCCAAGACGGAGCTGCACAAGGTGACCAAGTTCGCCGAGAACCAGGGCACGCCGCTGCTGGTCATCGCCAACAAGCAGGACCTGCCCAAGTCGCTGCCCGTGGCGGAGATCGAGAAGCAGCTGGCGCTGCACGAGCTCATCCCGGCCACCACCTACCACGTCCAGCCGGCGTGCGCCATCATCGGCGAGGGCCTCACCGAGGGCATGGACAAGCTCTACGAGATGATCCTGAAACGCAGGAAGTCCCTCAAGCAGAAGAAGAAGCGGTAATGCGCCGGGCGGCGGCGTTCCGGAGCTAGGCGCGGGGAGCGAGCGAGTCCGGAATGAATGAATGAAAGGCTGGGTGGCCCGCGCGCCCGCGAACAAAGACAGCGAACCAAAGCGACGCTTCGAAAATTTAAAGCGGAGTCTCTGCACCCACATGCAGGACTGGTGACTTAACCTGGGTATGTAGGCAAGGTGGCCAGCCTGCGCTCGACCTGCTCCCCACCCCCAGCTCAGGGGTCCTTTTGTCTGAACGCCGGAGCTACTCAGGGGGTGGGGGACCCGGCTGGGGAGTGGACGTGCGGCTCCCACCCTCCGCCCTGCTAGCCCAGGTTGGAAGGCTCAGATATCAGAGACAAAAGCGATTTCCTTCTACCCCAGCAGGGCCAGAAGTTGAGGCTTCCCCGCCCTCACTGGGAATCGCACCTGTGAGCTACCTGAGGTATGCGGTTCCCAGAACCCCAGGAGTTCTCATCTGAGAGCACGGTGGCAGTGGGAGGTGCTGGGGGGACAGCCTCTCCTTGGGCTGTGAAAGCTGGATAATTTTATGTCACAGGGCAGGCCCCTGTGAAAATCCATTTGCCCTGCTCTGGGCCCAAAGGAGGTGGTGGTTTGGGCCATCAGAGGACTACGTGGAACAGTACCGCAGCCGGAAGGCGCGGGGCGCTACGCTGGCCTGGGTTGGGGGATGGCCGCGAAGAACACCCCTTTCCTGGTGCTTTGTGGTAGCTTCAGAAGACCAGTTTTGTTGAGAACTGCTTTTCAGCCTGGAATCAGACATCTTCCAGATGGTTTGGACCCTGTCCATGTGTAGGTCATTATCACACAAAGAGACCAATAAAAAAAAAAAAATAAAAACAAGAAACTGTTGGAGGTGGTGGCAAATGATGCATTTACTCTTTGCAGAATAGTTAAAGGTGTTTAAAGGGTAAGGCTCCTGACGTCAGTGCTGGATAGGGTGTGTGTAGATACAGTGCTGTGTAATCAGCATACATTTCTAGATCCATATGTGTGGAATCTTCAATTTTTTTTTTAGCCTGCTGATTGGTTTGTGTGAGCACACCAGCTGCAGATGTGTGCTGAATGACAAGCGGGTTTTGGCAAGGGATGTCTCTTGTAATCCTAACCGCTTGATGATGGGTTATGGTTTTCAGACATTTTTTTTTTTCTCCTTAAAAAAAATCTGCTACGAATGAATACTCCCCATAGAAATACTCAATTTAGGAAAAAAAGACTTTGCCCTTTTAGATCCCTTTACGCTGCAAGTGGCGACATGTTCAAATTTCTAATTTGGTTTGTTGTGGCCTATCTGGTTTAAATATTTTCATTGCAAATGTCTCGTTAGAGTATTTGATGTTACGCACCAACAGACAAAAGCCCACCTTGTTGCAAAAGCCCACCTCATTGCATGGATTTCAAGGAGAGGGAAAAGCACAAGGAGGTCCTTCCTGATTCCTGCTTGTGAAAACTGGTTGCAGAGCAAAGGCAGACACGGTGAGCGCTTGGGATGAAAGAAAACGTGTGACGTAATGGTCACCTGTCCTCAGGCTCCTCACAGTTTACTTGAAAGAGGCTTTGGAAATAAAGTGAAAGAAGAAGAAATACCTATTTTTAATAATGTAATTTAAAAAATCCTTTATAATCAGGACTGAGTCTTGGTTTGCAGAAGCTGTCATTCATCCCCAAACACAGTATCAAAAGGGAAACTTACTGTGCGATTTTGATTTCTTCTTTGAATCCATGTTTACAGGTAGAATTATGTCCCCCCCACCCCTTGAACAATGATAAATTTCTTGTGTGAAGGAGGCCTTTAGAAATTGGGCATGGTCATGCGTGAGCATGTGAGTTAGTCAAATTATAAATCCATGCCTATAAATAAATCCCTGCACTCAAAGTGAATTTAAGAACCAGAGGTAGTGGTCCTGGCTTCCTGCTTGATCCAGTTCCCCTATGAAATATTTTAAAAGAGGAAAGCTAGCAGTCCATCTTCCTTTTCTCTTTTGTCGGTGTATTTGGTACCCCTCCAACGCTGGTCTTTTTGTAGAAGCTCAGTAGAGAAAACATAGCTGAGCAGTGTTGAAAAGCCTGCAAGGTTTCAGTTTACATATCGACAGCATAGTCACTGATTTCTAAATGGGCTGGTCCCATCATCTGAAGATCCTGTATAGAATTATTAAAAGAAAAAAAAATCCATCTTTCTTTATTTTCTTCACATGCAACAATTTCTTAAGCACTTTGACATTTTGGTAGTTCCACACTATTGAGAGAATAATATATTTATTTTGTGACATTGCAGATGCCAAATACTGTAACCTTCTCGTGCTGACAATATTTTGGTTCAAGATCACTGTTCAGATCCTGTCATGCTTTACCAATGATGCGAAATGACTTTTTTTTGCATTATCAATACTTAAGGGTGCGGTCAACTGTTAGTAATTGTGCAGTAAAGCTCTGTGGTGTATCAACCAATAGTTAAGAGTCTCAGTTGACTATCTGTAGTGTTTGCCCTAATAATAGCCCATTTCGTCTCTGACCAACGCAGAGAGGAAGCACAGGCTAAATTACCTTGGAGTGGTCACCTGGGAGATCCCTCCAGCATAGCTGTCAGTGATTTGTTATGCCTCCTGCTCTTTCGAGAATGAATGGGGTCCACATAGAGGAACTTGGCCTCCCCACAGGAGCTTTTCAAGTGTTTTCTGATAGACACAGGGAGGCCAGCTTTGTTTCACAACAGTTCTCTTCACAGATTCTCTGTCATGGTGTTGGGACTATGTCTCCTGGTTTGTTTCCATTTCTACTGCTGTAATTCTTTGTCCTGGTCATCCCCCTCTTTGGGTTCCCGTTTCCTTTTATATGCGTATACGATGCTGTGAACAGAAATAAATTATTTATACAATCAAATGTTTGGGGAAATCGTCTGTGGATGGTTTTTCAAGTTGCCTCTGTTTCTTTCTAGGCCTGAGTGGAGGGATGGTCACAGGATGGTCTCTGCTGTCTAACGGGGTCCAGGGCTGAATGAATCATCTCTGCCTTTTTGGTTTAAATGTCTAGCTCTGCCCTGGGTAGAGGATTTAGAGGCTTAGGTGCAGGAGTCTGTGTGCCTGTCCCTCTTACGACGCCTGTCAGTGGTCCTCACACATCCTTTTCGGAAAATGACCTCAACACCCAGCCAGCCCCAGCCTCTCCGTTATTAAAAAAGGTTGTGATTGTTAATTGCTTCAAAGATACACTCTGATTATGTGAAATTGGAACTATATATGTGCTACTGTAATGGCATATTAGTCATAGGAGGAGCCTGGTAGGCTACAGTCCATGGGGTCGCTAAGAGTCATACTTGACTGAGCAACTTCACTTTCACTTTTCCCTTTCATGCACTGGAGAAGGAAATGGCAACCCACTCCAGTATTCTTGCCTGGAAAATCCCGGGGATGGTGGAGCCTGGTGGGCTGCCGTCTATGGGGTCGCACAGAGTCGGACACGACTGAAGCGACTTAGCAGCAGTCACCACACTGCTCAATATCTTGGGTGCTCTCTTGGTATCTAGGCTGAGTCCATCAGCCTTGAACCCATCAGAGAGACTCCAAGATGTGAGTCCTCTTAAATCGTCAGTGTAGTGAGACCACCATGCTCTGTACATGCCAGCGAGAAAAGGGCCACTTTCTAAAGAAAAAATGGTTGGGCCAGAATCAGTAGACTTTCTGACAGTTTCTAAGTGTAGCTCATAGAGGCCATTGGCAGGCTATAAGCAACAAAACTAATTGGTTTTGGAACCTAAAAGATCCGGTTTCAAATTCTGACCCATGCTCAGGGCCCCATGATTTGTCGAAGTTCCTAGCCTTGGGGCCTCAATTTTTCCCCATCTGTAAAATGGGCTTATAATGACTGTTGGGAGGATGAAACAAGGTAATAGTGTATGTGACATGGTTGTAAAGTAACTAAGCAAGGCTTGACTTTTATTGTTCACTTTGCAAGAAAAGGTAAAGTTTAGGAGCCAAATTACACCAAGAGGGCACACGTGCCATTTCTAAACACTGAAACTTGAAAAACACTTATAGAAGTAAAAATATTAGAGTCAAAAGAAGCAAAAATTGAAACCCTTTTTTTTTTTTATGGGTGCAAACTTGATTTAAGAGAAATCTCTGGGGAGCCAGGTGACTCTTGGTGCTTAGATGATATTGTTCATTTTATGTTTTCCAGGAAAGTAAGCACACACACTGACCCCTAACACCTGAGAAGGCTAATTTTAGTCCTAAGCAACCGCCTTGTTTTCCTTGATCTGACTTTTCCCCAGAGTTTCAGTTCTTCACTTGTATGTGGGGTAGATAGTGGGTGTCTCGAGTTATTGTTTTTCTGCCTTTACTTTTGTCTCCAGGTCCTGTGCTCTTGGAATGATTCTGTACCAACATCACAGGCTGTTTTGATGTCACATTTTGTCACATTTGTATGGTAGTAAAGAAGTACAAATTGTGTGCAAAAAGCAGAAGATGAAAGGCCTGAAATGATCCAAAAAAGTCAGGACACCCCAAAACTTGATCCCCTTTGATTTGCCAGCTCTCAACCCATCCAGCTAACCTCTCCTCTTTCCTCCTCTGCGGCCACGTGCGTATTGATGTCCACGCTTTGGCCGTGGCCTGAGACAACCTGAAGGCGTTTCTGTTTTCAGATGTGTGTCTTATCTTGAAAACAGCCTTCTCCTTCAGGTTCTCCTGGCTCAGTTGAAATCTTTTTTAAATGGAATTTGCACATTAGAGCCCTTGATACCTCTGTTTTGCACAATTTCTGAACTTCAGAATGGAGCAGCTCCAGCTGCTAAAAGGGAACCGCAAACTGAGGGTATCTGAGAAACGGTCATATTGCTTCTTCCCCAAGAGAAGTGAGAATGAAAGAGCTGTGTGGTTTAACCACACCTGAGTTTTCAGAACATGCAGTGGTATTTCTTTGAATGATCTGAACTTCTGTGCCGTGATCTTCTCATTGTATGACAGCAAAGCATGAACGAAATAACCAAAACAAGTCATTGTTTAGCTCATCGATAGCATGGGTTTGAGAAGGCAAGCATCCCTTTTGCATTTTTTATGAAAATTGTTCTCACATAGTTACGTTACGGACAGCTCTGTTTCTATTCCCATTAGTCTTGTGTGACCGTGGTAAAGGGGCTTCCGAGGTCACTCAGTTGTAAGGAATTCACCCGCCAATGAAGGAGATGCAAGAGACACAGGTTTGATTCCTGGATTGGGAAGATCCCCTGGAGAAGAAAATGGCAACCCACTTCAGTATTCTTGCTTGGAAAATCCCATGGACAGAGGAGCCTGGTGGGCTATAGTCTAGAGGGTCACAGAGAGCCAGACACAACAGAGCAACTAAACAACAGTAAGTCATGGTAAAAGGCACTGTCAGTCTTTATTGAGCACTTAATATGTCCTGGGCACCATCCCCATGCTGAGTGTTTTATCAGCTTCATCTTTTTTCCTCTAAAGAGCCCTAAGAGATCAATTCATCCATCAAATAAATTAACCCAAGTTGAAGTTCTAGGGTCCCTGAGACCCTGAGGCTGAGCCATCAGAAGTTCCCCAGCCTGCCACTTGTGGAGCAGAAGGAAGCTGGGACCGTGCATCCGGGGAGAAGAGAGTGGAGGCTTGTATCAGCGCCTGCAGCATCACCAGCCTGCATCCTCCTGTCATGGGGGGTCCACCACATCCCACCCCCTTCCCAGAGTCCCCAGAACTCACAGTGACAGGGCTGGCCCCAAGCTCAGTGCCTCGTCTTCCCATCTTAGACTTCACTGCCCACTGTCTAGAAAAACGCAATCCCTCTTGTACCAGGCTCTCCATCCTTAAAGAACTTTCTTTTCAGTATTATTTCAAGAAACTGGAAACTGTTGCAGAACTTTCTTTCTGGTATCACTTTCAAGAAACTGTGTTGGGGGCAATGACTCCCTGCTTTACACCAGGGGATGGATGGGGGGTGTCCGTGTTCCAGCATTGGGGTCTGAGTCAGCTAACCTCTCAACCTAGATTTCCCCACCCCCTTCACTCCACCCCCGCCTCCACTACCAAACAAGGCTGGGAATATCTGCCCTGCCCAGCCCTCAGGGTGATTCTAAAGATAAAATGAGATAATAGAAAGCACTGTCCAACCGGCAAGGTGAGCTGAGACACCTGCAAAGATTGCGTTTCTGCTTGGATGGGGCCCCCTTCTCTCCAGCCTGGCTCCCAGGGGTTGTTCTGTGCCTGCTGCTCTGTACAAGGCCAATATCACCGACTCCCTCTTCATTCCCACCGATAAGAGAACTTCCACCACACAGTCAACCAAAGGCGACTTCAAGAAGGAAAGCATCTCTCCCTGGGAGATTCCGGACATAGAGCTTGTAGTAAGTTTCCATTAAGTGATTCTGAGGAACCGTAAGCCTCCTTACAGCTCTCACTGGCAGAATTCTCATCATTCCTGATTATTTTTATTTCCTGAAACACTAACTCCCTGTGCAATTAATTTCAATGCCCATGTCTCATAAAAGCCAAAGTAGTTTCAGTGTATAATTTAAAAGTCATCATGATAAGTACTGACAATTGCAACAGCTTACTTCACAAGTATATGTGTGGATACATTATTACATAGATGAAATATTGCATTGCTATGTAATTTGAAATGAGCCGTATGCCATACTCATCATGTAAAAAATGCTGTTAAAAACAACATCCACCAACAACTGTGATGTCCATCGTGTGGCGGACACTCCACTCTTGGGTACCAGGGAGACTTGTTATATGGGTCCTGTCCTTAGAGGACTGATATTCTAGATGGTGAATCAGGGCTAAACTATCAAGTGAGGTATTTGACTCCAATGTGAAACATCCTTCAGCCTTACCGAAGTCATCAATCCAACCATGGTCACATTTTTCATGCTACACAAGCCTTGAAGTAAAGCTAGAAATAAGAACCTATTACTCTGTGTTCTGATGCACGTAATTTGAAGACCTCCAGTTTTCCATAGTATCCTTCTCCAGCTCTTTCTGAGATTTCCTGGGGGACGGAGGGGAAGGTGGGCCCTGTGCTAATGACCACTGCCTCCTCCACTTTCTCCTTTCCTGCCCCAATCTCTTGTCTGTTTCACAGACCTTCTAGAATCAAGGATCAGCATGGTGGCCCCCAAGACTGCTGACCCTACTCATGTCGCCCCATTCTCTGTGTCCAACAGACGTTTCAGTGCTTGCTTCCTTAGGGTCTACTCCCATATGTAAGGGACTCGGACACCGGAGAGCCTGGGGACTGAGTGGCTGGCCCTGGGCAGTCTCAGAATCCCCCTTGTCTGACACTGACCTCTCTTGGGTATCTCAGCCCTCTAGTCCCCTCCATTCTAGTTCTTCCCAGGAGACACCACAACTGGCTAGAAATCCTGGGGAAATGTGAATCCTAGTGTGGACCCCAGGAACCTAGAAACAAATGGGTGATCTGTCTTGGAATCAGGTTGCTCCTATAAAATTGGAATTTCCTGCAGAAGTTTTGAAAATGACCACTTCTTTCTGAAATTCACTTTAAGTCATTCTATTTTTTCTGCATCTGTTTGAGTAGTCAGGATGATGAGGTGAAGGGTTTAAGAGTCTGATTTAAGGTAAAGGCTTCTGAAGCCAACACTTTGGGTTACCCACACACATTCATGCCTCTGTCCTCTTTCTTGCTGGCAGACCTCAATTTTCCTTAGGAGACATCCTCCACCTCATGGCTATGTGCTCAGAGAAAGTGACACTACACCCAGTTTAAGGGAAGATTGGTTTGAACCATGCATTTTATCCATTCTTCTGCTCCATGATTTGCTTAGAAAGGGTCATGTGACATGATTCTGACCAATGAGACTAGAAGAAAAGTCTTTTTGAAGAGGAGTAAATCAATGGGCTTTGGGAATTTCACCTTATGTTTTAAAGTTAAACACAGGTACCATGTAGCTCTGCTTTGCTGCTTCTGAACATCAGTGAATAAAGATGCAATGCCTGGAGTGGCTGCAGCCATCTTGACACCATGAGGAGAGCCAGCCCATACACTGAAGATGGCAGAAGGGAAATAAACAAGGAATCTGGGTCTTAGATGATGTCATTGAACTGTTGAGATAACCAACTCTGGGTCTGCCCAACCCCAGGACTTGTAGTTCTATAAGCAAAAAATCACCCTTCATTTGAGATTTCAACTACCTGCAGCTACAAATCCTCAACTGATAAGCTCCATCAGATACCATAACCAGCCCTTCATGGCACAAAATATCTAGGGCTATCCACAAGAGCTGCTCTGTGAGAGAAACTGCTTCATCACTTTTATGCTAATAGATTGCAAGCAGATTGAAACCTGCCTGGATTGGCCCTGGCGAGGGGAGTGGAAGGATGACCAGCTTGGCTCAGCTCCTGGTTTAACAAATACCACCAAGGAGCCAAGGACATTCCAGACAGGAGAGTGTGGCACACCTTGAAAGTAATTTGGAGTAAGAGCTGAGAACATCATCACACATTAAGCCCTTTACCAGCACTCATTCAAAAGAAATGATTAGCATAATATTAATTGCTACCATTCATGGAATGTTTGTTTTATGCTAGACAATGAATTAAGCACTTTACAGAGTCATTTCCTTTAATTATCTCTGAAAGACTACGAGGTTCATCCTGCCAGCACTACTGCCTGCCTTCAGTAGACAGACAGACAGATGGATAGATGGATAATCACAGTAACAGTGACCACCAATGGAGGGCCAAGTCCTGAACTAAACACGTTAGGCAGATGTCCTATTTGCATCTCTCAACAAATATTATGGGGTAGGGACCATTTGTGTCAACATCCTCGTTTCACAGATGTGGAAACTGGCTGGAGATGCTGGGTGTCTGGCCAGGGTAACAGCCATGAAGAAGAATGAGACTTGAATGTGGGCAGGCTGACTGCAGAACCCGTGTGCCTACCCCGAGGCAGTCCGGCAGAGTCCAGAGCTGGGGCCTCAAACTTGGTAGATGTTCCAGAATATCTGTGAAATCAAAGAACTCATAATTGCTGGAGGGTCCCCACCATGGCAGCTCAGAAAGATGGGGCGAAAGCTCCCCAAACCAGTGCCTCTCAAAGGTAATGCACACACCGCTTACCTAGGACACCTGTTACATTTCAGAAAATGCAGCCATCTGCCCCATGAAGTGACTGTCGCTGGTACTCTGCCAGCACGTGGTGTCGGGAGGGGCACAGCCACACTGGCTGGTTGCAGTGTGACCCCAAGTGTACCTGAGACCTAAGTGTGGGGTTCAGTCTGTCACATTTCCAGGACACCTTTCAGTAGCCATGACTTCCCTGATGTCCAAGAGGATCCATGTAAGTCACAGAATATTAAGACACTTGATGGGTCCATGGATACCTGCATGGCAGTGGTGATGCTGCGTCCCAGGAGGCAGCTCACAGCTCGTGCCTACTCCTTACTGGGTGATCCCTCCTGCTTCCTCGCATCCCCACGGGGCAGAACCTCGGTGCTCCCTGTGTGCTCCCAAGCTTGGATTGAGGGGGGCCCTGCCACAGATCCTCTCCAATGTGACTTGAGAGAAAAGGGGACCATTCTGAGAGCCTGGCCCTTTTTCATGACCTTGCTCCCCTCTGATTCCAAGATGCAAACAGCTGGAGAGACAGTAGAGTTACCTCCTCCAAGAAAGTCATGCTGGTACCAGCTGTGACATGAGCTACAAGGAAACCTCTGCTGTGTCGGGCCACCGAGATTCTAGAGCTGATTTACTGATTGAAAGCTGGCTATTATGAGTCCTGTATACCATCCCTCAAGCTTCCCTGGTGCCTCGGTGGTAAAGAATACACCTGCCATTGCAGGAGACACAGGTTCCATCCCGTGGTTGGGAAGATCCCCCGGAGAAGGAAATGGCAACCCATTCCAATATTCTTACCTGAGAAATTCCATGGACAGAGGAGCCTGGCAGGCTACAGTCCATGGGGTCGCAAAAGAGTGGGACACGACATAGCAACTAAACAGCAACAATACCACCAATACCCCCCTGACCACCACCACAAGAACCCACAATGCATGACAAGCAGCTGGTTGTCAGGAAAGTTGGTGACCATGAGCCTGCACATGCACAATTCCCTCTAGATTTTGGGACTTGGTTCTCAGGGGTCTTGTTCAGGCCCCTTCTCTTTCTGACTCTGTTTCACAGAGTGCATCTGCCTGTGGTCGCCCTAATCTTTTGGCATCAAGAGCAATGCCTCTGCAAGGTCAGCATCAGGTAAGCATCAAGTTTATTTAAAGTTTAAGTGTCCCTGGAAGGTGTATATAATTATACCCCGGCTGCAAAATGAAGCAGATTAAAGGGCGGGCTGGGGGTCAGTGTGCGGTAACTGTCTTGGGAGGTGTTTTAGGATCCTGGGGCTACTGTAGCCAGTGGCCATAATCTGGGCAGTTGAAAGCGATGGAAACTTACCTCCCACAGTTCCGGAGACCAAAAGTCTGAGATCACGGTGTTGTGAACATGAGTTCCTTCTGGAAGGTCTGAGGAAGGATCTGTTCCATGCCTTCTTCCAGCTCCTGGGGTTGCCAGCCGCCCTCGGCATTCCTGGACTCGTAGGTGCATCGCTCTAGGCTCTGCCTCCATCTCCTCCGTGGCTCTTCTCCCCTTCGCTTCCCTAATAAGGACACTTGTCACTGCCCTTAAGGTCTAGCCTAATCAGGATGATCTCAAGATCCGTGATTACATCCAAAAGACCCTTTTTCGAAATAAGTTCCCAGTCACAGCTCCTGGGTGGACACTTCTTTTAGAGAGTCACCGTTGGACCCTGTAAAAGGAGGCAGTGAGAAGAAGCATATTCCCAGAGGAATTAGGGAAATATTGACTGACCTCGGAGCTCTCTGGCTTCCCTAGTGGCTCAGATGGTAAAGCGTCTGCCTGCAGAGTGAGAGACCTGGGTTCGATCTGGGTTGGGAAGATCCTCTGGAGAAGGAAATGGCAACCCACTCCAGTACCCTTGCCCGGAGAATTTCATGGATGGAGGAGCCTGGTATGCTACAGTCCATGGGGTTGCAAAGAGTCGGACACAACTGAGCAACTTCACTTTCAGAGCTCCCTACACTGGGGGGACTTCAGGTGACTCCTGCCCATTTCATATAAGCATCTCCTGTTCAAGTTACACTGACTCCGTTCAGTCACCCTCCTGTAAGTCTCTGGCAGGGCCTCACCTGTCTTGAGGTATGCTCAGCCCAGCACATGGCTGAGATGGTCTGACTCTTTGTGTTTAAAGGACCCTAACTGTTGTTATTCAGTCTCTCAGTCTGACTCTTTTATGACCCTGTGGACTGTAGCCTGCCAGGTTCCTCTGTCCATGGGATTCTCCAGGCAAGAATACTAGAGTAGGTTTCCATTTCCTCCTCCAGGAGATCTTTCCTGGATCCCAGGGATCAAACCCACATCTCCTACTTTGCAGGCAGATTCTTTACCGCTGAGCCATCAGGGAAGCCCAAAGGAGCCTGATACAGAGCGCCACTGTTTGAAGGAAAGGCAGACAATGTATTTCCCAAGTGGGGGGAAGGAAGGCCGGCCGCCCTGATCCTCGGAGCTGTCAAACACCTGGGACTTTTGTTAAGAAGCTTTTTGCCCAAACAGGTGGCACTAGTGGTAAAGAACCTGCCTGTCAATGCAGAAGACGCAAGGGACGCGTGTTCAATCCCCGGGTTGGGAAGATCCCCTGGAGCAGGAAACAGCAATCCTGTTCCTGTATTCTTGCCTGGAAAATTCCACGGACAGAGGAGCCTGGCAGGCCACAGTCCAGGGGGTCTCAAAGAGTTGGACACGACTGAGTGACTGAGCACACACACAGCTAAACCCCCAAGTGCAGAAGGCAAGTGGGACCCACACTCTGTGTGCCTTGGGATGCTGACTCTCAGTTCCCCATGGAAACCGGAAAGGAGTGGACCTCAGGGTCTCATTGTGAGTTTTGCTAATGGAATTCTACGTAAACCTACGACATGCCACTGAGGCACTGTGATGCTTACAAAAGAACAGAAGGAGCAGGCAGCCATATGCTCTTGACTGAATTTGATGCTCTTCTAATATTTGAATGTCAGGCAGGGACTTCCCGGTTCACTGTCCCAGTCAATAAATACCCGTGTCCTGTGGATTTCTGACTGTCTGAGCCTCCTGCTGTGTTGGTAACTCATTCAGTCCTCACAAAGGTGGGTCCAGGGCAGAGGAGAGCTGCTGCTGGTGACTTAAGGCCCCTTAGCCGGTCATAAAAACATCAGCTGCTACCCCATCAGCTGGGCTGAGGCCATCTCCATGGTCCAAGTGGCTGGGACCAGCCAGAGTGTGCATCTTGCTTGAAGATGGGGGCCAGAGCAGGAAGGGACAGCAGTCGTGTGGGCAGGACGTTTCTGCTGATATCTTGGGGTTAGAATGGGCCACCAAGGCAGTGCTGATGCCAGCAGGCTCCAGAGCCCAGTATCACGAAGGCAAAAGAAGAACAGATGCTGAGCACCCTCTGAAGTCTGCTGACGTTGCAGCTGCCTCGGGTGCAGAGAAATCTGGAGTAGTAATAACAGCCACCTCTTATTGCGGCCTTATTATGTCAGGAACTCACTAAACACTTTGTACTTTTATTTTGCTTCATCTTGGCAGTAGCTCTGGAGCTAGTATCTTAGTCAGACCTCTCTTTATGACGAGAAACAAAGTAGGTCAAGTTCAAGTGCAGATGCTACGAAGTACGTCGGGTTGTTCAGAGAACTGGGGGAAGAACCACAGAAACTAGGGCATCCCCTAGAGCCTGGGGGCCAAAGAAGAGGAGTGAGTCACCATCAGCACACACCCCCATTTCTGCTCCCTCTACCCATTGACTTTCTTCTGTTTCAGAGTGGAGAGTTCTTAAATGCAATGAAAAAGTAGGCAACTTTGGATTCCATCACAAAGTTTCTCCAATTGTACTTTAAGAGTAGATTTTGGAGAAAGATACTCTGTTGTCCTACTTGCATTTGGGGCTCGGTCCTGGGCCAATCCCCTGGCCAGTAGGTCGCCCCTCTAGGACACGCGTCCACTAATGAAAGTGAAGATGTTGGTGCAAGAAGTGGAGGGAGGTACTGGAAAAACACACAGCACAGGTAGGTGTTACCATCGCCCGGGAGAGGTGAGGCACTGAGCCTTGGAGGGGTCACGTGGCTTGCACAGGGACTTGAACCCAGGTGTGCTTGACTCCACACCTTGGATCTCACCCCAACATGCTGGTCTTTGGTCAATGCCCGCTACTGTCTCCCAGACACAGGCTCCTGGGAAAGCCTGTCTGAAAACGAATGGATGAGCACAGGGGTGATGTTTAAAACAGTGTACAACTGGTATGGCCTCAGAGTTGGGTTCATCTTCTAGTGCTTCTGTAATAAATCACCAAAACCTTATTGGCTTCAAACAGCACAAATTTATTATCTAATGGTTTTAGAGGTCAGATATCCCCGAATTGGTCTTGCTGGACTGAAACCCAGGTGTTGGCATGACTGCCTTCCTTCCGCAGAATCCAGAAGCTGGCCTCTTCTGTCGGACTTCTCCGTGGACTCTGTGCCCTTTCTGGCTTCTAGAGACACCCACGTGCCTTGGCTTGTGCCTCTTTCCTCCAATCAGTCTGATCTCTGCTTCGGTCATCACCCCTCCCTCTCTAACTCTGCCCTTCCTGTTTATGACTAAATGGAGCCACCAGGTTAGTGCAGAATCCTCTCCATGGAAAGTGACATAGTCACAGGTTCTGGGGATTAGGAAGTGGCCATCTTTGGGGCTATTATTCCGCCCACCATGGACACTGACCAATCAGAGGACGTCTGTACTGCGGGGGCGTGGATTTGGAGCTTCTGCTAGGCAGGATGCTCCCTGGGTCCCTGGGCTTGCTGTATCCTGGGAAGGTCTGGGGGCAGTGGTCCAGCAAGGGGGATAGGGAGCTTTAGCCAGTGGCTTTTGGCCAACAGGCATGGCGGTATTGGGTTGGCCAAAAATTTCGGTCAGGTTTTTCATAAGATGTTAGAGGCCAAATGAATGAACATTTTGGCCAATGCAATATTTTGGCAGTATGGGGTGGTGTGTTGAGACCACTGAGGGTCAGTTAGCCTGGGTGACAGCCGAATTGCAGGGGTGTCTGTGGAGTGCAGCCACATACACCAGCTGGCAGGTGGTTGAGGGGGGGAGTGGCTGCAAGGGGAAGCCCCAGAATCTTCAGGAAGGAGGGCGGTGCTGAGTCTGGGGCAAGCTTGACACTGCTTCCCCTGGAAGCGGGGGAGAGCGGCCCAGGCTACCCCAGGACTCAGGGAGAGGGGATTAGATGAGGCCAGTCACATTTCAGGTTTGGTCCAGGTGGCCAGGACTGGGTGAGGGACGTGGGAGAGGGAACTGAGAGCAAGGCGGGTCTGGATGGGAGAGGGGCCCAGTCTCCAGACCTTTGGGGTCTTTTCAAGACCGGGGCTCGAGGGGCCAGGACAGCTTAGTTACTTAATGAACAGAGGGGCGCACATGTGAAAAACCAACCAGCAAGCCACCTTTGTCCTGAGAACGAGCAGCTTCTGGAAGGAAGTTGATAGTGAGCCTGCATCCATCTGTCCAGCCGGTCAGACCCACTGAGATCCATCCAGGTAATGACAGCCTGTCCCCAGGGCAGCCAGTCGGCAGCTGCCAGGAAAGGCTCAGGCTGGGACTGTGAGCAGGGATTGATTCTACTGAAGGCTTGGCCTGGGTACCTCTCCCTGGTCCCCTGCCCCCCCTCCCCATCAGTCTGAAGTCCAGGGACTGAGGCAGAGCCTGCTGCACAGGCGGACAATCCCTGCAGCCACACGGGCCTCATGTTTAGAAGGGCCCAAGAGTGGATACAGTAGTGTCCCCCAAAGATCCATGTCCTCACCCCCAGGACCCATGACTGTGGCCTTATATAGAAGCAGAGTTTTTGAAGAGGTGACTAAATTAGAGATCTTGCAATTAAACCATCCTTGATTCAGGAGTGAGGTCCTTATAAGACAGGGGAGGGAGACTGAGATGCAGAGACAGACAGAGAAGGCCATGTGAGGATGGAGACAGAGACTGGAGTGATGCAATCCCAAGCTGAGGACCACCAGCCAACACAGGGAGCCAGGAGAGAAGCGTGGACCAACGAGACCAACTACATACTGACGCTTTGATTTCAGGTGACTTCCGGCCCCCAGAGCTCTGAGGGGATCCAGTTTCTAATGTTTTCCACCCCTTTGTTTGTGGTCATTTGTGACATCAGTCATTGGAGACTAATACAGGTCCTGTGCAGCTCCGATGTTCCTGGGGATTGCTGCCTTGAAGCTCCTACCGCGTTGGAACCAGGACTCCACATGTTCACTTTGCTCTGGGTCCTGCAGATGAAATAACTGGCTCTGGGCTGAGGTTTCCTCCATCAGCAATCACACCACCCCTGCCCCAAACCTGCTCATCAGGATCTCTTCCTAGCAGTGAAGCGTCTCCAGGCATCTGGATGGGTCTTTGATAACCTGCCTCAGCTCAACAGACCTGAAACACTTTTACACTCTTCCAAGCGGGAGGAGTGCATGTGTACTAAATCTCTTCAGTTGTGTCCGACTCTTTGCAACCCCATGGACTGTTGCCCACCAGGCTCCTCTGTCCCTGGGATTCTCCAGGCAAGAATCCTGGAGTAGGTTGCCGTGTCCTCCTCCAGGGGATCTTCCCAGGAGTCGAACCTCTGTCGTTTCTTAATTCAGGTTTTCCTTCTTTGGAGCCGTCTGAGTGTCTGCCCCAGGGGTCATCTGGAGGAGACCACGGCTCTCCTGGCTTCTGATGGTTCACCAGGATGAGCTGCATGCATGCACCATGGACAGATGGCCTCTGTTACTGCCCTCCAGACCCGTTGCCCAGGGCTGGGGGAGGCAGCCTGCACTGAGTCTCCTGGGCACATGCTGTTCCTTCTAAGAGGCCCAAGGAGTGTTTTCTTATGGTGTTTATTGTTGATGTTGTTGTTTACATAAAAGGGACAAATGCCCTCTTTTCTTCCTGTGAGAGCACTAGAAAATTTCTATAAGAGTTTTCAAAACAACTAATCTCCCGCTCGTTTGAACTGGGTTCCAGAGTATGGTGGCTTGTCCTGAATTCCGTCCAGGGAAAGGCCGTGGGCGGTGGTCTTTGTTTTCAAAACTGACACCTCCGCCTCTGCCTGCCTCGATCATGTGTGGAGGCTGAGGTGAAGCTGTACTATCCTCCAGAGAAGTGCCAGGCAAATTGGGAGTCACAGGTAGGTGGTACCTGGCCCAACCTGGGAGGCCTGATTTGGTCCATCTGATCCCCCGTGCGTGTCAAGGCAGCCACACAGACAACCACCCACCCCAACCACAAGCTGGGCAGCCTGGAGAAGCTCAGACGGCTGTGGTGCTATGTGGGCGCTGTAGTGGGTTTCTTCCACAAAACTGTACTCTTGCAAAACCCAAAGCTAAAGGAGAACTAGAAGATGAAATATTTTCCTCTGGGCCCATGACTTCATGGCTAGTCACAAATTCTCCTGGGTTAATATCCTACTGGGTGGGGGGGGGGTGACGGTGGGGGTGGGGGGGTGACGGGGGGGTGGGTAATGGAACAGTTTTCGAAGGCTGGGCCACTCAGGTGGGCACAGCAGTAACTCCATGAGACGGTTTCTGAAGGAGAGACCCACAGAGACCCCTGGACTGAAAGGTGTAATCCTGAATTCAGAGTCTCCGTTGTCCTGCATAGAAATAAACATCCGAAGAGTGGAAGCGTTCACGAATGATGATTGCAAGTTGGGTGTCAGAGGATAAAGGTGTCTTAGGGTGTCTTAGGATAAAGCTAGACTGCATTAGCCCAAGGAGTCTTCCAGCTCTGAAATTCCATGTCTGTGCAGTCATAGAGACTCATTAAGTCAGCCTGTCCACCTTGGGGCAAATTGATCAACACAGGACTTTGGGTTCTAACTTCCATGGCAACCCAGTTTACCCGTGAGTCGTAAAACAAAATAAGCATACCCTCTAATGTTGGCACCCTAATGACTTCTGCCTCTTGTGGAGCACAGGATTCCTGAGTCTCCAAACCATCAATTATGCTCCCTGATCCCAGAATGTAATCAATACTTATTAGGGCAAGTGTCTGCCCGCAGCCTGCTGAACCTAGCGAGTAAAGTATTTATGACCTGACAAACCTGTTCTAACTATTCTCTTTCATCACTTTTTTACAGCCTACCAGCAATGGCTTGAATCTAAAGCTAATCTGTTTTGAGTACAACTTGCAGAATCTATGTTCCAAAAAGCCTGAGATACTTACTTCAAAACTAACATTTAAAATTCATGTGGGAAGATACACATCCTGTCCCCATGGTTCATTTTTAACTGTCTTAGGTAAGTGCCTATTTAACATGAATTTCTCCAACATCTGCCTTAGGCACAGGAACCAGCTCAGGTTCTGAGGGGAGGAGGCAGGGTGGTGAATGACCAGTGTTTTTTTTTTTCTTAAAGGAACGAAAAGATCCTGATGCTGGGAAAGGTTGAGGGCAGAAGGAGAAGAGAGTGACAGAGGATGAGATGGTTGGATGGCATCACTGCCTCAATGGACATGAGTTTGAGCCAGCTCCAGGAGATAGTGAAGGACAAGGAAGCCTGGTGTGCCGCAGTCCATGAAATCACAAAGAGTTGGACATAACTGAGCAACAGAACAACAACTTGAGGGAGGAGCCAAGACAGACAGATCTTTGGTGTAGCCCCCTCAGGATTCCCAGAGCCTTGTTCACGCCCTCCCCCCCATCACCCCTTGCCCACATCTCACAAAGGTTCTCTGTCTTTCTCTCCCTCCCTGCAAGCCCAGGGTCCTTCATGGGCAGACTCTCCTTGTTTCTGTAGCCCCTATATAACCTCAGAATTTGGCAAAAAGGAGGCACTGACTCCATTTAATTGCTCTCAGATGAAGTTCATCTTTTATAAAAGATGTGTAGCTCAAACAGAAATGTGGGTGTAGAGGGATGCTCCAGTTCATTGTCTGCAAAACTTCGCTGCTAAGGATCTCCTCGGATGCTTGTGAAACGCGCATATTAACGGGTCCTCAGAGTTGGTCTGGGAGGACCTCCAGGGGTAGACAGTAAATGGCTGTGGACTGGAGTTGAACTGGGACGAAGACAAGGGACCTGCCTGAAGGACACAGCAGGTCGTAGCCCTGGTGAGACGGCACACATCTGAGGACAGTCGAGGAGCCCGAGGCTGCCCTCCCTCCATGTCCATCCAGGGTCTCCCCAAACTCCGGATGACGTTGTGAATGTCCACATGTGAGTTGCTGTCCATCAAACGGTGACCAGGGGGTGAGAAATGAGGGGACTTGGCTTTTTGCTTCCTTGTATCTTTCAAATGGTTGGTTGGTTGACAGCAGATAGTTCCCAGGGCTTCAGAGAAGATAAGAAATGATCGGATGCTTGTCTTGGTGATGTCAGGTTAAACACGGAATGAACCAGAGCATGCCCAGAATTACCTCCCTCCGCGTACTGTAGGTAGATGATTAGATGTGCGTTTCCCACCACAGTTTGGAGCTGAAGGAAACTCTGAGGACACTGGCTCAGCCTCATGGTGTTGGCGACTTCCCAGTTCTCCTGGGATAGACTGAACTTGACTCTCAGGGCCTGGAGGTGCCCAGCCTTGCCCACTGTACCCACTCCTTGCTCTCTGTTCATCACACAATCTGCTCTTGGTGTAGTGTCTTGAATTCCTGGCTCCTTCCTGCCCCAGGGCCTTTGCACATGCTGTCACCACTGTCCTCTGAGCTCTTCTTCCTTCTCCATGTGTCTCTTCAGCTCTCTGGCAACCTTGACCCATAGAAGGCCTCCTGATGGTCAAGACTCAAGTGCTCTCATGACACTGGTACCCTCTTTCTCAGCACTGAATTCAGCTGCAATCTGCTGCTGCTGGTGGGGCCGTTTGGCTGGTGTCTCTCTAGCAGACCAGGGAGAGCCACATGATGGGAACACTGTCTGCTTTATCCCCTGGTCCCCTTAGCTTCTTGGCTGCTCCTAACTCTCTACAGGTCCTGGTTTTGTCCATGACTGAGGTCCCTCAGGTCACAGGTGAGGAAATCTGAGTCCAAGTGATGAAGGATGCAGCGTTTTGTCCTGAGCCACACAGCCAGGAGGTCAGTAGAGTAATAAGCACAAGTTGGGTTCTCGAGTGCCCAACTCATGCTGATTAATTTAGAACATTGAGCGATTTAACCCTCCCACCGATGTGGATGTAAGTACCATCGTTACCACCTTACAGTTACAGGGGAATAAACTGAGGCTCCGAGAAGGAGAGCCCCCTTCCCAGCCAGGACAGCTCGCTGTGTCTCTCTCAGCCACAACAGGTGCCCTCCGGGCCTGAGGGAGGCTCGGCCGCGTGCAGGCAGGACAGAGGGCTGGGCATTAGCACGGGGGTGGGGAGAAAGAGCCTCTATCACTGAGTGCAGCTCTGGGAATCAAGGGGTGACCCATGCGGCCTTTCCCAGGCCCAAGGCGAGGCTGAGCCCACATGGCAGCCTGCTGACAGCCCTTCCCTCCGATCCTTCCTCCATGACCAATGCCCACCCCCACTCCCATTCACAGTGCTTCCTAGAATCACACCCAAAATAAACTACTCACACTCATAACCTTGAGAATCCAAAGTAGCCCAGAGAAAGGAGGGCAGTAGCTCGCCCAAGGTCACACAATGAGCGAGTATGTAACCAGCATCAGGATCTAGGATCTTCCCCGTTGTGCCCGCCAGCTGGCTCCCACTCTGCTGGGCAGTGATGGTACCACATCGTTGAGATTAAAGGTCACGTCTGGTCGACGGGATAATGCCCCCTTCCCCAAGATGTCCCTGCCACGATCCCCAAGTCCTGTGACCCTGTCTGTTGTATTACGTTGGGGAAGGGAGGGGAGATTAAAGTTACTAATCGACTGACTTTCTTTTTCTTTTGAATATTTTTTTAAGTGGCTGTGTTGGGTCCTATTGTGGCACGCAGGATCTTGCAGTGCAGAAGGCACGCTCTCTCGTTGTGGCATGTGGAGTTGAGCTTAGTTGCTCCACAGCGTGTAAGATCTTAGTTCCTGGACCAGGGATTGAACCCTCATCCCTTGCATTGCAGGGCAGATTCTTAACCCCTGGGTCACTGAGGAAGTCCTCGACTGACTTTAAAGTAGAGAGAGTATCCCTAGTGGCCCAAGGTAATCACAGGGACCTTCTAAAAGGGAGAAGAAGGCAGGACAGGAGAGTCAGACCAACCCAGAGATGCAGCATTGCTGGCTTTGAAGGTGGAGGAGGGGGCCTTCAGCTGAAGAATCTGGGTGGTGTCTAAGAGCTGAAAAAGACAAGAAAACAGAGTCTCTCCCTTGGAGCCTCCAGAAAGGAACGCAGCCAAGCCATCACCTGGAATCTGGCCCAGTGAGGCCAGGGCTGACTTTTAACCTACAGAACTGTAAGACAACTGATGTGTGCTGTTTAAGTCACTATGGTTGAGGTGATTTGTTACAGCAGCAATAGGAATCTAATACAAGCACTTAAAGAAGTTAGCCCCTCATCCCCATGCTTTATGGATAAGCTTCAGGTTTCTTTTTATTATTGTGTGTGTGTGTGTGTTAGTCACTCAGTTGTGACCAGCTCTTTGTGATCCCATGGACCGCAGCCCATCCATGGGATTTCTCAGGCAAGAATACTGGAGGGGGTTGCCATTCCCTACTCCAGGGGAATCTTTCCAACCCAGGGCTTGAATCTGAGTCTCCTGCATCGCAGGTATATTCTTTACTGCTGAGCCACCAGGGAAGCCCAATTGTTATGTCACAGTAGTAAAAAGACGGTTAACCATCTGCCTTCAATGTGGGAGACCCAGGTTCCATCCCTGAGTCGGGAAGATCCCCTGGAGAAGGAACTGGAAACCCATCCCAGTATTCTTGCCTGGAGAGTCCAACGGGCAGAGGAACCTGGCGGGCTGCAGTCCACAGGTTGGCAAAGAGTTGGTTACAACTGAGTGGCTGAACAACAAAAACAACATATCAATTACATCACAGAAAGTCTTGAAGATGTATGTGGCACTGGGTGGACTAACTCTGTCCTGAAAGCATACACCTTGACCATTTAAGCATTTCCAAGCCAGACCCTGGGACATTTTGCAGACAGGCAGAGGAGAGCTTTGTGTGGTCACCTGAGGGCTGAATTTGCATGAGTCTGGTTGGACAAGTTTGCTGTATCACTTCCGTCTGCCCTGTACACTGTTGGGGAAACCACAGAGACGTCGCTGCCCTGATAGCATCAGATCTCAACTGCAAGGTGAAAATGCATGTAAACCATGAGCCTTCTGTGCTGGGGAATGGCTCCCAACTGGGCCTCTGACAGGCATGAGCAGGGGAAAGAAAAAGCAAGTGACTCCTCATCAAAACACACATTTTTAATCCTACTTTAGAAGAATCTTTCCTAGAGGACAGTGGCTAACGGGAACATGCAGTTGCCTAATCATTTGAGGACCTGAAAAGTGATGATGCCTTTTGAGTCGTAAACATTAGGAATTCAATCCATGTGGAGAACCCCTTAACTGCAAGATGAAACTTAAGGAAAATTAGAGCACAGAGGATGAGCCCAGGGGTGTCTTCACAGGGTAACCCTTGGGTGGCATATTCAGGCCACTAGTTTCATGAAGCTGAGAAAAGTGAGAATGCATCAAATCTCCCTCTCTGAGCTCCTCCCAGGAGGAGGGGAGGTCAGAGGCGGTTAGAGGCAAGTGTCATATGGAGAATGGGGTGGGAGAGAGTCTAAAGGGAAGAGTGGAAGAGTCTCACTGGGGTGTGAGGCTTAGAAATGAATTTCTTTCAAGGGTGAGGGGAGAGGTAGTTATGGAGTTTTGGACAGACCTGTACATACTGCTGTATTTTAAAAGGATGGGGGAATTCCCCAGCAGCCCAGTGATTAGGAGTCCTTGCTTCCACTGCAGAGAGCGTGGGTTCAATTCCAGGTCGGGAAACTCAGATCCTGCAAGCCACCAGGTGTGGTCAAATAAAATAAGTGGATGGGCAACAAGGAAATACTACTGCACAGGGCAGGGAGCTCTGCTCAGTACTCTTTGACGACCAAATTGGGAGAGAAATTTGCAAAAGAATAGACCCATGTATATGTTTGATGATTCCCCGATGGCTCGCGGGTGAAGAAACGGCCTGCAATGCAGGAGACACAGGAGACTTGGATTCGATCGCTGAGTCAGAAAGATCACCTGGAGAAGGAAGTGGCAAGACACTCCAGTATTCTTGCCTGAAAATCCCATGGACAAAGGAGCCTGGTGGGCTACAGTCCAAAGGGTCACAAAGAGTCAGACACGACTGAGCGATTAAGCACATATGTTTGATGAAGTCACTTTGCTGTACATCTGAAACTAACACAACATTTTAATCAACTACTCCAATATAAAATAAAAAGTTAAAAAAGAAATGAATGTCATTCAATTCAGTAGAATTTGAATGACCAACCACTGTTTTCTGGATGAAATTGAAGAATGAATGAACCAGGCACAAGCCCTGGTGCCCTGATGACCTGGAAGAAACTACAGACAGAAAAAAGGTGATGTCAAAAGAGAAGCCTCTGACAGTGGACAGAGGTGCAGAAAGAATTCAGAGAACAGCCTTGCTAGATTTGGGTACCCTGGAAAGCTCTCTGCAACAGTGCTCCTGGAATCTCTGGCTGGTGGAAACCACCAATCCACAGCTGTTATCTAGCTGGCATGCCCACCTCTGTCATATATCTCTTCCCTCTATGGCATTATTCACTCTGTTCCATTCTTGAAGCCTGTTTCTCATTTCGCCTTGGGCAATGCGTATCCCTTTCATCTTCTCTGGGTAAATGGGCTATAGGTGATCTGTCAATGAAGGTTTCAAGCCCCACCTTGGGCATCCAGGGTGATGCCTGGGCAGTGGTCTCAGAGATAGGACCAGAAGGATCAATTCGAAATGGCAACTATCCAGAGGTATGAACCAGGGAGAGGAGAACTGGTGAGCTCCCCGGAAGGCTGCCTGCGGGGGGCAGGGGGTGGGAAGGGGCTGACCGAGCAGAAGAAGCAGACTCCATGATCTGTGAGAAGGGCACTGTCAAAAGATCTTTCTTTTGTGGGGCTGCAGGTGAGGGTCTTACTGTGGTCACACATCCAGCTTAAGCTTGTCCCTATGTGTGTATGTACAATCATGTCCGATTCTGCGATTTCCATTTCCAAACCGTAAAGAGTCTGCCTGCAATGTGGGAAACCCGGGTTCGATCCTTAAGTTGGGAAGATCCCCTGGAGAAGGGAATGGCAACCCACTCCAGTATTCTTGCCTGGAGAATACCATGGACAGAGGAATCTGGCAGGCTACAGTCAACTGGGGTCGCAAAAAGTTGGACACGACTGAGCAACTAACACACACACACAGCTGCCAGGCTTCTCTGCCCATGGAATTTTCCAGGGAAGAAGACTGGAGTGGGTTGCCATTTCCTTCTCCAAGGGATCTTCCCTACCCAGCGATCGAACCAGGGTCTCTTGTGTCTTCTGCATTGGCAGGAGGATTCTTTACTAGGGCCCTAAGGATATTACAGTGTGTCCTAGCCTCCTCAGACTGCCATGACAAAAATCAGGTGGCTTAAATAACAGAACTTATTTCTCACTGTCCTGGAGGCTAAAGTCCTAGATCAGGGTGCTGGCTTGGTGGGGTCCTGGGCAGAGGCCCCTCGCATTTTGTAGACTACTGACTTCTCCCTGCATCCTCATAGGGTGGGGAGAGGCCACAAGCCCTCTGATGTCTCTTCTTGTAAGGGCACGAATCCCATCGGGGGGCCCACCCTCATGGCTTCATCTAGACCGAATCACCTCCCAGGTACCCTAGCTCAGCTCTCATCATGTGGCGGGGGGCGAGGGCTTCTGCATATGGATTTCAGGGGACACAGTTCAGTCCATAGCACAGTCCAAAGTAGTCAAGGTGAAGGGCTGGGGCTGCAAATGATCTAATCACCAATTTTGGGGAGGATGTAGGATCAAAGGCTTGCGGTCCAATGGCTTCTCTGTGAAGATGACTGGAGGAAGGTAGGGATCTGTCTGAAGCCGGCCTTCCTGCTCCAGGCTGTACAATGCAATCCTGGAGGAGCCGGTTGGTAGCCAAGCCTGGGGGCGCTTCCCAAGTGACTCAGTGGTAAAGAATCTACCTGCCAGAGCAAGAGATGAAGGTTCAATTCCTAGGTTGAGAAGATCCCCTGCAGAAGGAAATGGCAGCCCACTCAAGTATCCTTGCCTAGGAAATCTCATGGACAGAGGAGCCTGGCAGGCTACAGTCCATGGGATTGCAAAGAATCAGATGTGACTTAGCAACTAAACAGCAGCAGCAGGAGCCGCCAAGCCTGGGCCACAGGGTGAATTAACCAGAGTCAAGAATCCAGCCTTCAATCCTGTCAGCTCAGGAGCTCTGTTCCTTCAAGAACCCAGAACTGAGGAAACCATGATGCCAATGGACTCGTTTGTAGGCAGAGTCACAGCCATCGCGTGAATCGGTAACTCACACGAGCCTCACTAGTGAATTTCCCCCGTATTGCGTAGGGAGGAAGCAATCTAAGCAAGGTGTTCTCTGCACTTGTCCCTCAGAAATATCAATCCCTCTTTGAAGGCACAGTGACTTTTTACTGGCTTGTCCCTTGAGGTCATTGTGTTTCTGCTTTGACTCCTCAGTATTGATTTTCAAGTTTAAAATCTGAAAAATAGAAAAATCTGTCTTTTTAACTTCTAAAGGAGCCCAATAGGGGAATTCAACCTGTGACTATTAGCTCTAACATATAAACTCATATACGACTTTTGGAGGGGGGTGGTTGCATTTCTGCTATTTCTGTTATTATAAAATCACTATCAAAGTTTATACCCTATAACTAACCAGTTTAAATTGATTTCTTTTTATATAAAGTCCAAATCTTTTCTAAAAAATAGACTTTTCTTAAAAATCTGATAAGAATTTTGGATTTCTAAACAAGTTGCAAATTTGATTAAAAGCCAAAAACAAAAAGGAAAGTTCAAATGTGTGTGTATGGTTTCATATACACTGTGGTTCGAGGAAACATTTGTAAGTGCCTAGTCCATTGTACCTATGGCTGGCACTAGTATGCTTATAATGATGTGTTTAAACTTTGCAGAAACATAAACCTACCTCTTAAGAGTGAACTTTTTTGAAGTTGAAATAGCTAAGATGTTTTCCTTTATCTTTTTCACTAAAGGGTTCCTGGACCATCAGACCCTTAGGTAAAGTATCTGGTGGTAGTTCTAGCCAATTTTGCAGATGAAAAAGATTTGGATCAGAGTGAGACAGCATCTGAATTTTGAGATTCCCTACCCTGTGGTGCTGGAGAAGACTCTTGAGAGTCCCTTGGACTGCAAGGAGATCAAACCAGTCCTAAAGGAAGACAACTCTAAATATTCATTGGAAGAACTGATGCTGAACGTGAAGTCCCAATACTTTGGCCACCTGATGCAAAGAGCTGACTCACTGGAAAAGACCCTGATGCAAGGAAAGATTGAAAGTAGGAGGAGAAGGGGATGACAGAGGATAGGATGGTTGGATGGCATCACCGACTCAATGGACATGAGTTTGAGCAAACTCCAGGAGATGGTGAAGGACAGGGAGACCTAGAGTGCTGCAGTCCATGGAGTTGCAAAGAGTTGGATATGACTGAGTGACTGAACAACAACAACAAATCTAATTCAATATCCGAGTTCTTTGAGATTCAGTCACCTTAAGTTCCTTCTAGAAAGGCTTCAGTTCAGTTCAGTTCAGTCATTCAGTCATGTCTGACTCTTTGCAAACCCATGAATCGCAGCATGCCAGGCCTCCTTGTCCATCACCAGCTCCCGGAGTTTACCCAAACCCATGTCCATCGAGTCGGTGATGTCATCCAACCATCTCATCCTCTGTCATCCCCTTCTCCTCCTGCCCCCAATCCTTCCCAGCATTAGGGTCTTTTCCAATAAGTCAACTCTTTGCATGAGGTGGCCAAAGTATTGGAGTTTCAGCTTCAACATCAGTCCTTCCAATGAACAACCAGGACTGATCTCCTTTAGGATGGACTGGTTGGATCTTCTTGCAGTCCAAAGGACTCTCAAGAGTCTTCTCCAACACCACAGTTCAAAAGCATCAATTCTGCGGCGCTCAGCTTTCTTCGTCGTCCAACTCTCACATCCATACATGACCACTGGAAAAACCATAGCCTTGACTAGACAGGCCTTTGTTGGCAAAGTAATGTCTCTGCTTTTAAATATGCTATCTAGGCTGGTCATAACCTTCCTTCCAAGGAGTAAGCATCTTTTAATTTTATGGCTGCAATCACCATCAACAGTGATTTTGGAGCCCCAAAAAATAAAGTCTGACACTGTTTCCACTGTTTCCCCATCTACTTCCCGTGAAGTGATGGGACCAGATGCCATGATCTTAGTTTTCTGAATGTTGAGCTTTAAGCCAACTTTTTCACTCTCCTCTTTCACTTTCATCAAGAGGCTCTTTAGTTCTTCTTCACTTTCTGCCATAAGGGTGGTGTCATCTGCATATCTGAGGTTATTGATATTTCTCCCGGCAATCTTGATTCCAGCTTGTGTTTCTTCCAGCCCAGCATTTCTCATGATGTACTCTGCATATAAGTTAAATAAGCAGGGTGACAATATACAGCCTTGACGGATTCCTTTTCCTATTTGGAACCAGTCTGTTGTTCCACGTCCAGTTCTAACTGTTGCTTCCTGACCTGCATACAGGTTTCTCAAGAGACAGGTCAGATGGTCTGGTATTCCCGTCTCTTTCAGAATTTTCCACAGTTTATTGTGATCCACACAGTCAAAGGCTTTGGCATAGTCAATAAGGCAGAAATAGATGTTTTTCTGGAACTCTCTTGCTTTTTCGATGATCCAGTGGATGTTGGCAATTTGATCTCTGGTTCCTTTGCCTTTTCTAAAACCAGCTTGAACATCTGGAAGTTCACGGTTCAGGCTTACTCAGCTACAAAAAGGGTCCTGCTTCAAGAAAAGGCAGTGGGGACTCTGCTCACTGATGCAATTCAAGAGGTAGGTTTGATTTGTTTATAATAAAACCAGAGTGTCGAGGTGGAGGTGCAGGCTGCTTCAGGCTGTGTGGGAGAGGAGCTGCCCAACAGGTTGGTCTGGGTGAATTCTTGGAGGAACTGAGCTGATTAAAGGGAAGAAGAAAGTCTGAAAGGGTTTAGCATGTACTGGGGCTCATGCTTGTGGACAAACAGGATCATCAAGTTTCCAGCGTCTCTAAGGATCTTTTGCACAGCCTGAAACTCTTAGACTTGGCAGGGGGGAGCACAACAGTTCATGAGGGAGAGGACCCCACAACCCCCACATCAGGCCCCTCAGAGGCAGAACCGGTCCTGGGGGAAAGTGGTCCATGTATGGGACGACTGGGGCCTTGTCCGCCCCACCTGGGGGTCAGCAAGTGCTGTGGATGGATTAGTAAAGGATGAAAACAAACCACCCCGGGGTAGCAGACTAGAGTCCTGTACCGCAGATTTCTGTCGCTTTTTGATACTAAGAGATGAAAGATGCATTTGACTCAAAGCCGGTTCTAAGGAAACTTGGCCTGGCCAGGGTGGTTTTCAACTGCTGATAAAACCAAGACCAAAAAGTATCCAAGATTAATCTTTAGCCCTTAGCAATGAACAACTAGATTGTAGTCCAGACTGAATAACTTAGGTTTCTGTATAGAAATTTACCATGTTCTTTTCAACGTGTGTCACAAATATCAAAGGCAGACGTTCTAGACAAGAATTCTGCTTGGACTTCCCTCGCGGTCCAGTGGTTAAGAATCCCCCTGCCAATGCAGGGGGCATGGGTTTGATCCCTGGGCTGGGAAGATTTCACATGCTGCAAGAATGTGGAATCCTGCAGCCCATGCACCACAACTACTGAAATGAGAGTGCCTAGAGCCCGTTCTCTGTAACAAGAGGTCACTACAGTGAGAAGCCTGCCCACAGCAAAGAGACCCAGTGCAGCTAAAATTATTTAAAAAAAAAGAATTCCCCTCAGTTTTACTAATGAGTAGCTAAGATGCTTGCCCAAGGTGATAAAGCTAGAAAATACTTTGTTCTGCATTATTATGAGCTTCAAATGGGCTGAAGCAAATGGAATTGTGTCAGATCTGTTGCTTGCAGAGTACTCTCTCCTCCACATGATCTAGTTCATAGACAGTTTGTATTTTAGAAGTTCCTCTGCATGATGTAAAGGAGAGAAAAACATGCACTCTGGAATTTATATTTTCTAATCTGAGCTAATGTGGTTTTTAAGTATTGAGATATCTTTGTTCACATTTCTCGCGATTACTGATTTATTTGTATTCATTTCTAGCAGTTTATTTGCACTTTTGATTTACCACGCCTTTTTCTCTTTCTATCTTCCCCTCTTTTTTGCCTTCCCTTGAAATGATGGTTTTATCTCCTTTCTCCTCACTTCCCTCTGATTTGGCATTCATATATATTTTCTAAAATTTTTATTGATATATCAGTTCAGTTCAGTTGCTCAGTCATGTCCGACTCTTTGCGACCCCAGGGACTGCAGCATACCAGGCTTCCCAGTCCTTCACCATCTCCCAGAGCTTGCTCAAACTCATGTCCATTGAGTCGGTGATGCCATCCAACCATCTCATCCTCTGTCGTCCCCTTCTCCTCCCACCTTCAATCTTTGCCAGCATCAGGGTCTTTTCCAATGAGTCAGTTCTTTGCATTAGGTGGCCAAGGTATTAGGGTTTCAGATTCAGCATCAGTCCTTCCGATGAATATTCAGGACTGAGTTCCTTTAGAATTGACTAGTTTGAGCACCTTGCTGTCCAGGGGACTCTCAAGAGTCTTCTCCCACACCACAGTTCAAATATTGTTGATTGATAGTTGCTTTATTACGCTGTGGTAGTTTCTGCTGTACAGCAAAGTGAATCAGCAATAGGTGCTCAGATGCTCAGTCGTGTCTGACTCTTTTTGACCCCATGGACTGTAGCCCTCCAGGCTCCTCTGTCCATGGGATTCTCCAGGCAAGAATACTAGAGTGACTTGCCAATTCCTTCTCCAGGGGATCTTCCTGAAGCAGGAATCCAACCCGCATCTCCTGCATTGGTAGGTGGATTCTTTACCACTAGCTCAACCTGGGATTCAGCTATATGTTTACAAATATTTATTCTTTTTTGGGTTTCCTTCCCATTTAGGTCACCGCAGAGCACTGAGTAGAGTTCCCTGTGCTATACAGTAGGTTCTCATTAGTCATCTGCTTTATACCTAGTAGTGTTCCTTTACTGCTGCTGCTGCTGCTAAGTCACTCCAGTCATGTCCAACTCTGTGCGACCCCATAGACGGCAGCCCACCAGGCTCCGCTGTCCCTGGGATTCTCCAGGCAAGAATACTGGAGTGGGTTGCCATTTCCTTCTCCTTTTGCTTAAAGTTTAAATATACATTCTCACTTAACAAATTGTGAAATAAATCATTATCTCGACCCTCATGAATGATACAAGAACCTTAGAACACATGAACTCTAGTAGCTTGCTAGTATCTTTCTTTTTCTTTTCATGGAAAGGTGTTTCATTTTAAACATAGCAATTGTACAAGTCAATCCCAAACTCCCAATTTATGCCTTATTTTTGTTAAAGAAGGTTTCAGTGGGATCTTATTTCTGTTACTCCACAATTAGTCATCGCTATTGCTATTTCCAGATGATACTTGTATTAGTTATTTTTTGCCAGGTAGCAAATGCCCCCTCAACACTCAAAGGAAGACGATCATACATGGATATGACTATCAAGAAGCTGATATCATGAGGGGGGTGTGCTAAAGGCCACTCCCTTCAATATAGAAATACAACTGCTTGCTTAGAAGTCCAATCCTCAACATTACGTCTCAGTGCATCAATTAGTAATCCCTCAGTGAAGGTCTGTGGATAGAAAATATTTTCTCTTTGCCATAAAATATCTTTATTTTGTTCTCATTCCTGAATGATACTTCATCTAACTTTATTTAAGCGGAGAGTTCTTCCTTTGCCTTTTGAATATCGAATTTCATTATCTTCGATTCTGTTTTAGCTGCAGAGACATCTGTTGTTATCCCAGTGTCCTGACTTTATGGCTGTTTTAAAATTTTTTCTTTGTTATTGGTGCTCAGCAGTCTCACCGAGATTCATTTAAGCCTACGTTCATTTTTATCCATTCAGGATGTTCTGTGAATTTCCAGTTTGAGTAGAGTTGCCACATAAAATGCTGGAAGGCTAGTTGAATTTTAATGTTAGCTAAGCCAGCTCTTTGGAAAAGACCCTGATGCTAGGAAAGATTGAGGACAGGAGGAGAAGGGAGTGACAGAGGATGAGATGATTGGATGGCATCACCAACTCAATGGACATGAGTTTGAGCAGGTTCCAGGACATGTTGAAGGACAGGGAGGCCTGGTGTGCTGCAGTTCATGGGGTCACAAAGATTCAGACATGACTGAGTAAATGAACAACAGCAATGACCCAATATTGCATGGGACATATTTCTACTAAAATAAATTATTTCTCCTTATCTAAAATTCAAATGTAACCAGGAATCTAGTATGTTATTTGCCAAATCTGGCAATGTGAAATTTGAGAATTCTTGTATTTCATCTAATCTGGAAAATTCTTAGTCGTAAGCTTTTCAAATACTGGCTTCCTTCTAACTTCTCTATTTCTTACTTCTGAATTCTTATCGAATCTGTTTGTATTAATTTTGCAGAGCTTCCATAAAAACATCCCACAAACTGGGTGCTTAAAACAACAAAAACTTATTCTCTTACAGCTCTGGAAGCAGGAACTCTGAAAGAAAAGTGTCTGTAGGGCTGTGTTCCCTCTGAAATTTCTGGGGAAGGAACCTTCTTGGCCTCTGGATCCATCGTGGCCTCAGGATCCTTCTGGCGGTGGTAAGCCGTCCCTGGCTCGCTCACATCACTCCAACCTCTGCCTCTGTGATCACATGACCTTCTTCCCCGTGTTGTCGTTCAGTCACTCAGTCGTGTCCGACTCTTTGTGACCCCGTGGACTGTAGCCCACCAGCCTTCTCTGTCCACGGGATTTCCCAGGCGAGAATATTGGAGTGGGCTGCCATTTCCTTCTCGGGGGGATCTTCCTGACCTAGCGATCAGACCTGCATCTCCTGCATTGATTGGGAGGTGAATTCCTTACCACTGAGCTAGCAGGGAAGCCCTTATTCTCTGTATCTCTACAACTTAATCTTTATGTCATCCTAAGCCTTTCCTATGAGGACCCCAGACACTGAATGAGGGTCTATTCACATTCATACGAAACCATTTTAGCTGATTAAATTTGTAAAGACCCTATTTCCAAATAAAGCTGCATTCTAAGGTTTCAGGTAAAAACATGAATTTGTTGTTGTTCAGTCACTAAGTCATGTCTGACTCTTTGGGACCTCATGGACTGCAGCACACCAGGCTTCCCTGGCCTTCAGTATCTCATGGAGTTTGTTCAAACTCATGTCCATTGAGTCAATGATGCCATCCAACCAACTCATCGTCTGTCAGCCCCTTCTCCTCCTGCCCTCAATCTTTCCCAGCACCAGAGTCTTTTCTAATCCGTTGGCACTTCGCATCAGGTAGCTAAAGGATTGTAACTTCACCTTCAGCAACAGTCCTTCCAACGAATATTCAGGGTTGACGCTCTGAATTTTGAGGGTCATTATTCAACCAGGTGCCTTGTTGAACATTTGAACAATTATTTTAAATGAAAGGTTTTTATGAAACTTAAAGATCAAAGGAAGATGTAGCCATAAATTAAGAATAGAGAGCTTAACCGAATTTATTCTTTAAATTTATACCCTATCCTTAATTTAAACTCTCCCTCTTGTTTTTGTTTCTTTTATCAATCTGCTTGTTCTGGTTTTTTTAAATATTAAATTTTATTTATTTGACTGTGTCGGGTCTTAATTGTTGCATATAGGATCTTCGTTACATCATGAGGGATCTTTCTTCATAGCACATGGATTGTGGCTAAAGGGCTTAGTTGCTCCATGGCATGTGGGATCTTAGTTCCCTGACCAGGGATAGAATCCATATCTCCTGCACTGCAAGGCAGATTTTTAATCACTGGACCCCAGGGAAGTCCCTCTGCTTGTTCTATTTTCATCATGCTTTATTCCTCCTAAGATTTTTATTTCTACTTTTGTTGCTGTTTAGTCACTAAGTCATGTCTGACCCTTTTGCAACCCCTTGGACTGTAGCTCACCAGGCTCTTCTGTCTATGTAATTACCCAGGTGAGAATGCTGGAGTGGGTTGCCATTTCCAGGGGATCTTCCTGACCCAGGGATCAAACCTGCGTCTTGTGTATTGACAGGCAGATTCTTTACCACTGAGCCACCAAGGAAGCCCACCCAATTCTTTATAAGTGCTTTTTTTTATATGTATATATAGCTTGAACATATTAAATTCTTTGTCTCTTCAGATGATTCTGTTATCTCAAGGACTTGAGTTACTATAGGTGTATTACCATCACAGGACCAATTTATATGCAGCAAGTTTAGTTTAGGGTTTGCTGTTCCACATAAATAGTATAAATTCAGAGGTATCATTTTTCTTTCAGTCATTTGGACAGAGGCATGATGGTGAGTGTAGATTTTTTGTGTCCTCTTCACTAACGGGGCTGAGTTTCAAGAATCTCAGTTTTATGCAGTGGTCTCAATTCTAACTGTTTACCCAAAACCTCATCTGCTGTCTTTGTAGGGGGTTGACAAGGATGCTTACTGTAGGGTAAATTTCTGGGTCAGATAACACCCTACTCCTACCCCGGGTGACTACAGCTGTGAGTCACACCGCACTTTATGGCGCTGCTTTTTAGTGCCTTTTTGCTTCTAGCACCTGAGGGTCTCTCTTTCTTGTTAATGTAGTTACATATTTTAAATAAGCTCTATCGCATTTAATCTAACATTTGTTTATATCTGTAGCTGGGGGCACTTCACACGAGTTGACTCTGCCAAGAAGCCAATACTGGAAGCCCAGTCTCTGGGGTTATTAAAACCAAGATAATTAGTTCTCTTGGATGTTAGCATGCTGTCAAAGTTGGATTCAGTGTCAATCATGCAGAAAAGGTCCTGTTTTTGATGTGTGATGTCTAATTATAGTTTCTGGATCAGCTTAGATTCTTCAGTTAGCTTAGTAGATTCCTCAAAACATGGTTCCTGTATTGTAATAATTGCATGTCACTCTGTTTCCACTGTTTTCTTTCCCCAGGGATTGCCAGGAAACCAGAGAGGGATGAATTCTATAGATACTAGACCAATATTTGGCCTATTCAGAATATGGTGGCTTTATTTCAAAGTTTAAGAAATGTAGGGACATGGAGAGGAGACTGTGCTGAGAAGACAGGGAGTCAGAGTGTAGACAGACCCACATCTAACCAGGTATCTCTTATCAGAGAGTCAGATCATAGACCCTCCTCTGCCACTAGCTGGGTAAGCACTTCTCTCTCAGAGTTTTTCATCTGCAAGGGACATTAACAAAATGCATTATGAGCCCCTTCTGGCTCTGAAAATGGTGAGTAAAGATTTGGAGTGGGAGTAAGTTGGGGAAAGAGGCTCAAAAGTCTATGCAGTTTGGACCTCCCTGGTGGCTCAGTGGTAAAGAATTTGCCTGCCAATGCAGGAGACACGGGTTCTATCCCTGGTCCAGGAAGATCCCACATACTGCAGAGCAACTAAGCCCATGCATCACAACTGTTGAGCCTGTGCTCTCAAGCCTGGGAGCCACAACTACTGAACCCATGTGTCTCATCTACTGAAGTCCACATGCCCAAGAGCCTGTGCTCTGCAACAAGAGGAGCTACCACAATGAGAAGCCCATGCACTGCAACTAGATAGTAACTCCCACTCACAGCAACTAGAGAAAAGCCCATGCAGCAGTGAAGACCCAGAACAGCCAAAAAAATAAATAAAATCATTTTTAAAAAGTCTCTGCAACCTGGAAGTCATGCAGAAGCTCTGATGGGCTGAAGTTGCCGAGGAGCAAGGCACCGGGGGAATGTGCTGTCTCCCAGGACTTGGTCCTTGCCTTTTTCTTCTCTAGCTCTCTTAGGGACTCATCTACCTTCTTGGTTGCTTGGTTTGTTTGCTTTAGTCCCTGTGAAATATATATGCTCTCATGGCTAGAGCCAACACTTTTTATCAACCCTGACTGCCTTCCCTCTGTTCTTGTCCACTGCCTCTCAGGGGGCTGTTTATGGTGGCTGTCCGCTGCGTGGGCAGAGATGCCCCATATCCATAGCAGAGGCTTTCATATTCCTGCAGAAACCTCCTTCTCTCCCCTACTGCCCTGTCTTCTTTGCAAGAACTCACTTCCATGACCTACCCACTTTTCTTGTGAAATGTCTCATATGCAAGTTGTATACATTCAGCGAATAGCTTTTAAGTTACAGCAGACACTGTGTTAGATAGAGATAAAGTCAAGAATAAGGAAGGCTTCGAACCCCCAGCATGGAAAAGAAGATGGTAAACAAGATAATCATGGTTCGTGCTCTGTGATAAGCATGCTGGAAGAAAATCGGTAGGGAGGTAAGGTAATGAATGACAGGTAATGAATGATGACGGGCCAGGTTACTCAGGAGGCATTTCTGAAAGAGCAGAGGTCTGAGAAAATGAAGGTATTCCAGCAGCAAATGTAGACGTGGAGCCGGGGAAGTCTCGTGTGTCTCTGAAATTGGGAACACTTAGCTCCCTGTCCCCTTTCCTGGGTGGGGGGCGGTGGGAAGGAGAGGAGGCTGGGGGAGAGTCCATCTAGACAGCCCCTCTCTATCCACTGTAGCCAACTCTATTTAGTTCCTTGTCAGAATCTGTTCTAGAATCATCCAGCTAATACCTCTGACCTCAGGACTCCTCCACTGCAATTCATCTTACACAGCTCTACCAGTTTATCTTTCTTAAACACTATTTTTTATGTTACTTTCCTCAGAACATGCACGTCGATGTTCATAGTAGTACTATTCACAATAGCCAGGATATGAAAACAATCTAAATGTCCATCAATAGATGAATGGATAAAGACGATGTGGTACATATATACAGTGGAATACTACTCAGCCTTATAGAAAGAATGAAATAATGCCATTTGCAGGTCTCATGGATGGACCTAGAGACTATCATGCTAAGTAAAACAGAAAGACAAATACCATATGGTATCACTTATATGGGGAATCTAAAATACAGCACAAGTGAATTTCTCTGTGAAACAGAAACAGACTCACAACATAGAGAAGAGAACTGTAGTTGCCAAGGGAGTGAGCAGGGATGGATTGGGAGTTTGGGATTAGCAGAAGCAAACTCTTATGCACTGTTGTTGCTGTTGAGTCACCAAGTCGTGTCCAACTCTTCGTGACCCCGTGGACTGCAGCACGCCGGCCTCCCTATCTCTCACCGTCTCCCGGAGTTTGCCCGAGTTCATGTCCTTATACATAGAATGGATAAAAAACAAGTTCCAGGTTCCTTCTGTAAAACACAGGGAACTGTACTCAATATATCCTTGGATAAACCATAATGGAAAAGAATATGAAAAATATGAAAGAATATGAAAAAAAATTCAGTTTGCTGTACAGTGAAAACACAGCATTGCAAATAAACTATACTTCAGAAATACATTTAAAAATTAATGTTTCTTTTCTCCTTCAGGCACTTTTTTTTCATTGAGCTATCATTGATACAAAACGTTATAGTGGACCCTTCAATAATGCAAGTGCTAGGGACACTGTCTACATGGCTGAAAATCTGCATAAAACTTACAGCTGGCTCTCCATACATGTGATTCTTCTGACTCCACAGTTCCACATACACAGATTCAACCAACCTCAGATTTGGTAATACTATAGAATTTACTATTGAAAAAAGAATCTATATATAAGTCTACCCATGTAACTTAAATCTGTGTTGTTTGACTGTGTCCTAGTTTCAGGTATACAACATAATGATTGGGTATTTGTAAATACTCTATCATGACCACTACAATAAGCCTAATTAAAATCCATCACCACACACAGTTACAATTTTGTTTATTGTTGCATGTGTCTTAATTTTGCCTCTCCAATTAAATTTTAAGGACCTTTAGAGTAAGCACCATATCTTGAATTTTCTCTGAACTCCTAACACATTTATCCCAGTGTCACATAGCTTCTGTACAAAATATAGGGTTTTTTTTTTTAAAGAAATGTAGTACATCCATACAATGGAATATTATTCAGCAATAAAAAGGAATGATACATGCTACAGGTTGGATGAACCTTAAAAATATGCTGAGTGAAAGAAGAAGACATGAAAAATTATACATTGTATTATTCCATTTATATGAAATGTCTGGAGAAGACAAATATATATAGGGACAGAAAACAGTTAAGTGGTTTCCTCGGGGTAGGGGTGAGAATGGAAAGTGAAAGAAGGTAAAAGGAATTTAGGGGGTGGCGGTGGGCAATGAAATTATTTTAAAACTGAATTGTGGTGATCGCACAATTCAATACATTTTCTAAATACTGTTAAATTGTATACTTGTGTATACGTAAAATATTGGCTACTTTATGATACATAAATTATACATCAAAAAAGCTGTGTTTATGTGCCCACAACAGACACACACACACACACACACATATGTGTGTATTTGCTGACTTCCTTGGTGGTTCAGTGGTAAAGAATCTGCCTGCAATGCAGAAGATGTGGGTTCAATTCGTGGGTTGGGATATCGCCTGGAGAAGGAAATGGCAACCCATTCCAGCATTCTAGTCTGGAAAATCCCATGGACAGAGAAGCCTGCTGGGCTACAGTCCATGGGGTCACAAAGAGTCTGACATGATGGAGTGACTGAACACACATTTTCTGACTCAGAAATGAATAACATTTAAAAAATACTAAGCCTTTGCAACTTTGCCAGAGGATGGAAACGTTCTGCTTCCAAGTGATGGAGCAGACCTGGTTATATATGTTGAAAAATCCCCCTAGGAAAATGAGAGCAATTGATCTATTATAGGGAATTACAATACCCCTTAGGAATATTCAGGACTATATGCCTGGATTCTATAGAGTCACCCAACAAGCTTCAATCTGTAATTCAGTGATTGACATCCAGCTGAGCAGCTTCTTCAGTTCTTAGGAAAATTCTTATCAATCACAGTAGAAAAATTAATCCTTGTCCTGATTCAAATAATTTTGTTGTGAATTTGAGGAACTAGTTTCCTTAAGACATGTACATCCTTGTTTTGTTTTTGTTTTTATTTTAAACCCTCTAATTAAATTTCCCAATCTGTCCCTTTGGATCAGACACCTTTTGTCCCTAGGTAGCTGAAAAACAGGACACAAAAAGGTGCCACTAAACAGACTGGTTAGTCCCCCTGCTCTGCACCCATCTCTGTTTACCTGGGAGCAGAAAAAGAACCCATCAGGGAGTAGCCAAAGACCTTCTTCTGGGCTCCTGGTCTAGTCCCAGCAGCAAACTAGACACCTGGATACCCAAACCCATGCAGGGGGCTCAGCTAGGTGCAAGGGAAACCAGCACAGGACAGGAACCCTGCTCTCCAGGGAGTTACCAGAACACAGTGTGTTTAAAGAAGATATCATGAACCAACTGAAGGATTTCAACCCCATCTTCCCTATGAGTAAGGGCTTGGGTGTTATTCAGTACAGGGACCACCAGGGCTCCACCACCTTGCTGTTGATGGCACCGTTGACCCCTCAAGCCTCCGGCCCCCATGGGTGGTATCCTCTACGCAGAGTGAGCAAAGCATTGGAGCTAGTGCGGTTCAGCCCGTCACGAGTTCCCTGGTCTGACCTTGAATGTGAGCGGCTGAAATGACATGGAGTCTGTGCTGCCGGGTCACCTACAAGGCCGCTGCTTGGGACAAGGAAGGCTGTCAGAAGGCTACATGGTGCCTGGGTCTTGGATGCTGTGAACATACTGGTAGATGTGAGTGCCATCGAGGTAAAGGAGCCAGCCTACAGCATTGTGGGAAAGCTGGAAAACTTAGGAGGCAGTTCAGCTCAGAGGGGGAAGAATGCATTCTCTGTTTTATTCCGCCCCCAAAAGAGTCTATGTAACTAGGAGACTGAGAATCCATGCAGCGCCTTTCTATACCAACAGGTTTGTATATTGTTGCCCCAGAGCCAATTAGCATAATAAATCAGAGAAGAAGGAACATCCAGTTCTCATGTCTTCATGTTTCTCAGAGAGAAGTTTGGGTGATGATCAAACAGCACTGTGATCTTTTATCTTTCAATTTTTTTCAGACATTGTGAAAGTAAAAAGTCAGCTAGAGAGTTTTTCAAAAGCATGTATATATTAGAAAAACAAAAATATGTATCCTCAACATAATCTTTATTCGTCCTATTTTAGCAATTATCAAACACAAAGTTTAACACTTACCAAATATAAAACAAAAACCAAGAGTTTTTATGGTTCTTTTTCCCCTCCAAAATACAGCACACATCTGGATGTAAAGAAAGAATCTTGTCAGAGTGCTTTTCAGTTCCCCTACTCTGTGGTGTTGGATCCCTTGAAGGAGACCAAACCAGTCACTCCTAAAGGAAATCAATCCTGAATATTCACTGAAAGAACTGACACTGAAGCTGAAGCTCCAATTCTTTGGCCACCTGATGAGAAGAACTGACTCACTGGAAAAGACCCTGATGCTGGGAAAGATTGAAGGCAGGAGGAGAAGGGGGGACGACAGAGGGTGAGACGGTTGGCTGGCATCACTGACTTGATGGACATGAGTTTGGAGAAGCTCTGGGAGTTGGTGATGGACAAGGAAGCCTGGTGTGCGGCAGTCCCTGGGGTCGCAGAGTTGGACACAACTGAGCGACTGAACAACAACAGCCCAACTCTGCACTGAACTTCTCCCTGACCCACCTCCCTCTGAGCTCGACACTGAAAAGAGAAAACCAGCCGTGAAATGCCTGCAGAACGCCCATCCCATGGCTAATAAATCATTCTCCTGACCTGGCTCAAGTGGGCCGATTCTTCTTAGCTGCCTTCTTGTCCACCCTCCTTCCCTCTGTATTTAAGAGTGGAACAGCCCCATTCTTCAGGCCCTGTCATTCAAGCCCACAGAGATTTGGGCTTAAGACTCATCCTGAGAGGTGGAGATGTTTATCTCCACTTACAGGATCTTCTGGTTGTTGCTGAGAAAGACGTTAAGCAAACAAAATGATCTTGTTAACACAAAACTCAAAATTCCTCTTCATTCTTTGCTGCTTGTTTCATTGATTTTAAGCTGCTTTAAAGAGAGGGTGTCTAAACTACTACACAGCTGCACAGATAAGGCGACTGGATCCTGTTAGAGTGTCAGTCCCTGCTGCTGGCTTTCTGGACACAGCACATGTTTGTAGGAAGAAAAGGCCCTTGCGGTCCCCAGACCTGAGTCCCCAGCATGCTCCTAAATAAATCACCCATTAAACAGAGTGCTTGCCTTTGGACTGTGAGTCCCAAACTTTGCCCCATTTTTTCCATCAATTGCTCTTCTGTCCAGGGCAGCTGTTCAAGCCCTTACACACTCACTTAGCAGAGTTTGCGGAAGAGTGGGTGCTTGACATATTAGTTGGTATTAGGCAGACGTTGAAAAGGGATGGGGAAGGGGTCATGTGGGCATGCATTTCTGAAATGCCATCTTAACAAAGTTGGTGGTATTTCTTTGTTGCAAGACCGTGGGAGTCTTTTATTTGCTCACCTCCTTTCAAGTTCCCAAGTGGGTTCGGCTGCAGCTTTTCCCAGAAGTGCTTGACCCCGACGTCTTTTATGTCAGGTGGAATCTCATGGAACTTGCATTCCTTGCAGTACTGGGGGAGATCTGCTTTCAAGGGGTCTGCAAGTGAGATAATCCACAAACAAGCAAAGGCACATATGTTGTGTGTCAGGGGATGGCCCGTTCCAAAATTATATTAATGATATATTTTGATTTTTTTTTTGGTACTATGTCTTTGAAACCCAGCATCAGGCCCCTATATAGAGAACACCCCTACCCCCAGCAGCCACTTCTCAGGTGCTCGGTGGCCACATGCTGCGAGTGGCCGAGGCAGAGCCATGACTCATGGAAAGACATTCAGGTTTAGACTCTCAGGAGAGAAAGAACACAGAAGGCTTTGTGACCTTTTGATGAAGCACAGAAAGGGTTCCAGAGGCTTCTCTCCCCTGCCCCCCTTCTCCTCTAATCCTCTTCAACTGCGTTTATTTTCCTCTGTGAGTTGAGAGTGAAAATGTTTACCCCTACTTGCCTTGAGGGAATTTGGAAAAGACTTTTTGGAAGGAAAAGAAACACCAGAGGTCCAGTTCCGAGCCCATCCTCCTCCCATCCATGGCTGTCATGATTAAAACAAAACCAGTCATGGTTATTTGCCTTAGCTGGTGCAGTTACACACAAGCGATTCAGCAGCAGCCACCGAGTTTGCTTTGGAAGCTGTAAGCTGGAAAAGCAAACACGTGAGAGAAAAGAAAGAAATGTGTGGAACTTTGAGTCAGGCTTATCTTCAGAACACACTCATTGTCTGAAGGGAGAAGCTTCCCCTTTTTTTGACAAAGTCAGTTGTTAATCATCTTGTGAAAAGTGAATACCAGCGTGCTAAGCAGTGGTATGTTTAATGGGCCAAAGAATAACTTGCATAGACACTGCCGATTCAAAAAAAAAAAGTCATGCTCCTTTTACCCATCTAAAGGAAAAAAAATGCAAAGCCTCATTATCAGCTCTCAATAGAGGATTAACAGACTCTGAGCTGAGAAGCTTCCGGGGGCTGTGGCTGTCATTCCAAAGAAGCTTATCAGGTTCTTGAAAGGAAGTATTTCAACCCACTGACTCTCAGCCTCTGGTCTACACAGTGGGAAGACACACACACACACACACACACACACTCACACACACACATCTGATTTGCAAAGAGATGAGTTAGAAAGGACCAGAGGACCTGAGGTTGAAGTCCCAGGCTGACTAATAGTCTAGTTAGTTGTAGGAAAGCTCACTTTGTCCCCACCCTGCTCTCCTTGCAGCCAGTGGAAGATATTTCTGAGAGATGACTGGGAACCTGGGGAGGAGGACAGGCCACAGCTCCGCCGAAGGAGCAATCTATTGCTGCTCCCCCATCTGGTTTTGTGTTACTCTTCAACTCAGTAGGTGGAAAAATTAAACCCTCAAGCTATCACTTAAATTTCTGCTGTAGAAGAATGTTCAACCACTGAATGGTTGAGTTAAGGGGAAAAAGATCTCCACTACCCTGTAATCCCTGACATGGAAATGCCTGCTGTATCTTATTCTGACTGGAAGATTCCTTAGGCATCCAATTTGGGTCAATGATGCTGTCTTCAGCATAGCTTTCTTGATGCTTGGGAGCAAGAGTCATTGTGGCGGCCCTTTTCCGTGGTTGTGGGCTTTGCTGTAATATGAGGTAAACTGAGAGGTGCTTTTTCCTCTGGGACAGAGTCCAAGGGTCTGATTGTAGGAAGGGGGACCCCTTTCAAGGCCTGAGAGTGCGTTCTTGTCTTTCACTTAGAAATGAGTTGTCCAAGGAGACACATAAGCTGACAAAGCAAGAGACTTTATTGGGCAGGGGCACCCAGGCAAAGAGCTGGAGGGTAAGGGAACCCGGGAGGACTGCTCTGCCACATGGCTTGCAGTCTTGGGTTTTATGGTGATGTGATTAGTTCCTGGGTTTGCTCTGGCCAATCATTCTGACTCAGGGTCCTTCTTGGTGGTGCACGCCTTGCTCAACCAAGATGAATGCCAGCAGGAAGGATTCTGGGAGGTGGTAGGACACGTGGTGTCTCTCTCTCTCTTTTTTTATTACCATTCGTGAACTCTTCTGGTTGATGGTGGCTTATCAGTTCCATGTTCCTTACTTCCTTACTAGGACCTCCGGTCTTAAAATAATTCATACAGATGGTTGCTATGGAGCCCGGCCAGGGCCCTGGGTTTTGGTCAATGTGTTTCCCTTAATATGATCACCCAGTGTATTCATTTTCCCAGGGCTGCCATAACAAAGTCCTACAAACTGATGTCTTGAAACAACAGAAATGATTCTCTCGTAGTTCTGGACAGTCTGCAGAATGGGTTCCTTCCAGAGCGTCTGAGGAAGGATCTGCTCTGGGCCGCTCCTGGCTTCTGGCAGCTGTAGGTACATCGCTTCAACCTCCATCTCTATTGCCACGTGGCCTTCACTGTGTCTTCCCCTGACCTTTTATAAGAATATCAGTCATCGCGTTTAGGGCCCACCCTACGTTCCAGGTGACCTCATCTTAACTAAGGACACACACAAAGATGCCCTGTTTCCTAGCACGCTCATGTTCAGAGGTCCCAAGTGCAGAGGTATTTGGGGAGGGGTGTGTGCTAGTTCAGTAAGTCATAATTCTTCTACTCCACGATGGAATTTCCCCCAACGTCTAATTGCTGTTTTCATCATTGCAATGTTACCTTGACAAGGAAAAGGTTTCTCATGAAACTCCACGGGGCATTTCCTAGGCTTTGCCTCTGACAGTCAAATCCAGAAGAGAAGGGGAAGTATGTCCGCAGGGCGGGGCTGAGCAAGTGACCCAGAGGGAAGAGAGAACTGGCCTCTGTGAATTCTCTGAGAGGAAGGGGAGGAGGGGGAAGGGAAGAGAAGGGGAGGAGGGCGGAGGGGAGAGGGAGGAGGGGGAGAAGGAGGGAGGAGGAAGGAGGAGGGGGAGGAGGAGAGAGGAAGCTGGGGTCGTGAGGGACCAGGCAGGCCTCGGGGGTGAGGAGACAGAGGCAGTCTGAAGGCCTCTGGGAGGAAGGACCGAGATCAAACCATCACCCAGAAGACTCCCCCCGCCCCCCGCCCCCCGCCCCCCAGGATGTGGGGCTGACGCAGAGGACAGGCTCTGCGCTGCAGGGCTTTCTTTCTGCTGGGTGGGCGCTTAAGTTTGGGGGCAGAGAGGAGCCCCTGCACAGGGCAGCAGAGACCCCGAGCCACCGTCTCCCTCCACCTCCAGCAGGCGGGCCGGGACTCGCTCCTTCCCAAACCTCGGTCTGGAAGGTGTCCCGTGTTAGCGTTGGTGGGTCCCCCACGCGTCCCGCTACCGCTACCGTGAGGCACCCTGGAAGCCTCAGGAAACAGCAGCTGAAACCTGAGGAGGCGGGGGAGAGGGGTGGGCGTACGCCTTCGGAAGGAAGACGGAGGAGCCCCTTCCCCAGCTGCGCCCCCTTCACGGGCATTTTAGTACCGGACGGGGAGCTCCGTCTCAGACCCAGCTTTGTTCCAGGGAACTTCTGCCCTTGGCCGCAGGCCGGCGGGTCCTGCCCCTCCTGCGCCCCGGCCGGGACCCCAGCTTTCCGTGGAAAGCCCCGATGGGGAGGCTGCCACAGCAGCACCCGGAAAGGAAGGAAGTTGGTCAGGTTCATCAGCCCACGGTCCGCTGAGGTCTTGTTTCCTTTTAATTTTCTTTCTAGTGCTCATTTCAAAATTGTCTCTCTTTCCTCGGGAGCACAACGTCTTTTTTTAACCCTCCGGCTAACGTGGAAAGAATTTGTTTAGTTTGCAGTGGTGAAGTGGCATAAACCATTGGTGGGGTGATTCAGACACCCTGGGCTGATGACTCGCACGGGGATGGGGCCAGGAATGTGAGCTGGGGGACCTCGCTGTAAGTCCTTCTTCTTTTTTTTTATAATTGGAATACAATTGTTTTACAATGCTGTGTTTCTGCTGTACCACAAAGTGAAACAGCTATGTGTGTATGTATGTATATATATTTCTTCCTCTTTTTGTGATAATATCAGCTTGAAGCTGACACATCAGAATACACACCTTCAAAATCAGCCTTTCGTGTAGGAGTTGGCTTTTCTAGAAGAATGTATTTTATGTTTGTTGATGGAAGAGGGAGATGGAGAAAACAGAAACCACGGGCAGGTAAAGGACTAAATTAGAGATGGAGCTGGATGTCAGAGGGGCTCCCCAGACCTCCTCCAGGATGCTCTCAGAGCCCTGACCCTGTACAAAGGCAAACGTCATAAGACATTGAATGAATGACTCATGCAGTGCTGGACATTGCTCAGTTTAGAGTTATCTTCCGTGGTTTGGGGACATCTTAATATGGAGAACTGGGCTTTAGGAAATTCCATGAAATCTTGGCTCACTGTTCTCTGAGTCTCAAAGTTCAGTGTTAAACAGGTCTTATTTGTACTTTTAAAAGAAGCCAGGTTGATGCAATGGAAAAAGATGTAACACAGTAAGAATTAGAGTCTTAGCCACTAACTATGTTACCTTAGGTGAGTGGCTTAGCTAGGTTGTCCTAGGTTTTGGTGAAGACTGAACGGTGGGTAAAGACTGCGCAGTCCCTAATACCTAGAGCATATCTGATGAGAAAACCCACTGCTAGAGCTCTATTATTCCACTGTGCGCTTGTAACAGTACATCATGGGACCTTTGTCCAGATGCTTAGATCTGCCTTCTTAATACGCCCGATTCTTAGGGCTCTTGTAAATATCCCACAAGCTGCCTTCTTAGTAGCCAACAAGAATTTTCTTTGCTTGAGACCCAAGAAGGCTGCCTGAAACAGTCAGTTAGATTTCTTTCTTGTGGCTTCTGTAACAAATTGCCACAGATGTGGTGGCTTAGAACCACAGCAATGTATTCTCTCACATTCTGGAGCTCCGAAGTCCAAAGTCAGTTTCACTGGGTGGAAATCAGAGGGCTGATGGTGCTGTTCTCCCTTCCCAGAGCTCTAGGGTAGAATCTGTATCTCAGCCCCTTCAGCTCCTGATGCTGCCAACATTGCTTGGCTTGTGGCCACATCACTGCTTCCATCTTGCATGGCCTTTTCCTAGTCCATGTGAGGAAAACCTCCCTCTGTCTCTTTCTTGTAAGGAGTCTAGTGACTATGCTTAAGGCCCACCTGGATAATCCACAACCATCTCAAAATCCTTAACTGAGTCTCCCAAATAAAGTCACAGTCACAGTTGACAGAGGCTAGGACCTGATGTCTCCAGGGGCCACTATTCAGCCTGCTACAGTTGTCATCCATGAGATTTGTTTTTTGACCTACCTTTGGTGGGTCTTGTTTTTGATGATGAAGCTGAAAATGTTCATTGTTTTGATTTGGTAGGACCTGTATATGCTAATGGCCACAACATCTGGGCAGGAGATAAGCAACAACATCAAGAGATGGCTGGTACCTGGAGTTACTGGCATTTTCTCTGCTTTTCTCCATCTTTGTCTGTTTTGGGGTTCCTGCCCCCCCATCCCGAGCTATACCTAGGGGTCCACAGCAATATCACAAAGCTTTGGATGGGAGTAACTTCTGGCCCTCAGGAGGGGAAACACCCCTGTGGATGTGTGGTTTTCCTCCATAGCTAGGTTGAAGACAATATGTTAAGAAATAATGCCCCAAAACTTTCCTCACTAAAGCATTTAAGTTATTCTGAAACAATTTTTGACAACAGCATATTTTACCCAGGTGTCACTATCATGTATTACTTAGGTACATATTTTTGTTGAATTCCATCCCTCCCCAACCCTAAATGTTGAGAATGTGTTTGGTGCATCCTTTAACCACAGGAGCATGTGTATAACTTGCTCTGTAAAATGACGCTAATATCAAAATATATGCTTCTAAGCTACAACATAGTTGTTATTTCCCTTAGATATTATGCAGATTTCTGGTAACAATGTCTTTTATTGTTAACTTTCATTAAGTAATAGTGTAGTTTGTTTCAATCTATTGAAACACTACTACTTCTATGTAACATTTCCTAAATAAAAATGGAAAAATGTTGGTAATTCACAGCTCCTCTGCTTCTTGCTAGCTTTCCCCTTAAAAGGATTATGTGGAAGAAAAAAAATTTTCAGTGAAATCTAGAATTTGTTTTTCAAAGAATGAAACATGAAGTAGGAGTTGTTGAATTCAAATAATCCCCCAGAGCTATGGAAATAAACAGCGAATTTTGTTGGCGGGGGATGAGGTGGGGTAGGGAATGATAAATATCAAATTCAAACTGGAAGCTCAGTGGAAACCAAAACACAGTAGACATGTGAGAACACGTATTGTTAGTGGAAACCAAATTGGAGTTCCATATAAGCGGAGTTTTAAATCACACAGTGTTACATGTGTACTCAGTAATCAGGTAGCCTTTTCCATCACAGCAGGGACTGTGTGATCATCTGAAATGACCACCCGGCTGGAAACCAATATGCATGTGAGTGGACCTCAGCCTAGAGAACTGAAAGTCGCTTAGTCGTGTCCGACTCTGTGTGACCCCATGGACTGTAATCTGCCAGGCTCCTCTGTCCATGGAATTCCCCAGGCAAGAATACTGGAGTGAGTAGCTATTTCTTTCCCCAGGGGATCTTTCTGACCTAGGGATTGAACCTAGGTCTCCCACATTTCAGGCGGATTTTTTACCACCTGAGCCACCAGAGAATTCCAGAGAAGAGAAGATGGTAATTGGAATCAAGGTGATTTGGTTGGAGGAAGAGGACAGATTTGAAAGACATTTATGAGTTTACAGAATCACGTGGTAGGTTGGTTCTGAGTTGGGTGGATGTAGGTTTCGATCCACTGGGACAGTCCTGGGTTATGCCTGCTCATTCATCATGACCTTGAATGGCTCCTCCCTTTTCTTCCCTAAGCGACTTGGTTTGAACAATGAATTATGTGGTCATCCTACCTCTGAGGGTGGTGTCAAGAATGGATTCTGAGTCTCTGGCTTGTGCAGCTGGAAGATGGCTGCCTGAGAGAGTGAATGGGAGAAAATTGTGATTCTCTAGGTTGTAATGTCAGGACTGATTCCACTGGGAATTAAGCCAGACACTTCTGTGGGCTTAATGGCATTGTCATTTACCTGTCAACTGAGCAATCGCTGTCTGCCAGTGTCAGTGAAGAAGGTGCCATCCATCACCGTGGGGTGGTCTTGCTGGCCTCACTGTGTCACGTGATCACTAAGGCCCCCTGGTGACTATTGCCACATTTCCCCTGGCCATTCAGCCATGCTGATGGTGGAGAGCACGTCGGAGGTGGGCACAGAGCTACAGTACAGCTCAGGCTCGGAAAATGAAGAGAAGAGGAGACAGAGAGTATTATTGCCCAAGGTGGGGGAGTAAGAGCAGAGGTGTCTGCTTCCTTCTATCAATACTATCGTTCCAGAGTACACACTTGTTTTCTGCACAACCACGTTCTCCCAAAAGGTACCTGATCCTGGTGTGACTTTATCGGTGGAAACATTTCTCTTATACTGCAACCCCTGGCAGAGCAGGGAACTCAGCCCAGATCCTGCTGCCCAGTCTCTGACAGCTTCCATCTTTCATCATTCACAGTCCCCACTCCCACCGGGGCCTCCTCTGTGTAGCAGGCCAGGCCCCTCATGCTACTGACAAGGGTTAAAATGTCTCCATGAAGGCAACGTTTCTGAATGGTGACCCTTTTATGAAGCAGTCACCATATAAAGCAAAGAGTCAACAGTTTTGCTCTTGACCAGGTTTCTATTTAACTGTCCTTTTGTTATCAATCAGAGAAGGCAATGGCACCCCACTCCAGTACTCTTGCTTAGAAAATCCCATGGATGGAGGAGCCTGGTGGGCTGCAGTCCATGGGATCGCTAAGAGTCGCACATGACTGAAGCAACTTAGCAGTAGTAGCAGTAGCAGTTGTTATCAATTTGCAGTATCTCTTTGTAGTCATATTAACTTTTTGCTGGGTATGTGTGCTAAATATACTTTTCCAGTTTATCATTTTTCTTTGGATTAAGCTTAGATTATCTTTTTATATATATCATATATGTACAATATTTCTATATCTACTCAGTGCTTATCTTACTGATTGCATATTGGGTTGTGTTTTACCATATGCATGCACCATAATATATAACCATGTATATATATACATCATAATATATGTACCATTTTATATATATATTTATATAAATATATATATATAATGTGCACCATGTATACCATGGTATATATCCATTATACATATTCATGATATATATCCATTATATACTAAACATACTATATACCATAATATTTCATAATATATACTATATGTATAATAATATATATATATACCATAGTACACATACCATAAAATATATTCTTGGTGTTCAGTTCAGTTCAGTCGCTCAGTCATGTCCAACTCTTTACAACCCCATGGACCGCAGCACGCCAGGCCTCCCTGTCCATCACCAACTCCCGGAGTTTACTATATATATGTATATACATATATATATATATATATATATATATATATAGTTGTTCAGCTACTAAGTCATGTCCGACTCTTTGCAACCCCATGAACTGCAGCATGCCAGACTTCCCTGTCCTTCACTATCTTCCAAATAATGCTAAGACTCATGCCCATTGAGTCAGTGATGCCATCCAACCTTCTCATCCTTTGTTGGCCCTTTCTCCTCTTGCCCTCAATCTTTCCCAGCATCAAGGTCTTTTCCAGTGAGTCAGCTCTTTGCATCATGTGGCCAAAGTATTATAGCTTCAACTTTAGCATTAGTTCTTCCAATGAATATTCAGGGTTGATTTCCTTTAGGATCAACCTGTTTGGTCTCCTTGCTGTCCAAGGGACTCTCAAGAGTCTTCTCCAGCACCACAGTTTAAAAGCATCAATTCTTCAGTGCTCAGCCTTCTTTATGGTCCAACTCCCACATCTGTACATGACTACTGAAAAAACCATAGCTTTGACTATATGGACCTTTGTCAGCAAAGTGATGTCACTGCTTATTAATATGCTGTCAAGGTTTGTCATAGCTTTTCTTCCAAGGATCAAGTGTCTTTAAATTTTATTATATATAAAAAATACATTTTATATAATGTATGTAAATGTATATTATATATAAAACATATATAATATATATTATATAATACAAATATATACATTATTGGTTCCTTTATATATATATACAGGGTCTGCACATTTGCTTATATCTACCCAGTGATTTCCTCTCTAGAGTAATAACACCTGTTTAACAAAAGGATATCTAATTCAAAAAGGTTGGTTTCATGGAAACACTTCAGACCCTTGCATAATCTCCTATCCTCTCTAATTTCTTTAAATTTTCTTTGTGTTTAAATCTTTAATTGTTCAAAACATAGCACCATTTCTTACAATTACTCTCAGAAACAAATTATAAATGCAAGAGAATTTGATATTTTTAAACTCATCTGTCCAAATCAGTACATTCCATGGAAATAGTATGTTGTATCATAGACAAACAAGATTCTGAACAGAACTGAAATGTACTCTCTCTTAAATATTTATTGTTAGAAATGTGCTTCCCCAGGTGTGTTTTATGTGTGAAACAAATGAGCTCATGTTTCCCACATCACAGCTTGGGGTGGGCTTTCTCCCCATGGCTTTATTTCAATACCCGCCTCTCCTGCCCCCTCCCCACCTTCCCCACCTCTGGGCAGGCGCTGGTATCTGCAGGGCGGCCCCTAGTCCATTTTTCTCCCGTTCCTAAATCAGCCTTAGGAGGTAACACCTGGTCAGATCTAAATTTAGAGCTTCTTGTACCTCACAGGGTTGTTCTAAATTTTAGTTTTCCACTCCTCATTAGAATAAAATACATAAAAGTGATGTAAGAGACAAGTCTTTCCCCAGTGCACACGAGAAAGGGCTTCTGGTCTCCATCTCCAGGAGACCCCTCCAGGCCTCTCCACTGTCCAGAGAGATGCTTGCAGCCAGGTGGGAGTCACAGAGACATGAGATTTGGCGGCCTTGGCCACTGGGATAAGCTCCCTGTGGCCCCCGAGGGCTCCCAGTGACTCTTCCACGCCAAGTGGTCTGGTGATAAGTGGAAGCTCTGGACTCACTGCAGCCGCTAAAGCTGCCAGGAGAAATGTCAGCCCAAGACAGAGAACACAGAGGCAGGGAGGGGGTGAGGCTGCCTTCCAGGACGTTCTCTGTGCCTGGCCCAAGTGTCTGACCACTTGATGCTGTTGAGCAGGAAGCGGGGCTGAATCCCATGCCTTCCCAGCTCCCAGTGGCCAAGGGAACCAGCTGAGCAGGAGCGGGGCATCTGAACTGTGTCTGCCGGACAGCTGGAGGACGTGGCAGAGGATGCCTGCTTCTGATCCAGTTCCCCTCTGAGTCCAGAAATAGGCGCACAGTGAGGAAGTCACACGATTCCAGATGGCAAACATCCCAGAAACGCAGGTGCCCACTCGCTGTGGACATGCACACACAGGGACAGAGCAAGCCCCATTCAGGCCGCAGGAATCTGGCTTCGGGAGAGCCTCGATTCTCCAAAGGTGGGGGGATGCCAGGAAAGGGAGAAACTTCTCATTGTCCTAAAGAGAACCCCAAAGGGGTAGCTGCTTGGGTTTGGATACTTGGATTTGAAGGGATGGAGCATGAGAAATGACTCCCTCACCACCCCTCACTCTCCGCCCCCTGCCCTGGTCAGTTAGGAAGGTGAGTGTAGGGCTTTCTGTGTGGAGATGGGAGTCTTTTGTCCCAGCTTCTTCAAGCTACAAAGAGCCAACACATATCCATAGAACAACACTCCTTCCGCTCCGTGTAAGGAGGGAGGGAAGGTCTTGAGGGTCGGAGCAAGTGGTCCAGGCCAGAGAGGCTCTGTCCTCAGGGTGGGAGATGCTTGGGGCGCAGGGGAGCAGAGCCTGACACAGAAGGAGAGCCTGGAGCTGTGGCAAAGACAGAGCTGCATGTCTGGGGTCCTTTCCTGAGCCTGCCCTGCCCACGAATTTAAAAGGACCTAAGTAGAGAGAGACTGCTTTCCCCACACCTCTGCTCCAGGGTCCTAAGATGCTTTGCTTCTTGCAGCTCTGTGGTTGTTTTCCCTTAGCTGGGATGTTCTTAGTCTCACTGTTCAGAGGAGACCTCAGCCAGGGCATCACCCAGAAGAGCAGAGGGCAGAGGACAAACAAAGCTCCTGAGCAAGGCTGGCAGTTGGAGATGGAGATGGTCAGAGCTGCAATGGTTCCCCACGGAGACGACACAGCAGTGGTCTTTTGGCTGTCCTCAGGTGGAAGAAGAAGTCCTCTTTCCCTCCACCCCTCCTCTTTTTCTACCGCAAATATTTATTAAGCACCTACTACATGCCAGGGGGGACTCGAGTTATGATCAAAAAGCAAATCCTTGCCCTTGTGGACCTCAGATTCTGATAGGAGGAAACAGGTCACAAATCAAAGAAATAAATGTGTGTTAGACTCTCAGTTCAGTTCAGTCGCTCAGTCATGCCCGACTTTTTGCGACCCCATGAACCGCAGCATGCCAGGCCTCCCTGTCCATCACCAACCCCCTGAGTCCACCCAAACCCTCTCAGAGAATGTTAAATAAAAGAAAATGAAGTAAGTCAAGGGAGGCAGGGAGATGGAGGAACCTACTATGTGCAGCTTCCCTACTGAGGGACAGCAGAGGCTTTGGTCAGCTCCCCTTGTGCCCATCTCCCCATCCTGGCAGGGGGACAGCTAACTCCTCTTCGGGGAGGGGGACTCCACACCCCCCTTACTCATTGGATGTGACTCAGGGGACTTGAGAGGCAGCCCAAGGTGACTGCCGCGGCTTGACCCAACATCCAGGGCTCCTCTCTACAGAAGAGGGATTGGTTAGGGGTGACACAGCTGTCCCAAGAAAACCCACTCTCTCCAGACCTCACTGCCTGCAGGGAGCCGATCCTGCAGCCTGTCCACCCCTTGCTGTTCCCACAACCCAGGCAGCATCTCTGAGGGGCTCAGCATCCAGCTAGGTACCTCCATCCCCTCATCACCCCCCTTCATCTCTGCTCACCAGTTTCCTTCTTTGGGCAAACATCTGGCTTCAGCATCATGGCCCCACCGACCCCAAACCTGAGTGCACAGATGTCCTTCAGCAGTGGCACTGGCATTCAGCAGGAATCCCAGGAGACTGGCAGCTCCTCAAACACCAGACACAGAGTTTAAAAATATCCTCTTGGCACTGCTGCCCGATCCCCACTGAGATGATTCCTCTTGGTCTTTCATGCTTTTATATTCTGTAAGCATTAGATACCATTCTCACAACGCAGGCTAGAGCCATTAGTATGATATTTCACCAAAGACAGGCACATTTATAGTGACTGCAAAGGATCTTTTAATACCAAAGGGTGAAGTCTGGACAGACTTGAAAAACACAGTTGGGCAGACGAAGAGGGTTTTTGCTTCTGGGTGTGTAACAGAGTGGGGCGCCGAGAGAGGGGAGTGGGTCAGGAAGGGGAAATGGGCTTGCAGGGAGCAGATTACAGCAGCTCAGAAATCTGGGAGGGGAACCCCCCAAGCACCTGGGCTGTTGATATGCAGAGAGCAACACGCGGAAGGGCAGCCCTCAGCCCATCCCAGAAAATCAGCCCAGTCTCCCCTGTGAGTTCACAAATGAAACCCTTAGTGAGACAGGCCTGTGGTTTCATTGTCTTTCACGGGGTCATTTGGGTTCTTCCCATAAATGCCCAGGCCTGATGCTTAAAGAAACCGCAACCGAACCTGACCTTCACTTACCAGCTTGAGAAAGAACATTTGGAGGAGAAATCACACGATACCCATGAGTTTCTGAGTGGGACGCAAAACGCCCGTGAAGTTCCTGACACACAGCTGGCATATCTATTCGAATTCCAGGATGATAGTTTTATTGACTCTGATATTTCTTTGGTATTTCCATGAGATTCAAAAGCAATTCATCCCCTCTAACCAGAATGATGCCTGCATTTCAGATCAGTCCTCTTTTATTCAATGCTCCTTTTGATCTGCTGGCTTGGAGCCTGGGAGAGATGCAAAGATGGAGAAGGTTCAGCAACACTAGAACCTGAGTCCCCAACAAAGCTCAGGAGTCTTAGCAGGCATAGTTCACTCAATGGCTCTATGTTCCTCCCATACCATTTGGGGTTCCTTGGAAATCACACCACCGTGCTAACAGTACCCAGTAAGAATTGTTGTCTCCATTTCACATGAATCTGCAATGGGCATGGTCTCCTCTCATCCTCTGCCATCACCAGTTTACCCGATTACAGATTATAGTCTCAGGCCTTCTAGCCCTTCCACAGCCCCACCCCATTTTTGAAGGTTACCAAGAGTCTTGGAGCAAACTGATAAAGAAGCATGAATTCCATCCACTTCCTGCTGCTGACGTGAAATGCCACTTACACGCCCTTCTCTTTTCCTTTGGTCTCTGGGCAAGGCCAAAGTGGTGTTGGAGAAGACTCTTGAGAGTCCCTTGGACTGCAAGGAGATCCAACCAGTCCATCCTAAAGGAAATCAACCCTGAATATTCATTGGAAGGATTGATGCTGAAGCTGAAACTCCAATACTTTGGCCACCTGATGTGAAGAACTGACTCATATGAAAAGACCTTGATGCTGGGAAAGATTGAGGGCAGGAGGAGAAGGGGACGACAGAGGATGAGATGGTTGGATGGCATCACTGACTCAATGGACATGAGTATGAGTAAACTCTGGGAGTTGGTGATGGACAGGGAGGCCTGGCGTGCTGCAGTCCATGAGGTGGCCAAGAGTCGGACACGATTGAGGAACTGAACTGAACTGGGGAAGACACACGCTTCCTGTTGCACGGGTACCATGCCACGGCCAGTACCTCCTCACGAACCTTGGGTCCCATTTCTCCTGTCCTCCAGGACATGCCTCCATTATTGCTCCCTCTTCTTACCCAGTTTTTAAAATCGGAGTGTAATTGCTTTACAGTGCTATGTTAGTTTCTGTTGTACAATGAAGTGCATCAGCTCTGTGTATACATATATCCCTTCCCTCCCACCCCACCCTCCCATCCCTTTGGATGATGGCAGAGCACTGAGCCGAGTCCCCTGTGCTGTACAGCAGCTTCCCACTAGCTAGCTATTTCACACAAGGGAGTGTTTATATGTCCATCCCGATCTCCCAGTGTGTTCACCTCTCTCATCCCCGCTATGTCCACATGTCCATTCTATATGTCTGCATCTCTATTCTTTCCCTGAAAACATGTTCATCTGTACCATTTTTCTAGATTCCACATATATATGTGTTAAAATAACCTCTTCCACCACCCCTCCAAGGAGGCTTGCTTACTTCTGACAAGCACACTCATATTTCTATCATCCTAAATGCACATACGTACTTTTGAAAAAATTTGAAAGTAGAAACATAAAGGAGAAGGAAAAGAATGCACACATTTCTACCATCGTTTTAGGATCCAGCACCTGTAGCCCTACCAGCCCGTTTCCACATGTCCCCATAACCCCACTGACACAAAGTTTTGTATCTTGTTTTACTTAAAATTGTATTATGAGGATTTTTACCAAAATTCTTCAGATAAAATTTTCAATGACTTTTAAAAAATGTTCCTTCTGCTGGATGCCTCACTCCTGTCTTAACTATTCCCTCAGAAGGCTACTTAGTTTGGTTGCTGTTTCTACATAATAAATAACATGGAGATCAGAAATGTGGGCGCATAACTCGCTGTTCTTGTTTCAGCTTTCCTTAGCATCCTAAGGATTCCAGAATGGAATTACTGGATCCAAAGGTGTGACTTTGTTTAATGCTTTGGATACCAACTGTTGGGTTTCTCTCTGGAAAAGTGGGCTAGTTCATATTCACATCAGTAGTTTCTGAATCCAAGAGGCCTTGTCAACATAGCCGTCAGGCTGTTTGCCCACTGGTTGAGTATACTGTACTATTCTCAAGCAGCTAACACTTATTCTTTATTAATTAGGGATATTAACTCCTTGTCTTTCATACTTGTTACCAATATTGCCTCACTTTTGCTTACTGATGCAGAGAAATTTTTATTGTAAATATTTAATCAAATATTTGGACTTTAAATTTAAGCTAGAATGGTTTTTCTAGTTTTCTGTGGTCTTCATCTTTCAAAATTACATTTAGGATTTATTTTTTCTATGGTATGAAGTGAGGATTTATTTTTTTTTCCCCCAAATTTCAATTTCCACAGTCTTTATATAGAATAACCTAGTCTTTGCCCATTGATTTCTGGTGGGTTTTTTTCTTTCTTTTTTTTTTTTTTTAATGAGATGATAAGTTCTTACATGTATTTGGCCTAGTTCAGATTTATGTCATTAGTTCTGTTGACCTGCCTTCCTCTGTGTGAGAAACATGATTTTTTTTTCTATTTTTATTACATTTAGAATTTAGTAGCACTTTTTTACATTGACCAACCTAGATAGCATATTTAAAAGCAGAGACATTACTTTGCCAACAAAGGTCCGTCTAGTCAAGTCTGTGGTTTTTCCAGTAGTCATGTGTGGATGTGAGAGTTGGACAGTGAAGAAAGCTGAGCGCCGAAGAATTGATGCTTTTGAACTGTGGTGTTGGAGAAGACTCTTAAGAGTCCCTTGGACTGCAAGGAGATCCAACCAGTTCATCTTAAAGGAGATCAGTCCTGTGTGTTCATTGGAGGGAGTGATGTTGAAGCTGAAACTCCAATACTTTGGCCACCTCATGCAAAGAGTTGACTCATTTGAAAAGACCCTGATGCTGGGAAGGATTGGGGGCAGGAGGAGAAGGGGATGACAGAGGATGAGATGGTTGGATGGCATCACCGACTCGATGGACATGGGTTTGGGTAAACTCTGGGAGTTGGTGATGGACAGGGAGGCCTGGCGTGCTGCGATTCATGGGGTCACAAAGAGTCGGACACGACTGAGCGACTGAACTGAACTGAAAAGAGCTATTTGGACCACTTTTTTTTTTCCCCCAAGATAAATTCATCTGATTTCATCAAGATTAATTTTTTTTAAATTTTATTTATTTATTTATGGCTGTGCTGGTCTTTGTTGCTGCACTGGCTTCTTCTCTAGTTGTGTCCATGGGCTTCTCACCGTGGTGGTCTCTCCTGTGAAGCATGGGCTGTAGGGCACACGGGCTTCAGGACTTGCCTCATGTGGGCTCAGTAAGTTGTGGCTCCCAGGCTCTGGAGCACAGGCTCAGTAGTTTGGTGGCACATAGATTTATGGACTTATCTGCTCTCTGGCATATGTGATCTTCCCGAATCAGGGATCGAACCCCTGTCTCCTGCATTGGCAGGCAGATTCTTTATCAGTGACCTACCAGGAAAGCCCCAAGATTAAGAATATTGCTTTTAAACTTTATTTGGGTTGTGTGAGATGCATAAATTAACTTGAAAGATTTTGTTTCTCTTTATTTGGTATCCCATCAGAAACGTGACCGGCTAGTTCACTAATTCAGGTTTTATTTTTTGTGTCTTATTAAAATGCATATTAAAAAAAATTTCTCCAACATGTATCTTATTAATTTTACTCTAAAACTTATATATATTGATGCTATTGAGAATGGTTTTCCTGCTCTAGTTGTTATTCTGTCTTCTAATTTGTTTGGCTGGTATGATACCAGCTACTGTTATTTCGAAAGTTTATGTTGTGTTGGTCATGTCTCTATTAATTCATTAATTCAAAAAGGCTTTCACTTGATTCGGTTCAGTTTCCTGGGCACAGTATTATATATAGGCCAACAATGATTATTTTGTGTTTTTAAATCCGATAGTTACTAATTATTGAATTTTTGTTTAGACCTTCCAGGGCGATTTTGAATAACGATGATGGGAAAGGGAAAAAAGAATGCTTTTTCAGCATTTATGCATATGCTTTTGGTTTTTATATTAAAGTTACTATACATATATATACACACATATTATATACATATATTACATATTATATATTATATGATATATATATACATTACTATATACACATATATAATTTCTTAATACTAAATTATCCTTGCTCCTCTAATACAAATTCAATTTGATTTTAATGTTATCTTTTAAAGATGTAATTTAATGTATATTCCAGAAATTTTTGAAGTTATACATGGAAAAGTCTATACAGTTTTCTTTCTCATTCTAGCTTTATCAAGTTTGGGTCTTATATTAAGCAGACTTCATTCAATATGTGAAAGCTAACTTTTAGTACTTTTTAATCTTCTGGATGGGTTTATATAGCCAGGAATTTTCTTTGAAAGTTTAAGAAACTTACTGAGAGAACTCGAGGCCAGGAACTTTTGGGGACAATAATTCCTTTTTAACCTTCTGCATTTTTACATGATTGTGATCTATTGAGGTTTTCCATCACTTCCTTAGTGGCTCAGATGGTAAAGAAGCTGCCTGCAATGCAGGAGACCTGGGTTCAATCTCTGGATTGGGAAGATCCCCTGCAGAAGGGAATGGCTACCCACTTCAGTATTCTTGCCTGGAGAATTCCGTGGACAGAGGAGCTTCTACTTTTTCTTGAGCACTTTTGTTAACATCCTAAGGAAAAGAACTTCTTTATTTCTTTTAAAGTCTAAATGTTTCAATGACACAACCTTAAAGAAAGTTTTAATCTCATATTATACATCTTTCACATGTGGCCCCTTAGGTTATACAGAACATGGAATCCTCCAGGCCAGACACTGGAGTAGTTAACCTTTCCCTTCTCCAGGGTATCTTCCCAACCCAGGGATCAAACCCAGGTCTCTCGCATTGCAGGCAGATTCTTTACCAGCTGAGCCACCAAGGAAGCCCAGGAAGACTGGAGTGGGTAGCTTACCCTTCTTCAGGGAATCAAACTGGGGTCTCCTGCATTGCAGGCAGATTCTTTACCAGTTGAGCTACTAGGGAAGCCTTTTTATTGATTAGATTCACCAAAGATTGGCCCATTAATTGTATGTTTGTTTTAAAAGTCAGCTTAAATATTTTTTCAATGCTTGCAGTTGTTGTTCAGTCACTAAGTCATGCCTGACTCTTTTCAACCCAAAGGACTGCAGTATGCCAGGCTTCCCTGTCCTTCACCATGTCCCGGAGTTTGCTCAAACTCACGTCCATTGAGTTTATGATGCCATCCAACCATCTCATCCTCTGTCATCCCCTTCTCCTCCGGCCCTCAATCTTTCCCAGCATCAGGGTCTTTTCCAATGAGTTGGTTCTTTTCATCAATAGAGCATTTATCAAAGAGGCAGGGTGGTAATTTTTTGAATTAGAAGCAAAGGCACTCTGGAAGGGAAGCTTGTTTTCAGTAAACTGAATGTGTGGTGCTTGGATCTGGGTCACAGCTCAGGAAGCAGCACTGTCGTCACGTTTCATTGGTGTAGGCACTCCTTTCAGAATCAAGTAATGTGAAAAATGAGTGTTCAGGCAGCACATTAGTGTCAGCAGAAGAGGCAGATGATGCAGAAGGAAGCAATTATTTTTTTATCTCAAAAAACACGATTTATTAGTATAAAGAGAACCAAGGACCACTGTGACTAGGTAGCACATTTTATTTTCAGATTCACTATTTCCTTGCCTCTTGACTATAGACCAGTGTTCTAGTTATTTGTCTGCAAAACAGATTACCCCAGAACTTAGTGATAAAAAGCGATAACCTCATGTGTTCATGAGTTCTATGGGTCAGCAACTAGGACAGATTAGAACAGAGACGGTTTGGCTCTATGCCATGCCTTTTGGGGACTCAGCTGGAAAACTGAGAGTCTGGAGGCTGGAATCCCCTGGGGACTCATTCACTCATGGTGGGTCTTGGTGGCTGTTGGCTGAGGACTTCAGTTCCTCTCTATGTGGCTTCTCCTGTAGTCTCTCCCCGGGGCTGGTGCGAGCTTTCGCACAGTCTGAGGGCTGGGGTGCAAGGAAGGGCATACCAAGAGAGACAAGTAGCAGCGGCCCCTTCTCATGACCTGGGCCCAGAAGTCACATAGCATCACTGTCATCATCTTCTATTGGTTAAAATTGTTACAAGCCCCCTGGGTTCAAAGGATGGGGAAACAGACTCTACCTCTGGACACCGTCTTGGAAGAGCATGTGGGACCAGAAATGATGCAAAAGGCATTGTTGTAAAATACACAGTCAGTAAAGTTCTGGAATGATGGCTAAAGACATCATCCCTTTATCTCTCTGGATGGATATAGGCAGATGAACCAAAATAAAACAAAATTGAAGAGTGCTTGAAAAAATCAACCAGAGGTAGAAATAATCAATAAGGGTGGTAGAATTTTTAACATGCATCACAACAGTTGGATTTGCACCTTCCTTAATAAGAATTATGGTACACATTCACTTCTTTAGGATACGTATCATATGCCAGCCACCGCACAGGCCTAAAAGATGCACAGTTTTGTGGGATTCACAGATGTAGCACAAAATTGTGGTGTGATGGGGAGTGCCACCGGTGAGGATTTACATAAAGGTGGCAGCTTGACCACAGACCCACTTTCTCCTGAGCAGTTTCAGGTTATGCAACTCTGTTGTCTGAGTTCTATGGTTTAAAAACACAGCATCTCTAACTGTGCCTGTGAGAAAGATTAACTTCACTGGTGAGGCAGAAAGTGGTACAGGGTGGCAGCCAGTATGTCACCATGGTAAATAATGAAGATGAGCCCTAAAGGCAGTGGAGAGGAGCACTGGGGACTTTTCAGTGTGAGAAGAAAGACCCAGGCTCTGCTTAAAAGAAAAGTTTCCCTATGGAGAACAGTACAGAAGCTCCTCAGAAAATTAAAAATAAAGTTGCCATATGATCCAGCAATCCCACTCCTGGGCATATATCCAGACAAAATTATAATTCACAAAGATACATGCACCCCAGTGTTCATAGCAGCACTGCTCACAACAGCCAAGACACGGAAGCAAATGTCCAGCAATGGATGAATGGATAAAGGAGATAGTGTGTATATACACAATGGAATACTACTCAGCCATTAAAAAGAATGAAATAATGACATTTTCAGCAACATGGGTGGACCTAGAGATTATCATACTAAGTGAAGTAAGTCAGAAAAAGAAAGACAAATACCAGATGATATCACTTAAATGTGGAATCTAAAGTATGACAAAAATGGACTTTTATACAAAAGACAAACAGACTCACAGACTTAAGAGAACAGACCTGTGGTTGCCAAGGGTTAAGGAGGATGGATGGGCGAGGGATGGATTGGGAGTTTGGGACGACCAGATGGAACCATAATATATGGAGAATGGATAAATAACAAGGTCTTACTGTATAGCACATGGAACTATATTCAACATCTTATGAGAAACCGTGATGGAAAAGAATATGAAAAAGAAAGCAAAAGCAAATGAAACCAAATCCCCCCTGGGAGGAGGGTGGAGCAGGCAAGAGGCTCTTCCTGTGACATCCCAGGGAGCGTTCAGAAGACCAAATGGAACAGGGGATGTTATCACACGGGCTCTGCCCATCCATCCCTTCCCTTGACTGAGGGGGTGCAGAGCAGCTCGCCTCCCTCCCAAAGCCGGTGAGATAAATAGGGAAGATTGAGAGGAACTAGGAGAGAGCCCAGGACAGGGAGGCTTGGCCGTCTATTGAGAAATAATAATAATTATACTAATGCCATGAACGTTAGGTTCAGTTCAGTTCAGTTCATTCTCTCGGTCACGTCCAACTCTTTGCGACCCCATGGACTGCAGCACGCCAGGCCTCCCTGTCCATCACCAACTCCTGGAGTTTACTCAAACTCATGTCCATTGAGTCAGTGATGCCAGCCAACCGTCTCATCCTCTGTCGTCCCCTTCTCCTCCTGCCTTCAATCTTTCCCAGCATCAGGGTCTTTTCAAATGAGTCGGTTTGTCACATCAGGTGGCCAAAGTATTGGAGTTTCAGCTTCACCATCAGTCCTTCCAATGAATATTCAGGGCTGATTTCCTTTAGGATGGACTGGTTGGCTCTCCTTGCAGTCCAAGGGACTCTCAAGAGTCTTCTCCAGCACCACAGCTCAAAAATATCAATTCTTCGGACAAGCTCTGCCACATTTTAAAGCAACAAGTCTTGGATTATTGAAAGGGACTTCATAATCCTTTTGGTTCTTGTGGTGTTTGTTCAATATCTATGCTCACTCTAGTCAAGAATCATTCCCATTACTCAGTCCCAAAAACGAACAAAATTTTGCCATTTGCTGTAACATGGATGAACCTGGAGGGCATTATGCTAAGTGAAACAAGTCAGACTTCCAAGAAAAACAAATATTGTATGCTGTCACTTATAGGCAAAGTCTAAAAACTACAACAAACTAGTTGAATAGAACAAAAAAGAAGCAGACACACAGATGCTGCTCAGTCGCTTCAGTCGTGTCCGACTCTGTGCGACCCCATAGAAGACAGTCCACCAGGCTCTGCCGTCCCTGGGATTCTCCAGGCAAGAATACTGTAGTGGGTTGCCATTTCCTTCTCCAGTGCATGAAAGGGAAAAGTGACAGATACAGAGAAGAAATTAGTGGTTACCAGACAGAGAGGAGAGGGAAGGGGGAGGGGCAAGATTTGGGGGGGGGAGTAAGAGGTACAAACTGTGATGTATCAAATCAGATACAAGGATATATTGAACAACATGGGACATATAGCCAATAGCTTACAATAACTGTAAAAGGAGTATGACCTTTACACTTTGTGAATCACTGTATCAGACTCCTGTAATTTATCTAATATTGTACAGCAACTATACGTCAATTTAAAAAGATGAGAAAAGAATCATTCCTGCTCTGTTATGGAGGGAGGTGATCACTTCTGGATTTATTTCAACTGTTTAGGGAGGAGTGTTCACTGACTTGGGTTTCCCCTAGGTGGGAGGGACGCTAGTCTCGAAAGCTTTTTCTCGGTATTCTCTTTTGAAATCGGCCTCGGGCAACCACAAGGCCACACTGCTTCCTAGAGTCAGGGTGGTAGAAACCAAGTTCTGGGCATGGGGTGGAGGCAGGGCGAAGGGCTACAGGGGGAGATGCTGCCACTTCTCTGGCCCCAGGGCCCCAAATGGCAGGGGGCTTTCTGGGTGGAGGGTCCCAACTTGGACTCTGTATCTCCATCTCTCAGGGATTAGAAGGGAAACTTCCATTTCCAGTGGAACATTGTGCCCTGAACTCTGTCGAGCAGCCATAATTGAAGGGGGAACTCAGCTTCTTTAAGGGTGGTGGAGCTCCCACAACACAGCAAAACAAAGTGCTTCCTTCTCAGTTTACTTGTGTGATTATTTGCTTTCCTTCATTACTTTCTTCTTTTTTGAAAAAAAAATTTTTTTTTTTGTATTGGAAGAGAATTGCTTTACAATATTGTGCTGGTTTCTGTGACTTTTTAAATACACACGGAGACGCTCCTGGGACAAGAAAGATTTGCCATTCATTAATAATGTATCACCTCATCTTCTAAATCATTATCCTTTCCATGTTTTCAGCAGCCTTTGGGCCACCTCAAAAGGCCGGTTTCTGACTGATTAAAAGAAACCTTGGAGCTGGGTAGGTGTGTCTCCCTCCTTCTCTGCCCAAACTCTGTCTCCCCACCCCCTGCTCCCCACCCCTTGGGGTACCAGCCCCTCTCAGCACTTCCTGAGGAAGTGGGATCTGCGGGTAGGCTGGTTGCTAGGTTCCAGAAATGCAAGAAGTTGTGTGGTACCCACAGAAGTGGATGGGGCATGAGAGGCTGTGAAGCCTGGGGAGAGGGCTCTGTCCTGGGGAGAGGGCCCTGTGCTCACCTGCTCTCAGCATCTTGGTCCCGCCCTGTGTTTATTGCTTCCACGTCCTCACTTTCATGTCACTGAGTGAGCCCTAAACTTCTTGGGAATTGAGCTTTCTTGCCTGATGTGAACAGACCTGATAGACCCTGACACAGGGTGGCCTTCTCCTTCCTTGGGAATAAGCAGGTCCTCTAGTCCACATTTTCCTTGAGGTAGAAAGGCTAAAGGCCCAGAAAACCAGAGAAGGTTCCAGAGGAGGAGCAGAGCTCTGGAAACACAACCCCAGGGAGTTAGGGCCTGAGTGGATGGATCCTGGGGACTAACTTGGACCCTTGATTTAAAGGGAAATTTCAGTCTTCTTTGGGCAACTGGTCAACCCCCCACCACCACCCCCCCTCCCCTAGGCTGTGCTCTGAGCGTGGAGCCAAGGTCTTGAGTTCCCCAAACTCCCTCCCATCTGGAAGTTCCCACTCCCCACCTCCCGCATCAGCTCTTCTTGCATGAATCTAAGCTGGAATCACCTGTCCCTCCCCAACCTCACCAGTGAGACTTAGGCCAAGTGTGCCCAGGGCCCCTTCCACTACCAGCCACTCCATCACCCCAGGAGCCCACTTCCCTGTAACAGGGAATCCTGTCTTCCCATTATAACAGGGCTTGTGGCCCCAGCATCCCAGGGCACCAGAGCACTGACCGGGGAAGGTGAGGTCAGCTCCCAGTACGTCTAGGACCTGGACTCTGGGATTCATGTCAGTTAACGTGTTTGGTGCTTAATGTTGCTCATGTCCGCATTGAGACTGGATTCCACTTCCTGATTTTGAGGGGTCTCATTTTATACAGATTTGGAATGCATATTTCTCCCAGGAGCAATACTTCCTTTTGATTGTTTTAAATGTTTTAAGCAGAGGTGCGATGCTAAACGTCTGTCCATGGATTTCATTCTTTACTAAACTCCACTTGTATAAATAGAGACTGACATGTAATTCAACTTTAAACCAGCACTTAGTGAATCTAGAGCAGTTATTAACATGAGTGGAAACACGGCTTGAAAGTAAGTGGCCCCAGTCTGAGCCACAGAGTGTTGTCACCAAGTTGAGCCCAGAAGTCCATTTCTACAGATGTGAAGCACAGCCACGTAAGGAAGCACTGAACTTGCTCTATCCAAATTTTTGACCCTTTAAAAAATAAAAAGATCATTCATATTCCTTCCACCCAACCTCCCTTCTTTCCGTATTTGATCTTTCTACTGTTAAGAATGTTAAATTAATGATGCTGGAGATATTCATTTGACAATTATTTAAAAATGTGACAAAAGGGCTCCCTGTCATGAAGGAGTTAATACTCCAGGGCAAGACAGTCATGAACATCACTTGAGCAAAGTTCAGCATATAATTGAAATATCTTAACAGGGAGACCTGCCTCCTCTAAGGGGTCAAGGCATGGCCCTCTGATTATATTGATTGCAAAGTGTGAAGAATGAACTGGAAATCAGCAGACTCCTGTCCTAGGAAAGACCTTCAAAGACCATGAAGTGAAAATAAAGTGAAGTTGCTCAGTTGTGTCCAACTCTTTGCGGGCCCATGGACTGTAGCCTATCAGGCTCCTCTGTCCATGGGATTTCCAGATAAGAGTATGAGAGTGGGTTGACATTTCCTTCTCCAGGGGATCTTCCCAACCCAGGGATCGAATCCAGCTCTCCCGAATTATAGGCAGACGCTTTTACCATCTGAGTCACCAGGGAAGTCGAAAGACCATGAAAGACCCAGGCATATTCATGTCTCATTTTTCAGTTGAACCATTTCCTGAAAAGAGTTTCCTTCTAGATTCAAGGTCTTAAGGGAAGGAGGCTCCGAAACCATTCACTAGAATCCCCTTTATAGTCTAAAAATTAAGGACTAGCTGTATCTGACAAAGCAAACCATCTTCAAAATGATTGGTGTAATCGTATTGGATTTCTATCACTGCTGCAGCAAATTACCGCCAGTGGGGCAGCTAGAAACAACACAAGTTTATTATCTCACAGGATCTGAAGTTCAGAAGTCTGTCTTGGGTCTCTGGGGGCCAGAACCAGGGTGTCACAGGGCTGATGTCCCTTCTGGAGGCTCATGGGGAGACTGTCCATTCCTCATTCCAAGCTTCTATAGGCCTCTTCTTCTTCCTTCAAGGCCAGCAAGAATGGGTTGGTGGATTTCTTTTCCCATTTCATTACTTTTTCTGTCTGTCTCCGTCTTCCATGTTTAAAGACCCTTATCATTATATTGGAGATTTACCTGGTGGCTTAGATGGTAAACAATCCACCTGCAATGCGGGAGACCCAGGTTTGATCCCTGGGTCTGGAAGATCCCCTGGAGAAGGGAACAGTAACCCACTCCAGTATTCTTGCCTGGAGAATTCCATGGAGGAGCCTGGTGGGCTACAGTCCATAAGGTCACAAAGAGTAGGACACAAATGAGCAACTAACACATACACATTATTATGTTGGGCACACCTGGAAAATCCAAGATATTTTTCCTATTTTAACATCAACTGATTAACAACCTTAATTCTGCAACTTTAATTCCCCTTCACCGAGGGATTAGAACATGGTCATCTCTGGGGGAACATTATTCTGCTGATCACAATAATATTCCAAGTATTTGACAAGTTGACTTCTGGTCCCAGGTTCATGCTCTACAGGGCAGCACGTACCACTGAGAACATCTATCTCCATCGATCAAATCTTCCAGCCCTACTATTCGATGAGTCCCACAGTCACTGCTCTTCCCATTCCAATAACTCTTTCCTCTCCTTGGGAATCTCTGGAATATCATCAACATCAAACTTCATCTTTACCTCTGCAATCTACTTACTTTTTTCCTTGATGTTTTGCTGGGTTTTTATCCACAGTTTCTAAAATTCTTGCTACTATTCAGCCATTCTTATACTTCTTGGAACTTCTGAATTTTGCAAAAGTAAAGCATTCAAATATGCATGAAACTCTTTAAATGAACAAACAGGAACAATTACAAATCTTAAAAATATTTTTACACATTATGGTAAACTCAAAATCCGTGACTTGCTTAGAGTTACATGTTGCAGAATTCCTAAACTCAAATTCACAAAGATTTAGCAGGAGCTCAAACACATGCAATTCACATACATGAGCTCTACGTGGCTGTCAAATCAACATTGATGAATAGTTGTAGTTTTGGCCATGGACACATGAAAGCCGTGCTCCATTGAAGCTTGGGAAAGTGTACCTGACTGTTATATGCATAGATGACAAAAATATTTCCTTTCCAACATACTTGACCCTTATACATTATTAGTAACAATCACATCAAAAGCACAGCTAGCCAAAGCTTAGGAAAGTACATTATTGACTTACTCATCCATTCCACAAATACTAGTGTATGCTGTTGATGTGTTTGTATGTTAGTATCAAGATCATGCAGCACAGTGGTAAAGAATCCACCGGCCAAGCAGGAAACACAGGTTCAAACCCTGGGTCAGGAAGATCCCTTGGAGGAGAAAATGACAACCCATGAAAATGACAACCCACTCCCGTATTCTTACTTGGGAAATCCCGTGGACAGAGAAGCCTGGTGAGCTATAGTCCATGGTGTCACAAAGAGTCAGACACAGCTTAGAGATGAAACCACCAACCACCAACTACCAACTACCATCACGACCTTGTGCTGATGTGTTGACTAGTTCTTTCTAATTTCAGGGAACAGAGACAGCAAAGTACAGGTTGTCATAGTTAATGGTATTCAACTTGTTTATCTAAACACACCTACAGGTAGAGAGAAAAAAGGAAACCAGTGTAAATACCTCTGTAGAGGCTGCACCCAGCTAAAATCAGGCCTAAAAACTACTGATTGACATATAGACTTAAAATTGGCTCTTAGTTATAAAGACCTAGTTTTAAGTTGGCTCTCCCTTGAGACGGCCCACAGCTCTAGCAGTGTGTCCCATTGACCTTTCTATCTTCTTTCTTTGTTCTGTTGAGGTCTTGCACGACCCGCCAACCCCCTCTGTCTCCCTCTCCATCAGCTAATCCCTTGTTCAGTTCAGTGGCTCAGTCCTGTCTGACTCTTTGCAACCCCATGGACTGCAGCACGCCAGGCTTCCCTGTCCATCACCAACTCTCGGAGTTTAGTCAAACTCATGTCCATTGAGTCGGTGATGCCATCCAACCATCTCATCCTCTGTCGTCCCCTTCTCCTCCTGCTGACTTCAATCTTTCCCAGCATCAGGGTCTTGTCCAATGAGTCAGTTCTTCGCATCAGGTGGCCAAAGTATTGGAGTTTCAGCTTCAGCATCAGTCCTTCCAATGAATATTCAAGACTGATTCCCTTTCTAACTTCCCTTATTTCTCAGCGGGGAGGGGGAGCCCAGCTTCCCCCACTCCTGCCCCCACACTAGCAACTTTCTTTACCCTTTCGGATTCTTCTGATCAAACAAAGACCTCACCTCCCCAGAGGGACAATCCAAGGTTTCTATTGGCCCATCTGCCCCTGTTATCACAGTCAATTTGAGCACTATCTGGTCTATGTTTTAGCTGTAAAACTATGTCTACAGATAGGAAAAGTAGCTTTTTGACACAGGATAGATATGATATTCTTTAGACCCGGAGAAAACTGGTTAAAATGAACTTTGTTTTCTCCTTTGAAACCGCAAAACCGGTTCTTTTTGCATATGCAATTAAAAATAGCTGGCTTGTTAAAAAGTCCTGCCTAGGAAAAAGCCTGAAGTTAACCTTTGCCAGGGCTTTCCTGGGGGCTCAGACAGTAAAGAATCTGCCTGCAATGCAGGAGACCTGGGTTGGATCCCTGGATTGGGAAGATCCTCTGGAGGAGGGCATAGCAGCCCCCCTCAGTGTTCTTTCCTGGAGAATCCCATGGATGAAGGAGTCTGGTGGGCTACAGTCCATGGGGCCACAGAGAGTCGGACATGACTGAAGTGACTCAGCACAGCACAACCTAGTTATTATGAATCACCAGCCACAAGTCCACATCTCCTGCTTGCTCCCTGAGTGTGCCTCCTTGTTGGTCACTGGGATCTCTCCCGTCCGCCCTCCTATTAAATGCTGTCTGATTTCCTTACCTCATGCCTTCTGCTCACATGAAAAATGTGGTTTCTCTGCTCTTGGGCACTAGTGACAGAATAGGTCCAAACATCTCAAGTCGGAATTTGTCCTGAAGAAGAGCCAAGTGTCCCATAGGTCATCATCCATGTCATTGCGTCCATGCTGGGCAGAGCTTTCTTGCCAGGACTTTGCATAGGCTCCTGGACCGGGAGACTAGCCCTGCTGGAACCTTCTGGCCCTCTCTATCTCTGGACTTCATTTAATGAGAGAAAATTAATGTTCTTATTGCCTTAGCCATTTCAAGCTGGGGTTTGCTCTCATTTACAATCAGATACAATATGTTTCATAGTTAACCTTCCCTATTCAGGACCACCTATGTGTGAGTATCCCTAAAGTGCTTGTGTAAAAAGTAGAGTGAAACTGAGCTTGTGAAAGCCATTTGAAAGCTTGCATGTTCAGAGTTAATGCAAAGCTGGTCAATGATCAAGACTCAGCATCCCCAGAGGGAGAGAAGCTTGAGGGACCACCCAGGAAATGAGAAGTGTGGAGGGTCACTTCCTACAAAATCACAGACCACTTAGAGGACAGATCCCAGGGTACTCTTCAGCTTCATACTGAACCTTTGCATGTCTCCCCTTCAGTCTATGTATTCTCAAGTTATATTCCCATCAACTCAGATTCTGATATTTTCCCAGGGTAAAATAATTTCCTATAAACATGATCTCTTTTGCATCCCCCACAGTGCAAGCAGGCTGACGTCCTGTTTGCTTTGGAATTAGTAAAGAGCAGTTTTGATGGAGATCGTAGGCGTGGAGTTCAGAGGTTAACAAGCCAGGTAACTGCTGCTACTACTGGGCTTCTTTCCAGCCCACGACTGCTGCTTCCTGGTTCGGGAGCCAAGTGTCTGGGGATCCCATCAGATGTGATTCAGCATTTCTATCTGTTAACTTTCTGTGTTGACTTGGTTAGGCTCTGGTGGCCAGATGCTTGGTCAAGCACTAGTCCTGACGTCACTGTCAAGGATGGAATTCTCCAGGCAAGAATACTAGAGTGGGTAGCCATTTCCCTCTCCAGGAAATCTTCCCAACCCAGGGATCAAACTTGGGTCTCCAGCACTACAGGCAGATTCTTTACTGTCTGAGCCACTGGGGAAGCCCAGCATTTAAATCAGCAGATGATCCTCTATATTGTGAGTGAGCCTCATCCAGTCTGTTGAAGGTCCTGCCAAAAAGAAGGTAGCCTGCCTCTAGACTCCTGGTGCAAGATCCATGCTTCCTTGAGTCTCCAGCCTACTACCCTACCCTGCAGATATCAGATTCATGGCCTGCAATCCATACATGACTACTGGAGAAATCACAACTTTGACTATATGGACCTTTGTCGGCAAAGTGATATCTCTCCTTTTTAATAACCTGTCTAGGTTTATCATAGCTTTTCCTCCAAGGAACAAGCATCTTTTAGTTTCATGGCTGCGGACACCATCTGCAGTGATTTTGGAGCCCAAGAAAATAAAATCTGTCACTGTTTCTCCATTGTTTCCCTATCTATTTACCCTGAAGGGATGAGACCTTTTTAAGATTCCTTAAAATAAGTCTCACTCTTTATCTAGACAGGCACATTCTGCTGATTCTGTTTCTCTGCAGAATTCTGACTGGTACACTATCCAAGGACATTTTCCTTCTTCCAATTATATTTAACTCTAGCTAACCATGAGAATGGGCTTCCCAGGTGCGGCTAGTGGTAAAGAACCTGCTTGCCAATGCAAGAGATGAAGGATACCTGGGTTCAATCCCTGGGTTGGGAAGATCCCCTGGAGGAGGGCATGGCAACCCACACCAATATTCTTGCCTGGAGAATCTCATGGACAGAGAAGCTGGTGGGCTACAGTCCACAGTGTCGTAAAGAGTCGGACATGATTGAAGCAACTTGGCACGCACGCACGCAACCATGAGAATAACATCAGGCAAACTTCAACTGAAAGACAACCTATAAAAGGGCTGACCAGTACTCAAAATTGTCAAGGTCATCAAAAACAAGGCATGAGGAATAAGAAAAGTCTGAGACGCCATCACAGCCAAGAGGAGCCTAAGACAGTTTGATGACTGGGTGCAGTGTAAGATCTTTATCTTAGATTAGGTATACTAAGGAAAAATGAATAAAGTATGGGATTGATTTAATAGTCATATGTCAACATTGCTTCATTCACTGTGGTAAATAAATCATGTAACATAAGAGGTTAACATAAGATATTAGAGAAGGCTGGGTGTGGCATATACGAATATTCTCTGTTCTTCTCTGCAACTTCTCTGTAAGCCTAAGACTGTGTTAAAATTAAAAAGTGTAATTAAAAATATATTTATTACTTTACTTTTCATACGTGTAATTCATCCAAAAGATGTGTCTTGAACACTTGCTGTGTACCAGGCAAGTCACCATGTGTTGCCTAGAGTGATGAAGAAAATGAATAATAACGTGATCACAATGTGTGAGGGAGCCTTGGAGGCAAAGGGCAGGTGCTCTTTTATATTAGGGGGCCCAGAACTTTTCTGGAAGGAGTTTAAGGGTAAGCAAGGTATGGCCAGGATCTGCTTTTTAAACCATCATTCAGAGTGATTCCTATGCATTCCAATATGTGAAAAACAATTGGACTGACAAGTTTCCTTGAGAAGAGAAGCTGTTTCATTCTGATTTCCAGCCAGCCAAAAATACTGGGAGCAGGAGTGGGGGAAGGAGCAGGAACACTGGTCCAGGCAGAGGGATCAGCTTGTGTGTGGCCTCTTTGCAAGAGAGAGCTTGGCTTATTGGAGAAACAGCACAGGGTCCCCTGTGGCCGGTGGGGAGGGGGCAGGGTTCAAAGAGGAAGAGAAAAGGCAGATGAGATGGGATTTGTGCTTCATCTTTTGGAGCTCAGAGTGTTTTTTCACTTGCAAGAGGAATCCATCCTAGGGTGATGATCTGGTTTACCTTATAAAATATATATTCGCTACTGAAACTTTGGAAAATACAGAAAAAGATAAAGAGAAAAACATTGTCTATGGCCTTTCTATTTTGATATACTGGTATATTTCCTGCCGTCTTTCTATTCAGTTGTTTTCTTACTCATTTGTTTAAAAAATGTACATATTGTATAATGTTTTTGCATCACTCTGTCAGTATAGTATTCTAACACACAGCTAGGCCACAATTTATTTAGCTATTCCCCTATATCATTGTTTTCTTTTGTTTTCATCATTATAAATGGCATCACAATGGCCCTTCTTGTATGTAAAGTGGTTCTACCTATGTATTATACTTAGTTGCTCAGTCATGTCTGACTCTTTGCAACACCATGGGCTGTAGCCCCCCAGGTTCCTCTGTCCATGGGGATTCTCTAGGCAAGAATACTGGAGTGGGCTACCATGCCCTCCTCCAGGGGATCTTCCCAACCCAGGGATTGAACCCAGGTCTCCCGCATTGCAGGCAGACTCTTTACTGTCTGAGCCACCAGGGAAGCCCTGTTCTACCTGTACGATTTTCACAATGGTTACTGTTAGCTCTGCTTGGTGAAATTCTGGAAACATGTTTTTCGATGTGAAATGAAATGTGCCGTTAAACAGCCCCTACCAACTGGACTGGTTTCTTGTTTGGCCCCAAATCTCCTTTCTTGAGGCTGTGGACTCACAGCCATAGCGAAGCGCCTGAGAGTGATTTGCACACGGCCAGGAGCGTAATTACTCTGTGAATGCTGTCACCATTGCAAATATATTTTTTAACACTTGCAAAAGACATTAACATTTTCCACAGAAGAAAAATGCCCCAAGTTTACTCATCATCGTCTTCCTTTCTATTATCCTAACTCTTAATGATGTCATTTCTCTCCTTCTCGTTTTCCTATTTCATTTAGGAAGAAACAGTTTTGTCATTTTGGTACATCTGATATACGTAAATGAACTCAAATATTCAGCCAGCATGATTCATTTTTGTGTCAATGCTGTTGGGCAGGTGACAGCGAATGGGAAGCAGACAGGGCAGGCAGAGACAAGGGTCGATGGCTTGGTCAGCCCGGGGGGATGTCAGCAGTGCCAGCGTTATTTTACATTTGACATTAATACTGTGACTGATGCTCTGCTTCATGTGGAAACATGAGAAATTCCTGCTGAGCTAACCAGTTGTCTAAGGCAGGTCAGATCAGTAAGAAAAGAACTCCCAGCGAAACCTCAGCCCCAGCCTCCACTAGGGGTTTTGCTTAGCTCCCGACACAGAAGGGCCAGTGATAGTGTGATGGTCTACAGGTGTCGCTCTGGCGGCCAGTCCAGGAGCAGTCACCCCAGCTGTTCACTTGCCATTTTAAACAAGAGGTGATGTTCATACATGGGACATGGGAACAAGTTTGCACGGGGTCTACTCAGGTTTTTCTAGAATACTCTTTCCAAATTTTCATGTAGATAAATCACCAAGTGTAGATTTTATCAAGATATGAAGTACGTTATGAACATATGAGTAATGATAACACCTATTTAAAGGGGTATGTGTACATGTGTGCATGTGTGTGTGAGTGTTAATTGTGGTAGGAAAACAGTTTGGCTTATCCAACTTTTTAAAGTGAACTTTTAAAGGAAGTTTTTTGTTTTATTTTTTTCAATTTGGGATGCTTTTCCTGTTTTTCCAAATCCCCACTCAGCAGAGAAAATGAATAAAGGAAACAGGTAGAAATATGTTCTTTCATAGACTAAGTGGGTGGATATCAACTTCATGCTATGGTTAAACTGCAAAGTACAGACCTCACAGATTTTTGTTATTGTTGTTCAGTTGCTCAGTCATGTCCAACTCTTTGCAACCCCATGGACTGTAGCACATCAGGCTTCCCTGTCCGTCACCAGCTCCCAGTGTTTGCTCAAACTCATGCCCGTTGAGTCAGATGGTGATACCATCCAACCATGTCACCCTCTGTCACCCTCTTCTCCTCCTGCCCTCAATCTTTCCCAGCATCAGGATCTTTTCCAATGAGTCAGCTCTTCGCATCAGGTGGCCAAAGTATTGGAGCTTCAGATTCAGCAACATTCCTTCCAGTGAATATTCAGGACTGATTTCCTTTAGGACTGACTGGTTGGATCTCCTTGTTGTCCAAGAGACTCTCAAGAGTCTTCTCCAGCTCCACAGTTTTTACTTCATTCAAATGAGCAGTGATATTGTAAATTTAGCCTGGTTGTCAGTTTGGCCCCTCCACAGTCCTCAGTGGAAGAACCACTTCACTCCTTGAAAAGCTTCCTTGTCAAGGCTTCTTTCTCACCGGTCCTCCTGGTCCCCCTCTTCCCTCACTGGCTCTTCCTCCTGGGCCTCCACACTGAGTCTCACCTCCTCCACTCACTCTCAGAACTCTCCTCCCATCCAGTTCTGTTCTGGACTTATGTCTCTCTTTGTCCTTGTCTGGTTCCAGGACTTTGAAAAGCTCCCAACAGCCAATAGCTTCCAGATGTTTCACCTCCACCTCACACATCTCCCCACAAGCCCAGATCCACATGTCTGAGCACATACTTGACATCTCCCTTGGATGTCCAACAACAAGCTCAAACTCAATATAGCCAAAACCCAGCTGCTGACTTTCACCCCACCAAACCTCTTCCTCTGCTGTATTCGATCACTTCTCTTTTCTTACTCCCCATATCCTGTCCATCAGCAAACTCTGCTGTCTTTGTCTCCAAAGCATATCCAAACTCACCTACTTCTATCTTTGTTACTGCCATTCTGGTCTGAGGCTTAGTCCATCACACCTGGCCTACAGAAATGGTTTCTTACCTGGCCTCTTCGATTCTATTATTGCCTTTCATGGCCCATTAAAATATTGTCTCCTAATTTTATCGAGTTCTACAAATATCGGAATTGGATCATGACAGTTCAGTTGAGTCGCTCAGTCGTGTTTGACTCTGTGACCCCATGGACTGTAGCATGCCAGACTTTCCTGTCCATCACCAATTCCCAGAGCTTGCTTAAACTCATGTCCGTCGAGTCAGTGATGCCATCTAACCATCTCATCCTCTGTCGCTCCCTTCTCTTCCTGCCCTCAGTCTTTCCCAGCATCAGGGTCTTTTCCAGTGAGTCCGTTCTTCCTCTGCTTAAACCTTTCTTATGTATCTACATAACACAAACAAAATCCAAACTTCCAGGCAGCTCACAAATCCTGGACCTGACCTGCCTTCTGCCAGCCCTCTGAGCTCAGTTTGTTTTCCTCTGCAGTCACGCTCAAAGCCGTAGTCTCTCTGGCTTTTCAAGGCTCTTCCTCCTCCATGCCAAGCTCTTTCCCTCCCTGGGACCCTGGCTTTAGCTCTTCTCTCTGCTTGGAGTGCTGCCCCCTGCGTCTTTACCTGGCTCACACCTGCTCTCTAGAATTTGGCTAGATGCTATCTGGGCAGAATTTCTCCTCCACCACTCAGCTAGAACAACTCTATATCACATCATTTTAGTTCTCAGTAAGTAAGACAGCTTATTTATTGGCTGTCTTACGGCAAAAGGTGCTTTTTTAAATGGAGCAATCTCCTTCTAGAAATCCCCAAAAAGTAATAGTGAAATTAACGAATGATTTGGTAACCATAAATAATATTGTTTCATCACTTACAGAAGTGGTCATAAAGTGTGCTATGTTAGGCAGCTCTTACCTCTTTCTTCATTAAAGGATGTACCTGAGGCAGAGAGAAAGTGGTGTCTTATTTCCTGTGGGCTCTAAGGTAGGTCAGATGGGTGAGGGTTGTGGGCAGTTTCAGTAAAGCGTATCAGGTGGAGATCTTATCATAAATCACGCATAGATCTACTCTGATTTAGAGAGTTGTTATAACACTTTTGACTTATAAAATGTCAGGAGTTAGTGTTATTGGGTGCTTTCCATACAGCACTGTTTGGTCTGTTTCTCTAAGCTTTAACAGCCCTCTCTCAACCATTGCTATAGATACTGGGTTTTCTTTGCCATTACTCTCTACAGTGATGGAGACAAATCTGTACGACATTTTCAATTCTATCAGAAGTAAAAAAAAAACCTTTCAAAGCGACTCTTGAACCCATACAGTTTCACTTAGCTAGGTCATAAAGAAAATAATAAATCGACTCTTCTTTATGGAATACAAGAGATCAACACACCCACTTCACTCTTATGGTCTGAGAGTATAGCCTGCTTTGTAAAATTATCTTTTGTTTTGAGATTTATTTTTTAATAATACAGAAGATCTCTGCCAAAGACTCTTTGATTACATTTTGTAATCAAGGTAAAATAATTATAGATGTTTATTTTGTAACAATGCACATTATCAGTCTTAAACTATATATTTTTTCCAAAGACGTTCTTCTTCTTCTTCTTTTTTTTTTTTTTGCATTCTCTTTGATCGTGCACTGCAAAGACCATCTGGAGATCTGTGACTTGAGTTCTTGCACACCTGAAAGGGTTTCACCAACAGAAGACAGCTTTCAATCGGTTGCAAAAAATACCAGTTATATTGAGACTTTGAATTTATCCTCCTTATAACGTGCTGAGCACGTGATTCTTTGACTGAGTTTCTTTTTTCTTTTATTCTGAGGCTAAATTAAATCTTTCCAGGGATAAGTGGACAAGGATGGGACAAGCTGGCCACTCATATCTGTGTTAGCATGCTTGGTGGACCGTTTAAAACGCTTTATTGCATTAACACAATTTTGTTATGACATTTCGGCAGGGTTCCATTTGACTGGGATCCAAAGTACACGACTAATTAATCCATAGATGATGCTGGGTATTTCCCATCTGTCTCCTTTGCTGGCACTAGTTCTCTGAGGCAGAAGACCCTGTCAAAGGTTCATGTTACACCACTCTCCATCTGCCTTTATTCATAGGCTTTTTAACTCAGGGTGTTGGATGTGCCTCTGGCTGCCTGTGGACAAATTGGAGTCTCTCCCTATGGTTCCTTATCACCTAGTGTGTTCTCAGTCGTGTCTGACTCTTTACGACCCCATGGACTGCAGCACGCCAGGCTCCCCTGTCATCACCAACTCCCGGAGCTTGCTCTAACTCATGTTCATTGAGTCGGTGATGCCAACCAACCATCTCATCCTCTGCCGTCCCCTTCTCCTCCCACCTTCAGTCTTTCCCAGCATTAGGGTCAGAGGCAGAAATGGGAAGTGGGAAGGAGGTCCAGGGAACTCTTCCTCCTAGAAAGTGCTGGGCTTGGGGACAGGGGTGTTGGTAGTGATTTAAGTCATGTCCAGCTCTTTCAACCCCATAGACTGTAGCCCTCCAGGCTCCTCTGTCCATGGAATTTCCCAGGCAAGAGTACTGGAGCAGGTTGCCATTCCCTCCACCAGGGCATCTTCCCAACCCAGGGATCGAACCTGCATCTCCTGAGTCTCCTGTGTTGGCAGGTGGATTCTTTACCACTGAGCCACCTGAGGGCCAGTCTCATGTTTCTCTCTCCAAACTACTCATATCTGCACATGATGCCAGAGGATGTGTCTAGGAAGTCACTCTTGCCCTTGGCATAAGATCTAAATCTAACAACATGACAGGAAGCCAGCAATTTAGACAGAGTTCACACCCAGTGGCTTCTCTGGCCAAGATCTAGGGTTTGGGATGCACCTCCCTTCCAGGTTAAGACCCCTTCTCATCAGATTTTCATGAACTGGTTTCCTTCCTAGAGTTTCCTGGAATGTGCCCCTCCTCCCTACCTCCTCCCTACTCCTTAGAGAGAAGAAGTTTTTAGAGCTATTATTTTCGTATGGCATTATTTTTTCTCTGCTTTTCCTTCTTATTGTGAAAATACTAGGCATTGAATCTATCCAAAAACATGGTGATGATGGAAAAATTTCCCATCAGCTTTGTTCAGGGATCATTACCAGGAATGTGAATCAGCAGAGGGCTTTAGACCTCTCCACCTCCAGACAGAGGCCAGCCTGTCTGCGAAGAGAAAGAACTGCATATTGTCTCTGTCTAACACATTTCCTCTCGGCCTTGTTTATATCCATCCATCCATTCAGAACCTGAATCGGTTCAGGATTTAGTGGTCAGGTGGCCTGGGGTATAATGACTGGTATCCACACTTCTGCCTTCATCAGCACCTGGGAACATCCTGTAGACACAGAGACCCGACCCTCCACCCAGAAAGCTGAAGTGAGTAGGTTGTTGTCAAGTCCAGAAATTTATCTTCTCCTGAAAGCTCCTGGGGTGTCTTGATCATCAGTCATATTGAAGAACCTCAGAGAATTTCTGCATCTTAGATCTGTAAATGCCTTAGGGATAGTTAGGTCAAATCTCTGAAGAAAAACAGGCCCAAGATCACATAGCTGGGCAATGGTTTTGCTAAAACACTTGGAGAATGGTTCAATTATGTCCGGCATGCTCATTTAAGAAAGACAGGAGGGACTTCCCTGGTGGTCCAGTGGTTAAGACTCCATGCTTCCCGTGCAGGGGGCACAGGGTTGATCCCTGGCCAGGGAGCTAGGATCCTACATGCCATGCAGCATGGCCAAAAAAATAAAAAAGTAAATAAAAGAAAGGAACTTTTCTATTATTTCTTAGAAAAATTTTGCGTCAATATGGCTCACAGTTTCTAATTTCTTTTTTTAAAATTAAAGTACAGTTGCTATACAGTATTATATAAATTATAGGGTACAATATATAGTGATTCACAATGTTTAAACTTATGCTCCACTTGTAGCTATTATAAAATATTGGCTATATTCCCTATGTTGTACCATATATCCTTGCAGCTTATTTTATATGATGAAAAGCTGAAAGCATTTCTTCTAAGATTAAGAATAGGACAAGGAAGCCCACTCTTGCCTATTTTATTCAACATAGTTCTGGAAGTTTTAGTCACAGTAATCTGAAAAGAAACATGAATGCAAATTGGAAAGAAAGAAGTAAAACTATCACTGTGTGTTGATGTGTGTGTGTTAGTCGCTGAGTTGTGTCCGACTCTTTGTGACCCCATGGACTGTGGCCCACCAGGCTCCTTTGTCCATGGGATTCTCCAGGCAAGAATACTGGAGTGGGTTGCCATTTCCTTCTCCAGCTGTGTGATGATAACACGATACTATTCATCGAAAATTCTAAAGATGGCCCCAGAAAACTACTAGAGCTCATCACTGAATGTGGTAAACTTGCAGGATACAAAAGTAATAGACATAAATCTGCTGCATTTCAATACACTAATAATGAACTATATCAGAAAGAGAAATTAAGGAAACAATCCCATTTACCATCACATGAAAAAGAACAAAATATCTAGGAATAAATCTATCAGATTTTCCAGTTGCTCTATTTGACATCTATCTGAAACAACACCAAGTCTTGGGCTTCACCAGTGGCTCAGACAGTAAAGAATTTGCCTGCAGGACAGGAGACCCGAGTTTGATCCCTGGATTGGGAAGACCCCTGGAGAAGGGTATAGCTACTCACTCCAGTATTCTTGCCTGGAGAATTCCATGGACAAAGGAGTCTGGCAGGCTATAGTCCATGTCATCACAAAGAGTCTGATACTACTGAGTGACTTTTCACTTTCACTGTCGGTGAGAAAACCGGCTCGCTAAGCTGATGATCCTAGTGAGAACTTCAGCACACACTGGACACTGGCTGAATGTTGGCCAGCTAACTGGAAAGTCATTTCCTTAAGAAGGGAAAGGGTGGTCTCTTTGTTTTTATTCTACCGGGCAATTGAATCATATGTGTTTATTGTAGGTGATGCTCAGTCATTTTTAGAAGGCATTTTGATGTTTTGAGAAAATAATTTCAACCATGATTTGCCACCTGTGGATTTCTTACGTTGTTTAAATTAGATTCTTATCTCTAATAAAGTCAGAATTATACATAAACCACACAGATATAAGATTTGAAAAAACTGTGGACAAGATGCTCAGCCTTAATCAGAAAGTGACAAGTGAAAGTTTAGAACACATTTAAGATTACGAGGATCGAATCCTTGTCTTTATGCACCAGCTATGGTGACAAGTGATGCAGAGTCAAATATTTTAAAAATGAAGCTGCATTGGGCCCTCTCCTGGGGTTGCATCTGGCGGTGATGATATTATTCCTTCGGAGCAGAGGTCCAGGGGAAGAATGCCAGTTATGCAGAGAAGCAGCGAAGAATGTGTTCACCTCTTAGCCCTGACCTGCAGGTCAGAGGGAGACACCCCTGCTAGTGGAGCCTTGAAAGTAGGTGATAAACATGATGGATATCTGTGAACTTTAAAGAGAACAAGGGCCAGATCCTGGCCGAGCAGCTGGCCAGCCCCGGGCGGGGGTACACGCGGCTGTTAGTCGGTGCCTGTCCTGAGCCCCACATTCCAGGGCCCATCATGGGGATTCGCTCAGATTTTTCACCCCAGTGGATACTGACTGTTAGAAGCAGAAGTGCCCACTCAAGGTGCAGAGCTGGGGACCCAGCTGGCGGCTTAGCAGGAGCCTAGCCTGTCTGACTTCCTCAGTCTTCCACTAAAAATGCTTTAACTGGTCGTCTTGAAACCTAAGAGTAATTGAGAGACCTTTCAGAAGATTTCTGATAGCTCAGTTGGTAAAAAATCCGCCTGCAATGCAGGAGACCCAACTTCGATTCTGGGTCCGGAAGATCCACGGGAAAAGGGATAGGCTACCCATTCCAGTATTCTTGAGCTTCCCTGGTGGCTCAGCTGGTAAAGAATCCGCCTGCAATCCAGGAGACCTGGGTGCAATCCCTGGGTTGGGAAGATCCCCTGGAGAAGAGAAAGGCTACCCACTCCAGTATTCTGGCCTGGAGAATTCCATGGACTGTATAGTCCATGGGATCGCAAAGAGTCAGACATGACTGAGCGATTTTCATTTCCTCTTCCTCCTTCAGAAGATTCATTTTCCTCAAGTGTCTCCTGTGGGGATAAATCAAAGACCAGGCTTTTCTTTCTGAGGGACAGAAATTGAGGCAGGGGAGAGGCTACTGAAGCTGAGTGGGGTGGGAAACAGCAGCAAGTCACCATGTGCCCATCAGGACTGTTGTTAAGGACCCCACCAGGGAAAGCTCAGGCTCTGGTCCCCCCAGTTTTCTTTTTATTCTACACAGTAATCATTTGTTGGTTATTTGTTTGACAAATATCTTTCCATTTTACAGCTTATTTAGTGTGGATTTTCAGTCGCTAAACTGTGTTCGATATTGCAATCCCATGGACTGCAGCATGCCAGGCTTCCCTGTCCATCACCAGGTCCTCGAAGTTTGCTCAAACTCATGTCCATTGAGTCAATGATGTCATCCAACTATCTCATCATACCATCACTTCATTATGGTTCCTCCTTTGGGACAGAACTTTAAAACTTTCTGTGGACAGATTGAAAGCATTATTGGTAATGCAAACATATTTAGAAGAAAAGACACAGAGTAAAACTGCAGCTCAGTGAATGATCACAAAGTGAGCACTCTTTCTCCACCACTGATGTTAGGAAAAACATGACTACCTGAAGCTCCGGCAGGTACCAGCTTCTCTGCTACCCTAAGGGTAGCTCATGCCCTTCCGACTTTTATGTCAATCCTCAGCTTTCTCTATGGTTATTTCTCCAGACTTTTATCTCTGCTCTCAACAGCTTAGTTCTGCCTGTTTGGGGGGTCTTCAGGTAAGTAGAGCCACACAAGATCCTTTTTTGTATTCTTTCTCTTAATTTTCTTAGAAACTGGCAAGGTCATCATAAAACGTGTTATGATAACTGAAGGACCAAGAATGGCTAAGACAATCTTGAAGCTGAACAAGGTTGGAGAGCTTACTGTTACTGGATGGCAAGACTTAGCAGGGAGCTTCTGCAGCTGAAACAATGCTTTCAGTCTCCTGCCGTGTAAATTTATTCACACAATTTATTCCTTCACTGTGTGGTTGATGGACATGTGCATTATTTCTGGTTGATGGCTATCATGAATTTATACTAGTATTTTTGGGGGTATATGCCTAAAAGTGAAATTTTGAGTAGCATGACCATAAATTCCCTTTTCATCTACATAATCTAAGTTTATGTGGTGGATTGTGTCCCATTTTTATTTTTATTTTTTTGTCTGTGCTGTGAAGCTTGTGGTATCTTAGTTTTCCCACCAGGGATCAAACCTGGCTCTCTGCAGTAAGAGCACTGAGTATTAACCACTGGGCTATCAGGGAATTCCCTATGTCCCATCTTAATATAGTTTACATAAATATCCAACTGTTCTGGAATAACTTACCCGTAAAGACCACCCCTTCTCACTGCTCTCGAGTGCCATGTTTGTCATAAAATAAGTGTTCATCTCTGCTATTTCTCCTACTTGTCTCCACTCAAAACCTTCTAGTCCATTTTCCAGGTTAAACCACCCTCCCTTCTTCTCTGAATGTTCACTCTCTCCCTTTGAGGTGTCACCATGAGTGTGGCAGGCCCCTCTGTCACTTGTCACATGCGAAGTGACTTGTGGTTTTGGTAAGGCACTCAAGTCTCTGAGCTGTGCTTCATTGATTCTCCCATCTGTTCCAGGCCTTCTGCAAATTAATGAATGGAATGGGTGTACAACCAGCAGTCTCCATCATAACTATGCTGACATTGATCAGGGCTCTATGCACCATATATTATATCTGATCTCTTCCTTAGAAGCTCTGTGCTCAGTAGGCACTTGTTGTTGTTGTTCAGTCTCTTAATCGTGTTTGACTCTTTGTGACCCCAGGGACTGCAGCACACCAGGCTTCCTTGGCCATCACCAGCTCCCAGAGCTTGCTCAAACTCATGTCCATTGAGTCAGTGATGCCATCCAACCATCTCATCCTCTGTTGTCCCCTTCTCCTCTTTGTAGAATCCCAGAATCCATTCCTGGCTCCACCACTTCTTGGCTCTGCTGTCATCCTGGCTCCAACACCAGCAGCTGCTGTGACGAAAGTCACAGATCCAGGTCACAGAGGTGTTCTTGGGGGAGGCTGCACCCCAATGCTCTCACTTTGGGCCTGCGGGGCATCCCGCCTCCTTGCCTGTCAACAGAGCATGCACATTGTTTGGACTGGCCTTGTTTACAGGTCATTCACTGTCTGGTCTTCCTGGGGGCAGGGCAGTCCCCATTGTCCCCCCAGCTGGCTAGGGGCTGCACACACTTCTACTGTTAGGGGCAAACACAGATCTGTTTCTTTTCTAGGCTGTATATCAACACAGCATAGCCCCCTGTTTCCTCTCCTTGTAGCTCCATTCATTTCACATTGTGTTCCAACTTCCTTCTTTTGTGTAAGGATTCCCCTATTTCCGGTCAAGTTCTTAATTTTTCCTTCCCTCCATTGCTGTTTAAACGTTCAGTGTGAATACTGGGAGACGTTCCCACATCCATCATTGCTGAGCCCTGGAGCTGCACAGAAGTTTCTGTGAAGGACAAAGACGGCAGTTGAAGGAACTCCAGGGATGAGGGCAGTGTCTCCATCCTGGTAGCATCTTCTAGAAGCTACCATAGCATTCAGAGGGATGATCGCTGGTCATTTTCTCATGAGAGGTCACCCCACACCAGCCAGCTGACTAGAAAAATTGAGAATAAATATAATTTGTCTTCTTCAAACAGGCAAGTGTTCAGAAGGGCAGTGTTCCAAAAGTACATTTGCTAATTGATTTATCTGGAAATCAGAAGGCTCTTTTTCAATCAAAACTGTGGCATAACAATTGTTAGGTGCCATCAGAAGTTTATCTAATATAACCTCAAATAACAAATCATTTTAGGGGGAAAAACTGTAGTAAACAAAACAGTTTCATCACTAGTAATTATGCAAGTTTACAAACATCACAGGGAAATTATATACAAAACTATTTCAGATGCAGAGGAGGATAACATGTAACTCGACTTTTACGGAGATGTAAGTGGGATTCTCAACATTTTTAAGAAGTTCCTGGAAATGTCACATAATATCTAGTTTTACTTAAAAGGGGAAATTTTACTTTTTCCTAAACAAGTGAATTGATAGCCCCACTTCACCAAATCCACCAAATATTTATCTGATACTGTCAGATTTAACATGTCTTTTAATATAAGAAGTAAAGTCCTTGGTAGGTAGTCATAACATGAGTGTTACTTCATTCTATCCTGACAACAACTGAGAGAGAAGGACTATTATTCCCATTGTTCAGTTGTGGACACTGGGGTTTAGAAAAGATTAAGTCACCCATTAGTAGGCTGCAGAAATTGGATCCAAGTTATACTTTCTGTAACATGCCCATGTTGCTTCACAAAGAGAAGGAACTGAACAGAGGAAAAGAGACTTGTGTGCTCCAGCAGGAGAGGGGAGAGAAAGACGTCTGTTCTCTTGAACATTTCAGCCCAGAGCTGCAGCAGCTGGTATTTCTTGAACGTTCATCATCTGGTACAGCTTGTGTCTTATTCCATGTAACCTACAATCACCCCGTAAATTACATACTTCTGTTCTCACTTCCATTTTGCATGCGAGGAAACAGAAACACAGAGAGGTTAAGCTGATTGTCCAAAGTCACATGGCAAGCGGGCAGTGCTGCCCCCAGCTGCCCCTCCAACCCCATCCCACCTTTCCTCACATGACAGCCCCAACAGGTGGCTTCAGAAGGAGGAGCTGGGAGACAAGTGATGAGATGGCAGACAGAGTGACAGGGTGCGCAGGGTGCTCAGGGCTCCTTCTGCTGCACGACCTCTCTGAGAGGGCACCTACCATCAAGGCTAGAATGAGAAGAAGGAACCACATTGATGCCCTGGGGGAAGGGCCTCCCTAGGATGGCCAGCCAGGGCCAACTGGCCTTATGTGCTCCTTAGTGAGCTGGGCCGACCACCCAGGATGCCACCTCATTGCAGCTCAGCCCTTCCCTTCACCCCGGGCCTCCTGCATGTGGGAGCCTGAAAGGATATGCCGGCATTTGTACATTTGGGGACCTGCCAAGATCTTGGGCGGTGTCCCAGCAAAGATCCACTGTGATGGGAAATACTGGCAGAGGCTTGGGGAGAAGAGATGCAAAGTCTTATTAGTCAAGACTCTCCAGAGAAACAGAACCAATGGCAGATGTATGAGACAGACAGACAGACAGATAGATAGAGAGATAGACAGAGGAATGGGAGATGGATGAAATAAGATAAATTACAGATAGATAGAAGATAGAGGGATAGATAGTTGTTGTTGTTGTTCAGTCGCTAAGTTGTGTCAGACTCTCTGTGACCCCGTGGACTGCAGCACACCAGGCTCCTCTGTCCTCCACTATCTTCCAAAGTTTGCTCAAACTCATGTCTATTGAGCCAGTGATGCTATCTCTAGCCACCTCATCCTCTGCTGCCCCCTTCTCCTTTTTATCTTGCAAGTGGGAAAAAGGGATAGATGGAGGGACCGATTATTTATTGATAGATTATTTGTAGGTAGATAATGGTATAGAGTTTTGAAAGGTAGATATTAGTCAAATAGATAGATAGCTAAGAGAGAACCAGGAATGCAGATGGTGTGATTCAGTCTGTGTCTGAAGGCCTGAGAACCAGGAGTGCCTATGTCCCAGGGCAGGAGAAAATACATAGCTCAGCTCAAATAGACAGTGAATTCACCTTTCCTCCACTTTTTAAATTGTATTCAGGCCTTCAAGGGATAAGATGATGCTCACCCACATTGTGGGGGTGAGCTTCTTTAGTCAGTCTACAGATTGAAACACTAATCTCTTCTGGAAACAGCCCCACTGACACACCCAGAAATCATGTTTTACTGGCTACCTGGGCATCCTTAACTCAGTCAAATTGACATATAAAATTAACCATCACAGGCTCCTAAGGCTGGGAGAAGCTGGGTAATGTTCAGTTCAATTCAGTTCAGTTCAGTTCAGTCGCTCAGTCGTGTCCAACTCTTTGTAATCCCATGGACTGCAGCACTCCAGGCCTCCCTGTCCATCACCAACTCCCAGAGTTTACCCAAGCTCATGTCCATTGAGTCGGTGATGCCATCCAACCATCTCATCCTCTGTTGTCCCCTTCTCCTTCTGCCTTCAATCTTTCCCAGCATCAGGGTCTTTTCAAATGAGTCAGTTCTTTGCATCAGGTGGCCAAAGTACTGAGCTTCAGCTTCACCATCAGTCCTCCCAATGAACACTCAGGACTGATCTCCTTTAGGATGGACTGGTTGGATCTCCTTGCAGTCCAAGGGACTCTCAAGAGTCTTCTCCAACACCACAGTTCAAAAGCACCAATTCTTCCATGCTCAGCTTTCTTTATAGTCCAACTCTTACATCCATACATGACTACTGGAAAAACCATAGCCTTGACGAGATGGACCTTTGTTGGCAAAGTAATGTCTCTGCTTTTTAATATGCTGTCTAGGTTGGTCATAACTTTCCTTCCAAGTAGTAAGCGTCTTTCAATTTCATGGCTGCAATCACTATCTGCAGTGATTTTGGAGCCACCCAAAATAAAATTTCTCACTGTTTCCACTGTTTTCCCATCAATTTGCCGTGAAGTGATGGGACTGGATGCCATGATCTTAGTTTTCTGAATGTTGAGCTTTAAGTCAACTTTTTCACTCCCCTCTTTCACTTTCATCAAGAGACTCTTTAATTCTTCTGTCCTTTCTGCCATAAGGGTGGTGTTATCTGCATATCTGAGGGCAATGTTAGGGATCTGAAAGATCAGAGAAATGCTGTAGAATGAAAAAGATGGGGAAGGTGATTGAGACAGAGAGAGAGAGAGGGAAAAACCAGATTGCCCAATTCTCACTCATTTCCAAGGATTGACACTGGGTGATTGATGCAGGAGACTGAAACAGTCACATTTTTAAGACCCTCTGGGAAGGGAGGACACTCCCTCCACTACTTCCTTGGTCCCTGTGCTTCCTGGCTGGCCCTTATCACCTGCAGATGCTTAGCTCACAATGGGAGAGGCTGTCAGTGGGGCAGGTCCTCTGCTGTGAGTGAATTTACCTTGATCGATGTCCACGCAGAACTGCTGGAATGATTGGACTACCTTACAGTCACTCTTTCAAAAGGGCATATTTGATTCTGTGCCATGTTGGTAACGTGGAAAAAACATCTATTTCTACGCTCATTTCTCGACAAATGCACGTGCATTCAAGTGGATTTTGTTTCTATAGACGGAAGCCGATGTGTGAGTTCTGTGTATTTCAAATCTCAGAAGGAAGCAGTGAATGTCAAGCACAAAAGAGGAAGATATTAACCATGTCAGGATAAGGAGGCCATTCTCGATGTACTGAATAGTCCCCATATGTTGTTTCAATTTTAGCATAAACTTCAATTCCATCATTATGAGATCAATCACTGAGGTGTGTTTCAGAGCAATAGAATGACCCCCAAACATCTGCTTCCTGGTTGGAATTGTTTTGCATGCAAAAACACGCCGACATATTAACATGCTTTCCTAATGGCCATTCATCAAACATAATAATGAAGCACAGGAAACCTCCAGTCACTGAGTTCCCAAAACTCTCATGAGAATCCCAAGATGGGCCCACCTCTAATGATCTCCTTGGCTTGCAGCTTCGGTGGCTGAAATCGTATCTGAGGTCTGGCATTTCTTACTCAGCAGTCAGATCACCCACACCGATGTTAAACCCCAAGAACGTCAAACGTCAAACGTCAAACGTCATCCGACGTGGGTCGGATCCTGCTCTAGGTATGTGTAGTTCCCATTGAGAAGATCCTCTTCATGAACTCCTTCTAAGAAATGACATCACACAGCTTCTTGCAGCCAGTTTCTCCTAACTCTACCCCCAACAACCAAGGCAAGATTAAAGAGTGCTCTCTTAATACACTAGACACTGGCCGCAACCTCACATCATGCTCACGGCATCAAAGGGCTTTATTTTTATTACCACCCTCCCGCAGTTTTATAGATGAGGGTGAAGAAGAGGGTTAGAGCCAGCCTAAGGCCACACAGCCATCGACAGAAGACCTGGAATTTGAACCCAGCCTGGCCGAATTCACAGCTCAGATGCCTAACCCTTACTTTACTCTGCATCCCCAGAGTAACTTCCAGTAACTGCCCCCATGGGAGAGTGGCTGTGTAAGGAGAGATCTGACATAGGTCACTAGCCAGAAAGTTGCCAGGGGAGCAAAAGCCATCATTTACTCCACTGCGTGGCATCTAGACAAGCCCCACCTACCACTTGCTTTTTCCCCGGAGGCCATGTAAGCACAGGGACTGGGGCGAGCCTGGTGGTCTTCCAGTGACTCTTCCAGGCCCAGGCCAGAGCTTGAGAGACTTGACCTCCTCTTTGCTGACCGCCTAGCTCCCCAAGGCATGCAGACATGCACGAGGCAGAAAGAAGAGCAAAGGAGTTCATTTCAGGAATGCTTGTTGGGTCTGTGTCCATTTGGGGTCACTGAGAAGTTGAGGACAGCGAATAGACACTGTGGTCCTAAGAGAAACATGCCAAACTTATGGCCATGCCCTAGAGATGGGCAGTGTGGTCCCACCAATGAGCAGGTGCCCAGAGAAGGCAGGAGACTGAGGCTGTGAGTGGACCCCTAGTTAAGCCCCTGAGTCCCCGTCCCCATCCATTCCTCACTAGCTCCACATCCTCTGCATCTCAGTTTTCTCATCTGTGAATTGGGCAGGACTGTAGAACCTCCCTCTTGGGGCTATGGTGAGAACTGAAAGAAATAACTTCTGACCAGGGCATCACAGACAGAGTGCCTAAGTGAGGAAGTCACATGTTTCCGCACAAGCCCAGGTGGTGCTAGTGGTAAAGAACCTGCCTACCAGTGCAGGAGATTCAGGAGACGTGGGTTCAATCCCTGAGTCAGGAAGATCCCCTGGAGGAGGAAATGGCAATCCACTCCAGTATTCTTGCCTGGAGAATTCCATGGACAGAGGAGCCCGGCGGGCTACAGTCCATGGGTCACAAAGAGTTGGGCACGACCAAACACACACACACAACACAAGAAGGAAAATGTCTGGAACACACTCCCTGTTCTGTTGATGGGTTGCCCATGAACTTTACTAGGTAGGCTTTGCTTGCTCAGCAGTGGCTAAAATGCTTTGGGAGCCATAAAGCAATGCTGTTTGTTTTTTAGCAATTGGTCCCCACCCCCCTTTCATTCATCAAAGGCTGTCTAGGGTGCCCTTGAACTAGTTACAACTTCAGGCTCTGCAAAACCAGAATGAGAAAGCCAGGGGCCCCATCTAATGGGATAAAGTGAGACTCTAAGCCCAACTCTTAGGAAGCAATAAACAACCTGAGTTTATTATTTTAATTTTTGCTACTGTCATCTATAGGTAAGTTCATGCAACATTTCAGAGGGTGTTTTGTTTTGCACATGAGGGTGAGGGGGGAGAAGGGACCAGCTCTGGTTACTTCTGCTGCTGCTGCTGCTGCTGCTGCTAAGTCGCTTCAGTTGTGTCCGACTCTGTGCGACCCCATAGACGGCAGCCCACCAGGCTCTTCCGTCCCTGGGATTCTCCAGGCAAGAACACTGGAGTGGGTTGCCATTTCCTTCTCCAATGCATGAGAGTGAAAAGTGAAAGTGAAGTCGCTCAGTCGTGTCCGACTCTTCGCGACCCTGTGGACTGTAGCCTACCAGGCTCCTCCGTCCATGGGAGTTTCCGGGCAAGAGGACTGGAGTGGGGTGCCATCGTCTTCTCCTCTGGTTACTTCAGGAAGTACTAACTCCCTCTTCCACCTGCCCCTCCTCCCTACTGCCCCGAGCCCCCTCCCACCCCTGGGGACATTGGGACCAGCATTTCTGCCCCACTTCTGTGTAAGAACATGTGCTGGCATGCTCATTTTTTTATCTTGACTTTGGATGTGGGGTTGGGGAACTATTCTCACACATTCAGTTCGGTCGCTCAATTGTGTCTGACTCTTTGCGACCCCATGGACTGCAGCACACCAGGCTTCCCTGTCCATCACCAACTCGCAGAGCTTATTCAAACTCATGTCCATCGAGTCAGTGATGCCATCCAACCATCTCATCCTCTGTTGTCCCCTTCTCCTCCTGCCTTCAATCTTTCCCAGCATCAAGGTCTTTTCAAATGAGTCAGTTCTTCACATCAGGTGGCCAAAGTATTGGAGTTTCAGCTTCAACATCAGTCCTTCCAATGAATATTCATGACTGATTTCCTTTAGGATGGACTGGTTGGATCTCCTTGCAGTCCAAGGGACTCTCAAGAGTCTTCTCCAACACCACAGTTGAAAAGCATCAGTTCTCACACATTGGGCTGGTGTTAATCAGAATCTCTTAGGGAGATTTTTGAGAATGTGTATCCTTCAGTCTCACCGCAGAAATCCCTACTGAGCCGGTTGGAGGCGGAGCCCTGAGTCTGCATTTAACCAGCACACCAGTAATTCTGAGACCACTTGGAAAACACGGCCCTTGAGGATTGAAACCACATGGCATCCTTGGCCTGGCTGTAGGCAAATGGCCTTGGGATTCACGTCACTTGCATTCCTGAGCCTGTGCTGGGGGCCCGCTCTGGCTAAGTGGGGCTTTTGACACGTGGTCTCATTTAACCCTCAGGTTAAATGGTCTCATTTAAGCATTTAACCTTAAATGGTTAAAACTCTCATTTAACCATCAGGGATAACCCTGATTGATGAGTTATCCATGTTAATCATGATGACATGGGTTCTGTCATCATGACAGGAGCTGTTCTGGTGACCCCATCCTGGCTCAGAAAAGGAGGCTGAGGTCCCTCCAAGTTCTCGGCACATGCCCCCACAATCCCACCCTTGGTGCTCGGGCATTTTGGACCCATAAGGTCTGCGTCCAGAGCTGGCATTACCTGCCATCACACCCTCACCTCCTTCGGGCCCATTTGCCTCCTAGGGGTCCCCATGGTTTTCAAATTCATCTCCTTGCCTCACTTGCGCCCTGCCTTTTGGTGGGCATGTCTCCAGAACCACTCTGCCATCTCAGTCATGCCTCAGGGGCTTTGTGACAAGCTCCACGAGCACCCACATCGCATTTTGCTTTTGGATGTTCATCGCCTTGTCCCCAGGTTTGCCGTGGCCCCTGTGTGATGTCACGGGAGTGGGTGCTTCGCGGGGAAAGTGGTGCTGAACACGACACGCTGGGGCTGGCTTCTGGGGTCCATGCCTTTGGCAGCAGCCTGGCATCTGGGCCACACACCAGAGTCCTCGCAAAGGAAGCCACACACAGCCTGCTCGTGGCCATGATGGCACGAAGCAGGATTTCCAACCCTTTTCCACAGGGAAAGCATCTACTAATTATGCTCAAGGTTTGGACTTTGAAGGACGCAAGATGGGTTGGTCCAGACCCTTTGATGGTGAGGCCAAGCCGTGATTAGAGAGCTGGCCTTCTGGCCACATGGCCTGGGGGAGGGTGGTTTGCTCGGGCTCAGCCAGATGCTGACCCAGAGGATCTGTTGAGCAGCTTCTCTGTGGCCAGAGCCACCTCATATCCCCATATACAAGGAATACAGACAGACCCTGAGAGCAAAAGGACAGAGGGGAGGTGAAACCCTGGGCAAATCATCCTTTAGGGACAAGATAAGGCAGCTATGCCATGGGTTCCTAAAGGACAGCCAAGGAGGTAGCAGGAAAGTCTGGAAATGAGTGATGAAGCAGTGAACCTTGTATTTCTTGGGAATGTTGGGTTTTAAGTATAATATCTCTCTTTCTTGGTGTTGTTGTATTAGTCTCTCAGTCATGTCCGAATCTTTGTGACCTCGTGGACTGTAGCCCACCAGGCTCCTGTGTCCACAGGATTCTCCAGGCAAGAATACTGGAGTGGGTTCACATTCCCTTCTCCAGGTGATCTTCCTGACCCAGGGGTTGAACCTGTGTCTCCTCCACTGCAGTCAGATTCTTTACCGTGTGAGCCACCAGGAAAAACTCTCTTTAAGTCATTAGAATTCTGGGATATTGTGGTTCTTTGGACTATGAACTCCGTTTGCCAGACCCACCTGTAACGTAAGAAATAGCACCAAAGCCTTACACTAACCAGGAGAAACTGAAAACCCTGTAAGATGTAGATTCCTGGGGAGCCTGGGAAAAGCCCCTCAGAGTTGTTAGCATGTCAACAGCAGATGTGTGCTCGCAGGACCAGATTCAGAGAAGGTCGGCAGTAATCCCATCTGCTTAGACCTTCACCCACTGAACAAATGAACTCCTCCGGCATGTCCTGGAGCCTACCTTGAGCATGGCGTTGTGTCTTGTGGAGGACTGAGAATAGGGAAGCTGGAACCTTTGCCTCAGGAGCCTTCAACCTGGTGGAGCCATATTGACAGTAAAGGGAGCGGGAACCCACAGGCATGGCTAAGCTCTGGCCAACTTCCTCCCTGTGCCTTCGTCCACTTATTAAAGGAATCTCATCAGAGACAACCAGGGCTTTGTGTCCTACCACTTATGGATCCCAACTTACAGACTGATTCAGTGTAGGGTTTCTGTTGCAAGTGTTCAGCCAGTGGAGATTATTTTGGGGCCACTAGAAAGGTTCTTGGGCTTCCCTGGTGGCTCTGCGGTAAAGAATCCGCCTGCAATGAAGGAGCCACAAAAGATGCGGATTTGATCCTAGGGTTGGGAAGATCCCCTGGAGGAGGGTATGGCAACCCACGCCAGTATTCTTGCCTGGAGAATTCCATGGACAGAGGAGCCTGATGGACTGCAGTCCATAGGGTCACAAAGAGTTGGACACAGCTGAAATGACTTAGCATGCATGCACACATGCAGGAAGTCTCAACTTAAAAACGTCTTGCCTTCACAGTGACATGTGGCTTAAATCTTACTACCGAAGAGTCATTCTTTTGGGCAAACACTGCTCTCTCAAACAACATTCTTCAAGTGTGAGTACTAATGGGCAGATTTATGCATATTCATTTTATGTATTTACATATGTGTATATTTTCCTTATTTATTATACTCGTTGGAGAAGGAAATGGCAACCCACACCAGTATTCTTGCTTGGAGAATTCCGAAGACAGCGAAGCCTGGTGGGCTACAGTCCATGGGGTTGCAAAGAGTCAGACATGACTGAGTGACTAAACCATCGCCATTATACTCCTAAGAGCTAAGTTACTTCACACTCCTAGGAAATGCTAACAGACCAGCCTGATACAGGTTTAAATGGCAAGCCTGTCTCATATAGTAAAAAATAAATTTGTGTTGGCCAATGAAAAACAATGAAGAAAATTAAACACTGTAAGACATTTCATTCTCCCCGATCTCAACTTGGTTCGTTGGCTGACTTTGGCAGACAGAGTGGGTTTTGCTCTCCTGTTGCTGATAAACAAAAGACCACAAACCTAGCAAGTGGAGGAATGGGTTCAGCTCAGTGGTGAGCTGGTGCCCTGGGGCAGAGTGGTGCTGATTCTCCTTGTTGGCCTTCTAAGCATGAAAACAATGCACAGTAACAGTTTTATGCGGGTTCATGTGATTAAAGGCAAATATTTTAGAGGTAAGAAATACTTTGGTGAAACAGTGCTATGTCAGTGAGCATTAAATAGTATTCCCAGTTGCTTCTGAACAACTCTTCCGTATTTTTTGTGTGTGTGTGTGTGTTTTTAAATAAGGAGATACATGTTATACCAGTACTCTTGCCTGGAGAATTCCATAGACAGAGGAGCCTGGCAGTCTACGGTCCACGGAATCGCAAAGAGTTGGAGACGACTGTGTGACTAACTTTCATTTTTTTTCCTATGTTACCAACAGCCATAGATAGCAGATATAATAAAGTTTATACACAGTGAGTATGTAATAGAGTTAGACCTTGCACTTGGGCAGTCTGGTTCCAGAACTGTGTGTTTATTTGTGTCACTGTTCTAAAGGGGTCAATGACTGTCTTCATACAAGGGACAGACCTGTTAGGATCAGGGTTGGAGGCAGGTATAGGACAAGCACCTACGGGGGTCACCAGCCTTGGCTGTTTGCGATGCCTAATAATGGAAAGGGTCTCATGCCTGCACGGCATGTGGCCTCTCTGATATTCTGGAATTGGCAGGCTTAGCCCTGCTGAACACCTGCTCTCATCACAGTCTGCACAGGGGACAGACAAAGCAGAGCCCCACCACCTCCAGGCTCCTGGCTCAGAGTGGTCTGGTAGCCATGACCCAGCCCTGCTGTGCTTGGGGCGAGGCTGGACCACCCATGGCCTTCTCTTGCCCTGGCATTTTGTACTGGCCTCTCAGCCAGGATCGTGTCTCAGCCCCTTTGAAACTCCAGTGGGAACCAGACGCTCTGCTCCCAGAGCGAGCTTGCACAGGCCTGGCGCTGAACAGTTCTAGCTAGCCCATCCCTCCACACGAGGCTGCTCTGGGGACCCTGGCTGTCGGCCAGCTCGGAATCCCAACCACCCCCCACATGCCTGGCATCGAATCCAGCCACTTCCTGAACCTCCTGCTGCCTGATTAGACCTCCTTTGATGGTGTGAGAGATGGCAGGGTGACCTCTGTCTCTCCAGTGGGTCATAAAAGCTGCTTCCTTTCCCCTGGGGCCAAGAGAACTGCCTCCCCACCCCATGAGCTTGGCTTGCCTTCCTCCACGCGTGTGGAAACATGTGCAAAACTTATTGTGTCAGTGGAGGAAATGCCCCACCCTGACTCTAGAGATCAGCTCTCCAGCGGCCCTAACTGGTCTATTTAGGGACTTGGCCAGTCTAGGGGAAGTCCAGGACAACTGAAAATAAGCCAGAGGATGATGCTAATTTCAGTGAAGGCCGAATGATCCCAACCCATGGACAATCTGTGACAGCGTGTAGGCTGGCCCTCTTGGGCACTACACACAGTGGGTCCAGTTCTTCACTTTTCAAGAATCTGGGGAGCGTGTATGGGGGAGGGAGGGGTACACTCAGTGGTTCCACCTTGAGTGCGTGTGTACTAAGTTGCTTGAGTCGTGCCAAGTGACCCTATGGACCATAGCCCAACAGGCTCCTCTGCCCATGGGATTCTCTAGGCATGAATACTGGAGTGGGTTGCCATGCCCTCTTCCAGGGGATCTTCCCGACAGGGATTGAAGCCCTGGTTCCAGTCTAGTAGTAGCCAAATTTCTTTTATCTGACAGATGATTCCCTAACTGGATAGGTTAAACCTTTCCAGACTATTGGAAGGGGCAGCAGAAAGAGAAAGAAGAGAGATTGGAGAATATTTCTACCAGCCCCCGAGATCAACAGAATGATATAAAAGGTTTTTGACTGCAAGATTAGGACCCTGACCTCACTTCCTCTTGCTCACGTCTCCCATGCCATTGCTTAGCTGTATGAGAGGCTAGGGTATCACTAATTTACTTCTGCTCCTAATATACACTGGACATAATATTCCATGAGAGAAACTGTGCCCCACTCTTGAGTGGGTCAACAGATGACCCCAGATCTCACCTCTCCCACCCATTGTATGCTATGTTGCCATCGTATGCTGGTTCCTTGTCCCTATCCAGAGAGCGCAACGTTTGAACTGACTTTATTTATATGCAGATGCTGAACCATCCCTGTACTGAGCAGCTGGAGGCCTGGGTTCCCACATGGAGCCACCACAGAGATGTGACCTTCAAATTCAGTGTTTTGTGAACTGCCTACTGCTGAGATGGAATTGAGGAGTCAGCTCCCATGAACAATGCCAGAAACAAATTCTCCTGTGGTCTTCCATCTCGCTTTTACCAGGTGTCTCCAGAATTAAAGAGAAGCGGAAAGGAACTTCAATTATATTAATATCATGGTTAACCATGCCAGAAATTATAGCAAGACGGTGAGATAACTATTTGAGATTTTAAATGTGTACATGTTATTATTTTATTAGGTAAGATAGCAGAAATGAAGAAAAATTTTGGCATCTTTTCAAAATGCATGCTCAAGTAAATATTTGGGTGAAAAATAGCATGACATCTGACTTTGAAATACGTCAGCAAAAAGAAGAGCTTTTTCGATGGCAAAATGTCAACAACTGTTAAATCAAGATTTATAGGAGATAGACTAGTTGCTCCAGTTTTCTTCATAATCTGAAAAAAACTCACAAGAAAATTTTACAATCAGTTCTTAACTTTTTAAGGAACAGAGTTTTTCTGGGGGGCAAGGTGGATAATGTTAGTCATTTTTTTCTTCTTGTAAGTACAAAATTATACAGTTTATTGTACAATTTTTTACTGAAAATCCACAGAGAAGAGGATGAAAATCACCGTGATATCAACACAGAGACAACTCAGGGACCACTCTTAATATTCACTTGCGTTTTCTTCCTTCTATGCATATCTCAAACCATTAAGAATCACCTCTATGAGCATGAACCTGAATGAACTTGTCAGTATTTAACTATGCATATCATTCAAATTAATACATTCAAGAGCACCTTATACCACTACAGACACATTTTTTTTTTAACTTAACACAGTTTTTTATGGCTGAATCACATTTATCAGTTAAATATACTTCAGTTGTTTCACAAACACTTTACTAATTTTGGAAATTACTGGGCACTTATTTCACTCATAGTTTTCCACTACTATAAATAACAATGTGATTTACATTTTGGTGCAGGAATCTGTTTCTAAATTTCAGAGCATTTTTTTAAGTGAATTCCTCTGTATGAGAAGTTGTGAATATGTTTAATAAAACTCTTGACCTGTGCTGCCGAATTATTTTTGAAAAGTTCTGTTCTCCCACCCAGGGTAATGAGATTGACCTTCAGTGCACTCACCTCAGCTTCAGAGATCCTTTCATGAATACAATCACTAATGCAGTTCATGAACCATGCACGCCAAGCTGCATTACATTACTCTTCTTTATTTGGGGAACATTTTCAATATTTTATTATCTCTTGAATGTCTCCTTTTGGTGTTATTTTCCCGTGTATCTCTGAGAACTATAGATTTGTTGTTATCTTCCAACGTTAACATCTTTTTATTGTTTTTTCCTGATTTTAACAGCAGTACATGCTTATTGTAGAAAATTACAGAAATAAAATATAAGTCACTCTATAACCTCATCACTCAGGGATCACTGCTCTAGTTATTTGGGAAGTTTTCTTGAGACTTTGCTTTGGTGAGATAAAGATGCACAAGCACAGGTGTGCACACACATGGGCTCACAAGTGCATGCCTGTCTGCATGCACACCCACACACATGCCTACAAACATACCATACACACAAAGGCACAACCGTGTACATATGCACCGGAGTGTGCCTCATATATACGCTTCCCCTTTCCTATTTTGCATTCTGAACATTTTAATGTCATTAAAATTCTTGATAAGTATGTCTTTATACTCCAACATACCATTTTATACATGTAGAAAAATCTATCAGCATTTCCTTATCATTGGACATTTAGATTATTTCTGCACCTTTATGGGCTTCCCAGGTGGCTCAGAGAGTAAAGAATCTGCCTGCAATGCAGGAGACCGGGTTCTATGCCTGGGTCGGGAAGATCCCCTGGAGAAGGGAATGGTTACCCACTCCAGTATTCTTGCCTGGAGAATCCCATGGACAGAGGAGCCTGGCGGGCTACAGTCCATCCATAGGGTCGCAAAGAGTCAGACACAACTGAGTGACTAACCCTTTCACTTTTCCACACCTTTACTACGCTCAGTAATGCTGTGATGAACAACCTTTTCTATAAGAACTTGATAGAGATGAAGAGTTTCAATATTTCATCCCCATTTTTCTGTAGTAAGCATTTTTCTCAGAATTTGTGTTTGGTTTTTAGCCTTTCATTCTGTTTTAAAAGTTCAAACCAATCATAGGACTTTTGTGATGACCCTTCCCATCCAGACATTTTGACACTTTCTCTGACATTAGTTTAACTCAGGCTTTTTTCTCATCTAAGAAGGGGATGGCTACCCACTCCAGCATTCTTGCCTGGAGAATCCCATGGACAGAAGAGCCTGGCGGGCTACAGTCCATGGGGTTGAAAAGAGTTGGAGATGACTGAGCGACTAACACACACACACACACACACACACACACACACACACACACAAGCCTTTGCCCTTACAGTGCTTTCTAAGAAGACTCTACACATGGACATCACCAGATGGTCAACACCGAAATCAGACTGATTATATTCTTTGCAGCCAAAGATGGAGAAGCTCTATACAGTCAGCAAAAACAAGACCGGGAGTGGACTGTGACTCAGATCATGAACCCCTTGTTGCCAAATTCAGACGTAAATTGAAGAAAATAGGGAAAACCACTAGACCATTCAGGTATGACCTAAATCGAATCGCTTATGATTACACAGTGGAAGTGACAAATAGATTTAAGGGACTAGATCTGATAGACAGAGTGCCTGATGGACTATGGACAGAGGTTCGTGACACTGTACAGGAGACAGGGATCAGGACCGTCTCCATGGAAAAGAAATGCAAAAAAGCAAAATGGCTGTCTGAGGAGGCCTTTCAAATAGCTGTGAAAAGAAGAGAAGTGAAAAGCAAAGGAGAAAAGGAAAGATATTCCCATCTGAATGCAGAGTTCCAAAGAGTAGTAAGGAGAGATAAGAAAGCCTTCCTCAGCAATCAATGCAAAGAAACAGAGGAAAACAACAGAATGGGAAAGACTAGAGACCTCTTCAAGAAAATTAGAGATATCAAGGGAACATTTCATGCAAAGATGGGCTCAATAAAGGACAGAAATGGTATATAAACCTAACAGAAGCAGAAGATATTAAGAAGATGTGGCAAGAATACACAAAAGAACTGTACAAAAAAGATCTTCATGACCCAGATAACCACGATGATGTGATCACTCACCTAGAGCCAGACATCCTGGAATGTGAAGTCCAGTGGGCCTTAGAAAGCATCACTGTGAACAAAGCTAGTGGAGGTGATAGAATTCTAGTTGAGCTATTTCAAATCCTGAAAGATGGTGCTGTGAATGTCCTGCACTCAATATGCGAGCAAATTTGGAAAACTCAGCAGTGGCCACAGGGCTGGAAAAGGTCGGTTTTCATTCCAATCCCAAAGAAAGGCAATGCCAAAGAATGCTCACACTACCGCACAATTGCACTCATCGCACAAGCTAGTAAAGTAATGCTCAAAATTCTCCAAGCCAGGCTTCAGCAATATGTGAACCGTGAACTTCCAGATTTTCAAGCTGTTTTAGAAAAGGCAGAAGAATCAGAGATCAAATTGCCAACATCCCCTGGATCATCGAAACAGCAAGAGAATTCCAGAAAAACATCTATTTCTGCTTTATTGACTATGCCAAAGCCTTTGACTGTGTTGATCACAATAAACTGTGGAAAATTCTGGAAGAGATGGGAATACCAGACCATCTGACCTGTCTCTTGAGAAACCTGTATGCAGGTCAGGAAGCAACAGTTCGAACTGGACATGGAACAACAGACTGGTTCCAAATAGGAAAAGGAGTACGTCAAGGCTGTATATTGTCACCCTGCTTATTTAACTTCTATGCAGAGTACATCATGAGAAACGCTGGGCTGGAAGAAACACAAGGTGGAATCAAGATTGCCGGGAGAAATATCAATAACCTCAGATATGCAGATGACACCACCCTTATGGCAGAAAGTGTAGAAGAACTAAAGAGCCTCTTGATGAAAGTGAAAGAGGAGAGTGAAAAAGTTGGCTTAAAGCTCAACATTCAGAAAACTAAGATCATGGCATCTGGTCCCATCACTTTACGGGAAATAGATGGGGAAACAGTGGAAACAGTGTCAGACTTTATTTTGGGGGGCTCCAAAATCACTGCTGATGGTGATTGCAGCCGTGAAATTAAAAGACTCTTATTCCTTGGAAAGAAAGTTATGACCAACTTAGACAGCATATTAAAAACAGAGACATTACTCTGTCAACAAAGGTCCATCTAGTCAAGGCTATGGTTTTTCCAGTGGTCATGTATGAATGTGAGAGTTGGACTCTAAATAAAGCTGAGTGCCGAAGAATTGGTGCTTTTGAACTGTGGTGTTGGAGAAGACTCTTGGGAGTCCCTTGGACTGCAAGACGATCCAACCAGTCCATCCTAAAAGAGATCAGTCCTGGGTGTTCATTGGAAGGACTGATGTTGAAGCTGAAACTCCAGTATTTTGGCCACCTCATGCAAAGAGTTGACTCGATGGAAAACACCCTAATGCTAGAGAGGATTGGGGGCAGGAGGAGAAGGGGACGACAGAGGGTGAGATGGCTGGATGGCATCACCGACTCGATGGGCATGGGTTTTGGTAGACTCCGGGAGTTGGTGATGGACAGGGAGGCCTGGTGTGCTGCGATTCATGGGGTCGCAGCATCGAACACGACTGAGCGACTGAACTGAACTGTGCTTTCTAGGTATTCTAAAGTTTTTGCTCCTAGAGAAATCATATCTGGAAATTTTACATGAGGCAATAAAGATGTGGTTTTGCAAGAAAAATGATGCAGAACCCCAATCAGGAGACCTCATTCAAAGGACAGAACTTGGCTCTCAGACCAAGAGTAGCCAAGAAATTATATTTATATATCTTCTAAGTTAAAGTAAAATATTCTGTATCTGTGATTCCTTAATAAATTTTGTTTCACCATCAGCTACTCCCCTGAGTCCATCAGATAAGAGGACTTACTTCTTCACATTACAGTTAAAGTAAGGAACAGCTCTGTAGCTGACTGCATCCTTTGACAAGACGTGTTGTTTTTCAAATCCCAGGATATCACAGCAGATGGGTTCTGCCCTGATCCAGGAGAGGTGATATCTTCAGGAAAAAAAAAGGCAGGTGCTCCAGAACATGCCACTGGTTGGAGGCTGTTTGACCTTTAGTCTTGGAAATTCCTCCCAAGAAATTGAGGATGGCTTCTCACCTTCACAAGTCCTAAGGAGCTGTGACTTAAGAATGCTGACCTCCAGGGGGGAATTAGAATGGAATGTTGTCAAATTCTAGTGCCCTGAGTGGGGGGATGGTGGATGTACCCGCTGGAAAAGGTACTGCAAAAAAGTGCTTGCTTATCCTGCCTTATCACAACTCATCCCAGAATTTTCTCTTCTGCTCTAGGAGAGAAGCCAAACAAGCTGGTTACATTTGCTCACCCTTGCTCATGGCCTGGGAGGGCCACTGTTTCAGGTAGCGTCCCACCAGGGGACCCTCAAAGAGGGTCAGTCTGAGCCCTATTAATCATTGTTGAGAAAGCCTGTGAAATGTCTGTGCTTCTGGGCATGGCTAGGATTAAAAGCCCAGCAGAGTCAGGGTTTCTGCATGTGTGGAATTGAGTATTAGTATCTGCAAAACACATACATTCAAACATATAACATTCTTGTCCTAAAACCCCAGCTGACACACATTTTCTGACACACTACTCACCTTCCTTCTGTCGACTGAAACCGTATAGTCACAACCTGAAAGTAGAGAGTGATTTTATTTGGTGAGAAAGTTTAGGACTCTGAGCCCAGGCGACAGCATCTAAGCTCTGAGAAAATTGTTCCAAAGACGCAGGAAAGGAAGTCAGGCTGTATACAAATTTGCAACAAAGGGAGCAGGCAGTCTGAACATCAAAGATCAGGTATCAAGTTAAAGAATTTAACATTCTATGTTTGGGAAGATGCGGGCCTCTGAGCTTACTGAATTCATTCCTTTCATAAGCTCCTCAGCTATCTGGGGCCAATCCTGTTTCCTTGTTCACCTGGCTTCTTGCATTCCCCCAGCTCCTCAGCAATCACCGCAGGAGTTGGCAGCATCCACTGGATTGCAGTTTGGGGAGCCCTCATTCACATTTGGAGGCCAGAAATCGTTGATGGCTGTGGCATTGCTTGTTTATTGATATGGCAGGGGCTATTTTCATTTCACATCTCCTCCTTGCCCGGGTGTCTGCTGTCATTTCTTTTCAGAGTGGACCCCCCCAATACACAAGCACCCCAGCACTAAGACCATCCATCTTCTCCAGGGTTCAAATGTCATTCAAGAATTCACTGATAGCAGGGGAGGGATCTCTTGATAACCCTAATGGGTTTCTCAGTTGCCAACCAAGATCTGAAAAACCTTAAACAATACAGAGAAATCTGGATTCTTCAAACAAATGTGAGTGGCAAAAATTTGCCCATGAAAAGTTTTAAGATGTATATAAACCTAAAATATGCATTTCACCCAATACATTTCCTGAATGTAAAAATAACATGAAACATAAAACTCATCAGTAATATATATGCACGAATTCAATATTTATATTGTTCACGTATTACTGACGTGGGGACACTAACAAGCCCTGGATTGTCTAAAATGCCTGCCACTGTGAATTGCTTTGGGGAGAATAATCGGGAAACTTTTCAAGTATCCATTTTTGTAATATAAATGCCTTGGGGCTGATGAATATTTCAACTCTCATCAATCACCGGGATAGCAGAATAAATTTGTCAATCAGATCTGTTGGAATGTGGGAAACCTGCAATAGAGAAAAGTAAAGAGGGGTGTTTGCCTGCAGGAAGACTTCATGGAGCAGGACCCTTCAGTCTCCCTTCTTTCTTTCTTTCTGTCCTATTTCATTTCTTGTCAAAGTTTTTACATTTATCTTTATTTTATATTGGAGTATAGTTGATTTACAGCATTGTGTTAGTTTCAGGTGTCCAGCAAAGTGATTCCCTTATACACACACACATATCCATTCTTTCTCAGGTTCTTTTCCCATATAGGCCATTACAGAATATTAAGCAGAGCTCCCTGTGCTATACAGTAGGTTCTTGTTGATTATCTATCTTATATATAGTTTTGCGCATGTATTAATCCTAAGCTCCTTTAAAGCTTTATTATGCCTTGCTTTATTTTTTATTAACATTGCTCCAAAAGACAGAGGGCTTGAGTCCACCTGCTGTCTCTAGGGGGGATAAACACCAACCTTTCTGAGCAAAAGTTGCACGAGGTCCTCAGAAAATCTGGGGAAAATAAAGCATAAAGCTAGATACAAACACAAAAGAACGCAAATAGAAGAGTGATGTTCAGATAGGGCTCCGGTTCCTCATGTGAACAATTTCAGAAGGAAAGTGAGAACCAGCCCTTCACTGCCCCCAGCTAACACCCCTGCGCCTTCTTCCCTCTGCTGGAGTCTTCGAAGACGGAGCTTTACCCTGCGAGGCTGGCTGTCTTCCCCGGGGTCTCATCTACCCCTCAGAGAAGCCAGGCAGGGCCTTGGGAGACTTCCAGAACTGGGGGGAACGTTGCATTGTGTAGGGAGCATCTCTCCCCTCCTCCTCTCCCTCCTCCTCTCCCTCCTCCTCCTTCACTCCCCTCCCCTCTCCCCTCCAGGGCATTGCATGATAATAAGGATTGGAAATGGACCACAGGTCCCTTAGGATTCTGTGCATTTATAGTTCAGCCTGCAGCATCCATGATCCCTGGATCGGGAAGATCCCCTGGAGAAGAAAATGGCGACCCACTCCAGTATTCTTGCCTGGAGAATCCCATGGACGGAGGAGCCTGGTGGGCTACAGTCCATGGGGTCGCAAAGAGTCAGACATGATTGAGAGACTAAACAACAACAACCACAACCAATCACAGTACATAGAAGTTAGAAAACAGCATGGGGGTCACCTTGCCCAGGGCTTCCCTGGTGGCTCAGACGGTAAAGCGTCTGCCCGCAATGCGAGAGACCCGGGTTTGATCTCTGGGTCGGGAAGATTCCCCTGGAGAAGGAAATGGCAACCCACTCCAGTGTTCTTGCCTGGAGAGTCCCATGGACAGAGGAGCCTGGTGGGCTACAGTCCATGGGGTCGCAAAGAGTCAGACACGACTGAGCAGCTTCACTTTCTTTCTCTTCTTTCACCTTGCCCAATCTCCCTCTTTTTACACCTTGCACCCCTCACTTCCCATGTAAAGGAAAGAAATGCAGAATGAAGGGATGGACTACCTATGGAGGCTGAATTTTCACTCCTCCTCTGTCCCTGCCAGCCACTCTTCCCAATTCTGAGCTGGTAGGCACAAGTTGCTGTAACAGTCCTTGGCTAATTGTGGGGACAATTAGCATTTGTTACTTGTTTAAATGAGCCAAGTGGGTAATCGCTTCTGGCTGAAGCCGCTGGGAACACAAAGAGTCATCTGCGGTCCTAATTTCTGGGTGGAATCTGCTCGTGGAGCGCTCTTGTCTGCAACGGGCCTGGAGAGTTGTTCTTAGAATCCAAATGTCCTGACCAGCTAATCATCCAGCCACGGCCAGACCTCAGATCCACCATCCACTCCTCTTTCCTTGTTTGTTTTTTAAACATTTCTTTTTATTATGTATTTACTCTGGCTGTGCTGGGTCTTTGTTTCTGCATGCGGGCTTTACTCCAGTTGCAGAAAGCAGAGCTACTCTTCTTGTGGTGTGAGGGCTTCTCATTGCATTGGCTTCTCTTGTTACAGAGTGTGGGCTCTAGGGTGAGTGGGCTCAGTAGTTGTGGCACGTGGACTCAGTAGTTTTGGCTCCAGGGCTCCAGAGCACAGGCTCAGTAGTCGTGGGGCACTGGCTTATTGGCTCTGCAGCATGCGGGATCTTTCTGGACCAGGGATCAAACCCATGTACCCTGCATTACAAGGTGGATTCTTAATCACTGGACCACCAGGGAAGCCCTCTTTTTCTCTTTAGGGGATGACAACATGCTCCGACAGGTTCCTAGTTCTCTGGGGAGGAGGAGAGGGGTCCAAGCCGCCCTGTCCACTGTGCCCACTGCCACACCCTGGTCTCCGGAGAGGGAGGGTTTCCTGTGTACACACATCTGGCCCTCCACCAAGCTCTACCCATCTCTCGGCATCCAGTAATGCAGATGACTCCCAGTGGACATCACCCATTGGTGCTGAGATGGGCAGATGCATTGGTCTGCATTGTCAGGCCTGTTCTCTAGGCAGCACCTCGCCAGGTCAGACCTTGAGATGTTATGGGTTTTTGGCATTCAGATTAAAGCAGGTTGAATGACATTTTCTTCCAGCCACTCCTTCTGTCCTGACACTCACATATAGACTGAAACATTGTTCTCGGGTCTCCCTGCAGGGTCTGCCTCAGAGTAATCTGAAGAGGTTGTCAGCTTAACAGATCATCCTGAGGAAGCCTTTTGTTTTTTTCCTTTCTTCTTTTTATTGGAGTCTGGTTGGAAACATCCTGATGCTGAGTAAGTTTGAAGGCAGGAGGAGAAGGGAATGACAGAGGATGAAATGGTTGGATAATATCATTGACTCAGTGGACATGAGTTTGAGCAAACTCCAGGAGATGGTGATGGACAGGAAAGCCTGGCACGCTACAGTCCATGGGGTTGCAAAGAGATGGACACGACTGAGCCACTGAATGACAACAATGGTTGCTTTACAATGTTGCCTTAGTTTCTGCTGTACAGCAAAGTGAATCAGCTATATGTTTACATATATCCCCTCTTTTTTGGATTTCCTTCCCATTTGTGAGGAAGTCTTTGTTGCAAGCCTGCTGCTATTTCTGGGTAAGGTTTGGTTAAAGTTATACACCTTGTATTGTTTTACTTTGAAGGATTTGAAGGGTTCAGAACTTGCCACTCCCAAGTATGCCACTTTGAATTATGGATTATTTTGAATTAAACGCGGTGGGAGAACCAGCAGACACAGGAAAAACTCTTCACCTCCCCCTAAGAGTTGGGAGAGAAGGGAGAGGAAATGGACATTTAGAAGGAAATTTCCACTAGCAAGCATACCTGGAAGAGATCTACTTCCAGAGAGAACATGTCCATGAGCCTGTTATCAGCACCTTATCAGTATTTACATCCGTGTCCTCTCCTCACCTGCCCCCTAATTGGGGCTCCTTCCCCACTGACTCCAAGTCCCAATGCCACCTCCTCTGTCTCTTTCCTCAACTTGGGATGCTATATAAGCCTCAGTCATCTGAGGATCACCCCGAATCTCGTATTTTTGTGAACTCCTGTGTTTACACACATATTTAAAGTCGTTTATTTTCTCCTGTTCATCTGTCTTACATCAATTAAATTCTTTGTTTAACCACAGAACCTCAAAGGATAGAAGTGAAGTGAAATGAAGTCGCTCAGTCGTGTCTGACTGTAATCCCATGGATGATAGCCTACCAGGGTCCTCTGTCCATGGGATTCTCCAGGCAAGAACACTGGAGTGGGTTGCCATTCCCTTCTCCAGGGGATCTTCCCAACCCAGGGATCTAACCTGGGTCCCCTGCATTGCGGGCAGACACTTTACCATCTGAGCCACCAGGGAAGCCCAAAGGATGGAAGGGACCCTTTTCCTCATTACAGTTCTTAGGAAGTAAAAAATATTAGATCTTTATTAAGTAGTTGAATTATTCAATTATGCCAGAAATGTAGAAAAGACTTGTTATGAATAATTTGGAGCAACTGAATTACTGCTTTTTTTAAACATTGTCTATAAGATGATTGAGTTGGGTGTGTTTGTGTATGTAAAGGGAGTTTTGCTGTGCAGAAAATGTCCTCAGTTGCCTGTGTATCTAAACCTGCCCTTATGATGTCATCTTGCCCTCTCTTCTCTCTTGTGTGTAAGCTGAATGTAAGGAAGAAGCCAGAAATAGTGGCTCACTGCCAGACAAGGGTGTCATTTGTTGTTCAGTTCTGTGAATCTTTTTTTCTAACATGTTTATCTTCTATAAATAATGGAAATAAGAGAAAAGGAGAACACACTTTTGGGAAAACCTACTTTACACTGAGTGCGTCATCTCTGTGTCTTATTTAACTCTCAAAGAGCCTGATAAAAGACGTGTTTGCACATTGTCTATGGGAAGCCATTCTGGTTTATCCATGAGTTAAATTTTATGCTAACTACAGCAGCCTGTCTGTGGCTTCTCAAACATACATTGCACATCTGCTTTATTAAAGAAAGGGGCACACTGACCAGAAGTAAAGAATGTGTGCTCGGTCGCTCAGTCGTGTCCAACTCTTTGTGGACACATGGACTGTAGCCCGCCAGGCTCCTCTGTCCATGGAATTTTCCAGGCAAGAATACTGGAGAGGGCTGCCATTTACTCCTCCAGGAGATCTCCTTGACCCAGGGATCAAACTAGTGTCTCATGTGTCTCCTGCATTGGCAAGCAGGTTCTTTATCACTAGTGCCACCTGGGAAGCCCCAGAAGTAAAGAATGTCCATGTTAAAAATAAACACCAAATGCCTCCCTGGGACCTGAATGCTGGTCCTCCTTCCATAAGACTCCCTTCCCAGGTGCCAAAGCAGTACTGACTCAATAAAGTCCTGAAGGAATGCATCCCTGACTTGGTTTAATGTTCTTTGTTCTGACAAGATAAAAAGCTGTGCTGAAAACCACGCTCCAGTGGAGCATTTCCTGAGTGACCTGAGAGGCTGTCTTCTGGGCTGTGATCCTTAGTTTAGCTCAAATAAAACTTCTCTGGGCAGTCAAAGCTATGGTCTTTCCAGTAGCCATGTATGGATGTGAGAGCTAGACCATAAAGCAGGTTGAGTGCTGAAAAATTTTATATTTTCAAACTGTGGTGCTGGAGAAGACTCTTGAGAGTCATTTGGATGGCAAGGAGATCAAACCAGTCAATCCTAAAGGAAATCAACCCTGAATATTCATTGGAGGGACTGATGTTGAAGCTGAAGCTCCAATACTTTGGTCACCTGATGTGATGAGCTGACTTATTGGAAAAGACCCTGATGCTGGGAAAGATTGAGGGCAAGAAGAGAAGGTGGCAGAGAATGAGATGGTTGGATGGCATTACCAACTCAATGGACATGAGTTTGAGCAAACTCTGGGAGATGGTGAAGGGCAGGGAAGCCTGGCGTGCTGCAGTTCATGGGGTTGCAAAGAGTCAAGACACAAATTAGCAACTGAACAACAAATTCTTACTCTAGATTGTTTATTGATTATTTTTATTGACCAGCCTCCAGATGCAGTTGTTAACATTCTCTTTTTAAAGATGTGGAATCTGAGGATCAGAGAGGTTAAGTTGTTTATCTAAGATCATACAGCTGGTAGGTTGTAGGTATAGGATTTGAACTAAGGCAACTGAATACTAAAATCAAAGCTTCTTCTGCTCTAAACGTGTCCCCCAGATGTCAGAAGACCTTCTAGATTTCCACCGCTCCTGCTGTTCCCAGGGGGTTCCCTCTTCATCATCTCTACTTGCCTAAGTGCCTATGAGTCTGCGTGAGCTGCTTCTGTTCCATCATTCAGAAACACCGAGAAACAGCCATTCCACTTAGGTAAGACATCTCTTCACACCAAGCATTTTGTGGATTTACTTAGGTGACTAGCAGCCAGATTTAGGGTCATGAGCTAAGTCAGATTTAGGGTCTCAGCTCTTTTCCTCTCTCTCCCTCTTCCCCCCTTGTCCCCCTGCTGCTCAGCCACCAGGCTTCTTCCTCAGACCCCTTTCCCATGTTTGCCAGCGGAGAAAGATGAGCCATGGGATACAGGATTGCCATCTCTCTGTGGGTCCCAGACAGCCTCAAAAGAGTGAACAGCATCCTGTCTTTTCAGAAGAAGCATCTAATGGACTATTTGTCCAAACTGCCAAATCTCTTCTCATCTATACCAACCACTTCAGTGATAAGACACTGACCAAGTTTCGTCTCCAGAGACTGTTCTAACTGGAGGTGAAGGATTGCTTCATCTGATGGAGAAATCGGTGTGCAATATTTGGGATATACTTATACTAAATAAATTGTGTTTATATGAAATTCACATTTAACTGGACATCTTCTATTTTATCTGGCAGTTCTAAAAGGGAGGCATGAGAGGGACCATTAAGTTTCCTGGAGCTATTTTCCATGAAGGGTGGATTTAGAAACTCAGCATTGGATGGTGTTTCAATGTACAACTGAAATTTTGGAGGAATTGGTTTCTTAAATCTTTAGAATTCATTTTCCATGAATTAACCATTCCATTCGAAAAGTACTGACAACATCAAGTGAAAAGTGTTGCGCTAATTGGAAACACTGCCATCACAACCTCCAGGCATCTTTCTAAGTAAGCCTGGGGAGACTGCAGTCTCATGATGCTATTAGCATCCATCAGAATGAGAAGAGAGCCCCGTACCTAGGAAATGCCCTACAAAGTCAGAGGGGATGGAAAAGGACCAAAAAAAAAAAACCTAAATGGGCAGACTTTCTGCCTGAAGTCTCATCAACTCTTGGCACCTGCCTTTTCCAACCAAAGCAGGTTTTTTTATTTCTGGCCTAAGCATCACCTGAGGGACTTGGACCACATCAGCTCCTCAAGTGAAAAATGAAAACAAACCATCCCTGGGAATATAGATGCTATATAAATGTTTAATGTGGCTGCATTAACAACATCAAGGAGTGCTAATGTTTTGTGGACAAAAGAGTTAAAGTCTGGTGCGTGACCGGAATCGGCAAATTAGTAACTCACTGGAGCTCTCAGGATTCTGTTCCCAATTTCCTGATGTCATTAAGTGGTGCAGAGGGATTTCTTTCATGATTTCCAAAGCTGATGGGTTTTTCTATTCACTTTAGAAGAGTCTTATTGAAAACGTTGAACGTTGAAAAGAAAAAAAAAAAAAAACCTTACAAAAACTAGCTTGGAAAATGTTATACATAATCCTACTCTGCCAAACACTTTTAACCTCAGATACATTTCTTTTTGGTTTTTAAAAAATGCTATTTTGCATAGTGTACCTTTTTTTTTTTTTTTGTACATCATTAGGAACTCTTTAAACATCACCTTAAATAGCAACAGCATACTGGAAATGAAAGTGAAGGTGAGATTAGCTGAGAATTGTGTAATGAAGGATCCTAAATACTTGAGGTGAGCCTCAAATGTGTGAAGTCAAAAATGTAAGCTGTACAAGTTTGCAGGATCCACAATGCTCATTAAATAAAACATAACATGCTCTTTGGACCAGGACCATACTGATACCCCAGGGAGAATTTCCTTTAAGAGTCCTTTGAAGGAGGATCTTCTTATCCTACAATTAAGCTTGTGTACGAAGGATAGGAGGGCTTGCCAGGTAGCGCTGGTGGTAAAAGAATCTGCCTGCCAATGCAGGAGACTTAAGATCAGTCCCTGGTCGCGAAGATCCCTTGTGGCAGGGCATGGGAACCCACTCCAGTATTCTTGGCTGGAGAATCCCATGGACAGAGGAGCCTGGCGGCCACAGTCCATAAGGTCACAAAGAGGACACGGCTGAAGTGGCTTAGCACTCAGCATGCATAGAAGGATAGGAAGACACTTTGTCATGCAAGTTATATTCTTATAACTCCCCCATTGTAGGTTGTATCATGAGCTCTTGAAATGAACCTTTCCTACGATTGCCAAAACATATGAGAAAATGGGCATCACTTTTCTTAGGTTTCTTGTAAATATTCGGTACCCCTTTCTGTCCTTACTCATGGAAGTCCAGCTTCTGTGCCTAAAAGATCAGACAGTCACCAGCTCATAGTGATGCTGTTAATTAAACAAGGAAGCCATTGGAATGATGTGGTTCTGATGCCAAGGCTGCGATGTATGCAAACAGAATCTGGACTTGTAAATGCCCCAAGGTTCCAAAATCTAAACACTGAGGATGACCAATCACAACAGCCAGTTAGGCTATAAGCCAGAGTCAATCAATCATTGTCTCACTTTGCTTCTGCCTTTTCTCTATAGAACTTTCTTCCCAGCTCCTGGGAGTGGAGTGTTTCCAACCACTTCTGGTTTGGGGTTACCCCACACAAGTTAATTTTTACTCAAACTCTCAGTTTATCTTTTAACAGCACATAAATACGAATGTATAAATATTTTCACAGAAATGTTGTTTATAATTGCCATTGTATACAAATAAAAATCACCCCACAGCTTGGCATTAAGCAGGTTGGCTAAGGTGGCTCAGTGGTAAAGAAATCTGCCTGCCAATGCAGGAGCCACAGGAAACGTGGTTCAGTCCCTGGGTCAGGAAGATCCCCTGGAGAAGGAAATGGCAACCCACTGCAGTATTCTTGCTGGGATAATCCCATGAACAGAGGGGCCTGGTGGGTTGCAGTTTATGGGGTCACAAAGAGTCAGACATGACTGAGCATGCATGCAAGAACAGATAATTAAATATACTGATTATTGATTAAGATTCAAAGGAAACTACAGAAAATACAAAGCACCCACTCAGTAATAGAACATTATTCAGCCATCAGGAGAAACAACATTTATTGATGTTAATTTTTAAAACCTGGATACCAAAGTTTATGGAGACTGGCATTGAGAGTTTATATGCATATAAAAAAACTGGAGAAAATGGTTAAAATAATAATAGTGGTGTCTGCTTTTCCTCTTCCTGCTCTTACCGTCTGACTTGTCTAAATTGCCTTGATTGTTTTAAGTAATCCCGGGTTGGTTTGTTTGTTTTGTTTCATCTCCCCTGTTGGGTCAAAGAGTTAAACAACCAGGTCCCTTGACAGCCAGCCCAGACTTCTACTCACCCACACCAAGCCTTCTGCAAGCTTGATTGATTTTATCAATTGCAAAGCACTGTTTGTTCTTCTGCAAACTAGGCTGGTTATCATCACTTAGAAAATTTGTTTGCACAGACCTCACTGTTGCAGCTCGTAAAACTGACTCTTGCTAATTTGACGTGGAAAAAGCACCAGCCCAGATGGAGCAGGATTGGAAATGATCTCTCATCTCTGCAGGTCTCCCAGGGATGAGGTGGGTGACTCCTCCTCCAGCACACATCCCTTTATGTAAGACTCTGGGGAGGCAGACACCCTTAGTGACAGTGACCTGCCCTCTTTCCTTTCCTGTCTTTGCTATTTGGCAGCATATTTTGTTGGAACCTCACCGTGGGGCAATGGAGAATTAGAAGAAGCTGGGAAGAGTGAGGACCACGGTAGGAGAGACTAGACTAGTGTAGGTCCCCAGGAGGGATGAAAGTCAACAACTCAAACTCATGTATCATGAAACAAAGTTGAGCTTGAACTGGACTTGAGTCATCTTTTACACCACCGGGGCACAGTCCAGACGTCATGGTTTGGGTGGAAATTTGGTGGTCCTAAGTGGTTCTTTGGGCTTCCCAGATGGTGCAGTAGTAAAGAATCCACCTGCCAATGCAAGAGATGCAAGAGACATGGATTGATCCCTGGGTTGGGAAGATCCCCTTGAGTAGGGAATGGCTACCCACCAGTATTCTTGCCTGGAAAATTCCATGGACAGAAGAATCTGGTGGGCTACCGTCCATGGGGTTGCAGATTCAGACACAGCTGAGTGACTGAGCACATACACATACAAATTGTCCCTTTACAACATGGAACAGAATCCTCACCAAAGGCTAAGAATCTAAGGCACAGGTCTGGGAGCAGAGCTCCAGTCAATGAGCCCATGAAGCGTATTGAGAGGAAGTGTAGAGTAGCAGGGAGAGTCAAACATTAGGGCCCACGAGGTGGTGTCTCATGCCAGCCCCTCAACCATTGGCCGTGGCACAGCCTGCCCTGTTTCCCTGCTCCCTAGAAGTTTATGTGGTGGCCCAGCTGGCCTGTGACTGGGATGCCTTTGCTGGGTGGAGTCTATCCTACTGGGTGAGTTTGGGGGTGGGACTTGCTTTGGCCAATGAAATACGAGCAAAAGTGACATAGCCTATTTGTCCCCAGCTGACCAGGCGGCATTTTAAGATCCATTGTCAGGGTTGTTGCTGTTGCTTGCTTTTCTTTTGTTTTGTTTAGCTTTCTGGCTGTTTCCCTTCACCATGAGAAGACCTTGGCCCCTAGATCACTGCCCCTCAGATGTGTTTCTGGACAAGGGAGGACAGAGCTAGGGCCAACCTTCTGCCAAAGTGTAACTTGTGCAAGAAACAAAGCTTTGTGGTTGTGTGCGTGCGAGCTAAGCTGCTTCAGTGGTGTCCGACTCTGCAATCCTACGGACTGCTGCCCACCAGGCTCCTCTGTCCAAGGATTTCTTCAGGCTAGAATACTGGAGCGGGTTGCCATGCCCTCCTCCAGAGGATGTTCCCAACCCAGAGATTGAATCAGCATCTCTTACGTCTCCTGCATTAGTAGTAGGCAGGTTCTTTACCACTAGTGCCACCTAGGAAGCACACTTTGTGGTTATAAGGGACTGATTGGGGAGTTATTATTATTACTATCATTTTTGCCAAAGAGGTACCTGTAAGATTCAATCCCCATAAGCTGGTTACTTAATCCTTGTCGGTACATTTCATGGGGTTATTGTCTATGGCTCTTTGGAAGATGAACAAGGGAATGGTGGGACTGCATTTAAAGCAAAAAGATGAAGGAGAAATAAGAACCGTGCCTTCTCCTAGATGCTCTGTCCTGGTGACTGAAAGAGGGGCCAGTGGCAAGAGTTTCCACGACTTCTGTATTGTTTCCTCATGAATTAAAATTTCTTTTCTGCTTTGAAAAATATTGATCTAAAAATGAAACTGGTTAAACACATGCATTTTTTTTTTGATGTTTTGAAGAAATGCAATGTTCTCAAGGGAAAGGACATTCATTGTAGTTGAAATTACCCTCTTTTTGCTAGCCTGAGCATGACCTCTTGTGAATGAGAAATTGCAAAATGCTTCCAGGCCTCTAAACTCAGATTTATTTTTCTCAAATAGCTGAGCTAGAAAAACCTGCTTATGTCCCTACGTTACTGAAAGTGGGATCTGACTGCTCACTGCTCTACAGCCAATACTGGAGAGGCAAGGCTGGTGGAAAGGAAAGTAGGCTTTATTTTGGAGATCAGCAACCAGGATGGGGGTGGACTGGTATCCCAAGGCCAAGTCCCCCTGACAATCAGGGGCAAGAGTTTTTCAAGGGGAATTTTAGGGATGTATAGAGTGGAGGGAGGGGGCTACACACAGAGCAGCAAAGTCAGCTCTGACAATCACCTCAAAATTGGTCTTGCCGTGGTCTGCTCAGGGTCATCTTGGTTCTTTTAAGTACACTTATTCTTCAGTTCCAGGGTCAATTTGTTCCCATTTCTTTGAGGCCAATTCTTGGAACTGTGGCCACGGGCTATGGGCTTCCCTGGTGGCTCAGTGGGGAAGAATCTGCCTGCTAATGCAGGAGACACAGGTTCAATCTCTGGTTGGGAAGATCCCCTGCAGAAGGAAATGACAATCCACTCCAACATTCTTGCCTGGTAAATCCCATGGACCAAAGAACCTGGTAAGCTATAGTCTATGGGGTTGCAAGAGTTGGATATGGCTTAGTAACTAAAACAACAGCAAACAGCAACATGTCATGGCTACAGTCTGGTCATCATGTAGTTAATGTCTTCCACCTGGTGGAGGTTTTAGTATCGACAGGACAGCTCAAAGGAATTGACTCAGAATATTATCTATAACCCTTGAAGGGAAGAAGTGAGGTCGCTCAGTCGTGTCCAACTCTTTGAGACCCCCTGGACTGTAGCCCGCCAGGTTCCTCCATCCATGGGATTTTCCAGACAAGAATACTGGAGTGGGTTGCCATTTCCTTCTCCAGAGGATCTTCCCGACCCAGGGATCGAACCTGGGTCTCCCGCATTGTAGGCAGATGCTTTACTGTCTGAGCCACTAGGGAAGTCGAGGAAGAAGTAAATGTCCTTGACTTTGCTTAATGACTGAACTATGATTATCTTGTGCTGTTTGACAGTTTTCCTTTGCTTCTGTATTTTCTCATTTCTCTGATTAAAGTTATTCTTTGACTGAAGTTTTTCTGCAGACAAAAGGCAGGTGGAGGACATGGTGGGGGAAGGATTGGAGGGTCCTGCTCCATTTCACCTGCAGCTGCTCCTGTGAATGGCAATGAGAGCTTCCTTTGCTGCTTTGGGAGAGAGGCTGACCCTGAAAGGACTGACACTTTCATCCAGCGAAAGCTGCCATGGTCTCCCCCTCCAGCGCCTCCCAGTACTTAAATTTACACCTTCATTACCTCCTACCTGGACTTGGGAGACTGTTTGTGGGCTGGTCTTTCTCCAGGCCCTGTTTCTCCTAAAAACCATGGCTAGTGTCTTCTTGCTAAACCCCAGCCCACCAGAGTCTTCCTCGGATGAAAATCCTTGCTCCCTATTGTCTACCAACACCTCCACCTCCATTCCCGAGTCTCAACAGTTCTCTTCAGCTTTCCTGCCCAGGCAGAAATTCTACCCATTCATCAGGAACCAGGCATTTTCCTACACTGCAATCTTCCTAAACCTTTTCTAGTCTCTAATCATAGATGATTTCTCTCAACCGTGAAAGCTAATTTAGCATTTCACCTTTACTATAATAAATTATAAGATTATTGACAATCAAGGTAGAAAGTCTGGATATTTAAGGAAATTGTGGAGAAAACGAAAATTCAGAAACATAATTGGCCCTCAGGAACAATCACTGTGATCAGTTAGTGAATTTTCCCCACATAATTGATAAGGACTGAAAAGAATGCTAATCTTTAGGGTAGGCACAGGGGTGGGAGGAATTCCCAGGTGGCGCTAGTGGTAAAGAACCCACCTGCCAATTCAGGAGACATAAGAGACGCTGGTTCGATCACTGGGTCAGGAAGATCCCCTGGAGGAGGAAACATCAACCCACTCCAGTATTCTTGCCTGGAGAGTTCCATGGACAGAGGAGCCTGTTGGGCTACAGTCCACGGGGTCACAAAGAGCTGGACGTGACTGAAGCAACTTAGGACACACACAAGCAGCCCATGGATGCACTGAAGCCCTAACCCCCAGACCCTCAGAATGTGCCCGTATTTGAAGAAAGGGTCTTTACAGAGGTCATCAAGTGAAAATGGGTCATGAGAGGGAATCCAAACCCAGTTAGATGGGTGTTTTCACAAAGGAGGAAATTTGGAGGCAGACACACAGGTAGGGAGAACTCCACGTGAAGATGAAAACAAGGGTCAGGATGATGAGTCGGACATGATTGAAGAGACTTAGCACGCATGCATGAAAGGCACGAAGTAAAAACTATCAAGGCGTTGGGTTTGTACGTTGGGTAAATGGCACGTTGGAAGGCGACAAAGAGCAAGAAATTTAAAGGAATCAAAATTAAAAGATACCCATATTCTTTGACCTAGCAACCCTGCTCCTCAGAATTTATCCTACAGAAATAATGGCATAAATATGCAAAGGTACTGGTTGGAGAAATCTCATCGCATCATTATTTTTAATTGCAAAAAAAAAAAAGGAAATATCATTGATATTCTAAATTGTACTAAGAAATGTTTGCCTTTAGTCACTCAAGCCACTATAAAAAAAGTGCCATCAACTGGACAGTTTATAAGCAAACAGAAGTTGATTTCTCACAGCCCTGGAGACTGGGAATTTCAAGGTCAGGTTACCTGCCATTTTTTTTTTTTTTAAGTTAAGACATTAAGAGCTCAACATTCAAAAAACCAAGATCATGGCATCCTGTCCCATCACTTCATGGCAAGTAGATGACAAAAAAATGGAAACAGTGACAGGCTTGATTTTCTTGGGTTCCAAAATCACTGCAGATGGTGACTGCAGCCATGAAATTGAAGACACTTACTCCTTAAAAGAAAAGCTATGACAAGCCTAGACAATGTATTAAGAAGCAGAGACATTACTTTGACAACAAAGGTCTGTATAGTCAAAGCTATGGTTTTCCTAGTACTCATGTATGGATGTGAGAGTTAACCATAAAGAAGGTTGAGGGCCAAAGGATTGATGCTTTCAAACTGTGGTGCTGGAGAAGACACTTGAGAGTCCCTTGGACTGCAAGGAGATCAAACTTTTTGAGTCCGTCCTAAAGGAAATCAATCCTGAATACTCATTAGAAGGACTGATGCTAAAGCTGAAGCTCCAATACTTTGGCCACCTGATGGGAAGAGCTGACTCATTTGAAAGACCCTGATGCTATGAAAGATAGAAGGCAGGAGGAGAAGGGGATGACAGAGGATAAGGTTGGATGGCATCACCAACTCAACGGACATGAGTCTGAGAAAACTCAGGGAGATAGTGAAGGACAGGGAAGCCTGGTGTGTTGCAGTCCATGGGATCGCAAAGAGTCGGACGCAACTGAGCAACTGAACAACAACAACTTTTCACTCCAATCTTTATTTCTATAATAAATTTATTGGTGCTTTTTGCATTACTTTGATTTTAAAAATTGGAAACAACCTAAAGTTCCATCAACTGGGAATTAGTTAAATCAGTTATCAACAAGACGCTATGAAATTGTTAACAAGAAGACAAATTGCATTTTAGAGTATATAGTGTGGTTCAGTCTGCAGTACTGAGTGTGCGAGTGTATTGCTGTCATTGTTCAGTCGCCTAGTCATGCCTGACTCTTTGCGACCCCATGGACTGCAGCACACCAGGCCTCCTTGTCCCGCACTGTCTCCCAGAGTTTGCCCAAGTTCATGTACACTGCATTGGTGTCGCCATCCAGCCATCTCATCCTCTGATGCCCTTTTCTCCTTCTGCCCTCAATCTTTCCCAGCACTAGGGACCTTTCCAATGAGTCAGTTGTTTGAATCAGATGGTCAAAACTCCTGGAGCTTCAGCTTTGGCATCAGTCCTTCCAATGAATATTCAGGATTGATTTCCCTTAAGACTGACTAGTTTGACAGTGTGTGTATTAATATGTGTGTATCATTTTACTTACCTAAAGTCAGTTCTAATGTACTTTGCCTAGATTGTTTTCACAAACAGGCATAAAAAAACTTTTTGGAATGACGTCTATCTACCAGTGATTTATAGCGGTTATCTCAGAAGGATGAAATTCAGAAGCATTCTTTTTCTGATTTGTACGTTCCTGCATTTTATAACACTAAATAAAATGTTCCTGCATTTTATAACACTAAATAAAACATTGTAGTCCCATGCTAGAATAACAATAATAAAAATTCAAGACTGGAACTGTTTAAGTGGGATATTTTTACAGGATTGTTTATAAAAGGACTTAATGAAACAATAAAAACTTCTTAGAAAATAACATTGTATACTTAAAACTCTCAATTAAAAATGAATATTCAGGGCCTGAATAGACTTTTTTCCAAAGAAGACATGTAGGCCAACAGGTACATGAAAATATGCTCAGCATCATTAATCATCAGGGAAATGCAAATCAAAACTACAGTGAGATGTCACCTCATACCTGTCAGCATGGCTATAAAAAGACAGCAAAGAGGTGTAGAGAAAAGGGAACCTGGTGCACTGTTGGTGGGGATGTAAACTGGTGCAGCCATTATGGAAAACAGTAAGGAGAGTCCTCCAAAAATTAATGATAAAACTACTGTATGATATAGTAATTTCAATCCTGGGTATTTATCTGAAGAAAACAAGAGCATGAATTAGAGAAGATATATGCACTCCTGTGTTCATTGCAGCATTATTTACAATGACTAGGATATGGAAGCAACCGAAGTGCCCACCAGTAGATGAATAGTTAAAGAAGATGTGGTACACACACACACACACACACACACACACACACACACACACACACACACACGATGGAATATTACTCAGCCATAAAAAAGAATGGAATCTTGCCATTTGCAACAATATGGATGGACCTAGAGGGTATTATGCTAAGTGAAATAAGTCAGAGAAAGACAAATACTGTGTGATTTCCCTTATATGTAAAATCTAATAAATAAAGCAAATGAACAAACAGAAAAAATCACAGATACAGAGAACAGAGAGGAGGTTGCCAGAGTGAAGGGGGTTTGGGAGAGGAGAGAAATAGATGAAAGAGATTAGGAGGGAAAAACTCTCAGTAACAAAATAAATGAGTCACAGGTACAAATGGTGCAGTGTGGGGAATGTAGTTGATGTAATATTTTTATATGGTGACACGTGACAACTAAACTTATCATGGTGATCGTTTTGAAATGTATAGAAATATCAAATCCCTATGTTGCATACACAGTGTTGTAAATCAATTATACTTCAAAACAAACTAACAAACTCATAGAAAAAGAGATGAGATTTGTGGTCACCAGAGGCAGGGGTTGCAGGGAGGGGGAAATAGATGAAAGCAGCCTAAGAGTATAAACATCCAGTTATAAAATAAACAAGTACTACAAAAGTGATGTACAACTTGATAAGGATAATAACACTGCTGAATGTTATATAGGAAAGTTAAGAGTGTAAATCTTGAGATTTCTCATCACAAAGGAAAAATACCTTCTAATCTATTTATCTAATGTTGTATCAGATGATGGATTTCCACTGAAATTATTATGGTAATTATTTCATAATGTATGTAAGTTAAAAAATGGTACAAATGAACTTATTTACAAACAGAGTCACACATGTAAAAAACAAACTTACAGTTACCAGTAGGGAAAAATGGGGGCGGAAAAAGTTGGAAGATTGGGATTGACATATATATATATATATATATATATATATATATATATATATATATACACATACTATTGTATTGTTGTTGTTCAGTTGCTCAGTAGTGTTCAACTCTATGAGACCCCAAGGGCCGCAGCACACCAGGCTTCCCTGTCCTTCACTATCTCCCAGAATTTGCTCAAACTCATGTCCATTGAGGTGGTGATACCATTCGACCATCTCATCCTCTGTTGCCCCCTTCTCTTTTTGCCTTCAATCTTTCCCAGCATCAGGGTCTTTTCAAATGAGTCAGTTCTTTGCATCAGGTGGCCAAAGGATTGGAGCTTCAGCTTTAGCATCAGTTCTTCCAATGAATATTTAGGACTGATTTCCTTTGGGACTGACTGGTTTTATCTCCTTGCAGTCCAAGGAACTCTCAAGAGTCTTCTCCAACACCACAGTTCAAAAGCATCAATTCTTCAGTGCTCAGCTTTCTTTATGGTCCGACTCTCATGTCTGTACATGACTACTGGAAAACTACAGCATTGACTATATGGACCTTTGTAAGCAACACTACTATATGTAAAACAGTTAATTAATAAGGACCTACTGCATAGCACAGGGAACACCCTTCAGTATTCTGTAATAACCAAAAGAATCTTAAAAAGAGAGGATATGTGTATGTGTATAACTGATTCACTTCGCTGTACAGCAAAAACTAACACAGTTTTGTAAATCAACTACACTTCAATAAAAAATTTTTTAAAAATCATTATGCTGTATACTTTATACAGTACCGTATAGTCAATTATTATCTCAATAAAGCTGAAAGAAAAACTGCGCCTATGAGTGAGGGTTAACATGAGAAGTTAAGAAAGTCCTGAGCGGATATCCTAAACTCTGGTGTGAATGCTCCCTGGGTGCGGCCTGGGAACTCTGTGAATACTCTGTGAGTTTCACTGCCCTCACCAATAGGGACCCTGACCCCTCCAGGATGGGGAGGTGAGCTGGAAGGACCTATGCCTGTTTTCTCCTTCCTGCATTCACCCTCCAGCCACACTTCTTGAGACAAGGTCCTTGAGACTGCCCTAAAGCAGTCAAAGCCCCTTCTCCCTCTTGATGGATCATCTTCACACCGAGACAAGAATTTGCATCAGGAGACTTGAAAGATAAACACCAGGGTTCCTCACCTGCACCCAGTATGGGCTGGGCAGGCAGCAGTGGTCTGGACTTTCTCAAGATCCAGGCCTTATCACTGACGGCTGGGCTTTCTCACTCTGCTCCATCCTGACCTGCCGTTGCCCAGACATCAGCTTTCCAGCAACAGAGACTTCAAAGAGCAGAGCCTCAGCCGTGCTAGAGAAGCCGGTCTCCTCCATGCAGTGCGGGCAGCTCAGAGGTTTCTACTCAGCAAGCATGGAGCTCTCATCTCGGCCTCCTTAGGGAATGGGATATCTGATGGGGCTGCATCCTTCTCGTGAAAGGAAAAGCCCCTTGCACATTGAAACAGAGCTTAAAACAAAGTTTTCCATCGTGCAGAAAACCTGAGAGTTTGTCCATTAAACTTTTCACCCAAAACTGTATATTTAAACCTGTTGAAGCTTTCTCCTGTGTTGCCTAGACAATAAAAGAAATACAGTTTTCACGTGGGATTCTGAGAGAGTTCACACTGATTCTTTTCCGTGGTGGTCTTTTCTGAGTTGCTCCCCACCCCCACCCTTTGGGACGAGATTTCTTCCTTAACTATATATAGGTTGACTCCAAGGACAAAATTCGACATTCACGGCAGCCTTTCCAGATTGTCAAACTCATTAGCGCTGTTTCCAGTGTTTGCTAGAACCTAAGCAGAAGTGAAGAGGAACAGCAAACACACACACACACACACACACACACACACACACACACACACACACACACACACACACACACACACACCGCCCCAGGCTTTGCAGGCAGGACCATCAGCTACAAAATTAATGGTGATTTCTCAAGGGAGCCGATGACATTCTCTTTCAAGTTTCCGGGTTGCTGGACATTCACAGATGCTAAGTAGGGCCGTGACCCAGGCCTTTGAAGTTTCCAGCCCCACAGGTTGGAAAGGCAGTGTGATTTAAGATGGTCAGTAGGGGGGAAGAGCAGTTAAGTAGACCTCCCCCTCAGACAGATAAAGGCAACCCAGGGGCTTGGGCAGCTTGGTGCCTTTTGCGCCTGGTAGATCCAAGAGAGGGGGGTTCCCGGTGGGCAGAAATGGACACAATGATGGGATTGCTAATATGCACTAGGATGAGAAGATGATTCTTTGCATAAAGATTAAAGCAATTGTCATTGATGAAAATAGCCAAATCTGAGCATCAAAAGATCTCTTTGGTGTCCCTAGTGCGTGATCTCTATAGTTCTGAGAAGCAGAAGAATCATTTAAAACAATAAGGAGTGTGTGTGTGTGTGCCTGCCTGCGTGTAAAGGTGACAGTGGGTAACTGAGGACTTATTGATGGAGTGAGTGAGCGTGTGTGTGTGTGTGTGTGTGTGTGTGTATGAAAGGCTAATCAGTTCTGAGCAATGATGAAAAGATTTTACTATGGATCTTTATGAAGGTTTCTACGCTTAATCTGAGCTCAGAATTAAAAGAAAAAGATTAAAGCAATTATTTTTGTTTAAAGTTTCTCAGAAAGAAGAGGGACTTTGGGGGGGGCAGGTTATTGGAAGGGGATGGGGGAAGAAACTCTTTGTTCATCAAGACTCGGCTGTTTCTGTTTCCACCTCCTTCTATAAGTACAGACCAGGGATCCTTAATCAAAACTCTGTCAACTGCTTCATGCCTTTTTCACTGCAGAGCAGGCTACCCTGCTAAGGCTAAGGTTTATCATCACTCTGCCTGTTTGGGGTAACAGCAAATTCCTCAAAGCTACTGTCTCCCCGGAGGCATTCTGTGATCTCGTGAAAATGGACTTAGGTGGTTTCTGATATCAGACCTGGGTTAGCACTGTCCAGCGACAAGTGGAGACCCTTAAATTTGAAAGTAATTGTTATTGGGGATCCTCCCAGTGAAAAGGAAAAATTAAGCAGAGATGGAATTTATAGACGAGTCTATCCAACTTCACTTTCAAAGACCCAGGCAGAGAGAGGCCACCAGGGCTAGGATGCCTCCTTGTTTCCCTGGAAGTGAATTACTGGGCTCTCCTCCCGGGGCCCTGTCTGAGTGGGAGCTGTTCTGATGGGTGAACAGAAGCCCCAGGTCTGTTGGGAGCCTCCAGGACATGGTTTCCTGGAGCCTACTTCACCTTTCGAAGGCCACAGAATGTCTTGGCTATGAAAACAGGCCCTACTTAGGAAAATTCTAAGAAATAGTTTATAATAAATGGGATTTTAAAAATAGAGTCTTGATTTAGGCTTGATTTTTATTTCCAATTCGGAACTTATAAATCTGTGACTTCAAAACACTGTAAGCTTCAGTTTCCTCAACTTTAAGATGAGTATTCTTTTTTTAAAACAGTTTTTCATCAGAGTATAGTAGATTTACAATGCTGTAGTTCTATGTATACATATATCCACTCTTTTTTAGATTCTTTTCCCATATAGGTCATTATAGATTATTGAGTAGAGTGCCCTGTGCTATGAAATAAATCCTTATTTACTTCATACTATTCATACCTTCATATTATTCATATAATACTTCATATTATTTCATACCTTATGAAATGGTTGTCTATTTCATATATAGTAGTGTGTATATGTCAATCCCAGTCTCTTAATTTATCCCTGCACTCCCATCCCCACTTTCTCCCCTATAACGGTCAGTTTGTTTTCTACATCCGTGACTCTATTTCTTTTTTTGTAAAAAAAAAAAAGGATATTCTCTTACACTCGTTTCTCCTCTGCTTGTTGTAAGGATTAAGTGAGAGAAACAAGTAAACTGTTTTACTGTAATAAGTGCTTGTCCCATAATGTGTTACTAAATGTAATCTATTCTATATGTGTTGCAGAAATATTATGTATATGACACAGAGTAGGTCTTCAACAAATGCTTATTTCTATGTGTTTGTAAATAAGATAATGCTCATACTCTTTTAGAAAGATTGTTGTTGTTATTGTTTAGTTGCTAAGTTGTGTCCAACTCTCTTGCGACCCCATGGACTGTAGCCCACCAGGCTCCTTTGTTCATGGGATTTCCCAGGCAAGAATACTGGAGTGGGTTGCCATTTCCTTCTCCAGGAGATCTTCCTGACCCAGGGATTGAACCTGTGTCTCCTGCATTGGACTGCGGGTTCTTTACCACTGAGCCACCAGGGAAGCCCTTTAGAAAGATACCAGGAGCCAAAATCCTCTCCCAGCCATCTTACCAATAAGTTTAAACATAAAGAAGGTCTGTTTGTTTTGGGGAGATATTTCCGTTTTTCTAACTTACGAGTGGATGAAATGATCCTTTCTGCTTTTTCCCTTAGGAAGCCAGCGCTGAACTTAATGTTATGCTTCCTTACCCTGTTGTTGATACGACCCCTTGAATAACTGATGAGTGCATTGCCCAGTGTGCAGTTGCCTCAGCACAGCAGAGCCTAGGGATCTGTCTGCCCTGTGAACACAGCCGGGGAGGCAAGACGAGACCTCCGGTTGGCAGACTCTTTCAGAGGCAGGGAGAAGAGCCTGCTGTCTCTTTGTTTTGTGGTTGCTGTTTGGGGCTCTCTGCGGGGATAGGGAAGACATTAAGGATAAAGGAATTGTCCCTTTATTATGGTTTATTTTAAACAGCTTCAAGGGGCCGTTTGTTGTTTCTTTGGTTTGTTTGCTCCAATTGCCTCAAAGCTGGAGTGCCTTTCTTGGGAACAGAAGATGAGGTTAGCAGAGTCCTAAACAATTCAAGGGAGGATGAAGTTGGTGAGTGGACAACAATGCTTTTTGAGAAACAGTGAAAAGAGAGAGGAGATAAAAAATAATTAGTATTGTATTTATTATGGTAAGAGATATTATCTGACACTTGAATTCAAAGCCTTGGTAAAGAAAAAGATGGTTTGTACCTCTGGGAATAAATCATCTCACACTTTCTCAGATGAAGCAATCACCAGGATGGGTTTCTTTAAAAAGCTGATTCACAGGACTTCCCTGATGGTTCAGTGGTCAAGATTCCACACTCCCAATGCAGGGGGCCTGGGGCCAACTCCTGGTCAGGAAACTAGGAACTCACACGCCGCAAGCAAGACCTGGCAGAGTCAAGTATATATATATATAAATTTTTAAATTAAAAACACGGTTGATTCACAAGACCTACCCCAAGGGGAACTGCTCATTCTGTACACCTGCAGGAATCTGCATTTTAACCTAGGACCCTGGGGGCCCGGGGCAAGGTGCCTTGAGAAGGCTCACTTAACACCACACAAAAGTTCACAGACAGCTGGTAACTTCATTGTGTGCGATGATTACTTTGCTCTGGACTCCTCACCCCCTGAGGTCTCTGGGGACTGGTTAAAGGAGGATTGCACCAAGGAGGATAAAAGAGGAGCAGAACCTTTTCATCCTTCCTGGAAAAATAGCTCCAAGCACTTTGGCAGATTGACCGGCTGGGTTGAGGCCTGGGGTATTGGGAAGGAGGAAATGGAATCCGTCCACCTAGTAAGTGGCTCAGGACGGTGGCCGCAGGGTCCCTGGGGCAGTGTTTAACCCGCTCCCAGATGCAAAGAGCCTTACAAAACGGCCTCTGACAGGGCGCCCCACCTGGTCTGAGGAGTCAAGTAAGGTGCACACAGCACAGGTGTCCACAGGCAATGCTGAAGGAGGAAACAGAACAGGCTCCATCTTGAAAGCAGGACTCCATCTTGGGCCGGACAGTGGACTTTGAGATATATGCCCAGTATCTATGGAAACGACATACCAACTGGAAAACAGAGCCACAGGGCTCTCCATCCCCTAAAAGAATACCCTAATTATCTGTGTGACCGAATAGAATCATATATTCTATTATGCTTATTGGGGAATGACCACAAGCCTATTGATAATTGTCCACTGTTAACTACCTAGGTTTAAGGCTTATGAATCACGGGTTAACTTTGATTGTATCTTTCTTTTTCCTTTTTTCAGACTAGTTTCAGGAAATTTTGAGGAGAGGGGTTTGGGCACGTACACTTAGGGTATATAAGGTTTTCACAAAGACTGGTCGGGGTCCTAGGCTAAGAGAAGACTCTGCCTTGGGCCCGCCGGTGTAATCAACTGCACTCCACTATCTGCATTGTCTTTCTGAGTGAGTTTGTTTCCCTGAATGCGTGGCTACAATGCGAGTTCAAAGATACAAGAGCAACTGGAAAGATTCACGGTTTATGAAAACAACAAAAGCTGAGGTGGGCTGAACTCACACTAAGGAAAGAGATACATCTCTATAGGTATTATGAGGTCTATGAGGTCATATTTACACAGAGATGGCACCATAAACCTAAACGGACTCACAGTTATAAATAACTTCAAGTAGTCAACTTGAGGCTTTGAGATATTGTTCAGTTCACTACTCACCAGGGAAGTGGTGAGACTCTTCTGTGAGAAGTGGGGAGGGGACAGAGTGTTTTCAAAGTGTTTTGCAGACCTGATACTGTTATTCGGCAAGGAGAGGGCTATAGGATAAAATGTTCGGAAGACTCTGGGTTAAAATAGTGGAATATGATCTTGTTTTTTATGGCAAGACTTCTCTCTGTTCATTGCAGATCTGTGGGTTTGACCATTAGACCCCTTTGGCAAAGATCATCTTTCAAAATTAGTGTCTCCTGGACTGGTTCTGGGAAATGCTGGACCACACAGCTCCAAGTGTCTCCTCTGGCTCTTACAGCCCGCAGCCCACAGAGAAGTGAGACGTGGGAAAGCCCACAAGTGCCGCTGAGTGCAGTGGGGGAGACATGGCTGTCGAAAACCCTGCAGGCAGCTGGTGCACAAAGTAAAACACTAAACGTTAAAAATCCATACATACCGCTCACAAAATAATTGCCTCTCCAGAGAGCATATCAGGTAGAAAAGAAAATCACTAGTGTGTGTCCTCAAAAATCAAAATGAAAACCTACTCAAGTGCGTTTGTAGTGTACACATTACAAAAAGAAATTACACTACCACAAGAGAAGAAAAGACCCTGGTTTAGTAAATGGCAAGTCTCATTGAAGGAAAAATAAATGCAGTGACCCTCTGTGACATCCAAATTCTGATGTACTGGGCCTCAAGGAACCAGACACAGTCATGCCGGCAGCAATTGGACCCCACAGAGCAAGGCAGGCCCTTCTCAGAAGAGCACAGACTGCCCTACTTCACCCATAAGAGTAGGAGCCTGGGGTGGGGGGCAGTGTCCAGGGAGGTCAGAGAAGGGAGGCAAAACGGACACAGACAAGAATACCTTGTACTTTCCTTTTTTCTTCTTCTTTTCCATTTTTCTTTCCTTTTTATAGGCAATAATTTGGCAAATTCAGAATCTTGGTCAATGAAATGTGATAAATAGGGATCATTAGAGCAATGCTAAATTTTGCAAATTGAGTAAAGATAAAATTAAGAGAAGACAGCTTTAAGGAAGGCAAAATTACAGCAAAGTTAACTTCAATTTAGAGAAAAAAAGAAAAATGTAGACATCATTTTGCCAGGAAATGAGAATATTAGCTCTAGCTTGGAATAGGCCAGTAGCTTCATTTTTCTGCCCCTCTGTTCTTTCCTTTACAGTATAATGTCAGCACATAGTGGGAATTCAACAACTGGGAGGTCTTAAATAGTGAATGAGAGTTTCACTGTAAGGGAGAAAGGCTGCTTTCTTTAAAGAACAGTTAATATAAATCTCAAAGAAACAATTAGAATCATATTTAAAGCTGAAATTCTCCAGAAAGATCTATTTAAGATAAGACCAGGAAAGGATGTTCATTGACACCACTCCTCTTTAACATTATTCTAGGAATTTTAGCCAATGCAATAAGATATGTGAGAGAAATTGCTTTTTTAGAGAGAGAAAATGCCTATTATCAGAAGACTACATAATTGTCTACCTAGAAACCCCAAAATAACTGACAAAAATAGCCAACAAAAAAATAGAATTATAACTAAAAAAGTAGAACTTAGAAAGGCATATATGTTAATGATTGTTATCCAAAATATACTAATGACTCTTAAAATTCAACAGTAAGAAAACAAACAATCTGATTTTAGAAATGGGCTAAAAATAAAGGCTTTAACAAACACCCCACCAAAAATGAATCGCAGATAGCAAACATAGGAAGATACTCCATATCGTATGCTGCTGCTAAGTCACTTCAGTCGTGTCTGACTGTGCGGCCCCATAGACGGCAGCCCACCAGGCTCCCCCGTCCCTGGGATTCTCCAGGCAAGAATACTGGAGTGGGTTGCCATTGCCTTCTCCATATCGTATACCAACAGGGAAATGCAAATTAAAACAACAATGAAATAGCACTACACACATATTAGAATGCACTCAAATTCAGAACATTGACCACACCAAGTGCTGAATATATAGTAACAGGAACTCTCATTCATTGCTGGAATGAAGAATGATACAGCCATTTTGACAGTCTGACTTTTTTTTTTTTTTATAAAACTATGCATAGTCTCATCATATAATCCAGCAATCCCACACTTTGGTATTTATCCAAAGGAGATGAAAAGCTGTGTTCACACAAAAGCCTATGTAAGGAAGTTGTTCAGTTGCTAAGTCGTGTCTGACTGTTTTGACCCCAAGGACGGTAGCCTGCCAGACTCCAGTCCATGGGCTTTTCCAGGCAAGAATACTGGAGTGGGTTGCCATTTCCTTCTCCAGGGGATCTTCCTGACCCAGGAATCAAACCCTCATCTCCTGCATTGGCAGGTGGATTCTTGATTAATACCACTGAGACACCAAGGAAACTCACAAGGATGTTTGCAGTAGCATTATTTATAATTGTCAGAATTTGGAGGCAATGAAGAGGTTCTTCAGTAGTAAAGAATGAATAAATTCTTTATTTATTCAGGAAATAGAATATTATTCAGCTCTAAAAAGTTATGAGCTATCAAGGCTTGAAGAGACATGGAAGAAACTTAAATGTATATTACAAAGAGAAGGAAGTCAACTTGAAAAGTCTGAATGCTACATGATTACAACTATATGATATTCTGGAAAAGTAAAACTATGGAAACAATAAAAAGATTAGTGATTGTCAAGGTTGTTGTGGGGGAGAGGGTGAGGGAAGAAAGAACAGAAAGACTACAGAGTGTTTTTAAGGCAGTGAAACAATTCTATGTGATACTGTGGATACACTTCACTATAAATTTTTCCAAACTCATAAAATGGACAACGCCAAGAATGATCTCTAATGTGAACTATGGACTTTGGGTGATCATACTGTGTCAGTGTAGGTTCATTTGTAACAAATACAGCACACTGGGGTAGGATATTGACAATAGAGCTGGCTGTGCCTGTGTTGGAGCAGGGAGAATTTAAGACCTTTTTCTTGACTTTCTGCTCAATATTGCTGTGAGCCTGAAACTGCTCTAGAAAATAAGCTCTATATTTTAAAAAGAACTCAATAGCTTGTGAGCTGTACCTAAATAAATGGGAACCTCCTTATGAATGGCATTATCTAGTAGGAAGAAAAATTCACTGTATCTGTGTATTCAACAAACTTAGGGTTGAAAAGAATTGCTGGAGGCTTTCAAAAAGCAAAACTTCAGTTTGCTATGCACTGAGAATTATTTACATAGTATTTACATTGTGTTTATGACTATTTATGTAGCTTTTACATTGTATTAGGTATTTAAGTAATCTAGAGATCATTTAACTCATTCAAGAGGATGTGCACAGGTTATACGTAAATACTATGTCATTTTATATATGGGACTTGAGCATTGTCAGACTTGATATCCACAGAGGTCTTGGAACTGTATGTATATACAACCTTGTAGATTATGTATATATGTACAAATATGCCTTATGGATACCCAGGAATAAACTTAGCATAAGAGTGTAAGAATCCATTCAAGGAAAAAAGAAAACTATAAAAGACATCTAACAATAAATAACTGAAGAGGCTTGGAGAAACCTACTGTGCTCGTGGATGGGAAATCTCTTCAGTGTTGTAAATATAATGCTTTTACCCCATATTGGCTATAGGTTCAATGAAAGGCCAGTGAGCTTCTGTTTTTCTGTTTAATATAATGACAAAGTGATTCTAAAGATAATCTAAAAAAATAAATAGGTGGAAGACCTAATAACTTCTTTTAACGATGAGTATGGATAAAGGCCTTAAAACATATTATAGACATAAAGTAATTAAAATATAAATACATCTAAATAAAGGAGACAGCTCAGTCACAACTTAACGTGAAAATAGTGACATAATAAATTAGTGGAAAAAGAAGAATCATTTAATAAATAGTGCTGAGAACATGGTTAGCAACTTAAGAATAAACAAATGAAATTCAAGCCTTACCTAATATAGTCTAAAAACTAAAGTAACAAGTTAAAGAATTTTAAAAATAAAAATGAAAAACGTCTGTTTTCTTGGTCTGCATTAGGAGAAACTTTCTAGGAACAAGTACAATGCAAGGGTTTACAAATTTAAAGATCAATACTTCTAGAATCAGAAAATTTTAAACATATAATTTTTGAAAATGAGATTGTTATAAATTAAGCACATAAATGAGAACTAACGTTATAGTCAGGGTCAAATTTATAGCCTTAAGTTCTGTTATAATTAACTAAGAAAAAATTGAAATAAAGACATTAAACATTCAGGAAAGGAAATTAGAACAAAATTCAGAAAAAAACTAATATGAGAAAATAGTAAACAGAAAATAATGAAACAAATACACATATTAATAAACTAAAGGCAGCTTTTGACAAATAAATCCTTCTTTAAGAAGCAGTTAACAAGACAGATGACACTAGACTGCTTGCATCATGAGGGTAGTATAATCCTACCCATTTCATTGACCCTGGGATCCTCAATACATAAAACAATGACTACAGTTTAGTAAGTCAACAAAAACCACCTTTGAAAGAATAAAAATAGATATACCACTTGAAAGTATAGTGAAAAGATGACAGAAAACATAATCATATAAAATTAAGAAAAACATGGAGATAGCATGATAGGGAAGTTAAAAATTTAAATATTTCCATAAATTAAAAGACCTCTATGAAATAGAAAACAGAGTTTATCAAAATGAAGCCAACAAGAAAAAAAAATCCTAAAGAAAAATCCATGAGAAACTTGTTTAAAATATCTCCAAATAAGAATCTAAGGCCAGCCAATTCAATTTTTGACTATTACTTTAAAATCAGAAAAACCTACAATATTCATGCAATGTAAACTGTTCCAAAATTTAGTTTTTAAAAGTGTGTGGGGGGCAGGAAGGAAGGACAATTCAAGCTATAAACTGAAGAAAAACGTATTTATAATATTATAAATATTCGCCATCTTGCATCTCATGCTTAAAATGTTTTGACTATCAAAACATTTTAAATATTTTTACATGTCAAGAAATGCCATAAAGAATGATGAGTGAAGTAACAGACTTGGAAAAATACTGGTCATGCCAATAGATAATCAAAGAAAGGAAAGTACATTCCTGACCCTGTATGCTCTCTCACTAAACGAATATATGCAACAAAAGGAGAGATGCAAATAGATTATAAATATTGTTTAAATATCAGCATCATTCAGTTCAGTTCAGTCGTTCAGCCGTGTCCGACTCTTTGCGACCCCATGAATTGCAGCACACCAGGCCTCCCTGTCCATCGCCAACTCCCAGAGTCTACCCAAACCCATGTCCATTGAGTCAGTGATGCCATCCAACCATCTCATCCTCTGTTGTCCCCTTCTCCTCCTGCCCCCAATCCTACCCATCATTAGGGTCTTTTCCAATGAGTCAACTCTCTGCATGAGGTGGCCAAAGTATTGGAGTTTCAGCTTGAACATCAGTCCTTCCAATGAACACCAATGATTGATCTCCTTTAGGACGTACTGATTGGATCTCCTTGCAGACCAAGGGACTCTCAAGAGTCTTCTCCAACACCACAGTTCAAACGCATCAATTCTTCGGCGCTCAGCTTTCTTCACTGTCCAACTCTCACAACCATACATGACCACTGGAAAAACCATAGCCTTGACTAGACGGACTTTTGTTGGCAAAGTAATGTCTCTGCTTTTAAATATGCTATCTAGGCTGGCCATAACCTTCCTTCCAAGGAGTAAGCGTCTTTTAATTTCATGGCTGCAATCACCATCAGCAGTGATTTTGGAGCCCCCAAAAATAAAGTCTGATGCTGTTTCCACTGTCTTCCCATCTATTTCCCATGAAGTGATGGGACCAGATACCATGATCTTAGTTTTCTGAATGTTGAGCTTTAAGCCAATTTTTTCACTCTCCTCTTTCACTTTCATCAAGAGGCTCTTTAGTTCTTCTTCACTTTCTGCTGTAAGGGTGGTGTCATCTGCATATCTGAGGTTATTGATATTTCTCCCGGCAATCTTGATTCCAGCTTGTGTTTCTTCCAGCCCAGCGTTTCTCATGATGTACTCTGCATAGAAGTTAAATAAGCAGGGTGACAATATACAGCCTTGACGTACTCCTTTTCCTATTTGGACCCAGTCTGTTGTTCCAGGGGCTTAAAAATATTAAACAAGATCAAATTTGCAAACATGAAAAAAAAAGATAATACCCAGTTTTGACCAGGGTTGTAGGAAATAGTACTCATTTATAAGGCTAGTTGGAGATAAGTTTGAATAACTTCTGTAGAGGGTGATCTGCAATATGCATCAAAAGTCTTAAAAATATTCAAATCTATCAACTTTTAAATCCCACTTTTTGGAATAATACTTTTCATCCAATATGTAATACCTCTTCTTGGGATAACCAGAGTATACCCAGGTTGCACCAAAGATGTTCATTTTAGCATTGTTTATACTCACAAATATGGAACCATGTCTGATATTTTGTTGACATAAATGCTTCAAAGTGTTTTCAATTTCATTTTCTCATTTAATTCTCAGAAAATCTCTTGGGGGTAAGATTATAATACCCATTACAAAGCTTCAAAAATGATAAAGATCTCAGGAAAGTTATGGAACATACTTAAAACCCTTGGGCTAATTGAGCTGGAGCTTGGACTGAGCCCAGGTCTCCGGAGGTCTGGTCCACATGGTCTCTACCATGTTAGGATGCTAGAGATGGATCTTAGAAATTACATGGTTCATGCAAACCCTGAGGTTGGATCAGTAACTTAGGCTGGTTAGCAAATGACTGAGCATAACCGTCTTCTTCTTATAACAATAATCTTAAGACTGCATCAAATGTTGGTCTGTAACTCTTTGAACAGAGCAGAGAATGGTTTTGAGGACAAAGCCACAGGGGAAAGATTTGAAGGAAGCTAAGACATACTCCAGAAGTTTTTTTCAGCAAATATCCAGCTTCCTCAACAAAAATATTTTTATTTTAAAATAAAATAGTAGCATCACTTCTTTAAATTATTAATATTCTGAAAGTGTGCTAAGTCATTTCAATCGTATCCAACTCTGCAACTCTATGGACTGTAGCCCGTCAGGCCCCTCTGTCCATGGGATTTACCAGGCAAGAGTACTGGGGCGGGTTGCCATTTCTTTCTCCAGGGAATCTTCCCGATTCAAGGAGTGAAACTGCATCTCCTGCCTCTCCTGAATTGGCAGGTGAATTCTTTACCACTGAGCCGCCTAAGAAGCCCTTTAAACTATCCAATAGACTTTAAATATCAGAATGAATTAATAAACACTATCATCCATTAAAACACAACCAGCAACAAAAAGTTGTTCTTTAGCCATTGAAAATTTTGCATGCTTCCCTTTCCCTTTAAATTTATATTTCCATTCTTATAGAATTTAATCTGATGTGAAACATTTTATGTTTGAAAGTATTCCATTGATTACATGTCTCTGAATCAAAAACGAATGTGCCCATGAGCAGGAGCTAAAATATGTTTTTAATATCCCATGTCCATATGCATTGAGATGCTAAAAATTACCTCTGGATCACATTACCATTACAATTATTAGTAGCAAAGAACTGACCAAAATACAAGTAGATTCCATATTTTGATGGATAAATATTAAACATAAAGGGGAAATGTTATCAGAAATTTCTCTCTTCATGAGATGAATGATGCTATCTCAATTTTCAATTGTTTCATGAGTAGGAGTATTCTCCTTCTAGAATGAGTTAGAATTCAAAATGAAACTACTTTTATGTTTTTCATTTTTATAACTACCAGCACTAAGGATTTTTCTTTTGCACACAGAAGTTGGTTTTTTAAATTTTTAAATTTAATTTTTTTTATCAGTCAGTGTCACTCAATTCTTTGAATTTTCTGAGTTATGTGCCAAAAACATGTACTGCTTTTTCAAGAAAGAGAATAATTTTAATGATCATCAACTGTTGCCTTTTTGGAAAGCAAACACAGAAACAGCCACTTGATGTGTAAAAGGATTTTTATCTGATCATTAAAGCCTTTCAATGTTTTCAAGACCATCCCTGACATTAAATGGAGAAGGAAATGGCAACTCACTCCAATATTTTTGACTGGAAAATCCTGTGGACAGAGGAGCCTGGTGGGCTACGTTCCATGGGGTCACAAAGAGTCAGATATGACTTAGCAAGTAAACAACAACCAACATTAAAATGTCTTTTCACAAAGACTCCTGTAGGTGAGTAGGAGGCAGTTCCTTTACGAAATATACCAAACGGGGAGTAGGAGAGGGGAACCCCAACTTCATCACCTGTTGAGGACACGGAGACTCTCCAGATGACTCAATTCCTCCTGCCTGATCCCCACTGGAAACTCTTCTCATTTCTGGGGGTTTGTGGTCCCCAGGCTGAAGACCTCTGGTCAACAGGGCTACTGACCACCTGAATCAGGAACCGTAGTCAAAAAGAGTAATTAAAGAGGCTCCAGGCTAGGATGGCAGACTGACCATCAGAGTCTAGTTTTGTTCTCTCCAAACAACACCCAGTCTCATCTTGCTAAATCAGTGAAAGACTAGGGAGGAATTAGAGGGGGGAGACTGAGACAGGGCCCCAGGTTAGCAGGAGCAAAGATGGCAACATGACCACAACAACTTTGGGAGAACCGGGAAGAAGATGGGTGCAGTGATGACTGAAGAGCGGAAACAGTTGACTTCACTTTCAGGAAAGAAGCTGAGAACCAATCTGATTCTGAAATGCCCTGGGAAGGGTCAGCTCTAGGTACCTATGGAGCTGGGGGTGAACCCAGGACAGGCTGTGTACGCTGACGGAGGACAGCACTTTCAGACTGGAATCCTGTGACTCTGGAGACCGACTGGGTGAGGTCCGTGTCCTGGAATCACTGACGGATGGTCTGTTTTTCACTCAAGGACGGAACACCTGGGCTTGTCCTCCTTGTGTGTTGATGATGTTTCTGTTCCCCCCTCAATATATCGTCCCCTGGTCCACCTGAGATCCCTAATTTTACCCTACAAAAGTGTGCACACTTGGCCTCCTTGACAGTTGGAGGTGAGCTAGTGAGCTTAGAAGCTTAGAAAGCGTGACCAGCTCACTGATCTTGTTCCTTCTGTGGTCCCCAGTCCACCCCTCCCATCTGCCTGATGCTCCAGCTAAGGGTGGTCTCTGCAGCTCCCAGAACCCACTCAAGATCTTGCTTATGGCTCCCCCAGAAGGGGCTCTTGTAAACTCCCAGGAAAGTGGAAGCCAGGCTCTACAATAGAGATGATTCCATTTACTCTCCTGGGAGCTTTCATTTCCAAGCAGGGTTACAATCTTTTCTTTATGTCATAAGCACTAAATTTGTGCTTATTACCCCATTTCTCTAAACCAAACAACACGTTGCTCAGAAATATATACATAGGTTGTAAAACAATAAAGAAAGCAACGGTGTGTTTAGCCTGAAAGTACAGGAAGGAAGTTCTTGGTGAGAGGCATCAGGCAGCCCTTGCAGGACTGCTAATGCCTTCCTTTTTATCGTGAAGGTGGATGTACGGGTGTTTGTTTTATTACTGGCTTTCAATGTGTGTATTTATTTCACACACACACACACACACACACACACACACACACACACACACTCACTCTGCTGAGAGCTTAGCCAGTGCTATTAATTCCCCCAGGGAGGACCAATTCAGAATCCCTGCGTGATTGAGGTTCTGATCTGAACATTTAAGGAGCAGTTCAGGGATTTGGTGACCCTCATACGTTGTCACTCTGGGTGTCCTGCTGCAGGGACCACCCAGCCTCCCTGGTAAGTCTCCAGCTGCTTTCACTGCAGCTCTGGAAGCATTGCTGGAGAAGAGCTTCTCTTCTTGAGAATCTGCCCTCCCCATCCCCTCCTTGTCCACCAGTGACATTTTCCTCCATGTTTCCTTCAAAGCATCCAGTGTTTCTTCCTTTTGAAGAAATAGGGCAACCAAACTGTCATCAGTCTGGAGAAACCTGTGCAAACTCCTTTCCTCTCCAACTGCCTGGGTTTGAGGCCTTGGAAGCCTTGACTTAGGGAGTCAGTGACGCAAGCATTCTCATTACTGGAAGTGCTGCCTCCCCGCAGAGGAGAGCAACTTGGGGACCAGTTATGGATAGTTAGTGAGCTTCGGGCACTGCTGTCAGACTGCAGATGACATATCCTGGCTCTGAGGCCATGCCCAGCTTGATTTTCTCCCCTCTGCTTGTTCCCTCATCTTTACAGAAGATGCTGAGATGCAGCCCAGTAACCCGCCTCCAAACACTGGTCCTTCCGGCTCCGCTTAGTTCTCAGGTTTTCAAGCCACTGTCGCGTGCTGCTGAAAGCCAGGGTGAGGGCATGCTCCTCTTGGCCATGGCAAAGTGGCTTCCAGGAGACATCTCATACAATGACATTGCACAGACGCAGTGCTGGTGGTTCTGAGATTGCATGGAGCAAGCCTTTGTCATTCAAGACTCATTTTTGATTCTCCCCCTCTGTTAACACCCCAGGGTTTACAGCACAAAAGCTTTCATGAGGAACGCTGCTCTCTAATCATATTTTCTTCCTTCTCATCCTTTAGGCTGGCGTTCCTTGAAGACATCGCATACGCGCACTGTGCCTGGCATACAGTTCGTGCTCCCCAATTTTTCATTAACCTGATAAATAAGTGAATGAGCTTGGAACCCAGCAGGGAGCATGTTTTCTCAGCCAAAGCCATTGACGGCAAATTCCTCCCTCACCTCCACGTTGCTAGAGCATAAGCAGGACAGGAACAAGCAGAACATGGAGGCCACTGATGTGGAGACATCGATCCAGGGCCTGAAACCCACCACTCCCAGCCCAGGATGCTCACCCCACACAACAGTGAGAAACCTGTTTTGCGTGCTTGGTGGATGAAGGGCACAGCTTGGTGCAGTGGTGAAGGAGAGGAGAGGGAACAGGAGGTCCTGAGTGTCCTGGAGGAATGTCACACAGGGAGGGGATTCCTCGGAGTGAACGTGCAGCTAAAGGCCATCTAATCAAGGCTATGGTTTTTCCAGTGGTCATGTATGGATGTGAGAGTTGGACTGTGAAGAAAGCTGAGCGCCAAAGAATTGATGCTTTTGAACTGTGGTGTTGGAGAAGACTCTTGAGAGTCCCTTGGACTGCAAGGAGATCCAACCAGTCCATCCTAAAGGAAATCAGTCCTGAATGTTCATTGGAAGGATTGATATTGAAGCTGAAATTCCAATCCTTTAGCCACCTGATGTGAGGAACTGAATCACTGGAAAAGACCCTGATGCTGGGTCTTGAAGCTTGAAGGCAGGAGGAGAAGGGGACAACAGAGGATGAGAAGGTTGGATGGCATCACCGACTCAATGGATATGAGTTCGAGTAAACTCCGGGAGTTGGCGATGGACAGGGAGGCCTGGCATGCTGCAGTCCATTGGGTTGCTAAGAGTCAGACATGACTGAGCGACTGCACTGAACTGAAAGACGAGCTCCCTTACTTCATCGTGTGAATGCAGGATTGTCCCACTCTGACGTCACACCTCTTGAGCAGGTAACTCGAAGAGGATGCCGATGTGGCTTCAGAGACCCCAGGCCACATCCAGGCTCTGCTGGCTACTCTCCTCCGGGAGCCGGGGCCAGCCCTGGACCCATCAGAATCCTTGAAACTGCATCCCCCAAAGTGGGGACGAGGATGCCTGTATCAGTGGAGTGACCAAAGACAAAATGAGTGTACGTTTTAAAGTAATTGGCATTTGACCTTTTGAAATTAAAAATCGTTTTTGAAGTTAGAGCCAACGAGACTGGCTGGCATGTTAGATTTGGGGGACAAGGGGAAGAGGTAAAGGCTGTTAGTGGTCTTGACCGTGAGTACAAAGGTGCCCAGAGGAACTGTTAAATGAACTGGAGAGCCAGAGGTGGGCAGATTTAGGGGGCTTGTGATTGCACAGACCTCTACCTCCTTCAGAGAAGGCAATGGCACCCCACTCCAGTACTCTTGCCTGGAAAATCCCGTGGTCGGAGGAGCCTGGTAGGCTGCAGTCCGTGGGGTCGTGAAGAGTCGGACACGACTGAGCGACTTTACTTTCACTTTTCACTTTCATGCATTGGAGAAGGAAATGGCAATCCACTCCATTGTCCTTGCCTGGAGAATCCCAGGGACAGCAGAGCCTGGTGAGCTGCCATCTGTGGGATTGCACAGAGTTGGACACGACTAAAGCGACTTAGCAGCAGCAGCAGCACCTACCTCCTTCAGACCTCACTGCCCAGAGCCCTTGTCAGTTTGTTTTCCGGAGACAGTCTGTTTCTGTTTGCACAGCTCCTTGTGTCTCTGCGGTTCTCCTCTCCATCCAGCGTAAGCAGGACTCTGTTTTGTCTATGGAATGTTCTGGAAATCATCTCATCTTCAGTCGTCTCCGTGGAGTCCATTGAGGCTTCCCTGAGACTCAAAGCCCCAGCTTCGCCCCTGCCACCCTCACTCCCTTCCAAGATGCTGACCCCGGAAGGGGCCCCCACAGACCTCCACTGGTGGGGTCTCCACTCAAGCAGCTTCTGGCTTCTGGAACAGATGGGTGGGGCTTGGATAAGCAGACTCTGAAGCTACGAACACATCCCATAGCAGGCCTAGTGTAATTCTAGGTGCAGAGAGAATTGATGAAGCCCACAACAAAGCCTGCCAAGGGGTCTGGCCCATCAGGCTGGCAGGTCAGCAAACCAACTCCCACATCTTTCAGAAAGGAAGGACTTATCAGGTTGCTGGGGAGGACAGAGCTCCTGACACTGTTGTCTTGATCCACAGTGACCCGGAGGCCGTGGTCCGGACCTTCTCTTGAGTGCTGACTTCTGAATCTGTCACAAACCAGCTATGTAAGATAAAATGACAAAGCAAAAAAAAAAAAAAAAGAATACAAACACAAAACAAAGAACTTGTCCAAGTTTTAAAATCAAAACTGATGTCTGATCATCAATGAATACATACTTTTATTAACTTCTCTCTAAGATATAGGAAACATCCCAGTCTTAAGATCAACATGCAGTTTATCTCACGGAGGGCTTCTTTTCTAGAAACATGACTAATAGGCGATTTGGGTGTGATCCCCGCTTTCCAGGCCATGTGACCGGGGAAAACCAAGGTCAGGAGAGTGGTCATGGGCAGTTTTCTTAGGGCGCTGCTGACACTCACTGTTCTGGGAACATCATTCCCACATTCTAGAAGTCTCCTTGCCCAGCTCTTTCAAGAGGACCCCAGGGCTCTCTAGGCTGCTGCCATCAGCAGTCTTGGGGCCTCCCCTCCCTGCCAGGTCCTAAGCTATGAGCCGTCACTGGGGCTGAGAACCTGGAAGCATGGGGGCTGCTCTCCTCCAGGGCTCCCCACCACGCCTGAATTGAGGCTGCCAGCACCCGTGCCGAGTGCCCTGGGCTGCCTGAGGACCCTAGGGGGCAGAGCCCTCCATCACTCTCGGTACCAGATGAGCCGCAGGCGGGGCCCTGTGCCTCCAGGGCATCCACTCACTCCTCAGTGCAGGCTCTGCCCCGTGCGGAGCTCTAAGCACAGCCTCACCCTTAAGGGCCTCTCAGAACCCAGGTGCATTTCCCTTGCTGCGGCTTCAGGGCTTTGGTAGAATCAATCAGAGGAGTGTCCACAGCAGCTCTGGGGTCCCAAGCTCCCCAGAAGAGAGTCTGGAACGTGAGCATGGGTGATGAGTGATCTGGGTGAGAGGCAGATAGGAAATGGGGTGTTCAGGCAGGGGGAGCCACCTTTGGGCTGGGTTCATCAAGCCCTCAGCACGCTGCTTCCCGGTCCCCTACAGGGAGGCAGCTGCGATGGCTCCCTGCCGCTCCCGCTTCCTCGCCCTTCCTTAGGAAGGGGCTAAGCACGAGTTACCGGGCAGACCATGCTCAAAACGGCCCTTTCCCTCAGGGCTGTGGATTCAAGGGCTGTCCCACCTCCCGAGCCTTCCAAGGGGGTGTTAGTTCATTGTGCAAACAGCCCAGCTGGCCTCCCCTCAGGAACTCCTAGAATCCCCAGGTCTTTCCCCCGATGGGATGGACCCCAAGCCCAGTCTAGCCCTCAGAGGGTCCCAAGCACCCCTTAGTCCCAGAATGCTCTTTATGATACACACAGCGCCAAACCATAAAACAGGTGTAAGAAAACCCAGTGTTAGGAGTTTCGTCTCTTTTCTCCGTATCACTGACCTCAAGGCTTTTATTAACTATCAGTTATCATCATTTTTCGATCCCATCATTATTCACCAGACCTGCATGGCTGGCACCTTAAGCATGAGTTTTGCAAGTAACCAGCTCCACGCATGTGGCCTCGGTTCACATGGAGACCCTGGCCAGGTGCCTAAGCTCTTACACCAGAGATGGATTTGGGTTGTCCCAAATTTTAGTGGTATGTTTGGAGCCAGAATATGAAGCTTTTATTTTTCAATTTGATATTTTGATGTATAGATTTGAAAAAAGAATAAAAGTGTGTTCTAAAACAGGGGTCCCCAACCCCTGGGCCCCTGAACAGTACGGGTCCGTTAGGAACCCTAACGGGTCCCTGTTAGGAACCGGGCCACAGAGAAGGAGGTGAATGGCAGGTGAAACCAAAACCACACCCCTTCCCCCTCCCCCCCATCTTCCAGCCCTCGCCCCCCATTCTACCTTCACCCCCACTCCCATTCCCCTGCCCCCTCACCCCTCAGCCTCCCATAAACCCCCACCCCCTCCACGCTTCCACCAACTCCTCCCCACCCCAGTCCTTGGAAGAGTTGTCTTCCATAAAACTGGTCCCTGATGCCAAAAAGGTTGGGGACTGTAGTTCTAAAAAGTCCATCAAAACTGAACAGTGTAAAAAGCCAAGTCTTTTGGTGGGGGCCTGGCCATCTGGTCCTCTCCCTCCCCAGTGTGAACACAGCTCTGGTTTCTCACGAATCCCAGCAGGCACAGGTAAACCCGCTCAGTCATACCCTCCGTGAGGACGAATGGGACAGGACACTGTGCTGGGAGGGCCCAAAGAGGCAGAGGAGCGCTTTCTCAGACCCGAGTCTGGAGGAGGAGGGGGTCTCTGGTGCGCCATGTCAGTGGGGACTTACGACAGCAGTGAGTCCACCAGGAGGTCACGGGCCCCCTCGCTGCCTTCCCCGCGTCCTGGTCTCCTCGCTCAGGGGCCAGCACCACCGTCGGTCCTTTGCAGGAAAGGAGACTTCCTTGCACCCTCTCTCACTTCAGTTCTGCTCATCCAGGTTTTCTCCACGGCAGCACTATTGACCTTTCGGATCACTTTTTGTGGAGGGGCCGTCCTGAACAGGTACGATATTGAGTAACATCCTTGGCCACTAAGATGGTCCCTCCAAGTTGTGATAACTAAAAGCATCTCCAGAATTTGTCAGCCGTCCTTTGAGGGTCTAAATCGTCCCTAGTTGAAAACCACTGCATTATTTTTCTCTCCTTCATCTTTCCTTTATCTCTGCCTCTGTCACCCTGTCTGGTCTCCCCGACGGTCACTACATTTGCCGTCTAGCGTCTCTACATTTTATTATTCCCACTGCAGCAATGTTGACTTTTTCTCAACAGAAGCCTGGTCATGTCACCCTCTGCTGAAAATATGTCAGTGGTTCTTGCTGCTCTTAAGACAAAGCCCCAAATCTTCCCCAAGGCCCACAAATCCCCATTCGTGAAGTGCACGTATACCCCCAGCCCCATCTTGCCTGATACTCTTCATTTCGGCTGTGCTGGTCTTTAAGTTTCAGACAGTCTTACAACTCCGGCTTCTCCTCCATTCAGGCCCCTCTCTCCCTCACTTAATACCTGAGCTGCTTTTCTAGCATCGTGCTCATTCACATACCTGTGCCCCACCCCACTGAGAGAAAGAAACCCCTGGTTCCTTGCATGTTCGTGGATGGAGGGAGGGCAGAGACAGGAGGCAGGTTCTCCAAAGAAGAGCCTTGGAAATGTTCAAAAGTTCGCCGGCGGGTATACCAAAGAGAAGGCTATTGTTTGTGAATCCTCATGCATTAATTTGGTTTCAGTCCAGATACAGTTTTGGAAGGAAAGAAACATTAATTCTGTCTGACTTGCTAACTAGGGAGGAGTCTTCCATGTCAGAGACTAATGAAGTAACCGGTAACCAATGAGCAGAAGATGGTCCCTCAAGAGGAGAGCTGAGAAAATGGATACCTGGGCAGGTCATGCCTGGGCAGATCCCACCTGGGCAGGCACTTGGAATCCGGATCAGAGTGAGCACATCCTGGACTTAATTGTAATTTTAAACTTTTCTCTTGAAAATTGTTTATTGTTTACTGTATTAACTATGTATTTGCTGCCCAAATTCTGAGAAACATACAGAATAGAAATAAGCAAATTTAAATCACCTATAATTTCACCTCACAGTCCCTTGCAATTGGTTCATGTCCTTGTATTAATTGTTAGCTTAAAAATAGGAGTATTTGCTCCATATTGTTCTGTAGTCTATTTTTGCACCTAAGTTGTAAATCTCGCATTTCCCAATGCCATTTTAGAGTCTCTGAAAATGTGATTTTCATGAACATAGGGTCCTACCTTGGAGATGGCAATGAATGGTCTCAGAGCATTGAAATCACTAACAACAATTTACAGATCTTGGCATTTTTAAGGAATTAATCATTTCTTTCTATACAGAATTGATTAAAAATGTGTTTAAAGTTTCCCAACTATTTTTGTTGTGTTTTCAAATTTCAGTTACTAATTTCAGTTTAATTGCTAAGTTCATACAAAAGAGCCACTTTTGTAATTCAGTTTTCCTGTGTGCTATTTAATAGTCACTTTTATAAATATCCCATGGACGTTTGAAAGAAGTTACATTTTTGTTTTGCATGTAAATCTTTTTAATAATCATCCTTTAAACAATTATATTATTTTATTATCCAAAATTTCTATGCTTCTTAAAATTTTCTATTCATTCCATGACTTGCAAAGCAAATCTTACCTTGGTTTGTTAAAATTTTCAGTTACAAATTTTTTAGTATTGCATTTCCTCTTAGCTTTGTAAGTTTCTTCTTTAAATATGTCAGTGCTGTTTATTTGGCACATAAGGATTCAAGATCACATAAGGATTAAGTTTCATCATAATTATATCTTTAGCAACCTGAAATAACCTTTTTTGTTTAATAATTTCCCCTGCATCTCATTTTATCTGATAAAAGATTTGACAATTCTGCTTTATTGTATTTATGTGTGCCTAATATATCTTTGTCCATCTTAAAAAAAAATCTGTCTGTCCTTTTGTTTTGGGTGAGTCTCATAACAAAACACATTTAAATTTTGTTTTTGATCCAGTTTTAGAATCTCTTAAAAGGAAACTTTATTTTGTTAATTGTCTCAAAAAGGATATTTGCTCTTACTTTTGCCATCTTATTTTTATGCTTTTTTTTTTTTTTTAATGAACACTTGATATCCCTTTTCTGTCTTTTGCTCTATGGAGTATCTTTTTTTTTTTCTTACTATAATTGGGAAGATATATATCCTATCGTTCCTGCCCTAGAGGCTTCCTTAGAATTATCTCTGTAAGTTTGAGGTGATCTATTTATACATCACAAGATGATGACAACAATAATGTTAGCTAACACCTCGTGTCTCTATTTTAAATTCTACTAACTTTATCTCTAAGTTGTAAGATGCTTCACCCTTTGCCCAAAGCTGACATCTCTTTGCTGACTTCATATCTACTAAAATGACATTCTTTGCCTGCATTTAGAACTAGGCTGTGGAAGCTGAGGATCCATCCTGAGCCCCTTCCTGACTGCCCTGGGGCTGACAGAGGCTTCTAGGAGCCTCAGGGGAAGGGAAGGCCATCAACCACAGTTCTGGGGTCAGTAGGTGTTTGATGAGGCCCTTCCCGCCTGGAATAGGAGAAGTATTTCCAGACAACCAGGAGTTTCAGGTGGCCTCACTGGTGGGTGAACTTTAAAAAATACAGACTAGCAGAACAGTTGGTGGTTGAGAGAAGGAAGTGATCACCTTCTCCTGGGGAGCCAATGTCTGGGAAGGGCCTGGCTCCCTCTGGTCTGACTCAGAGCTCTGTTTCAGAAGCCTCATTGTGCATCAGCTAATGAGCATTCCTCAGTCTGTCCTCATCTGCACCATCATTGGCAGAAATTCCTCCTTGACTGGGGCCAAGCTTCATGGATATTCTTAGCTTCTGGTGCAGTTGCGATTTTGCACGTGCCTTCATGCGTCTTTCAGTGGGAGGATGGGAGAGGGTGAATCAGGCAATCAGGCACCTGCTCTGAACTCCCATATCAACCAGGAGTCTGCAGGTTTGGCTCTGAGTGACAGAGTGAGCCATGACGCTCTAAATATTTGCTCCAAAAGCGTATGGTGCTCATTTCGGCAGATACCGCAGTTCAGCGTTTCCCAAAGCACATGTTGAGGGGAAAGAGATAATAAAGCACACTGCATTTGGAGAAGAATTAAAGCAGTGGAGGGAGAGAGTTTCCATGGTCAGCCTTACTGGGGAATCAGTACAGTCTACGTCCCTTGGACATTCAAGATACACCCCAGTGTCTTAAAGGATAGCGGTATCCTGCAGCAAACTGATTTCACTTTATCTAGACCAGCGCATCTCAAGTTTTGGCTTTGAAACCTTTTTGGTAGGGCACCTGGTAATGTCTAACAGAACTGTGTGTTTCCCCAATGTTTATTGCAGCACTATTTACAATGGCCAAGGCACAAAAGTAACTTAAAAGGCCATCCACAAATGAAAGGATGTAGACTATGTGATACATATATACAATGGGATATTATCTAGACATAAAAAAGAATGAAAATGCCACTTACAGCAACATGGATGGACCTAGAGCTTATCATATTAAGTGAAATAAGCCTGGTGGAGAAATACAAATATCATATATCGTTTATATGTGAAATCTAAAAAAAGAAAGATACAAATGAATTGATATGCAAAACAGAAATATACCCCCACACATGGAAAGCAAACTTATGGCTACCAAAGGGGAAAGGGATAAATCAGGAGTCTGGGATTATCAGATATATACTACTGTATACAAAATAGATAAGCAACAAGGGTCTACTGTGTAGCACAGGAAAGTAGAGTCAATACGTTGCAATAACCTATAAGGGAAAAGAATCTGAAGAGAATATGTATATATACACTGAAACACTTTTCTGTACACCAGAAACGAACACTGTAAATCAACTATGTCCAATGTCTGTCCATGCTCAGTCATCTCTGACTGTTTGTGACCCCATAGACGGTAGCCCGCCAGGCTCCTCTGTCCGTGGGATTCTCTGGGCAAGAATACTGGAGTGGGTTACCATTTTCTCCTCCAGGGGATCTTCCTGAACCAGGGATTGAACCCACATCTCCAGCAGCTGCTGCATTGGCAGGCAAATTCTTTACCTCTGAAGCCCAAATCAGCTATACTTCAATTTAAAATATATAAATTACTTTGAGAAAAAAAAGAACTGTTGATTTCCAGAATACATGTGGGGATCTGTGGTCAGTGTGAGCATGAGAGAGTCTGCCCACGGTGGGAAGGCAGCCAGTCTACTCTAACCACTGCCCAGTTTCACCAAAGCTCTGCTCTGAGAGCCTAGCTAAGGGCACACGGCTTGTTGATGCTTCTAAATTTTTCAAATTAGTTAGAGCTCCAGACACCAACATACCTAGAGCGTGTTTTCTTAACCTTCCACAGAACCAATGTTACTGACTTACAACTAACAATATGTTTCCAAACAGCAACTGAAAATGCTGACTTCTATGTTACTCAATAGACAAATATAATCTTTAGAGATATATTTCATCACAAGTGCAGTTTCATCATAAACACAGATAAATATGTCTCATTCTCTTTTCAACTATTGAGGGTCATCTGTGTTTTTCTCTTGGCTTTGGTTACCAGGAAACTCAAACAAATACAGTGTTCTTTCTCTAAGCTACTTTCTCACTGTTGTCTGGAAATACCAGATTTCTCTGTTCATTTGGCATAATCTCTGATTTTTTTCCCCAGCTTTATTAATATGTAACTGACATATAACATTGTGTAAGCTTAAGCTGTACAACATGATGATTTGACATAGTGTGAAAAGATGACCACGATAAGATTAGCGTGTCTGTCACCTCCTGTAGTAACCATTTTTGTATTTGCGTATGATGGGAACTTTAAAGTCTACTCTCCTAGCAACTTTCTAATATACAATACAGTACTGTTAACTATAGTCACCTTGCTATGCATTAGATCCCTGGAGCTTAGCTATCTTCTAACTGGAGATCTGTACTCTCATCCACCCACCCCTGCCCCTGGCGGCTACCATGCTACCCCAGGTTTCTCTGAGTTTGTAACCTCTGAACTTTTAAATACTCAATTCTCCTGTTTTACTTCATGACCATTTCTTACAACATTAAGAATCCCTTTAGAACCAAGTAGTAGTCACATTCTCTATCTTCATGTACTATTTGTGAAAAGGAAGTCAAGAAAAATCTAACATTTCCCAGTCCAGACACTAGAAACAAGTGTCATGAACTCATGAATCAAGAGTACAAACAGTAATGTTAACAAATAAAAAGAATCTGATAGGTCTATTTTGCAGTGTCAACAAAATCTTGAATTATTCTGATTTAATACTTTAAGCTCTGATGTTCATTTCCATAACTGTGGCCAGTTTGAGTTTTTCTTTTTACTATGGAAGTTTCAAACATACCCAAAGTTGAAAAACTCCCTGGGCCCATTTGCCAACTTAATGTTCAAATCATCAGCATTTTCCTAATCTTGTGTCATTTTTTGTATCATTTTTTGTTGTTCAGTTGCTCAGTCATGTCTGACTCTTTGTGACTCCATGGACTGCAGCACGCCAAGCTTCCCTGTTCTTCACTATCTCCCAGAGTTAGTTCAAACTCATGTCCACTGAGTTGACGATGCCATCCAATCATCTCGTCCTCTGTTGCCCCCTTCTCCTCCTGTCTTCAACCTTTCTCAGCATCAGGATCTTTTCTAATGAGTCAGCTCTTCGAATCAGGTGACTGAAGTATTGGAGCTTCAGCATGTCTTTCCAATGAATATTCAGGATTGATTTTCTTTAGGATTGACTAGTTTGGTCTTCTTGCTGTCTAGGGGACTCTCAAGAGTCTTCTCCACACATTTAAAAACAGTTTAAAGCGAATTTCTAAATCATGTTTTTAACATACTCACATACATATTTTTTAGCATAACCACCATGCCATTAGCACATCTTTAAAAATTAACAATAATTTTTAATATCATCTTATATTCATTGGAAAAGACACTGATTCTGGGAAAGACTGAGGGCAGGAGAAGGAAGGGGTGACAGAGAATGAGATGGTTAGGTAGCATTGTTGACTCGATGGACATGAGTCTGAGCAAACTCCGGGAGATGGTGAAGGACGGGGAAATCTGATGTGCTGCTGTCTATGGGATTGCAAAGAGTCAGACACAAGTGAACAACAACAATATTCATTTCATAATCAAATGTCTCTAGTTTTCACAAAAATCTCTTTTTACAGCCAGTTTGTTCAAATCAGAGTCCCCTATAAGGTCTACATTCTGCATTCAGTTGCTATGTTGAAGATATTCTTACATATCATGACTTTATGCAGTCTGGAATGAGACATATAAGGATGTAAAAGCATTCTCTTTGATGATGTGACTCATTATGAATGCTACAGAAAACGTCACAAAGCAGTTTCCTTTTTATCCTAAATATTGCACCATACAAGTGTAGCGGAGGAAAAAGCTTTCCTGGCCCTTCTTATAGTCCCTGGTTGGATGTGAAAATTAAATTGACAAAGACAGATTAATACATGGCAACCTTCATAAGGAAATTCAGACCCATAAAAATGATCTAACCTGAGTGTTTCTACACTGGGTTTAGTGAAGAATGGGCAGCACAGAAACATGCTAGGACAAAGGGGAAGTAAGTGGGAGAAACAGCAAGGGCTGTGTGTGTGGAATCTTCTCAGCGTCCCTTAGTCTTGGCAATAGTGATGCTGTTCTCCTCCAGGTAGAGGGAGGGCACCTCTCTCATGAGGGTCCATGATCGGCTCTGGGGGAAGGTCCCAGAGTTCTCCCTGCACCTGCTATTTTCTCAAATCCCTTCACCTTAAAGTATTCAATATGCCAATATTCAAATATGTGCCTTATTTGAGGGTGGTCTGCAGAGAATCCCATAGAACAGAAGAGCCTGGTGGGCTCAGTCCTTAGGGTCGCAAAGAGTCAGGCTTGAGTGAAGTGACGAAGCACATTAGCATTAGCACATTAGTCCTAAGCCTTATCATGAGAAAATAAAAAATCCTATTATTACAATTATACATTCTTTTTAGTTAAATAGCCAACCTAGTGCACAGTGAATTTCATATTTTCTTTTTATCACTTGACGTGATATCAAAGCCATTTCTGTTTTACTAGAGTCTGCATGATTATCATTTGTAAGAGGTACATATTATTTCACCTTCTTGGCCACTATTCTATTGCTTTAGCCATTTTGATCCATCAGGGGATGGAAGGGGGATTGCTACTCAAGGTTGGAAAATTTTGTCCCCCATTCCCAGGCTTTTAACCCCTGTATTTGACATTGCTTATGGGTCTATGGGGGCTTCCCAGGTGGCTCAGTAGTAAAGAACCTACCTGCCAATGTAGGAGACATAAGAGACTCAGGTTCAATCTTTGGGTCAGGAAGATCCCCTTAAGGAGGGCACGGCAACCCACTCCAGTATTCTTGCCTGGAAAATCCCATGGATGGAGGAACATAGCGGGCTACAGTGCATGGAGTCACAAAGAGTCATACATGACTGAAGTTACTTAGCATGCACGCAATGGGGGTCTAAGGAGGTGAGGAGGAAGGATGAGAGGGTGGGGGCAGGGAGTCGAGGAAAGTTAGCCATTTTCCTGGGGTGCACCTGAAAGGTTTGCTCCTCTTGTATCCTCTGGGATAAGGTACCCTCTCCCTGAAGGACCAGCCCTGGGAAACTGTGTGTTCACCCCTCCTCTGAGACGAGTCGTGGTTAGAGAAGAGACCAAATCTGCCAGCTTGTGTGGTCATGACAAGCTCGGAGGCTGCAGGCCCCAGGCAGCAAGGAATAGGTAGGGACTGCACCCACTCCGGGTCTGTCCCCAGTGAGGACAAATGGGTGATGGACATGGAGTTCAGGATCTACAGAGAATCAACATCCTTAATGTTAAATAATGTGTTGTCTTTCTTTTTCTCTCTCTCTTTCTTCTTTCATTGGAGGACAGTTGACTTACAATGCTGTGTTAATTTCTGCATTATAGCAAAGTGACTTAGTTATGCAGATATATTCTTTTTCATTCTCTTTGCCCTTATGGTTTATCCCAGGACATTGAATATAGTTTCCTGTGCTCTACAGGAGGACCTTGTTGTTCATCCACTCTATATATACATGGTGTGCATCTGCTAACCCCAAGCTTCCAGTCCATCCCTCTCCCAACCCTGCAGTCCCTTGGTAACCGTAAGTCTGTGCTTTATGTCTGTGAGTCTGTTCCTTCTTTGTAGACAGGTTCATTTGTGTCATATTTTAGATTCCACATACAAGTGATGTCACGTGGTATTTGTCTTCTCTATCTGACTTACTTCACTTAGTAGAATAATCTCTAGGTCTATCCATGTTGCTACAGATGACATTATTCCATTCTTTCTATGGCTGAGTCGTATTCCATTGTATGTATGTACCACATCTTCTTCAACCCTTCTTCTGTCTATGGACATAAATAATGCGATATCTTCCCTAGTATCAGTTGATCATCTTAGAATAATCCTGTGCCCAAAGGCTGGTTTTTCCAGGTGTGATCTGTAGGGAAAAAAAAAACAAAAAACCATCACCTCATTTATTGTGGCAAATGATGCATTCCACATAAAACAAGGCTCACAATCTGGCTGCCTCTAGTGAGCACAATTGTAAACAAGAATATTTAGATAATATTATTTTCGTTGTCATCAAAAAAGGATTTTCTAGGAATATTTCTGAGCATTTAGATATTTGGGGGGTTGAAATCAATCTTGAATTAAACATTTTTTAGAGAGATAAAGAGGGGGAGAGAGACATATTGTTTATCAAAACAGTGATACTAACCACCAGGAGGCAAAGATAAATACAAGGCTCAGATGAAGCCATATTTAAACACCAGTCACAGAGGTATTAAACAGCAGCAATACAGACATTACAGAGAGAAACACTGAAAACAATTTTGTCACACACGGAGTTCTTCAAATGCAACCTCTCAGACACACCTCCATAACCCTGTTTTAACGAGAGGAACCTTGACAACAGAATTAATCAAGCCAGCAACTCAGTTGGGAAGGACCTGCCGACTGAAGCTCCCAGAGATGAGGTCGGAGGTAGGGAGACCCCTGGACTTGCAACAGCGGTACCCTGTGGGGGAGGGGCTCAAAATTCTTGCACCTTAATATTTTGAATCTGCCAACGCTCGAGCAAAGAGAAAAAGCCTTAGAAGTCACCTCACGACATCGTTTTGATTTCTAAAGTGGCGACGAACTGTATTACTTGCAGGATCAGCATAACTGAGCCAGCATCGTTAAGAAGTCTGTGAGCGAGCACACAGCTGGCACATTGTGCGTTCAGACTGACACGCTTCCAGCCGTGAGTGTCCCTGATGTTTGTGCAGGAAAATCGAGCCCTGTCACAGAATCTGCGAGACGACGCTTATCTGACAGCTCTGAGAAGTGCAAAGCCAAGCATGAAGGAAAGAAATATGTTCCCAACAGTAAGTAGCAGATGTTCTTAGATCAAATATTTCTGTGAAAAACTATAGAAGAATCAACTGATGAAACAGCAGAGGATATTTTCAAGGCTTACATCATGGTTTAAAAAAAAAAGAGAGAGAAGAAGTAGAAGAAATCTCTCGAGCTCAGCTTCCTTGGCTTCTTCATCTGTAGAGGGATGGTGGGGGCTTCTGCTAGTGGTAAAGAACCCTCCTGCCAATGCAGGAGGTGTAAGACACGTGAGTTTGATCCCTGGGTCGGGAAGATCCCCTGGAGGAGGGCATGGAAACCCACTCCAGTGTTCTTGCTTGGAGAATCCCATGGACAGAGGACCCTGGAGGGCTACAGGTCCCTTCTCATGGGACTGCAGAGTCGGATGTGACTGAAGTGACTTAGCACGCAGGCAGGCAGAAGGAGTGTGGAGGTTACATTGCTCCTAAAATCATGGCTCTCGATGCGATTCTGGGCAGAGGCACATATGTGGTTCCAGAAGGGAGTGTTTTACTACCAGACACGAATTAGAGGTATTAGTACTAAAGCAAAGAGGCAGAAGAACAAAATAAAAAGACCAAAAAATAATAATAATAATAAGGGAAGAAAGCAAGAAACAGTGAGGAGTACGATGGGGTTAAAAAGTTATTCTGGGATCATTATTTTACTCAGTGGTCTCCCAGAGTCAGGTCAACTTTCAGTCAAGTTCAGTTCAGTCGCTCAGTCGTGTCCGACTCTTTGCGACCCCATGAACCGCAGCACACCAGGCCTCCCTGTCCATCACCAATTCCCAGAGTTTACCCAAACCCATGACCATTGAGTCGGTGATGCCATCCAGCCATCTCATCCTCTGTCATCCTCTTCTCTTCCTGCCCCCAATCCTTCCCAGCATCAGGGTCTTTTCCAATGAGTCAGCTCTTCACATGAGGTGGCCAAAGTATTGGAGTTGCAGCTTCAACATCAGTCCTTCCAATGAACACCCAGGACTGACCTCCTTTAGGATGGACTGGTTGGATCTCCTTACAGTCCAAGGGACTCTCAAGAGTCTTCTCCAACACCACAGTTCAAAAACATCAATTCTTCGGCGCTCAGCTTTCTATATAGTCCAACTCTCACATCCATACATGACCACTGGAAAAACCATAGCCTTGACTAGACAGACATTGGTTGGCAAAGTAATGTCTCTGCTTTTTAATATGCTGTCTAGGTTGGTCATAACTTTCCTTTCAAGGAGTAAGCGTCTTTTAATTTCATGGCTGCAGTCATCATCTGCAGTGATTTTGGAGCCCAGAAAAATAAAGTCTGACACTGTTTCCACTGTTTCCCTATCTATCTCCCATGAAGTGATGGGACTAGATGCCATGATCTTAGTTTTCTGAACGTTGAGCTTTAAGCCAACTTTTTCACTCTCCTCTTTCACCTTTATCAAGAGGCTCTTTAGTTCTTCTTCACTTTCTGCCATAAGGGTGGTGTCAACTGCATATCTGAGGTTATTGATCTTTCTCCCGGCAATCTTGATTCCAGCTTGTGCTTCCTCCAGTCCAGTATTTCTCATGATGTACTCTGCATATAAGTTAAATGAGCAGGGTTATAATATACAGCCTTGATGTACTCCTTTCCCGATTTGGAACCAGTTTGTTGTTCCATGTCCAGCATTAACTCTTGCTTCCTGATTTGCATACAGATTTCTCAAGAGGCAGATCAGGTGGTCTAGTATTCCCATCTCTTTAAGAAATTTCCACAGTTTATTGTGATCCACACAGTCAAAGGCTTTGGCATAGTCAATGAAGCAAAAGTAGATGTTTTTCTGGAATTCTCTTGCTTTTCTTATGATCCAACGGATACTGGCAATTTGATCTCTGGTTCCTCCGCGAAATACAGCTTGAACATCTGGAAGTTTTTGATTCACAGATTGTTGAAGCCCTCTTGGAGAATTTTCAGCTTTACTTTGCTAGCATGTGAGATGAGTGCAATTGTACAGTAGTTTAAACATTCTTTGGCATTGTTCTTCTTTGTAATTGGAATGAAAAGTGACATTTTCCAGTCCTGTGGCCACTGTTGAGTTTTTCTTATTTGCTGGCATATTGAGTGAAGCACTTTCAAAGCATCATCTTTTAGGATTTAAAATAGTTCAACTTGAATTCTAGCACCTCCACTAGTTTTGTTCGTAGTGATGCTTCCTGAGGCCCACTTGACTTTGCACTCCAGGTTGTCTGGCTCTAGATGGCTGATCACACCATCATGGTTATCTGGGTAATTAAGATCTTTTTTGTATAGTTCTTCTGTGTATTGTTGCCACCTCTTCTTAATATCTTCTGCTTCTGTTAGGTCCATACCTTTTCTGTCCTTTATTGTACCCATCTTTGCATGAAATGTTCCCTTGGTAGCTCTAATTTTCTTGAAGAGATCGCTAGTCTTTCAATGATGTCTACTTTGCCTTAAATATATATCAGAATCCTATCTCGTTCCACCCTTTCCTCTGCAAAATGGAGGCCAGAATATCTAGAAGCTGTCACATGACGCTGGCATTTGGAGACCCCCCAGGAAGGACATCTTGTGACTTTATTCTGATTAATTACTATGAAACTTGTGAACCAGTGAAGGGGAAGTTGGCACACTTTTATAAAAGCCATGTCACCCACTGCTTTGCCTTTTAGCAGACAATACACGCTCCTTCTCTGGGATGTTGCCAACCCCTGGACTTCTGTGAAGCTGGCTCCCTAGTGAGAGCCTTGAAGCTCTTGTGCTTCTTCAGGGGTTTTGACTGTGTCAGGCTTTGTGGAGAGGTTCCCGTTTCTGCTTAGGACTCTAAGCAACCTTGAGCAGCCTCTGACGCAGATGATTCCACATGGCCCTAGGGGAAGCTGCCTTGCTTGTCCTGGGCTGTGGTTTTCCCATTTTTTTAAAAAAGGGAAAGCAGCTGTCCCCTGAGTCAAATGACTGTGACTGGTAGTAACTCCCTGAGAAATATCTGTAAAAGTTGCAGGGTTCAAATCAATACTGGATGAAATTCAGCAGTTTGCTGTGTCTCCTTCTGGGAAACGAGTTTGTAAAACAGCATTGGTTTTCTGGGGAGATCTGTCTATGGGCTCCTCAGATTGAGAGCTGAACTTAGGTATGGACCAGGGGGTGAGGACAGGCCAGCGCATCCATGATTCCCACTGGGGCGCCAGACTCAGGGTTCCACACATAGTCCTGGTTTATCTGCACAAGCCCCTCCCACCCCCCAGGCTACGAAGCTGTAACTCAACCCAGGAAGCTATTGGAACAATAAGCTTGCACATAACATAGCTGGCTGCTTCCCAAGATGGCAGACTGAGCACAGCAGTGGCTTGATTTTGATGCTTCTGCCTAAAATCCTCACCTTTGGGGGCTCAAATAAAATTGCGGAGAGATGTCAGTTACCTAGAAACGGCAGACTCTTCTCCTTTGCTTCATTTTCCAGGTTAGTGCTTCGGTCACTAGTCCTGTGTCAGATAGGCTCAGTGAGTGCTCAGCGGCTCACTCATTCATGTCTGACTCTTCGCAATCCCATGGACTGCAGCCCACCAGGCTCCTCTGTCCATGGGATTCTCCTGGCGAGAATACTGGAGTGGGTTGCCGTTTTTCTCCCCCTGAGGATCTTCCTGACCCAGGGATCAAACCTGCATCTCTTGTGTCTCCTGTATTGGCAGGCAGATTCTTTACCACTAGTGCTACCTGGGAAGCCCGTGTCAGATATAAGTTTAGGCAAAGATTGAATTATGTACAGAGGACTTTTGTAAAGGACTATTGGAAAAATGGATCAGAACTTAATCATTTCTATAGAGAAAATTTGTTTTACTCTTACAGAGTCCAGTGGGTCTAGTGATGTCAGTCCCTGGTAATTGGGCAAGGAGATACCTGCTCAGGGATGAAGTCTGGGATCTTGGCATGAGCAGGAGAGTGGTGGGTGGATGTGGACCAATTCATCCACACTTGTAGAGGAATCATGACATCTGCTTGTAAGTTGCTTTTTTGTTCGTTTGTTTTGTTTTGCTTTGATGTGAACTGTTTTCAAAGTCTATGGAATTTGTTACAATACTGCTACTGCTGTTTATGTTCTGGTTTTTTGGCCATGAGACATGTGGGATTGTGTCTCCCTGACTAGGGATTGAACCTGTACCCCCTGCATTGGAAGGTGAAGTCTTAACCACCCGACCACCAGGGAAGTCCCCCATCTATAAGGTGATGGACTAGAATCGAGGCAGCATTCTGTGGCCCTGGAGCCCTGCAAGTCAGCTCATCCATACGTGAGTCCATCCTTGGATTTGATCTCAGCCCTTTGCCGTTCAGCCTATGAGCACCTGCTTGTGTTCAGTGTAGGGCATGCTCAGCGCTGTCCATCTTCCTGCCCTCCCACTGCTTGGCTCACGTGTTATTTCTAAGAAAGTTTCTTCCTCAAAACCTCCAAAGTAGATTGAGGTCCCTGGGCCTTAGATTTCTTACAATACCTCTTTGCTTCTTTCCAAGTTATGCAGCATATCTTATTGTAGCTGCCTCTTCTACTAGATTGTAAATTCCTGGCAGATAGATATTTTATAAATTCGTCTTAGAGTTCCCAAACCTGACATAGCAGCCACTTGTATTAGTCAGCTATTGCTGTGTAACAAATCACCCCAACCAACAAGCAAGCAGCAGAGCCCAGATTAAAACCAGTCTCTGGAGTATGATTTAGAATTCTTTTCCCTGTCTCCTGACTCCTCTAATGGTTAAAAAAGACTCCCCAAAACTACAGACTGTGCATATGACATCATAGAGAGGAGTGAATCACATATCAGTGGATGCATTTAGGGATTCTGTGGGTCTTGACCTCCTTTACATCCAAACACCTGTTCTAACTATGTGGGGTGTCAGGGAGATTGTGAAGTTGGATCACCTGTACCCTCAGGAGTTGCTATAACAGTTTCAACATGAGGTCCCCAGAGCATCAGCATCACTCCATGACTTGAGCTCCACCCCACACCTACTGAATCAGAAACTCTGCAAATGGGATCCAGTCCTGTGGCTTCACAAGCCCTCTAGGTGATTCTGATGCATGTTCAGGTTTGAGAATCACTGATCCAGAAGTTTCCAAGTCACTACTAGCCCCTAGTTGACTGCCCTGGTGGTACATGGGGCCAGCGAAGTAAAGGAGACCTTAATACATCAAGACATCCTCCCATGTCTTTGAGCACTGCAGTCAGAATCAGGAGAGGAGAGGCTGGAGAATGGATTTATGCAATAAGCTTGCTGTGGTTGCTTGATTTTACATTTGATGGCAGCAGTTTGGAAAGACTGGCCAAATTGTTCCACTGAGCAAAGGGATGGTTCCTTTTACGTGTCTCAGCACACCCACTCTCTCTCAGTCCTCTCTAGTCCTTGCCTTGCTAGGCTTAAATTCTCCCTCTGGCCCCTTTACACAGTTATCCTCAGTTTCGTTACTTCTGGCTCTGAGGGTGTAGAATCCCAAAACAAACCATGTCTGGTTACATGGTGGTTCATGCTAGTGGCTCTGTCAGTCTGCCTGTGTAGCCTTGGGAGGGGGAGGGGCACCCCGTGATTCTGAAGATGCCAGGGGGTAGGAATGTAAAGGTGAGTCACAGAGACCAGGCGGCCCAGGTGAATGAAATGCTGCAGCTCTGGGTTGCACCGTTTCCTCTCTGCTTAAGGACTCAGCCTCCTCTTCCAGGAAGGCCACCATCACAGGCTGGGGTAGACCTCCATCCCTGTGCTCACCTCTGTGGCAGCAAATATTATATAGAGCTGCAACCTTCTGACTGCTTATTTGCCCTTTGTTCCGGGTCTGCCCAAAAGTCATGTACATGTGTGTACGTTTGAACACTGTGTATGTTCATATGTGTGTGTCTGTGTTTGAGAGTATGTGCTTATCTTTAAGGGCTTCCCAGGTGGCTAAGTGGTAAAGAATCCTCCTGCCAATGGAGGTAACATGGGAGACACAGATTTGATCCCTCCACGGGAAGATCCCCTGGAGGAGGAAATGGCAATCCACTCCAGTACTCTTGCCTGGAGAATCCCATGGACAGAGGAGCTCTGCGGACTACAGTCCATAGGGTCGCAAACAGTCAGACACGATGGAGTGACTGAGCATGCTTAGCTTAATATGAATATGTGTGCCTGTGTGTAGGTATGTATATGAGAGTGTCTATGTGTTTGTGTGTGTATCTGACCTTGTGTGTGTGTGTGTGTGTGTGTGTGTGTGTGTGTGTGTGTAATGAGGTGTATGTCTCTGTGTGCCCCTGTGGAAGCGGACATGTCCTGGGGGTGGGTGCATGGCATGCAGGGTGTGGGCAGAAGCAAAAAGAGACCCATAAAGAGATTCACCTTTCAAAAGGCTCATATCAGAAGTAGACATCAGAGCAAGGCCCTCCAGGAGGAAAATGCTAGCTTCCAAAGCAAAACATGTCTTCATTTACTTGCTGTGAGATTTGCTGGAACCACAGCCCTGGCTCCAGCGCCACGTGGTCAGTGCGGTTCTTTTCCTCATGAGGAAGTGAGAGCAGGTGCAGGTTTAGCTGTGAGCTACTTTCCTAAATAACTTCCCGTCTGGGCTCGCCACTCGAGGCCTCAGTCCCCAGACTTCCCCTTTCCCCAAAGTCCCTACGTCTTTCTGATCTAAGAGTTTAACCTCTGAGACCAGAGTGTGCTGACCCATGCTAAGTCTCTGGCTTGTTTGCTCATGGCCTTTGGGATTTGCAGAAGGAGTTGAAAACCTCTGGACTGTTGTCAGCCCTTGGTGTTCTGTCTGGGCAAGAGTGTGTGTGTGTGTGTGTGTGTGTATGGAGAAGCGGGAGAAACTGACAGACACAGGTGGGATTACCTTTCAGGAGACAGACAGAAGGATGAAGAAATGACAACCAGACAACAATTCCATATCCTCGTGTCTAAAGGTCCTCCTGCCACCATCTGTGCCAGCTTTTCATTTAGGTCAAGCGTTTGGAGGCCAAGTTGTCTTTTCCTTACTCATAGGAAGACTGGTGTATCTGCTCTCTACTGCCACAAAAATACAGTGCAAATATCATGCCCAAACTGGGTGCTTTACTTATTATTCCACTTATTTCTTTTATTAAATTAGTTTATTTATTTTCAACAATTGGGTCTGACCCAATCAGACAAGTCCTCACAAGGGACGGGGGCCTTCCTGGAGGCAGTGTGAAATGGGCTGGATGGGAAGGAGGCCAAATGCTGGCTTTGTTGATGGAGGGGCCGCATGACAAGGAAACTGAGGGTCTCCACGGGCTGAGAATGACCCGTAGCTGACGGTCCTCAAGAGTCAGGGACTTCAGTCCCAAGAAATTGAACTCTGCCACCAATCAGAACGAGCTTGCAAGTAGATTTGCCCCTAGAGCCACCAGCAATGAAAGTAGGCTGCTGACCACTGTGATTTAAATCTTGTGAAACCTTGAGCTCAGAAATGAGTTGAGCCCTGCCTGGATTTCTGAACCAGAAATCCAGAACTGTAAGCTATAAATAGATTTTGTCTCAAGTCACTAAGTGGGTGGTATTTATCACATAGCAGTAGGACACTCATATAGCCTGGCTACTTTCTTTGAAGGACAAAGGAAAAATTCAGAAGGATAGAACACATGTTAACATCTCACAGAAGCAGCCTGCCACAGCTGCACTGATACTCGCGCTCCTACAGGGGAAAGAAATTGCTTAAACTACTGTATCTTCGGGCTTCCCAGGTGGCTCATCGGCAAAGAATCTGCCTGCCAATGCAGGAAAACCCAGAGACTCGGTTTCAGTCCCTGGGTTGGGAAGATCCCTTGGAGTAAGAAATGGCAACCCACTCCAGTGTTGTTGCCTGGAGAATCCCAGGGACAGAGGAGCCTGGTGTGCTACGTCCATGAGGTCACAAAGAGTCAGACACGGCTGAGTACGCATGCACCATGTCTTCACCAGCAATGTCTTTTATAATTTTGTTTCGTTGACAAGTGAAAAATGGTGTCAGACAGGGGATCCCTAAAGGCCTGGGAATAATCTGTGTTGGAGTGAACTTCGTTGTGGACACCTGTAATTACTCCTTAGGTAACAGTTCTGTGAACAGGGTAAAACAAAAGTATGTGTTCAATGATTTAGATCAGTAACTTCATAGCTTTCCAAAAGAACTAACAGTCACCATGTAGAAGATCACACACTCCTGCCAACATGAGTTTTAGTTGACTTTTTGTTTGTTTGTGTTTGTTTAAGCAAAATTTGTATTGAAATATGGCATTGTGTTAGTTTCCTAGGAATGCTATTATTTGCCAAGCAGATGTGTGTTCTCTCACAGTTCTGGAGGCCTGAAACGAAGACTTTGGCAAAGCCATGCTCCCTCCAAAAGCTCTAGGGCAGGTTTCCCCAACCTCCAGGATCCAACGCCTGATGATCTGAGGTGGAGCTGATTTAATATATTAGAAATAAAGGGCACAATAAATCTGATGCACTTGAATCATCCCCAACCCCTCACCCTACTCCTGCCTAGTCCATGGAAAAGTTGTCTTCCACAAAGCCAGACCCTGATGTCAAAAGCTTGGGGACCGCTGCTCTGGGGGAGACCTTTCTGCTATGGAGGAAAACATTTTCCTCCGCTAGGTTCTTCTGACTGGTTTAAGAATTAAATTGACATGAGACAGATTAACAAGAGAAAGCAAACAAAAGTTTAATAATGTCCCCATGGGAGAGACCCCGGAAAACTGAGTAGCTCACTAAAATGGCTGAAGTCCTTTCTTTAAACACGATCTTCAGCTAAGGACAAGAGAGGAGGTTGGGGAAGTAGATGGGGTTTCAGAGCAGAAGAAAGTGATTCTTGTAGAGATGGAAAGCAAATGTCTGGTAAATAAGTGTTAGCTGGGCCTGCAGGGACAAGGACACAGGTGGACTCTGATCTCCAGGCCCTGCCAGTGTCCCCACCTCACTTGGCCCATGTTCTTTGCAGGCATCATTGGCGATAGTTCTTTTCTGCCAAGAGGCCCTTTGTCTAAATTCTTTAGGCAGCCAAGGGAAAGGTAAAAAAAAAAGTAAGACTTCCTGGGTCATCCGGTTCTTAAAAATAATCAGCCTAAACTAATCCCCACGCCAAAGAGACTCATTTTGGGGTGGCCCGTATTGCTCCCTGCCACAACTCTGCCTCTTTCCAGCTCTGTTTTTGTCATTCCTGGGGTTCCCTGGCTTGTGGACACATCATTCCAACTTCTGTATCATCACATTACCCTCTCTTCTGTGTCTGCATTTTCTCTGTTTTTATAAGGACACTTGTTAATGGGTTTAGAGCCCACGCTTAATACTCAACATTCAAAAACGTAAGATCATGGCATCCAGTCCCATCACTTCATACAAATAGATGGGGAAAAAGTGGAAACAGTGACAGATTTTTATTTTCTTGAGCTCCAAAATCACTGCAGATGATGACTATAGCCATGAAATTAAAAGATGCTTGCTCCTTGGAAGAAAAGCTATGACCAACCTAGACAACATATTAAAAAGCAGAGGCATTACTTTGCCGACAAAGGTTCATCTAGTCAAAGCTATGGTTTTTCCAATAGTCATGTACAGATGTGAGAGCTGGACTATAAAGAAAGCTGAACACTGAAGAATTGATGCTTTCAAAATGTGGTGCTGGAGAAGAGTCTTGAGAGTCCCTTGGACAGCAAGGAGATCAAACCAGTCAATCCTAAAAGAAATCAACCCTGAATATTCATTGGAAGAACTGATGTTAAAGCTGGAGCTCCAATCCTTTGGCCACCTGATGCAAAGAGCTGACTCACTGGAAAAGACTCTGAAGCTGGGAAAGATTGAGGGCAGGAGAAAGGGACGCCAGAGGGTAAGATGGTTGTATGGCATCACCGACTCAATGGATATGAATTTGAGCAAACTCAGGGAGGTGGTGAAGGACAGGGAAGCCTGGTGTCTGCAGTCCACGGGTCATAAAGGTTGGACATGGCTTAACTAAACCACTAATCCAGAAAGATCTCACCTCAAGATCTTTAACTTAAGTAAATCAGCAAAGACCCATTTTTCAAATAAAGGTCACATTCATAGCTACCTGGGGTTAGGACTCAGATAAATCTTTTGGGGGATCACCGTTTACCCCAGTAATAGACATCCATATATAAAAGCCCACAGACCATAAGTGAGAGTTCAGTGAACTTTTACACACTGAGCACCCCCATGTGACCACCATCTAGAATGACTCCAGAACTGCAGAGACCCCCCACACCTCCTCCCCGCCAGCCCCTTCCCTCCTCCCCAGAGGCAGTCTCCATCCTGACCTCCGTCACTGTCCGCGGGCTCTGCTCGCATTTGAACTTCATGTAGACCCAGCACCAGGGAGTACACCAGCTCTCCTGTCTCAGTTTCTTCTAGCAGCACACCTAGAATCTCAAGAGAGCCACCTAATAGTAGAAGAAATAAGGAAAGGAGTTAATAAAATGACCAAACTTGCTGTAAGTCACTTTTTTATTTAGGGATATGTAACCAGTTAAATGGAGAAGGAAATGGCAACCCACTCCAGTATCCTTGCCTGGGAAATCCCATGGACAGATGGGCTTGGTGGGCTACCGTCCATGGAGTCGCAAGAGTCAGACATAGCGTGCTAGGGGGAGGGGAACCAGTTAAAAATAAACTGTTTTAAATCCTGTTCATAATAGCACCCACAAATAGAAGATCTAAAGATATCCTTCCTAATAAATATGAGGGGGCAAATAACTAAAAGAAAAAATTAAGCTGAAAAGTAACTATGTTTTTAAAACATAGTAAACTGTGTCTAAAAACAGTTATTTTTGACATACATATCTGACACACGGCAGCTATGTGTCAGATGGAAAATGCTCTGTTTCAAAGTGAATAGCCTCCCAAATGAAAGTGAAAAAGTAAGAAAGTAGAGACACTGAAGAAAATTGTCCCCACAAGGAGAAGCGAGGGGGAAGCGGCTTCCCCAGGTCAGTACGGCGTGTCTCTCTCCACCAAGAGCTTCTGAGCATCACGGGTACGAGAAGCAGCCACATGTCAATGAACAGAGACCAGCCAGAACCAGATCTGCGTTTAACACATGTTAAATGAGGCATCACTCACTAACAGAAAATGAAAGATTTCTCAGTCAAGGACGACCCAATAATTAACAAGATATTTGGGGAAAATACCTGCTTCTAACTTTACCACACACCAAAATAAACTGTAGATTGATCAGAGCTCAGTCACTAAAAAATAAAGGAAAAAAGAGAGAGGAAAGAACTCCTTGGCTTCTGTATGGAGAAAGGACTTCTAAGTTTAAAACCAATGGAAGGCAGTAAGAGGGAAATGGTATATTGGCATTCACATAAAAATTTTGTGTCAAATATCACAAAAAAACATGAAAGTCAAATTACAGGCTGAAAAAAAATTTTTTGATAAGACAGAAAGAATTTAAACGTCAGTAGATAGTTCCAAAGCATCAGTGAGAAAAACTGAAATATTCTATTAATGAAATAGGCAAAGAAAAAGCTTAAAAAATGCAAGAAAGATGAAATGGAAGAACTTTATAAACAAATGACAATATAGTCAATCTTGCTAAGAATGAAGAAAAGCAAAGTTGAAGAAAAGGACCAATTTCTGCTTTCATTAGCGTTTGTGAAGGTGTGTTAGATAAACTGTGTATTTTCATATCTAATGATGGGAGAATAAATTCTTACAGACTTTTTAAAAATCAGTTTAGCAGTTTGCGTCAAAAGCTGAAAACATTCTAATATACTTTAAGTGGAAAAAACACAAAGGTTCAAATTGTGTGTGTGTATATGTATGTGTATATGTAAATCAGGCTTCCCCAGCGGCTCAGCAGTAAAGAATCCACTTGCAATGCAAGAGACACAGGAGACTCGGGTTCGACCCATGGGTCAGGGAGATCCCCTGGAGGAGGGCATGGCAACCCACTCCAGTAATTCCAGTATTCTTGCCTGGAGAATCCCAAGACAGAGAAGCCTGGCAGACTACAGTCCATAGGGTCGCATGGAGTCAGACACGACTGAAGCTGGTAGTGTGGGCAGGACGATAAAGCATGAGTGACGGGTACTGTCGGGAAGAGAGAGGCTGGACCATTAAGAGCATTTTGGACTTGTGCTGTATAGAAGGAGACAGGAGTGATGGGGCCACTGGATGGATTTCGAACATGAACATCACATAATCAGGTGTGTCTGTGGGAAAGGTCAGCAGTGCAGAGAATAAGCAGGGGGCAGGGGAGATACTGTACAGAGAGTGATGGATTCAGAAGCTTCTAGAACCTTCCTTCTGGAAGACGATGAATCCTAAACAAGAACAGTCATAGTTAAGTCGAAATGTTGCGGGGGGGCAGGGACTGTTTGGAATGACAGCTCCTCAAAGGGCTTTTGTGATTACTCCTGGTTTCCTCCCCTTAGAAAAATAATTGGCCAATAGCAGAAAATCAATAAATGTTTGTTGAATATATAAGTGAATCAGTAAAAAGACACAAGATATTTAGAATATAATACTAGAGAGAACTGGTGAATTCTTGGATATAAGAAATAATGGTAGAGAACTTCAGGAAAAGTTGAAATTAAACAATTATTCCTCCAAACAATCATGTCAAGAAGCAAATTCACCCAATGTTACCTTATAGGCTTCCTGAGATATTATTGTATTATAGTAATTTTAGTTACAATTCTACAGACCATCAAAATTTTTTCAAGGGCCAGTTAACTGTTTTTCTTCTAAAAGGGAACAGATGTCTGTGGACATAAGCCCTTTGCTAGGGTTAACAGAAAAACATTTTCTCCTTGCCTCAGTGTCTTATAATTTAATTTCAGGGTTTTTTTTAATACAGAGATTTTGCGTTTTTATATTTTGAGAAGCACAAGATGTCACTTTGAGAGTTCTCCAGAACAGAATCATTGGTGTCAGTGTCAGTTCCCTAGTTGTGATATCCCACTACAGTTATGCAAAATGTTTCCATGGGGAGAAAGTGGGTGAAGAGTTTAGGGGGATCTCTTTGTTCTTTCTTACAGCTGCAGGTGAATCTTTTATTTTAAAATTAAAAAAAAAAATCCTTGAAAGTCTCATCTTCCTCTCTGAGGATCTTTTCCACAGCAATGCCAAAAGAAAATCTTGGATTTACGTACAGCCTCTGGAAAATGTGAGTTATCTGTACTTTCTTTGTCGATGAGCCCAGAAGAGAAGAGTGTTGCTTGGCTGTTGTATTTGCAGCTTTTCTGTTTTCGGCGGCAATTCCAGAGTAAACACACCTCTTATTTACAGCCCCCAAGCTGTGAGAGTGTCACCATGGTTATCCTTGCTGCTCTTCTGAGCTTTATCTCTCCCACTCCGGATGCGGTTTGTTCTGTGGAAGGCTTGCCACCATTTCAAAGGAGCAAAAATGAATCATTTCTGAGTGCTCCATGCACTGGCGCAGTACCACGTTGCTTATTTCGAGGTGGTTCAGTGCAGAGCCCGTGAAGAGGGTTCTGGTTCAATCAATATGGTCCCCTGATTGGCAATCGATGCCTGCAGAGGCACAGCCCTGGCTCAGCGTGTGTTTGTGGTGAGCTGGGGGGTGGGAGAGGGCAGGGAGCTGGGGGAAGGAGAGCAGCCTCACCCAAGCTTGTCCTCTCCCTCACTCTCCTCTTCTTGACTCGCAGGATGTCTCTGGTCTCAAGGCTCTTGCAGCCCCAACCTTTTTCCATCCCCAGGCGTTTGATCCAAGGGAGGTGCTCTGCACATGCTGGCTGGCTGGATCAAGTTTCTTGTTGCTTCACGACCTGTCTTTTGTCTCTATTAGTCACTCATCCATCTTTGGAACCACTACACAGCCTCCCAAACTGTGTTCCCTAAGTGCTAATTGACCCCTGTCCAACTCTATGGTCGGCCAGAACGATCTCTAAAATATTACTCTCTTGCTTAATGCCCATGGGACTTCAGAGCAGCTCTGGGTAAATATGAAATATGGTGCACACGGACTTCCTTGACCTGACTATGCTCACCCACCCAGCTCTGCAGGCCACCCTCCAGCTCTGTGTGCAAGGCAGTGAAGGGTGGCCCCACCTAAAGGGCCCCACAAAGCAGCTATGGGCACTTAGGAGCCCAGGGATTCCTAACTGGGAGCAGCTGGGTTTGGGGTCCCAGCCGGAGTCCCATGACTTTGAGAGTGTCCGAGCCCTCACTGCACTTCCTCCTAAACTGTGGGGCTTAGTATCTGCTGGACGGCAAAGTGCCTGGCTTCAGAGTTGACCTTAGATAGTCAGCATCTGGGCAGGGTTGGTGAGGCGGGTCCCATGTGTGACTGTGGGGCACCAAGAGGCCGCCTGCCCCAAAGAGCTTCACCTCCTGACCTATGAGCCCAGAAATCACCTTGACAAGAGTGAACAGCCACTCTGTGGTCCCAACACAGATTTCTAGCTGTAATACCCACCAATCCTCTTCATGGGTTTTCTGATTCAGTCTGGCTGGGCATTCTTGAACCTCCCCAGCCATCCACAAAGCCTCCCTCTTCCAGTGAGGGGGAAGGGCAGTGCTGGAGCAGGACCGAGAGCAACAGCAGGCTGAAGACTGCATTTGGAGGCTTTTGCTGGTGATCCAGTTGTTTAGACTCCAAGCTTCCAATGCATGGGGTGGGGGTGGGGGGTGGATGGGGGTGGGTTCGATCTCTGGTCAGGTAACTAAGATCCCACATGCCTTGGGATGAAGTCAAAAAGTGAAAAAAAGACTGCATTTGGACAAGGACAGAGCCAGGATGCTGTATCCCAAAGCTGAGCATAGACACACGTCTGGTGACATCAAGGACACTGCCCATAATCCATACATACTGGGCGACTGAGCTGTGCTGTGCTTAGTTGCTCAGCTGTGTCTCTTGTGACCGCATGGACTCTGAACCCACCAGGTTCCTCTGTCCATGGAGATTCTCCAAGCAAGAATACTGGAGTGGGTTGCCATGCCCTCCCCCAGAGGATCTTTCCAACCCAGGTCTCCAGCGTTCCAGGCAGATTCTTTACCATCTGAGCTACCAGGGAAGCCCAAGAATACTGGAGGGGCCTATCCCTTCTCTAGTGGATCTTTCTGACCCAGGAATCGAACCGGGGTCTCCTGCATTACAGGCGGATTCTTTACCAGCTGAGCTACCAGGGAACAGCTAAGTAGTACAGTTTGGCATGTCTAGATAATTGAGCTTAGAGATCAGCCAATCCAGCTCCTCTCTTTACAACTGAGGAAACTGAGGTTCAGAGAGATTCTGAGGCCTGCCCCTCTTGCAGCTAGAACAGGCATGAACCTTTGTGAACCAGCCAGGGCCAGCAGGCCTGAATTGCAGCTTGATCACTACAACGGGGCAGGCTTGCTGTCTGTAACTGTTCAGGCCTTATCTTGTTTCTTAGAGACTATAGTATAAGCAGCACCGCCCGGGAGTGTGCAGTGCTCAGACCGCGCAACTGTACAGAGAGGCTGCGAGCCAGAGTCAGGGTGAGGATCGGGAGCGACACGAGGCCCCATCACTTGGCTGGGTCCGCAGTGAGAATGAAAGCAGGTGGAGTGCAGACAGCTGACAGCAAGGCCTTTCCCCAAGAGAGGGCTCCTTGGGCATTTAGCCTGGAGGGGAGCTCTGATGGGTCCAAGATGCTAACCACTGAGCCCACACACACTGGCCCAGGGATCCAGGGTCCCAGCCCTGGGGGTCAAACCAAGTCAGGAGCCACGTCCAGCAGCCCTTTGCATTAATAGGCCCGGCGCCCAGAAGAAGCAAACGGGCAGAGGTCGCGGTGCACACTCGCAGGCAGATGGCAACACCTCTGCAGGTGGTGCAAGCCTGGGGAAAGCCAGAGCCGCTGCAAGGCGTTTAAATGCGGAAAGTAAGCTCCAGAGGATTAGTGACCCTCAGATTCGCAGACCTTTTTCAGGCTACAGACATTTGTGGATACCTGTTTACTTCATCCCTGAGAAGCGGGGCTCACGGTCCCCCGTGCTCCAAGTGTATTTCGCAAGTTACAGGCAAGGACAGACGAAGAACTTGAACAGAAGAGTCTGGTTCCAGGTGCCCGGCCTGCACCACACCGCCCCTTTCTGGCCAGACTGGAAACACCCGTTCTGGAGCTCAGTTCAGTTCAGCTCAGTCGCTCAGTCCTGTCCGACTCTTTCCATGGACCGCAGCAGGCCAGGCCTCCCTGTCCATCACCAACTCCCGGAGTTTACTCAAACTCATGTCCATCGAGTAGGTGATGCCATCCAACCATCTCATCCTCTGTCGTCCCCTTCTCCTCCTGCCTTCAATCTTTCCCAGCATCAGGGTCTTTTCCAATGAGTTAGCTCTTCACATCATGTGGCCAAAGTATTGGAGTTTCAGCTTCAGCATCAGTCCTTCCAATGAATATTCAGGACTGATATCATTTAGGATGGACTGGTTGGATCTCCTTGCAGTCCAAGGGACTCTCAAGAGTCTTCTCCAACACCACAGTTCAAAAGCATCAATTCTTCGGCTTCCAGAAGGATGGAAGGAGCAGGTTGGGTTGGGCACCTGACCCAGGCCATGTGGGAGAGAAGTGGGATGGAAGTGAAACAGACCTTCTAATGGGCAGACCCTGACCACTGCGACAGGGCACTAGTGTCTGAACCCCTGAGCACTATTCTGTCCCCAAAGGCGCCAGAGATCAAGTCCTCCCACACAGCTGCTCCGTGGGCATCTCTGTGTGTTTTCTCCGAACAAGTTCCTTTTCGGAAAACTTGCCTCTTTTTATGTTCACATGTCTTTCTCCATAGCAGGCCCCTGCCACCAACTCAGGCCAGCTGTTCTATCTTCTGTGTTTCTTCAGCCCTTTATTATCCTACATTCCATACCAGATTCATTTTAGACGGGCTCATGATTTTTCTTTTTTTTATTAAAAGAGTATATTTATGGAGAATGCAGAGAATGTAGAAAAACACAGAGGCAAAAATAGGCATCACCTGCAATCCAGCCCCCACGATATAAATCCCATTATAGTTTATATTGTGTGTGTGCTTAGTCACTCAGTTGTGTCTGACTCTTTGCGACCCCATGGACTGTAGCCCGCCAGGCTCCTCTGTCCATGGGATTCTGCAGGCAAGAATACTGACGTGAGTTGCCATTCCCTTCTCCAGGGGATCTTCACAACCCAGGATTGAACTGCGGTTTCTTGCATTGTAGGCAGATTCTTTACCATCTGAGCCACCAGGGAAGTCTGATAGCTTGCATTATTTCCTTCCAAATCTTAAGTGTATAATTAGATTGACACTTTACAGATGATCTTGTAATCTATTTTGTTGCTTAGCATTACACTGCAGGTGTGTTATGAAACATTTTCCAATACTCTTTTTAATGGCTTTATCACATCCCATCCTGTGACTGGTCCACAATTTATATTGGACTGTGGTGCTGGAGAAGACTCTTGAGAGTCCCTTGGACTGCAAGGAGATCAAATCAGTCAATCCTAAAGGAAATCAACCCTGAATATTCTTTGGAAAGACTGTTACTGAAGCTGAAGCTCCAATACTTTGGCTGCCTGATGCAAACAACTGACTCACTGGAAAAAAAAAAATCAACCCTGATGCTGGAAAAGATTGAAGGCAGGAGGAGAAGAGGGCAACAGAGGATGAGATGGCTGTACAGCGTCACCGATGCAATGAATATGAACTTGGGCAAATTCCAAGAGATGGTGAGGGACAGGGAAGCCTGGTGTACTGCAGTCTATGGGGTCTCAACTTGGTGACTGAACAACAAATCTCCCTTGCTGGATATTCTGATTGCTTTGAAGTTTGCCTTTGGGAACAATGCTATAGATAATAGCTTGCCAGTGAATTTCTGTCCTTGGGGTAGAATCCCCAAAGTGAAACCACCAATCAGAGGATCCCAACAGCTTGAAAGCTCCTGACAGTCCTGCCCAGCTATACCCTCACTTCTGCAGATGTGCTCTCTCTCACTTCTCCTGCTCACCCTGGATCAAGTGGCCGGGTGACCATGGCCTTTCACTTCTGTTTCAACGTGCATTTGTCTGATTATAAGTCAAGTTAGCATGTTCACCACAGGGATGGCTGAAATCTCTGAAGGGGACCAATGAATGACAGTTCTTTCCCCTGCCTTTGGTCCAAGAATTTCAGAAGTCAGACCAAAGAGGGATGGAGGGGCTGAAACATCACCTCTGTTTCTAATAAAGATGAAGATGGAGGAGGCAGCTTCATGTGGGAGTGAAAATGCCTATGTACTGAAGTAAGAGTTCAGCATCATCCTTTCTCTGAATCTTTTCTTTGTATCCTTTCTCTGCATCTAGAGTGGTGCAGGTTGGACAGAAAGACAGTTGGCAAGGACAGACCCTCCCTGATGTGGGTACTTCCTCATGAGTCTCAGCTTAGGGGAACAGAGGAGGATCACCCTTGCAGGCATCTGGCTCTCGGAAGGGAAATGGAAGTGATGAGTGAGCACCTTTACTTACTTTTCTGAAAGGCCCTCTTCTCTTAGGAGGGGCTTCCCAACCAAGTGACTCAGTGGTAAAGAATCCACCTGCCAATGCAGGAGCCCCAGAAAACTCGACTTCAATCCCTGGGTTGGGAAGATACCCTGGAGGAGGAAATGGCAACCCACTCCAGTTTTCTTGCCTGGAGAATCCCATAGACAGAGGAGTCATGGAGTCGCAAAGAGTCGGACACGACTGAGGGGACTGAGCACATACACACACTTCTCTTAGGAGAATGTGAAGGAAGAAGCCGCAGGGAGATCAGTAAATTTGGGGAAAATTCCCCCAACTAGGATGTTTGGAGAGTGGCAATGAGCCCTTTCTCTATTGCTTTTATCCACCAATGATATTGTCTCCTGTAGTATTTATTTATCAGCATATTTCCATCTGGGTTGACCTGTACCAGTGCCTTGTTGAGTCGTTTTTTCTACTTTGTCTTTTCCTCTTAAGTAAAGTGTTTTCGAGCTATGAAAGTTTTATGTTATTATTTAACCATATCTATCATTTATGTATTGCCATTTCATCTGAGGAATCGGCCACCCCCATCTCTACCACATTTGGCAGAGTCCTCTGTGCCAGGCATTCTGCTCAGACCTGTGCGTATATCATCTGGAATCTTCACAGCAGCCCCCATGGGGAAGAAGCAATTCTCCAGACTGAGGTTTGTCAGGTGCAGTGAACCGCCAGTAACGTGGGTGTGGTAGGACCAGGATGATCTGACTCCCGTTGCTGTGTCCGTACAGGCCAGATCGACCTGGAGTCAGGAACAGTGGCTCAGGGCTCACCTTCCAGTCGAGCTTTTGGGAAATGAAAACGCTCATTTTTATTAGGGCTCCTAATTCCTACGCCAGGAAGTGAGCCTGTCTTCACAGATAATTTTTGGTAGGGACAATACAGATTCCAGTGTAGGAATGATAAAAGGCCAGGGAGAGGCTGTGACTCATTTTAATACTCTGTTTTGAGAAACATCAAAGCTACCGCAGATTTATCTGTCTGCCTGGAAACGCAGTTGTTCCCAGAAAGCTCATCCTTTCATACTTGTCTCAGACTTCATACAGTTGGCAGCCCCTTTCTTTCCATTTTACTTTGTTTTTTTTCATTTATATACATAAATTATATTCATTTAAATTATTCAAAAACTGTGGTAAGATATTTAAAAAATAGTTAATAGCCCACTATCCCTGCTATCAACCTTTTAAAATAATAATGCTTAAATGATACTAAATTCTTGAGTAACAATTAACTGGAAATCTTACTTAAATAATTAATAACTCAATAATAATAAGTACTACCACTCATGGAATGCTTCTCATGTGCCAGGAGTATAGCGTCATTCGTTTACTCGGCAGAATGACACTCTGAGTTAGATGCTACCCTTATTCCTGTTTCACAGGCAAAGAAAAGAGGTGCAAAGAGCTTAGTAAGTTACATACGGCCCCACAGCCAGAGCTGGGCTTCCACATTAATGTTTGGCTCCAGAGCCCCTGGTCTTAGCTGCTCTATTCTGTCCATCCTCAGCAAAAAAAAAAAAAGAAAGAAAGAAAAAAATGATCCATATGTTAATGTTCTTTGCTTAGATAAACACGGAAGAACATTATGTAGGTCAGACAACCACCTTTTCTTTCTTTTCCTCTTTTCTTTGTAGCAAAATTACTTGTTTTCCATGGCAATATACTTGGACATCATATCAGATATAAACAGAGAACTGAGTGAATCTTTTACAGTAGTTGTCTTATAATCTGTGATTGAATATTCTGTATTTAACCCCTTCACCACTCATAGGCTGTTTCCATTTGTTTTCTCTTGAAATAAATGCTGAAATGTGTATCCTTATACACAAAACTTCATATAATGTGCTTTTTGTATCAAAAGACTAGATGACTAATATTGGAATTGTTGTGGCAAAAGCCTTGCATATTTAAAATTTTAACACATTAGTCTCCTGTGGCCATAAGCTATTTCCACCAGACTTTTAAGGAACAAATCTTTTTAATTTTAAACAAATCTGTCAGACAAGAGAAAAGAGGGGTTACTTTCAAACTCATTACGTGAACTCATAACCTTGATATAATACAATGTCATGACATCAGTTCAGTTCAGTTCAGTTGCTCAGTCGTGTCCGACTCTTTGCGACCCCATGAATTGCAGAACGCCAGGCCTCTCTGTCCATCACCAACTCCCGGAGTCTACCCAAACCCATGTCCATTGAGTCGGTGATGCCATTCAACCATCTCATCCTCTGTCATCCCCTTCACCTCCCGCCCCCAATCCTATGCAGCATTAGGGTCTTTTCCAATGAGTCAACCATTCGCATGAGGTGGCCAAAGTATCAGAGTTTCAGCTTCAACATCAGACCTTCCAATGAACACCCAGGATTGATCTCTTTTAGGATGGATTGATTGGATCTCCTTGCAGTCCAAGGGACTCTCAAGAGTCTTCTCCAACACCACAGTTCAAAAGCATCAATTCTTCGGCACTCAGCTTTCTTCACCGTCCAACTCTCACATCCATACATGACCACTGGAAAAACCATAGCCTTGACTAGACGGACTTTTGTTGGCAAAGTAATGTCTCTGCTTTTAAATATGCTATCTAGGTTGGCCATCACCTTCCTTCCAAGGAGTAAGCGTCTTTTAATTTCATGGCTGTAGTCACCATCAGCAGTGATTCTGGAGCCCAAAAAAATAAAGTCTGACACTGTTTCCACTGTTTCCCCATCTATTTCCCATGAAGTGATGGGACCAGATGCCATGATCTTAGTTTTCTGAATGTTGAGCTTTAAGCCAACTTTTTCACTCTCCTCCTTCACCTTCATCAAGAGGCTCTTTAGTTCTTCTTCACTTTCTGCCATAAGGGTGGTGTCATCCACATATCTGAGGTTATTGATATTTCTCCCGGCAATCTTGATTCCAGCTTGTGTTTCTTCCAGCCCAGCGTTTCTCATGATGTACTCTACATAGAAGTTAAATAAGCAGGGTGACAATATACAGCCTTGATGTACTCTTTTTCCTATTTGGAACCAGTCTGTTGTTCCATGTCCAGTTCTAACTGTTGCTTCCTGACCTGCATACAGGTTTCTCAAGAGACAGGTCAGATGGTCTGGTATTCCCATCTCTTTTGGAATTTTCCACAGTTTATTGTGATCCACACAGTCAAAGGCTTTGGCATAGTCAATAAAGCAGAAATAGATGTTTTTCTGGAACTCTCTTGCTTTTTCGATGATCCAGCGGATATTGGCAATTTGATCTCTGGTTCCTCTGCCTTTTCTAAAACCAGCTTGAACATCTGGAAGTCCACGGTTCACGTATTGCTGAAGCCTGGCTTGGAGAATTTTGAGCATTACTTTACTAGCATGCGAGATGAGTGCAATTGTGCGGTAGTTTGAGCATTCTTTGGCATTGCCTTTCTTTGGGATTGGAACGAAAACTGACCTTTTCCAGTCATGACATCAGAGAAAGAAAATATTTGGTCCTATGTAATTCACGCATATAGATATAAAATATTAGAAAACTTAGCCCCAGAGTATATATAAAGATGATGTGGCACATTTTGCATTTGTGCCAGTTGTACAAGGATTGTTTGATGATATAAAATTTACTACGTTAATTAGTCAAAAGAGAAAAATAATATGATAAGCTCAGTAAATTCAGAAAAAAATATGTGATAAAAGGAAATCCCCAATCACAATTTTTAAAAAGTCAAAATTTGGAAACAGAATTTCCTTGAATGGTAGAGTGTACCTATCAAAAATGTAGGACAAATGTCTTCCTTGATGGAGGAAAGTTACAAACATGAATCAAGGATGCTCTGTCATCATTTCTATTCAACACTGTGTTTCTAGCCAGTCAGTACAACAAAAATGAGAGTAATAAATCAAGATAGTAAAATAACTAATTACAAATAGACTATTCATAAACCAATGATGAAAACATCTCATCATCTGAATTATGGATTATTACTAGTCCAAATCTGTGCACCTGAGATCCAAACAAAAAGGCAAACAACTAAATTCTCATTTATTTCACAAAAATAGACACAATTCCACTAAGTGAATATGTAAAAATGGTTTGTATCTCCTCACATCCTCATCAGAACACTGGCATGGGTAGCCTTTTCCATCTCCAGGGGATCCTCCCGACCCAGGGATTGAACCCGGGTCTCCTGCATTGCAGGCAGATTCTTTACCATTTGAGCCACCAGGGGAGACCTCATCAGCATTGGCTGTTATCAATATTTTTAGATTTTGCAGGTCTATGGTTGAGAATTTGGCTGTTGTGTTTTTTTTTATTTGTACCATTGGCTCAGATGGTAGAGAATCTACCTGCTGTTCGAGAGACCTGGGTTCAATCTCTGGGTTGGGAAGATTCCCTGGAGAAGGGAATGGAAACCCACTCCAGTATTCTTGCCTGGAGAATTCCATGGACAGAGGAGCCTGGCGGGCTACAGTCCATGGGGTCGCAAAGAATTGAAGACGGCTGAGTGACTAACATTTTCGTTCCATTTCATGACCAGTGGTGAGGGGAGCATCTGCACACACCTATTTTCCTTGTGCTGGTCGTTCACCTGCTCTGTGCAACCTGACGTTTGCTCTTCTCCTGTCCGCTCTGCGATTTTGGAAAATCTGCTTTCCAGCTCCTTGCTGACCAGCTTTCTGTTGGATTCAGCCACTGGGAGAGGCTGGAAGCAGATCAGGAGGATGGGGGAGGGAAGGTCCCTGCAGCTGGCTGTAGAGAAGGAGCCAGAGCTGACAGATGCTTTGGCTGCCGAGCTGGTGGAAAAGTGGGTGATTCCACATTCTACCCATCCAGGCAGGGGCACTGGACGTCTCCATCTTTGATCCAAGCAGCATCTCTGGTGGGTCTAGAATCCACCCATCAGAGTTTCAAACAGCCCTCAGGTAGGAGCAGCAGGCGGGCTTCAGCCTCTGAGCTCTGGTCTTCACCACCCCCCTCCCTTTTCTCATCATTTCCTTCCCCCTTTTTCTTTGCTCTTCCAGCCCTTCCAAAACCTTTGCAGCCACCTTACATTCCCTACACTTGAAATATCTAGAATAGTTTCTGATTGCAACCTGCCTAAAACTTTGTGTATATAATTTGCCCCATTTTCACAGTTGAGTTTATTTTCATTTCTATTCATTAAAGAAAGCATTCTTTCTATGTGAGCTATTAACTTATCTGCCATATGTCTTGCAAACATTTTCTTCTAGTCCACGTGTGGTTATTAATCTTGTTTATGACGTCTTTTCCAGAGAGCTGTCCCCTTTGCCTTTTGATTTCAAAATCTGGAGGTGTGACTATATTTCCCCCAGCTTATGACAGCTGCATACAGCATTTTCAGGCTTATCTGATGTCTTTCCGATGCCCACTCGGATGTTATTCTTTGGATCCTTCTGAGTTCTGAGGCCAAATTGGTGTTTCTTGTACCTCGGTCATTAGATATGCTGCCTGCCTCACTTCCAAGTCCAGTACTGGTTACAAAAATTACAAAAAATACAAAACTAGCACAAGAAAAGGATGTGAAAATTGAAATTATGACCAAGGCACCAAGAAATAGTATATAGTGGTGGTGGTTTAGTTGCTAAGTAGTGTCTGACTCTTTGCGACCTCATGGATTGCAGCCCACCAGGCTCCTCTGCCCATGGGATTTCGCAGGCAAGAATACTGGAGTGGGTTGCCATTCCCTTGGATTCTTTACCGACTGAGCCACCAGGGAAGCTCATTGCTACAAAAATACATAATAATCCATAATAATCGATCCTTGAGAAAGAACTCCATGATTCATGGGACGAATATCCAAACCAAGGAGTGGTGAGAGTGTGGAGGGGGTCAGGCTATGTGTGAAGGTTTTGGAGAAAACCTTACTGTGCGCTTTCTTTCTCCCACACTCACCAAGAGAGAGGGAGGTGGAGGAGAGCCCAAGCCCTCACCTCAAGCAGAGAGAGGGGCCTTTCAACCAGATTAACCGCAGACACTGTTTATGAGACCACTGCAGCTGGGGAAGCCATGGGACTGCAGACTGGATGGTAAGACACAGGCTTCCTCTCTGCTCTAAGAGCTGCTGCTGCAGTGCACTCAACTTCATTTCTAGACTGTGGAGAAGCCAAGAATGTGTAGGTATGTCTATGCATGAGGAATGGCCTCACTTGACTGTGAGTGAGAGTCAGCATGAGTCCTGCCTGACAGGGTACACAGAGGGGCGCAAGGACCCCACCAGCAAGAAGCTGGGAAGATACCAGCTTCCTAGATACAAGTGGACATGAACCAATTCAATGGACATGAACTCCAAGAGATGGTGAGGGACAGGGACACCTGGTGTGCTGCATTCCATGGGGTTGCAAGGGATTGGACACAACTTAGCAACTGAACAACAACAGATACATGTGACTACCAGCAAGAGAGGAGAGAGAAATAGAGTATTTCCTGCCACATCAGAAAACAAGAATGACACAGTCATCAGTGACTCCAGCCCTCAAATGTGGGCTGGTGAGCCCTAAGAGCACTCAGGAAGGGGAAAAATCCCTGCCCATCTAGCAGCCATCAGACTGCAGCCACTCTCTATGGTGAGCCCCAAGGGAGCTCAGGTTGTGAAGAAATGCAGGATACTGGCCCAGGATAGCTGAGATGCATATGAAAGGAATGATTTCAGTGAGCCCAGACTCTTGCATCTTCCCATACATAGAACAGCACTAAATTCTTCAACTTGGAATATGTGGATTTCTTTAATTAACAATCATCTTTTGATGTTAAGACTCCCTGCTCTTTTGTTGTAAAACTTCTATATAACCTGGCTCCTCCACTCACTTCTTCAGAGAAGCTCTCTCAGGGCTACTGAGTTGCAATCTCCTGGGCTTGAAGTCTGAAAGAGTCCCACCAAATAAAACACAGCTCTCAACTTTTAGATTGTGACTATTTTTTAAGTTGATGATAGTGTTGCCCTGGTCAAGGAAACTCAGGAAAAGTAATCAGGAGAGGGCCAACCGTAAATGCCCATGAGGCAGAGAACAAAGCCAGGCCATGGCAGAACAGAAAACCCACCCAGAGTTCGCCCTGCTTAGAGGGGATATTACCTCTAAGTCAAGTTGATTTGGCTATTCCAGGTGACTGGTTGCTTTAAACTCTGAATTAATACTATGCTTTGTGGCTAAAGGCAGCCACAGGGTTGTCTTCATGGAAGAGTGAACATGTAACATGCAGGTTTTTATTCACAGGCAAAGGAAAAACTTCCCCCACTAAATGGATATTAAAGGCCAGAGAGAGACAAGAATAAAAGTGTGTTGTAATTATAGCCCCTGCATGTGCTTTTTTCAAGCAACACTTATAGGCCCAAAAGTCAATAGCTTATTACTGAGCTCAGAATCTCAGCAGAAAATATTAAGAAGATAATTCTAGGCACAGTAACAAAAGAAGCAGAATAATTAGGAATAAGATAAATCAGAAAAATGTGCAAGACATGTGAAAACAACCACATATAAATTCTGCTGATGAGTATTAAAAAGAAAAATGTGATACAAAGAGATACAGACAAAACCCATTATTTTGTTGTTGTTGTCTAGTCACCAAGTCATGTCCAACTCTTTTGTGACCCCATGGACTGTAGCCTCCTAGTCTCCTCTGTCCATGGGATTTCCCAGGCAAGAATACTAGAGTGGGTTGCCATGCCCTCCTCCAGGGCATCTTCCTGACCCAGGGATCACACCTGCAGCTTCTGCATTGACAGGTAGATTCTTTGCCACTGAGCCACCTGGGAAGAGATCCAGACCAAACCCATCATTATAAAAACTGTTAATTATTCTCATACTCATTTGTGTTAGATATGATCCAATCTGTAGCCCAATAGAATTTTTGAAATGTGATCAAATAATTCTAGGCTTTAGTTGTAGGAAAGATATGTGTAGAATAGCTGGTTATTTCTGAAAAAGAAAAATTGTCAAAGAGTAAGTCTTTTCATAAATTAACATGAAGTGAAAATTCATGTATCCATTCTACAAATATTTGGAGCATCACCTGACCTGAGCAAGGTGCCATTTGAGATGTGGGTGGCCTCCACATAGAAGCAGGAAATATCCATGTGAGGCTCTTCAGTCTCTCTGTCTCCCAGCAGGGCAATCGTGAAGACACCTGCTCCTGGCCGGGTAACTGTATGACCCTGGAGCCAAGGACAGTCTAGACCTCCACCACTTGGGCCCTGAGGTGCGGTCCAGTGAGCACGGGAGGACTTGCATCCTCTTTCCAGACTTGACCTCCAAATCATGCATCATTTTGACTGAAGTCTGTGAATCACACACCCACCCAGACTCACGGGGGAGATAAGGCTCCCCAGAACTGTGGAGGGGACTGGATCTAGTAGAGCCCAGTAGAGGCAGAGGGTGACGGCTGCCTTTGGGGTGTATGTCTGTTGCTGGGGGCAGTTTCCCTGGTGGCTCAGTGGTAAAGAATCCAGCTGCCAATGCAGGAGACTTGGGTTTGATCCCTGAGCTGGGAATATCCCCTGGAGGAGGAAATGGCAACCCACTCCAGTATCCTTACCTGGAAAACCCCACGGACAGAGGAGCCTGGTGGGCTACAGTCCATAGGATCACAAATAGTCAGACACCACTGAGCGACTGAACAGCAGCAGCTGTTGCTGGGGAGTCTGGTTCAGTTGCGGTTCCCTGGTTGAGTGAGGGCTCAGCCGAACACAGGGAGCACCAGGAGGAAGACTTAGGTAGGAGGAGAAATGTCCACAGGTAACTTAGAAGGCCCCTGTGGAGACTTCCTGGGACCAACCCTTCCCCCATTCTCTGCTTCAGCTCCTCTCAGAGGTCGCCAGACAACAGTTGGGCTTCCCTGGTGGCTCAGATGGTAAAGAATCCCCCTGCAATGCAGGAGACCTGGGTTTGATCCCTGGGTTAGGAAGATCCCCTGGAGGAGGACATGGCAACCCACTCCAGTATTCTTGCCTTGAGAATCCCCATGGACAAAGGTGCCTGGCAGGCTACGCTCCATGGGGTCACAAAGAATCAGACACAATTGAGTGACTAAGCACACACACCACCCCCCAGTGGCAGCTGTTAACTCCTTGATGACCCTGAGCACATAGCCCCAGGCTTCCTGGAGCCTAAGGACTCTGTAATGTTCACCCCTGTGACCCTGCTTTGTTGCCTCACCATCACTCAGTCAAAGAACCACGCACCAGCTAGTCACCTGCCCCGTGACCCCTGCTCCTCCCCAGCTGGCTTTTAAAAGGGCTTTGCCAAAACCCTTAGGGGAGTTCAAGGTTTAGGGGGCATGAACCTCCTGTCTCTTGCAGAGTCCTGCCGTAAACCTTTCTCTGCTCCAGACTCAGACATTTTGGCTTGTTTGGCTTCACTGTGCCTCTGGGCACGGGAACCCGTGCTAACAAATGGGGCTGGGACTGCGGACGGGGGGGTAAGGCCCTTGGGGCACCACTTTTAAGAAGGTGCTTACTCTTGGGCCAGGGACTGACTGCCCCCTAAATATGGCGCCTCACTCACCCCACCCTAGTCTCAAGGCCAAGGCAGCAGCAAGAAGGAACCTATACATTGTGAACGTGAGCCCAGGTCACCTCCTGAGACAGGGTCTCTGAGAGCACCGGGGCTTGTTCTGTCCCTGGCCTGGAGGAGGCCTGTGGTCAGTAACCTTCCACCAAGAATCAAGTAAGCAAAGTGAGCATTTTATGTCTTAAAAAAGATACTCAGCTACATTCGCTGGAGGCTTATCCAGGTTGTTAGTGTATCAATTGTTGTTCTGTTACTCAGTCGTGTGTGTTCGACTCTTGCGACCCCATGGACCGTAGTCTGCCAGACTACTCTGTACATGGAATTCTCCAGGCAAGAATACCGGAGTGAGTTTGAAATTCCCTTCTCCAGGGGATCTTCCCGACCCAGGGATCGAACCCTCGTCTCGGCAAGTAGATTCTTTACCATCTGAGCCACCTGAGAAGCCCAATGTATCAATTGTTCCTTCCTTTCCACTGCTGAGCAATGTTCCACTGTTTGGGTGTCTTGGGGTGTTTAATCATCTGCTCTTCAAAGGGCATTTGGGTTGTGCAGTTTTTTGCTATTTTGAATAAAGCTGCTGTGAACATTCATGTGCAGTTGTTGATCCATCACTACGTTGTGTCTGACTCTGCGACCCCATAGACTGCAGCACGCCAGGCTTCCCTGTCCTTCGCTGTCTCCTGGAGTTTGCTCACACTCATGACCATTGAATCAGTGATGCCATCCAACCGTCTCACGCTTATGCATATTCAGTTACATTTTCATTTCTCTGGGATCAGCGCTGAAGGGGAAAGGGTTTTAACCTTTGATACAGCAGTTGGGGAGAGCGAGATGTTTCTAGTGCCTGGACAACAGAAGAAATGCTTTCTGAGTAAGGGAGGAAAGATCAGGAAGAACTGAACAGTGTGCCAGCCTCCTTCATGGGAGCCATGAGTGCAGGTAGAAGTCATACAAGTATTTTCCCATCTGCATTTCAGTGTCTTCTTCATGTGCACAGGTGAAAATAGAAGCACAAATAGCTGGAGGAAATACAGTCTGTGAAACCTGCACTTTAAATATTAATTGTAAAACACAAAACCAAGAGCTCTGCAATTACTATATCATTTATAATTGGGGCAGTGACAATAGACCAGGAGTGTCTGGTCATGCCATTCTGTACGCTCCTGCAGATATGAATGTGGGGAGTGATTTAATCAGGGGCCTGTGATAAAGCTGAGTCACAGCGACTATGTAGCACCTGCAAAGCTCTCAGAGAAAAGGGTATCCTCTTAGCATACATATGTTTATTTAAAAGAAATTTAAAGAAATTTGACTTTTACATTAATTCTGTACAATGATGATAAAAAGATAGGCATTGGACCTGCATGTGAATCAAAGCTTGGTAGCTAAACAAAAACTTACTTCAAAGACAATGAGCAGATTTCCCTATAAAAAAATCGTATCTATTCACATGAAGCAAAATCTTGCTAAATATTAGAACATAGAATAAGGGATAAAGAACTGAAAAGATGATAGATAACAAATGTGGGAGAATTTAATGGAAAAAAAAAATCCAACCATCTAACAATATTCCCTCAAAAGCAAAAATAATGCAGAAACAGTGTCTGAACATAGGAAAGAATTTTGAAAAAAACAACTTTCAGACTTAATAAGTGCTCAGTCACTCAGTTATGTTCGACTCTTTGTGACCCCATGGACTGTAGCCTCCAGGCTCCTCCTCTGTCCATGGGGTTTTCCAGGCAAGTATACTGGAGTGGGTTGCCACTTCCTTCTGCAGGGAAATGGAGACGTCAATGTAAAAAAAATGTGGCCAAACTCCTAGCAACTTAATTAAAATCTGGCCACAACTGACCCTGATCTGAATTACATTTCCCCCTTTTGGCTGAACCATGCAGCTTTTGGGATCTTAGTTCCCTGGCCCTCTACCCCCAGGGATTGAACCCATGCCCTCTGCAGTGAAAGCATGGAGTCCTAACCACTGGACAACCAGGGAATTTCCTAAATTACATTTTTTAAAAAGCCAGACACTATAGAAAGAATTTTTCCAGAAGATAAAAGATAACTCCAAATGTGTAATGTGTTACCTTCAAAGAATTAAAAACTAGATTGATCACAAACTTCTTTGGAAGTTCAACATAAGAAAATTAATTTGCTTTGAAAAAAAGCCATTAAATGTGGCCCCTAGTAATTTTTTATTTAGAGGATTTGTAGTTGATATTTGCAAGCAAGAAGCTGAAAAACATTTTTAACGAATAACTTCCCTTGTGATATAAGATTATAACTCCTGGCAGGCTACAGTCCATAGGGTTGCAAACAGTCGGACATATCTGAAGCAGCTGAGCATGCAGGCATGCAATACATGAATACATTCTTATTGTTAAAGAATCAATGATACATGAATACACTGAGGAGATTGAAATAAGTCACGATCACAGACTCAGCCTGGATGCTGGGGTACAGTGTTGGCCACTCAGTCGTGTTCAACTCTGCAATCCCATGGACTGTAGCCCGCCAGGCTCCTCTGTCCATGGAATTGTCCATGGGATTTTCCAGGTAAGAATACTGGAGTGCGTAGCCATTCCCTTTTCCAGGGGATCATCCCAACCCAGGGATTGAACCTGAGTCTCCTGCACTGCAGATGGATTCTTTACAGTCGGAAGCTCGGGTAACAGTGGTGCCCTGAACAGACAGAATCCCTGACCTAGCAGTGCTCCCTGCTCACAAGACAGCCAGCGGGTCTGATTCTTTGAGAAGCAAAAGGTTCATTGCTATGATGATCACACTCAAACACCTCTCACTTGGGCTCTGCTGAGGAAGACAGTTTCATCTATTGTTTTATTTTTATTTTCTCCCATTTTCTTCCAGAAGATGGAAAGCCATAATTGCTGAGTGTGTGGGTTTATTTTTCTGTTTTTGTGCTGCTATGAGATATTTTAAGATAGTCTTTGAGAGGAAAAAAAATAATTCCAAGAAAGAACCTTCTGTTGTTGAAAACTCTAGGTTTTTCATGTGATAACATGTGACATGAAAGCATATAAGAAAAAAGGATTCCTTTAAATTTTTCACTGTTTTTGAATTTCCCCAAGAAAATATGTGTGGTTTTAGGCCCAGAATTGCTGACGTTCACTAACAACCCAAATCTGCTTCTGCTTAGAGTTCAGGATGCTTGGAAACTTGAAAGCAGGCGCTGGAAGGAAACTTCGAGATCTTGGAAGGCATGGGTGTGCACGCGCAGCTTAAGGAGGAAACAGGTTCTGTTTCATGCTGTGCCTGTTCCAAGCGCCACTGCCCATGGGTGTGGCTCCCCCTATTCTCCTGATAACAGGCTGAGGCCCTTCTGGACTTGGCTGTGACTGAGGGTCTGTAGTGGCTCAACTTCCAGGCCAACCTGGGAAATGGCATTTGATTCCCGAGAGCCTGGGGTGGGGAGGGTTGTGAGTGCTGCACCTCTGATGGGGTAGGAAGGGGGATATTGGACCCCATGACTGTCATAAGGTTTAGCAGCGTTTACCCTTTTGGCTCTGTTCACCCAGCCCGACCCCATCTTCATCTGCTTCTGGTTAATTCTTTTATTTTTGAAGATCACCAATTTTACCCATTCTTGCTTTCATATTTAGTTATAGAAAGTAAGAAATATAGGAAAAACCACTCAGCCCCTCCAATCTGTCATCTAGTACGTAGCTATTCTTCACAAGGGTAGCGTTCCTGAATTCCTCCTAATTCATTCAGAGCTATTTATATTCATTGGCAGACACATTCATATAAAACAGTATGTGTGTGTGTGTGTGTGTGTCAACTCTTATGAATACAAATATAATTTTTTAAACAACACTCTCATGGACACATTTCTAGATTAGTATGTATATCTACCTCCGTTTTAATGGCCTCCTAGACATCCTCTATTCAACTCTACAGTGATTTATTCCATCATTCTATTCTGCTACAAATGAAAGTGTTTTTCCAGGTTTTCCCCTATTTTCCTCAATTATTTTCTAGCAGTACAAACTGAACATCTTGGAACATTATTTGTGCTATTATTTCTGTAGTATGGGTGCTCTGCAGAGTCATTATGAAGTCAAACCGTATGGTATTCCATTAGCCTATTCAGAACAGTGTGGTTGATACCCTAAGAATAGACATTAAATGGAAGAGAATACATAGAAAATCTAATATATAGGAGTTTAATATCAAGAAAATGTGCATTTCTAAATGCTAACGAAAGTATAAATCCAAACAAATATGATTATAATTAACTATTTGCAAACATATACTTGATATCCTCCTCAGACAACACACAAAGTAATTTCCATGTGGATTAGAGATCCAAATGACATAACAGCTATTTAAAAATCACCAGAAAATATAAAAGATTTATTTTCCTAACCAAGGAGGAGTGAGGGGTAGAGATGGGAACAGGATGGAAGGCCAGCCTATACAAGGAGGAAGCTTATAAACCACACATAATAACACAGAGAGATAATACATTAGAAAAAGATGCTCAACTGTGCTAATCAGGAAAATGAAAATTAAAACATCGGGAAGAAACTATTTTTCTACCTTATATTTAAGAAAAACAATTTAAAAACTGATAATAGCCAATAGTGGTAAAACATTGTACAAATGGGTATTCTTATACACTCTTGACTGAGGTTTAAATTTGTGTTCTTTAGAAAATAATTTTGCAAACTTTATTTAAATATTATGTTCGCTAGTTTTCCTCTTGATAAAATGACTTCCCCTGGGATTCTAGCCCCATTCTAGGCTCTTAGGGAGAGCTACAATCTGAGTACCTCTGCTTGCTCCAGGGGGTTGGTAGATACCTATGTCTCTGATACCACAGAGGGGGTTGCCCTGCACAGGAAGACTGTCTACCTGTGCTCATCTCATTCAAGCAAAATGTCTTTATTTGAGACTTACTACCCTCTATGGTGAGCTTCCCTGATAGCTCAGCTGGTAAAGAATCCACCTGCTATGGAGGAGACCCCAGCTCGATTCTTGGGTTAGGAAGATCCCATGGAGAAGGGATAGGCTGCCCACTCCAGTATTGTTGGACTTCCCTGGTGGCTCGGATGGTGAAGAATCCACCTGCAATGTGGGAGACCTGGGTTCGATGCCTGTATCGGGAAGATCCTCTGGAGGAGGGCATGGCAACCCACTCCAGTATTCTCGCCCAGACAATCCCATGGACAGAGGAGCCTGGTGGGCTACAGTCCATGGGGTCACAGAGAGTTGGACACGGCTGAGCGACTAAACACACAGACACCCTCTATAGTAGTTGGAGGTGCTCCTTTACTTGAAACTTGATTTCCAAGCTCCAACTTTGTGCAAGCACCATTCTCTGTTTATTCTTGGATAGAAAGAATGAATGAATAAACTTTAAAAATAAACATTGCATTCCTGATTAAGAAGTATCATGCAAGACTTAAGTAATACTTTATAAAATAGTTAAGAATGATAAGAAAGCTTAATAACCACCAGGTATTCCCCTTTCATTTATTCTTTGTTACGAAGAATAATGGTTTTTCTATTCTATTGAGTTTTTTCAAAGAAGCACCACTTAGAGATATTCCCCAATTCTACTTTTCTATTTTCTGTATTAATCTCTCCTCTGTTCTGCTTTCACAAGGCTCTCACTTCTTAAGTTGCATGTGTAGCTTTTAATGCATTTTTTAATTAATGAACATGTGGAAGGTGATGAATTTATCTCTAGGAATGACTTTGGCTGAATTACATTATTTTGATATGTAGTATTCTTAGGACCATTTTCTAAATAATAGGATGGTGAGGAAGTAGAGTCAATGGGTATAGATGACCCTTTTAAGACAGAAAAGGGAAGGAGCATGGAGGAAGCAGATGGAGAGGAGGGGAGTCTCCCTGAGACTAGAAAAAACTAAGCACTTGTAAATGCTAATTGGGAAGAGCCAGTGAAGGGAAGGTTGACAGACAGCACAGAAATGGGGAGAGTTTTATTTACCATCTTTCAAATTCCATATATATGCATTAGTATACTGTATTGGTGTTTTTCTTTCTGGCTTACTTCACTCTGTATTATGGGCTCCAGTTTCATCCATCTCAATAGAACCGATTCAAATGTATTTTTTTTAATGGCTGAGTAATATTCCATTGTGTATATGTACCACAGCTTCCTTATCCATTCGTCTGCTGATGGACATCTAGGTTGCTTCCATGTCCTGGCTATTGTAAACAGTGCTGTGATGAACATTGGGGTACACGCGTCTCTTTCAATTCTGGTTTCCTCGGTGTGTATGCCCAGCAGTGGGATTGCTGGGTCATATGGCATATATATGGAATTTGAAAGATGGTAACGATAACCCTATATGCGAGACAGAATAAGAGACACAGATGCATAGAACAGTCTTATGGACTCTGAGGGAGAAGGTGAGGGTGGGACGTTCTGGGAGAATAGCATTGAAACATGTATATTATCGTATGTGAAACAGAACACCATTCCATGTTCGATGCATGAGACAAATGCTCAGGGCTGGGGCAATGGGATGACCCAGAGGGATGGGATGGGGACGGAGGTGGGAGGGGGGTCCAGGAAGGGGAACACATGTAAACCCATGGCTGATTCATGTCAATGTATGGCAAAAACTACTACAATATTGTAAAGTAATTAGCCCTCAACTAAAATAAATAAATTTATTTAAAAAAAAAGAAATGGGAAGAGATGCCCTGAGGGTGGGAAGTGAGGCCCTGAGGGTGGGAATTTTGAGCACTGCCCCTGATGGCTCCTTTCAAACGAGTGGTCACTCTGACCACGTTGCCTTGGCTGCCTCCAGAGAGACTCGGAGGTAGAGAATGGACTTGTGGACATAGCTGGGGAAGAAGAGTCTGGGACAAACTGAGAAAGTAGCATTGACATACGAACACTGGTTGGTTGGTTTGGTTGCTAAGTCGTGTCCAACTCTTGTGACCCCAGGGACTGTAGCCGGCCAGGCTCCTCCTCTGTCCATGGGATTTCCTAGGCAAGAATATTGGAGTCGGTTGTCATTTCCTTCTCCAGGGTATCTTCCTGACCCAACAATTGAACATGCATCTCTTGCATTGCAGGTGTATTCTTTACCACTGAGCCATCAAGGAAGCCCATATATACCCTATGAGAGTTGGACATGACTGAATGACTAAACACACAGTGGGTGAAATAAATAACTAGCAGAAAGCTGCTCTATAACACGGGGATCCCAGCCTGGTGCTCTGTGATGAATTAGAAGGATGGAATGGTAGGGGAGGGAGGCTTAAGAGGGAAGGGATGTGCATACATACATCATATATATATATAATTATGACTGATTCCCATTGATGTATGGCAGAGACCACCACAACATTGTAAAACAATTGTCCTCCAACTAAAAAAAAAAAGAAACATGCCAGCTCTGGGCTCCTCTCCTCTGTATCTGCCCATCCCCATCACCCAACCAAAGTTGACTTGTGTTCTGGATCCACCTGGTGCTACAGGAAGAAGTGGAACGATGTTGAGTCCCCATGTCTTTGCTGGGCTGCTCTTCGGACTTGGCTTGGGCTGAGCTGGCTGGCTTGGGATGCACAGACCAGCAAGGAGAGGAAAGGAGTCCAGTTGGAAGTAAACTCAGGTCAAGTTGCAACCAGAAACACCACATGCCTGCTCGAAACAGAGCTCTGATAGTCTCATCCTCCCCTAAAGCCTCTGATGGCTCTCCAGTGCCCACGCAACACATCCAAACCCTCCCAGTTGCTTTCCAGGGCTTCTGCTGCAGAGCTGTAGGTAACACTTCTAGATCTTCCACCATGCTCTTCTCTAGGGGGCTAGAATACTGCCCTCACTTCCTTTGTTCATATCTTAAATGTAGGATCTTCTCTTTCTTTCAAATTTATTGCAAAAGCCACTTCCTCCATGAAGCATGATCTGGATTCCTGTACATAGAAATCACCTTCGTTCTCCTCTAACTGCCATCGTCCATTCTTTGCGTCCTCTTTCTGCACCAGGATTCCCATCTTGAGCCTAAACCACCTCATTTGGAAGTCAGCCATGCCTGGACATGACTGTAGGATGCCTGGGATGAAATTTTCAAGGATCAATTTACCTGGGAGACCAGGCACCTCTTGACAAGATCTCATCCTGAGGGAAGAGAACCAAGGCCAGCAGGAGGTCAGGGACAATGGACTTGAAGACACCAGCCATCTGGGCACCAGAATCCATACAAATATCAGCACTGGGGCTGACCTTGGGGGTGAAAACCAGCCCCAGGGACTGGATGAGATCTCAGAGGCCTGGGCATCAGTCGGCAGCTCCAGGGAGGATGTCCAGGCCATCTGATGGCAGCAGGGACCGTGCCGGCAAACGGAAGAATGTGAACTTGAATCCACCTAAGTCAGAAAGGAGGATGTATTGGCTCACACATCCCAGAAAGATTGAAGGCAGGAGGAGGAGGGGACAACAGAGGATGAGATGGTTGGATGGCATCACTGACCCAATGGACATGAGTTTGAGCAAGCTCTTGGAGGTGGTGATAGACAGGGAAGCCTGGTGTGCTGCAGTCCATGGGGTCTCAAAGAGTCGGACACGACTGAGCAACTGAACTGAACTGACTGACATCTCAGAAGGCCAGGGCAGAGCTGGCCTCTGGGAACCCAGATCCCAGGGTGGAGATAACACCCTCAGGTGTGACTTTGCTTCCTACCTCTTCCTTCTCTGCTCTGAGCTTGTTCTCTTCATGTGCAGTGAGTTCGCTCTTACGCAGCCAGAGACCTGGTCATTGCTGGCATTGCCTACTATCATCCCAGCTTGGTTACCTGGAGCACACCTCAGTACCTGCAAGGATGGATTGGGCTTGGGGAGAAGCCCTGAGCCCACCCTCAGACTAATCAAAGAGGCCAGTGGAATGAGCCAGGGATACAAATGGGTAGTCACATGGCAGTGAGCTGGCTGTAGTAGAGGAGGAAGCATTTCCTGTAGGAAATGAGGCTCTGACTACCCAAGGAGGGCAGTGCTCTATGGAGCTGTCTTCATGGGCAATGGGAGCAGATTTCTAGTGGAGACATCCCTGGGACCCCACTGGGGGAGGAGAAGGGTGGTGGATCTCCACAGGGAGACCAGGGGCCCCGTTTCCTGAACCCAGTGGGCTACCAGAGGCAAGTGGGAGGGAGTTGCAAGGGCAGAGATCTCACAACTTAGAGGTACCTCTCTTGTGATAGTTTTTATCTCCTGATTGTGATGCCCTGAGTGAACCAGGTCACAGTGCTTTGTTACAGACATGTGTAGGTGTAAATTACAGTCCTTACAAAGTCCTCAGATCCTTGACAGCCGGACCTATTTCTGCTCCCCCAGAAGACACAGCCCAGCACCTTACGTAATGCAGAAGATGTAATTAGCAGTCAAATATATTCATTTTTATTCTGATCAAAAGGCCCAGCTTTACCTTTTTTATCTGAGCCTGTCATTTGGGACATAAATTAATCCCTAACACTGAGTCAGCCCTAAAGAGCCATGGTGTTGGGGTCCCTGTTATGGAGCTACTCAGGTGTTGCTACCAAAGTGTCACCGGCGGAGGTTACAACAGCTCAGACATAATGGTTCCTTCACCCTCCTATTGTGCCCTGTGGATTTCAGAGAACCTTTGTCAGCTGGTCCTCAGGGTATTTCCAGGAGGGAAGGGATGTGTGACTTGCTCCCATTCCAGATAAAGCTTTGAGGCAGGTCCAACCTCTGCATGTTCAGACTCTGAGCCCAGGGCTTGTTTCAACACATTGCATTGCCTGCTAGTAAGGATGGTTCTGGGTGAATTACATCTTTCTGAAGAGTGTGAAGTTTTTGCCAAACAGCTCCTTTCCTTTTGCTGGAAACTACAGCTTCCCTGATGTGTAGACACTTTTTGCCGTGAATCAACGACCCAGACCACTTACCACGAATTACAAATGACAGACTGAAACGTGTGTTGTTATGTGAATTTCCATCTCAATGCCTTCAGAACTCAAGGGAAAGCCACTTGGTATCTCATCCAGGTCACTGGAAAGTTGCCTGATGCAGATGGAAAGAAAAAATGTAACCCTCTCTCTTTTTGCTCCCGCCTTCTGCCTCTCCAGACCCCTGCCCTCCATCTCCCCTCTGTTTCACATCCTATGACTCACGGGACCCACAAGTGAGTCACTGAGATCCCCGCAGTGAGCGTGCTTGGCCAGGGCCAGGTACCCTTCTTGTTGGGAGGTGCCTCCCACACACACTCCTTACTATGTGCCCCAGCAAGCCTTGGGAAGAGAGAGACCTCAGAGCTGCTGTCTCCTTGCTCAAGCTCTCTCTTCCCCATTGAGACACATCCTTACACCCACTCTCCTAGCTGAAGGCAGTCGAAACTTCCTGTAGTTGAACAACTCTTGTGGGTGGTAGATTGTTTTTCAAGCACAGCGAACCCTTCCTCCCTCCCCCTCTCACCTGGGCAGGGTCTGAAGACACCGCCTACATGTGTCCAGCTGCAATGGTGAGAAATCTCACAGACCCTCACGAGCTGATGATTTCTGACAAAATGGAACCTAAGTTGCTTGGTTGTGCATGCTGTATTCAGTCGCCAAGTTGTGTCTGCCTCTTTGCGACCCCATGGACTATAGCCTGCCAGGGTCCTCTGTCCATGGGATTCTCCAGGCAAGAATACTGAAGTGGGTTGCCATTTCCTTCTCCAAGGGATCTTCCCTACCCAGGAATGGAACCTGGGTCTCCTGCATTTCAGGCAGATTCTTTACCATCCGAGCCACCAGAGAAACCACAAGTTGCTTGGTTAATAGAGCATATTTGCAGAAAATATTCTTGGCACAGTGCCCGAGAATTGGTACCTCTACATGGATTAAATTTCTCTTCCTTTCTTTTCTCTCTTTTTCTCTTTTCTTTCCTTTTCTTTTCTGCATTAGAATGCAAGTTTTTAGAAAGTGGGGTGCTGACTATCTGGCCTAACTCCTTGAATCATGCTTGGCACATGCTGAGCTCAACAGATATTTGGTTTATTGACTGATTTTTCAAAATTGATGTCAGAATGTTCTGAGCTCAGGAAGGTAATGGACCTTCTCTGTTTCCTTCCCCCAGTGAGTCACCTATAGACTCACTGCAGGATAACAGTGGTGACGTTTTATGTGACAGACACAGTGTTACACATTTCACATAGGAGCATCTCATTGAATCCATGTAAAACCCTATGGTGCTGGCATTGCTATTATTTGCATCTTTACCACCAATGAAACTAAGATTCTGGGCTCTCCAGCCTATAAGTGGATGAGCAGGGATTTGAACCCAGGTCCTGCTGACTGCAGAGGCTGTATCCATTCCTAGGTGTGTGTCAACAGGTCAAATTAATCACCTTTATGTGACCCTAGTGGAGAAGGAAATGGCAAATCACTTCAGGATTCTTGCCTGGAGAATCCCATGGACAGAGGAGCCTGGCGAGCTACAGTTTATGGGGTTGCAAAGAGTTGGGCACGGCTGAGCAACTTACACACATGTGACCTGAGAGAAGTGACAGTTCGTTCCAGTTTCAGCAGGGTGGAATGCAGGGCTATCACATCAAGATTGCTGGGACTTTGAGTCAATGATGAAGAAACCCATGAGGGCAGCCAGTCTGAGACACACAGCCCCCAGTATTATAGAGGGGCCCCCAGTCTCACAGAGAGACGCATGGCCTCTAGAGTGGCCAGGACGTGACCAGGACTCTACCGAAGAGCATTTATTCCAGGAAACCAGGTCACAGAGAACAGGATCTTCACCTTGATGGGAACACAGACTGCCCTCTCCATCACTGATGTGCAGCCGTCTCAGGAGTCATGGGTTTCCTCTGCCCAGACCCACAGCCTGCACCAGGTGAGGGTAAGGTGCCCGCACCCCATCTCGTTTGGTCTTCGGAACTTCAAGTGGGCAATCTTTGTGTCTCTTGGCTCAACTCAGATAAAGATGACTTTTTCCAAATGAATTTTATCACAGATGAATATCTGTGCCTGTCTAGCCTAAATATGTATGTGTGTGTATATATATATATATGATATTATATACACACACATGCATCCCTACTGAACCCAGAGTTCTTTGCCAGGTATCATTGAAGACCAGCAATATCCACACACGGTACGACCAGACTAGGAGCAAACCTCAGCACCTGGACCAACGTTTCTCTCCTCTAATCCCCACCTGGTCTATGGCTGGTGGGCTGGGGTTGCTTCTAACAGGAACGTTTGCTTTGCACTCAGACTCTCCTCACCTCAGCAAGAAACATCATGGCATTTCAAGTGTCTGTCCAAACAGTCTGGCATAGAGAGGTGTCTCTGATTCACTCTATAAGGGCCACTCCCGGTGGTGTTCGAATGCTGTTGACCCAGTTTTCACCTTTGACCTTGGCCAGGGTCACCAGGCTGCCTTACTCCAGCAGCTCCAGCACTGCTAATGCAATTCCTATCGACGCTTCTGTTTTAAATGAGTGACTCTGGAGTCTTTGTTCAAACAAGTCTTCCTTTTGAGTATCAATAATTAACTGCTAAACCCATTAAGCCCAAAGCTCTCTCAGAAAAATTGTTAACATTTAACCATGAAGACAATCCTGGTTTACATTCGTTATATATATTTTTTCATTATATTGTACAGACTCTAGCAAATCTAATCATTTTGATTTTGCAGCTGCTTGATAATCTTGTCCTAATCTTTCTTTCACTCAGTGTATCCTTGAAAGTTCTAGAAATACATATGTTAGCCTCAAATACACATTTCTACCAAGCCCCAAGCAGACTCAAGATCCTGACTGTGCTCCAAACCAAATTTTACTGTTAAGTATAAACTGCTACTTTGTTGATGTTTACTTTAATGTTTTTAATAAATGTTTCTCCACCAAATTTGAAAGAGAACAATTGGCATGCAGTGAACATATATAACAGGCTCCTTTGTGTAGTTAAAGGGCAATGCCGTCTGTATCCTCTTTTATTTAGCCAAGGTAACTCAATTTTTTCCAACGATAACAATAAACAATGAAACCTCATCTGTTTGGGGAATGATGAAAAGGGACTTTGGATTCAATTACGTGTTATAGTTATTAATCATCTAGCTAATTGGCTGAGGAATACCATTGCCTAGGGCAGTATAAATTATTTTGACTCAACAGTATTTGCTTAATCAGATTTTACAAATCAACTAATGGAAAAATGAATAAATGTGTACAAAGCTCTAAACTGGACATTAGATAACTGACATCTGTCCTTGTGTTTAAGAATCTTACAGTCTAGTTGATGACACATGACCTGACTTTTCTGAGCAAGATGGCAGGCCATGATTCTCCTTTAACAACCACTACATAAATTGTCTTGAGTCGTTTTTGAAACAAGCATCCTTCTGTATCCGTCTGTGTGTCCATAAGTACGTGCAAACACTATATGCCCTCATTGGAGAATGGAGTTAAAAATTAGCCACCTCCCAGAATCTGTGGGGCATTTCTGCAAATACAGTGTTGACAGCATAAGAGAGAACAAACCACTGACTTCTGAAAAATGCTTCATGTCCAGAGATAAACATGCCTGTGAAGGAAGTATGCTAGGTCCTAATTTAAGGCGTGGGCTCTCGGGGACTTCCCTCGTGGTCCAGTAGTTAAGACTGTGCTTCCACTGCAGGGGGCATGGGTTTGATCCCTGGTTAAGATACTAAGATCACACATACCATGCAGTGGAGCCAAAAAAAAGAAAATTAAAAAAAAATTAAATTAAATTAAAGCATAACATAGGATCTTGGGGGATGGGCTGTGCAGGCAGCCTGGGTTCTCCAAAGTCCCCTAACTTGACTTTGCTTTTTACATGCACAGTAGAGGGCTGAAACCCTACCAGTCATGGAGCTTGCTACCGATGCATCGGCATCCCAGGCAGAGGACCCAGGGTGTGTGTATGTGTGAGTGTGTGTGTGTGTGTGTGTGCAAGCCCACCTGTGTAGTGGCCATGAGCACTTTCCCTCCCACCAGTATCTCTCTAGGGATCCAAACCAGGGTCAGGATGAGATGGAGCTCCTGGCTAACCCGTTTCCCACTCTGGCAAGCCCAGTCACCAGACTTCTGGGTCCCCAAACTGACAATCCACTACCAATCCTTCTCTCTCTTAGGGCTGCTGGACACAATATAGAATGCCCAGTTAAATTTGAACTTCAGATAAGGAACAAGAATTTTAAAGTAAAAATATATCCACGACATTCCATAGGATATGGTTTTACCAGACAAAATTGTTGTTTATGTGAAATTCAAATTTAAATAGGCATCCTGTTTCTTTTGTTTGCTTCTTCATTTCTGCTGATCACTTTACCCTTGAATGACTGGGATGGCATATGAAACATCTCAGCAAGGCAGAGTTAACAGTACTGGCCCCTGGTACAAACTGCCTGCACTCTAACCCTGACCCCACCACTTACAGACTTCAAAACCCCAGCAAAAACCTCTCAGGGCCTCAGAGTTCTCATCTGTAAAATGGAGATGACAGTAGCAACCCTCCGCCACCCCAAGATTTTTATTGATTCAAAACCTGACGGGCGGAGAGGAGGGTGACTCTCATATTGGCCGAGGTGTCTCCTCTGGTGAAGATTCATGAGCACAGACTTGACCTGTGAGGGCGCAATGCATCACCGACTCGGCCATCCTATTCCTGGCTGCCGTTAGATGCACATTCAGAAGAATACAGAAACCATGGAATCGAGGGAGCTTATCTGTGTGGTTTTTTTTTTTTCCTTTCACAACGAAAACATGCATTTCACGCACTATAATACAAACAGATAAAATCTTCTGATGAGTTGGCAGAGCTGCAGCCCCCACACGGGACAACGTTAATGGGGAACTAGCAGGTGCTTGCTTACCGCGTCGTTCCCACGCGCGGTCCTGCGGCTTACTTGGCAGGCACCCTGGAAATCGTGAAAATGACTGACACGTCTATTTTCACATGTTCGTCTGCCAAGAATGAGGCTAGACTAAAACAATTGGATTTTTTTTTTTTTTCTCGGCAGGATGTGGCTCCGCAGGGCTGGGAGAGGAGGGGAGGTTGGAGGGGCTGGGGGAGGGCCGCTCCTCTTCCTAACCCACTGCTCTGACCAGGCTGGTCTCTCTGTCCACATTCGACCGTCTCTTGGGAATACAGATCCTGTTGGAAGTTCATTTCAAATCTCTGACTTGTGACTTAGGAATTCTACTGCTCCCTCCCCGTCCTCTCTCCTCCCAGAACGCTGCGTGAGTGAGTGCTAAGTCGCTTCAGTCGTGTCCAACTCTTTGCGACCCCATGGACTGTATCCCTCCAGGTTCCTCTGTCCATGGGATTCTCCAAGCAAGAATCCTGGAGTGGGCTGCCAGGCCCTCCTCCAGGGGATCTTCCTGACCCAGGCTCACTTAGGTTTCCTGCATTAGCAGTTGGGTTCTTTACCTCTAGCACCACCTGGGAAGACCTCCTAGAACACAGATGTGTGTTCAAAAGAGAAGAATAAGCATCAAGGGCAAGGTGATGTTGAAAAGAGGGTGGGCAGCCCACCCGAGTGATGCCAGTGAGTAGGGAATGGGCAGAAGCAACACGGGATCCACTCATCCCACAGTGATTTCTTCATCCAACCTCTTCCTGCGCAGGTGGTGTGATAGGTGGGTGATGGGCACAGGAGGGACTCAAAGGAAATAAGGTAGTCACATATTGACATTTTCCTGGGAGAACCACTGATTGAGAGATGAGGGCTGAGAGGGGATGGGCTGCATTTCAGAAAAACCAAAGAGAAGTTACCTTCCTCATCAGTGGCCTGCACACCATGCTCTCCTTTCAAAAGCAAGCAGACATTTGTGTATCATGCATTACAGTAAAGTAAGTGGATTGTAATTGCCACAGAAACACAGCTCATAAAACCAGCCTCAGTGCCACACATCACAAGGGAGTCAGTCCAGGTTCACTTTCCACTGTGATGCTCAAGCTTCCAGTTCAGCAATCAGGCTGCCCATTTCACACCATCATTCCTTGTTTTGTATTTTAGCACTTTTAAGAGAGATTTCTTAGAATTTATTAAGTGTTATGTTCCTTGATTCTGATTGACAACACAAATCACATTTTCTCTGTGCTTGTTCATTTTCTTCCTTTTGAAGAAAAGTTACTTCAGAGCAAGGCAGACCCCCTGGGTCTGCCAGGACCCACTGGTCTCTCTTTCTGATATGGTGCTGAGTTATCTTGGCTTGTGGATCCTTACCCAATTTGTCAGACCAAGCTCTTTGCTTGACCAGCCTCAACTTACAGACTGGTAGGCAGAGCTAGACTCTGCCAGAGGTCCCTGTAGGTTCTGACCAAGTCCTTCAAGAAGGAGCTCCAGGTCAGTCCAAGAAAGGCAGGGGAGGATGAGGAAAGGTTGGACATGATCAATCAGGTCAGGGCCTGGAAAGCTGGGGTTGACCCTGGACTCAGAGCTTCATCCATGGCTCTTGATGGAGCCAGGATTCCATGGAAAGCTTCCCCATGGTGCCCACCTCTCTGCATGGTCTGATGGGCCACACCTGGCGCACACACTGGCTGTGGCAGTGCAGAGCTGCCCGTCGTCGTGAGAGGTGGCAGGCTTATAGCCACCAAGCTGTCATCACCCCTTCACCTGTGGCATGGCAGTTTTCACTTCTTTGGGATCATTTAGGGATGTCAGATGGTCACTGGATCTCCCTCAGGACCTCTGGTGTTTCCCGCTTTCTTCCTCCTCTCTGCTGTAGACCTCTGCTTCCCCCCACGATTGCCCTGAGGCGGAATTGAAGCCAAGCCGAGGCAAATCATCGCAGATGGGATGAGAGCCACCTTTGTCCTTCTGAACAAATGCAGTTCTGGAACTGGGAGAGCTTTTGATCATTCAGGGCATCCAGCCAGTTGCTTGGGACGTGCATGTGCTTTGGCACAGAAGTCGATAGTAATGATCTGGAAGCATTCTTTTCTCTTTTGGTTGTCTCCCTTTCTACAGTTTTATTAATTTACTTAGTTTTGGCTGTGCTGGGTCTTCGTTGCTGCATGGGCTTTGCTTTAGTTGCGATGATCAGGGGCTACTCGCTGGCTGCAGTGCGCGGGCTTCCCATGGCGGTGGCTTCTCTCAATAGTTGTGGCACGCAGGCTTAGTTTCTCCACAGCATGCGAGAGCTTTTCGGACCGGGGATCGAACTCATGTCCCCTCACTGGAAGGGAGATTCTTTACCACTGAGCCACCAGGGAAGCCCTGGTTTTCTCCTTTATTAAAAAAAAAAAAAAAAAAAATCACTTATTTTTTAATTGAAGGATAATTGCTTTAAAGAATTTTGTTGTTTTCTGTCAAACCTCAACACGCATCAGCCATAGGTATACATACCTCCTCTCCCTTTTGAACCTCCCTCCCATCTCCCTCCCCATCCCACCCCTTTAGGTTGATACAGAGTTTCAAACTCACCCCTGTTTGCGTTTCCTGAGCCAAAGGGCAAATTCCCCTTGGCTATTTATTTTACATAGGGTAATGTAAGTTTCCATAAGGTTTTCTCCTTTTTAAAGAATTTTGTGTTTTAATTGTATTGTACAGAGTTAACAAACAGATCAATTTTTAAAATCATGGAGGGACTTCCCAGATAGTCCAGTGGTTAGGAATTCACCTGCCAATGCTGGGATCCCTGGTCAGGAAGCTAAGGCCCCACGTGCCTTGCAGCCAAAACACCAAAACAGAAGCAATATTGTGACAAATTCAATAAAGACTTTTAAGAATGATCTGTGTGTGTGCCTGCTAAGTTGCTAAATCATGTCTGATTTTCTGAGACCCCATAGACCATAACCTGCCAGGCTCCTCCATCCATGGGGTTCTCGAGGCAAGAATACTGGAGTGGGTTGCCATTTCCTTATCCAGGGGATCTCCCCAAACCAGAGACCAAACCAGCCGCATTGCAGGCAGATTTTTTACCACTAGTGCAAACTTGGAAGCCCTAGAAATGGTCTACATCAAAATAAAGAAACAAGCAAAAAATAAATAAAACTCATAGAAATCATCACCTACAGCTAATCACTCAGGATTTTGACGTGTAGTGTTTTCTATCTATATTTTCTAAGCCAACCTGGACCATGTTCAGTGTAGTGTTTTCTTAACTATGAACTCACACTCGGCAAAGACTTCCTCTAGTGGAGGTTTAATTAATTCTGCTACACTTCTTTGGTTACAGGCATGTGCTACCCAGTCTTAGATCAGAAGATGGGCTCTTGGGAGGGCTCGCAGGCCAAGAGGTAGAGAGAATTCACAGAAAAGAGGCATGGCTCCCACTGGAGGCTGAACGCACTCTGATGAACCATTTGGATTGGTGACTCTCTCTCTGAGATCCCGTGACCTCTCAGAGTCCTCACATTTCCCACTTCCAACCCCTTGTGGAAACCTTTTCACCACAGCATTTCCAGGACGAGGAACCATGGCCAAAGGCAGACTCTGGGGTAAGTGAATATGCTTGCGTCATCCTTCTATTTTTCGTAAATATTGAGAATGATACATCTACAAAGTCTATTGACTTGGTATGTGTTGAAACCAGTTGACTGAAGTTAGCCTGTAATCCTAACCTCCATTAAAATGTGCTTGTCCATAAGGCGTTTCCCCAGGTATGTTTCACTTGTGAATAAGCCTCAAAAGTATGGTGTTTAGGGCCAGCCTTACCAGGCTTCTGAATCCAAAGTCAGGCCTCTTATTGGTTCTGGTCAGCTTTCTGCATCAGAACAATCAACCTGAAACATAAGAGTTGGAATTGGCATAAAAGGGATGGACAGTGACAGTTTGAATGAATAATAAAGTTGAAACATACTTCTAAGGCTTCTATGGCCAGCCAGCCTAGGGGCCCTGGTGTATGATTCACTCTCCATTTCCTGTTATTAGAAAAATTTCTCACTATTGAATGTCTTTTACTTGTCAGGGCCGAAACTTTTAAATAAGTGAGGGATGAGTTGTCAGTTCAAAAACGATTAAGGAGTAAAAGTGCTATTGCCTAGCTTCGTATTTTTACATGTGGTGGCATCTCTTGTCTTCAGATCAAAGGGAGGAAGAAAAATCTGAGATAGTTTCCATGTATAAACCAGGCAGACAGAAGATACAGCAGATGAGCTCTCATCACACCAAGTCCAAGTTCATATGTCAGTGCCCTGAGGTTGACTCTGCTCTGCAGTAAACCCTTCCCCCACCATCACCTCCACAGGGACCATCCAGTCCCTGCTGCTTCTCTGTGCATCTGTGTGAAATTGCCTTCTAGATATGACTCCAGCAAGAGCCATGAGCATCCCCAAGCCCTCTGTGCTGGTGAAAACCCCATGAAACAGCCAGTATATGCCCCAGGGAGAGAGTGAGAGAGGCTGGGGTTGCTTGGAGCAGTGACCAAGAAGTTGGCACCAGGAAGGAGAGCATCATTATTTACAGAGTCAGGAGATGGAACTCGATGGAGCAAGACCCAAGATGTCCAAGAGGCCCAGGGCGATGGGTGCTAAAGAGCTGCTCTGCTGAAGACCAGAAGACAAGGGAGATGGATGCGGATGGGACTAGTTGGGATTCAGACGTCTCAGGGAGCTACAGAAGGAGCTGGGCTCAGGTGCTTAAACTGGCTGTGATTTCTAGTAAGACACTTCCTTATTTAGGCAAGACTGGATGGTGATGAGCATTTTGTAGGACTTAACTAGTGCCCTTCTTAGAGTGTGTGCCCTTCTGAAGTCCCGGGTGTGTTATAGAACAGCCCATTTTGCCCTGTTTAAGACCGATTTCGAGAGTTTTTATGAAAGGTGCCATTTCTGGAGGAAAAAAATGAAGAAGAAATCGAAAATATCTTAAGGACAAAATGATCTTTTTCCTTCTAATTGTGCTCATTGTAGAAAATTTGCAAAATATAGAACTTAAAGAAGAAATATAAAACAAGCATATGTACACCAACTGATGGCAATGAATTTTATATTTTTCAGGATTTCTCTAGTAAATTTTAACGTGGTTGTGTAATTGAGCAGAATCCTATGGGGCATTGTGAGAACAGACCCCTGCCCCGATCATGTTCCCCACCTGCCTCTTGTCTGTAGAAAAACTCCAGCCTCCTAAGCCCTCCCCAAGTTCCAAAGAGTAAATTTAATCAAAGAAGTGAGAAAATGAAGAAAGAAAGGAAAAGTTCAGTAAGACAAAATAATAGTAGTTGAGCCTTTAAACAAAGTCAAGGACTTTTGGTTCCTCCTCTAGGGCTATCGATAAGATTCTGAACATTACCCTCTGAGCTATTTTGCAGATACTGGAACCCCCTACCAGATGGAAGAAGTTAACTGTATGCTGATTACCAGGACCTAGACCCCAGGCTGGTTGGAGCTAGAAGGCTGGTGATGTTGACTCCTAATTACCTCACTAGCAACCAATCAGAAGAATGTCTATGAGCTGATTATGCATAATACATAAGGGGATGACAGAGGATAAGATGGTTGAATGGCATCACTGGCTCGATGGACATGAGTTTGAGCAAACACCAGGGAGTTGGTGATGGACAGGGAAGCCTGGCGTGCTGCAGTCCATGGGGCCTCAAAGAGTCGGACACGACTGAGCGACTGAACTGACCTGATGCATAATACAACTCCCTCCCTGTCTTTAAAAATCTGTCCCTGAAAGCCTTCGGGGAGTTTGGGCCTTTGAAGCTCTGGACTCCTTGCTTGGCACCTGTGGTAAACCCTGCACTTCCCTTCACCACAACACAGCGTCAGTAGCTTGGTGCTACAGGGTGTGGGTGAGCGGACCCAAGTTTGCTTGGTAGCAGTTGTCATCATATTAAAACTATAGTTTGCATTGTGCATGTTTGACTTAATAATGCAACACATACATCTGTCTTTGCCATTAAGAATCTCTTTTGAAAAGCATAATTCTTAATGACTATAGCCCATTCCACTCTACTGAGGCACCATACTGTCTTATCTTTACATATTAAACTGTTTCCAAAAATTTAATGACTCAAGCAGTTTTGTAATAAATATATTTACACGTAAGTTTTCACTATGATAGGATTTTTTCTTGGAAAAATTCTCAAGAAGAGTTAAAATGTGAAAAGGATTTTGAGATCATTCACTGTACCACCATGGGAATGCCAATTTCCTCCTAACCATTATTCTGCACTATAAATAAAATGCTAATTGACCACAATAGTGATCTTTAAAACAGTATAACAAACACACGTCTACACAAGGCAGACTTTAGATATCAGTTAGAAATTCTGTTTAGATACAATAAATGAAATCTGCTTAGTAGAGGCTTGGATGAATTTGTTTCAGGTAATGAAAAAATGGAGGGTAAGATATCCAAGAATATTATAGCTGCTTCAGAGAATCCAGGCTATTTTTACTTTCCTGCTTTGTCATCATCAGCCTGTGTCTTTCAGTCTCATGATCACAAGATGGCTGCTGTGCTTCCCTCTCTCTGTTCATTCTCCCTTTCTTTCTTTCAACAAAATAGCTTCAACCACTGCATGATTTGGTTAACACTAGCTGAGAAACTTTTAATAAATCACTCTCTGTACTTTTTAAAGTCTGGATTTCATCAAGTATAAAATTAAAGGTTTTGGATCAATCTTGATTACTTCTTATGTGTAATAATCAATGCATATTTATCATAAAAATCTTGCCATTCTTAGGCTGGGATCCAGAAACAGAGGCCACTTTCCTAAGTCACATGAGAAGTCTGTGGCAGAGCTGAGATCAGAATACAGTTTTCAATCAGTGATGTGGGTTTATTTGATTTTGCCACTATCATGTCTGAACTTGATTCATTAAGAAACACACACTTGAATTTAACAAGAATGACAAAATTAAGGTTGCTATTCAATTTCTCATCTCTCCTATGTTCATTATTCAAATAGGGGGAAAAATGGTCCTTATCAAGCTACTCAGCATAAACAGAAATTACATTAGGTTATTTCATCTTTTGTCATATTGTTAAATCTGTTGTGATTGAATTTAAGTATGCATTGAGCATAACATTGTCTCCCAAATTAAAGTGATTTATAATAAATTTTTGAGATCCTCTTGAGTGGTTAGATAAGGTTTAGTTTAGCATCTTTATTTTAAATCAACTTTGAAACTGTTGAGACTTTCCACTGGATATTGGCTTCTTTGAGGAACATTCCTGGAAAAAAGGTAGTTTGTGAGTCATCCTTTTAATACATCATCACCATAAAGAAGGTTTCACCATACATATGGCTTCCCCCCAACCCATTCTTTCAGTCTCTTCTTGAAAGTGTGAAACTTTCTTAGGAAAACAGTAATTCACTCATCATGCCTTAGCCAAGATGCAAAGTCATCTGAGCACAAAATCCATCAAAGTCTCGGAAAACCCACTATAACCACTGAACACTCTTGGGGAGATTTGGTCAGTGAAACAACTGACTTTTTTCCCCATGTTCTCCGCTTCCCTTCAGTGAAATTCATTCTGCAAGACTGGGGAGGGAGGCAGAGCAAGCATGGGGCTCAGGAAGGAGTGGTGAGTGGGAAGGTACAATGTCCCAAGTGGCGATGCCCTTAACTCCCTGCCAAAGTGGGTCTTCTTTGGACAAAAACATCTCCAACAGAAATCCCTGGGATTGCCTCAGATTATGTGCAGATGAAAATAAATTCAAAATCAGTTCTAAAAGGCAAAGAAATAAGCCACTAAGAGTGAAAGTAGCAAGCAACAAACTACAGAATACATTCTCCAGATGTGAAGTTCATAAGCCTGAATTAAAAATATTACTGCTAAAAACATATTAAAGAGTAGCACTTTCAAACTAGAAGAGGGGAAAAATGAAAGAAAAAGATGAGGAAGGGGAGAAGGAGAAGAGGAAGAGGAAAGAGGAAAAAGAAGCCTTCATACATAATAATCACAGTAGATAAAAATAAATTTTTCATTGAAAATACAGAGTGTTTCAGTAAGTAAACAAAATCTACTATGGCCTATTTAAATGAGACTTACTGAAAGCATGAGGATTCTATAAGTTAGAAGCAAATGAATTAAAGATACAGGCAAATACTAGAGACATCTGGAGAAGCTATTAAAACATCAGACAACATAAGCTATTGTTAGGAATAAGAATGGCAACTGTATATTGGTGTAACAATTCTAAATTTGTATTACCCTAAATAGTTACAAAATATATAAGGCAATAATAGGTAGAACTACCAGAAGAAATGGACACACTCTACACCAGGGTGGAAGATTTCAACATATCCTTCTCACTTACTGATATGTCAGAAAGGCAGAAACATTAGTACAGGTGTACAAGATCTGTTCAACCCTGGTTAACAAACCCAGCTCAAAAGCATTCAGCATTGGGGAAATATACATTCTTCCTAGCATTCAACAATGAGGAAAAAGACATTCTTCTCATGTACAGATGGAATATCTACAAAAATTGAACGTATTGTAGACCAAAAAGAAAATCTCAAAACAAAAACATCCCATACCTTACAGAGCATGTTTTCTGACAACAATGTAATCAGTTTGAAATGAATTTAAACATATGTATTTTAAAAAATGTACAGTTCCATGTATTCCTCAGATAAGGTGGCTTCATTGAAAAAGATATTTGAGAAATATTGGGTTAAAACAAAGTTTGATTATAGTAATAATAATAATGAAGAAGAGGAGAAGGAGAATTCTTGCTGTAGGGGTAACCACATGCCTTAATATGGTAATACAATCAAACATTTCTAAGTGGAGATGTTTTATACAATGTTTCATATGTTTATTGTACCAAACAATTTTCCACTCATGGAGTAATGCATGGGACCAGTGTTCAGTGGAACACACTTTAGGAAACATTTCTCCATAGCAACCCCTGGACATACTTCATGTGCGTCTGTGCCTGCTAAGTCACCTCAGCCGTGTCTGATTCTTTTCGATCTCGTGGACTGTAGCCCAACAGGCTCCTCTGTCCATGGGATTCTCCAGGCAAGAATACTGGAGCGGGTTGCCATGCGCTCCTCCAGGGGATCTTCCCGACCCAGGGATAGAACCTGCGTCTCCAGCGACTTCCGCATTGTAGGTGGATTCTTTACCACTGAGCCACCAGGGAAGCCCAGACATACTTCATATAAACCAGAAAGCCATATAAACATACTTCATAAAGGCTGTTTTATTAACCGTATTTACTTTATCCTAGCAACTGCAAGGCAGGTTAGGACGTCTCCCAGGATGTATCTAATAAAACCATGAACTGATGCTCCTGACAAGAGGAGCAAGACTCCATCTTACACAGCACGTTATGGCAACCAGGAAAGAATCACTTCAACAGGAAGAAGACATTTGAAGATAGGAATACTTTAAATTGTTTTTCATTTTTCAAAAACATTCCAGCTGCTCTAGTCCCCATCAAAACTCTGAGAGCTGCTGTACAATTCCTCCACCTGCTCCTCAGACGTGTCAGGACCGCCTGTCTCTTGTGGGCTTGACCCACATCCAAAACAGCTCACTTTCTAGACAGCTAAGAGACTTGACTTTCTTTCCAGATCAGTGAGGCCATGACAGGGCGATGAATCACTCTGTAGACCAAGAACTAATCCATTATGTCGCCTGGAGCAATACACTATTTTTGCCTTGTTCTTGGTCTTTTTCATGGTCTCTCGCTTTTGCATTGAAATAATTATTTAGTTCTACTATCAGGGGCCCATCAGTATCACGTTAAAGAGGACCCCAAATGGATCACGGGCTGGAAAAGCAGTGAACCCCCTCTGGGAAGGGCCAGCTCTGAGGAGTGGGTTTTTCCACGCAGGAATCTCACATTCTGGGGTATGACATAAGCTCACACATTATGGGGCTTCCTCAGTGGCTCAGCAGTAAAGAATCCACCTGCGATGCAGACGCTGCAGAAGAGGAAGATCTCCTAGAGGAGGGCATGGCGACCCTTTCCAGCATTCTTGCCTGAAGAGGTCCACGGACAGAGGAACTTGGCAGACTATAGTCCATAGGGCTGCAAAGAGTTGGACATGGCTGAAGCGACTTAGCAGGCATACGTTATGAGTTCACGTGACAGTATTTTCATACACCTGAGGAGATACATGTGTTAACCCAAGATGGTGATTTTTAAAATGTGTCCAAAAATTCAAGATATTCCTCCCTTCACAAAATGGAGCTTAATTCTCCCTCCCGTGAGTATGGGTTGGACTCAATGACTCATCAGAGAAGGCAATGGCACCCCACTCCAGTACTCTTGCCTGGAGAATCCCAGGGACGGAGGAGCCTGGTGGGCTGCCGTCTATGGGATTGCACAGAGTCGGACATGACTGAAGTGACTTAGCAGCAGCAGCAGCAATGACTCATGCCTAATGAACAGAATATGGCAAAAGTCAAGGGATGTAATTTCAGAGATGAGATATAGAAGACTCTGTGGCTCCCATCTTGGGTGTGCTCACCTCTCTCTTACATCTCTTCCTTTGGGGGAAGCCATGTCATAAGCACCCCATTGAGAGGTCCAAACGTCAAGAAATTGAATCCTCCTGCAACAGCCACAAGGCAGGGGAGGGGGAGGGATGCTTAGAAGGGGAGCCTCCAGCCCTAGTCAAACCTTCAGAAACTCAATTCCCTGTTGACAGCTTGAATTCAACTTCATGAAAGACCTCGAGCCAGAACCACCCAGCCAAGCTATTCCTGGATTTCTGACCTTCAGAAACTTAGTTCATAAATTTGGGGATAATGCCATATACGGCAATAGATAACTGATACACCCAGTGATCAGAGCTGCTTAGGGCATAGCGAAGCCATGACAAAATCATCCCCGGTAATCCATATCTACTCCATACTTCTAGGACTGTACTGGGCTGATGAGGAAAAGGATATCCTTATCACCAGATGGCTGAATCACTGGGGAGGTGCCAAGGATAGAGAGATGTTCCCAAGATACAGGAATGGTCTCTGCTGCTCAGGTCTCTACTGAAGGCAGACAGAAGGTATGATTTTGACCATTTGGACACAGCAATGGAGTTGGCAAAATGTCAAGGTGGCGGTGGTGTTGGTAAAAGTGTCCTTGAGGATGGTCTCCTCTGCTCCAGGAGAGAAAGACCCTGGTGTGGTAGAGGTGTGGACAGTCCTGAGTGTCAATGTTAGCTTTGTCTGACTGGTGATGGTACATATGGTAGTCAGCAGGAACTGGTAAGACCCCAACAGGCCCCACCAAAGCTTGGCTTTCAGTAGACGCTGCCAAGCAGGCCAAGTGTTGGGGTTATTGGCAATGATGGTGTAAAGATGAGAGCTTGTAAAGCTGTTGGCCAGTCAATGCCTTGGGCTTCAACTGATGGATCAGTCTATGGGGAGAGATTTTGATTTCTCCTACCCACAGAGATGAAAGCTCACAACTGGATATTTGAACTGAAATTTGAAAATTAAAACCTGAGATGTATTTATCCTTTTGAGATTGGGATTTACTTAAACTTTAAGATATGAGGGGCCTTTCTTTATTACCTCTTCAACAATTTATTTTGAGATTTAATAAAAGAAAAGTAAAATGAGGTGGAAAATAAGTTAAAAAATCTTTAAGAAATAAATAAAATTTTAATAACTTATTGACACAAAGCTTCCCCCCCTCCACCCAATCTTATGACAATTAATTCTACTGTGGTACTGTTAAAATGTATGTATGTCTGAAAAAAATTTTTAACATGGAATTTGTTTTCCATTCCTGATGGGTTAATTATTCAAGCACTGTCAAGTTAACATTATCACTATATTTTCCTGGGTAAAGAAATTGATTCATTATTGTGAAAGTTGTTTCAGGAATAGATTTTGCATTAATTTTTTGTTTCACTCTTCAACCAAACTTGGATAACTCTACAGTATAATATCAGGTTATACGGTAAAGTGAAGGAGCAAATTTATCTATTTTTTTCAACAGATGTTCACTGGACATCTATCATGTGTCAACCAATGTGTAAAACACATATAAAGTGAGAAGTTAATAGCTTGGGACAAAAACATGGTTGCCAGCAGAGAGGTAGCCACAATGATGCTTCAGATAATGGTGAAGGCCAATAGCTATTCAGTGCTCTGCGCTTGAGTTGTACTGTTGTACAATCATTGTCTACCAAATTGTTACAATGACACCATGAAGTTGTTACAACTAAGGTCCTCATTTTGCAGATGAGGAAAAAAAAAAAGAGGCTTATTAAAGTAAATTAACTTGCCCAAAGTTACACATACAGTCTGAAGCCCATATTGACAAACAAGATCAGTCAGATTTCAAAGCCTGTATTTTTAGCTTCTGTATCAGCAAGAGAAATAGGACGGGAGCTGCCTACACTGAGAGAATTTTATTAGAGACTCTAGATAAAATTTCAGAATTAAAATCTGTACATGGAAGCAGTAAAAAGAATCAACATCTGTGATGTGAAGAACCAACTGAGAAGTTCTCACAGAATGCAAATGAAAAGGACAAAAAAAAAAATCAAACACTGGAGACTGTGAAAGCTTATGGTAAACTGGATTTTCTGTGGAAGAGATCTGAATCCATGGGAAAGAAGTAATAATATATGAGAGAAAAAAATTCGTATCTCAGAAAAATCTGATTCTGCACCTTCAAAAATTTTGCTAAGTACAAAGTAAAATTGCTGAAAAATATAAACAATAAATGTGTTCTGTATAAATATCTTTATTTTTACTGAATTACAAGGAAATGCACAGATCTTAAGTGTTTGGGGGTCTATGAGTTTTGACGTACAAATGGATAGAAAAGAATTCCAAAACCCTAGTAAGTTCTTTCATATTCCTTTCTAGTCAATCCCTACTCCAGAGGAAACCATCCTGATTACTCTTATCATAGATTAATTTTGTCTGTACTTGAACTTCATCTAAATGGAACTATACAGTAAGTAACTATCTGGCTTCTTTTGCTCACCATATGTCTTCACAATTCATCAGTGGCTTATTTCTTTCCATTGCTGAGACATATTCCATTGTATGAATAAACAACAATCTGTTTGTCATTTCTCTTGCTAATGAACATTTGGATTTTTTCCAGATTTGGGCTGTAATAAATAAAGTTGCTATGAATATCCTTGTGCAAGGATTTTTGGAGACATATGTTTTCATTTCTCTTGGGTAAATACCTAGGAGAGGATTCGCTGAAACAGGGCAAGTTTATGTTCAACTTTGTGAGAAACTGCCAAGCAGTTCTATGAAGTGGTTGCATTGATTTACACGCTCACCAGTGGCATGTCAGAATCCCAGTTGATTCACAGACTGGTCAGCATTGAGTGCTGTCAGTATTTTTCATTTCTGAGTCTGAAGTGGTTTCTTGTGGTTTCAGTTTTCATTTTCCTGAACACTAATGATGTTGAGCATCTTTTCATGTGCTTATTGGTCATGGTGTGTCTTCTTTGGTGAAATGTCTATTGAAATCATTCACCAATTTTTAACGTAGTGGTCTCTCATAATAAGCCAGATGAGAAATTACAACCATTTGACTTGAAGAAGTCACACTGCTGATCACGTAAGCGTTTAAGTCTGGTTCAGAACAAGCTTAGCCACGGGCTGGTTGTTTTTGTCGGTGTGCTGTGTGCAAAGTCGCTTCAGTCGTGTCCGACTCTGCGACCCCATGGACTGTAGCCCACAGGCTCCTCTGTCCATGGGATTCTCCAGGCAAGAATACTGGAGTGGGCTGCCATTTCCTTCTCCAGGGGATCTTCCCGACCCAGGGATCGAACCTAAGTCTCTTATGTCTCCTGCATTGGCAGGTGGGTTCTTTACCACTAGCGTCATCTGGGAAGTCACAAGTCATTACAAAAACTGTCTTTGTAGTGAAGACCTTTGTAATATAAAGAAGCTTTTCATGAGTCATTTCTGTGGAAGCCCTGATACCTTTATTGGTCTTCATTTCTAGTTATCTCCCTTCATTTGACTGTGTATTTAAAGATAAGGCTTCCTTTGTGGCTTTATTCAGGATACCTGTGTTCCATCCCTGGGTCAGGAAGATACCCTGGAGGAGGAAATGGCACCCAACTCCAGTATTCTTGCCTGGAGTACCCCATGGACAGAAAAATCTGGCGGCATACAGTCCATGGGGTCACAAAGAGTCGAACATAACTGAAAATGACTAACACTTTCACTTTTCACTTGAACATATGATTTATTATAAATGCTTTTAGGTGGAAGTTCCCAAAGCAGGAAGCAAAAATAGCTCAATCAGCTTTATCGTATTTATCTTTGTTTTCACTTAGCTATTAAATGCAAATTATGAAATTAGTTTCTTAGTAATCACATAAATTAAATATAGGAAATAAGTTCATACAAAATAAGACAAATATGAAGTGAATTTTAGATGGTATAAAAGTAAGAGACTAGCCTAATATCTCTTAGATTGTAGCATCTGTACCATGGATTCATAAATTGTGATCTCTATGTGCTTTTTATTTCTGTGGTATATTGCTTATTTTGCCCTGAAAAGTATGGGAAGACATGGTTAATCAGAGCTAAACTGTAATAAAATACTGTATTATAGCAGTTCATTAAAAAATAAAATTTAGACAATAGAGACAAGAAATCAACTCTAAACATAAAAGAAATTCTTAGAAGCAGAAAATGTTGAGAGCATAGAAACTATTCTCATAGAAATAATATAAGAAATCTCTTAGATGAAGACAGTTGCAAATCCTCAAGTTGTAAGGCCTGCTAACACAAAGAAAAATAAATGAAAGGAGATCCACAACCAGTGACGATGTATTTCAAGAGTAAAGAGAATTTATTTTGTGCATCCAGAAAAACATTTGAAAAGTGATCACATAGTCAGATTAGCATCAAACTTATCTTCTGTGGTACAAAGTGCTAAACACCAACACAGCGATATCTAAAATTTTGAAGGGAGAGTATTGCAACCCAAGTATTCTGCAAGTTAAGCTAACGCTTATTTTGAGAGTAACATATAAATTCTCAGATACAGAAGAATTTAGAAAGAATATTCATTGGAAGGACTGATGCTGAAGCTGAAGCTCCAATACTTTGACCACCTGATGTGAAGAGCTGACTCATTGGAAAAGACTGATGCTGAGAAAGTCTTGCCTGGAGAGTCCCATGGACGGAGGAGCCTGGTGGGCTGCCATCTATGGGGTCGCACAGAGTTGGACACGACTGAAGCGACTTAGCAGCAGCAGTAGCAGCAGCAGCAGGGAAAGATTGAGGGCAGGAGGAGAAGGGGATGACAGAGGATGAGATTGTTGGATGGCATCACCGACTCAATGGACATGAGCTTGAGCAAACTCTGGGAGATAGTGAAGGACATGGAAGCCTGGCGGGCTGCAGTCCGTGGGGTCGCAAAGAGTTGGGCATGACTTAGGGACTGAACAACAAGAAAAGTATATTGTTTTAGCTTCCTATTGCTGCTTTAACAAGTTACCACAAGCTCAGTGGCCAAAACAACACAAATTTCCTCTTTTGCAGTCCTAGACATCAGAAGTCCTAAAATCAAGGTGTCAGCAGGGCTGCATTCCTTCTAGAGAGTCTAGAGGAGATTCCATTTCCTTGCATTTTCAAGTTCCTAGAACTCATCCGCACTCCAGGTCTTGTGATTTTTCCATCCCCCTTCAAAGTCAGCAAAATTATATCTCTCTGACCATCGTTTATCTTCATAGTCTCTCTGACTCTCTTTTTCTGCCTCTCCCATCTAAAAAGACTCTTGTGGTTACATTGCCTCCCCCTAAACAAACCATAATCTCTCTATATCTAGATTTTAACTTGATGACATCTACAAAAACCCTTTTGCCATGTACGTTACCGTGTTCATAGTTTCTGAAGATTTACATGGACATTTTTTGGAGTTGGGGGGCATTATTCTGTTTAGCATCTATTATATACTAAGCAGGGCCCTTCTTGAAAACAAGTAAAGATCATATAAATTTAAAATTAAGTTGGAAGAAAACATGAGAACAGTCAAACAAATTTCAAAACAGAAAAGCAATGATTGGGGTGTGCTGTAACAATTTCTAAAATAATTAGAGAGCTACAGTACTGTTAATGTGGCTTCCCAGGTGGTGCTAGTGGTAAAGAACCCACCTGCCAATACAAGAGACATAAAGAGATGTGGGTTCAATCCCTGGGTCTAGAAGATGCACTGGAGGAGGGAATGGCAACCCACTCCAGTATCTTGCCTGGAAAATCCCATGGACAGAGGAACCTGGTGGACTACAGCTATAGGGTCACAAAGAGTCGGACATGGCTTACTCCTTGGAAGGAAGGTTATGACCAACCTAGACAGCATATTAGAAAGCAAAGACATTACTTTGTCAGCAAAGGTCCATCTAGTCAAGGCTATGGTTTTTCCAGTAGTCATGTATAAATGTGAGAGTTGGACTATGAAGAAAGCTGAGTGCCAAAGAATTGATGTTTTTGAACTGTGGTGTTGGAGAAGACTCTTGAGAGCCCCTTGGACTGCAAGGAGATCCAACCAGTTCATCCTAAAGGAGATCAGTCCTGGGTGTTCATTGGAAGGACTGATGTTGAAGCTGAAACTCCAATACTTTGGCCACCTGATGTGGAAAGCTGACTCATTGGAAAAGACCCTGATGCTGGGAAAGATTGAGGGCAGGATGAGAAGAGGATGACAGAGTTTGGATGGCATCACTGACTCAATGGACATGAGTTTGAGTAAACTCCAGGAGTTGGTGATGGACAGGGAGGCCTGGCGTGCTGGGGTTCATGGGGTCTCAAAGAGTCGGACATGACTGAGCTATTGAACTGAACTGAACTGAACTGAACTGAGGCAACTTAGTACACACACTATTAATACTAACATACAGAAAGACATCTAATAGGCCCAAACATCCTTATGAATTTAAATCAACAAGAAAATGAGAAAGAAATCTAGTGTTAGGAAAATTAACAAATCATTTAAGGAAAAAAAATTTAGATCCTAAACTAACTCATGCCTGTTGACATTAACAAATTGAACATATGTATATAAAAAGATAAAACCATGAAACCATCAGGAGAAACTTTAAGTGAATAATTCTGTAATTTTAGAGTAAGATAAATTTTTCAGTGTAACTCCCAAACCGAAAACTCTTAAAGAGCTTTATGGATATGTTTGAATACATGAACAGCTAAATAATAAAAATTTCTATCTGATCAAAATATCTCAGAGTTAATAGTTGAAAGGTCAATGGTACATTATTTATAACAAAAGTGACAAAGTTAATATCCTTCCTACATAAAAAATTTTACAAATCAATAATCAAGACATAATCACCACAAGAGTAAACCGACAAGGGACATAAACAGACGCTTTGGGAAAATAATTGGATAAAACCAGTAAACACGAAGGGAGCTTTTGTTATTGTTTACTCACTAAGCCTTGTCCAGCTGTTTGTGAACCCATGGATTGTAGCACACCAGGCTCCTCTGTCTTACCTATTGTATGAACCAATTTTTTTTAATGATAATGCTCTGTTTTGGTGTGAGCAATTTTAATTGGTTCACACTTTCCACAAGGTAACTTTACAACATGTACCAGGATTTCAAGTTTGCAAAGTCTGTAGCAGCACATGGAAGTCTTCACCAGGTGGCTGGAGTAATGTCTCAGGCAGCAAGTGGGGGTTAGGCAGCTCCCCGAGGGCTCCTCTCTCTCCAGAATGGTGGGAATCTTATCTACAGACAATGCCCTCCTTCCCTCCCTCCTTTGGGACTCCATCACCTGCATTGGCCCAGCAGCTCTCTTTAACTCAAGCTTCACTATTGCAAATTCAGGGACTGAGGTGGGCAGACACGGAAGCAAGAATCTTGTTTTCATTGTTCAGTCGCTCAGTCATGTCCAACTCTTTTTGGGACCCCATGGACTGCAGCATGCCAGCCTCCCCTGTCCTTCACTGTCTCCTGGGGTTTGCTCAAATTCATGTCCATTGAGTCAGTGATGCTACCTAACCTTCTCCTCCTCTGCCTTCCGCTTCTCCTTTTGCCTTCAATCTTTTCCAGCGCCAGGGTCTTTTCCAATGAGTTGACCTGAGCATGGGCAGGCAAAATGCACCCATCCCTGTGGTCTTTGCCGGGTTTGGTGAGGCGTGGTGACCCACCCCGAGACCACATGGACAGTCTCTGCTCTTATTTTATCCCCAAACACAGCCTTTTCCTCTGCATTTGAAAGGTTTATGGCAAATAAGTTGCACTCTTCTCTCCCTCTCTGGAATACATTGGGAGTTTCATGTTCTTTAGCCATCGATAGGAAAAAAGGGATGGGAAGAGGCGGTGTGAATCTCTTAGTTACTTGAAATGCAAAACAAATGCTTTTAGATAAACACTAAAAGCATCACAGCCATTTCTCTTTTAAAATCTTTGTAGTTAGAAGTGGATACCTTTGAAGATGCAGGCCCATCCTCCCCTGGGAAAATTCAGTCTTGGCGTCTTAAAAAATGAATTAGCTGCTGCTAAGCCAGCACACACCAAGGGCAAAAAATACATTTCAATACATTAATCCTTTACTTAATTAAGATATTAACACTAACTCTAGGGCATGCACATTCACACATACAGACATATATTGTCTACTCCAAAAATCAGACAGCATTTTTCACTAACCACATTTAAACTTCGGATAGACCTAACAGAGCCATATGTATATATTCAAAGTCTGAGACTTCAGGAGACTCTAGTCCAGTCTACCTTTGCCCCTCTTGTCCCCAGGGTATCTCTCACCAATGGTCAAAACCACAGCACTAGCTTCCATCCAAATTTGCACTTCCATTGGGAATGCATATTTTTAATTAAATTGTTTAATTAAGATTTATGTGAATTACATGCAAATTCCATTTTTTCATAGAAAATTCAGAAAAAAGCAAGTAATCAAAATCCTTGAGAATCTGACAAGATCAAGTACTATTAACATTTTATTGAGTATCTTAGTCTTAGATAGAGAAATTTTTTTTGGAAATAGAATCATACTGTTTGAGACCTATTTTTGGCAATGAATATTTGATGAAATTTTCCATGACATTATGTATTTGGAATTGTTTTTTAATTGATGCATATTTTTTAATTGTTCCATTCTGTGGATTGCTACATTTTATCTTAACCCTCTGATAGGGACAGAGTAAAGGGACAAAGTAGGTGATTAAATAGTTAATCCCCCTAGGGGACTGTAAGTATAAAAAATATGAGAGACCCCTATAAGTTAATGATTACTCAAGAGAGCAGGTTTCCTAACCACAAAACCAAGCAGGCTTGCTTAGCAACAAAACCAGGCAGCAGAAGCACAAGGCATGCCCCAGAACAATGAAACAGTGGTTTCGTGGGACCCACACCCTGCCCAGTGAGCTGTCGTTAAAGATCCCTAGGACGTATTCTCTGCATCCATGAAAAACAATAATTTGTGGACCTAGCTTGACCATGTAGGGACAAGAAAACTCCTGTGCTCAACCTGGAGGAGGAGCTGATGATGAAAGAATGATGTCTACTCAAGAAAGACAAAGAAGGTCTTCTCCCCTTCCTTGCTTTGATTATAAAACTTAGTAGCCCTCTAAGTTCTCGGGGCATGGCATTTCTCACCGACCCACTTGTAAACCTCAAGTGTCCTAGTCTAATAAGTCACTTTTTATCTATCACTTATGTATCACTTTGCCTCTTGCAGAATTTTTTCTGTGCTGAGATACAAAGAACAGAGTTTTTCAGACTCCCCTAAAATGACACCTAAAGTTTCCCTCCCAGCTGTTGAATGTTTTGTTATTTTTCATTTTTCACTATTTTGTAGAAACCAGCTAAAATCTATGTGCAGATTCATGGTTATTCATATAGGATAATTCCTAGAAGTAAAATTCTTCCAAATTTACATGCTTCAAATTTTTTTTATACAAAGTCATTCTCTGAAGCTGTGTAGCGATGCACACTCCTTTATGACCGGCCACTCAGGATGGCTGTTCTCTTGCTCCCTGTACAGCCCCTAGTGGCAGTCCCTGTGTCTTCCGTACTCCATCACCTGGCTGATCCCTCTTCATCATAAAGCCTAATCAGTAAATGCCTACACACTTGCCCTTGACCTCCTAGAGATTGTTTTAATCTTTAGATCAGAAGTATCTTTACTATGATAGTTTATCAAACGTGGGGGGACTTCTCTCCCGGTTTCCCTGGCAACCCATGAGCCAACCTGATGTCGACTCCCTGTATAACTGGTAACCTTCCTCTCCCTCTGCGAGGACCGCTGCCATGTCCTGCTTGCTGTCTGCCTCCCATGGTGGGGCGTCGCTCCAGGACCTTGCTTCGGATGAGTATCCTTGCTTCAGATCCCCCACCCATTAAACTGTCGATGCCTCTGGGGCTGACTCTGGACTCTTTCTGAGGCTGTGGTGTGGCCCAACAGCTCCTAAACCCTGTATGAAAGTCCTCACCAACCATGAGGATGGTGTTTTAAACTTTACCTAATTTGATAGGCAAGGTATTTGCACACATGTTGCTGAGTCTATTCTAGGAATGCTTCAAATGGAAAGATATGAATTTTATATTTTGTGTAATTTATATGCTCAGCAAAGATACGGAACATTCAACAATGATATAACCATAGAGAAAAGTAAGAATTAATGACCCACATTTATTTGCTGACCTTGATATGATGTCTTGGAATAGTCATGAGAGCGAAATGAGAGAGCTTTAGTACACAGGTTATTTCTGAAAGCAATGAAGAAAAGGGGTGCCCTTCTTTAGGCAGAATTCTACATGTAAATGCACGAATTGTCAAGAAAATGGAACTGTAGGGAGTGAGTAGTGCAATTTGCCTGAATATAACTAACACTAATATTATTTAGATGGGTTGTTTCTAAAACTTTCAAGGGATGGTGAATTCCTGGCAATAGAAGACTTCAGTATCTGATTTAGTTGTTTCTACGGCAACAACTTATAAGTAAATAAACCCTGATGAATACCATCTATCATCAATGCTTAACCACTTAGGGTATCATCAGAAAACATGCAAAATGCTGAAGTATCTTTTTTTTTTAAGAGAATGAGAAGTTCTAAATGTCTTACAAGCTTCTTTCCAGCATTCTAAGGAAAAATTGCTTAAATTTCCAAAGATCTTCAAATTATTCTGTCACTCAACAACTTTTATTTAGGACTTCCTTTGCGCCAAGGTCCTGAAATAGTTTATTATACTTGGCTTCACGCTCAGTTCTGGCCAACACATTTCTCGGATGCTAGAATATTACGCAGTTTATACACGAAATACTCTTTCCCTTCTTACTGTCCCTCTCCTCCGGCCAAGGAAGTAAATTTGTTATGAAAACGAGGTGCAACAGTTTTTATTCCTTGGGCAAAGCTGAACTCGCTCCCTGAATTAAAAGCAAAGAAGAAAAACTATTTTGGTGAGGAGGAGATCCAAAAATTTTAGGGGTCTGCCCAGTCTTGTATTGTCTTGTACAGGCCAAAGTTAAAAGGGGAAGTTCTAAACCAGTCCCTACAACTGACCAGCTGGATGGGCAGTTGTATATCCTTAGATGGATGCCAAGGAAGGTGTAAATGTGAATCAACTTTATTCTTAATAAAGCTTAGCAATAGCTGAGATTGTGGAATTCTCTTCCATCAGCCTTCAAGTTCTTGGCAAAATTAAGCTTTGTGCTCAACTGTAGCACTAGAGAAGACTCTTGAGAGCCCCTTGGACAGCAAGGAGATCAAACCAGCCAATCTTAAAGGAAATCATCCCTGAATATTCACTGGAAGGACTGATGCTAAAGCTGAAGATCCAATCCTTTGGCCACCTGATGTGAAGAGCTGACTCATTGGAAAAGACCCTGATGCTAGGAAAGATCGAAGGCAAAAGGAGAAGAGGATGATAGAGGATGAGATGGTTGGATGGCATCACTGACTCGATGGACATGAGTTAGAGGAAACTCAGGGAGATAGTGAAGGACAAGGAATCCTGATGTGCTGCAGTCTATGAGGTCACAAAGAGTCACACACAACTGAGAGACTGAACAGCAACAACAACCTGAAGGGGTGTCTGTGCAGAGAGGCGATGTTCTGGGTGACCTCATCCTACACCATCTCTGTCATCCAGGTTTCCACCTCTGGGTATTGCTTCTCCGCAGGACTCTCAAATTTCATCTCTTCACTGTTCCTGAGAATAGATCCTTTTTTAAAGTGGAAACAGCCTGTAAGATGGGCTCACAATTACATTCAAGTGCATTAAGAGCCATTTCTGATCCTCACAAGGCAGCAAGAAAATGTTAGGATATTCTATTTCCCAAAATAGAAATAAGAAAACCTCAAGAACTAACTTTGCTCACTTGTCTGTAATTGATCCAGCTTGGCCTTCTCATTAGACTAAAATCCTCCTATTTTTCACTTGGATAAGCCATCCTCTCTGCTTTTCCATTGTGAAAGGGTGGGCAAGATCAGATTGCTTGTTTCAGTGTAAGATACGTAATTTTCTAAAAAGGCCACTTGTGCATATGCATTTTCAATCAGGGGTGCAGAGCTCAGAAAAAAATGTTGATTGATATTCCATTGAGGGTTTCAACATATGGTTCTGTGTTTAAAGGATTTTAGATGAATCAATTCATTGAGGAAGATGCAACTCTGGTTAAAAGAGTATCTGCTCTTTCATGACAATGTAGCTGAATGCACGTGTGCTAAGTCAGTTCAGTCATGTCCGACTTTTTGTGACCCCGTGGACTATAGCCTGCCAGGTCCCTCTATTCACAGGATTCTTCAGACAAGAATTCTGGAGTGGGTTGCCATGCCCTCCTCCAGAGTATCTCCTTGACCCAGGGATCAAACCCAAGTCTCTTCTGCTTCCTGCATTGGCAGGAGGGTTCTTTACCACTAGTGCCGCCTGGGAAGCACTTGACCATGTAGCTACTTTAGTATAAAGACACCAGATACACTTAGTAACATAGGCTGTAAGCGCCATTGAAGGCAGAAACCTGGTGTTATTCGCAAGAGATCTCTAATGTGTAGCTCAGGCCCCCAAACACAATAAGGGTTAAATGAAATGCTTTTGTGGCTGGTGAGATACACAGGAACTGTGGGCAGGAAACCAACAACGTTGGATGGATATCTTGAAGATCATATTCCTGCTGGCACTGCAGAAACTTCTCAGTTTCTCAAGACTTTCCTAGTGGTCCAGAGCCTAAGACCAGCTAAGACCATACCCCCAATGCAGATGCCCAAGTTCAATCTCTGATCAGGGAACTAAATCTTGCATGCTGCAACTAAGGATCCTTTGTGCTGCAATTAAGACCCCTGCAGCTAAATAAATAAATATCTAAAAAATTATTTACAACAAAGAGAAACTTCTTGAATTCTTAACTGGAACCATTCATTCAGCCAGCATCTGCTAGGTACTTACTCTTCACTAGACCCCAGACACAGCAAACAGCTGTTCATTGGGACACATTGTGTCTCCCTCCTGCGCCCTCTAGTGGGTTGCCTTCCCTGGTCTCCTTTCCTGTGACTGAGGCCTCGGGCCTGGTTCCAGCCCATGGGATGTGAAGATGAGCGTGTGCCTCTCTCAGGCCTCGTCCTTTAAGGGCCCCTAAATGCCCTCCTCCTGCTCATTCTCCCTTCTAATTGGCTGGAATGGGAATAACCATGGCAGCTTTGGCCGTGTGCTGAGGATGATAGATCCTGCTTCATTCAGCCTGGGCTCCTAAGAGACCCCACCAACCTGCCTGAGACTGTTAGGTAAACCAGAGGAGAGCTTCTATTATGCTCAGGCCAGCCCCGACTCACACAATTGAGATGCGGAGTCATAGGACATGTGGTCCTGGCATCAGGGAGCATCCTATCCTAGCCTGGACTCTGATGATCAGAAGACAACCACGTGGCCCTTCAAACCTCCACAGAAGAGAATCGCAAACAGAGAGAGCCCTCTGTGATACGTCCACTCCATGAACTGCAGGCCCTTCAGAAACCTTCATGAGAAGGCCCTGGGTGGAGACCAACCATCAGACCACCTGTCCTCAGGGATGAATCGGTGTTATAGCGGGACAGAGGCAGGGACTGAGAATCCAGGACCAGTTTCTATAGGAGGCCAGAGGGGTAATTCTGATGCCTCCAGTTTCTCCAAAGTGAATTAGCAAGCGACTGCAAAAGAGGCCCCTTGTCACGAGAAGCAATTCTGACAGAAGCCCAGCTCCAAAACATACTGCAGGTGGTTTGCGAGCAGGCAAACTGTTTCCACTGTGATCATTTAAAGGGCTTTGGATTCCCAACATAGAGACCAGACTTGTGGTTGCCAAGAGGACAGGGTTGGGGAAGGGGTGGAGAGGGAGCTTGGGGTTAGCAGATGTAAGCTACTATACGTGGAATGGATACACATCGAGATCCTATTGTATAGCACAGGGAGCTATATTCAGTATCCTATAATCAACCACAATGGAAAAAAGAATATTTTAAAAAAGAATATATGTATATGTATAACTGAGTCACTTTGCTGTACAGCAGAAATTAACACAACATTATAAATCAACTATGTGTACATCAATAACCTGATGCGAAGAGCTCACTCATTGGGAAAGACCCTAATGCTGGGAAAAATTAAGGGCAGGAGAAGAAGGGGGTGACAGAGGATGCGATGGTTGGATGGCATCACCGACTCAATGGACATAAGTATGAACAAGCTCCAGGAGATAGTGAAGGACAGGGAAGCCTGGTGTGCTGCAGTCCATGGGGTCACAAAGAGTTAAACACAACTGAGAGAATGAACAACAATGTATCAATGAAAAATAGTTAAGTGGCTTGGGTGATCTCAAATATTAAAGTACTTTCCTATGTATTTCTCATCAGTTCTCAAAATGACCTGCTGACCAGTGAGGCAAGTCAGTTCAAGGCCATGCAACCTTCTCGAGGAAGAAGTCAGAACACAAATCTGACACTGACTCAGCATTCTTTCCCACCAGGCCAAGCTGTAGTTCATGTCAGAGCTGAAGACGCCCTTTCTTCAATAATCCCTCATAATTCTTAATCTCCTCAGTGAATCCACAGACCAGCAGCAGATAGGCTCAGTCAGGGCCAGGACTACACGATCGGCACTCAGCACCCCCCCGGCCACCTCAGCACCCTTGAGACGACCTGTAGCTACACAGAGCATCGGGAAAATGTCACGGGGTAAGATTTAAATGTCAGGATATCAATCTGGACCTCAGATCCAGTGCCCCAGACAGAATACCAATGAGGAGGACCTGAGGGTTATAACGGAGGATGCTGGGCTATTCGCTGAGAATGTCAGGGTCTCTGAGGTTTAACTGGCTTGTCTGAATCTCTCCATTTCTGTGAAAGTTAGAAACTCAGTCATTATACTTCCTTTCTTTTTGTTCTTCGCAAACATTTCCTTCACATTATTCATTTCGATTCAGTAAGTATTTGCCAAGTACCCACTAAGGGAAAGGCTTTCTGTCATTCGGCCATTGTCCATCTCCTGGCTGGCAAGAAGGCCAGGGTAGAAGATAATCATTAAAAACATGGAAATGGATTGTGCCTGGGTTCTCCAATCTTCCGGAGGCCCTTTCCTCTATACTTCAAACTACTTGAGCCCCACTAACAAAGGGAAATCCAGCATTCTACTGGCATTTGAGTATTAGAGGGTTAATACACAGCAGACAGTGCCCTATTACCAAATAAATGTACATTATCAGCCCAGGTCTCAAATTCAATTTTTTAAAACTTATTTTTCTCTTCATGCTCTATTTTCTGAATGTTTTCAATGACTATGCATCACCTTTATCTTTAGGAAAAAAAAACAGCTATTTGCCTTTTGAAAAATTATAATTCTGTAATGTTTAATTAGGTTTTAAGCTCTTGTAAGAAACCAAACGCTCTCATGTATTTCTAGATGGAATTTTAAATTCACAACATATTGACAGGTGGGAATTTGACAATATATATTTCAAGTCCTAAATATGAAATCCATTTAACACCATGATTCCTTTGCTAGGCATTTATTCTAAAGAAATATGCATATATACCCACAAAGATGTGTGCTCAAAGGTGATTGTTAGAGTTCAAACCCCAAAGATTCCCTTTCCTCTGGCAGCTTCATTCATGTACCTACTCATCAAGTGTTAACTGGGTTCCTACTAGTTCCCAGGCAATATTCTGTGTGACAAACAAGAACACCCTGCTCCTGAGACAATCTCGTTATAATCAAGGGAAAGATCCAGACAACTAACCCACAACTAATTATATAGTAGAAGCTATTCTCTCTTCATCCAAAACATGGATACATCTACTCCTCTCTCATTGTCACAAGCTTGAGGCTCTTGTGCACAAGATTTTACTGGGGGCTAGTGGGAAACCCAGATGGATTGTAGATTAGACTAAGAATGCCTTCAAACTGAGTGTTGGACTTTACTGTTACTAAACAATTTCTGGTCATCCCACACCACCAGGCTTGCCTTCCTGAGATCCAGCCTCTGGGCCTCCCATCCCTTAACCCATTTTCTTCAATCTCCCCCTTTTTATGGATTAAATTGTGCCCCCCCAACCTTCCCTCAAAAGATAGAACGTTGAAGTCCTCACACTCAGGACCTCAGAGTGCGATCTTATTTAACCAGTGAACCAGTGAAGTTGCTCCGACTCTTTGCGACCCCATGGACTGTGGCCTACCAGGCTCCTCCACCCATGGGACTGTCCAGGCAAGAATACTGGAGTGAATTGCCATTTCCTTCTCCAGGGGATCTTCCTGACCCAGGGATTGAACCCGGGTCTCCCACATTACAGGCAGACACTTCACTGTCTGAGCCACCAGGGAAGTCCTGATCTTATTTAAAATGAGGCCTTTTCATGGGTCATCAAGCTGAATGAGATCCTTAGGATGGAGTCCAATCCAAAATGACTGGTGTCCTTATAAGAAGAGAAACAGTGGGCTGATGTGCACAGAGGGAAGATGATGTGAAGATGCACAAGAAGGCTGGAGGAAAACAGAGGATTAGAGCAATACATCCACAAAGCAAAGAACACCCAAGACTGCCTACCCTTCATCAGAAGCCAGGAAGAGGCAAAGAAGGAGTCTCCCCGTAGGTTCCAGAGGAAGTGAGGCCCCGCCAACTCCTTGATCTTGGACTTCAGTCTCCAGAGCAATGAGACTATGCAAATCTGTTGTTTCAAGTCACCTGGTTTGTGGTGCTTTGTTACAGCAGCCCAAGGAAACTGATCCACTCCCACTATTGAGATTCAAACTCTACCTTCCCATCCAATGGCTGTCTGCAGAAAACCCAAGCCTTCTAGACTTCACCATATAGGACAAAAATAGCTCACTTCAATCTCCTATAGCCTGATCTCCTTCAAGGTTCTCCCAAAGCAAAAAGTTATTTACCCCAGTGATAAATTTTGGTCATTTTCTTACAAGGAGGAAGCAGATGTGAGCAAATCAATTCAAAGAGATGAAGCTCAGAAGCTCTGGATGAAGTTGGCATTGGGGACCTGGATCTCTGCCCACCAGAAGGCCGCTAACACTCAAGGAATCCTGGGACCACAGCCTCCACTGCCACTGTCGTGGAGATCTCTGGAGTTTGAAGTCCCTGGGCTGGACCACTCTGGGGTCACCAGCTTCTCAGAGATCCGTCCATCAACACTATTATCATGTCTTCCTCTACCTGGGTCACCTGTACTGGTGATGGGGGAAACAGAGTAACAACAGACATCCTTAGTGAAGTTGTTGTTGTTTAGTTGCTAAGCCGTGTCCAACTCTTTGCCACCCCATGGACTGCAGCACACCAGAGCAAACTCTGGGAGATAGCATCCTCCACTACCTCCCAGAGTTTGCTTAAATTCATGCCCATTGGGTCAATAATACTATCTAACCATCTCATCCTCTGTTGCCCCCTTCCACTTTTGCCTTCTGTCTTTCCCAGCATCGGGTCTTTTCCAATGAGTTATGTCAGAAACCCAGATTTGGGAGGAAAGGGGGTAGGTTCCATTTGGGATCCATGGTGCTAATTTTCCTCCCCTGTCCTAGAGTTTCAATATCTGATCCCAGTGGGGGAGAATGCTGAGCATGCATGTGGGCTTTCTGTACCTATAAAGGTATATAAATTTCTCATCCAGATCCCATTTTAATTTCTAAAAATAAGCTAGACTCATAATCCTTGGTTTCTGATTTAAACACCTAATAGAGGGTTTGAATGTAGAAAAACACTAGCTCTTTAAGAAAAGTCACAAAGATGAAAGAGCTGTCCACAAAACTGATCTCTGTGGCCCAACGCAGGTCAATGACAGTTCAGTGAAAGGTCATTAACAAATACAAACTGTGATCAATTATTTAAATATCACTTAAGACAAATGTAGTGCAAAGCCTTTGCAAACCAGACACAATCGATTTACTGAAAATAATGCTGTGCTTCCAAGAGACCAGCCAGGCTCAAATGGATAAAATTACTTCCAACCATAAACTTTCCTCCAAAGCTGATTTATCATTATCCATACCTTTTAATAAAACAAGCATTTGATGAGGATTTTTCGTGGTGATTTTTCTGAAAAAGCTTATTGGCCAAGAGAATACTTTGTCCCTCTGTTCGCACAAGCTGTCCCCTCTTGGTGAGGTTTTTGTTTAAAGGAATTGAAGAGAATCTGTCTATTCTACACTTTTTTCGGAATAGAAACTGCAAGATTCAGAGTTCAATTCAATTTGATGATCACTAATTGGGCATATAAACAGTGGATCTTAACTTTTTTACTCCCCACAGCCAGACAAACAATGGACGGTGTTCATACCTACAAAACCTTCCCCCAGGTGACCTAAGACAACACTGATTCCATATCTCTCAATCACGTTGAGGAACATGTGTCAGAATGCAAGAGAATGATTGTGACAATATTACAAGGATAATCTTAAATACATTCTACTTCTTGCCGGTAAAAATGAAACTCACAAACTGTAGTGCCTCGGCTACCATTAGAGCCACTATAATGACATATTAGTGAAAACCATCGATTATAAGAAGCTCAGTGTTCGTGATCAAAGCCTTCTCCATGCAATATTATTTTAATGACTTTTAAAAGGGATATGCATTCATGGAGGAGAAAGAAGCATGACCTTGAAACCTGTTAATTAGGGAAATGAACGTCTGATTCCTTCATTAATGGCTCAAAACCCAATCTGCTTCTGTAGTGTGGTTTTGCAAATCTCCTCTCTGAGATAGTGCAGGGAATTCAACTCTTCTGGGGCAAATCTGATTTTCCCAATGGTCAAGTCCTTTCTGCCCCCCAAATGGTCAACTTCTCTGTTGCCCTAATATACCAACCACGCTAGAAGGAGAAAAGGGAGTGTCCCAGGGGATTATGTAATAGAGGGGACAAGAAAAGGTCTGTCCCCAGATCGAGATCCCCTCTGGCCATTTCAGCAAGGCAGGCAGTTAGTGTAGGGGGCAAGGGCCCAAGGTTGGAGGCTAACTGGAGACTTTGTGTCCCTACTGCATGAGGGCTGGTCTTCAGCTGGAACATAGCGGTGGGGGCCTGCCAGTTATCTGCAGCCTTTTCATTGTTCAGTGATGTCTTCAAAGCACATGTTCCTTACACTTTTTAACCTTTCATTGTGGGAATTTTGAAACATAAAAAAGTAGGAAGAATAGTATAGCAAACCCTAGCTGCCACCTCCAGTCTTCAACAGTTATCTGCTCCTGGCCCATCTTGTTCGCCTATCCCCACAATTTCCCTCCGAAAGTGGACTGCCTAAAGATTTAATTTTTTTTTCCTTTTGGCCATGGTGCTTGTCTTGCAGGATCTTAATTCCCCAACCAAGGAGCAAACCTGGGCCCCAGCAGTGAAAGGGCCGAGTCCTAACCACTGGACCGCCAGAGAATTCCCATGTGAAGAATTTTAATTTACCCCAGATAGTCATTACTCACTGGATCAGTTTGGGCCAATTACTTAATCTCTTCTATTCTAATCTCCTAGTCTCTAAGGTAAGCACATTTCCTCAGGGAGATTGTGACATAATGGGCATGGAAGTCTTAAGAACCAGGGCTCAAATGGTAATAAAGGCAATCTTAATAGGAAAAGGAGTACAGCAAGGCTGTATATTGTCACCCTGCTTATTTAACTTATATTCAGAGTACATCATGAGAAACGCTAGGCTGGAGGAAGCACAAACTGGAATCAAGACTGCTGGGAGAAATAACAATAACCTCAGATATGCAGATGACACCACCTTTATGGCGGAAAGTGAAGAAGAACTAAAGAGCCTCTTGATGAAAGTTAAAGAGGAGAGTGAAAAAGTTGGCTTAAAGCTAAACATTCAGAAAACTAAGATCATGGCATCCAGTCCCATCACTTGATGGCAAATAGATGGAGAAACAGTGGAGACAGTGGCAGACTTTATTTTTTGGGGCTCCAAAATCACTGCAGATGGTGACTATAGTCATGAAATAAAAAGACACTTACTCCTTGGAAGAAAAGTTATGACCAACCTAGAGAGGATATTAAAAAGAGAGACATTACTTTGTCAACAAAGGTCCATCTAGTAAAAGCTATGATTTTTCCAGTGGTCATGTATGGATGTGATAGTTGGACTATAAAGAAAGGTGAGTGCCAAAGAATTGATGCTTTTGAACTGTGGTATTGGAGAAGACTCCTGAGAGTCCCTTGGACTGCAAGGAAATCCAACCCATCCATACTAAAGGAAATCAGTCCTGAATGTTCATTGGAAGGAGTGATGTTGAAGCTGAAACTCCAATACTATGGCCACCTGATGCAAAGAACTGACTCATTTGAAAAGACCCTGATGCTGGGAAAGATTGAAGGCAGGAGAAGGGGACAACAGAGGATGAGATGGTTGGATAGCGTCACTGACTCAATGGACGTGAGTCTGAATAAACCCCGGGAGTGGGTGATGGACAGGGAGGCCTGGCGTGCTGCAATCCATGGGGTTGCAAAGAGTCAGACACGACTGAGCAACTGAAACGAACTGAGTTAACTTCCTGATAGGTGCTGTCATGGAATTCTGAATGTAACCAGCACAGTGAACCAGGGGACCACGAGACAGAAGGATCCAGCAATTGTCTTCTTTTATGTCCCTTTAAATGAATTCTGATTTCCCCTGCTCTGATGAAGACTTGGGAATTGTCTTGTAATTTCCTAGCCATTCTTAGGGAACACACAGTCCCTCGCTGGTCACCGGAATGTCCAATCCACGTAGGGCCGAAGCTTAAGGCTTCTTTCAGATCGGCCCCTCCCCCTCCCCCCATGCCCACGCAGGCGGTAAGCCGCACTGGGGCTGGGGCTGGGGCCGTTTCTTCTTTATTGCCCTCCTTCCTGTTCCCGCTTGATCATTCCCTGCACACACATTACAGAGCCACAGGCAAGAGGCAGTCATTTGAGCCACGATGTTCCGAGTTGAAGGGCAGAGGCTTATACTGCCTCTGTTACTCATGGGGGCAGTTTCCAGGTTCTTGGGAGAAACTCTGTTCCCATCCCTCAATACTGCTTTCCTGTTGCTCCATAATATAGGCAGATCTCTAACCGCTTTCCTCTTCCGCACCCTGTGTCTCCCATCCCAACGCCATCACCAGGGACCCAGCAGTACCTTGAGTTTCTCTCTGATGAAAGATATTGCTGGACCTGACACCTTCCTCCGTGGGCTCACCTGTGTGGACCCATCTGAGCAAATGCTCGTGGATTCTTTGTCCCAGCACATTCTGGGCTTGCAGGTCAGTCCCGGGATGCCCAGCTCCTGCAGCTCACTCATCAGCAGCTGACCAGCTCTTCTCTGCCTCTTACATCAATCTGAGGGAGTCAGTGCCAGATCTCTGTGTCCCCAGATGGCAAGGGACTTCATATCCCAAACTCTCCAGGGTGTCCTGGTGACAATCCTTAAACCACGCTCAAGGTGGGAGCAGGTACCCCTTATCCTCTTTGTAAGACCCTTCCTCTCAGTTGCCACATCCCACCTTTTTTTATTGTGGGTGAGGATCTTAAAAATTGTACAACCATGTTTCTTAATCTATGTTCAAACCTCTGCATGGAGGTCTCAGTGGGCTGTCACATCTGTTGTCTTCGAGTTTCAGTTGAACCAAGACAGGCGTTTTACTGTGTTGCTCCATTATTTTACAACCAGTGAATATCCTGGACATCACAAAGCACGTGGCCAGAGTTTGACTGGAATCTATCTCTTCTCTTTTTAAAGATGGTCTCCTTTTGGGAAATGCAAAACTTGGTACATTTTTAATTTTTTTTTTTTATTCTTGCAATACAGACCCCTCTGTTCTATTTTTTCACATTTTTCCCATCTCTTGGCCCCCATGTTTCTGTATGTATGTTGATGACTTTTCTGTGTTGGCCATTTGTTCTTCAGGGCACAGTTGTTTGTTAGTATTGGAAGTTGAGACTTGTTTTGTTGGAGATAATGTGAGGGTACAGACAAATATTTCAGTATCAAGCAGAGAAAAGTGATATATATATATATTATTACAGAAAGCATAAAAAAGTATAAAGCTTCCATGAAAAGCCACCAAAAACAACCCTAAGATTAATGACAATCTCAGGAAAATAGTTTCAACTCACATGAGCTTTGCTCTCATAAAGAACTCCTAAAAATCAGTTAGCCAGAAATATTCTCAGAGGAAAATAAAGGCGTTTAATTTAAAAGGAAGCAACATATGTACATTTCAGCATTAATTAACAAAGTGAAGACTTAAATAACTATGTGATATTGTTTTTTCTCATCTCTAAGTTTAAGGATAAAAAATAATCATATTTCATGTTAGCACAGACTAGAAATTTTTCATATTTTTCTTCCAGGAAAATAATTTGATATAACTTTTCCTAAAATGCATTTTTTCCTACATGAATCAAGAAGCCTAAACATGATGCATACCACCTGAGGAGTGGTGTCTGGTTTGGGAGAAGGGCAGCATTCCAGGTCAGGCTCTGTGCCCTGAACCCCAAGTGCTGTCTGGTTGGGGAGAGCTGCCTCAAGGATTACGACACAGTGGCGGGTGCCCTTCCAACTAGGTCTGCACAGAAGTGTGGCCGGGCCAGGCTCTCGGAGCAAATTCCAATGGACCACGTAAGAGGCTGATCCACACCAAGGAGCACGTCTAAGGGCTCCATCCTAATTTGGCTTTCTGTAGTCATCATCTTCCACTTCCCCCAGATATGTATTTGTTTCTCATCTCCAGTAGGTTAATTTAGAAAGTAGAATACAAACAAAGGAATATATCAGTTCAGTAGCTCAGTTGTGTCCAACTCTTTGCAATCCCAAGAACTGCAGCACACCAGGCTTCCCTGTCCATCACCAACTCCTAGAGCTTACTCAAACTCATGTCCATTGAGTCAGTGATACCATCCAACCATCTCATCCTTTATTGTCCCCGTCTTCTCCCACCTTTGACCTTTCCCAGCATCAGAGTCTTTTTAAATGAGTCAGTTCTTCACATCAGGTGGCAAAAGTATTGGAGCTTCAGCTTCAGCATCAGTCCTTCCAATGAATTCAGGACTGATTTTATCATGGACAGGTTGGATCTCTTTGCAGTCCAAGGGACTCTGAAGAGTCTTCTCCAGCACCACAGATCAAAGGCGTCAGTTCTTTTTTGGCTCAGTCTTTTTTATTGTCCAGCTCTCACATCCATACGTGACTACTGGGAAAACAATAGCTTTGACTTTGTTGGCAAAGTAATGTCTCTGCTTTTTAATATGCTGTCTAGGTTGGTTATAACTTTTCTTCCAAGGAGCAAGTGTCTTTTAATTTCACAGCTGTAGTCACCATCTGCAGTAATTTTGGAGCCCAAGGAAATAAAGTCTGCCACTGTTTTCATTGTTTCCTCATCTATTTGCCATGAAGTGATGGGACCTGATGCCATGATCTTAGTTTTCTGAATGTTGAGTTTCAAGCCAACTTTTTCACTCTCCTCTTACACTTTCATCAAGAGGCTCTTTTTAGTTCTTCTTCACTTTCTGCCATAAGGGTGGTGTCATCTGCATATCTGAGGTTATTGATATTTCTCCTGGGCAAACTTGATTCTAGCTTGTGCTTCATCCAGCCCAGTGTTGCTCATGATGTACTCTGCATATAAGTTAAATAAGCAGGCTGACAATATACAGCCTTAACATACTCCTTTCCTGATTTGGAACCAGTCTGTTGTTCCATGTGCAGTTCTAACTGCTGTTTCCTGACCTGCATACAGATTTCTCAAGAGGCAGGTCAAATGGTCTGTTATTCCCATCTCTTGAAGACTTTTCCACAATTTGTTGTGATCTACACAGTCAAAAGTTTTGACATAGTCAATAAAGCAGAAATAGATGTTTTCCTGGAACTCTCTTGCTTTTTTGATGATCCATTGGATGTTGGCGATTTGATATCTGGTTCCTCTGCCTCTTCTAAAACCAGCTTGAACATCTGGTAGTTTACAGTTCACGTATTGCTGAAGCCTGGCTTGGAGGATTTTGAGCATTACTTTACTAGCGTGTGAGATGAGTGCAACTGTGTAGTAGTTTGAGCATTCTTTGGCATTGCTTTTCCTTGGGATTGGAATGAAAACTGACTTTTTCCAGTCCTGTGGCCACTGCTGAGTTTTCCAAATTTGCTCGCATATTGAGTGCAGGACTTTCACAGCATCATCTTTCAGGAGTTGAAATAGCCAACGGGAATTTCATCACCTCCACTAGCTTTGTTCTTAGTGATGCTTCCTAAGGCCTACTTGACTTTGCATTCCAGGATGTCTGGCTCTGGGTGAGTGATTACACCATCGTGATTATCTGGGTCATGAAGACCTTTTTTGTATAGTTCTTCTGTGTATTCTTGCCTCCTTTTCCTAACGTCTTCTGCTTCTGTTAGGTCCATACTATTTCTGTCCTTTTTGTGCCCATCTTTGCATGAAAGTTCCCTTGGTAGCTCTAATTTTCTTGAAGAGATCTCTAGTCTTTCCCATTCTATTGTTTTCCTCTATTTCTTTGCACTGATTGCTGAGGAAGGCTTTCTTATCTCTCCTTGTTATTCTTTGGAAATCTGCATTCAAATGGTTATATCTTTCCTTTTCTCCTTTGCCTTTTGCTTCTCTTGTTTTCACAGCTATTTGTAAGGCCTCCTCAGGCAACCATTTTGCCTTTTTGTATTTCTTTTTCTTGGAGATGGTCTTGATCACTTCTTCCTGTACAATGTCACAAACCTCTGTTCATAGTTCATCAGGCACTCTGTCTATCAGATCTAGTCCCTTAAATCTATTTGTCACTTCCACTTTATAATCATAAGGGATTTGACTTAGGTCATACCTGAATGGTCTAGTGGTTTTCCCTACTTTCTTCATTTTCAGTCTGAATTTGGCAATAAGGAGTTCATGATCTGAGCCACAGTCTGCTCCCAGTCTTGTTTTTTACTGACTCTATAGAGCTTCTCCATCTTTGGCTGCAAAGAATATAATCAATCTGATTTCAGTATTGACATCTGGTGATGTCCATGTGTAGAGTCTTCTCTTGTGTTGTTGGAAGAGGGTGTTTGCTATGACCAGTGCGTTCTCCTGGCAAAACTCTATTAGCCTTTGCCCTGCTTCATTCTGTACTCCAAGGCCAAATTTGCCTGTTACTCCAGGTGTTTTTTGACTTCCTACTTTTGCATCCCAGTCCCCTGTAATGAAAAGGACATCTGTTTTGGGTGTTAGTTCTAGAAGGTCTTGTAGGTCTTCATAGAACCATTCAGCTTCTTCATAAGTAAGAATTTATAAGGAATACATTAATCAGTGTTTATTATAATGAAGATGGACTTAATTTGCTTCCATTTACTCATAGTTCTTAACAGAGACATTCTTGAAACACATTCAAAGTATTCCATGCACATTCTCCATACTGACATCTCCTGCATTGGCAGGCAGTTTCTCTACCACGAGTGCCACCTGGGAAACCCAATAGTAGAAGGAGCATATGCCAATAAGACAGATTTAACCTCAGGTGTGTGTGTGGGGGTTTGAACAGTGTCAATAGGACCCCCTGTTCTTCACCATCTGTGTTTTGAATCAATAAGATACAGGAAGAGCTGCCAGGCCAAAGATGACACTAACAGCTTTATCACTGGTAGAAGCTTCCTGGAGACATGGATGGAGAGTCTCCGCCAGGTCAGTTCTTGGTGCTTTGTCACATAAGTAGCAGATGCCCACCTGGCCATGAGCAAAGCTAGACACCCCAGGACTTTGCCTTTAGGAGCTAAAGGACACCTCTCTGTAGGCAGGTTCCCGAAAGGAAGTGAGAAGGGCTGAAATGCTCAGACCACTCTCCAACCATCACCAATGGGCCCCTGATCCTCCTCCTCCCGGGGAAGATGTAAATGACAGGTGAGTCTCCGTCCTAGCCTACCTAGGCTCCTTCAAACACTGATGCCCCCACACAATCAGCGGATAAGTGGAGGTGGAAACCAGGCACCAGACTTTTCAGTCCCTCCTCCCCAGGTGATTCTTCTGTGTGACCCACCCCTGCTCAAGCTGAAACCCACCTGTGAGGAAACCTCAGGTGTGGGGGCCCAGAGCCACTGAGTGGGTGGGGGACTTGCTGAAATGTATTACCAGGTGATCCTTGAGATGACTCCCCAGGCCTCCCATATCCACACTTCCTGCCATCCAAGGATGATCCAACCAGGACCATCCATGTTCTGAACCTTCTATAAAACAGGCCAGTGACCTCCACATCAGCCATCCTGACCATACTGGTCCAACCCCTGGTCTCCGGCAAGCCGGGGTAACAGGTTCTCAGGAAGAGCATCTGGAATATGTGTATTTTTCCAACCCGTTAAAGTCCAGATGATGGTGACAAGTCCAGCAGGCCTGACCCCTGCCACTGACATGCTGAACAGAAAGGAAGACGGGCACCCCCTCCCACCTCTGCAGAATTCCGTGGATCTACACAGGCTCTGAGTCTCGTGGAGACTGTTCACAGAAGTCTTTAATCACACAGTTTCAATTAAAGGGAAGTAAAAGTAACGACATCACTGTTTGACAACATGTAGGCTGTAAATAGTGGGTGCTGATTTGCGTGAGGGAGACGGGAATTATTGGAAGGCATTAACCGTAACAAAGCCTCTTCGTTAGGATGAATTGCTACTGCTAAAACAGGCACATCTTTGAAACTGATTCATATGAAATGTCCGTGTCCTTGGGGATCAGGGTCAACAATTATGTCTTTGCTCACGGGCTGTCTTTCAGTGCTGTTCTCTGGTTGATCTGAATCCATCCTCCGGGACTGGGGAGGGAACAGGACAGGAAGGAGATGGGCCACCATGCCAGTTTCCTAGAGAGGGTGTTCGGGGCTCTTTTTCAGTGACTTTTGCTTCTTTCTTCCAGCAAGCTGACCTCTGGGTAGAGAGCAGAGTGGACTTGACCTCACATTATGGGGGAGGGAGGGTCTTGAACCCACAACTGGCTCCTGTGCTGCCCCGGGGTGTCCTTGGACCCAACCAGCAGCTGCAAAGCAAGGGGACCTACAAGCCCTGCAGAGGCTCCATCCTCCCCATTCTGCTCTGGATCCTGCAGAGCTGACCCGGCTGGTCCCCTTCTTTAGGTTTTCTTGCCCTGCAGCTACTGCTTGTGTTCAGTAAGTGGGGATGTTGGCAGGAGATGGAGGAGGGAGGAAAGTGAGGCCAGGGAATCAATTTCCCTGCTTCTTTCTCTGTGGGGTCCCTGGGGGCTGCCTGGTCCCTAGACTTAAGGTCTCAGCTCCTAGGAGGCAGCCCTCTTTGTCCCCAGGTCCAGGGTCCACTCCCACTCCTGGCCAGGCACCCTGGAGTCCCACATTTGTGCTCGCTGGCCTTCAGGGTCTCAGCCTCAGCTGTGGGGCTTGTCCACCCCTGTCTGTGGAAACTTCCAGACTCCCAGACCCGGTCTTCTGCATCCCTTTGGACTACAGAGTGGTCTCAGCCCAGATGTGGCAGACTGCCCCCTGCTGGTGTGGGGAAATGGGCCAGCTGGTCTGTGCCAACCCCAAACAGGAAATGGGACAAAAGTCCCCTACTTCCACTTTGACTCTGGCTTTTTGAGGGTCTCCATACTTTTCCGGAGAAGGAGCTGGCACCTCACTCCAGTCCTCTTGCCTGGAAAATCCCATGGATGGAGGAGCCTGGTGGGCTGCAGTCCATGGGGTCACTAAGAATCGGACACGACTGAGCGACTTTACTTTCACTTTTCACTTTCATGCATTGGAGAAGGAAATGGCAACCCACTCCAGTGTTCTTGCCTGGAGAATCCCAGGGACGGGGGAGCCTGGTGGGCTGCCGTCTATGGGGTCGCACCGAGTCAGGCACGACTGAAGTGACTTAGCAGCAGCAGCATCCTTTTCAGTCCCCATGAGAGCTCAGCCCGAGGGGGAGGCAGGAATCTGACTTTTCCCCTCCTGGCCCTCCGCCCCTCCCCTCTTCTTCCCTCCTACTCTGCAGGGCCTCCTCCCGCCTTCAAGCATCCCTGGGGACCTCCTCTAGCTCAAATCGTCCCCTTCACTCCCCGCTGAGCCCCTCTGACCCTCTTCTTCTGGGGGCACCAAGCCACAATCCTGAGTCTTAAGGACAGATGGGTTTACTGAGCGAGAAGCTTACCTACACTGGAATCTTCCTTATCAAAATAGCATCAGAAATTCATATTTGACTAACATTTGGGGAAGTATCTTCTTTAGGACTTCAGGCTATGACAGTGGAATAGGTGCTGTGTGGAGTCGCTTAGTCGTTCTGACTCTTTAAGCTCTCCTAAAAAGGGAGGTGGGAGGGGGGTTTAGGATGGGGAACACATGTAAACCCATGGCTGATTCATGTCAATGTATGGCAAAAACCACTACAATATTGTAAAGTAACTAGCCCCCAACTAAAATAAATAAATTTATTAAAAAAAAAAAGTAACTTGAGAAAACAAGCAAAAACAGGCTCCCCCTGCACCACTGCAGGACTTATCAGAGCCTTGGCTATGCTGTTGTGCTTTAAGACTCTTTAAGAGCAGGGATGGGGTGGGGGTGGGGGGGTGTCGTCACACAGAATGCCTCCTTGTTCATGATGTTTTGCCTCAGATGTCTTTTTTCTACAGAGCATCTCACAGAGCTGGTTTTCTTCCAGACACTCTGAAAAGCACTGCTCTGATAGGATTACATTTAGAATGTCAAAGTTCAAAACCATTTCAGAACATAAGAGCAGGCAAAACATATTTCTCTAAGGCAAAGGGCAGATGAGAAAGAGAGCAGCAAGGAGCATTAAAGCTGAGAGCACAAAACATGACAGCACAGAGGGACAAGAAATGGATTAAACCCACTTATTAAAATATCAAGATTCTCCCTGGTGTGCTGCTTACAGAAGTACCCAAAGGGGAGAACCAAGGAGAGGAAAAAAGAAAAAGGTGAACAAATACACAATGTGCAAATATTAGCACATAAAGAGAAGAAATAGAAATAGAATTGTCAAGAAATTGAATTCTAAGTAAATACTATGTAATGGGACAAATAGGGCCATTTTTAATGGACACAAAACCCAATCCAATATGAGAAGATAATGATGGTAGAGCTTTACATGCTGGCTTAAGCCCAATAAAGCAAAAATTATTGTAATTGCAAAGGACATTGAACAGAAGAGCAATTATAAGATTTTAAAGCAAAATTGTCAGCTCAGAAGAGATCAAACACAAATATTGACACAAGAGATTTGCTCAATGTAATTAATAAGAAATGTATAGACACATCATAATTTTATTTTTACAAATAAATAAACTTTATTTCTTGTTTTTAATATCCATGAAATTAAAAAACTTGATTATATGCTTCCTTCTACAGAGCTCATATATTCCCCAAAGGAGTGTACAAGACACTTTTTTTTTTTTTTAACCATGACACAGTAAACCTACAAACTAATAATATGGGCTCAAAAGAAAGTACCAAGTCACTCAGAAATTTAATTAGAGAAAGAACTTACAGTTGTCTACACACTGGATATCCATTTAAAATGGGTAACCAGCAAGGACCTACTGTCCAGCACAGGGAACTCTGCTCCATGTTATGTGGAAGCCTGGACAGGAGAGGGGTTTGGGAAAGAATGGATACAAGTATATGTATGGCTGAGTCCCCTCAATGTTCATCTGAAACTATCACAACATTGTTAATCGGCTATACCCCAATACAAAATAAAAAGTTTGAATAAATAAATAAAGGTGAAAGTCACTTGCCTACAAAACCTGTAGCAGTAAGAAATAAATAAAAATATACAATGGTGAGCTACTTAGAGGAGAATGAAAATGAGAACACACCACTTGAAAATAGCAACTGTTATTGCCACTAAGATTATCAGAAAGAAAGGGACACTTTTTAAATGACAGTGACAAAATACATATTCTAAAAATTCACTTCAGGTTTTCTTTTTTGTTTTTAAACAACATTAGTCCTAAGAACACCTAGAGAAGAATAAAAAATACAGCAAAAATTAATTAATTGGAAAAAAAAAGGAATCCATAAATATAACCAAGAGATGCTTCTTTTTATAAATTAACAAAATAGTCAAAACTTCATCAAATCTAATTTTTAAAAATCCAAAATACAAGAAATAAAATAGAAATTTGTAAGTTGTTATAAAAAAATATATGACATGTTCTTAGATATGAGTTTACTTAGCAAAGTTGTGCAGTGATAAACTTGAAAATATGAAAACAAATATCTTGGGCAAATTTTTAAACAACAGAAAATTTTAAATAAAAAGACTAGTAATAAAAGAATACTGTAGAAGTTTGCAAACCATTGCTCCTTACAGGCTCTGGTTTTAGTCATACTTTAAAGCAAATTGCAGTAATAATAAACAGAAAATCTGTGAAATGCTAAGTAAACTTGATTCAACATTTGACCAGCAAGTATGGCAACTATAAACTAGCTTCATATTTGGCAAGAATATGAAGATTCTAAGTAAAAATCCTGCTACATACCTATGTTCTAAATCTGAACACACACACACACACACACACACACACACACACACACACATAGATTATATAGAATTTATCTCGGGAATGGGATAAAATGTAAATAATGCATTATATTAATATTTTAAAAAGAAAAAAAATATATAGCCCTTTCAAAAGGTGTTGAAATGCATTTGATACATTTCAGTTCCCTTTTCAGCTATAACTCTTTGAAAACCAGGACTGAACAGATTCTTGCCTCACAGATTAAGAACAATTATTTTGAAACAATGGTCATGCTCACAGTTGGTGATTCACTTGAGGCACTCAGTGAAATCAGGATAAAATGAGAACTGTGACTATGGCTACTAATTTATCCATTTTAGGACAGGGCATCAATTCTTAAATATTCTGAGAAGAAGAAATACCTTGAACTTAACCCTAAAGAAGCAACTAGAAATATTTACATTTAGAACATATTCTACAAAACAACTAGTCTGTATTCTTCAAAACAGTACCATGAAAACCAAAATTAAGATTCAGATTATTTATTATAATAAAGATATTACTATTATTACATAATAATATATAATAAAGATATTATAAATTATGTATATTATGTAATAAAATATCTTTTTTATTATAAAGATAATAAAATCTTTATTCAGATTAAAGGAGACTAAAGATATATGACAACTAAATGCAATAATGTGATCCTAGATTAGGGGAAAGTACTTTTACAGAGACATTACTTGGACAATTGGTGAGATTTTAATGTGGATTTATGTCATAAGTAGCCATAAAAAATGTTAAATTCCCTGCATTTGACAATATTGTGATTTTGAAAGAAAATGCTTTTGTGTCTTAGGCATCCATACTTAAGTATTTAGAGATGAAGACTTGAAGTATTTAGAGATGAAGAGATGAAGACTTATAATGTCTATAACTTACTCTCAAATGATTCACAAAAAGGTCATAGATATTATAGATAGATAGAACAAATGTGGCAAACTGCCAACAACTGATGAATCAAGAAGAGGAGATATATGGGTATCTATTAGATACCTCTTGCAACCTTTTTTACAGATTAAACAGCTTGTTTAATAAAATATTAAAATTTTTAAACAAAATGCATTCTTAAAAAACAGACAAACAAACAAACAAAAAAACCCGGAAAATTAGACAAAAGTTACTGGATAAATGGCTGATAACTACTTGAAAGATGAGTCCATGTCATTAGTCATTAGGGACAGAATTAATGATAAACAAACACTGGCTTTTTGTGAAATATTATACAGCAAGAGAAACCCAAGTAATACAGTAAGACAGTAGGTGCTGAGAGAGGACATCAGAGGGCAGACAGACTGAAACCACAATTAGTTGTCTCTAGCCAATCTGATCACACAGACCACAGCCTTGTCTAACTCAGTGAAACTAAGCCATGTTGTGTGGGGCCACCCAAGATGAACTGGTCATGGTGGAGAGGTCTGACAGAATGTGGTCCACTGGAGAAGGGCATGGCAAACCACTTCAGTATTCTTGCCTTGAGAACCCCATGAACAGTATGAAAAGGCAAAAAGATACGACATTGAAAAATGAACTCCCCAGGTCGGTAGGTGCCCAATATGCTACTGGAGATCAGTGGAGAAATAACTCCAGAAAAAATGATGGGATGGAGCCAAAGCAAAAACAACACCCAGTTGTGGAGGTGACTGGTGATTCAAGCAAGGTCTGATGCTGTAAAGAGAAATATTGCATAGGAATCTGGAATGTTAGGTCCATAAATCAAGGCAAATTGGAAGTGGTCAAACAGGAGATGGCAAGAGTGAACATCGACATTCTAGGAATCAGCGAACTAAGATGGACTGGAATGGGTGAATTTAACTCAGATGACCATTATATATACTACTGTGGGCAGGAATCCCTTAGAAGAAATGGAGTAGCCATCATGGTCACCAAAAGACTCCGAAGTGCAGTACTTGGATGCAATCTCAAAAACGACAGAATGATCTCTGTTCATTTCCAAGGCAAACCATTCAATATCACGGTAATCCAAGTCTATGCCCCGACCAGTAACGCTGAAGAAGGTGAGGTTGAACGGTTCTATGAAGACCTGCAAGACCTTCTAGAATTAACACCCCCAAAAGATGTCGTTTTCATTACAGGGTACTGGAATGCAAAAGTAACAAGTCAAGAAACACCTGGAGTAACAGGCAAATTTGGCCTTGGAGTTCAGAATGAAGCAGGGCAAAGGCTAATAGAGTTCTGCCAAGAGAACGCACTGGTCATAGCAAACACCCTCTTCCAACAACACAAGAGAAGACTACACATGGACATCACCAGATGATCAACACCGAAATCAGATTGATTATATTCTTTGCAGTCAAAGATGGAGAAGCTCTATACCGTCAGTAAAAACAAGACCGGGAGCGGACTGTGGCTCAGATCATGAACTCCTTATTGCCAAATTCAGACTGAAATTGAAGAAAGTAGGGAAAACCACTAGACCATTCAGGTATGACCTAAATTGAATCCCTTATGACTATACAGTGGAGGTGAGAAATAGATTTAAGGGACTAGATCTGATACACAGAGTGCCTGAAGAACTATGGACAGAGGTTTGTGACATTGTACAGGAAGAAGTGATCAAGACCATCCCCCAAAAAAGAAATGCAAAATAGCAAAATGGCTGTCTGAGGAGGCCTTACAAATATCTGTAAAAAGAAGAGAAGTGAAAAGCAAAGGAGAAAAGAAAAGATATACCCATTTGAATGCAGAGTTCCAAAGAATAGCAAGAAGAGATAAGAAAGCCTTCCTCAGCAATCAATGCAAAGAAATAGAGGAAAACAACAGAATGGGAAAGACTAGAGATCTCTTCAAGAAAATTAGAGATACCAAGGGACTATTTCATGCAAAGATGGGCTCAAAAAGGACAGAAATGTTATGGACCTAACAGAAGCAGAAGATATTAAGAAGAGGTGGCAAGAATACACAGAAGAACTGTACAAAAAAGATCTTCAGGACCCTGATAATCATGATGGTGTGATCACTCACACAGCGAGAGCCAGACATCCTGTAAAGTCAAGTGGGCCTCAGGAAGCATCACTACGAAAAAGCTAGTGGAGGTGACAGAATTCCAGTTGAATTCCAGACAGAATTCCAGGTCTTCATAGAACTGTTCAACCTCACCTTCTTCAGCATTACTGGTCGGGGCATAGACTTGGATTAACGTGATATTGAATGGTTTGCCTTGGAAATGAACAGAGATCATTCTGTCGTTTTTGAGATTGCATCCAAGTACTGCACTTCGGAGTCTTTTGTTGACCATGATGGCTACTTTACATTCCGTAAAGTCACGTGGGCCTCAGGAAGCATCACTACGAAAAAGCTAGTGGAGGTGACAGAATTCCAGTTGAGCTATTTCAAATCGTGGAACTGCTGCACTCAATATGCCAGCAAATTTGGAAAACTCAGCAGTGGCCACAGGGCTGGAAAAGGTCAGTTTTCATTCCAATCCCAAAGAAAGGCAATGCCAAAGAATGCTCAAACTACTGCACAATTGCACTCATCTCACATGCTAGTAAAGTAATGCTCAAAATTCTCCAAGCCAGGCTTCAGCAATATGTGAACCGTGAACTTCCAGATGTTCAAGCTGGATTTAGAAAAGGCAGAGGAACCAGAGATCAAATTGCCAACATCCGCTGGATCATCGAAAAAGCAAGAGAGTTCCAGAAAAACATCTATTTCTGCTTTATTGACTATGGCAAAGCCTTTGACTGTGTGAATCACAATAAACTGTGGAAAATTCTGAAAGAGATGGGAATACCAGACCACCTGATCTGCCTCTTGAGAAACCTGTATGCAGGTCAGAAAGCAACAGTTAGACTTGGACATGGAACAACAGACTGGTTCCAAACATGTAAAGAAGTATGTCAAGGCTGTATATTGTCAGCCTGCTTATTTAACTTATATGCAGAGTACACCATGAGAAACACTGGGCTGGAGGAAGCACAAGCTGGAATCAAGATTGCTGGGAGAAATATCAACAATCTCAGATGTGCAGATGACACCACCCTTATGGCAGAAGGTGAAGAAGAACTAAAATGCCTCTGATGAAAGTGGAAGAAGAGAGTGAAAAAGTTGGCTTAAAGCTCAACATCCAGAAAACTAAGATCATGGCATCTGGTCCCATCACTTCATGGCAAATAGATGGGGAAACAGTGGAAACAGTGGCTGACTTTATTTTTCTGGGCTCCAAAATCACTACTGATGGTGATTGCAGCCATGAAATTAAAAGACGCTTACTCCTCGGCAGGAAAGTTATGACCAACCTAGACAGCATATTAAAAAGCAGAGACATTACTTTGTCAACAAAGATCCATCTAGTCAAGGCTATGGTTTTTCCAGTGGTCATGTATGGCTGTGAGAGTTGGACTATAAAGCAAGCTGAGTGCCGAAGAATTGATGCTTTTGAACTTTGGTGTTGGAGAAGACTCTTGAGAGTCCCTTGGACTGCAAGCAGATCCAATCAGTCCATCCTAAAGGAGATCAGTCCTGGGTGTTCACTGGAAGGACTGATGTTGAAGCTGAAACTCCTATACTTCGGCCACTTGATGTGAAGAGCTGACTCATTGGAAAAGACCCTGATGCTGGGAAAGATTGAGGGCAGGAGGAGAAGGGTACGACAGAGGATGAGATGGTTGGATGGCATCACCGACTCAACGGACATGGGTTTCGGTGGACTCTGGAAGTTGGTAATGGACAGGGAGGCCTGGCGTGCTGTGGTTCATGGGGCTGCAAAGAGTCGGACATGACTGAGTGACTGAACTGACTGATACAGCAATGAAAATGAGTAAACTATTTTTAATTACAACAATACGGGTGAAACTCCCAAACCTAACAGTGAAGAAAAGAGTAAAAGCAGACAAACACATATATAGTCCATAGTTTCATTTATATAAACTTTAAATACAGGTAAAACTCATGTATGGAGTCAGAAATCAGAGGGCATGTGGTTCAGCAATCTCCTTCTAGGTATGAGTTGTTGTTGCTGCTTAGTCTCTAAGTTGTATCTGACTCTTCTGCGCCCCCAGTGACTGTAGCCTGCCAAGCTCCTCTCTGTCCATGGGATTTCACAGAAAAGAATACTGTAGTGGGTTGGGTACATATTCTAAAGGAATAAAATCAGTATCTGAAAGAGATGTCTGCACACCCATGTTTATTGAATCATTATTCACGACAGCCAAGACATGGAAACATGTGTCCATCAAGGGAAGAATGGATGAAGAAGATGTGGTATATACTGATATATACACAGCAGAATATTATTTGACCTTTAAAAAGAAGGAAATCCTGTCATTTGTGACAACATAGAAAATCCCAGAGGACACTAGGCTAAGTGAAATAAGCCAGGCACAGAAAGACAAAAACAGTGTGATGTCACTTACATGCAGAATCTGTAAGAATCTAACTTATAGAAGAAGAGTTTAGAATGGTGGTTGTGAGGGGCAGGGGAAGGGGGGGGATGGGGTACTCCTGGTTGAAGGGCACTAAGTTTCAGTTACATAGGATAAATAAGTCTGGAGATCTAAGGCACAGCATGGTGACTAACGTTAATAATACAGTATCGTATATTTGAAATCTGCTAAGAGAACAGATCTTCAATGTTCTCACACAAAAGAAGAGAAGTAACTATATGAGGTGATGGATGTATGAATTAGTTTGATAAAGTGGTAAAGAATCTGCCTGCAAAGCAGGAGATGCAGGAGACTTGGGTTCGATCTCTGAATTGGGAAGATCCCCTGGAGGAGGAAACGGCTGCTCACTCCAGTATTCTTGCCTGGAAAATCCCATGGACAGAGGAGACTGGTGGGCTACAATCCAAAGGGTCTCAAAGAGTTAGATGCAACTGAGCAACTGAGCATGCACATATATCAAAACATCACATTGTATGCCATAAATATGTACAATTTGTGTTGATTGTAACTCAACAAAGCTGATAAAAAAGAAATTAGGGGCAAAAGGGACTTGTAGGGCGCTAATGGTGTTCTGATTCCTGCTCTGGGTAAAGGATACATCAAGGGATTCTCAATGCTGAAATCCATCAGGTTATATACTTATTATTTGTGGGGTTTTTTCTATAAAAACCTAATGGCTTCTTTAAAAAAGAAGTGAAAATACAATCGTCCTGCACTGGAAGAAAAAACACGTATGAGACAACTTTTTCAAACTGAAAAGAAGTCCAGCAGAAGTAGCTTGCCAGCTTATCTCATTCTCACTCATTTCCTGGAGTACCAGCTGGATAATCCCCGTTATTAGCTCTGGAATAGTGAAAAGGTGAGTCACGCTGATTAATGCAGTCTGGTTTTGAGCGGAGCTTTGAGTAATTCCCACATGAAGAGGAACCTGGAATTAATCATTGACTATTAAAGCCCTACAAGTGTTTGAATTAGTAGCCAACAAAATAAAACAAAGCCTATTAAAATATGCTTTTGAGCAGAAAATTTATACTTCAGATATGTGTGTTCCAGACAAAACAAATGTATCATCCTGCCACGTGGGACGGGCGTTCCATAGAGCATGCACACAAGGGCCCCAGGGCCACCGCAGCTGCACGGACCCCACCAGGCTGCCACATATACGAATCCGGGAATTTCAGTCTTGAGATGGGGAGCTGCATGGATTACTTCTTTAAAAATTCGATTAGTCTCCTGTAGTTTGACTCTTACCTTTAGCACTGGCAGTTAATGACAGCAGAAAGTAACTATTTGTCACAAAGGCATGGTGACCCATTAACCTGCTGCTGCTAAGTCACGTCAGTCGTGTCCGACTCTGTGCGACCCCATAGACAGCAGCCCACCAGGCTCCCCCATCCCTGGGATTCTCCAGGCAAGAGTACTGGAGTGGGTTGCCATTTCCTTCTCCAGGGCATGAAAGTGAAAAGTGAAAGTGGAGTTGCTCAGTCGTGTCTGACTCAGTGACCCCATGGACTGCAGCCCGCCAGGCTCCTCCGTTCATGGGATTTTCCAGGCAAGAGTACTGGAGTGGGGTGCCATTGCCTTCTCCCCATTAACCTGAAGATATAACAAAATGGAGTTTAAGAACACAATCTCTAAAAACAAGCCCTCTCCTCAGTCTTGCCATTATGTTCTGCAGTTGGAGGAGAAGACTCATGTGGCTTGGGAAGGGTATCCACAAAGTCTTACTGAACAGCAGTAGTTGGGTGGGTTCCCATAGTTTAGGGTTCACTCCATGTCCAAAATCTTGGTTGGTCCATGTACCCAGACCAACTCATTCCATCCCAAATAAATTCAGCAAAACCTGGAGTCTGTTCGAGAAATGCCAAACTATAAATGTAAAGAAGAACGTGGAATGAACCTCGTAATGTTAAACACATTTATGGCCATCCTACCCGAAAATCTACATGAGAAAGCAAAATGTAAACAGAAAGTTACTTTGTGAGCAGGAAACCCCAACCAAAGGAACTCACTAGATACTCTTAATGACTAAAGGGAAAACCTGGAACAGGCCAGAGACCAGAATCTGGGTACATATGGTGTGAATCAGGCTCTTCCCTACATGAGGCACAATTCAAAACTGAATTCTGGTTTTGCCTTTTCTGTTTGCGTGACCTTGAGTAAATCATTTGGTCTACATCAGGGTCCCCAACCTCCAGGATCTAATGCCTAATGATCTGAGGTGGAGCTGATATAAATTTTTTTTTAAAGTGCACAATAAATGTAATGTGCTCATCCAGAAACCATTTCCCCTCTGTCCCTACCCTGGTCTGTGGAAAAACTGTCTTCCACGAAACCAGTCCCTGGTGCCAAAAAGGTTGAGGACCACTAGAGTACGCAACACTTGGGTTCCTGATCTGCATACCTATTCCAGCATGTTAGGGAGATTAAGCAGACGATGTTCTGATAACACTGCAAACATGATCATTCACAGTCTGATCTGCCTGCTGCCACTTCTCAGGTCCTGAAGCTCTCACCTGGAGGCTGTGTCCTCCGGAGGTCCTCATCTATCCTTAGCAGTGCTGGGCATACACCTGTCCCAAAGGATGATGTGATCTGGATCCATGTTGTTCCTGTAAACAAGGTTCCCTCCAGGGTGTCAGGCTCTCCCTCAGACACACACAGGCCACGAGATTCTGGTCTTCCTGCAGTGCCTTCTGTGCTAGTTCAGTTAATGCAACAGGCTTCCCACGTGGTTCCCAGGTCTGCCCCCCAGTCTCTTTGTTACATTGGTTTTTATCAATTCCCATTACACTTGATTGGATCCTGATGGCCATTCTATAGTTTACCAGTTCCTTTTTCCTAGATTCCTAAGGGTACTTTGCCCCAAGCCAGTGTGTGGGCTTCTACCCAAAGTTGGAACTCTCTGGAAGCAAATACAAAACTCTCACGTGTGGCATGAAGTACACTGAAGTTCAACATTAGCCCCACTGAAGCCCACGTTTGCTGTGTATCAGTTGACTGTGTCCTTAATTCTGAATAACAAACAACCACAGAGTCTGTAGGTCAGCTGAGAGTTAGCTGGTCCAGGCTCAGCTGAATAGGCTCTGGGGTGGCTCTGCCCAGCGTGTGTCTCATCCTCCTCCCAGGAGCCACAGGTCAGCTGAGTCGTAAGTCTCCTTGGGTGATGCAGAAGCACAGAGGTGCTAGCAGAAACACAAATGCACATGCTGGGCGCCTGCTGCACCCAGTCCACTTGATTTCCATTGGCCAAAGCAAATCAAACATGGAGGTTCCTCAAAAAATTAAAAATACAACTGCCAAGGCTTCCTTGGTGGCTCAGTGGTAAAGAATCCATCAGCCAATGCAGCGGACAGGGGTTCTATCCCTGGTCCGGGAAAATCCCACAATGCTGCCAAGCAACAAAGTCCATGAATCACGGCTACTGAACCTGTGCTTTAGAGCCACAACTACTGCAGCCGGAAGTTGCAACTACTGAACCCCGTATGCCCTAGGACCCGTGGTCCGCAATGAGAAGCCACTGCAATGAGAGACCCGAGTACCTCAACTAGAGGGTAGACCCTCCCTACACAACTAGAGAAAAGCCTGTGCAGCAACGAAAACTCAGCACAGACAATAAGTAAATAAAATTGCATATATATATATATATTAAAAAAATACAACTTCCATATGATCCAACAATTTCACTTCTGGGTATACATCAAAGGAAATGAAATCAGGGTCTCAAAGAGCTATCTACACGCCTTGTCCACTGAGGATTTTCATAAAAGCCAACTTAAGTGGTCATGAACAGATGAATGGATAAAGAAGATAAGGTATATAAACACAACGGAGTATCATTGCACTGTGGGAAAGAAAGAAACCCTATTACTTGTGGCAACATGGGTGCACCCTGAGGGCATTATGAGAAGAGAAATAAGTCAGAGAAAGACCAATACTGTGTTGTCGCTTATATGTGGAATCTAAAAAAGCTGAACTCATAGAAACAAAGAGTAGAAAAGTGGTTACCAGGGGCTGAGGAGTGGGGGGAAAGGGGAAATGCCAGTCAAAAGGTACATACATCCAGTTATAAGATGAATATGGGGCTTCCGAGGTGGCTCGGTGGTAAAGCATCAGCCTGCCAAGCAGAAGACTCAGGTTTGGTTTGGTCCCTGGGTTGGGAAGATCCCCTGGAGAAGGAAATGGCAACCCACTTCAGTATTCTTGCCTGGGAAATCCCACGGACAGAGGAGCCTGGCGGGCTACAGTCCGTGGGGTCACAAAGAGTTGGACAAGACTTAGTGACTAAACAACACAAGAGGAATATGTTCTGAGGATGTAATGTTTAAAATGGTGAGTATAGTTAACAATACTGTATTATATACTTGAAAGTTGCTAGGAGAATAATTCTTAAATGGTCTCACCACCCACACAAAATGGTAATAAGGTGATGGAGGGTTAACTAACCCTATCATGGTAATCATGTCACAATATGTACACATATGAAATCATCACATTGTACATTTTAAACTTACACAATATTTTATGTCAAATATATCTCAATAAAGCTAGAAAATAAAATAAAACATAGTGTGTGAATGTTATGGAAAAATTAAAAAGTATTTCATAATGCTGATTATAATGTTGGCAAAACTAAGAGTAGTTCTAATAATTCTGGTACTTTTCTGTATTTTCTACAGTCAAAGTGTACTTTTTAACATCAAAAACATTTCTGAAATACCAAAAGAAACAAAATAGGCAGGGAGAGAAAAAGACTTTTTTGTCCTCAACCATCAAATGTTAAGTCCTGGCTTCCCTTTCAAGGGACCATTGTGGGTCATTCATCTGCCCCTAGATCTAATTACTGACTGAGGAGTATGCTTTGCTGACTCCTGAACCAATCCCTGTGGCAAGTAGGATGAGAGACTAAACGATCATCTTAACCCATGAATATAGAAATGCTATCAGCTAAACCAGGTGGCTCCTCCCAGTGGTGGGAGGGATGTTTGGGAGGACACCATGACCATTCCTCTTAAATTCTCCTTCTGTGCACCTTGTTCTGGGTTGTACATTGCCTCTCCAAAATCCATGTCTAATCCAGAACCCATGACCTTATTTGGAAATAGCATCTTAGCAGATATAATCAAGTTGATAAGGTTATAGCGGGTTAAGTGGGTGCTAATCCAGTGACTGATGTCCTTATAGGAAGGAAATTTGGAGACAGATTCTCAGGGAGGACACCATGTGATGATTGGATGCAGAGAAGGGGATGATGTAGCTACAAGCCAAGGAATGTTGAGGATTCCTGGTAGGCACCGGAAGATGAAAGACAGGCTTGGAATGGATCACCCACAAAGCCTCCAGATCTGTGAGAGAAGACTCTTACCTGATACTATAAGCCACCCAACTCACAGTACTGTGTTAGAGTGGCCAAACAGGAACGAACACTGAGGCAACATGAAGACCAGTTCTGTGTCATCTGGTTCTCCAAGTAGGCCCTTTCTCTTGACTTCCAACAAGCACACAGATTTGTCCTGTTTATATATACACCAAGCTTCCCTGGTAGCTCAGATGGTAAAAGAAAAAAGTCCGCCTACAATGCAGGAGACATGAATTTGATCTCTGGATTGGGAAGATCCCCTGGAAGAGGGCATGGCAACCTACTCCAGTATTCTTGCCTGGAGAATCTCTATGTCCAGAGGACCTTGGTGGGCTACAGTCCATAGGGTCGCAAAGAATTGGACATGACTGAGTGACTAAGCACACATATATTCCAACCGTCCTTTTAGAAATGAAAAGAGCAGACCTGGAAGCAAACTTTGATCCTATAGCCTTTATTTCTGTGAGTCTTTTTGCTCCAGAAAAAATGCATTAAATGGAGGGAAAATGAGGCTGGAAAACTTTTACTGAAATTCTCAAGTTCAAGGGATGGAGTCCTTGAACTTGAAACTATGAAGTGTTTTTCTGTGTGTACATGAAGTTTTGTGACTATGTGGGAAGGAGAGAGGTTGGGGGCAGAAGGCAGGGAGGGAGGGAGATATATTGAGAAAGAGAGAGAAAGGGAACAGGAACACATGTTATCTCAAGCAATTCATTTATCGGTAGTAAAAATAGCTGTGGATTCTGTTCCAGTCTTCACAGTCTGCCTTGTAATCCTCTGCTGTATTATTTGGAATATAGATTTAAGCATCCTTTTCTCACGTAAGTCTAATTTATATCAAGAACAACTATATAAAGAAACTCTTGTACCATTTTTCTTTTAGCTAGTGGCAGGGAAAGTCATTCTTCAAAGCTTTTGACAGATGGAGTGTTTTAGTCTTAAGCTCATACTAAGTTGGTCAACTGACCAAAAGGGTTCACTGCAGCAGGATGTAAATTTCAGACATATGTTTCTCACAAAGAGATAAAGATCTTTTTCAATGGGCTTTCACTGGATTGCAAGTACAAGTTTCAACATGGTTCCAGCTAGATTTGCATATAATTTCACTTTTACGCCAAAGCAAGGAACATAGAAACTTCCTATGGGTCATATGAGGCAGTTACAATAAAGAGTTGATTCAAATTAAAGAGTGTATTAATTAAACAAGATTTGTTTCACATCGATTTCAGCCTCTATATCATGGAATGATTTGCCTTTCCAGAGAAGGCAGAAAAAATAGATCTACTGTTTTATATATAGAAAATTCATAATCAGTTGGGCAGAGGAATTCTAACCAGCTCTTTAAATACGCTCTAATTATAAAGGCATGGCAGGTTATGTTAAAGTAAAATTATTCATGACATTTGTTAAAGAACAGTGAGGCATACTATTTAGGAGGCAAGGAGCAGGGTGGGATCAGTGGATGGAAAATTACTAAGAGATAGCATCAGAAGTAAGAGAGATTTTGGTCAAATAGACTTGATAAAATTTTTGCTGGAGGCAAGCCAGGGTGATTAAGATATCTAAATTGGGGTGTGGGAGGGATTTGATCAGATATCCAGTGTGGTCAGATACCAAATGTTTGTTTGTTCAGTTGCCAAGTCATGTCCGATTCTTTGTGACCCAATGGACTGCAGCACGCCAGGCTTCTCTGTCCCTCACCATCTCCCAGAGTTTGCCCAAGTTCATGTCCATTGAATTAGTGGTGCTATCTAACCATCTCATCCTCTGCTACCCTCTTCTCCTTCTGCCTTCAATCTTTCAGACAGCAGAGTTGGCTCTTCATATCAGATGGGCAAGGTATTGAATCTTTGGCTTCAGCATCAGCCCTTCCAATGAATATTCAGGGTTGATTTCCTTTAAGATTGACTGGTTTGATCTCTCTGCCATCCAAGATACCAAGTAAAGAGAAAAATCCATTTTCTTTTACTCATAGCACTTCTTCCCTGATAGCTCAGTTGGTAAAGAATCTGCCTGCAATGAGGGAAACCTGGGTTCGATGCGAAGATCCCCTGGAGTCGGGAAAGGCTACCCACTCCAGTATTCTGGCCTGGAGAATTCCATGGACTGTCTAGTCCATGGAGCCACAAAGAGTGAAACACGACTGAGCACTTTCACTTTCACAGCATTTCTGTCAACAAATGTGTGTTTTTTTTCTGCACACAAATCAATTCTGCAGCTCTCCAGATACCGATGGGGTGTAGGACACCCTATAATTCAGTTCTGACATGAACTGCCTGGCATTACAGCATTCCCTACAAGTTAAGGGGTCAGCCACACAAGTCTGCCCACACATCAGATATCGGTCAAAAGTCCCAAAATATTACCTGTACTTCTGACCAAATGGCTATAAATCAGGGCCTCCCATTATCCCCTTTTGGGTTTGACAATTTGTTGGAGAAATGGCTTAGAAAACCCAGGAAATTGCTTTACTTCCTATTACCCATTTATTATGAAGGATGTACCTTAGGAGCAGCCAGGTGGAAACAATGGGTAGGGGTAGGCGTGGGGGTGGGGCAGAGCTTTCAGGCTCTCTCTGGATGAGGCCCCCTGCCAGCACCTCCTTGGGTTCACCAACCTGGAAACCCTCCCAACCCCATCATATGGGATATTTGATGGAGGCCCGGCTGATCAAATCATTGACCATTCATAATTAACTCCACCTTCAGCCCTTCTCCTCTCTACTCATTGGAAACGACCCTAATGCCGGGAAAGATTGAAGGCAGGAAGAGAAGGGGAAGACAGAGGATGGGATTGTTGGATGGCATCACCGACTCTATTGACATGAGTTCGAGCAAACTCTGGGAGACAGTGAAGGACTGAAGGACAGGGAGGCCTGGCGTGCTGCAGTCCACAGGGTGGCACAGAGTCGGACATGACTTAGCAACTGGACAATGAGCAACAAGTTATTCTAGCAACAAATATGTTCTGGCACTCGCTATCAGCACCCAAGTTCTATGCAGTTTTGTTGTAAGAATAGCTAAATAAAAAGATTTTTCTTCTCCCTCTACAAAGAGCAAAGATTCATAGAACAACAAAATGGCCATTTTCAGTGCCAAAAACTAGAGCAGTGATTTTTCTGCATCTTCAAAACTCATAATGATGGGCCTGAATCTTTGGATATTTTTCAGATGAGAACAGTCAACAAACTACCAAGAAGCAGTTTTTCTGTGATGAGCATGCAATTCCTTTATAAACAGGAAAAAATAGACTTAAATGTCACGATGCACAATTCTGAATGTACCACGTGGTCTTAATAAATATAAGACAAAAACTGAACTAAAAAAAAGATTTGAGGGAAATGCACCCAACCATTAACTATGCTTGCCTTTGGTGATAAACATTTTTACAATTCTTCTACTCATTTTCAACTTAAAAAACATCTAAGCATTACTTTGATAATGATAAAAATAAATTTATTTAACGTGTAAAAGCAAGAGAACAAGCAAAGAAATGAACCATGTTTTGTTTCTACCACCACCAGTGAAAGACAGAGAAGCCATGGGGACTGGAGACTATCTTGAACTCATGTCTGTGGCCCAGGGCAAGGTCCCCTCTACGGTGGGAGATGGTCAGAGGTGGCAGCAAGAAGACCACTTAGAGATTAGTTCCTTGAGTTCTTCCAACATCGTCCTGATGGTCACTACCTGCCTCTTTAATGCAGAAATCAGCAGCTGCTGCCTGTTCCATTGGTTCCAGGGTCCATAAGCATAGGTAGGAGTTGGAGGGACTTGGAGGCTGATCCTAGAACTAGTAGAAAAGAACTTGCCTATCAATGCAGAAGACACAAGAGATGAGGGTTTGATCCCTGGGTCAGGAAGATCTTTTGGAGGAGGACATGGCAACCCATTCCAGTGTTATCGCCTGGAGAACACCATGGATAGAGGAGCCTGGTGAGGCCACAAAGAGTAGTTGAATGTCTTTTCTTGGCTGCCCCCAAATGGTCATTTTAAAGGAAACTTCTTGTAATTGTGCATTATGTCTTGGATGGGGAGTTAGAAAGATAAACCTGCCAAGATCCCTAGGTAGCCTGATGTCCCCCAAAGTCCTGGAAACCCCAGGAAGTTGCAAAGAGTCAGACAAGACTGAGTGCACACACATACCAGGAAAAAGATATGACCACAAGGTGGCAATTACACACACAAGCCTTATCTTGTGATGCTTTGACAGCAGGGAAAGTCCCTCAAGCAGGAGCTAGTCTGATCCCTCCTCAATAGGGGAGGAGGGCAAGGGAACTCAGGGAGAGAGAGAACATACATGTCTAGATGAGAACAGAGAGGCTCTGCATCAGAGAATTCTGAAAGCCAGTGGAGACTTAGGGCATTATGTTAATAACTATTGATACAGGCACTATCTTATCAATAGATAAGAGCTGTCAGATGAGATTTCAGAGGATTCACAAAGAGGTAGGTTTTAAATTAATAAAATTTTGCTTATTGGGGCTATATATATAAGATTGAGTTTCAGTTTTAGAAGGTGAAGAATTCAGGAGATGGATGATGGTGAGAGTTGCACAATGTGAATGTACTTAGGGTTACTGAGCTGTATGGTTAAATATGGTTAAAAAGGTATATATTATATTATGTGACTTCTACCACAGGGAAAAATTTTTTAAAAATTGAGTCTGGGAGTGAGCTTTGGCACTAATGTGTGTCTCATAGTGCAGTGAAGAAATAAACATTCTAGAGGCTGGTATACAGAGGCCAAACCAGTCAATACTAAAGGAAATCAACTCTGAATATTCATTGGAAGGTCTGTTGCTGAAGCTGAAGCTCCAATACTTTGGCCACCTGATGCAAAAACTGACTTATTGGAAAAGACCCTGATGCTGGGAAAGATTGAGGGCAAGAGAAGGGGACGACAGAGGATGAGATGGTTGGATGGCGTCACTGACTCAATGGACATGAGTTTGAGCAAACTCCAGGAGTTGGTGATGGACAGGGAGGCCTGGCATGCTGCAGTTCACGGGATCGCAAATGTTGGACATGACTGAGCAACCGAACTGAATTGAACTTAATGTTTTCATAATATGTTCTCCAACCACAGTGAAACACAATTACAAAATAACAGTAAAAGTCTAGAGTTAAGAAGGAAATTATAAATTCAGACATGTTAAACTAAATGAGGGTGAAAATGCTTCATCTCAAAAATATGAGACATACCTAAAATCGTATCTTAAGAGACATTCATCACTTTAAATACCATTATCAGGAAATAAGATTTTGCTGGTGGCTCAGTCAGTAAATAATTCCCCTGCAATGCAGATACAGTTCTATCCCTGTAGAACTGTACAGGGATACAGGAATACAGGGTGGGTCAGGAAAATCCCCAGGAGAAGAGAATGGAAACCCACTCAGTATTCTTGCCTGGAGAATCCCATGGACAGAGAATCCTGGAGGGCTATAGTCTGAGAGGTGGCAAAGAGTCAGACACAACTGAGCAACTAACTCACCACCACCACCATCAGAAAATAAGCAAGTTAAAAGTAAATTGATGAAGTTATCAACTGAAGAAGTTGAAAAGAGACCAACAGAACAAACTGAAATAATAATAATAGGAAATAATGCAGTATTGGCAGACATCAATCAAATGGAGAATAAAACAACAACAAAGAAGATTCAAAAATGAAAGCTGATTCTTCTAAAAGATTATTAAAATAAACAATCTCCAGCAAGGCTGATCAAGCAAAAAAGAAAGAGGGAAAAGATGCAAATAGTCAAAATAAAGAATGAAAAATAACTACAGTCTAACAGGTTTAAAAACAATAAAAAGCATATTGTAAGCATATACACAATATAATATGTGGAAATCTGGGTGGATATGTTCCCAGGGGTGGAGGAAGGCAAGAAAATGTCAACTTGGAGCAAGAAGAAATAAAACATGAATAGAGTGAAAATATTAAGTACACTGAAATTGTTCTTAAAGACCTTGAAAATTGCTCAGTCATGTTTGACTCTTTGGGACCCCATGGACTATAGTCCTCCAGTCTGCCCTGTCCATAGAATTCTCCAGGCATGAATACTGGAGTGGATTGCCATTCCCTTCTCCAGGAAATCTTCCCGACCCAGGGATTGAACCCAGGTCTCCTGCATTGCAGGTAGATTCTTTACCATTTGAACCTCTCCTCTAAACCCAGCTCCAGATAGTTCCTCTGATGAGTTCTACCTAACTTTCAAGAAATAGTTAAATTCTATTTCTACTAACACAACTAGTTAATAGAATCGAACCAGGGTCTCCTGCACTGCAGGCAGATTCTTTACTAGCTGAGTCACAAGGAAAGCCCAAGAATACAGGAGTGGGTAGCCTATCCCCTCTCCAGCGGATCCTCCTGACCCAGGAATCGAACCAGGGTCTCCTGAATTGCAGGCAGGTTCTTTAACAACTGAGCGATCAGGGAAGCCAGTTAATAGAAATAGAAATAGTTAATTTCTATTTCCATTTATACAACTGTTACACAAGTTGTTCCAGGAAGCAAAAGAAGGAGTAAGATGCCACTGGTTTTAAAAGTCATCTGTACTCTTGATTCCAAAATCAGACAAGGATGACACCAGAAGAGAAAACCATGGGCCCATTTCAGTTACAAATGTAGCAGCAAAATCTCCAACTAAAATGCTTGGTGCCCAAATCCAACAGTGCATTAAAAATAATTCATCAAACTGAACAGACTCTAGATAAAGGGCTGTTTGAATAAAGAAAATGAATTCGTGTTAAAGGCTTTTAAATGGCAGAACTCTTATTTAATGGAATATTCTTGATCTTCTCAGTTTAAGAAGGTAAATTGATTTGAGACTATAATTTACAGCACTGTAGTAATTAATTTAATGGACTGCTGTCGCACAGAGAAAAGGCAGAGGAACCAGAGGTCAAATTGCCAACATCCTCTGGATCATTGAAAAAGCAAGAGAGTTCCAGAAAAACATCTATTTCTACTTTACTGACTATGCCAAAGCCTTTGGCTGTGGGGATCACAATAAACTGTGGAAAATTCTTCAAGAGATGGGACCACCAGACCACCTGATCTGCCTCTTGAGAAACCTGTATGCAGGTCAGGAAGCAACAGTTAGACCTGGACATGGAACAACAGACTGGTTCCAAATAGGAAAAGGAGTATGTCAAGGCTGTACGTCACCCTGCTTATTTAAATTATATGCAGAGTACATCATGAGAAATGCTGGACTGGATGAAGCACAAGCTGGAATCAAGATTGCCAGAAGAAATATCAATAACCTCAGATATGCAGATGACACCACCCTTATGGCAGAAAGTGAAGAAGAACTAAAGAGCCTCTTGATGAAAGTGAAAGAGGAGAGTGAAAAAGTTGGCTTAAAGCTCAACATTCAGAAAACAAAGATGGCATCTTGTCCATCACTTCATGGCAAATAGATGGGGAAACAGTGGAAACAGTGGCTGACTTTATCTTTCTGGGCTCCAAAATCACTGCAGATGGTGATTGCAGCCATGAAATTAAAAGACACTTACTCCTTGGAAGGAAAGTTATGACCAACCTAGACAGGATATTGAAAAGCAGGAACATGACTTTGTCAACAAAGATCTGTCTAGTCAAGACTATGGTTTTTCCAGTGGTCATGTATGGATGTGAGAGTTGACTATTAAGAAAGCTGAGCACTGAAGAACTGATGCTCTTGAACTGTGGTGTTGAAGAAGACCCTTGAGAGTCCCTTGGACTGAAAGGAGATTCAACCAGCCCATCCTAAAGGAGATCAGTCCTGAATGTTCATTGGAAGGACTAATGCTGAAGCTGAAGCTCCAATATTTTGGCCACCTGATGTGAAGAGCTGACTCATTGGAAAAGACCCTGATGCTGGGAAATATTGAAGGTGGGAGGAGAAGGGGACAAAAGAGGATGGGATTGTTGGATGGCATCACTGAGTCGATGGACATGAATTTGAGCAAGCTCTGGGAGTTGGTGATGGACAGGGAAGCATGGCATCCATCACCAACTCCCAGAGCTCCATAGGGTCACAAAGAGTCAGACACGACTGAGCGACTGAACTGAACTGAAGAGCCTATTTACTGGTTTTGCACACCTGGGGAACCAGGGACTGGTGGTGATTGCTAGGAAGTAGAGTCCACCCAATCCACCTACCTATAGATAAGAACTATCCTACAGATGTTTTAAAAACGTTTATGTATCTTTGCATGCATGCTCAGTTGCTAAGTCATATCCAACTCTCTGTGACCCCATGGACTGATCCTGTGGGCTCCCCATGGAGCCCAACAGGCTCCTCTGTCCATGGAATTTTCCAGGCAAGAAACACTAGAGTGGGTTGCCATTTCCTCCTCCAGGGGATCTTCCCTACCCAAACCCTTGCCTCCTGCTTCTCCTGCATTGTCAGGCAGATTCTTTACCACTGAGCCACCTGGGAAATCTATATATCTTTACAAAGATGAAAAAGACCCTTTAAAGAATAATGGAACCCATGCTGATATGACACACTCCTAGAATTATTTTTGAAATAGGTTATTTTTCTGACTGAAGCATAGTTAATTTACATTTCACCCATGTGCAGAGACAGGGACGAATCCATCAAGATTCTATGGCTCAAGCACGTGTCCTTTTGTGGCTCTGCCGTCCTCACCGGGAGGAAGTATTCTGAGCCAGGTTTGAGAGCACAGTTCACTTGAGCTGCCTTCCTCTCCTCCATCCTCTAGAATTCTCTCCTGTGGGGTCCAGCATGCTCTGGCCCACCCTCTCATTTCACAGATGTCTGATTGCTTTCTGTTAAGTCCTAACATCTTCTCCCATGTCTGTGCAAATCTTAAGTGTTGGGTCTGAATCTTAATTAGCTGATGTATAAGAAAGGGGCTTCCGTGGTATCTCAGTGTTAAAGAACCCACCTGTAAATGCAGGAGATGTGGGTTCAGTCCTTGGGTCAGGAAGATCCCTTGGAGAAGGAGATGGAAACCCACTCCACTAGTCTTGCCTGAAAAATACCATGGACAGAGGAGACTGGTGGGCTACAGTCCATAGCGTCGCCAAGAGTAGGACGTGACTTAGTGACTAAACAACAGTACAAGACATGAACTCTCGGCAGTCTCAGAGAACTTGTCCACTTGCTATGTTATCCTTCTGCCTCGAGCTGGAGGCCCCATCTCTGTAGCCTCTCACAGCTCTTGCCTCCCTATGGGGGACAACATCCTTTCCTTGGAAGGGGTGCTTCAGCTCTTACTAGAGGTTCAGTGAAGATGACGACAGGCACTACCCTCCCTGCTTAACACCACTAAATACCTGCTCAGCCAGCCTGGTCCTCCAAAGCCAATGAGCATTGTGGCTTAATTATGTCTTAATCAAGGCCATACAGTTGTCTCAGGAATCTCACTGTTTCTAGTGGTTGTGGTTTAACAATGACAGGTCGCTTCCTCTTTAGACAGTCTACAAATTATACTGATTTTATTCAACAGGTTTCCAAAGTGGTTTTTATTTATTCCTCTTATGCACCTTTGCTGCAGAATCTTACTTTCTGCTTCTACAGCATCCATGGCTGGGAGGACCATGGCTACCTGACATCTTCCACATGGAGCAGGTTCCCTGGTGTGAATCTGGGCTCGGCTTTCATATGGGGGTGAATGCATTGCTGTTCTTCTTAGGATGGCGTTTCTTAGCAACAATGGATTGTTTTCCCTGTTGCCTGTCAATCGATTCTCTGCCTGCTGCTCTCAGCTCAAGTTTTTCAAACTAATCATTTGTGAGACATATCACTACAGATAAGCTGAAACTAACAAGTTCTTCCCATCCCTGCTCCCACCCAAGAAAAACCAAGTAACCAAAGGAATATGTTGTAAGACTATCCTAGTTGCACTACTGATTCAGAGAATTCATCAGTATTATTTAATGTCAATCTTAAAGGAAATCAACCCCAAATATTCATTAGAAGGACTGATGCTGAAGCTAAAGCTCCAATAATTAGGCCACCTGATAAGAAGAGCCAGTTCATTGGAAAAGACCCTGATGCTGGGAATGATTGAGGGCAGGAGGAGAAGAGGTGACAGAGGACGAGATGGTTGGATGACATCATCGACTCAAAGCACATGCGTTTGAGCAAACTCCAGGAGATGGTGAAGGACAGGGGAGCCTGGCGTGCTCCAGTCCATAGGGTTACAAAGAATCGGACATGACTTAGTGACTGAAAACAACAGCAAATTTAATGCTTTAAACTCCAAAGGTGCTTGTTTTTTAGTGCCTGGAACGATTATAGTCAATAAAACTTGAATATATGCATATATGCATACATAAACTTTACATTTCAATGCATACACACTTTACTTTTCACTTCTTTCTTTTACATTGTATTACACTTTGCATTTCTACTGATGCTAGTAGAAACTTGCATTTTTCTTGTGCTTGTTGCCTGTTCACATTTCTTACTGTATGATCTGTCTAGTTCAGGATATTTGTGATCTTTGTCAGTAGAGATAAATTATTTTCTGGACCACTGCTAACCAGCCAGGTAAGAAATTGCAATGTTTTATTAAAAAAAAATTCTCATGCATTCCTTTAGGCAATTAAAAATTATTTTTCAATGCCCAATCTCACTAAGAAATCAGAAAATTCAAATTAAAATGACGGCAGGATTTTTTCTCTTTGTCCATCAGAGTGGCAAAATTGTAGAGACTTGTAATCTCCATGGCTAGTAAACACTTGAAAAATAGCATTCAAGTAAGTTCTAAAGTGATATAACTAGTGCAAACTTTTAAGAGAAAATTCAGCACTAGCAATCCAAATTGAAGCATCCTTGTAAGCCACCCTGACATCTCTATGCTAGAAATTTTTCCACACAAAACATCCCCCATGTATAGAAGATGGATGTTCAAAGTGTTCACTGCAGCACTTTTATTATAGCGAAAAGTGGGAAAGACTCTAGATGTTCTTTGGCAGAAACTGAATGTGTAAGTGAATGTTGGTGCTTTTGTAGTGTGGTATAGTTCCATGCAGCGAGTAGTGTGTGTGTGTGTGTGCTCAGTTGCTCAGTTGTGTCCAACTCTTTGCAACACCATGCGCTGTAGCCCACCAGGCTCCTTTGTCCATTCTATTTTTCAAGCAAGAATACTGGAGTAGGTAGCCATTCCCTTTTCCAAGGTATCTTCCCAACCCAGGGATTGAACCCACATCTCCTGCCTCGGCAGGTAGATTCTTTACCATCTGAGCCACAAGAGAAGCTCCATGCAGTAGAATCTTTAGAAATGATGGAAGTGTTCTGTATCTGCTCTGTCTGGCACAGTATCTATGTGGTTATTGAACACTTGAAATATGGTAAGTGCAGTTGAAGAACTGAATATTAAACTTTATTTTATTCCAATCACCTTAAATTTAAGTTGAAATAGATCCCCAGTGGATAGCAGAAGTCATAGTGGACAGCATGGGTCTAGAGATAACCAATCAACCACTAAAAAAGGGATAGATTTAAAAGAACTGACATGAGAAAAGGCAAAACATATTGTTAAATTGTTTAAAAAGCCACAGGCTGAACAAGTTTCTACATAGTCAATTTTTTCCATATATTTGTGTAAGTGCAAATGTATGTAAGTAAATAGAAAATGCTCTGAATAATACATAAAAATGCAATCTGTGGAGAAAGGAGTTGAAATAAGAGTCGTAGGGATGGAGACTTTGGTATTTGACTCTGCGTTTGTATTTTATGATAATGTAATTTGTACCACTTGGTTAATTTTTAAAATAGCTTCAGAAAATCAAGAAAGATGTAAGCAAAATTGAATAAATAAATGTTAAGGCGTATGCAATATTTCAAGTATATTCACATGTATATTTGAGTACATTTGAATATACTCAAGTATACTCTAATACATTCACATTCCTCAACATCTGTTACAAATGCCTCACTTCCCTGAACTCTCTATTAACCCATTCAACCAAATCTATTCTCTCTGCTTCAAGCCCCACAGCCCAGCACTTTCCCCAAGGCCCTTGCCATATTCTGCCTTAGTTGCCCTCAAGGCTACTCCCCACAAATAGCCAGTCAGTTTCTTGGGAGTAAGACTGTGCCTTCCTTGACTTATTCACTGTACAATCTCCCCCATACCCAAACACAGTGACTTGCTCATAAAAGATATTATTTAATCACACGTTGAATTGGATTATGAAACAGTCCTTTATGGAACCCAGTAATACTTATTGATTCTCTCCTTTCAATAAATATTCTTTTATCTCCAAGGTTATCATTAAGTAGCATTTTCTGGGGCAAATTTCTACGTCTCTGTCTGATGAGCTCAGCTGGTTAGAATACTATGTTAACAAGACCATGACCCTGGTTAGAACTAGCCTGCTGTTCCATGGCCACAAACGACACCCCTGATTCCAACCAGCTGTCACCAAATGGCAGTCATGTATAACAATGAATATCAGATGGGCAGGCAGGCAAGATCAGTCTAAAACCATCGCTGTTGATGTAGATAAAGAGATGCATTTATATCTCTGTGCTCTGTTAGCGTTGTTTCTGCCCTCGTCTGCCTTACTCCTCTGACTGTAAACCTTGTAAGGGAAGAAGATGTAGCCCATACATCTCTGTATCCACTTCAATGCCTAGTATTCCTTAATGCATGTGTTCAGTAAGTGATTACTGAATCGAATTTTACTAAGAATGAGCATTCTGCTAGTGGTGTATTACTGTAGTCCATGAGGTCAACTGGAAAAACAGCCTGGGAACTAATGTTTTCGTGTACTTTCTGCATTACAAGAACCATAGAAGACTTTTGAATCTTTACCGTCTTTAATCTGACAACAGCCTGATAAATTATTCCATCACTGCGTCATAAATAAGCAAAATAAGGCAAAGAAAATGTAAGTTCAAAGACACCTAGAAAATAAAAGAAAGAAGTAACATTTAAACTAATTAATAAACTAAGCCTGAAAAGGCTATTGTTATAATTTTAAAATGCTCAGTTTTCTAAGTCCAGCTAATCCTAACTTATAACCAATGTACCTCAACTGAATCAACACAACATCGGCAACTCTTAAAAACAATCACATGAGGTCACTGGGTCTGAAATGTGCTATAATTCACTTTGGTTCTATTTAACCATTGCCTGAAATTACGAGACTATAAGATGGAGAGGGTCTATATTAGAAAGGGGCCTCCCTGGTAACTCAGATGGTAAAGAATCCGCCTACAGTGCAGGAGACCTGGGTTCAATCCCTGAATTGGGAAGATGCCCTGGAGAAGGGAATGGCTACCCACTCCAGTATTCTTGCCTGGAGAATTCCATGGACAGAGGAGGTTGGCGAGCTACAGTCCATGCGGTTACAAAGAGTCAGACATGACTGAGCAACTGACACACTTTCACTCACTTCTTCACACTCGTGAGATAGAAAAGGCAAACTCAAGGAGGAACTGGAGTGCCTTAAAGACCACCTTAGTAAGTAGTGTTGAATAAGATGGCTTATTATAAGTGTTGAATAAGATGAATAAGATGGCTTCCTTTATAGGATTTGGCAAAACCAAATGTGAGAAGTCAAGCTATGTCTTCCTTTTACATTGGTTTCAATATAAGAATGTGATATGATCCATGTACATGAAGGGTCTTGGAAACTAAATTGACCTCTTGATCCAGATATCCAACAGCCTATTCCTTATTCCCTCCAATTTTGATAGACCTCTTAAATCTAAAATCAAATTAACCATCTCTCCTGAAAAATCTGTTATGGTAGGCAGGGTAATGGCTTCTCAAAGATAATCTTCCTGGAGCCTGTGGGTTTTACCTTACATGGCAAAAGAGATTTTGCAGATGTGGTTAAGTTAAAGATCTTGGAATAGGGAAATTATTCTGGATTACTGAGATGGATAGAAAATAATCACAAAGGTCCTTGTTAAAAAAGAAAAAGGCAAGAGGGTGAGAGTAGGAGAATTAGATGTGATGACAGAAGGAGAGTTTAGAGTGATACAGAACCATGAGCTGAGGAGTGAGGCAGCATCTAGAAGCTGGAAACAACTGAAAATGGATTCTCCTCTAGCACCTTCATAAAGAATACAGCCTTTCTGCCCTATCCTAAGCTTCTGACCTCCAGAATCACAAGAGAACAAATATATGTTGCTTTAAACCACTGAATGTGTGATAGTTTGTTATAGCAGCCATAGGGAGCTAATCCATCATACTCCTTACAAAAGTCAGAAAAGCTGCAGGACTCATGACTCATTCAAAGAGGGTAATTGAGTACAGCTTAATAAGTGATCCATTTTTGAGATATGTGCACAGTTAAAGGAGACCATATATATGGTTTTTCCAGTAGTCATGCACGGATGTGAGAACTGGACCATAAAGAAGGTTGAACGCTGAAGAATTCGTGCTTTTGAACTGTGGTGTTGGAGAAGACTCTTGAGAGCGCCTTGGACTGCAAGGAGATCAAACCAGTCAATCCTAAAGGAAATCAACCCTGAATAGTCATTGGAAGGACTGATGCTGAAGCTGAAGCTCCAATCCTTTGGTGAAGGGCCAACTCATCTGAAAAGACCCTGATGCTGGCAAAGATGGAAGGCAAAAGGAGAAGGGGGCGGCAGAGGATGAGATGTTCAGATGGCATCACTGACTCAAAGGACATGAGTTTGAGCAAACTGGGAGATAGTAGAGGCAGAAGAGCCTGACATGCTGCAGTCCACGGGATCGCGAAGAGCTGGACACGCCTGAGGGACTGAACAAGGACAACACAGAAGATCAACGAGGAAAGGTGGTGCACCCTCAGAGCAACAGCAGAGAGTCATCGCCCTGCTAGACTAAAGAGGCAAGAGGTTGTTCCAGGCACTCAGCAGGAAAGGGCCTACAGCCAGTGTCAGCCTGCAGCCTGGAAGGGAGCGATCCAGGAAATATTAATAATAATAAAACCCTCACCACCCCCTATTCCCACATTCCAATCTCTGCTGGTGCTGCCCCAGGGCCAAACCCAAACAGAAGTCACAGGGTGATGGAGCCCAGTTTAAACATCCACAGACATCAGCCTGACCGGGCACAGGCTGGAAGGGGAAAGGATGGAGAGGGTACCAGGCTTCTCCTGCATTCTGGACCTTGGTGCATTGGTTCTCCATCACCAACCACTCCCCCTGGCATCTGGGAGTCACCTTGGACTCCCCCTTTCCTCTCCTTTTCTGAGTGCAGATTCAGTTCTTTCACGAAGAGTCAAGGTTCTCAGGATTTCTTCCACCTCCCACGTGGCCCTCCCTGGCGTACTCCTCATCAGAGCCAACCACTGGCATGAAAAGACAGCTATCATTCACCTCATGCATTTCTTTATATCATTCCTACATCATCCCTAAACAATAGAGAGCACTTTTTTATATGTTTCACACTTATGATAAAATAAAAAATATCTTGCTGATCAGTGATTTGCTTATTTTGCACGCATTTTTGTTTTATATAAGTGCATAAGTGACATTTATGAAATCCATCATAAATATATGAACATATATGCACATATTCATATGAACATATTCTTAAGGGCCAGATCTAGTTATTTTCACTCCTGTATGAAATCTCACTGTGAATTGTAAGAGCTGATATTTATCATGATGCTCATAAAGGCAAGCGGCTTGCTCCACTTCTCAAAGCATTAACAAGAAAACAAAAAAGTAAAGCCAAGCTATTTCCAAAATCCATTGTAACAAGAAGCAAAAGGAAGGACAAGAAACATTAAACAGCGGGAGAGTGAGTTGAGTTTTGTCGCCGCAAATCTCCACTTTATCTCCCTTTGCGCAATCCAATTGCATCCCTAAGATTCTGCATTTTCACTAAAGATGCACTATAATTCTTCACTTGAGAAAACTCACATTTATCCCCACTGCTTGGAAAGTTTATGGGGTGATGAATTTGAGATATGGAAGCACTCTAGAGTGGAAAATTAACTAGCACAGTTGCCAGAATTCAGAGAACTTTGAACTATATTGCTAAGGCATGGGAAATAATTCTATGAGGAAAATAAGCTGAATTTATAGGCCTCTTTCCTTACTTCATTTAAGAACATAGTAGTTTAAAATGATATGTTTTTTCCTGATTTTGAAACAAAATAATGCTTTGTGGAAATTGTAGAAAATATATTAAAATATTAAAGTAAAAAATACCCTTCCCCAAATAGCATTGTATAATTCCTTCCAAAACTTTTCTATAAATACATTTGTCTGAGATAGAAGGCATTCTGTCAGTTACAACCTTGTTTCACTTGGCTCTTCATACATGGCACTGTGATAAGTATGTCCCCATGTAATCAAACACTCTGCCTAAGTTTAAGTCAATGGGGGTAGGAGAGATGCTTTACTACATGACACTGGGGGACTTTCCTGGTGGCCCAATGGCAAGACTGTGCCTCCACTGTGGGGGCACAAGTTTGACCCCTGGTTAGGGAATGAATAGCCCCCATGCAAGTGGCCAAAAAAAGGAAAAGAAAATTCCTTGAAATGAATAAAAATGAAAATACAACATACCAACTTAAAAAAAATGATACTGGGGGACTTCCCAAGTGGTGCTAGTGGTGAAGAATCTACCTACCAAAGCAGGAGATACAGGAGACACTGATTTGATCCCTAGGTCAAGAAGATCCCCCAGAGGAGGAAATGGCAGCCCACTCCAGTATTATTGCCTGGAAAACTCTATGGACAGAGGAGCCTGGCAGGCTACAGTTCATGGAGTCACAAAGAGACACAACTGAACCTAACAACAAAACCAAAAAAAAAAAAAATGACATTGGGACAAGATATTAAGTAGTTGAAAAGGAAAATAAAATTCAATCACTAGAATTCTCTCCTTAATCCAAAGTAAATTCTAGATTATACAAAAATTAAAAACATCAAAGCACTAGAATACAGCATTAGATGAGTATTCATAATTTTGAAGTGAGGAAGCATTTTCTAAGCATGTCATAAGACCAAAAACTTTAAATAAAGAATAAAATTTGACTATGTAAACATTAACTGCTTTGTGAAGAAATCATGAGAAAGTTGAAAGAAAACATGACAGAAATAAAATGTTTGCAACCTATCTGGCAGCGAATGGGTCAAGATGCAAAGTATACTGATGATAAAAATTAGTTAAATGACTTGAGGAGTTAGTTCACAAAAGGATAACCATAAACTTTCAACATGAAGTGATTCAACTTCATTAAAAAATCAAAGAAAGGCAACAAAAAAATGTAAATGTTTCATGCATAATTGCTCAATTGTGTCTGACTCTTTGCAACCCTTTGGACTGTAGGCTGCCAGGTCCTCTATCCATGGGATTCTCCAGGCAAGAATACTGGCGTGGTTGCCATTTCCTCCTTCAGGAGGATCTTCCGAACCCAGAGATGGAATCAGCATCACCTGTGTCTCCTGTATTGCAGGCGGATTCTTTACACGCTGAACTATCAGGAAAGCCCATCATTTGCTGCCAGATCATGGATGGTTGATGACATTGATTAAATGCAGTGGTAACAAGTGTGTTGGAAATAGGCAAGCTCATGGATGGTCACATTTCATTGGCCGAGATGAGTCACATGACCTTGTCTAATTTGAGGTGGGTGGGCAAGTTCAATCTTCATTCACAATGAGGGAAGCCAGTGAATGTATCAATAGCCCTAATGATTACTATACTGCACATTGGAATACTTAACAGAATTTTTACTTTCATATTTGCATTATTTTAAGCTCTGTTACTTTATTTTTACAATTAACATCTATCTTAAAACAAAAATCTAGTAAAATAGCTTCATAAGAATAATTTTAAATATTTTGTAAGAATCCATTGTGTGGCTGAATCATAATTAGTAACTGATTACTTTATCTTGGACATTTGTACTTTTCTAAAGGTTTTACTGTTATACATATGAGAAATATTTTATTGCAAGGTAACTTCATTGCATTTCATTAGGATGGATTGCCATCAGCAGAATTAGTGGATGAAATGGCATGAACATCTTCTGACTTTCCTTGTTTCCTTACCTTTCATCCAACAGAATATAAACTTTGTAAAATAAAAGGAAAAAGCAGTGTAGTTTTATGACTTTTATGTGTAATTTTATGAGAACTGGGGAAGGGGCAAATAAGACACAGTAAACAGATTTTCATCTTAGCTAAGAAGTCACAGCATTCATGTGGGAATCAGACCACCCTGAGGTCCTATCTCCAGTCTACCACCTCTTACATATTTATATATCCTGGGGCCATTGTTTTAATCGACTGGGGCTTCAATTAACTTAATACAAAAGAGGGATTAAAAAGCCTACAACTCACTGTATATCAAAAGGTGAGAGGTGAATGGATAAGGAAGATGTGAGATATATATATATATATATATATATATATATGACTTCCCAGTTGGTATTAATGGTAAGGAACCCAAATGCCAATGCAGGAGACATAAGAGACACAGGTTCAATTCCTGGTAGGGAAGATCCCCTGGAGGAGGGCATGGTTATCCACTCTAGCATTCTTGCCTGGAGAACCCCATGGAAAGAGGAACTTGGCAGGCTGTGGTATATACATATATATATATATATATATATATATAAAATGGAATGTTACTCAGCCATAAAAAAGAATGAAATTTTGCCATTTGCAGCAACATGGATGGACTTGGAGAGCATTATGCTAAGTGCAGTAAATCAGAGACAAACACTGTGGGATATCACTTACATGTGGAATCTGAGAAACACAACAAGCTAGTGAATCTAACAAGAAAGAAACAGACTCAGATTTAGAGAGCAAACTAATGATTACCTTCTCTCACTGGGGGGGAGAGAAGGAGCAATGCAGGGACCGGGGACTAGGATGTACAAACTATTGAGGAGGCGCAAGGATGTATTTATTGCACAACACAGGGAATATGGCCAATATTTTGGAACAATTGTAAACAGAAAATAACCTTTCAAAGCTGTATAAAAAATAAATAATAAATTTATTTATTTTAGTTGGGTGCTAATTACTTTACAATATTGTAGTGGTTTTTGCCATACATTGACATGAATCAGCCATGGGTTTACATGTGTTCCCCATCCGGAACCCCCCTCCCACGTCCCTCCCCATCCCATCCCTCTGGGTCATCCCATTGCCCCAGCCCTGAGCATTTGTCTCATGCATCAAACCTGGAATGGTGTTCTGTTTCACATATGATAATATACATGTTTCAGTGCTATTCTCCCAGAACGTCCCATCCTCACCTTCTCCCTCAGAGTGCATAAGACTGTTCTGTGTATCTGTGTATCTTATTCTGTCTCGCATATAGACTTTATCTTTTCTAACGATGCTACTTTAGTTGTAGAGTGTTTAAACAACTAGGAGTTGCTCATTATCAGTCACTTTGACATTGCAGATGATATACAGCATATAGCAATTCATGTCAATTATTATCCACAGTCATACTTCATTTCTGAGCTAGTAAGCAAAGATTTTAGAAGCAAACTTTCAATGTTAATTGGAAAATCAATAAACTTCTGATGGAATAAAACTAAATAATTAAATAAATAAATAATAAATTAAAACGAATGAAATAGTCCATTAAAAGTTAATTTTAAAAATGCCCACCATTCAGTGATGTAAGTTAAATACTTTGGAGAAACTATTAGCACACACTGTGGACCTGCTGCATAACTATCTTATGGGAATTGTTCCAGTTACTTCTGTTGTTATTTTAATAATACTGGCTTAAGATACTGCTGCCAAGGGTGGAGAGAAAAAGGGACTGTGAGCTCTCCTGGACAGGAAAAGAAATCAATAAATTGATTAAAGCACATTACTGTGTGCTTTTCAAAGCAACCTCCTTCTTCCTCTCTGCTCCCTGCCCCTACTGAAGCCCAGCTGAGTGAGCCTGTGCTGGAGAAAGGATTTTGAAAGGGAAAAGGATGGTGGGTTTAAGACCTGCAGGTGTCCAAATTCATCCCTGAAAAAAGATAGAAGTCATTTTCTCTAACTCAGTGGTTTTCAACTGGGGTGTTTTTACCTCCTGGAAGACAGATTTGGGGGTTAATACTAATACAGATGGACTTCCCAGGTGGAGCTAGTTGTAAAGAACCCGCCTGCCAGTGCAGGAGATGTAAGAGACTCAGGTTTAATCCCTGAGTCGGGAAGATCCCCTGGAGGAGGGCTTGGCAACCCACCTCAGTATTCTTGCCTGGAGAATTCCATGGACAGAGGAGCCTGGTGGGCTATGGCCCATAGGGCTGCAAAGAGATGGACATGACTGAAGTGACTGAGCACGCATTAATACAGGTATCCAGTGGGTGGAGCCCAGGGATGTTGCTAAACCTCCTACAAGCGCAGAGCAGCCCCCATCACAAAGAACTATCTAGTCTAAATTGTCGACAGTGTTAAGGGCAAGAAACCCTGCTCTGAATTGATGTAGTCTAGTATTTAATTCTATTCATTCTATTTAGCAATGTCTCTTATCTACAAATTTACACACCCATCCTAATAACTTTATAATTTTGATTAGATGTTGCTGCTGCTGCTGCTAAGTCACCTCAGTCGTGTCCGACTCTGTGCAACACCATAGACGGCAGCCCATCAGGCTCCCCCATCCCTGGGATTCTCCAGGCAAGAATACTGGAATGGGTTGCCATTTCCTTCTCCAATGCATGAAAGGGAAAAGTGAAAGTGAAGTCGCTCAGTCGTGTCCGACTCTTCACGACCCTATGGACTGCTGCCTACCAGGCTCCTCTGTCCATGGGATTTTCCAGGCAACAGTACTGGAGTGGGTTAGATGTTAGTTGCCTATATTTCTTCTAAGTGGTTATAGAACTGAAGACATTGCCTGGCAATGAAATTTTTAAAAAATTTCAGAAGTTACACAAAAACCAAGTGAAAAAATGTTAAATGATGCTTTGTTTAATAAAAAAGGACCAATTGTAGTTACAACTTATTTAGAAAATAATACCCATGCAAATACTGTTAATCAAAAGATACGTAATTTGGACAAAATTTTCCCAGATATAAAGTCTATATTTTAAAAGATTTTATCACTTGAGGGAAAAAAAGAAAAATAACAATAAACTAAGGATTTATCTTAAAAATCTAGAAAAGGATAGGGGAGGGGAAAGCAAAACTCTGAGAGAAAAAAATGATGAAGACAAAACCAGAAATGAATTACAAAAACAGCAAATGTGTTAAGTAAATCAAAAATTAGTTATTTGAAAAGGACATGGTAATATACCAGTTACCCAAATTTAGATGATCCTAAGATAATGTCTGGTGATGCATAAAGTAAATTTCCAGGTCCCTCTACCTCGTCAAAGACAAATGTAGAACATTTGAGGAAAGATTCTGAAATCTGCATTCTTAGCAAGGACTGCAGGTAATCCGTATAAATGGGCAGTTCTTAGGAATGGAAACCATGCTAATCAAGAAAAATGGAGCGCCCTGCCACGCTAAGTCGCTTCAGTTGTGTCCGACCCTGTGCAACTCTGTGGACTGTGGCCCACCAGGCTCCTCTGTCCATGGGATTGTCCAGGCAGGAATACTGGAGTGGGTTGCCGTGACCTCGTCCTGGGGATCTTCCCAACCCAAAGATCTAACCCGATTCTCTTATATCTCCTGCATTGGCAGGCTGGTTCTTTACCACTAGCACCACCTGGGAAGCTCATAGAAAAAAGGAGAAGAAGCCCAAATAGAAAAGAGTATGTATATAAGAGGAGTCAGAACCACATTTATGGAAAAGACTTTAAAAATATGAGCGAAACATCATCTACTACAGAGAAATCCTTCTGTTAGGACTCTGACCTTTGTTGCTATTTCCATCCGTGCCATGTTAAGTCGCTTCAGTCGTTTCTGACTCTGTGCGAACCTATGGACTGTAGCCCACCAGGCTCCTTTGTCCATGGGGAGTCTCCAGGCAAGAATACTGGAGTGGGTTGTTGTGCCCTCCTCCAGGGGATCTTCCAGACCCAAGGATCGAACCATCATCTCTTAAGTTACCTGCATTGGCAGGTGGGTTCTTTACCACTGGTGCCACCTGGGAAGTCCATCCTGATGATAGATATTTTCAGCCTCCTGAATTTGTCCTCTGTGTCCTTTATTTATCTCTATATATCATTCATTTATTTATCTAGTTAATTTTGCTTTTCTCATTAAGCTCTGCAGACTCTTCCTCTGAGAATTTTGGAGCTCCTGATCTAAACTTTCCTACTTTCAGTGATTTTTCTTTTAATTCAAGGGCTGTACTTGTCATCAGAAAACCTCCTTTCCTGTTCTCATACCGTTCTATTAATATTCACAGAGCCAATATCCACTGAGAACACAAATTAGGGACTCTCTAAAGCTCTCTTTCTGACTCAGTAGCGTATTTCACACCCAGATGTTAGGGAGCATGATGAGGATGGTGTTTGCTCTGGATCCCTAGACTGACCCCTGTTGGAATCAGCATCGCCTTTCAAATGTCCAGCCGTATTTCTCAGCTTGCTTATCATGTAGAGGGGATTCTGACTATACCTGTAAGCACTGGTTGTGGTTTCAGGAAGAGGTGAGAACACTCTGTACGAGATCCCGCTCAAAGTGTCTAAGCTCAGACAAAGGAGAAAGCAAAGCCATGATTTACCCTGCTTTTCACATAGGTCAAAGGTTGCATTCCCTAAGGGGCTTCAGGGCTGCACCAAAGAGTTTCTCTGCTGAGGAAGGGTGGCTCCTCATCACTGCCCATGCCACTCCCCACCACCCCCCACCTTGCCTCTCTGCAGCACGGGCCATAGGGGTAGATGGAGCCCTGCTCTTGCCCTCCCAAGAAGGATGGGACCCACATGTCCAGCAACCTGCCCCGTGCCCTCCATCTGATTTCCACTGCATGATCTTTACAGAGATCCAAGGAAGTTGATGGCATGCTTTTGAAATGCACAATTCCTGGTTCCAGGGCTAATCCACATTCTTCTCTTTTGGATGACTTTCTTGATTTAAAATTGAGGATGGAAGGGGAAAAGCCGTGTTCCATGCATAGGCTCCATCCAGTGTTTTCACTGAAAAGTTGACCGCGTTCTACTAAAAGGGACATTTCTTTCTTGCTAGAAGTTGAACAAAACCAGATAGATGTGACACAAACGTGTTTATAAAGGAGCAAGATCGGAAAAGCCCCCTGCCTCCATCCCAGAGAAGCAGCATCTGGAGTTGTCAGAAGCCAAGGACGGATGAGCCCGCCCCTCTGAGACATGGAGCTGCCTCCTCACTCTCCTGAGCCTTCTTCCTACCTTTCTGATGGCAGTCAGTGGGAAGACTGCTTTCTCACAATTAAACTCTTTAAACCAGACGGAGTCCTACTAACATTTCAGAAGACCGAGGTCTGGTTTCATAGGAAAGTCATTCCACAGAGACTTTTCCCTTCCACTCTGATCCAATTATTGGAAACAAAGATGCACACGGCACCTCCTTTTTAAAAAAAGGGAAAAATAGTTCAAACTCAGGGGCAGCAGAAAATGAAACCTCAGCCATTTGTCAAAAGGCCCATTAAGCCCATTATTTTCTGAAAGGAAATCTTTTGGCAGGCTTTTGTCAGTTCCAAATTTAGAGGAGCTCATTCAGGATGTGAGAGTGGAAATGATGAAACTAAGAGAGGCCCCATTGATGCTATTTTTAAGCCAGCCCATGTGTCCTCATCAGGGGGGATGCAAAATTCATTAGGAAAGGGAGGTGGCATTGGCTGAAAGCCACTCCTTCTGTTGCCATTAGCATTGGCACCTCTCAGAACCACTCGGTGACCTACCTGCCCCAGGACTCTTTGCAGCCCCACAGCTGGATCCTGACTGCAGCTGTAAGGACTCCTGAACCCCTGCTGGACCACTCCCAGCCTTGCCATCTGGAGCTCCCAGGGACCCCTGGTCAGCGTCCATCTCTTCTCTCCTCTCCCCATCCCCCAGCTCCTCCTCCACTTCTGAAGGAGAAAATAAGGAGTGAGGTCATGGTAACTTACAGGGCTGCAGAATCGACAGCCTCTGGATGGGAAGGCCCTTTGTTTTTGTTTCTCCTAACCTGTTGGCCTCTGGCACAAATAGCCCCTCCAGTAGCATTGCTGGTGTTAGCAGGCAACAGTCTTGGAGTTGGAACACAGCTTTGAGCATCTAGTTCACAGCTTCCTCTCTGAACGACCCTCAGAAAGATAACTGTCTTCAGAATGGCTGACATACTTACCCCAAAAGACAATTGTGAGAATAAGAAAGCACTGTTCATGGACCACTGTACTGTGCTAAAAAATGCCCTCCAAAGATTCATGTCTACCTGGAATCTGTGAACACCTGTTGGCCTCTGGCACAAATAGCCCCTCCAGTAGCATTGCTGGTGTTAGCAGGCAACAGTCTTGGAGTTGGAACACAGCTTTGAGCATCTAGTTCACAGCTTCCTCTCTGAACGACCCTCAGAAAGATAACTGTCTTCAGAATGGCTGACATACTTACCCCAAAAGACAATTGTGAGAATAAGAAAGCACTGTTCATGGACCACTGTACTGTGCTAAAAAATGCCCTCCAAAGATTCATGTCTACCTGGAATCTGTGAACATGACCTTGTTTGGAAACAAGATCTTGGCAGGTGCAATCAAGTGCATAGGAGGTCACACTGGATTAGGGTGAGCCCTAACTCAGTGACTGGTATCCTTATAGGAAGCGGGGAATTGGGACACACACAGAGAGAAAGAGGCCATGTGACGATGGAGACCAAGACTGGAGTGATCAGGGTCACTGTAGGGTCAAGCCAAGGAATGCCAAGGATTGCTGACTACATCAGACACTAGGAACAGACAAGGGAGATCTTCCTGGGTCCTTTGGAAGGAGCGGAGCCCTGCTGGCGCGTTGATCTCAGACTTCTAGTCTTCGGAACTGTGAGAGAATAACTTCTGTTGGTTAAGCCGCTGTGTATTAATTCTTTGAAGTGCATTTTAAGAATATACTTCTAAAGTTTAAAAAGCTTTATGCAGAAAAATATTTATACTAGTATGGTATTTAATGTTAAAATTTTTTAAAAATTTAAAGTTCAAGATTTGCATAATATTTAAGCAAATTATGGTACACCCATATGGCAGAATTACATGTAGTAATTTAAAACATTCATAAAGATTTTAATATTATTATTGAAGATTGTTGTAGCATAAAATGTATTATTTTGATCTTATAAAAATTTTTAGTATCATAGAAAATATTTTGGTGAAATGAAAATAATATAACTATGTTAACTTATATTAAAATATATATTAAAAAGCTGGAGTAGTTATCTACGGGTCCTTGTAGCTGATTTTGTTTTCTTTTTTGTATGTTTCTTTTCTATATACATTTGCTATAGTGTTTATTACATTTATGATAAAAAGAAACTTTACATTTAAAAATCTCAGGTTGCTATATATATATATATATATTACAGTATAAAATTATCCACTATTGCTTTCACTGAAGCACAGATTTTGCAAACTAGAATAATGTGTACTTCTGTCTGGTAACAGCATTTACAGAATGAATTTCTTGTGAGCAAGCTGGTATCTGCAGCAATGAAGAATAATCATCGGTGGGCTTGAGAAGGCCTGAGTCTCAGAGAGAGCTGTGTTCCCATGAAATGATGACCAAGGCTCTGCCTCAGCCAGAAACTCTTAAGTTGTAAGTCCCACGTGAATGCTCACGGTATGCACATTATTGTACTAGGCAACTGGAGGTGGAAAATAAATTGAAGCAGAGAATTCTAGAGTTTAAAGAAGAATCAGTGGTCATCCAATTCAACATCCTACCCAGCGAAGGAATCTTCTCTACAATAAAGCTAGCTGGGCACCGTGATAGAACATGGCTTTGGTGCCTCCAATAAAGTTAGTGTGTGCACAGCCTTACGGGAGTTCCCTCCCCCTGAGTTTGCTCTGGCCCAGTGCCTGGCTTCAAGCCGCAGAAGATGGAGAAAGTGCTACTAGGCCAGTTCTAGGCCTAAACCTGAACTTCTCTTTTGTCTGGATGAAACCAACCAGGATGTAAGAAGTCTGACTACCCTGTGACCACCATTCTGGGAGATGCCAACCTAGCCTTGTGTAGCAGCCACATGGAGAAGAACAGAGGCCTCCAGCCAACAGCCCCAGCTGTGCTTCTAGCTGATGACAAGACCAACTTTCGCTGGCCCTGAGTGAGGTCACCTTCAGAGTGGATCCTTTGCGCCCCCGAGATAGCACCGCATGAACTGTCCTTACCGAGCCCGGTACAGATTGCAGAATCCTGAGCAAATCAATCAAATGGTGGCTGTTAAAGCCACTAAATTTTGGGATAGTTTGTTGCACAGCAGTAGATAACCCAGTTACATTTGACTTTTATATCAACCAAGGTGAATATGTTTTAGTATAAGTTCCATGAGATATTTGAGACGTGTTATTGTTCAGTTGCCCAACTGTGTCCAACTCTTTCTGACACCATAGACTGCAGCATGCCAGGCTTCCCTGTCCTTCACCATCTCCCAGAATTTGCCCAATTTCATGTTCATTGCATCGGTGATTACGTCCAGCCATCTCATCCTCCGATATACTTACACAAAAAATTATTGTATATCCTATTGCACGGGACATACTTATACTAGAAATTGTTTGCCAGGTATCTGTGCAATCTGACATACAGCAAACAATTTTTTAGTATAAGTACATCCCAAATATCATATGGGACATATTTATAAAAATGATTCATTGATTGTATAAACTTCAAATGTAACTATACTGTGCTCACACACTCAGTCGTGTCTGACTCTTTGCTACCCCATGGACTGTATCCCACCAAGCTCCTCTGTCCATGGGATCTTCCAGGCAAGAATATCAAAGTGGGTTGCCATTTCCTCCTCCAGGGGATCTTCCCCACACAAGGATTGAGCCCGAGTCTTGTGTTTCCTGCTTTGGCAGGTGGGTTCTTTACCACTAGTGCCAGCTGGGAAGCTAGTGGTAACTAGGTATCTGTTATTTTTATTTGCTAAATCTGACAAGCCTATTTCCAGCGTGCTTAACCATAGGAGGGGCACCTTAGCTACCTTACCTTGAATAGTCCAATAGCTGCCTCTTGCTCTCAGGACAAACCCTCAGAATGGGCTAAAGTCCATTGTGATCTGTCTTATTCTGCTGTTTCCCACTGTTCCTCACCCTCCAGCCCCACCATAAGCCCACCAACCCATGAGCTCACTGGACTTGGTGTCCCTTGGGTACTGAATTATTTCCGGGGTCTCTAAAATGTGCACACGCTCATCTCCAGTTTTGCATCCGGATAGCAAATAACGTTTACCCATTTTCAGATCTCTGTTAAACTACCTCCATGGACTTCTCAGAGCCCGCAGGGCAAGGCCCCTGGGAACTAACAACAGGGCAGTTCCTGGGTGATCGAGTGGCCACTGCGTTTCTGGGACTTTGCGTGTGACCCCCAAGTGGCTTCCCTGGTGGTTCAGTTGGTAAAGAGTCTGTCTGCAATGTGGGAGACCAGGTTTGATCCCTGGCTGGGGAAGATCCCCTGGGGAAGGAAATGGCAACCCACTCCAGTATCCTTGCCTGGAGAATTCCATGGACAGAGGAGCCTAGTGGGCTATAGTCCATGGGGTCACAAAGAGTCAGACACGACTAAGTGACTAACACTTTCCAAATGCGCATGACTTCACAGGTTGTGGGAGGCTGGGACTACCATGGGAACATGGCTGTGTGGCTGGATCTTGGCTGGCAGAGGCCCATGACGGTCCCTTCCTGGCCGTTGGATTGTGGCTGCAGACATTAGGACTGGACCAATGTGAAGTGATGAGAGCGGGTGAGAGCAGCATGACGTCATGGCTGAGAACAGCGGTTCTCAAATCCTGACTTTTTCACACTCTGGCTGTGTGACCATGGGCAGGTCTCTTAACATCTCTGTGCTTCAGAGTTCCTATCTATAAAATCAGAAATGTTAATCGTCTCTATTTATTAAGGTTAGAATGCCAGTTACATGAGCTTATCTTTGTGAAGCAACCAAAACACTTTCTGGCATGAGTAAATAGTAAGTTTCAATGTATTACTTCTCATTTTCTAGCTCTGATCACACTGTATTTTATTTGGCTGTTAACTTTCCATCTCAGTCCCCCATTGGAAAGATTTTGGTGAGCAGAATTTCTTATTCACCTTTGTATACGTGGGGTCTGGGGGAATAAAAGGCACAGAAAGTTCTTAGTAGGTATTTATCCTAACTGCCAAGATGATGGCAGAAACTTGCCTTGCAGATTATAACAGAATTGTCTTTCAAAGTGACATTTAAGCTGCATTTTGAGGGATGAAAGAAGCTTTGCAGGCAGAAATGAGTGATTAGAAATTCGAGAAGAGCCTGGCGGGTGTTGCTAGGATGGTTTTGGAGGCAGCGTCAGAAGCACAGAAGCACTGGGAGTGGTCCTCTGGGGCTCTAACGTCACCTGCCAGGAGTGGCCTTGGCTGCCCTGCCAGCATCAGCCCGTCCCTGCAGGATTTGGGGCAGATGCGAGCGTCAGGGATGTTACCGGGCCGGGTGAGGAGGTTGTACTGAGGGAGGCAAATGTGGAAACAGGGAGAAGAGCTAGGAAGCTGCTGCAAAGGCAAAGGTGAGGGATGTTGGGAGTCAGAATCCCGCTGCACAGGGCAAGGAAGGCTCCGTGCAGCCCTGCACATCACCATGGGCACGTCCCCAGAGCAGGAGCTGAGAATGGTGTCCGCTGGTCCAAAGGGCCCGTCCTGGAGTGAAAGGGCACCGCCAGGACAGAAGAGAAGTGGGAAGAGGTGGGTTTAACTCCCTTCCGGAGTATGCCCAGAGGGGTGCGGATCCTCGCGCCCCGGGCTGCCCTCCCCGTGGTTTTCGGTGTGCATGTATTCACCCATCGTGTAGAGTTAGCAGCAGGATTCGCAAAGCCTCATTCCCAGACTTTTCTGAGCTTCTGACTTGTGGCTTCCGGTTCAGGGGACCACAAGGAGAGTCACAAGAGCAACATAAGTAAAATTTGAGGAACAAGAAAGAGATGAGGTAAATCTTAACGGAAGTTTAACCCTTTCTCTTCCTCTTATACCCAGACTCTGCACGACAGAGTGCCTGCAGAACTGGTACTGGCTTCAGGAAGGAGGGACCCCTTGCTGCTGGCTATGGACCTTCTGCCGGCCATCATTCTGGAAGCTGTCACTGCTCAGTGCCCTCTTTTGCTCAGTATCAGCCTCTGAGAGGAGGGCCATCAGCCCATTTTACAGATGCGAATGGAACCGGCCTGGGACCTGGGACCTTTGCCTGGTGCTGCTATGCTTGCACCTGGACTCACCTCTTCTTGAGCAACGAAATGCAAAGAAACTGTCTGGGGCTGAAAATAACTGTGTGCATGCCTGGCTGGGACAAATTCTGGACCCAAAAGATACAAAGAGACTAAAAAACACAATTGCCACTTTTGAAGAGCCTGGAGCAAAAAGCAGGAGGTCGGGAGTAAAAGCAGAGTATTGCTCATCCTCTCTGCCCACAGCACCACCTCGTTCAGTTCAGTTCAGTTCAGTTCAGTTCAGTCGCTCAGTCGTGTCCGACTCTGCGGCCCCATGAATCGCAGCACGCCAGGCCTCCCTGTCCATCACCAACTCCCGGAGTTTACCCAAACCTATGTCCATCGAGTCAGTGATGCCATCCAACCATCTTATCCTCTGTCGTCCCCTTCTCCTCCTGCCCCCAATCCCACCCAGCATTAGGGTCTTTTCCAATGAGTCAACTCTTTGCATGAGGTGGCCAAAGTATTGGAGTTTCAGCTTCAACATCAGTCCTTCCAATGAACACCCAGGACTGATCTCCTTTAGGATGGACTGGTTGGATCTCCTTGCAGTCCAAGGGACTCTCAAGAGTCTTCTACAACACCACAGTTCAAAAGCATCACTTCTTCAGCACTCAGCTTTCTTCATCATCCAACTCTCACATCCATACATGAACACTGGAAAAACCATAGCTTTGACTAGACGGACCTTTGTTGACAAAGGAATGTCTCTGCTTTTTAATATGCTGTCTAGGTTGGTCATAACTTTCCTTCCAAGGAGTAAGCGTCTTTTAATTTCATGGCTGCAAACACCATCAGCAGTGATTTTGAGGGGTGGGCAAAACTCCTAAACCACTCCTCCAGCCCAACCCCTGGACACACTCCATATAAGCAGCAAACACAAAAGGGAACCTGTCGTCTGTTCTTGCTCCCCCTCTGGTACAACAGGGACCCCACTAAAGCCTTGCCTGAATTTCCTGTTCAGCCTCTAGTCAATTTCTATTGACTGGGGAAGGCCAAGAACCCTGGTTGGTAATGTAAACACAAAGGTTCAGGAAAGTCACATGCCTTGACTAAAACCACAGTGCTCGTAAGTAGCAGAGTCAAGATTCAAAATCAAGCCAACACTTGCACTGTACCATCCAACAGGGACCTGCCACGATGACACTCTGCTTCACATCTCAGAAGCTAGAGGTCTTGCTCAGGACCACCTTTCCCTCAAGTAATCAAAGCCCCAGAGGCTTTCAAGATTCCTGGGCTTCTTTGCACTTACAGTCACCGCAACAGAAAAATTCAAATGGACTTAGCCAAGGACGTGGCCAAGGTCATAAGAAGTTCACCATGTGGAGCCGCAATGCATTCCTCACTGGAGACCAAGATCTGGCCCCTAGCTGATGTCACTCCTGAGTGGAGGCAGGGACCCCAGGAGACAGGCAGCCTCTGTCCCCATGGCTTATATTCTGGCCTCTGTGTTCCTCTGTCTTGTCTCCCTCAGGCTTCTCCCCTTTTTCTGTGATTTCAGAGGTAGAAATCACGGTTTTCTGAGGTAGATTTCCAGGTGAAGTGATCACTGAGATTATAAACTGGAGGTTTTAAATGAAACAAGAAAAGAAATGGGCTCCACCAGCCTTTGGCCGCTGTCACTTGCATTATTTCCATGAATATATGCACATTTCTTCCTTTAATTCTAATGAAATCCAGTTTTAGGAAGAACCATGGGATCCATAAATATGGTTACAGAGCAGAATCCATAATAAAGGCAATGAGGGTGCGAAGTCAGGCATTTCTTTTGTGTATGTGGTTGTCATTTGAGAGACAAAGAGCTTAAGATGTCAAGGGAAAAGGAGGAAGAATTTAGAAATAAGCAGATGCAAATGCAACAGTTACTCTGCAACAAATGGATATGCCAGACACATAGGGCATAGAAGGTTTCAAGGGAAAATTATAGCTCAGATCCAGGAAGATCAGATAAGATATATGATACTGCATGTAATTGTATTTTACTCTGATCCTCACTAGGAAAGAGACAGAAAGTTTGACTTCATGTCTCTTACCCTAGTCTTTAGCTTCCTCTTGACCAGCCTCAACCTCAGGTTATTTCTATGTTGATCTTGAAATAACTGTGCACTTCTCAGTCATCCCACGAAGCCTGTCCATAATGGCCCTCACCTGGACAAGTGTGGCTGATCCTCTGAGCTCTGCTATTTACCTTAATCTGTTTCCCAAGTCCCTCTAGAACCACCTGGCCAGACACACAACCCACCTCTCTGGACCACCTGTCCTACTGAACTTGGGCTCAGTTTGCCAAATCTACTTCTATACCCACCTCACGCAAATAGACGTGTGTGTGCACACACACATCCACAACATACACACAACACATATATAATACACACAACATCTACAACATACACACAACACATACAAAACACACTACACACATATACACATAGTCATCCTTGGCATGCCCTAGGATGTAACATGATCCCACATCCTGTTTCTCCCTTTGCTTGGTTCTGACCCTGGAACTTGGTCTTACTCGCCTGCCTTGAAGGTCCCATCAGCAGAAATTCTTCAAACCCAGGCAACTGATTCCTCACGCAGCTGTGACCTGGTCCTGTTACAACGGGGCATGTGGAAAGCTGTGATTCAAGCCATGTCTGAACGGTGAAGACATTAATCCAGAGTGGGTCGAGCCCTCTGAACAGAGACCACCTCGGGCCCAAACTCGACTCATCTCATGCTTGCCACTGGATCCAAAATCGTACCACTGAGGAGTCACTGCAGAGTGTTTCAGTTGTTTTTGTTGATGCAATCCATTACTTACCACAGACTCTCTGATTGTGCAAACCACAGCCCTCACTACATGTATCACCCTGGAAGGAAAATGTGTTGGATCATCAGATTCTCATAAACTGAGGCATGCGTGGGCTCTGACTTAGATTTTCCATCTGGCGAAGCTCAGTACTCACTTTGGGACTGTTCATTTTGCTCCCCGAAACTTACATTGAAAGTTCATCTGACCCTTTACCTCTTTGTTGATTGGTTAATGATCTGAAAATCATCAGAACTGGAACTTCAGGCAGCCTTTGTGTAATTTGAAGACCTATCACTAACATGCATGTGTTTTTTATTTCAGGCTTTAATCATCCATATAATTATCATTTTTTAATGAACTGCCAATCAAAGACACACAATAAAATTTACGTCAACCCTGGATTGAATTGTGGAGCAAATGAGATTTCCTAAATGTGATTCCTCTCTCTCCCCTTTCACCTCCAGCCCAAGTGTCTGAGTTTCCTCCATGGTACACTCAGGAAGCTCAGGGTTTCCCAGCTGCCATCCTCCCCCTCACTCTCTCCTCTCTCTCCTTCTACCCTAACCACCCAAGAACCTTTTAAGAGCCTTTCCATTAGGAACATAGCTCAGAGAAGGTGTGGTAAGGGGGAGAGAGTGGGGGGCGGTGGAGAGAGGGACATTAGGGACAACTTGGCCCAACCCCCTCACCTTGAGGCTGGGAAGTCTGAAGACCAAAGATGTGAGGTGACTTGCCCAAAGTCAGTAGAATCTTGGAAGGTGGAGGAAAATCTCAGCAGGAGGGTGGGGGTCAGGAAAAGTATGATGGGGAAAGGAACAGGGAAGGCCAGGAGGGGGAAAGGGGAGAGGCAGGGTGGAGGATTTCACAAATGCCTGACAGCCCAGAAGAATTATGCTTTAGCCTTAAATCATACCCCGCAGGCAGTTCTAATCAAAATGCAAACTCTAAATATAATTCACATGAAGTATGTTCTGGAAATCCTTTTGCCTAAATATGTCTTCAGTTATTAAGACACTTTCTTTGGGGCTTGCATTCTCCTCAAAGGCAATGTCTATGTCTCGGGGGCAGAAATGTGGGTGATTTTTCTCTTTAACTTTCCTTTTTGAACTCTTTCTGCCTTGTGTGAATTCTTCACAGTAAGCATACATAATTTTTACAAAAACTATAAAGAACATTTTAAAACAAAAATTAGAATATTTTAATAATCTATTTTACCTTAATTATACAGGTAATGACAGCTTTGTAGATCTGACCTTGCAGAGTTGGGTTGAAAGCTAAATATACAAGATGATACCAAAAAAAGCAGTTTAAAATTTTGTAACAAAGATCATGATTTATGTGAATATCCTTTGGAGCAATTATAAATGTCCACAGGTACATTTTCACCTGAGCACATCCTAGTGTGGTCAGTTCTAGAATCATCCCAGAATGGAAAGAACTGTTTTGGAGAGTAGCATGAATTTGCTAGGGCTTGATGTTGATCTGTAATTTTCAAGGACTTCTAGGTTTATCCAGAAAGATGCACAAGAACTGTTTGGAATGGTTGGGAAGGAAAGAATCCAGATAACTCCCAACAGTAAAGCAACAAAATTAATTAACAGCAGCTACTGCTGGAAAATGTAAAGTGGAAATTTGTTAATACTTTCCTGAATAATTTAAGCCAAGCAATCTATATAATGCCTAATGGATAGGCAACATTACATAGATATTGTCAATGATTATTATCATAATACATTCTTCAGGACTACAATTCCCAAAATGTACCACTTCTCTTCTTGTCTGCCTACAGTTCCCAAAATGCACTGCTCCTCTTCCATCCAGCCTCCCTGCCTATTCATTGCCCTTATGGGAAAAGTAGATATAAGAGCTGGTGGGAAAAGGAAAATACAGCCCCCAATGGGGAGAAGTAGCTGATCACACAACTTCCTTGACAGTCCTATACCCCTAAATTAGGAGATAGAGTGATTAAAAAAAAAATTGTCCTGATTTTGTTCCACTGAAGCCTGGGAGTATCATCGTTGACTCTCTAGAATTGCTTGTGTTGATTTGCCTGTTCAGTTTTACCCAGCTCTGTTTTGTGTTAAAACTGATGTCAGTTCCTCAAGGATCATGGTAGTAAGATGTCTGCTAGTTACAAGTGTTTCATGTTGCAATGAGTTTCAGTATTTTGCTGTTTTTATGGCTGTTAGTGAGAAGTTACAGGAGGGGCTACATGATTTCAGATTGGAAATTGGACCAGATTTCTGTGATTCTTTGAGTTGTTTCAGATTTAGAACAAGAAAGACACCAAGTGTCATATCAAAACATACCTACACAGAGTAAAAATTCATATGATAGAATCTTCCTCATATCTTAAAATTATACAAAACATAGATTACTCAGGAAAAGAATCACTCACTGGCTGAGTAGTGTCCAACTCTTAGTGACCCTACAAACTGTAGCCCAGCAGATTCTTCTGTCCATAGGATTCTCCAGACAAGAATACTGGAGTGGGTTGCCATTCCCTCCTTCAGGGGATCGTCCCAATCCAGGGATTGAATCAGAGTCTCCTGCATCTCCTGTGTTGGCAGACAGATTGTTTACCTCTGAGCCACCTAGGAAGCCCTCAGAAAAAGAATAAAATGGCTCTAAGAAGAGGCTAAGCCCAAAATTTTCAGAAAACCATATTTTATCTTAGGAACAATTTTGAGAGGTATTAAGAATAATATACATTAAAATTTTAATGAGGTGAAAATTGCTATATCTATAAATGAAGTTAAATCATATCAAATTGCTATTTTTGTAGATTAAAAAAACAGTTATATATTGACAATTTCAAATGGTTCATGCTAGAAGCTGAATTTTTCACCAAACATTTTTTTGAGCACTTCCTATGCTCAGGACTCTGCTGTGGGGCTTACAGGTTTGAGAAAGACCTAGCACTTGCTCTTCAAAGGCAACATTTCAGAGATCCCACTAATCAGGTCTTAGACAGGAGCTGACAGAACAATCCTTGGAAGAAAAGCTATGACCAACCTAGACAGCATATTAAAAAGCAGAGACATTACTTTGCCAACAAAGGTCTGTCTAGTCAAAGCTATGGTTTTTCCAGTGGTCATGTATGGATGTGAGAGTTGGACTATAAAGAAAGCTGAGCCCCGAAGAATTGATGCTTTTGAACTGTGGTGTTGGGGAAGACTCTTGAGAGTCCCTTGGTCAGCAAGGAAGTCCAACCAGTCAATCCTAAAGGAAATCAGTCCCGAATATTCATTGGAAGGACTGGTGCTGAAGCTGAAACTCCAATACTTTGGCCACCTGACGTGAAGAGCTGACTCATTGGAAAAGACTCTGCTGCTGGGAAAAATTGAAGGCGGGAGGAGAAGGGCACCACAGAGGATGAGATGGTTGGACAGCATCACCAACTCGATGGACATGAGTTTGAGTAAGCTCTGGGAGTTGGTGATGGACAGGGAGGCCTGGCGTGCTGCAGTCCGTGGGGTCGCAAGGAGCCGGGCACAACTGCGCGACTGAACTGAACGGACAGAGCAGCAGGAATGGAGACACTGAAAGGCTTTTGTGTTGTTTTAAATGCAGCCGTAACAAAAATACTGAAGCTCAAGGACACAGTGAAGGGTGCTGAGGTCAAGAGCTACCGTGCATCACTGGGAGCAGCCACAATTGCTCTGGGGACAAGCTGCTGGCGTCTCTTTGCTCTTGCATGACATCACTGGATACGGGCTGCTGGTCAGGTTAAGCAGCTATTGATGTGGCTGGCAGGAGGACTGGCCTTCAGTTAACAATGGTTTGGCTATAAAACACACAACACAAGCTGGTCTGAAAAGAGGCCATGATCTTACGGTGCACCTTGAAAAGCTACCATCATTAGACAGTGCTGAAGGAAACCACCATCAGCAGGAGAGGGAGGGCTCAACTGGGAAGATGTGCCCCCCTCCCCAGGCCCATCGCACTGTGACCCACTGGAAAATGGCACCCAGGGAAGCAAGGAAATGTTCTTCCTAAAAAATATTTATTTAAGTGTTTATTTTTGGTTGTGTTGGGCCTTCGTTGACACGTGGGCTTTCTCAGTTGCGGTGAGCAGAGGCTGCTCTTTGTTGCGGGGTATGAGCTTCTCACAGTAGTGGCTTCTCTTGCTGCAGAGCACAGGCTCTAGAGCACAGGCTCAGCAGTTGCAGCCCACAGGATTAGCTGCATGTGGGATCTTCCAGGACCAGGGATTGAACCCATGTCTCCTGCACTGGCAGGCGGATTCCTATCCACTGAGCCGCGAGGGAAGTCCCAAGAAAATGTTCTTTTACGATAATTTTCATTCTGGAAAAAACGATGAACAATTTGCTAAGGAAATGTACTGAGTTTGACGATCCTCATATTTTAAGGTGAAGGCTCAGATCAGTTACTGAGGTTTGAAATACAAGGAGCCTTAGAATTCCCAGTGAAGATTGTGCCAGAGCACAGTTTATAAAGGTTTTCTCATGGATAGGAAGCTTGCATCTGGTGTAAATCTTCTCAAAGAAAAGACCGGTTATCATGTGTAAAATAGATAACTAGTGGGAAGCTGCTATATAACACAGGGAGTCCAGCCTGGTGCTCTGTGATGACCTAGAAGGGTGGGATGGTGGAGCAGAAGGAGACTCAAGAGGGAGAGGAGGGAGATATATATATATATATATATACACACACACACATATGTGTATATATGTATATGACTGATTCATGTTGTTGTATGGCAGAAAGCAACACAACATTGTAAAACAATTTTCCTCAAATTAAAAATAAATTTAAAAAAAGAAAGAAAAGACAGGTATTTGGAAATGCTTGTGTCGTTTCAGTGAACCTGTGCATTTTAATTTACCCTCAGTTGTGCTCTGTGTGGCAAAGGAAAGGCCTCAAGGAGAGTTGACAAACATCAAAAACTTTAAAAATGTTTAAATATCAAAGGCAGGATGAATAACCCATTGTGGTATGATTAGGCGGAAAACAGAGTAACTAAATACAATGAAGGAAGATATATGGTAATTTAAGCTAACTAAAAAGGAAGAGGAGATGCTCTTTCTTCAACTATAAAATTATCAATGAAGAAATTTTCATGAGCACCATCTGTTGAGATATTTAATATTAAGCTAGATAAATAAGTCAAAAATACTTTGTCCTCTAATTAGAGGACGAACCCAAACTGAGTCACAGAATATCCTTAGATATATACAATCATTACTTTTTTACTTGGGAACATGAGATCATCAAAATTTGGAATCGCCATTAGTTTATGAAGAGCTGCTCTGAGGTCCACTACATAACTTGGGGGTAAGAGAAGAGTTTTTCTGGTAAAACTAGTGTATCTCTCAAATATAATCAAGGAAACCAGCATACTTCCAAAAATCTCAAAAAAATAAGAAGAAACATCACTGAAATTGATGATGGTATTGATTACTGATGATTCTGTCATGCAGTTTTGGCCCATTGACCTCTGCCCTGTAAGTCCCATTTCTTAGGTGCTTTACTATAATATTTGGAGGGAATGTAGGTGTGGGGATTCTAGTTGTTAGATGGGTGGTTTCCTCTGAAGGCATCAATGCTCCTCTCCAATATTTCCAGTTGCTTTCCTTCCAGACAGTCCGAGAATTGTTCCCTGCTCCTCACAGTCTAGTTGTGGCTGCATGACTTGCTTTGGCAGAGCTGTGAGTGGAGGTGGGATGTGTTACTTCAGGAGGGTCTTCCCCTGTTCCCAGAATCAAAGCAAGGCAGTGACTGTGGAGGCGACCCCAAACCACCTGCAGAGGAAGGACTTGCAGTGGCCTTTGTGGGAACAAGAACAGCTCTGTTGCTTTTAAGCCCTGAGTCTTGGAGTTATCACAACAGCTTTGCCAAGTCCTATTCTGGTACAAACCCCAGCAGTAAATGAACCAAATTTCTGGCTGCAAGTCAATCTCCTATAAGTGTAGTTAGTATAAATCAGTCTCCCAAGGCCTCATGAATCTTAGGACAATTGAAAACATGAAATGTCTAAATCTTTCAAGTTAAAGAACACGTCCTGGAGCTGCAGAGACACTGCTGGGGTCACATTCTGGAAGGATCAGTCTTGTCCTGTCAATGTTCTTCAAAAAGAGGATCAAGAGGGGCTGCAGACCTGAGCTCAGGGAAGGCTCCTGACCATGAATGGAGGAGAACCACACACCTTCTGTCCACAACAACTCCACACAATACAAGGCAGCATCACTCCACCGCTAGCTGGCTCTGGGCAGAGTTTGACCCCAGTCAGAAAACTGGTTGACATCCAGGTTACATTTGACAGTCTTTAAGTGAAAGTGAAAGTCACTCAGTCGTGTCTGATTCTTTGCCACCCCAGGGACTATACAGTCCATGGAATTCTCCAGGCCAGAATACTCCAGTGGGTAACCTTTTCCTTCTCCAGGGGATCTTCCCAACCTAGGGATCAAACCCAGGTCTCCTGCAATGCAGGCGGGTTTTTTTACCAGCTGAGCCACAAGGGAAGCCCAAGAATACTGGAGTGGGTAGCCTATCCCTTCGCCTGTAGATCTTCCCAACTCAGGGACTGAACCCAGGTCTCTCGCATTGCAGGTGGATTCATCAGCTGAGCTACCAAAGTACAGTAGACTCAGGCTTAGTGGTTTTGATTGTTTGTGATTTGTTTATATACAACACTCTGCATTAATTATTGTGCAATTGGAAATGTGAAAATCCAAGCTAAACCATAAGAAGGAAAAAATTGAACTTGTATGTGCAAATGTCCAGCTATTAAATCATTTTCCCCTTAAGAAACTACCAGACCCCTAACAGTGGAAGAGAGATGGGGGTAATGAATACCTGCTAGTAGCTGCGTTTATTGTTTCAGGGTCCAGCACCCCCAGTCCAAGGCCTAATCATGCTGTGACAAAAAACTTGGAGACTTATGCTCAGTGAGAAAGGCAGACATTGAAGACCTCCTATGTGTGAACATTATGTGAAATGTACAGAATACGGAAATCCATAGAGACGAAAGCAGACAAGTGATTTGTGGTAGAATCACTGTTGGCTGGGTTTGAATCTGAGCCTGACCCACGTTCCTGGACCTCCCACCTCTCTGAATCAGGATTTCCTGCTGTGATCTCAGGGGCCACCTCTCCCTCCTGGAACCCTGGTTTCCACTCCCCCAAACTTGGGGAAGGAGGGAGCGGGTCTGGGTCTGCCCACAGACACAGTGCAGTGCAGCTGTGGGGTTATTTGCCAATCTCGCAATTCTCAGGGATTCCACATCATGGCCCTAAATGAGAGGAGGGAAGTTCGCCTTTATTTTTTCCATTTTTTAAAATTATTTAAAAAAAATAATCATTGCTTAATTGTACAAATAATTGTATAATTGCTTTACAGGGTTGTGTTGATTTCCTGCTATACAAAGAAGTGAATCAGCCATATGTATACATATATCCCCTCCCTCTTGAACTTCCCTCCCACTGCCCCCATCCCAGCCCTCTAGGTCATCACAGAGCACCGAGCTGAGCTCCCTGTGCTATACAGTAGCTTCCCACCAGCTCCACACCAGGCCGAGTGACCTTATTCTTGGCCTGAATTTTCTCCCCTCATAGAGTTGCTACTGCCAGCACCATTAATCTCTTCCTAAACCACGTGTTGGCCCACGGACGATGTTCATCTGTCTTTACCCATGCCACACAGTTCCTTCCTCTATTAAAACTAATATTTTGATTGCAAAGAGGCTCTGCCTGGAAGTCCTTCCAACGCCCCAGGCTCTCTGCCTGCACTCTTAATCTGGTAGGACTTGGCTGACAGCAAGAAACTCTTGGAGCCTCAGGGAAGCTTACCAGGTCTCACCGAGGCAGCAAAAGAGGAGACTGTTCTAAATAAGCTCTCAGGAGGCCTCCTGCCCATAAGTGATTCTGGCTCCCTGAAACACTGAGGCAGGCTTTTTGTCCGGCACAAGTGAAGTTCATGCCCAGAGTCTCCGGTTAGACTCATCCCGGCCAATTGTTACCTACAAGCTCTGGAAATGAGCATCCAGGTGAGAGGAAGGAGAGGCCACCTGTCTACGTCCGGCTAGATCACGTCCACTTCTTACCCAGTCCCGCAAAACAGCGGGGCAGCCTGCAGTGAGCAAATGGACAGATGGACAGAGGAAGGCCTGCTGGGCTCCTGTCCAGCATGCTAGGGCTCAGTATGGGCAGGGAGCAGGTTTCCCTTCATATCCCTGTATTCATATCCCTGTACTGAGGTGGTCTTCATCTCCCAGGAAGTCCCTAGGGAAGCCTCATGGCATGGGGGAAGGGGCAGCCCCAGCTGTGGGGGGGGGGCATCCCCAACTGCGGGGAGAGCAGGCTGAGACGGAGGTTGTGTTGTAAGTTTAGGGAAAGGGTCGAACCGATCCTACTGACTCTAAAGGCAAGAAGACACTCGGAAGGTCAAGGTAGCAACAATCAGATCTCTTGAGTTGGGGCGGATTCACCTCTCCTCCCTCCCACTGCTTGGCCTCCCAGCCTCACACATCTGGGTGGGAACCCCAGAAACGAGTGCAAGTGAGGTTCAGAATGGGCCTCAGCAATGTTGGGTCTGGCCATGCCTCCTTCCATGTGAAATCGCTCCCTTGGGGGTGGAGTCTTCACGGATGGGACCCTCTTGAAGAGGCTCCCCTGACACCTAGAGAAAGTGGGAAGGCCTGGGGACAGCGTCCGAGGCTGATGGCAGGGTGCCCAACACTCACCGTAACTCAGGGTGCTTGGGTTTGAGTTTCAGTGTCCAGGAAACCACGGGGCTACCCCTTCATAGCTGCAGGTTCCTGTCTGTGCACCCAAACTCAGGCTATCCTACTGAATTAATCTGAAAATTGCTTCGTTTAATCATTAATCTGGCAACAGAGTTATACTTAAGCTTCCAGAAGGAATTGCCAGCCTTATGCTAAACACAGATTCATCACAAAGAACTTTCCGCACTTTGTGGTGGAGGGCAAATCCCGCCTTCACTCCCGTCACTCTGTAAGTTTTCCCACCTATCGGGGAAGAAATGCTCTGGCTGATTCATGTTGAGGTTTGACAGAAAATGGCAAAATTCTGTAAAGCAATTAGCCTTCAATAAAAAAATTAAAAAGAAAAGAAAACCAGTTATTAAAAAAAAAAAAGCACTTTTGAAGAGTTTAAGACTTTATTCTGACGACTCATTGGGAAAGCAATATTAGGAGTTTTGACGGTCTGTTTGATCTCATTATCTGAGTCTATAATCTAAAGATGTGGACGAACATTTACTGTGAATGGTTAGATGCCCCAGAAATGCTCCGCTGAGCATGTCCATGAACTATGTTAATTATTTACTGGTCTTAACAGGTTCCTCTTTAACAGTTTACTTGTTAGAGATCATTGCCAACTCAGCCCCGGGTCCAGGTTGAAGCACTTGTTCCCACAGAGGCTCACTGGGAAGAAGGAACCACCAAGCCTTGCCAACATCCCCGAAGGCCTTTGGCTTCGTCTCATTTATCTGGCCACTGAACCGGCAGCAGAAGGCCCTCACCTCTTCTCCAGCAGCAGAAGCAAGTCAACCCTCAATTTCTTCCTGGAAGCAGCTCAATGAGTCTTCTCATGGTGGATCATCCGGTCACATACAACCCGTTGTACATAGCAGCCACTCGGCCAGAGCATTGCCCCTAGATGGAAGAAAGCATGCTAGAACATGATCAAGGGCTTCCCCGGTGCCTCAGTGGTAAAGAATCCGCCTGCCGACGCAGGAGGCATGAGTTCCGTCCCTGGTCCGGGAAGATCCCACATATTGTCCCCAGCTAAGCCGGTGCTCCACATCTATTGAACCTCTGCTCTAGAGCCTGGGAGCTGCAACTACTGAGCCCGCACACCCTAGAGCCCATGGCTCCTCAACAAGAGAAGCCACCCCAGTGAGAAGCCCTCACACCTAGAGAGTAGCCCCCACAGCAACTAGAGAAAAGCCCATGCAGCAACAAAGACCGGGCACAGCCAAAAGAGAAAGAACATGAACAAGCAGCATTACACACATCTCACAAGTACCACATTGGATATTTTGCTAGAACCTTCTCTCCCAAGACTCCTTCCTCCTCCCAATGGTCCTGTGAAAGAATCAATGGGGCCTCGGAGGCTGAGTGAGGAAACCCAGCGCGTGTGGTAAAGAGGGTGATGTAACCTCCTCGGTGCCCAGGCCATCACTGGGGACACCGCCTTCCCCTGGGCAGCACGGCTGTCTCTTCCCTTTGCATTGACCTTCTGGCTGCCTTTTGCTGACCTTGGGGATGGCACGCACTCTTCCACGTTAGAAAGACTCCTTTAATGTCTGTGAAGGTGATGGATGTCTGCAGAACTCTGAACACACGCGACAGCTTGTTTAACGAGAAGCAGAAACGGGAGGAAGGATGTGGTCTTCTCTGTCCGGAGTGAATCAGGCTCTGGGCCGGGTGCCTCGTCCTGAGTCACCAGGCCGCTCCCTGCTGTTTTCTCATCAGCTCCAGGGCCTGTGAAACACATTGATGGTTTACTTTCCTGAGCTCAGCAGAGGCTCTGGCTCAGCTCTCCACAGTTTAGTAGAAAAAACTTCAATGTGTAATGAGTCCAGTGTATAAAATTTCTCTTTTTATAGACGGTCTAGCAAATAGTAAGATCCTTTAAGGAGAAGGTGAAATATGAACTGCAACGTGCTTCGCTGATTCCGTGTTCTTTTGAGCTTGAGCCAACAAAGTAGCTAAGGATGCTGCTGGTAAATGCATTGAAACCTTTGCTGTAGGGCCGCTGATCATTCTCGAATGTCTCCTCTGCCCAGATACCTTCCTGCTCCACCCGCCTCCTTGCGGAAACCAAAGCAGTCTGCTATCACAGGAGCTAAACCACAACTTCTATGGCCCATCCCATCGTAACAGAACCTTTGTGGCCCTGGTTATGGGGCGAATTGTATGGCCCACCTTCACCCCTACAAATTCACATGCTGAAGCCTTAATCCCCAGCACCTCAGAATGTGACTGTATTTGGAGATAGAAAAAATATATATATATTTTTGGCTGTGCCGGGTCTTCATTGCTGCACATGGGCTTTCTCTAGTCGCAGTGTGCTGGCTTCTCATTTCAGTGGCTTCTCTTGTTGTAGAGCAAGGGCGGTAGGCAGAGTGTGTGGGCTCAGTAGTTGTGGTGCATGGGCTTAGTTGCCCTACAGCGCGTGGAATCTTCCTAGACCAGGGACTGAACCCCTGCATTGACAGGCAGACTCTCAACCCCTGGACCACCAGGGAAGCCCCTGGAGATAGAGCATTTAGTAAGGTAATTACAGTGAAATGAGGCCATGAGGGTGACCCTAATCCTATCTGACCAGCGTCCTTGTAAGAAGACATTAGGATGCACAGAGACATCAGGGGTGTGCATGCTCACAGAGGAAAGACTGTGTGAAGCATCAGTGAGAGGGCGGCCAGCTACAAGCCTAGGAGAGAGGCCTCGGAGGACACCGACCCTGCTGACACCTATTCTTGGACTTCCAGCCCCAGAACTGTGAGAAAATAAATGTCAGTCAAGTCAGCTACCCAGACATTTTGTTATGACATCCCAGGCAAACTAACACAGGCACTAAAAAAATTCACTCTTTTTCTGATGTGGAAAAAAAAAAAAAAGCTTAAAATATCTTTGACTCTAAAAGTTTATTTTCTTCTGAGTTTAAAAGGAATTGCACTATTTTTGTGGGGGTCCTGAAGTATGGTGGGCTTAGAGCAAGGTTCCCCTTGTGTCTGATGGAGAAGCCAGACCTGCTGTTGTCCAGGGCATCCGGGCCACTCTTCACTGACGCTGGGTTTTTCCCAGGGGTCCCTGCACAGCAGCTCACATTTTATTATGACTCCAAGCCAGGCCACTGGGATCAATGAGCTTTGCCATTTCCTAATCCATCTTCCCCTGAGAATCTTTGAGGGGTGAGGCAATTTAAAAGCACCTTGATAAACATCAATTTAATAATCAGCAATGAGGCCTCAGGTAACGATTCACAGTCAGAACAATGTCGCCCCAGTTGACTGCACCCCAGCAGTGGGCAGTCTCTCAAGCCCCTTGATTAAACTCATGGATGCATTTGAAATCAAAATAGGTTTCCAGAGGTGGAAATGACTTGTAAGAGGTCACAGAGAACACTTCATTTACCACAATGCAATTATACAAATTTTATGCGTGACTTCGATAAGACAGGAAGGTTATTTATTAGATTAAGAAGCCACTTGAGCTCTCTTTATCATTAATACCTTGACATTGTCCCCTAGTTGCGCAGGGCTTGGACAGGTCTGAGGCCAAAACCAAGATTCTGCAGTGAAGTATGAGCCCACCCAGGGTAGAAGGGGGTAGACATGTCAGCTGTGGGAGGTATCTATAGGAACACAGGCACGAAACAGGCTAGCACGCTCAAGGCAGGCAAGTGGGTGCAGGTGAGCTGGGGGCACAAGAGGAGAGAGGGCTCAAAGGCAGAAGGGGATAGACTAGGAGGCTGTTAAGGTTCCCACGGGGATAAGCTTCTCAGAGTCCATTCCCAGGAGATCCTGACATTTCCAGAAAAGGAAATGTGAACCCATGTGTAGTGGGCTGAATAATAACCCCCCCCCCAACAACAAAAAAAGACATCCATGACCTGATCTCCCAAACATAAACATGTGACGTTAAATGGCAAAAAAGAACTTTGCAGATGTGAACAAGTGAAAGGTTTTGAGATGAAAACATAACCTGGATTACTGGGTAGAATCAATGTAAACACAGGAGTACTTATGGGAAGGGGACAGGGGAGTCAGAGGAGATGTGGAAAACAGAAGCAAAGATGAGAGAGAAAGAGAAAGAAAGAGAGGATAAAAGAGAGGGAGAGAAATCTGAAGAGCCAATGCTGCTGGATGATGGAGGAGGGAGCCATGAGCCAAGAAATGCCGGTGGCCTCTAGAAACTGGAAAGGCAAGGAAGCAGAGTCCCTTCTAGAGCTTCCAGAAGGATCATAGTCCTGCTAAGCTACTTCATGATGCCCCTCCAGAACTGTAATATAATAACTGTGTGGGTTATTTAAAACCACTCAGTTTGTGACAATTTGTTACAGCAGCCACAGGAAACTAATGCATGTGTAAAGAAATGGCATCTTGTCCGACCCTGAGCAGGTACAGCTGTCCCCTCTGGAGATAGGATCATTCTGCCCAAGGGTCCCCATGACCAGCCAGCCCACAGCCAAATTGCTGTAATCCCAGTTTCTCCGTCTTCAACAGGAATTTCAAAAGCAAGCTGGTAAAGAAGAGCTACCCCACACCCGAGGTCAGGGGCGGCAGCCAGGAGGAGCTACCCCACATCCAAGGTAAGGAGAGCGGCTGTGCTTTGCTGGAACAGCTGTGAAGAGATACCCCACATCCAAGGTAAGAGAAACCCAAGTAAGATGGTAGGCCCTGAGAGAGGGCATCAGAGGGCAGACAGACTGAAACCACAATCACAGACAACTAGCCAATCTGATTACATGGACCACAGCCTTGTCTAACTCAATAAAGCTAAGCCATGCCATGTGGGGCCACCCAAGACAGACAGGTCATGGTGGAGAGGTCTGACAGAATGTGGTCCACTGGAGAAGGGAATGGCAAACCACTTCAGTATTCTTGCCTTGACAACCCCATGAACACTATAAAAAGACAAAAAGATACGAACCTGAAAGATGAACTCCCCAGGTCGGTGGGTGCCCAATATGCTACTGGAGATCAGTGGAGAAATAACTACACAAAGAAGGAAGGAATGGACCCAAAACAAAAACAACACCCAGTTGTGGATGGGACTGGTGATCAAAGCAAGGTTCGATGCTGTAAAGAGCAATATTGCATAGGAACCTGGAATGTTAGGTCCATAAATCAAGGCAAATTGGAAGTGGTCAAACAGGAGATGACAAGAGTGAACATCAACATTCTAAGAATCAGGGAACTAAGATGGACTGGAATGGGTGAATTTAACTCAGATGACCATTATATATACTACTGTGGGCAGGAATCCCTTAGAAGAAATGGAGTAGCCATCATGGTCAACAAAAGACTCCGAAATTCAGTACTTGGATGCAATCTCAAAAACGACAGAATGATCTCTGTTCGTTTCCAAGGCAAACCATTCAATATCACGGTAATCCAAGTCTATGCCCTGACCAGTAATGCCGAAGAAGCTGAAGTTGATTGGTTCTATGAAGACCTACAAGACCTTCTAGAACTGACACCCAAAAAAGATGTCCTTTTCATTACAGGGGACTGGAATGCAAAAGTAACAAGTCAAGAAACACCTGGAGTAACAGGCAAATTTGGCCTAGGAGTACAGAATGAAGCAGGGCAAAGGCTAATAGAGTTCTGCTAAGAGAATGCACTGGTCATAGAAAATACCCTCTTCCAACAACACAAGAGAAGACTCTACACATGGACATCACCAGATGGTCAGCACCATAATCATATTGATTATATTCTTTGCAGCCAAAGATGGAGAAGCTCTATACAGTCAGCAAAAACAAGACCAGGAGCTGACTGTGGCTCAGATCATGAACTCCTTATTGCCAAATTCAGACTGAAATTGAAGAAAGTAGGGAAAACCACTAGACCATTCAGATATGACCTAAGTCAAATCCCTTATGATTATACAGTGGAAGTGAAAAATAGATTTAAGGGACTAGATCTGATAGACAGAGTGCCTGATGAACTATGGACGGAAGTTTGTGACATTGTACAGGAGACAGGGATCAAGACCACCCCCATGGAAAAGAAATGCAAAAAAGCAAAATGGCTGTCTGAGGAGGCCTTACAGATAGCTGGGAAGAGAAGAGAAGCGAAAAGCAAAGGAGAAAAGGAAAGATATTCCCATCTGAATGCAGATTGGCACTGAATGCTATTCCAAAGAAAAGCAAGGAGAGATAAGAAAGCCTTCCTCAGCGATCAATGCAAAGAAATAGAGGAAAACAACAGATTGGGAAAGACTAGAGAGCTCTTCAGTAAAATTAGAGATACCAAGGGAACATTTCCTGCAAAGATGGGCTCAATAAAGGACAGAAATGGTATGGACCTAACAGAAGCAGAAGATATTAAGAAGAGGTGGCAAGAATACACAGAAGAACTGTGTATTCACAAAATAGATCTTCATGACCCAGATAATGACGATGGTGTGATCACTGACCTAGAGCCAGACATCCTGGAATGTGAAGTCAAGTGGGCCTTAGAAAACATCACTATGAACAAAGCTAGTGGAGGTGATGGAATTCCAGTTGAGCTATTTCAAATCCTGAAAGATGATGCTGTGAGGGTGCTGCACTGTATATGACAGCAAATCTGGAAGACTCAGCTGTAGCCACAGGACTGGAAAAGGTCAGTTTTCATTCCAATCCCAAAGAAAGGCAATGCCAAATAATGCTCAAATTACTGCACAATTGCACTCATCTCACACACTAGTAAAGTAATGCTCAAAGTTCTCCAAGCCAGGCTTCAGCAATACGTGAACCATGAACTTCCAGATGTTCAAGCTGGTTTTAGAAAAGGCAGAGAAACCAGAGATCAAATTGCCAACATCTGATGGATCATCGAAAAAGCAAGGGAGTTCCAGAAAAACATCTATTTCTGCTTTATTGACTATGCCAAAGCCTTTGACTGTGGGGATCACAATAAACTGTGGAAAATTCTTCAAGAGATGGGAATACCAGACCACCTGACCTGCCTCTTGAGAAACCTGTATGCAGGTCAGGAAGCAACAATTAGAAATGGACATGGAACAACAGACTGGTTCCAAATAGGAAAAGGAGTACGTCAAGGCTGTATATTGTCACCCTGCTTATTTAACTTCTATGCAGAGTACATCATGAGAAACGCTGGGCTGGAAGAAGCACAAGCTGGAATCAGGTTTGCGGGGAGAAATATCAATAACCTCAGATATGCAGATGGCACCACCCTTATGGCAGAAAGTGAAGAAGAACTAAAAAGCTTCTTGATCAAAGTGAAAGAGGAGAGTGAAAAAGTTGACTTAAAGCTCAACATTCAGAAAACTAAGATCATGGCATCTGATCCCATCACTTCATGGGAAATAGATGGGGAAACAGTGGAAACAGTGTCAGACTTTATTTTTCTCGGCTCCAAAATCACTGCAGATGGTGATTGCAGCCATGAAATTAAAAGACACTTATTCCTTTTTAGGAAAGTTATGACCAACCTAGATAACATATTAAAAAGCAGAGGCATTACTTTGCCAACAAAGGTCCGTCTAGTCAAGGCTATGGTTTTTCCAGTAGTCATGTATGGATGTGAGAGTTGGACTGTGAAGAAAGCTGAGTGCCAAAGAATTGATGCTTTTAAACTGTGGTGTTGGAGAAGAATTCTGAAAGTCCCTTGGACTGCAAGGAGATCCAACCAGCCCATTCTAAAGGAGATTAGTCCTGGGTTTTCATTGGAAGGACTGATGCTGAAGCTGAAACTCCAATACTTTGGCTACCTCATGCAAAGAGTTGACTCATTGGAAAAGACCCTGGTGCTGGGAAGGATTGGGGGCAGGAGGAGAAGGGGACGACAGAGGATGAGATGGCTGTATGGCATCATCGATTCGATGGACATGAGTTTGGGTAAACTCCGGGATTTGGTGATGGACAGGGCGGCCTGGCGTGCTGCCATTCATGGGGTCACAAAGAGTCGGACACGACTGAGCAACTGAACTGAACTGAAATGAACTGGCAAAGACTCAGGGACTGCCAGCCCATTACAGTTTTAAACCAGAAGTCCACTACTGCAGCATGATAGACTTTTAATAATATTCAAAACAAGAGTAGTTGCCATGGCAAAGTACCATAAATATCACTTAAGCAACTCAGAGATGCTCTTGCTTAAATAATTAATTGCAGTGTTGGCTGTTTTTGCTGCCCTGTAGATAAACGCTGACTGTGCGTGATCTTTTTTAAGACAGTTGAATCGACATAAATGGACCCTAGTTATGTTTATTTCTGGTTCTTTTTTTCAAATATAATGTCCAGTGCTTCCAAAGAAATGCTCTTAGTCTTAAATGAGTTCTGTATTCTTCACTTAATCAAATAACTCATTTTGCCCCAGAGTCACTGGGGAGAAGTTAAAAGATGACAGTCTTCAACACAGTTCATAGAAGGACTTTCTATGAATTAGATCTGGGAAATGGAAGCCACAGATCAGACATTCTGTGAATTAAACAGGATGGTGAGAGATAGGAGCTTCCCAGGTGGTGCTATTAGTAAAGAACCCACCTGCCAATGCAGGAGATGTAAGAGACACAGATTCAATCCCTGCGTCAGAAAGATCCTCTGGAGAAGAAAATGGGTGTGAGATACTGACAGGATCTTTCCTTGCCCTCTGAAGCTGCTCAAGAATGCAGCACTTGCCATGAAGATGAAACACCTCTCCATGCTTTACCTCTCCAGGGCCACCATCAGAGATGAGCTGATGCTTAGCATGAAATTCTCTGTTGTCCCCATGGAAAGAGAAGCCAAACTGGTTAGAGACTCCCGCCATTGAAAATGGACAGAATTGGGAGAGTCAAATTCGACCGCCTTTTGTGCAAGAAAACCCTGGGGTTGAAGAGCCGAAACCATACTGGCTTAAATGCCACTGTCTGCAGTGTCTAAGAGGACTAGCTACTTGGCAAGAGATCCAGAAGCAAAAGGTCATGAGATGGATCACAGTGGTGGGAGTGGAGGGGTAGAGGGGGCATCAAGTCTTAGCTGGACCACTCATACCTGGACGCATGAGAGCCAGCACGTGGGTGCCTGCTGCAGAAGTGGGACTCATGACTCTCCATGCAGACAGAAGACCATCAATAGTCAGGTCCAGAACCTTGCTCCCAGAGATGGGGGATTGTCTAAAAAGGAGCAATGATTCCACCAAACCAGGAGGGGACAGTCAGTCCACACATACATGTAGAGAGGGGGACAGGTTTTTTTCCTTTCCCTCCCTAATGCCCCAACCCCAGACCAGGAAGAAAGGAGGCCAGACTCAATGCCCATTTGAAGCCATTGGAGTCTGCTCAGAACTTTAAAATCAAATGTGAGATTGAAACCAGTGAGCAGGACAGGATCTTAATAACAGAATGAGACTTCTTCAGTAGAAAGAGAGCCTGGAAGGTTGTGGAATCCACCTGAGGTTGTGGGGAGGGAGCCTGCTCCCTGGTAGGAAAGACAGATGCGGCTGGACAGAGCCCAGATCCAATCAGCTCCCATGGAGGGAATACACCCCTGTCACCGCACTGCCCAAGGAGAGGCCCCTACAGGCGAGTCTCTTCCCAGCCATCTCCAAGATCTCTCCCTCCATTTGAATCCATCCCCTGGGTCCAACCTCACTTAAAATGCCCTGTAGACATTGTTCGGAGAGAGGGGTTAGGTTGTTGTTTGTGCTTGGTGCCATGAAGAGCTCCTAATGTTCTAGAGTCTATGCTTTCACACATTATCTCATACACACAATTTTGTAAAATGTCAGCGCATTTTTGTATTTATTTTTGGCTGCATCGTGTCTTAGTGGTGGCACATGGATCTTCCGTTGCTGTGTGCTGGCGTCTCTCTAGTTGCAGCGAGTCACCAGGCTCAGTTGCTCTGTGGCATGTGGAATCTGAGCTCTCCAATCAGGGATCGAACCCACATCCCCTGCATTGGAAGATGGATTCTTAACCATTGGACCACTAGGGAAGTCCCAAATTTTTGTAATTTTTAGTGGACTCATGGATTGCTTGATAAACTGCTATTTCAAAAGATAAGTTAAACACCTTTCTTAGTCAACTGATATTTCTATACGACTAATTTAATGACTACAAAATTCCCACTAGATATCAATGCCATTATGTAATTAATCAGCCTATCATGTGACCAGGGCCTGACTTGTGTGGATAATTTTTTCTTCCTCTCTAATGACATGTCTCATTCATTTTTATTCTCCTTTTAGTAATTCAAGCACTTGATGTTTGGAGGTTCAACAGTGTTTCCTAACAACTCTGCAAAAACAAGCGTGCTGCTTGGTGTACTGTCCGTGGTGGGGAGGGGGTGAAGCATGATCAGATAATCACGAACGCCAGTATATGCTAACAAACTGAGACATTACGAAAGGAAAAGAACACAGTGCAGGGGGAGGATCACAGAAGAGCTTGACTGAACGATGGAGGGGCTGGGAGAGCTTGGGCATGGGAGGCTTTCCTGAGAACGTGACGATTTAGCTAAGATCTGAGGACCGTTTCAGACATCCTGAATCGCTGGTCTCGCATCACCTTGCTAGGAGTTTAAACTTGATGCTTACGAAACAATTTGAAACAGAAAATAGTTTGAATTATAGCACCAACAGCAAAGGAAAAATGAGTTTAAATTCTCCTTAGTTCAAGTTTCTAGGCAAAGGCCAGGTATAAGAGGGTATCCCCAAGCTGCCTTATGATTACTTGTCATTCTTGGAAAGAACTGAGAGGGCAGAAAATTCCATCCATGTCATCCAGGGGCCTTTGGGTGGAGGGACCAGACTGAGCCCAGAATGTCCCAGTCCGTGGCCAGTGGTGGGACTTTGTCCCTGAGTTGGCCTGATGGGGCTCTGGAGACACATTCAGCCTGTCACCAGGTAAAGTTTTACCAGAATTAAAGGGCTTTAAATGGCTTGACCTGATAGTACTGGGCTGTGGAATTCATTTTAGTCCCTTTTCAATATTTGCACCAAGACCCAACTCATGTCCAAAACTTGGCATCATTACCTAAGAAATAAGTCACCTTAATGAGATGAATCACCACTGCAAATGTAACCTTCAGGCATTTGGGGTTAAGGTAGGTCTAATTTCTCAAGAACAAAAGCATGGCAATTTGACAGCTTTGTTCAAAGTCATAGAAACTTCCTGGGAGAAGGGATCAGTTGCTTCATCCCCTGGATGTCTGAAGAGTTATTCTGACCTTAAAAGTGATGCAAGAGGTGAAGTCTTTGCAAAAAAGGAGTGCTTCCTCGCGGTAACTTTATCTTCTGCCTTCATGCTGTTCACAAAAGACAATCTTGCTGATCTTAATTAAGGCTGTTCAGAAACAGCTGCGGCACTCTGCTTCATGTGCAGGAATCTTCTAGAAAACGGTCTGACAGCCTCGTGCAAGGCAGGCCGAGCCTGGGGAAGCAGCTGTGTGTGCCCCACCAGCAGGTATGTCAGCGCCTCACCACAGGTCCTGTCCCCTCTCTCCAGATGGGTCCACTCTGATGCTGTAACTTCAAGGCCATGGAGAGAACCCTCTGGTCCATAAATGAGTGGAACCGAACAAATCTCTCCATACTGGTCATGTCAAAATCAGCACGAAATGACATAGGGTGATGACTCCAGGCCAGGAGCCCTGGGTCTGAATCCCAGCTGTCATCTACTAACCGTGTGACTTTGGATAAACTCCCTAATTCCTCAGCCTCCGTTTTCTCATCTGTAAAATGACAACTATGACACTGCCCCCATAGCGTTATTGTGAGGATTAAAGACGTCGACATATGGAAAGAACTCAAAACCGTGCTTAGTCGATGGTAAGAGCTTTAATAGGTATCATTGCTATTAATGCAAGGGCTTCCCTGGTAGCTCAGGGGGAAAGAATCCGCCTGCCAATGCAGGAGACCCAAGAGATGGGTCCCTGGGTCAGGAAGATCCCCTGGAGAAGGAAATGGCAACCACTCCAGTATTCTTGCCTGGAGAATGCCATGGACAGAGGAGCCTAGCGGGCTACAGTCCACAGGGTCCCAATGAGTCAGACACGACTGAGCGACTGAACAACAACAAATTATTAAAGCATCCTTAAACACTGTCTGGGGGATGCAGGGTAGCCCACTTGGAGCACAAGGCCTCATCGGGCTTCGCAAGCCCTTCATCTCCTAGGCTAGCGAGACCGATGTCGACGGCTGCAGAGACCGGCTCAGACTCACTCCTTCATACTAGGCAGCACGCAGAGGCCCTGTCCTCACCTGCTTCCCAGCCCTGCTCTCGGGCTGGATGTGGGGTTAGAGCCACGAGGTCCTCGTGCGACCCCGCTGACCCTCTCTGGTCTCCTGCCCACAGTCAGGATGACAATGCCCACCTCTCGGGGGTCATCGTGGGGGCGGCCCCAGCCAAACCAAGGCTGCAGATCCCAAGCCTTCATTGTTGGGCCCTAATCGTTGCCTGGACGCCATCTAGTGCCCAGAAGAGGAACTGAGGGACTCAACAGCTCCGATCACCGGAGCCTGGGGACCCTGGAACGTAGGCCTGGAAGATTCCACGAAAATTGTCCTCCCAGGAACCACTCATTGTAGGAATCCCTTCTCCAGATCCAGCCTCCAAGGGGCTCCTGGTATGGTTTTTGAGCAACTATTGCACAATTGTCCCATTCCTTATATTTTTAAACTTGCTCCTTGACCCCAAAGTTTCCAAAAATGAACAACAGTAGGAGGTAGAAAGGGTAAGGTTGGGCTGAGCCTGACTCTTGACGTATATATCACTGTTTCCAAGCTTCCATTTTATTTTCATTTCTTTCCCCTGGTTATTAAGCACTTTAATTGTTCCCTATACGGCTTCCAGGGTGGTTCAGTGGTAAAAGAATCTACCTGCCAATTCAGCAAATGCAGTTTCGATCCCTGGGTCTGTAAGATCCCTTGGAGAAGGAAATGGTAACCCACTCCAGTATTCTTGCCTGAAGAATCGCATGGACAGAGGAGCCTAGTGAGCCACAGTCCATGTGTGCCTACTAAGTCGTGTCCAACTCTTTGCAACTCTGTGGACAATAGCCTACCAGGCTCCTTTGTCCATGGGATTCTCCAGTTAAGAATACTGGAGTGGGTTGCCATGCCCTCCTCCAGGGGACCTTCCAGACTCAGGGATTGGACCTGTGTCTCCTGAATTGACAGGCAGATTCTCTACTGCTAGCACCACCTGGGAAGCCTGGGCCATAGTCCACAGGGTTGCAAATGAGTCAAACATCATTTAGTGACTGAATAATTGTTCTCTACGTGATACTAAGGTCTAGGAAGAGAAAGTAACAAAATACACACAGCCTCTGCCCTCATGGGGTTGAGGCAAGGCTGGCTAGGAGCCAAGTGCACTCACTGAACAGGAGGTGAGGAGGGCTTGGACCGGGGTCTTCATCCCTATTGCCCACCACCATTGCTTGGGAGACCTAGAAACTCACGGCCAGGCGGCCACAGATGCTCACATTCAACTTTTCCCAGTCCGACATAGTGCTTTAAAGGTCTTTGGTGCATGGTTGCCCCATGGAAGGAGGGCTCAACTCCCATTCTAAATTGGTTAGGATAATAAGACTGGGGCCCAAGAGGACGGGGAAGAGTGTATTGCTCACATCATAAGACTTTGGGGAGATTGGGTTGGTTGCAAGCCAGCCTAGGGGCTGGGGGTGCTATTGGAAGTGGCTTTGGTTGCGAGAGTCAGCAGACTGGAGTTCCCATACGTGGGCTAGGATTTGAACATCCCCACTGTGCCAAGGGGTTTCCCCTCATAGTTCAGTTGGTAAAGAATCCACCTGCAATGCAGGAGACCCCGGGTTGATTCCTGGGTCGGGAAGATTCGCGGGAGAAGGGATAGGCTACCCACTTCAGTATTCATGGGCTTTCCTTGTGGCTCAGCTAGTAAAGAATCTGCTTGCAATGCAGGAGACCTGGGTTCAATCCCTGGGTTGGGAAGATCCTCTGGAGAAGGGAACGGCTACCCACTCCAGTATCCTGGCCTGGAGAATTCCCTGGACTGTATAGTCCGTGGGGTTGCAAACAGTTGGACATGACTGAGTGACTTTCACTTTCACTGTGCCAAGGGGAGGTGGAGGGCTCAGCCTTCTTGCCAGCCTGCCCAGATGTTGGCAGAGGAGGAAGGAGTGGATGGTGTCTGAAGGTGGTCAGTAACCAAATGTCACCAACAGAGGCTTCCTTTATTTCATTCCCCCAGGCAGCCAAGGCTGAGACCACCGCCTGCGACCACCTGTGTTTCGCCACTCCCCAAGGAGAAGACTCGTGGATGGCACTTGTTTAAACACTGATTTCTAGGCCCCCACCCAAGAATTTCCAGGAAAGACGATGGTAGTCTGAACCTTTATCCGAGGTGCAAGAAAGCTGAGCTAGATGCTGACCCCAGCTTATGCAAGCTGTGTCACTTGACCTTCACACCAGCTCTGACATAGGGATTCATCTTTTTATTCCCCAGAGCAGACCTTGTGGTTTCTGTCAGCAAGTTCAGTTCAGTTCAGTTCAGTCGCTCAGTCATGTTTGACTATTTGTGACTGCATTTACTGCAGCATGCCAGGCCTCCCTGTCCATCACCAGCTTCTGGAGTTTGCTCAAACTCATGTCCATTGAGTTGGTGATGTCATCCAACCATCTCATCCTCTGTTGTCCGCTTCTCCTCCTCCCCTCAATCTTTCCCAGCATCAAAGTCTGCTCCAATGAGTCAGCTCTTCCCATCAAGTGGCCAAAGTATTGGAGCTTCAGTTTCAGCATCAGTCCTTCCAATGAATATTCAGGACTGATTTCCTCTAGGATTGACTGTTTCATCTCCTTGCAGTCCAAGGGACTCTCAAGAGTCTTCTCCAACACCACAGTTCAAAAGCATCAATTCTTTGGCTCTCAGCTCTCCTTATGGTCCAATTCTCACATCCGTATATGACTACTGGAAAAACCATAGCTTTGGCTAGATGGACCATTGTTGGCAAAGTAATGTTCCTGCCTTTTACTATGCTGTCTAGGTTGGTCATATCTTTTCTTCCAAGGAGCAAACATCTTTTAATTTCATGCCTGCAGTCACCATCTGCAGTGATTTTGGTGCCCCCCAAAATAAAGTCTGTCACTGTTTCCACTGTTTCCCCATCTATTTGCGATGAAGTGATAGGACGGGATGCCATGATCTTAGTTTTTTGAATGTTGAATTTTAAGCCAGCTTTTCACTCTCCTCTTTCACTTTCATCAAAAAGCTCTTTAACTCCTCTTCACTTTCTGCCATTAAGGTGGTGTCATCTGCACATCTGAGGTTATTGATATTTCTCCCAGCAATCTTGATTCTAGCTTGTGCTTCATCCAGTCAGGCATTTCACACAATGTACTCTGCATATAAGTTAAATAAGCAGGGCGACAATATACAGCCTTGTCATACTCCTTTCCTAACTTTGAACCAGTCATTTGTTCCTTTGATTTAAGTCCCCATGAATCAAAAGTCATTTACATTGGACTTAATTAGAAAGAGATAGGATTGGGAACTGAGAATGTGGTCGAGTTGATGGCTGAGACATAGTGGAGAGGTTTACAAAGAGCCTTGGAGAAGATGAGGAAAATGAATCCAAGCTTTGGGCTCATACCTGAGCAGTCTACAAACAGTGCCCTTAGCCTGCCTTGCCATGAAGCTCTCTAATGAGCACAGAAGGAACATACAACACTTTACCTGTGCCGTTGGTCTGAGAAATAACAAAAGGGGACCAGAAAAACTCATTGCTGAGCTGTTCACTTCAGTGAGGACCCTTACACCTCTCTGTGCTGTGCTTAAACATTTAGTCATGTCTGGCTCTTTGCGACCCCATGGACTGCAGCCCGCCAGGCTCTTCTGTCCATGGGGATTCTCCAGGCAAGAATACTGGAGTGGGTTGTCATGCCCTCCTCCAGGGGATCTTCCCAATCCAGGGATCGAACCCAGGTCTCCCACATTGCAGGCAGGTTCTTTACCATCTGAGCCACCAGGGAAGCCCTAGAAGCTTACACCTATCAGTGCCTAGTTATCTTGGAATTCTAACAGCTAGCTAAACCCTTGCACCCCTCTTCTTCTGGTTCCATTTGAGCTGGAAGTGCCTCTGGTCATCTCATTCTACCAAACTCATTTCCATATTTTCTATTCCTCCTCTCCTCTCGGTCAGCTTTTCACCCTGCCTCTGCCCCCAAAACATTCCATATTTTCTGAGATGGGAGAGGGATGATTTCATGGTTAATACATCCAACCAAAGAATGAAATGCTTCACCAAATGTTCTTCCCCCTTCCTTGCCTTAACTCAAGCCCAACTATAACCTGGGGTAGTCTTCTTCTAGTGGAGACTGATGGGTTCCCTGTAGCCCCCGACTCTCCCTCCTCACTGCTACATCAAGGCTATTACCCCTCCTTCTTTATAGTCACCTGCCAATCAGACATCTTCACCTAGATATCCTATCTCAACACACCTTGTGTGTCAGTCACTCAATTGTGTCCAACTCTTTGTGACCCCATGGACTGTAGCCCGCCAGGCTCCTCTGTCCATGGAACTCTCCAAGCAAGAATACTGGAGTGGGTAGCTGCTCCTTTCTCCAAGGGATCTTCCCAAGCCAGGAGTCAAGCTAGGGTCTCCTGCATTGCAGGTGGATTCTTTACTAGCTGAGATACCAGGGCAGCCCCCAACTCACCGTGGCCAACCTTAACTCATATTCTCACCCTCAAACCTGTTCCTCCTTGTCTCAGTGAATGACTCACCACCAGTCCAGTTGCCAAGCACAAAACCCACAACCTATCCATGAGTCTTCTCTTGCCCTTATGTTCAGTCAATCACTGAATCCTGTTGGGTCTGCTCTCCAGATCTCTAGAGTTTTTTCCACCTTTCTTTCCCACCCCACAATCACTGAATTAACTCAGGGTCCCATTATCTTTCTCCTGGATAATTGCCCCAGCTCGATAATCCCTCCCCCTGCCTCCCTTCTTCCCCCAAGATCCATCCTCCACCCAGCCAAAGGTTTCCAAAATGCAAATCTGATCACGTTGTTTCTCTGCTTAAAACATTTTAACGACTCTCATTGCCTAGAGTAAAATTCAAATTCTACACCATGGATTACAAGGTCATTCATAATGGAACAGGGATAAAATAAAATGCACTAGGTAAGTATTTACATTCCTTCTCCCTTGTGAGCCCACCCGCTGTCCTCCACATCCATACACACCTTCTAATGACGGAGGCTACCGTGATCTGAGCTTTAATTCACTGCCCGGTGTGATGAGTGAGCCGCAGAACTGAAGGAAATCCAGGATGCCTAGATTGATTTGCTTCAAAAATGAACAAGAGCAAGTTGCTAAGGATTTCAAAGATGTGCCCCTGGTACCCAGGGAAGCTGGGTTTGGACCTCTGGCTTTAGGTTGCCCAGGAAGCACAGCCCATCTCATTGCAGGACTTTTGATCCAAGGGCAACACCGAATGAGGCAACGTTCCAATGGGAGCCCATTACCACACATATCAAAACCAAGCCGAAACTACTGCCTGGAGAGCTTGCATAATTATGTTAGATGTGAAGGAAAGCACATGTATGGGACCTAAATGTTTAATAAACATATTTCCTTGAAATCTGTACCTGTATTCTCACCTTTATTTTTGGAAATAATACAAACAGCTAAATATCTCAGACACTTTCTCTATGATGTACATTATACACACCCTCTCTCTTTAGCTCTCTTACCTGTATGTCCCTTTTGTGCTTAGCCACTCAGTCGTGTCTGACTCTGTGCAACCCCATGGACTGTAGCCCACCAGGCTCCTCTGTCCATGGGATTTTCCAGGCAAGAATACTGGAGTGAGTTGTCATTTCCTTCTTCAAGGGATCTTCCCAACCCAGGGATCAAACCCGGTCTCCTGCATTGACAGGTGGATTCTTTATCACCAGCACCACCTGGGAAGCTCAGTGAACCTTTTAAAAGAACTAACACTTAAACCTCAGGGTTAGAATAACAAAGGTAAACCAGCTATATTTTGAATGACTTCGTCTTTGTTATTGTTCAGTCACCCAGTGGTGTCTGACTCTTTGTGACCCCATGAACTGCAGCATCTCAGGCCTCCCTGTCCTTCTCCATCTCCCGGAGTTTGCCCAAATTCATGTTCATTGTATCGGTGATGCCATCCAGCCATCTCATCCTCTGACACCCTCTTCTCCTTCTGCCCTCAATCTTTCCCAGCATCAGGGGCTTTTCCAATGAGTTAGCTATTCACATCAGATGACCAAAATACTGGAGTTTCAGCCACAGAATCAGAACTTCCAATGAGTATTCAGGGTTGATTTCCCTTAAGATTGACTGGTTTGATTTCCTTCCTGTCCAAGGGACTCTCATGAGTCTTCTCCAGAACCACGGTTTGAAGATATCAATCCTTTGGCATTCTGCCTTCTTTACGGTCCACCTCTCACAACCATATGTGACCACTGGGAAGACCATAGCCTTGACTATACGGACCTTTGGTGGCAGAGTAATGTCTTTGCTTTTCAACACATTGTTGAGGTTTGTCATAGCTTTCCTGCCAAGAAGCAAACGTCTTGTTATTTCATGGCTGCAGTCACCATCCGCAGTGATTCTCATTTTAAAAATTCACAAAGGCAGTCAAATATAGAGACAAAAAGGCAAAGATCAATTTCAAGGTGAAGTTTCTGCCATAGGATAGACTATGTACTTGGATCACTTCTCAGCATCTTGGCTAAGAGCACATGTCGTATGAAGCTTTCCCTGGTGGGTCAGTGGTAAAGAATTCGCATGCCAATGCAATAGATGCAGGAGATGCATGTTTGATCCCTGAGTCGGGAAGATCCCCTGGAGGAGGAAATGGCAACCCATTCCAGTATCCTTGCCTGTGAAATCCCATAGACAGAGGAGCCTGAAGGGTTACAGTCCATGTGGCCACAGACAGTCAGATATGACTGAGTGACTGAGAATATACATATGTAGGTGAATTAGAAAGACACACTCCATCTTCTTAACTCAAAAAAAAAAAAAGAAAGAAAAGATTTTCTACAATTTCCTGCTGCTTTTCTTTTTTAACCAGAAAAATAGAGGAGCCAAAAAGCCAGAGAGGCATCAGCCAGCTCCAGAGACACTGTCTCCTGGACCAGGCAGGCCCAGATCCCATCATTCCCCACCAAGCCCTCGCCACATCGCCTACTCTCTCCACCTCCCATCTCAGACTGGAGCTCTCAGCAGGCAGCAGGGACAGCAAGAGAGGGGATGTGTTGAGGCTGCTGTGGCCTGGGAGGCTCCAAACTGTGAGCAAGGGGTAGCTCCAAGCAGAAGAAGCCAAGACTGACATCCACTGAACTCATCAAAGAACTTCAACTCACCACCAGTGTGGTAGAAGAAATAGAGTGACTGATGGAGCAGGACAGGAGTCAACCTTAGTCATTCACTAGCAGCGACTGGAATTTATCTTAAGCTTATTCTATACCTGGTAGTGGTGCGGTGCTCAGTCGTGTCTGGCTCTTTGCGACCCCATGGATTGTAATCCATCAGGCTCCTCTGTCCATGGGATTGTCCAGGCCAGAATACTGGAGTGGGTTGCCATTTCCTACTCCAGGGGATCTTCCCAACCCAGGGATCAAACCCAAGTCTTCTGTGTCTCTTGCATTGGCAGGCATGTTCTTTATCACTGCTCTAGACCTGGAGCTATGCTCATCTGGCTAAGTCAGGGTCTGACTCCACAGCCTGGACACCTAACCTGGGGGCTTGAAGAACTGGAAGTGCCTAGAAGGCTTTGCAAATTGGCCATGGGGATAGATAAATACTTATAGATAGATAGAGAGATAATAGATAAATTCATAAAAGGACAGATGAGTAGATGGATGAACAGATGGGCAGATTGATAGATAGATGATCAATAGATAGATAGATTGACAGATAGACAGACATAGACATAAATCAAGCTGCCTTTATGTTGAGATCTGAGAGCTAGAAGCTGCCAGCTTCCCAAAGAACTGGGAGAGGGGCAAACCCTGCTCCAGTTATCCTGTCTATTGGCAAATGCGTAGCCCGTGTGGCAGTCTCCTCATTCTTGAATGAATGAGAGAGAAAAAAACCCAACAGCCTCAGCCCTCTGTAGTGTCTGCCTCATAATGGTATGCAAATGATGATGCAAGTAATTAGCATCAGTAATTAGAAAATGTGTTGGAGATACTGACGACCTCTCCCAGAGACGCAGTTCGCATCCAGAGCAGCAGAAAGATTTGTTCGCAAGTTACTTCCCACCAAGTCTATTAGAATTTCATTTCTGGGCCATTTATTTATTTGTTTACGCCACACAGGATATTCGGGAATCAGCTCATTGCTCTCTGGAGATGACTTTCACTGATGAGGACACAGACATCTCCTCGTCACTCTTCACACCTTCATTAGCATCCGTCCACATCCCCCTCCGGCTCTCCCCATTGTGTAATTTGCAAATTTAACCTTTGCATCCAAGATCTCACAGCCTCTCCCCAGGAAGGGCCTGGGAGACCTGCCAGGAGGCCCTCTGGTACCAGGGCACTTCTTCTCTTGCCCACATCACCTCTGGGGTCAGGGAATCTTGACCCCATCTCTGCAGCCAGCATGCCCCTCCATTCCTGAATGACCCAGAGAAAAGCTCTGGGTGTTAGGACACTTTTCCTTCTGATTATTAATGGTGTCGTTCCACCGCACTCATAGTAATTCGTGCCCTGGAATCCTAGTTCTGGAGCCTTGAAGAACATGCCTTGGCAACAACTGGAGAAGCGAAAAGGGGATACAACTTTGATTCAGAGGTCAATTGAATTATTTGGTGCAAGTCACGTTCTCTCTGAACCCATTTCTTTCTCTGTGAAGACACTGTCTATTCTATATCACGATCATTTTAGAAAATTCTGTCTCTCAATTTTGCCTAAATACTATCCCTTCCAAAGGGAAAACTAAATCACATGCTTTTATTATAATATTTCTTTTAAATATGCAAGTAGAAGGGAGACACTAGCTTGTTGTGTGTAGTATCTTCCTATCCTCTACAACCAAACCAAATAGACAATATGATGAAGGGAATGTCCTGAAAACCTGGTCACACAGCCTGCTGTGGAGGCTGAAGGGGTACATGGGGGAACCAACAAGAGATCGGCAGGGGGAAGAGCCTTCCTTCCTGAGCCCAGGGACTCCAAACACAGACGGAGATGCACAAGGTTGTGGACACCCACCCAAGGCTCTAAAAGCAGCAGCAGGACCATGTATCTCCAAGGAGGAGTAATTGGACAAGAAAACATCGCAAAGAGACTGCTAATCCAGCAGGCGGGGGGTCAGAGTATAGCAACTGATGAGTGCGTACATGCTCAGTCACTAGGTCGTGTCCAACTCTTTGGGACCCCATGGACTGTAGCCTGCCAGGCTCCTCTGTCCATGGGATACTCCAGGGAAGAATACTGGAATACTGGAATGGGTTGCCATTTCCTCCTCCAGGGGATCTTCCTGGACCAGGGCTCAAAGCTGTGTCTCCTGAGTCTCCTGCATTGGCAGGCAGGTGGATTCTTTACCGCTGAGCCACCTGGGAAGCCCATCGCTATTGATGGGATTTCCCTAAAGTGTTACTTTTGATGGGTGCTGCTGAAAAACCAGTGGCCTCTCTTCTTACTAATTACTCTTAGTTTAAAAGAGATAAGCCTTCAAGTATGGAAAAGTTAGTTTTGAGTCCTGTGATCTTTGTTTTATAGAACGATCTAATATATGCTGTTATGTAAAGTGAGAATTAAAATACTGCCTGCTGTATCAGTAAACAAAGGATGCTGCAGGCATTAAGCCATCACATTACAGCCACTGCAGCTATTCCCAACAGTGAACCTGAGAAAACTCGGGGTGAGAAAAGAGGACACAGGCCCCAGATAGCTGAGGTACATATCAGAGGAATGATTTCAGTGAGCCCGGACTCTTGCATCTTCCCATGCACAGAAAAGCACTACATTCCTTATCTTGAGACACCTGTGTTTCTTCTATTAACAGTAATCTTTTGATGTTTCAGCTACTTGGCCTTTGTTGCAAGAACTCCTATGTACCCTGGCTTCCTGCCCTCTCTTTAAAGCAATCTCTCAGCCTTATTTGAGATGCCATCTCCCATGCTTGAAGTCCTAAGAGTGTCCCCCAAATAAAACACAGATCTCAACTCTCAATTTAGGCTGTGAATTTTTTTTTCAGTTGGCAAAAGGCTTTTAAAATTCATTATTAATTTCCTTCCCCCTCCTAACTGAATCAAAAAAGGTGGTCTTCACTCCTTTCTACTTCTCACTCAGAGGAATATTGGTCCTTGGCAAATACTTGTTCAGTGGATAAATGAGAGATTTAAGAAAAACTCCCAGCTTTCAAATAAAAACATAAAATCCAGCTAGCACAAATTACCTCTTTGTAGGCTTTAAATTAATCAGATTTGACTACAGAAATCTGCCTACTCCAATCAGGAAACGAAAGAAATGAGACTGGAATAGGACTCAGAGGGGTGCCTCAGATTTTTTTTTTCTCCTTCTTCTTTTCTGATTCCAGCTTTTCCCAGGCTCTTGCTGTTTATTGGTGTGTGTGTGTATGTGTGTGTGTGTGTGTGTGTGTGTGTGTGTGTGTGTGTTTAGCAGTCGGATACAATGAACCAAGCAGTATTAGAAAGAATTCCATATGATGAAGCATGGATGCTGTGTTTTCTACACAAATCACAGCCAGCCTTCCATCGTGACAAAAGATGAGGTTTCTCAGCTACAGCTTGATTCTTTTTCCCATTTTTAACCTGCCTGGTTTTCCATCTCTCCCTTTCTCCAGAGATTCCCTGATTGTTTATATAATTCCAGGATCTCTTTGCAACATTCGCATTATTGAACATCACGGGGAGGGGGGTCTCTGAGGAACGTCTTCCATCAGAGCTCTGAATTGTGATCTTTTGTTTCCCGACTTGTAAATCATGGGGATGTGCTCACTCGCATAAACTAAGAGGAAGGTGTATCTGATCTTTTATTTCATAACATTGTTTGCACAATTCATTAGAGAGTACTCATGCCTTCAGCATTTCATATGGATGTTACAGAAAATAATTCATATGTCCATCTTTTTAATATTCAAAACAAGCTTCCCATGGGCACTTTTCCACTTTAAGATTTAAGCCGAAAGTTGGGATAGAAGTGGAAGAAAGGTAAGAGTGAGAAGTAGAGCAGAATTTGCTGTTTGGGGCGTCCTTTGCTGAGGGGCTGTGTGTAGGACCGGAAGCCGGGGGCAGGGCACACAGCATCCATGCCAACCCCTCCAGCGGCTCTGTCCAAACACAAGCTGTCTCTTATGCTATCACATTCCCGTTTTCTGCGGAAAGGGGTGAGGTGTGGGGGGCAGGAGGAGAAAGTTACAGATACCTCAAAGTCACTCTTCAAATTACAACCCACTTGATTCCAGAAAACCCCAGGGCCAGACTAACCTCCTTCAAAGCACAGCACAGAAGGAGTAAGCTCACCTCCCTTCCAGACTCTGCCATCAGGCAGCGCCTACTGAGGACTGATTTCCACCCAAAGCCTGAGGATCAATCGCTGGCAGGTCAAGGAGTGATTGTGCCGGTACAGTCAGACCCCTCACCTGGTTCAACCAAGGTAACTGTAAAATATGCTCTGGATCACAGGGAAACTTGGTAGAAACAAAGGCCTCTACTTGGTCAGGCATGAGTCTGTCATAGATATTATTGAAAATGCCTAAAGCTAGCTGAAGCAATATCCTTGAGTTGGTTCAGTTCAGTTCAGACACTCAGTTGTGTCTGACTCTTTGTGACCCCATGGACTGCAGCACACCAGGCTTCCCTGTCCATCACCAACTCCCAGAGCCTACTCAAATTCATGTTCATCAACTCAGTGATGCCATCCTACCATCTCATCCTCTGTTGTCCCCTTCTCCTCCTGCCCTCAATCTTTCCCAGCATCAGAGTCTTTTCCAATGAGTCAGTTCTTCCTATCAGTAAAGGGAAACGGCCAAAGTAATGGAGTTTCAGCTTCAGCATCAGTCCTTCTAATGAATATTCAGGACTGATTTCCTTTAGGATTGACTGGTTGTATCTCCTTGCAGCCCAAGGGATTCTCAAGAGTCTCCTCCAACACCACAGTTCAAAAGCATCAATTCTTCAGCACTCGGCTTTCTTTATAGTCCAACTCTCACATCCATACATGATTACTGGAAAAACCATAGCTTTGACCCCACGGACCTTTGTCAGCAAAGTAATGTTGCTGCTTTTTAATATGCTGTCTCATTTGGTCATAGCTTTTCTTCCAAGGAGCAAGCATCTTTTAATTTCATGGCTGCAGTCACCATCTGCAGTGATTTTGGAGCCCAAAAATATAAAGTCTGTCACTGTTTCCATTTCCCCATCTATTTGCCATGAAGCGATGGGACCGGATGCCATGATTTTAGTTTTCTGAATGCTTAGTTTTAAGCCAGTTTTTTTTACTCATTGACTTGGTAGTAAACAGTAATTCCTGGCAGTTGTTGATGGTCTAAAACTAAAATAATGAAAAACACCCATTGTTGCCATTTCTAAGCCCTTTCCTCATTCTAGACACTATGCTAACTGCTTTGCAGCTATTAATCTAATTTATTCTCTGTTCAGTGGACATTTACACTCTGTGCTGCCCAGGAGGACTCTGTGACCCAGGAAAGCCACCCAAGTTTTCCTGAGGTCGCACAGACACCAGCACCAAAGCACAAAGACCAGGCAGGAGTGTGGGACCCTTGGGCCAGGGCCCACAAGGAAGGTGGCCCATGGCTAACAAATCATCAGAGGAGTTCCCACTCCAGAATGGGGCACAGGCAGGCTCCACTGACTCAGGAGCATGTCTTGAGCTGCTAATTTCGAAGAAAACCAAACTTCTTCCACTTAATGTCCTTTTAGTCTAATAGTGCCCTTCTGAGATTGTCCTTTATACTAAAATGTCCTTTTTTTGGTCAATTGATGGTGCTAGGACAAGGTGGTTTGTTTCTTTTAATGTCATTAAAAACAAAATCTGTCAACATATATGGTCTCCCAAATACGTGTTGATAAGCCATTGTGAACCACGTTCTTCAAGGGTCTGTGAGGGACCCGTCCAGCATCTACCTCTATCACTTGCTGGCAAAGAAGGGTGGAATCAGGACCCAGGACAGGGCAAGCGGGAGATGTCCACTGTTGTTCTGGCCTCTGGGCTGTTCTCAACCAGTCCTTCTCCATTGCCACCTGGTCAGAGGGTAAGGTTCACACTTCACATGCCATCCCTGGGGCCAGGTACACGGATTCCACCCTCTACTCAGAGGTGGGCCTTGCCTGTGGGACCAGAAGTTGTGTCAGCAGGGTCTGTACTCAAGAAGGCTACCTGGCCACTGCATCCCTTCCACTCTGCCCTCAGGATGCCCGCTGGCCCTCCTTCCTCCACACTGGGAAGATTCTGTCCCTTCTTCCTCTTTCCACCTCTTTCCAGCATCTTCCACTCCCCCAGCTGACCTTTCTAGTCCTCAAAGTGGTACACTGGTTCTACAAAAACCCTGTGGGTTTGTGCCTAGGTTACTCTCTTCAGAGGTTTCTTTGAGTCTGTCTCTCATCTTGGTGTAGATTGGGATGGCTGGGGTGCTGGAGAAAGAGCAGAGGAGAGGATTAAGGTCCAGTTGTGCTGTAGATAGAATGTCTGTGTCCCACTCTCTAAATCATACGTTGAAGCTTAAATCTCCAGTGTGATGGTATTTGAAGGTGATGCCTTTGCAGGGTGATAGGTCATGACAATGGAGCCCTCATGAATGGGACTAGTGCTCTTATATAAAGAGGAGGAGATTTGGGGTCCCTCTCTCTCTCTCTCTCTCTGTTATGTGAGGACACCATGAGAAGATGACCTTCTACAAACCAGGAAGCTGTCCCTCACCAGACCCCAGGTCTGGGAACTTGAACTTGAACTTCCAGCCTCCAGAACTATGAGAAGGAAATGTTGGTGTGTAAGTCCCCTTGTGTATGGTAACTCATCGTAATAGCCTGAGCTGATTGAGGCATCTCCCTGCCACAACCCGGATGCACATCGCTCCTCTCTGGGTGGTTGGAGTATACTCAGTGCTGGCGGATTCTCAATGCTCACCCAGCACTGAGTGAAGCTCTGGACTTCCACTCCGTCCTGATAACAACGCTTTGTGGGAAGTTTTATTGTCCTGACTTTGCAGATGAGAAGGCTGAGATATAATGACTTTGAGTCGGTTTGCCCAAAGGGTCACAGTTGGTGAGTCAGGATCAAGTCCCAGGTCCATCTAACTCCAAAGTCAGCTGGTCTCTCTGTCCACGCAAACAACAAGTACCAACACCTGTGCAGGGCAGGGCCCTGTGCCAACTCCTGTGATGTCAACCCTCCTCCTTCTACCTGGAGGCACTTCCCTATGCAGAACAAGGTGCCTCTCTTCAAGGCTAGCTGAGCAAGTTTAAGTCTGCCGCCACTTACCCAGAGCCCTTCCAGTGGGGACGTTTCCACGGTGAGAAAAGAGGAGGTTTTCTCTCTCTTCCTTAGCAGGAGGCCAAGGGTCAGCCATCCAGGCTGGTGTCACAGCTTCATGATGATCAAGGACCCAGGCCCCTTCTCTCTTCTTGATCTACCTCCCTAATCCCTGGTTTCCGTTTTATTTTTGCTGCACAGTCTGAGACGGACAACTACCAGAGCTCCGTCAGTCTCAATTCCAGGCGATCATGACCAAGAAGGACAAGCAGAAGCAAAAACAAGTGGCGTACCTCCCCGTGGAGCATCTTGTAAGCCCCCTGCGATGCTTCTGCTTATACCATACTGACCTGGGCTTAATCACATAGTTGTGTCTATCTGCAAAAAGAGTTGGGAAATGTGATATTTATCCCAAGTGACTAAAATCAGGGTTATTTCTCTGATTTTCTAAAGAAAGGCAGTAGAATAGATACTGCTCAGGAAAATAGCAATCTCTACCACAATTGGCAATCTTTATAAGGCATGATTTATGCATTTACCAAAAAAATTGGCAAATTAAAAATATCAAAAAAGCAAAAATATATCAGATTAGGGCTACCTAATATTCCCAAATGTGTTGGTTTGTTTATTATAGTAAGGACTGATTAAAAGTCCTTATTAAAATGGAAACTTTTTAATAGTTGAAATATTTGAGTTTATTAAATAAGTTTTCAGTGATACAAGTGGCCATTGAGTGAAGTGGTTTATAAACATTGGTATAAATTTAGATTGTCATGTTTTTACCAAATGCTGTGTTAAACTTTGAAAATATGATTCAAAGAGAAATAATAGATATTTTTATTGTTTTTGAAAGATAAAGAAATGCTTTGTTTATGATTTGAGAGAGATAATAAAAGTTTCAAAGTAACTTGGGGAGCATAAAAGAGTTACACAAAAGTTAATTTCTAAAGGATTTGGAAGTCATAAAAGCCTTTTCCATAAAAGGGATGAAATATTGGGGAGGCAATGGGAAGAATGAATGATGATTATACTATAATGTGGTTAGTGGATTAAGAGAACAGCATGAAATTAGTGTCTGACTCTTTGCAAACCCATGGACTTGGGCTCGCCAGGCTCTTCTGTCCATGGGATGCTCCAGGCAAGAATAATGGAGTGGGTTGCCATTTCCTTCTCCAAGAGATCTTCCCAACCCAAGGATAGAACCCAGGTCTCCTGTATTGCAGGCAGACTCTTTACCATCTGAGCCACCAGGGAAGTTCTCTCAGAAAATTTCACCAAGTCCTCTAGCTTCTGTTTGTAGGACTTTAGGCACAGGGCCTTTTGAGTTCTCAGTGAAGCCAAGTCAGAAGGGTAACAGAAATGGAAAACGTTCATGGAGAGAGTTGTACCCAGATAGTGGAGGCAACTCAAAACATTTGAAATCAGTACATACTTCAATACAATCAGTACCAATGTTCAGATACTTACTATAAAACTAAATTTTACATTTTACGGTAACTTTCTGAAAAAAGAAAAACATTTATAATTATATTTAAACAAAAGCAGCCAATAGATGAGGCATAAAATACATATGTGCAAAAATTTTACAAATTCATTGTGAAATACAATGTCAGAAATTCAATATCTAAGTATTAATAATATTGGCTGTTTGTTATATGGTCTTCAAAAGAAAGTTACTGGGTTGTCAGCACTATTAGGTTTGGGGTTGACCTAGTCCATCACTACAGTAAGGACAAAGGGCTCATTTTCAATTCTACTTCCTAAAAATAAACTTACACAGCTCAGGGAGGAACAGAGGCTAGGAACTTACTGATCTGACAGATTCCTATGGAGTGGAAATTATAACCAAGTTCATGGAGCTTGAAGGATTCACTGTTGGTGTACAAAACTGAGAAAAGGTGATGGTTTATTAACTTAATTTCCCCATGAGAGCTTTATACTTCAGTTACTGTGAGTTAAAGTTAGAAATGTAAACTAGAATTTTAAGATTACTCTTGTAGTTGTAATTATGTCTTTATTTCTTTGAAGTAAAACTTAAAAAAATTAAAAATTCATTTTATGATGTATTTTTATACTATCCAGAACAATTACTGGACATTTCTAGCCAAGATGGATTAACAGAGACCTTCCTGCCTTAAACAGCTAAAGGATGGTCAAAATATATGAAATAACATACTTTTAGAGAGTAGGTGATTGAAAACACAGTTTCCCTGAGAGGAAGAAAACGAATAAAATAAGCCCTAAGATTGTCCCAATTTATGAGCTGGAAACAGTTTCTAGGCTGCAGGACAGAAGTGAAAGTCCCTCAGGTGTGTCTGACTCTTTGCAACCCCATGGACTATACAGTCCATGGAGTTCTCCAGGCCAGAATACTGGCGTGGGTAGCCACTCCCTTCTCCAGAAGATCTTCCCAACCCAGGGATTGAACCAGGGTCTCTTGCATTGCAGGTGGATTCTTTACCAGCTGAGCCACCAGGGAAACCCAAGAATACTGGAGTGGGTAGCCTATTCCTTCTCCAGATGATCTTCCTGACCTAGGAATCGAACTAGGGTCTCTTGCATTATAGGCAGATTCTTTTCCAGCTGAGCTACCAGCAGGATCAAAGGGGGAATCCCAATGGAGTCCAATGGTCTCCCTGAGTTGAGGAAAAAGACATCGAAGCTTGGAAAGGCAAAAGTGGCTAGAATTTTCCTGGTAAAATACTAGAAGGGAAAGAGCTACTGAGAGAAAGAGAATTCTGGAGACTGCCAGGGAAGAGCCTTCAAATCTTGGGCTGAATGTTGACCAGTGGGGGCTTCCCAGGTGGCGCTAGTGGTAAAGAACCTACCTGATGTGGGAGGTGTAAAAGATGTGGGTTTGATCCCTGGGTTGGGAAGGTCCCCTGGAGGAGGGCATGGCAACCCACTCCAGTAAGAATCCCATGGACAGAGGAGCCTGGTGGGCTACAGTCCATAGGGCGCAAAGAGTTGAACACAACTGAAGTGACTTAATACACATGCACGTTGACCTGTGAATATGTGAGAAGAAACTGAGTCCAGGATAAGAATCACCAAGAGTGGAGGCAGGAGGATTCCCCAAGTCCACACAGAGTTGGGACTAGCTTGTGTCCCCCTCTCCCCACGCAGGATGGAAAGACTTTGTGATGTATGGGGCCTTGGGTAAAATTCTCAGTGTTGCTTTAGTAGTGGGGCTATTAGCCTGGGCATTAGCTCCAGACTCAAAGTTTCCTGGATTACCCCTAACAAAGCTTAAAAGCAGGCTCAGAAATATCTAACCAATCCCAAGTAATCTAACCAACTGATAGAATAAAATGCAGCGCTAATAATGGAATACAGAAAAAAATCTAGCACTCAAGAACAAAAAAATGATAATGCCCTGTGTCCATCAGAAGCTAACAGACAAAGACCATGAGAAAATGTAATCAGTAGAATCTGAGCCAGAAATGAGAGCCATAGTAAAACTAGCAAAAAGGGTGATAAAATGGCTATCATCAGTAGTCTACACATGTTCAAGAAGGTATCAGTATACCTTCTTGAGGCAGGAACTATAACATATCAAAAGACCCAAATAGAACATCTGGAGATGAAAAATAAAATATCTGAAATGAAAAATACACTAGACAGAATTAATATCAAATAGGTGCTACAGAAGAAAAAATAAATGAATGTGAATACAAAGCAACAAAAACTATTCAAAGTGAAACGAAAAGAAAAGTGACAGGAAAAAAAAAGTTCTGACCCTCATTTACTATGGGACAAAGTTAGCTGGTCTAATACACAGGCATGGAATCCCAATAGAAAATGGCAGAGGACAGAAAAGATATTTGAAGAAAAAATGGCTGTCTATAATGTTTTCCAAATTTGATGAATATTATAAACCTTCAAATTGATAAAATCCAAGCAAAATTAACTTGAATAAAACCATAACAAGGTACATAATAATAAAATTTCTAATGACAAAGAAAAATATATATTAAAAAACTGCCTAAGAGAAAAGATAGGGCTTCCCAGGGGGCCCAGTGTTAAAGGATCTGCCTGCCGATGCAGGAGACACAAGAGACAGAAGTTCAATCCCTGGGTCAGGAAGATCTTCTGGAGGAGGAAATGGCAACCCACTCCAGTATTCTTGCCTATAAGATTCCATGGACAGCAGAGCCTGGCAGGCTACAGACCATGGGGTCACAAAGAGTCAGACACGACTGAGCAACTGAGCTCCACCACCAAGTGGAAAGATAACTTTATAATCAGAGAGAAACAGATAAAAATGACATCAGACTTCCCATCTGAAGTTATACAAGCCAGATGACAGTGAGGCAGTATTTTTATAAAGCACTGTAAGAAAAAACTCTCAACTCAGAATTCTTCACTCAGTAAAGAAAAAAAAAAGTTTAAAATAAAGATATTTTCAGAAAAACAAATGCTTAGTGAATATATTTCTATCAGAATTCTATTGCAAGAAATATTAATGGAAGTTGTTTGTGCAGAAGGTACCAGGTGAACACTTGGTTTTATCAAAAGGAGGACAGAGCACTGAATATGATCATTACTTGAGTAAGCATAAAAGGGATTTTTCTATCTTTAAAGTATAATTACCCATTTATTAAAATTGACAACATGCTATTGGCTTGATAGCATATCTGAAAGTAAAATAAATGAAAATGACAACACAACATGTAAGAGGGACTTCCCTGGTGGTCCAGTGGTTAACAATCCATCTTCTCATGTAGGCAACATGAGTTCTATCCCTGGATGGGGAACTAGGATCCCACATGCCATTGGGCAACTAAGCCTGTGCCCCACAACTGTAGAGACGCTTGTACACTGCAACTGGAGAAGCCCAGGCTCTGCAACAAAGAGCACGCGTGGCAAAACGAAAGATCTCACACGACACAATGAGATCCCTCATGCCACAGCTAAGACCCAACGCAGCCAAATAAATCCGTATTTTTAAATGCAAAAAAAAAAAAAAGTGCAAGAGACAATGGACATATACTGTTGAAAGTTCTTGTATTATATGTAAAGAGCGTGAGTGCATGCTGAGTAGCTTAAGTCGTGTCTAACTCCGCGACCCCATGGACTGTAGCCCCTCAGGCTCCTCTGTCCATGCGGGTTCTCCAGGCAAGAATACTGGAGTGGATTGCCATGCCCTCCTCCAGGGGATCTTCCTGACCCAGAGATCAAACCCAGGTCTCCTGCATTAGCAGACAGGTTCTTTAACACTAGTGCCACCTGGGAAGTCTCATGAGTAAAGAGGTATAATATTACACATATTTAAAAATATTACATATTTTTATGCATGTATAAATGTATGCATATATATTATTTGCATAGGAGAGTAGACATGTGTATCAGAGTTCTTTAGAAAGGCAGAACCACTACAGGTCTCTCTATCTGCATGTCTGTATTCGTTCCCATGTATTTCTAAGGCTGCTATCTTTGTGTTTGATACTGAAGGTTGAGTCAGAAATGTAGACTGATGTAAAAGGCAGGTGATCAAGGCACAAACCCACAAAGGTAGACAGATGGTGAGTGTTCAGAGAGCCGCGGAAGTCTGCAAGTCATAGACTCAACATTCTTGATGCCGCTAACCTTGTGAGAAGCAGGAATCCTGCAGAAACCAGAGCCCTACCTAGCTGAACACGCACCCAGCCCAGGGGTTGGAGAAGCTGGAGGATCTCAGGGAAGGTGAAGGGCTTACAGCCCAGCATCCCTCATGCCGACAAAGTGAGAGGTGAGCCTGCTGCTCAGGGAGGACACGCAGGACCTACAGGATGACTGCTGCATCCTTCCACCTTCAGAGCCTCCCAAGAATGTCCTCTGTGGTCCTCCCTCACCAGAAACCTGTAGGAAAGGGAATTCTGGGAAATATAGATCAACCTAGCCAAGTCAACACATTACAAAGCCCTCGCTTCAAATTGTTTTAAAAATTTTACCTTTTCACCTCTAAATACTTCAACTTTTACCCCAAATTCTATTCTTTTTTTTCTTTTAATATAGACCTCCTGATAACTAGTTATCTCTTTTTATTTTAGATATATATTTAATTTGCCTCCATTTCTGAAGTACATTTTTGCTAGGTACAGAATTCTAGGTAGACAATTACTTTCTTTCAATACATCACAGATGCCTTACTGTCTTCTGGTTTCCATTTCCTATTGAGGTTCATTTGTAAACCTTATTGTCACTCTTTTTTTTTTCAATATCCTTTTTTTTTTTTAATTGGAGGCTAATTACTTTACAATATTGTGGTGGTTTTTGCCATACACTCACATGAATCAGCCATGGGTGTACATGTGTTCCCCATCTTGACCCTCCCTCCCACCTCCTTCCCCATCCCGTCTCTCAGAGCCATCCCAGAAAACAGCCATATGAGGAATTGTCATGACAAATGCTCAGCTTCCCTGTATCATATGGATTTAAATGTCTGAAACAAGCCCCATGAACTGATGCAGTTTGATTTTACTCTTATTTAATAAAATATCTGCGCTTTAAAAAAAAAGACTTTGTTCAATTTATCTGGCCCAGTCTAGCATTGATTTTTATTTTGCTCCATCAAACAGAGATTAAGATTATCAGGACCATTTTGACAACAGCTAACCTTTTGTTTTCTTCAGGAAAAAAAAACAAGTTAACATAAAATTTCTAATGGGGAGACTGCTGCCCAGCTAACAGCTTGAGTTTTAAAATGAGTCCATCGACAAATGGCTTTTTCTTTCACTCTCAAGCTGTTACAACAAAATTTCCATTCATTACAGAGAAAGCATTCCAAATCATTCTTCTTAAAGATCTGTGTTGGTGCATTTACGAGATAGCTCTGTTTCCAGTTTTGTTTTCATCTCTTGGCACTCCTTGGGAAGACCCTGCTATAGTGAAGATTCAAACCATTAAAAAATTTTTCGTATGGTCGCATTGTCTCTCAGTAGAGTCAGAATATCCCTTCAGTCACTGAAACTTCAGCTGAATTAGGAGCAGCTGATGAAGAATTTGTAAGGAAGCAAAACTTCATAGCAACAAGTAATTAAAGTTGATTATAATTGTAAGACATTTACTTGGTTGTTGTTGTTGTTGTTGTTGCTGTTGTTATTATCTTTAAGAAAAATACAGCATGAAAGAATGTCTCAGAGTTTGGAGGTACCTAAGGTGGCAATAAGTAAGACACGTTCATGTTACATTCAGTCACTCAAAAAGTGGGTGCGTGTGTTACATTTGATTAAGAACTTTGCTTTGAGAATGACAGCAGAATCAGCTCTTCAGTTAAGCCTGGGTTGAACTCCACACATGTGCGTCTAATCTGCGTACACCCCGGGTGGACTCTCCCCTAATGACCCTCTCCTCTGTCCCTGGGGGTGTGGTTTCCAGAGTAGATCACAAAAGCTTGTTTTACCCCCAAACATCCAAATTACGGCTGTAATCATACTATTTCAACTACATCTAGCGTGTTGTTTTGCAGAAAGTGAATTCTGAATTCCAAGCTTGATGCCAAGAACGCATCTTCCCCAAACCGAAGAGCCAAACAGGCAACTGTAGAGGGTTTAAATTTTACTTAGTAAAATATAATTCTAGGTTAGCACTTCCCAAAGTTTCCTCTGTGAAGCCTCCCAAATGAATGGGGGAAGGTGAAGACTGACCAGATAAACTTGGGAAATTCCAGAGAAGGAAAAATCATTTCCCCTCTACTCATCTGAGTTGAGACCCCTGTAACAAAAGACAGATCAACAAGGGAAGAACAAACTGAAGTCTATTAACATATATATCTCATGTATATTGGGTTAGCCAAAAAGTTTGAGTTTTTTCATCAGTTCAGTTCACTCGCTCGGTTGTGTCTGACTCTTTGTGACCCCAAGGACTGCAGCACACCCAGCTTCCCTGTCCATCACCAACTACCAGAGCTTGCTCAAACTCATGTCCATTGAGTCAGTGATGCCATCCAACCAACTCATCCTCTGTCACCTCCTTCTCCTCCCGCCTTCAATCTTTCCCAGCATCAGGGTCTTTTCCAATGAGTCAGTTATCCACATCAGGTGACAAAAGTATTAGAGCTTCAGCTTCAGCATCAGTCCTTCCAACGAACACCCAGGACTGATCTCCTTTAGGATGGACTGGTTGGATCTCCTTGCAGTCCAAGGGAATCTAAAGAGTCTTCTCCAACACCACAGTTCAAAAGCATCAATTCTTCGGCACTCAGCTTTCTTTACAGTCCAACTCTCACATCCATACATAACTACTGGAAAAACCACAGCTTTGACTAGACAGACCTTTGTCAGCAAAATAATGTCTCTGCTTTTTAACATGCTGTCTGGGTTGGTCATAACTTATTCCAAGGTGCAAGCGTCTTTTGATTTCATGGCTGCAGTCACCATCTGCAGTGATTTTGGAGCCCAAGAAAATAAAGTCTGTCACTGTTTCCAGTGTTTCCCCGTCTATTTTCCATGAAGTGATGGGATCGGATGCCATGATCTTTGTTTTCTGAATGTTGAGTTTTAAGCCAACTTTTTCACTCTCCTCTTTCACTTTCATCAAGAGGCCCTTTAGTTCCTCTCCACTTTCTGCCATAAGAGTGGTGTTATCTGCATATCTGAGGTTATTGATATTTCTCCCAGGAATCTTGATTCCAGCTTGTGCTTCCTCCATCCCAGCGTTTCTCATGATGTACTCTGCATAAAAGTTAAATAAGCAGACTGACAATATACAGCCTTAACGTACTCCTTTCCCAATTTGGAACCAGTCTGTTGTTCCATGTCCGGTTCTAGCTGTTGCTTCTTGACCTGCATACAGATTTCTCAGGAACCAGGTAAGGTGGTCTGGTATTCCCATCTCTTTAAGAATTTTCCAGTTTGTTGTGATCCACACAGTCAAAGACTTTAGTGTAGTCAATGAAGCAGAAGTAGAGGTTTTTCTGGAATTCTCTTGCTTTTCCTACGATCCAAAGGATGTTGGCAATTTGATCTGTGGTTCCTCTGTCTTTTCTAAATCCAGCTTGAACATCTGCAAGCTCTCAGTTCATGTACTGTTGAAGCCTAGTTTGGAGAATTTTGAGCATTATTTTGCTAGCGTGTGAGATGAGTGTAATGGTGTGGTAGGTTGAACATTCTTTGGCATTGCCTTTCTTTGGAACTGGAATGAAAACTGACCTTTTCCAGTCCTGTGGCCACTGCTGAGTTTTCCAAATATGCTGGCATATTGAGTGTAGCACTTTAACAGCATAAACTGTTGCAGAAATATAGATGTATATATGAGATGTGCGTGTTCTCGGTTGCTCAGCTGTGTCCAACGCTTTGCAACCCCATGGACTCTAGCCCACCAGGCTCCTCTGTCCATGAGATTTTTCAGGCAAGAATACTGGAGTGGGTTGCTGTTTCCTCCTCTAGGGGATCTTCCCAAACCAGGGATCAAACCTGCATCTCCTGTGTCTCCTGCATTGGCAGGTGGATTCTTTACCTCTGAGCCACCTGGGAAGCCTCATATGTGAGATATTTTTCATTGTTGTTCAGTCTCTAAGTTGTGTCCGACTCTCTGCAGTCCCATGTACTACACCAGGCCTCCTGTCGCTCACCATCTCCTGGAGTTTGCTCAGTGTTCATTGAGTCGGTGACGCTATCTAACCATCTCATCCTCTGCCACTTTCTTCTTCTGCCCTCAGTCTTTCTCAGCATCAGGGTCTTTTCCAGTAAGTCAGCTGTTCACATCAGGTGGCCAAATATTGGAGCTTCAGCTTCAGCATCAGTTCTTCCAATGAATATTCAGGGTTGATTTCATTTAGGAATATGAGACATACATGTTACATATACACACCTGGGAGATACCCAGGGAAAAGTAAGTAATTCCTCAAGGTGGAATAAGCCACCAGCTTAAATACCATCCGTGGCTAAAGAAAGGGTGTGTGGGGTGGGGAAGGCTAGTTACAGAAAAAGTCCTAGTTATTATGAATGTTCAGCTCAAAGCCTTCTCCACTGATAGAAGTTTCCTGTGAAAGGTTTAAAGCCATCTCTCTCTTCCTGGTAGAGAAAGCGAGACAAATTTATAAACAGCGATTTCCTTTATACATGGAAATTTCCCTTTCAAGAGGATAACTTCCATTCCATTTTCAGAACTGCTGTATCTGCTCTTTCTCAAAATACTCAACTCAAAATAATCCTTATGCCAAAGCGGAATATTTTGGGGTAGAATATTTTGCTACTCTTCAAAATGCTGCATACCTTCTCTTAGGAAATTTCGGTTCATATTAGTAAGTGGTAAAAAGTGATTAAAGAAGATGGTTACATGATACAGGCAAACTTTGTTCATGATGTGGACAGTTTCCTTTTGGAGAACTGCAAAATGAGCAGAGGGCAGGAAGCTTTTATGGAATAAAGGATAAAGAACAAGAAAGAGGAAATTAGATAATATCTGATTGACAAAGACCGTATAGTAACCTTGTTTGAAGTAAGAAGGTACAGGAAAATTAGAGCTAAGAATGCGCTTGGTTTTGGGGGCTGACTGACCAGATACACTGCTTTCTGGTCCAGTGGGGCACTTGCAGAGACACTAAACTTATCGAAATTTCAGTTTGCTGATGTGGCACCCTGGACTGGCGTGGCTCCATCTTGGGCCTAGAAATTTATTTCAACAAATATCAGTTCTCCCAGGCATCCCACAGTAAAGGCAACTGCTTTACTTTTTTTTATGTTTTCCAAAGATATTTGACTCCAGAATCCCTTTTTTCTAAGGAAGATCTTCCAGTGAGACTTGGCAGGGTCAAGGTTGTGAGGAACAAGGGCTCCGTGAGTGGACCCTGTGAAACAAGGTCCTACAGTCACTCCCTGGGGGGAACTGAATCTTTGGTTCTCAAACTTGGCTGCAACTTGGAATCATCAAAGTAATTTTCAACACCCAGCTGATGCCCACGAGTCCTGGTTGCCCGGGCATGGGTGTGGTCTGGACATCAGAACTTGTTCTTAGGAACAGTAAGCCTTCTAACTTGCTCCATGGGACAGATGTGAGGCCACAGTTGTCGACTTTGGTTCTGACCATCAGTGTTGACAGCCTGTCAACACTTAGGCTCTTCCTAAGTCCGTCCAGGCTACATAAGATGCCCGTCAAGCTTACAAGCAACACTGGCAGATGATGATTCATAAACCAACTCTTTGCTGTTGTTTAGTTGCTAAATCATGTCAGACTCTTTGAGACCCCATGGACTGCAGCCCACCGGGCTTCTCTGTCCATGGGATTCTCCAGGCAAGAATACTGGAGTGGGTTGCCATTTCCTTCTCCAGGGGATATTCCAGACCCAGGGGTCACACCTCATCTTCAGCATCAGCAGGCAATTTCTTTACTACTGAGCCCTCAGGACGCCCAAAACCAACTCTATCAACCAACAAAGTTTTTTAAGTCTCAGAAAAAGTACCATCCTTTTGCTTTCCATGATGTCATCTACTAATTCATGACCTTTAGAATGTGAACAAGGTCACATTATGATTTTCATTGGCCCTTACTCCATTAAAGTATTAATATTCATATTTTATAGCTCCACTGAAATGTGTTAGTCACTCAGTCGTGTCCGACTCGGTGACCCCATGGACTGTAGCCCACAAGGCTCCTGTCCTTGAGGTTTCCTCCAGGCAAGACTACTACAGTGGGTTGCCATGCCCTCCTCCAGGGGATCTTCCCAATCCAGGGATCAAACCCAGGTCTCCTGCATCTCAGGTGGGTTCTTTACCATCTGAGCTACCAGGGAAGCCCGCGATATATTTGAAGTGTTTATTTAATGCTGGAAATTCACCCTAGGGGATAGAAGGATGTGAAAGGAAAAGGCACTGCAATTAAGCCGTCCTTGGAAATGATGAGGTTTCTTTTTTTTTTTTCTTTTCTCTCTCAAATACCTTTACTTTAACGCAATTGAACAGTCTGGTAGCTGTGAAGGACCAGAGGCAGGAAGCACCCAGGAGGAGCGGACCCCTGGGGTCTGGCCACTCCCCTGACTATAGCACAGCCTCCAACACCAGAGCCCCAAGCAGCTGGAAGGCAAAGGTCTCTTCAGGTTCCCACATGAAGGCACCATGTGCATCACTAAAGGGCTCCCCTGAGAGTATCTCTGAACAGGGTTGGGCAGAGCCACTCCAGAGTCTGGCTCAAGACAGTGACCCAGAAAAGCAGTGCCCAGGTCTCGAGGCCACAGGGGTCCCTCTCGCCTAGCCCAGCGTCTGTAACCACACAAGTAAGTCATGTGGTCAGTCTCAGAGAAAGAGGGACTTGCCACCAAAATAGAGACAACTATTAATACAATCCCGGCTGAATTAAAAACTAAAACATTTTATCCAACACTAAAAGTTCTTTTTAAGTGTTTTTTTTCCTTCTGATTTTAACAGAAATGTAAACATTTTCCTGAGTCCCTAAAGGGTCATGTGCCCTATGCCCTCTATTGTCTAATGAAGAAACCAATCCTGATACAACTTCATTAATGGAATGGGGATACCACATGTTAGATTATGTGCGGTATATTGGTAACTTGTAACCAGGTGCTTAATAGCTTACCATTGGGTTTTAGTGTAGAGAACTCAAAGTCACCATCAATCTGAATTGCAGACTCATCCACTGACCCAGAGGAGGGGCAAGAGACCACAGCAATACAAACTGGTGTTTTAAATACTAAGAAGTAGAGGCCTTGTTTTGTTCTAGGTGAAGTCATTTAATGAGGTTTTTGCTACTGTTGTAGTAGTGTTAGTCCTTCTGTCATGTCCAACTCTTTGTGACCCCATGCACTGGAGGCCACCAGGCTCCTCTGTCCATAGAATTTTCCAGGCAAGAATACTGGAGCGGGTTGCCATTTCCTTCTCCAGGGCATCTTCCCGACCCAGGGATTGAAACCGCCTCTCTTGTGTCCCCTGCATTGGCAGGTGGATTCTTTACCACAAGTGCCACCTGGTGGAGTGACAGAGATTCCTGCCACTCAAAGTGTGGTCTTCCTCCCAGAAGTACCTGGTATCATCATTCGGAAACGTGTCCAAAGTGCAGATTGATGGGGTGAAGGACATGCTACCCTAAAATATGGAACCTTGGCATATTGAGATTTTTTAGTTGGAGGAACTTGAGAAAGCAGCCGAAATGGCAAGGTCACTTTGACCTTCCCCCTCACTCTTCTGCCCTGGACACAGAACCCTCATCTGAGAGATGATTTCCCTATGCCTGGAGCAAGGAGCATACTTGTCTCCAAAGACACAGAAACTCTGAGAAGAATCTGAATCAACAGACTTTGCCAAGATCCCCCTAGTTTGTGTCGTGGTCTGTGTGCGGCTTGGAAAAGAATTTCCAGACAAGAGACAGAATGAAAGGAGAATAAAGCTTATTAGAGTGGAGGAGGGGACAGTCACTGCCGGTACATTGGGCCAGCTTCCCGACAGTCAGGGAGAACCGACCTTGGATGTGGGTTCTTGGTTTGTTTCTATAGCCAGGGGACAATGAGTAGGATAGGGGTCTTGTGAGTCATTTGCTGATTGGAGGAGGTATGTGTACTGGGCAGGAGAAGAGTAAGGCAAATACCTTTTCCTTTTATGGGGATCTGGGGTAGAAGGGGAGATAGGCCATACTGCTCAGGAGGGTCCAAAAATCCCTCAATAGTTACAACATGGCGTGGGGTGTGGGTGGGGAGGGTGATAGAATCTGGTTTTCTCTGTTCCTACATTCCAAGACCCTTCTCATTCACCTTGTTCTTTCGTCCTTGGGACACCACAGTTTGTACACTTGCCTCACACTTCTTGACTTATATGGATTTCTACGCGACTGTCCACTCTTCACCAAACCCAGAAAAAAAACGATTCAGGTTTAACTATCTCTTCGGGTCTTTGTTTCCTCATGAAATTTCCCATGTTACTTAAAATTTATAATAAATTTATTTGTGTGCTTCCCTCCTGATCATCCGTCTTTTTCAGACCCAGTCAAGAACCCCAAGAGGGTCGACATTTTCCTCCCCATGAAAGAATCTCAAGTGCAAGCCCAGACCTAAATGAAACAGATTTTACATTTTAATAAGAACCCTTGGGTGATTTGTATGCACATCAAAGTTTGAGATGCACCCTGTGAATGAAAAATATTGCTTGCCACATCAGTAAACGAAGGATGTTGCAGCCATCAAGTCATCCCATTATAGCTGCCCCAATGGCGAGCCCTAAGGGAACTCAGGATGCAAGCAGTATGCCTTCCTCCATCTAGCAATTAGCAGCTGCAGCCATGCCGCACCCCTTCCTTGGTGCATCTCAAGAAATTCAGGATGAGAGAACACAGGATGCTGGCTCTAGATAGCTGAGGCACGTATCAATGAAATGATTTCAAAGAGATCAGACTCTTGCATCTTCCCACACATAGAAAAGCACTAAGTACCCTAACCTGAGATGTCTGGTTTTCCTTAATTAACAGTAACATTTTGATGTTCCAACTACCTGGTCTTTGTTGCAAAACCTCCTATGTATCCTGGCTCCTGACTTACCTCTTCAAAATAGTCCCTTAGAGCTGAGATGCTATGTCCAGGCTTAAGCCCTCAGTTTTGTCTGCCAAATAAAAGATAATTCTCCACTTTTAGGTTGGGCATTTTTTCAGTTAACAACTCTGTGAATAAACCATTTAATGAGGCATAAGAATTGGTGATTTCCTGTTCCAACAGAAAGCAAGGAAAGAGGAGGAGGAATTTCAGAGGCAGAAAACCTACTCATTCAAGTCAGAAGACTGTAAGGTTAACTTGGTTCATGGAGGAGCTTTGGGTGGTCAAGGGAATTTTCAAACAGCATCAACCAGAAGCATAATGTGAAAATAGCACAAAAATTGTAAAAGAAGGTTGAGGTGTCCCAGTGAGGGGATTTTTGACCCATTGAGGGTCAAGGCATCATCTCTTCCAAAGGTCTTGACCTCCAGGCTGGGATTCCAGGAGAAGGCCATGATTTCTTGGTTGAGAGGCTGGAAGTAGTCAGAGCAAAACAAACCAACACAGAAGCCCCAGGCAGGGAGCTGAGGGCACAGACATCAACAAGGCTGCAGCACAGGAAATGTAGACTCCAAGGGTGGAGAAGGCATCCGGGGTTGAGTCATTGCAGGTCCTCCACGAGGCTCAGATGCTATCTGAAATACCCCAGAACCAGGACTAGGGCAGAAGTATCAGGAAATGGGCAGGTCCAGTGTGGGAGCGAAAAAACAATTTTCCCTCTAGCCTTCTAGGTTCTTGGCTGAGATCACTCCCACTCCCCCAACCCACCTCCACCCTCTGGAAAAAGAAAAAGCAGAACTCTGGGAGATAGTGAAGGACAGGGAAGGCTGGTGGCTGCAGTCCATGGGGTTGCAAACAGTCAGACACGACTGAGCAACATAGCAACTACAACAACTTCTTGGTTTTCAGGGCTTTTCCTATGCCTGTTGTTTCTTAAAAAATAACCACATTTTGGGGAGACAAACTCTGCCCCCCTTCACTGGCCATGAGGATACACAGGAGACAGGGGTAAAACCCACAAGTCCATAGTAGATGTCACTTGGATCTGAAAAGTCTCCTCAGCCACCACTTCCTCTTGAAAAAAAAAAAAAAACTACACATCAACATAGTATGCTGACCTTGTAAAAGGATCATTTGAATGTTTGCCACAAGAAAAATACCAAGCTAATAGTTAAGTCCAATTCAAAATGTTACACTTCCTTTGCTTTTCCCTCTCTGCCCTTTTTTCTGGTTCTGTGAGCAATTAGATGCTTCTCTCCACCCCTGTTGGTTGTGGCTGCGATGGCACAAAACTCTCTCTCATTTTCGGCTTCTAGTTGACAGAATAGTAAAGTCTAAAATGTTTGCCCATCTTGTTTCATGCTACTTTTTTAAATGCATTATTTAATGTTTGTGTACATTGTCAATGCACCTGGGATGAAATTGAAAGAAAAACAGAAAATATTATGTAATAAAGAGTAGATCCCTCCTTCACGTTCTCTAGCTACACAGTTCCTTTCTTTGTCTCTTGGTTTTCATTGATTCTATAATTTCTAATGCCCGTAACCAAATGCTTTTGGTCTTAACCCCAGAGTGTAATGAATTCAGCCCTCACGGGTGGTCTTTTTGCTCTATCTTTTCCCATTGACCTTTCAACTAGCTGAATGTCATCTGGTAGTTTCTTTAAAAGCAACTCATGGGAACGCTATTCTCTAAGCTCTTGCAGCTCAAAGATGCTTTTCTGCTGCCTTCATTTGTGACATAAGGCACAGGAGGCTATAAATTCTTGTGTCACAGGGTTTTTCTTTAGGACTTTGTAGGCTTTGCCCTGTCACTTCAAGGGTTGATTGAGGCTGTGAGCTCTCTGAGCAAGACTGATTTTCCCACCAAGAGGTCATTTGATCTCTTGGTCTAAGTGTCCAAAGGGTTCTTTCTTTCTTTATAAAGTTCAGTAACTTCACTAAGATGAGCCTCCACATTGATGGTCCAATGTAAATGTTTTCCTCTAGGACAAATGCTGTGATCTTTTGACCTGAAGAGCCACTTCTTTCTTTAATTCTGGAAATTGAGCTTGAATTGCAACTTTAAATATCCTTCCTGTCCGTTATTTTGTTATCTTCTTTTGAGGCATCAGCTACGTGTGTGTTTGATCTTCTTTGTCTGTCTTGCTTATTTCTCACTTCTCTCCAATTCTTTACAACTCTTGGCTTATGTTGGCTTCGTTTTTCCTGCCTTTCTCAGTCCTGTCACCCGTAAGCTTTGGTCTGCTTTCATCGGCAATGCTTTCTTTCTGTGCTGCTACCAGTTTGCTTTGCTTTTCTACTGTCAGGTGGAAAAGCTTTCCTTTCTTTTCTTCTAGGTTCTTTGGCTGGTCTAATAATTAAATTGATGTGAGACAGAGTAATGGGAGAAAAAGCAAATTTAATTTCATACATACACGTTCTAAAAATATAAGAACCAAGGCAATGTGCCATCCTGAGCTAATGAAATGAAACAGAGCCCCGTGGTCCTCCCCCCACCACCTGTCCCATGTCCTCAGTCTGCCTTTGTCTGTGGAGAAATTTTAACCAAAGAGTAAGTTTTATCAGAGAAGTGAGAAAATGCAGAAACAAAGGAAAATAGCCAAAGGAGCCCAAATAATAATAGTTTAGTCTTTAAGTATAGTCAAGGACCTCCTCAAAGACTATGGATAATATTCTGAGCCATATTCTGTGAGCTCACCTATAGGTACTGAAACCCCCGACAGATGAAAGAAGTTAACTGCATGGCCAGACTGTAGCCATAATAGAAGCTGCCATAGTTCTAAGACCTGGCCTCACAGAAACGGGAGCAAACCAGCTCTGGAACTGAAGATTGATTGTATTCAAAGCAATCAAGGTGACATTGGTCTGACCACCAACGATCAATTTCAAGATGACTGTCAGAGCTGACTGTGCTGTTTCTGCATATAGTCTCCTCCCTCTGTCTATAAAAGCTCTTTCCCACTGATTGTCAGTTGTGGGGAGGGGTGTCTGCCTTTGGACAGGAGTCCACTCCTGCCTCCTCACCCCAGTCGCTGACATCCAAAATTAAGCAAACTTTCCTTTACACCACCCTGTATTGGCTTTTGGGCAGTGAGCAACCTGATCCTACTTTCAGTTACACTAAGTAATGGGATGCAGGCCTGGGGCTCCAAAGGGGAGGAAGACCATTCACAGGAGAGGAGAGGAGCAGATGTAATTAGATGTTGCCCTGCCATACAGACAGGCCATTCAGATGAGAGAAATGTCCCCATCAATGAACCGAGCAGGAGGCCCTCTCCTCCAACATGCCCCACAGAGACCCACAGCTCTGATGCGGTATTAACCAGGAGTCAAACCTGCAACAACCACCCAGCTGAGCCCTGCCCACCTCACCGGCCCCCTGGAAGGTAGGAGGGCATAGTCTTCAAGTAAGGTGCCCTCTCTCTGTCCCTCTCTGTCTCTTTTTGTCTCTGTCCTTCTCTGTCTCTGTCTCTCTCCCTCTGCCCCCTCCCTCTCCCTTCCTTCTGCTCGTAGACCACAGAGGTTCTCTCATCTGTTGCTGCCCTGGGCACATATGTTCACCAGGGTCTCCACTAGAATTTTGTAGACAACTAGTAAGATAATTTTTCCAACCCATCAGTAACAAAACAGGAGTTTTGACTCCTAGTCGATACTGGTGTTTCTAAGTGAAATTATTCAGAACTCAGAGTACAGGGCACTGGATCATTCGTGCCATTTAAAGCTCAACCGAAAACTGATTTCTCACTATCTTTGTATCCCCAGTGCCAGACACAGCACCTGGCACACAGCAGATGTCCAACAGGTATTCTAAAGGCTGTTTAAGTATATGCATGAACAAGTTTCCTCTGGAGAAGTAATGGGGTAGGTCACCCAGATCAGTAGTGTAATAAATTTGTCCTAAAGGTCAGGTCTGCTGTTGTTTTCCTTTTCCCTTCAGTCCCAGGATTTGAGAGGACAGAGATCTCGCCACTGATTTCCCCAAGATACCACAAAAGGAAGTGATAAGATAGCTTAATTTCTTTAATGTTTCATCAAACCTATTTTAGCATAGTTAAAAACATCACGTTTCCAAAACCACATGTGCTCCAGAAAAAGATAACCAAACATGTAGTCTTTTGTTTCTTCATAACTTCTTATTTTGTACTGAGGTATAGCTAATTAACAATGTTAATTGTTAACAATTTCAGGTGAATAGCAAAGGGACTCAGCCATACATATACATGTATGGCTGCATGGACACATACATGTATCCATTCTGCCCCAAACTCCCCTCCCATCCAGGCTGCCACATAGCATTGAGTGGAGTCCCATGTGCTATACAGTACGTCCTTGCTGGTTATCCATTTTAAATATAGCAGTGTGCACATGCCCATCCCAAACTCCCTAACTATCCCTTCCCCTCATCCTTCCCCCTGGCAACTGTAAGTTCATCCTCTAAGTCTGTGAGTCTCTTTCTGTTTTGTAAGTAAGTTCATTTGTATAATTTCTTTTGGGATTTCATGTATAAGGGAAGTCATATGATATTTCTCCTTTTCTGTCTGACTTACTTCACTTGGTATCTCCAGGTCCATCCATGTTGCGGCAAATAGCATTATTTCATTCTTTTTTAATAGCTGACTAATATTCTATTGTACCAAACACGTAGTCTTAATGGAGGTAACAGTTGGTATCAAGAAATAGATTTTCAAGGTCCTAGTGGTGTGCTTTTTCCTGTTGTGGCAAAATGCACATCTCAAAAGAGCAGAAGGTAGGAGTTGTGACAATATTCTCACAATGTAGTAAGAAAAATTCCAGGTTGTCAGTGTCTTTCTGAGGGAAGACAGGCATTCCTGCTTCCTAAGGATTTCCCCTGAAAATGATGTGGAATATACTGAGGAATTGAGCACAATGATATGAGGCATTTAACTCTGAGAAGAGAAAAACTGACTGAGATGAGAACATTTTAAGCTGTGTTCAAATGCAGTTTCATTATGTAAATAAACTATACCTAGCCCATATTTAGTTCAAAACAGTAGTTCTTTTAAGAAAACAAGAATTCTTAATATAAAATTGTATTTTTAAAACTCTGGTAACTCAATTGTCAAAACTGTTTTCCTTTACCAAATAAAGGTCAATACCTATAGTTGAAAAAAAATATATATATATACTTTTTGTTGTTTGTCTCTGAAAACTTCACTTGTTTTATCATGATGAGCTCTCTCTCCTTCTTGAGTACCCAAGACCAGCATCACTGGTCTCCGGAGCTCACCTGAGAGCCAGTCTGCTGCCCGCACACTACCTGTAGCTGGGACTTTGAACCACCATCAGTTCATGATGGATCCTGCCTCAGGTGAGCCTTCAGGTGAGACCCCAGCCCCGGCCGACACTCTGAGCGCAGCCTGTGCAGGACAAGCCAAGCCACACTCAGGTTCCTGACTCAGAGAAACTATTAGATGACAAAGGTGTATTGTTTTAAGTTGCCAAGCTTAGGTAGTTTGTTACCCAGAAATAGATAACAATACAGCATCTCTTGGAAGCTCTCTTTTCCCTGAATGTCCGATATACTGTATTCATTTTCTAAGGCTGTCCTAACAAAGGCCCACAAACTGGATGGCTTCAAACAGCAAAAGCATATCCTCTCACAGTTCTGGGGCCTGGAAGTCTGAGATCAGGGCCAGGATCTCTCTGAAAGATGTAAGGAAATCCTTCTTTCCTTCTGCCTGCCTCCTGGCAGTTGCTGCAAAGCTTGATGTTCTCTGGTTCAAAGCTGTGTTACCCAGTCTGGGCTTCCATTGTTGCGTGGCTTCCTCCCCTCGTGTCTCTGCCTTCACATGGGAATCTTCTTATAAGGACACTGATCACATTGGACTCGAGCCCACTCTTCTCCTGGATGGCCTCACGTCATCTTAACTAATCACATCTGCTGTGACCCTCTTTCCCAGACCACACTACATTCTGAGTCACCAGGGGTTCAGAACTCATGTATCTTTCCTTTGGAGAGGGGGAAACAGACAAAATTCAACCCATAAGCTAGAAAAGGATGTTTCTAACTAGCATGATGCCACTTTCAGAGTTAAACAACTCAGAAGAAACTTAATCTCTTTTGACGACCACCTTTACACAGAAAGTAAAGGTTTGTGTTTTTTCTGATCAATGTATGACTTATTAAATAGAAAACAAAAATTGAGAATTATCGGGGACATCAATCCCTGATAATATTTAGCTGACACTAAAAAAAAAACCCAATGATGCAGGACTGCAGAATAAATGTTTCAGCCAGTGACCTTTCTAATGTTTCCAGTTGACACAGTTATTGCTCAGTGAGGAAGGTGACAGGACATGAAAGGATGGCATTTTGTCTTTACCACTAATGTGGGTAATAGAAGAGCTGGGGGGTTTATAGATGTAGAAGATGATGGTAGTTGAAGAAGAAATAAAATGTTTGATGTAGTTTCCAGATGAGTGTTTTTATAATGGTACCAAGACCTGACATTTAGATAAAGCTCTACAATTTACATTTGTATCTCCCCCCTGGCATTGTGCCTTTTACATAGTGGGCACTCAACTAATCTAACCAGTCCCCCATAACAAGCTGGGGTGCAGCTCAGGCAGAAAATGTGCTGGGTGGGGGGTTATTACCTTCATTTTCAGATGAGTGAGCAAAGGCCTGGGGACACTAAGTTTTTCAGAGTGACATTGAAATGACCTGTTCAAACTTGTATAGATAACATGGATAAACAACAAAGTTCTACTGTATAACACCGGAAGCTCTATTCAGTATACTGTGATAAACCATAGTGGAAAATAATATGAAAAAGAATATATACATGTATAACTGAAATACTTTGCTGTACAGCAGAAATTAACACAACGTTGTAAATCAACCCTACAATAAAATTAAGGGAAAAAAAAAGAACTGACCTTCTCAGAATCATTTCCAGGTGTTAAAACCAGGTTGTCTGATTCATGACTTAGTACCTTTGTTCTTTAATGTCCAGAACAAAAACAAAAAGAGGTATGTTAATGTAGGAATGAATCACGGGTTCCCTGAAAGTGAGACAAAGAAGAGTGAGTCTACACTCTTGAAGAAAAGTCTAGGCATGTGGCAGGGAGGGGAGCGGGGAGAACACAGCTTTCTCTTATCTCTTCCTTTTCTTCCCTACAATGCACAGGATGGGTTTCCCAAGTATCGCTAGTGGTAAAGAAACTGCCTCCCAGTGCAGGAGATGCGGGTTTGATCCCTGGGTTGGAAAGATCCCCTGGAGGAGAAAATGGCAACTCACTCCAGTGTTCTTGACTGGGAAACCCCATGGACAGAGGAGCCTGGTGGGCCCCAATCCATGGGGTCGCAAAGAGTAGGACAAGACTTAGTGACTAAATGACAAAATAGTAAAATAATATTAAGGAAAAATAAATTTAAATAATTTAGGTAAATTGTCCCTGGGTCTTAGGATTACACTGGGCAACTTGAGGACCAATGTGTATTGGCTGTTCATTAACTTCGAAAGGATGTTTGTGGAAATGTCATCTTTCTTGATGATAGTTTTACTACACTGGATCTTTCCTCCCAATATACAGTGTTGTTAACTTTTCCCAAAAAGGGGACAGTGGCACAAAGATGCCAAGAAGAAGCAAGCAGGGATGTTACTTTGCATCCATCATAGTTTTTGGTGTGTGTGCATTTGTGTGTTTATGCATTGTGTTGTACATGTATGTATACATGTTCTAATTATTCAATAGCTAATAACAAGCTGATAACAACTTCTAATGGATCTCCTATTTGATTGCACTGATCAGTTTCTTTCTACACCAAATGTTCAGATCAGTCATTTTCAGATCCCAAGTCAGAATTATATAGACATGTTTTGTAAGCTTATGGCAGGCCACAGTCTCTTATAAACTCACAAATGAGGTACCACAGCTAGTTGGGTAATGATTCCATGATTTATTTTATTGTCTCTAATTATAATCTTGTGTATCAAGATAGCAGTTCAAATAAAAAGCAAATGTTTTAGTCAACTGAAGAAAGAATGAGACTCCTGGTATGATTGCATCAGTTTAATTTGGTTGTGATCTTTGTGGTTGTTATTCTGGCAAGCTCTTGACTCCAAAGACCATCTCCAAATAATGTATGGAGGCTTCATGTGGTTCAGACATGTCTGCCTCAATCCTTAGAAATAAACATGCAAATGTAATCCAAATGGGTCATTTAATGGGTCATAGCATGAGGGTAGAGTCTTGGCAATCTTAGAGTTTGTATAGCTCACTACCCTCGTGGTTCAGAATGTGTCACCAAGGTTAAGTGATACAAACATTCCTAAGGTAAAAATAATTATTGTTGTTGTTTAGTCACTAAGTCATGTCTGACTCTTTTGCGACCCCATGACTATAGCCTGCCAGGGTCCTCTGTCCGATTCTCTAGGCAAAAATACTGGAGTGAGTTGCTATTTCCTTCTTCAGGGGATCTCCCCAACCCAGGGATCAAACCTGAGTCTCCTGCATTGGCAGGTGGGTTCTTTACCACTGTACCACCAGGAAAACAACCAAAAAATAATAATAATTATATGCTAGCAAAATGCAAGTTGAATCCCAGATCCTTTGAGTCTAGATAAATACAGTTTTCTGCGATTTTTTTTTTCTGTGCTGATCTCCTCACGGCAAAGATGCCCAAAGACTTTTTGCTCCAACATTACTTCCAGCCTCTGTTATGTTGATGTTTTTAAGCATTCAGGACAGAGCAGGAACTTGACCCAAGGCACATTTGTTCCGGATGCTTAAGGATGACTTGCTATGTTTCAGGGTTTGCTTTTAGAGTTGAGACCAATAAAAGACAAGGCACAAAGAAACACATTTTGATATATTTCTGGTGCCAAAACTGAGGGATGTATACTAATTATGACTAAAATATATCAGATGGGTGACCCAGAGAGGTAAGTACTAGGTGGTGCTTGGTTTATAGAAGATTGTGTTTCAAGCTCACAAGGACAGCATTTGTGAGTATTGTTATACTAGTGAGTCACAGGGTTATTACAAATCTTGTACCAACTAGCATAAAATAATATTTGCAGAAATTACAAGCCTTGAGAGACAGGCTTCCTGCAAGATAGGCTCATGCAGACTGAAAGATGTATGCAGTCCCATCTCCCAGAAGTCCCACCCCACTGTAGTCCCATCCCTAGGAAACCCTCCTACAGAAATGATCACACACTCAAAATGAATGTTCACGTGCATGTAATCCTTTTTATTTAGTTAGCTCAGTTTTCAAATATTAAATATTTTACAACAGAGAATTGATTGGCTTCCTTACACTACAGAATAGTGTGCTGTCATTAAAAACAATTATCACAATATCTAATAGCGTGGGAAAATGTTTATAATATAATTAGTGTCAGTTTTCTCAGGCCATCGTAAAAAATTATCCCAGCTGGGCAGCTTAAAACCACAGACATTTATCCTCGCACACTCATGGAGGCTGGAAAGAAGGAGGTCACCCAATCCGTTGGCAAGGCCGGCTCCCACCCAAGGCTCTAACGGAGAAAGAGCCACTCCCAGCAGCTGGAGGTTCAACGCATTTGCTGGCTTGGGACTATATGGCTCCAATCTCAGCCTTGTCTCCACATCACCTACACTTCTTTCACTTCATCCTTCTTATAAGGCCACCTGTCACCAGGACTAGTTGTTTAATCGCTAAGTTATGTTATGTTATGTTATGTTAGTCGATAAGTGATGTTCAACTCTTTGCGACCCCATGGACTGTAGCACCCCAGGCTTCCCTGTCTTCCACTATCGCCCAGAGCTTATTCAAATTCATGTCCATTGAGTCAGTGATGCTATCTAACCATCTCATCCTCTGCTGCCCCCTTCCCCTCCTTCCCTCAATCTTTCCCAGCATCAGGGGCTTCTCCAATAAGTCAGCTCTCCCCATCAGGTGGCCAAAGTATTGGAGCTTCAGCTTCAGCATCAGTCCTTCCAATATTCAGGGCTGATTTCCTTTAGGATGGACAGGTTGGATCTCCTTGTAGTCCACCGGGTTTAGGCCCCATCCTCAATTCATGGTGATCTCATTTTGAGACACTTACATGAATAATACCAGCAGAGATCTTTTTTCCAAATAAGATTATATTCATGGGTTCTTGGAGGACATGTCTTTTGCAGGGTAGGTGGGAGCATAATTCAACCTATTACAATTAGAAAAGCCGTATATAAACTTTATACGGGCTTCCCCTGTGGCTCACAGGTAAGGAATCCATCTGCTAATGCAGAAGATACAGGTTTGTTCCCTGGGTCTGGAAGATCCCCTGGAGGAGGAAATGGCAACCCATGCCAGTATTCTTGTCTGAGAAATCCCATGGACAGAGTGGGCTACAGTCCATCGGGTCGCAAAGAGTTGAACACGAGTGAACAACTAAACAACAACAACAAATATAAACTTTATACAGTCCCACCTGAACAACATAAAAACATTTATACACATATGTAAGTATATCTATATATATGTATATATGTACAAATATACCTGTAACAGGATGTTAGAAGGGAACTGGGGAACCAAAATGAGCATGAAAAACCCCCAAACCGCCCCTAGATGCACAACTTCAAAGGGAATGAAGGAACCTGTGGCCCAACACCTGGGCCTTTTAGCAAGGCGGGTTTTTTCCAGCATCAGAGAGAGGCCTTGTGGAGGAGACTGGTGGAGAAGTCTCTTTGGAGAGAAGGGTGGCCTTGCTACAGGTACTCACCCTTGGGCGAGGGGAGAGAAGATGCTAGTTCTCAGCCCAGAGCCCAGGGAGAGAATCAAGCTGAGGTCCAAAGTGAAGAGAAGGAACCAGACTTCGGACTGGGTCCAATTGCCCCCAGGAAGTGGAGAGAACAAGAGAAGAGCTGACCAAAGGCTTTGGCGGCAGGGTCAGGGGAGGGCTGCCCTGGGGGTCATCCTGCCCTCCAGGGTTGATGGGGACAAACAATGTGTGGGTGTTTCCTGGGACCTGATATAGACCAAGGCAGGAAGCCGGGACTGCCATAACAAAGCTCGCACAGGGGTGGCTTCCCACAGCTGAGGTTTACTGGCTCACAGTCTGGAAGCATCTGCAGGGCGGTTCCCTCTGCAGGCTCTGAAGGGGACTCTGTCCATCCTCCCTCCCACCTCCTGGACTCCGGCCATCCTTGCAGATCCTTGTGGACGGATCACTGTAGTCTCCGCTGCATCGTCACGTGGACATCTCCCCTCTCTCTGTGTCTTCTCTTCTTACAAGGACACCAGTCACTGGACCAGGACGGCTACTGAGTAACAGCTCTGTCTGCTCGCCGCAAGGTAAGTCAATGAATCCAAGACAAGATGCTGGGATCAGGAAGGGACTTTATTCAGCAGCTGTCTATCAAGAGGATGGTATGCTAGCATCTCAAAATAACTGTCTTCTAGGGGGCCTGGTTGCCAGGTTCTTTTATGGATTAGAGATGGGGGGAGGTGAGGAAACAAAGTAAAAAGACTATTCAAATTTTTCAAATGTCCCCTAGAGCATGGCAGGCCTCAGGCAAGGGATGTGTTAGTTTCACTTCCTTTCTGTCCTTCACAGGTGGGCTCAGGTTATCTCCCTGAGGCAGGCCATTATGTATGTTTCTAATAACAAAAAAGGGTTAAAGTCACAGAAGCTCAGTTCAGTTCAGTCTCTCAGTCATGTCCAACTCTTCCCGACCCCATGGACCACAACACCCCAGGCCTCCCTGTTCATCACCAACTCCCGGAGTCTACTCAAACTCATCTCCACTGAGTCGGTGATGCCATCCAACTGTCTCATCCTCTGCCGTCCCCTTCTCCTCCTGCCTTCAATCTTTCCCAGCATCAGGGTCTTTTCCAATGACTGGGCTCTTCACATCAGGTGGCCAAAGTATTGGAGTTTCAGCTTCAACATCAATCCTTCCAATGAACACCCAGGACTGATCTCCTTTAGGATGGACTGGTTGGATCTCCTTGCAATCCAAGGGACTCTCAAGAGTCTTCTCCAATACCACAATTCAAAAGCATCGATTCTTCGGCGCTCAGCTTTCTTTATATATATACAGAAGCTGATCCATCATAAATTCAAAATTAACCCTTCCTGGTTACAAGAGACCACCCTAACCCTGAACATTCATAGGAAGGACTGATGCAGAAGCTGAAGCTCTAATACTTGGCCACCTGATGCAAAGAGCCAACTCATTGGAAAAAGACCCTGAGGCTGGGAAAGAGGCAGGAGGAGAAGGGGGAGACAGAGGATGAGATGGTTGGATGGCATAACAGACACAATGGACATGAGTTTGAGCAAACTGTCAGAGATAGCGAAGGACAGGGAAGCCTGGCGTGTGGCAGTTGGTTGTGTCGCAAAGAGCTGGACATGACTTAGCGACTGAACAACAACAAATACAGCATGACTTCATCTTAACTGCTTACATCTGCAAAGATCTTGTGTCAGAGTACAATCCATTCTGAGGTTCTCTTGTGTCAGAGTAGAATCCATTCTGAGGTTTTGGGTGGACATATACTTTCAGGGGACACAATTTCAACCCAGCACAGCTGGCCCAGGGCTCATTTGGTTCCTTCTCTAAGTCTGTGAGTCTGTTTCCGTTTTGTAAGTTCATTTGCATCATTCCTTTTAGATTTGCTATATAAGGGATGTCATACAGTATCTCTCCTTCTCTGTCTGACTTACTTCACTCAGTATGACAATCTCTAGATCCATCTATGTTGCTGCAAATGGCGTTATTTCATTCTTGTTTTATTTTTTAACATGATGCTTCTTTTAATAGAGCTATGCACTTTCTTGAAAATGTGAGTTTTGCTACCACAAAAGCCGTTTTAAAGCAGAGTGTGCATGAATTGGAATGGGAGGCAGGAACCACACCATCTGAGCCACCAGTGTTGAATCGGGTGACGTCCCAGCAGGTTCTGGCCCAGCAGAAGACAAAGGAGAGAGAATGAGAACCCTCATGGCCACAGCAGAGCAGAGAAAATAGGAATGAAAGGGGACAGCGGACCGCCTGCAGCAGCTGCCGGCCGGGCACAGCCCTGCCTTTGAAGAAGCAGCAACAGCCCCTGAGCTTCTGTCCACAGGACGGCACACGTTTCCCAATTTAACTCTGACCTAGTTACGGGGCCCGGGCAATGACACCAAGCCAGTCCCAGCTGGTGGCCTGCAGACCTGTGCTGAGCAAATTCTGCCACCTAGTGCTTCGGGGAGCCTAGAGAGAGGGCTTGTTTTTCTTTCCTTTTTCCTCGGCTTTATTCGGGCTTCCCTTGTGGCTCAGCTGGTAAAGGATCCGTCTGCAATGTGGGAGACCTGGCTTCGGTCCTGGGTTGGGAAGATCCCCTGGAGAAGGAAATGGCTACCCACTCCAGTATTCTGGCCTGGAGAATTCTATGGACTGATTAGTCCATGGGGCTGCAAAGAGTCGGACACGACTGAGCAACTGCATTATTCACCAAACCGTGACCTCCCCAGCACCGCGTGTGTGTGTGTGTGTGTGTGTGTGTGTGTGTGTGTGTGTGTGTGTACATGCTCACGTGCTCAGTCGTGTCCATCTCTTTGCGAGGCCATGGACTGTAGCCCACCAGGCTCCTCTGTCCATGGGATTTCCCAGGCAAGAATACTGGAGTGGGTTGTCATTTCCTTTTCCAGGGGATCTTCCCGACCCAGGAGTTGAAACTGTGTATCCTGATATTGCCAAGAATACTCCAGAACTCTTGCCTAGAAAAATCCATGGACAGAGGAGCCTGGAGGGCTACAGTCTGTGGGGTTGCAAAGAGTCGGACATGACTGAGCAGCTGAGCTCACACACACAGGTGTAATTTAGTTAAGATCTCGAGATGAGGGTATCCTGAAATATCTGATTTCACAATGTATATGGAAGTGGCACAATGATATTCTGACTGACAGGTTGGTCTTGTACGGGGTTCCCGCAGAGGTCAGATCTGGGAGGGAGGCTAGTGGTGGCCACATCCCTCCATCCACGGTTGAGGATGGCGCCATGCCAAAGGAAAGCCACAAGGTCACTTTGTTCTCAGGAACAGCCTTGGCGAGCTAGAGGAGCATGTGGGTCCCACACTCAGCACTTCATCTTTCGTGAAGTCCCCATCGCCAAGTCCCCACTGCCAAGAGCCAGTGAACCCTCTTGCCCGCTGAGCAAAGTGAGCTTTCTGCCAAACAGGAATCACCAAGAAAGAACCCAAGGGACTGAGGTCTTTGTCCCACAAGCCGGTTACTTAGAAACAGGCCCCAGTTTGGGGCCCTTCCTGGAGCCAGGCTTCTTTGCAAGCAGCGTGCTGCAGTTTTAAACAAAAGCTACACTTGAAATGTCCAGTCCTCGCCTAGCAGTAGTCATGGACCCTGAGTCAGGGGTGTCAGGTCATGTCTCCAGCACCAGAAACACTTTGATTTGTGCTGTCAGCATGCACGTGGGGATGGTTCCAGCCATCCCCCTGCTTGAGCACAGCCACACGCGCTAGCTCAGCCCAGGTGGTGTCCAAGCATCGCCTTTCTTTGGGGGTCAGCAGGCCCATGGGAAGAGACACATGCTGAGTGAACTGTCCTCATGACATTAACTTCTCCTCTAAACACATGATGATAGATAGTGCTAATTGCTCAGTCATGTCCCACCCTTTGTGACCCCATGAACTGTAGCCCACCAGGCCCCTCTGTCCATGGGATTCTCCAGGCAGGCAAGAATACTAGAGTGGGTTGCCATTCCCTTCTCCGGAGGATCTTCCCGACCCAGGGATCAAACCCCGTTCTCTCGCATTGCAGGCAGAGTCCTTACCGTCTGAGCCACCAGGGAAGCAAATACATGATAGTTACTTAAAAAAAAAAAAAAAAAAGCAATGAAAGAGGAAAAGTAAGCCATTTATTAAGGACTGAAATTGATCAAAAGAAAATTACACAATTCATAAGGTATCTTTCTTCATTGGAACTTCTATTCCTTCCAATGCATTTTGCTGTTAAAAGAGAGAATAAGGGGAGGGTTAGACCCTGTGGCACACATTTCACACTCTTATGGAGGCACAGGACGCAGCATTCCTGGACGCTATTTGAAAAGGGATCCAAGATGGACTAGAGACTAGAGAAACTATGCAAAGCAGCCAGACTGCACACAAAAAAAGGGAGGGGGGATGAGAGACACCTGCAGGGAGAAGCGGAGGTCATGGAGTCCGTGGGACAGAAATGCAGCCCCAGAAAGGAAGGTCAACACTCAGAGAGGGAAGGGTCCCCGAGGAAAGGCTACAGCCAGATCCTGGGCTCAGTTTGATCTAAGGAGGTGCTGGTGATGAGAAAGGGAGGGAGCCAATCAAGTCAGGTATGGAGTAGAGTGGCTGAAGTGGTGGCCACGTGAGGACCTGGGATATCTGAGGTGGGACTATTCACTCATTCATCTGTCATTCATCCATTCGATAAACACGTATGCACTGAGTACCCACTGAGGCTTGCGGCCGAGAGGAGGGCCAATGAGGCCACGTCTCAGGAGCCAGAGAATTTCAGGGAAGAAGGGAGTTCTCATCAGCATGAAATTCAGCTGCGAGGTTCAGCAGGAGACGGATGGACAATGGCCAGATGGAACCAAAGGGTGGACACAGAGCCAATGCCTGGAGAGATGCTGGGGAGAGCAGGTGCAGACACCAGGTGGGAACGAGCAAGAGAGATTACAGGGAAACTAGGGATAAACTGGGGTGGGGAGCCCCCTGTACAGTAGATCCTCGTTACTCACAGAGATTTGTCTACTGGCTGGTATTTACTCGTAAAGTGAAAGTGAAAGTGTTAGTTTCTCAGTCGTGTCTAACTCTTGCGATCCCGTGGACTGTAGCCCACCAGGCCCCTCTGTCCATGGGATTTTCCAGGCAAGAATTCTGGAGTGGGTAGCCATTCCCTTCTCCAGGGGATCTCCCCGACCCAGGGATTGAACCCATGTCTCCTGAGTTACAGGTAGATTCTTCACCTTCTGAGCCACTTTTTGAGTCATTCTAGAATGTTCAGAGTGAAAAAAATCACACATTCCCCAGTGAACTCACATGAGGCTGTTTGCCCGGTTTTGACTCTGATGCTATAAACAAGTGTCCTCTTGGGTTTACTTGGTGCCCTGTTTTTTGCTTTTCTGTGATTTTTGTTGCCGATTTTGCTATTTAAATTGGCCCCCACATATAGTCCTGAAGTGCTGTCTAATGCCCTGAGCATGAGAAGATCGTGCTGTGCCTGGTGGAGAAAATACATCCATGAGATAAGCCTCCCTCAGGTATGAGTAACCGTACCATGGCTGTGAGTCCCATATTAATAAATTAACCATATGCATTAAAAAAGACATCTTTCAACAGAGGAACACATGAAGGATGCATACAGATTACTGGACAAAATGTGACCAAAGGCTCATAGGAACTTAACCCTGTATTTCCCACAGGAGAGATGGTTCAGGGTTCACTGATTCAACTTTTGCAGCATCTTTGTAGCACATCACTACTGCAAGTAGTGAGAACGCACTATGTTTGGTGGGGTAGTCAGTAAGCACGTGCAGGGGATGAGTGTCATAGCAGAAGGTGAGAAAATCTAGTTTTCCACCTCCAGACACTGACTGGGCTCTTCTATCTTATATGGGAGTCTGGTTCTCCCGATGGGTAGGCTATCTTGGAAGATCATGACAAGAGGTTATGACTAATAAGCCTGATTCCTGAACATTGAAATCACTCAGCAGTCTTACTGTGGTGGCTCAGGTTTTTGGGTCACCCTCTACATATGCTTCACCCAGCACATCACAAATATTTCTTAAACAAATGACCCTTGAGGTTTTGCCCCCTCATGCTATTTTCTAAGTGTGGAGATATTAACATGAGGTCAAGTATTGGAGGAAGAAAAGGAGGCACTTTGGAGACAGACACACAGACAGATGGACATCAGGAACTAAATCTCAATTCAGCATCAGCTTTGAGAGGAGGGGCCTCCATGGCCTCAGTTTTGTCTTCTACAAAACAGAGGTAATATTGATGACACTTCACTTGGATGGTTGCAGGATTTAAATAAGGCAGCATAGGTGGAAAGGTCCAAACACAGACCCAGGCACCCTTGAGAGTTCTGATCGTTGGTGTAGGGCCAGGCACAAAGCGGGCATTTGATGAATATTTGTTGGACAAAAGTCAGGAGACTGATTTTTCTGCAGTTATTGACAAAAGATCCCACCAATAACTGCCTCCTTTGCTGCTCTTGGCCATATAGGGTAGGTGGTGGTGGTGGTGGGTTAGTCGCTTAGTCATGTCCACCTCTTTGCACTCTCACAAATTGTAGCCCACCAGACTCCTCTGTCCACGGGATTTCCCAGGAAAGAATACTGGAGGGGGTTGCCATTTCCCCCTCCAAGGGATCTTCCTGACCCAGGGATTGAACCCAGGACTCTTGCATTGCAGGAGGATTCTTTTACCTCTGAGCTACCAAGGAAGCCTCAGGATAGGAATTCCACACTAATCCACACTGCAACCTTAAGGAACGCACATTGCAACCTTAAGGAATGCGCATCGCTCACGTGACCATGGTTTGGGTGCAGACAGTGTGGTTTGTAGTCTTTGGACCACTGCCTCATGCAGAAGTCAGAAGTAGGCCAGCTGTGGAGATCAAGAAAGTGTGAGCCTCTCAAACAGATTCCTTTCAACATGAGAGCTGGGACCTGCTTTTCCCCATTCCTATTTCAAAGTAGCAAATAAGAAAAAGAGTCTCAGACCTCTTTGTTGAAACACTCTCTTTCACGACCCACTCCTACAAATTAAATAAATCTTCTAGCAGTCTGAAAGAATCCTAGAACAGTGGTTATTAAATTACAAAAATACATCCTCAGCTCCTCATTTGTTCCAGAAACTAAGCCAGGCTCCAAGGATTCTGATTCTAGATGAACCAAAGGCTCTCTGTCTCCAGATACCTTTCCCCACTGGAAGCATGTCATTCACAATTTGAAAAGAGTCCTCTTGAATTTGGTCCTGCATTGGTTCATTCCTTTCTTTCAACCTGAGGGAACTCATTGTATTAAAGACTTTATTTTTAGCATTAGGAACTAGACAAAGGATATGGTTATTAGTAACAGTACAGACATATTATTAATCATATTTTCTTGTTACTAAACTAAATAATAAGAATAACAAGGTAACACAGCCGCAAGGAGGTCATGGTCTAGAGGGGACAAAAGTAAAAATAATAATAATCATAAATCTTTGAAAAACTGAGCCCAAGGGGTTGAAGGACTACGTCATCGTCACCCCTCCTAAAGCAGCAGAGAAAGCTCAGAACCGGACTCCAGACACGGTGGACTGGCCTCCTCACTGGGCCCCCTAGGCAGCCTTATCTTAAGACTGTAGGGATCCTGCCCTGCTGAGGGTCATGGGAGTGCAGAGTTATAACTGGGAGGATAGGTAAGTTCAATGTCCAGGCCAGGACAGCGCATTCGCCCTTTGGTGTGTATTGCCTTTAAAGAGAAATTTTTTTAAGTGATTAATTTCTTTACAGAAATTGAATCATTATATATTTGGCTCCCAAGTGGTGCAGTGGTAAACAATCTGCCTGCCACTGCAGGAGATGCAAGAGACCCGGGTTCAATCCCTGCATCGGGAAGATCTCCAGGAGTAGAAAATGTCAACCCTCTCCAGTATTCTTGCCTGGAAAATCCCATGGACAGAGGAGTATGGCGGACTACAGTCCATGGGGTCATTCAAAGAATTGGATATAACTGAGTGCGCACACACACACACACACACACACACACATATACATCCAGTATAATCTTTATATATATATAATATATATAATCATTATATATATAATATAATCATAATATGTATAATACTATATATTATATAATATGTATAATATAATATATAATATAATCATTATATATATATACACATCCAGTACAATCATTAATAAATAACATACAGTCAATCCATTGAGAATTGTATTTTCTCCCCTTGAGAATGTTCTGTAAAGCAAATGATATGATTTAAGTTTATAAAAAAGGAATCTGATGAGTCTGTTTCTTTGTAATGAGTACTCTCTTGATCTCAGCCTGAAGCTAGTTTTTATTTTTAGGATGCGCATAGATTCTAAAGAAAATCTACCATTTGCATCTTTCATTCTATACAGCTTCACTGGTAAATTTCTCTTCGATTTTAGTGAAATGTCAGTTGACCTCTTTCAAATTCTGGCAGTTAAAAATTAATCACACTAAGCTCAGCTGACTTTTTTGATAACAGAAGCTCAATATCCAAAATGAAAAATTCTGTCATCTCAAAAAACAAAAAAAAAAGTACTTTCTGCTGCTTGCTGAGTGCCTGGCTCTGTGTGGGGCCCTGGGAGATGCTGGCAATAGAAGTTATCTCATCCCTTCACTGGGGGACCTGGGGAGTCAGATGGAGCCGAGGGGAACTGGGTAATTGCAGTGCCCTGTCATGGGGACTTCAGTTCAGTTCAGTTGCTCACTGAGGTCATGTCCTGCTCTGCGACCCCATGGACTGCAGCACGCCAGGCCTCCCTGTCCCTCATCAACTCCCGGAGGTTATTCAAACTCTTGTCTATTGAGTTAGTGATGCCATCCAACCATCTCATCCTCTGTCGTCCTCTTCTCCTCCTGCCCTCAATCTTTCCCAGCATCAGGGTCTTTTCAAATGAGTCAGCTCTTCGCATCAGGTGGCCAAAGTATTGGAGCTTCAGCTTTAACATCAGTTCTCCCAATGAACATTCAGGACTGATTTCCTTTAGAATGAACTGGTTGGATCTCCTTGCAGTCCAAGGGACTCTCAAGAGTCTTCTCCAACACCACAGTTCAAAAGCATCAATTCTTCGGCACTCAGCTTTCTTTATAAGCCCAACTCTCACATCCATCCAGGACCACTGGAAAAACAATAGTTTTGACTAGATGGACCTTTGTTGGCAAAGTGATGTCTCTGCTTTTTAACATGCTGTCTAGGTTACTTTTGAGCAAGCTATGGCTTTTCTTCCAAGGAGCAAGCGTCTTTTAATTTCATGGCTGCAGTCACCATCTGCAGTGATTTTGGAGCCCAAGAAAATAAAGTATCTCACTGTTTCCATTGTTCCCCCATCTATTTTCCACGATGTGATCGGGCCAGATGCCATGATCTTTGTTTTTTGAATGTTGAGTTTTCAGCCAGCTTTTGCACTCTCCTCTTTGACTTTCATCAAGAGGCTCTTTATTTCCTCTTCACTTTCTGCCATAAGGGTGGTGTCATCTGCGTATCTGAGGTTATTGGTATTTCTCCCAGCAATAGGTGAGCCCATAAAGGGACATTACTCTGACTTGGGGAGACCTGTAAGTGGGCATAATGCTGAGCTGAGCTGAGATGTAAGTGAGGAGGAGGAATTAGCCAGGTGGATGTTCCAGGTAGGTCTTCCCTGGTGGCTCAGATGGTAAGGAATCTGCCTGCAATACATGAGACCCAGGTTCGATCCTTGGGTTGGGAAGATCACCTGGAGAAGGGAATGGCAGCTGACTCCAGTATTCTTCCCTGAAGAATCTCATGGACAGGAGCCTGGTGGGCTACGTCCGCGGGGTCACAGAAGGGTAGGACATGACTGAGCAACTAACACTTTCCCTTCACTTTTTCATGTTCCAGATAGAGGTCTCAGCAGAAGAAACTGCAGGCATTCTAGTGTCACAAGAGCTGCAGGGCTGGTGGTCATGGGAGAAATGAGGCTGGAGAAGTGGGTAAGGGATGGACCACAAAGGCCATTGCGTGACGCACTAGGGAATTTGGACTTTGTCCTGAAAGCATACAGTGTTATGTAAACTTAAAACCTGTGACAGCCCAGGCTTCATGATTAACTTATGTGTGTCTGTGTGTGAGAATGAATGTTCACTGAGTCTATAATTAGATCCAAAAATTCCTTTTAAATGTGACTTCATCATGTTCCTTTAGTACTTGTTAGTTTCTCAGTCATGTCCAACTCTTTGTGCGATCCCACTGACTGTAGTCCAACAGGCTCCTCTGTCCATGGGATTCTCCAGGCAAGAATACTGGAGTGGGCTGCCAGTCCCTTCTCCACTTGGGAGGCTTTAAAAAGACAAAGCTGCCTTTGCTCCAGTCCCTGGTAATGGGGAGTTTATTAAACACATGAGTGAGACTCAGTGGTGCCCAGTGTGGGTTTGCAAAACCAGGGTTCAGTCTCCAGCACCAGGGCAAATGGGTTGTCCTTCCTCTTGGTTCAGGGTCTGTCTCTACCTTGTCCTATAAGTGAAGGAGTGCATGGGGTTTGCATGGAGAAGGGTCAGAATCTCCTCTGCATTTCCGGATAAACCTGAGGGCCACGTGCAAGCTGGACAGTGTGGAATCAGGAGCTGAGGCAAGATGGCATGATGTGAGTGGGGATGGTGATGCAATGATGGGCTAAAGCCAGAGAAAATGTGTGGGCAAAATCTATAGGATCAGACCTCTGTGGATGTTGGGAAAAGATGAAGGGTAAAGATGAGCCAATGATTGTATAACCTATGATGGGAAAGAATCTTTTAAAAAATAGATACATGCGTATATAACTGAATTACTTTGCTATACATCTGAAACTAATAACACACACCATAAACTGACGATACTTCAACAAAAATTTTAAAGAGCAAATGACACTATAAAATTTTGAACAGGAGAAAATTCAGTGGGTGGTTATGCCTCTACTAAGACTGAAAAGGAGGCTATTTGAGTGTCAAGTGCTCAAGGATGCTTTCCACAAATGCATGCAGTGGGCAGTTAATGTAAGAGCCTGGATCTCAGGGTACAGCGAAGTGAGCAATGTGTATTTGGAAAGCGAGCACGTGGAAGAGGTAACAGAGGAGGGAAGAACTTGGTGAAGGAGATAGCACAAATGGACATCAGGATTTAAACGACTGATTAAGAAAAGGACGGCAGATTAGACATCAGAGATTTGAAGGGCTAATATCCAATTGGCAAAAAGCCAAAAAGTGAATGGGAGGTGGGCAGGTAACAGCAGCAGTCTTGAACCACAATTTTGTCAAGAAGTTTAGGGCTTTCCCAATGGCTCAGCAGGTAAAGAATCTGCCTGCAATGCAAGAGACAGAGGAGACCTGGCGCAGGTTCCATCCCTGGGTCAGGAAGATCCCGTGGAGAAGGAAATGGCAACCCACTCCAGTATTCCTGCCTGGGAAATCCCATGGACACAGGAGCCTGGTGGGCTACAGTCCATAGTGGGGGTCGCGAAGAGCCTGGTACGACTGAGTGACTAAGTACACACACATCATCATCATCATCAAAAATCTTATCCAGCAAGGAAGGAGGGAGAGACGGAGGCAGCTGTTAGGGTGAAGAGGCTGGGTCAAAGAAAAGGGCCATTCGGTTTGTTTGCTGTTTAATTTTTGCTCTTAAAGTGGAGAAATGTGAACACTTTGACAGCAGCACAAACAAAAGCCACGGGGAAAAGAGTGAAGAGACAGTTGAGGATCAGGATCCGGGAGGAGAGAAGAGAAGGTGGGAGGTGAGATGGGAGCTGACGAGTGGACTGCAGACATTTGGAGGTGCAGGGGCAGCAGCTATAAGGCACTCCTTCCAATAGCTTCTATTTCTAATTATGCATGTTTTTAGCCGTGTTCCCTTACCTCGAGGTTGTCACTCAAAGCCAGGGTTTACCCTTGCTCTGGGCCATGGGTTCGAGTACCTTCTATTTCCAAGAGGAAAGTTTCTTCTCATGTCTGAAGACAGAAAGGGAATGTACGGGCTCTGTCATTCACATCTAGACCTCAAACAACGCAGACTGCGTGACTATACATTAATGAGAAGGACTGTGACCAGCACCACCTGAGCCCCTACTGCCAAGAGGCTCCCCAGGAACACGATGACCTCATCTTCCTTGTCAGGCCTCCCTCCCTCTCATCCGCATGGTGTTACAGCTGAACGCATCTCCGTAAGCCCTCGAGGGCAGGGACTGTCACATTGATGCCTCAGTCCTCCGTGGGATCTGCCCGGGGCCTGTCACACACATTTGTTGAATTAAATTGAATTGTCGTGTTCAAAGCAGTCTCTGAGATGGCTGCTCATCTGAGTCAATGATGGTCCCAAAGCCCAAAATGTTTTTAGAATTCAGCTCTGGGATAATCTTCCGAGGAATATAAAAAGGACCCATCACATTAATTTATATCCACATACAACTTTTTTTGTCCCGGGTGACATTTTCCCAGTGTGGTAGACAGCCCCCAAGATGGACACCTGGTGGTCTTCACGGTCAGTATGCTCCCACATCAGACCAGGCTTAGTGAGCGTGGTTAATAAACTAGGCAGAAGTGCCTCTAGATCACTTTCAAAATCAGGGAGCAAAAGACTGTGTGTCTTGGATGCTCTGTGGCTTGTTCATTCCTCTCTCTCTCTCTCTCTTTCTCATCATGTTCCTGGCAGAAGTCAGTTTTCATGTTTTGAGGACACTCAGACAGCCCTGTGGAAAGGCCTGTATGCCAAGAAACCAAAGCCCTCAGTCCAATAGCCCCAAAGAACTGAGCCCTGCCAACCACCACTTGAGTAACCTTGGCAGTGGGTCCTGCAGGCCCAGTCAAGCCTTCAGATGAGGTCTCAGCCATGGTCAATATTTTCCCTGCCACCTTCTAGAGACTCTGAGCCAGAAACCCCCAGCTAAGCTACTGCTGGGTTCCTGACCCAGAAACTCTCAGAAGATAAACGTTTGCTGTTTTAAGCTGCTAGGCTGTGTGGTCATTTGACACACAGCAAGAGATGGACATGAATTTGAGCAAAACTCCAGGAGTTAGTGGAGGACAGAGGAGCCTGGCATGTTGCAGTCCATGGTGTCACAAAGAGCTGGACACAACTGAGCGACTGAACCACAACGATAGATGACTAATGCACCCAAGTTGGCTATTAATCTAATTGAATTTATTTCCAAAATTAAATCCAAGAGCACATGCTTTCTACCACTACAGAGACTCCAAAGAATGGGCCTTAGAATCCGCAGGTAATTGCAAAAACAAGTGTTCAAAACTGTTCTCAGTAGTGGTCACGTTGTCAGAATAACTGTATTTCTTTCAAAGTGGCACATTGAAGGAGGTCTAAACTTAGGCACTTCTTATAAGCAAGCCTCATATTGTAAGCTTTAGTACTTCAGATAAATTGGGAGTAAGCTGAGGGATGGTCAGACATTGAGTGCAATGAAACATTGATACCTGTGCTGTTGTAATAGAGAACTCTGATCAGAGAGTAAATTTCACAGTTTTTCTGGAAAGCAGCCTGGGAAAAACAGAAGCTTCAGAGTCTGACAGATCTGTCTCTAGGTCCTGTGTCTGCCACTCTCCACCTGAATCAAAGTTCTACATTGGCCGGAAACCATGAACAAGTTACAGAAGCTCATTAAGCCTCAGTTTGCTCAACTACAAAATGGGAAGGAACATAATGTTCCCTGTCGAGATGGTTGTAAAGCTGAAGGAGAAAATTGTCAAACAATTAGTAGAAGGTGAGTATTTTGTGTCACAACAAACATCATGAGTTTTTACTCACTTCTGTGAAAGCAGATAGTACTCCTGGTTTAGAGAGCCATCATGAAGGTTAAATGAGAAAACTGATTGTAAAAGGGGGAAACTAAATAACTGATAGCTCTGTCTGCTTGCTGAAAAGTACCGTTGAAGGTGTAGGGTAAAGAGGAGCTCATAAGAGCTTGAGATTTTTAGAAAATGTTGCAGACTGGGACAGGAGGGAGGGCAGTGCTAATTTTCTCAGCCTGACCTGATACTTTGAATTCTGATAAATTTCAAGTGAAATTTAAAAGCCTCAAAGTCAGCTTTTCAGCAATTTGCAAAACAAGTTTATGCAGGACTGTTCTTTTCATTTTCCTTTAAAATATTTTGTATTTCATGGGTTTATCTCCTATGATAAGGCTTCAGCACAGTCTGGCTTGATCAGAAGAGGATGAATGGATATCTGGCAGAAGAAAACAGGACCACTTACCACGTGACCGTTCGTAAAGCGGCTCACCTCTGGATCTGTCAGGAGTGAGGCCTGTAACACAGTAATAGTCATAAGGCAAGTCCCCTCTGCCCACTTCTGGAATGTTCTTTGATTTTATTACTGATGCCACAAATACACCTTTTCCGGCAAGGAAGCAGTGGAAAATCACCACAGTTTCACTGCCATCAGCTCCAATAGGGAAAATCCTCCCATTGACCTATTTTATCAATAGGTAAAAATGGTTTCTGCTTCCCTGATGGCTCAGTGGTAAAGAATCTGCCAGCAGCGCAGGAGATGCAGGAGATTTAGGAGGCTCTGGGTAGATCCCTGGGTCAGGAAGCTCCCTGGAGGAAGAAATGGCAGCCCACTCAGTATTCTTGCCTGGAAAATTCCATGGACAGAGGTACCTGGCAGGTTACAGTCCATGGGGTCACAAAGAGCTGGACGCAACTGAGCACACGTGCAGAAATGTTTCCTAAGCCGTAGAACACTAACCTGGCCCGACTTCAAATGAGAGACTGCTTATGAAGGGGCAATGAGAGCCCTCCCTCTCTCAAGAAAGATTCTTAAAGGGATGGTCAGCTCTGGTGACATGGCTGGAGGATTACAGACTTCAGCCCCAACCAGTCAGATGAGGCCTAGTCCAGATCTTTCCACACATGCATCTTTGCATGTGCGTGCATGCTCAGTCGTGTCCAACTCTTAGTGACTCCATGTAGTATAGCCCACCAGGCATCTTTGCCCATGGGATTTTCTAGGCAAGAACACTGGAGTGGGTTGCCATTTCCTCCTCCAGGGGATATTCCTGATCCAAGGATCGAACCTGCATTTCTTGCATCTCCTGTATTGGCAGGCAGATTCCTTACCACTAAGCCACCTGGGAAGCCCATGTATCATTGCATACCTGAGTCCTAAAACTGGTCTTGCACCCAGGAAGGAACAAGCATGTTCAAGTTGGGGGACCCTCTTAGGGTGAGAACCAGCAACTGTCCTGCCTAAGTGGCAGAGATGTTAGAGCTGTGAAATGGAAATATGTCTGGAAAGTCTCAGCATAAATGAAAAGATTTGCCTAAATGAAGAGTTGTGTCATTTTTGCCTACTGTTAAGAAAGGAGCAAAAGCAAATGTTTATTTTCCATAATTTCTGTCATTGCACAAAGCTTATATAGAGCTATTTCCAGTTCTAAATGACTCCCCGATAGAGAGCTTCAATATAAAGTTAATTCATGAAAAAAATATTAAAAAGATCTTAATATTTAAAAGGTTTCAACTTACCAAGCGGGTAACTGTTTCTTGATCCCAAGATATCCCCAAAAAACATCTAATTCAGGCATCAGTATATATCAGCACATGAAAGAGAAAAAGGAAAGACACTGCAAAATATGCAACTATTAACTGGAAGACTCATACAACTTTTTAATGAAATAAGGCGATAAGCTATATTAAATAACTTTAATTAATGTATGGTTTTCAAAGTATTGGTGTTTAGTCACTGAGTTGTATCTGACCCTTTGTGACCCCACAAACTGTAGGCCTCCAGGCTCCTCTCTCCTTGGGATTTCCCAGGCAAGAACACTGGACTGGGTTGCTATTTCCTTATCAGGGGGATCTTCCCATCCAGGGGTTGAACCCAAGTCTCCTGCATTGGGAGTGCTGAGTCTTAACTACACTGGGCCACCAGGGAAGTCTGATAAACAACTGGGCTTCTGAAGCAAACTCAGGGATACATATCGAGGCCTGTCCCCCTCTCCCTAACTCCACTGAACTCTACCCCAAACCTCCTGCATTGTCAGGCAGGTTCGTTACCCTTGAGCCACCAGGGAAGCCATATGTGTCTAAACAAGTACATGGGGAAGAGCAACTTACATGAACTTTAAATCATCTAAAAAGATTTCCACTAGATTCAAAATGACTCCCAGATGTGGTCCAGAAAGATGGAACTTCACTACATGGACTTGCAAATAGACTTGAGTTCAGGTCAAATTTGGGAGTTTTCTTTCTATGAAGTCCCCATATGTGTTCAATAGGAAAGGTGTGCACGAGTAGTCTTCATGAAGCCACTAAAAGCCCAGTGAAGTGAAAGTTGCTCAGTTATGTCTGACTCTTTGTGACCCCATGGACTGTAGTGCATGGAATTCTCCAGGCCAGAATACTGGAGTGGGTAGCCTTTCCCTTCTGCAGGGGATCTTCCCAACCCAGGGATCGAACTCAGGTCTCCCACAATGCAGGCGGATTCTTTACTAGCTGAGCCACAAGGGAAGCTCATGAAAGCCCAGAGTCACAAAGTAAGGTGGCTGTTTGGCTCAAAACCTTTCTCCCAGATGTCTGGGCCACCTACCTGTCACCCTCTCCATCCTTAACAGCCAGTAAGCCTGCTGGACTTTGTCAGAGTGACTGGTCTAGGAGGGGGCACAGTTCAGTGGGAGAAAGAATGACTTTTCAATAAATGGTGCTGAGACAACTGGATATCCACATGCAAAAGGATGAAGCTGGATCCCTTCCTAATCAAAGTGGGCCATGAATCTCAATGAAAGACTCATACAAACAATAAAAGAAAAAATAGATCAATTTGACTTCATTAAACTTTAAAACTTTTGCTCTTCAAATGGCACCATCAGGAAAGAAAAAAACCTTACAGATGGGAGAAAATATTTGCAATTTTGGGGGAACTTATATACAAAATATACAAAGAACTCTTCCTACTTAGCAACAAAAAGACAAATAACCCAATTTAAAATTGAAAAAGGATTCAAATAGACATTTCTCCAAAGAAGATATACGAATAGCTAATCATTACTCATTAGTGAAGTGAAGTCACTCCGTTGTGTCTGACTCTTTGTGACCCACTCTTTGTGACCCCATGGACTATATCCCACCAGGGTCCGCCATCCATGGAATTTTCCAGGCAAGAGTACTGGAGTGGGTGGCCATTTCCTTCTCCAGGATATTACTCATTAGGATAATGCTAATCAAAATCTTAATGGGATACCACTTCACATCCGCTAGAATAACTCAAATAAAAAGACAGACAATAACAAGTGTTGATAAGGATGTATAGAAACTGAAATTCTCATATATTGCTGGTGGAAATATAACATGGTATAGCTATTATGGAAAACAGATTGGCAGTTTCTCAAAAAGTTAACACATAAAGTTACTTTATGTTCTATAAATTTCACTTGTAGGTAAATATCCCAGATAAATAAAAATACATGCCCACACAAAAACTTGCACGTGAATACTCATAGCGTCATTATCTAAAACAGTCAAAAAGTAGAAACAACCCTAATTTTGATCAACTAATGAATGAATAAATCAAATGTGGTTTATCCGTACAATAGATTGTTATTCCACCACAGAAGAAGTACTGATACATGCTACTACATGTATGAACCTCCAAACATGCTGAGACAAACCAATCACAAAAGAACACATATTGTATGTTTCTATTTATATGAAATGGCCAGAAAAGTAACTTCATAGACAAAGAATATATCAGTAGATTAGTGGTTACTGAGGGCTGGAAAGAATGGGGTAAGGGAAAGTGTTATTGGGGTTTCTTTTGGGGATGATAAAATGTTGAGGATTTAAATAGCAGTGACAGTTGCACAGAAGAACATCCATTTCTGCTTTATTGACTATGCCAAAGCCTTTGACTGTGTGGATCACAATAAACTGTGGAAAATTCTGAAAGAGATGGGAATACCAGACCACCTGACCTGCCTCTTGAGAAACCTGTATGCACGTCAGGAAGCAACTGTTAGAACTGGACATGGAACAACAGACTGGTTCCAAATAGGCAAAAGAGTACATCAAGGCTGTATATTGTCACCCTGCTTATTTAACTTCTATGCAGAGTACATCATGAGAAATGCTGGGCTGGAAGAAGCACAAGCTGGAATCAAGATTACCCAGGAGAAATATCAATAACCTCAGATATACAGATGACACCACCCTTATGGCAGAAAGTGAAGAAGAGCTAAAGAGCCTCTTGATGAAAGTGAAAGAGGAGAGTGAAAAAGTTGGCTTAAAGCTCAACATTCAGAAAGCTAAGATCATGGCACGCGGTCCCATCACTTCATGGCAAATAGATGGGGAAACAGTGGCTGATTTTATTTTGGGGGGCTCCAAAATCACTACACATGGTGCTTTCAGCCATGAAATTAAAAGACGCTTACTCCTTGGAAGGAAAGTTATGACCAACCTAGACAGCATATTAAAAAGCAGAGACATTACTTTGCAACAAAGGTTCATCTAGTCAAGGCTACGGTTTTTCCAGTAGTCATGTATGAATGTGAGAGTTGGACTATAAAGAAAGCTGAGTGCTGAAGAATTGATGCTTTTGAACTGTGGTGTTGGAGAAGAATCTTGAGAGTCCCTTGGACTGCAAGGAGATCCACCCAGTCCATCCTGAAGGAGATCAGTCCTGGGTGTTCCTTGGAAGGACTGATGTTGAAACTGAAACTCTAATGCTTTGGACACCTGATGCGAAGAGCTGACTCATTTGAAAAGACCCTGATGCTGGGAAAGATTGAGGGCAGGAGAAGGAGACGACAGAGGATGAGATGGTTGGATGGCATCACCGACTCAATGAACATGAGTTTGGGTAAACTCCAGGAGTTGGTAATGGACAGGGAGGCCTGGCGTGCTGCAGTTCATGGGGTCGTGAAGAGTTGGACATCACTGAGCGACTGATCTGAACTGAACAGAACTGACAGTTGCACAATCTTTTGAATATACTCAAAACCACTGGGTGAATTGCACACATTAAATGGGCGAATTGTATGGTCTGTGACTTACATTTCAGTAACAGCACTATTTCTTTTTAACGAAACACATGACCCAAGCCAGGCCAATGGTAGGGATGCCAAGAAGTTAGAGGGAAAGGCTCAGTTTCCCCCTCAGTTTGGAGGATGTAAATCTGGAGTGGCTTAGAGTCTTGCCTCTTGCTGCAAGGAGAAAGCTCATGAGCAGTAAGAGGAGGGGGAGAAGGAAAAGATGAATGTGGCACCAAGAGTATTGACGGTCCCTAAATTGAGTCATCCGTGAGCACAACTCCTTCCATTCGTTCTGGGAATGTCAGCCAGGGAATTCTCTCATTTTGGCTTAGACCACTTCTAGTTGAAGTTCTATCATTTGAAATGGAAGAGAATAATAAATGAAATACTTGTAACTCTCCTCCCCCAAGTTCAGAATTCCTGTTCATTCTTTCTCAGTTTCTCCTTTTGGACTGTTTTGGGTCTCAAGGCTGAACTCAAGTCAAACTTCATCCCACCCACTGTATATCAGAAAGATTTGCCCAAAGTCAAGTCCATTCACCAAGCTACAGATGTTAGCATTGCAATTGTGTGGTTGACTGACGTGCCATATAGAAATTTTTTACCCTCTACATACTTCTCTTACAAATTTAAAAAATAAAAAAATACATGCTGCTGCTGCTGCTGCTAAGTTGCTTCAGTCGTGTCCGACTCTGTGCGACCCCATAGACGGCAGCCCACCAGGCTCCACCGTCCCTGGGATTCTCCAGGCAAGAATACTGGAGTGGGTTGCCATTTCCGTCTCCAATGCATGAAAGTGAAAAGTGAAAGTGAAGTCGCTCAGTCATGTCCGACTCTTAGCGACCCCATGGACTGCAGCCCACCAGGTTCCTCAGTCCATGGGATTTTCCAGGCAAGAGTACTGGAGTGGGGTGCCATTGCCTTCTCAATAAAAATACATAAAATATATTTAAATATAAAAATAATATTGAAATATTTCAAAATAATCAAAACCACCCATAATTTAAATATTTATTTTAAATATTAAAATATAACAATAATATAAAATATATTTAAATATTAAAATATTTTATAAAATACTAAAACTATAAAAATAATTAAAACTATCCATCATTTAAATATTTATTTGGTTAAGAGAGAATATTAACAATTTTAGAAATTTATTTTTTCAAACCTTTAACAAAGGTTTTATACTTATTATAACTATGTAGTGGAAAACCCAAGTTTTTTATATTAGAGACACTTTCTCTTACTGTATTCTTGCCAGATAATTTCCATTTGAGCTAAGTCTTATTTCATAATAAAAACTTATTTATTACATAAAATAAGTTATTTACTTGTATTAAATAAATAAGACATTTCATAACAATATTTCATAATAATTGGGATTTTTGGTCTTATTCTCTATTTTTGGCTTCCATCTTTCTTTACATTATATTCCTTTCTCTGGAAATTCTTTTACTATCTACATATGTTTTTCAAGCAGTCTTTATATTCATTACTCTGAGGGTTTTTTTTTTTTTCAGCTTTCTTTTATTCCCTACTTCCAACAATGATTTATTTGTTCTTTGTCTAAATTCATCCCAGTCGATTGTCTTTCGTGTTTGTAGTACCACCATTTATTTCACTGAAAGTGGTTAACAGCTGTCATCTAATTTTTCTTCCTGTTTCATATAAGAAATCTATTTTAGTGTTTCCAGGAATTACTTTAAACCTCCATCTGCTTTCTCCTCTTTCTTTCAAACTGCAGAATCCTTTAATTTAAGGAATTTTTTATTTGCTCATAATTTTTTACAGTTTCCTAATCTTTGAGGGAAAGCAACCTGGGAGTTTATTTTAAAAATTGTGTTTGTTTCAGGGACTAACTTTCTATCAGAGTCTTCATACAAAAGTTGGGATTGGAAGAAAAGTGAGTAGCTTTCAGTCTGCAATGAGAAAGTTGCAACAGGTTTGTGAACTGTGCAAGCCATCAGAGTCAACGTCCCAAATCGGAGATGGACGAGGGATTAAACTGGGGCCCACTTGTCAATTTCTACTGTGTTTAAGGTCACAGAAGAGCCGGCATCCCTCTCTCAGAACATTCACCACTAACTCCCAGCTCTCCCTAGCGTCCTCTCTCACTTGCCCTGCCAGCCTCCCAGTGCTCCTTCCTTACCTAGCTCCAATCTGTTCTCCGTCCACTCTATCACCTCCCTACTTATAATCCTCAAGTAGCCCCAAGCCAAGGACCCTGACGAGACCCATGAGGTCCACCTGGACCAGGCTCGTGTCCTCTGCAGCCCCACCTTCGGCCTCTCTTCTCACATTCTGCTCCCAGGTACAGTGGATTTCTGTCCATTTCAACCCGTCAGCTTAGCTTCCCTCACACTGAGGGAACTCCATCACGCTCTCCCCTGTGCTTGAAATCTCTCCCTCCCGCCCCTCCACACCCTGTGCCCTTCATCCTGAGGTCATCCCCCCTCTAGTTTCCCTGGAAAACCTGCTCTGCCCCACCCATCCTCCCACTGTGAGTTCCCAAAAGCCTGTCTGGTAGTCAGGGTAACCCCTGCTTAATGGACACCCCAGACTGGTCTACAAACTCCACAAGGGCCAGAGGTGTGTTTTTCTTGCTCCTGGTTATCTCCTGGCTTCCCCCACATAAACCACAAAGTCAACACAAAATGCTTGTGACATGACACCTGGTCCTTGTCACCTCTGCGTTAGCTTGGCCAGGCACCAGTGTGTCAGCTGTGAAGCTGACCTCACTTCCTGAATTCTTTACTGGAGTCAAACAGGAGGCCCTGGGCACCTGAACTAGCATCAGGGAGACAGGAAATCACTCAGAAATCACCCGGAGATTGAGCCCCGAACATTGCCAGTGAGAATGAGATCGATTGCTCAACTAAACATTTTTGCAAAATTCTCCTTATAACGGTAAAACCACCCCTGTGGTGTTGGAGAAACTCTTGAGAGTCCTTTGACTACAAGGAGATCCAACCAGCCCATCCTAAAGGAAATCAGTTCTGATATTCATTGGAAGGACTGATGCTGAAGCTGAAACTCCAATACTTTGGCCACCTGATGCAAAGAACTGACCCATTTGAAAAGACCCTGATGCTGAGAAAGATTGAAGGCAGGAGGAGAAGGGGACGACAGAGGATGAGATGGGTGGCTGTCATCACCACCTTGATGGACATGAATTTGAGCAAGCTCCGGGAGTTGCGGATGGACAGGGAAGCCTGGAGTGCTGCAGTCCAAGGGGTTGCAAAGAGTCGGACACGACTGAGCGACTGAACTGAATTGAAACAGGAGTTCCTCAGTCATGAGTGTCACTACTTCCTAACTCTAAAATGGACTTCCGTATTCAATATGTAAGGCCTGGGTCTTCCTGGTAGTCCAGTGGCTAAGACTCCATGCTCCCAATGCTGGGGTCATGGGTTCATTCTCTGGTCTGGGAATTAAGATCCCACATGCCAAACTGTGAGGCAATAAATAAACAGATAAACCAATATGTAGGGCCTGGGTATGTTCATAATAGAGAAACATTACTTTTATGTATAATTCTTGAAGTTGAAATTGAATACTCTTTTCATGTAATTTTCACCTTGAAAAAATGAATAAAAGCAGAGAAAGATGTTGTTCAGATTTGGCTTTGTAATGGTAGAAACATCTTTAAATAGCAGTGAAGGACAGATTATCCCATTATGAATAAACAAATATATAACAGCTATGATTTTATCCCAAGCTGGAGTCTAGAGGTTTCCTTCTCATATCATATTCTTCATATCATATCATATGTATCATAATAGTAAAATTTCTTCCTCAGTTTTATTGTATGTGTTTAATTATTGACCAAACGTCTACCCTTTATCAAGCATTGTCCTAAACAATAAAACAAACATTCCCTGCCCTCATGAGATACATACTTCAGTAAGAAAAACAGACAGTAAGTAACATAAATCCAAGTCAGGATTTTACATGTTACTGATTTCTCAGTATTATTGCAGATGATTATCAATGCAATTGAGGGGAAAAAGATGTGTTCTGTCATTTACTGAGCATCTGTTATGTGTTAGACTCTGGACCAGATCTTTTACATCCATGAACTTACTTGGTTTCCTCAACATCCTATTGAGTGGTCTTTATTACTGGCATTTAACAGATGGAGAAGCCTCAGATCATGGAGATTAAATATCCTGACCTAGATTGCAGAGCTGGTGAATGAACACTCATTTATCAAAAATGCCCCCCTTCATTCCACTAAACCAGAAAGGCAGTGAACTGCACACTTAAATCTAGAACTTTTGCTCATTGTTTTCTTAAGCTCATGTTCAAAATCTTAGAGAGGTGGGATTGGAAGAATAAAGGATAATGAGTGTGAGTTTGCAGGTCTAGACACTTGCCCAGGCACCTAGGTGATGGTCCAGCTGCTCTCACACACCTCAGAGGATGCCAAGCCCCTGCGCATACCTCCTCACTGCTGCTGGACCCGGAGCTGGAAGACCAGTGGCAGCGAACCCACACGTCCTGCACGCGCTCAGCAGCCATCCGCACGGTGCTTCTGCAAACGGCTATGGGCTGGAAAAGGAGAAATGGTGAGTTCTATGCCTAGCTGCTCGTGTAAACAGTTAGGACCTCCCCAAGAAATCAGGCAGCATCATAGGGCTTGGCACAGTGGTGCAAACAGAAAGGAAAAATTCAGTCATTTCATTTTTCCAACACGAATATTTCTCAAAACCTAAACAGAAGCAAACGATGATTGAAACATCTCTTAACCATTTGTTACCTTGCAAGTCCCCTGGAAAGTAAACATTCCCTTCCTGAGCACTGAGCTGGTTACCTTGCATGGTTTTCCATTAGAAATAGAATTGGGAAGATCCCTAAAGGCCTCTGCTCTGCTCTCCCTTGGTCTCAGATTTCCTTCAGATGCTAGTGACACTCGGGTTTGGGGTGTTTGTGAAACAGGGTCATGGTGAGAAGTTCCACGGAACAACAAAACAAAGGGTCTTCTTTTCAGAGTTGATATTGCTGTGTAGCAACACAGACGTTCATCACACCAGTGAAATAACAAAACCCTGAGACCCATAGAACAAGAATGCCTCGGAGAGTGAGTCTAGGGTGGTGGTGCCGGCCTGTGCAGGTGGGCTCCTACCCCTGGGGATAACCAAGCGTGGGGCCATGTGCTGGTCACAGGAGAAACAAAACTGACCAGGCTGCAGTCCTGACCCCCGTGGACCGCAAGCTGCAAGCTGGTTGGGGAGACGGATTTTACATTACTGTCAACTACAAAACATGCACCTCACCCCAGGAACACAGCTGGTGTTTTGAAGTCATTTAAGATAGAATTTGAAATGTCTCGGGGATTTTTCTTTGTTATCGGCCCCTTTGTATTCACTTTGCCTGGCACCATCATTATGCCCATTTTAAAGAGCAGAAAACTGAGGCAACAGGGTTACATGATTTGCCAGAATTACTCAGGATGGCAGACTCCAGAGCTTAAGTCCTTGACCACAGAGTCACACCACCCCCATCCAGGGAACAGCGTGGACACAGTTAATGGTGCCTCCGAGGGTGGCCGGACACCAGACATGGCCAAGGCCTCGGTGTGACTTTGAATCACTCCGGGTGATGGGGGAAGGCAGGGCTCCTTTGCATTTGTTTCCAGGCTGGTGGCCTTTGCCCCACACTCACCACGTGGTAGCCCCTCTGGAAGTCACAGGTGGCGGGGTCTGCCTCCGATTCCCTCCTGCACATCGTCTCTTGAATCCTGAACTCTAAGTCCATGGTCAAGCTGTCCTCGTCCTGGGCATTGACCTTCACAAAAACAAAGCGGAAGCTTGCTACAGATGTGTTTCTGAAGGTCACATGCTAGAAATGTTTCTCCCTGCACAAGAAGAAAAGGTGCCAGAATCTCCCACCACTAAAGCTTTCGATTGTCACAGCAATCGCCCAGTTCTGCACCCTCATTCTGAAGACCAGTGGAGGAAGCGCTCTATGAAAGTTCACCGAGGACTTCACTGAGACAATGGAACCAGGACGCGGGTGTCCTGACTCCAAGCTTCTTCTCATGACTTCTCTTTACCGAGTATCCTCATTATTTACCAATTCCATACTTGCAAACTTCCTAAAATGTATATTCAACCCCAGCTCAGTCCTGGGTGCTGTCACAGCCGCTCATGGACATACGCTGAGCAGCAAAGAACTTGAGTGGCCCGATGCACACTCTCCCGCCCAGGGGCAGGCACGGTGATACTCTCCTCCTTGTTGGTCCCAGACAGTACGCAAGTCACTTTTATGGTCCATTTTATGACATGTTTTTCTCATTTTCATGCTTTTCCTTGGTGATCTTGCTATTGAAATTGGCCCCCAAGCCTAGTGCTGACAAGCTGTCTAGTTTCCCAAGTGCAAGAAGGCTGTGATGTGCCTGCCGGAGAAAATACATGTGTTAACTGAGCTCCGTTCAGGCCTGAACTATAGCGCTGTTACAGTGTGTGTGTCTGTGTGTGTCAGCACACACACCTGTGCTCAGTCGTGTCCGACTCTTTGCGACCCCGTGGACTGTAGCCCACAGGCTCCTCTCTCCATGGGATTTCCCAGGCAAGAATACTGGAGTGGGTTGCCATTTCCTCCTCCAGGGGATCTTCTCGACTCAGGAACGGAATCTGTGGCTCTTGCATTGGCAGGCAGATTCTTTACCACTAACGCCACCTAGGTAGCCCCTACAGACCATTTACAGATGGACAATAAAGGGATGTTTTGCTTTGGAAACAGGCAACAGGCTCCAAGCTTGGGATGGGGCTGGGGTTCCTTGTGTCTCTTTCTGACACAGAATGAGGAAGGCTGATACAAGCTGAGTTCTCTGAAAGCAAGTAGGACTAAAAACTCAGTCTTGCCATTATTTCCCATCTTGTTTATTGATAATTTTTAAACATTAGATACTAAATATGAATCTCATTAAACAAGTAAAACCTCTTCTATCAGCTGGAGCGCATTGTTCACGTTCTTTGCCCCTGTGACCCCACACTGCCCTGCTCCCCCCATCACCTCCTCCTCTATTATGCTTCCACAATTTTCCTTAAAGCAATCTGATGGAAAAAAACTGGCAGGACAAAGGCGTAGTTTAAAAGATGCAAATGTGGGAGTTCTGAATACTGATCATTTTGTTGAACTGTGAGATTATTTTGCAACCTTTTTTTGCATCTCTAAGCACAACTCCAGAATATGGAGAAAAGCCTAATAGCTCGGCTTTTTCATTTGAATTCGCTTTCAGCCAATTTCTTCTCTGTATTTTTTGAAAAAGGTAGGACAACCCAAGCACTCAACAATAAGAAATCAATTGGAGAAAATTCCAAACCCAGCATTATGGCTGAAATAAAAATGCAGTACTTTATAATCAGTGTTACAGTGTGGTCCTGTTTTTCTTTAAAAATGTGTTTTATACCCACATATGAAGAAAACAAAATCCAAAAAACATCCAGACACGTGTTTGTAGTGGGTGTCTCAGAGGACTGAATAGTAGATGTTACTTTTGGTTTTTTGCTTCTTGTTGAGTCTTGTGACTCTTCATACTAAGTATATTCTGATTTTTTTATTCTTCAAAAAGAAATAAAAATATATAAGCCATAATAGGCCCATAACAATTCCTTTGGAGATTATAATGTTTAATATTATGTGTCCACTTAGCTGGGCCACAGCGTCCAGATCTGTGGTCAATCTTAGTCTGATTGTTTCTGTGAAGGTGTTTTTGGATGAAATTAAAGTGGTGGGCTTCTTGAAAAGCAGATTACCCTTATTCCTGTGGGTGGGCCTCGTCCAGTCAGTTGAAGGTCCAAATAGAACAGAGACTGACCTTTTCCTCAGCAAGAAGGAATTCTGCCAGCAGATGGCCTTCAGACTACCTACAATGTCAGTTCTTCCCTGGGTCCCCAGCCTGCTAGTCCACCCTGCAGACTTTGGCTGCACCAAGCCTCCACAACAGTGTGGGCCAGTTCTTTTTAATCAATCTCCCTGTCCATCTGTCTCTCTCTCTCGCTCAGTTCTGTTTGTCTGGAGAAGCCTGACTAACATAGAGATCACTTGGGTTTTTCAAGCTAAGCCCTTAAGATTGGACAAAGAATAAATCTCAGGTATAGCTGCCTAGAATAATGTTAAAGACAAAAAGCAAAAAATGCAAAGAAAAGGAAAGGTAAAAGTGGACAGGAATGGGCACAGACACAGAAAGGATCCCAAAGCTTCCATGGCTTTGCCCCGAATGTCCCAGAATCCATCCGATTCCCACCCTCCTGGCACCAAGGGTCTCAGTGCCATCACTGGTCATTGCCTGCTTCCCACAGTCACTGTCTGGGCCTCCTCCCTCGCATTCCACTGCAGAAACCTTTAAAGGTCTTCTCTCACTTTATTTAAAGCCCCACACCTACCCCCTGAAGGGGGCAGTTCCACAGCCGGAGGTTCTCCTCCCTGAGTCTTAGCTCAAATATGGTGTTTCCATGGATACATCTGCCCATCTGACAGCTGCCCAGCCTAGACCCATCCATCCATCCTCCTGTTTTATTTTCTCTACAGGACTCTCCACTCTCTGAGACTTCCTTCACTTTTTATGTAATTTCACCTCATTCTCCTTCATCCCCTTCTTCTCTCTCCCTCCCCTTTCTCTTCCTCTCTCTGCAATGGACTCTGAGCTTCGTGGAAGTATCAACTACAAATTGGCACTTGCCATCTACCTGTGGACTGTAGCCCACCCAGCTCCTCTGTCCATGGGATTCTCCAGGCAAGAATACTGGAGTGAGTTGCCATGCCCTTCACCAGGGGATCTTCCCAACCTAAGGATTGAACCCGCATCTCTTAAGTCTCCTGCATTGGCAGGCAGGTTCTTTACCACTAGCGCCACCCGGCAAGCCTGTTATCTATCTCTACAAAGATTAAATCAAGTGCTGCTGAAGCTGCTGACCTTCAACATCTCTTGAAAGAGTTCAGGGTAGAGAGCAGAAAGGAGGCACTCTGATAAAACTGGCAGGGCACGTCTTCAGAGACTTAGATAGTCTCAGGAGCTGATTTTAGAGCCCCATTCTTGTATCTCCTCGTTTCTAGAAAAGCACTAAAATTCTTCATGATTTTCATGAGAAAAATCCTGTTTCTCCTGACTAGCAGAAGCTTCATGAAACCAGCAGAAACTTTCTAAAAAATAAATGTGCTGAACTGCATGTATTCCCCCTTTACCAAAATCACATATATACTGCCCTTCCCTGCTATCTCTTTGGAGCAGTTTCTCAAAGCTTTTGAGGTACTGTCTCCAGGGCTGCAGTCCTCTTTTTGCCCCAAGTAAAACTTAACTCACAACTCTCAAATTGTGCATCTTTCTAAGTCAACACAAACGCAGTCTGGTCCAGCCTCTGTCTTCCTCGTCCCCAGCACAGGGTCCATGTCCACCTTGTCTTTCTCTGCTTGTGTCCATTGAAGGAACAGTCTGAATGAGCCCAGTGTTGAGGAGCAAGGAAATCTTCATGACTGAAGTCCCATTTCCCCACGTTTTCCCATCCTTTTCTAAACTTGGAGCCCAAGGGATAAGTTATTCAAAATCAATTGCAAGAGTATTTAATCCAGGTCTGCTAGGATAACCCAATGGTTCTTAAGCCTGACTACACATCAGAATGACCAGGAAATACATGAGAATGTGAGACCCACCCTCAGAGACTGGGACTCAATTAGTCACCCTCCGTCTTGGATGTCAAGTATATTTCTTTCTTTTTCGTTTAGATTCTTTCCCGTATAGGCCATTACCAGAGGCATCAGGAATATTTCAGTCTCTCAGGTGATGCTGACATGTAGCCAAATCAAGAATCACTGGGCTTTTGAGATTTTTTTTAAGCCGCACCATGTTGCAAGCAGGATTAATGCCCCCACCAGGGATCGAACCAGTGCCCCGTGCACTGGAGGTGTGGAGTCTTCACCACTGGACCACCAGGGAAATCTCATGAACCACTGGACTTATGAAGCAAACTCAGGGATAAATATCGAGGCCTGACCCCTCTCCCTAAGTCCATTGAACTCTACCCCAAACCTCCCACATATGCACAAACATGACAAAACCACTTATTTCCTTTGGACATATTCCTAGAAATGAAACTATGAGATCAAAAGTTATATTTGCTATTTTCAATGTTTAACATGTTTATAAATATGCTTAATGCATATTTCCAAATTACTTCCCACTTATTTCCTTTGGACGTAGTCCTAGAAATGAAACTATAAGAACAAAAATTATATCTGCTATTTTTAATGTTTAACGTGTTTATAAACATGCTTAAGGCATATTTCCAAATTGCTTCCCAAAGATAATTTTACCAAATTACCCTCTCTCTAGCAGTGTTTGAGATTTCCCTTTTCCCCTTCTCTTTCCTTTTCACCTTGTTATTTTAATTCTGATTTTGCTGACTGTTAGAGAGGTGACATTTTCTCCAGTACTTCAGGTGCATTTGTATTCCTTCTTTTGTGAGTTGTTTTGTACCCTCAGTGCCAGGGATCTGTTCCTTCATCTCTTTCCTGAACTCTTTGCTTGACTCTGAGGGGGAACTGGCATATTTGGGCCATCTTCAGGTCATTTGTAGAAGGCATGATTAACACGTACAATGAAAAGCAAAATGTGAACCACTTCTAAAAAGAAAGAAGCATCACCAGGACAGATGAAAAGGGGAGAGTTTTCCTTCCGTTGGGAGAAGAAGGGAAGTTTTCGTGGAAGGGACATGGCAATGGAACTTGGCCAGTGAATTTGAATAATGAGAAAAGGCTGGAAAGAAACAAGATTAGGCAGAATTCCAGAGAGAAGGCAGTCTACCTACTGGAAGTGGAGGGGCATCTCCTGCTGGTGTTCTCATTAAGAATCCCATACGTAAGTGTGTTTATTTGCAGGTGCCTGTGTGTTTGGGCTCAGATGTCTGATAGCAAGATGGCCCCATGTGCTGGAACGTGCCCTGGATGACGACACCTCAGGCTAGCTCATCTCCCCTGGCCAGATTTCCATGGTGTCAGTAACTGGTTCTCTCGGGAGCTGTCCTCAGGCTCTTATTCACTTAATTAACTACTAACTTTCTTCTGTAGCAAGCACTAGCTAAATTACAAGTAAATCTAAACTGTCCATTTGCAAGTTTGGCAAAAGGACACCAATACCCCCACCACCACCACCACCACACACACACATGGATTTCATTAAATGCGAAAGATGGAAGCCAATACAGCCAGTGTGGGAGGGAGGGGTTCTTTATTCCGTCCAGTACCCCTCCAGAAGGAACTCTCCCTTTGGCTCGGCAGCTGACCACATATATCTTCCAGGGCCCCTGCACTGCGAGAGGCAGGCCAAGTGACTGACTCTGTCTACAGCAGCCCAGTTCTGGGCAGGGTGCCTTGCTAAAGCATCATCTTCGTGACCTATGACCCAATTAGAAAAGACAACTGGGACCACTGGATAAATTTCCTGGGAATATGGAATGAGAAACTGAGCCATTTTCTGAAGAAGCAGGGTGAAGATGAATGTATTGATGTTTTATTTGGAGACTGGAGCTATGGAGCCAGGAGCTGTGTGCCCTTCACGGGAGGAGAGGGGACAAACAAGGTGAGAGCTAAGCTAGTACCCACGGCTTCCCCAATAGCTCAGTGGTAAAGAATCTGCCTGCCATGCAGGAGACACAAGAGATGCTGGTTCGATCCCTAGATTGGGAAGATCTCCTGGAGGAGGAAATGGCAAACCACTCCAGGATTCTTGCCTGAAAAATCCTATGGACAGAGGTACCTGGTGGGCTACAGTCCAAAGAGTCACAAAGAGTTGGACAGTACTGAGCACACATGCATACAAGTTGGTACCCTGCAGGGATGGGGGAGGTGAGCGTGGAGGTGGAGAGGAAGCAGTGGCCCTCTGACCTCTGCGAGGAAGCAGGCATTGCTTGGACCCCTGGTCCTGTCTCCTGGATTCCCAGGGTGGACTGGCTGCAAGGAGTTCTCACTCTCAGGACCTGGAACCTTGTAGAAGCTCCCCACCTCTCGTCTTAATCTTAACTCTGCTGAAGGATATTTCTTCTCCCACTTGCGGAAGACAACGTGCAGGCGGTGAAATCACCTGGGACCCAGCGAGGGGAGAGATGACTGCTGTCTAGTTTCTCATTTCCTTTGAAGGATAATTCTGTGTTTCTTTCTTTGACAATCACGGCCTTAGTCATCGGAAGCCCATGAAAATTCATCTTTTCCCCATTTCCCCAAGCTAACAGGAAACAGACGATTACCAAATTGACAAAAGAAAGTGGATTTCTTTGGCTCAAAAGCCAGAATTTATTTCCGGTAAGTATTAGGAGCAGAACTGCTGAACTTGAAAAAGCTTCATTTCTAATAAACAAACAGTTTTTAATAAACGTCTCAAAAAGAACCATGGAGACTTTGGGTCTAGAAGCAGAGAGTAACATCTGGAAACAGGAAATGAGGCCAGAGGGAAGAAAATTGCAAGAAGAATCAGGCATCTGAGGTAGCTTTGAGAGTTTTATGACAATTGTAATTAAATCCTTTCTCTCTCAAAAAAAGAATGTGAAAGAGATGAGTAGCTGTTATCTTTTTAAACTGGAAAATTTTTATGTGTACCCCCCAAAAACAACAAAAGGAAAAAAACAAAATAATATAGAGAAGATGTAACAGGCACTTACTCTCTTAACTGAGCTTCTGAACGCCCGAAACAGATAGGGGCTCAGGGACTGGGAATTCACTTTTGCCAGAGAGGCGCTGAGAGCCTCCTTCAGGGAAGCCAGATCATAGTCATACACTGGGAACCCTGGACATACAAGCACACAGGGACACAGTGAGTCAGCATGCAGGGCCCAGAGGTATGTCATTAAGGGCAGGCAGCCCTGGCCCCCGAGCTCCTTACCTGTACAGGTCCAGTGGTTCATTCCAAGGACAAATATCACCAACATCTTCATCACCATCGTCTCCATTATGGGGAGAACAATTTCAGTGCAGAGACAGGGAGATTGTCTCTGTGCCTTTGGGGTTGACCAGTTGCCCTGAAAGCAGCTGTTTATCAGTGTGACCTGGCCTTGTCTCTCCAACTGGAGCAGACGGCGGCTTCAACAGAGACTCCAATTCCTGGGATCAATATTTACTTCTGGCTTTTCCAATGGACAAGGTCCAGTTGGAGGCCACTTTTGAAGTTTGGACCTCAACATAGGACGTCAGCCCACAGCAAAAGCCATCAAGGGGCGGGGACTCCATGTGCACTTTTTGTTTTTCTCTATTGTAATTTCACCCAGATGGACTGTCTATTTCTCTTTATTTCATTTCATTTTTAGAGGGAGAGATATAATCTCACTTTCAACAAAACGGTTAATTTTTTAAAAAATTTATTTATTTGTAATTGAAGGATAATTGCTTTACAATATTTTATTGGTTTCTGCCATACATCACTGTGAATCAGCCATAAGTATACATATGTTCCCTCCCTCTTGAAACTCCCTTCCACTTCGCATTCCATCCCATACCTCTAGGTTGTTACAGAGCCCCAATTTGTGTTCCCTGAGTCATACAGCAAATTCCCATTGGCTGTCTATTTTGCATACGGTAGTATATATGTTTCCATGCTACTCTCTCCATTCACCCCACCCTCCTCTTCCCCCCTACCATGTCCATAAGTCTGTTCTCTATGTTTGCATCTCCACAAAGTGGTTAGTTTTAAAATGTTATCTGTTTAGTTCCCTCTCATATTCCTAAAGATGACTGTTCATAAAAAGTGTGTGGTTATTTCACAATCTCATTGGAAATTATGACTTTAAAGGAGAGAATTTAACCTGCAGAATTTATATATGCCAAGCAAGTTGACATGCAATAAAAAGTAGTGACGTGCCTTCATGTCCACCAAACTTCTCCACTAATGGTTGTTTTCCCATCTCACCTGGATGACAAGGTATTTGCATACTGATGAGTCTCATGCATTATAAGATTCCAAGGTAGTTTGTGAATCATTAAAAAGAAGAGACTCTTTACAGTAGATACATGTTGTGTTACTTGCAATTCATGGTATTCTCAGTCCTTGAATTCATGCTTTAGAAGCTGTACTATTCTGGGACTCAGAAACACCTGGGCCAGAATCCTGGCTCCATGCTTGTCAGACATGTATCCTCGGGCATGGTACTCAGACCTCTGAACCTCAACTTCTTTATCCCTAAAATGGGCATAAATGTTTAGATGTAAAGGTGTGTTATAATTCAGGAAGGCACAGAGAGAGATTGATTTTAAGGAGTTGGCTCGTGCAATGGTGGGAATGTTGCAAGTTCAAAATCTGCAGGATGGGTGGCAGGCTAAAGACCTAGAAAAGTTACAGCTAGACTCCAAAAGCCATCTATTGCCACAATTCCTTCCTGCTCATGGGGAGATCAGTCTTTATTTATTCAGACCTTCAACTGATTCGATGAGGCCCACACACAATACAGAGAGCAATCTGCCTTCCTCAGAGTCCACTGATTTAAGAGTTAAGCTCACTAAAAATTATCACAGAAACATCCACAATAATGCTTGACCAACTATCTGGCCACCATGGCCAAGGTGACATGTAAAATCAATCATCACATAAAAATTAAATAAATCCTAGGGAGAATGCTTGGCAAATTAATTGCTCGATAAACAGGAACTGCTGGCAATAATTTAATTTAATAAATATTTCTTAGAATCTGCTATGTAAAAGGCAAGAGGTCCAGAGAACATCTAAATAAATGAATCACCTAGCTCACGCTGCTTAAAACAAGGCATCTGTTGGTGCCAACAAAGGAAGCATAAATTGCTATGAGAGTTCTTAGAGATACTGGGGTCCTTGGCAATTTGCTCAGTCTTCCTGACTTTGGTTCCCAGATGGTTGTTTGTCGCTTTGGTTGACAGATGCAGAAGTATCCTAACAGGAGAGATGGAGACTCAGACCAGGAAGAAAGAGCAGACAGGAAGCCACTGGGAGAAGGCTGCAGCCATTTTCCAAGGGTGTGATTGATGTGGGGAGGTGATGTTTGCCAGAGGCAGGCCAGGCCTTGTTACCAACCCAGAGGAGGAAAGAGGGTGGGTCGACAGGGAAGAAGAGATGCTGGGTAGATTCAACACGAAAGATGTGTCTTAAAGGGAAGTGCAGTGATACAGAATTTTAATTGCTGCTACTACACAAGGCAACTTTATTAGTCAAAATGTTGCCTCTGCTTTCCCTGCCCTCTGCACAAAGGGTTAAACTCGTGTTTCTGGCTTTACCTGCTGTCTGGATCATGAATACTTACTGCTCTTACCTAAAAGGTTTTCTTCCTGTAAGTCTTATTCATCAGCACATTGGCACAAAACCTGTGTCTAAAATCCTTGGAAAATCCCAGTGCCTAAATACCCATTGCCCACCACCCTCCCCACACACACATCATCCTTGGGTCCCCCAGCTCCTGGCCTCATGTTGGGCCACCCTCCTTCCTGCACTAGGTTCCAGCCACACAGGTATCCTTGAAGTTCTTCCAGGACAAGCGACTTCCATTCCTTGACCTTTGCTTGTGCCATTCCTTCCAACAGGACATGGATATTTCTCTTGCTTCCTCACCTGCATGTCTTCCCATCATTTGGGTTTCAGCTTAAATAGCGCCTCCACAGAGAGCTCCTCTAACCACCCACCTGAACGTCACACATCCTCTCCCCCTACTTCAGCTCTCTGCTTCTTCCCTCCTAGCACTTAACACAAGGGGTAGTAATTTTGCTTGTTTGTTTGATATCTTCTTTCTTCTATAGTAGACTATGAGCTTCCTTGATAGCTCGGTTGGTAAAGAATCCACCCACAATGCAGGAGGCCCCGGGTCGATTCCTGGGTTGGGAAGATCCCCTGGAGAAGGGAAGGGCTACCCATTCCAGTATCCTGGCCTGGAGAATTCCATGGACTACAGTAGCCCATGGGGTGGCAAAGAGTTGGCCACGGCTGAGCAACCTTCACTTTCACTTTCATAGTAGACTATAAGCTCATAGGACAGGATCCATGCCTATTTGTTGATGTCAAAGTGCAGCACCCAGATAAGAACATGATTAAATATTTGTTGAACAAATGCATGAATGAATGAGTGAGTGAGTGAACCCCTTTGGTCTCTCTGAACCTCAATCCCAGTCTTTCTGTTTGAAGCCTGCACTGATTTCTGATGCATAAAATGTACACAAAACAATGCCCGATGAGATTATGACTGCTAAGGTTTGTGATTCTGTTACTCTTAACCTGGTTTGAACTCAACTCTATTATGGCCTTCCAGATTTAACTAACTGCACCATCTGGCTCCAAACTCCAGGGTCTCTTTAAATGAGCAGTAATAATAAAAAGTAATTGCAAAAGAGTAGAGGATATTAAGGACACAACAATAAAATAACGTTGCCAGCACAGGGCTATTGATTTTGTTTGTAGCCTGCTGGTGCGGAGGATAAATCATTTTATTTCTCAGATTCATTTGGTTACAATAAACATTGACACCAGGCATGCAGGACAGCCACTGATTAGTGCTAAAGAGCGACTACTAGTAAAAATGTCTCTGCAGAGTTCCATCATGTCTGGTAAACCTAGAAGATTAAATAGAAGCCAACCACTGAAATTCAAGCTGTAATGATTTCTTTCATTATTCTTTTTCTAATTGGAAGAAATGTACACAGCAATAATTCCAGCAGTTTGCTGCTGTTCCAACAAAAATTATTTAGTTAAGGTATTAAAAGTTCTGTGTCACTAAGGGAAGAGTCGAGTGTAACTTTTCTTATGTAGCCTCTGGAAATTTATATAAAATTTATCATCGGAAGCTTAATGAGCAATTTGGAAAAAAAGTTGAATAAAGATGTATGCCATCCATCATAGACTAATAAGATTCATTGCTATTACCTTTATCATTTCTCTTGAGACAGTTTCTTTTCATTGTGGTCATCCTTATAGTAATATTATTTGAGAAAAATCACTAAATTTAGAGCAAGCATAAACCGTGTGTGTACATGCTAAGTTGCTTCAATCATGTTCAATTGCTTGTGACCCCATGGACTATAGTCTTCTCTGTCCATGGGATTCTCCAGTCGAGAATATTGGAGTGAGTTTCCATGCCCTACTCCAGGGGATCTTCCTGACCCAGGGATCAAACCCGTGTCTCTTACATCTCCTGCATTGGCAGGTAGGTTCTTTACCACTAGCACCACCTGGGAAGACCAAACATAAACCGTATCTTCATCCAATCCATAAACCACAGATTTTGCAGCTGTCTTCCAATTTCTTGTGATAGCCTGGTTTCTAAACTCTTGAACTCTGCTGTCTTTTTCCATGTTCTGAAAATGTCAATATTGTTGTTACTTTTATTTTATAGGGGATGGCATGTTTATTTGCAAGCAAAGTGGCAGAAATCAGAAGTTCTCAAAGGATGTTTCCTGGGCCAGCAGTTTCAGCACCACATGGCAACTTACTGAAAATGTAAATTCTCAAACCCCAACCCAGACCTGCTATGTCAGCCACCCTAGAGAGAAGAACCAGCCCTCAGTGTTCCACAAATCCTCCAGGGGATTCTGATGAACGCTCAAGTGGTTCTCAGTTGGGGTCAGCTTGCTGCTGCACCCCCGGGGCATTTGACAACATCTGGAGACATTTTTAGCTGTCAACAACTAGGGGAGAGGTTGTAGTGGGCATCTAGTGGGTAGAAGCAAAAGATCCTGTTAAACACCTTACAAGGCACAGGACAGATTTCCATAACAGAGACTCCAAGTTCAAAATGTCAATAGCTCTGAGGCCGAGAAATCGTGGTCAAAGGAAAGAACTCCAATGAGCAACTCTGAGTTTTCATGTTTCCTATTCATTTCTATTTATTATTTTATTTTTGGTGTTTCATGTATTACAAATGATTTTACATTTCATTTCCTATTTTTATTTTAAACCCACCCAACTTGATTTCTATTAGTGGCATCTTTAGAAGGTCTTCCTCCAGCTTAGAATCATATCAATGTTTACCAATGTGTTAGATTTCCCTTTTTACATTTAATTAGTTAATCCATTTGGAATTAATTTCCATAAAAGTTGTGAAGTAATTATCTAACAGTTTCTTTACTGTATTAAAAGTCTTCATACCTGGATATGAATTGCTTCTATTTCCTGACCAAGCCACGGCTAAGAGGATGGGCTTCACCAAAACAAAGGAATTACCTGAGCAGAAGGATCAGTTTGAATCAGCTTCAACCTCATGTGACCAAAAATTTAATACCAGATTGAATGCCAGATGAAAGTATATTTCTCACACTAAAAAATAAAAATGTGGCAATAAACAGTATGGTGCTTAGTTTGTGATGCTGTAATTATTAGAGGCCTAGACTCCAGTCCTCTTGCCTGGAGAATCCCAGGGACGGGGGAGCCTGGTGGGCTGCCGTCTGTGGGGTCGCACAGAGTCGGACACGCCTGAGGTGACTTAGCAACAGACCTCTTCAAAATATCCTTGTCATTATGATCCAAAACACCTGCTGAAGCTCCAGCCATCACGTTGTATTACATGCAGTTTGACGAAGAAAAAGACAGAAAAAGGTGAGCCCCTTCTCTTTACAGCCACTTTCCAAAGTTAACATACATTATTGTTTGTATCTCACTGGCCAAAAATAAGTTATAGAGTGCACCTATTGCACTCTATAACTAATACAATCCACTAATTAGGAGAATAACTATAGAGGTAGTAATAATAATCTTTGCCAAGTTGAGTTTCAGGAACCAGGGGTTTAATGTTGCAAAGTTTTGAGATAAAGGGGATCTCCAGGATGACAATTCTGTGTGTGTTGGCAGTGGGGCGTGCTGGAGGGCAACCCTTTAATGGAGAGTCCCAAAGAGAAGGAGAAATTAAAAGTCCTTAACAAAGAATACTGTAAAGAGATTTATACTTTTGGTGGAGAATTTGCATTTCTAATGGATACAAAGAAAATTAAGCAAGCTTTTTTAAAAAGGTGTTGTCATTTCCAGGAAGAATAAGCATTTGTTCAAGAAAGATGTATCAGTTAGGAAAAATTTTGTTACAGTGTGATAACAAACATTCCCCAAACTGCAGTAGCTTAAAACAATAAAATGTTACCTTTTGCTTATGCTCACTGTTGGTAGAAAAGGGTCTTTCCTCATTATAGTAACAAGAGGACCCAGTCTGATGGAGCAACCATCTCTTTGAACACTGGCAGTTAGCAATACTGGGTATATAAAGAGAACCCTGGAGAATTTCACACTGGCACTTGAGCAGTTTGGAGTTTATCAACAAGATCTAGTCTCATGGCTCCACCTAAGTTTAAGGAAACAGAAAAAAGTCCTACCATGTATCTTGAAAGTAGAAGCCCAAATTTTTGTCACCCAAATATTTGACACAGAGCACTAGTGACAACCGCAATAGGAAAAGCAGTGTTTATGTGAACAATCTTTACGTGGTCTCATTCACGTATACACTGAACAATAACATTTGGGATGATGGAGGGTCAGGTTTTTTGCCTGACGGTGGGGGGTGGGGACAGGGCATAAAAGAACTGAGTCTTCTTTCACAATAGTCACACGAATTCAAAAAATCAGGAAATAGCATTATAAGCCTATTATTTAGAAATATGAACATAAAAAGGCGGAACAAGTAGGCAAAAGGGTTATAAGTGTTTGCCGCAATGTTTAGGGTTGGCTTCCCCGATGGCTCAGTCAGTAAAGAATCTGCCTGTAATGTAGGAGACCTAGGTTTGATCCCTGGGCCGGGAAGATGCCCTGGAGAAGGAAATGACAACCCACCCCAGTATCTTTCTTTGCCTGAAGAATTCCATGGACAGAAGAGTCTGGCAGGCTACAGTCCACATGGTTACAAACAGCCGGACACGACTGAGTGCCTAGCAGCAACAACAAAGGGCAAGGATGGCTATTTTTCATGACAAGCCTTGTGATGTTTTCTGTTTTTTTTTTTTTTTTTTTAAATCTGTCAAATATTATTTTGGAAAGGAAAGAAATTGAATTTAAAATTTAGGCTAGGAAGAAATACCTCAAATATTTTATAGCTATTATCTCTTTATTTTTTAAATGCCCAGTAATTCTACACATCGTCTTTCTCTGCGGAAAAGGGAGGAAAGAGATGATTTGCATTACTGGCGTCTTTGCCACACAACTCCAAGTGCTCAGCCCTGGAGCAAATCCTGAGTCTGTTTCCATTTTCACAACCAACACATAAGCATCACTTAAGAGCAGAGAAAACTAAAGAACTCAGTAACCCCCACCACACAATTATTTGCAGGCTTTTACCCTTCCGTTAACCGCATCTAACCCTATGCCAACCACTTGGAAGCGTAATGCCATTTCTATGAGACTGGAATAAAGCTAATTTTAAAATAGCACACTTTTCTTTTAAAAATGTAAATCAGAGGACCTGTTTGCAGGCTCAATCACTGAATGCATGCCAAAGATTTACCTAAAAGATTCTGTGATGTTTCCAAATTCTTGGGACTGTTTGTACCTCTCTGAAATGAATTAGAAATATTAATTTTTTTCTACCTGATAAGATATGGATATTTTCATGACAGTCATTTTCCAAGCATATGCTTGTTTGAAGGACAGAAGGAATGGGACTGATTTGGGGCCAGCATGGCTCTGTCTCCCTGCTGGTTCCTGGCAGGTTAGCCAATGCCAGGTGACTGAGGCTGTTAAACTCTTTCTATTGATTCACATAGATGTAAATAATACTGACAGTCTTGCATATTCTCACCAGATGCCCTGAATCACTCTTGTCTTCTAAAGACTGTGGTGGGGAGAAGACTCAAGACAGGAGAATAATAGAGTTTGTAAATTCCACCTCTAGACAGTATTCTGCCTTCCAAGACTAACTGCTTACTGCCTAATCCTATTATGCATGTTAGAAACTGGAAATTACCTCTGCCTCCCTGCAGGATGCTGATATGTTTCTGATCTGGGCTCCCTCCTCCCACCCCAGGCAGATGGAAATGCTAGGCCAACTGGGGAAATGCTTGTGTTCTCAAAGAGGCAAAAATGAAAGTTGTTGTTTTTGTTCAGTGGCTAAGTCCTGTCCAGCTCTTTGCAATCCCGTGGACTGCAGCACGCCAGGCTCCTCTGTCCTCCACCGTCTCCCAGAGTTTGCTCAAATTCATGTCCATTGAATCAGTGATGCTATCTGACCATCTCATCCTCTGTCGCCCCTTCTCTTCCTGACCTCTATTTTTCCCAGCATCTGGGCCTTTTCCAATGAGTCAGCTCTTTGCATCAGGTGGCCAAAGTATTGGAGCTTCAACTTCAGCATCAGTCCTTCCAATGAATATTCAGGGTTGATTTCCTTTAGAATTGACTGGTTTGATCTCCTTGCTGTCCAAGAGACTCTCAAGAGTCTTCTCCAGCAACACAATTGGAAGGCATCAATTCTTCAGAGCTCAGTCTTCTTTATGGTCCAAATCTCACATCCATACATGACTACTGGAAAAACCTTAGCTTTGACTATGCAGACCTCTGTTGGCAAAGTGATATTTGTGCTTTTTAATATGCTGTCTAGGTTTGTCATATCTTTCCTTGCAAGGAGCAAGTACCTTTTAATTTCATAGCTGCAGTCACCATCTGCAGTGATTTTGGAGCCCAAGAAAAGAAAATCTGTCACTGCTTCTACTATTTCTTCTTCTATTTGCCATGAAGTGATGGGACTGGATGCCATGAATAATTTCCACGTTTCTCCGCCCCCATCTGGATGCAGCCACTTGGATGCTTGCCTTTCACCAAGGTCTGTGTGAAGCCTGCACATCCCGCAACCACCTGTTGTGTGCATGCTCAGCCTCTCAGTCATGTCCGACTCTTTCTTGACCCCATGAACTGTATCCCACCAGCCTCCTTGGTTCATGGCAAGAATATTGGAGTGGGTTGCCATTTCCACCTCCAGAGGATCTTCCCAGACCAGGGATCGAACCTGAATCTCCTGTATTGCAGGCGAATTCTTTACAGGCTGAGCCATCAACAAAGCATGACCTCCCCATGGGGGATGCTAATAGGATCCCCTTTAGGCAGACAAGAAGGCTGGGTCCAAACAGTAGGCTTATGCTGGAGGGGGGCTCGGACCTTCACAGTGACCTCACACTGCTGTCCATGAGATACATGTGGCCCGAGGGGTGATAAAGATTCTCCCTTGGGAGGGAGACTAGCACTAGAGGTTTGATTATAGAGGCAGAGCCTGGCAAGCAAGGATGCTCAGGGAAAGACTCAGTAGAAGCTGTAGGGACTGCTTCCTTTGACTAAAACCCCTGTCCCGGCCTTCTTCATGGCCAGTTGCTCACCTGACCAGACTGGACTCTGGCCCCGGCTCACTCTGACAACTCACCCTCCTCTGCCCGCCCTGGGGATCTGCAATGGCTTTCCAGGATTTCCTCTGATGTCACACTGTTCACCACGTGAGGATCTTGAGTTCTCTTGTCTGCCTCCCTCACTAGAGGGCAAGTCCTCTGAAGGCAGCAGCAATGCCATTTATTGCAAATAATGCGATAGGTGACTTGTTGAGTGAGTGAGAGAGTTCAGATGAGGAAACAAGTTTTGCGACCTCCCCAATTGACCATAACTAATTACTCCTGATGAATGTAAAAGTTGTCTCCTAACTTCTGACCCCGAGCTTTTTCTTTTATGTTTTACTAAATCCTGACTGTGTACCCTCTTTCAGAGTCCTCTATAAAATCGATAGCAGTGTGGGAGAAATTAGTTTAACCACTTGGAAGAGAATAGAGACTAAAGATCTAGGAGGGAAAAAATTGCAAGATTAGAAGGAGAAAAAGAGAACATGCAAGAAAGAAATGAAAACCATTGCTGGCTTCAGAGGGTCTCAGTTCAGTTCAGTTCCATTGCTCAGTTCAGTTCAGTTGCTCAGTCGTGTCCAACTCTCTGCGACCCCATGAATTGCAGCACGCCAGGCCTCTCTGTCCATCACCAACTCCCGGAGTCTACCCAAACCCATGCCCATCGTGTCGGTGATGCCATCCAGCCATCTCATCCTCTGTCGTCCCCTTCTCCTCCTGCCCCCAATCCTACCCAGCATTAGGGTCTTTTCCAGTGAGTCAACCCTTTGCATGAGGTGGCCAAAGTATTGGAGTTTCAGCTTCAACATCAGACCTTCCAATGAACACCCAGGATTGATCTCTTTTAGGATGGATTGATTGGATCTCCTTGCAGTCCAAGGGACTCTCAAGAGTCTTCTCCAACACCACAGTTCTAAAGCATCAATTCTGCGGCGCTCAGCTTTCTTCACCGTCCAACTCTCACATCCATACATGACCACTGGAAAAGCCATAGCCTTGACTAGACGGACTTTTGTTGGCAAAGTAATGTCTCTGCTTTTAAACATGCAATCTAGGTTGGCCATAACCTTCCTTCCAAGGAGTAAGCGTCTTTTAATTTCATGGCTGCAGTCACCATCAGCAGTGATTCTGGAGCCCAAAAAAGTAAAGTCTGACACTGTTTCCACTGTTTGCCCATCTACTTCCCATGAAGTGATGGGACCAGATGCCATGATCTTAGTTTTCTGAATGTTGAGCTTTAAGCCAACTTTTTCACTCTCCTCTTTCACCTTCATCAAGAGGCTCTTTAGTTCTTCTTCACTTTCTGCCATAAGGGTGGTGTCATCCGCATATCTGAGGTTATTGATATTTCTCCTGGCAATCTTGATTCCAGCTTGTGTTTCTTCCAGCCCAGCATTTCTCATGATGTACTCTGAATATAAGTTAAATAAGCAGGGTGACAATATACAGCCTTGACGTACTCCTTTTCCTATTTGGAACCAATCTGTTGTTCCATGTCCAGTTCTAACTGTTGCTTCCTGACCTGAATACAGGTTTCTCAAGAGACAGGTCAGATGGTCTCGTATTCCCATCTCTTTCAGAATTTTCCACAGTTTCTTGTGATCCATACAGTCAAAGGCTTTGGCATAGTCAATAAGGCAGAAATAGATGTTTTTCTGGAACTCTCTTGCTTTTTCGATGATCCAGCGGATATTGGCAATTTGATCTCTGGTTCCTCTGCCTTTTCTAAAACCAGCTTGAACATCTGGAAGTTCACGGTTCACATATTGCTGAAGCCTGGCTTGGAGAATTTTGAGCATTACTTTACTAGCATGTGAGATGAGTGCAATTGTGCGGTAGTTTGAGCATTCTTTGGCATTGCCTTTCTTTGGGATTGGAACGAAAACTGACCTTTTCCAGTCCTGTGGCCACTGCTGAGTTTTCCAAATTTGCTGGCAATCGAGTGCAGCACTTTCACAGCATCACCTTTGAGGATTTGAAATAGCTCAACTGGAATTCCATCACCTCCACTAGCTTTGTTTGTAGTGATGCTTTCTAAGGCCCACTTGACTTCACATTCCAGGATGTCTGGCTCTAGGTGAGTGATCACACCATCGTGATTATCTGGGTTGTGAAGATCTTTTTTGTACAGTTCTTCTGTGTATTCTTGCCACCTCTTCTTAATATCTTCTGCTTCTGTTAGGTCCATACCATTTCTGTCCTTTATCGAGGCGGCTGCGACGGCTCGGCGCAGAAGCGTGGCCGAGAGGAGCTAGGCCTGGCCGGGGGCCGGGGGCCGGGAGCCGGGGGCGGCGGCCGACAGGGCCTAGGCCGGGCCGGGGCCCGGGGGCCGGGGGTGGCGGCCGAGAGGGGCTAGGCCGGGCCGGGGGTCGGGGGCGGCAGCCGACAGGGGCTAGGCCGGGCCGGGGGCCGGGGGCCGGGGGCGGCAGCTGAGAGGGGCTAGGCCAGGCCGGGGGCTGGGGCCGGCGGCAGCGGTGGCGGCGGTAAGAGGAATTACCCAAGGCCCAAGGTAAGAGAAACCCAAGTAAGACGGTAAGTGTTGCGAGAGGGCATCAGAGGGCAGACACACTAAAACTAAAACTACAGAAAACTAGCTAATCTGATCACACGGACCACAGCCTTGTCTATCTCAATGAAACTAAGCCATGCTGTGTGGGGCCACCCAAGACGGATGGGTCATGGTGGAGAGGTCTGACAGATTGTGGTCCACTGGAGAAGGGAATGGCAAACCACTTCAGTATTCTTGCCTTGAGAACCCCATGAACAGTATGAAAAGGGAAAAGGATAGGACACTGAAAGATGAACTCCCCAGATCAGTAGGTGCCCAATATGCTAATGGAGATCAGTGGAGAAATAACTCCAGAAAGAATGATGGGATGGAGCCAAAGCATAAACGATACCCAACTGTGGATGTGACTGGTGATAGATGCAAAGTCCAATGCTGTAAAGAGCAATATTGCATAGGAACCTGGAATGTTAGGTCCATGAATCAAGGCAAATTGGAAGTGGTCAAACAGGAGATGGCCAGAGTGAACGTTGACATTCTAGGAATCAGCGAACTAAGATGGACTGGAATGGGTGAATTTAACTCAGATGACCATTATATCTACTACTGTGGGCAAGAATCCCTTAGAAGAAATGGAGTAGCCATCATGGTCAACAAAAGAGTCCAAAATGCAGTACTTGGATGAAATCTCAAAAACGACAGAATGATCTCTGTTCGTTTCCAAGGCAAACCATTCAATATCCGTTGCTCAGTGGTGTCCAACTCTGCGACCCCATGAACTGCAGCATGCCAGGCCTCCTTGTCCATCACCAACTCCCAGAGTTTACACAAGCTCATGTCCATTGAGTTGGTGATACCATCCAACCATCTCATCCTCTGTCGTTCCCTTCTCCTCCTGCCCTCAATCTTTCCCAGCATCAGGGGCTTTTCCAGTGAGTCAGCTCTTCACATCAGGTGGCCAAAGTATTGGAGTTTCAGCTTCAGCATCAGTCCTTCCAATGAACACTCAGGAATGATTTCCTTTAGGATGGATGTGTTGGATCTCCTTGCAGTCCAAGGGACTCTCAAGAGTCTTCTCCAACACCACAGTTCAAAAGCATCAATTCTTCAGTGCTCAGCTTTCTTTATAGTCCAACTCTCACATCCATACATGACTACTGGAAAAACCATAGCTTTGACTAGATGGACCTTTGTTGACTCAGAGGGTCTCACAAGGATATTATTTGTGTGGATGGAATAAAGGGATGGTCCTCAAAGCATTCACATTTCATTTCTTCACATCTTGATACTAAAATCCAAGAAACATAAAATGGATGAAATAGAATTGCTTTTCATGTTCATTATGCCTAGAACAGGCTATGTTCAGTTGTGTCCATCTCTTTTGTGACCCCATGGACTGTAGCCTGTCAGGATCCTCTGTCCCCAGGATTTCCCAGGCAAGAATACTGGAGTGGGTTGCCATTTCCTACTCCAGGGAATCTTCCCAATCCAGGGATCAAACCTGTGTCTCCTGCATCTCCTGCATTGGCAGACAGATTCTTTACCACTGCACCACCTGGGACTCTAGTTAATGTCAGGTCCTAGGAAAAGTCTGAAATTTTTCCCAACATGTAGCTGACGTGGACCCTGAGAGAAGACTCAATACTCCTGTGTCAGACATGAGGCTCCATCACTCACAGCAGTAGCCAGCGTATCCACATCTGTTGCTTTGGTTACCTGAGTCCTGATTCCCACAAGGCAACAGGAAAAGAGCCAGGTGATACCCGCACACGTGGGCAATCACATCACAGAAGAAGAACGCGGGTCTTAGAGAACCCGAGGCTTTTCTAAGGGGCAGTGGGCATGCCTGACCTTTTTTTCCAGAGGAAGATATTATCTTCATTATATGGAGTGTTAGTGGGCCCGTTCTTTGCTCTAAAGGGAGAAATAACTTCTATCTCCAAGGCTGTTCCTCATATGAAAATCTTTGAACAAACAGAAGCAGAGGCAAATGTGCAGACTCATGAGAAACCAAAGTATCCTTTGCTGTCTCCCAGAAATTACCTGATTTATCCATTTGCTCACATACTGGACATCACTTAGCAATTATATGCCAGGCACTGAGCTGCTTGCTGGATATACATCTGGGAGCAAACTTTGACATGGTTCCTGACTGCAGAGAGCTTACACTTTTAGCCAAGAAGATAATCATACATTCAAGATCACATAGAGACATGCAAAATGGCAACATTGATGAAGACCCTTAGAGGAGGGCTCAGTGCCACCACAGAGACATATCATAGTGGATACTATGAACGTGTGATGTGGCAAGAAAGAGACTCCCAGACAGATGAGACAGAATGAGCAAAGGCCCCAGAGTCAGAGGGCGATGTCCCCCGTGAGTGGGTGAATAGTACAGTCTTCCCATGACTGTTGTTTGTTTCATGCCTGTTGCTGCAGACTGATCATTAATTGCATCCCTCTTCCCTCTAGAAAAATGGTACAGATGAACCTATCTGCAAAGCAGAAATAGAGGCACAGATATAGAGAACAAATGTATGAACACTGAGGATGGAAAGTGGGGGTGAGGGATTGACATATACCTACAACCATGTATAAACTAGATAACTAGTAAGAACTGACTGTATAGCACAGGGAACTCTACTCAGTGCTCTGTGGTGACCTAAATGGGAAGGGAATCCAAAAAAGAGGGGATGTATGTATACATACGGCTGATTCACTTTGTTGTACAGCAGACAATAACACAACATTGTAAAGCAACTATACTCCAATAAATTAAAAAAAAAAAATAGTGCCATCTGAGGATTTGAGAGGCTCAGAGTTCAGGGAGAGAGCAACATGTATCAGATGATGCTCTACAAAAATAAACGGGACCAGAGCAGGCTGAGCTTTGCTGGCACTGCTAACAACCTGGGTCATTATCCCAAGTGCAATGGGGCACTATATGAGGGTTTTGAACAAGAGCATCACATGAGCAGGTTTTCATTCTGAAGAAATCACTTTGGTGTCAATGCAGAGAAGAATTTAGAGGAGATGATCAGATCATCAGAATCTATGACTGTGGTTCAGGCAGAGAAAACTGTGGCTTGGATGAGAATGGTAAAGCGAGAAGAAGTTGGATTTAAGTGGAGAAGAAGGGACATGGTTAGACTCCAGATACTTAGGGGGTGCAAAGGACAGGCTATGACTTGGGAGTAACTAGATCATCAGTGATGACACTAGAATTTCTGTCGAGCACAATCATAGGAAATATTAGTGAAAGTAAGGAGAAATGCTAGCTAGGCAGTGGGATGAGCAGGTATGAATGAGCTCAGGTGGGAAGTACAGGCTGGAGCCATACATCTGGGAACTGACATCATCTGGATGCTAACTGAAGCTGGGGTGTGAAAGAGGGAACCCAAGTACAGGAGGAGAGAGCCGAGGATGGAGCCTGGGAAAGCCAGCGTGGACAGATGAGCTGAGCAGGGCAAGTTTCAAAGGCAACTGAGAGGGAGCTTATAGAGTCAGGGAGAAGCCTAAACTGGGGCTCCAGAAAACTTGCAGAAGAGAGGTCACAGGAAAACCGGCAAACGCCTGTGGATGGAAGACTGGAGCCCACTGGTGGTGCACGCAAGAGGAGGGGTGTGGAGCTGGCTGGAGGAGACTCAGCCACGTGTGAGAGGGAGGGAAACGGAGGCCGTGAGTCCCGGCACCTCTGTGAGGTTTCAGGCAGTGGGAGGGAGGAGACAGAAGGGCCACGGAAGATGGAGGGCAGCGGCGTTCGATTCTGAGGCCGGGAAATATGGAAGCAAGCGGAAACACTTCCAGTGGGGAGAATGCCCTTGAGAAGAGAAGGTGTAAAAGGAAAGTGAGGAGGAAGCATAGCCAGCCCTAGAAAGTCCCTGAGAAGCACAAGCACAGGACAGAGTCCAAAGCGCAGGAGGAAGGAGCTGACTTGGAGAAGACGAAGGGCAGTGGGAAGGAAGGCCACTCGGTGGGTGTCAGGGGGTCCACAAACCTGGAAGAGGGGGGCCGAATGAGCCCGTGGGAACGGGGTGGGAGAAGGAAGTAAGGTTACTGACCAAGGGCAAAGGAGGAGGTGGAGTCAAGGGGAGCCAGAGGTTTCCAGGAGCACAGTGTCTGAGGCAGCCACTGCAGAGAGCAAGTGGAACAGAGGAAAACAAGGAGGGTGCCAGATGGCTTGTGTGTGCACACACACAAATATGCATATGCACGCACACATGTCCACACATGCATGAACATGCGCACACATGTATACACATGTGCACATGTGTGAGTGTGTGTTCACACATACATGTGCTCACACACATGCTCACACACATATGCACATGGTGCACACATATAGGAACATGCACATATGCACGCTCATGCGTGCATATGCTGCACACACATACATGCACGCGCATACACACATACTCACACACAAGCACACTCACGTATGCACATGTTCACATGTGCACACACACGCACTCACATGCTACATACACACACATTCACACACACAAGCACATACACATAGGCCAGGACCTCAGTCTCTCCACACTGTAAATACACCCTCACATCCGGGCCCCCTTCTCCCTTCCACTAGCCTGCCTGTGTTCGTCCCCTCACAGTCCTTTCACCATAAGCATTCCTACAAGAGTGGCCTGGGGAAGCCTCTGAAGCCTGAGCGAATGGGAAGAGGGAAGAACGTTGCCAGCATTCCTCAGTTCATAACCACCCCCTCGTCCCAGACACATTTACAGAGATAAGCTCAAAGCCATCGAAATCACCCAGAAGAGAAAATCCATCAGCATTCCGGCCAAAGCCAAGCTCTGCTCATCTACCCTGGGAGCCGCGAAAGCTGGCGTTTCAGAGAGGGGAGGGCCTGGGGAGCGATGAAGCTCAACTTCTCCTCCCTCTAAGAGGAGCCCAAAGCCCAGAGAGGCTTAAAGGCGGCTGCCCACCTGCAGGTGTCCTCGTTCTTTGAGAATTAATCCGGGCACACTGCATCCAGAGGCAGGCAGTGAGTGCTTGACGAAAGTGAATTTATCTCCCCCTCGCCAAACCCCCAGATGCTTCCCTCCAAGTCAAATGCACCACAAGTCTGAAAATGAAAGCCTCTCTTTGCTTAATCTGGGGAGAAACGGTGTAGCTTCATTTCAGACAGATCAGAGGAAAGCTCAAGAGGAAGGAACACGGCCCAGGATTCTGTAGCCAGAACGCCAAGTACTCTCCGGAGTGGAAAGGAAATCACTCTCCTGACCTGGAAACAACCCTCATTTGCCATGAGAGTCTCTTGTTCCCAGACTCTCCAAGGACAGTGGGGGTCAGAGGCTGGGGCTTTGGTGGGTCAACAGCGCGGGGTCTGCAGGGAGAGAGGATATGGGCTGTGCCTGGGGTCTCCCCGAGGAGGTGGGTGGTTAGGGAAACCCCGCGGGGGTGCTGATGCCCCCCGCCCTCCTGCCACCGGAGCCAGGACTCCTGAGTGTCTTCCGTTCTGGGTCACTGAAGGCACACGGTTCCTTAGGCATCCATAAATCGCCTGATCTGCCTGAAAGAAACTGACAGTGGAGCTTGAAAGAAAATCAATTTCTGGAATAATAAGAGAGCTCGGCAGCTTCTGCGAGCAGATTCAAGGCAAAGCTGAGGGCGCCCGGGGGATTTTCACTTTGCAGGGGGTTGAGGGTGGGGGTTGTCTGTGCCCGGAGGTTGAACCAGGGGACGTGAGAGGTGAAATCGGAGGCGAAAAGCCTTTCTGTCAGCGTGGAAGGGCAGCTTCGCTCTTGTTCTTCACCCATCTCCAGGTAAAACTTAAGTAGACATCAGAGTCATCTGCCAGCGCTGAAATGGAAGGAGGGAGACAATGAGGAAGGGAAAGGCTGGAGGAGGCTTGGGCGGGGGTGCAGGGGGAGGAGGCAGGGGGACAGGAAATGGGGACAGAGACCATCGCTGCTTAACATCTATTCAGCTGGGGTCACCGCAGTGCTGTAACACAATTTGTTCTTTTGTACTCGGCTCAGACAGTAAAGAATCTGCCTGGAGATCTGAGTTTGATTCCTGGGTCAAGAAGATCTCCTGGAGAAGGGAATGGCTACCCACTCCAGTATTCTTGCCTGAGAAACCCCATGGACAGAGGAGCCTGGGGGGCTACAGTCCACGGGGTTGAAAAGAGTCAGAAACGTCTAAGCAAATAATAGTAACACAACAGTAGGAAGGCAAAGGAGCACGTTTTACATTCATGCGCACAAAATTATTACAAACACTATTCTCCTACCTCAGAATTATGTGTATATATATGTGTGTGTGTATGTATGTGTACGCATATATTAAATCTCAATTTGGGAACTACATCCTTTTGGCTCATTTTTAAAATAAACCCCCCTGGAGTAGGAAATGGCTACCCACTCCAGTATTCTTGCCTGAGAAACCCCATGGACAGAGGAGCCTGGCGGGCCACAGTCCATAGGGTCCCAAAGAGTCGGACACAACTGAGCGAATGAACACACAAAATAAAAGCAAGTGCTCCTCTGTGTGGCTGTGTGAAGAACGCACTCCGGCTTGAGGGTGGGAAGGAGACGTGTCTCAGTGGGCCCCATGCCGGCCCCTGTGCCCTGCAGGAAGCCCCGCCCTTTACCTGCATGAGCATGGCCCCCTGGAGGTGTCTGCTCACTGCTGTCTTCCCCAGCTAAACTTTCCCGACAGGTACGGCCGAATTTCACATGATCACCACGTGGTGAAGCATTTTGCGGAGAATACAGAATCCAGAATTTAAAGGAAGTTAATAAGGGACCCACAGGTTCAAGGCTAACGTCGTGTGGGTCGGGGCTTCTTGCCAGCTCAGGTCTAAGTGTACTCCAGGGTCAGGATTTGAGCCCAGGTGAGCTGGCTCAAGGGCTTCCCAGGTGGCGGCTTCCCAGGCTTCCCTGCCAGCCAGTGCAGTAGACAGAAGAAACGTGGGTTCCATCCCTGGGTCGGGAAGCTCCCCTTGAGAAGGAAGTGGCAGCCCACTCCAGTATTCTTGTCCGAAGAATCCCCGAAGGATCCCTGTGGACAGAGGAGACTGGTGAGCTACGGTCCATGGGGTCACAGAGTCAGATACACCTGAAGTAACTGAGCATGCACACTCGAGTTGGTTCCAGTTCCTGCTTTCACCGCTTCCCGCTACTGCGTGGGTTCCCTCCGCTTCAGACACTCCCCTCCTGTTCCGGATTGACCCTCTCTATCGCTTTGCTGGTTCTGAGGAATCCCTCCTGCCTCTCCCCCAGAACTAGGTTGTGAGGCCCTCATCCCTGCCCCCTGGACCTCCCAAGTCTCAGGACTCCCGGCAGACAGTAAGATCCCTGGGGACAGGGTTTCTGTAATATCCAGGCATGGTAGCACACAGTGTGTCTGTGAGCACAATGAATGAAATAGTGAAAAAGACCAGGTCTTTGTCCTACAAGAGCTCCTAAACCCGTGGGAGGACAGATACCTACACAAAGACCACGACACCTCATGGACAGGCTGGGAGGGCTGTAGTCAAGTTCACAAATCAGGTTCCAAACTCACATGGGAAGGACTGGTGACCTCTGCCTGGGGTGCAAGGAAAGGGCAGGATGGCACTTAATTAGGGACACGTGTGTGTGTGTGCCAGGTGCTCAGTCGCCTCTGACTCTTCTGCAACCCCATGGACCACCAGGCTCCTCCATCCATGGGATCTCCCAGGCAGGAATACTGGAGTGGGTTGCCATTTCCTACTTCATGGGATCTTCCCGACCCAGGGATCAAACCCACGTCTCTTGCGTCTCCTGTGTTGGTAGGCGGATTATCTAACACTGAGCCCACCTGGGAAGGGATGAGTCCTATTCTAACCAGCCAAGAATGGAGGAGGAACAGACTGATACGGAGAGCACAGGGCTTGTGGAAAATGGTGACTAGTTTGGTCCAGCAGGTGTCTGATTGAGCTCCCACAACAGATCGTGCATCACTCAGATGTAGTGAGCCGGGCACAGGGGGATACAAAGCCCTTCCCTCTGGAAGGTCACAGCCAGGGAGGGAGAGAGACCACAGTGGACCATGGTGGAAACTGGTAACCACAGGTTCCTGGCCAGGATGCCCATCCAAGCAGGGGGTCAGTGAGTGAGGTGCTCACCCTCCAGCTCCCGGGTGACTGGGTGGGGACCTGGCCAGGGCCTGTGGCCTCGAGAAGTCCCCTCTAGCACTCTGGTGACCCACCAATACTCATATCTTCCACACGGCCAGAAGGTAGAAGAGCTGGGAAACTCTCCCAGGACAGAGCTCCTCTGGGAGTGCAGGATCAAGGCAGGCTTTCTGGAGGAGGTGATTCCCAAGTTGGGCCCTGACAATAGAGTAGGAGAGGTGGAGAGATTTTGAACAAAGGAACAGATTAAGAGTAGTGACAATAGAGTGCTAATCTTCATTGAATCACTTCATGGTAAATAGAAGGGGGAAAAAAGTCACTTCTAAAGAAAATCAATCCTGAATATTCATTGGAAGGACTGATGCTGAAGCTGAAGCTCCAATACTTTGGCCACGTGACGTGAAGAGCCAGTTCATTGGAAAAGACCCTGATGCTGGGAAATATTGAAGGTCAAAGGAGAAGGGGGTGGCAGAAGATGAGATGATTGGATAGCATCACTGACTCAGTGGGCATGAGTTTGAGCAAACTCTGGGAGATAGAGAAGGACAGGGAATCCTGGCATGCTGCAGTTCGTGGGGCCACAAAGAGTCGGACATGACTTAGCAACTGAACAACAACAAGCCTTCACTGAGCAGTAAAGAAGTGCCAGCCTGGACCTAAGCACCTCTAAAGTTATCTCATTTAACCCTCCCACCTCTCTGAAGGGAAGGAGGTCATTTTACACATGAGCAAATTGAGGCACAGAAACTTTAAGTAAACTTCCCAAAGTCACACAGCCAGAAAGCAGTGAAGCTAGGATTCACAGCAAGGTAAATGTGTCCCAGATTTCCGCTCCCTGGTAAACGATCCATTGAGGCACATAGCAAAACCACAGAAGCAGTTTGGCCTTCCTGGGATACAGGATGCTGGATGGTCAGTGGTAAGAAACAGGCTGGGAGGAAGACACAGCATTCCACTGAGACCAGGAGAGCCACATGGACAGCTTTCTTGGGATACAGGATGCTGGATGGTCAGTGGTAAGAAACAGACTGGGAGGAAGACACAGCATTCCACTCAAACAGGGAGAGCCACATGGACAGCTGTTCCTGGAGCTTGGGAACTAGGCCAGGAGGTCACATCGTGTGTCTGCAGAGGTGGGTGAGGGCCAGGCTGCCCAAGTCATAAGCTCCCTTTTTGGGATTTGGGCAGGAATTCAGTGGGGAGCCATTGAAGACTCGTCAGTGGGGCACAGGATGCTCAGTGGGGAGCATCAGGAAGGTGACTCTCAGGCAGGGCCAAGGATCAGGAGGAGGGGGTGCTGTGATGGAGGGATGCTGCGGTGGTCCAGTGTGACGGGGGCCTGTGGGTAGCTCCAGGTGCGATATGGTCCCTGCATGTGTTCTCTGTCTGCTGCCACGATTCCTTCCTGGTTTGTATTTCTTTCCTGATGATTGGTGCCATCCTAAAGAGGCACTCTCAAGAACAGCGCCCTGCAGACCCCTTAACACACCCCTCTTGGCCTGCACCTTTCTTCTCTGTCCCCATCTCAATAAACCTGCCACGATTTCCACCCCGCCCACCCCCCCACCCCCCCACCAAGCAATTTCAAACACCTCAGCCCTGCTGGTAAATAGCAATCAGTGGCTGGCTTTAGCCGCTTGGGTCTTGCTGTCTACCCCAGGGAGCTTCTCAAGGCATTTCTTTGATACAAACACGGAGAGGGTGGCGGGCGGGATTCGGAGGAAGCCAGTCTCCTCCATCTGCCACAAGAGCAGGTGTCTCTTGGACCTTTCACCCCACACAGTCCCTCCTGGGTCCACACTCACAGCCTTTACACTCGGCTTCCTGCCAGCAGCATCACGCATGCTTAGTCACTCAGTCGTGTCTGACTCTTTGCAACCTCATGGAATGTAGCCCACCAGGCTCCTCTGTCTATGGAATTCTCCAGGCAAGAATACTGGAGTGGGTAGTCATTTCCTACTCCAGGGGATCTTCCTGACCCAGGGATCAAACCCAGGTCTCCTGCACTGGCAGGTGGATTCTTTAGCACTGAGCCACCAGGAAGCATCAAGTCCCTGTTTATCTTAAATCAATCTTGTCTCCCTGGTGACTCAGACAGTAAAGCACCTGCCTGCAATGCGAGAGACCTGGGTTTGATCCCTGGATTGGGAAGATCCCCTAGAGAAGGAAATGGCAATCCACTCCAGTACTCTTGCCTGGAAAATTTCATGGACAGAGGAGCCTGGTAGGCTACAGTCCTTGGGATCGCAAAGAGTCGGACACAACTGAGTGACTTCACTTTCACTTTTATTTGTCTCCTCTAATGGATTGTAAGATGGCGGAGAGCAGGGCCTGCTGTTCCTTTCTTATTTTGATTTATTTTTATTTTTTAATTTATTTTATTTTTAATTCCCAGGAAGTACTCCCAATGGACACTTACTGACAACACATTGCACGTTATGAGAAAAATGAAGGAAATGGCTTCTGCAGGGGGAAAAGCATTGATTAAAAATTTGAGGCTATAAAGGAGCCCATGGGGTCCCAAAGCCCCAGCTTGATCCTAAACTATGGTTCAGAAACATCCACCAAGGTCTGATGGCTGAATGGGGCAGATCACTGAAGGCCGTTTTGTCCCTCATGTTTTCCATCTTCAGGAGAATAAAGACCTGTCCAGTCCACGTGTGCCTGGCTTGGGGCAGGTCAGGAAAGGCAATGGGATGTTTGTGTCCAAAATCCAGCCCCAGCTCAACGAAGGGCCTGACTCCTAAGCCTTTACTTTTGAGGTGGAGGCTGTGGGCAGAGGCTGTGTCCATAACCACAGAGTTCAGTCCTCCACATAGACCAAAAAGGGGGAGGGTGGCAGGAGGGAGATGCACTTCCCCGGTTGTGTCTGGAACCAAGGTGGCTTTGGAGGACTCTGCCTTCAGCAAGGAAACCGGGTACCTCAGTCTGGGCCCCAGCTTCCATCAGCATGTAGGGTTGTGGACATAAGGCCCCAAGACAGATCCTGAGCCCACAGGAGACCCTGTAAGCTCAGAAACAGTCACACATATCTGAAGGGTGGTGACCTAGCAGGGTGTCTCCAAGTCACAGAAGCTGGAGACCCTGGGCGTGCAGATGGGTGCCCAACCAGGGGCACCAAAAGGTGATCATGGATCAAACCTGGCCCTGATGGCAAGAATCAGAACCATGGGGGACAGCCTTATGCTTGCATGCAATCAGAATGCTCGAGATATCCGCTTATCAAAGTCAGCTCATGTAACTCTGCGAGTCAAATCCCCATAGAAATAAATATGAAGGGAGGGATTGTATTTTTTTTTAGTCTCAAAAGAATGACAAAGGCAACCCATGACATTTCCTCCTCATTTAATTCAACACAGTCATTTGAACCAAGCCGCAAGGCTAACAGCAGCCCTATACACACACACAGGACATTTTTAGTACCACATACAAAGACAGCACCTTTGATTAGAGGCACAGCCAAGACGTGTGCTGTTTTCATGAGCTACACCTAAAACAAGGACTTGTCCTACACAGAGATCATGGAGAGGAGCCATGCAAAGATGCCAGACGGGCTGAGCTGGAGGCACTGGGCAGCTCGTTCAAGTGAACTCTGAGCACTGTTCAAGTTCTCTGTCATCAGCCTCAATGGAACAGCTGCTTTTACTCACGATATTGATGTGCACATGGCCTATTTCTTACACTAACAAAAACACAGTCTGTGAAAATGTGAATATAGGGACAAGCACATTTAAGGAGATCAGCCAAGAGTTATGCTAAATTTTATTTTCTACGAAGTTTTCAAGTTACTGATTTTATTCACATTCACCATTTGAATTGAGGATAAAAGGTTTGGATGGTTGTCATTCTCTACTTGGTCTTATGTACAGGGCCAAATACTTTGTTTTTTTCCAGTCACTATGGTGACAACACAAGCCTCTTCTTGGTGGATTCAGAAAAGGCAGTTCTTCTAGTTGCCATGGTGAAACAAAAATGAAATTCCCTCGCTAACAGAGAAAACTTGAAAATTCCATTCATCGACAATTTTTGTCAAGTAAATTTTATTCCACCTTTCAGAATCCAAAACCATGAATTGATCATCCCCACTACTAAGATTCCTTGTCAGGTCCTTAAAGAGGTTTAGGTAAAAAGACATCTTTTATTTGTGTTCATTCCCTACAAACAGGAGGGAGTGAGGAGTCATTTTAACTACCGCTCAGACAAAACAGAAAAACATTTTTTTGGTTCATGCTTTTGTAGTTTTTCTAATGAGATAATCATTTAATAGCTTCCTTCTAAGATTTTTTTTCTTTAGCCACTGAGTACATTCTATTCAAAGTGGAAAAACTAATCACGGATGTTTAAATAACTTTATGTACTTCTTTTGTGCAAAGATAACACCACTTCCAGACAAAGCTGGGACTACAGGTGTTCAATAAGATAATACCTTGAATTCTATACCGATGCCCTCACCCTCTATAATACTGAAATAAGTATACTGGTTTCTTCCTAAACTAAGGATTAGATGCAATATTTTTTCTTAGGAGTTCTAGGTTCTGTATCACATTAATAATTCCCATTTGCTAAACATTTTTGCAAAAGCCTTATAAATAGTTTGATAAGACATATTGAAGGCGGGAGGAGAAGGGGACGACAGAGGATGAGATGGTTGGTTGGCATCACCGACTCCATGGACATGAGTAAACTCTGGGAATTGGCGATGGACAGGGAGGCCTGGTGTGCTGCAGTCCATGGGGTCGCAAAGAGTTGGACACAACTGAGCAACTGAACTGAACTGATATCAAGCTAACAATTCCTATTTGCTAAAGATTTCTGAAAAAACCTTATAGTTTGATAAGAAGTACATTATCCTGGAAATCTAGCCATGGGAAATTTTCCCAACTGTGGAAAAAGATTCATGCACATAGATGTTCACCCGTTGGCCAACAAGAAACCACCTTCAATGACCAACATAGCAGAAATCATTAGAGACTGAATAGCATGCAAGTGTTAATGTAAAGTTTAAGACCCTATATATACAGAATACATCCTGGATAAAATATGAAGTGAAAAAGCTTATGCAAAATTGTATATGTGGTATGCTGACTTTATATAAAATTTTAAAAGAGACATAAAACATGCATAGGGAAAAAAAGAACAGACCTGGAGAAACACCCTGACTTGTTAGCAGTGATTATCTTCAGATAGTGAGACTGTTTATATTTTCTACTTTTCCCATAGTCTACTTTTTCTATAATAGCCATGAATTTCCTATCATACCCATGAATTATTTATAATGGGAAAATAATAAGTAAGAGGACCACTCCGTGAAAACAAAATCAGATGCGCCTCTGAGGAGTTCATTTCCAGGTGCCTTTTCACACTGCTAGGAAGGGGATACTTCCATCAGGTGGGGTTCCGGGGGCACGTGTAGGAACATGAAGCTTCATCACCTGCTTTAATGACTAAATCATAGGGAGAAATGGTAAGAGTTTCTCCTGAAACAAAGCAGAGTCCTCTAGCTGTAGCACGTCTTAGAATCTGACCTGACTGCAGAAACTTTTAACACTGTGACAGCTAATTACTCACATTATACAAAAAAAAAAAAAAAGGAAACAAAAGAGAATCAGTGAAGACAAAGTAAGGATCCAGGAGAGACAGCAGGACCAGGTTGCTATTGCTAGGAGAGATGTCCCCTAACGTGCACGCGTCCAGGGAGGACAAGAGAAGGAAACAGGAGAACGCCGGGCAGCTTAAACCATCCACAGAGGGCTCTGGCCGCGGAGATGCAGAGAGCAATATAATAGGGCGGCCTGGGGGGAAGCACGGGGTAGGAAATGCTCTTCGTCTACATCCGTCTTCTTGAGTGAAATCGGCGAAACATTTTCTCCTCAGACTGAGCACGCTGGAGTGATGAAAGCCATCACGGTGCACCCAGGGGCCTGAGCAATTCTTGCTCTGTCAGGAACATAGCTGTTGTCAAGATGAAACAATTCAGCAGTGTCCCTTGAATCTTCTCCATGTAAACGTCTGATACGACCTGTGAAGACAAAGGAAGACCACTGAGTTAACAGTCATTTCCCTCTTCTGTTCTCAGGACACCGTCTGCTTCAAAACACACTGGTAATATACCAACAGAGGGCCTAAATGCACTACCAGGCATTGAGACATTGCCTTTCTATATTGAATCGATTACACAACCATTTTTCTCCCTTAAAGAGGTGAGTTCTGACCAGTTTGCCAATGTGAACAAAATGACTGTGGTTGAACAGTGAAGACTCAACTCAAAGATAAGACCCAGAAAGCTTCCAAGTGCCCTATTTGCTGAGTGATTTTTCCACAAGGATGAGCTGATAATAACACTAAGAACAGCAATAATGTACCAAAGAGATGAACTAGAATTTAACTGTGGCCAATACAAGAACCGATGGATCATTATGGAGGGATCAAACAATTTCTGGTATCAAATTAAAAAATGCTTACTCCTTGGAAGGAAAGTTATGACTAATGTAGACAGCATATTAAAAAGCAGAGACATTACTTTGTCAACAAAGGTCCGTCTAGTCAAGGCTATGGTTTTTCCAGTAGTCATGTATGGATGTAAGAGTTGGACTATAAAGAAAGCTGAGCACCGAAGAATTGATGCTTTTGAACTGTGGTGTTGGAGAAGACTCTTGAGAGTCCCTTGGACTGCAAGGAGATCCAACCAATCCATCCTAAAGGAGATCAGTCCTGGGTGTTCATTGGAAGGACTGATGCTGAAGCTGAAACTCCAATACTTTGGCCACCTGATGCAAAGAGCTGACTCATTTGAAAAGACCCTGATGCTGGGAAAGATTGAGGGCAGAAAGAGAAGGGGACGACAGAGGATGAGATGGTTGGATGGCATCACTAACTCAGCGGACATGGGTTTGGGTGGACTCCGGGAGTTGGTGATGGACAGGGAGGCCTGGCGTGCTGCGGTTCACGGGGTCACAAAGAGTCGGACACGACTGAGCGACTGAACTGAACTGAACTGAAAGGAAGTACTCCCCACCCCACCTTCACTCCATCCCGTCCTCAGGGAAGGTGTAAGGATATGAGAAAACAAATAGCTTTCTCTCACTCTGGTTCTTACTTCCTTTCAATTTTAGCATGGGAGAAGGAAATATTTATACCCAAACATCTCATCCCAAGTTATTGGATCAAAGGCTTATTCAAGACGGAGAGCCCTGATGGGCAAATTGGTAAAGACTTGTCCCCAGATGTCCCCTCCTGCACTGCCTTCACTGGTGCCCAGCTCACACCCGCTTGAGTTGGCATTCACTTCCTTGCCCCTACGCCTAGGAAAGATATCCTCACCCCTCTAGAGAAAGGAGTATCAGAGAGACACTACAATAATTATATTTCAGCTCCATGTACCCGTGGGGAGAGGTAAGAGAGAGGGGCGGGATGGTGGCGGGGAGCAAGAGGTACAAACTAGTGGATAGAAAATAACCTACCCGGATATATTATACAACATGGGGAATATAGCCAACATTTTATAATAACTATAAATAGAGTTAACTTTCAAAGAATTAACCTTTAAAATTGCAAATCACTATACTGTACACTTATAACATATAATATTTTACAGCAACTATACTTCAATTTAAAAAATCAAAAAATATATATTTTAGCAGCATGTAGGTGGTTGCCTATAAAATTACATTTTCAGCGAACTTCTTAAGGACATGCCAGACAGACGACATCAAAAAAAGAAAATGGATCTTCTACCCAGAAGTAAAAAGTATACCAACAAACTGGACGTGCCAAGCACATTGTTTCTAAGGATATCTGTGGTTAAGACTATCTTGGGCCTCTGTATTCTCATGCTCTTCTCATCCCCAGGCTCACAGATGCCCACATGGACATGAAGTAATGTCCTTCTCCCAATTCATCTTCATTCACCAATGAACTAACTCTCCCTACATTAAAAAAAAAAAATAAGTCTAAGCAAAGAGCAGGTTGCTAAGAAACCAGTCTATGTGCTTATTTTCCTCATAGTCAACACTTTTGGAAAAAAAAGAGAGCTGAGATTAGAGCTTTAAGAGGTGGATGAGTACATCTTTTCTGATTATTACACCTCTATGGGTTTTTAAATCATTTTGAATTGTTTTATCACTTCCTAATTGTTTTTTCTATGGCTCAGCTCATAAACAAAATAACAAATGCTTCAAAACTCCAATTATAATTTATTGTAAAGTATAATATTGTGTTCATGAAGCACCATGATGGAAGAGTTGAAATGCATTCTTCCTAAATATACAAAGTTTGTTTTCTTGAGCAACTTGTGAGGCTATGCCTGCCTTCACACAAAATAAATATGCAAATAAAATATACGCCAATCTTGCCCTTACAAAATCTTCCAGGATAGAGGGCTTAGAATATGATCTGTAATTGTCAGAACCCGAGGAAAAGTGTTGAGTGACCAGATAAACCAAACACAGTTATCCCTATAACATGGCCACTCTGTGAATAGAAATTCTGCTGTGAGAGGATTTGTGCAAAGGTAGAAATCAGAGTCTGAGCCTCAGCACTTAGAAGGTGCTCAGTTAACATGAAGGGCAAGAGGGAAGGTGGGAGAGAGCCTTAATTGTGTTTCCATTTCGTGCAACTCACTTTCTCGAAAAATTCTAATGAAATGGAATGCTCATAGCTGTTTCCTCCTAGCTCTACAACTCCCTAACAACATTTTTAACATTTGGTTTCAGCATTTGGACAGGTAATGAGAAAACTTAATTAAAGTAAATGCTCAGATCATGGTGCAAAGCCTTGGGCTCAATTTTGCCAGTTAACTGAATTACATTTTTATTGTGCAAATGAGCTATTGCTAAAAACCTTGAAAGTGAAAGAAAGCTTTAGTGGCTCAGTCAACTTTTTGTGAACCCATGGACTATAACCTGCCAGGCTTCTCTATCCATGAAATTTTCTAAGGAAGAATCCTAGAGTGGGTAGCCATTCCCTTCTCCAGGGCATCTTCCTGACCCAGGGGTCTCCCACATTGCAGGGAGATTCTTTACCGTCTGAACTATCAGGGAAGCCCCCAAAATTTTAAAAGCTTTACTAAAACATTTTTGGTAGTAAGATGTAATCAACATGCATTTGTTGAGAGAAAATAAAACAAAACAACCAAAAGACCCACACTTTGTGTATCCCCTAACAGCAAAAATCATCAATGATGCATCATAAGAATGAGGTACATATTTGAAGCACAGATCTGTAAAGACAACTCATGATCTAGAGTTAATTAAGAAAAAAATGCCAAGTCTTAGAATAGTCTGACCTTGATTCAGTTAATGTCAAAATAGCTGTATAATTTGCAAGTTTTGAAAAAAAGATTCAAAAAGGATGCTACCAGTGCTCACTTTGGACCAGAGAACAGTCTTGGTGAGGGGGAGTTATGGGAGGTGGGTTTCCACCTGTATCCTTTCTATATCCCTTGATTGTTTGATTTTTTTTACACCATTGTTATTTTGCAAATCTGATCACATGTGAAAATAAAATAACTGAGAAAATACCATGATTTTGAATTAGTCCCAAAATATGTAAATTTTCAGTGCAAAAAAAGCTATTAAAATGACTCACCTTGCTAGAATTAAATTTTTCTCCATCAGAGTCCATGCGGTTTTATTTGATTTTATTAGCGATCTCTTTCAGAATACCTTTGAGGTCATTAAGCTTGGAAAGGGGAAAAACAGAACTGGTCTTAAGATCAATTTTTCAACTTAAATTTTAAATCATGACTCAAAGATTTTTCCATGATGAACTATATATGAAATAAAAAGTATGACCCATGCCTGGAATACAGCAGAATATCAGACAGGTGATATTTCAGAGCTTGTTCACTACAGACTTTCTGAATCAAATCACTAGCAAATAAGCATTAGCTCCAATTAGGATTAGTTTTTGCTATTGTTTTTGTTTAGTCGCTAAGTCATGCCCAACTCCTTTGCGACCCCATGGCCTGCAGCCCGCCAGGCTTCTCTGTCTGTGGGATTTCCAAGCAGGAACACTGGAGTGGGTTGCCATTCCCTTCTCCGGGGGATCTTCCCAACCCAGGGATCGAACCTGTGTCTCCTGCATTACAGGCAGATTCTTTACCGCTGAGTCATCAGGGAAGCACAAATCTTAATCACTAGTGATTCCCACATAGAAATGATAGATTTTTAACAACACAGAAATAATATATAACATATATATATATATATAATTTACACATATAAATCATAATGTTATATGTAACTAATACCATTAAATGATAAGATATCAATAAAGCTTTGCTTTGATAAAAGTATAACACTAATGAAAATAATATAATACTAATCAAGTTTTTGCAAATAAAGTGTCTCCCCTCACCAAAAACACAATATAAATAGCAAAACAAATTTAGGTAAAAGGCATGATAAAATTATTTTCAATACATGCATATTTCACAAGTTTTTACACAAGATACATGAAGATGATAAAGATCACTTCAAATTACAAGCCATATTGTTACACTTGATACAAGCTATAGACATAACTCGATCTCTGTACAGTTGGTTTCCAACTTGCTAAATCACTCACTCAAGGAAAACTCTCAGTGTAACTATGGCTTCTTTCTAGTATTAACCTCATCATTTAACTGTTTTTAGAAAAGGACAAGAAGAAACCATACGGGCTGCCTAAAATAAAGAAGGCATAGTAAGATCCCTACTTACAGACTTGGGGTCAAGGAATGACTTTGTTTTATGGTGTAAGAATGAGATGGAGAAATTTTTTTTTTTTACTGGAGGGCTTTGGGGAAATCTCTATATTTGTTTCAGCAAAAGGGCTTTAATACACTGTTTAGTATGCTTTAAGACATCAAGAGCGTGCTCAAGAAACAAGCGGCCAGTCCTAAAATTCTCTCTGGATAGGAAGGAGAATCGTATTTTTGTTCTTCAGAGGAGAAGGCGCAGAGGACGGGGGAGGAGATAAAAAGGAGAGAGGGCAGTGGTGGGACTAGAAGAGGGGACAGAGGCAGCAAATCCCACGGCTGGGGGCCAAGGGCTCTGTGTTGTGTGTTTATGGTTTCCCAGGCATCTGCCTAAATTCTACTCAAACCTGCAAAATGCAGGGTGTAGGTGGGCTTCTCTAGGAATCCACAAAGAGGCTGAGCTCCACAGCCAGGGAGCCCCAAAGGGGCCTGGACCCAAGGCCCTCCCCTGAAGGCCACACAGAACCCAGGCTCACACGTATGTGTGGACAGCCCCCAACTGTGACTCAACCATCTGGGACCCCCTCAGCAGCCCCCACGCCCCCCACTGCTCAGGCCCACCGCCCCCACCACCCCCAGAAGCTCATGGACTAAGAGGCCTCCCTGAACCCAGGGAGTCAGTTTAGCTGGTCCAGTGCCCGGATGTCTGGCTGACCTCTGACCCCAGTTCCACTCTGCTCCATCCCCGTGTTGCCATCCTGCCCAGGCTCTGCGTGCCGCCCAGCAAGGTACACAGAAGGTTGAGCTCAACCCCAAGTCCACTTTCCATCGACTCCCTCCAAAGCCACCTCAAGTGGACTCACAAGTAAAGCAACACAACAACCAAAAGTAGCCTGTTTTCTCTACACACAGACACACACATCTAGACACATCCCTAGTACCTCTGTTCCCAAGCCAAACTGTTTAAGCCCCTCTTATGTGGCCACTCTGACCGCTCAGAGGGCTCTTTGAAGGGAGTGTCCCCAGATATGTCCCCAGAGGTTTGTGGGGGAATAAAATCCCATCCCTAAAGAAGCCAACAAGTTCCCTCACAGGACGACACAGCTTCCCCCTTCCTCCCACTTGGGGTTCCCCCTCGTTCACGCTGTCCCTCTCTAGTCTGGAACATTCCATGTCTCTCTGGACTTAGGGTCTTCACAGCTGCTGACCCTGTTCCCTGATAATGTAGACTCAGGAAACCTGGAAAACACGCCTGATACTACAAAGTGTTATTCCTACTTAATCCTACGTAATTCAGCTTGAAAATGCTCCCACACCCAAAACATTCAACAAAGGGTCCATGCATGAAGTTTGGGGGCCATGTCTGCTTTGATGGCACTTAACCCAATGGTGTTTTCCTTGTTCAGTCACTCAGTCATCTCTGACTCTTTGCGATCCCACAGACCACAGCACACCAGGCCTCCCTGTCCCTCACCATCTCTCAGAGTTGGGTCAAACTCATGTCCATTGAGTCAGTGATGCCATCCAACCGTCTCATCCTCTGTCGTCCCCTTTTCCTCCTGCCTTCAATCTTTCCCAGCATCAGGGACTTTTCAAATGAATCAGCTCTTCACATCAGGTCGTCAAAGTATTGGAGCTTCAGCTTCAACATCAGTCCTTCCAATGAATATTCAGGATTGATTTCCTTTAGGATGGACTGATTGGATCTCTTTGCAGTCCAAGGGACTCTCAAGAGTCTTCTCCAACACCACAATTCAAAAGCATCAATTCTTTGGCCCTCAGCCTTCTTTATGGTCCTTTTCTCACATCCATACATGACTACCAGAAAAACCATAGCTTTGACTATACGGAACTTTGTTGGCAAAGTAATGTCTCTGCTTTTTAATATGCTGTCTAGGTTTGTCATAGCTTTTCTTCTGAGGAGCAAGCAATCTTTTAATTTCATGACTGCTTCACCATCTGGAGTGATTTTGGAGCCCAAGAAAATAAAAGCTGTCACTGTTTCCATTGTTTCCCCATCTATTTGCCATAAAGTGATGGGACTGGATGCCGTGATCTTAGTTTTCTGAATGCTTAGTTTTAAGCCAGCTTTTTCACTCTCCTCTTTCACCTTCATCAAGAGGCTCTTTAGTTCCTCTTCACTTTCTGCCAAAAGGGTAGTATCATCTGCCTACCTGGGGTTATTGATATTTCTCCCGGCAATCTTGATTCTAGCTTGTGCTTCATCCAGCCTGGCATTTCTCATAATGTACTCTGCATAGAAGTTAAATAAGCAGGGTGACAATACACAGCCTTAACATACTAAGGGTCTTCCTAGTCACTCAATTAAAAACCAGAATAGTACAACATCAGAAGGAGAGCAGCTGAAACAGGATATACTCTTGTGTGACGGTGTGGTTCCAAAGAGAGCTGTCACGTCTCTCTGTGTCTACACGTCACTCCCACCTCTAGGGGTAAAGCATGGACGTGTGGAGTTTACTTCTCTCCCAGCTAGATCTCAGTCGGCCCGGGGCTTTACTCAGCATCATGCCAGGTCCAGGTCCCGCCTTGGGGAGCGCTTCCTCAGTCTATGGAACAAAGGGAACTGACCCGAGACCCCCAAGCCACGTGGATCAGAGGTCACGTGGGGAGAAAAGCAATGAGGTGCCAGGTCCCGGCCTCACTGCCAGTTGAATCCAGCCCCGTAAACCTAGCTGAGACTACAAGAAGCCGAAGAACTGCCCAGCTGGTCCCTTCCCAAACTCCTGATCCAGGAAAGCAAGAGTCCCTAACGTGTAGGGAACTAAAGCTAATTGTGACAGAAACATTCTACCCAGAATGTACCGTCATCCTGAGTGGTTGACACCAATGTATGGAGCAGGTGGCTCCAGGGAAGGGAAGGAGATGAAGGAAGAGATAAGCTCTGAGGGCAGGGGTACAGGTAGGAAGGTGCCAGGCATCAGATCAGCATCCTGCATGGGGACCAGAGCACAGGAAGAGAGACCCATGGACACATGGCCTCAGATGTTTTAAATGCTGCTGATAACTAACACAGAAATACATATGCAAGCAATCGTGGACTGGATAAACCATCAGTTACAGCTCTGAAAAAACACTTTTGGTTCATTTACTCAATGTTCCTTGAGATCCTCCTATAGGAGGGGATCTGGGTACTGGAGACCCTGCCACCCCTCATGGGGTATTGTCAGTGAAACGGTACATCTTGGGGGAGGCAAGGGGGGGAGCAGCGAATGTGACATGTGACTGCAACACCCAGGGCCCATCCTCAAAACGCCACAATAAGAGAGACACCACCTCCTCCTCAGAGCCTAACAGGGAGCCAGTATTTTTGAATCAATTGTCACTTCTCCTGAACCAAATCATAATTTCCAGCTGCCCAGCTCAGGGTGGAGGTGGCCATTCTCTCTCTAGGCTTGACATTTATGTGTGTATTCATGCATTCGTAATTCAGATTCAGTAGGTGACAAATTAGAGTGGCAACAAAGACTGGCATAGAGGCTCCCAGGCTCCCAACCTGCTTTTCTGAGCCTGTCTGGTGTTCATTGTCATTGCAAGCATCTTTCACTTGAGAGAAAAAGAGAAGTGGGGTCCTGGGTTGTACAGAAGCAGGAGAAATTTCAGATGTGGTAGAAATGGGACTCAGGACTATTCCCATGCGGGCTAGGAACATCTGAGAAGCAATTTTGTTCCAGCAGCCAGATTTTATGCAGTGAATGAAGAGAGCTGAACACAAAACAGGGTCATATCTATTTTTCAAAACAATTAATTTCACTTATTTTTGGACACTGTCCTCTAGCTGAAAGCTCAAAGATAATAGAGTTTAAAAAATATTTCCAAAATTATAAACAGGACCCTACCTTTGTATCCAGCTGTCTAAAACGATGCCTTATTCTTCAAAGATGTTTAAAAAGAGAGAGAACAGAGAGGGAGAGAGAGAATAAAAAGGGTTATTAGGTTCCATTTTAAAGAACAAAATACAGATCATTTTCATCTTCAACTAAATTAACATCAACTGCTTTTATCATTTTTACTTTCTTCCTAATACCCAACCAAAGCAGAATTGCACTCTTGTCCCAGGTGGAAGGACAGCAACTTGATGCAACCTTTGTTGATGTGGGTGGGGGGTGGAAGATGACACGTAATAAGGTCCATTCCTTCCTTCCAAAACTAAGATCGCTGAGTCCAGGGACGGAGGAGGATAGAGGCCTCTGCCTTGTTGCTCAAAGAGAAAAAGCACGCCTCACGCCCCATGCTCCCGATAGCTGTGTTAAGCCTAACAAAGGGAGAAGTTGTTCTTTTGTTTACTCTTCCTTAGACTGAATTTTGAGGTGTGTTTGGAGCGCTCAGTTAGAATTACATTTGACTATTAACCCTTTAACCCCACTTTAAGCTCAAAGGGCATGCTCTTGGAGACCCTGCAGTCCACATTCTTCGTGGACCATCTATGGAGTTAGTGATATGTCTAGATCTATGGGATGTTTACAGCAACTCCTTGTGCCTCATAGAGGATGCTCAGGACTTCTCAGGGACAACAGTCTGTAACAGATCAACCAAAGGGCTTTGTCATCTTCTAATCTCTCTGTTTCTTCTTTGCAGAGATACATGTATGGACCCTGTAAGGTGATGACTGTTGCCCATGATCTTGTGGATCTTCCCAGAATTCACCTCTGCGCCATAGCACAGGCACCCACACTCTGGTCATCTGGCCCCATCGTGTTGCTTTGCAGGTTTCAAATGTCAACACCTCTTTCTTCCCTGCAGTCAGGAGGACCATCAGATCAGGTGGGGAGGTTGTGCCCTTCCTAGAAGGCTGACACACCCTTCTGTGTTTGTCACCTTTGGCTGTCTCAGCCTCATGCTTCTGCTCTCTGGTGCAAATTTTCTCTACACAGAGTTTGTTCAAATAAGCTTCTTGTGATCTGCTAGCTTCCATACACAAGGGGAGCCTCACAAAGCAGGAATAAACGGCTGACATACTCCTCTGACGGGTCGTTGGCTTTTGTGTTGATCTTGACAAGGTAATTTTCTTTCATGACACCCTCCCATGCCAGAGTCATGTTGTCTTCATTTCTGAAACCTTGAATAATGAGACAAAGAAAAACATTCAAATTGTTTCATTTACCCCTTTCCCTCCTAAATCAACACCTTCTAGGCATTTTGCCATACTCTGGAACCAAAGGAATTAGATTCATCCTGCACAGGCTGATCTGACTAATGGTACTCACTAGTGACTGCAGCAGAGCGATGGAATAGTAATGAACTTCTTGGTAACAATGAGGAATTGGAGCTTGCATTAAATAGGAATGTAATTTTCATTCCAAACAGAGATCCATCCATAGCCCATCTGTGTGTTTTGTGACTTCACAAAATCATTTCACTAGTCAATTTTGTTCTCACATTTCCTATGTTCCATTTTGATGACATCAGAATGCTACGCTGATTATTCAGTTGGATAATTACTGATGGATTGTCTATCTTCAACCTAACGCTGGGGCAGAAACTTTGGAGGAGAGGAGAATCACCCCTGGACTTCATTCCTACCCTCTTGAAATGCACAGTGTAGGTGTAGACCTCAAGGAAAACCTTATGTTTAGTCTTTTCCTCTCACCTAAGCCAGGCGTGCTGCAAAATTGGCCTGGGGTATGTTCCAGCAAGATTTTTAGTTCTTTATTTTTTTTACGGTAGGGCTTTCCTGGTGGCTCAGACAGTAAAGAGTCTGCCTGCAATTTCTCAGACCCGGGTTCGATCCCTAGGTTGGGAAGTTCCCCTGGAGAAGCAAATGGCAACCCACTCCAGTATTCTTGCCTGGAGAATTCCATGGACCAAGGAGTCTGGTGGGCTACAGTCCATGGGGTCGCAAAGAGTCAGACACAACTGAATGACTAACACTTTTTACAGCGACTTAGCTTTTCAGATGGCATGCAAACAAAAGAACAGATCAATGTGTCACCTGTGTTTCCAGGACTAGTGCAATGGACAGCAATCCTCCGTATGAATTCATGGGGAAAGAAAACTGCATACGTTCATGCGGGTGTCCACTCAGAATAAGTTTATCTAGTGTTTAGTTTTAAATTCGTTCTTCGAAATGTTAGAGTTTAGGAACTGTTATAAGGTTTTCCTAGGTGTAAAAAGAATTAATTGGGAGTCAAAGGCAGAACCAATATGCAAGGGACAGAATTGAAGCAGATCCCAGATAGCAAATCCAGATTTATTTTTCAATGGTGATCATTCACTTAAAAAATAATTCCTAACTGAATTTCTCTTAACTGGATTTTTCCAAGCAAAGTCATTCTCAATGTCTTTTCCTCAAACTAAACGTATGTGGAAGCCCGATATGAGAACTTAATAATCAACTGGAAAAGGATAGATGCTCCTGAACTAGGTAGCTGGACAACAAAAATGGCCAATGACTAAATGTTCAACCTCTCTAAGGGTCAAGGAAATGTTGACTGAGACAATAACATACCATTTTCACAACCAAACTGGAAACTGAGCAGGGTCTACAATAATGACTGTACTGTGTGTTGGCAAAAAGGTGAATAAACAGGTTTCCCATATGCTGGGAAAAATCTGTGAACTGTTACAGCCTTAGGGAATGAGGGATGGGATGGGAACAGACATATCAAAAGACTTTAACATGCACATACACTAGAAATCTAGAAATTTCTCATCTAGAAAGAATTCAAAGGAAAAAAATGTCACTGAGGCACCCAAAAATGAATATATAAAACTGCTTATCATAGTGTGACCTAGTAACTAAAGAGGAGAAACCATCATACATGCTTAACAAGGGGTTGGTTTAATGAAGTATGGTATATCCACAGACTAGAATATTCCACAGCTAAAAATTGTCATAAAGGTATATATTTATGGTGAGAAGAGATGTTCTACAGGAGGTTATTAGTTAAATGAACAAATTAGATTTTGAATACATATGCACAGAGCAATCAAATTATCATACACACACCTAAGAATAACAGAATCAATACCAATATGCTATCAATATTTATCTCTAGATGTGCTGTGCTGCCTTGCTTAGTCACTCAGTCGTGTCCAACTCTGTGTGACCCCATGGACTGCAGCCCATCAGGCCCCTCTGTCCATGGGGATTCTCCAGGCAAGAATACTGGAGAGGGTTGTCATGCCCTCCTCCAGGGGATCTTCCCAACCCAGGGATCAAATCCAGGTCTCCTAGATTGCATGCGGATTCTTTACCTTCTGAAGCCCATCTGTTCTTACCCTTAATTGAGCTTTTCTGTATTTTTCAAACGGTCTATAAATACGTACTTTCTCATTCATGAAAAGTGATGGGTTTTATAAAACTGTAATCTCTTGGTAGCATACATTTTACCATCACTTGACAGTATCGCCCCAAAAGTACTAAACAGGGAAGCTTGGATTCTACCTTTTCTGAAAAGTTATTTGAAAAATCTTGCATTTTTCTCTAAAGAAGAGCCATGTGAAGCTTAAACCCCATGATTCTCCTATCACTAGAGGCAAATGCAAAGTAAATGTAGGAAACAATACCGTGAGAGGAGCCGACGACCACAGAATGCTGTGGCTCAGGAATTAGTCATTCCGAAGGAGAGACAGAAGGGCAGGTGGTGACCAGATGCCCCAGAATCTCCAGGGAGTAAACAGCTCTTGGCTCCCTGTCTTCTGTCATCATTGCACAGTGGCTGGAGGATCCTGTCCTCCATCTCCATCCCCCACTCCATGTCTTTATTCCTTCCCAAGACTAAGAACTGTCTGAAGAGAACATCAATAGCTCACTGTTTCTCTGATTGCTGTGAGCACAGCAGAGAGACAGGTGCAGATGAACACGGCTCATTCCTGCCTTCTTTGCTTTCCCTAGTTGAAGTTCCTGTCCACTTGCTGGCCAGGTTGGGGGATTTGTTTTCACTCTATTTATTTATCTATTTTAATTGGAGAAGACTCGGGAGAGTCCCTTGGACTGCAGGGAGATCAAACCAGTCCATCCTAAAGGAAATCAACACTGAATATTCATTGGAAGGACTGATGCTGAAGCTGAAGCGCCAATACTTTGGCCACCCGATGCGAAGAGCCAACTCATTGGAAAAGACCCTGATGCTGGGAAAGATTGAGGGCAGGAGGAGAAGGGGACGACAGAGGATGAGATGGTTGGATGGCATCACTGACTCAATGGACATGAGTTTGAGTGAGCTCCAGGAGATGGTGAAGGACAAGGAAGTCTGGAGTGCTGCAGCCCATGGGGTCACAAAGAGTCGGACAGGACTAGTAATTGCTTTACAATGTTGTACTGGTTTCTGTTATACAACGAAGTGAATCGGCCATATGCGTACATATATCCCCTCCCTCTTGGACCTCCCTCCCACCCACTCCCATTCCACCCCTCTAGGTCATCACAGAGCACTGAACTAGCTTCCTGTGCTTTATAGCAGGTTCTCCACTAGTTATCTACTTTACACATGGTAGTAAAGTGTGCCTCAGATGGTAAAGTGTCTGCCTACAATGCAGGAGACCCAGGTTTAATCCCTGGATCGGGAAGATCCTCTGGAGAAGGAAATGGCAACCCACTCCAGTACTCTTGCCTGTAAAATCCCATGGATGGAGGAGCCTGTTGGGCTACAGTCCATGGGGTCGCAAAAAGTCGGACACAACTGAGCGACTTCACTTCACTTCAGTGTATATGTGCTCACTAAGAAACCAGCACAACATTATAAAGCAATTACACTCCAATAAAAAATAAATAAATGAATGAAAACAAATCCCCAAACCTGGCCAGCAAGTGGACAGGAGCTTCAACCAGAGAAAGCAAACAAGTCAGAAATGAGCCTTGTTATTCTGTACCTGTCTCTTTGAAGGGCTCACCACAATCGGAGAAACAGTGAACCAATGACGCTCTCTTCAGACAGTTCTTAAGTCTCAAGAAGGAATACAGAAATGAAATGGGAATGGGGGGCCACCAGACAGGTCATCTCCCAATTCACCCCACCTTCACCTTCCTCAACCCCCAGGGTCCACATGTCTGTTCTCTACGTTTATGTTCTTATTATGCTTAATCATAAACAAGTTTGGGGAGGATACCTGCATTTTACCTGCCTTCTCAACCCATCCTGAATCAGAGGACTGATTTGTCCTCACCCATACATCAAGTCTCCTGATTCTATTGATTCTGGGCTGGAGAGCAGACCTTCCTTCCATGGAGCCCCTCTGCCTCCCTACCCCCAGCTGGAATCCCACTGGTGATGGGAATTCCCTACCTCACAAGGTGCCACATCATTTCCAGGCAGCACTAACTGTTAGACATGGCTTTTATAGTTCAGCTGGTAAGGAATCTGCCTGCAATGCAGGAGACCCTGGTTCGATTCCTGGGTGGGGAAGATCCCGTGAGAAGGGATAGATTACACACGCCAGTATTCTTGGGCTTCCTTTGTGGCTCAACTGGTAAAGAAACCACCTGCAATGCGGGAGACCTGGATTTGATCCCTGGGTTGGGAAGATCCCTTGGAGAAGGGAAAGGCTACCCAGTATTCTGGCCTGGAGAATTCCATGGACTGTATTGTCCAGGGGGGTCACAAAAAGTCTGACCCAACTGAGCCACTTTTACTTTCACTTTCACTTTCCTTTATACTTCATCAAACCTTCCTCCCCACAACTTTTCTCCATCATTTGTTTTTTCTCTGTAACCATTCAGGAAGAAGTGTGAAACTTGTTGCCAAAGACTATAGTTGGCAACACATTTCCTAAATTTACTTTGCATTTGCCTCCAAGCCGCAGCCTTGGTTTGGTCCCCTGAGCCCTCCCACAGGTTCTACAGACATTCATCCATGACATGGCTTCAAAACAGACTCAAAGGTAGTTCTGAGACACTTCATGACAAGCCTCTGATCTTTGGGTGAGGTTTTCAAGTACAAATTCCAGGTCTCAGCTTTCCATTCCCACCTCTGATACAAAGACTTCTCATTCTTTTGGTTAGAAACGACTCACTCTGTCTTCCACAGCAAAACAATGAAGAGAAAGACAGTTACTTATCCAAATTGTCAAAACACCTTTCCTCATTAGGAAAGGCAATTACGTACATGCGATAGCTAATGACATCCCCAAAGTGACACTTAACGTCTTGAAATAATGCTGTTAAAAGAGTCGACAATGAGGATTCTTTAAACTGTGACATGAGATGGGGGTCATTGTACGTTTACATTCTGAAAGCTAGACTTTAGGGGATCACTGCTGCAGGGGTAACACAGAAGCAAATTATGACCAGTATTGAAGATCATATTCCTGAGTATCTTTCCTCCATTTTTCTTTGCAGCAATCTAACAAAAAATGATGGTTCTTGGCAAATTAAATTTTTCTTAATTACAGCCAATTATCATGTCTAGGTTAGTAAAATTCCTGTTTTTACTTTCTGAATCATCAAAATATTTGGGATATACTAGAGGGACAGGAATGATTGGCCCAAAATGGAACATGAATCCCATGATAGTAGTCGTGCATGCTTAGTTGCTCAGTCGTGTCCAACTCTTTGCAACCCCATGGACTTGCAGCCCACCAGGCTCCTCTGTCCATGGGGGTTCTCCAGGCAAGAATTCTAGAGTGGGTTGCCATGCCCTCATCCAGGGGATCTTCCCAACCCAGGGATCAAACCTAAGTCTCCCACATTGCAGGCGGATTCCTTACTGTTGGAGCCACGGGGAAAGCCCAGTCAGTGAGCAGATAAATAGTAGCTGTTTCAACCAACCAGGTCTCATGGAGTTGTTAAATAAGATACAAGATATCTTCTTAGAGACTCAGTGAGACCCTTCTTGGCTTTTCCTCAAATAAAAAAAGAGACAGAATGGAAATCCCACAGGTTCTAGGGCTGAGTCCAATCTGAGTCATCAACTCTGCATCCGTAATCAGCACACAGAGCCACTGATGACTCCTGTGAGTCCCTGAACTGATGGAGTCCCTGGGATACAGGACTTCTGATTTTACTGTAGGGATGGTCCCTGGTAACTGAGATAAATCAGTCACCCTAGGCCCTTGGCACTGGCACTTTTGCCATCGTGGGCCCCTTCTTAGATGAAGAAAATATTAAAAAGATTATATGACTGGGTTGGTATAAAGACAAGTATATACCAATAGGGGTTTCCCGGACAGCTCAGTGGTAAAGAATCCACCTGCCAATGCAGGAGACATGGGAGACACAGGTTGGATCCCTGGGTCAGGAAGATCCCCTGGAGAAGGAAAAGGCAACTCACTCCAGCATTTTGCCTGGAAAATTCCAAGAGGACAGAGTTGGACATAACTGAACATGCACCCACGTATATGAAAGTGAAAGTGAAATTGTATCTGTACCTACCAGGTTCCTCCAACCATGGGACTTTCCAGGCAAGAGTATTAGAGTGGGTTGCCATTTCCTTCTCCAGGGGAATCTTCCAGACCCAGGGATTGAACCTGGGTCTCCCACACTGTTGGCAAACACTTTACTGTCTGAGCCACCAGGGAAGTTGTGGCTTCCCACACATGTACCAATAGATTTTCTGTCACCTAATAATTCTTTCTTTTCTTTCTGACTTTTAAAAGAAATGGAAAGATCCGTGTGGACCCCAAAGGGTCAGGGCCCCGTCAATGTGCAGATGCCTGCCCTGCAGCTACGCCCCACTCCTACCCAGAGATGGAGCCCGCGGCTTAAGCCTGAGGCTAGAGGACAAGGTACAGGAGCCAGTGGTGCTTTTTCCATCTCTTTCTTTGTGTCCAAACATCCGGAGGAATGAAAATAGGTCTCTCTCTCCCTTGGGCTGAATCTGGTGGAAACACATTTGTGGATGAGGAAGACTTGCCCAGCTTAGTGGCTCGAGGAAGGGGTGTTAGGAAACCCTAGGGTCTCAGGGAAGAGAGCCAGATGTAGGTTCTCGGCAGCCAAAAAGATGGTGGAACGAGGTGTGACTAAGGGTCAAGGGTCAGAGAGTCCAGCTCCCACAGCCGGGGCGAGGAGAGAGGCTGGTGGGGAACTGTCTGCCCGGGGTCTAACAGGGCTGAGGAGGTGGGCAAGCATATGAGAAAAGAGAGCAAACCCCACGGCCGTGTGGACTCTTGCCTTCTGGAAGGCAGTGTGGGTTGTTGGCAGGGAGAGTGTACAGAAGACACTGCTGGAAACCAGAGGCTCGGGTCGGGAAGCAGCCCCTGGGTCGGGGAGCAGCCCCCAGAGACAGCATTTCCGGACCCCAGGAGCGGTGGTTGGTGTGAAGGGGTAGTCAGGGTTCGGCTGAAGGACCCACCACGCGCCACATGATCGCAGATCAGCTGGAAACACACACAGGCCCGGGAGCACGGAGCCGGCCCAGGGCGGCGCCACTGTTTCCACAGAGGGTCTCTGCTCTTTCCTCTCGCTTCTCCTGTGCTCCGATCCACAGAAGGTCAGTTAGGGCAGCTGGTGAGTGAGTGGGAAGGAGGCGGGGAGAGAGGAAAGCCAGTGGCCCACCCTTCCTGACGAGTCCACCGGCTGAGAGAGGGTGCTAAGGGGAGCCTCCCCACTGGAAGATGGCGAACGGGCTGTTTAATCTACTGGACTGTGGGTCCCAATTCCTAAACTGAGATTCTTTTACCAAGTAAGGTCATCGGAAGATTTTCTCTAGGAACAACCAGAAAAGTCATGAATGAAGAGGAAAAGTTAAAATTTGACATAACCTCCTTCTTCTGCCTCTGTAACTCAGCTTGCCCCTTGCAAAGTCTAGATCACGTAGGTCACGTAGTCTCAGCAAGTGGGGACTTGCAATACTAGGAACTGGAGTTTATTTCCCTCACTCTCGTCCTGCTCTTTGCAATTGCCCAGCCCCTGCAAACCTGTTTAATCAAGCCTGTCCAGGCCAGGCATCCCCCTCCCCATCTTCACTGCTGTTCCTGCATGCGCGAAACCCCTTAGTTTAAACTAGCCTATTAACAGCTAGTGTTGCCCACTACAGTCTGTCTATAAAAACTCCGTAATCCCTTTGTTCGGGGCTCAGAGCTTGGAGTGTTAACTCCTCTGGGCCCGCCGGTATAACAAACCCGAGTTCTCCAACTCTCCACGTGTGGTGTTTGGTTTCTCGAGTACTGGTTTCTGCAACAATGAGCCTTGCCAGAATCAGACCTAAGGTCTCCCAGAGCATAAATGTCACAGAAGCAACAGAGAACAAGGACCAAGTCACATTCTGACAACATCCTACACGTGGTGTTTGTTCAACATCCCACTTACACCCTTACGATGTCCATCCAAAAGTGAGCCCCCTGGAACAAGGCTGTCCCAGCAGATCTAGATGTCTTTCTTAATCTACTCTTCCTCCTGAATAAGTCACTGGGGGACTCGATGCCTGGCCTTTTTTTTTTTTTTTTTTTTCCGTTGTGTGGCACGTGGGACCTCAGTTCTCCGCCTAGGGATCAAACTCACGCCCCCCTACCTTGGGAGCTCAGACTCAACCACTGGACCATCAGAGAAGTCTCAGGACACACCCCTATGAGTGCTGAAATAACCGTGACTAACCCCACCTGTTGAGATGTGGACCAGACACCCTCCCAGAAGCGAGCCCCGGCCTCTGGGCCCCAGCACGAGGGTTGAGCCACTCACAGCAGGCGGAGGGCTCTGTGTTCCTCTCTTTGCAGCAGCACCGGAAGCACTTCTTGACCACCCTGTAGAAGTAGGCGAAGACCACGAAGGGGAAGGGGATGTTGAGGCGGCTGCAGTATTCCTGCACCAGGAAGTACCGCTGGAACTTCCAGACCTGGTCGTTGTTCTCCTGCACGGTGCCCACGGTGTAGCTGGCGGGAGGGGAGAAAGGGTTAAGACTCAATCTTCCACAGCCCTGGCCATTTCACTGCTGAATCCGGCGACACTGGTATCAAGCTCTCACTGACACAGGAGAGAAAAATTCACTCTGGTATCAGAGCCCGAACAACTCAGGCACTCTTCCGTTCACGCCGGGTCAAAATCAGATCTGGCTTTTGTCTTGTTGTTGCTAATCACAAAAGATTGTCCAACGAGCTTTAAAATGATTCCTATGTCAAGACCTCTCAAGGGTTCTTTTTGTCCGTTAGTCTGGTATCGTGTTTCATACTGCGAGGCCCAAGGGGATGACTCTCATAGGAATAACTTGCCTACGTCATTGTGGGAGTTTAATTATAAACGATCTGGGAGAGCCGTTTGTTAATATTTATCAAGGGCCTTAAAAATATTTATCCCTTTGACCCATTGATTTTATTTCTGGAAATCTAACCTAAGAATAAGGAGACACTGAGAAAAAAGAATATAGAAATGGTTATACATTCATGGGTGTCTGGTGCCCCCACCATCCACCCAGCAGCGTGGAACAACAAAAAGTTCAACACTAAGAAAATGTATCACAAATTACGGCTAATCCATATGATTACATTATGCAGTCATTAAAAATTACATTTATAACTAACTTTTACACATTGGGAAAATGCTTATATGTGAGTGAAAATACTAAGGCTTAGATTTTTACTTACAATACCATCTCACTGTGTAAATCACAGTTCACAGGGAGAGATTCCCATAAGGAAAATTAGGATGTCTATTTATTGGGAAAATGTCTGATTGATTATATTACTGACTTATCAGTTACGAATTAAACAAAGATTGCAAGGTAGCCAACACTTATATTTACCAGACCTTGTTCTAAGCAATCTATTTATATTAGTTGATTTAATCTGCAAACAACTCTGTAGCATGTAAATGCTACCATCATCTATGACTAACAGATCAGGAAACTGAGGTAGAACCACGGTAGATAAATTGTCTGAGTCCCGCCACTGGGAAGTGATGCAGAGCCTATTTGCTTTGTCGCTGCATGATGCCTCATGACTCGGAGCATGAATGTTCTGAGTTATGCGCATTTCAGAAGGATCTGCTTGACTGTTGTTGTTATTTAGTCACCAAGCCGTGTCCGACTCTTCACAAACCCATGGACTGCAGCACGCCAGACTTCCCTGTCCCTCACCATCCCCCGGAGTTTGCCCAAGTTCCTGTCCATTAAATTGGTGATCTGCTTGGACTACTTAGTAAAAGATAACTGTGAAGCATTCTACCATTCTCTGAAGTTCAATCATCTAAGACAGTTTTACTGCTAACACCAAACCACCCCTTTAAGAGCCAAAGAAGCAGCAGTGAACTCTTAGAAATCACCTCCAAGCAAGTCCTGACTGCAAATAGATTAAATTCTCCACATTCTGGGTAAAAACTTTAGAGGCCAAACTTCTCAGGCAGACCAAATGGGATGATACATTTGTTGTGAGACTTCACTCTTGCTCTCTGCCACACTACCACCTAAGACTTAAATATCTTCAGGCAAGTGATGGTCATACACACAAGCAAAGCCTTAGCCCACATGGAGCATGGTTGTAGCTTTGCCTGTAAGTTCGGCTCTGCTTATCTTGGCACTGACTGATGAAACAGACTCCTCCAGGTCCTGGGGTCTGTGCAGGGCAGGCTTTTGCAGGGAATGTCTTTTCAATAGGGGGTGGTCTTTAAAGCGGAGGGAATTCACATTTACTGTGTATCTACCATCCATAACCTCCCAGACTAGGCATGTAAAACAGTTTCTTGATTGATCATGTGTCATCTCTACATGGTAGATTCTCTAGGTGAAAAGCAGACAGAACTGTGATGCATGAGCGTACAGCAAACTGAACCTGGCAGTGAAGCTGCCGCTTCTGCCAAATGTAGGTCAGGTTGCTCGGAGACGAACACCAAGCATCATTATCTGTCCTGGCCAGTCCCTGCTGATTCTACGTCTGCAGAGGACACTGCAGGCTTCTGTTGCTGCAATGAGAGAGGACGGCAGGCACGCCCAGGTTAATGAAGTCCAGGCGGGCAGCCTGCCAGGAATCACGTTTTACTCTATTCTTTGTGCCAGAACCAGTATCACCATTTAAATGGTGATGCCCTAGGAGCAGCATCTTAAATTCTTACCCACGCACCTAAAACTGGTTTCTGCCAATTGCCATTGCAACGCTCCAAATTAAAAAAAAAATTGCATCTATTTTCATGCATCAAATGTTGTTTTCTGAAGTTTTATCAAGAGGAATTACTCATTCCTATTGAAGGGAGAAACACTCAGGATGCCTGGAGCTGGAGAAGGTGAACTCTCCCTCTCTTCCTGGGGAGCTATGAGTGGAACTATGGCTGAGAAGGGTACTTCCTAGTGGGAAGAGATTGGCATCTTAGCTTCACCAGTCAATCAGAGGCAACAGAAAACATCTTAAGCCTCCCAGGTCATCTAGAAAAGGAATTGGCAATGTGACCCAGGGGCCAAAACTGCTCTGTAGGGGCCATGAGCAGAGAGGAGGGGATGGTGCAGGGTCACGAGGCATGGCTTCTTTCTGCACATCTGGCTGAAGCCAAGACCCTGCCCAGAACGTACAGAAAAGGCTGCCAAGCCCTGGTCTGAAATGCACTTAGGCCAGTGCCCACAACAGGGGCTGGTGTTGGTAGCACTCTTCACTTTGAAGAACTCTGCCTCCCATCTCTGCCCCACGTGCTCCTCAGGACAACCCAGCAGGCTCCAAGGAGCCCCCAGCTGGAACCACTGCTTCCTCTGCACTTCAGGGTCCAGCTTGGTGTTCCTCTCCTGGGCAAGCAGTAAAAGCCCTGATCTGCATCCCAGGGCATGTGGATGAGCTGGCTGATTACTGGGCATGAATGCCCAAAGGCCGCTTTGCAGAAATCACACATTTCTGGGGCTGACCATGCTGAGGTTTATTTACTCGGGTCCACCTTCCCCCAGAGAGCAGCAGAAAAAGACAAATGTGACTCAGAGCCAAATCCCACCCTAGACCTTCCAAATTGCTCTTCTTCTCTCAAGTCAGCTTCAGACTCAGCCAAAAAGACATGAGGACTCCCCAGGGAAGGCTGATAACTGGGCACTGCTTCAAAACGCTTTGCTCAAGTGATTTTGATGTTCCTTAGACATGATTTTCCATTTCTATAGAGGAGGGGCTGAGTTCTGCTGTCGATGCATCCCAGCCCCCTCAGCAAACCCAATGTCCAGAGCAGCTCGGGGCCCCTCCCTCAGGTTCAGGCTCTCATCCATCCAACTCTGATGGTCCTCACTCTCCCTGCCAAGCACTGGCCATCTAGTGTCTTCCTTGGGAGAAATTCTGCAAGGTCTCCCCCTTTAAAAAAAAAAATTTAGCTGCATCACGCAGCGTGTGGGATCTTAGTTCCCTAGCCGGGGATGGAACCCACGCCCCCTGCATTGGAAGCACAGAATCTTAATGACTAGACCACCAGGGAGGTCTGAGCAGGGTCCCCTTTGACTAAACATCTCTCGTGATATCTTGTGCCCTTAGCTACCCAGCCGGCGGGAGCTCTGTCCCCTAGGAGCAGCCGAGTACAAGAGGTGAGACAAACTCTCAGACACCCCTTGACGGTGAAAATGTTACTGAGAGATGAATGTTTAGGATTCAGATAGCCGTGTAATACACATGGCTGAAATTCAGCATTACGTTAAAAGAGTAATGTGCCTGACCAAAGAACAAAAGGATGACTAAATATTAAGGTCACTTATGTAATTCATCATTTTCATAATACATCATAGATCAAAAGAAAAAATACCATTTCAATTGTTGCTAGAAAGTCTTCTGGCGACATGCAACATCCATTTCTGATTAGGAGGAAAAAGAAGAAGAAGAATAAAGAAGGAGCTTAATAAATATGAAATAGGAGGAAACTTCCATGACATGATAAAAAGAAGAGAGAGAGAGAAAAGAATTCAGTAAGGAGACATGGAATTCTTTTTTTTCTCTGTCTTTTCTTTTTATCATGTCATGGAGTTTCCTCCTGTTTCTTATTTATTAAGCATCAGGGAAAAGACCCTGATGCTGGGAAAGATTGAGGGCAGGAGGAGAAGAGGGTGACAGAGGATGAGATGGTTGGGCAGCATCACCAACTCAGTGGACACGAGTTTGGCAAACTCCAGGAGATAGTGAAGGACGGGAAAGCCTTGCATGCTGCAGTCCATGGGGTCGCAAAGAGCCAGACATGACTCAGCGGCTGAAAAGCAACAAAAGAGACTTATTCCAAAGTAAGTTATATTTCATAACCTCCCTACATATCAAAAAACAATTATCAAAAAAACATAATAGAAAAACTGTCACTTACAACCACAAATGGCTAGGAAAAAATGTAACAAAACATTGACCATATCCATGTGAAAAAAATCCGTAAAACTGAGGAACTATATGTATTTGAGTAAGTGGAGAAAAACCCTTTTTTTCCTGGCACTTCTTTTAGATGTCAGCTTCCCCTAAATGAATCTACAAAGTTAACATCATCACAATAAAATTCATTAACAAAATTTTTGGAACAGGAAGGAAAAATGGATTTCAGAAGATAAGCCTTAGGCCCTCCATCTGATTAAACATACAAGAAAAGCCAGGAAAAGTCTGAGTAAGACAAATGAAGGGCCTTCATACAACAGATGTTAAACTGATTTTTAAAAATCAGTAATTAAAGCCGTTTGGTAGTAAAAACGAAAACGGAAAGCCTGATCCACAGAGCAGAATGGAAAATCTGTAAAAAATACACAAAGAAAAAGTAGACACTAAAACGATGGCGGAATCTAGAAAAACTTGAAATACAAGAAACTTGCCAGCTAGACTGCAAGCAGATCAACCTCTCTTCCAAGCTTTTCACAGATTTCAGGCATTTTTCCATCTGCCCTTCTTTGCCTGACACGCCAGCAATAGCCAGGGATCCCGGATCACCCTGAGGTTTTGCACCCACACAGTGCCCCAGCGGGTGTGTTAAGATGTTCTGCACATCCCGGCTCCCCTCTGACACTGCAGCACCAAAAACACACCAAAGTGAACGGTCAGGGACACACCAAAGTGAACGGTCAGGGACACACCAAAGTGAACGGTCACACCAAAGTGAACGGTCACACCAAAGTGAACGGTCACACCAAAGTGAACGGTCACACCAAAGTGAACGGTCAGGGACACACCAAAGTGAACGGTCACACCAAAGTGAACGGTCACACCAAAGTGAACGGTCAGGGACACACCAAAGTGAACGGTCACACCAAAGTGAACGGTCAGGGACACACCAAAGTGAACGGTCACACCAAAGTGAACGGTCACACCAAAGTGAACGGTCAGGGACACACCAAAGTGAACGGTCACACCAAAGTGAACGGTCAGGGACACACCAAAGTGAACGGTCACACCAAAGTGAACGGTCAGGGACACACCAAAGTGAACGGTCAGGGACACACCAAAGTGAACGGTCAGGGACACACCAAAGTGAACGGTCAGGGACACACCAAAGTGAACGGTCACACCAAAGTGAACGGTCACACCAAAGTGAACGGTCACACCAAAGTGAACGGTCAGGGACACACCAAAGTGAACGGTCAGGGACACACCAAAGTGAACGGTCACACCAAAGTGAACGGTCACACCAAAGTGAACGGTCAGGGACACACCAAAGTGAACGGTCACACCAAAGTGAACGGTCAGGGACACACCAAAGTGAACGGTCAGGGACACACCAAAGTGAACGGTCACACCAAAGTGAACGGTCACACCAAAGTGAACGGTCACACCAAAGTGAACGGTCAGGGACACACCAAAGTGAACGGTCACACCAAAGTGAACGGTCACACCAAAGTGAACGGTCAGGGACACACCAAAGTGAACGGTCACACCAAAGTGAACGGTCAGGGACACACCAAAGTGAACGGTCACACCAAAGTGAACGGTCAGGGACACACCAAAGTGAACGGTCAGGGACACACCAAAGTGAACGGTCAGGGACACACCAAAGTGAACGGTCACACCAAAGTGAACGGTCACACCAAAGTGAACGGTCAGGGACACACCAAAGTGAACGGTCAGGGACACACCAAAGTGAACGGTCACACCAAAGTGAACGGTCACACCAAAGTGAACGGTCAGGGACACACCAAAGTGAACGGTCACACCAAAGTGAACGGTCAGGGACACACCAAAGTGAACGGTCAGGGACACACCAAAGTGAACGGTCAGGGACACACCAAAGTGAACGGTCAGGGACACACCAAAGTGAACGGTCACACCAAAGTGAACGGTCACACCAAAGTGAACGGTCAGGGACACACCAAAGTGAACGGTCAGGGACACACCAAAGTGAACGGTCAGGGACACACCAAAGTGAACGGTCACACCAAAGTGAACGGTCAGGGACACACCAAAGTGAACGGTCAGGGACACACCAAAGTGAACGGTCAGGGACACACCAAAGTGAACGGTCAGGGACACACCAAAGTGAACGGTCACACCAAAGTGAACGGTCACACCAAAGTGAACGGTCAGGGACACACCAAAGTGAACGGTCACACCAAAGTGAACGGTCACACCAAAGTGAACGGTCAGGGACGGGCAGCAATTTCATGGCACTGGTTTTTGAGATGCTAAATGTCGAGCTTGTTTTTGTAAAAGCAACACAACCAAGACCCTATGCTGCTTGCCTGTGTAGAGACCCATGAAAATCTCCCTTCACCTGCAGGAAAAACTCCAAATTGTTTGCCACGGCATAAAAGACTCCATAACCTACCGCTGCCAACTTCCTCTCCTCTGTAGCCGCTGGTCCTCCCCAGACCGCTTTATCTCCTCTGCCTCTCCCTCTCCAACCAAACCTCAAAGGGCAAAGGTCTCATCCGCTCACTGCTGCCCACCCCCAGGATCTGTCACAAGTAATGACCCCCGCTCAGCACCATTGTCCTTTGTCAGGAGCCTTTTTGCGCTGTTTATATTGTTTGTATCATATCACATCATCTTATATCAGTATGCCTCATGCCCATCGCCCTCAAATAGCAAGGATTTCTTCTTTTTGGAATATAATTGCTTTCCAATGTTGTGACAGTTCCTGCTGAACAACGTGACTCAGCCATAGGTAAGCATACATCCCCTCCCTCTTAAGCTTCCCTCCCCACTCCGTCCCCACCTCCCCTGCTCCCGTAGGTCATCAGCACATCAGGCTGAGCTCTTTGTGTTAGACAGCAGCTTCCCACCAGCTGTCTGTTTACACACGGTAGTGTATATACATCAGTGCTCCTCTGTCAGTGTGATAGACAGAGCAGCACACTCCCTCCCCTTCCACCGCACACCCCGTCTCCACATGTCCATTCTCTACGTCTCAGATGGCAGAGATTTTAACCTCTCTCTGCCTCCGGTTCCTCATTTATAAATGGTTATAAAGCCACGCCTACACAAACTTGATGAATCATTAAACAAGGCCGCACATGCCAAGCACTTGGATGTGCCTAGCCCAATAAAGTATCAATAAATATTAGCTATTGTTATCGTTACCATTATCTGCTCCCTTTTCATCCTGGTTCAATAGCCTGCCTGGGACTAATGAAGTCATTCAAACGCTTAAGTCTCTAACACGTGATATTTTCTCTTTTCTACTTTGCTCCATATTTGTAATGAACATACATTAGTCCTATGATTAAAAAAAATCATTCTTAGAAATCACCCTAAAGGGGGCATGTCTGATGGGTCCCTTTCAGCAGAAAAGCCTCTGGTGGATTGATCCTCAGGATGCAGCATCTGTAAGCACCACAGCTGTATGTTAAGGTGACCCTGAGTTATTTACTGACAATAAAGTTCACTCCATGCTCTGATAAGCCACACACTGCCTGTGATCAATAATTTTAATGTGGAATAATCACAGATGTTCACATCCATTTCCTTTCCCCGCTGAATACCATCTAGAGAACATTCCAATATCACTTTAAAATCCCAAGTGTTCATTTACTTTGAGTTCAAAAGGCTGCCATTGTGTATAGTTAAGCTGTTCCATGAATATTTTGATGTGATGGGGGTCATAACCCAGAGCTGTGGGCTCGAAAAGTGAAAGTGAAAGTCACTCAGTAGTATCCGACTCTTTATGACTCCATGGACTATACAGTCCATGGAATTCTCCAGGCCAGAATACTGGAGTGGGTAGCCCTTCTATTCTCCAGGGGATCTTCCTAACCCAGGAATCGAAACGGGGTCTCCTGCATTGCAGGCAGATTCTTTACCAGCTGAGCTACCAGGGAAGCCCAGAGCAACCATTACAACCATCTTCCAAGACAGTGTTCTGACCAGTTAGCCTAAGGATAGCAAGGGAGCTGCTCTCAAGAGCCCGGACAGGGATTAACAAAGAAAAGGCCTCTGCTTGAGCCCAAGAGGAATCCAGGAAGCACCCCTGGGAAGGGAATTCCTCCAGCTTTTACACTTAAGCACTGAAGGCAACAGTAGGCTGCAGCCCGACCCAACAGCTCAGGACTCATGGGGAAAACACTCAGGTTCAAGTCTTGAATGGACACAGCAAGCTGGACGGCAGTGTGGCCAGTACCGCGGATGCTGAGCTGCCCAACCAGCACTTCCTCGACCCCAAAATCACAGGCCAGACTCCTGTCCCTCTCAGCTTCAAATTCTATCATTTTATGATTGTCAGGGGCATAATGAATTACCAGCTGACACAGTCCTCAAGAATGGCTTTGGAGAACACCTGGAGGAGGAAATGGCAACCCACTCCAGTACTCTTGCCTGGAGAATCCCATGGCCAGAGGAGCCTGGCGGGCTGCAGGCAGTCCATGGGGTCTCAAGAGTCTGACACAGCTGAGCACAAACACACACACACACACTCACAGCACACAGACTCAGGCAAGCTCTAAGCACTATTCCACTTTGACTCCTGAGATCTACTGAATTCACGTCACTCAAAGTCCACAGCACTGGGAGCTGTCGGCCTTTTCGTTTAATCGTTGTAGACACTGTATCAGTGGTCGGTTTTTACAGGGGCCACCCAGTGCTCAACATAAAGGTTGATAGGAGAGGCTATCAGTGTCAAATAGATTCCCAATCATCTCATTTCCTCCTCACTCTCGCTTCAAGTCTGGGACTGGTCCTCCCTTCTCTGCCCTCACATGGATACATAATCACTCATCTTGCCACCTCTCTCGGCAAGCTCAGACCTGGGGACTTTTGGCAGCCTGACATGGTCCAGCTTCCCTTAAGCAATACACGTGTCTGGACCCCGAAGTCCTTTTCAGGAGCCCCGTTAGAGCCAGTGATGGTGGAGGGAGGGAAGTGGTTGCACATTCCCTCTTTAAGGCCAAGTGTGACCAATGGCCACGTGACCTCCGTGGCCCACACATCTGACACAGAACAGATGTTATCTATGTGACAAACCCATCACTAGTTTGACATTCACCACTAACACTTCCCTAGTGGCTTCCCTAGTGGCTCAGTTGGTAATGCATTTGTTTGCGATGCGGGAGACCTGGGTTCGATCCCTGGGTTGGGAAGATCCCCTGGAGAAGGACATGGCAACCCACTCCAGTACCCTTGCCTGGAAAATCCCATGGACGGAGGAGCCTGGTGGGCTACAGTCCATGGGGTCACAAAGAGTCGGACACGATTGAGGGACTTCACTATTAACACTTCACCCTGAGTAACAGAACCGGAAGCTAAGTTCCTAACTGGTGACCGAATAATGAACCAAAAGCAGAAAGAATCCTGTTCTTTTCATCCATGGGACAAACCCAGGAAGGGCCAGGCACTGAGACAGACACAGTCTCTGCCCTCCCGAGCTTACAGTCTGGAAGGAGAGGAGGCTGTTGCTGTGAAGGGGGCTCATGGGGTCGCTATGCACAGTAGGGAGGGTACGTGGACCACTCAGGCCAACGATGCTGCTGGGCTCCTTACAGGACAAGCAGGAAGGGGGAGGGAGCCGTCAAGATGGAACAGGTAATGCCGACAAAGCGGTGACATCTGCAAGCGCGTCAGGCAGGACAGACCACCCCATTCAGGGGTGCACAGGTGGGATGCCTGGAGACAGAATCCTGAAGGTGTTTTCAGAGTTCAGGTCACAGACGGCCTTGGAGGAGGTTGAAACTTACCCCAAACACTGTGGGAAAATACTAAAATGCTTCCAGAATTTTAAGCAAAGCAGTGACATTTTGGAAGCACCTGGACTAGAGGTGGATGTCTCTGTGCACCTGAAGACCAGATGACCACTCGCTGCTCAGGGCCATGGATGTGTGATGTCCCCAGAGGCACATGTCCCCCCACCCAGCCTCACTCAAGGGCGGGCCACTGACCAACAGAGAAAGATGACCCTTGATTACAATCCTGGTGCCCCTCATGGCTCTATGTGACAACTGACTGATTTTTTTTTTTTAATTATAGAAGTAATATGTGATCATTGTGATGAGGGGAATATATACTTGATTTTTAAAATTTCTTGTGTTTTTATTGTCAGAAAATAAGATTATACCCTAAAATAAGTCCGCACTTTGCTTTTTATATTTAACAAAATATCCTTCTAAGTCAATAAACAGAGATCCCACCTTTTCTTTTTAAAGGAGCATAATATTCCCTAGTATGGGTAGAACATGTTTTGTTCTGTCATCAGCTTATTGACAGGCATCAAATGATGATCTAATAAATGCTCTTACATATGTACCCTTAGTAAAGATTCCCAGACGTGAAGGAGTTGGGCCAAAAGTTTGTATATTTTTAATAGCTATTTTCAGATCACTCTCCCAAAAGCTGGAGACAATTCAGACTCCCAGAACCACCCCCAACCCTTCTTGTGATGTCTGTTTACCTGGTGGATCCTAAACCAGCACCTCACTCTTGGTTTCATCTGACCTTTCCCACAACAAGGTTGAGCCCCTTTCCATATCATTAGGGACCATTTGGATTTCTCTGAATTGCATCCCTCTTGCCCATTTTCTACTGGCTCATCTTTCTTTTACCAGTGTGCAGGAGCCCATTCTATCTTAAGAATTAGAAGCCTTTGCTCACATTCAGGCAAAGATTGCCCCCAGTCTATCATTTATCACGTGACTCCATCTGTGGTCCCCTGTACTAAAACATTTGTTTAATGAAATCAAGTGTATTTCTTGTCTGTCATAGATTCCCAGTTTTGGAGTTCAACTACAGTTTTCATTCACTCCAAGGTTTAACAAATAATTTTTTAATTTGTATTTTGTTTCTGAACTATTTGTCTCTCTCTCTGTGCCAGGATTCATGTACTCAATATAACCAGCTACTTCACAGTAACAGCATAAAAAACTAAGGTACCTCCATTGTAACCGCCATATGGGGCTCTTTGAAACCCTCTTAAGAAAGAATAAGAAAAGTAATTAGCCCCCAACTAAAATAAATAAATTTATAAAAAAAAAAAAAAGAAAGAATAAGGGGTGAGATAAACATGATTTTCTAAATGTATTAAAGAGAATGGCCAAAGGCAATAAAAATGTTTCAGAGTCCCATCGAGTTCTCATGCCAACCTCATTAGACATGAGACCCAAAGAGAATCACTCTCCTGACCCTGTGCTCTTGACTTGTACTTAAACTCAACATTTTAAAGCAGCGACTACCTAACAGCTAAGTCCCTTAAGCCCTGGAAACCATCCATCTGAGTCCAGAGAAAGTGAGAACCTTGAGCTGAGCTGGGATGCAGTCACCGTCAGGTCAGCATCACGATGCTCTGGGGAGGTTGCTAAAAGGACATCTAACGTACAGTCTGAACATGCTGGAGGGATTCAGGGGGTCATCTGTCTTTGGGGTCAAATAAACTCAGGTTATAGCTTACAGGGACACACTACATTCGTAATTTAGTCCCTTCAAGGCCCCTCCCTACTCTAGACCACCAGTGCCCTAGAGACTTCTATCATGCGCTCCTCAAGGGGGAACTTTACTGCTTCCCTCCCAGTGCCTCCAGCCTGGCCCAGCACTGGGCCTGGCTCGGCGTGGACACCCAGCCAGTGTGTCACCGAGCATGGCCAGCACGTCACCGAGCACGTACCCAAACATGGCGACCAGCAGGTTGACCAGCAGGATGTTGGTGGACAGCATGTAGATGCACACCAGGGGGATGGTGATCCACTCGGGGAAGCGGGGCAGGTTGTGCTCGTCCAGCTCCACGCACAGGGGCTTGGACTCGTTCCCGGTGAAGGTGCAGTGGGAGAAGTCGTACGTGGTACCTGAGGATGCAACAACCAACAGGCAAGGTGAGGACACTCGGAAGGGCAACACTAAGGCTCCCCAGAGGGACACGAGGTGAAGATCGTGCTTTGTGTTGGGCACTGTTCCAAGGCACTCTACCCAACTGGGCATAAGCCTCAGAAGCATGCTTCATTCATTGACTAATATTCCACTGAAATAACGCCATTTGTAGCAACATGGATGGACCTAGAGATTATCATACTAAGTGAAATAAGTCAGAAAGAGAAATAAACATATTATATGATATTACTTATAGTGAAAGTCACTCAGTCATGTCCGATTCTTTGCGACCCCATGGACTATACAGTCCATGGAATTCTCCAGGCCAGAATACTGAGTAAGTAGCCTTTCCCTTCTCCAGGGGATCTTTCCAACCCAGGGATCGAACCTAGGTCTCCCGCATTGCGGCGGATTCTTTACCAGCTGAGCCGCAAGGGAAGTGGCTATCACTTATATGTGGAATCTAAAAAATGGTAAAAAAAAAAAAAAAAGAACTTATCTACAAAATAAAAATAGCCACAGGTGTAGAAAATAAACATGGCTACCAGGCGTCTTGTTACCACTTGGGGGGTTGGTAATTTGGGAGGCTGATATGCCTGGAAGAGAGGATGAGGAGTTTTGCCTGGGAATCTTAGAGAAGGCAGTGGATGTAAGCGTCTGGCCCTCCAGGAGCCACTCTGGACTCGAGATCCTCCTCTGAATGTGGGAGTTTGGCCCTGCTGGTTGGTGAGATGCCAGTCAAAGAAGATGGTGCTGCACCCATGTTACCTGCAACAGAACTTAAAGGCAGAGGTGCCAAGCTGCATCCCAGGTCACACAGCACACAAGTGACGGAACCAAGACTTGAACACTACCTGTCACTGACTCTTTAGGTCACCATGAACCGCCTCCCGTGGGACTAAGGCCACCAGCATGTAGGATTGTTGCGAGGACAAAACACACCCACTTATGTAAAATGGCAAGTACAGAGTGCAGACTGGGGAATAATAATAACAAGGTGCCTTTCCATCAGTGCACGGAAAAGAGCCGTTTCTAAGGTCTTGGAAGAGACTGCAGCAGAAGACACCAGAAAGACCACACGAGGCCATGGGGATGACTGAGAAAACAGCAAGGAGCTGGGAAACGCGAGCCTAGGGCCGGGCGGACATTAGCGGGGTTTTCTTGTGGCAGGACAGAATTCGACAAGCCCACGCTGCTGCCAGCATCACAAAGATGCTGTTTATCCAAAAGGCACACCAGTTTGCACATGCCCCACCCTTTCCTTACGCCAACTGGCTGTGATCAAATTAATGCCATCTCTGCTACCATTAACCTGCCTCCAGATAGTTGGAAGTGAGCTCATGCCAGAAGCTTAAATTCCAGGTTCCAGGGCAAAATTTTTCACTATTGCACTTTTTAAAATAAACGGGTACCCCGTCGCTCTGGACAGACCCACAACACACTTTTCTACATCAGTGAGGATTCTGGCTGTCATTGGCCATGATGCTGTCAGAAATTTGAGAAACACTCTTTTTAAGAAGGTTTAAAAATTGCAGGGTGAGATGCTAGAGACAAGCTTGCCAGGGTCCATAAGATCCTGCTCAGGAGAAGGAAGAGGCTTTGAGGGTTAGTGTCCACTGCCTGATGTTGGCTGGACTCCAGGAGCCTGTTCCTAGGACAGGTCTCAGGGTCAAACCAGGGAGCCCTAGAGGCTCCCTGGGGGCTGGTTCTGGAAGCATCTTCCGCCTCCCAGCTGTCCCCACCGGGACCACATCAGGCTCACCGTCCACATCGCTGGGCACTTGGCCAAACATGGCCAGGTAGGGCTCATAGATGACTGAGCGGAAGATCCACCTCCAGCGATGCTCGTTCTGTCTAAGGATCCCCTGCCTGGCCACGCCAAAGGCCACCATCCACACAGCAAAGAGGAACAGGAAGAAGAACACGTCGATCAGCTGTCGAGGGAGGAGGACAGGAGAGCAGAGTCAGGACTGCGCTAGGGTGGCTCGACTGCTCCGACGACCACGGAGAAGGGCAGAGGGGCCCCAGGAACCTAAGGCAGCCAGCATCATCTGCTCACCAATTTTTAAACATGGCCATCATCACCCCTGGGTCTCGGAGCATCCACTGACGGATGCACCTTTGCTTGCAGGTCCCCAGGCCAGCTCAGCAACAGACACTTTCTGAATGAGACAGCCTGGGAGCAGAAGAGGGCCCCAACTCTGCAGCGCCCTCCTCTCCAGCAGACCCCTGAGCTATTGCTTTTTTTTTTTTAAGCAAAATAGAAGCTCCCCTTTTTAAACAACAATGTACCATTTTATTGTTTCTAATGCTCTGCACACATAGCATGACTTCATGGCGACTCGATGCCCCAGATATGCTTTGAATTAAAACCACACACTCAAAGGAGCTCAGCGCTGGAAAGGAACCTCGAGATGAGCTCATTCAAACGCCCATCTGATTTAAAGACAAAAACATGGAGGTCTGGGTCACGTGGAAAACAAGCTAGGAGAAGCAACACGGTCAGCGTGTAATTATCTTTTTGTTATCTGTCCCCGTGAAACAGGTCTGGTGGTGCGTCCCTGAGGTCCGTATTATGTGGTTATAAGATTAAAGTTCCAGACCTCGCTGTGCTTCTAGTTCACTGCATGTCTCCAGACAAACATGTGAACTTCCTAAACCCAACTGTCCACATCCATGAAATGGGTATAAAACTCCCTATCCTGCCTATGCACACATGCTCAGTCATGTCCGAGTTTATGACCCCATGGACTGTAGCCCACCAGCCTCCTCTGTCCACAGGATTCTCCAGGCAAGAATACTGGAGTGGGTTGCCATTTTCTATTCCAGAGGATCTTTTCCACACAGGGATCGAATCTGAGTTTCTTGCGTCTCCTGCATTGGCAGGCGGATTCTTTACCACTGTGCCACCCCTAGTGAATACTTAAGACTCGAGCGAAAGCACTCGGTAATGTGGACGGTCTTAATAGAGATCTTTACTAGTAATGTGCTGAGTTATGCAATTTGCTCCCAACAGTCATCTTTCACTAAATTTTAATCTGGAAGGGGCCCCTGAGGAAAACAGATCAAAAAACCGAATGCTACTGATTATGAAATGCAACCATCACTCTGCGGAGAAAAAGTTCCTCTCAGCAACAAAAGGAAGCCTGGGTATAGTCAGAAGAAGGACAATTAACCACAAATACTCTATTCTTACCATCCTCTGCAACATTATAATCTTGGGTCCTAAATTTCTGCTGACCGTGAAAATGTGAATCAACCTTAGGGTGAATATAATGTAATCCAGGCAAAAGATCACTCGTCCCGAGTACAGTGAGGTTTTGTTGGAAGGGTGGAGCCTGTGGAAAGAAGGGGAAAGGATTTGTGAGATGCTGACAAAGCATTTCAAAGCTTTGCTTTTGTATCACTCTTATTTATTTCTGGATTTTATTTGCTAGTATTTTTTTTAATTTTACTGAAGTGTACTTGATTTATAATCAAAGTTTTAGTTTTAAAAATAACTGAACGTGAAGAAACAGCCAAAAGCCTGGGAACTGAAAGTGGAAACAGACCAAGGTCTGCATCTGCCTTTCAGTCACTGAAAACCAAAGGCCGCGTGTACTGCCCTCGTGAACTCCAGGAGAGATGAGGACATCACACAAAACAGAGCTTTCAAGATCCCCAACACTTTAGTCCTTCAGCCTAAATACAGTAAGTCCCCTACACATGAACCTTCAAGATGTGAACTTTCAAAGATGAAAATATGGGTTCCCATGTCCAATTATGTAAGTTAGTTCAGTTGTCTGGTGTACATTGTCAAGGGCATGGATCCTCTGGAATTGTGCTTCGTGTACTTTACTGTACAGTACTGTGTAGCATGGGCTTCCCAAGCAGCTCAGCTGTAAAGAATCCACCTGCCAATGCAGGAGATACAGGTTCCATCCCTGGCTCGGGAAGATTCCCTGGAAAAGGAAATGGCAACCCGCTCCAGTATTCTTGCCTGTGGGAAATCTCGTGGACAGAGGAGCCTGGTGCTACAGTCCGTGGGGCTGCAAAGAGTCAGACACGATTTAGTGACTAAACAACGGTGTCGAGTACAGTAGTACTGCAACTTTATTTCAAGCCTAGGATGTCCAGAAGCAAGCGTAAAAGCAGCAGTGATATAGCTGGTTCTGCCGTACTTTTCAAGGTACCATATTGTAAGATCAAAAATGTTTCATTTCTTGTGTTTGCTTTTAATGTATTATTTGTGCGAAAAGTCCTATCAATCTATTACAGTACAGTACTATATAGCAGATCGTGTTACATGGGTCCCTAGGCTACGTCAGACATAACGAACACACTCCCCGAACATAACCCGTTCGAATGTAGGGGATTTATTGTACTACCGTACGACCCAATCCTGTCGTCGCTAAATTCCTGCCTCACAAGGCTTCCACAGTGATGCCCACCACTCGGGACCAGAGTCTGCCAGGTTCCCCCAGTGAAACTTACCTCGTTTGCACCAGACCATTTGATTAACTAACCATCTGCTAGCGTTTTCACTGAAAACCTTGTGTGCTTTCTAACTGGAATGATCCAGAAATCACATCCAACTGGGATCCAAAAGCTGGGCCTTTAACCCAAGCAGAAAGGGAGGTTTTGAAGGAAGAAACTGAGCTTCACCCGGTTCACATCATAGAGTGAGCACTCACTGTAAAGCATCTCATTCTAAGCAGGTGTAAATACGAATAGTCAAGCTTCTCTGCTCCATCAGAACCACGAGCTTCACCCTGAAGCTCCTGGGGAGACAGGCCTGGAAGGAGCAGGGCTGGGCAAGGGGGTTCACAGTTTACGTGCCCCCCAAAATCCCTATCAGGTGGAGTCACGTTGCTTTTTCCCTCCAAACACAATTTCCAACTGGCTTTTCTAATCACACACTCTGAGATTGAGGAAACCTTGCAGCTGGGAGGGCAGGCTCCAGAACCAACATTTGAGTTGAAGTTAAATGCGTGTTAGAAGATTGTATGGCCTCAAAGGAAAACACTGTGTGATATTTAACACCCTCATCATTCTCTAGGGCCCTCAATTTCTAATTCCCTCTCCCCAAATTCTATAAGCACAAAGAGAAAAACCATGAAAAACCCGTTTCCAATTACAGATCACCAAGAGTGGGGATGAGGGGAGACACAATTTTGTATCAACCAGGCTATGTCTCCAAGAGGCAGAGACAATGGGCATTTGTAATAATCTCTAAATGGTGGGGACAGGGAGGGTACATAGCAACCGGGCATCCCCAGACTGGCTCAGCCTTCAGCCACGTGATGGGAAGAACTGTAAGCAAACCAGTTCTGGGGTTCAGAGGGACTGCTGTAGTAAGAAAACATTTTTTAAAAGGAATAGCAACCACTTTTCTGAATGGCGTTCTGGAGATAGTCTATACTCATAACATTGTTGTTGTTGATGTTTAGTCACTAAGTCATATTCGACTCTTTGTGATCCCAGGGACTATAGCCCACAAGCTCCTCTCTCCGTGGAATTCCCCAGACAAGAATACTGGAGTGGGTTGCCATCCTCCAGGGGATCTTTCCCACCCAGGGATCGAACCCCTGTCCCCTGCATTGGCAGGTAGATTCTTTACCACTGAGCTACCAGGGAAGCCCTGTATTCATAAAATATCAGGACCATATTTCATCTTATCTCACTTATCTTAGGCTTGAAATGTCTTTCCTCTACCTTTCCACCTGAGAGAATCCCCAAACACCTGACACTTGAAAACATGGTGAGGACTACTTACCGAAACACAATTCCCGCTATGAAGTAGAAAAGCCCGAGTGAATCCATGACATTCCACAGGTCAGTAAAGTAATTCACGCCGTTCACGTACCACTGCAGAGCAGAGAGGGACAGAAAGGACATAGCAGCTGGAACATCAACTGTGCCCAGGTTTATCCATGCTCACACATTTCCCTCCAGATCCATTCTGAGTCTGTGATGTACCAAGTATGCCCTACAACTGCCCCCTGCGATTCCCGGAGGATTGGAAAGTAAGGTTGCATGCTTGCTGTTCTGTTGTTCATACATTGCTAAAAAGTCACGGGAAAGAAAAAGACACATGGATCTTTACTGTTCTTTAAAGAGGAAGCTGCAGAGCCTGTGTGGGCCAAGGTAGAACCACACCCCTCCCCCCAACCGCCATGTACAGTGGTGTAGGCTGTGCACTGCATGACTCTTCAGTGGTGTTACCCATACTGCTGTCATCACAGATTTGTGTGTTTACTATAAATATTTTCTGACACATGACAATAAAACATCTTGAAAAAGGGAACATTTTTTTGGAAGTTTTAAAAACCCTTTTAAGCACACAGGTGCTATACATGGCACCTAAGAGGACAGATGTGGTCACAGAAATGACTGACAGGAATGATGTGTCTCAAGGATCTTTTTGTCATGGTGTGTATATATCAATCATGGTTTCTCAGAAGAAAGCATGTCAGGAAAACGCTTAAAGAGGGACAAGATTATCCATTAGAAGAGGCTGCATCTGGACCGCCTCTCTGGCAATCCGTCCACTAGATTTGGGTGATTCCAGGGAGGTCATCTCACCTGTCATTTGCTCATCCATTCAGAACATATTTACTGAGAGTCCACAGGATTGCAATATCTGTGCTGGACTCCTGAGACACAAAGACATCAGACTGGGTGCAACGTTGACTCTCAAGGAATCTACTGGCCCATGGGAAAGACAGATGTTAAACATGTTTAAAATGAAACATGATAAGGGTCGGAGGGGAGGTAAGACCAAAGGTCCCAGTGAGCTCAGATAAGGAAACCACATACCTGCCTTACTCAAGGAAGAGGAGAATAACAACAAAGATGCGTCATCAAAGGAACATGGCACTTTACAAATCTACTACATGAACTCACCACCATGGGCCACCTGCTATCCAGATATCTCCTTTCCTATTCTGCACCTAAAACCAAGGCCTAGGAAAAAGAAGCAAAGGAACTCGCCCAAAGACAGAAAGCCAGCAAGTGGTGGGTCTCGGGGTTCTGAACTCTGGTTTCCTCTCTCCAGCATCATCCCCTAGTCTTAGATTTGGAAGAGATTCAAGAAACATCATCAGTTTCTCAAGAAGCCCTTCTCTTCACTCTTTGATAAATGCAAATGGCAACTTTAGTGAGCAAGGGGGTGAGAACATTATGAAATCAAGCACCAAGAAAGTATTACAATCCCCCAGGTGCACCGGGGTAAGGGGTAGTTAGGGAGTTTGGGATGGACAGGTACATACCGCTATATTTAAAATGGATAACCAACAAGGACCTACCATATAGCACATGGAACTCTGCTCAATGTTGTGTGGCAGCCTGGATGGGAGGGAGTTTGAGTGAGAATGGATACATGGATATGTGCGGCTGAGTCCCTTCACTGTTCAGCTGAAACTATCACAACATGGTTAATCAGCTATGTGCGTGCGTGCTCAGTCACTTCAGTCATGTCTGACTCTGCGACCTCATGGACTGAAGCCCACCAGGTTCCTCTGTCCATGGGATTCTCCAGGCAAGAATACTGGAGTGGGTTGCCCTCCCTTCTTCAGGAGATCTTCCCAACCCAGGGATTGAAACTGGGTCTCCTACGTCTCCTGCATTTGGCTGGTGGGTTCTTTACCACTGAGCCACCGGGGAAGCCCTTACTTGGCTATACCCCAGTACAAAATAAAAATTTAATAGAAAAAAAAAAAAACACTAAAAAAAATCCCCCAGATGTAAGCAGCCTGATCTGACCCTGTTCCCCTGTGGGATGGCGGATCTCACGGGCTCAGATCTCTAACAGCCCATTGGGTGACCCCAGTGACGTGGATCACCACCCACCCAGGGCAAGTTGAGGGTGGTTGGGACAGGCTCCACCTGCCGCCTACCTCCTTCTCCAAGACCTTGGCCTGCGAGGCAGGTAGGCACGGGGCAATAGGACAGCGCCAGCCTGGCTCAACTTCTGAACTCGTGATGGGGGGAACAGTAAGTAGATCAATTCTGCGGCTGGGAAACACTGTTACAGTAAGGAGACATTTTTAAAAAGGAACAGAAGTCTCTTTTCTGAATGGAATGCCAGGGTCAGGCTACATTCATAAAATACCATATTTCATCATATTTTTCAGGACTGGGGGATTCAAGGGCCTGAAGAATGAGTGTGCTCTCCATGAAGGGATGCTGGGACTTGCCTCATTTTAAATAAACATTAACAGACTGCTTAATAAACCTAAGAGCTATTTAGCAACTAACTCTGTTTGCACTTATTGATTGCCTTGGTTAAAAATTCCAAATAACAGAGCAACCTCTGCCACCACCACCCCACCATGGGCAAGGGGACCCAGGCAGACACTGAGGAGCATGCGTTTGACACCCAGACACGATGTGAAACCGGTAACATCCCGCCTGGTTTTGATTTTCAGTAACAAGTGTGAATTGGGTTAATTAAGACAGTATCAGGCTGGCAGAACTGATGGTTTGAGGAAACCAGCCACATAGAGGATTCCAAAGGCCTGAGACTGCAGACCCAAGGGGAAACAGCGATCTCTAGTGTCAGAGTCCTGAAATGACAAGAGTCTGCAAAGCTGGCTGGCATCGCAGACTGGCTCACAGACCACACAATCAGAGCTGCTCTCGGATGGCAGGGCTGGCCTGGGCCCCACGCTCCTGACCCTAAGCATGTCCTTCACCATTGCCTTAATACGCAAGGGTGCTGAATTCAAACTGCCCCTTCAAGAAGAACTTTTACAGGATGAACCTAGGGCCTGTTATACAGAATGAAGTAAGTCAGAAAGATAAAAGTATCATATATTAACGCATATATATATGCCTTCCCTGATGGCTCAGTAGTAAAAGAATCTGCCTGCAATGAAGGAGACACAGAGGATGCGAGTTCGATCCCAGGGTCAGGAAGATCCCCTGGAGAAGGAAATGGCAACCCACTCCAATATTCTTGCCTGGAGAATCCCATGGACAGAGGAGCCTGGCGGACTACAGTCCATGGGGTCGTGAAGAGTCAGATATGACAAGACTGAACACGCACGCGTACAATGCATATATATGGAATGTAGAGATATGATACTGAGGAATCTAACTGCAGGACAGGAATGGAGACTCAGACATAGAGAACAGACTTGTGGACACAGCTGGGAAAGGAGGGGTTTACAAATTGAGAGGGTAGCGTTGACATGCATACACTACCATGTGTAAAATAGATAGCTAGTGGGAAGCTGCCATGTAACACAGGGAAGTCAGCTCAGTGCCCTGTGATGACCTAGAGGGCTGGGATGGGCAGGTAGAAGGAAGGCTCGAAAGGGAGGGAATGTATTTATACTGATAGCTGATTCACGTTGTTGTACAGCAGAAATCAACACAACATTGGAAAGTGATTATCCTCTGATTAAAAATATATTTAAAAGAATAACTTTTTACAGAGAAAGAGAGGACAAACTTGGACAGAGCTACACATGGTCAAATATCACCCATTTGGAAGGAAGGACAGTCGGGACCCAATCAGATGCTGTGGGCACCACGTCAGGCCTGGGGAGTAACTGGGTAGCACGCTAGCCCACCATCTGCTCCCACGCAGAGTCCCCGCTGTGTCTCTCCTGAGCAACTCTCCAAGCACTCCACCTGCCCAGAGCCCCTCTCCAAGCTAAACGCGCCTGTCCTGAGGCTCCTTCCTGTATGACCCGAATCAGAGACGAGCAGTTGATATGCATCCGAATCTGAAGGGACACGCTTGTGCTGAGAGGACTTAGAATTTCACTCTCTTGGGTCCTCTACTCCAAACTCCCCATCAACTCAAAACTCACTTATTCTATGCTACCTTCCAGGAGTCTCCTCTCCTTGAAAGCTCCTGGAAATGACTCTGACGGTCATCTCTAACTGGTAAAAAGTCTATGAGGACAGAGATGTTTGCCTGCTTGGTTCATTCCTGGGGTCTAAATACTACCTGGCACCTAGTAGGTGATCAATAAATATCTGTTCAAAGAAGGAGGGCGTGGATGAAGTGTGTTGGCTTGAGCCAGGATGACTCTCCTTGCATCCTCCACCTAGGCCCAGTTCTGTCCCTAGAGCAACACAGGAGAAGCCCTCTCTCTGGACCTGATGCTCCTTTAGGTGCCTGGAGGATACAGATGACCGTGGGACTCACATCTCAGGCTCTGTGACGAAATGCAGCCAGGAGGCAGGGTCAGGAGTGGGACCAGGGGAGAAATGTTGGGAGGGTGAGTAAGAGGCAGTCAAGAGCAGGAAAAGAACTCTTTATCCGTTGTTCCAGGAGGCTTCTGCCAACAACACCCTCTGCCCAAAAAGGTACCCCTGAGCCCTTCCTGCAAGCTTCCTCCCCAACTACCTGGCTCTGGCCTCAGGGATTCCCACTTATTCTTGGTCACAGCACAGTTCTGGGGTTTAGTCAGGAAGACCCTGCATTGTCAATTCATTTTTTAAAAAGATACACACATTTGCTGGAAACACAATCGTGCCGGCTCCTGTGCTAGTGTCCAGGGAGCAAATGTGAATAAGAAACAAATGTCTGAATGAGGTCGTTTCTCTGCCACCCGCTTCTGGTCAGGAGCAGCGTTTGGGCAAGGAGCTGGAACTCCCCAGCAGAGTTAATGCGGATGACATGGGCAAGGTTGCCTCACAAGGCATCCAGTCCTGTTGTTCCTCTCTGGGACTTCCTGTGGCGATCATTTCACAGTTCTGTGTAAGTTAAGTCATTATACTACATACCTGGAATGGATACAGGGCTATATGTCAATAATATCTCAATAAAACTGAAAAAATTACCGCTTACTGTAGGAAAGATACTCATTTAAGGATGGGAAACCAGAAGATCAAAGAAATTCAGTTACTACCATGCTACTGAGCATCCCTTGGACTGCAAGGAGATCAAACCTAAAGGAAAGTCAATCCTAAAGGAAATCAACCCTGAATATTCATTGGAAGGATAGTGCTGAAGCTGAAACTCCAGTACTTTGGCCACCTGATGTAAAGAGCTAACTCACTGGAAAAGACCTTGATGCTGAGAAAGATTGAGGGCAAGAGGAGAAGGGGACGACAGAGGATGAGATGGTTGGATGGTATCACCTATTCGATGGACATGAGTTTTATCGAACTCTAGCAGATAGTGAAGGACAGGGAAGCCTGGTGTGCTGCAGTCCATGGGGTCACAAAGAATCAGACACAGCTGAGCAACTGAACAACAGCCATGCTGTTTGCAATTACTGCTAGTTTTCTCTTTCTCTCTTCCTCTCCACTTTTTGGGCTCATGACTTATTTCCCTGCTGGGCATCCCCCATCCACGGAGGACAAGAGGTCTGCTAGCCTCCAAGATGGCGTGAGACTCAGGGCTTTCTCCCTGCAGCCAGACAAAGCCCCCAAACTCACCCTTTCATCCTCTTCCTCTGCAGTAGCTAAGCTTTCTCTCTGATGTGCCTTTGAAAGTAGTCAACCATGCCCAGAAGCAGAGCAAAGGGAGGGAGGCAGGGCCCCCGACCCCGACCCCACTGGTCTAGGAGGAAGCATGTGTGACCCTGGGCAGTTCCAACTCCCATGACAATACAACTCAAGAGGTGCTAGTTTAACTTGGTTAACTCTCATGATGGCCCATTTCTGTTTTAATTGTTGACTCTGTTTCCATCTTTCTCTGATTCTCTCATGCAGATATTTTCCTACCCTGGCTGCTGATATGCAGTTAAGTCCAAAAAAAGAGAGAGAGAGAGAACTAGCAAGTAAAGACAGCACTGATAGACTGTATGGAAGGAGTTGTGGGTTAAACCGTGTCCCCTCCAAATTGATACTTCCAAGGAATACCCCCCAGCACCTTGTTTGGAAGTAGAGTCCTTGCAGGTGTGGATTAGTTAAAATGAGGTCATACTGGAGCAGGATGGGCCCCTGACCCAATGATTAGTGTCCTCACGACAAGGGAGACAGGGACAGAGACACACACACGGGGAGAAGGTGGTGTGAGCAGGAGGACAGGGATCAAACAATGCACCTGCAGCCAAGGGGCAGCAAAGATGGCCAGCAAGTCTCCAGGAACCAGGGAGGGGCCTCAACAGGTTCTCCCTCACGTTCTCAGAAGGAACCAACCTTGCCCACAGCCTGATCTCAGACTTCTGACCTTCAGAACAATGAGATGATGAACTTGCGTTGTTTCAGCCACCTGGTGGTACTTCATCATCACACCCCTAGCCCTCATGAACTCATGCAGACGGGCTCTGGACTAAACTGTGACCTTCTGAGTCAGTGCTGGGGCTCCCGTGAGGCCAATCTGAAATCATAGAAGCTTTCTGCACATCAGCAGGACCAGGACCTGGGGGAGACCTGCTGGTAGACCAGAAGCTTGATAATCTCACCATGCTCAACACACCTTCACCTGTACCACATCTCCAGTCCACACCTGCAACTCCCACCTACTGGACAAGCAAAGGCAGATCCAGGGCATTGGTGCCAGGATTTCTTCCATCCCTTGTGCCCATGGCAGATGCTGCTAATTCATTAAGATGCTCTCCTGCTGAAAACAGAGCCTCAGAGTCTTTCTCAACCCAGGGATCCTAGAAGCCACCTAAAAGAATCTATTACAATTGGCATGATAGTTGAAACCAATTTAGGATTCCCATTCTAGGCAGTGACTCTGTGAGGTCAGGACCAGTATCCTTTGCCCCTCCAAACATCTTGTATCACTTGGCACAGCACCTCATAAACTCCAGGCACCTAGGCCATACTTGCTGAATGGATATGTTCTTGCATTTAGGCTCACATGGGATAAGAGTGACAGCAAGAGCAATTCTCTTTAAAAGGATTTTCTGGATGACTTTTTATGATGGTTTAGGGACAGCACTGACCTTCACCATCAACATTTATTTATTCAACAACTATTAACTGAGCACTGCTGCGTGCCCAGCCTGGGCCAAGTTTGGATTCAAGGGTGGGAAGAGAATGTCAAACAATGCATATCCCAAGAAACTACAGAAAAGCACCATGAACTATTGACACGAACTCCCTGAAATTCACAAGAATGAATATGAATTCTCAACACTGTCAATCTGACACACTGGGCATTGAGATGCTCTTAAATGGAAAGTCCTTCCAGTCCCCCTGCCACTCATGGGGCTGCCTCCCCCAGTGATGGTACGGACAGGACCACAAATAGCTCCTGATGACAGGAGTGGGTTTAGAGTCCGAGGACAACCTGCTCTTTGAGCACATTCCTGATCCTGAGTTATTCATCTCCACTAACACTAATTACAGGGCAAAGCATGGGCTTGGGGCTAAGAGGTCTCATGGAAGTGCATCTTCACGCTCATGGGTGATCACCTAATGAGAACATTTATTTGGGGGAAATAGTGACTTTGGAACTTCAGGAGCAACTTGTGTTCCTCCGTGGCATTAGGAAGACACCACCCACGGAGGAAAGGAGGAGGCACCCACATGAGGGCTGACCTACCTGTCTCACTTCATCACAGAACAGGACAAAGACTAGTGCGTAGAGGACCAGCTCCGGGGCATGGGGCACAGAGTGGAAATCCATGAGCAGCACGTAGGCAAAGAGCAGGAGGAAGGCGATGTAGAAGACCACGTTCCAGGAGAAGACCACGAACGGGGAGGTGAAGAAGGCCACGTAGTACCACAGGAGCTTCCTGTGCTTGTCCAGGGGCTTCTTCCTGGACCAAGAGGGGAGAGCCCTGTCACAGTCCCAGCCAGCGTCACTGCGCAGGCTTCATCTCTCCTTCTGAACACAGATGAATACAGGCCCACAGCCGGGCCGGGGCCAGGCAGCCAGAATTCAGCCTTGGCATTTCTTGGTTACCAGATCCAAATTCTGCCTTGGCTATAAGAACATGACTCCACTTCTACCTGTTTCAAACCCAGGGAAAACCCACAGAGATCCCAGACCTAATGTGTACAGGCACTAGAGTAAATGTCATAAATTCCAGGCCTTACAATGCTTTATACAAGAGCACGCACAGAGAGATGTGTGTACAGACACAGACACTGATACAGACACAGATGCTTGTACACACACAGATGAATGTACACACACATATGCATGTACACACTGATGCTCATACACCGACAGGTGCATTACACACATAGATGCTTGTACACATACAAGTACATCTACACACACAGACACTTAAACTCACAGAGATGCTTGTACACACATAAGTACATCTGCATACAGACACTTGTACACACACAGGTGCTTGTACACACATAAGTCCATGTACACATACCGACACTGGTACACACACAAAGTACATCTACACACACAGACACTTGTACACACATGCTTGTACACACACAAGTACATCTACACACAGATGTATGTACACACAGAGAAATGATTGTACACACACAGATGTTTATACACACAAAAGTACATCTATACACAATGTCTGTATACACATAGATGCTTATACACCCACAGGTGCATGTACACACACACAGATGCTTGTACTCACATGAGTACATACTCAGATATATGTATACATACAGACTCTTATACATCCACAGGTGTGTGTATACACACAGGTGTATGTGCACACACACGGATGCTTGTACACACACAAGTACGTCTACACACATAGATGCATATACACCCACAGAGACACTTGTACACCCACAGGTGTGTGTACACACACAGGTGCTCATACAGTCACAGATGCATGTACACATACACACACTATTGTGTGCTTTGGTTTCCTACCTAAATGACACAAAGCCACAGCCAACCAAGGGTATAATAAATAGACACAGGATAATTTTCCAGTTCTTGGTGTCTCGGGAAATCTCTCCATACCACTGCTTGGAAAGAAAATTCTAGGGGGAAACAGACAAAGGAACAGGTTCTTATCAGTGCGATGACTTGCCGGATGGTGTGCAACCTTTCTTCCTAGCCCTCAAACCTCCCCCCCACTCTCTGAATTGAGATCCTTATTCTTTTATATTGGTTACCTGGATTCTAAGGGGCTATGATTTGGAGAAGGAAATGGTAGCCCACTCCAGTATTCTTGCCTGGAGAATCCTGGGGACAGAGGAGCCTGGTGGGCTGCCGTCTATGGGGTCGCACAGAGTCAGACATGACTACAGCGACTCAGCAGCAGCAGCAGCAGCAGCAGCAAGGGGCTATGATTAAAACCATTGAAACTTCTGTTTGATTTTCAGTCCTGTCCTATGCTGAGTTCTGTGGATTTTAAAATAGAGGCTGCATGAGTCCAAATTCACTAAATCTATGAACCTTAACCAACTGTAATTCTTATTGTGTAAGTCTTCATGAGTAAAACAGGATGATGTTGACCTGCACGCCTACTGTGAAGATAAAGCGTGATTGCATGTACAAGGAGTGTGTAGATGAGTGTCACTCTGTCCATCTCTTCCCTACCTTCTTCCCTTTCCTCCAGCTGGGATAGTGGGTGAAATATCTCCCTCCCAAACCTGAGACACGACATGCAAACTGCTGTGAGTGTAATTCAGGGCAGAAAGTGTCTACACTGGCTGAACCCACTTCATACTTCATACATCATAGTTTCTACTGATAACAGCTGTAATGGTAACAGCTACCCTAAAGGGCTGGCGCCACTCACATCCTGTCTCATTGAAGCCTCATAGCAACCCTTTCTTTACCCCCTACTCTGCCCATTTTACAGATAAGGAAACTAAGGCTCAGAGAGCTTGTGTAACCTGGCCCATCCCTGCACCGAGCTAGAGGTACACTGGACCCAGAGACCCAGCTGACGGGAAAAGCCCATTTCTAGGTGTGCCGTTTGGTAACGGTGTGTTGCTTACCTGGACCCCGGGCTGGGCGATGAAATGCTGGTCGGTCGCCTCCACCGCCAGCTCCAAACAGCTGCTTCCTCCCCAGGCTTCGCAGGAGTAGACCAGGAGTTGTTCCGCCAAGTCCTCGTCGCTGCTGTAACACTCTGTGAACAGCTCTAAGCGATAGCATCCCCAGAGAGAGGGAAGAGGGAGGCAGGGCTGGCCAATACATAGAACTTTCTCACCCTGCCCCCTCTCCCCCAGCCAAGCCCCGACTTCCACAAAATCCCCGCTGTGACTATCCTGGTTTATAAAAGGCAGAGAGAAGGCCAACACAAGAGAATTCTCTACAGGGCAAGGAGTCTTCTTTGGGCACCGCATGCCCACTACAGCACCTCCTGGTGGCAGGTGTCAGAAATGCCCACTGAGCTCCAGTGAACACAGGGAGCCCCCACTTTTATGGGGCTCAGCCACTGCGGAGAGGATTCAGACCCTCAGCCATCTCATTTACCTTCTGTGCTTTCTTGGTGAGGTTCTTTGCAGTTAAGGCACAGTGCCAAAAGAGTTAAAATGATGTAATGAAAAACACTGGCCGACTGAATTGGGGATGTGCTCATGTTTTGAGACCTTATGACAAAGAGATTGGTGTGTTGATCCTCAGAGGAAGTATTTTAAAAGTCAAAATGTTAGGAGTCATTGACTAGCTAAGTCAATCCGAAACCAACATGATATCTTCAAATTTTAAATATATTAGAAGAAAAAAATCAGACATCTTTTTTTTTCCAACACAGAGAAGCTCAGCTCATGAGGATTTCTTCATTAGATAAGACAACAGATAAACACGCCTGCAGGTTGCACTGTGCCACATTGCAAACTTAAAACTCCCAAGTGGGGGAAAAAAAAAACGAACTGGCTTAACATTCTGTGTTGCTGGGAAGCAACTTGGCCCTGAATTTCTCACACCTCGCATGGTCCAGGCCTTCTGAGCAGGGGCACTGACAAGCTTTGTTCAAGGGCAGGTGAACAGCAGCCAGAGGATAGACGTTCCGGGAGCATCAGACTCAGTAAGGCCTCTGCCCTCTTCTGTTCCAGGTGATGAGAAACCTCCCCCTGGAGGGGAGCTGGGCAGCTCGCCTGTCGTCTTATACAGAAGCTGAGTCTCCTGATTTTGGGGAGCTGTGGGGCTGTCAGCACCAGTTCTTATTCACATCACCCCGTGGGGAATCGAGGCACGAGGAACAACCCTGGATGCTGTTCTGAAAGCTGCCTTTCCCATTAGTAATAAGCTATCTGTGTCCCCTAACTAGGGCTCTGGGGTCTTCCCTAGGTATGGGTATGGGAGACTGGCAGGCTAACCTGGTAGCTCACATGTCAGGTAAAACCTCAGACCTGTCACGGTTTCTGAATAACAACACTCCAAGGCTCCTCTACGGTGCTGAGTTACTCAGAGCTGACCTGGATATGGCTCTGGGAGGCTGTGGGATGAGGAAGCCCCCATCTGTCCCACCTTCCTTCTTAGGAAAGTCAGTAAATGCCCCCTAGTGTGCCCGTGCCGGCCCCCGGTCCCATTCCGGGAGGCTCACCCACTGCTCGGGTCTCGTACTCGTTCGCCAGCTCCTCCGACTCCCCTGCAGCGTTGATGTCATTCTTCACCTTAGCCAGAGTCTTCAGAAGTTTGCTGGCCCCCAGGGCGGCCAGAGTACAGCCCCTGGTCTTTCAGAGAGGTGAGCATGCTGCAGTTAATTCTAAAACCCTTGTGGTCAAGCCAATATCAAAGTCAGACAAGGAAAAAAACTGTGGCAAAAGCAGGAAATGGATTTCCAGCAAGATGTGCAGTGTGCACCAAGAGTCCTGAACCTGAACATATTCACAGTCTTGAACACGGAATTAACAGACAAAAAGACAGTATCAAGATCAATGTAGGACAAGCTGACAGTTAGATGGGGCAGTGGGAGGTCTGAAGACCCACCCCCATGCTGTAAGAGCTCAGGTGGGAAAGTGGCCAAGGACACAAAGATCTGACAATGTAGTTAGTGAGACTGTGTGTGAGTTAATATTTAGTACCTAATTGTAGGCTCTAAAAATGGAGAAGGTAACTGCTTTTCAACTGCTCATAAATCATTTATAAAAATCATTATGTATGGAATCACAGAGAAAAATATCAATCATTTCCCAGAGCAGATTTTGTACAGGCCCTACCTTCCTGTCTATAGTGTGATAAAGCTAGAAATTAATTTTTAAACTAAACTTAAAAAAACCTCATCCACTTGGAAAACAATCACACATCCACACACACCTAAGAAGTAAGTGCTTCCTGGATTGCCCACCAAGGCCAGGACTTTCCAGAGACCTCCCCTCCCAAACACACCTCTGTTCACATTAAAAACAAGTCACAACCATTTTTGTTACATCAAATATTTCATTTCATTACTGATGCTTTAAGATTAGGCTCCCTAGGTGGTGCAGTGGTAAAGAATCCGTCTGCCAATCCAGGAGACGCAAGAGACAAAGCTTCAAACCCTGGATCGGGAAGATCCCCTGGAGAAGGAAATGGCAGCTCACTCCAGTATACTTGCCTGGAAAATTCCAAGGATAGGGGAGCCTGGTGGGCTACACTCTCTGGGGGAGCAAAGAGTCAGACACGACTGAGCGTGGATGCACAAGCACACACATGTGTGAGTTCTGAGAGGGTCCGAACGACGACAACAAAGCGCACATTTGCCGAGGAATTGGGCATTTACCTGCTCCCAAATGACTTTGGAGAGTTCCTTCTTGTTCTGAAGAATGGCCCAGATGAAGAGTGCTTGCAGAGGGTGCCGAGTAATAGGAGACACATCCTGGGAGGGGTTAGAGCAGGGAGTCAGCACTTACAGCTGGACCATCACTTTGGCAGACACACCAGTATAAGAACGAAAATGGGGTCAGGATGCCCTAGGAGAGCACCCCGTGTTTGGAGGGCTCTGTAACTTGGTGCCTGAATCCATTTTCACAGAATAGGGATGAGAGTTTCATCTCCACAAGGCACCAGGTGGTATAATCTGACATGGAATCTTTGATCTATCATAAAAGGCAATGTACAAGTAGATGGAAAAGTATAAAGGGTGAAAAAAATGTGCTGACAGCAATTTAAAAACTGAATGACTCTGACAGCCGGAAGAGAAAGCAATTCCTTCTCACCATATAAATCTCTTTCTCATCTAGAAAAATGCTCAAGCTAAATTCCGACTTTCCAATAGTTAAAGTTCAGTTATCACAATGTAAAGCTATAGTTATTTCTTTGGAGTGTTATTCAAAGTTTCAGTTCCTAATGTTTCAGTTAGAATCCCAGCTTCATTTAGCCGCCCATATTTTCCAAGGGAATCTTTTTCAGATAGAAAAACAACCCTATGTATAGATTCCTTTTAATCTTTCCTACAAGTTTTACCAAGATACAAAATGTTTCTGGCACAGTTATGGATACTGTGGAGAGTTTCGCTATAAATAGAATCAAACAGCTTTTTAAACACTTCCAACTTCTTCAAACACCTAGCTCATTTAGATTTTTGCAACACACACATATATTAAAATTCTAGAACTATAAAACATAATGACCTAGCTTGAGTTTTCCCAAAAGTAACAGGATTTGAGACAAGCATTTTATTTGAGAAGTGATTCCAGGAAAACCACTAGGAGGTTGAGGAAATGAGATTAGAAAAGAAAGGACCAACGGGTTATCATGGTAAATAACCAGAAACTAATCCCACTAAGTGGGGCTTCCCTGGTGGCTCAGTGGGAACCTGCCTGTCAGTGCACGAGATGTGGGTTCAGTCCCTGGGTCAGGAAGATCCCCTGGAGAAGGAAATGGCAACCCACTACAGTATTCTTCCCTGGAGAATCCCAAGGACAAGAGACTGGCAGGCTATAGTCCATGGGGCTGCAAAGAGTTGGCCATGACCTAGCAATTAAACAACAAGAATCCCACTAGGCAACTCTAGGGGCCAGTGTAAGACACAGGCCTCAGAATTATCCCCTCTGAGCAGGAAGGTTGCTGGGGTATTTGTACACTAACTTGACCCTCAGTGGGCTCTGACCAGAGCAAGCCTTCAGCAAAGAGTTGCAGGTGCAGGAAACTGGCCCTGCCTGTCCTTTAGGTAGAAAATCTTGAAAGAACATAAGTGGTACAGACATAACATCCTCTCAAATGGAAACCAGGATTATCCTTTTGGAAAGATTCGCTTCCCTTTTCATTCACAAATGAAAACTTGGCAGTTCCAGTCTTTTGCATGGGTAGCACAGAACTATTTTAGGCAGATCACGTCCAAAAGGCTAAGGCATGAACAGGTTGCCATTTGTTTGCCTGTTCTCTATTAGATGCCTTCAGAAAGTGTATCACACCAACCTTGGCAATTAATAAACACTGTAATAACTAGTTGTAAATATAGCACAAAGAATAAAGCAAGAAAATGTACCACTTGTTATCTCAATAGGATTTGCTAGTTGAAGTAGGAAAAAAAATTAACAAATCCAATATGTTGACTACATGATGGTGATGAGGTAGGGAGTAGGAATCTAGAGAGGTAGAGAGTTTTTTGAAGGAAGACTCAAGAGACCAGAGAATTCAGGCAGACAACCATCCCGGTACATACATGGAGCTCTATGTCCATTTCATCTCTGCTATTCCTGTCTTCCTTCCGGAAGCCTCTTCGGAAGTTAGCAACCAGTTTCCAGACAAATGTGAGGAGAGCGTCATTATAGGAATTCTTGGCGATCTGCAGGTTTCGGTACACCAGGGAGCTGAAGTGATTGGAGAAGAGCTCAGTGAGGACGTCGTTGGTGAGGAACTTCCGCAGATTCAAACCATTCTCCAGAAAGAGGCGGACAAACTTGGGTCTGTCCTTTATAAGAGCTGTAAACATGACTTCCTGAAGGTCAGCAGACTGAGGAGAAAGAGCAGAGAGAGAACGCACACCCTAAATCCAATTAAAGAAGCAAGGCATTTTCTCAGCTTACATCGCGTTTTCAACCACAAAGTAACAGGATCATCAGCTTCTCTTTCAGCTCTGCTTTGGGAATACAATTTATCTTTACAGTTGTAACACAGTGTTGGATTTTAGCTCAAGCATTGAGGCAGGAGAAGGAAGCAGCGTGGTGGAATCTGAAATCATCCAGATGTGGGCTTGGATGGGACTTGGCCTCGTGCTATGGTAAAGTGGAGATAATGACACCGTGTAGGGATGACATTGATCAAGAATTGATCCCAGTGTCTGGTATAGAGGAAGCACTGGCCCTGTTAGCGGGCAGGGAACTTGCCATCCAGCTCACACCATTTCTCTGAGGTCTACAGTAGACACCATCATGAGCCAACCACCAATCAGCTCTTCCGTCTGCGCCGTGGGGTCACCCTGCTGCCCTTCACACACCATGAGGCAAACACCTGGCCATGTTAAAAAACCATGAGTTACGGGAACACCTGACAGTGATACCCAGTTATCATTTCCCTTTATCTCTATCTGGGCTCCTAATAAGTCTTCTCCCATAGAAGCTTATTGAAAATCTTAATAAAGATAATTAATACATTCTTCGGGCACAAACCAGCGGTCCACCCATCACACCACTGTTTCCCAATGTCCTTCTTAGTATTGGGTTGGCCAAAAGTTCAAAACCTGAATGGATGTTTTGGCCAACCCAATATTTCTTACAGCTTGATTCAGTTGCCAACATCAACAATTAGACCATGTATAAAATAGAAAACTGATAGGAATATACTGCGTAACACAGGGAACTCAATGCACCATGCTGTCCTAAATGGGAAGGAAATCCAGAAGGGAGGGCATATGTATATGTACAGCTGATTCATTTTGCTGTGCAGTGGAAACTAACACAGCACTGTAAAGCAACTATGTGTGTGTGTTAGTTGCTCAGTCGTGTCTGGCTCTTTGCAACCCCATGGACTGTAGCCCACCAGGCTCCTCTGTCCACGGGATTCTCCAGGCAAGAGTACTGGAGTGGGTTGCCATTCCCTTCTCCAGAGGATCTTCCTGACCCAGGGATCAAACCCTGGTCTCCTGCATTGCAGGCAGATTCTTTACCATTTGAGCAACAGGGAAGTCCTACAAAACCACTATAAAGTCCTATAAAGCAATTATACTGCAATAAAAATTAATTAATACAAAATTAGATGGTTCATAAAAATCCACAATTCCAGCATTAAAATCCAGATGCCTCAGACAGTAAAGAATCCACCTGCAATGCAAGAGACCTGGGTTCAATCCCTGGGTCAGGAAGATCCCCTGGAACAAGGAATGGCAACCCACTCCAGTATTCTTGCCTGGAGAATCCCATGGACAGAGAATCCCATGGCAGGCTACATACAGTCCATGGGGTCGCAAAGAGTCAGACATGAAGGAGTGACTAACTCGCGAGTAAACACCAGAAGATCTGACCCCACGGAGAACCATCAGCTGGAGCCAGTGGGGACAGTTCCAGGAGCCTGGGCGCTGCAGCGCCGAACCCCCACATGTCTCCTTGCCACCCACCCAGTCCACTCTCCTCACTTGACGTGTCTGAGCCCCGGTTCAGGGGAATATCCCCAGCCAAGGGCAGCATTAGCGGTTTCTGTTTCTGATGTTGGTCTCAGGAGGATCACATGTTGCCTGCAGAGGGAACTGCCAAGGGGCCCTTGAGTCCCCACGCTGTGGCTGCCAGTGGGACAGAGGCAGAAAGCGGTGGATGCCCTGATGATCTGCACTGCTAACCAGCTCCCCAGTTAAGCCTGTGCTATCCCCGCTCCAGGGATCACTCTTCCAGAACCCCTGGTACACAGGGAAAGAGAACGGCTTCAAAGTCAGACATGCCTTTTTTTCCACAGCTTGGTTTTACCATTACCTTACCTTATGTGCAACCTTGAATGAGACTGTGTCTCTGAACCTCATTTTTCTCATCTGTTAAATAGGTGTTTGTGGGGATGAAATGAGGTAACACGGGTCAAGGTGCCTTTAGAGATTCAAGTTCGGAGCAGGCCCCCAAAATGCCATCAGAATGCCCCCCCCCCACCGTGGTACCCATGGAGCCCTGGCTTATTAACCATCAAAATGAGATAATCCCTGGGATGGTTGGCGTGAGGGTCAAGTGAACTAGCACAGTGAAACTGCTTTGTGCTGTATAAGAGGTTACACAAATATTACCATTATTCCAAAGATTTTTATTTATTTTTAAACAAAGACTTGCTGCTGCTAAGTCACTTCAGTCGTGTCCGACTCTGTGCGACCCTATAGACGGCAGCCCACCAGGCACCCCCGCCCCTGGGATTCTCCAGCCAAGAATACTGGAGTGGGTTGCCATTTCCTTCTCCAGTGCATGAAAGGGAAAAGTGAAAGTGAAGTCGCTCAGTCGTGTCCGACTCTTAGCGACCCCATGGACTGTAGCCTACCAGGCTTCTCCGTCCATGGGATTTTCCAGGCAAGAGTACTGGAGTGGGATGCCATTGCCTTCTCCAACAAAGACTTATATTGGACTTAATAGATGCCCATGTTCTAAGCACTTTGGAAACATCTGATTTAAACACTGTATCAATCCAATGAGGTAGGTACTGCTATTAATTACCATCTCCGTTTTTAAATGAGCAGTAGTATGCTGGTAAATACGTCATAACCAACTCTCTAGAAGAAAATAAGCCCTGATTTGTGGCATTTGCCCATTACTATGGTGTAAATGTTCCCACCACGGCCAGTCTTCAGCTTTCATGTGATATCACTGAATGCACGATTGGGTCTTGACACAGAGTACCAGGTACTGTGTTTCCAGCACACAGATAAAACAGACATAGCTTCCCGAGGCTAGATCATAGCAGATGTAGTAAAATAGTTAGAAAGGGATGAGACTGATTAAGTGTTGCCTTTGTTTGTAATAAAATTTATTTAGTTCTAAGTTTATATTATTTGATTTTTAATGACTATATTTAACAACCGACTCAAAAATCCCTACAAATTTTAGCAGTCGACTTTGTTTTTTGCTAACAACAGTATGAGCTGACCCCCAGCTCACCACTGTGCAAGGAAATGGAGGCATGGAAAGGTTAAGTAACTTGCAGAGGTTAAGTCATGCAGATGCGCTGGCTCCAGAGTCCATTCTCTCAACCAATAGACACTTCATGCTTAACTATCTTTATCTAAGTTAGTAAAATTAAATTATCAATTCAACGTATGCCCAACTTTATGTTTATTTGTACCATCTAACCTCACTTAAATAGGACAGTTCACACACATGGGTTCATTTATGAATCAATTAACCAAATCTACTTGCAATTCTACTTTCCCTCAACTAACTCAACGCTTGTTGCCATATGAGATAGGGTTCATTATACTGCAAAAACCAAACAAAGATAGTGTTTGCTAAAGAAATGAATAATTTAAATGTCCATAAGCCATGACTTTATTTGTATTCTATTATTAAAATTGATCACGTTAGTATAAATGAATTCTTCATCTTTGATTATATGATGATGGGCCTAAAAGTGTTTTCTGAATCTGACTGGGAAGGATACAAAGTTATGAAATACACATGCCTTGTACTGTTATACACATATAAAATGAAATTCTCACTGCCCAGCAATGACTGAAGAGCTGAAAACAAAGAAGCTCCTGCCATGTAGATCCAAGTGTGACAGTTTGTAATTGTTCCTATGAAACAGAATTCCTGAAGTGGGTCTCAGTTTAGTTGTATATAAGAGGTTGCTGCTGGAAAGTGTAGCCTTGCAGCTCTCATCAAATTCAAAGTGAGAGGGACTTCCCTAGTAGTTCAGTGGTTAAGATTCTGTGCTCCCAATGCAGGGGGCCTAAGTTCGATCCCTAGTCAGGGAACTAGATCCTGCAACTAAGAGTTCCCATGCTGAAACTAAAGATCCTGCATATTGCAACTAAGACTCAGTGCAGCTGAATAAATGTAAAAAAAATAATTCTAAATGAGAAAAGTCAGCTTACTGGAAAAAAATATAGATTTCCTGGACATACAACTTCCACATTGGAGGCACAGGTTTGCCTGAGGGAGGCCCGATTTTCTACGATACTCATTGTATGTCTTCAATCAACTTGTTCTATTTGTCTCTTATGCAAATCACGTCTGATAATTTTCTCATTAGAATTTGGCTAGGAAGATGGAGTAGGGCACAAAATGAGTATCGCTGTTGAGCATATATTTCCCCCAAGAGGAAATCTTCACCTCTACACCCAGATGGAGAATTGCCTCTCACATCATGGCTGAAAAGCTGTAAACTTTAGATGATATTGGTGGCTTGATGTTACCTTACATTAGTGTATTTAGTTTTATTATCTCTTTACAATCAAACTACGAAGTAAATGTTATTATCCCATACTACAGATGAAGAAGTGCTGGAGAAGACTCTTGAGAGCCCCTCAGACAGCAAGGAGATCAAACCAGTGAATCCTAAAGGAAATCAGCCCTGAACTTTCATTGGAAGGACTGATGCTGAAGCTGAAGCTCCAATATTTTGGCCACCTGATGTGAAGAGCCAACTCACTGGAAAAGACCCTGATGCTGGGAAAGATTGAGGGCAGAAGGAGAAGGGGGTGACAGAGCATGAGATGGTTGGATGGCATCACCGACTCAACGGACATGAGTTTGAGCAAACACCTAGAGACAGTGAAGAACAGGGAAGCTTGGCGTGCTGCAGTCCATGAGGTCGCAAAGAGTCGGACACGACTGAGCGACTAAACAACAGCAAGAACAGATGAAGAAAGTGAGGCTTAGCAACACAGATGCACCAGATAGAACGTCCATTTCAAGATTCAACCTCAAAGGCCTTCTAAGAAATGGACTAGATCTGCCACTGGAATCACCAAGGAGGGCTTCTTATTTACCTCCCATCGGCGGTCATTGGTGAAAATCTCATCATTGGCTATGTCCAGCTGGTTCCACTCCAGTAGAAGCTTAAGCTGCCCATTCCAGTTATCCTTATCTTGTTCATTGGTGCTAAAGGCTGTAAGAGGACAGGGGAAAAGTCAGCTTACCAAACACCCAGAAACAAGAGCATCAGAACTATTCCATACAGCCAATTATCAGAGCCATTTGTCAAAGGAGATTCTAAACATGTTCTCTTAGAATCAAACACTTAGAAGGACTTCACTGGTGGTCCAGTGGTTAAGACTTTATGTTCCAGTACAGGGGAATGTGGGTTCAATTCCTGGACGAGGAGCTAAGATTCCCACATGCTTTGCAGCCAAAAAACCAAAACATATAAAGCAGAAGCAACATTATAACAGATTCATTAAAGATTCTTAAAAAATGGTCCAGGTCAAAAAAAAATCTTTAAAAAAAAAAAAGAATCAGACACTCAGACCTGTCATTTCACTGACACTTTATTTTCACTGATTCTTATCCATATTGTCTATGTCCCAAAGTATATGATGAGGATCACTTTAGGTGATAATATCTTTCCATTCCATATCCTAACAGTGTAACTATGCTATGCTATGCTATGCTATGCTATGCTAAGTCGCTTCAGTCGTGTCCGACTCTGTGCAACCCCATAGACGGCAGCTCACCAGGCTCCGCCGTCCCTAGGATTCTCCAGGCAAGAATACTGGAGAGGGTTGCCATTTCCTTCTCCAATGCATGAGAGTGAAAAGTGAAAGTGAAGTCGCTCAGTCGTGTCCGACCCTTAGCGACCACAAGGACTGCAGACTACCAGGCTCCTCCGTCCATGGGATTTTCCGCGCAAGAGTACTGGAGTGGGGTGCCATTGCCTTCTCCGAACAGTGTAACTATGGTATATTGATATTTTCCTGTAGATTCAGATTCCATAAACATTACATTTCCAGGGCCACATCTGACTTATACTATATCTAAATCTATGAAATAAAGAGCTATATTATAACAATGTTCTACTTGTCTTTTCCAGAGCTATTATTTTCTGTATCTATATATCTCTACAGATGTAGCTTCATTTCAATAAATATCCTTACAACCAAATTTCTGACAAGTACAACAAGAATGTTTCTAAAAAATAGTTAATGTTTAAGATGCACTTCTGAGGTGCCTTGCCCTGCTCTGCATACCTTACAGATATTAATCAGGTGGCTCAATTCCGCACAGTCTTTGTCAAAGATGTATTTACCTCAGGTAATTCTACCTGGATGGGATTCTCAGGAAGCAAAGTTCACACATGAGGATCTAACACTGAGGTTCATTCACAAGCTTCAGGAGGTGTGTTAGCCCCTGAAACTGAATGCAGAATTATCTGTGTGTGTGAAGTGTATGTGCGCATGTGTACATAGATGTGGAATACTAGGACAAAGGTCCATAGCTTTTATCACATTCTCCCAGGTGTCTGAGGCTCAAAAAAACATTTTAAACCACTACTAGAGACAATTCTTTGGAAAGCACTGTGATCATATTTAACCAGTATTTTAATGACATAAAAATTTTTGTTCTATTAAATACATACATCCAAGGAGGTCAATAATAATTATTCTAACTTTCAACCTATGATAATCAAAATTAAAGATTATATTAAAGATTATATTTCCAGTAAAGCTGTTTAAAAAATAAATGCCAGCCATTAAAAGCCACAGAAAGTCACATTTCTAGAAGAGCTGTTTTTACTCACCTTTGTACAACGCATAGGAGATCGCATTGCTCACAATTTCGTCCCCTGCTTCTTCCATTTTAATAACTGTTAATAGGTGAGAACTTTCGAGAATTTCTTTGAGCTGGCAAGATTTAAAGAGCAAAATTGTCAGCCCACTGATTTCAGGCCCGAGGAGTATAAACTTCTCTCTCTTTTGGTGAGGAATGTCTTGCTCCATTTTTTTTAAAGACCACCTATAGGAATGTTTCAGATTTCCTTCCCTCCTCTACAGTGCCCATTATAGCATCTAATTTCTAAATTGGAAGAGTGAGTTCTTGACCACAATGAGCATAAAGCACTGCTTCTATAAGGGCACACATATCAAAAAGAATCTATCAGAAAGCTGCAAGACTCAGTGACTAGGGGTGAGTGTGAGTGTGTGTGTATGTGACACACGGTAGGCTCTCAATCATTGAATGAGTGAATAAATCAGGAAAAGACAACAGAAAAACCACAGAAATTGTCCAAGTGTGGTCCTAAGGGCTTAGACTATAGGAAGGAAAATTCAATGTGAATAAAAGCCAAGACAACATGGTGATTAAATAAAGAGATGAGGGATTCTCTATATTTTCCTTTGTGATATTCTGTAATGTTTAATTTTAAGACACTTTGTAAGATTCACAAGCCGGGGGAGGGTCTTCCCTGGCAGTCCAGTGGTGGGATGCAGGTTCGATCCCTGGTCGGGGAGCTAACACCCCACATACCTCACGGCCAAAACCAAAACGAACCCTAAAAAACATAAAGCAGAAGCTATATTATAACAAATTCAATAAGAGACTTAAAAAAAAAAAAAAAAGAGCCTGGGGAGAGGCAGAGCGCCTGATTCTAAGGTTTCAAGCCAGCTTGGAGGGAGCTTGAAAGTGAAGAGCTCCCTCTAGAGGAGGAAGTGAGTCTGGCTGTGGTTACACCGAGTTCAAAGTGGTGGTGGGTTTTCCCAGCAACATTTGGACAAGAAGATCTGGAACTACAGAGTCTTGGCTGGGCAGAGAGGGAAGCCTCAGGTCAGGCTGGCTATATATGTGTTCTTGCACATATTCGGAAAAGATGAAAACCCTGCTTTGAAAAGATATGTGCACTCCAATGTTCATAGTAGCACTACTTACAATAACCAAGTCATAAGCAACCATCAACAGATAAATGGACAAAGAAGTGGTGCATACAGACACACAATGGAATATTGTTCATAAAAAGAGAATGAAATAATGCCATTTGCAGCAACATGGATGGACCTAGAGATTATCATACTAAGTGAAATAAGACAGAGGAAGACAAATTATATATCACTTATATGTGGAATCTGAAAATAATACAAATAAGCTTATTTAGAAAACTGAAACAGACTCACAGACATAGAAAACAAACTCACGGTTACTAAAGGGGGAAGAGGAGGGGACGGATAAATTAATAGTATGGGATTAACAGATACATGCTGCTAAATATAAAACAACAAGGATTGTCCAAATGACAAGGATTTACTGAATAGCACAGGGAACTATATGTAATGTCTTGCTTTTTTAAAACATATATTTATTTTTATTTATGTGGCTGCTCTTGGTCTTAGTTGTGGCATGTGGGATCTAGTTCCCTGGCCAGGGATTGAACCTTGCATTAGGAGTGCAGAGTCTTAGCCACTGGACCACTAGGGAATTCCCTGTAATGTCTTATAATGGAAAAGAATCTGAAAAATAATATATACATATTCTTTACATAAAAATATGTGTGTACATATATTCTTATTCTTATATATATACATACAGAAAACCATCTATCTCTGTTCATCAACTATGCTAAAGTTTTTGACCATGTAAATCATGACAAACTATGGAAAGCTGAGAGATGGGAATACCAGACCATCTTACCTGTCCCCTGAGAAACCACTATGTGGGTCAAGAAGCAACCGTTAGAACCCTGTATGGAACAACTGACTGGTTCAAGATCGAGAAAGGAGTAGGACAGGGCTGTCTGCTGCCACCCTATTTGTTTAACCTATATGCTAAGCACATCATGAGAAACGCCGGGCTGGATGAGTTACAAGCTGGAATCAAGACAGGCGGGAAAAACACCAACCTCACATATGCATATGATAGCACTCTAATGGCAGAAGTGAACAGGAACTAAAGAGCCTCTTGATGAAGGTGAAGGAGGAAAGTGAAACAGCTGGCTTAAGACTAAATATTAAAAAAACTAAGATCATGGCATCCGGCTGCATTACTGCATGGCAAACAAAAGGGGAAAATGCAGAAGTAGAGACAGATTTCCTCCTCCTGGGCTCCAAAATCACTGAGGACAGTGATGCAACCATGAAATCAGAAGACAATGGCTTCTTGGCAGGAAAGTGATGACAAACCTAGAAAAACAGACATTACTCTGCCAACAAAGGTCCACAGAGTCAAGGATATGGTCTTCCCAGTGGTCATGTACAGCTGTAAGAGCTGGACCACAAAGAAGGCAGAATGCCAAAGAATTGATGACTTCAAACAGTGTTGCTGGAGCATACCCTTGAGATTACCTTGGACAGCAAGGAGATCAAACCAGTCAATCTTAAGGGAGATCAACCCTAAATATTCACTGGAAGGACTGATGCTGAGGCTGAAGCTCCAGTATTCTGGTCATCTGATTCGAACAGCTGACTCATTGGAAAAGTCCCTGATGCTAGGAAAGATAGAGGGCAGAAGGAGAAGAGGCCATCAGAGGATGAGATGGCTGGACAGCATCACGGATCCAATGAACATGAACTTGGGCCAACTCCAGAAGATGGTGAAGGACAGAGAGGCCTGGCGTGCTGCAGTCCATGGGGTCACAAAGAGTCAGACACGACTGGGTGACTGAACAACATCAACAATAAGTACATATACTTATATATGCATATATATAATTGAATCCCTTGGCGGTACACCTGATAGAACACAGTATTATAATTAGAGTTCAATTTTTTAAAAAGAAAAAAGGAGAGCCCTTGAATTTTGACTTTAGGAGGTGACTTAAGGTTGCAGTTTCCTGGGAAAGGTGGTGTCCGAGGGCTACGTTCAAAAGACATCTGAGGGTGATGAGGAAGTAGATGAAAACTGCAGGAAAGCACAGACTGCAGTGAGCTTGACGGAGAGGGAGAGGGGCTGACGGCAGGAAGGGAAGGGTCATCACACCACCCTGGCAGCCTTTGTTCATGTAAAGGAAAGGGGTCTGGCCAGAAATGATAGGTGAAGAGGGGTCCAGGTCCCAAGATTCTGGAGCCAGCTGGGGGTAGGCAGCACAGAAGGGCCGAGACAACTTTTCCTTCGGAATGCAAAGGAAGGAGATGAACATGGATACAGAGCAAATGGATGGAACCCAGAGACTCTGCAGGGGCGCCCGGCCCGCTAGGATCCTGACCCCAACTGCAGCCTGTGTGAGCTCAACTGAAACATACTCAGATCACACCTCACCCTGCCTCAAACCCCTCGGTGACTTCCTGACACACCTGAACAAGACCAAAAGCGGTAGACAGTGTTCAAGGAGCTCCCTGGCCTGGCCCCTCCTAAGTCCCACAGTTTCCACCCAAAAGCATCCACCCTCAGCGCCATCTTTCAGTCCCTTGGGGAGCCGTGCTTACCTTGAGTCTCAGAAGCTGTGTCCCAAACAAGCCCAGCCCTCAGCCTTGACCCTCACCCATCACTCAGATCTCAGCTCCCACGTCACCTCCTCTGAGAAGCCCTCCGCTGAAAGGCCTCCCACACCAGGCCAGGCTCCCTTGGCTCAAGTCCAGTCAACCACGCCTCTACCTTTCTCCAGAACTCCCTTTCCTGGTGTGAAATGGAACACTGCACTGCACTGTAATCACTCAACAGGAATTGTTTTTTCCAGTGTCTGTTTTCTCTCTTGAGGACAAGCACTCTCTGCTGCGTCCTCTTCTTTCTGAAACGTCTGTTCCAGGATCAGGCATCAGTATGTGCTCAATAAATAACTACTGAATAAATGCAAGTGTTGGAAATGAATGATACCGGCTTGGCTGGCAGGCTGGGAGACCCTGAAGGGTCAAGTTCTTGAGAAGGTGGGAGTAGGCGGAGTGGAGAACTGTGAGAGGCCTGGTAGGGGAGGAGGGCCTGGTCCCAGTGGGGAAATACATGGGGTCTCTTGAGGAGGATGAGAAACTGTGAGGCCAGGTTTAGGGGATGCTTGTCCACATGACCAGTGAGGCCACCCACAATTACCCTCAGAGCTTGCTCAATGAATATTTGACTGAATGTATACATTCATTAATTAATAATTCCACTCTTGAGCTTTGTCTTTTGGGAAATCTCTACCAACTGCCAAAACCCCATATAAGTGCATAATTAAAATGCCAGGCTAATTTTTATTATTGATGTATGTCTTCTGATTGACATGATTATAATTATGATAAATCATCAGCATATGAATATGAATTAGATATGCTTTCCAGAAAGGGCAGTATAATCATAGAAAGTGAAATGTGTCTGACATTTAGCCTGCTTCACGTGACTTTCCAAAGCAGTTTTCTTGAAGGAGAAAATCAAAATCCTTCACAAAGGGACTTGCCTGGTGGTCCACTGGTTAAGACCTCACCTTTCAGTGTAAGGGGAGCCGATTCAATCCCTGGTTGGGTAGCTAAGATCCCACATACCTCGCAGCCAAAAAACCAAAACATAAAACAGAAACAATATTATAGCAAATTCAATAAAGACTTTTTTAAAAATGGCCCATATCAAAAAAAACTTTAAAAAATATCCTTCATAAAGGGTATGGGGACCCATACAGTGGCATGGCCCTTTGGACATGACCTTGTCTGGACTCTACAAGCAATGGGCATAAGGAATAAGAGGAAAGTCACTGGAATGGACCCAGGGCCATCTCTGATGGGTGAGTTAAGAGTTGTCTATTCCTTTGTCTGCGAGCACCCTTGAACTGACCACTGAGTTTCTTCCGTCCATCACAGGAAACTACCTTGAGGACGTTGCTCAACACACAATGTCTTAGGTTTGTTTCTATACTTTGGGGTTGCTCCCTTGATATGTTTGGAATGACTCAAGCTGTTTAGGTCTGAATATATGGGGAACTGGAAATAACCACCGTGGCTTATACATATTTCTCTCACCCACATATTTTCACACAGAGGGCATGCTATTCAAACCAGGCTCCTGGGTATTCAGGCTCCTGGGTATTCAGGGTGTTTGTGTGTGTGCATGTCCAGCCACGTTCAACTCTTTATGACCCCATGGACTGTGGACCCCCAGGCTCCTCTGTCCATGGGATTCTCCAGGCAAGAATCCTGGAGTGGGTTGCCATTTCCTGCTCCACAGTATCTTCCCAACCCAGGGATTGAATCCATGTCTCCTGAGTCTCCTGCACTGGCAGGCAGATTCTTCACCACTGCACTACCTCCTCTGGCTCAGGGTTGGGAGTGACACAGGCAACTGACAACTCCGGCCTTGCCCAGCCAGCTCCTTCCTGCTTCTGCATTGGGACCTGCTCCTTGCAGGGTGCTAGCGCTCTAGCGTCAGCTGTCACCACAAGCCTTGCCTGACAGCGGGCCAGCAATCCTCCAGGGCTGCCTCTGTCTGGGTGGGTTCATCTGCCGCATTCTGGGGCTCAGCACAAGCAGGTCTGTGGTGGCTGCACCCCTAAGCCGCATCTTTCAACTTGGCCTTCATCATCAATGAAGCTGATACCACTCTGGTCACCTCAACTGGACTTGAACAAGATACAAGCAAATCCCAGCAAGAACTTTCACAGAAAACCACCAGCTTTACCCTTTTTAGCAAAATCTGCGAAACACAGTACCTCAAGTAGGAACATCACATGAGCGTTTGTTGGACAGAGCATCATTCAGCACCAACAGAGACTCTCAGGTATAGGAAGAAGAAGCAGCTGCATCTTCTGAGTCTTAGTAATGAAGCTTAATCCAGAAAGGGCTTGTGTCCTGGTCACTTTGATCCTGCTGTACCTTCCCTGGATCATCACCTAACTGTGCAGTCATGTGAAATTAAATAAAGCCAAGAGGGTCTCACTGTTCATTAATTTAATACAGAGTACCTGGTAGCCTAGACGGTGGGCTTGATTTTTCTCACTATTTACAAGACTTTGATTTGTTCATGCTTGCTTTAAATAATGACAAAGACCAATACACACTACTCCATATAAAATAAACAAGGATTTACTGTTTAGCACAGGGAACTACATTCAGGATCTTGTAATAATCTATAATGAAAAAGAATCTGCAGAAGAAAGTTACATATATATATATATATGGCTTCACAGATGGCCCTAGTGGTAAAGGACCTGCCTGCCAGTGCAAGAGACATTAGAGACATGGGTTTGATCCCTGGGTCAGGTAGATCCCCTGGAGAAGGGCACGGCAACCCACTCCAGTATTCTTGCCTGGAGAATCCCACGGATAGAAGAGCCTGGCAGGCTATGCTCCATAGGGTCACAAAGAGGACATGACTAAAGTGACTTAGCATGCATGCACATACATATGCTTTTGTATATATTTATATATATATATATATATATATACACACATATATATATGTGATGCTGTGATATATATGTGATATATGTGTGATATATGTGTGATATATATGTGATATACACATATATATATATGATGCTGTGAAAGTGCTGCACTCAATATGCCAGCAAATTTGGAAAACTCAGCAGTGGCCACAGGACTGGAAAAGGTCAATTTTCATTCCAATCAAAAAGAAAGGCAATGCCAAAGAATGCTCAAACTACCGCACAATTGCACTCATCTCACATGCTAGTAAAGTAATGTTCAAAATTCTCCAAGCCAGGCTTCAGCAATACGTGAACCATGAACTTCCAGATGTTCAAGCTGGTTTTAGAAAAGGCAGAGGAACCAGAGATCAAATTGCCAATATCTGCTGGATCATTGAAAAAGCAAGAGAGTTCCAGAAAAACATCTATTTCTGCTTTATTGACTATGCCAAACCCTTTGACTGTGTGGATCACAAGAAACTGTGGAAAATTCTGAAAGAGTTGGGAATACCAGACCATCTGACCTGTCTCTTGAGAAACCTGTATTCAGGTCAGGAAGCAACAGTTAGAACTGGACATGGAACAACAGACTGGCTCCAAATAGGAAAAGGAGTACGTCAAGGCTGTATATTGTCACCCTGCTTATTTAACTTCTATGCAGAGTACATCATGAGAAACGCTGGGCTGGAAGAAACACAAGCTGGAATCAAGATTGCCGGGAGAAATATCAATAACCTCAGATATGCGGATGATACCACCCTTATGGCAGAAAGTGAAGAAGAACTAAAGAGCCTCTTGATGAAAGTGAAAGAGGAGAGTGAAAAAGTTGGCTTAAAGCTCAACGTTCGGAAAACTAAGATCATGGCATCTGGTCCCATCACTTCATGGGAAATAGATGGGGAAACAGTGGAAACAGTGTCAGACTTTATTTTTTTGGGCTCCAGAATCACTGCAGATGGTGATTGCAGCCATGAAATTAAAAGACGCTTACTCCTTGGAAGGAAGGTTATGGCCAACCTAGATAGCATATTTAAAAGCAGAGACATTACTTTGCCAACAAAAGTCCGTCTAGTCAAGGCTATGGTTTTTCCAGTGGTCATGTATGGATGTGAGAGTTGGACAGTGAAGAAAGCTGAGCGCTGAAGAATTGATGCTTTTGAACTGTGGTGTTGGAGAAGACTCTTGAGAGTCCCTTGGACTGCAAGGAGATCCAATCAATCCATCCAAAAGAGATCAGTCCTGGGTGTTCATTGGAAGGACTGATGTTGAAGCTGAAACTCCAATACTTTGGCCACCTCATGCGAAGAGTTGACTCATTGGAAAAGACCCTAATGCTGGGTAGGATTAGGGGTGGGAGGAGAAGGGGACGACAGAGGATGAGATGGTTGGATGGCATAACCGACTCGATGGACATGGGTTTGGGTAGAGTCCGGGAGTTGGTGATGGACAGAGAGGCCTGGCGTGCTGCAATTCATGGGGTCGCAAAGAGTCAGACATGACTGAGCGACTGAACTGAACTGATATACACATATATGTGTGTGTGTATATATATATGGGCTTCCCCTGTGGCTCAGTGGTAAAGAATCTGCCTGCCAATGTAGCATATGAGGGTTTGATCCCTGGGTTGAGAAGATCCCCTGGAGAAGGGAATGGCAACCCACTCTAGTATTCTTGCTTGGAAAATCCCATGGACAGAGGAGCCTGGTGGGCTACAGTCCATGAGGTCACAAAAGAGTCAGACATGACTGAGCAAATGGGCACAGCACACACACACACACACATATATATATATATATATATATATACATATATATATACATATGAATCACTTTGCTGTATACCTGAAATGAATACAATATTGCAAATCAACTGTGCTTCAACAAAAGAAAAAACATAATGACAAATGCTACTATGAGCAAGATTGTCTTCACTACTCCAAGATTTCAGTTTGCCAAATTTGACACTTCGAGGTGCTTCCACAACGAAATGCTGCTGAAATACCAAGCTAATTAAAGAACTTATAAAAATTATTTATACTAAATTCAACTTTTCACTCTAATGATGAAATGGGTTCCATGATTAAAATCACTCTTGCTGTCTACATTCTGTTGTTTCCTTTATGGAAAACTTTCCAAGTGGCAGCACATGCTCCTAAGAATACCCGAACATCGAAGGCCATTTTCTGATGAGCTGACGGGAACGTCGCCACTCCTATTAATGTGAACTCTATCACAAACTGAACAGTCAACAAGATGAAAGTCATTTCAAGTCAACACCAGTCATGATTCAGAGAGAAAGGTGAGAAAGCACAGCACTACGTTAAAATACTTTACAGGCTTAGCAATAAGAAGCCGGAGATATTTCAATCAGTACACATTTCTTACACGATCCAATAGGAAAGATAAGAGATTATGAATGAATCACAGGCCAGTTAACTTAGAAAGGCAATCTTTCTGTAGTAACAGCTTCTCCACTAGATACAGATTTGATTTAGAATCTGCATTTCTAAAACATCATCACAAGGATTTCAACCCCCAGCCCCCAGCCCCCACCCCCTCACCCCCCGAAGCTGATACAAGACACAGAGGCCCAGCGCTTATTGTCAGGGTATGAAAGAAGGAGTATCAGCTTTGAAAACAGGCGGACTGGAATTTAAGCCCCATCTGCTACACCTTATGAGGTATGGAGACTAGGCAAGTCATTTAATGTATGTGAGCTTCAGTTTCCAAGAAAAAAACCTGGTTTGAGCCAGAGTGCAGTTTCAACGTCACTGAGAAGGTATAAACACCCAGAGCTGCTAGTAGAGGCTGGCAGTGAAGGCGCCCACCCCCTCCCTTCCCGTGGACTTGCCCCCCTGCAGCTCACCCATCTGATCCAACTCTCGGTCTCCTCTTCAGGCAGCCGGGACACCGTGCGGGGCAAGAAGCGTACCAGCTTCTCCTTGATGATGGATGACGTCAGGACATCCTCCACCTCCACCAGGCTCGCGATCACATCGGCAATCTGCCCCGAGCCTTCCACCACCACGCAGGGGATTTTACTTTTGATGGAGGTATTGATGGCCTGCGAGAAGGGAGGTAAGGGTCGACCAGAGGATCAACAGAACCCGGCTCAGGATCGAGGCTCTAATCAAGCCGGTGAACAAATCACATGGACACATCTCTGCACTGTATCCTTCTGTGGGAGCAGGGGAGGTTCATTTTCAATCAGAAGCAAAGCAAATAATTGCAACCGCTTTAACAATCAGAAATGTAAGCCAGTTGTCTTACGTCTTGTGTTAGTATCAAATTCCATAGTAGGGACATGTGCGGCTGGCAAGTTTTCCATAAATAAGTGCTTTAAAATATCCCTCTATACAAAACTGATCATTCCAAATATTGACATCATAGATTTGAATGACAGCTCTTTAGATGGTATTCAATATTGTCATTGATGGCTTATCTGACAGAGGTGAATAATATGCACTGTTTTAAGGCATGAAAATACCTTCCCAGAAGCTGGCACACTTTTTGACTCACATGTTTCCCTCCTCAAATAATTTTCTTTTCTCCTTTTATGAAAATAAAAGAAAAATATATTTTGCTTTCTGGATAAACACCTACCACAGTTTTATTTCCTTGATAAAAACCACAGAGAACAGCATAGGGGAATCAGGTCTTAAGAATTTTAATCACTTGACAACAAGACAAAGTGACGTACACGTGAGCATAGGACACTGTGAAGCCCCTTCCTTTAGCCAGGAGTGCTGTCTCCCTCAGAGAAGATGTTGCCCATAGAGTGTGGAGCCTTCATCAGATCAGGCTTGGATCCGTCTTCACCTCCCTACCTGCGCCAAAGGTGGGTATCGGGGCCGTGCTGGGGTGGGACTGAGGGTGACAGAAGAGTGAGCTGAACGATGGAGAGCTCAGTGGGAAGTCTCTCTTCCCTCTCTCCTCTCTCCTCTCTCCTGTAGCATCTGTGGGTTGTGAATTACCTGAACAGACTTTGAGGGAAATTCTATAGGAATGCGATCCTCTAGACTGGCAGCACCTTTCTGGAAACCTTAATTCTAAATCTAAAATCTGAGTGGTAATAAAGGCAACCATCTTCAACTACTTTTTCTCCATCTCTCTTCCTCTTTAATGTGACTGCCTCTTCAACATTTCTATACTATTTCACACTGAAAAAAAATCTCTAATTTTTCTCTGAAAAGTCTTTCCCTGAAAAAGTTTTATTTAACAATGTTCTCAACAACGGATCTCAAAAAAGGTACTTAGTACATACCTGCTGATGAAGGAATAAATGAATGGATCATTGTTACAGAAAATAATAAACAAAGAGAAGCATTAGATTATAATTCCAACTAACTCTGCCAGAAATTTCATGTAATTCTAGGTGTGTATGATCACAGGGTGGCCATGATTTTCCAACATATGTGTTGGTTACCATCCCTGAGTCTTGCGAGTTCATGTCAAACCCTCCTATCTGGAGGGTTGATGGCCAAACCCAACAGTAAGTACACAGACTATTCATGTTGCTACAAAGTCTCTTCCTAAATCTTCTCAGCTGAGGAAACAACATAAGTGTGTTGTTAGGGCAACACACCATGTGACTGGAAAAATGCTACCTACTTGCTGCAGAAAAGAAAGTAGTCAGATTAGGTTAGGTGAGCCCCCAAAGCCCTGAAAATACAAACTGGTTGAGCAAACTTGTTGACTGATCTTCTGGAAAACCAAACCAAGACTCACTTTCAAAGTCTCTTTCCCACCTCCTTGGGCAAAACACACAATGGGGATCTTGCCACCGTAGTTGGAATCTGTAAAATATAAAACATAAAATATATTTTGGGCTCATCAGAAATACTCACCTGCCTCAAGGAAGTGGTGGACCACTTGTGCCCCTTGAGCCCAGGTTGGGGGTGCTGGCTGCAGCCCTAACGAACTTGACAATCAGTTGATCACAATGGATCATCTCTGGGCTCCAAACCAGTAGTAGCATGACATGGGTCACACTGCAATTTTTTACTAATATTTAAAATGCTAGAGTCTGTTAACGATTGACTTTTGCTAATAAATATTTTGGACTGCAAGATCAAACCAGTCAATCCTAAAGGGAATCAGTCCTGAATATTCATTGGAAGGGCTGATGCTGAAGCTGAAGCTCCAAAACTTTGGCCACATGATGCGAAGAGCCCAGTCATTAGAAAAGACCCTGATGCTGGGAAAGATTGAAGGCAGGAGGAGAAGGGGATGACAGAGAATGAGACAGTTGGATGGCATCACCGACTCAATGGACATGAGTTTGAGTAAGCTCTGGGAGTTGGTGATGGACAGCGAAGCCTAGTGTGCTGCAGTCCATGGGGTCTCAAAGAGTTGGACACAACTGAGCGACTGAACTGAACTGAATATATATTAAGCCAGCTTCAAATTTATCCTGACAATAACTACACTTTCACTCATTTGCATAATCCTATGCTTTCTTGAAGAAGGCAATGGCACCCCACTCCAGTACTCTTGCCCGGAAAATCCCATGAACGGAGGAGCCTGGCAGGCTGCAGTCCATGGGGTCACTGAGTCGGACACGACTGAGCAACTCCACTTTCACTTTTCACTTTCATGCCCTGGAGAAGGAAATGGCAACCCACTCCAGTACTCTTGCCTGGAGAATCCCAGGGATGGGGGAGCCTGGTGGGCTGCCATCTATGGGGTCGCACAGAGTCGGACACGACTGACGCGACTTAGCAGTAGCAGCAGCATGCTTTCTCAAGTGCGTGAAAAATTTACATATGTTTTCTCCAGAGAAATGATTGCATATATAAATGTCTTCCTCCATAGACTTCCCACTGAGAAAAGAAAAGATTGATATTATCTCCAACAAGTCTCTGTGATGGAGACTGTCACTAGGTATGTGGTAATCTGGTTCTACAACAGGACACATCTCACCACCAACATCTCAGCAGTAGGAAGAGAGTATTTATCACTTTCCATAGCAAACAAAGGCTTTCACTCAATGGCTGCATTCTCCCCTTGAAATCAATGTTTTAGGTGGTTATGGGTGGCTCAGTGGTAACGAGTAGGAGACAAGAGTTCAATCCCTGTGTCAGGAAGATCCCTCAGAGGAGGAAACGGCAGCTCACTCCAGTGTTCTTGCCTGGAAATTCCATGGGCAGAGGAGCCTGGCATTCCACAGTCCATGGGGTCACAAAAGAGTTGGATGGGACTTAGCAACTAAACAACAACGGTATAGAGAAGTAGCCAATATTCAAAGAAGTAAATCATCCAACTGTTAAGCCAGTGGGTTGGTTTTTTATCACTTCTACCCTAGCAAATCCCATTGCTTCATCAGTGCAAATTTGCTACCGTGAATTTTACCAGGTCTTAAATGTTGTCAAGCAGAATGGACAGCAGGTCTCTTTATTGCCAAACCAGAGTGGGACAAGGCAGCATTTGTCAATGTTCCAGCACATTGGAGGGTACCTATCACAGGAGCAGAAGCATTTCTAGTATATTAAAGAAGAGATACAACGGCTCTTCTTTGGCAGTAGAGCATCTAATAAGATGGGTTTACCAGGCTTCACTCAGTAATTGGGAGCTATTGCTGATGCTGATGCTGCTTTTGTTCGTATGTTTTTCTAACGTCCCATCTCATAAACACTGACCTTGAATTGTGCGCTCGGAGATGTACTTCTCCAGCTGATTCCGGAGCTTTGCCTCCACTGTGGGGTGCCCATGGCAGCCGCTGTCCACGAGCAGAAGGTGGGTGTGATTGTTGTCCAGGATGTACAGAGGGTCTCTCTTGAAGTCATCCATAATGTACTGAGCTGAAAAATATCCCTGAAAAGCACACAGAAACTTGTCTTTGAGGCTTACTTGTTGGCCAAAATGCCTGATGACATTTTTATAGGTTCACGGAAGGCTGACTCTTTGGGTTCAACTATACTGATGCCTCTTTCCAGATTCCTAAGTGCAGAAGGGTCTTAGAGATCTTATAGTTCAGGCCATCATTTTAAAAATGAGGACATAAAGGCTCAAAATAGTTGGATCCCTTGCCTATTGTCACATAAATGATCGGTGGCAGTGTAAGAATCAGATTCCCAATCCAGTTCTTGTTCCATCGCCCTGTGCTCTTTTATATACATTCATTGAAACTGACAGCATTCGGGAAAGTGTGTGTGTGTGTGTGTGTGTGTGTGTGTGTGTGTGTGTGTGTGTCCAGACATATATATTTGGTGTGTATGGATATGGTAGAGGTAGATATTGATATACACATATTTGTCTAGGATTCATCACATGCCAAGACCTATGCCAGGGTCTAGGGATTAGAAAATGAATAAAATGGAGTCTTAGCTCTTGAGGAGCACATAGTTATGGGATCATGAAAGGAGGCAATTAAACAGATACTTTGTCATAAGACTTAGTACCAGAGAATAAAAAACTGAAGAACTGACTCTAACAGGATTTGCTGGGAACAAATTTTTTTGAACAAAAACATCCATCGGTAACTCCTTCACAGAACTCCTTTGATTATGTCATCCTTGTTTTTAATTCCTGAGGTTCCAAAGGAACCTTGTAAGGCCAACTTCCTACGAGTTGATGGCATCCCAGAGCCCCATGCCAGGGTCACTCTCCCCCGTGTGACCTCCTAATGTCCTGCCCGTACCTCCACATCACAATTCCTGATGAGGGTGTCCCTGTTGGAGACCATGCCCCAAGCGGTGATGCCAATGGCCACGATGTTCTCCTCCGAATTCCTACTGATGGTGTTATCTCTCACCACCTCCCCGATGTACTTCATCAGCCCATAATGGGTGCCTCCGGTGAGAATCCAGGCACCTGTCAACAGGAGAGGAGAACAGAGGCTCTGAATAAGTTTTCCATCCCGTGCTCGATCCCTAAAGAAGCCCCACCTGTGAGCACCAGGACACAGCATCGCCGGCCACACTTTGGACTATGCTCAACCTACGGCATGGACTTAGGAAAGAGAAGAGGATGTCCGAGTGTCTAAGAGATGCTGGTTAAACAGATACAGATTCTAGACCCCACTCTAGATTCACATCAACAGACTCTCTGGGAGGCAGGGCCAAGGAATCTGTCCCTTTAACCACCCCTCGGGTAAATCTTTTCATGGCTAATAAGTGCCTGCCTTTAGCTGGTGAGCAAGTTAAGCAATGTCATCATGCAAAGTGGAGCGCTCTGCTCCCACACCTCCCGCCCCCATGGATCTTGAGTGATCTTCCTAGCAGGAGCCTGATGCCTACAATTTAACTTTGGGCTTCCCTAGTGGCTCATATGGTAAAGAATCTGCCTGCAATGTGGGAGACCTAGGTTTGATCCCTGAGTCAGGAAGATCCCCAGAAGAAGAGAATGGCAACTGACTCCAGTATTCTTGCCTGGAGAATCCCATGGACAGAGGAGCCTGGTGGGTTATAGTCCTTGGGGTCTTCTAGGATGACCTTGGGGCCTACGATTTAACTTTAAAATCGCACAAGCTTACACACTGGTGTTTCAAGATTTTTATTTGATGATCCTTGCTAGGCCAAGAGTTTTTCACAGTTTTGTTTTCAAAACTATAGTAAACAAAATACCTAAAAAATATGATTTCATATAATAATGGAATCTAAATTTGAAAATGTGCCTAGTCCAGTGTGCCACCCAGGCAGGAATTTAGCCTAAGGCTTGGCCACCAGTCTCCCTGAATTCTGAGGAGTCCCGAGGCAGCCCCCTCCCCCAACTGTTAGAAAGTCCTTTTGTTCATCTTTGTCTCCATTCTCCAGTTTTGTTACTGTCTTCCAGACGGGGAGCTACTTTAGTCATCTCCCACATGAAAGTCCTTTCAATATTTTATGGTAAATGTGATGTAGTCCCTAAAACGTTCAGATCCTATTCCTTTGGTCAGTTCTCACAAGATGTGAATTCCAGACCCCCTGGCACCCAGGCTCCTTCCTGCAGACAGATTTCAGTTGTCAATACCCCCGTTTCAAATGAGGCAATGGGAGATGAAGCAGCTCTCCATGTGACTGACCCAGAGTACAAGAAGACAATTAACCCCCAGCTTCGGCCATTCACTTCATCTAAGAAGAACCCCAGCCTGGGGAATTTTGTCTGCTTTGTTCTACTCTATTTATTCCTGGTACCTAAAACAATTTCTGACACATGGCAGGCATTTAAGAAGTATTTGCTGAAGGAATGCATTATGCATGTTCAGATTTAGTGGTGAGGAAGTCAGCTGCTGGGTTTCATAACAAAGTATCTGCTGTGGTCCCATCTGGTTGATCAAGAAATTAAGAATAAATAAGGGGAGAAACTACAGTTTCTTTTTTGTTTTAAGAAAAAGCATATCTAGAATAAGACATGCTACCTTAGTTCTGTCAACTTATATTCTTAATAAAGATGTTTTCAAAGGACTTCCCTGGTAGTCCAGTGGTTAAGTCTCAAAGTTTCTACTGCAGGGGGCAAGGGTTCAATCCCTGGTCAGGGAACTAAGATCTGCATGTCATGTAGCATGGCCAACAAATAAATAAATATAAAAATTGATGCAAAAAAAATCCATGATGAACAAAAAAAATTAAGCTTTTAAAATCTTAGCATTAGATAAACTAATAAAATAAATATTAGACTTTGAGAAACAGAATCAAATCTTGAGGAAATATTAGTCAATCTCAAATGAAAGGAATTCTGCAAAAAAAAGGTTGCCTATAGTCTTCAAAAATGCCCCAAAAGGCCAAAAAAAATTAAAGAATAGTTCCAGAGCAAAGAAAGCTTTCCAGTTTTCTGTGATATGAAAAGCTAAATGGATTGGAATCCAGGTGGAGAAAAAAAAAAAAAAAGTCTTTTTTTGCTCTGAAGAACATTGTTGGGATAATTAGCAAAATTGAAACATGGACCTTTTGTTAGATAACTGTATTGGTCAATGTGAACTTCCTCAGGTTTGAAAGTTATACCAGTTACATGAGAGAATAGCCTTGTTCTTCAGAGACATGTGCTAATGTGTGCTTTAAGGTCATGATACCTAAAATTTACTCTCAAAGGATTTTTTTTTTTTTTTGGCTGTTGCATCCCACAGCTTGAGGGATCTTAATGCTCTGACTAGAGATTGAACCTGTGCCCTCTACAGTGGAAATTCAGAGTCCTAACCATTGTATGAGAAGGTTAGATAGCATCACCAAAGAGTTGGACACAACTGAGCAACTGAACAACAACAAAACTCGATTAACAAGAACCTGAGCAAATTCATGGAGATAGCAGAGGACAGGAAAGCCAGGCGTGCTGCAGTCCATGGGATTGCAAAGAGTCGGCTATGACTTAGCAACTGAACAACAACAACAATAATCACTGGAGTACCAGGGAAATCCCTCCAACGATTTTTAAAATCATAATACATGAATATTTAGGGACAGAGATAAGACAAACACGAGAAATTGTTAACAATTGGTGAATTTAAGTGAAAGCTGTAGAGATATTCACTGTATTATTCTTACAACTCTTCTGTAGGTTTAAAATTTATTGTAACAAAATATCAAAAAATAAGCAAAATATTTCAAATAACAAAGCCATGGTTATGTGTTTTGATCTCCATCAGACACTCACCTGGTGCTCACAACCTGCCAGGCACAGTCACTTTTTTCAAACACATCATTGATCCCCAAATTAAACAGTAAACATTAAACTTTCTTTTTTGATTGGTTAGAATACTCTATTATACGTAAAAACGACTAAATGAAAATGTTCGGTTAAGAGAAACACGCAACTACCCACATGCAATTTCCTGATCTCTGATTAAGGAAACCCCCCCTCCTTCCCCCACCCCACCGCCCGGAGCTCCGGATCTGTTTCCTCATTGAAGGATCTTGTTTCAAGATCAGGATTAATCATACAGCTCTATCGTATCTGCAGTCTTGCTCATGAATGGCAGAGGACAATTTCCTTCAGTCTCTGAAGACGCGGCGCAGCCTGGACGGACAAACCCGCGGGCGCCACGTCCCCGCCCGGGGACGGTCCCCTAGGCCACCTGGGGACCCGCGCACCTTTCGACTGCGCGATGTATATCAGGCGGCTGAAGATCTTGCGCATGCGCGGCTTCAGGGCGAAGTTTTTGGCGCCGCCAGTCACGGAAATGACCAGGTTGGGCGTTTTCAGGTGCCAGTGCTGGGTCAGCAGCTCGTACAGAGTCTCCGCGTCCGTGTCGCAGGACAGTCGGATATACTGTGGGGAAGGCAGAAGCATCAGGGTCCGCAGGCGTCCCCCTGATGGTGGGGGCGTGGCCCAGTTTACCGGTTCCTTTGGGACGGGAGCACATGGCAGGTGAGGAGGGTCCCCCTGGGGGCGGTGGAAGGGAACGTGGGTGCCCCTTGCAGGGACACCCAAGCCAGCTGGAGGGCTGGAGACTTAATCCTAAAGGCAGTGAAGCACCTGTCAGGTGTTCTAAGCAGAGGAGAAGCCAGAGGGGATTTACATTTTAGGGAGCCCTCCAGCAGGAGTGCTGACTACAGACTATGAGCCAAGACAGGTGGAGGGAGCTGGGGACGAGGCAAGACAGTGGTGGCCCATCCCGGGACAGAGGCCTTGGGAAGAGATAGAGTGGACAGAGGAGAATTTAAGGAAACTGTTAATAATGGCCAACTGAAATCGGGCACCTGCCATCTGCCTCTGAAAGGGAAAATGTTAGTTGCTCAGTCATGCCCAATTCTTTGCGACCCCATGGACTATAGCCCACCAGGCCCCTCTGTTCATGGGACTCTCTAAGCAAAGATATTGGAGTGGGTTGCCATTCCCTACTCCAGGGGATCTTCCCAACCCAGGAATCGAACCCAGGTCTCCTGCATTGCAGGCAGATTCTTTACCAGCTGAGCCACCAGGGAAGCCCTAAAGGGTGGTATGGTCGCACCGGGGAGGTAGGTAGGTGGCAGGGGGAGAGGAAGAAGAAAGGCTTCCCTGATCGGGAATCAAACCCGGGCAGCGGAGGTGAGAGCACCGAATGCTAACCACCAGGGAGCTGCCTTTACAAGGATGCAATCAATCACTGTAGTCACTGGCCTTCCACACATCCTGAAATGAGTTCAGGGTGGAGATCAAGAATGAAATTCTCTGTGCTTTGGGGAAAACCCACAGAACAGGGCTTCAGATAGTTAGATATTTTCAGGATATTATATGAGCCCAAATTCTTGCATCTTCTCATACCTACAAAAGCACTAAAATCATTCACGGAGACACCTGCTCCTCGTGACTAGCGACAAGCATCTACCAAAGTGGGTGCCCGACTGCACGTACCCCCTTCACTAAAATCATATGTAACACTGACCTTGCCCCCGACCTCTTTAGAGCAGCTCCTCAGAGCTACCTGAGATGCTGTCTCCTTGGCTATAGTCCTCATTTGCCCCCAGTAAAACTTAACTCACAACTCTCACGTTATCCTTTTTGTTTCCATTCGACACAGTCCATTAAACAGCTTTGTAAAATGCTGTGTAAGAGCCTGCAGTGTGGGTATGCAAAGGAAAATGTCACCTTATTCAAGGCCACGTTTACTCTCAAGAATGTCATATGCCAAACTAAACCAGACCACTCATAAATGCATTTGTCAGGCATTTTGTAGCAGTGAGCCCGCACTGTGCCTGGAGAAAGGACACTGGGTGACAAGCCAGCCATCCCTGAGGAGCCCCATGCTGGGGTCACAGGCCAGTATTTCCAGAATGAGCCAAGCCCCATGACAACCATTGTCAAAGGCCATCCTGTTTGTCAAGAGCAATCCTGTCCTTAACCAGCCAGCTCCCATCTCTATATTCAGTAACACATGCACCATATAGAAACAATGACTTAACGCCAACCCTTCCCTTGTGAATTTTCTTTGTCCTGAGGCTGTAAAAATTGGCTGCAAGCCCACAAAAGCATCAGCTCTCCCTTGAAAACACCTCAGGACCGGCCTGCTGTTCCAACAGCATCTCCCACTCTATTCTCCCTTTGGAGGTCATCTCTCCCTGGTCTGGCAGAAAGTCTGCCTGTGTCTTTGCAGCACCTCTCACTACCTCAGTCCTTTGTTCTCAACGAATCCTCTCTTCTAAAATACTCTGTGTCTGGAAATTCTTTGCCAGCCCACGCCTGGACAGCCATAACATTTGGTGGCCCATGTGGGAACTGAACCTGCAACCTTGGCATTACCAACACCTTGCAGATGGAACTCATTCTGGTTTTTCCCCGCTACTCACGACTGCCTTAACAATCACCTGAGGAGTGTTGCCATGGCACCTAATCTAATCACAGTGTTTGATTTTTCAGAAGATTTCTCTTTCTCTGCAATCATGTTTGGGTTGACAACCCATCTCTGCTGCTTTCATACATACTATCAGGCAATTTGAAGTAACTCAAGGTGCTTCAGTAGCCCACCGTGTTAGCATATGGATCAGCTAGTTCAAGTAGAAAACCATTGCTTACCTTCCCCTTCTTCCCCTGAGCCTCAAACTGAATATCTCCGAAAGCATCGGTGGGCAATTCCTTTGTATGTTTCTTGTAATTCCATTTCTCGTTTTGGTTGATCTGGGTGCCTTCTATGTGTTGGTTCTGGGCATAGCCACATTTGCACACATTTTCCCTGAGCAGGAGGATATTGACAGGAAGGAACAGATTTCATTAAACCTACTTAAATGTTTCATCATGTCTCTTAGACCACACATGATTAGCTTAAATCAACACAAAAAGAGATTGTAGCATCACATCTAATTTCCAGACTGTTTTCCTCATCTCGGTTGTTTAAAAACTATCTTGATGTTTTATCCCTGTGACATGGAAGATTCAGGCAATACACTGCACTTGCATCTCCGCTGAGAAAGAAGAAAGCAGGAATGCAGGGAGGTATGGGAATAAAAGACAACAGAGAAGGCTTCTTGAGCCTTCACACGCTCTGGCCATAGCCCTAAATATTCTAGACTCCCAGCCACTTCTCTCTCAGGTTCTGCAGGGCACTTCCGTTTCTTTAGATTAAATCTCTTCATTTAGGTTAAGATAACTCGGGTTCCTTGTAACTGAAAGTCTTCATTATTAATACTCTGTGTGTGTGTGTGTGTGTGTGTGTGTGTGTGTGTACGCGCGCGCGTGCGGGCCAGCGTGCGCAAGCGCATCTGTGTGTTCAGTCGCTCAGTAACATCCGACTCTTGTGACCCCGTGGACTGGAGCCCACCAGGCTCCTCTGTCCATGGGATTTCCCAGGCAACAATACTGGAATGGGTTGCCATTTCCTGCTCCCCAAGATCTTCCCGACCCAGGAATCAAACCCATGTCTCCTGCATTGCACTTGGATTATTTACCACTGAGCCACCAGGGAAGCCCAGATCTTAATTACTATAGCGTATAGAAATTCTCTGTATTGACATCAAAACATTCAATATTTTCTAAAGTTATAAAAATTGAGCTAGAACCTAGAATCCAAAATCACTCCTCCACTAGTAATCTTGCCTCTTTTTTTGGAACAGTTCTCTCGGGCATCACTTAGTTTGGCCAAGAAAAAAAAAGTCAACTGGAATTGATTGCAAATGCTTTAGTCTTTTCTCTGACTAAGCCTGGGGGCACTTCCTGAGCTGAGGCTGCTCCTGGCGGTTTCAGGATCCTCCCCACTATTGTGGTCCAAGTTGGCTTCCTCCCTTCTCTCTTTCCCTGTTACTGTCCCACTATCCTTTGGGGTCCTTCCACACCCACCCAAGTTCATTGCAGGATTGGGAAGGGAAGTCCCTGTCCCATCTGTCTTTGGGAGTCACTGAAGAGTGACTCTCTAACCCTTTTCCCTTCCAAGAATAGGGGTGTGTTTAGGGAGACCTCGAATGAGAAGCTTGTCTGGCTCCACCTTGATGACTGCGTTGGTAGCCCTGTAAGCACCAATGTACATGAACTGGTCTACAAATGGAGAGGAGGCGGGAAGAATGCCAGGAAGGAGTTAGGAGCACAGATACTTGGAGGAGGCGTAGAAGTGACAGAGAAGGGGATGGAGAGGATGGGAGACAGTCAGGATGCTAGCTCTGCCTCTTGGGACAAGTCTGAATCCTACGGAACTACACTGTTAATATAGTAGCCTCTGGCCATGTGTGGCTATGTCATTTAATTTAATTTGAAAATTCAACTCCTTGGTTGCACTAGCCAATTTCAAATGCTTATATGGGATGATGCAAATAAAGGATATTCCCATTATAGTAGAAAAGTCCATCACACAGAGCCCATTACAGCAAAAGCAAAGTTCTTCCCGTCTCCACCTAGAACCCAGGATGGATGAGGCAGTGAGAACTGAACAGAACAAACCCGGATCCAGGGACGTACAGCCTTGCGAGTGCCAGGAGGCGAGCCCTAAGCTGGGCAGCGGTGTCACAGAGGGTACCCTCAGCAACAGGGGCCAAAGTCAGGCATCACTCTCCAGTGACCACACAAGAAACAGACACCCAAAAGGGGTTAAAATGGAAAATTACGAGTGATCTGGGCCTAGCACATACGGGACAACTCTGGGGAGATTTGGAGTAGCTTACATCAGCTGGTGTGCCAAGCAGCAGCAAAATTACAGAATCACTGTTACCAGTCACTTCCCTTGATTCCTTTGTCCGAAGAGTAATTTAGGTTACACAGAGCATCCCCACTGCCGATAGACAGATGAAAATAATAAATATGAGAAGTTAACAAGCTTATAGCGTCTTGACTCTGGTCCATAACCTTGGGTCTCCTCTGGGAGACCCCAAGGTGTTCCTGTCCTCAGCTGGTGTTGTGGAGGGTGAGGGCTGCTCACAGCAAGTCCCTTCGTTTGGAGTCAGACCTGAGCTGCAATCAAGCACCATCAGGTGGGCAGTTGTAGATTTCCCTATCCTCCATCCACTTCTGCTGCAGCTAGTAGAAACACCCTGAGTTTCCTTTGAGGACCCATTCTTCCCACACCAGATCCACACGGACACAACACCCAGTCAGTCAGTCAGTTCAGTCGCTCAGGCATGTCCAACTCTTTGCAACCCAATGGACTGCAGCACGCCAGGCTTCCCTGTCCATCACCAACTCCCGGAGCTTACTCAAACTCATGTCCATGGAGTCGGTGATGCCATCCAACCATCTTATTCTCTGTCATCCCCTTCTCCTCCCCGCCTTCATCTTTCCCAGCATCAGGGTCTTTCCCAGTGAGTCAGTTCTTCGCATCAGGTGGCCAGAGTATTAGAGTTTCAGTTTCAGCATCAGTCCTTCCAATGACCCAAGACTGGCCAATTACATATTCCATCACCTTCCTAAAGATTAGAGTGGGTCCATGGCCAATGCCAGCCCAATAAGAGCCATGAACTCCAAGATCAACGGTCCTGGACTTTGGGTGGAATTGCTAGGAATGAGGGAGAAGGCACTGACTCCCCACTCTAGTACTCTTGCCTGGAAAATCCCATGGACAGAGGAGCCTGGTAGGCTGCAGTCCATGGGGTCTCGAAGAGTTGGACACAACTGAGCGACTTCACTTTCACTTTTCACTTTCATGCATTGGAGAAGGAAATGGCAACCCACTCCAGTGTTCTTGCCTGGAGAATCCCAGGGACAGAGGAGCCTGGTGGGCTGCTGTCTATGGGGTCGCACAGAGTCAGACATGACTGAAGCGACCTAGCAGCAGCAGCAGCAGCTAGGAAGGAGGCCCTCTTTCCCCTCGCTGGTAAGCTAAAATGGTATCAGCCAGAGTTGCGGTGTCCATTTTGCCATTACAAAGGAGGAGCCTTCCCACCCAGAGAAGGACTGACCCACAGGTAAAGAGAGGCAGGGTCTTGGTGACACTAAGCCCTGGATCTGGCTGTGCTTTCCAGCCACGAGATCCCATTACAACCACCACTCATTTAAGCCAATTAGATTGGATATCTGTAAATGACAAGGTACTGATGAATACAGTCAGCCCAAGGCAGGGTCGTTCTTAGAAGGGGCAGGAGCTGGGCCTGAAAAGAATGTACACATGGTTGCTTTCATGTCCTAGCTATTATAAATAGTGCTGATCTAGAGGAGTGGTCTGGGGGCAGGGGAGGGAGGCTCAAGAAGGAGGTGTTATATGTATAATTATGGCTGATTTGCATTGTTGTATGACAGAAACCATCACATTGTAAAGCAATTTTCTCCCGATTAAAAAATAAAAAAAGGATGCACAAAGAAGAATCAGAAAACTGGGTTCAATCCTTCATTTCTCTCCTACCAGCAATATGAAAGTGAAAGTGTTAGCCCCTCTGTCGTGTCTGACTCTTTGCCACCCCGTGGACTGTAGCCTGCCAGGCTCCTCTGTCCATGGGATTCTCCAGGCAAGAATATTGGAGTGAGTTGCCATTTCCTTCTCCAGGGGATCTCCCCAACCCAGGGATCAAACGTGTATCTCCTGCATGGCAGGCCAATTCTTAACCATCTGAGTCACAAGGGAAGCCCAGCAATGTGACCCTGGGTAAAACACTGAGCCTCTCCAGGCCTCATTTGACTTGTCAGTCAAATGATAACAGCTATCTTGCAGGGCAGTTGTAGAATTCGTGATCAAGTATGTAAAGTCCCCCTGATACAGTCGATGCTCAGTAAATATTGGTTGAATTAATGAATGAATCCAAATGGTGTTTTCTACCAGTCAAACAAATTAACACAAAATCTTTCAGGGAAATGTGGGGGATAGATAGCTGACTCACAGAATTTATACTCTGTCAAAATGCTTCACAATGACTAAGTTTATACCAATGACAAAATAGAAATCTCTTATTTTTTCTGATGTTCATTTTCTAATTTATACAAAGAAAGAAAGAAAATTGACTGAGAACTTCTATGGTAGGAATTTTATGAAACATCCCACTGAATCCTTACCACACAACCCAAAAGGTATATTTTGCTGGATTTCTAGGATAAGAGGATTCAGTTCAGAAGAGAATAATTAGTTCAAGTTCATGCAGTGAACAGGCAGCCAAGGCAAGGTTGGATCTAAGGCTGATTGTAACACTCCTGATCTTGCTCTAACTGCCTCTGGTCAACAGAAAGTCAGTCTTTAAACATAAACTATGGAAGCAACTAAACAATCAATTAATACCTAGACTACTATACTTAGAAAGGATAAACAACAAAATCCTACTATATAGCACAGGGAACTATATTCAACATCCTGTGATAAACCGTGCACTTCCCTGGTGGCTCAGTGGTGAAGAACGTGCCTGCAATGCAGCAGATGTGGGTTTGATCCCTGGGTGGAGACCATCTCCTGGAGAAGGAAATGGCAACCCACTCCAGTATTCCTGCCTGGAAAATCCCATGGACAGAGGAGCCTGGCAGGCTACAGTCCACGGGGTCACAAAAGAGTTAGACATGACTTAGCGACTAAACAACAACAATAAATGATAAACCATAATGTAAAAGAATATTTTTTAAAAGAATATATATATGTGTGTATAAGTGAATCACTTTGCTATACAGCAGAAATTAGTGCAACATTATAAATCAACTATAGAATTTATAGACTTTATAGAATATAAATTTATAGAATTTATAGACTATACAATTTATAGAATTAATACCTAGACTTTCTCCTCTCGCCAGTAGGCAAAAGAGAGGGAGCAGAGAGGAGCACATGAGAGCAAGGGAGGACTAAGATCTCTTCATTAGAGCCCATGGCACCTTCCGTGGGAAACATCATCAGTCAGTCCACTGACCCCTGGCCCATTAGGTAACATTCGCTGAGGACCTCCCTGGGGTTACTCCCCAAGGCTTTTGTGACTCAGCCTGGATGTTCCAAAACATGGGAGACTCAGCAATAGATAAACACCCAATCAGACAAGAGAAGCCACAGTCAACAGCCAGACAGAGGAGCCGGTCAGATTGCCACGTGTGGGTATGCCTGCTGTTGCCTGCTATGAAATAACAAGGTTCATTGCCACGGCCACTCGGGTGGGCTTCCAGGCTCATGGGAACACCAAGAGAGTGACAGCCTGTCTTGGAGCCTTTACCCACTCCTGCCAAAGCTTAAAATATGAAATGATACCTCTCTAGGGACAAGCTGCTTGCCAAATTCTTCCTGCTCGCACACCATTTCTGAGAACTGCAAGATGCAAATAACTTGAATAATGAACTAGTCTGTTGTCGTGGTTGTTAATAATTTGTCTTTGAACATACTAGCAAAATCGGAGGCAAAAGAGGTGCTTACGTGGCCTTGGAATCTTTGGTAAAGAAGACACACTCCCGTTTCTTAAAATTTGCTTCAATGAAATTCACCAAGTCCTTTGGAGAGAGAACATGAACAACACATCACTAATTTGTTCTTACCCCCTGCTGCGCTTCATGAATGAACTAAACCTACTTCAAAGGTTTTAAGGATTCACCACAGATCAGTAGCACCCAGTATCCCGTCACGCCTTTAAGGTACACAGAGCCTCTAAAAAAAAGAGGCATAGGTTTAAATTTTTATAACTAAATGTAAATTTTTCTAACACTTACTTGGCATTATCTTGTAACAAATGTCACACATATAAAGTATGTTTTTTCAACTCTAAGGCAACCGGGGGAAAATAAGGATCTGTTGGTAGCTTAGCATAAATAATGTATTACTGCAGATTCCCATTCCTCTAATGCTTGCTTTTCCAAAGATGAAAAAGTGCAAATACTCTTTCCAGACTTGCATTTGTCCCTCCACGGGCAGGTGGTCAGGCGTATCCAGGACCTAATTCTGACACATGATGGAAAACTTCCCTTTAGGTGACAGAAGCAAACCAATTGGCAAAGGTTGAAAACTACTTTAAAAATATGTATGCTCCTCAGAGTGGGAGAAGATATTTGCAACATGTATTGATCACCACAGGCTTGGTAAATAGAATATATAAAGGACGATGAGACACCGAGAATAAGACAGACAACGTCATGAGAAAACAGCAGGAGACGTGAACAGGCATTAAATACAAGAGGACACAGAAGCCATAAATGTGTGAGAAGGAGCTCAGCCCCCTCGGGAATGAAGCAAACGTGAAGGGAAACCACAATGACATCCCACGACACTCGCACCAGGCTGGAAAAATTAAGAAAGCATTGGCGCCAAAGTCCTAGGAAGGGCCAGGCAGGGGGCCTCAGACCCACTGTGGGCGGTGAGTGAATTGGCACAACTCTGGGAAACTGGCCACCACTGTGCACTAGAAATAGTCCCTGTGTCCTGGGAATGCCCTGCATGCTCAGATGCCGGGCGCAGGACTGTCAGCTTTAGGGGACTGTCTCGCCCCGTGGAGGTGGGGTTGGCAGCCCACACCTACTTCCATCAGGTCACTGGGCACCCACAGTTCTCAGACAGTGTCCTGTGGGTTTTCCTCCTGTCTTTGCACCAAAGCCAAGCCTGACTCCTCATCCCCCACAGCGTGGCCACCACAAAAAAGGAGGGGACGGTCCCTGTCCTGGGAAAAAGTCCACCGAGCCTTCAGCAGTCTCCTCCAGCCATCCAGCCCCTACTGATGTACATTCTGAAACATCAGAGAATGGGAACCACATGCCCCCTTTACCTGGCTCTTTTAATGATGTTTCACCATAAATCCTGCGTCTTAACCCCAATTCCCATTAGGGAGAGGCATTCACCTTCACCCACCAGCCTCAACTCAGAGAACCTTCTCCAGGGACCACCTCACACATCCGGGAAGGTTCAGAATGGCCCTCCTCCTAATAGCAAAACACAAAACTCAAATGTTCATCCCCCTTAGGCTGGACAAAGGGAGCCCAGCCCAGCAGGATTGAATCAATAGCCACTACACCTGGCCTCTCGGAGGAACCATGAACACAGGACACTAGCAAGAAACCAAATCCACAAAGGAGTGCTGACTGTGGGAATCCACAAATGTAAAAAAAGACAAAACAAAACCGCATACTGTTTACGGAGATATATTCAAACCAAAAGCTTATGGATAAAAGCAAGGAATGGGGAACACAAAATTCAGGAGAGCGTGGAGGGCTTTGACATGGGGGCATGTGGGAGTCTCCTGAACAGTGCTGGTGATGGGTGCAAGAGTGTTAGTTGTATTGTTTTTCCTTAGGTGGGGAATTTAGCTTTGTAGGTTCTTTTCTACAAATATTAATAATAAAAATGTAGCAAGCAAAAATAAATCTTATATCCTCTGAATGAGAAAGTTTTGAAGCCCCGTGATGTCCTTTCCTCCTCATAATTTTTTCTAGCTCTTCACTAGTTTTAAGTCTACTTCACACAGATAAAGAAAACTCCACAGTATATATAAGCTTAAACATATAAGCTTTTGAAATTGATGATGGTGATGGAGGAGGGGTGGGGATAAAAACTACCTTGTTGCTAATAGTTCCCTCTGAAAAATGTACTTTGCAGAGGTGTGTGTTCTCAGGGATAAAGAGGACCCTCAGAACTGGGATGTACCTGCGTGGTCTCAGAAATCCTACCCACAGGACCACTGGCATCTCTGAGCAGAGTGAGAAATCCATCCAGAAATTCCGTGGGAGCCCAGAGGAGCAGAACAAGAAAGAGTCAGTCTCCGCCTCCCAGCAGCACCCATGCCTGCCTCCACGTGTGATCTGGAAAGGCCTTTTCTGCCCTCCCAGGGGTCTCGCACTGCTGGAGGCCAGAGGAGGGAGCACTGAAGAAGCCACCAGCATCCTCTGCGCACAGTGTAATTCTCACGGGGCCAGGGTGACCGCAGCAGTTACAAAATCTAAGTGGGACCTGGGTGGTGGGAATGGCAAGATCCTGGGTGTCCAGAGAACCTCATCCCGCAGATCAAAATACTGGCATGGGGACTTTCCTGGTGGTCCAGTGGTTAAGACTCTGAGCATCCACTGCAAAGAGCACAGGTTCGATCCCTGGGGGAGGGAAATAAGATCGCACACGTCCAGGGGCTAGGCCAAAATAAATAAATAAATAGCTTAAAAAAAAATACTGACATGCCTGGCACCCCAGAAGTCCCAGCCCAGTCCCTCCTTTCTTTTTTCAGAGTCAGCCACCACCCCGACTTTCATTACTCTAGCTGAGGGGGGCCTTGGTATCAGACTGGAATGTTGTCTTTATTTCCTGATATCGGAGAGTGTTCGCTAGGACCTGAGAGTAAGCAGAAAGCCTGCGGGCATCCCTGGAGGCTCAGGTGGGACTGGATGGGAGGGGCGTGCAGAGAGGAGCTTTCTGCCCACTCAGCCCTCCCCACCCCGAGTCCTAAGCAACATCTCTAAGCAACAACCCAGTGTGCAGGGACACGGAATGGCCAGAGGTGAGACAGGTACCAAAGAGAAGGGCTGGAAGCTACAGCCAGAACAAATGCAGACGCAGAATGAGCCACCAGCCAGGGAATTAAATAAAAGGACTTCAAAACTCACTTCTAAGGTGAACCCACAGGCCTGGAAGCAAGAACACCAAGCATTAAATAGTAAAAAACAAATATTCATAGTATGGTATTTCACTACCATGTGTCAAATAGATGCCATATATAAAATGCTGCTGCTGCTGCTAAGTCGCTTCAGTCGTGTCCGACTCTGTGCGACCCCATAGACGGCAGCCCACCAGGCTCCCTCGTCCCTGGGATTCTCCAGGCAAGAACACTGGAGTGGGTTGCCATTCCCTTCTCCAATGCAAGAAAGGGAAAAGTGAAAGTGAAGTCGCTCAGTCATGTCCGACTCTTAGTGACCCCATGGACTGCAGGCTACCAGGCTCCTCCAACCATGGGATTTTCCAGGCAAGAGTACTGGAGTGGGGTGCCATTGCCTTCTCCCATATATAAAATAGCCGGTGGGGATTTGTTGTATGGCTCAGGGAGCTCAAACCGGGGCTCTGTGTCAACCTGGAGGGGTGGGATGGGGTGGGAGGTGGGAGGGAGGTTCCAGAGGGAGGGGACATATGTACACTTATGGCTGATTCCTATTGATGTCTGGCAGAAACCAACACAATATTGTAAAGCAATTATCATTCAATTAAAACTAATTATTTTTTTAAAGTGCAGTATTTAAAATGTTATATAAGTCAGCTGATAGGTGCACTCTTGAGTGGATAAACAACAAGATCCTATTGTATAGTACAGAGAACTATATGCAATATCCTGTAATAAACCATAATGAAAAAGACTATGAAAAAGAAGATGCATATATGTGTGTGTACGTGTTAACTGAATCACTCTGCTGTACAGCAAAAAGTAACACATTGTCAATCAACCACACTTCAGTAAAATCTGTTTTTTAAAGGCCCCAAACAAACGCATTCTTTAACAAGGCAAGGTTACAGTTACAATCCTTAAAACAGGAATGCTTGACAAACAACATAGAAATGAAAACACAGACGCCAATGAGATGAGATGTGATCTTTTTAAAGAAGGAGTGAAGGGAAATGAAGGGAAGTGAAAGTCGCTCAGTCGTGTCCACTCTTTGCGATCATATGGACGAGCCCCTGGAATTCTCCAGGCCAGAATACTGGAGTGGGTAGCCTTTCCCTTCTCCAGGGGATCTTTCCAACCCAGGGAACCACCCCAGGCCTCCTGCATCGCAGGCGGATTCTTTACCAGAAAGAAGGAGTACGTCCCCAAAGAATCTTAACTGCGTGTTGGTGGGGCGCGGTTAACTCACGCTCTCCGTGCAGGACAAGTCGGTGCTCCGGGAAGCGCTGGAGTACAGGGTCCGGGTACTGTCCGGCGTGCCGTTCCTCCTGTTCCTCATGCTGAGCCGTGCGCCTTTGAAGGACATCTCTTCTCCTGTGGACAAAGGGGAGGGGGGAAGATGGGGTCACCAACGTGGACAGGCTGCACTGAAGCCTTCACCGCAGTGCCCTCCCCGAGCCCCTCCCCTCTCGCTGTCTGCTGCCCCCCAGAGCCCCATCCCTCCCCGACCCCCCGGACCCCCTAACGGGGTAACTGTCCCGCGGCCTCTGCTCTCCTCGCTTCATCTCTCCTCCGGCACCCAGCCTGAGTTCAGTGGCTCCATACGCTTTCCCTCACCCCTCCCGCCTGGGCAGGGCCCCTCCGGGTGCGCCCTCTTGTCTTGGGGGTGGACTCCGGCATCCCTGACCACCACTTAAGAGGGGAAAAGATGGCTCCTTTCAAGAGGATGGCTTTGGAGAGAGCTGTAACTAGCGGCTTGCAGCAAGATCAGCGGGCAGGCAGGAGAGAGGACTCCTGCCCTGATCCAGTCACAGGAAGGGGGAGGAGGACTTTGAGCGGCAGGGGCAGTAGGCCCAGAGGACCAGTGAGCTCCGGGTCACCCTGACGCCTGGAGCCGGCTCATGGGTCCCAGGGGCCCCTGGCAACTTCCTCCCAGGCTCAGGAGCAGGCCATGAGCCGGGGGTAGCATGGAAGTCTCGGTTGCCATGGAGATGCCCCCAGGATGCCCCCTGCTCTTCTAGGGATCCGACTCTCCCACCCCAGCTGCAGGAGCAACCTGTCCCTCTTGTCTCCCGAATGTTATCTCAGACCTGTATCCACCAACAGCTACACCACATCCCTGGGTGGTCGAGCAAACTGGGAGCTCCTAAAACAAAAGCATCATCCTTCTCCTACACTCCCCTCCGCCACGCCCCTCGACCCTCTGTCTGCTCCTGGGACCAAGCTCCCCCAGCTGCCCGTGACCTCTCCCCGCAACCGTCGCCTCTGTCATCACCACATCCAAGGGGTAGTCCCAACCCTTCGCCCCTCTTTAGCTCTTCCAGTGACCCACAGCTGCCCCCCAGACCCAGGCACCTTCAGCCTGACTGCACTCACCTCCCTCTCCTTCTGGGCCGGGCTCCTCACTGGGCCCTGACTTTGCCATGTGGGTCCCACGGTCCATCTGCAGCCCTCTTCCCCAACTCCCCCCACTGCCAGCTGGTTATCACCTGCTCATCCTCCTGATCTTATGCACCATCTCTTCAGGGAGGTACCAATGATGTCCAGGCTGGCACAGGTGCCCGGTGGCCTATTCTTGAAGCACCGTCTACTCTCCACCAAGACATGAGTATCCTGATTTGTTTCATGATCTGTTTGGCCCCCTGTCTGTCTACTTAAGGCTAAAACCAGATCTATCTGCTCAGCAAGGAGCTCAAACCAGTCAATCCTAAAGGAAATTAACCCTGAGTATTCACTGGTAGGAGTGATGCAGAAGCTGAAGCTGAAGCTCCAATACTTTGGCCACTGGATGCAAAGAGCCCACTCAATGGAAAAGACCTTGATGCTGGGGAAGATTGAAGGCAGGAGGAGAAGGGGCGACAGAGGATGAGATGGTTAAACAGCATCACCGACTCAATGTAAGTGAATTTAGACAAACTCCAGGAGATACGGGAGGACAGAGGAGTCTGGCATGCTGCAGTCCATCGGGTCGCAAAGAGTCAGACATGACTGAGCGACTGAACAACAACTGTATTCCCAGAGCCTGGCCCAGAGCCCAAAGCAGAAAGTATTAATACCAAGACTGATGGAATACACAAGCGATTATATAACACTCCCCCTCACCCCCAAAATCCGCCTTTAGTTTGCAAATTACTTCCACCTTGCCTGCACGCGCGGAAACGCTGAGACCCATGGCTCAGCTACACAGCTCCTGAACTCTCAGCCTGGCTCCTGCTCCCAAATCGCCAGTCCCAGCCTCAAAACCCTCCCATGCCACAGAGACTGGATGCCTCTTTAAAGCCCGCTGAGAACCCTCAGGCCAGGCTGTTTAAAACAACAAGCGCTTCTTTTACTTCTCTCTCTGGACGTTTCACAGAGAGACTCAGAGTATTAATTGGTACTTTACATACATTATTGTAAAACCACAAATCAATCCTGCAAGGGATTTACTGCGATTCCCATACAGCAGCAAATGGCTTCTAAGTAGGGCACCAACGGTCAGCAAATGATTTCATTTGCTCGCAATGAAAAAACTGCTTATTTCATTGCAGCGGAAAATGTCTATTTTTGCTTTTTAATCACAGTTCAAATAAGAAATGGGAAGGCTGTGTAAAAAGGGCAGGAAGTAGTCCTATTCTGACATTTCAGGGGCCTTTATTCCATGTTAGTTTCTAATTGGTTTTCGGAGGTCAGCGGATATTCTAGTTGACCAATTATGAGTCTGGACAACCTTCACACTGCCTCACATGCCAGGTATTCCAGGTATACCGTTTATCCATCTCCTAAACACAGTTGGGAGTTAAGGCTTGGGTGCAAAAGGGGCATTAGGAGAGGGGACATAGGGTCAAGGACCAAGGGCTTCTAGGGAGGTCTGGAGAGGAGAGGAGAGGGTCTACAGGGGCCCCCAGGATCCTTGAAAGGGGGCGAACTGGAAAAGCAAAATGACAACCACGAGGAGGAGAAAGTGGAAGTCACACCAGTGAGAAACCAGTTAATGCATCAAATACTAAGGAAAAGTCATAAAGTCATACCACTAGGTCAAACAATACAAAACCCTGTAGAAAAATGGGTGAAAGAATCCAGAGCCATCAAACAAGGAAACACAAGTCACTAATAAACAAAAACATATGCTATGCCTTCCTAGTAATAAAAACAATAAACCTCCAGTGGCAATGAAGCATCCAGGGGAGACGGTCCCAGATGACAGCATTTGTCGTTGGGAAGAGCTTGGCGCAAACTCTCTCATATGGTTGGGGGACTAGGGGAGGTAAAATCATTTTCCAGGCTGCAAACCAATGTGGCAACAATGTAGCAAACGTTCAAATATTATCCTTGGGGCTTTAGAGAATTCTAGATAAAAGAAGTTATCAGAAAGACATTAAAGGGTATACTTAGAAGATCTTCATTTCATAGAAAAAATTAGAAATGACCTAAAGTTCCAACAATAGGAGGACATTACATGCAGAAGAAGTAAGAAGATAGTACCATGAGTGAGGTGTATTTTAATGACACAGAAAAATTAATAAGATTTATTGTGAGTAGAAGAAAAGCAGGAGACAAGACATCCCAGTGGTCAGGAGCTCTGACCGTAGAGAGACAGTCAGCTTGGGTTCAGCCACTCACTCTGTGACCTTTAATGGGTCTTTTACCCTCTAGGCTTCCCTATAAAGGTGAAGGCAGGAGGAGAAGGGGACAACAGAGGATGAGATGGTTGGATGGCATCACCGATTCTTTCAAAGGACTTGAGTTTGAGCAAACTCTGGGGGACAGTAAAGGATAGCGAAGCCTGGCATGCTGAAGTCCATGGGGTCACAAAGAGTCTAACACCGCTGAGTGGCTAAATAGCAACAACAAAGGAGCCAACACACAACGCACCTTCAGGAAGGGTAGCTATCAAAGAAGGGGATGTACATTCATTACATATAACATTTTAAGGCACGTGGAAGTAAATACACCAAGATGTTAACCATTGCTCTATGTGGGGGTAGGACTGAGTGACTTCATCCTTTCATTTTTTATATTTGGCAAAATTAAATATATTCCTTATGTAATCCTGAAAATATATTTAATAAACAGGAAAAGTTTCTAGAGACTGGGTAAGGCAAAGATAACCAATGACCTTAGTGATAACGTTTCAGTAAGTGGGGGTGAGAGACTGAGCACCATAGGACAGACCTCTCCATCCACAAGAGCACAGGGGAGGGGGTCGCTAGAGGGGAGGGGAGGGTCACAGGCTGACTTGTTAACTCCCAAGGGGTGGGATCGTGTTTAAATCTTGGGGGATGAAAACTAGCAGAGAGAGAGAGAAACAGTTATGACAATATAGAGCACAGAGTAGGACTTTGTGGGGTAGTTGGGAGCAGTGACACTATCAGCATGAAACTGATCAACTGAGGATGAATGAGGAATCGCAGATAAAAGGCAAAGAGAGTCGAGAATAACATAATAAATGCTGATGACAATTTGGGGGATTTTTTTTCCTCTCACATTGTATTGTTTGAAATCATTCCTGGACATGACACTGACTTCCTACGGTCACAGGTCCTTGGTCTCAACTGGACTGTCTGACACGTACTCCAGAGAAGAAATGCCAAGTCCGCCCCAGACGAGAGGCTGGCTGGGGACACTGCACACATTTCGGGGCTATGAAACTCTAGAGCAGTCGTTTAAAAAGCCAAGTTTAGAGTAGTGGTTTCAAAGGTGGAGCTTAGGGCTTCCCAGCGGTGAGGGACTCAAGGACCCCTCCCCACATCTTCGGGAAGAGTGCTGCTCCTTCAGATTTGTATCTTCAGAGTCCTAACAGGCTCCCTTTGGGGAAGAGTTTGTGCTGCCCAAAAGCATCTGCACACATCTGCTCTGGGGCTTGGCTAAACACTCACTCCCGGTCACCCAACTGCACGGGCAGCCAGGAGACGTCTGCGGCTTCCGTCTCTTGGGATGGAAAATAAAGAATTACTTTACTTGAGGATAAGTGAGTTTGTAAATGGTTTACCAAGCTCCAGAAGTTAAAGGTGATGGGCTGATTCCCCAAAACCCCAACACTTAGGGGTTGGAGTTTCATTTACATCTTGGAATACATGATCGTGTAACTCCCAAACTGTAACACGACACAATGGAACCGATATAAGCATAATACATAACTCTTATGGTCTTAAAGTCTAGCCAAAGTTATCTCTTGGATATTACTTTCTCTGGATCAGAAGTGAGATGCTTGGGACTTCAGAAATGAGTTATGGTGGTCCAGTGGTTAAGAATTTGCCTGCTAGTGGAGGGGACATGGGTTCCATCCCTGGTTCCAAGGAGCAGCTAAGCCCGTGCGCCACAAATAGTGAAGCCCGTGTGCCTAGAGCCTGTGCTCAGCAACAAGAGAAGCCCCGGCAATGAGAAGCCCATGCACCGCAAGGAAGTCTAGCCCCTGCTCTCAGCAATAAAGCATGCATGCAGCAGTGATGATCCAGAGCAACCAAAAATAAAAGTAAATAAATTACTTTTTAAAGATGAGATATTTGGTATTCACATGAAAGAGACATTCTACCCACTTGGAGGGCAGTGGAGTATAATGTTGTCAAGCATGAGTTTCAAGCCTAGGACCATCTTCTTGCTTTATCTGAGTGTAGTTCTCTAAATTAATGAAATTCTCACTGAGGAGTAGGAAAATGGAGTCAGGAAAATGATAGCACCGGATATGGACTAACCCCTCCGGGGGGACCTCCCCAGGTAAGAATCCACCAGTAAAATGACACCAAACATGCTATGTAATGTGGGTATGATGTCTGATAAGGTGGATTTCATGTAAGCCACACACGTAGTTTACTCTGTCATTCTACTTAAAAAACTGTAGGGTTGGTCAATGCATCAGGAAAGCACTAGCTTCATAACACAGGCCAGAGTGTGAAAGTGTGAAAGTGAAAGTACAAGTTGAATCCGACTCTTTGTGACCCCATGGACTATACAGTCCATGGGATTCTCCAGGCCAGAATGCTGGAGTGTAGCCTTTCCCTTCTCCAGGAGATCTTCCCAACCCAGGGATCGAACCCAAGTCTCCTGCATTGCAGGAGGATTCTTTACCAGCTGAGCCACAAGGGAAGCCTAAGAATATTGGAGTGGGTAGCCTAACCCTTCTCCAGCAGATCTTCCCGACACAGGAATTGAACCAGGGTCTCCTGCATTGCAGGTGGATTCTTCACCAAAAGTTCAGGCAAAAAACGAAAGATGTACTTTTCTTCAGTAATGAAACATGTAATATCAAGAGGAATTCAAATAAACACACCAAGCATGCATGCTCAGCTCTGTCCGATTCTTAGTGACTCCATGGACGGTAGCCGCCAGGTTCCTCTGTCCTTAGTATTCTCCAGGCAAGAATACTAGAGTGGCTTGCCATGTCCTTCTCCAGGGGATCTTCCCAACCCAGGAACTGAATCCATGTCTCCTCCGTCTCCTGCATTGGCAGGCAGATTCTTTACCACTGCACTACCCAGGAAGCCCTAGAGACATTTACTATTAATACAATCAAATTTGGAGGAAAATGAGGACTATAGAGATATAGAAGACAAAGTGAAAAACAAAAGCCTGGGTTTGGAAGTCCGGAAAATCCAAGCACGGGACTGGGCTCCACCACAAACTAGCAGCTTACTCAGCCCCTTTGTGTCTCAGTTCCTTGACCTCTAAAAACACTTCTCTCTGTCCCAAAGATTGGTTGTGATGGGATTAAAGAGGAGCTTCCCTGGTGGCTCAGATGGTAAAGGGTCTGCCTACAATGTGGGAGACCTGCGTTCAGTCCCTGGGTTGGGAAGATCTCCTGCAGAAGGAAATGGCAACCCACTCCAGTATTTTTGCCTGGAAAATCCCATGGATGGAGGAATCTGGTAGGCTACAGTCCATGGGGTCGCAAAGAGTCGGACACGACTGAGCAACTTCACTTCTACAGCTGGCTAGGCAGGTGCTTGAGTCACATCAATGACAGCGTTTTTATCAATACTTCTATCACTAGTATTGTTGCAGTGAAAAAGACAACAGAGAAGACTTCTTGAGCCTCCACATGCTCCAGCCATGCCTCTAGACTCCCAGCCACTTGCCTCTCAGGTTCTGCAGGGCACTCCTGTTTCCTTACAGTAAATCTCCTCATTTAGGTTCAGACAGCTTCAGGTTCCTTGTAACTGAAAGTCTTAACTGCTGTGGCTCAGTCACGTCCAACTCTTTTAAACCCCATGGACTGTAGCCCACCAGCCTCCTCTGTCCATGGGATTGCCCAGGCAAGAACACTGGAGTGGGTTGCCATTCCCTTCTCCAGGAGATCTTCCCAACCCAGGAATCGAACTCACATCTCTTGCATTGCAGGTGGATTCTTTACCTCTGAGCCACTGGGAAGCCGAGATCTTGATTCCTGCAGGATCACCCTCACCAGCCTCAATGTGAAGTCTCTGAAGAAGGTATGTGCTGACCTGATCAAAGGCATGAAAGAAAAGAATCTCAAAGTGAAAGGAGCTGTTTGGATGCCTCCCAAGACTCTGAGAATAACTACAAGGAAAACTGCTTGTGGTGACGGTTCTAAGACGGGATCAAGTCCAGATGAGGATCCACAAGCGACTCATGGACCTGCACAGGCCTTCTGAGATTGTCAAGCAGATCCCTTCCATCAGTACTGAGCCAGGAGTCAAGGTGGAAGTCACCATTGCCAATGTCTAAATCAACCTTTTTAATAAATTGATAATCAGTTGTTTAAAAAAAGGAAGGAAGAAAGAGTTCCACCCATCAGATGTAGCAAAAGTCAATAGGATAAATCTTCTTCCCTGGGGTAAGGAAAGAAATGAAAGTAAAGTCGTTCAGTCGTGTCTGACTCTTTGCAACCCCATGGACTGTAGCCCACCAGGCTCCTCCGTCCATGGGATTCTCCAGGCAAGAGTACTGGAGTGGGTTGCCAACTGAGTCTTCGATATTAAAAAAAAACCAAAACCAAAGTCTCATGCCAGGTGAAATTAATAGGCTTAAAGGTACCCAGTGAAATTATTTAAGGATAAAAATAAAGGTAAAACCATATAAGCAAGTAAAACAGAATTTCTTTGGTATGTATGGATGTTAGAAATAGTTTGTGTTCTTTGTTCTTTCACATACATTTTAATGTCTAAATTTGAAATTTTATTAAGGATGTTTTGATTTTTGACTTTTAAAAATGTTCAAGACAATGAATTTTCTTGAACTAAAGATTATAGTAGCTTTAAAAATGACCCAGATACATGTACAAACTAAATCTCAGATGTTCTTGGAAACTTTACAGGCATAAGGCTCTGGTTGAGCTTCACAATGTAAGAAGTGGTAAGTGAAAACTGCCCAGTAAAAGGAAAACCCTACATCTAAAAAAAGACATTGTGAACAACCCTTAAAGGTTTTAAATCTGCCCAGAAATCCACCTCAGTATCTGAAATTTCCCTCTGTCTCTCCATCTAATTAAGTTTGTTATTGGTTATAGCATTCAAGACAACAAAAAGCATTGCATATATAAGCAATAGAGCGGGAAACAAGTAAATTACAGACGGGAAGAAATCAGGCTAGCCTTAAACTTCTCCAAGACTGTAAGCTAGAGGATGCAGCAATATGTGTATTGTTTGGAGGGGAAAGATTGTGATGTAGGAATTGTATCCTCAGCCAATACAAATGTGAATGCAGCAGAAGCACCCTCAGGAATTGGAGGAGGAGGTCAGAAGTCACCCACACAACTTGCAGCAGTTCAAGAAAAGGATTTTGAAAGGAGTGATGAGTTTAAAGAATAAATGGAGAAGATATGGTGGAACTTTATTTTTTTTTTTTTTGCACTTTAATTTTTTTGTATTCTATCTCAGTGCACAAACATTTGAAGAGACTTACTAAGATATTATTGAACACAAAGGAACCGAAGAGAAAGATGTGAGCAGAGATTAAAATGAGAGGAAAACAGGTAAGGTGAAGGGCTCTTGCAGCGTATGGAAAGCCTGCTTGTGGGGCATGGCTAGAAATTACAACCTAATTGCAAGAGACCAAAGCAAGGGAACACAGTCAATTTTACGTTTCACAGAGTCCATAAAGCAAGATCAAACCCATATTCCCTGATCCAGAGTCCAGTGTACAAACAGCTCCTGCAGTTTGGGTGGGATGGGGCAGACGGACAGACTGTGAAGGGGCAGCAAGTGGGGGATAGCGGTGGAACAGCTCCACAACATGATTGTGGTGGTGGTTAAATCTACTCGTGTTAAAATTGCATAAAACTCTACACCTGCTTCCTAGGTGGTGCAGTGGCAAAGAATCCACCTGCCAATGCAGGAGAGGCAGAAGATGTGGGTTCGATCCCCGGGCTGGGAAGATCCCCTGGTGTAGGAAGTGGCAACCCACTCCAGCATTCTTGCCTGGCTTTTCCCATGGACAGAGGAGCTTGGCAGGCTACAGTCCATGGGGCTGCGAACTGTCGGATACAACTGAGCACGCACACATGCATTGCACATGCAAATGAGAAAAATCTGAATAAATAAAGGCTGTGGAGTTTACCAGTGTCGGTTTCCTGGTTTTGATATTATACTCTGGTTATGTGTGATGCTACCTTTGCGGGGAACAAGGTGAAGGTGACCTGGGCTGTCTCTGTACTATTTTTTCAATTTCAAATGGATAATCCTATGTGACTATTTCATGCATATTTGACTATGGGTGAAAGGCGGCAATTTGACTCTTAGCATGTGCAAAAGCAGTGATGGTTTCCAAGCTACAGTTTAAGAGGGCCTCAAAGGCAGCCATTTGACTCTGAGTGGTGGGCTACTCTGAGTCGTTATTATCTTAAAATAATCAGTTAAAAGAAATAAACCCGTGTAAAAAGAACACTGGGCCACACGGTAGGAGACATCTTGACATAACCCTGTAATACCTACAGCACCAAACTGTGTGGCCATCTAGTATAAAGTCCTGAATGCCAGTGGAAGATGCATCACTAAGGTAAAATTCAGTGCAGGCAATTCTGTAGTGGGGACAAATGATGGTCCCAGTATAGAAAAGTCTGAGAGTTTGGCCAGATTTAGGACTTACTTCTCGTTGTTCAGTCACTCAGTCATGTCTGCCTCTTTGTGACCCCATGGGCTGCAGCACGCCAGGCTTCCCTGTCCTTCACTATCTCCCTGAGTTTGCTCAAACTCATGTCCATTGAGTTGGTGATGCCATCCAACCATCTCGTCCTCTGTGTCCCCTTCTCCTCCTGCCCTCAATCTTTCCCAGCATCAGGGTCTTTTCCAATGAGTCAGATCTTCGCATCAGGTGGCCAAAGTATTGGAGCTTCAGCTTCAGCATCAGTCCTTCCAATGAATATTTAGGACTGACTTCCTTTAGGATTGACTGGTTTGATCTCCTTCTTACTTGTTGAACGATGTAAAATCTTTCTTGTTTTCATTAATATCTCAATTATTTTTGCTTATGGTACTTATTCTCGGATTGCAGATGAGTCTTATTAAATTAATGGAGTCCTAATACCCACCAAGAAGGTTACCTCAGTGACAATTAAAGTCACAGTGGATTCTGAACCAGCATTCACGTTTTCCAACTTTACCATAGATTGTGAAGATACCGCTTACCATCCACATCAGGATGGCAGCTCTGTGCTAACCACTGCCCACTTTCTCCAATTTCCCACGTGGAAACACTTGATGACTGGGCAGCCAAATCACTGGGGGCCTCACTCAGACTCAGACTTATGGGCCCCCCACAGGGACCCCACAGACTTGGGGTGGGACACAGATTCAGCAACTCTAACATGTTTCCTGATGTTGCTGAGGCTGCTGCAGAACCACTCAGCTCAGCCAGGAGGTAAGCAATAACACCAATCAGGTTTTTTTCAAAGCTTGTACTGAAATCTTTTTCAAGCACAAGCATGTAATTGACTGGACACTTAAGAGGAGGTCACATGTTATGTATTCAGTCTATATTTTGTTGTTGAATCACACAGTCGTGTCTGAATCTTTTGTGACCCTATGAACTGTAGCCGACCAGGGTCCTCTGTCAATGGGATCCTCCAGGCAAGAATATTGCAGTGAGTTGTCATTTCCTCCTCCAGAGAGTCTTCCCAATCCAGGGATCGAACACACATCTCCTGCATTGGGAGGCAGATTCTTTACCTCTGAGCCATCAGGGAAGCCCTCAGTCTGTCTTTAGAGAAACCCTAGATTCGTAAGCCTTGGGTGCAAAAGTGAACACTGTTACCAGTATTAGTATTCATCCACTTCCTAGCATGCATGCGTGCATTGGAAAAGGAAATGGCAACCCACTCCAGTATTCTTGCCTGGAGAATCCCAGAGACAGAGGAGCCTGATGGGCTGCCGTCTATGGGGTCGCACAGAGTCGGACATGACTGAAGCGACTTAGCAGCAGCAGCAGCAGCATCCGCCTTCTGCCACCTCTTTTCATTCACAAAAAAACAAAGAGACCTGGGAAGGGGGAGATGGGCTATTTGGAGCAAGACACGGAGAAGCCTAACAAAGAGATTCTTACCTCTCTGGAAATAGTTTGGAATTAAGAAATCCAATAACCCTTCTCTCTTCATCCTGTTCCAACCCTTAATTTTGTTATGTTGGCTCTATCCATTAAAGTTCTATGGTCAGTTATAACAATTTTACAAACAACGATCCTAGCATGTTTGTCTGGAAGCTTCTCCTAAACCCTGCATTGCTAAGAAGCACAGGCTCTAGGCCTGAGCTGTCCAGTCCAGCGGGCTCGAGCCACTTGTGTCTGGTGAGCCTGTGACATGAGGCTGGTGTGACAGATACACTGTAAGTGTATAACACACAGTGGATTCTGAAGATTTAAAATTTAAAAAATAATGTAAAACATGGCATTTATAATTTTTATATTCAGTTCAATTCAATTCAGTTGCTCAGTCATGTCCAACTCTTTGCGACCCCATGAACCGCAGCACGCCAGGCCTCCCTGTCCATCACCAACTCCCAGGGTGTACCCAAACTCATGTCCATTGAGTTGGTGATGCCATCCAACCATCTCATCCTCTGTCGTCCCCTTCTCCTCCTACCCTCAATCTTTCCCAGCATCAGGGTCTTTTCAAATGCGTCAGGTCTTTGCATCAGGTGGCCAAAGTATTAGAGTTTCAGCTTCAGCATCAGTCCTTCCAATGAATATTCAGGACTGATTTCCTTTAGGATGGACTGGTTGGATCTCTTTGCAGTCCAAGGGACCCTCAAGAGTCTTCTGTTGCATGTTAAAATGAAAATATTCTTAGTATATGACTAAATGAAATATGGTACAGAAATTTTAGAAAATAAAAGCATCTTTGACTAGAAAAAAAATAAAATTATTCTCCAGAAAACTTTAGCTGAGTGTTCTTTTGTGGCTGCAAGTTGAGTTTATAAATAACACAATTTGTCCTGACAGCATATGACACATATATCTTCATCAAGCTAGGAATAAATAACAGCTTTGTCTTATGTAAAGCTGGTTATGTGCCAGGCACTGTGCTATACACTTCCCATGTGGCAACTTTTCTAATCCTCCCATGAATTATATGGATTATTATTTTCCCTCTTAAATGAATGAGGAAACCAAGGCACAGAGAGGTAAAGTAACTTCCCCAAAGTCACACAGCTGATAAATAGAGTATACACATTCAAACCAAAGCAGCCTGGCCTGAGAGTCTAATCCTTAACATTTAAGCTCCTTTTACCACTTTACTAAGCCCTTGTGAAAGAAAAGATTGTCATTTTTACTATGTCAACACACTATCAAAACTTCAAGAATTAAAAACCTTGTTTTGTTGATTGAGGGGAGTAGGTTGACATTATTTTTATCGCTGACATTCATGATAATTTCAAATAGTCTAGAAATTTCAAATAGTCACCCATCAACAACAGAATACTCTTTGGTCCTGTGAGTCCAAAAGAGAAACAAAAATCAACTTGCTATGTTATTGTTCTTACACAAGAATGGCTTATGGCATATTTTAAAAATTATGTTTCAGCCTGCCTATCACCATGTCCAAATCAGTTCTAACATGCCATTTTCAAGTTGTAAGCCTCTCTATGATTTCTGAAAAATCAGAAAGAAAAGAATAAATAAGAAGTTCTTCTTACTAACACTGAATGAGAGAGGAAGTAAATTGTTCATGTTCTGATGAAAATGTTCCAAAAGGCCCCATCCCAAATCCCAGCCATCTCTACTCTTCACTCCCATCAATTATTCATTATAATGATGAGTGTGACACTTGCAGAGGCTTCAGATATAAATGACACCATCCAGAGAAATCTTCCTAATTCCCATTTTGGCAAAAGTGCTACAGTGATGCCTGCAAAAGTTACAGTGACCTGCAAGGTCTGTACACACCTTTGTCTCCACACCTCATTCACCCTTAGAGAAGAACTGAGATTTGTTTGGTTATAGGAATAGTGCTGCTTTTCCAATTGCCTCTGCCGGCCGTGTTGTTTTTAGCTTTGAATAGATGGGTAAAAACTGGGGAAATGGCAGAAGCCAATGGAGGCTCCTAAAGTCATCAATCCCAAGTGAAGTGAAGTAATAGTGTTAGTCACTCAGGTGTGTCTGACTCTTATGCGACCCCATGGACTGTAGCCCCCCAGGCTCCTCTGTCCATGGGATTCTCCAGGCCAGAATACTGGAGTAGGTAGCCATTCCCTTCTCCAGGGGATCTTCCCCACCCAGGGACTGAACCCAAGTCTCCTGCGTTGCAGGCGGATTCTTTACCATCCGAGCCACCAGGGAAGCCCCCACGTATCCTGAACCAAAGAGTAGAGGAAAGAAACAGGAGGCAGGACAGGGCAGCAGATGATGCTTGACGGGGAAAGGCAGAGGGTCCCTGTGATGCCCGGAACTCTACTGTCGGATGTGATGCCAAGAATCACATCAGTTCTTAGGCAAACCGAAAAAAATTAATAATGGATGATAACAACTTTGTTCCAAATTTTAAAGAATTGCACATCCAAAGCCCTAACCTTGGGAGAAATTTATCCTCTATGATACTGACAAGCTAAAACTCCTGCCATAATAAGCATATTTGTAGGTGCACATATAGAACAGACTTGAGGAATAACCATTTTCTTACTTTCTGCTTAAGAATCATTACACTGAAAAAGTCAGCATTAGCAATAATGGCTTCAAAATTAAACAGAAATAAAACCTTTAATTATTCATCCAACTCCTCAGAGTTTCTTTCTTGCTTCTAAATGATACAAGCAATGAGCATGTTTCAGAAGCTGGGGAAAAAAAAAAAAAAACTAAAGGAACCACAGTGTGTAAAAGTAAGTCAAATATACCTTTCTCCTTTTACTATCAAGACCATTGACCCTCTGAATGCATACTTTCTGGATATTCATTTATATGTCACCAGAGTCTAGATTTAAGAACAACCTGTTTTAAGGACCTCTGTATAGTACAGAGAACTGTGCTGAATGTTATAAGGCAGGCTGGATGGGAGGGGAGTTTGGGGCAGAATGGATACAGGTATACATATGGCTGACTCCCTTCCCTGTTCACCTGAAACTATCACAACATTGTTAATAAGCTATACTCCAATACAAAATAAAAAGTTAAAAATATTGAAGTCATAAAAATTAAAAAAAAAAAAAGAACAACCTGTTTTATTAGCTCCCAATAGGTTTGAAAACATAGGATTGGTTAAGGTAGTCAGTTGCAGACATCAGACACTGGTAACTTTTTAGTAAAGCTCATCTGAGGACATTTCTGACTGTCGATCCAGGGAAACAACTGCAGATCTGTTTTGTTTTTTTTTTTAATAAATTTATTTATTTTAGTTGGGGGCTAATTACTTTACAATACTGTAATAGTTTTTGCCATACATTGACATGAATCAGCCATGGGTTTACATGTGTTCCCCTTCCTGGACCCCCCACCCACCTCCCTCCCCATCCCATCCCTCTGGGTCATCCCATTGCCCCGGCCCTGAGCCCTTGTCTCATGCATCGAATCACTCAAAAATCTAGCACAGATTTCTACATTTCTAAATGAATCCAAATGACACTAAAGACACCCATGCACTAGCATTTTGCTTGTCCACACAGATCTTTGAGAGATCTCCAATTTCGTCTTCCTTTAGTTTCTTATCTTCATAGAAAAAACAGAGGGTGCCCTCCTCAGAGACACTAAACTCACCTCAATTCTACAAGTTACACAATCGCAACACTTATGGAAAGATGAGAAGGGAAAGTTGGTAGCTTACCCGTGGAAGTTTATCAGACAGGATTTGCTTTACTCCAAGGATCCTGCTCCTCTGATAGCTTGCAAAAGGAAGAGGCTTTTTATAACTTGAGCTTTCTCAGCCCCACCCTCTTCTCTGAAGTTCTTTTAAGAGGAGGAACAAAAGAAAAAAAAAAAACTCCAGGCACCAAATACAATGGCAGTGTAGCCACTGACTATGAGTAAAGAATGCATATTCACAGAGCAGAGTATTTTAAATGCTCATAAAGCAGAATGCCAAATCCCTACTCTTGGCTTGCTAATTGTATCATAGAATTAAACACACTAAAGCTGAATTTCTACAATTATGGCACATTTTAAAAACCACAAATGAAATAGGAAATGCTCATTATGGAAAGTCATGACAAGATTAACTAAGAGATTAAAAGCTATTGATTAAGATTAGGAAAATTTCATAAGTAGAAGAAATTTAACACAGGTATTCTCATCGGTTTTGTTAACTTTCTCCACACTGACATATATTCAGCACTGGGATGGCTGGCAGGGCTGAGGTGCAAGTCACAAGAGATCTCAGCAAGGCCGGGGGGCTTCCCAACCAACCTAGTGATTAAGACTCCCTGCTCTCAATGCAGGGGGCCTGGGTTCAATCTCTGGTCACAAAACTAGATCCCACATGCCACTTGCATGCTGCAACAGTCAAATAAATATATTAATATTTTTTTAAAACTCAGCAAGCCTGGCTTTATTAATTCATAGATATTTCCATGTCCCCTTTTAACTATACTTTGTGAAAACTCCACTAGGAGAAATAAAATAATAATCAGTGGTGGACAATTTTCGGTCAGTTTATTTAAATGATGTACCACAAGCATCATTTAAACAGTTTTGTTATAGTTAATGTTCCTTGAAAAGTGAAGTGAAAGCCACTCAGTGGTGTCCGACTCTTTACGACCCCATGAACAGTTATGGAATTCTCCTGGCCAGAATACTGGAGTGGGTTACTTTTCCCTTCTCCAGGGGATGTTCCCAACCAAGGGAGCGAACCCAGGTCTCCCACGTTGCAGGCGGATTCTTTACCAGCTGAGCCACAGGGGAAGCCCAAGGATACTGGAGTGAGCAGCCTATCCCTTCTCCAGCGGATCTTTCCAACCCAGGAATCTCCTGCATTGTGGGGCCTCCTGCATTGCAGGCAGATTCTTTACCAACTAAGCTATTCTGTTATGTAGTCATATATGAAGTATACGTTTCAGGCAAGTAGAAATAGGATGGTATAATTTAAAATTTGATTATAGGGTCAAACGAATGTAAAGAGGCTAGAGATTAAATATAATGGAAGTCAAGGGGCAATTTTGTAAAGACAGAAGGATTTGATCAAGATGTGAAAGGAGGGATATGACATAATTAATTGTAGTGGTAACTCCTAGAGAAATCTTATTCAATTCACGGAGGAAACTCCTTTGATGACAAAAATCTGTAAGAAAAAGCTTAAGGTAAGGCCACAAATACTCCAAAGGTCAGACAGGTAATGAAAATGAATAAAGTGACCTAGCATGAAGCAATAGGGAAGGGTGAAGACTGTGGAAAACTGAAAACACTGGAGTTGCATCTGAATGAGGACCCATGTAAGAAGAGATCTAGCCAGAAACAGAGAGAGAATCAGAGAAATCTCAAAATCACCACAAATGTGGACCTTAGGACTAAAAACTCTCACACCCTTAACCCCCACAATTTCCTTCCCGACATACGATCCATGTACACACACATACAGACAAGGCCATGGATCTGGTCTTCTCTGTCCTTAGCCTGCAATCTGCACAGCATTCTTCCAGGTATTTTTAGAGACACAAAGGAATTGGAAAGCAGAGCCTAACGTTTCGTTTGAAAACCAAGCTATGAACTGAAAAAGGTTAGAAAGCTAGGGAATTATAGAGACTGAAGTACCAACTTCATACTGCTCTGCTGTGGAGGAATAATCCTTGTCAAAGGTGACGGAGCAGTGACCCCAGGCTGGCAGAAGGAAAGCTAAGAGCAGAGGGAGATGAGCACAGAGTGGGGAGTGAGCAAGACGGAGGGAAGGAGGAGGCTCTCCTCAGGTGGACCATCGTAGAGCCATTGCACGTGGGGATTTAGAGCTGTGTTTGCAGAAAAACATTCATGTTGCCAAGACTTCCCTGATGGTTCAGCTAAGACTTCACCTCCCAACGCAGGGAGTGCTGGTTGGATTCCTGGTTGGAGAGCTAAGATCCCACATGCCTTGAGGCTAAAAAACCAAAACAAATAACAGAAGCAATATTGTAGCAAATTCAATAAAGACTTTTAAAATGGTCCACATAAAAAAAAATCTCTAAAAAAACAAAAAATACATGTTGCCAAGTAATTGGTGTGAGTTACAAAACAGGGTATACAATTACATCTGGGATTTAAACTATACCTAGGGGGAAAGAACCAAAGGAGAAGGAGGCTGCCTTAATGCTGGAAGGAGGGGGACTGTGTTGGGGAGAACCAACCGGGCTGAGACTGGAGGAATGTCATGGTCCTGAGGAATAAAAGAATGACCCAGCTTTGAGCACCAGGCTACAGGGCTTAGGCTTGGGTTTTCTGGGTTTGCAGGGAAATCTCCTGTGGTCTTTGACAGTGACAGCGAGAGTCATAGCAGCAGAAGCTGGAGGGGTCGGAACAGGGGAGCCGAGAGTCCCCAGGCAAATGCAAGCCCTCCGAGGTCTTGGGCAAGCCGGGCTCTCTGAGTGTGAAAAGGGCAGGACAGGTCTGGATGCTGGCTACCCCCGTTATGGGCTGAATCATGTGTCCTCCAAATCTATGTTAAACTCCTACCTCCCAGGACCTTGGGGCTTCCCTGATAGCTCAGTTGGTAAAGAATATGCCTGCAATGCAGGAGACCCTGGTTCAATTCCTGGGTTGGGAAGATCCCCTGGAGAAGGGAAAGGCTACCCACTCCAGTATGCTGGTCTGGAGAATTCAGACCCCATTATATTCCATGGAGTAGCAAAGAGTCGGACATGACTGAGCACCTTTCACTTTCACTTTCCCAGGACCTCAGAATGTGACTGTATTTGGATATAGGATCTCTGCAGAATTAATCAGGTTAAAACAAGTTTGTTAGGGTGGACCCTGATCTACTGGTGTCCTTATAAGAAGGGGAGATGAGGACACAGACAGAGACAGAGGGGAAAACCATGTGACGACTCAGGAAAAAATATGCCAAGGAGAGACCTCAGAAGAAATTAAACCTGCAGACTTGATCTTGGGCTTCCAGCCCTCACAACTGAAGAAATAAATGTTATTTAAGCCTCCCAGCCTGTAGTATTTTGTTAGGGCAGCCCCGGCAAACTCATACAGGCCAGATGTAGAAGGACTTGTCAACCTTGCCCTGGGGGAAGCCAGGACCACCACAGATACCCATAGAAAGACCAGAGAATTCCCAGGGGAGACTTTGGGGCACCCCCCTACTCCCAGCCTCCATCTTCAGCACTGTACAGCAAGTGTGTCTTTCTGAGGAGAGGTAAAATGGGCTTTTATTGTAACTGTTAGAAATACTGGGGGCCAAGTAACCCTGTCTTGGTCTCAAAGTGAGATTAATGAAGCAACGAAGGGCTCTTCCCCTTTATTTTCTGATTATTAAATCATCAAGTTCTTTGGTCTATCCCAATTTTCATCGTAATTCCAAACTTGTATCCACAGCAAACACAGTATCACTTGGCGTAAACAAGTCCTATTCAAATGTTTTCAATGTGGCCTGAAATTCTTAAGTGAGCGGATCCTTGACATAAGTAAACACTGTCATTCAATGAGAGGAATGGAAATGAAAATGAAGATGGAGGTGGAAATGGAGATGAGGTGGAGATGGAGATAGAGGTGTGTATGTGTGTGCGTGTGTGTGTTCGGAGAAGGCAATGGCACCCCACTCCAGTACTCTTGCCTGGAAAATCCCTTGGAGAGAGGAGCCTGGTAGGCTGCAGTCCATGGTGTCGCTGAGTCGGACACAACTGAGCAACTTCATTTTCGCTTTTCACTTTCATGCATTGGAGAAGGAAATGGCAACCCACTCCAGTGTTCTTGCCTGGAGAATCCCAGGGACTGGGGAGCCTGGTGGGTTGCCGTCTGTGGGGTCGCACAGAGTCGGACACGACTGAAGCGACTTAGCATCAGCAGCATGTGTGTGTGTTAGTTGCTCAGTTGTGTCCAACTCTTTGCAACCCCATGGTCTGTCCACAGGATTCTCGAGGAAAGAATACTGGAGTGGGTAGCCATTCCCTTCTCCAGGGGATCTTCCCAACCCATGGATCAAACCCAGGTCTCCCAATATTGTGGGCAGATTCTTTACCATCTGAGACACCAGGGAAGCCCAGAGGTGTATAGGTAAATATATATATATAGAGAGAGAGGCATATAGGTATAGATATAGAAGTACAGACATAGTTATAGCAAAGATGTTTACGTATAAATATAGAGGTATAGGTATATAGCCTACCACTTTGTCATTTTATCCAAGACTTAATGAAATGCCCAAATTCCTCCATAGAGGCAAACGTGACTTTTTAGAGAATTTTAAAATACTGTACAAGGCTGCACTCTCTTTCAGTGCCAGCAGGTGGCTTCTCTGGGCAAATTCAGCGGCAAGCCAGAGAGACATTTCGATCACCTTCATCTGGAAACAAGTTTCACGGGTGAAAAATGGCATTGGCCTGATGAGTCCCTCAGAGCCCTCTCGGTCCCACATCAATGAGTAGAGTCCGTCAGCTCAGTGTGTGGACCAAATTTTCACTTTTGCTTCCCTGTTTTCTTGCTGTGAGAAAACAAGTCAAAATTGAATAAACTAGAAGCTGATGGTGGTGTGTGCTAAGTCACTTCAGTCATGTCCCACGCTTTATGAACTATGGACTGTAGCCTGCCAGACTCTTCTCCAGACAGGAATACTGGAGTGGGTTGCCATGCCTTCCTTCAGGGGATCTTCTCAAGCCAGGGGTTGAACCTGTGTCTCTTATGTGTCCGGCATTGGCAGACAGGTTCTTTACCACTAGCGGGTGATGTTGAATGATATAGTTTGGATGCACGTAATGAATGCCGCTGAACTAGACACTTAAAAATGGGGAAGATGGCAGATTTTATGTCAGGTCAATGAAATGATTTCATATCTCAATGAAAAATAATTTTTAAAAATGTTGAATGAAAAAGTATCTCTTTGTAAGCAGTCTTGCTTCATATATTACTTACTGGGTCATGTTTGTTTCCTGTACTCTTAAATGTATGTATTTTATTTCCAGATCTTTTCCCCCAAGTTGCTGTTACAAAACAGTATTGTGCCAAGTGTGGATACAATTACACGTGTTAAAGCAGATCTGGAGTCTGAAGTAGCTAAGTGGCTATGAAACTGAGAAATATATTCATAGCTGCAGGAACCATAACAGGCAGAGGACTTTCCTTTTGGTTTTTGTTTTTTGGTTTTGAAAAGAAGAGATTTTTATTGTAAAGAAAAACAATTCCAGCGAATTGTGCAGAAACACTGGTTTTTACACCATCTTAAAGGAAAACTTTGGGGTTTTGTTTTTTTTTTGTTGTTGTAGAAAAGTTATTAAAGTTGGGATCTTAAATTGTGTGAGGAGAAAAAAAAAAAAACAACCACCACTGAGTGTCAAAGTCCTAAAAGCAGAACTCATTTTGTGCAACGAACATAAGGAAAGACTCCTGTATAGTTTTCAGTTTGTTTTGTTTTTGTTTTATTTTTCTTTTGAATGAAGAAAAGCTTTGCTTAAGGGTTGCCTACTTTTATTGGAGTAAGTCTGAATGATCCTATTTCTTTGGAGTAAAACTTAGTGCTTACCCATTTCCAGCTGTATTTAGCTTCTGGTTGGAATTTGAATAAATGAAAACCTAAATAAAATAGGTGAAATTTCCCTGACTGTTCAGATGAATACACACACACACACAAAAATATTGAATGAAATTGGCTCTGAGCTTTTGCTAACTGTGGGAGCTCGAGAAAGCAGCTTAACCTCCAACTCCCAGCTCCTCCTCTGCCATGGGGGATCTTAACACTTGCATCTCAGGCTGTGCCAGGATTTGGGGGGAATTTTGGAAGGACGGTCGCGATGGATGCACTGACCATATTAGCATCCTTCCTCCTTTGACTTCTTTTGTCCACTCAGCTCGGCAGCCCTCTGTCTGGGGCTCCTCTTTGCAGACCGGGCAGGAGCAAAGGTGTAGGTTCTGTCTCCCAGCGCCCACGGAGGCAGGAAGGTGAGCCCCAGCGTGATTCTGCCCATGTTTCCCTTTGTGACCCATGACCTCCTGCATCGGCCTTTCAGGGCCTCAGCTTGGAAAGTTTTGCTGTGTCATCCATGCCCCTCCCGAGACCTACTGAACCAGGAATCTGATGTTTCTCAGGTGTGATGGAGTTCGACCATCGCAGCTGTGAAGAAACAAGCGCCAGCAGTTGAAACGCAGTTAGCTGAACAAGGCCGAGCTCCTCCAGTGGGTGTTGGTGAAAGTGCTGTCCAGGGACAGGGAGCTAGGCAACCACACAGAGGAGTGGTCACACTCCCCGGGGAACCCCAACGTCACCCCCAAGGCTCCCTGTCTGCAAGGGTAGGCAAAGGTCAACATACGCACTTTTCACTCAGAGCTAAGGTTCTTTCTGCTATACTGGCTTCTCCTTACTATATGCCACACTATACTATATATATACCATACATAAATACTATATATACAGTATGAGTGAGTGAGTGAATGAAAGTCGCTCTGTCGTGTCCAATTCTTTGCGACCCCCATGGACTAGTCCCTGGAATTCTCCAGGCCAGAATACTGGAGTGGGTAACCTTTCCCGTCCAGGGGATCTTCCCGACGGAGGGATCGAACCCAGGTCTCCCGCGTTGCAGGTGGATTCTTTACCAGCTGAGCCACAAGGGGCGCCCAAGAATACTGGAGTGGGTAGCCTACCCCTTCTCCAGCGGCTCTTCCCAACCTAGGAATCGAACCAGGGTCTCCTGCATTGCAGACGGATTCTTTACCAGCTGAGCTATCAGGGAAGCCCATATATACAGTATAGTATAGTAAATAGCCTGTACATACTATGTGCAGTATATATACAATATATACTATACACTGACTCTGAGCTGCTGCAGACACTGCAGGTCATGGGAGAGATGTCTCGGCCAGTTGTGTCCCCGGAAGGACCCATCTTCAAAGCAGGGCTGTCCTGCCTTCCCCCGACCCCGGTCCCCACCCCTGGTACAGAGGCTTCCTGTAGGAGATGTACACAGGCCACGAAACAGAGCCCAGACGTCAGCAGGTGTGCAAGCGCCCCGCCCTGGCTCCCTTCCATCTCCCCAAGCTGCTCCCTCTCTAAACTCCCAACTTCCTGGTCCACTGGGGCCGCCTCCTCTCCAGGCACTTGGGCCAGCTCTCCCCCACCCCTCTTCCCAAAGACTAGGCACAGCTGTGCATGGCAGCCTCGCCCTCTAACTGAGCTTGCTCCACTGGAGCTGGTTGCAAGGACACAGCCTCCGCCCCAGGGCGGGAGGACCCAGGTGAGCATTACATGAAGAGCCCACCCTTCAGGGAGAGGCAACTTCCCATGAGTTCATGCGACCATCCTTCCCTGACCATCTGCCTAAACTAGGCCCTGGCCCTGCCTCAAACTTTCATGTACATGTGAACCACCTGAGGATCTTGTTAACGGCAGATCCTGGTTCAACAGATAGAAGTCAGGATCAAGGATGCTATGTCTGTAACAGAAAGAACCAGATTTATTCCAGAACCACAGTCAGCTCCAAGACCAGCAGCTATGAGAAAGGTAGGAACCAGAAAAGTGGTCAGGATAAAGTGCCTCCCACCTGAAAATGGTCCTTCAGGTGAACCCAGGAACCATCTCTGCCTAGGGGAGAAGGGGTCCCTCTGGATTTTGTGCTTCTCAGTCATCTCCCCAGCCCCCCAAATTCTGCTCCCCTGGCAGAATCAGAAGTAGCCAGCTCGCTAAGGCACCAGTCTCTCCTCTGGTCTCCAGTGAGAGGCTCCTGTTCCAGCCATGAGTTCAAGGTGTCTGAGCACTGGCCAGCCTCAGCCTGACTTGCCCTGGGCCACTTAAATTTCACTGCTTCCCACTTCCATTGTAGGTGACCTGACAAGGGAACTGTGTGGCTTGATGCCTCTTTAGAGATCAGAGTTTTATTGAGTGATTTGATAAGAAACAGGAGATTAAAGTTCTCTCACACTCATGGCTAGCCCTCCTCCATTACACCAGACCTAAGAGACTAGATGAAGCTTCTCAATGGTTTTGCTGTGTCAGCCAAGTCACTTTTGATGTGAGAAGCAACATTGGGACCAGATGCAAGAATGAACAGGAGTTTTTATAGGCAAATAGAAATGGAGGTAAAAATAGAGACAGGGATAGATAAAGAGATGGAGAAGATGAGGATGGAGATGTGGATGAAGATGGAGAGACAGAGATGGAGATGGAGGTGAGAGAGGTACCAAAGCGAAACAGACCAAGAATAATTCAGACTCAGAGAGCAAGTATTTGATACTCACTAACATAAAGGTAAACAGTGCTAATGTTCTTGAGGCTTTTATAAGAATGCTCAGAATAAGACAGAATACCGTAGCAACAAGCACCCCACCTCTGGAAGACAGGTCTGGACTCAAGCCCTGGCTCCAGGGCCACCTCGGACAGGGTCCCTGACTTCCCTAACTCACTGCCTTCCCCTCCAGCACCCTCTCTGAAGCTCTCAGCTCAGGGGGCATGATACAGGGTAAAGAATCAGTGGACATCCGGCGCTGCTGAGAGACGCTGCTGAGCACACAGCAGTGTGCTCTCTGACAACAATGCACAAACACTCCATGACTGTCAGACAAGCTTGTCCGTGACGCTGATGGACAGAACTCAGAAAGTGGGTTATGAGACTTCAAGTAGATCCTTTCAAAGAGCCACGGAGGACAGTGCACTTTGAAATCTGAAATTCCGATAGACAAAGCAAATGGGGTGGTGAGATGGAAGAGTGTCTTTTGAGGAAATGTTTTTGGCCTGCCTCCAGCCCGAGTGTGCTTCAGCTCCCAAGTATGAAAAGAAATGAAACTCTTTGAATATTGAAAATACGCACAGTGGTCCATTTGGCCTATATGACCTTTCTCCATCCCATTTTAGCGCTTCGGGCAATAAGAACCCATTTCTTCCCTTTTACCCAAATTACTGAAACTTTGCTCGAGAAAACAAAAGATGCTCTGAGTGATTTCTGACCACTTTTATGTGGTAATGGTGCGAGAAGAAAAACGCATTCCAGGCCCACTTGGATTAGCGGAACTGCTTCTTGTCTTCTTTCTCCTTTGGGGGAGGGAAACCTATCCAAAGACAGAAAGGATGCTTGAATGCTATTTAAAAGCGTGATGGCTATGGGTGATGAAGTGTAATGGAAAAAAGAACATGCAAACAGTGGACAATTAGGATTATTAGAAGTATTACCATCCCACAGAGTGGTCCCTAAGTGGAAAAGGGTTCAAGAGTCAGAATCAAAAATAGCCAAGCTACCCCAAATGATAACTAAATATTTGTCCCCAAAGTAACCTGACGGGAAAGACATTTTCCAAAGTGAGAGCGAGCACTACAGTTTGCTGACCCCTAGAAGTCCCATCCATCCAACCAGCATTGGCTGGCTGCCAGGATCGGGGCTGAAAAGTGAAAGTGAAAGTCACTCAGTTGTGTCCTACTCTTTGTGACCCCATGGACTATACAGTCCATGGAATTCTCCAGGCCAGAATACTGGAGTGGGTAGCCTTTCCTTTCTCCAGGGGATCTTCCCAACCCAGGGATCGAATCCAGGTCTCCCGCATTGCAGGCGGGTTCTTTACCAGCTGAACCACCAGGGAAGCCCAGGACCCAGGCTAGGGGCTGCAAATTCAAACACACTGAAGGAAAAGACTGGACAGGATGAATTCAGCCCAGTAAGAAGAATCTGGAGAAACTGGTGTCTGAATCGGGATTCTGGTCATTTTCGGTGAGCCAGTCCATCCAACAGCCAAGGACAGGCTTTCTGTTAAGCTTTCCTCCTTATATCCATTCTGCAACAGCGACATCTCAGGCAGGAAAGCATTGGACCGTTCACTCAGTAACGAATTTCTGATTTTACCAGAAATTTAGATTCTGAAACTGACCATCACAAGCCTGCTCTGCGACCGTGAGCACATGCACCCCGCTGACATGGCTAATCTGCGGGGAGCCTGCTCTGCGTCAGGCACTCTTCTTGGTTCTTGACGTGTGCCAAGCCGTGGAACCTCCCAGAAAACCTGGAGGGGGGTGCGCCACTGCTACCATCAACCCCATTTTACAGAAAATGCAACTGAGGCACAGACGGCTTAGACAGCTTGCTAAAAGTTACATCATGAGCAAGTGCCAAGCCAGCTTTGGAATCCAGACTGTGTGGCTCCGGAGCCCTTCTCTCTGGCCTCTCTGTTACAGGCACACGTGCAGATGCACACACACAAACACGTGCCACACACACACAGATACATGCATGCACACAAACACGTGTCTACACACACACACGGATACATGCACGCACACAAACACGTATCTACACACACACACGTATCTACACACACACAGATACATGCACGCACACAAACATGTGCCTACACACACACAGATACATGCACGCACACAAACACATATCTACACACAGAGATACATGCACACACACAAACACGTATCTACACACACACACGTATCTACACACACACAGATACATGCACGCACACAAACACGTATCTACACACACACAGATACATGCATGCACACAAACACATATCTACACACACATAGATACATGCACACACACAAACACATACCCACACATTCATAGATACATACATGCACACACACATATCCACACACACATAGATACATGCACACACACAAACACATATCTACACACACATAGATACATGCATGCACATAAATACATACCTACACACACATAGATACATGCATACACACAAATATGTACCTATACACTCATCGTAGATACATGCACAGACACAAACACTTATCTACACACACATAGATATATGCATGCACATAAATACGTTCCTACACACACATAGATACTTGCACACACACAAATACGTGCTTACACACAGATACATACAAACACATGCCCACACACAGAGATACATGCACAAACACGTGCCTACACACACATGGATACATGCATGCACACAAACACGTACCCACACATTCATAGATACATGCATGCACACAAACACGTACCCACACACACATAGATACATGCACGCACACAAAGATACATGCACACACACAAACATGTACGCCCCCACACACACACACATACACTCAGAGTTACTCAGCTCAGAGGCACAGGGAGGCAAGGTGGCCCAAATCAAAAGCAAAGAAAGGTCAGAGCGGTTTCAGCTGTCCTTTCCAGCCTTCCTATTGTGAAACAAGTTATGTTTTCAGGGATTTCCAAGGACTGCCCTTGACGTCTTCAGTGATGTGTCCAATATGCACATCCCAGACTTAGTAGGTCCCATCCATAGTGTCTGAGTCCCAGCCGTCTCCTCCCTCCCTTAACCTGCACCCTCCCCAGGGCAGCTCACAGGCCCCTGGAGTCATCCTCCACTCTGGAGTCATTCCCGATTCTTCTCTTTCCCCTGTGACCCAACCCACCTGTAATCCCTATTGTCTCTGCCTCCAGTTCCAATCCTGCAAACCCCAAGCCCACCACCTCTCTGATTCCTGCCACTCCCTCCTCCCGCTCAGGTTCCGCCACCTCTCTCCTGGAAGCTAATCTGCCAGTTTTGCTCCACGATCCACCCTCCCGTTTCTTCTCCAAAGCCATCTCGTCAAAGCCCTCATCAGATCATATCAGCCCCCTTTTTACACTCTTCGGAAGGCCTCCCGCTGAAGTCAGGATAAAACCCACACTTCTTGTCCTCAACCAGCTCCTGGTGTTTCCCATCTTCCCGGTCGAAAACGCTCTTCCCCAGATTTTCTAGCATGTGGCTGCTTTGAGGATGCAGAAAGTGGAGGTTAAGAACTCAGGCTCCAGGAGGGCACTGCCTCCACCATTGCCCCTGGGTGATCTTGGGCAAGTTTCTTAACCTCTCTTGTGCCTGCTTCTTCACCTAGTAAATGGTGAAGATAATCATGGTATCTACCCAGGGCTCTTGTGAGAACTAATGAGTTAACCCATGTGAAGCACTTAGAGCACTGCCTTTCTCAAGCAGTGTGCACTGTGGTTATTGTTATTACTATTACCATCAAATCAATTGTGAGCTTTCACTCGAGAGTCAGACCACCACGCACTGCTGGCTGTGTGAACTTGGACAAGTTCCTTGACTTCTCTCGGCTCAGTTTTCTCGTTTGTACATGCAGATAATAATTACACCATCCTCACAGATATTTTGTGATGATTTTATTAGTTAATCCATGCCACACACTCAAGATAATACTTGGCACCCAGGAAGCATTCAGAAATGCTCATTATCATCATTGTTATATTCTTAATAGCCTTCTCCTCCAGGTCTCTGTTCAACCATCCCCTCATTCAGGAAGTCCTCCTTTATCCCTCAAGTCAATCACTCTGTGTTCTGGAGCCTTGTCCTGTTTTCCATCCCTGCATTGATCACCACTAGCTGTTCGATTGTGCTGCTCCGTGTTACTGATCACCTCTCTCTCCCTCCAACCTTTACTCAGCTTCACCAGGGAGGCAGCAGCCTTATCTTCTTTAAGAGTGTTTCCCCCGGGCCTGGAACTGTGCTTAGCACATGGTGTTGTGTTAGTTGCTCAGTCGTTTGAGACTCTGTGTGGAGCCTGTAGCCCCCTGGGTTCCTCTGTCCATAGAATTATTTAGGCAAGAATACTGGAGTAGGTAGCCATTTCCTTTTCCAGGGGATCTTCCCAACCCAGGGATTAAACCCAGATCTCCCCCATTGTAAGGAGAAGGCAATGGCACCCCACTCCAGTACTCTTGCCTGGAAAATCCCATGGACGGAGGAGCCTGGTGGGCTACAGTCCATGGGGTCGCTAAGAGTCGGACATGACTGAGCGACTTCACTTTCACTTTTCCCTTTCATGCACTGGAGAAGGCAATGGCAACCCACTCCAGTGTTCTTGCCTGGAGAATCCTAGGGACGGTGGAGCCTGGTTAGCTGCCGTCTGTGGGGTCGCACAGAGTCGGACATGACTGAAGCAACTTAACATAGCATAGCCCCCATTGCAGGCAGATTCTTGACTCTTCTGAGCCACCTGGGATCAGTAAAAGCCAAATGAACAAAATAAGTCACAGAAGTCAATTTTCCACATATGGAAATGCCCCTTTGTTTCCTGGGGTTGTTATTCTGCTGCCCAAGTTCATGTCCAGTCATTGCTGCACCCCAAACCTTAACGGAAGGTCTTGACATTGTGTTGTGTGTTCTGTGGTTCTCACGAGCTGTCATTCAGTCAGGGCTCTCTGTGGTTCAATGGCAAGTCTACCCTGGTGCCCAAGTGCAGACACACCTTCTTGCATTTCCCTCTCTCGTCTCTCTCTTTACTCACTGATTTATTTCTTTATCCATCATTTGATTCGTTCATCAACCTGCCACTAACTGAGCACCAACCACGAACTGATCTAACACTGAGCACCCAAGTCTCCAAGGCTGGTAAGACCTGGCACTTGCTTTAAGCATCACAGTGTAGCAGAGGATGAAGATGCCGCAACATAGAATAGGAGAATAAGAAAAACTACCTGTCCATCATGTTCCTACAGGAACAAGAACCAAACACGGGATTTGTGTGTGTGTGTTAGTTGCTCAGTCGTGTCTGACTCTGTGCACTCTTATGAACTGTAGCCCTCCAGGCTCCTCTGTCCATCGGGTTCTCCAAGCAAGAATACTGGAGTAGCTTGCCATTCCATTTCACCAGGGGATCTTCCCAATCCAAGGATCCAACCCGGGTCTCCCCAACTTCAGGCAGATTCTTTAATGTCTGAGCCACCTGGGAAGCCCAAACATGGGGTGCCTGTCAGCAAATAGATGAGTGTGGCTAGAGTTTAAGAGTGGAAGCTGGATTGAGGGACAGGAGACTGAGCAGGTGGGAGGGGGCCTTGTGTGAGCCTAGGTGAGGACTTTGGAATGTATCTTGGGAGCACATAGGCCCTGAAGAGCTTTACCACAGGGTCACCTTCAGAGCTGTGTTTTAGGAAGATCATCCTTGAGTCTTCCCAGTGATCAAGAATGAAAACAAAGAAGCAATTTTGTCCCAACAAGAGAAGAGGAGAGTGATAGTGATGATGAAGAGGAGGGATGGCTTTTATTATCATAAAAGGTCTAGAATATAGGATATGAGAAAGAGGGGGAATCAACCAAGCTGTCCAGATCATGCTTGGAGGTTTATACGCAATTGCTTCTAATTCATTTGCACTGTGCTCCTAGCAACTGCAGTAGAAACTCTCTCGCAAACACCATCAGAGCTGGTGGTAGGATGCAGATTCTTTAAAGAGCAGCAAAAATTTAAAGACTCCTGAGATGCATTCAATTGAACATGCTATGGTAAATTGAATCATAGCCCCCAAAGATGTCCATGTCCTAATGCCCAGAACCTCAGTTCAGTTCAGTCACTCAGTCATATCTGACTCTGTGACCCCACGGACTGCAGCACTCCAGGCTTCCCTGTCCATCACCAACTCCAGGAGCTTTCTCAAACTCTGGTCCATCAAGTTGGTGATGCCGTCCAACCATCTCATCCTCTGTCGTCCCCTTCTCCTCCTGCCTTCAATCTTTCCCAGCATCAGGGTCTTTTCTAAACACTCAGTTCTTCACATCAGGTGGCCAAAGTATTGGAGCTTCAGCTTTGCCATCAGTCCCTCCAATGAATATTCAGGACTGATCTCCTTTAGGATGGACTGGTTGGATCTCCTTGCAGTCCAAGGAACCCTCAAGAGTCTTATCCAACACCACAGTTCAAAAGGATCAATTCTTCAGCACTCTACCTTCTTTATGGTCCAGTCTCCCATCCATACATGACCACTGGAAAAACCACAGCTTTGACTAGATGGACCTTTGTTGGCAAAGTAATGTCTCTGCTTTTTAATATGCTGTCTAGGTTGGTCATAGCTTTTTTCCAAGGAGCAAGAGTCTTTTAATTTCATGGCTACAGTCACCATTTGCAGTGATTTTGGAGCCTAAGAAAATAAAGTCTCTCACTGTTTCCATTGTTTCTCCATCTATTTGCCATAAAGTGATGGGACTGTATGCCATGATCTTAGTTTTCTGAATATTGAGTTTTAAGCCAGCTTTTTCACTCTCCTCTTTCTCTTTCATCAAGAGGCTCTTTTGTTCCTCTTTGCTTTCTGCCATAAGGGTGGTGTCATCTGCATATCTGAGGTTATTGATATTTCTCCCAGCAATCTTGATTCTAGCTTGTGCTTCATCTAGCCTGGCATTTCACATGATGTACCCTGCATATTAAGCAGGGTGACAATATATAGCCTTGACATACTCCTTTCCCAATTTGGAAGCAGTCCATGTCCAATTCTAACTTTTGCTTCTTGACCTGCATACAAATTTCTCAGGAGACAGGTAAGGTGGTATGATTCCCATCACTTTAAGAATTTTCCACAGAACCTACTAACATTTTAGATCACATGGCCAAGATGAATTAAGTAAGAAGATTTTCCTGGATTCTCCAATGGAGCCAAGGTAATTACAAGCATCCCCTTCTCCTCCAGCCTTCAATCTTTCCCAGCATCAGGGTCTCAACATATTAAAAAGCATAGACATTAGTTTGTGACAAAGGTCTGTATAGTCAAAGCTATGGTTTCTCCAGTAGTCATATATGGATGTGAGAGTTGGACCATAAAGAAGGCTGAGTGCTGAAGAATTGATGCTTTCGAACTGTGGTATTAGAGAAGACTCTTGAGAGTTCCTTGGACTGCAAGGAGATCTAACCAGTCAATCCTAAAGGAAATCAGTCCTGAATATTCATTGGAAGGACTGATGCTGAAGCTGAAACTCCAATACTTTGGCCACCTGATGCGAAGAGCCCAGTCATCGGGAAAGACCCTGATGCTGGGAAAGATTGAAGGCGGGAGGAGAAGGGGACGACAGAGGATGAGATGGTTGGATGACCTCATCGACTCAATGGGCATGAGTTTGAGCAAACTCTGGGAGATGGTGAAGGACAGGGAAGCCTGGCATGCTGCAGTCCATGGGGTTGCAAAGAGTTGGGCACAATTGAGCGACTAAACAACAACAACAACATATACATATATGCACTTTTTTAGATTTCCTTCCCATTGAGGTCACCGCAGATCATCAAGTAGAGTTCCCTGTGCCATTCAATAGGTTCTCATTAGTTATTTTATACTTTTTTGATGGGATTTCTTTGCACATGACCAACCCTCTTGGGTGAATTATGGAAAGAGTGCCCAGGTTAATTTCCATCTGAGGTGTCCACATTGCCTATGGGACACTTGTCATCTTTGTCCTGCTAAACCTTGGGAATCCTAACTGCCCTGTAGTAGACTTATCTTTATCCTACCACCTGAAATGCAGGGTATGCCAACCAGTCTGTTGCCTAAGCAGATGTCCAGCTAGGGAATCAGGGTCAGAATCCCTTTCTTGAAAGTCCTCTGGCTGCTTCCTGGCTCCAGCACTCTTATAAGAGCATGTAATTCATGGCTCTTAGGATTTTCTTCTTTCAACTCCCCTAGCCTGTTGTTGGAGAAGGCAATGGCAACCAACTCCAGTACTCTTGCCTGGAAAATCCCATGGATGGAGGAGCCTGGTAGGCTGCAGTCCATGGGGTAGCGAAGAGTCAGACACGACTGAGCAACTTCACTTTCACTTTTCACTTTCACGCATTGGAGAAGGAAATGTCAGCCCACTCCATTGTTCTTGCCTGGAGAATCCCAGGGGTGGTGGAGCCTGGTGGGCTGCAGTCTATGGGGTTGCACAGAGTCGGACATGACTGAAGCAACTTAGCAGCAGCAGCAGCAGCAACCTGTTGTTAGGTAGACTGGAGGAGAATAATGCACACCTAAGTGATACAACAGAGGATGAGATGGTTGGATGGCATCACCGACTCAATGGACATGAGTTTGAATAAACTCCAGGAGTTGGTGATGGACAGGGAGGCCTGGTGTGCTACAGTCTATGGGGTCACAAAGAGTCGGACGTGACAGAGCAACTGAACTGAAGTGAAACAACCCTAGTTAGGAGCTATAAGTATCAAGGCTGATTTTACCAGCTTCATTTATCTGTGGAAAGTGTGCGTTAGTCACTCAGCCATGTCCAGGTCTTTGCAACCTATTGTCTGCAGCCCACCAAGCTCCTCTGTCCATGGAATTCTCCAGACAAGAATACTGGAGTGGGTTTCTATTTCTTCTCCATCAGTGGTAGAAGGAGAGGTTCAAAGTCCTTCTAAAAAGTGAGTAGCAGCAAGGATTTGATGTGACCTGGACCAAATCCAGAAGATTCTACAGAACAGATTAACAGCACCATTCACATCTGGTGACTCAGCTAAGTGGAAAAAAGGTGAAAGTGTTAGTCCCTTAGTCATGTCTGACTTTTTGCTACCCCGTGGAATATCCATGGAAGTCTCCAGACAAGAATACTGGAGTGGGTTGCAATTTCAACTCAGGACTCAGCTAAGTGGAGACCAATTAAGAACACTTCCTTGGTACTATCTATTGATTGCTATTATTACTTTTATTGGCCTTTATTACATTAATTACAGTAACAGAGTGAGCTTCCCAGGTGGCACAGCAGTAAAGAATCTGCCTGCCAATGCAGAAGAGGCAACAGACACAGGTTCAATCTCTGGGTCGGGAAGATCCCCTGGAGGAGGAAATGGCAACCCACTCCAGTATTCTTGCCTGGAGAATCCCATGGACAGAGGAGCCTGGTGGGCTACAGTCAGTGGGCTCTCAGAGAATCAGACACAGCTGAGCACAGCACACATGATAACAGGGTAAAGACAGAAAATGTAGAAGTCCAGGCAAACAGGATCATGTTTTGTTGGCAATGGTAAGGCTTTGTCAGAAACGCCAGTGAACAAGAGTCACAAACCTGTGCCTGAGCACTAGCTTTGGCACTTGCCCTGGAAGTCACTGCACTGCTCTGCTCGTCAGAGCTCTCAGTTGTTCAGGCTAAACAGTAGCACCTCCCTGCCTGGATGTGGCTGCCTCAGAAGGCAAGTTTTCATATGAGGAAAAGCTCTGTTTGCACCTGATTTCTCTCTGCACCTGATTTCTCTCTGTTCCCTGGGGTTGTCATGCTGTTTCCTGGGTTCATGTAACAAAGCACCCAGCTCGTGGTGATGCTCAGTCAGGCTCAGCTGAAGTCATGGCGGCCAGCTATCCCAGCAAGCATCAAAGGATGCGAGGAAGGGTCTGGTACTATCTGCATCCGTACCCAGGACCCTCAGGATGGAGAAGGCTAGAGCCACAAAACACAGCAGAAGAAAGCTCTGTACTTTCTCTTGATTATATCATCTTTGATTAACTGGAGAATGTGGGTTGAGGATCTAATGGATACATCTTCAGCCTTTACCTAAAAACTTACGGCTCTGACAACAAGCAAGACTCAATGCACATAGATGTGGCGTCCTAGAAACGAAACCATAAGTGCACTGGTGTGTGAACTCTTGAACTTTTTTGAACTTTTCTGACCTCTGACTAACTTTTTCCTAATCCCAGAATGGGATAAATAATCCAGGCGTAAATACATTCAATGTCTGCTTGTTTATTTTCCCATAAACCACAAACAGATGGAAGATTAGTTCCTGTGTGATGCGATATCTCAGACGTGAACCACCGTAGGCCTTGGAGAGGCGACAGCACAAAACCTGTGTCTCCTGTGGTTCCTGGCCCTGCCAGTGCCCAAGAAATGTTCACTGACTGATGGATGGACCGAGTCATCTGCATACAGCCACAGTCACCTCAGATGGCCATGACGCACGCTGTGATGTGAACATGCTGAGAACAAACACAGGTCTTCCGCCTGTACTTCCGCCTCCTGTTGAATTTGAGTCCCTTTTCTACCTTCACTTGAAGGTAAGACATCGCCTTTATCAGGAGACTCTTGTCTGCAAACGACTCTATTTCTAGGGTCAAGTAACACCAAGGGCATCAAAGGTAGACAGCAGCAGGCACCATCCTATTTATGCTGCAAGATGGAATGGAAATGCACGTGAATACTTATCTTCCCAGTTCAGTTCAGTTGCTCAGTCGTGTCCGACTCTTTGCAACCCCATGGACTGCAGCACACCAGGCTTCCCTGTCCATCACCAACTCCCAGAGCCTACTCAGACTCATGTCCATTGCATCAGTGATTCCATCCAACCATCTCATCCTCTGTCATCCCCTTCTCCTCCCACCTTCAATCTTTCCCAGCATCAGGGTCTTTTCCAATGAGTCAGTTCTTCACATCAGGTGGCCAAAGTATTGCAGCTTCAGCGTGATTCTTCTTCCTTGAAGAATATTTCCTTCTTTCTCTGTCTGTATCTCTGTCTGCCTCTGTCTTTCTTTCTCTCTCTTTCCTCATCTTTCTTTTATACTTTCTCTTTTACCAATGACTCACTAACAAAAGTCAGTTATCAAATCAGAACTGTTTTTATTGTTGTTGTTTTGTCTGAATGATTGCTTTGGCAAAGATCATTGAGAACCCTAGCTGAACTCTCAATCACTGCCTAAAATGTTCACTTCATTGTGGAGTCCTATGTCTACACCAGACCCTATGAAACCCTCAATTGTCTGGGCTGTAAACTCGCTCTCAGGCCAACTGCGGACCTGGCTTCTGCTGCCACCAACTTCTGAAGCAATGACTTTCCCCCTGAGGCTCAAGGAGAGCCACCCTCAGAGCCACCAGTGCTTAAGGGTGTCCGCAGGTGTTCCCAACCCTCCCAGTCTCCCTCTTTGGTGTCACCATTCCTGGTCAGAGAGTCAGACAGAATCAGAAGGTAAGAAAGGAACACCCAAGTCACAGGCTTCTCTGGTGCCCATATTGACAGAGAAACCCCGCCACTGGAAGCAGTTGAAAGCAATTATTGAAAGCAATTTAAATTCTAATACATGGGATTTCAGAGAAAAAAACTGCAATGAAATGACACTTTCATGAAAAATATATGAGGTTGCTTCCAGTAATTATAGATCGGTGCGGATATGTTTCTTTCATTGGCCATTAATTTAAATCAATTATTTATCAAGTCCTGTGATGCTGTGTGCTGAAAACCACTTAGGACTGGCTACTTTAATGTGTTCTTTAAAGGGACAGATTATAGATTCCACTTCAAGGTTTCTTTTTTTCCCTATGACTGACATGGAAAGGAAGAGTACACTGTTGGAATCAAAATTAAGGGGGCCCTTGCAATGAAGCACCCACCACCCCTAAGGTTAAGGTGAGAATTTTACAACTTTTTTTTTGCCATTAGCTTCTCTGGTTACAGAGACAGTGCTATTCTTAAGAATATCCTTGATGGTCCAACACGACGGACATCTTAGGAATTGTCCTCGCATAGACAAGTTCCTGATTAGGTGACTTACTTGGTGTTGTGACCACATAGATAATTACAAGATTGGAACTTTTCCAGGTTTCTACACGACATCTGGTCAACCATCTGAAAGTGTGAAAGTGGTAGTCACTCAGTTGTGTCGACTCTTTGCTATCCTATGGACTGTAGACCACCAGGTTCCCCTGTCCATGGAATTCTCCAGGCAAAAATACTGGAGTGGGTAGCCATTCCCTTCTCCAGGGTATCTTCCCAACTCAGGGATCAAACCGAGGTCTTCTGCATTGCAGGTGGACCTTATAATGTCAGAGCCAATACCCCTTAGGCAACATGAACTCAAAACTCAGGTCGATCTGATAATATTTCAAATAGAGCTGTTTTATTCTCTTTTCTTTTTGCTTTTCTGCTGTTTTCAGTTCATGGATTTCCAATGATAACAAAGTTCCCTGCTCTACATAGAACAGACACTTTCTGAGTGTTGGGAAAGAAGAATTAGGAAAAAACTGTGAAGACGGCTCCAAGACAGAAGCAGTACCGTTGGTGACATCAGGGGAGACTGCGTTAACTGTAAGACGAGTTCAATTGCATGGAGTGATTCGACTGACTCAGACTGCTTCAACATAAGTGAATTCCAACCTGCCTCACAAACTCCCGTCAGCCTCCCGGTGGTTATCACCATGACAGCGAGCTGGGGATGCAGCTCTTCTCAGTCACACCTGCCTGTGGTCTCATGCTCCTCTCCTGGCAGCCCTCAGTGCCCCATTGCCTCATATGCTTTCTCTCCTCCATGCTTTGCCTGTTGTTTTGCTCTAGCACCCAGACGTTTCCTCTCCCACCTTCCTTGCCTGGCTAACTACTATGCTCAGCATCGAAGGTCCAACTCAAGCACTTCCTGTTTTCAACTCAAGCACTTCCTGTTTCACTCCTATGCTCAGCATGGAAGGTCCAACTCAAGCATTTCCTGCTTCAAGAACTTTCTCAGGTGGCACCAGCCACTTCCTGTCCTTTGCTTCCCCAAGTCTTGCATCATGAGACCATAACTGCCACTTCATTTGTCAGGCTCCCCTCTGTGTCGTGGGGCTCCCCAGGTGGCACTAGTGGTAAAGAACCCCGCTACCAATGCAGGAGACTAAAAGACGTGGATTCGATCCCTGGATCGGGAAGATCCCCTGGAGGAGGACATGGCAACCCACTCCAGTTTTATTGCCTGGAGAATCCCATGGACAGAGGAGCCTGGCGGATTACAGTCCACGGGGTCACAAAGACTCAGACATGCCTGAAGCAACTTAGTACACACGCCTGTGTGGTGACTTCTAAGACGGTGGAGATGATGCTTTCTGCATCCTGGTAATCTCAGGACATTCTTGTATTCTCAGAGCAGTCAGGGAGAGAGTGCTTGGTATGTGCTGTGTAATTCATGAACTTCATCAAAAACTGGCAAACCAACCAACCCTAGAGCCTCCCTAGGAGGATGTGTTCCTTGTTGACAAGCTCAGAAATGCTTCATCAGTTTCAAACCCCAAGGTTTCAATTCTTTTCTTCTGAATGATTCATACACTAGATGCCTTCTACAAACATTCTAAATTGCAATTTCATTTCAGATTTAGATAGTTGGTTAAAAAAAAAACCTGAAGGAAGAGTGGCTTTGTAGACCTTATTCATAGAAAAGGATGAAGAAGCTGGTATTGATTAGATCATAGATTTCATTCAGTAAAAGAATAAGACTCTAAATGGAAACTAATAGAACCAGAAATAACGTCTCATGTTTAAATAGTTCCTTATCAGTTATAAAGTACTTTTGAATTATACCATATCTTTTTAGTTACCCATATTTCGGTTAAATGCCAGGCTATATCACATTAAGCTTAGGTGTCCAGCATTTCGGTATAGTATATAGGTCATATAGATCTTGTTGAAGAGGGTCTGCTTTAAATCCAGACTGCCTTGTTCCAATCACATTCATCACAGACTAGCTGTGTGACCCCAGTTTCATAGCCTTTCTGTTCAATGAAGGTGATGATTGAATTTTCTAGGGTCATCATGAGATATAAAATGAGTTATGCTGTGATTCTCAGCCTGGGCTGCATATTGGAGCTATCAGGGAGGCTTTTTAAAAACACTAATGCCCAGGCCACCCCAGACCAATGATCACGAGTATCTGGGTGGCAACTGGCCATCCAGACATCACTGTTTTAAAAGCTCCCCGAGTGATTCTAATGGGCAGGTGGCATTGAGACTTGCCAAGCTAAGTGATGGAAATCACAGGGCCAGGCACACACATAACGTATTGTTCAGAAAATGTGGCGATTCTTGTTATTTTGTATGCCATTTCCAGCTAGTTTACCTGCAGCTTTATGGGAGGGGGCTTCTGGAGGATGCCTAATTTCCATTTTACTGATTTTATTTTTATCTTAGTTATTCATGTGGGAAATCTCTTTAAAATATACTGCAGACTGGGACTTCCCTGGTGGTTCAGTGTTATATGGTTTCTGGTCCATCAAAAAAATGGAAGTTGTATATTAAGAATGTGAGATAGAAGTCAACGTGCTAACAGCAAGAAGCAAAAATTAAAATATCTGGGAAGAGACAAAAAAAATATTTTAAAATATTACTTAGATTGTGTTCTGCAGAACACAAAGGTCTTACAATTTTGAGAAGTGATAAATAAGTCCCTCTTGAAGATGCAATTAGCACACAAATGTTCTGAGAATTTTGTACCAAAAAAAAAAATGGTTTAACTTAGTTTAAACTGGGGTTCCAACCAGGAAGCTTTTCTTTATAAGATCTTCCAAAATAAGTTTCCCATGAGATACAGTTTGGGAAATGCTGATGTAAATGTATAACTTTCAAGAACTAAGCAGGAGATATTTGCTACTTGTTAAAAATGTTTCAAATATCACAGAAGCTTTACCAAAAGGTTTTACCAATTTGCTAAATAAACAGTTCTCATATTATTTACACTGTTTCAAAATACACACACATATACAAAGCATTTGTGATGAAAAACTTCCCAACTTACTCTACCAAGCAAGAAACGCTAAGACAACAAAAACTGAACAATACAAGAAAAGAAACAATACTATGGATAGGCTCACTTACAAAGATCAATGAAGGTAAGATCCAGGAGCAGAAGAAGGGACAAAACTCTTTGACCAAACAGGGCATAATCTGGGATTATTTAACATTGGGAAATTAATGAAGATAATCCATAACAGCAGCTGACTCATTGGAAAAGACCTTGATGCTGGGAAAGATTGAAGGCAGAAGGAGAAGAGGGCAACAGAGGATGAGATGATTGGATGGCATCACCAATTCAGTAGACACGAACTTGGGCAAACTCTGTGAGATGGTGAGGGACAGGGAAGCCGGCATGCTGCAGTCCATGGGATCACAAAGAATTGGACATGACTGAGCAACTGAACTGAACTGAAACTCCATCTCAGAGCCGTCTTCTTGGAAAACCAACCTGAGATGACAGCACATTACAAAGGAAACCAAATAGCACATATCCATGTATGCTGTTGTTGTTGCTGTTAACTTAGCTCAGTCACAGCTGACTCTTCATGATCCTGTGGACTGCAGCCCCCCTGGCTCCTCTGTCAGTGGAATTTCCTAGGCAAGAATAATGGAGTGGGTTGCCATTTATACACAGCTCAAAAAATGGGCCAAAACAAATTTATCATTTAGTGATGCATTCGCTGAAGAATTGATGCTTTTGAACTGTGGTGTTGGAGAAGACTCTTGGGAGTGCCTTGGACTGCAAGGAAATCCAACCAGTCCATCCTAAAGGAAATCAGTCCTGGGTGTTCATTGGAAGGACTGATGCTGAAGCTGAAACTCCAATACTTTGGCCACCTGATGCAAAGACCTGACGCATTTGAAAAGACCCTGATGCTGGGAAAGATTGAGGGCAGGAGGAGAAGGGGATGACAGAGGATGAGATGGTTGGATGGCATCACCAACTCATTGGACATGAGTTTGGGTAAACTCTGGGAGTTGGTGATGGACAGGGAGGCCTGGCGTGCTGCGGTTCATGGAGTCCCAAAGAGTCAGACACGACTGAGCAGGTGAACTGATGCATTCACGTGTTGCAAAACTAGAGAGTTAGGATGTTATTATCCTAAAGACAGAACAGAGGTCACTTAAGTGGGCAGGGGCACACAGTGGGGTGCTGGCAACGTCCCTCTTGATCTTTGTGAGTTCCAGGGGTGTTTGCTCATGAACATTCTTTCAACTCTATGTGGATGCTGTATGCAGCCTTCTATGATAATAAATCTCACATTCAAAAGAGAAAAGATTTAGCCAAAAGAGAAGTCCTTATTGTCACCATTAGTGTCACTATTATTATTTCAGTGGCAGTGCTGTGCATTATTCTGTCCTTTCCAATAACCAGGAAGAAGGAATGGTTTTCCTTGCAGCTGTGTCCCCAGCTGTTCTCACCCACCTTTCCTGATGGATGGAATTGCAGGTAAGGTCAGTGTAGGTAGGTAGCAATGAGGGCTTCTGGGGTGCTCTGGCCGAGTGACCCTTCTCTTGACCTGCAGCAGGTCTAAGTGCTTCTGTGAATGATGAAGTCGGGTCCCCTGTGACCTGCTCTTCCCAGCAACGGGATGCTTGTGCTGACTTCGTGGATGTCAGTTTCACATCAAATGACCCTCTTCATGACATTAAAGGACACTCTCCTCTTCCTGAGACTTTATTCAATCAAAGAACAAGTGGACATCAAAATGGATATAATCTCCAGCCAATGGGGCTGGAGCTGAACCTCACCTCTCCAAGAGAACAGCCGCTGGATAGAACGCAACCTGAGGCCACACGGTGGTATTTCTAGAGATGTCTTCACCGTAAACATCAAAGCCATCAGAAGGGTTAGTAAAAAGCCTTCCACTCGGGTAAGGAGGAAAGCCGCAGCCTGAGAGGCAACATTCCCTGCTCACAGTCTTTTCAAAATTGTGGCAAAGAAGTGTGATCGTTTCAGACCACTCTGGGGCAAAATGGTCCATTAGGCTTCATCTGCAACACAGTAGGTGTCCAGTAACAGCCAAGAAAGAAAGCACAAAGGAGATACCTGGAAAACACAAAAGTGTTGCCCTTCAAAAAGAGAAGGAAAGTCATTTAGCTAAAGTCTCTGTACCAGAGCCATTTAGAAACCTTTGCCCTCTTACCTGCACTAATACTTCTTTGGTTTCCATCAGGTTTTTTAAAACTGTAAAGCTAGATCCAAGAGTTATTCTCTAAAATAAGTTGGTAGTTCTTTCCAGGGTTCAGTAAAACAGTGAGGTTTAGGATGCTAATTGGAAAATGGCACCTCTACCCAGCTTTTTTTTCCCCTAACTACGTGCCTTGGATTCATATTCCTCTCACTGCTGATCATGGCATTGTGATGTGACTTGGAAGTAGCCTCTCTCTTCTGCTTGTTCTCCAGCCCCACACCAACATGGTTAGGAAATGACATTATCAGTAGCCATGATGCTTTGTAACAAGTGCTGTGCCAGGTGCGCTTACCTACCTGTGTGCTCAGTCTCTTCAGTCATGTTCGACTCTGCGCGACCCTGCGGACTGTAGCTGGTCAGGCTCCTCTGTCCATGGGATTCTCCAGGCAAGAATACTGGAGTGGGTTGCCATGCCCTTCTCCAGGGGATCTTCCTGACCCAAGGATCAAACCCGAGTCTCCTGCATTGCAGGCAAATTCTTTACACCTTGAGCCACCTGGGAATCTCGCACTTACCTAGCTTGTTTTATTTAACCTCCATAACTCCATGAAGTAGATACTGTTCCCATTTCACAGATGACATGACTGAGGCTCAGGTCAATTACCCAAAGTCTTGGTTACAAATTGAAAGACTGGGGCTTCAAGACAGGTGACCTCTCTCCTTTGTTGGGATGATCAATGGATACAATATATGTAAACCACTGAGCACAGTCTCTGCTCAATGAATAGTGTGATTACTATTTCTAATGTTATTGCTGCAGGATCCATCTCCCTCATCCCCTTACATTTTCTAACAGAGTCATCCTACCTGGGGCATCCTGGAGGACCATGGGAAGCATCGTGCTCTGATGGGGAGGGACCAGTCCTGCAGACCGTGCTGTGAGAGAGCAGGATGCCGTGGGGGGGGGATCAGACCTTCAGCCGCTGCCATGTGGCACATAGGCCCTCAGGGAGCACATGCATGCACACACACATGCACACACACACACAAGGTATAACAAATGCTTGTCTATGTGCTTTCCTTTCAATATGCTCAAAAAGATGTTTGAAACTTGATTACACTATTTACAATTGGCACACTACCTAGACTTGCGCCCGTACCACATTGTAAAACAGTTGTATTTTATGATATTTAACAGTGCTCAACAGTTTGTTAACAATGCTTAAGATCGTGCTTCCCTGATGGTTCAGTGGTTAAGGAATCCGCCTGCAATGTAGGAGACACAGGAGATGTGGGTTTGATCCCTGGGTGGGGAAGATCCCCTGGAGAAGGAAATGGCAACCCGTTCCAGTATTCTTGCCTGGAAAATCTCATCGACAGGTTATAGCCTCTGGGGTCACAAAGAATCAGACACGACTGAGCACAAGGCACATAACACTTTGAAATGCCGCTTTTGAGAAATGAAGATGGTATAACATACTTGAGTATGTGTGAGACCAACCTTTTAAAAATAAAATATAAATTATAAGTATATAGGAAATAGATATATACATATAAAATTAGGCATCATGGGATTATGGAGGCCAAGAAGCCCTACGATCTGCCTTCTGTAAGCCGGAGACCCAGGAGAGCTGGTGGGGAAGCTCCAGTCTGAGTCTGGAGACCTAAGAACCATGGGATCAATGTTCCAGTCTGAACAGAAAAGACCCATTTCCTGGCTTAAGCAGTCAGACAGAGAGCAAACTTTCCCTCTGTTCTTTATTCTTTTCAGGCCCTCTAAAGATTGGACGAGGCCCACCCATGACTGTGTGTGTGCCAAGTTGCTTCAGTTGTGTCCGACTCTTTGCAACCCTATGGACCGTAGCCCGCCAGGCTCCCCTGTCCATGGGATGCTCCAGGCAAGAATACTGGAGTGGGTTGCCATGCCCTCCTCCAGGGGATCTTCCCAACCCAGGGATCAAAAATGCATCTCCTGCATTGGCAGGCAGATTCTTTACCACTGAGCCATGGGGGAAACCCCGGGCCTACCCATATTTGGGTGCTTTATTTAGTCTACCAGTTCAGATACTAATCTCTTCCACAAACACCTTCACAGACACAGAAATAATGTTTAACCAGATATATGGTTATCCAGTGGCCTAGTCAAGCTGACACATAGAATTAAGCATTACAATGTCCTAGTCTGGTGAGTCAAAAATGCACCGTAGGGAATTCCCTGGCCATCCAGTGGTTAGGACTCCGAGCATCCATTGCAAGGGCCATGAGTTTGTTTGTTAGTGTGTTTTTTTAATTAGTTTATTTATCTATTTTTTAACTTTACAATACTGTATTTGTTTTGCTATACATTGACATGAATCCACCATGGGTGTACATGTTTTCCGCTTCCAGAACTCCCCTCCCATCTCCCTCCCCATCCCATCCCTCCAGGTCATCCCAGTGCACCAGCCCCGATGGGAGAATGGTATTGAAGCATGTAAATTATCATATGTGAAACCAATTGCCAGTCCAGTTTTGATGCATGATAAAGGGCCATGGGTTTGAACTCTGGTCACAGAACTAAGATCCCACATGCCGCACCATGTGGCCAAAAATTTAAAAAATAAAATAGCTTTTAAAAAATGCACAGTAAACATAAGCAGGGACCACATGGGAGAAGGCTTTTGCCATCACTGCCTTAATAATGGCATCGTCTCAGTTATATCTGGACATCCATATTCTTTTTTTTTTTTAATGTTTATTATTTATTCATCTGCACCAGGTCTCAGCTGTGGCACACATGGTCTCTGATCTTCATTGCAGTGTGGGAACTCCTAGTTGCAGCATTTGGGATCTAGTTCCCTGACCAGGGATTGAACTTGGTCTCCCTGCATTGGGAGCATGGAATCTTAACCTCTAGACCACCAGGGAAGTCCCTGGATGTCCATATTGTTTAACAAACTAACTTAATCTGAGGACCCTTCAGGGTTCAAGGAATTCAAGCAGTTCCTTTGTGGACAATTAGGTTCAATAGCACTTATTGAAAATGATTGCAGGATATTCCAGATAAAGGAGACATCGGTTTCTATAGTTTCTTCTCCTCTGACACTAGCAAATTATATTACTAATTTCAGAAGAATACTTCAAATAAAAAAACAATATTTTCATAATAAATTTAATAAAAATACTACTTAGAGACTACAGAAAGGAATAGGTATTGAAATGGAAGTTGTTATATTTCTTTGTTGAATACTTGCTAAATTATAGACTTAAGAAAATTCATTCAGCGATAGAAAAAAATGGGATATAAGCAAGATATAAAACACAGAAGATGAGAAAACAAGGGAGAATTTATTTTCTTTCCATATTTTTTAATATTTATTTAATATTTTAATTTTAAGTAGAGCAATGCTTCTCATCCCTTCTTTTTTAAAATTAATTTATTTATTTTAATTGGAGGCTAATTACTTTACAATATTGCGGTGGTTTTTGCCATACATCCACATGAGTCAGCCACGGGTATACATGTGTCCCACCATCCTGAACATAGAAAACCCTAAAGACACCACCAGAAAATTACTAGAGCTAATCAATGAGTATAGTAAAGTTGCAGGATATAAAATGCGATAATTTCTTTTTAAAAATCTAAATTCTGTGCATTTTACAACAAAGTTAAATAATTGTGATAATGAGTTATTGCAAGAAATAACTTTAGAAGCAATGGTGCCTGTGGTTGCATAGAAAAAGACAAAGAAGTTTGAGAGAAGAGATAACACTATTATCAAAAAGGGCATTTTGAGTAAGGACTGGATGCAATAAAGCTTTTCAGAAAACAGAACAAAATATCTTCTGTGCCTTTCAGACATCCTCCAGTAAACCATGGGAGGGAAGAAGTATTTCTTATGGATTGACAGGTTGATAAAATAAGAAAAGGGAGAGGCAATCCTGGGACATTTCTATGGTAGGTAAGTTTTTGTAGTTTTTTGTTCTGGTTTTTTTTTGGGGGGGGGACCATTGCTTTTTCTAAAATTAATTTTTGCTGGAGCATAGTTGCTTTACAATGTTGTGTTAGCTTCTACTGTACAGCAAAATAAATCAGTTATACATATACATATATCCCCTCCTTTTTGGATTTCCTTCCCAGTTAAGAGTCACCGCAGAACATTGGCTGGAGTTCCGGGGGCTCTACAGCAAGTTCTCATTGGTTCGCTATTTTATCCATAGTTCCAATAGTGTATACATGTCAATCCCAATTCCAGTACATCCCACCCTTCCTTCCGCCTCTTAGTGTTTACATATTTGATCTCTACAGCTGTGTCTCTATTTCTGTTCTGCAAATAAGATCGTCTATACCATTTGCCAGCCATGACTCAGGGATTATGCAAGGAAACAGCATGCCATTCCTCTAGACCGCACGTAAATGCTTTAATAGGCGGTACTTGTTGTTCTCTTTCTGACTTGGTTTACGCTGGGTGACAGTCTCGAGGCTCCTCCGCGTCTCTAAAATGTAACCTTTCTACAGTATTTAGCAAATTGTCAACTATCCTGGTGCCTCCTGTTTTAAAGTTATTCACGGGAACAGAGGAGGAGCTGATTCTTGAATGCTCCGGAGAAAGATGTCCTGAGAGTGTTCATAAATAATGGGGTTGATTAAAAATAGGTCATCCAAATCAATCTAATTGCCTTCTATTTTTAATGCAAGTTCTTTTCATTGATTTTTAAAATGGATAGCCCATTAGGACACATTAATCATGACCCTAAGAATGTATTTGTACTTCAAAAAGCCTAAGGTGAGGAATAAAAAGCAGTTTCCCGCCACATGAAACTGAGGCAGGACCAGCGCAAAAGAGGACTGGAGCCCTACTTTCCCCGGAAAATCGTTTCCGGGACGTGAGGTGTCATCATGATAAAGCGCTGTCCAGCTGTACGAGAGCAGGTTCCGAAGGTCTGGAGCCACGTGTGTCTTCTTTGGATAAATGGTCTCTCATTTTGTAGAGCCAAGGTGAAAACACATGATCAGTTCAGCTGGGATTTTATTAGGTGAGCAATAATACACGCTCACAGTTGCAGAATACAGGTTTAGTCTAGAGAATGCAGCTAAGAAAACAAATCCTTAAAATAATCCACAATTCCCTCATCCCGAGATAACACTGGGAACATTTTGAGATATACACACTCAAAATTTTTAAATATACAATGTATATATTTTAAATTCAGATATATGATACATGCTTATAAACTTTTATACTAAAAATCATATATATCTTAGATGCCAATAAAAACATTTCTCCAAAATTAGAGTTCATGGAACATAGATATGTGTGTGTGTATCACCATCTACTAAAAATTGTCCCTCTAGTGGCGTAAAAACATGCCACCAAAATGCCTGCACGAGAACCTGTACAAATTAATGTGCTCTCAGAATATAAGAAACTATTCCTGTGTTCTGTGCTGAACTATTTTTTTCTTGACTTCATTTCCCTAATTAGTAACTGATTGAGTCTGTTCTTTGGAAATCAGGGAAGGTCTCGGAGACTTCTTTTCCGACAAACAAGAAACAGGGTACACAGAGGGCTTTCGTACCTGGGAGGGGCCCACCAGGTCCTTCTCAGGTCCGGTCCCCACCTTTCCTTGACCCTCCTCAATCCAGAGGGGAGCAGGAGAAGGACAAGAAGGGGAATAAAGGATTGTATGAAGAGGTTCATCACAAACCCAGCAGGGGTACCTGATTTTAGGAGGGCTGGGTTTCAAAGATTAGAATACAAGAGAATGCTGTGTACTCATTTCAACCAGTAAGCTTGTCAAAATGGATGATTACTATTTTTTATTTCCATTATTCTAGGAGGTGGGTCACAGAGGATCTTGCTGTGATGTATATCAAAGAGTGCACTGCCTATGTTTCCCTGTAAGAGCTTTATAGTTTCTGAACTTACATTTAAGTCTTTAATCCATTTTGAGTTTATTTTTGTGTATAGCATTAGAAAGTGTTCTAGTTTCATTGTTTTGCATGTAGCTGTCCGGTTTTCCTAGCACAACTTATTGAAGAGGCTATCTTTTCTCCATTGTATATTCTTGCCTTCTTTGCCAAAAATAAGGTGCCCGTAGGTGCATAATTTTACTTCTGGGCTTTCTATCTTGTTCCATTGCTCTATTTTTCTGTTTTTGCCAGTACCATACTGTTTTGACGACTATAGCTTGGTAGTATAGCCTGAAGCCAGGAAGGTTGATCCCTCCAGCTCTGTTTTTCTTTGTCAAGATTGCTTTGGCTATTTAGAGTCTTGTGTTTTCACACAAATTGTGAAATTTTTTGTTCTAGTTCTGTGATTATGGTTGATTTGCATTGTTGTATGGCAGAACCAACAGAACATTATAAACTTTTTAATTTAAATTAAAATAATATAAAAAATAAAAACATCTTTCATTTGCAAAAAAATGGATGATTACTTAGAAAAATATTTATTCTATAAACTGGTTCCTCCCCAAAAGTGTGTATTCCTGATTGTGCAACTGACAAATCCAAGGATGATAATTAGAACTAGCCTATAAATTTATTGTATACCATACATTGATATATTTCAGGCATATTTTAAACCATATAGACTTTAGTCTTATTTAGTCTCTGCTACAATAAGAGAAAACACAAAAGACATAGACTTTTCTACTATCTTAACTATAAAGAAACTATCTTAACTATAGTCCTATAGTTTATAGGACTATAAAGAAAGCTGAGCACCAAAGAATTGATGCTTTTGAACTGTGGTGTTGGAGAAGACTCTTGTGAGTACCCTGGACTGCAAGGAGATCAAACCAACCAACCCTAAAGGAAATAAGTACTGAATATTCACTGTAAGGACTGATGCTGAAGCTGAAACTCCAATTCTTTGGCCACCCAATGCAAAGAACTGACTCATTGGGAAAGACCCTGATGCTGGGAAAGATTGAAGGCAGGGGAAGGGGACGACAGTAGATGAGATGGTTGGATGACATCACCAACTCCATGGACATGAGTTTGAGCAAGCTCTGGGAGTTGGTGATGGATGGGGAAGCCTGGCATGCTGCAGTCCATGGGGTCACAAAGAGTCAGACTTGACTGAGAGACTGAACTGAACTGAACTATTTTAACAGAAAGAACACTAGTGACAAAAGTTCCCATTATGGCTTCAGCCTAGTAAAATAGGAAAATGTCAGTACTTTGAAAGGATGATGAGACCACCACTCAATATGGATGCAAAACAAAGAGACAGAGCCAAGGTCCAAAAGATCCAAAGATCTTATACAAAGACCTAGATCTAATTACTTTAAACAAAGACTTATTTGGTTACAAACCCTAGGATATTCATTGAAAGGGCTGGTGCTAAATCTGAAAATACTTTGGCCTCCTGATGTGAAAAGCTAATTCATTGGAAAAGACCCTGATGTTGGGAAAGATTGAAGGCAAAAGGAGAAGGGGTAACAGAGGATGAGATAGTTGGATGGCATCAGTAACTCAAAGGACATGAGTCTGAGCAAACTCCAGGAGATAGTGAAGGACAAGGAAGCCAGGTGTGCAGCAGTTCACGGGGTCACAAAGAGTTGGACACGACTTAGCAACTGAACAACAGACTAGGATAACAGAATAAATTCAGGAACAAGAGCTTGAGGAAATTAGTTAGAACTCAGATCACTGTTGAGGAGCATCATCTGGCTGCAGGGATGAAGAACAAATGGAGTTTGGGCTCAAGGGGTCCAGTGATGTCCACATTGGTCCGAGGATGCCCTAGAATGCTTCCAAGTGAGGGCCCTTGGAACTGTCTCAGTGGAAACTCCAGAGGTGTCATAGAACAGGACCACCCTCAACAGCTGAACCAAGGGGAGTGTGTTGCTGTCAGCCCTGCATTGTATCAGCTGTAGGACTGCAGTTTTACAATGTTTGGAGCCATATACATCTTACCTGGGTGAATAATTTTGTAGAATCAAGAAAAACATACGATTGGTTCTGCTGTGGTTTTTTTTATCACGTGACTAATCATGCTCATAATAGCAGAAGCAATGTTCAATCTAGAAAATGCAGCTAAGGAAAACTAGTGTTAAAAATAATCTGTAATACCATCATCCAGAAATAACACTAGAAATATTTTGATATATTCAAGCTCAAATTTTTTGCAGTATGTCATGTATATTTTTTACTTTTTTTGAAGTACAAAATTATCTTTTTGAAATATTTTTTGAACTTTCAGTGTTCGTTTTCTATTTTTATTGAGGTATAATTGATTTATAATGTTATGTTAGTTTCAGGTGACTCAGTTATATATATACATATATATATGTGTGTATATATATATAATATATTCTTTTCAGATTCTTTTTCCTTATAAGTTATTACAAAATATTAAATATAGCTCCCCACGCTATACAGTAGATCCTTGTTGGTTATTTTATACATAGTAAAGAATCCACCTGCAATGTGGGAGACCTGGGTTTGATCCCTGGGTAGGGAAGATCCCCTGAAGAAGGGCATGGCAGCCCACTCCAGTATTCTTGCCTGGAGAATCTGCATGGACAGAGGAGCCTGGCAAGCTACAGTCTACGGTTGCAGAGAATCAGACATAACTGAGCCACTAAGCACAGTACAATGTGTATATGTTAATCACAAACTCCTAATATATATTTTTAAATGCAAGTATATAATACACACATTTGTAAGGTCCAAAAGGTAACAGTTTAGGTGCCAATAAATATAGTTCTTCAAAATTGTTAAATGGAGCACAGTTACGTACCTATTAATATCACCATCCATCACTCAACCACCCTTCTATTATTGGACTTGATAAACAGTGCTTCACTAAAGATCTTACAGCTAAATCCTTGCCAACAGTCTTGATCACTTAGAATAGGTCTCAAAAAGTAGGCTTATTACTTGTAAATATGTGGGTTATTTTCAAATGCCTTTTGATTTTGATTTCTAACATCATGCCACAGTGAAAAGAGAACAGACTCTGTATGATTCCAATACCTTTAGACCATGAAATTTTTGTACCTTGTTTTATGTTCCTGGATATATTCCAGTGTCTCCTGGCTCATAATCTATGGAAACTTGAATAGAATTTGTATCCTGCCATTGTGTGAAAATTGTATAAACCTTATTTCTGTTGAATTAGTTCAGGGTGCTTTTCAGGTCTACTCTATCCTTCTGCTTTCCTGTCTATTCATTCTATTAATTTTTGAGAGTTTGATATTGAAATTCCAACTAAAAATCTTAATGTATCTACTTTAAAAATAATTGTAATATATGGTGGAACTATATGTAACTTTGTTCCATATTTTCCAAGTCTCCTGTAAATGTGTTATTATACTTTAATAATTTTAAAAAAATTAAAAAGAAGGGACAAAAATAGGCTCATTAAATCAAAGAATAAACAACTCTTGTGAACTTCGACTGACACCTTTTGGAAAGTCAGTTTGCTGTTGGCTATTTACAGTCTCTGCTTCCATCAGCCCTGGTAACAACAGAGGAAAGTAAACCCTTTTCTTGGCAGCCGAGGGCATCAGCTTGATGCTATGGTTGGTAATTTATCTCCGGAGCACGTTTTCACTGTTACATAGTAGCTTCTGTGTCAACAAAGGGACTAGCCAAAAGCTGCACCTTTCAACCACAGAAATAAGAGGTGGTGATATTTCCATCCCTTTCCAACATAAAACTACGTACATGGAAGCTCTGTGAAGAATGAATTTCCATTTATTATATAAATTTTTTTTAAACTTTGGCACATTTTATGAAAGCTGACGTGCAACCATTTAAATGAGAATTGTTTCCTTTGTCTAAATGTCATTTTAACAGCACTTCAAGGGTGAAAATTCTGGCTAGGCCAGCAGAGGGCGCTGTGCAAGTGCAAACAGAGGCGGAGATGCTGCGGCAGAGCTGAGCACCTCTGACTTCTTTGCCACCTACCGAAAAACCCCGGGAGACGCGGAGGTGCGGCAACCAGCCACTTCCGCTGCCGAGGAAGGACCCGACTTGTCATCCGTCCTGGGCGTTGGGTAGTGTGGGGAAGGAATTTGCAGAGCAGTCTGTTTCCTGAGGCCGCATGTTTAGATTACTAGGGTGGGAGTGGTGTTCGGAGAAAGTGCAAGTCGCTCAGTAGTGTCCGACTCTTTGTGACCCCATGGACTATACAGTCCGTGCAATTCTCCAGGCCAGAATACTGGAGTGGGTTGCCATTCCCTTCTCCGGGGGATCTTCCCAACCCAGGGATCGAACCCAGTATCCCGCATTGCAGGTGATTCTTTACCAGCTGAGCTACCAGGGAAGCCCTGGTGTTTGGAGGGATGGTGTCAAATTAGGAGCATCGTGGAGGGCTCCATCTTCCATAGCTGGGCCACTATTTTGGATCGTGGCACGTGGGAAGCTCTCATAGAGGACTGGGAGACCAGCGGGGTCAATGCACCTGCTTCAGCTGGTTCGGAGGGGTGTGGCCATGTTCCATTAAAGGTACCGATTTGAGCCCATTATACAGAGTGAAGTAAGCCAGAAAGAAAAACACCAATACAGTATACTAATGCATATATATGGAATTTGAAAGATGGTAACGATAACCCTATATGTGAGACAGAATAAGAGACACAGATGCATAGAACAGTCTTATGGACTCTGAGGGAGAAGGTGAGGGTGGGATGTTCTGGGAGGATAGCATTGAAACATGTATATTATCATATGTGAAACAGAACACCATTCCAGGTTCAATGCATGAGACAAATGCTCAGGGCTTGGGCAATGGGATGACCCAGAGGGATGGGATGGGGAGGGAGGTGGGAGGGGGGTTCAGGATGGGGAACACATGTAAACCCATGGCTTATTCATGTCAATGTATGGCAAAAACCACTACAATATTGTAAAGTAATTAGCCCCCAACTAAAGTAAATAAATTTATTTAAAAAAAAACTGGAATCACATTCTGAAATACACAACTTTGTTATACTGAATTCTGTAATCTTTGAAAATATTCAAAAGGATATAAATTTAAAAAAGTAAACTGTGCTAGAAAAATACAGTGTAATCCAGACAAGAATCAGGTGCCTTTCCTGATCATAAGAAAGGTTATTTTTGAAAGGAGGTGTGTAAAATTGATCAAAAGAGCTTTTTCACTGATATTTTAGAATTGTTGGAGAAAAGTTTTAAGAAAATAAATTTGAACTGGGTGCTACTGAGTAACAGAGTTAATAGAACTGAAAATGTATTGTAAAATTGGAGAAAAGGAAGATAATTTGGAAAAACATTCATGTTTTTAGAGCTTTGTAAAATGCATGCAATTATAGTTGTAATAAAATTGAACTTTTATCAAAAACAAAAAGAAAAAAAAAAGGTACCGATTTGAGATTAAGATGCTGTCCAGAAGTCCCTGGGGTAGAAGCACATCCTTGGATAAGTCCGTGAAGTGAGAGAGGAAAGCCCAGTACCCTGGGAGTAGTTTCCTAGGAGTGAGGACCAAGTCCTAGGAGAGGTCAGTTTGGACCACTCAAGTCTCTAAATGTGATGAGTTAAATGTTCGAAATGAATTTATGTGGAAACACTGAGTCTAGGACACAACACGCTAAACTTATGAGCACTCCCAAGGGAGGAGGGGACAGAAAACTGAGCCTAATAGTGAAAATTGGGAAAACCACAAATGGGATGCATGGATTCATTGGCCACTTGCAGCAAGGTGCTTGTTACAGGTGGGAATCTCCTGGGAGCAGACGGGGAGACAGAGTTATGGTGAAGGATGTTTGCTAGGGAGTATCCTCCAGATTGCAGCTGTGGAAGGAAAGGAAAGACTGGTCCGTTTGCCTAAGGCAAACTAATAAGGATGGCCCATCAGATTGCTGGCTGAAAAGACCAACCTGGAGCCCTTCAGGTTCCCATCTGGAGCCCTTATTGGATTTGGGCCGCCCTGGGGCGGCAGGATCGTGGGTGAGGGGCTCTGTACAACTGAGGCAATCTTTAAAGACAGCAGCAGGTGCCCAGGAAAAGCCCTCCTGGCCTCTGTGGCCTGGTGAGGAAGGGGGCAGAGGGAATTAGGCAGCATATCTCTGTTTCCATCGCAATGTATTTCCTACATGAGCCCCGAAGTTCTTACTCCCCCTTCTCCCCTAATATCTGCTGGATCGCAGGATAGCATGGGGGTGCAGGCTGAGAGGAGGTGAAGGGCCCCACCTAAGAGTCCTGATCATGCTCCAAGTTATACTCATTTTTATCACATATTATGGTATAATCACATCAGCACAAACACATAAATACAGGCTCCGTGATGGCGCTGAATTATCCACTCTCTGGAGAAAACACTACAAAATTAATATCAATGGAGTCGAGTATGCAATAAAAACCATGTACGAAAACTTTGTGCCAGGGGGTTAATAAAAATACCGTATGAGAGTTTCCTGGATCGTGGGACGTTTACTTTCTAAATGCATGTTCACTCTCCTGCCTCCTTGCGTGTTTGTAATCCCGTGATGTCTTTTTCAGCTCTCGTTAATGAGGACCCGAGGCGGGAGGGGCAAGGAAGCCGGCCCCCCGGGCAGGGTCCACGGCCGCGTTCATGTGAAGGGCTGGCCCCCCGTGACAGGCGGCGAGTCCCAGGGCAAGTCGCCTGGACATCGCGGTGCACGACGGGGTTAAATCTTACTCGTCTGGCTCTACTGATGAACAGGTACTGGACTCGCCCAGGTAACACCACGCCGGCAAACTCCCAGCACGCCGCTGCAGACCGCTTCCCCCCGCCTCCCCCTCCCCTTACCGCCCCCCCTCCCCTTACCGCCCCCCCCTCCCCTTACCGCCCCCCCCCTACCGCCCCCCCCTCCCCTTACCGCCCCCCCCTCCCCTTACCGCCCCCCTCCTCCCCTTACCGCCCCCCTCCTCCCCTTACCGCCCCCCTCCTCCCCTTACCGCCCCCCCCCTACCGCCCCCCCCCCTACCGCCCCCCCCTCCCCTTACCGCCCCCCCCTCCCCTTACCGCCCCCCCCCTCCCCTTACCGCCCCCCCCTCCTCCCCTTACCGCCCTTCCTCCTCCCCTTATCGCCCCTGGGGCTCACCCCGGGCAGGGCGGGGTCGGAAACGCGGGCACGGATTGGCCGGGAGGGAGCGGCGGCTCCTGTTTGAAAGACCCAATCAGCGATCGGCCTTTCAAGAGACAGCCAATGGGAAACTGGAGGGGCGTGTCGGAAGGGTGAGCGTAAGATATTTGAATCGCTACGCGGGCGGCTGTTCACTGTTCGGCTTCCTGCTGGAGTGGGGCTCCGGTCTGCGCGCCATGGAGGGCGAAGTCCTGGCGGAGGACGAGCTGCTGCGGAAGCTGAGGGACAGCCGCTGCCGCTTCCAGAGGCGCATGCAGCAGCTGATAGAGAAGGTGCGGCCCCTCCCGCTAACGGGATGGAGGGGGAAGGAGGAGGCGCGGGGGGAGGAGGCAGGGACCGGGGGGCGGAGGGACGGGTCGGGGTGGGGGACCGGGGGTTGGGGTGGGGGGTGCTTCGGGGCTCCGTAGACTTACAGCCTCGCACTGGCGCCTTCTCAGCCCGGGTCAGGGGTTCCTCTCTGCCCTCCGATATGATGGGATGCCCCTTCTTCCTCTCCCGCAGTACAACCAGCCCTTCGAGGATGGCCCGGTGGTTCAGATGTCCACGCTGACCTACAAGACGCCCCAGGGTACGAGTCAGAACCACTCCCCCCACCCCCACCCCCCTCACCCCCGCTTTCTGAATTATTTATGGTTAAGAGTGTAACTGGAATAGTGTCTTAATAGAGTTTGAAATGCTGTCCCTGCTCTTTTGAAAATAAACCTGTTCACCTAATAGGCATTAATACATCACTAGTTCCCTTGATCCTATCAATCACTTAAATTACTTATTTCCAACAGTTACTTATGAAGACAGAATTCCGATGACACATAGATGCATCCTGGTTAAAAATGCCCTTGTCTGGGTTTGGCATCCCTGCTGGTCGTTTAGTAGCCATCTCAGCTTGGTCTCATTGCTTTAGCCAGGTTGTGAGTTCGTTTCTTCACCTGTAAAGTAGAAAGATAATTGACAGTAACAGCTGCTTGGCTGGATATTGTGACAGTTACAGGAGATGGAGCCTGGCACTAGTGAACACTCTGTTGACTGTTATTTGACCTGTTTGACTTGAGGTTCTGAGTACTTTGGAATTTGACCTGTATCTAAGGAGAAGGAGCCATCCTGTTTAATGGTTGATGTTGCAAACAGACTTAAATCATGGATTCTCATGGGTAAATAGCTGGAGAAAGTTTGCACTGGGTGAGGTCAGTGTCTGTCATTCAGTCTTGTGTGTGCGTGCTGAGTTGCTTCAGCTGTGTCCGACTCTTTGCAACCCTGTGGACTGTAGCACGCCAGGCTTCTCTGTCCATGGGATTCTCCAGGCAAGAATACTGGACTGGGTTGCCATGCCATCCTCCAGGGGATCTTCCCGACCCAGGGATTGAACCCACACCTCCTGTGTCGCCTGCATTGCAGGCAGATTCATTACCGCTGAGCCACCCAGGATGCCCTTCAGCCTTATTACTGACTCAATTTTACCTACTAATGAAAGTAAATCTCAGACCCAGTTCTGCTGTGCCTGGACAGACAGACGCAAATCAGTTCCTAATGAAATGGAATCCTAGCTCTGCTTTCTTAGCTGGGCAAACCACACCCTAGGTGAAAAGTTTCTATAGACAGAAGCTAATGTATTCCAACGGTAAGTTTTGTTCATCTGGCCTGTGTCTAACCTGAAGGCTGGACACAGGAGTATGTAGAAATCATCCCTAAGTGTGCTGTCCACAGGATTTAGTGTGTTCTCTTGACCTGTTTATGGAAGGATGGGCAGTGCCTGGAATATTTTGGTCAATCCATGTATCTTGAACATCACTAATTTCACCAGTGAAAACTCATTTCAGACTCAAAGCAGAAAGCACTTTAGCATGTGGAAGACCTCCTGGAGAGCTTGTACAAACAGATTCACTGACAGTGACGCTAAATGTGGATTCGGTGGTGCTGTGTCCCTACAACCTCCTAGCTGATGGGAGCAGAGCTCCCCTGACCTGTAGCTTTCCCTGGAGAGATACTCAGGGAGTGGTCTTCCTGATTACGTGCTAGCTGACCACCCTTGCAGGGCAAATTGCTGTAATTTAAAACAAGTTCCAATCTACACTATAGAGTAGGCTTCTAACAGTCACAAGTTTTTGATTCTCAACAACCCTGCAAGGTAGGCACTATTAGGATCATTGTTTCACAGAAGAGAGTACAGCAGAGAGAAGTCAAGGAACTTGCCCATGTCACTCAGCCAAAGTAGCAAAGATTTGATTTGAGTCCAAGCACCTCTGTTCAGGGGTCACTCTGTTCTGGAAAGGCCAAAAGACGTAGTAGAGAGTCACTCGCCCCGGGTTCCCAGCCTGGCCACACCACGCGGGCAAATAGCCTGGGCTGGTTATTTCACTTTCTCCTGGCCTCTGTCTCCATCTATATAGTGTACTTAGTGAGTGTCTATCCAAAGGAATTAGGAGTAGCATACAAGGCATGTGTCTGTGAGTTGTGAATGCTGAATGGCGTGTACTTGGAGAAGACTTAGACTAGAGCCTGGTACAGTAAGGACCAAGTGAATTTTTGCTGCTGTTATCAACAACCATCTCCAGCCTCACAACTCAGTGATCCATTCTTTATTAATTTGAATTTACCTAGGAGCCACGGAGAAGGCAATGGCAACCCATTCCAGTGTTCTTGCCTGGAGAATCCCAGGGACAGGGGAGCCTGGTGGGCTACCATCTATGGGGTCGCACAAAGTCGGACAAGACTGAAGCGACTTAGCAGCAGCAGCAGCAGGAGCCAGTGGAGGTTTGGGGAGTATCTTGCCCAGATTCTGCTGGCTAGTAAGTGCAGGGCTCCAAAACTCAGCATTTGCTCCTGTGCCTATGACTTGTTCTATAATGTGTAGATTGCCCCAAGAAAGCACTCATTCTGTCCATGGAGTAGAAAGTTTGCCTTTGAAAAGTGCTTTCAGTATCTTTCTCTCTGTAGTATATAGATTGCTCTCAATATATGTGTTTTGAAGACAGTGCTTGGCATATGTATGTTCCTTGTCTCTGTTTCATTTCTGGCTTAATCCTGGGTTCATCGAGCTGCTCCCTACAGGCAGGAGAGATTTTCGTTCGTGATAAATTTGTCTGGTGTGGATTTTTGAAATCTCGCAGAGATGAGATTTTCATCTTTGAGACTTTCAACCTCACGAAGATGAGAAACAAGAGAATGTCAGTAATGTGGCTTGGTTATATCTTGGTCTTATTAGATCTTTCCTTTGCCTGTCCCTTAGGTTTTCTTTGAGTACAAATTAAGCTAAAGCTCAGTGTTCATGGTGACTTAAGTGGTAATTACTATTTGTTTTTTTAAGGACTGCGCATTTGGGGTGGAGGACTAGTGGAGAGAAGAAGCACAGGACACATGCAGGTATTTAATGTCAAGTTTTATTGCCAGCATGCCTTGCTGGAGAGGAAGGTTGATGTGAATAAAGGTGGAGATGAGCTGGAACTGCACCCAGGGGCCACTGGGGGGCGTTGTCCCATGGTTTTCTCATCTTGTGTTCTTAGTCACTCAGTTGTGTCCGACTCTTTGCAACCCCATGGACTGTAGCCCGCCAGGCTCCTCCATCCATGGGGATTCTCCAGGCAAGAATACTGGAGTGGGTGGTTTATCCCTTCTGCAGGGAAACTTCCCAACCCAGGAATTGAACTGGAGTCTCCTGCATTGCAGGTGGATTCTTTTAGGGTCTGAACCACCACGGAAGCCCCTTTCTCACGTTAACTGCCCTGATTTCTTGTGTGTAAGGATTTACTGAGACACATGTCTTCTGCTGTAACTGTGACGCCTCCAGACACAGGACAGCTCCGGAAACTCCATCAGGTCCCACCTCTCCCGAGGCAAAGGCAGTGACATCCCCCAGGCAGGGTTCACAGACATCTAGGAGGTGATGCCCCAGGGCCGCTGTTAAAGGGACAAGCCTCGCCGTGTTCTCACTCCTGTTCTTGCAAGGCTAGGTGGGCCTAAAATATTTTAGCCAATCCTGCATCTTGAATTCTCGAATTTCCCTAACAAGACCTCATCCATAGCATTAGTTATGGTTACTAGCAAGGCTTGGAGAAGGAAATGGCAATCCACTCCAGTATTCTTGCCTGGAGAATCCCACGGACAGAGAAGCCTGGTGGGCTACAGTCCATGGGGTCACAAAGAGTCAGACACGACTGAGAGACTAATGCAACGCAACACAACTAGCAAGGCTGGTGGACAGATCAGGCTCTCGGGGGCAGGCGGGGAGTGTACCACCTCCTCGGGGCTGGCCCGCTGACCACCCCGCAGGCTGAGTCCTGGTCAGGACAGCTGACTGCCCTGTAGCCGGAGTTCAGCTGCAAGGCGACTCCTCACGCCAGGGTCCCACCACACGCTGAAGCTTTTAAATGAATTGTAGGTCTCATGACATGGAGATCAAGTCACTGTTAAGATAAAAAGTCACAGAATGTCCCCCAGGGGCCTCTGGAATTTCCAGCTTTTACCTGAGGATCTGGGGACCATGCTGTCCGGTTTGGTTTTGGCCCCGAGCTCACCGCCGTGCCAGGGCCAAGCTGGACCTGGTCACTCTCACTTTCCTGCCCCCATCAGTCACCATCCAAGTGGTTTCTGAGACAGCAGCCCTGGGCACCACCAGAGGAAGAAAGCTCTGTTCCTTCTCCAAGGGGAAGCTCAACTATCTGCTAGGAGTCTTGAGGCCTTTGGTGCTGGAATGTTCTAGAAGAGAAGACCCTGGAAAACTGCCTTTTCTCTCATACACTAAAGGCAGGGATCGGAGGTGTTTTACTTGACAGTGGCTTTGAAATACGTTACGTCTGAACCAAGCCTATCTTGTCAAGGGCTCTCCGGTGAAGATGGACGGCAGGAGAGATGGGCCCAGGCTAGTCCCAGCTGGAGATCACAAGCTTCCCCCGCCTGACACACCAGCCGATGGTGAGCGGTCCTGGTGCTGGAAAGCCGTGTCGGGGTGGGGGGCTGGTGGGGGGATGTGTGTCTGTCTGCCTCCACACTCCAAGTCTAGGCTCCTCACTATGACTTTCTCCAAGTGTATTTGAAAAACTAAAACCTTTGAAAAGTCCCTTGTTGGTTCTTTCTCAACTCCTCTAGGGAGCCATCTCACTCACAGTTACAGCGTGGTACTGGACACAGAAAGACTCCGGAGATGTTTGCTCATGGGTGTCACTGGTTTACCAGGATTAATCCAGATTTCAACTCTGTAAAGCCTTAGGTCCACAAATTCTCTGGGCTCCTTAAAATAATTAGAAATGGTTCTTGAGCTGAACTGTCCAGTGTGGTAACCACTAGCCACCCGTGACTATTCAAATTCATTTAAAATGAAGTCAAATTTAAAATGCAGTTCCCTAGCCTCACTAGCCATATTCCAAGTGTTCAGCAGCCGCGGGTGGCTTGTGGCTGACATACTGGACAGCAGAGGGGGGCCTTTCCATCATTGCAGAAAGTTCTATTAGATGGTGCTGGCCTACAGGCACTCAGCTTTCAGGATGAGAGGCCAACGAAAGAGCAGAGGTTTTACAAAAAGCTGCTTTCCCTGGTGTCCCTGACTCGGGGCATATTCCTGTACTGATGGCTTCTCTGCATGGTGACAGATGGCCACGTCCCTGTTACAAGGGACCGCTTGAAGCAACAGGAGTTTTCACTGCAGTATATACTCAAGTAATGCCAAAACTATCCTTGGGAGAAAATATACATGCTTTCTTAAGACATTCTGATGGAAATTTCCTCTTTTGCTTTTAGATTCAAAAAGCAGTGATGCTGATACAACTTTCTTCCAGGAAGAAGTGATCGCTGGGAACATAATGGTGAGCCCTGTCTTTTGTAACGAAGGGAAGGAGTTGGGGCTTGGGGACAGGTGAACATTCTTGTGACCGGCATGTTCCTCCAGGTCCCCTTCTGAGGCTCACTCTTTGCTAACGCCACCCCTCAAGTCTCAGCGCGCCCCCCGTTCAGATCCCCTAAGGCGGCAAGTTGCCCCTTCTCAGTTTAGCACTTACCGCCTGGGTTCGAGCCTGTCTTACCGAACCTTCGTCAATGTTGAGTGCTGTCCCCTCTGCACACAGGGCAACCCCAGCTGTGGTTCCCAGTGCGCCTTTGGCCTTGAGGACCTCGCCATGTGGAGAGTTGGGTTCTAGGTCGGTCCGACCCCATAGAGACGGTGTCACAGGGGAGGTGCTCTGGGGAGTGTTTCCAGGTCAGCCCTCGGGATGGATGAGAATGCACAGGACAGAATCCACCCAAGCCTCTGACCTGCCCCGAGTCAGATGCTAGAAGAGCTGGCGTGTGGTTTTCCTCTAAACTCACTCCTTTTGTGCAGAGGTTTGCCCATGCACCCAGGTGTGACCTGTCTAACTAGAATCGGGGGGTGGCCCTGGGCGAGGAGAGGGGTGCTTTTGGAGGTATTTCGTGGGAGTGGAAGTGAAGGGGAGCAGGCAGTCAAGGTGTCAGCCTTTCCCTGGGGTGTTAATGTTACCCCCACCCCAGCAGCAGCCCCGGGCCTTGACTCCACCCCACCCGGTGCACAGCGGAGGCCGAGACCTCCTATTTCCAATGCACAGCCGGTGAGGGACAGGAGAGGCCACTGTCCCTGTCCCCTGAGTTGGACAGTGAGCTTCTTCTTTTTTTTCTTTCCTGATTTTATATTTTGGATGCGGCACATGGGATTCCCTGACCAGGGATCGAACCCACACCACCTGCAGTGGAAGCAGAGTCTTGAGCACTGGACCGCTGGGGAAGCCCCTGAACTTCTTGTCTCTTAGACACACCAGCTGGGATCGGTCCCAGTAGCTGTGTCCTAAACTTGCCTAAGAATTTTTTTTTCCTTATGCTAGTCATATTGTCATAAACTTTGCCAAACTGATATGTTTTGTCTTTCGATTTCCTTTTGAATTGGTCCCACTGGGTAAATTCCCTAAAGTCGGATCCCAGGTCAGGTAGATTTTCAGAGTGGCTGGAACACTCTGTACTGCTAACAGCAGGAAGTGCAGAAGTGACTTCCAGGAACTCCGTGTAAAGACGTATACATTGATGACCGTGCCAGTGTGTTCCCGAATCCCAGAGCTCATCCATGCCCCACAGCGCTCATAGATACTGACTTCTGTCTTGGTGTCAGCCTGCAGTGCCCTGGAGCCCTTCGAAAACTGAGCTGAGAAGGAAGTACTTGACGCAAGTGGATATCGTACTGCAGGATGAAGGGTGTTTGGAGGTAATCTGTGTCCCTGAGTGTGCCTTCATAGTAAACCATAGGCTAGAGACCCAGTGAGGTGTAATCGTGTCTGGTTCACTCCAGAGCCTGTAAAGACCATCTCAGTTTCCAAACTCTTTGGCTCACAGCCTCCCCGACGCCTGCTCTTCCTGAGTAGACACTCCGGGTCCCCTCAGGCAGCGAAATCGGCTGCCCACCGTGTTCTAGGCAGCTCACAGAGTCCACTAGGGCCTCAGCCCTTGGGCAGAGGGCTTTGAAGCTGCACAATTCATCCTGGTTCAGTCATGCTCTGTCTGTGGTTGGGAGCACTTCCTGTAGCCTTGGCACTCGGGGGTGGGGCGGCCAGAGCTGACACTTAGAAACGCCTTTGTTAAAGTCATTTGCTTTGGCTTCCCTGGTGGCTCAGACGGTAAAGCGTCTGCCTGCAATACGGAAGACCTGGGTTCGATCCCTGGATCGGGAAGATCCCCTGGAGAAGGAAATGGCAACCCACTCCAGTACTCTTGCCTGGAAAATCCCATGGACAGAGGAGCCTGGTAGGCTACAGTCCATGCGGTGGCAAAAAATCGGACATGACTGAGCGACTTTTCTATTTTCTTTTTCTAAAGTCATTTGCTTTGGTTTCAGTGTGCTGGTTATGGAGAGGAAAAGGACACCCGTGTGACCCTGGCCCCATCATTGGCCTCGCCCGCCAGGCCCGCCCACGGTAAGTGTGACGTAGAAGCAGACCATTCACTTTCAGTAGCCCACGGCGCCTTAGCTGGGCACCGCCTCCCCACCCCAGCCATGTTCGCCAGCATATTCCATCACCGTGGACTGTCAGAGACACGTGCACGTCATGGGTGCATAATTCCTCTCTAACAAAGGCAGTCCCCTTTGTTGTCATTCTTCTATAAAACAGGCCGAACTCTGGCCCTTCTGTTTCCTTTTTACCCCTTACTTGATCCTCCTCAACATGCTTTTTCTTCAACATTTCCGGAATCAGTAAGAACTCAAGGACCTTTTTTTTTTTAATTTATTTATTCATCTATTTTTTACTTTACAATATTGTATTGGTTTTGCCATACATTGACATGAATCCACCATGGGTATACATGTGTTCCCCTTCCAGAACCCCCCTCCCACCTCCCTCCCCATCCCATCCCTCTGGGTCATCCCGGTGCACCAGCCCTGAGCACCCTGTATCATGCATCGAACCTGGACTGGCGATTTGTTTCACGTATGATAATTTACATGCTTCAGTGCCCTTCTCCCATATCATCCCACCCTCGCCCTCTCCCATAGAGTCCAAAATACTGTTCTATACATCTGTGTCTCTTTTGCTGTCTTGCATACAGGGTTATCTTTACCGATTTACTAAATTCCATATATATGCATTAGTATACTGTATTGGTGTTTTTCTTTCTGGCTTACTTCACTCTGTATAATAGGCTCCAGTTTCATCCACCTCATTAGAACTGATTAGAATGTATTCTTTTAATGGCTGAGTAATATTCCATTATGTATATGTGCCACAGCTTTCTTATCCATTCGTCTGCTGATGGACATCTAGGTTGTTCCATGTCCTGGCTATTATAAACAGTGCTGTGATGAAAATTGGGGTACACGTGTCTCTTACAATTCTGGTTTCCTCGGTGTATATGCCCAGCAGTGGGATTGCTGGGTCATATGGCAGTTCTATTTTCAGTTTTTTGAGGAATCTCCACACTGTTCTCCATAGTGGCTGTACTAGTTTGCATTCCCACCAACAGTGTAAGAGGGTTCCCTTTTCTCCACACCCTCTCCAGCATTTATTCCTTGTAGACTTTTGAATAGCAGCCATTCTGACGGGCTTGAAATGGTACCTCATTGTGGTTTTGGTTTGCATTTCTCTGATAATAAGTGATGTTGAGCATCTTTTCATGTGTTTGTTAGCCATCTGTATGTCTTCTTTGGAGAAATGTCTGTTTAGTTCTTTGGCCCACTGTTTGATTGGTTTGTTTATTTTTCTGGAATTGAGCTGCAGGAGTTGCTTGTATATTTTTGAGATTAATTGTTTGTCCGTTGCTTCATTTGCTATTATTTTCTCCCATTCTGAAGGCTGTCTTTTCACCTTGCTTATAGTTTCCTTTGTTGTGTAGAAGCTTTTAATTTTAATTAGGTCCCATTTGTTTATTTTTGCTTTTATTTCCAATATTCTGGGAGGTGGGTCTTAGAAGATCCTGCTGTGGTTTATGTCGGAGAGTGTTTTGCCTATGTTTTCCTCTAGGAGTTTTATAGTTTCTGGTCTTACGTTTAGATCTTTAATCCATTTTGAGTTTATTTTTGTGTATGGTGTTAGAAAGTGTTCTAGTTTCATTCTCTTCCAAGTGGTTGACCAATTTTCTCAGCACCACTTGCTAAAGAGATTGTCTTTTCTCCATTGTATATTCTTGCCTCCTTTGTCAAAGATAAGGCATCCATTGGTGCATGGAGTTATCACTGGATTTTCTATTTTGTTCCATTGATCTATATTTCTGTCCTTGTGCCCGTACCATACTGTCTTGATGACTGTGGCTTTGTAGTATAGCCTGAAGTCAGGCAGGTTGATTCCTCCAGTTCCATTTTTCTTTCTCAAGATTGCTTTGGCTATTCAAGCTTTTTTGTATTTCCATACAAATTGTGAAATTATTTGTTCTAGTTCTCTGAAGAATACCATTGGAAGCGTGATAGGGATTGCATTGAATCTATAGATTGCCTTGGGTAGTATACTCATTTTCACTATATTGATTCTTCCAGTCCATGAACACAGTATATTTCTCCATCTATTTGTGTCCTCTTTGATTTCTTTCACCAGTGTTTTATAGTTTTCTATATATAGGTCTTTCCTTAACAAAATCCTAGCAAACAGAATCCAACATTTTAAAAAGATCATACATCATGACCAAGTGAGCTTTATCCCAGGGATGCAAGAATTCTTCAATATCTGCAAATCAATCAATGTAATACACCACATTAACAAATTGAAAAATAAAAACCATGTGATTATTTCAATAGATGCAGAGAAAGCCTTTGACAAAATTCAACATCCATTTATGATAAAAACCTTCCAAAAAGCAGGAATACAAGGAACATACCTCAACGTAATAAAAGCTATATATGACAAACCCACAGCAAACATTATCCTAAATGGTGAAAAACTGAAAGCACTTCCCCTAAAGTCAGGAACAAGACAAGGGTGCCCACTTTCACCACTACTATTCAACATAGTTTTGGAAGTTTTCGCCACAGCAATCAGAGCAGAGAAAAAAATAAAAGGAATCCAGATTGGAAAAGAAGAAGTAAAACTCTCACTGTTTACAGATGACATGATCCTCTACATAGAAAACCCTAAAGACTCCACCAGAAAATTACTAGAGCAAATCAATGAATATAGTAAAGTTGCAGGATATAAAATCAACACACTGCAATCCCTTGCATTCCTATACACTAACAATGAGAAAACAGAAAGAGAAATTAAGGAAACAATTCCATTCACCATCGCAACAAAAAGAATAAAATACTTAGAAATGTATCTACCTAAGGACTTTTTTTTTTTAATTCACATATTGGAATCTGTTGTCCATTTTCAACCCATGTTCAGCCTGGAGGAGCCCCTTCCTCTCTGGCTTTGGAGCCTCTGACCTGACCCCAGGGGGTTCTGAGCCCTTCATCCCCCTCCCTGACTCCCGAGTGGCCTCCCTCCTCCTTGACAACGATGCTCATTTTGTTGGTTGCAAAGCACCAAGTAGCCTCAGAATCACAGCTCCTGGTACCGACTCTGCTCGACAATGAGCCGAAGAAGGTTCCAGATCTCCAAGCAGCATTTTTGTCCTCAGACCTTGTCCCACAGGGGGAGCATGTTCAGAGTTATTTGGATTCTATTTTCTCTTCTGATTGTTGTCAGTTTGACGTAGAGATAGGGTCATTTTTCCTTCCTATACTCATCTTTAGAGTTATCCTCATCTTTGTTGGTTTGATTTCACTTTTTTAATGTATAAAACATTTAACATGATGAAAAAGTCAAAGCTGTGGGAAGAGCTGTATTCAGGAGTCCTGTGTCTTCCTCCGGCTTCCCCACGGACTCAGCTGTAAAGAACCCGCCTGCCAATGCAGGAGAGGTGTGTTCAACCCCTGGGTCGGGAAGATGCCCTGGAGAAGGAAACGGCTACCCATGCCAATATGCTTGCCTGGGAAATCCCATGGACAGAGGAGGCGGGTGGGTTACAGTCCATGGGGCCACAAAGAGTCAGGCACGACTGAGTGACTAAGCAACAACAAATCCCTTCCCCACACACTCCTATTGGCAGGCAGGGTCATTATTATCTGGTTTCTAATTAGTCTTTGACAAGGTAACCATTTCTAAACCGTCATACAGGGAAGAAAGACTCCTTTTAGGAAGGTCAGTGGACAGTGAATTGTTTTGATAGCTAGAAAAAAATCTCTGAGAAGAGTCTATTCCCAAATATTTGTGAAATTTTGTTGTTTTTGTTTTTTTGTATTCCTTAAAAAAAAGAAAAATCACAAAGTTATACTCCTGAAACTAACATAATGTTATATGTGAATTATATCTCAGTTAAAACTAATAACATTTTTAAAAAACCCATGCTGGTTATGATCCAGCCTTCATTTCCCTGATCTCTGCGTGTGAAAATGTCAGTCACTCAGTTGTGGCCGACTATTTGGGACCCCATGGACTGTAGCCCGCCAGGCTCCTCTGTCCATGAGATTCTCCAGGCAAGAATACCAGAGTGGGTTGCCATGCCTTCCTCCACAGAATCTTCCTGACCCCGGACTCAAACCCTGGGTCTCCAGCATTGCAGGCAGATTCTTTATCGTGTGAGCCACCAGGGAAACCAACCTCTGCGTGTGGACGGCTATAAATGGTCACATGGCTTTGCCTTGTGTGTGTGTTTCTCCAGAATACTGCAGGGACATCTCTGAAGACAGCCCTGGTGGTCCACTCCAGCCGCCTCCATCACCCAGGGAGGGTGATGCGTCTCACTCCTGCTCAGCAGGCCTGGCTGTGGTGCCGAGGGGCAACAGCATCCCTTTACAAGGGACCGGTGGCAGCAGCTTCTCAAGCAGCCCCTGCTCCGAGGCGGAGGACGTGTGCAACGCGACGCTCAGCGACCTGTACGCGGGCATGCTGCACTCCATGAGCCGGCTGCTGGGCGCCAGGCCCTCCTGCATCATCTCCACCAAGACGCTCATCGGCCAGAACTGGAGCTCCAGGCGGAGGCACAGGTGTAAGGGCAGGATGAACAGAACGAGCTGCCGAGGAGGGGGTCGCTCTCAGCAGAGCCCCCAGGGGAGACGTCCACCCTGCTTAGAGCCCCTGGAGGATGCAGTGGCCTTAAGAGATCGCGGGAACTTGCCCGATGTTTCTGCCCCTAAGACGGGTTTAAAGTCAGGAAGGGTTCTTCTCAAAGTAAACAAACCCCAGATCCATACATTTGCTCCACCTTGGAAGGAGCTTCAGGGAACACCCCGGAAGCATTCATCATTGACTTATTTAGACCCCAAAGCGCTGTCTCATCTTGATCAGGAAAACAGATTCGTGACCTTAAAGTGGTTGATTTCTCCTGTAAAAATATCTTCCAGACCCAGAATCCTGCAGGGCCAGGCGGGGAGTCGTTTTAAGGAAATCGAGATCAAATTTGACAAGCTTTATCAGGAGTATTGCTTGAGTCCTGGGAAGCGGCCCAGCCTAACTTACCCGCCCAGCTCCTCGGCCGTGGATGTGTACCGAGGTGGTCCTGCGAGCCCTGGTAGCCCCCAGGGCTTAGAAGCCCACGGGCTGAGCAGCCCTCTCCACAGATCAAAAGCTAAGAGGTTGAGTGAGGCCTTTGAACGCCTGGACAGAAGATCCATCAGAGAGGGTAGCTGCCTGCCCAAGAGTGGTTCCTTCCCCTCACTTTTAAAGACCGAACCCACCCGCAGCCCGGGCCGCCCAGAGCAGACCATTGACCCTGTTTTTGTAGGAAGTGATCCGGGAAAGTTTCAGAAATCAGTATCCCTCAGCAAAGCCATTTCACTACCCAGGGTACAACCTCCAGGCTTTGCCAGGGATCGCTACGATGATATTAAAGAAAAATTTGACAAGCTTCATCAGCAGTATTGCCAAAAGTCGCCCCAGCAGACACAGGCGCCTTCAGATAAAGCACGTGAGGGAGTTTGGTATCAAAAAGAAGGCTTGTCAGGAAAATTCAACCCAGACTCTGGCTGTCGGGGTCCCCCAAGCTTGTCATCCACACCCCAGCAGAGCATAAAAAGCCCCCTGGCTTCCAACACGGTTGGGGCCCCTCCATCTACAGATGTTGCTCTTGCTGCCGGGTCGGGCCATCAGATCCCCACAAAGCGACGCCGATCATCAGACCCTCAGGTGTGTGGAGAGACGCCTAGACCCTGGGGTTTCTCACCTGTGGGCAGAGCCGTGCCAAGTCCCGGGAAGGAGGTCGACTCTTTACAGCCCAAATGGGAAGAGAAGAAGGTGCGTTTCTGTTTGCTGAATGTGGGTGTTTGACAATTCTTAGGTGTTAATTTTCCAAACGTTCTCCCAAATTCTTTTCCTTCCTAAAACATTAGCGTTTTTACCCATTTCCCACTGGAATGCACTTTGAGGGTGTTTCTAAAAAGCGTCCCTTAAGACACTATCCGTCCTCGGCAAACTTGTTTCCAGCTTCTTTATCTCACACTGAGAAAATTGCTGTTGGATGTGAAACTGATCTGGGAATTGACGACTCCCTGGTCACTTCTCCTTCGTGGGAACAGAGTAGGAGTCAGCCCGCAGAGAGCCCACAGCCTCCTGCCCTCCACATTGAAACCCACCCGAGCCCCCACCGGGGCCACGGTTTGGCTTGTGCGGGTCCCTTAAGCTGAAGCTTTACGCTGTGGGCACCATTTTCTCCAGAGACAAGCTGAGGAGGAGGTGGACAGGCTGCTGTGAGTTCCTAAACTTCCTCAGGTGGGCGCCGGCTTTCCCAGCGAGCATTTCAGCACACCACACGTGGGGCTCCTGACAACGCATCTGAGTCCATGCCACTCCACAGGCTGATGGGATCTGACTGGGTGTGGTTTGGCAGCTCCTTCCAGAACCACGATACAAACATGCTTAACCGTTTTCCGTATTTTTTTCTTCTTTCAGTTCAGTTGCTCAGTTGTGTCCAACTCTTTGTGACCCCGCGGACTGCAGCACGCCAGGCTTCCCTGTCCATTACCAATTCTTGGAGCTTGCTTAAACTCATGTCCATCGAGTCGGTGATGCCATCTAACCATCACATCCTCTGTCGTCCCCTTCTCCTCCTGCCTCCAATCTTTCCCAGCATCAGGGTCTTTTCCAATGAGTCAGTTCTTCACATCAGGTGGCTAAAGTATTAGAGCTTCAGCTTCAGCATCAGTCCTTCCAATGAATATTTAGGACTCATTTCCTTTAGGATTGACTGGTTGGATCTCCTTGCAGTCCATGGGACTCTCTACTTAATATTCTCCACTTAATATTATATGTTTATTGAGGAAAAGGACCAAATCTTCGTGAGCTGTGAACCCAACCTCCATGCACCAGGCTGTTGACCCCTTTTTACACCTTCCTTCTTTAAGCCCCACTTGAACCCTTTGATTAGACAGGTTCTGGGGTTGCCCAGAGTCGGACACGACTGAAGCGACAGCGGCAGCAGCAGCCCAATGGGCGGTGCTAGTTCTTTATATAAATAAGGAAATGTCTTTTGTGTGTGTGTGTGTGTGTGTTTGTGTGTTTTCCAGCTGTGCCGGGTCTTATTTGCAGCATGGGAGTTCTTAGTTGAGGCACAGTGTGTGTGTGTGTGCCAGCCGTGCCGGGTCTTACTTGCATGGGAGTTCTTAGTTGAGGCACAGCGTGTGTGTGTGTGTGTGTGTGTGTTTTCCAGCTGTGCCGGGTCTTATTTGCAGCATGGGAGTTCTTAGTTGAGGCACAGTGTGTGTGTGTGTATGTTTGTTTTCCAGCTGTGCCGGGTCTTATTTGCAGCATGGGAGTTCTTAGTTGTGGCACAGTGTGTGTGTGTGTGTGTGTGTGTGTGTGTGTGTGTGTGTGTGTGTGTGTGTGTGTGTGTGTGCCGGGTCTTATTTGCAGCATGGGAGTTCTTAGTTGTGGTACATGGGGTCTTAGCTCCCCCACCAGGGATTGAACTGGGTCCCCAGCATTGGGATTGTGGCGTCTTAGCCAGTGGGCCACCAAGGAAGTCCCCAAGGAAATGTAGTCTTAACTCCTGAATCCGTACAGGCATGCATGGCTGGGCCAGGATATGAAAGCCTATGGTCTTAACCACCAGTTTGCACTGCCTGCTTGAGGAACTACTGTTACTATTTTTCTTTCACATTCCTTAGGGTATTTATAATGACTCAAATATTCATGTATATTCAATGGAGTAAATGTATCTTCCCCTGGAAAAGAGAATGGCTACCCACTCCAGGATCTTGTCTGGAGAATCCCATAGGCAAAGGAGCCTGGTGGGTTCCATGGTTTCACAAAGTTGGACATGACTGAATGACTAACACAAATAAATAACAGTTAAGCTTTGGGGAGCCGGCATTGGGAATTCTAGTGAAATTGTACTGAATTTTTTTCTTTTTTCCCCTAGAGGAAAGAATGACACATCTTTCAGGATGGAAGAGACAAATGATTTCGTGTCAGAAAAATTCAAAGCTGAAAATCTATTGCCAAGTTATTTTGGAGTATTCCCTCTTTGCACTAACTGATTTTTGTGTATTTTAATTCTCAAGAACATGCGAGAACTTGCTTCACTTATCTGCCCTTCAAAGCAAATTTCAATGAAATTGGTTCCATTGACATGACTCTGGATGTTTGGAAATTATTTGAATAAAGTTGCTCAATTAAAATTTTTAATGTTATCCTTTATAGGCCTATTTTTCTCATATTTTCTTTGTTAAATTTAGACATGACCAGAAATCCTCCTTTATGTTTCCTATTTCCTTAGAGAAGTTGTTTGCTCTGAAACCTAGGTTTAAGCCCTAGAAAGAACGTACAGCTGCTTAGTCTTTTAAATTCAGACCAGCAGGACTTGGCATCTTCCGTATTTGTTATTGTTATTCAGTCGCTAAGTCATGCTCAACTCTGCAAGCCAGTGGACTGCAGCACGCCAGCCTTCCCTGTCCTCCACTGTCTCCCAGTGAAAGTCACTCAGTGGTGTCCAACTCTTTGCGACCCCATGGACTATACAGTCCATAGAATTCTCCAGGCCAGAATACTGTCTCCCAGAGTTTGCTCAAATTCATATCCATTGAGTCGGTGATGCTATCTAACCATCTCATCCTCTGCCACCCTCTTCTCTTGCCTTCAATCTTTCTCCAACATCAAGGTCTTTTCCAATGAGTCGGCTCTTTGCATCAGGTGGCCAAAGTAACGGAGCTTCAGCTTCAGCATCAGACCTTCCAATATTAGGAGGTAGCAAATGGGAGAAACAGTGGAAACAGTGGCTGACTTTATTTTTCTGGGCTCCAAAATCACTGCAGATGGTGATTGCAGCCATGAAATTAAAAGACGCTTACTCCTTAGAAGGAAAGTTATGACCAACCTAGACAGGATATTAAAAAGCAGAGACATTACTTTGTCAACAAAGGTCTGTCTAGTCAACGCTATGGTTTTTCCAGTAGTCATGTATGTATGTGAGAGTTGGACTATAAAGAAAGCTGAGCGCCAAAGAATTGATGCTTTTGAACTGTGGTGTTGGAAAAGAAAGGCTCTTGAGAGTCCCTTGGACCACAAGGAGATCCAACCAGTCCATCCTAAAGGAGATCAGTCCTAGGTGTTCATTGGAAGGACTGATGTTGAAGCTGAAACTCCAATACTTGGGCCACCGGATGTGAAAAGCTGACTCATTGGAAAAGACCCTGATGCTGGGAAAGATTGAGGGCAGGAGGAGAACGGAATGACAGAGGATGAGATGGTTGGATGGCATCATCAACTTGATGGACATGGGTTTGAGTGGATTCTGGGAGTTGGTGATGGACAGGGAGGCCTGGCGTGCTGTGGTTCATGGGGTGGCAAAGAGTCGGACATGACTGAGCAACTGAACTGTACTGAACTGAAACTGAATCACCGTTCAACTCACCCATAAAAGTAATTGCAAACAGCTTAATATTTTTAGATGAAAACCTAAACAGTTCTGTGATGGTTCCCAAAACACCTGCAGCCACTTAACACCTGTGACATCTCATGATTTTTATTTGAGCTATTTATAATATAGTATCACAGTGACATTTTTTTTAACTTGTATACCATTTAATTTTGTTTACTTTTTGGATACATGTAGCATTTTTTAAAAATTTTAATAAATGCAAATATCCCTTTTTAAAATATTTATGTATTTATTTGGCTGCACCTGTTCTTAGTTGCAGCATGTGGGATCTTCAGTCTTCATTGTGGTATGTAGGATCTAGTTCCCTGACCCCAGCTAGCCCCCTGCATCAAGAGCACAGAGTCTTAGCCACTGGACCACCAGAGACGTCCGAACATTAAACATTTTTAATTCTTGTTTTGATTTTTTTTCAGCTGTGAAGATAGTTTCTCATCTAGATCATCATACGATGCAGACAGTTAAAATTTATTTATTTTTAATCAGAGGATAATTCTTTATAATACTGTGCTGTTTGCTGCCTTATATTAACATGAAAACAGCCATAGGTATATGTATGTCCCCTCCCTTCCACCTCCCACCCGATCCTACCCCTCTCTGTTGTCACAGAGCACTGGATTGGAGCTCTCTATGTCATACAACAAATTTTCACTGCCTATCTAATTTTACATATGGTAATGTATGTGTTTCAATGCTATTCTCTCAATTCATCCCACCCACTCCTTCCCCTCTGTGTCCACATGTCTGTCTTTTATGTTTGCATCTCCATTGCTGCGCTGCAGATAAGTTCATAAGTACCATCTTTCTAGGTTCCATGCTGCTGCTGCTAAGTTGCTTCAGTCGTGTCCGACTCTGTGCGACCCCATAGACGGCAGCCCATCAGGCTCCGCCGTCCCTGGGATTCTCCAGGCAAGAACACTGGAGTGGGTTGCCATTTCCCTCTCCGATGCATGAAAGTGAAAAGTGAAAGTGAAGTCGCTCAGTCGTGTCCGACTCTTAGCCACCCCATGGACTGTAGCCTACCAGGCTCCTCCATCCATGGGATTTTCCAGGCAAGAGTATTGGAGTGGGGTGCCATTGCCTTCTAGGTTCCATATATATGTGTTAATATGTGATATTTGTCTTTCTCTTTTGGACTGACTTCACACTGTATAACAGGCTCTAGGTTCATCCACCTCATTAGAACTGACTCAGATGCATTCCTTTTTGTAGGTGAGTAATATTCCATTGTGTATATGTACCACTGCTTCTCTACCCGTTCATCTGTCAGTGGACATCTGCGTTGCTTCCATGTCCTGGCTATTGTAAATAGTGCTGCAGTGAACACTGGGGTACACGTGTCCTTTTCAGTTATGGTTTCCTCAGGGTATATGCCCAGTGGTGGGATTGTTGGGTGATATGGTAGTTTCATTCCTACTATTTTAAGCAATCTCCATACTGTTCTCCATAGTGGCTATATCAAGTTGCATTTCCACTAACAGTGCAGGAGGGTTCCCTTTTTTCCACATGCTCTCCAGAAATTATTGTTTGTAGATTTTTTTGATGATGGCCATACTGACCTGTGTGTGGTGATACCTCATTGTAGTTTTGATTTGCATTTCTCTAATAATGAGCTATGTTGAGCATCTTTTCATGTGTTTAGTAGTCATCAATGGGTCTTCTTTGGAGAAATGTCTGTTTAGGTCTTCTGCCCACTTTTTGATTGAGTTGTTTTTCTGGTATTGAGCTGAAGGAGCTGCTTGTATATTTTGGAGATTAATCCTTCGTCAGTTGTTTTGTTTGCTATTATTTTCAACCATTCTGAAGGTTCTTTTTTCATCTTGTTTACTTTGTTGTGCAAAAGCTCTTAGTTTGCTTAATAGACAGTAACTTTTAAATAAAATATTGCAAGTATTCACAAGACAGTGATAAAACCCATATACCAACATCCTGAGTAAATGGTTTTTAATACGTTGCTGTGCGCAATGGTTTTTAAAGTTGATTAAAGATTAAGTTGCACACCTTTCCTTCCCATCGCCCTACCCGAGGTGACCATCTCCCTGTATGGATGTACCCTTTCCGCCCACAGCTTTACACTGCAACGTCACCTGAGTGTTTTAGCCAGCTCTGCTGCCATAACAAAACACCAGAGACTGGGTACTTAAACAACAGAACTGTGCTTCTGGAGACGAAGGCTGAGATCCAGGAGCCAGCACAGTTGGGCTCTGGGAAGACCCACTTCCTGGCCTGCAGATGGCTACCTTCTTGTGTCACGTGGAGAGAGCAGGAGCTACCTGTGTCTTTTATAAAGGGCACCAATCTTATCACGGGGGCCCTACCCTCATGACCTCATTCAAGCCCAGTCACCTCCCAAACCAGCCTCCTACTGGCTTTTCAAGCATCCTCCTGTGACACTGTTTTTTTAAATTTGCTGGATTACTGATTTGGGCATATTCTATTTGCCAATCTGCTTATATGAACCAACCTAGTTTTATATAAATTGCAACTAACTTCTTCCATCTGTGACTTACTTTATGATATTTTATTGTACAAAAGATACATTTATTTTTAATTTTTATGTTGATATGTTGTATCTTCATTTTTATTCAAGAAATTTTCTTTTTTTTTTAAATTCCATTGCATGGCATGAGGCTCTTAGTTCCTCAACCAGGGACAGAACCTGAGCTCCCTGCAGTGGAAGCATGGAATTTTAACCACTGGACCACCAGGGAAGTCCCAGAAGATATATTTTAATATAGAAAAGTTAATCCTTAATTTTTAACTGGTTTCTCTTATTACTTTTAAAGGACATCCTACCCTACTCTCAGGATCAAAATGACTATATTGTTTTAAATTTTTGCTTTCTGAGCTTAGGTCTATAAACCATATGGAAATGCTTTCACAGGCATGAATGGAATTGATCAGAGACCAGACTGTACAATCGTACGGCTTCCCCCAGGACCTATACTGAAGGGCACATTCCTTTCCCGCTGTGTCACTGGGACTTGAGTCTTCCAGCAGCCACCATCTTCATCACTTGGCAGGAAATAACTTCATTGTCTATTCCGTGGGCACCATCAGGAGTGTGAGACCAGTCTGCCGGGAAGCCTCTGGTGCGGGTTGGTTTTCTGGACTGCTTTGCAGTCCTCCCACTCATGGGCCCAGGGTGGTGACTGCCTTGGGCTTATACAGTGGGACTGGTTTGGGAATCCAACCTTCATCTGCTCTGGGGACACCCCGAGACTGTCCTGCTGGCAGCATAAGTGTAGGAAGAGTTTCCCTGCCCTTCTCCCCCTGTCTGTTCCTTGGACTTGAACATAATTCCTCCCTTTTGACCTTTCATGGATTCTGCTCCAGGTCTCACTGGGTCCCTTCGCATCCTGGCCCAGTGGACCCTGATATGAAAAAGATGAGGGTGGATGGTGTGGTGTCACTTCCTCCCTGAGGCCCCCCTGAGTTACACCCTGTGCACGGGCACCAGCATTGCCCTCACTGGTGGCCGCCCTCCCTCACCCTGGGGTGCATCACGGTCACTGGGAGGTGTCTCCTTTCCCTGTAAGAGCGGGGTTCCCGGAAGCAGGGCTGGACAGCAGCTGGGCTCCCCTGGCTGCCCCAGCACAGAGCCTGGCAGTGGACACACCATCCATGTGGGAGGAACTGAAATGCAGTGAAGACACAAAGGGGACCTCAGATCCTCTGGCCTCACACACACACACACACACACACACACGTATGCACACACACACTCAGGGGACACAGGAATGAAACATCCCCGCTAGGACTGAAATTTCCTTTCACCCATTGTCTCAGCTCTGGGGCATCATCACCTTGCAGTCAGGAATCTGCTCTCCAAATAGCAAGGGAGGTTTATTTCAACGGGAGGAAAGAAAGGGGCACTGATTATTTAAGAACAATACTTTTTCTTACAAACTGAATTAAAAGTGGTTCGCAGTGCTGCGGTGGGGTTCGGCCCCCAGGAGAAAGTCAGGACCTTTGCACTTGGACCACCTAGGAGATTCCTTCAGGTGGAGCCAAAAGCCGCTGCTGACTGCAGGTATCCAAGATATTGAGAGTCTCCAGGGCTGCCCTCCAAACCCCGAGATCTGAGTCCAGCTGTAGCTCCTGGAGAGCTGAGAGTGAACGTGCGAGGAGGAGGAGGGGGCCCTGCAGCAGGGCTCTCCACCTCCGCCCACCCTGGGTAGTGCTGATGAGAGCTGACTGCGGGGCAAGGGGCTCACAGGGGCTTTAACTTCATCCCCTGATGCTAGAGGGTCTGCCCAGAGAGGGCAAGTGCACATATCAAAGTCACACAGCAGATTAGCAGATGGGCAACTTAAGGACCTTCAGGTTTCTGTTACTCTTCTCTGGCCCACAGAGATTACACTCGTCCACAACCTGCACTGTCCCATTTGGTAGCCACTGGCCACACATGGTCCTTGAGCACCTGAAACGTGGCTTCCTTTTGTTCAGTCGCTCAGTTGTGTCCAACTTCCTGGGACCCCATGGACTGAAACATGCCAAGCTTCCCTGTCCTTCAATATCTCCCGGAGTTTGCTCAAACTCATGCCCATGGATTCAATGATGCCATCCAACCAACGAGGCTAGTCTGAATTAAGTGTAAAGTGCCTTCTGGATACTCAAGACATTATCCCAAAGAGGTAAAGTATTACATTAATAATTGTATATTGATTGCCTGTTGAAATGACAATGATGTGGAACTACTGGGTTATATAAAGTCTATTATTAAATTTGGTTTCACCTCATTTCACCTTTTTCAACAGAAATCTTAAAAATGGGTATGTGTTTTGCATTCTCTTTCTGTCGGACAGAGCTAGTCTCAACACCTCGTGTTTAGCAGGATCACAGGATGAAGCCCCAAGCCCCTGGGGCTGTCCCCTGCCTCAGCTTCCTCACCAGGACGGAGCACAGTGCCATCTGGAAACCGGTCATCTCCTTGGGGGCAGTGGCGTCACTGTGGTCCGCGGCACTCTCCAGGGCCTTCCAGCCCCAGAAGTGCACACAGTGAAACATGGTAGCCACACAGGCCTGCAGGACACAGGACAGGAGGCAGGAGAGGCGTCAGGCAGACCCGGAGGGGTCACTCGAGGGATGGGGCTGGCGGGGCTGGCGTTCCATCAGTGAGCTAGAGGGCAGCCCTCAAAGGCCTCATGAAGCCAAAGAAGGGTGGGGTGATGAGCCCCAGGGGGATGCCTGGGAGCCAAGCCCTACTGGCCCATGTGACACCTTGGGTGTGTTTACTAAGAAGCCCCATGGGTGCCGATGCAGCCCCACTGCCCCCTCAGCCATTGGCCAGGACTTGGTGCCCTCAGCAGCCCTGCCGAGACCTACCCCTCCAGGAGCCTGGGGTTTGGGGGCCTGGCTGCAAGCCCCCCAGATCCCCTCTCCCCAGCTCTCCCTGTCCCTGTCCCCGGCAGGAACCAGGCCCCTGGTCTCGGCCTCTGCTGTGGCTGGGCCACAGGAAGGTACTGGAATGGAGGGCAGGGAAGGGAGTTGGGGTGTCTGCTCCCCCAGGAGCAGGCGTGGCAACAGCACCCATGGGGGCCCCGTGACGCTCTGGCCTCTCCTCTTTGTGGCTCCTTCATCAAAGCCTCTCATCCCCTTTTGGGGTAGGCGGTCACTTTCTTCCCTGAAGACCTGCCTCCAGGAGAGTTGCTGATAAAACATGAAAGGACTGTGAACTTTTGATAGAAGGCAGTGAGGATAATGAAAGTGTTAATTGCTTCAGTTGTGTTCGACTCTTTGAGACCCCATGGACTGTAGTCCGCCAGGCTCCTCTGTCCATGGAATGCTCCAGGCAAGAATACTAGAGTGGGCAGCCATTCCCTTCTCCAGGGGATCTTCTCAATCCAGGGATTGAACATGAGTCTCCTGCATCGATGGCAAATTCTTTACTGTCTGAGCCACGAGGGAAGCCTTTGACTGTGTGGATCACAACAAAACGTGGAAAATTCTTAAAGAGATGAGAATACGAGACCACCTTACCTGTCTCCTGAGAAACCTGTATGCAGAACAAGAAGCAACAGAACCAGACATGGAACAACACACTGGTTCAAAATTGGGAAAGGAGTGCAACAAGGCTGTATATTGTCACCCTGTTAAATAACTTATATGCAGAGTACATCATGTGCAATGCTGGGATGGATGAATCACAAGCTGAAATCAAGATTGCCGGGAGAAATATCAACAGCCTCAGATATGCAGATGATATCACTCTATCGGCAGAAAGTGAAGAGGATCTTAAGAGCCACGCGATGAGGTTGAAGAGGAGAGTGAAAAACCTGTCTTAAAACTTAGCATTCAAAAAACTAAGATCATGGCATCTGTACCCACCACTTCATGGAAAATAGATGAGGGAAAAGTAGAAACAGTGACAGATTTTGTTTTCTTGAGTTCCAAAATCACTGCAAACGATCACTGCAGCCATGAAATTAAAAGATGCCTACTCCTTGGAAGAAAAGCTATGAGAAACTCAAACAGCATATTAAAAAGCAGAGACAAATTGCTTTGCCAACAAAGGTCTGTATAATCAAAACTATGGTTTTTCCAGTGTCTTGTATGAATGGGAAAGTTGGACCATAAAGAAGGCTGAGTGAGGAAGAATTGATGCTTTCAAAGTGTGGTGCTGGGGAAAACTCTTGAAAGTCCCATGGACTGCAAAGAGATCAAACCAGTCATTCCTAAAAGAGGAAATCAACCCTGAATATTCATTGGAGGGACGGATGCTGAAGCTGAAGCTCCAACATTTTGGCCATCTGCTGTGAAGAGCCGACTCATTGGAAAAGACTCTGATGCCAGGAAAGATTGAGGACAGGAGGAGAAGGTGGTGACAGAGGATGAGATGGTTGAATGGCAGCATCGACTCAATGGATGTGAATCTGAGCAAACTCCGGGAGACAGTGCAGGCTAGGGAAGCCTGGCATGCTGCAGTCCATGTGGTCCCAGGGTCGGACAGAACATAGTGACTGAAAGACAGAACAAAGGGTGGCTGGCGAAGGCATCTGGAGAGGAAGGAAAGTATGCCATGTTTCCCCTCACAGAGCCGAGACTCCTCAGTCAGCCAGGTGGCGGGTTGTCTTGACTGGTCCCTTTCTCAGCCTGGTGGGAGCAACCAGCAGATGGTGGCCTCTGGGGTCCCGGGAAGACTGAGCGAGGTGGGGGACACCCCAGCTAGCCAGGGTGGCCGCCCCGAAGCATGTGTTCCTTTGTGGGGACAACGGGCATTGCTCACACAGCCCAGGTATGTCTCACCTGGGCAGCATCGGAGCAGGGGTCCCGGCAATGCAGCATGAGGGGCACCCAGGCTTTCTTCACCTCCTGCTTGAAGAAATGCTTCTTGGAAATCCTGACCACCTGTGCCAGCTTCCTGAAGAGGATGAAGGCTTTTAAACGCAGCAGCTCGCTCTCCTGCAGCCAAGACGGACAAGCTCTTTCTGAAACGTGGGAAGCGAGAAGCCCAACAAAACCCCAGCCATTCGCCCTGGACCTTCTTAAACGCCTTGGTGCCTGCAAAGCCTTCTGGATCATTCCTTCAGGATGGAGTGCCTCCTGCAGGGCTCTGGGGATTGGGCAGTATTCTGGTGTTTGTGACCTTCTCTTCCCTAGATGGGGGCTGCCCTGGATCTGATCGCCTACCACCCCAACCTAGCAGAGGCCTACCCGACACATCACAGGTGTCCAAAGGGCCCTGGAGCAAGATTTTTTTTTTTTAACTAGGTCCCATGATCAGCCAACTGATACATCAGCACCCAAGTCCGAACTGCAGCCCTTTTCACTCCAGGGCTCCTCTCTCCTTTAGGGCATGAGCAGTGGTCACCTGTCTACTGAGCAGCCATTTATGGGGACCCCTGTGAGGGCCAGGGCCAAGCAAGGTGCCAGTGTGGACTCACGTTGTCAAAGAAGGCTCTGCACTGCTCGGAGATGGCGTTGAAGCCGGACCCCAGGTCCCCTTCCCGCAGCTCGACCAAGACCTTGGCCAGGACCTCCAGGCCCTCGGAGGTCACGCTGGTGCTCACGCCCGGCCCCCGCAGGGAGCACAGGCCCTTCTCCAGTAAGAGCTTCCGGTACTGCCTCACCTGGGGGGCACGGGGCCGTCAGCCCCCGCCTGGCTGCCCGGGACACGCCGGCAGGGGCGCTTCACCCCGCCCCCGGCCCGGCCCCCGCGGACCTTCCTGGGGGCGCCGAGGGCCATGTTGCCGAGGGCGCGCAGGGAGAGCACCCGCAGGACCTCGTCCTCCTGCTCCGCGCCCTTCTCCAGCATCAGCACCGCCCGCCTCAGCAGCTTCTCCTGGTGCAGGATCGGGTCACTCATGAGCTGGAAAGGAGAGCTGTTCACAGTCACTCCCGAGAGAGGCTCTCGTTCCTCAGCCTCAGAACGGGACAGGTGATGCGGCTCAATGCCCAGAGCAGCGTCCCTGGGAACAGGAGAGCTTCGGAGCTCCACCTCCCGGGGCCGGCTCTGGGCTCCTCCGCCGCCAGCTGTGGGACCCTGGCAAGTCCCTGGACCCCTCAGAACCTCAGCTTCCTCCCCTGTAAAAAGGGCGACAGCAGTACCTGCCTTACGGGGTCGCTGTGGGGCTCCGATGCGGAAATCCTAGCTGAGTGTTATCCATGGGAACATACCCTTTGGTCATTGGTTCCTTTGGTTAACATGATGGGAGCGGCCTTGGTGTGCAAGAGCCACGCCCACTGAGTCAGAGCAGAAATGCACAAGATGCCCGGATTCTACTCACCTGGGCCTCCGAGAGTCACTCCTGGGCTCGCACCCAAAACGCTGGGCCCTGGGGACCACGGGGAGCCCTGTGGCATGCCTGGGTGCACCTGTGTTTTATAAACCTTGGTGGTGGTGGTTTAGTTGCTAAGTCGTGTCCGGCTCTTTGAACCCAGTGGATTGTAGCCCGCCAGGCTCCTCTGTCCATGGGGATTCTCCAGGCGAAAGTGCTGGAGTGGGTTGCCCTTCCTTCTCCAGGGGAATCTTCCCGACCCAGGAATTGAACCCGAGTCTCCTGCAGTGCAGGCAGATTCTTTACCGACTGAGCTACAAGGGAAGCCCCATTATAAACCTTAAGAAAACTAAATAGCCAGTGGGTGACCCCAGAATGGAAAACTGATTCTTCACCCTTCTACAGAACAAGTCTGTCAGCCCCACCCTAGGGCGATGGTTGGTTCTGATGACACCCTGGGTGTCAGACAGCCATCAAGATTTCCCCCCAAAAGTTTTCTGGCCAATTCCCTCAGGACCGGATAAGGAAAGGTAGCTGGTCACCAGAGGCTCTGACCCCCCTTCTGGGCCTTCCTGCCCGGCTCAGCCTGGCTCGCCTCTCAGAGCCCTCTGCTCAGCCTTCCCAGGAAAGCTCTCCTCTGGCCCCGGGTTGCTGGCACTCACCACATCACGCGGCCCTTGGCAGCTGTCCTACAGGGCACAAGGCGGGTCTCAACCCCTTTCCCCTCGGTGCCCGCCCTGAATTAAGAGCTTGATGAATGAATGGAGGAGGGAATGAGGGATGTTCGCCTGTCCCTCCAACCCCGGACTCAGAGCCCGGGTGCCTGCCCTGAGGTGAGCCCCCAGGACAGCCCGGGAGTCGGCCAGCACCCCACTGCACGTCCCGCCCGCCGCCTGCCCAGCCCTCCGTGCCCCCGCCAGGGCCTCACTTCCACGCAGACCGCGGTGCTGCTGATGCGGCAGCTCAGGGCCTCTGAGGCCAGGCCCCTGAGCACCAGCTCCGACAGTCTCTGCCTGTAGCAGCCCTCGGGGCTCTGCACCCACAACCTGCAGGGACGGCACCACGGAAGGGGCTTCTCAGCTCCTGCCCGGCACAGCCGCTCTGCAGCAGGGCGCGCGGGGCTGGGCTCCCAGGTCAGGGGGTCACTGAAGTACAGACCCTCCACCGCCTCTTTATAAAAAGTGAAAGCGCAAGTTTCCGACTCTGCAACCCCATGGACTGTAGCCTGCCCGGCTTCTCTGTCCACAGAATTCTCCAGGCCAGAAGACTGGAAGATTCTCTAGGGGAATCTTCCCAACCCAGGGATCGAACCCAGGTCTCCACTTTATAAAATGGGGACCAGAATGAGGGTCTAGACACAGGAAGGAACTCCGGGTCCTGGCCCGGTTCCGAAGTCCTTTGTGACCCTGGGCACACCCCACCCACCTGGGACCTCGCTTTCTTGCCTTGGAGCAGGAAGGGCTGGAAGAAAAGATTTCCTTTGCCCTGCACCCTCCTGCCACTCAGAGTCTGGGATGTGGGTCAACATGGCAATTGCCCCCCCCAACACACATACACCTGGAGTGAGGCATTTAGCCAGGAGGCCCAGACCTTCCAGCCAGACGATGGAGCCCCAGGGAGCCAGGCACCCACCTGGCCAGCTGGCTGATTCCCTGCAGGAACGTCGAGCTGCTTTCCAGAAGCGTCCACACGCCCTGGTCCTCCAGGGTGCAAAGCAGAGACTCACTGTTGAGTCTCCTGAACAAGAGCTGCATGGATCTGATCGTGACCGTGGAAGAAGGTGGGGCCACGTGAGGGTGAGGCTGCCCTACTGGGAGCATCACCCTGCCTTCAATAAGCTCTTGGGTAACCTCCGCACCCAGGCCTGAGAAGGGGCGCCCAGCACAGACAGAGAGACTTTCTCAGGGCCGAAGAGCAGCCGTGGGAGATGGTGGGTCTGCAAACTCTGAAAAGCACACAATGCTGGACCCACATAAGGGAGGGTCATAAGCGGAGCTTCCAGCAATTTGTCCTCCCCACCAGAAACGGAAAACGAGGACGTTTCAGTGGAGGTGACACTTGTAGTCCAGTGACTTCTTTTTTTTTTTTTTTTTAAGAACATTTATTTATTTGGCTTTACACGGTCTTACAGTAGAGAATCTGCCTGAAATGTGGGAGACTCGGGTTCAATCCCTGGGTCGGGAAGATCCCCTGGAGAAGGGAATGTCTAACCACTCCAGTATTCTTGCCTGGAGAATCCCATGCACAGAGGAGCCTGGTGGGCTACAGTCCATGGGGTGGCAAAAATCTGACAGGACTGAAGCAACTGGGCACAGCACAGCACCTGGACTTCTCAAGTCATACAAAACCAAACCCTGCCAGTAGAGGGCACCTTGTTCAGATTCAAGTGGATGCTCTCTGAGCTGGTGCTCTTAGGAACAGTGATTCCCTGTGGATAGCAAGGCCAGGTTTAGGGTTTGGGCTTAGGGATTTGGAAGCAGGGTTTCAGACTAAGCTTTGGCACTGGGTCAATGGGGCTTTAGGGCTACATCTATACTGTGTATCTAGGCTTTATATTCAGCCTTTCATTTAGCTTTGGGAATTATACTAGGATTTGGGCAAATGGTTTGACATTCAGGCTCAGGTAGAAGCTGGGATGCAGGGTTTAAGGAGAGGGGCGAGGGTGTGGAGGGTGGGACATAAGGCTGGTTAGCTTCAAGGATAGGAAACAAGAAGCCACGGAGAGCCCTGACTCTGTGGCCCACCCAGCAGGGTCTATAAGAGAGGACACGGTCCAGGGACTTCCCTGGCAGTCCAATGCTTAACACTCCGTGATTCCAACGCAGGGGGCATGGGTTCGATCCCCAGTCAGGGCACTAAGATCCCACAGGCCGCCGCAGGGTGCAAAAAGTTAAAGAAAAAAAAAAAAGGCCAGATATAATTGACAGCTGCCACCCTTGCTCCCGCCCGGTCTCCCTGTGGGGTGAGTGCTCACCGCCTGCACTCACCACTGCCCTGATCAGGGCCGGGGTCCCAACGCGGATGGCCTCCTTGCTCATCTCCATCTGGCTGAGGAAGAACTTCATCAGCTCCTCGAGGTAGGAGCGGGCTGCAGGGGGTGGGGGGGAAGGACGGCTTTAGTCGTGCCCCGCGTGAAGGGCAGCAGCGGGACGAGGCAGCCCCGGGGCCGGCGCTCAGAGGGGGCCGGCGCTCCCAAGGGCTCCCGGGGGCCTGGGGCGCCTCACCAAGGGCTATGAAGCAGTGCACGGTCTCCATCAGGTTCTGGCTGCTGTACTGCTGCTGGGCGGGGGCCCTGGAGCACACCTGGGGGGGGCGGAGAGGTCAGCCTCACAGGGGGGCACCGTGCAGCAGTCCCACCTGTGCCTCGCCCCTGGCAGGAGGCAGGAGGCAGGAGGCCTGTGGTATCGGGACAGGGCCCCACTGCCACCCTGCCACCTGGAGCCCTGGTGGGCACACCACTCGCCCCCAGCCCGCTTGCCCTGACCCGCCCGGGGAAGGCCACGCCCCGCAGGGCCCTGGGGCTCACCTGGACGTGCAGCTCCGTGAAGATGGTGTGAAGCTGCATCTGCGGGACGGGGCTGTTGGTGATGACAGACATCTCCAGGATCTGCCTCAAGACCTGCCGCGGGCGGGAAACAGTGGCAGGTGACCTTTGGCCCACTCAGGTCACACGCCAGTCTTTGGCTCCTTGATGTTCTCCCTCCTCCGGGGGTATCAGTATCCCCTGGGCGTTGTGCAGAGATGCCACCAATCAAGCCCCGCCCAGACCCAGGTCCGACTCTGCTTCCAGCCGCCTCTGAGGACTGCGGTGGACACTGCAGCTTGGCAGGGCTGCACTAGGGCCACCGAGCGCGGCGTCAAGGCCTTCTTCCCCTTTCTCTCCTGGCCACCGGGTGGTGCACCCCAACCTTAGACAGAAGATCTGCACATGGCTCCCAAATCTGGCACGTTCATTCTGTTCCCAGCTTCCACGAGGCGAAGGGCCTCGCCTCATCTGTCAATGAGTGACCCCTTCACAATATACCCCTGCCCAGTCACAGCTCGGCTCAGAATCTTCCAAAGACTCCATCTCACACACGTTCAAGGCTGGTAAGAGGTTGAATGGTGTTCCCCTCCCCCCCACCCAGAATCCATGTCCACCCAGAACCTCAGAATGTGAGCTCACGTGAAAATAGGGTCTTTGCAGATGTATTAGTTAAGGCTCTCAAGATGAGATCACCCTGACAACACCTTAGATCCAAGGACCAGTGTCCTTACGAGGAGAGAAGACAGAGAGATACACAGAGATGGCCATGTGACAACGGAGGGGGACACTGGAGTGACACAGTGCCTGGGCCACCAGAGCTGGAAGAGGCAAGATTCTCCCCTAGAGCCTGCAGAAGGAGCACAGCCTGCCGACACCTTGACTTCAGACTGCTGGCCTCCAGGACCATGACAGAACACATTTCTGTTGTTTTAAGCCACTCGCCACCTCGTTCTTTTTTACAACAGCCTTAGGAAACCGATATGAAAGTTGTGACCTCACTGTGGGCCCCAGAACCCTTTGAGGTATCATCCTTTCTGCCTGGCTTTCCTGGTGGCTCAGACAGTAAAGAATCTGCCTGCAACATGAGAGACCCGGCTTCGATTCCTGGGCCGGGAAGATCCCCTTGAGAAGGAACAGGTAACCCACTCCAGTATTCTTGCCTGGGAAATCTCATGGACAGAGAATCCTGGGGGGATACAGTCCACGGGGTCGCAAAGAGTCAGACATGACTCAATGACTAACACGTGTGCACTGGCAGCATCTATTTCTAGGAAATCGGACAAGTGCCAGGTCCCGTGGCTCCATCTCCCACCCGGACGATACCCACGGGACACTCAGGAGCCCTACATACCCTGAGCCCCCAGCCCAGGCCCCTCACCTGCATGATGAAGAGCGCCTCCAGGCTGCCCTGGTACTCCGCCAGCAGCAGGGGGATGTAGTCATACACCTGCTCCCGCAGGTCATCGTTGGGCAGGAGGAGGTTCAGCATGGGCTTCAGGGACTTGATGACCCCCAGCTTCACCTAGCACAGGAGCCCCGTCTCTAGACCCCTCGGCCAGGACCCCCAGGAAGGTCCTGTGACATCGGCCCCAGCCTCGGAATCAAGGACGGGTGACAGAGGGGACCTTGGAGTAGGGTCCAGACCTCCCCCGAGTCCTGGCTCTGTCACTCAGGTGACCTTGGACAGGGACTCAACCTCTAGTGTCTCCATTTCCTCATTTGTAAAACAGTCCTATGGCCCAGAGTTGGCGTGGAAATGGCTCCCACAAGTGAACCGCTCGGAGAGCGCCCAGCACACGTGTACCAGGGACCCTGGTCCAGCAACTCCAGGGGTCTTTATCAAGACACCTCCTGCCGGGAGCCAGCCCACGAGATCCCACCCGTGACAGAGTCATGAGGAAGAGGACTGATTTGAGCACGGCTTCTCAGCCCTCAGGGATTCTCGGAAGGCTGCCTCAGCGCTCACCTTGAAGATAATATCTGTCTTTCTGATGTTTGCTATAATAAACCTCTTCTTATTTTCTGTGACTTAGGCCAAAGGCTTTTCCTGATTCTCTTCTAAAATAGATCATTCTGAAACCTCAATCGACAAGGCCCCTGAACGATAGCACCTTAATAAAATTATCTAGGATATAGAGTATGATAATCTAAATTCCTCTTGCTAGCATATTAGTTTGCTTAATAAATGTACCTGTGCCTTTGGACCTAATGTGCATGACAGCTCCTTAACAATAAACAATACTGAGAGCCTCCACACAGAAAGCCCCAATGGGCACAGAGCCCTTCGTAGGAAAAAAGGCTTATTAGAAAATATAAGAGATGTTGCTTTACGAAACTGTTACTTAGTCTACATTCACTCACTGTGTTTTTGCTTTTAACGTATTTAGCCTCTATAATGAAAGCATAATAGTTAGGGATTTATATAAATAAAAATTTAGCTTTAATACAAATAATAAGACGATTGTTAATTCAGCTGGTGATTTTGCTAAGCACTGACCTTGGCGTTTTCAGCTGCTGTGCCATGACTTTATGGGACCACATTCTTCTCTGTTAGGCTCAAGGCATAAGATAAATTACAGAAGAACAGGTTTTACCTTGAAACTCTGAGTTAGTGAATTCTTTCTTTGTCATAATCTGCAGTGCCTGTATTCTTTAAAAAAAATGTAGCCCTGGTACTTTCTGTGCCTGATGCAAAAATGTCCTGGCTGATCAACCCTTATCAATAAAGGAGTCACTGAATATTAGCAGGCCTCCAGGCCAGAAGATGATGTAAACAACTTTAAACCTTTTGTAACTAAGAAACACGAACAGTGTCCTGGTTCCGATAAGGGTCAAAAACTGCTGACCCATTAGTCTGGTTTGGCATGACTCTACACTTTACATTTGTTTCTATGTGCTACTAAAAATATAAAAGCTGCCTTGAAAGCAATAAAGTCGGAAGACACTTGGAAACACCGAGACTTGCTGTGTCTTCTCATTCTTATCGCCGATGCCGTCCATCCTGAGGGAACCCCTGGACCAGCTGGAGCAGGACTCCGGCAACCTCCAGCGCCCCCATGGCTCTGCCATTGATCAGGCCTCCACCTCCTTGGACCCAATGGGGTCTCGGCTCCGCCAGCTGCACAGGCTGGAGAGCTCTGACCCGAGGACCACGGGCTCCCACCCCGACCCAGCAGGGCCTGTCTCACCTCCGGGTTGCTGTTCCGCAGCCACACCGTCACGAAGTAGCGATACATGGGGAACAGCTTCACTGCAAACTGGTCCTCAGTCATCACGGGGTACACGCTATCCTCCAGGTGCCTCAGGTAAAACTGCACCGTCTCGCAGAAGGTCTCCATGGCTGCCCCGGGGGACGTGCAGTGAGCCCCGGGGTGCGGGACGCAGAGCAAAGCCTTCTGGGGCCGCCTTCTCAGGAGGAGCCCTCACACTTCCACAACCAGCAGGTTACTGAGACGGCCAAAGATGCTGCTAGAAAAATCTCCTGCGTCCCTCTCCGTCTGCCTTTCCAACCCTCCTCTCAGCTCCCTAAGTTTTGTACTGCACGAAGCCCCTCCCTGTCTGAGGGTGAAAGACTCCCCCGAGGGGTGGCGCACACAGGTGTGACTGGGCCCCCAGCCTTGAGGTTCATGTGGCAAGGTCAAGGGTGAGACCTGGAAGAAGACTTCTTAACTCAGATCCTGGGGACTCCAAAGCAAAGAGTGGCAAACACGTTTTGTCCTACTTTCCTCAGGTATTGGGGATTGGGGCTCACAAACACATGACAAATCAAAACCTGGGGCCAGGTGATCAGATATAAATGACCCAAGTCAAGCCCAAGCTGGGAACATTTCCCTGGTCTCCCTCTCCTGCGATTCCCACTGCCCTTTCGTCTCTGCCTGTCTACCCACCTCCTCCCTTCAGCACCCTGATCGGGCAGACCTGCAGGCCCAGGTGGGACACTTACCACCGCAGATGACCTGGTGCATCTTGGCTTCATTGGCGAGCCTCAGCATGGTGAACATGGTGGCCAGGGTGATGCCCATGTATGGCATGAACTCAAACACTGTGAGGTGTGGGCAGAAGCCTCAGGGAGTTGGAGGAGGAGGGTCAGCAGAGGCCAACCCCACCGCCCACACCTCCAGTGCCCAGAACAGGGCCAGGGAACCCCTTTGCATGGGCTGGGCCACAGGAGAGAGTAGGAGGCAGGGGAGGTAAGAAGTGTGAGCTGGGAGACGTGAAGGGGAGGGGAGATGGGGAGATGGGAAGGGGAGACGGTGGGAGGGGAGGGGAGATGGAGGGGACAGGGAAGGGGAGAGGGGGGAGGGAAGGGGAGGGGTGAAGGGGGAGGGGAGGGGAAGAGAGAAGGGGAGGAGGGGAGATGGGGAGATGGGGAGAGGAGATGGGGAGATGGGAAGGGGAGACGGTGGGAGGGGAGGGGAGATGGAGGGGGCAGGGGAGGGGAGATGGGGGGGCAGGGGAGGGGAGGTGGAGGGGGAGGGGAGAATGAGGATGGGAGACTTGGGAGCGGAGAAGGGGGAGGGGAGAAGGGGAGAGGAAAAGGGGGAGTGGAGAAGGGGAGGGGAGGGGTGGGAGAAGGGGGAGGGGAGGGGAGAGGGGAGGGGAGAGGGGGAGAGGATTGGAGACGGGGAGAGGTCTACCCTTCTCTCCCTCTCCGCCTCCCTTCCCTTCTCCCTGCCTCCCCTCCCTTCTCCCTGCCTCCCCTCCCTGCCTCCCTTCCCCTTTCCACGCCTCCCTCTCCTCTCCCCTCCATTTCCCAGCATCAGGGTCTTTTCCAATGAGAGTTCTTTGCATCAAGTGGATAGAGTATTGGAGCTTCAGCTTCAGCATCAGTCTTTCCAATGAAGATTCGGGGTTGATATTTCATTTAGGACTGATTGGTTTGATCTGTAATGCATAGAAATTCATTATTTTATTGCTCAAACTGCTGAACAAAGCTCACTCTCAGCTAAAAATGACAAGGACATTCTTTGAACCCCACTTTTGGTTCGGGGAAACAGGGTCCTTTCACTTGTCTTTGAAATTCTTTATATTCTACTTATTCTGTCAGTGGGACCACCCTGCCCCATCCTGCAAGCTGTCCAGTCCTTGGAGAAGAGGACTCTTCTTCTCAGGACCCGTCTATCCACCCATCTCCTCCAACTGCCCTGACCACACCTCCCCACCCTGGGCTCCTATGCCTATATCCTCAGGGGACTTGGCTGTGAATCGCCACCCCCCTCCCAATTTTCCTTTCCCTAAAAAGGCCACCATAGCTCACCACACAGGTGAGTGACAGAAACGTTGAGTAACAAAGTAATGTGAGTTTTTAACCACTGGGACCTGTGTATTCCAAGAGTGGGTTCACAGAGCTCAGGAAGGCAGTTGGATCTGAGAGTTCCAAGGGTCTGGGACCCAACGGTGATGATTCCAGTGAAACCCACCCCCCACTCTGCCAGGGGACCTGCTCCCCATCTGAGTCATGACATAGGACCCCGAAGGGCTCGTCCTTTGTCAACCCATCCTGCCGTCGTCCACACTACCATTGATGTGTATCGGGCAGAGAACAGAGCTTTTTCTTGTGGTGTATTTTTGTTCTGTCCAGGAGACAAAAGGTCAGTATATAGGTCCCAGGCTTACTCCTTAAAGGACTCCCAAGAGGAAGGGAGCACAGGATCATGAAAGACCCTGGGATGGAGTTTGAGGAACTTGGAACAGGAGGAAAAAGGATCGGGAGGTCTTAATCCTCCACGTTGACATCTGTGTTGGTGTTTGTCAGCAATTCAGAAGCTGCTGGTGTGGAGGGAGCCCCTTCAGAGGCCAACTGGGAGCAGCTCAGGGGGGTTCCTCATTAATCATTCATTTTCCATGTCCAGAAAAGAGAGAGGAAAGGTCCTTCCTAAGCAGGGGTAGTGATCTGTCAGTGTGTGACAAATTACCTAAATGTTATGGCTTAAAATAACACCCGTTTATTATCTCACAGTTTCTGTAGTCAGGAGTCCCTGGCTCAGTGGGGTCATTTTCTTGGGCTCTCACAGGCTGCCCCCAAGATGGCACCTGGGCTACAACCTTTCTGAAGCCCAGTCCCTTTCCAAGCTCATGTGGTTGTTGGCAAAATCCAGTTCCTTTTGGTTGTAGGACTGAGGCCCTCAGTTCCTTGTGACACAGGCAGTTTACATTACTGCTGTTTACTTTTCAAGTACAGCATGAGAATTTCCAGTCTGCTAAGATGGAGTTGTGTGAGACATAATGTAATCATGGGAGTGAGACCATCATGGGAGGTTCCCCTTACCTTTTCCATATACTATTGGCTAGTGTGTGTGTGTGTGTGTGTGTGTGTGTGTGTGTATGTGCGTGCATGTTCAATCATGTCTGACTATTTGCAACCCTTTGAACTGTAGCCTGCTGGGCTCCTATGTCCATAGGATTTTTCAGGCAAGAACACTGGGGTGGGTTGCCATTTCCTCCTCCAGGGGATCTTCCTGAACCAGGGTTCGAACGCAAGTCTCCTGCATCTCTTGCCTTGCCGGCAGGTTCTTTACTCACTGAGCCATCACTAGAATATGGGTCTAACCAAGTTACAGGATCCTCCCACAGTCTAGGAAGGGAGTTTTGCAGGGTGGGACTCATTGGGGGTCAACCTAGGGTGGGTAACATGGGTATTTTATGAATCTTACCTCCAAAGAGCTTGAAGAAGAGATGGCAGAAGCAGCAACAGAGTCACATGAGGACCCGTCAGAGGAAACAGAGGACCTGGGGCCTCTGGAACCAGATGACAATGGTAAGAAAATCAACCCCTCCCTGCACTCCTGCCTCATTTTGACTACTAACTCCTTGAGGGTAAGCCCCAACCAAGGTCTCAGTTTTCCCATCTGTACGTTGGGCAGGAAAGTCCCAGCCATGCCCCCGGTGGAGCTGGGGCTGGGCTGGTGTCAGGGAGACCGAGGCAGCAGGGCCACCCCGTGTCACAGTCATCTCACCATCACGTCCACCACCTTTGTCTCAGGTACCTTCCAACAAGTCACAAACCTCCTCAACATCATGGAGAACGAGTCAACCAAAACGGACGCTGCAGGGGCAGGTTTTGACATGAGGAAGAGGCTGGCCTCGGTGATCATCACGGAGAAGGCCGCCACCGAGCCTTCCGTGGTGATGAATGCTCTTATCCGCTGCCTGCAGGTGCCGGAGGTAGGGCCTCCTCCCCCTAGGCACTTCTCTGACCTTGGCCACCTGCTTGCATGTCCATCCACCGCTCAGCACACATTTACTGACTGTTGTGAGGGCGGGGCTTGGTGCTGGGGCCCCTGAGTACCAACTGCGCTCTGGGGTGCTCACAATTTTTCAAAGCTCCTCTGTATTCTTATTCGGTGGGTTTGGGAGTCATCATCTTAGAGCAGGTGAGCCGAGCGACAAAGATATTGAGTAGGAGTGAAGCAGGTAGGTGTGGGGGAGCAGAGACACGGCAGATGGACGGGGTAGGGGTGCTTGCCAGTGGGGAGGTTGTTTCGTGGGGCAGAGGGTGTTGACAGGAGTGATGGAGAATATGGCCAAGATCACGCTGGGCCTTGTACAAGAGGACCAGAGCATCAGCATTCTCTGAGTGCTTGGTACAACTCAGATTTCTGGGGCCCAACGTGAGAGCTTCTGATTCACTGGACGTATGGGGTGGAACCCAAGACTCAGCATTTTTAGCAGGTTCTCAAGTGATGTCTCTACTGGTCTGCAGAGCACACTTAGAGAGTTGCTGGATTTTTGACTATCCTTGAGCTTTCGAGGGTGGGTAGCACAGGAGTTGTTCCTTATAGGAGTTCTTGTGTGTGTGTGTCTGTGTGTCTGTGTGTCTGTGTGTGTGTGTGTGTGTTTCGGCCCTGTCACGTCACTGTCATGCAGGCAGATTCCCTGGCCAGGGACTTAACCTGGGCGTCTACAGTGAAAGTGCTAAATCCTAACCACTAGGCCACGGGGAACTCCTTTTAGGAGTTCTTTCCTGCTCCTTTTTTTTTTTTTTTTGCCACTCTGAGCAGCATGTGGGATCTTAGTTCCCCAGCCAGGGATTGAACCTGGATCCTTCTACTGGAAGCTCAGAGTCTTAATCACTGGACTGCCAGGGAAGTCCCTAGGAGTTCTCAATAGCAAGCTTTATTTTACAGACAGACACGTGGCAGCTATGAGGAAGGAGTGTCAGGGTCCAGGAGCACAGGAAAGAGGTTAGCAAAACAGATTTTAAAATGTAGGTTTTATTATTACTTAGGTAAAGGAGACCCCTGTTCGATTCCTGGGTTGGGAAGATCCCCTGGAGAAGGGAACGGCTGCCCACTCCAGTATTCTGGCCTGGAGAATTCCATGGACAGAGGAGGCTGGCAGGCTAGAGTCTATGGGGTCGCAAAGAGTCGGACACGACTGAGTGACTTTCACTTTCACTTTCACTTTCATAGTGAGCCCAACAGCTCAGGAGAGGATCGCCTTGAAAAACTAGTCTGTTGCTTACAGATCCCCAGAGGCAGGGGCGTGCCATGCTATGCAGTCCCACAGGCAAGCACCAGGTTGGGCAGGAGGCAGAGGGAGCAAGGGGGAAATGTGTGCAGGAGTGTGGCTTCTCTAGGGGCGGACTGGCGAGGCAGGTGAAGCAGGCGTTCGATTAGCTAGTCAGCTCTGGGGTGTTGGGACTGCCTGAGTGGTCTGGTCCCTGGCCCCAGGGTGATCAGAGCAGGTGTATAGTGGTCCAGGGCTTCCCAGGTGGCTCAGCGGTAAAGAATCCACCTGCCAGTGCAGGAGACAGGGCTTCAGTCCCTGCGTGGAGAAGATCCCCTGGAGGAGGAAAGGGCCACCTGCTCTAGTATTTCTGCCTGGAGAATCCCATGGACAGGAGAGCCTGGTAGACTACAGTCCATGGGATTGCAGAGTCATACACGACTGCACAACTAAACAACAGCAACATAGTGGCCCAGAGCATGAGAGTCTGATGGAGGAGGTGCTTGGGCGTGGGCTCTGGGCTGGTTTAACCAGCTTGCCGGTGGGGGAGCTGTTTGCTGTCTCCAGGAACTGATTAACCCCAGGCAGTCTTTCAGGTCCATAAGACCCCAAGAAATCAAAGCATCGGGAAATTTAGAAAGTTACAAAAACCGTGATTAATACCCAGGCCATGATAAATGATCAGTGGCAATAAACAGGTGATAAACAAGTAGGCACATTGTAAAATTTAATGTGTCAAAATTTTCTGTTATTTGTTAATTAGTGAAGGAACCAGTAAGATGTTACCTGTGTGCTCATTTACTTCAGTTTTGTCCAACACTTTGCAACCCCTTGAACTGGAGCCTACCAGGCTCCTCTGTTCACGGAATTCTCCAAGCAAGAATACCAGAGTGGGTTGCCATGCCCTCTTCCAGGGGATCTTCCTGACCAAGGTATTGAACTCGCGTCTCCTGTGTCTCATGCATTGGCAGGTGGATTCTTTACCACTAGCGCCGCCTGGGAAGCTAATAGGATGTTAAAATCTGTTAAAATGAGAATTTTACTTCTAGAGATTTATATTCTTTACCAGTCAAAATTCCTTTGCCTTGTCACAGACAGGAATCATTTTCATTATCCGTTTCCTAAAACTACGCTTCTATCCCCGTGGAGACATAGCCTAGACCGTCACAGTCAATCAAAGACACACTCCCATAGTCCAGATCATCCTTCCGAGGCAGTCGGACATCACTAGGGCTGCCTCTGGGAGGCCACTCAGTGCCTGATTTATGACACTTCCAAAGTCTTGGACGATTTTTCTCTTGTGACCATAAATATTCTCCAAGATTAATGTTGATCACAGAAAAGACTGGGCTTATAATTTGCCTGGCTGTTTACGTATCTGCAGCCACAGTGTTAACTGCTCACCAAGGCTTCCTTGAGTTTGCTTTGAAAACCGAGAACATGAATTTTCAACAGGGTGAGACTGCTCCACAGCAGGTAAAATTGCTTCTTGCGCAGTGGGGTGGGGATGTGTGTGTGTGTGAAGGAAATTTTAGTTTTTGATGTGCAAAGCAGAGATACGGATAATCAAATATATAATATCTTTGTGGTATTACATTTTCATGGTGGAGAGCGATTAGGAAAAAAAAATGCTTAAGGAGTTTCCTGCTGCTGCTGCTGCTGCTGCTAAGTCTCTTCAGTCGTGTCCGACTGTGCGACCCCATAGACGGCAGCCTACCAGGCTCCTCCGTCCATGGGATTTTCCAGGCAAGAGTACTGGAGTGGGTTGCCATTGCCTTCTCCAAGGAGGTTCCTTGCTGCTAAGTCTCTTCAGTCGTGTCCGACTGTGCGACCCCATAGACGGCAGCCCACCAAGCTCCGCCGTCCCTGGGATTCTCCAGGCAAGAATACTGGAGTGGGTTGCCATTTCCTTCTCCAGTGCATGAAAGGGAAAAGTGAAAGTGAAGTCGCTCAGTCGTGTCCGACTCTTAGCGACCCCATGGACTGTAGCCTACCAGGCTCCTCCGTCCATGGGATTTTCCAGGCAAGAGTACTGGAGTGGGGTGCCATTGCCTTCTCCGAGGAGGTTCCTTAGAGTACACTAAAAAAAAAAGAAAAAGAGGTTGAGAAAACTAGGACCATCAATACTGAGCAGCGAAGGCCACACAGTTCTCTTCTGTCCAGTTTTCATGAGGAGTCTCTCACTGTAGTTACAAGCCTCTGAAAAGTGAAAGTGAAAGTTGCTCGGTTACGTCCAACTCCTTGCGACCCAATGGGCTGTAGCCTGCCAGGCTCCTCTGTCCATGGAATTCTCCAGGCCAGAATACTGGAGTGGATAACCACTCCCTTCTCCAGGGGATCTTCCCCACCCAGGAATTGAGCTGGGGTCTACCTACATTGCAGGTGGATTCTTTACCAGCTGAGCTAGCTATAAGCCTCTATTGAGTTCAGTTCAGTTCAGTCACTCAGTCGTGTCTGATTCTTTGCGACCCCATGGACTGCAGCATGCCAGGCCTTCTGTCCATCACCAACTCCTGGAGTTTACCCAAACTCATCTCCATCGAGTCGGTGATGCCATCCCACCATCTCACCCTCTGTACCCTTCTCTTCCCGCCTTCCCTGGTGGCTCAGACAGTAAAGACTCTGCCTGCAATGCAGGCGATCCAGGGTTGGTCCCTGGGTCAGGAAGAGCCTCTGGAGAAGGAAACGGCAACCCACTCCAGTATTCTTGCCAGTGAAATTCCATGGACAGAGGAGCCTGGCAGGCTAAAGTCCATGGGGTCACAAAAGAATCAGACACAACTGAGCGACTGAAAAACAGCATTACTTTCTGTACCAAGACTCTGTACTAGATAAAACTATACATTTCGGTGACTTCCTCTCCTCATGAAGTCCCCAAATTTGCTACGGTCCTGACTGTTGAGAAGTGACCTCTTTACCAGCCGAGGGAGGGGACCATCTTCCCAGAGGGCTTTGCAGGTGAGGCTCCATGGAGAGAGGAGTCCACCTTCTTTCTTTCTTGGTGGTGTATCATCCTGGTAGAATGAGAGTCATTGTCAAATCTGACTCTCCAGGAGTGGTCAGGTTGCAAAACCTATTTGTCCCATCCTACCCTCATTCAGGTCACTTAAAATGGTGACCAGAGCTATGTAGGAAGCAAAATAGAGCGTGTTGTCTTGAACTTTGCAGGAGGGTCAGTACCAAGTATATGGAGGACCCTGTATGCTGACCATTTGACCCCTGCCTTGCTGAGTAGGCTGGCCTGAAAAGAGTGAGAGGGCAGATGCAGGGCACGGGGGCAGGGCCGGTTGGATGAGTCTGATGGGGGAGGGGAGGGAGTTTGAGACAGGCTGGAGTTGGGGGCAGAGCTGGGGCCATTTGAGGATGGTGGGTTCATCGATCAGCTGCAGTGTTAATCATACGGCATCCAATTCCAGTGTATGGATTCCCCCTTCAAGCAATCCCCTGACACCAGTTGTGGGAGGGGTCCTACAACTTAACTCAGTTCTGACACTGTCTGCCTGGGGATAGTGTCAGACTCCATGGGTTAAGGGCTCAGTCCCAATAAAGTTGGCACTAGGGTAAAGAACCTGCCTGCCAATGCAGGAGACTTAAGAGACATGGGTTCAATCCCTGGGTTGGGAAGATGCCCTGGAGGAGGGCACGGCAACCCACTCCAGTATTCCTGCCTGGAGAATCCCATGGACAGAGGAGCCTGGCAGGCTATATAGTCCATAGGGTAACAAAAAGTCAGACACAACTGAAGCAACTCAGCACTCATGCGTGCACTGGTGAGACGACCCCAGCCTGGCCCTTGCTTCAGACGCCAATGGTAAGTTTGGCCAATTGGCTATATGCTGGACGTTCCCATGACCCCCTCCTCGAGTTTAATTAATTTGCTAGAGGGGCTCACAAAACCCAGAGAAACCTTATACTTACTAGATTACCAGGTTCTTATAACTCAGGACCAGCCAGATGGAAGAGATTCATAGGGTAAGGGTATGGGAAAGAGTGTGAAGTTTCCATGCCCTCTCTGGGCCCGCCATTCCCCCTAAATCTCCATGTGTTCACCAGCCTAAAGCTCTCTGAACCCTGTCCTTTTGGATTTTTATGGAGGCTTCATTATCTAGGCATGGTTGATTAAATCACTAGCCATTGGCGATTGATTCAGCTTCCTCCTCCTTGGAGGTCGAGTGGGTGGGACTGAAAGTACCAGTCCTTTAATCAGAAGATGGGTTCTCCTGCCAACCATTCCCCATCCTTCAAGTGAAAAGGAGCGTGGCTCAGTCTTGTCCGCCTCTTTGTAATCCCATGGACTACACAGTCCACGGAATTCTCCAGGCCAGAATACTGGAGTGGGTAGCCATTTGCTTCTCCAGGGGATCTTCCCAGCCCAGGGATCGAGCCCAGGTCTCCTGCATGGCAGGCGGCTTCTTTACCAGCTGAGCCACCAGGGAAGCCCTCCCCATCCTTTGGCGTGGACCAAAAATTGTCTCATTAATACAACAAAAAAAGACATCTTTGTCACTCTCATCACTTGGGAAATTCCAAGGATTTCAGAGTTCTGTGCTTGGGTGAAGACCAAACACACGTCTTATTATAAATCACAGTCTCAGAGGTATTGGGGGGGGCGCAGCGGGAGGGAGACCGCGGTGGATCTATGGCTCCCAGGCCTCCCTGCCTGGCCCCACCTCCCCACCCGCCATACTTGTTCCCCAGATATCCACTCAGCGCAAAGTCAACATCTACAACATCCTCCAGGAGATCATCCAGCAGGAGGGCGAGCTGGAGGAGCGCTGCGTCCAGAGGCTGGTCGCCATCGCCTCCAGGGAGATGAGGGACATACTGGAGGTAGTGGGTGTCCTGCCTCCGCCTGCCTGCCGCCCCCCCAGGGGCTGGGCTCTGGTGGGTGAGGCGTGGGAGGCCCGAGGCCCTTGTCCGGCTACTCACGGGGACAACAGTAGGCTGAGGGGGCCCCAGGGAGCCCACCAGGGCTGCAGCAGGTGAGGGGCAGGAACTGCTGGCATGGCCACGTGTCCTTCTCCCGTGCCCTGCAGGTGGAGGGCTACCTGAGGGCAGAGGTGGCCAGCGACACCCTGGTGGCCCTGTCCCGAAACCACTTCAGCATGGTCATGTACGAGCTGCAGCACCATCTCAAACCCCTCAGCCTCACGGAAGAATTTGTCATCGTCACCCTGGCCAAGCTGGCCAACGGCAATGGTAGGGCTCATGGGGACTGGGGAGGGAGACAAGTATTGACCTCTCCCCGTCTCCACTCCCCTCGCTCTTTTCCCATCCCCTTCCCTCCCTTTCACCTTTCTCCCCTCCACTGCCCCCCCTCCCCTCCCCTTCCCCCCGTCTCCCTCCTCTCCACTCCCTCTCCCCCTTCCCTCCACTTCCCCTCTCTCCTCCCCTCTCCCCTCCCCTCCCCCCTTCTCCCCTCCCCTCCCCTCCCCTTCTCCACTCCCCCTTTTCCTCTCCCCTTCTCCCCTCCCCCTTCTCCGCTCCCAAGTCTCCCATCCTCATTCTCCCCTCCCCCTCCACCTCCCCTCCCCTGCCCCCCATCTCCCCTCCCCTGCCCCCTCCATCTCCCCTCCCCTCCCACCGTCTCCCCTTCCCATCTCCCCATCTCCCCTCCCCTTCACCTCTCCCAGCTCACACTTCTTACCTCCCCTGCCTCCTACTCTCTCCTGTGGCCCAGCCCATGCAAAGGGGTTCCCTGGCCCTGTTCTGGGCACTGGAGGTGTGGGCGGTGGGGTTGGCCTCTGCTGACCCTCCTCTTCCAACTCCCTGAGGCCTCTGCCCACACCTCACAGTGTTTGAGTTCATGCCATACATGGGCATCACCCTGGCCACCATGTTCACCATGCTGAGGCTCGCCAATGAAGCCAAGATGCGCCAGGTCATCTGCGGTGGTAAGTGTCCCACCTGGGCCTGCAGCTCTGCCTGATCAGGGCGCTGAAGGGAGGAGGTAGGTAGACAGGCAGAGACGAAAGGGCAGTGGGAATCGCAGGAGAGGGAGACCAGGGAAATGTTCCCAGCTTGGGCTTGACTTGGGTCATTTATATCTGATCACCTGGCCCCAGGTTTTGATTTGTCATGTGTTTGTGAGCCCCAATCCCCAATACCTGAGAAAAGTAGGACAAAACGTGTTTGCCACTCTTTGCTTTGGAGTCCCCAGGATCTGAGTTAAGAAGTCTTCTTCCAGGTCTCACCCTTGACCTTGCCACATGAACCTCAAGGCTGGGGGCCCAGTCACACCTGTGTGCGCCACCCCTCGGGGGAGTCTTTCACCCTCAGATAGGGAGGGGCTTCATGCAGGACAAAACTTAGGGAGCTGAGAGGAGGGTTGGAAAGGCAGACGGAGAGGGACGCAGGAGATTTTTCTAGCAGCATCTTTGGCCGTCTCAGTAACCTGCTGGTTGTGGAAGTGTGAGGGCTCCTCCTGAGAAGGCGGCCCCGGAAGGCTTTGCTCTGCGTCCCGCCCCCCGGGGCTCACTGCACGTCCCCCGGGGCAGCCATGGAGACCTTCTGCGAGACGGTGCAGTTTTACCTGAGGCACCTGGAGGATAGCGTGTACCCCGTGATGACTGAGGACCAGTTTGCGGTGAAGCTGTTCCCCATGTATCGCTACTTCGTGACGGTGTGGCTGCGGAACAGCAACCCGGAGGTGAGACAGGCCCTGCTGAGTCGGGGTGGGAGCCCGTGGTCCTCGGGTCAGAGCTCTCCAGCCTGTGCAGCTGGCGGAGCCGAGACCCCATTGGGTCCGAGGAGGTGGAGACCTGATCATTGGCAGAGCCATGGGGGCCCTAGAGGTGTCTTGATAAAGACCCCTGGAGTTGCTGGACCAGGGTCCCTGGTACACGTGTGCTGGGCGCTCTCCGAGTGGTTCACTTGTGGGAGCCATTTCCACGCCAACTCTGGGCCATAGGACTGTTTTACAAATGAGGTAATGGAGACACTAGAGGTTGAGTCCCTGTCCAAGGTCACCTGAGTGACAGAGCCAGGACTCGGGGAGGTCTGGACCCTACTCCAAGGTCCCCTCTGTCACCCGTCCTTGATTCCGAGGCTGGGGCCGATGTCACAGGACCTTCCTGGGGGTCCTGGCCGAGGGGTCTAGAGACCAGACTCCTGTGCTAGGTGAAGCTGGGGGTCATCAAGTCCCTGAAGCCCATGCTGAACCTCCTCCTGCCCAACGATGACCTGCGGGAGCAGGTGTATGACTACATCCCCCTGCTGCTGGCGGAGTACCAGGGCAGCCTGGAGGCGCTCTTCGTCACGCAGGTGAGGGGCCTGGGCTGGGGGCTCAGGGTATGTAGGGCTCCTGAGTGTCCCGTGGGTATCGTCCGGGTGGGAGATGGAGCCACGGGACCTGGCACTTGTCCGATTTCCTAGAAATAGATGCTGCTGATGCACACGTGTTAGTCACTGAGTCATGTCTGCCTCTTTGCGACTCCGTGGACTGTATCCCCCCAGGATTCACTGTCCATGAGATTTCCCAGGCAAGAATACTGGAGTGGGTTGCCTGTTCCTTCTCAAGGGGATTTTCCCGGCCCAGGAATCGAAGCCAGGTCTCCCACGTTGCAGGCAGATTCTTTACTGTCTGAGCCACCAGGAAAGCCAGACAGAAAGGATGATACCTCAAAGGGTTCTGGGGCCCACAGTGAGGTCACAACTTTCATATCGGTTTCCTAAGGCTGTTGTAACAAAGAACGAGGAGGCGAGTGGCTTAAAACAACAGAAATGTGTTCTGTCATGGTCCTGGAGGCCAGCAGTCTGAAGTCAAGGTGTCGGCAGGCTGTGCTCCTTCTGCAGGCTCTAGGGGAGAATCTTGCCTCTTCCAGCTCTGGTGGCCCAGGCACTGCGTCACTCCAGTGTCCCCCTCCGTCATCACATGGCCATCTCTGTGTATCTCTCTGTCTCCTCCTCTTCTCGTAAGGACACCGGTCCTTGGATCTAAGGTGTTGTCAGGGTGATCTCATCTTGAGAGCCTTAACTAATTACATCTGCAATGACCCTATTTCCATGTGAGCTCACATTCTGAGGTTCTGGGTGGACATGGATTCTGGGATGGGGGGACACCATTCAACCTCTTACCAGCCTTGAACATGTGTGAGATGGAGTCTTTGGAAGATTCTGAGCCAAACTGTGACCTGGGCAGGGGTATATTGTGAAGGGGGTCACTCATTGACAGACGAGGTGAGACCCTTCGCCTCGTGGAAGCTGGGAACAGAATGAACGTGCCAGATTTGGGAGCCACGTGCAGATCTTCTGTCTAAGGTTGGGGTGCACCCCCCGATCGCCAGGAGAGAAGGGGAAGAAGGCGTGACGTCACGCCCAGTGGCCTGGTGCAGCCCTGCCGAGCTGCAGCGTCCTCCACAGTCCTCAGAGGTGGCTGGAAGCAGATTCGGACTTAGGTCTGGGCGGGGCTTGAGAGGTGGCATCTCTGCACAGCGCCCAGGGGATACTGATACTCCCGGAGGAGGGAGAACATCAAGGAGCAAAAGACCGGCGTGTGACCTGAGTGGGCCAAAGGTCACCTGCCACCGTTTCCCGCCCGCGGCAGGTCTTGAGGCAGATCCTGGAGATGTCTGTCATCACCAACAGCCCCGTCCCGCAGATGCAGCTTCACACCATCTTCACGGAGCTGCACGTCCAGGTGAGCCCCAGGGCCCCGCGGGGTGTGGCCTTCCCTGGGCGGGTCAGGGCAAGTGGGCTGGGGGCGAGTGGTGTGCCCACCAGGGCTCCAGGTGGCAGGGTGGCAGTGGGGCCCTGTCCCGATACCACAGGCCTCCTGCCTCCTGCCGGGGCAGAGGCACAGGTGGGACTCCTGCACGGTGCCCCCCCAGGTGTGCTCCAGGGCCCCCGCCCAGCAGCAGTACAGCAGCCAGAACCTGATGGAGATCGTGCACTGCTTCATAGCCCTTGGTGAGGCGCCCCAGGCCCCCGGGAGCCCTTGGGAGTGCCGGCCCCCTCTGAGCGCCGGCCCTGGGGCTGCCTCGTCCCGCTGATGTCCTTGACTCGGGGCATGACTAAAGCCGTCCTTCCCCCCCACCCCCTGCAGCCCGCTCCTACCCCAAGGAGCTGATGAAGTTCTTCCTCAGCCAGATGGAGATGAGCAAGGAGGCCATCCGCGTGGGGACCCTGGCCCTGATCAGGGCAGTGGTGAGCGCAGATGGTGAGCACTCACCCCACAGGGAGACCGGGCGGGAGCAAGGGTGGCAGCTGTCAGTCATATCTGGCCTTTTTTTTTCTTTAACTTTTTGGCCACACCCTGTGGTGGCATGTGGGATCTTAGTGCCCTGACCGGGGATCGAACCCATGCCCCCTGCGTTGGAATCACGGAGTGTTAAGCACTGGACTGCCAGGGAAGTCCCTGGACCGTTTCCTCTCTTACAGACCCTGCTGGGTGGGCCCCAGAGTCAGGGCTCTCCGTGGCTTCTTGTTTCCTGTCCTAGAAGCTAACCAGCCTTGTGTCCCACCCTCCACACCCTCGCCCCTCTCCTTAAACCCTGCATCCCAGCTTCTACCTGAGCCTGAATGTCAAACCATTTGCCCAAATCCTAGTATAATTCCCAAAGCTAAATGAAAGGCTGAATATAAAGCCTAGATACACAGTATAGATGTAGCCCTAAAGCCCCATTGACCCAGTGCCAAAGCTTAGTCTGAAACCCTGCTTCCGAATCCCTAAGCCCAAACCCTAAACCTGGCCTTGCTATCCACAGGGAATCACTGTTCCTAAGAGCACCAGCTCAGAGAGCATCCACTTGAATCTGAACAAGGTGCCCTCTACTGGCAGTGTTTGGTTTTGTATGACTTGAGAAGTCCAGGTGCAGTGCTGTGCCCAGTTGCTTCAGTCCTGTCGGATTTTTGCCACCCCATGGACTGTAGCCCACCAGGCTCCTCTGTCCATGGGATTCTCCAGGCAAGAATACCAGAGTGGGTTGCCATTTCCTCCACCAGGGGATCTGCCTGACCCAGGGATGAAATCCACATCTCAGTCTCTTGCATTGGCAGACGAGTTCTTTTCCACTAGCTCCATCTGTGAAGCCCTGAGAAGTGTATGGTTGGCTTCAGTTCAGCCCTTCAGCTGTATATCCTTGTGCAGTACACAAACGGAGCAACTGTATGTGAAAGACTTTCTCCTGACAGTAAACCCAACTCTTACAGAAACGCATTTTTAAGTAACAGTGAAAGTGAATGTTACTCAATCGTGTCTGACTTTTTGTGACCCCATGAACTATACAGTCAATGAAATTCTCCAGGCCCAAATACTGGAGTGCAACAGTGAGACCCCTTTTCACCTATCTGATGGGCAGAGATGATAATGACTAGAGTTGGCCTACCCATTTTTCTACAGAAGGCCATATAGCAAAAATATTTTCAGCTCTGCAGACAGCACAGTCTGTGATGATTATGCAAATTTGCCATTGTAGAGCAGAAGCAGTTATAACTTCAGAGCATGGCTGTGTTCCAATAAAACTGTATCTACAAACACAGACTTCGGGCTAGAATTAAACTTAGGTCTAGACTTTGCTAGTCCTTGGTCTAGAATACAAGAAACAAGCCTCCTATACTTCCTTGACAGGGGTGTAAAGTGATAAACCATTCTGGATGCTCACTTAGATAGGGCCCAAAACTTGGGCTCAAAATCTAACATTTTGTCAGCTGTCTGAAGGAATTAAATGCCCAAAGGAAATTGGATAAAGATGTTCCTTATAACGTTGTGCATAGAAGCAAAACATTAAAAACAATCTACATGTTTTTCTATAAGAAATTTGTGGGATTAATGATAGTATAGCTTCATATGGGCTTCCCAGGTAGCACTAGTGGTAAAGAAGTGCCTGCTAATGCAGGAGACATAAGAGACGCAAGTTCAATCCCTGGGTTGGGAAGGTTCCCTGGAGGAGGGCATGGCAACCCACTCCACTATTCTTGCCTGGAGCATCCCCATGGATAGTGGAGCCTGGAGGGCTACAGTCAATAGGGTCGCACAGAGTTGGACACGACTGAAGTGACTTCACATGCAGGCATGCATAGCTACATACTGAATATTATACCATCTTTTTCATGGAAAATCTGCCCTTTGTATATTAAGTATAGCAGTACAGTGTGGGATGGTATATATAGCAGGACCTCAGTTATGTGAAAGAAATCTAGGTGATCATTTGTGCATAAATGAGCTTAGAAGGATACACCTAAACCGTGAAGACTGTCTTTTATTTTAATTTCTCAGTGAACATAGACTATTTTTATAATCAGAAAAAAAGGCTTCCATTTGAGAGATGAAAAACTCTTAAGTGTAACATCGTCCCTTGGTGCCTGAATACCCGCCATCTTCCACCCCGACCTCATTTCCTCTCTTTCCTCCACCTGCAGCGACTTCTAGTAGCACCTAGACTTCAGTGGAGCAACACTCTGAGTGCCTGACTGTGGTTCTGCCCACGCCAACCTCTCGAGGGCCTTCTCCGGGCTTTTTCTTTCCTCCCTAATCTTCCCCGTCAGCCCTGCCTCCAGCACACACAGCACTCTTGTGCACCAGGCCCCGTGTGTGTAAGCTCATGTCGCTGCTCACAGGCTTGGGGAGGGAAGTTCTCTCAGTGTCCACCGTTTACAGGGGAGGAAGCTGAGGCTCAGAGGGGCTGGGTGAGTGCCCCGAGGTCACACAGCTGGGATGCGGTGGAGCCAGAGACTGCGCGCAGCAGCCTGGCCCAGAGCCCCGTCCTCTGCAGCTGGGCGCCGTGGTCTCCGCGTGTCCACTGTGTGTCTGGCACTGTGTCTCCCGGTGAGGGAACCACCGAGCTCTTAGGAGGAGACCTTGCCCTCAAGGAGAGTCCACTAGTTTCCGAAGAGACACACGTGAAGCAGAGGATGAGGGAGTGGGGCATAAAGATGATGACCCCTGGGCTGGGGTGGGTGGGCACCGAGAGGACAGAGTGACTTCTGAGGACAGCGGCCCTGAGCTTGCAGGGGTGCGTCAGAGGTTCTCATCTCCTCAGAGCCCAGCCTTGAGGCCAGCGGCCCTCCAGGCAGGTGTTCCTCTTTCAGAGCCCAAAATGAGCATCAGGACCATCTACCTGGCCATCCGGGTGGTCAAGAACACACTCTCCGACACCCGGTCCAAGGTAACAGGGTGGGGAGACCCAGAAAGGGGGTGCGTGCTGGGCCTCTGGGAGGCAAGTGGAGGGAAGTCAGGGCGCTGTGTTGCATCAGCTACAGCCTGCTCGCTCACCCCTCCCCTCCAGCTGTGGGCGTGAAGGTGGGGCTGCCTTCCCAAGGAAGGCCCTTTGATGGAAAAACTACCTTCCCAGCCAGTCCTGAGTGGGGCTGGAGAAGAATGAGGCTCCTCAAAGCTGTGGCCCCTCTCCCGAGACCCTCCCTGTCACCAAGAACCTGGGGTTTTCCTGTGAAGGGGTTCAGACATCACCCTGGACACCCAGCGTCAGCCCAGGCTGCTTGGCTAGCTTGGTGTTTTATAAGGTCTTTACCACATCTGAGAAAAGCAAGTCTGCAAGTAAAGGCTAAAACCCACCTTCTTGGCCACTGCAGCCTCAGGCCCTGGAGAATAGCTTTGCTTCCAGACATGGTCCCTGTGGCTGACCCCTCATGTCCTGGGGTGCGGTTCAGGATGGTGAGGGTCTGCACAAACCAGGGAGGGAACAGGGTGCTCGGTCTTGAGTCTGAGGCAGAGCTGTCTTCAATACCTGGAGGATGTCAGGGGTAGAGGGAATAGGCTTGTTCTGTGTCCTCCCCACATATGAGCCCTGGGGAGCCCAGGAGAAGAGTCAGGTGTTTCTCACCAGGGCTGCCTGAGGATGGAGCAACCCTACAGAGAAAGCAGTGTGCTCATGTCTCTGAAGGGCTTGGATGAGGCTCCTGGGTAGGCCTGCTGCTGAGCAGGGTCCCCTGGATGAGGCAGGCGGGGTCACCTGGATGAGGTGGTGGACAGAGTGGGCAGCAACCAGGTAGCCCTGGAGACCCCTTCCAGACCAGAGCACCCTCAATTCCTATGTCTCATATCACGGGATTGGGTACAGGAGGCGGAACCTCTAGCGCCCAGCATATCTGCGCTGTGTCCTCTCAGGTGAGGATGGCCATTCTCCGCATCATTGGGCAGCTGGCCCTGTCCGGCTTCCAGGACAGGATCAAAGGCTGGGGCCTGAAGTACGTGTCTGTGCAGCTGACCTTGTCCACCTACAAACTGGTGAGTGATGGTGGAGCAGCTGGGCTTTGGAAATGGTTTTCACTGTTTTAAGGAAAGAGCGCTGCTCGGTGAACCTGGGTTTGAACCTGCATGCGTGTACAAGCGCATAGACACACACAATAAGCTGCCAGGGGTCTAGAAAATACTGAAACACGTGCACAGCTCCGGGCTCCCGGGAGACTCAGTAGCTGGGTGTCAAGCCTCTTGCAGGAGAGGAAACCACAGCTGAGACCATGGCAAGCCCCTGCCGACCCACAAGCAGGCACTCCTTGGTTCTATCTTCCAGACCAATCGCAGGGACAACTTTTATCAGAGAGACCTAGAGGAGAAGATGGTCCACAAGGTCACCATGGACACCGTGAGGATCATAACCTCTTCTGTCAGTGGGATGACCAATGTGAGTTGGCCCACTGGGCTTGCACATGGGGGCTGATGGCTCATGTCTGTGCTGTGCTAGGCTGCGAGGGGAGGATAGCACAGGCCTAGAATTCTACACTGTTGCTTCTCCCATTCCCACTACCTGGGAGGATGGGGGGCCCCAGATCTTCCAGTTACCTGAGCTTGTCTTTCAAGATTCAGGTCCTCGGTGGGACCTTCGTGCCTTCACCAGGGCAGTGCTTGGCACACAGTAGGCCTAATAGGTAACACTTGAATTATTGCTTGAAATGCATCCATTACCTTCAAGCCCCTCAGTCCAGGCGTGTGTGTATATGCATGCATGTGTGTATATGTGTGAGTGTGCAAATAAATGATTCTAAGGATTATATTTCAGAAACATTCATAAGTTCCAGCTATGTGAAAGACATCTGGGCATACACAGGAAGGCTCAGTAGGCCCCACAAGTTGTTAACAGGCTTTAGGGGAAACAAATGTGTCAACTTTTAATTGCAATACAATGTAACATAGCAGTAAGATAGGAAAAGTTTACCATGACTACATATGGAAGGAATCACTGTCTATTAATTGAGGCCATGGGCTAGATGCTTCGCATCTAGTGGCAGCTTCTCTTAATTACAGAAATAATAGTTATAGTAATAACAATAGTAATGGTTACAATTCATTGAGTACACATGACAGGTTCTGTACTAGATGTGTAATATCTAGAATCTTATTTAATTATCCCAACCACCCTGTGAGGTAAGATCTGTTGTTATTATTACCTAGCTTTTATAAAGTGAGGAAACTGAGGCTCAGAGGGACTCTTTAATTTGCTCAAGGATGCTAAGCTGGTAAAGAGTGGAGCCAGGATAAAAATGCTCCTTTCTGTTCATTATGCTGCATCCCTGGTGGAACCCAGGAGCCAGGGATTCTAGCCCTGGTGGCTAGAACACATCACACAACTTCACTTGTTAGTAGCATGGGAGCTCACCCCTAACTCCTAGGGGTGGGAGTGGGGCTAAAGAGAATCAGGGTTACTGAGGGTGTTCAGTGATCATCTGGTGAGATGGGAGATGGCAGGATGAACTTGGAAGGCTAGAGTCATGGCTCTAAGAATTTGTAGAGAAATAGAACCAGTAGGAGATATATGTGTATGTGTCTATGTATCTCAAAAATATCAATAAACTCAGATATGCAGATGACACCACCCTTAAGGCAGAAAGCAAAGAGGAACTAAAGAGCCTCTTGATGAAGGTGCAAGAAGAGAGCGAAAAGGCTGACTTAAAACTGAACATTTAGAAAATGAAGATCATAGCATCCAGTCCCATCACTTCATGGAAAATAGGTGGGGAAACAACGGACACAGTGACAGACTTTATTCTTGGGCTCCAAAATCGCTGGAGATGGTGACTGCAGCCATAAAATTAAAAGATTCTTGCTCCTTGGAAGAAAAACTATGACAAACTTAGACAGCATATTAAAAAGCTGAGACATTACTTTGCAGACAAAGATCTGTATAGTCAAAGCTATGGTTTTTCCAGGAGCCATGTACAGATGAGATAGTTGGACCATAAAAAAGGGGGAGTGCCAAAGAACTGATGCTTTAGAGTTGTGGTGTTGGAGAATACTCTTGAGAGTGCCTTGGACAGCAAGAAGTTCAAACCAGTCAATCCAAAAGGGAATCAGTCCTGAATATTCATTGGAAGGACTGATGCTGAAGGTGAAGCTCCAATACTTTGGCCACCTGGTGGGAAGAGAGCTGACTCACTGGAAAAGACCCTGATGCTGGGAAAGATTGAAGACAGGAGGAGAAGGGGACAACAGAGGATGAGATGTTGGATGGCATCACCGACTCTATGGACGTGAGCTTGAGCAAACTCCGGGAGATAGTGAAGGACAGGGAGGCCTGGCGTGCTGCAGTCCATGGGGTCGCAAAGAGTCGGACATGACTGAGCAACTGAACAACAACATATATATCGTGCAGTTGTGAAGGCTGGCAAGTCTGAAATTTAGGGGGTAGGCCAGCAGGCTGAAGACTCATGCAGTAGCTGAGGCTGCAACCTTGAGGCAAACACTCTTCTTCCTCAGGGAAACCTGTTCTTTTGCTCTCAACTGATTTGATGAAGTCCACTCACATTATCCAGAGTAACCTCCTATACGGATTATGGACTTTTATCAGATTGCATCAAAATACCTTCACCGCCACACCTAGATTAGTGTTTGATTGAAAAACTGTGTGCGTTCACTTGCCAAGGTGACACATAGAAACTGATCATCGCAGTTGGCAAGCACGGCTAGGTTGTCTGCCCAGTGTGCCTCTCTAGGGGATTGGGGGTTAAAGGGTGGTGGTTTAGATGCTAAGTCATGTCCGACTCTTGCAACACCATGGACTGCAGCCCGCCAGGCTCCTCTGTCCATGGGATTCTTAAAGCAAGAATACTGTTGTGGGTTGCCTTTAGAGGGAGGGCTGGTCAAAGAAGTTGTGCAGGATGCGGGGTTGGAGTGCAGCCAGCAGGCACAGCATTGCAGGCTGATCCAAGCCCCCCCTCCTTACCCGCACCTCCCCCCCCAGGAATTCTGGGTGAGGCTCCTGTGCTACATCATGGAGACGGACTACACGGAGGCCTTGACCCCCATCTGCATCAGCCTCACCAACCTAGCCGAACGCCAGCTGCATGCCAAGGAAGAGGAGGCCAATGCAAGCAAGAGCAGGCACGGTGGGCAGCCCCCCTGCGCCAGCTGGAGGGACTGGGCAGGTGGGCCGACCCGTGCCTTGGACTGTTCCCCCTTCTCCAGGAAGCAGCCCGGAGCCCAGAGAGCCAGGCCTTGCCAAAGAGGCCGCCCTTGCCAAAATCTGAGGAAGTTAAAATCGTACACTCTTCCTCTGGCAGCCCACTCCTCTCGTCCTCAACAGCCCCCACCCTGGCCCAGACCCCAGGGCAGCGGTCCTGGCTCAGGCTTCTCCCAGGTGTGAGCTCCCTGGCCCCCGTGAACCCTCTGGAAGGACTGTATATCCCATCTGAGTCCTCTGGAACCATCCCTACCAGGCCCTCCCACTCGCCCCTGATGACGCACTTGTTAGCACCAGACCCTCAAGAAAGGGACTAGAGGGACCTTCTTACGGGGGACCCTGGTGTCCAAGGAGGCTGCTGTCATGGTCCTGGGGCTTTGAGGATGGATGTGGCCGGTGACAGGAGGCGACTGTGAGCCTTACAGGACCCAGCGATGGTGAAGGGCAGAGCCTGCTCTGAGCATCTGGCTAGACCACCCCCTGGTCTTCCTCCTGCCCCAAACTTGAGTCTGGGGCTGGCTCCCTCCTGGGTGCAGCTTCTCAGCAGGCCTGCCCCTCCCTCGCCACTGGTCCAAATACTGTGAGTTCCCTACTGGTGGGCTCACAGCCTCCCAAAGCCTGCAGAGGGAGGGGAGGGGAGGGGGCAGGTGACTAGTTACTGTAGGCTCAACGAGGCCAAGATTCACAGTAGGAGAGAAACACTCTCACAGCCAGCCTGGTGTGCTCTCCCAAGCGGGCACATCCTGAAAAGGGCACAGTATACAAACGCATATATATGGAATTTAGAAAGATGGTAACGATGACCCTATATGCGAGACAGTGAAAGAGACATAGATGTAAAGAACAGACATTTGGACTCTATGGGAGAAGGTGAGGGTGGGATGATGTAAGAGAACAGCATTGAAACATGTATATTACCACGTGTGAAATAGATCGCCAGTCCAGGTTCGATGCATGAGACAGGACGCTCAGGGCCGGTGCACTGGGATGACCCTGAGGGATGGGATGGGGAGGGAGGTGGGGGGGGTTCAGGATGGGGGACACATGCACGCCCATGGCTGATTCATGTGGATGTATGGCAAAACCCACTACAATACTGCTAAGTAATTAGCCTCCAATTAAAATAAAATCATTGGGAAAAAAAAAAAAGAGCATCCTCTCAGCCCCAGCCCGTAACACCAGGCTCCTTCTTCCCAGGATAGCCAGTTGTAATGAGGTTCTTTGTGGAAAATCCCCCATCCTGACCCCTCCTGCATCCTGGGGGCGATGGGATGCTGTTGAGGCAGCACCTTGCTGGGAGAAGCACCCCCTGGGCACGGGAGCAGGGCAGCCTCAGTATCCTGTATCTTTTTCTCCCCAGTGGACCTGCCCGCGCCGCAGAAGCTGCTGGCCCGTCTCCTAGTGAGTGACTCGCGGGCCGTGCGCTGGCCTGGCCCCCACTATGTCCTGCGGCGCCCCTCCCATGAGCTCCTAATCCCCAGGGCCTCCAGGGGGAACAGGGAGCTGGATGTTTGGCAGGACAGAGCTTTCCAAGCCCCTGTCATCCCTCTGGGGAGATGCGGCAAGGGCAGCGGGCTCCCAGATTTCTCTGCTGGGCCTTTGAATGACCTCAAGTGTCCGCAGGACACTGTCAACAGCCTGCCCTTCCCCGGGGGGTCAGCTCCGCCCTGCACCCATGCATCCTCCTCCTTGTGTTGACCCTGCTCCGAGCTCCATGGAACCCGGGATGGGGAGGGAGCCCACGCTTTCGGGTCTCCTTTCCTCCCTTCAGCATCCTCTGCAGGGACGCTCTGGTCCTGGGAATCCTCGGGGCTCTGCTTGAACGGCCCCATCCTGTCCTACTCTCCCTTTATGGGCTTGGACAGCGAGGCTCCAGGTTGGGGCGTGTGGGGCCTGGGGCTTCCCAGCCCGGGAGGGGCCCCATCGGAGTCTCGGTATTCCCCAGGTACTGATGTCGTCCCCCTACAAGGGGGAGGGCCGCGGGATTGCCATGCTCAACCTTCTGAAGACCCTGAGCCAGAGCATCGCCCCCTCCATGGCCGACACGTGGGAGCTGGAGATCCCCCTGCTGGTCAAGTACCTGGAAGGTGAGATGTCCCCGGTGTGTGTGTGAACCACCCACTAAGTGTACATGCTGAGCACTAGACGTGTGGCCTGAGCAAAGGAGCTAAGAGCGCCCGTGTGATGCCCTCACACACACCCCTAGTATACATGCCGTGTACTAACCACCTGGTCTGAACAAAGGAGCCCGGGGTGTGCGTGTGAGCCACACCCCCATCAGTGTCCATGCCGAGTACTAGTCACGTGGCCTGAGCAAAGACACCAAGGCTCCAGGTGGCTGGCACAGCCTACTCTGGTCCTTGAGAGGGTGGGGAGGGAAGTGTGGCATGTGGGGAGTCCATCCACGGAGGACCCCAGATGTTGCATGTAGGAGGCGGCGTGGGGGAGCGGCAGGAGATAGGAGCACGGGTGGCCCTTCTCTCTGCAGAACACACTGAGTTTACATGGAACCAGAAGACATGGGAGGAGAAGCTGATTCAGGTAGAGGTGGTCCCGCGCCTGAGGCCGGGGTGAGGGGCGGTGGGGGCAGCTCTCGGTGGGCTTGGCATGTGGGGAGTTTCGGAGCCCCGAGGGGACACGTTCTCCTCCTGTCAGAAGACTTGGGGAGCACAAGCATGGCCAGAGCAGGAGACCCCCCCCGGGAAAGCAAGAGCCCCGGAGGCGGCACAGGGTGACACCCTCCAGCAGCCCCCACGCCCACGCAACGCCAGTGCCGGGTTGGGGCTGAAAGGGCGAAGCCGTCTAGAGACCGGGGAAGGCGCTAGCGAGGGAAAGTCACTGGTCAAGGTCACACCGCCCTCTGGAGCACTGCGCACCTGTGCCTTCTTCCCCCCACCTCCAGTTTCTGAGAAACTCCCTCAAGAAGACTCGGGGTTCCAACTGGAGCCTGCGTCTGAGCAAAGAGCTGAATAACCAGATCGAGAGCTTCGACAGCCCCTCCCTGGAGAAGGTGGGTTCCCAGAGGCAGGGCTGTTCAGACGGGGAGGGGACTCCGGGGGCAGCGCGTGTGAGACCAGGTTCGCCTGAGGCTGTCACAGCGCCCTGGGCAGAGAGACGGCTGGCTGGTCCAGACCTGAGGGCTTTAGGATTTTGTTCTGTCTTGTCTTTCCCTCAAGAACCTGCTTTGTTGCCGCTGGGTGGCATTTGCCCTCCAGTCACCAGCTTCCCCATTCCTCTCACTCACTCCCCACCTGCGGTGGTTCCTAGAGGAGCCAACGGCAGGGAATGAGTGTTTTGGTAAATAGTGCAAAGGGTGAAGGTGCCACTGCACCACAGGACGCCAAAGGGGGAAGAAAAGGCCTGGAGGGAAAAAGAGTGGGCAAGCTGGGGTTTGGTGGTGGACCTCCACCCTTGGCAGCCGCGGGCAGAAGGACAGAACAGCTTCTATCAAACCCTGCTGCACACCTAGCCCCACCCCTCCCCACACACTCGTTTCTCCTCCCTGTCTCATCCAGCTACTGGCTCATGACCACCGCATGCGTATATTTCATCATAAAGGGGTCTTTACAAAACTATAAACATTGTTGAAAATCAGAGAAGATCTCGACCAGTGGAAAGCATTTCATGTCCACAGATTGGAGGACAATATATTTAAGATGGTGACACTTGCCAATTTATCTATAGATTTAACACGACCCCACTTTAATCCCAGCTGGCTTCCTGCCCCCACCCCGAGAGTGACAAGGTGATCCTAAAATTCCTGTGGAAATAAAAGGGGCCCAGAATAGCCAACACAGTTATGATTTAAAAAGAACAAAGTTGGAAGACTCAGATTTTGCAATCAAGACTTCTTGCATAATTACAGTAAACAAGACAGGGTGATACTGGCATCAGGATAGGTAATAGATTGATGGAATAGAATTGAGGGTCTGGAAATAGACCTCACTTTTACTGTCAATTGATTTTCAACATGAGTGCCAAGACAATTCAGTGGGGAAGGAGTAGTCTTTTCAACAAATCATGCTGGGAAGACTGCATAGCCACTTACAAAAGAATGAAGTTGGGCCCCTTCCTCATACCATACACAAAAATTAACTCAAAATGGACCATATATGTAAATATAAAAGGTAAAACTATAAAATTCTTAGAGTGAAACATAAATATAAATCTTCATGATCTTGGCTTGAGCAATGTCTTCTGAGAAATAACACCCAAACGCACAAGTGATGAAAGAAAAACTAGGTAAACTGGACATCATCAAAACTAAAAAGTTTTGTGCTAAAAATGGTACCGTCAAGAAAGTGAAAAGACAACCCAGAGAATGAGAGAAAATATTTGCAAATCTAGTCCCTGAGAAGGGACTTGTATCTAGAATATATAAAGAACTCTTATAACTCAATAATACAATGACAAATAATCCAATTTAAAAATGGGTGAAGGAAAGATATAGAAATGGCAAGTAATCACATGGAAAAATATTCCAGATCATTCCCATTAGGGAAAAGCAAATCAAACCCACAGGAGATTACTCCACACTCACAAGGATGGCTATAACCAAAAAGACAGATAATAACAAATATTGACAAGAATATGGAGAAATTGGACTCTGATATATTGTTGGTATAAATACAAAATGGCACAGTGATTTTTAAAAAGTCTGGCATTTCTTGAAATGTTAAATATGGAGCTACCTATGACTTAGCAATTATGCTCTTAATTATATATGCCCAGAAGAAATAAAAACATATGTCCACACAAGAGCTTGTATGTAAATATTCAGAGCAACATTATTCAGATAGCCAAAAAGTAGAAAAAACTCAAGTGTTCATCAGTGGATGAATGAATAAACAAAATGTGCTATATCCATACAACAGAGTATTAGTCAGCCATGAAAAGGAATGAAGTACTTACATCTGCTACAGAAAGGATGATCCTTAAAAACATTACACTAAGTGCAAGAAGCCAGAAGCAAAAGCCCGCGTATGATATGGTTCTACTTATTTGAAATATCCAGAACAGGCAAATCTAATGAGACAGAAAATTAGACGGGTGGTTGTCACAGATGAGGGGAATGTGGGGTGATTGCCAATGGGTACAGGATTTCTTTTTTGGGGATGATGAAAATGTCCTAACCTTGGCTGTCATGGCCATCGCACAACTTTGTGAATGTGTCAGCTTAAAATTTTTAAAACTTAAATGGGCTCATTTAGTGGTATGTGATTTATACCTCAATAAAGATGTTCAGAAAAGATTTTTAGAAGTGTCAACTAAAGTTTTCATTTGTTCAAATATGCATCCTTCATAATAGCATATGTAAAATATACACAGCAATATATATCTTCTGTAGCTAAGTGCCATAGATTTGTGGGTGTAAGATCTTATCAGATGTCAGTTCAGGGCCAGATGCCCATTTGAAAGAAACTTGTATGTAGTATTTAATAAGCCAATGCATATAATTCAACCTTGTGACAATAACTCACCTAGCTTAAAGGAAAATAAACAAATAAATAGGGTTTCATTGGCTCAGATAGCTTAAAAAGCCACGACTAGATATTGAGGCTTAAGGAATTTCATCAGGACTCTCCCAGACTCTTCATCACTCAGACAGGCATCCTCTGGGGGTAGGAGGGAGCAAGGCTGCTGAAGCCTCCAGATTTGTAATTCTGGTAGATAGAGTCATTCTTTCCCCAAAAGTAACAGGCAAAACCATCCTTTCTCCTATAAACAAACAAAACAAAAATACGACATAATGAAAAGAGACCCTATTCAAAGCAGCAACACAATGTAAAATATGTAACCAAATAAAAATTGTGAATATATGAAATATGTGTAACCAAGGTAAAGAACCCCAAATTACAAGGAGGGGCAGAAAGGCTGAAAGAAAGCCTGACCAAACATACACAATCTCTGCTTCTTGGATAGGAAGTCTCAGTGTTGCTCAGGTGTCCTTTTTTTTCTCAAGTTAATCTGCAACACAGGGACTTCCCTGGTGGTCCACTGGTTAGGACTTTGTGCTTCCACTGCAGTGGGGAAGGGTTTGCTCCCTTGTCAGGGAACTAAGATCCTGCACAGTAGGTGATGCGGCCAAAAAAAAAAAAATCTGCAATGCAATTTACTTCTAATTTCCCAATAGGAAAATTTGTGGAAATCTGACAGTTTTATTTGACAAGATTATTTCCACGTTCACCCTAATGAAAAAAAGTAAGAGAATAATAGCTAAGAGCATATTAAAAAAAAAAAAAGCAGCACATTAGAGAAGGATTTGTTCTCCCAGAATAAAGATGTAAGTGTATGAAATGAAATACAATCATGGAGTGAAAGAAGAACATACTGATGAATATTTTTATAGTCTTAACATGGAATAGAGTAGACCTTCATATGCATAAAAAGAATCCTTTAGAAAGACAAAGGAAAGAGACTGTACTCTGTGAAATGAAAATTGTCTGCATGACAAAATGAAATCACTATGAATAAAATCAAAAGAGAAATGAGACCCTGGGGACACGGACCCCAGGAGTGATCACTTAAGAAGTGAGCCTCAGGCCATGCTTGGTTTCATTCCTTTAAGAATTTTTTTTTTACGTGGACCATTTTTTAGAAGTCTTTTTTGAATTTGTGGTGGTATTGTTTCTGTATTATGTTTTGGTTTTTTGACTGCTTGATTTTAAACCCCGGTTCTACTACTTTCTGCTAATTTTCTTGTCTCAAAATACCTATTTGCCTTTTAGAGTTGTTGCGCGGATTAAGTGAGATAATATATGTCTGTTCTTGTTATTTTTTGCCAAATGTACACACAGCATTCTTGTAAACAAAAAATAAGAGAAATAATCCAACAATGGGGAAAGAATAGAGGCAGAAATTCCAAGAATGGACCGTGAGAAGATGCAAAGATGACTAACCAAGATGCAAGCAGTATACATCTCGTGGATAATATCCTAAGTCAGAGAGAAGGCAGGAGGATAAGTGCTCCTAGATTTGCTGGTGGGAGTGTAGATTGATTCAGTTTATACAGGAGAGAAACTTGGCCCCCACTCTTGGTAATATGCCTGCCCTGCTACAGCCTAACCTCTCAGATTAACCTGGATACTTGTTTTTGAAAATATATAAAAGGCATATTTTTTAAAAGTCTGGAGGAACAAGTAGGGACCTCCCCTTGGCAGTGACCCCATAGGGCCGGGTTGGAGGCTTGAAGCTCCCTCTGTCCCTTCGGCCTCTCTAGGGCTTTCTGTACCGGGCCTTGGGCTTCACCCTGGCCACAGGCCTGGAGGCCGACAAGGTGGAAGTGCTGCTGCTGGAGCTGCTGTACAAGACGGACTACAGCAACGACTTCGACCGGGAGGTGAGACAGGGCACCCCGTGGTCCCCTCCAGGCCTTGGGAGGACATGGTGTGTGCACGCCTGTGCATGTGTGCATGCGTGTATGTTTATCCGTGTGTTGGGGGGACGGGCAGATGGGGTATTCCCCAGCACACTCCTCCCTCACCCTGCCCACTGGGTCTCCCCGCAGGGCGTGATCCTGTGCTTTGGCCTGTGTGCCCGGGGCCAGGTGAAGACGGTGCTGGGCGTGCTGCATGACTTTGAAGAGAGGATCCAGGAGTCAGAACAGTCCTGGCAGATCGGCGCCTGGCGGGTGAGGCACCCTTGCTCCACCGTCAGCTCTCCAGGGGCCTCTTAAAATGGTGCTGTCAGCCCCCAGTCAAGGCTCTTCAGTTCAGTTCAGTCGCTCATTCGTGTCCTACTCTTGGCGACCTCATGGACTGCAGCACACCAGGCCTCCCTGTCCATCACCAACTCCCGGAGTTTATTCAAACTCATCTCCATTGAGTCGGTGATGCCAACCAACCATCTCATCCTCTGTTGTCCCCTTCTCCTCCTGCCTTCAATCTTTCCCAGCATCAGGGTCTATTCAAATGAGTCAGCTCTTCCCATCAGGTGGCCAAAGTATTGGAGTTTCAGCTTCAACATCAGTCCTTCCAATGAATATTCAGGACTGATTTCCTTTAGGATGGACTGGTTGGATCTCCTTGCAGTCTTGCTGGATCTCAATAAGAAACTCCCCTCTGTGTCTCCTTCGCCAAAGTGGAACGGTGAATTGGATCGAGGCGGCCGTGGCTGGTCTCTGGAGGCTGTCTGTTCCATCCACAGGGCACAGTGCCCTGGTCTGGCTGAGTCTCCAGGGGGCCACCAGCTGAGTCACTGATGCCTTAGGTTTTGGCCTTGACCTTGGACCCTTGCCCTGGGGTCTGGTAGTTTGGAGAGAGAGAATTGGGAGTGTCCCGGCTTCTCTCCTGGCTTCTCCACAAAGTGAAGCCTGAGACCTGGATTTCTACTCAAAGCCTGGAGAGCGTGGGCTTCCCTGCCCTTCCTCTCATGGTGGGTTGGGTGGCCTCCAACACCTCCTCCCGGAAGAGCTGGGCTGAGGCTCTCTGTTCCCACTGGATTGCCAGCATCTCGGGAGCCCCTGGCCCAGAGCAGGTGCTCATTAGGTGAAGGCATGAAGGAGCTCACAGGTGCCTCCAGTTAGGGGTGTCCGCACAGAACCCCTGGGACCAGGCAGTCATGGCCATGGTCTGACCTGCTCACCACGCTACAGCCAGGGCATAGCATGTAGCAGGAGCTCAATAAAGTGTGTTCAATGAATGAATACATGATTGAGCACTTCAGGTGCCCAGGAAACACCTGAAGGAATAGATCCTCTCCCCGATGGCCACAGTGGTTTCTTCCCCTTCTTATTGGCCTCACAGAAGGACCATCCCTGGAGGCGGGAGACTGTGAAGGGTGCGCTCATGGTGATGTATGGCTGCGTGGCCTCGTACTGCCACCCGCAGATGCTTCTCATCCACGTGGACAACCCCATCACTGCCAAGATCATCCACCACTACTCCAGCAGCTGCCAGGTAAGCCTGGGATCCCACAGACAAGCCGTGCCCTGGCGATGCCCTCCTTGACCCCCAGGCTGGGGTGGGGGGAGAGTCACCCTATATCATTATCTGGGAACTGCCAGCCCCACCCAGGAGATTCGAGTCCTGGAGTCCTGTCTGTCACTCAGCATTTGGGAAGCCCATTGCCCCAGTCTGTGCTGTTTTCTGCTGCAGGGGTGGGGGGGGGGTGGGGGAGCAGCCCTTCCCCCATTTACCGAGTAGGGGTGATTGTGGTTTGTGGAAGTCACAGGACAAGCCCTTGCCAGCCTTCTCTCATCTCTGCCCCAATCTTGACACCTGACCCCGAGCCGTTTCGTAAGGGTCAAGAAAGAGGCTGTCTTCAGAGAGGTAAAGGGACTGGCTGCTTTCTTGGAAAGGCAAGGAGGAGAAAACTCAGGGAATAAAGGAGAAATGACTTTATTATTACTGTTTTGAAAACTGTGGTGAAGTACACATGACGTGAAATTTGTCATCATAACCACTTTTAAGCATGCCGTTCATTGGCATTCAGTTCAGTTCAGTTCAATCACTCAGTCGTGTCCAACTGTTTGCGACCCAATGGACTGCAGCACGCCAAGCCTCCCTGTCCATCACCAACTCCCGGAGTTTACTCAAACTCATGCCCATTGAGTCAATGATGCCATCCAACCATCTCATCCTCTGTCGTCCCCTTCTCCTCCCACCTTCAATCTTTCCAAGCATCAGAGTCTTTTCAGAGTCAGTTCTTTGCATCAGGTGGCCAAAGGATTGGACCTTTAGCTTCAGCATCAGTCCTTTCAATGAATATTCGGGACTTATTTCCTTTAGGATGGACTAGTTGGGTCTCCTTGCAGTCTAAGGGACTCTCAAGAGTTTTCTCCGACACCACAGTTCAAAAGCATCAGTTCTATGGCACTCAGCTTTCTTTAAAGTCCAACTCTCACATCCACACATGACTACTGGAAAAACCATAGCTTTGACTAGATGGACCTTTGTTGGCAAAGTAATGTCTCTGCTTTCAATATGTTGTCTAGGTTGGTCATAACTTTTCTTCCAAGGAGTAAGCATCTTTTAATTTCTTGGTTGCAGTCACCATCTGCAGTAATTTTGGAGCCCCCAAAAATAAAGTCTCTCACTGTTTCCCCATCTATTTGCCATGAAGTGGTGGGACCGGATGCCATGATCTTAGTTTTCTGAATGTTGAGTTTTTGGGTTTTTTTAATTAAATCAGTTTATTTTTGATTTTTTAACTTTACAATATTGTATTTGTTTTGCCATACATTGACATGAATCCACCATGGGTGCACAACAAAGAAAACTATAAGCAAGGTGAAAAGACAGCCTTCAGAATGGGAGAAAATAATAGCAAATGAAGCAACGCACAAAGAATTAATCTCAAAAATACACAAGCAACTCCTGCAGCTCAATTCCAGAAAAATAAATGACCCAATCAAAAAGTGGGCCAAAGAACTAAACAGACACTTCTCCAAAGAAGACATACAGATGGCTAACAAACACATGAGAAGATGCTCAACATCACTCATTATCAGAGAAATGCAAACCAAAACCACAATGAGGTACCATTTCACGCCTGTCAGAATGGCTGCTATCCAAAAGACTACAAGCAATAAATGCTGGAGAGGGTGTGGAGAAAAGGGAACCCTCTTACACTATTGGTGGGAATGCAATCTAGTACAGCCACTATGGAGAACAGTGTGGAGATTCCTCAAAAAACTGGAAATAGAACTGAATGTTGAGTTTTAAGCCAACTTTTTCACTCTCCCCTTTCACTTTCATCAAGAGGCTCTTTAGTTCTTCCTCACTTTCTGCCATAAGGGTGGTGTCATCTGCATATCTGAGGTTATTAATATTTCTCCCGGAAACCTTGATTCCAGCTTGTGCTTTATCTAGCCCAGCGTTTCTCATGATGTATTCTGCATATAAGTTAAATAAGCAGGGTGACAATATACAGCCTTAATGTACTCCTTTCCCTATTTGGAACCAGTCTGTTGTTTCATGTCCAGTTCTAACTGTTGCTTCCTGACCTGCATACAGATTTCTCAGGAGTCAGGTCAGGTGGTCTGGTATTCCCATCTCTTTCAGAATTTTCCACAGTTTGTTGTGATCCACACAATCAAAGGCTTTGGCATAGTCAATAAAGCAGAAATAGATGTTTTTCTGGAACTCTCTTGCTTTTAGATGATCCAACGGATATTGGCAATTTGATCTCTGGTTCCTCTGCCTTTTCTAAATCCAGCTTGAACATCTGGAAGCTCATGGTTCACGTACTGTTGAAGCCTGGCTTGGAGAATTTTGAGCATTACTTTACTAGCATGGCATTAAGTGCATTCAAGCTGTTGGGCAGCCATCACCATCACTCATCTCCAGAAATTCATCTTCCTAGACTGAAACTCTGTCCCCACTAGCATCAGTTCCCCAGTCCCCCTCCCCTTCTCTTGGCATCCACCCTTCTACTTCCTGTCTCTATGATGGTGACGCTCCAGGCATCTCATATAAACTGGAGTCACACCGTGTTTATCCTTTTGAGACTGGCTGATTTCATTTCCCCTAACGTCCCGAAGGTTCGTTCATGCCTTAAAAGCAAAACTGATTTGGCCTCCATAACTTACTCTGCCCCTGCGGTGACACACAGGGCTCGGAGCCTGTGGTCAGTGAAGGTGCCCCCTGACTGGCATTGCTGTACTCGGGCACAGGATGGAGGGGTTTGGGGATGCAGTGCCTGGCCCATGTCCCTGCCAGGTTGCTGAAGGGCAGAATGGGGCGGCTGTCTCTCAGAGTGCCCCTGACACTCGCACTTCCTCAGCACAGGAGAGGGTGTTCTGTGTGGCCGCAGGGTCCGGGAGCAGGGGCTTGGTCTTGGGGTCTTTGGGGCTCACTCACAAGGTCCTCCCTGTCCCTTGTCACGGTCACAGGACATCTGCCTCAAAATGGCCTTCATGAAGAGCGTGGTGCAGGTCACCGATGCCATCAAGAACATCAAGGACCTGGAAGACTTCCAATTCGCCCAAAAGGCGACCCTGACTGGCATTATCATGGTAAGCCATCTGGGGGGCTTCCTCCGTCCTGGGCAGTTTGGAGGTCTCACTCTGCTGACCTGAGGCCATCTGAGGCCCAAGGGGCGACAGGGGTCTCCGAGGCCCCACCTTTCTGAGTTCTGCTTTGACCCGACTGTCAGCGTTCTGATAAAGGTTTTCATGGCCAGAAAACATTCCAGAAGCCGGGGCTAAAGATCCCTGCCCTCGGGCCCGGTGATGCCCACAAGGTGTCTGGTTCAGGGCTGGGAGACAGAGCCCCATGGGTCAGCCCCCGGCTAGTCCTAGCGTTTCCCCATAGTCAGGACCAGGAGATCAGGCTCTGCCGTGAGAAGGACTTACAGCTACTTTTGCCCAGAACTTTGTTAAGATCTAGAAAGTGTCAGCTGTTCAAAGGCAAGAGGCAGCATCAGGGGCTGCTGAGGCTGTGGATCAGCCCCTGGCCCGCTTCCCTAGACCTCTCCACTCGCCTGCAATGGAAACCCTGACCCCTGGACACTCTGTGGCTGCATTGGCAGCAGCCTGGAGGGAAGGGAGATGCGGATGGAACAGCAGACCCTGAGAAAGAAACAGACATTCATCAGGCTCCCGCTCGGGGTCGAGAGCGACATGCATGTAATTTCACACCAGTCTGGCACAGGCCTGTGAACCAGGCCCCGAGTCCTCTTTTCACACCTGAGCAAGGGCTCAGGCTGAGGACATGATTTGTCCAAGGACATGCAGCCAGTAAGTGGCAGAATGAGCAAGAAGCCCCGGCCCATCTTAGCTCCACTCCTCCCATGAGATTTTGCTGCTTCCCCTGGCTTCTCTTGTGGCTTAGCTGGTAAAGAATCTGCTTGCAATGCGGGAGACCTGAGTTCGATCCCTGGGTTGGGGAAATACCCTGGAGAAGGGAAAGGCTACCCACTCCAGTATTCTGGTCTGGAGAATTCCATGGACTCTATTGTCCATGGGGTCACCAAGAGTTGGACACGACCGAGCGACTTCACTTAAAACGTCAAAGGCCAACTGATCATGAAAAGAATGAAAGTGCATGTGGTAGTGGAGCCCATCGTACAATGTCAGGTCCTTCTGACTGTAACCCAGGGAGTTCCCCTGCCATCGTGGTCACTGTCCGCCCAAACCTCTGCCCTGGCCATCGCAGGAGTCTGGATGGCTTGGCGGCTCACTACCCTGCTGTCCCGGCAGGCGATCATCAAGGCAGAATCGACTGACAGCCTGGTTTCTCCCGTGAGGACCATGGCCATGGATGCCCTCTCATACTTGAGGTGAGCAGGGCCCTTAACAAGACCCCCAGTGCCACCCTGGGCTGGAGACAAAGTCTGAGACCACCTCTCAGTGCCTTTGGGGGAAGGTTGCATCTCCTTTGGAGCTTCCCTGGTGGCTCAGATGGTAAAGAATCTGCCTGCAATGCAGAAGACGTGGGTTCAATCCCTTGGTCAGGAAGACCCCCTAGAGATGGGAATGGTAACCCACTCCAGATTCTTGCCTGGAGAACCCCGTGGACGGGCTATAGTCCATGGGATCACAAAGAGTCAGACACAAACACTTTCACTTTAAACTAAATTACTGGATTTGGGTAGGAGTGGGCGGGTCACGGAAAGGTGAAATACGGGACCCCTTTGGAGGGCAGGAGTTTAAAGTTTAAGTGGAGGGTGGCTCTCCCTTCTGAAGGCAAAACAGAGCCAATGAGGAACTTATAACAATTCTGATAACCTGCCCCACCACAGACTTAAATAAGGATCCCTGGAACTGAGCATTGCCTCTAGGGCCCTTAGAAAGCTCTCTTGTGATTCTAATATGCAACTAGGCTTGAGATCCAGCTATGAAGGAGACAGAAAGAGAATCAGCTGGCATGCATCACTCAGTTAGCTGCTACCACCAAAGGTTTATTAAAACACAGATGGCCTCCATTCCAGAAGTTTTTTGGTTTTAAGATCTTTTTTTTTATGTGGACCATTTCTAAAAAAGTCTTTATTGAATTTGTTATAGTTTTGCTTCTGTTTTATGTTTTGGCTTTTTGGCCACAAGACATGTGGGATCTCAGCTCTCTGGCCAGGGATCAAACCTGTGCCTCTGGCACTGGACGGGGGACTCCCAGGGAAGTCCTCCTCTCCAGGGTTTTTGATTCAGCCGCTCTGAGGTGGAGATATAGAATTTGCATTTTCTAATAAACTCCAGGGGGATGCTGTTGCTGCTCCTGGTCCAGATATTACAGTTGAAAACTCCTGGGCCAGGACAACCAGAAGCAAAGTCTATGGTTGCAGTCAGGGAGGACCAATGGAATGTTTCTGAACAGGGGAGAAAGAGGTTCAGAGCAGTCAGTGATAGGAGAGGTGGCTGTGGACGCTTGAGTCTCCCGTTCAGTCACAGACAGACACTGGACGGTGGTGGGTGGAGCTAGGGCCCTTGGGGAGGGACAGATGCCTGAACCCCCAAATAGAGAAGCTGGCCCCTCCCTCATTCTGTGACATGGCTCCTCCCACCGCCCCCCCCCAAACTGGGCAGAGCAGGGTCTCAGCTCCCCACGGATCACTCCTCTTATCACTTCTTTCTCTAGCAAACTGAAGCCTTTCTACTCCACAGAGGAAAACAGTGAGCTGATGGATATTAGTATACACTCTGTAATTTCTCTCCAATGCCCAGGAGAGAGCAATGAGTCCATTAAGGTAGGTCCCTCTGGGCCAGCTCATTTTCTGGGTCAGGACTTGGAAATTGATGTTAACATGGGCAGTGCTGGGAGCCCACCATCCTGGACCACCTGGGAGTGGTCAGGGGCATCAAAGTACAGCAGGCTCTGTCAGTAAGTGTAAGGTGATGCTAGCTGCTATAACAGATACACTCTGAAATCTTCACGGTTTAACAAGATGACTGTTTTTCTCACTCGAAGTCCAGTTGGCAGCAGAGGTGGAGAGGGGGCTGCTTCCTGCAGTTGTTCAGGAACATGAACAGACAGAGGCCCCATGGCTCCTCAGATGGGCAGTGGTACCCAGGTGGAGAGACAGTCTGGAGGATTTATGAGCCACTTGGCCCTCCTTATTGTCCAGAACTTGGTTACATGGCTCCACCTACCTGCAAGGGATCCTGGGAAATGTAGTCCCTGACTGGATGACTGTTTCCCAATAAGGTTGTGGAAGAGGAGGACAAATCTCCTGTGGACAGGGAGCCATCTGTGCCTCCAGGTCCTGGCCCTGGACGCAAGGAGTCAGGAGAGCTGGGTTCTAGGAGTCCAGTTCCCTCCTTTGCAAAATGGGTTCTTCTTGAGGTTGTCTTATACGTCACATAAGGAGCGTAAAGAACTCAGTCTGAGCAGAAGTCAAAAGGAAGTTACCAGACCATCTCAGAATATTTGACCCTGGCGTGGGCCCACACAGAGTCCTGGCAGGTGGCTATTTCCCCATTGCTGCCGAGCTCTCCCCTCTCTTGGCCACAGACCCTGTATACGAACGCCCTATGTGCCCTGGAGCAGCTGATGGAGGGCCTCATGCAGAGACAACTAGACCCCAAGGGGCTGCAGGAGATGGTGCATGTGAGTTGCCTGGTGGAGGGCCAGGAGCCAGTGGTGGCCACTCCTCCCAGAATGTTGGTCTTAGGGCCAGACTGTCAGTGGGAAACAAGCATGCATTAAGAATTGATTTGGTAATTTTCTTTAGACAAAGCTTCAAGCTGGCTGAAAAGGTACAAGAACAGTACAAAGAACTCCTGCATGACTTTCACCCAGATCCACGATTCTTAGTATTTTGTGACATGTTCTTTTTCCTTTTCTTTTTTTTTTTCCTCTTTACATTACACACACACACACACACACACACACACACACACCCCTTTTGAATCATGGAGAGTTAGCTACAGACATCACAAGAATCTTCTCTTATATAACAATATACTATTCAAAATCACGGAATTTAACATTGATACCAAGCTGTAGTCTAATCAGTTTTCCATATTCATATTTCACAAATTGCTCAATAATGACCTTCATAGTTATTTCCTCCCAGAACCAGGATTAAATCTGGATTACAAATTGCATTTAATTGTCTTATCTCTTTTGTCTCTCTCCTTCAATGTGGAACAGTTTCTCAGTCTTTGTCTTTCATAATCTTGGTATTTTTGAATATAGTATTGCTAGGGCTTTTTTAAAAATTTGATTGTTTGCTTTCTTATTATTGATTTTTCAGAGGCTGTATATATTCTAGAAGCAAATCCTTTATCAGATATGTGATTTGCAAATATTTTCTCCTGGTCTGTGACTTGCCTTTTCATTAATTTCATAGGTTCTTTTGAAGAGAAGAAGTTTTTAATCTTGAAGAAGTCTAATTTATTATTTTTTCTTTTATGGATCATGCTTTTGGTATCATGTCTAAGAAATCTTTACTAACCAAGGTCACAAAGATTTTCTCCTAGATTTTCTTCTAGAACTTGATAGTTTCAGGTTTTACATTGAAGTCTATGATGTATTTTGAGCTCAGTTTTCAAATATGGATCAAAGTTTAATTTGTTTTAATTTTTTTGCACATGGATAACCAATTGTTTCAGCACCATTTGATGATTTGATGGAAAGACTGTCTTTGCTCCACTGAATTACCTTTGCATCTTTGTCAGAAATCAATTGACCGCATACGTGTGGGTCTATTTCTAGATACCTGTTCTGCTCTATTGATGTTTTTGTCCATCTTTACACCAGTGTCATCCTGTCTTCATTATCCTGTCAACATTATAGTAAGTCTTGAAATCAGGAGCAGATAGTGTAAGTCCACTGACTTTGTTCTTTGAGGCTATACCCCACAGATATCGATACATTGTGTTCTAATTTTAGTTTCAAGATGCATTTTCATTTCTCTTTTGACTTCTCCTTTGACCCATGGGTCATCTAGAAATTTCCAAATATTTGAGAGTTTTCCAGAGACCTTTTTGGTTTTGATTCTAATTTAACTCCTTTGTAGTCTGAGGACATACTTTTTACAATTCAAAGTCTTTTAAATCCATCGAGACTTAATTTGTTGCCCACGTATGATCTGCCTTGGTGAACGTTCTGTGTGTGCTTGTAAAGTATTCTGCTGCACTGAATGATGTGTTCCTAAACATCACTTAAGCCAGGGATTGTTGGAAGTGTTGTCCAAGTTTTCTACAGCCTTCCTGATTTTGTCTTCTCTGTCTTCCTCTTTCTGAGAAAGACGTACTGAAATCTCTGTCACTGTGGATTTGTTGGTTTCTCCTTTCAGTTCTATCAGTTTTTGCTCCCTGTTTTGCCAAGCTGCGTTGTTAGGTGCAGGAGCATGCAGGTGCTGGGGTGCAGGATGGACTGTGCTAGTGGCATTTTCACCTACAGGCAGACACTTGGAACAAAGCCAAACTCATCAGCCAAGCACCAGCTTGGTGAGGATGTTGGCATTGTTCTCTGTTTGCTCATGGCCTCATCTCCCTAGTGTCGGGGGCAGGGGGACCTGGGAACCTCCCAGAGCTTGGAAAATCAGGCTCTGAGTGGGAGAGTGGAGGAGAGCAGCAGTTGGCCAGGAAAGGCTGGTCTCGGGACTTTAAAGTCCCATCTGTGTTCTGGGCTCTCCCCTTAGCTCCTGGAGAAGTGGATCTTGTCGGAGAAAGAATGGGAGCGGGAGAAGGCGGTGAACCTCCATCTCCATCTCATGCAGATCTATGTCCAAAGCATCGGTGTCTGTGTGAGTCCCGGAGCCCCGCCCCCCACAGCCTGCCTTGCTGACACCCACAGGGAAATGCCAGTCTCTATCCCAGGAGAGGAAATGCCTCTGAAATCCAGTTCTGCCCCTGGAGAGACCCTTGGGAAGAGGCTGCCTCACTGGGGAATGTCGAAGGAGACCCAGAAGGAGCTGGCCCTGGGCCTCCGGGGTGGTGAGAGAGGATGGGCAGGGTGTGGTGTGGATCCGGGTTTTGAGGAGCCTGAGGTTCACACAGGGGTGAGGGCCCTCTTTAAGAGAACAGGGTACATGATTATGAATACCACATTGATTAGGAAAGTATTTACTTAGAGTGAGAAAATGAATCACTACAAAATGACAAATTTTACAAAGCTTAACAAATGCCATCCACATCGCAAAATCTAGAAAAGCAATGAGGTTTTTTGGTGATGGAGCCTCTGACATGGCTCCACAAGCCCTCTTTTCTTCCTGCATTTTTTGGGCTCCTACTCTTCGACTGTCTAGTCTTCAGGGATGGCCTTGGGAGGAGGAAGATGGGGTCTTGGGGCCAGTGCACGGTGAGGACAAGGTGGGGCAGGACCGCAGCCCTGGAGCACCGTCCAGGTGGGACCCAGGCCCAGCAAAGTGAACCAGTGGCTGAGACCAGTGCTAAGTAACTCGGTGCTGCACAGTGTTTCACCTGGACTCTCGGTCGTGAGTCTCACAACACCCGCTGAGAGAAGGGGCACCATTGTTGCTAAGGCAGTGCGAGTGCAGTTAGAAAAGACTTTCCAGACACACAGCATTTCAGAAGGGAGTGAGTTTATTAAGAACGAAAAGCAGAGATGATGTGGGCCCTGCAAGCACAGTGAGCCGACCTCCTGACAGACTGGGGAGACCCAACAGTTTTCATGGGTTGGTAGTCAATTTTTATAGCCTCAAGACAAAGAAAATTCCTGGGGGAAGGTTGGCATTAGGGTGCTGTAGAGTGACTACCAGGGTGGGCATCTTTGTCTAATTTGGGGGTCAGGAAGCCTGCTGGTGATGATCACGGGAAATTTGGCAATGGTTACCAAGGGGCTCAGTCAGTTTCAGAGGTGACCTTGGTTCTGGGCTCTGCTTCTGTGGCCTTGGTACAGGGTTTGCACTTGTGGCTTTGGAGCAGGACTCAACAATTATCATCTCTGATGAGTAGCAGACAGGAACAAGAGGGTGTGAGGCTAAGACTCTCCCAGGTCACGCAGCTAGGGAGTGGGGGAGCCCAGATTTGAAGGCAGGACTCAGTTATAGGAACAAGGCAGGCACTGGGACCTAGCATCTGGGCCTGGGTCACGTGGCGACATCGTAGCTGCTCAGCCTCCCGGGGCCCAAGCTGGGGGAGCCTGGGGACGGAAGCTCGGGCTTGGGCAGATGGTGGCATCCTCTCCCTTCCCAAACAGGGGTGCTTTCAGAGCAGGGTTCACTGTCTTTGGCCCCTGGATGCACTGCCCTCGGGCATCACCAGGTGTGCTCAGCTGGACAGAGGGTGTGAGCTCTGAGGTCTCCCGTCCCTCAGATCCCGCTGAAGCTGGGGCAGTTTGGCAGCCTGGTGGGACTCATCGCACCAGGCACCTGCGACTCACACAGAAAAACCCGCCTGGCCTCCATGGATGTCCTGGCCAGCCTGCTGGATCTTCACGGTATGGGAGGGGTGGTGCCGGTGGGCAGGACCGGGGATCTCCAGGCCGAGAGGGAGGACCAATATCAGGCAATCAGCTGTGGGGCTGTCCTGGGGGGCGGCGGGGATTGTGGTCTCTCTATAGACAAACAAGGGTGACCAGCGGGGGCGGGGGGTGCAGAGTTCACTGAGAGGTCATGGAAGCTTCTAGAAGGAGAGGCTCATTGGGTCAGCACGACTCGCTGATGGCACATGAGGGGCCCCACTGGACAGGGCCGCCTCACAGATACTAAGGATGCAGCGGAACCAGCCAGAAACAAACTCAGAGGGGAAGGCAGTTGGGGGACCTTCAGGGTGGGTTTGCCTCTGGCTCAGCAGCTGGCAGAATGCCCATCTGAGCTGTGCACAGAGATGGTTCCAGGGGCCAGGCAAGAGGGATGGGATGTCCAGATGCTGGAGAGTGGTCCAGGCCCAGGGAGCCAAGGCAACCCAAGGGCCGGGGGTGGGAGCATGGGCGGGGGAGGAAAGGGGCCCACCATGATGTGGGCCCTTGGTCCTGAACGATCGTGCCTAACGTTGTATCCCACCAGCAAGCCAGACCTGCTCCTCCTGGGGCGCCTCCAAGGAGCTGGAGCTTGAGAAATGCAAGGAGGACCTGCAGGGCTCAGACATGGAGAAGATTTTTGGCGTATCCTCCAGAATCGCCAAGGTGATGAGCAGGAAGGCTGTGTGGGAGAGGCCTCCAGGTGCCTGGGCCATCTCTGGGGGCGGGGCCAGGATCCTCCTGATGGTCTTCCCTGGGTCTTCCACAGCCTTTGGTCCAACTCAAGTCATGTGTATTTAAGTGACCTATGATATGTACAGTACCCACTGTGGTGCCTGGCACACAGTAGGTGTGTCACAGACTCCAGCTGTCTTTTCTTTGTCTATATCATGTGCTACACTGCGGGAGCCCCAGAAAGAACTGAACAGGGGGCCCTGCACACAGGTGTCGGCCCACGGGCAGGCTGATGGCACCCGGTCACTACAAGTGTCCAGGGCTGCCCAGACCCTTGGGGCTGCAGAGGGGCGAGGCCTCTTCTGCCTCAGGGGCCAGAGGAGGGTCTGTGGATTGTGGGGGGTGGGGGGTGTGCATCAGCAGGACAGATCAAAGGGCTGCAGGACTCAGAGCACACTCCCAGGGAAGGTGCAGGGCCGTAGAGGCAGGGCTGGGAGGGTCTGGGGAGAAGCTTCCTGTGCGGGGTTCAGAGGGGTGGGGGCAGGCGATGGGGTGAGGGAGGGGTTGGCGAGTGTCCCCCAGGCTTTGATGTTGAGTGATCTCCAAGATGGCCTGTGATTGACAGGGCCGGAGGCTGGAAGGGGGAGAGAGGAGGCTGCGGGATGGTTTGCGGGAGGAGGGGGGCTGGGCTGGGGCTGCGACACTGAGCAGAGAGGGGCAGGCAGGGGAGCCCTTGGGCTTGGAGTTGGACCCAGGAACAGCCTGCTCTGGCTGTAGGTGGCCTGCTTGCAGTTCAACTGCGACGAGGTGGTCTCGCTGGTCCAGAAGCTCTGCGAGAACTTCGGGGCCATGGACCTCCAGCACGACAAGGCCTCTGTCACCTGGATATGCACCTTCCTCCAGATGCGGGTCAAGGAGCTGGAAGACAAGGTGACAGCCCACGGCCGGGCCTCCCGGGGCCTGGGGCTGCCTGGTGCATCCAGCCTAGAGGGCCAGGCAGAGGGGCCCAGCCTCGCTTGCTAAGGGCTCCCCACCATCCCCATGTCCCTGATTATAAAGAGGGGGAGGAAGTCGGGTTCTGGAAGGGGAAAGAACCTGCTGAAGAAGGCTTGATCTGTGAGTGGATGCTGGGCTGGAGGCACGAGGCTGGCCCTCCTGGAGAGTGGCACCTCCCATGCTGAAAATGTAATAAAATCCCCGAAGAGACCAGAGGATGCCTGGGAAGTGGCTGAGCTGTGCCCGGCCCCTGGCAGGTTAGCCTGCCCAGCGTCCACTTGGGCAGGAGGAGGGGTGTGTGGTGTGGGGAAGGCAGGGGGCCCCCGAGGGCGGGCTGTCCGGTGATGCCCTGACCCCACCCCCAGGTGGCTGAGATCCTGGGTGCCATCCTGGTGCACCTGCCTGTGGTGGACCACCAGGAGGTGCGGCGCCTACTGATCGAGGGCATCTTTCTGCTGGCCCACTACCACCAGGAGACTGTCCTCACGGCGCTCCTGCGTCAGCCCCTGCCCATGGAGAGGTGGGTGCCCGGGTGCGGGGCCACCCCCTCCCGTGCCCCCCAGACTGGCCTGACCCGCCACCACGGACACATCCCAGGAGCCTGGGGCCTTGAGCGGTGCCTTGTCTGACCTTTGGCAGGGGAGGAGGGTGGTCATACCCCCCTCCTTGCATCTCTGTGGGTGGTACAGCCTCTGGGAACCTCGGACCTGGAGCCTCGATGCTCCAGCTCCGTGCTATCGAGCTGGAGTCCGGATCTCACATCTCACGGGTCCTGGCCACCCCTCTGGGCTCTCCCTTCGACAGCCCTCTCCTCCCTGCAGAGGACGGAACTCTGGGCCGGACAGACTGCAGGACGTGGTCCCCAGGGCCCGAGCAGGCCTCTGGAGAAGCTCCACTCGGCCCTTCCCCCTTTCCAAATGGGGCCCCGAGAGGGAAGTGACCCAGGTGCCCAAGGAGTGAAATGACAGCCCCTCAGGCTCTCAGGTGGCCTCACAGGGAAGCAAGGCAAGCCTTCCTCTTCGTGTTATCTTGAACTGCACCCAGTGCCTTGTCTGTGTCACGGCATTGCGCAGGCAGCTGGTAGGAGCTCACCAGTTTGAGTGAGTGTGCTGGGATCAAATTGGTATATACTGGGGAGGGCCCAGAAAGAGGGGGGCAGGCGTCCCCAGAGCAGCAGAGACCAAGGAACGAAGGGCAGCCTTGAGGCTTGGTGGAGAGAGACGTGGCAGATGCTGGGAGCAGACAGAAAAGAGAGTTTCGAGCACAGGTGTCAAACGTGTGAGATGCAGGCCTGGCCCCACGTGCAGCTGCTTCTCTGAAGGGCAGCCCTTCCCCGGGTCCAGGTTGGAGAGCATTGCCATGCAAGTGGCGTGCTTTAACGAGGGTTAGCCCCTCTCAGAGCAGTGCTGGGCTGGGGCCTCTGGCAGGCAGGCTTTCACTGTATTAGTTAGCTATTCCTGCATAACAGATTGCTTCCAGCTTGGACGCTTGGAACAACACCTGGTTATCATCTGGTCTGTGTGGTCAGGTGCTTGGGCGTGGCCAAGCCAGGCTTTGGTTCAGGGTTTCAGACGCGTCAAGGTGTCAGCCAGTCTCCGTTCTTTCCTGGAGCCCAGGGCCGCCTTCGAACTCATGTGGCTGTTTGAGTTATAGGGCTGAGGTCCCCACTTGCTGATTTCTTGCACGCCTGTGGCTTCTTTCTGTGTGTTTTTAATGAGTGTGTTGTGCCCACCGTTCTCTTTGGTTCCCATTGGGCCCCGTCACATTTTCCCCATCCTTGACAAAACTCACTTATCTGCCCTTACGCGTTTGGTTCTGTGGATTCGAATAGGCAGGCTGATCCTGTTGGATTCGTGGCTTTAGCCCTTTAGCGCCCACCAGACCCCACCTGCCTATACCTGTGTGTAGAGGCTCCTTAACTCACTGTCCCTCCCCTTCTCAGCAGGGCTTCGGGCTTGGACTTGGGGTCAGGAAGGCCGCTCCAAGCTGTAGTCTGGCAGATTCCCTGACCTCCTCGGGCGGCATTTCTTCTTCTGTGGAAATGGAGACGAAGGCTCCTTGCACCTAGATGTGTTGGGAGGAGGAAGTGATAGGTATCAGCAAGCTGCCTGACACACCTAGGCACTGGGAGGCTATGACTGGACGTGTCCATGAAGTCATCACACAGTCGGCCCGGTGGGGACTCCCGGGTCCCCTAGCAGCAGAGCTGGGCCTTCCGAGAGAGAGAGAGAGAGAGAGAGGGCCGTGGCTTCCCAGGAGGACCATGGGCAGAGGTGCGGGGCGGGACTCGGCCTCTGGTTGTGCAGCCTTGGTGGCTCGCTCCCCTCCTAAGACCCTGCCTCCAAGGTCCAGCCCCTACTCCGGGGGCTGCCGGGTGGTCCTCGGGGGGCTTTGACCTGCCAGGGCACATGACCCCAAACCCACAGTCCTTGTCCCCATCTCTGACTAGCCACCTGAGGGAGGTGTGGCTGGCTGTGGCCGAGAATGTGCCCTTTGCCCGGACGATGCTCCACGCGCTGATGGGTCGGCTGCAGGCAAGGTTCTCGCCCAGGGCCAACGCAGCCTCTAAGGCTGACGTCTGGCGCCTGGCGGCGGTGGACCCTCTGATGGTGAGGCGGGGGGCGGGCCTGCCTCGGGGGGCTCAGTAGGACCCCTGCCGCCTCCGGCTCTCCTCTCTCCTCTCTGCAGACCCTGTGCACCCTCCACCTGCTCGTGGAGAGGATGGACTGGGACGACAGGCTCCTGGATCTCTTCCCGGATCTCATCTACACGCTCCTCCTGCAGCTGGGTGGCAGCCAGGGCCCGGAGGCTGTGTCGCCCGTGCTGAAGACGTGGAGACTCGTCCACACGGGGACCCTCCCTGAGGAGGTCAGCCTGAAGAGGTGCGCTTGAGTGTGGGAAGGTGCGGTGTGCTGAGGCTGTGAGCCTGGGCTGGATGCAGTCACTCGACTGGGGACTTGCCTGGTGGTCCAGTGGCTAAGACTCCGAGCTCCTAATGTAGAGGGCCCCGGTTCAATCCCCGGTCAGGGAACTAGCTCCCACGTGCTGAAATGAAGACCCTGTGAAAGTGTTTGTTGCTCAGTAGTGACCAACTCTTTGTGACCCCATGGACTGTATGTAGCCCATCAGACTCTTCCCTCCATGGGATTCTCCAGGCAAGAATACTGGAGTGGGTAGCCATTCCCTTCTCCAGGGGATCTTCCCGACCCAGGGATTGAACCCAGGTCTCCCACATTGCAGGCAGATTTTCTACTGTAAGGCCGTGTAAAGCCAAATAAATAAATTTTCTTAAAAAAAAGAAGAAGAAGAAAAAGTCACTGGACTACAAGTGTCACCTCCACTGAAAGGTCCTCGTTTTCCCTTCTTGATGGGGAGGAGAAATTTCTGGAAGCTCAGCTTATGACCCTCCCTTATGTGGGTCCAGCACTGTGTGGTTTTCAGAGTTTCCAGACCCACCGTCTCCCACGACTGCTCTTGGGCCCTGAGCAAATCTCCCTGACTGTGCTGGGTGCCCCTTCATGGGCCTGGGTGTGGAGCTTACCCAAGAGCTTATCGAAGGCAGGGTGGGTGCTCCCAGTAGGTCAGCCTCACCCTCAGGCGGCCCCACCTTCTTCCAGGATCACAATCAGATCCATGCAGCTCTTGTTCAGGAGACTCAACAGTGAGTCTCTGCTTTGCACCCTGGAGGAGCAGGGCGTGTGGACGCTTCTGGAAAGCAGCTTGACGTTCCTGCAGGGAGTCAGCCAGCTGGCCAGGTGGGTGCCTGGCTCCCCAGGGCTCCATCGTCTGGCTAGAAGGTCTGGGCCTCCCGGCTAAATGCCTTACTCCGGAGGCGGGGGGATTGCCATGTTGACCCACATCCCAGACTCTGAGTGGCAGGAGGGTGCAGGGCAAAGGAAATATTTTCTTCCAGCCCTTCCTGCTCCAAGGCAAGAAAGCGAGGTCCCAGGTGGGTGGGGTGTGCCCAGGGTCACAAAGGGCTTCCTAGCCGGGCCAGGACGGCAGGACCGGGAGTTCCTTCCTGGGTCTAGACCCTCATTCTGGTCCCCTTTTTGTAAAGTGGAGAACTGGGTCCATCCCTGGGTTGGGAAGATTCCCCTAGAGAATCTTCCAGTCTTATGGCCTGGAGAATTCCGTGGACAGAGAAGCCGGGCAGGCTACAGTCCATGGGGTCGCAGAGTCGGACACTTGCGCTTTCACTTTTTATAAAGAGGAGGTGGAGGGTCCGTACTTCAGTGACCCCCTGACCTGGGAGCCCAGCTCTGTGCGCCCTGCTGCAGAGTGGCTGTGCCGGGCAGGAGCTGAGAAGCCCCTTCCGTGGTGCCGTCCCTGCAGGTTGTGGGTGCAGAGCCCCGAGGGCTGCTACAGGCAGAGACTGTCGGAGCTGGTGCTCAGGGGCCTGGCCTCGGAGGCCCTGAGCTGCCGCATCAGCAGCACCGCGGTCTGCGTGGAAGTGAGGCCCTGGCGGGGGTGTGGAGGGCTGGGCGGGGGGCGGGCGGGACCTGCGGTGGGGTGGTGGGCGACCCCTGGGCTGTCCTGAGGGCTCATCTTAGGAAAGGCACCCGGGCTCTGAGTCCGGGGTTGGAGGGACAGGCGAACATCCCTCATTCCCTCCTCCATTCATTCATCAAGCTCTTAATTCAGGGCGGGCACCAAGGGGAAAGGGGTTGAGACCTGCCCTGTGCCCTGTAGGACAGCTGCCAAGGGCCGCGTGATGTGGTGAGTGCCAGCAACCCGGGGCCAGAGGAGGGCTTCCTGGGAAGGCTGGGCAGAGGGCTCTGAGAGGCGAGCCAGGCTGAGCCGGGCAGGAAGGCCCAGAAGGGGGGTCAGAGCCTCTGGTGACCAGCTACCTTTCCTTATTGGGTCCTGAGGGAATTGGCCAGAAAACTTTTGGGGGGAAATCTTGATGGCTGTCTGACACCCAGGGTGTCATCAGAACCAACCATCGCCCTAGGGTGGGGCTGGTAGACTTGTTCTGTAGAAGGCTGAAGAATCAGTTTTCCATTCTGGGGTCACCCACTGGCTATTTAGTTTTCTTAAGGTTTATAATGGGGCTTCCCTTGTAGCTCAGTCGGTAAAGAATCTGCCTGCACTGCAGGAGACTTGGGTTCAATTCCTGGGTCGGGAAGATTCCCCTGGAGAAAGAAGGGCAACCCACTCCCCCAGTACTCTTGCCTGGAGAATCTCCATGGACAGAGGAGCCTGGCGGGCTACAGTCCACTGGGTTCAAAGAGTCGGACACGACTTAGCAACTAAACCACCACCACCAAGGTTTATAAAACACAGGTGCACCCAGGCATGCCAAAGGGCTCCCCGTGGTCCCCAGGGCCCAGCGTTTTGGGTGCGAGCCCAGGAGTGACTCTCCGAGGCCCAGGTGAGTAGAATCCGGGCATCTTGTGCATTTCTGCTCTGACTCAGTGGGCGTGGCTCTTGCACACCGTGGCCGCTCCCATTATGTTAACCAAAGGAACCAATGACCAAAGGGTGTGTTCCTATGGATAACACTCAGCTAGGATTTCCGCATCGGAGCCCCAAAGCGACCCCGTGAGGCAGGTACTGCTGTCGCCCTTTTTACAGGGGAGGAAGCTGAGGTTCTGAGGGGTCCAGGGACTTGCCAGGGTCCCACAGCTGGCGGCGGAGGAGCCCAGAGCCGGCCCCGGGAGGTGGAGCTCCGAAGCTCTCCTGTTCCCAGGGACGCTGCTCTGGGCATTGAGCCGCATCACCTGTCCCGTTCTGAGGCTGAGGAACGAGAGCCTCTCTCGGGAGTGACTGTGAACAGCTCTCCTTTCCAGCTCATGAGTGACCCGATCCTGCACCAGGAGAAGCTGCTGAGGCGGGCGGTGCTGATGCTGGAGAAGGGCGCGGAGCAGGAGGACGAGGTCCTGCGGGTGCTCTCCCTGCGCGCCCTCGGCAACATGGCCCTTGGCGCCCCCAGGAAGGTCCGCGGGGGCCGGGCCGGGGGCGGGGTGAAGCGCCCCTGCCGGCGTGTCCCGGGCAGCCAGGAGGGGGCTGACGGCCTCATGTCCCCCAGGTGAGGCAGTACCGGAAGCTCTTACTGGAGAAGGGCCTGTGCTCCCTGCGGGGGCCGGGCGTGAGCACCAGCGTGACCTCCGAGGGCCTGGAGGTCCTGGCCAAGGTATTGGTCGAGCTGCGGGAAGGGGACCTGGGGTCCAGCTTCAACGCCATCTCCGAGCAGTGCAGAGCCTTCTTTGACAACGTGAGTCCACACTGGCACCTTGCTTGGCCCTGGCCCTCACAGGGGTCCCCATGAATGGCTGCTCAGTAGACAGGTGACCACTGCTCATGCCCTAAAGGAGAGAGGAGCCCTGGAGTGAAAAGGGCTGCAGTTCGGACTTGGGTGCTGATGTATCAGTTGGCTTATCATGGGAGCTGGGTAAAAAAAAAATTTTTTTTGCTCCAGGGCCCTTTGGACACCTGTGATGTGTGGGGTGGGCCTCTGCTAGGTTGGGGTGGTAGGCGATCAGATCCAGGGCAGCCCCCATCTAAGGAGGAGAAGGTCACAAACACCAGAATACTGCCCAGTCCCCAGAGCCCTGCAGGAGGCACTCCATCCTGATGGAATGATCCAGAAGGCTTTGCAGGCACCAAGGCGTTTAAGAAGGTCCAGGGCGAATGGCTGGGGTTTTGTTGGGCTTCTCGCTTCCCACGTTTCAGAAAGAGCTTGTCCGTCTTGGCTGCAGGAGAGCGAGCTGCTGCGTTTAAAAGCCTTCATCCTCTTCGGGAAGCTGGCACAGGTGGTCAGGATTTCCAAGAAGCATTTCTTCAAGCAGGAAGTGAAGAAAGCCTGGGTGCCCCTCATGCTACATTGCCAGGACCCCTGCTCCGATGCCGCCCAGGTGAGACATACCTGGGCTGTGTGAGCAATGCCCGTTGTCCCCACAAAGGAACACATGCTTCGGGGCAGCCGCCCTGGCTAGCTGGGGTGTCCCCCACCTCACTCAGTCTTCCTGGGACCCCAGAGGTCACCATCTGCTGGTTCCTCCCACCAGGCTGAGAAAGGGACCAGTCAAGACAACCCGCAAACTGGCTGATTGAGGAGTCTCGGCTCTGTGAGGGGAAACATGGCATACTTTCCTTCCTCTCCAGATGCCTTCACCAGCCACCCTTTGTTCTGTCTTTCAGTCACTATGTTCTGTCCGACCCTGGGACCACATGGACTGCAGCACGCCAGGCTTCCCTAGCCTGCACTGTCTCCCAGAGTTTGCTCAGATTCACATCCATTGAGTCGATGCTGCTATTCAACCATCTCATCTTCTGTCACTGCTTTCTCCTCCTGTCCTCAATCTTTCCTGGCATCAGAGTCTTTTCCAATGAGTTGGCTCTTCACAGCAGATGGCCAAAATGTTGGAGCTTCAGCTTCAGCATCCGTCCTTCCAATGAATATTCACGGTTGATATCCTCCTTTAGGATTGACTGGTTTGATCTCTTTGCAGTCCATGGGACTTCCAGGAGTTTTCCCCAGCACCACACTTTGAAAGCATCAGTTCTTCTTCACTCAGCCTTCTTTATGGTCCAACTTTCCCATTCATACAAGACACTGGAAAAACCATAGTTTTGATTATACGGAGCTTTGTTGGCAAAGCCATTTGTCTCTGCTTTTTAATATGCTGTTTAGGTTTGTCATAGCTTTTCTTCCAAGGAGTAGCGTCTTTTAATTTCATGGCTGCAGTCATTGTCTGCAGTGATTTTGGAACTCAAGAAAATAAAATCTGCCACTGTTTCTACTTTTCTCCCATCTATTTGCCATGAAGTGATGGGTACAGATGCCATGATCTTAGTTTTTTGAATGCTAAATTTCAAGACAGGTTTTTCACTCTGCTCTTTCAACCTCATCTCATGGCTCTTAAGTTCCTCTTCACTTTCTGCCAATAGAGTGATGTCATCTGCCTATCTGAGGCTGTTGATATTTCTCCCTGCAATCTTGATTCCAGCTTGTGATTCATCCATCCCAGAATTCCACATGATGTACTCTGCATATAAGTTATTTAACAGGGTGACAATATACAGCCTTGTTGCACTCCTTTCCCAATTTTGAACCAGTCTGTTGTTCCATGTCTGGTTCTGTTGCTTCTTGATCTGCATACAGGTTTCTCAGGAGACAGGTAAGGTGGTCTCGTATTCTCATCTCTTTAAGAATTTTCCACGTTTTGTTGTGATCCACACAGTCAAAGGCTTCCCTCGTGGCTCAGACAGTAAAGAATTTGCCATCGATGCAGGAGACTCATGTTCAATCCCTGGATTGAGAAGATCCCCTGGAGAAGGGAATGGCTGCCCACTCTAGTATTCTTGCCTGGAGCATTCCATGGACAGAGGAGCCTGGCGGACTACAGTCCATGGGTCTCAAAGAGTCAGACACAACTGAAGCAATTAACACTTTCATCATCCTCACTGCCTTCTATCAAAAGTTTACAGTCCTTTCATGTTTTATCAGCAACTCACCTGGAGGCAGGGCTTCAGAGAAGAAAGTGACCGCCTACCCCAAAAGGGAATGAGAGGCTTTGATGAAGGAGCCACAAAGAAGAGAGGCCAGCATGGCTCGGGGCCCCCATGGGTGCTGTTGCCACGCCTGCTCCTGGGGGAGCACACACCCCAACCCCCTTCCCTGCCCTCCATTCCAGTACCTTCCTATGGCCCAACCCCAGCAGAGACCGAGACCAGGGGCCTGGTTCCTGCTGGTGACAGGGACAGGGAGAGCTGGGGAGAGGGGGTCTGGGGGCTTGCAGCCAGGCCCCCAAACCCCAGGCTCCTGGAGGGGTAGGTCCCGGCAGGGCTGCTGAGGGCACCAAGTGCTGGCCAGTGGCTGAGGGGGCAGTGGGGCTGCATCGGCACCCATGGGGCTTCTTAGTAAACACACCCAAGGTGTCACACGGGCCAGTAGGGCTTGGCTCCCAGGCATCCCCCTGGGGCTCATCACCCCACCCTTCTTTGGCTTCATGAGGCCTTTGGGGGCTGCCCTCTAACTCACTGATGGAACGCCAGCCCCGCCAGCCCCACCCCTCGAGTGAACCCCCCGGGTCTGCCTGACGCCTCTCCTGCCTCCTGTCCTGTGTCCTGCAGGCCTGTGTGGCTACCATGTTTCACTGTGTGCACTTCTGGGGCTGGAAGGCCCTGGAGAGCGCCGCGGACCACAGTGACGCCACTGCCCCCAAGGAGATGACCGGTTTCCAGATGGCCCTGTGCTCCATCCTGGTGAGGAAGCTGAGGCAGGGGACAGCCCCAGGGGCTTGGGGCTTCATCCTGTGATCCTGCTAAACATGAGGTGTTGAGACCAGCTCTGTCCGACAGAAAGCGAATGCAAAACACATACCCATTTTTAAGATTTCTGTTGAAAAAGGTGAAATGAGGTGAAACCAAATTTAATAATAGATTTTATATAACCCAGTAGTTCCACATCATTGTCATTTCAACAGACAATCGATATACAATTATTAATGTAATAGTTTACCTCTTTGGGATAATGCCTTTAGTATCCAGGAGGCACTTTACACTTAATTCAGACTAGCCTCGTTGGTTGGATGGCATCATCGAATCCATGGGCATGAGTTTGAGCAAACTCCGGGAGATAGTGAAGGACAGGGAAGCTTGGCATGCTGCAGTCCATGGGGCACAGGAAGTCGGACACAACTGAGCAACTGAACAACAGCAAGCCACGTTTCAGGTTCTCAAGGACCATGTGTGGCCAGTGGCTACCAAATGGGACAGTGCAGGTTGTGGACGAGTGTAATCTCTGTGGGCCAGTGTAGAGTAACAGAAACCTGAAGGTCCTTAAGTTGCCCATCTGCTAATCTGCTGTGTGACTTTGATATGTGCACTTGCCCTCTCTGGGCAGACCCTCTAGTATCAGCCAGATGGGCATCTGTGACCAGGTGACTGCCATCTGTGAGCAGCCAGTCTGCAGGACCTCCTCTTCCATGGCTCTGGGCGTCACTTGTTTTTTGCAGACTCAGAAAAAGCCTGCTGTTCTCTACAACTTCTTGCTAGAAACAATGACCTATGTTAAAAGCAACTTGTCAAGGATCAGAATCGCTGCATGTAACTTGGCAGGTGAGCAGGCAGGTCTCCTGATGCAGGAGGGACCTTGAAGACCATCTAGTCAGACCCAGGTCTGGAGTGGGGACACGTGTTGGGACTCAGGCTCGGGCAGAAGTCCCCCATGTGTTTCCCATGGCACTTCATACCTGCCCGATGCTGAAATAGACGCCCTGAACTAAACCCTTAACAGAAACTCTCATCAGGTGGAACCAAATCTCTCGCTGACCTAATATTCGTGTGATGGGCATTTCTGGCTATCATTTTAGGAATCATTATGAAGCAGATGTCTGTGCATTACTTGAAAAAGCTGGATTTTCCGGCATTACGGAATTGTAAGTAGTGGAGATTCAAGTATGAGTCAAAAATGAGTCCACCCTGCTCATCTGGGAGCTTAGTGAAACCGCCTGAGGGGAGAGTCAGCTGACTCTGGTTGTATTTGGGATGGCGGGTGGGGGTGGCTGGGGCACAGAGAGGGGATGAACCTGTGGGGGGCTTTCTAGGAGGACAGCTCTGATGGTTCCCTGTGCTTTCTGCCTGCTCCGCATCATATACATTGATGCCTCTGGCTGCTCCACACAGCAGCTGGGGCCTGGGGGTCATCTTCCTGTCGCTGTTGAAGTGACGGAAATCCCCAGGGATGGGAGAGGCGTGTGGAGACATGACTGCATCTGCCATCTTCCGAATTCACACTCAGGGCGGGGATGAAGTTAAAGCCCCTGTGAGCCCCTTGCCCTGAAGTCAGCTCTCATCAGCACTACCCAGGGCGGGCGGAGGATGAGAGCCCTGCTGCCGGGGCCCTGTCCTCCTCCTCACACGCTCACTCTCAGCTCTCCAGGAGCTACAGCTGGACTCAGATCCCGGGGTTCGGAGGGCAGCCCTGGAGACTCTCAATATCTTGGATACCTGCAGTCAGCAGCGGCTTTTGGCTTCATCTGAAGGAATCTCCTAGGTGGTCCAAGTGCAAAACGTACCTGCCTTTCTCCTGGGGGCCAAACCCCGCCGCGGCACTGCGAACCACTTTTAATTCAGTTTGTAAGAAAAAGTATTGTTCTTAAATAATCAGTGCCCCTTTCTTTCCTCCCATTGAAATAAACCTCCCTTGCTATTTGGAGAGCAGATTCCTGACTGCAAGGTGATGACGCCCCAGAGCTGAGACAGTGGGTGAAAGGAAATTTCAGTCCTAGCGGGGATGTTTCATTCCTGTGTCCCCTGAGTGTGTGTGTGCGTACGTGTGTGTGTGTGTGTGTGTGTGTGTGTGTGTGTGTGTGTGTGTGTGAGGCCAGAGGATCTGGGGTCCCCTTTGTGTCTTCACTGCATTTCAGTTCCTCCCACATGGACGGTGTGTCCACTGCCTGGCTCTGTGCTGGGGCGGCCAGGGGAGCCCAGCTGCTGTCCAGCCCTGCTTCCGGGAACCCCGCTCTTACAGGGAAAGGAGACACCTCCCAGTGACCGTGATGCACCCCAGGGTGAGGGAGGGCGGCCACCAGTGAGGGCAGTGCTGGTGCCCGTGCACAGGGTGTAACTCAGGGGGGCCTCAGGGAGGAAGTGACACCACACCATCCACCCTCATCTTTTTCATATCAGGGTCCACTGGGCCAGGATGCGAAGGGACCCAGTGAGACCTGGAGCAGAATCCATGAAAGGTCAAAAGGGAGGAATTATGTTCAAGTCCAAGGAACAGACAGGGGGAGAAGGGCAGGGAAACTCTTCCTACACTTATGCTGCCAGCAGGACAGTCTCGGGGTGTCCCCAGAGCAGATGAAGGTTGGATTCCCAAACCAGTCCCACTGTATAAGCCCAAGGCAGTCACCACCCTGGGCCCATGAGTGGGAGGACTGCAAAGCAGTCCAGAAAACCAACCCGCACCAGAGGCTTCCCGGCAGACTGGTCTCACACTCCTGGTGGTGCCCACGGAATAGACAGTGAAGTTATCTCCTGCCAAGTGATGAAGATGGTGGCTGCTGGAAGACTCAAGTCCCAGTGACACAGCGGGAAAGGAATGTGCCCTTCAGTATAGGTCCTGGGAGAAGCTGTACAATTGCACAGTCCGGTCTCTGATCAATTCCATTCATGCCTGTGAAAGCATTTCCATATGGTTTATAGACCTAAACTAAGAAAGCAAAAATTTAAGACAATATAGTCATTTTGATCCTGAGAGTAGGGTAGGATGTCCTTTAAAAGTAATAAGAGAAACCAGTTAAAAATTAAGGATTAACTTTTCCATGTTAAAATATATCTTCTGGGACTTCCCTGGTGGTCCAGTGGTTAAAATTCCATGCTTCCACTGCAGGGAGCTCAGGTTCTGTCCCTGGTTGAGGAACTAAGAGCCTCATGCCATGCAATGGAATTTAAAATAAAAAAAAAGAAAATTTCTTGAATAAAAATGAAGATACAACATATCAACATAAAAATTAAAAATAAATGTATCTTTTGTACAATAAAACATCGTAAAGGTAAGTAAGTCACAGATGGAAGAAGTTAGTTGCAATTTATATAAAACTAGGTTGGTTCATATAAGCAGATTGGCAAACAGAATATGCCCAAATCAGTAATCCAGCAAATTTAAAAAAACAGTGTCACAGGAGGATGCTTGAAAAGCCAGTAGGAGGCTGGTTTGGGAGGTGACTGGGCTTGACTGAGGTCATGAGGGTAGGGCCCTCTTGATAAGATTGGTGCCCTTTATAAAAGACACAGGTAGCTCCTGCTCTCTCCACGTGACACAAGAAGGTAGCCATCTGCAGGCCAGGAAGTGGGTCTTCCCAGAGCCCAACTGTGCTGGCTCCTGGATCTCAGCCTTCGTCTCCAGAAGCACAGTTCTGTTGTTTAAGTACCCAGTCTCTGGTGTTTTGTTATGGCAGCAGAGCTGGCTAAAACACTCAGGTGACGTTGCAGTGTAAAGCTGTGGGCGGAAAGGGTACATCCATACAGGGAGATGGTCACCTCGGGTAGGGCGATGGGAAGGAAAGGTGTGCAACTTAATCTTTAATCAACTTTAAAAACCATTGCACACAGTAACGTAGTAACGACCATTTACTCAGGATGTTGGTATATGGGATTTGTCACTGTCTTGTGAATATTTGCAATATTTTATTTAAAAGTTACTGTCCATTAAGTAAACTAAAAAGCTTTTGCACAACAAAGGAAACAAGATGAAAAAAGAACCTTCAGAATGGTTGAAAATAATAGCAAACAAAACAACTGACGAAGGATTAATCTCCAAAATATACAAGCAGCTCCTTCAGCTCAATACCAGAAAAACAACTCAATCAAAAAGTGGGCAGAAGACCTAAACAGACATTCTCCAAAGAAGACCCATTGATGACTACTAAACAGGTGAAAAGATGCTCAACATAGCTCATTATTCAGTTCAGTTCAGTTCACTCGCTCAGTCATGTTTGACTCTTTGCGACCCCATGAACTGCAGCACGCCAGGCCTCTCTGTCCATCACCAACTCCCGGAATCTACCCAAACCTATGTCCATCGAGTCAGTGATGCCATCCAACCGTCTCATCCTCTGTCATCCCCTTCTCCTCCTGCCCCCAATCCCACCCAGCATTAGAGTCTTTTCCAATGAGTCAACTCTTCACATGAGGTGGCCAAAGTATTGGAGTATCAGCTTCAACATCAGTCTTTCCAATGAACACCCAGGATTGATCTCCTTTAGGATGGATTGATTGGATCTCCTTGCAGTCCAAGGGACTCTCAAGAGTCTTCTCCAACACCACAGTTCAAAAGCATCAATTCTGCGGTGCTCAGCTTTCTTCACTGTCCAACTCTCACATCCATACATGACCACTGGAAAAACCATAGCCTTGACTAGACAGACCCTTGTTGGCAAAGTAATGTCTCTGCTTTTTAACATGCTATCTAGGTTGGCCATAACCTTCCTTCCAAGGAGTAAGCGTCTCTTAATTTCATGGCTGCAATCACCATCAGCAGTGATTTTGGAGCCCAAAAAAATAAAGTCTGACACTGTTTCCCCATCTATTTCCCATGAAGTGATGGGACCAGATGCCATGATCTTAGTTTTCTGAACGTTGAGCTTTAAGCCAACTTTTTCACTCTCCACTTTCAGTTTCATCAAGAGGCTCTTTAGTTCTTCTTCACTTTCTGCCATAAGGGTGGTGTCATCTGCATATCTGAGGTTACTGATATTTCTCCCGGCAATCTTGATTCCAGCTTGTGCTTCATCCAGCCCAGCGTTTCTCATGATGTACTCTCAATATAAGTTAAATAAGCAGGGTGACAATGTATAGCCTTGACGTACTCCTTTTCCTAATTGGAACCAGTCTGTTGTTCCATGTCCAGCTCTAACTATTGCTTCCTGACCTGCATACAGGTTTCTCAAGAGGCAGGTCAAGTGGTCTGGTATTCCCATCTCTTTCAGAATTTTCCACAGTTTATTGTGATCCACACAGTCAAAGGCTTTGGCATAGTCAATAAAGCAGAAATAGATGTTTTTCTGGAACTCTCTTGCTTGTTCGATGATCCAGCCGATATTGGCAATTTGATGTCTGGTTCCTCTGCCTTTTCTAAAACCAGCTTGAACATCTGGAAGTTCACGGTTCACGTATTGCTGAAGCCTGACTTGGAGAATTTTGAGCATTACTTTACTAGCATGTGAGATGAGTGCAATTGTGCGGTAGTTTGAGCATTCTTTGGCATTGTCTTTCTTTGAGATTGGAACGAAAACTGACCTTTTCCAGTCCTGTGGCCACTGCTGAGTTTTCCAAATTTGCTGGCATATCGAGTGCAGCACTTTCACAGCATCATCTTTGAGGATTTGAAATAGCTCAACTGGAATTCCATCACCTCCACTGGCTTTGTTCGTAGTGATGCTTTCTAAGGCCCACTTGACTTCACATTCCAGGATGTCTGGCTCTAGGTGAGTGATCACACCATCGTGATTATCTGGGTCATGAAGATCTTTTTTGTACAGTTCTTCTGTGTATTCTTGCCACCTCTTCTTAATATCTTCTGCTTCTGTTAGGTCCATACCATTTCTGTCCTTTATCGAGCCTATCTTGGCATGAACTGTTCCTTTGGTATCTCTAATTTTCTTGAAGTTATCTCTCGTCTTTCCCAATCTGTTTTTTTCCTCTATTTCTTTGCATTGATCACTGAGGAAGGCTTTCTTATCTCTCCTTGCTATTCTCTGGAACTCTGCATTCAGATGGAAATATCTTTCCTTTTCTCCTTTGCTTTTCACTTTCTTCTCTTCCCAGCTATCTGTAAGGCCTCCTCAGACAGCCATTTTGCTTTTTTGCATTTCTTTTCCATGGGGATTGTCTTGATCCCTGTCTCCTGTACAAAGTCATGAACCTCTGTCTATAGTTCATCAGGCACTCTGTCTATCAGATCTAGTCCCTTAAATCTATTTGTCACTTCCACTGTATACTCATAAGGGATTTGATCTAGGTCATACCTGAATGGGCTAGTGGTTTTCCCTACTTTCTTCAATTTAAGTCTGAATTTGGCAATAAGCAGTTCATGATCTGAGCCACAGTCTGCTCCCAGTCTTGTTTTTTCTGACTGTATAGAGCCTCTCCATCTTTGGCTGCAAAGAACATAATCAATCTGATTTCGATGTTGACCATCTGGTGATGTCCACATGTAGAGTCTTCTCTTGTGTTGTTGGAATAGGGTGTTTGCTATGACCAGTGCATTCTCTTGGCAAAACTCTATTAGCCTTTGCCCTGCTCATTATTAGAGAAATGCAAATCAAAACTACAATGAGGTATCACCACACACAGGTCAGCATGGCCATCATCAAAAAAATCTACAAACAATAATTTCTGGAGAGCGTGTGGAAAAAAGGGAACCCTCCTGCACTGTTAGTGGAAATGCAACTTGATATAGCCACTATGGAGAACAGTGTGGAGATTGCTTAAAATAGTAGGAATGAAACTACCATATGACCCAACAATCCCACTACTGGGCATATACCCTGAGGAAACCATAACTGAAAAGGACACGTGTACCCCAGTGTTCACTGCAGCACTATTTACAATAGCCAGGACATGGAAGCAATGCAGATGTCCACTGACAGATGAACGGATAGAGAAGCAGTGGTACATATACACAATGGAATATTACTCACCTACAAAAAGGAATGCATCTGAGTCAGTTCTAATGAGGTGGATGAACCTAGAGCCTGTTATACAGTGTGAAGTCAGTGCAAAAGAGAAAGACAAATATCACATATATCAAACCATTTACCTGAAGGAACCATGCATCGGTGCCCCACCCGGATCCCTGTGTTCTTATATCTTAATGCACAGGGCCTGACCTCCAGCACAGCATCTGCATTTCTCTCCCGCGGGCTCTCTCTGAACTTTAAAGCCCTCTTACCTGCCTTTGTGGACCCCCGGAAGTACAGGGAAATGAATACCACGGGAGCAGCCAATCACCAACAGGGAAAGTGCTGGGATCCCCAAGGGCCTTGTGCCTCCAGTGGGATAAATCTACCGTGTTTTCTGCACTGGCTGCCAGCGGCAAGCAGCAGGATTCAGCTCCAGCTGCCCACAGAGAGCTGCCTTCTTGGTGGTCATCACTCCCCACCCTACTCCCCACTCCTCTTCAGGGTTTCCTTCCCTTTGCAAATAAACTGCTTGCCCGTGAATCCTCACATTAATGAAGCCAAAACAAACAAACTTTGATTTGTTGGAAGGCCCTTTCCCATGGAAAAAGTCACGGATATGTATGTACAAAGACTTAGCTACTGGAATATTTAGTGATGTCCTTTTTATAAAGGAAAATAAAAGTGAATACACCTGGAAGTTGTGGTTATATAAATCCTGGTATATTCATGCAATAGAATATTCCTTGGCCCCTTAAATTAAATGTTATATAAAGACCTGGAGAAAGCATTCACAATAGGGTAAGGGGTAAGGTGAAGGAAGAATGTGTTTTCTAAATTATTCATTCACTTTCCTTCAATATACCAAATATGGTATATTCGCAATAATTTTATAACTCCACATATTTGCCAAAATAACAAGCGTGGTTATTTGCAGGGAACATGAGTAATGGTGACTTTAATTTCCTTGCATGTGTACGTGTACACCTTTTTCAAATTTTCTGTCAGAATCATGTATTACTTTTGTAGCTAGAACATGTAGTTTCATAACAAATAAATGCAACACCCATGAAGAGAACACCTAACAAATATAATTAATGTAAATTTATTAAGGTATTTTGAGTTATCACATCGAAAAAATATACTTTCCAGTCACTATAATTTAGGCATCTGTCAAATTCAAATCTGTTTGGCACAAGCAATGATTATCTACTCAGGCACATCACCCACCAATTTTATACATCATTCTTTCCCCACTAAAGTCAGAAATCACACACTGTCTTAGAAGAACTCTATATCATTCATTCATATCACATCAAGGACAAGGAACAGACATCTCCTTATTTAGATGCACAGTGGCATCTGTGAAGCTTGAGCATAATTTGGAACCAGCCATAATTGGTGCAGGAATGTATCTACAGATGCTGGATACACTCCTGGGGGGAGGCGGAGGAAGACATGGCTCCCAGACAGGTCCCATTTCTGAGTAGGAAAAGTATTATAGGTTGAAGGAAGGACCTACCGGTTCTCTTAAGTCATTTGAAAGATGACAAGTGAAGTCCAGATTAAAGTGCTGGAGGGAGCAGCAAAGAGACTCAAATATCTCTGCCTGTGTGTGTGACTAGGGACTGGATCATTTTTATTTTTCAAAACACACTCTGGGGCGTCATTTTCTGGCAAAGTAGTTCTTGAGTAAGCATAACATGAATTTAACCTTTCTCTAAAGTTTCCAACCCAGTTCTCAGTGTGTCTTGGATTTATGAGATTTCTTCGCTCTCTCTTTCTTCCCAAAGCATTTCCGGAAGGCGAAGGCACAGGCCTTAAAGGTGATGAAGATGACGGTCAGCGCGACCGCCAGGAGGAAGCCAATCACATCCAGAGAGTGGTACTGGTACCAGGTGAGGTCATGGGCCGCAGGGCGCAGGTGGGAGGCGCCCTTGTGCCTCATCACAAACTCCACCCAGAACACGGCCAGGTCCAGAGGCTCTATGGGGCGGTCCTTGTGAAGTCTGGAGAGACGCATGATGTTTTCCTTATAGCTGAACACAAAGACAGTTATGTGAATGCCTGGAACACCAGCAGTAGTGAACCATCCTCCCTCTATCCTTGCTTCCAGTTAGGAACGCTACCAGATTTTCCAAACGTGGTAGAGTTTCTATTGTAATCAGAAACACACACACATACACCAAATATTCTTCATCTCTTAAAACTGGAAGCCAAAATTTTAAGTTATTTGAAACTTGCTTCCTACTCTTCTTCTTCTCTTTCTAGTGATATCCTTATAGGAAATTAGTCATACTTTTCGGTAACTAGATAAAGAAATAAAGGAACAGGTCATCTCAGAAATTATTAATGATTTCCCATTCAATGAAACTGAAAATAATCACTTGTAGCCAACGTAAAAGACATTTTAAAGTGCCGTATCCAAGACAGTGATATACTTTCAACTACTGAGGCATCAGACCATCTAAGTGTTAAATTTTGCATGAGGGAGTGTCTATGCAGCCTGTTAAGGAAAAAATGGATTCCTGTTTATTTTGGACCATGTGAACAGCTGTGAAAAGGAAAAATATACCCATTTAAATGCAGAGTTCCAAAGAATAGTAAGGAGAGATAAGAAAGCCTTCCTCGGTGATCAATGCAAAGAAATAGAGGAAAACAATAGAATGGGAAACAGTAGAGATCTCTTCAAGAAAATTAGAGATACCAAGGGACATTTCATGCAAAGATGGGCTCAATAAAGGACAAAAATGGTAGGGACCTAACAGAAGCAGAAGATATTAAGAGGTGGCAAGAATACACAGAAGAACTGTACAAAAAAGATCTTCACCACCCAGACAATCACGATGGTGTGATCATTCACCTGGAGCCAGACATTCTGAAATGTGAAGTCAAGTGGGCGTTAGGAAGCATCACTACGAACAAAGCTAGTGGAGGTGATGGAATTCCAGTTGAGCTATTTCAAATCCTGAAAGATGACGCTGTGAAAGTGCTGCAGTCAATATGCCAGCAAATTTGGAAAACTCAGCAGTGGCCACAGGACTGGAAAAGGTCAGTTTTCATTCCAATTCCAAAGAAAGGCAATGCCAAAGAATGCTCAAACTACCACACAATTGCACTCATCTCACATGCTCATAAAGTAATGCTCAAAATTCTCCAAGCTAGGCTTCAGCAATACGTGAACCGTGAACTTCCAGATGTTCAAACTGGTTTTAGAAAAGGCAGAGGAACCAGAGATCAAATTGCCAACATTCGATGGATCATCGAAAAAGCAAGAGAGTTCCAGAAAAACATCTATTTCTGCTTTATTGACTATGCCAAAGCCTTTGACTGTGTGGATCACAATAAACTGTGAAATCCTGAGAGAGATGGGAATACCAGACCTCCTGACCTGTCTCTTGAGAAACCTGTATGCAGGTCAGGAAGCAACAGTTAGAACTGGACACGGAGCAACAGACTGGTTCCAAATAGGAAAAGGAGTATGTCAACGCTGTATATTGTCACCCTGCTCATTTAACTTATATGCAGAGTACATCATGAGAAATGCTGGGCTGAATGAAGCACAAGCTGGAATCAAGATTGCCGGGAGAAATATCAATAACCTTGGGTATGCAGATGACACCACCCTTATGGCAGAAAGTGAAGAAGAACTAAAGAGCCTCTTGATGAAAGTGAAAGAGGAGAGTGAAAAAGTTGGCTTAAAACTCAACATTCAGAAAACTAAGATCATGGCATCTGGTCCCATCACTTCATGGCAGATAGATGGGGCAACAGTGGAAAACAGTGGCTGACTTTATTTTTCTGGGCTCCAAAATCACTGCAGATGGTGATTGCAGCCATGAAATTAAAAGACGCTTACTCCTTGGAAGGAAAGTTATGACCAACGTAGACAGCATGTTAAAAAGCAGAGACATTACTTTGCCAACAAGGGCCTGTCTAGTCAAGGCTATGGTTTTTCCAGTGGTCATGCATGGATGTGAGAGTGTAAGAAAGCTGAGCACCGAAGAATTAATGCTTTTGAACTGTGGTGTTGGAGAAGACTCTTGAGAGTCCCTTGGACTGCAAGGAGATCCAACCAGTCCATCCTAAAGGAGATCAATCCTGGGTGTTCATTGGAAGGACTGATGTTGAAGCTGAAACTCCAATACTTTGGCCACCTGATGCGAAGAGCTGACTCATTGGAAAAGACCCTGATGGCTGGGAAAGATTGAGGGCAGGAGGAGAAGGGGACAACAGAGGATGAGATGGCTGGATGGCATCACCAACTCGATGGACATGGGTTTGGGTGGACTCCGGGAGTTGGTGATGGACAGGGAGGCCTTGCGTGCTGTGGTTCATGGGGTTGCAAAGAGTCGGACACGACTGAATGACTGAACTGAACTGAACAGCTGTGTCAATATCCAGCTCCAAAATGGGTTTGATACTTGATCTCTTAGTATGGATGCACTAGAAGAAGAAAGAGAAAGAGAAGGAAGAGAAGGAGAAGGAGGAGGTGGCAAGGGGAAGAAAAGAGGGAAGAAACAGAAAAGCAGGACACTTATTCAGGAGTGATTGTGGTCGTATCTGTCCTTAAACGTGTCCATCATTTTATGTGGGTATATTATTATAATGTATTATTAACACTCGGCCATAAATTATGTTAAACACCTTCCTTTATATAAATTGTCTCATACAAAATAGATTTTCTTGGACTTTCACTCATTAATTTATTAAGCACCTGTTATGGCCTAGTTTTATAACCCAATGTTGGAAATTTTTTCACTTCTCTTTATCTTCTCTTTATCTCTTTATCTTTCCGCTTCTCTAAACTGGGTGCAGTCCCAGTTTAGAGTTTTGGGAACAAGGAGATTCACATGAGATGGATCAGAAAGGAATAAAGTTAGTAACTTGAAATGACTGATTAGTATTTGATTTTTTTTTTAAATAGTAATGTACCAGAGAACTTCTACCATGTCACTTTTAGATTACAAGTAGTTGTCCATACCACTGAACAAAAGGTCAAAGTTACATCACCAATATGAACCTCAAGAATGAGTTTCCAGCATATGAAAAGAAATCAGGCTTCCATTGTAGTGATGCGTGAACAGCATGACCTTATGCTGACAAGTTGGGCTGCCAGGAGCCGATTGAAATGATGGATAAGAACCACATCAACTCCTCTGCGAAGGTTGTTACTAACACTGTGGGCACTTAACCGTGGGGTTATGTAGACAATTCTTTTTTAATCAGAAGCTTCACACACATGTGAGCACCATCATTTCTTGCTCATTTTCCCTTGTCTAGGTTTGGTTTTTCCCCTGCGTAGTGTCTCTTCCTATGTGAACACATTCCAGTCTTTTTACATCTGTCTTCCTGACTGATGTCTCCTTCAAAATGAAGAAACTATGGGTAAAGGTTCCTGATACTCTCATAGATACACACACATATACACACATGCATGCATGTGCACATACATAACTGACTGTTGGATGAAGTCCATTTCTGTCCATAACTTCTTCCTAGAAGGTTCTGATCAGCCTATTACTTGTAGCAATTGACAGCAATACAATAAAGTTCACACAGAGATAATTTGATCTAATGGCTTTTGCCTATTGATTTGTTTTCAGAGCCACATTTGAACAAACTTGACTTTGCTTTTATCACAAGCCTTTGTCATAGCATATCTCACATACACACATACACCCACAGATTTTCAAACCCCCATGGGCAAAATTTCTCACAGGTTTCAGTGCTGGGAAAAGCCATACCTTTAAGTACCTGATTTGTTTTTATCTTGGACACTATGCTTCTTCTAATGGAATATTTCTCTCTTTGCAGGAACTTAGAGATCAGACATTTATTATATTGACATTTTTTAAATAAATTGAAATTTTAAGTATACCAGGGGAAATAATATTTAAAATCATTTTTATGATAAATTCTATAGGAATTAAAGCACCTTTGTATAAAATAAGTGGTAATAACCCCAAGTCATCTTCCTTATAAACTAGATCTTGGTGTATTTGTTTTTGCATCTGAACGGTTATTGTGAGAGATGGCCAAAATACAGGTAACAAGTATTCCTGGGTAGTTTTCTCTTACCTTTTGTCATTTATGACAGCTTTCAGGGCATTTTCTAAATCTTCCGAACTCATTTCCAGGACATTCAAGGTCACTCCAGCTCCCCGGGTCTCCATGCGCTTTGCATTGTCCATCTGATCACCAAACAAGGGCATCATCACCATGGGAACACCGTTGCATATTCCTTCATAAATGCCATGGGAACCAGAATGTGTAATAAAGGCCCGAGTCTTTGGGTGACCTGAGGAGAAAAGCAGGGGGTGATGCCACCAGTCAAGCCACCGAGTTTCACCATCTGACATCATCTGGGTTCTCCAGGCACGCTCAGGGCCCAGTGCCATCCACACGTGGCCCTTGCAGAAATGTGCGGAAGCGAATGTGGGTTGAGATATCCTACTGGGTAAAAGGCAATGTGGGATACGTTGACAATAATCCTTTCCAGCTAAACAATCCTTTAGAATAGCTCTGCCTGAGTGACTTTCTTAATTTAAGCTTGGTTAGACCCTACATGCTAAATCCTCCCCACATACCAAGCAGATCATTTTGGGGCAGCCACTTGACAAGTTTTGTATTCTTCGCAAGATTCGGTGGTGGAGTCCCAGTGTACCGCCACAGGACCTTGCAGAAGCAAAAAAAAAAAAAAAACCCAAGTGTAAGAACGTACACATACAATTTTTAAAACAAACAAGACATCAGCTATAGTAGCTAGAAATTGGAGTCTCTGAATGAATATAATCTTGGAAAAGGTGGGAGGTATGATGATTAAGAAGGCTTTTGGAGACAAGTAACATTCTGCATCTCATTCCAGAGGCTTGATTCCATGGGTGTGTTCACTTTGTGAATCTGTGAAAATTCAGCAAGTTGTATATCTATGATTTTTGCACTTTTCTGCACTTCAAGGGAAATTTTACATAATAAAATGAGTGGGCGTGGAACTACAAAAGCAGAAATCTAAGAAATGAATCCAGTGTCCTCACCAATTGCTTTCTGGAGAAATATTCTTACGCAATATGAAGAAACACTATCCTGCTCATTTTAATTCTAAAAAATAAATTCTCTTTAATACACTTTTGAGTCAGTTAAGAGAGAAAGAGACCTCGTGCAGTGGATCATGGTTTAACAGTGTAGTTGAGAGTGAAATAGAAAAAAAAAAAAAAAAGAAACTTTGGATTATTAATAATAACTGGGAAATGGCAGGGAAATCCAAGTTTAAAGCCCAACTCATAAATTAATTTAGTTATTGAAAGTCTGGAATTAGAACTGTTGTGAAGATAGATAAAAAAGAAAAATCATATAGAATCTTCTTACTGTCTGAGGTATTTTGCCCAAAGCATCAGCAATTTCCATAGCTTTGTGCTCCGGAATCTCTGAGACCATTGAGCCCAAAGAGAAAACCACAATTCCATGTTCTCCAGAAGCATTTACATAGGCTTCAAATTCCTAGAAGCAGAAGAGAAATTTCCAGTTAATTTTTTCTCATATTCTTTGGTGACTGTATGCATTCAGCTCTGAATAAGCTATCTTCCTCTTAAGAAAGTGATTATACGAGTGTGTATTGTGTGTGTGTGTGTGTGTGTGTGTGTGTGTGTGTGATAGAGACACAAAGTATTCATGTGTGTTGTAACTTCCCTCCCTCCCCAAGTCCTTTCCATCACAAAGGAGGAAGGCTTCCTGCTTACAGAGTTATCGCCTGGGTTCTCCTTTGAAATGTAGATTCCAAAGTAATGGGAGGTAAAGCCAGATCCATATCCCCAGGGCTTCACGCAGCTGGGAAAGTTTGGAAGGAAGCAGGTTTTGGGGAGGAGGGCTGAAGGAGCGAGCTGAAGGCAATAGGAAGAAGGGAGGAAAGGGGAAGGAGCCTCCTGCAGAGAGGAGCGAGGTTTCAGCAGATTCTGCGAAAGGAAACATTGGAGGAGAGGAACACTGTCCAAAGAGAATTTCAGCAAACTCTGTGGACTCGAAAGCTCCGACAGTTCCTCTCTAAGAAAATCTATGTAAAGACCCGTATTACTTTTCAAGACCTCTAGAATATTCTTTTTATGCTGAAAGAATGAATGGAGTCAAAGCACAAAGCTACAGAGGACATTAAGAATTAGACTCACGATTAAGGAAAAACCTCAAATAGCAAAAAATCCTTCCACAACTCTTGCTTCCCTGCAGCCTGCGGCAGTGTTTCCCTATGGCAGTCAATACACATGAACGAGTAAAGCTCATATCCATGTCAAATCCATGCTGAAATGTAACCAATCAACAGTGCATTTTCTCAACCTTTCCTGGAGAAGAGTTTCTAAGGTGTTGAAGTCAACTTGCCTGCTTTAGCAGAAAGAATATACAGAAACATATTTGGATCTTTCTCTGCTGATTCTGTAAACTGTTCCTCCTTAGGTATGAAAAACACAAAATAAGGGACAGAAACCCTTGCCAAGTGTGTCCCAGCGATTTGAGCCCCTTCTGTCAGGTTCAGAGAAGGTTAAGGGCATGTGAGTAAACCCTGACCTCCAAAGCCTCTTGGTAGGAAAGAGAAACAGGCGCAATTTTCACGCACCCAGCCTATGACCCTCACCTAGTGCCAGCTTCCTGTTCCAAAAGTGGGTTCCTTAATTCACTATGTCCCTCACAGTCATCCAAGGAAGTCTGCACGTGTAAGGCTGCTCCACTGACTCAGGAAGCATCCAGCCAAGATCACCTGCAGGCATACAGCCTTGGCTACTTAAGGACAAAGCTCAAGACGAGGCAAGGAGACTTTTGGAAGAATCAGGGCCAGATGACCCAAGGAATAAGGAATGAAGAACAGAGAGAGGGTGGCATGCCAACCCCTGTGTGGGTTATACCAGCTTGTTCTCCTCTGCATGTGAGACAGGATCATTCGAAAACTAGGGGCTGAGTGCATTCAAAGTCCTTCCCTTTACTAACAGCATCCTATTGCCATTGTGACGACTTTTAAAATCAAGGAGTAATTTGGCAAGGGGGGGGGTGCGGTGGGAGCTGGGGGCATGCCATGCAGCTTGTGGGATCTTAGTTCCCCAACCAAGAACTGAACCCATCAAGTGAGTTTTGGTGTATTTGAACTATCAACTATGATTGATTTGCCAGTTAACAATGAATCTTACAACTACTACTAGAACCCGAGTAATCTGTGGCTCCTTGAATGAAGCAGGAAGATGGATATTAGAAAATGTCTGTGTGTGTAGGGTGAGAATCAGAGATGGCAGGGATCCCAGCTAGTAAGTACACGTTACAGGTTACGACCTGGCAAAGGCCTATACCTTAAGGAATAAGGGATAGATTTAGAGATCAATGTCAAATAAAAGCTCTGAAAATGATAGGGATAGAATGAAGGGACAAAATAGATGATTACATAGTTAATCCCACTAGGGGATTTTAAGTAGAAAAACATAGGAGACCCCTGTAAGTTCACGATTACTTGAGAAAGCAGGTTTCCTTAACCACAAAACCAAGCAGGCTTGCTTAACAAAACCAGGCAGCAGAACATGGTGTGTGCCCCAAAACAGTAAAACAATGGTAGCGTGAGACCCACATCCTGCCCAGTGAGTTCAGTAAGTTAATGATTCCTAGGACTTGCTGTCTACACACATAATCGTGGACCTAGCCTGACCATATAGGGACAAGAAAACTCCCCTGGAGGAGGAGTGAATGATGGAAGCATGACGTCTACTCAAGAAAGGCAAAGGTCTTCTCCCCCTCCCTGCTTTTCCTTTGATCATAAAACTGTAGCACACTAAGTTCTCAGGTGTGGCATTTCTCACCCACTCTCTTGTAAGCCTCAAGTGTGTGTGCTCAGTCACTTCAGTTCAGTTGCTCAGTCGTGTCTGACTCTTTGCGACACCATGAATCGCAGCACGCCAGGCCTCCCTGTCCATCACTAACTCCCTGAGTCCATCCAAACCCATGTCCATCAAGTCGATGATGCCATCCAGCCATCTCATCCTCTGTCGTCCCCTTCTCCTCCTGCCCTCAATCTTTCCCAGCATTAGGGTCTTTTCCAATAAGTCAGCTCTTCGCATCAGGTGGCCAAAGTATTGGAGTTTCAGCTTCAACATCAGTCCTTCCAATGAACACCCAGGACTGATCTCCTTTAGGATGGACTGGTTGGATCTCCTTGCAGTCCAAGGAACTCTCAAGAGTCTTCTCCAACACCACAGTTCAAAAGCATCAATTCTTCGGCACTCAGCTTTCTTTATACTCCAATTCTCACATCTATACATGACCACTGGAAAAACCATAGCCTTGACTAGATGAACCTTTGTTGGCAAAGTAATATCTCTGCTTTTTAATATGCTGTCTAGGTTGGTCATAACTTTCCTTCCAAGGAGTAAGCATCTTTTAATTTCATGGCTGCAATCACCATCTGCAGTGATTTTGGAGCCCAGAAAAATAAAGTCAGCCACTGTTTCCACTGTTGCCCCATCTATCTGCCATGAAGTGATGGGACCGGATGCCATGATCTTAGTTTTCTGAATGTTGAGCTTTAAGCCAACTTTTTCAGTCTCCTCTTTCACTTTCATCAAGAGGCTCTTTAGTTCTTCTTCACTCTCTGCCATAAGGGTGGTGTCATCTGCATATCTGAGGTTATTGATATTTCTCCCGGCAATCTTGATTCCAGCTTGTGCTTCATCCAGCCCAGCATTTCTCACGATGTACTCTGCATATAAGTTAAATGAGTGGGGTGACAATATACAGCCTTGATGTACTCCTTTTCCTATTTGGAACCAGTCTGTTGTTCCATGTCCAGTTCTAACTGTTGCTTCCTGACCTGCATACAGGTTTCTCAAGAGGCAGGTCAGGTGGTCTGGTATTCCCATCTCTTTCAGAATTTTCCACAGTTTATTGTGATCCACAAGAATACTAGAGCGGGTTGCCATGCCCTCCTCCAAGGGATCTTCCAACCCAGGGATCGAACCTGGATCTCTCACATCTCCTACATTGGTGGGTGGATTCTTTACCACTAGCACCACCTGGGAAGCCCTAAAACCAGAATAATCCTGAACAAACCAGGATGCTGGCTACCCTGGCCGTGAACTAGGAGACTTCAGACAGGGCCCAGCACACCTGATTTTCAGAGACGGCTGCCAACCTTGATTCTGAACATGGCCATAAAGCCCAAATACTGGCCAGCCCTACTCCCAGGCTATCCCACTGTCTAGTCTGCCCCCAACAGCCTCAGGCCCTCTTTGAGGCTCCTGGTTCCCGGCAGCTGTCTTGGCCTTTCCTATCAGGCTTATCTGAAAGATCAGGGAGGCAGTATCATCCTCCCTACCCCCACGCTGAATTTCCTCCATTTTCTAGACCTCCTCTCCTTCACAAAACCCACTCTTACTTTAACCTTGTCTAGAAAGGACCAAGTCTAATGTCCCCGCCACACCCACTCAGTGTTGGGCAGGATGTGATTAGCATAAAAGGAGCACGCAGACCCATAAACCCCTAAAGCTAAATAGCAGCACTTGGCTGGAGTTTAAATGGCATGAAAGTTCATCCACAAATCACAGAATGACAAACTGCAGAGGCTATGTTATTAAGCCAGTGTTGATTCTAGGCCAAGTCAAGGCTATGGTTTTTCCAGTGGTCGTGTATGGATGTGAGAGTTGGACAGTGAAGAAAGCTGAGTGCCGCAGAATTGAGGCTTTTGAACTGTGGTGTTGGAGAAGACTCTTGAGAGTCCCTTGGACTGCAAGGAGATCCAACCAGTCCATCCTAAAGGAGATCAGTCCTGGGTGTTCATTGGAAGGACTGATGTTGAAGCTGAAACTCCAATACTTTGGCCACCTGATGCGAAGAGCTGACTCATTGGAAAAGACCCTGATCCTGGGAAAGATTGAGGGCAGGAGGAGAAGGGGACGACAGAGGATGAGATGGCTGGATGGCATCATTGACTTGATGGACATGGGTTTGGATGGACTCAGGGAGTTAGTGATGGACAGGGAGGCCTGGCGTGCTGGGGTTCACAGTGTTGCAAAGAGTCAGACACGACTGAGCAACTGAACTGAGCTGAACTGATTCTGGGCCAGTACAGGAGTCAGTAATGGTGAGGTCCACCTCCTACTTCACAAAACTTCCCCTAAACCTGGATTCCCTGGTGGCTCAGAGTAAAGAATCGGCTTGCCAATGCAGGAGATGCTGGTTCGATCCCTAGGTCAGGAAGATCCCTTGGAAAAGGAAACGGCAATGCACTCCAGTATTCTTGTGAGGGAAATTTCATGGACCGAGGAGCCTGGCGGCGGGCTGCAGTCCATGGGGTCTCAAAGTCAGACACAACTTAGCGGCTAAACAACAACAGCAACAACAGCAAAACCTTGCCCTGACTCCACACTCTCTGGAATGGCCAAAGTGTGAAGCAACATGTTGACAGCAATAAAGCTCAATCCCCTACCTTTTGTCCCATTCCAGAAAAAATGAGGCTCCCTCAAAGGGAAAATACATGCCTACATGCCCAGGAGGCTTTTTTTTCCCCCCTAAAATAAACCATTTATTGAAAAAAGAACCTTTTCCTTACATTTCATTAATCAGCCTTTTGCATAACAAACCCGTGGCTTGCCAACAACAAAAGGTAAGACTGCACAGGTGACGAACATCCCATCCCCTACTGCTCCTGTCTGAGCACAGAGGCCCCGGGCCCTGAGAGCTAGTGTCCCAGAGGTAAAGAAGCTGGGTGCCAAGTGCATTACTACTGGACAAGGACTCCCGCCTCCATCACCACCGTGTCTTGGGTGACTGAGAACCGTGGCATTTAGTGTAGTATTGGTGACCTTTCTAGGTTCAAAAGCAGTTGCAGTGTTATCAGGCACCCTGGGCCTTGTTAATCTCCTGTTTGTCAAGTGTACTGACTTTGAAACCCAGGAGGCTTTTACTAGAAGTCCTGACTTTGGTTGTGAGTTTAGTATTTTGAGTTCCAGGCTTTTATTAGATTTTTCCTTCCCAAATGCTTTTCATTTTGCAAGGAGACTCACGAAACAGTGTGTTGGAAACATGTTGCTTTATCATTGTACATTCAGAGCCACTCAGGAACACTGCAAGCTTCCTTGTCACCGCTCTTTCTTCTCCTCTTCATCATCTTCAAGTCTGTTCTTACCGATCCTCTGTTTGACTGTTTTCCTTATAACCAGCATGGATGTGTGGACACCGTCTCTGGATCTCTGTGTATTCTCAGAGATGGTCTCAGCCTGAGAGGGGACTGACATCTTGGAATTCTTCTTGGCATTGTTCTGCCATCTTTATTCTTTGATGGCATCCCAAAGGTATGCCCAACACCAAGCTGTGCTTTCTCTAGGGACTCTCATTAAAAACATTTCATCTTTATACTTGAAAAGTTCAGGACTTTTACCAAGAGCATTGGGAATAGTATGATCCCCAGTAGAGGGAAGGAAGTGCAGAGCAGCACCCTCTAAGTAACCAAGGGGAAAAGATAACAGCAGTGCGACAGACCAGCATAAATCAAGAAAAAGGGAGACGGCAAAGCAAAGTAAAAATAAATCGCAAGAGTTATAATCATATCTATTGACTGTTAAGTGCAAACAGGCGAAATTCAACCGTTAAAGGAATCTGCCTGACTAGGTTAAGAATATTGGCCGTGTAGATTTTTTGGTTTTATTTTGTTGTGTTTATCTTTTGGCAGCACGGTATGTGGGGTCTTAGTTCTGTGACCAAGAATCAAACCCACGCCCCCTTCATTGGTAGCACAGAATCTTAACCACTGGACTGCCAGGGAAGTCCCTGCTTCATGTTGGTTAAAGAGAAGGAAGAAGGTTGAAGACCTGGAGTACTAAGGAGGCACTAGAGAAATATAAACAAAAACAGTTCAGGAATGGTGATATTAATATCTAAAAATGGAATTTCAAATTAAAAGCATTTTAGTAAGACAATGGGAACTACTATCAGGTACAATTTACAGAAATATTCTCACATCTAAGCTCACTTGCACCAAACAAGGCAGCAACCAACACACATTCAATACAATTTACCACTTAAGGGGAAAATATGTCAATAAATGATATAAAGATGTGATATAAAGAAAGACAGTTGATAAAGTTCTGCGGCCTCTCCCATGAAACATCCTAAATAAAGAAGGAAATCACTTAAATAAATAAAAGCTGTTTGCCAAAACGCAACAGCAAACATGCGAAAATATCTTGCTTGGACCTGCTGGCTAACTTTCTTTCCTTTGATCTGAAATATGCCTGTTGGTTTGATGACATTTCACCCCTTTCTTTTTCTCTATCTGAAAAAGAACCATTAACGAACGGATTTCTACACTTCTGGATTTTTTCATCTTACTTTCAGAAAATCGACAGCACACCTTCTTTCTTCACCAGACCACCCCATTAGGTACAAATGTGTCCAGCAGACCATGGGGGTCTCAGAATCTTATTGCCAGGGGGTCTTCGAGGGCTTATGAGATCTCTCCCCACATTACAGGGGTGAAATCAGAGCCCCCATTCTGGAGCCCCTGTTTTGCAGCAGTGGGATGGAGGTGTCCAGGTACCACCCGACTTCTCACCTGGTGTTGTTCCTGCTGCCCAAAGTTTCCACTGGCTATGACAATTATATAATCACTTAAAACATGAAGGCTGCTCTGGCGGCTCAGTGATAAAGAATCTGCCGCTGGTGCGGGAGAATCAGGTTCAATCCCTGATCTGGCCAAGGAGCAACTAAGCCCGTGTGCCACAAGTACTGAGCCTGTGCTCTAAAGCCCGAGAGTTACAACTACTGAAGCCAGGCCCCCCTAAAACCCGTGCTTCTCAACAAGAGAAGCCACCGCCATGAGAAGCCTGTGCACCGCAACAAAGAGTAAGCCCCTCTTGCCGCAACTAGAGAAAAGCCCCGGGCAGCAACAAAGACCCAACACAGTCAAAAATTATTTTTTTAAGAAATATTACAAAATATGAATCATGTCAGAAGCTCACTAGAAATAAGTTTCATCACTCTATGAGGGTGATAGTAGCCCCTAGTAGGAGCCAGACTCAGCATCCGGAAAGTACGAGGTCTACCAGCAGATCCCCAACCAATACTTGAAGAATAAATGAAGGAATGCCCACTGAAATGTCACCTACTTGAAGAATCCTTCCCAAACTCCCGTTAGAAGGAACCTCTCCTCTATCCCCTCTGTCAAGACTTGAAACAGGATGTGAATGCTATTTTTTTTTTCTTCAAACTTCCAGTTGTGGAGGGTGAAAACATTAATATATAAGCATTTAAGAGAGTGAGATGCATGAGCTTTGAATCCAACGTCAGAACCTGGCTTTCTGGTGATTTGCTTTATTAGAGGAAGTGGAACTGCCGTGTTCAGCTTCCTATTATCTAGAAACTGGACTTTTAACTGGGAACATAAAGGCAATTTTCCCTGCCACACATGATCTATAGATGCCAAAGAATTATTTCAGCAATCTTGACTTTTGTGAGCATGACCTGACCATGGGCAAAGTGCATGCTGCACAATTTTGTTCTCTGTGAGGAACCCTGGACCCAGGGCCCTGTGTTTATGGCATTTAACCTGTGTTGCATCTAATCGATTACTATCCACTGGAGCACACAGAATAAAATGGCCCAAGTACACTTTCCTAAAGTCTCTGATAAAAAAAAACAACCTAGAAGAAGATGCCAAAGAGTTATAAATTACAACTCACTCCTAAGAGACTAGTGAAATAGAAATGAACAAGAGAAGGCATTTGAGGCTGTCTCAGCAGATCCGTGACAAGTTCATCCACTCAAAGTCCTTGCTAGAACACAGGGATATAGAGTTCCCACTCAAATACACACCTGAGACAGCGGCTTTTTGCTAGCGCAGTTGATCCCACCAACAAAAGCCATGTTGGGCATGATGGGCCTCGGGAAGTTAAACACAAAGTCACTTCTGAGAAGCCAGACAGACCCAGAGCTCATGAGATCCCGGAGAGTCACGTCTTTCTGAAGGATTTCCGAGGCAAGTGGCCCATACGGGGAATAAACCACATCACACAGCCAGCTCTCTGACAAGGTAATGAACATGTTCTTCACCCGCTGCAGGAAGGCCATGTGATCTGAGTTAAAGGACAGATACCTGGGCACGTAGGATGGTGGACTGGGGCTCTGGGTACCCTGAAAGTCCAAGCTGCACGGCAGTCCATTCAAGAAGAATATGGCAGGCACAGACAGGTACTGGGCCACGATGGGGCCGCAGGGAAGGAAAGGGTCTGTCAGCACAGCATCGAAGCTACTTGCCGCCAGGGAGGCCATCAGCTCTTTGTTGTGCAGTAAGTGGGAGCAGGCGGATAAGAGCAGAGCCGAGTCCTTTTTGACTTTCTGGTATGTTTTGATCACGCGCTTCAGGAAAGGATCATCCTCAAAAACAGTATGCCCGAGGCTGAGGAAAGTCTCTTCCAAGTCCTCCCTTTGGAATGGCACAGGGTACCTCTTCAAGGTGTAAAATGCTTCCTCTTTAACGTACACAGAGGCATCAGGGGCCACGACCACTATGTCATGTCCCCTCTGCTGCAGTGGCTGGAGGGGTGCGACCAAACTCAGCCAGTGGCTGCCGTCTACTGGGACCACCAGCAGCTTCCCGCCGTGGGACACAGAGGGGCCAAGCACACACAGCAGCAGGAGCAGGGCGACCGGGCGTTTCCCCTGGGACCCTGCTGTCATGGTTGCCCTGCCGTTGCTACCAAGACGGTCACCTGCTGGAGGCCTGCCCTCTCTCACTTACACAACACAGGAACCAAACTATACACCAAGTTAATGTTTGCTTGTGCCACGTGACCATAGCTGTCAGTCAGCTACAGACTGCTGAGCATTTACTTCTAGAGATAAAGAGGGCAGGACTTTGTCACCACAGGCAACAGGTTAACTGGCTGGAAGTCCCAAGCACCACTGGAATCACAGTCTTTTTTTATTTCTTTTCAATTGAACTATACTTGATTTACAATATTGTGTTAGTTTCAGGTGTAGAACCAAGTGATTCAGTTATATACATGCTCAGGCTCATGCACTCTTAAGCTCCCTCCACTCCCTCCCCTGCCCCCAGCGCTCAGGAGTTCACCAAGACCAAGATTCTAGGTGAGAAGAAAAGAGGTGGCAAGGCTTTGGCTCATAGGTGTGCACTTATCTGTCATTCTGAAATTCATAGTCCAATTTAAACAATAAGGGCAGTCATTCTTCTAAAGTCTCAATGTCACGAGCGTTCATCTGTAGATTACACAGAGCAAAGGGGCTGTAAAAACACAGTCACCATGTTAATGATTTTATGACTTTACTGCATTAGGCAGAGCCTTAGAACTTTGTGAGGCCTCTGTGCACTTGAATGGTTTAAGAGTGTGACTCTGCCCAAGACCAGAAATTGCTCTTTACCAAAATGAATAGCAGGCAGTCCACACCCACTCTCAAAAATTATGATTAAGAACCATGACTAAGAAATCCAATAAAACTTCTGCCCTGCAACCTGAGGAGACCTGACACTCAAAATCCACTGTGAATTCCTCCATTCATCAAAGATTTATGGCAGTGTTGGCCCTCCCGGCATGATGCGAGGGGCCAGGGCCCGAAATCCAAGTTAGACATGGTCTGTGCCTGTCAAGAGGGCTCTGGTGGACAAGCAAGAGGGTAACTACAGGGCAGGCTGAGATGTGCCGGGGTCAGGGAGCATGGGTGGCCAAGGAAACCAAGCAAGGCGGTGATGTAGTCTTGCTCTGGGGTCTACTGAAGAGCGGGGTGTCTGCAAGAGCATTCCTAGACCCACTGGAAGGTGATTTCTTTTAAAGCTGAAGCCACGCTGAAGTGAAGAAACTCACCCTCCCAACTACTCCTAGCTCTTTTGATGGAATCAAACTGGAGCTGCTTGTTACTAAACTGAAAAGGGCTATATAAACAAGTCCACTCCCTCTAGATAATCTGTGGGGCCCTCCAGGGGAAACAGAGTCATCTTCCCTGACTCTTCATAGCATTTTGCTTTATTCTGCCTTGTTGCTGTCACCGTTTACTCGCTCAGTCATGTCCAATTCTTTTGCGACCCCATGGACTGTAGCCTGCCAGGCTCCTCTGTCCATGGGATTTCTCAGGCAAGAAAACCAGAGTGGGTTGACATTGCTTTCTCCGGGGGAGCTTCCCAACCCAAGGATGAAACCCACGTCTCCTGCGTTGACAGGGGGACTTTTTTTTTAACTATCGAGCCTCCAGGGAAGCCCCTATTCTGCCTTGTATCCTTCAGCAATTTGCCTATCTGAGTTCCCTACTAGACTCCCTCTCTGCCTCTATCTCTACCTATCCACGGCTTTGCAGACAGTAAGACTCAGTAAATGTTTCTGTATCGATGTGATGCCCCTTCCCCCTTTGCTCTAGGCCCTATATCCAACCCAGCAAGTGCCATATCTGGATTATTCTACCACTGGTTCTCAGGCCCGGCTGCCATGGTCTTGTTTCTAGGCCTTAGCCTCCAAGGCTCTTAGTCCCTACCACTCCCTTTTGATTCCCTGCATCGGCCGTCCATGGCACAGTCCCATGCCACCACCACCCCTGAAACCTTGGTCAGCACATTCCTAGGGCCCAGCATAAATGCAGACTCCTCAGCTTTGCCCTTAGAACTCTCTGGAATGGACTCCATCTCATTCCACTTCTCTAGCCCTTCTGCTTAATCGCTCTCTCTGCCCCTTTCCCTCCTGTCATTCTGAATCACTTAAACTACCCCAAACACACCTTGTACTTTTCCATATTGCTTTGTTCACACTGGACTTGATTACCAATCTCTACTTTCTACTATTGTTTATTGCGTGCTTCCCAAGTGCCAAGTTGGCTTGAGTTTCGCAAGGTGATATGGAATCAGCAGTTTGTTCTAGTGAAAAGGTGAACCCTTTTAGATCTATTACCTTTTAAGATGAAATATTGAGTTCATTGGTTAATCATTTCCTCTTAGAACTAAGTGAACTTTATTGGTGTTGCCTCACCATTTATCAAGGCAAAGAATATAGTGTCAGAGAAAGAAAAAGGACGGAGTGGAAAAGAGTCAGATGTCAAAAAGAAAATCATGGTGATACAGCAGTTTTAGCAGAAATAATCATGGAATCCCAAGTTTACATGTAGCACTTAAACATGGCCAGCAATTTTCATCATTTTGATATACTGGGCCAGGAGTTAACAGACTATGGGCCAGAGCACCCTGGGGATCCCCAAAAAGCGTTCAAAGAATTTAGCAAAGTTAAAATTAGTTCTAAGATAATGATATTTGACTTTTGAGTACACTGGAGTTTCCCAGTGGCTACATGACACGTGATATAGCAATACATTGAATGCAGAAGCAGATATAAAAATCGAGCTCTTCTGTTAAGCCAGAGAGATGTAAAAAAAAAAAAAAAAATAGATGATGGCACTGTTTATTAAATTTGTTTTGAAAAACTTATTTTCCATAAATATATGATTTATATTAGCATGTATGCAGGTCAGGAAGCAACAGTTAGAACTGGACATGGAACAACAGACTGGTTCCAAATAGGAAAAGGAGCACGTCAAGGCTGTATATTGTCACCCTGCTCATCTAACTTATATGCAGAGTACATCGTGAGAAATGCTGGGCTGGATGAAGCACAAGCTGGAATCCAGATTGCCGGGAGAAATATCAATAACCTCAGATATGCAGATGACACCACCCTTATGGCAAAAAGTGAAGAAGAACTAAAGAGCCTCTTGATGAAAGTGAAAGAGGAGAGTGAAAAAGTTGGCTTAAAGCTCAACATTCAGAAAACTAAGATCATGGCATCCGGTCCCATCACTTCGGGGCAGACAGATGGGGCAACAGTGGAAACAGTGGTTGACTTTATTTTTCTGGGCTCCAAAATCACTGCAGATGGTGATTGCAGCCATGAAATTAAAAGACGCTTACTCCTTGGAAGGAAAGTTATGACCAACCTAGACAGCATATTAAAAAGCAGAGACATTACTTTGCCAACAAAGGTCCGTCTAGTCAAGGCTATGGTTTTTCCAGTGGTCATGTATGGATGTGAGAGCTGGAGTATAAAGAAAGCTGAGTGCCAAAGAATTGATGCTTTTGAACTGTGGTGTTGAAGAAGACTCTTGAGAGTCCCTTGGACTGCAAGGAGATCCAAGCACTCCATCCTAAAGGAAATCAGTTCTGAATGTTCATTGGAAGGACTGATGCTGAACAGAAGCTCAAACTTTGGCTGCCTGATGCAAACTCATTGGAAAAGACCCTGATGCTGGGAAAAACAGCAGGCATAAGGAGGAGAGGACAGAGGATGAGATGATTGCATGGCATCACCCACTCAATGGACATGAGTTTGAGCAAACTCTGGGAGATGGTGAAGGACAGGAAAGCCTGGCTGCAGTCCATGGAGTCGCGAAGAGTTGGACACGACTGAGCGACTGAACAACTGGAAAACAGCCCCCACCTCAAGCCAAGGGGAAGCCTGGTGTCACGCCTACTTTAAGAAAATGACTTTCTTCCTTAATGCAAGACCTTGATTTTCTGACCAAAGATGGAACCGGTGCTCCCTGCATTGAGAGCACAGGGTCATAACCACAGGGCCATCAGAGAGGTACCTGTGAGAGGTATCTGCTCAGGTAGTCAGAGCCACATCTCCCCGTTGGGCGATAACCTTTCAGCGGAGGTCGGGTGGGCGGAGCAAATGAGTGGGCGGGGCCTCTGCGGCTGCGCGCTGCGCGGAAGCGGTCACAGAGCCCCTCGTGAGCAATGCATTCTGGGCTCGCCCAATGAGACGCGGCATCATCACAAGGGGCGCCCACTCCGGGCAGCCTGGCCTGGTGGGCACTCGGGCCCGCGCCCCACGGGCTGCCAGCCAGCATCTGTCCTTGGCCCGCCGGGCCGTTCCCGGCCTTCCAATATGGTAGACTACTACGAGGTGCTGGGCGTGCCCCGGCAGGCCTCGTCGGAAGCCATCAAGAAGGCGTACCGCAAACTGGCGCTCAGGTGGCACCCGGACAAAAACCCCGAGAACAAGGAGGAGGCGGAGAGGCGATTCAAACAAGTGGCCCGGGCCTACGAGGTGTTGTCCGACGCCAAGAAAAGAGACGTCTACGACCGCTACGGCGAGGCGGGAGTGGAGGGCGGCGGCGGTGGCGGCCGCGCCGGCGGCGGCAGGCCTTTCGAGGACCCCTTCGAGTGTGTCTTCACCTTCCGGGACCCGGCCGACGTCTTCAGAGAGTTCTTCGGCGGCCGGGACCCGTTTTCGTTCGACTTCTTCGGAGACCCGCTGGAGAACTTTTTGGGGGGTCGGAGGAGATCCCGGGGAAGCCGAAGCAGGGGGTCCACGTCGCTTTTCTCCACCTTCAGTGAATTTCCAGCATTTGGAGGTGGTTTTTCTCCTTTTGATACAGGGTTTACCTCATTTGGTTCCATTGGGAATGGGGGTGCCTCTTCCGTCTCCATGTCCTGTGGTAGTGGGGGGACGGGCAACTTTAAATCCATGTCGACTTCCACCGAAATCATGAACGGCAAAATGATCACCACCAAGAGAATCGTGGAGAATGGCCAAGAAAGGATAGAAGTGGAAGAAGACGGGGAGCTGAAGTCCCTGATAATAAATGGCAAAGAGCAGTTGCTGCGCTCTGACACCAAGTGATCCTGGTCCACGTTGAACTTAGAGCACAACTTGAGGAATAGCAGGGCGTTCTCTTTTTTTTGAAGATTGCAAGCAAGCTCTACTTGCAAAACAACTGTACTCAAGAATTTATGAACAGTTCGTAACCAACGCCTATTTGCTGCTACTGTTGGGCCACAGAATAGGACCTCTGTTTTTCTTTAAAACTGTTGTAAATATCTGTATGCACTTTGCTATTTATTAAACATAACCCCAGGGCAGACACTGCTTATTTCGTGTTACTGAGACAAAATGTTCACCAGGGCACCTTCAAGCTGGCCCTTCCACTTTGTTTGCAATGTGAACCTAGTGGTTTGCTCTGAAGTTAATGTTACCAAGATAAATCAGTTTACTTCCTTTTTTTAGCACAAAGTAGTAACAGATATGAATGTATTAATAATACTTTCTGCTTAAAGATGGTGTTTAGTTCCACAGATTGCTGGTGAGGCAGTGAAAGTTAACTGTTTAAATATAACGTTAAGCCTAGGCTTTATAAAAACAAGGAAGCCTGACAAAGGTAATGTATTTAGTTTCTCATGCCTGCACTAACAGTTTACCACAAATTTGGTGACTTGGAACAATGTGTATTTATTCTCTTAAAGATCTGGAGGTCCAAATAGTTGCAGAGTCTAATACAACTGAACGACTACACACACACACACACACACACGTTCTCACACACACACACACACGCAGGCTGTAGTCCAAATAGTTGCAGAGTCTAATACAACTGAACGACTACACACACACACACACACACACACACACACACGTTCTCTCTCTCTCCCCCTTTCCTCCCTCTCACTCATTCTCCCTCCAAAGGCTAGGGCAAAACACTTAAGTGAATTCCTCACAGTTACACAGTTGATTATGAGCAGCCTCAGGACGGTATTCAGATCTCTTGACTTAAGCAATAATTAAAAAAAAGAACAGTGGTGATGATGACCAAAAACAATGCAAATCTCAGTGCTAGCTTTTGATTGGTTCTACAACTATGACGGCTGGAAATGTAAAAAGCATTTCCATAAGGCTACACACAATTTCCCCATTGCCACGTGCATGATGTATCTCATCTCAGGTTGACAAAAGCCAGAAATTTTGGAAAGCTTTGAATAGTGCAAAGTTTGGAATATTGATTGAGTGGTGCAACATAAACAGATCTGAGAGGTAGCTTTCTGTTGGCACATTTTATGCCCTCAAAGAAAATCTTTTTGGGCATAGTTGCTTTAGGATATTCCAATACAAAGTGTGCGACCCCCACCTGTTGGTCATCTCCAAAGAAAGGTCTGCATAAGGCATGAGAGTGAAAAGATAGCTGAACTGGACAGACTAAAAATGCAGCTTGTCCTCTCATCTGAAATTATAATCACCCTATTTGTGAGTCTACCACCTAGGGTATGGGTCTTAATTATACTGTATCTTCATCTCTCCTACACATCTCATTGTGGTTCCTTCTTTATATCTTTAATTATAGACTGTCTTTTCTGCTAGTTTTCAGGCCTTTCATGTCAATATTCTGTAAATGGTAATACTGGTGTTCCCTGGTATCTCAGCTGGTAAAAAATCTGCCTGCAGTGCAGTAGACCCCAGTTCCATCCGTGGGTTGGTAGCTCAGCTGATAAAAAAAAATCCACTTGCAATACAGAAGACCCCGGTTCAATTCCTGGGCCAGGAAGATCTCCTGGAGAAGGGATAGGCTAACCACTCCAGTATTCTTGGGCTTCTATGGTGGCTCAGATGGTAAAGAATCCACTTGCAATGCGGGAGACCTGGGTTTGATCCCTGGGTTGGGAAGATCCCTTGGAGGAGGGCATGGCAACCCACTCCAGTATTCTTGCCTGGAGAATCCACATGGGCAGAGGAGACTGACGGGCTACAGTCCATGGGGTCACAAAGAATTGGGCACGACTGAGTGAGTAAGCACAGCATAGCATGGGAAGGTGTGAATTCGAGTTCTTCCTTCAACATGTTGGCCACTCCCCTCAGTATAAAATTAATGAGATATTTCACATTAAGTCTTCAAATCATGCTATATATTTTACATTTACAGCATATGTCAATTTGGACTAGCCACATTTTAAGTGCCCAGTGGTCATGTGTAGTTAGTGGCTACTTCATCAGATAACATATAATCAACGTTTGTAAATGTTCCATTAATCCATCTAAAAATGCATATTTTCAATTTTCTAATTAAAAAGCTCAACATACCTAATTCTGGAAGTGATGTCTTAAAATATTTCCCCATTTAACTGAATTTTGCTCAATTTACATTTGAAATATTTAATAGTTTTTACTTTAAACATATAGCTGCTGAATTGGCACACATAGGTTTGACTGTTTCCTCATAAAGTTTGCCTTTTAAAAATGTTTAACCGTGATAAAATACCCCAACATAAGATTTACCATCTTAACCACTTTAAAGTGTACAGTTTGGTAGTGTTAATTGCAGTCATATTGTTGTGCAGCCAGTCTCCAGAACTGTTCATCTTGAAAAGCTGAAACTGTAAACCCCTTAACAACATCTCCACAGTTTCCCCCACTTCATAGTCCCTAGCAACCTCCATTTTACTTTCTGTCTCTATGAATTTAACCACTCTAGGTTCCTCATATTAGTGGAGTCATACAGTATGTGTCTTTTTTTGATACTGACTTATTTCACTTAGCATCATGTCCTCTAGGTTCATTCATGTTGTCATATATGTTGTCAGAATTTCCTTCATTTTTAAAGCTGAATAATATTCCATTGTATAGATAGACTACATTTTTCTTATCTGTTCATCTGCCAATGGACATGGGTTTCTCTCACCTTCTGGCTATTGTGAATAATGCTGCTATGAACATGGGTATACAAATATCTCTTCGAGATGCTGCTTTCAATTATTTTGGGTATATACCCAGAAGCAGAGTTGCTGGATCATCTGGTAATTCTATTTTTAATTTTTTGAGGAGCTGACAGACTGTTTTCCACAATGATTGCACCATTTTACACTCCCACCAACAGCACTATGAGGGTTCCAGTGAAGGAACCCTGGAGTGAGGGGTCTGAGCCCCATATCAGGTATCCCAGACCAGGGTTCTGCACCAGGAAGAAGGACTTCCAGATTATCTGGCTTTGAAGGTCAGTGGGGCTCACTTTTGGGAGAACCAGAGGGCTGTAGGAAATAAAGACTTTACTTTTCAAGGATGCACACAAAATCTCATACACTCGGGGGCCCAGAGCAGAAGCAGGAATCTGTTAGTCTTGGAGAACCTCCCAGAGAGGCAGGAGGCAACAGCGATCATCCTGGGGATGTGGACACTGACAGCAGCTCTTTGGGGAGCTCCATTCTATCATGATGACACTGTGCTGGCAAGGGCCATTTTGGGATCAACCCTCTAGCTTATTAGCACCAGGACCCAGCCCCACTCTCCTTGCTTGTAGGCACCGGTACTATGATGCTTCAGGTCAAGCAGCTAGCCAAGGGGGGACAGAGGCCCACTCGCTAACAGGCCAGCTGCCTAAGACCCCCTGAGATCTCAGCCACCCAGCACTTGGATCCATTCACCAGAGGGCCCAGGACTTGGACTCCTACCAGTGCGCCAGCACTACCCAGGGACACCTAGGGCCCAGGCCTCATCCTCCAGTGGAATGACATCAAATCCAGGACCCCCAGGCCCTGCAGCCAGAGACCCTGGGTCACAACTCCACCCACCAGTGAGCCAGCACTAACCCTTGGACTCCCTGGATCCTGACCCTATCTTCCAGCAAGTTGACACCAGATCAAGGACCCCTGGGCCATTCAATCAGAGACTCCAGGACCCAGCTCCACCTACAAGTGGGCCGGCATTAGCCCCAAGACTCAACACACCCACAAGAAGGCTGGCACAAGCCTCAGGACTCCCTGGGCCCTGGCTCCCTGTACCAGCAGGCCAAAACAAGTTTTGTGACACTCTAGACCTCACAGCCAACCCATCAGATTATAAGCTGACTTTGCAGCAGAAATTCTTCAGGCTGGAAGGGAATGGCATGATATGTTTAAAGTGATGAAAAACAACCAAAAGTGCCCTACTTGACAAAGCCTTCATTGAGATTCAAAGGAGAGATCGAAAGTTTTACAGACAAGCAAAACTCACAGTCTTGCACCATGAAACCAGGTTTACAAGAATTTTTAAAGAGTGTTCTCTAAGTGGAAAAGTAAAGGCCACAGTTAGAAATATGAAAATTACAAAAGAAAAAATTTCTTTGGTAAAGATAAATATACAATAAGGGTAGCATGTCAACCACATATAAGGCTAGCAGGAAGGTTAAAAGACAAAAGTAGTAAAATCATCCACAATGAGTAGCTAAGGGATACACAAAACAACAAGATGTGAAATATGTCAAAAATAGTAAATGTGGAGAGAGTTTGAAAACAGAGTTGTTAAAATGCTTTTGAACTTAAAATATTAACAATTTAAAATAATCACATATATAGAGATTGCTATCAAGAAACCACATGGTAACCACAAACCAAACATCTATAACACACATACAAAAAAATTCAAATTAGAAAGGAAGAAGTAAAACTGTCACTGTTTTCAGATAACATGACACTAAACATAGGAAACCCTAAACATGCCACCAAAAAAACTGTTAGAACTCATTAATGAATTTTGTAAAGCTGCAGGATATAAAATTGTTAACAGAAATCTGTTGCATTTCTATATACTGACAATGAACTACCAGAAATAGAAATTTTTTTTTTTTTTTCAAATTTTTGAAACATTTAATAAATGGCTCTAGTGAGTTGGGCCAGGTTCAGCACATCACTATGAGGCAGTCACTTGGTTTTATATCTCAAATTTACAAATAATTAGCTGTAATAGTTTTGATTATTTTATATAATCTTTTTTTTTTTAATAAATTTATTTATTTTAGTTGTGGGCTAATTACTTTACAATATTGTAATAGTTTTTGCCATACATTGACATGAATCAGCCATGGGTTTACATGTGTTCCCCTTCCTGGACCAATCTACTTCCAGTAACATCAAAATAATAAAATATCTAGGAATAAATATAAGAAGATAGAAGACCTGTACTGAGACATTTATAAGGCACTGATAAAAGTAATTGAAGACAACACAAACAGATGGAAAGTTAAAACAACTGTACTACTTAAGGCAATCTACAGATTCAATAAAATACTTATCAAAATACAAATGGCATTTTTCAAAGAACTGTTACATTTACATGGTGATTAAGCAGATAGCAAAAGATGGTGAGAAAAAAAATTTAAAAAGGTTGGTAAGAATGTAAAGAAAAGGGAAGTCTAGTGCACTGTTGGAGGCAAAGTAAATTGGTGCATCCACAATGGAAAACAGTACAACTGTCATATGATGCAGCAATTCTACTCCTGAGTATTTACACAAAGAAAACAAAAACAGTAATTAGAAAATATATATGCACCCTGAAGTTCATTGAAGCATTATTTACAATAACCAAAAATATTGGTTATTGAATATTACTCAGCCATAAAAAAGGATGAAATCTTGCCATTGCGACAACATGGATGGACCTCGTGGGTATTACACTTAGTGAAGTAAGACATATAAAGATAAATACTGTATGATTTCACTTACATGTGGAAAATAAAAGGCAATGAAAATGAACAACCATAACAAAACCGAAACAGACTCACAGATACAGAGAACAAACAGGCTATTGACAGGGGATCTGAGTGGGGAAGGGAGAGTAAAGGGTGAGGGGGATTAAGATCCAAGCTTCCAGTTGCAAAATAAGTGTCATAGGTACAAAATAAGAGTGTGAGAAATACGGTCAATAGTTATGTAATACATTTCTGTGATGAATATCATAGCTGGTGATTATTTTGAAGTGTATAGAAGGACTGAATCACCATGTTGTGTAATAGGAACAAACACAGTGCTGCAGGTCAATCATACTTTGAAAACTAAGAAGCAAACTCATAGAAATAGAAATCGGCTACCAGAGTCCGGGAATGGGAGGAGGGGGAGCGATACAGAATCTGCCTGCAACGCAGGAGATACGGATTTGATCTCTGGGTCTGGAAGACCAACCCCTGGTGGAGGGCAAGGCAACCCACTCCAGTATTCTTGCCAGGAAAATCCCATGGACAGAGGTGCCTGGTAGGCTACAGTCCATAGGGTTGCAAAGAATCGGACGTGACTAAAGCGGTTGAGCACACAAGCAGTCTAAGCGTACTAATTTCCAGTCATCAGTTCGGTCGCTCAGTCCTGTCTGACTCTTTGCGACCCCATGGACTGCAGCACGCCAGGCTTCCCTGTCCATCACCAGCTCCCAGAGCACGCCCAAACTCATGTCCATTATTTCCAGTTATAAGAGAAATAAATACCAGGACTGTAGTTAACAACATTAATTCCTTTAATTTTGTACTTATATGAGATGATGCATGATCACTAAACTTGTGGTAAAAGTCTCATGATCTAGAAAGTCAGATCACTCTGCTATCCACCTTAAGTTTAACCAAGGCTGCCTGTCAATTATGTCTCAATAAAACTGGAAGAAACAATGGCAAACAAGCACCTGGAAACAATTTTATATTGAGTATATGTTTAAAGGATAATATTTTAATATATTTGATTCAATAAAATATATTATTAAAATTAACTGCAATCCTATTGTTACTGTTTTTTAATATACATACTAAAAAGCCTTCAATTATATATATGACTTACATTAGATTCCTACTGGACAATTCTGTACTAGACCATTAAGAAAACATATTAAGAAATTTTTTAAAACAGTGACTCACAAGAAACATTCTCTGATTATAACTCAAAATAACTAGAAAAAATAAGAGAAAAATGACTGCAATAATCTTAATTATATGGGAATTAAGAAACAACCTTCTTTAAAATAAATAGAAGCCACTGACTCAAAGAGCAAATCAAAAACATAAATTTAAGTTAAAAAAATGAGAGCAATTTATGCAAAACTCTAAGGGATTGAGAAAATGTTTGATTTATGAATAAAGAACCTTCAGTTCTGAATTATTAAGAAAACATAAAGTAACTTAATGCTTACCTAAGGAAATTATAAAAGCAGCTATAAAATAAACCAAAGGAAACAAGGATGATATCATTAACAAAAACAATAACACAACAAGCTACAATTAATGAAATAGTAAACAAAAAGAGTAAAACGAAAAAGCAAATCCAAAAGCTATTTCTTTGAGAAGACCAATAATGTAATTCAACATATCATAAATTATAAGAAGGAACAAAAATAAAATAAACTTTAATTAATTTAAATTAATTAAATTTAATTAAAATAAACTTTAATCTTTCATATTTTGATGAAAATTTCCATAAACATTTAAAGGAGTCACATGTAAGGGTAAACCAAATCAAATAAACGCAAATGACAAAAATTTTAAAACAAAAATTTAGTGGAACAAAAATGATAACACTTGAGAATCACAGAGTAAATGTCTTACATGCGCCAAATAAATTGGCACAAACGTATTTAAATGCTTCCAGATGACATAACTTGTCATGCTGGGCACATTTTAATAATGATAATAGATACTATTTGCTTGTTCACAGTGACAATATTAAGGTCAGAATGGTTAGGTCTGCCACCCATGGACATTCAACTACAAAAATGAGAGTGAAGATGTAAGCAAATGCTATTAACTTTAGAGAATATATTCATACAGAAAAACTAAAAGGAAAACAGCAGCATTTACTTTTCAAATTCTTTCCTCATTTTCACTATTTACAAATGTAATATATACATACATATTTTATAATTGAACAAATGCATTGCACGAAGAAAGAAGAAAATAAAGTAGAATAGATCTTTTGTGGTGTGGGCAAAAAAAGAAAACTGAAGTTAGAGTCCTGTGCAATAATAAATGCATTAATATAAAGAGATCTAAGAATATGACTACAAAAACTCTAAGAGATCTAAAGTCATGGAAGTTAATATAAATCCAGTATATGTCATATACGTGGACAAAAAAAAGAGGGCTAACTAAGTAGATTAAAAACAAATCCTGCTCCAAGAGTCCTATTTTGATTAAACCCAAATATTCAGGGTTAACATAGGAAGACTCTAAAACCATGAGGAAAGTGGCAGTTTCCATCATGGAAACTTGGGGTGCAGTGACCTGGGCTGGGGTAGGTGTGATGATGTGGTCAAACCCTTCCTCTTTGAGACTCAGTTCTCAACCTCTCTGCCTTCCTCCTGTCCACTGTGTTCATAGGCTCAGTTTGACCTCCTCTCCAGCCCCCACCACTAGCCTTTGATGACTTCAGTGTCCCATTAAGGAGAACTACCTGACATGGAATCCAACTGTGTACATCCCCACATTTTACTTCGGACCCCAACTCCTGGTCAAAAGACTTCTGTCAGCACAGCTCCATCTCTGAGGAGTTGGACTCAACTATTTCTTTTTCTGATCACAGAGACCACAACTTCTCTCTCCGGTATGATCTCACTTCCACTTGATTTATTCAATCCGTCTGAAACTTCTGCTTCCTTTCAGGATCTAGGTCTCCTGTGACCACACCACAGCGGCTTCCAAGACAAAAACCACTAAAACGATCAGGTCAACCAATGCAATCTGTCAGTTCTTTCTTCCTATTGAAACGGAGTCAGACCCCATGGTGCTTACTGGCCATGTCCTCTGGCTACCTTTTGTCTGTGGAAAAACCTTTAGCCAGAGAATGAGTATAGTCAGAGAAATGAGAAAATGCAAAAACAAACAAACAGTCCAACAAAACTAAATAGTCAGTAAGCAAAGTCAAGGACCTTTAGTACCTCCTCAAGGGCTATAGATAATACTCTGAGCCATAACCTGTGAGCTATCAAGATACTGAAACCCCTATGAGGTGGAAAAAGTTAACTACTTGGTGACCAGACTGTAGCCACGACATATAAGCTGCCAGTTCTGAGAACTGGCCTCAAGCAAATGGGAACAGACGGGTCCTGAGACTGAAGATTAACTGTACTGAAAACAAACAAAATGATGGTGCTCAGACCGCTGATTTCGAGATGACGGTCAGAGCTGACTGTGCTGTTTCTACACGGAGCCCCCTTCCCTCTGTCAGTAAAAGCTCTTGCCCCTGATTGTCCAAGGAGGGAACAAGTGTTTCGACAGGACTCGCCTCTCTCCATCCCCGCCTCCCTCCATCCCCATCCCGGGAATATTCATCCAAGCAAACTTTCACATCCGCCAATCTTGCTTCTTTATTGTCTTTTGAGCCGCAAGCAACCAGACTCCACTTTGCTTACACTTCTACTGAACACCCTCAGGCAAAATCCCCTGAAGGATAAATTCACAGCTCAAGTTCCTGCTCCTACTCAGCTGGAGAAAACTGCACAACTGTTACACCGATGTCTTTACAAAAGGGCAATCTCGGTGGAATCACGCCACTGCCTGTCAATCCCATTACACACCCCCAACCCTGCCTCTCACTCCTCTCAGAGATCACTGGAAGCCTTTACTGCACTCCTGCAGGCACATTAACAATGTGTCTCACCACAGATGGTGAGGAGGAGAATGAGAGGTGGAAATCATCAGAAAGATGAGTATATCATGAAGCACCCTGAACTGTTGTTTTTTCAAAAAATAAAATGTGGTCCACTTGGAACACTGATTAAAGCAGCGGTACAGACCTGACGTAACGGCTTCCTGTTGACACAGTTGATACCCCCAATGAACACCATGTTGGGCATGATCGGCCGCGGGTAGTCCATCACAAAATCTCCTCTGAACAGCCACACGGATCCAGAGGCAAGAATCTCCACCAGTGACACCTCTCTCTGAAGAAGCTCGGATGCCATACGTGCATAAGGCATGAAAGCAACCTGGCAAATGTACTTCAGGCCCAGAGGGTAGAGCATGTTCTTGACCCTTTGGAAGAAGGTCATGTGGTCTGAATTCATTGTTAATAACCGAGGAACGTATGAGAAAGGGTTTGGGCATGCTGTGGCCTCAACATCTAAGTCGCAGGGAAGGAAACGCAAAAAAAACACAGCAGGAATGGACAGGTACTTAGCCAGCACTGCCCCGCAGGGGTAAACAGGATCCGTTAAAACCACATCGAAGGAACTGGCATTCAGGTCTCTGATCAGGTCCTTGTTATACAACAGTGCCTCACAAGACCTTGCAAAGAACAAAGATACATTTTTCAGTATTGCCATAGTTTCCAAAAACAGTGTTAGAAAATGTACCCTTTCAAAAAACTCATCAGGACGGGCCTTCATGATGGAATCAAACTGGTCCTGTGTGTAGGGAATGGCATAGGTTTTCGTGGTGAAAAAGTCTTCTGCCTTGATGTGCATATTCACCTCCGGAGCAACGACCACTGCCTGGTGACCTCTGGCGTGGAGCTCCCGCACGGCCTCCCGCATGCTGAGCCAGTGGCTGCCCTCCATGGGGACCACCAGCACCTTCCCAGCCTCGGCCCATCGCCCGACGCACAGACAGAGCAGGAGTCCAGCCAGCACCTGCCGTGGAAGCTGCAGTCCCAGGGCCATCTCTGCACAAACCAGAAGCAACTGATTCTCTGGTGGGGCTGTGCCACCTATATTTGTTCCCTTATCTTTATTTTATCATCAAGTCACTTGAGCAAAATGGCATGTCATTGGAAGGCAGGGATTGATGATTACACCATATATTACATGTTATGTCTATGCCTGTGTTTTATCACCTCTGCTTTCACCCGGAAAGAACACTCCCCCTTATCTTGGTAAAACTCCTCTGACTCTGCTGCTCCCTCTGGGGAGCATTCTAGTTCACTCTCTTGTTCTTCATCCAAGACCCAAAGCAAGACTGTGCCTGCCCATTCCCTTGGTCACCTCCTGCCTCTCTGCTAACCTTGTTCTCTGGGGCTGGACTGAACTCTGAGGAGTCACCTCTGTCCCAGTCCCCACCCAGAACCTCTGCTGGATGTGACCTTATCTGAGAACTCTTTAATCTCTAGCCCCGCATTCGTGGGTGAACACAGAATGCATCCAGGGAAACATGTAACGTTGCCAAGACAGCCTTCTCTCAGCGAAAAGGGGATGGTGGCTCTCTGGTTTGTTCCTGTTCCACACTGGACACCTCTTGTACTGTTCAGGAGAGAGTCTATTGGAGCAGCCATCAGATATGGAAACATCTGAAAAGATCCTTGATGGAGACAGCAGAAGGACTGGTTAAGAATTCTTTGTCTGCCGTGTGGAATACATGTTGCTGTTACCTAAAGCATTGGTCTTTCCAGTAGTCATGTTCAGTTATGAGAGTGGACCATAAAGAAGACTGAGCACCAAAGAATTGATGCTTTCTAACTGTGGTGCTGGAGAAGACTCTTGAGAGTCCCTTGGACTGCAAGGAGATCAAACCAGTCAATCCTAAAGGAAATCAACCCTGAATATTCATTGGAAGGACTGATGCTAAAGCTGAAACTCCAATACTTTGGCCAGCTGATGTGAAGAGCTGACTCATTGGAAAAGACCCTGATCCTGGGAAGGACTGAGGGCAAGAGGAGAAGGGGATGACAGAGGCTGAGATGGTTGGATGACATCACTGACTCAATGGACATGCGTTTGAGCAAACTCCAGAAGATAGTGAAGGACAAGGAAGCCTGCCATGCTGCGGTTCATGGGGCCACAAAGAGTTGGACAATACTTGGTGACTGAAGAAGAAGAACAACAACAAAGCATCAGTGGGCAAGCAGACCTTAGTAACGACACAGCAGGGCTCAAAGGGCACCAGCCCTGAAGGTCTGCTCACACTGGGATAGGAGGGAGTTTTCCCCTGGCTTTAGAACAGGCTCTCTGAATCCCTATTCTTATGTTGAACAGCAAAGAAAATTACAAACAAAAGAGAAAAGCCACTTACTGAATGGAAGAAGATATTTGCAAATGATATATCTAATAATAGGTTAATATCCAAAGTACAAAAAGAATTCATACAAGTCAACAACAAAAAAACATGATTAAAAATGTGCAGAAGACTCAAACACACTTTTTTTCAGAGAAGACATACAGAAGGCCAACAGGCACATAAAAAGATGCTAAACATCACTAATCATCAGAGAAATGCAGATCAAATCATCGGGAACTATTGCCTCACACCTGTCAGAATGACCATTATCAAAAAGACAATAAATAACAAGCACTGGCAAGGATGTAGAAAAAAGGGAACTCTAGGGCACTGTTGGTATCAATGTAAATTGGGAGAGCCACAAAGGAAAACACTACAGAGATTCTCAAAGAGGTAAAAATAGGACTACCATATGATCCAGAAATTCTACTCTTGGGTATTCATACAAAGAAATGGAAAACACTAATTAGAAAAGATATATAGACCCCTATGTTTGTTGCATTGCTGTTTACAACAGCCAAGATATATTGGCTATTGACTATAACTCAGCCATAAGAGAGAAAGAAATCTTGTCATTTGCAACAACACGGATGGACCTGGAGGGTATTATGCTTAGTGAAGTGAGACAGAGAAAGACAAATACTGTATGATTTCACTTACATGTGGGAAAAAAGTCAAAGCAAATGAACAACCATGACAAAACAGAAACAGACTCATAGATACAGAGAGCAAACAAGCAGCTGACAGAGGGGGTGGGGGAGGAGAAAGGAGAGAGAAGGGTAAGGGGGATGAAAATGCAAACTTTCTTGTGGTGCATATGCACAATGGAATATTACACCGCCATGTAAAAGAATACATTTGAGTCAGCCCTAATGAGGTGGATGAACCCAGAGCCTGTTACACAGAGTGAAGAAGTCAGAAAGAGAAAAACAAATATATATTAATGCATATATTGGAGAAGGACATGGCAACCCACTCCAGTATTCTTGCCCAGAGAATTCCATGGACAGAGGAACCTGGTGGGCTACAGTCCATGGGGTCACAAAGAGTCAGACATGACTGAGTGACTGACACTTTCTTTCAATGCATGTATATGGAATCTAGAAAGATGGTACTAATGAGCCTATTTGCAGAGCAGTAATGGAGACACAGACATAGAGAATAGACTTGTGGACACAGTACAGGAAGGAGAGGGTGGGATGAATTGAGAGAGTAGCGTGGAAACATATAAATTACCATATGTGAGATACAGAGCCAATGGAAATTTGCTGTATGATGCAGGGAGCTCAAATTAGGCGCTTTGTGACAACCTAGAGGGGTGGGGTGGCGTGGGAGATGGGGGGAGTTTCAAAAGAGAGGAGTTATATGTATACCTATGGCCGATTCATGCTGATGTATGGCAGAAACCAACACAACATTATAAAGCAATTATCCTCAAATTAAAATGTTTTTTAAAAGATCCAAACTTCCAGTTGCAAAATAAATGTCACAGGTATGAAATAAGAGTGCAAGAGTCAAAAGTTATGTAATACCTTTCTACTGTGAATATCATAACTGGATTTATCATGGTGATTCTTTTGAAGGGTATGGAAGTACTGAATCACTATGTTGTCTAACAGAACTAACATAGTGCTGTGGTCAGTTATACTTCAAAAATCAACAAATGGATAGAAACGGAAATCAACTTTGTGGCTACCAGAGGCAGGGAGCAGGGGCAAAGAGGAGTTGGATGAAGGCAGTCTAAGGGGACAAGCTTCCAATTATGAGAGAAATAAGGACAGGGGTGTAATCTACAACATGATAGATATAATTAACCCTGTTGTATGTTACATATGAACATTGTTAAGAGAGTATATTCTAAGAATTCTCATCACAAGGTAAAAAATTTTTTCTGCTCCTTTAATTTTGTATCTATATAAGATGATGAGTGATCACTCAACTTGTTAGAGCAATCACCTCATAATCTAGAAAAGTCAGATCACTCTGCTTATTCAGGGCTGCCTGTCAATTATATCTCAGGAAAACTGAAAGAAATGATAGCAAATGAACACCTTAAAATTTTTATGCTGAGTATATCTTTAAAGGATAATATTTTTCATATATCTGATTTAATAAAATATACTGTTAAAATTAATTTAACCCTCTTTTTGCTTTTCTAAATATGCCAACTAAAAAGCTTTCAGTTACACATGTGGTATACATTATACTTCTATTGGGTAATTCTGTAATAGACCAGAAAGAAGAACTATTAAGAAAATTTTTATAGCAATGACTTCACAAGAAACATTCTCTGATTATAATCAAAAATAAATAGAAAAAATAGGAGAAAGGCAGCCACAATAAATCTTAACCCCATGGGAACTAAGAAGCAACCTTGTTAACAACAGCAACAAACGGCAGGGCACCCCTGGCGGCTCAGAGGTCAAGAGTCCATCTGCGATTGCAGGGGAGCCAGAGTCAACCGCGGATCTGCGAAGATCCCACATGCCTCAGAGCAACAAAGCCCGGGGCCACAACCATTGAGCCTGTGCTCCAGAGCCTGGGAACCACAACGAATGAGCCCATGTTCCACAGCTACAGAAGCCGGCACGCCCTAGAGTCTGCACTCCCCAACAGGAGAAGCCACCACAATGAGAAGCCTGCACATTGCAGCAAAGAGTAGACTCTGCTTGCGGCAACTAGAGAAAAGCCCGAGCAGCAACAGAGATTCAGTGCAGCCAAAAATAAATAAATAATAAATACAATTATTTTTAAAAAGCAGATAGTCACTGACTCAAAGAGGAAATCAAAAACAAAAGTTTAAGTTAAAACATAGAAAGAGAATGAGAACAATTTATTTCAAAATCTAAGGGATCTAAGAAATGTTTTATGTATGACCATCAATTCTTTATTATTAGGAAAACAAAAGAAAATTAATGCTTACCTAGGGAAAGCAGAAAAACAGCTATAAAATTAACTAAACAAGGATGATATCGTCAATAAAAAATGAGTGGCAATTAATGAAATAGAAAACAAAAATAGTAAAAAGAACAAGCAAATCCAAAAGCTATTTCTTTGAGAATATCAGTAAAATAATTTAACGTGTCATAAATCTTAAGAAGAAGAAACAAAAATGCAAAAGATTTAGATTTTAATATTTCATATTTTGAAAAAATTGTCCATTAACATTCAAAGACATCACCTCTAAGGGTAAAGTGCAAGTCGCTCAGTCATGTCTGACTCTTTGCAAACCCATGGATTGTAGTCCACCAGGCTCCTCTGTCCACAGGATTCTCCAGGCAAGAATACTAGAGCAGGCAGCCATTCCCTTCTCCAGGGACCTTTCAGACCCAGGAATCAAACCAGGGTCTCCTGCATTGCAGGCAAATTCTTTACCACCTGAGCTACCAGGGAAGCCCGCCTCCAAAGGTAAACCTCTAAGTATAAACCACACCAAATAAATGAGTGGCAAAATCTCAAAGTAAAAAACAGTTTAGTGGAGCAAAAGTGATTAATAGTCTGCTTACCACATGTAACATTTGAAAATTTCAGTGTATGTGATTTTTCATGTACCAAGTAAATTGGCACAAATATATCCAAGTGCCTTCAGATGATACACCATGTCCTGCTGAGCACTTTATAATAATGATAATAGAACTATTTGTGTGTTTACAATGACAGTATAAAGTCAGAATAGTTGGGTCATACGGCCAAGGTAATTCAGCTAGAAAAATGAGAGTGAGGATTTGAACCAATACAGTTACCTCTAGAGAATATATTCACACAGAAAAACTAAAAAGAAAGGAGTGGCAAACACTTTTTAAATGCTTCCTTACTTTCTACCTTTTGCAAATCTAGTATATACATGCATATTTTATAATTGGACAAATGCATTGCATATAGGAAGAAAACTAAGTAGAATAGACCATTTGTGGTGTGAACAAAAAGAAATGTGAAGATAGAGTCCTTTGCAATAATAAATACAGTAATATAAAGGGATATAAAAGTAAGATTACAAGAACTATAAGAGATCTAAAGTCATGGAAGTTAATATAAACTCAGTACATGTCATGTAAGTGGGCAAAGCAAGAGGGCTAACTAAGTAGATGAAAAAACAAATCCTGCCCCTAAGAGTCCTATTTCGATTAAACCCAAATATTTAGGGTTAACATGGGAAGAATCTGAAACCATGAGGAAAGTGGTAGTTTCCATCATGGAAACTTGGGGTGCAGTGACCTGGGCTGGGGTAGGTGTGGTGATGTGGTCAAACCCTTCCTCTTTGAGACTCACTTCTCAGCATCACTGCTCAGTTTTACCTGCTCTCCAGGCCCCATCACTAGTCTTTGATGATGTCTCACCTTAAACACCTATCTAACATGCCATCCAACTATGTACGTCCCCACATTTTACTCCAGACCTCAACTTCTAGTCAGAGTCTTATGGCAGGCACAGCTTCATCTCTGAAAAGTTGGACCAAATTATTTTCTTCTCCAATCACAGAGACCCAGACTTTTCTCCCCACTATTGTCTCACTCCCACTTTATTTATTCAACCTCTCTTAAACTTCTACATCCATTTGGCATTTAAGTCTCCTATGACCACACCTCAATCTCTTCCAAGACAAAACCACTAAGAACTATCAGGTCAACAAATGCAATCTGCCAGTTCTCCCTTGGTTTTGATGGTGCCAGACCCCATGGTCCTTACTGGCCATGTCCTCTGTCTGCCTTCTTTCTGTGGAAGACCTTTGGCCCAAGAATGAGTTTAGTCAAAGGAGTGAGAAAATGAAAAAACAAAGGAAAACAGTCCAACAAAACTAACTAGTTTAGTCAGTAAGCAACATCAAAGACCTTTAGTTCCTCCTCAAGGGCTATAGATAACACTCTGAGCCATATCCTGTGAGCTATCAAGATACTGAAACCCCTATGAGGTGGAAGAAGTTAACTACATGGCAACCAGACTGTAGCCATGACACATAAGCTGCCACAACTCTGAGAACTGGCCTCAAGCAAATGGGAACAGACCGGCCCTGGAACTGAAGATCAACTGTACTGAAAACAATTAAACCTGGAGAAGGGAATGGCCACCCACTCCAGTATTCTTGCCTGGAAAATTCCATGGAAAGAAGAGCCTGGCCGGCTACCGTCAATGCGGTCACAAAGAGTCTACCACAACTGAGTGGCTGACCACAAGACAATCAAAATGATGGTGGTCAGATCACTGATGACCAATTTCGAGATGACGGTCAGAGCTGACTGTGCTGTTTCTACACAGAGCCCCCTTCCCTCTGTCAGTAAAAGCTCTTGCCCCTGATTGTCCAAGGAGGGAACAAGTGTTTCGACAGGACTCGCCTCTCTCCATCCCCGCCTCCCTCCATCCCCATCCCGGGAATATTCATCCAAGCAAACTTTCACATCCGCCAATCTTGCTTCTTTATTGTCTTTTGAGTCGCAAGCAACCAGACTCCACTTTGCTTACACTTCTACTGAACACCCTCAGGCAAAATCCCCTGAAGGATAAATTCACAGCTCAAGTTCCTGCTCCTACTCAGCTGGAGAAAACTGCACAACTGTTACACCGATGTCTTTACAAAAGGGCAATCTCGGTGGAATCACGCCACCGCCTGTCAATCCCATTACACACCCTCAACCCTGCCTCTCACTCCTCTCAGAGATCACTGGAAGCCTTTACTGCACTCCTGCAGGCACATTAACAATGTGTCTCACCACAGATGGTGAGGAGGAGAATGAGAGGTGGAAATCATCAGAAAGATGAGTATATCATGAAGCACCTGGTATTAAGTCTGTTTTTTTTTTTAATGTGTTCTACTTGGAATGGAGCTTTCCAGGTAGCATGAGTGGTAAAGAACCTGCCTGACAATGCAGGAGACCAAGGAGATGCAGATTCCATCCCTGGGTCGGGAAGATCCCTTGGAGGAGGTCATGGCAACCAACTCCAGTATTCTTGCCTGGAGAATCGCGTGGACAGAGGAGCCTAGGTGGGGGCTACAGTCCTTACGGTCACTCAGAGTCGGACACCAATGAGGAGACTTAGCACACACATCCCTTCAAGCAGCAATACAGACCAGAGAAATGGCTTCCGGTTAGCACAGTTGATATCCCCAATGAACACCATGCTGGACATGACTGGCCACAGGTAGTCCATCACAAAGTCTCCTCTGAACAGCCACACGGATCCAGAGGCAAGAATCTCCACCAGTGACATCTCTCTCTGAAGAAGCTCAGAGGCCGTACGTGCATAAGAAGTGAAAGCAACCTGGCAAATGTACTTCAGGCCCAGAGGATAGAGCATGTTCTTGACCCTTTGGAAGAAGGTCACGAGGTCTGGATTCATTGTTAATATCCTAGGAACACATGAGAAAGGGTTTGGGCACTCTGCATCCTCAATATCTAAGTCACAGGGAACAGAATGCAAAAAAATACACAGCAGGAATGGACAGGTACTTGGCCAGCACTGCCCCACAGGGGTAAACAGGGCCCATTAAAACCACATCAAAGGAACTGGCATTCAGGTCCTTGTTACACAGCAGCCCCTTACAAGACCTTTGAAAGAGCAAGGACACATTTTCAAAGCTTCCATAGTTTCCAACAACATCGTTACCAAAGTGTACTCTTTCAAAAATCAGAATAAAATGGCCCGTCACAAGGTAATCAAATTCATTCTGGGTATACAGAATGGTGTAGGTTTTCATGATGAAAAAGTCCTCTGCTTTGATGTGCACACTGACCTCCGGAGACACGACCACTGCTTGGTGACCTCTGGCATGGAGCTCCCGCACGGCCTCCCGCATGCTGAGCCAGTGGCTGCCCTCCATGGGGACCACCAGCACCTTCCCAGCCTCGGTCCATCACCCGACGCACAGACAGAGCAGGAGTCCAGCCAGCACCTGCCATGGAAGCTGCAGTCCCAGGGCCATCTCTGAACAAGCCAGACTGTCTGGTCTGTGCCATCTGTACTTGTTGCCTTTGTCTTATAACCAAGTCATTTAGGCTAAATGGCATGTAATTGTAAGGCAGCCCTCCTTACATTAATCATTACAAAATATGTCCATGCCTGCATTTCATCACCTCTGATTTCACCCAGGGAAAGGTTACCGCCCACCTCTTACCTTGAAAAACCTCTTCTAACTCTGCTGCTCCCAGTGGGGAGCATTCTATTTCATTCTCTTGTTCTTCATTCAATTTCCAAAGCAAGGTTGTGCCTGCCCATTCCCTTGGTCACCTCCTACCTCTCTGCTAACCGTGTTCTCTGGGGCTGGACTCTGAGGAGTCACCTCTGTCCCAGTCCCCACCCAGAACCTCTGTTGCATGTGACCTTATCTGGGAACCCTTCAAAATCTTTCACCCCATAATGGATGAACACGGAGCACATCCAGGGGAAGGTATAATATCACGAGAACAGCCTTCTCTCAGCAGGGAGGGGATGGTGGCTCTGTTTCACACTGGACACCTCTTGCACTGCTCAGCAGAGAGTCTGTTCGAGCAGCTGCCCGATAAGGAAATTTCTGGAAGAATCCTTAAGGACAACAGCAGAAGGGATGCTTGAGAATTCTTTCTCTGCCTCATGGAATAGAAGTTCCTGTTATCTACATCATCAATGGGCAAGGCAGCTGTTTGTAATGACAGTGGGGTTCAGAGGACGACTGGCTCCAGTGCCTGCTCCACTTTGGATAGGAGGGACCAGCCCCATGCCTCCGTGCAGGCTCTCTGAATCCTCTTCTGATGCTGAAGGTGCCAGTCCTCCACTATGTTTAGGGACTGAAGTGTACATTAATCTGGATCTTTATTACATCTTAGAGTTTATGTTCAGGGCTTCCCAGGTGGCGCAGTGGTAAAGAATCCTCCTACAAATGCAGGAGACACAAGAGATGTGGATTCAATCCCTAGGTTGGATATAGGAAGATATCCTGGAGTAGGAAATGGTAACCCACTCTAGTATCCTTGCCTGGAAAATTCCAAGGACAGAGGAGTCTACACAAACTGTACGAAAAAGGTCTAATGACACGGATAACCACGAAGGTGTGGTCACTCACCTAGAGCCAGATATCATTGAGTGTGAAGTCAAGAGGGCCTTAGGAAGTATTACTACAAAAAAAGCTAGTGGAGGTAAAAGAATTCCAGCTGAGCTATTTAAAATCCTAAAATTGAGGCTGTTACAGTGCTGCACGCAATACGCCAGCATATTTGGAAAACTCAGCAGTGGCCACAGGACTAGAAAAGGTTAGTTTTCATTCTCATCTCAAAGAATGGCAATGCCAAAGAATGTTCCAACTACTGGACAATTGGGCTCACTTCACATGCTACCAAGGTAATGTTCAAAATTCTTCAAGCTAGGCTTGAACAATACATGAACCGTGATGTTCAAGCTGGTTTTAGAAAAGGCAGAGAAACCAGAGATTAAATTGCCAACATCCACTGGATCATCGAAAAAGCAAGAGAGTTCCAGAAAAACATCTATTTCTGCTTTATTGACTATGCTGAAGCCTTTGACTGTGTGGAGCACAATAAACTGTGGAAAATTCTGAAAGAGATGGGAATACCAGACCACCTGACCTGCCTCTTGAGAAACCTGTATGCAGGTCAGGAAGCAACAGTTAAAACTGGACATGGAACAACAGACTGGTTCCAAATAGGAAAAGGAGTACGTCAAGGCTGTATATTGTCACCTTGCTTATTTAACTCATATGCAGAGTACATCATGAGAAACGCTAGGCTGGAAGAAGCACAAGCTAGAATCCAGATTGCCAGGAGAAATATCAATAACCTCAGATATGAAGATGACATCACCCTTATGGCAAAAAGTGAAGAAAGAACTAAAGAGCCTCTTGATGAAAGTGAAAGAGGAGAGTGAAAAAGTGGGCTTAAAGCTCAACATTCAGAAAACAAAGATCATGGCATCTGGTCCCATCACTTCACGGCAAATGGAGAAACAGTGGAAACAGTGGCAGACTTTATTTTGGGGGGCTCCAAAATCACTGTAGATGGTGACTGCAGCCATGAAATAAAAAGAAACTTACTCCTTGGAAGAAAAGTTATGAGCAACCTAGACAGCATATTGAAAAGCAGAGACATTACTTTGCCAACAAAGGTCCGTCTAGTCAAGGCTATGGTTTTTCCAGTGTTCATGTATGGATGTGAGAATTGGACTCTAAAGAAAGCTGAGTGCCGAAGAATTGATGCTTTTGAACTGTGGTGTTGGAGAAGACTCTTGAGAGTCCCTTGGACTGCAAGGAGATCCAACCAGTCCATCCTAAAGGAAATCAGTCCTGAATATTCATTGAAAGGACTGATGCTGAAGCTGAAACTCCAATACTTTGGCCACCTGATGCGAAGAACTGACTCATTGGAAAAGACCCTGATGCTGGGAAAGATTGAAAGTGGGAGGAGAAGGGGGCAACAGATGATGAGATGGTTGGATGGCATCACCAACACGATGGATATGAGTTTGAGTAAGCTCTGGGAGTTGGTGATGGACAGGGAAGCCTGGCATGCTGCACAGTCCATGGGGTCGCAAAGAGTCAGACATGACTGAGTGACTGAACTGAACTAACAGTTTAGTTCAGATTTTTCTCCAAGGTCAGTTACAGACCTAAGTCCTGATAAGGACAGATTCCCCCAGATAGGAGGTGTTCCAGAATTTGTGGGACCAGTTTGATGTGGGGCCTGTGGAACTGTTTATGTCTTGGGCCAATGAGGCCTGCCATGCTACAGAGACAGATGCCCACGTGTGCTCAGCAGGATGTGACATCTCCGTCTATCCTGACATCTACCGTGGGGATGATGGAGTGGGGCTTCCTGGGCTGCCCAGCTCTCCCTTGAGCTGAGCACCCTCTTCTGTATCCATGGCTTCTGCCAAAGTGACATTCTGCCCTCAGCCACGACTGGCCAGGCTGACACTTTCCTTTGGAAGAAAGTTTTCCTCTATTCGGGATCCATGTTGATAACACACTTCACCACTGAGAAAATGCATGCACACCAATATGCCTCCTGGATCATACAGGCTGCCACTGTGCTGGGGATGTTTGCCTTAACCATCCTTGGAGGCCTCGAGTTCAGGGTCCAGGATCTCCCACATCAACATCTATGCTCTCTTTTTCTATATCTTCATTCTGTCCCAGCAACATAATGGTATGTTTTCCACAATGCTCCGTTTCTGTCCTCTATTCCCTGGGCAATCCTATCATTCCTGTCCCCCATTAACTTCTATGAACAGCCATGAAGAACTTCTTGAGAGTGTAGGATCAAGGCTGCTCATGACCTGCCTTCAGGGTAGAAAGACATGTGAGAGAAAGAAGGAGAATAGCTGGGAAGGTGGGACTTCGAGTTTGTTGTTGCTGCTGAAGCTGCTGTCAGTGTCATTAGCAAGAGAAGCTACTGCTTTGGTTTCTTCTCACCAGGGAATCTAGTGGTGCCCTATCTGGTAGCAGAAGCAGCATAGCCGAGTCTGTTCCCCTTCATTCTGCTAAGAACTCACTGGCCCCTGTGCAAACAGTGGACACCTGTTTGCAAGTATCTGATCAATATTCTGGCTTTCCTCACTGTATTAGCGGCCCTATGTTTGCCACTCAACCTAACACGGATGAGTGAGTGAGTGAGTGAAAGTCACTCAGTTGTGTCTGACTCTTTGCAACCCCGTGGACTATACAATCCATGGAATTCTCTAGGCCAGAATACTGGAGTGGGTAGCCTTTCCCTTCTCCAGGGGATCTTCCCAACCCAGGGATTGAACCCAGGTCTCCCTCATTGCAGGCAGATTCTTTACCAGCTTAGCCAGAAGGAAAGCCCTAATATGGATACCATAAGCCAAGTAAGGAAACACAGTTCACTTAGGGGATTGGAAATGGTGGTGGTGTTTTCTCTGCTATAGTTAGGGATATAAATCTAGACTAGGATAAAATAAATGAAGAGGCATGCAACATCATACATGGGAAGATTTAATACTCTAACACTCTTGATTTTGACCCATGTTAAGCTACACATGTAGTGACAGACCAAGTACAATGTCACTGGGGTTTGTAATATTACAAGAAAAATTTTTTTTCAATTCACCTAGAAGCATGTCTGGCTTCTGATAGGAGTAGTTTCTATCAAACCAATACTACCAAACATATGTGCCATCCAACGTTTAAATAAACTTTCAAGTTAAAAGAGATAGACTTCATATATATGGTAAGTTATTTTTGGCAAATTGCAAAGAATGTTCAATATAGAAGGTCTTTTCAACAAATAGTGCTTGGAAAACTAGATGTCTGAATGTAAACAATGAATTTGGACATTTACAAATGCCATATAAAAGTTGAACTCAAAATGGATCAAAGATATAAATGTAAGACCAAACACTATAAAACTCTTAGACAAAGACATATGACAAAATTTCACTATCTTGTATTTGGTGAAAATTTCTTGAAAATTACAACAAAGCATAACTAATGAAAAAATAACACATTGGACTTTGAAAAATTTTAAGTGCATGCATTAAAAGATATTATCAACAGAGTACAAAGGCAAACCATAGAATGGAAGAAAATATTTACAAATCATATAACTGATAAGGGATTAATATATCTGGAATATATAGAGAACTCCTATAACTCAACAACAACAAAAAGACCTGATTCAAAAATGGACAAAGGACTTAGACATTTCTTGAGAGAACATGTGCAACTGAATAATGAGCAATGAAAAGATGCTCAATATCATTAATCATTAGGGAAATACAAATCAGATATCACCTTACGCCATTAGGAAACTGATCATTTAAAAAAACCAGAAAACTGGTCTTGGAAAAAATGTGGAAAAATTACAATCCTCATGTACAGGGAATGTTATGGTGATGGGAATGTAAATGGGGTAGCACTTGTAGATCAATGTAATGTACAAGTGTAACATACAATGTGTAGTGTACAGTGTAATGCACATCCCATCTCTATAATGTTGATGGGAATGTAAAGGGTATAGCCACTGTGGAAACAGTATGGCAGCTCCTCAAAAAATTAAAAACAGAAATACCAGGTGATCCATCCGTTCCACTTCTAGGGATACACAGAAAAAAAACATTGAAAAGAATCTCAAAAAGGTATTGTACATCCATATTCATAGCAGCATTATGCACAACTACAGAAGGGAAAGCAACCCGTTTCATTGGCAGATAAACAGATAGCAAATTTGGTCTAGCTCTACAATGGAATATTACTTGGCCTTAAAAAGGAAGGAAATTCTGACAACATATATGACAACATGATTGAACCTAGAGAACAAGATGCTAACTGAAATATGTCAGTATCAGAAATAAAAATATTGGGTGACTCCACTAATATGAGATACTTAGAGTAGTCAAATTTATAGAGACAAGAAGTAAAATGGTGGTTACTATGGACTATGGAGTGGGGAACACTGTGGAGATGTTGTTTAAGGAGTATACAGTTCCAGTTTTTCAAGATGAACAGTTCTGGAGATTGATTGTACAACAATATGACTAATTAACACTACTAAACTGTACACTTGAAAATGGTAACATGGCAAATCTTATGTTAGAGGTATTTTACCATAATTTAGCATTGTTAAAAAGCAAATTTTATGAGGAAAACACAGCAGTGATAAACCTGTGTGCAACAATCTAGCAGCTATATGTTTAAAGTAAAAACTATTAAGAATTCCAAAGGCAAATTGAGCAAAATTGAGTACAATGAGGATATATTTTAAGACATCATTTTCAGAATTGGGCACACTGAGCTTTCTTTAGTAAAAAAATTGAAAATGTACATCTTTGGGCTTATCTATGAAACATCTGTGTGTGTGTGTGCACGTGTGTGCATGCATGCTGTCACTTCACTTGTGTCCGACTCTTTGCAACCCCATGGACTGTAGCCCGCCAGGCTCCTCTGTCCATGGGATTCTTCAGGCAAGAATACTGGAGTGAGTTGCTGTGGCCTCCTCCAAGGGATCTTCCCTCCCAGGGATGGAACATTTACAAATGTTGATCATAGGCTGTCTGACATAGCAGCCACTAACTTTGACTACTGAGTACTTGAAATGTGAGTAGTCCAAACTGATATGTGCTGTATGTATAAAAGACATTAATTTTGAGAGGTTACTATGAAAATTTTTAATGTAAAATATCTGATTAATAATTTTATTTGAGGAATGTGTCTAAGATGTCAGACTGGGAAGACCTTGAACTCACTTCCTCCCATAGACACACCAATATTACAATTAATAGAGCAAATTTTGATGAGAAATTTAGCAGAAAAGGTCTTCTACAACAAAATACATAAACAAGAAACCATAACAAGATGTGTGGGAGTGGTGGAGACACAGTATAATCAAGACAATACACCTGGGCAGATGATCCACATATAGAGGATAATTATAATTGCTGAGGCTCTCCCTAAGGAATGAAGCCTATGAACCCACACTGAGCCTCCCATCTTGAGGTCCAGAACCTGGAAGAAGATCTCTCAGAACACTGGGCTTGGAAGGCCAGTGGGGCTTACTTTTACTTTCAGGAGAGCCAAGGAACTATAGGATATAGAGACTCCACTTTCAAAGGGTGCACACAAAATCTCACACACTCTAGGACCCAGGGAACAAACAATGTTCTGAAAGGAGCCTGGATCAGACCCACCTGCTGATTTAGAAGAGCATCCCAGAGAGGCAGAAGGCAAACAGAGATCATCCTGGGGATATAGATGCTGACAGTAGCCTTTTTGGGGAGCTACATTTTACCCCAAAACACTGCACTGGCAAGTGCCACTTTTGAATCGTACCTATGGCATATTAGCCTTAGGACCCAGCCCCACCCATTAGCCTGCCAACACCAGTACTATGTTGCCTCAAGTATAGGAGACAGTTGAGGGGAGACACAAACTGATTCACTAACAGGACAACTGTCTTAGGACTTGCTGAGATCCCAGCTACCTGGGACATAGACTCATCCACCAGAAGTCCCAGGACCTGGCCCTGCCCTCCGGAGGGCCCAGGATGTGGAATCACCTACTAGTGAACTAGCCCAGGGAACTCTGGGCCACAGTCCACCCTCCAGCATGCTGACACCAGGTCCAGCCCACAGGCCTTATAGCAAGACACTCCGGGACCCAGTAACCAGTGTGTCACTATTAGATATAAACATAGAGGCAGATACGGGCACAAAACATAGGAGCACCTGAATACAAAAAGCAAGTATTAACAGACATAAAAAGAGAAGTTGACAGCAAACAACCATATTAGTGTACTTTAAAATTTCACATACATTAATAGACACATCATTCAGATAGAAAATCAATAAGGGAACTCTGGCCATAGACAGCATATTAGATCACTTAGATTTAATAGATATACATAGAATATTCCATCCAAAAGCAGCAGTATACACATTCTTTTCAAGGGAACATGGAACATCCTCCAGGATAGATCACATGTAAGGCCACAAAACAAGTGTCAGCAAATTTAAGAAGACAGATCGTATCAAGCATGTTTTTCAACCATGATTTTATGATATCAAAACTCAACTACAAAGAAAAAAACTGCAAAAACACAAACACATGGAGGCTAACCAATGTACAACAAACAACCAATGGGTCACTGAAGAAATTAAGAAGGAAATTAAAAATACTTGCAAAAAAATGAAAATGAAAACTCAATAATTCAAAATCTATGGGAAACAACAAAAGTAGTTCTAAGAAGGAGGTTTACAGCAATACAAGTGTACATCCAGAAATAAGAGAAATCTCAAATAAATAACCTAATCTTACACCAAAAGTAAATAAAAGAATATATGAAATCCAAGACAGTATACAGAAAAAAAATACAGATAAGAGCTGAAATATAAAAGCTAAATGAAATGAAGAACTATTTCTTTGAAAAAATAAAGAAAATTGATACACCTTCAATTTTCTGAACTTTCATCCAGATTCATCAGGAGAAAAAGAGAGACGGTCAAAGTAAATCAAATCAGAAATGAGAAAGAGAAGGCACAACCACCACCATAAAAATGTAAAGGATCGTGAGATCTTATTGTGAACAATGATAAACCAAAACAATGAACAAGTAGAAGACACCGACAGATTCCTAGAAATGCACAATCTCCCCAGGCTGAGCCAGGAAGAAATAGAAAATAGCAACAGTCTAATTACTGTAACGGAGTTCAATTAGTATAAAAAGATTCAACAAAAAATGAAGAAAACAAAAACATTTAGAGACCAAAAGTCGCGAAAGTTAATATAAATGCACTGCATGTCACACAGGTGGGCGAAATCATGATTAACTCGGTGGATTAAGAAACAACTGCCCCCAAGAGTCCTATCTCAATTAAACCCAAATATTCAGGGTTAACATAAGAACACTCTGGAACTATGAGGAAAGCAGCAAGTCCCATAATGGAAACTTGGGGTAGGGCGGACTGGGCTGGGGTAAGTTTGATGATGTGGTCAGAAGGTTTCCTCTTTGAATCTCAGTTCTCAGCATCACTGTTGCCACCTTCACTGTGCTCTTAGGCTCAGTTTGACCTCCTCCCCAGCCCCCACCACTAGCCTTTGATGACCCCAGTGTCCCAAGTTGAAGGTCTACATGACATGCAATCCAACAGAGTATGACACCACATTTTTCTCCAGACATCAACACCTAATCAGAAGACTTCTGGTCAGCACAGCTCCATCTCTGAAAAGCTGGGTCTATTATTCCTTTCTATGATCGCAGAGAGCCCAACTTCTCTATCCAGCATTGTCTGACTTCCACTTAATTTATTTGACCTCTCTGAAACTTCTGTTTCCTTTGGGTGTCAGGTCTCCTGTGATCATACCTCAATCTCTTCCAAGACAAAACCACTAAGGATTATCGAGTCAGTAAATGCAGTTGGCCAGTTCTCTCATCCTTCAGTTGAACACCTCAATGAAAAATCCCTGATGGATGGATTCACAGCTCAAGTTCTCTGCTTCTACTCATCTGGATAAAATTTCACACAGTTATAACAGTACCTTGACAAAGGACAATCATGGTTGAGTCACACCATTTCTTACCAACCCATTACTGCCATTACCTCTGCCTCTCATTCCTCTCAAAGACTATTACAAACTTTTATTACACTACTGGAGGCACGTTAACAACTTATCTCACCAAAGACTGCTAGAAGGAGATTGAAAGTTGGAAATCTTTAGAAAGATCAGTAGATAAGAAAGAACCTGGAAGTAACTTGTTTTTAAAAAATATATTTCACTTGGGAATTCCCTGGTGGTCCAGTGGTTTAGATTCCAAGCATTCACTGCCAAGGGCTTGAGTTCAATCCCTGGCGGGTGAACTAGAATCCCACAAGATGCATGGCAAGGCATAAAAATTTTTCTTAATTTTTTCATTAAAAATAATATGCTCTACTTGAAACACTGATTGGATAAAAGCAACAACACAGACCTGAGATAATGATTTCCTGTTGCCACAGTTGATACCCCCAATGAACACCATGTTGGGCATGATTGGCCGCGGGTAGTCCATCACAAAGTCTCCTCTGAACAGCCACACGGATCCAGAGGCAAGAATCTCCCCCAGTGACACCTCTCTCTGAAGAAGCTCAGAGGCCATATGTGCATAAGGAGCAAAAGAAAAATGACAAAGGTACTTCAGGCTCAGAGGATAGAGCATGTTCTTGACCCTCTGGAAGAATGTCATGTGGTCTGAATTCAATGTTAACAGCTTAGGAACATAAGAGAGAGGGTTTGGGCATGCTGTGGCCTCAACATCTAAGTCACAGGGAAGGAAACGCAAGAAAAACACAGCAGGAATGGACAGGTACTTGGCCAGCACTGCCCCGCAGGGATAAACAGGGTCCGTTAGAACCACATCAAAGGAACTGGCGTTCAGGTCTCTGATCAGGTCCTTGTTATACAACAGTGCCTCACAAGACCTTGCAAAGACCACAGATGCATTTTTTGTAGCTTCAATAGTTTTCCAAAACAGTGTTAGAAAATGTACTCTTTCAAAAAACAGATTAAATTGGCCCATCATGAGGTAATCAAAATCATCCTGGGTGTAGGGAATGGCGTAGGTTTTCATGATGAAAAAGTCTTCTGCCTTGATGTGCATATTCACCTCCGGAGCAACGACCACTGCCTGGTGACCTCTGACGTGGAGCTCCCGCACGGCCTCCCGCATGCTGAGCCAGTGGCTGCCCTCCATGGGGACCACCAGCACCTTCCCAGCCTCGGCCCATCGCCCGATGCACAGACAGAGCAGGAGTCCAGCCAGCACCTGCCATGGAAGCTGCAGTCCCAGGGCCATCTCTGTACAAACCAGAAGCAACTGATTCTCTGGTCGGGCTGTGCCGCCTATATGTGTTCCTTTATCTTTATTTTATCATGAAGTCACTTAAGCAAATTGCATGTCATTGGAAGGTGGTGTGCCCTCTATACATTAATCATTACAAGGTAAGTCTATGCTTTTGTTTCATCACCTCTGATTTCACCCTGTGGGAAAGATCCCTCTCCCTTATCTTGGAAAAACTTCTATGACTCTGCTGCTTGCTCTGGGGAGCATTCTAGTTCACTCACTCGCTCTTCATCCAAGACCCAAAGCAAGGCTGTGTCAGCAGAATCCCTTGGTCACCTCCGACCTCTCTGCTAATCAAGTTCTGTTGGGTTGGACTGAACTCTAAGCGATTACCTGCACCCCAGCCCCCGCCCAGATCCTCTGATGATTTTGACCTTGTCTGAGAACTCTTTAAAATCTTTTACCCCAATTCATTGGTGAATTTGGAGCACATCCAAGGAAATGCATTATATTCCTAAGACAGCTTTCTCTCAGTAGGGAGGTGACATTGGCTGTCAATTTTCCTCCTGGCCCACCCTGGGACACCTACTGCAATGTTCAGGAGAGAGCCCTTTGATTGGAGCAGATGTAAAATATAGAAATATCTGCAGTAGAATGGCTGTTGGACAATTCTGTATCTACTTCATGGAATAAGAGCTACTGTAGTCTAAAGTATCAGTGGGCAAGATAACCCTTAGCAATGACACACTGGGGTCAGAGAGGGGCAGCCCCCAATGTCAGCTCACCCTAGGACAGGAGCAAGCACTCTCCTGGCCTCAGAGGAGGCTCTCTGAATTTCTCTTATGATGCTGACGGTATCAATCTTCCACTATTCTATTTAGGAATTGGGGTGTACATTAATCTGGACCCCTAGTACACCATATAGTCTGTGTTCAGATTTTTCTCCAAGGTCATTTACAAACCTAAGTCCTGATTAGGACAGATTCTTCAGAACTGAGGGGCTTCTGAATTTGTGGGACCCTTCTTAGGTGGGGCCTGTGCAACAGATTGTGTCTCGGGCCCATGAGGTAGCCCTGCTACAGAGACTGATGCTCACGTGTGCTCAGCAGGATATGACATCTCCATGTCCTGTCCACCCTGGGGGTGATAAGGGCGGGCTCCCTGGGCTGCCCAGTGCTCTCTCTCACTGAGCACCCTCTTGTGCATCCATCAGTTCAGTTCAGTTCAGTTCAGTTGCTCAGTCGTGTCCGACTCTTTGCGACCCCATGGACTGCAGCACGTCAGGCCTCCATGTCCATCACCAACTCCCGGAGTTTACCCAAACCATGTCCATTGAGTCAGTGATGCTATCCAACCATCTCATCCTCTGTCATCCCCTTCTCCTCCCACCTTCAATCTTTCCCAGCATCAGGGTCTTTTCAAATGAGTCAGCTCTTTGCATCAGGTGGCCAAAGTATTGGAGTTTCAGCTTCAGCATCAGTCCTTCAAGTGAATATTCAGGACTGATTTTCTTTAGGATTGACTGGTTTGATCTCTTTAAAGTCCAAGGAACTCTCAAGACTCTTCTCCAACACCACAGTTGAGAAGCATCAATTCTTCAGTGCTCAGCTTTCTTTATGGTACAACTCTCCCATCCATATATGACTACTTGAAAAACCATAGCTTTGACTAGATGGACCTTTGTTGGCAAAGTAATGTCTCTGCTTTTTAATATGCTGTCTAGGTTGACCATGGCTTTTCTTCCAAGAAGCAAGCACCTTTTAATTTCATGGCTGCAGTCACCATCTACAGTGATTTTGGAGCCCCCCCAAAATAAAGTCTCTCACTGTTTCCACTGTTTCCCCATCTATTTGCCATGAAGTGATGGGGCCAGATTCCATGATTTTAGTTTTTTGAATGTTGAGTTTTAAGCCAACTTTTTCACTCTCCTCTTTCACTTAATCAAGAGGCTCTTCAGTTCCTCTTTGTTTTCTGTCATAAGGGTGGTATCATTTGCATATCTGAGATAATTGATATTTCTCCCAGCAATCTTATTCCAGCCTGTGCTTCATCCAGCCCAGCATTTTTCATGATGCACTCTGCACCTAAGTTAAATAAGCAGGGTGACAATATACAACCTTGACATACTCCTTTCTCTATTTGGAACCAATCAGTTGTTCCATGTCCAGTTCTAACTGTTGCTTCTTGACCCACATACAGATTTGTCAGGAGGCAGGTCAAGTGGTCTGGTATTTCCATCTCTTGAAGAATTTTCCATAGTTTGTTGTGATTCACACAAAGTCTTTGGTGTAGTCAATACAGCAGAAGTAGATGTTTTTCTGGAACTCTCTTGCTTTTTCTATGATTCAACGGATGTTGGCAATAGGCTCTCTGGTTCTTCTGCTTTTTTGAAATCTAGCTTGAAGATCTGGAAGTTCTCAGTTCATGTACTATTGAAGCCTTGCTTGCAGAATTTTGAGCATTACTTTGCTAGCATGTGAGATGAGTGCAATTGTGTCGTAGTGTGAGCATTTTTTGGCATTGCCTTTCTTTGGAAATGGAATGAAAACTGACCTTTTCCAGTCCTGTGGCCACTGCTGAGTTCTCCAAATTTGCTGGCATACTTTCGCAGCATCATCTTTTAAGATTTGAAATAGCTCAACTGGAATTCCATCACCTCCTCTAGCTTTGTTCGTAGTGATGCTTCCTAAGGCCCACTTGACTTCACATTCCAAGATGTCTGCTCTAGGTGAGTGATCACACCATTGTGGTTATCTGGGTGATTAAGATCTTTTTTGTACAGTTCTTCTGTGTATTGTTGCCACCTTTTCTTAATATCTTCTGCTTCTGTTAGGTCTATACTGTTTCTGTCCTTTATTGCACCCATCTTTGCATGAAATATTCCCTTGATATCTCTAATTTTCTTGAAGAGATCTCTATTCTTTCCCATTCTATTCTTTTCCTCTATTTCTTTGCATTGATCACTGAGGAAGGCTTTCATATCTCTCCTTGCTATTCTTTGAAACTCAGCATTCAGATGGATATATCTTTCCTTTTCTCCTTTGCCTTTAGCTTCTCTTCTTTTCTCAGTTCATGGAATTCTCCAGGCCAGAAAACTGGAGTGGGTAGTCTTTCCCTTCTCCAGGGGTTCTTCCCAACCTTGGGATCAAACCCAGGTCTCCCACATTGCAGGTGGATTCTTTACCAGCTGAGCCACCAGAGAAGCCCAATCTAACTCTGTATACCCCCACGTTTTTCTCCAGACACCAACTCCTGGTCAGAAGACTTCTGGTCAGCAAAGCTCCATCTTGGAAAAGCTGGATCTATAATTCCTTTCTCTGATCACAGAGAGCCCAACTTCTCTGTCCAGCACTATCTCATTTCCACTTAATTTATCTGACCTCTCTGAAACTTGTTTCCTCTGAGTGTTAGGTTTTCTGTGATCACACTTCAATCCCTTCCAAGACAAAACCACTAAGAATTATCAGGTCAATAAATATATTTTGCCAGTTCTCTCGTTGTTCATTTGAACACCTCAGTGTAAAATCCCTGATGGATGGACTCACAGCTCAAGTTCTCTCCTCCTACTAAGCTGAAGAAACTTGCACAACAGTTACAACAGTACCTTTACAAAGGACAACCATGGTTGAATCACACCATTTCCTGTCAACCTGTTACTGAACATAATCTCTGCCTCTCATTCCTCTCAAAGTGAAAGGAAAGTGAAATTTGTTCAGTCATGTCCAACTCTTTGCACTCCATGGACTGTCGCCTATCAGGACTATAGCCTATAGCCTGTCCATGGACATTTCCAGGCCAGAATACTGAAGTGAGTAGCCATTCCCTTCTCCAGAGGGTATTCCCAACCCAGGGATCAAACCCGGGTCTCCCACATTGCAGGCAGATTCTTTACCATCTGATCCACCAGGGAAGCCCCAGAATACTAGAGTGGGTAGCCTATCCCTTCTCCATTGGATCTTCCTGACTCAGGAATCAAGCTGGAGTCTCCTGCATTGCAGGTGGATTCTTTACCAGTTGAACTAACAGGGAAGCCTTCTCAAAGACCATCACAAACTTTTACTACACTACTGGAGGCACTTTAACAACTTATCTCACCAAAGACTGATAGAAGGAATTTGAAGGTTAGACTCTTTAGAAAGATCAGTAGATAAGAAAGAATCTGGAAGTAAGTTGTTTTCTAAAATTATATTTCACTTGGGAATTTCCTGGTTGTCCAGTGGTTAAGACTCTAAGCGTTTACTGCCAAGGGCTTGGGTTAAATCTCTGGTGGGTGAACTAGGATCCCATAAGATGTGAAGGATGACATAAAAATTTTTTTAACTTTTTCATTGAAGATAATGTGTTCCACCTGGAACACTGATTGAACAAAAGCAGCAATACCGACCTGAGATAATGGTTTCCTGTTGCCACAGTTGAAACCCCCAATGAACACCATGTTGGGCATGATTGGCCGTGGATACTCCATCACAAAGTCTCCTCTGAACAGCCACAGGGATGCAGAGCCAAGAATCTCCCCCAGTGACACGTCTCTCTGAAGAAGCTCAGAGGCCATACGTGCATAAGGAGTGAAAGAAAAATGGCAAAGGTACTTTAGGCTCAGAGGGTAGAGCAAGTTCTTGACCCTCTGGAAGAATGTCATGTGGTCTGAATTCCTTGTTAACAACTTAGGAACATAAGAGAGAGGGTTTGGGCATGCTGTGGCCTCAACATCTAAGTCACAGGGAAGGAAACGCAAGAAAAACACAGCAGGAATGGACAGGTACTTGGCCAGCACTGCCCCGCAGGGATAAACAGGGTCTGTTAGAACCACATCAAAGGAACTGGCGTTCAGGTCTCTGATCAGGTCCTTGTTATACAACAGTGCCTCACAAGACCTTGCAAAGACCACAGATGCATTTTTTGTAGCTGTCATAGTTTTCCAAAACAGTGTTAGAAAATGTACTCTTTCAAATAACATATTAAAACTGCCCGTCAGGAAGTAATCAAAATCGTCCTGGGTGTATGGAATGGCGTAGGTTTTCATGGTGAAAAAGTCCTCTGCCTTGATGTGCACATTGACCTCCGGAGACAGGACCACTGCTTGGTGACCTCTGGCGTGGAGCTCCCGCACGGCCTCCCGCATGCTGAGCCAGTGGCTGCCCTCCATGGGGACCACCAGCACCTTCCCAGCCTCGGCCCATCGCCCAATGCACAGACAGAGCAGGAGTCCAGCCAGCACCTGCCACCGAAGCTGCAGTCCCAGGGCCATCTCCACACAAACCAGAAGAAACTGACTTTCTGATCAGGTCTTGCCTCCTATATTTGTTTGGTTTATCTTATGATCAAGTCACTTGAGCAAAATGGCGTGTCATTGGAAGGCAGTGTGCCCTCCAAACATTAATCATTACAGGATAAATCTATGCCCATGTTTCATCACCTCTGGTTTCACTCAAAGAAAGATCACTCCCCCTTATCTTGGAAAAACTCCTCTGACCTGCTGCTTCCTCTGGGGAGCATTCTAGTTCACTCTCTTGTTCTTCATCCAAGACCCAAAGCAAGGCGGTGCCTGCCCATTCTCTTGGTCACCTCCTGCCTCTCTGCTAACCATGTTCTCTGGGGCTGGACTGAACTCTGAGGAGTCACCTATGGGCCAGTCCCCACCCAGAACCTCTGCTGCATGTGACCTTATCTGAGAACTCTTTAAACTCTTTCTCCGCATTCATGGGTGAACTCAGAGCACAGCCAGGAAGATATTAATACATAACATTGCTATGACAGATTTCTCTTAGCGGGTAGGGTATGCTCACTGTCATTTTTTCCTGTTCAACACTGGGACACCTCTTGCAATGCTCAGGGAAGAGTCTGTTGGAGCAGCTGTCAGACATTCAAATATCTGGAGGAATCCTTGAGGAAGAGAGCTGAAGTGTTGGTTAATTCTGTTTGCACTTCATGGAATAAGAATTGCTGCTATCTAAAGTGTCAGTGAGCAAGGTGACCCTTAGTGATGACACAGTGGAGTCAGAGAGGGCCATCCCCCAAGATCTACACACCATAGGACAGGAGGGAGCCATCCCCTGGCCCCACAGGAGAGTCTCTGAATTCCTTTTAGGCTGCTAAAGGTGCCAATCTTTCGCTACTCTATTTAAGGACTGGGGCCTTTATTTATCTGGGCCTTTACTGCATCTTATAGTTTATGTTCAGATTTTTCTCTAAGGTCAGTTACAGACCTAAGTCCTAATGTGCATGGATTCCTCTAAAGCTGATGGGCTCCAGAGTTGGTGGGACCTTACGCAGTTGCTTGGGTCACCTGTCTGTGATGTCGGCCCTGATACAGACTGTTGCCCATGCATGCTCAGAAGACACTGACATCACAGAGTCCCTTCTGCATCTGGGATGATGAGGAGCACTCCCTGAGCCACCCAGCTCCCTCTCTCACTGAGCACCCTCTTCTGCAACTGTGGCTTTGGCCATAAGGACATCCTGTTCTGGGCCACATGATGGCCAGGCTGACGCTTCCCTTTGGGAGAAACTCATCCCCATTAGGGATGCATGTACATAACAGATTCCTGTCCTGAGCAAATGAGTGTGCACCAAGACACCTCCTGAGTCACACAGGTTGTCACTGTGCCTAGGACCTTTACTTTAACCATCCTTGGAGTCTGTGGGTCCAAGGTTTTGCTGGAGCCCCAACGGCAACATCTATGCTCTCTTTTTCTGGATCTTCTTTCTGTCCCAGCTCTGTAACTGCATGATTTCCCTAAGGCTCAGTTTCCATCCTTTGCTCTCGGGTTTTATCCTATCATCTTCCCTTCATTCACTTCTATATACAGCCATGAAGAATTCCATGAGTCTGTAGGATCAAGGCTACTTATGTCTACTTTCAGAGTATAAATACATTGAAGGGAAGGAAAAAAGGTGGCTGAGAAGCTGGGTATTCAGGTTTGCTGCTGCTGTTGAAGCTCCTGTCAGCATCCTTAGCAAGAGAAGCTGCTATTTTGTTTTGCTGCCACCAGTGAATCTAGAGGCACCTTATCTGGTGGCACAAACAGCAGGTAAACAGGGTTGGATTACCTTCGCTCTGGTAAGAACTCAGTGACCCCTGTTAATTGTCCAGCTCTAACCGCATGTCATAAAGATTCCAGGACAACTTTCTGGCTTCCTTCACTGTGATCAGCTGCCCCGTGTTTGCCACTCAAACTACATGGATACTGTGAGCCAAGTAAGGGTACACAGTGACAGGATTGGTAAGGAGTGTGGTGTTTTCTCTGCTACAGTTAGACATATACATCTAGACTAGAATAAAATAATTGAAGATGTATACGGCCTCATGCATAGGGAGATTTAACACTCTGACACTCTTGATTTTGCCCCTAAATTAAGGTATAGATGTAATGGCAGATTGAGCAAAATATCACTAGGAGTTGTATTATGAACAAAAAAATATATATTTTTAAATTCAGCCAAAAGCATTTCTCTGGTAGCTCAAACGGTAAAGAATCTACCTGCAATGCAGGAGACCCAGGTTCCTGGGGTCAGGAAGATCCCCTGGGGAAGGGAATGGCTACCCACTCCAGTATTCTTGCCTGGGAAATCCCATGGACAGAGGAGCCTGGTGGGCTACCGTCTTTGGAGTCACTAAAGAGTCAGACACAACTTAGCTCTAAACAACAACAACAAAAAGCATTTCTGGCTTCTGATATGAGTAGTTCCTATCATACCAATATTCCTACACATATTTGCCACACAACTTTTAAATAAAATTTTCAAATTAAAAGAGACAGACTACACATATATGGTCAAGTTATTTTTGGCAAGGGTACAAAGATTATTCAAAAGGGACAGTCCTTTCAGGAAATGGTGCTGGGGAAACTGGATGTCCAAATGTAAACAATGAATTTGGACTCTTACAAATGCCATATAAAAGTTCAACTCAAAATGGATCAAAGACATAAATGTAAGACCTAAACCTATAAACCTCTTTAAAGAAGACATAGGACAAAACTTCAGAACATTGCATTTCACAAAGATTTCTTGAAAATTATGCCAAAGTATACTTAATGAAAAATTCACAAATTAGACTTCATGAAAAGATTTTAAATGTGTGCATCAAAAGATATTATCAGCAGAGTAAAAAGGCAAACCATAGAATGGAAGAAAATATTTATGTTCAATCCCTGTGTTGGGAAGATCCCTTGGAGAAGGGAAAAGCTACCCACTCCAGTATTCTGGCCTAGAGAATTCCATGGACTGTATAGTCTATGGGGTCACAAAGAGTCGGACACGAAATATATCTGATAAGGGATTAATATCCAGAATATACAGAGAACTCCTATAACTCAACAACAAAAGACCTGACTCAAAAATGGACAAAGGACTTAGACATTGGTCATATGTGCAAATGACCAATGAGCAATGAAAGATGCTCAACATCACTAATCATTAGGGAAATGAAAGTCAAAACTTCAACAAGATGTCGGGTCACACCTGTTAGGATAGCTATCATTAAAAATAAAAGAAAGAAAAAAGATAATAAGCCTTGGAGAGTATGTGAAGAAATTGAACCCCTCATGTACTGTTTCTGGGAATATAAAATGGTGTCGTCACTGTGGAAAACAGGATAGAAGTTCCTCAAAAAATTGGAAAAAAAAAAAACCCAGATGATTCAACCATTGCACTTGTGCGTATATACCCAAAAGAATTGAAAGCGGAATCTCAAAGACATATTTGTACACCTGTGTTCATAGCAGCATTATTCACAATACCCAGAAGATGAAAGCAACTCATGTTCACTGGCAGATGAACAGATAAGCAAACTGTGGTCTGTCTGTACAATGGATTATTATTCAGTCTTAAAAAGAAAGGAAATTTGAACAGCATATACACAACATGCATAAACATGGAGGCCAGCCTGCTAAGTGAAATACTAAGTATCGAAAAGAAAAATACTGTACGATTCCACTAATATGAGGAACATAGAGTACTCAAATTCATAGAGACAGAAGGTAAAATGGTGGTTCCCAGGAACTACGGAGTGGGGGAAATGGGGAGATATTTAAGGGGTACAGAGTTTCAGTTTTTCATAATGAAGCATTCTGGAGCTTGGCTGCACAGTAATGTGAGTATAATTAACACTACTAAACTGTACACATACAATGGTCAAGATAGTAAATCATGTTGGGGTATTGTGCCACAATTAAACATTTTGGAAAGGCAAACGTTATGAATAAAACACAACAGTCGAAACTTTGTGTGCCAATCTAGTAGCCATATTTTTAAAGTAAAAACTATTAAAAATTCTAAACATAAATTGAGAAAAATTCAGTTAAATTAAGAAATATTTTAAGATATCATTTTCAGAATTATGGATGTTGAGTTTTTTAACAAAAAGTGAAAATGTACGTCTTTTGGTTTATCTATGTGATGTTCACAAATGTTGATCATGTGCTATTATGGCAGCCACTAGCTACACATGACTATTGAGCACTTGAAATGCTCAGAGTCTAAATTGATATGTCTGTAGGTTAAACTAACACCAGATTTTGAAGACTTAGTATGAAATTTTAAAATGTGAAGTATCTCATTAATTAATTTACACTGACAAAAGCGGCCAAGGTATCAGACTGGGAAGTCCTTGAGATCACTTCCTCCCTCAGGCACACCAATATTACAATTTATAGAATAAACATTGACAAGAAAGACCTGAAGACTAGCTGAAAGAATCTTTCACAACTAAATATGTAAAGAAGGAATGACAAGATATGTAGGAGAGGTGGAGACATGGTATAATCGAGACCCATACCTCTGGGCAAACAGTCCACAACTGCGGGATAATTACAATCGCAGACCTTCTCCCTAAGAAGTGAGGGATATGACCCCACATTGGGGTCCCAGCCTCGGGGTCCATAACCAGGAAGAGGAGCTTCCAGAATGTTGGGTTTGGAAGGTCAGCGGGGCTTCCTTTCCGGAGAGCCAGGAGCCATAGGACATAGAGACTCCCCTCTCAAATGCATGAGTGTTTAGTCACCACAGTCGTGTCCGACTCCGCGACCCCATGGACCACAGCCAGCCAGGCTCCTCTGTCCATGGGACTCTCCGGGCAAGAACACTGGAGTGGGTTGCCATCTCCTTCTCCAGTGATAAAGTATGAAGTGAGTGAAGCGAGTGAAGTGAAGTCACTCAGTCGTGTCCAACCCTTTGCGACCCCATGGACTGCAGGCTACCAGGCTCCACCGTCCACGGGACTCCAGGCAAGAGGACTGGAGTGGGTTGCCATTTCCTTCTCCATCACTCTCAGACGGTGCACGCAAAATCTCACACACTTTAGGACACAGGGAAGAAGAAGTAATCTAAAAGGAACCTGGGTCAGACCCACCTGCTGATATTGAAGAATCTCCCAGAAAAGCAAAAGACAAAAAGAGATCATTCTGGGATATAGACATGAGCAGCAGCAATTTTGGAGAGTTTCATTCTACCACAATGATACTGTGCCAGCAAGTGCTATTTGGATCATCCTTCTACCTGATTAACATCGGGACACAGTCTCAGCCATCAGTTTGTCAGCACTAGAACTAGGATACTCCAGGTCAAGTAGCTAGTTGAGTGGAGACAGAGTCATCCACTAGTAGGCCAGCTGCGTTAACCCTCTGAGCAACAGGCCACCTGGGACCTGGCCCCATCCACCAGAAGGCCCAGGACCAGGCCCTGTGCACCAGAGTGCCAAGGACCTGGACTCACCTACCGGTGCACCAGCACTAGCCCAGGACACCCTCGGACCTCACCCCACCCTCCAGCAGACTGACACCAGCTCCAGGAAACTTGGGCTCTACAGACAGGGACTCCAGGACCCAAATTAACCTACCAGTGGGCCACCATTAGATATATATGTAGACATATGTGGCCCCAACATAGAAGCACTTAAATACAAATAGCAAGTATTAGCAGACTTAAAAAGACAAGTTGACAGTAAACAACAATATTAGGGTGATTTAAAATCCCACATACATCAACGGACATATCATTCAGACAGAAAACCAGTAAGGAAACACTGGTGCTAAACAACACATTACACCAGTTAGGCTTAATAGATACACATAGAACATTCCATCCAAAAGCAGCAAAATACACATTCTTTTCAAGTGTACATGGTATATCTGTCTTGATAAATCACATGTGTGGTCACAAATCAAGTGTTAATAAACTTAAGAATACTGAAATCGTATCAAACACTTTTTCCAACCATGATGTTATGAAACCAAAACTCAACTACAAAAAAAGCTGCAAAAACACACGGAGGCAAAACAATGTGTTACAGTCAATGGGTCATTGAAGAAATTAAAGAGGAAATTAAACAAATTCCTCAAGACAAGTAAAAATGAAAGCATGATAATCCAAAATCTATGGGAAACAGTAAAAGTAGTTCTAAAAGGAATGTTTTTAGGCATACAAGCACAGCTCATGAAATAAGAAAAATCTGAAATAACCTAAACTTACACCCAAAGTAACTGAAAAGAATAACCAAAACCCAAAGGTAGTATAAAGAAAAAAATCATAAAGCTTAAGCCAGAAATTTAAAAGATCAATGAAACAAAGAACTGACTCTTTGAAAAAATAAAGTTGGTAAACTTTCAGTCAGAGTCATCAAGAAGAAAGAAAGTCCAGGTAAATAAAAGCCAAATGAGAAAGGTGAAGTCACAACAAACACACAAAACATGTAAAGGATCGTAAGAGATAACTGTGAACAGTTATATGCCAATAAAATGAACAATTAGAAGACATGGACAGATTCTTAGAAATGGACCACATCCCAAGACTGAACCAGGAAGAAATAGAAAATATTAACAAACCAATTAGCAGTAATGAAATTGAATCAGCAATAAAAAGATCTCCCACAATTGAAGAATACAAAAGCTATAAGAGACCTAAAGTCATGGAAGTTAATATAAATTAAGTACATGAGACACAAGTCAGCAAAAAAAAAAAAAAAAAAAAATGGCTAACTCAGTGGATTAAGAAACAAATCCTGTCCCCAAGAGTCCTATTTCAATTAAATCCAAATATTCAGGGTTAACATGAGAAGACTGTGAAACTGTGAGGAAAGCCATAGTTCCCATCATGGAAACTTGGGGTGGAGTGGTCAGGGCTGGGGCAGATTTGGTGATGTGGGCAAATCTTCCCACTTTGAGACTCAGTACTCAGCATCATTGCCCCCACCTTCACTGCATTCATAGGCTCTGCTTACCTCCTTTCAGCCCCCACCACTACCCTTTGATGACCTCAGTGTCCCACCTTGAAGACCTACATGACACGCAATCCAACCCCGTACATCACCACATTTTACTCCAGACACCAAGTCCTGGTCAGAAGACTTCCGGTCAGCACAGCTCCATCTCTGAAAAGTTGGACTCGATTATTCCTTTCTCTGATCACGGAGACCCCGACTTCCCTCTCCGGTATTATCTCACTTCCACTTTTTCTACCTCTCTGAAATTTCAGATTCCTTTTGGTATTTAAGTCTCCTGCAACCACAATCCTTTCCAAGACAAAACCACTATCAGTTCAACAAATGCCATCTGCCATTCTTTCCTCCTTCTATTGAACACCCTCAGGCAAAAACTCCTGATGGATGGATTCTCAGCTCAACAAACGTGCTCCTACTCAGCTGGATAAAATCGGACAATGGTTACAGCAGTGCCGTCAACAAAAGAGCAATCACGGTTGAATAACAAACACCATCACTTATCAGTCCTATTACAGACCCTCATCCCTGACTGTCACTCCTCTCAAAGACCATCAAAACCTTTACTACACTACTGCAGGCACTTTAACAATTCACCAAAACAGAGACTGTTAGAAGGAGAATGAGAGGCAGGAACTTTTAGAAAGATCAATATATATTAAGCACCTGGAAGGAAGATATTTATAAAAAGTATGTTTCACTTGGGAACTCCCAGGCAAGCCAGTGGTTAGGACTTAAGCCATCGTTGCCAAGGGTCCAGGTTCAATCCCTGGTTGAGGAACTAGGATCCCACAAGCATTGCAGCATGGCAAAAAAAATAATTAATTAAAAAAACATATGTCCCACTTGGAAGGCTGATTAAATAAAAGCAGCAATACAGACCTGAGATAACGGTTTCCTGTTGGCACAGTTGATACCCCCAATGAACACCATGTTGGGCATGATTGGCTGCAGGTAATCCATCACAAAGTCTCCTCTGAACAGCCACATGGATCCAGAGGCAAGAATTTCCCCCAGTGACACCTCTCTCTGAAGAAGCTCAGAGGCCATACATGCATAAGGGGTGAAAGAAACCTGGCAAATGTACTTCAGGCTCAGAGGGTAGAGCATGTTCTTGACCCTTTGGAAGAATGTCATGTGGTCTGAATTCACTATTAACAACTTAGGAACAGAAGAGAAAAGGTTTGGGCATGCATACCCTCAAAATCTAAGTCACACAGAGGGAACACAATAAATAAATACAGCAGAAATCAACAGGTACTTAGCCAGCCCCTGTGGGGAAGATAGCAAATCAACCAGGGTGGCACGTTCAGGAAGGACTGATGCTGAAGCTGAAACTCCAATACTTTGGCCACCTGATGTGAAGAACCAACTCATTGAAAAAGACCCTGATGCTGGGAAAGATTGAAAGCAGGAAGAGAAGGGGACGACAGAAGATGAGATGGTTGGATGGCATCACCGACCTGATGGACACGAGTTTGAGTAAGCTCTGGGAGTTGGTGATGGACAGGGAGGCCTGGCGTGCTGCAGTCCGTGGGGTCACAAAGAGTCGGACAGGACTGAGCGACTGAATGGAACTGGACAGCTGAGAGCGTTGTCTAGCACTGCGCATGTGCCTCAGGAGGTCCTTGCTTGGTCCCCGGCTACTTTGTGCGGTGTTCCTGTCTGAGCTCCACCTAAAGAGCTGCGGCATTACTGCTACCTCACAGCTGTGTCCGTGGGGTCAGCCACGAGAGGAGAGAATATAGCGTGTCTGCCTCTACAGCTGCTGTGCCAGCCAGGAGAGAAGAAACGCGTCTGCAGTTTCCATGGCTCCTTGAGTCTTATTCCAGCCTCTTAGCTCGCGCCTTGCCTACCACTAGTTCAACAAACAGTGGGCAAGTGAGATACAGCGAAACAGTTGTTGCTGTGAACTGGATCGGCAAGACAGCCCCCCCAGGGTACATAGGGTCCCTTAAAACTGCATCAAAGGGACTGGTATTCGACTGTCTGATCAGGTCCTTGGAATACAACAGTGCCTCAAAAGACCGTACAGAGAGCAAACAAACAGTCGTTACAGACACCATAGCTCCCAGAAACAGGGCTAGCAAACATCCTCTTTCAAAAAGCAGATGAACATGACCCCCTCATGAGAGAATCATATTCTTCCTGTGTGTTGGGAATAGATTTTCGTGGTGAAAAAGCGCTCTGCCTCGGTGTGTATATTCACCTGCAGAGGAATCACCACTGCTCGGTGGTCTCATGCTAAGCAAGTGGTTGCCCTCCATGGGGACCACCAGCATGTTCCCAGACTTAGTCCATCGCCCGACACAGAGACAGAGCAGGAGTCCAGGCAGCACTTGCCATGGAAGCTGCAGTCCCAGGGCCATCTCTAACCAAACCAGAAGCTACTGAGTCTCCGGTCGGGCTACGCCGCTTTTATTTGTTACCTTTATCTTATCATCAAGTCACTTAAGCAAAATGGCATGGCATTGGAAGGCAGTTTGTCATCCATACATTAATCATTACAGGATAAGTCCACGCCTGGGTTTCATCATCTCCGATTCCACCCCGGGAAAGTCCATTCCCCTCTTATTTTGGAAAACCTCCTCTGACTCTGCTGCTCCTGGTAGGGAGCATTCCAGGTCACTGAAATGTTTGTCATCCAATTCCCAAAGCAAGGCTGTGTGGGCACATTCCCTTTGATCACCTTCTGCCTCTCTGCTAATCAGGCTCTACAGGGCTGGACTGAACTCTCAGAAGTCACCTCTGTCCCAGTCCCCACCCAGAACCTCTGGTGCATGTGACCTTATCTGAGAACTCTTTAAACTCTTTCCCCTGATTGGTGGGTGAACAAGGAGCCATTCCTTATTCACTTCCAGGGAAACACATAACATCGCTGAGACAGCTTTCTCTCAGCAGGAGGGGACCTGGTTGTCTGTTTGTTCCTCTTCCACACGGGGACACCTCTTCCACTGTTCAGGGGGAGAGTCTGTTGGAGGAGCTGTCGTATATGGAAATATCTGATGGAATTCCTGATGAAGACAACAGAAGTGGTGTTTTGAAACCTCTGTATCAACTTCCCGGAATAAGAGTTGCTATTATCTAAAGCATCAATGGGCAAGGCAACACTTAGCAATGACACAGTGGGGTCAGAGAGCACCAGTCCCGAAGATCTGCACACCCAGGACATCAGGGAGCTGTCCCCTCGCCCCCATTCAGTCTCTCTGAATCCTCTTCTGATGCTGAAGGTGACAGTCTTCTGCTACTCTGTTTAGGGGCTGGGGTGCACCTTAATCTGGGCTTTTATTATATCTTATAGTTTATGTTCAGATTTTTCTCCGAGGTCAGTTACAGGGTTGAGTCCTGATAAGGATAGATTCCTCCAAAACAAAGGGGCTCCTGAATGTATGGGACCCTTCTGAGGTGGGGCCTGTGCAACTGCTTGCATCTCGGGCCCAGGAGGTGGCCCTGCTACAGAGATTGTGCTCGTGTGTGCTCAGCAGGATATGGCATCTCCATGTCCCATCTGCCCTGGGGACGATGTGGGAGGACTTCTTGGGCTTCCCAGCCCCAGAACAACAAAAATGTGATCAGCTGCCCCATGTTTGCCATTCAAAGTAACACATATACTAAGCCAGTTAAGGCCACACAGTGCATTTGGGGGATTGGAAACTGATGGTGTTTTCTCTGGTCCAGTTAGAGCTTTAAATCTACACTGGAATAAAATAAATGAAGAGGCATACAACATCATGCCTGGGAATAATGAACACTCTAACTCTTGATTTTGCACCAAATTACGGTATAGATAAAATGGTAGGCCCAGTCAAATCTCATTGAGATTTGCAATATGACCCAAAAAATTCACCTAGAAGCATTTCTGGTTTCTAATAGAAGTGACTCCTATCAGACCAATGCTCTCAAACAATTTTTAAATACATTTTTCAAGTAAAAGAGATAGACTTCACATATATGGTCAAGTTATTTGGGGCAATGCTGCACAATATTCAACAGGGACCATCTTTTCAACAAATGGTGCTGGGAAAACTGGGTGTCTGAATGTAAGCAATGAAATTGGACTCTTACTAATGCCATATATTATTTTATATTTGTTTAATTGCTAATTCGTGTCGGACTCTTTTGCAACCCCACCAGGCTCTTCTGTCCATGGAATTTCCTAGGGAAGAATACTGGAGTGGGTTGCCATTTCCTTCTCCAGGGAAATTCTTGACCCAGAGATTGAACCTGTGTCTGCTGCATTGACAGGCATATTCTTTACCACTGAGCCACCAGGGAAGCCCAATGCCATATAAAAGTTCAACTCAAAATCAAAAATCTAAATGTAAGACCAAAGCTGTAAGACTCTTCTAACTAGACATATGAGAAAACAACACAACATTGTATTTGGTAAAGATTTCTTGAAATTACACCAAAGAATAGCTAATAAAAAATTAAAAATTGAGCTTCAGGAAAAAATTTTAAATGTGTGCATCAAATAATATTAACTACAGAGTAAAAACACAGAATTGCTAGAATACATTCAAACTTAAGATACAGAATATAAGTATTTATGCATGAACTTCATGTTGTGTTAGTTGCTCAGTGGTGTCCGACTCTTTGTGACCCCATGGATGGTAGCCCACCGGGCTCCTCTGTCCAGGAGATTTTCCAGGGAAGAATACTGGAGTGAGTTGCCATTCCCTTCCCCAGGGGATCTTTCCAAACCAGGGACCAAGCCCTGGTCTCCCACACTGCAGACAGATTCTTTACTATCTGAGCCACCAGAGAAGCCAAAACCAAAAAGGCACACCATAGAGTGGAAGTAAACATTTACAAATATATTTGATACAGGATTAACATCAAGAATATATAGAAAACTCATGAAACTCAACATCAGCAAAAAGACCTTATTCAAAATGGACAAACAACTTAGACATTCCTCGAAAGAATATGTGTAAATAACCCATAAGCATTGAAAAGATGCTTAACGAAATCATTAGGGAAATGCAAATCAAAGCTACAATGAGATGTTGTCTCACACCATTAGGATGGCAATCATAAAAAAAACAAACAAAACAGAAAACAAGGCTTGGAAAAAAATGTGGAAAAATTGGAACCCTCATGTACTGTTGATGGGAATATAAATTGTTGAAGCCACTGTCAAAACAGAATGGCAGCTCTTCAAAAACTTAAATAGCAGATGATCCAGCCATTCTGCTTCTTAGTATATGCAGAAAAGAATTGAAAACAGAGTTTTAAAGAGGTATTTGTACATCCATATTCAGCAGCATTATTCCCAATAGCCTAAATGTGAAAGCCAACCATGTTCATTGGCAGATAAACAGATAAGCAAACTATGCCCAATTTATACAATGAAATATATTTCAGCCTTAAAAAGGAAAGAAATGCTAACAACATATACGACAACATGAATGAATCCAGAGAACGTGATGCCAAGTGAATATGCCAGTATCAAAAAGACAAATACTGTACAATTCCACTTATACTAGGTATCTAGAGTACTCAAATTCATATACACAGAAAGTAAAATGGTGGTTTCCAAGGACTATGAAGTGGGAGAAATGGAGAGATGTCATTTAAAGGGTAGAGAGTTTCAGTTTTTCAAGTCGAAGAGTTATGGAAATTCATTGCACAACGATATGACCATAATTAACATTACTAAACTGTACACTTAAATATGGTTAAGAAGGTACAGGTAAATCTTATGTTAGGGATGTTTTACCACAATTAAATATCAAAAAGAAAATTTTATGAAGAAAACACAGCAGTCATAAACCTGTGTGCAACAATCTAACAGCTATATATATAAAGAAAAACTAGTAAAACTTCCAAATGTAATTTGAGAAAAATTCAGTAAAATGGGGGAATATTTTTAGATATTATTTTCTGAATTGGGCACATTGAGCTTTTCTTAATGGAAAAATTTAAAATATACATCGTTAGGTTCACATATGGAACGTTTACAAACATCAATCATACGATGTCTCACACAGTAGGCACTGACTACACATGAGTATCGAGCACTTGAAATGTGTAGCGTCCAGATTGGCATGTGCTGTATGCATAACAGACATACAAGATCTGGAGGACTTAGTATGAAATTTTTAATTCTGAAGTATCTCATTAACAACTTTGAGGAAACTGGCCAAGATGTTGGACTGGGAAGACCTTGAGCTCATGTCCTCTTACAGGCTCACCAATATTACAACTTACAGAGCAAATACTGATGTGAAACACTGAAGACTAGCTGAAAGGATCTTCCACAACTGAGTAAATAAAGAAGGAAGCACAAGAAGATTTGTAGAGACTCTGGTTCGATTCCTGGGTTTGAAAGATCCGCTGGAGAAGGGATAGGCTACCCACTCCAGTATTCTTGGGCTTCCCTGGTGGCTCAGCTGGTAAAGAATCCGCCTGCCATGCGGGAGACCTGGGTTCAATCCCTGGGTTGGGAAGATCCCCTGAAGAAGGGAAAGGCTACCCACTCAGTATTTTGGCCTGGAGAATTCCATGAACTGTATAGTCCATGGGGTCGCAAAGAGCTGGACACAACTGAGTGACTTTCACTTTCACTTCATGGCAAATAGATGGGTAAACAGTGGAAACAGTGGCTGATTTTATTTTGGGGGGCTCTGAAATCACTGCAGATGGTGACTGCAGCCATGAAATTAAAAGACACTTACTCCCTGGAAGGAAAGTTATGACCAACCTAGACAGCATGATAAAAAGCAGAGACATTACTTTGCCAAAAAAGGTCCGTCTAGTCAAAGCTATGGTTTTTCCAGTAGTCATGTACAGATGGGAGAGTTGGACTCTAAAGAAAGCTGAGCACCGAAGAATTGATGCTTTTGAACTGTGGTGTTGGAGAAGACTCTTGAGAGTCCCTTGGACTGCAAGGAGATCCAACCAGTCTATCCTAAAGGAGATCAGCCCTGGGTGTTCATTGGAAGGACTGATGTTGAAGCTGAAACTCCAATACTTTGGCCACCTCATGCAAAGAGCTGACTCATTGGAAAAGCCCCTGATGCTGGGAAGGATTGAAGGCAGGAAGAGAAGGGGATGACAGAGGATGAGATGGTTGGATGGCATCACCAACTCAAGGGACACAAGTTTGGGTAAACTCCGGGGGGTTGGTGATGGACAGGGAGGCCTGGTGTGCTACAGTCCATGGGGTCGCAAAGAGTCAGACACAACTGAGTGATTGAACTGAACTGAAGACATGGTATAATCAAGACCCACACCCCAGGGTGGACAATCCACAAATAGGAGTTAATTAGTATTGCAGAGGTTCTCCCTAAGGAGTGAGGGATATGAGCCCACATTGGGCTTCCTAGCCTGGGGGTCTTGAAATGGGAAGAAGGGCTTCCAGAATGTTGAGCTTGGAAGGCCAGTGGGGCTTACTTTCAGGAGAGCCAGGGGCTGCAGGATATAGAGACTCTGCTCTCAAAGCATGCACACAAAATCTCACATAATCTAGGGACCAGGGAAGAAGCAGTAATCAGAAAGGAGCCTGGTCAGACCCACCTGCTGATCTTAAACAGCCTCCCAGAGAGGTAGGAGACAGAGATCATTCTAGGATATAAATATGGGCACCAACTGTTTGGGGGGAGCTTAGTTCTAACAATGACACTGTACTGGCTAGTGCCATTTTGAAATCCTCTCTCTAGATCATTAGTATCAGGACCCAGCCCCACCCATCACCCTGTCAACAGCAGTACAAGGACGCCTCGTGTAAAAGGGCTGGTTGAGTGGAGACACAGACCCATCCACTAGTGATCAGCTACCTTAGAATCCCCTGAGCTCTCAGCCACCTGGGACCTAGAATTGTCTACCAGTGCTCCTGGGCCTCACCCACCCTCCAGCAGGATGACATGAGCTCCAGGATTGGTATCAACAGGATGAAGTAAAGCTGTCACTTTTCACAGATTACATGATACTCACTACACATAGAAAATCCTAAAATCACCACCAAAAACTACTAGAACTCATCAATGAATTCAGTAATGTTAAGGCATACAAAATTATTATACAGAAATCTACTGCATTTCTATACACTGATAGTGAACTATCAGGAAAATAAATTATTAATAATATTACCATTCTATCTTCAATCATATCAAAAAGAATGCAACACCTAGGAATAAATCTAAGAAGGTTAAAGACCTATACTCTGAGAACTATAAGACACTGATGAAAGAAATTGAAGATGACACAAACAAATAGAAAGATACACTGTGGATACATGGGTTGAAAGAATTAACATTATTAAAAAGACCATACTACCCAAGGCAAGCTACAGATAACACAATATCTATCAAAACACCAATGGCATTTTTCAAAGAACAAGAAAAAATAATTCTAAAATTTTTATGGAAGCATAAAAGACTGAATAACCAAAAAAATCTTGAGAAAAAAGAACAGAACTGGAGCAGCAACATGGATGGGCCTTAGAGATTACCATACTAAGTGAAATAACCACATAAAGACACACATCATGTGATATCACTTATACGTGGAATCTAAAAAAATGATACAAATAAACTTATTTTTCAAGAGAAACAGACTCACTGACATAGAAAAGAAATTTTTGGTTACTGAAAGGGAAAGAGAGGGTAGAGTTAATTTAGGAGCTTGGGATTAACAGCTACACATCACTATACATGAAAGAGATAAATAGCAAGTTCCTAAGTATAGCAAAGGGAACTATATTCAATACTTTGTAATAATCTGTAATGAAAAAGAATATATATCTGAATAACTTTGCTGTATGACAGAAACTAACACAACATTGTAAATTAACTATACTTCAGTTTTTTCAAAAAGAGTCAAACTGAAGGAATCACACTTCCTGGTTTAAAACTATACTGCAAAACTACAGTGATCAAAGCAGTAAGGTACTGACACAGAAACAGACACATAGATGAATGGAACAGAATATAGAGCAGAAATAACTTCAGACCTGTACTGCAGCTGATCTACGACAAAGGAGGTAATAATGTAAATTGGGGGAAAGATAGCTTCTTCAGTAAATGGTACTGGGAAAACTGGGCAGCTACATGCAAAAGAATCAAACTGGATTGCCCTCTCACACCATGAACAAAAATAAATTCAAAATAGATTAAAGACCTAAAGCCACGAAACTTCAGGTAGAAGACATAAGGCAGTAACCTCTTTAACTTTTTTAATATTACTATTAATATTACTATTACATTTTTTTTTTGGATATGATTCCTCAGACAAGAGAGACAAAAGTAAAATAAATGAATGGGACTTTATCAAACTAAAATCTTTTGAACAGCAAAGAAAATTACAAACAAAAGGGCAAGGCCACTTTCTGAATGGAAGAAGACATTTGCAAATAGTATATCTGATAATAGGTTAATATCCAAAAGACACAAAGAACTCATACAAGTCAATACCAACCAAAAAAAACAAATAACATGATTAAAAATGGACTGAGATTTAAAGAGACATTTTTCCAGAGAAGACATACAAATGGCCAATAGGCACGTGCAAAGATGCTCAACATCACTAATCATCAGAGAAATGTAAATCAAACAACAATGAACTATCACCTCATACCTGTCAGAAGGGCTGTTATCAAGAAGACAATAAATAACAAAGGTTGGCAAGGATGCAGAGAAAAGGGCACTATTTTGGGCAATGTAAATTGTTGTAGTTACTGTGGAAAACAGTATGGAGTTGCTCAAAAAGTTAAAAATAAAACTGTCATATCATCCAGCGACTCCACTCCTGGGTATTTATCCAAAAAAATACCCCAAAAAACATTAATTAGAAAAGACATATACACCCCTATGTTCATTGCAGCCTTGTTTACTACAGCCAAGAATATTGGCTACTAAATATTACTCAGCCATAAGAAAGAAAGAAATCGTGTCATTTGTGACAACATGATGGACCCAGACGGTATCATGCCTAGTGAAGTAAGTCAGGGAAAGACAAATCCTGCATGATTTCGCTTATACATGAAAAGTAGAAGGCAAAGCAAATGAACAACCCAAACAAAACGGAAACAGACTCATAGACAACAAACAGGCAGTTGACAAAGAGCAGGAGAGTGAGGGAAGGAGAGAGAAGGCTGCCGGGGGTTAAAATATAAACTTTCGGCTTCAAAATAAATGTCACATGTATGAAAGGAGTGTGGCAAATACAGTCAATAGTTATGTAATACATTTCTGTGATGAACATCAGAGCTGGATTTATTGTGGTGATTATTTTGAAGTGTATCGAAGCACTGAGACACTAAATTGCATAACAGGAGCAAACATAGTGCTGCAATCACATGACAAAAACAAGCAAGCAAACTCATAAAAAGAGAAATCAGATTTGTGGCTACCGGAGGCAGGAGACACAGGGAGGGGGATTGCATGAAGGCAGTCTACGGGTACAAATGTGGAGTTATAAGAGAAATAAACACTAGGGATGCAATTAGCAACATTCAGTATTAGTTTAGCCGCTCAGTCGTGTCCGACTCTTTGAGACCACATGAACCACAGCACACTAGGCCTCCCTGTTCATCACCAACTCCCGGAGTTTACCCAACTCACGTCCATTGAGTCGGTGATGTCATCCAGCCATCTCATCCTCTGTCGTCCCCTTCTCCTCCTGCCCTCAATCCTACCCAGCATTAGGGTCTTTTCCAATGAGTCAATTCTTCACATCAGCTGGCCAGAGTATTGGAGTTTCAGCTTCAGCATCAGTCCTTCCAATGAACACCCAGGACTGATCTTTAGGATGGACTGGTTGGATCTCCTTGCACTCCAAGGGACTCTCAAGAGTCTTCTCCAACACCACAGTTCAAAAACATCAATTCTTCGGCACTCAGCTTTCTTTGTAGTCCAACTCTCACATCCATACATGACCACTGGAAAAACCGTAGCCTTGACTAGACTGACCTTTGTTGACAAAGTAATGTCTCTGCTTTTTAATATGCTGTCTAGGTTGGTCATAACTTTCCTTCCAAGGAGTAAGTGTCTTTTAATTTCATGGCTGCAGTCACCATCTGCAGTGATTTTGAAGCCCCTCAATATAAAGCCAGCCACTGTTTCCACTGTTTCCCCATCTATTTGCCATGAAGATGGGACTGGATGCCATGATCTTAGTTTTCTGAACGCTGAGTGCAGGAGTGGCAGCTGCGATGGTGCAGGAGTGGTCGAGAGGAGCTACCCCACGTCCAAGATCAGGGGTGGCAGCCTAAAGGAGCTACCCCACGTCCAAAGTAAGAGAAACCCAAGTAAGATGGTAGGCGCTGAGAGAGGGCATCAGAGGGCAGACAGACTGAAACCACAATCACAGACAACTAGTCAATCTGATCACATGGACCACAGCCTTGTCTAACTCAATAAAACTAAGCCATGCCGTGTGGGGCCACCCAAGATGGACAGGTCATGGTGGAAAGGTCTGACAGAATGTGGTCCACTGGAGAAGGGAATGGCAAACCACTTCAGTATTCTTGCCTTGAGAACCCCATGAACAGTATGAAAAGGCAAAAAAACAGGATACTGAAAGATGAACTCCCCAGGTCAGTAGGTGCCCAATATGCTACTGGAGATCAATGGAGAAATAACTCCAGAAAGAATTAACAACATTAACTCCTTTAATTTTGTGTCTATATGAGATAATGGGTGATCACTAAATTTGTTTTAGTAAACTTCTCATGATCTAGGTAAGTCAAATCATTCTGCTGTCCACCGTAAGCTTCTACAGGAAAGTGACAAGTGAAAGTGAGTCGTTCAGTCATGTCTGACTCTGCGACCCCATGGACTGTAGCCCACCAGGCTTCTTTGTGCATGGAATTCACCAGGCAAGAACACTGGAGTGGGTAGCCATTTCCTTTTCCAAGGGATTTTCCCAACCCACGGATGGAACTCGGGTCTCCTGCACTGCAAGTGAAGTCTTTACCATCTGAACCTCCAGGGAAGCCTGTCAACTATATCTCAATAAAACTGAAAGAAACAATGACAAACAAGTACCTGAAAATTTTTTTATTGAGTATATGTTTAAAGGATAGTATTTTTATATATTTGATTCAGTAAAATATATAATTAAAATTAATTTTAACCCTCTTTTTGCTTTATTTTAATATATCTACTAAAAAGCTTTCAGTTACATATGTGACTTGCATTAGATTTCTATTGGACTATTCTGTACTAGACTATAAAGAAACCTATTAACATTTTTTTAAGTAGTGACTCCACAAGAAACATGCTCTGATTATACTTCAAAATAATTGTGAAAGATAATAGAAAGATGTCTGTGACAAATGTTAACTATATGGGAGTTAGGAAACAAGCTCGTTTAAAAAAAATACTCACTGACTCAAAGAGGAAATCAAAAACATGCATTTAAGTTAAAAAAATGAAAATGAGAGTGGTTTATACCAAAATCTAAGGAATGGGGAGAATGTTTTATCTATGACCTTCAGTTCTTCATTATTAAGAAAACATAAAGGAACTTAATGCTTACACAGGAAATTAGAAAAACAGCTATAAAGTAAAAACAAAGGAAACAAGATGACATCATCAACAAAAACAATAAGCTGAAATTAATGTAATAGAAAACAAAAATAGTAAAAAGAATGAGCAAATCCAAAAGTTATTTCTTTGAGGGGACCCATAAAATATTTCACCCATCATAAACCTTAAGAAGGAGAAGGAACAAAAATATTACAAATTTTATCTTTCCTATTGTGAAAAAAAATTTCCATAAACATTTAAAGGAGTCACATCTAAGGATAAACCACACCAAATAAATAAGACTGACAAAATCTCAAAGTAAAAAACAATTTAGTTTGAGCAAAAATGGTAAGAGTGTGCTTACCATGTATAACATTTGAGAATTTCAGGGTAAGTGATCTTTCATTTGGCAGAAACATATCTAAATGCCTCCAAATGACATAACTTATCCAGCTGGGCATATTTTCAGTAATGATAATAGACAATATTTGTGTGCTCACAGTGACAATATTAAGGTCAGAATGATTAATTCTGGGCTTCCCTTGTGTCTCAGCTGGTACAGAATCCGCCTGCAATGCAGAAGACCTAGGTTCGATCCCTGGGTTGGGAAGACCCCCTGGAGAAGGGAACGGCTACCCACTCCAGTATTCTGGCCTGGAGAATTCCATGGACTGTATAGTCCATTGGGTAGCAAACAGTCGGACATGACTGAGCAACTTTCACTTTCTTCATGGTTAACTCACCCAGTCAAGGTCATTCAGCTAGGAAAATGGGAGTGAAGATTTGAACCAATGCAGTTAATTCTAGAAAATACACTTACATAGAAAAACTAAAAAGAACACCACCTCCTTACATTTCACTTTTTACAAATGTCACAGATACATACATGTTTCATAATTGGACAAATGCATTGCATGAAGAGGAAATAAAGTAGAATAAAACTTTGTAGTGTGAGCAATAAAGAAAAATGAAGTTAGAGTTGTGCAATAATAAGTACATTAATGAAAAGAGATGTAAAAAATCAGAATACAAAATATAAGAAGCCTAAAGTCATGGAAGTTAATATAAATTCAGTACATGTGACAAAAGAGGGCAAAAAAAGATGGTTGAGTCAGTGGATAAGAAAACAAATCCTGCGCACAAGAGTCCTATTTCACTTAAACTCACATATTAACATATTAACTATATAACATATTAACAGGATTAACATATGAAGACTCTGAAACCATTAGGAGTGCAATAGTTCTCACCATGGAAACTTGGGGTGTGGTGACCTGGGCTAGGGGAGGTTTGCGAATATGGTCAACCCTCATAACAAATCCTTCCTCTTTGAGACTCAGTTCTCAGCATCACTGTCCAGACCTTCAGTATGTTCATAGGCTAAGTTTTAGCTCCTCTCCAGCCCCTACAACTAGCCTTTAATGACCTCCATGTCCCACCTTGATGACCTTTCTGTATGGATTCCAACTCTGTACGTCCCCACATTTTACTCCAGACCCCAACTCCCAGCCAGAAGACATCTGATCAGCACAGTTCCATCTCTGAAGAAGTGTTCTCAATTATTTCTCTCTCTAATCAAGAAAACCCAACTTCTCTCCCTGGCATTGCCTCACTTACAATTAATTTATTCCACTTCTCTAAAACTTCTGATTTTTCGGTGTTTAGGTCTTCTGTGACCACACCTCAACCCCTCCAAGATAAAACTACTCTGAATTATCAGGGCAACAAATGCAATCTGACAGATCTTCCTTCCTTCTATTGAACACCCTCACCAAAAACCCCTGATGGATGAATTCATGGCTCATATTCTCTGCTCTCCCTCAGCTGGAGAAAACCGAACAACCTTTACGACAGTTCCTTTACAAAAGGACAATCACGGTTGGATCACACATCGCTTGTCAATCCTATTACAGACCCTCAGCCCTACCTCTCATTCCTCTCAAAGACCATCACAAACCTTTACTACACTACCGGTACACTTTAACAAATTTACCTCACCAAAGACTGCTGGGAGGAGAATGAGAGGTAGAAATCTTTAGACAGATCACTATATAATGAAGCACCTCGAATTAAAAGTTTTTTTTAAAAAACATGTGTTCCACTTGGAACATTGAAAAAAGCCAACATACAGACCTGAGGTAACGGTTACCTGTTGGCACAGTTGATACCCAAATGAACACCATGTTGGGCATGATTGGCCGCGGGTGGTCCATCACAAAGTCTCCTCTGAACAGCCACACGGATCCAGAGGCAAGAATCTCCACCAGTGACACCTCTCTCTGAAGAAGCTCGGATGCCATGCGTGCATAAGGAGTGAAAGCAACCTGGCAAATATACTTCAGGCTCAGAGGGTAGAGCATGTTCTTGACCCTTTAGAAGAATGTCATGTAGTCTGAATTCATTGTTAATAACCGAGGAACATATGAGAAAGGGTTTGGGCATGCTGTGGCCTCAACATCTAAGTCGCAGGGAAGGAAACGCAAAAAAAACCACAGCAGGAATGGAGAGGTACTTAGCCAGCACTGTCCCGCAGGGGTTAAAAGGATCTGTTAAAACCACATCGAAGGAACTGGCATTCAGGTCTCTGACCAGATCCTTGTTATACAATAGTGCCTCACAAGACCTTTCATACAGCAAAGACACATTTTTCAAAGTTGCCATAGCTTCCCAAAACATTGTTAGAAAATATGCTTCTTGGAAAAACACATGAATATGGGTCCTCATGATGGAATCAAACTCATCCTGTGTGTAGGGAATGGCATAGACTTTCACGGTAAAAAAGTCCTCTGCCTTGATGTGCATGGTCACTTCCGGAAAGACGACCACGGCCTGGTGACCTCTGGCGTGGAGATCCCGCACGGCCTCCCGCATGCTGAGCCAGTGGCTGCCCTCCATGGGGACCACCAGCACCTTCCCAGCCTCGGCCCATCGCCCGATGCACAGACAGAGCAGGAGTCCAGCCAGCACCTGACGCCGAAGCTGCAATCCCAGGGCCATCTCCGCACAAACCAAAAGCAACTGAATTTCGGTTTAGCCTGTGCTGCCTGTATTTGTTTCCTTCCCTTGTCATCAAATCACTTGAGAACAATGGCATGTCATTGGATGGCAATGTGCCCTGCTTACATTAGTCATTACAAAATAAGTCCATGCCTGAGTTTAATCACTTGTGTGTTTATCCAGGGAAGACCACTCCCCTTTCCTGGGAAAAACTAAGAATTGCTGCTCTATCTGGGGAGCATTCTAGTTCACTCTATTGTTCATCCAAGACCCAAAGAAAGACTGTGCCTGTCCATTCCCTTGGGCTCCACCTACCTCTCTGCTAACGTTGTTCTCTGGGGCTGCACTGAACACTGAGGAGTCACCTCTGCCCTAGTCCTCTGCTGAATGTGACCTTATCTGAACTCTTTAAATTCTTTCCACCCATCATGGGTGAATGCGGAGCACATCCAGGGAAACATATAGCATCCCGAGAACAGCCTTTTCTCAGCGGGGAGGGGATGGTGGCTCTCTGGTTTGTTCCTGTTCCACACTGGACACCTCTTGCACTGCTCAGCAGAGAGTCTGTCTGAGCACCTGTCTGATACGAAAACATCTGGCAGGATCCTTGAGGACAACAGCAGAACAGCTGCTTGAGAATTCTTTCTCTGCCTCATGGAATAGAAGTTCCTGTTATCTACATCATCAATGGGCAAGGCAGCTCTTTGTAATGACAGTGGGGTTCAGAGGACACCGGGATCCAGCGCCTGCTCCACTTTGGACAGGAGGGACCGGCCCCATGCCTCTGTGCAGGCTCTCAGAATCCTCTTCTGATGCGGACCGCACTACGCTTCCACTGCTCTGTGAGGGACTGAAGTGGGCATTATTCTGGATCTTTATTACATCTTGGAGTTTATGCTCAGGACTTCCCAGATACTGCAGTGGTAAAGAATTCTACAAATGCAGGAGACACAAGAGACATGGACTCAATCTCTAGGTTAAATGTCAGACAATCCCTTGGAGTAGGAAATGGTAACCCACTCCAGATTTCTTGCCTGGAATAGTCCATGGACAGAGGAGCCTATACAAAACTATACAAAGAAGGTCTTAATCACCAGATAACCATGAAAGTGTAGTCACTCACCTATAGTCAAATAGTTTGCACTGTGAAGTCAAGCAGGCCTTAGGAAGAATCACTATAAACAAAGCTATTGGAAGTGATGGAATTCCAGCAGAGCTATTGCAAATCCTAAAATTGATGCTGCTAAAGTGCTGCACTCAATACACCACCAAATTTGGAATCTCAAAGAAAGACAATGACAAAGAATGTTCAAACTACTGGACAATTGTGCTCATTTCACACGTTAGCAAGGTAATACTCAAAATCCTTCAAACAAGTATGTGAATTGAAAACTTCCAGATGTACAAGCTGGATTTAGAAAAGGCAGAGGAACCAGAGATCAAATTACCAACATCCACTGGATATTAGAAAAAAAATAGGAAATTCCAGAAAAAAATCTACTTCTGCTTCATGACTACTTGAAAGCCTTTGATTGTGTAGATGACAAAAAATTGTGGAAAATTCTTAAAGAGATGGGAGTACCAGACCATATTACCTGCCTTCTGAGAAACATGTATGCAGGTCTAGAAGTAACAGTTAGATCTGGACATGGAACAACAAACTAGTTCAAAACTGGGAAATGATTATGTCAAAGCTGTATATTGTCATCCTCCTTAGTTAATTTATATGCAGAGAACATCATGTGAAATGCCACACGGCTTGAATCACAAGCTGGAATCAAGATTGCCAGGGGAAATATCAACAACCTCAGATAGGCAGATGATACCACTCTCATGGCAGAAAACGAAGAAGAATGAAAGAGTCTCCTGATGAGAGTGAAAGAGGAAAGTGAAAAAGCTGGCTTAAAACTCAACATTCAAAAATAAGATCATGGCAAATAGATGGGGGAAAAGGGGAAACACTGACGGATTTTATTTTCTTGGGCTCCAAAATCACTGTGGATAGTGACTATAGACACAAAATTAAAGATGCTTTCTCCTTTGAAGAAAGCTATGACAAAACTAGACAGCATATTAAAAAGCAGAGACATCACTTTGCCAACAAAAGTAGATACAGCCAAAGCTATGGTTTTCCAGCAACCATATATGGATGTGAATGTTGGACCATAAAGAAGGCTGAGCACCGAACAATTGATGCTTTCAAATTGTGGTGCTGGAGAGGACTCCAGAGAGTCCCCTGGACAGCAAGGAAATCAAACCAGTCAATCCTAAGAGAAATCAACTGTGAATATTCACTGGAAAGACTGATGATAAAACTGAAGCTCCAATACTTTGGCCACCTGATGAGAAGAACTGACTCATTGGAAAAGACCTTGACGCAGGGAAAGACTGAGGACAGGAGAAGGGGATGACAGAGGATGAGATGGTTGGATGGCATCATTGACTCCATGGACATGAGTCTGAGCAAACGCCGGGAGATAGTGAAGAACAGGGAAGCTTGTTGTGTGACAGCCCATGGGGCCACAAACAGTTGGACACAACTTGGCAACTGAACAACAATTCAGGGTTAATACAAGCAGACTCTGAAACTAGAGGAAAGCAGTAGCTCCCACCATAGAAATGCAGGGTGTGGTGACTTGGCTGGGTTAGGCATGGTGATAGGGTCAGTCCCTTCCCCTTTGAGACTCAGTTCTCAGCATCACTGTCGCCACCTTCACTGTGCTCTTAGGCTCAGTTTGACCTCCTCTCCAGTCCCCACCACTAGCCTTTGAGGACCTCAGTGGCCCATGCTGAAGACCTATCTGACATGCCATTCAACTCTGTACACCCGCCCAATTTACTCCAGACCCCAACTCTTGGTCAGAAAACTTCTGGTCAGCACAGCTCCATCTCAAGAAACTTGGGCTCAATTATTCCTTTCTCTGATCACAGAAAGCCCAACTTCCATCTCCGGTTTTGTCTCACTTCCACTTAATTTACTCAACCTCTCTGAAACTTCTGCTTCCTTTTGGGCTGGAGGTCTCCAGTGACCAATCCTAATCCTTTCCAAGACAAAAACACGATGAACTATCAGGGCAATAAATGCAATTTGCCACTTCTTTCCTCCTCCAATTGAACACCCTCAAGCGATAAACCCATAATTGATGGATTCACAGCTCAAGTTCTTGGCTCCTGCTAGACTGAGAAAGCTGCACGACCATTACAACAGAGGCTGTATGAAAGGGCAATCATGGTCACACACACCCATTCCTTGTCAAACCTAATACAGACCTTCACCCCTGCCTCTCATCAGTCTCAAAGTCCATCACAAACCTACACTACACCCTTGAGGCACTTTAATAATGTATGTCTCCAAAGACCCTTCAAAGGAGAATGAGAGGTAGAAATCTTTAGAAAGATCAGTAGACAAGTAAGCATATGGAAGTAAGCTGTTCTTTTTAAATATGTTCCACTTGGGAATTCCCTGTGGGTCTAGTGATTGGAACCATCCATTTCACTGCAAGGGCCATGCACTGCAAGAGGCTGCAGTGTAGTGAAAAAGTTTTTAAACTTTTTTTTAATTCAAAGAATATGTTCCACTTGGAGCACTGATTGAACAAAAGCAGCAATACAGACCTGAGATAAAGGTTTCCTGTTGGCACAGTTGATACCCCCAATGAACACCATGTTGGGCATGATCGGCCGCGGGTAGTCCATCACAAAGTCTCCTCTGAACAGCCACACGGATCCAGAGGCAAGAATCTCCACCAGTGACACCTCTCTCTGAAGAAGCTCAGAGGCCATACGTGCATAAGGTGTGAAAGTAACTTGACAAATATACTTCAGACTGAGAGGGTAGAGCATGTTCTTGACCCTTTGGAAGAATGTCATGCGGTCTGAATTTGTTGTTAACAATCGAGGAACATATGAGAAAGGGTTTGGGCATGCTGTGCCCTCAACATCTAAGTCACAGGGAACAGAACGCAAAAAAAACACAGCAGGAATGGACAGGTACTTAGCCAGCACTGCCCCGCAGGGATGAACAGGGTCCGTTAAAACCACATCAAAGGAACTGGCATTCAGGTGCTTGATTAGATCCTTGTTATACAACAGTGCTTCACAAGACCTTTCAAAGAGCAAAGACGCATTTTTCAAAGATGCCATAGTTTTAAAAAACATTGTTACCCAATGTACTCTTTGAAAAAGCAGATGTACATGACTCTTCATGAGGGAATCAAATTTCTCCTGGTTGTACGGAATGGCGTAGGTTTTCATGGTGAAAAAGTCCTCTGCCTTGATGTGCATATTCACTTCTGGAGCAACGACCACTGCCTGGTGACCTCTAATGTGGAGCTCCCGCACGGCCTCCCGCATGCTGAGCCAGTGGCTGCCCTCCATGGGCACCACCAGCACCTTCCCAGCATCGGCCCATCGCCCGACACACAGACAGAGCAGGAGTCCAGCCAGCACCTGCCATGGAAGCTGCAGTCCCAAGGCCATCTCTGCACAAACCAGAAGCATCTGGTTCTCTGGTGGGGCTGTACCACCTATATTTGTTCCCATATCTTTATCTTATCATCAAGTCATTTAAGCAAAATGGCATGTCATTGGAAGGCAGCTTGCCCTTCTTACATTAATCATTACAGGATAAGGCCATGCCTGTGTTTCATCACCTCTGATTTCACCCAGGGAGCGTTTACCCCCTTATCTTGGAAAAACTCCTTTGACCTGCTGCTTCCTCTGGGGAACATTCTAGTTCACTCTCTTGTTCTTCATCCAACTGCCAAAGCAAGGTTGTACCTGCCCGTTCCCTTGGTCACCTCCTACCTCTCTGTTAACCTTGTTCTCTGGGGCTGCACTGAACTCTGAGGAGTCACCTCTGCCCTAGTTCCCACCCAGAACCTCTGCTGAATGTGACTTTATCTGAACTCTTTAAATTCTTTCCCCCCATCATGGGTGAATGCGGAGCACATCCAGGGAACTATATAGCATCCCGAGAACAGCCTTTTCTCAGCGGGGAGGGGATGGTGGCTCTCTGGTTCATTCCTGTTCCACACTGGACACCTCTTGCACTGCTCAGCAGAGAGTCTGTCTGAGCACCTGTCTGATACGAAAACATCTGGCAAGATCCTTGAGGACAACAGCAGAATGGCTGCGTGAGAATTCTTTCTCTGCCTCATGGCATAGAAGTTCCTGTTATCTACATCATCAATGGGCAAGGCAGCTCTTTGTAATGACAGTGGGGTTCAGAGGATGCCGGGCTTCAGCGCCGGCTCCACTTTGGACAGGAGGGACCGGCCCCATGCCTCCATGCATGGTCTCTGAATTCTCTTCTGATACGGACTCCACTAGGCTTCCACTGCTCTGTGAGGGACTGAAGTGGGCATTATTCTGGATCTTTATTACATCTTAGAGTTTATGCTCAGTTCAGTTCAGTTCAGTTCAGTCACTCAGTCATGTCCGACTCTTTGCGACCCCATGAATTGCAGCACGCCAGTCCTCTCTGTCCATCACCAACTCCCAGAGTCTATCCAAACCCATGTCCATCGAGACAGTGATGCCATCAAACCATCTCATCCCCTGTCATCCCCTTCTCCTGCCTTCAATCCCACCCAGCATTAGGGTCTTTTCCAATGAGTCAATTCTTTGCATGAGGTGGCCAAAGTATTGGAGTTTCAGCTTCAATATCAGTCCTTCCAATGAACACCCAGGATTGATCTTCTTTAGGATAGATTGATTGGATCTTCTTGCAGTCCAAGGGACTCTCAAGAGTCTTCTCCAACACCATAGTTCAAAAGCATCAATTCTGCGGCACTCAGCTTTCTTCACCGTCCAACCCTCACATCCATACATGACCACTGGAAAAACCATAGCTTTGACTAGACGGACCTTTTTTGGCAAAGTAATGTCTCTGCTTTTAAATATGCTATCTAAGTTGGCCATAACATTCCCTCCAAGGAGTAAGGGTCTTTTAATTTCATGGCTGCAATCACCATCAGCAGTGATTTTGGAGCCCAAAAAAATAAAGTCTGACACTGTTTCCACTGTTTCCCCATCTAACTGCCATGAAGTGATGGGACCAGACGCCATGATCTTAGTTTTCTGAATGTTGAGCTTTAAGCCAACTTTTTCACTCTCCTCTTTCACTTTCATCAAGAGGCTCTTTAGATCTTCTTCACTTTCTGCCATAAGGGTGGTGTCATCTGCATATCTGAGGTTATTGATATTTCTCCCGGCAATCTTGATTCCAGCTTGTGTTTCTTCCAGCCCAGTGTTTCTCATGATGTCCTCTGCATATAAGTTAAATAAGCAGGGTGACAATATACAGCCTTGACATACTCCGTTTCCTATTTGGAACCAGTCTGTTGCTCCATGTCCAGTTCTAACTGTTGCTTCCTGACCTGCATACAGGTTTCTCAAGAGACAGGTCAGATGGTCTGTATTCCCATCTCTTGAAGAATTTTCCACAGTTTATTGTGATCCACACAGTGAAAGGCTTTGGCATAGTCAATAAGGCAGAAATAGGTGTTTTTCTGAAACTCTCTTGCTTTTTCGATGATCCAGCGGATATTGGCAATTTGATATCTGGTTCCTCTGCCTTTTCTAAAACCAGCTTGAATATCTGGAAGTTCACGGTTCATGTATTGCTGAAGCCTAGCTTGGAGAATTTTGAGCATTACTTTACTAGCATGTGAGATGAGTGCAATTGTGCGGTAGTTTGAGCATTCTTTGGCATTGCCTTTCTTTGAGATTGGAATGAAAACTAACCTTTACCAGTCCTGTAGCCACTGCTGAGCTTTCCAAATTTGCTGGCATATCGAGTGCAGCACTTTCACAGCCTCATCTTTCAGGATTTGAAATAGCTCCACTGGAACTCCATCACCTCCACTAGCTTTGTTCGTAGTGATGTTTTCTAAAGCCCACTTGACTTCAAATTCCAGGATGTCTGGCTCTAGGTGAGTGATCACACCATCGTGATTATCTGGGTGGTGAAGATCTTTTTTGTACAGTTCTTCTGTGTATTCTTGCACCTCTTCTTAATATCTTCTGCTTCTGTTAGGTCCATACCATTTCTGTCCTTTATCGAGCCTATCTTTGCATGAAATGTTGCTTTGGTATCTCTAATTTTCTTGAAGAGATCTCTAGTCTTCCCCAATCTGTTGTTTTCCTCTTTTTTTTGCATCGATCACTGAGGAATGCTTTCTTATCTCTCCTTGCTATTCTTTGCCAAGAGAACGCACTGGTCATAGCAAACACCCTTTTCCAACAACACAAGAGAAGACTCTACATGTGGACATCACCAGATGGTCAACACCAAAATCAGACTGATTATATTCTTTGCAGCCAAAGATGAAAAAGCTCTATACAGTCAGCAAAAACAAGACAGGGAGCAGACTGTGGCTCAGATCATGAACTCCTTATAGCCAAATTCAGACTAAAATTGTAGAAAGTAGGTAAATCCACTAGTCCATTCAGGTATGACCTAGATCAAATCCCTTATGGGTATACAGTGGAAGTGACTAATAGATTTAAGGGACTAGATCTGATAAACAGAGTGCCTGATGAACTATGGACAGAGGTTCGTGACATTGTACAGGAGACAGGGATCAAGACAATCTCCATAGAAAAGAAATGCAAAATGGCTGTCTGAGGAGGCCTTACAGATAGCTGGGAAGAGAAGAGATGTGAAAAGCAAAGGAGAAAAGAGTTTATGCTCAGGACTTCCCAGATGCCACAGTGGTAAGAATCCTACAAATGCAGGAGACACAGGAGAGACGGATTCAACCCCTAGGTTAAATGTCAGACAATCCCTTGGAGTAGGAAATGGTAACCCATTCTGGATTTCTTGCCTGGAATAGTCCATGGACAGAGGAGCCTATACAAAACTGTACAAAAAAGGTCTTAATCACCAGATAACCACTAAAGTGTGGTCACTCACCTATAGCCAAATATCTTGCACTGTGAAGTCAAGCAGGCCTTAGGAAGAATCACTATAAACAAAGCTATTGGAAAGGATGGAATCCCAGCAGAGCTATTGCAAATCCTAAAATTGATGCTGCTAAAGTGCTGCACTCAACACACCAGCAAATTTGGAATCTCAAAGAAAAACAATGACAAAGAATGTTCCAACTACTGGACAATTGTGCTCATTTCACACGTTAGCAAGGTAATACTCAAAATCCTTCAAACAAATATGTGAATCGAAAACTTCCAGATGTACGAGCTGGATTTAGAAAAGGCAGAGGAACCAGAGATCAAATTACCAACATCCACTGGATATTAGAAAAAAATAGGAAATTCCAGAAAAAAATTACTTATGCTTCATGACTACTTGAAAGCCTTTGATTGTGTGGATCACAACAAATTGTGGAAAATTCTTAAAGAGATAGGAGTACCAGACCATATTACCTGCCTTCAGAGAAACATGTATGCGGGTCTAGAAGCAACAGTTAGAACTGGACATGGAACAACAAACTAGTGCAAAATTGGGAAATAATTATGTCAAAGCTGTATATTGTCATCCTCCTTACTCAATTTATATGCAGAGTACATCATGCGAAATGCCACACGGCTTGAATCAAAAGCTGGAATCAAGATTGTCAGGGGAAATATCAACAACCTCAGATAGGCAGATGATACCAGTCTCATGGCAGAAAACGAAGAAGAATGAAAGAGTCTCTTCATCAGAGTGAAAGAGGAAAGTGAAAAAGCTTGATTAAAACTCAACATTCAAAAATAAGACCATGGCAAATAAATGGGGGAAAAACAAAAACACTGATGGATTTTATTTTCTTGGGCTCCAAAATCACTACGGATAGTGACTACAGCCACAAAATTAAAAGGCACTTTCTCCTTGGAAGAAAAACTATGACAGAACTCGACAGCGTATTAAAAAGCAGAGACACCACTTTGCCAACAAAAGTAGATATAGCCAAAGCTATGTTTTTTCCAGCAGCCATATATGGATGTGAATGATGGACCATAAAGAAGGCTGAACACCAAACAATTGATGCTTTCAAATTGTGGTGCTGGAGAGGACTCCAGAGAGTTTCCTGGACAGCAAGGAAATCAAACCAGTCAATCCTAAGAGAAATCAACTGTGAATATTCACTGGAAAGACTGATGATAAAACTGAAGCTTCAATACTTTGGTCACCTGATGAGAAGAACTGACTCATTGGAAAAGACCCTGATGCTAGGAAAGACTGAGGACAGGAGGAGAAGGGGACGACAGAGGATGAGATGGTTGGATGGCATCATTGACTCCATGGACATGAGTCTGAGCAAACGCCGGGAGATAGTGAAGAACAGGGAAGCTTGTTGTGCGACAGCCCATGGGGCCACAAACAGTTGGACACAACTTGGCAACTGAACAACAATTCAGGGTTAATACAAGCAGACTCTGAAACTGTGAGGAAAGCAGTAGCTCCCACCATAGAAATGCAGGCTGTGGTGACTTGGCTGGGTTAGGCGTGGTGATAGGGTCAGTCCCTTCCCCTTGGAGACTCAGTTCTCAGCATCACTGTCGCCACCTTCACTGTGCTCTTAGGCTCAGTTTGACCTCCTCTCCAGCCCCCACCACTAGCCTTTGAGGACCTCAGTGGCCCATGCTGAAGACCTATCTGACATGCCATTCAACTCTGTACATCCGCCCATTTTACTCCAGACCCCAACTCCTGGTCAGAAAATTTCCGGTCAGCACAGCTCCATCTCAAGAAACTTGGGCTCAATTATTCCTTTCTCTGATCACAGAAAGCCCAACTTCCATCTCCGGTTTTGTCTCACTTCCACTTAATTTACTCAACCTCTCTGAAACTTCTGCTTCCTTTTGGGCTGGAGGTCTCCAGTGACCAATCCTAATCCTTTCCAAGACAAAAACACGATGAACTATCAGGGCAATAAATGCAATTTGCCACTTCTTTCCTCCTCCAGTTGAACACCCTCAAGCGAAAAACCCATAACTGATGGATTCACAGCTCAAGTTCTTGGCTCCTGCTAGACTGAGAAAACTGCACGACCATTACAACCCAGGCTGTATGAAAGAGCAATCATGGTCACACCACCCCATTCCTTGTCAAACCTAATACGGACCTTCACCCCTGCCTCTCATTAGTCTCAAAGTCCATCACAAACCTACACTACACTCCTGAGGAACTTTAATAATGTATCTCTCCAAAGACTGTTCCAAGGAGAATGAGAGGTAGAAATCTTTAGAAAGATCAGTAGATAAGTAAGCATGTGGAAGTAAGCTGTTCTTTTTAAATATGTTCCACTTGAGAATTCCTTGTTGGTCAAGTGATTGAAACCATCCATTTCTCTGCAAGGGCCATGCACTGCAAGAGGCTGCAGTGTAGTGAAAAACTTTTTAAAATTTTTTTAATTCAAAGAATATGTTCCACTTAGAACCCTGATTGAACAAAAGCAGCAGTACAGACCTGAGATAAAGGTTTCCTGTTGGCACAGTTGATACCCGCAATGAACACCATGTTGGGCATGATTGGCCGCGGGTAGTCCATCACAAAGTCTCCTCTGAACAGCCACACGGATCCAGAGGCAAGAATCTCCACCAGTGACACCTCTCTCTGAAGAAGCTCAGAGGCCATGCGTGCATAAGGCGTGAAAGCAACCTGGCAAATATACTTCAGGCTCAGAGGGTAGAGTATGTTCTTGACCCTTTGGAAGAATGTCATGCGGTCTGGATTCGCTGTTAATAATCGAGGAACATATGAGAAAGGGTTTGGGCGTGCCGTGCCCTGAACATCTAAGTCACAGGGAATAGAACGCAAAAAAAACACAGCAGGAATGGACAGGTACTTAGCCAGCACTGCCCCGCAGGGGTAAAAAGGGTCTGTTAAAACCACATCGAAGGAACTGGCATTCAGATGCCTGATCAAGTCCTTGTTATACAGCAGCTCCTCACAAGACCTTTCAAAGAACAAAGACACCTTTTTCAAAGATGCCATAGTTTCCAAAAACATCGTTACAAAATGTACTCTTTCAAAAAGCAGATGTACATGAGTCTTCATGACGGAATCATATGTGTCCTGTGTGTAGGCAATGGGGTAGGTTTTCATGATGAAAAAGTCTTCTGCCTTGATGTGTATATTCACCTCCGGAGCAACGACCACTGCCTGGTGACCTCTGGCATGGAGCTCCCGCACGGCTTCCCGCATGCTGAGCCAGTGGCTGCCCTCCATGGGGACCACCAGCACCTTCCCAGCCTCAGCCCATCGCCCAACCCACAGACAGAGCAGGAGTCCAGCCAGCACCTGCTGTGGAAGCTGCAGTCCCAGGGCCATCTCCGCACAAACCAGAAGCAACTCATTCTCTGGTCAGGCTGTGCTGCCTATATGTGTTCCCTTATCTTTATCTTAACATCAAGTCACTTAAGCAAAATGGCATGTGATTGGAAGGCAGTGTGCCCACTCTACATTAATCATTACAGAATAAGAGTATGCCTGTGTTTCGTCACCTCTGATTTCACCCAGGGCAAGATCACACCCCCTTATCTTGGAAAATCTCCTCTGACTCTGCCGCTTCGTCTGGGGAACATTCTAGTTCACCCTCTTGTTCTTCATCCAATTGCCAAAGCAAGGAGGTGTCTGCCCATTCCCTTGGTCACCTCCTACTTCTCTGCTAACCGTGTTCTCTCGGGCTGGACTGAACGCTGAGGAGTCACCTCTGCCCCAGTCCCCACCCAGAACCTCTGCTGGGTGTGACCTTATCTGAGAATTCTTTAAACTCTCTCACCCCAATTGGTGAAACGAGCTAATCCAGGGAAATATATTACAATGCTAGGTCTGCTCTCTCAGTGGGGAGGGGATGGTGGCTCTCTGGTTCGTTCCTGTTCCACACTGGACACCTCTTGCACTGCTCAGCAGAGAGTCTGTCTGAGCACCTGTCTGATACGAAAACATCTGGCAAGATCCTTGAGGACAACAGCAGAAGGGCTGCTTGAGAATTCTTTCTCTGCCTCATGGAATAGAAGTTCCTGTTATCTACATCATCAATGAGCAAGGCAGCGCTTTGTAATGACAGTGGGGTTGAGAGCACGCCGGGCTCCAGCGCCTGCTCCACTTTGGACAGGAGGGACCGGCCCCATGCCTCCGTGCATGCTCTCTGGATTCTCTTCTGATTCAGACTCCACTAGGCTTCCACTGCTCTGTGAGGGACTGAAGTGTGCATTATTCTGGATCTTTATTACATCTTAGAGTAATGCGTTCCCAGAAGGCACAGTGGCAAAGAATCCTCCTACGAATGCAGGAGATAAAGAGACACGGATTCAATCCCTAGGTTAAATGTCAGACAATCCCTTGGAGTAGGAAACGGTAACCCACTCCGGATTTCTTGCCTGGAATAGTCCATGGACAGAGGAGCCTACACAAAACTGTACAAAAAAGGCCTTAATCACCAGATAACAACGAAAGTGTGGTCACTCACCTATAGCCAAATATGTTTCACTGTGAAGTCAAGCAGGCCCCTGGGAAGAATCACTATAAACAAAGCTATTGCAAATGATGGAATTCCAGCAGAGCTATTGCAAATCCTAAAATTGATGCTGCTAAAGTGCTGCATTCAATACACCAGCAAATTTGGAATCTCAGAGAAAGACAATGACAAAGAATGTTCCAACTACTGGACAATTGTGCTTATTTCAATGTTAGCAAGGTAATACACAAAATCCTTCAAACAAATATGTGAATTAAAAACTTCCAGATGTACAAGCTGGATTTAGAAAAGGCAGAGAAACCAGAGATCAAATTACCAACATACACTGGATATTAGAAAAAAATAGGAAATTCCAGAAAAACATCTACTTCTGCTTCATGGCTACTTGAAAGCCTTTGATTGTGTGGATCACAACAAATTGTGGGAAATTCTTAAAGAGATGGGAGTACCAGACCATATTACCTGCCTTCAGAGAAACATGTATGCGGGTCTAGAAGCAACAGTTAGAACTGGACATGGAACAACAAACTAGTTCAAAATTGGGAAATGATTATGTCAAAGCTGTATATAGTCATCCTCCTTACTCAATTTATATGCAGAGTACATCATGCAAAATGCCACACAGCTTGAATCAAGATTGCCGGGGGAAATATCAACAACCTCACATAGGCACGTGATACCACTCTCATGGCAGAAAATGAAGAAGAATGAGAGAGTCTCCTGATGAGAGTGAAAGAGGAAAGTGAAAAAGCTGGCTTAAAACTCAGCATTCAAAATAAAGATCCTGGCAAATAGATGGGGGAAAAGGGGAAACACTGACGGATTTTATTTTCTTGGGCTCCAAAATCACTGTGGCTACTGACTATAGTCACAAAATTAAAAGGCGCTTTCTCCTTGGAAGAAAAACTATGACAAAACCCGACAGCGTATTAGAAAGCAGAGACATCACTTTGCCAATAAAAGTAGATATAGCCAAAGCTGTTTTTTCCAGCAGCCATATATGGATGTGAATGATGGACCATAAAGAAGGCTGAACACCAAACAATTGATGCTTTCAAATTGTGGTGCTGGAGAGGACTCCAGAGAGTTCCCTGGACAGCAAGGAAATCAAACCAGTCAATCCTAAGAGAAATCAACTGTGAATATTCACTGGAAAGACTGATGATAAAACTGAAGCTCCAATACTTTGGCCACCTGATGAGAAGAACTGACTCATTGGAAAAGACCCTGATGCTAGGAAAGACTGAGGACAGGAGGAGAAGGGGACGACAGAGGATGAGATGGTTGGATGGCATCATTGACTCCATGGACATGAGTCTGAGCAAACGCCAGGAGATAGTGAAGAACAGGGAAGCTTGTTGTGCGACAGCCCATGGGGCCACAAACAGTTGGACACAACTTGGCAACTGAACAAAAATTCAGGGTTAATACAAGCAGACTCTAAAACTATGAGGAAAGCAGTAGCTCCCACCATAGAAATGCAGGGTATGGTGACTTGGCTGGGTTAGGCGTGGTGATGGGGTCAGTCCCTTCCTCTTTGAGACTCAGTTCTCAGCATCACTGTCGCCACCTTCACTGTGCTCTTAGGCTCAGTTTGACCTCCTCTCCAGCCCCCACCACTAGCCTTTGAGGACCTCAGTGGCCCATGCTGAAGACCTATCTGACATGCCATTCAACTCTGTACATCCGCCCGTTTTACTCCAGACCCCTACTCCTGGTCAGAAAATTTCCGGTCAGCACAGCTCCATCTCAAGAAACTTGGGCTCAATTATTCCTTTCTCTGATCACAGAAAGCCCGACTTCCATCTCCGGTTTTGTCTCACTTCCACTTAATTTACTCAACCTCTCTGAAACTTCTGCTTCCTTTTGGGCTGGAGGTCTCCAGTGACCAACCTTAACCCTTTCCAAGACAAAAACACGATGAACTATCAGGGCAATAAGTGCAATTTGCCACTTCTTTCCTCCTCCAATTGAACACCCTCCGGCAAAAAACCCATAACTGATGGATTCACAGCTCAAGTTCTTGGCTCCTGCTAGACTGAGAAAACTGCACGACCATTACAACAGAGGCTGTATGAAAGGGCAATCATGGTCACACCACCCCATTCCTTGTCAAACCTAATACGGACCTTCACCCCTGCCTCTCATCAGTCTCAAAGTCCATCACAAACATACACTACACTCCTGAGGCACTTTAATAATGTATCTCTCCAAAGATTGTTCAAAGGAGAATGAGAGGTAGAAATCTTTAGAAAGATCAGTAGATAAATAAGCATGCGGAAGTAAGCTGTTCTTTTTAAATATGTTCCACTTGGGAATTCCCTGTTCGTCTCGTGATTAGAACCATCCATTTCACTGCAAGGGCCTTGCACTGCAAGAGGCTGCAGTGTGGTGAAAAAGTTTTTAAACTTTTTTTTAATTCAAAGAATGTGTTCCACTTGGAACACTGATTGAACAAAAGCAACAGTACAGACCTGAGATAAAGGTTTCCTGTTGGCACAGTTGATACCCCCAATGAACACCATGTTGGGCATGATTGGCCGCGGGTAGTCCATCACAAAGTCTCCTCTGAACAGCCACACGGATCCAGAGGCAAGAATCTCCACCAGTGACACCTCTCTCTGAAGAAGCTCAGAGGCCATACGTGCATAAGGTGTGAAAGTAACCTGGCAAATATACTTCAGGCTCAGAGGGTAGAGCATGTTCTTGACCCTTTGGAAGAATGTCATGCGGTCTGGATTCGTTGTTAATAATCGAGGAACATATGAGAAAGGGTTTGGGCATGCTGTGCCCTCAACATCTAAGTCACAGGGAATATAACGCAAAAAAAACACAGCAGGAATGGACAGGTACTTAGCCAGCACTGCCCCGCAGGGATGAACAGGGTCCGTTAAAACCACATCAAAGGAACTGGCATTCAGGTGCTTGATTAGATCCTTGTTATACAACAGTGCTTCACAAGACTTTTCAAAGAGCAAAGACACCTTTTTCAAAGATGCCATAGTTTCCAAAAACATTGTTACCCAATGTACTCTTTCAAAAAGCAGATGTACATGAGTCTTCATGAGGGAATCAAATTTCTCCCATGTGAAGGGAATGCCGTAGGTTTTCATGGTGAAAAAGTCCTCTGCCTTGATGTGCATATTCACTTTCGGAGCAACGACCACTGCCTGGTGACCTCTGGCATGGAGCTCCCGCACGGCCTCCTGCATGCTGAGCCAGTGGCTTCCCTCCATGGGGACCACCAGCACCTTCCCAGCCTCAGCCCATCGCCTGACGCACAGACAGAGCAGGAGTCCAGCCAGCACCTGCCATGGAAGCTGCAGTCCCAGGGCCATCTCTGCACACCCAGAAACATCTGATTCTCTGGTGGGGCTGTGCCACCTATATTTGTTCCCTTATCTTTATTTTATCATCAAGTCACTTAAGCAAAATGGCATGTCATTGGAAGGCAGCTTACCCTGCTTACATTAATCATTACAGGATAAGTCCATGCCGGTGTTTCATCACCTCTGATTTCACCCACGGAGTATTTACCCCCTTATTTGGAAAAACTCCTCTGACCTGCTGCTTCCTCTGGGGAGCATTCCAGTTCACTCTCTTGTTCTTCATCCAAGACCCAAAGCAAGACTATGCCTGCCTGTTCCCTTGTCACCTCCTATGTCTCTGCTAACCATGTACTCTGGGGCTGGACTGAACTCTCAGGAGTCACCTCTGCCCTAGTCCCCACCCAGAACCTCTGCTGAATGAGACCTTATCTGAACTCTTTAAACTCTTTCCCCCCATCATGGGTGAACACGGAGCACATCCAGGGAAACATATAGCATCCTGAGAACAGCCTTCTCTCAGCGAGAAGGGGATGGCGGCTCTCTGGTTTGTTCCTGTTCCACACTGGACACCTCTTGCACTGCTCAGCAGAGTCTGTCTGGGCAGCTGCCCGATATGGAAATTTCTGGAAGAATCCTTAAGGACAACAGCAGAAGGGCTGCTTGAGAACTCTTTCTCTGCCTCATGGAACAGAAGTTACTGTTATCTAAATCATCAATGGGCAAGGCAGCTCTTTGTAATGACTGTGGGGTTCAGAGGATACCAGGCTCCAGGGCCTGCTTCACCTTGGACAGGAGGGACCGGCCCCATGCCTCTGTGCAGGCTCTCTGTATTCTCTTCTGATGAGGACCGCACTAGGTTTCCACTGCTCTGTGTAGGGACTGAAGTGTGTATTATTCTGGATCTTTATTACATCTCAGAGTTTATGCTCAGGACTTCCCAGATGGCACAGTGTTAAAGAATCCTCCTACGAATGCAGGAGACACAAGAGACATGGACTCAATCCCTAGGTTAAATGTCAGACAATCCCTTGGAGTAGGAAATGGTAACTCACTCCAGATTTCTTGCCTGGAATAGTCCATGGACAGAGGAGCCTACACAAAACTATACAAAGAAGGTCTTAATCACCAGATAACCACGAAAGTGTGGTCACTCACCTATAACCAAATACCTTGCACTGTGAAGTCAAGCAGGCCTTAGGAAGAATCACTATAAACAAAGCTATTGGAAGTGATGGAATTCCAGCAGAGCTATTGCAAATCCTAAAATTGATGCTGCTAAAGTGCTGCACTCAATACACCACCAAATTTGGAATCTCAAAGAAAAACAATGACAAAGAATGTTCAAACTACTGGACAATGGTGCTCATTTCACACGTTAGCAAGGTAATACTTAAAATCCTTCAAACAAATATGTGAATCGAAAACTTCCAGATATACAAGCTGGATTTAGAAAAGGCAGAGAAACCAGAGATCAATTACCAATATCCACTGGATATTAGAAAAAAATAGGAAATTCCAGAAAAAAAATCTACCTCTGCTTCATGACTACTTGAAAGCCTTAGATTGTGTGGATCACAAAAAATTGTGGGAAATTCTTAAAGAGATGGGAGTACCAGACCATATTACCTGCCTTCAGAGAAACCTGCATGCAGATCTAGAAGCAACAGTTAGAACTGGACATGGAACAACAAACTAGTTCAAAATTGGGAAATGATTATATCAAAGCTGTATATTGTCATCCTCCTTACTCAATTTATATGCAGAGTACATCATGCAAAATGCCACACAGTTTGAATCAGAAGCTGGAATCAAGATTGCCAGGGGAAATACCAACAACCTCAGATAGGCAGATGATACCAGTCTCACGGCAGAAAATGAAGAAGAATGAAAGAGTCTCTTGATGAGAGTGAAAGAGGAAAGTGAAAAATCTGGTTTAAAACTCAACATTCAAAAATAAAGATCATGGCAAATAGATGGGAGAAAGGGGGAAACACTGGCAGATTTTATGTTCTTGGGCTCCAAAATCACTGTGGATACTGACTATAGTCACAAAATTAAAATCGTTTCTCCTTGGAAGAAAAGCTATGACAAAACTCGACAGCGTATTAAAAAGCAGAGACATCACTTTGCCAACAAAAGTAGATATAGCCAAGGCTATGTTTTTTCCAGCAGCCATACATGGATGTGAATGATGGACCACAAAGAAGGCTGAACACCAAACAATTGATGCTTTCAAATTGTGGTGCTGGAGAGGACTCCAGAGAGTCCCCTGGACAGCAAGGAAATCAAACCAGTCAATCCTAAGAGAAATCAACTGTGAATATTCACTGGAAAGACTGATGATAAAACTGAAGCTCCAATACTTTGGCCACCTGATGAGAAGAACTGACTCATTGGAAAAGACCCTGATGCTAGGAAAGACTGAGAACAGGAGGAGAAGGGGACGACAGAGGATGAGATGGTTGGATGGCATCATTGACTCCATGGACATGAGTCTGAGCAAACGCCGGGAGATAGTGAAGAACAGGGAAGCTTGTTGTGCGACAGCCCATGGGGCCACAAACAGTTGGACACAACTTGGCAACTGAACAACAACAATTCAGGGTTAATACAAGCAGACTCTGAAACTATGAGGAAAGCAGTAGCTCCCACCATAGAAATGCAGGCTGTGGTGACTTGGCTGGGTTAGGCGTGGTGATGGGGTCAGTCCCTTCCCCTTTGAGACTCAGTTCTCAGCATCACTGTCGCCACCTTCACTGTGCTCTTAGGCTCAGTTTGACCTCCTCTCCAGCTCCCACCACTAGCCTTTGAGGACCTCAGTGGCCCATGCTGAAGACCTATCTGACATGCCATTCAACTCTGTACATCTGACCGTTTTACTCCAGACCCCAACTCCTGGTCAGAAAATTTCCGGTCAGCACAGCTCCATCTCAAGAAACTTGGGCTCAATTATTCCTTTCTCTGATCACAGAAAGCCCAACTTCCATCTCCGGTTTTTGTCTCACTTCCACTTAATTTACTCAACCTCTCTGAAACTTCTGCTTCCTTTTGGGGTGGAGGTCTCCAGTGAGCAACCTTAATCCTTTCCAAGACAAAAACACGATGAAGTATCAGGGCAATAAGTGCAATTTGCTGCTTCTTTCCTCCTCCAATTGAACACCCTCCGGCAAAAAACCCATAATTGATGGATTCACAGCTCAAGTTCTTGGCTCCTGCTAGACTGAGAAAGCTGCACGACCATTAAAACAGAGGCTGTATGAAAGGGCAATCATGGTCACACCACCCCATTCCTTGTCAAACCTAATACGGACCTTCACCCCTGCCTCTCATCAGTCTCAAAGTCCATCGCAAACCTACACTACACTCCTGAGGAACTTTAATAATGTATCTCTCCAAAGACTGTTCAAAAGAGAATGAGAGGTAGAAATCTTTAGAAAGATCAGTAGATAAATAAGCATGTGGAAGTAAGCTGTTCTTTTTAAATATGTTCCACTTGGGAATTCCCTGTTGGTCTCGTGATTGGAACCGTCCATTTCTCTGCAAGGGCCTTGCACTGCAAGAGGCTGCAGTGTGGTGAAAAAGTTTTTAAAATTTTTTTAATTCAAAGAATGTATTCCGCTTAGAGCACTGATTGAACAAAAGCAACAGTACAGACCTGAGATAAAGGTTTCCTGTTGGCACAGTTGATACCCGCAATGAACACCATGTTGGGCATGATTGGGTGTGGGTACTCCATCACAAAGTCTCCTCTGAACAGCCACACGGATCCAGAAGCAAAAATCTCCACCAGTGACACCTCTCTCTGAAGAAGCTCAGAGGCCATGCGTGCATAAGGCGTGTAAGCAACCTGGCAAATATACTTCAGGCCGAGAGGGTAGAGCACGTTCTTGACCCTTTGGAAGAATGTCATGCGGTCTGGATTCGTTGTAAAAAACCTAGGAACATATGAGAAAGGGTTTGGGCATGCTGTGCCCTCAACATCTAAGTCACATGGAATGTGCCGCAAAAAAAACACAGCAGGGATGGACAGGTACTTAGCCAGCACTGCCCCGCAGGGGTAAAAAGGGTCCGTTAAAACCACATCGAAGGAACTGGCATTCAGGTGCCTGATCAAGTCCTTGTTATACAGGAGCCCTTCACAAGACCTTTCAAAGAACAAAGACACCTTTTTCAAAGATGCCATAGTTTCCAAAAACATTGTTACAAAATGTACTCTTTCAAAAAGCAGATGTACATCAGTCTTCATGAGGGAATCAAACTCATCCTGTGTGTAGGGAATGGCGTAGGTTTTCATGGTGAAAAAGTCCTCTGCCTTGATGTGCATATTCACTTCCGGAGCAACGACCACTGCCTGGTGACCTCTGGCGTGGAGCTCCCGCACGGCCTCCCGCATGCTGAGCCAGTGGCTGCCCTCCATGGGGACCACCAGCACCTTCCCAGCCTCGGCCCATCGCCCGACGCACAGACAGAGCAGGAGTCCAGCCAGCACCTGCTGTGGAAGCTGCAGTCCCAGGGCCATCTCTGCACAAACCAGAAACATCTGATTCTCTGGTGGGGCTGTGCCACCTATATTTGTTCCCTTATCTTTATCTTATCATCAAGTCACTTAAGAAAATGGTATGTGATTGGAAGGCAGCATGCCCTCTATGCATTAATCATTACAGAATAAGAGTATGCCTGTGTTTCGTCACCTCTGATTTCACCCAGGGCAAGATCACACCCCCTCATCTTGGAAAATCTCCTCTGACTCTGCCGCTTCCTCTGGGGAACATTCTAGTTCACCCTCTTGTTCTTCATCCAAGACCCAAAGCAAGACTGTGCCTGCCCATTCCCTTGGTCACCTCCTACTTCTCTGCTAACCGTGTTCTCTGGGGCCGGACTAAATGTTGAGCAGTCACCTCTGCCTCAGTCCCCACCCAGAACCTCTGCTGGGTGTGACCTTATCTGAGAATTCTTTAAACTCTCTCACCCCAACTGGTGCAACGGAGCTAATCCAGGGAAATATATTACAATGCTAGGTCTGCTCTCTCAGTGGGGAGGGGATGGTGGCTCTCTGGTTCGTTCCTGTTCCACACTGGACACCTCTTGCACTGCTCAGCAGAGAGTCTGTCTGAGCACCTGTCTGATACGAAAACATCTGGCAAGATCCTTGAGGACAACAGCAGAAGGGCTGCTTGAGAATTCTTTCTCTGCCTCATGGAATAGAAGTTCCTGTTATCTAAATCATTAATGGGTAAGGCAGCGCTTTGTAATGACAGTGGGGTTCAGAGGACGCGAGGCTCCAGCACCTGCTCCACTTTGGACAGGAGGGATAAGCCCCATGCCTCCATGCAGGCTCTCTGAATCCTCTTCTGATGCTGAAGGTGCCAGTCCTCCACTATGTTTAGGGACTGAGGTGTACATTAATCTGGGCCTTTGTTATATCTTATAGTTTATATTCAGATTTTTCTCCAAAGTCAGTTACAGACCCAATCCTGAAAAGGACAGATTCCTCAAAACAGAGGAGCTCTAGAATTTGTGAGATCCTTCCGAGGTGGGGCCTATGCAATGATTGTGTCTCAGATCCATGAGGTGAGCCTACTACAGAGACTGATGCCCACATGTGCTCAACAGAATGTGACATCTCCATGCCTAATCTGCCCTGCGGAAGATGGGGTAGGACTTTCTGGGCTGTCCAGCCCTCTCACTGAGCACCCTCTTCTGCATCCATGGCTTCTGCCATAACGACATCCTGCCATGGGCCACATGACAGGCCAGGCTGACGTTTTCCTTTGGGAGACAGTTCTCCCCTATTTGGGATCCACGTTGATAACAGATTTCTTCGCGGGGCAAGTGTGTGCCGGCTAGTGTGCCTCCTGTATCACACAGGCTGCCACTGTGTTGGGGTCGTTTGCTATAACCATCCTTGGAGGCTGTGGTCCAAGATCCTGGATCTCCAACAGCACCATCTCAGCTCTCTTTTTCTGGATCCTCTTTCTGTCCCAGCCATATTCCTGTGTGTTTTCCCCAAGGCTCACCTTCTGACCTCCACTCCCAGCTTAAATCCTATCATATCTGTCAAGCAGGTTACAGGGCACTCGTCAGCAAAACCAGAGCCAGGCACCAACTCTGCGGGGAACAGCAAAGGTCATCACTATGCCAACCGCCAGGAATAGAAGTCCAAACACTTCTGCCCACTGTGCCTTGGTATCTGAATCACCAGGAAGAGCATAGTCAAGCACGGGATGAAAGAACACTTTCCTTACACAGAGCAAGATCAGCCCCAACAGTGGGCATCAGTCCCCACAACCAGCCTGTCTCCCCTAATGGCCGACGCAGGGCAATTTGCCTACGTGCATCCCTTTTATGCCCAGTAGAAAGACACTGCCCCCTCCCTGAGGAGGACAGTATAACAGTAGAGTTGGCCAATTTCCATAACATGCGTACACTTCAAAGACAGAAGAGCAGTCATTGAACCGTTAAGAGGGAAATACACTCTCACACAAGGTGATATGCCTAGCATAGGCTGGTTGGCTCCTGATGAGGAAAGTTCCAAGCACAAGGCCCATTCTTAGGCTGCCAAGTGAGGGCCAAAACACTACATATGTGAGAGTTCCCTGGTGGTCCAGTGGTTAAGAATCTGCCTTCTAATGCAGAGGACATGGGTTCAATCCCTGGTTGAGAAAATAACATCCCACGTACCATCGGGCAACCAACCTTGCATGCCACAGCAAAGATCCTGCCTGCCACAACTAACACCTGATACAGCCAAAAATAAATAAATAAATACTATGTATAAAGCTGCTTGCATGAGACTGCCTTTCCCAATGTCCAGTTTTATGATTTTTACATGAAGGCAAGCCACAGTTGATGCTTTGATGGGCCCCACCTCTCCCTGCACACAAGTATGAACAGACAAGAAGCGTCCTTGACAGTAAGAGAACTGTACACCATGGGAATCTCATGGAACTTGCAAGAGCAGGTAGCAGGGGGCTGAAAATGGAGAGGGCTGTGTTCACCTCAAAGTGCCCAGAATAGGGTGACTTGTAACAACAAAAATGTATTGCCTCCCACTCTGGTGGCAGAGTCGAAGGACATGTGCTCATCTTCTCCTGCGAGAACTCCACAATTGCAACTCGCTGCTGAGCAACCATCGACAGGAGAATGTTGGATCCCACCAAAAAAAAGATACCCCAGGTCCAAGGGCAAAGGAGAAGCTGCAACAAGATGTAGGAGGGGAGAAATCGCATTTAGAATCAAACCCCATACCCGCCAGAGACGCTCGGAGGACTCAAACAAAACCTTGTGTGCAACAGGATGCAGAGACCCCCAGAGACTGAGCCAGACCTGCCTTTGAGAGAGTGTCTCCTGCAGAGGCACGGGCCAGCAGTGACCTGCTGCAAGGACAGGGGATCTGGCTGCAGGAGACCTGGGTCACTCAGTGTGTGGTGTAAGCCCTCCCGGAGGAGGTCGCCATTAGTGCCACCATTGAGCCACCAAGCAGACAACCCACAAGCTGCAGAACAATTATACCTAAGAAATTCTCACACTATTAAGAAAGTTCTAGGACCCACAATAGATTTCCCAACCTGGAGATCTGGCAAAGGGACTGAGAATTCTCAGGGAATTTGACTTTGGAGGCCAGTGGGAGACTGAGCCAGACTTGCCTATGAGTGTCCAGGAGTGTCCAGTGGAGGCGTGGATGGACAGTTTGGCCTCAGGCCAAAAAAGAGGGAGGGAATACAGCCCGCCTTTCAACAGAAATTGATTAAAGATTTACTGAGCATAGCCCTGCCCATCAGAACAAGACCCAGTTTCCCCCATCAGTCTCTCCCATCAGGAAGCTTCCATAAGTCTCATCCTTAATCATCAGAGGGCGGACGCAATGAAAACCACAATCACAGGAAACTAACCAAACTGATCACATGGACCACAGACTTGTCTAACTCAATGAAACTGTGAGCCATGCCGTGTAGGGCCACCCAAGATGGAAGGGTCATGGTGGAAAGTTCTGACAAAACGTGGCGCACTGGAGACGGGAATGTCAAACCACTTCAGTATTCTTGCCATGAGAGCCCCATGAACAGTATGAAAGGGCAAAAAGATAGGACAATGAAAAATGAACTCCCCAGGTTGGTAGGTGCCCAATATGCTACTGGAGAAGAGTGCAGAAATAACTCCAGAAAAATGAAGAGATGGAGCCAAAGTGAAAACAACACCCAGTTGTGGATGTGACTGGCAATGGAAGTAAAGTCCGATGCTGTAAAGAGCAATATTGCATAGGATCCTGGAATGTTAGGTCCATGAATCAAGGTAAATTGGAAGTGGTCAAACAGGAGATGGCAAGAGTGAACATTGACACTTTAAGAATCAGTGAACTAAAATGGATTGGAATAGGCAAATTTAATTCAGGTGACCATTATATCTACTATTGTGGGCAAGAATCCCTTAGAAGAAATGGAGTAGCCCTCACAGTCAACAAAAGAGCCTGAAATGCGGTACCTGGACGCAATCTCAAAAACGACAGAATGATCTCTGTTCATTTTCAAGGCAAACCATTCAATATCACAGTAATCCAAGCCTACGCCCCAACGAGTGATGCTGAAGAAGCTGAAGTTGAATGGTTCTATGATGACCTACAACACCTTCTATAGCTAATACCAAAAAAAAGATGTCCTTTTCATTATAGGGGACTGGAATGCAGACGTAGGAAGTCAAGAGATACCTGGAGTAACAGGCAAGTTTGGCCTTGGAGTACAAAATAAGCAAGGCAAAGGCTAACAGAGTTCTGCCAAGAGAACGCACTGGTCATAGCAAACACCCTCTTTTCAACAACACAAGAGAAGACTCTACTCATGGACGTCACCAGATGGCCAACAACAAAATCAGATTGATTATACTCTTTGCAGCCAAAGATAGAGAAGCTCTATACAGGCAGAAAAAAACAAGATCGGCATCTGACGTGGCTCAGATAATGAACTCCTTATTGCCAAATTCAGACTTAAACTGAAGAAAGTAGGGAAAACCACTAGACCATTCAGGTATGACCTAAATCAATCCCTTATGATTATACAGTGGAAGTGACAAATAGATTCAAGGGATTAGATCTGATAGACAGAGTGCCTGATGAACTACGGACAGAGGTTCATGACATTGTACAGGAGACAGTGACCAAAACCATCCCCAAGAAAAAGGAATGCAAAAAGACAAAATGGTTGTCTGAGGAGGCCTTACAAGTAAACTGAGAAAAGAAGATAGGCGAAAGACAAAGGTGAAAAGGAAAAATATACCCATGTGAATGCAGAGTTCCAAAGAATAGCAAGGAGAGATAAGAAAGCCTTTCTCAGTGATGAATGCAAAAAAAAAAACAGAGGAAAACAATAGAATGGGAAAGAGTAGAGATCTCTTCAAGAAAATTAGAGATATCAAGGGAACATTTCATGCAAAGATGGGCACAATAAAGGACAGAAATGGTATGGACCCAGCAGAAGCAGAAGATACTAAGAAGAGGTGGCAAGAATACACAGAAGAACTATACGAAAAGGATCTTCATGACCCAGATAACCACGATGGTGTGATCACTCACCCAGAGCCAGACATTATGGAGTCCAAAATCAAGTGCGTCTTAAGAAGCATCACTACAAACAAATCTAGTGGAGATTATGGAATTCCAGCTGAGCTATTTCAAATCCTAAAATTGATGCTATTAAAATGCTGCACTCCATATGCCAGCAAATTTGGAAAACTCAGCAGTGGCCACAAGACTGGAAAAGGTCAGTTTTCATTCCAATCGCTGAGAAAGGCAATGCCAAAGAATGTTCAAACTACCACACAATTACACTCATCTCACACACTAGCAAAGTAATGCTCAAAATTCTCCAAGCCAGGCTTTAACAATACACCAACTGAGAACTTCCACATGTTCAAGTAAGATTTAGAAAAGGCAGAGGAACCAGAGATAAAATTTCCAACATCTGTTGGATCATAGAAAAAGCAAGAGAGTTTCAGAAAAACATCTACTTCTGCTTTATTGACTACACCAAAGCCTTTGACTGTGTGAACCACAACAAACTGTGGGAAATTCTCAAAGAAGTGGGAATACCAGACCACCTGACTTGCCTCCTGAGAAATCTGTATGCAGGTCAAGAAACAACAGTTAGAACTGGACATGGAACAATAGACTGGATCCAAATAGGGAAAGGAGTATGTCAAGGCTGTATTTTGTCACTCTGCTCATTTAACTTATATGCAAAGTACATCATGCAAAATGCCAGGCTGGATGAAGCACAAGCTGGAATCAAGTTTGCTGGGAGAAATATCAATAGCCTCAGATATGCAGATAACACCACCCTTACAGCAGAAGCCGAAGAGGAACTGAAGAGCCTCTTGATGGAAGTGAAAGAGGAGAGTGAAAATATTGGCTTAAAACATCATTCAAAAAACTAAGATCATGGCATCCGGTCCCATCACTTTATGGAAAATAGATGGGGAAACAATAGTAACAGTGAGATATTTTATTTTCTTGGGTTCCAAAATCACTGCAGATGGTGCTGCAGCCGTGAAATTAAAAGATGCTTGCTCCTTGGAAGAAAAGCAATGACCAACCTAGACAGCATATTAAAAAGCAGAGACATTACCTTGCCAACAAAGGTCCATCTAATCAAAGCTATTGTTCTTCAAGTAGTCATGTACGAATGTGAGAGCTGGACAATAAAGAAAGCTGAGCACCAAAGAATTGATGCTTTTGAACTGTGGTGTTGGAGAAGACTCTTGAGAATCCCTTGGACAACAAGGAGATCCAACCAGTCCATCCTAAAGGAAATCAGTCCTGAATATTGATTGGAAGAACCGATGCTGAAGTTGAAGCTCCAATACCTTGGCCACCTGATGCGAAGAACTGACTCATTGAAAAAGACCTGGATGCTGGGAAAGATTGAAGGCAGGAGGAGAAGGTGACAACAGAAGATGAGATGTTTGGATGGCATCACCAACTCGATGGACATGAGTTTGAGCACGCTCTGGGAGTTGCTTATGGACAGGGAAGCCTGGTGTGCTGCAGTCCTTGGGGTCAAAAAGAGTTGGACATGACTGAGTGACTGAACTGAACTGATTCTGGAGGTGTTTGCACTCAGTTGTGTCTGACTCTTTTTGACCCCATGGACTGTAGCCACCAGGTTCCTCTGTCCATGGAATTTCCCAGGCAAGAATACTGGAGTGGGTTCCATTCCCTTCTCCAGGGGATCTTCCCAACCCAGGAATAAAAAATTATTCATTTATTTATTTTTGGCTGTCCTGGGTCTTAGTTGCTACATTCAGACTTTCTCTAGTTGTGGCGAGCGGGGCCTCCTCTTCACTGCAGTCCACGGGCTTCTCATCGTGATGGCTTCTCTCATTGTGGAGCAGGGGCTCTAGGCTCACAGGCTTCAGTTGTTGCAGCACACGGACTCAGTAGTTGCAGTTCTGAGGCTGTAGAGCACAGTTCAGTTGTGAAGCGTGGACTTAGTTGCTCCACAGTATGCGGAATCTTCCCAGGCCAGGGATTGAACCCTTGTCCCCTGCATTGGCAGGCAGACTCTTATCCACGGCACCACCAGGGAAGTCCATAACATATCTTTTATGAGGTAGCCTCAATCCAGCCTGTAACCAAGCACCAGCTCTCCACGGGATGTGTGAGCCAGGCTGGGGCTTGAACTTCATGCCAAAGACTGGGGTAGCTACTGAAGTCGGTGTGGCGTGGGCAAGTTTGTTTTTTTTAAGAATCCTTTTTGCAGAGAAGTGGGGAATAATTCAGAGGGGTCAGCCTGGACCACAGGGGTCCTCCTCAGAGGCTGTTTGTTTGAGGTGAGGGCCTGTATCCCAGCTGAAGCCATTTTGGGGACTGAGCCGATTGAGAGGCAGTACAGGAATTATGCCAGCAGAGGGCAGTCACAGCAAACGTTCAGTTCAGTTCAGGTCACTCGCTCAGTCCTCTCTGACTCTTCGCAACCCCATGGACTGCAGCAGGCCAAGCCTCCCAGTACATCGCCAACTCCCAGAGTTTACTCAAACTCATCATTGAATCGGTGATGCCATCCAGCGATCGCATCCTCTGCCGTCCCCTTCTTCTTCTGACTTCAATCTTTCCCTGCATCAGGGTCTTTTCAAATGAGTCAGTTCTTCGCATCAGGTGGCCAAAGTATTGGAGCTTCAGTTTCAGCATCAGTCCTTCCAATGAATATTCAAGATTGATTTCCTTTAGGATGGACTGGTTGGATCTCCTTATTTTCCAAGGGACTCTCAAGAGTCTTCTCCAACACCACAGCTCAAAAGCATCAATTCTTCAGTGTTCAGCTTTCTTTGTAGTCCAACTCTCTCATCTATACATGACTACTCAAAAAACCATAGTTTGTTGGACCTTTGTTGGCAAAGTAACATCTCTGCTTTTTATTATGCTATCTAGGTTGGTCATAACTTTTCTTCCAAGGAGCAAGCGTCTTTTAATTTCATGGCTGCAGCCACCATCTGCAGGGATTTTGGAGCCCCCCAAAAATAAAGCCTGTCACTGTTTCCCCATCTATTTGCCATGAAGTGATGGGACCAGATGCCACGATCTTAGTTTTTTGAATGTTGAGTTTTAAACCAACTTTTTGACTCTCCTCTTTCACTTTCATCAAGAGGCTCTTTAGTTCTTCTTCACTTTCTGCCATAAGGGTGGTGTCATCTGCATATCTGAGGCTATTGATATTTCTCCCAGCAAACTTGATTCCAGCTTGTGCTTCTTCCAGCCCAGCATTTCTCATGATGTACTTTGCATATAAGTTAAATGAGACAGGTGACGATACACAGCCTTGACATACTACTTTCCGTATTTGGAACCAGTCCATTGTTCCATGTCCAGTTCTAACTGTTGCTTCCTGACCTGCATACAGATTTCTCAGGAGGCAGGTCAGGTGGTCTGGTATTCCCATCTCTTTAAGAATTTCCCACAATTTGTTGTGGCTTCCCTGATGGTTCAGAGGGTAAAGCGTCTGCCTGCAATGCAGGTGACCTGGGTTCGATCCCTGGGTCAGGAAGATCCCTTGGAGAAGGAAATGGCAACCCACTCCAGTACTCTTGCCTGGAAAATCCCATGGACAGAGAAGCCTGGTAGACTACAGTCCATGGGATCGCAAAGAGTCAGACAAGACTGAGCAACTGCACTTTCACACAGTCAAAGGCTTTGGCATAGTCAATAAACCAGAAGTAGATATTTTTCTGGAACTGTCTTGCTTTTTCTATGATCCAACAGATGTTGGCAATTTAATCTCTGGTTCCTCTGCCTTTTCTAAATCCAGCTTGAACATCTGGAAGTTCACAGTTCATGTATTGCTGAAGCCTGGCTTGGAGAATTTTGAGCATTACTTTACTAGCATGTGAGATGAGTGCAATTGTGTGGTAGTTTGAGCATTCTTTGGCATTGCCTTTCTTTGGGATTGGAAGGAAAACTGACCTTTTCCGGTCCTGTGGCCACTGCTGAGTTTTCCAAATTTGCTGGCATATTGAGTACAGCACTTTCACAGCATCATCTTTTAGAATTTGAAATAGCTCAACTGGAATTCCGTCACCTCCACTAGTTTTGTTTGTAGTGATGCTTCCTAAGGCCCACTTGACTTCACATTCCAGGATGTCTGGCTCTAGGCTGGTGATCACACCATCATGATTACCTGGGTCATGAAGATCTTTTTTGTATAGTTCTCTTGTGTATTCTTGCCACCTCTTCTTAATATCTTCTATTTCTGTTAGGTCCATACCATTTCTGTCCTTTATTGTGCCCATCTTTGCATGAAATGTTCCCTTGATATCTCTAATTTTCTTGGAGATATCTCTGCTCTTTCCCATTCTATTGTTTTCCTCTATATCTTTGCACTGATCACTGAGGAAGGCTTTCTTATCTCTCCTTGCTATTCTTTGGAACTCTGCATTCAAATGGGTACATCTTTCCTTTGCTTTTCACTTCTCTTCTTTTCTCAGCTATTTCTAAGTCCTCATCAAACAACCATTTTGCCTTTTTGCATTTCTTTTTCTTGGGAATGGTTTTGATCCCTGCCTCCTATACAGTGTCACGAACCTCGGTCTATAGATCTTCAGGCACTCTGTCTATCAGATCTAATCCCTTGAATCTATTTGTCACTTCCACTGTATAATATTAAGGGATTTGATTTAGGTCATACCTGAATGGGATAGTGGTTTTCCCTACTTTCTGAAATTTAAGTCTGAATTTGGCAATAAGGTGTTCATGGTCTGTGCCACAGTCAGCTCCTGGTCTTGTTTTTTCTGACTGTATAGAACTTCTCCATCTTTGACTGCAAAGAATATAATCAATCTGATTTTGGTAATGACCATCTGGTGATGTCCATGTGTAGAGTCTTCTCTTGTGTTGCTGGAAGAGGGTGATTGCTATGACCAGTACATTCTCTTGGCAAAATTCTATTAGCCTTTGCCCTGCTTCATTCTGTACTCCAAGGCCAAACTTGCCTGTTACTCCAGGTATTTCTTGACTTCTTACATTTGCATTCCAGTCCCCTATAATGAAAAGGACATCTTTTGGGGGTATTAGTTCTAGAAGGTCTTGTAGGTCTTCATAGAACCGTTCAACTTCAGCTTCTTCAGCATTACTGGTCAGAGCATAGACTTGGATTACTGTGATATTGACTAGTTTGCCTTGGAAACGAACAGAGATCATTCTGTTGTTTTTGAGATCGCATCCAAGAACTGCATTTCAGACTCTTTGGTTGACTATGACGGCTACTCCATTTTTTCTAAAGGATTCTTGCCCACAGTAGTAGATACTATGGTTATCTGAGTTAAATTCACCCATTCCAGTCCATTTGAGTTCGCTGATTCCTAAAATGTCAGTGTTCACTCTTGCCATCTCCTGTTTGACCACTTCCAATTTACCTTGATTCATGGACGTAACATTCCAGGTTCCTACAGCAGTGTATAAAGGATGGGCCCAGAGAAGGCAGAGGCAGGGCTACTGAGCGCGTCCTGCATCGCCCAGAAAAACACAGTCTGGATTTGGGAGCTGTGCATAGACAGGGCACTAGAAAGGGGTTCTTAGCTATGGGCAAAATGTTTCAGCCCCTGAACTAGTCCCCCAAACCCATTAGAATGACTGTGAGTATAGGATGGGGGCAGGCACATCTTGTCACATTTAAAGGCTCTCTTCCCCATTCTAGGTGGTGCAGTAGTAAAGAATCCAGCTGCCAATGCAGAAAATGCAGCTTTGATCCCTGGGTTGGGATGATTCCCTGGAGTAGGAAATGGCTCTCCACTCCAATATTCTCATCTGGGAAATCTCATGGACAGAGGAGCCTGGTGGACTACAGTCCTTGGGGTAACAAAGAGTCAGAAGCGACTGAGTGCTGCCACCACCACTCCCATTCCAAATTAACTCGGTGGCATTTTATCTAGACACTAGCATCGTCCGATCTCTGTTGGAACTTCTTGAACCTGGAGCCCCTGGGGAGAGCGGGACCCCTGGAGGATGCTGGCACCTTCACAGAGGTGGAGGCAGGGCTTGGGAGAAGCAGGGCTGTGGAGAGGGAGGAACATGTCTTCCTGGTGCCTATGAAACACCAGAAGGATGTGTCCAAGGCTTCACGGGTCTGGAGCAGGGGAGGCTCTGGACTGCACAGATGAACTTGAAACCCTCAGCATATGGTGGAGATTGAAGCCAGGGGTGTGTGTGAGGTCACCCCAGAGAAGTCCAGAAATAGAATAGGACATTTCTCAAGCATGACCCCTGAGAGATGGTGTTCCCGCACTTCCAATCTCAAAAACCTAAACATAAAAATTAAAACTATTGTATTAAACTTTTTGGAGGAAACATAGGACCAAATCTTCACACCTTGTGCTTAGTTGCTCAGTTGTGTCCGACTCTTTGCCACCCCAGGGACTATAGCCCGCCAGGCTCCTCTGTCCATGGGGATTCTCCAGGCAAGAATACTGGAGTGGGTTACCATGCCCTCCTCCAGGGGATCTTCCCACCCCAGGGATCGAACCCAGGTCTACTGCATTGCAGGCGGATTCTTTACCTTCAGCTTTTTTGAAGGAAATATAAGACCAAATCTTCACACCTCAGGGTAGGCAAAGATTTCTTAGGACACAAAAGTACAGACTATTAAAAACCTGATTCATCAGACTTTATCAAAATGTAAAACTTCTGCTCTTTGAAAGATACCATTTTAAAAATATAAAAGTGTATACCACACACCAGGAGAAAGCATCAGCAAGATATGTATCTGACGAAGGACTTGTATACAGAACATATAAAGAACTCTTGTGACTCAAAAATAAGAAGACAAACACCGCAATAAAAATGAGCGGAAGAGCACAGATTCACAACTGTGAAGGGACAGTTGTGTGAAAGGAAGGTATGCATGTGATCAAAAAGCACGTGAAAAGATGTTCATCATTATCAGTCATAAGGAAATGCAAATTAGGAGTTCTCTGGAGACGTAGTTGTTAGGATTTGTAGCTTTCACAGCTGTGGCCCAGATTCAATCCCTGGCTGAAGGGATTGAACCAAACTAAGATCCCACAAGCCATGCAGCAAGCCCAAAATAGGAAGGAATAAATGAAGGAGGGAGGGCAGCCAGGAAGGAATAGAGAGGGTGGGAGGGAGGAAGGAAAGAGGAAAAACAAATTAAAACCGGGATGAAATTCCACATTCCCACAAGAGTGGTTAAAATGTAAAAACTGACAATAGCAAGTGTCACCAAGAGTGGAGGGGCAGGAATATAAAATAGTTTTATATGTCACAACTGCTTTACAAAATACTTTGGCTATTTCTCATAAAGTTATACATACACGTACCATACGACCCAGCAATCCTACTCCTAAGTATTTACCCAAGAAATACAAAACAATTTATTCACAAAAACACACGTACTTGAATATTCATAGCAGCTTTTTTCCATTCATATTTGTATAATTCCATTCAAATGAAACTCGAGAAAGCTCATTGTAATCTCAGTGACAGATATAGGATCAGTGATTGCCTAAGGCCTAGGGAAGCTGTTGGTTGACTGGGATAGAAGACAAGGCCAGTTACTGAAGTGACTGATAGCTTTCAATGAACGATGTTGGATTTGTGATCTCCCAAGAAGATTTAGCTTCAGGACCAGGGATCTGATCACTCAAGAGCTTTTGTGTAGCAGAGTTTTATTAAAGTATAAAATGAGACAGAGACAGCATCTGACATAGACATCAGAAGGGTCTTTTCAAGGCCTTATATACTTTTTTTAGACCCACTGCCACAACATACATCTTAAATTAACAAGATTAGAACTAATAATAGAAAGATCTTACCAGACCCACTCCCGTAATATACATTTTAAGATGACAGGATTAGTCAAAATGTTCTTGTTAAGGAGAAACATGTCCTTGAGCCAGATACATTGTCATACTGACTAAGACAAAGCAAAGTAGAGGAAAACATTTGTCCTTATCTCCTTGAGACCCCCAGGCCCCCTTCTCCTTCTCAAGGGCTCCAGGCCCCTTTATCCAACTCGGGGACCCTGGACTTCTTATCAACCTACCTAGGAATTGACTCTCTCATGAAGAAAGTGTCCCATATCTTGACTGTGGTGATAGCTACATGGGTATACACAATTATTATAACTCAGAAATGTACAAGTAAAATGGTGCATTTTACCACAGTAATGGCTTCCCAAGTGGTGCAGTGGTAAAGAATCTGCCTGCCAGTGCAAGAGATGCAAGAGACACAGGTTCAATCCTTGGAGTAGGAAGCGGCAAACTACTCTAGCTCTCTTGCCTGGAAAATTCCATGGGCAGAGGAGCCTGGTGGGCTACAGTCCAAAGGGCTGCAAAGACCGAGCACTCACACTACTCTACGCTAAGCTATACTATTGCATGTAAATAATACCTCAGTAGCATTAATTTTTTTAAAAAATTGAAAAGCTATAATGCAATCGCAAAAGTGTTTAACTTTCCTGAGCTGACGAAGATCAAAATTTACCATGGAAAACATTAACAGAAAAAGACCCCATAGCTAATAATATTTCTTTCAGATGCTGGTGAATATTTTTAATTTTAAGTTTAAATTTAAAACTGTCTATGAGCATCACAATAGGGGGGGGAATTCCCTAAAGGAGAACGAAAGTCAGAGACTTTAAAAACAAAATGCTTATAAGCCCCCAAATGATTACCTTAAAAGCTGACAGATTATCCTTTCTTGGGAACATTCATATTTGGAAAACTCAGCAGTGGCCACAGGACGGCAAAGGTCAGTTTTCATTCCAATCTCAAAGAAAGGCAATGCCAAAGAATGCTCAAACTACCACACAATTTCACTCATCTCACACGCTAGTACAGTACTGCTCAAAATTCTCCAAACCAGGGTTCAACAGTACGTGAACCTTGAACTTGACGTTCAAGCTGGATTTAGAAAAGGCAGAGGAACCAGAGATCAAATTGCCAACATCCGCTGGATCATCAAAAAAGCAAGAGAGTTCCAGAAAAACATCTATTTTTGCTTTATTGACTATGCCAAAGCCTTTGACTGTGTGGATCACAGTAAACTGTGGAAATTTCTGAAAGAGATGGGAATTCCAGACCACCTGACCTGCCTCTTGAGAAACCTGTATGCAGGTCAGGAAGCAACAGTTAGAACTGGACATGGAACAACAGACTGGTTTCAAACAGGAAAAGGAGTACGTCAAGGCTGTATATTGTCATCCGGCTCATTTAACTTATATGCAGAGTACATCATGAGAAACACTGGGCTGGATGAAGCACAAGCTAGAATCCAGATTGCTGGGAGAAATATCAATAACCTCAGATATGCAGATGACACCACCCTTATGGCAGAAAGTGAAGAAGAACTAAAGAGCCTCTTGATGAAAGTGAAAGAGGAGAGTCAAAAAGTGGGCTTAAAGCTCAACATTCAGAAAACTAAGATCATGGCATCTGGTCCCATCACTTCATGGCAGTTAGATGGGGAAACAGTGAAAACAGTGTCAGACTTTATTTTTCTGGGATCCAAAATCACTGCAAATGGTGATTGCTGCCAGAAGTTAAAAGATGCTTACTCCTTGGAAGGAAAGTTCTGACTAACCTAGACAGCATATTAAGAAGCAGAAACTTTACTTTGCCAAAAAAGGTCCGTCTAGTCAAAGCTATGGTTTTTCCAGTAGTCATGTATGGATGTAAGAGTTGGACTATAAAGAAAGCTGAGTTCCAAAGAATTGATGCTTTTGAACTGTGGTGTTGAAGAAGACTCTTGAGAGTCCCTTGGACTGCAAGGAGATCCAACCAGTCCATCCTAAAGGAGATCAGTCTTGAATATTCATTGGAAGGACTGATGCTGAAGCTGAAACTCCAATACTTTGGCTACCTGATGAGAAGAGCTGACTCATTGGAAAAGCCCCTGATGCTGGGAAAGATTGAGGGCAGGAGGAGAAGGGGATGATAGAGGATGAGATGGTTGGATGGCATCAATGACTTCATGGACATGAGTTTGACTAAACTCCAGGAGTTGGTGATGGACAGGGAGGCCTGGCTTGCTGAAGTCCATGGGGTCACAAATAATCAGACAGGACTGAGTGACTGAACTGAACTGAACTGGGGACATTCCTATTTAATGCTCACTCATATTTTCTTGAAAGAAACTCAGATTAGGGCACAGAGAAATCTATATGATAATAGATCTATAACAAGTTGAAAACATCTTCATTGTGTCCACTGTAGAAAGTCATTAAGAAGTGACTCATCCCAGCAAACTCCCCTGGGCTTCAGGAGAAGCTCTGCTAGCTGCTCTGAGACACAACCTGTGTTACTGTCCAAAGTGATTTTGGAGCTCAAGAAAGTCCATTGTACCATTGTCCACAATAGTCAAAAGCTGGATACAACCCCACGTCCATCAACGGCAGAATGGATCAGAATAGAATTGTGGTATATTCCTACTATGGACCACTCTTCAGTACTGAAAATGAACGGACTACAACTGGAAAGAACACATGACATGAATCTCTCATACATAAAGTCGAGCAAAAGAAGCAAGAAAAAATCCAGTATGTTCTGTGTATATTAAGTACTCAAGCAAGTAAAACTCACCTGTATTACTTAGTGTTGCACAGTTGGATGACAAAACCATAAATAAAGACAAAGAAATAACCATCACAGAGGTCAGAACATGCACAGAACAGCTATCATGGGGGAGCGGGTATCTAGGGTGGTGGTTTACTTGCTAAGTTGTGTCTGACTCTTGCAACCTCGTGGACTCTAGCCCACTGGGTTCCTCTTTCTATGGGATTCTCCAGCAAGAATACTAGAGTAGGTTGCCATTTCCTCCTCCAGGGGATCTTCCCTACCCAGGGGTTGAACCTGAGTCTTCTGTGTGGCAGGAAGATTCTTTACCCTGCCCTCCTTTCACTATTTCTTGACTGCAGTGAAACTTACAGGATATTCACTTTATATTTTTCTACTAACGTGCATATATATTTGATGTACTGGTCTGTGTGTTCTGTTTTCTAGTTTTCGGAAATTTAAAAATGTACGTTACTTGTCACAGACACTTTTGCATTCACTTCAACCCACTCCAGTACTCTTGCCTAGAAAATCCCACGGACGGAGGAGCCTGGTAGGCTGCAGTCCTTGGGGTCACTAAGAATCGGACACGACTGAGCGACTTCACTTTCACTTTTCACTTTCATGCATTGGAGAAGGAAATGGCAACCCACTCCAGTGTTCTTGCCTAGAGAATTCCAGGGACGGGAGAGCCTGGTGGGCTGCCGTCTATGGGGTCGTACAGAGTCAGACACGACTGAAGTGACTTAGCAGCAGCAGCAGCATACCACAAATAAGCCTATGGAGGAACACAACATCTAATCTTTGCCTTTAGGGGGAAATAAACATAAATCATGTACATGCAATAGGAAGTGGTCTACTAAACCATGAATGAATCAACTGTTAAGGATACACAGATGAAAGGACCTGCTTGGAGAAGGACAAATTACAGACAGAGGATCCAACTTCAGCAAAGAACTGGAAACTTGAGATAATGTGGGAACAGTATATAGCTTGATGCTCAAACAGCCCCAAGAGTGTATTTACTCCCTTCCCCATGCCAGGCACTGACTAAGTGTACAAAGATGCCCAAGACAGGGTCACTATCCTGGGGAGGTGGTGCCCAGTGAGCATGGGCAGGTGGTCTGTCCTGCGACATGGGTCCTGCCGTGTCCATGGGTCTATCCTGGGAGGCTAGATCTCCTGGCCGAGATAGTGGACTGAATCTTGGAGTAACTTGCATATTACATTTGTGGGAGGTAGAGAAGGCAAGACTATGAGGGAGACCCAGATTTGGGGACCTTTAAAACACATTTTAGGGCTTCCCTGGTGGCTCAGTGGTAAAGAATCTGTCAATGCAGGAGATGCGGATTCAGTCCCTGGTCCAGGAAGATCCCACGTGCCGCGGGACGACTAAGTCCGTGCGCCACAGCTGCTGAGCCTTGCTCTAGAGCCCGGAGCCGCAACTATGGAATCCGTGTGCTGCAACTACTGCAGCCTGAGCGCTCTAGAGCCTGTGCTCAGCAACGAGAGAAGCTGCTGCGATGAAAAGCCCGTGCACTGCAACTAGGGAAAAGCCCACACAGCAACAAAGACCCAGCGCAGTCAAATAAATAAATTAAATTACTAAAATACATAGTTTAATGTTGAAAAAGAAAAGGGACAACTTAAATGCTCATCAGTAGGAATAGGGCTAAGTGAACAGGGGCTTACTGACAGAGTGCAGGTATAAGGAGTGAAATAAACCTACACGAACCACCAGGGAGAGATCTTACAGAAAGTGGTGAATGAAAAATACTACCAGCAGGAGGATCTAGGCAACAAGGGATATCCACGGAAAATGCACAGAATTGCTCTTGCCATGCAGTAAGCACTCAACAAATAAATCTCAGCTACTTATGTGTAAGTTTAAGGTATACAGCATGATGATTTAGTACATGATGTCTGTATTACAACATGATGACCCCAGTAGGGTTAGCTGACACCTTCATCACATCACTCAATTATCATTTCTTTTGGTGGTGAGAACATTTCATATCTACTCTCTTAGAAACTTTTCTTTTTGGCCACGCTGCACAGCTTTCAGGATCTTAGTTCCCTGACCAGGGATTGAACCCAGGCCTCCTGCAGTGGAAGTGCAGAGTTTTACCCACTGAACTGCCAAAGAATTCCCCGAAACTTTCAAGTATGTAATACAGGGTCATCAACTCTCTAGTTGAGCATTCTATACAGTAAGTAGATCCCCAGAACAGGCATACATTGCTAGAGGTAAATCAAATGGTGCAGCCACTGTGGGAAACAGTTTGGCAGTTTCTAAGTTAAACATAGAATTACTGTATAACCCAACACTTCCACTCCTGGGTGTATACGCAGAAGAATTGAAATCGCGTGTTCAGGCTGGAACACAAATGTTCATAGCAGCACTGTTCACAATAGCAAAAAGTGGAAACCCAAACAACCATCAGCTGATGCATGGATAAGCAAAATGTGGTCCACACATACAGTGGAATCCGATTCAGTCATACAAAGAAGTACTGACTTCATGTGGATGAACCTTGGAACATTAAGCTAGGTAAGAAGTCAGATACAAAAAGCCACCTACTGCATGATTCCATTTCCACGAAATATTCAGAATAGGCAAATCCATAGAGACAGAAAGTGGATTAGTGTTTGCCAAAGGCTATGGGGAGAGGGGTGTGGGGAGTGACTGCTTAATGAGGAAAGGGTTTCCCTTTGGGGTGATGAAAATGTTCTCCAACTAGATAGTGGTGAGGATGGACAACACCGAGGATGTACTAAGTGCCACTGAACTGCACCCTTTAAAATGGTCATTTTCACTATATGTGTATTTCACCAGAAGGCATAGGCTACCCACTCAAGTATTCTTGGGCTTCCCTGGTGGCTCAGACAGTAAAATAATCCTCCTGCAATGCAGGAGACCTGGGTTTGACCCCTGGTCAGGGAGATCCCTGGAGAAGCCATGACAACCCACTCCAGTATTCTTGCCTAGAGAATCCCCATGGATAGAGGAGCCTGAAGGGCTACAGTCCATGGGGCTGCAAAGAGTCGGATGCGACTGAGTGACTAAGCACAGCAAAGATGAAACATGCTTCCCTGGTGCCTCAGTGGTGAAGAATCCACCTGCCAATGCAAGAGACCTGGGTTTGATCCCTGGGTGGGGAAGATTCCCTGGAGAAGGGAATGGCAATCCACTCCAGTATTCTTATCTGGAGAATCCCATGGACAGAGGAGCCTGGGGGGGCTACAGTCCTTGTAGTAGCAGAGTTGAACACTATTTAGAGACTGAACAACGAACAAAAAAAGGTGAAACATATAGTTACCATGTAAAGTGAAGTGAAGTCGCTCAGTCATGTCCGACTCTTTGCGATCCCATGGACTATAGCTTCCCAGATTCCTCCATCCATGGGATTTTCCAGGCAAGAATACCGGTGTGGGGTGCCATTTCCTTCTCCAGGAGATCTTCCTAACCCAAGGATTGAACCCAGGTCTCCCGCATTGTAGGCAGACGCTTTGCCATCTGAGCCACCAGGGAAGTTACCATACAACCCAGCAATTCTACTCCTAGGTATATACCCAAGAGAAGTGAAAGCATATGTCCACACAAAACTTGTGATCAAATGTTCACAGCATTATTCATAAGAGCCAAAAAGCAAACCAAGGCAGAAGTCTGACAAGTACACACATAGAGTATAGTAACCCAAGTCTCCTGCTTCACAGACAGATTCTTTACCATCTGACCCACCAGAGGATCCCTAGAACAAAATATTACTCCACAATAAAAAGTGATGCTACAACATAGATGGGCCTGGAAGATGTGCTGTGTGAAAAAAAAAATCAACCACATATTCATATTACATATTTCATTTGTATTAAATGATCAGAATAAACAAATCCATAGAGACAGAAAAGGAGGGCTACCAGGGGCTGGGCAGAGGGGAGATTGAGGAAGGGCTATTGATGCTAAAGAGTATTCTGAGGACTTCTTGGAGGTCCACTATTTAAGACTTCACCTTCCGATGCAAAGGGGAGCTGGTTCAATTCCTGGTCAAGGAGCTAAGATCCCATATGTCTTGCAGCCAAAAAACCCAAACATAAAACAGAAATGATGTCATAACAAATTCTATAAAGACTTTAAAAATAGTCCACATCAAAAAAAAAAAAAAAAGGACTTTATTCTGAGGGTGATTGAAAATATTCTAAGGTTAGTTGGGCTGATGGTTGCACAAATCTATGAATGTACTCCAAATCCATCAAATTGTAGATTTTAATGAGGACTTGTATGACTTGGGGCTTCCCTGGTGGCTCAACTGGTAAAGAATCTGCCTGTAATACGGGAGACCTGGATTTGATCCCTGGGTTGGGAAGGTCCCCTGGAGAACGGAAAGGCTACCCACCCTAGTATTCTGGCCTGGAGAATTCCATGTACTGTATAGACCATGAGGTTGCAAAGAGTTGGACACAACTGAGCAACTTTCACACCGTATGGCTTATGAATTGTAACTCAGTAACATTTCTTTTTTAAACCCACTTTATCTTTCTCCTAGAACTATCTAAATCACTAGCCAACCAAGTTTCTTATATTTCAGACACTCACACTGAACACTTTCTTTTTTAACTCTGACTCATTCTAGTACTTAGCCACTCCTTAGAAATTACTTATTAACATAAACAGTGATGTCAAAATTACTGCATGTCTGTTAATCTCTGAGATAACCAGTCATAAAGATAAACACAGAATTTTGAAAGAGAACCAACTTGCTGAAGGCACTGTAGACATTGGCTCAAGTCTTAGATTTTTAAAATCGCCTGTTAAGAATGACTTGGCATTTTGGGGTTTTGTTCCCTTGACTTGCCTAAAGTCAATCCTCAGTTCAACCTGCAAGCCTGAGTGAGTGTTTCTCATAGAGACCCCTGTCTGGAGACAAGATGAGTTCAGAGGGTGAGCAGAGCACACTTGTCATCTCATCACCACCTAGCTGGGGGTCCTGTGGGAAGAAGTCACTGATGCTCACTTGGAATTTGTTCAGATCAGTGTCTCTCAGCTTCAGCACTTATACTGTTCTGGGGTCAGATGATTCTTTGTTGGGAGAGGGTGGATGGGTATACTTCTTGTGCTTTGTGGGATTTTTAACAGCATCCCTGGCCTCTTCCTAGCAGATGGCAATGGCAGTGGTTTAGTCACTCAGTCGTGTCCAACTCTTTGCGACCCCATGGACTGTGTGTAGCCTGCCAGGCTCCTCTGTCCATAGGATTCTCCAGGCAAGAATACGGGAGTGGGTTGCCATTTCCTTCTCCAGGGCATCTTCCCAACCCAGGGACTGAACCCTCATCTCCTGTGTCTCCTGCATCGTAGGTGGATTCTTTACCCATGGAGCCATTAGGGAAGCCTATGTTATCCCTCAATTATGACCCCACAGAATGTCTCCAGACATTGCTCCCTGGGGGACAAAATCACCCCTGTTTGAAAACCACTATCTAAATGACTCCAGAACACAAGAGGAGAAAATTGGGGACCAGAAAACTAGTCCCGAGAAATTGGAATCTGATTTTCTGGGGAGGAAATGCTCTCCAAAAAACATGGCAAGAGGGACTTCCCTAGCAGTGCAGTGATGAATATTTGGCACTTCCACTGCTAGGGAGGCACAAGTTCAACCCCTGGTTGGGGTGAAAGTTTCAGCCTGTGTTGAGTTAAGGTTCTGGGAAGGCAGGGATGGGGGCCATAGTTTCCTTTGATGATCTACAAACTGCTGTAACCTACTGCCCATTCGACCCTAACCCTGTGAGGGGGTGAGGTAGGCCTCGTTAGGCCCATTTCAACTGAGGAAGCCAAAGTTTATGGCCACAGGTCAGGAGAAAGCTGGCCAGATCCACCGACTTGCCCTTCGGTTCCTTTCTTTCCTCCATGAGGCTGAGCCTTTCCAAGTCTTGCATAATTAGAAAAAAAAGAGGGCTGGACCTCAGGGTGGGAGAAGCCAAGAAGTGGGTTCTCATCCCGCCTCTGCCCTGGCTGCAGCCTAAGTCCTCAGACAGCTCCCTCAGCTCTCCTCGAGGCATCCATTTTTGTGTTTATGTGTTGGACAACCTCCTGCCTCAGGAGCCCCCTTCCTGTTATTCCAGGCTAAAGTCACTCTCCCACATTTGAGTTGCACTGACTGGTTTCCCCACGTCCAAGGAGCGGTGGCTGTGCGGGCACAGGAGAGCCGAGAGGAGCTACTCCATGTTCAAGGTCAGGAGGGGCGGCCGTGAGGAGATACCCCTAGTCCAAGGTAAGAGAAACCCAAGTAAGATGGTAGGTGTTGCAAGAGGGCATCAGAGGGCAGACACACTGAAACCATAATCACAGAAAACTAGCTAATCTGATCATATGGACCACAGCCTTGTCTAACTCAATGAAACTATGAGCCATGCCATGTGGGGCCACCCAAGACAGACAGGTCATGGTGGAGAGGTCTGACAGAATGTGGTCCACTGGAGAAGGGAATGGCAAACCACTTCAGTATTCTTGCCTTGAGAACCCCATGAACAGTATGAAAAGGCAAAATGATAAGATACTGAAAGAGGAACTCCCCAGGTCGGTAGGTGTCCAATATGCTACTGGAGATCAGTGGAGAAATAACTCCAGAAAGAATGAAGGGATGGACCTAAAGCAAAAACAATACTCCATTGTGGATGTGACTGGTGATAGAAGCAAGGTCCAATGCTGTAAAGAGCAATATTGCTTAGGAACCTGAAATGTTAGATCCATGAATAAAGGTAAATTGGAAGTGGCCAAACAGGAGATGGCAAGAGTGAATGTCGACATTCTAGGAATCAGAGAACTAAGATGGACTGGAATGGGTGAATTTAACTAAGATGACCATTATATCTACTACTGTGGGCAGGAATCCCTTAGAAGAAATGGAGTAGCCATCATGGTCAACAAAAGAGTCCAAAATGCAGTTCTTGGATGCAATCTCAAAAATGACAGAATGATCTCTGTTCGTTTCCAAGGCAAACCATTCAAGATAACGGTAATCCAAGTCTATGCCCCAACCAGTAATGCTGAAGAAGCTGAAGTTGAATGGTTCTATGAAGACCTACAAGACCTTCTAGAACTAACACCCCAAAAAGATGTCCTTTTCATTATAGGGAACTGGAATCCAAAAGTAGGAAGTCAAGAAACACCTAGAGTAACAGGCAAATTTGGCCTTGGAGTACAGAATGAAGCAGGGCAAAGGCTAATAGAAATTTGCCAAGAGAATGCACTGGTCATAGAAAACACCCTCTTCCAACAACAAAAGAGAAGACTCTACACACGGACATCACCAGATGGTCAACACCAAAATCAGATTGACTATATTCTTTGCAGCCAAAGATGGAGAAGCTCTATACAGTCAGCAAAAACAAGACTGGGAGCTAACTGTGGCTCAGATCAGTCTTATTGCCAAATTCAGACTTAAATTGCAGAAAGTAGAGAAAACCACTAGACCATTCAGGTATGACCTAAATCAAATCCCTTATGATTATACAGTGGAAGTGACAAATAGATTTAAGGGACTAGATCTGATACACAGAGTGCCTGAAGAACTATGGGCAGAGGTTTGTGACATTGTACAGGAGGCAGTGATCAAAACCATCCCCATGGAAAAGAAATGCAAAAAAGCAAAATGGCTGTCTGAGGAGGCCTTACAAATAGCTGCAAAAAGCAAAGGAGAAAAGGAAAGATATTCCTATCTGAATGCAGAGTTCCAAAGAATAGCAAGGAGAGATAAGAAAGCCTTCCTTAGTGATCAATGCAAAGAAATAGAGGAAAATAACAGAATGGGAAAGACTAGAGATCTCTTCAAGAAAATTAGAGATAAGGGAACATTTCATGCAAAGATGGGCTCGAAAGAGGACAGAAATGGTATGGATGTAATAGAAGCAGAAGATATTAAGATGAGGTGGCAAGAATACACAGAAGAACTGTACAAAAAAGATCTTCACGACCCAGATAATCACGATGGTGTGATCACTCACCTAGAGCCAGACATCCTGGAATGTGAAGTCAAGTGGGCCTTAAAAAGCATCACTACGAACAAAGCTGGTGGAGGTGATGGAATTCCAGTTGAGTTATTTCGAATCCTCAAAGATGATGCTGTGAAAGTGCTGCACTCAATACGCCAGCAAATTTGGAAAACTCAGCAGTTGCCACAGGACTGGAAAAGGTCAGTTTTCCTTCCAATCCCAAAGAAAGGCAATGCCAAAGAATGCTCAAACTACCGCACAATTGCACTCATCTCACACACTAGTAAAGTAATGCTCAAAATTCTCCAAGCCAGGCTTCAACAGTACGTGAACAGTGAACTTCCAGATGTTCAAGCTGGTTTTAGAAAAGGCAGAGGAACCAGATATCAAATTGCCAACATCTGCTGGATCATCAAAAAGGCGAAAGAGTTCCAGAAAAACATCTATTTCTGCTTTATTGACTATGCCAAAGCCTTTGACTGTGTGGACCTGAAAAAACAGTGGAAAATTCTGAAAGAGATGGGAATACCAGACTATCTGACCTGTCTCTTGAGATATCTGTATGCAGGTCAGGAAGCCACAGTTAGAACTGGACATGGAACAACAGACTGGTTCCAAATAGGGAAAGGAGTACGTCAAGGCTGTGTACTGTCACCCTGCTTATTTTACTCATATGCAGTGTACATCATGAGAAACGCTGGGCTGGATGAAGCACAAGCTAGAATCCAGATTGCTGGGAGAAATATCAATAACCTCAGATACGCAGATGACACCACCCTTATGGCAGAAAGTGAAGAAGAACTAAAGGGCCTCTTGATGAAAGTGAAAGAGGAGAGTGAAAAAGTTGGCTTAAAGCTCAACATTCAGAAAACTAAGATCATGGCATCTGGTCCCATCACTTCATAGCAAATAGATGGGGAAACAGTGAAAGGCTTTATTTTTGGGGGCTCCAAAATCACTGCAGATGGTGACTGCAGCCATGAAATGAAAAGATGCTTGCTCCTTGGAAGAAAAGCTATGACCAACCTAGACAGTTTATTAAAAAGCACAGACATTACTTTGCCAACAAAGGTCCGTTTAGTCAAAACTATGGCTTTTCCAGTAGTCATGTATGGATGTGAGAGTTGGACTATAAAGAAAGCTAAGCGTCGAAGAATTGATGCTTTTGAACTATGGTGTTGGAGAACACTCTTGAGAGTCTCTTGGACTGCCAGGAGAGCCAACCAGTCCATCCTAAAAGAAATCAGTCCTGAGTATTCATTGGAAGGTGAATGAATGAATGGATTCCAGCTTCACTGATGCTGAAGCTGAAACTCCAATACTCTGGCCACCTGATTAGAGAACTGAGTCATTGGAAAAGACCCTGATGCTGGGAAAGATTGAAGGCAGGAGGAGAAGGGCATGACAGAGGATGAGATGGTTGGATGGCATCACCCACTCAATGGACATGAAGTCAGTAAACTCCGGGAGTTGGCGATGGACAGGGAGACGTGGAGTGCTGCAATCCATGGGGTCACGGAGTCGGATATGACTGAGTGACTGAACTGAGCTGAACTGAACCTCCAGTAATTTACAAATGTATGTTGATAATTTTGTATTGTAGTACAGAATGTTTTCTATTATGAAATAGGATTGCAATTCACACACAAATGTAAGTCAAGCATCAGGTAAAGATTCACAGAGCTCAGAAAGTACACCCACTACAGTGTGGTTTTTCAATATGACTAAATACAACTCCTTTTTATTTGCAAAAATAAAATGATAGGTATCAAGCTAACAAAAACGCTATTTTCTTCTCTTCTTATGCCAAATGTTTCTTAGTACATTTTTGCTAATTAATGTCTTAATTAAAATTTCCCAGAACCCAGAATTTCTAGTTCATGCTCTGTGCTTCCTAAAACCAGTCTAGTTAAACTCATCAGCCTCTGGCCCTGTTCCCATAGCTGCTGCCAACTGTCCAGAGTGTTAAAGTAATCAGCAGATGTTCAAGAAGGGTGGTGAGGACCATTGGGATTTATTTCAGGGTTTCTTTCCGAGGGAAAAAAAAAATCCATTTTAAAAGAGAATTCCGGTGTGAACAAGTGATCAGAAGTCTTTCAAAGTTGTAAATATTAAACCAAAACCAAACAATCTCACGAAACTCACAAGTTTTTATTTTCCAAAGTAGGTCTGGGCCCTCTTCCGCACACGTCAAGAGAGCATCTAGGGACACTTGCCTTAGGTCAGAGGTCAACACACTTTTTCTGTAAAGAGTCAGATAGGAAATATGCAGGCTCAGCACACCCCACAGATTGCTGTCACACACTCTTTGTTGTGGTTTATAACATCCCTTCAAAAAAAAAAATGTAAAACCATTCTTAGGCAGATTCTGAGATATGGGCAGAGTCTGTCCTCTAGCTATCGTGTGTTGACTCCTGGTTTAGGGTCCAGGGAAAAGGCAGTGCCCAGAGATGGGAGAATGCACTTTTTTTTTACTTTTTATTTTACATTGCAGTATAGCCAATTAACAACGTTGTGGTTGTTTCAGGTGGACAGCGAAGGGACTCAGCCACAGGGAGAAGGTATTCTGACCTGGGCCAGGATAGACAGAGGAGCCTGGCAGGTTGCAGACCACGGGGTGACAAAGAGTCAGACACAACTTAACAACTAAACAACAACAGAAGCAAACAAGCCTCTTATCTCCGTGTCCTCTTGGTCCAGCTTCACCTGTTTCCTCAACAGACAAGCAGAAGATTTGGACTGGAAACTTGTCAGGCTCATTCGAGGATTCTGTGAGTGCCCCCAGAGAACCTCGCTCAAGATATCTCCCGCTGTTGCCATGCACCACCCCTGTGTTCCTTCCAGGCCACAGCATCATTCAAAACCTCAGCCTGTGCTCTCCTCCTCAGGCAGCCCTCCCCAGAGCCAAATGCTCAAGGGAAGACAGAACACATACGAATCACGTCTGTCCAGGAAGACACAGGGCACCCGAAAGAAAGCCAGCCACTCACCTGAGACAGGACGCCCTGTTTCTTGCAGGTGGACCCTCCAATGAGGACCGTGTTGGGCATGACTGGTCTGGGATACTCGAACACAAAGTCGTATCTTAACAGCCAAACGGAGACCTTCCGATACAAGGCCGGCAAGTGCACCTCTCTCCCAAGGACTTCCCCCGCCAGGTCTTCGTACTTAGCATAGAGCAAGTAGAGCAGAATGCTCTCCAGGTAGTTCACCAGGAAGTTGCCCACCCTTTGGGGGAAGGTCATCCGGTCTGAGAACTGAGTGTAGTACCTGGGGACATAGGACAAGGGGCTCGGAGTCCTGGTGAACTTGTTCTCCAGGGCACAGGGGAAGCCCCTGAAGAGATACACGGACGGCAGGCTCAGGTATTCGGCCAGGATCACGCCGCAAGGTAAGGCCGGGTCTGTGAACAGGGCATCGAACTTGCTCTCCCGGAGGAAGCGCAGGGTATCCGCGTGCCTCAGGAGACTCTGGCAGTTGAGGAAGTACATATTGATGACAATCATGTTGTTCCTATACTCCACCATGGGGGCAGTCACCAACCAGCGTGGAGAGAAGTGGTGTTTCCCGAAGGAACGGTAACGGGCTTCCAGCTCCTCCTGGTCGTAGGGCACTGGGTGGATTTTCCTCGTGTAGTGCTTGGACTCTTGGAGGAGCAGGTTGACTTCGGGGACCACCACCACGATCTCATGCCCTTTCTCACTGAGATGCTCAATGATGTCCTTCATGCTGAGCCAGTGGCTTCCATCCTGAGGGACCACCAGCAGTCTGTCCCCCAGGGCAAAGCCCCAAAGTGCTAAGAAGAAAACCGCCACAGAAACTCTCCGAAGGAGGCAAGCCATGTTGGAGGGTGGGCAGGGAGCAACAAGAACAATTTGCAGGCTCCAAACTGCCAAGTTCTGGGAAAAATTTTTTTTCTCTCAACAAATCCCTACCTTTCACAGACCCAGCCTACCTCTCCTTGCCCTGAACTGCCCTATTACATGAAGGAATCTAAATTAATATTTAACCACTTTCAAGCACATCGCTAACTTGCAACAGCTAGGCCCCTTAACAGCATTCACCTGAGCCTCTTGATTTTTTTTTTTTTATTTTTCTCTGAGCCCCCAACAACGGGTCTGTCCCACTCCCACTGGGGGACAACTCGGAGGGTCCCAGGGGCTGGCTTCGGCCCTCCATCCTGAGCATCCCTCACCCTGGATTCTGCAGCATCTGTGACCATGTCCATGGACAAGCATTTACCAGGGTTTCCTCACTTGTCACCTTTTCTCATTCCCAAATGCAAGGTCAACAGATGCCAAGTTCAGGGATGGAAACGACACAGCAGAGCTGGTCACTCCAAATCCTGGTTACCTGGTTACCACAGTGATAGCTCGATTCGAGGGAGGACGCAGAAAGCTGCCCTGGCACAGAGGAGTCTGACCTACCTCCCACCCCACTTCTCCTGGTCTCACCACTGTGCCTCGGGGCTCTCTGTTATACCAGAAGATAAAAAGAATCCCAACGAGGGGCTTCCCGGCTGGCTCCGTAGTCAAGAGTCCATCTGCCAGTGCAGGAGACCAGGGTTTGATCCCTGGCCCGGGAAGATCCCACGTCCCACAACTACTGAAGCCTTTATGCCCTAGAGCCCACACTCCGCAACAACAGAAACCTCCACGATGAGAAGTCGGCGGAACACCAGAGAGTAGCCCCCGCTTGCCACAACTAGAGATAAAAAGCCCCGCAGCAACGAAGACAGCAGCACAGTCAAAAATAAATAAATCAAATTATTTTAAAAAATAATCCCAACAAATACGTGCTCGAAGACCACAACGCCCACTCTGACTGTGGTTAAGAACAGAAATTCTGAAGTCTGTCGCATCCCCTTCCCCACCCCACCCCCGCCAGCAGCACAACCCACTGCTCTGCACCTGAATTACTGCATCTGCCACAGAGGGTTCCGTCTAGAATTAGCGAGTTAATCCACTAATCTGAGAGTGTGGTCACCAGAGCAGGTCCCTCAGGGAGGCTTCCTCTGGCTCTAATCAGGCAGCCAGGTTCTGTGTGGATGAACCGAGAAGCCCTCTGCTGGGCAAAAGCAAATCCTCAAATTGTCTCAAAGAGGGACTTCTCTAGTGGTCCAGGGGTTGGGAGTCCGCCTGGCAATGCAGGGATTCAGGCCTGAGCCCTGGTCAGGGAACTAGGATCCCAGATAACTTTGTTGTTATTGTTGCTCAGTCACTAAGTTTTGTCCTACTCTTTGCAACTTCACGGACTGTAGCACATCAGGCTCCTCTGTCCTCTACTATCTCCCGGACCTTGCTCAAATTCTTGTCCATTGAGTTGGTGATGCCATCCAACCATCTCATCCTCTGCTGCCCCCTTCTCCTCCTGCCTTCAATCTTTCCCTGCATCAGGGTCTTTTCCAATGAGTTGGCTCTTTCCATCAGGGGGCCAAAGTATTGGAGCTTCAGCTTCAGCATCAGTCCTTCCAGTGAATATTCAGGACTGATTTCCTTTAGGATTGACTGGTTTGATCTCCTTGCAGTCCAAGGGACTCTCAGTAGTCTTCTCCAGCACCACTATTCAAAAGCATCAATTCTTTGGTGCTCAGCCTTCTTTATGGCCCAACTCTCATATCTGTACATGACCACTAGAAAAACCACAGCTTTGGCTAGACAGATCTTTGTTGGCAAAGTGATGTCTCTGCTCTTTAATACGCTGTCTAGGTTTGTCCAGATAGCATGCCATGGAGCAACTGGGCCTGTGTGCCGCAACTAGAGAGTGTGTGCAACAAAGATCCTGCATGCTGGAACTAAGACCCAAGGCAGCCTAATAATTAACTAATTTTAAGACAAAATCTCAAGGAGTGAAAGTTCCAAGTCATGCACTGTAAATGGAAAGAGGATAGGAGGAATAAAAGAGGCAGGAGAGAAAGTGGAAAAATGTAAAAGAGGAGAGAATGTAGAAATATAAAACAAAGGGAAAGCAGCAGGTGACAGGGATTTGATGGTGACTCAACCAGCCAGCATTTGAAACAAAAATGTGTCTCTAGCATTGGACCCCAGACACCAAAAAACACTTTCTTGGCTTAGAAAACAGTTTCCCAGCAACTATATGCAAATAAAATGGACAACTTGGAAGAAATGGATAAATTCTTAGAAAAGTACGACTTTCCAAAACTGAACCAGGAAGAAATAGACAATTTCAACAGACACATCACAAGCCCGGAAATTGAAACTGTAATCAGAAATCTTCCAACAAACAAAAGCCCAGGACCAGATGGCTTCACAGCTGAATTCTACCAAAAATTTAGAGAAAAGCTAACACCTATCCTATTCAAACTCTTCCAGAAAATTGCAGAGGAAGGTAAACTTCCAAACTCATTCTATGAGGCCACCATCACCGTAATACCAAAACCTGACAAAGATGCCACACAAAAAAGAAAACTACAGGCCAATATCACTGATGAACATAGATGCAAAAATGCTTAACAAAATCCTAGTAAACAGAATCCAACGACATATTAAAAAGATCATACATCATGACCAAGTGAGCTTTATCCCAGGGATGCAAGGATTCTTCAATATCTGCAAATCAATCAATGTAATACACCACATTAACAAATTGAAAAATAAAAACCATATGATTATTTCAATAGAGAAAGCCTTTGACAAAATTCAACATCCGTTTATGATTAAAAAAAAAACCCTCCAAAAAGCAGGAATAGAAGGAACATACCTCAATATAATAAAAGCTATATATGACAAACCCACAGCAAACATTATCGTAAATGGTGAACAACTGAAAACACTTCCCATAAGTCAGGAACAAGACAAGGGTACCCACTCTCACCACTACTATTCAACATAGTTTTGAAAGTTTTGGCCACAGCAATCAGAGCAGAAAAATAAATAAAAGGAATTCAGATTGGAAAAGAAGAAGTAAAACTCTCACTGTTTGCAGATGACATGATCCTCTACATAGAAAACCCTAAAGACTCCACCAGAAAATTACTAGAGCTAATCAATGAATATAATAAAGTTGCAGGATATAAAATTAACACGGAGAAATCCCTTGCATTCCTATCCACTAACAACGAGAAAACAGAAAGAGAAATTAAGGAAACAATTCCATTCACCATCGCAACAAAGAGAATAAAATACTTAGGAATATATCTACCTAAAGAAACAAAAGACCTATATATAGAAAACTATAAAACACTGGTGAAAGAAATCAAAGAGGACACAAATAGATGGAGAAATATACCGTGTTCAAGAATCAGAAGAATCAATATAGTGAAAATGAGTATATTACCCAAAGCAATCTGTAGATTCAGTGCAATCCCTATCAAGCTACCAACAGTATTTTTCAGAGAACTAGAACAAATAATTTCACAATTTGTATGGAAATACAAAAAACCTCAAATAGCCAAAGCAATCTTGAGAAAGAAGAATGGAACTGGAGGAATCAACCTGCCTGACTTCAGGCTCTACTACAAAGCCACAGTCATCAAGACAGTATGGTACTGGCACAAGGACAGAAATATAGATCAATGGAACAAAATAGCAAGTCCAGAGATAAATCCACACACCTATGGACGCCTTATCTTTGACAAAGGAGGCAAGAATATACAATGGAGAAAAGACAATCTCTTTAGCAAGTGATGCTGGGAAAATTGGTCAACCACTTGGAAGAGAATGAAACTAGAACATTTTCTAACAACATACACAAAAATAAACTCAAAATGGATGAAAGATCTAAATGTAAGACCAGAAACTATAAAACTCCTAGAGGAAAACATAGACAAAACACTCTCCGACATAAACCACAGCAGGATCTTCTAAGACCCACCTCCCAGAATATTGGAAATAAAAGCAAAAATAAACAAATGGGACCTAATTAAAATTAAAAGCTTTTGCACAACAAAGGAAACTATAAGCAAGGTGAAAAGACAGCCTTCTGAATGTGAGAAAATAATAGCAAACGAAACAACAAAGAATTAATCTAAAAAATATACAAGCACTCCTGAAGCTCAATTCCAGAAAAATAAATGACCCAATCAAAAAGTGGGCCAAAGAACTAAACAGACATTTCTCCAAAGAAGACATACAGATGGCTAACAAACACATGAAAAGATGCTCAACATCACTCATTATCAGAGAAATGCAAATCAAAACCACCATGAGGTACCATTTCATTCCCGTCAGAATGGCTGCTATCCAAAAGTCTACAAGCAATAAATGCTGGAGAGAGTGTGGAGAAAAGGGAACCCTCTTACACTGTTGGTGGGAATGCAAACTAGTACAGCCACTATGGAGAACAGTGTGGAGATTTTTCAAAAAACTAGAAATAGAACTGCCATATGACCCAGCAATCCCACTGCTGGGCACACACACCAAGGAAACCAGAATTGAAAGAGACACATGTACCCCAATGTTCATTGCAGCACTGTTTATAATAGCCAGGACATGGAAGCAACCTAGATGTCCATCAGCAGACAAATGAATAAGAAAGCAGTGGTACATATACACAATGGAATATTACTCAGCCATTAAAAAGAATGCATTTGAATCAGTTCTAATGAGGTGGGTGAAACTGGAGCCTATTATACAGAGTGAAGTAAGCCAGAAAGAAAAACACCAATACAGTATATTAACACATATATATGGAATTTAGTAAATCAGTAAAGATAACCCTATATGCAAGACAGCAAAAGAGACACAGATATATAGAACAGTATTATGGCCTCTATGGGAGAGGGCGAGGGTGGGATGATATGGGAGAATGGCACTGAAGCATGTAAATTATCATATGTGAAATGAATCGCCAGTCCAGGTTCAATGCATGATACAGGGTGCTCGGGGCTGGTGCACCGGGATGACCCAGAGAGATGGGATGGGGAGGGAGGTGGGAGGGGGCTTCTGGAAGGGGAACACATGTACACCCATGGAAGATTCATGTCAATGTATGGCAAAACAAATACAATATTGTAAAGTTAAAAAATAGATAAATAAACTAATTTAAAATAAAAAAAAAGAAAACAGTTTCCCATTGGCTTAGGGAATTTCCCACTAATGAGGGCCCCTGAAGCAAAGACTACACAGCAAGTGGCCTAAACTGCAGAAATTTATTACCAGGGTTCTGGAGACTGAATGCCTGAGATCAAGGCATGGGCCAGGTGGATTTCTTCTGGAGACTTTCAGGAATGGTCTGCTCCAGGTTCCCTTCCAGCCTCTGATGATTTACCTTTTTTATAAGGACGTTGTTGTTGTTGTCATTCAGTTGCTAAGCTCTATCTGAATCTTCTGTGACCTCATGGACTGTATGTAGCCCACCAGGCTGTTCTGTCCATGGGATTTCCCAGGCAAGAATACAAGAGTGGGGTGCCATTTCCTTCTCCAGGGGATCTTCCTGACCTAGGAATCGAATACACATCTCCTGCATTGGCAGGCAGATTCTTTACCACTGTGCCACCTGGAAAGCCCCGTGGGGGTTATGTCTACCCAAGTGATCTTAATAGATTACTTAATAGATAGTATTACCAATTCAATAAACACGAATCTGAGCAAACTCTAGGAGTCAGTGGAGGACAGAGGAGCCTGGCTTGCCACAGTCCATGGGGTCAGAAAGAGTTGGAAAGGACTTGGCAACTGAACAACAACAACAACAAAATGATCCGTTTTAGAAATTAAAATCACTTTAAAAAATGCTTCCTCATTAACTGATTTAAGATAATAAGAATAAGTCCATTCTGGGTTAGGATATATAGCATATTAAAGAAAAATAGCTGCATTTACCAAAACAAACAAACAAAAAAATAGAAGAGTGACATTTTTTTACATTTTTTTTTTTGCAACTGACAGCTTACAGATTTAAACGATTACAGATTATAGTGTCACTGACCAGCTTCCTCTCGCAAAAGAGTCGATGTTCTTTAGGTGTTCTACTGCGTGTGTGCAAGTCCCTGTGGAAGCCAGCACGTGTTGGGAGCCCTGGAGTATGAGTCAGAAAGCCGGGGATTGATTTCCAGCCCTCCCACCCATCAGTCCAGGGTGTGACCTGGCTCTTGATTCTCACGTTAGCGCTGCCTGATTTATTGCCAAGTAGAGGGAGTCCAGGAGATGACATGCATGGGAGGCAGTTTTCCAAGTGAGAGGTGGTTCCTAGCAGAACTCAAACAGACTCGCCCAGGACTAGTCACGCACAGCTGAACTTGCACGCAAGGCCCTGTCCTAACCTAGGCCCATGGGCTCAGGAAGCATGTTGGGACTCAGGAAAAGAGAAGAAGCCCAAGAAACGGCATGGAAGGGGCTGTTGCAAGCACAACACTGGTCCCAGGAACCCGGCCAAATCGCAAATTCATTGCAACATTCCAAGGAGAAGAGTGTCAGCCGGGTTTCCCACTCAGAGTGATCAGAGTCAGGAAAGGAGAGCATCCTGGTGTGTGTCCATCAAGGTGGCACGCAGACCCTGATGGTCCCGAGGGAAGCACAGTGAGTGAGAGTCCACCCTCCAGGGCGGGCAGGACCCCCACAGGTTCTTTCCAAGAGCAGTGCTTCTAGAGGGAGGAAGACTGAAGGAAGTGTGTGGAGGTAGATGCAGCAAGATGCCCTGCAAACCTCAGGCTCCTCAGCCCAGGCCCCGTCCTGCAGAGGACCACCCTGGGCCCTTCCTGGCAGAGCTCTGCTCTGGTCTCTGAGTTGCTGGACAGGAGGCTTGGCTATGGGGCCTGTTCTTATTCCCAGCAGGCCCAAAGGGTCGTACAAGGAGACAGGAGATGAAAGAAAGAAACTAACACCACTTTGTAAAACATCACCAGAGAGATAACCTTGCAAACTAAGAAGGGAGTGTGTAGAAGACTGTTTCTATTAATAAGAATGATGTGTGTGTATGCATGTGAATGTGTACCAACAAGACAACAAGAAGAAGAATCTAGAGTGTCTGCCAGTCACAGCAGGGGAGAGGGGAGATCCTAAGGGTGAGCCACCCTGGAGGGCCAGGCCTGCTCTGGGTAGTGCTATGGGACTCTCTGTGTCCTGGGGCATCACTGAGTGTCAAGGTGGAAAGCCAACCTTTTCTCGGGGTCTCCTGAAGACCCAACCACTGAGTTTAGGGCATGTATCCACGGGGGGCTACAGTCCATGGGGTGGCAAATATCGGACACAATTGAGCAACTAAGCACAGCACGATACAGCATCCACAGGGAGGAGGGGGCAGATCCTGGGATGGAAGCTGAGATGTCCCTAAAATTAAATGGAGGACACCTGGCATTTTGAGTAGAGGGAAGATGAAAAGGTCTCTGTGTATGTGGAGGTGGTGATGTCATGATAGAAGGAAGATGCTTAGAAATGTTGACCCTTGAATTACCTGCAGCTCATGATAAAGAGGTGTTGGATCTACAGATTTGAAAGGTTCTGCCAAGTGTTTGAGGCCTGAAAAAGACATTTACTAAATCCAGAATCTAAAAAGAGCAAAATCAAATTAATAAAAATATTTGTATAGCATACAATATTTGTATAGCGTACAAATATAACCTCAGGTCAGTTGGTCCACTGTGTTTCAGTTCATCAAGTGACATTGACAGAATATGTGATGCGGGATTACAGGGGCAATTTAGTCCATTTGCTAGGCTGTGGGGTGGGGACCCCTGAAGTCAGAGTGCTCTTGGCCCAGGACTTGGCACAGGTCCCAAAGGGTCAAGTCTGAATCACCCATGGATAGGCCAGTCCTGGCAAATATGGTTTGCTCAGCCTGATATCACTGGTGGCCACACATCCTACCATAGGGACCTTGTCTGTGACTTCCGGGGTGGGGGTGGGGGGAGCGTGTATGGCATCAATGTGGGTGGTGGCCCCAGGAGCCAGCAGTAATGGGGGCGGGGGGGAAAGGTCACTCAGCAGCCATGACAGAGGACTACTCAGAAGAGACAGAAAATTGGACTTCCACTTCCTGCATTTGCTAGAGTAAGGAGACCTCAAAGACATGGCGAGCTCTTAATTGTCACATAACCCTTGGCAGTGATTAGTCTCCTCTGCCCTCTTTCCTAACACTGAGAGGCCTAGGAGAGTAAATTTGAATTTTTTAGCGTTTTTTTTTTTTTTGGCTATGCTGTACGGCATGTGGAATCTTAGTTCCTGGACCAGGGATGGAACCTGTGCCCCTGCGTTGGAAGCTAAGAGTCTTAACCACTGGACCACCAGGGAAGTCCATAGATTTCCGTTTTTGAAAAGCAGTTTGACTGAAACCTAGTCCAGAAGCAACATTTTCACTTATCCTGTCCTGCAAGGCTCGATCTACTTGTAATGGGAGTGGCAAAGCCTCAGGCTGACATGAAACAAGTGCCTTTCTTCCTCTTAACATAACTTTCTGGGACATTTTTACACATCCTTCTACTCCAACTGTGTTTTAATTCAACCAGCAAATTTGCTTCCAGCACCAGACCAGATGCTAGAGATATAGCAACAGGAAAGGCAAAGATGGTTCCTGCCTGGAGCTTACAGCACAGGGAGGTATAACAGATGCTACACAGGGTTGCCAGGGAACTCATTAATTGCCGTTGGATTACCAATATTTTGAGGGTGATATCAGGCTCCATGAGAGCCTATAACTAGAGTGTGTGACCTTACATGGGGGTCATGGAAAGTTTCCCCCAAAAAGGATCATTGAAACCAAACAAAAAAAGGATAAGAATTTAGCTTGGCTGTGAAGGGGAGAAAGAGGATTCCAGAGAGAGGAACAGCAGGTATGAGGGCCCTAAGCGGAAGGGTGTGAAAGACTGGAAGCAGGCAGTGGGGTTGGAACATAAAAGAGGAGAAGGATATGGCTGGCAGGGCTGGCAGGGACTAGAAGACACAGAGCTTTGTCAACTGCACCAAGGATGTCTCGGGTCTGCAATTCCGAGCCAAAAGATTGGAGGTGAAAACTTGTCCAACCTCATCCCTACTTGTCACCTGGTCCAAGTTCCCTCAGGACCTCGGAAAGCCACAGCAGACATGGGAGAGCATGACTCTGCATTCAGACCAACGTCAGAATCAAAGTAGAACAGTCAGACGTGGGCTGCCATCTGCAGTGATGCAATACCAACCACACAGCACTACGGATGCCGTGTGCTTGTCCAAAGAGGGGAACCTGGGTCAATCAAACCTACACTAAATTCCAGTTTACAGGAACGAGTTAAACACGACCACAAGACAGCCATCACACAAACCAGAACGTGAAACATTCTGCAGGACACTGATCCAGTTGCTACAACAAGAGATTGCTAAAAGGGAGGAGACAGTTATAGTTAGAAGAAATGATCCAATGTGGGAAACATGTTTGTATCCTGATTCAAACCAATCCGCTGTTAAAAGACATTTTTTTCCACTTTAAAAAATTCACCATCTTAATCGTTTCAAAGTGCACAGGAGAAATACATGATGTCCATAAGTCTTTTCATGAAAATTTGCTTTTGTAGTTATGCTATATCCAAGGATCTTGGTTAAAGGGTCTTCTTTGAGATCAGAATTCTCTCTGACAATTATGCTTACTTTATATTTGTACTTACAAATATACATGTTTTTAATTTTATATGCACTATATTATATATAATTTATATAAATGTAAATAAATGTACAATATATAAATTTAAAAATATCTATATATTGCCTTTCAGACATATGAAACCTTTCAAATACATGTAATCCCTTAATAGATATAGAAAACTATTTATTTTATAGATATATTGAGTTGGCCAAAAAGTTCATTTCGAGTTTTTCAGAAAAAGATTTTACAGAAAAACCCAAACAAACTTTTTGCCAACCCAGTACAGACATATGTAACCAAACATATAAAGCCATATATGGTTAACATGTTTTATAGCTATCTATCTGTAATAGGTAGATATAAAATCCATATGGCTTTACATAGCTCTACACCCCTCTGGGTGACCTATGAACCACAATGGACTGGGTGTGGTTTCAGGATGGTGCAGTACTCCACCCTCAGATAGAGAGTGCAGATGGTGCTGGGTAGTGCCTGGGGTTGCCACAGAAACTGGGCAAAGTGGAGAGGCCCAGCCTCTCAGAGCCTTGCGGTTTGGGCCCATAGCTGACCAGAAGGACTCAGGTTATCTCCCTAATGTTTTAAATTTAAATGGATTACTACTCTGAGTAACCTTGCCTTGTACCAGTAACATCTACTTACTCTAATATATTTCTTATTAACAAGTGATGCAGTGTTGCTTTCAGGGTGAGTAGAGCTTTATAACATATTTAAAACTCACATTTTCCTACTAGACTCCCCCCCCTTCTTCCTCACTTGTCTCACCTCTGTCTTTACCCTGGGGAGCCCAGCAATTTTGTTCCCCACTTCCAAAGAGAATGAAAAATCTGGGTGGCCTGATTGCGTGTGGCCAATGAACTAAGAATGGTTGTTACATTTTTAAAGAGTTATAAATAATCAAAGAGGGAAGTCCTCGGCGGTTCAGTCGTTAGGACACTGAGTTTTTACTGCCAAGGGCCCTGGTCAGGGAACTAAGATCCCACAAGCTGCCCAGGCAAGAAAACAAAGACTCTAGCTTACAGAGATAAGAGCAAGAAGTCAGAAATATATGCAGGTAAAGAAATTAAGGATGTTTAATACAGTCTTGCTTATAAAAGAAAAAGTGAGGAAAACCATCAATATCTACCAGTATTGGTTAGCTGAATAAACTATGATGCATTCAAAGTAAAGAATTTTATGCGACTATTTAAAAGAGTGTGACAGGGACTTCCCTGGTGGTCCAGTGGTTAAGAATTCGCCTTTCAATCCAGGGGATGCGGGTTCCATCCCTGGTTTGGGAACTAAGATCCCACACACAACAGAGGAATTAAGCCAGCATGCCACAACTACTTCGCCTGCGAGCCACAGAGAGCCCTTGAGCGGTAATTCACGATCCTGCATGACGCAACGAAAATACCAGATGCTGCAGCTAAGACCCGATGCAGCAAAACAATAAATATTTTTAAAAATAAAAAATTTAAAAATAAAAAGAATGACACATTTGCATATATACTGACTGAGAAGATGTACACAATTGGCAAGTGAAAAAAAGGAAGGTAAGGAATTACATGTCCTGTCTGATAGTATATTGCATTTTAACAAATGGCTGTGAGAAGTTACATGAGATACATGCACTTATATAAAATAATTTCAGAAAAACTGGAAGAGATGCATACAAAACTGCTAAAAGCATTTTCCTATGGGGGTAGCATTGGGTCAACAAAGGGGAAGTTTCATTTCTTACTGGAATTTTTTAGCTTTTTTTTTCAAAAACAGTATTTAAAAATGCAGCCTAGAAACTATAAACAATCACATCAATCGTATACACATACTTAGCAAAGAAGGAGTTTTGTAAAATTTGATAACGCACAATTAAATGAACTGGCACAAAACAACTTTGTTCAAATGGAAAGAAATTACAAATGCTAAGGATATAAATGACAAATCACAGTTTACTAAGGCATCTTTTTTTTTAAATGTCCAAAGCCACATTAATCTTCAATATGCTAAAGGAGAAGTAACTTACCTCTGACAGTGGCTTTTGATTCGACTCCTGACAGTTGATGCCACCAATGAAGACCACGTTGGGCATCACTGGTCTGGGATAGTCCAAAACAAAGTCATTTCGTAACAACCAAATTGATGCTTGACTGAAGAGCTCAGATGTTGTGACAGGCGTCTGGAGAATCTCAGAGGCAATTTCTTCAACATTTTTGTAAAAATAGTGGCAAAATAAATGTTCCTCTAAGTGCCGGATAAGATTCCACACTCTCTCCTCAAAAGTCATGGCATCAGAGAACGCCAAAAAAGCTCTCGGAACGTAAGAAAGGGCCATGGGACTCTGAGTGCCTTCTTCAAAATAATGGCAGAAAACTCCCCTGGTGAAGATCACAGAGGGGAGTGAGAGATACTTGGCTATAATCAAACCACACATATCAAAAGGATCTAGAAACACTGCATCAAAAGAACTCTCTTCTAAGTATTTTACTAATTTCTTGTCCTCAAACAAGCTCTTACAGTGTGAAAACAAGTAATCAAAAATTGTGTTGGCTGAACTTATTAACATAGGAAGTAGACTCTGTGGCCGAACTTTCCACTGAAAATCAGAGAATTTCTGGAACTCAACGTTCAAATCCTCCAGAGTGTAAGCCGTATGATAAGTCTTTATCGTAAACCTGGATGAATTGCTCAGGTGCCAACTCACCTCTGGTGTGACTAGGACCACCTCATGCCCCCTTTGGGAGAGTTTCTCCACCACTGGACGCATGGTAAACCAGTGGCTCCCATCCATGGGTACCACCAGCACCTTGCCTGCCTCGGCGAAGCCTGGTGTCAGTAGCATACACACACACAGAGGAAAGAAGCCAGTTAACATTGCAGGAGCCATTGGATAACTGAAGCCCAGACCAACCCAGCTGCCTGGATTCTAAGCTCAGGTAACGTGAGCAGCAGAAGCTCAGGAATAAAAGCTGCCTCATGAGAGGGCGTGTATTTAGACATTCGTTAAAAAAAAAAAAAAAAAAAATGACATTCGTTGCCAATGATTTACTCAGAAGGAAGATAATGAGTGAGGAGCATTTGCTGAAACAGGTAGTAGAATGCTTTCCAGATGAGATAGCTTTTGATCTTTGCCATGGGCAGCGGCATTGCCCTGCAATTCCCTTTCAGAAACAGAATTCTTAAGTCATGCTTTTGGAATCTGAAGACTCAGAAAGGTAAAAAGGAAAGTAAATTTCAATCAAGTTGGTTTTGCAATTTGTCCCAAAGGAAAATTTGGATTTTTATCTTCAGATTACCAAAGATTCTTTGCCCAGAAAGCAACTGACATCCCAGATTCCAAGGAAAGATCTGAAGCCCCTTGCCACTGACCTCCTCACTGGCAGTGAACCTAAGGTTCACAGGAGTCTCTACCATGACTGATGTTACTGAAATCAACTTAAAAAACACAATTAAATTTATATACACTTATTAGTCTGGCTAAAATTATGAACGCTGACCATACTGCATGTTGGTGAACACACGGAAAAGCTGGACCTCTCATAGACTGCTGGTGAGACTATACAGTGGTTTGGCAGTTTCTTAAAAAGATAAACATATTGAATGCCATATAACCCAGGCATTCCATTCATAGGTATTTATCCATGAGAAAAGAAGGCATACCATTACCAGTAAAACTGGGTGTGCCTCCTGGTGAGCATTGAGCCAAAAGATACAACCAAGCCAAGATCACAAGAAAGAAGGATTTATTACTTGCAGCAAGTAATGAGAAAACTGGTGATTTTGCCCAAAACCGTGTTTCCCCAACAGCCAAACTGGGGAAGCTTCAAGCTAAAGGTACATGCATATTCATAAAGGGGCACCAGCAGAGGAGAATTTAGCATAGAATTGGAGCAAAGATCAACAGTCTTAGTTGATTGAGGTCAGAAGAGGTCAACATAGTCATTCTTTACTCCATGTGGTGGGGACCTTGACTCCTTCAGAACTCAGAGATCAGTATCAGATTGTTCTGTCTACCCCTTGAGGAGGAACACGGAGTGCTTTATGGTTAAACTATTATATCTTGGTTGCTTTTCCTTTGGCTCTTCATCTCTTCACTTCCCTTAACTCATTACTGACTGGGGCATTTTTGCAGAAACTAATGCCTGGGGCCAGTGATTTGTTATGTAACTGACATTGACACGTCTCTGGTCATTAATGTTCCATCACAGAAAATGAAATTCTCCAAGCCAGGTTTCAGCAATACGTGAACCATGAACTTCCAGATGTTCAAGCTGGATTTAGAAAAGGCAGAGGAACCAGAGATCAAATTGCCAACATCCGCTGGATCATCGAAAAAGCAAGAGACTTCCAGAAAAACATTTATTTCTGCTTTATTGACTATGCCAATGCCTTTGACTGTGTGGACCAGAAAAAACTGGAAAATTCTGAAAGAGATGGGAATACCAGACCACCTGACCTGCCTCTTGAGAAAGCTATATGCAGGTCAGGAAGCAACAGTTAGAACTGAACTTGGAACAACAGACTGGTTCTAAATAGGAAAAGAAGTACGTCAAGGCTGTATATTGTCACTCTGCTTATTTAACTTGTATGCAGAGTACATCATGAGAAACACTGGGCTGGATGAAGCACAAGCTGGAATCAAGACTGCTGGGAGAAATATCAATAACCTCAGATATGTAGTTAACACCACCCATATGGCAGAAAGTGAAGAACTAAAGAGCTTCTTGATGAAAGTGAAAGAGAAGAGTGAAAAAGTTGGCTTAAAGCTCAACATTCAGAAAACTAAGATCATGGCATCCGGTCCCATCACTTCATGGCAAATAGATGGGGAAACAGTGGAAACAGTGAGAGACTTTATTTTTGGGCTCCAAAATCACTGCTGATGGTGATTGCAGCCATGAAATTAAAAGGTGCTTACTCCTTGGAAGGAAAGTTATGGCCAAGCTAGACAGCATATTAAAAAGCAGAGACATTACTTTCCCAACAAAGGTCCATATAGTCAAGGCTGTGGTTTTTCCAGTAGTCATGTATGGATGTGAGAGTTGGACTCTAAAGAAAGCTGAGTGCAGAAGAATTGATGCTTTTTAACTGTGGTGTTGGGAAGACTCTTGAGAGTCCCTTGGACTGCAAGGAGATCCAACCAGTCCATCCTAGGGGAAATCAGTCCTCGGTGTTCATTGGAGGGACTGATGTTGAAGCTGAAATTCCAATACTTTGGCCACCTGATGTGAAGAGTTGACTCATTGGAAAAGACCCTGATGCTTGGAAAGATTGAGGGCAGGAGGAGAAGGGGACAACAGAGGATGAGATGGTTGGATGGCATCACTGACTCAATGGACATGGGTTTGGGTAAACTCTGGAAGTTGGTGATGGACAGGGAGGCCTGGCATGCTGCAGTTCATGAGGTCACAAAGAGTCAGACACGACTGAGTGACTGAACTGAACTGAACAGAAAACATATTACTTTGTCTCCTGTTAATCAAGTGTTTATTAATTACTGGGCTGTCAATAATCATGTGTTTGTTAATCAGGGCTTCCCCGATGGCTCAGACAGTAAAGAATCTGCTTGCAGTGTACAAGAACCAGGTTCAGTCCCTGGGTTGGGAAGATCCCTGGAGAAGGGAATGGCAACTGTAAGGTAAAGGAACTAGAGAAGGCGAGGTTCAGAGAAAGAAGGAGACCGGCACTTTACAGGAGCACATCACCTTTAATGAGGCCAGAAGGGGCAGCAGTCAGATCAGTGAGCTGCTGCGCTAAGTCAAGAAGAGAGTAGGTATATATAGAAAACATATACATGTGGAGATACACCGTTTTGAGGGGGTCTGTTTTTCCTCATGATTATTTTTGATTAGTTAGCTTTCAACAACTGGGGCAAGGAATTCCTGAGACCAGTCGGAAACAGATCGGCTGGGAGCTGAACGTAATCAATCTTAATGTCCATTCTTTTCTTCGGGGGAGAAAGTTCTTTATTCTGTGTAGAATGGTGGGGAGGACCTGGAGGGGAGTTTTAATACCAGGCTATTTTGAGCCGTGTAGCTTTCCTTCATTCCAGACCCTAAGGAATATATAAAAAGAGAAAGAGGGATAGGAGTTGTCAATGTTCGGGGCTTCTTCGTGCTGGTAAATGAGGGTCGGGGGTGGGGGTCTGTTCTGGGAGGAAGGAAGTCTAAGGCCTGTAGTGTTGATTTTCTATCCTAGCTGCCAGGGTCTTGAGCAGAACAGTCTTGACTTGATCTTGAGAAATGGCTTGGATTTGGTTCTGGAGGAATCCCTGGAAAAGATTAAACAAACAAGGTCCAAATGTGAATAGGAGGGTAATAAATATGAATGGTTCGAGAAGGAGCAAAACCCAAGGCATCCAGTTCCAATCTGTCAACCATGACTGCCAGGAGTTGCTTAATCTCTTGCTGATTCGAGAGGCTCGGTCTGTAAGGTTTTTTGCAGCTTCCTGGACAACACCCAGCTGGTTGGCATAGAAGCAGCAGGATTTGTCCAGAAAAAGGCATAAACCTCCTTTTTCTGCAGTTAGTAGATCTAATCCCTTTCTATTTTGTAACACTACGGCCGCCAAGGAATCGAGTTGATTTTGGATAGTTATTAGACCTTGGGCTATTTCCTGGAGGCTGTCTGATAGGTCTTTAGATAGTGCCTGGTAGTTTTGGATGGAGGTAGTTAGGCCGGCAGTTCCTGTTCCAATTCCAGCCACTATTCCTAGTCCCACTAAGAGGGGAATGAGATGAACGGCTCGTTTCATTCACTTGTGAATGAGAGGAATAGGTAGGGGTTGATCATTGGGGGCTATAAAAATGTTTGGACAGGAGTGTATCAGGGTGCAGGTTCTGGTCCAGTTAGTAGGTAAATAGATGTATGTAAATGCCCCGCACAAGAAAAACAGGCCAGGTGTCACAATACAACAGCTGAAGTCGATGGCAAAGAGGAGTTGGGGGCGCGGGGAGGGGGAGTGTTGATTGTTCATTCAAGAACAGTTAGGGACACCGCTAAGGTGGCCCCAATGATGGGAGAAGTGGAGGAGTATGCTGAGGGAAACCATCCTGTAAAGGTAAAAGAGTGTCCTGTAGGACCAGAAACATTATATACAGCTTTTCCAGTGGCAAACAGTGAAGTGGAGGTATGGGTTTAGGGATTATGTCCATGGGTTGGTCATATGAACTGTTTCAGGAAATTTCTAGATATGCAAAAAGGAGTTGGTTTTATGTTACTCTCAGCGATAGGGCCTCCTATTGGAGGTTTTCTGTTGTGGGAGGGAAGGTCAGTGAGTAAACATTCTAAGAGTTTGTCTGAATTCCAGATTTGATCATTAGTGTGAAGATATTTAAAATATGAGATGAATAAAGGCTCCCCATGGTATGAGTGGTGTACGGATATGTTACCAGTGGTCAAATCAAGGATGGATGTAGGGGGGGCTGTATCTCCCAGAGATTCCAGATATGTCTCCCAGACATATCTAACAGTCTTTAGCCAGTTGTGGGTTAGAAGCATTGAGGAGAGTACGGGTTAAATTAAGGGTCTGGAATAGGTAGTTGAGGTTAGGGTTTTGAAAGAGTTCCTGGGTCAGAGGAAAGACAGAAGATATTAACCAACATTTAGGGAAGTGACTATAAGATAGACTACTATGGAGAAGAATTAGATTTCAAGAGGGTAAAAGTTATAAAAGGTTCCCTGTCGCCACAAGGTAAAGATGTAATCTTCAATGTGTTTGAATGTGGATCCTTGAGGACTCTCGACACAGATATCTGCCAGGAGTTGTTCCAGAAATAATCGTAGCCACGAAACCAATAGGCTCATCTGTCGTCAGTTGGGGCCAGTGGAAGCCATGAGAATTTTAGAGTTGTGGGGCCTGTGTGAGAAACTTGACAAGGATTAGTCTGGTAAGCATTCTCATCATTGGGCTGCATAACCTTTTTTGGTAGACTAATGTGGACCCAGGGGGTGATTTCTTTTAATTTTGCAGCAGTAGGGGTCAGCAGAATAACCATGTAGGGTCCTTGCCATTTTGGGGTTAGACCTGAGTGGGACTGAACTGTCATACAGACTTTGTCTCCTATTTGGAGGGATGGATGGGCATGGGAGATTGGGATGTGGTCGAGGGAGTAGGTTTTCCATATGTTGCCAAAGGGCATCTTGTATCTGGGCAAGTAAGGGAAAAGGAAGATGGGATGGCATTTTCGGGCTGTCATGGGGCAGGCGCAGTCCTAAAGGTACTATGGGCCTCCTGTACATGGCCTCAAATGGACTGATATTTAGAGGATTTTTTGGTAAGGCCTGGACCTTTAAAAGGGCTAAAGGGAGGAGTTTAGTCCAATCTTGATGAAGTTCGATTGTTAATTTGGTCAGTTTCTTTTAGGCCTCAGTTGGCTCTCTCAACCTTACCGGAGGACCGGGGATGATAAGGAATGTGAAACTTCCAAGGAATTTGAAGGGCTCGTGCAATATTTTGGGTGATTTTGGATGTGAACTTGGGCCTGTTGTCAGACTGGACGGAGGAAGGCATTCCAAGCCTGGGGAGGATTTCAGTAAGAATAAGGCGAGCCACAGTAGGAGCTCGTTTGTTAGTAGTCGGGAAAGTTTCAATACATCCAGAAAATGTATCTATGAAGACTAGGAGGAATTTAACACTTTTAATGGGTGGCATGTGGGTGAAATCTACCTGCCAGTCTTGTGCGGGAAGATGTCCGCAAATTTGGTGGGTGGGAAAAGGAGGGGGGCGAATGTTAGACAAGTGGTACAAATTTGGGTCAGATTATTTAAATAAGTCACATTGTCCTTAGTCACCTCAATAAAGGTCTAAAGGAAAGTCTTAAGTACTTTTGCAGAGGGGTGGAAAAGGAAATGTAAATATGAAAGTAATGTGTGGATGTTAGGCTCGTCAATCTGGGCTATAGTAAAGACAGAACTAACAGAGGCGGCTTCGTGATCTGCTATATTGTTATAAAAGGAGATAGACCATATCGCTGATATCCCCAGCAATGTATTACAGCAGGTTGTTTTGGGAGCTGAGCCGCATAGAGGAATTCAGAAATAATGGAAGCATTGAGAATAGGTGTATCCTTCTGAGTCAGGAATCCCCTCTCCCTCCAGATTATAATGTTAGAATGTAATATGTTATAGACATATTTGGAGTCAGTGTAAATGTTTACCTTTTGGTCTTTGGCTAGGGTCAAAGCTTGTGTAAGAGCTATCAGTTCAGCCTGCTGTGAGGATGTGTGAGCTGGGAGTGTGGCTGACTTGATGAGGCAGTGGGGATAACTTTGTCGGGCTGTCCCTGGACTATAGCATATCCAGCCCCAAATGGGGCTTGTCTCTTAGCACTGCCATCTATGAACCAGGATGGGACTTTGGGGTCAGTAAAGGGCTGATTGGTTATATGTTCAAAGGGATTAAGTGTCATCTAAGGTCTGAACACAGTCGTAAGATAGGTGTTCTGTTTCTGGATCTGGTGTGGGGAGTAAACTAGCAGGATTAAGAGGTTTACAAGGCATGAAAGAAAGGGATGGGTCAAGGAGGTGTGTGTGGAGGATTTGTAGTCAAGCAGGGGGCAGAGAAAGGAAAGCCTGATGTGAGAGTAAATCTTTGAAGGAATGAGGAGAGCATACATTTAGAGAAGCATTTTGGGTTAGTTTTTGGGCCTCAGGTATTAAGAGGGTGGTTGCAGCTAAGGCCTGGAGACAAGGTGGCCATCCGAGCGTGAAGAGATCAAGTTGTTTGAATAAATAAGTTAGAGGTCCCCATATGTCCCCTTGTTTCTGGCACAGAATCCCTAAGGCATGTCCTTGTCGAAAATGTACAAAAAGGAAAAAATGCTTGGTGTAATCAGGCAAGTAAAGAGAAGAGGCCTGTAGTAAATGTTTGACAAGAGTCTGTATTGGGGTGTGGAGAGAGGTGGGGGCCAATAAGCATTCATCTAAGTTTCCTTGAGTAGCTTGGTAGAGAGGTTTTGCGTGGAGGGCAAAATTTGGGACCCATATTTGGAAGAAGCTTAATAGACCTAATAGAGAAAGAAGTTCCCCCTTAGCTTGGGGCCCGGGGGTCTGTGTCAAGGCTCAAATTCTTTGAGCTGAATTATTTTGGATGTGGGAGTGAGAAGCAATCCCATGTAATTGACGGTGGTGGAAGCAATTTGTGTTTGGAGAGCGAGACTCTGTAGCCCCAGTTGTCTAGGGCATATAATATTGTCGCAGTGTGGACTAGGCAGTTATGGTGAGAGGAACTACATAACAATAAATCAGCTACATACTGGAGTAACGTAGTAGAGCCTAAATCTAAAGTTTGTAGGTCTCTTTAGAGGGCTTGACTGAAAAAATGAGGGCTCTCTTTAAACCTTTGTGGTGAAACGGTCCAAGTTAATTGTTGAGACTGATATGTGTCTGGGTCCGTCCAGGTGAAGGCAAATAAGGGCTGTGAAGAGTGGTGTAGAGGTATGGTCAAGAAAGCATCTTTGAGGTCTAATACCATGAAGTAGATTGTGTCAGGGGGAATATATGCGAGAAGGGGGTAAGGATTAGTTGTTAGGGAGCATTTAACAGGAGGCTTCCTGTGTGCTGTTTTTTGATCTGTCAGGATTCCTCTTTTCCTTATTAATCCTTGAATATTCAAAGATTAAGAGGAGCTGGCAAGCCGCTCCTGGGGACTGAGGAATGCATGCATTTCCTTCGTTGGCTTTCCATAAGGTGAAAAGTAACTATTTATGACCCTCTTCCTTTCTGATATGGAAAGTGATTATTTGCAACCCTCTCTCTTTGACATGAATTCTAGCCTTATGTTTCCTTGATAATTTGTAAGATTTTTTTGATCCTTATCTTTGCTGAAAAAGCTACCTTGTAAGACAGTATATATACCCACACTATGTTGAATAAAACACCTTTGTTCCATCAGAGCTTGGATCCCCGTGTCTTTCTTCATCTCTCTCTCTCTCTCTCTCTCTCTCTCCCCCTCCTTCAGGCTAATTCTTTGGAGCGTAGAGGCCCGCTGAGCTTACTTACTTGCCCAGGCTTTCAAGACCTCCTCAAGAGGGCGCCCTGAGCCTACATAAGCAGTGCAAATCCTTTGTCTTAGGGTTTTATTGGTTTTCTGAGTAAACCAGGGAGTATCAGCCTCTTTGTTTCTTTTAATTTCTTATCTTTGACTCCATACCACCAGGTTCCAGTCCATTAAAGGACCTCAACAAGTGGCGCCCAGAACAGGGGCCTGGTACATGTGGCACTTTGGGCGGAGTGACTCGGAAGCCTATTGAGGCTGGTAAGTACTAAAGACATGGGTATAATGGCTGGAAAGCCCCTTCACTTTTCTACTTTACTTCATCACTTGTTTAAAGTTCAGGGACTTTCGGTTTCACTCCAGCAAATAGAGGCGTGCCTTCAAACAGTGGTTGAATGTAACCCTTGGTTCCCTGATGAAGGCAGTTTTGATTTAGAAATTTGGCACCGGGTCAAAGAGAATGTTGAACGAGCAGCTAGACAGGGAAAAAATATTCCAATAAATTTCTGGCCCTTATGGGCTCTTATTAAAACTGTGATTCTGCCATTTCAAGGTAATTCTGGCCCTCCTGATATTCAGCAGCAGGCAGAACACTTATTACATGAATATGAATTAAATGATGAAAACTTACAAAAGGCCCAATTAGAATAACATAAAATATTTCAGAATTTTCCTACGAACCCTGCCCCGGTTGCTCCAAGCACTCCTCCTCTGCCAGCAGGTGCAAATCCAGAAGTCTCTCCTTCGCTAGGAAAATTCTGAAAGAGATGGGAATACCAGACCATCTGACCCGTCTCTTGAGAAACCTGTATGCAGGTCAGGAAGCAACAGTTAGAACTGGACATAGTACAACAGACTGGTTCCAAATAGGAAAAGGAGTACATCAAGGCTGTATATTGTCACCCTGCTTATTTAACTTATATGCAGAGTACATCATGAGAAATGCTGGGCTAGAAGAAACACAAGCTGGAATCAAGATTGCCGGGAGAAATATCAATAACCTCAGATACGCAGATGACACCACCCTTATGGCAGAAAGTGAAGAACTGAAGAGCCTCTTGACGAAAGTGAAAGAGGAGAGTGAAAAAGTTGGCTTGAAGCTCAATGTTCAGAAAACTAAGATCATGGCATCTGGTCCCATCGCTTCATGGGAAATAGATGGAGAAACAGTGGAAACAGTGTCAGACTTATTTTTGGGGGCTCCAAAATCACTGCTGATGGTGATTGCAGCCATGAAATTAAAAGACACTTACTCCTTGGAAGGAAGGTTATGGCCAACCTAGATAGCATATTTAAAAGCAGAGACATTACTTTGCCAACAAAAGTCCGTCTAGTCAAGGCTATGGTTTTTCCAGTGGTCATGTATGGATGTGAGAGTTGGACGGTGAAGAAAGCTGAGTGCCACAGAATTGATGCTTTTGAACTGTGGTGTTGGAGAAGACTCTTGAGAGTCCCTTGGACTGCAAGGAGATCCAATCATTCCATCCTAAAGGAGATCAATCCTGGGTGTTCATTGGAAGGACTGATGTTGAAGCTGAAACTCCAATACTTTGGCCACCTCATGTGAAGAGTTGACTCATTGGAAAAGACCCTAATGCTGGGTAGGATTAGGGGCAGGAGGAGAAGGGGACGACAGAGGATGAGATGGTTGGATGGCATCGCTGACTCGATGGACATGGGTTTGGGTAGACTCCGGGAGTTGGTGATGTACAGAGAGGCCTGGCATGCTGCAATTCATGGGGTCACAGAGAGTCGGACACAACAGAGCAACTGAACTGAACTGAACTGAGCTGAATGATTCTGGCAACGACTCCCTTAAGACACCTTTTGACATTAAAATTGACAACACCTTTCTGAATAACAATGATGAGTTTTTACCACATACTCTTAATTGTAGAAATTTGCTACCTACCCACTCTCTTTCACGACAGAGGCTTTCTGAATTGCTGGCTCCGCAATCGCAGGTCTCTGAAACTGATGGTTTTTCCGCCTTTCCAGTTTTAAGAAATCCTGACACTCAAGGGCACATAATACCTCATTATGAGGCTATTAACTTTTATCACATGCAACAAATAAAAAAGGCTATAACTATGTACTGCCCACATTCACCTTTTACTAAAGTACTTCTAAATTCTATAACATCCTCTATTGGAAATTTTATTCCCCATGATTGGCGAACTTTAATAAAGGCTCTCCTTAAACGAGGAGAATATCTTCAATGGATAATGTGGTTTGATGATATAGCCAGAGATCATGCTAACAGAAATGTTTGAGCTGGCGCTCCCCAAAATCAAATTACTTTTGAGATGCTAACTGGTACAGGACAATTTGACGCTATAGAAGCTCAAATACAGTGTCCTCCTTTGTTGCAATTAAAAACAGTGGCCCTTGAGGCTTGGGATCGAATTACTCCTCAAGGGGAGCCTACAGGTAGCTACACTAAAATATTCCAAGGATCTAATGAAACGTATGCTGATTTTTAGCTAGATTAGAAACTGCTATTTACCGTACTGTAATCGGAGAAGAAGCTAAAAGACAACTCGAGAAACTACTTGTTTATGAAAATGCAAATCAGGAATGTCAAAAGGCTATAGCTCCTATTCGAGAGACAGGGACTATTATAGATTATTTGAAGGCTTGTCGCAATCTAGGATCAGAAACTCAAAAGATGCAAATGCTAGCTGAAACAATGGTTGCCGCCCTTAAAAAGGGAAATGGATGTTTTACATGTGGAGATAAAAACCATTTAAAAAGGGACTGCCCTAAGAAGGCTAATAAAAAACCTCCCAAAATCTGCCCTCACTGCCGTAGAGGAATGCATTGGGCCAAAGATTGTAAATCTAAATTTGATATTGAAGGAAAACCTATTCCGAGAAACTCCAAGCAGGGGACCCCCCAGGTCCCGTTCAACAAAAACTTGGGGCAAATTCCATCTTTTCCCTCAAACCCTCAACATCCGGCAGTGCTGCCGTTGATATAGCAGCCCAAAATGACTTTCTCCTTTACCCTCAAGCAGTCCCCTCTAGAATACCTATCAGACTTTTTGGACCCCTGCCCCCACAAACTTTCGATCTTTTACTTGGCCAACCTAGTTTGACTTCTAAAGGAATTACTGTTCACCCTGGAGTAATTGATTCAGATTATATAGGAGAAATTCAAATTATGATGTCATCTCAGATTTTATGGTAATTCAAAAAGGGGGACAAAATTGCTCAATTACTTCTTTTACCCTCTATTTCTACTAACTCCTCTAAAGATGTATGGATGGGCGGATTCGGCAGTACGGATCAAAAACAATCCTTGTGGACATCATTAATATCTGAATTTGCCCGACTGAATATAAATATCAAAATTAATGGTAAAAAATTTTCTGGTCTCCTTGACACTGGATCTGATATTACTATTATTTCCAAACATTTATGGCCTAAATCCTGGCCTATACAAAAAATTTGTTGCCAAAATGCAGGAATTTCTCAAACTAAAGTACAAGAGATTTACCAAAGTACTCAAATATATCCATGTGAGGGACCAGAAGGCCCACCTGCAACATTAAAACCTTATGAGATAGATGCACCCCTTAATTTAATAGGAAGAGACTTACTTATGCAATGGCAGGCTCAAATTTACATTCCACATTTTTCCTAGGGGCCACTGCTCATTTAACAAACAATGCAATTATTAAAATAACTTGGAAGAATGACGAGCCTATTTGGACAGAGCAGTGGCCCCTCACAAAAGAGAAATTACAGGCGGCTAAAGAACTTATAGATACACAGCTAGAATTAAAATATATTGAGGAATCTTGTTCTCCTTGGAACTCTCCTATTTTTGTTATAAAAAAGAAATCTAACAAATGGTGTCTCCTAACAGACCTTAGAAAAGTTAATGCATCTGTGAAACCTATGGGTGCATTGAAACCAGGAATCCCATCACCTACCATCATTCCTCAAAATTGGCACATTATTATTATTGATTTACAGGATTGCTTTTTTAATATACCTCTGCACCCTTTAGACCAAGAGAGATTCGCCTTCTCTCTCCCTTATCCTAATCATATCAGGCCTCGTAAACATACCAGTGGACTGTGCTGCCCCAAGGGATGTTGAATTCTCCCACCACGTGTCAGTACTACGTAGCTAAAGTTCTTGAGCCTGTGAGAGCACAATTTCCTAACTTTCTTGTTATTCACTATATGGATGATATATTGTTTTCAGCTCCATCTATCTTAGAAACTCAACACATGCTTGACATAGCTCAATTGTGCTTAAAAAACTCTGAATTAATCATTGACCCTGAAAAATTCAAACCTCTACACCTTACTATTACTTGGGGTTTGTTGTTAATCGACAACATGTTACTCCCCAACTAACTCAAATCCATACTGATAAATTATCAACCTTAAATGATTTTCAAAAGCTCTTAGGTGATATAAATTGGATTAGACCTTCTTTAGGCATTGCTAATTATCAACTGAATAACCTATTTAACACTTTAAAAGGAGATCCTGATTTAAATAGCCATCGTTCACTTTCTCAAGAGGCACGAGAGGAACTCTATTTAGTGCCAAATGAATTACAAAAACAGTTTCTTACTCACATCAGACTAGATTTACCTCTAGAATTATTTATACTCCCTCTCTCCATTCTCCCACAGGACTTCTTGCCCAAAAAGAACACCCAATAGAATGGATCTATACCCGTTTTAGGGGAATAAAGTCACTTACACCCTACCTTGATTTAATTGCTCTAATCATTATCAATGGTAGAAATAGGACTAAAACTCTAATTGGCTTTGATCCTCATAAAATTGTAATACCAATAAATCTCAATTTGAGAATGCATTACAAACTTCTACCAATTTCCAAATAGTTTTTCTGGAATATTTTGGAGAAATTTCATTTCTTTATCCTTCTGGTAAGCTATGGAATTTCTTCAAAAACACTGAATTTATTGTTTCCTGTGTTATCAGCTCACAGCCTATACCACAAGCTGAGGTCTTTTATATAGATGGGACTAAAAACGCCAAAGCTTCATTCTGGTCTCTTAAAGAATATAAAGTCTTTTATACTAAATTTCATTCTGCTCAACAAAATGAATTGTATGCTCTTATTCAAGTTATTTGTCTACATCCTTACCCCATTAATGTAGTCTCTGATTCCTTATATTCAGTTTTTATATTAAAAAATATAGAAACCTCCATCATAAACTCCAATCAACCTATTGTTCAACAACTTTTTTTCGAACTGTAATCCATTATTATAAACTGCACTTCTCCCATTTATATTACCCATATTCGAGCACACTCTGCTCTGTGACTCGTGGTAATGAACAAGCTGATAAACTTATTTCTTTTGCTACTCCGGAGGAACAGCATGCTCTTTTGCACAACAATGCTGGCTCCTTACACCAGCTATGGAAAATCCCACACCACCAGGCTAAAGAAATTATTAATAATTGTTCCGCTTGGAGGCCTTTACATCTTCAACCCATTGCACTAGGTATTAATCCTCGCAGTTTGCAACCTAATGAACTATGGCAAATGGATGTGACTCATTGCCCTGAACTTTCTCCCTCTTCTTTCTTACGTATCTGTATCGAAACCAATTCTTCTTTTATTTGGGCCACATCTCTTCACAGTGAAGCTGCACAACGTGTTATAACTCACTTCCTAGCTTGTTTTGCTGCAATGGGAATTCCTAGTTCTATTAAAACGGACAATGGTCCTGCCTATATTTCTAGACACTTTGAACAATTTTTACAATCATTTTCTGTTAAACATATTACAGGTATTCCTTATAATCCACAGGCACAAGACATAGTCAAACAAGCACATCACACACTAAAATTGCAAATAAAAAAATTTAAAAAGGGAGAATACACAGGAACACTACTGTCTTCCTTATCTAAAGCAGACTTTACCAGATTCCAACATAAGATATTTTCTAAACCTATAACTATTGTTAATACAGCTTTATTTGTTCTAAATTTTTTAAACTTACCACAGGGAGATATCTTAACAAGAGCAGAAAAACATTTTGAGGAATTGAAGGACACTTCTCTTCCTCTGTCCATTTGGTACCAAGACGGGTTAACGAAACAATGGAAATCTGGGAAACTAATCTTACAGGGAAACGGGTATGCTTGTATTTCCCCAGATGGATCCAACAAACTCACATGGCTTCCTCTTCGGAAGATTTGACCCAAGGAGGCCCCCAGCCTTCAAAACAGAGACGAAACAGCAAAAACCCCAGGAGGAAGAAATTCCAAAACGGGCCATGGGGGCTCTAAAGATCTTCAGGAAGCACTGTGCTTGGGGGCATCAACCTTATGATTTCCACACTTGGGGACAAATAAAAACCCTTACTAATCAAGCTGAAAATTTGGTCTTTCAACAAGGAGTGCCGCGGAATCCTGAATACATTTTCCTGGCAATGCTCAATCTGCTTGCCTGTGCTTCCCCTCTGCCCAAGCCGAACTAATTAATCATACCCAACCCCTCTTTACTACAGGTGGTAGAATGGATGGAGAGAGGATGGACTGTTTCTACTAATGACCCTATACATATGCCTTTTCCCTGGAGCATTAAAGGGTCCTCACACTCTGAAGAAGAAGGGAAATTAATTAATATTTCTCTAGGTTATGAACGCCTTCCTTTGTGCATGGGCCCAGCAGAACTATGCATAAATGTTAGCTGACAAACTTGGGCTTTCGCCCTGCCTCCCAAAAAGGACTTTCAGATGTTGCTTGGATTGTTTACAGCCTTTTCTTTGTGAGCCATGTTTATACTATGGAGACTTTAGGGAAAGAACAAAGAACATTATGCAAAGAGTTCCCTGTTCGTTGGGACAAATGTCAAGCCAAATCAGGAAAATTAATATTTATGGCTAATCATACTATTGTCGATTGGAGAGCCCATGGTAAGTGGTTATATAACTGATCAGATGATATTAACAGCACTGTGTGTGACTATGCTACTCAAGTCACATGGAAGGTTACCGACAATATGATGGAGCATTACCATGACAAAGGACTTCTTGGGTGGCTTGACGGAGAAATCTCCCCACTTCACCCTCAAATCGTCCTCGATAAACAATGGGACATCTGGAACAATGGGACATCTGGAAACTTGCTGCAAGCACTGAAGAACTTGAGACTTGGACCGGACATTTCACAGGGACCAGCCGTGGTTTTAGTAACTATTTCTTTCACTATAATCAATCCTATTTTATACAGGCCTGTGTCCCACTTCCTTTCATTATAGCCATAGGAAACTTACAATTTAATAAGTCTTTACGTTCTGTAACTTCTGCTAATTGCAAACTACATACTTGTCTTACTCAGTTTTGTGTTACTCCTGTTCAATTTAATCATAGTGCCTACAACTGCGAACAAATTAAATTTCATTTATTAAACATACATGATAATGCCTCTCTGAATGTAAAATTACTGCAAAAAGAAATCTTTGATACCTTTTCTAAACGTCTGCCTTCTTCCACTAATTTAGAAACTTTAGCTGTACAACTAGCTGATCAATTATTTGGGCTAGACCCACGAGGTTGGTTTCAAAGTATTATTCACAGCATTGGGTCTGGAACTGTAACTTTGGTGATTGTCTTGGTGATTATATTTGCTGTTTATCATTGCCTTTCTATAAGAATGGTTTATACTAAACAAACTCAAATGGTCAGGACCTTTTTTACAAATATAATAAAATAGGGGGAATTGTTAGGGAGCATTTAACAGGAGGCTTCCTGTGTGCTGTTTTTTGATCTGTCAGGATTCCTCTGTTCCTTATTAATCCTTGAATATTCAAGGATTAAGAGGAGCTGGCAAGCTGCTCCCAGGGACTGAGGAATGCATGTATTTCCTTCATTAGCTTTTCCATACGGTGAAAAGTAACTATTTATGACCCTCTTCCTTTCTGATATGGAAAGTGATTATTTGCAACCCTCTCTCTTTGACATGAATTCTAGCCTTATGTTTCCTTGATATTTTGTAAGATTTTTGATCCTTATCTTTGCTGAAAAAGCTACCTTGTAAGACAGTATATATACCCACACTATGTTGAATAAAACACCTTTGTTCCATCAAAGCTTGGGTCCCCATGTCTTTCTTCATCTCTCTCTCTCTCTCTCTCTCCTTCAGGCTAATTCTTTGGAGCGTAGAGGCCTGCCGAGTTTACTTACTTGCCCAGGCTTTCAAGACTTCCTCAAGAGGGCGCCCTGAGCCTACATAAGCAGTGCAAATCCTTTGTCTTAGGGTTTTATTGGTTTTCTGAGTAAACCAGGGAGTATCAGCCTCTTTGTTTCTTTTACTTTCTTATCATCGACTCTGTACCACCATAGGTTCCAGTCCATTAAAGGACCTCAACAATTAGTGACCATGGGGTGTATGGGTATTATGGCCTCATTGATCTTGTGAAGACCTTGGAGTAGATGCCAGGAGTGGGATCCTTTTTTGACTGCTAGATAATCACAATGGTGTCATCATTCAGCTAGAGCCAGACATCCTGGAATGTGAAGTCAAGTGAGCCTTAGGAAGCATCACTACCAACAAAGCTAGTGGAGGTGATGGAATTCCAGCTGAGCTATTTCAAATCCTCAAAGATGATGCTGTGAAAGTGCTGCACTCGATATGCCAGGAAATCTGGAAAACTCAGCAGTGGCCACAGGACTAGAAAAAGTCAGTTTTCATCCCAATCCCTAAGAAAGGCAATGCCAAAGAATGCTCAAACTACCACACAATTGCACTCATCTCATACACTAGTAAAGTAATGCTCAAAATTCTCCAAGCCAGGCTTCAGCAATATGTGAACCATGAACTTCCAGATGTTCAAGCTGGTTTTAGAAAAGACAGAGGAACCAGAGATCAAATTGCCAACATCTGCTGGATCATTGAAAAAGCAAGAGAGTTCCAGAAAAACATCTACTTCTGCTTCATTGACTATGCCAAAGCCTTTCACTGTGTGGATCACAGTAAACTGTGGAAAATTCTGAAAGAGATGGGAATACCAGACCATCTGACCTGTCTCTTGAGAAACCTGTATGCAGGTCAGGAAGCAACCATTAGAACTGGACATGGAACAACAGACTGGTTCCAAATAGGGAAAGAAGTACGTCAAGGCTGTATATTGTCACCCTGCTTATTTAACTTATATGCAGAGTACATCACGAGAAACGCTGGGCTGGAAGAAGCACAAGCTGGAATCAAGATTGCTGGGAGAAATATCAATAACCTTAGATATGCAGATGACACCACCCTTATGGCAGAAAGCAAAGAAGAACTAAAGAGCCTCTTGATGAAAGTGAAAGAAGAGAGTGAAAAAGTGGGCTTAAAGCTCAACATTCAGAAAACTAAGATCATGGCATCTGGTCCCATCACTTCATGGCAAATAGATGGGGAAACAGTGGAAACAGTGTAAACTTTATTTTTTGGGGCTCCATGATCACTGCTGATGGTGATTGCAGCCATGAAATTAAAAGACGCTTACTCCTTGGAAGGAAGGTTATGACCAACCTAGATAGCATATTGAAAAGCAGAGACATTACTTTGCCAACAAAGGTGCATTTAGTCAAGGCTATGGTTTTCCCAGTGGTCATGTATGGATGTGAGAGTTGGACTGTGAAGAAAGCTGAGCACAGAAGAATTGATGTTTTTGAACTGTGGTGTTGGAGAAGACTCTTGAGAGTCCCTTGGACTGCAAGGAGATCCAACCAGTCCATCCTAAAGAAGATCAGTCCTGGGTGTTCATTGGAAGGACTGATGTTGAAGCTGAAACTCCAATACTTTGGCCACGTCATGTGAAGAGTTGACTTATTGGAAAAGACCCTGATGCTGGGAAGGATTGGGGGCAGGAGGAGAAGGGGACAACAGAGGATGAGATGGCTGGATGGCATCACTGACTCAATGGAAGTGGGTTTGGGTAGACTCCGGGAGTTGTTGATGGACCAGGAGGCCTGGAGTGCTGTGGTTCATGGGGTCGCAAAGAGTCAGACATGACTGTGCAACTGAACTGAACTGAACTGAACTGATTGGAGTATTATGAGGAGAACAGATAGGCCGCAAAAGGCCAGCTTTGAGCAGTCGGGAGATTATTGGTTTAAGTCCTTGTCGGGATTTTGTGGTCAAGGTATACTGAGATTGGCTTATGACTTGAGAGGGATTTTTAAGAAAAACCTGTACAGGGCGAATGGTGTCAAGCTACTCATGGGGCTTCAGTGTCCCAAATCTGAGAATCTATCAGGGGAAAATCAGGGCGCAGGTTTTGGGAGTAAGGACTGCCCAAGGGTTAGGGTGCCATTTGGATGCAAAGAATTGATATGAGATCTAAAAATGGGAGGTTTATAGAAATTTGTAGGTTAGCCAGAATATCACATCCCATCAATGCCATTGGGCACTGAGGAACTACTATAAAAGAATGTGCTAGTGTTGTTTTGCCAAAGGAACAAAGGAGAGGAGGGGTTATTTTGGGATAAAAAGGGATGCCTGAGATCCCTTCGATGGCCACTCCTGAAAGTTGGAGGGGGCCCTTAAAGGAAGTTAAAAGTGAAAAGGCTGGTCCAGTGTCTATTAAGAACAAGACTTTGTGTCCGGCCACGTGCCAATTACCCGCAGCTCTGAGTCTGTCCGTATGGGACGGACTTGTGGTCTGGAGCTTGAGCTCTGGCACTGGAATAACTCAGGCACAATTGGATTATCTCTCACCTCATCCGAGGAACCATGGTCTGGGGTGCCAGGGCCCCCCTGAGTCTGGTTCCCAGTCCATTGTTGTTGGGTCTGGGGTGGACCCCAAGATTTGGTGGGTAGTGTCTGAGGACAATCCATTTTCCAGTGGCCCCATTGTTTGAAGGTGGGGCAGGGTTTGGTGGGTGGCCAGGGGTTTGGGCAGGACTTAGCCCAGTGTCCCGTTTGGTTACATCTGAAGCAGGAGCCCGGAGGGTTAGGTCCCATACAGGTGGGCTGAGGTTGGCGGGCCAAAGGAGTTGAATTTTTTCCTTGGGTAGCAGCAGCGAATAAAGCCTATTTGGCCTTTCTTTCTTTTTCTTTTTCCTTTTTCGCTTCTTCCTCCCTATTATTGAAAACTTTAAAAGCTATTTCTAGCAGATCTCGGTGAGGGGTTTCGGGGCGCTTTTCTAACTGACATAGTTTTCGGCAAAAATCAGGGGCTGACTGACTTACGAACTGGATGTGTAAGTATAGGAGTCGGGAGGGGGTGGATATAACTAGGTTTGTGTATTTCTGGATTGCCTCAGTAAGCTGTGAAAGAAAAAGAGCAGGATTTTCATCCTTTTCTTGAGTCACTTCCAAAATCTTATTGTAGTTAACATGAATGTGAGAGCTCTTTGGCATTCCTTCTAATAAACAGGTGATCATATGATGTAGGTACTGGAGGCTGGCATTGCCGGCTTGATATGTCCATCGTGGCTCAGTTAAAGGAACTGCATCACCGGCCACTGGATTAGCCCTGTCTTGGTTGTGGAGCTGATCAGCATGAGTTTGGGCTGCCTGCCATATCCGTTCCTTTTCATCAGGGGTTAAAATGGTGTTTAAGATGTAATAAAGATCATTCCAGGTTAAACAATATGCTTGTGTAAGGCGGGGGAATTCCTTCCTATATCTAGTAGGATTTTCTGAAAAAGATCCCAATTTTTCTTCAGTTCAGCTCATATCAGAAATTGAGAAAGGCACATGAACCAGTGTAGGGCCCTCTGGTCCCTCTATCTCTCTGAGAGGAAACATGTGTTTGCCTTGGATCCTAGTCGATGGCGGGGGTGGGGGGTGAAAATCTCTTTTGGGGTTTTGGGGTCATCACTTGCCTGTTTGGAGAAGGAAGGGTTAGAGGGTGGGGTTTTGTCTCCGGAAGCCTCATCTCCTGGGGTGGTAGGGAGGAGGCTCATCTGCTGGGTCGAAATCGGGGGCTGAGGGTTTAGAGGTCCTTTTAGGGGCTTTAGATTTGGATTCTTTTGTGGTGGAGGGGGAGAAAGAACAGAGGAGGATTTGATAGTTAGCACAGTCCTTGCAGAGAGAAGGACGGCTTCTAAGGTCCCAGAAGGCTTGAATATAGGGGACTTCGGACCATTTGCCGTTCCATCTGAGGAAGTTACTGAGATCTGATAAAATATTGAAACCAAAAGTCCTGAACCCAGGCCAGCGGTTTTGGTTATCCAATTTGTATTGAGGCCAAATTTGAGTACAAAGTGACTCAAATTTATGAACCTAGAGATCTTTCAAGAGTAGAGGTTTGAGGTTTCATTTTACTCAGGCCGAGGGAGAGTCCCATGGGATGGATTGGCTTGACCCCATAGCAAATGGCTAGCGACTGTCCAGTCAAGAGAAAAAGTCATCACCTAATCCTTCTACCGGGCAAAAGGAGAGAGAGAAACTCTGAAGGAGGGAGGGGGCGTCCTCCAAGTACTTCCTCAGAGGGCCTTTTGGCCGGAGGGTTCCCCAGGAACCCGGAAAGGACGATAGTCTATGGCACCCTAAAGTACCATCCAAGCTTACCTGGGCTACTGGGTCAGGTGAGAATTCATGGTGGATGGAGGGAGGTTGAATGGCAAAAGGCCACTGTCTTGGAGTTGGTCGGTCTCACGAAAAAGAGAGTGGAGAGAAGAGAGAAAGAGAGAAAGAGGCCAATATTCCTCGGGGTACGTGGAAAACCAATAAAGCCCTTACACAGAGCTTGTACCGCTCACGAAGGTGCAGGGTGTCCTCTTGAGGAGGTCTTAAGCCCTGGCGGGAAAGTGAGCTCAGCAGGTTTCCATGCTCCGAAGAGCTGGCCATGGAGAATGAGAATGAGAAGGAACCTCAACCTTCTGGGTTTTGACACCAAAAATGTAAGGTAAAGGAACTAGAGAAGGCGAGGTTCAGAGAAAGAAGGAGACCGGCACCTTACAGGAGCACATCACTTTTAATGAGGCCAGAAGGGGCAGCAGTCAGATCAGTGAGCTGCTGCGCTAAGTCAAGCAGAGAGTAGGTATATATAGAAAACATATATATGTGGAGATATATCGTTTTGAGGGGGTCTGTTTTTCCTCATGATTATTTTTGATTAGTTAGCTTTCAACAACTGGGGCAAGGAATTCCTGAGACTGGTCAGAAACTGGGATCTGCTGGGAGCTGAACGTAATCAATCTTAACGCCCATTCCTTTCTTCAGGGGAGAAAGTTCTTTATTCTGTGTAGAATGGTGGGGAGGACCTGGAGGGGAGTTTTAATACCAGGCTATTTTGAGCCGTGTAGCTTTCCTTCAGCAACCCACTCCAGTATTCTTGCCTGGAGAATCCTATGGACAGAAGAACCTGGTGGGCTACAGCCCATGGGGTTGCAAAGAGTCAGACATGACTGAGCAACTAATACACACATTAATTACTGAGACCTGTTCAAGTGAGACAAACATTGTAGCCAGGCTTAAGGCTCAAAATGGCTTTTCTTATGTCAAGAAAGCCATGCCTTGTTCCCTCTTTCTGGGGATGCTCTACCCTATCTACATACAATGCTTCCTGTATTTTTAATTTTCTGTATATTATGATGTTTGGACATCTTGAAAACCCTTCTGGCTGAGGAGAAACTACCCCTCCGTGGGCTTGTCAATTCTCAGACAGCATAAGGCCCAGCTGGGAGCATGCCTTTGATATGCGGAAATTAACCAACCCAGAGCCATAGGTGGCAACATTCCTCAGCCTTCACCATCCTAGGAACAGGGACCAGGCAACCAGAGACCACCCCTATAACATAGAGCCTGTAAAAATCATTCAGATTTGCCAGTCCTAATCTGTTTGTCTCGTCTTTCCACGAAAACTCCAATAATGGCCACGGCCTCCTGACCAAACCTGGTGCTTCTCCATGTGGCCCTGTATGGGGTGTCGTGGCCCTATCTCTAGGACCTGTAAGTATAATAAACTTTGTTTGCCTGAGCCTCTCCTGTATGCCTGCTGGTGGTGGTGGTGGTGAGTCTCTAAGTCACAAATGACTCCTTTGCAACCCCACAGACTCCTCAAGTTCTGTGTGCCACGTTTGCGCACTTCATCATGGGCCATTTTACCTCAATAAAGCTGTTAGGCATGAAGAAATTAATATGAATAGAAGCTCTACACTTGGTCAGAAACTGGGATCTGCTGGGAGCTGAACGTAATCAATCTTAACGCCCATTCCTTTCTTCAGGGGAGAAAGTTCTTTATTCTGTGTAGAATGGTGGGGAGGACCTGGAGGGGAGTTTTAATACCAGGCTATTTTGAGCCGTGTAGCTTTCCTTCAGCAACCCACTCCAGTATTCTTGCCTGGAGAATCCTATGGACAGAAGAACCTGGTGGGTAATCCAAAATAGTCTTGTCTTCCCTACTTGGAGCCCATAGTCGGCAAAGTTTGTTTGACTGGGTTGCAGAGGCTGCTGCATGGTCTATAGGTGGTTGAAGACAGTGACTCTTAAACAACTTGGGTCAGGACCCCCAGTGATATTTACATAAACACTGAGACTCAGAACAGAAGTCCCCATTTACCTGTGGGTCTGCTTTCTGAGTTTTCAGTCTGAAAATATTAGATGGAAAATTTCAGAAATAAACAATTCCTAAGTTTTCAATCGCACGCCGATCTGAGCAGCGTGATAAAATCTTATATCGACCCACTCTGTCCTGCCCAGGAGGTAAATCATCTGTTTGGTCAGAGAATCCGTGCTGTACACACATGTATACACTACCTGCCCATTAGTCACTTAGCAGCCAACTTGGGTTATCAGATACACACCACTGTTGTCCTGCAGTGTTTGTTTTCAAATAACCCTTATGTAATAATGGCTCCAAAGTGCCAGAGTAGTGATGCTGACCATTTGGATATTCTCTAACTGTGCCTCGTTTATAAATAAACTTTATCATAGATACGTACGCAGAGGAAAGAATGTCGTTTAGGATTTTATGCTATCTACGGCATTAGGCATCCCCTGGGGATCTTGGAACGAATACTTCCCAGATAAGGGAGAACTACTCTACACAACTGTGCAACTATGTGCCAGAAACAAAAGTTCAACATAACAACCTTTACTCTTATACTCTGATTTTTTTAATCCAATCCAATCCTATCTCTTCTACATTTCTCTTTTTAAAAATTAATTAATATATGGCCGCGTGTGGACTTTCTCTGGTTGCGGCGAGTGGGGGTTACTTTTCATTACCGGGCAAGGGCTTCTCACTGAGGGGGCTTCTCTTGCTGCGGGGCACTGGCTCTAGGTGCGCAGACTGCACTAGGCACGGCTTGCAGGCAGCTTCTATAGCTGTGGCTCCCAGGATCAGCTGCTCCAGTTGCTCCGGGGCATGTGGATCCTTCCTGGACCAAGGATCAAACCCACATGGCCTGGATTGGCAGTCAGATTCTTAACCGCTGGATCACCAAGGGAGTCTTTTCTCTCTCTTTTTAAATGCTGATTACAACCCCCTCTGAATAGATTTTGTAACTCACTAATAAGACATAACCTTCAGTATGAAAGATTCTGGCTTACAGTATTGGGTAGAGATCAATATAGTAAATATATTAAGTAACACAGCATACACAGGGAAACAAAGAATACCGATAAATAAAACTGCAAGTTTTTCAGGCCAGAATCCTGGTTTTTTCCCTCCCTTCAACCATTTGTGGCAAAAAATCCCAAAGAATGTGCAAAAGTAACCATGAGCCTCAGAATAGTTGGCCCCAAACAATTAATGCTTTCAGAAGCAAGTCCCCAGACATCTGTGGGATTTCTGGGGGACTTCTGGCTGGGGTGGGCCTCTGGGTGTGATGCCTGCATCAGCAGGCCCTGCTCACGATGCCCATGGGCAGCACCAAGGGGAACGTGGACAGCAGGAGAGAAACTTCCATCAGGCTCAGAATCAGGAAGCTTAGGGTTAGAGTTTTAAGGTCAGCTAACCTTTCAAACTGTGGTGCTGGAGAAAACTATGCAGAAAGAGAGAGTCCCTTGGACTGCCAGGAGATCAAACCAGTCAATCCTAAAGGAGATCAACCCTGAATACTCATTGGAAGCTCCTATACTGTGGCTACCTGATGGGAAAAGCCAACTCATCGGAAAAGACCCTGATGCTGGGAAAGATTGAAGGCAAAAGGAGAAGAGGGTGACAGAGAATGAGATGGCATCACTGACTCAGTGGACATGAGTTTGAGCAAACTCCAGGAGATAGTGAAGGAGAAGGAAGCCTGGTGTGCTGCAGTCCAGGGAGTCAAAAAGTCAGACAGAACTTAGCTACTGAACACACACAACTCAACCTGGTGGTCCCCAATCCATGGACTAAAAACTCATCTTCTCTCACCCAGGTCCCTCCCTCAGCTGACCGAGGGGGAAACACAGCACTTTAGCACCTCAAGAACTGCACCCCGCCATGAGGAATCTGAGGGATCATATATCAATGGAATGTTGCATTCTTTTTCTTCTTGCATTGTCTCAAAAACAGTCATAACTGCTATTAGGTAGCCCGGTAACTGGGTCTGTTTGCTTCTGGTTTATTGCACTGCAATCTCCTTTCTGAAATGCAAAAAGCTACCAAGGGTGTCTGAAGAGAGCATAGTGAAGGACAGGATGTATTTAGCATGGAGTTAGAGGGTAATAAGCGCAGGATGTAGTTTTGAGGAAAGCAAATTAGTTACCGATTATAAATTAGGAACACTTAAAGTAAAAGCTAGGACTAATCAGGTCTGCTCAAGGTTCTTTTAGTCTTTTTTGTTCTCAGGAAAGGGAAAGAAAAAAAGAAAAATTCATTACTCTTTTTTTCCTTTTCACTGTTATAGGATCAGTGGTTAAGAGCACAGCTCCTAGAGCCAGATCACCAGGGTTCAAGTCTTGGTTTGAGACTTACTTGCTGTGTCACTTTGCATAAATTATTTACCTCTCAGTACCTCAGTTTCCTTATCTGTAAAATGGGAATGACATCACTACCCATCTCGTGGGAGTGTTATGAGAATTAAATGAGATAGTGTTTGGAAACCCTCTGCACCTACCTGGCACAGAATAAATGCTCACACTTTTAAAAAGCATCATTAATCTTCCTTGAGCAGCACTTTACATGCTAAAAACACTTGGGTGAAACTTTTAAGGCCCAGAGTCTAGTCAATGGCTTTAAAGATCCAACTTCAGTTCTCTGTTGAGCAAATAAAAGATTTAAATTTTCACCATAAACTAAAAAGCCACATTGTTGTTCAGTCGCTAAGTCGTGTCTGACTCTTTGTGACCCCATGGACTGCAGCAGGCCAGGCTTCCATGTTCTTCACTATCTCCCAGAGCTTGCTCAAACTCATGTCCATTGAGTTGGTGATGGCATCCAACCATCTCATCCTCTGTCATCCCCTTCTCCTCCTGCCCTCAATCTTTCCCAGCATCAGGGTCTTTTTCAACGCGACTTGCCTCTTTGCATCAGGTGGCCAAAGTATTGGAGCTTCAGCTTCAGCATCAGTCCTTCCAATGAATATTCAGGGGTGATTTCCTTTAGGATTGACTGGTTTGATCTCCATATGTTAGTGTTATTAATGAAAGTGCAACTAATATTTTTAGTGTGGACTGATACAGGGGCTATAGGGAAGATCGTGTTCAATCTCTGTCTTGGAGATACAGACAAAAAGAGCGAATCTGACTTTGTCAGAGACACGGGTTACAAGAGAGGAGCATATCATCCTGAAGCCTGGATGAAAGAGAAGGTCATACCTTGTTTAGAGAGCTCTGAAAATTTTAAGATGGAAATTTCAGATGGATGATTTAGAGTTTGAGATGGACTTATAATGAAGGAGGGATTTCCTGGTAGCTCAGCTGAAAAAGAATCCGCCTGCAATGAGGAAGACCTGGGTTCAATCTCTGGGTTGGGAAGATACCCTGGAGAAGAGAAAGGCTACCCACTCCAGTATTCTGGCCTAGAGAATTCCATGGACTATATAGTCCATGAGGTCGCAAAGAGTCAGACACGACTGAGCAACTTTCACTTTCACTTTATAATGAACGGAGTGACAAGGATCTGGGAGGGTGGATGTCTCTTGCAGTGAGGACACGATTCAGGTCACAGAAGCAGGAAGGCATATGGCATATTTGGAAGCACTTTAACTGGAGAATAGTTGAGTCATAAGAAATACAGCATGAAGAGTGTTTGGACCATGGAGGAATTTCTGCAGTAGATACCAAGGAATCACCAAAGCCTCTTTGGTAAAGAAACATAGGCTTGGGGCGAGCTTCAGACGATCTCATAGTGACAAGCAGGATGGGCTAGATAAAGCGGCAGTCCACCCTAAAAGGTTGTCATCCTAAAGTGGATGAGCCTTAATGAGAAAGGATTTGACAGGAAGAGAGGGAACCATGGAACAAGCATTGCCCAGGCAATACTCTGAGTGACAAATGATTTTCTTCCTGCGGAAAAGATGAAGTTTCAAATACAGCTCCAAGACCTGGGAATGACAGTGGTGTTAATAAACCATTCATTCATTTAACGCATATCATTAAGATCCTATAATGAGCCAGTCACTGTTGAGATGGCAGGGACAGAGCTGGGCACAAGGGTGAGCTTGTGTCCTCAGGAGCTAATCTTCCGGGCTCATTCTTGATCTGAGAATGGGAATTTGAGGAATATTTACTCAAATTTGAGGAAGAGGGAAATGAAGCACCGAAAGTAAAGAAGAAGCAATCAAAAGGCAGTAAGAGAAATGGTAGGATAGAGTGCCTCAGAGCCAGGGAGGAGAGTTACGAAGAGGAGGCCGCCAAGAGAAATGAGACCTGAGAACCAGCAATTCCCACTGCGGTTTCCTGGGCTAGACCTTAAGCCTGCTAGCTGGTCCCCTGCCCCCAGTGCTCTCCCTCCCGACAATCTGAACATTGCAACCACAGAAATGCCCCTCCTGTGTTCCAAACACAAACCCCTCAGGCTGGCATTCACTTCGACTCCTGCCTTGTGATTTTGTCTATCACTATTGCTGTTCTCAATCTCTGAAACCTTTAGCTTAAGTCAAAATAATTTTCTCCCTGCCTGCCTCATTCATTCTTGGATGGAAGCTAGATCGGACAGGAGAGATGCCAGAAGAGCCAAAAAAAAACTATCAAAAGAGCCCACCAAACGTGCTCAAGTGGGCAAAAGAGCATGATTTTGAGGTATTTTTAGTATACCTTTGGGTATGAGGGTCTTCCCTGGTGGCTCAAACAGTAAAGAATCTGCCCACAATACAGGAGACCCGGGTTCCACCCCTGGGTTGAGAAGATCGCCTGGAGAGGGGAATGGCAACCCACTCTGGTATTCTTGCCTGGAGAATCCTACGGACAGAGGAGCCTGGCGGGCTGCAGTCCATAGGCAGGCAGGGTCCGACACAAAAGTTGGACACGACGGAGCGACTAACACTTTCCTCTTTCCTTTCTTGGGTATGAGAGTTGGTGCAGACAAAACAAATACTGAGGACGTTATAAAGGATCAAAGTTATGTGGAACACTTTTCACTGGAGATACACTTGTAAAATGTCTTTGCAAGTACACGGCACCCTTGAAGCCCTACACAAATATTTCCAAGGTTGAAGTAACCTGGCGTTGGCCAAGCCAAAAGACAAGCGATCTTTGTATTCTCTAACTAATATGAGTTGCGAACAGCAATAAATATAAACTTTAAAACTGTGAATGAATGAGTGGCCGCCTGATCCAGCGAACCCGCGAACTCGCCAGTAGACTAGAAGCGAACACCATCCATTATACCAGACGGCCGAAATCTCGGCGCAAAGAACTACATTACCCATGAGATCCTGCGCGGCGGGCCAGCGGTCCCGCAGGGCATCCTGGGAGAAGTAGTCCGCGCGTTCCATAAATTGCTCACGCACGGAGCGGCGGGAGAGCTGCGTACGCCATCATGGCGGCGCCCCGTTGCGGCTCGTTCTTTCGCTTCGAGTTTTGTCCGGGGCGGGGGTCTGGGCTTTAGGCTGTAAGTGGGGTCGGCGGCCGGGGTTCTCGGGAGGGACGGGGCGGGCGTAGGGACGGCACGGCCTGAGGCGGGCGAGGCGAGGCGAGAGGCTGCTCGGGCCGGCTCCGAAATGCGGGATCTTCTTGGCGTGAGGGTTCTGCGGTCCCCCGCCGCGGGGACCTCTGCGGTCTGGCGCCCGTAGGCTCCATGGTGGCTTGGAAGGACTTGAGGGCCTGGCCTCGGCCGTGGCGTGGGGGAGACCGGAATCCCGACCACGCGCTCGAGGCCACACTTTTACGTTCCATTTTTTTGTGTGCTTTTTTTCTGAGGAACGGATTGAAGAGAAAAATAATTTTACTTCAGTGTTTCCTGTCACTTAGGAACTGGGCTAGGCCCTTTGCTTTCTCATTTCCCAAGGAACCTTTCTCCACACTCGATGTGAGTGAGACCTTGACCGGATGCTTGACGTCCCAGGAGCTAATATCAAGATCACTGGATAAATATTGTGAGCCTTTGAGGCCCGACGACTTAAATGGCATTTTTTTTTTTCCCAGTGAAATTCCGGGCTCTCCAGCTTTGGGGCCGGTATTAAATTCCTTTGGGGATTAATTTGTTCCTTTTAACTTTTTTAGCTGTCACAATCTGGTACAAGGAGTGTGAGAAGCAGAGATTTGGGGAAGTGATTCACGGTCCCCAGGCTCTTGTCAACGCTCAGGATCTAGGATTGACTTTGCCACCTCAGCGGATTAGGTGTATTCATGTTTTTTTTTTTCTTTTTTCACTGGTGATATCAATATGCCTTTAAAAAAAAATAGCTGTCATTTATTGTGAGCTAATGCCTTTGTTTCATTATTTGATTTTTTTAAAATGACCCTGCATGACAGTTGTTATCCCATTTTTACATGGAACGCAGGTTAAGGAACTCGCCCAAGGTCACACAGGTAGTGTGGAATAGGGATGAAAAAAATTCAGATCGTGCTGCCTCCAAAGCCCAGACTTATTAATGAGCAACTTAAAATAGTCCCAAGGGGGAGATGTGGGGGAATTCTGTTTTAAAATAAAGACATTATATAACATGTCATATTTTTTTAAGGGTAGTATTTAGTTTCACAATGTTTGGGGACCTATTTGAAGAAGATTATTCCAGTGTGTCAAATAATCATTATGGAAAAGGGAAGAAATTAAAGACCAAAGCTTTGGAGCCACCTGCTCCTAGAGAATTCACCAATTTAAGTGGAATCAGAAATCAGGGTGGAACCTGTTACCTCAATTCCCTTCTTCAGACTCTTCATTTCACACCTGAATTCAGAGGTATGATATGTTACATGCATTTGGCTGGTAATATGTACCCTCATCTCTACATGTATTTAATCATGCAGAATCACAAGTAGCTGAATTATTTTAAATGTGTATTCCACAGTATGTGTTAATTGTTCCTATGAGGGACATAAATTGGTAATTCTCTGCAGAAAAATGTGAAGCTTAAATTATGAATATTTTCTGTATGATCACAGTAATGTTCAGTAACAAACTAAAAATTAAGCAATGTATTTCTTTTGTAATTCCTTCCTGTAATTTAGAATATGGGGCTTCCCTGGTGGCTCAGTTGTAGAGAATCTGCCTCCCAGTGCAGGAGACGCAGGTTTGATCCCTGGGTGGGGAAGATCCCCTAGAGAAGGAAGTGGCAACTCATTCCAGTATTTTTGCCTGAGAAGTCCCATGGACAGAGGAGCCTGGGGGGCTACAGCCCATGGGGTGGCAAGAGGGTTGGACCTGACTTAGAGACTAAATAGCATAATTTAAAATAAACATAAAGACAATTGTATCATGAGGGCCAGTCTTCATTATTGTTTCAGTATTTGTATTTTTTTATCTTCTCAAAGTAATAAACACTTAAACCAGAGTTACTCAATGCAGTTATATGCTTCTCTTTGGAGTGGCAGGTGTTGTCATATTAATTCATACAAACTACAGTCATTTATCTGCAATTCTGAAATGCAGAAAATTCTAACAAGGTGATCTAATCTGAACCTGTTTGGCTTCAGACCTTGAACTGAGGTGAGACTGTTTCTAGTCTTAATTATCTCACGTGGGTCATACATTTGTTACAGGAATATTAAGGTTAATATTGGTTAATATATACTATTAGTCCCACACCCTCCTGGGGATGTAATGTTAACATATATAACCCTTTTGTCATAATAACTTTCTAAAATCTGGATTTTTTAACTTTTCTAAAATCTGGAATTTCTGAATTCCAGAGATACAGGGTGTTAGATAACAGACCATGTGCAAGGAATAGAAACCCAGTCAAACAGCTCAATTAACAGATTTACTTTAAGAATCTAGAGGGAATCTAGAAACCACCTACAGGAAGCTATCTTACCTCCTTGAACCCTTGATTCCTTGCCCCTGTTTTTCTCCACGTGTTTGTCCCCAAATCCCTTCTTTGCCAACTAGCTTCCTCTGCAGGGATGTCAGTCTTTTCCCTTGATTTTTGTGCTAACGTTCTTCTACCTTCACATGGTCTTGGAGGGTCCCCAGCTACAAAGCTGCATGACTGTAGTTCAGCTCCTCACATGTCTCCCTATTCTGAGGATAGACATCCTGGCTTTTATTCTCTATCTCACCCCCTTCCCACCACTACCAAATGTAGCAAAGTTTTGTGACTTTTTTGTTTCTAAGCTTACAAAGACTTCCTGCCTTCAGAGATTTAGTGTATAATTATCATCAACCCCTTTCTAGGGTCTTCTAATGGTTTGAATTAAATTGGGAATTTAAGAGTGTTGCTTCTCATCTTAGACTCCATCCACTCCATCAGAATATCCCCCCAATGCATTCAGTAATTCTACCGTTAAAAGTTTGCAGGATGAATAAGCAGATTCTTAGGGAGGTTAAATCTTTCCTAAGTTTTAGTATAATTGAAATTAGCAGCTTGAAGTAGAAAATTAGCCTTTAAAAGAGACTATATAATTGATTAACTTTGCTGTACTGCAGAAACTAACACAACATTGTTGTGTTGTTATATAGTTGTATATAAATCAACTATACTCAGTAAAATATAAAAATAAAAAATATTTTCATAAATAATCCAAAAAGACTGAGAAAGGTGGTTGTTTTGGAAGGTAGGCAGGTTGCTGAGAGTACCGCTAAGCAAGGATAGGACTGAAAACCCCAGGCCCTCTTCTCTAGCAAAGAAGGTGGCTGGCCAAGCACATGGGTTGATGCATTAGCTTGACTTGTGCACTTGTAAGGCTTAGCATGAATCCTGGTGCTCATTGATGGAGAAGTGTAATTTGGGAAAGGGTAAGGACTGACAGAATGGAGGGAAACTCTTTGGAATCCTTTTTAAAGGAGCAGAACTAGCTTTGATTCCCCTGCACACCCAGGTCAGTGTAGCTGGGAATAGTAGGAGATGATTGTAGAAGTCTCTCTATGGTTTTTATGATTTAACCTTTGTGTATACAACCTTCATGTAGTTTTTCTCCCCCAATTCCTGCTGGGAACTCAGGAAGAATGTATCGTAACAGTAATCACTAAGGCAGTAGTGGTTTTCAGTGCAAGACAACATCTGTTCCATCCCATCTCCCTCAAGTATATCAGAGTCTCTCAGTAGGAGTTCCTGTCTGAATACAGACTTCCCAAACGATTCAAATGTGCCCCACTGGGTGTCATTCCTAGACACTGAATTAAAAGAAAATTCTGGAGACCAGCAGTGGGTTACCAACCTTTCTTTTCCAGGTAAGCTCACTACCATCTGCTGTTACCCCTGACGCAGAAAAGATATTTTCATACCAAAAAAGAGAAAGGCATGATCCCAGAGTTAAAGGTGCTCCTTCTTATGAAAGAGTGGTTGGCAGTCTCACTTGTGGCTTGTAAATGTCGTAACCCTATTACATATTTCCTAATTCTACTCATGTGGCCTTTGGAACCCATTGCCATAGGCAGTCGGAAGCCACCAAAGATTTATGATGTTGCAGGGTTTTTAATTGTATGATTTTCCTTTTACAGCTCTCGTATTGAAACCTTAGCTTCCACTTTATAGTCAGTGGTTAAAAGTAATGTTGTTGCTGTTGTTTAGTCACTAAGTCCTGTCTGACTCCTTTACAGTGCCGTGGACTGTAGCCCACAGGCTCCTCTGTCCGTGGGATTTCCCAGGCAAGAATACTGGAGTGGGTTGCCATTTCCTTCTCTCCAGGGAATCTTCCTGACCCAGGGATCAAACCTGCATTTCCTGGATTGACAGGCAGATTCTTTACTACTGAGCCACCAGGGAAGCCCCAAAGTAAAGTTACTAGAAAGCAAAATGTGTGGTGTAGGGATATGAATATTGTCATAATCTTATTTCTGAATCTTAAGCTGATTTTTACTTACTGGTGGCCTTGGCTTTCTAAAACAGTTTTCAAAAGTGAAATAATGTCATTTACATCTCTTGATTCTACTTTTTTGTTTAGAAGCTTTATTCTCTCTTGGCCCAGAAGAGCTTGGTTCGTTAGAGGACAAGGATAAACCTGATGCAAAGGTATTAAATCCATGATTTACAGGGGATTTTTGAAACATTAAGGAGATATTTTAAGGAAAGAATTAAGCTCCTTATTCATAGAAATCAGTAATTTTATTAATTACCAAATTAAGATCTTTATTTTAGAAAGCACCTTGCCCTGTACCTTACTGGTAAGGGAATTTTCCTTCCAGAGAATTGCTTTTCCAGTTGTAATGCTCCTGCTGTTTTATAGATAGCCTCACTCTCCGCTAAGGAGATATTTGCAAATCATCCACACTAGCCTACCAAAAACCCACTTAATGCACTTACATGTAGCAAGAACAAAAATAGAGACCAGTATTCTCTCAGTCTGGTGTTCTGGAGATAAACTGAGGAATTGGCTTACTATAAGTACATATCTAATCATGTTCCTCCCTTACTTAAATATCATTCAGAAATTTATCACCCCCAGACTACAATCTGTACTTCTTAGTAAGAGTTTCATGATCAGCCCAGTGTCTCTCAAACTCCGTGTGTGGCAAAGAGCCTGGTTTTTTGGTTTTTGGTTCTTGTTTTTGTTTTTTTTTCTCAGTCTGTTGCAGATCAGACTTTTGTTGGGTATAAAAAAACGTTATGACAATGCAAAATTGCCAAAAAAGTTTCTGGCACATTCTCACTTGAGATATTTAAGTCCAGTCTTCAAAGCAGGCTCTGAGCAGCATTCTCAGTGTTCCAGCCCACACCACAGGGGCAGAACGGGTGTGGTGCTGGCAGGAAGAAAGCAAAGGCAGGGTGCAGCCAGCCCTGTGAGATTTTTGCAGCTGGAAAGTTCTTCACAGGGAGTACGTCTGTATCTGAGGTGTTTTGGAGAAAGGATGAATTGTTGGAGACTTAAGTTCCTGTCAGTCTGTGATTAATTGGGTGGTTTATTAGGGCGGTTTGGGTTTTAATATTTATCTTTACTATGCCAAGGTAGAGAGTTCCAGGTAGCTAAGAATTGTATTGAATTAGAATTTTCAAAGAAAAATGTGTTCATCCCTCACAGTATTCATCAATTTTCTCCTGAGTGAACTAAATCGACTAGGAGATAGGAGAACACTAGTACACAATTCTTTTAAAAAGGCCCAGCCAACATTTAAAAGATTTCATCTAGGAGCACGTTTGTTTCTCATTCAGGTCCGAATCATACCTTTGCAGTTACAGCGGTTGTTTGCACAGCTTCTACTCTTAGACCAGGAAGCTGCATCCACAGCCGACCTCACTGACAGCTTTGGGTGGACCAGTGATGAGGTACGAAGGTCAGCTTTCCATGGAAATATTACCAGCAATAAAGAGTGAACACTGGCTTAATGTTATCTAGCTTCCTTTAATTTTATCTTATGGTCACAGGATATTGTTTAAATACTTACTTCTAATACTACACAATTACAAGCCAGAAATATATTTTAGACATTTGCTGTTACCCAGGATTTTATGAATGGATGTCATTTGGGATTGGGGAAAGGAGTTGTGGATACAAGGAGAAATGTTTGTAAGAGCTGGTTTTTATCATTTCTACCCTTTGTATAGTGTAGTTGAGATGTAATACCTGTTATGTTAATGGAAAGTTGCCATTTTTATAGCAAACCACTTATCAACTTAAGCTGACTGGCAGTTAATATATCTGCCTTTATGTGTTTGAATCTGGGTATTCTGATTTTGAACATTTTCTTCAAGCAAAACGGTGAAACCATTCTTGGCAGGTCTTTTCATTTTCCCTGCCCTGCCTTTCTCCTGACTCACTTCATTTTCTTCCTGTATCCTACCGTGTGTGTGGACTTCCTCCTGTTTTGTTTTGTTTTTTATTTTGCTTGCACTCCTAAAGGATATTTCACTATATGCAAACACTAAACCTTTGTCAGCACTAAGTGAAGATGCCCATTGTCAATACTGATGAGCTGTTAGCTGTACAAAATCAAAATCAGGTCTGCAGTTTTTTATGGAATAGATGTATTCTTGCAGAGACGAAGGTATGGGAGACCACCACAGAATTTAAAGAGGCAGTGATCAGAATAAGCTTATGTTGCCTTCAGAAATAAACTGTGAACTCTTGTCTTCTAACCAGTAACACTAATTAACTGGACGATGCTATGTGGTTGAAGAAGTCAGGTTTGGGCTTGGAAGTAAAATAGGGTATAATACATTCCCTGAAGAGTTTATGTTACGTTTCTGGTGTAGGGCAGGTGCTTAGGATGAAGTCCTTTTTCTTTCCTTGTTTTAAAGGTATTGTCTTGTCTTAAATTATTGAGATATAATTCACATACCCTAAGATTCACTCTTTGAAAGGGTACAGTTCAGTGGTTTTTTTAGTATATTTAGAGTTGTACAAGCATCACTACAGTCAACTTTAGGACGTTTTTTCACTACCACCAAAAGAAACCACATACCCATTAGCGATTCCTCCCCGACCCTACATGCCCTTTCCCTGAGTCCCTGGCCACCATTTTTCTCCTCTCTGTCTCTGTGGATTTGCCTCTTCTGGACACTTCACAGAAATAGTTTCATATAGTATGTGAACTTTTGTAGCTAGCATCTTTTATGTAAAGTTTTTAAAATTCATTCGTGTTGTATTATGTATCAGTATGTCATCCCTTTTTATTACCAGATAATAGTCTATCGGATGGATATGCCTCAGTGTTTTGGCTTCTTTTAACCTAGTCATCAGTTGATGGATTTCTCTTTGGTTAGATAATGAGCTTCCTCTTGTTGGCTTCAGCCTTCTTAAAGCTGTGAAAACCTGATTGATTGATTTCTAAATAAAATCTTGTAGGAAACCCTCTCAGACTGGACCTGCAGTGGTAGATCTCGGAGGCACCTTTGCCAAACTTAGGATTGTTCAGAAACAGAGCTTGAAAACTTCCGCAAAGTTTCTGTCCCATCAGAGCCAGTGATATTGGAGAAATTTATATCACCTAGTGTCTTGTGTATCAGAAACCAAGAAAAAGATCATACGTCCCACATCTTTCTCCAGCTTTCATCCCTTTATCAGCTTCTCTTCCCATGAAACTTATCTTCAAAATCATCTTCTCACCCCTCTCCTCTGCACCCTCCATTTGCTCCTTTCTACCTTTCCAGTCACAGTCACTCACGGCGTCCACGTGCCAAGTCCAGGAGACACTGCTCCGCTCCCCGCGGCCCTCAGTAGTGGCGCTCACCACCCTTGCTGATGTTCGTGACCTCGCTCTCCTGCCTCTCCCCTCGCTCTTCCTCGGGCTCCTGTGCTGGTTCTTCCTTGTCTTCTCCACTCCTATATGTTGGTGTGCCCCTTGACTTTAGAGTTATAAATGGTTCTCAGCCTCTTCACACACAGTTTCATACAACAGTGATTTCTCGGTGGCTTTCAGATTAATCTGCAGGTTAAGGCAGACTCCATCAGAATTTTTCTCCATAGCAGTGTGTTAGTCTTGCTTTGTTGGTCTACATGTCAAAGCAGTAAGCTCTAGTTCTTCTCAAACATTGATGATTCAGAGTGTTTACCCATCCCTCTGATCTGCGATTTCTCTGCACATGCTGCCTGACTATCCTCTGCCTGTTCTGTCCCTTCCTCCTCTCCTCTGGCACGGCCATGTACGTGGTTTCCTGCCAAACAAATGCACTTTCCTGCTCTCAGGTGACTTGAGTTACATGTACACACTGAACATCATCTGTTTGTTTTTTCATTTTATAGTAAAAGTGAGAATAGGTGGTGATCTCTTAGCCTGCTCTCAGCTCATTTAGCTTAGTCATCCTTACATTTGATGGAGGCTTGCCTTTGGATTTCTAAATAAATCTTGTGGTTTTTAACTAATATCACTTAAAAAAAAATCTGTTTTTAAAATTCTGAAGCACAAAATTACATTTAAAAGTTACCTGTTTTATAGGAAATGAGGCAACATGATGTGCAGGAACTGAATCGAATTCTCTTTAGTGCTTTGGAAACTTCTTTAGTTGGAACCTCCGGCCATGACCTCATCAACCGCCTATATCACGGAACCATTGTTAACCAGATTGTTTGTAAAGAATGTAAGAATGTCAGTGAAAAGCAGGTGAATATGCAAGAGTATTTTAGTAATAAGTTAAATCATAAATTATAATTCATGTAATTAAATCTGTGATCTGTACCATGTGAGGATTAACGTGCTTATTACTATAAATAACTATCACTTTTTTTCTTGTACTCTAGATGCTCCCAGATGATAAATTTATAATCCATATTTCTCCATGTAAACTGAAAGAAGTAGATATCTTAAGATATAGCTTAAATTTTCTATTTAGTGCTCTAATATTTAGAAATTAGATTTGGGGAATATTTACAGTAGGGACCTGTGGCATCATGGAAAAGCCAATATTGTCATGGGTTGGTGGTTGGAATATCATAAAGAAAGTCACTTAGGTAATAAAAACAGAGAACACTGAGGAATGTTTAAGTTAACAATTAAATCTGTAATTAAATATTGGATTTAGTTTATTGATGTCCCTCAGAAAGCTCATTTGTATGTGTGTGCTTATGTTTAAATATTATATATATAAAGCTATCATAAATCCTGTTTAAACTGGTGTAACGTTCAATTATTTGTCATAACAGATTGTCCATTTTATCTAGTTAGAAATTTGCTTATGTAAATTTAATAATCACTGCTTGCACTACAAATCTTATATAACAAATGATTTCATCACTGAACCATTGTCTTTTAATAAAAACCTTCTTTTCTTATGGCAAGAATTATAGAAAGTTTATATGTTTGTATGAGTAAAAAAATTAAATGCCATTTTATAAATGTTGCATTAATTGCCCTTTTGAAGTATATATACATTTTTTTCTATATTTTTAATGAAAGTTTCGGGCATATAAAAGACTTTTGAGCCCTTATTGTGTATCATAATAGATTTGGCCAGCCTGGTTTGGAAATATTAAGATGTTATGTGTATGTGGTTTACTGTATGATTGACCACTATAATGTAATGAATCGTAAAGTAATTTTAAGATATAATGTACGTGAAGGCACATTATAAATTAGGCATTAACTTTCCATGTATCTATCTTGTAAAGCACAGATGAATGTTAGTCTTACTGCTTTAGAGTTCCACCATGAATTAACTAGTGCTATTTTACGATCCCCATAATCCCTCAAGGTAATGCTGTTGCACAAACACACATGCAAAATTATAAATGTGCTTTCAACTTGTCAAATTGTATCTGTTTAATATTGGAAATATGTTGTAATTCAAAGGTAATTTTAGTGGAATTAGTAGACTCACATTTTAGAAAATATCCTCCTCTTAATTTTCATGAAAATACCTTTGTGTCCTGGCTGAAAATAATTTTTTTTCTCAAAATAATTTTTTTTCTTAAACTAACCCTAGCAGAAGAGGGGGAAGCAGAGTTTACAATAGAGAGTCCAACCATGGACTTGCTGTGCCTGCCTGGAGACTAACATAGTACTAATGAATTGCACATACACTCTTCTCAATTCATATGTTCAGTGGTTTGTTTTATTTCCTGATAAAAATAGGTTTTATTGTATCTACAGTGAACTCGTAAATTGGCTCCTGATATATTTTAAGCTGAGTTATAATTTGATTGAGAGAATAATTTATTGTTATGAATCTCACCATATCTAGTTGGGAGACCTATGCCTTCATATATAGAAAAGATATATGTGTTTTAGAAAAAAATATATGTGTGATTATTCCCAGTGTATGTTTGAGTTGGTGATCTGTTTGTGAACCTCTGTGGAATTGTATTTTCAATATTATATTCATGTGTATTTCAGGAAGACTTCCTAGATCTAACAGTAGCAGTCAAAAATGTATCAGGTTTAGAAGATGCACTCTGGAACATGTATGTAGAGGAGGAAGTTTTTGACTACGACAACTTATACCACTGTGGAAACTGTGACAGGCTGGTTAAAGCAGCAAAGGTAAAGATAGACCCCTGCCTCTTCTGAGGGTGCGCAGGTAGTACTTGGAGCAGGAACGTCTGTCAAGTGAAGTTACCTTGTATAAGAAGAGTCTTGAAGACGTACATAAAGCTTTTAATCAGTAATAAGGATTGAAAAGACATTTCCTTACACTGTATATATATTTGTATTTTAATTATTTTTACAGTATTTTTTAAACCATCAACCTCACAGTTTGCTCAACTTCTTTCTCGCCCAGGAAAAATTTATTTGTAGCTCAGTGTTTCTTAAATAAACCTTTTTTTTTCTCTTTTGGAAGTTACTGTTATGAAGAAGGCAATATATTTTTATTTCTGCCAACTAGGAAGCTTGTTGAGCTTTCAGGTTTTTGGTCTGCCATTATGAAAACGGAAAGCTTTATTTTTTGCATATGCAGTTATTGTACAATATTGATATATATGTTGATAGATATCTTCCTTGATGCTAACAAATCTAATATGACCTTTCCTTTTTCCCGCATTGAAAGTACCTAACTTGACAGGACTTGACAGAGTACATCAGGGTTTTTATTCATACAACAAAGCAAAATATAGAAGAAAAAGAAAACAAGATTTAAGCAACTGATTTATTTTGCAACGTGGCATCAACTCAGCTGCTATTATCTGTAGTAGGAACTCTTTCACTGCTTGTGGATGATATGACAGGCTATGCATTAACCCGATAACCTTGAACTCAGTTGAACCAGTGGTTATTGAGCCCTGACTTAAAGAACTGCCACAACAGATGTATCTTTGCAGTTATTCTGTTAAGACAGTGATAGCACTGTTCCTAGAGCTGACGATATTGAATTTTCCAACAGATAAAATGAAGGTTGATTTAGACAGCACACGGTATTGATTTGGATCCTGGAGATTGTAGGTGAAAATGTGATAAAAACAATAAACTCCATGTCTGTAGCTTTCACAGTGGTATCTGAAACCAGGATGTGAAAACAATTTTATATTGTTTAATATTTATTTCCATCTAGCCTTTGCCCTTTTATAAACCAGAAGAGAAAGGCCTATTTTTTGCTTACTTACTTTGTATTTCCTCGTTGGTGTTACAACCTAATAAAATAAATACAAAATTCAGAGGATGGAGCATCATGCAAAGACAAACGCATGCTTAGTTTTGGTTGAACTTAATTTGCACATTAGTAAAATAAGAACCTTTTACCAAACAAAAGTAATTCTTGTATGCACCTTTTATGTTACTGGCTTAATTCATTTTCAGTGAATTTTGATCTCGATATTTTTAAAGTTGCCTTCTAGTTGCATTAGATTTACTGTATTCTAGGGTTAGGCTTAGTTGTGTTACCTAAAAAAATGCGTATTTTCTTGTTCTGGGCAGTCTTTCTTTTCTTACCACATTATAGTTGAGTTACTTACTTTTTTTAGATATTTTTTTTGAGCTCATGTGAAAATCTGCCATGTTGTTAGATTGCTGCTTTTTCATTTAATTTGTTTTTCACCCACTAGATTTGTAGAATTGCTGTCTTATATATTTTTAGGAATGTTAGATATTTATGATTATGGATAATTTTATATATGGGGAAGGATTTTTTTGCCGCCTCACATTGCTATTAATAAGGGATTTGGGAAAAGCTCATGCCTTTAAAATAAAAAGCAGCTTTAATTTAGTTTTTTGTTTTAAAGCAAGGCATTAAAATAAAAAATATTTTACTATCTGCTTTTAAGGACAGTAACTATAAAACCCCAGTCAATGGATCTCAGTGTTTGGGAAGTTAGAGTCCTTTTAAAAGTCTAATGAAAGCTGTGGATCTTCTCCCCAGAAAAATACATGCAAATACACATACAATTTTCATATAATTTAAAGGATTCAGATCCATTGAAACAGTCCCTAGGTCGAAGGTGAAAGAGCTCCAGCTCTTCAGTAAATAAGAGCTGTGTAAAGTCGAGATAGTGACCGAGGGGGAAGGTGAAAGGTCAGGGCTTAGACAGGAAAGGAGCACTGTTTGGGAGGAAGCACCCTCATCAGGTAGCTTTAATTTTATTTAGGATAGCAACATTAAAACATACAAGTGCATTGTAAATTTTTAGGTGTAAGCGTAAGTGAGCAATATCAACTTTTAGCACCATAAAATAGATGCGTTTATGTCAAGAGCTGTATTGAATCCACAATGATTAGTTTATGTGACTTAAGGATATATTTCTCTTAAAACTGTGTCATAGATTGCCTTTTTATACCGTAAGAAGCGTTATTCTTTTATATAATTCAGCTTTTAAAATTTAAATTTTTTTCTTTTGACAGTCGGCCAAATTGCGTAAGCTGCCTCCCTTTCTTACAATTTCATTATTAAGATTTAATTTTGATTTTGTGAAGTGTGAACGATACAAGGAAACAAGCTGTTACACATTCCCTCTCCGGATCAATCTCAAGCCTTTTTGTGAACAGGTTCGAACTATTCTGTTTTGAAATTCTTTCTTTTCCCCTCTAAAGGGGAATCTTTTTGTTCACCTTATTTGCAGTTTGCTTAGTGCAGAGTCTCTCAGCCTTGGCACTGTTAAAATTTGTGTGCTTAATTGCTCAGTCATGTCCAACTTTTTGTGGTCCCAAAGACTGTAGCCTGCCAGGATCCTCTGTCCGTGGAGTTTGTCAGGCAAGAATACTGGAGTGGGTTGCCATGCCCTCCTCCAGGGGATCCTCCTGACCCAGGGATCGAACCAGCGTCTCTTATGTCTCCTGCATTGGCGGCTGGATTCTTTACCACTGCACCACCTGGGAAGCCCCCATTAACGTTTAGAGTTGTGTAATTCTCTGTTGTGGTGGGATGTGCCATGTATTCTAGGATGTTAGGCAACATCCCTGGCCTCTGCCTAGTAGATGACAGGAGCATCTCCTGCTTCTGTGCCCAGAAGTGACAAAAGGTCTTCAGACTTTGCCAAATGTCTGTCTCCTGAGGAGAGGAAAGGTGGGTAAAAGTGCTCCTGGTTGAGAACCACTAGTTTATTACAGTCCTTTTTAATTTCCAAGTATGGATTTATTTCTAGTTTTTTTTTTACCCTAAACTCTCCTTGAAAAATCTTTGAAATGAAAGTTTAAGAATAGAATTAGAAAAGACCCTGCGATAGGAAAAATTACCATTCAGTAGTATGTTCCTATTTGTAGCTAGTTTACTTTAGATGCAAAAATGAATTACACATTTAGAAAGCGAATGAGAAATTGGAATGTCACTAGTGTAGAATTTGTAATCCTTAAGACATGGGGAAAAAAAAAGTTTAAAAACATTAATTTTATAATCAGCCTACTTTATAAGCTGTTTAAAAATGTTTTCTGTGCCATTGCTATACATGCCAAAATCAGAATGATGAGACTGATGCATTTTGTATTAAGAACCATTCTTTATATGTTTGAGACCAGAACATTAATTAGCCAGCTATAGAATTTCTGTGTATCAAAGTAATCTTTTTCTAAATGGTTTTAAATTCGGGTGGGCCTTCCTCAGCATAGTTATCGAGCTTTTGGGTTTTATAATTACACTAATTTCCATTGAAAGGTTCTAATGTCTTGGCTCTGAGCCTGTTACCAGCATACACAGAACAAACAGGTTTTCCAGGGTACTTTTCCTTCCTCCTATTTGCTGCCTGAAAAAAATAAAAATTCTTTTTGAAATAATTGAGTTATTTCTCCCTGTCTGTTTTATTGAGAAATAATTGACCCACATCACTTGTATAAGTTTAAGGTGTACAGAATGATGGCTTGGTTTACATATAATATGAAACGATTACCACAGCAGGTTTAGTTGACTTCCATTATCTCATATAGAAATATTTTTGTCCTTTTATAAAAAGTAGTTTGTTACATGATTTTAGCATATGTTGAAATAACAAAACTGAAAAAAGCAAGACATTGAGCATCTAAGAAATTCACAATAATTTTGCTTTTTGATTATCTGTATGAATGAAAATCATTATCATCTTTGTTTGCATCTCTCTTGGTTTTTGCCTGAACCAGACATTTGAAAAATGACATTTAAAAAATGCTGCTCACTTAAAAAGTATAATTTAAGAAAACAAGTTCCTTAAATAATTGACACATCCTTAAGTAGCATCACATATGCCAAGTATCTTTTAACCTAAAGTAGGTTTTGTTTTTTAATGCCCATGTAGGTGTTCATACCTGAAGTAGGAAATGGCAACCCACTCCAGTATTCTTGCCTGGAACATTCCATGGACAGACAAGCCTGGTGGGCTACAGTCAGTGGGGTCACACAGACACGACTGAGCATGCACACATAGGTGTTCACAATTATACAGTTGTAGAATACATTACTTGTAGAGAAGATTGATCACAGATTTGATAACTGAAAAAAAACTTTTCATTCCAGTAAACTGCCTCTAAACAAAACCAGCTAGTATTCATAATTGCTAAATTCCTGTTTTATGCAGAGGACTGAAGTGTCTGGAGGGGTAATGCATAGTAGATATAGCTCTGACTTTGAGGCACATAACAATCTCATTAAAATATATTCAACTGCTAAAGAACTCCTTTATAAACCAGTGTAATAGGTTTAATACAAGACAATTTTCTCTTGCTAAAATGCTCTCTCACTCACTGGTAGGGTAGTATGTGTTGCGTTACAATGTGGACTTGCATGATTTTAGCCAAAGTATATAAAAATAGCATCTTGATTGAATATATGTTTTTATGTTTAACTCAGGCAGAGTTTGGTTGGTGTAGTATGATTGGTATTTTCAGTCAAAGAATTATGCATTTCAAAATTTAAAACTGGTTATTCAAATTTATGTTAATTTACCCTAAATAATAATAATAATAACCAGTGATGTTTCTTACTGATTTTAATAGTTGAAATTCTTCTTTCCCCTTTCATTATATATCTTTCTGTCTATGTAAACTATAACAATGTTTATGTTCTTTCTTGTAGAGTGAATTAGATGACTTGGAATATATGTATGACCTCTTCTCGGTTATTATACACAAAGGTGGTTGCTATGGAGGACATTATCACGTGTATATTAAAGATGTCGATCATTTGGGAAACTGGCAGTTTCAAGTAAGTATAGAAATTAGTTTAAGAGTATCTTTGCAACTGTTTTCTAGCCTTATTATTTTGGTGAGGCTATTTTTGGTCATTTATTATATGTTCACTCTGTAGAAAACTCTTAAAGGCATTAAAAGTTAATACAGATAGAAGTTTAAATTTTTTAAACACCTCCTATTTTCTCTTCACCGAGGTTCTCCAGTTGTTATCATTTTGCCACATTTCTGCAAGCCCATCCTCTGTATACAGACACACACACACACACACACACAGAGTTAACATTATCATTATTAGTGCTGAACCACTTGAAGTTTCGTGGGCCTCTTTACCCCCTGAATTCCTTAGTGTTTATCTCCAGAGAACCAGGACATTCTCTTACATAAGCATAGATCAAAATCAAGAATTTTTAACACTGATACAATACTATTTATTATCTAATAAATATTTTATATTCAGATTTAACCTGTTTCATCCAAATCCTTTATAGCATTTTCTTCCCACTGTAGTGTAAAGTCCAGGAACATGCATTATATTTAGTTAACATGTCTTGAAAAGTGAAAGTGTTAGGTGCTCAGACATGTCCGACTCTTTGCAGTCCCATGGACTGTAGCCTGCCAGACTCCTCTGCCCATGGGATTTTCTAGGCAAGAATACTGGAGTGGATTACCATTTCCTACTCCAGGGGATCTTCCGGACCCAGGGATCGAACGCTGTGTCTCTTGCGTCTCCTACATTAGCTGGCAAGTTCTTGACCATCTGAGCCACCAGGGAAGCCCTTCGGTCTCTTTTAATTAATAACCATTCCTCAGCTTTCTTTGTCTTTCATGGCACCAAACAAAGGTAGTCCTTCTATATTGTCTTCTTTGTGTTTTACAGATGCGACTTCAGTCTTCCTGAAATACTTGACTGTGAATGGCATGATGTTTATTTTGTCTGGGAACCCAGTTTCCCAGTACCATTTATTTAATATTCCATTCTTTCCCCACCAATCTACAATGCCAGTTCTGTTATATTAATTGTTATTTTTATTTAAGTCCATTTTGGGGCTCTGTATTCAGTTTTTGTTGTTGTTATTCCTTGTTTTCCTGTTCCTAGGCAAATGCTACACTATTAATTTCTATAGCTGTATTGGTAAGTCTTGTTATCTGGTAGGGCAAGTCTCTCTATGTGTTGTTATTCTTCAGGAGTGTTTTGGTTTTTATGGTTTTCTGAACATTTCTAGAGTCACCTTATCAATATTCTAAGACATATATGCACATAATAGTAGTAGGGTTTTGAATCTACATGTGTAAATAAGATCTATCTTTTTGGTTTTTAGAGCTTCTTTAGTGTTGTCTAAAAAAAGTTTTATAATTTTCTCTAGAAAATAAAGCACTCATCAGGAGTCCAGTTCCAGTTATTTGCAGTGGAGAAAATTATATATTACATGCTAGCCCCAAACTCTCAACCAGTTTCCTAAAATGTAACTAAAACACTAATATGTAAGTTCTAACCCATCATGTTAGGATGTGGCATGCTTCAAACATACCTTCCTGGTTGTCAAACAGTTAATATTGTGATGAATGAATAATTGCTCCACTTGAGGTAACATAGCTTCTCTGAGTGCTGTGCATGCATGTGTACATGCTTAGTCATGTCCGACTCTTTGCAACCCCATAGACTGTAGCCAGGCTCCTCTGTCTGTGGAATTTTTCAGGCAAGAATACTGAAATGGGCTGCAATTTCTTCCTCCAGGGGATCTTCTTGACCCAGCGATCGAACCTGGGTCTCCTGCATCTCTTGCATTGGCAGGTAGACTCTTTACCACTGAGCCACCTGGGAATCCCTCTGAGTGCCAGCAGTATTGAAAAATGCCATGTTCCCTTTGTTGACATTCACTTTGCTTTTCAGAGCATCTCCCTGTGTTTCTGATGCTCTGTTGGTTATACTTAGAATGTACTGAGAGATACTTGTGCTTTGTAAAGTTTGGATATTTAAAGTCTAACTGTTCTATTGGGAAAATATTGACAGGGAGATGTTCTATGGTACTGTGTCTATTCTGTGTAGTTTTTGGACTGCTTGTGGCTGGTATATTGAAATACAGTTACCTTGTTAGTACATTGACTTTATAATAACCATCTTGCTTTTGGAAAAAGACTGTTTTGTTTCACTCTTTCCTATCCTTAACCTCCTGTTTCTTTTCTTTCTAGAACTGGGTTTATCCAGTTTGGGGTCTAGGAAACCATACAAGCATCTCTCGAATGCTTGTGCCTATTTGCCAAGACACTAACTCGTTGGGCACATTTCAGTCAGGTGGAATGACGCACGTCTTACCTCCTCTGATCTAGTTCTGCCCTCCATGTTCCACCCTTAGTTGCTGATTCTTATCCTGTTACCTTCCTTCACACCTCTGTCTTCCAGGCCCCATGATAGTGAATCTTACTCTCCAAACAGCTGTTCTCCCCTGCGCCACCCCACTTTCAAACAATTATATTAACTTTATTTCATTCTCTCTAAAAGATGAAGTTGAACCTTGTATTAGATCTTTATTGAAGCTTATGAACAGGTCTGATAAATAGTTACCATATAGTTCTTTTTTTTTTTCTTCTCTTTGCCTAGTCCACTGTAGTTCCTGGTTTTCTCCTTCCACTTATGCTTCTGTGGTAGCCTTTGTTTCCAATGGTACCCTGTCTCTCTTCAGCCTTGGAAAGTGCCCCTGCCTTCCATGCAGTTCTGCTTCTGCCTCGGGGCTGTGTCTCTGCTGTCCTCCATGCTGGCCGCAGGCCCCCCTCAGTCTTGCTCAGCCAGTGTCAGATTTCAGGCACTTCTCTAGCGGGCGGGATTTATCCTCAGTCTTTTGATGCATAAAGTATTTATTTACAGTTTCCTTTTTAAGTTTATCATTGACATCACACTCAGAGGTAGCTTCACATGGTGCGGTGAGGTAGCTTAAAAGGAATGATTCTTCCATATCTTCCCTGAGTTGTGTTTCCTTAGACATCTCAATAATTCCATGTTCATTTCTTTGGAAATGGTTAGCAGCATCAGGCTCTTCTCTCAGTTCCATTATATGACTCAAAAGGGCAGGCAGGCATGCTTTCACTTGGTTTGGCTATCTACACTACTTCTCTGGTCTGAAGCTCTGGTACTTTAGCAGGGTCTTCTTGAAACTTAAAGAACAATCAGAAGATTGCTTTCTGTCTCTGCTTGTATATTTCCTCATTCATGACTTCTGTGCAGCATCACATTTATCTTTTATTACTATTATTATTCCGCTCTTTAAGAATCACTAGCTTTTCATCTAGAGCTTTATGGTTTTCAAATAATGATGCATGCTTTAAGAATTTCAGCTTCAGTAGGTATACCTGCTGGACACTGCTTGTCTGTTTACTACCATTATCCTGAGAGCTCTCTTATGCCTAGTGATAAAGGACTCCAAATACTGTAAACACAGGCAGGTATTGTTTTTTCTGCTTTCAGTTTGGTGATTTCTTCTTCCCTTGCAAGTTTTCCTGCTAGGTGCCATCTGCAAGGAACAACTTTAAATAACCTGTCTCACATAATGTTTCTTGGGTGAAAGCCAACATTTCAGTCTCTCTCAGCCCAGCTAGAAGATGAGTTCTTCTCTCTTGCATGGAGGTCATTAACTATTCAGAATGTGGCCCTAGATCTGGCTATGAAGAGGAGCCTGACTTAGGCCTTCCAAAGGGGGGCCTTTCGTTTCATTGATGTTTTGATATCACTTTGAACATTTGAGGATGTGGGACAAAGAAGGCTTTTCAATAAGTCCCACCAGGCAGCCCCGGGACTGGTGCTTGCAGGACCAGCCTCTCCTCACAAGACCAAGGTTGGACACTGACAGAGGGCAGGAGAACTCGGCCCAGGCCACATGCCCCCTGCACCAGTGTCACGTCCTGGGTGATGCCAGCCTACCTCTCCCCTCCTGCCATTTTTAAATCTCTTGTTTCTTAGCCATGAATGTCTTTGCATGCTAAGTCACTTCAGTTGTGTCCGACTCTACGCAAACCCATGGACTATAGCCCACCAAGCTCCTCTGTCCATGGGATTCTCCAGGCAAGAATACTAGAGGGGGTTGCCATTTCCTTCTCCAAGGGATGTTCCCAACCCAGGAGTAGAACCCATGTCTCTTATGTCTCCTACATTGGCAAGCGGTTTCTTTACCACTAGGGCCACCTGGGAAGCTCATGAATGTCTTTAAACATCTTAAACACACTATTTTATTATTCTCTACCTGAAAATTGCAGTATCTGAAGACTGTGGGTCTTTGAATATCTGCTGGCTCTATTTCCTCGTGTTTTTGTTATTTAAGGCTGTAGACTTGGTTGGCTGTTTGTTTTTTAAAAATACAGTTTAGGAATGATTGGAAGCCTGAGTTAAAAGTACCCTCCATGAAAGATATGTGTCTGTCTCTACCACATGCCCGTGGTCACCTCCAACCTTTAACACCTTGAAGATAAGATCTGTGTTTTAGAGCCATTCAACTAGTATGAATTTGGGCCACAAACTTACATGAGGACCTATTTGTGATTATAGATTTTTAGAGGAAGTGTATTTCCACCTTCATCTAGTATCAAGGTGAAAGCAAACAAGTTTCTCATTGTCCTTTGTTGAGGAGGGGGGTTTGTTTGTGGATCATGCTTATATTTAGAACATAGCCCTTTCAGGTTTCTAGCTTTTTGCAGGGATCTATTTTGCTGGGTATAATAGAAATGTATACATTTGATCTTTGACCTGGATTCCTGGCTTAGAGCCCCTTGAGATTTTCCGAGTGATAAGGTTGTCTTTTCTTGTTCATAATGATCCTCTTTCAACCATACCTGTTTTTGCTAATGAAGTTACCTGCAGGGTGAGGGCTGGTCACCAGAGGAACCAATCACGTGGTTAGAGGGTAGAACCTTCAGCCCCACCCCCTGACCAGGGAGGGACCAGGAGATTGAGTTTGGTGGTACGTGCTCATTGCTGCAGTCATGTCTGACTCTTTGCGACCCCATGGACAGCAGCCTGACAGGCTCCTCTGACCATGGGATTTCCCAGGCAAGAATACAGGGTGCATGCCCTCCTCCAGGGGATCTTCCTGACCCAGGGATCGAACTCATGTCTCCTGTGGTGCAAGCAGATTCTTTTACCCCTGAGCCACCAGGGACCAATGATTGGTCACCAAGGGCCAACGATTCAATCAGTCGTGCCTGCATAATGAAACTTAAATAAAACTCTGAAAGAAGGGGACTAAGGGAGTGTCCAGGTTGGGGACCACTGTGCTAGAAGCTGTGTTTATCTCACAATCCCAACTTATAGAAATGCTAGAGAAATTAGGTAATTTGTCCAGGATTATTCAACCACAGTTGAAATTCAAAACCAGACTGCCTGATTCCAAAGCACATACAAGTTAGTATGATGTTTATATCATATTTCTTCATCTTGAAACCTCTGAGGCACAAACATTCCTGTTTTGCTAATTACTTTTTAAAAGATTAGTGATAGAAACTTTTTTTTATTGTTTTGCTTCTTTAGGAGGACAAAAGTAAACCAGATGTGAATTTGGAAGATATTCAGAATAAAGAAGAGATTGATGATCCGTTGATGATTTTAAAAGCAATCTTATTACAGGTAGAAAGAGTATATGTTTATGTTTGTGTTTATGTAGATATCAGCTATCAGCTATATGATTTAGTTGGTAGAAATGATATTGTTACTATTCATAGTCTTTTTAGGGGAAATTCTCTATTAAAAAAAATTTTTTTTTTTATTAGATGCTTTCTGATTATAAAAGAAATACTTATGAATGGTAGAAATTTTGAGGGGAAAAATTGAAAGTATATAAAAAAAATAAGTTTAAACCCAATGTCTGGTTACTGTTAACACTATGATATATATTGTTTGCATTTTATTTCCTTTGTGTTTGTATAGATATGTTAGGATTGGGTTACAAGATTTCTTTGGGTATTATTATTGTTATTGTTACTTTAAGTAGAATTGGGATATACTGTATATACTTCTTTGGAATTTACTGTTTTCCCATATTATCCTTTTAATGTCTTTAGGACCTGAAGTTATGTCCCCCTTTTCATTCCCAATATTGATAATACCTCAAGTGTATGACTTCTAACGTTTGCCTTGTACTCTGTTGTAAAGATGGTAGTCTCTTTTCATTTATTCATTCATTCTTAATGAACATTTTTTTCTCAGTTTCTTTCTAGGGACCTAGGCTGAATATTGGTCTGTGGCTACTGTATTAGTCTGCTAGAGCTGACATAATAAAATCCCACAGACCGGTGTCTTAATTAACAGAAATTTGCTTTCTCATAGTTCTCAGGCTGGAAGTCCAGATCAAGGTGTCTGCAGATTTGGCTTCTTCTGAGGGTTCTCTGTTTGGCTCTTGCTGTGTCCTCATATGGCCTTTCCTGTGTTCATGTGCACCCCTGGTGTCTCTGTGTGTCCAAATTTCCTTTCTTTGAAGGATGCTGGATTGGATAAGGGCCCACCCTTAAAGGCCTCATTTTAACTTAGTCGTTTCTTTAACTTCCCTATCCAAATATAATCAGTTAAAATTTTGAGAGTTAGGAATTCAACATGTGAATTTTTGTGGTAGGGGGACAGATTTCAGCTCAAAATAGTCACTTCTTACCCCCTTTTAGAAGTTGTTTATAATTCAGAACATTCAGAAGAGACCAGTAGTCTTTTTGCATGAAAGTATTTCTTCTAAAAATCCCACATAATATCAGAAATTTACCAAATCTCTAAATACTCTTTGGATATTGCTCTTGAAATGTTTAAATGTTACCACATAGAAAGTGGCAAAATTCAAGTTTTCTAAACTTAGGCTTAATCTATTTTTAAAACCTTTTTATTTTTAAATAATTTTGGTTAATCCACCTACTGGTTTGGTGTTACAGGCACCAAATCCTGCTGGTTCCTTGAACTCATAAGCATTGCACTTAAATCTTATCAGATTTTCTTAAATGACTTTTCTTTCTTTCATAAGGAGGAGAGTAATCTAATTGCTGTTGATCAGCTGGGCCAGAAACTGTTAAAGAAGATAGGAATATCTTGGAATAAGAAGTACCGAAAACAGTATGGACCACTGCGAAAGGTATTCATGACATCCTTCTAGAAAGTTCCATTCCCAAGAAATTTTATTGTGATCTTGGCAACATGAATTTCTTTGCAGAAGGAAATTTAAACTAGGTAGAAATATAATTAGTATTTTTCTTAATGGTTAAAATTCAGTTAAATAACTTAGTAATTTATCATAGAATCAAGAAAGAGAAGAATAGAGAATGGGCTTTTAATCACAACAGCAAAAAATGTCACCAAGTTCATATTCTTTTTTTCTAATTAATTTTAATTGGAGGATAATCACTTTACAATATTGTGGTGGTTTTTGCCATACATCGACATGAATCAGCCAGGGGTACGCATGTGTCGCCATCCTAAACCCCCTCCCCTGTCTCTCCCCATTCCATCCCCCTTGGTTGTCCCAGAGCACCAGCTTTGAGTGCCCTGCTTCAGGCACTGAACTTGCACAGGTCTTCTATTTTACATGTGGTAATATACATATTTCAATGCTATTCTCTCAAATCATCCCACCCTCGCCTGCTCCCACAGAGTCCAAAAGTCTGTTCTTTACATCTGTGTCTCTTTCGCTGCCTTGCATAGATTGTCGTTACCGTCTTTCTAAATTCCATATATATGCATTAGTATACAGTGTTGGTGTTTCTCTTTCTGACTTACTTCACTCTGTATAATAGGCTCCAGTTTCATCCACCTCATTAGAACTGACTCAAATGCGTTTCTTTTTATAGCTGAGTAATACTCCATTGTGTATATGCCAAGTTCATATTCTAAGGCTTATCATCTTACTTATAGAAATGTCTTCTGGCATTCATCCACATTTCACTTGATCTTTCTTTGATACACAGTTCTACTAAACTTGGCAGTCTGGTTTCCTCGACTGTAAGATGAGCAAAAGCTGGTAATACCAGAATTGAGACGAAAACTTGACTGAAAACAAGCAAAGCAACAAAACACTTAGTAAACATTTGGAGCTATTTCTTGTAGAAGCAAGGTGCTTATGTGCTTCTGTCCATGTTTAATTTCATCTTTTAATTTGACCACAGTTCATAAATGAAGTTATTGACCCTGAGTTCATAGACAGTCTTAAGTTTTCAATCAAAACGATTGGACCAGTGTTTCAGTATTTTACTGTTAAGTATGTTATCAGCTGTGCAGGGGCTTTATTGTTTTGTTTTTAAATAAAAATATTCATAAGTTTGAGGAAGTTAGCTTTTACTCATAGTTGATTGGTAGTTTTATCTCTTTTTTTCTTTGAAGTTAATTTGTGCTTTTATTTGCCAATATAACTTAACTACAGTGGCTTACAAACTTTTTTGACCTAAAAATACATTTTACATCACAGTTCAGTAAACGCATATGTAAAGAACATGTATACTTATCTGTATAATAAGTTTGTTGAGCAGTTTTACAACAAAATAAGGTACAGAAATTTCCTATATTCCCCTTCCCCACAACATGCATAGTTGTTACCAACATCATTCATCAGGGTGGTTGGTTGGTTAGCTTGTTTTTCCTAAACCAAGGATGAACTCTATTGATGTGTTATAATCACCAAAGTCCACAGTTCATCTTAGGATTCATTCTAATGAAGTAAGTAGTACTACATTCTTTGGGTTTGAAAAAAAAAGTATAATGACATATATCCATTGTTACAATGTCATACAAAGTATTTGCACTAAAAAATTGTATTCTGTGTATTCACCTCCCCTCACTCCCAGACTCCTAGCAACCACTAACCTTTTTATTGTATCCATAGTTTTGCCTTTTCCATAATGGCCTAAATAGTTGAAATCTCTCTTCTTTCAAAGCGTTTATATTTCTATGACCACTCATGGCCCACGCATTCATGGGCTGGGCAGACTCCAAGTAGCAAACTTCCCCACTAAATGCTGCAGCTTTCCTTCCAATATTGAACCTGGTCCCACTGGTCCTGCCCAACAGCCACATAAAGTGCAGAGGACACGTGTAGAGTATTTGGTCATAGGAAGGCCACAAGTTTTATGCCCCTTGTCACAGTGAACCCAGATTCCTTTTTGGTGTGTTATAAGCAGCTGATAGTTGTATCTTGAATAGAGGTTGGAGTTTATCAAAGGCCATTTGGTTACATTTGTTGATGTGGCCACATGGCTCTTTTCTTTTACTCTGTTAATGTAGTGAATTCTGTTGACTTTTTTCAATGTTAAAGCAAATCTTACATTTCTGGGATAAATCACATTTGATCATGACATAGTTTTATGTGACATAGTTTTATGTATTTCTGTTGTTTATGTTGGGCTTCCCGTGCAGCTCAGTAAAGAATCTGCCTGCAATGCAGGAGACTCGGGTTCAATTCTTGGGTTGGAAAGATCCCCTGGAGAAGGAAATGGCAAATATTTGGCTCATATTTTATTAAGGATTTTGTGCCTATGAAAATCCCATGGATGGAGGAACCTGGTAGGCTGCAGTCCATGGGGTTGCTAAGAGTTGGACACGACTGAGTGACTTCACTTTCACTTTTCACTTTCATGCATTGGAGAAGGAAATGACAACCCACTCCAGTGTTCTTGCCTGGAGAATCCCAGGGACGGAGGAGCCTGGTGGGCTGCCATCTATGGGGTTATACAGAGTCGGACACGACTGAAGCGACTTAGCAGTAGCAGCAGCAGCCTATGTTTATGAGAGATATGAGTCTTTAACTTCCTTTTTTGTAGTATCTTTGTCCAATTTTATTATCAGAGTTAGGGAGGACTCAAATTGGGAAATTTTCACTTTTTTATATTCTTGGAAAGAATTTTTCTGAGGTAGATTATTACGTCTTTCTTAAATATTCGATAAAACTTGTTAGACCTGAAATGTTTTTATGGGAAGTTTTTTATATTATAGTTTTAATTTGTTTGTAGAGTTACTTACATTTTTTTACTTCTTGGATTGTCTTAGAAAATTATATTTTTAAAAGAATTTGTCCTTTTATATATGGTGTCAAATTTATTGGCATGAAGTTGTTCAGAATATCTCATATTATCTTTTTTAGTGTCTGTAGGACCTAAAGTTCTTCATTTTCATTCCTGAAATTAGTAATTTGTGTTTGCTTGCTTTGTTCATAAGTCTTGCCTTAGGGCTTACCAAATTTTAATAAAACAGCTTTTCAAAAAACAACTTTTACCTGTATTTTCTACTCATCTGTTTTCAACTTCATTGATTTCTGTTTTTAGTTATTTCCTCCCTTTCACCCCTGGGATTTAATCTAATTACCCTTTTCTAGCTTCTTGGGTTGGTATCTCAGTTGTTTTTTAAAACATGCTTTTAAATCATAATTTCCTTCTTAGCGCTAATTTGTGCTCCATTGCCCAATCGTGTCTGACTTTTTGTGACCCATGGAGTAGCCCAACCCGCCAGCCTCCTCTATCTGTGGGATTCTCCAGGCAAGAATACTGGAGTGGGTAACCACTGCCTTCTCCAGAAGATCTTCCTGACCCAGGGATTGAATCTAGGTCTCCTGTAGGTGGATTCTTTACTGTCTGAGTCATGGTCCTTGCCTTCAAATCTACTTTGTTTGGTATTATTACCTACTTTGCACCAAGTTTTCTAATGCAAGTGTGTCTATTGTAAACAGTGTGAAGTTAGTTTTTGTTGATTTTAGAAAATTGTGATTTTAAGGAATTTAACCTCTTAAAGTGTCAAATTTGTTAGCATAAAGTTGTTTGAAATACTACCATATTATCCTTTTAGTATCTGTAGGACCTATAGGACCGTATTTCATTTCTGATATTGGTAATTTGTGTTTTTTAGATTTCTTTTTCATCATTCTTGCTAGAGGTTTATCAAGGTTACTAACCTTTTCAAAGAAACAGCTTTGCATTTGTTTTTCTCTTTTGTTCACCTGTTTTCTATCAAATATTAGAGTTTGATAGTCTCCCTTTTAATTAGAATGTTCAGTCCATTTATTTTTAATGTACTAATTTGTATAGTTGAGTTGAATTCATCATCTAGCTGTTTGATTTTTATTTGCCTCCTCTATTCTTTGTTCCTTTTTTCTCTTTCTTGCCTTTTGAATTAATCAAGTAATTTTTAATGTTTTATTTTTGTCTCCTGTGTTGACTTTTTGGCTGTAGTTCTTTAATTTTTTTACTGTAGGGATTACACTATTCATAAGTTAGTATTGTAATTTATAGACCAATAGTGTAACACTTCATGTACCATGTAAGAGGCTTACAGTATAATTTCATTTTCCTACTCATTCTTTTCTGCTGTTGTCTTGTATCTTACCATTATTTGTAAATGCACCATGTGTTTGTATGTATGTATGTGTTTCCTTTAAACATTTAAGTGACTTTTAAAGAAATTAATGAAAAAAATCATGTTTTATTTTACCCATTCTGGTGTTTATTGTTCCTTCTTGCATGTCCAAGTTTACATCTAATATCCTTTCCCTTCAGCCTAGAAATCTTCCTTTAGTGTTTTTCTGGGCCTCTAGAGCTGCAGGCAAAAATATTCTCAGTTTTTGTTTGTCTGATATTTTTATTTTGCTTTCATTTTTTTAAATGGCATTCTTGCTGGATATAGAACTTTAGGTTAATAGTTTTTATTGGTTTCTTTCGGCACTTTAAAATGTCATTTTATTATGTTCTGGCTTCCTTTATTTTGGCTGAGAAGTCAGTGTCACTTAAATGTAACATGTCTTTTTTTCTGTCTACTTTTAAGATCATCTCTTTATCTTTGGTCTTTAGCAGTTTAACAATAATGTGTCTTGGTATGGCATTCTTTGTGTTTATTTGCTTTGTATCTGCTAAGTTTTTTCATGTCTGAGGCTTGAAATCTTTCTTCAGTTTTGGCCATATTTTCAATTTATTTTTCTGCTCTATTATCTGTCTCTTCTTCAAAACCTACAGTTTCATATATATTGGACTATTCAGTATTTCCTCACTGGTCGTAGATATTCTTGTAGGGTTTTGTGGGGTTTTTTTCCCCCTTGGCTCCAATATGGGTAATTTCCATTGATCTGTCTTCTGCTGTATCCAGTCTTCTGTCAAGCCCAGTCAATGGATTTTTTTGTTTCAGTTATTGTCTTATTCAGCTGTATATTTTTCACTTAGGTCTTATTTAAAATGCCCGTTTCTTTGCTGAAATTCCGCATTTGAACCTACTCTGTACATCCTTTCCTATAAATTTATGTATTTCAATAACTTTACTATTATAACATCTGGCTTATTTCTGGGTCTGTATTCACTTTTTTGTCTCTTGTGAATTGACTGCCTCATCTCTTTATTATGAACCACATTGTCGTATTTCTTTGCATGCCATATATTCTTATATTGCTTGTTGGACATTGTGGAAGATGTGTTTTAGAGGCTGTGGATTATAAGACTTTTTCATTATAGTCTAACAGACCCTTAAGTAACTTTGAATCACCTTGATCCTGTGGAAGCTTCATTTGGGGCTTTGGTAGGGTGGATCTGTTGTAGTTTAGCTGACAGTCCTAGGGAGTAGCTGTTAGTCCTGGGGCCTGCGTGGTCCTCCCTCTTAAGGCAGAGGTTAGCAAGCATGGGCAGGCTAGGGATCGCTGCCCTATTTTGTACAGCCCCCAGCTAAGAACTGTCTTTACATTTTCAAACAGTTATGTTTAAAAAGGTGTTCAGGTTTGCCTCTTACCCCACAAAGCCTAAAATACTACTCTCTGGCCCTTTACAGAAAAGTTTACCAGTCCCTGACCTAAGACGGGACCCTGCTAGAATCCCAGTGGAAAGCCTGAGGTGCTTGTCATATGCCTCAGACTTGGCAGGTCTTCAGCTCCATGTTCTTCCTGTCCAGCAGCAGGGGGCCAAAATCTCTGCTCATATCTTAAATCTCCCAGCTGTTGCCTTCTGCTCGGTTCCTTGGGTCTCAGACTGTACACGTGCCATTCAAAAGTCAGCCAAGGATGGGAGGAGGTTTTGATAAGGGTTACTTCTGGAATTTTCTCTTTCACTCTTCTGCTTCTCTGGCATTCTCAAATTCTGCCTCCTAAGTCCAGTAAGACTCCTGCCCTTCGCTTGAACTCTCTTCTCCATCGTTCTGTGCAGCAGACTGGAAAGTGGCGGGTCAGTGCGGAGCTCACCTAGCTCGTTTCCCTTTTTGAAGGGTTATGCCCCCCCCCCCATTTTGTCTGTTTTTGGTTACTCTTCAAACAGTTGTTTTCTTTATTTTGCTCAAAGTTTATGATTTTTAATCAGTGGGGTTAGTCTACTGATAAAATTCTCTGCTATTACTGGGACCAGACTACACTGAAGTTTGAGGTTTAAAAGAGTTAATCTTCAACTATCGAACAAAGAAAAAAATTGCTATATGGAAAGTATTCATTACTCAGAGGTTTCAAATTATTATTTTATTGTACTTAAAATTATTATTTTATTGTACTTAGCTACAAAACTATATTACCGTCTGTTAGATATAGTGTTAACAGTATTACCTCTGGATCATCTGTTTGATTAGAGAGTATGCATCATTATAAATTCTTCCTTTCCAAGAGAAAAATGAGAAAATCACCTTTCTGTGTTGTTCAATGAGCTAAGAAAATGTTCCATATGCCCCCAAGTGATTTTCTGTGTGAAGTAGTTTGTGCTGAGAAGAAAAGAAGAGATACAGGCAGATTAGGGAATGAGAGAAGAGTGGAGTAGGGGTGGAAAGGTGGGATAGGCTGGGGAAGAAAATTTTTTTTCTTCCTATCCTTTAGCTGGAGGAATTTGAGCATCTTTGAGATTATGACTTAACCTTTCAATGTTTTGATTTCTTGAGCTAGCCTGTAGCCTCCAGGAAAGACAATACTTAATTTAGTTCATGTAAGCTTATAATTATGACTATATCCCATAATTTTGTCAGGATTATCTTCTGTGATGCTTCACTGTGTAATTTCCTTTGTTTTGTGCTTTGTTTGGATGGCGTTAAACATTTTGAAAGTGTTTATTCCATGTAATCTGTTTCAGTAAAGGCTTTTTAAAACAGCATTAAAACAGTTACTGAGATATAATTAAAACATGTTTAAGATTGTGTCATAACAGGGCATGTCCTGAGAGGCTAGGGCCCAGGGGTAGAAATGTCCAAAAAAAAACAAAACACTAAAATAGATTGTGTCATGGCAGCTTTCTCCCTGGATATAGCATTTAGACTGTTCAACAGAAAGCACTCTGGTTTTTATTAAATGTTTTATTATGGCCCAAATGAAATTTTTTTCCCTCTTTAACTGGCCAGGCCAAAAAGTTGACATACACAGAAAGGACAATTTTTTTAATCATGTCAATGGAAATTTTTTTTGTTAACCTGATGTTTGTTTTTTGTTTCTGTACAGTTTTTGCAGCTTCATTCTCAGATATTTCTGCTCAGTTCAGATGAAAGTACAGTTAGTCTATTGAAGGACTCTTCTGTCCAGGCTGAGTCTAATACCCAAAGAAATGATCAACGACTTTTCAAGACACTTACTTCAGAATCCTCAAGATTAAATGATAGACCCTCCTGTCCCCACTGGTTTGATATAAATGATTCCAGAGTCCAACCAATCAAGGAAAAGGATATTGAACAGCAATTTCAAGGAAAAGAAAGTGCCTACATGCTGTTTTATCGGAAATCCCATTTGCAGAGACCCCCTGAAGGTATGGAAAGATAAATGTCCCTATTTGTTTAAGTTGATGACCATAGAAGATAAATACTGAGTGCTGTTTGAAGTTTTTCCCTTTTAGAAGAAGGTTACTCTTGGAATATTTTAAAATATTTTCAAGTTAACTAGAACTATACCAGAAAGTCAACATTCTGTCATTTTAAAAAGATGATATATTTCTGTCTTTTTTCACCGGGTGATAATATGAGGCCATAGTTGGATTTTCAAAATGGCATTTCCTTGGATCACATCATGTTTTCTTGTTGTGTGGGCAGGGCAGACAAGATTGTTCTCCATTCAGGCTTGTCTCTGCAGTTCGGGCGTGTGTTGTCATTGGGTTGCAAGTGGCCTTGGTCTTATTTTCATGTGTTCCCTTTTATTTTCTTTTTTCCTTTTCCTCAAGGTAATAAGTCTTTAAGCAGTTGAAGTATCTCTGAAGCCTTCTTTGCTGAATCTTCTAAGAGAACTCATACCATGGTGGATGGAGGTTAAACACTGAGATCCACAATGATAAATTTTTGAACTTAAGCTACTAACATTAATTAGTCTGTAAGACTTTTTTTTTAATCACTTCCCAGAATTTATGCAAAAGTGAAAAATCCTAACTAGGAAAGCTGTTTAGATTGAGACATATCTATGATTACAGATGAGGATACTGTTCTTGGAGAATGAGAATAGTGATCATTTTTATAAAGAATAAGAATAAAGCAATTACTGATTTGCAGTGAATCAAAGGAAATTAACTCTCTGGACCTGAAACAGTAACAATTATATAATGGTTCTGTTGACCAGAAAGGTTTTTTTCCCTAAGGGGGAAAAAATCTGGTAATGGTTCTGATAAAAAAATATTGAAGAAAAATTGAATTCACAATTGTAGAAATATATATCAGTTTTTTCAGATGACATGTTGTTTTTTCACTGAACTTAAGTGTGTACATAATTAGAGTATGTACTAAGTGACAATTTTCCAGTTAGCTTAGGACTTGAATAAAGGTCCAGCCAAAATCTTCATGGTTTTTTAGGGGGTTGAAGGGATGGAACTTGGCAAAATGATTCTAAAATTCACCTCGAAAGATAAATTAATGAAAACTGAAGAGAGAATGTCCAACTCTTTGCGACCCCATAGACTGTAGCCTACCAGGCTCCTCCGTCCATGGGATTTTCCAGGCAAGAGTACTGGAGTGGGTTGCCATTTCCTTCTCCAGAGGATATGCAGATGACACCACCCTTATGGCAGAAAGTGAAGAAGAACTAAAGAGCCTCTTGATGAAAGTGAAAGAGGAGAGTGAAAAAGTTGGCTTAAAGCTCAACGTTCAGAAAACTAAGATCATGGCATCTGGTTCCATCACTTCATGGGAAATAGATGGGGAAACAGTGAAAACAGTGTCAGACTTTATTTTTTGGGGCTCCAAAATCACTGCTGATGGTGATTGCAGCCATGAAATTAAAAGACGCTTACTCTTTGGAAGGAAGGTTATGGCCAACCTAGATAGCATATTTAAAAGCAGAGACATTACTTTGCCAACAAAAGTCCGTCTAGTCAAGGCTATGGTTTTTCCAGTGGTCATGTATGGACGTGAGAGTTGGACTGTGAAGAAAGCTGAGTGCCGCAGAATTGATGCTTTTGAACTGTGGTGTTGGAGAAGACTCTTGAGAGTCCCTTGGACTGCAAGGAGATCAATCCTGGGTGTTCACTGGAAGGACTGATGTTGAAGCTGAAACTCCAATACTTTGGCCACCTCATGCGAAGAGTTGACTCATTGGAAAAGACCCTAATACTGGGTAGGATTGGGGGCAGGAGGAGAAGGGGACGACAGAGGATGAGATGGTTGGATGGCATCACTGACTCGATGGACATGGGTTTGGGTAAACTCCGGGAGTTGGTGATGGACAGGGAGGCCTGGCCTGCTGCAATTCATGGGATTGCAAAGAGTCGGACATGGCTGAGCGACTGAACTGGACTGAACTGAAGAGAGAATGCTAAAGGAAAATTTATTCTATCAGTGTAAACATATTTATAATGCTGTAATAATTAAGACAGTGTAGCACTAATGCAGAGGTAGACAGATCATTGAGCAATAAGCCCGGAAGCTGATACTAAGTATTTTTAGGATTTTAATCCATAAAAAGGTAGCCTTTCAGATAAATAGGGGGAAAATGAATTACTCTGCAAATACAACTGGGAAGTTGGTTAGTTGCTAATCACTTGAATTAACAGTTAGTACAAATGATTCTATTTATCCCTTTCATGAAATTATACTTCCTTTAATGTTTATGTAAAAAAGAAGCCTTAAAATGTAGATATTTTTCTGATCTTAAGATAGGAAAGACCTTTCTTAGCTTGAGAGCAACAAAAAAAATTGAAGGAAAAGTGATACAAACCTTAATTGTGTATTTGTGTTAGTCACTTAGTTGTGACTAACGCTTGTGACACTTCGTGACCCCTTGGACTATAGCCTGCCAGATTCCTCTGTCCATGGAATTCTCCAGGCAAGAATACTGGAGTGGGTAACCATTCCCTTCTCCAGGGGATCTTCCCAACCTAGGGATTGAACCTAGCCTCCTGAATTGCAGGCAAACTCTTTACCATCTGAGCCGCCAGGGAAGCCCACATAAACCTTATTACACAATGCCAAAAGGCAAATGACAGGCTAGTGGAAAACTGAAAAATACATGACATTTATTTTCCCTGTCTATAGAGTGCTCTTACATTTATTCCATTGTGCTCAGTGTTAAATTGGAAAAAGGGTATAAATAATGTACAAAAGAAGAAATAAGAACAACCAATGAACTGCCAAAAAAATCTGTCTAGCCCATAACCAAAACACATGAATCATAACAGCAGTGAGTGACTTTTTTCCTCCCAAATCAAATATTTCTGTTAATCTGGTTCTCAAAAATTAGCATTTCCTCTACATTTGGTAGGTATATAAAGTAATACAACTTGTTTGGTTGTATGTATTTAAAAACCTTAAGCCAATAATTGTACAGATTTGTTTTGAAATAGAGCTGTGTATAAATTTTTAGTTCAGAGATACTTGTTAGCCCTGTTACATTGTAGTAATGACTAACTGGACATCACCTGAATGTCCAACAGAAATGGATTAATTAAGCTATTTATAGAATGGGCTGCCATGCAGTCATTTAAGGCTTTGGAAAAATATTCACAGTATATTAAATGAAAAAGCAAGTTATATATTTGTTGACTATAATCTCAGTTGCTTTAAATAGGTGTGGGGTGTATGTGTGTGTGTGTACAGACACATTGTGTAGAATAAACACCAGAAGTATATATAGATCCTCAAAAAAAAAAAAAAGTATATAGATCACATTTTAGCAGTATTCCCTAGGAGTGCAATTATAGGTGATATTTATTTCTTTTACGTTAAAAAACATCATTTCTGGAACTTTTATTTATAATGATCATTTGGTATCAGGAAGAAAATAGTACATGTTCTTTTTAAAAAGTGTATTTAAAAAGAGTTGAAGAAATGGAATTCTCTAGCTTCGCTTAAAGAACTGTTTACCTTTTTTATGTTTTAATATTTTCAATTTACAGATGGGAAAATTAAGATCCAGAGAAAATTTGTATTCACGCAGATTGTAGAAGCTTTCCTAGCTCCCAGCGTGGTCCTTTCTAGTTTTCCGTACTTCCTTTTCAGCAACCAGATTTTATTTAGTCAGCACAAGTTAATGAAAAGTTTTGTTCACAGCTCGAGCTAACCCACGATACAAGGTTCCATGTCATTTGCTGAGTGAAATGGATGCAGCTAACATTGAACTACAAATAAAAAGGTAACTTTAAGTTACTTTTAGAATTTAAATGGTTTTTCTGGGGAGCAAAGACCTAATTGAGGTCTTAAGTATTCAGTAATGAAAAGTAAAGAAGAAAAAAAGTCAACTATTTAATGCCAGTGTCTTGTTATTAGCTGCTGAATTTTAATACTGAGAGTATCTTTTACTTTGAAATTACCCTTATCTGTGAGAGTGATGAAATAATGACACTTAAATGGCCATTGTTAAGTAGGGGTCAAAGTCTAAGAAAACTAGAGAAATCTGAGCCGTGATTGTGCTGAATGAGTTTTTTCCTCCACACGGAAGGAGTCTGTCAGGAAAATTCCCCCTCGTGTGTAAGTAGTTGTGGAGAACTGGCCTGTAGTGACAGCACAGCAGAGACGGGCCAAGGGGAGGAAATGTGGAGTCTGCAGACTGTTTGGCTTAATGTCAGTCTTGGGCGAAAACCTACAATGGATTATTAAATGGATGATTTGTGAGAACTTGATGATCTCAACATTTTTCTTTTGAGGTCCAACCTTGGACCGTGAAGAAGTGGTTTTTTATTTGTTTTCTGGGTTGGTGGGTCTGTAGGGTACTGGAGTAGGGAAATGGATGTTCCTACAGTCTCCTTATAGACCCACGGGGTGACAATACATAGCAGGTATGTGTTCAACATTTTTATCATTGATTTGAAGCTGAGAAAAAATAAATTGCTTGAACAGCAAATTAAGATCAAAGAAAATAGATCTCAACAAAAATTAAGGCATTAAAAATAGAGAAATTTATCAGAGTCAAATATCTGAAGTGTGAAAAATAACCAGCCTCCATGAGTGGTGTGGATTAGCAGTTAGTGTTAAAAACAGGAACAACCCAGGGGTTTTTAGTCAGCCACCACTAAGCTATACACTGTGGTCATCAAAAGCTAATGCTGCCTCTGACCGCGTTCACAGAACTGTGCCTGAGGTACCTGAGTGGTGGCTACAGCCACATGAGTCATCTAGCTCCCCATTGGCTGAGCTCCGGAGTGTTTTGGGCCCAGTGCCTCACAGAAGCTCCATGGATTCAGAAGTGTAGCAGACGCAAGGCTGCTGCTGAGGACATATGACCTGGAGAGAGTAGACTCCATGGATCATGAGACTGACTTCATATAGTTTATGGGAGAGTCTGTGAGGTCTAGTGGAAGTAAGGAGGAAAATAGAAGTTGTAACCCCTTCATGGATCACAGCCTTGCTGTGGCGAAGGGGCTTGCGTAACTCAGTGAAACTATGAGCCATGCCGTGCAGGGCCACGCAAGATGGACGGGTCATGGTGGAGAGTTCTGACAAAATGTGGTCGGCTGGAGGAGGAAATAGCAAACCACTCCAGTATTCCTGCCACAAGAACCCCATGAACAGTATGAAAAGGCAAAAGGATATGACACCGCGAGATGCGCTTCCCAGGTCAGAAGGTGTCGACTATGCTGCTGGGGAAGAGTGGCAGGCAGTTGCCAGTAGTTCCAGAAAGAAGGAAGCAGCTGGGCCACAGCGCTTACCACAGTTTTAGGAGCATGTTTCCAGCATTTTGTTCATAATGATGATCTCAGGATTGGAAGATTTCAGATGTCAATATTTGTTCAGAGTAACACTGCACAGCGTACATTAACACCATTTTCCTTGGAATGCACGGTGGCAGAGCTATTGAGAAACTGGAATGAGACATCTTGGAGCATGGAAGAAAAGGATGTTAATTATAATTACTTAAGTGGAGAACTTCTTTATATTGTAAATCAGATATTTTTGGTTTGAGATAAAAGGGTATCTTTTATAGAAACATGGCATTTATGTGTTTCTTATGCCTCTTTCAAGGGCGGAATGTGATTCTACAAACAATCCTGTTGAATTGCGTCTCCACCTCGGCCCCCACTATCATTTCTGCAACGGGGCTCTGCACCCAGTAGTGTCCCAAACAGAAAGCGTGTGGGATTTGACCTTTGATAAAAGGAAAACTTTAGGAGATCTTCGACAATCAATATTTCAGGTAATTTAGCCTCAGTTCCTCTTAACAGACATTAAGGTCTATCTCAAGCTGGATTTTCCTATTTAAATTTCTGTTTAGGATTCAGCTATTAATTTTTCACAGCAGTTTAGGAAAATCCTACATCAGCCACTTCCATAGGGGGATGGCCCAAATGTCTCCCCTCACTTGCCAGTGTTTTTAAAGAGCTCTTCTTCACAGTCAAGACTCAGAGGGTCCTGTCAGCACGTTTTCAGAGAAGAAGCAAGCCTGGTATATTTAATTTGGGGGAGAGAAAGAGTATAAGGTTGTCTGTTTCCGGGAAAAGAAATGAAAGAGAATTGCTTTTTAAAAGGAGTAAAAAGATAGATAATTATGTTGCCTAAAACCAAGAGCCACGAAACAAATAAAAACAACTAACTTTTCTTCCTTTCATTGTAGAATAACATTTATTCACAAGATTCCTAAGGGAAAGAAAATGTCTACTGGTCTATAGTAAAAACAACCATGGTTATAATCATGGTCTGCAAATAATTTATCCAGTTGTATCTTAATGACAACAACAATAGTGCTCTTTATTTTGCTTACAGTGCTTTCATATAAATTGTATCATTTGATTCTTCAACTTCAGGAGGACAAGATAGCCCTGTTTTAAAGATGAGGAAATTTTGACTTAAAGAGATCTAATGGCTTGCCTAGGGTCAGACATTAGCAGTAGAACTCGGACTCCAGCCCTGGTTTCCCTACTGTTTCTTTTTCTTAGTTTTACTTTACCCCACACTACATCCTGTCAAGGAAAAGAGCAATAGAAAATGGAAGCACTCCCCCATAGAAATAAATGAATTTTCTGAAAAATCTGTATCATTTATCAAAATTATTAGCTTTCTTTTGAGTTTCCACTTGTACAAAGAAAAGCTGGCGAATTTCTTATTTAACTGTAGTTGATTTGAATGATATTTTAATATAGGATCAGGATTTCTAAAATTGTCTAATACTTCTGAACTTTTCTGTTAAAAGTTTATTTCTGAGCCAGTCCTGACAGTGTTGATATAGGTAGACTTGGGGATTGACCCTGCTTAGGGTAACGTTTCAAGTGGAGAAGGCCTTAATCACAGTCATAATGTTTAGATTCATGCCAGTCGTGCTTTTTGGCGTTTTAAAGTGTGCATCTCTGTTACCTTAGGGCTTGCCAGGTGGTGCACTGATAAAGAATCCACCTGCCAGTGCAGGAGATGCAAGTGACACTAGTTTGATCCCAGGGTCAGGAAGATCCCCTGGAGAAGGAAAGGGCAACCCATTCCAGTATTTTTTTATATTAACTCATTTTAATCAGAGGATAGTTACAATATTGTGGTGGTTTTTGCCATACATCGACATGAATCAGCCAGGGGTGCACATGTCCCACCATCCTGAACCCCCCTCGCACCTGTCTCCCCATCCCATCCCTCTGGGTTGGCCCAGTGCACCACCTTGAGTGCCCTGCTTCATGCATCAAACTTGCACTAGTCATCTGTTTTCCATATGGTAGTAGACATGTTTCAGTGCTGTTCCCTCAAATCATCCCACCCTCGCCTTCTCCCACAGAGTCCAAGTCTCTTCTTTACATCTGTGTCTCTTTTGCTGCCTTGCATATAGGGTTGTCGTTACCATCTTTCTAAATTCCACATATATGCATTAATATGCTATATTGGTGTTTCTCTTTCTGATTTATTTCACTCTGTATAACAGGCTCCAGTTTCATCCACCTCATTAGAAGTGACTCAAATGTGTTCTTTTTTATAGCTGAGTAATGTTCCATTGTGTATATGCACCACAACTTCCTTATCCATTTGTCTGCCGATGGACTTTTAGGTTGCTTCCATGTCCTAGCTGTTGTAAACAGTGCTGCAGTGAACATTGGGGTACATGTGTCTCTTTCAGTTCTGGTTTCCTCAGTGTGTATGCCCAGCAGTGGGATTGCCGGGTCGTATGGCAGTTCTATTTCCAGATTTTTAAGGAATCTCCATACTGTTCTACGTAGTGGCTGGCTGTACCAGTTTGCATTCCCACCAACAGTGTGAGAGGGTTCCCTTTTCTCCACATCCTCTCCAGCATTTATTGTTTATAGACTTTTTGATGGCAGCCATTCTGATCAGTGTGAAATGATACCTCATTGTGGTTTTGATTTGCATTTCTCTAATAATGCCAGTCCAGTATTCTTGCCTGGGAAATCCCATGGACAGAGGAGCCTGGCAGGCTACAGTCTTTGGGGTCCCAAAGAGTTAGATGTGACTGAGTGTGTGCTGTACCCCCACACGCACTCTGTTATCTTAGAATTAACCCACAGGCAGGAGTCTGTGTGACTGACACAGTTAAGTACTCATGTAATAAGTATGAAGTTTATTATTATTTTTATTTGTTTATTAGTCTGGGCCAGGTCTTAGTTACAGCATGCAACCTCTTAGCTGTGGCATGTAGAATCTAGTTCCCTGACCAGGGATCAAACCTGGACCCCCTGCATTGGGAGTGCAGAGTCTTCACCACTGAACTACCAGGGAAGTCCCTGAAATTTCTTTTTAAGAGAACTGCCTTGTAATACTGTGGAGGGAGGCTGAATAGGACTGACCTTTATGAGTGGTGTTGTTTTGGTGAGGTTGCCACAGTCCTTAGACTCTTGGAGCTAGAAACTTAAAAACTCCCTGCTAATCTATTGAGTAAAGTGGTAATGCCACTTTTTAAATTTACAAAAGGAGACATTCCTTTCAAGAAGCAGGAATATTCATGTGTGCTGCTTCTCCCTGAATAGGGCTGATTAAACACACAATTTTTGTTCTTTGGGACCAGGATTCCTGGGCTGGCACACAGATCACTTTGCCTTCTGATAAAAGTGGTCTTCCAATAAATTAAGTAGAAATGGTTGTTGAGAAGGTTATTGTGCTCTTTGTATATGTCAAGGTTCTTTTATCATTAATGGGTGTGAGGTTAACTGTCTTTGGATTTGACTAGGTTAATGATGAAAAATGCCTTCTTTCCTCATTTTTGATGCTGGGTGGACATTGTCGTATTCGTTTGTATCAGCTACATAAAGAAATTGGCACAGTGCTCTTCCTTATTTAATCTGGAAAAGTAATCTCTGTTATTTTTCATTGTCTTCTTTTCTTTCACTCATATTCTGCAGCTGTTAGAATTTTGGGAAGGAGATATGGTTCTTAGCGTTGCAAAGTTTGTACCAGCAGGACTTCATGTTTGCCAGACACTTAATGGTAAGATAAATATTAAGACACAGCAACTTATTTTGTATATTTGCATTTTTTGTGGGGCTCATATGATTTTCTACTCTTGGCCAGTTTCCCCCTACCTACTACTTTTCTTAGCACCTAAACAAAAATTTTAAAGCTTTGGAAATTTTTTTATATTACCACAAACTTCTGAGCAAAATGGTTTGAAACTATTTAAATATTTAATACGGCTTGGTTTTTTTACCCAGTTCTCAACTTCAGATTTGGTAACAAGACAAAAGCACTTTAAGAGCTTAAAAGTACTTCCTTTGAATAACAGCAAAACATGAATAGCAGTAACAGCAGTGACATTTATCTTGGACTTATGGAGCCAAAGACCAAGACAAGTGTTTGTATAAATTCTCATTTGATTTCACAAAATTCTTTTATCCCCATTTCATAAATGAGAAAACTGAGCATAGAGGCTTGAAGTCCACAAGGACATACAGCTAGTTAGTGGTGGGTGAGGACCATGTGATGTGTAAGTCTTCTCTATGTTCACAGTGTCAAGTACAGTTGACCTTTTATGTTGATTTTTTTTTTCTTGCTATCATGCCCACAAAGATTTTGGGGAAAATGCTTGCATAAAATGAAAATGAAGAGAAAAAAAAGTAAAGAGTATGATGGAAGGAATAAAGATAAAAATAATACCAGTATAACAACCATAATTACTTCCTTTTTCTTAATTTTCCTTAATGAGAATGCTTTTTCAAACAAATGTTTGTATCTCAGTTCTGTCTTTAAAAAATTTTTTTTTGAGGATCATAAGAACAGTTTCACTGATAATCTCATCTTCCTAGGAGATGACCTGACACTGTGTGAAATTGAAATCGCTGACGGAGAAGACATCTTTGTATGGAATGGGGTAGAGGTAAATAAATGTTGAAGAAATGCCCTGAGAGTTTTGGATATGTTTTAAGTTATTATGATAAAATTTTATTCAGCATATGTGACAGCACATATATTAGAAAACTGCTGAAATGTCCAATAAATTTTAAGTCCAGTCCATGCTGGTCATATGTTCAGGGATAGTTGTAGAACATCTCCATGGGGCCAGGCTGTGTGTCAGAAGCTAGACGCAAAGGTGAGTAATCCATCTGTGTCCTTCAGGCCCGAGGTGTGAGTCACTGCACTGAGCTAAGTGCCCGGGAGGGTCTGTCCGGACTCGGGATGAGGACTCAGCAGGGCGGGACACTATATGAGTAGAGGTGGAGGTGACCAAGGGAGCACAGCCGAGAAAGGGGTGAGGAGCATCTCACCCTCTCCATGGACTGTCCTTGGTCCTCCTCATGTCTTTACCACCTCTGAGGACTCACATGTCTGTCTCCACTTGAGATCTGTCTTCTAAAAAGTAAACGATGGCTAAGAAAAAGCTTCAAAATCTAAAGCTGTGCTTCTGATACCGAAAGAGATTTTGTGAAAACTTTATTTCACTTGAAAAAAAAAATGAGAATTATTCTACGAACGTCTTTTACTGCATTACTATGTTAATTTAACTTTGGCCAATGTGAACTGTACTAACGGTTGACTTGATACTGTTGTAGGTTGGTGGAATCCAGATTCCAACTGGTAGCGACTGTGAACCTCTGCTTTTAAATGTTCTTCATGTAGCAACAAGCAGTGAGGGAGAGGAGTGTCAGCAGCTGATAGAATCTCCACATGTCTTTCCATCTAATGCGGAAATAGGCACTGTATTCACAGCCCTAGCAATTCCAGAGGGAGTCATCTTAATCAACAACACTGAATCTAGAGGTGAAGAGAACTGGACCACCATTCCCAAGGAAGACTTGAAAAAGACATTCAGAGAACAAGGCCTCAGAAACGGAAGCTCAGTTTTAATCCAGGGTTCTAATGATGGTAACAGGTAACATGCTAAAGAGAGAATGCTTCTCAAAGTTATTTTAATTACAGTGCTATCTCTTAGAACTCTAAAGCTTTATGTTAATAATGATAAGAGTTAAATGTTTCTTTTTATTTCTAGACATTGTGTTCTATATATCATAAATAGGAATGTTCTTGGTTAGGCGACCTGGAAGAAAATGATACTGTAATGTGATTTCTTTTTTTTTTAATTTGGTAAATGTGGTAACTGAATAATATAGGTATAGGCTAGATACAGTGTAGGTTGGTTGGCAATAAAGCAGAATCCTACCAAATAATTCTAATTAGTACTCATCATAAGACTGAGGGCACATTCTCGCAAAGAAAGTTCCCGAAATTTTTCATGAGGAGGGTATTATGGCTTGTCTGTCTTGTCACAAGAATCTCAGAAGGCAGTTCAGTTTTTTGTTATAATCTTTTTGCCATCCTCTAGATACCCAGGTAGGGCAATTATGTGGGGAGTTACACCCTCGATTCCTATAAGTCACATTTGAAGTTTAAAAGTGCTTCCTCTCTTCAATTTTCTGTGATCAGTGTATCATATACCATAAGCCCCCCAGTTTCCATACATTAAAGACTTTAGGTTATGACCAGTGAATCAGTTTCCTGCTTTATCGGTGCTGTGAATGCACTTAGATTACAGAGGCTCTGTATTATTATTTATTAGTGGCTGTGACATAGAGAAACAGGGCACTTGTGAACTGTGTTTATTTTGTGTTACACTTACCACTCTTTTCAACAAGTGTGTTCCAGACACTTATTTGCCCACCTTGTTTGTTTAATTTAAACTTTTATTATATATTTCTTTTTAGAAAGTAATATACATTTTTTAGGACTTGGGAAATACGGGGGTGAAAACAGGAGCCCCAGAACAGCATCCCTGTATCACTCGTGCAGTGTCCATCTCTGTCAACTTTCTGAGCTCGAATAATTGGGGTTTTGTTTTGAAGATTTTTTTTCTTTTAAACACCATAGTGACAATTTTGTAGATAAACAGTTTTATCCTGCTTTCCCCTCATGTTTGAAGTCTCTTCATACACCTCATTTCATGGCTGCATAATAACCTATGTTGTGTTACCTGCCTGTGCTCCTGTGTGAGGAGTGGGCAGGGACAAGGCCTCAGGGGCCAGCTGCCTGGCTTTGTTCAAATACTGATTGTTCAAGTACAACAGTTCTCTTTGAAAACTGTGGCAACGAATTATTTGCATAAGACAAAGAATATTTGGAATCATGACTATAGACTCTGTAGAATACTCAGTTCAGTTCAGTCGCTCAGTCCTGTGGGACTCTTTGCGACCCCATGAATCCCAGCATGCGAGGCCTCCCTGTCCATCACCAACTCCCGGAGTCTACCCAAACTCATGTCCATCGAGTCGGTGATGCCATCCAGCCATCTCATCCTCTGTCGTCCCCTTCTCCTCCTGCCCTTAATCCTTCCCAGCATCAGAGTCTTTTCCAATGAGTCAGCTCTTCACATCAGGTGGCCAAAGTATTGGAGCTTCAGCATCAGTCCTTCCAGTGAACACCCAGAATTGATCTCCTTTAGGATGGGCTGGTTGGATCTCCTTGCAGTCCAAGGGACTCTCAAGAGTCTTCTCCAACACCACAATTCAAAAGCATCAGCTCTTCGGTACTCAGCTTTCTTCACCGTCCAACTCTCACATCCATACGTGACTACTGGAAAAACCATAGCCTTGACTAGATGGACCTTTGTTGGCAAAGTAATGTCTCTGCTTTTCAATATGCTATCTAGGTTGGTCATAATTTTCCTTCCAAGGAGTAAGCATCTTTTAATTTCAAAGCTGCAATCACCATCTGCAGTGATTTTGGAGCCCCCCAAAATAAAGCCTGACACTGTTTCCACTGTTTCCCCGTGAAGTGATAGGACCAGATGCCATGATCTTAGTTTTCTGAACGTTGAGCTTTAAGCCAACTTTTTCACTCTCCTCTTTCACTTTCATCAAGAGGCTTTTTAGTTCCTCTTCACTTTCTGCCATAAGGGTGGTGTCATCTGCATATCTGAGGTTAGAGATTTCTCCTGGAAATCTTGATTCCAGCTTTTGCTTCTTCCAGCCCAGCATTTCTCATGATGTCCTCTGCATATAAGTTAAATAAGCAGGGTGACAATATACAGCCTTGACGTACTCCTTTTCCTATTTGGAACCAGTCTGTTGTTCCATGTCCAGTTCTAATGGTTGCTTCCTGACCTGCATACAGGTTTCTCAAGAGGCAGGTCAGGTGGTCTGGTATTCCCATCTCTTGAAGAATTTTCCACAGTTTATTGTGATCCACACAGTCAAAGGCTTTGACATAGTCAATAAAGCAGAAATAGATGTTTTTCTGGAACTTTCTTGCTTTTCCGATGATCCGGCGGATGTTGGCAATTTGATCTTTGGCTCCTCTGCCTTTTCTAAAACCAGCTTGAACATCTGGAAGTTCACAGTTCACGTATTGTTGAAGCCTGGCTTGGAGAATTTTGAGCATTAGTTTACTGGTGTGTGAGATGAGTGCAATTGTGCAGTAGTTTGAGCATTCTTTGGCATTGCCTTTCTTTGGGATTGGAAGGAAAACTGACCTTTTCCAGTCCTGTGGCTACTGCTGAGTTTTCCAAATTTGCTGGCATATTGAGTGCAGCACTTTTACAGCATCATCTTTCAGGATTTGAAATAGCTCAACTGGAATTCCATCACCTCCACTAGCTTTGTTGGTAGTGATGCTTCCTAAGGCCCACTTGACTTCACATTCCAGGATGTCTGGCTCTGGCTGAGTGATCACACCACCGTGATTATCTGGGTCGTGAAGATCCTTCTTGTACAGTTCTTCCGTGTATTCTCGCCACCTCTTCTTAATATCTTCTGCCTCTGTTAGGTCCATACTGTTTCTGTCCTTTATCGAGCCCGTCTTTGCATGAAATGTTCCCTTGGTATCTCTAATTTTCTTGAAGAGATCTCTAGTCTTTCCCATTCTGTTGTTTTCCTCTACTAACACCGCCCTAGAAAGATAGTCAACATTCAAAAGTCCTACTCAGTAGAACTTGGTCACCTTAATTAGCCACGTTAAGTGGAAAATTTTGGAAGTGGTGCCTAAGGAAAAGCATGAATTTTCCAATCCTCTCTGATCCATAAAAGGACCGTGTGAACACACATTTTTTTAAATGTCTTTTTACCTACAGTTTGTTGACAAAACAAGGGAAATGGATCAATACTGTGAATGAGATTGACTGGCTCCAAGTTAAAAATTTAAGCCAATTAGAATCTGAAGAGGAGCAAGTTAAAATATCAGCAACTCTTAACACAGTGAGTAGACTATAAGTGTGGCTGACAGTTTTTTAGTTGATAGAATTTTGTTTAGAAAGCAGTACCCTAATCTTTTGAAACAATCATCTCGGTAAACTTACAGATCTTCAGAAGTCACCTTTTTTTTTGTAATATATGATTATTGATTATTTACGTTTGTTAGCCCTTGACACGTTTCAAGAAATTATGTGCCTTTTTTCCCCTCCAAAGCCTAGAATTAGAATATGAGAGTTATGTTTTTAATTAGCTCATGGAATCTTCTGACTTTGGTAACTATGAAATGCTATTTTTAAGAGTTCTTTCTGTACTTTTTAAGTCAGGTATATATTTTGATTTTGTGTTCTTTGGTGTTTGGATTTTACAAAGTTTATCTTAAATTGCTCTGCAGTATACTCTGCTCTATATAAAGTCAGTTGCTCTTAAAAAGGATTTTTCTTCATTTTTTTCCCATTTGAAGACTGTTATACTGGTTTCCTTAAACAGTATTTCAGAAACATCTTTTTATATTTATGTAGTCTCTAAGATTTTTTCTGTAACTTCATTTTGAAAACTTAGAATGTTTTCTTTTATATAAAATTATAGTTTCTTAAGGTGCATTAATATTTGTTTGCACAGTAGTGGGGACAGTATAAGATCAGTGCCGCGTAGCTCAGGAGACCTACCTCCTTGACCCTGAGCAAGAGGCTGGTGCAGTCCTTAGTCACTGCAGGCTCTGCTCAGTCTTGGCACAGCAGCAGTGGTGGTGGGACAAGCTGGGAGGGGGCACTGGTGGGAAAGTAGAGTCTGTGATTATCTTTATCCCTGAATTTCCACAATTTTGTGCCCTAGAGGCGATTAGCCTAAAGTTTTTAAAAAAGAAAAAAAGTCTAAAATAAGATAATTTACATAGAAATTTTAAATAGTACCCTTGGATTAGTACATTTTTATATAATTAATGCTTATTGGCCCTAAATTCATCATTCTTGACATAAAGAAATATAAGTGTCTATAGTGTCTTTTGTTTGCTATCATCAGAAAGATGAGTTGTTTTTCTATTTTTTTGCCTTTTGCTACTATTACGTCTTTAGTTTTCTAAAGTTTTCTGTAGGCAGCCTTTTCTGTTCCAATTATTATCAATTTGGTAAAAACTTAACCAAGGTCTAAGTTTTTCCCTTTGACTTTGTGGAAGAATTTCAGGGAAGGAAATAACTTTTTTTCAAGCATGCAAAGATTGTTAAACATCAGGTAATTAGTAACTTAGATAATCTGCATATGCACACGCTGATAATCTTCATTTTTCCCTTCCTCCCATTGTTTTTAACTTATACACAGTCATTAGTTTATTTCTCTATTTTAGGTGGTGTTTGATATTCGAATTAAAGCCATAAAGGAATTAAAATTATTGAAGGAACTAGGTAATCATTTATGTTTGCTTTTGGTTTAATTTAGTTTTGTTTTGATTTTTAATTGAAAAAAATATGGGAGAGTATTTATATAAAAAAATGTGATTTAGGGAAAACTCATGTATCTACCACCCAAAATGGACAAATGTCAACATCTTGCCATGTTTGTTTTTCCTTCAGATATTACAGTAAAGTCCTGTTGTTCTCCTCAGCCCTAACCCTCCCTCCCTGCCTCCCCAGTTGCAATCACTATATCTGATCTGGGTGTGTATCTGGTTTCTGAATTCACATTGTACTATATATATTATGCTCTATACATATGTGTATATTATATTTTAACATTTATATATATGTATGTGTATGTTATATTTTTACATTTATATATATTCTATCATAATGAATATAACATTCTGCAAATTCACTGTTTACTTGGCATTAGGTATTCTTTTACAGCTTTTTGAGGTATAATTTACGTATGATAAAACATCCATTTTAAGTGTAATTCAGTGATTATTAGTAAATGTATAAAGTCGTACAACCATTACAGCAATCCAGTTTTAGAACATTTCTATCACTCCAGAAAGATCACTCATCTCCAGGTCCCTAACAGCCATTCATCTATAATGTCCCTTTAGACTTGCTTTTCTGGACGTTTCATGTAAATGGAAGCATATAATATATAGTCTTTTGTGACTAGCTTCTTTCACTTACATTATTTTTGAGATTCATCCATGATTTAGCATGTTTCAATAATTGTTCATTTTCTTGCTGACTAGTATTCCATTGTATGGATATATCACATTTTGTTGGTTCCTTACCAGTAGATGGATATTTGGATTGTTTCTACTTTGGGGATTTTATAAATAACTCTGCTGTACAGATTGTGTCTTTGTGTAGTCATACGTTTTCTATTCTCCTGGGTAGATGTACAGGATTGGAATTTCTGGGTCATATGGAAGAATTGTGTTTAACTTTATAAGAAACTGCCATATTATTTTCCAGAGTGGCTGAGTCATTTACACACCCACTGGCATGTATCAGGGTTGCAGCTTCTTCACATCCTTGCTAGTATTTAGAATTCTTTTTTTTTTGGCTGCTTTGCATGGCTTTCGGAATCTCTATTCCCTGAGAAGTGAACGAGCTACACTATTTGATTTCAGGACTTCCTCTGTAACTAGAAACCAGCAAGTGTGTGTTGTCATGAGAGTAGATACATACGGCAGAGGTCAGCAGGCTGTGGCCTACAACCTGTTTCTCCCATGAGCTAAGAATATAGTTTTCACACTTTTAAGGGCTCTTTTAAGAAGAATATGTAACAGAGATCATACGTGGAAATGTTCTAAAGTGTTTTCAATGGATCTGCATTGAAATAGCTAGAAACAGATCCAAACACATTTAGTTGACTCTCAACAAAAGTGCCAAGGTATTTTCATGGGTTATTTCAGGGTACAATACTGCACCAGTTGGATAGCCATAAATGCAAAAATGAACCTCCAACTTTGCCTTCAGTTCACTCGTTCAGTCGTGTCTGACTCTTTGTGACCTCATGGACTGCAGCACACCAGGCCTCTCTGTCCATCACCAACTCCCAGAGCTTACTCAAACTCATGCCCATCGAGTCCAACTTTGCCTTGCATCGTGTGAAAAATGAACTCACATTATTTAAATGTTAAAACCTAAAACTATAAAATTTGGGGAGAAAACATAGAAAATCTTTGTTACTTTTACCATAAGGAAGAGATTTTTTTTTTTTTTTAAAGATAGGACTCAAAAAGTACAAATCAGGAAGGAGAAAGCAAATTAGATTACTGCAAAATTTAAAACTTCTTCAAAGGGCATTTGAAAAGGCAAGCCACAAACTGGGAGAAAAAATTTATAAAACATGGATTTGTCAATAGACTTGCATCCAGTATACATTAAAAAAAACTTATCACCTAATCAGAAGACAAACAGCTCAAATCGGGAAGCTGCTTTACGAAAGAAACTCTACCTGTGAACACCCAACAGGCACAGGAAAAGGTGCTCAGTATCATTAGCCAACAAACTGAAACCATAATGATACATCACTACACACGCAGAATGGTTAAAATTTTAAATGCCAACAAAACCAAGTGATATCAAAGATGTGGATCAACTGGAATCCCATGCATTGCTGGTGGGAGCGTGAAATGATAGTCACTTTGGTAAAGAGTCAGCTTATTTCCTGTGAATTTAGACATTCACTTACCAATTCTTCTGGATTTTCATCTAAGAAAACTTGAAATACAAATCTTGCAAATACTGTACATAAATGTTCATAACCCAAAACAGGAAACATTCCAGATGTTCATGAGCAGGTGACCAAATTCCAGACAATGGGATACTGTTTAAGTGAACCACTGCCTCATGCAAAACGTGGGTGAATCTCGAAGACATCATGCCAAGCAAGAGAAGCTAGCATGAAAGCATGGTACTCTTAGGATTGCATTTACAATGTGAAATTGTCAAAAAAGAAAATCTAAGCTAGAGTTACAGAGTCAGATCAGGACTAGAGGACGAGGGAGTTGACTACAAAGTGACATGAGGGCATTTGGGGGGTGATGCAGATTTCACCTCGATTTGCTGGTGGTCACTGAGTGTTTTTATCAAACTCTCTGAACTGTACACTTAAACTGGATGTGTTTTACTGTAAGTAAAGTATATCTCAGTAAAGTTGATGAAAAATATATGGCTTCTTAAGATGAATAGTTCATTGTCTTACTGTGTCACAGACCTCCCTTCCACTCTTCCTCCCCTCCAAACTGTTCTTTATATAGCAAGTGATTTTCTTAAACATAGGTGCGTCAGGTCATGTCACCCTCTGCTCAGAACCCTTTGTTGTGCTCTTTGTACTTTGTAACGTGTTGCGTGTGGGCTCCTCGCCTACAGGAGCCTCCTTGCCTAACTAACCTCACCCTCCACTCATCTGTCATTCACGTCACACTTCTGTGCTCACCTTCTGGTTTTTCTGGTGCACAAGGCCTCTTCCACCCCTGCGACTTCTTAGTGCTGTAATCTGTTTGAACTCCGTCCTCGTTATTCTTCATCTGCTAACTTCAGTCTTTCCTTTGGTCTCAGCTGAAATAACGTTCATCGTCCCTGACTGCACAGCCTCGATCTGTCTGTCTCACTCTTAACACCTCGTCCTTTCCTTTGTGGTACTTACTCTATAACTGCTTGTGTTTTGTGCAATGAACGTCCATCTCCTCCATTAGATGAGGCTCTTTGCAGGCAGAGTCCATGACTGTTTTGCTTATTGTCAGCTTCTAGGACAGTGCCTGGCACATAGGAGACACATGGCATTTGTCAAAAGAAAATGAAAAATTTAAAAAAAAACTATTTTAAATGCATTTTTTTTAATTGGAGGACTCTTTAACACAAGCTGTTTCAGTTATCTAGGAAATTGTATTAGAATTCTATGCTAGCTTCACATCACTGTAGTATAAGGGCTAGAACTCAGGAATCTCAAAGAGACTCTGCTCTGCTCAGATACAATTAGACCTTCCAAGGCCCATGCCATTCCTGCCCCCTCAGAAGGCTCGCTCCACTCCTTCGAATTTCCCAGCTTCATATCCAACTTGGTAAGAATTCTGTTTGGAATTAAAACCTAGTGTCTTCCCACAAAGTGGGAATCTTCACATCCTCAAAAACAGGGCAGATTGGCCTTAATCCATTTACTAACTCAGCATAAAAATCACCTAACTTTTAAATCTAGGTAGTCTCTGCAGTTCTGATTGAATTTAATTGTTTATCAGTTACCCAGCAGCATGGTTCAAATGTCAGCTGTCACCAGATATTAATTAAGTCATCACATTAAGTACAGACTTTGCTATAAGCTCTTTAGTCTGCAGATCACTGTGAAGTAGCATGTACACAGTCAAGAAAGGTCTGCCTCATCAAAGCTATGGTTTTTCCAGTAGTCATGAGAGTTGAGAGTTGGACCATAAAGAAAGCTGAGCACTGAAGAATTGATGCTTTTGAACTGTGGTGTTGGAGAAGACTCTTGAGAGTCCCTTGGCCAACAAGGAGATCCAACAAGTCCATTCTAAAGGAGATCAGTCCTGAGTGTTCATTGGAAGGACTGATGTTGAAGCTGAAACTCCAATACTTTGGCCACCTGATGCAAAGAACTGACTCATTGGAAAAGCCCCTGATGCTGGGAAAGATTGAAGGCAGGAGGAGAAGGGGACGACAGAGGATGAGATGGTTGGCTGGCATCACCTACTCGATGGACATCAGTTTGAGTAAACGCCGGGAGTTGGTGATGGGACAGGGAGGCCTGGCGTGCTGCAGTCCATGGGGTCGCAAAGAGTCAGACACGACTGAGCGACTGAACTGAACTGAGCTGTAAATCAGTGACCAGTTTACTTCACTTTTTAAAGCATGTCAGTAACTGGTCAGTACACAGCTGCTGTTCATTTCACCACATGGACAGCGAAGTGTGTAGTTTATGGCCTCCTTTTTTCCCCAGTGATAAAACCAGGTGATATTTTACAAAAAAAAAAAAAAGGATAATTAGCTAACAACAGTGAAAGTGCAGGCAAGAAACAGAAGTATGTGGAGCAGAGGAAGAAATAGCTGACTGTGGGGATGCTGATGCTATTGTCATCTGAGAGACTCCAGGTCTGCAGCCAGAGGAGCCAATGAGCATGAACTCACAGAAGTGAGGAAAGTGATCATGACGGAAAGTATGAAGATAATCCCAGAGGAACTGATGCTGGCACAAAACTTCATGTTAAAGGAACTCGTGGAGATATTTCACGAAATTGAAAGTACCAAGCTGACCCAGACTTAGAAAGAGTGTCACTCGAGGGCAGAGAAGATGCTCACCCTGTCCCGCAAACTGTACGAGAAGAAAGCAGGCCTTGTTTAAACGATTCGTGGTCTGTTTTTTGCAAAGGAAACATTTTAATTCTCCATGTCTGTAGTGTTTTAAATCACAATGTAAATATTAGTTTTACTATTTTTTTCATTTCACTGTACACATGTGACTGACAGAGTTTTAATGTTTTGACAAATTTTTGAACTCACAGTGCAGTGGTAATTTTTCTGATTAAGATTTCTCTGCAGTTTCACCTTGCACAGGTGTGCTTATGGTCCCGTGCTGCTGCACAAAGGGAAGATTGCCTGTATGTGGTTTTTTGTTGCTGAGTGGTTGGGTTTTTTTTTTTTGTCTCTTGTTTGTTTTTGTTTTTCAACTTCTTGCTAATTAACACAGTAGAGTATCTTTTGGGGTTTGTTTGTTTGCTGTACTAACCAGCATCTTTTTATTTATAGCTGAGAACAGCTGTTTGAGGCCTATTGATAGAAATGGGAAACTGCTTTGCCCAGGTAAATCTTTTTGTTAGCCTTCAAAAGCTGACACATAATCATGCCATCTATCTTTCTCAACACGTTTACTTTAAACAGTGACTTCTAATACCTAATATTCTGAAGGTACCTTTTATAAACTGGTTTATAAACCATACTGTCATCCAGGTGTCTTCCTTATGAATTACAGAAAGTCTTACCCCAAATTTCAGTCACCTCTGTTTTCTAAAGTAAAACATCTTTCTTCCTGATTAACCGATGCTCATTTTAGTCATGGTTTTGATCTAGTTACATCTTTCCAGGTTTATTATCAAAGTTTTTGTTTTGCTAATTTTATTGTGACACCAGTTACATTGTAACCAGAGACTTGATTCTTACCTCTGTAACACATCTTGTCATTAGACTTAATTTACTGAAACTGTTCATCACAGCAGCTTTAAATTTGAAAGAAGCTAGTCCATCATTCATGAATCAATTCACGATATTACATAATCCTTGCAAACAACAGCTTTCTGGTTTTTATTAAGTATGAATCTAGAACATTCATAGCTGCCTCTTAGTTCTTAGCACTGCTGTACAGATAACAAGAATAATGTGTTCTAGAGTGAGAAAATCTGAAATCAAACAACTAGAATATATATAACCCTTTTGCATGGAGGACAACTCAGTTTTCTTCTTTAACATTCTTGATTTTCAAAGAAAGATGATCTCGGTGTATTCTTTTGCCCAAAAAGGTAGGAATTAGTAACATTTACCATATTATCAAAATTCTTTATAGTGCCAGACAGATACACTCTGAAGGAAGCAGGACTGAAGATGGGGAGTTCATTGGGACTGTGTCCTGGAAAAGCACCAACTTCCTCTCAGGTAAACAGAGGTCACCCGACAGACCAAAACCCACCTTCCCATGACTGGAAGCTCTTAATTGCAAAATTCTTTCCTTAACTACTGTAGTAATACTGTTTTTCTTAAAAATTTTTTCTTTTCCTTAGATTATACCTTTTATCTATAGGAATACATCCGTATAGTTAGTTCTCTGTGTTTAAATCAAAAATGTTATGTCAAAGTATATTCATAAGATTGTTTTCCTGTGAAAATTTTGTTGTTAAGGGGGATCTTTAAAGTTGAATGGCCTCTAGTTTCAACCACCATAATTCATAAATTCTAAAATTCACCCCTTTCCTCCTACATTTTAATATCTGTGAGATTTAGATGCATCTGACAGTCGTGGCTTCCTACAGCTATAGCTGGTGCTGTGCTTTCTTTCTTAGTGGTACATAAAATAGTAAGTAACAACCAGCAGTATTTTAGATTTAATGAAATACAGTGTACTGATTTTGAGTTTAATTATTGCCTGCAATAATAGACTCACAGCAGCTTTTTTCTTATCAGTGTTCATTTTATGTATAAAATACTATCAGACTGACCTTTGCCAGAAGCCCTGCCTACTTAATAAACTTTCATTACAGTCCAGAAGGCATAATGATGTCCTTACTGTTAGGACTCTGTATCAGGGTAAGCTGAACTCTATATCAGGATTCCCCTGGCTCCTGGATCCCTGTTATGGAACTAATTCACTTCATTAGTTTCCCAACCACCCCCCACCCTTTAATTTGTTCTTCCCCAAACTAGCAAATAGTAGTACGTGACAAGCTCAGAGAATGAAAAACATGACAAGTGAAGTCGCATTAGAAAGGAGAAATAAGGCTATAAGAAACTGAACAGACAAGAGATCAGGTTTACATTTTTTTCTTTGGTTTTCTTGGAGTTGAAGTGTATGGGACCTTTGGACACAAAATAAGATCACAAACTAAGGACTCAGAAAAAACAGTTCATGCTTACAGAGTACAATTATTGCAAATCTCCTTGAGGAATGACTGAGAAAGAGATGGAGATCATAATAGACTAAATAATATCTGTGAGAGATGTTTATTAGGAGTAAAAACATTGGTGATAAAGAATCTTACTTTTCTAGGTAGTCAAGATTATTGTTTAAATTATAAATTTACTCAACATAAGACTTGTTTTTACATAACTTGAGGTTTTTATTAAAGTTCTATGATCATTGGCTTTTCTCTTTTGGAAATAAATTTATTTATAAATTTATTGGAAATAAATATATTTATAGAATTTTAAAATTCAAATTAAACTGTGTTTATACCTCTGTTTCAATCTTAGCTGTTCCTGTTTTTTGCTTTGGGGAGTGATGTTCACCCTGGGACAGAGATGGAGATCATAGTAGAGGAAACAATATCTGTGAGGGATGTAAGTTATTTTACTTTGGGAGCCAGGGTCTGTGGGTGTTTGGGGTGGGGAGCAGTGGTAACCTATATTAGGGTTTTGAGATCCTAAGGCTAGGGTTTACATAATAGCCTTTAAAGAATTCTATGTACTCGCTAAAGGAGTATTTTAGGTGTCTTGAAAGTTGGTGAGCCAGCTGTGGTTTCAAAAATAAGATTATTTTTTTTTCTTTTCTGACTATTGATAATACATGTTTATTATAGAAACTTGGGATGTATAAAAATGGATTAAAAGAAAAAAATTAGAACTCATTATCTTTTATCCCATTAATATTCACATTTTGGTATATTTCCTTCTGGTGATTTTACATTATGTATACACACATAATCTGACACACACAGGTATTAATGTGTTTGTGTGAGTGATAAAACAAACAGTTACGTTGGTATCACTGAGAACAGGGACTTTCAGTATTGGAAAATGAAGAGACAGATAACATCAATGTTACGTGGTTATAAATAAAGCCTGTACTCCTCAATGTTAATTAGAAGAGTCAAAATGAACCTGATGTATTTTTTCTTTAAAAAATTATTTTTCTATCTCTGTCCCCTGAAACAGCTTATAGAAACAATGATCAACCTGGTAGTAGCAGGCACCCCAGCACCCAGACTGTGGTTTGCTAAATTCCATTTCCAGGAAGACACTAGGGCTTCTTGGAGTAATGGCTTGTCCTGTCGCTAGGTCAGGAAAGTGTGTGAGGAGCCTGGAACATCTTGCCACAATAGAAGCAGTGAAGCTAGCAGAGACTTCTGAGATTAGCAAAGAGAGTCAGGAGCCAACCTGAAGATAAGCGTTTGAACCGCAGTGGGAATAATAATGAAATCTGATTCACATATACATAAAATCCATGAGTTCATAATGATCTTTAAAAATATGCTGTTCATTGCTTTCTGTGGTGAATGCCAGGGAACCATAAAGGAAAGAATCAAATATTTATCCTGTTTTTCTTTTGCAAACTTTACCTCACAATAACCAAATAGATAATGAGATTTTTTTAAATAGACATATCCCAGCTAATAAAATGAAGAAGAAATTTTAAACTATCACCATTTTTCAAGTCCTAATGAATTAATGGATCTAAGCCATGATCCTGAGAAACTGCTAACAGCCCCAAAAGAGCAACACCCAGACATTTAGAGATTCACAGCAATACCCGTGCTCTAGCCAAAACATAAAACAAAACTGGACCTGAGTCCGATCAAGGTCTGAGTACCAGTTTGTAAGAAATTCAGGCGACAGAAGGGCCTGTTAAATGCACCTCAGGCCAGCAGTCAGCACAGGTCTCAAGTGGGAAACTCTTCTTCAAGAAATCGATTGCAGGGTGAGGCAGCCTGCAGGTTAAAGGAGACTGAGGAGAAATAGCAGGCAGGCACAATGTGTAGAATTCATATGGGCCTTGATTGAAACCAAAGGAACTTCAGTAACAGTTAAGAGAAATTAGGGAAATTTGAACATTGACAGGATATTCATTATTTAGGAATTCTGTATCATAATTATTTACCAGTTACAGTTTTTTAAAGAATCTTCATCTTTTAGAATAAGTACTGAATATCAATAAATGAAATGAAGTGATACCTGACATGTGCTTCAAAAAAAAATCTAGGGAGCTAGACAGGGGAAATGGGTGGGGGTATTGACACACAAGACAGGCTGCAGCAGGAACTGAGGCTGGAGATGGATACTTGAAGGTTCATTTTACAACCCTGTGCATAAGTTTGAGATTTTCTGTGATTAAACACATTTTTAATAAATATATATTTTTTACCCTTTGCTATATGCTGTAAATATTTTCCCAGTTTTTCGTTTGCCTGTTAACTTTAATGAGTTTTTTGTTGGGGGTGGTTAGCTTTTAAAAAAAGGTTTATTATTGACTTACTGCCAGCATGAGATTCATATCACAGGAATCAGACATTAGAGTGCCCCTGGCACTCCTCCCTCCACTGCTGTACCCCCTTCACCTCTCATCTGAATGATCTCCCTGACAGGGTTTGGACTTGTGCTAAATGATTGTAAGGAGGGATAAGGGCTAATTGTGGCTTGGATGCTATCAAGAGTTGGGGGAAATTTAGTATCTTATTTGTCTTCATAAGTTGGAAGTGTGAAGAGGGACTGGAGATATCATTGGTGGAAAGGCAGCTCCTCAGAGGAAAAGATGGTTAGTCCTTTGTGCCTGAGGTATGGCCGTGGGTAACTTCGGTGTTTTTTCATTTCAAATACTGTGTATTTCTTTGTTTTGTCCTGAAACCATTGTAGACAGACTCCTTCCCCATGCCTACCCACTCCTCCCTCCCCAGAGCTGAAACTACTGTGTCACGGCTGTCAGAGCCCACCATGTTGCCGTGTCTAGGGAGCAGGTCCCAGGCGTCTGCTTACTTGCTCTTTCAGCAGCGGTGACATACTTGATGACATTGGTCATCTGCCTTTAGAAGACCGCAGCTCTTAGGTTTTCCTCCTGTCTCGCGGGCCTCCCCCTTCTCAGTCTGTTTCCTCTTCTCTCTGCCTTGTGAGCACCTCATACTCAATTCATAGATGCTGTACTCATATATCCAGCTACTCCTTGGTTGTCTGATTGTCATCCCAAATGATAGCACACCCACAATGGAGCTCCTGACCTCTCTCAAACGCACTTCACTCACAATTTCCTTTTCCGTTACAGTGGCTCCATTTTCCACTTGCTTAGGCCAAAACCTTTGAAATCATCTTTGATTCTTTTCTTTCTTTCTTCATAACCAGTTTTTCAAGAAATCGTTTTGGTTCTACCATCAGGATTTATCTGGGATCTGACCACATCTCATTCCCTCCACTGCTTTCACCGCCTTCACCCCTCATCTGGATTATTCCAGCAGCTTCCTAACTGATCTGTTTGCTTCTAACCTGGCACCTCCCAGGGTACATTCTTACAAAGAAATAGAGCGATCCTTTAAAGTTAAGGTCAGTCAGTCCTCTACACACAGCCCTCCTCTGCTTTCCCATCTCACTTGGAGTGAGAGCGGAGCCCCTGAGTGACCTTGCAAGGCTCTTGTGATCTGACCCTTTGGTATCTTTAAAAAAAAAAACAAAAAACAGAACTTGTAACTATTACTCTCACTTGCTCTACTCCAGCCAAGTTGGTCTTTGTGCTGTTCTTCAGACAGGCCTTTACACTGGCAGTTTCCTCTGTCTGAAACATAGTGAAGTTAAATGCTCAATTGCTCATTTTTCTTAAATAATAGAGACCTTTGAGACTGTGGTTTTCTTTGAATCCAGTTTTCTTTGGCCCCATTCTTTGTTTTAATATGTTGTTCCCGTCATCATTTTCTAAACAATCTTTAATTCTATAGTTGCTTTTATCTTTAATCATACAGGTAATTGTGGATTTAGTCTTATTTTTTAAACTTCACAGGTGACTAAAAGTCCTCCTTAGTTACCACCCTATTGTTGTCCTTTCCTCAGAAGTCACTTTTGTCATTGGATAACGTAATCCCATCCACATCAATAGTGTATCCTCCCACACCTTTGCTGTGTGTGCACCAATGTGTAGTATGTATGTACATGTAGAAATAAGAGCTTGACTTGGTTTCTTTTAAAATCATAAATGGGATCCTAGAACTTGGTTCCACTAAAAATATTTTAAAGATCTTTTAAGGCCAATAAATATAAATCTCTTTTATCCTTTAATTGTTTTAAGACCTTTCCTAGTTTATGTAAACGTTCCCCTGCCAATCCAGGGCTGTCTGGATTGTTTGCCATTTTCCTCTAAGCCAAGCAAGGCAGCAGTCATCATCCCTAGTCCTCTCCCTTCTGCCCGGTTATAGCATAAATCAAATTTTACTTTCTCCTTTGCCCTACATTTATTTAAGAATATTTTTCACCTCGAGAAGTTGGGAGTTTTTAATGACTATTGTTGTTTTGCTCGAATGTCTGCTCATCGTGTCTCGCTCACAGCATATGCAGTGAGCTCACAGCGTGTGCAGTTTCCCCTTGTGAGTCGGTATATGATCAGTTGCTTCTTGGATAAATAAAAGCTAATCTCCTTTTATGGGAGTCAGAGTTTACTTATCTGTGCATGCTAAGTCACTTCAGTCATGTCTGCCTCTTTGCAATCCTGTGAACTGTAGCATGCCAGGTTCCCTGCCCATGGAATTTTCCAGGCAAGAATACTGGAGTGGATTGCCACTTCCTCCTTGAGGGGATCTTCCCAGCCCAGGGATGGAACCCATGTCTCATAGGTCTCCTGCATTAGCAGGCAGGTTCTTTACCTGGGAAGTCATGGTGAAAGCAACCTAATTAATCATATCTGGTCAGAAATACACTGTTAGTCCTCATAAGAAGAAAATCATACTGCAGACCTGGAAGTGGATGAACTTGTAGGTTCTGGTTGCGAACACCGGAAGCTTTTTTTTTTCCTGCTGAGTTGGCACCTCCTTAGCCCTTAAGGAGCGCTTACCTAACCAGTTAACCATGAATGTCTTTATCTATTTGAGAGTTGTTAAATATAATCAGATAGTCCCAGGGTCAAAAGAAAGGTGTTTCTCATACTGTAACTTAGAAACAGAACTACTAATGAACGTAATTTTTTTTCTTAACAGTGTCTGAAAATAATGCTGGACAAATGTGGCCTCACAGGTGGGTTACTATGATGATACATAAGCTTGTTCCCGTCCTTTACTTGTAATACATTTTCTATAAGCCTAATGAAAACTTTTTAAACTTGTTTTTCTCCAGGGTTGTCAGCTGTGCTTTACACTTCTATATGCACATAATTCTCCTGATTCTTCTTTGCATGCTGAAAGAAAACTAGGTGTAGGTTAGCCTACTTCTAAGGAAGGAAAGCCTAGATAGGATCCAGCAGAGATACAGAAGAGATAAGGTTAAGATTTAGACCCACTGGAATTTCCTAGATCTTTTACTGATTTTTGTAACCTCATTAATTCAGCATTTTAGTACGTTGTGTTTGATGCCAGTATTTCTGTGTATAGATTAGGGAATGTAATATAAATGAAAAAAATAAACCCAGGATATCCTGAAGTGGCTACCCACGTGGAGCCATGTGAGCAAGCTTGAGGAGGGATCAAGCTGGTTTCAGTAGACTGAGTGCTTGCCATTCTCTGCACCAGAGTAGAAGGCAGGAACATTGGCTTGCTCAGGCTTAGGGCACTCTTCTAGGAGTTTACTGCGGTGTCTTGTTTCATCTCCACACTAGTGGATCCCAGCAGGGATCCTCACTTGTTCCTATTTCTCAGATGCAGAGAATGGCTAAACAGCTCACCCAGAGTTATACCACAGGTAGCTAGGTTGCTCTGGTTTCACAGCTCATTTTTGATTTCTCTCTGCCATGCTGTGCTGTGACATAATGGTGTTCACTCTTAATTTACTGGTATTGTTTTTTTAAACATACTTAGATTAAGTTAAATATCATTACAACTTGCTGCATTTAAAGGGACTTTCCAGTTGGCACTAGTGGTAAGGAATTGCCTGCTAATGCAGGTAGACTAAGAGACACAGCGGAGACACAGTGGGGGCAATGGCACCCCACTCCAGTACTCTTGCCTGGAAAATCCCATGGACAGAAGAGCCTGGTAGGCTGTAGTCCATGGGGTCGCTAAGAGTCAGATATGACTGAGCAACTTCACTTTCACTTTTCCTGTTCATGCACTGGAGAAGGAAATGGCAACCCACTCCAGTATTCTTGCCTGGAGAATCCCAGGGATGGCGGAGCCTGGTGGGCTGCCGTCTATGGGGTCGCACAGAGTCGGACACGACTGAAGCAACTTAGCAGCAGCAGCAGCAGCAAGAGACACAGGTTCAATCCCTGGGTTGGGAAGATGCCCTAGAGGAGAGCATGGCAACCCACTCCGGTATTCTTGCCTGGAGAATCCCATGGACAGAGGAGCCTGGCCGGCTGCAGTTCATAGGATCACACAGAGTCGGACACCAATGAAGCGACACGCCTGTGCTGCATTTAAAACTAGAAATAATGACAAAAGAGGGTCTACAGTGAAAGTGTTAGTTGCTCAGTCGTGTCTGACTCTTTTGTGACCCCATGGACTGTAACCCACCAGGTTCCTCTGTTCATGGAATTTTCCAGGCAAGAATACTGGAGTGGGTTGCCATCCCCTTCTCCAGGAGACCTTCCCAACTCAGGGATCGAACCCAGGTCTCCCACATTGCAGGCAGATTCTTTACCATCTGAGCCACAAGAAGAGGATTTAAAACCTGTGGCCTGTGCAGGATAAATATGAGATCTATGTTTATTCCCTGGTCTGGAGCTTCTTTTGGTGAGTGGGGGAGTTGACTGTTATAAAACATCACTAATTTTTTAGTAACCAAAATTTTCAACTTTTACTCAGCTCCCTCTCCTCAAAAAAAAATAGTCTCTTCCCGTTTTGTCAGTGTAATAAACATGCTGAAAATCTGAAATCTAATTAACATTCGTAAATGTTCTTTTATACCCAACTCATTAAACTTCTGTACTCAACGCAATTCTTTGTTAGATTAACTGCTGATCGGACAGGAACAGTTTTGTTGTACATGTTACCAGTTGCTGAGTAACGTTAGCATGTATTTACATCCAAGACAACTTTGTGATTTTAAAAGGGATTCTATGCTTGTATGTACATCTGTTCACACTTAACGTGTGATGTAGGTATGCATATGTACATGTAGATAATAAAGGTATAAATAGATGTTGCATACTAGTACCAAGTATTTTTATTTGAAGGTATACAGTACTTGGTGGAATAGAAGATTCACCAAGTTGGGGCAACAAGTTAATTTTTTTCATGCTCTGAAGAGATGATTTACTTTTAAAATTAGTTAATAATTATTAGATTATATCCCATTTGATATTCATTTATCCAGAAGGGTCATTCCTGGCAAACTCATAAACCATATTATTCTGACTGTTTTTTCCATCTTGATTTTGATTCCTTCCTAGGAGACACATGGCATTTACGAAAAATGGATTGGTGCTTTGAAGCTGGGGAGCCTTTATGTGAAGAAGTAAGATTATTTCTATACATTTCATTTGTAAAGTGATTGTGTTTGTTTTGTGTTTTCCTAAGGATACCACCCTATTCATATGAATAAATTCTAGAAAAAGCTTACTTTTTTTAGGATACAAGAATCCGTACGTGGATCTACTTTGGTTTCTTCTCACTGTAGTTTTTTCAGAGTCAGAGGGAAAGTTTCAGCTAAGTGGGAACATATCTAATATATGTATTGAGTCCTCTTTTGATAAGAGAATATGTCTCTAGTAGTAGTTCTTCATAAAGAGGCAGAGAACTACAGAGAACAAAAGACATTTGAACCAGTGAAGAATTTGAAGATATACTCTAAATTTTGAAACCTGAATGTTTTAATCTCAGAGTTTCTGTGTAAGTTGATGATGGCAGAATTCATCTTACCAGCCAATCACTTACGCTCTGCTTCAAGCTGCATCTCTAAATTCCACCAGACACTTAGGATAAGACATAGGAACAAAGTTATTATAGGACGGTTGGAGTCTGGTTACTCTTCCTCCTCTTGCTTTTAATTTTTATAGAAGTATAGTTGGTTTAGAGTGTTAGTTTTAGGTGTACAACACAGTGATTCAGTTAAATATATATATATATATATATATATATATATATATATATATATTCTATTTCAGATTCTTTTTCATTTACTGAAATGGGTTGCCATGCTCTCCTCCAAGGGATCTTCCTGACCTAGAGATCAAACCCATGTCTCTTAGGTCTCCTGCACCGGCAGGCGCGTTCTTTACCACTAGCACTACCTGGGAAGCCCTCTTTTCCATTATAGGTTATTATAAGATATTGAGTATAGTTGCCTTGTCTATACAGTAGGTCCTTGTTATATATTTTATACATAGTAATGTGTATATGTTAATCCCAACCTCATAATTTATCCCTCCTCCATTTTCCCCTTTGGTAAACAAATTTGCTTTCTTTGTATGTGAGTCTATTCTGTTTTGTAAATAAGTTCATTTGTACCATTTTTTAGGTTCTATATGTAAGCAATGTATATTTGTCTTTTTATCTTACTTAGTATGATAATCTCTTAAGTCCATCCATGTTGCTGCAAATGGCATTATTTCATTCTTATTTTTCGGACTGAGTAATACCCCATTGTGTGTGTGTGTGTGTGTGTACCACATCTTCTTAACTGTTCATCTGCCGATGGACACTTAGACAGCTCCCATGTCTTGGCTTCTGTAAATAGTGCCACTGTGAACACTGGGGTGCCTGTATCTTTTCAGATTAGAGTTTTCTCTGGATATATGCCCAGGAGTGGAATTGCTGGATTATATGAAAACTCTTATTTTTAGTTTTTTAAGGACCCTCCATACTGTTCTCCATAGTGACTGTACCAATTTACATTCCCACCAACATTCCCTTTTCTCCACACCCTCTCCAGCATTTATTATTTGTAGACTATTTTGATGGCCTCTCTGACTGGTATGAGGGGATTCCCCATTGTAATTTTGATTTGCATTTCTCTGATAATTAGTGATGATGACTATCTTTTCATGTTGGTTAATCTCCTTATTGCTGCTCCAAGTAGCATCAGACCTCACAGTCCAAATCTATGTCCTCAGATGGTTGTGCCCTTTCCCCCAGTCTTTATGTGCCTGCTTTCTGTTCAGTGAGACTCTGGCATTAAACATCAGCAGAGGCTGATTTAAAGCAGGGCCTTCCAGGGAAAGGTCTTTGCTGTGTAACAGCCAATAGAGAGGCCCCTGTGAGTCCTGGCCAGGAATTTGACAGCCTAGAGTAAGAAGTGGACCTCAACGAATTGTCAGGACATAAAGTTTGGATGTCAGGAGAGTTTATCTAGTCAAATGTTTGCCTCATTTTCTTCTCTTACTAATTCTCAAACCAGTATCAACCAGTTCCTCTAAAAGCAAACTCATTACCCTCAGAACTGGCTCCACTTCTCAGATTTGCCGTTAGTCTTTCTCATCCTAACCTTTTCCAGCTCCACATGTGGCTTACCCTCCTTACCTGACGTAGGTCATATTTGGTCCTGGCCTTCAGAGACCTGTCAGTCTTTCCACTCCTCCAATTCCATTGCTGGCCTCCTGGTTCAAACCCTGATTTTTGGTCTTTTGTTTCATTTGGGTTTTTTTTTGCCTCTTGCCTGAGTTACTACAGCTGGCGTCCCTAAGCCTCGGTGTTCCCACTTGATATCAGTATGTCACAGGTCTGACAACTTAGGGTGATCTTTAAAAATCCTCTTCTCAGAAATCTTGAGTGGCTTTTTAAAAACAACTGAAAACTACTTTTTTTCTGTTCCACACCCCTTTGACCTGTGACCCCTTTCCCACCCAGTTTTCTTTCCTGTTACTCTCCAACAGATACCTCCCACTCTAATTAGTCTCTTAGCTCTTCCCCTTGATGTAAATCATATATACAAATCATACTGACCCTTGACTTAACCTTGACTTTGCCATGTTCTTCTTCTTTTTTTGTGATAATTGTATTGGTTTAATTTTTGGCTGTGCCGGGTCTTCGCTGCCAGGCAGGCTTTCGCTGGTTGCATTGAGAGGAGGCTGTTTGTTTCGGTGCCCGGGCTTCTCTTTGCAGTGGGCTCTGTTGTTGGAGCATGGACTCTAGGGTGCATGGGCTCAGTAGTTGCGGCCCCTGGGCTCTGAGCACAGGCTCAATAGCTGTGGCTCACGGGCTTAGTTGCTCTGTGGCATGTGGGATCTCCTGGATCAGGGATCAAACCTGTGTCTCCTGCATTAGCAGGCGGATTCTTTACCATGGAGCCACTGAGGAAGTCCTGCCGTATTCTTCTTTCCTTGAGAAATTCCTTCTTGTTTCCTCTGAGTTTTCCAAATCCAGCCCATCTTTTAAGCGTAACGAAAATTTTATCTTCTGTAAATTAGTCTGCCATTTTTCATCTCATCCATCTGCCTTCCTTTAATCTTTTAAAGTTCTTAATTATACAGTTTTAATACATAATGATGTACTATTTTATAGCTTATTTCCATCTCTTCAATATCCGCTTCATTATTCATCTACTTATTTCTTGAAAGGGTAATAGAGGCATCGGTGTTTTTTTTTTTAAAGATTGAATGGTCTCTTTATTCCTTTCAGAAGTCATAAGTGACAAAAGAGACTTTCACTTTCTGTGTTTCTAGGATGCAAAGCTGAAAGAGCTTATGATCTGTTCTGGAGATACTTTGCTTTTAACTGAAGGAAAACTTCCTCCTCTGGTAAGACTTTGCTCCCGAGTAGACATTTTGTAAATAGCAGTTTCTGTGTTGTGATTGCAAAGATGATATGTTCTCATTGTGTGAAAATAGGGAAATACAATCATAATGAGTACAGAGTACTTACCCCAAATTCTACCAGTCAGATAGCTACCATACTTTACATCTTTATATATTTCCTTCCATCAATTGTATGTACAGTTTTATTTCCTATTTTTTATATTTAATTTTTTAACCTGATCATAAAATCTAAAAACAGTCATTATATCCAGTGTATGACTTAGCACAGTTTAATTCATCTATATCCCTGTTGTTTGGAGTTCAGTTTATTTTAAACTTTTTGTTCTTATAAATAGTAATAAATATAAATCCTTCTTAAGACAATTCTAAAGATGGAGTTAACAAGCCAAATCGTTTTCCCGAAGAGTTGATTGAAGCAAGGTTGCAGTCCTAGTGTGGGTCTGTGAGGGGGCTCATGCTGCTCCTCTGCCACAGACACTGCATATTACCACTCAGAAAAGCCATTATTTAGTAGTTGTTGTTGTTATTAATGTGGACACATGTAAAGAGGAAAATAAAATTACCCCAAATTCTAGCACTCAGATAATCATTTGCTTATGATTAGAAAATTCAGACAATGTAGAAGGCTATAGAATGATTAACAGAAGTTTCTCTTATATCTTTCTCTCCAGAAAGAGCCCAATTATTTTTCCTTTTTTATACTTCCAAGAAAAAAATTGCACCTGTTTGTATGTTGAATGTGAATATGTGCATAGCCTTTTCAAAGTTTACATAAAGGGGATCATACTCTACGCACTGTTTTATTCCTTGTGTTTTTTGTTTTTGTTCATTTAGTATGTCTTGAGGATCTCTTCACATCAGCACATACAGACCTACCTTTTTATTCTTCATGACTTCAAAGAATTCTATTGTATTTTATACTGTGCTCTTTAATTTTTGAATATAAAGGATATAAAAAGCTGGGCCATGAAAAGGAGGTCCCCCATGGGGTCGCTAAGAGTCGGACACAACTGAGCGACTTCACTTTCACTTTTCCCTTTCATGCACTGGAGAAGGAAATGGCAACCCACTCCAGTATTCTTGCCTGGAGAATCCTAGGGACGGCGGAGTCTGGTGGACTGCTGTCTATAGGGTCGCACAGAGTCGGACACGACTGAAGCGACTTAGCAGCAGCAGCAGCAGCAGCATCCCCTTGGTGTCTGTCCTCCCTCCATAGGCAGCCAGCTTCCCCTGTATCCTTCCAGAAGCGTGTGCTTCAATACACACATACACACATATGTGTATATATGGAGCATGCATGTACACATTCATGTGTATATACATATTTCTGTTTACAGAAAAGATTATAAGCTTTACACCGTATTCTGCACCTGGCTTTCTTCATTAATGGTTTATCCCCATATATATGCTGTATCCATACACAAAATTATCTCATTCTATTTGATATGTATGGAGGTACCCATGATTTATTTAACCAGTACATTTAGGTTGTTTCCAGTCGTTTGTTGATAGAAATAACACTGCCAAAAATACTGTCTACTTGCCATTTTGTACATATGTATCCATAGGATAAATTCCTGGAACTGAAATTTCTTTGTCAAAAGTTACGGCCTACCGTAATGTACCAGTCTTCTAAAATGGAACCTTGAGGTTGGTTCATGGTTTTTGCTGCCATAAACAATTTGCAGTGAATATCTCAGTATGCATGGGCCAGTATATAAGAGGGTAAAATCCCAACCATAGAATGACTGGGTCAGAGGGCTTGGGCATTTTAAATTTTGACAGCACCAAATTACTCTCCAGAAACTTGGCAGCAGTTTACACTCCAGGCACCAGTTTACAAGAGTTTAGGTTTGAACTGAATGAAAAAATGGAGTTTTTTGCTCTGATTTACATTTATTTATTGCATGAAAGTTAAGTATTTATTAATTGTCACCAATTTGATAAACAAAAATATTCTCATTTTAACATGCATTTCTTGAAAAATATGTATTTAAAAGTACATGTTTTTTTCCCCACATTCTCATCTTCTATTGTTGGAAATTGACCACTGTAGCATAGCTAATCTATTCAAGTTCTTTACTAACTCAAAAAAGGGGTGGGGAAGAACCAATTAAGTTAGTAAAACTGAAATTACAGAATGTGTTTTAGGAGATGGGTTTATTTCATGTAGTTGTTATATAGGAATGCACTTTAGATGAATAGATTGTTGCTTCTCTGTAGAAAGTTCCTTTAGAAACTTTTATAAATTAAAACTGCATGTAACTGGTGCATTGTGCTGCGGTGCTGTTCCAGTGCCTGAAAATAGTTATGTAGTTTGTTCTGTCAAATGTTTTGTTAGTTTGTTTATACTTTTCACTTATTGTAGCTCCTAATTTATAGAACATTAGTCCCATTCACCCTAAATACTGATTTTTATGATTTTAAACTTTTGATTGTAAAAGCGGTAAATTGATAATGTATGGCAGTTAATACATACATCTTAAGGAAAGATACTAAATTCAGGAACACTTTCTATATCAAGATGTTTATCTGTGGAAGTGGAAGTTGACTTAATCTGTGTGCATCAGCAGTTTGAAATCTCCATTCCTCAGGGTTTCCTGACGATGCCCATCTGGTGGTACCAGCCTCAGGGGCTGCTGTATCACTGGAAGGATCACCAGGACCAGATGAATTGTACCCTTTCTCAAGGCGGCGTCTGGAAAGCCAGTTCCACTCCAGGTGAGAACACAACAGAATTACAGCAGCCAATGTGTCATGAAGAAAAGTAAAATGACTGCTTCTGCTGAGAAGCAACAGAAATGTGTGTTTTTTAAAATATACTTAAATTACAACAAAATCTATGTATTCTGTAATTCATAGCATAATAATACCATCCTATTTTTATACAGTGATTTGTATGTAACCTCTATAAAATACCATCCTGTTTTGTTTCTTTTTTTTTTGGATTTACCTTTCATTTGCCATCTGTTATTTTTATTATCTTTATTGTTATGGCAGTGTATTCAGTTTTTTCAAGGAATTGTTATATATTATCTCTCAAGCTCCCCTTGGCAGTAGGAATAGCATCCCCCTTCACTGTAACAGAACAGGACATTTAAGCTCCTGATGCTTTCAGTGACAGCTCAAGTGTGAAATTCCTCAGACCCATCCTGGCAGAAGACACGGTCTTGTGCCCACACCACGCCCCCTGGCGGCCCATCTACCAGACCCCGCTTCCTCCCCATGAAGTCCCGAGAGGCTGACTCTCAGGCACGCAGATTCCGAGTTGCTTGGATAGAATTGTACTAAGCCTGTGTACAGTGTCCCAACACAGCCTGTATTTCAGAAATATGAGCTCAGTTCATCTAAAGCTCCTGTCAGAGTCTCGCTCTGTCCTTTGCAGGTGCTCCCAGTGACGCACACGCGGAAGCTTCCCTCTGGTACTTGGGAGACCTTGAAATCTCAGAAGATGCCACCTTGGGGGAGCTGAAGTCTCAGGTCAGCCTTCCTCCTGCAGCGAACCCTAGTGGTGATCTGGCTGCTTCCAGTGAGATATTAATATATTCTTCTATTTCCTTTTCCCTCAATTACAGTCTGTTCTGATATGGCATGTGTCACATGCCATGTTCAGTGGTGAGTACCTCACAGGCCACACCCACACTGCTCAGGGGGCCCCCGGGCTCGTTCAGTCACCCTGTGGCTTCCTTTCTTCCCACTCTGACAGGCATGCTGTGCTTTCATTTGACTGTCTCCTCAGTGACTTGCAGCTTATGTTCATTTTGATTTTTTTTAGGGCAACATTTGTTGGAACGTTTGTAAAGCATTCACTTTACTCCTTTATTTACATTGTTTTTGCACCATTGTGATTCATGTGTTAAATGTGGTTAGCAAAAGCTGTGTTGTCAGTTGCCCAGGAGGTTAGAATCTCAGCTTTATGTTAGAATGTTAAACTAGATATTGTATTGTTTTCTTGGACATTAATATTCACAGAGTGCTCTGTCCAAATGGAAGGGCTCGGTTGACTACAACACAAAATGCTTAAGAAGCATCTTAACTCTCAATGGACTAAAATGAGCATCCTTCTTTTTCTTAAAGGAAAAAGTGTAGGGGCATGTAAGTTAAATATCAGTCATTGATTGACCTCCTGTGTATCCTCACTGTCTGAAATACCTTCCTCAAAAAAAGCAAATGATCTTATTCTCTTAAGAACAAGAAGGAAGCGACCTTTTTTTTCTTATATTGGATTAAAAGATACAAAATTACTGTTTCTAGATTAAAAAATGGATGAATATTGGCCATGTCATATAATACAACCTAAGTATATGAATAGTTATCCACCCTACAGAATTAGTACAGTGGTTTGGGCCTAGCAGTTGGATCCGGAGATTCTGAAATATTTCAAAATAGAAAGTCATTTCCTTGGCAGAGCAAACACTGTTGAATGATAGTAGTACAGATGGAAATTGAAGACAAGTCCTTGCTTTTATTAGAGTGGCCTCTGCTCTTGAGTTACAGTCACATAGAAATTAAAGTTTCATTTTCTAAAACATAATCATTAAAAAGGAGCTTTTGGTTCAGAAATAGAAAAGTCATTTAGCATAGAGGAATACAAAAGTGACTCAGGATTAATTTCATTTAAGAGAGATTCCTGTGGGTTTTTGGTAGATATTATCATCACTTGAGATGCTGTCTCCCTCAGATGTCATTGTGTAGCACTTCATTTTTCCCTAGAGCAGTCTGTTTTTAAGAGTGCTTTTTCAGTTGTCTGTTTCTTTTCTAGGCCATGACCTTGCCCTCCTTGGAGTTTTCCATCCCATCTCCAGCCTTCCTCCGAGCCTGGACAGTGGAAAGTAAGCGCCTAGGCCGGCTCTTACGAGTCCACCAGCAGCAGCTCAAGTAGGTTTCTTAGTGAACACTCGCTAACAGCCCATTCCAGGTCATTCACATTGTCAGGTGGACAGAGCTTTTTATCACAAACTCTGAGACAACTTCAGTTTTTCATATTAAGTAAAAATGTAGTTTTGCCTGTTTTTACTTTGGTCCAGAGACTGTGGAACAAAATTTTGAGTGTTTTTTCCCCCAGCTTTATTGAGATATAATTGATATATAACATTGTATAAAGCTTCCCTGGTGGCTCAGATGGTAAAGAATCTGCCTACAATGCAGGAGATCTGGGTTAGGAACATCCCCTGGAGAAGGGAATGGCAACCCACTCCAGTATTCTTGCCTGAAGAATTCCATTGGCGGAGGAACCTGGCGGGCAACAGTCTGTGGAGTTGCAAAGAGTCAGACATGACTGAGCAATTTTAGCTCACTAACACTGTATAAGTGTATTGATTTGCTGCTGCTGCTGCTAAGTCGCTTCAGTCGTGTCCAACTCTGTGTGACCCCATAGACGGCAGCCCACTAGGCTCCTCTGTCCCTGGGATTCTTCAGGCAAGAATACTGGAGTGGGTTGCCATTTCCTTCTCCAATGCATGAAAGTGAAAAGTGAAAAATGTTGTGCCTGACTCAGCGACCCCATGGACTGCCACCTACCAAGCTCCTCCGTCCCTGGGGTTTTCCAGGCAGGAGTACTGGAGTTGGGTGCATTGCCTTCTCCAGTATTGATTTGACAGACATATATTGCAGAATGATTTTACCACCATAGTGTTAGCTCACACCTCCATCACATCATATAATCGCCATTTTTTGTGTGAGAACATTTTAAGATCTACTCTCTTATCAGCAACTTTTAAGTGCATAATACAGTGTTATAAGAAAAGTATGTATATAATACAGTGTTATAAGAAAAGTATGTATATAATACAGTGTTATAAGATAAGTACATCCTGGGGATGTCAGGTACAGCATGCTGATTATAGTTTATAACTGAAAGTCTGTACCCTTTGACCAGTATCTTCCCTTTTCCCTTCCCAGCCCCTGGAAACCGCTAGTCCAGTCCCTGTGTCTATTAGTTCAGCTTGTTTAGAGTCCACATGTAAGGGATGCATACAGCAGTGGCCCTGTCTCACTTAGCATAATGCCCTCAGTGTCTGTCTGTGTTATCTCAAGCCACTGGATGTCCTTTCTTAGGGCTGCATGATTTTCCTTGTGTGTGTGAGTGTATGCACACACCCATAAACCACACCTTTATCCAGTCTTTCAGTAAAGACACTAGGTTTTTCCATATCTTGCCTACTGCACATAATGCTGCAGTGAACCTGGGAATGCAGATAATCTCTTCAAAATCCTGTTTTCGTTTCCTTTGGTGAGGTACCCAGCAGTGGGATTGCTGGATCATGTGATAGTTCTTTTTTTAATTTTTTGAGGCACCTCCATACTGTTTTTCCATAGTGGCTGAACCAATTTACATTCCCACCGGCCTTGAACAAGGGTTCCCTTTCCTCCACATCCTCACTGATACTTGTTCTCTCTTGTCTTTTCAATAATAAGTGTTCTGACAGGTGTGAGATGGTATCTCACTGTGGATTTGGTTTGCGTTTCCCTGATGATTAGTGATGTAGAGAACCTTTTTATGTACCTGTTGACTATTAGTATGTCTTCTTTAAAAAATTTCTGTTCACACCCTCTGCCATTTTTTAGTCAGATTGTTTGCTTTTTGCTATTGAGTTGTATGAGTTCTCAATATAATTTTAATACTAACCTCTTAGCTTTGCAAATACTTTCTCCTACTTCATAGATTGCTTTTTAATTTTGTTGATGGTTTCCTTTGCTGTGCAAAAGCTTTTTAATTTTATGTAGTCCCACTTGTTTATTTTTTCTTTTATTGCCTTCGCTTTTAGTGTCAAATCCAAAAAAAAATCATGCCAAAGCTGATATCAAGGAGCTTTACCCCACGGTTTTCTTTTGGGAATTTTACAATTTCAGGTCTTATGTTCAAATCTTTTAATCAATTTTAAGTTGATTTTTGCATATGGTGTAAGGTGAGGATCTAGTGTCATTCTTTTGCATGAGATTGTCCATTTCCCCCGCCAGCACCATTTATTGAAGAGACTTCCCCATTGTGGGTTCTTAGCTTCCATGTTATAAACTAATTGACCAGATACGCATGTGTCCATTTCTGGGCTCTCTTTTGTGTTCCACTGATACGTGTGTGTTGTTTATGCCAGTACTACACTGTTTTGATAACTATAGGTTTATAGTATAGTTTGAAATCAGAGGGCATGATGCCTTCAGCTTTGTTCTTCTTTCTTAGGAAAAGATTGCTTTGGCTATTTGAGGTCTTTTGTGGGTTTATAAAAATTTTAGAACTGTTTCTATTTTTAATTGCAAAATGCTGTTGAAATTCTGACAGGGATTGCATTGAACTTATAGATTTGGGGGGGGGGAGTGGTGTGGACATTTGAACAATATTCTGCCAATCCATGACCATGGAATCGCTCCATTTGTTTGTGTCTTCAATTTCTTTCATCAGTGTCTTGGTAGTTTTCAGTATACAGGTCTTTCACCTCCTTGGTTAAATTTATTCCTAAGTATTTTATTTGATTTTTTTGATGCTGTTGGAATTGGGATTGTTTTCTTAATTTCTCTTTCTGATAATTTATTGTCGGTATATAAAATGCAACTGATCTTTGTATATTGATTTTGTGTCCTGCAAGCTTACTGGATCCATTTATTAGTGGGTTTTTAATCATTATTTATTCATTTTTGGCTGTGCTGGGTCTTTGCTGCTCTTTGCGTGGGCTTCCTGCAGTGCGGCTAATGGGTGCTGCTCCTCTTCCTTGCTGTGCGAGGGCTCCTCAGTGGGGTCACTGCTCCTGTGGACCACAGGTTCCAGAGCGTGGACTCAGTAGTTGTGGTCCACGGGCTTAGTTGCTCTGAGGTGTGTGAAATCTTCCCAGACCAGGGATCAAACCCGTGTCCCCTGCATTGGCAGGCAGATTCTTATCCACTAGGCCACCAGGGAAGTCCCTATTTATTCATTTTAAGAGGGTTTTTTTTGGTGGAGCCTTTAGAGGTTTCTGTAAACATCACCATGTCATCCACAAACAGAGACAACAGTTTTACTTCTTCCTTTCCAGTCTGGATTCCTTTTGTTTTCTAATTGCTCTGAGTAGCACTTCTACTGCTGTGTTGGATATGAGTGGTATGAGCGCATCCTTGTCTTGTTCTTGATCTTAGAAAGTTTTCAGCTTTTCACTGTTGAGTATCATACTAGCTATGGGCTTGTCAAATAACACCTTTATGGTGTTGAATACCCAGTTTGTTGCGAATTTTTAATGTGAAAGAGTTGAATTTTGTCAAATGCTTTTTCTGCATCTGTTGAGATGATCATGTCCTTCATTCTGTTACGTGGTTGTATCACATCAATTGATTTGCGAATGTTGAACCATCTTTGCATCCCTTGCATAAATCCCACATGATCATAGTGTATGAGCCTTTTAATGTGTTGTTGAATTTGTTTTGCTAGTATTTCTTTGTGAATTTTTGCAGCTGTGTTCATCAGGGACTTTAGCCTTTAATATTCTTTTCTTGTAATGTTCTTGTCTGATTTTGATATCTAGGTAATTCTGGCTTCATACTATGAGTTTGGAAGTGTTCCCTCCTGGTTTTGTTTGTTTGTTTTTTTTTTTTTGGAAGAGTTTGGGAAGGATTGGTATTAAATCTTTTATCATCAGTAAAAACATCTGGTCCTCAACTCTTTTTTGTTAGGTTTTTTATTACTGATTCAATCTCCTTACTAATAATTGGTCTGTTCAGATTTTCTGTTTCTTCATGATTCAGTCTTGGTAGGTTGTATATTTCTAGGAATTTACCATTTCTTCTCTGTTGTACAGTTTGTTGGTATATAATTTTTCATGGTAGTCTCTTAAATTTTCAGTGTTCTTATATGGTATACTGTTTCACTTAAGAATACTTGAAATTGGTTTTTTAAAAAACCTTTAAAAAATTAAGTAGTATGTCATTCAGTATTGTTTTGTTTCATTTGTTATCAGGGAATATAAATTGGGAAAGAGAACTGAGATCTGCTTAGAGCCCCTTCAGAAAGAAGAAAACCTGGGGTAAGACATCCTACTACACATACAGAATTACATATGTGTCTGATCACAGCAAGGCTTCCCTGGAGGCTCAGTGGGAAAGAATCCTCCTGCCAATGTAGGAGACGTGGGTTCGATCCCTCCATCAGGAAGATCCCCTGGAGAAGGAAATGGCAACCCACTCCAGTATTCTGGCCTGAAGAATCCCATGGACACAGGAGCCTGGTGGGCTAAAGTCCATGGGGTCACAAGAGAGTCGGACATGACTTAGCAACTAAACAACAACTGATCACAAAGGATAGTTTCTTTACTATTAAGTTGTTAAAATTTTAAGTGTTTTTTTCCACTGCTTCTAATGAGTCTGGCAACTTAAAACAGATTATGTTCTAGAAATGTGTTTGTATGTCTGATATCTAGATCTTAGAATTCATCTTTCCATAAAAACAGATTAATTTTTCAGTCAGTCCCAGTGTATATTGAACCCATAATGGCTTTGGGAGAGCGAGCGCTGTTTTTGGTCATTGCTGCGTCCCCAGTACCTAGGACAGCGCCTTTGTCACAGTCAGTTTGTTTATTGACTAAAGAAGCACCCCAGAGTTGTCTGTGATCAAACGTAACTATTCTTTTTTTCATTATAGGACTTTCTTGTATGAGACATTTTTGTCAGTAACACCAGATACTAAGTTCTGCCTGACACGATGATTCTCATTGCCCACCTGTATAACAAGTCTGCTCTTTCAACCGTATCTGACCTTCACTTAATCCCTCTGTTTTATAAAAAGACATTCTTAATGCAAATTGTGTTACTCTAGTAGTTCCCTGGAGGGGAATTTCTGGATCAAATAGTATGGACATTTTAAACCTCTTAAAATAAATCATTAAATTCGTTTCCAGGTAAGGTATATCAATTTATGTTCCCACAAGCAGTGTTTCTAAGTATTTATTTCACCTCACTGTCAAGCCCTCATTGAGTGCTAAATGTTTAAATGTTTGCTAAATGAAAAATGGTCATCTTGTTTCATTTGCCTTGGTGCTTTGATTGCTAGTGAGATTGGGGCATTTGTTCAAAGGTTTATGGGCCATTTATATTTTGTGGGTATGTGAATTGTTTCATATATCTTGCCTGTTTGTAATGATGTCTTAGTAAAAAGTCTTAATTTGTGTGAGCTCTTCCTATAATACAGAATATTATATTGTGTAATTTGACCTTCTGTCGTTATTTGTTGTGAGCAGTGTCCTTTTGAAGACCACGTTGTGTACTTACTTAGACCCCCTTCCCCATTGGCACTTCTGTCCTGGACCGACCTCCAAAGCACTCTTGCCCACCCTCAGTGGGGACTCTGGCTCCTTGGGGTCTTCACCAGCCTCTGTCACCTCCTTGGCAACACCTGCGTCTACAATGACCACCTTCTGTAAGCTCTGGGACCTCAGCTCTGCTTCAGTTCGGTTCAGTCACTCAGTCGTGTCTGACTCTTTGCAACCCCGTGAACCACAGCACGCTAGGCCTCCCTATCCATCACCAACTCCGGGAGTTTACCCAAACCCATGTCCATTGAGTTGGTGATGCCAGCCAACCATCTCATCCTCTGTCGTCCCCTTCTCTTCCTGCCTTCAATCTTTCCCAGCATCAGAGTCTTTTCCAATGAGTCAGTTCTTCCCATCAGGTGGCCAAAGTATTGGAGTTTCAGCTTCAACATCACTCCCTCCAATGAACACCCAGGACTGATCTCCTTTAGAATGGACTGGTTGGATCTCCTTGCAGTCCAAGGGACTCTCAAGAGTCTTCTCCAACACCACAGTTCAAAAGCGTCAGTTCTTCGGCACTCAGCATTCTTTATAGTCCAACTCTCACATCCATACATGACTACTGGAAAAACTATAGCCTTGACTAGACGGACCTTTGTTGGCAAAGTAATGTCTCTGCTTTTTTTTTTTTTTTTTACCTTAGATTTGGAGATAACTACAATTAACATTTATTTATTTCCTGCTGCTTTCTTTTTTATTTTTTATAATATGATCTCTGCTTTTTAATATGTTGTCTAGGTTGGTCATAACTTTCCTTCCAAGGAGTAAGCATCTTTTAATTTCATTGCTGCAGTCAACATCTGCAGTGATTTTGGAGCCCAGAAAAATAAAGTCAGCCACTGTTTCCCCATCTGTCTACCATGAAGTGATGGGACCAGATGCCATGATCTTAGTTTTCCGAATGTTGAGCTTTAAGCCAGCTTTTTCACTCTCCTCTTACACTTTCATCAAGAGGTTCTTTAGTTCTTCTTCACTTTCTACCATATGGGTGGTGTCATCTGCATATCTGAGGTTATTGATATTTCTCCCGGCAATCTTGATTCCAGCTTGTGCTTCATCCAGCCCAGTGTTTCTCATGATGTACTCTGCATATAAGTTAAATAAGCAGGGCGACAGTACACAGCCTTGATGTACTCCTTTTCGTATTTGGAACGAGTCTGTTGTTCCACGTCCAGTTCTAACTGTTGCTTCCTGACCTGTGTACAGATTTCTCAAGAGGCAGGTCAGGTGGTCTGGTATTCCCATCTCTTTCAGAATTTTCCACAGTTTATTGTGATCCACACAGTCAAAGGCTTCGGCATAGTCAACAAAGCAGAAATAGATGTTTTTCTGGAACTCGCTTGCTTTTTCGATGATCCAGCAGATGTTGGCAATTTGATATCTGGTTCCTCTGCCTTTTCTAAAACCAGCTTAAACATCTGGAAGTTCACAGTTCACATATTGCTGAAGCCTGACTTGGAGAATTTTAAGCATTACTTTACTAGCGTGTGAGATGAGTGCAATTGTGCGGTAGTTTGAGCATTCTTTGGCATTGCCTTTCTTTGGGATTGGAATGAAAACTGACCTTTTCTAGTCCTGTGGCCACTGCTGAGTTTTCCAAATTTGCTGGCATATTGAGTGCAGCACTTTCACAGCATCATCTTTGAGGATTTGAAATAGCTCAACTGGAATTCCATCACCTCCACTGGCTTTGTTCGTAGTGATGCTTTCTAAGGCCCACTTGACTTCACATTCCAGGATGTCTGGCTCTAGGTGAGTGATCACACCATCGTGATTATCTGGGTCGTGAAGATCTTTTTTGTACAGTTCCTCTGTGTATTCTTGCCACCTCTTCTTAATATCTTCTGCTTCTCTTAGGTCCCTACCATTTCTGTCCTCTATCGAGCCCATCTTTGCATGAAATGTTCCCTTGGTATCTATAATTTTCTTGAAGAGATCTCTAGTCTTTCCCATTCTGTTGTTTCCTCTATTTCTTTGCACTGATCGCTGAGGAAGGCTTTCTTATCTCTCCTTGCTATTCTTTGAAATTCTGCATTTAAATGGGTATATCTTTCCTTTTCTCCTTTGCTTTTCACTTCCCGTCTTTTCACAGCTATTTGTAAGGCCTCCTCAGACAGCCATTTTGGTTTTTTGCATTTCTTTTTCTTGGGGATGGTCTTGATTCCTGTCTCCTGTACAATGTCACAAATCTCCATCCATAGTTCATCAAGCACTCTGTCTATCAGATCTAGTCCTTTAAATCTATTCTCACTTCCACTGTATAGTCATAAGGGATTTGATTTAGGTCATACCTGAAGGGTCTAGTGGTTTTCTCCACTTGCTTCAGTTTCAGTCTGAATTTGGCAGTAAGGAGTTCATGATCTGAGCCACAGTCAGCTCCCGGTCTTGTTTTAGCTGACTGTATAGAGCTTAGTGACCCCAAAACACCCACACCCTCTGACAAATCCCTTCTTGATCACAGTCCCCTGCATTCAGTCCAGTCTCCTAATTCACCAGGCCTTCCCTCTCCCTGTTGTCCATATCCTACAATTGCATTTCCCTTTCTTTCAATAAAACACCAATATAATAGAAATATAATATATATTTATAAATATATTTATATATTTATATTTAATATAATATATATTATAATATATATCAGTATATTATATATAATTATATGCTATAGATTATATATGTATTATATAATATATAAAAATATATATTATATACTTATATTTATAATATAAATATATTATATATAATATATATTTATATATATTATATATAATAGAAATACAGCATTAAAACTGTTCATTGTCTCACCATTGTTTTCATTTCTCCTATCTTCCAGTTCTTATCTGTAGTTTTTATTTCACGTCCTACTATTTTACATTTTAAACACTCTCCACACATCTGAACTTCCTTCTGACCTGTCTGAATGTTTCTCTTCTTTCTCTTTCTCCAAGGACCTCTTATCTGTGGTTTTCTGCAGAGGTTTCCTTTGCTCTTACAACTTCACCGCCTTCTCTCTCTCTTCCCAGCTCCAGGCCCTCAATGTCTTCTCCCTGGCTAAGTTCTCTGCCAGCTCCATCGCGGCTTGCTCTGACATCGGCATTTCCTGGGGAGTCGCCGTGGCAGAAAACCTGGTCGTGTTGAGCCCCTTCCCTCTCACCTCTTGAGTGTAGCCCTGCCAGCCCTTCCCGTTGTCTCCAGTCCTCTTTCCTCTGTGTTCCCGGGAGGAACATCTCCAACTCCGCCTTCAGCCCTTCCTGCTGCCTCCCCCAGGACTGCGCCGCAGACTCAGAATGGGCGCTCACCTCCGTTCTGGGTCAGGAGTGAAGGAAATCAAAGTTCCCCACAAGCGTTCAGGGCTCGTTCAGGGCGAATCTCTTGGGAAAAGCAGCCGAGTCAGAGGAGCAGCTTTGCCCTTCACAGCACCTCTCTCCTCTGGTGGTAAATCTGACACGCAACTGTTTTCTGGCACAGCCCCTGGGACGTGCTGCTGCGGACACAGATGCGCCTTCCTGGCAAGAGAGCCTACGGCCCGCCTGTGGATGTGGTGTGGGACACGGCCCGAGGCTGGACGGCCGGCTCCCTGAGGCAGCGAGTGGCAGACGTCTATTCACTTCCCGTGGAGAAAATTGAAATTGCCAAATACTTTCCTGAAAAGTTTGCGTGGCTTCCAGTATCTAGTTGGGTAAAGACATGGGGCTTTCTCAAGAAAATTGGGCCTTCCTGGCATAGCAAATAGATTAACCATATTTTCACAGACTGATAGGGTATCTACTAAGAATTTGAGATTGAGTTTTTGTTTTAATTCAAGATGTTTTAATTTTTCTGTAGAATCAGCAAACTACCAAGAGGAAAAAGAAGAAAAAGCAAGATAATTTGCAGGGTGCACCTTATTACTTGAAAGATGGAGATATTATTGGTGTTAAGGTAAGTTTTTCACAGTAAATTTACCACTCTGACAAAACACCAGAATCAAATGATTGTGTAGAGAAGTGTTATCAACTTCTCCCCGCCACGGCGAAACTCCCCAGGAAATGCTGATGTCAGAGCAAGCCGCGGTGAAGCTGGCAGAGAACTTAGGCAGGGAGAAGAAATTGAGGGCCTCTGGAGCTGGGAAGAGAGAAAAGGTGGTGTAGTTGCAAGAGCAAAGGAAGCCTCTGCAGGAGAGCACAGATAAGCACACTCAGGTCTTCAGAGCATCGACGGCCCCATTTCAGATAAACTGTTTCACGAGGTGGGGGGAACAGGGAGAGCCAGACAGCTCTTTTGATGAGGCCAGTGGAACCACAATACCAAAACCTTAAGTTTGAGTCTGACTTGAATGAAAATGCTTTTGAAGTTTTATCACTAAGTGTGTGGCTTTAGGTTTTATGCAGGTACCTATATTAGGTTAAAACATTTCTGTCATTCCTAGTTTACTCTTAAGTTTTTTTTTTTTAAATAATGAGTGAGCACTGGATTTTTAATATTAAATTTTATTCTCTGCTTTCTCTGCATCTGTTTAATTAGCCATATGGTTTTTCTCCTTTAATCTGGTAATGGAGTATTATTACATAAACATACTCTCAACACTGAGCCTTCCTTGCATTCCTTGGACAGACCTACTTGTTGTCATTGTATTTTTTGTATTAAGGGTTAATGATTTAAATCCTTAATTTAAGAATTAATAATTTATTAAATTATTGATTAATAATTTGTTTTTTGACTTAGATAATTTTTTGTATTAGGGAATAAGTATTCCCTTAAATTTATACTAAGGAATAAGTATTCCCTTAATCACCACTTCTGTTCTTCATTGTACAATACTAAATAATGTAACCAATGTAATATGACCTTCCCCCCAACAAAGAAAAGCAAATAAACAGAAATTGAAAGACAGGTAAAAGAAATTCTCAAAGGAAAATATATATAACACTGTTCTTAAATACAGTTTTTCCACATTTGAAAGACTATACAAATAAGCCATTAGTTCTAATAAGAGAGTTCAAAAGGTTATAAGGTCAACATACGTAAAATTACAAAGTACCTGGGAATACATCCAACAAAAAGATTTATAAGACCTTTCTGGAGAGTATTACAAAAATACTGAGAGACATTAAAGCTTCAGTTAGATACAGAATCATATCCCATATCATGTTCTGGGAACAGAAGCCTCACAACAGTAAAGATACCTGTTGTCCCACATCTGTAAGTTCAGTATCATCACAGTGAAAAACCATGTAGATTAAAGAGAATAAATTCACGTGGAACAGCAAAAGGCTGAAGAGGTAAGATATTTTTAAAGAACAAGATCAGGGTGTTGCCGTACCAAGAATTAAGACTGATTACAGAGCTGTGTTGACTAGCTTTGGGGCAGGGGCAAGATTGAAATAGAGCAGTGAAACAAAATCACTCATATAATGAAACTTGACAGGTATTTCAGGCTGCATTAAAAATGGATTATTCAATAATTATAGTCATAAGTTTGGTTGTATTTTCATAAAGAGGATCAATTTTTATAAGCTGTAGACCCCATAAAATCTCTGTCCACCTCTGCTCACACCTGTACAACAATCAACATGAAGACTTAAATGTGAAAAGCATTTCAACCTTTAGAAGATAAGAAAATTTTTATGACTTAGGTTAAGAAGGATTTCTTAAAGTAAGAAATATAAAGCATAATCCATAAAGAAGAGGATGAATAAATTTGACTGCAGTTGACCCTTGAACAGCATGGGTTTGAACTGCCTGGGTCCACTTATATATACATTTTTTTTTTCCAATAAATACACAGAGTACTACAAACTGCAGTTGGTTGAATCCGCAGGTGTGGCACTGCGGATGCAGAGTGCCAGCTGTGGGTCTCAAGCATCCCAGGATTTTGGTGTCTGTGGCGTGTCCTGAAACCAGTCCACTGTGAACTCTGAGGGCCAACCATACATTTAAAGTAAAAGCTGCTTTTCATCAAAGGAAACAGTACAAAGTGAGAAGACAGGCCACAAATAGGAAAAGATAATATATCAGGATACAAGCAATACGGACTAGTGTCCCAAATATGTAAAGTACTTCTGCAAATCAGTTACAGAAAAATAAGCTTTGCCCATCTCTCCCCTAGTGAGTAATGCCTGGCAGTGCTCAGAAAGCAGGTGAAAAGACAGCTTCCCAGTAACCAGGGGCCTGCAAGATAAAACCTGAGCTGCCAGGCCAGACTCGTGGGACTGGCACCAGGAAACACCAGTGCCAAGTAAGCAGCAGTTGGCAGCAGTCAACAAAGGTGCCCACACGATGCAGCCAGGTGCTTCCACTCTAGATATAAACACCCAGAAACACCCATGTGTGCACGTGTGTGCGCACGCACGTCCATGCATGCTCAGTCGTGTCCAGTGCTTTGCAGCCCCATGGACTGTAGCCCACCAGGCTCCTCTGTCCATGGGATTTTCCAGGCAAGAATACGGGAGTGGGTTGCCAAATCACCTATGTGTGGGGGGTGGGTATGCAGAAATGAGCATTGAAGGGCTGTTTGGATAGAAGACTAACACTGGAAAGAACTTAAATGACCCCCAGAAAGGGGATACGTAAAATGGGGGGGAAAGGATTGATGTGGCGGTAGAGAGCACAGCATTTAAAGCAGATAAAACAGAGCCCAGGTGTCACTGCGAACACACATCCAAGTGTTTGGTGTGGGAAAGTCACAGGACGATCACTAACAGAAAGCAGAGAACCAGGTGGAACGCCGAGGCTTGCTGGGGGTCAGGTTCCTGTGCTGTAAAGACGAAGATGGACACAGTCGCACTGAACTCAGCGGAGCACTTGGCTGTCGTGGGGGAGGCTTTTCCCACCTGAGGTGGAGAAGCAGGGAGCCAGCCCCCTGCAGCCCCTTAGCTGGCGTGTCGGGCGTGGGAGGACCACCACCCCCAATCAGCGCTCGCTCCCCCATATCCCCTTGGGGCTCGTGGCCAAGAACCCCGGCGTCCCTAACCCGGGGCCTGGGAGGCTCGGCATCACTTTGCAACACAGGCTTTCCTCCTGCCCACGTGTGCTCAGACGGAGCGTTGTGGTCAGTGCACCCGGACAGAGACCGGCCTGTGGGAGCGGCGAGCCTGACGCCGACTCCCCGTCTCTGACTGCCTGTGGGTCCCGGCAGGGTGGAGGGGGCCCCGGGGCGGCTCCAGGGAGATGCAGGAAGCCCAGTGCCAGGACACGGCCGCGGAGCTACACTGACTGGGTGGCCTGCTGCGCCTCGGGGCCCCTTGCCTGCTCACTTGGGGAGCTCGGACAGTACCCCCGCACCTCCGTCTCGAGCTTGGCCTGCCCCTAGCTCATTTTGTTCTCATCAAGCACTAGATCGTCTCATGTTATTAATCTAGTTTATGTAAGTTTGGATATCCCATAGGTGATTTTTTACATACATCTCTTAAATGTAGGCTAGAAAGATGTCTGAAAACATTGCTCAGTAATTATTTTGACATGCAGAATCTCCTGGTTGAAGACGATGATGATTTCAGTACCGTCCGAGACGACATAGGAAGACAAAAACAGAAAGAGCTTGCCCTGGGGAAAAGGAAAAGGTGAGTGACGGTCCTCAGCTTCCCACTGCGACCTCTGGGCTCACGCTCCTGAGTGCAGCGTGGAGCCCTGGTCTGCAGGGCTTTGTGGGAATATCTGTGCCCTGTTCTCACCTGACCCTGAACGTTGGAAGTGAAATCAGGAGCCCCTCCTCAACCTGCTGGGGCCCCAGCGTCTGGGATGTGAACCCCTGACGGCCTCTCTCTCCCTACAGCCGGGAGGCCCTCCATGCACGCAGCAGCGATGTCTTCTCTGGTGCAGAGATGCCCGCCCAGGCCCGTGGACCAGAAGCTTCTCTCTCCATCCACGTCGGGAGCTTCAGATAGCGCTGCGGGCGGGGCCGGACAGCATGGGACTTCCGCGCTCCCACTCCAGGTTCTCGGGAGCAGGCCTGCTGCTTTGTCACCTGCAGAGGGAGCTTTCGTCTCAGGCCGAGTGACTGGGCTTCTCCCAGCTCTGTGGGGCGTCCCCCCAGGGGCTGGCACAGACTGGCCAGCCCCCGCACCCTACACTCGCCGCCCCGCGCGTCTTTACATGAAAGGCAGCTCGTTCTGCACTAACTGCAGGCGAGGATGAGGCGGCACGTTGCTAACTCCGCCAGGCCCGCCCGTTCAAGCTCGCTCGCCCACTCTCCTCCTCCCGCTGTCAACGTGACAACAGAAACTGGCTCCCAGAAGGCACCCTTCCCCTTGGGGCTGAGTTAGGTCTGTGATTCTAAAGCGCTCCCTCTCTTTCCCAGAGAGCAGCCCGGCGGGGCACCCTCTGGAGTCAGGCACGTGCTGCCGGGGCACCGGCTGCTGTGCCGTGCAAGTCAGGGGTCCTCACGGCTGGGCCTGCCGCCTGCGGGGGCCGCGTGTCTCCCCATCCAGGAGCCCGACCGGGAGGTGGGGTCACAGCAGACAGGCCCGTGGCAGGCTGGGGGCCAGCCCTGAGCAGCCTTGATTAAAACAGGAGAGAAAAAAAATGTGGGCCAAGAGTCTTCTTAATTTGGCATGGCTAGCCGTCAGTTTAAAAGATTGAATAGATATTTATAACAAATAGAGCATCTGTGTTCCTGTTGATGGATTTAGGACACTGGGGTGATCAGTGTCTCAGGCTAACTCAGTCCAAAGCAGGAACTCCTAAGAAAATACTTCCTCAGATCTCAGTGATGCTTTATTGTGACTGTGCTGCTAAGTACGGTTATCATCTTGATTTTACACACTTTCATCAGCCTTTTTGGAGAAGGAAATGGCAACCCACTCCAGTATTCTTGCCTGGAGAATCCCAGGGACAAAGGAGCCTGGTGGGCTACAGTCCATGGGGTCACAAAGAGTCGGACACGACTGAGTGACTAACACACACTCACACAGTATGGAAGCAGCTGTGTTTTAAGAAGTTGGACTTTGGCGAGTGCTTCCGGCTCTCCAGCACCAACTCCCATCTCAGGAGACCCAGGCGACTGTCTCCAGGGCGCCCAGTGGGCGGGGACGATGCCGACACTGCGGCCCTGGGGCTGACCGAGGCTGGCCCCGTGCCCTGTCCAGGGCTCCCTGGTACCCCTTCGTTCCACCGTAACCCGACAGCAACGTAACAACCGGGAAGCCAGAGGCCTCGCTGGAGGTCACTCACCACAAGAAAAGGTCGAGGTGCTCTCCCTCGGTGTCCCGAGTGAACGGCGTGGTCTCTGCTCCCCTCCTTCCTTCCTTGTAGTTCGGGCATGGAGTGGGGCTACAGGGAGAAAGTGCTAAGATTTTGTTAAAGAAAAAATAAACTGTTGGATTTGTCACCTCCTGTCTATTTGCTGACTGCTTCATGTTCTGGCCTTTTTCCCAAGTGAACTTTGGATCTAAGTCGCTGGGGTTTATATTAAAAAAGACCAGTTCAGTACTGCTTTAGAAATAACAGAAAAAAAGAACAGAACTGTGTTTTGATTTTAAATAAACTCAGACTCATGGGAATAATTGCATTTGAAGAAACCAGAAGTGGTCTGGTTCTCTTCTTCCTTTCAGGGAAATGCAGCTGCCCACGGTGGTTGTAGAGAAAACACGTTTATACCGCTATGTCACTCTTCTGGCAGAAGGAGGGCGGGGCACCGAAGTCCTGAATGATCCAGAATCATGGCTTAGAGAGGTCGGCTGCCCCCAGGACAGACTTAGCTGTGAAGGAAGACGGACGGGGCCCTGCATCCTGGCCGGATGGAGACATGGCCGCCACTCCCGTTCTCAGTCCTGCCCTGTCGGTAAAAGACACAATGGATCCCCGTGGGGGGTGCTGTCTGCAGAGAGGAGGGGACTGTGATGGCAACACAGCGTCCAGTCCAGGTCAGGCTGCAGCACCCGCCGCGTGCCCCCGGGGGTGCGATGCCGCCAGCAGCCCCCGAGTTACTCCCTGTCGGCCCAAGGCCTCCTTTCACGTGCCCATCAAGTCCTGGGCCCGATGCCCACAGTCTCCGAGCGGGTGCCCGCCCGCCCTGCCACCAGCTCCAGTCCCGAGTGGGGGCTCTGAGGGGGACCCCACCCTCAGCAGCAGCCCCTCCACCCAAAGCCCAGAGGCCCGGGGGCTCCTGCCCGCAGCCTGGGTCTGGGGTGGGCCCAGTGGAGGGAGCGCCTCCCAGCTCCGCAGCCAGCGGCCAAGTGACGAATAACTCGGCCCGAAGCAAGTGTGCCAAGGGGACAGGCACCACAGTCCAACAGCCCTTCGGAAAACAAGGCCGCCCAGAGCACTCACAGCCCCCAAACAGCCCAGTGGCGGGCCTCACGGTGGTGGTACTGGGGCCGCTTTGCACAGGTTCAGTCCCTGGTCAGGGAACTAAGATCCCACACGCCACGTGGCCAGAAAAACCCCACAACACCCGCAAAGGCTGAGACCTGGCTCCTGCCATCGGTGCGAGGAGGACCACAGGCTCCTGGGCCCGGGTGCCCATGTGTGACTTAGGCCCTGTTTCATCGGTCGTGTGGGCTGGGGACCCAAGCACAGCCCTCGAGGTGTGCTCTCCTGTCCCGGCCACGTGCTGCTGGGACAAGCTGTGACCTCTCTGATCCTGTGTCCTGCTCTGTAAAATGTAGATACCCGCCTCGCAGGACTGCAAAGAGTGACAGGTGAATTAACATGCATGATGTGTATGCTAGCACTCAGCATAAAATAACAAATGTGTCGGCCAGCAGCATCGTGATCGGCCACCAATGGCACAGCTCCGTTCCTTTTGCACCCACTGCTCTAGTCATGAGTGTGTGGTCCAATTCTAGACAATGAGACCTCAAGGGGAGGTCAGTGGATGCCAGAATTTCCAACAAGTTTTCTTTTCCCTTAAAAAGAGGCAGGAGCCAACCCACCTGTTCACCCACACTTTAGCCTGGACACGGTCACAATCGGATGTGATACCTGGAATAGTGGCAGCTATTTTTGTAACCATGAGGCCTGATCCAGGGCTGGCCATGTGGGAGGAGCGTGCAGGACAAAACGAGTTCTACTAACCATAAAATGAGAGAGAAGAAAGCTTCTGGGGAGGCAACTACACATTCAGAGCCCACACAGCCCTATGGTATCCTGCCAGCCCAGTTTTCAACTCCACGATGCCAGCCCCCATCCCTCACCCAGGAAACAGGGGTCACAAAGTGAGCTTGAGCTTGAAGAGGCAGGTCCCTTGTAATAAAGGTGCTAGGATTAAAGAGAGAGGTGAGTAGGAGAGCTCCAGTTTGCAGTTTTATATAAAAGACTTAGGAGGATAGAACATTAGCTAAGACGACCTCAGGAGGCTGGACTGAAGCTACATGTGATTAAGCCCGAGAACCTCAGTGCAGAACCTCAGTGCTTCCCAGCCCCGCCACCTTGCTGAACTAATTCAACAGATCCTAGAAACCACGCCCTGAACAATACAATGGCATTCATTCCACTTTGCTTCTCAGCCACCACTAATTCAACTTGTGTTTAGAGTGGCTGAAAAACATAATTCTGAATCCAGTTTGGAAAGATTTTTTGGCAACTGATATTTTACATGAAAGCACAAAAGAATGATAAATCTGACGATGGAAGATCAAAAACAGGCTTGTTTTATTTATACACAGAACAACTGTATTTACAACCCCAGATGTGGATATGTACATAGCAATACAGGAGGCATTTGCTTCCACGGTGGGCAATGTATAAATTAGGATCATAAATACGAGGGGAAGCTCCACCGGAGCGCACAAAACCTTTTCTCCAAGTCACCAGGGAGCCTTCCTACCTCCCTCTACACTGACAGGACCAGGAGACCCCAGGGACCCCCAGGGACAGCCGCACAGCAGGGGTGGGGACAGGGACAGAAGGGCAGCCAGCCCCACGTGCAGCGAGAGAGACACGAGGCGGCGGCGGCGGCAGGGACGCTGCCCCGCAGACAGGCTTCATGCAACGCTCATGTTTACTCCGCTCACTCGCACTCACTACACTCAGAAAACGGTTTTAGGTAAACAGTGTTGCTCTAATCACGGACATTACTTTTAAACACCACGCTTCACCTAAACTGATGGCTTTCCCACGAGAGGACGCGGAGGGCTGGGGTGGGTCCCCGCCCGTGCGGTTGAGTCCTGAGAACCTCAGACCCCCAGGCACCCACCCCTCGGAAACCGGTGCCTTCTGGCGCCCGGGTTCTCGCCGCCTCCCTCCTCCCAGCACAGCGTTTCCGAGGCGCGGGACCCCTCGCGGCGGGAAGGAGACACCGCCACCCGGGCTCACCTCCGAGGGCCGGAGCGCGGGCCGAGCTCAGCGCCCGGGGCTACCGGCAGGGGGGAGCCCCCGCGCGGAGGAGCCGCCGGCAGGGCGCGCGCCAGCCGGCCGGTCCGGAGACGGTGCCCCGCGGGCGGGGAAAGCGAGAAAGCGGCCAAGGCGGTAAGGGCGGGGTGCCGCCCGGGGAAGCGCTCCCAGCTCGGCAGCCCCGATACCCCGGGTCGCCCCCTCCACACAGAAACACGGGCCCGCCTCGGTGCGCAGGGGCACGACAGGCCAGGCGTCCTGGGGACGGCGGGGACCCCGCGCCCGCGGCCCAGGAACCAGGGCTCCCCGGCTGACGGAGGGGTGGGCGGTGCCCAGGCCGGGGGCTCGGAGACGCGGGGAGCCCGGCGGGGCCGGCGCGGGCGGGGAGCGGGCCCGGGAGGGGCGGCGCGGGCGGCAGGTAGCTGTGTTGTGGATCCGGCCCGGGACGCTGGGCCGGGCCGAGCGGCGGGAGTAGCACCATGAGGGGCCGCCGAGCCGGCTCAGTCGCGGGGGTCGCGAGGGACGCAGGCCGAGAAGGCGGAGGCTACGCCTCGGCGGCGGCGGCGGCGGCGGCGGGGACGCCGCGGCTCAGCTCCTTGATGCCGCACAGGATCCGTTTCATGTGGCCCACCTTGGTCACGCCGAGGTCCTGCAGGGAGAGAGCGGCGCTCAGGCCCGGGCGCCCCACGGCCCCACCGAGGGAGGGGTCATGATGACTCATGCCCGCAAACCACTACCAGCGGGCGCCCGCCTCGCCTGAGTCCCTGAATTGAGTCCAGGGCACCCTGGCGGTGCCTGGAAGCAGGCCAGCTGCGCGGCCCCGTCCAGGTGCCCTCGGCGGCCTCACAGCCTCCTGGGGTGCACCCGGAGGCGCCCGCAAGGCGAGCCAGCCTGGGGGCCCGCACCTGCCCTCCCCGAGCTGGGGCCAGGCGCTCCATGCCGGCCAGCGGGCAGCTGGGAAGGGAATCCCGGACACCGGGTCCCCCTTCACCCCGACGGCTGTCATCACAGAACTCGAGCTGGACAACCAGCAGGCTGCACCCCCCAGGGGGTTCACGGTGCCCCCAAGGGTTAACGTGGTTCACCGTGCTGCGAGCACGGCTCCCCATGGCATCTGCCCTGGCTCTGGCTGTGGCGGCTGAGACACCACGGCCCAGGGCCACATCTGTCACCCCCTAGTCGTTGCCCTGTGGCCTGAGAAGAACGGTGAGGAGACTGCTGGCGCTGGGGCGCGGCCAGGGCAGAGGGGGACCCCAGGGCCGCAGGGAGCACAGGCGCGCCTGCCCAGGAGGCGCGTGGAAGTACCTTGAGGTCCCTCCGCTCCAGGTGCAGGAGCTCGGAGCCCCGGATGTCATGCCGCGTGAAGATCTCCTTATACTCACAGAGACTGAGGTGCTCCAACCAGGCAGCCACCTCCTCTGTGCCCCAGAGGTGCACTGTCAGAGACGGAAAGGCACGGGCGCAGTGAGTGCCCGGAGCCCAGTGTCAGGCAGGCAGCGGCCAGCACCCCAGACACCCAGGCCACAAGCACCCCAAGCAGCCCCAGCAGCAGGCACCCCAACATCCCCCGGCCACAAGCACCCCAAGCAGCCCCAGCAGCAGGCCCCCACCACCCGGGCCCAGGCGCTGTCCCAAGCCAGTGCAGAAAGAGGAGATGGGCCACCACCCTTGGAGGAGCGTGAGCGAGGCCGCAGCTGGCGTCTGTTCCTGCTGGGGGTCCGGCAGCCTCGCCCCAGGAGGGACGGGTGGGCCTCCTGGCAGCTGAGGCCAGAGCCCCTCGCCCTTCGAGAGGGATCTTGGCGCTTCTGGCCCGCAGCAAGAACGGAGACTCGCAGAGATTCCATGGAGTCAGAGCCACCATGATTCAAAGAACCCAATTTCTGGACCAATACGCGAAGAAGAAAAATCAAAGGGCGCTACCCTTAGTGGCAGCAAATGCCCCCCCTCGAATCCGGGCTTGGGGCTGCCTAGCACCTGGGAGCCTGGGCCGTGCTCGGGGCCAACACTTTGCATGGAGACTCTAAGCCCCGATTCAGTGACCCAAGGAGAAACATCGTTTAGGGTCATCTTCTATTGATTTCCTAGCCTGAGACGGTGAGGGCCCAGGCTCCCGGGGAAGGGGCCATGATCAACGAACTGATTAACGGGCCAGGCAGCCCCTCAGGGAAGCAGGCACAGGGTCCAGCGTGTGTCTCTGAGTGTCCTGTCACCTCTGCTGTCTCCTCCCCACCTAACACCCCCATCGAGCACAGGCAGGCGGCTTGGGGCCTGTCCCCCGGAATCCACACCAGGAGCAGGGTCAGGGCAGGGAGTGACACGGGTCGCCCCGCCTTGTGCGGCGGGAGAGCCGGGGTGCGGTTCTGCAGCCACAGGCACGGCGGTGCAGGCCAGGGCGCCGCGGTGACTGGGGGCAGGGAGGGGCAGGTACCCGGGGCACCCAGGCTGCAGCGAGCTTCTCTGTTCTTGTTGTTCTTCTCCTTCTTGAACTTGGTCACCAGGCGGAATTTACCGCTGCGGCTGCGCTTGGAAAGATCCAGCATCGCGTTCTGTGGGGGAGGGCAGAAACAGAGCGCGTCAGACCCCCGTCTACCCATGCCTTGCCCCCTGCTGCAGACGGGCGCGGGAGCCGCGAAAAGGCCTGTCGTCTTTTTCCTTGACTTTCAGTCTTGGACTGATCGCTCATTTCTAATGCCTTTTAAAAGCAGTTTTGCAGAGAGAAGCATCCATTTTCATATTCTGTTTTTTTTTTTTCATTTTATAATGTTCATTCATCCTGTGATTGAACAGCTTTGTACGTATCACTTAAATATCAAGACTATTAACATCAAGACGCATAAGTTATTGCTGACTTCGCAGTGTTGCGCCAGCAGGCTAGTCTGTCAGGGTCACAAGTATCCTTCTAAAGGAAGCTTTTCCTGCACTCTTTCCTCACCATCCACTCCCGGAGACAGAATCAAGAAGGGAGGGGAGTCAGAGGGACAGGAGACAGGGTGCCGGCTCGGTGGCCACCTCCCTACAGCACAGTCCGGGTCACGGTGGAGCCATCGCGGCCCTTTCCCTCCGGGTCTGTGGACGGCCTCTGTTGGTTCTCACAGAAGCTACGGCCTGGGTCTCCACCAGTAATGAGTTCTGTACACTCACAGACACATACCTCTGTCGGTCATTTGTATAAACGTATTCACAGATAAAAGAAATTTCCTTGTTTTTCAGGTGTGCCAATTTCTTCCTGGCCCTGCTGGCCTGGATTCTGCCTCAGGGCCCTGTCTAGCTGCGTCCCCGCAGTGCCTACCTGCGTCCCCAGCGTCTACCTGCATCCCCACAGCATCTACCTGTGTTCCCAGCATCTACCTGCATCCCAGAGCACCTACCTGCGTCCCCAGCGTCTACCTGCGTCCCCGCAGTGTCTACCTGCGTCCCCGCAGTGTCTACCTGCGTCCCCAGCGTCTACCTGTGTCCCCGCAGTGCCTACCTGCGTCCCCAGCATCTACCTGCATCCCCGCAGCGCCTACCTGCGTCCCCGCAGCGACTACCTGCATCCCCAGGGCCTACCTGTGTCCCCGCAGTGCCTACCTGCATCCTCACGTCTACCTACATCCCCACAGCGTCTACCTGCATCCCCACGGTGGCTACCTGCGTCCCCAGGGCCCACCTGCATCCTCGCATCTACCTGCATCCCCGCAGCGCCTACCTGCGTCCCCGCAGTGCCTACCTGTGTCCCCAGCATCTACCTGCATCCCCGCAGCACCCACCTGCGTCCCCAGCATCTACCTGCATCCCCGCAGCGCCTACCTGCGTCCTCGCAGTGCCTGTGTCCCCAGCATCTACCTGCATCCCTGCAGCGCCTACCTGCGTCCTTGCGTCTACCTGCATCCCCAAAGCGCCTACCTGCGTCCCCGCAGTGCCTACCTGCATCCTCGCGTCTACATGCATCCCCGCAGCGCCTACCTGCGTCCCCGCAGTGCCTACCTGTGTCCCCAGCATCTACCTGCATCCCCGCAGCACCCACCTGCGTCCCCAGCATCTACCTGCATCCCCAGCGTCTATCTGCATCCCCACAGCATCTACCAACATCCCCGCAGTGCCCGACGTGGTGAGACTGCGCAACTCTAGGACGCACTCGCAGATCTGATGGGGACACCTGGTCACACTGAAAATTGCCCATGAGGCTTTTCCCTGGAATCGCACCCACGCTGGCTAGAGCTGGACACCTTCACACCCGGTCTGCCAGGACCCTGCAGCTTCACCACACCCCTGCGTGGTCATCTTTGTGGGCTTTTTACCAAAGGTGTGTCATGTTCTTTATTTCACACAAACTTTGTATTTTATAAGGTTTCTACTAGGAAAGTGACCTCTTACAATGACATTTTCTAGTCAACGATTGTGAGTTATTCAAGAAACTTATTTCTACACATTTCTCATACTTGGCAAAATGATCCCGTATCCACTCTAACACAGCCGCCCCACGGAGGACCTCCAGCCCCAGGGGACTGCCATAGCCATGGGCTCTCCTGTCCCCAGATAAGTGTCCCCTTGCGCCTCAGCGGCTTCCTGCAGGACAAATGGGAGGCAGCTATTTTCCACAATCCAAACAAAATCCTATTCCTGACTCTGTAATGTCTTGTTTTTAAGGCAAACATGGGTTTTATTAAATTTACTTCCAACTTTTAAAAACATGGATATTTTCTTCCATTGGTAAGACAGGGAGACTAGTAGAATGAGGCTGATTATCCACCTGTTATTTAATCTCCACCTTTTAAAAGCAAATTTCAAACATCAAATTATTCTACTCATAAATACTTCAGTACACAACTGTAAAAGATGACGCTACTCTTTTTAAAACGTAATCATGGCACCATTATCACACCTGACACCATTCACTTAGCTCTAATGAATTCATTTATATCCCATCTCCCTAACTGCTCCAAAGGTTCATCTTCATGGTGGGTCTGTCTCAATCGGGGCCCTAGCAGGGCGCACAGGGGACACCCAGCTCCTGCTCCGCATCTCCTGTCCCTCCATCTGCAGAGAAACCAGGCATCTGCCTGGAGGACAGGATGTCTCCCTGGCCGCCTCCTGACGCAAAACAGCCCTTTAACCCCACACATTCCGGCTAGAATTCTTTTACAGAGAATTTCTTTCATCAGCAATTTTAAGAAAGAATTTTTATGGATCTACTGATAATATTCACGTTTGGAACCCAATGTGCTGGTTTTTAAAAAAGGAAAATGTTTGAAAGTTCTGGAGATCTGTTTCCTAACGTGAATATACTCAACACTACTTGAATTGTACACTTAAAATGATAAAGATGGTAAGTTGCATATGTCTTTTTTACCACAATTTAAAAAAATGAACTGAGATAACGTCCATCTTTTTCTAGCTTTGACACTTTTTTGTATACGGAAATTACATATTCCTTGACAAATTTTTCCTTTGGAAATAAAATTTACTTTTTCAAGTTGTTCTGTGGCTATTCTTTTTAAAATATCTTGAGATTTAAATTTGTGTAATTTACATTTTTTTTCTGAAAAATAAAGGCGTATCAGGACGCTGAGCCTCGCTGGCGTCCCTTTCATGGTCGCTGTGAGCTGACGCCCTTTCATACCTGCTGTTCTAGTCCCCTTCCCACTGCCTTTTGCTCCTTTTCCCCCCAGATTACATCTGCCAGAGGGTAGTTTGTTTTGCTTTCATTTCAAAGAACCAACTCCAAGATCTATCACTGTTTTTCCTTTTCAGATAAATGATTTTCCTATCTTTACGTCAGTAGAATTATGGTAGCTCCCCATTCACGGTTCCCTTTGCCCCTCATACTTCACCTCGTTGCCCCCTGCATGGGTGGGATGAGCCAGTCTGGAATACGATCAGATTGTTAAAATGTCCTATGCATAACAGGAGAGCAGAGTCCCCCTTTACAGAGCATAAAATCTTCTCTATAGAGAAGCACAACACATATTTGTATATAAATTCTACATACACATATTCTATCAACTTTCTTTGTTCAGAAGTTGTGACGTGGTTAGTTTCACCATGATTAATCATGGACTGATAGTGAGAGGTCACACTATAAAATTGGGTTTCTGACATTTCTTATTATTTCAAGAAGTTTTAGCTTGACACATTTTATGTACATAAATTAAGATTAAAATTTTGGGGGTAATCACTTTAAAAAAACATGCAGAAGAGCACATATTTCCAAACTAGTACACGAGATAAACAGAACTGTGGGAAGGAGAGACTCATCAATCAAAAAGGAGAAATGAAACAAAAAGGGGGACAAACAGCAGAAAAGATGGTAAAAATGCGTCTAAACATGGTAATCACAGTAAATGTAAACAGACTGAACTCGCGTATTAAAACAGTACAATATTGAATAAAAACCCAAATTTAGCAATGCTGTCTTAAGAAAGACATTCCAAATAAAGCTTGAGAGTAAAGTATGAAAAAAAATATGTCAAACAAGTAGGCTTGTTAGTAAAGGTCTTGTTACAATGATAAAACCCTAAATGCACCCAATAACATAGCCTCAAAATGCATAAGGCAAAAAATACACAAAACCACATACAAAAAATCAAGATACCTGCATTCATGGCCAGAGTGTTCAACAGTGACAGAGCAAGAAGACACAAAACCAAACACAAAAGAGAAAAAAACAAACGAAAATACCTCAGTGAGGACTTAACGATGTAAAAAATACAACTGCATACAAGGAACATTTATAAAAACCAACCATCTATGGGGCCATAAAGTTAGTGTCAATAAATTTTCAAAGGACTGGTTATATACAAACAACTGCCTCTGAACACAGTGAAATTAAGTTAAAAATAACAAAAAAAAAAGTATTAGAAAAAAAATTTCATCCATTGGCAAATAATTTAAATGCTCTATTAGCATATTTTATCATTACTTTAATCATAAGTTTATTTCAGAATTGTATGGTATATAACAATATGATTATTAGTTTTTACCAAAATAAAGTGATCCTCTATCACTTATTGCCTTAGGTATGCAATTCTATTTTTATATTAATAGTTACTTTGCATTTTTTATCGTTTTCTTGAGACTGCTTTATTTTCACTCTTTCTGGGTCATAATTTTTCATTGAGTGTATAGAAGAGAAAACTGTGCTCCTGTGATCAGTACTTGGTAAGATTTTTTTTTTAACACAACCTTAAGAATAATTTGCTTTTAAAAGGAGAAGATAAATTATTTCCTAATTTTTATGCTGTTAGCTCCATCTTTACTAGTGCCTTTATTTCTTTTTACAATACAGACAATATTTTGTTTTTATCTTTTGTAGTAATTCAGAGTCAGAGAAGGCAATGGCACCCCACTCCAGTATTTCTTGCCTGGAAAATCCCATGGACGGAGGAGCCTGGTAGGCTATAGTCCATGGGGTCGCTAGGAGCGGACACGACTGAGCGACTTCACTTTCACTTTTCCCTTTCATGCACTGGAGAAGGAAAAGGCAACCCACTCCAGTATTCTTGCCTGGAGAATCCCAGGGACGGGGGAGCCTGGCAGGCTATAGTCCATGGGGTCGCACAGAGTCGGACACGATTGAAGCGACTTAGCAGCAGCAGTGATTCAGAAAGATATAAACCTTTTCAATTTTACTAGAAACTACCTTTAAAACTTGGGAGAAGAGAATGGCTACCCACTCCAGTACTTCTTGCCTGGAGAATCCCATGGACAGAGGAGCCTGGCGGGCTATAGTCCATGGGGTCGCAAAGAGTCAGACATGACTGAGCGACTAACATACACACACACACACCCCTTTAAAAGTATTTTTAAGTTTTTAAAACATAACTGATTCCCTTCCTCTAATTCTTAACGTCAAGAGCGTCTTTCACCTCCTTCCACCAGAGCAGAAGGAATTTAAAGCTCACTCAACGCCTCTGTCCAAGTCCTCCTCCACTGTTTCCCGCCACTTCCCTTCCTGCCTCCTTCCCTGCTTCCCTTCCTTCCCCGCCACTGCCCACACTGCACGAATCACAGGCTAGGCTGTGGCTACATTCGTTAAAAAATTTAATATTATTTTTAGTAATTTTCTTTGAAACTTTTATCATATTTACAGCTAACTATTTAACAAATTTTGATGAGGCTGGCCGGGCCTTCTAAACCACAGAGTCCTCATCCTTAAGCTGCTGAGTTGTGTTTCTCAGCTGAGAGGCCTGTCAGTTCTCCACGCGGGGCCTGCGTTTGTCAACGAACGCCTGCATGTGCGTGAGGAGCTCTGCACTGCTGGCCCATCCCCTGGCCCAGGGTCCTAACAAGCGAAGCCAGCAACAGGGGGGTCCAGTGTTCAGTGCCCAGCAGTCCTTCACCAGGTGGACTTTCTCCCGGCTACCCCTGCTCTACCCTTGAGAGGACGGCCTCTCGGGTTGGCCTGCATGCAGGTGCTGCCCCCAAAACCACCCCCACCAAACACCTCTCCAGGCCTGAGGGCGCCTCGCCTGCTGCAGGAGGCACTGCCCCGGGGCACGCGCCCAGGGTCCCGATGTCCCAGCTGTGAGGCCTGCGCGAGCTGGGCTCCCTCAACACACGTAACAGACACGTGCGACTGCGCGCGGACCACGGCGCCCCGACCCTGCCGACACTCCCAGGAACCTGCAGCTCAGCCTGGCCGCGTGCCCGCACACTGGGGGCGCACAGTGGGCCGGGCTCAGCCTTCTCTCCACCTGCCCCCTGGCCCGTCCCGTAGTTCCGTGTCCGAGGGCAACAGTGCCCCAGTCCTAGAGGGTCATTCTCGAAAGCCATTCCCAGCTCCCTCCTACCTGCCAGTGGGTCTCCATGCCCTGAAGGCATTTTAACAGAGAGGCATGTTTACCGGGGGCCAGATCAGGGGCTGCAGGACCAACACCATCTTCAGCCTGAAGCACACAGGGACTCAGGCATGGAAGGGACAGCCCCGTGTCCAGGGACGCTGTGCTGAAGCCCCAGACCCACATACCTCGTCGTCACCAGGCTCCATGGGCTGGCACAGCCAGGGCGTGTCCGCCAGCTTCCTGAGCTGCTGGTCCATCTCGGCGAGGGCAGCCGTGAGCCGCTCCTTCTGAGGGGGATCCAACTGCTGCTCCAGGGACAGAGGGACGGAGGGAGGAAGGAGACACAGTGGTTACCAGCAGACAGGAAGCCCGGGCCACTCTGAGAGCTCTTCTAAAAGCTGCCAGGAAACGGAGTCACAGGGCACTCCTGAGGGCCAGACTCTGAACCTCCGCTTGTAAGTAGTGCCAAGTGAGAGAATTAAACTCTCCTCTCATAAGCAATGGGGCAAACCAAGCTTGCCTGAAAATCGCATCAGCAGGGCTCACAGGTCACCTGCCTCAGCTTCCTGGGGACCCTCTCTCTGAAGGGGGGACCAGCCCGCCTGCACCGGAGCGCAGAAAGCGTGTGGGGCGCAGAGGCAGCCGCAGGAACATCAGGATAGTGTGGAAGCTTGGAATGAGAGTAGCGAGTATGGACTGGACTTGGGGCGATTCTGCAGTGACTTCACCTCCTTGACCTGCCACACCTTCATTTTCTACAACAAGAAGGCTGGCTGGGCACTCTGAGGTCTGCCCTGTGGTAGCTTCTGCGATTCGACAGAAGTCCAGCTTGCTGCCTCCCCAGGGCTGAGTGAGGAGGGGCGGCCGGGTCTGCGTGCCGGGGACAAGGCTGGAAGCGGCCGCACACCCATGGGGCCTGTGGACAGAGTGCTGTGCATGACACAACGGGGCCCTGACACCCTGGAGGGGCTGTGGCGAGTCAGGCCAGAGGGTCTGAGCCTCACGCAGGGCCAGGGCAGGGCCCTCTGAGGAACCCCCACGGTCGGGAGCCCTGGACGGAGCCGCGCCACCTGTGTGCTCGCCGCGGGCCGCCCCCCAGCTTACCAGGGCCAGCCTGCCCGCAAGTAGCAGCTCCGTCTCGCTGCGCAGGGCTCGGACATTATTCACCATCTCCAGGACGAGGCTGCAGCTAAGCCCCTGAGAGGAACCAGAACAGAACCATGGAGACAGCCCGAGGGCTGGGGGGCGTAGGGGGCGAGGGGGGCGGGGAGGGCGCAGGCACCTCTGTGGCTCTGGGCTTGCCGTACACTCGGTCCATGGACTTGGAGCTGGCGTTGACGGCGTGGGCAAGCTCCTGCTCCACGTCCCGGTGGGACTGCGCGAGCTCCCGGATGCTGCAGAGACAGACACGGCGGCAGGCCGGTCACCTCGCTGAACACCAGCCCACTCGCCTCCTGACCATCGTGTTTCCGAGGGCAACTTGTGCCCAGTCGTCGAGGGTCATTCTCGACAGCAATTCCCAGCTGTCCTGGTGCAGTGACACGACGGCGGGGGAGGCCTTAACCGGGAGATCTGACGACAAACTCCCAAGCTTTTGCGGAGACTCACCCAAGGAGGTGAGTGCCCCAAAAGGACACTGAGGCCTTGTGAAACATCCAGAGCAGGAAGCAGAGGAGGAGAAAGCCAGGAAGGGACCAGAGATGCCCGTGGCGGGGGGAGGAGCGCCAGGCCTGCACGCAGCCCCAGAGGGAGGTGGGGCGGGGAGGGGAACAGGGTCCAAAGAGCCGAGGGGGTCAGGGGATGTGGCAGCTGCGGGCACAGGTCACCAGGCTGCTGCAACCATGCCTGAGTGAGAAGGGTGGACATGGCAGGGGCTGGGCAGCGGGCAGAATGGTGACCACCATGCGGGAAGGGCCACAGTGGCTCTGGGGGCTGAGAGGGGAAGGAAGCACCTACGGCTGTTCTTTTTTTTTTTTAATATCTACAAGGTTTGCTTCCAAACAGCACGCCTGCTCTTCAGAGTGAAGTGAAGGAGGCCGTTAGTGGACTGGTCTTAGGAATCCAGGACAGCTTTACAGTCCAAGTAGCTGGCCCTGAAAACGCCTGTGGGTTTGAGGCTTCCATGTCTTTAAGCCCCAGGTAATGTCTACAAGAGCATCAGTGACAACCACAAAGGGCAGGGCGAGCAGAGCCCGGCCGGTCCCGTGATGGAGGAGACGGCACGGAATTTGTAGGAGGAGCGTTTCAATGCCTGCAGCCTCGCACAGACCTGGGGCCATGGAAGGAGGGGGCGCCCACCTGTGGATGAGGGCTCCCGCTGCCCGCCCGAACTGGTCCATCTGGGTGGCCTCCTCTTCGGACAAGATCTCCGGGTGCAAGGAGAAAGAAGGGGCCCGGGGCAGCTCGCACTTCTGCTTGTCCTCCCAGGACTTGAGAGTGTTCTCGAAGGCCTAGGACAGGGGGCCAGGGTTACACATGCTCCCGCGAGCGCACGTCCAACAGCCAACGCTGCCGGACACTCGTGGAACAACCCCCGGACGGGGATGCACATGCCTGCTTACTCTGGGGGAGAGGGCACGGTCCTAGGAATCACAGCCCCGTTCACTTAATCTGGGGGAGAAATACGGCAATTCCTGGAAGCGAATGTTAAGGCACCAGGTGCTCCCCGAGACAGGTGGCCGTCTTACCCGATCCCTGGTGAGGGTCTGCGCCCGGTTCTTGTGGACGATCCGGATGTACCCCGGGGGCTGGACCCAGGCCTCTCCATCCACCTGCACAGGCACGCCTTCGTCGCCCAGGATGGAGATCTTCACCGTGCGACACTGTGAACACCACCGCCCTCGCTCGAGCGAGCTGACCACGACCCACCTGGCGCCACCGCCCTGCCCCACACCCCGCCCCACGCCGGCTGACCTCTGGGGCGACGCCACACCCTCAGCTGGGCTCAGGGCATACCCGCCTGGGGCACAGCTCCTGGAACCTGGGGCCAGCCCCGCCCCACCCCGCCGCCCCCGGGGCACCCCGCGTCCGTGACCGCCACCCTGTGGGGAACCAGCACCAGGCCTCAGGCGGGGACATGCAACCACCAAGAGCCGCTGGGTCCCTAGGCAGGTGGGGACATGCCCGGGACGGGGCCAACACCCACCAAGGGCTCCTCTTTTCGACAGCAAGCGTTGCCGAAGCATTAACACCGTGACAGCCACACAGCCCATGGTGGGGACAGAAGGGACTGGGGCTCAGGGCAGCATGAGCACCCGTCTCTGTGCGTGAGAACATGGCCCTCCCCACCGCCCAGACAGACAGACCCTTCCCAGGAGTCACCAGAAGCTCCCAAGGGGGACCCGCCCCGTCTCCCCCCGAGCTGGGCCTCAGAGCAGCCAGGTGAGGACATACACTCGGCCTCTGCTCCTGGACTCAGGCTGAGGCTCCCGAGAGCTGCAGGGCTGGACCGCAGGCAGCCAGGCCCACCTCAGCTCACCCCACCTCAGAAGGAGGAGCCCACAGAGAGGGTCAGGGAGGCCGCTCTGGGCTGCAAGCCAGCTCTGGTTTGGAAAGCATTTTTCAGAGGTCGAAAATGGCAGGCGAGAACGGGCTCTGGACCAGGAGGCGGCCGGGTGGCCCACTGTCCGGGGCTCTGCACCCAGGTGCCCGCCTGTCTCAGAAGCATGGTTCTGGGCCAGGCCTGCCTCTCCCCCCAGCACCCAGGCCCCTCTTGCCTCCAGGACCGTGGCCAGTACCTGGGCGATCCGGTGATGCTGCAGCTTTATGACCCGGGAGACAGCCATCTGCATGCTGCCAAACACCGCAACCACCTCCAAGATCTTGTCATCGAACGACGGGGCTGTGAAGGTCTGCAGGGGCCGGCGTCAGAGCTGACCTCTGCTCCTGGCCTCCCTGCACACGCCCCCACGCACAGCCACCTCTCTCTGGGGCACTGCTGCAGTAAAAGCCAGACAGGCCCACGACAGGCAGCAGCTCAGGGGACACTGCGGAGGGGTCTCCACTCCAGACCCAGAAGGCAGCGGCCCGGATCAAGTGGCAGGCCTGCCTGCTCCTCATACACGCAGGGCCTTGGGCACGTGACTGCCTCTCCTCCTGGGTTCCCGCTTCTGTAAAACGGGGCTCACACCGGTGCATTTCTCCAGGGTCTCACAAGGGCTCTGAACTCGGGCACCGTGCTGATAAGAGGGACCAGCACGGGCTACGAGTGCGGTCTACATTAACTGTCCTTATCAGCTGCCGTGTACTAAGGAAGTCGGCCCTGGCTAACACCCATCCGTGCCCCCACAGCATAAATTCCAAACTCCTCCCTGGCTCACGCAGCCCCACGGGAGCTCTGACCTCTCTGCGCTCCGCCCAGGGTGCGTGCCATCGGAGAACATGCTCCCTCCCCCACACTGACCTGACCTGTCGAACCCCAAGTCACCCTCAGGCCTCCCAAGTCACCCTCAGGCCTCCGTGCCGATGTCCCCTCCCGCTAGACGCCCTCCCAGATGACCCCCAAGGCAGGTCTGGGCCCAGACTCCAGGCCACACCTGTGACCACACCTGTCTGGCCTGGCGTCCCTTTCCTGAGGGCGCTCCCCCATCTGGCCCTTGGCCCGCCCACAGAGCACCCCAGAGCAGGAGGCTCCACCTCGGCTCCCGGAGGGGCCGCTTCTCTGGCCGCTCTGTCCTCACCCGCCCAGGCCCACACCGCCTGGCACCCCCGTACGTACGTCGTCCTCCTTGGTGCCCCCCCAGAAGTTGGTCCCTCCGGCGTAGCTGGGGATGTTGAGGACTGCGATTCCCTGCAGACTGGGGAGGGGGATGGGGCGCCCGTCGCACTGTGCGGGGGGAGGGGGGGGGCGGGGGGGGAGAGGAGAAGAGAGAAGAGAAGAGAGAGCCGGAGTCAGGCAGGGTGTCCTCCTGGGCACCCGCCAGGGGTCTCGCTGGTCAGGAGCGGGGCTGGGGGGCTGCCCCCTCACCTCCAGGAGGACCTTCTGCTCCAGGTTCTTGTAGGTCCTGTGCAGCAGCTCTCTGGTGCCCAGGACTCCGTACCACATCATGTTCTTGGTTCGACTCCTGGGGTGGAGAGCACATGGCCGGCCGGCAGTCACCTCCTCACAGCCGGTCACACCGGGCATGTGTGCCCAGCAGTGACACGGTGAGGCGAGGAGGGATGTGCCTGTGACACGTCCGTGTGAGACACGCAAGAGAAACGTTCACCGACATGAAATTCTACTTTTCAAAAGTAATGCCCCCAAGAAGTAAGCGTCTCCTGAATGGTAAGACATCACAGAGCCTCACAAAAAACATGCAAATCACAACTTTTTCCAGCTATAAAATTATACTTGTTGTTCAGTCGCTCAGTTGTGTCCGACTCTTTGCGACCCCAGGGACTGCAGCATGCCAGGCTTCCCAGTCCTTCACCATCTCGCAGAGTTTGCACAAACCCATGTCCATCGGGTCGGTGATGCCAACCCCCATCTCATCCTCTGTCGCCCCTCCTCCTCCTGCCCTCAGTCTTTCCCAGCACCAGGGTTTTTCCCAATGATTCGGACTTGGGGAGTGCAGGAAAGCACCGAGGCGCACGCGTACTCCCCACGTGTCAGCACCGATGAGAAGCGCTCCAGCATGTTCTCAGTCCTTTCCAGGAAGTCGACTTACAGCTGAAACGCTGGGAACCTGCACTTCGCCCCACGGGGAGGGGCCACCCCGGGTCCTGAGCACGAATGGCCACATCAGGGCTCCTCCCACCAGCAGTCACTGGATCAGTACCTCCAACGGGCCTCCACTGCCCGCCTGCACTCCCAGGCTTTGTAACGCGCCCGGCTGGGGCCCTTGATCAAATGCCCCTTTGCCGAAGTTTCCTACTTCTTCAAGCTAGATTTGTCGAAATGGCATTTTCTCAGTAGGTCTTCTCAAAGATGCAAACTCAGGCAAGGTTACACCAGGATTCCAAGCTGCTAAAAACCATGCTGCATGCGGCCCTGCTCCTACACCTGCTCTGTTCTGTAAATGACATGCGTTCTAATAACGCCTTTCAGGTTGTTTGGACTGACGAGGGTGTTTTCATGTGATCGGGGCTCTGTTATGTACTGGATGATGGGGATGCCCCTAGGGACGTCTGAGCCTTTTTCCGACACTCGAGCCCCAGGGCTCCCAGGGTTTTGAAGTTCTCGTGACTCTGGTTCTGTTTTTCTAGGAAGGGGCCCCTCCACCTGCTTCGATGGCTGTTCTCCCCCAAACTCCACACCAGCTCCTCTCCGTCTCTAGTTCTGGACTGTCCCAGCTGAACGGTCCCCCGCCAGGTGACAGCCACTGTGGGGTGGGAGACATCAACCGCCCTCCTCCCTGGGCTGGGGGGGGAGCAAGCACATGGAGATTTAGGGGGAGAACCTGAACACCCCCAGGGAAAGCCCTTGGGGCGGCCCCTGCTCGAGAGCCCGAGAAGGGGGCGAGCCCTGACCCCTCCTGCAGGCGACCCGGGCTGCCCGCTGCTGTGGCCACGACACACGGACGCACCTGCCTTCCGGCGAGGTGCTCGGGCTCTGCCTAAGTGCTCCGCGCTCCAGGAATAACCCAGGACCGGGGGGGGAGGAAGCAGACCCCGCGTCAGGACCGGCGTGCGCGGGGGCCGACACCCACCTGCACTTCTCCGGGTGCTCGTCACGCTTGTTGTTGAAGTCCAGGGAGATCTTCGCGTCCAGGCCGATGCCAAAGTAATTGTTCATGACACACTTCTCCGTGTAACACTCTCTGCAAAGGAGGGGTTCAGGCTGATTAGAACAGCCCTGCGGACTGGTCTCTGAGTGTATTTTCCTGAGGACAAAACTTAGCTTTTGGAGGATAGGGGACAGTGTGACCAAGATGCAATTCACATACCATAAAATCTACCTGCTTAAAAGGCCCAACCCAATAAGGACTTTCATGTATTCACAGAATCACTACAACCGACATCAGAACAGCTCATCCCCCAAAACGAAGTCCACACCCGTCAGCCATCGGCCCCGGAAGCCCCCATCGGCTTTCTGTGCCTGTGGCACCGCAGTTCTGGAGGGCTCCTAGAAACGGGCTGACAGGCGTGCGGCCTCTGTGTCTGCCCCCGTCACTGAGCGCGCCTCCACACCACGCGCACCGGGCTCGTCCAGCGCAGTGCCTCAGCCGGCTATGGCCCGACAGGGACCCTCACAGGACGCGCTCCATCCGGCCGGCCGCTCCCTGGCTGTGGGACGTTCGGGCTGTTTCACTTTTGAGCCCTGACTTGTGGACACTCGTACCCACGCCTTGGCGTGGCATGTGTGCTTCTGTTTCGTTTTTCCTGGGAGTCACCCCAGGAAGGGACCCGCTGGGCCACGCCTGACTCTCCTAACAGAGGCCATACTGTTGACTCTCCTCACCACACCAGACACACGCGGTGGGCGCCTTTCAGTCACCTGCACCAGGCACTGGCTGCCCAGAACTTGCTATCAGCTGGCAGAAAGGGAAATCTAGGGCTTTCAAAATGCCATGTGTCCCACAACGGCCTCTATACACACAAGGACAAGCTGCACGAAAGCCCGTGCTGCCTTTAGACGCTGGGCAGAGGACACAGCACGTGGTGGGCAGAGTCCAAACCCAGGACAGCATCTCCCAGGGAGAACGAGGAGGGGCGTCCAGCCTGGGATCCGCACTGATGGAGCGGCAGACCCACAAGGAAGGCGACGCAATCAGGAGGTGGTGCCCACGTGGGGCTGGCCAGGACCCCAGAGAGGACGACCAAGAACATGGCACAGCTGGTCTTGGTCTCTGAACCTCAGTCTCTGAACCTGCCGAAGCCTCAGCACGCCAGCATGTTCAGAAGCCAGAGACGCATGAGCACGGCCACCTCCCTTCCCAGAAGTTCCAGCCAGCCTCCGCCCCTGCAGCCTCACCCTTTCTGGGTTTTCCTTACTGGCCGACAGCAGCTGGAAAACGATCACCCGGTTAACTGCTCAAGAATTTCTCAAGTTATTTCCAAGTCAGATTTCTATGCACCAGCATTTAGCTAACAACATGCCCACTTGGTTTACCCCATACTCACAGGTTTTCCGGTTCAGAGTTAAAGGGATCAGCGTTAATTAGTAGTCGACTGATGACTGAGCTTCCAGGCAGGGTACCAGACATCCCAGCACGAACATCTGTCAGGGAGAGAACAGGAGGAGACCGCACTGCCTGGGGGCCCTTGATTCAAGAGGATGATGATCATGTGTTCTTCAAAGATTACTATCATATATAAGATGCTTCTAAAATACCACGTAAAGATGTCCACACTTTGACAATTAATAGTCTCAGATCAAAAAACACTCTCCTAAATCCACACTAGCAGAACAAAAATACACAATGGGTGGTAACCTATGACACATCAGAAAAGAGTTTATAAAGACGGCTGTCACTAAAGCCAAGAGACTCCACCAAAATGATCTCCACTCCAACTCATCTTAGGGTTGGGCCAGTCACACAACTTTTAAGGGTAAATCCATGAGGAAAAGTTGTACATCAAAGAATCCTCCAGGTGACCAGAGCCCTCGGATACCTGCACCAATCTTTTTAAGTTTACATCATGAACAATAAGGCTGAGACAGAGCCCTGCTTTTGAACATTCTGCCGGACCATCCTGTCCAGTAACGTCTTTGCTGCTTATCAACCAAATCTGTCTCATCCTCTTCTCCCCAGAACTTCTGGAATTTTCTTTCTATTCAGCCGAGAGTCACCTAAAAACTGCCAAACCACTTCTATGAGCAGCGTGTGCTCAGCCTGGCCCAAGAGGCCCAGGAAGCTACCGGAAGCGAGTCACAGGAGTCCTCTCGTCGCTTTCAACCCCTCGGATCACTCCCTCCTACCGAGGACACAAAGTGTTACCACATCCCCTGCCTCCCGCTCCGAGAAGCAGCAGCAGGGGCTGCATCAACATGACGATGTGATCCTGGGCACAATGCAGGCAGCGGGTAGGCACGACCCTTCTGGTGGCCAGCTGTGAATCAAGCTGGGAACAATGGTGGGAACAACGGGGTGACCACTGGCTCTCCACCACCCCCTGCAAGCCCTCCCTTTTCACTCAGCCCAGCTCCTATTTATCCCTCAGCACCCAGCTCGAGCATCACCTCCTCAGTGACATCTGCCCGGAACCCCAGCTGGTGACCTGGGAGCCATCTGCCCTGTGTAATACATACACCAGGGCGCTTTTCACAGAGCCGCAACAGAACTCTGAACTCTGCCTGTCCTTCCCACAGACCTGTGAACTCCTGGAGCGCAGGGACCTGGTCTTGCTGAGCGCTCAGACCCACGCCAGACAGAGTGACAGCTGGTGGCAGGTTAGCGCCCTGCCTGCGCCCCCCAACCCCCACCCCAGACACGCGGGCTGCTGTGAAGGGCCGGGGAGCCTGGCCCGCCCGGGGGGACACTCACTCGGGAACAAGATCTTCGTGTTCAGTGCTGGCAGGCCATCCCGGCTTCCCGACTGCGGAGGAAGAGACGCAGAACCACCTGGCGACAAGCTCCCTTTGCTTATCAGCTTCTCACAGGGGGACTTGGACACTGTCAGAGAGGACAGAAGACAGGCCACTGAGCTACTGGCAGGCTTTGTCAGGGAGGGGGCCCGCAGAGGGGCCGAGGCAGGTGAGCAGCGGTCACACGCAGCGGTCACCCGAGGAGAGAGCTGCTGGGTCCGGACACCCCCAGAGACACGGGCCCCAGCGGGGGCAGAGGGGCCAGCCCCGACCGTGGTCAGGCCAGGGTCTGTGCCCCAGCAGAGGGCAATTCCGCACGGGAATGGTGGTGGGGAAACTCCAGGGCAGGCTCTCCTGGCGGCTCGTAAGGCTGTGCGCTGGGGGGTCACAGAGGCGGGGCTGTTCCACGGTGGCTAAGGGTCCTCAGGTGGCAGCCTGTGTGGCTGGGTGGCCGGCTGCCGCCTGGAGGCCCTGAGCCCTGGGTTAGGACCCGCTGGGCCAGGCGTGCAGGGAGGTTTGGAGAGAAGGCCCCTCCCGGCCCAGGGTCCTGCCGGGCCTACAGCAGGTAAACTGCGCACATCAGGTGGTTCGTGAAACAGGTGGCGAGTTCGAGACTCTTTATACCTCCACATGGCCATGGCAACCATGAGAAAGGCCCTCACGCTTCCAGGCATCCCAAACGAGAGGGCCCTGTACCTCTGCGGAGGCTCCTGCCCTTGGCCGTGGTGCCGTGGCCCTCGCCGTGGCCTGCTCTGTCGTCCAACTTCAGGTCCTTCTTCTCCGACTCGGAGAGGCCAAGGATGAAGCCCTCCTGCTCCTGGGTTTGGGCGTTCTGCTCGTCCACAGCTGCGCAAGGCAAGGTGGTGGCGGCTGAGTGCATGGAGGTTAACCCACAGCTGCCGCCAAGCGGCACAGGGACCAGCCTCATCGCCCTCATCCTGGCCTCGGCTGAAGGCTCAGACCCAAAGCTCCAACCCAACCCACTGTCTCCCCAGCCCTAGCACACGGGGGTACACAGGGGCACCTGGGCACTCGTGCCAACAGGCTGGGGAGGAGAGCCAAGGCTGGAAGAGACGGGGGGTGGGGGAGAGAGTGACAAGTGAGGGCCCATGTGGCCCAAGGGGCTGGGAGGAGGGAGCCGTGCCCACACGTCGGAGCAGGGTGCGAGGTCACGACCTTACCAGTCTCACCACAAGGAGCAGGCTCATCTGCTCAGTGAGACGGGTCTGGTGAGAGCAGAAAAGGTGCAAGATGGCTTCTGAGGGTGATGAGAGGAGAGACAGACAGAAGACAGGGGAAAACTTGCTGGGAGGGACCTCAGGGTCGGGGTGAGGTCTACAGGTCAAGGTGGTTTTACAGCCTTCTCTTTGAAGCTTAGCAAACGCAGTCAGAGAAAAGGAGCGAGGCATCCTGAGAGCCTCTAATCTCGGGCAGGTGCGTCTCTCCCCGCACCACCCAGTCGCGGGCAGTCATCAGCGCGGCCTGCACACCAGGGCCAACCGCCTGTCCCGGCCCCGGGAGAGGCCTCGAGGAAGGGGGTGCTGGCCCGCGTCAGGCGGTCCGGAGGGCTCTGGCCTGCATGGCGGGTCCCCTCCAGTCTCTCACCGGGAGTGCCTGCCCCCCGCCCCCCACGACCATGACCAGCGCCCGGCTACCTTTCTCTGTGTGCTCTATGATCTGGCGGATCGCCTTCTTCAGGCTGTTGGCCCTCAGCATGAGCTGTTCACGAGGCCGGAATATCTGGGGCCGGGCGGGGCATGCCGAGCTCACGGCACGGGCCCCCGTAGAGCCGGAGCTGCAGCCGCTGGCCGCTCCGTCCCCGTCCTCTGCCTCCTCGGCAATGGTGGGGGGCGGCGTGGGCAGGGAGGACGAGGCCTGGGACTCGTCGTCCAGGGTCTTGAGCAGGGAGTCCAGCTTCTCCTTGAGCACGGAGCACTGGGCAGGGAACACAGGAAGGAGTGGAGGCATGCCGGCCCGCCCCGACGCCCCCCACCCCCAGGTGCCCAGGACCCACCTTCTTGGCCATGACCTCCGACTCCTCCGAGCTCTCGGTGGCCTTCTCGTAGGCCTTCCCCACCCGCGCCACGAAGTCCTTCACGGTCTCGCAGAGCACTCTGTGGGAGGAGATGGAGGCTTCTAGAGGGGCCATCCCGCTGGGACCCCCGGCTCCCCAGGGCCGCAGGCACTCACTTGGCCGACGAGATCACCACGGAGTGCTGGTCAGAGGTCAGGATTTTGGAGAGGTGGGCCGCGACCGAGTCCTCATAGAAGAGGATCTGCTGCACCTGCCGTCAGCCCGGGGGGCGGGCAGGAGGCCCTCAGTCTCGGGCCGCGAGTGCCATCCCTGCCTGCAGCCCAGCCCGGCTCCCCTCACACACAGCTGACAGACCTCACAGCTGCGTCCAGCTGTGGGCCAAGGATCTCAACACTGCTCGGGGCTGCGCTCCTGCACCCCAGCTCCTCCCGAGCAGCGCAGGCCTGTGGCCCAGGCTCCCCACGTTTCTGTCGGGTGGGAACCTGGCCCAGGGCCCCCTCATGTCTCGATGTCAATCACCCTCCTCACCACCCACCCCCGCCTGCAGAGGCGAGGCTGTCCCCCTGCCTGTCGCGCCCTCTCTCGAGGCCTTTACTATTGACCAGAGGGTCAATCTTTAGGCCTTGCCCACATACGCGCCTGCTCTTAACTGTACGTTCTCTGCTCACAGGACAGGTCCCGGCAGCCCAGGCAGAAACCAGACTTGGCCTGCTGCTGCCCCTGACCCTCAGGGTGGGCAGATGGCCCCTGGCACAGCGCCCCTGCCTGCTCAGCCAGCGGCTCGCCCGGAGGCCTCAGCACAGTTGTGCACCCGAGCTGCCCAGTCTCGGCAGAGTCCGGGCCCTGAAGGAACCTCTAACTCCCGAAACCCACCACAAAGTGAAAGAAGAGCTCAGCACCGATCTAGCACAAACCGACTGCAAGGGCGGGACGCGGAGGAGGGGGCCAGAGCGGGACCCTGGGTGGGCGCAGCACAGGTGGCAGGGTGCAGCCTTGAACTGGGAGGGCAGGAAGCCCTAGGAGACCACCATCGTCACCAAGGACCCCAAAGTCTGCGGAAAACCCCGGAAGCCCCCAGACGACCCCGAGTCCTACAGGGCAGCATCCATGGGCCCCGGCCCCACCTCAGGGGGCCCTGCGCTGCAGGCAAGGGGCTAACCTGGGGCAAGGCATTTGTGGCGGGGGCCGGGGGGAGGCAAAGCAGGGAGGGCCCAGGGCGAGAGCGTGGCGATACCTCAGAGCCCTCGCTCAGGTCTTCGGTGACGGTGGAGGAGGAGACCGGCCGGGGTAGTTTGGTCTCGTAGGCCATGACGCTCCATCTGCACAGAGGGGTGCGCAGCAAGTCGGCTCCGGCCCCAGGCCTCCCCACCTCCCCGTCTCACGGCCGGCCGGCGGGGGGAGCAAGATCCTAGGACAGCTCTGTGCCTGTCAGCCTGTATCGATCCCCCCGAGGGGCCTCGAGCCGGCTGAGCTGAGAACAAACTAACAAACTAACTCGCTTAGCTGAGAACAAACGTCACAACCCGCTGCACGGGTGTCCCCTCTGCACAGCTGAGCCACTCGGCCGGCGGCCGGCTCTCTGTGCTCCGGGCATTTCAAAGCCTCCAGAGGCAGGGGGCAGGAATAGCGGAAGCGGCCGAGCACAGCAGTGCGGAACCCTCTGAGACAACAAGGGCGTCTCCGCAAGTCCCGCGGGCCATGGTCCGGGGGTTCACACAGGAGCTCAGAGCTCAGAGCAGCTTGCTCAGAAAGGATGCCCAAGTATTTCTCAATATGCGGAGGACAGTAACCCCAAACTCTGATGCTTCTGGGAACACGGCACGGCTCAACTCTGCGACGAGGAGGACGGGTAACTGCAGGGGACGGGGCCGCCTCCCGCTCTGAGGGGCAGAGGACCGGGCCTGGCTGCTGAGACCGGGCCACTGGAGGGCACAGTCCCAACCCCTTCTGCTCGTCAGCGCTTCCCTAGTCTGATCACCAGATAAAGCCCATCAGAAGAAAGGAGTCTTGCTCAGGTAGGTGGAAATTTTTTTTAACAAATAACTGCAGAAGGCCTGTGGTTTCCCAGGGCCCTGGCTGAGCACAGCGGGCCGAGGGGCCGCGCGTCCACTCACCTGTCCAGCATCTTGGTGCTGGCTCTCTCCAGCTTCTCCAGGATCTGCGGGAGCTGGGTGTCGTCATCGCAGGCCGAGCCCCAGCCCAGCACGCGAGCCAGGTCGTTTCCCGTGCCGAGCGGCAGCACCCCGAGCTGGCACTGAGACAGGGTGCGGGGACGCGGCGTCAGCGGCCCCCTGTCCAGCGAGCGTGTGAGGGCTGAGCTCAGACAGAGCGGCGCTCACACGTTCCAGGAGAGCCAGGGGCAGACAGGGGTCTCCTTAACCTGACAGAAAGCTCCTCTCCCCACCTGGCAACACACCTGACCATCAGCCCTCTGTCACCTCCCACCTTCACAGCGATGACCACGGTCCTGCCCTGAGTGGCGATTTCTGAGCCCCCAAGAATCGGGCTGTGACGCCTTCATCTGCTCCCCCACCCACGACAGCACATCCCCAACGCCGAGCTCACCTCCTTGCCCCTGACAGCACCTGCCATGGCTGTAAGTCCCGTCCAGACAGGCCCCAGGACACCCACTGTGGCCCTCAAACCAGCACTGCTGCCACTCAGCCTACACCCCTCTGCCTGCCACTCCCCGGGGACCCCCCACGCCCCACTCAGGCCCTGCCGTCCACCTGGAATTCCCACCCAGAGCCCCCTGCACAAGCCCCCCTCGCAAGCTCAGGGGTCAGGAGGCTCCCGAGACACAGGCTGCCCAACAGCCTTCGACCACCGAGCACGACACGCATGTGGGGAGGGTCGCCGGTCCTCCCTACACGCGACGCAGCCCACGGTCACCTGCCCTGGCCATGAGGGAGGCCGCACGCTGGTCAGAGCAGGTGGCCAAGGATGCCCAGCCCTGGTCAGACAGGGCTGGAGCCGGCTTCGGGACCCTTAAAGGAAAGGGCAGGCAGTACAGTGACAGCCCAGCAGAGCCCAGGTCCAGGGGTCCGGGAGTGGTGACCACCCCACTCCCTGCCACGCCAGAGCTCCGATGAGGGGGCAGCAAGAAGAGAGGAAGTCAGAGAAGCAGAGGAGGAAGAAGGCGCCCAGCTGGGGCTGCTGAACCACACGACGAGTCTGGACCTTAACCAAAGCCAGGAGCAGAGCGGCCCGAGTGAGGGGGGCGGGGGGAGAGGGGCGGACGTGAGAGGCTCAGGGAGGGGCTCAGCGGAGCTGCCCGAGGCAAGGCCCCCAAGAGCAGTGGACAGACGGCGCCGGGAGCCGGGACGACACCGCAGCAGCACACACGGCTGGACGCTCCGGGGCAGCAGGAGAACCAGAGACAACAAGGGAGGGCTCGAGAACCCGTCGGCTCTCCGGCTCGGACGGCGGACGGTGGGCAGGTGAATGTGCAGACTCCAAGGAAAGGCATGGAAGGGGGCGGGCAGGGCTGGGAATGCCAGCTCTGAGCATCCAGGGAGGGTGGGGCGGCGGGGACGCGGCCCTGGGGCTCCAGGGTCGAAGTGGCACGGGAGGCCCGCGGGTGCTGAGCGGACCCGAGAGGGATCCGGAGCGGGGATGGGAGGGGCGGCCAGAAGGTGAGGAGCACCGAGGGGGTCAGGGGGACCGGACCATCAAGGGCCACAGAGACGCCAAAGGAGACGAGCGCTCTCTGAACTCAGGAAGTGAGAACCTACCTTCCTGACTTGTGACAGTAAAGCTCAGTTACAATTCTGAAAGGGAAGGAATCTTAAAACTGGACCTAAGCGTACTGCTCGAACGTCACCACCAGGGGGCAGTACTCGCTCTCCGGAGCAGCGGGCCTCCCTGGAGCTGAGCAGTGACTCGGACACCAGCGGGCGGTCCCCTCTCTAACATCATTCCAGGAGCTAAACACCAGCAGCAAAAGCTTCAGCCCACTTACGAAGACCACCAGCACGGTAAAAGGCAAGTGACAAATGAGGGAAAACACGGCCAACCAGGAGCTGTTGTTATATATCCCTGATAAAACAATAATCTTCAGGAATCAATTTTTTAAAAGGTAAATAAATAACCCCAACAGAAAAGTAGGGTAGGTTAAAAAAATATGAACAGGTGATTCATCTTAAAATTCATAGTTAATTGAGGATATGTTTGACTTCACCAATATGAAGAAGTAAAAATGAAACAACCATTTTTTTGTCTACTAAGTTGGGACAAAAGCTGTAAGATGTACAATGGACAGCAACAGCACATGGGAAGTTTTATGAGCGACAGGCGCATACACTGGACAGCCCTGATGCAGAGCAGTCTGGCAGTATCACCAACACTTCAGTTTGGGTGCTCTTCAAAACAGAACATAACTGGGAAAGCGCACACGTGGTTTTTACCAGTACGGTCTTTAGGAAGCAACCTAAGTGTCCGTAAGTGCAGGGAGATGAACTAGCCCAGGGCTGGTGCAGCCGCCCACCTCCGTCCGCTGCGGAAAACCGCCACAGACCTCCATTCACCGGTGGACAGAGAGGTACTCACGGTGTGTTGATTTAAAACACACAACATTACTACACGGTACACTGCATGGGTGCTGCGAGTCCATTTAAACTCCATCACACACTGTACTATGTACATTTTGATAGAGGTCTGAAGCACAGTGACTGAGATGTTGTGTGTGCGTGTATGTACGTGCTCAGTCCTGTCCGACTCTCTGCGTCCCCACGCACTGCAGCCCTCCACGCTCCCGTCCGTGGGATTCTCCAGGCAAGAATACTGGAGAGGGCTGCCATTTCTTCCACCAGGGAATCGAACCTGTGTCTCCTGCATTGGCAGGAGAGTCCTTTACCACCTGAGTCACCTGAAAAACTCTACTGAAATGCTAGCAGTGGTTAATTATTGGGAGGGGGAGGGGGTGAGGGAGCCGGCGTAGAAAATCAATCAACAGTTAAAACACGGCCCTAACTCTGACCTGAAGTCCAAGTATTCTTCTGACCCCGGCCGGCTCAGCACCAAGAGGCACTGAGCAGATGCCATCACTACCCAGTAAGGAGCTGCACCCAGGACCTTCCTGGACCGGAGCGTTCTTTTTGTCCAGCCCAGGGGCCCCATGATGCCATCAGGCTCCCTGCCACCCCTCTCCGAGACCACCCCAGGGGGGCAGGCAGCATTACCCGAGGTGACCCAGCCTCTGTCAGGTGACTTCGCTGTCCCCTGGGGCCGGGCCCTCCACATCCAGTACCTGTTTGTGAAGATTGAGGCTGTCGATTTCAGAGAGGACCCAACCAACGCTGCCATCTCCACCACAGACCAGAATCCGGAACGTATCAAACTTCTGGAACAAACGCAAGCTGCCGAGGAAACAGAATGTCAAGGACGTGAGGTCCGTTCTCAGGGACAGACGACAGCCAGTCAGTCCTGGGCCAGGCGCCCTCCTGCGCTCCTCGCAGCAGACACTGAAACAGCCTGCGGGGGATCAGAGCCCCGCTGCTCTCACGCTGCACCCACTGGGGGCCACGGGCACCTGAGAAAGAAGGCCTCCCAGCCTCACCCCCGCCCCTCTCAGCCGGCACTCCCGTGTCACTCAGGAGCCCCAGGCTGCAGCACGCTGCCCACACGTGACCTGTCCCCTGGGCCACCCTGTGCCCCTCTAATTCTGGTGCCCCTCTGGGTCCCCCTGCCCCTCATTGGCAGCGCCCCCCCCAGGACCCTGCGGCCTGTGCTCACTCCCCCGCCTCTTGCTGGGTGGCTTATCCGCATTCTGGCTTCAGGGACCACACAGAGGCTGATGGCCCCGAACGGCCCTAATGCTGACCCCTCGGCTCTGCTGAAAGACCACTCTTGTCCACCAGAATCTACCACTTGAGCATCACATGGTTGAGCCTCCCCACCCACGTCTCCTTCCTCAGAGAAAGGCCAGGCACCGCCCTCCTCAGCGCAGGCTGCCAGGGTGTCTCCTGGAATGCCCCAGGGGACTCAGAGCTCCTTCAAGACGCCTCTGCTCCTGCTGCTGGCACCATCTTCCCAGAACAAGACCCCCTGGACTGCAGCCCACCAGGCTCCTCTGTCCATGAGATTCCCAGGCAAGAATACTGGAGTGGGTAGCCATGTCCTCCTCCAGGGGATCTTCCTGACTCTCAGGGATCGAACCCAGGTCTCCTGCATTGCAGGTGGATTCTTTACCATCTGAGCCAGCAGGGAAACCCTCGATAGTAAGCAGTCATTCAAGAGAACGAGGCCGACCTGTAACTCCCGACGTCAGAATACGGACACACTGCTGCCAGCTGACACCGTACAAAATGCTGAACAATGGTAGGGAACAGAGGCCCTACCTGCCTGGGGTGCTCACACCTGACACACGCCCTGGAAAGCTGGAAGGACACGCAACTGTGAACCATTCAGAGTGGGCACCTCTGCCAGTGGGATTTGGGGAGGATAAGTTTTAGGTCCCATTTAAAATTTCCCGTATCTTTGCATCTTTAACTAAGCATACATTCTCTTCACACAGTTTTTAAACTCCAACATATATTTTACAGGCTTCCTACCCAAGGTGTGGTCCTCCATTCATGAGGTCAAAGACCTGGGCAGGGTTCAGCAGCTGCTTGAATCTTCGGAGGAACTTCACCCCCTGGTTGTCCCCACTCTTTGAATTGACAAAGACCAACAACGGACTCGTGCAGGACGGAGGACACGTGGCCTTCCAGAAGCCTGGGTGTGAGGAGGGAGAAGGACAGGAGCAGATCTGAGTGCCACAGAAGACACCAGGGCGTTCTCAATCGCGTGCCAAGCAGACACCCCCGTGGGACGCAGAACCTGCATGTACACACCTGGGAAACCAGCAAGAGATTAACCCACAGGCGCCCACCTCGTCCCCGTGTACGGGGAGCCGGTCTCCATGCGCCCAGCCCCACCTCTACAGGACTCGAAATGCCCGACGCGGCTCTCAACCTGGCAGGCTGACTTCCTGACACGCGCCCCGCTCCTACCAGCACATGTCACTACGGACCACCACGGACCACCTGGACAGGCAGTGCGGGGGTGAGAGAGCACGTGACTGGTGTCAGCTACTAGACAGAGACCAGCTGACAAGCGGTTCACATCCAGATGGAGAAAGGGGTCCCAGACGTGGTGCCTACTCAGTAGCCAACGGACCCACCACCTCTGGGTAAGGAATCTGGGCCGTGAGTTCAAGGTGCCCAGCAGACCACCAACATAACCAATTCCAGAGCGGGCGAGAGAGGGCCCAGAGAAGGCAATCCGAGGAGACGGCTGAGACGGGAGAGCTCGGTACCCACCGTCGGAATCGATGCTGTTGAGCGCAGTGGGAGGGATGACTGACACTTTGCACAGGCCCAGGGGGCATTTGGTCACCAGGGAGTCTTTACACGCCGTGTGCACCTGCAACGCGGGCCTGCTCGTCACAGGGGGCGCCGGCCCCTCTCCTGCCCCCCAGGACCCTGCCCAGCCCCGCAGCAGCCAGCGTCCCCACCGGCAGGCGTGCTCACCATGGCCTTGCACCAGAGGCAGCGCCAGTCCTGCAGACGCAGCACGCTGCCGCACGTCTTGTCACACACCGTGCACTTGGCACTCACGGGCAGGTTCCCCTCCAGCCACTGGTGAGGCATGGCGATCTGCGAGCCACACAGACATGCGCTGGGGGGTGGAGGGGGCCTAGGGCATCCCCGCAACCTCCACGCGGGCCAAGGTTCCTCCTCAGGCAACAGCGCTCCAAAATGGACTCGGCCAAGTCATTCTGCCCCACGTGGAGGTGGGGTGGAGCCTGCCCCACCGGGCACCCGCAACTCCCAGGGACCGGACAGGGCTCGGGGTACCCAGAGGCCAGGGTGACCAACTCAGAGGGAACCCTGACCCCTTCCCCCGGAGGAAGAGAACTGAGCGCAGCACTAGAGGGGCCACTCAGGGTCCCCTGGGCATACCCCGTCCTCGTCCTCAATGATGTCCTTCCCGATGGAGGCCAGCGTGGTCCACTTGCAATTACTGGTTGCACGCACGGCGCAGCGTTTGTGGGCCTTGAACTTACATACTGGGAGAGAACCAACGCGTCAGTCTGGGCACTGTGGCCGTGGTCTGGGGTGAGCTGCCCTGCTCTCCTGGCAAATGTGGGCATAGCGTGCATGCTTAGTTCCCTTCTAAGAGCAGCCACCAGCCTGCATGCAGACTGCTCACGGGGAGACCAGGTGGCCAGCCTGCCCAGCATCAGCAGGCTCTCTGGGCAGGGCCCAAGAGTGAGCAGCTCGGGCTTCGTGGCCCCCACAGCATGAGGATCCACGTGGCCACACTTCATGCACAGACACGGACACGTAAGGGTCACGTGATTTTTCTGTGTCACACAACAGTTGCCTTCTTTCTGTATTTTTCAACCTTTTAAAGTTGTGAAAACCTTTCTTAAGGTCACCAGCCGTATGCGATCAGGCAGCAGGTGGGCACTGGGCCTGGGCCACGGCTCTCCTCTCCCTCTCCCGCCCGAGCCCTGCGCCCCTGCCCTCTGGGCTGGAAGACATGTCCATGCAACTACACTGCAGCCACAAGACGGTTAAATCTCTTTTCCCTCTACGTCCTCCATGCTTCCTCTTTGTGTCTCGATGCTACCAATTTCCTTCTTTTCACCTTGTTCCGTCACTGCAAAAAATCATTTATCCAAGACTCCTGCGTGGGCAAAGTAAACAAGGCTGGCCTCACACAAGTCTGTCTACGTCTGCCCGACCGCAAGTGACTACACTTGGACCCCGAAGGCCTCTCACGTCAAACCCTGAGTCGCCTCTCCCGGAGATGAACACACCGCCCGTACCTTCACAGGACAGTCCGTGGGACGTGACCCCGGACAGGGCCTCGCGGCACACGTTGCAGTATGTGGGCCTCGCATGCGAGCAGGCGTACCAGTTGTGCGTCCCTGAGAAGTGGTCCATGCTGTACTGGGTGGGCTGCAGGAACGGGGACAAAGACAGCAAATGTGAGGCACCCCTCTGACTTTCCTGAACGTGGTAACTTGGATGAGGCTCAACAAGAAATCAGACGGGGTCACCAGCTGACGGCCCACAGTAGAGCCGTGAGCTTAACCTGCAAGGAGCATCTGAGAGAGCAAGCCGCAGACCAGGCAGCCCCGCGTGGGGGAGGCTGGGACTGTGAACTCGAGGGGGAGGGAGAGAAGGGGGGGCTCTCCTCTCACCTCAAAGTGCTCCCTGCTCTGCACCGTCTTCAGGGCTGCAATCCAGTCTTCCATCTCCTTCCTGTTATCGGCACACAGGATGAGCTTCCTACATGGAGTAATGACCTGGAGAAAGAGACAGGAAACATGCAACATGTCCATAAGCAGACGACAGGTGCTAGCAGCGATGAAAACTTTTCAAAAAGTTTTGAAAAGTTTCAAAACTTTCACTGTATCCTTTCTTTTTCATGAGAAAGTACTGTTTCATTCGGGTAGTCAACCGACCAGAACATAAAAAGATTATCCTTGGTCATTAAAAGTCAATAACAATCTCAAATCAGAAGGACAATCAAATTTAGATACATATTCACCAAAGATCAACATAAGTGAACATTTACCAGCTATTTACTACTTAGACATGGATAATCAGCCATAGGCAAGTTTTTTCCAAAGGAAAAGAAAATCAAGTTTCCATTGCACCAAGGAGCTCAGGAGCTGATCACCCAGCACTTGAACAGTTTCGGGAAATCTGACCCACAGTTACTATAGGAATTTCCTGTGCATTTCAAACATATCATACATAAATGTCCTTTAAAAAAAAAACTTGTTGGGACTTCCCAGTGGTAAAGAATCCACCTGTCAGTGCAGGAGACTCGGGTTCGGAAGATCCCACCTGCCGCAGACCAGTTAAGCCGTGCGCCACAACTATCGAACCTGTGTCCTGAGCCCTGCAGCCACAACTACTGAAGCCCACGCACCCTCCAGCCCCCGCTATGCACCAAGAGAAGCCGCCGCAAAGAATAGCCCGCACACAGCAGCTATAGAGGAGCCCCCGCTCGCCACCACCACAGAAGAGCCCATGTAGCCACAAAGACCCAGAGCAGCCAAAAATAAAGTGCCTGTAAAAACCCTTTAACATGTGACCACAGAACAACAATTAGCTACCACAGTCAGGCCTGATCATTTTAACGGGAAATGAGGTCACGAACCTAATAGCTATCAACAAAAGAAAAGTAAATCTATAACATATAGAGACTTAATAAATAAACAGAAAAAAAGCTATGAACTTGCATTTTGCTGAAGAGATACAAAATGGCTAATAAAGGGATGAAAAGATGCTTAATCACTCTAGTCACCGGGGAACACAAATGAAAACAGCACACTCTTTCTAACCGACTGGCACGGCTGTTAGAGACGCTAATTCAGTTGTTGGAAAAGGTGTGAGAGAAAGAGTGCACACAGAGTATACACCTTTTGGAGAAAATGTTGACAATGTCTATCAAAATCTGGAAAGTCAAAACCTTTAACCTAACTTTTTACATTGCTATTTAATATATACATAGTCCCAAAGTCGAGTTGACAAAATAAGGTGCAGATTGTGTGTGTTCCCTCATCTTGCTTCCCTTCTTCCCCCAAAGGCAGCTTTAAAAATAAATAAGGTATGGTTTATCCTCCCATTTCCTGCAAATATACGTATATATTTGATATTCTCTTTTCAAAACAGTAGCACACCACAGACATGTTTGTTTACTCTGCCTTTTTGATTTAATCACAATTGGCCCATGAACAGCACAGGTTTGAACTGCAAATCTCCACTCATACGCAGGGTTTTTTTCTTTCAACACCGAAAATACTCCATGATCAGTGGCTGACTGAATGCAGGGCTGTGAACTTTGGCAAGGGAAGAACCAGGGTCAAGGAGGGTCGACTATAAATGACACGTGGATTTCCAGCTGCACGGAGGGTCAGTGCCCCTGACCTCTGCACTGTTTGCCAAAGGTCAGCTGCGGGCATCCGGGCCAGCACTCCGCAGTACCAGCCCCGGACTCCTGACTTGACTGTCTCCCCAGCTGCACAGCAGGCACTCCACCACACTGAAATACCCAAGTCTGCTCAACCAGCCCCTACTCACGGCAAGTCTCTGATACTGAAAATTCTTTTCTATTTCAATCGGCACCACAACTAACAGCCTTTACGCAGATCTTCTCATATTTTTGCTGGGGTATTCCTGGAATAAATTCCAAGAAGTAGAACCACCCTAACAAAGAATAAATGCATGTGTAATTTTGCTGCTGTTGCCAAATTTCCCTCCGTGGGGGTTGTACCATTTTGCCTTCCCACCAGCAGAGCTGGGGAAATGGCTGCTTCCTCGTGGATTCACCAATAAAATCTGTTATTTAACTTCTGGACGTCTGCCCATATTAGAGCTTTAATTTATATTAGAAAGATCTAATTTAGGAACACCCAGCTTACGTTATTAGATGATCATGTTTCTGGCCCAGAACATTTAGAAACAGTATTTTATAGATTATCTCTTCGCTGATTTCCATAAACGACCTGCACAGCATAATCACAGCAGGGTGTAATTAGAACTGGGTCACCAATGCACGGTGCTGTTCATTCTTTCACGGCCAGGGTAACCACGACGACACCTCGTAGGGACCAGGCGGGTGGAAGAAGTCAAGCCCAGGAGAGGGTAGGGAAGATGGAAAGACAGACACTGAGGCCCAGAGCAGCAGGCTCTAATGGGCTGAGGCAGTGGGAGCCTCTCTCTTTCCTGGAGGCTCAGTGGGCAGCCTGTCCCCCCTCCCAGCAGACGCCAGCCCAGTGTCTGCTCTAGACGGCGGGGCGGGGGAGGCTCCCAAGGCCAGGACAGGCAAGGTGCCTACTGAGCCCGAACCTGCACCAGCGGAGAGACAGACAAACCAGAGAAGAGCGTCAGACGCTGAGAGCGCCATGAAAAAGGAAGTGACCGCGTGCAAGGGGGCTGGTGGGTGTTCTGGACGGGCTGTCCGGGAAGGTCACGGCAGCCTGGTGACGGCTGATGGCCTGGGGTCACTGCATAAGGAATTTCCACCAGTAAGCATCTGCCTATGAAACCTCAGCAAACACTTCGTTATTATTCACTCCAGAGTGACCTTTCATACTTGCACTTTTTATGAGCAGAATAGAAAGTACGGTTACAAAAAGATAATACCTTTATTTTGTATGACTCAGGGGTTATATTAGGAGTTACTACGATACTTTCAGAAGAGAACATGAGTTTTTTTATACCCATTCTATTTTAGGGCTTGACAAACAGATGAACGTCCAAGCATCTGGTTTTCAACCCGCTTTTTTTTTTTCTTTAAACTCTTGAGTCTGTTTGAAGATGCCTCAGACAGAACCCCACCTGACCACTGACTATTTGGGAAATGTTTCCTCTGGAAAAGGGGAGATGCCAGAAGCCACCTGCCAGTGTTGTCAAGGGACTGTACTTAGTTGCTCAGTCGTGTCTGACTCTTTATGACCCCATAGACTGAAACCCACCAGGCTCCTCTGTCCATGGGGATTCTCCAGGCAAGAATAATGAAGTGGGTAGCCTTTCCCTTCTCCAGGGGATCTTCCCAACCCAGGGATGGAACCCAGGTCTCTCGCATTGCAGGTGACCTCTTTACCATCTGAGTCACCAGGGAAGCCCAAGAATACTGAGGGGGTAGCCTATCCCTGCGCCAGGGGATCCTCCCGACCCAGGAATCGAACCAGGGTCTCCTGCATTGCAAGAGGATTCTTCACCAGCTGAGCTATCAGGGAAGCCAACAAGGCCACATGTGCCCGGGACCCAGCAGGGGGCCCGACACGTGGTATTGAGGACGTGCCCTGGTCTGAAGCCCTGCAAGATGTGTGACTTAGAGCAACTGCCACCCCCTCTCTGTCTCCACTTGCTCATCTGAACACAGAGGCCATTAAAGATGCTGTCACGTCCTAGCACTGTTGTGGGGTGTGGGGTGGGAGGCCTCATACGTAAACACTCCACCACTGTACTCGTAACAGGCCTGCCCTGGACACGACCCAAGTGCCCTCCCTGCCTGGGTAAAGTGGATAAATAAACCTTAGTCTACTAGTACAATGGAATACTGCAGAGCAAGGGGAACGATCCACCTGTAGCCGTATGAAATAACCGCTTTACAATGCTGAAAGAAGCCACATAGCAAAAACATATATACCATTCCTATAATTTCATTATGCATATACAAAGCTTTTTTTTTTTAAGTGAGACTAACCTGTAGGGTCAGAAGGTAGCTGCTTGGGGAGAAGGGCACAAAAGAGAGCCCCTGGGGGCTGCTGATGTTCTGCTCCTTGATCTGGAACACTCACCAAGCTCCATGCTGGGGACCTCCCTGGCAGTGCAGTGGTTAGGACTCCACACTTACACTGCAGGGGGCACAGGTCTGATCCCCGGCTGGGGAGCTAAGATCCCACGAGCTGCGAGGCATGGCCAACAGGAAACAAGAGAAGATGAAGCTGTATGCTGTGATCGGGGCATTTTTCCATATGAAGGCTATGGTTTGGTAAGAAGAGTACAAAACTTGAAATAAAGTTAACTGCGTAAGTGAATCAAAAGAAAAATGGCATGGCTACCCAGACCCTGGACAGTCTGTTTAGAAAACTAAATGTACAAGAGGGAGGCAGAAGATGAAAGGTGCAAATAAATATGAGACACTGGCAGAACTGTATTAAAACAGTGGACGGATCTTAAACATGGGAAAAAATGGTCAGCCTTGCTCATAAGATAAATTAAAAATTACAATCATAAGATACTTACTTTTTTACCTACAAGATTCACAGAGATCCCAAGTTTGATAACATGTCTCATTCACTGAGGTGTAAATAAACAACTCCTATGGGGACTTCCCAGGTGGCGCTAGTGGTAAAGAACCCTTCTGCCAATGCAGTAGACATAAGAGACGTGGGTTCCATCCCTGCGTCAGGAAGATCCCCTGGAGGAGGGCATGGCAACCCACTCCAGCATTCTTGCCTGGAGAATCCCATGCACAGCAGAGCCTGGCGGGCTACAGTCCATGAGGTCACACAGACTCAGACGTGACTCAGCAACTGAGCACACAGAATGCTGACTGAAACGACTTAGCACACACATGGGGAACATGTGGTGAAATCTAGCAAACTTTGAAGTATATACACATCTTTGTTGTAGAAAAAGTACTCCTAAAGAGATGTGTTCATGAGCCTGACACACAATACATACAAAGTTATTCATGGAAGTTCACTGTAAAGACAAAAGGAACAACTCCAATAGTGATCAAGGCATGACTGGTGGGAAGCTGGCACCTTCATATAGCGGAGACCACCCAGCCCCAAACAGACTGAAGCTACTCACTCTTCACATACTTACAGGGAACAACCTCTAAGATACACTTAAGCGATCAAAGCAAATGGCAGGCATAACATGGGTGTAGAGGAAAAAGTAACCTAGTCACCTCTGGGAGGGCGCCTCTGAAGGGCCGAGAAACTCACTTTATACCTTTTCATCGTTTTGATCTCTATACCATGTGCATGTGCTAACTGTAATTATTTTTAAAATAAAGCCTTAAGTTTACATTAATAATGTATGGTAGGATTCCCAGGTGGTGCTAGTGATAAAGAACCCGCCTACCAATGCAGGAGACGCAAGACGTGTGGGTTCAATCCCTGGGTTGGGAAGATCCCCTGGAGAAGGAAATGGTAACCCACGCCAGTATTCTTGCCTGGAGAATCCCAAGAACACAGGAGCTTGGCAGGCAAGAGTCCACGGGGCTGCAGAGAGTCGGATACAACTGAGCGACCAAGCTCAATAATATACGATAGACCAAAAAAAAAACCTACTTTTTGTTTTTTCCCTTATTAATTTTTGTTTCCATCCTTTCAGACAAATGATCCTCCTGGAAATATGAGAAAATACTAGATACTCTAAATGAGTCTAAGACACCCAAGCCAGGCAAATACCTTCCAGTGCCCTGGGGAGAATTATCTGAGGACTCCTAAACCCCAGACATGAGCACTGAGAAATCATGGAGAAAAAGGAGACCTGCTGGAAACACACAGACAGGATGTCTCAGTGGAGAAGGTGGACACTGAGTCACACACATGGGAGCGGACAGGACAGGGAGGTAACCTAGAGGATGTCAGTGGCAACTCCCCTGGCCAAGCACTCGGCAGTGCTGGGAAACCTGCCAGGTGTTGACAGGTGTCTGCCTGCTCCAGCGTGCCCACCACAGGCTGCAGGAGATACCAGGAGGGGAAAATGAGGCAGGCCCCAAGTCCCACAGGTAATGAGGCAGGGGGCCAGGTCCCCAGGCAGGCTGGTTCAGGCCAGGTCCCAACCCCAACAGTCAGTGGCTCCACACTTGGATTCCAGGCAAGACTGCCTCATGAGCGATGCCAGGAACAGAGAAGCTGAATATGGGGAAGGAGCTGGCAGTCGCCATGAGTTCTGCTCGGCTCACTGGGAATGGGCCGTGTCTGGCGCATTGCGCTTCCTTTCTGGCAGGAACGCTGGCCAGGAGGGTCAGCCCAAGGATCATGCGGACGTTTCCCTGAGTCACCTGGCCGTGGCCCCTCCCACTCCAACCAGGTCTCCCAAGGGTTCAAAGCCGAGGGTGGAGAAATGCAATCTGGAGGGCGATGACAGGCAGCTCGTGATTCACCAGCAAAGGCCTGTCCAGCAGTCTGTAACTGCAGGCCTGGATGTGCCTCTCATCCATAACTGAGACCTCAAATGACAAAAAGACCACGATCCTGCGTGCTCTGTCATGCTGTAATTAAGGCTAAACCAAACACCCTCAGCAGTAACCAACGTGCGGCCCTGAGCCTGGGACGGGCCAAAGGCCATGACACGCAGGGCCGGCCGCCAGGACGGACACGCAGGCTGGGTCGTCAGATCTCACGGACCCAAAAACAATCACAGTGACCAGCAGACCTCTGATTCCGGGAAGATGGCTAGACCTACTTTTCCTTATCCCTCTGGTTTCTTGTTGTTGTTCAGTCGCTAAGTCGTATCTGACTCTTTGCAACTCCAAGGACTGCAGCATGCCAGGCTTTCCTGTCCTTCACTATCTCCTGGAGTTTGCTCAAACTCATGTCCATTGAGTCAGTGATGCCATCCAACCATCTCACGCTCTGTCACCCCCTTCTCCTCTGGCTAAGTACAGCTAAAATCCTGGACTTAGGTATAAAAAATTTTGCAAAGGGTGGAGAGAAGAGGGCCTGAGGGATGACAAGGCACTGAGTTCTCTGGGGTCTCTGTTTGCCCCTGACATCCTAGACAGGGCACTGAGGAAGCCCAGCCAGAAACACCGATGAGGACAGAAAGAATCTAAAGCTCACCAGCAGCCCACCCTCTCCAGCCATGGCTCCAGGGAAAAGGAGCCTAACTAGGCAGAATCAACAGTAGGAGAGCAGCCAACCACCGCTGGACTCCAGCCAAACGGAAACTGTGGCACTCACGCCCACCTCCTCAAGCAGTGCTAATTAAGGCTCTAGCACCTGCCACGCGCTGTCCAGAGAAGACCAAGCAGGCAAATAAGCACAGAAAAAGTACCCAGCATCAACAGCCGTTCCAGAAATGCTGATCAAAACCACAGCGTGACTATACACCTACCAGAATGGACAAAGTTTAAAAGTGACAACACCAAATGCTGGAGAAGATGTGGAGAAACGGACCCATGCTGTTGGTGGGAATACATGAGCACTCTGAAACAATCTGACAGTTTCTTTAAAAACCAAACATGAAGCTACAAGACAACCCAGCGATTACACTTGGGCATTTATCCCAAGACATGAAGACCTGTGTTCACACAAAAACCTGTCCATGAATGTTTACAGCAGCTTTATTCATAACCACCCAAACCTGGAAACAAGCCAGATGCCCTTGAGGGGTAAATGATTAAACTCACAGTGGTATGCCCATTCCATGGAACACCACTCCATCTAAAACGAACCTATCACACAACCAACCTGGGGGCATCTCCAAGGAGCTCTGCTGGGTGAGAAAACCCAACCCTGAAAGGTTATGTGCTACCCGATCCCATTCATAGAACACTCTTGAGATAACAAAATCACTGACATGAACAACAGCCTGGAGGTCACCAGGGGTGAAGGCAGGCAGTGGGCGTGGCTATAAGAGGACCACCAGGGATCTCTGTGGAGATGGAGGCCTGGCTCTTGACCCACCATCATCAGCTTCCTGGCTGTGACGTTTTGCTACAGTTTTGCAAGATGTTACCAATGAATGGAATGGATAAAACAATGGATCTCTGCATTATTTCACTTCCATGTGAATCTGCAAACATCTCCAAAGACTTAATTAAAAATAAGTAACCACAATCAACATTTCCTAGTAACTAACATGTTTAAATGAAATGTCAAACATTCAGAACAATGCTGTGTTTCTTAAGAACAGGAGCATACTGTGGACTCAGCAAAGATTAAAAGGATACTCTTATCTTGCTGAAGTCCTGTATTTGCAGGACTCATGAGATTCAACCTGACATGCCAAGGAAATATTACGTGGACACACCCTGGGTACACCATCTCTGAGAACGCCAAAGTGGGTCCTCCCCACGTGACAGGAGGGTCACAGGGCGTGCCCTTTTCTGGGTGTGACACGCAGCCTGGCAGTCACACCTGCACGAGCCGGGGCCCCGGAAGTGGCAGGACCCGCTCCTGTGCACACCAGGGCTCGAGAGCTCAGTGAAGCCCTGGCTTATGTCAACCGTGAACCTCAGGTCCTGCCCACAGACGGCGCTGCACTTCCTGGGGCACTGGCCCCAGCGCCTCTCCAACAGCAGGTGTGCTCAGAGCAACCAGAAATATCACCCCAACAAGCTGCCCCCCAGCTCCAGACTCACAGGGCCCAGTGCCCACCGACAGGTCCACGCACACACCAAGACACTTCCTCTCGCCAACTGCCCCCCACTACCCCCCCAACCCGAGACCTCAGCCTCCCCTCCCCTCCCACACCCAACCCTCACCTCCAGGCTCCAAATTCTTCCTTTCCTCTGAGAAATAAATACAGTCTTCCATGTGAACAGACAAGATCCTTGTTCCCTGGAGCTTACATTCAAATTCAGACGGGAAACCAATACTGGGATAAAGAAGTAAATTACCTAACACAGAGTGCAGTACTGGTGGTGAATCTATGGGAAAAGGAGACCGACCAGAAAAAGGAGGTCAGGGGAGGGGACTGAGGTGGGCCTCGCTGGGAAAGACGGGAAGGATGTGGGGGAGAAGCACCTTGAAGCAGGAGCATGGCTGGAGGCTGCAGCCAGTGAGCTGGGGAGAGACCCCGGGCTCCCGAGTGCCCTGTGGGCGCCTGTTTAAGAGTTCTGGCTTTTGCTCCCAGTGAAACAGGGGCTGCACAGAGCTTATGAGCAGAAGGCTGGCATATGACTTGGGTTTGAAAGCACCATTCCGGTTGCTGTACTGAAAACTGGGCATAGGAGGCAGGGCAGAAGTCAGGGAGGCCTGTGGGAAGGTGCTCAGCAACCCCATCCAGGGGCAGGCAGCAGCTGGTCTCTCACCCAGCCTGAGGCTCTGACAGAGTGTACACAGAGGAGCCAGCAGGGATCCCCGGAGCAGCCGGGGAGAAGAGCTGCCAGCCTGGGGTGGGGAAGGCTGCAGGCTGGCTCTGCAGCTGGCAGGGGAGGGACAGAAGTCCATTTCTGGACATGCTGGGGTTCGGGTGTCTATCAAAATCTTGACCATGCCCAGAATCTTATCTCACCCATGAGGCTTCGTCACCTTGCCATCAGCCTGGCTACATTGAAAGAAAAAAAAAAATGGTGAGTTGCTTAAAAAAATTAAAGTTTTGAAGAACAGTTTGACAATACCTCATCAAGCTAAAGGCACACACACTTGGCAGTTCTGCCCTTAGAAGCATATTCTAGAGAAACGCGTGCCGTGTGCCCAGGAAGACAAGCAGAAGACTGTTCCCGGCAGCACTGCCTATAATGCTGAAATCTGGGAAAACAGATCAACAGTGGGATACGTCATCCACCGAGCCCCAACGTCCACCACAAAACTAACCCTGGAGCACTGGGAGCCTCAATTCACTGTACTTGTGAAAAGTTCTGAGGCTCACGTCCCACCCCCTGGAAATTCTGGTTTAATTCTAAAGATCAGGAATCTGTCATTTTAAACCTTGAACCACTTAACTAAAGGTGAGTGAGTCCACGTGGATAAAACTAGGAACCACAATGGTGAGTGAGGAAAAGCAAGTTGCAGATGTGTAGTGCGATACCATTTATTAAAAATGTTTAAACTGGCTAAACTATACTATGTATTGTTTATATCAGCACTAAGGTAGAGAAAGTATCAAAAACACAAAAACAAATGATGGGGGATGGTGACCGACCTCAGGGGCGGGAGGCAAGGAAGGGAACAGGATAACAAAGGGGATACAAAAGACTCCAAGGACACTCAGTGTCTCTTTCTTGGGCTGGGAAGTGGACAGAGCTGTTCATCAACTTACTTTCTGAATGCCTGAATATTCAACAATTTTTTAAAATGTTCCATCTCTTGGCACAAAAGTATGCTCAAATATGCAGGCCAGGACTGGAGATACACACTGTGTTTTGTATCTATATAGCAATGGCGCCCCACTCCAGTGCTCTTGCCTGGAAAATCCCGTGGACGGAGGAGCCTGGTGGGCTACAGCCCATGGGGTCGCTAAGAGTCAGACACGACTGGGCGACTTCACTTTCACTTTTCCCTTTCATGCACTGCAGAAGGAAATGGCAGCCCACTCCAGTGTTCTTGCCTGGAGAATCCCAGGGACGGGGGAGCCTGGTGGGCTGCCGTCTATGGGGTCGCACAGAGTCGGACACGACTGAAGCGACTTAGCCGCAGCAGCAGCAGCAGCAGTTACACTTACACAGTGTGTATAATCTACTGTCCTTATAGTTTATAGAAGAAACTCACAGTTTGCCGTGCGGGTTATAGCTTGGCCTTACAGAAGGGAATGGGTCAGCCTGAAACCACGCCTGCAGACAGACTCTGCTGGTGAAACCTGGGCACCTCTGGGAGCCCGAGCTTGGCAGGCACGCGCTCCTTCGCTCGGCGCGTGTGGCAGTCACACGCCCGCGCCTCTGCGCCTGCCATGCATCTCAGGCAGACACAACTGTTCCTAATTTGCCTCTCAAATCTCTCATCCCAGAGTAGATTTCCGAGTCCTAAAAGAGCCAGCTGAGTGTGTGAAAATAAAGTTGATGCTTTATGAAGGGAGAACGGGGGAGGCGCTGGCGGGGCCGCTCAGAAGGAAGCTTTCAGAGCCCAGCAGAGAGACTTCTCTCCCAGCACACCCCGTGCCAACCACCGGGAGCTCCCATCAGACCCAGAACCTTCCTTTGGGAGCGTTCTCAGAGCCATAGAGGTGCTCGTCCTGCTGCTCAAAGGACAAGCCAGCTCCCTCAGCTCAGAACAGAGCGAGAGGTGTGGATGGAGGGCCGCAGGGCAGGGCAGTCACGACAGACCGAGACACCCGAGGGCCACTGTCCCCCACAGGCCTCAACTTCCCAGCCTCAGGGTCACCCCCGGTGAAGGGGCCGGGCCGTGACTGCTGTCAGCACCCGGAGCTGTCTCCTGCGGTCCTCCGGCAGGAAGGACTGGCCCCAAGGCCAGCAAAGATCAGGGCGGCTGACGCAACTATGAGCATGAAAGGCTGGCTCCCCGGCCGCGCCCCCGACAGGACGGCACAGTCAGGGCAGACCCCTGGGCGCTCCCCCTGGGCAGACTGCCTGAGGCTCCACGGTGCTTGGGGACCTGCGTGAAGTTTCTCCTCTGACAAAGCTCCGACAATGGAAACTCATCCCCAAGAGGCTCATCTGATCTGTGGGCTTTCTAAGCTGGCCAGGGGGTGACCAAAGAGTGCTGCTAACCTATGGGTGAAGTCACACCACCAAGCCCAGGGCTTTTAAAACCCCAGCCTTCCGCTTCTAAGAAACAGAAGACACAAACCAGCCCTTTAGAGGTACTGACAACAACCTACGATTCATCCCACTTCACTTTAAATCCTTCTAATTCTAACTTCTTCCCCACACAGCTTCCCACGGCCTGGGAACTCTCACCTGCTGCTCTTCCAACTTTCAGAACGTTTGCCAACTGCTCAGACTGGGGCAGAATTGAAGTGGCTCGGCAAAAAAACAAAACTCAGGTTCTAAAGCCGATGGGAAAGAACCTGCGGGTCACTGAAGGAGACCAGAGACGGGGAGCGGCCGTCAGCACGACGCAATTCAGCCAGAGGAAAGAGGAGAGAGGAGCCGTGTCCACGGGATTAGGAACCTGGAAATACTCAGCTAAATATAGCTCCCCAGGCCGCAGGGCTGGGAAAGGTGGCCGAGAATAAGCATCTGGGCGCGCGGTCGTTTCTGTCACTTCCTGTTACTCATGTCCTGCTGTTCCGATGTTACCCGAAACGCTGGGCTCACCACACACATCCCCACCTGGAAGCCCCCGGAGACACAGGCCATTCACAACAGCTGGGATGTGCGTAGACAACGGACTTCCTCACACAGTGTTGTACGAAACACAAAAATAGACACCGTGGCGCAAACAAGCTCCTGGGCCGGGGGGGGGGGGGGCCGCTGAGGGAAAGCAGTGGGGACACCAGCCCAGACCCCCAAGGTGCCCACCCACACGCTGCCCCCGCAGAGAAACTGGCCACGACGCTGACGGGACCCCTTCCTCTCCGAAGCGGCACCTTGCCTTGCAGGTGCAGGGCAGCTGCCTCAGGACAGCCTTGGGGGGCACAGAGGGGTCCTTACCACCACTGCCACTCGACCTGCCCAGGGGCCCGTGGCATCCACTGAGAGCCAGCACCTTCTGCCAGGCCCACCTCCCGGCCCTCCTGGGGACACTGGCCAGGGGACGGTTGTTGAGGACAATGACGTTGAGAACCAAACGGGACGCCCAGGCAGGCAGCAAAGCCAAGTGGGCCACAGAGCCAAGGCACAGGGCATCTATCAGAAGGCTGAGTTTTCAAAAGAAACAAAAAGTACAGGGAAGCAAGATGTAAAAGTTATACCTAAAACTGAAATGTGATGAAAGCATTTCGTTACTCATCTACTCCGTATTTCAGCAGTGCCTCACTGGCTGTGAGTAGCGGCAGCCCTGAGCAGGGTGGCAGAGGCAGAGAGCTGCCAGGGGGAGGGGTACCATCACCCATGGAGGGCACCCAGGGGTGGGGGTAGAGCGCCAGAGGCAGGAAACGGGAGACTGGCGGGCAGAAACCAAAAGACAAAACAAGATCTAACATGCTTCCAATAGCAGAACATTAGAAACAGCCTAAAACTCCAAAAACTGGGAAGTGGTGAAATACATAAATCAGGATGCTTTGTACAATGGAACACCACTCAGCCAATTTTTAAAAGGACGATTAAATACTAAACAAACAAACAGAAAGGGACTGTGAGAAGGTATATTTATGTATTAGGTTATGAACAGATATGTTCATAATATAACAAATTTTAAAAGCAGGTTACAAATTAATAGGCATAACTGATTCCACGTTTTGTAAAACTAAAGTATATGCTGTTGTTGTTGTTACGTCACTAAGTTGTGTCCAACGTTTTACCCCCCCCAGGCTCTTCTGTCCATGGGATTTCCCAGGCAAGGATACTGGACTGGGCTGTCATTTCCTTCTCCAAGGGAATCTTCCTGACCCACGGATCCAACCTGTGTCTCCTGCATTGGCAGGCAGATTCTTTACCACTGAGCCACCAGGGAAGCCCCAAAAGTGTACATACTGATAGTCATAGGAAAATGCCTAAAATCTATGTCTGTATCAGGGTCTCTGAACCTCAGCACATCCTGGGCCCAATGATTCTTTGTTGCAGGGACAGACCCCACAGCACTGCAGGGTGTTGACGAGCATTCACGGGCACGCCGGTGGTGCGCCCTCAACAACTGCCCCCACTCCTCGCTGTCACGAGCCCAAATGGCTCCAACTGCCGAATGTCCTTCTGTGGGCAAATCTCTCCGCCCACTCCTGAATCCTCCCGTGTCTGAGAACCACAGGTCTCCACAACAGTGTCTGCATCTACGATCTCAGTGAGAAGACTACTGAGTGCTTTTTGTTTGTTTTGGTTATGTGTACTTATTTATAAAGAATGGGTTATTTGCATAAAAAACTGAGTAAAAGAACGATCACAGCATTGGTAAAGCATTGCAGGTATTTTTTCTATAATGCAAAATTTGAGTTGCAGAAAACTCTCATATTGTGCAAAAGTGCACAATAGAAACAGTAAGTCTCCTGGGAAAGGATGAGCTGGGGGTGGAGCGCTCAGAACCTGCGTGGTGCTGCAGCCTAGCACTAAGAGCACAGCAAACGGTCCTGTACCGACTGTAAAGCACAGGAGGACGCACGACAGTAAACACAGAACTTGGTGTTTCAAAAAAAATGAAGACGCTTCATGCAGGCAAGTTGCTGCAGCTGAGTCACGGAGCCAGGCACGATGCACAGAGGCCAAGATTTGATACGCAACTTGCAGCAGTGGCTGCAGGCCTCATCCGCAGGGCCATGCGCCTGCCCGGCTGGCCGAGTCCTGCTGCCAGTGACCTGTGCTTTCTGCTGCTGGGTCAATACACGGTTTGTTAGAGAAACTCCCCACAGCAGAAAGGACTGCGACTGCATCTCCCTCTTGGCCACCGCACAGGAGGAACAATTAGCTCAAAAGTTATTAGTCCAAACACCTAGAAAACTATCATCCAAGTGATAATGAACTCTAAGCCAAAGCACTCCTGGCAACAGTTCCTGAGAGGCTGTGCAGATGGAGGGAGTAGGATGGGAACGCCTGGGCAGTCTAACCTGGCAGCCAGCATGCTGCCACAATTTATCTGTTTCCTCTGGGACTGCTGTTGTTCAGGAGCTAAGTGGTGTCAGACTCTTTGTGACCCCACGCACTGCAGCACGCCAGGCTTCCCTGTCCTTCACTATTTCCTGAAGTTGGCTCAAATTCATGTCCACTGAGTCGGTGATGCCATCCAACCATCTCATCCTCTGGGATTATTTGATGATAAATCTGCATATACTCAGATGCTTTCACAGTAAGCTTACAGTTAGCAACTACTGTGGGGAGGGGTGGGGAGTGGAGGGGAGTGGAGGGGACTCATAAGCAACCTCTACAGGCCAAGGTCTGCCTGCAGCACTTCTCTGATCACCGAAGGTCAAGCTAGTCAGGCCATCAGACTTCTGAGAGCAAAGTGGCCTGAGGTCAGACCACCTGCATCTGCTGAGTCACCAGGGGTCTGACCTTGGGACAAAGTCTTGTGCGCACCTTTACTGATAAGCTGATTTCAGGCTGTCTGTTCGTTAAGTAAACTGCGGACCAGCTACCAGGCAGCATGCCACGCAGCCAGAAAACAGACAAAACACCAAAGGAAAAAAACAAGGTTTCCAAAAAATTTATAAAAGGGCATATTTGTATTACACTTCTGTGTTAAAGAAAAAAAAAAAAAGTACACATTTAAAGGGCAGGACACACACACAGCCCGGAAAATTGGAAGTTGACATTTCAGGTTTTTTTCCTTTTCCTTCTGTTATTTTCCAAAGTGTCTACAGTAAAGGGGTATTTTGTAAATTATCTATGCTTCTTTTTTTCCTACAAAATCAACTTCTGGGACAAAAATTACCAGCTGCCTACACAACTAGCATTTTCTGTTCTTCCTCACAAATGGACTGAGCAGCTCCCGACGACGGCTCCTTGCAAACAGAGTGCATCCGCCCAGCCCCCCCGAGCTGGGGACACAGCAGAGGCACAAGCTGACGTGCTGGGGGAGCCTCCGGGAAGGCTCTTGGGGATGACCCAGTGGCAGCCTCTGCCCGCCTGCTCCCTGTGGCCCCTGCACAGGTGCCTGGCCCCAGGGAGGGGCCCTGAGACCTTGCTGACTGTGCTTTTCAAAACGAGGCAAACAAACCTCTGCCTTATTTAAACCACTGTCCCCTAGGTTTTCAGTTAAACACCCCAAACCTAATCCGAATGAAGACGGCATATCCATCATCACACAGAGAAGAAAACTAGGCCCAGGGACTAAGCCTTCTTCATACTCCAGGTAAAGAACCTGATTTACTTCGTTAAGAACTGAAGACTCTCCACTCAATCAGCAGCAGCACCCGGCAGGCGTGATTTAACAGATCAAACCTGAGACGTCAACTGGGGCTAGGCAGACCGTGGCCTGCCTCCTGTTCTTCAAATAAAGTTTTATTAAAACACAGCCACACTTGCTCTTTACGCCTCAGGCTGCTGCAGACAGCCACAGAGACCCAACAGCCGGCAAGGCCTAAAGACCTAGGCCCTTCAGAGAAATTTGCTGCTAACCTCCAATATACGTCATTCCATACAACTTAGGAGGAACATGAAGAGAACTCAATAAATATAAAGATGAACAACAAGGGCAAACTATATAGCTCAGGGAACTATATTCAGTATCTTGTAATAACCTATAAAAGATCTGAAAAAGAATGAATATGTATATATGCATAAACGAATCATTTTTGCTGTACACCTGAAACTAACAAAACATTATAAATCAACTATACTTCAGGTTAAAAAAAAAAAAGAATTTGGTGTGGAGGTGTCAAATGCAATTTGCTGCATAAAAGATGGAATTTTCACCTTGTCCCTTTTCTGACCCTGGTTCCTTAAGGGAGTGTCTTGGCTCTGTTCCCAGAGGAATCCCAGAGAGCCTGGCGGGTAGTGTTCACCCAACAGACAATGACAGAATGGGACACTTCCCCAAACGTGAAGGGCCAGCTCTGAAAACTGTACGTACGCCCAAATTTACCAAGCACTTTAAAATGAAAAACTTGACAAAGCAAAAACCACCACAACACTACATACTTCTGCAGGGCTTCCCTGGTGGTGCCGAATCCGCCTGTCAAGGCAGGGAACACGGGTTCGATCCCTGGGCCAGGAAGACCCCACATGCGGCAGAGCAAGTAAGCCTGTGGGCCACAATGACGGCGCCCACACGCCGCACCGACTGAAGCCCTCGAGCCTGGCTCTGCGTCCTACAGGCGGTGTGGCCCTGGGCAGCCACCCCTACATGTGATACAGGGTTGGAACAGATGGCTGTCCAGCTGCTCTGCAAGAAGAAGCCCGCACACCGCAACTCGAGGGCAGCCCTGCGTGCCCCAAGTGGGGAAGGCCTGCGCGCAACAACAAAGACCCAGCACAGCCGAAAACAGATAATTATAAATAAATAAATCTTTAACAAAGAAATTGGAACAAAAAAGCAATATATACGTCCACATGACTCCTCCAACGCACCCTCCCCGGCCCCACGTGGACTCTCTCAATGCAGTCCCCACTGTGGCCTGAGGACCCCCAGGCTCTCCAACCTCACCAAGACTCAGTCTGGGGGCTGAAGAGCCTGGGGAAAAGACCACATCTCACGCTGAGGTCACACTGCCGTGTGCATGAGGGTGCTCTCCGGTCTTGCTCCCTGCAAAGCACTAGGCTAGCAAGGGCAGAATCCTTCCAGCACCTCCCCAACTCCCCTACCCCGGGCGGGGAGAGGGCCTCACCACTACCCCCCAGGCAACGAAAGGGGTGGTAACTCCTCCCCTCAAAACTGGGTCTACGGCAAACACCCTCAGACACGCTAACACTGAGCTAAAGAAGCGAAGCCACCATGTGAAGGTTTCAGGTGTGAAGGTGTGAAGCAAGGCTAGAGGGAAGAGGGGACAAGATGAGGATGGCTGGATCTGAGCTGCTGTGCCCGCAGCTCCGTCGTCACGTGGTCCTGCTTGGGTTCGGCCAAAAGGTGGGGTGCCCGCGACTGGACAGCCGTCAGTTCTCACCCCCATGTCTCACGTGAGGGACGGCTGTCCAGAGGGAGCAGGTGGCTCCCCAGGGCCACACAGCTAGTAGGAGGCGAGCCAGGGCCAGTTAAGACATACACAGAAGACAGATGGCCACACACTGTGTCCAGGGCAATCGTGGCCCATGGAGCGCCCTCCTGGAGGGAAGTAGGGCCCGCCTGACCTCGGGGCCTGGGGGATCTGTGTGCTGGCACGTGGACCTGGCACTCTAATTAACACGGGAGGCTGCTTCCGTCCGGCCTGCACCCAGGAAGGAGACAGGCCCCTGAGAAGCACAGCTGCTGTTCTCAGCTCCCAGCTCTGCCAAGGGAGCCCTGGCTCCCACACCCAGCTCTGCAGGTGCACAGAGACCCAGCCACAATGATGCAAGCGACTGTGGGTACCAGCCCCCCTCCTGGATGCCAGGGACCTGAATGGAGGACACATGCCCTCTCAGAGAGGCCCAGGCCAATCCCCTGCCTTCTCACACGCCCTGACTACTGGGTCCGGGGCTCTTGCTGGGAGGCAGTCCAGGAAAGGGCATCTCGGGCCCATCCCAGTTGGGCAGGTAAGTCACAGGGAAAGTGGCTTTTGGGATAATGCCCCTCACCAATAATCACTCCCCCTCCTAGCTTTAACAGTTTCCTCCTTTCCTCTGGCCAAGCTTTCCTCTGGTATTTCAAGTATATTCCAAAAAAAAAAAAAAGAAAGACGTAATCCCAACTGCAGGATTTAACATTAAAAAAAAAAAAAAAGACAAAAAAAGGTTGAAGATATTTCTTCTCTCGGCAAGCCCTGACTCAGAGTGTCTGCCTACCGGTGCAGTGGATAGCCGTGGCGGGAGGGCAAGGCATGAGGGTCGGCCAAGGCCAGCTGGCATGACTCAGGAGCCACCTCCCTCTGTCATGACACAGCTGTGACACGGTCCCACGCGGACGGAGGAGAGAGGAGGTTCCCAGAGATGTCGAGGGATGGAGACATGGCCAACAACAAACGGATCAACCCAACAGATATTTCTGGAACACCTACTTGGTGCCAGCATGACTCAGGGTGCCGGAATGGAGAGGAGTCGGGAAGCCCAGGACATCCCCTTCTCTCAAGAAGTTTACACCCCTCCCATCAACACAGAGAAAACCCTAGGCGGAAGGAGTGAGGAAGCTGTCGATGTAGACAAGAAACATAAAAGTCTGAAGAGCCTGTGTCCATTTAAAAATTTATTATCAAAATTTTCAAAAGTTACTAATCAAAAACCTTCCCAAATGGAAAAATCCATACTGAGTTTCACTGGTGAATTCCAGCAAAAAATTAAAGAAGAAGGGGGCTTCCCTGGTGGCTCAGACGGTAAAGCGTCTGCCTGTAATGTGGGAGACCCGGGTTCGATCCCTGGGCTGGGAAGATCCCCTGGAGAAGGAAATGACAACCCACTCCAGTACTCTTGCCTGGAAAATCACACGGACGGAGGAGGCTCGTAGCAGTCCATGGGGACACAAAGAGTCAGACATGACAGAGTGACTTCACTAACACCAAACTGGATCAGAAAAAGAGGGAGGAACAATGATCCCTACTGTTTGATAATACGAGCTAAAATGTTTTATAAAACCAGCTTACTCTAAGTGCCAAAACTTGACCAAAAAAAAAAAAAAAGTTACAGATCAGGATCTCTCATGGATATCCTAGATCCAGAATTCCCTAACAATGTAACAGCAAACTGAATCCAATCATAAGTAAAAGGATAATATATCATGAGGAAATAGGGTTTATGCCAGGATTGCAAGGTTGGTTTAACATTTGAAAATCAATTTCATTTGTCTTTTTAACAAAACAAAAAAGAAGATTCATATGATCACTTCAACAGATACCTAAAAAGCATCTGACAAAAATTCAGCACCCATTCATAATAAAAATCCTCAACAAACAAGAAAATCCTCATGCTGATAAAGGTTACCTACAAAAAGTCTACAGCTAACATACAACACTGAAAAGCTAAACTGCTGCTAATACTGGAAGAAATGAAAGGATTTCTACTTTCACTACTTTTATTCAACATTATACTAGCAGTCTACACTTCTGCAATGAGACAAGAAAAAGAAATATAAGGCACCTGGATTAGAAAGAAGTCAAGCTGTCCCACTCTGCAGATGATATGACTATTTATACAGAGACTTCTGGGGAATCTACAAAACAACTACTAGAACTCTTAAGTTATTTTCCAAGATCACGAGACCCACTGTTTGCAGCAAACAACTGGAAAATATTTCTATTTCATTTAATAGGCACCAAAAAAAAAAAAAAAAAGACTACATAGGAATTAATCTAAGAAAAGATATTAAAGGTATCTACAACGAAAACTATAAAATTTTGCTGGGAGAAATTAAAGATCTAGATAAATACCAAGACACACCACATTCATGGGTAAACTCCATGTTATTAAGACATCAACTCTCTCCAAACTGAACTTATAGATTCAATGCAATCTCAGTCAAGATTCCAGCAGGCCCTTTTTAAATAGAAAATGACCAGTTAATTTTTACTTACGTTAAAAATTCAAAGGTTTTATAATAACCAAAGCAATTTTAAGAAAGAAAGAGAGTTAAGAGGGCTTGCCCTGATTTCAACACTTACTGTAAAGTAACAGTAATAAAATAAAGTATGGAATTAGGATGGGGCAGACATAGATCAATGGAATAGAACAGATAATCTGGAGATAAATTTATAAATATATAGTCAACTGACTTGGCAAAGGTGTGAAGGTAATTCAGTGTGGAAAGGAAAGTCTCTTTAACAAATGCAGTTGGAACAACTGAACATCCATATGGGCGAAAAATGAACATCAACTCTTTACCTCACATTATACATTAAAATTTAACCATAAATCCTAACTGTAAAATCTAAAACTGCAAAACTTCCAGAAGAAAATCTTTGCAATGCCAAGGTAGAAAATGGTTTCTTGAATAGGACATGAGAATGAACCATAAAGAAAAAAATTGATCAACTCAATGTCACCAAAAAGACTCCACTCTTCTAAAGATGCTATGAGAAAAAGGTAGTATGACCAGGAAAAACATTCACAACACATATATCACAAACTAATATCCAGAATATATAAAGAGCTCTTACAACTCAATAATGAGACAAGTCAATGCAAAAATGGACAGATGATTCTACTATACATTTCACAAAAAGACATACAAATAGTCTATAAGCACATGAAAAGATGCTGACATCATCTGTCATCAGGGGAAGACAAGCTAAAACCACAGTGAGATACTACTATATATCTATTAGTACATGTAAAACAAAAAGGCCAAGCACACCCAGTGCTGGTGAGGGTGTGGAGCAACTGGAACTCTCAGGCACTGTTGGTGAGAGTGTGAAATTCTAAGCACTCAGGAAAACATCTGAGCAGTCTCTTGAAAAGTTAAACATAACACCTACTATATGACCCAGCAATTCTGATACTTAGGCATTTACCCAGGAAAAATGAAAACACAAGTCCAACCAAAGACTCGTATATTAATGCTCGTGGCAGCTCAGACCGCAATACCTCCAAGCTGGAGACTGCTCCAATGGCCACCACAGGTAAATGGATCAACAAATGGGGGGGGCCCCCACAAATTATGATACACCCAACATGGAAAACTTCAAAACTGTTATGTTAACCAAGCCAAAGAAGCCAGCAGTAAGGGAAAAATATATACATATATATATACACATATACATATATATATATATACACATATACATATATATATACACGTATACATATATATATATAATATGCCATTATTCAATTAAGGAAATTTTCAGGGGGATGGAAATGTTTGTTATCCTGTGGTGCCACTTTCAACGGGGGGTGGGGGGGAGTGCGCTGTGTGCATGTGCGTAAGAAACAAACTTATCAAGCTGTACCCTTTAAACAGTGCAGTTCATTGAACAGCAATTAAGCCTCAACTAAGCTATAAAAAGTTTTAATGTTGATATATCTCGGGGCACTTGACAGGGTGAACCTTTCTCTGAATGATTAGATGACCACAGAGTTCATCATCCAAGCCAGGAAATTTTCTGCAAATCAAAGTGGGTGCGAAAAATAATTAAGGACTGTTAAATCATCTACAACCAGGTGTGTCAACTGGCAGTGACAGGGACCGCTTTGGGAACAACAAATACCCAATCTACTCCTTGGTGTGATTAGATAACCTCGTGCATACAGTAACCTATAAAGCTCACTCCTCAGAGGACAGAGCACCAAGCTGGCGACAGCCTCAAGGGTCAGCTCTCCCGGACCCTTACTTTCCAGTCGAGGAAGCGGTCCTGGTTTTTTCAGTGTCAGGGACAAGACAGATGCCAAGGCTCCTGCCTCACAGTCAGTGTCCCTTCAATCCCTCCAAAGGTGAGGAGGGAGCCACCTCTGCTCCTGTTTTCCAAAGGTCCAATCTGAGTTGCCATCATTAGGCCTTTGCAGGCAGCACAATTCAGAAACAGAGCAGCCAGCGCCCAGACACCCGCCAGCTTCTCTAACGCAGCTGCAGCCGGGGTGGAGGTGAGCCCGCGTGCCCCGGAGTGGCTCAGCGAAGGGGACGCTCCCAGTCTTGCCCAAGCCCCTCTGCTCCTGGCTGCGTCTTGAGGTTTAGCTAAATGTCCCATAAGAACTGGGACAGCAGTTAGGGATCACGTGTTTCTTTTCAGTTTACATTTCAAACCAGGTGCTTCGTCTGTGGAGGAGGAAGGGTTATTGAGTCAAAAACCAGCACCGCCTCCCCACCACCAAGCAGGGAATTCTCTTAACTTGATAAAAAGTTGTTTCAAGAAAATAAAAAGATCCCACTACTCTATGTGGTCTGAAACAACAGATTATTCTGGAACAGAAAAGGATATTAAAAAAAAAAAAACATTATGCCCTACAGAATGTACCATTTTCCTAACTTTCAAGAAAAAAAAAAGACATACAGGACTCAGCTTGATCATATCCTTGGACATTTACCAAATATTTACAAAACCTAGACATTTACCTGAACATTTACTAAAGAATACTGGGTAAAGAATGACTAAAATTATTAATTTCCTGGACAACCTAAGAAAAATTCAGTCAATCTATGTTACCCTCTCCACTATTTTTCTCAAAGAACTCTTTGCAAAAGTACTAGAGTCAAACTACAGTCTCTCAACTGTCTTTTGTTTCCTCTGTCACTTGTAAATAAAGACAATCAGAAGTGTTAACAAAGAACACACACCTATACACACATGCACACATACCACACATACACACACACACACCCCAACAGTATTGTGAAAACGGCTTAAATTCCATAAACGCAACTCCTACTCAATAATAACACACAGCCCAGGCAAGTAACAGCGTCCGCTCCCACCCTCAATTCTAAATATACTTAACAGACACCACAATTAGTTCCACCGCTCACCAGCCAGGCTGCCAGAAGACAGTGTTCTTTCTCTGTGCCTGCTTGGAGCAGCTGTAAGAACCAAGCGCTAAGCCCTCACGTGGAGTACCCAGCTCTTTGGACCATTGGTGTCACAGAGCAGGTGCTGCCTTCAGCAAAACCCCACACTTAGCAAACACACAGCCACCAATTTGGCTCAAAGCCGCTTCTTCCTGCTTCTTCAAACTGAGAACCCAGAGCGGATTATAAAGCACGGGGCTCACTGGAGTGGCCTCCGCCGCAGCTGCTCTCCTAGCCCTCTCCACCGCCCGAGCACTTTATTCACCAAGCACCCACTACGTGCCAGGTGCTGGCCCCCTCCCAGGTGTGTGACTGAACTGCCCCTGCTTTTCCAATGGGAGAGCAAGGCTACAGCTGTGAGAAGCTGGGATTGCACAGCCAGGGCGGGGTGACTGGGTCTCCTGAGCTCCGTGTAACGGCGGGGAGCAGGGCAGTGCACTCAGACGGCAAGAGCCGCTGTCCTCACACGGGCCTTCCCGTCTGGCAGGGCTTCTGCGGGACTTATGGGACAGCCCCAGCCCACAAGCACAACCTTCCCACCCCAGATCCAGGCCAGCAGTCACAGAAATTGGGAAGAGCTTTTCCATGCGAGGAAATCTGCCAATTATATATATAGCTTTTCCTCTCTCTAAGCCAAAGTGACTGGTGTAGGGGTTTTGCCCAGGAAATATCTGAGCTCCAAACAAGCTGGAAAGGAAAACTGATGTTGAAATCCGGATAAAGGTCATGGTTGCTCACCAAAGGAGCAGCGCCTGACCACCCCACAGGCTGACATCTGGTGGGAACAGCTGAGAGACTCCGGTCCGGCAGGCCTACAAACGGACTCCTGTTCATTCAACAGACTCGAAAGCAGAATAAACAAGATTTAAAACAACTAAAAATACTAGATAAATCCATTATATAGCTTCTCTTTTATTTAGGGTTACTGTGTGTGCGTGCTAGGTTGCTTCAGTCACATCTGACTCTGTACGACCCTACAGACAGTAGCCCACCAGGCTCCTCTGTCCTTGGGATTCTCCAGGAGAGAATACTGGAGTGGATTGCCATGCTCTCCTTCAGGGGATCTTCCTGACCTAGGGATCTAACCCGTGTCTCTTATGTCTCCTGCATTGGTAGGTGGGTTCTTTACCATCAGCACCAGCTGGTTATAGGGTTACCAGGTTGTAACTAATTAAAATATGAAAAGAAAAGTATAAAAGAAAACCATATGTTAATGTAAAATAAGATAATTAAACATAGGTATGGCATCTGGTCCCATCACTTCATGGCAGATAGATGGGGAAACAGTGGAAACAGTGGCTGACTTTATTTTTCTGGGCTCCAAAATCACTGCAGATGGTGACTGCAGCCATGAAATTAAAAGACACTTACTCCTTGGAAGGAAAGTTATGACCAACCTAAACAGCATATTAAAAAGCAGAAACATTACTTTGCCAACAAAGGTCCGTCTAGTCAAGGCTATGGTTTTTCCAGTAGTCATGTATGGATGTGAGAGTTGGACTATAAAGAAAGCTGAGCGCTGAAGCATTGATGCTTTTGAACTGTGGTGTTGGAGAAGACTCTTGAGAGTCCCTTGGACTGCAAGGAGATCCAACCAGTCCATCCTAAAGCAGATCAGTCCTGGGTGTTCAGTGGAAGGACTGATGTTGAAGCTGAAACTCCAATACTTTGGCTATCTGATGCGAACAGCTGACTCACTGGAAAAGACTCTGATGCTGGGCAAGATTGAGGGCAGGAGGAGAAGGGGACAACAGAGGATGAGATGGCTGGATGGCATCACTGACTCGATGGACATGGGTTTGGGTGGACTCAGGGAGTTGGTGATGGACAGGGAGGCCTAGCGTGCTGTGGTTCATGGGGTCGCAAAGTCAGACACGACTGAGCGACTGAACTGAACTGAACTGATGGCTGAATGGCATCACCAACGCAATGGACAAGAACTTGGCCAAACTCCAGGAGATGGTGAGGGACAGGGAGGCCTGGCATGCTGCAGTCCATGGGGCTGCAAAGCGTCAGACATGACTGGATGACTCAATAACAACAACATAAAGCTTACAGCTTTAATTACATTTGCCTTCTCTTTACATTCTATCTTTCCTGTTTTTATTAGTTATTTGCCTGATAATCTTAAGGATAATTCTTTCCTGATACCTACCTTCAGTTGCAGATGCTATTTTTAACACTGCCTATAAAATTAACCTCATCTGAAACAGTGGAAACAGTGTCAGACTTTATTTTTTGGGGCTCCAAAATCACTGCTGATGGTGATTGCAGCCATGAAATTAAGACGCTTACTCCTTGGGAGGAAGGTTATGACCAACCAAGATAGCATATTTAAAAGCAGAGACATTATTTTGCCAACAAAGGTCCGTCTCATCAAGGCTATGGTTTTTCCAGTGGTCATGTATGGATGTGAAAGTTGGATGGTGAAGAAAGCTGAGAGCCGAAGAATTGATGCTTTTGAACTGTGGTGCTGGAGAAGACTCTTGAGAGTCCCTTGGACTGCAAGGAGATCCAACCAGTCCATCCTAAAGGAGATCAGTCCTGGGTGTTCATTGGAAGGACTGATGTTGAAGCTGAAACTCCAATACTTTGGCCACCTCATGTGAAGAGCTGACTCATTGGAAAAGACCCTAATGCTGGGAAGGATTGGGGGCAGGAGGAGAAGGGGACGACAGAGGATGAGATGGCTGGATGGCATCACCGACTCGATGGACATGAGTTTGGGTAGACTCCGGGAGTTGGTGATGGACAAGGAGGCCTGGCGTGCTGCGATTCACGGGGTCGCAGAGAGACGGACACGACTGAGCGACTGAACTGAACTGAAATTCTTTGGGATTTGAATAAATCAAAATAGCTGCTAAGTGTTAGCAAGTTGAACCCTATTACTTTCCTACTAGTAGTGATGAATGGTGGTGGAGATACAAACTAGGAAACACTTAGAGAACACTTTTTTGCCATCCCAATGACATGGATTCTATTATACCATTACCCCCATTTCACAGATGAGAAAACTGAGTCTCAGAAGTATCTTGCCTTAAGTCATAGAGCTAAAAAAGGAGAACACCTTCATAATACACCTCACAAAATACCATGAAACATTTCACCGAGAGTACTGTGGGGGAAGGAAGCTATAAATACAGACATGTAAAATCACTCCTCCCTATGTATGATGTGGTAACTCTGGCATGGTCATTTCAGGCAGGATGACGCTGTGAGTGAAGCCCGCTGGATCCCTGTGCCAACAGCCATATGCTGTAGCCATATGACTAAACAGAAGGGCCAGGTCATACTTTTCAGAAATCACATGAAATCTCAACATGGTATTTTGCAGAGCAGCAGCCCTCTTAAACATGTATATCCTAAATGCAATTTTCATTCAATTTCTACTGAAATTATACTGAAACCTGGAATGTCTTTTTTGTCCCATGGACCCCTTTTGGCAGTCTGGAGAAGCCTATGGAGACTTCTCAGAATGTCTCTGGATGTAGAAAATGAAATACCATTGCAATGAAAATCAGCTTTAATCAAACACAGTCAAATCCACAGACCCCTTGTGGGGAGCAAGGTCAATGAACCAAGGTAAAAGAACCTCTCCCAGCAGCATACTTTCTTCTCTCCTCCCTCTCCCAAAAGGAGTTCTGGGGGTGAATGCTCTCCGGCAGTCATCTTGGACCAGGAGTATCGATTTCTGGAGGGACCCAGGTGACGCTGTGCAACCATATGCTGATCAAGGCCTGCCTCCTCTTGTGCAGGAAAATAAAACTTCACACGCTCACACCATTCTTACTTTGTGCAGGAGAATGAAGCTTCACACGTTCACATCATTCTTACTTTGACAACTTCTCTTTTAACAAGTGGATGGAGGAGGTTGAATAGTGGCCTCCAAAAGAATATGTCCATGTTCTAATCCCCAGAACCTGTGACTGTGAGCTAACTTGGAAAAAAGAGTCTTTGTAAACATTATTAGGGATCTTAGAGTGGAATCACCCTGGGTTATCTGGGTGGTCCTAACTCCAGTGACAACTGTCCTCCCAAGAGACAGAAGGCAGGACACAGTGGAAGGCGGAGAGAGTCCTACAAAGATGAAGGGAGAGATGGGGGTGATGCCTCACCAGCCAAGGGACACCCGGAGCCACTGGAAGCTGGACGAGGCAGGGAACAGAGTCTCCCCAAGACCATGGTAGGGAGCACGGCCCCTCCAACACCTCGATCTCAGACTTCTGGCCTCCAGAAATATGACAGCATAAATTTCTGTTGTTCTAAGCCATGTGGCAATTTGTCATGGCAGCCCCAGGAAATTAACAGAGCAGCCAAACCTACTTCTAATAAATGTATCTTTATGATTTCCTAAACATTAAATACTAAGAATTAAACATACACGCCCCTTCATGTATGTAGTGCTGTATATGGCATTATGCAGAAACAGCCCTCTAAACACATGTATCCTAAATTTAATTCTCATTCAGCTTATACTGAAAACTCTCTTTATTTTCCATCTCCATTATTGGGCCAATCCATCTTCCTGAAATTTAAGAATAAATCGAGAGCATGTCCTTCCCTTCACTCTGTTCCTAGATCATGCTAACAAGCATTCCCTTCTTCCTTCCTGTCTTCTGCCCAAGCTCCGTCTGCTTCCTCCAACCGTCCCTCACCCTTCACACCCGCATGTTCTCAACTTCTCCACTGCCCTTCTCCAGGCTGTGCCACCTGCAGAGCTCACGGTCCCAACTTTCGGCTCTCGTTTCCTCCTCCACCAGCCCAGTCTCTGACACCAGGGTTCCCCCAGTCTGTCTGCTTCCTCGTCATCAAATCGAGCCCGGTCTCCTCCTTTCCTTCACTACAGGCACATGGCACGCTCACGGAGACTCTGCGGGTTCGGAGTACGTGGAAGTTTCAGAGATGAGCCATCTAAAATAAGGTCAGGTAAGCAGAAGTTGAAATACAGAAGTCCTCTTGTTCAAAAATGAACCTGTAAACCCGAACCACACCAGAATCACACAGAGCAGAGGAAGTTTTATCTCCTCAGCCTCAGGTCAGGCAACGGCGGTGAGAAAGGCCACACAGCGGAGCGCAGGCCGCCTTCAGAAATACCTGCCCCTTCTCCTGGGCATGGGCGCTCAGCACAAAGCTGCTCCACAAGGCAGACCATGCTCATTTTCCCCAAAGGTACCTCCCGTGACCGAAGACGCCCGCACTAAGATTATCCATACCAGGAGAAACCAAAACTGCTCTACGTCCCTAAAACTGCAGGAGTAAATAAAACTGATCAACCATGACTCGTCTACACGATGAAACACCCACAGCTAGAGAGGTGGTCATCAGAGATGCTCACCACGTGGAAACGTTTCTCTGATGAAGTAATAACGGAAGCCAAACTATAAAATCACACACATGCTGATGTGTGTATAACATATGCAAGATGCAGCGTCTATCCGTGAAGAAGTTTGAAGGAGACGCGAGAAGATACGCAAGATGCAACGTCTACCAGTGAAGAGGTCTGAAGGGGACGCGAGAGAAGATATGCACGATGCAGCGTCTACCCGTGAAGGAGTCTGAAGGAGACGCGAGAGGAGATATGCACGATACAGCGTCTACCCGTGAAGGAGTCTGAAGGAGAGGCGAGAGGAGATATGCACGATGCAGTGTCTACCCGTGACGAGGTCTGAAGGAGACGCGAGAGGAGATATGCACGATGCAGCGTCTACCCGTGAAGAGGTCTGAAGGAGACGCGAGAGAAGATATGCACGATGCAGCGTCTACTCGTGACGAGGTCTGAAGGAGACGCGAGAGGAGATATGCACGATGCAGCGTCTACCCGTGACGAGGTCTGAAGGAGACGCGAGAGGAGATATGCACGATGCAGCGTCTACCCGCGAAGAGGTCTGAAGGAGACGCGAGAGAAGATATGCACGATGCAGCGTCTACTCGTGACGAGGCCTGAAGGAGACGCGAGAGGAGAGAGCTGCTGCTGAGCTGCTGCGGGATCTTTTCTCTCCACTTCAAATTCCCTTTAAAACCATCAGTGCAATTCAAACACCTTTAAGACGGACGTCCCTGGCGGGCAGTGGCTAAGACTCGGTGCTCCCAATGCAAGGGGCCTGGGCTCGATCCCTGGTTAGGGAACTAGATCCCATAGGCCACAACGAAGAGTTCACATGCTGCAACTAAGACCCGGCACAGATAGAAAGATTGAAAGAATATTTTTAAAAAATAATCAATCCTTTAAGCGGCCCCGCCCCCAGGCCTGCTCATACAGCCCCTTCTCAGTAGAAGCTCCCACTCCCCAGGCAGGTGCCTGAGCTGTTTCTTTCTCCTCTCGCGTTGTCCTGGGCACCCTTCTCTATGTGACACCTGTCACAGGGCACAATCACGAGTCTGTTCACATCCAACAGCCTGTAAGCTGGCTCTAAGCACAGGGAATGCGTGTTTCCACCTCTGTCCACCCTCAGACACCCAGCAGTTTGCCACAAGGACTGCTGAAAGAAGGGAAGACAAGCCTTTCTGAAAAAATGCGCCTTTTCCAATTGATTTCTATTTGATTTCAGAAATCAGGTTGCCAGGGTAAAGCCTGACTTGTCCAATTATTTCTATATTCTGCAGGGGTAAATAAGAAGTTTTCAAGCTGTCAAACCTGGAAATGCCCACACGGAAAAGGCAGCCGGCCGCTCCTAAAGCTGCTCACCAAGCAGAGTCCAAAAGCCCCAGCTCCGGGAGCCCCTAGGGCCTGTCGCTCCCACTTCTCTGTAAGCGGGTAACGGGACCAAAAGGGGGCTGGCCCACAGGAGCATCTGCAGACATCTGTTCTGGCGCACAGGGCAGCGGGGAGAGTGCAAAGAAGAAACAATTCAACATCCTCTCTGAGCAGAAAGGACCAAGAGAGCTGCCTTCCCGGCTCTGGCTCCTCGCACAGGGACAGCAAGCTGTGAAAGGCAGCCCCGGCCTGGGGTCGAGACGCAGAGGCCATGACCACCGAGGAGCCTGTGCTCCACTCGCCGTCACAGGACTGCGCATCCCAAATCTGGCTGCCCCGCAAAGTCGAGCAAAGCTTGGGAAAAAATCACCTACTTGTAAGTCCGCAGCAGACTCTCCGGGGAAGGTGCCCAAACCTTTTCTGAAGTTCTAAAGGGTGCTCGGGCAGAGCCGAGGCTGGGAACCGCCGCCCCGAGGGAGCGGAGGCAGCTACGTGCTCCCTCTGACCACAACGTGAACAGGAAGGTCTCGTGGAAGAGGGTGCCCACGCCCTACCTTCTGAGGGGTGCGCCGGGTCTGCCGGGGGAGTTCGGGGAGAGGGCCGCTGGCAGAGGGGCCCCAGAGACACCAGGGCTGGCAGGCGACCGTGCACAGGGTGTTAGCTGCCCACAAGGGGCAGGTCCATGCTGGGGCGAGGCCGGGAAGGGCGGGGACTGCCAGGTCCCCTGGACTCGACAGATAAGAAGCGAGGAGGCACGAGAGGGCTCACAGTGTTTTCAAAAACAGGCAGGAGATGCCTCTTTTTAATGGCTCTGTATTCACGTATATTCCAGTAAAACTCGTCTTTTCTCTCCAAGGTTCACCTCTGCTGCGGCCGCTGCTGTGATCCTGGTGGGAATGAACAGACTGTCCAGTGTCCTGGCCAGCGAGATGTGGAGTCAGCGCAGTGACGCTCCATTTGAGAAACACAAGGACACCAAACCCAACAAAACTCTCTACAGCCATATCGTCAATAGCAGCAACCACTTTCACCACGTTGTGTTAGCTCGTCTGACCCTGCCGACGCCCCCAAGCAGGTTCTGCTATTGCCCCTACTCCTCAGATGAGGACCCCCAGGCACGGAGCCGAGTGTGATCTGCCCAAGGTCAGCCGGCAGGTGAGAGGCTGAGCGGGCAATGGTGCCCTGCTCCCCGGTCCTCCCTGGGAGCCCGTCTCCCACGCCAGGCCCGCTGCGGGTGCTTTCGGAGATAAAGCAAGGACTGAACGCAGCCCTGCTGTCCAGGGTCTCACACCTGGGGGAGAAACACAGAGCCCAGACATTTAGAGTCCCCGCCTCCTCTGGGACCCCAGAGTTGGGAAATCCCACATGGCACTCAATCTCCCTGTGAATGGAGCAAACCGTAACTGCCCACGTCACAGTGCACACACAGGCAGACGCCCTGGGTGCCCTCCCTGCAGCGCGGGGCCTGGCTCTCCCTGCGAGCAGCCTCCACCCCTGCCAAGCGCGGACTGTGGGGGCACCCGGACCCCCACCCACCAGCCCTGGGACTCGGGGCACCGCTCGGCCAAACCAGAGAGACGCGGGTGGTGCCGGTGTCAGGGCAGGTGGGCGGGCAGCCAGGACGGAGGTGTGAGTGCAGGGAGATGCCGCCCTCTCCGAGGGGGAAGCCAGGCGGGGAGCCCGGGATGCCCGCATGCCCCCGCTGCGGTCGGCCGTCCACCTGCCCCCGCGTCCACAGTGGCACCTGTGTCCACCTCAGACGACATCCCTCTGTCCTACTGCACTGAGAAAGTCATCGCTAAACTGAATTCGGCTCTGACTCTGCTTCCCTCAGAGGGCCAGGGCCTCTGACACCAAGCACCATGAAGTCGGTGTACGAGGTGACGATCCCAAGGATGGAAGTGGCCACACGGCCCTGGCGAGCAGCGAGGGCATGGAGAGGCTGCAGGCAGGGCACATGTCATGTGTGACCGTGAGGCCTGGGCAGGGTGCTCGCTAGCAAGCATCCATCACTGATGGCTCAGTGCCCGTCTTCCTTCAGTACTGTTCCTAAATCGTGCGGGACCAAGAGCCGCACTGGCAACAAGGAGACCAGCGTCAAACTCCTCTGCCTGCCAAGCCCAGGGCCGCATCCACCTCCCTCACCGGCCACAGAGGAGGCGCCCGTCTGACCTTCTCATGCCGACCCTGCCCACCCCTCCCCTGCAGCAGCCGTGACAAAACTCACTGGCTTTAAAGATCTTACTGGCTCGCAATACACATGGCAAAAGGTCCACCACGGCCTGGAACGCACTTCACCTCTGCCCTCTGCCCGCCTCACCACCCTCACAGGCTCAGCTCCCTCTGGCAGGAACCGCTCTGACCCCAGACCCCTGATGCTGCCGGCCACGGCCCCTCTCAGCCTCGGACCTTCCCACATCACCCCAGCCGTGCTCCAACCACAGGAAGGCCTCCCCTGACACCAGCTGCAGCCCGAGCTATTTCCCTCTTGGCCTCTGCTCCTGACTGCTCAGCACCTGCCACTCACCCGGGACTGTTCGGAGCGTGAAGGAAGCTCTTTCACTGATACCAGCGCCTGTCCAGGCAGGGCTCTGCGGATGAATCAGAGAGCCAACAGGGCAGACCACCCTGGAGCGGGTCACTCTAATGTGTAACTATGGGTACCTACTGTGTGTCAGCAGTGGACAAACCAGGCAAAAATCCCTTGCTGCAAGTGGCGTTATGTTACAGCTTTTAACAACAGAAACCAAAGCACCTGGACTCAGAGTGCGACTCCCTGGGGGGACGGTGGGGGTGGGGGGAGGCCGGAGTCTCGCTGAGCCCCAGCGGTTCCAAAACTTCAAATGACTTTAAAGGAGGTGGTGACATTCCATCAAATGTTTATTAAAATAGAACACAGGTTTAAAATGATGGAACACTGACTTGAAGAAAAAAGGAAACTAAAGCACTAAACTCTTAACTGCCCCACAACTCCCAGAACGCTCCACAGCTCCAGGCTGCTGCAGGAAGGTTATAAAAGAAGCCAGCCAGGACTCGAAGAAGACAGCTAAAATCACTAAAGAGAGATCCGAGATGGCTAGATCGGGGAGGGGGGAACATCTGAAGTCAATGAAAACATCTGGATACCCAAAAGCAAATGCAGGTGCTCAAAGGACAATCTCCCCCTGAGGCATGACAATGATGAGGTTAAACAGAAAGTGTTTTTAAAATACTTTATCAAACGAGAATAAGTCAAGATAAAAAAAAAAGTAAAAAGAACAGGAAAGCTATGCTGGAACAGGGGTGAAAATCACACGTGGAAGCGCTAAGAAATGCAATTAAATTTGTATCAAATTATACAATTTGATAAACAGAATTAGAGAAAACAAATTAAAACAATGGAGAAAAGTATGACAGACATGGAAGATGAAGCACGCATGCACGTGCACGTACGCACACACACACCCCTGCACGATCCCGAGGCCCCTGGTCCCTGCTGGACCCTGCTGGACCCTGCAACTCATTTAACCAGCCTGCTGCTCGGAGGCGGAGCACTTGACACCTCGTCCATCTTGCCCTGGGCCAAGCTGAGGGCACCCGTGTCGCTGCCCACTCTCCACCCCCTATACCCTGAACCACAGGCCTTTCCTTCGTCCTCCTCTTCACCCGCCACACAGCAGCCAGAGCAAATCATCCCAACACTGTAAATCTGGGACCCTTGCCAAATGGAACTATTCCATGGACAGGCTGAAGGACTACGTCCCAAACCCTTTCTGCACCTGTGTCTCTCTCCCTCTGGCCTCAGCAGGCCGCACGGCCCTTCCTTCACCTCTCCGTACAGTCTGAACCACAGCCCCCACTGCACAACCTTCTGCACATGCTAGGCCCTGGACCTAACCCATTCCAAAGAACCAAGTGTGACATGCATGCACAAACTCACACACTCCGTTCAGCTGACTTTCTACTAATCACTCTTCAAGTCTCAGTTAAAACATCACCTCCTCAGGGGCAGTCTTTCCCACCCCTCCATCAGACCAGTGGGGATCCGGCTTAGTATACTTCCCACGCAGCCTTACTTCCATACATATTGCCAGTCTCAGCCTGTAATTAGACCTCGCTATGAGTCACTGAGCCCCCTTGAATACAAGCTCGATGACAAAAAGCCCTTCTCCATTTCTGCTCACCACTGAAATTTATCACTGAGCATGGTATGTGATCCCAGAGACCCTGCATAGAAAGATGTTGAAACAATGAATGAATGAATGTGCAGAACTCCCAAAGAACAAGACAAAGCACATGAACCAGAATTACAGAGAAAAGACCATTTTTCAAAGATGGAAAACCAAAAAAACAAGCCTGGAAGCCAGCAGGTTCCACACATCAGACAAATTTGTGAGCAAAAAGCAATATTGCTCAAGACAAAAAGAGAATCCTACAAGATTTGAAACAGAAACGTACAGATATCTTCAAAGATGGTAACAACATGAAGGCTAGTTTTCAACACCTCCCCTGCAACACCAGCAACAGAAAACAGTGTGCTGTTGGAGGCATCTGGTGAAAAATACCATGTTTTGGTTCCTTGGTGGAAAGCAGAACATTTTCCATTATTTTATTTCCTTGTTCTTCAGTCCTTTCTCAATTTCTTAGTTTGAAAGGAACAACTGAGTAACTGGTGAAACGAAGCACTGAGTAGCAGGTGCTATGTGGCTAAACACTCTGTCTGATACAAAGCTTGACTAAAAAATGATGTCACCATTGTGGGCTATCTCTAAGCAGAGACATCATGAGAAAATCTGTGCGCTGTGAATGTAAAAAATAAAAAGGAAAACTTCAACACAAATCATTATCAAAAACAAAGGTAAACGGTGCACATACCACTCACAAAAATGCAAAACAGAAGAGCGGTACCAAGAAAGCATAACTCACAATACAGTCAGGCACGAAAACCCAGCAGTCAGACATGTAAAAATCCTGACAAGCAGAAAATGCCTGATGTTCACTACTACTAGCAGATTGTTCCATACTGAACTAACACAAATTCTAACAATCTACTGTTTGCAAGGATTAAATCTAAAATAACAAGGAAAAATAAAGATAACGGTAAGGGTGGAAGAGGGAAGTAAGTATGTCAATTAAATTGTACACAAAGGGAAGAAAGTATGGCAATATTAATATCAGACAGAGAACAGGTCATGGCAAAGACTAATCAGTATTAAAAAAAGATAAGACTTTATTAATAGATGATTACTCAGTAATGAGGGTATTAACATTTACTTACATGCTTAAAAAAACTTCAAAAATAGAGCAGGTGAGAACTGTTAGAAATACGAGAATAAAAGGATGAATTTATTGTCCTGAAAGAGATTAACTCCTCATTATCAGTCTGTGGGAGATCAAGTGATAAAAGTAAGGTCCTAAAGAAGACTGAGCTGGAGAAGGCAATGGCACCCCACTCCAGTCCTCTTGCCTGGAGAATCCCATGGACGGAGGAGCCTGGTAGGCTGCGGTCCATGGGGTCGCTAAGAGTCGGACACGACTGAGCAACTTCCCTTTCACTTTTCACTTTCATGCACTGGAGAAGGAAATGGCACTCCACTCCAGTGTTATTGCCTGGAGAATCCCAGGGACGGCAGAGCCTGGTGGGCTGCCGTCTCTGGGGTCGCACAGAGTCGGACACGACTGAAGCGACTTAGCAGCAGCAAGAAGACTGAGCAACAAATTTCCTAAGTTGCGATAAAGACCAAATTTTATTCCCTATAGTAAATACATTACCTTTCAAGTAAATGGGATCTAACATTTCTCACATTTCATAATGAGTGATCTTTTCCTTTTTAATTGAAGTATAGCTGATGTACAATATTACATAAGTATCAGGTATACAACACAGTGATTCACAACTTTTAAAGGTTATATTCCATTTATAGTTATTATAAAATATTGGCTATACACCTTGTGTTGTTTGTATACAGTGAGTGATCTTAACATCAGATACTTATAAATATCATGCAGTGACAAGATACAGAAAAAAACAAACTAGTGACAAGTGCCGATTCAAAAGAGGAAGCCAAAGAGGCTGAGAAGCTGAACAGAGCTTCTGAACACCACCACAGGGCTAGCAGAGACGATGGAATTCAGAGACCAACGGAGAACGAACAAATGCCAAGACTCCTAGGGACTAACCCACAGAAGCACAGCAAGTGAAGACTGATCAGTCAGTCAGAAAAAGTGAAGCCCACCTTCAAACCCGATCGACCACAAACTGGATTTAAGATGATCTGCTGCTCCTGTGCCCACTGGCCAGAAGCAGAGGATTAACAAACCCTCTCTTTGGGAAGAGACCACCATCCTGAGCCTAAACCTGTCTTCACTTTTCAGACAATGTCTGTCAACCAAGATTGACACTAAAGGGACAAAAGCAAGAAAAGAGCCAGGCAATAAAACAAGACCCAGAGTAGAACCAGACGTTTTGAATTTTCAGGCACGGACTTTGAAATATGCTTAATATTTTTGATGAAATAAAAGACAAGATCAAGGAGAGGGTTTTGGCATGGAACTTGAGCCCCTTTTTAAAAACTCAACTGAAAATTCTAGAGCTGAAAAAAAATAAGTAGAATTAAAAATTCAACAGACAGATTTAACAACAGACAAGAAACACCTAAGAACACAGAAGAAAGATAATAAAACATCTAGAATGAAGAAAACAGAAAATATTTTTTAAAGAGTACAAGAAACATGGAAGTCAGTGGAAAGATGTAACAAAAAAGTCCCATTATAAGAGGAAAAAATAATGGGTAGAAGCAACACTTGAAGAGTTAATAACCAAGACTTCCCCAAAACTGACAAGAGAAGGGGCACACAGCTACAGATTTCAGAACTGCCAGGAACACTAAGCAAGATAAATACAGAGAACCATGCCTGGAAAAATCATAGTAAAACAGCACAATGCCAAAGGAAAAGAAAAATCTTAAAAATAGTCGGAGGGGGAGGGGAGGAGGTAGATTATCATGCAAGGAAAACAATAGGACTGACAAGTTATTACTTTAACTAAAAATAATAGAAGCTACAATGCAACGGAATGACATTTTTAGACACTGAAAGAGAATGACTGCCATGCTAGAACTGCATAACAAGCAAAAACACCCTTCAGAAAGATGAAATAAACAAAACAAAAACAGACACCAATACGAAAGGAATATTAAAGAGAATTTTTCACAGAAGGAATATTACCCCATATGGATCACAGAAATACAGAAAGAAATGAAGGGCAACAGAAAACGCAATGTTCACTGCAAACCTAAGTGACTGTTGACTGTACAATAATGTCCTATGAAGTTTCAAATATATGTAAAATTAAGATATATAACAAACTGCAGAAAGGTGAGAGGCAACTACAGAGAAGCTTCCTTTTCAAGTACCAGAAACTAATTTAAATTTCAAGAGCAAAGAAGAGTATGTGTGTTTAGTTGCTCAGTCCCGTCCAACTCTTTGCGACTCTACGGACTGTGGCCCGCCAGGCTCCTCTGTCTATGGGATTCCCCAGGCAAGAATACTAGAGTGGGTTGCCATTTTCTTCTCCAGGGGATCTTCCAGACCCAGGGATCAAACCGGCATCTCTTGCGTCTCCGGCATTGCAGGCAGATTCTTTACCTCTAAGCCACCAGCTTCCCTTAATGAAGAGTATAGAGTTCAAAAGCTCTAAGATCCCTGCATTGTCTGAGAAGCACTAATCTGTACGGGAAATTAATAAGTCAAGGACATGTTTTACAATCTGTAAAATAATATCACTAAAATATGCATATGAAATAAGAGAGGGGAGAAAATGAAACAATTCATCTATTTTAGAAAGAAAGATACAAAAGATATAAAATGTGAGACAAAGAGAAAACAAGTAATAATACATTGGATTTGTACCCAAATACAAGAGTATCTAAGTATAGATTAAACAAAAACCAATGGAAGACATCACCCAATTAAATAATCCAACAGGCAATTTTAAAAACCACACAACTATATGCTGCTTACAACCTTAAATATAAACAAAAAAGTTTAAACTAAAAAGATGGAAAATTCTATACCATTACTTACAATACAATTACTAACCAAAATAAAGGTATTGTAGCTAAAGCAACATCAAAGTAAACTTTAAGGCAAAAAACATTAAACAAAAAGTTTATCTCATAATAAAGGGGTCAACCTAGTAAGAATATAAAATAATCTTAAATTTGTACGCATTTAATAACAAGCCTTCAAATATATAAAGCAAAAATTAACAGGATGAAAGCAAAAACCAGGTAAGTCTACAATCATAGCAGAAGATTTTAATAAATCTCACTCAGTAACTCAAGGACAAGCAGAAAAGCAAGACAGAAGGTTATAAAAGATTTGAGGAAAATGATTAAATTTTTGTCCTAACCAACGTACAAGAACTACTGAGTGCAAATTCTGTTCCAATGCACATGGAACATTTGTGGAAACACACAGGTCAGAAGCAGACACAAAAGAATGTGAGTTCATTTACATCAAACATCTAAAACAGTCGACACAAATCTAGCGTATCAGATGTAGGACTATCAGATGTAGGACGGTGGTTCCTCTGGAGGGGGGCTCGGTGGACAGCTGGGCAAGATCACTTAGGGGAGCTTCCCGGGGCCTAGACATACTCTACCACTGAATCTGGGTAGTGGTTACACATGAAGCTCTGCCCATTCACGTGTGCACTTTCCACTGGAAAGTCATATTTCAGTTTTTAAAATTATTTACAATATACAAACTCAGTAAAGTAGAAATGCTGCTTTGACAAACTCCTTTGAAGAATTAAAATAGTTAAAATATACCTTTGACACTAAATTTTGTGATAAGGCTGGAAATAATTTATAAATTATCCCATGTTAGATAGTGGAAAGAAAAGAAATATAAGGGGAAAATGAGAAAGATTTTTCCCTGACAACTTTTGCCTATTACTAGGTGTATGAAACCTAGTTTTAAAAAAAGGAGGAAGGAGAGTAGGAAGGAACCACTAAAACAAGCACAGCCAATGAGGGCAAACTTAGAGAAAGGGACGGGTAATTTTGAACCCCCCCAAATACAGAGCTGACTATCCAAAAGCACATACAGAATCAGCTCATAAAGAAATTAATACAAATGACCAAAGACTGTGAGGAACGTTCGACCTCACTTTGATAATCAAAGAAATAAAACAAATTACCATTTTTATCAAAGTGGCATCGATGTTATAAAATTTTAACAAATGGCATTCGTGAAAGAATAGAAACTACTTCATGAAGTTTGACTCATACAAGTCCTAAAGGCCATTTGGCAATAATATACCGAAAGCCTTTTAGTTTTCATAGATTAATATTAACATGTTTAATTATCAAAAACATTTCGTGCTACTGCAGAGGCTGGGACATGAGGCTGGCAAATCCCCTTTCTCTCTTCATGCTGCCATTATGCAATCCGGCCTTCTAAGGGGTGATCCCACTTGAGGGTGAGAACGCAGAGGACTCTGTCTACTGCCCGCCCTCTGAGACTTCCTGTGGCCACAGCCCCACCTTATCAAGAACCTAAGGGCACAGCTGTGTCTCTAGCTGCATCCCAACTTCACTTAGTTCTCAAACAGAAGGCAGACCCCTTTCCAGATGCAAAAGTCTCCTTGCTACCATTTCGTCCATCAAACCTGTATAAAAATCTCTGTTGTTGTTTAATTGCTAAGTCATGTCCGACTCTGTGTGACCCCGTAGACTGTAGCCCGCCAGGCTCCTCGGTCCATAGGATTTCCCAGGCAAGAGTACTGGAGGGGTTTGCCATTTCCTTCTCCAGGGGATCTTCCCAACCCAGAGATCGACACCACCCTCCGCCCCGCCTCCTGCATTGGCAGGTAGGTTCTCTACCACTGAACTACCAGGAAAGAAAACTCTCTACTCTCCCCCAAATATTTCCTTCCATCTCCCCTGGAAGACTCTTGTCCCTCAGGTCCTTATGTCTTTATGAGACAAGTCTTTAGCCATTTTAGGGAAAAATTAAAATGGAGCTTTTGTTAATGTGGAGCAAAATTTACTCATTCTTTGCCAGATATAAAAGGTTCCCATCTGTTGGCTGATTCATAATAACAGCAACTTTCACTGCCAGGTTGTTTGTATCAGGCATGCAATTTTAGTAGGAATTGTGGAATTTGGACACAACTACTGGAATAGCTGGAAAACCAAATGAGATATTCCAGGAACTGAAGCAGCTTCTGGGCAAATACATTCATTCGTTTTGCACTCACTTCCGCGAGCACATGCACCAGGCACTGGCAAAGTCCAAGGCCAAGCCCTGCCTTCTAGGACCTGCACGCAGATTCCTACAGGGTGCTGTATGGGATGGGACAGGTTCAGAGTTCAGACAGCAGACACTGCAGGAAGTCAGAAGTCAGGGAATGCCCAGAACCTACCAACTCTCTATGGAAGCATGCCTCGGGGAACTGGGCACCAGTCAACTGGCTCCAAACATTCCACCATGTATCCCCAAATTCCAAATGCCCTCACGGGTTGCTAAAGGGGGGATTCCCCTTATCTTGGAGTATTTCTGGGGAGCCTCACTATTAAGCTTTAATGGCCTTTCAGCACATGCTCAGATGAAAAGCCAGTTTTTACAGCACTAACAAAATCTAAAGTAAATGTGAAAGAATCAGTGCCTCTGCCCCGAGGGCGGGGAATCATCCACGACTGCTCCCACAGGAATGAGCTCGACATCTGGAAGTCAACTATTCGGCACCCTGAACACGTTTTCCCATAGAGACAGGGTATAAATCACGGTTCATTCTCCAACCAGGCTGACAAAGTTCCATAGTAATTCACACAGTACCAGAGCACAGTGCCATACTATTTTTATGGAGACATAATTCCTGTACCATTCACCCTTTTACAGTATACAGCTCAGTGGTTTTCAGCATATTCATAAAGTTGTGCAACTATCACCACTATCTAATTTTAGAACATTCTGCCACACCCCCCCAGCTAAAATCCGGTGCCCACTAGCACTCTCCCGTCCAGCAGCCCCTGGCCACCACTAACCAACTGTCTCTACAGATTTGACTATTGTGCATTTCATGTAAGTAGGATCATAAATTATGTGGTCTTTTGTGTCTGGCTTTTCTTCAGTATATTTTCAAGGCCCATCCAACCTGTAACATGTATCGGTATCTTATTTACTTTTCAAAAGCCTTTTAAAAGTTCACACTTTTTCCACTTCAAACAGGATTCCACTTTTAAGAACTTAAGCTATGGAAAAAAACAGAAATATACAAAAGGATCTGTGTATAAGTGTACATTAAAATGCTATTTAATAGGAAAAAAATGCAATATAGGGACTGGTTCAACTTACACATTTAAATAAGATGGAATACTATGCAACATTAATAAGCAAGATTTTGAAGGGTATTATAAGAAAAGCTCATTATTAAATGAAGAAAGTAGGTTAAAAACTAAAACCCAGTTGGTGGGAATGACACCAATTAATATATATTATTAGGTATCTTTGGGTAATAGGAACATAGATGGTTTAAACTTCCTATGTTATTTATACACTTAAAAATTTTCTTCAATAACTTGACCAAAAAAGCAATTAATCTTTAATAACATTTTTCTACTAAAAGAAAAAACAACTTTTGGACTATTGGAATGTGAACAGAAATACATTCAGAGTTAAATGCAGAGTCCCAAATGTTTTTTAATTTTTGATATATATGAAAGTAAGAAGAATCAATTAATAAGTTATTTTAAAAAGTGAAAAGCAGAAAAGACAGTAAGTATAAATACAGAATTAGGTAGTAAAAAATGGAATTGTTGAATAATCTAAGAACCAGTTCTCTTAAAAGCAAAAAGTAAAAAATGGGACCCAATCAAACCTAAACCTACAAGATTTTTCACAGCAAAGAAAATCATAAACAAAATGAAAACACAACCTATAGACTAGAAGAAAATATCTGCAAATGATACAACTGACAGGGGCTTAATCTCCAAAATATACAAACAGCTCATACAACTCAGTAACAAAAAACAAGCAACCCAATTGAAAAATGGTTAGAAGACCTAAATTGACATTTCTCCCAGAAGACACACAGATGGTCAACAGGCACATGAAAAGATGCTCAAAATCACTAATTACTAGAGAAATGCAAATCATAACTACAATAAGGTACCACCTCACACTAGTCAGGATGGCCAGCATCAAAAGGTCCACAAATGACAAATGGTGGAGAGGCTGTGAAGAAAAGGGAATCCTCCCACACTGCCAGTAGCAATGTAAACTGATGCGGCCACTATGGAGAACGGTATGAAGGTTCCTTAAAAACTGAAAGTAGAGTTTCCATACAATCTGGCAATCCCACTACTGGGCATCAATCTGGAAAAGAATAAAAAACTCTAATTTGAAAAGAAATATGCACCCCAATGTTCGAAGCAGCACTATTTACAACAGCCAAGACAAAGAAGCAACCTAAATGTCTGACAGGTGAATGGATACAGAAGCTGAAGTGTGTGTTTACGTATATATATATAAAAACACACAATGGACTATTACTTAGCCAAAGAAATTGAAATAATGCCATTTGCAGCATCGTGGATGGACCTAGTGATTATCATATAAGTGAAGTAAGTCAGAAAGAGAAAGACAAATATAATATGATACTGCTTATATGTAGAATCTAAAATACGACATAAATGACCATACCTACAGAACACAGACTCACAGACATAGAGACCAGACTTGTGGGTGCCAAGGGGCAGGGATGGTGGAAGAGGGATGGATTAGGAGTTGGGATCAGCAAGTAGATGCAAACTACTATATATAAAATGAATGAACAACAAGGTCCCATTATATATAGCACAGGAAACTATATTCAATATCCTGTGATAAACCATAATGTAAAAGAATATGAAAAACATATATATATGTATAACTGAATCACTCTGCTGTATAGAAAAAATGAACACAATATTATAAATCAACTTTACTCCAATACAATTTTTTTTAAAGAGAATTATGACAAAAAAACAAAAGCTAAGCAAGTAAAATTAGAAGTGTGAAAGGGAACCAACATAACATTGTAAAGCAATTATCTTTCAAACAAAAATAAATTTTTTTAAAAAAGAAATGTGAAAGGGGATCCAACCAGAGACATTGATGTTTAAAGTGCAAATACATATTACTAAATCAAAAGGTGTGGAGTAAGTCGGAAAGTAAATTACAAAAATGGACTCAAGAAGTTAAAAAGTTCCTATGATCAAAAATAAATCTTTTAGGTTTATTCAGTCTTATTATCTCCCTGAAAACTAAGTTCTCTCAAATTTTCAAGAAATTCTAAAGCTATAAAAATGTTCCAGAGCACAAAAAATCATGGAAAGTTACTAAATGAATTCTATGGGGCTATTTGCACTCTGAAATCAAAACACAACAAAGGATACCTCCTATCCAAAGAAAAGCACACATACGCTTTCATAAAATTCTAAATCCAAATTTAGGTTGTACTATTCAACATCATCAGGAACAATTTACTATTAAGAACTGTACAAAGGGGCTTCCCTGGTGCTCCCAATGCAGGGGGCCCGGGTTCTATCCTTGCTCAGGGAACTAGATCCCACATGCCACAACTAAGACCCAGCACAGCCAAAAAAAAAAAAAAAACAAAACTGAAAGAAGTGTACAAATACTGAAAACCAAATCGATCATCTATATGTTCAAAACACTGCAGTGAAATTCAACACCTATTCCTATTAAACACTCTAAAAGCCACAAATCAAAGAATAATTCATTTACATAGTTTAAAATGTCTCTCCCCAGCCAGTAAGTAAACAATAAACTAATGCAGGAAAAGTAAAAATGGACCAAATAAAACGAGGACTAAAATAAAAGAGGCCATCAGGCAAGTCTGACTAGTTCAATAAGCCACAAAGTAAAACCAAGAGCAGTTAATTACACCAAAATAAAATAAGTAGAAGTTTAAATGGAGGAAGGAATATTCCATTTGGAGCAATAACTTAATCAATCCATAAACAAATAAATAAAAACCTGAAAGCAGCTGAAACTAACACTAACCCAAATGTTGGATCCTAAACACGAAGAAAATTACCCACCTTGACTGAGTTACAAAAGAATTTTTAAAAATTGGGAAGCATACTATATTTCTAGATGACATTACTTAATAACATGAACAAAAATATTTTAAAATACTCTATTCCTGTTATTAGAGTCATACCTTACACAGTAGGTTCTAAAGTCATCCCCTGAAGCCAAAATTGTAAAGTCATACAAGAAATGCTGTATAGACATTAAAAAATATGATGAACATTTAGACCAATCAACATGGGAAGTGATTACCATAAATTGTCAAGAGAAAAAAAAAATCAAACAGGTGTAAAACAAAAGGATCACTATGATCTCATGCTATATGCTGCTAAAGAGACAGATATTTAGACGTAAAGATAATCACTCTAAAGTGAGCAGCTGGGTACCCCCGGGCTCTGAGGCCACATGATTTTATGCATTTAGAACTTTCGCACAAAGAACAACATAATTTCTATATATGGGGATGGGAGGGTTAAGTTTTAAAAATAAAAATATACTAAAATATCAACATTCTATTTTGAGGTGGCTAAATTACAGTTATTTTCTAATTGGCTTCCACATTCTTTTCTGTATTTCCAAATTTTCAACAAGGATCATGAAAAATCAATCTGTGTACAACTGTTAAAGAAATACAAACTACAACGTGTTTAAACAATTCATTTGGACCCTCTCATTCTTTTGTGCTTACATGTGCCAAATTCTCAGTTTTTCTCCAGCTGCTGTACTATTTCGAACCTTGAACTCAAAATTTATCAGGAACTGCTCCAATCAGAGGGCAAAGGATGAAAAGTCTGAACTGCTCACACACATCCGTTCAAATTAAACAGGAAAAGCAAAGGTGAAGGAGGAATCAAGAGAGGTGTGCATCCACAGACTCACCGTAAAGCTGTTGTTGACGTTCTTGGTGCTGGATTCAGCCACACTGGCGTCGGTCAGGTCCACCTCATCAAATATGATAGACTGGAAAAACACAGGGGCCGCAGTCAGAGAGGCGAAGGCACGCCCTCCCTCGACCCCAGCCAAGCGTGTGAGAACTACATGGACACTGAGTGACTTCACCCGACCCACTTCTGACAGAGCGCAGGGCTCACGGGTAGCTCGAGACCTTTTCTAAGTCCAGGGAGCTCCCTAGTGACATGACCAGTGACGTCAAACTAGGTTCTCCCAGGAGCCCACCGGAGAGCAGGGCCCGGAGTGGAGGGCCCTCTGTCCTTCCGGCTCTACCTTCTCCACCTTGCGCACTTGGGGAGAAAGGTATTGGCTAAAATAAACGACTCTAGGGGAGGAGAGACTGACCCAAACAGAAGGGACCCGGCCATGAAAGAAAGCAAAGAGGCACGGCAGAGACAGTCTAGTCCCGGAGAGAAAGAAGGGTCTAGAAGCAGGCCTGGGACTACCCCCGCCCCGTTTCCCTCTCCTCTCCCCGCCAAGTCCCCCGTCATAGCCGCCAGCTCCTGTTTGCCTTACTGTCCCCTCTGGAAGAAACACTAGCAACTTAGAAGAGACTCAGCCTTTTAAGTAACTCCCCCCACCCCTTGAACTAAAGGAACTATATGAGTCTGTCTTTTTTTTAATGAAGGATGTGGTCAGAATCCTTCCAAACAAGTTACTCTGCACAGTTTCAAATTTTAACACACTAACTCACTAGGGACACATCTCAAAATACAAATTATTCAGATTTCAGGTTTTTTATTAATAATACTAAAACATTAGCATCTGAACACAAAGACTGGTGTTCAGAACACGAAAAACTAGGTTTGTAGACACACTAGTGTCTGAAGTGTGCGCCACCACAGCCGCCTAAGCCAGGCAGTGATTCAGGGACTCTCAACGGCTTCTCCTCTGTCACTGGCGTCGGCCTGGTGATTCCAGCTATAAATCCTACAAAGATGACACACGGGGGTAAGGATCATGGCTAGAAAGCCCAGAGACAGCTTCTGTTCACACGCCAAAAAGCCCAACACACTTTAAGCATATTTTTAGTTAGCTTCGCAGGTATATATACTTATCTCCAAACTCACCAAGTTGCACACATTGTTTCTATACAGTGTTTATAAAAGTGTTTTTTAAAAAAAGGACTTCCCTGGTGGTGCAGTGGATAAGAAGTTACCTGCAAATATGGGGGACATGGGTTCGATCCCTGGTCTGGGAAGATTCCACATGCCATGGGGCAACTAAGCCCACAGACCACAAATACTGAGCCTGTGTGCTGCAACTAATGAAGCCCGAGGGCCTAAAGCCTGTGCTCCTGCAATGAGAAGCCCAAACACCGCAACGAAGAGTAGCCCCCAATCACTGCAATCAGAAAAAGCAACAAAGACCAGCGAGGCCGAATGCAAATAATAATAATCATCATCAATTTTTTAAATGATTAAAAAAACATACGGAAAACTTAAAAAAAAAAAAGATATTTAGGCCAAAATAAGAGGGTTTTTAAGCCAGTGATTCCCCAATCTTTCCAAAAGAAAGATGTCTACTTGTAACCCAGTTACTTCTGTGACCTTTTCTCCCCATATCTCTCCACTGGTGACATGTGACATTAAAGAAAAAGAAAATGAATTTAAAAAATCAACGTTCACAAGACATAAGACCCAGCACCCCAGAGGCTTACAAAACGCGCTCAGAATATCAGATCTAGAATCGAAGGTCTTTCCCCAGATGAGGACCCGGAACCCAGCTCTCCCTGCAGCTTCTCGGGAGGTTTCCTCTGTCAACTGTTCTCCACTGAGTCTCACCTTGGCAGTTTTTGCATAGTACAGTGTCCGCCCTCGAAGCTTGAAGTATCTTCGTTTTGATCGCTGGAATGAGTTGTTCTGTTTGGTCAGCATCCCCTCTTTGAGGACGGTCTGGAAGCACAGAAAGCGATTCATGAGCGCGTGCTTCCACGGCGCCCTGTGCTTGTCCACTGACGGCCCAGAGCATCTGTGTGTCTAACGGGCCGACGGCCTAACAGAACTATTTCTCACCCTCTCCGCAAACCCTGACCTATGGACAGGCTGAGTGGGCAGCAGGGGGAGGCTGACCCGACCCTCCAGGGGGGCGATGGCCTGCCTGAGCAGCGGGGGCAGGGAGGAGGGGCCACTGGCCCAGGTGTGCGGCGCATGCCCCAGGGTGGGGGTCAGTGCAAAGGGGCGAGGGCACGCAGGACCACTGTCAGGGGCCAGGCCCGTGCTCTCCAGCCTCAGCGCTTGGTAATTTCCAGCTGTTCTTGGCCCGGTCTCCGTGCTCTCTGGCCTCCTGCCATTTCTCAGGAGCCGGTTGCCAAAACTGTCGACGTAGGTTGCTACGCGGCTCGGCGCAGCCCAGGCCTGCCTCGCCTCGGCCCTCGGCCCTGTTCATGGGCCGGGCCTGTGTGTCTACCCACACTGCGACAGAGAGAGGTGCCACCAGCAACGTCACTGAGATGCCTCCACTCCCGAATCTGACCAGCCTGCCACCGAGACAGGAGTGCAGAGAGAACTATGGGGTGAAGGGCAGTCCGCTCGGCTCGGCGCACACAGCCCAGAACAGGGCAGGACTTCCCCTGGAGCTGCATCCTGGACGCTGAGCCCGTGGCCGCACCACTTACTAGCGAAGTGCTCAGGGTCCTGCCTGGTCACTAGACGTGCTGGACCACTCGGAGCCGCCAACAGTCCCAACTAAGCAGCAAGGTGCCCTGACACCGGAGCCGGGCTCCCAACGAGCGCTCTACCCAGCATCTCCCTGTGCGGCGGAGGCAGAGCGCGCAGAAATGCTGCTCGAGGACAAGGACACTAGTCCAGGGAAGCTTCTCGCCTCATCACCTGACCCCGTGCAGCTCTGCACTTGAGGTCACTTTTAAGTGGCTGTACGAAGCACCTGGGCGCCTGTGGCCGCTGAAGACGACGTAAGATGAAACGAGACACAGAAACCCGACATCACCCGAACACATCAGAGGCGAGATCTGGTCACTGCTGTCTGTCTGTCCCTCCGTCAGCCAGCTCCTAACGGGGGAGGGAGTGGGACCCGGGAGACACTGCTGCTCCCCACAGGTGAATGCTGGAGACAGCCCCTCCACCCTGGGCACGCGTGCACACACACACACACTCACACACCCCACAGCGCCTGGCCGTGCACAGGTCCACTCGAGAGCCCCACGCCCGTGTCCAGCTGCTCCTCCCGATCCCCACCGCAGGACGCCCTCTCGGAGCTCCCGGGGCAGGGGAGCTACACGGCGGGCTCGAGACCCCACGCTGGGTCCCTTGGGGCTGGCCCGGCAGTACAAACAGCAACCCTCTCCAGCGTCCGAGAGGATCAACTCTGCGGAAAGCCAGTGAGGAATAGCCGCACTTATCCTGGGGCAGGACCCCTCATTGTTACCTCTGAGGAAGTCACCCACCGCTCTTCCAGGTCACTGAGGAGGAGAGACGAACACAGCATGACCCAACGATCCGGGAGACATGTGCCAGCCCACGGCGGAGAGAAAGCCTCCTGACCGAGGAGCTTCAGGTAGAAACGGGCCTGCACTATGGGAGGACTGCCAGGTTGCGTCCAAGGATTCTTTTCAGACCCAAGTGCACGCGTGGATGCTATTTCAATATGCTCTTCAAAGACAGGCTGCTGCGTCCGTGCCCGGCGGTGTAGACCCACGGCGCCCGCACCGCCCTTCCCCAAGGCGAGCCTCTGCCTGGCTGGGACCCCACAGACCCCGCTCACGGACCAAGGCACCTCTCCTCGCCCCCAAACATCTTCCTTACCTCTGCAGGGGAAGCAATCGCCTCCATCTCTTTCCCAAATGCAAAAACAAAAAGGAAAAAAATTTTAAAAGACAACAAAATCACAGGCCGAGACCCAGAAAAGTTAAATGAAGTTCTTTTTAAAGGATAAATGCTAGAGTATTTTTCTTGCATCTCCCGCTACACATGCCACACATGAAAGAAAAGCAAAATTAAAACAAATACACTCCAACACACACACACACACACATCTTTCAGAGAGCGGATGAGAGCTGCGATCTCGGGCTACCCAAGGAGAGCTGTCGTTCTATTTATAGAACAAGAGTGCTCAGAAAAAGACTCTGGTGGGTTTCAGCGGAAGGGCTGGGGAAAAGATAAAGACCAGTATTTCTTTGAAGCTTTCTCAGAAACTGCATTTCTTCTCACATTTGCTGCTCATGAGGACTATAGATATGCTGCAGAATATTTTTAACACTCAGTCAAAAGCAATGAACTAAATAAAAGTGGTCAAGAAAAGCAAACCCCTGACTAATCAGCTGTGCTTTGCATTTGGCAACCGGTAAGCGGCACCCACAGGAAACAGCTCAGCTCGCAGGGCTCCGCACACCCACCAGAGCGGAGGACCAGGAGTCCAAACCCAGACCCGAGTGCACTGGGTCCCTCATGGTGGTCGGCCAGGCTCTCAGCATCGCTTTGCCAAGTTCTCTGCACAAGCAACAGGGCCGGCTCTGTCCTTCGAGCCGTCCAGGGCATCCCCTTCACCCTCAGGGAGAGGAAGGACTGAGCTGCAGCACACACGGGCGCTGAGGATCCGAGCGGCCAGCGGAAGGGGAGCACTGGGCCCCGCTCCAAAGGGAGGATGCCAGTCCTGGCTAGGCTCTGGGGGGGCAGGGGGAGGGGCAGAACTTGGCAGGGTATTCAGCCTGTGCCAAAGCGTGGCCCTGGGTGCCACAGCCATCTGCTAACCCCCAGAGAGGCACCCAACCCACAGGTGAGACGGCCTAGGCACCTGCCACAGGGAAGGCTCGAGTCTGCCGTCATCCTGCTCAGGAGCCAAGAGCTGATAAGGCAGCTCTGGAAATGCCCTCCAAATGCACCAACCAGCAGGCGGAGACGACGAGGGCAGGCCTGACTGCGGGGCTGGGTGCCCCCAGTCCCAGGGAGGACGACCCCTCTGCAAAGGCAGTGGGAACGCCTTCCCTCACCACCCCAACACCCTCCCCAGACAAGCAGCGGCCACAGCTCCGCAGGCTCCAGGAACAGCTCAGACCCCAGGACAGAGCATACAGGGCGCGGGGAAGGGAGCACCTCCCTCGCCAGGGCGGGAGTCCCAGAGGCAGTCTGAGAGGATGAGCAGGGTCGGAGCGGGCGGGGCAGAGGGGTCCACAGCCCGCAGAGCGCTGCAGACAGAGCCCGGGAGGGCTGGTGAGGTGACCGGGGCCCCACCAGCTCCCAGAGGCCACACCTGTCAGTCACAGGGGCCCCAGATCAGGGGGGTGGTTTCTCAGGCTGCACAGTTTAGAAGGACAATCATGGCCACAGTGTGGAGGGCAGGAGGTGAGAGTGAAACCAGGAGGCAGGCAGGGCCCTCCAGACACGCTTACAGGATGGCAGCAGGCAGTGAGGAGCGTCTGGGAGGAAGGAGTCACGGTCACGAGTGTGAGAGTGCTCAGAGGACACACCACAGACGGGGCGATGGGGCTGAGCCCAGGGGTCTCCTGGAAGAAGATGTGGGCTTCGTCTTGGACACTGCGCGGAGGGCCGGCCGCAGACGGTGTGACGGGGGCGCATGAGAAGGTTCAACAGGAGACGCCTCGATGGCGTCCCTTTCGGGAACGGAGGAGAAGAGGCCCAGGGCACTGAGAGGCCCAGGACACCGACTTCGGGTGCAGGGAGGAGCTGGGGGTCCAGAAACGAGGACAAGGAGGAAGTGGCACGAAACCGAGGAGCAGACGAGACAAAGCACCCAGAGGGCCGCGGGGATGCCAGCTGAGGGGGGTGCAGGGGCCAGGAGGAGCCCGAGGCAGCGGCCAACCGGGAGTCACTGCGGACCTGCCAGGGCAGGCGCAGGATCCGACCGGGGGATGCCAGATCAATGCGCCGCGACTGCCACCCGGACGGGAGGAAGCAAAGATGGCAGGCTGGTTTGTTTTTTTTTAATTTGCACATTTCTTAACTTTTTACGAACGTGGAATCATACTGTACATACCGTGCTTGAGCTTCCTATTCTGTCATCATGTGTTATCAACAGCCTTCCATATTAGTAAATGCATCTCTGTCTGCAACAGAGTTTTTCACTATAGTGATGACTGTAAATCGTTCAACATACTCCCACGACTCGAAGGTTTAGAACACTTCCTGCTCGGCACCGACAACAAGGTTTCAAAGACTACTGCCGCAAGTGGAATATCTGCACATGTCCTCAGCTACTCCTTAGAACCAAGAACCAGAAGGAGAACTTGGGGGTCAAAGCTCAGACACTCACAGGGTTGAAGGCATGACAGGTGACCACAGGTGGCGGGGGGCGGAGGGGAGACACTAGTCAGTGGACGGGCACAGGTCATCTAAGGGGAAGGATGCCATGGGCCCACACCTCACACATCACACAGAAGTCAGCACAGAATCGGTGCAGAAAGTGAAACATGAAAAGCTTCAGCAGACAACACAAGATCATTTCTCTAGGACCTTAGGATTGGAAAAAAATTTCTCAAATAGAATTTTAAATACTAAACATAAAGTATAAGGTCTCTAAAACCAAACTTCATTCCCACCGAGAACCTCTGGTCATCAGACACCTTATAAAGAAGCATAAGAGAGAAACCACATCGGGGAGAAGATACATGAAGTACACAGCCAGAGAGGACGTCCAGAACATTCTAGGCAGCCCTGCAAAAGGACAGCAAAGAGAGGCTACCAAACGGAAAAGCGGCACAAAGTGTGAACCGTGGTGATGGTAAGTCAGATGATGACTAAAAGATGCTGCACTGCAGGAGGCTGGACAGAAGAGACCCCAGGAGGGGTCATCCGAGTGCCCTACCGTGGGGGGGGGGGTCATGCACACGCGTCACCACTCGCATCACAGCATACATTCATGTGGTGAGCAAAGAGCAAGGGACAAACAGGCCAATAAAAGGGTGGGAGTGAGATCTCGAGCCGAGCTTTGTTGATGCTGTTGTGTGTTGTCAGTGTGAGAATTTTCGCAGTTTCCTGACCACCCTGCCTGAGGCAGAGGGCTGCCAGCAGGCAAGGAACGAAAGGGTGAGAAGGGTAAAATAAAAGATGAAAGGACTGAAAAACTAGTCACTAGCCACATGTTCACTTCAGCCATCTATTGTCCTTCAACCTTCTTCATCCTCCCCCCAGAAAAAAAAATTACACAAACGTACGTTAGGCAACACCATCCAAAATTCAAAGTCCAAAACAAAAGTGGGGATACTAACATAAAAAGTTAATATGCAGTAGAACTATTAAAATGTCTCTGGGGACTTCTCTGGTGGCGCAGTGGACAGGAATCCTTCTGCCAGTGCAGGAAACATGGGTTCGACCTCTGGTCTGGATTCCACATGCCGTGGAGCAATGAAGCCACAACTCCCGAGCCCGCACGCTGCAGCCACTGACGCCCGCACGCCTAGTCTGTGCTCCACGACAGAGAAGCCACCACAACGAAGAGGAGCCTCATTCACCGCAACTAGAGAAAGCCCGTGCGCAGCAGCAAAGACCCAGCGCAGCCAAAAAAGTTTTTTTAACTTTTAAATGGCTTCCTTAAAAAAAAAAGTTTTTGGGACTTCCCTGTCGGTCCAGCGGTCAGGACTCTGCGTGTGTTCTCACTGCCGGGGCAACTGAGATTTCACAAGCCACGCAGTCTGGCCAAAAGCATAAATAAATAAAAATAAAATAAAAATGTTTCCATGGAAAGAAGCTAGTAAAATGTGTTACTTTAAATTTGCACATCACTTGAAATTTTCATGAGCATTTTTATATATCTATTTGCCTTCTTAATAGAACAAACACTTAAGGTCTATGAGACAGACACTAATATTCTGAGTGACAAATAAGACACCGGGTCACTAAGGGACCAAGTAATCTGTCCAAGGTTAAACAGCCAATGACAGACCACAAAAGAAATGTCAGGCCTCCTCACTCTAATCTCAAACCTTCTTCTAGGGTTTAGAAATACCATAATAAACAGGAAACCACCAGAAAATAATCTGTTCACAAAGCACAGGCATGGACAACATATGCAAAGGTCAACAGGTTATTTTAAATGCTTACTGAGTGAGTGTCCACTGTATCTACCACATACACATAATTTTTACCTTTTAATCCTCACACCAATTTTGGAGGCATGGAGTAATATTCCCATATATTTTATAGACTAGGAAACCAAGGGTCAGAGAAATTAAGCAACTCACTCAAGGCCACGTGGCCAGTAAACAGAGGACCTGAAATTCAAACCCAGAACCTAGGCAGCCTGGCTAAAAACATCTGTTAGCAAGTCTATGACCCTCCATCATGAGGCTGTCTCCCGCACCAGATCAAGAGAGTCCCAAGGCTATGGCTGCCTTACTGCTTTCATTCACCTGAGTCACCCAGTGCCCAGCACTGAGAATCACCTGATTGGAAAACGGGCAAAAAAATATGAACAGCCACTTCACAAAAAAATTAAAAGAAACTGAATGGCCCTCAGACACAAGAAAATATGTTCAACCTAGCTCATAACAAGAGAAAAACAAAACTCAGCTAAAATACTATTCTCACCAACGAACAGATAAGACAAAAGACAAGACAAAAAATAGACAAAAAGAAAACTGAAAAAAGGCAACACATTCTATGGGCGAGACTGTGAAGAAAACAGGCTGGTTCAACTCCAGGATGAAATGAGCCCTGAGGAGGGGAATCCGGCAAAACCCAGCAAATCAGATGTGCACCTGCCCTCGGATCCAGCAAGCCCACTCCAAGGAACCTACCCTCACAGACACTCCAGCAAAACTACAGCATGAGGTCTGTACAAGGATATATGCTGCAAAATATTATAGCAAAAGACAGAAAATAATCCAAGTGGTTGAATAAACTATGACACATTCAGGAAACAGAATACTACCCCACTGGAAGAGGGATGCTGCTGCTGCTGCTGCTGCTAAGTCACTCCAGTCAGGTCCGACTCTGTGCGACCCCATAGACGGCAGCCCACCAGGCTCCCCCGTCCCTGGGATTCTCCAGGCAAGAACACTGGAGTGAGTTGCCATTTCCTTCTCCAGTGCATGAAAGTGAAAAGTGAAAGTGAAGTCGATCAGTCGTGTCCAACTCCTAGCGACCCCATGGACTGCAGCCCACCAGGCTCCTCCGTCCATGGGATTTTCCAGGCAGGAGCACTGGAGTGGGGTGCCAGTGCCTTCTCCGGGAACAGGGATGAGGGTGGTCTTTATACCACTATGGAATGATCTCCAGATTATAGTAAGTGAAAGAAGGCTCAGAGCAAGTATGGAGTATGCTACCTATGTGTCAAAAGGATGTGTGTATGTGTGTGTGTGTGTGTGTGTGTGTGCATGCATGCAAACAGAAATAAAACTTAAAAGCAAACATGCAAATATTATTTTTAAATTTTCAAATGGGAACAATGGAAGAATAAACCAAAATCATAAAATAATAAAAATGGTTACGTAAGGGCGAAGAGAACAGGGTAGACCAGACCAGGGAGGAAGCCAGGCCTCCCGGAAGGCACATCATCTAAAAGCACTCGCCCAGAAGGGCAGCGTCTGCAGGGCAGCAGCCCCTCAGGGAGCCCATGTCCACAGCCTGCTCTGATGGTCCCACTCCATCTACATGGCCACCTTCTAAGGGAGGCCATGCGGACATCCCCGCTCCACAGAAACGGGCAAGGAGGAGGGACGGCGCCGGGATCCGTGCCGTTGCCCACTCCCCACCAGGACCTGAGTGCTCATCACTGTCTCACTCAATCTTCACCACCCTGTGAAGAGTCACTATCCCCTTCCACTGATGAAGAAACTGAGGCCCCGAGAGGACCTATATCCATACAGGAGGGACAGAGGCGGGGTTCACACCCAGGTCTGCCTGATTTCGGGTGAAAAGAAGGCACTCTTCCAGGCTAGACACATGGGCAGACATGCGCGTCTCAAGGCACAACCTCCTCCACGACCCACAAGGTCGGCCTCCAAACACACGCTGGGGCTCACTGAAGGCACCAAAGCCTCAGCCCGCCTCTGGGCACCTAAGAGAGGAAACTCCCTCTCCTCAGGACCTGTGGAATGAAATGCACTTCTTGTTCCAACAAATATTTATTGAACACTTAGTGAAAGCACTGCTAGGAATACAATGATGAAAAAAGACAGGACCCTTGATCTTTAAGGAAGCTGCACGCTGGTAGAGAGATAATCCTATAAAGTAAAAGGTACCCTAAGAATCTGTGTTAAATACTCAGAAAACAGAAGGGCTCAGGGGTGGGACTAGATGACACAAGAAAGAGACAACGCTGACAAACATTTGGACTGGTGATGACTTCAACTCTTCTCCCTACTCTTGCGTACGTTTGGAAATTTCCATTACAGGGGTACAGACAGGGTACCCTGGAAGCTCAGATGTGAAGGAAGCACAACAGAGGCTGGAGCACAAGGCCCGAAGCTGCTGCCACCTGGGTCAGAAGCAGCCACGGCCCTCGTTCCAGTCTCCTGATGGGCCGGATCCCCCGCAAGAAGGTGCTACTCAGAGCAGAAGACGTCTGAGGAAACAGCTCAGACACTGCCAAGTGCTACGCAGACGTGAGAACAGTATCCTAACCATCATTACTCAGCTTCCTCTTCCCTGGGCACATGCTCAACCCACTGCCCCCTGGCCCATTTTCAGACCTCAGGTGGAAATCAAGTCCAGCAATTAAACAGTCCAGCTCAGGCTGACGGGCTGTCTGAAAGTTACTTTCACTTTACTTGAGGGCACTCAGAGTCCAGCCACTGCTAACACCTGCCAGTGTTAGCATCCTGAGACAATATCCTTCCAGTGCTTTCAGGATATAAATAAAACAGAAAAGTGGGATTATATGATACACAGATTATTTACTAATAATCTGCTTTTCCAAACAATACATAGTGACCTGATCTGCTTTTATTTTCCATTTTGTTTCTCCACAACCTACTTTGACTTCATTTACTCAGATGCTTAAGGACGCTGACATAATTATGAACATATCTAAGAAACTGACGGTGTTTCATACATCAGTCTCCATGTCAAGCTAAACTGTACCTTATTTATCCCGAGACCTTGAACTCTCTGCTTATGTTAAGTTTTTTTATTTTCAACAGAGAAGTTAAAAGTTTAAATGAACAGAAACATAACTAAAATGTTCCATATAACATACCCACTGGGCTTCTGTGAAACTTAAATCCTGTGTTTTCACAAATCATGCCCTTTTGTATGTCTGGCTCCTTACATTTAATCTGTTTTAGCCCAACATTTCGAGCTGTGCAGCTGTGTCTCAGGACAGGCCAGAGAAGCAACTGAGGGCAGACTCGTCTTCACCTCCTGCTCCCAGCACACAGCAGCCACCACAGCAAGACGGACGCTCTCAGCGGAAGGAACCTTCGATTGAAGGGGAACGTGTTATGCTTTTCTGTTTCTTTAGCACAAAATAATAATGATCACTTGAGAAAATGCAGAAAAGAAATAAAAGTAATCCAGACTGCACCAGCCAGCGTGACCCCTGATGTGGGTTTGGAAGCTCTCAACTTTGCACGCAGCTGAATGTCTACACACACAGGCTATCTGCTTCTCCCAGTGTCGCCAAGTACTGCCCGAAGGAACGCTCTCTGCCATCACCCAAGTGAGTGATGAGGCCAAGAGGGGTCCTCGCTTTCCCACTTCCTGGTGTTGCTGGGCTCCTCAGCCCCCTTGTGGCAACCTCCCTGCAGCTGTGAAGCCGAGGCGAAACAACCCGGGCACCGGGCAGGGAGGACCAGCGCCAAACAGGTGTCAGCCAATGTCATTAACTCCCTGAATTAAACCGAAAATGCTTCCGGGCCTGCCACGTTTTGTATTTAATGGTGCGATAAACGTGTTGTCCATGAAGCTTTTCTCACGTTTAAGATTAGTTCCTCGAGGCAAGGTCCCATCAGTGGAATTACTGGGGCAAGAGTGTGCCGTTTCTTGGGATTTCTCACACACGTCACCAAATCGCTTCTACCCACATGTGCTGCCAGAGGGCAAAGCAGCTACAGGGTTTCTATAAACAGCAAGATCCCGGCTCATACACAATACTGGTTAAATACAAAAAGACACAGAACATATGACTGCTGCTGCTGCTGCTAAGTCGCTTCAGTCGTGTCCGACTCTGTGCGACCCCACAGACGGCAGCCCACCAGGCTCCGCTGTCCCTGGGATTCTCCAGGCAAGAATACTGGAGTGGGTTGCCATTTCCCTCTCCAATGCATGAAAGTGAAGAGTGAAAGCGAACATATGACTAGCAGACTGTTAAAAAAGAAAAACACTCAGGTGATATTTTATTTATAGACCCACACCTCAGTCTTGACAAATGTCGGTCCTCATACAGTACATGAAAACTCTGAGCCAATAGAAAAGCGAGATAAAGAGCTGTTTCCCAGTCTTCCTTCTCACTCAGCTTCAAACACAGAAATTTATTTCAAAGTTTTCCAAACCATAGAAAGAACCGAATTCACTCTCAACTGTGAAATGTAGAAGAGTTTTATGGCAGCAAAAATTCTGAGATGCAAATATTTCCTGTGTAAATGTATTATAATCATCCGTAAAAATAATCCATAACAAAAACAAGAATCATTTTGGGACTTCCCTGGTGGTCCAGTGGTTAAGAATCCACTTTCCAATGCAGGGGATGCAGTTCAAGCCCTGGTTTGGGAACCAAGATCCCACATGCCATGCAGCAACGAAGCCCAAACATGGTAACTACTGAGCCCACATACTAAGTAACTACGGAGCCCATGCACTAGGTAACTACCGAGGCCATGCGCGGTAACTACTGAGCCCACGCGTTCCAGAGCCCACGTTCTGCAACAGGAAAAGCCCACGTGCTGCAACAAAGATGCAGCACAGCCAAAATTTTGAAAATTAAAGATAAATTTAAAATTTCTTAAAAAAAAAAAACAGAAAACAATCACTACTGAGACCAGTCCAAAATGGTCGAGATAACCAACCAACTTGCAAAAGCGCATTAGCTGGTTTTAAGTATTACAAGGTATAGAGCTTGAGAAGCAGAATCCAGTTGAAAAAAAAGAAGCCCTATTCAACCAGTGGTGCTAGGATAATTGGATCCTCACAGGCAAAAGAATGAAGGTGGACCCCTATCTCACACCTCATGCAAAAATTAACTCAAAATGGATCAAAGACTAAACATAAGAGCTAAAACTAGAAAACTTACAGAAGAAAACTTGAACATAAATCTTCTTGACCTCGGATTTGGCAACGGTTTCTTAAATATGATACCAGAAGCACCAGTAAAATAAGAAAAACTAGACTTCATCAAAATTCAACTTTTATGCATAAAAAGACACCATCAAGAATGAAAAGACAAAATTCTAAATAAAACAGTAGCAACTGAACCCACAGCACATAAAAAGGATCCTACATCATGATCAAGTTGGATTCATCTCAGGTTCACAAGGATGGTTCAATATACAAACGTCAATCAATGTGACTGTACCAACACCAACCAAGGGAAAGACAAAAACCACGTGATCATCTCAAAAGGCAGAAAAGCATTTGATAAATTTCAACATCCATTACAATTAAAAAAAAAAAAACTCTCACTAAAGTAGATACAGAGGGAACATAACTCAACATAAAAAAAAGCCATTTACAGTAAACCCACTGCCAACATAATACTCAATGGTGAAAACTTGAAGTCTTCCCACTAAAATCTGGAACAAGACAAGGATGCCCCCTCTTACCACTTATACTGAACACAGCAATGGAAGTCCTAACCACAGCAATCAGAGAAGAAAAAGAAATAAAAAGCGTCTATATTGGAAGGGGAAGAGGTAAAACCGTCATCATTTACAGATGACATGATAATACGTATAGAAAATCCAAAAGAGTTCACACAAAACCTATTAGAACTGATAAATGAATTTAGCCAGGCAGCAGGATACATGATTAATACACATAAATCTGTTGCATTTCTTTACACTAACAATGAAATATCAGAAAGGAATCCACATTTTCACTGCCAAGAGCCCAGGTTCAATCCCTGGTCAGGGAACTAAGATCCCACAAGTGATGTAGTGTGGTCAAGGAAAAAATAAAATAAAACATCGTTATATTAAAGAAATGCAAACAAAGCTAAAATGAAGTACCATCTCATCCCAATCAGAATGGCCATCTTCAAAAAGTCAATAATGCTGGAGAGGGTGTGGAGAAAAGGGAATCCTCCTACACTATTGGTGGGAATGCAAACTGGTACAGCCATTATGGAGCACAGTATAGAAGTTCCCTAAAAGACTGAAAACAGAGTTACCATGTGATCCAGCAATCCCACTCCTGCATATAACCAGAGGAAACTATAATTGAAAAAGATAAATGCACCCCAATGTTCACAGCAGCACTATTTACAATAGCCAAGACATGCAAGCAACCCAAGTGTCCATCAAAAGATGAATGGACAAAAATGTGTGTACACACACACACACACACACACACATACTGGAATATTACTCAGCCATAAAAAGGAATGAAATGTCACTTGCAGCAACAGGGGTGGGTCTAGAGATTATTATACTAAGTGAAGTAAATCAGAAAGAAAGATCAATATCACACAATATCACTTGCATGTGGAATCTAAAAAAATGATACAAATGAATTTACAAAACAGAAACAGACTCACAGACATAGAAAACAGACTATGCTTACCAAAGGGAAAGGGGAGAGGGATAAATTAGGAGCTTGGGATTAACGGATACACACTACTATATATAAAATAAACAAGGACTTACTACTGCATAGCACAAGGAACTATATTTAATAGCTTGTAATGACCTATAATGGAAAAGAATCCAAAAAAGTGGTGTGTATATACATACATATATAGCTCCAGTATTCTTGGGCTTCCCTGGTGGCTCAGACGGTAAAGAATCCGACTACAATGCAGGAGAGTTGGGTTCGATCCCTGAGTGGGAAGATCCTCTGGAGGAGGGCATGGCAACCCACTCCAATACTCCTGCCTGGAGAATTCCCATGGACAGAGGAGCCTAATGGGCTACACAGTCCATGAGGTCGCAAAGAGTTGGACATGACTAAGCAGCTAAGCACAGCTTAAATACATACACACACACACACACACACACACATATATGAGTTTGCTGTATACCAGAAACTAACACCACGTTATAAATCAACTATACTTCAACAAAAATTTAAAAAATAAAAAGAGTGAAAAGACAACCCACAGAAAGGGAGAGAATATTTGCAAATCATGTACCTGATAAGGATCTATTATCCAAAATATATAAAGAATTCTTACAACTCAACAACAAAAAGACAACCCAATTTTAAAATGGGCAAAAGACTGGAATAGACATTTCTCCAAATAAGATAAGCAAACAGCCAACAAGCACATGAAAAGATGCTCAACATCATCAATAATTAAGGAAATGCAAGCCAATACTATGAGACACCACTCCACACCTTTCAGGATGGCCATAACCAAAGACAAATTTTTTAAGAAAGCGAGAGAGAGAGGAAGGAAGGGCAGAAAATAACAAGTGTAGACAAGCATGGAGAAACTGGAACCCTAAAACATTGCTGTTGGAAATATAAAATGCTGCAGCCGTTGTGAAAAAGTTTGGAGATTCCTAAATAAGAACACCGAACTAGCCAGCAATTCCACTCCCAAGGTATACACCCAAAAGACCTGAAAACAGACATTCAAACAGAATCACTCATAGCAGCTCTCCTCACCATAGCCAACAATTCAAACAGACATCAACAGACAAACAGATAAAACAAATGGGATATCATTTCATAACAATGAATATTACTCGGGCATAAAGAGGAATGAAGTACTCACACAAGCTACAACATGGGGAGCCTTGAAACATTATGCCAAGGGAAAGGTGCCAAACACAAAAGGTCACACACATATTTTATGATTCCATTTATATGAAATATCCAGAATAGGCACACCCCTGAGATGGAAGGCAGGTTAGTGGATGCCAGAGGCTGAGGAAGAAGGGGAATGGGGAATGACTTCTTAATGGGGAAGGCGTTCCAATGTGGGAAAAGGAAGTCCTAGAACTGAAAGTGGTGACTGTTAATATACTTAACACCAATGAAGTATACATCTAAAATAACAAATTTTTTAAAAAAGAAGGAAAACAAAAGAGAGGGTCCGTCTCCCATCTTGCCCCCAGGACAAACAAAAGCACTGTTCATCCTGGAGGCTGACGTGCGCCTCGCCATGGTGAAGTCAGGGAGCCAGGCTCTGGAAAACTACCCCAGCCCAAGGGCCCTTCACCTTCAGACGCGTAAGAGCAGAGCCAGCCTGATCAGGGTGATGGCAGGTGAGCCAAAACATCCCACCGCTCAGACCGAGGCGGCCGGGGCATGTCACGGACGTGGAGCCAGTCTCAATGGGACTCACATTTCTCCCAGGGCCAAGCAGACGGCTAACAGCAGTTCCAACCCAAAGACGGGCAAACAACAGTCAAGATCATTACATCAAAACCAAAACAAAACAAAATGGAGGCAGGGGTTTGAAGATATACCCTACAGCATATACATAAAACTGAAATGAATTATTACAGAAAACAGAGGACCATTTTAGAAAATAGACACTTCCTGTAAAACGATTACAAGAAGACACGGCCTCTACTGAAAAATTTTTAAAGAACAGGGAGCACCAAGGAGAACAGAATGAAATTAAAAGATAACAAGCTAAGATAAAGGCCTGATCAGGACAGGGAGCAAACATAATCACACATAGCAGAATTAAAATTCACATGGAAGGGGCTACAGGGGAAATGTATGCTGCTGAAAAGCACCCTGTGTCCTGAGGGTGCACAGGACAGAACTGAGACGGAGATGCCCAGAGAAGGCTGTGGGTGTGGTGGAAAGGAGAAATCCGCATGGACAGTGTGGTGAAGGGGCAGACTGTCTTACCTACAGATAGTAAGAACACCCAGAAGGAACACCAAGTAAATGGAAATGCAATCATCAGAGGTAGAGAAGACAAAAGCTTCCCCCCTTGTTTATTAATACTGCCCCCAAACGGAAAGCAAAGAGCTGCCTGTCTGATGCGCTGCAGTCACCAGGGAATGCCCGTCCCGGACACAGGGGGAAGGACAGCATCGCACGGGGGCCGTTCCCTCTGCCTGCAACCCCACCTCTGGGCTCTGGCCTGAAGATCCAAAGACAGGTCCTGACCCAGCAAGCAAGCACTCAGAGACCAAAGGGCCAGCTGGAAGGAGCTCTCCCAGGGAAATGGGGACTATACCTGATTATAAAACTGGATAAAAAGTCATGAATCCACAGTGGCAACTCCCCCTCCCAAAGCAGAGAGAGAGAGAAAAGGGGGAAAAAACTCATTTGCCTCCATTAGGGATGACTATCCTACCAAATCCTTACTTTGAAAATTAGTCATTAAACAGAGAGAATCCAGCAATTACCCTGCTTTGGCAGGAAGAATTGTAGTTGTTCCCCAGCCAAAGCTGGAAGAATTTACAGAATAACCAACAGATAACTGTGGAAGAGACCACAGAAAGCTGAAGGATGGCGACAGGTCCATTTTTCAAACTCTCTTAATAAAACTGATCCAGGCAAGTTATTATGCAAAAATGCTGAAAATCATTTGGCAAAAAGTTTTTGAATAAAAGGATTATTTGCAGTGTCCAGGAATCACCTCACAGATACCTCCTAACCACAAAGAAGGAAATTCGCATTTCCGGTAGACAGATCCAGCATCTCCACAGAAACCAAAGACACAGCAGAGGAGACTGCCCGCCGGTCAGGACGCGGAGCATTCCACACCTAGGTTATCTGTTCAAAATGTCAACCCAAATATGACTGAGTCTTCAAACTGAGTCTTTCAGCAAATACAGAGCATAAAAGAATGACACAAAAAAAACCCATGAGGAAACAATCAGACAAATCCAGAAACAGACTTTACAAGACAACTGCCCTTGTCTCTTCCAAAAGTCAATGTTGTGGAGGGGAGGGGTTGCTGAGGGCAGCTGTTCGAGATTAACAGAATAAAGAGATACAGCTACTAAATGTAATTCATGAATTCTGATTGGCACCTGGTTCCCAAAAGGGAGACTATAAAGGACACTTTTGGTTCAAGTGGGGAAATCTAAAAAGATATAGATATCAGAAAATTACAATTAATATCTTAGGGGAAATAATGGTATATAGGAAAATGTCCTTATTTTTAGGAGTCCTTATTAGTAGGAGATTAGGTGTAATAATCAGTGACAGACTTTATTTTGGGGGGCTCCAAAATCACTGCAGATGATGATATTAAAAGATGCTTGCTCCTTGGAAGAAAAGTTATGATCAATCTACACAGTATATTAAAAAGCAGAGACATTACTTTGCCAACAAAGGCCCGTCTAATCAAAGCTATTTTCCAGTAGTCATGTATGGATGTCAGTTGGACTCTAAAGAAACCTGAGTGCCAAAGAACTGATGCTTTTCAACTGTGATGTTGGAGAAGACTCTTGAGGGTCCCTTGGATTGCAAGGAGATCCAACCAGTCCATCCTAAAAGAGATCAGTCCTGAATATTCATTGGAAGGACTGATTCTGAAGCTGAAACTCCAATACTTTGGCCACCTGATGTGAAGAGCTGACTCATTTAAAAAGACCCTGATGCTGGGAAAGACTGAGGGCAGGAGAAGAAGGGGACGACAGAAGATGAGATGGTCGGATGGCGTCACCAACTCAATGGACATGTGTTGAGTAAACTCTGGGAGATGGTGATGGACAGGGAGGCCTATGCTACAGACCATGGGGTCACAAAGAGTCGAACACGACTGAGCAACTGAACTGACTGAACTGAACTGAGGTGTAATAATGGACCACATAGGAAATGAAATGTCATTTTTAGAAGATACACACTGAACTATTTAGGGGTACACTGTCAGGATGCCTACAAATGGTTTAGTAAATCATTTATTTATATTTAATACACACAGATAAAGCATATTTGGCAATGTTACCAATTACTGAATCTTGACACTAAGTATATCAAGTATATGCTGTCCTGCTATCCCTTTTAATTTTTCCCAATTAAAAAACTGAAGAGCTTTCTTTACAAAGGTATTCTTCACAGAATACAGGGTACAACCATTACAAAGGATAAGAGAAAAGAGATTTTAATAGCATGGGTAAATGCTTATAACATTAAATGAACATTTACACATAGTTTCATCTCAAGTAAATTAAACGTATCCAGAAAAACAGTTCAGAAGGAAATTAACAAAGTGACCATAAAGCTGGTGCTGGTGGCCCCCCGGGTGCTGAAAGCACTGACTGACTTTCCCCCTCGCCCCCCACCCGGCTCGTCCCCAGCTCTCCCACTTCTGTCTCTGACGGGCCCTCCTCCTCCACTCACCCCCAGACCTGCCGGGCCCCCTTCCTCTCCCCACCATTCCCCCTCTCAGGCTTCCTTTCCGCACGACTGCTGGAGGGCTGGAGGGAACTTGGTAGGAAGAGGTGCGATGCGGAACCCAGGGGACCCAGGCGGCCTCACGGCACACCCGCCCAACTGCTGTGTCCCGCATCTGTGAAACTGGCAGAGAGGAGAATCACGGGATCCTGGATGCCACCCCAGCAGGGCTCAGCGGCGGCGGAGTCCCCAGAGCTGGTCCTCACTGGTCCTCAACCACAGCTCCTCATCACAGAGATGCGGCTCCATTCTCCAGTCACGTGCGCCACAAGCCTCCTCCTCCCCAGAACCCACCGAGCCATCACCGAGTTCTCACTGTCAAAGCCAGCCAAGTTCTCTCATCACCACTACCCTGCCCCTGGCCCAGGTGACCATCATCTTGCACCACAGGGGTCACCCGCATCCACGGAGGCAGCCACAACACAACCAGAGCCACCTTTCCAACCGGGGTCAGACAGCTCACTCCAAGATTTCACAGCAACAGTGTCCCAGAATTCCAGAGCTCCCCTCGTGGCCTCCCACCCAGCTCCTAACCTCACAGCAGGATCAAGGGCTCCATGACCCTTGCTAACGCTACCCACGCCAGCTTTCTATCAGCCTCTTGATTTCCCCAAGCTCCTTCTGGCTACAGGGCCTCTGCATAACTCTCTGGCCAACTGCCTTGTCCTCATTCTTTATCATTTTTTTTTTAAATCTTTTTCAGTACAGCACAGAGAATATAGTCAATATTACATAATAACTTTAAATGGAGTATGTGAAAGTCGCTCAGTCATGTCCAGCTCTTTGTGACTATGGAATTCTCTAGGCCAGAGAGAATTTTCCAGGCCAGAATACTGGAGTGGGTAGCCTTTCCCTCGGAGAAGGCAATGGCACCCCACTCCAGTACTCTTGCCTGGAAAATCCCATGGATGGAAGAGCCTGGTAGGCTACAGTCCATGGGGTCACTAAGAGTCGGACACGACTGAGCAACTTCACTTTCACTTTTCCCTTTCATGCACTGGAGAAGGCAATGGCAACCCACTCCAGTATTCTTGCCTGGAGAATCCCAGGGATGGTGGAGCCTGGTGGGCTGCCTTCTATGGGGTCGCACAGAGTCGGACACGACTATAGCAACTTAGCAGCAGCAGCAGCCTTTCCCTTCTCCAGGGGATTTTCCCAACCCAAGGATCAAAACCCAGGTCTCCCACATTGCAGGCGGATTCTTTAACAGCTAAGCCACCAGGGAAGCCCAAGAATACTAGAATGGGTAGCCTATCCCTTCTCCAGGGGATCTTCCAAACCCAGGAATCAAACCAGGGTCTCCTGCATTGCAGGCGGATTCTTTACCAACTGAGCCATCAGGGAAACTGTTAAATGGAGTATAATCTATAAAAACACTGAATCACCATGTCATACATCAGAAACTAATATAATACTGTAGATCAACTATACTTCAATTTAAAAATAATTTGGGGACTTCCATGGGGTCCAGTGATTAAGTCTCTGCACTTCCAATGCAGGGGGCGAGAGTTCAATCCCCGGTCAGGGAACTAAGATTCTACATGTAGCTCTGCCAAAAAAAAAAAAAAATTATTAAAAATATTTTTCATTACAAAATAGCACAAATAAAGTCCAAAAATGTACAAATTATCACAAACTGAGAACCCAACTAACCACCACCTAAGTCAAGAAACACCACTATTGGCCCTGGGGACGCTCCCTTCTCTCAAGGACCATGCAGTCACCACTCATCTCTTCCTACCCTACCTCTGCCCAGACTTCTCTGGGAAGCAGCTAAATGGGCAGCCTAAACACCTTTCTATTGTATCTGTTCTGAACCGAATGTAAATGGAATCATACAGAATGCACTACTTGATGTCTGGATTTTTTGGCCAGACAGTATTAACACTGTGATTAATCCTTAAATCAGCAGGTAGCAGCAGTTCATTTTCACTGATGGACAGCACTGTCTGGGAAGAACACACTATCATTTACCAGTTCTACTGCTGACAGCCACTTGGGCGGCTTCCACTTTTGAGCTGGCACAAATAACGTGCGTGAGTGCTGTGTGCTAAGTCACTTCAGTCGTGTCTGACTCTTTGTGACCCCATGGACTGCAGCCCACCAAACTCCTCTGTCCATGGAATTTTTCAGGCAGGAATGCTGGAGTGGGTTGCCATTCCCTTCTCCAGGGGATCTTCCTGACCCAGGGATGGATCCTGGGTCTCCGGCATTGCAGGCAGAGTCCTTACCGTCTGAGCCACCAGGGAAACCAGTATAAATGATACACTAGGAATATTCTTGCACATGCCTCTTGGAGTACAAGTGCTTACATAAGCTATTAGATATATATCCAGAAGTGGAACTGCTGAAACATAGGATATGCATGTCTTCAACTTTAAAAGTGAGTGAAGTGAAAGTTGTGTCCCACTCTTTGCGACCCCATGGGCTATACAGTCCATACAATTCTCCAGGCCAGAGTACTGGAGTGGGTGGCCGTTCCCTTCTCCAGGGGATCTTCCCAACCCAGGGATCAAACCCAGGTCTCCTGCATGGCAGGCAGATTCTTTACCAGCTGAGCCACAAGGGAAGCCCAAGAATACTGGAGAGGGTAGCCTATCCCTTCTCCAGCGGATCTTCCTGACCCAGGAATCGAACCAGGATCTCCTGCATTGCAGGCAGATTCTTTACCAACTGAACTATGAGGGAAGACCAACTTTTAAAGCCAACTTTAAAAGACACTGCTAAACTATCTTCTAAAGTGGTGCTACCAACTTAATATTCCCACCAACAGTACATGACCTTCCCTTCCCAAGATCCTTCCTAACACCTGGAAGCGACACCATATGGGAAATATATACAGGGCAAGGTATTGGGGGGGGGGCGCATCCATGCCTTCTCTGGGTGTACCACCCTCCTGGCATATTAATGCATTCGCCAACCCAGAATCTCCCCAAATCGCCTTGTTAAAACAAGTTTTTCCAACTCAAAATCTTCAGTCCCACTTGGTCCTGGGAAGTTGGATGGTAAGACTGAAAGGTCTTGTCTAACTTATCTGGTCTTTCTGAGGACCAAGCCCCATCCTGAGTCACCTTATCAGCATAAATTCAGGTGTAAATAAATAAATTCAGGATCTTTCCTGACCCAGGGATTCCAAGGTTGCTCGTGAGCAAATCCAGCCCAGCACCTATTTTTGTAAAGAACACAGCCATGCCCACGTCATGGCTTTTACTCTACAATGCAGAGCTGAGTAGCTGCCACAGAAAGGGTATATGACCACAAAGCCTTAAATACTTTCTATGTGGCCCTTTAGGGAAAGCTTGTTGACATCTCTCTCTCCCCTTTCCAATTTGAGTACAAATGAATGCTGAGTTTTATCAAGATGTTTTTCCTGCATTTGCTACCATAGGTATTAGCCTCGGGCTCTAATCCTCCCCTTCCCTTGAGGGAACATAGCTGAGAAGTGTTATCCCTGCCTTACAGGAAACCACCAGAAGAGAAAAACATGCGAGGCCACCAGAACTGGTTAGAACAGGGCAGGCCAAAGATGGCGGGAAGCCCCTTTGTGACACACCCACCAGCTCTAACAAAAGCCATGACAAAAGCTTTTGGAATTTTGGAAAGCTGAGGAAAGCCATGACAACAACCAGAAAAGCCCATAAAGGACTAAAAAAAATTAACAGTGTTGCCTCAGTGCCTGGTCCCAACCACACCACTATTCTCAGAGAAGTCATGAATATTCCTCCCTCTCTTTACTCAATTCCCTCCCTTCTATCGAGACCCTCCTATACTCACATGGGTCTCAGCCCATACTAGTAACACATCTATTGAGATGATCATACAATTTGTTTAGGAATTTTTCACCTATGTTCATTAGTAATATTGGACTGCCATCTTCTTTTCTTTCAAGGAACTTAATCACGTTTCATAATTTTGAAATTTTGCTGGTCTCAACCCACTCCAGTATTCTTGCCTGGAGAATCCCAGGGACGGCGGAGCCTGGTGGGCTGCCGTCTATGGGGACGCACAGAGTCGGACACGACTGACACGACTTAGCAGCTGCAGCAGCATAAAAAGAAACATGGTGCGTTCCCTCTTTTTCTATTTCCTGGAAGATTTTATTATTGGTATCATTTCTTCCTTAAATGGTTAGAATTCACTGGTAAAGTCATTTGGGCCTGGAGTTTTCCTTGTTGGAAAATTTCAAAGTGTGGATTAAATATCTTTAATAGTTATAAAAACAATTAACACTTCTAATTCTGTGTCAGTTTTGAGATGTGTTTTTCTAGCAACTTGTCCATTTCATCTAAATTTTCAAATTTGCTTGTATAAAGTTGTTTATAATACCTGCCTATTCTTTTTAATATCTGTAAGATTTTCAGTGATGTCCCTTTTTCATTCCTAACATTGCTCATTTGCCTTTATTTTTCCTTGATCCTGCTGGGGTTTGTCAATTTCATCCGATTTTTTTCCCTACCAAAGAATCAATTTTTGCCTCTGTTGATCCTTTCTAGTGAATGCTTTTCATTTCCTTTAATTCTGCTCTTCATTACTGCCTTCATTTTGAGTTTAACATGTTGCTACTTCTCTCCTAACCACCTGATACACAGCCTGGCTCGTGGATTTTCAGCAGTCTTCTTCTGCTAACATAAGTACATTTAAAGCTATAAACCTTCCTCTAAACATGACTTCAGCTGTATCCAATTAGTTACATTGATATATTTTTGCTATCATTCAACTAAAAATATTTTCTAGCTTTGACTCATAATGTTATTTAGAAACAAATTTCTAAATTTCCAGATACACAGGGAGTTTTCATTTTATTGATTTCTAGCTTAATTCCACCGTTGTTAGAGAACAACACAGTCTGTATGATTTCAGTCCTTTGAAAGTTGTTGAGAACTGCCTTGTGGCTAGAACATAGTGAACTCTGACCAATACGTCTTCGGTTTTTTTAAAAAAGAATTTCGATTCTGCAATTAATTGCTCGGTAGTGTTCTATACACATTTGTTAAGTTTAGTACTCTGTTGCTCAATTTTTCTGTATTTTTACAAATTTTTGTCTGCTTACCATAACCATCCGAAATAGGTGTGTTTAAAATATTCCACTGTGGGGACTTCCCTGGTGGCCCAGTGGTTAAGAATCGGCCTTGCAGCACAGGGGACTCAGGTTTGATCCCTGGCCCGGGCACTAAGCTCTCACGTGCCACAGAGCAGCTAAGCCCGTGCGCCATAGAGAGTCCGTGGGCCACAACGAAGGATCCCACGTGCCACAGCCACACAGCCAAGACAGGACACAGCTGAATTAAAAAAAAACAAAACCCACTATGATCACAGATTGCTTTTACTTCCGTAACACGGTATTAATTTTTCTTCTAAAAATTTTTAAATTAAACTAGGTATATACAGATTTTAAATTATCATATCTGAAATAAACCTTTTATCTTTTATCAGTATTACATCTTTATCTCTAATAATAAATTCTTCCTTCAAAGACTATTTTGTCTGACATTAAAACACTGTAGCAACTTTCTTTTGGTTGGTGTGTGCACAGTATTTTTTTCCCATCCTTTGGCTCTCAATCTTTTTATATCCTTCTGTTTTAAATATGTTTCTTCTAAATAACCTAGTCTGCTTTTGCTTTCTTACCTGACAATCTGACTTTTAACTGAAGCAATCAAGTTCATTTACATTTAACGTGATTACTGATATACTGGGATTTAAGCCTATCCATTTACTATTTGCTTTCTCTTTGTTCCGCTTATTCAATGTTCCTTTTTCTCTTCCCCCCTTTAAAAAAAAATTACTGAATTATAGTTGATTTGTAGTGTTAATTTCTGCCATACAGCAAAGTGACTCTGTTATACATATACATATTCTTTTTCATTATGGTTTATCATGGCATATTCCTGTGCTATACAACAGGACCTTGTTGTTTATCCCCAGTACTTTGCAACAGCAAACCCCAAATTCCCAATCTTTCCCTCTCCCTTTTGTCTCCTTTCCTGCCTTCTTTCAGATTTGGAATTTCTTTTATTCATTTTTTCTTGCTTTTCTGCTTAGATAGCACATCACCCTTCACAATTTAGTGACTGCTGCACCGATTACAATATGTATTCCTGACTTGTCTAATATTAATTGGCTCTTTTTTCTTTTTCCTAAAAATGCAAGGAAAACTTTAAACAGTTTTATTCCATGTACCTCTTTTCTGACTTGCATGCCACTGCTATGTATTTTAATTCTACATATATTTTAAACCCAAAGATATCATTAATTTTAACAGGTGATCATTCAGTGTTTCCCACACAGGTGCCCTCTTTGTCTCGTCATCCCTTGCTGAAACACTAACCTTTCACCAAGGACCATCTCCCTTTGGCCAGACACAAACAAAAACACCACTTGACGTTTCCTTCATTACGGGTCTGCGCACAAAAAAAACTGATTCTGTTTACTTGAAGATGTCTTTATTTCGCTTCATTTTCTGAAGGATCTTTTGACTGAGGAAGAATTCGGGTTAGCAGTAAGTTTCTTTCAGCACTTAAATTTCAGTTGACTCCTGCTTCCATGGTTTCTGTTAAGAACACAGCTGTCAACCTAACTGCTGCTCTTCTGAGAATAATCTGTCTCTAGTCGCTTTCAAGTCTCCTCTTCATCTGTGGTTTTCAGCAGTTTTATTATGAAGTGATAGGTGTGGTTTTCTTTGTGTTCACAGGGCTAGTGAATCTGTGGGTGGTGTATTTTAATAGTTTCAGGAAGTTCTCAGGCATTATCTTTACAAGTATTGTTTCTCCCCAATTTTTTCACATAAGACCTTTTCACTGTTATCTCTGACTCCTGCCCTATCTGTTAATTTCTCCATTTTTTTTTTTAAATGTCTCCAGGATTTCTAGTGGGTATTTTCTTTTGTGCTGTCTTCTGGGCCACTAAATTCCTCCTTCAGCCATGTCTATTCTACCCTTCCTTTGAGAATTGAACTCCGATTGTTACATTTTCCAGTTTTAGAATTTTCATTTGGTTCCTTCTAAGTTTCCAATTCTCTGCCAAAATTCTCAATCTGGCCTTTATCTCCTTAAACATAGTAAGCACAGTTATTTTTAAAATCTGTGATGTCTAGAGCCCCTGTTAATCTGTCTTAATAGTCTGCTGTTTCTGTTGGTTTTAATTCATGTGGCCTTACCTCCCGTGTGTCTGTTCTTCACTGAACACAGAACAGTGAATTTACAGACGGCTTGTGAAAATAACTGGAAGACTGGGTGTCATCGCCCTTTAGGGAGGACTGAAGTTGCTTCTGCTGAAGACAGCAGCACTCTGGCATGATCTTCATGTCAGCGACCTGACCTGACATGATGTGGACCCGGGCTGCAGCCCCGTGGAAGTCCTAATTCTAATCCTCCTCACTCCTAGCAAGTGGCTTTTCGAGATCCCAGACAAAGTGAAGGAAGTTCACCTGCCACTGCCGCCTCTTGACAGATCTCAATTCCTCAGCACCCAAGACGTGTCTGACTGCCTCCCAGAGCTCTGCCCCCTCCGCGAGCCCTTCAGAGTCGGTATATGCCCTCTGTCAGTCTCCTGGGGCTACCCCATAACCAAGACCCCAGCCTGGGAGGCTTAAACACAGGGCAGGAGGCTGGACGTCCGGAGGCAAGCTGTCAGCAGGGCCACACTCCCTCTAAGGATCCAGGAGGGAGTGCATCTATTAATATGACCTCTTCTAACGACTCCACCTGGTCCCTGATTTGTGAGAGCACAGCTCGAAATCGTGAGCTCTGTTTTCACATGGCCATTTCCCTGGATGCTCCTTTGTGTCCAAATCTTCCTCCTCTTTCTTTTACAGAGTGAACAGATATTTGATTTAGAGTCCACTCATCACCTAAAGAGCCCTAGTCACTATGCGGTTACTCTATTAACATCTCAGACTATCAGCTCTAGGAGTGTTTCCTGCCGTTCAGGAAGGTACCCCCAGTGCTCGGCACACTGAACAAAGTTCAAGTGTCTACCATTGACTGAGCTAAACTGAATCTGCGAAATAAGGAAAATACCACCTAGCCTGTGGTATGCCCACTAGGATTCAGTAAGTTAACAATGTTTTAAAAAGATATTCATTGTTAATTGTCCATCAGATTTGTTTTTATTTGCTATTCTGGGTGTGAGAGATGAAGACACACCCAGGTCAGCCTGAGCTGGGGGAGGAGGGATTCCAGGAGATGGCTACTATTAAAGATATAAAAAGTGAACAATCATAAAGACAGAAATAATCATAACAGCAACCACTTACTGAATACTCATAATGTGCAGGCACGATACTAGATCGATACTGCACAAAGACTATTCCATTTGATTCTATGAGTTATCATTTCTATTTCACGGACCTGAGAACTATTATTATCATTGCTACTTTGCAGATATGGAAACGGAGGCTCAGGAACACACACCTGACGTTGACTGTCACCACTGCTTACCCAACAACTAGTATTTCCCCATTCACAGATGAAGAAGCCAGGTCTTAAGAGGTTTAGAGACTTGATTGTGATCACGTGACTCATACAGAGGCAAGCAGGATGTGAATCAACTCCATTTGACACCACAGTTTAGACTCAAATAAGAAAAGGAGTACGTCAAGGCTGTATATTGTCACCCTGCTTATTTAACTTATATGCAGAGTACATCATGAGAAACGCTGGGCTGGAAGAAGCACAAGCTGAAATTAAGATTGCCGGAAGAAACATCAATAACCTCAGATATGCGGATGACACCACCCTTATGGCAGAAAGTGAAGAACTAAAGAGCCTCTTGATGAAAGTGAAAGAGGAGAGTGAAAAAGTTGGCTTAAAGCTCAACATTCAGAAAACTAAGATCACGGCATCCGGTCCCATCACTTCATGGCAGATAGACGGGGAAACAGTGGAAACAGCGGCTGACTTTATTTTTCTGGGCTCCAAAATCACTGCAGATGGTGATTGCAGCAATGAAATTAAAAGACGCTTACTCTTTGGAAGGAAAGTTGTGACCAACCTCGACAGCATATTAAAAAGCAGAAACATTACTTTGCCAACAAAGGTCCGTCTAGTCAAGGCTATGGTTTTTCCAGTGGTCATGTATGGATGTGAGACTTGGACTCTAAAGAAAGCTGAGTGCTAAAGAATTGATGCTTTTGAACTGTGGTGTTGGAGAAGACTCTTGAGAGTCCCTTGGACTGCAAGGAGATCCAACCAGTTCATCCTAAAGGAGATCAGTCCTGGGTGTTCATTGGAAGGACTGATGTTGAAGCTGAAACTCCAATACTTTGCCTACGTGATACGAACAGCTGACTCATTGGAAAAGACCCTAATGCTGGGAAAGATTGAGGGCAGGAGGAAAAGGGGACGACAGAGGATGAGATGGCTGGATGGCATCACTGACTCAATGGACATGGGTTTGGGTGGACTCAGGGAGTTGGTGATGGACAGGGAGGCCTGGCGTGCTGCGGTTCATGGGGTGGCAAAGAGAAGGACATGACTGAGCAACTGAACTGAACTGCTACACACTAGCTTTAAAAACCCTTCCACTCCACTTCACACCCGCTGCTGCTGCTGCTGCTAAGTTGCTTCAGTCGTGTCCGACTCTGTGCGACCCCATAGACGGCAGCTCACCAGGCTCCGCCGTCCCTATTATTCTCCAGGCAAGAATACTGGAGTGGGTTGCCATTTCCTTCTCCAGTGCATGAAAGGGAAAAGTGAAAGTGAAGTCGCTCAGTCGTGTCCGACTCTTAGCGACCCCATGGACTGCAGCCTACCAGGCTCCTCCGTCCATGGGATTTTCCAGGCAAGAGTACTGGAGTGGGGTGCCATTGCCTTCTCCGTTCACACCCACTAGGACAGCTGTAATCAAAAAGATAAAACAATTGAGGATATGGAAAAACTGGAACCCTCATACCTTGCTGGTGAAAATGGAAAATGGTGCAGCCACTTTGGGCAACAGTCTGGCAGTTTCTCAACGACTAAGCACAGAATTACCACTCGACCCAGGAAATCCACTCTCAGGTCTATAAAACCAGAGAGAAACATATGTCCACACAGAAGTATGTCCATGAATGTTCATAGCAGCAGCAACTGGAATAGCCAAAAAGTGGAAATAACCCTAATGTCCATCAACTGATGAATGTAAAGAAAATGTAGCATATCCATACAATGGCATATTATTCAGCAATAGAAGAAAAAGAGGTACTGGCATGGCCCATAACATGGATAAATTTTGAAAACATTATACTAAGTGAAAGAAGCCAGGCACAAAGCGTACATACCACATACTACATTTATACAGAATCAGCAAATCCACAAAATAGAAAGCAGACTAGCAGTCGCCTAAGGTTGAGAAAGTTGGGAGGAAATGGGGAGTGAATGCTAATGGTTATGGGCTTCTTTTGGGGGTGATGAAAATGTTCTAAAATTAACTGCGGTGATGATTACACAACCGTGAATATACTAAAAACCACTGAACTGTACACTTTAAATGAGTGAGCTGTATGGTATGTGAATTTTATCTTAGTAAAGCTGTTTTTTTTTTTAATGTTTTACAACTTGAACACTTTAATCTCTACTAGTCTTTATTTCACAATGGAAGAAATACTCTGTTTTTAAATTTGAAATCAGGAATATTTAATGCACAAAGCCAAAAATGCTAACTTTTTAAAAAAAAACTTTTAAATTAAGCCCTATTTGAACTGTTAAAGGCTTCACAGAATCACAGTTACCTACTCAAATTTCAGAACACCTGACAATGTATTAGTAAATTTACCAGAGTATGAGCTCCGTTTTCTATTTTCCACGCTAGCTACGTGGTCCTAGAAAATACTGTGTACTATGGTAGGAAATGAAAAGAAGCAATGTGTTTGCTGGGGACAGTTAGAATGTATGAAAATGTGAGACATCCATGAAACGGTAAACTAATAAATGACCATCCCAAATCTCAATTTCCCGTAGCTCAAACGGTAGTTCCCTGGTGGCTCAGAAGGTAAAGCGTCTGCCCACCATGCGGGAGACCCGGGTTCAATCCCTGGGTCAGGAGGCTCCCCTGGAGAGGGAAACGGGAACACACTCCAGTACTCTTGCCTGGAGAATCCCATGGACGGAGGAGCCTGGTGGGCTACAGTCCATGGGGTCGCAAAGAGTTGGACACGACTGAGCGACTTCACTTCACTTCTTCACTTCAGACGGTAAAGGGACTTCCCTGTAGCTTAAATGGTCAAGAATCTGCCTGCAATGCAGGAGACGAAGGTTCAATCCCTGGGTCAGGAAGATCCTCTGGAGAAGGAAATGGCAATCCACTCCAGTACTCTTGCCTGGAGAATCCCATAGACAGAGGAGCCTCATGGGCTACAGTCTGTGGGGTTTCAAAAAGTTGTACACAGCTGAGCAACTAACACAACCCAAATCTACACACGTCATGTATTCAGTATGCTAAAAGACTACGGGGAAAGTTTGAAAAGAACCTCGCAAATAAAGATTTATTTGGCGCTTGGTAAGGTTTCTCTTTAGGGCTTCCCTGGTGGCTCAGTTGGTAAAGAATCTGCCTGCAACACAGGAGACACAGGTTTAATCTCTGGGTCAGGAAGATCCCATGGAGAAGGGAATGGTTACCCACTCCAGTCTTCTTGCCCAAAGAACTCCACAGACAGAGGGCTACCATCCATGGGGTCGCAAAGAATCAGACACGACTAACACATTACACATATGTCATTAAGGTCTTGTTTCTCAAAGTCTGGTCCATGAACCAGCAGCAACATCACCTGAGAAGTGATAAATGCAGAATCTCAACCCCCACTACAGACCTACTGCATTTTATCAAGATCCCCAGGGAACCGATCTGCACATGAAAATTTGAGATGCACTGTTGTAAGATACTGCCTTTTCTTTTTCCATTAAGACAGCTCTAGCTTGCAACAGGACTAATATTTCAGTGCAAAAACGACACACATACAGCTCTGGTCCTGGGCCAGCTTGTCCTTGGTTCCACGCCTCACTCTTCTGGTCTATTCCAAACTGCAGAGGGGCTGAATCCCCGCAGGCTAGGTTCCCATGCAGGGGTGGGGCGGCAGTGAGATGACCCACGTTGGTCCCAGCCCCTGGCGAGGGGTAGGTGCTCCTCGAGTCTGAAACGCGGCCTCCTCCCCGGTCCTCTGGCTCCAGGGTGGCAGTGGTTTCCCGTTTCCTGCCCCGTGGTAGGGTTGCCTCACCGCCCACGGTTTGCGTCCTCAGTTCTTCACCACCTGTGCAGCCACTCCCTACACTGAACGAACTCCCTCTGCTTCACATCCTTAAAGTGGGTGGATCCTGTTTTGAATTCAGAATGACACCCCATAGCGTTCTGGATATTTCTTCTGTGCACTACGTATAGCAGAGGAATTTTCTGAATGGCTGATCTGGAGGTTGGGAGACACACTGCACGCACAGCAAACCTCACATTCCATCAATCTCTAACAACGCAAAAGAAAACTCAGCCTTAAGCTGTTTGTACAGCAGATATGGCTGTATTCAGAAACCCAAGTCCTCGGGGTGTATTTTTAACACTCTACCCATCACTCCTCCTCAACCAGACAGCTGGTATAACAGCTATTGTTTTAAGAGGGGGGATGGGAAGCCTCCTGAAGCACAGAATGCTAGACAAACAGTGGAATCTCTGAGAGCTCAAATCTTACTAAGCTATAAATCTATAGCTTATAGATATAAATCTATAGCTATAAATCTAAGCTATAAATGATCGACTCCATACCGGGCACACGCCATGCCCAAGGACCAAGCAGCAGGAGAGAACCACTCCCATCAGTCCCACTGACGGCTCTACTTGGAGATCTTTCCAGAAGCACATGTGACCCATTCCTCTCACGCTCTGAATGACCCTCAGTGGCTCCCTCTTGCCTAAGGCCAAAAACCCAGCTCCAGGGCTATCCTTTCAAAATCCAGCCTGATCTGCCTTTCCAGCCTCTCAATCTGATGCACTCACCTTTGACCATTCCCAGGTGTCCCTAAACCTGTAGATGTTGTTGTTCAGTCACTAAAGTCGTGTCTGAACTTTTGTTACCCCATGGACTGTAGCCCGCCAGGCTCCTCCGTCCATGGGATTCCCCAGGCAAGAATCCTGGAGTGGGTTGCCATTTCCTTCTCCGGGGGATCTTCCTGACCCAGAGATTGAACCTGTGTCTCCTGCGCTGGCAGGCGGATTCTTCATTATTGAGCCCCCTGGAGCCATTCAACTACATGGAAAGTCCTTCTTTTCCTTAATTCCTGACAAACTCGTTCTCTCAAGATCCTGCCTCCTGGGGTAGTTGGATTCTCTGTCCTCGGCGTTCCGACAGCATTACTACATCATCCTGTCATGTGGACAAGTGTCCATCTTGTACAGCCTGGGAACCGCCAAATGGAGAAACCGCCTTCCATCTCGGGTTCCTGACCCTAGTTCAGATCCAGACCTACAGTTACTATCAGGGACACCCTGGGCAACTCACTTACCCTCTCCGCCTCCAATTGTGTAAGAAGGGAATGACACTTAGAAAACGAACTTGTGGTTGCGGGGGGAGGGGGGAGCGGGGAGGGACAGTTAGGAGTTTGGGACGGAATTGCACACACTGCTCTATTTTAAATGGATAACCAACAAGGACCTACCGTGTAGCACAGGGAACTCTGCTCCGTGTTACATGGCAGCCTGGATGGGAGCGGAGTTTGAAGGAGAATGGATACATGTATATGCATGGCTGAGTGCCTTCCTTGTTCCCCTGTAACTATCATGACACTGTTAATCGGCTATAACCTAACACAAAATAAAAAGTTTAAAATAAAATTTTAAAAAAAAGAGAGAGAAGGGGATGACAGATAACACCCAACACAATGGGTGCTAAATGAGTTAACCCATGTCAAGTGCTGTCAAGTTAACCCAAGAAAAGTTGCCTGGCACGTAGTAAGCACTGGGGAATGACTACCACTATAATTATCACTCCGACTGTTACACCTGGAACAAAGGAGGTGTGCAGTACCTACGTGCTGAATAACTGGAGCACTTCACAATAAACGTGTTTGTAACGTTAGGACAGAAGATTACGCGCCCCCCCACCCCCACTCCCAAGATACACACAAGTATCAGAGGCCGAGAGAAGATGATTAAGCCAGAAATGGCTCCCACCACGGTAAAGTACCAGCTGAACTCGCTGGCGGCGGAGGAAAAGCGCACCGCAGCGGGATGAGCAAGCCTGCCAGCCCGGGGCTGCCCACGGACCCCGCCTGCCCTCAGCCACCTGTCCAACCACCTGTCCGAGGAAGCCGTGCGCTACCACAACAGGGCTCACCTGTTGTAGCAAAACCCCTCAAGCAGTAGCCAACGGAAACCGCGACGGGAAAACAAAGGGTGCAACTTTACTCCTGCGGAAAGGAAATGCGTCTTTCTGCAGCTAACACTCCGCGCCCGGAGTTCTCCGTGCAGAGCGAGGTGCCAAGAGGGGTGCGCAGGCAGGGACAAGCCCCTGGTCCCCAGCTTTCCCGGGGAGGGAGAGGAAGACGGTCAGAGGACGTGCATCCCTGGCCCTTTCCCGCAAGAAAAGCCGCGCGAGGGGAGGGGAGGAAAGACCCCCACAACCGGTTCGAACCGCGTTTCTCGGAGGGGGGGGCGGGGGATCACACAGGTGAGCGCAGAGCTCCCAGCGGGAACGAGCCCCCTCGGTGCTCAGAAATTTCGTGCAGAAGCCGGGGTCGGGCTGCGCTCGCCGGCGGGGCGCAGGCAGGAGCCCCCATTTCTGATGCGCTCGCCCCTTCAGCCTGTAAGGCCTGCCCTCCGGGTGCTCGCGGCCCGCCCAGCCGAGCGCCCCGCCCGCCCGGCCCCCGCGCGGCGCCCACCTGCGCCCCCCGGCCCCGGGGACCCCGCCGCCGCCGCCCCGCCCGTGGTCGGGGGTGAACGCGGTCAGCCCGGGCGCCCAGCCCCGTTACCCGACGGAGCGCGCCCCGTGTGGGCAGCGGCACCCGGCGGGACCCTAGGCCGGGGCCGGGCTGGGCCTGAGCAGCCGCTCGGGCCGGGCTGCGGGCCTCACGGGGCTGCCGCGGCGTTGAGGGGCGCGCGCCCGGGCCGCCGCCGCCGCTACCGCCGCGGGCTCACCTTCTGGCGGATCTGGCCCGACGTGGACACCTTGCGGATGAGCTTCTGCGGGGAGCCGGGCTCCGCCTCGGGCTCGCTGTCCGACGACTCCTCGGGCGGCGGCGGCGGAGGCGGCTGCGGCGGACCCGGCTGAGGGGCGCCCGCCGCCGCCGCCATGCTGCCCGGCCAGCGCGCGCACAGCGGGCGGGGGCGGGGCGGGGGGCCGGGCCGGGCGGGGGCGGGGTCTCACGGGGGCGGGGCTAGTGGGCGGGGGCGGGGCCGGGCCGCGCGGTCTCCAGCTCCGCCCCCTCCGCGCCCTCTGCCGGCCGCGCGCGCGTGCGCCCGGAGAGGGATCGCGCCCGGCTCCCGTGCCCATTCGCCCCCACCTGTAGTGTCGGATTCCCAGAATTTAGCGTCTGCTTGTTCTTCCTGGGACACAAATTGTGTGTTTTGTTTGTTTGTTTGTTTCTGTCTTCACTGTTTTAAAGCTTTAATCTTCCCTTCAAGAATGGAAGTGACATGCAGGCGGCCCGGGACCGTTTCTTTCTTATCCTGCCTTGTGTCGCCAGCATCTAAAGCTGCGCCCGGCACTTAGTTGCATGGCGAGTGGGTGCGTGTGTGTCTGCACGAATGCCAGGAAGAAAATACTAGCGCGGGCCTCTGGGATACCGGAACACAGATACCCGGTTCCATCTGAGAAGGCTTCCTGCAGAAATGTTGAACGTGAGACGGAAAATGTGAGCAGGGGTTATCCCTAACCGGAGAACCCTGTTCGGGTGGGGGTGGGGGGGTGGGCAAGAGATGAGATGATGCAATGGCCTGGAGGCAAGAAAGAACACATTCTAGGAAAAAGGGAAACTGTAGCCTAAAGGAAAGAAAACACTTGAAGAGATGAACCTGGGGGCGGACAGGTCAGACACGGCTTTGTTAACTTGATAGGGGGCTTGGGCTTTTTAGGTTGAGTCCCGAAAAGACCCTGATGCTGGGAAAGATTGAAGGCGGGAGGAGAAGGGGACTACAGAGGATGAGATGGTTGGATGGCGTTACTGACTCGATGAACATGAGTCTGGGTAAACTACCGGAGTTGGTGATGGACAGGGAAGCCTGGCGTGCTGCGGTCCATGAGTCAGACAGGACTGAGCAACTGAACTGAACAGAGGGACAAATCCCCTTTGAAGACTGTACCTCCAAATGCAGTACATTCTGAGGTACTGTTGTCATTCAGCTGCTAAGTCGGGTCCTTGCGGTACTATGGAGCTATGCAATTGTCCCCTTGCCCTTTCAAAGGGCTGCTACTAGGGACACAGTGGCTCATGTCCAGCCTGCTGGTCAGCATGCTCTGGCCCCCACTGCACTAGGCGTTGCTTTCCAGAAGCAAAATAAGTGAGACCCACCACCTCTGGGGGCCACAAAGTAGCCTCTAGTAGGGGGACACCGCCAGGACAAGGTATGGCAGGGCCTGATGCAGGAACTCTGTGGGGACAGGCTGGGGGCCTCTGGCCTACCCAGCTACACTGCCCACTGCTGTACCCACTAGCCACATGTGGCTACTTCCAATTCTATTTCAGTTAATTAAAATTAATTTTCAATTCCTCGGCCACACTGGCCACATTTCAACTGCTCAGTAGGTAAATGCGGTTTAGCTGCTACCACCCAGGGCCACACAGGATAGAACATTTCCTTGGTGGCAGAAAGTTCCCCAATGCAGGAGTGCATGAGTCCCATTGACTGACCAGCGGGCACATGCCAAACACTTGACCAGCAATTCTAGTCTGCACACAAGTACCCCACAGCAAGCTCGATGGTCTCGTTCTATAGATGAAGACCTGAGGTTCAGACGCCTCTCCCAAGGAAGGCAAGAGAGGCAGAACTTGAACTTGGACCATGTGATTCCCAAGTCCTTGACCCTCTAGGGCTAGGCCCCCTAGGAAACTGCGACTCAAAGAAGGAGCAGAGAAAGGTCTTGTTAGGGGCTGACTTGTGTCCCCCAACAGCCATACATTGAAGCCCTAATCCCCTAGAACCTTGGAATGTGACTGTGTGTGCAGACAGGGTCTTTAAGGAGGCAATTAAGTTAAAATGAGACCATTGCGATGGTCCTAACCCAGTACAGCTGGTGTCCTTGTAAGAAGAAATGTGGACGCAGGCAGGGCCCAAGGGAAGACCACGTGAAGACACACAGAGAAGTCATCTGCAAGCCAAGGAGAGAGGCCTCAGAAGAATCTGACCACACCTTGACCTCAGGCTTCTGGCCTCCAGAATCCTGAGAAAATAAATCCTGTTGCTTAGGCCCCCAGGTCTGTGGTACCTTGTTATGACAGCAAGGAGCTGACTGATAAGGGCACAAAGGGGAAGCTGTCCTGCCTCTCCACAAAGACTAGTGATTTTATGTCAATTAATTGCAACATGGCCACACTAAGACGCTTCAGTCGTGTCCAACCTTTTGCAACCCCATAAATTATAGCCCACCAGGATCCTCTGTCCCTGGGAATCTCTAGGCAGGAATTCTGGAGTGGGTTGCTGTTTCCTTCTCCAGGGGTTCTTGCTGACCCAGGGATCAAACCCGCATCTCTTAAGTCTCCTGCATTGGGAGATGGGTTATTTTTTACCATTAGCACTACTTGGGAGAAGGCAATGGCACCCCACTCCAGTACTCTTGCCTGGAAAATCCCATGGACGGAGGAGCCTGGTAGGCTGCAGTCCATGGGGTCGCTAAGAGTTGGACAACTGAGCGACTTCACTTTCACTTTTCACTTTCATGCATTGGAGAAGGAAATGGCAACCCACTCCAGTGTTCTTGCCTGGAGAATCCCAGGGACAGGGGAGCCGGGTGGGCTGCCGTCTATGGGGTCGCACAGAGTCGGACACGACTGAAGTGACTTAGTAGTAGCAGCAGCAGCAGCACTACTTGGGAAGACAATAACCGTGTAGTGTGATAAGTGCAAAAACCTAGGGGTGTTGGGGGGAGGGACAGTGCTGTTGCCTATACCTTTTGGATGCTCACGGGGTACCTGGGATCCAGAATCTATCATTTTAGAGGTGAAAAGCCAAGGGCATAGACGTGAACTCAAGAGAGAGTTGGGAGGTGGAAGCTGGCTGGAGAGGAGTCTATTTGCAATAATGAAAAAGTCCTAGAAATTGTCACAGCCAAGAGGAGCCTTAGGAAACGTGACCACCAAATGTTGAGTGGGATCTTGGAGCACAGAAAAAGGACATTAGGTTAAAAGCTAAGGGAATCTGAATAAAGAGTGTACTTTCGGCTTAATAATAATGTGTCAATATTGATGCATTCTTGGGCTTCCCCAGTGACTCAGATGGTAAAGAATATGCCTGCATTGCAGGAGACCTGGCTTCAATCCCTAGGTCGGGAAGATCCCTAGAGCAGGGAATGGTTACCTGTTCCAGTATTCTTGCCTGGAGAATTCCACGGACAGAGGACCCTGGTGGGCTACAGTCCATGGGTTCGCAAAGAATTGGACACAACTGAGCAACTCACACACACACACACACACACACATGTTGATGCATTCAGTGTGGCCAATGTACTATCTTACACTAGTAATGTTAATAATTTAGGAGACGCGGGGTGTGGAGGGACTCACTGTACTTTGCCACTTTTCTGTACATCTAAAACTATTTGAAAATAAAGTATATTTTTAAAAAGAGTATTAGGCTTAGTAAGAACTGTATTATGTTCTGCAATCGGAGGCACATAACTGGCATATTTTTTCTGATGATCGAAGAAGCCTTTGTGTTCTCGGGTGGCTGCTGAGCTGTTCCCTTGGAGACCTCCCCCGAGGTGGTGCCTGTAAGCGCACAGTCACCGGGCACCTCCTGATGGAGTGAGTCACGCTGTGAATCACCGCTAACAATGCTCTCTGCTCCCCGAGTCTACCCCACCTTAAGGGCATATTCGAGGTGGCAGTAATAACACACTTCACATCCAACCTAATCTTTCTTTTCTCGACCTGTCAGTGCAGAAGTGCACCTCCTGTCAGAAAGAACCGCTTCACGTTAGAGTAGATAAAACGGTGCACTTGAAAACACAGGAATTATTTTACCCTGAACTAGGGTGATGACTGACATCTGGAGCAGGACGTTTCTTTGCTGTGTCGGACGTAAAGTTTCCCTAGCGCCCGGGGACCTGTGTCACCAAATGCTGCCCCCTATACATTTCCAAATGTGCCCACCTCCAGCCCCCTCCCTGCCCACCTGCCGAGAATCAGTAAACGAGACCCTTAGAGCTGTGAGGTTAGGTTGGGAGGCAAGCAGTGAAAAATGCTAGAGGAATAGGAAAACAGACGCTCTAAAAAGAAGGTATCTACACATGATAAAAGACACACACACACACACGAATGCAAGTAAAAACTAAAATGGAGGAAGTATGAAAAAGATTGGTGGACTGTATGAATGTCAATTTCCTGATCATGGTATCTGCTATAGTTTTGCAAGATGTTACCTTTGGGGAATCCCTCCGTATTATCTCCTACTACTGCATGTGAACCTATAACTACCTCAATAATATTAATATTTTCAACTTAAAAAAGCTTAAGGGCAGCCATTGTTGAATCATAAATCCCAATCTTCCCCTTCCCCCCCACCCCACACTCTCATATACAGATTCAGCATCAAAAGGTGAGCGAAAGGGAGCTGCCTGGTGGTCTGGTGGTTAGGACTCTACACTTCCACCGTAGGGTCACAGGTTGGATCCCTGGTTGGGGAGCTAAAATCTCATATGCCATGTGGTGCGGCCAAAAAAGAAAAAAATGTTGTGAGCAGAGTTCTGATTCTTATCGACTCTGGGAAACCAGAGTTTAAGTCTTGACTCCAACTCTCACTAGCTGTGTGACCTTGGGTAAGGGACATAACCTCTCTGAACTGCAGTTTTCTCATCTAACGAATGGAAGGCACGGTTGGTACTTCCCAAGCATGGTGTAGATACCCAAAAATCAGTAGCGATCCCTACTTCTCCAGCCCTTTGGTTGCAGGTTGCAGAACTTTGCCCCAAGTTGTCAGACACCACTTTCTCCCTGCAGCACCCTCAGCTCCTTGGCACCCTGTGTCTCCCACCACACGTACCTAGAAAGCCCTGGGCCGCCCATCCAACCTGCACACGGACTTCCTGCCTCTCGATGCCAGGGGTCTGCACGCCAAGCAGACACATCTCTGGTGCACAGGCTCGGCCAGGCGAGATTCCTTATCCTGGTCAGGCAGCAGTGGCTCACTTCCTGCTCCCACCCCAGAGCTCTCACGGGGGTGGCCAGCCGCAGATGGTAAACTAGCCAGCACGCGAAAGTCAGGCGTTTTGTTACCAAAATAACCTGGAGGGCCAGGGCTGTCCTGACCTTTGTTCTCCGGGGATTGGCCTTCCTCTCTGGCTCTCACACCCACATGCTTTCAAAGGTCCGGCCTATTACTGTCCACCCTGACTTAGGATATCCTGGGGTCGAGCAATGCAGGAACCGAGTGACTGATTCTCTCACCAGGCCCGCTGGGCACAGTCCCAGGTCCCCGTCTTGCCCAGGATCTCCGGCAGGAGCCAACCACAGCTGACCTGTGGGCTTGGGCAGTGGATAGGCAGCAGAAGGGCTCGGATCCCCAGAGGAGTGTGCCTCCAACCCTGAGTGTCCTGAGACAGGGGCGTGGCTGGAGTGGAAGCCTGCTTGCTGTTCCCTTAGCACGGCAGAAAAAAAGGAAGGTTATGTCCAACCCTGCTCACCCACAGGCCAAAGGCCCAGTTTTATGCCTGAATTATAATTAGCTCTTCTCCAGAAATGAATCCTCATTGCTATCAATATCGGAAGGCCTCCTATTCAACACTCGAGTTCAGACTTCGATTTGTGAGTATGGGATCCTGTCCTAGGTTCCCGAGGGGAGCCTCCAATCTAAATCTCAGTCCCCAGGACACAGACAGCCTGGAATTGTGCCGAACAAACCCAGGTGTGGGGCCTTCCTGCTCTGGTCCTCTGCCACTGCTCTTGGTCCTGGAGACCTGACCCTGAGTGTCCAGCCGACACTGGCCCTCTCCCATCCACCCTCATGCCTCCTGTGAGTGGGTTAAACTGTGTAGAACTCTCCAACCCCCTTTCATTGTATCCCCTTGAGGCACGGACCAGGAGGCCGTCAACACATTCCCCCAGGCCCTCCGTGGGCACCAAGAGAGCCATTCAGTCTCTCTGCCATCAGCAGCAGACCCCAAAGCTGGGGTAGCACAGGCCAAGAAGAGGACTCTGCAAAGACAGAGCCCTGGCATCACCTCCGTTACATCTTCTCCTTCTTCAGCTTCACTTTCCTCCTGGACACAAGCTTTCCTCTCTCTGACCCCTTCAATGCCCAATCCCAGTGAAGGCAGTCTAACCATGAAGCCCATGGGACTCACGGAGAACCCCGTCTTCTAGGACAACCCATTCCCAGGGCAGGGCTCTGCCATCGCTGGCCCCGAGGCATTGATCCCCTGACCGAAGTCGGGCCAGATTCTCCTTCCCAGAAATAGCACACAGGAACCAGAGACTCAGAGACTAGGAGCATTTGGTGCTAGGCCACCAGGGGTGAATGGCCAACCCAGAGGGCAGGACTTGGAGCTCCTGGGGTATGACCCCTGGGGCTTCTCTGATTTCCACCCACCTCAGGTGTGGCAGCTCAGATTCTTCCTTTAAGTCAGTTCTCTGAGCCACTCTGAGTCCTTCCAATACATTCCTTTTTTCCCCTTTACACCAGACAACTCGAATTTCACTGCTTGCATTCAATAGAAACAACCCAACAACCCAGAGCTCAAGCAGGACTTGGATCCAAAGTGAAGTGAAAATGAAAGTGAAGGCGCCCAGTCGTGTCTGACTCTTTGCGACTCCATGGACTGTATAGTCCATGGAATTCTCCAGGCCAGAATACTGGAATGGGTAGCCTTTCCCTTCTCCAGGGGATCTTCCCAACCCAGGGATTGAACCCAAGTCTCCCGCATTGCAGGCGGATTCTTTACCAAAGTTGAATCAGAGATGAAGAGTGGTTTTGCCCACATTCGTCCACTGCCCTGTTTCTCTGGGGAGGCTCTGTGGGTGCCCTGGAGCTAGGATAGCTCAGGTCACTAGACACACTGCCCCGCGCCGCCCCCTTCCCCAAGTTTCCAGGGAAACAGCCTACCCCAGAGGCCCTGGAGAAAGCCTGGGACACACTAGCCCCGCGTCAGGTGAGCACATGATTTCAGGATGCCTTCTTACCTTGAAGGGTCCTTCTCCCCGCCAAGCCACTCTCCCATGCCCCCGCACCCCCAGATTCAAGGCTGTCCCTTGCGTGTTTCTAACTCACTCAGCCGCCCCAACAAGTCAGCCTGACTCACAACCAGGGCAGAACAAACTTTATTTCTGTGAAAAAGACCCACACTTTGGAATTTAGCGTCACTAAAGGGCTATCTGGAGCCCTGCTATCACGTGGCTAGCGACCCCATATCCCGCGTCCTGAGCCGGCCTCTTCATTCATCCATAGCCGCCTCCTGGTCTGTCTTCTCTTCCTTATATTCTCCTGCATCTTTCAGATTTTGGCGAGCAAACTCCTCAAAAACAAAATTTTCATCCTGAAAACTAAAATAAAAACAAAGAGCATTTTGATCAAGGCATGTTCTTTGGAGCTTGCGATGAAATCCGGAGGAAAAACAAGGTCCTTGATCTTCCTTTTGCAAGAGGAACCCGTCAAGATTCTCCCACTGATGCAACGGGGGACAAGGCCGTCCTCCTCCCAGCTTTCCGCGTAAAATCGCTTTAGCAAACAAAAATGTGAAACAACGAAGCAACCCCCAGAGCAGACACACATGCTTGGGATAACTGTGTGTGTACGTGTGTGCGCGTGTCCACATGTGTTCATGCCCTGACAGTAGGGAGCAACGGGAAAGCCAGGGCTTGCACCAGTGTTGAGAGAGTAGGGCTACAGAAAGACCCCCCACCCCACAAACTGGTTTGTGCTTGTTTTGTGCAGGTCTTAGCCTATTAATAACTACTGCTGTGGCTGGCCTGGCCCTCGTGGTTCCTGTTAGGATTGCAAGATGCCCTTCAGCAATAACCATCCGGAAACTTTGAGAAAATAAAGGTTTATTACTTACAGGACCTGGGAGGTACACAGCACGCCCGGGGCCACACAGCAAAGTCACGGATAAAGAGCTCAGGGACACAGGCCTGGGGTGTTCTGCATTTACTGGGGTCGAGGGGTGGGGGTGTCTAGAGTTTCGAGGGCTCACTCTTTATTGGTGAGTTTTAAAACAGAAGAGCGGGGAATTTAAAGCGCACCGGGACCAAAGAACAAGTGGCTCGAAGGATCGGCTACTGAAATCAACCGAAATCTCTAAAACAGAGGCGCTTCAGTGGGGACAGCCGGCCTGGCTGGGATCTAGTCCTGTGGCTGGCAATGTGTTTATTCAAGATAGCCATTGCTGAAGTGGATGCCTCTTTGAAGTGGATGCCTCGGCAATCAAAGCCTAAGTCAGGCACTTGCATTTTAAAAAAAAAAAGAAGAAGAAGAAGAAAAAACAAAACACACACAAGTGTGAAGGCTCGCTCTAGGGTTGTGGAGGAGGAGGTCACAGAACGGGGCTAACGCCGGGCAGTGCTCACCTTTCCATGGCGGTATCTGTGAGCGTGGAAGAGAGGAGAAACATCTATTAGCATCCATCCTGTCTAGCAGAAATCTTCTTCTGTCATTAGGTCACTTTACACGTGGAGCAATAAAATGCCCGGAAACACGCATTTTATGAGAATTGCATGTCATTCCTGCTTCTTGGCCAGGTCCCCCTCGGAGGGCCTTTTTCCCTGCATTTTTGTTCTATTGTTAAAATAGTTATTTATTGATTTGGCTGCTCAGAGTCTTAGTTGCAGCATGTGGGGTATGGTTCCCTGACCAGGGATCGAACACGGGCCCCCTGCATTGAGAGCACAGAGTCTTAGCCACTGGACCACCAGGGAAGCCCCTCTCCCTGTGTTTTTAACCATCGCTTCCTCCGAAAGGTGCCCCCTCAACCTGCACCTCCCCAGATGGAACAGCCACAGCCTCACCTCTAGACCCTCTCCCTGCTTAACCTCATCCCTTCTGCGGCTGGGCTTCTCTTGTCAAAGCCTTTCTCCCTAGGACATGTCCTTTGGACCCTGTCCAGATCAGAGTCCCCGGAAGCTGTTCACGGGCCACCTCCCATGCGGTGGAAGTACACCAGGTCCACCTTCCACGTCCCGCTCTCTAGGGGTGAGTCCTGGGACTTGACACCGAACGTGCACCCCAGCAGCTGTTAGGGTGAGGGACCTACCAAGAGGCTGATGCATCAAAAACAACACTGGGCAAGAACCATCCTGGACAACCCCTCCTCGGTGCTGAGCATAGAATTATACTAAGTGCGACCATCAGCCTTGAAGAGAGTCAAAACCTGAATTCTGTAAGAATGCTCTAGACAAAGGACAATAAAAACTCAGTAGCATTTCTCTAGCACTTACTGCGTACAAACCACTTGGCCTCTAGCCCTGGCAGGGCTTCTTAACTCTAGTTTATGCTTTCTCTGTTTAGCATCTCCTCATCTAGACTCAGGGAGTCAGGGACCAGGCTAGTGAGATATGAGTATGCATCTGCAAATGAAACTTGGGACACATAAACCTCAGGGAATCAGAACTCCTAGTCCGTGGGGTGATTTGTTCTTTCTCCCTGAAATCTGACAGTATGAAAGATCATTGTCTTAGCCTTGATGTTGTAATAGGTTCAGTGTAAGGGCCATAATGACTGGGACATGAAGACGTCATACCCAGGAAAGGAAAAACCCCACTTCCCCCAAGAGAAGTCCTAAAGTGTTCACAGGGCCAGAAAAGGATCTGACACCAGCGATGACATCTCCTCTGGTCATAGTTTTAAAACGGCCTTTTAAAATGTCCTTGAAAGGGACCAGAATGCATCACAATCTCACAGAGTTTAAAATAGTGTTTTAATGACACAAGCATAAATGAATAATAATAATAATAATAAAATATGGTTAGGCTGTGTGTTTTTCCCCCAAGGGAAGTTTTTGGCAAAGCACATTGAGTATTTGAATCCAAAATATTTAGAAGACATACTTTGAGACAAAACAGTTTTGAGACAAAGCCAAAATGAATATGGGGGAACATTCTGATGTTTAAATGCTGTCTCATTATCAGTGTAGAAAGGCTTTTTATAAAATATAAGAAAAATAAACCCCGCTTGTTTACATCACTTTTACTTAAAATGTTCTTAATTACTATAACTCTGGAGGGTTCTCATCCAGACAGGTCCATTTTTCTTTCCTGCCAACTAAGCCACCTTAACACACAATGGAGAATTTTTCCTCAGAATTTCTGAGATTGCATCCACATTAATTTTGCTGCTTCATTTACCCCTTTCAAAAGAGTTGTGCTGTGGTTAGTCGCTCAGTTGTGTCCGACTCTTCGTGACCCCATGGACTGTAGCCCGCCAGGCTCCTCTGTCCATGGAGTTCCCCAGGCAACAATACTGGAGGGGGTTGCCATTTCCTTCTCCAGGGGACCTTCCCGACCCAAGGATCAAACCTGGGTCTCCTGCATTGCAGGCAGATTCTTTACCATCTGAGCCACCGGAGAAGTCCTATTCACATATCATACAATTCACCTATTTACATGTACAGTTTTACAAGCTAAAGCCCTCTGGTTTTTAGCTTGCTCACAGAGCTGCACAATCATGGCTTCATTTGTTTTTAACATCCATACAGGAGCCAATGGACTGACAATTCAAAGGAGCCCAGGCGTTAGGATCCCAGCCTGACTCTCATTTCTAGTAACTTCTGTATTCTCATCACAGCTGCCACTCTCAGAAATACTCACCTTCTAAATTCCTACTAATGCTCCCAAATGAAATGCAAAAGCCTCAGGCTGTCAAATTTATCTTTCGCCCGAATTTTCTTTAAATCTCAACCCAAGCTTATTCACAGCAAAGTGTCTGCTTTTAAATCATTCCTAACAAAACCTAACGAGATAGCCCATATCCAAGCAAGGATGCTACATCCTCCAGGCCCTCACTGGAGCTGGACAAACCGCCTGGACCACCGGACGAGCCCTCTGATGTAGTCGCTGATCCCTGGTTTCTGGGAGGGCCCAGGGCACTTGAATGTGGCCCGTGACCTCGGATGCCTGTCCCCCTCCGTGCCCAGAGACGCAGTCAAGGAAGAACTAGCAGTGACTAAGTAAGAAATCCGCGGGTGGTGTAGGACTAGAGAAAGCCAAGACAAGGCGTGACTGACCTGGGTCCTCTGGCTGAGGGTGCATGAGGCGGAATGGCACCTCAGTGGCCACTTCACTAGAAACAAAAGAGGCAGAGTGGTCAGAATGTGCATAGTTGTAAATGCACAGCTGAGAGCTGTGACTGCAGAGCTTCGAGAAAGATTCCCAGGCCCCTGCTGAAGGAGGACTCAGCAAGGTCCAAAACGAAACAAACCAGATATCAGGAAGTGGTCAGGAAGGAATTTTTAAATGTATTCCCTGGAATGTGGTCCAGAAACTCCACTTGAACGAGGCTGAGGAGCCCAGGATTTTGGGGTTCCCTTTCCTCCTGGTTATTAGTTTCATGGACATGCTAAGTAGTGGGATGTCCAGGGACGTAGTGCATGCTAAGTCAACTCAGTTATGTCTGACTCTTTGAGACCCTGTGGACTGCAGCCTCCCCAGGTTCTCTGTCCATGGGCTTCTCCAGGCAAGAATACTGGAGTGGGTTGCCATGCCTTTCTCCAGGGGGATCTTCCCAACTCAGGGATCGAACGTACGTCTCTTGCATTGGCAGACGAGTTCTTTACCACTAGTACCACCTGGGCTCCCCTGGTGGCTCAGAAGGTAAAGAATCTGCCTGCAATGCTGGAGACCTGGGTCTTGTGGAGAGCAGTCCCTTGGGATGAGCAGAGTCCAGCCAATTCCAGAAGCTACAGGACTTTGAGGAGGCTTGGATTTTATACAGAAAAAGGAGGACAGGGAGTCAGGAAGGGGCAGAAGGAAAATCTGGACACAGGAAGAATGGAAAGGGGTCGGGAGGGGCGGGGGGGACAAGGATTACTCCCTGTTTCACCCAGGACCCACCGCCTCCCACCCTGGGGTCACTGCTTTGGTCAAATCTCATGTGTTGATAAAGTGCTCTTGGCGGATCCCCGTGTGGCCAGGGTCTAGGAGAGAAGTTGCCCTGGGTTCCACGGAAGGGGGGGTGATAGGAGTCAGTGACGGCATATATAAGGTCAGCACCTGCCTCAAACATGTCTTACCTGCTGCCTCTTTGTGCTTTATTTAAAAGGCTGCTGTCGCTATTCACAAAAGCCCAAAGGTGGAAACAACCCAAATGTCTACCCACCAATGAATGGATGAACAAAATGTGGTCCACTCATACCATGGACTGCATCTCAGCCATAAACAGGAAAGAAGTACTGACATGTTACAACATGGACACTGCCAACGTGCCAAGTGAGGAAGCCAGTCACAAAGGGACAAATATTGCCTGATTCCCTTCATATAAAATGTCCAGATGAGGCAAATGTACAGAGTTAGACGGTAGATTAGCGGTTGCTGAGGAGTGGGGAGCGTGGGAGAGATGGCTCAAGAGGTATGCGGTTTCCTTTGGGGATGGGCACAGGGTACAAGAACTGGAGAATGGCGACAGTCACGCACTCTGGGAGTGTCCTTGACGCCACTGAACTCTATTGTTTGGTTTGGCTTTTTTTTTTTTTTTTTTTTGGCTGCACCAAGCGGCATGTGAGTCTTAGCTTCCCCACCAGGGATTGAACCTGTGCTCCCTACATTGGAAGCACAGAATCTTTTTTTTTTTTTTAATAAATTTATTTATTTTAGTTGGAGGATAATTACTTTACAATATTGTAGTAGTTTTTGCCATACATTGACATGAATCAGCCATGGGTTTACATGGGAAGCACAGAATCTTAACCACTGGACCACCAAGGAAGTTCCTGAACTGCACAGGTTTAAATGGTTAAAATGGCAGACTTCACGTTATGTGTATTTTACCCCTGAACACACGTGCATACACACAGGGGCAACTGCGTGGAGTATGCCTGTTTTCTGAAGGTGTGTCTATGCGTGTGTCTTCACCCAGGGGCAGACCCAGCTACAGTCCCCACGAAAGATCCCAGCCTCACACCTGTCAGCCAAGGTTTGCACGGTGTGAGCGGGCACATTTCCCATCATCACGGAGCGGGACACTGTCCTGTTTTAAACCCCAGGTTTGTCCCCTTCATACCCTGGAATCAAGCAGAGAAGGAAGGTGACGAGGCTTACCTGGAGGTGAGCTCTCCCAGAAGGCTAGGAAACAAAAACACAAATAGGGCTGTGGTGACTTTCCGCGGTGGTAACACGACCCTCCTCGCCGTTATTCAGAGATGGATGCGTCCCCCTCGGGTCCCTCGTCACCCACAACTCTCAGGACCTTTGTGTTCCTCACAGTGCACTCTGCTATTCCTCTCTGCTTCTGGCTTCATGGCTTTCTCAAGCGGGTTAGTTTAAAAGAGAAATCACTTAGGTTTAAGCCCTAAAGTTCAAGAATAAACGCTGGTCCAGAATTTCTCTCATGGCCACAAAGGTCACCATGCAACATCTGCTAAACACTTACCTTGACTGCTACATTCGACTCTGTTTAGATCCTCTCAGAGCAAGTGAAAGAAAGCACTATACACTTTATAGATATAGACGTAGATACTATTTCTATATATGCATATATATCTGTATATATATCTTGGCCTTGGGCATTTGGGATCTTAATTCTGTAACCAGGAATTGAACCTGCGTCCCTGGTGTTGGAAGCACAGAGGCTTAACCAATGGACTGCCAGGGAAGTCTCAACACCATACGCTTTGTAAAACAGGACAACTACAATGCTGTGTTAACGAAATCTGCAAAATCAACCCATGGTCTACTTTGTGGTTTCAACCAAAATTTGGGGACCTCTTCGTCCACTGAGACTTATGGAATATACACATAGATTTGCCTTGATGGCTGAACTACCCAGGACTCATTAAGGTAAAAGGCCAGAGCCTTTGGCGATGGAATTTGAAAAGGAAAATGAGAAGTCGAGTTTTTCCCTTTTGATGAGATTTCGTTCTTTTTTTTTACCATGCCACATGGCATGTGGGATCTTAGTTCCCCAACTAGGAATTGAACCACACCCATTGAGTTGGAAGCACACAGTTTTAATCACAGGACCAACAGGGAAGTCCCTTGATGAGATTTTTAAAGTGAAAGAAATTGAATTCAAAAAAAGATGGAAAACCGTTTCCTCAGAACTATAAGATATCTGTGCTCTAGTGTGAAAAGGAGACTCCTCAGTCCTGTAATGATTTTTTGGGGGGCGGGGAAAGCCTCCCCATTATGGATGGAGCCTCCTGAGATGCATTGTGAATTCATTTCCCAGCTACCATGCTTTTCTGAAGAGAACTAGAGATCTCTTCAAGAATATTAGAGATACCAAGGGAACATTTTATGCAAAGATGGGCACAATAAAAGACAGAAATGGCATGGGCCTAACAGAAGCAGAAGATATTAAGAAGAGGTGGCAAGAATACACAGAAGAACTGTACAAAAAAGATCTTCATGACCCAGATAACCATGATGGTGTGATCACTCACCTAGAGCCAGACATCCTGGAATGCGAAGTCAAGTGGGCCTCAGGAAGCATCACTACGAACAAAGCTAGTGGAGGTCATGGAACTCCAGTTGAGCTATTTTAAATCCTAAAAGATGATGCTGTGAAAGTGCTGCACTCAATACGCTAGCAAATCTGGAAAACTCAGCAGTGGCCACAGGACTGGAAAAATCAGTTTTCATTCCAATCCCAAAGAAGGGCAATGCCAAAGAATCTTCAAACTACTGCACAATTGTACTCATCTCACATGATAGCAAAGTAATGCTCAAAATTCTCTAAGCCAGGCTTCAACAGTACATGAACCATGAACTTCCAGATATTCAAGCTGGATTTAGAAAAGGCAAAGGAACCAGAGATCAAATTGCCAAAATCCGTTGGATCATAGAAAAAGCAAGAGTTCCAGAAAAACATCTACTTCTGCTTTATTGATAACACCAAACCCTTTGACTGGGGAGATCACAACAAACTGTGGAAAATTCTTCAAGAGTTGGGAACACCAGACCACCTGACTTGCCTCTTGAGAAATCTGTATGCAGGTCGAGAAGCAACAGTTAGAACCAGATATGGAAAAACAGACTGGTTCCAAACAGGGAAAGGAGTATGTCACGGCTGAAAACTGTCACCCTGCTTATTTAACTTATATGCAGAGTACATCATGAGAAATGCTGGGCTGGAGGAAACACAAGCTGGAATCAAGATTTCCAGGAGAAATATCGATAACCTCAGATATGCAAATGACACCAGCTTTATGGCAGAAAGTGAAGAAGAACTAAAGAGCCTCTGGATGAAAGTGAAAGAGGAGAGTGAAAAAGATGGCTTAAAACTCAACATTCAAGAAACTAAGATCATGGCATCGGATCCCATCACTCCATAGCAAATAGAAGGGGAAACAATGGAAACAGTGACAGACTTTATTTTCTTGGGTTCCAAAATCACTGCAGATGGTGACTGCAGCCATGAAATTAAAAGACACTTGCTCCTTAGAAGAAAAGCTATGACCAACCTAGATAGCATATTAAGAAGCAGAGACATTACTTTGCCAACAAAGGTCCATCTAGTCAAGGCTATGGTTTTTCCAGTGGTCATGTATGGATGTGAGAGTTGGACTGTGAAGAAAGCTGAGCACTGAAGAACTGATGATTTTGAACTGTGGTGTTGGAGAAGACTCTTGAGAGTCCCTTGGACTGCAAGGAGATCCAACCAGTCAATCCTAAAGGAAATCAGTCCTGAATATTCATTGGAAGGACTGATGTTGAAGCTGAAACTCCAATACTTTGGCCACCTGATGCAAAGAACTGACTCATTGAAAAAGACCCTGGTACTGGGAAAGATTGAAGGCGGGAGGAGAAGGGGATGACAGAGGATGAGATGGTGGTATAGCATCACTGACTCAATGGACATGAGTTTGAGCAAGGTCTGGGAGTTGGTGATGGACAGGGAAGCCTGGCGTGCTGCAGTCCATGGGGTCGCAGAGTCAGATGTGACTGAGTGACTGAACTGAACTGAACTGATGCTTTTCTGAAGTACCATCAAAGACTAGACTGTCTCTCCTTTCCTAGATCAGCTTAAACAGGTGACAACATGCATACCCATTCTTGCCAGGTGGTACCCAAGTGTACGTGTTTTGCAGTCTGCTTTTCTACCTTTGTCTCTGTAATGTTACATCAGGCAGAATTGTGAAACTAGACCAATAGTCTTTCTCAAACCCTACCATGTAATTGGTAGAATTTGTGGACCTTTCTTGCTTTCTGTCTCCCAATCACTCGGGAACGAAACCATTCAGATGGCTGATGGCCAGACAGAGCAGGCGGCATGTTGGGGCGTGGACACTCACCCTGACACTGTGAGCTTCACCTTGATCTGGTAAGACACCAGGATCCCCATGACGGTCTTGTCTATTCCCTCCTTTATGCTGTTCAAACAGAAAAGAAAAACGGAAGAATGCAGAGGAGCAGTAGGAAGCAGAGACCGGATGGATCAACCCTTCTCCCTAGGCTCCCCAGGTGGGGGACCACCCTCTCCAAGAGACCAGGTCATCCGTGTTCTTCTGTGTCCTCACTGTCTGGGGCGCTGGAAGGCAGCCCTGACGCTGGGTGGATGGGGGGCTTAGGATTTGTCATCATTCAGTCACTAAGTTGTATCCGACTCTTTGCAACCCCATGGACTGCAGCATGCTAGGCTTCCCTGTCCTTCACTATCTCCTGGAGTTTGCTCAAACTCATGGACTTCCCAGGAAGCTCAGTTGGTAAAGAATCTGCCTGCAATGCAGGAGACCCTGTTCTATTCCTGGGTTGAGAAGATCTGTGGAAGAAGGGATAGGCTACCCACTTCAGTATTCTTAGGCTTCCCTGGTGGCTCAGCTGGTAAAGAATCCGCTGCAATGTGGGAGACCTGGGTTCAATCCCTGGGTTGGGAAGATCCCCTGAAGACGGGAAAGGCTACCCATGCTAGTATTCTGGCCTGGAGAATTCCATGGACTGTATAGTCCATAGGGTCGCAAAGAGTCAGACATGACTGAGCGACTTTCACTTTCACTGTCAGTTGAGTCATTGATGCCATCCAACCATTTCATTGTCTGTCACCCCCTTCTCCTCCTGCCCTCAATCTTTCCCAGCATCAGAGTCTTTTCCAATGAGTCAGCTCTTCTCAGTGGGTGGCCAAAGTATTGGAGCTTCAGCATCAGTCCTTCCAATGAACACCCAGGACTTATCTCCTTTAGGATGGACTGGTTGGATCTCCTTGCGGTCCAAGGGACTCTCAAGAGTCTTCTCCACAGCACCACAATTTGAAAGCATCAACTCGAGGCTAGGGACTAGGGGTGGGCTTTGCTCTATCACTGACTGACCCAGTGACCTTGGCTGAGCCTCTCATCTGGTAAAATCTCAATTTCCTCATCCATGAAATGAGTAGAAATTCAACTTTCTCACCAAAGAAAGCACGGAGAGACAGGCATGTTTATATAATACTCCACGAACCACGGAAAATCTTTACAAACACACATGTCATTTTGAACTTTGTGATTCCTTCACCCTTGAGTTCCTGGATCTAGGATGTTGTCTCCCTGTTTTCCCATCTCCCAGAGCATCACAGACGTGCTTAGAATCTAACACATCAGCTGGCAAATCGTCCTCAGAAACCCTTTGACTCCCATGATCCTGCTTTCTGCCTGGTGTTCACTGCCCCAACTGTTCATCTCAGAGCTTTTCCTGACAGCATCACCTGGATGCAATCACTGGGGCCGTGGGTCACACAGGATGGAGGTGGGGGGTGGTATGGGGAGCTGGCAGTGAGCCCCGAGCCTGGTGACAGCTCCTACCCCCAATCCTCAGGGCTCATCAGCACACATGCTGCCAGGAACGGTAGCCTCAGAGGACGGTGAGGGGTGGCAGGGGTATTTGACTTAGAAGCTTTGATCTAGTTTTTACTGGATGCACTGGCTCAATTCAGTCCAACATTCTGAGCTGGGTCAGCAGATCAGTGCTTAGTTTCATTTAAATTGAGCTGACATCCGTAGCCCTCAGGACCTCCTGCTCCTTACCTTTCCAGATGGAAATGAATAAATGATGTTTCCATCCTTCGTGAGGTACTCAGTTCAATGCTAGCTGATGCTATTTCTTAGAGGTACTAGCTGACTTTTCTGGAGCACTTACTGTGTGCCAGGCCCCACATTTGATGTGCCCTGTCTCCCATAATCCATGTCAGCTCTCATACTCTACGGATGGGGAAACTGAGCTCCTCACTCAGACAGCTGATGGGGTGGCCCAGATGACCAGCAAGGGAGCGGGGCTTTGGCACAAGGCTGTCTCCAGAGCCCAGAGCTGCAGTCGCTACATCATACCAGGCATGAGTGAGAGGGTCCCTGCTCGGGCCACTGAGCATTGGCTTTGCACCGCCGGCCACCGTGCCATGCGCCAGCCGTGAGCCCAGGACTGGGACGAGAAGACCCAGACCCCTTCCCCCAACTCCGCCAGCACCGAGTCTCGGGGGCTTACATGGTGCTGGAGGCCAGGTTCGTGTCCTCATGCTTGATCTTCCCATCCAGGGCGATGCCCCTTCTCTCGCGGTTGTTGGCCAGCAAGGGCACCAACGTCAGCGTCTTGGTCAGTGAGCTGTTTGGCGGCACTTTTTCCCTGCAGGAAGAAACACGGTGGATTTAGCCAGTTGTTCTTACAGGCCTAAGGCCACCATGGCCCCCAGGAGACCTTGTCTACGCTCACGCAGTTCCCAGAACCCATGTTCCCCGCAACTCCTGGGAAAGACAGCCCGGAGGTGGTGTGCATGTCTTATGAGAAGGAGGAGAACATGAGTGACGTCTCAAAACAGGCTGGCAGCAACATTGGAGCATCTCTCAGCCTGCTCCCATGGCTGAATTTCTGGAATGTTCTGTGGGGTGAAGTGAGACCGACTGGCCCAAGGATCAGGGACCACACCCAGTTTCCTCCCGAGACTCTGTGAAGCACGTGATGGGCTTCAGGGTGACCGGTCAGGGCCAGCAGTGAGCCCAGGCTGGGCGTCGTCCCTGTCAGGAGGACCAATGTGCACCCAGGGAGCCTCCACGTGAGCTGGACAGACTGGGCGGTTTGGGGTTCAGAGCAGCAGAGGCTCTTTCTCCCCCAGATCGCCTCCATCACCAGCCGGGAGGAGTGTCCCCAGCATCTAATAGACACAGGGACCCCCTGCCAAACAGTGGGCCTGGGTGCAGCGAGGGGCACGGCAGCGTGGTTTCCCCAGGTCGAGCAGCGTCCCCGGCTCACAGAGCAGCGTCTGAAGCTGGAGAGTTGGCTCTGCCGCTCGCCCACGGGCTGCTCCCAAGCCTGTGCCAACAGCCACTGCGCCGCCTCTGATCACAGAGCCCAGGCGGGCTGTAGCCATGTTCCTGACATAACCTTCATCCTTCTGTCTGGCCAGGAAAAGGCAGGGCCCTGGAAACCCTGCCCAGGAGCCAGCCTCGGGCCCTTTCCATGGCCTGCCCCCAGACAGATGGGGAGCCCCACTGACACCCTCCTCAATCTCCCTGGGGAGTTGAAGGTGGCTATGGCTTTTCCGGCCTCCAAGTGCACACAGGAGGCTCCTGGGCACACATCCCTTACAGAATCCTGCTTGAGACAAGGTGGCCCACATCCTTGCCTTTGGGACTAGGGGGAATCTTCTCTTAATAAGCTTGGTTTGGGCAGCAGAGTGATAGAAGCAGAAATTACCTTGTCAAGGTTAACTACAGTAGGAAGGGGCCCCCAGGCTCCCCTTGGACCATGGCCTGTCCTGCTGCACCCTGGCTGACGGCCTCTGCCAAGACCCTGGACCAAAGCCCCACCTGGCCACTTCCCAGCACCTTCGGGATCTGTGACTGGATGGTGGGTAACAGCTTGGGCATCAGGGCTGACCTGGTTCCCAGGTTGGCCTGCCCACCAGAGCCCCCAAAGCCTCATTTTCACTCCCACATTTTTGAGGGGACCGAGGATGGTGTCCAGTTTTCTGGGACTCTTTGATGCAAAATGAGCTGAAAAGAGGACCAGATAATGGGGTATATTAGGGGAAACCTCAGTTGGGGACTATTTCCTCCTATCGTTGGGCACATGCCAACAGGTGAGCCAGGAAGACTCCCGGGCACCAGGATGGGCAAGGATGCAGTCTGAAAGGTAGAACTGACCCCAGGCCTGGCCCCGCGGAGGCAGTTAGTGGTTCATTTCCTGTCTCTCTCCCCTGAGATGTAAACTCAGGCCAGGTTCTGCTTTAAGTAACAGTTTATCCCAAAGTGGCCTTTTAAATATTATGTAATGTTTTCTTGCTGAATCGGCTGTCTTTCCTCACCGCACTGCCTTCCTCCAATGATGAGAGTATTTTTGTCTTACAATGGGGCTTGGAAAACAGGAAAACACCTTCCCGAATGATCCTTCCTGGGTGGGGGGTGTGTGTTAAATGAACCTGAGTGCCTAGCACAAAGCAAAACCGGTCAGGTCTCTTGCTGTACCATGAAGAAGCCATCGCAGGATTCTCATTTGGGTTTTATTGTTTGTTTGTTTTCCATTTGATTTTTATTCTAATGGAAGGAGAAAAGTCACTCATGACAAGTGGCAGAGTACTGAGATAGCCTTCTAATCTCCTTGTCATGGGTACCAGATTTTCAAATTGTGGAGAAGATCAAAAGATAGAGAACCTCATGTGGGCTGACAGGTTATTTGATGATCTGCTCTGGGGGTCAGAAACAGTATCAGATTCCTACCCACTTATTTAAGGATCAATAGAAAGCTCCAGCCCTTCCCGCTGTGACAGTTCAGGCTTCATTTTTCTCCTCCCCATCATTTCCTAGCTCAACCTAGCTCTCAGAACTCTTGTGAGCAAGCACAGAATCAAGAGGCTAACTTGCTTTGCAGCCCTTGAAGTGAGAAGAGGGGAAGGACGTGGCAAGCTGGGGAGCTGGCTGACCGCTCTACTTCCTTCTTCAGCGATGACCGAAAAGGGGAACTTGACAAAGAAGCCGGAACCGCCCAGGAAATAGAAACCCAACCCACTACTCACTGTGTTTCCTCTGCAGCCACCGGCTTGATGTAATAATCACTCGAGTAGAGAACCACGTTGGCCACTTGTTCCACTGCGAAGGGAGGACAGGGTAGGGTGACTCAGTGTGGGGTCCTGCATGCTGCCTTCCGGGGCACATGGTTGGCCTTCCCTCTCTAACGGTCATTTGAGTGCACCTCTCAGGCTCAGCTTTAAGGCTGAGAGTCCTGTTCTGGCCTTAGGCCAGGCTTCCCAGGTGACGCTAGTGGTAAAGAACCTGCCTGCCAATGCAGGAGACATAAGAGAGGCAGGTTCCATCCCTGGGTCGGGAAGATCCCCTGGAGGAGGGCATGGCAACCCACTCCAGTATTCTTGCCTGGGAAATCCCATGAACAGTGGAGACTGGCGGGCTACAGTCCATAAGGTTGCAAAGAATCAGACACGACTGAAACAACTTAGCAGATGATAACCTGCTCTGTGTCAACTCCCAGCCAGGAGCCATTCTCCTAAAACCGCACCCCCTGGGAGACCCCTCCGCTCCACTGAGCTCACAGCACGTGCCAGGTATCCTTTCAAAGCACACAAGCTCGCAGTGTCCCCAACTCACCATCTGCTCTCTTTCCCTAGATGTGTCCCCTTCCAACCTTCTCTCACTTGTTTACTGAGCATCTACTTCTGGCTGCCCAAGCTAGAAACAGTCAGGAGGCAGCACACGACTGATTTGTGGATGTGGTGTGGTGGATAGGAAGGTGGGCTCTGGGACCAGACTACCTGGGCTCAAATCCCCTCCTAGCCATCAGCGGTGGGGTAGTTACTGAGCTTCCCTGAGCCTCAATTTCCCCATCAGCAAAATGGGGGTGATAATTGCATCTAACTTATATAGTTGTTGTGATGATTCAAAAAATGATTTTTAGTTTGTTTTTTTTTTTGGCCACACCTTGTAGCATGAATAACTTCTCCAACCAGGGATTGAACCCACACCTCCTGCAGTGGAAGCATGGAGCTTCCTGGACCACCAAGGAAGCCCCCAAAAAGATGGTTTTTAATTTCTATTAAAATCAAATTTGAGAATCAAAAGAAATAATTTGTGTGAACTGGTCAACACAGCGCTCGGCCTATACAAAGTTCTCAATATCTGGCTTTAGAAATTCAACAGCTTCTTTCAAACATTAGGGGTTTGGATGTTTGGATTCATAAAATTTTGAGAAACAACTTAAAAAATAATTATCAAATGATACTTTCTTCGTCCTGCTGCTTTGTGAAATACCGTATGGAACGCTACATACAACATGCTAAATAAATAACACCAGGCCCTACAGAGACTTAAAGGCATAGAAACTAAACTCACATAAAAACAAAGCCTTAATGTAAACATGTATATTAGCATTAAGAAAAATCTAGAATATTTTAGTACGAGTGCATCCGATTCCTGAGCCTTATCTATGATGGACAAGAGGGAGAGAGGAACGTGGTGGATGACACTTAGGTGACCAGCTGTCCCGGTCTGCCTGGGACTGGCCCATTTTAGCACTGGAAGTCCTTGGTCCTTAGTCCTGGTTAACCCAGGACAGCTGGTCACTCTAACTCTGTCTCAGTCATCAAGGGCCTAAGGGAGAAGTGAATGGACAGGTCTCCCTTCCAGGTCATTCTATCATGTCTTTTTACTTTGCCCACATGAGACCGAGATCTCACAGCATCCCCCCTCACTTTGACGCCCTTTGACCTGAGGCAGTGTGCTGGACCAGTGGGACCAGAAAGTCAGAGGCCCCTGTCCCGAATGTATGGGAGGCCAGGCCATTACACGGCAACACAACAGTAGCAGTGACAATGGGGATGACCATTTACAAAGCATGTCCAGTGTGCTCGATCAACAGATCACAAAATCCGGGAAGGTAGACCAGGAAGCCCTGCTGTGACTGCCCGCTGGATTCTGGGAGGATGTGCACAGCACAAGCCCACAGGGGACCCCGGGGTTCCCAGGCCAGGTACCCCCTACTACTCTGTGCAGAAAGGAAACCCCTCCCCCCCCCCACCCAGACCTGGACCCTCCAGGAAGGCAGGACAAGGAAGGACGGGAAGACGTCCAGTGAGGGATGTTGTCCCAGGATGGAAGATGGCTCTAAGCTGGGCAGGAGGCTACAGAGAGGACACTAAAGGGATCTCCTCCTCTAAGGTCCTGCTGCCCTGACAACAGAGACAAACAGGACGTTCCAAGGACCCAGGAGGGCCTGAGAGACCAGAGGAGAGACCCCGGGAAACTTGACCACTGGGGACTTGGAAGGCTCTGCTGTCCAGCTTTGAGTGGAAGGTCCTACCTAGCACTTTAATCTTCTTCACTGTCTTCTCTGTGCTGTTGTTCACAGTCACGGTCACAGGAATGGGTTCCCCGTGGTAATAGATCTGAAGAAGTTAGCAGATGGGGCAGAAAAGGGGAAGAGAGCCTGGTCATGTCTTTCTAAATTTATCTCAGTCCTTTAACTGGAGGCAAAGTGGCTGAATCCCCACACTTTCGAGGAAGACAAGGTGAGGGCATCATGGCTCCTGTGGGGATGTGTCTGGAGCAGGTTCTGCCCCGTGTGTGGGAGGCTGAGGTGATGACATGGGCTCCAGCCACAACGCCCAAATCCTGAGAGTCTCTCAGAGCTGGCCCGGGGCTCTTGAGCGGGATCATGAAGTTATTTGGGGCAGAATGAGTGAAAAGAGAGGAGAATATGGTGGGAGGTAGAGCTGGAGCTCGTCCAGTGATGACTCCATGTTATACCAGATGGGCATGTTGTTGCGCACACACACTCCACACACATGCACGTGCACACACACATGCACACACATGCGTGAATAGACGCACACGTGTGTACACATGTACACATTCGTGCACACATGCATGCACACACATGTGCATGCGCACACACATGCACATGCACACATACGGTCTGCTGGGCTTTTGTCAATGTGTGTGTGACTCTTGTTGACCAGAGGGACCAGAGACAGCCCTAGCCAGCGGTTCTTCACCTTTCTTGGCCATGACATTCACACGTGACACAGGCACTCCCTTACCGTTACTGCCCAACTTCAGTTTGAGGGAAGCAAACAATTTGTAACACCCATTGATGATGCACTAAGAGGCCCCCTGGGGCAGAGACGGGGGGATGGGGGGGCAAACCTCCCCCACATTGCTGGGACCCACGATGAGCAGAATGCAAGCCAGTTTGGCCCTATTCTAAGGGTCCCCTTCACTGACTCCAAGTTATGAAAACATCCAGTCACCCTCATAGGTTGGTGTTTACCACTACACCCAAGACTGCCCGCAGCCCACCCCCAGCTGAGGGCCCGGGGCGGGCTCCCCAAAGGCCAACTCCACAGTCACCTCTTTGCTAAGCGACACGGCGAGGCGCAGGGGCTTGTCTGACATGAAGAACTGCCAGGAGGCCTCGGCTCGGGGCTGGGGACCCATCTGGCGTGGCGCATGCTGTACCTTCCGGATCAGCAAACGTACGGAGCTCCTGAGGACGAGACGTCACGGACGGTCCCGGGATCAGCACCTGGGCCTCCTCAGGACAGACCACCAGGTCACCCCCTGCCCCCCACCTCATCCCCAGGCTGGGATCCCTCGGGGATACTCCCGATGGATGCTGAAGGACTGGTAGCCAGGTCAGGTCTGGAGCCCAGGGCCTGGCAGGTGGTGTGGACCCGTCTGCCCTCCAAGGGTCCCTCTCACCCTCTGTGAGGACCCCGACTCGGGCTCCTCTCAGGTGAAGCTGCGGTGGGAACGTGTGCCTACATGATGTTTCAGAGTTCTCTACAAATGTGATGCCTTGTCATTGCCATTCGGTACAGGCATCCTTGGGTGTGAATGCTGAGTTTCTGCTGCTAAGTCGCTTCAGTCGTGTCCAACTCTGTGTGACCCCATAGACAGCAGCCCAGCAGGCTCCCCCGTCCCTGGGATTCTCCAGGCAAGAACACTGGAGTGGGTTGCCATTTCCTTCTCCAATGCATGAAAGTGAAAAGTGAAATTGAAGTCGCTCAGTCATGTCCGACTCCTAGCGACCCCATGGACTGCAGCCTACCAGGCTCCCCCGTCCCTGGGATTTTCCAGGCAAGAGTACTGGAGTGGGGTGCCGTTGCCTTCTCCAGAATGCTGAGTATGAGGAGGCAAGTGTTGAGGGCACAGTTGGGAACGTCATTCAGGAACAAGAGAAATGAACACCAGGGCCTGGGAGGACAGGAGTCACTGCTCAGCGGGCAGAGTTTCTATTTGGGGTGATGATGGCATTTGGGATACAGATAGTTTGGGGATATTTCCCAAATGCTATCATCATTTATATACCATGCAGGATAATACATCATTATATATATATCCCATATGTATTATCATATATATCCCAAATGCTATATACAGATAGCAGACAGTATACACGTGGTTATACAAGGTAATGACTGTGCTTAATACCACTGAGCTGTACACTAGAAAATGGTTAAAATGGTCAACTTTGTGTTATGTATATTTTACCACCACCACAACAAAATGCAAGAGAAGAAGAAAACTCAAGGGACTGTGGAGGCTTTCAAGAGCTTACATGAACCCTTGAGGTTGATAATGCTCCTGTCATTTTCTTCTGCTTTCCCCCTAGATGGCCAGCCCCCGCCGCCCACCCCATGTGTAGATGGTCCTTTCTGATGGTCCTAACCTGGGGAGGCTCCATGACCCACCACACCAGCCTAGTGGGAAGAGTCCGTCTCACAAACATAAAGTGACAGGCGGTTTCTTACCCCCACCTCTTAACCCCAGACCCCTCACCTATTCCCACAGCCACACTCTTACTTCTTTGGAATTTTGTCCTCTTCCACATCTGCACTGTGCGTGGCGAACGCTTTGATCTCGAAGTCGACCCCACAGCTCTGCAAGGGGGCAAGAGAAAAGAGGGCTGCGGTCTGCATCTCCCTTCCGGAGCTGGATGGGGTCACAGCCCCCTCGGGGGGATGTTTCGTGGCACCTTCTTTTTCTACATCAGCCGTCTGCTTTTCAGAGCTGCCCCAGTAAGACTAGATCTGGGGACATCCCTGGTGGTCCAGTGGTTAAGACTTCGCCTTCCATTGCAGGGGGTATGGGTTCGATCCCTGGTCGTGGAGCTAGGATCCCACATGCCACGGGGCAACTAAGGCCACAGGCCATAAAGACCCAGTACAGCCGAAAAAAAAAAATAAAAATTTTAAAACTATTGTAACAGATTCAATAAAGACTTTAAAAATGGTCCACATCAAAAAAAAAAAAAAATTGACTAGATCTGGAAGTGTGCTCATGATGAAATAATGGCATTAGTGCGAGGACACTGCCACGGGTCCCGAAGCCCCAGCGAAGGCCACCAGCCTGCAGGATGTGCCCCACCAGCAGCTGCAGAGGGTGAGTCAGGCATCCTGATTGGTCCTCGCCTCCCTCCACCTCTCATGGCGTCCAGCCCACCCCTCGTCCAGGTGTCCTCGGAAGTGGCCATGCGTGTATGTTACTGACGGTCCACTGCCTGCAGCCGGGGGACAGGTGCGGTGCTCGCAGGGCCCACGGGGGTCCACGGACGCCCGTGCTGGGGCTCCAACGCCCGACCCCGGTGGGCAGCTGCTCTGCGGCTGCAGCCAAGCGTGGCCAGGCTGCCAGGGGACCTGGCGCTGGCAGCTCTCCCAACTTCTGAAGAGAAGCTGGAAATGGAACTTGGAGTGAAGGCTCCTGAATTTTAAAATCAACGAAATTAAAAAATCTTGCACGGGTGGAACAAATGCATCTGCCGGCCCCTCTGCCCGCCCCCCACCTGGACCCAGCATGATCCCCACCCCCCACCCCGCAAACCTCCTTCCCTCCTGTGTTAACACGAGGGGGCGGGGATGGGGGCCCAAGCGTTGGGAGGGGCCCTCCACCAGCTAGCTCCCGCAGGCTGACAATAGCACGTAAGTCACAGTCCTACTGGTCCTGTGAAACTGCGGAATCTCAACAACGCTAAAACCTGGCTTGAAAACAAATACGCATCCGTACCCACCAGCACTTGGAGTTCTTAGCCCTGTGTTCTCACCACGCTGCTCAGCCCCCTCCACGCCCACCCCCTGCCGCTTCCCGCACAAGCCAAGCCCTCCCACCTGTCTACCCGGGGCATGTGCTGTTCCTTCCTTGTGAAACGCTTGGCGCTTCTCTCTCTCTATTCATATTGACCAGCTCCTGTGTGTGCTCCTAGACCAGCTCACCAGCCTTCTCAGGGAGCAGAGAGACCGTCTGTTTCATTCACAGGGCTGCTCGTGGTTAGGAAATGCTCAAGGCAAGTGATAGGCTCACTATACGTTCTCTCTACTTTTGGGTATATCTGAACTCTTCCACAATAAAAGGCTTAAAGTATCACAACCTTGCTTGTTAATTGGCTATACCTCAACACAAAATAAAACGTTTAAAATTAAAGAATAAATAAATAAAACAGACTCTTAAAAAAAAAAAAAAGAGGCTATTTTAAAAAGTCCTTTGAAGGAATGAATGAATCCCTGGGATTCATTCTGAAACCAACCTTGCCCACATCTTGTGGAGCTGGCTGCAGCATCACCGAACAGGGCAAGTAGTCAGGAAACTGTGGAAAGAAACAACAGACCATTTCTTTCAGAGAATGTTATTCCACATGTATTCTACCATGCATGCACACTCAGTCGTGTCTGACTCTTTGTGACGCCATGGACAGCAGTGCACCAGACTCTTCTGAACAAGGGATTCTCCAGGCAAGAATACTGGAGTGGGTTGCCGTTTCCTCCTCCAGGGGACCTTCCTGACCTAGGGCTTGAATTTGAGTCTCTTGTGTCTCCTGCATTGGCAGGCAGATTTTTTACCACTAGTGCCACCTAGGAAGCCCATATATACATATATATGTATGTCTTATATATGTAATGTGTGTGTATATATATATATACACACACACACATATAATACATATATATACACAAAACATAAACCTTATTATTTTAAGCATACAGTTCAGCAGCATTAAGGACATTCACATTGTTCTGCCATGGTCCCCACCATCCATTTCCAGAACTTTTCCATCATTCCAAGCAGAAGTTCTGTACCCATTAAACATCAATTCCCCAATTCCCTCCTCCCCCATGCCCTGGAGACCACCCCTCTACTTTCTGTCTCCACGAATTTAACTCCTCCAGATCCCTCACGTAAGTGGAATCACACAGCATTTGTCCTTAGGCGACTGGTTTCTTTCACCTAGCATCACGTTTTCAAGGTTCATTCTTGTCGTAGCCTGTGTTAGAATCTCCTGCCGTTTTAAGCCTGAACCGTATAACTTTGAGGAATATGTAATCTTATGACCCATAAACACACTAGTGAAGAGGGTAGCTGCCCCCACAGCGAGTCCAGGATGGAGTCATCAGAGGCGGGAACTCTGGCCCCAGGGTCCCTAGGTTCCACCAGGGACCGAGGGATTTCTCTCCCATGACCCCTCAGGCTGTGCTCAAGACTACAGACAGGATCTCATTTCACTAAGATCTCCTGGCTCATGGGGAATTCTTGCCTGCTTAGAAATTCCTCAGGGCCAACCAAGGGGCACTTCTTTCCTTTTATAGACAAGCAAGTGAAGGCGTGACACGCACGTATAATTAGATGGTCGGATGCAGTTTAAATATTTTTAAACTGTAGGTTGAAACGGTGCCTTCAAAGGCTAGCAGGCTATTTTCAAGGACTTAAAAAAAAAAAAAGACAATGACAGCCCAGGCAATCTAGAATTTCCTCCAAGGGTGCAATTTGAAGGCCCGCGTACGTGAAGCCATCGCTCTGGCCCCGTTCCTTGGCCGCCGGTCACATCACAAGGTGCTGTGGGTGGAAGGAACCAGTTCGGGGGGGGGGGCCGCGACGTCACCCACCGTGAGCAGGAAGGGGTAGGTGTTGGCCCCCAGCTTCTTGATCAGGCTGTCCTGCAGCTTCGTGGTGGTGCCCGAGGCGCCCATGGGAGGGAACACCTGGACCTGGGAGAAGTAGAGGTCCCTGCGGAAGCTCAGGCCGATCACGTCGATGTCTTCCTGGCCGTAGCGGAAGGCACACGTCAGAGACACGTACACTGGGAAAGAGATGAGAAGGGTGGGCTTGGCCGGTGGGTCGGTTGGTCGGCCTGGCGCCCCTGCCTGGGCTGACACCGCCTGCCTGCGGGTCTCGGCATTCAGCACCCCGAGGGGATGGGGCCTGGGGACCTCACCACCCAGCTGGCCCTTCCCTCCCTCTGCCTTGTGTTAATTACTCTAAAGGGCTGGGTTGGAGGGCGGCGAGGCCCCTCGGAGGGACCATGTGTTGTCTCCTGACTCCACTGTTTCCCGCATCTTCCCCCTGTCCCTCTTGATCCACCAGCTCAGGGACCTCAGGAGGCTTTTCAACAGGGTGAGGTCACTCGGGTTCTGAGGGCGGGAGGTCTGTCTAGAGTTGAGAGTGAAGATGAGCAGAGGGGAAGCAGCGCTAGGGAGTAAAACTGACAACTCAGGAATGTCTGATCTGGACGTGGCCATGAGGGGAGTGAGCCGAGGGCTCAGGGACCAGATAGAGAGGGGAAACCAAGTCCCAGAGGAAATCCGTCTTTTCACTTGGCTCGGAAACTTAAACTAAATCATTGGCACTTCAAAAAGTTCAATGTGGTTAGACGGATGTAAATGGTGCCCCCAGTGGACCAGAGGAATTATATGAGGCTACACATGTCTTGTGCAGGAGAAGGAGAAGAGGGCGACAGAGGATGGGATGGCTGGATGTTACCACTGATTCAATGAACATGAACTTGAGCAAACCCCAGGAGATAGTGAGGAACAGGAGGCCTGGCATGCTGCAGTCCATGGGGTCGCAGAGAGTCGGACATGACTGGCGACTGAACAACGACACGGGTTTTGAGGATGGACTGTTTACAGCTGTCGTTAATGCGATAAGTAAAACCACACAAGGTGCCCTGTGCTTGAATGGAAAGCACGTCCACCCACCTCCTCAGGAGCCGTGGGTTGAGGATTTTGTCTGTGTCCGCCTCAAGGGTCAGTGCCCCTCGGCACTAAGCTCAGAAGAGTCACTGATGATCACTTGCTTATCCCTCAGCTGACGTTTGTAGGAACAAGGTGCCCAGAGATGACCTGGATTTATGCCTGCCTCTCCAGAAAATGCTTTCCTGGCCAAGGGCGTGGGCTTTCAGGGCTGGAACTGGGCTCCTCCTGGTGTAAGAGAGGAGCAGGGCGCTCCAGAGAAAGCCAGACACAACAGAGGGGGGCAGCTGTCAGCCTGTTTCTGCCCTGTCCCCGGGATGTTGAGGGCCCTACAACTGACATACTCCAGAGCACATCCAGGGTTAGGAACAATTCCTTGTGGGTTGTCAACAGCAACAACTCTAAGAGGCACATTTTGAATGGAACTGAGTGATAACTCAGATGGGTTAAACAGTTAATTTATACAACTGTTATTAGCATCACATTGCTTGCCACATACTTCACAGCAGCCAGAGATGACTGAGCGTACTGTGCTGCCATGGTCCAGAACCACCAGCGTGTGCTAAGTCACTTCAGTCCAACTCTTTGCGACCCCATGGACTGTAGCCCCCCAGGCTCCTCTGTCCATGGGGATTCTCCAGGCAAGGGTACTGGAGTGGGTTGCCATGCCCTCCTCCAGGGGATCTTCCGGATCCAGGGATGGAACCCAGGTCTCTGACATCTCCTGCACTGGCAGGCGGGTTCTTCACCACGAGTGCCACCTGGGAAGCCAAGAACCACCCAAGTAAGCATAAAAAAAAAACTCTGCCTTCCAGCGGCCTCCATTCCTTGCTTTTCAGAAAAACTCAGAAAGGAGCCCTCCTGAGTCTGCCTAGACATGGAACCACAGGACACGGTGGAGAGGGGCGTGAGCATGCAGTCTGCAGAGGGCAGCCCTGGGCTCTGGGCTCCGTCTGCCATCCCATATCCAGTGGGCTCGAGCAAGCGGCTTCCCTGAGTGCGAACAGAGCCCATGTCCCAAGGATCGTACGAGAGAGTGCAGGTGAGAGGCCCGGGGCCCTGGCAGTGAGAATGAGTGTGCAAGGGCTTCCCCACCTCTCCTTGTGCACATACACACACCCCCTTCCTGCAGCGAGCCGAGACCAGACCCCCGCTCCCTGGAGGATGGAGGAGCACCCCTCACCTCTCTTGCCCTTCACGAGCTCAGGATCCACCAGCACGACGCCATCTAAACCAAGAGAGAGAGAGAACAGTGAGGGGGGAGGACGTGGAAGAGGCTGGAGGCTTCCTGAAGTGTGTGTATGTGGGTACACATCACATGGAATCCATGTTCGCGAGGGGAACCTTAGAAAGGGAAGCAAACAAAGGGAAAGAAGTCACCCCACTTCCACTACCCAGAGACACCCGTTGTCGAGATATCGATGCAGAACGATTTCTCCAGATTAGATGCATTTATGGAAAAGGTTTTACTAAAAAAATGAGATCCTACTATACTGTTCAGTTCACTGCTCTCCTCACTCAATTGTATATTGCAAACATCTCTTCACACACACATACACACACACTCACGTAGTATGTATTAATCATTTAAATTGGAGCAAGTGGCCACACATTTGCTCCAATGAACAGATGTATTATAAATTATTTAATCAACCTTCTCTTGTTATGGCATTTAGGATGTTTCTGATTTTCCCCATTATAATTGAATTGCAATAAACATCCTTATAGATAAATTCCTACCCATGGTAGAATTAAATGTGGCTTTTGATAACATAACTGCCAAATGACCTTCTAGAAAGGACATTGCTGAACGACATGCTCATTTACTGCCTAAATTGCCAGTCTTTTACACTCTTTTTTTAAAAAAAAACAACACTAAGAACAATTTGAGTTGAAGTAATTATAGATTCACAGGAAGCTGCAAAGATAGTACAGAGAGGCCCCCATGTATCCTTTATCCAGTTTCTTCCAATGGTTACATCTTAGGTAATTGCATACAATCTCAAAACCAGGAAGTCGACATGGGTACAGTGCATGTATAGTTCTAAGTCGTTTTATCAAATGGAGATTTTGTGTTACCACCACGGCAATCCGGACACAGAACTGTTCCCTCACCATAATGATCTCCCTCCAGGGCTGTGCTTTTGTAGTCACACCCAACTACCTCCCCCCACCAACCTTGGCCCCTGAAACCACTATCCCGTTTTCCTTTTCTATAATGTTGTCATATTGTAGGTGTTATATAAATAGCATCATAAAGCGTACGGCCTCTTGAGATTGGCTTTTCCACTCATCACAGTGCCCTTGACACTTACAGGCTGTAGCACGGGGACTGGTAGTTCATTTTTTTTTTTTAATTTAAAATTAAATTAAGTTAAAGATTTTAAAAAATTGGCAATGCATTGTGGCATGTGGGTTCTTAATTCCTCGACCAGGGATCGAAACCATGCTCCCTGCAGTGGAAGCCTGGAGTTTTAACCGCTGGGCCACCAGGGAAGTCTCTGGTAGTTCCTTCTTTTTCGCTGTCGAGTGGTATCCCAAGGCCTGGACGTGCCACAGCGTGTTTAACCTCATTCACCTATTGAGAGACATTTTGGCTCTTTCTAGTTTGGAGCTATGACAGATAAAGCCGCTGTGAACAATCACATACAGGTTTTTGTGTGAACATAATCTTTCATTTCTCTGTGATAAATGTCCAGGAATGCAAACTGCTGGGTCATATAATAAGCATATGTTTAGCTTTTAAAGTAACTGCCAAACTGTTTTCCAGAGTGGCTATCCCATTTTACACTCCCACCAGCAATGCACGAGTGATCCAGTGTCTCCACATCCTCGCCAGCATTTGGTATTGTCACTGTTTTCAATTTTAGCCATTCTGACAGGCGTATAATGATATTTTATTGTGGTTTTAATTTGTATTTTCCTAACGACTAATGTTGTTGAACATGTTTCTTTTTTTGTTGTTGAACATTTTTCTGTGTGCTCATGTGCCACTCATATATTTTCTTCAATGAAATGTCTTTTCATTTTGTTTGTTTATTTCCTAATTGGATCTTGTTTTCTCTTTAAACTGGTGAGTTTTGAGCTTTCTTTATACACTCCAGAGATGAGTCCTTTGTTTCTCTCACACTCTTTAAAATCGTCTCCAATCAGCCGGTGGTGCCTGGGTGATGTTTTAATTTGCATTTCTTTGATTAGATTATTAACAAAGCCAAATTAAAAAAAAAAAAAACCCACAAAACTAGTAGGTGTCTGATGACTTAAAGGAAAATCAGCATTAAAATCTCACCCCAGACCTTCCCTGGTGGTACAGTGGATAAGAATCTGCCTGCCAATGCAGGGGACCCTGGTTCGATCCCTGGTCCGGGAAGATTCCCACATGCCGGGGAGCAACTAAGGCCCGTGTGCCACAACTACTGAGCCCGAAAACGGCAGCTACTGAAGCCCACGTGCCTAGAGCCCGTGCTCCACAACCAGAGAAGGACCGAGACGAGGCGCCCGCGCACCGCAACTGGAGAGGAGTCCTGCTCGCGGCAGCTACAGAGAGCCTGTGCAAAGCAACAAAGACCCAGCGCAAGTGAAAAAAATATATATATTTAAAAAACTCTCACCCCAAACTCGACTTACCTACAGGCTCTACTCGTTCAACATGGTCTACGTAATCTCTCTTCCCCAGGTAGATGGTCACCTGTGAGAAGAACAGAGATGGGTTCTCAATGGTCAAAGGACCCGAAGGTATTCATATTAAAAACCAGCAACCACCGAAAAGGGAAAAACAGCAACAACGGAAACATCTGCACTCGTTTGGAGAAGAGGAGGCGCCTGGCGCTGCTGCTCGACCTCCCTGTCCTCCTTTCTCCCTGCTTGGCTGTAGGCAAGGCTGTAGGCAGAGACGATGGACTGCGGGCAAGGTGTGGTCTTCCCTCAGCCTCTGAAACTGCTCCAAGGAATTCTTCCCGTCTCTTCAGGAAGCCCCTGTTCTCCCCGCCTTTTCCCACCGAGCCTGGGTCTGCTGTCAACCAGGCAAACTTGGTGGATTCATTGCTGATAACTTTAGTGGAAAGTGACGCTTATGTGCATGAGGCTCCTGTCAGCTGTTTGCACATTAAGCCTTCATTTCTAGCTGTGATCGAAAGGTTTCTCCTCCTTGTTAGAAGAATTTCTGGATTCAGCAAGTGGCAGATGTTCTGGCGTCCCCGAAATCCTATAAAGTGAGCATCTATACAGATACACCTGAAGAAGCGGGGAAGGAGTCTTGGCTGGGGAGTGAGAACCATGTCCCAGCCCTCGTCCTGTCTGTTTCAACGCCCCTGGCAGCAAAGGTCTTTTTACCAACCCCTATTGTGGGAGAGCGTGAGTTGCATTCACCACCACTCACCACCTTAAGCCATGGCACTGACCATGGTGGTAAGAATTCTTTTCATGCATCTTTCAGCCATCACCGTGTCTAGTGCAGGGTCTGGTACAGGCAGGAATTTAATCAACATTTGCTAAGTGCATCAATGAGTGAATGCATGGATCCTGGCTAGCTCCCTCTTCCACAAGCCTCTGAAATTCATATATCTATTTCCTTGGACTCTCAAAATAGTTTCTGTTGGCATTAAATCATCTGCTATATCTGCTCCCTCATAGCGGTTATCCAGGAGTGGATCTCTGTGGCTTCCAGGTTATTTGTGTGATTGATGTTGAAGAAGCTGATCATAATCAGGTGATGGGGGTGGGTTATGGCAAAAGGATGCTTTCTGGGTGAAAAAAAATTCAGTGTGTAAAAAGCCCAGTGCCAAGAGAATGCTTCTGGAACTGCCTATGGTTTCATCTGCAGGTGCGTAGCCACCAAATGGGGATGCAAGTGGCCAGAAAGGCTCTTACAGGACCAGACCCTAAAGATTCCAGGAGGATGTGGAAGCATTTGAAACAGGATGAAAGGCCTGCAATTAAGGGGTTCATGGTGCTTGTCCTGTACCAGGCACAAAGCTAAGTACACGGAGTACGTCATTTCATTTAATCCTCACAACTACTCTATGACCTAGAAATTAAGCCCATTTTATGGAGGAGAACACTGAGGCTCTGGTTGCATTGGCAGCAAAGTGGAAAAAGGATTGGTGAGAGGAAGGCCAGGTAGGCTGCTGAAAGCAGTAGGGGGAAAGGAGGACTGAGGAGTAACGGGAGGGAAGAAGGTAGGGGGACAGAATGTCTTCTTTTTCAAGCTTTGGCTGTGAAGGAAGGAGAGCTAGAAAGGGGACGGGGACAAGGGGCATTTGTTGTTCTTGTTCTTGTGTTTAAGATGCACGAGGTGGGTCCTTGTTGTCATGCTCAGGCTCGTACTGGTAGAGAAAGAGAGATAGCCCCGGAGGGAGGAGGCTTTGGGATAGGACCCAAAGAAGGTGGTGGGCCATGACCCAGGCTGTAAGTAGCGTGACCCTCAATGGAAGCAACAGCACATCTTCTGCTGCAACTGTAAGCAAGGGGAAGAGACAGGAGCAGGTGGAGAAAGTGGGGTGGACGAGGCAAGGCTCCAGCTGGTCTGCCGCTTACCCATCTGACAGCCACGTGCACCATCTTCGTGGATAAAAGTCACCAATCATCGCATCCAGGGCCCACCATCCCCAAGTGGTTGTGTTAAGGAGGCCATCCCAGAGGATCGTTCTTTTCCCCCCAATTTTACTGAGATATAATTGACATATTGTTTAAGTTTAAGGTGTACAATATAACGATGTATGTGTAAATCACAAAGCTATAGCCACAATAAATTTAGCTAACATCCATCATGAAGGATGATTCTTGAATGGCCTGCTCCCATTCTTTTGGCTCAGGATGGGCTGAAGGTGGGCATGTAATCAGTTTTGACCAACGAGATAAAGAGAAGTCTGCTGGAGAAATACCTCCTCACCCTTAAGAGACCCCAGGAATTAACAGCCTTATCCTTCTTCTGGAAGGAAGTGAAGGTGAGTCCCCTGAAGCTGGGGCAGCCGTCTTGCCAGCAGCCAGAGGATGAAGATTGCAGAAGCGGGAGGAGTGGAGAGATTCGGAGAGAAACTGACTCAGGGCCCTGGCACACCACGCCCGACGCCAGACAAAGATTTGTCGTGGGAATGATCCTAATACAGAGAAAGTCATGGATGAATTATTTTTTCCTCCTAAATACAAAAATTCTAAGTTTCCCAGGTCAAAGGAGGTCTAGCTAGGTGGGAGTAAGGAAAAAGTGAGAAAGTGATAATGCCCAGCAGGAGTGGTTTCTTTCTTCTTTTGCCAGAAGTCAAGATAAAGTTCACTGGAAAGACGCAAGCTGGAAGAGAGCTGGGAGGATGAAAGATTGTGGGGTACCTGACTTGTCACCCTCAAGAATCAGAGGACTGGATGGAAGTGATGGAGATCCACAGGGAGGAGAGGAGAGGGGAAGGGGAGAGTGTCTGTGCAGAGCCCATGAGGCCCGAGAAGCTTCGGAGAGTTTCTTTCAGGCCCAGTGTAGGCTTCAAGAGTCAACTAGAAGGATGACCTAGGTCCACATCCTCCAGTACTTATCTACTGGTAGCCACCAACACTGGAAATATGGCCGCTCCAAACCGCCAAGTGCTGTAAATGTAGAACACACATCATGTCTCAGCAACTTAGAAAATAAATTTAACAAATGTCATCAATCTTCATTGGAAGGAGTAATGCTGAAGCTGAAGCTCCATTACTTCGGCCACCTGATGCAAAGAGCCAGCTCATTGGAAAAGACCCTGATGCTGGGCAAGATTGAAGGCAAAAGGAAAAGGGGTTGACAGAGGATGAGATGACTGGATGGCATCATTGACTCAATGGACATGAGATTGGGCAAACTCCAGGAGATAGTGGAGGACAGGGAAGCCTGGCGTGCTGCGGTCCATGGGGTTGCAAAGAGTCAGACATGACTTGGTGACTGAACAAACAACAAACAAGTGTATCAATACTTTTTACACCATTTACATGTTGAGATGACAGTTTTTTGGTTATGTTGGGTTAAATAAAATGTAGCATTAAAATGAATTCCCTGTTTCTTCTTACCATTTTAACATGGCTAATAGAAACTTTTAAAATTAGAAGTGCAGCTTGCATCGGATGGCACAGAACTAGACTGTCAACCCCTGAGAATCTATCGAGCTGTGCAAGGAGACACCATCCACAGAGGCTGTGGGCGGGCCATCGGTTGGGTCTCTCAGGCCAGGAAGTTCGCAGGCACATCTAGACCACCTACCGTCCCCCTGATGGAGCCAACAGTGGCATCACCTCTGCCAGGTACGCAAGGTGCCAGGGTATTGGTGGCCATGCAGCCACAATGAGCACTGTGGAGCACTGGGAGACGTGCCCTTATCCAGTGGTCCTGGAGGCCCATTAGGGCTTGAGAGCTTGGCGCCTGGGGTGGGTGACAGAAGGTAGAGAATTGCGTGACCCAGCGTCAGCGTTCTCCCCAGGCAGGTAGGCAATATGATAGAAAAATGCCCAAGTAAATTATAGGCGTTACCAAAACAATGTCTGAAATGTAAGTCAAGGGTTCAAGGCTTTCTAGAAAAAGAAGTAAAATTGGAGGAGAGGGGTTGGGCACTGAGAGATCAGGCGAAAATGAAGGGTCCTGGGGCTGAAGTCTTGTTGAGATTGAAGAGAAGTACTATTTCTGTAAGTCATCCCTTTACATCTCATTTATCATCCAGCAGACAGAGATGGATGACACACACATCGCTTCCATTGACCTCACACGGTTTTGATACTGATCTCATCTATTCAAAAAAGCTCCTTAAAAAAAATCATCACTCAAGCCCCTCACATCTGCCCCACTTACCGATTTATCACGGGAGATCTTCTTGAAGATAACGTGGTTTGGTGCGGGCTTCTTGGCCTGCATGTTGGCTGCCGTGTTAACTGTCCCTGGCAGTTTCTTCCACTTTAGGGTGTATGCCAGGTGTTAGAGGGCTGTGGAAAGGTAAAGCCATCCTAAATATAATGTCTAGAACATTCTCAGAATAAAACCTACTCATGAGATGCTGTGCATCCATTAGACATTTCCTTCTACCTCGATATCCACGTTTGACTCAACAAGGCCTTTGTCTGGTTTGTATTTCACTACAGTGAGCTGCTTTTTTTTTTTTTTAAGATATTTATTTTTTCTTGATAAGCCTCAAACACTTCTTAGTACGCCTCACCAGCAAACCTCATTTCTTAGTAAACCTCACTTCAGATAGATTCCCACGAGAAGGTTTTACTTTGAGACTAAGTCTTGGTATGGTCACAGTAAACCAGATTGATTTTAAAATTCTATCTTGACGATGTATCATGGCAATTAAGGTAGAGAAAGTTCCTGCAAACCACAACCTAACCACTTCATGAATATCATTTAAAAAATCCGTTAAATCCCCTAAAAGTTTTGCTCAGCAATTCACACTAAGCCGAGTTCTCTCTCACCATCCCCAGCTCTACCCACAACAAAGAGGCCGTCCGAGCTGTCTGAAATTCAACGCCTTCTGAGTTTTCTTAACAAGCAATGTTCATGGAAAGTAACTGGGTCAGACTGACTGCACGAAGATGCCAGTCTCCCCGGTTCTGGCTTTCCTGGCCTGCCCCAAGATTCTGAAAAGGCTTTGCTGGAGGGTGGTCACGTACCTCGTGCGACCAGCTGGGAGGGTCCAAGAGGTGGGGAGAGTGTGTGTGTGCCCTCTGGGGTGAGCAGCCAGCCCCTGCTCCGTCTACCCAGACAAGTCCACACGGGCCCTGGCTGACCGCTCAGGGGGATTTGTAGGGAACTAGGAGAGGGTGCCCCACACCCACGTCTCAGTGTCTAGAAGCCAAATCCCACTGAAGGAGCAGAGTGGTAACTGGATTAGTGCTGAGGCGGGCGAAATGGTAGCTTCAGCAGTTCTCAGCATTAGGCAAGGGCCTCTTGGTCTCCCTCCAGAGGGGCTCACAGTGGGCTCGCAGGAGCCAACCGGCTTGAGCGGGAAAGTGTGGCGGGGGGAGGGATGACAGCTAGACCAAAGCTACTTTCTATCTTAACCCACTTTGGGTTCTGGAAATAGACTGATTATCCCTTCCTCCCGCTATCACCAGGAGAAAGGATTTTCCAGAGCTCAACCAACTTGATTAAACTCAGCAGGCAGCTAATGCAACCTTGGGGGTGGGGATAGAGACAAAAAGGTCAAGGAGAAATGTCAACCTCAAGATGAATCCTGGTGTTACGCAAGCCAAACGGGTGCTGTCCTTCTCCTCTACCCCGCGTCCTATCCGTTAGGTCATGAGTCCTGTCAATTTTGCCCCCAGTGTCCTCCGAATAGGTCTAGTCCTCCCACCCCTGCAGGGTCCACACCAGCCCCTTGGCTTTCCCGGACTATAATGTCTCCTGCTGTCTGACTACATACTTCCAAGCCCTGAGCAGCCACCCTCCCGCTCAGCATCTCACCTTGCTCTCAGCTACAGGCACAGAACTTTATTTTGGAAAAATATTTATTTGGCTGCACTGGGTCTTAGTTGCGAGGATTTCAGTCTTAATTGCGGTATGTGGGATCTAGTTCCCTGACCAGGGATCGAACCTGGGCCCCCTGCATTGGGAGGTAGAGTCTTAGCCACTGGACCCCCACGGGAGTCCTAGGCACAGAACTTTAAAGTCACACACTCCAGCATCTGCCCACCCTTCCCCATCTCCCTGCACTGCACACCCATCATTGCTTCTGCCTGGAACCACCCTCTTTTCCCACACTCCTGGATTCTTTCCACCCTTCAGACTCCGGCTCAAGAGTCACTTCCTCGGGGGAGCCTTCCCTAACGTCCGGACTACGTTGGAGGCTCTTCTGCATTTGATGCTTGTCTGCAAGATGATTTTATGGCCTCTCGTCTCATACTTGACCCCAGGCTCCATGAGGTCAGGGGCCCATGCTGTTTTGTTTCCCTTATGTTTATATTTCAGTGTCTGGAATAGAATATTCAGGGAATGAATGCAGGGGATGGTGTGGCCACTAACATGCGTGTGTTTTGGACTTGACCTGGTGTCTGGAAGTGAAGCCAGTCTAAGCAGAAAGCCAGTTCTGATGTTTGGGGTGTTAGTATCTACTGAAACACCTCAAAGTCTTCCTACCTAAACCCTGCATGATCTGGGTCCCCTTTTCATAACTTTGTTCACTTTGCTCCAGTCAACTGGCCTCTTTGCTTTTCTTCAAACCTGCCTCAGGGCCTTTGTACTTACTGTTTCTGCTTCTGGAACACTTTTCCCAGATAGTCACTCGGCTCATTCCATTTATTCCTTTGAGTCTTTACGTCACTGTCACCCTACCCAGCTGTAACCTGGGTACCCCTCCATCCAACACTTCTGTCCTCCTCCTCAGCATTACCTTCCTCTGTAGCACCTACTACCATCTGACATAGAGGAGAACTGATTAATTTCTTGTTTATTGTCTGTCCCCCACCCCACCACTGTTAGATTGTAGGTTCCAGGACTGAAGAGATTCTTGACTGTTTAGTTCCTCTCCCATCTCCAGTATCTAAATAGGGGCCTCAATAAGCTTGGAGAAAATCAATGAGTCACTGGATTGCAACAGTATGCTGGCTGGCAACAGCTGAAGTTAGGAAAAAATTTCATTTCTATGAGAATAAAATTTAAAAATATATCTAGATCTATAAATAGATCTACTTTCTTAGATCGAACCAGGATTCCCTGGGAGCAGGGAGTCTTAGCCCTTGGACCACCAGGGAAGTCTCAACTTTTAGAAATTTTAACGGAGAAATGTCAGCTAACAAGTGTAAAGAGAGTGATAGAATTAGAAAAACATCACTTGACAAACTCTGACTGTATTAATTGTGCCTTTTTATTTTCTGTAATTTTGATGCTTTGACATCTGCGGCTTTGCTGACCCTGGAGAGACTGCCATCCCAGGGCTAGTTTTTTCCTAGAGTGACTGTTTTTCACATTCGCATCAGCCAACCCAGGATGTAAACACACCAAAGGTCTTTCCCGCTTTGCTGCGGGTCTCACACTCTGAACCATTACTGCCCTGCCTCTGCCAGTCATCCTGGGGCCAGGTGTCAGACAACTGGAGACAGCCCCTGCACTCCAGAGCCTGCTGAAGTAAAGAACCCATCTTAAGTCTGCTTGTCTCACCAGTTCTTTCTCAAGGAAACCACAAAAAAACTCTTGCCCATGTTTTCTCCTTGATCCTTCTACTGCCTGACCGGCCCCTGGTGCTCCCATGGGTGGCCTGCCCCACTTTGAAGAACTGTAAGTAATAAACTATCTTTTCAATGACAATGTCTTCTGATCCACTGATCTCACCAGAGCTGAGTAACAGTAAAACTTAACATTGTAAAACACTGATGACATTATTGACTCAGATGAGGATTCTTTTCTTGTGTCAAAACCATTATGTGAAGACTTGAAGGGGAAATGTCAGTTCCTGTGACACCAAAGTGATGCCATATGGATCAAGACTTCACCAGGTGCAAGCCTTTTGCAACCACATAACAGGGGACCAGGCGTGGTCCGAAGTCAATCTTAGCATCTTCAAAGTGTCTACCACTGTGATGTATCATCTTGAGACAGCTGGAATCCATCAGGCCTTTAGACATCACTTCTCATTTGTAGGACATATAAAGAATAGCTATATGAGACCACAAGAAAGCTACCAGATGACTGTAGAAAGTGGCTGGTATCTTTCATAAGTCAATGTCATAGAAAAGAGATGCACTGGATTAAAAGACAGTTAAGGGACTCAACATCCAGATGTATTGTGTGGTCCCCATTGAATAAACAGGATATATAGACATTTTGGGCTCATTGGGAAAATCTGAATATAATCTAATAATGTGTCAGTAATATGTTTGTTGGGGCTTCCCTAGTGGTGCAGACGGTAAAGAATCTGCCTGCAATACAGGAGACCTGGGTTCAATTCCTGGGTTGGGAAGAGCCCCTGGAATATGTTTGTTATTTGACCTCTGACAGGCAGCATGGAAATTACTGGACAGGGAAGGTAGAGATTGTGACTGAACAAAGGTCACAGGATGGTATGTGTAGTATGATCACATTTTGCAAATGCACAAGTCTATGTGTGGATATATGTGCACACGTGTGTTTTCATACACATTATATGCAGTCTTCAGGGATAGAAACCAAGGAACTGACATTGGTGATCTGTGTGAAGGGAATGTTAGGTTTTAATTTTTAAGAAATCTTCTCTTTTCCCTTAAAAGAAAAAAAGGGAATTTCCTGGTGGTCCAGTGGTTAAGGCTCCAAGCTCTCACTGCCGAGGGCCTGGGATGATCCCTGGTTGGGAAACTAAGATCCCACAAACTGTGAGGTACAGTTTAAAAAAAAAAAAAAGGATTAAACAATAAATAAATAAAAGGAAGAAAAATGACCAGGGCCCTTCTAGTGTCTCCATCAGATGGGCTGCCCTGAGCCGTGGGTGCCCCTGCGACCCCTGTTCTCCTGCAGCTGTGTTAGCCCCAGGTCCCCAGGGTGGAGGTCTCAGTCACTGACCCGTCAGCACTGGGACAGGTAGGAGAATCTGGGGTGCACTGCACACCAGACCTCACTCTTTTTGGAAATCGTAGGCTCTGGTAGTCATTCCCAGTCCCTGGTCTGTAATGCATTTTTCTCCGCTTGGTGAAGAATCGAGGAAAATAAGGGCACTGTTGTCAGTTTTTTCATAGACTCATGTTTTCATTATAAAGAATGGTTCTTTATTCTAAGGTTATGTAGTTCTAAATTTTTCTTTTTTCTTATTTGAACTTTAAAATTTTTAAATATAAACGTCCTTCTTCTTCCTCCCAATCTTTACAGATACATACTCCACATGCAACCAAATCTACCCCTCTTAAGTGCAGTTTGATGAAGACACAACATTTCCGTTGCCCCTAAAGGTTCCCTGGCATACATTTCAGTCAACTCCTCAACCCAGGTAACCACTGATTTGCCTTCGGTCATTTGCTTTGCATTTTCTAGAATTGATTATGAATTTAAACAAACAGATAAAAGCTGGAATAGTATAATAATAAACACCTCCAAAGTCAACACGGAGATTCAACATTTCACCACATGTGTTCATCTCTCTATTGCTTTTTTCCTTTTGAATCATTTGAGAGTAAGCTGCAGACACATACTTTACCCATAAATATTTCAGAATGCAGCTGCTAAGCATAGGGACAAAGTGTTCTTCCTTTTATAAAACAGAGATGAGCATAGATGGCAGTTTAGAAAAAAAAATCCTTACTTGGCCAAAATGAAAAGTTTTCCAACTCTTGCTACAGTTCTTCTGGAAATTTACTGGTCTATTAATTCTCAGTCTAGGAACCACTCCCTGGCTGTGCATTACTTGTTTCTTGCATCAGATCCAGTGAGAAGCATCTACAAGCCCCACGTTTAATTTCCCAACATCAAACGCAGTGCCAGCTCGAGGGGGTGGCGGGTGGGATGTGCAGCTAAGAAGCTTAGAGGCTTTGGGGCTGGGTGACCGTCTTAGGGGCTGATTAGGGCACATGCATGAGAGAGACTGGTTCAGTCTGCTAACCCATCAACCACAAAATGAAAACCTGTGTCCTCACTGCCTTAGTTTTACTGAAGCAGAGAGCACTGGACAAATTTGAGGTTACTGTTACTTATGAAGAGTGCCAGGGAACCAGAACTACCCTAATTCCAACATGTACCTCTTAGTCAACTGGACGTAAGAATAGAGGGCTGTTGTTATGGATTGGGCTGGCTACTGTCTGAAATCCTAAGTGGAACCCCGTGGGCAGAGATCCTTGAAAAACATCTAGTCTACATGCCCTCCCTTGTGTTGAGCTCCTCTACAATATCCATAGGAAGTTGTTGAATGCTTCCAGGGACGGGGGGATCACTACCAGTTTTCTTTGAAATAATGGGGGGTGTGAGGAAATTTTTTGAGGATGGAAATCAGCCTCCCTTCTACCTCTCTGCATGGGTCTAAGTTAATCAAGTCTCTTCCACATGTCAGTCTTTCCTGATTAGAATGTTGTTTGTTGTTGTCAGAATACAGGCACTCAATCCTCATGGGCACTGAAACTCTCTCACCACTGGGATCCTCCCGCCAGATGTCAAATATCCATCCTGAGGCATCACGTTGACAAGGGTGCCTAACACTCAAGGTTTCTGTGTGTGGGAAGCAAGTTGTGCAAACAGCCCCAGACTAGAGTCCTGGATTGTCGTGGCTCACTGATGAGTCCACTCTGATCCTGAGAAACTAGATCTGCCTCACTGTGTTCTTCTCTCCATCTGCATTAGGAGTCAAGGAAAGGCATCAAATGTACAGAGAAGACCTTGAAAAGGTCCTGATCCACTTTCCTTAGCCCTGAGGTGAGCGCTTCTTCCTTTCTGGTCCTACCACATGGGTCCCAACGCTGGAGAGGGCTTCAGTGGTAACGAGTTTGGAGTTGACACCATTGAGGTGCTTCCTCTTGAAGTTGAGCTGAAGCTGAAGCTCCAATATTTTGGCCACCTGATATGCAAAGAGCTGACTCATTGGAAAAGATAGAGGGCAAGAGAAGAAGGGGGCAGCAGAGGATGAGATGATTGGATGACATCACTGACTCAATGGACATGAATTCGAGCAAACACTGGGAGATGGCAAAGGACAGGAAAGCCTGGCGTGCTGCAGTCCATGGGGTTGCAAAAGAATTGGACACAACTTAGCAATTGAACAACAACAACAACACACTGAGATGCTTACTCCTGTAGCTGAGCTAAACTAGGTAGAGCCTTCTGGGGAGGTCTGTTAGGGCGCGTCTCCCCAGACCACCGTGTTGTGGCCCGTTTACCCCCCGTGTGATGGTATTCACAAGTGGGCCTTTGAGCGAGGTCATCAGCGTGGTCCTGATCTGACAGGATCACCACTCTGCCTGCATAAACAGTTCTGTGAGCACACAGCTCAGCGGCAGCGAGGCCTCAGGATGGACACCCGCCAGTGTCTTCGGCCAGGACTCCGGTCTCCGGGTGTGAGACGCTTCTGTTGTTTAAGCCACGCAGGGTGCAGAACTTCACCCTTGCAGCCCAAGCTGAGAAAGACAAGGGCCCACGCTTCTCTATGGAGAGATCAGAAGTTTAGGAAACAAGAAAAAATGACACTCATCTAGCTTAAGAAATAGCCTTTCTTGTTGCAACTGATGTGGTGCTCGTGCAACACTGTGAATACACTAAATGCCAATGTTCAGTTTAAAATGACTAATTTTATGTTAATTTCAACTCAATACAATCAAGAAGAGTAGAAAAAGAAACTCATTTTTTACCTTGTGACCCAGTGCGTGTGTGCATGCTAAGTCACTTCAGGGATGTCCGACTCTTTGCGAGCCTATGGACTGTAGCCCGCCAGGCTCCCGTCTACGGGATCTTCCAGGCAAGAATACTGGAGTGGGTCGCCATTTCCTTCTCCCCTAGAGAAGGAAATGATTTATTTTGGCTGTGCTGGGTCTTCATTGCCACACTCGGGGTTTCTCTAGTTGCGGTGTATGGGCTTCTCATTGCAGTGGACTCTCCTGTTATGGAGCACAGGCTCTAGGCGTGCATGCTTAGCTGCTCCGTGGCATGTGGGATCTTCACAGACCAGGGATCGATCCCATCTCCTGCATTTCAAGGCGGACTTAACCACTGGACCTCCAGGGAAGCCTGTCTCTTTTTTGCTGATTCAATTCTATTAAATAGAAACTTTATTTAATAGAGTACCCACTATGTGCTTAGCATTACTTGAAAGTCAAAGATATGGTTGATTCTGAGACTTCTGGCTTACGACCGCTTAGAACCTCTGCTGCCCCTTCAGGGAGCAGAGAACGTGTGGTTTTCATTTAATTTGGCTGTGCTGGGTCTTAGCTGCAGTCTGTAGGATCTTGAGTTGTGGCTTGAGAACTGAGTTGCAGGATCTAGTTCCCTGTCAGGGACCAAACTTCGGCTCCTTGCATTGGTAGCTCAGACTCTTGGCCACTGGACCACTATATAAGTCCTTCGTATGGTTATTTAGAAACTGGACTGCGTACAGCCTATCTTCTTACGGGCCTGGCTCACAAGCATACCTATCTACTGTTTAAGTCCGTTTCTCTGGAGAAACAAAGCCCAAAGCCTGACTTCCCCTGCTCTCTTCCCTGCTTCTAGGGTGGGAGCAAATCCACAGGGCCTGGCACACAGCAACCTCCAGGGCGAATGTTTCTAGCGGCGGCGGTGGTGGTGGTTTAGGGCCTCAATCGTGTCTCACTCTTTGTGACTTCATGGACTATGTAGCCAACGAGGCTCTCCTCTGTCCATGAGATTTTCCAGCTAAGAAGACTGGAGTGGGTTGCCATTTCCTTCTCCAGGGGATATACCTGCCCCAGGGATTGAACCTGGGTCCCCTGCATTGCAGGCAGATTCTTTACCACTGAGCCACCAGGGAAGCCTACAATGTTCCCATGTGGGATACAGACATCACTTATGTGAGGAAAGTCAACCAAATCCAGCTGGGACCTCAGGTGCCAGAACCGCTGTGGAGATTGTCCTCTGTGTCCCCACGCTGCTGGGCAGTGCCCCGCAGAGGCAGGCAGGGCTGCCCATGCCGTCTGCTCCAACCAGTGGGTAACAAAGGTGACCAGGCAGACCTACAAATGGTGCCAGATACCTGCCTTCTTATTGCACCATCCTTGTTTCCCTTGCTGATGGCAAATTAACGGTCAGATAAGAAGGGGGCCGCCCTCTACCAGTCTCCCTGAACCCAGCTGTCTATGCCCGCTCCCAGAAACGATGCTCGTTTGAAACCATTACATGTCATGGCACTTTGTTATGCAGCAAAAACGAACTGGATCTTGACTTAAGCAAGCTGATGGTAAGAAACATTGGCACCATCAGGAGAATTCGAACATGGACTGGATCGTGGATGACACTGTTGTTGTCGTTAAGTCGCTCAGTCGTGTCCGACTCTTGCGACCTCATGGACTGTGGCCTGCCAGGCTCCTCTGTCCATGGGACTTTCCAAACAATAATACTGGAGTGGGTTGCCATTTCCTTCTCCAGGGGATCTTCCTGACACAGTGGTGGACGACACTGGGTCTCTGTTAATTCTGAGGTGTAATTATGGCATGGTGTCCTTATTAGGTTGCATGCTGATCTATGGGAGAAATGGCATACTTGAGGTTTGCTGTAAAATACTCTGGCAAAATTACTGAGAGGCAGGAAGGGGGCTCGGACACTGGCGTTTCCTCCACCCCTGTGGGTTCTGGGTCCTCCAGACGTGGACGCTCCCATCACGCCCTCCCCTCAGGGTTGGAAGAGGGCAGCTTGGCCCCCAGCAGGATCCATGAAGGAGAGCTGGGAGCAGCTGAAGGCCCCACCGTGGCCAGACCATTGAGAGGACGGAGGAGCGTCTGGAAGGGACGCAGGGAAGTTCAGAGGCACAGGTGGAAACCAGAGCTCCGGGAGGCAAGAATCGTCTTCTGGATCCAAGTCCACTCTCACCGACACGCACCACACGTCCGACGTGTTTCCACAGAATCTATGTGAATAAAGGTATGCTTCACTTTACTCAAGATTTCCAAAGTTTACTGGCTTTGAAACTGGGGATTTCTAGTGAATGGGGTTTTAGTAAGACACACAAGGACGTAGTACAGACAAACCTAGGCAGCTTGCCCCCTGAAGAGGCACCTCTGCCGCCTTACACTGTGGGTGGGCGAGGTGGATGTCCCAGGGCACCAGTGCCCGCCTGGGGGCCAGGACTCCGGAACAGATTCTTGCTTAGCCAGGAAGCTCTCCCCCAATTGTGACAGGAGACCCTTCAGCTCTGACAGAATTCGAGAGCCACAGCTTCCGTCTTACCATCCAAGACTCCTTATGAAAACAGGCATGACTTGCAGGTTTCCTCACTGCCCCCTTCCTCTCCCAGGGCTCTGCCCAGGCCGTGAGCTTCAAACCGTGGTCTCGTTCCCCAAAGTCACGGTTGACCGAGGTCGTGCCACAGGTGTGAAGGCACACAAGGAGCTTGGCACACCTGCAAAACGTGGCCTTTCCCAGCACACATGCTCCCGGGGTCGGGGCAGGCCACTCCGTTGCCCAGGGTCCACATGAAATTTCCTGTGTGCCATGATGTGAAGACACATTAGGGCTTTATTAGGTTTGTCAGATAAAGGTGAATGTGTGCACAGTGTGTGCTTTACAAGACAGATACAGAACTTCATACATCACATGATTCTGGGAAATGACTGAGGGAATATAAACTTTATTTTTGCCTGTGTCAGGTGGCATACAGGATCTTAGTTCCCTGACTGCGGATTGAACCCATGCCCCTTGCAGAGGAAGTGCTGAGTCTTAACTACCGGACTGCTAGGGAATTCCTGGGAATATAAATTTTAAGTCTTGAACTGTCAACCAGAGACAGGCTAATGTCTGGATCAAAGCCCATCCCAGTTCCAACCAGCCAGGATTCGCTCAGGCAAATTTTAAAAACTCCCATGCCCACTCCCACCCTGACCAATGGAACCAGGAGCACTGGGGGAGGGGCCCGGAGAACCTGAGAGACAGAGAACAGACCATGAGGTGGATGGAAGCATGTTCCACCACGGTGGGAGCCCGCCCCGTACCCCAGCCTTGACGGTCGGGTGAGCTGAAGAGAGCTTGCCAGAAGCAGAGAGCAGATGTGCTCCCCTGCAAAGTCAAGGAAAACAGGGCAGTCAGGCTACTGGCTTGCTTGCTTTCAGCTTTTCTGAAGAATGACTTATCTCCTTGAAGGTGACTGCCATGGGCTCCCCTCCTTCCACTGTCTGGCCACCCCCGAGACTTTAGATCATGATGGAACCCCAACTCGAGTTGCTGGGCGACTGTGTGGTGATGGGCTAGACAGAGGTCCTCAGGAGCTGGGGAACACTCCAGGGAGACCCTAATTTGTTATGGTACAAGGCTGATTCTAGATATCTTGAGTTGCTTTTAATAAATCACTCCTCAGTGAGGAAATTTATGCCCCTTCAGCACAGAAGAGGCCTGGAGGCTGGGAGACTGGTACAGTTCATGATCTGTCCTATGGATAGCGTCTCCACTGTGGGGACCAGGACTCCTACGGCCACAGCATGGAGCACACCACGCAGCTACCAAAATCCCGAAGAGGGCCTTCTCTAGATTCAGTTAAGATCTGTGAATAACGTGAAACTGGAACACTGACGTTTATACACAGCAGTAACAATGAAAAATGAGGAAAGGCACTTGGCAAAGTATTAACCATTATTTACAAATGAATGAGTACCCGGAAAGTAAATGAAAGACACAACTTTTTGCCCTTAGGATGAAGAAGAAAATAATAACCACCAAGAGGCATGAAGTTTTGAAAAGTATACAACAGATTTCTTCTTTTATTTACAATCAAGTTCTGTTGGGCAACATAATTAAATAAATAAAAGATGTGCCCTGGCCTGTGAACTTCAACTCCTCTCAATGCAAGTCCTCTGGACAGCAAATGAGGGAGGCAAGGGCAGGGGAAACGGGGCATGTGAACCTCACCCCCTCGCCCTGCCCTAGCACTCACCCCCAACAACTGTCTGGAGAACGAGTATGGAAGGAAAAAAAATAAAGTGCAAATGAGTAAGTGATAAAAAATAATGGTGTTTCAGCCACTCAAGAAACTAAAATTTTATAAACAAGTAAGATGGTAAAGATACATGTTTTTTTTTTTTCAACTGCACAGGCCAGTTTTTCCCTGGCCTAGTCACACGTCCCGAAATCTAAAGATGGCATTCCCATGCTTCCTGGAATGGGCTTCCTGCACTAAAGCACCGAGGGGGTATTGCACGTAGGCCTGGCAAAGGGGCACGACCCGGAACTGCTGGCTCAGGGACAATACACCCGAGGCCTCGGATCCCAGCCACCAGCCACCCTCACCCCAGCACGGCGGGAAGAAGGTGGCGGGCCGGCAGCTGGAAGTTCCAGGTGATTCGGGAAATCAGTCTTCACTGACTGACAGCACACCCGCTCTTCTGGAAAAAGTGTTTTGTGCTTCCTCTCCTACCCCCGCCCCCAATTTTTTTTTTTAAATGAAACAGATTTATTTCTTAGTCAAGAAATAGATATGTAGAACTGTTGGCGGCAGGGGTGGGGAGAGGCAGTTTTGAAGAACAGTTGCTTTCCAAGAACACTTCGGGAGAGCTAGGGAAATTCCAACAGTGATCAGATGAGACCAGAATTAAGAGTCTCTAATACAGACCCAGAGCAGCAGGGAGAACCCCAGGCCCACGTCTCCTCAGAGATCGGGGAAGCCCCCACGGGCTACCTGAGGGCAGGGCTGGGGGTCCTGTTTGGGTTTCTGTTGATCCAATGATTAAAGCAGGTTCCCTGGGAAAACGACCCAAGGTGACAGGACATGCATCAGGCCAGGACCGACCTCGGAGGACGGGAGGAAGCACGGGGGAGAACCAACGCCCCGGTGTGGGGGCGTCTTTGGCACTGCCGCCCAGGAGGAGCGCACTGAGGTATGCGAGGCAGGCGCCAGTAGTGTTGTTTTTTCCCCCTCGAATCAGGGCAAGACCCCGAACCCCTGGCTGAGGGACCGCAGCGTCAGTGTTTTCAGTGTTAACTCTTTCAGGCTGGGAGGGGCCTCAGCCGTGACCCTCAGGAACCCTGCTCGCAGGCAGGCCACGGGGCCCCTGGCTCAAGCTCTTCTCGGGAGGTCAAAGCCACACCCAACACGCCAACTGCCAGGACAGAGCTGTGAGGCCCGCCTGCTTCTCCAGCTCCAGATCTGCTCTCTCCCGACGAGGGGCTGTCAATACTCCGACCACAGCACAGCCTTACTTCCTTTGTCCACAGTGACCACGTGGGAGCCAGCAGGGGACCAGGCCACCGCGTTGATGGAGGAGCTTCAAAGGGAGAGGTGGGGACACAGGTGAGACCTCAGGGAGCCGAGCGCCAGGCTCCCTCCAAGGCTCTCTGGCCATCAGGGAGTCAGTCAGGCCTGTCCCAACAGCCAGTTTACTTGCCAGTGTGGCCCCCCATGCACAGACAGGCGCTTACAGAGCCAAAGAACTTGGGAGGAAGCCCGCCGTGATTCTAGGAGGCAGTTTAGGAAGGAAGGGAGCCAGGCCTTAACACATTTACCCTCAGGGAGTAGCTCTGAGTGAATTAAGAGCCACACTGCAGCCTCTGAGGAGCACCTCAGGGCGCCTGGCTGGGGGGCGGGAGACGTGCCACCACGGTGGGGGCGGTGAGCGGCGGCCCCGGGCCCGCGTTCTCAGCAGCAGCTGAGCTTGTGGGGACAGGATGAAGCTGAGAGAGAAAGGCGCCTGGTGTCAAGTATGCGAAAACCAGTGGTCACAAGCAGTCAACCCCCTGAGGAAAGGGACTAGAAGGGAGACGGGGCCGCAGAGGAGAGCAGTGAAAGGGCGGGAGGAAGCAGGGGCGCGCACACGACAAAGAGGCAGAATGCAGGGCTCCAAGCCTTTCCCCAGTGGCCGTCCTACTGGGACATTTTGTAACGTAAATGAGCAGGACCCGGCTGTCTGCGGTCCGCTGAGAACGGCCTCAGCTTCTCTCCACTGACCTTGCTCGTGGCAGAGACCCCTCGTGGGGTCGACCCGGGTCCACGCCGGGAGAGCACCGGCCCCTGGGATGGAGCCACAGGCCTGCTCAGCACCTCACAGGGGCTGCCGTCTTACCTGTGATGCTTTGAGAGGACCTTCTCCACTTTCCCGGACAGCACGTTCCAGATGTACAGCGAGCCCTCGGCCGAGCCTGCTGCCACGTAACTGCCGTCAGGGCTGGAGGACACACAAGAGAAACGGTGTCCGTCACCCACTCTCAAGTCAGCGTCCTCATGGACCTCTCCCCAGGAAGTCAGAGTTGCTCTTCGCTTATGAGTCAAACTCATGACCACTCCTGAGTACCCAGGAACCCCAAGATGCTATCCACAGCCATTTCGGCTGAAAGCTGATAGACTGTTATCTGGCCTCACCAGCTAATGAGAAATGGTGCCACCGCAGTACTTCTGGGGACGCAAGTCCCCAGTCATCTCTAGCACACGGGGGGTCAAAGGCAACCCCAAGCGGTGAAGGGCTTCCCTCAGCTGGTGGACTGCCTGGTCACACGGTTCAGTGAAAGAAGAAAAGGAAGGACGTGTGGAGGTCCTTCTCCACAGTACTGGCCCTGACCGTGGCAGTGTGTCTGCGAGAATGGCCACACTCAAGATGGGAGAACAGGGAAGGGAGGGAGCCCATTCCACTGTGTTCCAGGAGACTCCCCACCCTTCCCAAAAAGCTCTCAGAGCTCTTCTGTAATGAGTACACAGAGGTGAACAAACCAGTCAATCACCGCAGCTTCCGGGATGGCACACATTCTCAGTCACAGAAGGGACACTTTAGAAAGAGGGAGTGACAGCAACGTCCAGGACTGAACTTGCAGGTCCGCTCCTGGATACTTGCTTGCGTGGAGACACTGTACAGATTTGGCTCATTTTCCAGTGGGAGAAGGCCCCTGCTCTAACCTGAGATGAGCCGTGTTGGGGTGGGCGGCCTGGGGCAGGAGGCGCCCCTCCCCACTAACCTGAACACAGCTCTCGTCCAGTCGGAGCCGCACTTGAAGCCCGGTGCACTGAAACAAGACGACAAGGCACCATTACCCTAGAGCCCACGCCACTCAGGGTGAGAGCGCAGGCAGGCCCCTGGAAACCCAACCAGAGTGTCTTCAGTTACCTGAATGTCTGCCTGACAGCGTTTATTCGTAGGTCAATAATCTTCAGCAGGTCATCTCGAGAGCAGCTGAGGAGTTCAGTTCTTTCTGGGTTTAGGTCCAGGGCAGTGATCTTTCCCAAGAGCTCCATCTCTCGGACGATACTCTCTGATCTACGAAAAAGATGGAAAATCTGAGAAAATGTAACAGAAAGGTCAGAACTTCCCCATGCCACGCAGGATGGCATGCCATGGAGCGGGAAGGGTAGTTAATTCAACGAGAATGCACTACTCTTCAAGGACAGCGAAAGCGCTCCCACACCACAAACAACCTCAGCCTCGGCTTTTATTAAGTAGTTTTGAGTATCAGAACTCTACAATTGGTAAGAATTAATTTCCTTGCTCATTTCTGAAATACAGTAATTGCCAATCAGAGCTTCTGATCAGTATTAACTAAGCAGGGCTACTGTTTAATGTTTAATTTGTATTACTTTAATTTTATCATTTCAGCTTGTCCAAAGATATGTAAATCTGCTTTAGCGGCTCTGGGCTGCCTTCTACGGACAAGTGTGGACTCCCCCAGGGATCCTGCCACACAAAGTTCAGCTCCCAGGCCCTCCAACCCATCCTGGCAACTCTAGACATGGAGCCCAGACACCCTGGCCACATCTTCTTCCTTTTCTTCCCCCAGTTCTCCTCTGGGCCGCGGTCCACGCCAGGTCTGTGAACAGCAATCCTGGACTGGGTCCTGCTGGTGATACAGCCAAAGAAGCTGCAAACCCTTCTGTGGTCATTTTGTTGTAAACTTTCAATGAAAAGATTTCCTATCCTAAACCATAATGAAGTAAGAGAGTTTATTGCTGTCACTCCACCTCCTGGGACTCGGGGCCTTCATCTGTTAAAATAGGGGATGGACCAGGAGCCTTCTAACATCCAGCTTAGCTCTACAATTCCATACTTCAACTGTCAGCCACCAGTACACCTGAAACTCATCACCAATTACCTGCCTCTAACCAACCCAAGCTCATCCTGACTAGACGCCTCCCCCTTTACTCCCCATACCTGGCCCATCACCGAGACCCCCAGCTCTCTTTCCATGTCCAGCCACTCAGCCCTCCTCGGATGCTCCCTGAGTGCTGCCCGCCTGTCGCTTCACACATCAGCTGTGACGAATCCACTCTCGTGTTTTCCAAGACCTCCTGTGAGGATGTCTCAATTTTTCTCCCATCCAACTTCTCAAAAATTCTGCTGTTTTCCCAAATACTGTTAGAAGCTGCCAATTAATGCCCTTTTCTAAATATGTTCACTGCATCCTTTCCCTCAATCTGTCATTTATTCTCCATCTTGCTTTACTTCTTTCTCCCCTTCCTCACCCTCCACATCTAACCTGTAACGAGCTCCGTCCAAACTCTCCCAGGAGCCAACTCCAGCCCCACATCGCCCTCTACTGCCCTGAGTTCAGCTCCTCAAGGCTTCAGTGACTTCCCTGCTCCTCAGACACCCTCTAAAACTGCCAATGTAATCTACCAGACTCTTGTGAAGGAATCTCTTGCTAAACACCTGACAGCTTATAAGATCAAGTCATTCATCAATGGTGTCCAAAGCCTGCGGCAATCCGATCCCACCCACCCTGTTAGTCTCGTCTGCCCTCGCCTGACTCACCCTGCCAGCTGCCCTCTGGGGCTCTTCTGCAACATGAAGCTGGCTCTTGTCCAGACTCATCTTGAGAGACAGTCTTTAACATCCTTGAACAGCGGTGCCTAGCCCTGCTTCAGCACACCCCGCAGACCTGTATGTCGGTCAGCACACCCCGCTGACCTGTATGTCGGTCGGCTCACCCCGCAGACCTGTATGTCGGTCAGCACACCCCACAGACCTGTATGTCGGTTTCCCCAGTTACACTTGAATCTACCTGACAACCTAGTTGTTCAACTGTTTTACCTAGCAGCTGGTAAAGTGACTAGTGAGGACACAGGGCATGCTCAGAGGTGACAACTGTGACATTCTACTGCAGGGTAAAGAGTACCCAACAGGGAAGATAATGTCAACTGGAGCCCATTTCCGCCATTTCCAGGGCAGAAGCACAACCCACACACAAGACACCATCACAGTTCTACTGCCCTCTCATCTGCCTCCCCACCAAGCTCCTGGGTGTTTTACCGGATGTCCCAGAAACGAATTTTCTTGTCAAAATGCCCACTCATCACACACTGCTCTGTGCAGACAATGTCATTGCAGCTGGATCCCGCAAATACCGTCTTTATGCCTGAAAGAAAACCAAACACGAGCAGTCAAGCAGAGGCCCCTCCGTGGCTGGGCACCTAACACCGCTGCCCTCTCACCCTCACTTAAGTCATTGGAACTATTTATTTAAATGAAGCTTCAAACTTGAAAAACAGTTCCTACATCATCGCCACCCAACATGAGACCAGACTTGAAATTCAAAGTGTATCACATTAATGCAGGCTTTAACACAGAAACAAACAGCTCCGCGGTTAGTACTGAATCATTCACAGACACAGAGACTGAATTTCCTCACAGACTTTGCTGCGTAGATCCCAGAGTTTGAGGGTCCGGTCGTGACTTCCAGAAACGATACGCGCGTTGTCCAGCAGGAACTTGGCAGACAGCACTTTGCCGCTGTGTCCCGTGAGCGTGTGCTAGGAGACAGAACATAGCCAGGGTGAGCCTCTGGGTGCAACGCTGGGAGTCAGGGGCCAACTGCCTGGAAGCCAGTGCCTCCGAACACCCTGAGGTCCAGTCAGGAGAACTCAGAGGCAAAAGAGTGAGCGGCTCAGGGAAACACCCAGAGAGCCTGTCTCTGGGCACTTCCCACGGGTGAGGCATCAAGAGGAAGAGGGTAAATCTCCCATCATAAACAAAAAAAAAAAAGGTAATAGAAAAATAAAAAATCCACTAAAACTTCACATGACCACATCCTCAGAATAAGTGAAGAGCAGGCAGAGGAGCCAAACACACATTTTTCAAAAAAACACACATTAACAGATACATGAGAAATGTAAGCTGGTGTAGCGACTAAGAACACTGTATGAAAAAGCCCTCCAAAAATTAAAAAAACCCGAAACCCCCGTATGATCCACCAATTCTACTTCTGGGTACTTTTTCCAAAGAAAACAAAACCACTAATTTGAAAAGATATATGCACCTCTATTTTCACTGCAGCATTAATCCCAACAGTTAAGATATGGAAGCAAGCTAAGGGCCTGATGGTAGACAAATGGATAAAGACATGGTAAATACATACAATGGAGTATCAAGTCATAAAAAAAGAATGAAATTTTGCCATCTGTGACAACATGGAGGAACCTAGATGGTATTATGCTAAGTGAAATGAGTCAGATGGAAACGAATACCATACAATTTTACTTATATGTGGGATCTAAAAACCAAATTTAACACCATACAAAACAGAAACAGACTCAGATATAGAGAACATACTGATGGTTGTGGGAAGAGTGGGGGGTATGAGAAAAAAGATGAGAAAGAAGTACAGACTTCCAGTTACAAAAGGATTCACAGGGATGGGATCTGCAGCCAGGGAGTACGGTTAATAATACTGCAATGACTTCGCTGACAGATGATAGCTGGATGTATCGTGATGATCATTTGGCAATGTATAGGAATAATGAACCACTATTTTGTGCATCTGGGACTAACAGTGTGGTAGGTCAATTTAAAAAAAAAAAGGACGCATAAAAAAAGTGTAATGAAGTACTCAGTAAAGGCTCTACTAAAGACAGCATACTGAAAGCAAATAAAAATAGGATATCTGCATCTAGTCTTATTAGCCAACAAAATGGAAAAGAACAATGCGTATACTAATGGTATTTAATATTATTAGATTTATGCTGCCTCTTTAATCTTGTGTGTTACAGAAAAATAAGATGTTTGTCTTCTCCCAAGAGTTAAAAAAAAAACACATGTAGAAACTTGCTGAATCTGCATCCTCTATCAAGGCTAATTACACAACTTAAAAAAGGGGGAAGGGGATGATCACCTTCTTGAAATAAGCGCTATTACAGATACCTGTCTGTATTATTCTTGCCACTTTCTGGAAGTCTGAATTATAAAAAGTCAGTTTCCTATTTAAAGTCAGAACAGGCAGGATCACTGGATGCATAATTTATAAAAGGGAACATCAGGACTCTTTAAATAAACAATTAAGACTTCCAGGGGTTTTTCAATCAGAGGTCTCAGCTTGAAACGTCAGACCACAGCCACAGAGTCCAGCATTTCCAACAATCACATCTTTTTGTGACCAGCTGTGGGATGCCAGCCATGGTGTCTCTCCTGGGTGGCCAAGGAAGGCAACACTGGGTCGTAACTGAGGGTCGCTGCCCTCTGCCCATCACTGTACTATTGGAGCCCAAGGGGAGAGGCGGCTGGGGGTGGCAGGGATGCCAGGAAAGGACTTGGGGAGTCAGCCCCTTTCCTATTTTTCAATATGGATTAACATATTTACGTGTGGAAATCTCAGAGGCTCAGAGGGCATTCAGGTAGTCACCAGTGTTTTTTATAACTTTTTTTTTTCCAAAAGGGCTTTTTTTTGGTTGTATTTCGAGGCTTGTGGGATGATGGATCTTAGTTCCCCAACCAGAAACTGAACCTGGGCCCTTGGCAGTGAAAGTGTGGCATAGTAGCCACTGGTTCGCCAGGGAATACCATCCTCACCACCCTAAAAGGCAGCTTCTAAAAGACCCTAATATACTTACTATAACTGCTAACTTCCTGGGTTTCACTCCAAATCCCTAAGCTGAGACCTCAAAGTTGAGAGTTAACATTTTAGAAACCAATCTTCCCTCTCTGCCCAGTAGAACAACTCCACATTATCACAGGAACAGAAAGCTCAGGGCCGCATGTACTTCCCCTTTTAGAAAGGGAAGTCTGCCCAGCGGACTCCATGACTCCTTCCTCTCACGTTTAAACCTCTCTGAAGCTGGAACAGCATCCTACAATCGTGGCCAGCCAGGTGGCAGCCGTGCTGAGGCTGTGTGACAACTCCCTACTGATCCTTCTGAAAAGATCAAGAAAGCTCTAGCAACAAAGCTTATGTTAAATACAGTTTATTTAACGTGTTCTACTGAACAATGCTCAGTAGAAGTCATCTAGTCTGCAAAAACCCTGGGGAGAGAACAAAAACTCATGCAGGTACTTCTTATGCTATGTAAGCTGTTAGTAAAAAAGAATTTCACCAAAAAATTAAAATCGCATTTCACACACACAGGGAGGAAAAGACACTGCTCATTAAGTGGGCATCGCCAGTGCACTCATTGTGCTGACCCTGACTGCGTGTTAATACGGAAATATCCCTACATATTTATCCACTACATTTTTGTTTTTGTACATTTTTTTCACCCAATTGTAGTATAACTGCTTTACAATGTTGTGTTAGTTTTGTAACCCACTGCATTCAAAACTGCATAGCTTGGGAATCCACTTTTAACTTCACGGCACAAGCAATTTTCCATGTGACAGCTGAAAATATATGGTTTGGGGGTCCCGCTGTTTGGCCAGAATACCCTGGGTCTCTAAATCTGTGAAAGACTAATCTCTTCCTCATGCTGCTTAGAAGGGTGACCCACGCACATGGCACACAGCTGACCCTCTAGAGTTTTTGTCATGTAATTAATATAGGCAAACAGTCTATAATAGGTAAACAGTCTTCAAGTAATCAAATTATAATCTAATTGAAACTTTCTTGGCCAGCAGACACCTAGATCCCTTTAAAAGCTTCACAATCAGAAATGATACTGCAATGGACATCTATGAGTGTAAGGCTTCTTTGTGACTTATTTCCTAGCTCTTCACATGTGTTACTTCTAAACTCTGGATTTCTGCTTATCTTGTTCTTGGCCAGTCATACAAAACGTGAATGAAGCTAGCTAGTTCCATCTCCATGCTCTCAATGGTATGGAATTTAGCTCCTACAAGGAGATCCAACCAGTCCATCCTAAACGAAATAAGTCCTGAATATTCATTGGAAGGACTAGATGTTGAAGCTGAAACTCCAATACTTTGGCCACCTGATGTGAAGAGCTGACTCCTTTGAAAAGGCCTTGATGCTGGGAAAGAGTGAAGGCGGGAGGAGAAGGGGACGACAGAGGATGAGATGGTTGGATGGCATCACCGACTCAGTGGACATGAGTCTGAGTAAACTCTGGGAGTTGGTGATGGACAGGGAGGCCTGGCATGCTGAAGTCCATGGGGTCACAAAGAGTCGGACAGAACTGAGCAACTGAACTGAACTGAAGTGGTTCACTTAAAAATTGATTTTTAAGTGATTTTAAGTGGATCAGATTTATTTCAAATTCTTTTACCCATTCAGTATTTTTGATATTTATTAATATCTAACATTTAACTTCTGGAACTTCCCTGGTAGCACACTGGATAAGACTCCACCTGCCAATGCAGGGGACGTGGGTTCGATCCTCGGTTCGGGAAGATTCCGCATACTGCAGAGCAGCTAAGTCTGTGTGCCCCAACTACTGAGCCCACACACCCTATAGCTTGTGCTCCACAACAAGAGAAGCCACCACAAAGAGAAGCCCACACACCCCAAGGAAGAGGAGCCTTTGCTCGCTGCAACTGGAGAAAGCTCGAGCAAAGCAATGAAGACCCGGAGCAGCCAAAAAAAAAGTTAACATTTAACTTCTAACACTACTTTAAGTTTTTATCTTCCTCTTTCAGAGTCTACATGGGCCCTGAAGTCAGGGCAGCCCGAGTCTCCCAGCGGAGCGCTCTCTTCCCTCAGGCTCTGCACGGGCCTTCCCCGTGCTGCAGGGCCACCCACTACGCAGGCAGTAACCATCAACCGCAACCAAGACAGGTGACCTCAGAGAAACACAGACCTTCAGGTTTCTGAAATAAAAACCATCATCTGAGAGCCAGTCCACACTGAGGCCCCTTCTCCACATCAGCGTTAGAGAAGTCGGCAGGGCAGCTTCTTCAACCCGGTTCCTCAGTTTTACACTAACCTTTGAGTTTTTGTTTTTTGGGGTTTTTTTTGGCTTCCCTGGTGGCTCAAATGGTAAAGCATTTGCCTGCAATGCAGGAGACCCGGGTTTGATCCCTGGGTTAGGAAGATCCCCTGGAGTAGGAAATAGCAACCCACTTCAGTATTCTTGCCTGGAAAATTCCATGGACGGAGGAGCCTGCCAGGCTACAGTCCATGGGGTGGCAAAGAGTTGGACACGACTGAGCGACTTCACTTTAAGATTTCTTAGGCAGTTGAAAACACCCCACCTTGAAAGGCGTCCTCTGGAAGGGACCCCTTTCAGCACCAGGCTGTTAGGACACCTTTCCTGAAAGGATCTTAAAGCAAGCACTCGACCAGCCGCTCCGGCCTTCTGGTCTCGCCAGACACCGCCCCCTCAGCATACGAGCTGAGGAAGACACTGACCAGGGCTTGGATCTCGTGTTTCAGAACATGGATGCCCATTCAAGCCTGCTAACGTCCTCTGTAAACTAAAGAAGCCAGAGCCTCCTGGACAGGGAGCCTACTCACTTCCTGGGCCCTGGTAAGGGTTTCATGTGGTTTCTGTGGGCATGGGAACCTGCTAAAAAGGCCTTCTGACCTCCTTCACATGTTTACCAAGTGAGAGGGCACTGGTCCAACACAGGAGGCTACAAGCCCTGGCACCAGCCCCCAGCTCATCAGCACCCAGCTTAGGGCTCCAGCAGCTCCCCCAGTAAGACTTCACCCACCTCTGCAAACCAGCTCACTCTACCTCCAGGTCTCCTCCTAATTTCAGACCCAAAAGCTGACACCTACCTGGTTCAGAACTCTTCTACCAGCTACAAATACCATCCCGCACCCAACTCCTTGCTTCATTCGTCTAAGGGCCTAAAACATAAGGAAGGCTGTATGTCCCTTTGCACTCTTTGGACAGTTTTGCTGTATCTCAGTTGAAAATGATTCAGGCCAATGGACACAGGAAACAGCCCAGGCCTCAGTCCCATCTTTTCATCTGGTCACTGCCTGACCCCAGGCAATTCTGTGGGCTTAGCTGAGCCTTGGTTTTCTCATCTACCTACCTCCCCTGGATTCCTGAGAATTAAAAGCAGTAATGTACATAACATAATACAGCCAGTGGATGCAATGAAATTCCAGCAGAATTATTCAAATCCCTAAAGGATGATGCCATCAAGGTTTTGCACTCATTATGTCAGCAAATCTGGAAGACCCAGCAGGGGCCACAGGACTGGAGAAGGTCAATCCTCAACCCAATTCCCAAGAAGGGTAGTCCCAAAGAATGTGCTAACCATTGGACAACTGCACTCACCTCCCATGCTAGTAAGGTCATACTTAAAATCTTACATGCTAGGCTTCAGCCAGACCTCCAAGCTGGGTTCAGAAAAGGAACAGGAACTAGAGATCAAATTGTCAACATTCGCTGGATTATACAGAAAGCAAGGAAATTTCAGAAAAACATCTATCTGTTTCATTGACTACGCTAAAGCCTTTGACTGTGTAGATCATGACAAACTATAGAAAGCTCTCAAAGAGATGGGAATACCAGACCATCTTACCTGTCTCCTGAGAAACCCATATGTGGGTCAAGAAGCAACCGTTAGAACCCTGTATGGAACAACTGACTGGTTCAAGATCGAGAAAGGAGTAGGACAGGGTTGTCTGCTGCCACCCTGTTTGTTTAACCTATATGCTAAGCACATCATGAGAAACGCCGGGCTGGATGAGTTACAAGCTGGAATCAAGACAGGCGGGAAAAACACCAACCTCAGATATGCATACGATAGCACTCTAATGGCAGAAGTGAACAGGAACTAAAGAGCCTCTTGATGAGGGTGAAGGAGGAAAGTGAAGAGCCGGCTTAAGACTAAATATTAAAAAAACTAAGATCATGGCATCCAGTCCCATTACTGCATGGTAAATAGAAGGGGAAAAGGTAGTGACAGATTTCCTCTTCTTAGGCCCCAAAATCACCGAGGACGGTGACTGCAGCCATGAAATCAGAAGACTGCCTCTTGGCAGGAAAGTGATGACAGACCTAGACAATGTGCTGAAAAGCAGAGACACTACTCTGTTGATAAAGGTCTGTATAGTCAAGGCTATGGTCTTCCCAGGGGTCACGTATGGTTGTGAGAACTGGACCGTAAAGAAGGCAGAATGCCAAAGAATTGATGCCTTCAAACGGTGTTGCTGGAGCATACCCTTGAGAGTACCTTGGACAGCAAGGAGATCAAACCAGTCAATCTCAAGGGAAATCAACCCTGAATATTCACTGGAAGGACTGATGCTGAAGCTGAAGCGCCAGTATTTTGGTCATCTGATGCGAACAGTGACTCACTGGAAAAGTCCCCGATGCTGGGAAAGACTGAGGGCAGAAGGAGAAGAGGGTGTCAGAGGATGAGATGGCTGGACAGCAAAACCGATGAAATGAACATGAACTTGGGCAGACTCTGGGAGGTGGTGAGCGACAGGGAGGCCTGGTGTGCTACAGTCCAGGGGGTTGCAAAGAGTCAGACACAACTAGGCGACTGAACAATAACAACAGTGTACATAACACACTCGACTACTGGGTCTAACACACAGAAGGCACCCAGGTAAATCCCCTCTCCTTTAGGCAAGTTAATGCCTGCAGAAGTAATCCAATCCCACCACAAATTTCCACGAGTAACTGATGGTTACCTAGAGAAGGCATGCCCCAGGGCAGACTGTCACACTGCCAGAACAGGCTAGACCACCTTTCAGGCTGAGGCTGCAGGACCATAGGGCCTCAATTGAAAACTCATCCGAGCATCTGAACAGACGTGAACTGGGACTTGAGAGGTGTCCAGCCCTGCCCATGGGCATCCAGCAGTCCACCTCCCTGTTCCTCCAAGAAGAACATGCAACGGGCCCTTCAGGTGTCATCCTCACATCTCATGCTTTGACATCTCATGCTTTGCGCATGGATAGTCTTTCAACTAAGAATCAGGAATTACAACCCTTTATGTATGAGCTAGCACCTGTGCTGTGCCATGCTTTAGTTGCTTGGTCATGTCCGACTCTTTGTGACCCCATGGACTGTAGCCCACCAGGCTCCTCTGTCCATAGGGATCCTCCAGGCAAGAGTACCAGAGTGGGCTGCCGTGCCCTCTTCCAGGGGATCTTCCCAGCTAGCACCTAACACTGGCTATTTCCCACACAGTTCCTTGAAGGAAATGGAAAGCCCGGTGGTGAGTGAGCGGTGGGTTTCTAGCCATTCTTCTGTCCCTGCACCAGCCTCAGGCCACCGGGAATCACCCCACAGACTACTGTATCGCAGCTCCCCACATCCCTGTAGATTATCTCTAGGAAGTTCATCTTCACATCACATGCTCTGTTTTTCATGTGAGTTGACGCACAGGTTTGTGTCTAAGTTTTTTTGGGGGGGTAAAATGCTTATCAGTGTCAAGTAAATCCTCCACCTCATCTTTCAGTAGCCTTTATTTAATAAGCTTGGCGAGTGTGGGTTCAGACTGCAGATTTCTTCAACATCCGAGCCCACAGTTCTTGCTTTCCTGTACACCTGTCTCCTGGCTTCGTGTGAGTTATTTCATCTCTATCATAACTGCACCCACAAGAACGCCTCCATAGCCTACTTTCCAGCTCTACTTTGTGAGGTGATTAAGTCTTGGGGGTCCTTAAGGAACACAGCTTAACACGCTGGTGCTAAAATAGCTGAAGTTAAGCTAAAACTGACACCTACCTAAAAACCTTAGCTCTTATGAACAGGAGTATCCAAAGTCCTTCATGGAAATGTGATGGTTTCCTATCGCGAATATTTCAGAGCTGAATATTGGACAAAGAACGTGAAGTAGAAACATCAATTTTCCTAAGGAGGAAAGGGCAGGGGGACTCAAGTCTGATGGTCAGGACAACACACAATTCTCCTAACGCATCACCCTGCCATTTCCTACATTTTGTGACTGATACCCAACCACAGAAGTCTGGAGGCTGTACTTTCTTTCTCAACTGGGTCTTACCCGTAACCGGTAGTCATCCACGGTCCAGATGCGGCTTGCAAAATCATTTGAAGCTGCTAAGAGGTAAGATCCCTACAGGAAAGAAGGGGAGAAGACAAGACAGAGAACTTCAGTTCACATGATACAAAATTCCTCCTATCAAACTTAAGAATGTTTAGATGACTAAAGCTATATACCTGATCTGAATACCATTCTAACCAGAATGCTGTCAACGTCTCAATCCCCGTTAACTTCAGACCTCTTTTCTGAGCCTGCTCAACCTCGCCTGCAGGCTGTAGATATTACACCTCCAGCTCAAAATGGAACTCACTCCCCTGTGCTCACTTCCACCCCACTTCGGTAAGGGCAAGTACTAATTCTCTAAGCTCCCCCAAGTCCACGAGCCCAGAGGCGCCGACTCCCCAGCCTCACCTCCCAACTGTCCCCCGGCTGTAGACCCTCTCCTTTCCACCTGCACCGACTCGGCCCACACCAGAGCCTTTACCAAGTCTGGCGAGATGCTGACTGACTGGGTTACCACAGACCTGTCTCCCCTACCCATCTTCAACCTACTCACGATCAGCACTGAATTTTTAACCTATTGGCATTTTTCTCTAACATTAAGATAGAAAACGGCAGAGAAACCAGGTAGGTTATTTTTCAATTTCAAGAACCAGATGTCAAAAATGGTTTCTAAACACCTCTCAACTCACCCCATTTCCATGGCTATTAGGTACTTACAGCACTATCAAATTCAATGCTTGTAATTCCTGCATTACTGCCAGACAGGGAGCCCTTGAACTCACATTTGTCTGCATAAAAACAAAGATGCCAAAATACCAATTAAAATGAGGCACCTGAAACACAATGGAAGCTAATTACATGGTCAAAACCAACTTTCCCGCATCTTTACAGAATCAAGTAGCAGGACAAACAGCATAATGAGACCAAAATTTTCAGCTGACCAGTTCCCAAAGCAATGAATGCTCAGAGGGTGCAGAGCCCAGCACTTTCCTGTTGGCTCTTACACTGCTGTTTTTAAGAAATTTAGTGTCATCAATTCCCTTTACAGAAGTGCAGGAATTTTAAAACATGTCATTGACCTAGAGTTTATTTAGCTATTTAATTAACATAAACACATTTTTGTCAACTTAATTATCACTTTCATAGAAACTGATCATGAAAATTTCAGAACCCAAGTACAAAAAGAAAGTTTTACTTGTAGTTACATAAACTGGCTAGTCATTAGATTTCCAGTAAAGCTAGTTTGGAGTTTTTGAAATTTATCTATTCACCGTACCTATGTGAACCTAAGGTTCTGGTGAACCAATCGCCTGCCAGGGCTCCCCTGAAGCCCACCTCACCCCCAATCTGTCATCGACAGGCCCAACCATTCACCCCTGGACTCTGCTTTCAGACTCTGGCCACCTTGAGGGCAACTTTACAGATAAAAGTATAAATCTCAATGATGCTATGATTAAATTCCTTCTTTAAAGGGTATCTTAAGGATAACCTAGACAGACAAGCTAGGAAACTAGTTAGGGAACCATTCAAATCAAATTCATAAGACAGCAGCACAGAATAGTATACATTTCAATGGACAGCCTTTTCCTTCAGGACTTCTGAATGCTAATAAAAATGACATAAATATGGATTTGGAGCTGTCAAATACATTTATGGCCAGGACTATTAAGCTGGTGAGTAAATCCCTGAATTAATTTGCAAAATATACCACATTTAATGCCTTTTCCTGGATCCTAGCTTTCATTAGATTTTCACAAGTCTAAAAAAAGGTAAACACTTACTAATTAAGGACTTTATTTAGAGTAGATCTTTACATACAAAAATACCACTGCAAATTCTAAAAAATATCTCTGTGGCTCATGCCTAAAACACTGCTCTGTCTGGAAGGTGACAAAGCGCCAAAACCTCAGAAATGACTACCAAGCGCTAGTCTACACAAGAGACTGAGTTCAGAAGACCAAAGATCCTCTTACTCCATGAAAGGCCTTTTGGACTTGGTCTCTTCCAAGATTCAGTAAATATTAGGCAAGGGGGGGAAATTATACACCAAGTAAGCCATCAGTGAAGGAAAGGTCCTATAAGTAGTTAGGACATGACTGATACTTGTTCCTGAAAACTATAAAAAAAATCCTGCCAGATGCTCTATGTTATTTCTGTAGATTTAGCAGAAACTCTTCATTTTACTAACACAATTTATGCTCTGGCACAAATCATGTCAGTATTAATTCTGATTAGTGTTCACTTCCTCTTCGGCAGCATAAAGGTAATCCTTCTACTAGTGGCTGGTATCTCTAATTTTCTTATAGGTATCTTTACTGACCAAGGAGTAAAACAAAAGTATTTCTAGGGCTATTTGTATTTATTTGCAAGGTACAATCGAAACAGACTATCTGTGTAGATATTTTTGTTAATCACCAAATTTCTATTCTTATCATTTTATTATTAAGTTTCAGCAATTCACCCAAGCTCAGGTGCTACTTCACCCCTCTGTCCACATAAATCACCCACATAGATCAAGAAGTGTCTTTGAGTTTTCACCTCTCAAACAGGGGTGATACCCACCTGTCTAACAGCACAGGGCTACGGTGAGGCTCAGAGGGAATAAAACAGACAAAGGCGTGACAGTGCCACCTCTTGTTAGACAGTGAGCACACATGTGCTCCACTAAGGAAGCCTGACAAAGTGGTTCCTACAGAATCCTGCAGCCTCTTCTTTGACCATGTCTTGTTAAAAATACATGTATATTTAACTGAGTATCAAAATGTGGAAAGTGGGCGATGCCTAAGTTCAGACATCTGGGAGAGGGTTTCACTAACTCCCCTTTCCTGTTTCAATGCCATCCCATTTTGAGTACTCTGAGGTCATTCCTAAAATAAACCATAACCAAAGAGACTCAGTCTTGATCTTAGAGGAATGAGCCTCTCAGGTAGGAAGGTGTCCAATACGCTACTGCGGAAGCTGCTAAGTTGCTTCAGTCGTGTCCGACTCTGTGCGACCCCACAGACGGCAGCCCACCAGGCTTCGCCGTTCCTGGGATTCTCCAGGCAAGAATACTGGAGTGGGTTGCCGTTTCCTTCTCCAGTGCATAAAAGGGAAAAGTGAAGAGGTAGAGAGCAATTACCAACAGCTCCAGAAACAAGGAAAGGGCTGGGCCAAAGTGGTAATGACGCTCAGTTTTGGATGGGTCTGGTGGTGAAAGTAAAGTCCGACATTCTAAAGAACATTATTGCATAGGAACCTGGAATGTCAAGTCAATGCATCAAGGTGAATTGGAAGTGGTCAAGCAGGAGATGGCAAGAGTGAACATCAACATCTTATGAAACAGTGAACTAAAATGGATGGGAATGGGAGAATTTAATTCAGATGACTGTTATATCTACTACTGTGGGCAAGAATCCCTTAGAAGAAATGCTATAGCTCTGATAGTCAACAAGAGTCCAAAATGCAGTACTTGGGTGCAATCTCAAAAATAATAGAATGAACTCAGTTCATTTCCAAGGCAAACCATTCAGTATCACAGTAATCCAAGTCTATCTCCCAACCGTAATGCCAAAGAAGCTGAAGTTGAATGGTTCTACAAAGACCTACAAGATCTTCTAGAACTAACACCAAAAAAGATGTTCTTTCCACCATAGGGGACTGGAATGCAAAAGAAGGAAGTCAAGAGATACCTGGAGTAACAGGCAAGTTTGGCCTTGGAGTACAGAATGAAGCAGGTCAAAGACTACCCAAGTTTTGCCAAGAGAACGCACTGGTCATAGCAAACATCCTCTTCCAACACAAGAGAACATTCTACACATGGACATTACCAGATGGTCAACACCAAAATCAGACTGACTATATTCTTTGCAGCCAAAGATAGAGAATCTCTATACAGTCAACAAAGCAAGACCTGGACTGACTGTGGCTCAGATCATGAACTCCTCATTGCAAAACTCAGGCTTAAACTGAAGAAAGTACAGAAAACCACTAGGATGTTCAGATATGACCTAAATCAAGTTCCTTATGCATTTACAGTGGAGGTGATGAATAGATTCAAGGGATTACATCTGGTAGACAGAGTGCCTGAAGAACTATGGACAGAGGTTAGTAACACTGTACAGAAGGCAGTGACCAAAATCATCTCAAAGAAAAAGAAATGCAAGAAGGCACAGTGGTTGTCTGAGAAGGCCTTATAAATAGATGAAGAAAGAGAAGCAAAAGGCAAGGGAGAAAAGGCAAGATATACCCAAATGAATGCAAAGTTCCAGAGAATAGCAAGGCGACATAAGGCCTTCTTAAGTGAACACCACAAAGAAATAAAGGAAAATCACAGAATGAGAAAGACTAGAGATCTCTTCAAGAAAACTGGAGACATCGAGAGAACATTTCGTGTGAAGACGGGCATGATAAAGGACAAAAACAGTAAGGACCTAACAGAAGCAGAAGAGATTAAGAGGAGATGGCAAGAATACACAAAAGCACTATACAAAAAAGGTCTTAATGACCACACCATGATGGTGTGGTCACTCACCTAGAGGCAGACATCCTGGAGCATGAAGTCAAGTGGGCCTTAGGAAGCATTCCTTACAAACAAAGCTAGTGGAGGTAATAGAATTCCAGCTGAGCTATTTCAAATCCTAAAAGTTGATGCTACTAAAGTGCTGCACTCAATATGTCAGGAAACATGGAAAACTCAGCAGTGGCCACAGGATTGGAAAAGATCAGTTTTCATTCCAATCCCAAAGAAGGACAATGCTAAAGAATGCTCAAACTACCAAACATTTGCACTTATCTCACATGTTAGCAAGGTAATGCTCAAAATCCTTCAAACTATTTGGTTTTAGCAGTATGTGAACCAAGAATTTCCAGATGTACAAGGTGGATTTAGAAAAGGCAGAGGAACCAGAGAACAAACTGACAACATTCACTGGATCCTAGAGAAAGCAAAGGAATTCCAGAGAAACATCTACTTCTGCTTCATCGACTATGTGAAAGCCTTTGTGTGGATCACAAAAAACTGTGGAAAATTCTAAAGAGATGGGAATACCAGGCCACCTTACCTGCCTCCTGAGAAATCTTAATGCAGGCCAAGAAGCAATAGTTAGAACCAGACATGGAACAACTGACTGGTTCAAAACTGGGAAAGGAGTAATACAAGCCTGTATATTGTCACTTTGTTTATTTAACTTCTATGCAGAGTAAGCGCATCGTGCAAAATGCCAGGCTGGATGAATCACAAGCTGAAATCAAGATGGCCGGGAGAAATATAAACAACCGCAAATATGCAGATGACACCACTCTAATGGCAGAAGGTGAAGAGGAACAAGGGCCTCTTGATGAGGGTGAAAGAGGAGAGTGAAAAACCTGGCTTAAAAATCAACATTCAGAAAACCAAGATCATGGCATCTAGTCCATTACTTCCTGGCAAACAGAAGGGGGAAAAAGTGGAAACAGTGACAGATTTTATTTTCTTGGGTTCCAAAATCACTGTGGATGGCGACTGAAGTCATGAAATTAAGACACTTACTCCTTGGAAGGAAAACTATGACAAACCTAGACAGCACATTTAAAAGCAGAGACATCACTTTGCTGACAAAGGTCTGTCTGGTCTAAACTATGGTTTTTCCAGTAGTCATGTATAGATGTGAAAGCTGGACCAGAAAGAAGGCTGAGCACTGAAGAATTGATGCTTTCTGATTGTGGTGCTGGAAAAGACTCCTGAGAGTCCCTTGGACTGCAAAGAGACCAAATCAGTCCATCCTAAAGGAAATTAATTCTGAATATTCACTGGGAGGACTGATGCTGAAGCTTCAATACTTTGGCCACTTGATGCAAAGAGCCTGCTCATTTGGAAAAGTCCCTGATGAAGGCTGGAGAAGGAAATGGCAACCCACTCCAGTTTTCTTGCCTGGAGAATCCCATGGAGAGAGGAGTCTGGCAGACTACAGTCCATGGGGACCCAAGAGTTGGACATGACTTAGCGACTAAACCACCACCACCGATGGAGGCAAAAGGAGAAAGGGCGGCAGAGGATGAGATGGTTGGACGGCATCACCAACTCCAACAGACATGAATTTGAGGAAAATCTGGGAGACAGTGAAGGACAGAGGAGCCTGGTGTGCTGCAATCCATGGGGTTGCAAAGAGTCGGACAAGACTTAGCCACTGAACAACAAGATGATACCCCCTCCTTTTAAATTAATTCACGGTTGTGCCGGGTCTTCGGTGCAGCGCTCGGGCTTTCCCTAGCTGTGGAGCACGGGCGCGAGGGTGAGCAGGCTTCAGTAGTTGCAGTGCACGGGCTTAGTTGCTCCTCGGCCTGTGGGATCTTCCTGGACCAAGGATCGAACCTATGTCACCTGCACTGGCAAGATCTTTAATCACTGGACAACCAGGGAAGTCCCATACTCGTCTCTTTAGTCTCAAGCTTAGATACAATGTCATTTTTTCCCTAGGCGATGGCCATTGGCATTATTAAATGCACAAACCACAGCTTGATGTGTAATCTTATTACCAATTTTTATGTGTTTTTACTAGTCCACGACTAAGACTTTTTAATTCCAAATCTAAAACCTGCCCTATCTTAGAAGATGCTCTGACTGGTATACACTTGAGAAAACACAAACGCTAAAGTATCTGGGATTTAGTAGCATTCTCTCGTCACTACTCGGAAACCCAGAGCAAACACAGACTCGGCTGTGTCAGCTGTAAAGGGTAACTGAGAATAAGAATGCTTTGGTCAGATGATTCCTTACACAAAGTAGCGCACGTTTCAAGAAGATGAACAAGTCAGACTGCCAACCAGACATCACCAACACGCTTCCTTCTGTTCCCCACTCCGGCGAGACCTTACCTCCAAACACTTCCCAGAGCTTCACCCTCCGATCCATGCCTCCTGTAGCCAGGAGCCGGGAACCCGGGCTGAACTGCACAGCATTAACCTCCCCATCATGCGCGTCCTGCAAGACAAACGCCCAGTTTCAAACTGGGTTAACTGTCACTCCCAAGAAGGGGGCTAATACAGATGAACACTCTGGACGCTCAACCAAACATTAAACACTGGTCATTAAGGTCATAATCTTGGGTTCCTAGCCCAGAGTCACCAAAGATTCTATTATCATTAAACTCTTATAGTTTTGTTCCATTTATTTAAATACTGTGCAATCTTCTTAAAAAGCATTCAAAACCTGTAGAGACTAACTGCCTAAAGTTTGTCTCTGAGTTAATTTTATTTCTTCTAAGAATAATGTAATGTCAATCTCTACTATCATCTTCACAGCTTAAAAGTAAGTCTGTGATTAACTGCCTCTCTTATGGTCCAGACTGCATTAATAACACATATTAAACCATGTATCAAATTAGTGAAAAAAATTCTTTTCTTTTCAAAAAAGCCTTTCATTTTGGTTGTCCCAGTGAGGGTACACCCTAATACAGAGAGTCCTAACAAATGTAGATGCCAGTCCTACCGCCACAAGTCAGTGTTAGCGGGGCCTCCAGGAGTTCATTTTGGAAAACAATACGGCACTAATATGTACTATTATCAGCAGTGGGACCTCTACCAAGTTTCTTAACTTCCTGAAGCCTCAGTTTGCTCATCTATAAAATAAGAACTTCTGCACGTCCTGTAAGCTCAGACTGCATCTGACCATGACTAGGCCTTCAATAAAAGTAACAGGTGTTATTTTGGGAGAACTTAATTCTTCACAGAGAAATGTCTTGAGACTGGCATCCACACTGGACACATCTGAAAAGATGGCATTTGTGTTCAAGCTGAGAAGGGAAACCAGACAGGAAGCTCCCCAGCCTAAATGGGGTAAGAGAATAGTGGAGATCACTATCATCTCTCTGAAAAGACCATGGATTTCAAAATATTCATGAGTAAAAACACTATGAGATCTGCTTTAAATTGCTTCAGCAAGTTTGTGTATGTGTGTGGTCGTACGATTGGCTAATATGACTAACTGAAGCTGCTCAACAGCAGTTTTTAATCCTATTTCTGCTTATATTTGAAAATTTTCATAATAACAAGGCAGGGGGAGGGAAAGGCTGTAACATGTGGATTATAAATATTAAATCATTAAACAGGTCAATCACTTGCCTATAAAGGTCACTTTAGGAATAGAAAAATCTCATCTTCGCCTTTGCTTGGGACTGAAAAAGGAGCTGACTGGAATATAAACAGCACTCATGATTGCTTTGCATTCTCGCCATCCTCTCGAGTCCCAGTCTGAAAAGCCATCTGACAGGTGATCCAACTTTCCACCTCCACACAATTCCGTTTCCTTTCCAGCGCTCCCTTTCTACCTTGGAGGTCTCAGATTGAAAACTTGAGATCATGCACCATCACACCCATGGCTGCCGCTCTTCAGGCTCCTGTGTAGCTGGTTTTGTTGGATACTGGTCAGCTGTGCACTGTCGACTCTCAGGAACACGCACTGACAGAATCCCACGTTATCAGCTGCGCCATTACCCCAGACACATGACTTCAATGTGAGGGGAGGGAAAAGAATGCGCTGCTGGGAGCTGAGGGCAGGGCAGGGACTGTGACCTTACGTGCAATCAGACCTTTTACCAATCATCATTGACCTCCAAGGGGCCCGGCCCGTTAGAGAATCACAGGAGCACAGTGGAAATGGGCTGTAACGGTTCCCCATCCACCTCCTCCTCCAGAGAAGGGCTCTCTTTACGATGACCAAGGTGGCCACTCACTCAGCCAGTTCATTGTACAGAAGTAACTATTAAAAGTTCCCCTTTATGCCTGGAACTGAAAGCTCCTGCCATGTAAACTCCATCCCATTTTAACAGCAAGTCTTTCTCTCCCCCAAAGCTGGCTCTCCCTGTGCAACCCAAGCATCAGCCCAACTAACTGGGCTCTGCTCTCCCCACTGACCCCCCGACCCCCTCTTCTAGCCGAGCCAGGGACTCTATGCTTCCCCGGGCGGGTCTCATGTCTGCTCAATCACACCAGCAGGGACCTGGATCAACCTTTAGTTCTAGGACCCAGCTTCTCACATCAGTGTTGGCCATGGCATCACAGCAGCTTCTGCCCAGGCCTGTCTCCTGCTTCTAACCAGGTGCTCCTGATGGTTGGAAGTCATACGGGCATGGGCATAATTAATGAAGCCAAGAGCTGCCCAATCGACTTTGCAGAACAGATCGCTGACTAGAAACTCTAAACTGGAGCCAACCGGTGACAACAAATGAGCGAGTTCTTCTCTCACGTTTCACTGTCCCAAGTTAGTGTTCCCCTCTCTCACCCCTCCCATCCTCTCTCTCAGCCAGTCCTATATACCACAGAGGGTGGCTGGAAATCAATTCTGCTCTCTGAAGACAAACAAAACTAATGTATTTTGCTTATTTTATCAAAGCAATGTTGCTTTGCTTATCAAAATATAATCAATCCTTTCTATCAGAGAGCCAACAGGTGTAAAAGCTCCATATAAATGAAATAGGAATAGAAAGCTTAGCTGCAGCAGGAGAAAGGATCCTTTAATGCTCAGGCTGAGTTTCCGCGTGAAGCTTGGGGATGATAAACCACACTTACAAAGACAGACACTGCAGTCGTCGGCACCCTCACTTCTTTACTAGCACCGGGATGAGGATCCACGTTATCCTGGGGAACTGGAAAGGAAGAGACAGAGCGCCTCCTAAGAAGTAACATAAAGGACAGTATTAGGACTGCGCGGGCTTACGGTCCACCCACCTCTCAGCAGGGACTCAAAGACGCCTTTTATCAGTAGCTTCCTTTCCCTTCGAGACCCTCCAAACCACAGAACAAGCCCCCCGAATCGGAAGCCCCCTGACGCAGTGACAACTCAAAGACAGAACTTACCTTCGCTCTCCTCGCTAACCCACGGACTCCAAAACACAACACTGAAAAGCAAGCCTGAACAACCGCCGCCCCCATCAAATAAACCGCTAGACACGTCCTCAACTTAATGCGAACGCGAGCTCCGAGGGGGCTCATGGGTATTTTCACAAAACTATTTCAAGATGATTCCTATGCCTGGTTACCGTCATCCTCGGGGTACACTTGTGGTCAGGGTGGAGCTGAACACATGCCAAAAGGAAGAGCGGCCAGAGCTTGGGTACTGTACAAAGAGCTCAACCTATCTGCCCCGCTCAGAGGGCGGACGGCGTGCCTAGGCGCATGCAAAGCGTCCTGGTTATTGGCACACGGACACGTGATGACTGGGGCAGTGAAGCGGTGATGAACGTGGTTATCAACGACCCACACTCGCATGCTGGGCTAGGAGAGGATAATGTTTTCACCTGGCAGCATCAGAAGAGTGATGTCCCAAAAGGGGAGACTCGGACAGACTAAAGGGTAAGGCCAGAGGTCAGCACGCAGCGGGATTAAGAGAAAGGAAGTCGAGGGAAAAAAGGAAGAAGCTAAATGAAAAGCTGAAATTAAGGCATCTGCATATACTCTGCACTGAGATTCTGGTGCACGTTTAAAAAACACTAACAAATCATGTACATGTACTTAGGTATATTTATACACATATATATACACAAGGAAAGGCGAAGGTTTTCTAACCTACCCAAAGATATTAGTGATAGAATCCAGAAGGCCTCCAGCAGGCTGCGAGAGTCGCTTACTAAAGAGGAGGGGAGGATAGGTTTAAACCTTAGAAACATTCTGCCCAAACAATCAATCAAAAACAGTCCACAAAAATAAGTTCCTGGGAGTATATTCCCACCAAGTGCCCAAACTCCAACAGAGAAAACCCTCCCAGGACTGAACCACCAGAAAACAGAGGGAAGGTAAAAGGGAACACCCAGCCTCGAAATCTCAAAAGGAGTAAGATTCCCTAGCCTTAAATTAACTTCCCTGGAAATGATGCTGTGGACAATAAACTGTCTAACTGACCTAAGAACTTCTAGTATGGTTAAGGACAAACCCCATTCTTTTGGTCCTGCTTTGGCAAATTAAAAAAAAAAAAAAATCCTGGAGCCCTGGTAAGAAATAAACAGTACGTTCTAAACAATCCCCCAGCCTAACAAGGTCCTTCTTTCAGGAAGCCACTACACTTCTTTCTGCTTCTCTTCACGGCTGGTGGCACCACTGAGGGATGGCTCCCTCCTAGTTAAGGAGGGGCAACCCGAGAAAGATGGGGATGCTATGGAGCCCATACCCTCCACAGTCGAGTGAGGGGATCTGCACGCTCCAGCCAGGGGCCCCTCGTTGCTCTCTGATCCTGCCCACGGCGGCTGCTAGGGTGCCCCCGAGCGCCCCATTCCTGGCACAACCCGTCTACTTACGTGGCCGCTCTGCTGATGGCTCGCACGGGAGAGGTCTCCTCAGGGTGCTCAGAGGTTTCATCCACGAGGACTTCAATGTCATCATCCCTGGAAAGAAGGGCAAGAGGCCGAGTCTTTGCTTCTGCTGAACAGAAGCTCTGTGATGAGCCTGCTCTGCTAAGGTCAACAGGCAACACCACTTCCTAATCACACACGGCCAGGAGACTTGGCTGGGACAGAGCCGGTTTCAGCTTCTCTGGAGAAAAAGGAACTGCCATTGGAGCAATGCGAAAAGAAACAATCTAACTCGGATCCAGAACTCCAGCTGAAAATACCCTGAGAAGGAAGCTTTGGATCTCTTCAGGTCTAAACACAGCTCCCACTTGAAAAGCAACGAAATAATGGCTTATTAAGTCTATAACCACATAACCAGGAGCAAGGAAGATTTTCCTCATCAGAAGTCTCCTGCATGCCAACCACCGGACTACAGCACTCAGCAAGAACTGTTCCCAGGAGGCGGGCTGAGCAACACACGGAGGACAGCTAGGCGCAGCTATGGTGTATAAGAAAACGCCAGGACAAGGAGCCGCTCCAAGGCAATACGAAAATGGACTGCTAAAAGGGCAATGAGATCAACGGGCACGTAAACAACCCGAGTCTAAGTATTACTTTAAGAATAAAAGACAGGAAAGCAGAATCTAAACACATTACATCTTTGACTCGGGCTGTTTGACACTTATGTTTAAGTACTTGGTGTTTCTGACATTTGGTGAGTTCATCACATTGCATGTGAAATAAGTTACAAGAATGTGCTCCTCTGCTGCTGTTTATCCCACTGGATGCAAAGCCCCTCTGGAATTCCCTTTCCTCCCCATCTTCCTGGTTGGAGGAAAGGCAAGTAATTAGTTTGGTCTTAACGACCTCCTACCAAGTTGCAATCTTCATGGAGAAGTAAACAGATAATAACTAATAACCCAAGACTTTATTACCAAATGTTTGGATTCACAGGAACTTGGAAGAGATTTTCCCATGATTAATTATCTGGGTTATATAACTATAATCTATACTTCAGAACCTGTTACCAAGCAAGTCAAACCAAGGTTAAGTAAATTTATTTTCCTTGGCTACTGATTCCAGGATCCCGTGTAACTGACCCCCATCTTGGCCAGGACTGAGAAGAGAACAAAGGCAGGCCTGAAGACGGAGAACAGGCTGGGCTTTCTTCTCCTCTCGCTGGTGGTTTGGGAAGAGTCATTTGTGTTCATACAAGGGTAACAACAGAATAGCAGAGATGGCAAGAGTGACAAACATGAGCTGAGCCTATGTAAATGGTTTGTTTAAGACAGAACTGTATAGTTACAGGTACTTGAAACTGCACAGAGACCTAGGACCATGAGAAAATACAAGCATCTGGTAACTTATCAAAACCCTTCAAAGATGAAAGCGTTCTCTGACCCGGAAACCCTACTCTTAGGGAAGCACAGGACTTTCCAGTCAGACACCCTGAGGTTTCCAGCCTGCCCCTGCCACTTGCTGTGTGTTTGGGGCAGGGCACTTGACTTTTCTACACCTACTCACTTGTTCACACTGGCCAATAGCAGGCAGACAAATGATGCTTTCATGAGCTGTTACTTTTAAGAAGAACCAAATCTCATTTCTAGATCAACTATTTATTTACTTTGCAGCTCTGGGAAAAAATACCTGACATTCACTTTCCCCATGGGGGAAGATAGAAAATACATACACGCTACATCCAAAGCAAAGGCTTGGTATGAGATTTGTTATCTTATAAATCAAGACTTTTGGCCGAAGACTCCTAGATGAGATGAAATCACTCCCCTCCATTTATAAGGAAGCAACCAACATTTTAAAAGAGAGGATCATAACTATAATTCTGTATTTCACCATCTATTTCCGGGGGGGGGGGACAAATCTTGAACCAAAGCAGAGGGAATTTAGTCACTGAAATACCCACCATTCTCAAAACAAAGCCTCAAATCTCAGGGAAGACCCTACACCTGACTCCAGATTAGGAAAAACTCCATCTTGATTCAATTCCTTGTGTTCCAGGAGATCCCAGTTTTCACTCAGGCTTCAAAGGTTTGCCCAAACTCCACATGAAATCACAAATCAAGCAGAGAGCAAGAGACAGAACCTGAGCCCAGCATCACACTGCAACAACTCCAACTAGGGGGAGAAAATGGGTCAGGGTGTCAACAGGAAGACAGCGAGGCTACTGCTGGCTAAGGGTGAAGGAAGTCAGAACTCACCCTTCCCGGAAGCGAACAACTTCCTGGAAAGTAATGAGTGTTTTTTATTTTCTCTCCTAAGTCTTTCACTTTTTTTTCTACAATCTATAACACGGTTTTACAGAAAAAAAACATTATAAAGCTATTTCAGAAGAGCAAACCAAATGACTAACAGCACAGTTTTAATGTGCATTTCTCTACTCACTGCTCAACTGGCAGAGGCTCCTTCGCTGCTTCTGCGAGCTCCTTCTGCAGCCGTGCTTGCCGCCTCCTAATTAAAAAAAAAAAAAGCCCACTATTTATGTCTACTTAAAGCAAACAAGGGGTTTTGGCTAATTAAAAAAAAAAAAAGCCCACTATTTATGTCTACTTAAAGCAAACAAGGGGTTTTGGCTCTCAAAAAACTACTAGCTCTAATAATATATTTTAACTGCATATTTTAAGTGCACTGAATATTCAAGTAACTATTGCCCTGGGCAAACATACGCAGAGGCCCAAACCCACACTTGTAGCATCAGAAAGGGTCCCATTATAGTGGATTTCAGAACAAAGCCCTAGGAAGGATTATGTTATTAGAGAAAGCAATGAACCAGCAGAGAAGCCTGTCCATCGGGACGCAGGGCCTCTCAGGACAGAAACGTGCATCAGGTTTATCCAGGGTTAGTCATGATGGAGACTTAGTTTTCTGCAGTAAACAGTCTCACACTAACATATCAAGAGCATGAATAACTATAAAAATGTACCTATTACTCACGCGGTTTCATTACTTTACAGGTTTGACCTCGTTTAACACTTACAGCAGGCTTTGAGGGTGAACACTACAATTCCCATTTTACAGACGCAGAAACTGAGGTATAGTGAGATTCTTCAGCTGTCAAAATGTATGCAGCTTCAATTTACTAGGGCTGAACACCCAAGTCTTGGGTGTGGCAGAAGTTTCACATGGTCCGCAGTTGCTTCCACTCTCTCCCTCTCAGAACCATTTTTGGCTTTCCTTCCCAAGTCCTAAATTCAGGAGCTTCTTAAGCCTTGGCCTCCCTCTCTTTTCCATGGCGATTTCACTTCTATCTGTGGTTTTGCCTTTGAGGTGGAGGGACCCCCCCAACCTACTACTCCGCCCTGCTCCTGAGCTCAGGTCAAGAATTCTACCGGAAAAAAAGCTTCTACCATAGTGAGAACTTTCAAAAACGGCCAGGTCCTGCACGTGACACAGCAGAATCTGGGACAGGACAAGGCTGTAGCTTAAAGAAACCCTTTACACTCTAATCTCATGCCTGACCTGGAAGATGAAAAGCCAAATTTAGTTTACAGGATAAGTGACAAAAAACACAAATTAACAGATTTTTCGTAGGTGGAATCCAGAGGTGACCTTTAAACTATCTCAGGGAAGAGCAGAGTCTCGGCTTCCTGTTGGGTGTGTAACACTCCCCTACAGGAAAGGCAGCTGCCTGGCAGGGGCAGGTAAGGCACACAGCTTGAGGCACAGGGAGAAGAAAACGGCCACAGCCCGGCTTTCATCAGAAAGGCCGACAGGAAACCTCTGAGGGCGGACGGCTTCCCCCAGAGCGTCCCATACAGCGGCCACTATGCCGGCGTGCGGGGACACACCCAGACGAGCAAGGGAGACAGCACACAGCAGCTATTTCAAAACAGCGCTCCACTGTGACACAGGTAAACAGAAGCTGCCAGAAGAGGAAGGATACCTAATCTGGGAAACTGGGGGCGGGGGGGAGGCCTCTGAGAAGGAGGAACTAGCTGAGTCACGTGATGAAAAGAACACCCAGGCCCCACAGGCGCAGTCAGAGGGTAAATCGTGCAAGGGCACATTCCCAGGAAAATATTTCATGGGACGGAACTAGGGCAGATGTGTCACGTGCCTCATGCCCCCGCTGTCACCAGAAAGCCTGGGCTGTTCTTGTCCATGGTGACATCCCAGCACTCTTCCTCTGTGTAACTGCACGCCGGCTTCTCCTTCAGGCAGGTTCCCACCCTCAGCGACTTCCAGGGAAACCCCCCTGTCCTCACCACCCCCAGCTGCCTAAGAGCTCCACATATAAGCCACACAGGGAAGCCCAAGAACACTGGAGTGGGTAGCCTATCCCTTCTCCAGCAGATCTTCCTGACCCAGGAATCACACCGGGATCTCCTGCATTGCAGGCGGATTCTTTACCAGCTGAGCTACCAGGGAAGCCCTTATAAGCCACACAATTTAACTTAAATGTGAGACAGAAAGAATATGAAAAGGATAGCTCACTTTTTCTTATTAACTTCAACGTCTGTTTTTAAATGACTTCTTAAAATCCCACTGTACGAAAATATCAGTTCCTTTTCCTCCCAAGGTAGATACTCCGTCTGACTTTTCACTTCTGTGAATAATGGACGATCACGGAATTGTATTTCTGAGCCAGTCTCCTGACTCACTTAGGATGAATTCCAACAAGAGGAACGCTGTGCAGGCGCCCGCCATCCCCAGAGCCCTCCAGGGGGTTGGAGAAACAGCCCGCCCCACCATCAGAAATGTCCCACCTTCATTCCTGCCAACAACCCTTTTAACCAAATTCACTGAGCCCGTCCACTTCTTTTACGACCTACGCTTTACATCCGTCTAAATGCTCACCTGTTTCTTAATAGACTCTATACTAAGGACATGCATTTTATAGCTGCATACCCTCGTTGGTTGTCTTACAGCGTTCTTCAATGTTAAGAAACCTACGATTTTTATACAGTCCATTTTTTATTACCATTACCTTTCATGTTTATAAAGTCTTCCAATACTCCTATTTAGGAACTTTTCACAAAACAACAGAGTAACATTTTTTCCTTCTACCTTTTGCTTTCTGTTTTCACACAGATTTCAAAATCTTTCTGCCTAAAGTATTTGGTAGGACTAGGGCTCTTCGCTATTAATGTTCTTTCCTATTCCATGTATTCGTTCTTTTAGATTTTAACTACGATAATCTTTTCAAATTCTAAACTACTGACGTGGGGATTTAAAATCAAATGTTCTAAATCTTTTAGACTCTTATTACTAGTGTCGTTGGCCCACAGTCATTCTGTACACTGGCAAGGTCAGAATTTTTGGTTGGAGCAATTTTTTAAAATGAGGGGGAGGATTTTAATCTTTTTCTAATTCTGGTTTAATTTATAATGTTCAAGAATTAGCTTTTCTTTTTGAAACATGGAAAGAATTCACTGGCAAAAACAGTAATGGACCAAAGCCCTTCAGGGAGGTAATCCTTTGCTCAGCTATAAAAGTGTTCTCATAAATGCAAGTCTCTTTTATACCCACTACTGCCCCTTCTCCTTCTGCCAGTGTTTCCTGATGCCCCCACCCTGTGGTTAGAGCTGCCAGGAGTGTGTCTCACTTTTCTAGCTTCTACTGTACCAGCGATGAGACTCACTGACTGCGGGTTCATCTCCCACCTTGAGTCCTTTTCATTCTCAGCATTTAGGCGGTTGGCCTCCTGGGCTTTCTCGGCCATCCATCGGGTGACCAGCTCCTGGTTCTCCTCGGAAGTTTTCCGCAGCTTCTCCTCTAGGGCGGTGAACGTGATCTGCAGGGCGTCATATTCATCCTTCAGGGTCTGGTTGGCTCTTTCAAGGTCCTGAAGCTTAGTGCGTAGCTCCTGGCACTCGGTCTCCAGGTCAGAGATGGTCTGTAGGTATTCTGCAATTCTGAAAGCACAAGGAGAGGAACGACACCACAGAAGAGCTGCGTGAGCCTGGGCCCTGCAGTGACCTCAGCCACCAGCGCAGGCACCTCACCTGGCCAAGCCCAGCCCTGGTGGTTTAGGGACAATCCCGTTAGCAGAGGCAACACCTCAGGCAAAGTTCACCAGACTGTGAATGACGAACTAAGGTACCATTCAGAGAAGCAGGGTGGGAAGGAAGAGAGAGCTTCTGATACTGAACAAGAGTGGTGATGGCAGCTTAGCAGGAGGCCAGGGATCCATGCATTCTGACCAATCTCTCCCTCACTGAGACTGAGCAAGCACCGCACCTTTCTTTCTAAACCTCCAGAGAGCCCTCGTGGCAGACTCAGAGAACAGGCCCCGAGGAAACCCAGGCTCCCCTCCAGCTCGAAGGTCCCAGATCTGGAGGCTCTGTTTATCTCGTCTGGCAGGCTTCTCCCAGATAAAGAATAACCTGCTCATAAGCTCATCCCTGTTCCCGAGCCCCATCTCGGTCCTGTGCCCACCACAGGAGACGCCGCTCCTACAGGCGGCAGTGGCCGTGGGGAGAACTCGGGCTGCCTCGCATTCGCTCCCCAGAGCCAAGCTTACTTCTCGGGGGTGTGTGTCTGTGCTGGGATCCTGGAGGCCTGAGGGCACTGTTCTTGCCTTTCACACCCTCAGAGGGCAGAAAAGAACCCCGTACTACGCATGTACAGCAATGAAACTGGTGCTGAGTCCAGTGTGGGGGCTGCTGGCCCCACGCCCAAGAGGCCCCCATGCCCAAGAGGGCGGCAGAACAGCAAGTGTGACCCCCGGCCCGGTCATGAGGGAGGGCGGTGTCTATACTCACTTGGCTTCATTCATCTGCATCTCCTTGTCCTTCTGCTGCATTTGGTTATTCAGGTCAATCACCAACTGAGCTAACTGGGGGGTAGAGAACACGTTCATCACTAACAGGAGAGTTTAGGACCTCAGTTGGAAATTAGTAACAGTGACTTATTTTAAAGAAAAAAACAGGTGCCTGTGGGCTTGGGCCAAGGCCGGAAGAAGAAACGAGCTGGGTGGAAGAGAGAAGGGCCGACAGGGAGGCTCGTGAGCTCAGCGTCTGCCTCCCCTGCTGCAGGCAGCCTGGGACAGACCTGTGATGCTCTAGGTTGACTGCCGGGCTCCTGCTGAGAACGTCCGTCTACCCCTCCACCCCGGCTACCTTAGCTGATGAAACCATCAACTCAGCTGAAGATCTTTATAACTTGCCATTAGACCACCATCCAGGGTAAACAGAGCCCATAAGGTGCTTCGTTCTAATGAATTTTTCTGAAACTGCAGGGTTCACACTTCATGATGGTTATCAGTAAAACGTTCAGTCAGCTGAGGAGGAGGGTTCTTTTTACGTTTTCTCCACTTGTACCTTTCATGCCATCTAGAGCCTGGCTACCCGGGAGTTATCGCGAGGGTTGCTGATGGGGGGGGGTCCTCACTTTTCCTGTTGTTTCATTCCCACAGATAAAGCTGGCAATGCTGTATGCAGCACAGATGGCAGCAAATGCCAGTGGAAGCGCCTGCCCCCCATGCCCCTACCCTCACAGAGAGATGAGAAGGGCTATCTTTCTTTACCTCGCCACGTTTCTTGTGCAATTCAGTCAGTTCTTCTTGGTGTTTAATTCTCAGCTGGGCCATTTCTTGTAGCTGACTATCATTCCATGAACCATCATGTCCGGGACTAAACGGCCCACCCAGGCAGATGAAGAGAACATGCAAAAAAGAGGGAGAAAAAAAAAAGAAAAAATCAGACCCTAGACCCCTTCAATCAGACACTGGAACAGTAACTTTGGAATCTGAAGCCTGTACATTAGTACAACACAGCCAATCAAGCAGTTCAGTTCTCCAGGCCAGTGGAGTCAAAAGTCACTGCAAACCCAAAGTAGATATTAGGAGCCATGAGACACGGGTAAAACCAACCAGACATAATCCAAACCACCAGCCGTGTCAGGAATAAAGGATGGCTTCTGGAATGAAGTTCAGGTGAAAGGGAGGAGATAACGCAGTTCCCTCAGTCAACAAGTATCTGAGAGCCAGCTCTGAGCCGGGGCTGTTCTGGGAGTGGGCAGAAGGCAGGGACACAAAGCTCTGCCCGCGTGACGCTGCGACTGGCCAAGAGCACAGACCACAGGCGAGAGGATGGACGGAGTCTGGTGGTCAGATGTGCTGTGAAGAGAAACTCAGCAGTGTCAGTAAAGAAGGGACCAGAACGACAGGGCTCCTGTTCCACGTGCAGTGACCAACGGCAGCCCGAGAGGCAACACAAGACTGGAGACGCAACGGAAGTGAAGAACTAGCCGTGCGGGCCTGGGGCCGGGGCCGTGTGAGCGGAGGGAACAGCAAGTGCTGCAGAGGCTGGAGGCGGGGTTCTCTGGGGCAAGTGTGCCTGCACCCCCAGGGCAGGGGTGCAGGGGGTCAGGGAGGAGCAAGGAGGCCATGCAGAGTCTCCCAGACCCCTGAGGACTGTGGCTTTTCCTCTGCGTGACTGGAAGCCACTGAGGGTGTTGAGCAGAGGAATGACTTACGTTTCAAAGGATCACTATAGCTGCTGGGTGCAGAGCGGACTGCAGGGGGGCAAGGGCAGAAACAGGGAGATCAGTTAGCAAGTTATTTTACAGTCCAGACTCGAGGAAGGGCAGACCAGGGCAGGGCAGCGGCAGGGGAGGTGGTGAGACATGATTCAGATCCGAGCCAGGTCCACTGCAGAGAGAGACCACAGGACGTGCCTCTGAAGTGGACGTGGGGAACGACAGAAAGACAGGAGTCGGAGATGACTGCAAGGCTTTTGGCCTGAGAGGCTGATCAAAGGCAGACGTTACCACCTCAGGAGGAGGACTGTGAAAGGAGGTGGGGGGGGCGGTGGCTGAAGAACAAGGTCACCTCAGACATCTATGGGGGCACGCCGAGTGGAAACGGCACATTTATTAGAGCCTGACTTCAAGTAAAGAGGTCCAAGCTGGAGGCTGACACAGAGACGCTGTCAGCAGACAAACGCATCTGAAGCCACGGACTGAGTTCAGGCCACCCTGCGAGTCGATGGGGTTTGGGAAAGTCTGCAGGTGCGTGCACACTACCTCAGAACCCGCCGTAGGTGTACAGACTGTGGATGGGTGATTCAGGAGACCGGTCTTGGCTGGAGTTACAGATGTAAACCATCAGACCGTAGTGAGTAGCTGAAACCACCACCTGGGGAAAGACGGCTGGCAACCTAGGGTACCACCACCTGAAGTGGGGATGGGGGGACCATCTCCTCCCAGTGACTAGTAAGAGGTAAAGAGGGAAAGGGGAGCAGACTGATGCTCCCTCCATCTCTGAAAGCGTTTTTATCACAGGTGCTAAGACACCCTAATGCTGCGTTCTCTGAGGCAACACAGGGCTTCCTCAATCTTGGCCCAAGAGGTCAAAGTCTGGAGACTAGAAAGCCGTACATGCCTTATAAGAAACCACCCTAAATGAGGCAATAAAAGCAACAGGCCTGGATAGCTGACTCTCTATGAGAATTAGGAAGATAAGAAATAACTGCTATCAAATTCTCATTTTAATGCGAAGCAAAGCAAAATATGCAAAACATCAAACTAGTCCCTTCTTCCAAGAACCTGGCATTGTAGAGAAAAGATCCCTGAGACAAAGGCAAGGGCCCAGGGCACTCATTCCTCCGCTCAGAGCCTTTTTACTGCTTCCAATTTTACTCACCAAAAAGAGTCAAACTTCTTATGAAAGCCCAGTGCTCCACCAGGCAGAGAAAAAGAAATCACCCAGACAGCAGGTTTTAAGAGATTCCTGGGCCTCATCCCAGACAGACTCATCAGGTCCAAGAAAAGGGCTGATAACCTGCGTTGATAGTCTGCGTCTCCAACACGCTCTCGGGACCTTCAGATGGCTCACAAGGACTGAGCAGCCACCAAGGTGGTGGTTCCTAAATGTTAGGGTCACAGAGTCACCCGAAAGGCTTCCTGAAACAAGACTACTGGGCCCCACCCCGAGAGCTTCTGAAACAGGAGGTCTGGAGTGAGGTCCAACATTCTGCATTTCTAACAAATTTCTGAGGCTGCAGTCTGGTGAGCATACTTAGAAAACTGTTGGAGTCAACTATTTCCCAGAACAGAGTTTCACTTTAATCTCTTCTGTTAGCAAAGGGATTAAAACACTGAAGAGGGGAGCCAGATAATCGATGAGAGAAAGCTTTTTAAGCACAGTGTGTTTTAGAATTAATTAGAACGGGATGGGCAGGCCAGGACTTAAGGACAGCCGGGAAGAGAGAGAAAGCAACCAATTAGACCCCATCTGCTGGGACATACCTCGAGTTGGTTTCCCCATGTGGCTCAGGTCCTTGAGAACAAGGACTCTGGCTTGTTCGTCTTCGTATCCCAGCGCCTGGCCCATATTGTAGTCACACGGTGTCTCAGTGAACGAGACCCCTGCCACAGTCCAGGAACGGAAGCACAGGTAAGCAACGAAGGGGGCGGCACACAAGTGCAAACCAAGGGACAGATGCAGAGGACGCTGCAGGCAAAGAATCAACTGGCCCGGTGACTGCGGGGGGGGTGGGGTCAGGACACTGAGGGAAAAAGGAACCATAGCTGACTTGTGGAAAATAAGGATAGGAAAGAGGCAGTCAGGAGGAGGCCTGGTTAGGAACACAAGTTTGCAGGAAAGCAAGGACCTCCATTTACATTACCACCCCAGTGCTGTGCTTAGTTGCTCAGTCGTGTCCAACTCTTTGTCACCCCGTGGACTGTAGCCTACCAGGCTCCTCTGTCCGTGGGATTTTCCAGGCAAGAGTACTGGAGTGGGTTGCCATTTCCTTCTCCAGGGGATCTTCCCGACCCAGGGATCAAACCCAGGTCTCCCACATTGCAGGCAGACGCTTTACCATCTGAGCCACCAGGGAAGCCAAGAGTCTAACCAAGTAGAAATAAAATGTTTCAGGATTTCAGTTGACTGAATGTAGGTGAAAAAACGGTCACATGGCTTCTCTACACCTAAGTTGACCAGAACAACAGCAACTACTATTTTAAATACTGAGAAGGCCTCCCAGGGCCACAGCTTAGGCACGCTCTCCTGAATTGTGCTTAGGCAGAAACGGAGCATAGGCTGGGCCACCTGTCCCTTCTCCACTCCAGTCTCTTTGGAGACCATCTCGCCAATGAGGAAACATGGATGGCAGGTACTGAGCAGATATGGCGAGAGGAATAAGTGAAATAAGCTACACCAAGCATTTCTGTTTTTCTTCTAAAACCCCAAATTACCATCAACTTTGCTTTTACAATGGGTAAAATGTAACTGACATACCAAAAAACATGTAGATTTTAAAGCAAGAATGGGTACGGTTACCACATAAGTTGTATGCATGCATAGGCATGTCTGACCCTTTGCAACCCTTTGGACTGTAGCCCGCCAAGCTACTCTGAACATGGGATTTTTTAGGCAAGAAGTGGGTGCCATTACTTCCTCCAGGGGATCTTCCCAATCCAGGGACTGAACCTGTGTCTCCCACACTGCAGTTGGAGTCTTCACCCACTGAGCTATCAGGCAAACATGATGAACAAATGGAAAAGGAAGACAGTAAGACTCTAGAATGATTCCATTTAAGCTGCTTAGGACCCTCAGAAAGAGACAGTGAATGACCCAAGTAAACATACCAAACTCCCTAACATGAACATACACTCACACATTTAATGAAGCAATACTTACCCTTCCTATTAAAATGCAGATTTCCCCCTAGTCTTTCTTTAAAAAAAAAGGCTTTTTGAAACTCACTGGTATCACCACATACTAAAATATGCTGCAACACACTGAACTAAAAAAGATTAAACAGACCTGTATTGCTTATGTTTACAGGGCTTTCAATCCCGTACCAGCAAGATCTATGTAAATCTGTTCAAGAGCGCTTATACCCTATTATTTAGAAACAGTGAGGCTTTGCAGGCTAAAAGAGAAGCTGGCCTGGCCCCTCGTCTGAAGCAGTTTCTCAAGCTCACATTGTACTGATGATGAGTCTTCTAGGTGGGGAAGTACCTACATACCTTCAAAAAGATTTTAGCTACGTGGCTTCAGAAGTTTTGATTTGAAAGGAACTGACAAAAACTGTAAAAACTGTAAACTGAAAGTTGCTCAGTTGTGTCCGACTCTTTCCGACCCCATGGATTATACAGTCCATGGAATTGTCCAGGCCAGAATACTGGAGTGGGTAGCCCTTCCCTTCTCCAGGGAATCTTCTCAACCCAGGGATCTAACCCAGGTCCCCCGCATTACAGGCGGATTCTTTACCGGGTGAGCCACAAGGGAGGCACAAGCAAAACTGGAGCACAAACACAGTACTTGGTTTGCTTCGCAATTAGAGAAGTGACAACTGAACTGAGACAAATTTCAATTAAAAGGGGGACATAAATAACAGAGGACAGTTTCCAAATACCTTATTTCATGCCTGTTTGGTATGTCATGCTTTTCGGCTTGTAGCTTATGGGCCAGCACTGAATGAAGATCTGACTTTTCCAGCAACTTGTTATCTATCGAAGAAAAAAAAAGTTAATATAACCTATATACACTTAATTACTACTTAATGTCTTATAAAGATCTGGACCAAAAAAAATAATCAGAAGATGACGGGGCTGGTTTCACTTTTATGAGGTGTCAAAGTACTAGGTCCTGCACTCCGTCACCAACTGTAGCAGTCGTCCAAACTCCAGGAGCGTACACTCCTTAGATGCTTCCCGGCCTAAGCACAGGCAGCCAGACAAAGGAATCTGAAAATTCACTCCAAAAACATTCCCCTCTCCATTCTTTCCACTCCCACAGCTTCCTACCTGGGGAAGAAGAAACAAACATACCAAAACACAACGGGTAAATGAAGTACTATGCACCACTAAGTAATAGAGGAAAACTCTACCTTAAATTCAGATCAGGGCACTAGGGATACAAATACAAACCAGAGTCCCTGGCCACAAGGAGCTAGAACATATATGGGTGGGGAGGGGTGGAGGTCAAGTATAAAAAGGAAGAGAAAAAGTGAGTTTTTACTCATTTTTTCAGATGGTTTCACAGGTGAAGATGACACAGCCCAAGCAGAAGGTCTAGAGCTGCCTAGTAAGTGGCTAGAAATAAAAGTCACTCCAACACATGAGAGGGCAGGATGAGAAAATTCAGACCTCTTCTTACTGGCAACGGTGAAACAACAGACTTTAAAAGCAAGCAGTCACTGGAAGGACTGATGCTGATGCTGAAACTCCAATCCTTTGGCCACCCGATGTGAAGAGCCAACTCATTGGAAAAGACTCTGATGCTGGCAAAGATTGACGGCAAAAGGAGAAAGGGGCGGCAGAGGATGAGATGGTTGGATAGCATCACTGACTCAATGGACATGAACTTGAGCAAACTCCAGGAGATAGTGAAGGACAGGAAAGTCTGGTGTGCTGTAGTCGGTGGGTCGCAAAGAGTCGGACATGACTTAGCGACTCAACAAGTGACATTAACAGATAGTAATCAGTAAGAAGTCAAAGGTTATCCTGAGGTTCCCTGCTTGACCAACTAGATGCAAGATCCTAACATGCTGAAGGATACAGGAGCAGAGAGTTCAAAAAAAGGAGTTCTCGAACCATAATAAATGCGACAGGGAACACAATAAAAGAAGTCAAAAGTCAAGTCAGGGCTAGAAATGACATGCATGCAGGGGGCCAGTGAGATCAGAAATGGAAGGGGGTGCACTAAGCAGAACAAGAAAATGACCCTGGGAAACTTATAGAAAACACACATCTGATGTGGGCTTTCACTAACCCCACACATCTGAGATGACAGCTGCTTCATGACAAAAACACAACAGGGTTTACACTAGTGACCATTCCTGTCAGAAGGGCTTGTCTTTCCTCTTAGAGAGTTGAGCCCCACTTTTTTGATCTCTGAAGATGAAAAGCCTGGGCAGAAACAGAAACACTGTCTCCATCTATATTAATTTAATAAACTAGCTCAACCTTGAATGTTCACCCATGTCAAAGGGCCCTGATAAAGATCTTCAAAAATGTTACACATGGATGCCTGGGTCTTTCAAAAGACAGGAGGGATCCTTCCTAAGAGCTCCTATCACTCAAGAGAGATGGAGAGGGAGGGGAGCCACCCGCAGTCCCCACAGCCTCTTCTCATCTTCCTCTTCAGGCCCAGAGGCAGGACTGACAGCAAACTCTGGCTGACTACTTTGAGAAGCAGGGGAATGAAGAGTGGGACCGTTCCACAGTCAAAGCAGAAGTGATCTCCCAAATGTCAACCCCTGCCTACACTGAAGATCTGCACAGGCCGGGGTTGCTGCATCCTGTTGTTCCTCACCCGGGTCTCCTCTCCAGCCGCTCCCCCACCCCGGGCTTGTACTCCTCACTAGGCTGTTTTAAGACATGTTCCCTCTTCTTAAGACAGGACTGACCTGTCTTTCTGACTAGCCTTAGACATCCTCCACCCCATTCAAGATATCCATTTTCAAAGTGCAGAAAAACATTCAATTGTGTCAACGCGATGACAAGCAAGCACCTTCCATTTATAGACAATTACGTAGATGGCTTTCAAAGCACTTATATGCCCAACACCGTATTTATGAAGCAAGCAAGGCAAGCTTCATCCCGATTTTATAGATGCAGGTAAGTGAGGCTGGTAAGGCGACTGTGGTCAGACCGCCAACCCGATGTGACTTTCAGTGTGTATCAGCTTTTAAAGAATAAGCATGTGATGAAATACCTGATGACTTGAATTTATGTAACCCACGAGGAGTCATGTTTGACTAAGGAGTTTCCTGTGCTTCTGGCTTTCTGAAATAGCACCGGGCTGCCAGTCTCTTAAGAGTGTAAGGAATTAGTGCAACAGTGGCACACCCATCATCTCCCTTTCCTTCCATTTAGTTAAGAGGATGAGCTCAGCTAGGACCATTTCTTAGGGAACCCAGGGAGAAAGCAAAAATGCAAAAAAGTAAGGAGCCATCAAGTCTGGGTCCAAATCCAGACCCTATCTACTCTGCTGTGCTTCCTGGAGAAATTACCTAACCTCTCTCGGTCTCAAATTCCTCATTTGTATAAAGGGCAACAGGACCTGTTTCAGGGAATTTTCAGAAAGAAAGTGAAATAATACATGCCAAATACTGAAGCACTCAAGCTTGTCTATACATTAGAATTACTTGGGGAGCACCAAGAAATACTGACCCCTGTGTCCCATCCCATTCCTGTGATTTAGTTGGTCTGGGGTATGGCCTGGACTTTGTAATTTTTTAAAAGATCCCCACCTAATTCTAACCTGCAGGTTTGTGTAGGAACCACAAATTCAGCATGATCAGAATTCAATGAAGGGTATTAACTACTATTACATTGAATCTCATCATCAACAGAATTTGACACCTAAAGGCATACTTCAAGGGGCAGACCTGGAACCAGAGGTTCCAAAAGTGTCCGTTTCTTCCCCCTAAATGTGTCATCAGTTAGGTAAAATGGGGGCGAGGTAAGGAAATGCTCATTAGAAGGCATGTAAGGGCACAAATCCAACCAGTTCATCCTAAAGGAAATCAGTCCTGAATATTCATTGGAAGTACTGATGCTGAAGCTGAAACTCCAATACTCTGGCCACCTGATGTGAAGAACTGACTCACTGGAAAAGACCCTGATGCTGGGCAAGATTGAAGGCGGGAGGAGAGGGGGACGACAGAGGATGAGATGGTTGGATGGCATCACCCACTCAATGGACATGAGTTTGAACAAGCTCCAGGAGATGGTGATGGACAGAGAAGCCTGGCCTGCTGCAGTCCATGGGGTCACAAAGAATCGGACATGACTGAGCGACTGAACTGAAGGGCACAAACATTTTTGTACTCAAATTGCTGCGGCGGCGGTGGGTGTGGGCCACCCCTTTCACATCCAAGTTTTCGATAACAGTAAAGCCTACGATGTCCCGACTGAAAAGTGAGTTAAGACTCAAGATGTGTCACAAAGAACACCAAGGCGGAGTGTAAGGACAGGTCTTGAAAAATGAAAGGCAAACACTTCGTGATACTCAGAGCACTACGCTAATGCCGCGAGTTAATGCTTCAAGTCAGTGCCCGTTTCAGTAACAGGATGCCCGAAACAGCCCGTTTCTGGAAGCTGCCTATTTAATTACACAAGCATTGTGCGCGGAGCAGCTGGGATTTACACATACAAACGTGCAAGGCGCCTGCCCATGAAGGAAATCCAAGGCTCGCAGGGAAACCTTCCACAGTCACACCCAAGGATAAACGGAAAAGAGGGAAAGATACAAAAAGGCATGGGGCTGTGCCAGGTGTTAGGAACCCGGGGCGGCAGCGAGGCGCGCGAGGCGCCGGGGCTCGGCCTGGGGTTTCCTGCCGGCGGCTCCGCGTGCCTCGGCTGGGTCCGCCCGCCCGCCCCCAGGGCCAGCCCGCGGCTCACACTGCAGGATGATCTCCTCGAACGCCTGCCTCTGCAGCCGGTCCCGGCGCCTCAGCTCCTCCGAGATGTGGCGCTTCCAACGCGGGAAGACGGCGGCGCGGAGGCCCGACGACATGTCGCGTGCTGCCCCGGCGCCTCAGCGCCACCGATCCGAGCGCAGACTGGCGGCCGCAGCCCGCACCATGAGGGAACCAGAGGGCGCGGGAAGGCCAGCGGCTCCTGCGATCAGCTCCACGCAGAGGCCGCCCCCGAAGCCATCCAGGACGGACTTCCGGCTCCTGAAGGAAATGGCTTTGAACCGAGCCGGAAAGCCCGCCTTCTCATCCGACGTCTCGCGCCACGCGCACGCCGGCGTCCGGCGCCGACTCGCGGCGCTGGCTGATGACATCGTCCCGAGACCGGAAGTGCCCTGGGAGCGATGTGGCCGCTGGGAGGCGTGCGGGCCACGTTGGAGCCTCGATCCGGGGGTTGAGGAAGGAAACGGTGAAAGGGCGGTTTTCGCCCACCTGCTGTCCCCTTTGCTTTCCTAGCCTACCTCCGTTTACTTCAGATCAGTTTACTGAGCAGAAGTAAACTCCCCACATGGTAACTGTGTGATCAAGGATAAGTGACAACCTTGCTAAGCCTCAGCTTCCTAATCTGTAAAATTGCACGCGCTCTAAATCGCTTCAGTTGTGTTCCAGTCTCTGCGACCGCATGGACTATGGCCCGCCAGGCTCCTCTGTCCGTGGGATTCTCCAGGCAAGAATACTGGAGTGGGTTGCCATTTCCACCTCCAGAGCATCTTCCAACCCGGGGATCAAACCTGCATCTCTTACATCTGCTTCATTGGCAGGCGGGTTCTTTACCACTAGCGCCACAGGGGAAGCCCAGGTGAAATGGGGAGGGCCCCTAAACAGGGAAGGAACGATACCTACCTCACAGGATTGCCATGAGGGTTAAAAGTAATGCCTATATAATGCAATTCACACTGTATCTGTGCATGGTAAGCTTAACTTTACCTAGATACTCCGTTTGCTTCTGAGTCCTAATCAAAGTTTGGTTGCCTTAGCAAGAGCATCCCATTAGTCTTGGAAAAGACTTTTTTTTTTTGCAATGAAGAAATGAATTACAAAGAACAGGTAAAGAAAATGTGAATATATTAGCTATGTGAATCGTTAGAAGCCTAGAAATTGTCTACCACCTAAAAGTAAGTGGGTCCTTAGAAGGTATTATAAGGGTGGGGATACAAACAGGATTTTGAAAGAAAAAAAAAAAGGAGTTTGCAGGTAGACGAAAATGGGAGATGAAAGACTCAGGAGAAAATAGTATGTGTCAACTAAGTAGAATGGAAAACCTAGTCTGTAGTAGAATCATCTAAGCTCCATCTGCCTTTAACAAGTCAGTGAATTTATTACCTGGAACTGGAACTGGATGAAGTAGGAGGCAGAGGAGAGGAAAGGAATGTCAGAAACTGCTTTCTCTTTCTCTGTCTAAAGTTCAGAGTAAGATCCTTCACAAGCAGATAAGAAAGTCGTTGATCTCCTGTCACGCTCAGGAGTAGGGCAGTTAAGCTTCTAGAGCCACAAAGATATTTCGTTGGCAGCCAGTATTGAGTTATCTGGATGTGTGGGAAAAACCCATGGGGATCAGAAATAGCAGGGACTTCCTAACACTGAAGCAAATGAAGAAGCAGGTTCTGAAAGTCACCAAAAATGCCTCTATGTGTAATAGTGGTACCAATCTCCGAGCCTAGCCTCAGCTCTAGACAGCTGAGTATGCTGATTTCCAACCCCTCCTCCCCCCGCAACACACAAGATTGTGTGTTGATTAAAACAAGTTAACGAATTTGCAGGAACAGCAATTCCCCTTACAGGAATATATCCACCATATACTTGGACAAATGACCACAAAGAGGAAGCCATCAGCATTGTTAATAAGAATGGAAAGTTGGGGGGAAAAAAACCTGTATTTCTACCAGAAAGAAAGAAAGAAAGAAAGTGAAGTCGCTCAGTTGTGTCCAACTCTTTGCAACCCCATGGACTGTAGCCTACCACACTCCTCAGTCCATGGGATTTTTCAGGCAGGAGTACTGGAGTGGGTTGCCATTTCCTTCTCCAGGCAATCTTCCCAACCCAGGGATTGTACCCAGGTCTCCTGCATTGTAAGCAGATGCTTTACCACCTGAGCCACCAGGGAAGTCCTAATTTCCACCAATGAGAGTTAAATTAGTGTATATTTATTGTTCAAAAAAAGTTTATAATAAAAGCATTAATAAGTTCCCTACATACAAACCTTCACATTTAGAACTTTCAAAGATGCAAATGTGCGTTCCATTAACGTCATGCGTGAGTGACATTGCAGCCTGCCCTCCATCTCCTGCTGCTGGTGATCCTTCAGTTCTACCATCTTCCCTCCTCCAGTCAGTAACTCTTCTTGCCTGGTCACTCGATGCCAGCCCCTGTATGTCAGCTGTTGTACTGTACTACCGTACTTTTTATGTTACTATACTGTAAGATTAAAAATATTTTCTTTATTTTTGTGTTTGTTTTTTAAGTACCATTTGTGTGAAATGTATTATAAGCCTATTACAGTACAGTACTATATAGCCTATAGTGTTATTATAACTTTGTTGGACTTACGACCAAATTGGACTCACGAACCCACTCTTGGAATGGAACTCGTTTGTACATAGGGGACTTATGGTATGTGGTATAAATCTAATTGAGGTAAATGTCCCTGGATCCTCATAGGCAATGTTTGTTGAATGAATAGAGAATATAATGATTAAGTTAAGGTTATAAAGCTCTGCAGGTCTGCCCTCTCCCTAACCAGCCAGCTGTGTCTAGTGCGCACTGCAGCCTCCGTGGCGGCGCCTTCCCTCTTCTGCTCCCTGTTGCTGCATCACCTTTGGATTTACTGTGCCTCTGTTGGGCAAACTCTTCCCTTCTGACTTCTCTGAGTTGATTCCTATGAGTTAATTCTCAGCTCCGTATTCTCTTCCTCACAACCTTCAAATAACAGACCTTCACAGCTAGGTCAGATCTCCCCATGACATGTGTGCCTCTTCATTCTAGCACTTAACACAAGTGCAGCTTCACATGTATTTTATCATTCATTAATTGGTTAATGTCTCCCCCACACACCCACGAGACTGTAACCTCCATGGCAGAGCCGTGTCTGTCTTTGTTCATCACTTTATCTCCGGTAAGAGTGTGAAGCCTTTTTTTTTTCCCACCTTGGCCTTGCGGCATGGCTTATGGCATCTTAGCTCCCCCACCAAGGATCAAACTGGGACCCTTGGCAGTGAAAACAGAGTCCTAACCGTTGGACTGCCAGGGAATTCCCTTGAAGCCTTTCATAGATTAAGTGCTCAGTAAATGTTTAAACAATGAGTGGGGGACTTCCCTAGTAGTCCAGTGGTTAAGACTCTGTGCTTGCAATGCAGAGAGCCTGGGTTTGATCCCTGGTCAGGGAACTAGGTCCCACATGCTGCAACGAAAGATTCCACATGCTGCAACTAAGACTGGTGCAGCCAAGTAAATAAATAAAATGTTAAAAAAAAAACAAAACCAATGAGTGGAATATAAAAAAAATTTGGGCAGTAGCATTGCTGGTGTTGTTTTGTTGTATGTATTTTCTATATTTTATATGCATTTCCTAATTGTTGTTTATTATACATGTACAGAGGGGTGGCAGAGGATGAGATGGTTGGATGGATGGCATCACTGACTCAATGGACATGAGCTTGAGCAAACTCCGGGAGATAGTGAAGGACAGGGAAGCCTGTCCTTTGCATGGGGTTGCAGAGAGTTGGACATGACTTATTGACTGAACAACATACATGTACTAAATATGCAAGAAAAAGTTCTAGAAATAAACATTGTGGTTGTTCAGTCGCCAAGTCATGTCCAACTCTTTGCGACCCCATGGACTGTGGCACGCCAGGCTTCCCTGTCCTTCACTATCTCCCAGAGTTTGCTCAAACTCATGTTCATTGAGTCGGTGATACCATCCAACCAGCTCACCCTCTGTCGCCCCCTTCTGTTGCCCTCAATCTTTCCCAGCATCAGTCTTTCCTAGCATCAGAAGTGAATATAGATTTATTAGTAAAGTCATTTCTTCAGCTCTGTTGGAGATGACTAATAAGCAGGAACCCTTCTACGAAGGTATTATCGGCCTTGCACTCTTCTGAAAATGTCATGTATTGTAATTCTTTTAACCCTCTGAACAATCATGCTCAGTAAGGTTGTTCATGGCTACTGTTAGCATCTCTAGCCTCATTTACATATGAAGAATCTGAGGCATGCAGGGGTTAAGTCACTGGCCTGAGCAAGCCTGGGTTCAAATGCAGGCAGTTTTACCCTAGCCTCTGTGCCCAAACTACTGCACTCCATTATGCAGTCTCTGAGTCTGCTGACATTGCAGTTTGGCTCCAGAATACTTAAAACCAAGAATAATTTGAAATGATTTGAAATCAGTGCCCAAAAATGAGGGTATCCTGGCGAGGAGCAGGTGTGTTCCCAGGGCTCCGAGGGAATGGCTGGAGGGGGATGAGTAATAGGAAAGAGTAGGAAGTGGCTTGTCTGAATATTCCAGAGACAAATTATGGATCTTAAGAGCGGTTTGTGGTGTTGTTGTTCTGGTAAATAGTGTGTAAAGGATTCAGCATGCTTCTCTGGAGAGCAGTATCTATGAAATGGATTCTGATGGTCTGGAATGGATGTAAGATAAATGTGAAATGATGCTCTGGTTCTGAGGAACTCAAAGTCCAACCTTCCAAGGATAGTCCTATTGACTCCAGTCCTTTCCCGTTTGGTCCTCTTGCTTTCCTTTAACTTTCAATCAGCACATGGTCAAACAATCAAGTCCTAGTGTGGATCAGGCATAGGGTTAGCTCTGCCTGGAAACAAAGACGGTCCAGGCTTGGATCCTGACCTTAAGAAGCTCACTGTGCAAGAAGGAGGATCTGAATGTGATTATTTATGAATGTAAGGACTTACAAAGTGAAAAAGAGCCAGCTGGAAGGCAGTGCCCAGGGGGGTTTTGATTCTCTTCTGTTCTTTTTTTCTCTTTTATTCTTTTTTAAAAATATAATTTCCTGGTTTAAAAAAATATGGCTCTTGATCTTTGTTCTTTATTTCCACTCCTTTTTAGGTCTTCTCAAAAGTAGATCACTTAAACTGAAAGTAAGCCAAATAATGGAGAAGGAAATGGCATCCCACTCCAGGATTCCTGCCTGGAGAATCCCATGGACAGAGGAGCCTGGTGGGCTACCATCCATGGGGTTGCAAAGAGTCAGACACAGCTGAAGCAACTTAGCATACTCGAACACAAGATAAGTTAACCATGTTCCTGTGTTAACTGTTTATTGTAGCCTAGTAAACCTAGTGATTGCTAGAATGAACCGAGGATAGCCAAGAATCCGACTGACATGGGTTTTCAGACATGCTGATGATTCCTCCAAATGTCGCTTTTTGAATGATAGTGATGTTCACTTTCAGGCATGTGTCGCTCAACATTTTTACCCCTTGGCTTTTTCTGGTTTCCCTTTTCTTAGTGTTACTGTGTTTGCATACATACAAGTAAATACTACAGGACATTTTCATTATAAAGACTCTCTGTGCCCATGGACTAAACCCCATGCCGTTCTCCTCATCCACTCCATATATATATATTGGCACGTAGATTTCATATCTTAAAAATGAATGACATGGGTGTTATCCCTATAGCCCAATACAAGCATTCTAGTAAAGTTTAACTTTTTAAGAGAAAATGTTTGTTATCTCTTCCATAAATTAACAGTCAAGTGTCTGGAATGATGGCTGGAGGATTCAAGATGGCACATCTACCCAGCTGGAACAATGGCTAGAGAGGGTGTGTGACTCTGGGAATTTTCCCCCTTGGTTTGCCTCTTTACTCTTTGAAGACATTATAAGATTTCTCCCAGACACTACTGCCCTCTCCTACTGGATTGAACCTGGGTCTCCCGTGTTGCAGACAGATTCTGTAACATCTGAGCCACCTGGGAAGCCCAATATAAATAATACCGACTTGAGTATTGTTTGGCAAATTAGGTAAATAATACCTAATTGAGTGATTTTTCATGCCAGGCACTTTGTTGTGCATGGATTAGCTTATTTAATTCTTACAACACTACCATGTAGGTACTGTCATTATTTCCTCTTACAGGTGAGGGAATTGACACACAGATGTCACATCGTAAGAGGCAGAGCTTGGATTCAGTGGAGGAAGCTGTCTGCCAGAACCCAGCTGTTTAACCATACGTGTCTGCGCTGTGTGTCAGGGTGTCAGGGTTCCGGCTGGGTTTTTTCAGGATGAGATAGAGAATCAGTGAGAATGTTTTAGATTGCAGGCAACAGCCATGCAATTCATGCTCCCTTAAGGGAAAGTGTGGGTGTAGCATCAGGCTGGCAGGAGGATGCGTCGGGACTGGAACCCAGCTGCAGATCCTGCCTCTGTCTCCCTCTGTCAATTGCTGCATCCTTCATCTTGTGGTCCAGCTCTTTTTGTTTCCCTGGTAGTGGGGTAATGCTCCTCCAGCATCTCCACAGTACAAGCAAGCAGTAGACCAAGTTGGCATCTGCGAGTCCCAGGTCTAAATTCCTGGGAGAGGAGGCTGCTGGACTTGAAGGTGCCTGTGCCCAATGATCCATGTGGCAAAGAGGAAGGATCAGTTTTCCCCCTGGATGGCAGGGAAGGGACATTTCCCAGGAGAAGGGAAGTATAGGACACAACTGTTCAGACTGCCCAGCTCCTCACCCCCATTCTTTTATTAACAATCCACCCTCCTGGCTACGGGCATCCCAGGGGGCTCAGTGGTGAAAGAATCCATGTGCCAATGCAGGAGATGCAGTTTCGATGCCTGGGTCGGGAAGATCCCCTGAAGGAAGAAATGGCAACCCACTCCAGTATTCTTGCCTGTGCTGGGTACTTAGAACAGGAAAAAGGAGTCCAGAATGGCAGTAGCTAAAAGACAAAGAAGGGAAAAGCCCGCAAAAATAGAACAAAGGAAGGTCTGAGGACAGAAGTGAGGACCTCAGGTAGAACAAACAGCACTCCTGGCCAGTCTAATTTACATAGGGCAGGCCCAGGGGGAGAAAAAACATGTAATCTTTTGGGTTGGCATGCCGTCACACCTCAAGGGTGTATTTTCCTTTTGGGTCGGCATGCCGTCACACCTCAAGGGTGTATTTTCCTTTATTTTCTAAATAAAACTGAGCTGTAACACGGAGCTGTGACCCTGATCTGTCCGAGAGCTGTGACACGGTCTGACCAAGGGCTTTAACGTTGGTTCTTCACTTCAAATTTTTGTTGAGATGAGACAGAACCGAGAAAATTACACACTCCCATGACACCTGGAAAATCCCATGGACAGAGAAGCCGGGCGAGATACAGTTCATGGGGCCACAAAGAGTTGGACACGACTGAGCATGCACACAGGCTCCTGGCTACAGTCCTGTTTTCCCCCTGCCCTTTCTTGCAACAAACTGGTCCCAGGGGTAAGCACAGGATCCCTTGCTTATCACTGTCCTCCACAGGAAGTTTTAAACTGGATCTGGGAGAGAGCCCTTTTTCTCCTTTGGTTAGGAAGTGAGGCTATGCTTGGGGACCTGCTAGCGGCCATGTCCCTTCCCAGATCTCATGGAAAGGTTAACCTGAAAAAAATGGAGCAAGCACATGCGGAGAAGAGGAGACGAGAAACCAAGAATCTGACGGCATTAGAGTCCCGGGTTCCACCATTCCTGAGGGCAGCCCAGCCCATCTTCCCAGTCCGACTACCCGAGCTGGTATGTCCCTGTGTTTCGCTAAGGCTGCTTTACTCCAGGCTTTTCTTTTCTCTTGCCACCCAAGAATCCTGATTAATACAGCAGGTAAGCTCAAGCCTATCCCTCTCCAGTGCATCTTCCCGAGCCAGGAATCGAACTGGGGTCTCCTGCATGGCAGGCGGATTCTTTACCAGCTGAACTATCAGGGAAGCCTCAAGAAAATACTAGGACTGGGAAAACAGAACGGTAGTGCCCCCACAGGTGGGTTTTCTACTTTAAAATCTCGACAAAAGCAAGAAGGTCAACCGACTCTTCTCACCACGCGTGTTTTTTATTCACCAGCAACCCATTTCCAAATTTCTTGGGAAAAGTTTCTGGATCTGAGGTCTCATGAACTTCCAAGTGAAACTCTGAATAATAGTGTTTGCTGGTGAGAGAAAATTTTAATAACCTCAAAGTGATTCCAGTCTGCCTGGAGGTATTAGCAAACAATGTTGCTATATGTTAGAACTGTGTTGCCATTTCCATCTCAACAGAAAGTGAAGGCACACTGTTTCCGTGACTCCGGATGTTCATAGCTCCGCGGAGCGTCTAAGCACCACTGTGTCCTCACGCAGTGGCAGAACCATATGTAAAGCACACAACCTTGGAGTAGGATTTTGATTAAACAACAAACTAAATAAATATTGCCTATCAGGAGATGGGGTTCTTTGTCGAGGTGACAAGTTGACATTTTGTCTTTTAAAAGGCCAACAACTGAGGCAGCAATGTGTTGGACTCTCTCTACAAATCCAGATGCCCAGACACTTCGCCTTCCGGAGCGCACATGAATGTGCTCAGTCACCTCAGTCATGTTTGACTCTTTGCAACCCTATTGACTGCAGCCCGCCAGGCACCTGTGTCCGTGGAATTCTCCAGGCAAGAATGCTGGAGTAGGTAGCCATGCCTTCCTCCAGGTGATCTTCCTTACCCAGGGATGGAACCTGCGTCTTTTGCATCTCCTGCATTGGCAGGTATGTTCTTTATCACTAGTGCCACCTGGGAAGTCCTATGTTTGTCAGCTATTCTCTGATGCATCTCAGTTAGGGATATGTGTGTATGTGTGTATGTGTATTTGTATGTGTGTTTGTTTCCAACAAAATTAGTCCCTTTTGTTTAAAAAAAAAATTACAAATAAGTGTGCAAAATTAAATTTCATGATTAAATATACATAAAGTAAAATGCATACTTCACATTGAAACCCATAGACAAAGTTAGTTGATTACATGACAGTAAAAGAACTGGCAAAACTGAGAACTTGCTGCTGCAGATATTAAAGTTTGCAACCTGAAATCAAAACATAAAATTAAGTTTAAAGGGAGTTTAGGAAAATTAAATATATGCCTCAAGAAATACTAACAATATAGAACCGATAACTTCTTTTAGTTACCAAATGTTGCTCTCATTCCCAGAATGTTAGTGTGTAGCTATTTTTAAAAACCTGCACAGAAGATGAGGAGAAAGGGAAGTGGAGCTGGCCAGCCAGGGAGGCAAGGGTGAATGACCTTTCTGCTCTGGTTGGGAAGCAGGGTGGTAGGGATGTATCTAGAAGACAGTCAGATCTTGGATTCCTGCTGGTGGCTCTCTGGTGCCTTATTAAACTGTAAGCTTATTGGGACTTCCCTGGCAGTCCAGTGGTTAGGAATCCAGTGGTTAGGACCCCTGCAAGGGGCACAGGTTTGATCCCTGGTCAGAGAACTAAGATTCCATGTGTCAGGCATCATGGCCAAAATGAAAAAAAAAAAAAAAAAAAGCTTAAGATCATCTTTCTCCTCTCAGGTCTTGACTTCTGTTACGGAAACCCTGCACCTACCCCACACCTGTTACCAAAACCTCAAACGTTTCCTGCTTCAGGAGGTGTGAGGAGTGGACGGGAGAAAAAGAAAAATCACTCATCATCTCACTCAAGCAAGAACTTAAGTAAGATGCGCTGAGTCTGAGTGTGGGTGGACTAATTTACTAGGGGAATTAGAATGACAAGCAGACTGAAGTCAGCATTCCTAATGTCAGCAGTACTCACCCCTTGTGGAAGTTAGGAGGATTTCAGCTGCAAACAGAAATCTTTAACTTGCAATTTAAACCAGGGGTTAGCAAAATACAGCCAGTAGCTCAAAGTCAGTCTGTTTGCTTTTGTGTGGCCTTCAGAGTAAGGAGAGTTTTTGCATTTTTAAAATAAAGAAGGGCTTGAGTGTTGGCCTTGAGCTTATGTCCCTCAGGTCTCCTACTAGGCAATCAAATTAACCGACAGCCCTTGATGCTTCTCTCTGAATCCACCATGGGCAATAAGCCTTCCCTAGGCTTCCCTCCCTTGGGCTTCCCTGGTGGCTCAGATGGTAAAGAATCTGCCTGCAATGCGAGAGACCTGGTTCGATCCCTAGGTCAGGAAGATCCCCTGGGGGAGGAAATGGCAACCCACTCCAATATTCTTGCCTAGAGAATTCCATGAACAGAGGAGCCTGGCAGGCTATAGTCCATGGGGTTGCAAAGAATCGGACATGACTGAGCAACTAACATACATACATATGCTTCTGATGGAAGTTCAACCATGACGGAGCATGGCCAGGAAACCAAGGAGTCGGGGCCTTTGGGAAGTGAGGGTGGAGCCCCACTGAATGGGATTAGTGCTCTGAATGGGATTAGTGCCCCCATAGGAAGAGACATCTGACAGATCAAGAAAGAGGGCTCTCATTGGATATAGAAACTTCTGACACCTAGATCTTGGACTTCCTGGCTTCCAGACTGTGAAAAATAAATATCTTTATTTAACCCCTCGGGCTGTGGTGTCTTCTTAAAGCAGCCAGAGCCGATGAAGACAGATGCCCCAGCCATGTTTCTGAAACATCACTAGAACTCGTTGCAGGCTGAGAGCCTTCCTTTGTAGCTTCCATTCCTCCCCCTCTCCCTCCTGGGATCTGGCCTGCGTGTGGTCTGACAGCTACCCCAGCCTCATCCGGTGACTCCCATCCCCCCTCCCTGTGTAAATCTGTTGCATCTAATCCTGCCTTGGCATGTGCTTCTCAGGGAAGCAGAGGAGGTGGTGATGAAACCCAAGTACCAGGAGGATGGGGGAGGAAGAAGCTGCCAGCCCTGCTACAGACATTTTGGGGGTCCTGCCCCCGCAAGCCTATTCTCTTTCCCTCTAACAACATCATGGGTCTAGGGGCCTATGTTTCCATCACAGGCAGGACTAGACCTTTCTGACCCGTTGCTCTTTGGAGCAGCCATGGACACTCGACCCAAGATGGGCCAGATTCCTCCTCCAGGGGTCCAGGCGTGGGGAGCTGGACTTTAGGGTTGGAGCAGCTAGGCAGAGCCAGGGCAAAGCCAGAGAGACCAGGAATGAGAGGGGAGCTGACTGTGAACAGGAGCAAGGAACACAGGCAGAAGAAAAATCCAGGGAAGACCGGGGTCAGGGAGGAGCCCTGCGCTCCATGCCATATGCTGGAGCCTGCGAGTCATCAGCACTTCCTCGCCTCTCGCTGCCCCGTCTCCACCCGTGGCTCATTTCTCTTCCTTATAAGCAGAGAGCCTTGACTAAAATGGAAATTTAGAACCTCACAGCTGGAAAACCCCTTAAACATAGCTTTATGGCAGAGACTCAAAGCAAGGAGTTCCCTCCCTGTCCTGCCTTCCTTTGCCAGGATCAGAGGAAATGAACCAAGTGTAGCTTTAGCTCCTGTGTCTGGAATAGGGGGCTCCTAGCCAGGAGAGGATGGCCTCACTGTGTCCTTTCTCAGGTCCGGGTTCATAATTGGGGAGGTGACAGCTCCTCATGCTGCCACTTGTGGGGGGTCCTGCCACCCTGTCTGCCAGGCCCCAGGGTGACTTCTCATGTCAGGGCTCAGAAGGCAGGTCTCCTGCAGGGCAAGGAGGGGGCAAATGGGATCTTCTCTACTCCTCCCCAGCAATCCTGCACTTCCGATCTGTCATGAGTCACAGCATCTCTAAGATCCATGGATGTGAATCTGCTTTACCTTTGGGTAACTAAATAGCCCATTTCTCTGAGTTCTTCCAAAGTAAATGCAGTCTGGGTAGATCTTTTAAAGGAAACAAATCAGGGAATGCCTCTGCTACAGAGGTTCTACCTCCAGAAACCGGGACCTGTTAGCAACCTTTCAAGCAGCTTTTCTGCTAAAAATTAAGAAACAAAAACTTAAATCACATTGTAGGTGAGTGCTTGTTTTATGGGCTAATGCTACTTAAAAAAAAACCAACCAAACAAAAAACAAGTGCCTTTACTGAAAGATAAAATATCCATTGTTGTTGAGCCTATTCTGGTTGAGATTAAAAAAAAAAAAAAAACTCTATAATTTTGGCTGATATTTAGTGAGTGAGGTTCAAAGAGAAAATATCAAGAAAATTCAGAATTTTTTAAGTGGCTGTTTTGAATTCTGAATTTTTGAATTTTGCAAAAATTTATCAACATGGCGCCAGGTTAATAAGAGTCACATGCAGGGGAAGTTTTGGGGACTGTTGGAAATGTGCTGCAACTGTCAAGAGCACATGAAAGCAGCAAATCCAACTATGAAACTAAGTATCAGTGGTGTATTTGTTGGGCCACAGGGTAAATGTGACAAAAGCTGTCCTTGAGCGCGCACACACATACACAAGATGTTTTCTGGAGTCTGTCTCTGTGTATTTGGCATCTGTATCCCAAGGGGAGTGATTTGCATATTCTCATGCTGGGTTCAGATCCATTATCCAACTCATGGGCAGAGTCAAGTTAAATGTAGAAAATGCAAACAAGTGACATTTCAGCCTGAGTTAATAGAATTTATTTTTGACAGAGCAAATGACCTTTCATCGCACAATTATCTGGGGATTTATAAAATGTCTTAGGGAACTGAAAACACACTTGCGATCAGCACCTTTTATTGACAGATCTGTTTTTTAAAAAATATGTCCTAGTGATGGAAGGTTAAACCAAGAGAAATTTTGAAGGAATCTATCAGCACTTTACCCAAGTAGTCGACTTCTCTCCTTCTCTCTTGCTGGTATTTTAGTTCTGATGAAAACACTTACGGCTGGTTTCATTTACTTATTTATTTATTTTTGATGTGAACCATCTTTAAAGTTTCTATTGAATTTGTTACAATATGCTTCTGCTTTATGTTTTGGTTTTTTGGCCTCCATGTGTGTAGGTTTTTAGCTCCCTGACCAGGGGTCGAACTCCCACCCCCTGCATTAGAAGGCAAAGTCTTAACCACTGGACCACCAGGGAAGTCCCTCTAAGGCTGGTTTTAAAAGGCTCTTCTCTCCTTGAATATCTGATCATTTTGGTAGGATTGGGTTCCACCAAAGTTCTGACTCTAGTAGATCATAAAAACAGAGAAGTCTAAATACATCTGGCCATGTAACTTTCCATACATTTTTACTTTATACTTCCATCCATGTGTAGAATCACTTCTTTGCCAGTTTTGGTAGTACAATTAAAAAAAAAAATCTTTGCTATGTGATAGATGACAATTGTACCTGACTACTGTTTTAATTTGGTAAAATTGAACCTTTTCCCATCTATTTATTTAAGATTCATTCTCTTTGGGGTAATCTCTATCTAAATCTTCTGCTCATTTTGTCTAGGCAAGAAATAGACAATTTCCTCTGAATTACTTGGGGGGAAGGACAGGAAGAGATGATTAAAAAGATTTTTTTTCACAATTTGTCCAAGATCCCCTCTTTATAAGGCAGATAGAGTGTGGTCAAACTGGCTGCTGAACTAATGAGAGTGTGCACATTAGCAAGCATCTTCTAAGGAAGTTGTGAAAGTTCCTCACTTGGAGTTTTTGGTTTTTATCTGGAAGTGTTGTCATATCTGAGTGTTTCCGTAGCTTAGCATTTCTGTGGGCTTCCTGGTTGCTCAGCTGGTAGAGAATCCACCTGCAATGCAGGAGATCCCAGTTCTATTCCTGAGTCAGGAAGATTCCCCGGAGAAGGGATAGGCTACCCACTCCAGTATTCTTGGGCTTCCCTGGTGGCTCAGATGGTAAAGAATCTTCCTGCAATGCAAAAGACCCGGGTTCGATCCCTGGGTTGGGAAGATCCCCTGGAGGAGGGCATGGCAATCCACTCCAGTATTCTTGCCTGGAGAATCCCCATGGACAGAGGAGGTTGCAAAGAGTTGGACAAGACTGAGCGACTAAGCACAGCACAGCATTTCTGGATCTTTGCATGAAAATTTCTGCTAGATATTATTATCAGGGGGGTCTTCTGAGGGAGAATTAGACACATCTATTTAAGAAGGACATGCGGTAGTCTATTAAGTCCTCCACCGTGGCAGCCGTGTTGGGCAGACAGCTCTGAGTGGTCCACAGAAGACACAGTGGTGGCTGCTTTTGCATTCATTTGGACCCAAAGATGGAGGTGGTGGTACCTCTCCTGTAGGACCTACTGGATTGGCTGGTGTGGTTTTTAGACTATCTTTTCTTTAGAGTCTTGACCTCTTTCCTTCTTTGGGTCTGGATCCCTTTGTGACTTAAATAATGAACTCAACAAACATTTATTAAGTTCCTCGTGTGTGTGAAACACTACTCTCGGGACTAAGGCTAGAGCAGTAATTTTTGCCCTTAAAGAGCTTCCTTTCTAACGGGAGATGTGAAAACTGAAGATACTAATGGAGTAAGTTATGTATGTCTGAGGGTGATGAGAGCTATGGACAAAAAGAGAGGGTGGAGCAGAGTGCGGGCGATGGTGAGGGGTAGGGGCGCAGTTTGCCTATCAGTGGCGTGGCCAGGATGGCCAGCGTGGCGGACTTCATTGAGAAGGTGAGGTTTTAGTAAAGACCTGAAGGAGGAGAGGGAGTCAGTTAAGAGGTCATCTGGGGGAAGAGCAGCCAGCCAGAGGGCTCAGCTAGAGCAGGCTCGGGAGCAGGTGCATCAGGAGCCCACCTGGCCCTCCACAGCCAGTGCACTCTGCCCTGTGCTGAAGTGAGTGTTAAGCTGAAGGCTGTCCCCTTCCCTGGAGGACTGCCCTTGGCTGACCAGAGCCGTCTCCCCTCCATGAGATGCCTGAGAGGTGGTCAGTGACTGCCCTATGGGAGGGGGCACAGGTGCCCGGTGTCCTTGCCTCTGAGATGCAGTGTGTGTTCCGGAGCACCCTACGGACAGACTGAAGATAGACTTCTCTAAGTTCTGCCTAACTTCTTCCCCTGATCTATCCCTTCCCTCAATGCCTGTCCTGCTGCCTGGAGTGAGAGTATTTTGTCAATAAATTGCCAGGCACAAGAAGCCCAGTCTCACGCTCTGCTTCTAAGGAGTCCGGCCTAAGACAACCCTAAGACCAGAGCTTGTCTCAAATGTCCAAAAACCAGCAGGGAAGCCATTGGGGCTAGAGCACACCTCCGGGAGGAATGTACATATTCAAACACATTTGCGTACAATTCTGCCTCGGAGACTATGGAACTGGATTCAGTAGCCAAGGCATCTTTCAGGATTCCTGCCTGAGGGCTGGTAGCCCCACAAGTTGACTTCCTGATACACCATCCGAGCATGCATGCTTAGTCACTCAGTCATGTTTGACCCTTTGTGACCCTTCAGACTGTAGCCCTCCAGGCTCCTGTGTCCATGGGATTTCCCAGGCAAGAACACTGGAGTGGGTAGCCATTTCCTCCTCCAGGGGATGTTTCCAACCCAGAGATCGAACCTGTGTTTCTTGTGTTACAGGCGGCTTCTTCACTTGCTGAGCCATGGGGGAAGCCCCTGTATACCATCCATTCCTTCACCTAAGGGTTGGCAGGGTACCTTCTCAGACAGAACTTTCTGTCTTCAATTAGGAGAAGCTGTCTATTTGCATCTTTCCAAAGCTGCTTTCCTAGAAATTACTGAATCCATCTGCTATGAACTGTATCCCTCGCAAAATTCATATTTTGAATCCCTAAACTCAAGGTGGACATAGAGCTTTCAGGAGATAAAGCTGATAAGGTCATAAGGGTGGGGCCCTAATCCAGTAAGATCAATGGCTTTATAAGAAGAAGGGACAGAGAATTCTCTCTTCTGTGAAGACTGAAAAATATAGCCATCTGTGAACCAGAAAGGAATCGCTCACCAGCAACTAAATGATATGGTGTTTTGTTATGGAGTCCAAACAGACCATCAAAACTGCAAAACCATCAGCACCACAAACATCAGCTTTGAAAGTTCCAGCCTTACATTTGTGAAGATCACTTTTGTGATCCTGTTGGGAGACAGTTCCTGCAATGCCCCTCACCCAGGCCAGGATGTCCTTGGGCCGCTGACGGAGGGTTTACAAACGGGAGGCAATCCAGGACTTAATTTTCTATTTTCACACCTAACCATAAGATGGAAGCATTGTAAAAGGTCTGAAGCTAGAGACTGAGGGAGACATTTCTTAGAATTTTAATCATTTCCTGTGTAGCTGCTGTTCTGTGAATACACAGTAATCTCCTCTTGTACAGAAAATTAATTCTGAGAGGTAATTGGTTTATTTTTTGATGTAAAGTGCTTAACCCACCTCCACATATCCTGGCAACATAACCAAGCTCTTGACAAGGTAAGCACCAATTTGGAGCCTGACGCATGGTTCATCATTCTCCACTTTTCCTGTGTGAGCTTTGCCAAGTACCCTGAACCTCTGCACCTCAGTTTCTTCCTCTGTCAAGTACAAATAAGACCCACCCTGCAGAGTAATGAGGATCAAAAAAAGAACGCAAGTGACGCTGCATTTTTTCTTTGGCCAGAAGGCATCCAGTATTAGAACTTCTCTGAGCATTCTCCATGGGTAACCTGCTGAATCTGTGTGATTAAATTGTCATGTGGGCAAGCCAAGAGTTGGAGATCTGGAAGAAAATTCCATGATCCTAGATACACACCTGCCTCCAGGCCAGTGCTGAAAAGGATACCTGGGTTGGGAGTGGCCCTGGGCAGGAACAGAGGAGGGAGGAGGGTCTTTAGGAAAAATGGAGTAGTTAGTTCCCAACTAGCTACACCAGCCTTACCTGGGGAGGAGATGTTTTAAATGCACATTCCTGCGTTTACCTCTCCCATGTCCTCAGAGCTACTGAGTCAATTTCTCAGTGGGTGGCCCCAGAACCTGTATTTTTATTTTTTTAAAACTTTTTATTTTGCATTGGGGTGTAGCCAATTAATAATGTGGTGATAGTTACAGGTGGACAGCAAAGGGACTCAGCCATACATATACATGTATCCATTCTCCTCTAAAGCCCCCTCCCATCCAGGCTGCCACATAACAGGGAGCAGGGTTCCCTGTGCTATACAATAGGTCCCTGTTGGTTACCCATTTTAAATATAGCAGTGTGCACATGTCCATCCCAAACTCCTCTAACTATCCTTTCTATCCGTCCTCCCCCCCCCACCCCCTGCAACCATAACAGAATCTGTATTTTTAAACAGCACCTCAGGTGATTTTTATGCACACCTGAGTTTGAAGGTCCAGTAGAGCTACATCAGATTTTACAGTCATTAACAGGTTACTGTAGATTCTGCACCTAAGTTACAAATAAATGTTTTGAATGGCTTGCTTAGAACAGTTTGCAGCTTAAAACAAGCAGTATTCGTAGGCTATTTATTGACCACAAAATTTGGAACTTATTATAGATAATCACGATGGTGTGATCACTCACCTAGAGCCAGACATCCTGGAATGTGAAGTCAACTGGGCCTTAGAAAGCATCACTATGAACAAAGCTAGTGGAGGTGATGGAATTCCAGTTGAGCTATTTCAAATCCTGAAAGATGATGCTGTGAAAGTGTTGCACTCAATATGCCAGCAAATTTGGAAGACTCGGCAGTGGCCACAGGACTAGAAAAGGTCAGTTTTCATCCCAATCCCAAAGAAAGGCAATGCTAAAGAATGCTCAAACTACTGCACAATTGCACTCATCTCACACGCTAGTAAAGTAATGCTCAAAATTCTCCAAGCCAGGCTTCAGCAATACATGAACCGTGAACTTCCAGATGTTCAAGCTGGTTTTAGAAAAGGCAGAGGAGCCAGAGATCAAATTGCCAACATCTGCTGGATCATCGAAAAAGCAAGAGACTTCCAGAAAAACATCTATTTCTGCTTTATTGACTATGCCAAAGCCTTTGACTGTGTGGATCACAATAAACTGTGGAAAATCTGAAAGAGATGGGAATACCAGACCACCTGACCTGCCTCTTGAGAAACCTGTATGCAGGTCAGGAAGCAACAGTTAGAACTGGACATGCAACAACAGACTGGTTCCAAATAGGAAAAGGAGTATGTCAAGGCTGTATATTGTCACCCTGCTTATTCAACTTCTATGCAGAGTACATCATGAGAAACGCTGGGCTGGAAGAAACACAAGCTGGAATCAAGATTGCTGGGAGAAATATCGATAACCTCAGATATGCAGATGACACCACCCTTATGGCAGAAAGTGAAGAAGAACTAAAAAGCCTCTTGATGAAAGTGAGAGAGGAGAGTGAAAAAGTTGGCTTAAAGCTCAACATTCGGAAAACTAAGATCATGGCATCTGGTCCCATCACTTCATGGGAAATAGATGGGGAAACAGTGGAAACAGTGTCAGACTTAATTTTGGGGGGCTCCAAAATCACTGCAGATGGTGATTGCAGCCATGAAATTAAAAGACGCTTCCTCCTTGGAAGGAAAGTTATGACCAACCTAGATAACATATTAAAAAGCAGAGACGTTACTTTGCCAACAAAGGTCCATCTAGTCAAGGCTATGGTTTTTCCAGTAGTCATGTATGGTTGCGAGAGTTGGCCTATAAAGAAAGCTGAGTGCTGAAGAATTGATGCTTTTGAACTGTGGTGTTGGAGAAGACTCTTGAGAGTCCCTTGGACTGCAAGGAGATCCAACCAGTCCATCCTAAAGGACATCAGTCCTGGGTGTTCATTGGAAGGACTGATGTTGAAGCTGAAACTCCAATACTTTAGCCACTTGATGCAAAGAGTTGCCTCATTGGAAAAGACCCTGATGCTGGGAAGGATTGGGGGCACGAGGAGAAGGGGACGACAGAGGATGAGATGGCTGGATGGCATCACCAACTCGATGGACATGAGTTTGGGTAAAATCCGGGAGTTGGTGATGGACAGGGAGGCCTGGCATGCAGTCACAAAGAGTTGGACACGACTGAGCGACTGAACTGAACTGAACTGATATGTTATCTAGGATTAGTAATTATATTATGTAAAATATTCCTCAAGCCGTGTACTATCACATGTGCACGCTAAGTCGCTTCAGTCATGTCCAACTCTTTGCAACCCTGTGGACTGTAACCCACCAGGCTCCTCTGTCCATGGGATTCTCCAGGCAATTTTAATGATTTAATAGGAACAACAGAAACCCTTTTTACATGTATTCACTGAAAGTCAGTTAAGTCAAAGATGAGAAAAGACCCACAGTGGTCCTTGGGGCTTCCCAGGTGGCGCTAGTGGTAAAGAATCTGCCTGCCAATGCAGGAGACCCGGGTTTGATTCCTGGGAGGGGAAGATACTCTGGAGGAGGCATGGCTACCCACTCCAGTATTCTTGCCTGGAGAATCCCATGGAAAGAGGAGTCTGGCAGGCTATAGTCCAAAGGACTGTACAGAGACATGGCATGCAGGCACATGCAGTGGTCCTAGAACCTGGGCATCATCAAGACCATTGTATCATGAGATCTGAGTTTTGTTTTGCTGCTTGCGGGGTCTGATGCCAAGATGCACAGCCAATTAAACGGCAACAAAATGCATTTGCAATGAACAGAGAGCAAAGATTCACTTAAATTTAGCATTCTGACTTCATTAAAAATCTTTATCCCCGCGCATAGAACACACTGTGAAAAAGAAATTAACAGAATGACATGAAACAACCCCTCTGTCATCTGGAAGTCTATATTTAGAAACATTTCTAAATGTTTCTGCACCACTGGGACTGTGCAAAAGATTTTCCTTTTCATTTTGCTACAGTATGAACCAGAACCAAAAATGTAAGATGCTAGTTTTAATATTTTTTGTTAACACCACATTGTTGAATGGTGTTATATGCCAATGACGAGAGAGAATGGGTAAAAAAAACCTGTTGTCCATATGTTGCAGCATGAATAATAATTGCATGAGTGGAAACAAAGAAAGAGTGAGTCTCAAAATCCTGTGCACTGTATCAATTACCGTGTCTCAGGATGCCACTCAGTGGGCTCAAGGACATGGTTCTGGGTGTCAGAGGTGCCGTCCTCATGGGTCTTTGGAGGTAGGACCCCCCAGAGCCTGATCATCTTGAGGAAGCCTTACTTGAGGAGCTTCTGGGTACAAACAGTGAGTGCCACTGGGTATTCATTATGATTTTCACTTTTCATTTATTACCTTCAAGTGTGCACATGCGCCTAGTCGCTTCATCTGTGTCTGATCCTTTGCAATCCTATGGAGTGTAGCCCACCAGGCTCCAATGTCCGTGGGGTTCTCCAGGCAAGAATACTGGAGTGGGTTGCCATGCCCTCCTCCAAGGTATCTTCCCAACCCGGGGATCTTCCCAACCCAGGGATCGAACCTGCGTCTCTTATGTGAGTACACAGTATTTTACCCTTCTTGCAAATGACTGAGAAGGTAACTCGCCTCAACTAGTCAAGGGTGAAGTAGGGATCTGAACCCAGCTCTGGGTTCAAATCGTTCTCCCTCTTCTATTACACCTCTTTGTCCCCTTGGCATATGAATCATGTGTTCAGCCTTCGGAACGGTGTTTCTCCAAATGTGAAGCCCTTACCTGGCACCAGCATCAGAATGCTCTGGGATGGGTGTTGAAATTCAGATTCCTGGGCACCATGGAGACCAGGGGAACCCTTCCTTCTGGTGGGCCCAGGAATCTGCACCCTCACAAGTTCCTCTGGTGACTCTCATGCATAAAGAGCTTTGAGTACCATTACTTTTGAGGCATCCAGACAGGCCACTCGGAGACAGCAGCCCACCATGAAACCAAAGCAAAAACTTCCACCTACTTTTGCTTCGTCTGCAGCAAATTGCAAAATCCCAGCCTGGTTTCCACCTGGCGCTCAGTGTGCGCTTTTGAGTCATCTTGCTTTGTGATCAGGTGGTATTTACTTGAGGAATCAAATCCTCGTATTAACATAAGCAAAACATAATTAGAAAAATCTGTTATAAAAACCATTCTGCTTTCCAAGCCAAATATAAATGACTTTGGAGTAAGTCATGCCAGGAATCCCACTTTGTTAGCTCACGTAATTAAGAATGACTCTCTTGCCAATGCTGTCAATGTCTATTTTTCTTAATTGCTTGGACATGTGCCCCCTCCTCCCCCAACTTCTATTCCCAGTGTATGCCTAGTTTGAAAGAGTTGCCATCAGAAGATAATCTTAAAAAAAAATCCCGGAAAACCCAAGGATGATCCTACTCATTTTTGTAGCAAGCTGTGATGGGTTTCGCCCGCCGTCCCTTTGCCCACCCCCACCTCACCCACTCTGACCACAGTACTCTCCTTGTCTGGAGGCTGACCCCAGTGGCCAGCATCACCATGTCAGCTTCCTGGCCCTCTAGTCTCTGGTTGAGTTTGGCCAATGGGAAGGACCAGCAGGAAATAAAAAGGCAGGAGAAGAGGGAAGTCAAAGTGTCCTAACCCCATGCACTTCGCTACTGTTATTATTATTTTTTTTTAATGGCTATAGCTTCTCGTGGGAGTGGGGGCCCTCTTCCTGTCTTTAGCTCTCACTGCCTGGGGTAATATCACACCACTTCAGATCTCTGGGGAGTAATGGCTTTCTGCTGTTGCACCATCCTTAGATGCCTGTATCCCCAAAATAGTCTCCTCATTAATGTCTCTCTTGAGTGTGCCATATCTTATACATATCTATTTACAATCTTGGGTTATGTGCATACAAAGATGTCTAGTCTACCCAAATTCCTGGATTAATTTGCAAATATAATTATTGAGTTAAAATTATTGGGTTTATTTTCAAATATATATATATATATATATATACGGGGAAAATATTAAAGAGTGATAACCTACACCCTCCCACCTTCCTAAGGAGGAAAGAGTGTTGGTTCATTGAGGAAATATAGAGATGGACCATGGGGAATGGAAAGATGTGAGAGTCTAAATTTAGCTGGATAAAAGAGGGATTGCATGAGCTAGGACAGAGAGAGGAGACTGAAGAAGAATCGGTGTAGAGGTGGGTGGTGGAAAGAGAAGGAAGGAGGGAAGAGAAAGGAGAGTGGGCTGCCAAGAGGTGGAGAGAATGCGGGAGAATGGTTTTGAGGATTTTAAAGCAGCTTTCTGTAGATTACACAGTAGATTTCCTGCTGCCCGGCAAGAAAACTTTCAGTTATGATGCACATTTCTCTACAAGGGTTTTTTTTAAATTAATTCTTATTGAAGTATAGTTGCTTTACAATGTTGTGTTAGTTTCTGCTGTACAGCAAAGTGAATCAGCTATTGTTTTGTTCAGTCACTAAGTCAGGTCTGACTCTTTGTGACCCCATGGATTGCAGCCAGCCAGGCTCTTCTGTCCATGGAATTCCCCAGGCAAGAACACTGGAGTGGGTTGCCATTCCCTTCTCCAGGGCATCTTCCCCACCCAGGGATCAAATGCAAGCTCTCCTGCATCTCCTGCACTGGCAGGTGGATTCTTTACTGTCTGAGACACCAGGGGGTGGTATCAATAGTGTATATACGTCAATCCCCACCTCCCAACTCCCCTACCCCTCCCCTGTGCCCCTTGGTATCTATACATTTGGCTGAGGGGGTTTTGAAACATACGAGTTCTTGGACATGTCTCCCATGAAAAGGTGGAATCTATTTCTCTTCCCCTGGAACATGGATTTACTTTGACTAGATGGCAGGAGTGGTTCTGCATGAAGGCAGAGGCTAGGCCAGCAGTGTTACAGCTGCTACTGAGGTCCCAGCTGATGGCCAGACCTGTCAGCGAGCGAATGTTCATATGGTTCCAGCTCCCAGCCTTCAAGCCCACCGTCTGACAGTGGATGGAGCTGGGACAGGCTGTCCCCGAAAAACTCTGCTTGAATTGCAGATTTGTGAGCCAAATAAGGGTGAACCAAAAAAAGTGGAGTGGTTAGTTATATGACAATGGATGAATGGGATGGTTAGACTTGGGTTTCTTCAGTTGGCCTAAAGGTGGACTAGTGTTTGTCAGAAACAAGGAGATGATATGGAAAGAAGGTTTTTTATACTCTTACCAGCCTCCTGAAAAACGCTTCTTAGGGAGAGTTGAATACCTAATATTAAAACAAGCTCTGTATGTCTAGTATGTGGGAGGTACTTAATACATTTACATATTAGATGAGCAAATAAGCCATGTGGGGTGAGGAGTGGGACCCTTGGAAGGTTGCTTCAGTACAGTAGCTACTGAGGGTGGGTTTCTTTGACTCAGAACCTGGCTAAGTGGATGACCCAAGTTTGGGTTGGAGCTCATTTGTTCTAGTTAATAGAGAAGGGAGGTCCAGTGGCTAAAACTCTACTCTCCTGATGCAGGGGGCCCAGGTTCGATCCCCAGTCAGGAAACTAGGTCCCACATGCTGCAACTAAGATCTCAAATGCTAAAACTGAGAGTTCACATGCTGCAACTAAAAATCTCGCACACCACTAAATCCCAGCGCAGCCAAATAAATAAATTTCTAAAAATATTAAAAAACAAGAGAGAAGAGAGCCAGGAGACAGCTAAATGATGTATCTATATGTAAAAAGGAGGGAAAGTTCAGTTCACTTCAGTCACTCAGTCATGTCAGACTCTTTGCGGCCCATGGACTGCAGCACGCCAGGCCTCCCTGTCCATGACCAACTCCCGGAGTTTGCTCAAACTCATGTCCATCAAGTCGGGGAGGCCATCCAACCATCTCATCCTCTGTTGTCCCCTTCTCCTCCTTCCTTCAATCTTTACCAGCATCAGGGTCTTTTCCAGTGAGTCAGCTCTTCACATCAGGTGGCCAAAGTATTGGAGCTTCAGCTTCAGCATCTGTCCTGCCAATGAATATTCAGGACTGATTTCCTTTAGGATGGACTGGTTGGATCTTCTCACAGTCCAAGGGATTCTCAAGAGTCTTCTTCAACCCCATGGGTCAAAAGCATCAATTCTTCAGCACTCAGCTTTCTTTACAGTCCAACTCTCACATCCATACATGACTACTGGAAAAACCATAGCTTTGACTAGGTATACTTTTGTTGGCAAAGTAATGTCTCTGCTTTTTAATATGCTGTCTAGGTTGGTCATAGCTTTTCTTCCAAGGAGCAAGCATCTTTTAATTTCATGGCTGCAGTTACCATCTGCAGTGATTTTGGAGCCTCCCAAAAGAAAGTCTGTCACTGTTTCCATTGTTTTCCCATCTATTTGCCCTGAAGTGATGGGACCAGATGCCATGATCTTAGTTTTCTGAATGTTGAGTTTTAAGCTCTCCTCTTTCACTTTCACCAAGAGGCTCTTTAGTTCTTTTTCGCTTTCTGCCATAAGAAAACATGTGTCTAAAAGTTAGTAGTGGAATTTTTCAGAGAGAATGCCATTTCTTGCAGCAGACCACCTTGGAGGGTAATGGCTATAGCAAAGTGACGACCCCCAAACATGGCAAGGATGGGTTTTGAGTGCAATGGAGAGCCATGCTGTTCCATAGCACAAGGTAAGAAGACTGTGGCGAGATCTAAGCAGAGGGAGGGCCAACGCAGGGGGTGGGACATCCCAGAGAAAGTAGCTTAGAGAGAAATTTCTACTCGCCAGGCGATGTTAGAATTTTCAGAACAAAGATATCTACTAGTTATTTGTGAATTGGCTGTGATATTTTGTGATGAGGCAACCAAATCTTGACCCCAAATTTCAGTGAAGTCTGTCTTCCACATGAGCTTTCCCTCACGGACCAGAATGGGGCAGAAAAGGGTCAAAACCCAGAAATACAGAAGAAATATGGAAGTGGAACTGGAGACCACTGGAAGACACATAGCTCCTTAGGAATCCCCTTCTTTGATGTTTCCTCTGGAAATTAAAATACATATCTTCAACACATCACAGTTTATTTAGAATTAATATTGTACAACTTCATGCTTCATAGGGCTTCCTTGGTGGCTCAGTCAGTAAAGAATCTGCCTGCAAGGCAGGAGACGTGGGTTCGATCTCTGGGTCAGGAAGATCCCCTGGAGAAGGGAACAACAACCCACTCCAGTATTCTTGCCTGAGAATCCCATGGACAGAGGAGACTGGCGGGCTACAGTCCATGGGGTTGCAAAGAGTCAGACACGACTGAAACGGCTTAGCACACACACACCATTTCAAGTGAAATGTTTAAGCCTGACAATCATAAAATTTCATTTCCCACCCTCCTCTATCTTTTATGTTACAATTATCATAAGTATTTCATCTACATACTCTATAAAATCTACAATTAAAGTGTCATAATTATTGTTTTACACAATCATATTTTAAAGAAATTAAGATAAAAAGTCTTTTCTATTTATCCACATATTTTACCATTTCCAATGCTTATCATTCTTTCCTGAAGAACGGGGTTTCTATCTATTGTCATATACCATCAGCCTAAAAAATTCCTTTAGCATTTTTTTTTGGTAGTTGATCTGTTAGCAATGAATTTTCTATTTTCTTTGATCTGAAAATGTCTTGATTTTATGTTCATTCTTGAAGGATATTTTCACTCTGACTAGAATTTTGGGTAGATTTTTTAAAATGTCTCTTTCTCTGCTGAGATTTTCTGTCTTTTGCTCCAGGAATATTTTCCTTTATGTCCCTGGGTATAATCATAATAACTGCTATAACATCTTTATCTGCTAATTTTAATGTCTGGAATGGGGTTGATCTCTGTTGCTTACCTTAACTCTAAGATGGGTCATGTTTGCAGATTCTTTCTATATAAAACAATTTTGGATTATATCCTAGATATGGTGAATGATATTGTATCCTGGATACCGTGAATGATAAATTGCAGATCCCCAGAATTCTGTTATGTTCCTCTGAAGAATGTTGACTGATTTTTTTCTTGTTTAAGATTGTGTGGCTGCACTCAAACTGCAAAACTCGTCTCTCCTGAGATGCTAAGTAGCTTGTCCAAAGACGGGCAGCTAATTGGTAATAAACATTAGCTAATTATGAGTTAAATGCATCGTTGACAAGGGAGCCAGGGACATAAAAGAAGCCGGGCGTGCTGCAGTCCATGGGGTCACAAAGAGTCGGACATGACTGAGTGACTGAATTGAACTGACTTGACAAGGAATATTTACTTCTCTAAGTTTTCATTTGTGTTTAAAAATGCAGCCCTAAAACAAACACTCCCTTGGCTTCCACTTGGTTGTCTTTGACGGAAACTCTGCAGTTGGTGTGATTTACTCCCTTTGCTCTTTGCTTGCTACAGGCATGTACCTGATAGCAGCAGTCCCCAACCTTTCTTGGCACCAGGGACAGGTTTTTGTAGAAGACAATTTTTCCCCATGGACCAGGTGTGGGGGATGGTTTGGGGATGACTCAAGTGCATTACATTTCAGTTCAGTTCAGTTCAGTTCAGTTCAGTTCAGTCGCTCAGTCATGTCTGACTCTTTGCGATCCCATGGACTGCAGCACGCCAGGCCTCCCTGTCCATCACGGAGTTTATTCAAATTCATGTCCATTGATTCAGTGATGCCATCCAACCATCTCATCCTCTGTCGTCCCCTTCTCCTCCTGCCTTCAATCTTTCCCAGCATCAGGGTCTTTTCCAATGAGTCGGTTCTTCTCATCAGGTGGCCAAAGTATTGGAGTTTCAGCTTCACCATCAGTCTTTCCAATGAATATTCAGGACTGATTTCCTTCAGGATGGACTGGTTGGATCTCCTTGCAGTCCAAGAGGCTCTCAAGAGTCTTCTCCAACACCACAGTTCAAAAGCATCAATTCTTCGGCTCTCAGCTTTCTTTATAGTCCAACTCTCACATCCATACATGACTACTGGATTACATTTATTGTGTACTTTATTTCTATTATTATTACATTGTGATAGAGAGTGAAATGATTGTACAACTCACCATCATTTGCCCTCACTGAGAGTCTTCATATGCGTCTGCAAGTAACTGATTCATCATGGTCTCTGTCCAGTCACACCTCTCTGCTAATGATAATCTGTATTTGCAGCCTCTCCCCAGCATTAGCACCACCGTCTCAGCTCCATGTCAGATCATCAGACATTAGATTCTCATAAGGAGGTGCAACCTGGACCCCTTGCATGCACAGTTCACCCTACGGTTTGAGCTCTGATGAAAATCTAAGGCAGCCACTGATCAACAGGAGGGGTTGCTCAGGAGGTTAGGGTTAGGGTTAGGGTTAGCAGTGCTCAGTCGCTCAGTCATGTCCGACCCTTTGTGACCTATGGGCTGTAGCCCGCCAGGCTCTGCTGTCCAGGGAATTTTCCAGGCAAGAAATCCTGGAGCAGGTTGCCATTTCCTACTCTGGGGGATCTTCCTGACCCAGGGATTGAACCCGTCCACAGCTCTTGCATTGGCAGACGGATTCTTTACCACTGCGCCACCTGGGAAGCCTGTGAGTGGTGAGTACCAGCTGTAAATACAGATCAAACTTCCCAACGCACCTGCTGCTCACCTCCTGCTGTGTGACCTAGTTCCTAACAGGCCACTGACAGGTACCAGTCCAGGGCCTGGCGTTGGGGACCCCTGCCTTATAGATCCGAAGTACTTCCTTCCAGCTGCAGAAACAGCTAGGTTTGTCATAGCTTTTCTTCTAGGGAGCAAGTGTCTTTTAATTTCATGGCTGGAGTCACCATCTACAGTGATTTTGGAGCCCCCCAAAATAAAGTCTGTCACTGCTTCCATGATGCCATGATCTTAGTTTTCTGAATTTTGAGTGTCTTTATCTCCAAAAAATAAGTCTCAGGGGAAGTGTGGTGTGGCAGTTATTCACTTCTGGGGTGACATGCCCCTCCCCTCCCTTGGGGACATTTGGCGATGTCTGGTGGGGAGTGTGCTGGCATCTGGTGGGCAGAGGCCAGGGGTGCTGCTGGACACCTACAGTGCACAGACAGCACCCCACAAAGAGTGATTCGGCCCCCAACGTCAATAGTGCCAAGGTCAAGAACCTGACCCCATGGTGAGCACCCCTTGTCCCCATTTTTAGTTCCAGGAGGGTTAATTCCTCAGGTTTACTCCTACAAATGGAGGCTTGTATGTGCCAGGCCTGCTGTTGCTTTGTTCTAGTCCATCCACAGCTGTGACAGGGACAGAGTAAAGGGACAAAGCAGGTGATTAAATAGTTAATCCCACTAGGGGACTGTAAGTAGAGAAAATATGGGAGACCCCTGTAAGTTAATGATTACTCCGGAAAGTAGGTTTGCTTCACCACAAATCCAAGCAGGCTTGCTTAGCAACAAAACCATGCAGCAGAAGCACAAGGTATGCCCCCCAAACAGTAAAAGGGTGGTGGCATGAGACCCACATCTTGCCCAGTGAGCTCAGTAAGTTAGTGATCCCTAGGACATGCTCTCTGCACACATAAAAAATGAAAATTTGTGGGCCTAGCTTTACGATGCAGGAACAAGAAAACTCCTTTGCATCAGGAGGAGCTGATGATGAAAGCATGCCATCTACTCAAGAAAGACAAAGAAGGTCTTCTCCCCCTCCCCACTTTTCCTTTGTTTATAAAACTGGAGCCCAGTAAGTTCCTGGGGCACAGAACTTCTCGCCTGCCTGCTTGTAAACCTCACACGCATCTTGTTCTAATAAATCACTTATCTATCACTTTGCCCCTCCATGAATTCTTTTCTGCACTGAGACATAAAGAACTGTTTGTACCAGAGCTCTTTGGGGCCCCCAGAAACGACACCCAGTGGTCTCAGCTGGACAGGATGGATTCCTGGTGACAAATTAGAAAAAACATGGGAGGACCAGGGGAAATCGCAAGGAGACCCAGCCCTACTGTGGATGGAGCCCTGCTGACACCGGACGTTGGGGCCGAGGCTGATGCCAGGTCCAAGGCTTGGGCTCTCCTATCACAGGGATCATGAGTGTGACCCAAGGAAGTGACCTGTCAGATCTGGAACCAGGACCTGGCCCTAGAAGCTAGGAGCGAAGGAGTCACCCAGGAGGAGGGGTTCTGAGATGCTCATGGCAGCTTCTACATCAGTGAACTTTGAAGCATCCGAGGCTAAGACAGAAACATGAAGAATTACGTGGTTTTGTCAGATCATCAAATTGATTACAACTGACATTTGCTCAGGGTAGACGTGCAGCTAGGGTTATTTATTTATCTTTTTAATAAGAATTTTTTAAAAGAATGCATTTAAGGATTCTCTTCTTTACCTTCAGTGTCATTGACTTTTTGTTACAAATTTTATTTAATCTTCAGAGTGATTTTTTTTTAAAGATGACACCTCTTTATTTTAATTATTTTGGCTATGCCATGGGACATGTGGGATCTTGGTTCCCTGACCAGGAACTGAACCAGTGACCCTTGCATTTGGAAAACCTCCAGGGAAGTCCCCTTTTGAAACAAATCTTTTTGGCCCCACTGCACTCAACATGTAAGATCTGGAATTTTAGTCCCGTGACTAGGGATTGAACCGATGTCCTCAGCAGTGGAAGCTCGGAGTCTTAACCACTGGACCACTAGGGAAGTCCCCACAGCCCGAATGATTTATCTCAAGTAGGTCTTCTCATCTTCACAAGGACCCCATGAGGCTGATGTTACTATTCTCTTGTTTGTACAGATGGAGAAGGGAGGCCAGGTTAAGTACTTAGAGAAGGTCGTACGGTGGGTGGGCAGTGGGGCTGGGGGTGCCCCAGACTCCAAGATCAAGATCCAAGATCACACCACAGGGGCGATCATTCTAAATACTTAATCCTAAAACTTTCTCCCAGCAACCCCTGGAGGAGATCATCGCATGGCCTTTTGTCCACACACGTGGCAATGTAACCTCTGGCTTGTGCATCTGCCTCTTGCGGAAGCCAGGGCTATCGTCTTAGTCCTTTCAGCTCCTCTGGGCCTGCATGGAGCCTGACACACTTCGGCACATTTAGGCAGTCCAGCTCCAGAGTCTGCTCTCAGCCATTACGTACACTGAATGCTCTTTTAAAATAACTGAAGCGAGACGAACCACTTCTGGGGATGTGCTCAACGTGAAGTATGAAAATTCAACTTGCATCCCGTGCACCAAAGCCTGATTCCACATAATGCTGAGGATGGCCTCAGCCTCGGCCCTGCCCCCTCCTTCTCAGGGGCCCCGCCAGCGTGTCCCCCGGTCCCTCCTCCTGGCGTCCCCCTGCTCTGCACACCAGGTGGAGGTGAGGCATGTGAGGTGCTGAGGCCCCCGCCGGGGTGCTGAGATTCAGGTGCAGCAGGCTCAGGGAGCCCCTGAGAGGGACCTCCTCCGACCTCTCGTGCCAGGAGCCTTCCTACCCACGTGAGCAGCCGCCTGTCATTGCTCGAGCCCCTGCAGGGTGAAGCTTTGGCTGTGAGTCATTTCCTCCGCGGCGGTGAGGCAAGCAGGAAGCCAATGGAGGGAGGAGCAGACATGTCAGAGCCAAGTCTCACAGGGGACAGAGTGGCCCAGGACCGCGTGGGTCACGGAGCTGCTGTGGGGTGACCGAGATGATGGCCAGCCGTTCCCGAATGGCCAGGAGCACCGACCAGCACTGCTGTGGTGTCTGGCTGGATGCCAGCTCAGGGGCTCCCTACGTGTTCCTAGGTTTGCTCCCCTTGACTCAGGTCCTCAGAACTGCTCCATCTGTGTAGGTAAAGTGATCCAGCTGGTCCTCTTGGCCTCAGCTTGTCCATCTGCCTCATCCAGTCCCCTAGCCTCAGCTAGCCCATCTGGCCTCAAGGCTGTTTATTTTCTAGGCTTGCCCAGGCTCACCCTGCCCCTTGGTTCCCTTGCCCACACGGGAGGCCTCTACCCACCTCCTTTGGGGACCCCCCTGCAGTCCCCGAAGGCCCAGCTCAGCGGCCTCCTTCATCGCTGCCTGAACCTTTTCCTCCTTCTCCGCATGGAGAACCCTCAAGAGGCTTCTCACACAATCTTGTCTTCCAGGAAGAGGGAGGGACTAACGCTCATTGGAGGCCTACGACGTGCCAGGCGCAGATGCACGCTCACTGAATCTGCACAACCACACCACGCCCAAGGCTCCCTTCTGCCCATTCTACAGGTGAGGAGACTGAGGCTCAGAAATGCTGTTTGGTACAAGATCACATATTTAGGAAACAAAAGACAAGATATTTAAACCTCATTCCTTCCGACTCCACAGCCCACGGTACATACCAGCCCTCCTTGAGGTGGTCCCCCTAGATCGTAGCCCTTATCCTAAGGCCCAGCACATGCTTTTAACTTGTGGTTGAGGGAAGACCGCGAGCCTTCACACCTGGTGTAGAATCACTCCCAGCCCAGCCCGGTGGTGGTGGAAGGCTGGAACCTAGCGAGAGGAGATTGTCTGTGCCTGGACTCGACCTGCCGGCGCTGTTCCCCTACACAGTGTAGGCTTCCCAGAAAGGAGGCTGGCAGGGTGGGGTTGGGGAGGGGTGGTTTCTGTGTGTGTAAGGGGGGTGTGTGTGGGGGTGAGACCACACATTTGCATCACAAAGAGTCTCCTGCTGGAGTGAGGGCTTCCTTGGGCTCGCTGCCTTGCAGAATGCTTCTAGGCCTTCAGATCGCTGGATCTCCATGGAAATTAGTCCGCCAGAGAAAGAAGCTATTTTAAGGACATGGGACGAGAGACCCTGTAGGCTGGGATAGAGAAGCTAGCTGTGGGGGAGAGCGTTTCTGAATGACTCACTCATTTCCCTTCTATGGGGGTGGGGGAAAAAATGGCATGGAAAAAGACCGGCAGCCCAGGGAGGAGTGGCACAGCCGACTCTGACACGCGGAGCCACGGCCGCCATATTGCCGGTGGAGACGCCGAGTGCACGCCGCTGAGAGAGAGAGAGAGAGGCCTTCAGGATCTCAACACCTCCCGTGGCCATCAGATCCTCTGCTTCCAACCAGCTTTCCTATCACGCAATGAAGCAAAAAATTGCTTCTTAAAAAAAAAAAAAAGTGACTGCGGCAGCTTCTGTAACCTCAGGGAACACAGAATTCACCGCAGGGGCAGGGGACGCCTTTGTGAGGAAAGCTTGTTTAATCCCCGCCCTTGGTTAGGGAGCTTGGTGAAGAAGGGCTAAAACCACACAGAGGTAAATCACTTCAGGTGGTAAAGAGGTGGGAATCTCTGCGTTCCCCTCTCATGCTGCTATTTATTGAACAGGGACTCTGGTGTTTGGGAGGCCCAGGGTGGGAAGCAAGCAGACATGGTGGAGAAATCTGGCCCCAAGAGATGGTGGTGGACCCAAGCCTGGGGAGAAAGGTGGTCAGGGACCTTGAGGGGTGGGTGGGTGCAGGGCTGAGCAGCTGAAAGGACAAGAGTGAAAAGCCTTTAATCTCAGTTTGCAGTTTCAGGCATCAGGGAGGGCCCCACTGTCCATCAGCTTACAGTCAAAGTCCTGTTTGGTGCTGAGGCAACTGGTATTGGAGCTTGGGGCCATGGTGGGGGGAACACTGAACCTGCTCAGGGTGCTAGAACTCAGACCATTGCTGCTCCTAGAGTCACTTCTCCTGGGAGCCCTCAGAAATGGCAAAGTGGATGTCCATTCCAGGTCGGGGTGGGTCCAGGCAGCACCCACACTGGCCGTCTGAGCTGGGCGCTGCTCCCTGACCCGTGAACAGTGCATGCTGCTCCTGCAGGTGGGAGCCTGTGACCTGGCAGATTGTTTACACATATTTACTGTCTCTGGAGCTCAGCAACGAACACTTACAAAAGCCAGGAGCAACTGGTGGCTGCAAGGCATCCCTGGAGTCTGCAAAGACATGTGCCATCTCCAGCGAATCCTGGTCTTTTTTGTTGTTCAGTCACTCAGTTGTATCTGACTCTTTGCGACCCTATAGACTGTAGCTAGCCAGGCTCCTCTGTCCATGGAATTCTCCAGGCAAGGATACTCAAGTGGGTTGCTGTGCCTTCCTCCAGGGGATCTTCCCGACCCAGGGATCAAACCTGCATCGCCTACACTGGCAGACAGATTTTTTACCACTGAGCCACCAGGGAAGCCTCCTGGTCCTTGGCCAACTTCAAACCCATTCTACAGAGTCCCCTCTGTCAGGACAATGCTAGCCCATCTCCACTGCAAACCTCCATAACCATCCCTCCCCAGGAGGCCGCTCAGCAGCCCCGACAGCCTAGAAGCACGTCTGTGGCTGAACGTCAGGAAAAAATGCCACACAGATGGGAGCTGAGGAAAGCACAATTTATTGGTCATGCAGACTGACACACGTGGGGATGTGAGATGCGTACCCATCCTCCTGAACTCACACACACTTCTGGATTTGGTTTCCTACATTAATTTCGTTAACGTCAAAAAGCAACAGACACACAAAAATGTCACCAGTCCATTCTCCTAGTAACCAAGGAAGCAGGGCCAAAAGCCACAGAGTTCAGAAAGAAAAGACTGCTTTGAGGGCCAGGAACCAAGAGGCCTGCCCTCCCCAGCAGCCAAGTGGGAAAGGTGGTTTTCTGCAGCAACTAAGGAACAGCAAAGACTTTTCCATCAGCTCGATGAGATACGGCTCGGGGTGCAGCTCATTCCATGGCCTAGCAGTGCCTGCTCACCTGGAGGGCACGGGGGACTTGGTACAAGCCTGGCATCACCAGCCTGGGCTGAAGCCGAATCTGTTTACTGGAGAGCAGGAATTGATTTTCCTTCTACTTCTGACTGAAGAACTTGGGTGACCCAGAGAGATCCCTGTTCACAGGGGCTCAGCTGGATCCCAGCGGCTTTAGCTATAGCAGTGTGCATCACTGAAGCTAGACAAGGCCAAGTTCACTGTACCCTAAATTAACCACACACTCAGAGCTCCCTAAAGGCCAAGCCCTTCCTCACTCCAGGAGGGCACTGGCCTTAATTTTTAATGCTTTGTCCAAACCACTCAGGACATACTGCTTTGAACTGGAAGGGGGCGGGGCGGTCTGGGAATGTGGTTTTAGTTGACTGAAGACTCAACCTGTAATGTTCATAAAGCACTTAGCATGGTACCTGCAGGTGCTGAGTGCTTCACACATGTAACCATTATTATTATTAATATTATTATTACTTATATCTCCACCCAGGAATCAGCACTCTAGTTCCTTTCTTCAAAATGCCAGCCGGAACAAGGCTCTTGGGTCCCAAGTACCAAGATCAGCTGGGGGCCCAGGTGTGCGGGTTGTTGGGTGCCCATCCAATGTGCTGCTTCTTCCAACTTCAGCACTGACGGTCAGGTTTCACAGCCAGTGCACCTTACCGACCACACAGAAGCTAGGCTCTCTCTGGAAAAACACGAAGCCCTGTGCAGGAAGCTGGGTAGGAGGAGTGAACAGGGGTCCTGGGAGAGGGTCCTAGTGGCTTCGTGTTGCTCCTCTGGGCTCCTGTCTCACTGGCGGCTCACCAGGGGCTTCACTGCAGGATAAGAACAGAAGACTCAGCACTGCGTCATTGCCAGGCCACAACTAACTCAAGGGCCCCATGTCTTTGCACGCCCCAAGCTACAGCAGGCTTCCCCTGACAGTGTTGAAGAGGGCCAGCACACTGTTCTCAGAACTTACACATATTCTAATAGATATGTATATGTGTTATATGCATACACAGTAATATGCAATATAATGAAATAATATGTAATAGATAATACATAGACTTTACATCTAAATTATAACATACAGTAATGATATATAATAAAATTTAGCCCTCCCTATAAAACTATGAGGCAGGTTCCACTGATTGCTCATCCACTGACTGATGAGCAAACTGAGGCCCAAGGCCCATAGTCAGAGACTGGGGTGGGGGAGAGAGCTGGGATTCAAACCTAGGACAGTCTGGCTCCAGAATCTGCTCTTAACCACTATTTGTTTTGCTCAAAAAGAAATCTGTTTTATAGGAAAGAAGGGGACATTGAGTCTGAAGTCTCTAAAACACTGGGAAATTTTGAAGAACTAACCCTAATGATGATGATGATGAAATAGAAATGATCTGGGCTCTTTTATATTTATGAAGCCTTATTCTTCTGTGATGTTGGAGAAGACTCTTGAGAGTCCCTTGGACTGCAAGGAGATCCAACAAGTCCATCCTAAAGGAGATCAGTCCTGAATATTCATTGGCAGGACTGATGCTGAAGCTGACGCTCCAATACTTTGGCCACATGATGCAAAGAACTGACTCATTGGAAAAGACCCTGATGCTGGGAAAGATTGAAGGCAGGAGGAGAAGGAGACGATAGAGGATGAGATGGTTGGATGGCACCACCAACTCGATGGACATGAATTTGAGCAAGCTCCGGGAGTTGGTGATACACAGGGAAGCCTGGCATGCTGCAGTCCATGGGGTCGCAAAGAGACAGATAGGACTGAGTGACTGAACTGATTCTTATGGGCCTGACATAGAGGACTCAGTTTACCCACAGCCCCTCCTTTAACCCTTCAACTGTAGGAGCAGGGATTTTTGGGTACAGGCTGGGTTTGAAGTCTGTCTTCACCTCCTTTCTCCTTTTCAGTTCCCTGGGAAGGGTTTCTCGGAACCCACTCCTGGGTCAGGTTGGTCTATCGCATACATGGCCAAGGATGACAGCCCACGTGCCCCAGAGCAAGTTCCTAGCCTGGTGGGTTGCAGCAGGTGCCTGCGCACGCAGGCACCCTCAGAGCACGCATGCACCGCCCGCGCAGGTCCACTGAACATACTCCGGGACACGGCGGGGTATCACTCACACGCACGCTCACCCACGTGCACCTGTATCACGCCCGCGCATGCTCACCCGCCTGCCCACCCGCCCGGAGCGCACCTGCATGGTGGTCCGGCTGAGCGGCGCGTCCTCTGGCCGGTGCTTGGCGTGGTGGGGCAGCTCGGCGTTGTCGCGGTAGTCGCGGCCCTTGGAGTGCTGCAGGTGCAGGACGGCCGGGCTCTTGACTGGGAGGGGCGGCCGCTGCCCCTGGGCGGGCGGGGGTGGCTGGCTGAGTTCCGACCTGGAAGGTTTGATGGGCCTCTTGACCGGCACTGGGACCGGCAGTGGGACCGGCACCGGCACCGGGACCTGCGAGCCGGCCGGGGCCTTGGGCTTCCCTTGGCTCTTGTCCCCGCCCGGCGGACGGCCCTCGGAGGTGGAGCAGGTGAAGGAGCGGACCCGGGGCGTGGGGCTGAGGAAGGGGGCGGGAGGGGGCGCCGGCTTGCCGGTCCCCTTGCCGCCCTCGGCTTCCTGGGCTTTGGAGAGCAGGATGCTGGGTGACACGATTCCCGGGTCCGGGCAGGGCGGGGGCTCCTTCCGCAGCATCTTTGGGGACTCCTGCTCTTTCCTGGGAGCCGGCTTCGGGAATGCGCTCACGGACCCGTACAGCGGGTTCTCAAACATCTCGGGCTTGGTCAGCTGCGGCTCCTCCGGAGGCAAAGGTTCCCCCACGCTCTTCGCTATGTCGCTGGGCCTGGACCGTGGGAAAGGGGACGCACAGGGAAGAAACACAGATGGGGAATGATTGCTGAATGCGTGCGGGGTTTCCTTTGGGGTGATAAAGACCTTTCGAACTGGATCGAAGTGGTGGTTGCCTTAACACAGTGAAGGCACTTAATGCCACCTAGTTGTTCACTGGAAAAATGTTAGGCTTCATTTTATGTTATGTGAATTACACTGTGGTTAAAGAGACAGGAGCAGGAACTCTTACTCTTACTCTTACACTGATGGTCTCACAGGTAGCCTCAACTCTTCCCTTGGACGTTTCCCACCATAGAAAACTGTCCACACCAGAGCATCACTGAGCAAGGGGGACTAGCGAATTCTGCTCTGAGCCGCAGAGGAACAGAAGCTTACCAACAAGCAGGCCGCCCACTCCGTGACCTCCTGTGCTACTGGAGAGCCCTAAGTTCAGAAGCTCGGTTTAACAGAAGCGTGGAAGCCCCCCAAGTGTGAGACGCTGCCCCTGGCACAGGTGGTGGGTGTGAACCAGATGAAATCGGTGCTCACGGGACCCACAGTCCCTAGTAACATGATTCTTTCCTCTGCATAAAGCCCTCTCCCTGGAGAGCTCCTGGTGAGCACGGTTTCCTTTATGCCCTCAATCAGAGTGAGAAGGAAACAAGGGTGTTCATGCTGAAAATTAGAAGCCTCCTCGAGAGATGCATGCGTCAGGAAACAAGCCAGTAGTGAGAAAAGAGGCCTGTCTGATTTATGGACAGAGAAGGAGGTCCAGGCTGTCCCCAGGGTAGGTAAGAGCTTCCTTTGTTTGTGTTTCCTGATTTACTTCTGCTTTTGCTGGAGGTGGTTTCCTGCTGAGTGAACCAGGAGAACCAGGAATGGGGACACGTTTTGCTTTCTGGCCAGGGGCGTGATCTTCCAGGGGCGCGTTCTGTGTTCTGCAAAAATGAGGAAGCTGTTGAGAAGAAAACATGGGTCCCTTGGAAAACACACCGAACCGTTCAGGGCACGACGCCTTGTACTGATGGAGCATGTGCTGAAATGCTGCTCAGAAGTTGCTGAACGGCCACGGCTAATGGACTTTTTAGGGAGCAGGCGGGCAGGGGACAGAGGCGAGATGTCATCCTCTCGCTGGGGCCAACGAGACAAGAAGATGTGGGGTTTCGGGACACGGAGAATTGGGCTGCCACTCATTACTCTTTGGAAAGACCTGGAAGCAGTTGCCTAAGCAGAAGGCCGCCCCTCCCTTCCGGGCCATCCTCAGCACCCACTCTGGATCCCCAAAGACCTCTGCTCTGAGTTAGCCTGGGGAGGAAAGGGCAGAAGGATGAAAGCAGCATTGGGTGAAACTTTACCTGAAGTTTCGGATGAAAAGGCCAGAAGGAGAAAAGAAAGGTGTGTGGCCTGCTGCCTGAAGCTCGCTGTCAGTGATGAGATAGGAAGGATCCTGCTTGCAGAGAATTAGGGGCAGGGCCAGGAAGACAACCCTGGATGCAAGCATTTTGCTGATTGCAAAGATGGGCAGGCAAGCAAACTTCCCTCAAGGAGGGGGATTCTGACACTGTCAGAGAGGGGAAGGCTTGGTGGGGGCGGGGAGAACTGGGGAAGACCGCTGTTAAAAAGTCCTTAATTCCTTGGTGGGAAGTCACGAGGAACCAGCTCCCGTAGTAGCCACGGCTGTGGAATCAGCCAGCCCATCCCCAGGGTACAGAGTGGATTCCTAGGGCCAAATGACTTCACTCCTCAGATCCAGAGTCTGTTCTTTTCTAAAGGAGCAAAGCACCAAGCAGGGTCTGAGAAAAGCCCTCTTTCTCTCTTTTTTTCTTTTTTCTCTGTTTAAACTTTTTATTTTGTATTAGGATATAGCTGATTAACAATGTTGTGATAGTTTCAGCAGTACTTGGATGCAATCTCAAAAACGACAGAATGATCTCTGTTCGTTTCCAAGGCAAACCATTCAATATCATGGTAATCCAAGCCTATGCCCCAATCAGTAACACTGAAGACGCTGAAGTTGAACGGTTCTATGAAGACCTACAAGACCTTTTAGAACTAACGCCCACAAAAGATGCCCTTTTCATTATAGGGGACTGGAATGCAAAAGTAGGAAGTCAAGAAACACCTGGAGTAACAGGCAAATTTGGCCTTGGAGTACAGAATGAAGCAGGGCAAAGGCTAATAGAGTTTTGCCAAGAGAACACACTAGTCATAGCAAATACCCTCTTCCAACAGCACAAGAGAAGACTCTACACATGCACATCACCAGATGGTCGACACTGAAATCAGATTGATTATATTCTTTGCAGCCAAAGATGGAGAAGCTGTATACAGTCAGCAAAAACAAGACCAGGAGATGACAATGGCTCAGATCATGAACTGCTTATTGCCAAATTCAGACTTAAATTGAAGAAAGTAGGGAGAACCACTAGACCATTCAGGTATGACATAAATCAAATCCCTTATGATTATACAGTGGAAGTGAAAAATAGATTTAAGGGACTAGATCTGATAGACACAGTGCCTGATGAACTATGGACAGAGGTTTGTGACACTGTGCAGGAGACAGGGATCAAGACCATCCCCATGGAAAAGAAATGCAAAAAAGCAAAACGGCTGTCTGAGGAGGCCTTACAAGTAGCTGTGAAAAGAAGAGAAGCGAAAAGCAAAGGAGAAAAGGAAAGATATTGCCATTTGAATGCAGAGTTCCAAAGAATAGCAAGGAGAGATAAGAAAGCCTTCCTCAGTGATCAATGCAAAGAAATAGAGGGAAACAACAGAATGGGAAAGACTAGAGAGCTCTTCAAGAAAATTAGAGATAGCAAGGGAACATTTCATGCAAAGATGGGCTCGATAAAGTACAGAAATGGTAGGGACCTAATAGAAGCAGAGGATATTAAGAAGAGGTGGCAAGAATACACAGAAGAACTGTACAAAAAAGATCTTCACCACCCAGATAATCACGATGGTGTGATCACTCACCTAGAGCCAGACATCCTGGAATGTGAAGTCAAGTGGGCCTTAGAAAGCATCACTATGAACAAAGCTAGTGGGGGTGATGGTATTCCAGTTGAGCTATTTCAAATCCTGAAAGATGATGCTGTGAAAGTGCTGCACTCAATATGCCAGCAAATTTGGAAAACTCAGCAGTGGCCACAGGACTGGAAAAGGTCAGTTTTCATTCCAATCCCAAAGAAAGGCAATGCCAAAGAATGCTCAAACTACTGCACAATTGCACTCATCTCACACGCTAGTAAAGTAATGCTCAAAATTCTCCAAGCCAGGCTTCAGCAATACATAAACCGTGAACTTCCAGAAAAACATCTATTTCTGCTTTATTGACTATGCCAAAGCCTTTGACTGTGTGGATCACAATAAACTGTGGAAAATTCTGAAAGAGACGGGAATACCAGACCACCTGACCTGCCTCTTGAGAAACCTGTATGCAGGTCAGGAAGCAACAGTTAGAACTGGACATGCAACAACAGACTGGTTCCAAATAGGAAAAGGAGTATGTCAAGGCTGTATATTGTCACCCTGCTTATTTAACTTATATGCAGAGTACATCATGAGAAACGCTGGGCTGGAAGAAGCATAAGCTGGAATCAAGATTGCCGGGAGAAATCTCAGTAACCTCAGATATGCAGATGACACCACCCTTATGGCAGAAAGTGAAGAAGAACTAAAAAGCCTCTTGATGAAAGTGAGAGAGGAGAGTGAAAAAGTTGGCTTAAAGCTCAACATTCAGAAAACTAAGATCATGGCATCTGGTCCCATGACTTCATGACAAATAGATGGGGAAACAGTGGAAACAGTGTCAGACTTTATTTTTTTGGGCTCCAAAATCACTGCAGATGGTGATTGCAGCAATGAAATTAAAAGACGCTTCCTCCTTGGAAGGAAAGTTATGACCAACCTAGACAGCATATTAAAAAGCAGAGACGTTACTTTCCCAACAAAGGTCCGTCTAGTCAAGGCTATGGTTTTTCCAGTAGTCACATATGGATGTGAGAGTTGGCCTATAAAGAAAGCTGAGTGCTGAAGAATTGATGCTTTTGAACTGTGGTGTTGGAGAAGACTCTTGAGAGTCCTTTGGACTGCAAGGAGATCCAACCAGTCCATCCTAAAGGAGATCAGTCCTGGGTGTTCATTGGAGGGACTGATGTTGAAGCTGAAACTCCAATACTTTGGCCTCCTCATGCGAAGAGTTGCCTCATTGGAAAAGACCCTGATGCTGGGAAGGTTTGGGGGCACGAGGAGAAGGGGACGACAGAGGATGAGATGGCTGGATGGCATCACTGACTCGATGGACATGAGTTTGGGTAAACTCCAGGAGTTGGTGATGGACAGGGAGGCCTGGCATGCTGTGATTCATGGGGTTGCAGAGTCAGACACGAGTGAGCGACTGAACTGAACTGATAGTTTCAGGTGGACAGAAAAGGGACTTAGCTATACATATACACGTATCCATTCTCCCCGAAACCTCTTTCCAACCAGGCTGCCACATAACATTGAGCAGAGTTCCCTGTGCTATCCTGTAGGTCCTTGTTGGTTATCCGTTTTGAATGTAGCAGTGTGTTCATGTCCATCCCAAACTCTCTAACCGTCCCTTCCCTCTGGCAACCATAAGTTCATTTTCTAAGTCTGTGAGTCTCAAGGAGAGCCCCCTTTCTAACCACATGACTTCGGTCCAGGGTGACCAGTCGTCCTGGTTTGCCCAGGACTTAAAGTGTTTCCTGGGATGTGGAATTCCTAGTGCAAAAGAAGGGGACAATGTTGGGCAAATTGGGACAGCTGGTCACTCTGCTTGGTTGTTATGCAGTGTCAGGAGGACTGGGACACCCCCTTTCTCATAACCTCTCAGGCCGCGTGGGAGGTCAGGAGCAGCAGAGGACTGCAGGCAGGCATGGGAGCTCCCAGCTTCTTGCCTCCAATCACCTCCTTGCTGAGAAGGAAGCTGAGCACCCACCCCACCCTGTATCTACGATGTCCCCTTTCTGAAGCTAACACCTGTAAAACAGGAGGGAACTGCTGGCCACCGTGCTCCCAGCTGTGTGCTTAAACTTGAACTTGTGCTGTGTTGAGGTTAACACAAAGAGACATTTACTTCGGGAACTTAGCAACATTTCACTCGAACAATCCCCCTGTTCCCTGTGCTGGTTTCTGTTTGCCGGGGCTGCCAAAGAGGTGCCTCCGGACCCACCATACGGTGGCTTTTGTTCTCACTTTTCCAGGAGAGGAAGCTAGGCTGCTTCTCCTTCTGGGTTTCTTACGGAAAGACTAGAGTCCATGATGTTATCAACAAAGTGTGAAAAATCGAGGTATAGAGACAGACAAGGCTGAGCCCTCCCTGTCCGGTCCTGTCCTCCTTCCTTCTGTCCCTTCCATCCTTCCATTCATCTGTCAAGTTTTTTTTTTTTTTAAGAGAACAAAACTTAAGAGAATTATAAACTGCCCTTCAAGGCAGAGGAAACTCCATCCAGGCCCGGTGAGAGAGTGTTGGGAGTGGCAGGAGATGAGGGGAAACATGTTCTATAGCACGCTCTTTGCTGACTCTGAATTCACGACAGAAAATGCCAAGGGGAACGTGGGACCTCAAGAGAGGGGGAGACAGACCCAGAGCGGTCCCCCCGAAGCCATCATAAATGGTACCAGCATCCCCCAAAGAAGCCTATGCTGATGATACTTTGCGCATCTTCAGTCATTGTTAATTAAGGTCTGCACTTTTAATTTCCGACACCCTGTGGTTACGGGAAATCTGGAGGGCTCTGGAGCCTGCCTTTGCAGGAGGCGCACATGTGGGTTTGCTTGGTTAAGGCAGCGGCTGTGCGGACTTCCCCCAGGCTCCCAGCCTCTGGGCACGTGCTACCTGGACCAATTCTCGATGCAGGCCACCCTTCTCTAACCTCTGGGTTTTTCCCGAAGTTTCACAGCCAAACCCCCTCCCTCTGTGGGCTGACTGCTCTCCTCCCCTTGGGAATTCCCAGTTCCAGCTGCTGCTTGTTCGAATTGGTCTCAACAGCACACAGGGAAAGTTGCACCCGAGAGCAGGAACCACCGCGGTTGAGAGGAGACCGGGGAACTGGAGCTAAGGAGGGAGTCCTACCCGGAAATTCCCATCTCTGCTCTGCAGGGCCCTCCGGGGAGTGGGAGGTTGACGGGCGTTTACTGCTTATAGAAATGTATTTTTCAATGAAGGTTGTTTTTATAGGACTGTGATTTTCTTTGGCAGTATGTTTAAATTTTTTTTCTCCATGTTTTTTAAAAAATCTTTCAAGGGACTTCCCTGGTAGTCCAGTGGCCAAGACTCCACACTCTCAGTATAGGGAGCCGAGGCTCGATCTCAGGTCAGGGAACTAGATCCCACTAAGAGTTTGCATGTCACAACCAAAGATCCAGTGTGCTGCAACTAAGACCTTGCACAGCCAAATAAATGAATGTTAAAAAAAATTAAAAAACGCTTCCAGTTTACACCAATAGCGTAGAAACTGGAAATTCCACATGCATTTCTCAAGAACCTCCTGTGTTCTAGGCCCCGAGGGTGAGTCTGACCAAAGTGGGACATGCGTCCCCACCCTCAGGTGGCTTCTATTCGAGGCCCAGGCTTCCTGGTGGTGAAAAGCCAGGGAAGGGCGAGGTCATGGTAAAGAGGACACTCACCTTGACTCCTGCGTCCTCAGGCAGGCGCCCCGGGTTGCCGTCGACGATGTAAACTTCTTGGGTGATATGGGTGGTTGGGAGGGTGGCGTCGGGGGGCTCTCTCCCCTTCCAGGCCCCAGGGCGGAGTCCTTGAGTGGCTGGTCGTAGCTCCAGGCAGTGGGCTGCTGGTCGGGGGACAGGGTCTGCTTCAAGTGCCCGAAGGCCCCCACCCCCATGTAGCTGGGGTTGATGATTTCGGTGATACCGGAGCTACTGCATGGAGGGACCCTGTAGGGGGAAGGGGGGGACACACACAGTCACACCTCACGGCTCCTCCGGGGCAGCACTGGTCTGAGGACAGTGTCCTTTGATGTCCCTCAGGGCTCCTCAGGCTCTCCCCAACCCCAGTGACTTTCCCCCTTAGAACAAGTGGGGGCTTTTAGCTCTGGAGCCACAGCTGCTAATGTCCTTGGTCCTCAGGAAATATGACACCCATCCAGTGTGATCCTCTCTGTAGCTGCTTCCTCCTGGAGTGGGCGTCTTTCTAGTAGGCTGTGCCTTCCCAAGGCAGGGACAGCACCTAACGTGCCTTGGTTTCTCTAGAACCTGACACATGGAGGTACTCAGTGTTGGTTGAATTGGACTTTGTAACGCAGAAGAGTCTCCATGGCCTTGTCACATTCACACCAACCTCCCCTGAACCTGGGGTTTGAGGTCAGAAGCCTCGGAGCTGGAAGCAGGACAGGCCTCTTGTGGCTGGTGCTTTCTTTCCCTCTGAGTCCTTGCTTTCTCTCTTTCCGCTTCCCCACTCCCTGTCCTGGGTCTAGAAAGCCAGGCTAGTTTGTAGTGAAGCCCTGGCTCTTACCCACCCCCCGGCCCCCCAATCTACCTGTTGGCAGGTTCCCACTGCTTCATGGGGTCATGGTTGGTAAGGCTTTTCAGGGACTTGGGTCCACTGGATTCATCCCGCTCCGTCTTCACAAAGTCTGCAAGAAAGGGGCCAGGAAAGAGCACATGAGAGTGTGTGAGGGTGCAGCCCCCAGGGTTTGGGTCAGGATGGCTCAGAGGTTTCCACTGGGGTGCTGAAGCTGGAGAGTGAGTACTGGCTGCCTAAGGGCAGATTCTGAGACCTCGTGTGTGTTCGGTGGTTGATTAGTTATGCCTGTACGGCTCCAGGGCTGGGAGACTGGGCACGTATGACCCAGAATTGTCATTTCCTGCGGCATCTCCATCTCGGTGGTGTCAGCGAGGGACAAAGCAGGCAGCTATTTCTTGGCAGATCCAAATAAAAGAAATACAACGAGGTAGTGCTGCAAGAGCACTGAGTGCCCAAAGCCAACCTGTTCACAAGCTTAATGGGGAACTGGGACCCCATCTTCATAACTAACTCTGGTTGTGGTTGCAGGGATACCAGGTCCCTCTCAGTTCTAGATCCTGCAAGGGAAAGGAGCTCCCAAGGGCAGAACCAAGAGGCACACCAAAGGGAGGTGGCACCTTCGATGCCCAGAGCCTTCCACGACCAGGGGCTGCCAGACTGTCCGCATACACGAGTCCTGCTATCTTGTTGTTCACGTGAGCGGCAGGACCCCGTCACGTTTACAAACTTACAGATGCTTCAACCTGCGCTTTCACCTTGGACCAGCCACTTGGCTTGGTGTGTGACCTTCAGCCAATCACTTAACCTCTCTGTGCCTCAGTTTCCCTGTCTACCAGCCAAAGACAAGACCTGGCTCTTGGAGCTATTGTGACAGAGAAATGAGGTGGCATTTAATAGATGATCATTTCATGCATCAAGTATAAAATGAAAGCCTGACTCATTTTAGACACTTACTTGAGCACTTTTGAGCAAGAATTAAAGCAAAGAGGAAAAGGAAAACAATGATCTATTGTCTGAGAAGGAAGACAGACTTGATTAACATATTTTGAGCAGCTCTGTGCCTCTCAAATCATTTATTATTTCAAGCAGGGAGGTTTTAATGGGATGGATACTATTGAGAAGGACACATGTTAATTTCTAGGTTTCAAAAAATCTATGCAGGGTTCAGAGAAAACTACAAATTCGCATCTTTCTTGTGTTCTCTTTATGTTACTAGGTCTCTTGTCCACATTTCAATAGTCTCACAGTGAAGTTGTGACAGTTCTCATCTCAGAGATGTGACATCTGAACTTGCCTAATGCAGGAGCCCCCAGCCTTTTTGGCACTAGGGATCGGTTTCGTGGAAGATAGTTTTTCTACAGACTGGGGCGGGGGAAGGGGGTGGTGGTTTCGAGATGAATCAGGTACACACTTACTGTGCACTTTATTTCTAATATTAATACCTCAGCTCCACCTCAGATTATCACGCCTTAGGTCCCAGAGGTTGGGGACGCCTGGCCTAATGGGAATCAGCAGATTTTTCTTTGGAGACCCATAGGGAATGACTCTCTGATGCCGGCATTTCACATGGGGTGAGCAAACACTGGTGATGAGCATTTGCTCCCAAGCTTGTCTGCATTGGTGTCCTTTCTGAGCCACAATAAACACATCCTCCCGATGGCCAGCCAAAGTAAGCAAGTGGCAAATAGGGGGAAGAGAAAGGTTGAGTTCAGGTTCAAGGAGGTGCTAGGGGACTCTGTCAGAGAAGAGAAGGCCACGGAGGGTGGCTGGGATTAGGATCAGGAAGGGCCAAAGAAATGTGCTCAGGATGAGAGTGGGGCTTCCAGGTGCATATGGTGCGTGAAGGCGATACAGAAGGTGCAGAAGCCCAGGGTGGGTACCAGAAGGGCAGGCTGCAGACACATATGAGGGCATATGTGTATATACGAGTGCGCACCATGTGGCCACGAGGAAGAACAGGAACCACATGGGAAATTCTAATCTCAACTGCAGCTGTGGTTTCAATCTCCCTCGCCCCTCAGCCAGGAAAGAGACTGTGAGTAATTGGCAGGTCTGTGCGCAACCCTGGTCGTCCTGGCGGAGGTGTTCACATGGAGTGACAAGGCCTGGAAGGCTCAAGTGAGAGCAGAGGACCTGGGAAACCTACACGCTTCACCTCCTTAGAGATGTGAGTTGAGTGGGGTCGGGGAAGGGTGATCTGAGGCTGTGGACTGTTGCAGTTCTGTAGGGAAACTCTCGCACCTATGGAGGGTTGGGCCAGATTGTCTCTGAGGCCCCCTCCAAGGCTGGCGTTTCGTCTGAGGTCTCAGCAGATGGAATGGTCCATGCCTGTTCCCTGCCCAGCGGTGCTGAGAAGGCGGCAGGTCCACTTACCGTAAAGCTTCTCCCTCATCTTGCCCTGGGAGGTCTGCAGCTTAATGTCCCCCCGGAAGTGACCCGTCATCTCTCCGTGGTGGGTGAGAGGTGCGTAGATGGGGAGCTGAGTTTCCGTGGCTTCTAACCGTAGAGCAATGCAGCCCTCGCCTGCGGAGGTGGGGGGGACAGTAGTCAGGTCAAGACCCCCTCATTTCACAGGAGAAACACCATGCATTTGTCCTGGAGATTTAGCCCCCTTCCCAGAGCTGCAGTGGCCAAGGCAGGGATGATGGGACTAACCTTTCAGAACAACTCCTCAGCAATTTGAGGAAAACAGCTCAAACCTTCAGTGAACTCCACGCAGATTAGTGGGTGCAAGAAATTAAATCATAGAAAATCCAGCAGAAAACCAGAATTAAATACTAATCTGATTGCTGGAGAGAAGGATAACCTCCCAAGGTTTGAAGCAGTGTGAGAAATGACAAAATAAGACTGAAAGATAAGAGGATATAAGAGTTTAAAACTTCTGCATAGAGGAATTTAAAAAAAATGGAAAGAGGACTGAGGCCATTCGGTGCAGCCAGCTTCAGAGGGTATTTTATCTGAACGCCTCAAAAATCAAATCTCCAGCAGAGTAATGGGCAGACTACCCCACAGACATTTTCTACAAAAAAAGAAATGTTAATTTCATTACTCTAAATGAAAACCAATTCAGTCTTCTGAGTCATCAAAAATGCAAATTAAGGCAGCACTAAGGGACTCTCGCACAGACATGAAACTAGCAAAAGAATTAGGAAGCAAAGAACAGTGCCAGTAAGGATCTGGGAAGACCTGTACACTTGGACACGAGAAGGTAAACAGGGCAAGATGGAGCTTTCACAGCCCTCAGTTTGATGACGAGGGCCAAGAATTACAAACACATGTACACGTTGCTTTAGCCAGGAAACATGGGAGCTTGTCCTAAAGAGATGATCCAAAAGAATAAATGTAGCCGAAGGAGACTGAAAAATGTCCACAAAGAAGAAAACGCAACCCCTGTCCACTGTTGGTGGGAATGTAAATAGGTGCAGCCGCTGTGAAAACAGTATGGCATTTCCTTACAAAAAAAAAAAACCAACAACTAAAAATAGAATTGCCTTATGATACAGCAATCTCACTCCTGGTCATATATCTGGAGGAAAGGAGAAAACTCTAATTCAAAAAGATACATTCACCTCTATGTTCATGGTAGCACTATTTACAATAGCCACAACATAGAAGCAACCTAAATGTCCATTAACAGATGAATGTGGTGTACATACAACAATGGAATATTAGCCGTAAGAAAAAGAAATAATGCCATTTGAGGCAATAGGGATGGACCTACCGCTTCTCAGACTGAGTGAAGTAAGTCAGACAGAGACAAATATCATACGATATTACATATGGAATCTGAAGTGTTGTTCAGCATATTTACAAAATAGAAACAGACTCAGAGACATAGAAAACAAACTCATGGTTACGAAAGTGGAAAGGGAGCACCGAGGGGATAAACTAGGAGTTTGGGATTAGCAGATAAAAGCACTACATGTGAAATAAATAGAGTCATACTGTATAACACAGACAGATATATTCAATATCCTATAATAAACCATAATGGAGAACAATATGACAAAATATATATCTGCATGAACTTGCTGTACACCAGAAACCAACACATTGTAAATCAACCGTAGTTTAATAAAAAATAAAAATATCCACAAAGAGCTCCATTTCAGCATTATTGATAACACTAACAAAAATAATTGGCAGAGCCTCAACAGTGGTAGTAAGGAATACTTTTAAAAATGAGGACATAAAATGATTGAAAGCTAGCAAAAAAAATGAAGATACAGTAAATTCATGGACTATTATGAAACTGTTAGAAGCAATCATCATGAAGGCTGGGTTGGAGGATCATGGAAAATGTGTCTTATCTAATACTAGGTGAGGAAAGCAGACTATAACTGGTATCTCTGTGGTAATTATTCATATAGAAATCTATGTGCCTGTGGATGAACACTGGAGTGAGAAAGCAAATAAATATGAGACTGATGGATGATTTTTCTTCCTAGTTATTAGTATGATGGGCCTTCCAGGTGGCACTAGTGGTAAAGAATCCACCTGCCAATGCAGGAGACAGGCATGGGTTCAAACCCTGAGTGGGGAAGATCCCCTGGAGGAGGAAATGGCAGCCCACTCCAGTATTCTTGCCTGAAGACTCTCATGGACAGAGGAGCCTGGCGGACTCCAGTCCATGGGGTCACAAAGAGTCGGACATGAATGAGCATCTGAGCACATCAGTATGATGTGCTAATTGTCAGCATGAACACCAAGAGAAAGAAACAAAGGAGGACCTCAGTGTTTGAAAAGAAGATGGAGCCTCAGACCCGCATGCCTGTTTCCTGTCAGCAAACCTCTTGACACGCAAGCACCACGTGGATCCTTTTTCTTTGCTCTATCAGACTCCTCGGGCTCTACCCACCCCTGCCCTGGCTCAGGGACCCTCTTTTCCAGTGCTGTGGTGGGAGGGAGTGCAGGGCACGATTCTAGAGCTGCGCTGTCTGGGTTCAAGTCCAAGGTCACCCAGCCACTGCCACTGCTGGGTGACCCTGGACAAGTCACTTCATTTCCTCACCTCTGCAACGAGGGTGGTGATGGCACCTAGATCCCAGGGCTCTGGGCAGAGCCTGCAGAGCGGGCAACAGACACACGTGGGCACCCTTCCTGTCTGCAGCCTCTCTCTGCTTCCCAGCTTCTACCAATCAGCATTAACCACCTGCAGATTCCTTCCACTGGAAACAGACACCCTCCCTGGACCCCACTGCACATGCTGGTGGGCCTCACGCCCTCTGCCTCCTTACCCCACTGACCCCCTCACCGCACACAGTTCTCCCAAGTCCAGAGATGATCCCCGGGGCTCTCGGTCTGCAGGACGCAAGTCTTTATTTGGCCAGATCTCTCAGCCACGTTTGCTGTCATAACCACCCCCCCCACCCCCCCCCGAGCAGCTCTGACGGTGTCTGTGACCCCAGTCTTCCATTTTCCTCCCACTTCTCTGGCTGAGTCTCCTTCTCCTGCTCCTACCCATAGCTGACCCAGTTCAGGAAATGGAAACATTACCTCAGCTACGCAAACCACGAGTGCAGGGCCGTCCTCCACCCTCTTCCCCAGATTCCCATGGTCAAACAATGTCCCTTCGCAGTACCTCTCAATTTTAAACTCTCTCTTATTTACCGTCACCGCTTTCATTCTGGCTCCCTCATCCATCATGTTTTGTTGTTGTTGTTGTTCAGTGGCTCAGTCATGTCCGACTCTTTGCAACCCCGTGGACTGCAGCTCACTAGGCTTCCCTGTCCTTCACTATCTCCCGGAGTTTGCTCAAACTCATGTCCACTGAATCGGTGATGCCATCCAACCATCTCATCCTCTGTCACCCCCTTCTCCTCCTGCCCTCAATCTTTCCCAGCATCAGGATCTTTCCCAATGAATCAGTTCTTTGCATCAGCTGGCCAAAGTATTGGAGTTTCAGCTTCAGCATCAGTCCTTCCAATGAATATTCAGGGTTGATTTCCTTTAGGATTGACATCCATCATGTTGATGGATGTTTGCAGTGGCAAACTCTAAGTTTCTAAGTTGCAAAGCTGACTGTGTTATCATCTTGCTTGACTCTTCAGTGGCTTCCTGCTGTCCCCAGGATGTGGTATTTACCCCTAACCTGGCTTGTATGGAGCTGCCAATCTGGCTCCTTGTCTCCAGCCTCTGTTTGGCTACCTGTCCCCTCACTCCATGCTCTAGCTGCACTATACATACCAAGTTCAAGGGCAACGCTAACACCTCGCTGGAGCCAGGGGCAGGCTGAAGATCTTAGAAGATGGTGTCTCTCTAAGAGGACAGTTGTTGGGGCCTCAGGCCTTCTCAAACCAGTCTGGGCTGGGCATTGAGGAGTGCCAGGTGGACCTGGGCTCAAATGAGGGCTCAGCCAGTTACCACCCATGTGACTCACTTTACCTCTCTGAGCCTCAGTTTGCTTATTGACTAATGGAGAAGATAGTGTCTGGTTCACAAGGTCGTGTCAAGATCAGTCAAGTAGGATTTCAAGCGCCTGGCATGGAATCCGACATAGGAGAGGCTCCATGGATGGGAGGGGCTGTGCGTCCCTGTCGGGAGCCCGATGGGTCGGCAGGATGACTTCCTGGTAACTGTACCTCTGGCAGGACCAGGATGGGCAGCTGGTGGGTTTTTTGGTGAAGGAGATAGCTCCTCTCCCTGACATGGGTGGCCTCGATCGCAGGTATGGTACCTATAGCACCTCTCCCAGGACCCTTACCGTAGGATTCGTCGCTGTCGGAGGACTTGATGCTGATCAGGATATGCTGGTCCAGCAGGTACTCGGGGTCAGAGATGATGGGCTTCAGCTGCAGAGAGAACAGCATGGGTTAGCATGGACAGGCGGGGGACAGGCTTGCCAGGGGAGGCAGCCCAGAGAGACGGGAATGTGTGGGGAAAGGGACATAGATGTTCTTTTTAAATTCGAATCTCTGCTTTTCCTGTCCAAGAGAGAAGGAAGGTACTCGTATGTCCACCCTGCCCAGTATGGTGGGGTTAACTTCCTTTCCGACCCCACAACCCCGTTACACTGCACCCGGGGCCCTGTGGAGAGAGCCTGATTCCAAACATGCCTTCACCCACACCGCCTCCCTTCCCTTCCCACACCCGCCCACCCCATGATCAAGGTGGGGACAGGGCCATGCTGATATTCAGACATCCTAACGCACCCCTCTCCCAACAAGAGTGCAGCCCTCCCCTTGGCCCCCCGTCCTGGGATGGAGGCTGCATTGAAGGGGGCACCGCAGGGCCTGCCTTCCATCTGGGAAGGAGGAAACCTGTGTCCACCTGCAGGAGAGCTCCCCCCAGATGGGCCTGGAGGGTCCTGTGGGTTGCTGGAGGGTGGCTCAACAAGTGGAAGGCATAGACCCCAAGTTCCAGCCCGTCCCCGAGTCCCTGCTGGTGTGGCCGGGGGCATGGGGCAGGGCCGGGGGCACAAGCACAGCAAGGGGCTTTGCGAGGCCACCTGCTCCTGGGTGCCAGCTACTGCCTGTGACTTCTTCCCAGCTGAGGGCTGTTCCTCGTGTGGACCCCAACACAGAGGGGCCTAAGAAAACACTCACAGGCTGCCCCCTTCCCTCCCCTCTACAGACACCAAGAGACCCCCTAGTGCAGGCCTCTGGGTCCATGTTGACTGATGGGATGGGCTCTATTCAGAAAGCTCCAGAACAGGTGACCGGACATGGCGGTGGGAACTCTGGGCCATTCTTGAGGCTCCAGCGCTGCCCCCAGAACTTGGTTCACTCACGCGCAGTGACCGCTGGCTCGAAGTCAGCCCCGGGGCCAGGGTGCTACTGAGGCTGGAAGAGGAGCCCCCCACCCCCCACCATCACCATCATCACCGGGCAGCAGGGGAAGCGGGAGGTGGAATCTGAACACAGAAGATCTGAGAGGGACAAGACACCTCGTGGGGGGCAGGGAGCCTCATCAGGTGCCTCGGCGGGGTTGCAGAGGGTGAGGAGAGGGAGTGACAGAGGGGGCCCCTGAGGTGCTGGGGGAGCAGAAGAGACCGAGAGCAGGAGAGGGCCAGGAGCCAGGCCAAGGAGCTGACATCAGGGGCCCCACCGGATGCAGGAAGAGGGGCCAGGAGCAGACGGGCGCTCCAGAAAGACCCCTCGGCCAGGAGGGAGGGATGGAGCCCCCTGGGAGGCAGCAGTGGGGTGGGGAGGACGGGCCAGAGGCAGGAGGGGCAGGAGCGGGGACGTGGGGACTGGGATGCTGGCATCGTTCCCGACTTCACAGAAGTAAGAAACGCGCTGTCTGAGTGCTTCCTGGGGGCGGCGGGAGACGGTGAGGTGGGGCGGGGTGGGGGCTGAGCTGGGACATTGCCTTGGAGCCCAGGGCCACTGGGACTTGGGTCCTGAAAACAGCACCAGATGGGGACTGTGTCAGCTCCGCCCCAGCCTCTTGCGTGCAGCGTGCATGGGTGCTCAGTCATGTCTGACTGCGATCCCATGGACTGTAACCCGCCAGGCTCCTCTGTCCATGGGATTCTCCAGGCAAGAATACTGGAGTGGGTTGCCATTTCCTCCTCCAGGGGATCTTCCAGACCCTGGGATCAAACCTGGGTCTCCTGCGTTCCCTGCACTGGCAGGTGGATTCTTTACCACTAGAGCCACCTGGGAAGCCCCAGCCTCTTGGAGGACCCCAGTCTGAAGTATACCCAGACTAGAAGACTTCGGGACTCCGACATAGGTCTTTTCATGTGTGGTCCACAGGTCGGTTCCAATCAACAGTTAAGGCCAGTGCGGGGAGTCCAGGCGCCTGAGAGCTGCCTGCCCACACCAGCCTGAGGCCGTCCTTTAAAACTCACTTGGGGCATCACATTCCAGGGAATCTTCCAGGGGGGCCTGAAACCCCTGCCCTGTGTGAAAAACTTGCCCGGCCCTGGACACTTCCTCTACGCCCCCTTCCCTTCTAACTGATAAAGAAGCAGGGTCCTATTCCATGTGTCTCCAGAGTGAACACCAGACATGTCCATTATCAACATAACATCACAAAAGCAGTGCTGGGTCCCAGTTTTCTGTAATAAAGACAAATGTGTTCCCACTAAGGTTGCCTGCAATTCTACCCTCTGCTTGCTGGGGGCCAAGGACAGGTCAGGTCCTCTGTGCATCCAGAACCAACACAGTTTTCTCTACTCCTTGGTGTGATCCTCTGAGCCTGGGCTGAGCAGAAGGAACACTGCAGGGGAACTGGGGCCTCAGGCTGTGGGTCCTGGGTCTGTCACTGCAGCTGTGCGACCATGAACAAGCCTCTCTGGGACCTGCCTTCTTTCCTCTGTAAAATCACGTGGTCAGATGACACACCCTCTAGACCCCTTCCAGGATCTATTAGGGGAACTGAAATCCATCTAGGAATATTTGGGCCACTAGGTGTGGGTGAGAGTTGGACCATAAAGAAGGCTGAGCCCCACAGAATTGATGCTTTTGAACTGTGGTGCTGGAGAAGACCCTCGAGAGTCCCTTGGACTGCGAGGATATCAAACCAGTCCATCCTAAAGGAAATCATTCCTGAATATTCATTGGAAGGACTAATGCTGAATTTGAAGCTCCAATACTTTGGCCACCTGATGAGAAGAGATGACTCATTAGAAAAGACCCTGATGCTAGGAAAGATTGAGGGCAGGAGGAGAAGGGAACGACAGAGGATGAGATGGTTGGATGGTATCACCCACTCAATGGACAGGAGTTTGAGCAAGCTCTGGGAGATAGGATTGGGGGCAGGAGGAGAAGGGGATGACAGAGGATGAGATGGTTGGATGGCATCACTAACTCGATGGACATGGGTTTGGGTAAACTCCGAGAGTTGGTGATGGACAGGGAGGCCTGGTGTGCTGTGATTCATGGGGTTGCAAAGAGTCAGACATGACTGAGCGACTGAACTGAACTGAACTGGGAGAGAGTGAAGGACAGGGAAGCCTGGCATGCTGCAGTTCATGGGGTCACAAAGTCAGACATGACTGAGCGACTGAACAACAAAAGGTGCAGGCCCACGTTTAACCGCTGCTGTAAAGAGTGTCATAAACCACCTTGAAAGAGAGGCAGCCGCTTCTGCCCGGCCGGAGCTCTGCCACTGGCCAGCACCTCTGGCTAATGAACGCAAAATCGTCTTTGTTGTTGAGTTACCTTCGGGAGAGTTTCGCCAAACTTCACCACCAACTCCCCTTCGCTTCCTTCTTCATTTTCTCCTTCCTGACTCTTGACGAAACCTGTTGGGGGGAGAAGGAGGCAGGTTTTCAGAACAATGGCCCAAGAACCAGACAGAGAAGACTCCTGAGGTCACTCCACCAGGACCAGGGAGGACACCCACCATCCTCTTATACCTGTTGGGGCCACAGCATCGTTGAGGGGCCAAGCTCGCTGGAGATTCTGTTTTGATTCAGGGGATGGTCATTTGCCAACACGGTCTAATTATTTTTAGGAGACTCAGAGATTTCCCTCCCTCTCGGCTCCTCTTTGCCACAAACCAGGCAAGGGAGGAATCATCACATCATAGGCGAGGAGGAGATTAGGAAACATGGGGGCTCTGGCTCATCCCACGCCACTCAAGATAACAGCCTTTTGAAATGCTAATTTAAGCTTCCCAACATGCTGTTTCCATAGAAATGTATGCAAATGTCTCGAAAGTTTATTAAAAACACCCGCACAAAAATCCTCGTCATTTTTGGAAGTGCTATGCCCTTGCTCGGTGAACTGGGACCCGGGAAGACTTCAGGGAGAAGGCGGATCTGTCACCAGGAGGGGAGCCCAGGCGGTCTGCAGAAGAAGGGAGGTGGGACGGCACTGCAGCAGGAGGCACATGTCTTGTTCCCAGCTTCTGGAAGCATCTGTCATGCTGTCACACAGGGCCTGCTATTGTGGGGTTGACTCCCCACTTCCTAGTCCAGGCTATCTCCTCGAGGAGAGCTAGAAACCACACAGACCGCCTCACCATGGAGCGGCTTTAGACAATATGCCTAGAAATGTCACCTAGAAAGACTGTTTCCTAAACCCAGTTGTGTGAGAACTGCTCCTAGCTGACGGGAGGCTGTCCATCTCTAGCTCGTTTTCAGATGCTCAGACCAGCTGAGAAAGATGTCTGAGAGGCAGGAAAGAGGAGGGGAGCCTGGGGAAGAACAGCAGCTGCCCCATCCCGGTGCTGGCCTCCACGAGCTCCGGACCTTTGCCCAGGACTCTCTGGTCGCGCCAGAGCCCCGGCTTGGGGGACCCACGAGTGGGCCAAACTCCGCCTGGCAGGGCAGGCAGAGGATCCGGTTGCCCTGCTGCCCACCTGGTGCGTCTGTGCACCAGGGACCACCTCGACCCTGGAGCAGCAGCATCGCAGGTCACTGGGGGCCCCTCTTATACTGTCCACCCGCAGCCCCACTCTCTGACCCCTCCCCACCGAGGCCCATCAGGAAGGCTTTCCCAGAGACAGAAGAGAAGCGCCACCAAGGACCAGGCTTTGGTGAAGGGGCCCTGCCCGCGCCGCCCCCGCCAGAAGGCAGTTAGTTGAGCGAGCACGTACTCTCCAAGCAGCTGGAGTGGAACTCCAGGTAGAATTTGGTCTGGGACTTGGTCTTCAGTGTAGCGTAGCACCCGAGAAACTCGATCTGCCCTTGGCTGTCGGTAGTCCCGGGGCCTGGAACAGGGGAGAGCAGAGGTTCGGTTCCAAGTGTGTCCGGAGACGGAGCGCTTTGATCCAGCCCACTCCACCCCTGCAACAGCGAGCTCCCTCCTCACGTCCAAGGTCTAAGCAGAGGGAGGGTGTCCCCTAAAATCCCACCACCCACGCCAGTAACAGCCTCTCTGATGAGTCCAAGCTGGTGCAGGGCAGAGGGAAGAGTTCTACGCTCAGCTCTGCCACCAAAGCTGTGCAGGCCCGGGGTGACACCCTTAACACCGCGGCCTCCCCAGGGGTTCCGGCAAAGAGGGCTGGTAGATGCCCAAATGTATCTTGTTTCTAAGATCACACAGTGAGGCAGGCCTGCTCTTCCTTCCAGGCACGGTTCCTCCTCTTCCTTACTCGGAGCTCCCTACGCTCACGGGTACCCAGGTAACTTGCAAGTGCAGTCTTCCTTTAGATGATGCTTTTGTGAGGGTCCTGAGACTGACTGTGAACAGTGTCCCATCCTTCTGCACAAACTCTGAGCCACCTGAGAGCAAGGACACACACCCCCTCCCTCTATCCCTCCCCTCCTTCCTGCTTTCCTTTCTTTCTCCCCTTGATTGAAGACAAACTGACAAATATAATCATGTATATTTAAAGTGAACAACAGGCTGATTTGATACACACAAACACTGTGAAATGATTTCCAAGGTCAAGATAATAACACCCATCATCTCACATAATTAACTGTTCATTCATGTGTTTTGGTAAGAACGCTTAGGACCTACCCTCAGCAGATTTTAAATGTACTATAAGCTAAGTCACTTCAGTCGTGTCCGACTCTGTGCGACCCATAGACGGCAGCCCACCAGGCTCCTCTGTCCCTGGGATTCTCCAGGCAAGAACACTGGAGTGGGTTGCCATTTCCTTCTCCAATTGTAAGTGTACAATGCTATATTATTATCTATAGTCGTCATGTGGAATATTAGAGCCCTGGAACTTCATTCATCTTATAACTGGAAATCTGTAACCTTTGACTTACCTCTCCTCCCTCTCAACCTCACCAGCTCCTGGCAACTACCACTGTACTCTATATGAAACTGGCGTTTTTAAATAAAGACCCCACATATAATTGATACCATATGTATATCTTCTACTTGTTTCTCTGTCTTATTTCACTTAGCTTTCCTCTCTCTTTTTTTTAAACACCCAACACCAAGGCCATGCTCCACTTAGGCAGACGTTAATCCTGGTCATCGGTGTTGGTGAACATCTACTGTGTGCTGAGTTGCAGTGGACAGAGGGGAAAGCTGACTCTGGGGATGGGATGAGGGTCCTCACTGAGCGTGTGATGTATGGGCTGCTTTATCAATGCTGCAGGAACTCAGAGAACAGAGAGAGGGGTGGAAGCCAGCAAGAGGTAGAAGATTCTGGAAAGGCACAGAGGCCAGAACTAGGAAGGAGACAGGATGGTGGGTCAAGGCATGTGTGGAGAGTGGAGGTCACATTGCTGGGGCCATGGATGTCAGACCAACAGCCCACGGGCAAGAGTGTCTCAGGAAGACAGGGTTCCAGCCTCGTTGACACGAAGGATGAGGAGCAATCCAGGCTTTTCCAACCTGTGTTAGGCCTTGCACACTGTCTGCTGACCATGGAAGTGGGGAGTGGGCAGAGGAGGTTACAACATGGCTCCCTGGTCACCCAGGCCCAGGGCTGGACATTGCTGCTGACAACATCCAGGTCTCTGCTCAGATGAGCCTGGCCTGGCAACCATGGCTGAGCTGGATTATTTGCAAAATTACCTGCAGATCTATAGAGTATTATTTACTCCAGTATTTCCTCAAACACAATCATCTGCATCCCATCTTCACGATTTTTACCGCCTACCACGCACCTGTCCTAATATTGACTTAACATTTCCTTTAAATAGACTTACTTTAAAACCTTAAATAAATGTATTTAAATAAAAGAGTGCATCACAAGACTACATGGAAAACCGGTGTTGCTTGAAGAGTCGCATTTAAAGTTTATTTAAAATAAACGCATTACTAATAAGCGTTCATCCATGTCCCACCCAGAATCGTCTTTGGTGACGTCTTTGTGATCTGTGGCACATCTTGGGAATCACTTATTTTTCCCAATTTTAAAGACTGTATTAAAACTGAGGCTTTAAGAAGCTGGCACGCTTGCCAAAGAGAGAAACATGCTCTGGACTGAAATCATGGTGAGGTTTGGACATGAAGGAACCCAACGTGCAGACTGTGGGCTTGCCCAGAAGGATGAGCCTTTATCTAATGCAGGCAATTGATTGCTGCAAACAGCAGATGAGCGCCCAGCCCTCCTGTCTGCATGGAGGACAGAGGGACAGACACTCCCCCACCACTTACCGTTCTTGGAGACAAACTGGGAGGTGACTCCTGCCTCAAATGTGGCAAAAACAGGGCTGTGGTCACTGGTCATGATGTCACTGGTGCTGCCTGCAGGGGGAGGGAAAGAATTTCTGAGCAGGGGAGGAGAGATCCTTCTGGTCGCGCCAAGGATGGCGAACGCACTGCAGAAATCAACTGATGCTTACGGAAACCTCCACAAGTTTCATGGTTTCGTATGGTTATTCCATTACCTTCCACAATCATGCTTGATAGTCTCTGTGAAAGCCTGTGACCCTCTCCTCCATGGCTAAATATGCCCGTAATAGTTTTTTTTTTTTCCTAAAGACTTGTGAGTTTTTAAATATATAGATTGCTGTGTGTGTGTGAACTGTGGAGTTTTTTTTATGGTTTAAGCACTTTGCTGCCTTGATGAGGAGCTCACGGCCCAGAGTGGGATGGGATTTCGGGTCACTGAGCCCATCATTGTCCCCCAACTCACAATGCCTCTGGAGAGTGTGGAGGTGATGAAAGAGTAGACACTGAGTATAGATGATTTGTTTAAGGAGCTTGGCACTCAGATGAGAAGGGAAGGCAACGGAGCATGTTTAGAGGGGATAACAGAAACAGCAGAGGGTCTAGAAGTCTAGAGTTCTAAGTGCTTGTGATAGAGTTACATGGAGACGTTTGGCTGAGTACTCAGGGCTGGAGATTTTATCTTCTCCTCTGGAGTTAGGATGTTAGGTGGTAGCAGAAGCCACAAGGATGTTGGAGGTTCAGAGGAAGACATGAAGGCTGAGAAGAGATGAGGATGACAGGCCAATGACGAGACATGTCCAGCATTAGTGGGCAAAAGGACACACAGCACAGGAGACTGAGGAGACAGTGAACAGAGATATATCCTTCTCAATAAAGCATGTACAAATCAGCCACAAAAAAAAAGAGATAAACATACCATCCCTCCAACAACCAAAGGGAATGGGCAGAAAATTCACAAGAGAAATACAATAGATGTCCAATAAACAGGAAAAAAAAAAGCTCACTGGCAAACAACCATCAGAAAGACAACTTTTGAGAACTTCCCTGGAGGTACGTGGATAGGCATCTACCTGCCAATGCAAGGTACACGGGTTCAATCCCTGGCCTGGGAAGATTCTACATGCCTCAGGCAACTAAAGGCCAAGAGCCACAGTTACTGAGCCCCTGTGCCTCAACTACTGAAGCCCGTGCGCTGAGAGCCAGTGCTCCACAACAAGAGAAGCCACTGTAATGAGACGCCCAAGGACGGCAATGAAGGCTAGCTTCTGCTCACAGCAACTAGAGAAAGCCCACGCATGGCATCGAAGACCCAGGACGGCCAAATATAAATTTAAAAAATACATAAACAGCAAAATCATTTTTTTTTTCTCCAAAAAGACAACTTGAAACAACAAGGAGATGGATGGAGAAAGAGTGAGGAGAAGCAAGACAGTGGGGAGGCTGGGACTAGGGGAGAAGGAGGGCATGAAACAAAGGGCTCAGGTGAGAAGCTTAGCCAGGCCAGGAGGAGGGCACCCCGTCACTAAGACAGAACGGAAGGGGGAGGCGGGACCCCATCTCAAACGCGCTTGGCCATTGGCAGGAAGAAGTCAGTGAGGGTCAGTGTCGTGTGAAGCAGGAGATGAGGGAAGGGGGACAAGTGTGGGGCCACAGATTCTTAGTGGAAATAAAAGAGTAGTTAAAGGGTGGAAAAGCGGATTTGTTTTAATTGTTCTTTTAAAATACTTTAGATGTGGGGGACTTCCCTGGTGATTCAGTGCGTAAGACTCTGAGCTCCCAATGCTGGGGGCCCAGGTTAGATCCCGGGTCAGGGAACTAGATCCCACAGGCTGAAACTAAAAGTCCGGCACACAGCAAACCACATCGGAGAGCCTGTGTGTTGCAACTGAGACCCAGCACAAACAAATAAGTATTAAAACATATTTTAGATGTGTATTGAACATGATAGAATTAGCACTAGAGGAACTGCTTGCAACCTGGGAGATGGCCTCCCTGCGACTGTGTGCCTTGTGGGTCCCGCCTCCCACGGTCAGGCTGGGCTTGGCCACGTGACTTCCTTGGGCCAAGAGCACACCAGTAAATGTGAAGCAAGCAGAGATCAGGCAAGTGCTTCCACAGCTGGGACTTGCTGCCAGGAATCCCCAGACCCAGGAAGCAGCAGCCTGAACCAGCCTGCCGGCTGGGAGTGGATTTTCAGATAGACGTTACGCAGCCAGAGATAACTGATACATACTATTGATGTTACCACCGGGAGACTCAAGCCCAAAGTTTACCCCCACTTCCTGAGTCAGGACATTAATCCCTTTTGTTTTCCCAATTTCTTGCCCACTTGCTACTCACTAAACCCTCTTCAGCGTGCCATGAAATATCGTAGGCAAAACGTCACACCTCTTCACCTTCCCCTTCATGTGCAAACCTGGCCCTTCCTGGAAGACCCTGCAGCCTCCTAGGTGAGGCCTGGCTTTCCTCCCCTTCCCGACTCGGCCCAGACCCTGGGTGGGAGCAGGGAGGCAGCTGTGTCCTCCCAGCTCCTCCATGCCGCTTCCAGACCAGTCTCCCTCCTTCTTTCTAAAGAACCCCATGATGGGCTGGCTTTGAAAGCCAAGTTTAGGCTCAAAAAGCGGGAATGCCACAGGCCGCCACTTTCTCCTGACTCTCCACAGAGGCTGGTCACAGAAGGCAGACTCAAGAGTTGGCAGGACTCATGGAGCTGCGGGATGAGGGACAGACATCGCACAGAGAGAGGACCGGGGTGACGGCCGGTGGCAGCAGGGGTCACGGGCCTGGAGAGCATGGGTGTGGAGGGGCATGAGGAGGGGATGTGGAGCCTTTGTAGGTTTAGATGCAGAACAGTCCCTTGGCTGTGGCTGTTAGTTGCCTTTCCACGCACCTAAAGGTGAGTGAAGTCCCTTCTGGGGACAGAGCCCAGAGGCCAGGGGACCCCAGGGCACATGCCTTGAACTAGCCCAGGATAGCTGCTTTGGTCCCTTCAGGGCAGCAGAAGGCATGCACAAAAGAGAGGAATGAAAATCTGGTCAACTGTGTGGGACCTGAGCTGAATGTGGGGATTTGCTGGTCCCCAAAGAAAGTGCTGATTCACTGGAAAAGACCCTGATGCTGGGAGAGATTGACAGCAGGAATAGAAGGGGACGACAGAGGATGAGATGGTTGGAGGGCATCACTGACTCAATGGACGTGAGTTTGAGCAAACTCCGGGAGATGGTGATGGACAGGGAGGCCTGGCATGCTGCAGTCCACGGGGTCACAGAGAGTTGGACACGACTGAGCGACTGAACAGCAACAACAGCAGCAACAACAACAGAGGGTGGGAGGCCTGAAGGTGGCCACTAGGCAGCAGCAGGACCCCCACTCTGTGGGGGTGAAACAGGGCTGGATAGCTTTTCCATTATTTAATATTGCATCTCATGCATTTTTCATCAATGTAATCCAAATCTCCCCAAATATGTGTGTGTATACTCATGATATGTATTAGGTTGAACGATATGGATGAACCAATAGTTAACTATTTTTGACTTATGAAAACACCACTTCCATATGGTTTAAACCTAGTAGACTCTCTTCAAAAAAATAAATCTAGATTTAACTGCTCCCTAATTCAAATGTTTCCCAAACCAGGACATTTACTATGTTGCAGTCCGAGATGGGACAGGATACATTGCCTCTTTGAGGTCACCTGACTGGAGCTGCAGGGAGTTCTCCCAGTTTACAGATGGACGGACGGCAGCCCTTTAACTTAGGGAAGCGAAACTTCTTAACTTGCTACTCACCGTAGGACTGACACACCACGTGTACCAGGGGGTAAGACTTCCAGAGGACTCGGTCACACCAGGAAGGCAAATTGTACTTCATCTGCAAGTCAAAGTCAAGGTTTTGTAAAATGCTATCTAATAGATAGCTAGTTAGCTAGCCAGCTAGTTACAGATATAAATAGATAGATAGATTTAATGCAGGGAACATGAGTTCAATCCCTGGTCTGGGAAGATTCCACATACCTCACAGCAACTAAGCCAGCATGCCACAACTACTGAGCCTATACTCTAGAGCTCGTGGTCCACAGCAAGAGAAGCCACCACAATGAGAAGCCCGCACACCACAAGTAGAGAGGAGCCCCCACGTGCCCCAACTAGAGCATGTCCACTAGCAGCAACGAAGTTCCAGCACAGCCAAAAAACAAAAAAACCTCTATGGCAACTGTTCTTTTAGTGTCCACCCAAACCCCTGAACCCAAGTCCAGCTGCTTGCTCAGGGCTTCTGTGTATGTACCTGTTCTCCTTAGCTCACACACTCCACACTGCTGACCACCGACCCTGGCAAGTCTCTCAGCCTGGCTTCTGTGATGCTTCGAGCTGTCTGCTTGGTCCTCTAACCACCTACATCCACTTTTCCTGTCTCCTTCATCGTCTCTGCTTCTGCTTTCCCTCTCAGAAGGGAGATGACCCCACATCTGTCCATAGCTCTTCTACGTTCATCATCCACACACTCCTTGGCGACCTCACCTATTCCCATGGATCTGACCATCTTCTCTGTGCAGACAGCTCCCAGATCTATGATCTAGCCCTGGCATCTTGCTTTAGCATCAGTCTAGCATTCTTAACTGCCCTCTGGATGTTTTCTTTGGGATTTTCCACTCACTTTACACAGTGAGTCTGAAAACAAGCTCTATTTTTCCCCTCGGAGCCAGCTCTGCCTTCTGATCTCACAGTTTGTATTAACGTCAGTCAGATGGATCAATATATCCTGCTTTTCTTCTTTCATTTTCACCATTTCCCTCCTGCTTCAGGCCCAGTTATTTCCCAGCAGGAGCCTCCTCATTGGTCCCCTGCGTCACCCTCATCCTTTACACTGACGCAGACTGGTCTTCTCTGTGTATCACCATGATGCTGCCAGCCCTTCAGGTGATCTTGTAGTGGCTTCCTGACACAGGTGCCCATCCAACAGGTGAGAACGCTTCACCTGGCATCAAGGACCTTCCTCTCTGCCATCTCAGGAGCCCATCTCTTTCTCCTCATACTCAAGTCCAACTAGACCATCCTCTCATACTCAAGTCCAACTAGACCATCCCCTCACCACCTCCAAATGTACCCCTGTGGGCCTGCCCCAATGGTGCCTTTAAACCAGACGAGCCCAACCACACTCGTCTGCCTTTAAGCCAGACAAGCAGCCAGTGAGCACCTCACGAGGTGTCCTGCCCCAGGTCTCAGCCTCCTCGTGGAAGCAGTCCTGGGTCTGCTCTCCTCCTCTCTGCTTTTTTCCCCCTCTAACTGCTGCTTTGTTCAAGCATCTCCCCAACTCTTGGCCTTTCTCTTCCACTTCCATCCAGTCTCCCATCTGCCCCTGAGCCCAGCTGTTGCCCAGAACTCACTCCATTTCCCCAGGCCTCTAGTGGCCCGGGAAGCTCCCCACTGCAGGACCCCTATCCCCCAGGACCCAATACAGGGCTGGTCACCCTGGACCGGCTCCCAGAAGGTGATGAGTGCCAGAATTTCCTGCCTCGGCATCTGCTCCGGCAATCCTTTCAACCTGAAGTGGCTCAGCCCCCCTCAGCCCCTGTCCTGCCTCTTTGTTGAAATCCAAGTGCCCTTCAGGCACCACAAAGCCCCTCTTCAAGAAGCCTCCCGGATTCTTCCCTGCCCTGGTGGTCATGTCCCTCTGTGAGTACTCCTCACAGTATTGGGCATCGCATTATATTCTATCTCTGGTTAGGGCTTCCCTGGTGGCTCAGATGGTAAAGAATCTGCCTGCAGAGCAGGAAGGAAGATACCCTGGAAAAGGGAATGGCTACCCACTCCAGTATTCTTGACTGGAAAAGCCCATGGACAGAGGAGTCTGGCGGGCTACAGTCCATGGGGTCACAAAGAGTCGGACACGACTGAGTGACTAACACTTTCACTTTCTAACTAGTTGTGTCTTTATCTTGTCTTTCCCACTATCAACTCTGTGAGGGCAGACATCTAACTCATCTTTGATCTCCCACCAACTAGGACAGTGCCTAACCCATCACAGGTCATCGGTAAATACCTGTTGAACAAGAATGAATGAATGGTTTATAACAGTTTCCTCACTGTTCCATGGAACACAAGTGGTCTCATAAGATATTAACTGATATTTCATGACCAACTGGATTTGGCACATGAATTTTCCCATAGAGAACCAAGTGCTCATAAACCTGTAAAGGCACTGATTAGTCCCGAAACAAAGAAGCTAGTATAATGATGATTCACTTGGCAGATTAGCAAATATATTTACAGGACTTTAAAAAGAGACAGAAAATATGCAAACAGCTCATACAGCTTAACATAAAAAAACCCAAATAACCCAATCAAAACATGAGCAGAAGACCTAAACAGACATTTCTCCAAAGAAGACAGACATATAGATGCCCAACAGGTACATGAAAAGATACTCAATATCGCTAACTATTAGAGAAACACAAATCAAAACTACAATGAGGTATCACCTCACACTGGTCAGAATGGCCATCTTTATTTTTAAAAATCTACAAATAAATGCTGGAGAGACTGTGGAGAAAAAGGAATCCTCCTACACTCTTGGTGGGAATGTAAATCGGCGCAACCACTATGGAGAACAGTAGGGAGATTCCTTAAAAAACCAAAAATAGAGCTGCCATATCATCCTGCAATCCCACTCCTGGGCATATATCTGGAGAAAACTCTAATTTGAAAAGTTACATGCATTTCAATGTTCATTGCAGCACAACTTACAGGAGCCAAGATGTGGAAACAACCTAAACGTCCATCAACAGATGGATGGATAAAGAAGATGTGGTATACAGTCACGCACACACACACACACGCACACGTGTGAACAGCAGCATCGTGAGCCAGCTCCTTGTAGTGGCCATGTCTGTTTGCCCAGCCTCTCCTTAGAGGAGGGTTTTCTCTGTGACAAGATCAACATAGCATTTCTAGTGCCATTTCTTTTTTGTCACCTAGTGGATGAGGGTTCTCTTCACTTCCTGTTCACCTTTATGGGAATGGACAAAGGAGGGGTGAGATGTGCAAGGCGAGTGGAGACGGAGAACAGGAAAGGACTCACCCCCGTGGCTTTCTGCTTGGTGTAGGCGTATTTGTCCCGAGTCATTCTTTCAAAACGATAGGTGGGTGCGAATGTGATTTCTTCTTCCTCTGAAATCAAACAAAACAGTGGGTTCAGTTTTGACTTCCCATGTTTCACATCTGGGCAAGTTTCTCTTTCCCAGGCATCACTCTTCCCCCGCAGTGAGGATGTTTGGGAAAAAGGGAGACAGGACGATGGAGGGAGGGGGCCAAGAGAAAATGATGGTGGTTCTCACCAAAGTGCAGGAAAACCTTCTGCTCCTTCCTCTCCATGAGCAGCTGGTCATGGGACAGGAGGTCTGCATACTGCTGCTGCTTGATCTTCTGAATGATGGTTTCTGCCTCCTGGAGCAAAGACATGGCCGGGCCGCTGGTAAGACGACCCCTTTACCACATGACAAGGGGCACATCACCTGCCTGCCTGCCTGCCACACCGGGACTCCGAGCCCCTGAAGCTGCCCCAGACCCTGGTTCTAGAGATGTCAAGTTGGTGCTTTTTTACACTCAACCATTTAATAAGGAAAACCCTGCAAGTGTAGTGAAGTGCAAGTGTAGTGAAGTATCAACTCAATAATGGAAGTTTCTGGCTGCTCTAAATTTGCAGAGGGACACTATTTTTGCACACAGACTTCTAGCATCCTTTTTATAAGACTTCCTTGTTAGGTATGTCTCCCTTGCTCTCTCACTGTCTCTGTGAGACAGCTTGTTCATAAAGCTATGAAAGGATCCGAGATCCTGGCCCCTGACTCTGTGGGCACCAGGCCTCTGTGATCTGGGCTCGGACTCTGAGAGTCACCATGATGTTGGTGGGCTGTGCCAGCCTCAGGATCCAGCTGTCCTCTCTCCCAGGACTTATGTTATATCCAAACTCCGGCAGATGCACTGGGCTGACCCTCTGGGGAGCGAATGGCTGTGATGGCCCCTTAATTGTGAAGGGTCAGGATCTGTAGGGCCCCTGTCCATCCCATCCCCTCTGCCTGCTCAGTCAGGAGGGAGAGGAAGAATTCTCAAGAAGGAGGGACGGTGGGAGGAGTTGAGGAGGGTGAGGGGGGTACAGATGGGCCAAGAGCCGGTGTGTTAACGGGAGGCCAAGGAAGTGCAGGATGTGGAATGCCTGGGAAAGCATCCAGGAGCAGAGCCCCAAGGCCCAGGTCCAATCCCAACTGTCAGAGATCTGTGGCCGACCCAAGGCCATCCTCTCAGGCCGCTTGTGTTCTTGTCTGTAAAATCAGGTCTGTCTCCACTGTCCCCTCCCCGCTCACAGACACCAGTGCAAAGGACTCCTGTTACACAGGGAGCAGACAGGCATGGTTCTGCTCTCAGGCCTGGCCCGCTCACAGACACCAGTGCAAAGGACTCCTGTTACACAGGGAGCAGAAAGGCATGGTTCTGCTCTCAGGCCTGGCCCCTGGCCCCTGCCCCCTCTTTCAGGAGCACAAAAGTGACAGAATCTCGTTGTTATCATGTCCAGGGGCCACGCCAGTCTACCTCCTTCCCAGGGAATCCTTTGTCTTCCCCAAGGGAGCAAGGCCGTCTGTGCCAGGGGGCCCCCTCTGACTGCTGCTCATTGGATGGGCGTCCAGCTTCAGGAGTGTCTTCCTTAGGCTGCCTGGTGACTCATGATTTGGGGAGAAACTGAGCTGGTCCCCTCAGAGTTCAGCCTTTCCTCGGGATCTGGGACTGGTGAGTTGAGAGGCTGCTGGTGGTCAGTTAGGGCACCGGAGCAGCAGAGAGGTGGTAGGCAGGGGTGGCCAGAGCGGTGCGTGGGAAGTAGGTGTGAGCAGAAAGTGAAAGTGAAAGTTGCCCAGTCGTGTCCGACTCTTTGCGACCCCATGGACTATACGGTCCATGGAATTCTCCAGGCCAGAATACTAGAGTGGATGGCCGTTCCCTTCTCCAGGGGATCTTCCCAACTCAGGGATCAAACCCATGTCTTCCATATTGCAGGTGGTTTCTTTACCAGCTGAGCCACCAGGGAAGACCAAAAATACCGGGGTGGGTAGCCTATCCCTTCTCCAGCAGATCTTCCCGGCCCAGGAATTGAACTGGGGTCTCCTGCATCGCAGGTGGATTCTTTACCAACTGAGCTACCAGGGAAGCCGGGGTTGAGCAGAGGTCAACGGTAAAGAAAGGCAGTAGCTCCATAGTCGGAACAGTGTAGAGTCCCAGAGGAGTGGCTGCTCTGGCCCAGCTCAGTCCGTGTGTCCCCACAACCCTCCGCCCTGAGCCAGCTCAAGGGAGCCTCTGTCCCGTGCAGCCCCGCCCCGGCCAGAGAGAGCCCCTCACCCAGGTGGGCAGCTCGACGCGGTAGTTGAGATCCCCGAGCCAGAAGAGGTGGGTGAAGCGATGAGTGATGTTAAAGGAACTCAGCTTCTTGTCTCCCAGGGCCAGAAACCGGAGAATATTCATATAGTTTTGGTTTCGCCTAATGAAACGAAAAAGCAGCCAGCTTAGCACAGGGTCGTGGGTTCCCTACTCCATGGGCCAGGAAGTCAGAGGGGGACATGTAGGGAAGTGAGACTTAAGTCTCCAGCAACCACCCATCTGATGTGGTCCCTGGGCTGAACTGGGAATGCAGGGCAGGGCCCCGGGAGCATCCGCTCTGCAGGGACATCAGCCTTCTCGATGACTCTGCTTGACTGGGCCACCAACAGGTAAATCGGGCTTTCACCTGTGACGGTGCCCCAAGGAGGCTTTCCTCTTGAGAAGCGGCGTGGTGTTTGGGCGTCTCTGGGGTTAGTGACACAAGGAAGTGTCTGTTCTGTCCCCTAGGCAAGATTCACCCACACCCCTGTGCCGCAGTTGCCTGTGATGAGACCACAGGAAAAGCCCTTAGAGGCCAACAGGGCAGGGTCTCGGCCCAGGGCTTACGGGGTCTAGCCATTGAGGTCTGTTTGGGCAAATAACCCCGACAGCTGCTCTCAGGCAGTGAGCTCCATTACCTGAGTTTCTTTTCGCTTCCTGAAGTCAGGTGGCTGTTAACAAATCCCAAGGAGGTTCCGTTGAACATGAACGATACCCCAACGGCTCCTTTGTTCCCTACAGGGGGGAGAAGGGAGAAGTCAGAACACCCGACAGGCAAAGCTGCCAAGTGGTGGGAAATCAGGGTGAAGCCATGCCACTCATCAGGAGAGAGCAGGCGTGGGGAAAAGTGGGGGCCAAGCAGAAAGAAGAGCAGCTTCGTCCAGGGTGAGAGATGGCAGGGGATAGGGACTGGGGCGGGGGGTGAGAGTCCTCCAGGACAGCAAGAAAACGGGGTGAACAGCCGGCAGCCTTGGGGTTCTCGGCAGGTCCAAGGGAGGAAGCTGCTGGTGTAAGTCATCCTGACATCGTCCTCTAAGCAGGTGTGTGTGTGTGTGTGTCTGTGTGTGTCCGTTTCCCCATAGGCCCAAGCAGGGCCATCAGAAATACTCAGAAACCTTGAGAAGAAGATGCAGAAGGAGCAGCTGGCAGCTGGGGTGGGGCTGACCTTGCATCAGCAAACCCCAGCTTCCTGGAGAGGCCAGAACCTGCACTGAGACCCGTGGTTCTCAGAGTGCGTTCCCCAGACCAGCAGCATCAGCACCACCTGGGAACTTGTCGCAAGTGCACATGGCAGGCCCCGCCCTGGATCTGCTGAATCAGAGCTTCAGGAGTTGTTGTTCAGTTGCAAAGTCGTGTCTAACTCTTTTGTGACCCCATGGGCTGGGCTGTAGCCCTTCAGACTCCTCTGTCCATGGGATTTCCCAGGCAAGAATATCAGAATGGATTACCATTTCCTTCTCCAGGGGATCTTCCTGACTCAGGGATCAAACCCGCATGTCTTGCATTGGCAGGTGGATTCTTTACAATTGAGCCACCAGGAAAGCTCTAAATATATTACGTTTGTTGTTATTTAGTCACCAAGTTATATCCGATTCTTTGCGACCCCATGGACTGCAGCGCTGAAGGCTTCGCTGCCCATCACCATCTGCCAGAGTTTTCTCAGACTCGTGTCCACTCACTTTGAGAGTGGGAGCCAGTAATCCCTGTCTAACAAGTCCTCTGGGTCGGGAGTTCGGCCAACACTGTCCCACCACCAGCTAAGGATGGTTTTTACATTTTTAAATAGTAGGGGGAAAATCAAAAGAAGAATATTTTGATTAAATTGATATGAAATTAAAATGATATGAAATTCAGAGTCTATAAACAACATCTTATTGGAACACAGCTATGCCTTTAGATAGAGTCTAGTAGTTACGACACAGACAGCGTGACCTGCAGAGTATGAATTATTTACTATCTAGTCTTTTAGAGGACAAGTCTGTCAGCCCTGCTCTAGGTGGTTCTGACACATGCCAAAGTCTGGGAACCTTCTCTGCCCATCATGGTAGCTGTGAGACGTGCTGGTCTTGACTGAGATGGGCTGTGAATATAAGAGACACAACAGAATTGTAAGCCTCAGTAGAAGAATGGACTGTAAATTATCTAATAAACCTTTAAATTGAATATCCACTGAAATGGTAACATTTTGAATGTATGAGCCCTGGTGCCTCAGACGGTAGAGAATCTGCCTGCAATGCAGGAGATCCAGGTTCAATTCCTGAGTCGGGAAGATCCCCTGGAGAAGGGCATGGCAACCCACTCCAGTATTCTTGCCTGGAGAATTCCATGCACAGAGGAGCCTGTCGGGCTACAGTTCATGGGGTTGCGAAGAGTTGGACACTGACTAACACTTTCACTTTCATGAGGTTTGATAAGATATATTGTTAAGATTGACTTTCCTTGTTTCCTTTAATTTGGTACTCAAAATTTAAAACCACCCAGCTGGCTAACATTCTGTCTGGGCTAGATGAGAGTGCCCTGGGGACAAGCCAGGCCTGGGCCTCCTGACCCACAGCTCTCTCCCCTCTGCCCTGGTGATGACTCCCCTGCCCCCAGGAGGCCCCTTCTGCTAGCTTTCTCCCCAGCCTGGGGCCTAGGTTTAAGTCCCTGCCCACCACATCCTTGTCACAGGGCCTTGGGCAGGTTTGGGAACATCACTGTAGCCTCCAGAGCCGTGTCTGTGAGTGGGACTAACGATAGTCCTGCCCCCACAGGGTGTTGGTATTAAAGGATACACAGCAAGCATTTAGCACACGCGGCCTTGCACCAGGTCCACCCTCTAGGAGGTCTCAGCTCTTCCACCAGTCATCCAGCACCCACTGAACTCCTGCCCTGTGCTAACCACGGCTGGGAGCCATTTCAGGGGAAGGAAATGGGGGGAGATTGGCCTCAGAGGAGAAGAGGAGGGGAGGAAAGCAGGGACTGGGAAATGGTGCATGCGAAATCTCCTGCCTCCAAGCTGCCCTCCGAGAACCATGAAACTCAGACTGCCCAGGCCTGCTGCCTCCCTCTCTGGTCTTGTCCCGTCATCCTAGAAGGCTGAGCCCAGGGACCACAGGGCCTTTGCTTCGCTGCTCCTGCTGCTTGGAATGCTCCTCCCTTACCAGGACACTTCCTCAGCTCTCTGACTTCTCAGAGAGGCCCCTAGACCCCCACCCACCTCACGTAGCCCCTGGAGCCGCCCACCCCCTACCACACACTCTTTGCCTGCATGCTCACTCCCCACCAACCCACTGTCAGTCTGTCTGTTCAGCTGTGGGAGCAGCCCCGTGTACGGTGGACAGGAGCCTCGGGGGCCCAGCACTGTGCTGGGTGGGGCTGGGGGCACAGTCAGCTCCCTCCCACTGAGGGGTGGTCCTGTCTTATAATGGGAGGTCTGAGCAGGCTGTGGCTGGCGGCTGGTGGAGGGGACGGGTAGCCCCGGCAGAGGGGCTCGAGGACTAGAAGTGGGTTCCTGGGCAGCAGAGGGCGTGGGCGTCAGAGCAGGGCAGCTGCTGCCACAGGAAGGAAGGAGGACAAGTGGGTGTGGATGCGGGCAGCTTGCGGTTTGTCAGCAGAAAGGCTGAGGGAGCTTTTCACATTCAATGGCAGCAGTTCTTCTATTTCCTGTCACCTCTGGGGCTGTCCTGTCCCTGACGCCAAGCACCAGAAATCGTTGGCCTCACCCTCACCGCCACCCACGGCCCCCGTGTGGGTGCACCTGCCCCCATGGACTCCCCGCCACTCACACACAGACTGACAGGCTCACACTCACACACAGACTGACAGACTCACATACACAGACTGACAGACTCACACTCACACACAGACTAACAGACTCACTCATAGACACACACACAGACTGACAGACTCACACTCACAGACTGACAGACTCACACTCACATACTGACAGACTCACATTCACACAGACTGACAGACTCACATACACACAGACTGACAGACTTACACTCACACACAGACTGACAGACTTACACTCACACACACAGACTGACAGACTCACATTCACACAGACTGACAGACTCACACACACAGACTGACAGACTTACACTCACACACACAGACTGACAGACTCACACACACAGACTGACAGACTTACACTCACACACACAGACTGACAGACTCACATTCACACAGACTGACAGACTCACACACACAGACTGACAGACTTACACTCACACACACAGACTGACAGACTCACACACACAGACTGACAGACTTACACTCACACACACAGACTGACAGACTCACATTCACACAGACTGACAGACTCACACTCGCACACAGACTGACAGACTCAAACTCATAGACTGACAGACTCACACTCACAGACTGACAGACTCACACACACAGACTGACAGACTCACACTCACAGACTGACAGACTCACACTCACAGACTGACAGACTCACACTCACAGACTGACAGACTCACATTCACACAGACTGACAGACTCACACACACAGACTGACAGACTTACACTCACACACACAGACTGACAGACTCACACACACAGACTGACAGACTTACACTCACACACACAGACTGACAGACTCACATTCACACAGACTGACAGACTCACACTCGCACACAGACTGACAGACTCAAACTCATAGACTGACAGACTCACACTCACAGACTGACAGACTCACACACACAGACTGACAGACTCACACTCACAGACTGACAGACTCACACTCACAGACTGACAGACTCACACTCACAGACTGACAGACTCACATTCACACAGACTGACAGACTCACATTCACACAGACTGACAGACTCACACTCGCACACACAGACTGACAGACTCACACTCGCACAGACTGACAGACTCAAACTCATAGACTGACAGACTCACACTCACAGACTGACAGACTCATACTCCACACAGACTGACAGACTCACACACACAGACTGACAGACTCACACTCACAGACTGACAGATTCACACACACAGACTGACAGACTCACACTCACAGACTGACAGACTCACACTCACAGACTGACAGACTCACACTCACAGACTGACAGACTCACATTCACACAGACTGACAGGCTCACACTCACACACACAGACTGACACTCACACTCACAGACTGACAGACACACACACAGACTGACAGACTCACACTCACAGACAGACTCAGTCACTCATACACACAGACTGACAGAGTCATATTCACTCACAGACTGACACAAACACAGACTGACAGGTTCACATTCATATGCACAGACTGAGAGTCATATTCACACAGACTGACAGACACACATACACAGGCGGACTAACACACTCACAAACAGACTCACATACAGAATGATAGACTCACACTCACACATACAGACTGACAGACTGACATTCATACACAGTGACAGATTCTTATTCACACAGACTGACAGACACACAGACAGACTCACACTCACAGACTGACAGACTCACATGCACACAGACTGACAGACCCACTGACACAGACAGACTCACACACACACACTCACTGACTGACAAATTCACAAATACACTCACAGACAGACTGAAAAGGCACAGAAAACTCACACACACATTCAGATTCAGACTCACATACTCTCTTACACACACACAGACTCACACATACACACACAGACTCAGACACACACACACTCACACACATACATACGCAGCCCTCCGCGTTTGTGTCAGTTTTCTGAAGCAGCCTGACTGGTCCCACTGGCTCACGGCTGATACCAGCATTTCCACCTCCACCTGAGTCTGTCTAGATCTAGACCAGGGGTCACAACCTATAGCCCGTGGCCGAATCAAGCCCCTGCCTTGTTTGTAGGTACAGTTTTTTAGAACACGGCCATGCTCTTCCAAGTTCCTGCTGTCTACAGTTGCTCTCATGTGATGCAGCAGGGCTGAGAAGATGCACATGGACTGAAAAGCCTAACATATTTACTACCTGACCCTTCGCAGCACGGCTGCTGACCCCTGTCCTTGATCCCTGACACTCAAGGTGGGGTCTGTGGGCCAGCGGTGCTGACACCACTGGGAGTTCGTCAGAAACACAAGAATGTCAGGCTCCTGAGAGGTGCTGAGTCAGAACCTCATTCTGCCAGATCCTCAGAAGCACTGGGGTAGACCCCAAGTGCACGTAGCCTGGGAGGATCATCTGGAGCACGTGGAGGCTGGGAGGATCACCCATCCCAGAAAGGATGGACATGCGAGTGTGGGCAGAAATGAGCTTACGCAGAACACACACCCCTACCCCGGCTCACCCAGTGTGTTGGCGATGCCCGTCTTCACGTTGTCAGTGCAGATGTGGCTGATCCGGTTCTCGTGCTCCGGCTTGGCCAGCACCACAATGCGGATGTTCCAGAGGGTATGGATAGCGATCTGGCGGGGAGGACAGTGCTGTGACTCTGGGCCAGGACACAGTGCTTGACCCCAGAGCAAGAGTTTCCACCCAGCCCTTGTCCCAGGTGTGGGGCACCCTGTTGGTCATCCTTATACTTTGGGGTACCCCTAAGGATGCCTCACAGATGACACAAAGTGTCTTAAAGATAGAGCTGGCAATGACTAGATTTCAAGGAAGTAAAGGTTACCTACAAGCTCGGGCAAGGGAGAGGGACGACCGCAGTGATCAGCAACGCCCAGGGACACCATTAATTATTGGATACAGGTGACCCTTTCTGGCCCTGGATGGCAGGGGGACCACTGAGCACACTCTTGCCCCTGAGATGCTCCCAACTTGCCAAGCCCGCTGCCCTGGCGTCCCACCCGGGGCCGTGGCCACTGCTCACTGTTTTAAAGGTCATGCTGGTGATCTCTTGCAGGGAGTGTTTGAGTATCTCCAGCCACTCCTTCTCTCCCAGGGGGTCCTCCTGGGTCCCAATCACGTAGATGTCATGGGGGATGTAATCAGCTGAGTCGTCCCGCGTCTTTCCCTGCCCCTTGGAGAGAAACCAGGACGTGATCTTCTTGGGAGGGGGGGCGTTACCTTCAACAGCAAAACCCAACACCAAGTGAGTCAAAGGTACATCAAGAGAAGTCAGAACAGACGTGGGGGAAACACGGAGAGGGGGCAGGGGGGGTCACATAGTCACTAAAAACCGGTCAGGCCACCCAACGAGATACCTTAGATACAGAGCTAGGTAGTATCGTGTCCCAGGATGTTACACTGCTTTGTAAAGACAACATTAAGCTTCAAAGGCTAGGAACACCCGAAGATTCCACATAGCAACTTGAACTCATAGCACAGATGTCAGCCACTGTCCTAGTCTTTGGGGTTATAGTGGTAACTGGGACATGGGCCTTGAGGAGATGACTCTCCATTGGTGGTGAGACAGTGCTGTCAGCTGACAGGTTTAGGATGGAGCCTTCTAACCCATGGTTAGGAGACAGCAACGCTCTCATTGCACAGGAGAGGTCTCAGCTGAAAACCAAGAGAGGCCATGCAGGAGTCAGCCAGAGGAACCGAAGAGCCTGGAGCCCCTACCCGCCGCCCACCTCCACTGCCATTGCAAAAGCTGAGGCGAAACAGCTCAATAAAGAAACAATGATAAAGATTTATTTCCCCCAAAATCTCCTTGGAGGTTGAGTCAACTTTCTTTTCCCCTAGAGAGATAACCGTCCTGGCTCATGACTGCCAAGAAACCAAGAACTGGAGTGACCTGACCTCTGCTCCCGCTGTGGCTCAGGGTGGGAACATAAGCCCTGGGGCCTGGTGGTCTCTGCTCAGGGAGACCCTCCCACACTGCCCTAGTCAGCTGCTTCCATGGCGTGTGAAGGGCATGCCTGCAGCTGTTCACCTGGACAGTGCACAGCCAAATCAAAGACTTCCATGCTTGCAGAAGGAAATAGGGGAAAGGGACGGGTGCCTGTGTGCATGAAACCCCAGGTATGAGAGCTGAGGGACTCAGGCGGCCAATAAGAAACAATGGCAGGGAGTGAGGGACACAGGAACTAGGCCAGCATTCTGTTGGGTTGACCAAGAAGTTTGTTCCAGTAAAACCCAAATGAGATTTCTGACCAACCCAATACTTCAGCGTGGCTGTGACTCTTCGGGTTTCTGGGCATGAAGACCTGGGGAGGCTGAGGCTAGTGTAACCAGGATGGGGGCAACTCTCCTGAGTTCCCTAAGTCCAGCCCATCTTCCACCCAGCGAGATGCCAGGAGTCCCATGTAGCTTTTTCATTCAGATTCCTATTCCCTCTGCTCAGCCACTTCCTCTCAGGTGACTGGTCTACTGCATAGGGAGGGGGGTGGCCCTGATTCTGCTCCAGACCAAAGTGGGGGAGACATACCCAGTTAAATTCAAATTTCAGATAAGCAATGGATAGTTTTTGGAATAAGTATGTCCCGTGCAGTAACTATCTAAAATTCAAATTGACTGGAACTTCTGTATCTACTTAATTTTTTAAAATTTCTAACTGAATATTTTAACTAAGTAATTACTTTGTATAATTCATATTAGTATAAAAATGTGTATTAGCACCTGAGTATACACTATGTGTAGTACAATGGATATTTGGTGTATATTTGCACTTCTAAGTGAACTGTTATGCTAAATAATTATTTAGAGTAATTATATTCAGTATATTATAGTATATTAATGTAGTTAGGCTATCATATTTGGTATATATTAGTATGTAAATACATATAGCATATATATTTAGCATAATATATATTTAGTATATATTTCTGCTTCCCAGGTGGCTCAGTAGTAAAGAATCCACCTGCCAATGCAAGAGACATGGGTTTGAGCCCTGGGTCGAGAAGATCCACTGGAGTAGGAAATGGCAACCCATTCCAGTGCTCTTGCCTGGAAAATCCCACGGACAGAGGAGCCTGTTCAGCTACAGTCCATGGGGCAGCAAGAGTCGAACACGACTGAGCAATTGAGCACACACAGGTATGTATTTCTAGCTAAATTCTTATACTAAAAAATAACTTGTTGTTTACGTGAAATTCAAATTCAGCTGGGCATCATCTTTTTTTTTTTTTCCTCTTTCTCGCTCAATAAATCTGGCAGCCCAAATCAAAGAGGAGGTTCCTTCTTCCAGGCCTGAAGCCCCTTGGCAAGCTGCCCAAGGCTGGCAGGTGCCCAAGGGCCCCTTCACCTATATATTCAAACTCTTTACCTAAAACTTTCCATTTCTGACAACTACGTAACCCCTTTCAGCTGCACTTGGCGGCTGAGAATCCCAGCGCTCCTTTCTTCTGCCTCTGGTCTCAGGATGGGTACCCGCATCTAGGGACCGGGGGTGGGGCAGACAGACGAGGATGCCCGAGGCAGCAAAGCAGAGCCCGCGGCGGGGCCGGGAGGTGGGGCGGCAGGCGGACCCACCCATGTTCCAGGTGCCGATGAAGATGGTGATCATGTCGGGCTCCGGCTGCTCCGAGTGCTTGTTCTTCATCTGCTGGAGGAGCTGGCAGAAGCCTTCTCTCTTCTAGGGATTGAAGGGCAGAGAGACTCAGAAAGGCCTCCGCCTCCCTGCACATGACACTTTCAAAGGACTGGTCAGCTTCGAGAAAACTGGGGGGAGTGCGGATCAGTGCCGACTTCCAGCAGAGCCATCTGGAAATACGTACCCGAGGTCTTAAGAGAGCGGCTTCTCTCTGACCCCGCCCCCAGCTAAGGAAAGAACCAGGGACCCTGCGAAGACCCGACCACATCGTGGGGACTGCAGCACGTGTTTCAACACAGAAAATCCTAGAGGCCTTCCTGTCCAGCCTTAGGAGGTGAATTACTGTTTTATGGATCATCCGTAGGCTAGAAGACCATAGATTTTAAAAATATGGGTGCAAAAACACTTCATCAACAAGGGTAGCTAGTCAAGATACATTGTTTGGCATGAAAAGCTAATTGACAGAAAGCTATGAACAGCACCATTGCATTTGTATTTTTAAAAAAACAAACAAAAACCACCTGAAAGATAGAATCCAAGGATTACTAGTGTATATGAGTGTTTCTATTTTAAACTTTTTATTTGTATCAGTTGCTTTTTTACCAATAAGAATTAGATCACTTATGTAATGAAAGAAAATTTAAATTAAAGAAACTAATGAGACAGAAAAGACCCCACAAAGGCTGTCCTTCCCTGTAGTCTTCACCTTGTTGTCCTGGTACCCTGCAAGGCACAACGTGGATGTGGCCCTCTCGTAGCTTAAGTTCAATAGCAGAGGCGGACAAAACAAGTGTGCCCCAGAGTTTTAGGCTGCACCATGTGAAATTAGCAATATTTGACGGTCTCAGGCCTCTGTAGATGTCAATTACCTATTATTCAATCTAATTTAATTGCAAATCTAAGTTGCCGCTGAAGAAAGCAGCTCACTGAGAATTGTGATGGCTGTCTTTATGGGAAATCTGCGTTTGGCTAGGGGTGGCTCAGAACTACGTGCCTCGGTTTACCCTCATGCTTCATCTTCTGAGCACATGACCATGAGCAGAAATGGGTTTTGGACCTCTGCCCATGGGCCCAGCACGATGCCTCCCCCACTTCCTTGTTTTTCCCCAATTCCTTCTCTATTATTCCTCCCAGTCCTTTTCACCCTCTCAGCCAATTCTGGGACTCCCCTCAGAGCCCCCACTGGCCTCCCACCAGCTCACCCCTGCCACACAGGTAGAAAGAGCCGGGTCCCAGCACGCGACGGGGCAGTCCCCGTGGGCCCGTGCCGGGAGCCCTGTCCCTCGGCCGCGGGGCCGACACAGTCAGCCACCCTTGATGTGCTGGGAGCCCTGTGCCTGGCTCAGCGGAGCCGCAGGCTGCAGGATAAACAGCAGGGCCGCGAGGCTAGGTTTCCGCACCTGGTTGGCATGTGTGAGGTGAGGGATCAGGTCATAGAGACCCTGTCTGTACAGACGCCTCCGCAACGCCCAGATCCCAAGTTTCTCCATCATCCCACCCCCCTCTTATTCCAGCAGCCAGACGTGGTAGGGAGTCTCACTTCTGCTTGGGGGCGGTGCAAGTATAGAAATGGAGGAGGTGCCTGTTGAGACTCAGATTTAAATCTGGGGTGTCTCCGAGGGCCTCCGGGCGCATCCCAGGGAAGCTCAAAGCCTCCCAACGGGGCTCAGGGCTGGTAAGACGTGGATGATAAAGGAGGCACTCTTCCACAGGCTGGTGTGGTGGCAGAGGGAGAGGATGGGGCTACTAGCTGGCCTGGAATGCATCCCCCCACCTTCCTGGGCTTGGCTTCAGGTGGGAAGTGGGTGTGAGAGCTGAGTGAGCTGATGGTACCCGGTACCTGCTTCCAGGCACACAGCAAGCCTCAGAAACTATGCCTCCCTCACTCCCCTCCTGGCTCGTCCTAGGGCTTTGTGGTCACTTACTTTGGAGTCAGCAAACACGTACTCCTTCCGCAGGGTCTTCTCCTTCTCCGTTTCCACCAGGATCACCAACTTGTTCAGAAACTTCTGAGACTTGATGAGCTGCAGGACTTAAGAGGTATGGAAGTTTACTTTTCTCATCATCCTCCAACACATGCAGAGTCTCCAGGGCACTCTGGCACTCTGGCACCTGACCTCCGCATTCCTGACTTTTCCAGGCCCAGGCTGAGCACCTAATCTGTGCCTGATCTCCCAGATTCTTGCTCCTCGCTGCTCTTCCAGGGAGGAGCTCAGGGTTGGGAAGGGTGGAGCCTGGAATGGGAAGAGGTGGCCTGACTAGGGCAGAGACAGCGTGCCTGTCCATCTGTTCAGCTCCCTCCCTCTCTCCCTTCTTTCTCTCTCTCTCTCATCCTCCTACCTCCTTTCCTTCCTCTCTCTTCCTCCCTTCCTTCTTGTGCTTGTTTGTAATCTATATCTAAATGAAAAATTAAATATTTGCATTTCTATCAATGATTAAAAGAGGCTCAAATCATTATGAACAATAGTACTTCCCAACTCCACCTCCCTCCAGTGTCCTGCTCCCTAGAGGCACTCACTTTCAATTCCTTGAATGGATTTTTTTTGTTGTGAATTTCATTAATACTTCGTGTCTTTAAATAAGATGCTTATATTGCCACTTCCTGGTGTTTCAGTCTTAGGTATTTCCTATTACATATGGACTTCCCACCATAGAGGATGAAGATTTAGCTCTCTTCACATTTACAGCCTCTTTCCCCACCTCACCATTCCCCTCCCCCTGCCAGTGTATAATTTCAGTGCCTCCACCATCCCTCTAATAATTACATCATCATTTTGGCTGGATAAGCATTCCGTGTTTGTTATTATGGGAATGCTCTTGACAGACAAGCCTCCATTGGTTTCTTTCTCCTACACAACTTTCTGTTTTTTCCTTGGAATTAATTGCCATATTTTTCCATTGGTCCAAACTCTCTCCCTCTGTAATTCTCTTTTCCATGAGGCCAAGCGCTTTCATCAGTTTCATCGTCCTGAGGGTTTCTCTCCCAGGGGCTCTGGGACTTCTCTCCAGACTGGTGACCTCAAGGTCTGATGCAAGAGCCATCACTTAGGGCCCGCCCTCTCCATCATCCAGGAAATCCATTCACATCTGTCTCACTCGTATTGGACCCTATGTCTTCCTCTTCCTCAGTTTACGCCTTCATTTTGGTAGAGCAACATCTCTAGCAGCTTTCCAAGAAAGAGGGGATGAGGTGAGACACTTTTGGAGGCTTCGCAGGCCTGAAAATCCTATACTCACACTTCCTTGACACAGCTTTAAATAGGGAATAATTTTCCTCAGGGCTCTTGAGACCCTGCTCCATCATTTCTGGTTTGCAGCATTGCTACTGAGACATAAAATGTCATTCCGATCCGCCTGCAGGCAGAAGAGTTCACACAGCAGGCCTGACTGCTATCCTGGGAGAGTCTGCTTGAAGGTGGCCCTTGGTTGGCATCCAGGGCCTTGGATTTGGGGAGGGTCCCCAGCATGCCCAAAACTAAGAGCAACTCACTGTGCCTGTGCTACCTGTATGAGCAGTGTGGTTTATGCTGAATACTAGTTTTCCTCCTGGGCTACAGTGCATGGGGTCACAAAGAGTCGGACATGACTGAGCAACTAACACTAACTGGGTTTCCCTGAGAGTCTGGACTCTGGGTGTGTATCAGGCTGAAGGTGCCTATGCGACCAGTTCAGTTCAGTTCAGTCGCTCAGTCGTGTCCGACTCTTTGCGACCCCATGGACTGCAGCACACCAGGCCTCCCTGTCCATCACCAACTCCCGCAGTTTACCCAAACTCATGTCTATTGAGTCGGTGATGCCATCCAACCATCTCATCCTCTGTTGCCCCCTTCTCCTCCTGCCTTCAATCTTTCCCAGCATCAGGGTCTTTTCAAGTGAGTTAGCTCTTCGCATCAAGTGGCCACAGTATTGGAGTTTCAGCTTCAACATCAGTTCTTCTAATGAATATTCAGGACTGATTTCCTTTAGGATGGACTGGTTGGATCTCCTTGCAGTCCAAGGGACTCTCAAGAGTCTTCTCCAACACCACAGTTCAAAAGCATCAATTCTTTGGTGCTCAACTTTCTTTATAGTCCAACTCTCACATCCATACATGACTACTGGAAAAACCATATCCTCGACTAGACAGACCTTTGTTGGCAAAGTAATAATGTCTCTGCTTTTTAACATGCTGTCTAGGTTGGTCATAATTTTCCTTCCAAGGAGTAAGCGTCTTTTAATTTCATGGCTGCAGTCACCATCTGCAGTGATTTTGGAGCCCCCAAAAATACAGTCTGCCACTGTTTCCCCATCTATTTATTCTGCTATGTGACCAGCCCCCAGTGAAATCCTGGGATGCTGAGTCTCTAACAAGCACCCCTGGTAGACGGCATTTCACACGTGTTGTCACAACTCAGCGAGGGAGGAATTCAGCTCTTCCTGTGTGACTCCGAGGGGAGGGGCTCCTGGAATCTTGTGCCTGGTCTCTCCTGGACTTCACCCCAGGCACCTTTTCCTTTTGCTGACTGTACTCTGTGTCCTTTCAACTGCAGTGAATCACAGTGATATGACTCCTTGCTGAGTCCTGGGAATTTCCCCAGAGACTCAGTTAACCTAGATATGATCTTGGGGACTCATGTTGTTGTTTAGTCACTAAGCCATGTCCAATTCCTCTGTGACCGTATGGACTGTAGCCCGCCAGGCTCCTCTGTCTATGGGATTTCCCAGGCAAGAATACTGCAGTGGGTTGCCATTTCCTTCCCCAGGGGATCTTCCTGATCCAGGGATGGAACCCAATCTCTTAACATCTCCTGCATTGGCAGGTGGATTCTGTACCACTGAGCCACCTGGGAAGCACTGGGGACCCATGACACAATCTGTAGTCTATCTTTTGCTTTGAAGTTTTTGGGATCTTTTCTTAGAATCCGGTATTGTGACACTTTTCAACACTGCATGTGCCTCAGGCTATGTTGGAATATGGTGGGCCGTTTTTAGTCTGAAAACTGGTGTTGTTCAGTCCTGAGAACTTTTCTCGAATTATTTCTTTAATGAAATTTCTCACCGATTCCTTGTTTTCTCTTACTGGCTGATTATGTTGGTACTGGATCTCCTGGACTGGTCTCCTAATTTTTAAAAACCTCTTCTCTCCGATTTCTCTTCCTTTTATCCTTTTGTTCTACCTTCTGGGAGTTTTCCTCAATTTTATCTTTCCACCCTTCCTTTGAGTTTTTATTTTAAAAATTTCTGAAAAAATTCTGCTATAATGTTTTATTTCTTCTTACCAATCTCCTTCCGCTCCCTTCCTCCTCCTCCCTTTGCTTCATTTTTATTTTGTTCTCTGAATGTTCCTTGAATAGCATTCTGTTCTGGTTTCACGGCCCAGTTTCTTTTAAACCATCATAATTTATTTCCTCCAAGTTTGTCTTTTTGCTTATTTCTGCCTTGAATCTTCTCCTATTACAGGCTTCCCTCCAATGACTGAGGGTCCTTGGGTCCCAACAGTGATAGTGGGGGACTGTCCAGCAAGACTTCTCCACTGAGTGGTCTCATGGGCTGATTCACAGGGAACCTCTTTATGGCAGTGTCTTTAGATTTTTGTCCCTGGATTGGTCATCTTCCTGCCTGCAGGCTATGGGCCTGACTGGCAGCATCCCAAGCTGGGCAAGGATAAAGGCTGGCATCTCAGCATTCAGAAATACCCGTTATCGAGTCCTCGGTGTTTGGTAGGATCCTCTGCTCTCACCATGCCCAGGGTCTCCTAGTCCCTTACCTCCTCAAAAATAAACTTCAGGTCTTCTGCCTAACGTGAGGGGAAGTCACTGGCTGTGTGGCATGGACGGGGATCTGGTGGGTCTAACTCTTTAAAAAGATTTTTATCCAATCCTGCTGTTACAACCCCAGCTTCACCCTCACTTCAGGCACCCCTGATACTATCAATCTCTCTGCCCTTTGTGGTTCTGTGGTGTGAGTCAGGTGTCTCAGCTTTTCCTATGATACATTTAAAATTTAGCTTTTTTGGTTCTTATAGTATGGTTATCATGATTCATCCGCTTTCCAGAACTGTGTTGCAGTCATTTTCTTTTCTGTTTTCTTTGTCCCTCTGAGTTTTGCCTTTAGGAAGGGAAATCCTGTGTGTGTTCAGCTACCCTCTTGAGCTGAAGTCTCACTCAAGGGAAATCATGGGGGTCCCGTGCTCTCAGAAATCCCATAGGCCTTATCAGCAGCAGTAAATGTGCCATGGCATGAGTCTTGCCCACAGTTGGAGTGCCCCAACTCTTCCAAATCTGCTGCTATTAAGCTGTGTCTCCTGCCTTCTGAACATCTGGGCTTCCTTCACATCTACCTGCAGGATTGTGTGGCTTCCTGGGATGTGAGGTCTTGCTGGCTTAGAATTAGTATTAAAGTGAAAGTCACTCAGTCATGTCCGATTCTTTGCAACTCCATGGACTATACAGTCCATGGAATTCTCCAGGCCAGAATACAGGAGTGGGTAGCCTTTCCCTTCTCCAGGGGATCTTCCCAACCCAGGGATTGAACCCAGGTCTCGTGCATTGCAGGTGGATTCTTTACCAGCTTAGCCACAAGGGAAGCCCAAGAATACTGGAGTGGGTAGCCTATCCCTTCTCCAGCAGATCTTCCTGACCCAGGAATCGAACCGGGGTCTCCTGCATTGCAGGCAGATTCTTTACTACCTGAAAGAATTGGGGGAGTCCCAATTAGTATTATTAACACTAATATGAGTGTTAGCAGGTTCAGTAAGTGGCCCACTTGTTCCCACACCTAGTAAAAGAGAACCTTGTTGGTTCTTCTTCCCCTTGTCCCTCTCCATCTCATCTGTATGGGTATGGGCAGGTCTACCTCCAGAACCTGCAGATCACAGGCTTCCAAAGTAGCTCAGACAGTGAAGAATCTGCCTGTAATATAGGAGACCCAGGTTCAATCCTTGGGTTGGGAAGATCCCCCGGAGAAGGAATGGCTACCCACTCCAGTATTCAGTATGTCCATGGAGAATTCCATGGACATAGGAGCCTGGCGGGCTACAGTCTATGGGGTCACAAAGAGTTGGATAGGACTGAGCGACTAACACTTTCACTTTTGGGTTTCCCTGGTGGGCTCAGGTGGTAAAGAATCTGCCTGCAATGCAGAAGGCCCGGGTTCTATTCCTGGATTGGGAAGATCCTCTGGAGAAAGAATGACTACCCACTCCAGTATTCTTGCCTGGAGAATTCCATGGACAGATGCAGGCCACAGTCCATGGGGTGGACACGACTGAGTGACTGAACACACCTCCAGAACATTCCTAGTCTGTCTATTTTTTCCCCATCTCAAGCCACCACCACTTCTTGCCTGGCTACGGTCACAGCCCTTTAATTGGTCTCTGCGTGTCTGCCTGCCTCCTGCCATCACTTATTCTCAGCACATCAGCTAGAGTTCATTTTAAAGGCAGATCACACCACGCTCCTGCTTAAAACCTCTTTAATGCCTGCAATGCGGGAGACTTGTGTTTGATCCTTGGGTCAGGAAGATCCCCTGGAGGAGGACATGGCAACCTACTCCAGTATTCTTGCCTGGAGAATCCCCATGGACAGAGGAACCTGGAGGGCTACATTCCATGGGGGTTGCAAAGAGTTGGACATGACTGAGTGAGTAAGCACTGGTGGCTCATTGCACTTAGAGAACATCCTGGATCACCAAGGCCCCGAGACTGGTGCCCAATCTCTGCAGCACCTGTGCTCCAGCCTCCCCGCCTCCTCACACCTTGAACTTGCTCACTCCTTGAAACCTCTGCCCAAGGGCCTCTATCCCTAGTTTCTGCATAGCCAGCATCTTCCTGATGCTCAGCTGTCAACTCCAACGGCATTTTGTCATTTCCTCCACTACTGTCATGTCCTCCTATTTAAGTTCCCAAACGAGAGTTTACCACTCCCTAATGCTTTCCTGATTTGCACACTTGTTTCTTTCTCTCCCTGCCCCTTCCTTGGATGTAACCTCCCTCAGGACTAAGAGCACACCTGGCTAGCTCAGTGACACATCCCCAGCATTCAGCAGGTTTTAGCTGCTCAGTGAGTGAGAACATTATGATTTCCTTACAGAGCAGCTGGCTTTTCCTCCGTGTGGGAGACCTTGATGCCAAAGCTACTAATGAATGTGGTGACCAGAACAAGGCAAGGAAGCTCCAACACCTGCAGCTAGAGATTTCCTCCAAGAGGGCAGCACTTTACAATAATAACCACGACTGGAATCTGACTGTGTGTCAGAACTGCTAAGAGCACACCTCATCCCACTGGGCCTCACAGCAGCCCTATAGGAATCCATTTTACAGATGTGAACATGGAGGCTTGGAGTAGGTCAGTCACTTGCTCAGGGTCACACCATTACTAGCCGTGGATGTGAATGTGGTTTACCCAGAGCTCCTTGTCCCTGAGACACACTGCCTCGCCAGTACCAGCTGCAAAGAAGCCACCTAAACACACAGCCACGTGCACTGTGCTCTTTCACTGACCTCACAGCTATTCATTCATTCGTGCACTCAGTATGTGTTTACTGAGCACGTATTCTGTGTCAAGCACTGTTCTAGACTTTGGGAATTTAGCAGTGGACAAAGACCCCTTCCCCCCGGGCCCTGTGGCACCCACATTGATGGTGGAGGGGGTCAGGGATTTATAAGTGACATTACAAGTGCTCAATTGGCAATTACTGAGCATGCACCTACTGGGAACCAGGCCCTGTGTGAGAACTTGAGGATTCCAGGGTGAGTAAGGGGAAGACCCCACTCTTTGGGGGAGAGGACTTGTGAACAAGTAATTGTGTTCTCACATGACAGGTGCCATGACAGAGGATAAGCCAAGCCCCATCGACCTTGAGGGACAACAGGAGCCGGGCTGGTGAGGCCCCAGACAGCTGGCTGGCAAGCCCCGGGCATTTGAGCTTCTCTTTTAAGGGCTCACAGACCCACACTACAGTAGTTCATCTGGGCTCCAGCTGGGTTTTCTCAGGGCCACTCATCTCCAGCTCAGCTCTATCCCCCCTCCAGGATCTCATGGCACCTCCCCATTGTCCACAACCCACAAAGGTGTACACTCACCCCCCCGACGATAAACCTGTCCATGCTCCCCAGCCCCCAGGAGAACATCTCCAACTCTTACTCTGCATTCAAGGCCCTGCCCACATCTGGGACCCCATGCCCCACTGCTCTTCCCTCTGGGGCCACAACAAGTGACATTTGATTTCCCTAACACCCTGTTGCATTCCTTGCACATGCCTTTCTCTGAAACTAAGTCCCCTCCCTTACCACATGCTTGAACTCCTATTCAGCCTTCAAAGCCCCAGACAGAGCCACCTCTGTGGTGTGAGGCTTCCCTGCACCACCTTACAACAGAGCTAATCAATCCTTCTCCAGGGCTGAGCTCACATCTGACACACGTTGTAACACATGCTCACGTCAGCTTTCCCTCCTAAACCACAGATTCTTGGAGGGAGGGCTAAACTCAGGGCTGTCCCACAGGAGATGTTCAAAAGAAAAATGTCCATTGAATTAACTGACAAGAATTCACAGTGCTTCTCAGAATCCTGCCAGGCATTTCTTTCAGTTCAGAAACCTCAAGTGCTCTAGAGCCAGCGGGCGCTCTCTGACAATCTCCTTACTCATCTTCGGCTTCCGTTTCCTCTTATGAAAATTGGGTCCGCCCCTTTCAGTTGTAAGGCAGTCTCCATGACAGTGAAGAGGAACTTAGTGTTCTATGCTGATCTCTCCAGAGTCCTCCCTGCTCACACCTTCATTGAGTCCCCAGTGCTCCTGCTCAGCTTGGCAGTGGACGGAGCAGCCCCACCCCTGCCCTGTGCCTATGAAAGCCTGTCACCGCCCAGCGTCCAGGAGCTTCACTTCCTGCTCTGTTCTGCTCACTGCTCAGCCCCGCCTTCCTCAAAGCTGCCTTGGAGGAATAATTAGATAATTACACCAGGATGCTGGTGCTCATGCTCAGTTGCTTCAGTTGTGTCCGACTCTTTTCAACCCTCTGGACTGTAACCTGCCAGGCTCCTCTGTCCATGGGATTCTCCAGGCAAGAATCCTGGAGTGGATTGCCCTCCAGGGGGTGGTGGCAGCAGTCAATGTTATTGAGCATCTGCTAGACGCTAGGCACTGTGTGCTTTGATGTCTACTTCAGACTCATGGCCGCCCTACAGGATGCTGCTATACCCATTTGACAGAGTAGTAAACTGAGGACACTGCTCTGTCTCTACTCCAGGAGGAGCTTCTACTATGTCCACAGAGTCATGGGCACACTGTAGTTCTTGGCAATTTCAATCAGGTATCTCTCCACCAGGATTAGGGCTGGGGCCTCCATACTCCATTTGTGCAGTAGCCCATTATTCATAGTTCCAATCTGGTTGGTCCTGGATCACTTGCATATTCCTTGCTAGAGAGGGCTCTAAATCAAGCTCACAAGCAGCTGAACTGAGACTCCAGGCTGGGCTTGTGACACCTCCCTGCTCTGTCTACCTGCTTCTCCAGGCTGTGTCCCACCTCCTGCACGGGGCTGGTCCCCAGACTTCTGTCCCCTTGCGGCCCTGAGAGCATCCCTCAGACTTTGGTGCCTCAGCCCAGGTGGGACTCAGGAGCAGGTTGCAGGACAGGGCAGACGCATATGGGGCAACCCCCGTCCCCTGGCCTCTGCCTGGACACTTTGTGGGGCCAGTGCTGCTGCTAGGCACAGGGAAGTACTCTCACACACGTTAGTTCATCTACTCACGACAAGCCTATGAGACATTATTATTATTCCCATTTTACAGATGAGAAAATGGAGGCACAGAGCGGTTAAGCCACTAGGCCAACATGATACAGCAAGCAAGTGGCAGAGCCTAGATTTGAACTCGTGCAGTCTAGCCTTGGAGCCCATACAAGTTCTTCTCCTGTCCTACTATTCCCAGGACAGCATCTGGCATCGAGTTTTTGTACAATCTCGCCACCCATGGAGGTCCAGCTCTAGGGTTTCTTGGGGCAATGGGAGGAATCTGCAGGGCTTGGCTGTCAGGCCAAATATCTGCCCTCTGAATATTCAGCTCAGGACAGTGTTCTCAACGGGGCAAGGCTGTGGCTTGTGTTGTGTTCCCTAGAGACCCGTGTGGGACATGCCGTGACCTGCTCTCGTCTGCCATCTCTGCTGGCGAGAGCTTCAGGGCAGGTGGTGCTGACCCAGGACAATCTCTCAAGGCCACTCCAGCTCAGGGCTAAATAGCAGAGGGCAGACAGCATGGAGCCCACGCTCCCAACAGGAACCTGCTCTGCAATGCTAGTGAGGCGGGATTTCTCCAGCTTCTCAACTCTGGCTATCAGTCATGGTCTCCAACTAGAACCTGTCTCTAGAATATTCTATCTATCCCACAAAGCCAGGTCTCCAGCAGAACCAGACGAGAATTCCCCGCTTCCAGACAGCAAGAAAAGGGTTTTCATGTAGCCACATGTATACAATGACTGTGTGTATGTGCATGTGTGTATAACTACAACACACATGTAATGAAAAAATATTCACCTTTACTCTTTGCAAGGGCTTCCCTGGTGGCTCAGATGGTAAAGAATCTGCCGGCAATGTGGGAGACCTGGGTTCAGTCCCTGGGTTGGGAAGATCCCCTGGAGAAGGAAATGGCTACCCACTCCAGTATTTTTGCCTGGAGAAACCCCATGGGCAGAAGAGCCTGGCGGGGGTCTCAAAGAGTCAGACATGACTGAGCAACTAAGCACAATGACTCTTTACAAAATTCCTGTGATGTTTTCTACTTTCTTCTCTGTTCTTTCTCTTCTCATACCACTTTATTAACAACAGAAGATGCTGATCATGCCTGGGATTGCCAGATAAGATACAGGATGCCTGGGATTCCTTTTCAGAAAAAGGCATACCTTTATAAATATGCTCCAAGTATTGCATAGGACATACTTATACTAAAATTTTTCATTGTTTATCTGAAATTCAAGTTTAACTGGGTATCCTGTATTTTTATTTGCTAAATCTGGCATCCCTAGTTATAGGCTACTAAACAGATTTTGAATCCCTGAAGGATAAAAAAATACTGTTTATGGACCAGAGGGACTTTGTCTTCAGGGGTTTGAAAACCTGAACTGGAACACAAACTGTTGTATTAGGGTGGAAATTTATTTAAGGGATGAGTCTGTGGTGCTTATTACTGTCTCGGGGACTCTGTCAGCCATGTGAGGATAAACCTAGATCAAGTAAGGAAATATGGCTCAGAAAACATCATGTTATGATACATGGGCTCCCTTCCCCCCATTTTATAGATGGAGAAACTGAGGCTTGGAGCTGCCCCCTCCCCGGCAGGCAGGGCTCTGAGCCCAGGCAATGATGTCATGGCCATATCAGAGCATTTTCCACCACTCTGCTCTGTTGCCCTTCAAGGGTCCTGCCCCCAAGAGCCTCTCTCTAGCCTTTCTCTTTCCCTGACCTTGCCACACTGCTGGCTCTCACTTTCCATCCTCACTGACAAGGCTGCCAACTCCAGACTCTGACCCCAAACTTGCCTCCTACCCCCAGTTATTCTCCATCCATCACCTGTGGCTTTCAGCACTCAGTAATAGCTGAAATCATCCTACTGCCGTACTTACTGGCCACTCAGTGCAATGGGATGTAAATTCCACATGGGCAGAGTCTTTGACGGTCCTGCTTGCCCAGGATCCCCAGTGCTTGGCCCATAGCAGCTTCTCCATAAGCCTTTGGTGTGGGAACATTTTCCATTTTACTGATGAGACTGTTTGAAATGCAAAGCCTCGGCTGCCCAGAGTTGACCCCTATGTGCTAGGTTTTCCTAAGGAGCCTTACATGTAGATTAATTCACGGGGACCTTATCATCCCCATTTTACAGATGAGGAAACTGAGGCCCAGGAAGGTTAAGGGTCGTGTGCAAGGTCACACAGGTGCTAAGTGGTAGAGCTGGGAATGTCCAGTTTGAATTTAGAGCCCATGACATTAATGCCAGGCTGAACTGTGTCTGTGCTACCCTAGGGATGTGCTACCCTGATTTGATCCAAGCACAAGGATGACCACACACATCAGCCCACCTCCTAGCGGGAAGAGCACGTACGTATGCGGAACAGCCACCCAGGGCCAAGTGTAAGCTCGTTTCCCCAGAGTGGGAGGAAGCAGGCGGAGCGTCTGGGGCAGGCCTCAAGGTGCAGCGGGCACGAGAGGGGAGGCTGAGAGCTGGAGGGGCACACAGGCAGGGCGGGGACTGGGAGGCACCCCAGGAGAGGGTGGAAGGCTCCTGGCAAGACTGGCTTTCTCGACAGCCTGCTCCGCACAGCTGGCGACCACAGTAAGGATATTAGCAGAATGAGAATTTTACGGATGCGAGGGGCCTTACTTTTCTTGTGGGTGTAGAACTTGTCCTCAGAGCTGTCCTTGGACTTCTTAATGATCAGTTTCCCAGACTCGACATCAACTTTGAGCTGCAGTTTCTGAGGAATCCCCAGAGATTCTGCCTTCACCTATGGAGAGAAGGAAGAAGAGGGAAGGGGAAAAAGAGATGCTGGTCATCCCTTCTCGGTGCTTTCTCAGCACCGTCCATGAGCCCCTCGTCCGTGTGACCCGGCGGCCCTTGGCCGTGTGTCCCTCCTGTGTGGGACCTCTGGCTTCTATTTCTGAGCATCCTTTGTCCCAGAGGGAGTTTTTGCTGGCAGCTCCTGAGGATCGCTAAAATGTGGAAGGAGCCCAGCTTGTCCACTGTGTGCACATCGGCTGTTCCACCAACAGGTTTGGTGGAGGAAGATGGATGAGCTACTAGAAGATGCTTTATTTGCTGTTTAATCTGACAATGCTCAGAAATCTGATGAGTCATCTCCTTCCACAGAGGATTTTAGTAATAGATTGAAGCTCCCAGGCCTTGTTACAACCAATATGTGAACTTTTACTGATAACAATTAGGAAGAAGACAATTGTCTAGGCACTCGGAAGATGGACATGTATCCTTTTTTTCCCTTTCAGCAATAAGCAGTATCTCTTGGCTCTGTACATTTTGCTTTTATTTTATTATTATTATTTTTACCATGAGGTATGTGGATCTGGGCTTCCTTGATAGTTCAGACGGTAAAGAATCTGCCTGCAATGCAGGAGACCTGGGTTTGATCCCTGGGTGGGGAAGATCCCCTGAAGAATGGAATGGCAACCCACTCCAGTACTCTTGCCTGGAGAATCCCATGCACAGAGGAGCCTGGAGGGCTTACAGTCCATGGGGTCCCAAAGAGTCAGACAAGACTAAGCAGACATGCGTACACACATATGTAGTTCCCCAACCAGGGGTCGAAGCCTCACCCCCTGCAGTATAAGCACAGAGTCTTAACTACTGGACCACCAGAGAAGTTCCAGAGCTACATCTTAATACAGAATTTTCACCAGGACTCAGAAGGACGTGGGAGTGGGCATCCCATCCGGTTTCTGAATGTGGAACCAGTGCAGGATGAGATGCTCCACAATGTTGGGGGATTACAAGAAAAGCAAATTTCTGGGCCTGGAGAGTCTAACTCAGTCACTTTCAGGGAAATCATAGGAATCCCTTCTCTCCCCCTAACCCGTACTTCAAGGCACTATTTTGCAGCCTGCTCAGGGGGCCGCCTGTTTGATGACACTCACTGCCCCCACTTGGAGAAGGATAAAGTTTTGGTGTCTTGGGTCAATGAGAAGCTCCTCCCATGGGATCCTCCCCATGAAGAAGGCTCCACAGAGTCCCCGGGGCACCCATCCTAACATTTCATCATCTTTCCAGGGAGTCGGTTCTGCTGACTTCCAACCTCAGCCAGCCATCGGGCTCCCTGCTGAGCCCAGAGCCCTCCTTCCACTGGCACCAGAAGGCCCACCAGCCCCCGCGTGTGGAGCGCAAGTCCATGGACACGAACCTCAAACGTGACTGGCGGGATGAGCGAGCGCCGGTGGGGAGACTCTGGACCCTCGTGCAGCAAGCCCTTGACCTGTGGGTGGAAATGCATGGGGCCTCAGGTTGGGAGGCGATGAGAAGCCAGCCCGGGCTGGGACAGGGTCACGGGGATACCAGGGCATTCTCCGAGGGAAGAGGGGGCCACAGAGAAGCCCAGGGAAGCGGCAGGATACCCCCCACACACACCTTATCTTCAATAGAGGACAGAAGACTTGTCAGTTGGCTGAGCTTGGCCACCATGTTGATGGGACTGGCCTCGCCAGGTACCTGGGATGTGAGAAAAAGAGCAGATAAGGACGGGATGCTGAGGGCCAGCTGTGAGAGGCATCAGGCTGAGCCTAAAAATACACTTCCAGAGCATCTCTGGGCCAAGGGACAGGCTAGGGGAACTGCTGGGGTCAGAGGTTACGAGGTGATGCCAAACGTGTTCCCAAATGGCTGGACTGTACATCCTTGCTGAAGCGGGTACTGTCAGCTGAGCCTGCGTGTTTCTGTTAGAGAGGCAACCGTTTGGTACTTTTCACCAAAATGAGTTGAACCAGGCAACAAAAACAGGCATGCTACTGGACAAGAGATCAGCCTGAAATTATTTCTAAGTTCTGATTTTAGGCTTCATCCTGGTTTCCCCACCAACAACCTCACAAGTAGGATTACCATCCCTCTTTGCAGGCAAGGAAATCAGGGATATGACATGTACAGTCATCTCAAAATTACCATGACCAAAAAGCACGCCTTCCTTCCTCCTTCCCTCAAAATCTGCTGCTCTCCCAGGGCTTCTCACCGCCTCTACTTGGTTGCAGAAACAAAACCCAAGGCCTGTCCTGGATCACAACATTTCCACCCGCCTACGTGTATTGCTTCGATCGGCGCCCCTGCTGGACTTCCAAAACACAGCCAGGCCCTGCTCCTAAGCCCCTCACCTACCACCAGGAGAAAAAAGACATCCAAACCCTTAAGGATTCTATGTGACCCACTCCTGAGCCCCAGCCACGCCCCTCCACCCTTCTGATCTGCCCATGGCCTGGAGGCACACTTTCTGAGGAATCCGAGAAACATAAATATCACCAAGGGAGGCCACTTCCTAGCCATTCAGGTCTCAGAGTCACAAAGAGGTCTTCCCCGACCACCCGAGCCAGAGACATCGCTGCTAGATCACCGTCATATCGATTGTCTATGTGTTTGTTGTCTGTTTTCCCTGCTAGCACGTAACCTCCGTGAGGACTGGGGCCAGGAGAACTCTGTCCACTGCTGTGACCTGGGGCCTTGGCCAATGAAGATGCTCAGTAAAGTTGTTCGATGCGCGCGTGAGGCTCAGAGAGCTGACGTTACATGTCGGAAATCACACAGCTAGTGAAGGCATGGCAGGACGTGAAACCATGTCTGCTTGGCACCAAGTCCACAGTCTCGAGCATTTACTCACTGAAGAAATATTTACAAAGCCTTGATTCTGTGCCAGACACGGTGCCAAGGTGCTGGAGGTATAGAGCTGAAAGGACCATGTCCGCCCTCCAGAAGGACGAGAAAACCAGACTGGACTATTCCAAACACTAAGCAGAGTACAAAGAGGGTGATCACCAAACAGGTGCCGCCCCTTTACCACCCCCTGCCCCCTAGTAAGTCAGCCAGGTCACACAGATGTCTGACCTCAATTTCCCCTGGAAAACGGAATGGGTACCCACTCTAGTCTTCTTGCCTGGAGAATCCCATGGACAGAGGAGCCTGGCAGGTTACAGTCCCTAGGGTCACAAAGAACCAGACACAACTGAGCAACTAACACTTTCATTTTTCCACTGACCACTTTATCTTTTAAAACTATTTTTATTTATTTATTTGGCTGCACCGGGTATTAGCTGCGGTATGTGGGATCTTTAGTTGCAGCCTGCGGGATATTTTAGTTGCAGCATGAGAATGCTTAGTTGCAGCAGGCGGGATCTAGTTCCCTGACCAGGGATTGACTTTGGGAATAGGAGTGTGGAGTCTTAGCCACTGGACTACCAGGGAAGTCCCCCACCAGCCACTTCAGTACATTCCTTTTGCCATCACTGACGGCCATCACCTCTAACCATCAGCAGCACGGCCACTACAAGCACCCCCACCACAACCATCACCACCATCATCACAGCAGTTAATATTTGTCGAAACTTTTTGTAATTTTTTTTGGTTCGGCCCTTGCTCCTTGGTAAAGCTCCCAATCAGTCTACAGTTGCTATTGATCAAGGGAAGCTCTTGCTGGAGTGGAGCTGAGATGCAGGGAAGGATGGAGCAGGTGGGACAGGACAGGAGTCCTTGTTTTCCGGGTGCTTTTCTCAAAGAGTCAAAAAGGTAGGCAGACTCAAGCCCCACCTCCTCCCCCAGACACTCTGGACCGTTACCCGGTCATCATCACCAGGTGGTAGGATGGTGACTTCCCCAGTCCCTCGTGGAATCTGTGTCTTTTGGGGCAAAGATGTACAAAGTAGAAATGAAGCTACCGACAAAGCGGAGTCAGTTCTTGGAACAAAAGGTATCAAAGAAAGCTGGAGTTTTGCCTGTGCTACCTTGTTAGGTAGAAGAATGCACAACAGTACGTGCACCGTGAACTTCCAGATGGTCAAGCTGGATGTAGAAAAGGCAGAGGAACCAGAGATCAAGTTGCCAACATCCACTGGATCATTGAAAAAGCAAGAGAGTTCCAGAAAAACATCTACTTCTGCTTTATTGACTACGCCAAAGCCTTTGACTGTGTGGATCACAACAAACTGGAAAATTCTTCAAGAGATGGAAATACCAGACCACCTGACCTGCCTCCTGAGAAGTCTGTATGCAGGTCAAGAAGCAGCAGTTAGAACTGGACATGGAACAACAGACTGGTTCCAAATCGAGAAGAGAGTACATCAAGGCTGTATATTGTCACCCTGCTTATTTAACTTACGTGCAGAGTACATCATGTGAAGTGCTGGGCTGGATGAAGCACAAGCTGGAATCAAGATTGCTGGGAGAAATATCAATAACCTCAGATATGCAGATGACACCACCTTTATGGCAGAAAGTGAAGAAGAACTAAAGAGCCTCTTGATGAAAGTGAAAGAGGAGAGTGAAAAAGTAGGCTTAAAGCTCAACATTCAGAAAACTAAGATCATGGCATCTGGTCCCATCACTTCATGGCAAATAGATGGGGAAACAATGGAAACAGTGACAGACTTTATTTTGGGGGGCTCCAAATCAGTGCAGATGGTGACTGCAGCCATGAAATCAAAAGACGCTTCCTCCTTGGAAGAAAAGCTATGACCAACCTAGACAGCATATTAAAAAGCAGAGACATTACTTTGCCAACAAAGGTCCGTCTAGTCAAGGCTATGGTTTTTCCAATAGTCATGTATGGATGTGAGAGTTGAACTATAAAGAAAGCTGAGTGCAGAAGAATTGATGCTTTTGAAGTGTGGTGTTGGAGGAGACTCTTGAGAGTCCCTTGGACTGCAAGATCCAACCAGTCCATCCTAAAGGAAATCCGTCCTGAATACTCATTGGAAGGATTGATGCTGAAGCTGAAACTCCAATACTTTGGCCACCTGATGAGAAGAACTGACTCATTTGAAAAGACCCTGATGCTGGGAAAGATTGAAGGCAGGAGGAGAAGGGTATGACAGAGGATGAGATGGTTGGATGGCATCATTGACTTGACGGATATGAGTCTGAGTAAGCTCCAGGAGTTGGTGATGAACAGGGAAGCCTGGTGTGCTGCAGTCCATGGGGTCACAAAGAGTCGGACACAACTGAGCAACTGAACTGAACTGAACTGAAGGCACATGACCATGAGATGGTGGGTATGTCTGCCCGGCATGTTTAAGATATATGGGCTCATCTACACTTCTCATCTACTGACTCTTCTAGTTCTGGGTTTTCAGATGGGGACATTGAGTCAGAGTGGTGAGTCAGTTGTCCAAGGTCATGCTGTTGGTGTTGATTTGAGATTTGGGTCACTGGGTCTCAGCTGGTAGGTGACCTCTGGGGACATCTGACGAGGTCTGGAACATTTTGGGGTTGTCAAAATTGGGGGATGCTAAGGATATCTAGTGGGTAGAGGCCAGGATGTGTTAACATCCTACACTGCACAGAACAGTCCCCCACAACAGAAAATGACCCGGCCCCAAACGTCACTAGCATTGAGGTTGAGAGCAGAATTCACAACTCAGCCTCAATGTGGGAGAACTGGTCTGAGTGCCACCTGTGGCTTTATGGAAGCTGACCCAGTTATTTCACTGAGCTTTTCAGTTGCACTTCAGAGGATGTGGGCTCCAAGGTTAACAACTCTCCATTCTCAACGTAGGGCAGACCCAGGGCTCTCCCCAAACCTCACATTTTGCTAATGCTGCACTTTGCACCTCCCAGCAGTTTCTCAGCTACACTCCACACAGGGGTCCCCATCTTGTCTCGCCTACCTAAGAAAGGGCCTCGTGCTGGTAAGAGGCTGCCACGGCCGGATGTGCCAGCCAAGTCGTTTCACTTACTCCCTCACATAACCCTGCAGTGGCAGATAGAAATATGCCCATTTCACAGATGAGGAAAGTAAGGGTTGGGGCATAGTCATCTATTGAACTTGGATGTTTCTGATGCACAGCTCAGGGTTCTTTCCTCTACCCCGGGCGGCCTGGGAACTCCCTTTTCCATTTGTGAAATTTCCGAAGTCATCAACACAGTCTCTGCTTTTTCAAGTCAGAGTCTCAGACAGGAGGGTGGTAACCGGAGCCCTTTCTCTAAATCCTTATGTCACCCCCCATCCCGTCGCTGCTCTGTCCTGCCACTGAATGCAAACATGGTGGCCGTGGCACACAGGGCAGCACGCTGGGGCGTGACTGCTGTCAGGTTATCTGGAAGCTTCTCCCTCTTCTGATCGACTTCAAAGGTTTGGGTGTGTGTTCTAATAGTCAAATTATTTAAATTTTAGTGTCTGGTAGGGCTCCTGTTTTGTCTAGATTCGCTTTTACTTTCCCGGAAATGAACCCATCATTCACTTGAGGAAAGCAAAATACATTTGCTTGTTTTTTTTTCCCCTGATGAATTTTTAAGTTGTATAAACAGAATACAAAAACAGTTTCTCAGTTAAAAAAAAACTCCCCAAAACCATCTGGGCAAACGTGACCCAGGTCGCTTCAACTCCATTCCATCCCCTCCTTGTGGTGACCAAAGTAGCCTTTTGGGTATAAACACGCCTGGTACAATTTCCATGTGTAGACTTACACTCTAGTTTATACATCGTTCAACTGTTTGCTTTTTCCACCCAACAGTATGCCTTGAAGATCTTTCTACATCAATGCATCTACCTTAATTCAGAATTCTGCATCCTACTTCTTGCTTTTAGACACAAAGCTACAATAAACACCTTTGCCAACATCTGTGCAAATGTGTAAACCCTAAGGGAGCTGCCTACAGGTAGCTGGCTTGATTACAGGATGCTGGGGATTTAACATTTTCATGCAAACGACTAAATTGCATTTCAAAAACCATTTGCACTCACAGCTGTAAGCGATGAACCCGCGAGTCCTGACCCCCATGTTGAAGCCAAGTCCCGACTTCACCAATCAAATTTGCCCACTGGAAAGGCAAGCAGAGGTCTCCCTGCTTTCCAGCTCATTTTTGGCTACTAATGAGGTGTTACTAACATCTCTTCAAGGGTATTCTGGCGATTCCCAGTCCCTCTTCAGTAAAACAGCCTTTTAAAATCCTCTCCCCATTTAAAAAATTTGGTTGCTTTTACTTAATCGTGTGTGGCAAGGTTTGCCTTTTAAACATATTAATTCTGTTTTTAGCTTTGCTGGGGACAGTTTCTGTGACACAGACAACTTGGCAGGCCTTGATTCCCAGTGTGTGTTTGTGTCTGTGTGTGTGTGTGTCTGTGTGTGTGTGTGTGTGTGTGTGTGTGTCTGTGTCTCAGGGGGCCCACCTTCACCTGCTCCGGTAAGAGGCAGGACCAAACCATTAAGCCCCTCCAGTTTTTGTCAGTTTCTGATGAGAAAAGGCCCTGCCTTGTCTCCTTTATTCAGCACTAATAAGGGAGTTTTGCTGGCGGTTCCTCAAATCAAAATTCAGTGGGGGCGTGAGGCATAAACCTTACTGGGGGCAGGATCCTGAAGTTCCTTCGCCCTAAAGGTGGGGGTCCAACAAAGTCCCTGGGACATTGGTTACCTCTTCTCCCCCTCTCCCCCATTCACCCCCCTCCCAGGCCCCTCCCGCACCTGTTTCATCAGCTCCCAACTTCTTTACCTGAGGCCGCGGACGCAGGCCGGGGGAGAGCTGCTGGTCAAACAGCCTCTGCAGAGATTCCAGGGTAGGGAGGGTCCGGATGACTTCTCTAGGGGCAGGAGACAGGGTGAAGGCCAAGCATTAGTGAGGACCAGCGTGGCATCGCGCACACAGGCTCCAGCTGGAGACGCAGTATGGTCACACCCACTCTGGTAAAGGCAGGGATCCTTCGCAGAAGGACAAGCCCAGGCAAAGATCCAGGCCTGACAGAGCCCCCCACTCCTGCCTGTCCCCCAACGGGACCACACTGGAGCCGAGATGCAGAAATCTGATTCACCTTTTTTTAGCCACACTCGACTGCGTAAGCCTGTAGAAACTCTGAATCTAGCAACCCAAAACTACTTAGAAATAATTGAGTAATCCGTGGTTCCCAACTTGAGTGTTTATAAGAATCACACCCTCACAGAGTGTTAAAAATGCAAATGTCTGGGCCCCAACCTGATTTGGTTTGGAATCTGCATTTTAATTTTGTGCCCCAGGGGCTTCCGGTGGGGGCCGTCTGTGCTTTTCTGGTTCAAATCCCCTCCTAGCAGCTGAGGTGGATGCCCCGGGGAGGTCTGTCATTGTCTGATTCACTGATAATATCAGGACTTGATTGATTCTTTGTTCCCACCTCATCTTCTATTTTCCCATTGTTTTGGACAGGGTGGGCAGACAATTTTGAGTTCTATTTTTCACCTATTATTTCATCAAAAAACTGTTTCTGTTTTTTACACATTTAATATTCTTGGTGGCTTCCAAATATTCTATCAAGTAAATGTGCCAAAATCAACTGCTAGATATTTGGGTTATCTTGAGATTTTGGTAACTATAAGTAAACGCTGCTGTGAACAGCTTTGTTCATATAGCTTTTCTATTTTCTTTTATTTTTTAAAAAATTATTTTTAATTGGAGGATAACTGCTTTACAATATTGTGTTGGTTTCTGCCACATATCAACATGGATCAGTCATCGGTATGTGTATGTCCCCTCCCTCATGAACCTCCCTCCCACCTCCCACCCCATCCCACCCCTCTAAGTTGTCACAGAGACTGTGTCACACAGCAAATTTCCATGGGCTATCTAATTTTACCTAAAAGGTAATGTATATGCTTCAATGCTACTCTCTCCATTCGCCCCACTCTCTCCTTCCCATCCTGTGTCCACAAGTCTGTTCTCTATGTCCACATCTCCATTGCTGCCCTGCAGATAGGTTTGTCAGTATCATCTTTATAGATTCCATATATGTGTTAATATTTGTCTTTCTCTTTCTAACATACTTCACTCTGTACAATAGGCTCTGGGTTTATCCACCTCTTAAGACCTGAGTCAAAGGGGTTCCTTTTTATGGCTGAGTAATATTCCACTGTGTATATATACCAAAACTTATTTATCCATTCTTCTGTCAATGAACATCTAGGTTGCTTCCATGTCCTAGCTATTTCTTCTTTACTTATTTTCAATTATACTTTTAAGGCAACCAGAGATGATGGCTCTTGATCAATATTGCTGAGCCCTTGAGTGATGGTGGCCTTGGGCACTGTTCCAGCCTGCTCATCATCTGTGCTATCTGAATTCTGTAGCTCTCTACTCTGTCTCTTTCAGTGGACATAACAGTACATTTCAATACTGATGGATTGATTTGCATATCTTTAATTTCCAATGTCTAAGTATTTTTCGGTGTGGTTGGTTTTTACTGTATTTCTCTCCCTAGAAATTTCATGTCCTTTGTTGGTCTTCTGGTGGGAATTTTGTTGCTATTTTTATACATTGGCATAAACTCTTTACGTATTGCCTTGCTTTTTATTTAACCTAGGTGTTGTGGTTTTTTTTCCTTCATTCTGTTGTTTTCATCCTAAGTAGGCTAGATTTTATTATAAAATGCTTTATAGTTTTGTATTGACCTATTTTTCATCTTTTCTTTGTAAATTTTTTGGCTTAGTTAAAAATTTGTCATTGATATTTACTTATGAGCAATTAGTTGCTCATTTAAATCAATTTCTCACTCTTTTAAAAGTTATGTTATAAACAAGGTTTTGGAGGGTTGTTGTCATATCTTTTTAATTCCTTCCTTCATCTGAAATTTTTAAAAAATATGTGGTGGAAATAAGTTCACCTTTTTCCATGTTGCTATTCATTCTCACTCAACTGCACGTGCTCTTTTTTCCTACAGTTCTTTTGAACTAGTTCCTTGCACAAGTCCATTTTAAATATGGTAGAATTTCTTGCCAGAATCTGTATCACTCATTCAACAAAAACTCTGGAGCTCCTCACGTACCCGGCAATGCCATGTTCACACACTGACACATCTCACTGTTGCAAGGAGGGTGTTGCAGCCTACTGACTTTGATTGGTCATCCTGGGGACTCCTCTGGTAACCAAGGAGGGGGTGGGGGGAGATAACTGGCCCAGGGAAAAGGGGGGAAGTGCTGGCAGACAGGGTTCTTGGTTTCTATCCCACCTCCACCAGAGCTGCTCAGTTCACATAGTGGTATTCCATTTAAACTATCACTTCATTAGAGAATTCTAGGCCAAAAAAATTTTAAAGCACTAATTTGGAACATGTTTTAACATCAACTAGATCTCCCTCACTGTTCTCCTTTTTAAAAATGGCATTTTAAAAACACAAGTACAAATATACAAACTGAATCTTTAGAATTTTCTAAGAATAATGCCGTTATTCTCTGTGTTTCCAACTTGGGTAAAATTTTGAGAAATCTAGCTTTCAGATGTGTCTGGAGATGTTGGTTAGGGTCAGAATGACCAATGACACAAAGGGACTTGAGTTGAAAGACTTGAGCACTGGTCTTATGATACAGAAAGGATTTGTCCAAGGAAGTTATCATCATCAGGGTCCCTAGGAAGCTTGTCTCAGCTTCAGGTCACCAGCTCAAGGGAAGACGAGGAGTAAAGATTGGGCCCACCTTGGTCTCTGTGAAAGTGAAAGTCTCTCAGTCATGTCTGACTCTTTGTGACCCCATGGACTATACAGTTCATGGAATTCTCCAGACCAGGATACTGGAGTGGGTAGCCTTTCCCTTCTCCAGCAGATCTTCTCAACCCAGGGATCGAACCCAGGTCTCCTGCATTGCAGGCGGATTCTTTAGCAGCCGAGCCACAGGGAAGCCCAAGAATACTGGAGTGGGTAGCCTATCCCTTCTCCAGGGGATCTTCCCAACCCAGGGATCGAACCAGGGTCTCCTGCATTGCAGGTGGATTCTTTACCAGCTGAGCTACCAGGGAAGCTCCCTTGGTCTCAGACAGATAGTCAGTTTCCCCAAGATTTCCATTCAGTTTCCATCTAGAACATCCAACATCTCTCAGTCCAGAGCTGCAGACTCAGAAGGAATGTTCTGATCCTTTGTTGTTTTCTTAATTTTTTTCTTTTCCAATTTTTTGCTTCTTTTTGCTTTAGCAAAAATTTCTCATGCAGTTTCTTTTTCTTTTGTTAAATGTTTAATGGAACGATTTTAATGTTTTCCTGTCAAGTGTAATTGGTTTTACATTTGACACATATTGCATTATTAAGGAGGTATCCTTCTATCCCTTTTTAAAAAATGATTTTTAAAAATTAGAAATTACTTTTATCAGGTCTATTAGGACATCTATGCAAATGATTTCTTTATTTTTAACCTACTGCTAAATTACAGTGTTTTATGTTGACTTGCTTTTGGAATGATTTCTTAGATAAAACCTACATTTTTCATACCACTAAATTATATTTGCTAGAATATTACTGAAATATTACATACTTATATTAGTAAATGAAACTGGAAATAGTTTATTATTTTAGGCTATTATCTTGATTAGCCTTCTGGATTGGAATTGTACTTTTCTTGAATATTGAATTAGGTGATTTTTGTCATTCCTGAATAATTTATAAATTATGGTTGTTATTCCTAGTTCAAAGTAGGGCATGCACAGTAATTTTTATGTTTCATATTTCACATTAAATATTTATTACATTTAATTATAATTTGAAGATTTGCAGCTATGTAATTGTATTCTTTATGACTTGTAAATCTTTAATACAAACTATTAAATCTCCTACATTTCTAATTTTAAAAATTTCCTTGACTTTTTTCCTAATTTATTTTTCTTTCTAACTACTGTATCTCTAGCCCCAGAAACAGTATCTGGCTCTTGGTAGCGTATGTCAATTCAGTCATATCTGACTCTTTGCAACCCTATCAACCGTAGCCCGCCAGGCTCCTCTGTCCATGGAATTCTCCAAGCATGAATACTGGAGTAGGTTGCCATGCTCTCCTCCAGGGGATCTTACCAACCCAGGAATCGAATCCAGGTCTCTATGTCTCCTGCATTGGCAGGTGAGTTCTCTACCACTAGGGCTACCTGGGAAGCTCTGGTTCATTGTTGGCACACATTCCATCTTTGTTCACAAATATTGAACAGATTACTGTTTCCAGTGCTTTGCTTGACTGTGGCAATATCTATGCAATCAGGGTATGGCCCATGATGCCTTCAGGAGACTGAGAGCCTAGATTGAGTTTGCATGTTTCACTCATTATTCTACCCCCACCCCCTTTCTGTAACAGAGCATTTAAATCTTTGGCTTTTCCTCCAAGTAGTGTTTTGGCTGCATCACCTAGAGGCCTGATATACAGAGAAGCTTGATTACTCTGGGTTCCCAAACCTATCCCAGTTAGGCTATCGTTGCGTCAAGTGCCTTCCTTAATTCAACTGTGATTTAGGAGATGGTCTAAAAGCACCCAGATGGTTGTGGCTAGTTTTGTTATCTCTATTTTCATCATCATTCTGTGTTCTGGGAACACAGAATGGACACTTCTGTTTTGGGTGTATTCATATCCAGCTGCTCAGTAGGCTGCTGGGTTCTTATTTTTAGGATCACCACCACACTAACATTTCTGGAAAAAAATTCTTGGAAACTTTTTGAAGTGAAGGCATGTGATTAGTACATTTTTACCAATTTTTTTTTAAATCAGCAAAGACTCCTTAGGCTTTTGAAGGATGTCTATGTTGAGTTAATCCCAAGGAGAAATCAGTAGTCTTCCTGGAGATGCTGCTTCAGCATTTTTATCATGTCATCAGAGACTATGAATAATATTAAGTATCGTAATTTTGAAAAGTAATGGTGCTATTCGTAATTAATTACTTTCTGAATTCATCTTTGCTTGTGGCTTAGAAGATTGTAAAAAGAGGTTTCAGTACTCCTGTTTGGTTGTTCTGTGACTGGATCATTATAAGGCTTCTCAATACCTGGATTTACCTCCTTTATAAGCCTAAAAACTTAAAAAAAATATATTTAGTTATCAAATAAGCATCATTTTTTCCCTGCTTCTTGGAGAGCCTTCCCTACCAGCTATAAGTTGAATCTCTAGGACCTCTTTCCAAAGACTATTGTTTTTTTAACCACACATTCTTTGCAGGTGCTTATCTAGCCCTCCCTTGTTATATACATATATATATATGCTTCCCTGACACTGCTCTGTTTTGTGATTTGTTTTATAAATTTGCTTTGAAAACTGTGGGTTTATTTTATGGCCTCCAAAGAAGCAGTTATAATGATGATGAGGTATTTTTGTCTGCTTGGTTGGTTTCTTTATTAAAATCCTTACTTAACTGATAAAACACCCTCTCCCACACTTTGACCTGTTATTTTAAAATCCTACTTATAATTCTTCTTATTTCTCCATTTCAGGAGTTATCAAGTATTTCCAGGCTCTGGAGACTTAACTTTTTGTTCTCTTTCTCTGCAAAAGTTTCTGTCTGGTTCTAGATGATCTAACTTAGGGATACAAATCTTCTTAGAGCCTTTGTGTTGCTGAGGCTCTTTCAGTTGCAGGCAATGACATTGCAATGACATTTTTGCGGGGGAGGCTCTTTGCACTGTTTCTCACTCCTTAGTTCTCTGTGACTTTCCCATCCTCACCCCGGTGTCTGTGTTGGGCTGGGTGGTCTGAGTAGACAAACCTGCTACCTTCGGCTCCATCCTCAGCCCCCAGTTCCAGGTCCCTCTCCTCCACCCACCTCTCAGCATCTACCCCTGCCCTCTTCCCCTCTGTGCGCACTCACCGCTGCAAGGACCTGCCCCACATGTCTCCCAGCTTCAAGTGCCCACTGCATGCTGATGACTCCCAGATGTATATACCCTTACCCTTGAGGTCTCCTGGGAGCTAACTTCTAGAACTAAATCCTTGATTGATGGCTCCGCCCACAGGATGTCTAACAGCGCCTCAAGCCAATGGCAGTTCAGACAAAGATGATCCTCCTCAACACTTTCCTCTTTGACTTTCCCCATCTGAGTAACTGGCATCACCCACCACTCAGCTTCTTACACCGAAAATCTAGGGATCATCCTTGATTTGCCTTCCCCTGACCCTACATCCATCTGCCAGCTCCACCAATCCACACCTGCCCAGGGCACACCAGCTCTCAGCGCCCACATTCTCCCAACCATTGGGTCATTTAACTAACATCTATCAGCTGTTCCCGTGTGCCAGGCACTGTCCAAACCCAGGACTCAGCAGAACGCAAAGCAAATCCCTGCCTCTTCTGACTTCCTTTCTCGTGGGCCAGCCTCACATCACGGCAGCCCCCAGCTGTCTGCTCCTTTTGGTCCGTCTCCTAAGATCCAGTCTCCAGAGCTCTGACTCAGATTACGGTGCCATGCTGAAAGTTCCAGTCTCCAGAGCTCTGACTCAGATTACAGGGCCATGCTGAAAATCTCCACCTGGCCTTGGGAGGCCTGCGTCATGTGGTTCCTGCCAGTGTTGCCAGATAGCATACGGGTTGTTGTTGTTTAGTTGCTCAATTGTGTCTGACTCTTTTGCGACGCCATGGACTGTAGCCCTCCAGGCTCCTCTGTCCATGGGATTTCCCAGGCAAGGATACTGGAATGGGTTGCTGTTTCTTCCCCCAGGGGATATTCTCCAACCAGGGATTGAACCTGAATTTCTTGTGTCTCCTGCATTGGCAGGTGGATTCTTACCACAGTGCCACCTGGTTCCTCAGATGTTCTAAAATTCCATCCCTAATTGCATCTCCAAGCCTGACTATCACTTTGCCTGCGAAGCGAAGACAAACAAGCGGAGGTACAGGATTTAGAAAATCACAGTGTCTCTGCTTCTCACTCCAAGTTAACTGTCCGGTAAATAAAGCGTGGAAACCTAGAGAGCTAGCGAGTTGCGGAAGCTGCTGGCACCGCAAGGGTGAGATGGCCTAGATTCTAGGAAAGTCCAGGGAGCACAGCAGTGTTGGGCAAAGGTGCTGAGTGGCTACATGAAGCTTATGGAGACACTGAAAGGTACAGCTCCTCCTGGACAAGGAAGCAGCAAAGGACAGGATCTCCACTGGAGCAGAAATACAAGCTTGCTACCAGCCATCATGAAATCGTGCTTCTTAAAATGGAAGTGCCGTGTGTGTGTGTTTCCTAGTAATAAATGATTTATAACAACAGTATCATATGGAGAAATAGCTCTCCGTGGAAATCTACAGAAATGATGGCTCTGGGTCCAAAGGCTGAAACTGCATTAGTTTCAAGCCAATTCATTGAAATGAAACCTGACTGGGCAATTTGATGAGTGCTCAATTTGTCAAAGAAATTATTTGCTGAATTTACCAAATGTACTGATTGTGCTTTTAACAGCCTTTAAAAGGAAGGTTCAATTTGATTACTGATGATGAAAGATTCTTTTTTGCATATTAACTAAGTGAAGATAGATAGAGCACCAGAGAAATTGACAAAAGAATTTTGAAACTGATGTTTATGTAATAAAACGCAAAGTAGGGGCTGATAAAATCTCACTCCCATGAAATGCCATTTTTCCAACCAAAATGCTGACCTTTCATTTGCCATGGGATTATTTTGTAATTTCTTTCAGATGCTTTAAAATGTTATTGTCAATTTTTTCAAGCATTTAAAGTAAATTTTTTTTGTCAGTTCTTCAGATAGCATATCAGTCTTAATTTTGTTTCTAGTAATTAAAATATTTTTGTTTTTGTTGTTCAGTTGCTAATTTGTGTCCAACTCTTTGTCACCCCCATGGACGGCAGCATGCCGGGCTTCCCTGTCCTTCACTATTAATTTTAATGGTAATGAAATTAAAACACAGAAAAGAATTGGAATTTTTACCAATCCGTTCTTCAATGAATTCACTTGCAGAACACTGACATTTTGGTGAATCGGCTCACTTTAAAAACCTGCCACCACTGCAATCTTGGGCCATCACCACCCACGCAGAAAAGGGCTGACTTTAATTTATCTCCCCTTGGTGACCTTATGTGCTTATCAAATGTGCTGGCTGCAGCAAGAAGGACAAGGAGCAGCGAAAGCCTTAACCACCACATCCTGAGCAAGTGTGGAAGGGCTAGCAGTGTCCTTCCGCCCATCCCTTCCCATGGCAACTGGCCTCAAATTAACTTTATTTCTTTTTTTTTTTAGACGCAGCCACCACCAAGTTCAAATACCGTGAAAACAAAACCTCCAGCAACCACAGATTTCTAAGTGCTACCGACTGCTCAATTATCCCAAGTGACAGCTGGGCCAAGTGCAGGGATCACCCTAATGAGCTGGTTCCTGGTCCGCTGTCCGCCCCCCTCCCACCCACACTGGGCAGCCATTACCCATAGAGCTCCTTGCAGAGGAGCGTGGTCAGTTTCTTCAGGTGAGGGAGATTGCAGGAGCCCGACTTCACAAAATCAGAGTCCAGGGAGAGCTGAGTGCTTAAATAATCTTGGATGGCTTTCAGATGCTCTTCTGGAATCCTGAAGGGGAAAAAGTAGAAATGACAACATGTTTATTCAGTTCCTTTAGCCATAGACACCAACAGTAACAGGTAGAAGAAGAAATCTGTATTCTCAGAGTCTGCAGCTGAGACACCAGCCTTCAGGAGAACATTTCCTGCACTTGGACAGGCTCCCTGGGTCTCACTGAAGGGATGGAGAACAGGTCAGACAAGCATAAAGGGTCCACAAGGCAGGCTCCCTCTTAACCCACCCATAAAGGCTGTTCTGGTATGTGGAAGGGAGCCATACTATACTGGCTGGGGATAGGAATATTTATCCTTTGACAAGGAGACAGAAGAGCTCTGAAAATGTACAGAGGACTTGCTTTCCTGCTTCATCTATTCCTAAAGACAGAATCTAAGGGCTGAGGGATGCTCTAGTCTAGGGATGGCAAATAGCTCCAGCTCACAGACCAACTCCCAAGTTCATGGCCAAAGGCCACCTGGAGTTCCATGTCAAGGAGGTTAGCAGTCATCGGAGGCTCTGAGGGGAAGTCTCTGTGATGAGTGATGGGCCTGGGGTATGGTAGTGACAGCCTAGGTGCTGGGCCTTCACACCTCCAACCCCTGCTCCCAGTCTGGTCCAGTGCCTTTCAGCTTCTGGATGAAGCACATGGGCCTGAGGCAGGACCTGTCCTCCCACAGGACAGCCCAGCAGAGGCAGAGCCCAGGCCTCATAGCACCAGGGCTGCCCCCGAGGCTGATCATATTTCTACATTCCATCTCCCAGCACAGGTTTTTTTCTGGTTAATTTTAAAAAATTGAATTTTTGTTCCTATAATAATGAACATTGTAATCAGAGCAAGTATGTCCTGAACATACCATACTAGTCACTCTGCTTACCATTTTCTGTTCATTTTCCTTTTTTAAAAAAAATTTTTATTTATTTATCTGACTATGTCAGGTCTTAGTTGCAGCACTCGGGATCTTTGCTTTTGGCATGTGGGCTCTTAGTTGCAGTATGTGGGATCTAGTTCCCTGACCAGGGATCGAACCCGGGCCCTCTGCAATGGTAGCACATAGTCTTAGCCACTGGAGCACCAGGGAAGTCCCTCATTTTCTCCTTTAATTCTCAAATCAATGTTATGAGGCAGATATTACTATTATTCTTATTCCACAAACAAGGAAACAGGGTGGGGTGGGGGAGGGGCTTAAGGACGTTGATTTACATGTGTGAAAAAATTCATACAAGCCTTAAATAGCTGTGCTCCAGCCTTGACATGCAATCAAGGTGAAACTAGAGGTTACAGTTTTTTTTCTGTAGGATCCTGGAAAGAATGAAAGGTTGTTGCTCTTAAGATTGAAAAGATATGGATTAGCCATTTTGACATACTTAGCTTAAGTTAGTTATCTATTCACATACCAGTCTTCATAATATTTAAGTTTCATCTATACTCATTCTGAGTCTTGATCCCGTTTCGGCCTCAGTCTGGTTTACTAAAAAGGACAAATCTCTCCTATAGCATTAAGATATGTACTTTTAACAGTTTTCATGCCTGTTAACTTGTAACTTTGAGGTCGTCAGTATTTGCTTTAGGAAGTTATGTCTGTTAAAAATGTTTGTTGTCAAAAAGTGTTGACATAAAGATGTAGACTCTGTTTATCAGAGAAAGTTGATTTTACTCAGTAGTCTTGTATTAACTATGATCTAACTGATTAGATCTAATTAACTTGCACAAAAGACTGTGCAGTTTGTCTTATAATTAAGAATAATCTAAAGGCAGTCCTCTGTGTACAAAGGTATTTCACAAGCAACATAGATTAACTTGCAACCACAAGGCAGACTCTTAGTTTTTCGTGCTCAGAAGAGAACTAAGGGCAGGCACCATAGTCCCTCCTGTGTGTTCCATCTGCACACATCCATCTCTAAGCAGAAGTTTTAGGCAAGTTCCAGGGCTGTCTGTTAGCTGAAAAGTCACACCAAAGAGGGCTTCCTAGCTGGTTCAGTGGTAAAGAATCTTCCTGCAATATAGGAGACATGAGATTGATTCCTGGGCCAGGAGGATACCCTGGAGAAGGAAATGGCAACCCACTCCAGTATTTTTGCCTGGGAAATCCCATGGACAGAGGAACCTGACGGTCTACAGTCCACGGAGTCACAAAAGAGTCGAACATGATTTAGCAACTAAATAGCAACAACACATCATAGAGGGCCACCTCCTGGTGCTCATTAGCCCTCAGCTGGCCGCACCGCCCTATCTCAGGAGCTGTGTGGAAGCTTGGCTGAACACTGCGTCCTGCCTCACAGGGCCCTGAGTCCCTTAAGAAGACATGGCCCTAGAGAGGAGGGACTGACAAGGAGATAGAGCCAAGAGAACACGTGGAAGAGTCAGGAGGAGCTGGGCAGCTGGGACACCATTGAGTATCTTTGCCTATTTCCTCAGGGACTGCACTGCACTTGGCACCTAAACCCTTCAAGAAATAGAGCCTCAAGGAAACGAAAACAATGGGCTCTGCATGGACTCTTTTAACAAGTATTTGTTATGCAGACACATATATCACGATGATCATGATAATGAATCAACCTATTTAAAGCATATTTAGCTTCTTGGTAAACAGAATGAGGAATTCCAGGAGGGTGCAGAGAATATAGCCTGGTAGGCCTGGAGAAGAACTAGAGGATATGTCAAGGTGGAAATAGGAAAACACCAGGTATCTTAGCAACCGGCAGCGTGTGTTCCTTCAGGCCTTTCCTTTGTATTTTGCCAAATCAGATGGCAGGGGAGCAGCCCTGGGTGTCATAAATGAAGCTTTCAAGCTGGAGATGTTGCATGAGCCCTGCCAATAGGATATTCTTTGGGAGGCCTTTTTCTCATAAAGAAACAAAAAATGTTTTGAAATGATTAATGCGTGGAAATGACTGTGTGCTAATTCATTCACTGAACACAGATCTAAGAGCTCTGACTCAAAGCAAGCGACATGCTGGGTGACATCCCTTGGCCTGTGCTCAAGTCAGGGCCTCTGATTGGCAAAATAACCAACACCCCTCCCAGGTAATACTGCCACCTTGCATCATCCAGCCTGAGCCTGCTAAGGGGGCAAAGGAGCTGCGGGACCTCACTGACATGGACCAATCTGGTGCCACGCATGGGACCAGATCCTGAGAACCCTGGATCAGGGTGAGTGAAACAAACCGGTAAAAGGATGGCATCTCACACCTTCCACCACACAGGCTTCCCTGGTGGCTCAGATGGTAAAGAATCTGCCTGCAATACAGACCTGGATTTGACCCCTGGGTCAGGAAGATTCCCTGGAGAATGGCATGGCAACCCACTCCGGTATTCTTGTCTGGAGAATCCTCTGGACAGAGGAGCCTGGCGGGCTACAGTCCATGGGGTCGCAAAAAGTCGGACACGACTGAACGACTAACATTTTCCACCACAAAGAAAGGAGTGGTACGCTGTGTAGACCTCACAGTTCACACCACCCATGGACTGTTGCTCTGGCCCATCTCCTGGTGACAAGGATGGTGGCCGCCTTTGCACGAGGCCCAGAGCAGATCCAGGCTGCAGTGCAGGCATCTCCTCTGCTGGGACCATCTGAATCAGGGAGAGGTGTTTGCGATGGGAATAGATGCCATGTGAGTTCACGGGAGGCCTCAGCCAAGGAATCACAGCCTAGGCCCCTGAGTCTGGAGCAGGGCCATGCCATTTGCAGCAGAGAATCGTCCATCATTCCAGAATCAGCTCCTGCCCTGGGGCCTGGGGGACACGGAGCATCTGGGCAGGGCTATTCAGTGCCCATTCGGTCACAGCCACCCTGAGAACTAGAGACCCATCATTGGGAGGCCAGTGGGCTCCATGACAGCCTGTGCTGAGGTGGAAGGGGCACCCCCAGGAGGCAAGCACGGGGTGAGCTGCCTGGGCGTCCTGGGGCCCCCAGGTGGAGACTCACCCACTGGTGTCCATGGTCTGCAATCGCTGGAACAATGTCTCCGAGAGGCTTGGCCGGCCGACCTCAGCGGCTCGAGGGTTCTCGATGGAAGCAGGGGCCTCCTTAGTCTCGCATGGCCCCGCAGATAAAGGGATGATGTTTCTGGGTGGCAACTCGGGCGGAGACAGGGTCCCTTCTACCCAAGACAAGACCAGGAGAGCCGTCTGGGCCGAGTGCACCCTCCCTCAGCATCGCCCCCCTCCGCCCCGCCCCGCGCCCTCTGTTGGTGATCTCACCCACCCTCCCATCACGTGGGGTCCAGGCCAGGTGCCCACTATCCCTGCTCCTTTGCCATCTGACTCTGGGGGAGCTGGCCAAGGGCAGGGACCTGGTCTTGGTGGTCTTTGGCCCAGGGCCCAGCAGAGAGTTTGTCCCATTGAGACGTTCTGAGAACACCTGCTGGGATAAGATGGCCACACCAGGCAGGGATGCTGGCCTTGGACGGGTGGAATCAGCCACCTCAGCAGCTCAGCAGGACAGCTGGCTGTGGGGCAGAGCAGGGGCCCTGGACCAGCCGACACGGGGTGCCCATCATGGGAGGAGCAGGGTGAGGAGCAGGCAGGCCCCAGCCACACTCCCACCTAGGCCCCCTTTTCTCTGGACTTTCCAGCCTCCATCCTTCCTTCTCTCTCCCTCCAGACCCTCAGAGACAATGGAAGAGAATGAGGGGCTCCCTCCACCCAAGTGACCAGACTCAGCTTGGGAGATGGGGCTCCTGCCCACTCACTGGGGAAAACTTCCACCCTGCATATAGCAGAGATTGTGGGGGGGTGAGTCCTGAGCCTCTGGGGCCTGTGACATCTTGTCCCAGCCTCTCCCCACATGGAATGGCCACCCGCATGGGCCTGGCCACAGACCTCCGCCAGGGACATCCTCTTTGGAGGATGAGTCCTTGACTTCCTCACCTGGCCTAGGTTCTTTCGATGGTTATGAGTCTGTTTAGAGCCCCAGAGGGGCGTGCAGCACCTTGAGGAGACCTGAGCCAAATCTGACACCTTGGACTGGACAGGTGGGGCGGGGGTGGGGCGGGGTGGGAGTTAGGGGGGGCGGGGGAGGGGTAGGGGTGGGGTGGGTGTGGGGAGGCTCTGCTTCAAGCCAACAACAGGGTCTTGCTTGGGGAAGGGAAACCGGTCATCGTGAGATTGTGCTTCTCTTTCCAGTTCTTTTGGGGAGGCCTTTTTCTAGGGTCGGGGTCTTTCTAGACCACCATGCCCAGAGGGGAAGAAATAGGGGGCGGTTTGTGTGAGAGGGAGTGCAGAGGGCATTTCAGCAGGATGGCATCTCAGGGTCGAGGCCCAGCCTGGACTTCTGGGGACCACTGGGTGACATGCGGCTCCGGGCACAGCCCTGGCGAGTGCCCCAGACTCACGGTGGACGTGTCAGCTCTGGCTATGTCACAGCCGAGGGCACCTCTTTCTGGGCCAGGGGAGGCGAGAAGGGGCACAGCTGCCTCAGCCCATGCAGAACTGAGCGCCTTTGAACACACTCTAGCTGGGCCTCACCTCCAGGAGCAGATGGCTAGTCAGAGCTGACCCGCTGGTGAGGCCGCTGAGGCATTGTGCAATCGCTCGAGGTGGGTCTCCAGGAAGGTAATGGAAAGGGGGCCCGCAGAGGTGGGGGAAAGGACGCCCCCTGCATGGCTGGTAGCCGGGGACAGGAGGAGCCAGGCCGGGGACCTCGGCACCTCTGGGTTAGTCTGTCTTTGCGGGGAGACCCCAGGGGTCTTGTTAGTTCTAGGCCCTGGGACCTGGGACTCAGGGGGAGCCCTGACGGGTTGAGAGGTTCAGTTACGTATCTCAGGGCTTTCTTTTAGGACCTGAACATTAAGGGGAAGAGAAGGGGCGCTCCCTGGCTGCACTGCCTCGCTCTGTCCAACTCTTGCCTGTGTGTCTGTCCCTCCACTGTTAAAGCAGCAGGACTGACTCTCAGATACCTTTCAGGGGCTGTACTTTTTTTTGTTTGTTTTAATGATACTCTCACGAAACACCTTTTTCATCCTTCCAGTTTGGTGCAATGATCTCTTCCTCTCTCCTCTTTACAGCAAAATTCAGCTAATTATTTTGACAATGATTTTAACAGCATCGAGTGTTAACTGTGTACTAGGCTCTGGGATCTACATTGACTCATATGATGACACCAAGAGGTAGACATGATCTTTAGTGTCTCTTTAAGAGAGGTCTGTGGTTCTGAGAGGTTAAGCAATTCATCCGAGGTCACACAGCTAAGAAGATGGGGAGCAGGAAGTTTGACCCAGGTCTGTCTGACCCCAGAGCCTGTGTTCCTAACAGGTCTTTAACCGCCGTGTCACCCACTCTGATAACCGGGCCCGCCGAATCTACAATCACTTGAAGTGAGAGAAATACCCCAGAACTTCACCCCGGGACTCAGATGGCAGGATCCCAAGGCACTCTCCCTCCGTCCTTTCCTACCTGTCTCCTCTTCTGGTTCATCTCCCGTGTCCTCCTCCTCCAGGGGCACAGGATACTGCAGGTGGGTCACCAGACCCATGTTTTCCTTCTTGTAAAACTCGATGAGCTGGTCCAGCTTGGTGAAGAATCTCATGGGGACGCCTTCAGACGCCTGAGGACAAATCCCAAACAGAAGCACATTGAACTGACTGGAACACCATCCAACCACAAAGGCCACCTGCAGTGGAGACCAACGAGACCAAGGAAGTGACCACAATCCAGAAAAAGTCCTGGGCTCCCACACAGGGCCTGGCCAGCATGCCCACACCCTCACAGCCTGTAACCAGCGGCCTCTAACAGCCAGTCTGCAAAAGGCACAAATAGAACAGTTAAAAAAAATTTTTTTTCTTTCAGTTTAAAAGAACATTTTTCTTTTAAAAAGTATTATGTTGCAGAAATAATGCATTTTCATTATGAAAAAAATTTTAAATACAGAATTTAAAAAAATCATCTGTAGTTCCACAACCCCAAGAGACATATTTTCAATAGTTTATTTTTTCTAGACTGTTGTGTATTTGTATGTTTGTGTGTGTGTGTGTTTGGTAGGGAGAGTTATTAACCCTTCTCCCCCAAGAGCATTTATTTTTAAATACGAGAAAAATCTATTCTAGCAATTGTTTTATTTTTATGTTTTTCATTCGATATGATTCTGTTTTAGGAAAACTCAGAAAATGGTCAAGGCAGCACAAAAAACTTCCCTGATTTGCATCTCTGTTGCTAATGGCAGGGCAAAGGGAGGGTAATTCTGGGTTGTTCAATGCCCTGGGGCCAGGTCTCCTTATCTCTTGCTCAACGGCTCCAGCTGGAAACTCAAGTTCGGCTGCAGCCCACGTCACCCACCGAGGCCCCGCCCCAGCCGAGGCTCTGCCCCTGTGGAGGCCCCACCCCTGATGCGGCCCCGCCCCTGCCGAGGCCCCACCCACACGAAGGCGCCACCTCTGTGATTACCCTCGCTGGATCATCAGGCAGCAGGGCAGGATGAAGAACTGCAAGCAGGATATTTAGGGCCTCCGGGATGCTGTGCCCTACGCTCCTAACCCACCATGCCCCAGCGTCCTGTCCATCCTCCCTGTCCAGCTCCCTGATCCACCTCCCCTTGGTGTCCCATCCCAAGGAACTTGCACCATTGTCTCCCCACTGGCCCAGCCAAAAACCCAGAAGACTGCCTCCTCCAACAACACGCAGAGGGCAAAGCGGACGGTGTAAGAGAGGGAAGACAGCCGGAGATGGACCAGGACCCAGAACCTGTCCTTGAGCCCTGCTCCTGGTGGTAACCCCAAGTCGTGATGCGGATGCGTTCGCCTTCAGTGATTCCGCTCCGTCACTCCCCTTTACTCAGGCTCCACACTTGCCTCTCTGTCTCTCTCTCCACATGTATTTGTGTGTGTAGTACAATGCACACATGTATAAATCTATACGTGAGGGCACATCTGTGTATCTGAGTGTGTGGCTTAAGCTATTTAGTAAATTAGTAAAGAGTTTAACAAAAGGGTGTTTTGATTTTTTTCAATAAATTCCCTTGCTTTCACAAAGCCCCACATTAAAGCAATTTCTTTTGAGCATCATCGAACCAGAGAGATCTCAGCAGCGGCCGCCAGGCCACCTAAAAAGTAACTTAAATAGGTTCAAAACCCGAAGTGAGAGGCATAACAAAACTAATTTGACACGACACAGGGTCAATGAATTCAATTCAGTTAGAGCAGTCATGACAGGTGTCATCCTGTTAAAGAATTTACAGCTAATGGGTGACAAGCCATTAGGCATATGGAAAAAGGATGTGAAAATATCAAAGAAAGTCAAGGTGAAATGACTCATGTGTGAGTCTGGAAAAGGGTTCTTAGCTGGAAGATGTCTGGGGAATGTGTGTTTGAGACAGCATATGAACTGTGGGAATTAGATGCCCTGATGCTAAGACATATATTATTTTAGGTACTGCTAACAGCTAAAGCATAAAACAAGATACACCATCATTCTGTGGGCACAGCTGACTTCAGAGACGTTTACGTGACAAGCACCTTAGAAATGATGAAACATGCGGGATACTAAGCGTGCAGAACAGTTGTGTGTGTGTGTGTTAGTCGCTCAGTCGTGTCTGACTGTTTGCAACCCCATGGACTGTAACCTGCTAGGCTCCTCTGTCCATGCGATTTTCCAGGCAAGTATACTGTAGTGGGTGGCCATTTCCTTCTCCAGGGGATTTTCCCAACCAGAGATCGAACCCAAGTCTCCCACATTGCAAACAGATTCTTTACTGTTTCAGCCACCAGGGGGGCCTGCAGAACAGAAGACTCTAAAATTCACCTAAACACTATGGATCCAGTGAGTGGGGAGAGCTGTTGGTGAGAGAGAGAGACACTGGGCCCCTGCCCGTGCTAGGACTGAACACAGAGGCCAGGGAGCCAGGGCCTGGCGAACGTGGGCTGCTGGCCACCAAGGTGGCCCAGGCTCCCAGGAAGGTAAACAATGAGTCCAGTCTCCAGGAAGGCGGAGCTAACCAAGGAGAGGGCGCTCGGTGGCCCTGTTTGTGGAGCGTCGCCTTCCTGCACATGTTGTATCTCAGCTCCCAGGAGGGGAGCAGCCAGGGCAACCTAGGGCGCCTAAGGGATGGGTCTGCAGGCAGCAGTCGACCCCAAAGCACAGACTTGCTGTGCACACGTGGGTCAGTGGGGAGGAAGCAGGCTGTCTGAGCAGGTGGACACAGACACACGGACGCAGAAGAAATGGTGAAGGCAGGATGCCAGCAGGGCCACAGGGCTCCCTGGGAGGGATGTCCCTGAGAAAATGTCCTCATAAGTCTCTGTCATTGGCACTGAGACTTGAAGGGCTTCTCAGACACTCCTTGAGAGCTGAGGTTCAAAGCACATTTGAGAACAGGGGCAGGAGGAGAGAAAGGTCAGGGTGCCCAGGGTTGTGGAGGCTCCTGAGCTGGCCAGACTCATTCAGGGGGGTCTGGACATGGGGGTCGGAGGCTCCATGTGCCCAGGAAGAAGCAGCCCCGCCACGGCCTTCTCATGCCTGTGCTGGGCTGAGATAGGCCCTCCGTCGAGGCAGGAAGATGGCCAAATCAAAGCCGACACTGGGAGTCGGGGCTTCCAAGTGGACAGTGCCTTGACCGTGGGGAACCGGCGCCTGGTCAAGTCCATATGTGCCTGCCCGTGGTGCAGCCCGTTGCCGGGGGCAGGGTCTGCTTGCTGTCATGTCCCCAGGTGGAGCTGCAGGGCTGGACTGTTGGGGCAGGGGCGCTTGGATGGACTTGCAGTACCAGGGTCAGGATGGATACTCGGGGGGAGAGAGGGCCAGAGATGACCCTCAGTGGGCCTGGGAGGGGGTACAGAGAAATGGCTGGGGGAGCGGAGGTAGCAGGGGAGCACTCCCTCCCTTTACACTGCTCCCCCAAACTGATACCCCCAAAGTGATGCCTTTTCAACAATTTAATGTAAAACATCTGACTGCGAGGTCATTGTGTGTATCATCAGATCCAGGCAGGAAACAGATGCCATGTTCAGCTGCAGGGTTTGGGAAGAATTTAGTGGACAGGGTGTAGGAATACCAATAAGAGGGGGTGCGGCCCTCCACCGCCAGTGAAGTGGGGCATCAGTGTCCACCCTGGACCGACCGTGGGGGAGGGTGGACTCGGGACCCAAAGAGGCTGCCAGAGCAGGAGCTGAAGCCTCTGTGAAGCCAACCCCCAGACCCTGCAGGGAGGGGATGGGAGAGGAAGGTCCCCCACCCTCCAACACCCATCTGTGCTTGGCATTTGCCCAACCCAACAGGAAACCAGGAGACTCGGAGGGAGTCCGGGCTTGAACGCAGCTGGCAGCCGCACACGGAGCCTGAGTGACAAGACGCCCAGGAAGCGGCAGGAAGGCAGGGCCCCCGAGTCCTGTGGGCAAGGGCAGCCCCCGCAGCGGGAGGGGGACCTGCCAGGCTTCTGGGGCTGGGGCCACCCTGGGTCCCTAACAGCCGCCAGACTGCCTTCCTCATTCCGCAGACGCTGCCTTCCTGAAGAGATCCCCGAAGTCATTTTGAAACAGAGAAGGAAACCCTGAAGGCCCACGCTAGCCAAGCACTGCGGACGCGGCCCTGCGCAGTTACAGAAGGGGGATTTCTGCTCTGTGACAGCCCTCGCTCCATGAACAAATACAAAAGCCTTCTCTCTGGAGCAGACGTCTAGCGCACAGAGCAGACAGCGTGATCTGAAAAAGCCCATAGCAACAATTCCTACGGTAAGTTGGCTTTTCATTCACAACATGCGGGGCAAAGAGCAGGCAGCCCTCAGGGATCAACTGAATGGACATGACTTTATGTTCATCACCAAAAGTGATACAGAAGGGGGAAAAAAAACACAGTTCAGATCCTGAGACAAAACACTTGACTGATTTCTTGCCTCCCCTTTCCAGGTCTATGGAAATTTCCAGGTGATTTCCAGCAAGATCGTTTCAAGATATGCAGAGAGTGACTCACCAGTCGGACCTGCTCCCTCTACAAGCTGCTAAGTTTTTGAAAGAGAGGGACTCTGCTTGGTTTAGCCTCACATGGTCACCCAAGTGCCTTGCAAGGGTAATGACAGGCCCTAGCCCTGTTTGGGGAGATGTGTGCCTTGCCTGAAACCAACCTCACGGTTGAAAAGCTCTAGCTGGAGACACATTAGTGTGGCTTACTGAGCTGAGCCTGGCCAGGAGAGGTCCCTTCACCCTAGGGCTTGGCACCTGTGCGTACCCACGTACAGTACTCCTGGGAAGCTGCAGGGCACCAGGGAACCCCTCCACCACCCGGGCCACCAGGGTCTTTAAAACAAAGGACAGCAGATGTCCAGACTGTGGGTGGCTCTGGGCTGTGGCCTCTGAGAAATGCTTTGTCCCCAGAACCAGTTCTTGCGCTCTGACGTTCGGGCGTGGTCCAGATGGAGAGGGAGCAGGGCAGGGAGGCCGGAGCGCTGGGCAGGCTGAACTTTCCCAGAAGATAATTTTAACTTCACACCGTCTGCTGCCTCTAAGTGGGGAACTGAAAGGAGGCAAGCCCCACCAACCCCTCCCCACCCCAGGAGGAAGCCGACGAGGGGGTCAGGAAGAGGCTGCTGCCTTCATTTTAAAATGAAAAGTATATAAAAGCATTGTGGAAATTTTACAAATAATGGGAAAGTGTTAAGAAGTGGGGTGGGGGAGGGGATTTGCTCATTACATCACTACAGCAAAGTGTTTCTTTTAAGTCCGTAGGAAAGTCTCTGTGCTCTGCCGTACTCAGTCGTGTCTGACTCTTTGCGACTCTATGGACTGTATCCCTCCAGCCTCTTCTGTCCATGGGATAAGAATCCTGGAGTGGGTTGCTCTGCCCTCCTCCAGGGGATCTTCCCAACCCAGGGATCGAACCTGTGTCTCTTGTCTCTGGCATTAGCAGGCGGGTTCTTTACCGCTAGCACCACTTGAGAAGCCCAGAAGAGTCTCTAGAAAGATCTTAAGTGGGGAAACAGCACCATTTGTCTGCTGTGAGGAGAATGGCAGGGAGGGGTGTGGGTGGCGGGTGTCAGGACGATTTCTGTTTTCCTGGTGCTGAGACCCCCTGCCTGAGGAGGCTGAAAGGGCGATGGAGGCCTTAGAGGCGGTAGTGGGGGAGAGCTGGATTCAGCCCAGGCCTCGGAGCCGTCAGACTTGGGGCTCCCACCCGTCCAGAGAGGCAACGGCCCTGATGGAGTGGAGTGAGGGAGAGTGCGGAATTTGGCTGTCTGGGCCCAGCGCCCCCTCCCACCTCCACCCCCCAGCATCGCTCCCTCCACTCAGGTATCAGCCCTGCCGGGGCTGGACTGCTGCCCCACCCTGTCCTGCCCGCCTCTCACAGTCTGGAAGCCATTTCCTCCAGCCCTATCTCTGCCCTCCCCATCTCTGCCAGACCCTCAAAGGCTTTCCTTGGTCTTCCTTCTGCCCTCAGGACTGGTCTGAATCTTTAATTGCCTCCTCTCCCCTCAAACCTCCAACTTGGGGAAAGGAGGGAGAGGCAGGGGGACCAGGTCACGGGTCTCGTGGTTCTGTTGGGCCCTGCAGAGTTTGGGTTTTGTTTTAAGAGCGGTGTAAGCGGGTGCTGCCCCGCTCCTGCCCCACCCCCAGCATCCCCACTCTGAACTGGGGAGGTGCTGTGGAGGGGGAGGGCGCCAGGGTGGAGATGGACCTGGAGCAGCCTTGTTGACACACCTGGAAGGGGATGGTATCTGACCCGGAATGGACCCCAAAGGTGTCTCCTTAAAAGCCGATCAGCCCTTCCTCTTGGAGACGTGCTTCCTTTCCATGCTCTTCCTTTGAAGTGGCCGGAGCGCCTGGGGCACTGGGGCTAGGGCCGAGGAAGTGGTCAGCAGGCAGAGGATGTAGATGGGGCAGGGAAGCTCAGGGCCTGGCTGGGGCCTGGGGCAGCCGAGCAGGAGACTGGCAAACGATGAAAGATAAGGAGAGATGGGAGCTGGGCTTCTTGCTGCCGGAGAAGGGAGTGGGGAGAGACTGAACTTTGTCTGCAGTATCGGGCTGGAAGGGGAAGCATCAGTGTGAACGCAGGTTAATATTTTTTACGAATGCAAGTAAATACTGATGCAGGTGTGTGAGTGTGTATGTTTGTCCACACACATTTCCTAGTTCTGTCTTGCAGGAGGATCCAGAAGCAATAACTCCCCAGTTGCAATGAGCCAACCTAAATACTGTAGTGCTAAGTCTAGTGCTGAGTTGCTTCAGCTGTGTCCGACTCTTTGTGACCCCCATGGACTGTAGCCCGCCAGGCTCCTCGTCCATGGGATTTTCAGGGCAAGAATACTGGAGCGGGTTGCCATTTCCTTCTCCAGGGGATGTTCCCAATCCAGGGATTGAACCTGCATCTTCTACATTGGCAGGCAGGTTATTTACCACTAGCGCCACCTGGGAAGCCCAGGTGTAAATACTGTAAGTCCCCTACATATGAATGAGTTCCAGTCTGAGAATGGGTTCATAAATCCAATTTTTCTGTAAGTCCAAGAAAGTTAGCCTAGGTACCCAACTGACACAATTGGCCATACAGTACTATATTGTAATAAGTTTATAATACTTTTCATATAAATAATATATAACAAACAAACAAGAAAACATTTTTAATCTTACAGTACGTCACCTTGAAAAGCGCAGTAGTACAGGACAGCAGCTGGCATACAGGGACTGGCATCAAGCGAACAGGCAAGCAGAGTTACTGCAGGAGGGAGAGGAGGTACAGCTGAAGGATCTCCAGCAACAGGAGACGGAGGGCAAGCTGCAATGTTGCTCATGCCTGACGCAGATGGAATGCACGTTTGCATCCTTGGAAGTTCACAACTTGAAGGTCTGTATGTAGGGGACTTACTGTACCACCCTCCACCAGGAAGAACCAGCTCCTTGGATGGCTGAACTTGGAGTCGGAACAGGAAAGGTATAAGGTGAGCCTGGAACATCTCTTACCCCAGAAAGTAAATGTTCAAAAAATGATGCAGATTTGTCAAAAGGATAGGAGTCAGGAGATGATGGAAAGGATGGTTGAAAGGACCATCTGGCGCAATCTGAGCATCAAAATGAATACTAAAAATAGTGATCATTTATTGAATAAAATAGAAGTTCATGAGTCTATACAGATGTAAACAAATGATCCAGGAAAGCTCTTTTCACAGTAGAATGCCAACTAGTAACTGTCACAGGGATGATGGGAACAGTCACCGTTTGGCAACCATCATAGTAATAATGGATTCGGGAAAGAATCAACAGACGCCAAAGATGCCAAGACTAGTGGGTGAGACTTTGAGGAGGAGTGGGCTCTCTAGATTGTCCCAACATATCTTCTTCACAAAAGAGTGCATCCTTTAAAAGGGGAAGATAGTACTTTTTCAAAGAGGAAACTTGGCTAACCCCACCTTAACCAAGTGGCAAAGTTAACTTCCCCAGTAATGGGACAAAGTGACACAGTGCTCTCCTGGGACCAGTACACGGAGGACACAGCAGGGCTTCTGTGGTACCTGCCAAAATGCAGCCCCTGGACCCAGTTACATGGAGTCACCTAAAAACCCCACACTGAGGGATAGCCTACAAAATTACCAGCCTATTCTCTGCAAAAATGCCAAGTTTCATCCAACTAGTCAATCCTAAAGGAAATCAACCCTGAACTGATGCTGAAGCTGAAGCTCCAATACTTTGGCACCTGATGTGAAGAGCCAACTCACTGGGAAAGACCTTGGTGCTGGGAAAGATTGAGGGCAAAAGGAGAACAGGACAGCAGAGGATGAGATGGTTGGATGGCATCATCGACTCAATGGACATGAGTTTGAGCAAACTCTGGGAGATGGTGAAGGACAGGGAAGCCTGGCGTGCTGCAGTTCATGGGGTCACAAAAAGTCGGACACGACTGAGCGACTAAGAAAGTGAAAGTGTTAGTCACTCAGTCATGTTCAACTCTTTGCGACCCCATGGACTGTAGCCTGCCTGCCAGGCTCCTCTGTCCATGGAATTCTCCAGGCAAGAGTACTGGAGTGGATTGCCATTCCCTTCTCCAGGGCATCTTCCCAACCCAGGGATGGAATCAGGGTCTCCTGCATGGCAGGCAGATTCTTGACTGTCTGAGTCACCAGGGAAGCCCCTAACAACAAGGGATGTGATATTTACAAGCAACAAGGGAGCCTGGATTAGACTTTGGTCCAGAGGGGCAAGTATAAATAAATAAATAAATAAATAAATATTTGTTTACATATATAAATATTTGTTTATATATGAGTATATGTATCTTATATTTTATAAATATGTGTAGTGAAAGTGAAAGTCCCTCTGTTGTGTCAGACTCTCTGTGACTCCATGGACTATACAGTCCGTGGAATTCTTTAGGCCAGAATACTGGAGTGGGTAGCTGTTCCCTTCTCCAGGGGATCTTCCCAACCCAGGGATCAAACTGGGATCTCCTGTATTGCAGGCAGATTCTTTACCAGCTAAGCCATTAGGGAAGCCAAGAATACTGGAGTGGATAACCTATCCCTTCTCGCATGGATCTTCCTAATCCAGGAATCAAACCAGGGTCTCCTGCATTGCAGGTGGATTCTTTACCAGCTGAGCTACTAGGGAAGCCCTTAAATATGTATATGCAAAACATATAATTGAATGTTTATTTTTACTATAAATATTAAATAATATCTATATTTTGCTATAAAGGGCATTATTAAGACAACTGGAGAAATTTGAATGGGATCTGAAGAGTTTATGTTAATACCCTGATTTTGATGGTTGAACAATGGTTGTGTAAGAGAGAGTACGTATCATTTAGGAAAAACACATTGAAATGTTTAGGAGTGATGGGTCATTGTCAGCAACTGACTCTCCAATAATTAAAAAAATAATAATAACATGAGAGTAAGAGAATGAGAAACTTATTATGCTAAAATGTTGACTGGGGAAAGTGAATGAAGGGCACACAAGAAGTTTTTGTGCTATTCTTGAAACATTTCTGTAAATTGGATGTTATTTTCAAAATAAAAAGTGAAGAAGATAATCAGAGTGGAAAAGTTCTATATCCTAATCAGGATAGTGATTCTATGTAAACACTCTTTTGAACTATACATTGTAATAAAAAGTTTTAAAAAAATTAGAGTGTGTAACCTAACTCATTTAATTAATGTTCACACAAGAACAGACACACACCCAAAGGCGGAGGGGTTTAAAAGATCTTGTCCAACTCCTGTCAGAATAACCAGGAGATTTTTCACAAAACTAGAACAAATAATTCCAAAATGTACACAGAACTGCAAAAGAGCCAGAATTGCCAAAGCAATCCTGAGGAAAAAGAACAAAACTAGAGGTATAACCGTCCCAGACTTCAGACTATATTGCAAAGCTACAGTAATCAAAACAGTGTGATATTGGCACAAAAACAGACACATAGATCAATAGAACAGAATAGTAACCCACATATAGTAACCCAGAAGTAAACCCACATATCTATGGTCAATTAATCTGTTACAAAAGGGCAAGGATATACATAGAGAAAAGAGTCTCTTCAATAAGTGTGTGCATGCTAAGTCACTTCAGTCGTGTCCAACTCTTTGCAACTCAGGCTCTTCTGTCCACAGGACTCTCCAGGCAAGAATACTGGAGTGGGTTGCCATTCCCTTCTCTAGGGAATCTTCCCGACTGAAGGATTAAACCCACAATGTCTTATATCACCTCCTTTGGGAGGTGGTCTCTTTACCACTAGCACCACCTGGGAAGCCCCTTCAACAAGTAGCAGTGGGAAACTTGGACAGACACTCTTGGACTAGAACACTCCCTCATACTTTATACAAAAATAAACTCAAAATGGTTTCAAGACCTAAATGTAAGACATAAAACCATAAAACTAAAGAAAGCATAGGTGGAACACTCTGACATAAATTGTAGCAATATGTTCTTGGATCAGTCTCCTAAGGCAAAAGAAATATAAGCAAAAATAAACAAATGGGACCTAATTAAACTTAAAATCTTTGCACAAAAAAAAAGGAATCCATCAACAAAATGGGTCAATAAAATCTATAGAATGAAAGAAAATATTTGCAAATTATGTGACCAAAACCAGGTTAATATTTACTGTACAAATAGCCCGTACAGTTCAATAAAAAATACAATAAAAAATGGGCAGAAGATTTGAATAGACATTTTTCCAAAGAAGACATACAGATGGCTAACAAGCTCATGAAAAGATGCTCAACATCGCTATTAGAGAAATATAAATGAAAATCACAGCGAGGAATCACCTCGCACCTCTCAGAATGCCTATGCTCAAAAAGTCTACAAATAGCAAGTGCTGATGAGGTTGTGAAGAGGAAAAAATCCTTGTACATTGTTGACGGGAATGTAAATTGGTGTGGCCACTAATGGAAAGCAATATGGAGGTTCCTTTAAAAACTAAAAATAGAACCAGACTATGATCCAGCAATTCCACTCCTCGGTTTACACCTAGAAAAAGTGAAAACACTGATTTGAAATAATACATGCACCCCCTATGTTCATAGCAGCACAATTTGCCAAGACATGGAAGCCACCAAAGTGCCCATCAACAGACGACTGGATTAAAAAGATGTGGTATACCCATAGAACGGAATATTAGCCATAAAAAAGAGTGAAATGATGCCATCTGCAGCAACATGGATGGGCCTCGAGAATATTATGCTTAGTGAAATAAGTCAGACAGAGAAAGATAAATACTGTATGACATCACTTTAAAGTGAAATCTAAAAAATAATACGAATGAATATACAAAACAGAAACAGACTCACAGATATAGTTATCATACTTGTTATCAAATGGGAGAAGCAAGAGGTGAAGGACAAATTAGTAGCATGAGATTAAGAGATACGAACTACTACATATAAAATAGATAAGCAACAAGGATGTACTATATAGCACAGGGAATTATACCCTAAACACTGAATCACTGTGCTGTACTCCTGAAATTAGCACAGTATAGTAAATCAACTATACTTCATTTTGTTAAAAATGTATCTTGTCTAAAAATGTCTATTTATTTTAATTGCAAAAAAGCTTTTCCCGTCCATATATTTCTGGAAGTCTCTGTACAAAAGCTACATCCTGGAAAAGTCTTGGATGCTCAGATAATCGTAATAATACTGGTATATGAAGAATAAAAGACAATCACTGAACTGCTTAGCGTAAGTGGCTGGAGGTGAGATAGCAGGTGACCCTAGTGGTAATAGTAACCCGCCTGCTAATGCAGATAGACAAAGAGACGTGGGCGTTTGATCCCTGGGTCGGGAAGACCCCCTGGAGTAGGAAATGGCAACCCACTCTAGTACTCTTGCCTGGAGAACCCCAATGGACAGAGGAGCCTGGCGGCCTGCAGTCCATGGGGTTGCAAAGAGTCAGATGTGACTGAAGCGACTTAGCACGTACGCATGCACAATAGGTGTGAACGCTCTCAGCTGACCCGGGGGAGGGGCAGTACTCAGTCACACACACTTTTAGGGCTGGGGCTGAAATCCACTGGTGATCAGGGCAGGTTTTGTTTTGTGACAAGGAGATGGGGGTGGGGTGAGCCTGGTGGGACAGGAAGGGCAGGGGGCTGGGGTAGGTATTGACAAAGTTTCTTTCTCTCCTAGGCCCCACGGGCTTGGTTTAGCTTCTAGGAAAAATAAGAGAGAGATAAGACTGAAGCCAGATTTTAGAGGAGCAGAACCTGACGGACTGTTAGATGGGCCTTGGCACTTAGCGCCCCAGGCAGGGAGGGACAAGGACCCTGGTGTTCTCGTGGTGCACAGGGCAGCGTGAAACTCCTTCACGTGTCTAGCCTGCCACAGCCCCACATGAGCAGGAGATAGGAAGGATGCTCTGTGTGGAGCCGCCGCTGGATGGTCAGAACGTGGCAGCAGTATTCACTGGACAATTTGAAGAGGCCACCTTCTGGCAGTCAAGCTGCAGGGAGCTTGTCTCGGAAAAGGCCTGGTGGTGTGGGTTCTCGTGCCGGAAGGTTGTGAGTGGTACCTGGAGGATGGAGGAGGCGAATGGAGAAGCTGAGTTCTCCAATTCTGGATCCAGGTCCCAGGGAGGGGAGTCCTCCTTTCCATGGGTCTTGTTTTGAAACTGGACAATCCTGGGTATCAGTCCCTTAGGAAAAAGATGATAAGGACACAGTTCCCTGCTGTGTGTCCTGGGTTAGGGGCAGGGGAGGAAGCCCTCTCAGGGGTCTCCTGGAGCCTCTCTGGCCCTTCCCAGGTGAGGGTCCCACTTCTCAAAAGGAAGAAGCTGGAACGGGGCGAGGCGCATTAGCTGTGTTATCTAATTCCCAGTCTCTCCAGTATCACAAGTGGGAGCCACTGCCCCATCCTACAGATGAGAAAACTGAGTCTCGGAGAGGTGGAGCCGCTTGCCTGGTGGTCAGAGACATGGTCAGAAGAGCAGTCAGTGCTGAGGGGACATTTCGAGATGAGGAAGGGGATGGGAGGTGGTGGTGGGGGGGAATTTCTAGGTAGACACGAGGGTGGGGACCAGGCACGGGGCCCCGCCGACTCGGGGTGCAACCAGGTGGCTGGAGATCCTCCACAGACTCCAGCTTCCAGCAGCTCAGTGGGCAGCTGGTGGTGAGAAAGCTGGCATGTGGATGAAGCTCTTATCCAGGGTGGCAATGGGCACCTTCCACACAGTGGCGGGTGGTATCAGGAGGGGAGTAGTTGACACTTGCCATCTGTGGGCACATTCCCGTCTCCACTATCTGCCCCGTGGGCAGGGTTCTAAAGACACTTGTCTGGGGGTTTGAAGAGGGTAAGAGCCAACACCAGGCTTGTTCTGAGCCTTCTCCGGGCAGAAGGGAGGGATGTGGCAGCTCCGGGAGGAGGCGTGAAGCTTAAAGGAAGAAACGGAGAAACTGGGTGTCAGGCCAGCCCAACCGCACCCACCAGTGGCAGCCAGAGGGACATCACTGCTCCAAGTTCACACCGGGGAGCCCCAGAACCAGAGGTCCCGGCACTGGTAGGGGTGGGCTGTGTCTCGTGCCCAGCCAGCAGGCTGGAGTCTCCCATCTACCTTGTTCCAGCCAGCCCCCGTTGCCTGAGGCTGGGTTCTTCAGCTTTGCTCTTGTCTCGTTTTGGGCAGACTTCCCAGAACTGCTTGGCATGGGCTCCGCTTGCCCGCCAGTCTCCACGCTCACTTCTATATCTACATCCTTCCCTGAGTTTCAGGGCTGACACCTCCATTTCTTAACCCACGCCCCCTCCTTGGGCCTGCAGCCCCCTACCACTTGCTTCCTATAGCCATTTCTCCCCAGGTTGCCCTGAATCGGCCACATACCCAACACAGCCAGTGACTGGCAGGCCTGCCTCCTGCAGCCTCCCACCAGCGGAGCCCCGGGTGCCAGGTCAACTCCTAGACGTGGGTGTCCTGTAGGCTCGTTCAGTTTTTTTTGTCCATGAGTGAGATCCCCACTGGGATGTTGAGATCATAATAAAGACCCAAATCTCTGCCTTTCACTTTCCGATATTTGAGCCCTGGGAGTAAGTCCTGCACTCTCCTTGCAGACTGAGCGGCTGATAAAGCACTTTGAACCGCTCACATCAAAGGAACTACAGGCAGAAGGACTGGGAGGCTTACACCTCTGGCGGGTACTGAAATGACAGCTCTCAGATGCATCGTCTGAGGCTGGTGTCATCGTAGTCGGAGTAAGAGGGCAGAGGACGACAGCGCTACCTGCTAGCATGCAGTCTGTGTGCTTTAACAGTGGAACCCTCACCTGGGGGCCCACAGTGAGGACCCTGGGAGAGGAGAGAGGCTGACAGCTTAGAAATCGAATCACACTCAGCATCACAGAGAGGCTGTCAGCTAACTATGGAAAAGGTCTCTCTGCTTTCTCTAAGCACTCACATGAACAGAGGCCTGGAGGATGAAGAAGGGGTGCCCTGCTGTAGAATTTTGCAGCCACAGCCTCCATCATGGTACCTAGGGTTCTGTCACTGCGCTAGAGCATGAAGAACTTACATCCTTGTCCCGCTGATGTTGGGCTTGGCCATGAGACTTGCTTTGATCAATGCAATATAGGCCAAGGTTTCAGTTCCCAGCTCAGAGCTTCATGGACATTGTGGGTTTCTTCTGCCACTCCTGGGCCTCTGTGATCTGATGAGAAGAGGTGCCCCAGCAAGCCGCCAGCCTCCCAGCATGGGCCAAGAATAAAGATGTGAGGAACAAGAGCAGGCCCAGATCTAACTGGAAACCTGGAGTCCAGCTGAGTTCAGGAGAGCCCAGCCTAGCTCAACCAACAGCCCCAGGAGAGGAAAATAAATGTTTGTTGTTGTAAACTACCGAGATTCTTGAGTGTTTCTTACACAGCAAATGCTGACAAAATACAAGTTTGACGAGAAGAATGTATTTTTCCCGAAATTCTACCTCCTCTTATCGAACGTTCACGACATAATTTCTCCATGTACCCATGAGAAAGCTGAAGCTCTAAGAGGTTAGGTAACGTGTTCAATGTCACACAACTTGTATGATCACCAGGACCTTCCACAAGGGACACACCCACTTTCTCTGCACACCAGCTCTCCAGAGGCCACTGTCCTGCTACCTCATCCTTCCTGTAGACCTCCAGGCCTCTCGAGGCCCTGTCATCTATCTGATGAATCTGAACCCCACTGTGGCACCAGAGATCCTGTCCCCACGTCTCCCTCCACTCCCTACATATCTGTAGGCCCTGCCTCTCAAAGCCACTATCTGGGATCAGCTTGTCAGCCCACCTTCTGCACCTGGGCAGGGCTGGAGTAGACCAGAGCTGCACTTGGACTAAGCCTGGTGGGTTAGGGAATTATTCTTTAAAGAGACAACACGTACGCTGAAATGCAAAGGCTGGATGGCGATTGCCCAGGTCACGAGACCAGGAGAGGAAATGCTGACAAATGCAAGTCTGAAGGGAAGAAGGAAGGAGGCATCAGGGCAGGTAGTTACCGAGCAGCATGCGCGCAGTACTGGGGTTGATAGAAATGTGTGGTTTCTCATCACACTCAGGTTCTTATATGGAATGTGGTAGGTGTCTTACCCAATCCCCAGATTCCTTTACCATCTATGCCCCCAGCCCCCTCTCTCCTGGGGGCTCTGTGCTTTGCTGCTCAAGGCTTGAACCTGCAACCTTAAATGATTCTGCTTGCGAACTACAGCCACCTCATTCATTCATGCGAGATCCAGGAGAAGCCGGGCAGTCTGATTCTCTGTGCCCGAACCAGCTAACTCATGCCTGGATGCAGCCCAGCTCTTCGCCTTGATGCGGAACAAACCCGGAGGTGTAATTCTTACTCCAGAGCTCCCTGTAGGGTCAGGCTGGCTCTGAGACTTCACCTGAAATTGTACCTTTGCTTGGCTTCTCTTCTTCACCCATCCTGTGTCCCCCACTCTCTCACTGGATTCCTCAGGGACCCTCTCTTTAATCAGTCATTGATACCCAAGCTGGGGGTCTGCTTCTGAAAGAACTTGACTTTTGACGGTCAACTCCCCAAATCAGTCCTTTGACTCGTCTGTCTTAAGCCCTCCATCAACAGCTTGATCCAAGGATTTACCCTCAACCCAAGCCCCTTACCAACATCAAAGAATTTGGACCCTCACTTGATGGAAGACTTGACCAGACTTAAAGTCCTTAGCTTCCTCTTCCTCCCCCCAATGTGACTGCCCATGAGGACCACCACCCCCCGCTCCCTACTTCTCTCTCTGCTGGGCTCAGCAGACTCTCAGCTCATATCCTACCTCACTCTGTACAGATCAGCTGAAAATCTAACTCTGTGATGGGGCCTCTGGTCCTATGAGTCCCTAAGTTGTCAAGAGGGAATATAGCATGTCAAGTGAGACTGGACACGCTGGGAAACTCAGCACTGAGGTGACAAAATGAATCATGTATTTACTTCCACATTGAGAATGAATGAAGAGATGAATATTGTTTTGAGAAGCCAATCAAACTTACTTAAGTTTCTGTCAGTTTTACCATTTTACAGATGAAGAGACTGAGGCTCAGCAAGGCCAGATGACTTGTAAGTAGCAGCACCAGGACCCCAACTCAGGTCTCAGGGCCCTTAATCTCAGTTCTGTGCTCCTGGACTCTGAAGGCTGCTGTCCGCCAATGTCCCAGCCTGCGTGTTCTGAAACCTTGGGTATGAGGAAGCCTACTTTGAACTCCACCCGAAGGACCTTATTTACTAGTGGATATTACATAATTAAAAGCCTCTCTCCCTTCCTTCCTCCCTCAACATCTTGTGTTGTATAAAGAATTCCAGGAGTGTAGACCAGTGCAGCCATTCTGGAGAGCAGTCAGATACAATTTAGATAAATTAAATATGTGAATATCCCATGACCCAGCAATTTCACCCCTGGGCCTATTCTCCAGGGCTTACCTTGAGCCACCTATGTGGATGGTCATCACAGGTTTGTTTGTGGTGGAGAGACCTTGGGGGAACTGAGTGCCCATCATGGGGAGAGTGGATGGGTAGAGTGTGGCCAAGGTGTACAAGGGGGTGTTATGCAGAAGCTAGAAGCAGACTGGATGCGTATGTAGCAACATGGAAGGGTCCTTTAGTGGAGAACGTAGAAAAGAGAATGAGGACCCAGGTATCACTCAGTACATTAAAAATGCATGCGTGCCAAACAACAGTATGTATTTTGTAAGAACCTATTCAGATACAAAGACACCCACTCAGTGATTGCCTGTTAAAGGGAGGGTTATGCAAGCGCACTGTGGGGCTAAGAGGGATTAAAACAGTTTGTGAAGACTCGGCTTTATAGTGAGAAGGCGCTGCGGCTTTGATCACGTAATCTGATTGCAAAAGCTGGGTACTTTGTTGTGGCCTTTCTCATTTGACCTGAACTAATTACCAAAATCTTCTGGGTCTCAGTTTCCTCCTTGGTCAAATGGGAAGGGAAAAGTGGGCAAGGGGAAGTAATATTCAGTTAGAAAGTAGTGTGGCTCCCCAAAAAAGGCAAAAATCTGAAGCCCGATGTGTGAGTGAAGTAGGCCGGGTGTGAGACACTAGGGTGAGGTGGGGACTATGGCACATTGGAGAAATGTCCGCCGAAAGGGACCAGCTCCTGCTGAGCTCCAGTTATATTCCCATAGGGTAACTCAAACCAAGAGTTGCCAAAATTTCAAAACATTCAAGGAAAGATAAAAATATAGATTCTTAGATAAAAATCTTGTATTTTTAATTCTTGCAGCTAATCTTTTAAAAACACATCACAGCAGCCACAAATTCAGACCTTCGCTCCAACATTCAGTAGTTGTATGGCCTGAAGAACGGCGTTCAGCTATCTAAGGCTGAGCCAGTTTTCTGGTTCATGAATGAGGATTCTCAGATCTACTCAGCCAGGTATTAAAATGGGCTTGTATAATAAGTCCAGAACATGGCTCCACTATCATCAAGGGAGTATCTGCTCTGTGTTGAATATGCTAATTAATACAGTATCAACTCCTGCTTTTCAGATGAGTAAGCTGAAGCTCAGAGGAATGAAAAATTAACAAGAGTCAGGTAGAAAAAAATATCTTCTCCAAATGTGATGAAAAGGAATGGGTAAAACTGAATTGAAATAATGTATAAATGAGGGTCTGGGGATTAAATGGGCTCTACGGAAAGTGGAAGTGATTATTAATCTGTCTGGCCCCTAACAAGTTACAGGAGTCTCTAATTAAGACATCTATGGTTCCAGGGGAACTTCCCCAATGGCTCTGTGGGTGCAGAATTCGCCTGCAAGGCAGAAGACACAGGAAATGTGGGTTTGATCCCTGGGCTGGGAAGATCCCCAGAGGAGGAAATGGCAGCCCACTCCAATATTCTTGCCTAAAAGATCCCATGGACAGAGGAGCCTGATGGGCTACAGTCCAAACGGTCACAAAGAGTCAGACACGATTAAGAGATTGTGCATGCTGCTTGGTCACAGGGACTTCCCTTGTGGTCCAGTGGTTAAGACTCTGTGCTCCCAATGCAGGGGGCTTGAGCTCTATCCTTGGTCAAGGAATTAGATCCCGCATGCCACAACTAAAGATCATGCGTGTTGCAACTAAGACATCTATAGTCTCAGAGGCAGCAGACCTCACTAGGCAGTAGCCAGCATGAGTTTCTCATGGACCAGTGATCTGCTGAGGCCCACCTGTGCCTATTTGTTCTGGCTCAAAACCCAATTTTTCCAGAACCCCAAGAGCTTGTTAAATGTGGCCACTATGGTGGAAGCGCTGGTGAGAGCATTCACGCCACAGAAACTGGCCAACACTGCAGACCAGGGCTTTGGTTTCTTCCCTGGAGAACTGACTGTCAAACATCTGCCAATGCAGGGGACCCCACGCCATTTGTCACTAGCAAAATCATTCTCTCAGTTCTTAGAGGCCTGGTTTCCTGTGTACACGTGCCTCACCCTCTCCGTGGCCCTGATCTCTGGAAGTGACGCTGGATCAGGAAGAAATACCATGAACACCAGATGGTTAACATTTCATGGGGGGAAAGCAGAGGGGATTACTGTTCAGTGAGGAAAAAAACACTTTGTAATGAAGATGGCAAAGGCACAGATCAAAACAGGAAGCTTTTAGCCTGCCTTGCTGGGGAGGTGGGATCGTCTGAAGCTACAAGACGCTGAAAAGGAAGAAGAGCAAATCGTTGTGGTTGGCAGGGCACAGTGACACGTGTGGGCCGTCCAGGCCCCCAGCGGGGCTCACCCTCGACCTCTGGGGGACAGTGGCTCAGTGCAGGCAGACAGGAGTGGATGGGCAGCTCGGGGTAAACATCTGCCCTGCAGAGGAACCGAAAGTCACCGTTTGCAGGTTCCTGCTGCTCTGAGGAAGTGACAAAGGCACCCTTTCATCGTGAGACTGAAGCCCAGGACAGAAAGGGGGAATGCAACAATACCTACTTCTACAGAATCCAAGCCTCATCCGGGGGAAGGAAGAGAAGCCCCCTGAGAGAGTTTGACAGTAGGGAAGGACAAAGAGGCAGGGACCGGAAGCTGTGATGCACACAATGGCTAGGATGGATTCTTTTGTGGTTTGTAGTTGAGTGAGCTTGGCGTCCACCCCAGGCGAGATGCTAGATCAGCTTACTGACAGCATGGTTTGTAAGACATGCTAAAGCAAGTGACGACCCTTGGAGCCAGCAGGAGTTCACTGGGAAGAGACCAAGTTGGCTACTGTTAACATAGTAGAAGGTCAATTTGTGTTTGCTAGCCTGATGAACTAGATCATTTGTTGCATATGACAGAGATCATAGCTCAATTGCCTATAGAGGCAGGGCAGGTGATATAAATGAGAGGAGTTGGCTGGGAGTGAGACAGTAGGGAGAGGTGGGGACTGTGACACATCAGAGTGAAATGCCTCCATGTAAGGTGGGAACTTCCACTCAGCTCTAGGTACATCACACAGGGTCATGTGGGTCTCAGGTTATGAGCTTCCAAATTTTCTAGGGAAGCTAAAAATTCAGTATTATGTAAAATCTCTGAATTTCCATATTTTAAAATTATTTTGATTATTTTTAATTTTTTTTTTTTTTTGCCCACACTGTGTGACTCATGGGATCTTAGTTCCCCAACCAGGGACTGAACCCAGGCCCTGGCAGTGAAAGCACTAAATCCTAACCACTGGACCACCAGGGAATTTCCAAAATCTCTGAATTTTTAAAAATGCCTTTAATTGGTTCATAATTAAAAAAAAAAAATAGGCAAACAGAGCACCGAATCCAATGCAGGGGCTGCCAGTTTGTGCTCTCTTGTATAATCTATATAGATTTCAATAAAGCATTCTGTGGTCTTCATCAGTGATCTTTTGTTGAGGACTACGTGGAGGAATATTGGCTAGGCAGAGAAGACACCAGTGTCGGTCTGGACGTAGGTTTCTGCTGCTATTGGTCTCCCTCTCATTTACATCAGCAATTCCAGTTAGGATCCAGGAAGTGGACTTATAACTGTGAGGTTACCACCAAGCTAGGAGGCATCTCAGATATGCTGGATGACAGACAGAACCAGGTTGAAGCAGAGCTCAGTGATCCAGAGCGAGGGGCTGGCTTACAGAGAAGACCCTCCTGGGCATCAACCCCATGGCGATGCTTGTCAGTATCCCATCCACTCTGCTATTCCAGTTTGGGCATTGTTTGTTAGGTCCCTTCTTGGCACTACCATTTTGGGCCTTTTTTTCCCTTTAATGAATTTTTTATTTCCTTGTCTTTGTTATGCATCCTCCTTCCAGAGCAGAAGCATCCTCCAAAATCAGGAGCAAGACAAGGAATGTCATTGCCACTAACGTACGTCACTTCACCACAGGTCCCAGGCAGCATGAAACAAGCCAAAACAACTTCCCTCCCTGCAGATGACTCGTGTGGAGAAGAGACAAATCTATCAGTATTTACAGACAACAAGATCATGTACCCAGGGATGTCAAGAGAACGTGTTCAAAAAATGATTAAAACTCATAATCATTAATTCAGAATTGCTGAATTACTGAATTCAGTAACTCAGAAAGATATGTAAGCCCATCCTACAAAAGTCATAACACAGACGCCAACAAAACCTAATCAGAAAATGCCATGGAAAAGACAGATTCTGTTTGCCAAGGTAGCTAAAACGACATCACATCCAGTAACAGTGAAGATGTAAGAACTCTATGGAGAAAATAAAAAAGACAGTACAAGAGAGATAGAAAAGAAAATCTGAATAAATGGAAGAGATGCTCCATTCTCTGACAGGACTTGACAGTATAAGGATATGAGCTATCTTCTAATTAATCGATAAATTCAATGCAGTTATATAAAAATTCACACTGGATTTTTTTTTAGGGCCCTTTAAAGCTGATTATTGTAAAATTCATCTGGAAAAGAAAATGCATGGAAACCACCAAAGAATAAAGAAAACCATAAATAGAGCTCGGTCTCTGGGACACACACAATAAAGCCACAGCAACAAAAACATCACGGAACTGAAGTAAGACTAGATTCATCGTCAGCGAAAGAGAAGGAAGATTCCCTAGACTAGGACTCTGTGAATTCAGCACATGATGAGTGGCATAATGAATCAATGGGAAAAGGATGGGTTAATTAATCTATGGTGTGGCTTTCCCTAGAAGACGGCGATAGACTCTACTTTTTTTACCAAATGCAAAAATAAAGAGCTGAACATAAAAGATTATTACAAAAGTGTAGGAGAAAATAATATTTTCCCTGGATAAATAATATTGAGATGAGTGAGCCACAAACCCAGAATCCATACATGAAAACATTTGATTACAAAAAGTTATAAACTTCCACATGACAAACGAACCATAAACAAAGTTTTTAAAAAAATGACAGGCTGGGAGAAAATATTTACATTGGAACTAACAAAAAATTAATATGCAAAACATATGAAAAGCTTTTTATAGTCAGAAAGATTTTTTAAAAGGAAAAAACTGACAAAGAATATAAATAGCCAATTCACAGGAAAAGAAATACACATGGCCAATGCATATATGAAAATATAGTTATACTCATTTCTTTATATTTATACTTATTTATTTGGCTGCACTGGGTCTACGTTGTAGCATGCAGGATCTTTGCAGACGCCAAGTCTTAGCTGCAACCTGTGGAATCTAGTTCCCTGATAAGGGATTGAACCCCAGGTTCCCAGCATTGAGGGTGCAGAGTCTTAGCCACTGGACCATCAGGGAAGTCCCTGCTGATTCCCATTTCTAATGAGGAAAATGCAAAATAAAATATTGAGATTGCATTTTTCCCCACTGTTTGATGAAATTAACAGACGCTGATAATGTCCGGTATTGAGATAATGTCCAGTACTGAGAAGACAGGGGATATGGTGGGTGCAGAGTGGTATCAGGTGTGAGATGACTCATCGGAAGAGGTTTTGGCAGGTTGTTTTGGCTGTCTACAATACAAACATTGTAGATTGCATTCCTTCACCCTAGGAATAGTCATCCCAAAGGGAACCTCCACACATGCAAAGCACAGACAAACCTACTGCTTATTGCAGTATTGGGGTTTTTTTTTCGTAGTAATAACCAAAAAAAAAAAAAAATTAAATTGTCTAAGAGGAGGAGGACAAAATATATTGTATGACAGTTGGAAAACACAAAGGTATATGAAGAAACTAGGCTGGCTCTCAAGACAGATTGCTAAGGCAAGAAAGCAAATTGCAGAACAATATGAACAGCATGATCCCATTTATGAAAGAAAAACAAAAACCCTGTACATTTGTGCAGGCTCAAGTTTCTATGTAAATGCACCCGAAGTGGCAAATGCTGAATTGCTGGCAGTGGTTCCCCTTGCGGGGGGGGGGGGGGGCAGGGGAGGGGGAGGGCAGACTTTCACTTTCTACTCTGTGCTTCTGTTTTGTTTGAACGCTTGTAAAAAAATATATTCATGTTTCTCTTGAGTTGAAAAAGAAAGCAAAAAAGGTATATATATAGAAAGAAAGAGAGAGAGAAAACAGCAGCAACTGTTGTAAGTAGACCTGCCATCCTCAGGCAAGGGTCTTGATGCTGGGGTCTCTCCACTTGCCCCTGACCTGGAAGAGCTCTACCTGAGAACAAGCAGGGGGGCTTTGGGTGCCCTGCCTTGGGGGCTCAGTCCTCGTTCACACAACCCGGCCATTTCTAGTAGAGTTTTATACAACAACAGTGACACATTTTTCAAGAAATTACCTCACCACCCAGTTTATGTGTTGAGTGGTTTAAATTCCTAGAGGGGTTGAAGGAATAAAAGGCAATTTTTTAAAAAAGCTTTTGTTTTTTTTTTCCAAAACATTGTGAATGTACTAAGTGCCGCAGAATTGTTCATGTTAAAATGATTAATTTTGTGTTATGTGAATTTCATCTCAGTTTGTACAAAAAACCACAAAAACAAGCAACCACCACCTCCCCACCCCCGTGGCACCCTGTTATCTACAGAACTGACTCTAAACTCCCAGCGCAGTGCTCAAACCCTTCATATCAACCTGATCTCAACCTTTCACCCCCAGTTTTCTCTACTGGGAGTCCTATTTGGGACCCCACATGACAGTAACCCTACCCCCAAGATTTCTGCGACAATCCTGTTTCCTGTAATAAAAAATTTTTTAAATAAAGGCAAGAAGTGAAAAGTTTTAAAAAGTATTACTATAAAAGTTATATCTTGGCCATGGTTAAAAAGAATCAAAATAGTATGAAAGTTATAAATTGCAAAGTAGAAGCCCTCCTCCCGTTGGTAACCCCAAATGGTAACCCCTATTCTTGTTAACATTTTTCAGATACCTCTTCTGCCAACTCTGATGTTTGTGCAGTACTGTGTATATATTCTACCCCTTAGCAAGCAAACCCCCAAACTCTCAAACGATAATATCATCTTGCACTTTCTTCTTTTAAATTTTGGGGATATTTCCAACCCATTACACGCAGGTCTACCTTAACTTTTCAAGCAACTGGTCAGACTTCACTTCATGTAGCGGTTCCCTGCTCATCACAGTTAGGCGGTTTGCTGGTTCTTCTTGGTCCCCATTTTGAAGTGATCCTGCAGCGAATGTCCTTGTAAGAGTGTCTTAGCCCACATGTCCTGTTGGACACGTTCCTATGGGGAGAGGGTCATTCCTTACGCAGACCAGGCACCACAGATGTTCATGGATGTTGACAACTTGCTCTCCGGGGTGTTAGCCCTGGTGTGTGTTCTTTCTCATCCCATGTGACACTGCCATCTCCCCCACCTCCACATGGTGTTCAGACTTTAACACGGATCTTCACAAATCACTGAGGATCTTGCTTAAATGCTGATTCTGAAAAAGTACGTCTGGGCCTGATTCTCTGCATTTCTCACATGCTCTAGGATGATTAACAGTTGTTGCTGGCCCGAGGACCACACTTTGAGTAGCAAGGTTCTAGAGCAATGCTAGCTAATTAAAAAAAAAAAAAAAAAAGTGAGCCTTATATGTGATTTCAAATTTTCTTGTGGCCTTATTAAAAAGAATTTTGAAAGAGCAGGTGAAACTAATTTGATGATTAGATTTTATTTAACCCACTACATCCCAAATATTAGGATTTCAATGGGCAAAATTATTAAGAGATATATTACATATTTTCTCTCTTTTTTTAAGTCTTTGGAATCTGGTGTATACTTTACATTTTGTCCATCTGAATTTGGACCAGCCACATTTCACGTGCTCAATGGCCACATGAGGCCAGTGGCTGCCACATTCCCCAGTTCTAGAGAATCTCCTGGGCTCTATGGGGCTGAGGAACAATGTCTGTTTCTAAGATCCCAGGGAGCAGCTCAGGACTAACAGGGTGAGAGGCAAAAGAGGGGCGCCAGGAGGCATGAGTGAGAACAGATTCATCAGCCAAAGGATGTGTGGCCCGAAATTGCTGTGAGAAGAGGGGGCAGTAGGAGGGAATTCTGGATGGCAAGAGGACTCTAAGCAATGTAGCTATTATTACTATTATTATTACTATTATTATTACTATCTGCTCCTAGGCAACATTCCCAATAACTTTCTTTACATAAAAAAAATTGAGACATGATTGCCATATAATATTATATTAGATTCAGGTGTATACAATTGTATATATTGACAAATGATTGCCACAGTATGTCACGGTAACTTCTATTGCTGCACATAGCTACATTTTCTTTTCTTACAGTGAGAAATTTTAAGATATACTCTCTCAGCGACTTTCAAACATACAGTTATTAACCATAGTCGCCATGTTGTCCATTGCACCCACAGGACTTATTTATCTTTTCTTTGACTTCACTGGCCCTTTGTTGTGGCCCAGGTCTTAGTTGCCCCACGGCATGTGGGATCTTAGTCCCCCGACCAGGGATTGAACCTCCATCCCCTGCACTGGAAGGCAGATTCTTAATCACTGGACCACCAGGGAAGTCCCCTTATTTGTCTTATAACTGGAGGTTTGCACCTTTTGATTACTTTCATTTTAAGACTCACAGCACACTTAAAATTGTGTACCATTCACTCTAGCTGACCAGGCGTGATACTGTTATTGCCAAATTTTTGCAAATTTTTTCTCTCCCAAATATCATAGGACCGTTGACATTTAAAGATCGCCTCAGTGAGTGCTCAAAGTGCTTCACATAAGGTCCTTAAGACTATTTTTGAGATACCAAATATATTACAGTTTCTAAAGTTAAATTTCAGAGAAACGCATTTACAGTGACAGTTTCCCAGAAGCAGCAAGGCCACGTTTCAACGTCAACGTCAGGGGATTTTATTTCTGTTTCATATTTCAGTTTGAACTTCCTTACCCTTCTTGTGACTTTCCTAAGAGAAAAAGCAGAGGCAACAAATGTTGATCTGCAGGAATCCTTCATACAGAAAAAAGAAGACTTAGTCCAGAGAGTAATTTTGTGGTTCCTGCCTGGCCGAGTGAAAACCACCCAGATTTCAAGCTGCGTACGTTGAAAATCTACTTATATCTCCATTTCTTTCAGGACATGCTGCTTTATTTATTTTTCTGCTTCTTGCTGTGTAACCATTTTCATCATGGGGTCCAAATCTGTTCACTCATACCAGCAGGAATAAACACTTTGAGGTGCAAAGCGAGGGGTGGGGCTCAGGGGTGCAGAGGTCTGGGTGTGCAGTGGGGATGTGTCCTGGGCCATCTGGGGGCCAGAGACTGTCCCAGACGTGGGGCTCTGTGATTGGCTCAGTCCATCTCAAGATTGAGGAGGGGGTGGGCGATGGGGAAAGAAGGGGTGCCATGGGAGTGTCTGAGCCCTCCTCCAGTATGCAAAGTTCACCTTCAAAATAGCCATTTCCCTCTGACACACACAGTGCAGGAAGCTCTCATCTTCTTTACTGTTTCCATTTCCCCTTTTCTCTCACCCTCAGCAAAGGTCCTGTGTTTAAGAGACTGCCCGATTTAAACTCCCCTCCTCCAAGAACTGAGCCGCTGTTCATCTCTTGGCACTGCTTGGATACAGCTGTATTTATAGCTGTACAAGCTCATCGATACGTGAAGAACCTGGACTAATCATTATCTTTCAAAAGCCATCATGGTCCCAGTGGTCCTGGGTACAGGCACATCCTCCCTTTCCCCATTGCTGGGAGCTTAGGAGGGATATTTTTAGCTTTAATTACATATCCCCGAGATGCTTTCCTTTCCAGCTTGCTTTTCTTTGTGTGAAACTCTCGAGGTACTCTGAGGGAGACAGAAATGACAGCTGGCAGACAAGCTCTGTGTCCTTAGCCTGGGAGTCAGCTTGCAGAGGAGCTGCCTTGGGGCAGATGAAGCCTGGGGCAGCTCCTGATTAACTCTGCAGCCCACCCCCAAACTCCCCCGCTGCCTTTACTTCTTCCCAGACCCGTCCTGGCACACCACTGCACCCCTGCATGTAGGCAGAGCAGATTATGAAACAGCGGCACCCATCACTCCCTTCTCTCTGCGGATGTCCTGGTTATAGGAGGAGTCATAGAATTCTAGAGCTCGCAGGCACTTGGAGGTCTCTAGTCCACACCCTTCCTTTTACAGGTGAAGAAATGGAAGACATTCCTCTCTCACTCTTATATTTACGCCTTGTTCAAGCTTTTAGCAAATACTTCAGAGGCTCAGATGGTAAAGAATCTGCCTGCAATGCAGGAGACCCAGGTTCCATCCCTGGGTTGGGAAGATCCCCTGGAGAAGGGAATGGCTACCCACTCCAGTAGTCTTGCCTGAAGAATTCCATGGACAGAGGAGCCTAATTCCATGAGGTTGCTAATAATCAGACACCACTGAGTGACTCACAGTACTGAGCCCTACTCTGTGCCAGGCATTCTCCTAGAGGTTACAGATACAGGTGTGAGCAAGACAGACAAGGTCATAGCTCCCCTGGGTCTTCCATCCTCACAGTGGAGACAGATGAGAGATGAGTGGGTCAATAAATCACAAAGAGTGTCACTGTGGGAGCTAGAACCACAGCTCCTCAGTTGGCCCATGTCCCAGTGCCTGGAACCGATGACGGTGTTTTGTTACATGGTGTTGGAGAATTAAGATGCAGAGGGAATTAAAGTTATCTTGAGTTATTTAGGTGGCACAATCCAATCCCAAGGGTCTTCATAAGGTAAAGAGGGAGGTTGGAGAGTCAGACCCAGAGAGGTGGCATGGTGACAAAGCGTAACTGGCCATCCCTGGCTTTGACAATGGAGAAATGGGCCATGAGCCAAGGATCACAGCTCTGCTAACTCCATGTCTGTAGCTCAGTGAGACCCATTTCAGACTTCCAACCCTCAGAACTGTAAGATCATATATCTGTATTGTTTTTAAGCTACTACATTTATGGTAATTTGTTACAGCGGCAATAGGAACTAATCCCTTTGCAGACAATGATAAGGGTTATAAAGAAAAACAAAACAGGAGTATAATGAGGGCATGACTTTAGATGAGGAGACCTGGACTAACATTGGGGCAGTCAGCTGTGTGGTGATGACAGGGGACAGAGTCTGAGGCAGAGGCCAGGGCAAGTGCAAAGATCCTGGGGCAGGGAAGAGCTTTGGCAGGACTGACTATCCGCTCAACACCTTTCCAGGAGAGAGAGGCATTTTATTGTCTTGTATCTGGAGCAGCCACTGGTTTTTGTTGCAGACTTCTGAGTAACCTTTAGATCTGTTCGTTTAAATGCCTGGTCTCCCTCTTTAAGGCCTGGCACTGTGTCTTCTCCTGGTGCCAATATGAGGTGCTAAGGCCTCTTCATGGGATCCTAACAGTTTACATTTGCCAGAGTCATTGGATTTGGGGAAACACATGTCTCCAAGACTTTAGAACCTTCCCCCCAAGTCATGAGGAAGCACTAATATTATGGAAAGACAGGAGAACACTCTGATTACCATCAGCCGCCTGGAATTTTTTGACTTGGACAGTCAGGAGCAGATGAAATGAAGGGACTTTGGGAACTTCCTACTTAACCTCTTCTGGCAAATCCTTTGGTAAAAAACGACTAAGCGATGACCTACTAATTAATTTAATATTGAGTGGGGTGAGAAATTTGGATTTTTCTATCTTGGTTGCTCAAAATGGGGCACATCTCTGCTAAGAACCAGGCGAGGGCATTAGGGTTAACCTCGAAAGATTTCTTGAGCACTGAGTGGGAAATTGGGGCACCATCTTTCAAGCCAGGTGCAGTTGGGCCTTCCATTTGGCCAGTGGTCACGAAGACTGCCCTGGGCCAGGCTCCGGGGCAGACACAGAGACGAATGAGACCCTCACTGCGTTCCCGAGGCACCCATTGTCCCCTGTGGGAGGCTGCCACAGGGCTGAGTACCACCCCACATGGCAAGGGCGTGGTAGTGGGAAGATGGCAAGTACTGAGGGAACATAGCCAGAGGGAGGTGATTTGGGGGAAGGATTGGCTGGGCTGTTTGCTTCCTCCAATTTAAGGGGAGCTCCTTTTGCTGTAGAAGGTTCCCCAAACACCTCTACTGAATCTACAAACCTGGGGTTCAGGGTGTCATCTTGCTAAGTGCCATGGATCTCCAGACTGAATGTTCCGTGCAGGCAGAGACTGGGTTTGTGAGGCTGACTGTTGGACCTCTTGTGCCCAGCTATTATTTGTTGAATGAATGAGTGGATGAATGAATGGCTGTGTGGAGTCTCAGCTAAGTCATTCTGGAACATGACCACTCAGCTTAAGAGCAGGGTCATTTTGAACCTCATTCAAGAAGGTTAATGGCTCAAACGCTACACAACTCACAGCTGGTTCCGTAGCTGGGGCCAACTTTCTGTGGTTGGGAAAGCAAAAGCCAGTAGACATGGCGGCAGCTTGAGATTTAATCTGGTGCTCACCTTCCAGCCAGGGGGCCTCACTGGAACACAGAACCTGCCCAAGATGCAGAGGCAATCGACCACGACATGAAAAATCAATGCCAAGTCAGTAAATACAGCGGATAGTATGGACCCAATTAAGAATGACAACAGCAGCGAGGGCAAAACAAGTCCTGATTTTAAATGAAATAGGCTTTCTATATGTTTAAGGGTGGCAGCAGAATTAATTCACTCAGTAAATATCTAGTGGGGGCTCCCCCGGTGGCTCAGTGATGAAGAATCTGCCAGAAATGCAGAAGATGTGGGCTCAATTCCTGGGTCAGGAAGATTCCCTGAAGAAAATGGCAAATGGTATTCTTGCCTGGGAAATCCCATGGACAGATAAGCCTGGTCCATGGGGTTGCAAAAGAGTCAGACATGACTTAGCAACTAAATAACAACAACAAATATCTATTAAATGCACACTAGATGCCAGGGACAGCTCTAAGAGAAATAATGAATAAATCAAGCAATAAGTATATAAAGTTAGGTACTTACAAGTGCCATGAAGAAGATAAAGCAGGGTAAGGGGTTTGAGAGCCATAGGTGGGGGGCAGGAGGCAGGTTGATCTTTCAATGGAGTAATCAGCAATTATTTTCTTAGAGGAAAGACTCTTTTCTGTTGGATAGCTCTGAGTAGCCTCTTACATGTACTAAGGTTAGACCCAGAATCTGATCTTGACAGTGAAGTTAGAGAAGACACTAAACCATTCCGCAAGAAGCAAGTAATTGCTAAAATATTGATTGGTTTTTGTGCTTTTTCTGGTTAGAGTCGGAGACAGGGGTATCAAATGCCCTAGGATATGAGGTGTGGAGACAAGTGGCCTGAGGATCTGGCTGGGTGGGAGTGGTCCTAGCAACATGGGTCAGGCCACGGCTGAAAACAGGAGAGACAGAGGATACACATGTCAGACCACAGTTTGTGAGATTCTGGTGCAGTGAAACCTGATGCTCAATTTAAATGTCTCTTTTTCTCCTTTGAAATTCCCCCAGAATAGTCCAAACATTTGCATATTAAGGTACATTTAGCTGCACGTAACAGAAAACCCAATTTAACTACTGTACTTGAACCAAAAGGAATTAACTATCTCACAAACAAGAAGTCTAGAGGCCAAGCAATAACCAGGCTGCTTAACCCTGTTCAGTTAATTCAAAGGCATCATTGAAGACCCAGGTTCATTTCATCTTTCTGGTCTGTCCTCTGCATACTGGCCTCACTTTCCAGTTACTTCCCCTCTTGGTTGCAAGATGGCAGCAGCAACTCCAGCAATCACATCCTACAACAGCTTCCAATGGTAGAAAATGGACACTTTCATCCTATGTCTCCTTCTAAGACAAATAAACCTTTACCAGAAGCCCTGTGGAACACTTCCCATCACATCTCATTGATTACTATTGCATCATATTCCTATCAATTACATTACATTACAATATTCCTGAATATTCATTGGAAGGACTGATGCTGAAGCTGAAGCTCCAATGCTTTGGCCACCTGATGCAAAGAACTGACTCATTAGAAAAGACCCTAGGAAAAGAAAGATTGAAGGCAGAAGGAGAAGCGGACGACAGGGGATGAGATGGTTGGATGACATCAACGACTCAATGGACATGAGTTTGAGCAAGCTCCAGGAGATGGTGAAGGACAGGGAAGCCTGGCGTGCTGCAGTCCATGCGGTCACAAAGAGTCGGACACGACTGAGCGATTGAACAACAGCAACAGCTACAATATTCCTGTGCTTAAACCCACCAACCACAGCTAGTGTTGGCTCCCATGTGGGCTCTGCTTTGGACAACAAAGGAAAAATGGCCCACCTGGGGCAAGGTGGACCGGAAGGCTTAAAGCATGAGAAGCAGGGATAAGATGGCTAGAACGGGGAGGGGGAAAGGGTAGAGACAATCATTTGGAGGTAGAGAGGGCGGATAGAAACCAGAAGAGCTGGAGTCAACACTTACTAAAGATCAAACAGAAGAAAAGTCTTCCGACCCAAAGAAAGACCCAGGTTTGCAAAGCAAACAGGCTGAACACGTTGCAGGAACTATTGATGTGAGGAAAATGACGAGGGTGGTAAAGAATTCCCACCACCTTCAAAGTAGAAAATGAAAAATACTGGTTCCCTGGATTGGGACTGGTACCAGCTTGGCCTTGGATTATTGTATCTTAGTACACTTCGTATACTAAGTGTCTTTACAAATTTTTTTTTTCTTTTAATTTTTGGCCACACCGTGCTGCATGTGGGATCTTAGTTCCCTGACCAGGAATTGAAACTGCACCTCCTGCATGGGAAGCGTGGAGTCTGAACCACTGGACTACCAGGGAAGTCGGGTATACTAAGTTTCTGAAGACAGTAGAACACCACCTCTATAGAATTTTGAGGGAAAATTTGGTCCCCAAGAATTTCATCTTCATCAGATTTCCTTTTGAATCTGATGGCAACTGAAAAATGTTTCGAGATATTCAGAAGCTTGGGAAACAGACCTGTCCTTGTTCTTCAGCAGATTACACTAAAATGAAATGAAACAAAATTAGATTAAAATGCAGGCTTCTAGAATGTGGCCGTCACAGCCTGAAGGGACTGCTTGGTTGCTGTGGACCCCACTGTGGGCCCCGCTGTGGACCACATGGCCGCCAAGTCCTGCAAGGCGGCCCCGTATGCATGGCTTCTGCAGCCCGTGTGTCTTCTGCTCCTCTTGTGCAATGTCAGGAAGTCTGTTTTCGAGCCACATCCTTCACCCAGCGGCTCAGACGGAATCTTTTACTTCACTTGGTGACCACTCAGAACAATAACAGCTGCCACCCTCTTCCTGAGCTAAACAACAATGGCTCAACCGTCAAACCTTCCGGACACTTGTGACGGAACGGCTTTTAGAAAGTTGTTTTGTTTTTTTTCTCTCTCTGCAAAAGCCACACTGACCAGAGCAACGTGACGGTCACTGTCAGGGACCAGGAACTGAGTCATGAGTCTGTCGCCCGAACTGCTCAAGCCACTGGGGTTTTCTTCTAAATGGGGGAAAGAAGACTTGGAGACTATGAGGCAGATGGCTTCAAATTCCCTCTTCACCCAAAGTTGCCTTAAAACTCGAGTCTGTGTGCCTGTCTTGACTTCGACACTCACCAGCCAGTGTAGAATCTCAACCACAAGAAAAGACTGGAAGTTTGCAGCAAACGTCACCTTGACGGGGGACCAGGGGAGGCTTTTATTTTCTCCTTTATTCTTCTGGATAGGAAGGATGTCAGAAAAGCGGCAAGGGTGGGAGGGTCGTAGGATGGAGCTCTAGGGCCCCATGTACTTGAACTATAACATCGGGCTGTTTATGTGCCAGCCTTGGGGCCTCACCTCAGTGCTGATCCAGCTGACCCCTCAGGACTGCTCGCCCTGCCTCGAGCTTGGCCTTGATGTCCCTGGGAGGAAGGTCATTGCAAAAGCCCTCGGGAACCCCACAGCTCACACTGGAGTCAGCGCTCCTCCTGGGAGGGCCACTTCCCTTTCCATGTTGGGGCGGGAGTCAGGGCCTTACAAGAAACACACTCTCTTGGTGTGGGAAACAGGGCTGAGGGATCGGCCCTCAGAGCCCTGCCCACCCTCAGCACCAGCAGCTCAGCCTCCAGTCTGGAAGGTTCCCAGGCTCAAGAACAACAGCTTAAATCCACGGGCTGCTGGGGACGCTATGGAAACCCTCAGCCCCAGGAGCCGAGCTGAGGGCACCTGATAGCCACAAACTGGCCCCCTTCCCACTGCCCCTGAGCACTGCCTAGAACCTTTTAGAACTTCTAGTCTCCCTTCCCCTCCCCTTCTCCGCTGCCTCTGGGCCTCACGTCTGTTTCCCTCTTTTTTTTTTTTTCTATCAGAACTGCCCCCTGTCACTCATCTCTACCCCTCCCTCTTTCTTCTTTCACTTTTTCTTCCTCCCTCTTATTTATTTTTTGTTTTCTTTTCGTTTTTTGGCAAGCGTCTGGGACCCTTGTCCCTAGCCAGGAGTCGAACCCACAACCCCTTGGAAGCAGAGTCCTAACCACTGGACCACCAGGGACGTCCCTTCCTCCCTCTTATCTTTCTCTTTGCCTGTCTCCCTTTTTCCTCTTTCACTTGTTCCTTCTTTCCTCTCTCTTCATTTCTCCTTCTCTCTCCATCCCATTTCCTGCCTTCTTCCCTCCTCCCTCATCTGAACTCAAGGTAGAACCGACTTAACACTGGTTCACAGGTGTCCTTGTCTTGTTCGAGGTCTGTTTCTCTCAAAGCAAATCGAGACTTTAAAGCCATGACGTTGGCTCCCCTTCCCCTACACCTCCTCCCACCCTGCCACTGACCACTCCCCCTGGCTGGGTATTTTACCTGCAGTCTGGGAGGCCTGGGTGTGAGCCCCACTGTACGGCAGAGTCACACCCATGCCCGAGACCACACAGCTGGCACAAGCTTGACTTGACCCAGCTGGGAACTGGTGGTTGGCTTGCCTTCCAGGTGCCTCAACTGATTTACTGCAAAGGCCACATGTCATCTCTGATCAATTATTATCTACAACCGTGGAAGGAAAGGCGGCCTCTCCCTCTGAGAGGTTCCATCTCCCTGGCTCCCTGTCCTCCTGGGACAGAATCCGTCCTTCTCTAAGGCGTTCAATGCCCAGCCGGGTTTGGACACACTTTCTGGGGTCGAAAAATAGAAGGCTTAGCCAGGCAGGTCTGGAGACTGGGCGTGATGCCCCACTGCTGTGGGGCTCAGCGACCTCCATCCTTTAAAGCGTCGGGGTTGAATGAAATTACAGCTTACACGCTTCCCTCCCATCTCTGATTTTTTGTAAGTCTGGGAACGGTGGAGTGAGAATTGAGTCCCCGAGGGTCAGGCTCGCTCCTCTCCCTGAGCTATCTGCGGACCATCACTCGGCCGACTTCACGACGTTGGCAAGGAACAGACAGAGCGGCTCCTTTGGTTTTGACAAAGAGCGGGAGGCCCCGGGTGAGACAGCTAAGGCGATTAGAATAAGATGAAAGTCTTTGCTGCTTCACTTGGCAATGTTTCAGGCCAGATCTTATTTGGGGAGCCTTCTATTCTGGGGGCACCCAACAGACTCAGGTGTAAGGAATGAGTTATTTAGAAACTGTGGCTAAGCTCAGAAAAGAATATGAGGTTTTTGCCTCAACATGAAAAGAGGAACTGGAGTTAAATTAAGCCCTGATCGGTAAGTACTGAAGCTCCGACAACCCCGGGACTTGGCCTGACTGTGCACGCGGTTTAACCAGCAAATCGTGCACAACTGCTCTGATCGTCTTGTGCACTGTTGGGTTTTTGCAGGAAGGCGTATCCTTAGGAGGGGAAATGGCCCAGGCTGCCTCGGCACCCCCAGCTCCCTGTACCCTGGTTACCTGGTCTTGGCCACTAAGGAGGTCCCAAGCCCAGTGCCCGGGTTGGGGACAGATACGTCCAGCAGGGCCCAGTTCTTCTATGAAATCTGCCTGGCTGTCACCCTGACGTAGGCCTCAGGTAATGATGCCTCATCCCCACAACTCTACCCGTTGTCCGAGCCATGGGTGGGCCCCTGCTCCAAGACAGAGGATTGCAGAGAAAGCTGTTGATGGCCAAGCCGACCAGGTTCCCTCTCGGGACTGGCAACTCAGTAATGAGACTGTTGGTGGGAGCAGGGCAGACTCACCAAGAGGGGCTAAGAAAGGGGCCCCTTGCAGAGAAAGCCGTTGATGGCCAAGCCAACCAGTTTCCCTCTCAGGACTGCAACTCAGTAGTGACCCTGTTGGTGGGAGCAGGGCAGACCCCCCAAGAGGGGCTGAGTTGTGGCAGGTAGCACCTGGACAGCAGGGCCCCAAGCCCTTCCAGTCCCAGGCCCCAGCCTTCTCCCTCCTTGCTGTGTGCATCTCCCCCAGGGCTGCCCACACTCCTGGCACGCGTTAGCCAAAGTGATTCTCTGTTCTTTTCGACCCCCACAGCCTGGTGAGGCCCCAGGTTTGGAAGCTGCTGCAGGACTGGCAGCTGTTCCCTGGAAAACGTGATGTCATGGCAGCAAGGAGTGATGGCGAGAGGGTCCAGACCTGGGTGCAACGTAAGACGGTTACAAGCCGTGAGTGCAAACTCTGTACAAGAAGCCACAGTCGGGCCTTTTCCAGCTTACGACCTAGTCATACTTAAAGTCTTCTTCCCTTTGAAGGAATAAAAGAAACCACAAGGGGAAAAAAGATCAAAAGCCCCAACTAACTTTTAACTTGAGAGTTTAAACTCCTTTCAGCAAACCGCCAATCAAGGACACCAACCTCTGTAGGAAAGTTCACACAGTCCTAGACTTGGGGAAAATTCAAGGCCATTGAGCCCCACCAGCCCCCCAGGCAGGCCTCCCCTCGGGTAGTCTTGTCCCTGACAGGTGAGGAGCCCACAAAAAGGCCAACATCCCAATTATGGGCAGCTGCGTAGTCTTGAAAAGACTGTCTATAGTATTAGGGTACCAACATGTGTTCCTAGTGACAAGGCCAAGACATGGGGGCATCCCAGACTATCCAAGAACATTCAAACGGGTGTTCTTTAGATACCACTGCAGATACACGTGTGGGAAGGACCAATAAGCCAGAAGCTACACTCAGCCTGACCTGTGTGTGTGTGTGTGAGAGCGCACTCAGTTGTGTCCTACTCTTTGTGGTCCCACGAGTCCCAGGGACCTGCCTGTTGTCCAGTTCAGTCTGTCCCACTGCCTCCTGAGTATGTGTTGAGTCACTTCAGCCATATCCAACTCTGTGCGACCCCATGGACTGTAGCCTGCCAGGCTTCTCTGTCCATGGGGATTCTCCAGACAAGAATACTGGAGCGGGTTGCCATGCCCTTCTCCAGGGGATCTTCCAAACCCAAGGATTGAACCCGGGTTTCCTGCATTGCAGGCAGATTCTTTATCGTCTGAGCCACCAGGGAAGCCCGTTGCATCCTAGTTCTGCACAAAATGCATTTATCTCCAGAATCAATGATTGCACGCCACCTCCCCCTTTCCACTTCTATTTTCTTTTCAACTAGACCCCGCACATCCTGTCACGGCTCCTCCATGACGTGGTGTCCCGACCCTCGTCTATCCTGGTCGCTCTGCTCGGCACGCGGGTGGGGCACTCCGCCTGTTGGTGCCCCTCACCAGGGGCCAGAGAGCTGAGTGTCACTCCTCTGCCCCCACTGGCAGGAGCTTCGCCTCCTTTATTTGGCCCACCCCCCTGCTGTCTTGGGGCAGCCAGATAAAAAGAGCTCCCCTGGCCTCAGCATCTCTGTTGTCATGCTTTGTGATCACACAACACCCGTGGGGCTTGTCGCACAAACCGTATGGAGGGTGGTTTTCCTGGACTTGGCACACCTGGTATGTCCTTCTTTAACCTTTTTTTCCTTCTCTCTCTCTTTTTTTTTTGGCCAAGTTTCACAGCTTGTGTTTCAGGATCTTAGTTCCCTGACCAAGTATGGAACCTGGGTCCACAGCAATGAAAGTGCCAAGTCCCAACCACAGGACCGCCAGAGAAATCCCTCTTTAACCTTTAGAATGCAGGTTTTACGTGTTTGGACTTTCCATGGGGAAATCAGATGTCGTGATGCCTTTGACAGAACAGGTCTCTATGAGTTGAAAGGTATTATTTCCTGCTCATCCTTAGGGCTGTCTTCTAGCTCCTCAAAATCTACAGTCTGCTGTCCCGCAAGCTCCCTCCCTTCTCTCCTTCACAGCCCACTTACTCTCTGCGGTGCATTTGAATGCACCGCAGAAAAGAATCAACAACCACAGTCACTTTTCTTCTGCATCTGAGCGAGCATCCTTCTTCCCGTTATTTCCCCTTCACACCCACGAACACAGACAGTGTCTGTGGCGCCTGCTCCATCACGCCCCGGGGGGCAGGCCCCTTTGCAGGGTCACTGTCTGCCTGCTGAGCGACCCCAGCCAGGGTCCTCTAGGAGAAAGACAGACTCAGGCAAGCCCCACATCTAGGCTGCCTCGGACACCTGGTTTCTTCCTTCCTTCCTCTTTTGCTGCCAGTATAGGCTCCAGTCAAGGTCATGTTTTGAGGTTTCTAAACGACTTACCTGAACAGTGAATTTATCATCTTCATTGGGCAGAATCCTGTAAGTGTAAACACAGTTCCGGTACCTGAAACAGACCAAGTGCTGAGTTAGAACCTATACGTTCCTTTTTCTGGATGTTGCGGGGCCTGGGGCACCTCTTGCCCCCTCCTGCCCGACCCCCCAGCACTCAGGAGCCTCAGGGGAAGGTGGTGGGGTCCCTGGGATGTGGTTTACTTTGGTGCTTGACAGCTGTGTGGGCTGATCTAAAGGGGTTCTCCACCTGAAAGGGCTTCCTCAACCTTTGGGCTGTCCTGTTGGCCGAACAAAATGGAGCCAGAGGAGGTGTTTGAAGAAGGAATGAGACCCCAGTGGGGTTGAGCACAGTGGGAGCATGCCAAGTGGGAGGTGGGCACAGCCACAGAGGGGCCTCGCTGGCCAGGGTGAGGCTCATGCAGCTTTGGGTGGAAGTCCCCCACCCTCTGTGGCTGCTTCCCTGGGAGACTTTGCCCCATGGGTTCATTCTCCCGAAGGCCAGCCACGATTCCTTCAGGAACCTGGATTTTCCCAGAAGCCATAGGCTGAGCCTCAGGGTAGCTTCCAGCACAGAAGTGCAAGGAATCCCAGATTCTCTTTCTCGAGGCTCAGCCTTCCTCTGGTCCGGAGGACTCCGACACGGGAGGGAAGGAGAGCCACTTTTCTCCTTCCTAAAAGCGTTGAGAGGAAGGGGGGCCCATGGGTGGGTGGTCCAGCTGGGGCAGCCAGCCCACAGACAGCCAGGTGGCAGTAGGCGGCCGTGGAGTTCCCCTGGCTTGGTTGCTGAGGCCACAGGCATAAGGAATTTGGGAGACATCACTTGGGTCTTACACTCTCAGTTGAAATGGCTATTCTATCCTCTCACCCATAATCTCCCATCCCCACTTCCCCCACATGGGATTCTCACGGACCCTGAAAACTTGCTCACTCCTCTAGACCCCCAGGCGGCATTACACTCCGGCTCACAGAGGCTCATGTTGTTTCTATGATCAAAGTGATGCTTCAGTTCAAAGCGGACATTCATTTAACCCCTCCTACGTGCCCAGCACTCAACATTTATGTGTTATTGTTTAACTAGATTTTGAAGTCATATATTAGTTAAGAAAATGTAAAACCACTCAGAAAGATATAAAATGAAAAAAAAATGTATCCTTCCCCAGTCCTGTGAATTCTTTGGAGCTCCTACTTCTTTTTCTAAATCATTCCAGAACATTTAAACATACACATAAATTTATGCATATCTTTTAAGTGCAAATAACATCATATTACATATGTTGTTCTGGAATTTTCTGCTTTTCATCAAAAAAAAAAATTATTAGCAGTCTGTCCAAGTATGTTCCAGCATGTGACCAGCTCATCATTTATTTGACTAGACCATGATGATGAACAGGTAGTTGTGTGTGTGTGTGTGTGTGTGTGTGTGTGCATGCGCGCGTGTGTGTGTGTGAGTCACTCAGTTGTGTCCAACTCTTGTGACCCTATGGACTGTAGCCCACCAGGCTCCTCTGTCCATGGAATTCTCCAGGCAAGAATATCAGAGTGGGTAGCCATTCTCTTCTCCAGGGGATTTTCCCCTACCCAGGGATCAAATCCAGGGCTCCTGTATTGCAGGCAGATTCTTCACCGTCTAAGTCACCAAGGAAGCCTGGACAGGTAGTTATTTGCGACTTTTCACTACTATAAATAGTGCTGCAGCAAACACCTCTGTTCTGACCTGTTGTGTACATTGGTGAATCCTCAGTAAAATCCTTTAGTTTCCCCCTCAGTAAAAAGGGGAGAATAATAACACAGCATCAACTTTTTGTGTAAGTTGAGCATTTAGACTAGTGCTCAAAACACACTAAACACTGCAAGTGCTGCCATTTGAGAGTGGTTGTGGATACCCTCTAGAAGGAGAACAGCTGGTCTGAGGGTTGCAGGCACTTTATATTTTGATAGAGAATAACAATTGCCTTCCAGTGAAATTGTCACATTGTGTCTCCTACTAACCTGTCTCTTACTAACTGGATATGAAAGTGTATATTTCCCCACACCCTGCCAACTGGCTGTTATCAGACATTTTAATCTTTTGCAAATTTGAGAGATGATGGCTGGCTTTAATTTGCCTTTCTTTATGAGGAAGGTTGAACATGTTCTCATAAGTTTTGCTATTTGTGCTTCTTTTTCTGTGAATTCCTTTTCATGTCTTTGGCTCACTTTTTTAAAAAAAATTCATCTTTTGCTTATTTAGTCGTAAGATTTTGATATATGCTACAATATATTTTGGAGTTATTTATTTTTTAACACTGTGTATTGATATTTTTCTTCTTAGCTGTGTAGAGGTTTTACAATTTTATGTGGTCCATCTTACAATTTTTAACGCCTTTTGAAACAATGAATGTTAAAATAAAGTTTTGGCGAATGTTTCAGGTGATTTCACTTCCACATGTCTCTTCATTTTGCATAGGAAAATTTCCTCTCTTCCTCTGACCCTTTTAATTCCCATCTTTCCCATTCCTGTCCTGTCTCCAGATCCTGAACTGACACCACAATAGGCTTATTTCAGAGATGGCCAGGATGAAGCTGTAATTCAGAATCACCTCACCTCCCAGAGATGTCCCCGGGGAAATGGGGAACGGTCCCAGACCCCTACCTCACTCCCCCAATCCCCACCGGCTGCAGCCTCAACCCCATTTGTAGAGCCAGCCAGGCAGACACCCCAGACAGTTGGAAGCCTGTTCTGCTCTTATCTTTCACAGCATGTTCTCATGACACTTCCTCCTGTAGATATGCAAATAAGGCCAGGGTGGAGAACCGCCTTTTATTTGGCTGAGGGCAGATAATTTATGGAAGAGGTGGAACAGGCCCCCAAACATCAGCTTGTAAACAGAAAGAAAGAACACAGTCACCAGGAGGGGCACACACAAAACGCACAGAACAGGAAGGCCCTTCAGTGAATCAAGTGTGGCAGACAAGCCTCTACCGCTTTTTCAAAGGTGTTCTAGAAACACTGAAACGGCTCCGTGTTACTCAAATGGATCAGAATAAAAGCTAGTACAGTAGAAGATACTTTCCCCTTAGATAGTTAACAGTCAGCATCTCCTATGCATGGGGGTGGGGGGAGCACATGTCATCCCTGGGGCCTAATCAGTGGTCTTCAAGGAAACACGTGAGCATCACCACCACCACACACCTGCCATGCACACCCTCTGGAGAGCGGTTGGTCCAAACTGGCTGCCACTGGGGGCTCTGCAGAGAGGTGGAGGTGGCCACTCCTCAGCCTCCCACACTCACCAGCAGCTGCACTTCACCCTGGTCCCATATGCTTGGCATGTACATATAGATGCATGTGCACATGCATAGACAGATACATAACATACTAATATACATATGTTGTTGTTTAGTTGCTAAGTCGTCTCTGACTCTTTATGATCCCATGGACTGTAGCACGCCAGGCTTCCCTGTCCTTCACTATCTCCTGGAGTTTGCTCAAATTTATGTCCACTGATGCTAGTCTAACCATCTTATCCTCTGCTGCCCCTTTCTCCTTTTGCCTTCAATCTTTTCCAGCACCAAGGTCTTTTCCAATGAGTCAGCTCTTCTCATCAAGTGGGTACATACACACATGCGTGCATGCGTGCTAAGTCACTTCAGTGGTTTCCAACTCTTTGCGACCTTATGGACTGATCCTGTCAAGCTCCTCTGTCCATGGGATTCTCCAGGCAAGAATACTGGAGTGGGTTGCCATGCCCTCCTCCAGGGGATCTTCCCGACCCAGGGATTGAACCCACGTTTCTTGCAGCTCCTGCATTGCAGGCAGATTTTTTACTGCTGAGCCACCAGGGAAGCCCACACAAACACATATACATCCACAGCATCTTACACATAGAGTGTTTACAGTGAAGATTCCACAAGTAAATCACCTTTGACAACCACTGCCCTGGAACATAACCCAGACAATGTGCTCATTGGGGACCACGGGTCCTATTTAGCTCTTTCTCACCTCTTAATAATGATTTAGTAACAATTTAGGGGAAAAGGGAGTTAGCTCAAATGGTAGAGCACTCACTTTGCACATGAGGGGTGCCGGGATTGATGTAGTTACAATTTAGGGCGCTAACCCTGGTCCTCAGCTGCTACTCCTTCCAGGGTCTGGGCCACATTTCAGAGCAAGTGTGTTAGGAATATTCCCATCAGAGACCCAGGCTGGGATGATGCTGGGCTGGCCCAGCCTCCCACGTATGGGATCACTCTATTCTCGGCAGCAGTGGTGCACACAGTGAATTTTCCATGCGACTGCCTACAGCCATTGGGTGACTACAGGTGTCTACACTGTTCTCAGCAGATGCTTCCCCCAGGAAGGCACTTTCAGATCACGGTTTGGGAAGTTTAACTCAAATGTTAAGAGGATAAGCAAGTGGAAATAGGAAGAAACTACTTCATGGCTTTTTATTTATTCTTTCAGATTAATGTTACTATTTCTGTGTGACTATTCCTAGCCAAATAACCACTGAGAACATGCCCAGAAGCATCTTTTACTATGGTGAGAGAGAGAGAAATCAAATTCTGAAATTCGAGAACCTCATTAGTGTCTGTCTCACTCTGCCGATTGGCTTAGCGTGTTCCCAAGTTGTTTAAAAAACTCCTTTGTAACTTATGATACTTCAATTCTAATTTCTAATTGTATGTGTTTTCTCTTTTTTTCCTTGTTTGACTGTTGCAGACATCTGGACGAGAGGGGATGGGAGAACAAGGTTTGGAAGCTCTACATTCAAAAAAGCCACTTGAGTCCAATGTAGAACTTAGAGAAAATGTATGTACACCCTACGAACCAAGGGTGCTCACTGTCCACCACCCAAACCGCAAAGAATCCCAGTCAAAGAGAGTGAGGAAAAGAGGCCATCAGTTCAGAAGAGAGGAAGCAGGAGGAGGCAGCCCAGGTGGCCAGGTGAGAGGTGGGGTGAGTGTAGTTGGGGGCCTGGCAGCTCACCCTACCCCAGCATCCTGGGGGTAGCCTTGCCTGAGACCCCCAGGAGGAAGCCCACCTATCCATGCACCACACCACCCCTGCATTACTCAACCCAATCAGCTGGATCTCAGATCAGGAGCTCCCTCTCCCACCCCTGCTAATGCTTTATCTTTGGGAAGAAGAGTTGGGTAGAAACCCACCCCAGTGTCTAAAAAAAACAATCGAATCTAGTTTTTCCTGACAGTTCTTTGCTGGAAAAGAAAAATCACCAGATCTATCAGAAACAGAGCCACTCAAAAAGAGGGGGTACCATTTTTCTAAGAACTCAAAGATGATGTGTCCATGCTACATAGAAGCACTGAAAAAAGAAAATACACTCTGGAGAAGTCTGACTTGTGAGCTCAGTAAGATTTAAGAGACAATTGCTTCTCAGAAACTGGAGAAATCCATTGTGAAAACTGAGCAACAAGAGATAAAAGAAAAAACAGGTCAGAAGTGAAAAACCTAGAGTTCTACACCCAGCATTAAACACCACTAGAGAGGCAGTGAATAGCAGCTTTGTGCTCTGGAGAACTTTAACAAGGAGGAAGATAAATCTGAGAAAGTCAGTCAGTGCAGGAGGAGAGGGAAGATGAGAAATACAGAGGACACAGCTCTGTCCTCCAGCATAAACACAGTAGGGGTTCCTGAACTCACAGGGAGCTTTCTTTTTTTTTCTTTTTCTTTTTTAGCTTTCTAATATAAAAAGAAAAAGTGGAACAGGTAAGTAAATCTAAGCACATATGACTTGAAATTCAGAAAATTCAATGGATGACCCTCTTTTTTTAAGTATTTTTTTATGTGAAACATTGTTTAAGTGTTTATTGAATTTGTGACAATATTGTTTCTGTTTTATGCTTTGGTAAGTTGGCCGCAAGACATGTGGGATCTTAGCTACCTGAACAGGGATTGAACCTGCTCCCCCTGCTTTGGGAGGAGAAGTCTTAACCACTGCACTGCCAGAGAAGTCTCTGGACAGCCCTCTGACAAACAGAATAACAAGAAGAAAACAATACAGTTGACCTGGACATTGTCTTTGCACCCTCTCCTCCGTCCCCCAACAGATCCACTCTCTTCTTCACCCTCCCTGTGTCCAGCAGGCTGGCCTGTCGTGGGCCACGTCACCAATGTTAAGCAAATAGGAGGCACTGGCAGGGTGAGAGGATGGTGAGATAGGGGCATCTGTCCCCCGTCCGCCCCCCCAGCCCCGACCTGCAGGAGACCAGCAGTGGCTGAATTCCTCCACGGGAGGCCCCGATCCTCAGGACCAGCAGTGGGAATGTCTTCCCGTGGTTGTCTGCCCAGGCTACTCCACCATCCCTACGCCTAGCACCCCTTTGATTATGCCATCTATTTTCTGCTGGGATCCTGGCCAACACAACTAGTAAGCAAAACCGGTAGTGAGTAACAGGAGATAGCAACAGCAATAAAATGGGAACCTTAAAATTACAGAAAACCATGCATAATTGTATGCCAGAAAATTTGAAAATCTCAACAAATATTTTTTAACTAAAAGACATATATAACTTATCAGAAGTAACACAAAAACAACAAGGTCCAATTGTATAGAATGGGGAGCCATTAATATAATGGGGAACTGTTAATTGACTATCACACGATAGTCAATATCGTGTGATAAACTGTAATGGAAAAGAATATGAAAAAGAATATGGGTATATGTATAACTGAATCACTTTGCTGTGCCACAGAAATCAACACCTTTAAATCAACTACACTTCAATAAGGTACATTTTTTTAAGTAGCATGAGAAGAAATAGAAATCAAGAAAGATTCAATACCAAAAGACAAGAAATCGAATTATCTCTATAAATGGCTCTGAGGGAAAGCACCTTTGCCAGTTTTTTTTTGTGTGTGTGTGTTTGAAAAAATCAGGTAATGATGATGCTTCATAAATGTTTCCATGATCAAAATCATATAAAATCAATTTCACTTATGAATTAAGATGCAAAAATTCTAAATCAAATTCTGAGTATGATAAAGTCATCATAATCAAGAACAGTTCATTCTAATCATGCAAAAAAAAATAGTTCATATTAGGAAATCTATAAACTCAAACTCTTTACCAGTTAATGAAATATGAAACACAGCTTAATCGTCTCAATAGATATTAAAAAGGCATTTGATAAAAGTTAATACCCAGTTCTTCAAAACTCTTCATAAAACCAGGAAAAGAACTTCTTCAACATGTCAAAAAAACCCCAAAACCCACAACTAGCTATTATCAACTGCTAACTACGTGCCAGATACTGTATTAAGTCGTTCCCAGGTAGCACCAAGTTTGATACTCATAGTACTTCTGTTTGAGGTAGATATTTTCTCTTCTCAATATCCTCCACTGTAATATCTTAGAAATATCAGCCAATGTAATAAAATATGAACTCTGAATAAGAGTTACAAGTATTTGGAAAGTAGGCCACAAAATGATTATAATTCATGTATGATTTGATTATTTAGCAAGAAAATCCAAGAGCAGCAAATGAAAATAATTTTCAACAATGAGGAGTAAAGTGATAGAATAAAAGTGAATTTATAAAATCAACTTCTCTGTATGTTGTCAGTTACTCCAAAAGGGTAACTGCAGAAGAAAAGATATTCACAACAGTAGCAAAGTAATAAAATAATCAGAAGTAATCATACTAACAAATATGTAGGACCTGTGAAGAAAATGACTAAGTTGAAAATAATAGCGACTGCTGTATTTATTATTAAGACAGAAAAATACTAAAATGTCCACTGTCCAAGTTGTATTATGGATTTCATGCAATTACAATCAAAGTTCCAATAGTGGACTTCTGTGGTGGACCAGGGAAGTGGTTAAAAATCCACCTCCCAATGCAGGGCACATGAGTTCGATCCCTAGGTTGGGAAGATTCCTCATGCCGTGGAGCAACTAAGGCGCAACTACTGAGCTCACATGCCCTAGAAGCGGTGCTCCTCAACAAGAGAAGGCAATGAGAACCCTGAACACTGCAACTAGAGGGTACCCCCACTCACTGCAACTAGAGAAAGCTGGCACGCAGCAACAAAACCCTCCACGCAGCCAAAAATAAATAATTTTTTTTTAAAGCCCCACCAGTATTTTTTCCAACTTGTCAAAATTATTATCTGGTTCATCTGGAAGAATACTTTAAAAGAATAGATATGCAAATCCTAAAGTAAAATAGTTTATAAAACTGTGGTAAGGTAGTCAGTGTGAACTTGGTGTGAGAAAAGCAGACAGACATGGACCAGGCTAAACAGCCAAGAAAGAGATATAGAAGACTTAATACATGGTAAGAGAGAAGCCACGAAGAGCAAGGAATAAGTTATTCAGTGAGAGGTTTCAAGAAAGATGGTTACTTGAGAAAAATACTCATAAATCTTTGTCTTACACCATTCATTAATTCCAAAGAGATTAAACTGTTCATTGTAAAACAGTAACAGCAAAACAGAAAAACCTACATTTTCTCCATCTGCTTTTGCCAAATACTGTGCTAAGCATGTGATACACACTTTTCATTCAGTTCATCCAACAGCACTACATGGGTATTCTTATCCCTGGTTTTCAGATGAGGAAACCGAGGCCCCATGGCGTTAGCCAATCTACCAGAACTTGGAAAGGGAGAGTGACCTCTTAGCCTGAGTCTATTAGCTCTAAAGGCCCACAGGAAGAAAAAGAAACAAAATTCCTGGTGCAGAAGGACTCTCCATTGGGAAGCAAAGGGAAAAAAGTCACAAATGAGCAAGATTGACAGACTTTACAAAAACTTACAACCTCTGAATGTGGGGGGAAAAGTCATAAAGTTTAAAGGCAACCACAGGGAAAATATTTGCAACAAATCTGATATAAGGAATTCATGCAAAGAGGTGATAACAGAAAAACCACAGTTTCAAAAGAAAAAAGGAAAAGAGAGAATGAAGCAGACCATCCTCAAGAGAGAAATGATGACAGTCAATAATCCAAACAAGTTTACCACGACTGTAATCAAGCAATGGAAATCAAAATGAATGGAAACTAGCTACCTTTCACCTTGTAATCCAATATATTTTTAACATGAAAATATTCAGTAAAGGGAGGCTGGAATGAGGTGGGTGCTCTTTGGCACTGCTTACCAGAACATAAATTATAACAAGATTTCTGGAAAGCAATTTATCATTTTCCATCAAGAGCCTTAAAAACATTATCCTTTGATCCAGTAATTCCTTCCCTGGAAATCTATCATCAGAAATGTCACATATTTGCACAAAGACCTTCATCACTGTCATATTTAAAATAACAAAGCACCGTTAGTAACTTGAATGTCTGACAATAGAAGAGTATTCTATAAATTATGGTGCGTCGTGTCATAGAATTTGTGCATCTATTAAATATGATATTTAGGAAGAAATGTTAACTAAATGAGAAAATGCTAATGTTGCTAGAAAATGCAGACTAAAATTACATGGTATTAGGCATATACTAATATAATATGGAGCTTAAGAAACTTATAGGGGTATGTATGTGTCTATCTATGTATAGACATATGTATCTATCTATCTAGCTATATATATATAGAGAGAGAGAGAGAATATAAATGAGAAAATACAGCAACAAATTAACAGTATTTGTGTTAGTCTCTCATCTCAGTGATTGGGTAATTCTTTTCTTCTTTAACACCTTGAACTCTATATGTTTTACTTAATACTGTATTTTTTAAGGTTACTTGAAAAAAAGTGCAAGGAGAAGGGGACAACAGAGGATGAGATGGTTGGATGGCATCACCGACTCAATGGACATGAGTTTGAGCAAACTCTGGGAGATGATGAGGGACAGGGAGGCCTGGCGTGCTGCAGTCCATGGGGTCTCAAAGAGTCGGACACGACTGAGTGACTGAACTGAACTGAACTGAAAAAACGCTGCCCTGTTTATCAGAAGGTCTATTTCTACACTGCCTCTGACACACAGGATGCCCAGCAAGACTCTCCCCTCCGGAGGACAGGTTTCTGGTTGGCAAGTGAGGAGCTAGACCAGCTGATCCTTTAGTGTCATTTACAGTAAGTAATGGAACCCAAATAGTCTAGGTCCTGGCACTTGGAACACAATGCTTTTCTCAATAATGGGACAAAGGGACTGAGAAATCAGCAGGAGAGAGAGGTGGGAGCTGGTCCACAGAGCTGCCCGGGGGGCCTGGTCTGCTGGGCTGTGGACACTCAGGCCACCTCATCCGCTGCTGGGCTTCCTTGGAGCCTTCGGACTCTAGATCCCTCAGTCTCTCCCTCCTGTGTTGGTAGTTAATCAGTCTTAAGATGGCCTTCGCATCTCGTCTTTCTCTTCATTCTCCCAGCTTCATTCAGCACTTCTTCCCGGCCCCTGTGCCCTAGACCCCCATCTCTCTCAGACCTCCAGGCGCAAACCGGGCCCCCGGCCCCGCAGCCGGCGGCCACTCGTGCGTCATCCACATCCTCTTCCTGCCTCATCTCTCTGAGCACTTCCTCTGAGGAGGCCCCACATGACAGCTCAGTGTCTCTCCCGGAGGCTCCAGGAAGCCCCAGGAGTGACGCTCAGCCACCGCCCTCCTCTCTCCTCCTGCTGCGGAACGCTCCTCACAGACGCCTTCCCTCCTCTGCCTCTGAGATGTCGCTCCTCATTTGGTAGCTGGTAAAAACTCACGGCCAAGAGCCTGTCATACAGAGCGACGTTCAGTCAGAGGAAGAAAAATAGAGTACGTTAATGGCGTGTATCTGGCATCTAGAAAACCAGGACCGGTGAACCTATTGACAGAGAAGAAATGGAGACGCAGGTGTGGATACCGGGCTGGTGGCCACGGCGTTGGGGAGGAGAGGGTAGGACACACGGAGAAAGGAGCATTGACACAGACACTATCGTGTGTAAAATAGATAACCAGCAGGAAGCTGCTGCACAGCACGGGGAGACCCGCCTGGCACTCTGTGACGACCTAGAGGGCTGGGGTGGGGAGGAGAGGGAGGCCCGAGAGGAAGAGGGTATATGTATATAATTATGACTCATTCGTGTTGATGTACGGCAGAGACCACAACAGTGTTGCACGGCAATTATCCTCCAATTCGAAAAAAAAGGAACAGCCAGTGTTCAGTGGGTGCTGACTATGTCTGTTTGTCGTCCACATTCTCCCGTTTTATCCTCTCAGCGACAACAACAGAAAGACAGATCACCCCATTTTTTACATGGGCAAAAGATATGAACAGACATTTCTTCAAAGAAGGTATACAAGTGGCCAAGGAGCAGAGGCTCAACAACATTCGTTCTAATGCTCAGCAACATTAGAGAGATGCCAACCAAAGTCACAATAAGAGGCTACTTCACATCCACTAGGACGGCCATTATCAAAATGATAATAACAAGAGTGGGTGAGTGTGTGGAAAAATTAGAACCCTCAGACCCTGCTGATGGGAATGAAACAGCACCACTACTGTAGAAAAGATGGACAGTTCCACAAAAAGACAGAATTACCACATGACCCAGCTGCTGCTGCTGCTAAGTCGCGTCAGTCGTGTCCGACTCTGTGTGACCCCATAGACGGCAGCCCACCAGGCTCTGCTGTCCCTGGGATTCTCCAGGAAAGAACACTGGAGTGGGTTGCCATTTCCTTCTCCAACGCATGGAAGTGAAAAGAGAAAGTGAAGTCGCTCAGTCGTGTCTGACCCTTAGCGACCCCACGGACTGCAGCCCACCAGGCTCCTCCTCCACGGGATTTTCCAGGCAAGAGTACTGGGGTGGGGTACCATTGCCTTCTCCACATGACCCAGCAGCTCCACCCAAGACAGTTGAAAACACACGTGCATAAAAAAACTTGAACTTAAATGACCACAGCAGCATCATTCGTAATAGCACAAAAGGAAGACCAACCCAAATGCCTGTCAACTGATGAACAGCTAAATAAAATGTGACCTCTTAATAAAATGGGCTATTATTTGTCCATGAAAAGGAATGACTCATACTACAACATGGATAAATCTTGGAAGCATGCCAGGTGAAAAAAGTCAGATTCTAAAGGCCACATATTATATGATTCCATTCCTATGAAATTACCCAGAACAGGCAAATGGTCAGAGACAGAAAGTAAGTAAATCAGTGGTTGCCACAGCTTGGGAGGGATGGAGATGGGAAGTGACTCCTAAGAGGTTCAGGTTTTTTAGGAAGGGGAGGGGTGATGAAAATGTTCTGGTGTTAGATGGTGGCAGTGGAATCACCAACTCAATGGACAATGAGTTTGAGCAAGCTCTGGGAGTTGGTGATGGACAGGGAATCCTGGCATGCTGCAGTCCATAGGGTTGCAAAGAGTCAAACAGGACTGAATGACTGAACTGAACTGAACTAATGGTTTTACAAGGTTATGAATGCACTACACACCACTGAATGGTACACTGATTCTACAGGATGTGAGTTTTACTGCAATAAAAAATTAACTCAAAGAGTGGGCATTTCCCCAGTGAGGTTGCTGGGTGGGTACAGGGAGGTTAGCATCTCGCAAAGGCTAGAACTCACATGAGGCCCAGCCAATCACAGAGGGCTTGCCCCTAAGGACCTCATCACATGACCTGAATTAGCGAGGGAAGAGCCTCCACCGCTGGGGCAGGGAGGAAGGCCTAGAGCACCACCTCTCAAGGCCATGCTGGGGTTCACAGTCCAGGAGATGGGACCACCCAAAGGAGAAGCTCCGATGTCTGTGCACAGGTGACTCTCACCTGTCAGGTAGACAGGTGATCAGTCTCTTTGGTTGTGTCCGACTCTTTGAGACCCTACAGACTGTAGCCCGCCAGGCTCTGTCCATGGGATTCTCCAGGCAAGAATACTGGAGTGGGTTGCCATGCCCTCCTCCAGGGCATCTTCCAGACTCAGGGATGGAACTTGGGTCGCCTGCGCTGCAGGCTGATTCTTTACTGCTGAGCTGCTAGGGAAAAACAAAGCAAAGCCAAGCCTCCCCTAGTTCTGGAAAAACTGCTCTAGGGCGCTAGGCCGGGGCGCAGAGAACCTGGAGACACTTGGCTTGACTATGGGTTTTCTGAGTCACCACACAAAGAAAGTGCCAGGAACCCGCTGGATGGAGAGGCCTCCCCAGGCACATCACGCCCTCTTGGTCCTGCACGCAGAAGGACTGCTCAGAACAGTGGTCCCTGAACAACTAGAGAGCAAGCTGGACAATCTCTTACACAAACCAGCTTTTAGGAGCCGTGGTCCTCTGGCGCTGACTACTGTCTGCACCAGCATCTCTCACCCTTTGTCAATACCAGATAGGAAAAATAGTCTTTTTCTTTGCATGTGCACAAAAGTAATTCATGAGCAGTATTTGTCGCTGTTGTTCAGTTGTTGAGTTGTGTCCCACTCTTTGTGACCCCATGAACTGCAGCACGCCAGACTTCCCTGTCCTTCACCATCTCCCAGAGTCTGCTCAAACTCATGTCCATGGAGTCAGTGATGCCATCCAGCCACCTCATCTGCTGTCGCCCCCTTCTTCTCCTGCTCTCAGTCTTTCCCAGCATCTGGGATCAGTATAAATTTTGCTAAACTTAGAAAGGGGATTGGAGGAAGGAGGATTACATCAGACCCATTCACACCTCAGTGAATGGCTTTACACCTCTCCAGGACATTTCTGCCCTACCCCCCTGCCAAGTCCCTTCTCTATGCTCCATCACGAGGGGTCTCCCCTCCAGGCCTCCCCTGACTCTACACACACCCAGATTTGCTGGCGTCTCTCTCTTTCTCTCTCTCAGGAACAGTAAGTTCAAGTCCTAGTCCTGTCATCATTAGTACTGTGAACATGCAGCAAGTTACCTAACCTCTCTGGGTCTCAGTTTTCACATCTGTAAAGTGGGGATAATAACCACACTTCCTCCGAAGGCCAGTGTGGACAGTGAGTGAGTTAGTGTGTGCAAAGAGCTTAGAACAGAATCTGACATGCAGGTTGTCTTCTGCTGTTATTTTTAGGCAGAATGCATTAGTGTCCACCTTCGGTTTGCAGAGAAGGCTGCAATGGTATGGCCTGCCCTACCTCAAGGGGCCATAACCTTCTTCCTAACAAGTAGAATGCCTTCTCGGAGGGCACTTTTGGTGATGAAATGTCCTTCTGGGGTCTCTTTATCTTTCTGGCTGTGCTCACAAGGCTGCCAAGTCCAGGCTGCCTTGTACTGTCCCTGGGAAGGCGGCTGTAGCTTTGCCTGGGCAGCTTGTGGTCGGCCAGGTGCTGAGGGAAACTAAGACCGCGTCCTTGCCACAGCTGGCTGGGCCAGGCGTCAGTTACGGAGTCACGGGTAGCACATGCCTGCCCCTGCCCCTGGGAGGGAAGCCAACTCTCTCCCGTGTGGTTTGGTGGGAACACCACGGGACCAGGCAGCTCCATCCTGCATGGTGGCTGATGGACCCAGAATATACAGGCTTGCTCCCGGGGGCTGGGCTGCCCTTACAGAGATGGCAGTGTATCTCTGACTCCTCTGGGCCATTGTTCTAGTTCAACCCACCCAGCCAGGACAAGGAGAGCCTGGCCCCAACTGACCCGTGATCCCACACGTGGATGGACCCGAATTCCCAAAGGTGTACCTCTTCTCTGCAGCATAAAGCACATGGCAGGGGTGCTGGCCTCACGTGGAAGCACAGTCCTGGCAGGAGAGGAGGACACAAGCTTGACGGTCTCTTAGCATCCTCCGTACCAAAGGGGCCGGACGGCCCCCTCAAGGAGCCCCCCTGACCTCCCTAGTCTGCTAGCGGGTTGGAGTGGGGCCAGGGGAGCGTGACATAGGCCCCGCCCAGAAGACCCACTGCCCCTCACGATCTCAAGCCCCTTGTTGCAAGAAGGCAGAGAGGGACTCCGTCCGTGTGGTCAGCTGCCTGGGGTCCTCCCCTCCAGCTCTCTGCACCCTGAGATGGGCCTCGGGGTCCCCCTGAGTTGTGGAGGAGGCACCTGTGTCTTCTCGCTCCATGGCAGGTAGTAGGGCTGACCTCCCGAGAGGAAGTGCGTGTTTGCTAGGCTCAGGGGCGAACATGCACGCGTGGATCACGCATGGATCACGTGGGCCACTCTCAATCGCAGCCTTGTCTTCTGGCGTCTCCTTCACCCCCTCCTTAGTTCCATTTAAATAGGCAAATCCTGTCCTCTTTGCCCCCCGCAAGCAGGCCACTCCCAAGGAAGCTATCCTCAGTTCCTGGAGCTCCAAGTACCTCAGCCTAAACCAGGCATGGGAAGCCCCCTGCTGCAACCCCCTCTCAACTGGAGGGGCCAGGAATATGTTCGAGCCACTGGGGTCCAGGCAGCGCAGGTCTGGGCACCCGGGGCCCGAGGTCTTTTCCCATATACATTTTTCCAGCATAGGAGAGCCAGTCTTGGAGGCTTCCTTCTGCTTCCTCGCTCACTGTGGAGCAGGGTCATTAAAAGGCCTTGACCCCATAGCTGGCTTACCTGGGATCCTGCTCTCTCAACAGCTCAGAGAGAAGCAGAGGGTAGAGCATGATGCCTGGGAAACTGATGCTTGTGGAACCCCACTGGGGTGCCCATCGCTGGCCGAGGACCAGGAGGGCAAGGTTTTCACCAGTCCCAGGAACAGAGAAAGCTAAGGATGGGGTGGGAGGGTGGGGGGTTGTTTTTCAAGAAGTCAAACCTCTGTGATTTAAACAACTGGCTTTTTGACTTTTTTTGTTTTGTATTTTAAGATCACGTTCTTCCTGCCTTTTCAGTGTTGTTAAAGGATACTTCCGTGAAACCAGCGGCTGAGAGGCGGGAGTCGGATGTCTCTTTAGCTAGGTTTTCATTTTTAAATCTCTTTAATTGGCAACATTACAGGTGGTGGCGAAAGGAGGTCTCCCAGGGTTTTGGAAAGTTCGGTGGTTCGTGGTGTCCCACAGCCTACAGGGGTTCCTGCCCCTGCGGGAAGCATGACTCCCCCCCACCTCCACAGAGCCAAGGGGAAAGGGGAGCCCCAGGCAGGCCTGGGGTTAGCGCCTGGCCTCACGGCTGGGCTCCCTGGCGAGGGTTCCAAGCCCTGGTGTCTGGAGCTAAAGGAGCCTTGAGCTGGAAGACTGACAAGAAGCCCAGCCCTGGACTCAGAGGGTGGTGGATATGGGGTGGGGTGTGGGCCACAGGTACCCTCCCGAAGAGGCAGACCCTGCACAGTTGCCGAGGCTCCGGGAGTAACTCATCACCTGGGAGGGGAGGGAAGGAGAAGCGAGACGGAGGAACGAATGCCGCACACCCTCTGGGAATCTCAGTTTGCCACCAGCCAGCCCGGCGGTGTGGGGGCTCCCCTGGTGGCTCCGACGGTTAAGAATCCACCTGCAAAGCAGGAGACCTGGGTTCGATCCCTGGGTCAGAAAGATCCCCTGGAGAAGGGAATGGCAACCCACTCCAGTATTCTTGCCTGGGAAATCCCAGAGGAGCCTGATGGGCTATACAGTCCACGGGGTCGCAAAGAGTCGGACACCACTGAGCAACTAACACACACACACACACACACAACAGGGCGGTGTGGACAAAGGCCTCAAGCTTTCTGAGGTCTGCCCACCTGCAAGGTCAGGGGCGGTGGGACTAGAGGTTTCATGGCTTCTCCCAGCTCTGGCCCTGGCTGTCACAAGGCTCCCAGTTTGCAGTCAGAGACCCATGTTCCAGTCTGTAGCTGAGCCTGACCACGGCTCCCTGGTCAAGGGGCTGCTGTGAAGGTTAGTGAGCTGGGGCCTGGAAGCTCTCCAGGTCTCCAGGGGAGGGGGAGAGCTACAAGTGGGCTGAGGGGAGACAGATCAGGACGTCCCCACTGTCTCTACGCCCAGGTCGACGGGTCCCCACAAGGGCTGTGCCTGTGGGGAAGACTGAGTCTGCTTCCCTTCCCCTCAGGTGTGAGAACTGGGGGCTCAGGAAGCCAACCTTGGGAGGGTGAGGCTCTGATGCAGTCAGACCTCTGGCCAGGCGGCCAGCTAAAAGCCTGGGTTACTTTCTAAACACTCCCAGTTGACCCTGTAAACACCGTGGCTTGTCTCAATGCTACTGGAACCCAGGCTCACACTGGCTTGACAGGCACAGGACTGGGGTGGCAGCAGTCTGTCTGTCTGGGTGCAGCCTCTGGGGACAGACAGCGTTGACCTTGTCATCACTCGGTTAACCTGTCTGAGCCTCAATTTCCACATCTGCAAAAGGGGCCAATAAAAGGACCTGCAGTGCAGATTGTCGTGAGGTTGAAATAGGTTGACGCACAGAAAAATGCTCAAACTGAACAAGCTCCGAATAAGGCCCGTGGTCCATAACCCATTTCCCCTCCTGCATGGATAGCGGTAGGGTCTGCCTGCTCAGAGGGACCCTTCTGCAAGCCCAGGGGTGCTACCTGAGAGGTGCAGGTGAACATACCCTTCCCCCATCACGCCCAAGGCCCCAGCGGGCATGGTTAGACCGCAGGGCGGCAGAGTGGCAGGGCCAAGGGCCTCCCTCAGACATTGGTGGAGAAGGGTGTTTCAAAAAGGAACCTTCAGCAAGTGGCCGGTTCCCCAGTTTTAGGACAACTGGCGCATTCAGCAACATCCCAGAGCTGGGGGTGGGGGGACAGTCGATGGTGGCGAAGAGGCCTCAAAAGGTGGGGACACAGCTGAGGGCCGAGGATGGGTGAGAAGTGGCTCCTGCTGTTGGTAACGTGACTTCCTCTGCTCCCAGGGCCCCAGATACAGCCTCTGATACTTTCTTGAGTGACTCCCCGTGTTCACGGCTCCCCAGACAACAGCTTCCTCTAAAGACCCACACCCTGGCACAGGAAGGGTTCCCTCTTGCCACTTCCGTTCTTCCAGAAGGATTTCCCAACTGGGCATCTTTGACCAACACCTGAACTGACCCAGCTGCTTTCTAACACACCCACCACCACGGAGCCCTGAGTTTCCACCCGGCTCAAAGGGCCTGGAGACCCCCCCTTCCTCTTGGCCCCTGGAACCTCTAGGAAGCCCCTGGCCCTACTGCTCACTGGTCGCTGGGGTGTGCGGCCCAGGCCCCAGGCTAGCCCTGGAGGGCTCCTGCTCTCAAAACCCCAACTCCAAGTTCGATCAGTTCCCCCGAAGGGCCTCAGCTGGACCCACCAACAAACCTGGGGAGTGCACAAGGTCGCTGGACTCAGAAACAACCCCATCCAAGGGCAGGGGCCCTGACGTGCCCCGAGCCAGCTTGCCCTGTGCCCAAGCGGCACCTCCATCACCTCCGTTGCCAGCCTGGGCCGGGGTGGGCAGGTCGGGTACTCACAGCACACAGAGCGCGTAGGCCCGGGAGATGGACTCGCTGGCACGCACGAGGAAGCTCCCGTCCTTGCCCGTCCTGGAGAGCAGCTCCTCTGCCTTGGAGCGGGTGATGTTGCCGTGGTTCCAGCAGGGGACCATGGCGGGCGTGGGTCTCCCTGGGGCCGGGCCCGGCGGCCTCGCCACAGGACTGGACAATGCACTGACGGAGGAGCTGGGCCCTCCTGCACTGCGACCCGCCGTGGGTTCCCTTTCAGCCGCCCCAGCTGCTGCTGCTGCCACCAGCTTGCTGACAGACTTCCTGTTTCAGGCACTCGGCGAGGGAAAGGAAGCTGAGCTTCAGAGAACTTCCTCATTGCAGAGCCCAAGCAAGACAGCCCTCCACCTTCCCCCTCACAGCCTGCTGCCCCTCCCTCTCACCAGCCCCCCATCCCGCCCGCGCCCCCCACCGGCTCCTTCCTTTAATGGGTCTCCGTCTCTGGCATGGCGAATATCAGCTCGAGTCCTTCTGGGGGAATCTATCAGCTCCTCTGTCGTCAGGAGGCTCAGGGCCAGCCTCTGAAGGAGCGAGGCCCAAGTGTTGGCCATTCCGAGGCCCATGACCCGATGCCCTGCGTGGGGCAGCCACGCCCTGGACATCCACCCCAGCCCTCTGCCCTACCCCCGAGCTTTCCACCTCCCTGTCCACTCCCTCCAACATGCCCATGGGTCAGAGGCTCACAGGGCCAGGCTTCTCAACTGGGGCTGAGGCCTGCTCCCCACCTGCCGCCACCCCCAGGCCGAGCAAAATCAGAGGGAGGGGTACCAGCCGAGCCCCCCTTCTCATACTGAGACACACATGGCCACCCGGGCACCGTTCAGCTCCTGGGAGCTGGGAAGACCTTGGGTGACACCACCTGTGGGCTCCCCAGGGACGGCTCTGCGACACTTTATACCCATCGTGGGGGCCGGCAGGTATATGGGAGCCCGTGGCAATCCTTCTCCAGGGCAGCACATCCTGACCCCTCTGGCCCAGCTTAGGGACATGCAGAGGGAGCTGGGAGGGCTCTTGGGACATGGACCTTTTGCAGGGTGACAACTGGATCTTTCTGGGACACTTGGGACACTTGCGCATGCCCCCCCGCGTGGGGCAAGTTGGCCATCTGGCAAGGATGGCGTTCCTCCCTGAGTCCCACATCTCAGGTAGAGTTGGAGTTGGAGGTGGAGGTGGCCAGGCATTGTTGCCTTGGTCCACAGCTCAAAGGGGGGGGGCTGCCTTTGGGGAGGTGGGGACCACCATCCAGGATCAGTAGGCACCCTCCTTGGACCCCAGACAGGGAGCCCTCAGTGCTCGGGTCAGCACACCAGGGTGAAGGGGCAGGTGCCGACCTATTGCACAAGACCCCCAGTCCCGTCTCAGCCCTCAGCCAGCCCCCTGACATGACAGAAGAAGCCGCGTCCAGGCACCCGGGCCAGGCAAGCCTCCACTTGAGTCGGGTCCTCTGCATCCAAGCTGCAGGAGCTGGTTGGTTCTTTCTCCCTCTCAGTCTCGGTTTCCTCTTCTCCGCCTAAAGGAGAGCAGCCCCAGAGGAGCTCACGTGTGCCGGGAGCCCCCAGGGCCTGCCACCCGCAACAGTTGATGCTGAAAAGCAAAGCTAAGCGCTCTGATTCCTGAATCCTGGACGGGGCTCACCTCCTGCCTGAGGGAAGAGCAGACGGGGATGGGGGGCGGGGAGGAGATGGTCAACTCAGGCCTGAGGCGGGGGAAACTGGGCCCATTAAAGGGACCCCAGGGGGTGGGCTGCTACCCCTGTGGGGTCATCTCCGGGGTCCTCTCCGGCATGGCCATCCTCCGGCAGGCCTTCTTGGCTTCTAAGGGCAGTTCCTTTTGGAAACCTAGCCCAGCGATCTCCCTGGTCCCGACATTCACCACCTCAAAGCCAGTTCCTCCTCAAAGCCAGTTCCTCCCCCAGCTGCTCTGAGCTTCCCCTTCCCTACCACTGCCCCCTCCCTCCCCCCACCAATGCCCTCTCCCTTGCTCCTCTGTCTGAACCCAGGGAAGAAACTCCCAAGCCTTCTGAAAGCCCGCATCAAGGCTGAGCTAGGTATGGGGCCACCGACGTGGGGCTAAGAGACCTGCTCCTGGGATGCTCCCACCATATACTTCCCAGGCTTCTCGTTCCCCTGCTGAGCTCCACCAGCTTCCTCCCTCGAAGTCCCCAGGTCCCTCCAGGGTCCTTCAGGAGGACCCGCCCACAGTGCTGGCCCCCTAGCACCTTGACCAACTTATCCACAGAGACCCTCTAGCACATCCAAGACCCTTCCACTTATATCGATCTCCCTCAACACTCCTTCCCACCCGCCTTTCCTCACCCCTGTTCCCACTGAGTCCCATAGTTCAGCAGGGTCGGGGTGGCCAGTGGGACTGTCCCTGCCATTTGATCCAGTGTGGTTTCCCTTTGACACACACCACGCATACAAGACAGACTCAACACATACAAGATGGACTCAACACATACAAGACACACACAACACATACAAGACACACACAACACGTACAAGACACACACAACACATACAAGACACACACATGTCATTCATGTTCCTCTAATTTTTAAGGTCCATCCTGTCCTGTCCTCCTGTCCTGCCTTGTCCTCTTGAGAAATCTCTATGCAGGTCAAGAAGCAACAGTTAGAACTGGACACAGGACAACAGACTGGTTCCAAATCGGGAAGGGAGTACATCAAGGCTGAATATTGTCATCCTGCTTATTTAACTTATTTGCAGAGTACATCATGTGAAATGCCGGGCTGGATGAAGCACAAGCTGGAATCAAGATTGCCAGGAGAAATATCATTAACCTCAGATATGCAGATGACACCGCCCTTATGGCAGAAAGTGAAGAAGATGAACTAAATAAAGAGCCTCTTGATGAAAGTGAAACAGGAGAGTGGAAAATGTTGGCTTAAAACTCAACATTCAGAAAACCAAGATCATGGCATCTGGTCCCATCACTTCATGGCAAATAGATGGGGAAACAATGGAAACAGTGAGAGACTTTATTTTCTTGGGCTCCAAAATCACCACAGATGGTGATTGCAGCCATGAAATTAAAAGAAGCTTGCTCCTTGGAAGAAAAGCTGTGACCAATCTAGATAGCATATTAATAAGCAGAAACATTACTTTACCAACAAAGGTGCGTCTAGTCAAAGCTATAGTTTTTCCAGTAGTCATGTGTGGATGTGAGAGTTGGGCCATAAAGAAAGCTGAACGCCAAGAATTGATGCCAACTGTGGTCTTGGAGAAGACTCTTGAGAGTCTTCAGTCCCTGGACTGCAAGGAGATCCAACCAGTTCATCCTAAAGAAAATCAGTCCTGAATATTCATTGGAAGGACTGATGCTGAAGCTGAAGTTCCAGTACTTTGGCCACCCAACGCAAAGAACCAACTCATTTGAAAAGACCCTGATGCTGGGAAAAATTGAAGGCGGGAGGAGAAGGGGACAAAGGAGGATGAGATGGTTGGATGGCATCACCAACTTGATGGACATGAGTTTGAGTAAGCTCCGGGAGTTGGTGATGGACAGGGAAGCCTGGCATACTGCAGTCCATGGGATCGCAAAGAGTCGAACACGACTGAGCAACTGAACTGAACTGAACTGATCCTGTCATGGTAGTCTGAGGCAGGTTGGAAAAGAATTTCCAGACACAGAGCATTTCAGAAGGGAGTGAGTTTATTATGAACAGAGAGCAGAGACAATGTGGGTGCTGCAAGCTCAGCAGGCCAACCTCCTGACAGACCAGGGAGAGCTGACAATTTTCGCGGGTTAATAGCCAGTTTCTATGGCCTCAAGACAAAGGAAATTCCTGCTGGAAGGTTGGCATTAGGTGATTGGTTAGGGCACTATATGGTGATCACTGAGGTGGGCGTTTTTGCCTAATTTGGAGTCAGGAAGCCTGCTGGTGATGATCAGGGGTGGCGGGGGGCTTTTGGGAACGTTTACAAAGCAACTCAGTCAATTTTTGGAGGAGATCTTCGTTCTGGGCTCCGCTTCTGTGGCCTTGGGGCAGGACTCCACACATCCCATCTTCACTTCCTTCCCAACCCAATTACCTAAACCGTCTGACACTGTCAGCTTCCTTGTCCCGCAGCCCTTCTGCCCCTGACATTCAGAAAACCCCAGCTTCTGGATCAAAAATGCCCTTATGGTGAATGGGGCCTCAGTAAATATTTTCTTCTGCAGGGCCCCTGTCTACATATAAACAATTTCATTAAAACCTGTCTTTCAAAATTCAGGGACCCAGGTAAGGTAGGAATTTCTCAATGACAGTTTAGAATAAGGGACAGAGAGGAGATAATTATGTATGTTCCGTGTCCAATCGGCACCCTAGAAGACTCTTTGTGATGTCTTTCTCTTCCTGCTCAGGTGCTGTTTTTTACTGTCAAATGCATCTGGCTGATTTTATATCCCATCCAGCAAGAGGAGGGGAGCAGGGCTGCTATTATTCACAGTCTGGTGGCATTCAGAACCTGTTCATTTTGAGACAGCATCAGTCTCCTGCCTCTGCATTTTCTAACCCCGTTCTTTTATGTCATTACTCATGGCACTGCTTCATCCTTTGTGCCGCCCGTGAATACTGGCTTCCAGGCGTCCCCTCTGAGGTTGTTCCTTTGCTTGCTTGGTACCCATAGATCTTACCTAGAGCATGCCAGAAAAAGCTAACAGGAAAGGAGGCAAGATGGCAGAGTAGGAAGCCTCTGCTTCTGTCTCTCTCTCACACTCTGTGTGTCCTTGTCTCTCTCTTTCTCCTTCCTTTCATTATCCCTCTCCCCTTCCCTTCCTTCCTCCCCCTCCCCTTCCCTTCCTCCCTCCCTCCACCCACAAACCCTGAGCCCACCTCCACCCGTGGTCACACCAAAATTATACCTTCTTACAGAGCAACGATCTAAAGAGTAGCAGGACAGATTTCCCACAGCTGAAGATGTAAAGAAGGGACCACGATGAGATGAGCAGGAAGGGTAGAGACGCAGCAGAGTCGAGATCCACACCCCCTGGGGTCGGCAACCCCCAAATGGGATGACTATCACAACCACAGGGATCCTCCCCAAGGAGTAAGGGGTCTGACCTTTACATCAGTCTCCCCAGCCCAAAGGTCCTGCACTGGGATGACAAGCCCCCAGAGCGTCCGGTTTTGAAAGCCAAGCACAGCTTATGTTCAGAACAGCCAGAGGGCTCTAGGAACCAGAGACTCTGTTCTTAAAAGACACACACAAGACGATGTAACAACATCTTACATATTCTGAGACCCAGTGCGGAGGCGGTAGTTTGAAAGAACCCTGCTAGATCAGACGTATTTGCTGACCTTGGAGAGGCTCCCAGAGAGGGTACAGGCAACTGGGGCTCCCCTTGGGGACAGGGACACAGGCACTGTCCATTTTGGGGAGCTTGTTGTACCCCAATAACAGCGGCACTGGCAGGAGCCATTTTGGAGTCTTCCCTCTAGCATATTAGTGTTGGGGACTCACCCCCGCCCACCAGTGAGCTGGTACCAGGCCCCAGCTAACTCTGCACTGGACCACACAGACAACCATGCAGAGACCCAACCGCACTCACGAGAGGACCAGCAGAGGCCCCAGTCCCCTCTGGGCTGCACAGCCAGCGATGGGACAAGCCTACCCTGTCCCCCAGTGGGCCCACATCACTGCCTAAGGCATGGCCTTGCAGTCGCCTGGGCTGGGGTCCAGTCTCATCTACTAGTGTGCCCACAGTACCTGGCCTCACCACAACAGAAGGGCACACGCCGCCATACGGGGCCACTCCTAGAGCCTAAAGCTCTGGTGACCAACAGGGAGCTCTCTGTTGGGCCCCATAGGACACCTCCCATGTAAGGCCACTTCTCCAAGATAGGGAAAGGTAACCAACCTACCCAACACACAGAAATAAACACAGAAAGTTGGGGGAAATAAGGAGACAGAGGAATAAGTGCCAAATGAAGGAACAAGATATAACCTTAGAAAAAGGACTAAACAAAGGGGATATAAACAATCTACCCCATAACGGGTTCAAGGTAGCGATCACAAGGATGTTTACCAAACTCAGGAGAGGAGTGGATGAACACAGAATTTCAATACAGTTAGAAGACATAAAAAAGAATCGAAAAGAACAGAAGAACACAATAACTGAAACAAAAACACGCTAAGAGAAATGAACAGAATGTTAAATGATACAGAGGAGCGGATCAGTGACCCGAAAGTCAAAGCAGCGGGAATCACCCAAGCTGAACAGAAGACAGAAAAAGAACTAAAAAAAATGAAGATAGTCTGGGACTTCCCTGGTGGTCCAGTGGCTAAAGCTCTGTGCTCCCAGTGCAGGGGGCATTGGGTTTGATCCCTGGTCACGGAACTAAGATCCCATATGCCACAGCTAAGACCAGTACAACCAAATAAATGCATCAAATAAATTTAAAAAAAGAATTAAAAAAAATGAGGATAGTTTAAGACACCTCTAGGACAACATCAAACACACTAACAGCTGCACTGTAAGGGCCTCAGAAGAAGAAGAGAGAAAGGGTCAGAGGATGTATTTGAAAAAAATAACAGCTGAAAACAGCCCTAACCTGGAGAAGGAAACAGGTTCAGGAAGTACACAGAGTCCCTAATAAGATGGACCTGAGGAAATCCATGCTAAAATGCATCATAATTAAATGGGAACGACGAAAGATAAAGAGACAATCTTAAAAGCAGCAAGAGAAAAGCAACTAGTTAGATACAAGGGAACTCCTGTTAGACAATCAGCAGACTTTTCAGCAGAAACTGCGTAGGCCAGAAGCGAGTGGCACACAGTATTCGAAGTGATGAAAGACAGCCTCTTCAGTGAATGGTTTGGGGAAAGCTGGATAGCTACATGCAAAAGAATCAAACTGGACTGTTCTCTCACATCATGCACACACACACAAAAAATGTTTACTGGGTTAAAGACTTACATGTAAGACCTGAAACCATGAAACTTCTGGAAGAAAACGTAGGCACGATGCCATCTAACATCAGTACTAGTAATATTTTTTGGCACTATATCCTCAGGCACGGAAACAAAGCCAAAAATAAACAAATGAGACCACATCAAACTAAGAGGCATTTGCATAGTGAAGGAAGCTGTCAACAAAGTGAAAAGGCCACCTACTGAATGAGAGAAGATATTTGCAAATGATATATCCTACAAGGAGTTAATGTCCAAAATACACAAAGCACTCATACAACTCAACGTCCAAAAGCCAAACAACTCAATTAAAGGTGGACAGAGCGTCTGAATAGAGCATCTCTAGAAGTTCTGGAAAAAATAGACAAAACTTCAGTGTTGAAGAGACGAACTTCCATGGCAGGTGCCAAGGCATAGGCGGGACTCTGCTTCTGAAATTTCCGGAGGTGGCAAGCGACAGAGACAGGAACCAAGAGAGAGGTGCGATGATCCCATGGGACCATGAAGCTACTTGTCCAGGGTCTTTCCGTCATGGACAGGAAGCAGAGTGGGTTTCAAGGTCTGAGAAGGGGTCAGACGAGGAGAGGGCTTATGGAGTCCCAGGTGTCAGGATGAGGGGTGAGGGGGAGGAGGTAGAGATGTAGGCCCCTTCACACGTGACGGACAATATTTCTAAGTATTAATCACCATGCTTCCCTTTCCCTCCTTTGTTTACTGAAGCTCTTTACTGTATCCCAGGGCTCCTCAGTCCCCACCAGCCTTGGCAGAATTGGTGTCAACCATACAGTCTTATGGGAAGGAAGTGGGGGAGTGAAAGTGGTTACTGAGTCACCAAGAACAAAGGGAGATGAGATAGTTTTATGTGTCAATGTGTCTGGGTCAGAGCACCCAGATATTTGGTCAAACGTTATTCTAGATGTCCCTGTGAAGATATTCATAGGAGTGATTAGCCTTTGAATCAGGAGCCTCTGAGTCGGTTGCTCTCCATATCACGGGAGGGCCTCATTCAGTCAGTGGAAGGCCCTAATAGAAAAAGACGGAGGCTCCCCAAAGAAGAGGGGATTCAGTGAGCAAACCGCCTTCAGACTCAAACCATAGCCTCAGCTCCTCCCCGAGTCCCCAGCCTGCAGCCCCACTCTGCAGATTTGGGGCTTGCAATTAGTAAGCTAATTGCTGAAAATAAATCTCTCTGTGTAACCGCATTCCACCGGCATCGTTTCTCTGGAGAACCTAATACAGAAGGAAATACTTGACTATGAAGTTTGAAAGCTGCTCACTCGGCCAGCATAATCAGGAGTGAATTTCCCTCACCCCAGACATGACACAAAGGCATCTTGGGGCTGTAGAAGCGCGTGGAGTGGCCACTCACAGAGAACCAGGTAGAACCAGGAGGCTCGAGCCTTTGGTGATCAAGCACCATCCCTCTCGGTGCCAGGGGTCCAGGTCAAGGGGGTCAGAACCCCTCCCAGAAGGAGTGACACCCTCCTCTGTCCTGATTAACTTACCTCCCCCCATGTTTGTCTGTTGTTTTCGTCACTCTGTTGCGTCCAACTCTTGGCGACTCCGTGGACTGAAGCATCTCAGGCTCTTCTGTTCAGGGGATTTTTTCAGGCAAAGATACTGGAGTGGGTTTCCATTTCCTTCTCCAACCTCCCGCCATGGGCCCCTCTCAAATCGAAGGCCAGAGATGACTGTTACTGAGGGATCAAACCCTCGACCCTCTGCTGGGAAGGAAGTCTTCTCCCCGCTCAGCCCTCTCTCTCCCAGCCCCCCTCCCCACTTGCTCTGGGGGGTCTGTCGGACTCCTGGCCCCCCCCCGCCCCCGCCTGCTGACTCCTCCACTTCTGTGGCTGGCATCTTTGAGGGGACCTTTCCTCATCCTCTCCCCAGGCCCCTGAAGACACCGATTGGCTTCTCTTTGGGTCCAGCAGTCCTCAGAATGCTTGGCTGGGCCTCTCCCAGGCCCCTAAGCCTCAGGCCTCCTGAAGAGTAGGAAGGTGTTGCCTGGTTCACAGCACCGCCCAGCCCCGCACCTTCACCCCCCCCCCCCCCAAACCAGGCCCTGAGTTACACACAGAGGAGCGAGGCCAGGGCCACAAATCTCACTCGGTCATAAATCTCTGGGGTCTGTGGAGTTAGGTAAGGTGCCTGGTGACGTGGGTGCTGTCAACTCGGCCAGGGTCTCAGAGGGGACCCTCTCAACTGGTGTCTGGGGGGCCAGAGCCGTGGGAGGGGGTTCCAGTTGGCAGATGGGGTCAATGACACTCGCTGTTGGTTTATCAGCCTTGGTTTGAAACAGGGCAAGATTCTGGTCATTTCTGGAAATAACCTGAAGGGGTCGGATTCTGAGCCTTGTCCTTCCCCGCCACCAGGGGGAGCCTCGAACTCCGCCCTCTGCCCAGGAGTCCTGTGAGACCTGCTGCCGGGCTTGTCACTTTCCAACGGTCTCGGTTCACAGATTCGTGTACTAACGAGGTCAGCAGGAACGGATGCAGGGGTCCAAGGGCTCACAGAGTCCATGAACTCTGCTCCAGAATGTCCCTGGAGTACCACAGGCCTGGCAATGAGCCACTCTCCCCTTCTGCTGGAGACGAAATGGACCAGAAACTCAAATGGACCTGAACTGCCACAGGGAAGAATGAAGCTCGACTTTGGGGAGAACTGGGTGACGGACACTCACAGCCACGAAAACAATGAGGGTCCTTCGCCAAGATTGTTAAGGACACCAGAAAATATTCATAATACAATGTTAAGTAAAAAGAGAGAGCAAGAAAAAATAAAAAAAAAACTCAGGGAACTGGAGATGCTGATTCCAGCTATGGAAAAAGCTTTATCTTGAGAAATCACCAAATACGAAGATTGCAGAGTTAGGCGGCAAATCTTCCTTCTACTTTGTTCTTTATGACCACATACTACTTTTATGAGAGTAAAGATTAAGTAAATTAAAAAGACAACCCTGATTCTGAACACTGTGTGTGAAATCCCACGGGGCAGCTTGGCTTCATGTGGATGGCTGCTGGCATTCCAGGTGACACCTCCCCCAGCTCTCCTCCCTCGGGATTCATGAGGAAGAGATGCATTTTTTTTCTTTAACTGAAAAGTAATACATTCACAGAGTAAAAAGTCAGCCAGCACAATGCGAAATAAGTTTTCCTGCCATGGCAGACCCACCCGCATACCCCACCCACGGTCACCGTGTGTACAGTATAACCTGCTCAGTCGTGTCCGACTCTTTGTGACCCCATGAACTGTAGCCCACCAGACTCCTCTGTCCACGGGATTCTCTAGGCAAGAATACTGGAGTGGGTTGCCATTCCCTTCTCCAGGGGATCTTCCTGACCCAGGGATCGAACCTGCATTTACCTGCACTGCAGGTGATCTCCTGCAGTGCAGGTGGATACTTTACTATCTAAGCCACTAGGGAAGTCCCCCCACTGGCCCAGGGCCAGCATCTTATATATTCTTGCAAAACTTTCTGCACATATGCAAGCATATATTTGTAGGTCTTTTCTTTTTACCCTGTTGTACACCTTGCTTTTTTTACTTAGCGATGTTTCTGAACATTTCATGGAGCTTTTTCTTTGTATCTACCATGTTCTTTTTAAAGCCAGCATACTATTCCTATAGCCCACCACAGTGCATTGGACCAGGCACCTGTTGATAGGTACTTAGACCGTTAACAACATTTGCTGTCACAAACGACATGACAACCTGCACACTGGCCATTCATCTTTGGGCTCTGTGCAGTCAGGTGTCTGCAAGATATATACCCTAACATTAAGAGCAACTTTAGGGTAAGGGCCCAGTAAGTATTACCCAGTGGCTCCGCAATAAAGAAGCTGCCTGTCGATGTAGGAGATGCGGGTCTAATTCCTGGGTTCGAAAGATCCCTTGGAGGAGAAATTGGCAACCCACTCCAGTATTCTTGCCTGGAGAATCCCATGGACAGAGGAGCTTGGTGGGCTACAGTCCATGGAGTTGCGCGTGCACACACACACACACACACACATACACAAACACACACACACCAGTAAGCAGCTTGAGTTTCTGCAGGTGTTCTGAATGATTTTGTCAGGTCAAAAGATCAGATTCCATCCAGGCTGAGATGTAATTGCACTCATCTCACACGCTAGCAAAGTAATGCTCAAAATACTCCAAGCCAGGCTTCAACAGAATGTGAACCATGGAATTCCAGATGTTGAAACTGGATTTAGAAAAGGCAGAGGAACCAGAGATCAAATTGCCAACATCCGCTGGATCATAGAAAAAGCAAGAGAGCTCCAGAAAAACATCTACTTTTGCTTTATTGACTACGCCAAAGCCTTTGACTGTGTGGATCAGAACAAAGTGTGGAAAATTCTTCAAGACATGAGAATACCAGACCACCTGACCTGACTCCTGAAAAATCTGTACGCAGGTCAAGAAGCAATAGTTAGAACTGGACATGGAACAACAGACTGGTTCCAAATAGGGAAAGGACTACATCAAGTCTGTATATTGTTACCCCGCTTATATAACTTATATGCAGAGTACATCATGGAAAATACTGGCCTGGATGAAGCACAATCTGGAATCAAGATTGCCAGGAGAAATATCAGTAACCTCAGATATGCAGATGACACCACCCTTATGGCAGAAAGCAAAGAACTAAAGAGCCTCTTCATAAAAGTGACAGAGGAGAGTGAAAAAGTTGGCTTAAAACTCAATATTCAGACAACTAAGATCATGGCATCCAGTCCCATCACTTCATGGCAAATAGATGGGGAAACAATGGAAACAGTGAGAGACTTTTTTGGGGGGGCTTCAAAATCACTGCAGATGGTGACTACAGCCATGAAATTAAAAGACACTTGCTCCTTGGAAGAAAAGCTATGACCAACCTAGACAGCATATTAAAAAGCAGAGACATTACTTTGCCAACAAAGGTCCATCTAGTAAAAGCTGTGGTTTTTCCAGTAGTCATGTATGGATGTGAGAGTTGGACTGTAAAGAAGACTGAGCACTGAAGAATTGATGCTTTTGGACTGTGGTGTTGGAGAAAGCTCTTGAGAGTCCCTTGGACTGCAAGGAGATCCAACCACCATCCTAAAGGAAATCAGTCCTGAATATTCATTGGAAGGACGGATGCTGAAGCTGAAACTCCAATACTTTGGCCACCTGATGCGAAGAGCCGACTCATCGGAAAAGACCCTGATGCTGGGAAAGATTGAAGGCGGGAGGAGAAGGTGATGACAGAGGATGAGATGGTTGGATGGCATCACCGATGCAATAGGCACGAGTGTGATCAAGCTCTGGGAGTTGGTGATGGACGGGGAGGCCTGGCGGCTGCAGTCCATAGGGTCTCAATGAGTCGGACACGACTGAGCGACTGAACTGTTGGCCTCCTGGCACCACTTTCATTCCATTTTATTTTACTAACTGTGCCGTGCAGCTTGCAGAATTTCAGTTCGCTGTCCAGGGATTGAACCTGGGCCACAGCTGTGACAGCGCTGAGCCCTAACCACTGGACTGCCAGGGAGTTCCCTGCAGTAGAATCTTTATGTGACTTTAACCCTCTTATTTTTAAAGCTCTTTCTGCTCTCAGTTTTCCAGATGTCCAGGGCAAAATATGTACAGAATTGTTGATAGGGAAAATACCGGAAGAAGGGACCCATCAAGTTTCTGTTTTAGTAGCTCAGAATTACATGATAAGTCAAGTGAAGGAAAAGGTAAGAGACGAACAAGCTCAAGATGATTACAAAGCTCCCCGGCCACAGCAGTGAAAGCCTGGAATCCTCACCACTAGGCCACCAGGGGATGGTCCTGGCTCCATTTTAGACAGCTCTCTTAGCAATACCGACTCCACCTTCACTTTCCTTTACAGGCAGCTCTACACCTTCCTTGTATGAGGCCCACGCCGAGTGTGTGAAGCCAGGCAGTCAGTGCCCGAGGTAACTGAATTGCCAGAATAACTGCCACCCTCTGCAGGCTCCCTGACCCCTAGAGTCAGATTTGCCAAACTCTGGAGACAGTAACTCTGACCCTCAGACTTGGATACCCCTGCCTGGGCCACCTGGCCACCCGACTGCCACTGACCTGTCCTGGGCTGTCATGTAATTCTGAGCTACTAAAATAGAAACTTGATTGGTCTCTTCTTCCGGTATTTTCCCTGTCAACTATTCTGTACATATTATGCCCTGGACATCTGGGCATGCTGCCCTGGGCCCCTTTGCCACCACACCCTCTGTCCTGGCACTGGGCACTTCCCAAGCCTGAGTCGTGATCACCCTCCCTTGGCAGAGCCTGTTGCCATCTCCCCTAAATGCGACTTCTGCCCACAGCTGTGGGGATTACGTGCCAGCCCCTTTCCAGCTTCCTGTTCTGTTCCTCTGCCTCTCGGCCCTGGCAGCCAGCAGTTCTCTTAGCTGATGCGCCAAAACCCAAACACTCGGTGGGTTCCAGCGTTATTCCCATCAGAATCTTCTGCCCAGTGTCCTCAGATGCACTTCCTCCTCCTGTGTGGTTGCCCAGGGTCTCAGGAAACCCTGGGTGTCCTGACTACGTCCTTGCCCGTCAATTGGCCCCCAGAACTGCCTGGAAGTCCTCTCTGGATCACCCCTCTGCCCCCTCTTCCACCATCCCCCCATGGCACCCTCTCTTCCCTGATGCTCCAGACTCCCAGGCTGCCGGAAGCAAGGGCTTTTTTCCAACACTTGTGCTAAATAGCATCGCTTCTCTTGGAGCCCGAGACTGGAGCCTTCACAACTTTGCTTGCTCAGAGCGTTTCCTAACACGACTTGCACTTGCCTTGTTTCGTGTGCAGCTCTCTGGCGTTCTGTGCTTAGTCGCTTCAGTCGTGTCCGACTCTCTGCGATCCTATGGACCGTAGCCCGCCAGGCTCCTCTGTCCATGGAGTTCTCCAGGCGAGGATGCTAGACTGGGCTTCCATTTCCTTCTCCCGGGGAATCTTCCCGACCCAGGGGATCCCTTCCTTAACCATCACCTCCTCAAGAATCCACGTTTGCCTTATTCATCCCTCAGGGCTGTAGCATCCCGCCCAGAGTGCCAGGTAGTAGGTATCTTAGCACAAGCTGCCATAGCAAAACATCACAGACCAGAGGCCTTCAATACTAAACATTTGTCAATACTTTTTCACAATTCTGGGGGCTGGAAGCCTGAGATCCTGATACAGATGGCTGCTTCTCACTATGTCCTCACATGGCTTCCCTTCAGTACCTGTATATATATAGAGAGAGAGACAGAGACAGACAGACAGACAGACACACACACACACACACACACAGAGGTATCTCTCTTCCTCTTACAAGGTCACCAACCCAATAGGATTAGGACCCCATCCTTAATGAACTCATTTAATCTTTTTTTTTAATTTTTAAAAAAATTTTAATTGAGGTATAGTTGATGTATAATATTATATAAGTTTCAGGTGTTACGACACAGTGATTCACAATTTTTAAAGGTTATACATCCAATATAAAATATTGGCTATATTCCTTGTGCTGAACAATATATCCCTGTAGCTTATTTATTTTTTTTAGATCTGTTTTTTTTTTTGATGTGGACCATTTTTAAAGTCTTAAATTTGTTACAGTGTTGTTTTTGTTTTATATTTTGTTTCTTTGGCCACAAGGCATGTGGGATCTTAGCTTCCAAGCTAAGGATCAAACCCACGCCTCTGCATTGGAAAGCGAAGACTTAATAAATGGACTGTCAGGGAAGTCCCGTGTATTAATTTTATACATACTAATCTATACCTCTTAATCCCTTACCCATATGTTATCCCTTCCTCCTTTCCCCACCCTACTGGTAATCACTAGTTTGTTCTCTGTATTCATAAGTCTGCTTCTTTTTTTACTCACTAGTTTGTGGGACTTTTAGATTCCACCTATAAGCAATATCATACAGTATTTGTCTTTTTCTGTCTGACTTATTTCATTAAGCATAATGTCCTCCAAATCCAACCATGTTGTTGCAAATAGCAAATTTTCATTGTTTTTTATGATTAAGTAGTATTGCATTGTATACATGTATACCACATCTGTTTATCCTTTCATCTGTTGATGGACACTTAGGTTGCTTCTGTATCTTGGCAATTGTCAATAATGCTACTATGAACTTGGGGTTGCATATAGCTTTTTGAATTAGTGAAATTTGGGGTTTATATACCCAGGGGTGAAATTAAAAATTCATTTAATCTTGATCACCTCTTAAAAACCCCATTTTGAAATATAGTCACGTTAGGGGGGTCAGGGTTTCCATATGTGAATTTGGAGGGAAAACAATTCAGTCCATAGCAGGATCCACTAAATATTTACTGAATTGTAACAGCAAGGAGATCAAACCAGTCAATCCTAAATGAAATCAACCTTGAATACTCACTGGAAGGATTGATGCTGAAGTTGAAGCTCCAGTACTTTGGCCACCTGATGCAAAGAGCTGACTCATGGGAAAAGAGCCTGATGCTGGGAAAGATTGAGGGCAGGAGGAGAAGGGGATGACAGAGGATGAGATGGTTGGATGGCATCATCGATACAATGGACATGAATTTGAGCAAACTTTGGGAGATAGTGAAGGACAAGAAAGCCTGGCATGCTGCAGTCCATGGGGTTGCAAAGAGTCAGACGCGACTGAGTGACTAAACAATAACAACAACAATATCAGTTAGTGAATGGCTTTCTACCGGCAACCACGTGTAAGACCCTGAGCTAAGCTTTTGGCATGAACTGCCTCATTCAGTCCTCATGAAACCTCACAAGGGAGGTCCTGTCATTATCCCCATTTTACTGGTAGAGAAACTGAGAATGAGAGAGGTAAAATAATCCACCAGCAAGATAGTAGCAGATCTGAGATTCTAGCTCATGTCTGCTGAATCTCATAACGGCTGTGCATGCTCCACACCTTGCTTTAGGTGGGCCCAGAATTCTGTGCTTGACTCTGAAATTCTCAGGACAGAGCCTTTGCTCCATTCACCTAAATCCTCCTGGAAGCCCCTGATGCCCCCACCACAGCAGTCACCCAGACCATTGTTAGAGGTAGCACAGATGCAGGAGTAGCTGGGTTCCAGGCCTGGGGGGATGGGCCCCTGCATAAGGTTTCAGAGGAGAAACCTTAAGGTTTTTAAGGACCTTGGAGATGTGTGTGAACCACAGAATCAGAACAGGTTCCTGGTAGAAGAAAATCTGGTGGAATAGTCTATGCAGTCCTCTAGGCTTTGTGTGGTGAGCTCAGAAATGACTTGACGAGCACCCTGTAGACTGTGGCAGAATAGCCTGGGCTGGCTATCAAACCATCAGACGGCAAATCCCTTCCCACCAGAAGGTGCTTGTTCAAATTATAACTGTGACCTCTTTGATGTCCCAAATCTAAAGTTCCAAGCCCTGGTTTGCAAAGAACATCCAGATGCATCTTCTTACAAGACTTGCTTTGGTCCCATCACTCCCTTGCTGAGAATCTTTGAGTAGCTCTTACGGCCTATGGAACAAAGTTCAAAATCCTTTCCTTGCAAAGACTTTCTAATCTGGCCGCTACCCACTCCTCTCCTTATTTCCCATCCTGCTCCTGGGGGCCTGGCAAGAGTCCTCCTTACCCCCATGTCTGGACTGGCATCTACTCCTACCTCTGCCCATTGTAGCTGAGCCCTTGAAATATTTGTAACACAAACCTTGACCTTTGGACCTAGCTCCACCCCTCAGACCCAGTTCTCCTTCCCTTCCATCTCTCATAAGCTCCAGTCTTTGCCCCAACCCTGCCTTTTCCCCTCCCCACGTCCACACACTCAGCCCCTATCACACACAGCATCCACACCCTAGACTCCTCTCCTTGGGGCTTCCGGTCACCTCATCATCCCCTCCTCCTTCCATAGCTCCCCGAAAACCTCCAGCCAGACTGCCTCCTGATGGGATTACTGACCCTCACCAGACAAGTCCCCCTGCCAGGCAACTTAGCACCGAACAAACCCACAGCTCCAACCAGTATGGTGGCCAGGGTTTTCCAGACATCAGTTCTGCCTTCCTTATTGGCTGGCCGACTGAAACCTGTGTTTTTCTAGTTCATCTTGCTTTCCTATTTCAACTCTCCACACTCTTCAGAGCAGCTCGTTAAAAAAAAAAACAAACCCTAACTTTCCTGCCCACAAACAGTAGATGGGTCTCCCAGACCACTCGTGAATGCATCCATGTCAGCCTTTAGCCCTATGGTCCTCTCATATTTCTCCAGGGTTCCCTTGTCACCTGCTGGGACAGCTCCCAAACCACCCTGACCCTTCTGGATATTCTCCTCTCCCCTAATCTTACTCCTCCCCTCCCCCATAAGCTAGTTCAGTGTTTTCCCATCTTTAAAAAACCTCAGCAATCTTCTCTGCTAGTGGTTCTCAGCCTTGACTGTGTATTTGAAAGGCTCCACCCCAGGCCAATTAAATAGACATGTCTCTGCTGGGATGCACACATCCTCTGGCTTGGTCCATGGGCAGCCACGACCGAGAGTCAGGCATCCACTTGCCTCCTCCTTGCCTGGTCTGTCTTTTTCCCATTACCTGATGACTTTGTCCACCTGCCTGATGTGAAGAACCAACTCATTGGAAAAGACCCTGATGCTGGGAAAGATTGAAGGTGGGAGGAGAAGGGTACGACAGAAGATGAGATGGTTGGATGGCATCACCTACATGACGGACATGAGTTTGAGGAAGCTCGGGGAGTCGGTGATGGACAGGGAAGCCTGGCGTGCTGCAGTCCATGGGGTCACAAAGAGTCAGACGTGACTGAGCGACTGAGCTGACTGACTGACTGATGACTTTGGGGAATGGTTTGTCCTCACTCACTGTCACATTTCGTCACCTCCCATTGAAACCTTCTCATCCAGATCTCCACGGACTTCCTGCTCATGAGTCCCCATCACAGCACGTGACCCTGGAGGCCTCTCCTGCCTCCCTGCAGTGCTTTGGGTTTCTTCTGGAGAAAGACCATCCCATCTCATGTCCACCCTCTAATACACTGGCATTTCCCCAGCTTGTGTTCTTGAACTGCTGTCTATCCCATGCTCTCAGGGTATTACGCCACTTCACAGCTTCCAAAACTGCACTTCCTACCCTGACCTCCTTCCTGGGCTCCCACCCACACTTCCGGCTGCCTTTGTGCATATCCAACGGACACGTGAGCCCCACCTCCTCTGAGTTTTCCATCTGCACATCATAAACCTGCTCTTCCACATGCATCGCCTATCTAGATTACCCAGTCTCCCAAGCCAGAGTCTGAATGGCATCTTCATCCCCACCCACATCTGCCGGATCACCGATGGAGCCCTGTGGGATCCACTCCCTTTGATGCGCCTGGTTTCATTCTACTCTTGTGTGGTTTGTCCCCTGCATTTTCAGGAGGACCTTCACCAGCCCATTCTCCCTCAGGCTCCTTACCAGCCCACCCACACCTCTCACTCTGTCCTCCACATTTCTACCAGGGTTCTCTCTCTAAAATGCAAATCTGAGCCTGCCCTTTCTCCAGGTGAAATTCCCTGATCGTGCGTGCTAAGTCGCTTCAGTCGTGTTCAACTCTGTGCGACCCTAGGGACTGCAGCCCGCCAGGCCTCTCTGTCCATGGGATTCTCCAGGCAAGAGTACTGAAGTGGGCTGTCATGCCCTCCTCCAGGGGATCTTTCAGACCCAGGGATCAAACCCGCATCTCTTATGTCTCCTGCATTGGCAGGCAGGTTCTTTACTACTAGCATGACCTACACTGTTCCTCTAACGTTGGATGGAACTCAAGCTCCCTGGCAGCTCATACCAGGCCCTTCAAGGTCCACACCTCGCCCACCTTTCCTGGTCTTTCTGACCCTCTCCCATACTCACTCCAGCGCTGCTGTGACCACATCTGATCCTCGCATGTGTCCATTCATCCCTTCATCCTTCACTTAACAGATATTGCCTGAGAGCCTGCCCTGTGCCCAGATGCTGCCCCAGACCCTAGGGCACAAGGCCTCTGCCGCCCTGAAGCTCCCACCCTGTGCTGTGCTGTGACATGCCCACCACCTCACTCCTCCCCACTCAGGCAGGAAAAGGGCAGACTAAGGAATCTGACCTCCTGGCTCTGCTGCTTCCCAGCGTATAATAAAATTATGGTTAAGAGGCTTAGTTCCGCTCTGCCTCAGTTTCTTCCTCTGTAAAATGGGGGTGCTAATAGTGACCTGCCCCACGGTGTGGTTGGGAGGACTGAATGAGTGAATCCCTGCAAAGGGCCTGGAATGATGCCTGCTGCCTAGTCAGGCCTCAAGAGACATTCACTTTTTTAAAGATTTTTTTTTAATGTGTACCATTTTAAAGCCTTTATTGAATTTGTTACAGTATCACTTCTGTTTTATGTTTTGTTTTTTTGGCCTCAAGTCATGTGGGGTCTGAACTCCCTGACCAGGATTTGAACCTGCCTCCCCTGCATTGGAAGGCAAAGTCTTAACCACTGGACCACCAGGGAAATCTCCAATAGACGTTCACTTTTGTTTTATACCCTCAGCTTAATGCGTAACACACATTGAGTATGCACAATGAGTAACTTGATGGATTAAAGAAAAAAGCAAAGTATTTAGCACACTGAAAGTTAGGTTCTCACTGAAAATCGGTGGCCCTGGGGTTCTAAAACCACACTCAGAATGTCGCACTGAAAGGTCTAGAAAGGAGAATGCTCCACACGCGGACAGAATATGAGTCAGATGACAAGGGCTAGCTGAGCACTCTCTGATCCAGAGCCTCCTTGGGTGGAAGAGAGGGTCTGACGGAATGAAGGAAAAGGAAAGGACGTGATCGTGGTCAGGAGGCCACTTTTGTTGCTGGGACCCTTGAACGTCCAGTCCAGGGCAGGAGTGAGGGTGGGGTTACCTGCAGGGGCCTGATACAGTCCACGCCTAGACTGTGCGACTCTGAGCAGTCACTCATCTCCCCAGATCTCTGTTCTAATTTTGTCAGATTGTGAACAAAGTTCAAACAGGTAATATTCAGGGCCCTTTTGACCTTTTTGATTCTAGAAAACTGAAAGTCACTCAGTCGTGTATAACTCTTTGCGACCCCATGGACTGTAGCCTGCCAGGCTCCTCTGTCCATGGAATTCTCCAGGCAAGAATACTGGAGTGGGTTACCATTTCCTACTCCAGGGGATCTTCCCCACCCAGGGGTCAAACCCTTGTCTCCTGTGTCTTCTGTATTGCACGCAGCCTTTTTTTTTTAACCACTGTGCCACCGGTATCTACCTCTGGTCTTTAACCAGGTTATAAACCACATCAGAGAGAAAGCGGGGGCCATGATTTATGAATTAAAGGACAAATGCATGACACTCATCTTTTCTGGGCGCTCAGCTGTGTTAAAGTATAAAAGCAGAAAGCTCTTTCAGGGCATTTTAAACTCATAATGGGGAATTGGGCCTTCCATTTACAAACTAAACATTTCAAGAAAATTCAACTGCTCATCTTTGACTCAGTAATTTCTTTCAGGGGATTCAATTTACAGAAATAACAACAGATAAGGACTAAAAGGTACTCACAAATGTTTTCATCTCAGTGTATTTATATCAGAAAAAAAATGTAAGTAACTTCAATTTTTTATATTCAAGGAATAGTTAAATAATTTGAGGTGCATCTCTTGATGTCTTATTTTTTGCAAGAAAATGGTGTGGAGGAAATGCTTATGATATAACCTCAAGTGGGGGTAAAAAGCATGATTCATTGTGCAGCATATTCTCAATTTGGGGAAAGAAAGAAAAGTTCACAGATTAAAAACCCAGAAGAAAATGTGCCTCTGGTTAGTGGGATTATGGGTGGGTTTTTGGGTTTTTTTTGCTTCTTTGTACTTCGAAATATTTGGCACCTATTACTCTGAAACCCTCCCCTAAAAAGAAGACAGAAATGGAATTTAAAAAAGCAACACCTTGCCAAAAGTACAGTCAGCTTTCTCACTTCTGCTTGGAGCAGCATGATTTAAGCATCACATTTCAATGTTGGATTCTTTTCTTTCGTCTGCACGTGGTGGGGATGAGACGTGAGTGGGGATGAGACGCGGGTGGCAGTGTGGCCTGAATTCTCACAATGCAGCACAGGAACCTTGAGCCCTGAGCTCTCCGGCTCCTCCTGGCTCCGCATGAATCTCCACTTTCTCGGGCGCACTGGGCTGGCAAGTCCGCACACCAAGGCTGACATCCCAGCTCCCTCTCCGCCCACTCTGGTGAGGCCAGGAGGGAATGCCCGGGAAGGCGGCACGGTGCCCAGAGTTAAGGACACAGGCTCTGGAGATGGGCCAAGCAGAACTCCATGTCCCAGAACCCACATGCATGAATCTTTTTGAACTTCTTGGATGTTCAGGAAGAGATGATGGAGACCGCTTGGAACAGATGTGCGAACGTTGGTTTGGGCTCAGAAAACCCAATTGCTCCGCTGGCTCTGTCTCCAAGTGGCTGGCTGTGTGGTCTTGAGGAGGTCACCACAGTCCCTGGGGGAGGAGAGGAGAGGAGAGAAACTGTGTGAGTGTCGTATATGGGTGCATGAGTATGTGCACACGGGTGTGTGTGCACGGGTGTGTGTGCACGCGTGTTTATGTGCATGGGTGCAGGTGTGTGTGTATGTGTGCATGTGTGTCTGTGCATGGGTGCACTGTGTGTGCACAGGTGCATGTGTGTGTGCACAGGTGTGTGTGCGTGTGTGTGTGGCTTTGGCATGATTAAAACTCTTAGGGAGGAGGCAGATTCTGCTGTGACCATGGTGCACCGCACCGAAAGATGACTCTCATGGCTTTTTCATTTTTGGTCTTGACAAATTTCAGACAGCGTCTGCTGTCATGAGACAGAATGTCAAGTGGCCGACTTCGTTAAACTTGTGTCCCATGATCTTGTGCACCTGGCACGTGAGTTTGTTAAAGGAACAAAGGCCGGTGGTAGACTTGTAAAGAGCAGGAGGGCTGCCCAGATGGAGAGCCTGTGCACACAAAGGCTGCAGAAGCTCTCTGAGTAGCTTCATGGCTTTAGAATCTAGCAAAAATTCACTGCCAACCTTTCTGTTAGGTTATGCTAATTAGAAATGTATACTTAAGCTACAGAATGGCCAAGGAGGGACCAGACTTAACCTGCCAAGTGCCCATAGGTAAGTTCAGGATTTGCGACAGAGGAAGGGCATTAGCTGAGCCAGGGTCAGGGTGGACCACAGCTGAGAGAGGAGGGCACAGTTGTAAGAGGTCAGCAGAACATGACCGGGCTGCAAATCTGCTGGTCCCAAAGGAAGGTTCACTGAGACCCCATGGACCTTTATTACAGGCCCAAAAAACATCCTTTTCTGACCAAGTTAGATAGATGTGCCCAGCCTTACCTTCTCCTCTGAAGGCAGAGCGGAAGCCAGGAAAAGAAGGAGCTTTGCCAATCTTTCTTTCCCATCATCAACCACCCTCATCTAGGGGCCAGGCCTTAAATCCCACCAGGGCTGTTTGTATCAGGAAGACCACCAGGGTGGCAAGGGAGGTTGCAGAACTGAGAGGATCTTCCTGCATCTTGAACAAAGTACTGAGCAGGTTGGGTTCTATTCCAGGGTTTCTTCAAGTTGTCAAACTTCCGCACACATCAGAATCATCTGGAGGGCTTGTTAAAAGCCAGCTTGCTGGGCGCTCCCGGCTGCCCCCAGAGTTTCAGATTCAGAAGGTCTGTTGGATTCAGCAGGACCTAAGGGTTTGCATTTCTCACGGCTCTACAGGTGATGCTCTTTCTCTGCGGACCACATCATGGGAGCCTCTGCTCTGTATACACGGCAGATGGAAACCCATGGTGTGGACCCCAAAGGCAACACCAGGGAAAGGCCAGAGACTGAGGTCCTGGGGCCGGCAGGCAGCTGGACGCTGGTGAGGTGCTGGGTCCACGGCTGTGCCTCCTTGAGGGGCTGTTTCTGCAGGACTTCCGCTCGAGTGCCACCGCCTCGTATCTTGTTGTTCAGTTGCTGAGTCGTGTCCAACTTTTTTATGACAGTAGCCCACCAAGCTCCTCTGCTCATGGGCTGTCCCAGGCAAGAATACTGGAGTGGGTTGCCATTTCCATCTCCAGGTGCTCTTCCTGACCCAGGGACTGAACCCATGTCTCCTGCGTTGGCTGGTGAGCTCTTTACCACTGAGCCATCAGGGAAGCTCTGACCACATTTACATTCTCTGTATCGCTAACCTGGACAGAGTTGCAATTCGCTCTAAGTTGCTCACATGTTTGTCATCCACTTCCTCCCACGAGGTCCATGTTTCTTGAGGGTAGGGGTTCTGTCTTGTTACTGTTGAATCCCCAGCTCCCAGAACATCATCTACTCCATGGCTGACACTAAAAACACTCTGCTGTGAAAGGGCAGCCTTAGCCATTCCAGGGAAGCAAGCCAAACTCTTGGCACCTGGAGTGGGTGGTGTAGGAAAGGGGGCCTTGGCCATACTGCTGACCATGATCCATCCCTGGGTCCTTGGGGGACCCATTCTGCAAAGTGTCAGCAGTGCGTGTGGCCACAGAAGAGACCACGGCATGTAGTTAGCTCTTCAATCAGTTCCCATGAGCTATCAGCTGTTTGGGCAGAACAAAGACAGGTCAGTCAGTCAGTTGTGTCTGACTCTTGCAGACCTCATGGACTGTAGCCCACCAGGCTCCTCTGTCCATGGGATTTTCCAGGCAAGAATATCGGAGTTTGTTGCCATGCCCTTCTCCAGGGGATCTTCCCGACCCAGAGATCGAGCCCAGGTCTCCTGCATTGCAGGCAGATTCTTTACTGACTAAGCCACCAAAGAAACTCCAGACCTTCCAGAACAAAGAGGGGAAATAAATGGGGACATTTTGGAAATGATGACTCTGTCCCAGGGGTTCTAATAGCAACAAGAATGCCGACTCCTCGGCTCTGATTGTGTTTCTGAGCTCTGGTCGCTGGACGACAGATATCTGGGAGGTCCCTGGTCCTCAGGAAACCTGCCCCCATCAGAGAGGCAGGGGCTGTAGAGATGGCGCAGGGTGTAGTGAGGCTCCATCGATCCTATTTGACCAAGAATAGAAGGACCCGGGTGGGGCTAAGGATTCTCAGGATACCAGCCTTCAATATAGGCTTCGCACCTGGTGCCAGTGGTAAAGAACCCACCTGCCAGTGCAGGAGACATAAGAGATGCGGGTTCGATTCCTGGGTCAGGAAGATCCCCTTGGAGGAGGGCATGGCAACCCACTCCAGTATTCTTGCCTGGAGAATCCCAGGGACAAAGGAGCCTGGAAGGCTATGGCCAATTCCACATTTAATAGGTCAGGAAGCGTCCTGAGCACTACCCCCTTGCCCACAGACTGTAACTCTTGGGACATGGCCCAGATCCCTGAGGGCTGACTGGTGGGAGTAGAAGGTTGCCATGGTAACACAGTCTATCTACCCTCTCCTGAGGGTTTGGAAGATGAAGTCCTTTCAGATCAGGAAGGCCTGGGTTCCCCGTGATGGATGGGGGGATTCTGTCATTGCAGTAAATGTTGTGACACAGGGAAGTTAGACTTCAACACTCCCCTTTCTCCTCCCTCAAGTCATCAGATGTCAGGATGGATCAAAGAGAGGAATTACATGCGGGCATGACAGAAATGTGGCAGAGGATGAGATGGTTGGGTGGCATCACCGACTCAATGGACATGAGTTTGAGCAAACTGCAGGAGAAGGGCAGGGAAGCCTGGCGTGCTGCAGTCCATGAGGTCACAAGGAGTCGGGCTTGACTCAGGGACTGAACAACAACAGCAAACACGACAAAAATGATCCCTTTCCTTGCTTCTTGTTTTCTGTATGTTTTGGGGGGGGGCACTGTGACCCTGAGGTGTCCTGGGATGCGCTTGTCACGCTCAGAGCTGAGCGCAGAAGCAACCCCTCCCTCACCACACCCAGTCCCCCTTCTCAGCTGCTGAGGCAAGAAGACCAGGGTCGTGTTGGTTTCTTATTGTCACGGTAACAAACCCCCACCCACTTGGTGGCTTAAAACTGTACACGCTTATTCCCCTCTGGGATTCCTAGGTAGCTCAGTGGTAAAGAATCTGTCTGTCAATGCAAGAGACTCAGAAGATGTGAGTTCGAGCCCTGGGTCAGGAAGATCCCCTGGGGAAGGAAATGGCAACTCACTCCAGTATTCTTGCCCGGAGGATCCCATGGACAGAGGAGCCTGGTGGGTTATAATCCATGGGGATTGCATGTCTGACTTGCAAAGAGCTAGACACGACTGAGTGTGCATGCAAGCTGTTCTCTTCTAGTTCTGAAGGGCACAGGCCTAGAGGCAGTTTTGCAGGCTAATGTCAAGGTACGGGCATGGCCATGCCCCCTCCAGGGTCCTTCCTTGCTTCTCCAGCCCCCAGAGCTACATTGCTTGCCCTCCATGGCCTGTGGCTTCTTGCAGCTTCGAAGCCAGCAGTGCAGCGCTGACTTTCAGCATCACGTCCTCTCTGTCTGTACTCAGCCCTCTCCCTGCCTCCCTGTGCTACAGATCCGTGTCATCACGTCTACGTTCTCCAACCCCTGGCTCACCTAGGATGACCTTCCTGCCTCAATATCCCCAGCTTAACCCCATCTGCAAAGTCCCTATAGTCACGTAAAGCCACAGTCGCAGGTTCTAGGGGCCAGGAGGCAGACATTTTTAGGAGTCATTATTCAGCCTACCATACCAGGCTTGTCACAGGGCCTTGGCACCCCCTCCCCAGGGGCAGGTATGCCAGCAGCCACGTCCACTCCCCAGCCCCAGAATCCCTTTCTCCGTGGCCTCCCAGAGGTGGTCCCCAGGCCCCAGGAGTCCAGGCCTCGGTTGCTGTTGCTGGAAGTCAGGACATAGATGTGGAAAGGCTCCCATGACTGTCACAGGTGGAAAGGGCACACCAGAAAGTGAAAGTGAACGTGTAAGTCACTCAGTCGTGTCCGACTCTGTGACCCATGGACTATATAGTCCACGGAATTCTCCAGGCCAGAATACTGGAGTGGGTAGCCTTTTTCTTCTCCAGGGGATCTTCCCAACCCAGGGACTGAACCTAGGTCTCCTGCATTGTGGGTGGATTCTTTACCAGCTGAACCACAAGGGAAGCCCGCCCGACCCGACGGTTAAAAAGGGCATGCTGACAGACAGAGCTGAGGTGCGCAGTAGCAGCTCTGAGTCGATCCCAGGGCCAAGGGGGCTCCCAAGCCTGGAGCCCCAGGTCTCCCTGCCCGTGCTGAGGCAGGTGCGGGCGAGGCCAGCCTCCCCTGTTCCCTGCATCTGGGCCCTGCTTGTGGGGTCACCCGGCGGAACACTGAACAGGGCTGTGCCACCAGCTCAGGCCAGGCAGTGGGTATACAATGGACACGCACAAGAGTACAAACACACACACACTGCACCAGCCCCCAGGTGTCCCAGGCAGTGGCAGTGGGCTCACAACTGGCCAAGGTCCCCAACCCCCATGTGGCACAGCCTTGGGGGCGGGGTGCTGTGTGATTGAATTAAGGACCCCCTTCCCCAGGCTTCAGAGTCTGAACTGCTTCTAACATTTCCACCCCAGAAGTCCAGGCCTGAAGCTCACTTGTTTGTTTGTTCATTTGTTAGTCAAGTGGGCTTCCCTTGTGGCTCAGCTGATAAAGAATGCACCTGCAATGCGGGAGACCTGGGTTCGATTCCTGGGTTGGGAAGATCCGCTGGAGAAGGAAAAGGCTGCCCACTCCAGTATTCTGGCCTGGAGAATTCCATGGACTAAGTCCATGGGGTTGCAAAGAGTTGGACAAGACTGAGTGAGTTTTACTTTTTAGGGGAAGCTGGGAGGAGGGGAGGGGCCTGCTGGAAGGAGTATCAATCTGTGTGGGTTTGTGTGTGTGTTGGGGGGGAGCTTCCCAGGTGTTGCTAGTGGAAAAGAACTTGCCTGCCAATGCAGGAGACATAAGAAATGTGGGTTTGATCCCTGGGTCAGGAAGATCCCCTGGAGGAGGCCATGGCAACCCACTCCAGCATTCTTGCTTGGAGAATCCCATGAACAAAGGAGCCTGGCTGGCTACGGTCCATAGAGTCACAAAGAGTTGGACACAACTGAAGTGACTTAGCAGGCACACATTCATGCGTGTGTGTCTAAGGACACAAATTACAGTAAAAATTCAGTTTCACTGAATGTATCCTGGATTGGATCCCAGAACAGAAAAAGGACATTGGTGGAAAAACTAGAGAAATCTGAATGAAGTCCAGAGTTTAGTTAATAGTAATGTACCAGCGAAGCCTCCTCGTTTTGACAAATGTACCACAGTTACATAAGATGATAATATTAGGGGAGACTGGGTGTGGGGTGTTCAGGAACACTCTGTACTATCTTTGTAACTTTTCCATAAATCTAAAATTATTCCCCCCAAAAAGTTCATTAATAATATTCAGTCCCCTCCAATTTTTTAACTAAAAAGTATTCACTTTCAAAGTTTTACAACCCAACACAATATACTGATGTGGAAGTTTAATTAGCAAATCTACTATTCAGTTCAATATTTATTTTATTATTGAGGTATAACATATATAGAGTGAGGTACGCAAACCTTGTGCTCACAGCTCATATTTTTTAACACATGGAATCACTCACTCACCAGCACTAGATCAAGCAAGAGAAGGTCTCCAGCACCCAGAAGTCTCCTTCTAGCCCATCTTTAGTGAACAGCCCTCTTCCACAGAGCTGGCCACTGCTGATTTATTTGGAAGATTGGTTTAGTCTGTTCTTGAATTTCGTATAAATAAAATCATAAAGTGTGTACTCGAGTCAGTCTTCTTTTGCTCAACACAGCGTCTGAAAATCACCCATGCTGCTGTGTGTAGCGGTTCATTCTTTACTGTTGTGGTGTTGATCAGGAGCAGTCGAGTCTGACTCTTTGCACCCCCATGGGCTGCAGCACGCCAGGCCTCCCTGCCCTTCACCATCTCCTGGAGTTTGCGCAAACTCATGTTGGACACGAGTAAAGCAACTTGGCATGCGACCAGACAACCTCTGTGAAAGGAGAGCATTTATGAGAGTGATTTTTTCTTAAACTTTTGTATTGGGGTTTGTGTTGTTGTTTAGTCACTAAGTTGTATCCAACTCTTTGTGACCCCATGAGCTGCAACACACCAGGCTTCTCTGTCCTCCACTATCTCCCAGAGTTGCTCAAACTCATGTACATTGAGTCGATGATGCCAGCCAACCATCTCATCCTCTGCTACCCCCTTCTCCTCTTGCCCTCAATCTTCCCCAGCATCAGAGTCTTTTCCAATAAGTCGACTCTTCCCATCAGGTGGCCCAAGTTTTAAAGCTTCAGCATTAGTCCTTCCAGTGAATATTCAGGGTTGATTTCCTTTAGGACTGACTGGTTTGATCTCCTTGCAGTCCAAGGGATTCTCAAGAGTCTTCTCCAGCACCACAGTTTGAAAGCATCAGTTCTTCAGTGCTCAGCCTTCTTTATGGTCCAGCTCTCACATCCATACATGACTATTGGAAAAACCATAGCTGTGAATGTGACATTATTTGGAAAAGAGTCTTTGCAGATGTAGTTAAGTGAAGGATCATCCTGGATTGTTCAGGTGGGCCCTAAGTGTCCTTAAAAGATACAGAAAAAAAGCAAAGAGGAAGGAGGAGAGGGCCATGGGAAGATGGAGGCAGACCTGAAAGTGATGCAGCCACGAGCCAAGGGAGGCCCAGGGGTCTGGACGAGGCAGGGAAGGATGCGCCCTGTGCTCCCTTGAGGGGAGCACAGCCCCATGGACACCTTGATCTGGGGCTTTTAGCCTCCAGAACTGTGAGAGGGTAAATTCCTGTTGTTTTAAGCTTCTGAATTGGTGGTACTTTTTTACAGCGGCCCTGGGAAACTTACACAGTAATATAAGCCAGCTTACTCTTCCTAGAGCCTGCCTTACTCCCTGCAAAGCCGTGCTCACAATCCCTGCTCTAAAGCACTGAGGACACACAGAGAGACACACACAGACAGACACACGCACGTCTCTGCTAGTTTGCATCTTTGTCCCAGTCTGTGCCCAGGAACATGATGAGCTAAGAAGAAATGGGCTGGACTAGATAGTTCATGAAGACCTGCAGAAAACCTGGGCTGTGGGGGAGCAGGCAGGCTGACCCCAGGGGCCCCAAGAAGCCAGGTTCCTTCAGTTTCTGGGCTGAAAATAGAATCCTCTGGGGAGGCTGAGACAACGGAGGAGGAAAGGAGCCCGGCGGCAGACACACACTAGGCACACGTTTGGTCACACGTTCAAAAGAGGAAAACAAGAGGCCACCTCCCCAGTCCAGAGGGGCCTGGGCAGAAGAGAATCGCCAGCCCCTTGGTGGCCAAAGCCCTCGTGGGCAGCACCCAGAGGGCTCGCCGCTCACTGCGGCAAAAACTCAGCTGGGAAGGCTTGTTGCAGGGTGAACATGACAAAGACGATCTCCTCGTAATCGTCTGATTCATACAGACACCCAAACAGGGGTGACCCATCGGGGCCGGTGCCCATGCTCTGCAGGTCCGAGTAAGCGCAGCTCCCCGGGGCCAGCAGGGTGGGCTCCGACCAGGTTGAGGGCGTAGCGGGCCACCGGTTGAGGCACACACCCAGGTCAGATCTCTGCCGTGGGTCAGTTGGGTGGGTGTAGAGCAGCCACCAGTCCGGGGGTTTGGAGCCCGCGTGGGGGCTGGGGAAGCTGACGATGCTCCCTTGGCAGCCGTGGGGAGGCTCCACCAGCTTCCGCACCCGCTGAGTCTCCTCGAAATCCAGGCCATTGTTGGTGCTCTGGGCCTGGACCCTGGCTCGGAGGGGGCTTCTGGCGTTCAGATACACCACCCTCCGTTGCCCATCCCCGACTTCGGCCACCTGGCACTCCAGGGTGTTCTGGGCCACGAAGCTCCCTCTCGCCCACGTGCGCCCATGGTCGTGGCTAACCAAGCAGAAGGCAGAGGGGGAAGGCGCCTGCAGGGAGCGGGGGCTGCGGTAGGCGTAGGCCGGCACCACGAGGCTCCTGGTTGGGTTGCGCAGCTGCAGGCCGTGCCCGGGGCCCACCGCGAAAGTGGCCCAGTCCTTGTGGGCTGAGGCAATGACCGAGTCCGTGAGGTCCGTGGCGGGGCTCCAGGACCTGCCATGGTCCTGGCTAGTGACCTGGCACAGCCGTGTCACGTTGACCCTGGTCTGAAGCTGGTGATGCTCTGACACCTGCCCGGGGATGGCGATGAAGAAGAGGAAAATGGTGCCCGTGGCCTCATCATACAGGGGGCTTGGGTTCATGGACCGGTAGCCCTCCAGCTGGGCTTGGGAAACCGCCTCCTGAGAATGCCACTGCGGGAGAGGAGAGGAGAAGCATAACCCGGGGAGGGCCAGTGATCGTGGCAAGGGTGGTGCTCTGGGGGCGGGCGAGTTAGCGTGAAGGGTCGTGGAGGAGAACTCTTGGTCTAGCATTCATTCATCCTCACAACACTTCCCAGAGCAGGAGCCAGGGCTCCGCCTCACTCCCTCCAAGATGGCCCAACCCCACCCAATCCCTCCAGCACACATCCGGGACAACCATGACATGCTAGACCTCAAGTACAAAGATGATTCGGGCACCAGTCCTTCCCAGCTCCATCCTGGTTCCTTCAACTTAACAGCTCCAACCAGCTTCCCCTTCTTGAAAAGCAAAGCCTTAGGAATAACCAACGGTCTGCCAGCGGGGACCGAGCGTGACAATCACCTCCCATCTTTTATACATCATACTCTATTAATGCGGTCTACCAGGAGGCAGCACCATGGCCCTAGGACCCAGTGAGCTTCCATAATCTCTGAGTCTATGTCATAGATGCTGCCGCTCTGCTGTCTATCCCTGTTCATTAAGGCGAGAATACTGGAGTGGATTGCCATGGCTTCCTCCAGGGGATCTTCCCAACCCAGGGTTCGAACCTGCATCTCTTATGTCTCTTGCACCAGCAGGTGGGTTCTTTACCACTACCAGGGAAGCTCCTATTCATTAATAACCATCCCCCAATGAGTAAGTCTAAGGGCAGACACGTGCCGAGGGTCTAACACCCATAGTCTTATCTAACCCTAACCTCTAACTCCTGGGGCACAGGTAGTACTACCTCCATCCTACATCTGCAGACTGAGAGGCTTAGATAAGGTAGATGAGCCTCCCAAGGCCGTAGCTCTGGTTAGCCATGGAACAGGACATGAACCCAGGTCCCTCTGCTTCAAACCCATGCTCTAAGCAACCACAAGGAAACAATGACCACACAGTAAAGATAATAACAATATTAAATCCTTTATATGTGATAAGCCAGCCTTGGGGATCTTCATCAGACTTACTTATCTACGTGCTGGAACTTCAGGACCCAAGCAATCGCCCCAACAACCCACTCCAGGTTAATTTTACTCAGAGGATCACTACCTCCCAGGTAGGTGATGATGAGCTGGTCCCCCATCAGCATCTCAAGGATGTAGGGGAATCTTTCCAAAACCAGTTTCCCTGACTGACTTGTACCAAAGCAGATGCCGCCAGGCCAGCCGAAATTATTCTGGGTGAACCCGTGTGAGATCCAGGAGATCGCCTGGGGATACATTCTCTGTCCATCCCTGGTGATTCCTTGAGCTCTGTCCCCCAGACCTCAGCCATCTAAGGGTGGGCTGGTCCCCACAGGCCCAGCAGAGCGGCGGTAGCCCGTCCGGCCTTACCTGGACCTGGCAGGTGGACGTGTCGTAGCTTCCCCTGCGCAGGACAATGAGCTTGGCATGCTCATCCTTTTTGCTCATCCGCTCTTCCGCAAAGGCCAGCAGGGTCTTCTGCTGAGGCAGGTAGAGCAGAGCCGGGATCCTGTAGACGTGGGCTCCCAACTGGAACACCCTCTCCCTCTGCAGGACGGGGCAGGATGCCATGGCGCTGGAAAGGGCACAGGAAGAGATGAGTCCCTGGCAGTCCCGTCCTGAGATGCACCAGAGCCGCCCTCCCAAGCAGGTGCAGCTCCCCCTCGGGCCACCTGACCATGCTGGGGGCCTGTCCCCTCCCCACAGGGTTCATCCCCCGTTATTACTCGCCCAGCCCCTGTTCACTCACTCTCACATCCCTCCCATGGAGTTTGGCAGCACCTCTGTCCATGTGATGTTAGGAACGGCTATTTGAAAAAGTGTATTTTGTGTTGTATTTTTATTCCTGGTTGACAAACCTCCTCATAACAGATTTCTGATAACCTGCAGCTACTTTTGCCAGACCCAGCATATTCTTAATCAAACCTGAGCCCCTGGGGGGATGAGAGGAGGGCTGAGTGGCATTCTGCAACTGTCCAGCCACCACAAACTGACACATGTGAGCTTTATATAACTCCAGAGCCCCAGAAAGTTGTCTTCGAAAAAAAGGAGGTGTGGGGAGGGGGTGGGGAAAGTGAAAGTGTTAGTGGCTTAGTCTTGTCCGACTCTTTGCAACCCCATGGACTGTAGCCCAGCAGGCTCCTCTGTCCATGGAATTCTCCAGGCAAGAATACTGGGGTGGGTAGCCAGTCCCTTCTTCAGGGGGTCTCCCCAACCCAGGGATCGAACCCAGTTCTCCTGCATTGCAGGCAGACTCTTGACCATCTGAGCCACCAGGGAAGCCCGAGGGGTGGAGGGAAGTCTTGATTCTTAAGGTTCTCCTCTCCAGATTGCTGAGACTGCCCAGTTAACCCTCCATGTGGACTCCAACCCTGGGGAAGGGGCAGGGCGTTGGGAATGGAACGGAGAGGCCCCTGACAGCTCATTCAGGCTCAGGGGATCCTCCAGAGCTACAAGAAAATGAAACTTAAAAACAAGCATTTCAGGGGTCTTCCCTGGTGGTCTAGTGGCTAAGATTGCACGATTCCACTGTGAGGGGCACAGGTTTGATCCCTGGTCAGGGAACTAAGATCCCTCGTGCCATGAAGTCAGAAATGAAAAGTCAATAAATAAACATTTTAGGAAGTTTCCTTGTGGTCCCGTGGTTGGGACTTCACCTTCCAATACAGACAGTGCAGTTTCAACTGCTGGTCAGGGAGCTGAGATCCCACATGCCTCATGTCCAAAACCCAAAACATAAAAAAAAAAAATACAGAAGCAGTATTGTAATATGGGCTTCCCTGGTGGCTCAGTTGGTAAAGAATCTGCCTGCAGTTTAGGAGACCTGGGTTTGATCTCTGGATTCAGGAAGATCCCCTTGAGGAGGAAACGGCAACCCACTCCAGTATTCTTGCCTGGAGAATTCCATGGATAAAGGAGCCTGGGGAGCTACAGTTCACAGGGTTGTAAAAGTCAGACACAACTTAGAGACTAAACAACCACCACCAATATTATAACAAATTCAATAAAGACTTTAAAAATGATCCGCATTGAAAAAAAATCTTTAAAAAAATTAAAAAAAGCATTTGGCTAAAAAGCGTGTCTTCCCTGGTGGCTCAGATGGTAAAGAATCTGCCTGCAATGCAGAAGACCCAGGTTCAATCCCCGACCCGGGAAGATCCCCAGAGGAGGAAATGGCAACCCACTCCAGTATTCTTGCCTGGAGAATTCCATGGATGGGCCATAGGCTACAGTCCATGGCTACAGTCCATAGGACTGACATGTCTGAGTGACTAACACACGCGAAAAGTGTGGCAAGGGCCAAAGGGAACTTGGTGACCATGAATGACATGAACTCCATTGGTGCTGGGCCACCTGGGTCCCCTTCAGGGGGCTGAAGAGAACTTCCTCCTGGTCATACTCCAGGAAGGACTGTATTTGATGACTGGTCTGCCCAGAATATATAGACCTGATCCCCTTGTCCTGACTGATACCCTAAAGCATCCCAGCCCCAGGGCTGCCCATGGGCTGAGCCAGAATGTCCTTCAGATTCTCAGCCCAGCTTCTCCCTCTGCACAACCCCCACCATCCTCCCTTCCTTTCCACTGCACTGACCCCAGGAGGCTCCCCTATAAAAGTTCTGCATTGGAGCCTACTGTCTGGGGAGTCCCACCTATGATGTGAGTCTGGGGAGGGAAGTAGGAAGCTAGGTGAGGTCTAAGAGTCACATGGCCTCCTCTGTACACCCTTTACAGTTCAGTTCAGTTGCTCATTTGTGTCTGACTCTTTGCAAACCTGTGGACTGCAGCACGCCAGGCTTCTCTGTCTGCCACCAACTCTTGGAGCTTGCTCAAATACATGTCCATCGAGTCAGTGATGCCATCCAACCATCCCATCCTCTGTCGTCCCCTTCTCCTTCTGCCTTCAATCTTTCCCAGCATCAGAGTCTTTACCATTGAGTCAGTTTTTCGGTTCTTCGCATCAGGTGGCCAAAGTATTGGAGCTTCATCTTCAGCATCAGTCCTTCCAATGAATATTCAGGATTGATTTCCTTTAGGATTGATTGCTTTGATCTCCTTGCTCCCCAGGGAATCTCAAGAATCTTCTCCAACACCACAGTTCAAAAGCATCAATTCTTCAGCGCTCAGCTTTCTTTATGGTCCAACTCTCATATCCATACATGACTACTGGAAAAACCATAGTTTTGACTAGATGGACCTTTGTTGGCAAAGTAATGTCTGTGCTTGTTAATATGCTGTCTAGGTTGGTCATAGCTTTTCTTCCAAGGAGCAAGTGTCTTTTAATATCATGGCTGCAGTCACCATTTGCAGTGATTTTGCATCCCCACAAAATAAAGTCCATCACTATTTCCATTGTTTCCTCATCTCTTTGCCATGAAGTGATGGGACCAGATACCATCATCTTTGTTTTTTGAATGCTAAGTTTTAAGCCAAAAATTTCAGTCTCTTCTTTCACTGTCATCAAGAAGCTCTTTAGTTCCTCTTTGCTTTCTGCCATAAGGGTGATATCATCTGCATATCTGAGGTTATTGATATTTCTCCCAGAAATCTTGATTCCAGCTAGTGCTTCATCCAGCCCAGCATTTTACACGATGTGTTCTGCATATAAGTTAAATAAGCAGGGTAACAATATACAGCCTTGATGTACTCCTTTTCCAATTTTGAACCAGCCTGTTGTTCCATGTCCAGTTCTAACTGTTACTTCTTGACCTGCATACAGATCTCTTAGGAGGCAGGTAAAAGCAGTCTGGTATTCCCACCTCTTTAAGAATTTTCTGCAGTCTGTTGTGATCTACATAGTCAAAAGCTTTAGCCTGGTCAATGAAGTAGAAGGAGATGTTTTTATGGAATTCTCTTGCTTGCTTTTTCTATGATCCAACGGATGTTGGCAATTTGATCTTTGGTTCCTCTGCCTTCTCTGAGTCCAACTTGAACATCTAGAAGTTCTTGGTGCATGTACTGTTGAATCCTGGCTTGGAAAATTTTGAACATTACTTTACTAGCGTGTGAGATGAGTACAGTTGTGCGGTAGTTTGAACATTCTTTGGCATTGCCTTTCTTTGGGATTGAGATGAAAACTGACATTTTCCAGTCCTGTGGCCACTGCTGAGTTTTCCAAATTTGCTGGCATATTGAGTGCAGCACCTTCACAGCATCATCTTTTAGGATCTGAAACAGCTCAGCTGGAATTCCATCACCTCCACTAGCTTTGTTCGTAGTGATGCTTCCTAAGGCCTGCTTGACTTTGCACTCCAGGATGTCTGGCTCTAGGTGGGTAAACACACCATCGTGGTTATCTGGGTCATTCAGATCTTTTTTGTGTAGTTCTTCTGTGTATTCTTGTCACCTCTTCTTAACATCTTCTGCTTCTGTTAGGTCCCTACCATTTCTGTCCTTTATTGAGCCCATCTTTGCATGAAATGTTCCCTTGGTATCTCTACTTTTCTTGATGAGACCTCTAGTCTTTCCTATTCTATTGTTTTCCTCTGTTTCTTTGCATTGATCAGTTAGGAAGGCTTTCGTATCTCTCCTTGCTATTCTTTGGAACTCTGCATTCAGATGGGTGTATCTTTCCTTTTCTCCTTTACCTTTCGCTTCTCTTCTTTTCTCAGCTATTTGTAAGGCCTCCTCAGACAACCATTTTGCCTTTTGGCATTTCTTTTTCTTGGGAATGGTTTTGATCACAGCCTCCTGTACAGTGTTACAAACTTCCACCCATAGTTCTTTAGGCAGTCTGTCTATCAGATCTAATCCCTTGAATCTATTTGTCACTTCCGCTGTATAAATTGTAAGGGATTTGATTTAGGTTATATCTGAATGGTCTAGCAGTTTCCCCTACTTTCTCCAATTTTAGTCTGAATTTTGCAATAAGGAGTTCATGATCTAAGCCGCAGTCAGCTCCCAGTCTTGTTTTTGCTGACTGTATAGAGCTTCTGTTGCAAAGAATATAATGAATCTGATTTCAGTGTTGACCATCTGGTGATGTCCATGTGTAGAGTCATCTTTTGTGTTGTTGGAAGAGAGTGTTTTCTATGACCAGTGTGTTCTCTTGGCAAAACTCTGTTAGCCTTTTCCCTGCTTCATTTTGTTTTCCAAGGCCAAATTTGCCTGTTAATCCAGGTATTTCCTGACTTCCTACTTTTGCATTCCAGTCCCCTATGATGAAAAGGACATCTTTTTTGGTGTTAGTTCTAGAAGGTCTTGTCGGTCATCATAGAAATGTTCAGCTTCTTTGGTGTTAGTGGTTGGGGGGCATAGACTTGGATGACCATGATATTGAATAGTTTGCCTTGGAAATGAACAGAGATCATTCTGTCGTTTTTGAGATTGCACCCATGTATTGTATTTTGGACTCTTTTGCTAACTATGATGGCTGCTCCATTTCTTCTAAGGGATTCTTGCCCAGAGTAGTAGATGTAATGATCATCTGAGTTAAATTCACCCATTCTAGTCCATTTTAGTTCACTGATTCCTAAAATGTCGACGTTCACCCTTGCCATCTCCTATTTGATCACTTCCAATTTACCTTGATTCATGGACCTAACATTCCAGGTTTTTATGCAATATCGTTCTTTACAGCACTGGACTTCACTTCCATCACCAGTCACAGACTGGGTGTTGTTTTTGCTTTGGCTCAGCCTCTTCATTCTTTCTGGGGTTATTTCTCCACTCTTTTCCAGTAACATATTGGGCACCTACCAACCTGGGGAGTTCATCTTTCTGTGTCATATCCTTTCACCTTTTCATACTGTTCATAGGGTTCTCAAGGTAAAAAGACTGAAGTGGTTTGCCATTCCCTTCTCCAGTGGACCATGTTTTGTCAGAACTCTGCACCATGACCTGTACGTCTTGGGTGGCCCTGCAACACATGGCTCATAGTTCCATTGAGTTAGACAAGGTTATGATCCATGTGATCAGTTTGGTTAGTTTTCTGTGATTGCAGTTTTCATTCTGTCTGCCCTTTACACTTGCTTGCATTTTCTCTATCATGTACATGTATCATCTATTTAAAACTTAATTCAACATTTTTGAGAAAGAAATATAATCTATCATTATTTTACTCAATCCATTATGAATGTTATTGCTTGGACACGTGATTGCCTAAGAATATGTGATTGCCTAAACACGGGTGGAAGAACAGTCTTCATCATAAAATCTAGACCTGCAAAGGGTAGTCAAGAGAATGGGGCTTGTAATACATAATGGTGTTGCTAAGTTGAAACTTTATTAAGAAACCTAGATGGGAAAGAAATATAATTAAAAATAGAAATGAAAATCGAGTAGAAAGATGCAGTTCAACAGTGTCCTCTAGAAAATCGATCAAGGGTTTGTTTAAGCTCTTAGGTATTTACCTAGGAGAGGAATTGCTGGGTCAGGTGGTAATTCCGTGTTTAACTTTTTGAGGAGCTGCCAGACTGTTCTCACATCAGCTGCAACAGTTTACATTCCTACGAGCAATGTGTCAAGATTCTAATGCCTCCACGTCCTCATCAACACTGGCTATTGTGTCTTTTTTAATAACAGCCATGCCAGAGGGTGTGAAGTGGTACCCGATTGTGGTTTTGATTGGCATTTGATACAATGATGGCTAATGATGTTGAGCATCTCTGCATGTGCTTTTTGGCCATTGGAGCTGGACTTCAGCCTGGAGGCAATAGTAAGATTTCAAACTGCTTTAGACAAGGGAGTGATCTTACCTGATTTACTTTTTAGGAAATCCCTCTTTGGGCTTCGGGGGAAAAGGGACAGAAAGTGGGTCTATTATTTTCCAGGTGAGAGAGGAAAGCAGTAGAATGAATAGGATTGGGAGAGCAAACTGGGGGGGAGTTGAGAGTGACCAGTTTAAAGCAGTCTGAATTGATTTCTACAGCCTCTGTGACTGTTCTCTGGATTCCTCTTTCAGACCCTAATCTCCTCTAGGGCGGGGACAAATTGATTCATTCATATTGCAAAACTGTATTGTGTTCCTATCTTGCGCCTGCATTGTTCCAGAAACTTGGGATGTTTCGTGGATGAAACAGAGATCTCGGCCTTATGGAGTCTGTGTTCTAGCAGGGATGAGTGGGTTATTATTATTGCCTCAAACCAAATAGTCATCACTAGGGTTGAGACCTGTCCAAAGACCTGATGAGGATGGCCTTATGTGATCTCACTAACGGCTTGCTCTGTAAAAACCTGTGGGGCTGACGGTGACTCCCCTGTGTGAGAGATGTTGACGTGGAGTGGGAAGGCTGTGGACACATGCCAACCCCAGGCCCTACGGGCTGCTAGTGTAAGTATTTGTCATGTGTATATTTAGAACCAAAGCTGGCACAGGACGGGGCTTCCCAGATGGCACTAGTAGTAAAGAATCCACCTGTCAATGCAAGAGATGGGTTTGATCCCTGGGCTAGGAAGATCCCGTGGAATAGGCAGTGGCAACTCACTCCAGTGTTCTTGCCTGGAAAATTCCACAGACAGAGGAACCTGGAGGGCTACAGTCTATGGGGTTGCAAAGAGTCAGACTGAGCATGCATGCACCCTGGCACAGGACAGGGGAGTGGGGAGGGGAAAGGGGACCCCAGTGTCTGCTGAAGAAGTCTCTATCCTCAGCCACTCAGTGTGGGCCCCAACACACACACCCACCAGCAACACCAGTTCCCAAATGTAGTCACAACAGTAACAGCAAATACTTCAGTGGCTCTTCCAAAGTGCTAGACACTCTTTAAGTACCCTACAATAATTTTTAAATGTTTTGTAAATTGTATTTATAGACTCTATCACTTACAATACAAATTACAAGTATTCATTCATTTAATCCCCACAACTCCCCCATGACATAGGCACTATTATCAGCCCATTGTACAGATGAGGAAACTGAGCTCAGTCAATCCTCCAGTGTCTGAGCTGGAGCTACAAACACTTCTAACCCCATGCAATACTGCCTCCAAGAGGAGTTCTGGAAAATGCCATCTTCCTGCATCTTATGACATTTCCAGTGACGCTGCAGCACCCCGTGTAGTTAGCTGGCCCACTGGACCCTCTTCTGGGTCCAGATTAGCCTCAGACTGGCCTAGTGGGAAGAGAACTGAATCAACAGTCAAAAATTCAGAATCTGAATTTTTGGTAGGTGGTAGGTAGGAATTTTTGGTAGGAGTGGTAGGTCCACTCCTAACAGGTGTGCAAAAAAAGTGAAAGTGAAAGTCGCTCAGTCATGTCTGACTCTTTGCAACCCCATGGACTATACAGTCCATGGAATTCTCCAGCCCACTGTACTAAAGTGGGTAGCCTTTCCCTTCTCCAGTGGATCTTTCCAACCCAGGAATCAAACTGGGGTCTCCTGCATTGCAGGCAGATTCTTTACCAACTGAGTTATGTGCATCTTTGGGTAAAAACCCATCTCCCTGAGTTGTGTTGCCCTACCTGGCAACAAGGGAGCTGTAGGGATATCTCATGGTCCCACCATCTCCGGGGGGTGCCGAATGGGGACCTGACTCCTGGGGGAGGGGAAGGTCCTCAGCACAACCCAGTCTGACCTGTGGCATCAGGCAATCAGAGAGAGGACAGTGTTTGATGAAGTGTTCAAGAAGCTGCCATTTCAGAGGTCAAAAATAGAGGCATAGCAGCGATTCAGTTGGTCCCACCTGATGCTACCAGCCCTGCCATGGCTTGTGGCCTTGTGGGTGCTGAGCCCATAGCAAAGCACCTTATAAAGGACACTCACTTGTCTCCACATGGCATCTCAGAAGCAGGGCCGCTGAAAGCGGATAAGGGAGACAGCAGGTGGATTTGAGCCTGGATCTGCTGGATTCCAGAACCCGCGCCCCTAACACTAGGACTGCCCAGCAAAAGACCCACAGCCGGGACTCTGAGGCCTGAAAACCTTGCTCAGAAAGCCTTGCTCAATGGAGGGTTCCTGCCTGCCTCTCTCCCTCTCTCGTTGGGAACACAACCTCACAAACACCATCCAGATCCAGGGGCCCTGTCACCAGCATTCACCTACCCACTTTCAGAAGATGCTTTTGCAGTTTATAAAACCATACTAAGCCCCTTATGTGTGCCAAGAAACAGATGAACAGATGGATCCTAGTCCCTGCCCTCCAGGAGCCCAGAACAATGAGAGCCAGTAAATCTGGGGAGCAGGAGAGAGGACCCCGCAGCCTTCCCAGAGGAAGAGCTTTGACCTTGGGGCAGCTTGGGGTGGAACATTTGCCCCTGGCTACCATGTTGAAATAATGCCTCTCTCCAAAGCAGACAGATGTGGGCACCTCGTATGCCAACAACACTGGCAGAGCCAGGCAGTGGGGCAGGAGCCTGAAGCTTGGGCAGCCTCTCCCTAAAAAGACCCCATTTCTGCAAATCAAAACCACAACGAGGTACCATCTCACGCCAGTCAGAATAGCTGCTATCAAAAAGTCTCCAAACAATAAATGCTGGAGAGGGTGCGGAGAAAAAGGAACCCTCTTACACTGTTGGTGGGAATGCAAACTAGTACAGCCACTATGGAGAACAGTGTGGAGATGTCTTAAAACACTGGAAATAGAACTGCCATATGACCCAGCAATCCCACTGCTGGGCAGAACTGAAAGGAAACCAGAGGAAACCAGAATTGAAAGAGACACGTGTACCCCAATGTTCATCGCAGCACTGTTTACAACAGCCAGGACATGGAAGCACCTAGATGCCCGTCAGTAGACGAATGGATAAGGAAGCTGTGGTACATATACACAATGGACTATTACTCAGCCATTAAAAAGAATGCATTTGAATCAGTTCTAATGAGGTGGATGAAACTGGAGCCCATTATACAGAGCGAAGTAAGTCAGAAAGAAAAACACCAATACAGTATACTATCGCATATATATGGAATTTAGAAAGATGGAAACAATGACCCTATATACGAGACAGCAAAAGAGGCACAGATGTAAAAAACAGTCTTTTGGACTCTGTGGGAGAAGGCAAGGGTGGGATGATTTGAGAGGGTAGCGTTGAAACTATTATTATATTATCACATGTGTATATTATCACATGTGAAGTGGATTGCTGGTTCAGGTTCGATGCATGAGACAGGGTGCTCAGGGCTGGTGCACTGGGATGACCCAGAGGGATGGGATGGGGAGGGAGGTGGGAAAGGGGTTCTGGATGGGGGACACATGTGCTCCCGTGGCTGATTCATGTCAATATTTGGCAAAAACCACTACAATATTGTAAAATAATTAGCCTCCAATTAAAATAAATAAATAAATAAATAAATAAATAAATAAGACCCCATTTCCAGAGGACCCAACACCTCTGCTCAGGTCCAGCTTGCCAGGATTCCCATCCCAAAATGGGACATCTCTCCACACCCCCACCACTGAGCATTGATCTGGAAGTTCAGACTATCGATAAATCGAGGGCAGAATTAGAGGCTCTCCTGAGATGAGCCTTCTCCCCACGTTCCCCATCTGACATGTCCTCTGGACACCCTGAGGATAGAGTGGATGCCGTCATCTAGGGGTTGAGGGGCCATGAGCTGGCCGGTACTTTAAAATCGCCACAGCCTTCGGCATCCCCAAGGATCCCACCCTCACTCCATGATTACCTGGTACAGAAGAGCTCTGGCTTATGCCAACAAAGAAACAGTTGGGTTGACTCGTTGAGAAAGTTGTGCCTCGAGGAGCGTGTTCCAGTTTGGATCCCAAGGCTCTGAGTGGGAAGTCAGGTGTGTGAGCAGAGGCCGTGGGGATTCAGCTTCCAGAACAGGGCAGCTCTCCTATCCTCCAGCCTCACCTGGAGCCTCAAGTCCTCCTCTGTCGAGCTCGTGCCTATAAACACCTACGGGAGGCCAGGACCTCTCGCCCACTCACCTGCTCCCGGTGTGCAGGCCCAGCCTTGACCTAGTTAGGATGCTGCCTCTCATTAGTCAGGAAGCAATCTGTCTAGTTCTCTCCACAGTCTTGCTGAATCAGAATGAGCCACAGGAAGCCTGAGCCAAGCTCGTCCCTTGAATGAAACCAGGGCCCGGGAGGGTCTGGAAGGGCAGCAACAGGGAAGCGGAGGGGCTGGAGCTTGGGAGAACACAGCTCCCCTTCGGGCTCTGCAGCTGGGTGAGTAGGGCTTCCTGACCTCTTGGGACCTCAGTTTCCTCCTCTGAAAAATTAAAGCAAAAATAACACAGTGGGCTCCAAGCCACATGAGTGCAGACCATACACCTCAAGGGCTACTACCCCCCAGAATCCAGAGTGTTTCTGGATGGACCTAGAGGTTGTCAGACCATGTGAAGTCAGACAGAGAAAGACAAGTATCCTATGATATCGCTTATAATATTTTAAAAAGTGGTACAAATGAACTTATCCATAAAACAGAGTACAAAATAGAGTTACAAACATAGGGCACAAACTTACAGTTACCAAGGGGTAAGGGAGTGGTGAGGGATAAATTGGGAAATTAGGATTGACATATACACCCTACTATATATAAAATATAAAGTATCTAAGTATTAAGTCACTTCACTTGTGTCCAACTCCCTGGACTGCAGCCCGCCAGGCTCCTCTGTCCATGGGGATCTTCCAGACCCAGCAATCGAACCCATGTCTCTTGTCCCTTGGTAGCTCAGCTGGTAAAGAATCTGCAGTTGGTAAAGAATGCAGGAGACCCGAGTTGGATTCCTGGGTTGGGAAGATCTGCTGGAGAAGGGATAGGATACCCACTCCAGTATTATTGGGCCTCCCGGCTGGCTCAGACAGTAAAGAATCCGCCTACGATGTGAGAGACCTGGGTTCGATCCCTGGGTTGGGAAGATTCCCTGGAGAAGGGAATGGCTACCCACTCCAGTATTCTGGCCTGGAGAATTCCATGGACTGAATAGCCCATGGGGTCGCAAAGAGTTGGACACAACTGAGCAACTTTCACAGCTCATGTCTCCTGAATTGACAGGTGGGTTCTTTACCGTTAGCGCCACCTAGGAAGACATTTTAAAAAATGTGTATATATATATATATAGGTATAATACATAAACTTCATATAAATTATATAAAAATACCAATATATATTTATCAGTTCAGTTCAGTCGTTCAGTCATGTCCAACTCTTTTTGACCCATGGACTTCAGCACACCAGGCTTCCCTGTCCATCACCAACTCCCAGAGCTTACTCAATCTCATGTCCATCGAGTTGGTGATGCCATCCAACTATCTCATCCTCTGTTGTCCCCTTCTCCTCCCACCTTCAATCTTTCCCAGCATCAGGGTCTTTTCAAATGAGTCAGTTCTTCTCATCAGGTGACCAAAATATTGGAGTTTCAGCTTCAGCATCAGTCGTTCCAATGAATATTCAGGACTGATTTCCTTAGAATGGACAGGTTGGATCTCCTTGCAGTCCAAGGGACTCTCAAGAGTCTTCTCCAACACCACAGTTCAAAAGCATCAATTCTTCGGCACTCAGCCTTCTTTATAGTCCAACTCTCACATCTGTACACAACTACTGGAAAAACCATAGGTTTGACTGCTGCTGCTGCTGCTAAGTCACTTCGGTCGTGTCCAACTCTGTGCGACCCCATAGACAGCAGCTCACCAGGCTCCGCCGTCCCTGGGATTCTCCAGGCAAGAGTACTGGAGTGGGGTGCCATTGCCTTCTCAGTAGGTTTGACTAGATGCACCTTTGTTGACAAAGTAATGTCTCTGCTTTTTAATATGCTATCTAGGTTGGTCATAGCTTTCCTTCCAAGGACCAAGTGTCTTTTTATTTCATGGCTGCAGTCACCATATGCAGTTGATTTTGGAGCCCAAAACAATAAAGTCTGTCACTGTCTCCATTGTTTCCCCATGAATTTACCATGAAGTGATGGGATGGGATGCCATGATCTTAGTTTTCTGAATCCTGAGTTTTAAGCCAACTTTTTCACTCTCCTCTTTCACTTTCATCAAGGGGCTCTATAGCTCTTCTTTGCTTTCTGCCATAAGGATGTTATCATCTGCATATCTGAGGTTATTGATATTTCTCCCGGCAATCTTGATTCTAGCTTGTGCTTCATCCAGCCCAGTGCTTCTCATGATGTACTCTGCATATAAGTAAATAAGCAGGGTGACAATATACAGCCTTGACATACTCCTTTCCCTATTTGGAGCCAGTCTGTTGTTCCATGTCCGGTTCTAACTGTTGCTTCTTGACCTGCATATAGATTTCTCAGGAGTCAGGTCAGGTGGCCTGGTTTTCCTGTCTCTTGAAGAATTTTCCACAGATTGTTGTGATCCACACAGTCAAAGGCTTTGGCATAGTCAATAAAGCAGAAGGAAATGTTTTTCTGGAACTCTCTTGATTTTCAGATGATCCAACAGATGTTGGCAATTTGATCTCTGGTTCCTCTGCCTTCTCTAAATCCAGCTTCAACATCTGGAAGTTCTCGGTTCATATACCTTTGAAGCCTGGCTTGGAGAACTTTGAGCATTACTTTGCTAGTGTGTGAGATGAGTGCAATTGTGTGGTAGTCTGAACTTTCTTTGGCATTGTCTTTCCTTGGGATGGAATGAAAACTGACATTTTCCAGTCTTGTGGCCACTGCTGAGTTTTCCAAATTTGCTGGCATATTGAGTGCAGCACTTTAACAGCATCATCTCTGCATGTAATATATAAAATAGATAAGTAATAAGGACCTACTGTATAGCACAGGGAACTCTACTGAATACTCTGTAATAACCTATATGAGAAAAGAATCTAAAAATGATGGATATATGTAAGTGTATAACTGAGTCACTTTGCTTCACACCTGAAACTGACACAACACTGTAAATAAACCAGACTCCAGTGAAAAAAAATTTTTAGACAAAGAACATTTCCAATGCATCATTGATGAGCCATCAGTGCTTTTCATCAGTTGAGTGAATGGCTGGTGCCACCTTCCCAGGCAGAGCCGACGATGTGAGGATTACACATGAAAAGTCATCCACATCTCTTAGCCCAGCATCCGACATATGGCAGGGACCCGCTAGATGCTAGTGCCAGGCAAGGAGCCCTTTACTTCTGTACCCACCGTAACCAAGCCTAAGGCTCCATGGGCGGTGAAGATGAGTCATTTGCTGGCCCACAGCCAGAAGATATAACCTTTATCACCCCAGTTCATAACCATTGTTGGGGAGGCTGCAGGAATTAGAAATGTCAAAAGGTAGCCTCCTTCAGTTCCAAGTGCATTTCTTGCTTCAGTCTAGACCCGGGGTGAGGGCAGTCTCCGTAATGTGTTCCCCCTCCCTCCTCTGGACACAGTCCTTTCTCAGCATATTTAGCTCAGAGTCAAGTGCAGACACACCTTGTCACTTCTCTCCTGGGAGGTCAGCGCCCCCTGGATGATGGTTCTGGGCCCTCTTGTCCCTGCTCTGGTTTGTCTCTGAGGTGACCTCAGAGACACGGTCACTTGGCTTCAAAGTTTATCTTTGAAAGCTCCACCCAAAATCCAGCCCACATGAAGGCCCAGTGAGCTCCCACCTCCAGCTCTGACTCACACTCCACCGGACGTCCATGAATCCCCTTGAAGTGGATGCATTTACGTTCCTGTTTTTCTCCTGCTAATTCACTGGGCTGCAGAAGGGGTTCTTTTAAAGTGGGTTAAGTGCAGGAGTAATGACGCATTGCAGAAACTGTGACATATCAATAAAATGGGATATTGTTGCTTAGTCACTCAGTCATGTCTGACTCTTTTACTACCTCATGGACTGTAGCCTGCCAGGCTCTTCTGTCCATGGGATTCTCCAGGCAAGAATTCTGGAGTGGGTTGCCATTTCCTTCTCTAGGAGATCTTGCCAACCCAGGGATTAAAACTTCGTCTCTTGCACGGGCAGGTAGATTCTTTACCACTGAGCCACCAGGGAAGCCCAAGGCACCAATTAATTAAAATCATGCTTTGAAGACTAGACAATGAGTGAGAAAATGCTGGAATGGTGTAAAGTATAAAAAATAGGATACTTAACAGTATATAAGGTAGGATCCCACTTTTGTAAATGTGTATATTGTCCACTCAAAACTAATATTAAAAATAAACAAAAACCCTATGAAAAATATGTATTGATACACTGCCCAAACTTAGCATGGTACTTGGAATAAAATAGATATTTAGTAAATGTCTGTTGAATGTAAAATGAATAAATAAATATTGTCAGTAATTAATGTTGACCAGGAGGATGACAAATGATGTTTATTTACTTCCTTGTACTCTTTCAGGCACACATGAATTTTATTATTATGTTAAAAATAATGGTAAGTAATAAAGTGAAAGACTTTAAATGTGGCTGGATAATGCCTATTAACTTCATTCTGGCCAGATCATCAAGTAGGGAAATAGGCTTTCAAAAGGGCCTAAAGATTACCTATAAAAATGGACTTGACTCAGCATGCAAATTCAGCTTACATTTGACTCCAAAGGACTGACTGATGAAGGGTTCAAAAGTATTTGTTCACCACATCTTGTGGTAGCCAACACCACACTCACTTGGGAAGGAGATGGAGAGGAAGATCACAGAGATGCTCCCAGAGCTCCGAGGGCTTATTATTTATGTGGGGAAACAAGTCAAGCCCACAGGGAACAGAGGCCAGGGGAGACAGGGGCATGGTGGTGTCAGGCGGACAGTGATGGTGGCAGTGCTGAAGAGCGAGGGGAGAGGTGAGGCCAGGAGGAGCCTTGGAGACTTTCTGGGCCTGGGCTGGGCCAGGAGGAGGAGCGAAATGTACAAGGAGCTGGACCATCTCAGCAGGAGGGCACAGAGCGCCCAGTGGGTTCCTCCACTGGAGAAGGCGGGAGAGGATGCCTGGAGATGAGCTTGTATGGAGACAGTGGAGGGGGCACCAGGCGTGGCAGGGCCATCAGGGCTTTGAATGTAGTCTGCTTCCTTTCTGCTGGCTTTCGTGACTCTCCTCTATCCTTAATGCTCTGCAATCCCAGTATGGCTTGTCCAGGTGTGAATTTATTTACCTTGTCTAGGACTCAGCACACTTTTTCAAACTCAGAACGTGTGTCTTTCTTCAGTTCTGAAAATCTCTCAGTCATTCATGCTTTGAACGCTGCCTTTTTCCCACTCTCTCTTTTCTCCTTCAGAACAGCCTATTAAATGCAAATTGAGTTTTCTTGATTTAGTCTCCAAATGTCTTTTGACTTATTTTTCACATTTTTCATCTCTTTGCCTCCTGGTGCTTTATTCTGTGTGATTTTCTCGGATATACCTTCCAAATTACTAAATCTAAAATTGTGTCTAGCTAAGATTTTTTTAAATGCAATATTTTTTATTTCTGTGATTTCTACTTAGTTCTTTGAATTCACTTTTTTAAAAAATTAATTCCCTCAGCACTAAAAAGAAATGAACTAACAAGCCTTTGAAAAGACATGGAGGGACCTTAAATATATAATACTAAGTGAAAGCAGCCAGTCTGAAAAGGCTACATACTGTATAATTCCAACTATGTGACATTTGGGAAAAGGCACATTAAGGAGACAGTAAACAGTCCAGCGGTTGCCAGATTTCATGGAAATGGGGGTAGGTAATGAATAGGAGAGGCACGGATGATTTTTAGGGCAGTGAAAATACTCTGTATGATATCATATGATGGACATATGTCATTATTCATTTGTCCAAGCCTATACAAAACCAAAGGTGAATTATAATGCAAACTATGCACTTGGGGGTGATTATGACATGTCAATGCAGGTTCATCAACTCTAACAAAGGTCCTGCTCTGGGGGGTGGGGATGATGTTGATAATGGGGGAGGCTGTGCATGTATGGGAGCCAAAAGGCATATGGGAACTTTCTGTACTTTCCCCTGGATCTTGCTGTGAGCCTAAAACCGCTCTAAAAAGTAACATCTTAACTTTAAAAACATGATTTCTTATTCTTATTTTATAGATTTTATTCCTTTATCTCTTTAAGCACCTAAACATACTTATTTTTTAAGTCTTTTATATTCTAGTATTTCCGTTTCCTCATGGGTCAACTCTCTTATTGTTGTGGGATACTTTCCTTCATACTGGACTTCCCCAAATATTTTATGATTTTTGTGTGTGAGCTCACCCCCGATGGGAATGATCTTTCGGGTGTGTGGTGGAGTTGTTACACTAGTACCCCGATTGTGAACACCTTCCCTGGTTGTCCCCGTGTAAGTCTCAAGGGTTCATGGTTTCTCAACTTTCCTTCTCAGTTCCTGTCTTAGGCTCTCTGTCCTCTGTGAGTGGTGAAAGCTTGGGCTACAGGTGCAAGACCAAATTATCCTCAATTTCTAGAGAATTTTATTTCTATTCATGGCCTGTACATTTAAAAAAAATTTCTGAGCCATAATTTCTCTCTAAACCTCTTGCTGTGTTCAGGTCCAAAGGCTTTGATTCTTATCCCCCCATAGCTGTTAAATTAAAACAAGCATATCTCCTGGTCATGGAAGTACAGTCTCTAAAAAATGATCTGTGAAGGAGATATAGAATGACTTAAAAATAACTTATTTATCTAAGGCACTGGAGATGAAAGATTATTTCTCTTTCTTGCTCTTGGGACCAAATATATATTTATATCACATATATATGATTTTATCTTTTTTCTAGAATTTCTGAGTGTCTAGGAAATTTCATGTGATCTTGGACAAGCTATTAATTCTTAATGTCTACATGGCTGGCCTTCTCATCATAAGACTGTAATGATGACTAAACAAAATAATTCATGCAAAGTGCTTAGACTAAAACCTGGCCTGGGGCAGTCAATAAATATTATAATACTAATTCCTGCTTCAGCTCATTTCTTTTTCTTGACGAGACCTGGCCACTCACCTCTATATACTTCAAATATTTTTTTAAATAACCACAACTTTTTTTTAACCTCAAGCTTTTAAACTCCTCTCCCTTCCCCACCCCCAACAGCAAACTCAATACAGTAACTTATTAATCCTAAAAGAAAGCCTCTTAAAATGAATTAAACTTACTACACTTGAATATTCAACTTCTGCTAAAGTTTAATTATAACAATTACTTTAAAATAATTGGTTTATGATTATTAAATCCATGAATGATTTACCAAAAATTGTTGCCCAGAAATCTTACCCAGAAATCATGCAAAGATGGGAACAACAAAGGACAGAAATGGTATGGACCTAACAGAAGCAGAAGATATTAAGAAGAGGTGACAACAGTACACAGAAGAACTGTACAAAAAAGATCTTCACGACCCAGATAATCACGATGGTGTGATCACTCACCTAGAGCCAGACATCCTGGAATGTGAAGTCAAGTGGGCCTTAGGAAGCATCACTATGAACAAAGCTAGTGGAGGTGATGGAATTCCAGCTGAGCTATTTCAAATCCTGAAAGATGATGCTGTGAAAGTGCTGCACTCAATATGACAGCAAATTTGGAAAACTCAGCGGTGGCCACAGGACTGGAAAATGTCGTTTTCATTCTGATCCCAAAGAAAGGCAATGCCAAAGAATGCTCAAACTACTGCACAGTTGCACTCACCTCACAAGCTAGCAAAGTAATGCTCAAAATTCTCCAAGCCAGGCTTCAACAGTATGTGAACCAAGAACTTCCAGATTTAGAAAAGGCACAGGAACCAGAGATCAAATTGCCAACATCCACTGGATCATCAAAAAAGCAAGAGAGTTCCAGAAAAACATCTGCTTTTGCTTTATTGCCTATGCCAAAGCCTTTGACTATATGGACCATAGCAATCTGTGGAAAATTCTTCAAGAGATGGCAAAACCAGACCACCTGACATGCCTCCTGAGAAATCTGTATGCAGGTCAAGAAGCAACAGTTAGAACTGGACATGGACCAACAGACTGGTTCCAAATTTTGAAAGGAGTACTTCAAGGCTGTATATTGTCACCCTGCTTATTTATTCATATGCAGAGTACATCATGTGAAATGCCAGGCTGGATGAAGCACAAGCTGGAATCAAGGTTGCCGGGAGAAATATCAATAACCTCAAATATGCATAAGACACCACCCTTATAGCAGAAAGTGAAGAATAAGTAAAAAGCTTCTTGATGAAAATGAAAGAGGAGGGTGGAAAATTTGACTTAAACTCAACATTCAGAAAACTAAGATCATGGCATCCCGTCCCATTACTTCATGGGAAATAGATGGGGAAACAGTGGAAACAGTGAGAAACTTTTTTGGGGGGGCTCCAAAACCACTGCAGATGGTTACTGCAGCCGTGAAATTAAAAGACGTTTGCTCACCAGAAGAAAAGTTATGACCAACCTAGACAGCATATTAAAAAGCAGAGATATTACTTTGCCAACAAAGTTCTGTCAAGTCAAAGCTACGGTTTTTCCTGTAGTCATATATGGGTGTGAGAATTGGACTATAAAGAAAGCTGAGTGCAGAAGAATCGATGCTTTTGAAGTGTGTTGTTGGAGAAGACTCTTGAGAGTCCCTTGGACTGCAAGGAGATCCAACCAGTCCATCCTAAAGGAAATCAGTCCTGAATATTCACTGGAAGGACTGACATTGAAGCTGAAACTCCAATACTTTGGCCTCCTGATGCGAAGAACTGACTCAGTGGAAAAAACCCTGATGCTGGAAAAGATTGAAGGCAGGAGGAGAATGGGATGACAGAGGATGAGATGGTTGGATGTCCATCACCAACTCGACGGACATGAGTTTGAGTAAGCTCCGGGAGTTGGTGATGGACAGGGAAGCCTGGCGTGCTTCAGTCCATGGGGTTTCAAAGAGTCAGACACTACTGAGCGACTGAACTGAACTGATTTCCCAGAAAATACCACAAGAGCTCTGGTCTAGGGCATCACAGTTTTTGAAAGGGATTTCTCATTGTCTTAGTCCATTCAGGCTTTCTGTACACCATATACTGAGGGGCTTATAAGCAGCAAAAATTTATTTCTCACTGTCTGGAGGCTGGGAAGTTCAAGATCAAGGTACTGGTAGGTTTGATGTCTGGTGAGAACTCTCTTGGGCTTCCCAGGTGGCGCTAGTGGTCAAGAGCCCGCCTGCCATTGCAGGAGACATTAAGAGATGCAGATTTTCCCCCTGGGTCAGGAAGATCCCCTGGAGGAGGGCATGGCAGCCCACTCCAGTATTTTTGCCTGGAGAATCCCCATGGACAGGAGAGGCTGGCAGGCTACAGTCCATAAGGTTGCAAAGAGTCAGACACGATTGAAGCGATTTACATGCACAAGAGCCCTCCCCCTGGTTCACAGATGAACATGTTCTCTCTGCATCTCCCATAGTGGAGGTGGCGAGTGAGCTGTCCGGGATCCCTTTTTAAGGACACTTGGGTTCCTCACTGGTAGAACCCTCAGAACCTCAGCACCTCCCACAGACCCCATCTTCTATATCATCACAACGGGGAATTGTTTTCAACATATGAATTCGGGCTGGGGGTGGGGACATAGTCAATCTATGACACTCAGTTTCATCCCAAATACTTCCACAGTAGAGCAGTGGACAACTGTTAAAAAAAAAGAGTGAAGGATTTAAAGTGTGTTGAATTGGAAAACTACCAAGAAATAGATACAGAGCAATATGTACATACTGTGGTCCTGCCTAAGTAAAACAAAGTATATAGAGGTGTGTGTGTGTGTGTGTGTGTGTGTGTGTGTGTGTGTATGAGAGACAGAGGGAAATGGTATGTAAAGAGAACATTTCTAGAAGGATTCTGCAGGAAACTGTGAGCTGAGGTTATATAAAGTGTTTTGGAGCAGGGAAGTGACAGGTTCGGGACGGTACCCGCAGACTCGCATGGCATGCTGAGTGGATGCGCTGGAGAGGACTGGGAGGCACTGGGAGAGCCTGCAGCCAGGAGATCTGTTTAAAGGACGTGGCAGTGGTACAGGTGAGCGTTGATGGGGTCTGTTCTGAAGAAGGGAGATGCAGTGGCGAAGGAAAAAAGAAACTTGATTCATTTTTGAGGGGCTTCCAGCAGTAGCCCCAGTGCCTAGGGCAGTACCTTCACTCCCTAGGTGCTCATCAATGTATGAAATGGATGGTCTCCTGTATAGAAGACTTAGAACTCAAGCCCCTCTAGCCATCTGCTTGGCAACTCCAGACAGCATCCCATAGGCCCTCTTCTCCGAGTTTGCTCACCCAGTCCTGGACCCGGGAAGCAGGGGCAGGAGACAGGGTCCACATTTCTCTTGTGCGCTCTGGCCCTGCCCTCCTGGGAGTGTGGCGCCAATTCCTGCCCCACCGCCCTTGCTCCACCAGGTCCCCCACCAGCAGTACTGCAGGCACCTCTGAGCTGGGCTCTGTGTTTACGTGGCAAGGAAGAAGTGTCTCCAAAACGCTGAGGGCCTGGCCTCCCTTAGGACCTAAGGGGAGACAGGAAAACAGAAGAATGAGAAAGAGGGAAGAAGACAGCCAAGAAAATCAGACCTAACCCTATACTCAGGTACACTCTCACTCACGCACACGCATGTACCTGCCATCATAGCACTGTGTACTCAGGAGGAGCTTAAAATAGGTTTTCTGAATGCATGAGACAGTGATGGAGACAGGGCAGGAGGATGAGGACTCTCGGGAGGGTGGCGGATAAAGGAAAGAAAGCGGATCCTCCTGAACAACAGACATTCCCCCAGACCCCACACATGTGAAAGCTCCACTGGGAACTTTTGGTCATTGAGGACATGGAGGGGAAGAAGGAATAATTTCATTCATTCTGGTATCTGCTGAGGCTAATATGGGATTTGGTTTATAGTATCCTGCTCAAATGTTTGTTGAATGAATGAAGGGGTGTGTGGATGGATGGATGGGTGGGTAGGTGAGTGGGTGGATTGATAGGTGGGTCTATAGGTGGGTTGACGGATGGATGGATGGATGAGTGATTGGATGCGTGGGTGGGTGGGTGGATGGCTTGATGGATGAATAAACGACCAAGTCTATTTAGCTTTCAGAGGAAAAACTGAAACCATAATTTCACAGTAATCAGAGGGTTGTCATAGACAGCTTTCAAAGCCGGCCCTCAGCGATTCCTTTACCTTGGGATTCATGCCTCTGTGTGACCCCCTACCTCTGAATGTGGGCTGTGCCTGATGACTTCCTCCCAGTGAGTAGAATATCGTGCGAGTGAAGGGATGTTACTTGTGTGTGAGCAGACTACAAAGCCAATGACTTCTGTCTTCTCGGACTCTGTTACCCAGGCCGGGGACAAGCTGCCGTGATGGAGGGGCCCTTGTGGGGGCCTCGGGTCCACAGTCAGTGAGGAGCTGAGACCCTCAGTTCAACAGAACTGACTGCTGCCAGCAAGCTCATGAACGGGAGGGAGATCCTACCCAATGGAGCTTTGAGACGCGGTCCCCACCCCATTGGCGCCTGGAGTGCAGCCTGGGAAGGACCCTGAGCAGAGAACCCATCCAAGCCATGCTCTGATTCCCAGCTCACAGAAACCATGAGACAGCAAGTGTGTGTTGCCTCAAGCCACTACCTCTTAGGGTAGTTTGTTGCCAGCAAACAGATAGCTAATACAATGGCTGATTTGAGTTTAATTTAAAAATGGACACGATGGCAATTAAACTTGACAGATGATGGCTGTGGTTCAGACCCCAGGTTTTGATACTGATTAGATGGAATTTGAATCCTGGATTTCCACCTTACTAGCTGTGTGGCTATGGGCCAGATGATCAGCTTCTCTGGGCCTTTATTTCTGTGTCTTTAAGACAGGTATAATTCTCTGCACATAGAGCTAGCACAAGGATTACATAAAACAATTGTATAACGTACTTAGCCCAGGGACTTCCCGGGTAGTCCAGTAGTTAAGACTCTAGGCTCCCAAGCAGGGGCCCTGGGTTCAATCCCTGGTCAGGGAACTAGATCCCACATGCTGCAGTTAAAATCCCACACATGGCAATGAAGATCCCATGTGCCGCAGTTAAGACCCAGGGCAGCAAAAAAGAAAGATATTTAGCCCAGGACCTGTCACTGAATAGAAGGTTGTTGTTCAGTCGCTCAGTCGTGTCTGACTCTTTGTGACCCCATGGACTGCAGCACGCCAGGCCTCCCTGTCCATCACCAACTCCCAAAGCTTGCTCAAGCTCATGTCCATCAAGTCAGGGATGCCATCCAACCATCTCATCCTCTGTCATCCCCTTCTCCTCCCGCCTTCAATCTTTCCCAGTATCAGGGTCTTTCCCAATGAGTCAGCTCTTCGCATCAGGTGGCCAAAGTACTGGAGCTTCAGCTTCAGCATCAGTCCTTCCAATGAATATTCAGGACTGATTTCCTTTAGGATTGACTGATTTGATCACCTTGCAGTCCAAGGGACTCTCAGCAAATAGAAGGTAGCTATTAGCGACAACAACAGCAATAGTAACAGTAACAGAGAAAGGTCCTGCACAAGGCAGTGAGTGTCCCTGCCTGGAAGGGATTGAGCTGAATCATGACATCACGTGCAACCTTTTCCAAGTCTTAGATGGAGCTGCCTATGGGGCTGCCTGGCCAAGACCGTGGGCTGGGGGGCCAGGTGTCACGGGACCACCAGGCTTACCTTGCACCTGGGTGCAGCACCAGCTGCTCCTGGCTGTCACTGAGGGTAGCGCCTTCCCTCCTGCACGGCCTCTGGTCCTGGTGTGGGGCCGCCACCCCGGCTGGGCCCATGGGCGCAGGAAGGTAAACACCCAGGCAGGAAGTGATTGTCACGGGCACAGGGCCAGTACGCGGCCAGGCGGGTCTGAAGGTCAGGAATGCTTCCCAGGGAGCCCTTTTCAGCAGAGGTCCAAGTCTCCAGTGCAGGTTCTTGGGGAGCGGAGGAGTCCAAGAACACCCCCCTGCTCTGAGACCCTGACAGGACACAGGACAGGAGAACAAGAGCTGTCCAGAGGGCTCTAACCCCCAGGAACTCCTCACTGGCAGGTGAGCAAATGGTTTGAGTGTTTTGCTTTGGTGTTTTTTGTAATGAAATGAGATGAAATGGGATGGAAAGCAGGCTGCAGCCAGGGCAGCATAGGCAAGACCCCAGGCAGATAAGTGAAGGGAGAGGCAAGCCCACTCACCCTTCATCGAGAAGGAGCTTCAAGAGAGAAAACAGCCCTGGGTCTCTCACTCGCTTTGGCTTCACCATTCTCCCCTATGGGACTCAGTTTCACCACCTGGGAATTGGGGTCATAATTCCTTCCAGGCTCCTCTCCTGTGAAGGCTACAGGAACAAGTGAGATAATGAACATGACTGGCTGCAGAAGTTGCGGGGCCCCATGAGAAATGAATAAGGGAGCCCCTTGACCTGGATTCAATCCCTGGGTCGGGAAGATCCCCTGGAGAAGGGAAAGGCTACCCACTCCAGTATTCTGGCCTGGAGAATTCCGTGGACTGTATAGTCCATGGGGTCACAAAGAGTCAGACACGACTGAGCGACTTTCACTTTCACTTTGATCAAGCATTACTAAGAATTCCAAGAATTAAGCATGTTAAGATGATTAAGAACTGCAATCACAGAGCGTTAAACCAAGTGAGGGGTCCTTCTAAGGCCAGGGTCTCCTGTGATTGTGTGGGTCACACGCCCGTGGCTCCAGCCCTAAAAATAAATGTACATGTAAACTGTGACGGGCTAAACAAACTGAGATGACTATGTGCCCGTGGCTCGAGTCTCAGGGTCAGGGAGCACACGCGGGGACGGAAGTCACAGCTGTGAGGAGGGTGCTGTCTGCAAGGCTGCTCCCCTGACTCCGCACCTGCTGCTCAGGGTCCTATCTCAGAGGCCCCAGCCTCCCACCTGCTGAACTTGTGCCCCTGGCCGGCATCCAGCCAGAGCCTGGTGCGATTCAAAGGTCTGGGGACACAGGTTTCTCAGACGTGGCAATCAATGGGAGACTGTTCTTTTCAACCTTGATTTAAAGTTTCGGGTGGGCATGTGCAGCGGCATGGATGGATCGTGAAGTTATTATACTAAGCGAAGTAAGCCCAGAGAGACAAGTATCATTTGCTATTGCTTATACGTGAAATCTAAAAAAAAAAAAAATGATACAAGTGAACATATATACAAAATAGAAATAGACCCACAGACATATTAATAGAAAACAAACTTATGGTTATACCAAAGGGAAAAGGAAGGGGAGGGCTGAATTGTGGATTAATAGACACACACTACTACATATAAAATAGATAAACAACAAGGAAAGACTGTAGAGCACAGAGTCAATATTTTATAATAACCTCTAAGAGGAAAGAAGCTGAAAACAATAGGTATATATTTATGCATAATGGAATCACTTTGCTGAACACCTGAAACGAACACAACATTGTAAATCAACTATACCTCAATAAAAAAGATCTAGCTTATCAATTACACTAGCCAAAAAATAACCCCATAAATTAAATTAAACTAAAGAGGCCTGGTGGCTCAGTTGGTAAAGAATCTGCCTGCAATGCAGGAGACCGGGGTTTGATTCCTGGGTCAGGAAGATCCCCTGGCGAAGGGAATGGCAACCCACTCCAGTGTTCTTGTCTGGGGAATGACATGGACAGAGGAGCCTGGCGGGCTACAGTCCATAGGGCTGCACAGAATTGAACATGACCGAAGTGACTCAGCACACCTGACAATTAAATAAAATCTGGGATGTTCATCGTCCCTGGCTAAACCAAACTGGGACTTGTGACAGTTCTGCCGAGTTCTGACAATGGTAACTGGAAAAATGCCTATGGTGCCTGTCCCCCACTGCACCTTTGTCCTCCCCACACCTTCTCCCTCTTGCCTCTTGCTCTCAGATTTTCTCTTCCCTTTCCACTGCTGTCCTGGCTGCCTCGGCTCTGCTTAGCCTTGCAGCAGGAGAAACCAGGGTGTCCGGAGGCGTCTTAGGCTTTCTGGTCTGTGAAAACAAACAATAGACTATCTTCCTTGACCCCACCCTCAACTCTACCCCTTCCTGGGGTCCACATTGTCTTGAAAACCCTCCCTCGGAGGGGCTCCCCCCAGGAAAGGCAGGAGGTCATGTGATCAGAGATCATTGAAGGAGGAAGATCATTGCTTTAAGAACTCGCCCATGGGAGACCTCTCTGGCCTCTGTAAAGGCAGCCCAGGAAACTTATACCAGTGGACAAACCAGCCCAGAGACTCGGAGGAAGGAAGCCAGGTCGAGTCGCTGTGCCTGCTGGTTCCACCATTTACACTGTAGCCACTGTTTGTCTCAGCGGCTGGCGACCCATCAGCCCCACATCAGACAGCATAACTCCCAGGACGAGTCCTTTCCACATGTCCGAGAGCCCATCGCCTCCCTAAGTAGGGGTCAGCACTGACGCTTTAAAGTTAGCCCCCAGCATCACCCTAGAAAGGCGGGAGTCCTTCCTTTGTTCTTTCATCAAATCATCACCAAGCACCTTGGGCAGGTGAGGCTTTGGAGAGCGGCTGGGGGCACACGTGGTACCAGGGCTGCCTTCAGGCTGGCAGAGGAGAACCAGGACAGAGGCTCCTCCTACACGAAGGGGGCACAGAGCACCCCACCCCCAAGTACAAGGCTGGTTATGGGGTCATGGGGCTGAGAGGTGTTTTGGTCGACCAAGCAGGGAGTTATATCTCTGAGCCCGTGGGCTGTTTCTTTCCAGATCCCCACTTGGCATCTTCAGGGAACTTCTGGGGCAGAGCAGCCAGGCTGCAGGAGGAATTTTCACCTTGGGCTCCCTTTCCCCAACTTTGGAGCCTTCGGGCTCAGTGGGTGGGATGAGCCTTCGGGCTCATCCTGGATCTACAGGATGTGCCCAGGGAAGACTGTCAGCCTGACTCCTTTCTTTGGCCAACAGAGGTTCTTGAAGCCCAGCTCCTGGGGAGACCAGACTGGGTCTGGACAAAAGCCTTCAGCACAAAAGAGGGAGCATATGTCTAGAGCATCCCTTAATGGGTTTCCTTTGGGAGAATGTCTCTGGTGGCTGATTAATCACCTGGCGGTCTGGGAACCTGGGTCAGGGCATCTGTCAATCTTTCTACCTTAATAGGCCTTACCTTCAGAAGGGAAAATAATGGGGATCACCAGAGGGCTATCAAGGAGGCCTGCATGGAGGAGGTAGCCTTTGAGCTGAGCATCACTAAACAGCCTTACATCCCTTCTTAGTTATTCTACAAGAGAAGAAGAGCTGATGAGTACAGTTTTGTATATGATGAAGTAAGTCTCTCTTGAAAAATAAAGTAGTCATTTTTTCACACTTAATCCTTATTGAATGTTGCAAGTTCTTTAAATAGCATTCTGTTACATAGAACACATTCCCAAGGAAGGGACAGCAGGGTTTCAACAAGGTGAAATGGGAGCCCTGCAGGGCCTGGGAATGGCGGAGGCAGAGGCATGGACCTGGGGAAGCAGGAATTTTGTTTAAAGGATGCTGAAGGAACAGGTTTGCTAGTGCAAAAGGAAGGTGGAAGGGGGTGACCCCAGCCCATGAGGTCCAGACCCGGATGGTCCCCCAGAGATCACAGCAGGGGTCTGTATGGCCAGCATGTCCCAGGGGCACCCACTCCTCACTTCTGGACTCCAGCACTAGTTGGCTTTTGCCCCCATCGCCTTCACTTTTGGCTGGAGGTTTGTGCAACAGTGCACAGCCAGGAATTCTGACCATCAGTTATCCAGGTCTTCGAGGAATTTAAAATGAGATGTTGATTCATTATTATTTAATGAATGTGTTTCCTATCAGAAATAAACCCTTCAAACCCCAGACTCTCCAGTGGACAAGAAGCTTGGACTATGCCTTAAAAAGTTCAGAGACGCTTGGGAGCCACTGGGGCAAGGACCAGCTGGGATGAGGAATGCAGGCAAGTTAGACCTGAGGACCTCGACCCCTCGGCTCTTGTCTGGAAGTGACAAGGGTTGGTCTTGGGTGGCTGACTTGGGGAGCATTGTTCACTCCCTCGTGCTAGTCTGTATGACCTGCTTGTGTCAGTCTCTCAGTCGCGTCCAACTCTTTGTGACCCCGTGGACTGTAGCCCGCCAGGCTCCTCTGTCCTTGGAATTCTCCAGGCAAGAATACTGGAGTGAGTTGCCATTCCCTTCTCAGGGAATCTTCCTGACCCAGGGGTCAGACCCGGGTCTCCTGCATTGAAGGCAGGTTCTTTACTGTGTGAGGCACCAGGGAAGCCTGCGGTGTGACTTGCTTATCTCCTGTTTCAAACCACCACAGCGGTGCGCTCCTTGCAGACTGACGCCTCAGAGAACCCCGCATTCAGCTGGTCAGCATTTGCTGCACGCTTGCCCTGGGCCAGCAGCGATAAGATGTTATAAGATGATCAGAGCCCCTGCCCCTCTCCCAAGCTCCCCACCTGCACTCCAGGCCTGTCAGCCGCCCGCACCCTGTTACTGCTGTCCAAGGAAGTCGATTAAAAAAACCCCATTTCCTGTTCACAGCTGATTCAGTTGTCATTCTTGAGCCAAAGTAGATTCCCATCAAGTCCCACTAATGGGACAAAAAGCTTCCAAGTATTTTAAATTTATAACGCCTTGGCATAATGGGCTTTGTTTTTCATGATGCTCTCTAGATGCAAATCTGCTCATAAAAGCGAGGACATCTATAAAGATATTTTTGCTCTCATCTGAGTGACAACAACATTCCTGTGTGGATTCTTGAATACCGGAGAAAAGCCCTCTTTTCTGCTGAGGTCCTTTTTAGGAAGTTAGCTTTGAACTTTAAAAATGATTTTGAGGTTCTTTATTTCTGGATTTAAAAGGCATCTGGCACGTTGACAATTTTTCCTGGTGCCTGAAATATCAGAGCCGTCCTCTGGCACTAACTTGCTACAGTTTTCTGGCTTCTTTGGAATTGGTTCAGAGCCGAGATCAAAGTCATTTGCGGTTGGCTAGCACGGCTTACAAGTCAAGGGTAAAACAGGGAGAGATGCCAGCTCAGGGTCAGAATGAAGCCATCTTGATGCTCAATCGAAGATAAACAGACCCACCTAAGCCATGCATGCAAGAGCATTATCGAGGCTGATTTGTGTATCCACTGGCGAAATATCACAGAAACTGTCAAAATAAAGAAGTATGGGTAGATATGCAGCATCTTTTAACAGGCTGTGGAAGCCAAGATGACCCTTGTGTAACCACTGGGGCACAGGCTGGATCAATGTCTACTTTTTATCTCCTTCTGAATTTTCTGTAATCTCATATGTCTGTTTTCTCGGGAAAGGCTGTTTGCTTTAAATAAGAATGTCCTAAATTAAAAGCAGTGAGAAATAGTTTAGAAACGCTACTCTCAGCCACTTTGCCAGAGCCAGGCTGCCTCCACCACTTATGCGCTGTGTGACCTTGGCTGAGGCAGTTAATCTCTCTGAACCTCCGAATTCTCTACTGTGAAAGTGGAGGACATGGGACAAGGACAGTAATGATCATATAGGCTCGCTTTGAGTGTTCGATGAGATGATGAATGAATCGATGATGAACTACTCAAAGAATAATAAGTGTGGTTCTCACTACTTTTATCCCAACAGGCCTTGAGCAAGAAAATGAATGCTTTTTTCCAAAATATAAGTTGATTTTAAGTAGCAGGGAGGAGGAGTTCCCTGGCAGTCCAGTTGGTAGGAATCAGTGCTTTCACTGCTGAGGGCCTGGGTTCAGTCCCTGGTCGGGGAACCAAGTTCCTGCAAACCAGAAAAAAAAAAAAAAAAAAATAGCAGGAAGAGAATTTGTCGGCTCACAATAACTGGAGAACTGAGAACAAAACAGGAGTGTGTGCACGAGAACCCCCAAATATAAACAGAACAGGCTTTCTTGGAAAACTTGACCCAACCTTCCTCACAGGCTCTGAGCTTGTCCAGCTTTGAGGACCTCCCTTTCTCGACCACACCATCATGCCTGCCAGCGGTCAGCTGGGAAGACCACACACCAGCAAATTCTCCCTCAATGTGTCAGCATGTTGGATCCAAGGAGTATTTTCCTCCAGTAAACATTTCTTGGTGAATGAAGCCAAAAACCTAATGCTCAAAAAAAATTGTTTTCCTTCCAATTTTATTGAGATATAATTTACAGGCAGCACCGTGTAAGTTCAAGGTGGACAGCATAGTGATACATCATGAAATGATGACCACAGTAAGTCTGATAATCGTCTCTCATCTCATATAGATACAACATTAAAGAAATAGAATCAAAAATAGATTTCCTTGTGATGAGAACTCAGGATTTGCTGTTTAGCAACTTTCATACGTAACACATAGCAGTGTTATATTTATCATGTTGCACCTTGCGTCTTATAACTGGACATTTGTACCTTTTCAATGCTTTCATCCAATTCCTCCTCTCCACACCCCGTACCTCTGGTAACCACACACCTGATCTCCTTTTCTACGAGTCTGCTTGTTCGTTTGCTTTTGAAGTGTAATTGACTGACAATGCTATGTTAATTCCTGTTACACAACATAGATGGATATTTCTAAACATTTCAACAGGATCATCAAGAGGTCTAGTTAAAATATGTCATCATACAAAGGTATTATATAGTTATTGCTATATTCCCCACTCTGTACTTTCCATATCTGTGACTCATTTATCTTGCAGCTGGAAGTTTGTATCTCTTAGTCTCCCTCAGCTGTTTCTTTCCTTCCCTACTCTCCTCCTCTCTGTCAACCACCCCTTTGTCCTCTGTATTTACAGTCTGTTTCTGTTTTGTTGCATTTGTTCATTAGTTTTGTTTCATAGCTTCCACATGTAATGAAATCATACATTATTGTTTTTTCTCTTTTGACTTATTTCACTTAGCGTAATAATACCCTCTAAGTCCACATATGTTGTTGCAAATGGCAAGATTTCATTCTTTTTTGTGGCTGAGTAATATTCCATTGTGTATGTGTGTGTGTGTGTGTGTGTATGTGTGTACCAAATATACTCTATCCATTTATCTATTGATAGGTGCTTAGGTTGCTTCCATGTCTTGGCTGCAATGAACATACAGGTGCATATTAGAATTCGTGTTTTTATTTCCTTCATATAAACACTCAGGAGTGGATTGTTGGATAGTATAGTAGTTCCATTTTTAATTTTTTGAGGAACCATCCTAATGTTTTCCACAGTGGCCACACCAATTTACAGTTCCACCAACAGTGCACAAGGATCTCCTCCACATCCTCACCATCACTGTTATTTGTTGTCTTTTTGGTAACAGACATTTTGACAGGTGGCATTGCATTGTGGTTTTGATTTGCCTTTCGCTGATGGTGGTTAGTGATGTTGAGCATCTTGGCAAGAGTCTGTTGGTCATCTGCCTTTTTGGACAGATGTCTATTCAGATCATCTGCCCATTTTTTAATCAGGTTTTTTTTTTTTTGGTGTTGAGTTGTGTGAATTCTTTGTACAGTTTGTATATTAACCCCTTGTAGGATGTATCATTTGGAAATATCTTCTCCCATTCAGTAGATGGCATTTTCATTTTGTCAGTGGTTTCCTTCTATGTGCAAAAGATGTAGTCCCATTTATTTATTTTTGCTTTTGTCTCCCTTGCCTGAGGAGACATATCCAAAGAAATGTTGCTAAGCCTGATGCCAAAGGGCTGGCTGCCTATGATTTCTTCTGAAAGTTTTATAGTTTCAGGTCTTACAGTTAAGTCTTTAATCCATTTGGAATTTATTTGTGTGTATGAAAGAGTAGACCAGTCTGATTCTTTTGCATGTAGCTGTCCAGTTTTCACAAAACCATTTACTGAAGAGGCTCTCTTTTCCCCATCATATACTCTTGTCTCTTTCATTTTAGATTAATTGCCTGTACAAATGTGGGTTCATTTCTGAGCTCTCTATTCTGTTCCATTCATCTGTTTTTGTGCCAGTACTATACTGCTTTAATTACCCCAGCTTTGTAGTAGAGTTTGAAATCAGGGAGCATGATACCTCCTGTTTTGTTCTTCCTTCTCAAGATTGTTTTGGCTATTTGGGGTCTTCATGCTTCCATACAAATTTTAGAATTATTTGTTCTAGTTCTATGTAAAAAATATCATTGGTATTTTGCATTGAGTCTGTAGCTTACCTTGGTTAGTATGGTCATTTTAACAATATTCATTCTTCCAACCCGTGAACACAATATATTTTTCCATCTGTTTGTGTCATCTTCAATTTATTTTACCAACATCTTATAGTTTTCCAAGTACAGATCTTTTATCTCCTTGAAAGAGAAAGTGATAGTTGCTCAGTCATGTCCAACTCTTTGCGACCCATGGACTATAGGCTGCCAGGTTCCTCTGTCCATGGAATTCTCCAGGCAAGAATACTGGAGTGGGTAACCATTGCCTTCTCCAGGAGATCTTCCTGACCCAGGGATTAAACCCAGGTCTCCTGTATTGCAGGCAGCTTCTTTGCCATCTGAGTTTATCCCTAGATACTTTATTCTTTTTGATGCAATTATAAATGGGATTATTTTCTTAATTTCTCTGGTAGTTTGCTGTGTATAGAAATGCAACAGATTTCTGTGTATTAATTTTGAATCCTGCAATTTAACTGAGTTCACTGACTTCTAGTAGTTTTTTCTGGTGTATTTAGGATTTTCTATGTATAGCATCATGTCATCTGCAAACGTAATAGTTTTACTTCTTTGGATTCCTTTTATTTAGATTTAGATTCCTTTTATTTCTTTTTGTCATCTAATTCCTGTGGCTAGACTTCCAATGCTGTTATCAAGCAAGGGCTCTTTCCCCCATTGGCACTAGTGGTAAAGAACCTGCCTGCCAATGCAGGAGACATAAGAGACATGGGTTGATCCCTGGGTTAGGAAGATCCCCTGGAAGAGGGCATAGCAACCCACTCCAGTATTCATGCCTGGAGAATCCCATAGACAGAGAAGCCTGGTGGGCTATAGTCCATGGGGTCCCAAAGAGTTGGACATAGCTGAGCAACTAACACATCTAGATAATACAGGATAATCTCCTTATCTCAAGATTCTTAATCACATCTGCAAAGACCCTTTTGCCATATAAAGTAACAGATTCACAGGTCCTAGATATTGGGACATAAACATTTAGGTGTGGGGCGGGCGAGTGGGCATTATTCATTGAACCCCTGAGAGATACAAGAGTTTTCTTAAATATCTTTGACATGTTTGGAAACCATGAATGACTTTTTGACATTTTTTTTAAAATTTCTAAAGCCATGTAATCAAAAGTAAAATATAACATGTAATATAGACTCTTTGCAATGAACATCACATAATGTTTATTTTTACACAGATCTATTTTTTTTTAACTCTGGCCATGCCACATGGTATGTGGGAATCTTAGCTTCCCAACCAGGGATTGAACCCACACTGCCTGCATTAAGAGCACAGCGTCTTAACCACAAAACTGCCAGGGAAGTCCCTATGTGTGCCAAGTCACTTCAGGCAAGTCTGACTCTGTGTGACCTCATTAACTGTAGCCTGCCAGACTCCAGGCAAGAATACTGGAGTGAGTTGCCGTTCTCTTCTCCAGGGGATCTTCCCGACCCAGGAATCAAACTCGTGTCTCTTCTGTCTCCTGCTTTGGCAGGTGGAGTCTTAACCTCTAGCTCAGCTGGAAGTCCCTATACAGCTCTATGTTTTTTAACTTTGGCTGACAAATGCTGGGTCAGTGGTGTCTGCTGTTTTGTTGAAACCCTCTGGCAATTCCAGTGTTTACGTCTGAGACTCTGTTGTTCCCAGTCCATGTGAACATGCCCAGAGTATGTTTTTGCCCAATCCTAAGCAGTCCAAGGCAAAAAGAGGTTTTTTGTGTGATACCTCTGGGGTTTAGTTCTTGCAGGGGTGGTGGTGGTGCAAGAATATGGTTTTTCTAACCTCAGAGGAGCCGTCCAGGGGGTCAGCAAAGACCTCCTTCTCACTGAGAACCTGGACGCAAGTGCGTGGCAGTGTGTCTGCTTCCTGCTGGTGCTCGGGACTGTGCCCACGCTGTGTAAGGACAACCTCACGGGAGCTGCTCTCTTGCCCCATCCTCCACATGGGGACACATCTGAGGATCAGCTGTCCTGTGAGCTCAGTTGTCCCTGTTGTAACCACAGGACACTCTGAGCCCCAGGTCTGAGCACTTCAGGGAGCAGGATAGAGATGAGGGAGGGGGAACCTGAAGGTTCAGACTGACAGAGTGTTCCCATCAACCTCAGGAGAGGATGAGGAAGTTGAGTGCAAGGCTCTGGAAGTCCAGGGGCTGATCAGCATTCCAGGCAGTATTCCGGAAATGGCAGGTAGGAACCATCACGTGTTGGCTCTGATCCACACTGATAACTGCCCAGAGAATCTACTGAGTTCAATTCAGTTCAGTTGCTCAGTCGTATCTGACTCTTTGCGACCCCCATGGACTGCAGCATGCCAGGCTTTCCTGTCCATCATCAACTCCCGGAGCTTGCTCAAACTCATGTCCATTGACTCAGTGATGCCATCCAACTGTCTCATCCTCTGTCATCCCCTTCCCCTCCCGCCTTCAATCTTTCCCAGCATCAGCGTCTTTTCTTGAAATGAGTCTGTTCTTCGCATCAGGTGGCCAAAGTATTGTAGTATCAACCTCAGTATCAGTCCTTCCAATGAACAGTCAGGACTGATCTCCTTTAGGATGGACTGGTTGGATTTCCTTGCTGTCCAAGGGACTCTCAAGAGTCTTCTCCAACACCACAGTTCAAAAGCATCAATTCTTCAGTGCTCAGCTTTCTTTATAGTCCAACTCTCACATCCATACATGACCACTGGAAAAACCATAGCCTTGACTAGACAGACCTTTGTTGGTAAAGTAATGTCTCTGCTTTTTAATATGCTGTCTAGATTGGTCATGACTTTTGTTCCAAGGAGCAAGCGCCTTTTAATTTCATGGCTGCAGTCACCACCTGCAGTGAATCTACTGAAGGAAAGGCCAATCTTGGCTTAGAAGGGGAAAGTGTTGTGATTGATTTGTAATGTTTGTCAAGTCAAAGGGACAGGAAAAGGTGGTCCGTGTGCACCTGACCTGCCATTCCCTGTAGGAAAGAAGGCTTTGCACGCAGAGTGATGCTTGGGAAGCCAGGGGAGAAGCTGGGTCTTACCTGTGTGCCCCTGAGCAGCTCTGCTGGCAGAGTCTTGGCTTCCTCATCTTTAGAATGAGAGAGACTGGTGGAGCGCCTTCCAGCTCCCCGAGAGGGTGACAGGCTGTGAATGGGAAGAACGTTACCCGTAACCAACTACTCAGGCCTTCCTTTGGGGTCAGAGGTCTGAGTGGCCTGGGCCCGTGACTCTGGTCTTGGGAGAGGGCCTGGGATTTCTTCCGCCTGGTGCGGGTCTGAGCCTGTGTCCTCAGCCCCACTGGCCCTGGTCTGCCAGGAGGAGACCATCCGCTTGGGTGGACTCCACAGACATGCACTGCTCCACACGATTCTAGGCTTCCAGACTCGCTGAGGTGGAGCAGGGCTTCACCTGAACCCCTGGGGGGGCTCATTACAGCCCAACTGTCCCCTCCCCTAAGACACCTTCTTCCAAGCCCGGGCTTCTGGAAGGTCTAGGGTGGGGTTGGGAATCTGCATTTCTTAAAAGCTCCCAGATGCTGCAGCTGCTGCTCAGAGTGGACCACGTTTTTGGACCCACTGGCATAGAGCGAGGGAAGAAAGCCTCAGTTCAAAGAGCAATGAACCAGGAGATGTCTGGCTCATCCAAGTTGCTTCAGTGTTTCCAGAATGTCAGTCACTTACTTTCCACATGTACAATTCTTAACATATCCATGTACCATCTGTGCCATTAATATTGTCTACAGGCTGGCTTTAAATTGAATTCTCTATTTTCATCCTAAGCATTAATATCTATGAAATCGCAGCCTTGATGTGCTATTGGATTTCTCCTAAAGATACATAGAACATGAAACTATTGCAGTTTTGCATGTTCGACTCTTGTACCTCTTAGAATCAGCCACTGGTTCAAATCTCCTTCAGCTGCAAGGAGCAGGGAGGGACTGTCTAGATTCATCCAGATCTCATGAATATTTTGAATGAGAGACAATTCAAAGAAATCATAGTCCCTCAATGACTCTGCTAGGTTGTTTGCTTTTAAAAATACCTTCTTGATTACTCACCTCAGCGGAAACAGAAACCCCAGCCCCTCTACCCGGCTGCCCCCACGGCTCGTGGCCTTTCACCTCCTCCAGCACCCTGTTCTCTTTCGCTCTCCGCACGTCCCTCTTGGCCCACCTTCAAGGCTCAGGCACGCTCTGCCGGTCCTGATTCCAACAGCCCACGCCTCCATGTGCCTCAGTTGACCTAACCTCCCGCATAAACCTTCCTCGGGGCCTGCCTCACTTCCCTGCTACCCACAGGGCCATGGGGAGATCCCAGGACCACGCTGGGAGGCGGGCGAAGGCCCTGGGATGCCACCAGCACCGCAGAGATGACAGAAGGTGCCAGAGAGAAAGAGAAGCCAGAGGAGGAGCAGAGTCTGGGCTGATGAGGGAGGTGAGGAAATTCCCTCCTGCTGGCCCTCTGGGGCCCATATCTGTGAGGAGACCCCGTCTGTCTCAAGAGCCAGGGCTGAGCACAGGGAGACCACAGCCGTGCTCAGTGAGTGAGTAGGTGGAACCCACAAGGACACAGCTGACCAGTTAAACTCACGTCCTAAAATCAGTGTAAAAACCTAGATCTACACAAATAGGAAAGGCCAGATTTGGACAGCTGGGAAGTAATGCACAAGAACCCCTTCAGGGTGGGATAAGAAAAGATTTTAAGAGATTTTATAGGAAAAATATGAGAACAAAACAAACACCCCAGCTTGCTGATGGTCAACCAGGAATGAGAAATGGGAAAGTTATTTCTCCCTCCCTCTGTATGTGTGTGTGTGTGTGTGTCTCTCCCTCCACACCAGCTGCCCCTGCTACACACATACATGGCCAGTCATGGCTAATTCAAACTACCTCCCTCACCCCCATGGCCATCCAGCCCAGAGCCCCTGCCTACTGGTCTGATCTCCACCTCAGTGCTTATCTCTGGGAGAGGGAATCTGATTGGCTCAGCCCAGCCTCTGGCTTGACTCCTCCTGGGTCAGAGGTCCACTCTCTGGGGTCAAAGGTCCATCCTGTTCTGGTCAGCTATGGCCAGGAGGCTGGGGCGGTGGTGCTCCCCTCCCGCTCAAGGTCCTCCCCATGCAGGGCTGAGGATGGGGCAAACACTGTAGGAAGGGTTCTGGAGCAGGAAGAAGGAAGGATGGCTGCCTTCTGTACAATCCCTGCTCCCCAGAGCCATTTTGAGAAATCAGGTTGGTATTGAGATTTTCCTGACCAGAGATGTAAGTACCATCTTCATTCCCTTGCCAAGTACTATAAACTGAGTATTCATGTCCTTCCAAGGTTCATATGTCAAACTCCAAACCTGCAATGTAATGGCATTTGGAGATGAGGCCTTTGGAAAATATTAGGGTTAATGTTTATGGTTAATAATCCTAATATTAGGTAAGTATTAGGGTTAATAGGTCATGAGGGTGGGGCCCTTCTGATGGGCTTGTTGTTGTTCAGTGGCTAAGTCATGTCTGACTCTGCGACCCCATGGACTGCAGCATGCCAGGCTCCTCCATCCTCCACTATCTCCTGGAGTTTGCTCAGACTTATGCCCATTGAGTCGGTGATGCCATCCAACCATCTCATCCTCTGTCGTCCCCTTCTCCTTCTGCCTTCAATCTTTCCCAGCATCAGGGTCTTTTCCAATGAGTCAGTTCTTCGCATCAGGTGGCCAAAGCGTTGGTGCTTCAGCTTCAGCCTCAGTCTGATGGGACTAGTAGCTTTATAAGAAGAAGAATATAGTTTTCTCTCCCCCTCCCCCCTCCCCCCCATTTCTCTCACCCCTCTTCCTTCTCTCTCTCTGTCTCTCCTTCCTCATGCACAACCCAGGAAAGGCCATGTGAGGACGTATCAGGAAGGTGGCCGTCTGCTGGTCAGGAAGCGGGCCCTCACCTAAACCCCAGAACCCGACCATCTTGATGTCGGACTTCAGACTCCAGACTCCAGAACTGGTAGCAAACAAATTTCTGTTGTTTAAGCCTTGAGTCTATGGTGTTTTGTTAAGGCAGTCCTAGCTGACTAAGACATCACCAGGTCTTGTCATTTTTAGCAGGCAGGCCTTTTTATAACTCCTCAAGGATTTGGGTGGATACATGAGTTCACGGCAGCTCCACTGTGTGAATGGCCCCACTGCTAGAATCCAACAGAGACCCAGTGTAGGGAGGGCAGCTTCCTAAACATGAAGATCCCTGTCTGGCTACTGAGATGACATCACCCACTTTCACACAGTCAGTTTTGCACTGTGCCTGGGAGCTCGGCTGCCCTGACCCACCTCCCTTTGGCTGGTCCCCAGACCTTGGCCCACAGGCGGGCGGGAACTTACCAAGGGTGGTGGCCAACGGAGGCCACTCTCCCCAGAAGGAGTGGCCCTGTCCCCAGCTCACTCTCTCCTATTGCTCGCAGCCTGTCTGGTGGTGGGGGCGTGGGACAGAGGGTCAGTGTCCACGGAGTAGGTAAAATTCTCTTAGCAACGGGACAGCTCTGCAGCAGCTGGCTCTCCCTTTGTTTTGAGAAAGTAGGTTGCGCCCTGTCCTTCCCCCACCAGCTGAGAAGGGCTGCTGTCCCCGTGGTGCCCAGAGGGGACGGGACTCTCGGGAGCTGCCACCAGCCAGTCCCCCAGAGATGAGGCATAGATTCCACTCACTGGGGCAGAGACAAGGCCCTCATGAACCCTAGAGCTGTTTTGTTTTGTTTTCAAACCCCATACCTGTTTTTTTATGTCGACCATTATATCAGTTTTATAATCTTGGAGTCTTTTTAACACCCAAATGTAAAAACGAGTTAAACAAGTGGCTCATTCATTTAGCTTGCAAAAAGTAAAAAGCACAGCCTGGGAGTATCGTTCTGGGTGTTGATGCCATGCCAGGAGCCATAATCCCATCTAATTCTTGCACTTTCAGTGCACAAATGAGAGACGCTTCCAGAAGGAAAGCAAAGCCAGAGGAAAGGCGAGCTCATGTTTGGGATGACAGAGGATGTTAAGCAGTTCCCTCCTGCCAGCTCTCTGGGGCCCTGAGTGAGGGCCCACCGCTATCTCACAGCCCAGAGCCCGGCATGGGGCAGACACAGGTGTGAGCGGAAGGAGCGCACCCAGGACGCCACTGGCCGGTCTCACTCCATGGGAGCCTGGAGAGCACCGTCGTCCTCCAGATGGCGAGTTGAGGGTCGAGGGTGTGTCAGGGGCCCATCCCCGGAGCCATGCCAGGACTCTAGAGGCCCTGAAGCTTCAGCCTTAGACACTGGAGGAAGAAATGAGACCACCCAATGCGAGCTGGGGTGTGCAGGAAGTGAGCTGGTAGGGGTCACCATGAGAAGTCAGCAAACAGGTGACTGTGGCCACAGCCACTTAGAAGAGGACACCCCCCACACCTGGCTTGAATCTTTGCACCCAAACTGCCCAGGGCTCCCCACAAAGACTCCCCACATGGAAGGAGAGGGGTGCTGAAAAGACTTGAGTGCCTAAAGGAGCCTGTTGGCCCGGCCCCCAGACATCCCCCAGCCTCACGTCCTGCTCTGTGCTTTCTCCCCTGGTCCTCCCTGACTTCCTACGTGCTCCACCTCCCAGGGTATCTCTCCACCCTCTCCTGTGCTCACCCACTCTCCTCCCAGCGGCAGCAGGGTTCTGGGACTAGCAAGACCAGCATTCAAATCCCGCCTCAGTCACTTGCCAGCTGTGTGACCTTGGACAAGTCACTGAGTTTCTCCGAGCTCCAGGATGTGACTAACAATGGTAGCCTCCCTCCCCAGGGTTGTGTAGGAGGAGCAAATGAGTCAAAGGGAAAGTGCTGGAAGCAAGATGACGCCTGAGCTCCTCTGAGGGCAAGGTCGCGGTGTCTGAAGCTCAGGGCATTTCCCCTCCAAAAGAGCCTCAGTTGTTGTTCAGTCTCTCAGTCGTGTCCCACTCTTTGCGACCCCATGAACTGCAGCACACCAGGCCTCCCTGTCCTTCGCTATCTCCTGGAGTTCGCTCAAACTCATGTCCATTTAGTTGATGTCTCAGTTCGGTCCCTATTTCCTGACCCGGGTCACCGCTGTCCTCCTCAGACTTCAAGCCTGAGTCCTGAGCTCTTCAGAGACCAGGATGGGGCAGCCTGGGTGACCAGGAGTCTCCTCCTATCCTGCGGGCATGGCCTTTCCCAGCCCCAGGCAGGACTTGCAGCTGGCCGTCCACCTGTGGGGGGCAGCAAGGTGATTCCGAGAGGAGCCTCAGGCTATCAGATCCGGTGCCTCTGGGAGGAGCAGCAGTCAAGGCCACAGAAGTAGATGAGATCCCGAGATGGGAGCAGCAGGAGAAGAGAAGGACAAGGAGGACATTGAAGCGGGAGTGGACTCGACCTGTGAGCAGGGAGGGAGGCAGGGCTCTCGGGCCCTCATCCATTCATGTCTCAAATGAGGAGGATGCCAGACGTTAGAGGGAAGACTGAGAAGGACAGCCTTCACCTAAGGCCCCTCTATGGCTGAGGCGGCCAGGGTCCAGTGGCCGCGGCAGGGGTGGGCGAGGGAGTGAGCTGACCAGTGTTGTGTGTGGCTGGATGCCGGGGTCTCTGACCAGTGTCTGACCAGCCTATGGTCTGGAAATCTCCACTGTATCCACCCACGCCTTGAAGAACCAGAAAGCCCTGGCTCGGGTGTGCCCAGCTCATAAATTGAGAGTCATGAACCACAGCAGTCCCCATCAGGAGCAGATAGGAGAGGGTCTTAATCCTTTCTCTCACCCTGGCTGACGACCAGCAACCCCTGAGGACATCAGCTCTGGCCTCCATGCTTTCCTGTCCCTCCCCAGGCTCACTGGTTAGGCTTCCAGATGCAGCAACCATGTCCTTTTCCAGGGCAAGAGGGGCCTTGCCAGCTTGGAGGGGTGGTTCTCCAGGTGTGGTCCCCACACCAACCACAGCAAACGCTAAGAACTTGTTGGAAACACAGATTCTCGGGCCCCACCCCCGACCTCCTGCATCTGGAAGCTCCGGGGTAGAGCCCCCAGAATCTGTATTTAACTGTCCAGGTGATTCTGAAGCCCCTGCATTGTGAGAACCCCAGAGCCCTGAGAGCAAAGTGTCCCTGCGACATGGAACAGCGTGGATGGGTCTCCGGGGCCCAATGTCACAGGAAGAAGTCAGACAAGAGAGAATGTTGTGAACGAGTCCATTCACACAAAGGACAGAAACAGGCAAAGCTAGTCCAAAGCTAGCTGTTAGAAGTCAGAGACTCCCCTCGGGGGCCAGGGAGGAAACGACAGAGAGTTTCAGAGGCCTGAGTGATGTTCTGCTTCTGGGCCTGGGTGTGGTTACAGAGGTAAACATTCAGCCTCTATACTTAGAATATGGGCACTTTCTGTATTCTACTATACTTAGATTAAAAAAAAAAAATTAACTAGATGACAAGGTAAAAGAAGCATCGCCTCCCTTTTCGTTGTACAGCCAAATAATTGGCTGAACTCACTTTGGGATGACCTAGGGGTCTGCTCCGGGTTACAGAGAGTAAAACATTGAGAGTTCTTTGATCCTTGGCCAATAAGGTTTTATGACTTCAACCCGAAAGTGGCCTCAACGGAAGACAGGATGGGCTGACCAATTAAAACCAGCAAGGAGCTGTAGGTCCACACGTCTAAAACTGACGCTGTCATCTTGGTCAACGCTGCTGCTCCCATTTCGCCCCTGGTTTATAGGTAATATTTCCAGAGAACAAGCTGCCTTATTCAGTTACTTTCACAGTTTATCTTGGAGGAGACACCAGGAAATCAGGTTGCACAAGGAGAGGCATTCTGTGGATGTTTGACTCTGGGTTGGGGTGGGGGGCGGGTTGGAAGCAAGCAGAAGAATCTTGCCTCACCTGCCAAGGAATTTTCCAGGCGAGACACTTCAGGACGGTGGGGACAACCAGAGAATGCAGCTCCGTGGCCTGTCTGCCTGTGGGCTGGAGGAGATTCAAAACAATGTTCTTTATGAGGGTAATCTGGGCCCTCCTGGAGGGACGCTGTCCTCCGTCATTTCCCTTAAGGATGTCGGCTCTCCCCGACCCCTCCCCTGTTCTGCGTGGGAAGCTAACAGACAACCGGATGGGCCACCTCTGGGTACTCACTCCAGCTCAAGATAATCCCTCCAAATGTTTACCGAACATTCCACCAAAGGGAGGAGGGCCAGTCCATGTCTCCTTCTGAAAGGCCTCTAAAGTCTCCCCCGGGGCTTCCCTCCTGGTCCAGTGGTTAAGAGTCTACGTGCCAATGCAGAGGAAACAGGTTCGATCCCTGGCCCGGGAAGATTCCACATGCTGCAGAGCAACTAAGCCCAAGAGCCATAACTACTGAAGCCCATGCACCTAAAGGCCCTGCTCCCCAACTAGAAAAGCCACTACGATGAGAAGCCCCTGCGCCGCAGCTAGAAAATAGTCCCCACTCGCTGCAACTAGAGAAAGCCTGAGTGCAGCAACAGAGGGCCAGTGCAGCCAAAAATACATAAGCAGATTTGAAAAGTAAAAAATGATACCATAAAAACCCTTGAGGGAAATCCCTTAGTATTCATAATTTCTCCTGAGCAATGGTCGATTTTTATCCCTGAACGAAGGAGAATGAGTCACTGACCCTTTCCTGTTTTAGTACCACACTATCTCAATTACTGTTGCTTTGTAGTAAGTTTTGAAACCAGAACATGTAAGTCCAACTTTATTCTTTTTCAAGATTGTTTTGGCATGGATTCTTGAATTTCCACATAAATTTTAAAATCAGTTTATTAATTTCTGCAAAGAAGCCAGCTGGAATGTTGGTTTGGATTGTGTTGAATATCTAGATCAATTTGGGGAACAATACTACCTTAATGGGGGCTTCCCAGGTGGCACTTGTAGTAAAGAACCCACCTGCCAAGGCAGGAGACGTAAGAGACACAAGTTCGATCCCTGAGTCGGGAAGATCCCCTGGAGGTGTGCGTGTGCGTGTGTGGGGGTGTCTGCTAGTTGCTTATTGGTGTCCAGCTCTTTGCAACCCCATGGAGTGTGACCCACCAGGCTCCTCTGTCCTTGGAATTCTCCAGGCAAGAATACTGGAGTGGGTTGCCTCTCTAGGGGATCTTCCCAACCCAGGGACTGAACCCTGATCTCCTACATTGCAGACAGATTCTTGACTGTCTGAGCCACCAGGGAAGCCCTGGAGGAGAAAATGGCAACTTACTCCCAAATTCTTGCCTAGAAAATCCCATGGACAGAAGAGCCTGGCAAACAACAGTCTCTAGCGTCATAAAGAGTCAGACACGACTGAAACTATTTAGCACGCTCACACACACCACCTTAATATTAAATCTTCTCGTCCATGAAAATGGAATGTCTTTCCATTTATTTAAGTCTTCCTTAATTTCTTTCAACAATATTTTATAGTTTTCAGAATATAAATTTTGACCTGCTTTGTTAAATTTATATTTTTTAATATTTCTGATCATATTACAAGTGAAATTCTGTTTTAAAATTTCATTTCTGTTTTTTAAGGAATCTCCACAGTGTTCTCCATAGTGGCTGTACTAGTTTGCATTCCCACCAACAGTGTAAGAGGGTTCCCTTTTCTCCACACCCTCTCCAGCATTTATTGCTTGAAGACTTTTGGATAGCAGCCGTTCTGACTGGTGTGAAATGGTACCTCACTGTGGTTTTGGTTTGCATTTCTCTGATAATAAGCGATGTTGAGCATCTTTTCATGTGTTTGTTAGCCATCTGTATGTCTTCTTTGAAGAAATGTCTGTTTAGTTCTTTGGCCCATTTTTTGATTCGGTCTTTCATTTTTCTGTAATTGAGCTGCAGGAGTTGCTTGTATATTTTTGAGATTAATTGTCCGTTGTTTCGTTTGCTATTATTTTCTCACATTCTGAAGGCTGTCTTTTCACCTTGCTTATAGTTTCCTTTGTTGTGCAAAAGCTTTTAATTTTAATTAGGTCCCATTTGTTTATTTTTGCTTTTATTTCCAATATTCTGGGAGGTGGGTCATGGAGGATCCTGCTGTGATTTATGTCGGAGAGTGTTATGCCTATGTTTTCCTCTAGGAGTTTTATAGTTTCTGGTCTTACGTTTATATCTTTAATCCATTTTGAGTTTATTTTTGTGTATGATGTTAGAAAGTGTTCTAGTTTCATTCTTTTACAAGTGGTTGACCAGTTTTCCCAGCACCACTTGTTAAAGTAATTAGCCCCCAACTAAAATAAATAAATTTATTTAAAAAAAAAAATTTCATTTCTGGTATGTTCATTCTTACTGTGTAAAAATACAGTGGATTTTGTATGTTGATCTTATATCATGAGATCTTGCTGAACTTGTTTCCAAAAGTTTTCTTAGGGAATTCCTTAGGATTTTCTAAACACAAGATCATGTCATCTGCAAATAGAGTTTTACTCCTTCCTTTCCAATTTGAGTATCTTTTATTTATTTTTATTGACCAATTTCTGCAAACAGAGTTTTATGCCTTCTTTTCCAATTTGAGTATCTTTTATTTATTTTTATTGACCAATTTCTCTGGTTCAAACCTCCAGTGCAATGTTGAACAGTAGTAGTGGGAGTGGGCATTCTTATCTTCCTTCTGATTTATAAGAAAACGTCCAGTCTTGAACAAGTGTGATAGTAGATGTGGGGTTTTCATAGATGCCCTTTATCAAGTAGAGGAAATTTTCTTCTTTTATCTGTTTCATTGGCTATTTTTACCATGAAGGATTACTGGATTTTGTCAAGTACGAATTGATGCCAAATACTGGCGATATCATGTAGTTTTGTCCTTTGTTTCGTTGGTATAGTGCATTATATTAACCAATTTTTGTGTGTTAAAACAACTGTGCATTTCTGGGATAAATTCTACTTGGTTATGGTGTATAATCTTTTTTATGTATCAGTTTGCTAGTCTTGCATCAAGGTCTCTTTCATTTATATTAATAAGAGATATTGGTGTATATTTTTCCTTTTTTGTGACATTTTTGTCTGGTTTTGTAATCCCTCCATTTTTTGTATTTGTGATGCCTCGTCTATAAAGCAACACTTTAGTAGATAAGTATTCATTCCCGAGCTGGCATTCTGTTTCATCGATGACTCCCTTGTTCCATTACCACACACCTTTTATTATTGCAGCATTTTATGATATTTAGGAAAATTAGACTCTATTACCTATATTTCTCAAAATTTGAGCTAGTCTTGCCTATCTGCCAATCTTGCCTATGAACTTCATATTCATTCACTCTCCAATGAGAGTTTTTAAATTGGAATTTTTTAGGTGGAATGGCACTAAAACTCTGTATTAACATGGTGAAAATTGACATGTTTTTCATTTTCCATTTTCCCATCCAAGAAAAACCAATGCTTTTCTTTAAAAAAAAAAACAACTTATACTTTTCTAAAGATGTCAGTTTCTTCCATCTCCCACGTTTTTCCTTTACATAGGTTATATTTATTTATGCAATTATCCTGCATTTTCTGATTTTGTTTCTACTGTGATTGGGAATTCACTATTTTCTTGTTGTTGACATGAAGTCAATCTATCCTATTCTGGCCCTGGGCTGAATTCTTTATAATTCCAATAATTTCCATTGGTCCTTTGGGCTTCTAGGCATTCAAATCATCTGCAAATAGCGGTTTATTTCATCTTTCTTTCGACAGCATTTGTTTTATGTCTCATTACTTTGGCTAAGCCCCCAAGAAACAAGTTAATAAAGATGAGAGCAGCATCTTGCCCTGACTTTTCAGCATCGCTGCATTCAAGACGTGCTCAGCGCCCTTTTTCATGATGATTTTTCCTTCTAGTCTTATTTCTAAAGGTTTTTCCTGGAGACTTGTGTTTAATTGTGTTGCTAACCCACTGGTAAGCTATATTGTATTAAGACCACCTAATGATTGTGAAACTGCCTCTGTTCTATTAAATTACTCTGAGACTCTTTTAATTAGGGGATTAAAACAGCCCATTCAACAGTTCATTCTTATTCTGTACTGATTTCTTGAAGGTATAAACAGAGACAGCTTTATTTTTCCCTGTTAAGGCCATCAGTTGTCTTCTGCCCACACCCACTAGCCTGCTGCCGAGCAGGGTTCTCAGTGGCTTCCTGTCTGATGCCATAACTTCCCCATCTCCTTCAGTTTTTAGAATCGATTCATTTCTGCATCTAAGATTCTGTCCTTCTCGTTTTTTTTTCTCAAAAGATTTATCAACTTAATTTTTGAATAGGTTAATACATTGACATAACCTTTAAAAAAAAATATTAAATGGTATGTAAAGTCTGCCTCCCTTCCAATCCTATTTTCCAGCTGCCCAGGCTCCCTCCTCTAATAAAAGTACATGTCTATATGTAGACATTGATACTAAGTTTTTGTAACTCTTTCCAGAAGTTTTTAGGCACATCCAAATAAACTTGAATTTATTTTCCCCTTTTACACTGGTGAAAACATGATACTCTTCTGCCCTTTTGTTTTCTTGAGATACCCTAGGATTCTTTCTTGATAAATACGACTGCATCTGATTCCATTGATGGAAATGTTTAGACTTTTCTAACAGTGTGATCAGTTCCTGATTAAAATTATAGCATCTTCAATCTGTTTCTCTTAGACAAAGCTGCACAGAGGCACAAGTACTGGCCACTTCCCACCTCTGCAAGCAGATCCACAGAGCAAGTTCCTGCAGATGGAATTGCTGGGTTAAAGCATATATGTTTTTTACCTTGATAGAGGTTTCCAAACTGCCTTCATCAGGATGGAATCAATGTAAAATCTTACCAGTGATGATTCGGGAGGGAGGTGCCTCTGGTTCTTCAGCTTCACCAATCACTTTTCAAAGTTTTGATTCTTTGCTAATGTAATATGTGCAAAAATAATTTCTCAGTGTGGTTTGGAGTTCCTCTCCTCTTATGAGACACGGGGGTGAAAATCTCGCATGGATTGTTAAGATCTGTATTTTCTGTGAGCTATCCCTTCATATCCTTTGCCCATTTCAACCGTGTTCATGTTCTCCAAAGTTTAAACTCACACTGTTCAAAGTTTCTTTTCCTTTCTTCTAGCACAGGCTAGACTGTTGGGATGGGAGATGGGAGATGGGAGACCTGGCCTGGAGCCACCTCAACATCCTCCTCCCTTCCTAGGGCTGGGGGAGGGAGCAGGGGCAATCCCCTCTCATTGTGGTGGCTTCTCTTGTGGAGCAAGGGCTCTGGAGCATGGGCTTCAGTAGTTGTAGCATGCTGGCTCAGTAGTTGCAGCTCACAGGCTCTAGAGCTCTGGCACATTAGTTGTGGCACATGGGTTTAGTTGCCCGTCAGCATGAGTGATCTTTCTGGACCAGGGATCAAACCAGTGTTCCCTGCACTGGCAGGTAGATTCTTATTCTCTGTACCACCAGGGAAGTCCTTCTTCTTCTTCTATTAAGGTGGGATGCAGGGGGGAGCATACCTCCTTCAGTAATCCCCTTTTTGGCTGGCTGATGCAAGCTGCAGCAGAAATTTCAATAGAACTAAACCCTGTTTGGCCTTAGCAGGAATCCCAGAACAATAGGAAAAATCCTGCTCTGTACCTGTGATGCTTCCTTCCCTTTGTTTTATGCTTCTCCTCTATATGCGTGCACTAGTGCATGCTCAGTCGCTTCAGCCGTGTCCAGCTCTTTCAACCCTACGGACCATAGCGCACCAGACTCCTCTGTCCATGGGATTCTCCAGGCAACAATACTGGAGCAGGTTGCCATACCCTCCTCCAAGGGATCTTCCCAACCCAAGGATCGAACCTGCATCACTTATGTCTCCTGCATCAGCAGGTGGGTTCTTTACCACTAGTGCCACCTGGGAAACCCCACTAAAGTGTGAGGACCTCCAAATATTGAACTCCTAACTACTGTACTTGAAACTCTTTGGTTCCTTGAGGAACTGCTTTAGAAATTCCATTGTCTGCAACTTTTCTGTAAATCTAAAGTAAAAGGTTTAATTTTTTTAACTTCCATTGCCTGTTTCTCTAGCCTCCTATGTCCCTACCATAACCTGCAGGAGACACCTGGAGTCCTTTCATTTGACCTTTTCCTTCCTCCTTCGCTCACAGTGACATAGCTCCATGGTGCTTTGACTTCTGCTCCTTATGCTTGTTACTAAAGGCAGTGGCACCCCACTCCAGTACTCTTGCCTGGAAAATCCCATGGATGGAGGAGCCTGGTAGGCTACAGTCCATGGGGTCGCTGAGAGTCGGACACGACTGAGCGACTTCACTTTCACTTTTCTCTTTCATGCACTGGAGAAGGAAATGGCAACCCACTCCGGTATTCTTGCCTGGAGAATCCCAGGGATGGCGGAGCCTGGTGGGCTGCCGTCTATGGGGTCGCACAGAGTCGGACCACGACTGAAGCGACTTAGCAGCAGCAGCAGCAAGACTCTTGAGAGTCCCTTGGACTGCAAGGAGATCCAACCAGTCCATCCTAAAGGAGATCAGTCCTGGGTGTTCATTGGAAGGACTGATGTTGAAGCTGAAACCAATACTTTGGCCACCTGATGCGAAGAGCTGATTCATTTGAAAAGATCCTGCTGCTGGGAAAGATAGAGGGCAGAAGGAGAAGGGGATGACAGAGGATGAAATGGTTGGATGGCATCACTGACTCGATGGACATGGGTTTGGGTGGACTCCAGGAGTTGGTGATGGACAGGGAGGCCTGGCATTCTGCGGTTCATGGGGTCGCAAAGAGTCAGACACGACTGAGTGAATGAACTGAACTGAACTGAACTGAACCATTTTTTACCAGCAAGAATATTTGGTTTGGTTTTTCAGCCTCTGACTCTCTCCTCCCTCATGTTGCAGGTTATGTATAATGTGGATGGATGGATGGATGGATGGATAGATAGATCTTAAGAAAAAACCTAAATGAACTTTTTGGCCACCCCATCTATATAGGTAGACAGATGGATGGGTAGATAGGTAGACAGATGGATGGATGGATAGATAGGCAGATGGATGGATGGATAGGTCAGTGGATGGATGGATGATGGATAGATAGGTGGGTGGAAGGATAGATGGATGGGTGGATAGATAGATGGATGGATGGATAGATAGATGATAGCTAGATAGGTAATGGATGGATGGATGGATAGATGGATAGAGAGTTGCATTCATATAGATGTCCCACCATTCTCTGGCATTTAAGTACTGTCCTGTGAAAAAGAAATGCCTTTACCCTCTCTATACCACTGTCTCGGTCCTAGGTTTAAAATTAATTTCACTGATTTCTGCTGCATTATTGGGAAAAGGAGTGCTGTTAACACTTGATCTATCACCGTCCATTTTATCCTGCACATGAATTTTGTCCCTGTGTCTAACCCACTTTTGTCTTCTATGTGTGTCCCAGGCTGCTAGGATGCAGTGCTGAAGGAGGGAAGTGGGAAGCGTGTGGTCCCAGAGGAATGCAGCAGCCTCATGGCCTTGGGAACACCCCTTATCTCCCTGTGTTCTATTGTTCTCACCTCTAAAGAGACAGTTGTTTGGATTAGAAACTGTTATTGTTAAGTTGGTGTTCAAGGAATTGTCACTATAACTTGTATTCAGCCTTCCAGGGTACTCCGGTAGGCTCAGCGCCGGTCACAAAGGACAATTTTCAAGTCCAGCTTCCTGCCAAACATGCCTTCTCTTTGATCTCAGGCCTGATGTCTCCTTCAAACTCCTGTTTTCTTTCCCAGTGTATCAACTTCAACAGCTTGCAAGGAGAACCAAGATTCATCTCTCCTTTTCTCCCTCTTGAACCAAAGCAAGTCAGCTAATCCAGTTTGGAAGCTCTGCCTCCCGTCGTTCCCAGGCTGCCCCCTGACTTCCTCCAGGCCTCTGCACAAACTTGCTCTAGAGAGGCCCCCCAACTGAACCTGAGCCCCCTCTACCCCACCGTGCCTGTCCCCTCCCCCCTCCCTCGCCACTCCCTTATTTCTATACCCTCATCTTTCCAATTCACCCTGGTCTGGGTCTTGCAAGGACCCCCCCCCACCTCCTGAACCCTAATCCTAACCCAACAGGGCCACAGCACAGCTGGAGCTTCACCCCACGTGCAGAGCCTGTGGGTGCCTGGACCTTGCCCCAACTCCCCTTCTCCCACTGCTTTTCTGATCTGGCCCCTCCCCACCTGTTCCCCACTTTCTGAATTTCCTCTTCAGATTTTCCGAGGCTCCTGTTCTCTTTGGGTCTCCCATTCCCTTCCTCTCCTCTGTTGCCGCTGAGAACACCAAGACATTTGCAGTGGCATCTCCTCCAGGCGCAGGGGCAGCAGCGGTCTTCCTTGCGGTCAGCTGCTTTTCCACAATTTCTGCAGCCGGCACGTGTTACACGTGTGGTTCTCAAAGTGAAGGTCGTCCTGACGGCAGAGCAGCTCCCGGGGTGGCTCTCCTCCACGCTGAGGCTTTCCTCCCAAAGCAGAGACTTGATGCTTTTTTGTCTGGTGTGCCCAGAATCTTCCTCACTAGCTTTCCTTCTTTGCTCCAGGGGAAGGAAAGAAAGAAAGAGAGAAAGAAAAGGAAAGAAAGGGAGAAAGAGAGAAAGAAAGAAACGAGGAAGGAAGAAAGAAAGAAAAGAAGAAAAAAGTCCTTGTCGTTTATAGCTCAAGGCAAACACTGCTGCTTACCTGGGAGGAGTCTTAGGTACCAATTCAGTTCTAGGACAGGAATGAAATGATGCAGGTGAGCTGGGTTGAGCCAACCTGCCTCCCTCTTAGGGCCCCAACTTGCCTGCCCCTGAGTCAGTGCATTCAGGCCCTTCCTGCTGTCTTGTCAAGTCACAGCTAAGGGGCCTTCATTCTCCCACCCCTTTCAGGTCACATTCCCCCGCCCCGCGGCCCCCTACCTGGATAGCTAACACATCCCAGGGTCGCAGTGCCCTGGGGCCTCCCTGGAAATGAAGGCAGTCTTTAGTGTGGTCCTGTTGAGCCTTTTCCCCAAGTGTTCCTGCCTGAAGCTGCCAGGGTCTCCCCCTGCTTAGCCCCTGCTTGGCTGAGCCCAAGCCCAAGGCCCTGGCCCCAGGCGCTGACCTTGAGCTGCCCTCCAGAATGTTCTGATTGGCATGAGAATGAAGCTCCCTGACTCAGGCCTCCCTGTGACCTGTTCACCACAACTCTTCCTGGCAAAGCACCTGCCACTGTTCCTGTTCATCACTGCCTCCCGGCCCTGTAGTCTTTACTCCCTCCTGTAGCCCCCGTTAGCTACAGGAAGGCATGGCCAGGTCTTGCTGGGCCACCCCAGCACCTAGAAGGCCTGTTCAGAGCAGGTGCCCAGGGCTCTCATCTAGAGCCCACATGCTTCATCCCCTGGCCCCTGGAGGACTCTTCCTCCATATCCTCTTGTTTTCCACCATCCCTCCACCCCAACACTTCTTTCCCTTGTAAGAGGCAGAAGGGGACATTGAAGGGACAGCACCTACTTCAGTCCCTTCCCCCTGCTGACCTCTCCCCCTCTTCCCTCCCCAGCCCTGCTGTCCGACAGGACTTCTGTCTTCTACCTCCGACCAGCGGCAATGCCACTCAGACCTGCCCAAAGCAAAGGGCATCTTGGTCCCCGCTCACTCCCACGTCTGTCGAGGATACTGTGGTTTTGCTCAAGGCTGGTCCTCAGACTCACAGCATCGGCATCCTGAGCCCCGCCCTGGACTTCCTGAGTCAGAATCTGCATCTTTATAGCCCCTGCAATGAACGCCTGAGAAGCCCTGGTCTAGGAGACGCATATCCTAGAGCCCATCATGGCATCATCCGGCCCCCCTTCAGCAGCTGGCTTGCATTGCCACAGCTGGGCTTGTGGTCAGCTCACCCACTCCCTTCTTCATCACCTACTCCCATGAGTCCTGACCTCCCAGGCAACTGACTCATGCAGGGAGGCCCCCTGGCCCTCAGCCCAGTGCCCGGAGGTCTAATGGTTGCTCTTGGCTCATGTACCAGCAGCCACACAGCTAGCAAGGAGAGAGGACCCGCCTTCACTTACCCAGGCCAGCCTTCAGCCAGTCCTTACAACAGCATCTTCTGACCCCATCACAGGTTCCCCCAACAAAGTCAAGCAGATGTGGCATGATCCTTGCTGTACCATTTACCAGCTGTGCAATCCTGGGCAAGTGACCAAAGCTGTCTCGCTTGCAGCTTCCTTATCTATGAAATGATGCTAATGATCACTTCCACCTCACAGAAGGAACTCAATCATTTGTTCGTTGTTGTAAGCGGCACGTGTTTACAGCATGCTGTTGTGTGCCGGGCACCAGGAACAGCAGTGAACAAACCAGACCAAGTCCTGCCCGTCTGGAGCTTCTTAAGGAGGGAGTGTGGGATGACATGGAACAGATATGTGTATGCTGTGCCAGCAGGTGCCAGACGTGGACATCATGGCACACATGCTTATGAGTGAGTGAGCTAATGAATGGATGGATGCTATGCAGTTTTGCCATAAGGGCCCCCTTCCAATCACAAAGCCACCCTCCCACACTTCCACCCTGAAGCTACCCGAAACAGGAAGATATGGGGCTTAAAGCAACTGGGAGTTTAAGAGAAATAATTGGGCTTTCCAGCAGTTAACGGAGATGGAAGAAGTGTAGCGATTATAAAAACACTGCAAAGTTAGAACACATCTGCCTGAAATAGCCAGTAACTGAGGTGAAATCAGAACTGTTTTTTCCAGGTTTCACAGATTATGTGTTTGCATGTGTACATGTGCGTGTGTGGTGTTAAGGATGAAATACATTTTTCAGGCTTTCAGAGCTCCCTCATTTAAAGATAATGATAGAGAATTAGGGAACATTCTCCAGGGTTCCTGTCACTGTGAGGTTCCCTCTGAGGGCTCTCTGAGTTGCCCTGGATCACAGAATTTGAAATCTGGCTAAAGTGAAGGTGTTAGTCACTCAGTCATGTCTGCTGACCCCATGGACTGTAGTCCCACAGGCCTCTCTGTCTATGGGATTCTTCAGGCAGGAACACTGGAGTGGGTTGCCATTTCTGTCTCCAGGGGATCTTCCCAACCCAGGGATCAAATCTGGCTCTCCTGCATTGCAGGCGGATTCTTAACTATTTGAGCCACCAAGGAAACCCTGAGGCTTGGCTAAGGAGGCCCCAAGAATACCCACCCAACCCCGTGTTTCCCGGACAGGAAACTGAGGCCCTGACTTGCTCCGTGTAAGTAGGAGATTACAAGCAGCAGGAAATGGAGACTCAAACCTAAGTCCCCTGACTCCCAGCAGAGAGTACTTCATGATATATTGTGATGGCTTCCACGAATTCATAACACTGGCGATCGTTACTGATATAACCAGGCTGCGTGGTGAATGCATCACACCAGCCAAAGGAAGCCAGACGCCAAAGGCTGCAGTTCCATCGACACAGTAGTCATGAAAAGGCAAACTAGGGGAAGAGATCAGTGGTCAGTGGTCTCTGGGGCCAGGGGCAGGGGAGGGGCTGACTATAGTGGCACACAAAGGAATTTCAGGGTGACTGAATGTCTTGTGTCTCCACTGTGGTTACATGAACTGTCTGCGTTTGTCAAAACTCAGAATCATACAATTAACAAAGACACATTCTACTGTGTATTAAGTATACCTTAATTTTTTTTTAAACAGCCTAAAATAATGGGGCTTCACTGGTGGCTCTGATGGTCAAGAATCTGCCTGCAATGCAGGAGACCCGGCTTCAATCCCTGGGTTGGAAAGATCCCCTGGAGGAGGGAATGGCAACCCACTCCAGTATTCTTGCCTGGAGAATTCCATGGACAGAGGAGTCTGGCAGGCTACAGTCCATGAGATCACACAGAGTCGGACACAACTGAGCGACTTTTTCACTTTTAAAATAATAATGGTGGTGATAACAATAATAATAATAACCTTGAAGGCCAAAGGTCTGCCATGCTATAGGGGCCTTCAAAGTGCCACACGGTCAGAGCAGGAGATGCTCTGAAACCAGCACGCTCCAAGCCCAGGCTGGCTTCTCTACCACTCCACACCAGCCCACCCAGGCACCCCAACCCACCACGGCCAGCGGGATGGTCCCCTCCCTGCTCCTCCCAGGACCATCTTGAGTCACGGATCCTGTCTTCCTCTCACACACCTGCCCCAGCCTCGCCCCACCTGCCACACCTGGGTGATACACCTGTGTGATGCCTCCCGGCCCAGTCTGCCCAGAGCTTCCGGGATCCCACTACCTCTCCCTCACAGTCCTCAAGAATTCAGTAGAAACTCCGCAACCCAGTTCAGAGACCTCCTCAGACTGGCCCTAGCACATCCTTCACTCCTGCATTACCTGCCCATGGGATGCCTGCCCACTTACTGCCCCCTGATCAATTCTAGGCTGAGAACAGCCTCAGGATGGAAGTGTCTAGGCCCTGGGCCTGGGAGGCCCAGGTCAGGGGCATAGGTCAGAGTTATTGAGTCCTAGAATCCCAGCAGTCTCTGTCTGGACATCTCCAGTGACCCAGGAATTCTCCACCACCTTCAGACAGCTCTGAAATCCACAGCTGAAGTCTCTCCTTGCCTGTGATCCTCATTCCAACCCCTCCTGTCCCAGGCCCCAGAGGGCATAGCTGTAATGACCTTGTCCCTCCTGGGTCTCCTCTGCTCGCCCACTCAGCCCTTTTGTGGACAGGCAGGTCCTCACCAGAGCATAGAGCAGGGGTCCCCGTTCACCAGGCCAGGACAGAACCATCCCTTCCATCTGAGAACAGTTGAACTTTCTTTGTAGTTACATCTTGCTGACTCCAGGGCCTGCCTCGTAGCTCAGTCGGTAAAGAATTTGCCTGTAATGCAGGAGACATGGGTTCGATTCCTGGGTTGGGAAGATACCTTGGAGAAGGAAATGGCAACCCACTCCAGTGTTTTCGCCTAGAGAATCCCATGGACAGAGGAGCCTGGTGGGCTATATAGTCCATGGGGTCGCAAGAGTCAGACACAACTTAGCAAATAAACCACCCTTGCTGACTCAGGTTAAACCCGCTTTCAGTGAAAATCACCCAACCTGCCCACCAGCTGTGGGTTCCCTGCTGCGTCTGTAATAAATGATGCCCTCCCAGGTGCTCCTGGGAGGGGCATCCTATTAATTGTCCAGCACCTAAATGTGACCTCTTAGCCACTGCTCTCTTCTCTCTGGCTACCTGAAATTGCAGCCAGGGACTTCCCCGGTGGCTCAGTGATAAATAACCTGCCTGCAGGAGACACAGGTTCGATCCCTGGTCTGGGAAGATCCCACATGCTGCAGAGCAGTGAAGCCTGGAAGCTACACTACTAGGCCTGTCTCTAGAGCCTGTGCCCGACAGCAAGAGAAGCCACTGCAGTGAGAAGCCTGGCACCGTAATGAAGAGCACCCCCCATTCAACACAACTAGAGAAAGCCCACACATGACAAACAACCAAGACGCAGCACCGCCAAAACTAAGCAATTTTTTTTTTAATGCAGCCGGATTCTCCAAAGGACACCTGGCTTAGCCAGCAGGACAGTGCCTGTCTGATCGCTCCCATGGTGAACATCCGGCATTTATGGATCGGAGACCTGGATGCTGGGACCATGGGGGTCTTGCTGGGGCTGCATAGCTGACCTTGACAGTGAAGGAACTCCCGCTGCCCCCAACTGACCTTCCTTAGGGCAGGATCCCATCTTAACGCTTGTCAGTTTCTAACACCATAGTGCTTGGGTCTCTGGGCTGATTCTTCTTGTGTGTGTGTGTGTGTGTGCTTGCACTCATGTGCTCAGTCATGTCCAACTCTTTGTGACCCCATGAACTGTAGCCTGCCAGGCTTCTCTGTCTGTGGGATTCTCCAGCCAAGAATACTGGAGTGGGTTGCCATTTCCTCCAAGGCAGTAACCGTGGGATCGGGGAGGGCTTCTGCTTCCCGCAACTGCCGGACAACCTCATCTTATCAGAGAGGCCACTAAGCCACCAACCAGACTTGGTTCCCAGTGGACGGCAAAGAAGTTTGTTCTTCCAGGGTTCAGACTTCCCATTCTCTAAATTTACTATCTCAGGACCTGTCACTTGCTGACAGCCCTTCCTATTCTTCCCACAGCTCTTTCCTTTTTGGGTCCATACATCTTCCTTTCCTCCCTGCACCGTTTTTGCTACCCTGTCTTGAATTATTCAGCAAATGTTTACTTGCAAGTTAGCTTCACAAGCCACTTTCAGCATTTTCCCCATAAGTACAGCTTCTGAGTAGAATTAACAAACCTCAATTATAAAATGAGACATGAATGCATCTAAATTGCAGTGGTTAAACTGTAATTTTCGTCGACAAAGATGTGGTTCGCCAGGATGCACAGATTATTGCAAATTTCATCAAATCTGAATGGGAGCGGAATTCCATGTTCTGCAGGGCAACTTTAGCCTGATGACCCTGATGGAAAACTGGTCTCTTTGTCTTCTAGAGCACTCAGAACCAGGGATGTTGGAGAGAGGTTACTGATCTCTAGTCATCCTGCCGAGAAACAATCAGACTTATTTCAATGGAGACCAGGGACTCTGAAGACTTGGAGAAGCCACAGAAGAAATCAGTGAGTGGTTCATGGGAGGTTGATGAGCCAGCCAGTGTGAGACCTGAGATCCTTTCAGAAGCGAGAATGCCCCATGCTGACCAGGAGACGCAAGACAAAGCATCCCATACCAACCCAATCCAGAGAAACTCCATCTTCAATCGTGCCATGAGACTCCAAAGCAGAGGCAAAGCCAGAGGCACTTCTGAGAGGAACGCCGGCCACTCAGCAGGTCAGTACCAGGCACAGCGGTCACAGATGCTGGTTAATATCCAGCTGGAGTCAGTGGGGCTGAAAGGCCCCTATTAAATGAAAGGAGAATAAAAGGCATCGAGAATGATCAAGGACAGGTCCAATAAGGTAGAACTTTCATTATTCAAAGAATTCAAATTCCCCTAATAAGATGATGCAGATACTACAGGAGGAAGTGTTGACCCAAATGATCCAATAAGACTGGCTTCTATTTAAAAGAGATGTCTTGTTCCAGGGCTCAGTACACCCCCTGATTCCATGCCTTCTATGAGGGAGGCTTGGTGCTGTCTATGTGTACGGATGTCTAGGAACGTGAGTTTCCTGGGTGGTGAGAGTCTATCCTGTTCTCTCTCCAATGCCATGAGAGCCAGAGTTTCTTTTGCCCTGAAAATGTGTGAGATTAATACCTTGGGATTAATGCTGGGAAAGATTGAGGGCAGGAGAAGAAGGTGGTAACAGAGGACGAGATAGTTGGATGGCATCACTGACTCAATGGACATAAGTTTGAGCAAACTCCGGGAGATAGTGAAGGACAGGGAAGCCTGGTGTGCTGCCATCCCTGGGGTCACAAAGAGTTGGACATGACAGTGGCAGAACAACAATACCTTGGGAATAGCTTTACAGAAGGATCCCTTAATATTTTTTTGGCTTCACTATATGGCAAATGGGACCCTAGTTTCACGAGTTCCTAGAGCAGGGATCCAACCTGAGCCCCCTGCCTTGGAAGTGTGGGGTCTTAATCACTGGACCCCCAGGGAAGTCCCTTTCCCTTAATCTTTTAAACCAGTTCCTTGCACATTTTGGAGAAGGAAATGGCAACCCACTCCAGTATTCTTGCCTGGAGAATCCCAGGGATGGAGGAGCCTGGTGGGCTATCGTCTATGGGATCGCACAGAGTTGGACACGACTGAAGCAACTTAGCAGCAGCAGCAGCAGCAGCACATTTTGTCTACTCAAAGCATATTTGTTGAGCAGAATAAGTCCAGAAACGCTTACAAGCAGGGTTTGTCAGAGCTGAGCCTCCTCTGCCGGTGGCTGGCCTAGGGGCTAAGTGAACAGCTTGCTGGGGTTGCAGAGAGGGTGACAGTTTCTTAGCCTCTGGGGGACAGACAGCATGCTGCCCTGTGTGTTCTGGGGAGACCTTAAGTTTTTCCAAAACTTGCACTAAACTCTGTCAAGAAGCCTTTTGCCACATGTCAAAGCACCCTTAAAACATAGAGACAGAATTAATGATGTTTATTATTTCTCTTGATTCTGGGGGTTGATTGGATGGCTCCTGGCTCCGGGCCACTTTGTCTGACCTCTGCAGTGGACTGGTGGCTCAGCTGTGGGTGGAAGGTCAAGGACAGCTTCTCGGGCTGCTAGTGAGCTGGTTGGTCCTGGAGGGCGTCAGATGGGACTGTCTGTCTCTGCTCCCTGTGGTCACTCACCCTCCAGCAGGCTAGCTTGGGCTTGTCCGTGAGGCGGCAGGGTTCTCAGAGAGCAGGAGCAGAAGCCACCAGGTCTTGAGACCCAGGCCCAGAGCCCACACAGTCACTTCTACTACAGTCATTGGCCCACGCAGTTCACAAGGCCAGTCCAGAAGAAAGTAGATGGCAAAACTGACTCCACTGCTTGATGGAAGGAGCAGCAAAGGAGGTATGGTTGTCTGCCATCGACCACAAACACAGAATCGTGTGCTGAGTACCCTGCGAGGCAAGAGAAATACAGTGATGGGAAGACCATAGTCACGGGAGCAGGGTGGTTGATACACTACGTTACTCCCTCAACTTTTGTATGTTTGAAAATTTCCATAAGAGTTAAAAGCAGGGACTTCCCTGGTGGTCCCGTGGTTAAGAATCTGCCTTGCAGTGCAGAGGATGTGGGTTCGATACCCAGTTGGGGAACTAAGATCGCACATGCCATGAAGCTAGTGAGCCCGCGTGCCACAACCAGAGAATCCATGGGCTGCAGCAAGGACCCTGCATGCTACAGCTAAGATCCAATGCAGCCACATAAATAAATAAAAAATTTTTTTAAAAAGAATCAAAAGCGCGTACTCACACACAAAGAAGTGGGAGTCTCTGCCCTTTGAGAAAAACCACAATACTGTAATGATGTCAGTTTATTGCAAACAATGCGTCAGAGTTTACAAGAGAGGTGAAGGCAAAGAACTAGACCCTTCCCATAGAGTTAGGAATGATCCTCACAAAGATGATATTTTAGGTGAGCCTTGAGGGTTGCATTAGGACATGGCCAGAAACAATAACAGCTAAGTTGTTTGAGCACTTGTAGGTACTCAGTGGCTGAGGTAGACAGGCATTTCAACGTGGTTCCTACCATACCCATTTTACAGATTTAAAAAAATAACTGAGACCACGAGAGATTGAGTCATTTATCCCAGATCATGCAGCTAGTGAATGATATGGCTTGAACCAGAGTTCACATTCTTCTAGTTCCAGAGCCTGGGCAGAGAAGAGAGTTAGAGAAGCTCTGTCCAACAGAAACACAGTGAAAGCCACATAAGTCATTTAAATTTTTGTAATATTAAAAAGTAAAGAAATGAGTAAAATTAATTTTAACAATGCATTTTATTTAACCCAATACATCCAAAATATTATCACTTTATCATATAGTCAATAATCAATATAAAAATTAGTAATGAGATATTTTATATTCCTTTTTTTTTTTTTACTGTTGTGAAAGTCTGTATTTTATTCTTATAGTCTCTCTCAGTTTGCATACTAGATTTTCACTGGAAATTCTCGATCTGGATTTAGATTTCATAAAATGCACAGTTAAAGAGTCGTTTACAGCCAGAAAAGTTATTAAATGTGCAGCCAGAAGTTAAAGTAGAGATAATCCTCAAATTACTGCAAATACCCTCAAAAGTTTTCCAATAATGAAATTGACTCTGTTTTTACATTTAAATTTAAATTAGCTTAAATTTTTTTTAAAAAATGAAGAATTTACTTTTTAGTCACACAAGCCACATTTCAAGTGTGTAATGGCCCCATGGAGTTATCAGCTACCCCACTGGGGCCTTACAGGGTTGGAGCATGAAGCAGAAGGGAGCAGATACAGCTGCCCAGGGTCGGGGTGGGGATATCCCCGAGAAGGAGAAAAGGTGAGTGTGGGACCACCTCTGAGATGAGGCTGGAGAGGGAAATGGGATTGACGTTGATGGGATAATCCACCTGCCAATGCAGGAGATGTAAGAGATGAGGGTTCGATCCCTGGGTTGGGAAGATCCCCTGGAGGAGGGCATGGCAACCCACTCCAGTATTCTTGCCTGGAGAATTCCATGGACAGAGGAGGCTGGAAGGCTACAGTCCATAGGGTCACAAAGACTTGGACATGACTGAAGGGACTTAGCACTCATGAACCTCAAGTTTGTGGCCTCCAAGCCCAACGAAGGCTGCTACACCAGTGAAGACACAGGGACTACGGCACGCCCTCCCGCAACCAAAGACATCATTTACATTCGGACTGTAAATACTCACATTAGACTCACAGTTTTATTTGTAAAGTGACTCCCACATTTCGCCTCCTTGAAGCTAACTCTCAAGACAGCCCAGCATCCCCTGTTCCAGGGTCCAAGGAGAAAACACTCTTCTGCTAAGGAGCAGACAGAACAGGCCACCCAGCAACAGGTTTCTCCGTTCTACCCCCTGACACGGAAAGGAGCTGGTGCTCTGAGTCAGCAGTTTGTGATCCGGGTCTGGAAGGTGAGGACAGCCTCCGTTTCATTTGCTGAGGGGTATCCATTCAAAGTCACAGTAGAACTGTAACTGACAAGCCTGCCTAAGCTGATCTGACACTCTAGGGGAGGTGATTTATTATTTACTATCTATCAGGACTCAGACATTGTAAAGTTAGATGTTGAACAACTGATAAGTTGCGAAGGATTTTGTCCAGTAGAAACGATAACACCAGTGGTTATGGTTCTATGTCCTCTGAGACATTAACCAGGTTTGTATCCAAGTTTTCAGGTTTATTTATGATTTTCTTTTTTGACTGTGCATGCACGGATGGATGGATGGATGGATATATGCATGGCTACGGAATTTCTTGTACTGTAAGTATGATTTTCGTAGCAACGGCATTCCTGATCACTGAAGACAGCACAAAGTGGCAATTTCCCCTTCAGGAGCTTGAGAGGAAGGGCATCCTCTTCACTCCACTTCCTTCCCCTCTCAGGGTGACAGCTCTACAGTCTCTTAGAATTGCCTGAAAACGGGAGATACACGTTTCTAACTCCCTACGTTTCTCACATGTCACAGATCCACTGGAAAATGAGAACTCTGTCAATGAACCCCTGACCTTGAATTTGCCGCAGAGCAGAAAGCATCTCTGGAGGATACCAACCCAGACAGACCCAGGAGCCAAGAGAACAAGGTAAGAGACAGCAAATCCCAAGGGGCTGGTTCCTGAAACAGTGTAACACGGTTTGATCTGCAAAGTCTTGGCAGAGCTACAAGAGAGTCTTGTGTTTAAAAAAGAACACAAATGTTTTAGTTGTTCATATTTTTAAAAACTCTACAATTTCCTTAAAAAAAAAAAAGCTCCACTGTTACTCTCCTATCACAAAATTAGGAAACTTTAGATACTAAATACAAGAAAACTCACTGCATCACCACCACCCAGAGGTTTCTGTGTGTTGCAACTGTTTCAAGTCTTTTTTTCTATGTCTTGTGCATGTTCTGTCATCATAAATTGGGATCTTATATGCATGGCATCTTGAAACCTACTTAACAATATAGGCTCACCTTGGAGATATTGAGGGTTTGGTTCTTGATCATCATAATTACATGAATGTTGTAAAAGAGCAAGCCGCATGAATTTTTTGGTTTCCCAATGCATATGAAAGTTATGTTTACAGTAGACTGTGGTCTACTGGGTGTGCAATAGTAGTATGTCTAGAAAACTGTACATACTTTATTTTGAAAATACTTTATTGCTAAAAAATCCTAATCATCACCTCACAACACAAGGTTCCCACAAACCTTCAATTTGTAAAAGAAAGAAGACCTTTCCAATATCTATGAAGCACAATAAAGCGGAGTGAAATAAAACAAAATGTGCCTGCATATCATATTACTAAAGATTTTTCTACACGATGATTTAAAGGCTGTAAAATAATCTATAGTATGATTGCATTGTGATTAATTAATCATGGTCATATTGTTTGGATGTTTGGATATTATATCAGTTGGGACTGAATTTAACTTCTTGTAACCAAAAAATCCAAATAACACAGCCTAACAAGGCAGAGGTTTATTTTGCTCTTGTGCGAAAGAAGTCTGGACAGTTATGACAGCAGCTTCTCATGCTGTTAAGGACCCAGGTTCCTTCTAGCTTTCCCTCCACCATCTGTCAAGATGACTACCAGAGCTCCAGCCATCACAGCCACAGTTTAGATGGAGGGAAGGAGAAAAACAAAGGATAGGCGGGCACATGCCAGCTGAGTCTGCCCTCCTTTAAGGAGATTCCCTGAAGCTAACTTAACAACTGGTGGCCAAATTAGGTCAAAAAGTCAGTCACATGGCCACCTCCACCTGCAAGGAAGCTGAAAAATGTATGTTGTTTTTAAATCAGGTCTATTTCTGTCCCCAGTAAATTGGCTCTACAGGAAAGAAGAAAGGAGAATGGATACAAGGGAAGCAATAGCAATTTCTGACTTGGAGGAGGTTTACATTTTTGCTATGTAAATATATGTGTGTGTGTGTGTGTGTGTGTGTGTATTTGCTTATTTCTTTATTTGACTGTGCCAGGTCTCAGCTGAGGCACACAGGATCTATGATCTTCATTGAGGCATGTGGATCTTTTAGCTGTGGCATGAGAACTCTTAGTTGCAGTAAGTGGGATCTAGTTCCCCAATCAGGGATCAAATCCAGCCCCCTGCATTGGAAGCACAGAGTCCTAACTACTGGACCGCCAGGGAGGTCCTGGTGGACTTCATTTTTGGTATTTTGTAAGCTACACTATGATAAATATGATTGTGACAAAATCCTGAAGCCAATCCCTCATTATTTCATTAAGTTAATTCCTGGAAACTTCACACTCTACACATTCCTGGATGGTTATGAGAAATTGTGTTTCCATATCTGCCCTTGGGAAGCATGGACTGGACCACCTGTCCCACCAGGAGGTGGTGAGGCACCCTTCCCTTCCTGATGTTGCTTTCTCCACAGGGCCTCAATTTAAATAGAGATATAGTAGCAAGGACCTAATTTACTTACATGTAAGTATATATTACATATAATTCCTAAGAGAAAGAAATGAAAAACGGCAAAATGGTTATTGGAGGAGGCCTTACAAATAGCTGAGAAGAGACGCTAAAGGCAAAGGAGAAAAGGAAAGATATATGCATCTGAATGCAGAGTTCCAAAGAATAGCAAGGAGAGATAAGAAAGCCTTCCTCAGTGATCAATGCAAAGAAATAGAGAAAACAATAGAATGGGAAAGTCTAGAGATCTCTTCGAGAAAATTAGAGATACCAAGGGAACATTTCATGCAAAGATGTCCACAATAAAGGACAGAAATGGTATGGACCTAACAGAAGCAGAAGATATTAAGAAAAGGTGGCAAGAATACACAGAAGAACTATACAAAAAAGATATGCATGACCCAGATAACCACAATCGTGTGATCACTCGCCTAGAGCCAGATACCCTGGAGTGCAAAGTCAAGCGAGCCTTAGGAAGCATCACTACGAATAAAGCTAATGGAGGTGATGGAATTCCAGCTGAGCTATTTCAAATCCTAAAAAATGATGCTGTGAAAGTACTGCACTCAACATGCCAGCAAATTTGGAAAACTCAACAGTGGCCACAGGACTGAAAAAGTCAGTCTTCATTCCAGTTCCAAAGAAAGGCAACGCCAAAGAATGCTCAAACTACCGCACAATTGCACTCATCTCAGTTCAGTTCGGTTCAGTTCAATCTCTCAGTCTCTCAGTGTCCGACTCTGCAACCCCACACACCAGCAAAGTAATGCTCAAAATTCTCCAAGCCAGGCTTCAACAGTACATAAACTGAGAACTTCCAGATGTTCAAGCTGGATTTAGAAAAGCCAGGGGAACCAGAGATCAAATTGTCAACATCCACTGGATCGTAGAAAAAGCAAGAGAGTTCCAGAAAAACATCTACTTCAGCTTTATTGACTACACCAAAGCCTTTGACTGTGTGGATCACAACAATCTGGAAAATTCTTAAAGAGATAGGAATACAATACCAGACCACCTGACCTGCTTCCTGAGAAATCTGTATGCAGGTTAGGAAGGAACAGTTAGAACTGGACATGGACCAACAGACTGGTTCCAAATCAGGAAAGGAGTATGTCGAGGCTGTATATTGTCATCCTGCTTATTTAACTTATATGCAAAGTACATCATGCAAAATGCCAGGCTGGATGAAGCTCAAGTTGGAATCAAGATTGCCAGGAGAAATATCAATAACCTCATATATGCAGATGACACCACCCTTATGGCAGAAGGTGAAGAAGAATTAAAGAGCCTCTTGATGAAAGGGAAAAAGGAGAATGAAAAAGCTGGCTTAAAACTCAGTATTCAAAAAACGAAGATCATAGCATCCGGTCCTATCACTTCATGGCAAATAGATGGGAAAACAATGGAAACAGTGACAGACTTTATTTTCTTGGGCTCCAAAATCACTGCAGATGGTGACTGCAGCCATGAAATTAAAAGACACTTGCTCCTTGGAAGAAAAGCTATGAACAAAATAGACAGCATATTAAAAAGCAGAGACATTACTTTGTCAACAAAGGTCCATATGGTCAAAGCTATGATTTTCCAGTAGTCATGTACGGATGTGAGAGTTTGACCATAAAGAAAAGCTGAGCGCCAAAGAATTGATGCTTTTGAACTATGGTGTTGGAGAAGACTCTTGAGAGTCCCTTGGACTGCAAGGAGATCCAACCAGTCCATCCTAAAGGAGATCAGTCCTGAGTGTTCATTGGAGGGACTGATGCTGAAGCTTAAGCTCCAATTCTTTGGCCACCTCATGTGAAGTACTGACTCATAAGAAAAGACCCTGATGCTGGGAAGGATTGAGGGCAGGAGGAGAAGGGGACGACAGAGGATGAGATGGTTGGATGGCATCACTGACTGGATGGCATCACTGACTCAATGGAAATGAGTTTCAGCAAGCTCCAGGAGTTGGTGACGGACAGGGAAGCCTGGCGTGCTGCAGTCCATAAGTTTGCAGAGTCAGACGTGACTGAGCGACTGAACTGAACTGAACTGAAAAAACACCTTCACAGAAACATCCAGAATGATGTTTGACCAAATATCTGGACATCATGGCCCAGAAAAGTTGATACATCAAGTTAACCAATACACCTTTCACCTTGACCCTGGTGAGGGGGACTTCAAGAGGTTGCAGGGGAGAGAGATCTTAGAAATCTCAAATGTGGGAGATACAAGGCATGAAACATCTAGAGGTGAGCTGGCTGGCAGCCTGCATGGGCGGTGAGGGGAGAGGGCTGGGTAGGGGGTGAGGGTTATCTACACCAAAGGCAAGGCAGAGGTGTGTGTTTTCTTAGAATCAAGTGTGGACCCCAAGGAAAGGAACCACCTCTGAACCACTTTGAAAAGAACTTCACCCAAAAGGCTGCTTGCTAGGGTCCAGGTGGATCTTGGCAGGAAGTGGCTATAGAAACTTGGAGAGTCATGAGTGACCAGCTTGAGAGCTTTGTACATGCCCAAGAACTGCAGTCAGAGACCCCCACCCCCACCCTGCAACATGGCATGTCTGAGGAGCCCCCAAAAGCTTTGGAGACCCAAAGTGCAGTTAGGGGGATGGAGAGAAGACAGCATGAAGCAGAGGTTTCACAGGAGGCCTGGATGGGCAGAAGGAGTTGGAGTTTTGAAAGAGCTTTTGGATGCACTTTTTATACCCAGCAAAAGAAGCCATTTGTTTATAAGCCAAGAGTGACCAGAAAAGCTTTGCATGCGGTCTGCCTGAAATTTCAGCCAAGGCTGGGCAGCAGTTCCAGCCCACAGAGCAGGCTGAAGTGGGGAGTCAAGGGGGAGATGAGAACCCTTCCTGTCTGCTTCCCAGTGAGTCCTGCTTGGCCCGCAGAGGTCACCTGTTTTCCTTCTGTTTTGGGCTTCATGAGGACAGAGGTTTTGGAGGGCATATCTAGGTTGGTCTCAGAAGCCCCACTGTGACCCTTGTTTCTATTATGTTTTCTGAGTTGGATTTCTATGGCCGGGTAGGTCATCATGTACATGTATTGGAAAAGTTTTCTAGACAAAAACTTCCTGATGGGCTGTCAGGCTTCCACAGCTCTGAGTTTCCACTTTTATAGGTCAAGTTCTAGGTACGAATTTCTCCTGGGAAACACTACCATTCAACAGCTAGTGAGCCACCGTGGCAATATTTGCCTGACGTGCGACGTCTGGGGCACCGTTCTGTATGCGGTCCGTCCTCTCCTGCTCATTCTTCATTTCACTAGCACCTTGGCATTCAGAGGCTCCGCTCTTTATTTCTGTAAAGTGATTTGGTCTCTGCCCTCCCCCATATCTCTGTGTCTCTGTCTTTGTGTACTGTGTCCTTCATATAAAGCGCCAGGGTCGACTCGGAGCATCTCCTGTTCAGTTTCCATGATCACTTTCCCAATGCTGTTAGCCATCCATTCCTGTTAAATTCCAAAGTCCCCTTTGCTCTAAGAAAGAAAAATAATCTCTGGCTCTTTGGTAATTTATGCATGTAAATGCAAGCTTCTGATCTAAATTTGAACCCCTTCAAAAAAAAAAAAAAAGAGAGAACTCTACAATGTACAAAGACTGGAAGCAACTGAAGAAGGACTTGAATGTTATCTCATGCTGAGCCCCAAATATTTTAGCTCTCTTTTTTGTAATTGCTATTATAGTAAATGCTTTCATAAAGGCATTTTTAATAGTACTTATTAAAAGAAATTTTACATTATAACAAAATATACAGATCTTGGGTATACAGCTTGATGAATGCATCAGCTTGGGCTTCCATAACAAAATACCATGTATTGGGTACTTAGACCACAGAAATTGGTTTCTCACAGTTCTGGAGGCAGAAGTCCTAGATCAGGGCACTAGTATGGTCGGGTTCTTGGAGGACTTGCTTCCTGACTTGTAGACAGCTGCCTTCTTGCTGTGTCCTCACATGGTGGGAAGGAGAAAGTGAGTTCTGGTCTTTCCCTCTTCATGGGGGCTCCACCTTCCCAAAGACGCCCTCTCCAAATACCATCACACTGGGAGTCAGGGCTTCAACATAAAAATTTGGAGCAGAGGTGGTGGATTACAATTCAATCCATAGCCATGAATATTTACACACATATACACCCACTTGACCATGAACCAGGCCAAGATCTAGAACATTAGGCATGAAGCTAAGATGCTTTTCCTGTTAATAACCATTCCTCTTAGTCAGAAACATCTTCTGGTTTCCAGCACCATTAGATTAATTTTGCTGGCTCCTGAACTTCATAAATGGAGAAGGCAATGGCACCCCACTCCAGTACTCTTGCCTGGAAAATCCCATGGACGGAGGAGCCTGGCGGGCTGCAGTCTGTGGGGTCACTGAGTCGGACACGACTGAGCGACTCCACTTTCACTTTTCTCTTTCATGCCCTGGAGAAGGAAATGGCAACCCACTCCAGTACTCTTGCCTGGAGAATCCCAGGGACGGGGGAGCCTGGTGGGCTGCCGTCTATGGGGTCGCACAGAGTCGGACACGACTGACGTGACTTAGCAGCAGCAGCAGCAGAACTTCATAAAAATAGGATCATACAGTATGTCATCATGATGTCTCTCTCACTTGGCTCAACATATTTGAGATTCATATTCGTGTGTGTGTGTGTGTATAAGACTATGCTTTTATTGCTGAGAATTATTACCACAATTTGTTTATCCCTCCTTCTGATAATGAATATTTGGAGTGTTTCTGATTTTTGACTATTACAAAGTTGCTATGAGTGTTCCTAGAAATGTCTTTTTATGTATGTATGTACTCATTTTTCCAGAGTGTGTCCACAGAAGTGGAAGTGTTGGGTCTTAGGATAGGTGTTAATATGTGTTAACATTAATGTTGGTGGCTCAGACAGTAAAGAATCTGCCCGCAGGAATCTCTGCAGGAGACCCGGGTTTGATCTCTGGGTCAGGAAGATCCCCTAGAGAAAGGAATGGCTACCCACTCCAGTATTATTGCCTGGAGAATCCCATGGACAGAGGAGCTGGGCAGGCTACAGTCCATGGGGTCAAAAAGAATCAGACCCGACTGAGCGACTAAGCATGCACACAACATTAATAGTCAATGTTATTAGAAACAACCAAGTAATTTTTCAAAATGATTGATTGACTATTTTATACTCCTATCAGCAAGACATCAAAGTTCTGGTTGCTCTAGAGTCTCACCAGTGCTTGGATTGTCAGTCTTTGTAACTGTATCCACTCTAATACATTGTGGTTTCTCACTGTGATTTTAAGGTTTATTTCCCCTGATGACTCATGATGTTTTATATTTGTTGGCCATTCACGTATCTTCTTATGTGAAGTTCTTGTTCAAGTCTTTTGACCATTTATTATTATTAGTATTTCTTAATTTGTTGGATACTTTATACATCTTGACCACAAGTCCTTGATCAGATAAATGAATTGCAAATACATTCTACTAGTCTGTGGCTTGTCTTTTAATTGCCCTGTTTTTTAAAGAGCAGACATTTTGATGACTAACTTATCATTTTTTTCTTTTATTGTTTGTCCTTTTCCATTCTAAGGAAGATTTGAGTACTTCAAAGATATTCTCCTATGCTTTTCTTATGGATGTTTTATACTTTTAACTTTCACATTTAGGTCTATGGTCCATATGGATATCCAGTTGCTCTGGCATCATTTATTAAAAAGAACTCCTGGCTCTCCCAATGAATTGCTTTGGTGTTTTGTCTGGTTTTGATTTTGCTTTTCCAAAAGTCCAATGACTGTAAACACATGGGTCTTCTCTGGACTTTTATTCTGTTTTATTGATCTAATTGTCTTTCCTTATGCCAATATTACACTCTCTTAGATACTGTAGCTTTATGATAAGTTTTAAAATTTGGTAGAGTAAACCCTCCTACTTTATTCTTTTTTAAGATTGTCTTGGCTATTTTAAGTTGTTCACATTTCCATATAAGTTTTAGAATCAGTTCATCAATTTATCTTCTGAAAAAAGTCTGCTAGGATTTTGGTTAAGATTACATTATCTCTATAGATAAATTTGGAGATTATTGACCCCTGAAGATTGAACAATTTAAGGTACCGATCAATGACTATGATCTAATTTTCCATTTATTTAGGTACTCCTTAAGTTAATCCAGCAATGACTTTATAGTTTACTATAGAAGATTTGTACATATTTTATTTATATTTATTCCTATGTATTGAATCATTTTGATCCTATTTTAAATGCTTGTGTTTTGCGATTTAATTTTTCAATTGTTTTAGTAGTATGGGGCTTCCCTTGTGGCTCAGCTGGTAAAGAATCTGCCTGTAATGCGGGAGACCTGGGTTTGATCCTTGAGTTGGGAAGATCCCCTGGAGAAGGGAAAGGCTACCCACTCCAGTATTCTGGCCAGGAGAATTCCATGGACAGTCCATGGGATCACAAAGAGTTGGACATGACTGAGTGACTTTCACTTCCACTTTTAGTAGTGTACACAAATGCAATTAATTTCTGCGTGTTCACTCAGCATCCTGTGACCTTGGTTAAGGTCACATGTAGCTCTGTTATATATTCCTTTGGATTCTCTGTGCACTCAATCCTGCCTTCTGTGAATAAAGATAGTTTTAATTCTTTCTTTCCAGTCATCATGCCTTCTATTTGTTTTTTCATGTCTTATTACACTTGTGAGGAGTTCCATTGTGATACTGAAAGAAGTGGAATCCTTGTCTCATTCTTTGGTCACAGTTGGTTTGATTGCAAAGATTAGAGCCACACAAACTTGTTCAAGTGAAAGGGGCACATGGTAAGGATGCTGGAATCTCAAAGAATCCAAGTAAAAGAGGTGAAACACAATTGTATAGGAAGGGCAATCAGGAGAGCCAATTCCTCCTTTCCTCAGGGTCCATGGGACCTACTGCTTTCTGCTCTGGGGACTGCTTTATTCTCCTGCTCTCTCCTCAGACCATCTGCTCTTGCTTGTCACCTTGCATATGACCCAAAATGGCAGCCATAGCTGATATGACCTTTCAACTTGACTCTCCACAGCCGTTGGGGACTTTTGGATCTCTAAGAAAGAATTCTGAAGGAGAAGAATCTGATTAGCCATTCTTGGGTCAGGTGTTTAGCTTTGGGCCAATCAGCTAAAAAAAAAAAAAAAAAGAGACAGGATTAATGAGGTCATTCCCACTTCAGAGGGACCTATGTTGGGGACAATCTTTGAGAAGTCTGTGAAGGAGAGCCAGGCACCCAAAACATGTCTCATGTAGTTACAGTCTGGGTCTCCCATATGAGGGAATGCCAAAGGGGACTTGGCTGAGGTGAGAAGTAGATGAATGGAAATTAGAGCATTAGGGGCTGAAAGCTAGATGAGAGGACTAATGTCTTCTGAGACTCAGATGGCCAAGGAACCAGTCCTCCATGTGCTAGAAGCATGTTCTTAGTGGCCAGTGCCTGTCCCCAGAGGCTCTAGAACTGTCCATGTCTCTCCCAATGGTGTGCTGCAAGTCCTCTCCCATACGACCACAGCAGGGGTATTGGTGGGCAGTGCAGCAGGAGGGGAACACCATGACTATAGACAGACGTGCTAGAAACAGGAATACCGGAAAGGAACTAATCTCTGTTGAGGGTTTTTATGTGTACTATCACTTTAAATCTCTTATGTTATTCCCATTTCACAGATTAGAAAACTAAGACTCAAAGTTAGTAACTAGCCTGGGGTTGCACAGCTAGTAAGACAGCCAGACCATAAATCCAGAGGCTTAGACTCCACATTCTCCAACCCCCGAGGCTGCCCCGATAGAGGTATTGCAGGATAAACTTGGCCATGCAAAGGAGGGTGTTACTGTTGAAATGCCCACAGTGGGCAAAGCCCTAAGGTACCCCCAGTCCATCACCAGATTGGCCCCTTAGAAGTCCTCTCAAGTCAAGATGTTATAAGTTGGGTCTTTACTGTAGATGCAATGTCCCAGAAATCACTTCATATCACAAAATCACCAAATTGATAAATATAGATACACACATAAGAGAAAAGGGTAGAATGCAAACATGTGCTTTTTATGAATTGACATTTCTATATAAAATTAAACTATGTTATAAAATTTCACATAGGGTAATTTTTCTGCATGAACTGGGCAGGCTGATGCTTCTTAAAATATTTGTCCACTGACCTTCCCAGTGAAGATGTGTTTGTCTATTCCTGGCAATGACCTGAGGGAACTGCAGAAGTTTCTAATTGTTCCAAGGATGGTCAGCCTGCATTAAGCATTAGATTCACCCCAAGGCTTACACTCAGGGGGCAGCCAAGGACATCCTCACTAAGTGTTAACAGCTCTGCTCTAGTTGGTCCAGCCAAACCTTCCTAATTATTAAATATTGTGACAAGTTTCCCTGGATCCAGCTCCAGAATGATAACTGCATGAAATCCCTCACTGCCATTAAAGACCCATGCATGAAAAGACACACGTACACCAGCGTTCACTGCAGCGCTGTTTATGGTAGCCAGGACATGGAAGCAACCTAGATGTCCATCAACAGATGAATGGATAAAGAAGGTGTGGTACATATACACAATGGAATATTATTCAGCCATAAAAAGAATGAATTTGGGTCAGTTGTAGTGAGGTGAATGAACCTAGAGCCTGTTATACAGAGTGAGGTAAATCAGAAAGAGGAATACAAATATCGTATGCTAATGCATGTATATGGAATCTAGAAAAATGGTACTAATGAACCTATTTCCAGGGAAGGAATGGAGAGGCAGATGCAGAGAATGGACGAGGGAAGGAGAGAGAGGGCCGAATGGAGAAAGTAGCCTTGATATGTATACACTATCGTGTGTAAAATAGCTAGCTGCTGGGAAGTTGCTATGTAACACAAGGAGCCCAGAGGGGTGCTCTGTGATGATCTAGAAAGGTGAGTGGGGGGAGGGGAGGGAGGTCCAAGAGGGACGTGATATATGTATATTTATGGTTGATTTGCATTGTTGTATGGCAGAAACCAAAGCAACACTGTAAAGCAATTTCCCTCCAATTAAAAAATAAATAAAAAGATTTCTTATCAGTAGGGAAAGAAAAAGAAAAGACTCATGCGTGGCACTCTGAGCCTTTGAATGCTGATGTGAAGCAAGGACCAGTTTCCATATAGGGAGCTGTACACATTTCCATGGAAATATAGAAGTTCCATGCATTGTAACTCTGGGGCAGCTTGTCAGATGTTCATAAATGCTAGTTCAGGTTGTCACTAGCAGAGTCTCACGGTCTTTACAATCTGTAAACAAAAGAGACAGATGCCGAGTCATTGCAGGTTGAGGGGCTGCCTCTTTGATTCAAAGGGTTTGCCATTAGTCAGTCATTTGTGGCAATAGAGAGCCGAAGAAATGCAGCCTGACTCTAATCAGCCTCCAGAGCTACCAATTTATAAGCAACATAGGAGAGAGAGGAGCCTGTGAAACACACTGCAGTCACAATCAACAGAATCCAGGCAGGACCGATGACCCAATTTCTCAACCAAGTACAAGCAGAAAACAAAGGTGTGATAGTGATCCAAAGATTTTCAGGCAACATCAACCAACTGCAATGCGTAAACCTCACTTGAATCCTGTTTCAAACAAACACTTTTTCCCTTTTCTTGGAGGGAAAGTTTCAGAGACAATCAGGGAAATTTGAGCTCAGAACGGATGTTTGATGATGCTGTGTGTGCTGTTGCTCAGGCGTGTCCGACTCTTTGCCACCCCATGGACTGTAGCCCACTAGGCTCCTCTGTCCATGGGATTCTCCAGGCAAGAATACTGGAGTGGGTTGCCATTTCCTCTTCCAGGGGATCTTCCCCACCCAGGGACTGGACCTGAGTCTCCTGAATTATAGGCAGATTCTTTACCTGCTGAGCCATGGGGGAAGCCCCTTGATGATGCTAAGAAATTAAAATTTTTTAAGGCATGTTAAAGGTACAAGGGCTATTTTTAAAGTCCTTCTCTTTTAGAGATACACTCTGAAAGATTTTGGATGAAATGATAAGATGTCTGGGACTTGCTTCAAAATCATGCAAGCCCAGGAAGGCGTGGGGAGGAATAAAGATGGAAGAAGATAAGCCATGAGTCTTTAATAACTGCTGAGCTGGTGAGAGGAGTTCATTATACTTTTCTGTCTTCTTTAGTATATGTTTGAAATTTTCCATAATAAAAAGCTGGCTTTTATTATATTTTTGAGAGCTTATTTTTAAATAAACAAATAAAAAGGGCTTCCAGATGTTCAAGCTGGATTTAGAAAAGGCAGAGGAATCAGAGATCAAATTGCCAACATCCAATGCATCATCAAAAAAGCAAGAGAGTTCCAGAAAAACATCTACTTCAGCTTTATTGACTACCCCAAAGCCTTTGACTCTGTGTATCACAACAAACTGTGGAAAATTCTTAAAGAGATGGAAATACCAGACCACCTGACCTGCCTCCTGAGATATCTGTATGCAGGTCAAGAAGCAAGTCAGAACTGGACATGGAACAACAGACTGGTTCCAAATCAGGAAAGGCTGTACATTGTCACCCTGCTTATTTAACTTATATGCAGAATACATCATGCGAAATGCCAGGCTGGATGAAGCACAAGCTAGAATCAAGATTGCCAGGAGAAATATCAATAACCTCAGATATGCAGATGGCACCACCCTTGTGGCAGAAAGCAAAGAAGAATTAAAGAGCCTCTTGATGAAAGTGAAAGAGGAGCGTGAAAAAGTTGGATTAAAACTCAACATTCAGAAAACTAAGATCATGGCATCACTTCATGGCAAATAGATGGGGAAACAATGGAAACAGTGACAGACTTTATTTTCTTGGGCTCCAAATTTACTGCAGATGGTGACTGCAGCCGTGAAATTAAAAGACTCTTGTTCCTTGGAAGAAAAGCTATGACCAACCAAGATAGCATATTAAAAAGCAGAGACATTACTTTGCCAACAAAGATCTGTGTAGTCAAAGCTATGGTTTTTCCAGTAGTCATGTATGGATGTGAGAGTTGGACTATAAAGAAAGCTGAGCACCGAAGAACTGATGCTTCTCAACTGTGATGTTGGGGAAGATTCTTGAGAGTCCCCTGGACTCAAGATCAAACCAGTCAATCCTAAAGGAAATTAACCCTGAATATTTGTTGGAAGTACTGATGCTGACGCTGAAACTCCATTACCTCGGCCAAGGGAAGGACTGACTCATTGGAAAAGACCCTAGTGCTGGGAAAGATTGAAGGCAGGAGGAGAAGGGGAGGACAGAGGATGAGATGGTTGGATGGCATCACTGACTCAATGGACGTGAGTTTGAGTAAGGTCTGAGAGTTGGCGATGGACAGGGAGGACTAGCGTGCTGCAGTCCATGGGATCACAAAGAGTCAGACACAACTGAGCGACTGAACTGAGCTGAACTGGACGTAGAGAGACCTTTCAGTCCCCACCTCCATTCCCCTGCCTCTGTCCCGCTCTTCAGGAGGCTGGGCAGAATCATTAGCCCCCACCACTGATCATGGTGGCCTAGGGGGTGTTGACCGTCAGACACGACTGAGCAGTTGTCAGCAGCCTCTGGGGGCATTGACCGCAGGCTTCCTGAAGGCTGGACCATGTCAAGTTTTGTTCCCCCTGAGCACTTAGCACATGGCTGACCACCAGAAACACTCAATATTTGCAGAGGCAGGGAGGCTCCCTGGGCAGAGGCTGCAGCCTGGGAACTTGACAAAGCCTTGAAGGCACACTTGTGCAGGCTACTGCAGCAGGGGCCCAGGACTGCTCCAACCAAGATTCTTACAAAGTCAGGTCATGATGTCACCAGGATAGGTAAATACAGCCCCGGCAGGAAGACAGCAGCTCTAATGCGGAGGGGTTTGCCTGCTCAGATGCCTTTTGGAGATAACCCACTTTTCCAGCTCCCCCAGAAGAACAGGAGACCCGGCACCCTCAGCAATAAGGATGCAGGCAGAGCATTGGCAGGTAACTTCCTCTCCAGCCTCCCTCCACTTGGGCACTGGCTAAGCCCTGGTAGCACCATGAACGTGAACATCAACTGTGCAACATGAACAAAGAACCTGGACACACTTAAAAGGATCTCAGGCCACCTGGACACGGTGACTGCAGAGGTTTAGATGTTCTGTCTCCGAAATCATTTCTATTCTTACACTATCTCAGAACAAATAGAACTGTGACTTATGTTTCACAGTTTAGGCAGCTAATTTCATATACTTCTGACAGCTCTGTCTTATTTTCAGCCTTTCACACTGTTTCTTCTCTCTGGCAGGTTGAAGGAGCTTATTTCTCACCTCCCTACCAGGCCTTGACATGGGCTGTGGGACCAGTGGCTCTTTTAGGGTGACCTTGGGGCCGGTGTGACCCCTAGCTCTCCCTACTCCTGCTTAGCCTAGAGGAGTCTAGACACAGGCTTGAGAACTTGCAAGGACTCAGATCTTAAGGGGTTAAAAGGACAGTCTCTTAGACTTGTTAGCTCCTCTAACATTTGAATTAATAGTAATGATAATAATAATAGGCATTGGACTGAGCTTGATGCATGGGTTATACCGATGTAATCATATCTTTGGTGTTTTAAACTGCTGTTGTTGTTGTTCAGTCGCCAAGTCGTGTCCGACTCTTTGCGACCCCACAGACTGTAGCACACCAGGATTCCCTGTCCTTCACCAACTCCTGGAGTTTGCCCAAGTTCATGTCCATGGAATCAGTGATGCCATCCAACCATCTCATCCTCTGTCATCCCCTTCTCCTCCTGCCTTCGATCTTTCCCAGCATCAGGGTCTTTTCCAATGAGTCGGCTCTTTGCATCAGGTGGCCAGAATATAGGAGCTTCAGCTTCAGCATCAGTCCTTCCAATCAGTATTCAGGACTGATTTCCTTTAGGACTGACTGATTTGATCTCCTTGCAGTCCAAGGGACTCTCAAGAGTCTTCTCTAGCACCACAGTTTGAAAGTAGCAATTAAACTGCTGACATCTTCCCATCTGTTAAATTGTCCTTTTAGGGTTATTTTGCCTTAATTTAGTTATGCTAGTTTATTTTACCTATCATTCTTTTAATTTTTAGGCTTCCTTACTTTACCTTCCTTCTTGGGTGCATGTGTGGTCACTTCAGTCCTGTCTGACTCTTTGCAACCCTATGGAAGTATAGCCCACCAGGCTCCTCTGTCCATGGAGTGTTCCAGGCAAGCACACTGAAGTCGATTGCCATGCCCTCCTCTTATCTTCCTTCTTATTCTCTCTCTATTTAAATCACCTTTTAAATGTTTTCTTTTTGCATTTTACCTTTCTGGTTATTTCCACTGTTAAAATTCAGTGCTTCTGACTTTGCTTTACCATCAAATTCCTTCCCTCCCCCCATCCCATTTTGTTTTTATCTTACTATTTAAATCCCTAAGCTTTTGAGGATGTGTAGGTTTTAACTTATTATTTCTTGTTTCTTTTAAAGCTATTGATATAGTCCTTTATAAGTCCTTTTATTTTGTTTGCTTGGCTGCGTACAACAACTTCTCAGTAACCTAATGTTGATCTTAAATTATTATTTTAGTGGTTCTATTCCTTGAGCCTAATGTGAATTATTCTGTTTCTTTTGTTGTGCCAATCCTGTATCTTATTAGTTGTACTTTCTCTAATTCTTTGATTCTTAATTTCAAAAATTTTACCTCCTGGCCTGGCCTTGGGGAGGATGTGGCTCCATCATTTATTAGATGTGACCTTAGGCAAGTTATTCAGTTATTTGACTCAGTTCATGCGTCTTTAAATTGGGGATGATAGCAATGCTTAACTCACTGGAGTTGTTACGAAGAAAACTAAAGTGCTGAGAACAATGGTCAATACCCATTATTACTCATCAAGGATTTACAAGTGCTCCCAATACAGGGCCTTTGCTGCTCACCCAGCCATCAATGTTGCCTGGATACTTTCTATTCATTCTTCGGGTCTCACTTAGCTTCTTTCAGAAAGCCTTCCCTAACTGCTCCCCCCATCCCTCCCTCACACTTCCTGCCACAGGCTGCATTAGAAGCTTCTCTCTCAAGCTCACATAGTACTATGTACTATCCCCGTGGTATTTATTTCCTGATGACTTATCATTTCTATCGGATGATACTTTGTTCATGGTCATATCCCTAGGCCTAAGATAGTTGATAAATGAATGAAGTGGATGTTTGCCTCCTCTGTCATGGATTTGAGAATGACGTATCTTTTGTTTGAGGAACCATTTGCACTGTCATCTATGTAACCCCCTGGTGTTGGGCAGTGCACAACCTGAGCTGCTGTACGTGACAGCCCTGAGGACAAAATCAACAGTCGCCTTCATAGATGATCTGTTCTGTTATCCATATATTGGTACAAAGAATGAATCATTTTTGTGGTTAGCTGCTTTAAAACAAAAATCATTACTCTTGGCAGATGCTTCACCTCTGCAAGCCAGAGGAACCCATTATTTATGTGTTCATTCATTTAATGAATATTTATTAAGCACCTCCACTGTTTTATCAGAAAAATCCTTATTTGGTGCCTCAGGGACACATTTAGCAACCACTTTCCTGGAATGTCCCAGAAAACCTCAGTGCCCTAAAGCCCATGGTCCAGGAGGCTTTAGTCATGTGGCTCTGATGCATTCCTGCTTGGAAAGGTTTCTAGACCCCAATCACCTCAAGTCATGCTTTGTGGAAAGAACTGTGACCTTGACTATGTGACCTGAAGGCAACACACAACAGCTCTTCCAGGGACATTCTGGCTGTTGGCAGATCACTGAGAAGTCTGTGCCACTTAATTCTCATAAAAGGATGTATGTTAAAGATCCTCTGGCCTGATTTCTTACAGCCTGTTCCTCATTCATTCATTTGAGTATGTTGATTGTGTAAGAATAGCAGTCACAGATTTAAACCACCAATATCGAGAGGTAGATACACTAATCCCCTTTTAAAGGTAGGTTGGTAAAGCTGATTGATTATATTGCCAAAACTTCACAGCAAAAAGATGGCAAAGTTAGAAAATACAACCCCCAAAATGTTGTTCCACGAATAATACTATTTCCTTGTAGAAAATGATATATGAAGTTAACTAATCTGCTACTGGAAAAACATAGTAATCAGTAAAAAGTTACTAGATGCAATGAGAGATCATCTCCCAGAATTTATACTGAAATTTATGTTGGCTGGAATATAAAAAGAAAAGCAAATAAAACGCAGCAGAAAAGTTTCTGAAATTTAATATTACCCTACTCTAAGGTTTCCCAGGTGGCGCTAATGGTTATGAACACACTTGCCAATGCAGGAGACAGATGTAAAGATGGGGGTTCAATCACTGGGTCAGGGAGATCCCCTGGAGAAAGGAAAGGCAAGCCACTCCAGTATTATTGCTTGGAGAATCCATGGACAGAGGAACCTGACAAGTGACATTCCATGGGGTTGCAAAGAGTCAGACATGACAGAGAAACTAACACACAGCCTATTCTACAGAGTCACGAGAAAGCAACGAAAGAACGTACGGAAAATATTTAAAACAGTGCTTGCCACACAGTAGGTCCTTGATAAACATCTGTCAGAGCTTGAACAGCTTGAATTTCCTCTGTAATTCTTGTACGTATTAACAATTCTTGTATTACATGGTTCTTATGTACTGTCCTTGGATTTATATTCCTATCTCCAGTTTCCATTAGCATGACTCTGGCCTTATTTTAAAGATCTGCCTTAGTCACCACTCAGAGCATACATAGGCCAGGTCTTTGTCTGAGGCGTGAGCCCCAGCCTCTGACCCACAGAGCCCTCCTGGAGGCTGCTGAAGGTTCTGTGGCCCTTTCATCCTTTGGAAACCTGGGTTTTGTCCCTGGAGGGTACCAGACCCTCACAGGCTTCGCGCCTTCTCTTCACCTTTCAACTCTAGCAGCAAAGCCTCCACTAAGCCTCTCCTCAGCGTCCTGCCTCTGGCTCACGTCACAAGGTAAGTCAGCCACAGGAAGACAAATGCTGTGTGCTTTCACTCATGAGACATCTAAAAAGTAAACAAACCGACAAAACAGAAACAGACAGCAAAGTAGTGGCTGACAGCGGGAAGAGAGGGAGAGGTAAGAAGGGGGAGGGGGATACAGAGACACAGACTACTGGGTATAAAAAAATAAGGCACAAGGATGTCATGTACAGGTCAGAGAACATAGCCGATATTTCATAATAACTTAAACGGAGTTTAATGGAACATAGTCTGTAAAAACATTGAATCACTATGTTGTCCATCTGAAACCGGGCTTCCCTGGTGGCTCAGATGGTTCTGCCTGCAACACAGGGTTCGATCCTTGGGTTGGGACGATCCCCTGGAGAAGGGAACGACTACCCACTCCAGTAAAACTAGTATTGTAAGTCAGCTATACTTCAATTTTTAAAAAGGACATACCAAGAAAAACTGCCACTCAAAATTTCCTGTCACACTGACAACAGTGATACGGTCAAGCAAGTCATCTTTCTTACAAGAATCCATGGGAAGGACTTCCTTGGTGGTCCAGTGATTAAGACTCTAAGCTTCCACTGCAGGGGGCATAGGTTTGAGCCCTGGTTGAGGAACTAAAATCCTGCATGGTGCATGGAGTAGCCAAATAAATTAAATTAATGTTTAAAAAAGTAATTCGTGGGAGAGAGAATTTCTTTTGCCCATAAACAATGTACTGGAATTTCCACTGCTCCAAAGGGAATGGGGCAGAGGTAGATTACAGAGAGAAAAGAGCCGGCAGCACGCAGCGCCCTGGAGAGAACATCAGACCTCCCCCCCGGCTTTTCTCTCTCTGACGTGGGTAATTGGCACCGTCGGCCTCCCAAGTCCTGACACTGCCAGTCATGCAACTACAAAACCTCCAAATTAAGATCTTGACTCCACGCTGTAACATAATCGCCCGCTCTATTTTGGCCAAGTTTAATTAGTATGCCAGAAGTCAGGTCTTCCCAGGTTGCAAAGTCACGTGTCAGCCAAGACAAGGCCACCCCGCCTGGCCTGAGGAGAGAGCTAAGAACCTGTGTGTGAGCCAAGGAGGTGACATGCTGGATCTGGGCTCGAGGTAGAACACCAAATCACAGGTAGTGCATTTTTCCACAGGAGTCTGCTACATGAAAAGAGGGCTAGAGGCAGTGCCTGGGAGGGTGCATGAGTGGAAAAGCCCGAGCTGCCGGAGTTAACTCCCGGCCCCCCAGACAGGGCTGAAGGGCCAGCGGCTTCGGCAGGAAGGACCTGGTGTCTTTGTCCACTCCGGAAGCCCTGCCTTGGTGAGTATCAGACACTAAATAGAGCAGCAACACGGTTGTCCTCAGGATTTTCTGGCCAAAAGCTGCAGGAATGCGGGGTATTCCACCTTCAAGACACCCAGTGCCCCCACGGCCCTGTCCTCACGGCCTCCCATTGAATGTGGGCTGGACTTTGTGACCACTTCTAACAGGTAGATGTGCGTAATGGCATGTGAATCGGAGTCAAGGTCATAAAAGGCAGCAGGCGTTAGTCTCTCCCTCGCTTGGATCACTCGCCCTGGGGAAGCCATCTTCCATGTCATGGGGACACCAGGGAATCCAACGCAAAGCCCACGTGGCAGCAGCTGGACCTCAGCCTATGAAAGAAGCATAAAACCATGTGCTTCCTGGACCGAGGAAGTTACCTGAAAGGAGAAATGTTGCTGTAGGCTGCAAAGTCACGGGGCCCCTTGGTACACGGCAATAGATAACTTCCCTGTTGTCTCCGACGGTAAAGAACCTGCCTACAATGTGGGAGACCTGGGTTCGACACCAGGTTTGGAAGATCCCCTGGAGAAGGAACTGGCAACCCACTCCAGTACTTTTGCCTGGAGAATCCCATGGACAGAGGAGCCTGGTGGGCTACAGTCCATGGGTCACAAAAGAGTCGGACACGACTGAGCTGACTCTCTCTCTCTCTCACACACACACACATATACACACACAATAGGTAACTAACACATTGGAGACATTCTATAAACTGGGCTAGAAAGTAAATTCTACCCATATACAGGATATGCTGGGCAGAATGCTTGGCATCACGTCCGTCTGACCCCCATCTGCCTTTCTCCTGTTCCCCTGCCATCCAGGGGAATGTACATAAACACATACACACACAGAGTGTCCTCACAGCCCTCAAGTAGCAACTGACACCAACGTATAAAATTTCAGCTTTCGTGTGACCAAGGGGCAGTTTATGTCCCAGAGGCCCCTTTGGAAGCAGCTGAGACTGAGGTTCAACCTGAAACCCTCGAGCTTGGCATTTCACCTCCTTGCTTCTCCCCTCCCTCCCTCATATTTCCTGGGAGCTCTTCCTTAAGGGGGCTTCCCTGGGGTCTCCGAAGGTTAAGAATCTGCCTGCAGTGCAGAAGACCCGAGTTCGATCCTGGGTCGGGAAGATCCCCTGGAGGAGGGAATGGCAACCCACTCCAATATTCTTGCCTGGAGAATCCCACGGACAGAAGAGCCTGGCGGGCTACAGTCCATGGGGTCACAAAGAGTCGGACATGACTGAGCGCAAACATACACACGTGCACATTTGTTGGCTACTCTTCCTTTTTTCTGAAGCACGCAGTGAAATCAATCATAGGTTAGTGAGAAAGAGAATGAACCGACAGACAAGGCAAAAGTCTGGTTTTGATGGTGACTGTTTCAGGACAAACTGTCTCAGACAAAGGCAAGGGGACAAAAGCAAGGGGACTTCCTGGAAGTGATCTGAGGTCACAGCAACCGCCAGGACTAGGAGGCTCCCTGAGCCCCTCCTCGCCCACTTGGCCCTGGAACGGCACGGGTCCATGAACAGAGGTCTTGCCCTTTTGATTGTCCTTTCGGTAAAATTGGAATAAAGCTCTCTAGCCTGACTGAAGGCAGGGGCTGGACCAAAAGACCCTGTGAGGCCCCTCTTTGCCTCCCAAGACCCTCATCTCCAGGTCTAACACCCTGCCCCACCCTCCAGCAGGAAAGTGGAGTCAGCAATCCTCGGGAGGAGGGAGGGGAAGAAAGAGGGAGGGGGGCTGCAGAGTAGACCTCACTGCCCAAGACTCAGCACCCACAGCCCTCACTGATACTTCCACTCATGCATATCTTAGAAATGTTCTTTCCCTACAAAATGGCCCATGTTTTTAATTTTTTGGCAGCTCTGTGTGGTTTGTGACATGTTTGTTCCCTGACCAGGGGTTGAACCCAGGCCCTCAACAGTGAGAGCATGGAGTCCTAACCACCGGACTGCCAGGGAATTCCCAGGTCATGCTTTAAAAAAAAAAAAACTTATACAAACAAAACAGCTCACTGAGCATACTGATCCATTGGAAAGCCCATTATCGTAAAAAATAAAACAAGCAAAAGATATGAAAAACATCACTGAACCAGGTTGGCTTTGCCCCACACTGAGCCCAACTGCTGAGACGCCAAGGTGTGCAGCAGGGAAAGGGTTTACAAAGGAAAAGGGCAGGCCAAGGCACGTGGGAAGTCTGGGGAGCTGGGGAGAGGAGACTGGGGGAAAGATTCAGGCATTGTCTTCCTGCGCAGGTGAAACCTGGAGAAGGCAATGGCACCCCACTCCAGTACTCTTGCCTGGAAAATCCCATGGATGGAGGAGCCTGGTGGGCTACAGTCCATGGGGTCTCTAAGAGTCGGACACGACTGAGCGACTTTACTTTCACTTTTCCCTTTCATGCACTGGAGAAGGAAATGGCAACCCACTCCAGTATTCTTGCCTGGAGAATCCCAGGGACGGCGGAGCCTGGTGGGCTGCCGTCTATGGGGTCGCACAGAGTCAGACACGACTGAAGTGACTTAGCAGCAGCAGGTGAAACCAAGCGACAGGCCTCTGCATGTTCACAAACGGAGGCTCTAAGCACCATGTGAGGGTGGAGTTTTGGGCACTCTGATGTCGAAGGGTCTCCGAGTGAACACTTGCTGGTGCCCAGTGGAGGGTCAGTGGTCCTAGCCCGTCTTTACCAACCCAGCTGGAGCTAGACGCAACGGACTCCAAGTTCCTGGAAAACAACTCAGGCAAACCTCTTATCGTTTAGGCTAAACCCCATTTGGAAGACATGCAAGTCTTAAAATGACCTTGATTAGTAAAGGCAGGAGGTATGATTTGACTAATAATTCCCCACAGTTTCAAAAAGATTATTCACAAAAGAAAAATACAAAGCCATCATAAACACACACAAGAAACCAACTTCACTAGTAAGGAAAAAAAATGCAGAACAGAGAATGATATCATTTTTCATGTACCACATTGGCAAGTTGCTTAAAATTCAAATACTGAATACCGGAAGGGTACAGAGAGAGACACTGGTTGAGTATAAATTGGTGTAACATTTTGTAATTTCATGAAATACGTGAACAGCAATAAAAATGCTCTTAAACTTTGACCAGGAGTCTCTCCTGAAAAAACAAACCAGAAATTGGATAAAGGTGTTTATTACTGAGCTATGCACAGTTCACTGTGTCAGATGAATGTTTCTTGAGTACCTACTAGGATCCAGGCTTTGCTCTGGGTACCAGGGGGTCGACAGTGGACAGAAGACCTCCAGCTCTGCCTTCCTGGCGCTCACTTTCCAGTAGGGCCTCCTTTGGGCCACCTCACCTAGCAAAGGCCACTTCATTCCTTCAGCCTTTATACCATACCTAACTCAATATGCTATACCTTACATCGGATTGCATTTAAAATTGATTGTTAATATAGTTCTTTAAACCAAACGTGCTCTTTCTCTAAATACTTTTTTTCCTTTCCCCTAATTTTTTATAAGAAAAAAATTTAACATACAGAAAAATGGAAACAAAAGCACAATGAACTCCCACGTACACTTAAATAGACCCTCTAAATTATTAACACCTAGCGTATTTGCATGTTCTTTCTCCCTCCTCTGTTTCCACTAAATCATGGGAAGGTAAATTGTAGGCATCAAACACTTCTCCCCTAAATATCCATCATAAAACTTCTAGGAATAAGATTATTTTTCTACATAATCATGATGTCCTTCTCTCACCTGAGAACATTCACAATCATTCCATAATCTATCTAATAGCCAGTTGACATTCAAATTTCTTCCAATTTTTCCCAAAATATCTTTTTTTTTTTTCTTGGCTTTGGGATATCAGTTCCCTGACCGAGGATTGAACCCAGGCCACCAACGTGAAAGCACTGAGTCCTAAGTGCTGGACTGCCAGGGAATTCTCTCCTAAAATGCCTTTTACAGCTGGGGTTTGTGTTGTTGCTGTTCAGTTGCTCAGTAGTGTCCCATTCTTTGCAACCCCATGGACTGCAGCACCCCAGGCTTCCCTGTCCTTCACAATTTCCCGGAGTCTTCTCAAACTCATGTCCATTGAATCGATGATGCCATCCAACCCTCTCATCCTCTGTTGCCCCCTTCTCCTCCTGCCCTCAACCTTTCCCAGAACCAGGGTCTTTTCCAAACTTGTGAATCAAGGTCTAATCAAATTTTGAGCACTGCATTTGTCAGATGCTCTCTTAGATTCCTATAATCTCAACAGTCTCCCCATTTTTCCCCATGACCGACTTTGTGAAAATCCAGGCTTATCAACTGCAGAATGGCCTCCATCGTGTCTTTGTCTGACTATATCCCTGAGCAGTTTTAACCTGTTCCTTTACTCCCTATATTCTCTAGCTCTGAGAGTCAAAGCTAGACCCTTGGTTAGATTCATGTTAAACATTTTCAGCAAGAATGCATCCAGGTGGTGTGTACTTCAAACTGTACCCCATCCAGAGGCATTAATGTCAGCTGGCCTGCTATTCCTGATGCTAAATTTGAGCATTTGGTTAATTCAGATGCTGCCAGATTGCTCCAAAGTAAAGCTATAATTTTTTCCTTTTGCAACTAATAAGTTACCTGTAAAAGTGATAGTTTGAGACCATGTACATACCCTCTTTCCTTCACTCAGTGGCTTTTAACATCCATAATGATTGTTCCTGAATCAACCATTACATTGGGAATTGCCAAATGGGAATGTTCTTTTATTCCTCCTTCTTATATTAATCGATAGTCAATGAAGAAGTCCTCATCTTTGTTTTTTGCTTTATTTTGGTTTTGAGTTTTACTGTGAATTCATGGTAGTTATTTGTGGTGGTGGTTTAATTCAATATATCCATTGAATCTATTAGTGTCTTATTCCCGTTGATGTTCAAACTGTCACAAATTTGGCCAGTAAAAGCCCCTTTGATATATTTCTTCATGTCCTTGAGCACTTCCTCATTATCTGACACAGGAAGATCTTAATATAATTTCTATATCCCAATCCTGGAGTCAGCCATTTCTCCAAGAAGTCCAAGTTCCTGAAAGGATTTTAAAAATACAGAATAATATTTAGAAACCAATATCTTTGGACTCTATGTGCTCATTACTACTGGAAAGTTATTGCCACTACAGTAGACAGAGCTATGAAACGTGTGTGTATGTGTGTATACACACACATACATGTGAGTTCACATGGATACCTTCAATTCCAGTCCAACACACAGCATTCCTCCCGATTCCATATAAGGCCCTCAGTTCTCAACATCAGTGTATTTACTATAGGATAATGCTCTATTCTATGAACACACAAAGAAGAATTTCACAGTTATCCTTCCTGTACCATAGCCAATAACGAATCTCCCATATTAGTCTCCTAGGGCAGTTGCAACAAAGCACCACAAAGAGTGGCTTAAGAACAACAGAACTTTGTTCTCTCACAGTCTTGAAGATCACAAGTCCAAAATCAAGGCAGGGCCACACTCTCTCTGAAGGCTGCTGGGGAGAACCTGTCCCATGCCTCTCCCCTAGATTCTTGGGGGTGCTGGCCACCCTTGGCATTCCTTAGCTTGTAGATGCATCACTCCAGTCTCTGCCAGCATCTTCACACAGTGTTCTCCTGTCTACATGTCTGTGTCTTTGTGCCCAGATTTCCCTCTTAAGACACCAGTTACTGGATTAGGGCTCATCAGTATATCATCTTAAGGCCATGACATCTACAAAGACCCTGTTTCCAAATCAAGTCACATTCAACGTACCAGGCATCAGGATCTCAATATATCTTTTCAGGGGACACTACTCAATCCAGAACACCTACCAAGTAAAGTTTAAAATGTCTTTGCTCTTTTTTATTCTTAGAATAGATCTCAGTAACAGCACAAAGACAGAACACATTTTAAAAATTGCTTGAATTTTTTTCTCTCGTTATGCTATCAATTCGATAATTACTTAGGTTCATTTGTTTCAGTTTATTTTCCGTTCTAGGATTTGATGCTCCCCCATACTTTTAATTTTTCAAAAATTATTTAATATGTAAAACATCTACATGGTTATATATTCAAAACTATATAAAAAGTACACTCAGAATGATCTTATTCTCTACCCTAACTCTGGAAATAACCATCTTTACTAGTTTCTCTTTTTTCCTTCCTGGGTTTCCTATTTGGGACAGGGGTGCAGTGGGGTATATAATTATATGACTTCCTCTTCTTTAGTTCACAAATTGCATGAGGTCTTCCATATCTTGCTTCTTTCACTTAGCTCTGGAAATCACTCCATATCAGTTCAGAAACACCTTCCTCACTCTCAGTTCTGCCACATAGGACTTCATCCTGTGACTATACCATGGTGTATTCAACCAATCTTCTTTGGATGGGTATGTAGGTTGTTTTCAATATTTTGATATCAAAATAATGCCGTGGAGAATGACCTTGTGCACATTTTGTTTCATATTTAAGGATGTGTCTTCAAGGTAATTCTGAGAAATGGAATTGCTAGGTCAAATGGATAATGCCTGTTGTTTTAGTCCGACCAGGCCCTTCTAACAAAATACATAGAATGGGTGGTTTGTAAGCTGCAAACATTTATTTCTCACAGTTCTCAAAGCTGAGAAAGCCAAGACCAAGACAAGGGATCTCCATAGAGTCTCTTTTATAAAGGCACTAATCTCACTGATAAGGACCCCACCCTCATGATCTAATCATCCTCCAAAAGTCCCACCTCCATCACTTTGGGGGTTAGGATTTCAGCATATGGATTTGTTGTTGCTGTCCAGTTGCCCAGTTGTGTCCAAATCTGCAACCCCATGGACTACAGCACACCAGGCCTCTCTGTCCCTCACCATCTCCTGAAGTTTGCCCGAGTTCATGTCCATTGCATCATTGATGCCATCCAGCCATCTCATCCTCTGATGCCCTCTTCTCCTTCTGCCCTCAATCTTTCCCAGCATCAGGAACTTTTCCATGAGTCAGCTGTCCGCATCAGATGACTAAAATACTGGAGTTTCAGCGTTAGCATCAGTCCTTCCAACGAGTATTCAGGGTTGATTTCCCTTAAGATTGACTGGTTTGATCTCCTTGCTCTCCAAGGGACCCTCTCCAAGGGACTCTCAAGAGTCTTCTCCAGCACCACAGTTCAAAGGCATCAATTCTTCAGTGCTCTGCCTTCTTTACGATCCATCTCTCACAACTGTAAATGACCACTAGGAAGACCATAACCTTGACTATATGGACCTTTGTCAGCAGAGTAATGTCTCTGCTTTTCAACACACTGTCTAGGTTTGTCACAGATTTCCTGCCAAGAAGCAAATGTCTTCTGATCTCATGGCTGCAGTCACCGTCCACAGTGATTTTACAGCCCAAGAAGAAGAAATCTGTTATGACTTCCACCTTTTCCCCTCTATTTTCCATGAAGTAATGGGGCTGGATCCCATGATCTTAGTTTTTTTAATATTTAGTTTTAAGCTGGTTCTTTCACTCTCCTCCTTCACCCTCATCAAGAGGTTCCTTTTCGCTTTCTGCCATTAGTGTGGTATCATCTGCATATCTGATGCTGTTGATGTTTCTCTCGCCTATCTTGATTTCAGCTTCAAACTCATTCAGCCTGGCATTTCTCATGATGTGCTCAGGGTATAGGTTAAACAATCAGAGTGACAGCAGATAGCCCCTCCTTTCTCAATCTTGAACCAATCAGTTGTTCCATACAGGGTTCTAACTGTTGCTTCTTAACCTGCATACAGGTTTCTCAGGAGACAGGTAAGATGGTCTAGTATTCCCACCTCTTTAATAACTTTCCACAGTTTATTATTATTCACACAGTTGAAGGCTTTGGCATAGTCAATGAAACAGAGGTTGATGTTTTTCTGAAATTTTCTAGCTTCCTCTATGATTCAGCGAATGTTGGCAATTTGATCTCTGGTTCCCCTTCCTTTTCTAAACCCAGCTTGGACATCTGGACTTTCTTGGTTCACATAATGCTGAAGCCTAGCTTGCAAGATTTTAAGCATGACCTTACTAGCATGGGAGATGAATGAAATTGTCCGACGGTTAGCACATTCTTTAGTACTACCCTTCTTGGGAATTGGGATGAGGATTGACCTTTTCCAGTCCTGTGGCCACTGCTGGGTCTTCCAGATTTGCTGACATATTGAATGCAACACCTTGATGGCATCATCCTTTAGGGTTTTGAATAGTTCTATTGGAATTCCTTCGCATCCACTAGTTATATTAACAGCAGTGCTTCCTAATCCTAACTTGACTTTGCTCTCCAGAATGTTTGGCTCTGGGTGGTTGACCACATCATCATAGTAATCTAGTTCATTTGGATTGTTTTTGTACAGTTCTTCGTGTATTTTTTCCATCTCTTCTTGGTCTCTTCAGTGTCTACTAGGTCTCTACCATTTATGTCCTTTATTGTGCCCATCTTTGGGCCAAATGCTCACTTGATATTTCCAATTTTCCTGAAGAGATCTCTAGATTTTCCCCTTCTGTTGTTTTCTTCTAGTTTTATGCACTGTTCATTGAAGAAGGCCTTCTTGTCTCTCCGTGCTGTTCTTTGGAACTCTGTATTTAGTTGGATATACCTTTCCCTTTCTCCTTGCTTTTCGCTTCTCTTCTTTCTTCAGCTATTTGTAAGCCCTTCTTAGATAACCACTTTGCCTTCTTGCTTTTCCTTTTCTTTGGAATGGTTTTGTTCGCTGCCTCCTGTATAATATTACAGATCTCCATCCATAGTTCTTCAGGCACACTGTTAACTATATCTAACTCCTTGAATCTATTCATTACCTCCACTGCATATTCATAGGGGATTTGATTCAAGTCATGCCTAGCTGGCCTAGTCGTTTTCCCCACTTTCTTTAAGCCTGAATTTTGCTATGAGAAGCTGATGATCTGAGCCACAGTCGGCTCCAAGTCTTGTTTTTGCTGACTGGATACAGCTTCTCCATCTTCTTTGGATGGGTCTGTAGGGGACACAAACAGTCTGGGGCTTCCCTGGTGGCTCAGCAGTAAAGTAAAAAGCTGCCTTCAATGCAAGAAACACAGGAGACACGGTTTTGTTTCCTGGGTCAGGAAGATCCCCTGGAGTTGGGCATGGCAATCCACTCCAGTATTCCTGCCAGGAGAATCCCGTGGACAGAGGAGCCTGGTGGGCTACGGTCCATGGGGTCGCAAAGAGTCAGACACGACTGAAGCAACCGAGCACGTATGCCCACACTTGGTCCATTGAACTTGTGTGGTTCTGTTAGTTACGGGCAAGTTCCCTTCCGTATGAGGTGGGACAGTTTTGCTCTCCCATCAGCAATGCACAAGAGCCTGTTTCCCCTGATTTTCAGGTTGGTCATAACAGAAAAGTTAGTGCACTCCGTCTTTAAGACACACACACAGTCGATGTAGATTAACAGCCTGTGAAGGAAATGGAGGCCTTGGGTTAGGAAGGGACACCGGGTATGCTCAGGTGCTCTCAACAGGAAGGAATTTTCCGGTTCTGTTCTGTCATTTCTCTGACTCACAGTGTCAACGAGGCTTTCCTCTCTCCTGGTAAAAATCCATCACTTCTTACAAAAAACACTCAACTGATGACAGGTTAGAGTCTCCTTCTTTTTAAAGAACAAATGCTAATTTCAAATGCAAGAATACTGAGCTTAAGATCCTCCTCTGAGACTCTCCACAAAAGACTCTCATTGTTAGGAAGAAAAGAGAGACAAATAAGGACCATCTTACCCTGAGCCTAACAAAGAAACAAGCCTCGAGATCCCGCTGACTCTGTGACAAATAAAAGCTACTCCAAGGGCTGAGCAACACTTTAGAAATAGCAATAATTTAGCATGCAATCTTCACTGCATGGAAAAAATGAGACACGGGTTTAAAATTAGGAAAGAAGCATCAACTGGTCAGCTCAGGGGAGGGGTGAACAACAAATAGGTAAAGAAACAAGAATGAAATTTCACTTCTCTGCTGGTAAGCTGATGTTTCCCCCAGGAAATGATGGTATTTCAGCTACCAGTGCACTCACTTGCTTAGGGAGTATCGAGGAGAGGAGGTTTGAGGAAAGGGTTTGTAAACATTTCTCTGACTGTAATTTACCGAGAAACACTGGGAAGAGACCAAAAGAACTCCTGTGCTTTCAAGCCTCCTTCACTTCACCTCCATTCGGTGACGATGTCTTGAATGTCCAGGATGCACAAGGTCTCTGCCAACATAGGGGGGTGGGGGTGGGCGGGTGTTGGGGGGGGGACATTAGTCAGGCTGAGTCCTGTCTCCATGCACAGTCCAAGAGGACAGAGAACTCATTCTCCAAGAAAAAGATCACATCTTAAGAGCAGCCCTGGTGAAGTGCTACAGGAGATCCTTAGCCATGTGATGGGATGCAGGGTGGGCTTCATGGAGGAGGTGGCGTTTAAGCCAGCGCACGTGGGGTACAGCCATGCAGGAGGGCAGAGAAAGGCTTGTGATGTTAGGAGAACTGCCTTTTAGTGGAGGCAGTCACTTCTTTGATGACTCCTTTAATGAGACCAGGTCCTCAGTGAAAAAAATAAAGCAGCATTCTGGTTAGGAGTGTACACGTGGGTTTGTGGAAGGTAAAGGGGTATTTCTGGGGGGAAAAAGACTATTTATACAACCAGGAAGATCAGAATATCAGGTAAGTGCTTTAATTTTAGAGATGCCAGGAAGTAATCTACTGTAAAACTTGAATTCGTGAGTCTTTGGAAACTGAAGAGCTTTTAAAAGATAGGTTTATGTAATAAATTGAGTTGTTTTTCCCCCAAATCTAGAGAGTGTACCCTAATGAACTGTACTCAACTCTGCTTTTTCAACTTCATCAGGACTCCCTGTGGTCATATGAACACTTTAAACTCATGTTCTAAGTGTTTGCACACTACGGGATTGATGTTTTCAAGTAATTTTTTCCCTTATTACATAAGTGACACATTTATTGCAAAAAAAATTTTTTTTTAAACACATATGAATAAAATGATGAAAATTCCCTCAGAATCTGACCAACTACTCAGTTCAGTTCAGTTCAGTTCAGTCGCTCAGTCGTGTCCAACTCTTTGCGACCCCATGAACTGCAGCATGCCAGGCCTCCCTGTCCATCACCAACTGCCAGAGTCCACCCAAACCCATGTCCATGGAGTCGGCGATGCCATCCAGCCATCTCATCCTCTGTCGTCCTCTGCCCCTCCCGCCCCCGGTCCTTCCCAGCATCAGCTACTAGTGCTATGAAAAGTTTTTGGGGATCGTTCTTCCAGTCCTTTTAAAATGTATATGTATGCTTAAAAGTCTATAAAGTCTAACTCTATAAACAAAATAAGATTGTACTACCATCCAGTTTGGGAATCTACTTTTCTAGTCAATATATTATGGGCGTCTTTCCAGATTTTTAAAAAAATCATTTTAGGGACTTCTCTGGTGGTCCAGTGGTTAAGAATCCACCTTGCATGCAGGGGACACAGGTTTGATCCCTGGCTGGGGAACTAAGATCCCACCTGCCAAAGAACAACCAAAGCGCACTGTGTGCTACGATGAAGATCTCACCTGCCACAGCTAAGACACAATGCAGCCAGATAAATGAATATTTGTTACATGAATAAATAACAGTATGTTCTCTACTCCAACAAAAAAAATCATTTTAATGATATTTTATTTTAGAGATATGTCATAATTTATTTTTTAACTTTTTATTTTATATAGGAATATAGCTAGTTAACAATGCTGTGATAGTTTCAAGTGAACTACAAAGGGACTTAGCCATACATATGTATGAATCCATTCTCCCCCACACTCCCCTCCCATCCAGGCAGCCACGCAACAGTGAGCAGGGTTCCCTGTGCTATACAGTCGGTCCTTGTTGATTACCCATTTTAAATATTGCAGTGTGTACAGAGATGTTATCATTTAAATAGGTCATCTCCTATTATTGGACAGTTAGGCTACTCCAACTATTCCATTATGATAAATAACACCATAATAAACGTTCTTGTTGCTAACTTTTCACATGGATTCCTACAGTTCATTAGGACACATTCCTAGAAGTACAATCTCTTTGCCAAAGAGTATGAACATTTGCAGATTTACGAAATGAATGCCCTCTAGGAAGGTTGCATCAACTCACATGCCCACTTCCAGAAGCAAACAAGAGTTCACAAGGCTTGGCTAACACTGGCTGATCGGCTTCTTAATTCTTTGACTTCTGTGTATCTGATATGATTTTGAAATATTGTGCCTTTGTCTTTATTATAACATTCCTTTGTTTATTGTACACTGTGGTCACCAGTTCCCTTATTTCAGAGCCTTCAAATAGATACTCCCAACAGTAGTCAAAGCTTGAATTCCTTGGATGAAAGGCATTTTTGTCAACATGGTGATGGGAAGTCAAGGGCCTGGAAGCAGGCACCCTGTCTGTAGGACACCTCATTCGAGCCTGTAATAGCTCTTGTAAAGTGACCAGTCTCTACCAAAGACATCTTGGTCTTTTTATGAGACTCTAAATCCTTGAACATTTAGTCCAGGTGACTCAACATAGAACATTCTTTCTAGTGGATGTTAAGGGCAAGGTGGTTTGTTTCCATAGGAAATAAGAAGTTTTTGCATTACTTACTTCTTGCTAAGGAAAGCATTTCTCTAAAATCCAATTATTTGTAATTTTCAAGGAACAATGTATGAACAATATCTAGTTATTAATTTTGTCAACTATTAATACATGCTTTTCCTTCAAGTCTATTTTATTTATGAATGGACATCTTTTTCTTTCTGGTTTCATACCTTAAATAATTTTACTACATTTGGTTAATAGTTAAGGCAATGCATTCTCCATTACAATAAATGCAGACTCTCAAATAATAATAATAGTATCATTTTCTATGTGTATAGCATACTATAGTTTACAAAATGGTCTAATTAATATAGGACTAAATTAGTTAACATATAATTTGTAAAGCGATTTAAAATGAATAAATGTTTAAATGGAAGGAAGTAGGGTATTAATGCCTTCACAGTTTGAGTTCCAACTGAGAGTGTATAAATCCTAATGGCCACAACCTAACATGTAACATAATGTGCACAGAGGCAACTCACAATCTCATTTTCTCCAAAGTTCATCCTCAACATATTTTGGAAATAACCGTATTTTCCCTTAGGTCCCTCTTATTTCTGAAATGTTCCTATTGGTCAAAGTATATGACATCACCCACAATCAAAATCCTCAGACCTCATGTGTTTCTGGCTCCTTGGTTAGTAATGTTCCAAACAAACCCATATTCCAGGCCCTCTCTCATTTTCCACAGTTTCAGATAAAGACACAGCATTATAGCGTCTTAACCATGAGTTATTTTGGGGAGCCTGTTTTGAGAAATACATTTCCATCAAGGCCATACAATTGTCTGCTTCTCATAATTGATGATATGGCCACTATTTGTCTCAGCCTTTGAAGGACAGTACTAGGGATCCACAAACCATCAAAGTGCTGTGGAAATTCCGCATTTCACTAGCCACATAACATTATCCAGGCCCCTCTCATGCCTGGAAGTGGAGCAAAGCTTGTCTGCCTATTTTTGATTCCGAAGATGTATTCAACAAAGCAATGTCAAATCTTTGGCAGCTAAACCCTAAGACCACGATGCCTGCTTCCTTTGATCACTGAAACCTGTCCAGACTCACATGTCTCCCTAAACCAAATATTTGCATGCATCTCTTCATCTCTCTAGGTTTTTCCCTATTTAAGCACAACTATAACAATCATCCACCCTAGCAACCACGTCAAAAAAGAAGAAAAACAAAATGCTCCTCACTTCACCAAAACAGTGAATCCACTTTTCGTAGTTTTTTTGATTCACCACAGCAGGTCAGTTACAGCCTCAACACTTGATGCATCAAACCCCAGAAGACTGGTAGTTCCCAAAGAGGTCAGTGAAAGAAATATCTTCCTTGACCAAAGAAGAGCAAGATGTAATACCAAGGGCGTGCTAATATTAGCTATACTCAATAACTGCAGAAGAAAGACTGAAACCCAGGACACGGCAACAGAATACCTATCCACTTCCCCATATTTTTTTATTCACTGGCTGTTTCCCGATGCCTCCTGGATGGGCAGGATGCTGGAGACGCAGATAAAGGACATCTTCAGAGCTGCGTCGTGCCTACACCTCAGGTCACTGGGGAGAGGAACCGTGAACGTGGGTGATAACAGGACAGAACAAGCAGAGCAAAGACAGCCGCGGCTGCTCTCAGGGGTGACCCAGCTCCCCAGGCCAGAATGGATGCCGTGATGTCTCATTGTGACTTTTATTTGCATTTTTTGGACTGGTAACGAGAGTAAAAACACTGTTTCCCACCTGTTCGGCCTTTGGGACGTCTTTTGAGAACTGACTGTTGAGATCTCTTGCCAATATTTGATTGTTTCTGCTTGCTTTTTCCTCGCTGGTTTTGGAGACCTTTGTCATAGGTATCGTGAATATCCTCTCTCATTCAGTGGCAGCCCTACTCCAGGCTGCACCTTAGCTCGTTAGCAAGGAAGTACCCGGCAAGGTACTGGGGTTGGGGAGGTCACCGAAGACAGCAGATGGGTGGAAACAGATGTGCTGGAGGAAAACTGACCCGCCAGCTGTGTACGGGGCAGACTGAGGCAGAGAAAAAGCAGTCAAGAAAACTGAAGGTTGTAAGAGGGACGTAGTCACTGTACTCTAGGCTGGATTCAAGGTTTGCAAAGTTGGGGACAGCCCACAAGACCTCCATCAGTTCCAAAATTCATGAGAAGGACTCAGAGCTGTTACTTAACAGTTATGGTTTATTGCAGTGAAAGGCTACAATCTTAAATCAGACAAGGGCAGAGATGCGCAGGACAGCATCCGGGAGAGTTCCACTCGGAACTTTCGGTTGTCTTGTCCCTATGAACCTGCAGGCAGAGCCAGCATCCCCAGGGAACAGTAAGTGACAATACTGCCAGCCAGGAAGTGCCTCTGAGCCTGGGTGCCCAGGGTTTTTACTGGGGCTCCATCAGCTAGAACTAACTGGCTACCCAGGTGGCTGACCTCCGTCTTCAGCCCCTCTGCAGGTTGGGCTGTTGTCACATGGCCCAAAGCCTCCACCTTATCTGATGTGGCCCCAGCCCCTGGGTAAGCCAAGACACTCTTAAGCCAATTCCAGTGGCTTAGAGGTCACCTCCCAGGAAAGGCCAGACCAAGGAAAAAGCCAGACCTCTCCTTAGGTAAGATTAATAAACAGGGATAAACTGATTGTGTTTGAAACATTTCTATAACATGTGACGATCCCACATTTACAAATGAGCCTCACGGTAAAAAGCAAGGAAAGATCTCCACCTCCACGTCACCAGTAAAATATTTCCAGCTATGCAACAGAAGAATCTACTTTCAGAAGAGTCTTCTTGGGGAGAAATCTTCTTATCTCACCGACTCGTTGGACATGAGTTTGAGCAAGCTCCAGGAGTCGGTGATGGACACGGAAGCCTGGCATGCTGCAGTCCGAGGGGTTGCAAAGAGTCAGACACGACTGAGCAACTGGACTGAACTGAATGGCTTCTCTTGGAACTGCAGTGAGAGAAACTACATCTTGTCCTTTTCCTAATTGTCCTAATTTGGGAGGTCCACTTAGCTTCTGTGGATTGACGGCTGGCACTGCCTCTCTGGTTTAAATGTGTTGATTTTCAAGGCAACTGAAAAAGTCTTTTAAGAGTGACAAAAATAAATTGTGTTTATAGATTTAAAATATACAGTTAATTAAGAGTTAGCAAGTACCTGTTTCTAGAAGATTTAAAATGTATATTTGAGGATTATCTTCTCACTACAAAGTCACTTTCCCACTAGATGTAAGAATACAGGTACATTTTAACGTTTCGTAATCTGGTGGTATTGGAGAAGGCAATGGCACCCCACTCCAGTACTCTTACCTGGAAAATCCCATGGACGGAGGAGCCTGGTAGGCTACAGTCCATGGGGTCGCTAAGAGTCAGATACGACTGAGCGACTTCACTTTCACTTTTCCCTTTCATGCACTGGAGAAGGAAATGGCAACCCACTCCAGCATTCTTGCCTGGAGAATCCCAGGGATGGCGGAGCCTGGTGGGCTGCCGTCTATGGGGTCGCACAGAGTCGGACACGACTGAAGCGACTTAGCAGCAGCAGCAGCAATCTGGTGGTATATCATACAACCATAAATTTTTGAAAAGTATCCATTGATTCATTTCTTTTGCTTGACTGTGTGGGATCTTTCCTTGCGGTGCACGGGCTCTCTAGCTGTGTCATGCAGGTTTAGTTGCCCGGAGGCATGTGGGATCGCAACAAGTTCCCCAACAAGGGATCAAATTGGAGTCCCCTGCATTGGAAGGCAGATCCTCAACCACTGGACCACCAGGGAAGTCCCCCTAAAAAGATTTAGAATAAGAAAACAGAAATTTGCAGTTCCTTGTCCCACACAATGCAGTCTTGACTTAACTAGCACACGCTTCCAAAATCAACCATTAGCCAGCTTTGGGGTCTTGGGCTTGTCATTTCAACCCTCTGGTTCTGCCGCTTCCTTTTCTAAATAAGACCTGGACCAGATCATTTCTAAGCTTCCTTCTGCTCCTAACAGTTCTCCCTCAGAATAAAGTTAATGTTTTATAAACATAAAATGTTATGTTTTGTAAACATAAATGAGAACTCCTGAAGGCTGAGGTTGCTACATAAATAAGAATCCACTTCCCTGGTGGCTCAGAGGTTAAAGCGTCTGCCTCCAATGCGGGAGACCTGGGTTCGATCCCTGGGTCGGGAAGATCCCCTGGAGAAGGAAATGGCAAACCACTCCAGTGTTCTTGCCTGGAGAATCCCATGGACGGAGGAGCCTGGCAGGCTACAGTCCACAGGGTCGCAAAGAGTCGGACACGACTGAGCGACTTTCCTTTCCTTTCCTTTCTTTTCTAATATTTACCTTTTATAACCCAAAGTAAGAATAATCTTTAGATAAAATACATAAAAAATTAAATATTTTTTTAAGAAACATCATTAATTCTTTAACAAATGCATACAGAGCAACAACTATAGACTAATGGAGCATAAATACTTGAAATATTTGACTGTACTTTATTTTGTGAATGATTCAGAATGAAACGTCAGTTAAATAGAGATTTTAATAATAGCCTGCCCAGTAAGCACCAAGTGTGATAGAAAATAGAACATGGGGAATGGAATGTAGCTTCAGGTGATATGCCTTCAGAACTCAGTGACTTTCTAAACTGATTTTTATAATTAGAAGGATATTTTTAGCTTATTTTTCAGTTGGAAGGTTTTATTATACTCATCTTAATATATGTAATTTCACTTGAATATTTTCTGATTTTAAAATAATGAATCTTCCCTCCTCAGTGCAGCACTGTGTTCCCAGCTTCCGTTTAGTGTTACACCAAGTTCCAGGGGCGTTGAAACCGCGCAAAGCAGCAGGGCCCAGTGACTGCCCATCCACTGCACCTCCTGGGACCCCAGCAAAAGACGAGCGGGACACCAGGGTGACGCGTCCATGTCTCAGTGTAGGGACAGCCCTGTTCACCTCGAATACAGTGCCAGGCGGTGCCGCTGGTTACACAGAGTTAAAGGCCCAGTGGCGATGCCCTAGGGAGCCTCAACCAGGAAGGGTGAGGACTTAGAGGGTGGAGTGGGCAGAGTGCTAGCAGAGGAAGATGGCAAGGAGTGGCATACCTGGTAAAGAGCCTGTTACAGAGCCAGGAGGTGGCCTTCAACAGAGGGACTGCAACAGAGGTTTGTAAGCAGAGAAGAGACAAAAGCAGACCCATAGGTTAAAAGGGGGACAGAGAGAAGGCTGGACAGAGAGAGTGAAAGTGAAAGTCACTCAGTTCTGACCGACTCTTTGTGACCTCATGGACTATACAGTTCATGGAATTCTCCAGACTAGAATACTGGAGTGGATAGCAGTTCCCTTCTCCAGGGGATCTTCCCAACCCAGGGATGGAACCCAGGTCTACCACACTGCAGGTAGCTTCTTTACCAGCTGAGCCACAAGGGAAGCCTGAACAGAGAGAGAGAGGGGTCCAAATACCAAAGAGGGGACTGCTTTGAAAGCCTTTAGGGATTCAGGGGACTCAGTGAGGCACTGACCAAGGGGGTGACAAGAGGTACAAGAGCACTCGAGGCTGGCTCTGGGTTCTGCCTGGGTTCTGTCTGGGGGGCATCCGGCAGGGGGAATGTGAGTGCTGGTGGAGTGTTCAGCAGACATCCCGGTGGAGATGGCCAGTTGACAGATGAAAGTGCAGAGCTCGAGAGAGGGCTGTCTGGAGATACTCAGAATGAGTCAAGGAAGGGAGGGGCTTGGGTTGGAAAGAGAGATGACCAGATGATGGTCGTGCAAATATCCTGGGGCCTTAAGGACAAGAAGAGACCAGACCTGTCCGTTCTGGCCCTTCGTGGGGAATGGGGCTAAGAGGCAGCTATAGGAACCGGTTTGCCTCATCCTGAGCACCTATTGTTGAGTGGAATGCGCCCGGATCGCCAGGGGTGCCCGATATAGTCTGTGCAGGGGAGTTAGTTCCCTCCAGGCAAGAAGAACTGACTCACTTGAAAAGACCCTGATGCTGGGAAAGATTGAAGGCAGGAGGAGAAGGGGACGACAGAGGATGAGATGGTTGGATGGCATCATGGACTCAATGGACATGAGCTTGAGTAGACTCCGGGAGTTGGTGATGGACACGGAGGCCTGGTGTGCTGCAGTCCATGGGGTCGCAAAGAGTCAGACACGACTGAGCGACAAAACTGAACTGAATTGAACTGAGGCAAGAAGGCCCCTTCCTAAAATGCTTTCTCACCTTTGCCCCGAGCTCTAGGTAGCTGGCTAACTAGTCCTGAAACCCTCCCACCAGGAGTATTTGCATCGAAAAACTGGGAATTTGTTAAACAAATGCCCCGTGGGAGGACCGTGCAGGGGAAGGTGCCGAGATTTCCCACTTTGGTCTACACTGTACTATCTTGCCCCCAGGTACTCTCCAGAGCTGGGCTGGTCTTGGCTTGCAGAGATGGCTGTCCGGGCACCCGCACCGCCCAGGGCAGTGGCGAGGGGGGCGGTCTTGGCGCAGAAAAGGACCCCAGGGATTGCAGCCACTTGTCTTGTTGGACTTGGAGTCAGATTTTGGAGTTGTCCCTCTAGATTTCTACTTCACACCCGACCACTCGCACTACCCTCCACTCCAGTTTCCTATGTTTGCTCTCTGTATCCCTAGGCCAGCTGAACTACCTAACACAGAGGCTGTTGTTGATGTTGTTTAGTTGCTAAGTTGTATCTGACTCTTTGCGACCCCATGGACTGTGGCCCGCCAGGCTCCTCTGTCCATGGGATTCTCCAGGCAAGAATACTGGAGTGGGTTGCCATTTTCTCCTCCTGGGGATCTTCCACAGCCAGGGATCGAACCCATATCTCCCGCTTGGAGGGCAGTTTTCTTTGTCACTGAGCCACCAGGGAAGCCCTTCCAAAAGTCAGTGTGAGTGGGCAGGGGAACTGAGTGGAGGATTGAGGACACTTTGTTTCTCCTCCTCTCGCTCCCCCCGTACCCATCCCGGGCCGCCAAGGCCTCGGGGTACCTGGGGGCAGCCCGACTCCTCCGTGAGAGGCCTCGGAGCTGGCCCCCTCTCCATAGTCTGATCAGGAGCGGACGCCCTCAAGGGTCCCTCTTGGGGCTGGACCCGGGGCGGCAGAGGCGGGGGTCTCCTGGCCGGTGCCTGTGAAGGACCGCAGAGGATGTGCGACGTGGGCAAGGCGGGGGTTCGAGGGCGAGCCGGGCAGAGGGTCACCTCTCCCCTACCTTCCAAGCTCGCCCCGCGATCTGGCGAGGTCTGGCCAGATATCGAGGAAGGGCCGAGAAGACCAAGACCGCCGCGCGCCGGCCCCCACCCATCCTGCCCTCCAAGTCTCCTCTGGTGGGGCAAGGCCTGCGGCCGAGGAGGGAGGCGCGGATCCGGCGGGGAGGTCCCGGGCCGCAGTCGGCGCCCTGTGGGCCCGGGTCGCGCCGGGTCCAGGCTCCCCCGCCCCGCAGCCGCCCGGCCTCGCCCCCGCCGCGCGCGCCCCTCCCGCCTCCCCCGTTGCCGTGGCAACCCCGGGAGCCTCCAGGCGCGCGCCCGCCCGCCCGCCTGCTGGAGCGCTCGGCGGCGGCGGCGGCGGCGGCAGCTCCGGCTCCAGCCGAGCGCGCGGTGACCCCGCTCCGGAGCCCGTTCGTCGCTCCCGGCCCGGCTCGGGGCCCCCAGCGCGGCTCACGACCCGGCCCCAGAGCCGGCCTGGCTCCCGGCCCTCATGGAGCTGCTAGCCGCAGCCTTCAACGCCGCCTGCGCCGTGGACCACGACAGCTCCACCTCGGAGAGCGACACGCGCGACTCAGCGGCGGGACACCTGCCCGGCAGGTGAGGACAAGCGGCCGTGCCGACCCCCGAGCGCCGCCGCTGCGCGTCTGTGGCCCCAACTCGCGTCTCCGGCCAGGAACGCCTACCCGAACGGCCTGTCCCCCGCACCCCTCCCCGCGGACCCCGCCGCCCCTCACTCCCCCTCGCGGCCCCCAGTTGTGCCGGCACGCCGCCTGGGGTCGGGGGTGCACCCCAGCCGGACACCCCGGTCCCCGTCCTGGCCGCCTCCCGCGCCCTCTCCCGGGCGCCCTGGGCGCACGCGTCCCGTTGGGCTCCCCGTCTCCGCGCCGCGTGGCCCTGGGGCGGTCGCTACCCGGAGGGGACAGGAGGCCGTGTGACCGCGCGCGGCGCGGGGTGCGCAGTGCGCGCAGGGCTCCTGGCAGCGCGACCCGTCGGGGCGGCCGCTCGCCGCCGCGGAGCTGGCAGGGCGCGCCAAGTTTCCGACGCCTGCCCGCGAGCTCCGAAAACATGAAGGTCTGGGCGGGCTGGGGTGGGAATGAATCACCGGGTCGCGCCCTGGTGCGGTGACAAAAAGGGCCTGTGGTGCGCGCTCGGCCGGGAGGGGCGGCGGCGGCTGCGGCTGCTCGGCCTGGACATGCCGGGCACAGTCCAGTTGGCCAGGGCCGCCCGTGTGGACGCCTTTCGCGGGTTGGCCGAGGTGGGTCGCTGCTTAAAAATAACCCGCCCTGCCCCTCCTACAGCGAGTCGTCCTCCACCCCAGGAAATGGGGCCACGCCCGAGGAGTTCCCGGCCCTCGCCGACAGCCCCACCACGCTCACCGAGGCCTTGCAGATGATCCACCCTATTCCCGCCGACTCCTGGAGAAACCTCATCGAACAAATAGGTAGGTGTCCCCGGCGGCGGCGCGGCGTCACTGGGGGAAACGGGGGCTCCTAGTGGGCTCAGGGTTCCCCTGCTCCTGCAATGCCGTTGCGTTTCACCTGGGCAAAACGCACCTGACAAGGAATGTTATTAACATATTTGGCTCTAATGGTTCCTTAGCCAAAACTGCCACATGTTACTAGTAAGCTGTATAATTGGGCTTGAGCAAACGTGTTTCTTTCCTGCTCCCTTAGACAGGTGTACTTGCCCAGCTCTTTCCTGGGCAAGGAGGGCTCTCTGTCCTCTTATCTCTTATGTCAGGAAGTCCAGGGGTAAAGTGCTCCTGGGCCATGCAGGAGTGAGGGCTCCGTGAGCCACCCTGGCCATCTCAGGGGCCTGGGGTAGACCTGGAAAGGGAGAGGGGTCTGCAGAAGGGGGCGGGCGGTCTCTGGAGAGAGTCAGTCTGACTCGAGCCATTCTGGAAGGAAAAGCAGTGACCAACTTTGCTCTGGGGAAGGAGAGGTACAGTAGAGAGAAGAGGGGAGCCCCAGAGGCCCCCACCCTCCCTCCCTCCGATTAGGAAGAGAAGCCTAGCTCCACCTGCCTGTCCAGAGCGTGGCTGGAAGTCTGGGGCACAGCCTGCCTGTCCAGCTGCTGCACAGCTGCAGCTGAGACTGTGAAAGCAGACTGTGGAGTGAGAAGGCATCCCAAGAACCCGAGCACTTGCATTTAAAAGTCAAGAATTGTTGATGACGTTGAACTAGTTCTCATCGTCCTCACCAGAGGGGGCCGTGAGTGGGTACGTGGGGAATGGGATGGCCTGAGATCTTTTCTGTTCTTCGGTGTTGTCAGAGCAACCGTTTGTTCATTGAATTAAAATTTTGACTTGAAAATGTCCTTCCCTAAATTGATCATTATTGTCCCTCATCCCAAACACTTGGGAGGACACAAGTGTCTCTAATCGAAGGGGGCTTCCTTTGCCCTGGGACACTGGCGTTTAGGAGATTTTTCAGGCAAGTTCCCTCCTCCCTGGCTGGGGTTTTTCTGGACTGAACTCTGGGAGGAGCCGAGCCCCTGCAAAGCTGAGGGTGGAGCACTACACAGTTAAGCCTCGCCAGACTCCAGGGATTTTGTTCCCAGCCCCCTGCATGTGGGGCTGGGTGGTGGCAACTTTTCCCTTTGTTTGCTGGGGCAAATGGAGGGAGGCTGTTTTGAGGACAGGCACCCACGAAAAGCCCTTTGTCCCACCTCGGTCACGTTGCCCTTTATAGCGAGGAGGGCCTCCGCGGCCTCGGCATACGCTGGGAGCCTTGACTCCCACCCTCTAGAAAGGGATACCTCTGGCTGGGATCAACGTCAGGACTAGGAAGGAAATCGGGGTGGGGGTGGGGAGATCCGTGCCTCGAATCACGGAGAGAGAGGCTCCCTTCTGCAGCGTGGGCGTGCGGAGACCTCCTTCCTGGAGAGCCAGCAGCGTCAGCTCAAGGCTGGGAGTTGGAAGCCCTGAACTGCGGTGCTGCGCTCCTCCTGGCCCTCGGTTTCCTCCTGTGGTGAACAGTGGGGACCGACATCCCCAGGCGTTTCTCCCACCATGCGCTGGTGTCATGGTGAATATGTGTTTCCGGCTTCTGTGCTGGATCCCGGGTAGGTGCTCAACAGATGTGCTGAACACACAGGGCCGAGGCTGCCTCCTTCTCACATCCTTTGTCCTCGACTCAAGGCCCATGCCAAGCAGATTCCTGCAAGAGGCCAGCTGCTCCCACTTAGCTCCGTGAATGAAGGGGATTCTTTGCCAGATATCAGGAGAGGACAACACATTCCTAAAGACGCAGAGGAGTTAAGAGGGGAGGAAAGTGGGAAGACGCTGGGCGTTTATGCACCACTATGTTGCACTGCGGTGGCTCCCACTCAGGCCAGGACAGAATGATGCCAGGACTGTGTGTGGTGTGGTATACAGTTGTCATTGTCGTTGGTGGTGGCTCTGAAGATCATAGACCCCAAGGCCCTGTGATTGTGCGTGTATTTTTGTGTGTGCACACGTGCATGTGTGTGCTGTGGTTGTCTCTAGCACCTAGCAAATGCTTGGTACATTGGAGGTGCTCACTAAAAAAATAAAATTCCCTGCCCATCAGAAGTTTCTGTCTGAAAAATTCAAAGGAAAAAAAAAAGATTCTTTTCAAAAAGTAAGATTTTGAAGAACTCCAGGAGTGTTGCTTATCCCCCTTCCGCAGGGCAGCATGGCCAGCCCGATATAGATCATTTTAATTAAGAGAGATGAGAACTGAGCCTTCTAATTCTGCTTGGATATAATACCAGGTACAGGCTTTTACAGGTAAAGTTGATTTTGCTTAATGAATGTACAAAATTGAAAAACATGATACATCATCAGTATATCTCAAGTACAAAACTTGAATCAGCTAATCTAGTTCCTCCGTTACAGCTACTTTGTTTCTATTGTAATCTGAATTTTAAGGCTAATAAAAATAAACATATTATCAAAAAAAGATGGTCACACAGTGTGTCAGATAATCCTTTGTAATCACGGTAACTCCAGGAAAACTGGTATTTGAATTCATATTCTGAAGGCTTCAGAAAGAAGTATGAAGTTTTAAGAAAACGCTAAAATTACTTGTATTGGAAGTCTTTGGCTTAGTATAATAGAATATCCAGCTTAAAAAAAAAAAAAATGACCTGAAAGAATGAATGTATTCTCTCAGTCCAGGAATGAGGAAGAAAGTTCTGGAGTTGGTTCAAGTCAAGCAATCACCTAGCTCCTTTCCCTCCTCCATTCTCAGCATTTGGGCTTCACGTCACCAGATGGCTGCCACAGCTCTGTGCCTCACATCCTCAAGCAGTCACATATAAAAACCAATAAATAAATAAAAGCAGCTTGTCCAGGGATCAAACCCATGTCCTCTGCATTGGCAGGCAAATTCTTAACCTCTGGACCACCAGGGAAGTTCCCCTGGTTTTTTTAAACTTCCATAAAAACAGTATTGGAATCACAGGAGATTAATTGATTCATTGTTGCCAACAATAGTTATATCTTATGCTCATCACTGAAACGGTTTGTGTAGTGACTTTAAACCTCTGCTTTTACAGCTCAATCTGGGTTGCATTTAGCATAGATTTAGATTTTCTTTTTCATTCCTTTGTCAAATTAACTCCATGTTGTAATCTGCTAGATTCTAATGTAAAATCACATCATCTTTTTTTTTTTAAGTGCATTATGGAGCATAAGAAGCCAAGTAATTTAACCCACACATAATTTATTGGGTTCCTGTTATTTATAAACTATGCATACAATTTATCCAGCCGTTTTTCAGGATTTAGAAGATGGTCTGTTTTTCCCTTCCTTTTTTCTTCAGGTTAGAAGTACTTAGCAATTAAAGAAGGAATAATAGATAATATTTATACTGCATTGCATGAGAAAGTGCTTTACAAGTAGTACACCTATCCCTGTTAGAACTTTCCCAGGAAAATCATCTTTTTTGGGGAGGGGGTTGTGCCAGGTCTTAGCTGTGGCACACAGGATCTTTGATATTTGTTGCAGCATGTGGGATCTAGTTCCCTGACCGGGAATTGAACCCGGCCCCCCTGCATTGAGAGCGCAGAGTCTTAGCCACTGGACCACCAGGGAGGTCCCCGTCTTTGATTTTATCGATAGAAATATCAAGGGCCCCAACTGCTCTCCCAGGCTCCAGACCAGTCCAGCTGCCCACAGGTTCTCTCCACCTGCATAGCCATCAGGTGGACCTGCATCTCTCCACCCCGCTATCCCCAGTCAGACCCTCCTGCCATGTTCCTCGTCTGAATAGGGCCCCTGCCGACCGGTCACCCGAATATCACTCGTGAACCAGCACCAGCCAATCACCAGGGCCCCTCTTACACCTTGTAACTATCCCTGAATCAGGCACACGGCCCCATCCTTCCCCCACCACGGTGTACGGGCCTCCATCACCGCTGCCCTGGAGAATGGGCATGGCCTCTTTCTTCCTGTCTGTGGGCCTCCTGTGATGTAGACCAGAGCTGCTTGCCTGAGGGGCTTCCCCTGGGGCTTGCCTTTTGCCCGCAGGATGGATAAGACCCTTGGGGTGACCCTCTTCTCTTCCCAGCCTCATCGCCAGCAGAGCACACCCCTCCCCACCCAGTCCCGCCTCCCCTCTCCTTGGACCAGCAGCCCTCTTGCCACTCAACCTTTCTGCTGCTCCTCTGTGGGGAGACCATCCCTCGCCCTGTGCCCAGGACATCCGAAAAGGAATTTTTCCCCATGGAGGTGCTGCATTTTTACTGACTCCTCTGTACCCCCAAATCTCCTTGGAGACTCAGAAGGCACTTATTTTAGGTCGGGGAAGTAAATCTAAAAGTACGAAAGAAAAAAAAAAAAAAGGAATGTTTCCCTATTAAATCATAAGGTTGATGAAATTCTCATTTTTTCCTTCAAAATGAGAATTTACGACGACTCCCATTTCACTGATGAATAGACTTGAGTTTTAATACTGAAGCATTTAAGGCTTTAAGAAGCATCCTGCTGGGGTGCTGAGACATAATCGGGCCATTTCCAACAACTCTGCACACGTTGGTTATTAACATGACAAGTTCTGGATCCTTGTTGTTTGCTGGTTATGTGTGTGAAAAGCATTTATTTGTGCTACTAGATTTTGATTCTATTCAAGGATTTCTTTATTCCTTGTTAGAAAGAAAAAATAAACTTATGCGTGCAGATCCTTCCCAAGAAATGAAGACAGTGGCAGTTCGTTCAGTGGCCCTTCCCTGAGACCTGTGGGGGTCTGGCTTTCTTTGTGTTTTCATAGGCAAAGCATTTGCCCTTGATCTGGTGGCTCAGATGGTAAAGTATCTGCCTGCCATGCAGGAGACCTGGGTTCGATCCTTGGGTCAGGAAGATCCCCTGGAGAAGGGACTGGCAATCCCCTCCAGTATTCTTGCCTGGAGATCCCATTGACAGAGAAGCCTGGCGGGCTACATACAGTCCATGGGGTCACAAAGAGTCGGACAGGACTGAGCGACTGACACTTTGATTTTTTCACTTTCAGGAGTCTAAAGCTGTGACTTAGTGATTCGGAAAGCTCCGTATCTGAAATCTCTATCGTGTCTTCAAAACGGTTTGATTTGATTTCAGGGCTCCTGTATCAGGAATACCGAGATAAATCAACTCTCCAAGAGATTGAGACCAGGAGGCAACAGGATGCAGAAATACAAGGCGGTGCTGACGGGTGCCCGTCCAGCGAGGAGGCTCCCGAGGAAGATGACCGGGAGGAGGAGGAGGAGGAGCCAGCAAGCCCACCCGAGAGGAAGGCCCTGCCCCAGATCTGCCTGCTCAGCAACCCCCACTCGAGATTCAACCTCTGGCAGGATCTCCCGGAGATTCAGAGCAGCGGGGTGCTGGACATCCTCCAGCCAGAGGAGATCAGGCTGCAAGAGGTAAAGGGCTGCCCGGGGTGAGAGCTTCTAGTCAGAACGAACCAGTGTTTTAACCAGCGTGGGTGAGGCTTCCTCTCCAGGGTGAGGCTGGTTCACCAGAGGAGTTACTGGCAGGGTACCTCTATCCCCAACATGCAGGAGAATTCACATTATTTCATGTGCGTGGGTGCGTGCCAAGTCACTTCGGTCGTGTCCAACTCTGTGCGACCCCATGGACGATAGCCTGCCGGGCTCCTCTCTCCATGGGATTCTCCAGGCAGGAATACTGGAGTGGTTGCCATTTCCTCCTCCAGGGGATCTTCCTCTCCCAGGGATCGAACCCAAGTCTCTTAAGTCTCCTGCATTGGCAGGCGGGTTCTTTACCGCTGGCAAAGCACAGGCAACAAAAACTACCTGGTTACCTCCTAGGATAGCTCAACCCTGGTGTGAGTGTTCGCCACATTGTTGTTTCTGTAGATAGTAAGATTGCTTTCTCTGAACCCTTGCTTGTTATTGTGGAGAATCTCCGTGGCATGTGTATCGGTGCGATACAGTCGGTGATGCTGAGTTCATTGTGACCGTGAACTGGCTCTATTCATCTGTGCTTTACTGTTCACTTGCACATCTTTATTTTGCACTTTTGCTTGAACCTTGGGTGAGTGGGGCTCTGAAAGAAAGCCCTCAGCATATCCACCCCTCCTGAAATGGTGTGGAAATCTAGGACTTGTGTCTCTTCTTGCACCTTCATCTGATGGTCCAGGCAGACTCTGCTTGTCGGTTAGGCTGAGGCAGGATCACAGAGTCGCTTAATAGTTTGTGGCTAACAGGGAGAAATAATCCATAAAACATGAACAGTAATAGAAGTGAGAAGCTAAGAAATGTAGGAGTTGGAGATATGTATATATATATGTATATATATATATATATATATATATAGCTTTATATACAGAGTTGGATCAGTTCTTTTAAGATTTTTTTTAATGTGGGCTATTTTTAAAGTCTTTAATGAATTTCTTACAATGTTGCTTCTGTTTAATGTTTTGGGTTTTGGGCCATGAGGCCTGTGGGGTCTTAGCTCCTTGACCAGGGATCGAACCCACACCCTTTGCGTTGGAAGGCGAAGTCTTAACCCTGGGCAGTCCTCCCTGGACAGCCAGGGAAGTCCCTGTTCAATCCAGTTCTGTCAACTCTGTCCTCTCACGCCCCGTTTCCCCAGTCCCCCCACTCACATGCTCCTTCAAGCTGGTCCTTGAGCTTGTTCCTCGTTGCAGTCCTGACTTTCTTTAACTCTTGGCTCACCTGTGCGAGATTCTGTAGAAACATTTGTTCTTTTCATTTATTTAAAAGGTAAAACTGCAAACTGTGGGCACACATATTGACCAAGGCTGAGACTAGCTCCCAACCAGGTTCATCAAATGCAGGCTCGGGTGGTATGATGCCTTTGCTCCTTGAGAAGCCTTGATGACACTCGATTTTTGAAGCACCATCCAGGGTCCACTGCATCCTGCCCAGCAGACTCAGGAGAGATGGTTTGAGAGTCTGACACCACTTGTGACTCATGAGCCATGATTTGTAAGCAATGCCACGGGAAGTTTTTTTTTCTTTTATGAAACTGATGTCGGTAGTGTCTAGTCATCCTACGGGGCTCTTCCCAGCTTCTCACAGGATACTGATGAGAGGGTGGAAAGAACCACATGCCCCACCAGAAGCAAAGATCCATGGTCAGGAGATCTCCACGAGGCAGGTGGAGCTGGACTGAGGAAATCCCAGCAGGCTTTGCCACCCAAAGCAACCATGTGGAAGGTTCTAGAACCCAGGGAGAAGACCCCTCTGCAGGTGGCCATCCTCCTACCTGAGAGACCCAGGGGCTCCACCACCTGTAGACAGAGCCACCATCACTCACCTTTTTTTCCTTCCAGTTTTATTTGAGATATAATCGACATGCTTCACTGTGTAAGTTTAAGATGTATGATTTGACTTCCATGCATCATGAAATAACGACCACAGTAGTTGTTGTTCATTGCTAAGCTGTTTCTGACTCTTCGTGACCCCATGGACTACAGCACGCCAGACTTCCTTGTCCTTCACCATCTCCCGTAGTTTGCTCATATTCATGTCCATTGAGTCTGTGACGCTATCTAACCATCTCATCCTCTGCCACTCCCTTCTCCTTTTGCCTTCAACCTTTCCCAGCATCAGGGTCTATTCCAATTAGTCAGCTCTTTGCATCAGGTGGCCAAAGTATTGGAGCCTCAGCTTCAGCATCAGTCCTTCCAGTGTATATTCAGGGTTGGGAAATTCCCTTTAGGATTGACTGGTTTGATTTGCTTGCTGTCCAAGGGACTCTCAAGAGTCTTACCCAGCCCAATTAGAAAGCATCATTTCTTCAGCATTCAGCTTTCTTTATGTTCCAACTCTCACATCCATACATGACTACTGGAAAACCATAGCTTTGACTCTGTATGGACTTTGGATAGCAAAGTGATATCTCTGCTTTTTAACATGCTGTCTAGGTTTGTCATAGCTTTTCTTGCAAGGAGCAAGCATGTTTCAATTTCATGGCTGCAGTCACTGTCCACAGTGATTTTGGGGCCCAAGAAAATAAAATCTGCCACTGTTTCCACTTTTTCCCCATCTGTTTGCCATGAAGTGATAGGAATGGATGCCATGATCTTCGATTTTTGAATGTTGAGTTTTAAGCCGACTTTTCACTGTCCTCTTTCACCTTCATCAAGAAGCTCTTTAGTTCCTCTTTGCTTCTGCCATAATGGTGGTGTCTTCTGTATATCTGAGGTTGTTATTTCTCCTGGCAATCATGATTCTAACTTGTGATTCATTCAGCTTGGCATTTCATATGATGTGCTCTGCGTATAAGCTAAATAAGCAGGATGACAATATATAGCCTGGACATGCTCCTTTCCCGATTGTGAACTAGTCTGTTGTTCCATGTTGGATTCTAACTGTTGCTTCTTGACCTGCATACAGGTTTCTCAGGAGACAGGTAGGATGGTCTGTTATTCCCATCTCTTTAAGAATTTTCCTCAGTTTGTTGTGATCCACATAGTCAAAGGCTTTAGGGTAGTCAGTGAAGCAGAAGTTTTCCTGGAATTCTCTTGATTTTTGTATGATCCAGCAGATGTTGACAGTTTGATCTGTGATTCCTCTGTCTTTTCTAAATTCAGCTAGTATATCTGGAAGTTCTCAGTTCTTGTCCTGTTGGAGCCTAGCTTGAAAGGTTTTGAGCATAACTTTGCTAGCATGTGAGATGAGTGCAATTGTACAGCAGTTTGAACATTCTTTGGCATTGCCTTTCTTTGGGATTGGAATGAAAACTGACCTCTTCCAGTCCTGTGGCCAAATTTTGGTAAGTTTTCCAAATTTGCTGGCATATTGAATGCGACACTTTAATAGCATCATCTTTTAGGATTTGAAATACCTCAGCTGGAATTCCATCACCTCCACTAGCTTTGTTTGTAGTAATGCTTCCTAAGGCCCACTTAACGTCACACTCCAGGATGTCTGGCTCTAGGTGAGCAACCACCATCATGGTTAGCCAGGTCATTAAGACCTTTTCTGTACAGTTCTTCTGTGTATTCTTGTCACCTCTTCTTAATCTTTTCTGCTTTTGTTAGGTCCATACCATTTCTGTCCTTTATTGAGCCCATCTTTGCATGAAATGTTCCCTTGGTATCTTCAGTTTTCTTGAAGAGATCTCTAGTCTTTCCCATTCTATTGTTTTCCTCTATTTCTTTATATTGTTCAATTAAGAAGGCTTTCTTATTTCTCCTTGCTCTTCTCTGGAACTCTGCTTTCAGTTGGGTATATCTTTCCCTTTCTCCTTTGCCTTTCACTTCTCTTCTTTTCTAAGCTATTTGTAAGGCCTCCTCAGACAACCACTTTGCCTTCTTGCATTTTTTTTTCCTTTGGGATTGTTTTAGTCACTGCCTCCTGTACAGTGTTACAAACCTCTGTCCATAGTTCTTCAGGCACTCTGTCTATCAGATCTAATCCCTTGAATCTATTTGTCACTTCCACTGTATAGTCATAAGGGATTTGATTTAGATCATACTTGAATGGTCTCATGGTTTTCCCTACTTTCTTCGATTTAAGTCTGAATTTAGCAATAAGGAGTTCATGATCTGGGCCACAGTCAGCTCCCGGTCTTGTTTTTGCTGACTGTATAGAGCTTCTCCATCTCTGGCTGCAAAGAGCATAATCAATTTGATTTCGATATTGACCATCTGGTGATGTCCATGTGTAGAGTCTTCTCTTGTGTTGTTTGAAGAGTGAATTCTCTTGGCAAAACTCTATTAGCCTTTACCCTGTTTCATTCTGTACTCCAAGGCCAAACTTGCCTGTTACTCCAGGTATCTCTTGACTTCCTACTTTTGCATTCCAGTCCCCTATGATGAAAAGGACATCTTTCTTTAGTGTTCATTCTAGAAGGTCTTGTAGGTTCTCCATAGAACTGTTCAACTTCAGGTTCTTTGGCATCAGTCCTTGGGGCATAGACTTGGATTACTGTGATTTTGAATGGTTTGCCTTGGAAACGAGATCATTCTGTCATTTTTGAGATTGCACCCAGTGCTGAATTTTGGACTCTTTTGTTGACTATGAGGGCTGCTCTATTTCTTCTAAGAGATTCTTGTCCACAGTAGTAGATATTAACAGTCATCTGAATTAAATTCGCCCATTCCCATCCATTTTAGCTCACTGCATTCCTAAGATGTTGATGTTCACTCTTGCCATCCCCTGCTTAACCACGTCCAACTTACCTTGACTTATGGATCTAACATTCCAGGTTCCTGTGCAGTATTCTTTACAACATCAGACTTGACTTTCACCACCAGACACATCCGCAGTTGGGAGTTGTTTCTGCTTTGGCTCAGCCTTTTCTACCGTAGAGCCTGTAGACTCCAAGACTGGGCAGCCTCAGGCCAAACAAACAACAGAGAGGGAGCACGTACCCCACCATCAGCAGGATATTTGATTAAAGATTTGCTGATGGTGGCCCTGCACCGGAGCAAGACCCAGTGTTTGCCCATAGCTGGTCCCTCCCGCCAGGAAGCTGGCACAGGTCCCTTCTTCTCATCCGTCAGAGGGTAGACAGTAAGTTTAGTGCTCCTCTGGCATCTCATTAGATACAGCATTAAAGAAATAAGGGAAAAAAGTTCCTTATGCTGAGAACTCAAGATTTACTCTTCTAACTTTCATATATAACATGTAATTAACAGTAGTGTTAATTATATTTATCATACTACACATTACATCTTATTACTGGAAGTGTGTACCTTTTGATTGCCTCAGTCAATTCCCTTTTCCCATCCCTGTACTTCACCCCACCCCACCCCACCCCTGCTTTGTTAACCATAGTCTGATCTCTTTTTCTATAAGTTTCTTGTTTTTGATATGTAATTCATCTACAGCACTGTATTAGTTCCCATTATACAACGTAGTGATTTGGTTCCTCTATACATTTCAAAATGGTCACCTAAAATGTTTTGACTTAGTCTAGTTACAGCATGCCACCATACGGAAGTGTTGCATAGGAATTCAATATAGTCTGATTCCCTGGTGGCTCAGATGGTAAAGAGTTTGCCTGCAATACAGGAGACCCAGGTTCAATCCCTGGGTAGGGAAGATCCCCTGGAGAAGGAAATGGCACCCCACTCCAATATTCTTGCCTGGAGAATCCCATGGATGGAGGAGCCTGTACAGTCCCTGGGGTCACAAAGAGTCGAACATGACTGAGCAACTTCACTTTCTTTCACTATTCACTATATTCCCCACACTGTACGTTTCACACCCATGATTTTCACACCCATGACTCACTTATTTTTCAACTGGAAATTTGTACCTTTTAATCTCCCTTACCTATTTCTTTCCTTCCCCTACCCTTACCCACTCTGTTTATGTTCTGTATGTTTCTATTTTTTTGTGTTTGTTCGTTTTATTTTTTAGATTCCACATAGAAGTGAATCTTACACACTTACAGTATTTGTCTTTGTCTGACTTATTTCACTTAGCATAATACTCTCTAGTTCTATCCATGTTGTCTCAAATGGCAAGATTTCATTCTTTTTTATGGCAATTATTCCATAATGTGTGTGTGTTTAACATATCTTCTTTATCTCTTCCTCTGTTGATGAACACTTAAGTTGCTTCTGTATCTTAGCTGCTGTAAATAATACTACAATGAACATAGAGGTGCACATATCTTTAGTGTTTTTGTTCTCTTCAGATCAATACCCAGGAGTAGAGTTGCTGGATCATATGGTAGTTCTATTATTAATTTTTGAGTAGTCTCCATACTGTTTTCTATAGTGGCTGAATCAATTTACAGTCCCACTAACAGTGCATGAATGTTCCCTTTTCTCCACATCCTCACCAACACTTATGTGGTGTCTTTTTGATAATAGCTATTTTAACTAGTGCGAAGTGACAACTCCCTGTGGTTTTGATTTGCATTTCCCTAATGATCAGTGATGTGGAGCATCTTTTCATGTATCTTTGATCATCTGTGTGTCTCCTCTGGAAAAACATCTATTCAGATCCTCTGCTCATTGTTTAATCAAGTTGTTTTTTAACGGTCAGTTGTAGGAGTTCCTTGAATACTTTGGATATTAATCCCTTATCAGATATATCATGTGTAAATATCTTCTCCCATTCAGTAGGTAGCCTTTTCATTTGTTGATAGGTTCCTTCACTGGGCAAAAGGTTTTTATCTTGATGTAGTCCCATGCATTTGTTTTTGCTTTTGTTTCCCTTGCACCATCCCTAAGTTTGACTTTCATATAAAAGGAATTATACAGTGCAATTTTGCATTTGCCTTTTTTTCACACAATATTACCATCATGAGCCTTTTTCCTAGTCCTCAAAATAAGGAAAAGTGTCTAGTTTTTGAGAGAATTCTTGTTTATATTCTTGTTTATTTTTTTTACCTTGATAATTAGATAAATAAATTTAAATTACTTTGGAAAGCTTAGAGATAAGCCCCAGTAGAACTTAAAACATGGTATAAATCTCTTACAACAACAAGCCAAAAGCAGAGAAAGCAGGGATCTCATAAGAAAAGGCAAGCAAACAGTAAAAGGTCAGCATAAAAAAGTATAAAATAAGGTGACAGAGTTCATAGCAAACATATTTGCTATAACCATAAATGTAAATTGCTTAAATCCTCCATTGAAACCCAGAAATTATCCAACTGATGAGAAAACTAAACCCACAATATTATCACACAGATCAGAATCCAGAGCAAGAAAAGTTACCAAAGGGAATAGTAACATCATTTTGTACAGTTAAAGATTATCACTTTATTTGTAAGTTTTAAAATTAAGTAAGCTACTCATTAATATGTTTTCATTTTAAAAAATGCAAACAGTGTACATGTGTGCAGGCCTTTTCATGGCTCCTGGATGGAAGACCAACTGTTTTCACTTTTTCCTGATAAATTACAGACGTTACACGCTGTGTGATTTTGGACTTTAGACACTTGTGAAGACTCTTAAGTGCACAATTCTTCTCGATCCTTATGATGCTGTCTCCATATTTTACACTTGTTTTATTCAAGAGCAATTTGATTCTGCTTTTGGTTTTTAGAAACTTGACTTTCACTGACCTCTGAGAGCTTCCAGGTTACTTTCATAAAAACCACTCCCTTTGCACTGAAAATTCTTTAGTTTTTTTCACTTAAGGACATAATTGCAGAAGTACAATTGGCTTGAATAAGTTTGAGGACAAGCACAGGGGCTCACAGGTGGGGAGAGAAGCTTCAGGTAATGGGGAGGCAGTGGGGGACAGCCTGTGACCAGCCCGCAGTGGATCCTCACGGGAGCATGGGTCACTCAGGGCTTGGTTGGGAGAACTTCTGTGGGCCTGCATCTTCATGCTGTCAGGAGACCACAGCTGTCTGATCCGTCGGTCAGTCAGTGCTCAGACAGTCATGTCCGACTCTTTGCGACCCCTTGGACTGTAGCCCTCCAGGCTCCTCTGTCCATGGAATTTTTCCAGGCAGGAATACTGGAGTGGGTTGCCATTTCCTCCTCCAAGGGATCTCCCTGACCCAAGGATCGAATTCACGTCTGTTAGGTCTCCTGCATTGACAGGCAGATTCTCTACCACTAGTACCACCTGGGAAGCCCCAGTGTACGGTAGATACCTGGAAATGGAATTGGGGGTCGAAAGTGAAGTGCGTGTTAAATGATGGCGGTGGTGGTATGGTGGGTTAGTTGTTAAGTTGTGTCTGACTCTTTGTGACCCCATGGGCCCCATGCCTGCCAGGTTCCTCTGTCCATGGGATTTCTGGATGGATACTCCCTGTTGACTAAAAAGATGCACAATATGAGAGTTGTGAGTTGTTTTATTTGGGGCAAAATGAGGACTGCAGCCTGGGAGACAGCGCCTCAGAGAGCTCTGAGAGCCTGCTCCAAGAGGTGGTGGGGCAAGGTCAATATATATGATTCTGGTGAAGGAGGAGTTCAGTACAATCAAGCATTCATTTTACAAAGGCTTTCTGCTAGCCAGCAGGAGCTGATGTCACCATGAAGGGATTTAGTGCTTTTCTAGCTGGGAGGAGATGCGAGGATTGGGATCATGAAATGGGTTCCTGAAAATATCTAACCATCTAAAGACCCGTTCCACCACATTCCCTGGAGCACAGAGTGCCTCGCTCTCCACCCCGAACTCCCTCAGGGGGTGTTGAAGGTCAATAGTTGCAGCACAGGGTTCAGTCTCCGCAGAGGCAGATGACAAATGCCCTTGTGGTTCGTGTGTGCGTGCGTGCTAAGTCGCTTCAGTCGTGTCCGACTCTTTGCGACCCCACTGACTGTAGCCCGCCAGGCTCCTCTGTCCATGGGATTCTCTAGGCAAGAATACTGGAGTGGGTTGCCATGCCCTCCTCCAGGGCATCTTCCCCACCAGGGATCGAACTCATGTCTCTTACATTTCCTGAATTGGCAGGCAAGTTCTTTACCACTAGCGCCACCTGGGAAGCCCTTGTTATTCAGTCGCTGGCAAATGCTCTTGGCAAGTGGCAGTTTGTAGTTGACACACCAAATCGCCATTCAAAAGGCAGTTCAAATTTCACACAACTACGGCAGAGAAAGCATATATTCACGCTCTAGCCTTGTTAGCAAACTTCTTGATTTTTGCTCTAATCGGTAGGATGAAAAATCGTGTCTTGTTTTTAAGCCGCCTGTCCTTGATGACATAAATTGAGCACCTTTTCTTTTTTAATATTTATTTGATTGGCTATGTCGGGTCTTCCCTGTGGTGCACGGGATCTTTCACTGCAGTGCACCGACTCCCAGTTGTGTCCCACAGGCTCAGGAGTGATGATGGTGCATGGGCTGAGTTGCTTCACAACATGTGGGGTCTTAGTTCCCCAGCCAGGGATCTCGCCACGGGTGAAACCCTCATCCCTTACACTGCAAGGCAGATTCTTCACCACTGGGCCACCAGGGAAGTCCCCGAGCACCTTTTCTTACGCTCACTGGCTCTTTCCATTTCTTTGTCTGTTGCCAGGGCTCAATTCCTGGTCTGGAAACTGAGATCCGGCAAACCAGTGCAGCGACCAAAAGGAAAAAAAAAAAAGCAATCCATTTCTTTGTCTGTGAATTGCCTGTTCTTATTCTTTGCCTTTTTTCCTATAGGGTTGTCTGTGTTTATCTTCTTGATGGAGAGCAGCTTTTTGCATATTCTGGATATTATTTGTTTATGTGTTTCAAACACTGTCTCCCACAGTAAAATCACGGGGGATGGGTGATGTAGCACAGAGTTTAGGCACATAAGCCCTGGAGCCCAGCTGCCTGGGTTTGAATCCCAGTTCTGCTACTTCTTGGGTGCTGTGCTTAATCGCTCAGTCGTGTCCGACTCTTCGCAACCCCATGGACTGTAACCCGCCGGGCTCCTCTGTCCACGGAATTCTCCAGGCAAGAATACTGGAGTTGGTTGCCATGCCCTCCTCCAGGGGATCTTCCCAACCCAGGGATCAAACCCAGGTCTCCCACATTGCAGGCAGGTTCTTTACCATCTGAGCCACCAGGGAAGCCCATGAGTACTGGAGTGGGTAGCCTATCTCTTCTCCAGGGGATCTTCCCGACCCAGGAATTGGACAAATCACTTAACTTCTCTGTGCCTCTGCTTCCTTGTCTGTAAAACTGAGCTCATACACAGAGTTGTGAAGGCCGAATGAGTGAGCGCAGATGAAGAGCTGGCAGCGGGCCGACAGTGATCACGCCGTCTTCAGCTGTATCTTTTTCTACTTAAAAATCGTTTCTCATTTTTATAGAAAATCCGTCAGTCTTTTTATTCATTTAAACCTAATCTTCTGGATGTTGTGTTGTATGATTAGGAAGGTCATTCCCAAGAGGTACAGTTTACAGGGATAAGGTAACTGTGAGAAAGTGTCTTGAAATGGAACCCCAGGTAGAGCAGAGTCAGGCAGAGACATGCACAGACGCTGTCATGCCCACCGTACTGTTGCTGTAAGAGTGGGGCATAGCAGGGATGCAACGAGCCTGACAACAGGAGTGAGGCTGGCTTTAGATATTTTCACTGAACTCTGTGCTCTCTAAAGATGCACTACCCACTTTGTTAGCTCCCGGTGACACGTGGCTCTTCAGCACCTGACATGTGACCAATCCTCACTGAGACGGGCTGAGTGTGTAAAACACATACCAAGTCTTGCAGACTTGAGACACAGGAAAAGAAAGCAAACTATCTTATCAATAGTTTTTGTATTACATGTTGACTTAATATCCTGGATATATTAGATTAAATAAAATATATTAAAATTCTTTTATCTTTTTTTAAATATGATTACTAGAAAGCCTTAAATTGTATATGAGACCCACATTATATTTCTGTTGGACACAGTGCTCAAAAAAGAGGCAACATTTTATTTCCCAGTGTCCATAAACACCATCAAAAAGTGGCCGTATATTAAGCCTTAAGAAAAAGCTCAATAAATATTTATTAAAATTGTATAGGTCCTACTCTCTCACTACAATGCAGCAAAACAAGAAAATAAGTTTAAAGAATGTAAAAACCTCAATTCAGAAATGTTGGGTTGCCATTTCCTTCTTCCGGGGAATCTTCTCAACCCAGGGATCAAACCCATGTCGCTTATGTCTCCTGCATTGGCAGGCGGGTTCTTTGCCACTAGCGCCACCCATTTCACATTAGAAATAAAATCCACAATTGTAAAGACGTCAGCACTCCTCTCGGTAATTAGGAGAACTAGGGAACATAAAATCAGTAAGGATATAAGAAGAATTGAATGCCCTCAAACCAACTGGAATGAAATAACATTTATAAGGCACTCCACTTTGCTTTTCCAGCGCACGTGGAATACTCACCAAGAGAGACCACACCACACTGTGACCAATTAAAAGAATTTAAATCACACAGAGTGTGACCTCACCATAATAGAATTAAACAGAAATCAATGACATAAAGATAACAGGAAAACCTCCAAGCACTTGGAAATCAAACAGCATGTTTTTATGTAGTCCCTGAGTTAAAGAGGAAGTCTCCAGGGAAGTTAGAAACGAACGAACTACCCTTCTTCACTGATGGTATGATGTGGATGTAGAAAATCTCAAAAAATCTACCAAAAAAAAAAAAAATCTCTTAGAACTAATAATAAACACTAGGACTTCCCTGGTGGTTCAGTGGTTAAGAGTCCACCTTGCAATGCAGGCGACGCAGGTTCAATCCCTGGTCCAGGAACTAAGATCCCACATCCTGCAGGGCAGCTAAGCCTGAGAGTCACAACTAGAGAAGCCCGCGTGCCACAGCTAAGACTCAACCCAGGCAAATAAATAAATAAACATTTTTAAAAAATAGTAAACACTGGCTAAAAACACTTAAAATACAATGCCCAGTGCTGGTGTGGAGCAACTGGAACTCTCATACACTGCTGATTCCAAAACGGTACAGCTGCTCTGGAGAATCGTTGACAGCTTCTTATAAAGTGAATCATGCACTTACCTCCAAGCCAGCGATCCCAATCCTGGGTATTTACCTAGAGCAGTGTCTCCATAGCAACGCTATTGAATTTGGGGCTACTTCATCTTTGGTTCTGAGAATGCTTCCTTCCTGTTTTTTGCAGGTTTAGCACCATCCCTGGCCTCTGCTGCCGGATGTCTGTAGCACCCCTGCCCCCACATATAACAACCCAAAATGTCTCTCCACCTAGCTGAGTATCATCCAGGGAGCAAAAATAGTTTGTAGTTGAGAGCCACTACCCCAGAGAAACAAAAATCTATGCTCATACAGAAATCTGTACACAAATGTTTACACTAAGTCTGTTCATAATTGTCAAAAGCTGGTAACAACTCAAATGTCCTTTAACAGATAGATGGATAAATAGACTCTGGAACTTCATACAATGCATATTGTTGTTGTTTAGTCGCTAAGTCATGTCCGACTCTTTGCGACCCCATGGCTGTAGCCCGCATGGCTCCTCTGTCCATGGGATTCTCCAAGCGATAATACTGGAGTGGGTTGCCATTTCTTTTTCCAGGGGGTCTTCTCAACCCAGGGATTGAACCCACGTTCCTTACATCTGGCAGGCGGGTTCTTTACCACTACTCAGTAATAAAAAGACATGAACTATTGACACAACTCAGATGAATCTCAGAGGCATTTTGCTGAGTGAAAGAAGTCAGAAGTTTCCATAGTATGTGATTCCATTTATGTGACATTCTGAGCATAACAAGGCTATAGGGATAGAGAACAGATGAGTGGGTGCCAGGGGTGAGGGATGGGGGGAGGCTGTGACTCAAGTGGGAAGCACAGGATGTTTGAAGTGATGGAGCTCTTGTGTGTCCTGGTGGTAGTGTTGGTGGCAAGAATCTATACAAGGGTCAAAATTCATAGAACTGTATACACCAAAAAGTCAATTTTACTGTATGTTCATTTAAAAACTGACACATTGTAAAAAGAGATGTCCTCATTTAGGTTAAGTATTTTCTGCCCCCCCAAATATAAAAAAACCGTGGTCTGTCTGGCTCTGAATTAAGGCAGACATTGACATACAGCATAAGAAAATCAAATCTGGAGATACTTTAGAAGAATAACATTGGGCACAGAAATTACTGCAAACACGGTATAATGTTTGAAACCAAAATTTATCATATTAATAGGCCAGAGGAGAAAAATACCCCAAGCTTCAAAAAGGTTGGAAAGGGAAATAGTACCTCAGTTTCCATCTAAACAAAACTCAGAATGCGTACTTGTTGAAATTTGTAAAGATCATCTCAGATCTATAAAAGCATCCTACGTAATGAAGAATTGCTGGTGGCAATAAAGGCAAGACAATGGCGCTTCATAACCCTGTGGTTGTTCTGGAAGCTGTGGCCAATGTAACGTGACGAGGAGAGGAACAAGACATAGGCCATAGAGAAGGAAAGTCAAACCCACGGTTATCTGTCAGGGATGGCTGCCTACGTAAAGATCCTGAGGGAGTCAAAAATACTGGATCTAACAAGGCAGTTCAGGGAGGTGGCGGATTATAAAATAAGCATGCAAAAATTAGTTGTTTGGGGGACTTCCCTTGTGGTCCAGTGGTTAAGACTCTGCCTCCCAGTGCAGATGGCATTGGTTTGATCCCTGGCTGGGGTACTGAGGTCCCAAATGTCATGAGATGTGTCCAGAAAATATATTATAAAGAACCGAAAATTAATTCTTTTTGTATACATTAACAAAACTCGGGTTTTCCATCAGTTAGAAAGCCCTGTTGATAAGAAAACAGTGCGCACCCTAAAGAAAAATAGGCTAAACAAGTCTCTTAAGAAAAGTGGCTGGTGATTAAATGAAAACAGGAAAAAAAAAACAAACTCACTGGTAATGACAGAAGTACAATTAAGCAACACTGAAGCACCGGGCATTTCAAAATAGCAGAGACTTTTGAATATAAATACATTTAAAACCTCGTGTTGGGCGTATTTTTAAATGAGTGCTCTTGAGCACAGCTGATGGGAAGAGAAAGAACAATATTTGTATCAGTCTCCTTACAAGAATGTGTATGTATACTGTCTAGTGTCTCTGTTTCCAGAAATTTATCTTAAAAAATAATCAGAAAGGTACACAAATATTTATTAGGCTGTCCCTTCAAGCAAAAATTAGGGAGGGATGGAGGAAGAAGCCTAAATGCCCAACGATAGGGAATTTTTTATTTTAAAGACAGTGTACAGCTATGCAAAGACACAAACATTAAAAAGCATGTTTTCAAAGAATAGATGAATATTCATGGCATACTATTTTTTAAAGGCAGGATAGAACATTACATGTATAGTAGAGTGGGCATAGAAAATAAAGATATTTTTGTCATTTTCAATGGATCGGACCAAGATATTTAAGTAAGTTAGGATGACGTAAGGGTAGCCACGCTCCCGTGCAGTAGTGAATAACACAGGCACGCGAGCTTCAGTGCCTCTCACTCTGAGTCCTTATGGACTGACTTTTCATATTTATGTTAAAGCGCTTAATGTGAGTTTCTGTTTAACATCTGGCGATGGACACAACACTGAGATCTTCAGATTTTATGTTCCAAATCAGAGACTTCTGCATCAGGTCATCTTTTCATTTATCAAAGCAAATCAGGCAACTTGTTTCGGCAGCTCAATCTGTTGTTGAAGCATCTCTTTCTTTAGCTACAAAAGCAGCAGGTCCCAGTGAACTCCCGTCCACACGAGGAAAATATCCTCAAATGGTGGCCTTTTGGTAGGTCTGAGTCTCAATTGGTCACCGAAAGAATCAGGATTTAAGAATAAAATTGTATGTTTTCCCTCCTCCTCTTTAAAGTATAAAAATTAGGCAGCTGACATTGGAACATGTTCTCTTAGATGTCATGTAGGATTTCCTGGGTTTACGTTTTGTTTTTTAACTTAACTCTGAAGCTCTTGGTTCCCACTCTCCTGTTTGGAACGATTTCTCAATTACTGATTGAGAACGTGATGGTTTGAGAAAATAACTAGACAAATGTTCAAATCGCAAACTTAAGAAGAAGGCCTCTGAGGAAGGGTTGGGTGTTCAAATGGGAGAGGTGGGGACGGTCCCTGCGTTGCTTGACTTTCACCACACCTGGCACCAGTGTCGAGAGAAATAAAGGAGAAGCTGGGGTCCTGCTCTAGCACCATCCCCGGGAGAAGTCGCCCCTGCCACTGGTGTGGGTTGTGTCCCCTGATCAGATAAAGACGAAGTCCCCATGATCTTGGGGGACTGTCTCTGCAGAGCTCAAAAAAAAAAAAAAAAAATGAGCAGGGCATGATATTTTGAGCATCTCCATGGAAACAAGGATGCACGCACACGCCCAGGCTGGCACTGGTGACACCGCCCATACGTGTCTGAACTAGTTTCCCAGTTCCATTCCCCTGGGAACAAGGTGGGAGGGGACTTCCCAGGGAGCTAGCCCGTTTGGGTAGGACTCACAGTCTGGGTCTGATCAGCCTCTGGAATCAGAGCTGTGTTTTGTCCCTTTTCAACCTGTTTTTACAACTCAACTTAAATATACTTCCATTTTTTTTTTCCCCAAAAGAAGACTGTCCATTTTACCAGGAAATTGCTTGTGTTTTTTAATGATATACTTCTATCAGAAAATTAAGTCATGGTAGTTTTATTTACCAACCTTCATTGAATCATATATTTGTCTCTGTAGGATAAACCCCAAACAATTCAGCAAATTAGTCCCAAATTGTCCCATGCTTTAAGACGGACAGTAGTCATCACCCAAAATATCAGATATTGCAAGCACTTATACCTATTTTGAGCTTCCCAGGTGGCAATAATGGTAAAGAACTTGTCTGATTAGATCCCTGGGTTGGGAAGATCCCCTGGAGGAGGGCATGGCAACCCACTCCAGTATTCTGGCCTGGAGAATCCCATCGACATAGAAGCCTGGCGGGCCACAGTCCGTGGGGTCACAAAGAGTTGGACACAACTAAAGTGACTGAGCACACACATACCTATTTTAACAAAGTGATGTTACCATTTAGCATTTTTAAAATAAATCTCTTGGATAAATAACTATGCACCTGACATAAGTTTCAAACAGAGCAAACAGAATTGTGGTGAAAAAAGCCTCCACCTCTAACCCCTGGCCCTTGGGGCCAGCATCTCTGTGTGTTACACAAATGATAAACTCTATGTACATTGTTTATGTCTTGCTTATTTTTTTAACTTAGCAAAATGCTTTTTTTTAATTGATTAATTTTATTTATATTTGGTTGCACTGGGGTCTTCATTGCTCATCACAGGCTTTCTCCAATTGCAGCAAGCGGGGTCTACTCTCTAGTTGCAGAACTTGGGCTTCCCACTGTGATGGCTTCTCTGTTGCAGAGCAAGGGCTCTGGATACACGGGCTCAGTACGTGTGGCACACAGACTTAGTTACTCTGTGACGTGTCGAATCTTCCCAGACCAGGGATCAAACCCATGTCCCCTGCATTGGCAGGCGGATTCTTATCCAATGCACCAAAATGTTTCAACAATATTTCCAGATCAGCCCAAAGAGAGTTCCCCGTTTTATTTCTTTTTTTTAAGCTTTATGCAGTTCCACTGCTTATGATATTCCATAATTGATTCAACCAGTCCCCTGTTGATGGATATTTGCAACTAGAAATGTTGTGTATCGAGGATGTTCATTACAGCATTCAGTTCAGTTCAGTCCGACTCTTTGCGACTCCATGGACCACAGCAGGCCAGGCCTCCCTGGGCATCACCAACTCCTGGAGTCTACTCAGACTCATCTCCATTGAGTCAGTGATGCCATCCAACCATCTCATCCTCTGTCGTCCCTTTCTCCTCCTGCCTTCAATCTTTCCCAGCATCAGGGTCTTTTCAAAAGAGTCAGCTCTTCGAATCAGGTGGCCAAAGTATTGGAGTGATTAGCTTCAGCATCAGTCCTTCCAATGAACACCCAGGACTGTTCTCCTTTAGGATGGACTGGTTGGATCTCCTTGCAGTCCGAGGACTCTCAAGAGTCTTCTCCAACACCACAGTTCAAAAGCATCAATTCTTCAGCACTCAGCTTTCTTTATAGTCCAACTCTCACATCCATACATGACTACTGGAAAAGCCATAGCCTTGACTAGACGGACCTTTGTTGGTAAAGTAATGTTTCTGCTTTTTAATATGCTGTCTAGGTTGGTCATAACTTCCCTTCCACGGAGTAAGCGTCTTTTAATTTCATGGCTACAGTCACCATCTGCAGTGATTTTGGAACCCCCCCAAAATTAAGTCAGCCACTGTTTCCCCATCTATTTGCGATGAAGTGATGGGACCGGATGCCATGATCTTAGTTTTTTGAATGTTGAGCTTTAAGCCAACTTTTTCACTCTCCTTTTTCACTTTCATCAAGAGACTCTTTAGTTCTTCTTTGCTTTCTGCCATAAGGATGGTATCATCTGCATATCTGAGGTTATTGATGTTTCTGCCGGCAATCTTGATTCCAGCTTGTGCTTCTTCCAGCCCAGAGTTTCTCATGATGTACTCTGCATATAAGTTAAATAAGCAGGGTGACAATATACAGGCTTGACGTACTCCTTTTTCTATTTGGAACCAGTCTGTTGTTCCATGTCCAGTTCTAACTGTTGCTTCCTGACCTGCTTACAGATTTCTCAAGAGACAGGTCAGATGGTCTGGTATTCCCATCTCGTTCAGAATTTTCCACAGTTTATTGTGATCCACGCAGTCAAAGGGCTTGGCATAGTCAATAAAGCAGAAATAGATGTTTTTCCGCAACTCTCTTGCTTTTTCGATGATCCAGCGGATATTGGCAATTTGATCTCTGGTTCCTCTGCCTTTTCTAAAACCAGCTTGAACATTTGGAAGTTTGCTGAAGCCTGGCTTGGAGAATTTTGAGCATTACTTTACTAGCTTGTGAGATGAGTGCAATTGTGCAGTATTTATAATAATGAATGACAGATCTATACAATGGCATACTGTAGGAATTGCTAAGTGGAACTGTCGGGTGAAAGGTTATATTTTGAAATTTTGAGGCCTTATCACCAGGCTGTCTTCACACTTCAGGTGTGTGTGAAGGTGCTGGCTCCCTCTCACCAGTAAGGTACAACATCCGATGAGTTTATCTTGACCAGTGAGCTGGACATAAATGATGCCGTGTTGTGGTTTTACTTTGCATTTCTCTGGTTGTGAATGAGGCTGAGCATCTTCTCTAGCACGTGTCTTTTCAAATGTGTATCTGTTTTGGTACTTTTTTGTAAGTTACCTTATTACCCTAGTCATCTTGAGAAAAACCTAACAATCGGCTTGTGATGTGTGTGAGCTTGCCAAGGCTTGGGTTTGGGCAGCTGGTTAGTGTGGGGGCACACCGGGCCTCCCATGGCCTGCAGGTTAACTCACACTTAATGTGTGACCCTGTAGTCCCACAGCAAGCGGGGGAGTAGCTGTCAGCTCCCAGGGTGACACCAAGGCCCCGTGGCCCCCATGGTGGCCCTCCTTGCATTTCCTCACGAACTAGAGACCATGCTGCAGCAGGACTTGGCCTGGGCTCTGAAATCCAGCTCCATCGTCATTAGTCAAGGATGAAAAGAGATGCTCTAAGGGCCGCTTCTTAACTGCAAGCCTTTTTGGAGTCACTTCTGTCCACCCTAGTGCCTGTGGGGTTTGCATTACTCTTCTAGCCACAGAAGTGGGCACAGCTTTGTGCCTGGACAGTCGGATCACGCGGGAAGCAAGGCCTGGCAGAGGGAGGACATGAATCCACCATGGGTGGAATCCGCCATGGCTGGCGGCAGCAGGACTCAAGGCCCAAAGCAGAGGGCAGGGCTGGCCGTGGACAGCTTTCTCTCCACCTCCCCCCACCCTCCAGGAGGCAGCACTGCAGGGAAGTCAGGTATCGGGCAGGTGCCCAGCACTTAGCACTCAGGTGACACGTGAGAAAGAAAGGTCCACGGGGAGGCTCTGGAGCTGGGGGACGCCCCAGCCCTGACACCGGGGTCTCAGACTCTGCCACGCCTCAGAACCACCTGGGGATCTTCTTGAAGGACAGGTTATGCGTGGGTCTGGGAAGGCGCCTGGGAATCTGCATTTTCACAAATGTGGTCACCGGATCAGGCTGAGATATGTGGGACTGCCCCCTCCTTTTTTTTCATTCTCACGCATTGAACCTGGACTGGAGATCTATTTCACATATGATAATATACATGTTTCAAAGCTATTCTCTCAAGTCATCCCACCCTCGCCTTCTCCCACAGAGTCCAAAAGTCTGTTCTTTATGTCTGTGTCGCTTTTGCTGTCTCACACATAGGGTCATCATTACCATCTTTCTAAATTCCATATATATGCATTAATATACTGTATTGGTGTTTTTCTTTCTGACTTACTTCACTCTGTATAATATGCTCCAATTTCATCCACCTCATCAGAACTGATTCAAATGTATTCTTTTTAATGGCTGAGTAATATTCCATTGTGTATCTGTACCATAGCTCTCTTATCCAGTCATCTGCTGATGGACATCTAGGTCGCTTCCATGTCCTGGCTGTTGTAAACAGTGCTGCGATGAACATTGGGGTACACGTGTCCCCCCCTCATTTTTTTGCCTGGCTAACTCTTATCGGTTCTCGGACTCTGACAGCCCCTTCTGGAAGCCTGCTGTCTCTGGCCACCTGCCTCCCCCCTTGCCTGCCAAGGTGAAGCCTCCCCACTCCACTGTGGACATCCCTGCCTAGCTGTCACTGGCCGTGCCCAATGTGTGTGTCCCTCTGTGTCCCCAGCACTGAGCCCAGACACTACCTGGAGGTGGCTCTGGGCACATGTTTGTGGAACGAGTGAGCTGGGGAGGGCAGACGGCATCACCAACCAGCAGGGTGGCCTCCTGAGCTGGCCACCTCCCAGCTGGCCACCCCCAGCTTGGTCATCTCGGGATCCCCAGGGCCCACAGCTCCTAGTAGGTGCTCAGCAAATGCGTGGAGTCTCCTGTGTGCTGACCGGGGCCAGGCCTTTCAGGAAGCTACCTGGTAGAGGAGACGGGACATTGGGCATCCAGTCCAGCTGGAGCCAGAAAAGGAGGATGAATGGCGGACACAGCTAATGGCATCCTTGGGAAGAGAGGCCCCACAGCCATGAGGAGGAGGGGTCTGGGAGCCAAGCCTTCGGGTGAAAGTTGTGAGCTGTGGGCAGTACAGGAGTAAGACCTATCACTCGATGCCAGGCCTGGTTCCCATCTGAGAGCTGGTTTAGAGGTTCTCCCTTAACAAACTGTCTCAAGCACCTGCTTGAAAGGGATTCCCTGGTGGCTCAGTCAGTAAAGAGACGGCTTGCAAGGCAGGAGACCCGGGTTCGCTCCCTGGGTTGGGAAGATCCCCTGGAAGAGGGCATGGCAAACCACTCCAGTATTCTTACCTGGAGAATTACACAGACAGAGGAGTCTGGCGGACTACAATCCATAGGGTCGCACAGAGTCGGACACAACTGAAGTGACTTGGCATACACATGCACGCACCCACCTGAAAGCACCATGTAAAGCTAAAAAGACAATTAGCCAGAAGGAGCCGATAATCTCGGGTGGGAAGGAGGGAGCTTCTACACAAGTGACAGCAGGTCGACCTGCGAGGAGGCGGGCAGCGGTCCAGCACCACCGCCTGCCTGTGGGCTCTCGGGAAAGCCTGGCGTGTGTGTGGAAGGGCATCCCTAGCAGGGCAGTCCAGGCACAGAGCCCTGAGATCAAAAAGATGAGGCATGAATCTTGGTTTTGCCACTCACAAGCTCTGCGGCACCCTCATCCACACAGGGAGGACCGTCAGGCCACCTCCAGGGTTGTGAGGACCAAGGGAGGTGACACGTTGGAGGTACCCAGCATGATGCCAGGCGCAAGGTAGGAGCTGGACAGGCAGGAGCTGTTACTATCCTTTGCTCGCTGGTGTTTTATCTCTGACAACGCTACATAAACAAGGTGGAGAGAACAGGACATTTATGGCCACCGTTTATCAGTGAAGTGTCACACCCGTTGACGTGTCTCCGACAGGACGGTGATGACTAAGGGAGAAACACAGCCAAGAGTTTCCTGGGTTTGGACAGAAAGTGATGCCCAAATGGGCAAAAGGGCATCTGGGAGTGGTCAGCAGTTCTTGCAACTCAGTCTGTTTCTCCCCAGTGTGATGATTCTTTTAAACCTATTCAGCTGCTTCAGGTCTTAGTTGCAGCACTTGGATCTTCTTTGTGGTGCGCGGGCTTCTCTAGTTGTGGCGCGGGCTTCTCTAGTTGTGGCGCGGGCTTCTCTCTGGCCGTGGCCTGCGGGCTTCTCTCTGGCCATGGCCTGCAGGCTCTGGAGCGCACAGGCTCAGTAGTTGCCGCAAGGGCTTAGTTTCCCTGCGGCATGTGGGATCTTAGTTCCCCAACCAGGGAATGGAACCCGTGTCCCCTGCATTGGAAGGCGGAGTCTTAACCACTGGGCCACCAGGGAGGTCCTGAGGAAGTGCGCGAGGCAGCAGGGGAGTCCGTGGGGTTCACAGAAGAGGAATTCTGGGGGCCTGGACCAGTTCATGGGCGAATGAATGAATGAGTGGATGAATGAATGAATGAGTGGACAAACAAATGAGTGGATGAGTGGATGAATGAGTGAATGAGTGAGTGGATGGATGAATGGATGAGTGGACAAACGAAAGAGTGGATGAATGATTGAATGAGTGGGTGAATGAGTGGATGGATGAATGAGTGAATGAGTGATTGGATGAACAAATGAGTGGACGAATGACTGATTGAGTGAAACAATGAGTGGATGAATGAGAAGATGAATGGAAGATTGAATGGTGAATGAATGAGTGAATGAGTGAATGAATGAATGAGTGGATGAGTGGATGGATGAATAAATAAATGAGCAGGGCCTGGATCCCTGTCAACTCCACACGCCCATTCAAAGGCTTGAATGGCTGAGGATGAAAATAATATTGATGAGGAAAAGACAACCGTATTGATGTGGCAAATAATCTGACATATAAAATAAAGACAAACACCCTGGAAAACTAAAATCCACGGATGACTGATCGCCCTATAAACGGAGAAAGAGGGGGTGAGCTTGCGGTGAATGGGCACAGCTCATATCAATTAGTGGTGATTCAGGCCCAGCGCCTGCGGCGTGTCAGTGGCTGAGAGGCCCGCCTGCCTCTGCCCGGCGGCTTCCGGCCCCGTGTCCTCCAGAGAATCAGGACAAGGATGCTGTCGGCGATCTCAGCACCTTTCCCACCTGCGACTCCAGCTGTGCCTCAGGAGCGTCCTCAGGGAGACGGGATTCAGCAGACACACCTTATCTGAGGGGCTCTCCCTGGGACTGGTGTCTTTTTCCTCTCTTGGTATCTGCAGCACTCATCCGTCTTGGTTTGGGGTGTTTTGTTTTTTTCTCAGTTATATTTGCTTAGAACTAGCAAGCTCTAATGGCTTGACGTTTTCTTAAGAAACTTAAATTTAGCAGCAGGAAAAGTGATTTGTTTCAGCCCCTGTAACAGAGGCGTTCCCGGGAACTTCCTGCCCAGTGAAGCCTTGCCAGGCAGGGCTTGGTGGACGCTGGCAGAGCAGAGTGTGGGGCCTTCCGTGCCGGGGCCTCAGCTCAGAGGTGGGCAAGGCCAGCGGGACGTGCTGTGTGTGGCTTGGAATCTTTCAGCAGACCGAGCACGGGTGACTTGGGTACAGAGAGGCTGCGGGCTCGTTTCGGCACCTCATCACATTGTCTTGCGTGAGGCACAGCCACTGGAGTTGGGGTGGGGGCCAGGGTTCTCCTCTGCTGGGGGCCCACGGCCACTGGTGGGCCACCCTGCAGTGATGCGTGTGTGTGTGTGAACTTACTCATTGGTGCTGGCAGGTTTAGGCTGTTGCTCTGCAATGCTGAGCTAAGTCACTCCAGTCGCGTCTGACTCTTTGCGACCGCATGGACTGTAGCCCACCAGGCTCTTCTGTCCATGGGATTCTCCAGGCAAGAACACTGGAGTGGGTTGCCATGCCCTCCTCCAGGGGATCTTCCAGACCCAAGGACTGAACCCTCGTCTTTTACGTCCCCTGCACTGGCAGGCGGGTTCCTTACCACTAGTGCCGTGGCCAGATCCCGTTTATGCTGTTAGGCATACACAACTTGCAAATATGTCGCTTATCTTAAAGCGCTTTGCCAGGTTGGCTGTTTGTCCGAGCTTTGTGTGGAGGCAGCAGAGTAGCTGCCCAGCAGGCTGCCTGCAGACCCCACTGGATCCCCAGCCTTGCCTGCATCTAAGTCGGCAGGGGTGGGTAGTGGGGGACAGAGCCCAGAACTTGGAAAACCCTTGGGTTGAGTCTTGCACCCTCCAGCGGTAACTTCAGGAGCTTCGGTAACTTAACCTCTGCGTCTGTTTCCTTTTAGTAAAATAGGACCTTCCCTGCGTCCTTCCTGGGGGCGTGGGGCGGGGGCGGTGGGGGGTGGGCAGAGAGCATGAAGTGGGAAAGCACCTTGTGTGTCTGGGGCACGTGCTGGTCCTCCCTCCCTCTTCCCTGCCCGCCTCCCTTCCTTCCAGCATCCCTCCCGGCTCTGGGAGCGCTAGTGTTCGTTGCCAGAGTCTTGAACCCTGGTCAGGGTTCCAGCCAGTGGGGAGGATGGAAGCGTGAGATGTTAGGGTGGTTGGGACACTGGGAGGGGACCAGGGCCCCCAGCGTTCATCACTGTCCTGGCTCGAGCCCTCCTCTGCCTGTCTGTTCTTTCCCTGGGGCTGCTGTAACAAATGACCACCAACCAGGTGGTAATTAATTCTCCCCGAGTTGTAGACGCCAGAAGCCTGAAATCGAGGTGTCGGTAGGTTCCGCCTCTTCTGCTTCCGGTGGCTCCGGGTGTCCCTGGACTTGAAGCAGCATCGCTCCTGTCTCTGCCTGGGTCCTCACCTGGCCTGCTTCCCCACGTGTCTTTCTCTGCATCTCTCCTACAAGGACACCTGTCATTGGATTTAGACCTCAATCCAGGATGGTCTCCTCACCTTGACATCCATAACTTAATGTGCAACGACCCTTTGGCCAAACAGGTTCACATTCGCAGGTGCTGGAGGGTAGGGTGGAGACCCAGGTACGGAGGGGTTGTTATTTAGTCGCTCAGTCATGTCTGACTCTGCAAACCCATGCACTGTATAGCCCGCCAGGCTCCTCTGTCCATGGAATTTCCCAGGCAAGAATACTGGAGTGGGTTGCCATTTCCTTCTCCAAGGGATCTTCCCGATCCAGGGATCAAATCCACATCTCCTGCATTGGCAGGTGGATTCTTTATCACCGAGCCACCAGGGAAACCCCACAGCTTTGGAGGGGCAGTCACAATTCACCCCGCTAGACCATCCCTGCTGGGTGGCCACAGTGGGACCTGAACCCATCCTAGGCTGAGAAACAGCAGAGGGAGATGGGAATGGGGAGGAAGGTGAGGGTGACCCCAGAGTGGCATCAGGAAGGGTCATGCATTTGCTTGTGAGTGAAGAAGGAGGGTGAGCTGGCATTGCCACCCTGCTTCACAGATGACACGTGAGGGAACAGAGGTCCAGTGAGTTTGTTGTTTCATAGGCTCAATAATCACATAATAAGCATGATAGAGAAGAAGGTGCCTCCAAAAAGCTTATTAGATTATGGATTTCTTTCTCTTTTTTCTCTCTTCTTCAAAACGAAGATTGCTTTATTGATTACATTATAAAATCAGACCATGAAAGAAATAATCTATGCTCATTCTTCAGTTCTCAGACAGTTGAAAGGGTAAAAAGAAAAGAGTAAGGCTTCCCTGGTGGCTCAGTAGTAAAGAATGTGCCTGCTAATGCAGAAGACACGAGTTCGATCCCTGGCCCGGGAAGATCCCGTGTGCCATGGAGCAGGTAAGCCCGTGCCCACAACTACTGAAGCCCGCATGCCTAGAGCCTGTGCTCCGCAACAAGAGAAACCACCGCGATGAGAAGGCTGGGCACCACAACGGGAGAGTGGCCCCCACTTGCTGCAACTAGAGAAAAGCCCATGCAGCAGTGAAGACCCAGCACAGCCAAAAATAAAAAAATAAATAAATTTTTTTAAAAAAGAAAAAGAGTGAAGTTCACCCTCAGATTCCACCCCCTGCCGACACCTGTGGTTGACATCATGACCTGGTTCCTTCGAAACATTTTTCTGCGTGTGTAGAAGTGGGGCTCCCTCTACAGCTGACGCTCCCACCCATTCTGCACCAGGAAGCAGTCCTGAGTCACTCTTGGCAACTGTCGGAGCTCTGGTGAATGGGTGACCTGTTGTGTTTGACCTTGGACACGAGGGTGTCTCCAGCTTCACTACTGCGAGCAGGCGAGTGGTCTCCAAAAGGGTGCTGGCCACCTTTGCATCTGGGGAATTCCCTGGTGGTCCAGTGGTTAGGACTTGGAGCTTTCACTGCTGAGGGTGAGGACTCGATCCCTGCTTGGGGAACTACGATCTTGCAAGTTGCGCATTGCTACCAAAAAGAAAAGAAAACTTTTGCATCTGTCTGAGGGGCCTCCCTGATAGCTCAGCTGGTAAAGAATCCACCTGCAATGCAGGAGACCTTGGTTCAATTCCTGGGTCAGGAAGATCCTGTTAAGAAGGGATAGGCTACCCACTCCAGTATTCTTGGGCTTCCCTGGTGGCTCAGCTGGTAAAGAATCCGCCTGCAATGTGGGAGACCTGGGTTCGATCCCTGGGTTGGGAAGATCCCCTGGAGAAGGGAAAGGCTACCCACTCCAGTATTCTGGCCTGGAGAATTCCATGGACTATACAGTCCGTGGGGTCGCAAAGAGTCAGACACGACTGAGCAACTTTCACTTTCACCTGTCTGAGACTGAGGAAAGGTGGGCCCCGGGTGTTGACCGCTCGCCCTCCTCTCGTCCACTTTGCCCGGTGTCCCAGGCCATGTTCGAGCTCATCACTTCTGAGGCCTCCTACTATAAAAGCCTGAACCTGCTGGTGTCCCACTTCATGGAGAATGAGCGGCTGAAGAAGATCCTGCACCCGTCCGAGGCCCACATCCTCTTCTCCAACGTGCTGGATGTCATGGCCGTCAGCGAGCGGTGAGTCAGCACCCTGGTCCTTGTGGGGCACCTTGCAGTCCCTCCTTCTCTCTTGGGATGCAGCTGGGGCTGGTGGTGCATGCCTGCTACATTGGCTTCTCTGCTTTTGAATGTTTGGAGTTTTCTGTAATAAGCTATAACTAAACTGTTGTTGTTTAGCCGCTAAGTCGTGTCTGACTCTTTACGACCCCATGGACTGCAGCACACCAGGCTTCTCTGTCCTTCACTATCTCCCTCAGTTTGCTCAAACTCATGTCCATTGAGTCGATGATGCCATCCAACCATCTCATCCTCTGTCATCCCCTTCTCCCCCTGCCCTCAATCTTTCCCAGCATCAGGGTCTTTTCCAGTGAGGTAGCTCTTCACATCAGGTAACCAAAGCATTGGAGCTTCAGCTTCAGCATCAGTCCTTCCAATGAATATTCAGGGTTGATTTCCTTTAGTATTGACTGTTGTGATCTCCATGCAGTCCAAGGGACTCTCGAGAGTCTTCTCCAACACCGCAGTTTGAAAGCATCAATTCTTCAGCGCTCAGCTTTCTTTATGGTCCAACTGTCACATGAAAAGATGAAAAGGCAAAAGATATACCTAAATACATAAACCCAGAGATCTGCCACCCTCCCAGCAACAAGGCCGGTTGCATCCCCCGGACAGAACTGCTGCCTGAAGGTCCCCCCCATCAGTGCAGCTGCTCTGTGTCCTGCAGCTGCACTAGACACAGGGGTGTCTGGGTGAGATGCCCTTTATCCTGACATCACAAGGCCCTGGCTTGGCGGGTGCAGGGCCCAAGATGCCCTGAGGGCAAGTCGGAGCGCAGTCCTGGAGTTACACTTTCTCCTCTCCAGTTGTGTGGAAGTGGTGATTGGAACTGTGCTTATATTTTGCCTCAAGAAGGATGGGATGTGCTTAAGTGGAGGAGGAATAGACATCTATTGACTGATCATTGCGAAGAAGAAAAGAGCTCCTGTCATCTGTTAGGATAAGAGATCCATTTACCATTTGCACCTTATTTCTGCAGCTAAAACTCAGCTTTTATCAGCGGGTCCAACTGCACCTGTTCCAATGAGAAATAGCACTTGGGTAGCAGCAGCCCCCTGCTCCCCATGTGGCTCTCCGTGGACCCTCCTGAGTGGGTCCCCCTGCACAGGGACACCCCACCTTCCTATTTGCAGCCCCCAGATCCTGTGGCAGTCCCCCCACCAGGTGGGCTCAGGGAGGTGAGAGCTGACTGAGACCAGAGCGGTCTTGGAGACCCCTCGGCCTCTGCCGCTGCACCCCCACGCTGGGAGAGGGGTATCTATTTGTTTACGGATTAGTTTATATGTTATTATGGAATATCCCAAACATGCAGAAGTAGAAACAGCAGAATAAGCCCACGTTTCAGCCTCTCGGTTCACCCACGGCCCCATCCGCCCCCCACCCCCACCCCGCCACCCACGGGAACATTCCAAAGTGAGTTTCCATCGTCATCTCACTTCATAAACACATCAGTACATGTGTACAGAGGAGGTCTCTTTAGCAAATGTTCCTAATGTTATCATCTACCAGAAAACCTGGACGAGTAATTCCTTGACATGATAGAACACGCCCCCTCGCTGGGACCCCCTCCTGTCATGTTGATTTGCTGAGGACGTGTCCTCAGTCTCCCCCCGCACCCCTAACCCAGCCACTGCCCCCCAGGTTCCTCTTGGAGCTGGAGCGCCGGATGGAGGAAAACATCGTTATCTCGGACGTGTGTGACATCGTGTACCGCTACGCCGCTGACCACTTCTCCGTCTATATCACCTATGTCAGCAACCAGACCTACCAGGAGAGGACCTATAAGCAGCTGCTGTGAGTGTGGCCGGGGGGCGGTCATCGCATAGGCACGGCCCGGGCAGCCCCCTCCTCTGACGCTGACCCTGAGCTGTGGTCCCTGGACCTCTGCTTTCCCAGGATGGCATCCAAGCCTGGCCCGTGCTGGGGCTTTTGGTGTCACCGGGGAAATGGTGACCCCAGGACCGTCGGCCATGGCGCCCACTGGACCTATGTCCAGACTGCCGCGCAGGGCTCTGCGAAGTTTAGAAAAGGGAGCTTGAGGCCAAGGGGACAACTCAAGGCCCAAGATGGCAGGAGAGTGGTTTGAATTAGAGACAAAGGCAAGGACTGGGGGAGGGAGTCTTTTTGGTGATTCTCCAGCATCTGGATTGCGTGTGTGCTCCATTGTGTCTGACTCTTTGTGACCCTATGGACTGTAGCCCGCCAGGCTCCTCTGTCCATGGGATTTTCCAGGCAAGAACACTGGAGTGGGTTGCCATACCCTTCTCCAGGGGATCTTCCTGACCCAGGGATCGAACCAGCGTCTCCTGCGTTGGCAGATGATTTTGCACCACTGTACCACCTGGGAAGCCCTCTCCAGCAAAGCCCTTGAATTTTACTAATCTGCCCACTTTGTAAACTTCCTTGGGGTTTCCGTTGAGAGAAGTTTTTCATCAACTTGCCTCTTTTGAGTTCTTCACGTTTCTGTGCCATGTTTCAACCAGAGTTTAACCAATGATATGTTCTTAGCACACTCAACGGGCACCAAAGGACTCTCCAGGTGGTGACTCTGGACTTCATGCTTCCCTGGGTCTTTCCATCAGTGCAGTTCACTGGGGGTGTTTTAAAGGTTGAGCCCTCAGGGATTTAGGTGTTTGACATTTGGGGTTTGCAGTGGGGATTTGAGGGAATCTGGATGCCAGTTTTGAGGACAAGCATTGAGAAGACAGTCACACAGGAAGTGAGGACTCGGGATATTTCAGTGCCCCAGGGTCCACTGGTGTGGTCCAGGAGAGCAGACTCTCTGGGCTGAGTGCCATGTCCCTGGTGACGGGCAGTCCTGGACCCGCATCTGCCCTCCAGCCGTGGTTTCCACTGCCCAGCCCATCTGCAGAAGAGAGGTCCCCGCCGGGCAGGAGCAGCCCAGGTTCTCCCTGCAGCCATCTCCAGCCTGCTGCCTGCTCTTGTCACTACGTGGGTTTACCTTGCCACCGTTTCCTGCTGGGGAAATCGTTGAATTATGCATCTGATTCAGTCTTGGCCATGCAAGGAATTCTTGACTTCCCACACAACAACATATTTTGCTAAGTTTTCATGGGCTGGGCATGTGAAGTCACTATTGTTATTTGACTCGTACATGAACAGTTTGTTTTTCAGAGAAAAAAAGAGAGAGAATGGATGCATAGACACATTCTTTGTGCCTGTGGGCTGTCTGGTTCCTACAAAGCTGTGCATGGGGAGGAAGCCTCTCCAGTTCGTGCCTCCTACAAGCCAGAGAGGGCTTCCCAGGTGGCACTGGTGCTAAAGAACCCGCCTGCCAATGCAGGAGACATAAGAGATGCAGGTTCCATCCCTGGGTCAGGAAGATCCCCTGGAGGAGGGCATGGCAACCCACTCCAGTATCCTTGCCTGGAGAATCCCGTGGACAGAGGAGCCTGGTGGGCTACAAGTCTATAGTGTCTCACAGAGTCAAACAAGACTGAGGCAGCTCAGCACGCACACACAAGCCTGAGCCTCACGCGCTTCATCTGTGTCCCCAGCCAGGAGAAGGCAGCCTTCCGAGAGCTGATCGCGCAGCTGGAGTTGGACCCCAAGTGCAGGGGGCTGCCCCTCTCCTCCTTCCTCATCCTGCCTTTCCAGAGGATCACACGCCTCAAGCTGTTGGTCCAGGTACCCGACTCTCCCCCTCTGCCCACCCCACACACACATTCAGCTGCTGCCCATATCCTTGGGTCACTCCAGGTCTCTGCTGGCTTTCTGAGAAGTCCATGTGCTCCATAAATCCTAACTAAGCTCCTACTGTGTGCTAAGCAGTGGGAGACTCAGCCCCTGCTGCCGGAGAGCCAGATCCTGGTGGGAAAAGAGAGAGACACACACACGGCCAGGAAGTGGTCACGGCTGAGGACAGTGAATCGGGGTGACATGATAGGGGTGACGGCCTGGCTCACTCCCAGGTTGGGGATCGGGAAGGGCTCTCAGATGAGTGACATTTAAGCAAAGACTTGACTGACAGGAGGAGCCATCCATCTGATGGGGAACCGCTTTCAGGCAGAGGTCCTGAAAGAACTGCTGCCTGAAGGGGCAGCAAGGTCCACAGAAGGGTCGGCCAGCCGTGAGCTGGAGAACGTGATGGGAGTGAGTGTGGAGATGTGGGCAGAGGCTGGTCAGGGGCCTGCGGGGCCAGCTGAGGCATTATTGGGTTCTATCCCCTGTGATGGGGGTCGCTCCTTCTAGTGGATGTTGGTTAAGAGCTCAAAGCAGCTGCCGCGTGGAGAGTGCCAGGCAGGAGGGCAAGAATGGAAGTGGGAGCAAAAATTCGGGAGCGATTCAAGAAAGAAAGGTGGGTTGGTGGGCGTCGGGGTGGGGCATCCTGGAGGGACGTCAGTGAACTGAGCCCTGCACTTGCTACCGTGGAGAAAGAAGGAAGGAAAATCTTTAGTTTGAGCAGCTGGAGTGATGGTGCTGTTTCCCGAGGTGGGGAAGGCGCTGTTCAGTGTTGGACCATTGGGAGGACTTTGAGCCGTTGAACATCCAAGTTTAGAGTCAAAGGGAGCAGTCAGGATGGGCGCTCTTGGCACCCAGGTGGCATTTAAACCACGTTTCAGCCCAATGAGAGAAGGTGGACCTTAGCCACACTGTCTGCTGGGAGATGGATTTGCGAGTTGGGATGGTGTGCTGAGCCCCCCTCGCCTTGGTAAGGGAGGGGTAAAGCCGTGTCGGAGCTGACTGTCTCTGGCTTGGTTACCGGGCAGAGATGGGAAGGTGACCACACAGAGCGGGCTGGGGCCTGCAGCCAAGGGTTGTCTAGAGCTCAGGAGAGAGTGAAAAGGGTGCCCATCACCTTGGTGTCCAGTTGGTGGGGATGATCCTCCGCCATGTGGGGTGGCTGGAGACGTTTGTCCCGAATCCACCATGTGGGGTGGCCTGGATGGGGCAGGAGGAGGTGGACTGTGCTGAGACGGGCCCAACCCTCCTATGGGATAAGAGCAGGTCCGAACTACGGGCACGAGGAGACCCGGGAGGCAGGAACCTTGTAAAATATGGAGAGCAATGCGAAAATTGTCATTTATAGGCGAAATTCCAAAAAACCCAACTACTGGAAAAAAGACTTTTTTTTCCAATAAAACCAGAGTGAACAACACCTCCGGGTCATTGCTACTTGGCTTCAAATGACAGCCCCACTGTTGGTGCTGCAAACATTGAGCTTGCTTCAGGACGGGCGACCAGGGTGACCCTCCCTGGGCTGCTGGTCCTGCCTTCCCGCCTCCATGCTGCCACTTGGTCAGTCCCTTTGCTTTGATCTTTGCTGTAAGGAGACTGGGGCTCTGGCATGGCCCTCATAGTTAGTCCTGGGGGAGACCCAGACTCACCTTAGAGCCAGGCAAGGCTTGCGTGCAATGCTTGACCCCCTGGTCGGTGGAAGGTTCTCCCGCCCCATGTCTGCACTCTTCGTGGGGGGTGTTACAGCCACGTGAGGCTGTTCTGACCAGCAGGGAGGCCGCCACGCAGAGGGGGCGGGGAGCAGAGGAACGGCCGTCCACGATGAAACTAAGTGCAGACTCTCCCTGTGCCCAGAACATCCTGAAGAGGGTGGAGGAAAGGTCTGAGCGTGAAGGTACTGCCCTGGACGCCCACAAAGAACTGGAGCTGGTGAGTCGCGCCTCCTCTTTGCACGTTTCCCAGTGAACTGTCTTCTCCTCTAGACCCACCTCCCCGTCCTGCTCCCTCCTGTCTTGGTATTGTCTCTGGAAGATGCAAATTCACTTTCGTATTTGCTCTGGCAACTCAGAAAAGTCACCAGGTCCAAAAACTAAGTCAGGTGAGGCCTGCACAGGCAGGGGGCTTCCTTCTCACCCCAGGCTGAGGCCGTGCGGGGTGGACCAGGCCCCCAGCGGGCACCCTCTACCCACAGGCGTGTTTGTGGACCTCTCCCGCCAACCCCACACCGCTGCCACCATCACAACCCTTGGGGGCCCCGTGTTCGCCTTGCCTGTTTCCAGCATCAAAACCTCCGGCTTTTCCCTCCCCGGCCATGTTCTGAGGCCAGTTCTGGCTCTTCTCAGGCCCTGGCGCAGCTCTGCCCCAGCTTCCTACTGCAGTCCCCTCCATCCCACCTTTCCCCTTCCCACCTATCTCCCAGCTCTCAGCCCTAGAGCTGCAGGAGACACGCCTGCCCTGCCAAGTTGGGCTCTTGCTGCCCCAGAGTGGAGAGAAACCATCTCCGCTCTTGATCCTCAGACAGAAGAGCTTCCTCCTGGAAGCTGTCAGCAGAGCAGACGCTGGGCGGGAGGGGTCGGTGGACGTTCAAGAATTTGTCTTAAAACGTTTGTCTTAAAGTGCCATCACGTGTGTTTGGTTCTGGGTGTCCACTGGAGCTGCGAGCCCACTCTTGCCAGGTGTGCGGGGGGCCACTCTGTTGTGCTGGTGACCCCGTAACAGGGCCTGGTGTTGAGAATTCCTTTCCACTTAGTATACCAGCGGCAGCAACTTAGTAAAAGGACTAGCCTCCATGGCTGTCAGGTGGCTGTTCTGAGCCACTTCTGAAAGGTTGCTGAGCTGTGAAAGATGCCTGGATTCTTGGCGTCTGGAGGAGATGAATTCAATCTGGGGCCAGTGATGAGGCTTGATCACTCAGAGCTTTTTGTGTGATAAAGTTTTATTAAAGTATAAAAGAGATAAACAAAGCTTCTGACATAGACATCAGAAGGGAGCAGAAAGAGTGCCCCTTGCTAGTTTTTAGCAAACTGTTTTATGTCTGTTCAGTTCAGTCGCTCAGTCATGTCCAACTCTGAAACCCTATGGACTGCAGCGTGCCAAGACTCCCTGTCCATCACCAACTCCCAGCGTTTACTCAAACTCATGTCCATTGAGTCGGTGATGCCATCCAACCATCTCATCCTCTGTCGTCTGCTTCTCCTGCTGCCTTCAATCTTTCCCACATCAGGGTCTTTTCAGATGAGTCAGTCCTTCGAATCAGGTGGCCAAAGTATTGGAGTTTCAGCTTCAGCATCAGTCCTTCCAATGAATATTCAGGACTTTGTCTGTTAGAAAGCCATTAAAGAGAGACACCTCAAGGCTGAGGGAGTTTCACCAGGCCCCTCTCCCACAATATGCATTTTTGAGATAGGATGGAACAAGGTATGGCATTCCTCGGCCATGAAACCACTGATATGAATACTGGTTTGTTGAGCCATTATCAGCCCAAGGTTTGAGAAAAGAAAAAAAGTTAGTCTTAGGTGGAACCATTTTGAATAAAGGCAAATTCCAAAGCAAATACACAGTTTCATCAACATAGCTTAAGAAAAACATTTCCATAAGAAAACCAAGTCTTCGGTTAGCTCAACGTCTGAGAAACGTTAAGTTCAGGTGGAACCAGGTGTCGTCATGGCAACACAGAACTTCAAGAGAAAGCTCCTTTTAATTTTGTATAGAGGAGGGAAAAAATCCGACACTTGTAGCTTGTTTCCTCCTGCGCTTAAGGGAGAGAGAAAAAATGTCTGACACTTGCAGCCTGTTTCCTCTGTTGGGAGACCCCTGGCCTTCTTGCCTGTTACCCTCTCACTTTGAGCCACGAGGAAAGGACTGTGTAACTGGACAGTCATTTCTCCCTAGGTCTCTCCTCGTCGTTCATTCCAGGCCAGGTGGCCGAGAAATCCCTCTGGCGACTGTACCCTTTGAGTACTCGGGAAAATGGCACTCCCCTCCCAGCCTAGTTGGGGAAAGGCTGGCGCCTTGAGTGGGCTGGTCAGGGAGGGTCAGTGACCCGCCAGCCTGGCTGCCTCTCCCAGGGCCCTCTGCCACCCTTGGAACACATGCTCCTGGTCAGACGGGAGCTTCATCCCAGCTCCCCCTGGGCCCCAAGAGGTCTCGGGGTACCAGCAAGGGTTTTCTGTTTTCAAGTTGTTTTCTGCTTCCCCTCCCTTTTTATTTCCTTGTAATGAAAGGTATACTCTTGCTTCTCATTATTTATCGTTTTTCATAAAGGTGGGGTTTTTCCCCTAATTTATAAAAATGGTGCTGAATACAGATTTCACAAACTGTTCATAAGCAGAAAGGTGGCAAAGATCCGCAGCTCTCCCATACCCCACTGCCAACATGCTGGAGCTCACCCTTCCAGACCTCTTTCCAAATGGACGCCTGCACACATGGTTGTATTCCCTGCAGAAGGGGCTTGTGGTTTATAAGCTGGCTTTGCCCTCCATTTCAGTGCACGTGGGCGTCCCTGGTGGCTCAGCAGTAAAGAATCCACCAGCCAATGAAAGAGACCCTGGTTTGATCCCTGGGTCAGGAAGATCCCCTGGAGAAGGGCATGGCAACCCATTCCAGTATTCTTGCCTGGAGAATTCCATGGACAGAGGAGCCTGGTGGGCTACAGTCCTTGCGGTTGCAAAGAGTTGGACACAACTGAGTGACTAACACACTCTCTCAGTGCATGTAAAATTAGTGCATTTTTTCATGACTTCAGAGTACAGGGTTATGTGGATTTACAAGCAGTAATCAAGCCCAGTGGCCCCATTGGCAGACATTTAGGTTGAGGACAGCTTTTCTCATTCCAAACACCACTGCAGGGGATACCCCACAGACACACCTCTGGGTACTCTCCTCCTTCCCATGTGCTGAGTGCAGGCCCTGTTCTCTACACCCGTGAGCCTGAGCGGATATCGTGTCCTCGGAACAAGGTCACAGAAAATCTGCCTTCATTCGGCTTCTTGGTACCCGGTTTGCCTCCCAGAAAGCTTGGGGGGAACCTGTGCTCCCCTCACAGCACGTGACAGAGCCCGAATCCCAGGCCGCCAGCATTTCCAGGCTGACAGATGAGAAAGGACGTCTTGCTGAAAACCGTTCTCTTAGGTGATGCGAGGGGCCGGCGTTGCTCTCTTTGTTCTCTGGAGTCCGCGTCCCGGCAGGGACAAGCTTTCTCCACTGGAACTCAGACCCCACTGAAACTGGCCAGTCAGTGTCTCAGCTGCGGCCTGAGTGGCAGAAGGATGTGGCCGGAGGCCACCGGCTGTGGGGGGGGGCTTGACATGTCTGCCTTCCTGTTCCAGGTGGTGAAAGCATGCAACGAGGGCGTCAGGAAGATGAGCCGCACAGAGCAGATGATCAGCATCCAAAAGAAGATGGAGTTCAAGATCAAGGTCAGCCACGCATCCCCGGCCCTGCCCGCCGGCCTGGAGCGCAGGCCACTGGCCAGGCCCGCTGAACGGCCACCCTTGGGTCTCAGCACGGTGTCACCCCCACCGAGGCCCCATCCCGTGCCCCCAGTCACCAGGCCGTTGCATCGGCCTAGACTGTTTTCTTGCGGGGCAGTACAGGGACCCACAAGCGGCCTACTCTCATTTTACGGGCTGCGTGACCTTGAACAGTCAGCTCGCGGGAAGAACATGACATGAACCAGTCCAGGGGTTCTTAAACCTGGGCAATTTGAAAATCGGATGGAAGTTACCGACCTTCTTCCCCAACTTTGTGTAAAGCTTCAGGCACCAGTGACCCTAAGGGCCCCCAGGGTTTCTGGTGATGTGGGCATGAGGGCACGGTGCCCGCCGAGGGTCTGTGAGGTCATGCTGGTTCTTTGGGCACTGAGCCTCAGTTGAAGATGCAGACCTCGGGGTGGTGGGAGAGGCCTCACGTAGCTCCACTTGCCGGCCGAGTGCTGGGTGCTGAGTGCCCACCCCAGAGACGTGGAACGGGGGAGTGCAGGCCTGGCCTCCTCGCCCTGGGGGACCCAGTTCTCCCCTCTCCCCTGGGAACTTGAAACGTCCTTTGATTCTGCATCACCCAAGCTGAGCCTGGTGAGGGATGACAGCACACACGGGCACCAAGGTGTACACACACCCCCGTGAGTACAGATGCATACAGGACACATGGACACGAGCACATATACATAGACGCACATGAGGACATACAAACAACAGACAAATACACACATTCCTACTCAGGCACTCACACACACACACACACCCTTCCTGTGTGTGCCCAGCACCCGCCCACCCCTCCCACCAGTGCCCCATGTCCTGGGCCCAGCCTGGTCCCTGACACCCGTTACCGTGGTTACCGCTCTAGTCGGGGGTTACCAGGGGAGCTGGAGCGGGGTGCGGAGGCCACAGCCGTCCTGACACGGCCTCCCCCACCCCCCAGTCGGTGCCCATCATCTCACACTCCCGCTGGCTGCTGAAGCAGGGCGAGCTGCAGCAGATGTCTGGCCCCAAGACCTCGCGGACCCTACGGACCAAGAAACTCTTCCGGGAGATTTACCTCTTTCTCTTCAATGACCTGCTGGTGATCTGCCGGCAGATTCCGGGGTGAGCGGCAGGCAGGAGGGGCGGGGAGTCACCGGGGCCTGGGGGCAGTGCCCTGGGCCTCCAGGCAAGTTTATTTAAACCCATGAGCTTCGGTTTTTCCCTCCTGCCGACTGAGGGCAGTTCTCCTACGTATGTGGGGGATGCAGCTCAGTGCCTGCCGCCCAGGGTGTGCCCAGCAGCTCCTGTGTCAGGGGTGTGGACCCCTTGTCCACTGTCCACGTCGGGGGGGCAGGAGTGGGGGATGGGGGGTGAGGGAGACAGGTGTTCAGGCGGGGGGCTTCCGGAAGAGGGTGAGGTGCGGCCGCAGTGGGGCCAGTCCCGCTGGCCAGGGTTTGCGGGGGTGGGGGATGTCTCCAGGGAATCCGAGCATGCTGGGGACCAACACGCCTTTCCTGCCACCTGGGTCCCCAGAGATAAGTACCAGGTGTTTGACTCGGCCCCAAGGGGCCTGCTGCGCGTGGAGGAGCTGGAGGACCAGGGCCAGACGCTGGCCAACGTCTTCATCCTGCGGCTGCTCGAGAACTCGGACGACCGGGAGGCCACCTACATGCTGAAGGCGTCCTCTCAGTGAGTGCCCAGGGCTGCTGTCCCCTTCCCCAGGGCTCACTGCCCGCCCAGCTTCCGTATCTCTTCCCCCAGGCCGTGCCCAGAGGGTTTCCGTCCCGTGTTAGTGTCGGGGTGGGGGTGAGTGCGTTGCTGGCTGTGTGTGTGTGTGTTTGTGTGTGTGTGTGTGTTCCCTTGGGCCTCAGACTCTGACGAGATGTTGTAGAGCCCTTGGGCCAGGCTGACCAGTGAACCGCCGCTGCTGGGCAGTCTCAGGCCCATGTGTCACCCCTGAGCAGCCAGGCCATCTCCCCTGCACCCCCAGGGCTCTGAGAGGGACAGCCAGGTCCACGGGGGCCGATGCTCTGTGAGCCCTGGAGCTGGGACGCCCAGTGCCCAGCCCTCTGCACCCCAGAACTCACAGGTGTCACCCAGCACATCAAGTCCAGCTCTGACTGCCTCGGGGGGAGGGGGTGGCATTAGCCTCTCCGAGTCCACAATTGTAGCTCAGGGCAGCTGGCCGCCCAGGGCTCACCTCTGAGTGATCTTTGGGGTGTCGTGGGCTCACCCTCACCCACTGACTTGAAAGATGCCCCCAGGGAGGTTCTGCAGGGCTCCGCCTGGCCTGCTCTCCGTTGCCCTGCCGGGCCCGGTGCTAAGCTCGGGACCTAGGGGCCAGCCTGCCGGGTGCCTGGCACTGCGGTTCCCCTCTGGTGGGTGCTGACGCTCTGTGGTGGCGGCATCTGCCCTCTTCCTGACCCAGGAGCGAGATGAAGCGCTGGATGACCTCGCTGGCCCCCAACCGAAGAACCAAGTTCGTTTCCTTCACGTCCCGGCTGCTCGGTAAGCGGCGCACTGGGGAGGGGGCACCCCCCCGGGTGGGACAGGTGACAGTCAGGGAGGACTCTGCTGGTCAGCCTCAGACGGGGGCCTCTGCACTCCACCTAAGGGCCTTTGAGGCCTCTGCACTCCGCCTAAGGGCCTTTGAGGCCTCTGGAAGGCTGCTTCGACTGCCCGGAGGTCCTTCGCACCCCGATGCAAGCTCGGTATCCCACGGAGGGGGACAAGGGTGTGCCTGAACTTTGCAAACATTTCCATGGTTAGTGAAGACATAAAAGTCACTAGGTCTTAAGTGACCCGTGCTGCAAGGAAACCAGAAGGGATTTGGGCCCAGGAGGCAAATGCCAGTGTTCTCTGGGGCGCCCAGTCGTCAAAAACCTTCCAAAATAGGAAAGGGCTCAAGTCTGGCTGCCTGCTAGAGAAGCCGCCGTCCTGACCACGCTCACCGAGTCCTGAGCGTCCCCAGGCCGCTCCCAGGGCCCAGCCCAGGACCGAGGAGCCTCCTTCAAAGTCTAAATAAGAGCCCCCCCGCAGCCTGTTCGTCCCTGCACCCCCAATGACTTGTTCAGAACTCCCGGCTGTTCTGACGTCCTTTTCTTTGGAGCCACGCCCACCCCTCCCTCCAATGAGCCCTTTTTCAGCGGCTGCCGGTCTGCCCTGTCTCCTGGACAGGGTGGGGTAGGGGTGGGGGCGGGGGTGAGAGCGGGGGTGGGGGCGGGGGCGGGGCGGGGGCGGGGCCGGGCTCTGCCGGTGCACAGCCAGGGCGGGTGCCACGTGATGAGGACGGACCACCCCCTCCTCCCTTCAGACTGCCCCCAGGTCCAGTGTGTGCACCCGTACGTGGCCCAGCAGCCGGACGAGCTGACGCTGGAGCTGGCCGACATCCTCAACATCCTGGACAAGACAGAGGACGGTGAGGCCCAGGGCTGGCGCTTCTGTCCGCGGGGCTCTGCCTGGTGGCGGGGGGGGGGAGGGGGGGGGAGGCGGATACCTCTCCCCGTGTGGCTCCCTGCGCCCACCCCATGCCCAGCGGTCCCCTTCCCCTCGTCCGGCCTTGGCATCACGGTGGGAGGGATGAAGGCCAGGAACACTCCAACCCGGACCTGTATTTGCAACAAACTTCCAGATGAGCCTGTGAACACCAGGCCTGTGGCCCCACGTGGGCCAGGAAGCCGCCCCTGGGGCTCCTGCCCACTCCTGCTGTTGACACCAGCACCAGAGGTTGGCTCCCCTCTCCTGGAAAATGAACCCCTATTTCTACATCAGTTGTTTCTAATCTAAATCCCCAAAGTGCACAAAGCATCTCTCCCCACCCCAGTTCCTCCCCTTTTTTGAGGTCCTGGCTGGAAGGTCACAGGCTGATGACCTCCGGGGAAGACCATGTCCACCACCGCAAATCCTAGGGGCTCAGACAGCACTGGGAGAGCTGTGGTTCCTGCCCTCTCCTCCCCTCCCTAGAATATAAACAGCCTGACACCCCTCCCAGTGGCCTGCAAAAGACGGGCCCCTGCCCCTCTGAGCCCAGGCCTTAGCCCCACCCAGGGACCTGCCAGCAGGACCTGCAGTCTGGACCACAGCCCCCCTGCCCGCCCCCCAGGAACATCGTGATGTGGGGGTGGGGTGGAGTAGAGAGTCAGGGCACCTGGCTGGTTCGTGCCTGGCCACCCTCAGCTGACCACCCAGCTCTCAGGAGCCTGAGGCTCAGGGAAGGGCTGCCCAACAAGAGGGTGATGGTGGCGTCCCGAGCTAGCTGCCATCCCACCAGCCCTTCGATGCCTCTCGCTTTTTTGGGGTGGCCCTTGGGCTCTCCTGGCCACAGGTGGGGCAGCCTGAGATTGTTGAGGCCTTGGGAATGGGTCCCGGAGTCAATATGCATGGGACCCGCGATGGCCCTGTGCACAGGCACCGTGCTCCCCAGGAGGGCTGCACCCTTCCCCCCAGCTTCTGAGGGATACACCCGGTCTGAGCATTTCCATCAGTGGGCATGAGGGCAGGGGGCCCCTGGGAAGGCCGGCCGGACTCCCGAGTCTCCCTTCCGCCTGTTCCCCACGCACCGGAGGGAGGCCCAGCCACTTGGAGAGTTTGTGACCCTCCGTCTCCCCTCCCTCCCAGGCTGGATCTTCGGCGAGCGTCTGCATGACCAGGAGCGAGGCTGGTTCCCCAGCAACATGACCGAGGAGATCTTGAACCCCAAGATCCGGTCCCAGAACCTCAAGGAGTGTTTCCGTGTCCACAAGATGGACGACCCTCAGCGCAGCCAGAATAAGGACCGCAGGAAGCTGGGCAGCCGGAATCGGCAATGACCCCTGACCGCCCCCCACACTCCCTGCCCCCCGCCTGGTGGAGGGATGTAGGCAGGAGCAAGGTCTGGCAGGCAGGCCCCAGCGGACAGTGGAGGGGCTCTGGGGGGAGGGCCCGCCTCCCCAGGCAGCAGGCTGTGACCTGACCTGGGAGGGCAGGGATCTTTGCTGGAATCACCCCCACCCACTCCCTGCCACGTGGTTCGTGCTCATGTGTACTGGCCCCTCGCTCACCCGCTGGAGAGAGGGTGCCCACATCTCTCTGCTGCATTTGTAGATAAGAAAGTATTTTAAGCAGTATTACACCACCTCTTCCTCTGTCTCTTGGAGGGCAGACGATGGGCAGGCTCCAGGGCCCACCCCTGGTACTGAGAGGCCCCAGACCCCCGGGTGCCCCGGGCCCAGGGCAAGTGCGAAGGTGATGGTGTCATGACTCCCTGCACGTGTCCTCTCCCCCCGGAAGCTGTTAGACTCGGCCAGGCGCACACGTGGACCACCCTGGCCTGACGCGCTTCAGGAGCGGCCCTTGGTCTCTGCTTCAGAGCACTAGGAGACCATCCGTCCGCCTCTGCCCCCGAGCCTCCACCCGCCTCTGGCTGCACGGCTGGCCTCTGCCTCATGGCAGGCCTGCCAGAGCTTGGCTGAGGGCCCACGCCGCCGTTGGCTCCCTGACCGGCTGGAGGTAACCTGTTACCTGCCCCTTCAGGAGCCCGGGTGTCCCAAAGGAATGACTTGGCCACTGCATCCTGTACGGGTTATGGTTCCGAGAAAAGCAAATATCATTTTTGGCTGCATTAAAAGAAGCATCATGTATAAAATAAAGGAGAGGAAGGTCTCCTTTTTTATTTCCCTGGAGCACACAGGAATGCCGTGTTTGGGTCTGGGCAGGGACAGAAGAGCCCCCTTTCAGGCGGTGGAGGTGGCCTGTCCCAGGAGACGGTTGAGGAGGCTTCCCCTGGAGCAGCCAGGATGGGGCCTCAGGATGGAAGTGGATCTGGACCTCCACTTGTGAGGGACTCCACAAACAGAATCAGCTGTCTGAGGCGATGGGGGACACCCTCCTGCAGTGGGAGTCAGAAGGCAGGGTTGGGAAGACCACTGTGGGACAGAGGTCTCTGTGGAGGGGTGTGGTCCCATAGGCGATTCGACCACCAGGCTTGAGACTTCGGCTTCCAGTCTGGCCAGGCACTGGTCCAGGGCACTTCTTCCCACCTTCAGAGGCGACAGCCAGTTACATGGAGGTTGCGGTGGGTCCTCGGAGCCACGCGCCACTCCCCACCCCAGTCCCAGGAACAGGGGAGGGCCTGGAAACCAACCCCACCCAGCCCTGCCTGGGGCCACGCCCTCCCTGTCAGGAGGCTGATCAGAAGCCCAGGATTTGGATGGAGCATCTTCCCACAAGTCACAATGTTGTTGCGGTTCTTGGGCCCTCAGACCCTTTGAGAACCGGATGAACCCCTGGAAGATTCAGACCCGTGCCACCTGCTGGTCCAACTAGGGAGGGACCCCCTGATCCCAGTGAGGGGCTGATGCTCTTGGTGCTTCCTTGCTGCAATCCCAGCGGGGGCGGAGCCTACCTGCACCTGAGTTTCCCAGGAGTTGGGGGAAGGGGAGAGGGGCCATTTCTGAGCCCCATGCTGCTCTTGGGGGTGGGGGGAGACAGATCGCTGGTCCTGGTCTTTATCCAGCTTTTGTTTTTGGAGCTGAGAGACAGCATAGTGACTTGTGTCATCTGCTCTGATGAGGCTTTGGCTACTGGAGGTTACCGTGTAATAATTTATAAACAGTTTCATGAAAACCGGTCAGCACTGTAGCAGTCTTTTATAGGCCGAAATTTTGAAGCCATGACGTGTCTTGGGGAGTGTTAATACATACCACGTATGTATGGTCATCTGGTGGATCCAGGTGGAGAAAACTGGCCAGAGCAAGTGTGGTCAGGGACTCAGACAAACCGATGAGGCCAAGGTGGTTGCTAGAGATAATGGTGAAAAAAGGGGAAGGAGGACAGCTCCCCTCTCCAGCGCTCATTCAAAAGAATCTTCCTGTGGCCCAGGTGTTAAACCATCCCTGGGGTTTGCAGACAGCCCCCAGACCCCATGCCTTAGGGTCCTCAGTCCAAGACTCAGTTCTAGCTTCTTTCCTGCTACATCCAGAGCAGGTAAGCCACTATTTCAAATCCCTCTCTAAATCACAAAGGTTAGGCTTCCTGGGACGTATGGAAGACAAGAGGGCCCGCCCACGGAGCTGGTGCCAGGGCCAAGCTGGGAGACGGGGTGTTGTGTCCGGCGGTTCCTCATCCTTCACCCAGCCCCCAAGGCGTCAGGGCTGAAGTGAGGAGGGCCGAGCTTGAAAGCCCTTTTTATTTTCTAACAGACAGCCGTCCGGCGGGGAGTTGCCTGCTGTGCCAGAGGCTCAGCCACTGTCCTCTGGAGCTTGACCCCGGCCAGGCATGGGAGGCCGTCTGGAGCTTGGGTTGGGGAGCCGGGACAGCGGCCCACAGCACGCAGGCTTCACCGCGTGGCTCCTTCGCACCTGGGAGTCGAGGAGTCCCCAGGGGTCCGGAGGGTGCCGGTCTGGGGCTCAGACCCCACAGACAAGCGCCCCGGCTGCCGGAGTTAGAAGACGCCCCCTACCAACAAAGTCACCGGCCTCTGGTTGGAAGCCGGAAATGCCGGGACCCAGCGAGGCCGCGAGAAGCAGGGCGGTGGGCACGGGGCTGGCCTTCCCTCTCCAGCCTCGGGGCCCCTCGGGGCCTCCCGCCGGTCCGCGCTCCCTCGCAGCGCTCCGGCGGGCAGTCCAGGCGGGCGAGCAGGGGCCCCCGCCGGACTCTGGCCAGAGAGCGCCGCACGCCCGCACCCGAACCCCGACGGCCCCCGGCGCACGCACCCGCGCTCCCGCTGGGGGCCCGGCTCACTCGCACTCCCGCCCGCGCCCGCACCCCGACGGCCCCCGCGTGCACCCGCGGGGGGCCCGGCGCACGGGCACTCACGCACGCGCCCCGCGAGCACGGCGACACCCCCGCGCCCCTCCCCCGCTCGCCGACACACTCACGCGCGGACACAAGGAGGCTCGGGGGGCGCGCACCGGGGGTGCCGCCGAGCCGCACCGCGGCCCCTTTATTCGCTTCAGGAGGCGGAAAACTTTCTCAGCGCGACCACCACGAGCGCCAGCACCACGCAGGTGGCCAGCAGGGCGGCGATGACGATGGCGGCGATGGCGCCGGGCCCCAGCGAGCCTGCGGAGGACAGGGGCCGGGTCAGCCGGAGGCCCGCCGCCCGCCCCGCCCCCACCTCTCCTCCACCTCTCCTCCCGGCCCCCTTCTCACCCCTGTCCCCCGCCCCGCCCTCCTACCCCTCCTCCCGGCCCGCGCCCCCCAGCCCTACTCCCCCTAACCCGTTCCCCCCCAGTGTCCCGCCTCCTCCCCACTTTCCCACCCCTGCCCCCGCCGTACCCCCGCCCTGGTCCAGGCGCTCCTGCGCGGTGCTGTCCTCGGGGCTCGGCGTGGCGGTGGGCGCGGGAGGGCCGCTGACCGCCGGCTCCCAGGCGGCGCTGGTGGTCTCCACGGGGTCTTCTCCCGACGGCAGCTCGGCGGGCTCGTTCCACAGGGTGGGCGCGGGCTCCTGCGGGCCCTCGGCTGCAAGGCCAAGGACAGGTGCGGTAGGTCCCCGGGGCGGTAGGTCCGACGGGGACCTCGTCCCCGCCGTTGAACGACTGGGAAGGGGCGCTTCGCGATGCTTTGCCGGAGCCGTGGGCCCTGGACCCCCTACTGGGGCCAGGCTGCCCCCACCCAAGACAGTACAGGTTGATGGGGGCGGGGCCCACCCAGGGAAGCAGTGTCCTCTCCGGGAACCAGGGACTCTGCCCACCGGGCGGTGAGGGGCAGCCGTCGTGGGAGGTGGAGAGGAGAGGCCCACCCCCACCCCTGGGCGGCCAGCCCTGTTTCTCCGTGGCCCTAGCCCCATGGCCTGGGGTCCCGCCCCCACACATGGCTCCACACGCCCCCCAGTGTCTGAGGCTTAAAGCGCAAGAGCCTTTGTAGCCGGAGAAGCCGTGATGCCCAGACTTTGTTCCCTCCAGACCCCAGACCGGACAAGGCCAGAGGGCTGGGCAGGGGTGTCTGCGGGAGTGTTGGGGAAGTTCCAGGAACCCCTCACCACCCCCACCCTGGCAGGGGCTGGAGCAGCAGGGCAGTGTCTGGGCAGCGTTTTTTTACAGGACCCTTCCTCCGCTGGTGGGTCGGCAGTTTCAGGGCACACAGAGGCCCCAGAGGGCAGGATGAGAATCCGGCATGAGGACCCCAGCCCCCCCCACCCCCACTGTGGCCCCAGACACCCCAGTGTTGCTCCCCTTCAAGAATCCTAGCCTGAGGAGCTACATAGCAACACCCCAGCCCTGGGCCCATCCAGTGTTCTCAGACCCCCAGTCAAGTTCAAGACCAGGCTCCACACTCCCCACCCCAGCTGCTGAGTGATCCAGGGATGCTGGATTGGGCTGAGTGGGCATCACAACACAGTGTCCCAATGACGCCAGCAGGGAACCGTGTGTCCCTGCTTCCGAGAAGACCGAGGCTAAGGTTAAACTTAGGTGGGTGCTGGCAGTTAAGTGCTCCTGGGGATTGAAGCCCCGGACAACACAGTCACGGGTTGTGCCTTCCCAGAAACTTCCCTGGAAGTTGTGGTTCAATCAGTACAGCCCTGGTGCTGGTGGTAAACAATCTACCTGCCAATGCAGCAGATGCAAGAAACCTGGGTTTGATCCCTGGGTCAGGAGGATCCCCTGGAGACGGAAATGGCAACCCACTCCAGTATTCTTGCCTGCAGAATTCCATAGGCAGAGGAGCCTGGTGGGCTACAGTCTATGGGGTTGCAAAAGAGTCAGACACGACTCAGCACTTAGCAGCAGCAGCAAGACAGCCCTGGCCAGCCTCCCTGCTGGTTCCTGGGGCGACTTTCACTCTTGGGGCCTCCACCCTGAGAGCACCCCGGCCCCTGGGCACAGACAAGCCAGACCCACACCCTGCTTCCAGGCTCAGCACCTCCTGGAGAGGGGGTGCTCTGGAAAGACACAAAAGTATTTCCAGGGGTCTTCTGCCAACAGTGTCCACTTGGGGCAAATCATGAGTGAACAGCCAAACCCAAATTCCAGGACAGTCTTCAAATAACTAGGCTTTCAAAAATATTAAGGTCACGAGAGACAGAGTAAGGGACTGAGGAGTTGTGACAACAATGCAACGTGAATTCCTAGAGGGGACACGGGGGTCCATTGGTGAACTAGGCTGCAGTTTAGGGAAGAGTACCACATCCTCGTTCACTTCCTGGTTTGGATAATTGACTCTGCTCTGTAAGAGAATACCCTTGTTCTCAGAAGTATTTAGGGGCAAACGGGCACAGTGTCTGTAGCTTAACTGTCAGATGGTTCAGCAGTTAGACAGGTGAGTGGGTAGACAGAGACAGGAAAACAGACAAGAAAATATGGCAAAAAGTTGGTGGTCAGTGAATCCGAGAGAAGAGTCTATTGGAATTGGCTGGATTATTCCTGTAACTTTCCCGTAAACTTAAGATCTTTTCATGATAAAATCTTACAGGGTCCCCAGCTCCCCAGGCCCTGTCCCTGGCCACCTCTCTCAGGCCTTGGCTGGATCAGTGGCAAGGCTCAGCTTGCAGGCAGGGACCACTATCACGCTCCCTGGGCTTGCCCCGGCCTGGGCCCCTTTTCCGAAACATCCCTGGTGAGGAGACCTCCCAGGGGTGGAAGGTCCCTGCACCCAATGAGTGGAAGCTCCTCTCTCCAGGGCCCCAGCTGAGCTGCAGTGCTGAGGTCTTGGGGGCCACCCTGCTCCAGTACCCACTTCAGTGACTTCCCTGTGACTCTATCGGGCCTCCCTTGTCGCTGCCTGGAAGGGGTGAGCGTCTGCCACCTGGCAGCCTATGGAGGGCTCCATGCCCTCCGCATGCTTGCCTTGGGCTCCCTGGGGCTGAGCAGAAAGAAAGGCCTGGGTCTGAGATGGTTGGATAGCATCACCGATTCAGTGGACGTGAATTCTGGGCAAACTCTGGAAGATAGTGAGGGACAGGGAGGCCTGGTGTGCTGCAGTCCATGGGGTCACAAACAGTCAGACACGACTTAGCAACTGAACAACTACCGCTGGGCAGGCACTGCAGTCTGGGGCTCGCAGACTGCGAGTCTCCCAGATAAACGGACAGGCCCCCCGCTTCCCACTTGCTCATCACACACCCAAGGCAGAGCAACAGCCAGGCACCTCCCTGTCCCACCTCCAGCCAGAGCTTACCCCCAGCTGCCAGGATCTAGCCCAGGGAAACCTCCACAAGGCTACTGGGTACCAAATCCAGCCAAAATGGGTGGCATCGGGGGGACCAGCCCCTAGCTAAGGGAGAGGGGTGACAGGCCCTACAGCACCTGGAGAGCCAGGGCTCTCTCCTAGGAGCTGACCGTCACCCTCTGCCCTCCGCCAGAGCCTGGGGGGCCATCTCTGAGGGAGAAGGGGGCCCTCTGAGCAGAGTACTTGGGAGGCCCACCCAGCCCTTCTCCCTGTCTGTCCCTCCCCCGCAAAACCCCGGACCCTCCCTGCCAGACACACCAGCCCATGCCTAATACACCCACCGCCCGCCCCCCCCAACACACACCCCCTCCAAAACCCAGCCAGTCTCTGAAGCTTGAGGGGCTGCCCCACTGGCTTCCAAATCAGAGAAAGAAAAGAAAGTGAAGTTGCTCAGTCATGTCTGACTCTTTGCGACTCCATGGACCGTAGCCCACCAGGCTTCTCCGTCCATGGGGTTTTCCAGGCAAGAATACTGGAGTGGGTTGCCATTTCTTTCTCCAGGGGATCTTCCCGACCCATGAATCGAACCAGGGTCTGCTGCATTGCAGGCGGATTCTTTACCAAGTGAGCCATGAGCCAAATCAGAGTGAAGTGAAAGTGAAGTTGCTTAGTCGTGTCCGACTCTTTGTGACCTCCATGGACTGTACAGTCCATAGAATTCTCCCAGGCAGAATACTGGAGTGGGTAGGCTTTCCCTTTTCCAGGGGATCTTCCCAACCCAGGGATCGAACCCAGGTCTCCCACATTGCAGGCTGATGCTTTACCCTCTGAGCCACCGGGGAAGCCAAATCAGGGGGCTGGGTCCAAATCCGGCTCCATCACCCCAGGACCACAGCAGACTGGCTCCGCTGCTGACCTGCCCTCCCTGACCTGTGAAACGGGTGTTGGGCTGTGCCTCTCCCAGCCCTCCAGGTTGGTGACTGTGCTGTCAAGGCCATCGTCAGCTGCTGCTTCTGCCCCGCCCCGCCCCGGGCCTTTCGGGCCTGGACAGCATGGCCCTGGCCACTCTGTGGGATCCATGCCTGCCGCCGCTGACCGTCACAGGAGACCCCCACCACCACCAACCAAGGCTGATCTGGGCTTTATGGACTCATCAGCACCCATGCGGTTGGGGCCCCAGGCTCCTGGCCAGCCCAGGCGGGCATTCCTGGGGCACACATGGGCCAGAACCAGAGCCTGAACTCAAGTCCCCAGCCCTCCCACCAAGGAGGCGCAGCTGCCGGGGGCGGGGGGGCAGGCATTTTCCTGTCCTCATCTGCTTGCCTCCGTGTCTGCTCAGTTTGCTGGGGTAACGGGGGAGACAGCTTTGTCCCCCAACCCTCCCCTTGTGGGGAGCTGGGAACAGGCACACTTCTCCAGGGGGTTCCCCACTGCAGGCCCCATCCAAGGAGGGGGAAGAGTGGGGACAGAAGTGCCAGGCAGAGGGGCTGGTGTAAGGGCAGGCGTGGAGGCTGGGACCCGGAGGGGTAGGTGTGGAAGGCGGGCGGAGATGTGCCGTGAGGATGGAGAAGGTGTGGGAGGGACAAGGACTGGTGTGAGCACGTCCTGTGACTCCGCCGCTCTGACCAGAGAAGCCAGAAGTGGGGGCCTTGTGACCTTGCCACAGGCCTGGGCACTGTGGGCTCCCCCCCCCATCCCCCAGCCCCACCGCCCCCAGCCACCCTGTCTTTCGGTAAATAAGTTTGTTTAACGCTCACCCTGACCACTGGGCCCCGAGGCCAGGCGCCCGAGCTCACAGACGGCCTTTGTGCGGCCATGAAGGGCCTTTTCATCGGGGCCCTGGCCTCCCGCCCACTCAACCTGGCTTGCTCCCTCCGCCGCAGTAGCTGTGGCCACAGGCGACCGGCAGGGAGGGCGGCAGGCCAGGCCTGGGCCTCAGCCACGGGGGCCACCCTGGCCTCCCAGCTCGGGACCAACCCCAGCCCAGCGAGAAAGCGGGCCAGGGGCCTGTCGGGCCGGGTACACACCTGCCCTGAGCCTCCTGCCCAGGGTGAGGCAGCCGAGAACCTCCCCAGCATGCTCATGCCCCGAACGGCAGGAAGAGCAGCAGCCCCGCAGGAGCCCAGAGGCACTGGGGTGGGCTGGCCCGCCTGCCCCCCGGTAGGACCCGTGCAGGGGAGACGGGAGGTGAGGCCAGGTGAGGTCCCCATGCCGCCCACCATGAGGCCGTCCCCGGCATTCCTGTGGCGGCAGAGAAAACCCACCCGCCCGGGCTATGTACTCCCTGTCCGACCTGGCACCTCTGGACAGCAGCGTCGGCTGGAAGAGCTTGGCTGCGTGGGCACCCAGGAACAGGACAGAAGCTTCCCACACGGGCCTCCAGACCTCGGGGCAGACGGGGGCGCCAGCACCTTCGCCTCCACCCGCTTTGACCACCAGGCTGGAGAAGCCTTGTCCCTGGGGCAGGTGGGGCCCATGGGAGCCACAGAAGATGCCACCCTACTTTGGGCCACTTCCCCAGTGCCCTGGGCACCATGCCAGGCCCCTGGCTCACCCAGCTGATGCCTCTCCCACCCAAAGGCAGGCAAGGCAAGGAGGGTTTCTGCCCCGAGACTCCCCTGCACCCAGCAGAGGAGCTGGAGATGTTTCCCCACGTTCTCCCAACCTATGCTGAGGGCTACCAGCCGCCTGGCCCATCCTGCAAGCCTGTGCACCCGGGAGACCTACAGAGACTCTCCCGCCAGGGAGGCAGAGGCCCTGGGATTATCATGGTCACAAGCAAGAGAGGCGCAGAGCGCCTGAGGAACAGTGAGGAGGACAGAAACAGAAGCAGAGCCAGCCTGCGAGCTTCTTCTAGGGCTTCTGGAGAGAGGCCGGGGGCCCACGGGCTCCTCACCCCCTGCCCGCCCCGTTTTCTCCCAGGTCTGTGCCTGAGTGTATGGCTGTGAGAGTTGCCCCAGGCCTCACCTCCTCTAGCGGCTCTGCCCAGTACACATTCACACGACGCCCAGATCCACAGACACCCCCAAAACCCATGCTGCAGAGAGGGTCTCTCGGGCCCCCCCACAACTGATTTCTCCAGCCCCAGGGCTCCCCACAGGAACCCTGACACACTGCCCTCCCAGCCACAGGGGATGGCTTTCTTCCAGGAGAGAGACCACCTGGAGAGTCTGTGCCTTTCCTCTCTCAGGCTTTGCAGCCAGCCTGGGACAGCCCCTCCAGGCGCAGGGCCCCACAGCTGTGCCCAGACTGGGGCTCAGGTCCCCAGGAACCTGCCACTTCGAGGTAGGCGGGACTCTTTTCTCCAGACCCCAGACCCAGCTGCTTTCAGCCTCAGTGTGGGAACATCAGGCCATCATCCTCCTGGTTTTACAGAGGAGTCTCTGGTCCTGTGCTCCCTGCATCCCTTCCCAGGATGGACACAGTACCGGGGTCTTCCTTCTCAAAGGACATTTGAAAAAACCAGCGGGGAAGGGTTTGTGGGGCTTCAAAAACATAAATAGCAGAGCTCCATGAACTTAACATCTGGGGCCTCTGCCCATCAGCTGCTTGCCCCGTGCCTGGTGCCCCCTCTCGACTCCCACCCAGATTCTCAAGGCCATCCTTCAGATTTTAGGGTGCTGGAGTAGCCCCCACCTCCCCTGGGCAGCTAAGGTCCCTGGCCCTGCTCCCCAAGTCACCGTCCTGCTTCAGAGGTCACTTTCTCTGTGACAAACGACTCCCTGAGGCCTCCGATGCGTAGCTGCCAGCCTGTGTCCCAGGGGAGCCCTTCCCGGAATCACCCCAAATGGTCACCCCATCCCGGGGAATGGCTTTGCCCAGCAGGCCTCAGAGAGATCCTGGCCTTAAGGCACTTCTTCGCCTCTGGAGGCCGGTGGCAGAGAGCACCCTTACCTGTGAGCACCGCAGGGGCCAGGACCCCGCAGAGGAGCAGCAGCGCCATGCGCAGGGCCAGACAGGACGCCATCCTGGCCGGGGGGCGAGCGTGGCCAGCGAGCAGGAGGCACCGAGGACTGAGCTGCTCAACTTCAGGGCAGAGGGAACGAGGCATCAAAGGGCCGGGGAGGGTTTTCATCAATGCAAACTCTGTCCTCCTGGGACACCGTGCCCGCCCCCCACACACGAACACACACACACACACACACACACACACACACACAGCCAAGCTCACAGAGCTGACTGCTTCCCTGAACTCTGGAGCAGCCCCACCCTCAGAGAGGAAAAGAGGAAATCGCTCTTTCCCTCTCTCCTCCTTCTCTCTCTCTCTCTCTGTCTCACACACACACACACACACACATATATGCACACACATACACACATACACGCACCTGGGCCACTGAAAGAGATTCTCAAACCTCCATGTGCAAAAGACTCACCCAGGGTAACTGATAAATGCAATGGCCCTAGCACTCTCCCTCAGTGGGTCACGGGTAAGCCCAGGAATCTGCATTTTAGTGCTCAAGGTCCAGGCCTGAGTGACTGCAACCATGGGCTGGTAGCACCGACCAGGGCCAGGCTCACATCTGGGCTCTTGACACCTGGCAGGGAGCGGGTGCTCGACAGAGCTGGGTGCAGCCATGGTTCTAAAGCCATTTCCAGCCAGCCTTCTAGCAGCTCTCCTCTCTCCGGAAAAACCCACAGCATTAAACACCCTGTGTCCCTTCTTCCTGCTCTCTGTTCTCCCAGGTAACTGGGACTTGAAATACCACTCATGAGTTCATGACACCCGTGTCCAGCCTGGGTCTGGCCCCATCACCCACCGCCTCCCAGAAGGCCCCAAGGGCATCTAATGAGCGTCTCCAATGTAGCGTTGCCAAAACAAACCTGACGCCACTGCCTCCCCAACCCTGCTCAGTTAAGTTCCAGCTCCCCACCTTCCAGATGTCCCAGCCACATAAAATTCATCAACGATCTTTTTCACTTACTCCCCACAACCAATCTCTCAGAAAGTACACCCTCCGACATCAAACCCTTTGTGGTTCCCCACTGCTTTTACAATAAAAAGTCAAACTAAGGACTTATGTTCAGTCTGATGGCCTTGATGAAGTTCCTCCAATACACCAAACTCCACCCTGCCTCAGGGCCTTTGCACTTGCTATTCTCCCTCCCAGAAAGCAGTCTCTCAGCTCAGGACATAGCTACCTCCTTATTGCCACTCAGGTTTCAGCTCTGAGCAGTCAGTCCCCAACCTGCTCATCACACTTCTTTAAGTTTCTTCTTAGCATTTATATTTATGTGAAACTTTGCTGTCTCTCTTTTACTTTTGGGGGTGGGTAATTTTCTGAAGTGCAGTGAAAGTCACTCAGTCGTGTCCAACTCTTTGCAACTCCGTGGACTATACAGTCCATGGAATTCTCCAGGCCAGAATACTGGAGTGGGTAGCCTTTCCCTTCTCCAGGGGATCTTCCCAACCCAGGGAGTGAACCCAGGTCTCCCATATTGCAGACGGATTCTTTACCAGCTGAGCCACAAGGGAAGCCCAACAATACTGGAGTGGGTAGCCTATTCCTTCTCCAGCGGATCTTCCTGACCCAGGAATCGAACTAGGGTCTCCTGCACTGCAGGCAGATTCTTTACCAACTGAGCTATCAGAGAAGCCTATGGTCTCCACAGCAATTTTTTGAGGAATGACCTAAATATTGTGAAGTACACAAATTTTATGCTTACAGCTTGATGGACTTTCATACACATATACACCTGTGTAAATACCACCGAAATAGATACAGAATGAGCAGGATTCCTCCTGCCCCTCCCTATCAGTGCCCCCAAAGTGCTGATCTGTCCTCTCTCATCATAGATTAGCTTTCGAATCAGTGGAACCATATGACATGAACTCTTATATCTGGCTTTTGTTCAGCATTCTGTGAGATTCATCCACATTGTGGCGTGTAGCAGTGACTCATTCTTTTTCATTGCTGAATATGGCATCACCAACTCAATGCACATGAGTTTGAACAAACTCTGGGAGATGGTGAAGGACAGGGAAGCCTGTCCTTGGGGTTGCAAAGAGTCAGACATGACTGAGCGATGGAACAACAATTCAGTTGCCACAATTTACCCATTCTTTTATCCAGCTATTTCTGTCAGTTTGAGGGTATTTCCAGGACTGAACTTCTATGAATATAGGTCCTATGGGTATTCTCATACCTACCTTTGGTGAACATGTACACTCATTTTTCTTGGTTACGTATCTAAAGATAGAATTGGAAGATTGGATTTGACATATATACACTACCATGTGTAAACTAGACAGCTAGAAGGGGCCTGCTGTAAACCATGGGGAGCTCAGCTCGGTGCTCTGTGATGACCTAGAGGGCTGGGAGGGAGCTGGATGGGAGGGAGGTTCAAGAGGGAGGGAATATATGCATGCGTATGGCTGGTTTACTCCATTGTACAGCAGAAACTAACACAACATTGTAAAGCAATTATACCAATTTAAAAATAGAAAAGAATTGCTAGGCTAGATGCTATAGAGGCTGCAGAGCCACTTCCCAACACATCCTCATTTATACTCATCAACAGTCGGAGTTCCAGTTCCCCACATCCTCACCCATACCTGGCATTGCCCGTCTTTTTATTTCTAGCCTTTCTGGTAGGTACATCGTGGTGTCTCAAGTGTGGCTGCATTTTCATGACTAATAAAATTGAACACCTTTTCATATTAATATTTATTGACCACAGGAATATATTCCTTTGTGAAGAGCTGTTCAATTTTTGGGGTGGGGGGTGCTGATATCTAATAGGGAGGCCTATCACTTTGAATTTATTTTTAGGGTGGTTTTTTTTTTTTTTTGGTGTGTGTACCCAGATAAAAATACTTTGTCAGACATATGCAGTGGTGCCTTTAAATGAAGCGTCCATTGGTTGTCTTACTCTGTGATTCCAACTAAGTCCCAGATAGCAAGGACTGGTTAGTTCACCAATGCATGAACTAACATGCATTGGTGCAAAAGTAATTGCGGTTTTGCATTGTTGAACTTTGCCATCTGATATGGGAATACATTCTTAAATAAATGTGGCTATGTTATACGTCATTTTAATACAAATTTATTGCTTTATGTTTTTTGCTAATAATTATTATTTGCTGTTTATTTTATTTGCATTTTAGACTATGGAAATGATGTTAGGCAGAAAGCAAATTAGAGCAATTTTCTTATTCTTGTTCAAAATGGGTCACAAAGCAGCGGAGACAACTCACAACATCAGCAACACATTTGGCCCAGGAACTGCTAGTGAACGTACAATACAGTGGTGGTTCAAGAAGCTTTACAAAGCAGATGAGATCCTTGAAGATGAGCAGCCCAGTGGCTGGCCATCGGAAGTTGACACCAACCGAGAGCAATCATCGGAAGCTGATCCTCTTACAACTTCACGAGAAGCTGCTGAAGAATTCATCGTTGACCATTCTACAGTCGTTCAGCATTTGAAGCAAATTGGAAAGGTGAAAAAGCTCAATAAGCGGGTGCCTCATAAGCCAACCACGAATCAAAAAATTGTTTGAAGTGTCATCTTCTCTTATTCTATGCAACAATGAACCATATTTTGATTGGATTGTGATGTGCAACGATTTTATACAACAAGCAGCAACAACCAGCTCAGTGGTCAGACCAAAAAGCAGCTCCAAAGCACTTCCTAAGCCACACTTGCATCAAGAAAAGGGTCATGGTCACTATTTGGTGGCCTGCTGCTGGTCTGATCCATTACAGCTTTCTGAATCCTGGTGAAACCATTACATCTGAGAAGTATGCTCAGCAAAGTGATGAGATGCACCAAAAACTGCAACGCCTGCAGCCAGCACTGATCAACAGAAAGGGCCCAGTTCTTCTCTGTGACAACGCCTGGCTGCACGTCACACAACCAACATTTCAAAAGTTGAATGAATTGGGCTACAAAGTTTTGCCTCAGCTGCCATATTCACCTGACCTCTTGCCAACTGACTACCACTTCTTCTAGCATCTCAACAACTTTTTGTGGGGGAAATGCTTCCACAACCAGCAGGACTTAGAAAATGCTTTCCAAGAGTTCACTGAATCCCAAAGCATGAATTTTTTTTTTTTTTTTGCTACAGGAGTAAACAAATTTATTTCTCGTTGGCCAAACTATGTTGATTGTAATGGTTCCTATTTTGATTAATAAAGTTTGAGCCTAGTTATAATAATTTAAAATCTAGGACCCGAAATGGCAATTCCTTTTGCACCAACCTAATAGAAACTAGTGAGGCTCGCAGGTGGCGCTAGTGGTAGAGAACCTGCCTGCCAATGCAGGAGACATAGGAGACACTGGTTCGACCCCTGGGTCAGGAAGATCCCCTGGAGGAAGGCATGGCAACCCACTCCAGTATTCTTGCCTGGAGAATCCCATGGACAGAGAAGCCTGGTGGGCTACAGTCCATGGGGTCACAAAGAGTCGGACACGACTGAGTGACTGAGCACTAGAACCTAGTACTACCACGCCCAGCACACGACTAGAACTTAATATTGAAATTCGGTGAGCTGAGATTCCTTGGATAGAATTAATATCAACTCTCACTTGTTCTCACTTGGCAGCCCGCTCCAGTATTCCTGCCTGGAGAATCCCGTGGACAGAGGAGCCTGGTGGGCTACAGTCCATGGGGTCGCACGAGTCAGACATGACTTAGCGACTAAACCACCACCACCGTCTCACTTGCTCACTCGTTTGTTTGTGCTGCTCATTTGCTCTATCTCCTGTCCTCACCTTTCTGTGCCCTATAGCAGAGCCAGGTCCCCAGATCACACTCCTGAGAGATTCTTGCCAGCTGACTCCCTGTTAGCATCTCCAGTGGAGGTACTGGTGGGAGATGAAAGATGGGAGTGGAGAAGTGACTCTCTTTCTGATTCAGATTTCTCAGAGCATCTCTGGCAGCAGCAGCACAGGCTGCAGTAACTTCAGTAACACACAGGTGCTGAGGACTGCAGGGTAGCCTCAGAAGCCTGGGAGCACCAGCTCCAGGCTCTTTGTCAGGCAGCTGCCTTCAGACCCTTAGTGAACAGTGCTGGGGCCTGTGATCATTCTTTCTGCCCCTCCAGCCCAGACTGGTGTCAGTTTCTGAGCTGAGTTACTAATTTGGGTTGCTTTCAGTTCAGTTCAGTCACTCAGTCGTGTCCGACTCTTTGCGACCCCATGAATCGCAGCACGCCAGGCCTCCCTGTCCATCACCAACTCCCGGAGTTTACCAAACCCATGTCCATTGAGTCGGTGATGCCATCCAGCCATCTCATCCTCTGTTGTCCCCTTCTCCTCCTGCCCTCAATCCTTCCCAGCATCAGGGTCTTTTCCAACAAGTCAACTCTTTGCATGAGGTGGCCAAAGTATTGGAGTTTCAGCTTCAACATCAGTCCTTCCAATGAACACCCAGGGCTGATCTTCTTTAGAATAGACTGGTTGGATCTCCTTGCAGTCCAAGGGACTCTCAAGAGTCTTCTCCAACACCACAGTTCAAAAGCATCAATTCTGCGGCGCTCAGCTTTCTTCACTGTCCAACCCTCATGTCCATACATGACCACTGGAAAAACCATAGCCTTGACTAGACAGACCTTTGTCGGCAAAGTAATGTCTCTGCTTTTTAATATGCTATCTAGGTTGGTCATAACTTTCCTTCCAAGGAGTAAGCGTCTTTTAATTTCATGGCTGCAGTCACCATCTGCAGTGATTTTGGAGCCCCCCAAAATAAAGTCTGACACTGTTTCCCCATCTATTTCCCATGAAGTGATGGGACCAGATGCCATGATTTTAGTTTTCTGAATGCTGAGCTTTAAGCCAACTTTTTCTCTCTCCTCTTTCACTTTCATCAAGAGGCTTTTTAGTTCCTCTTCACTTTCTGCCATAAGGGTTGCTTACCTACCCTCTTTTGTTCCTTCAGTCCTTTCAACATCTTTGTGACAAATTCCTGTATTAAGTCTCTTCTGTTTGAAATACCTACAGTGAACTCTGTGTCCTAGTCAGACTCTGACCAATACAGTGCTTGGCACTTGAAATGTTTCCCCAGAAACTGACCCTTAAAGATATGCTTCCCAGTTTGACTTGCTACCCTGTTTGAGCTTGGGCTCACTGCCAGTGGGAAACGAGATCTGGTAACACATGGCATATCATATATTAAGACCTGGGGCTGCTTAGCATGAAGTGCCTATTCAAGACAAGGCTTGAAAGACCAGGTAGATGCTCTGTAGTGATGATGATCAAGAGGATAATGAAATCAACTGGCTACTTTTTACTGCCTTGGGTGCTTAAAGAAAAGTTCATGGCTTTAAATTTGAAGGTCAAGGCATGATCAAAGACCTGGAGCACTCCTATGACAGTCTTTTAAAACTCTCTTATTTCTTGTAGATACAGAGCTTAATTGGCAGCAGACCAGGCCCTGAATTTGTGTGGCTTGCAGTATCACAATTCTGAATTCACAACTGTGTCAGTTTTTTTTCAGATGAAATTCATGGTACTGATTGGGAAGGAGTGAGCCCTTGAGATTTGGAATGGGGGTATTTGGGTAGACTCAAATCGGAGAATCTTCCACCCACAAGTCCTCAGGCCTCCCCCGCAGAAGCAGCAGGCTCCTTAGAGAAACGGCTAATTCCAAATCTAGAGACGTTAAGTGAGGAGCCTAGAATATCTCATGCCAAAGTAAGAAAGTGCTCAAAGGATGACAGGGATATGGCAAAAAGACACAAAAGTCAACTTGGAGGGGCTCCGAATGGGCGACTTGTGCACAAGAAATAGTGTCAGATTATGACCTACAGTGTGTGCATGTGTGTGTGTAAAGTTCTTCCATATAGTAGGATGTTAATCAGTTCAGTCGCTCAGTCATTTCCGACTCTTTGCGACCCCATGGACTTCAGCACACCAGGCCTCCCTGTCCATCACCAACTCCCAGAGTTTACTCAAACTCATGTCCAGTGCTAATAAACTACAAGAAAGATTGGCAAGCACTAATTGTTCAAGCCAAGAATCACCAATGACTGCTAAAACTAGTGGATCAAAGTTTGATGAGAACAGGATATTTAGTCTCAAAGTATCTCCCATAAAGAGAAAAATCATTACAGTGGCGAAACCTGGCAGATATCATCTTTAAGTAATTAAAGTTACCATCACCAGTAATGGTTCAAACTGACATCAGGTACCTCCTGATATGATACTTCAAGGACAGACATAATATCACTTCTGTTGTAATATTGCTTATTTAACTTATATGCAGAGTACATCATGAGAAACGCTGGGCTGGAAGAAACACAAGCTGGAATCAAGATTGCCGGGAGAAATATCAATAACCTCAGATATGCGGATGACACCACCCTTATGGCAGAAAGTGAAGAAGAACTAAAGAGCCTCTTGATGAAGGTGAAGGAGGAGAGTGAAAAAGTTGGCTTAAAGCTCAACGTTCAGAAAACTAAGATCATGGCATCTGGTCCCATCACTCCATGGGAAATAGATGGGGAAACAGTGGAAACAGTGTCAGACTTTACTTTTTTGGGCTCCAGAATCACTGCTGATGGTGACTGCAGCCATGAAATTAAAAGACGCTTACTACTTGGAAGGAAGGTTATGGCCAACCTAGATAGCATGTTTAAAAGCAGAGACATTACTTTGCCAACAAAAGTCCGTCTAGTCAAGACTATGGTTTTTCCAGTGGTCATGTATGGATGTGAGAGTTGGACGGTGAAGAAAGCTGAGCGCCGCAGAATTGATGCTTTTGAACTGTGGTGTTGGAGAAGACTCTTGAGAGTTTCTTGGACTGCAAGGAGATCCAATCAATCCATCCTAAAAGAGATCAATCCTGGGTGTTCATTGGAAGGTCTGATGTTGAAGCTGAAACTCCAATACTTTGGCCACCTCATGCGAAGGCTTGACTCATTGGAAAAGACCCTAATGCTGGGTAGGATTGGGGGCGGGAGGAGAAGGGGATGACAGAGGATGAGATGGTTGGATGGATGGCATCACCGACTCGATGAACATGGGTTTGGGTAGACTCTGGGGGTTGGTGATGGACAGAGAGGCCTGGCGTGCTGCGATTCATGGGGTCGCAGAGAGACGGACACGACTGAGCGACTGAACTGAACTGGACTGTAATATTGCCCAATTGCATAATATGAATTAAATCATGAGAAAGTACCAAATGCAATTTAAGTGCATTCTACAAAATAACTGTCCCTTAAAAAATTCCAAGGTATGAAAGAGAAACTGTTCCAGATTAGAGGAGACTCAAGAAATGAAGTCCCGTGGACAGAGGAGCCTGGTGGGTCACAAGTCAGACATGACATAGCGACTAAACCACCACCAAGAAATATGACATCTAAATACAAAAACCAACCATGATGGCATCCTGACCTTTTCATCTTTTTCCTTACAGAAGACATTAGCGGAGCAATTGGTGAAACACGAAGGAAGCCTTGATGTTAACTAATAGTATCAAATACTCTATTTCCTAATTTTAATCATTGTATTGTGGTTATGTAACAAAATGTCCTTGTTTCTAGGAAACACAGTCTGAAATGTTTAGGGATAAGGGACATAATGTTTACAAGTTTGCTTTCAAATGATTCATAAAATGTAGTTACCAGGAGTCATTGTTGAGGGTGTAGCTCTAGAGGTGTGGCTAAATGTTAGCAATTGGAGAATCTGGATGAAAGGTATGTGGGAGTTCTTTCTACTGTTCTTACAAGTTTTAAGCCTGAAATTATTCAAAATAAAAATTCCCCCTTTCCTCAAAAAGAATCACTTTATTTCAACAACTGATGAAATAATAGACCTAGGCAATGATCATCAATGAATGTTAAAACTGCTACATAAAAGACCAATAGAACTTTTGTAATGGATCATAGCAACAGGACTGATGAAATCTGAAAAAAGTAAAAATGGGACCAGACAATGCTGCCCGTTGATAACACCGGACGAATGCTAATTAACTATTCTTGGAAGGGGAGAGGAGAATCTGAATCTAGTCAAGTTTCTAGACCTGCCAGTTTACAGAAAATGTGGGGGAGATTAACAAATTGACATCATAAGGACGCTCCTTGCTGGATGCATATTATGGGATGTTCTGTGGGTAAATGATCTTGTTTTTTAATTTTTTTTGACGGGAAGCTGGTTAGACTAAAAGAGACTTAAAACCTAGCAATCAAATGTGATCCATGAACCTCATTTTGATTTTGATTCAAACTTTTGTAAAAAGACACTTCTGAGATAATCTGAAAAAATAATATAGCGACTGCGTTTAGATATTAAGAATTATTAATACCATTAATGTGATATTGGCATGTGCTTTTTTAAAGGTATGTTACAATGTGCACTGAAACACGTTATGAGTGACTCAATATAGCTAGGATTTGTTTTAAAATATTCTAAGGGGAAAATAAAGTGAGATTAAAAAATAATTGGTAAAATGGTAGGAGTTTGTTACATTAGTTGTTAGGACAATGTTTGTGTCCTCTCAGATTTATATGCTGGAAGCCCTAATCCCAGTGTGATGGTATTCAGAGGTGGGGGCCTTTGGGAAGTGACTAGATTAGGTCCTGAGGGTGGGATCCTCGTGTTGGGATAAAAAGATGATTTTTAAGAGATAGAAAAGTGGGATAGAGACATGAGATCTCTCTCTGCCATGTGAGGACATAGCAAGAAGATGGCCACGGGTAAAGCAGGAAGATGATTCTTAGTGGACACTGGCTCTGTCAGCACCAAGCTTGTGGGACTTCCCAGTCCAGACCAAGACACGAGTCTACTTCAATGTCTGCTAACATTTTTTTCCATTAAAAAGAAAAAAACTGAACTCAGGCAAAAGTTACATATACCTACATTCCAGTTGACAAAGACTTGGCAGTGCTCCCCAAAGAGCTCCTCAAATGGGGATGACCGAGCAGGGAGGTGCTCTCCTGTCTGCCTCACCCACTCCCTCCTGCTCCATGCCCTGCAAGATGGGCATGATGGTTGTTGAGCTCCAGAGGTCACCGTGGACCACAAGTGACCTTGAGAAGGGAAGCCACAATCAGGATGGCTAAACAGAAAGAACCTGGGTCCCTGAACCACAGCAGCCTTGGAATGACCACCTCCAGATTTCACTTGAGACATAATCTCGTTTAAGTCTTTGTTACTTTGCGGCTGTTGTTCAGTTGCTAAGTCGTGTCCAACTCTTCCACCCCATGGACTGAAGCACTCCAGGCTTCTCTGTCTTTCACTGTCTCTGGGAGTTTGTTCAAACTCATGTCCATTGTGTTGATGACGCCATCCATCTCATCCTCTGTCTCCCCCTTCTTCTCCTGCCCTCAATCTTTCTCAACATCAGGGTCTTTTCCAATAGGTCCAAACCTAATGGTGACCTACTGAACTTCAGGGCTATCTATTTTTCATGTTAAAGGAGGCCCTTCAAATGAAAAACCAATCTGCTATCAAGGCAAACTAATCTCGCAATCCTAGATTTAGGGGGACAGGTAAACAACCTTTTAAGAAATGAAGTCTCAGCTTAAGACTAGCTGGACTAAGGGTTACAACTGTGGTGAGTCCCATCCCCGTGACATCATCACTTTGCCACCAATGAAAGGGGAAGCGAGGGCAGCTGATAGGCTGCAGTTAGGGAAGAGCCTGCTCCTCTCACTTCCCAACATCTGTGCGCTGTTTCTCCCACACTGAACCCATAACGTTACTTTAGCTGCAGCAAGACATTGCCACCGATGAATCCTTGGAGAGAAACTCTTCTCAGAGGCTCCAGGTTCCCTGTCTAGAACCAACATCACCAAAAGCTATGTGGGTCCATCACGCTCAGGGCATCCGACACCTGCAAAACAAACACCACCTGCCTGGCTGCCTGAAGGTTGCCAGGCTCTCCTTCATCTGGAACTGCCTGCACTGAAGCAGGGTCAGGCACAGTCACACTCTAGAGCTGGACTTCTTTTTGTTTCCAAAACACCCATCCATTCTGAGGACAACGTCCATTTGGAAGGTGCTCTCTGCTGTACCTGCTTAAGAATGTGCATGCCTATTGCTTTTTTAATGAAGCTCAACTTACCTCACAGGAAGCACAGAAGAGAACCAGCTTCATCTCACAGTAGAACCATATAGACTTTTTAATCCACAATGCAGAGCAGGTATTTTGTACAAAATACATTTTAAATTCTTCAACTGATCAATGTAAGACAGTGTGTATAAAATGGCACACACACTATACATGTGTGTGTATACATGTACACGTGTGTTGTATATATAGCTCCCCTAAAAGAGAAATGGGTTTCCCTGGTGGCTCAGATGGTAAAGAATCTGCCTGCAATGTAAGCGGCCTGTGTTCAATCCCTGGGTCAGGAAGATTCCCTTGAAAAGGGAATGGCAACCCACTCCAGTATTCCTGCCTAGAGAATCCATCAAGGACAGAGGAGCCTTGTGGGCTACAGTCTATGAGCTCACAAAGAGTAAGAGACAACTGAGCAACTAACACACACACACACAAGAGAAATAATTATTTAAAATAAAGCCTAAAGTTAGCCTGGATGGGAAGAGTTTACAGGAGAATGGATACATGCATACAAAAGGCTGAGTTCCGTTGCTGTCCACTGAAACTATCACAACATTGTTAATAGCCTACATTCCAACATAAAATAAAAACGTTAAGTAAAACCTTAGACAAACCATTCAATATCACAGTAATCCAAGTCTATGCCCCAAATCCTAATGCTGAAGAAGCTGAAACTGAATGGTTCTATGATGACCTCAAGACCTTCTAGAACTAACATAAAAAAGAAGGATGTCTTTTTCATCATATGGGACCAGAATGAAAAAGTAGGAAGTCAAGAGATATCTGGGGTAACAGGCAAGTTTGGCCTTGGAGAACAAAATGAAGCAGAGCAAAGGTTAACACGAGTTTTGCCAGGAGAACGCACTGGTCATAGCAAACACCCTCTTACAACAACACAAGGGGACTCTACACATGAACATCACCAGATGGGTCAATGCCGAAATCTGATTATATTCTTTGCAGTAGAAGACCAGGAGCTGACTGTGGCTCAGATCATGAACCCCTCACTGCAAAATTCAGGTTTAAATTGAAGTGGGGAAAACCACTAGACCATTCAGGTATGACCTGAAAATCAAATCCCTTACGATTATACAGTGCAAGTGACAAGCAGATTCAAGGGATTAGATCTGATCGAGTGCCTGAAGAACTATGAATGGAGGTTTGTGACACTGTACAGGAGACCATTCTCAAGAAAAAGAAATGCAAAAAGTCAAAATGGTTGTCTAAGGAGGCTTTACAAATTGCTAAGAAAAGAAAAGCTAAAAGTAAAGGAGAAAAGAAAAGATATACCCATCTGAATGCAGAGTTCCAAAGAATAGCAAGGAGAGATACGAAAGCTTTCCTCAGTGTCTCTCACTCAGTTGTGTCCGACTCTTTGTGACCCCATGGACTATACAGTCCACAGAAATCTCTAGGCCAGAATACTGGAGTGGGTAGCCTTTCCCTTCTCCAGGGGATCTTCCCAACCCAGGAATCGAACTGGGGTCTCCTGCATTGCATATGGATTCTTTACCAACTGAGCTATCAGGGAAGCCCTTCCTCAGTGATCAACGCAAAGAAATAGAGGAAGACAATAGAATGGGAAAGACTACAGATCTCTTCAAGAAAATTAGAGATATCAAGGGAACATTTCATGCAAAGATGGGCACAATAAAGGACAGAAATGGTATGGACCTAGCAGAAGCAGAAGATACTAAGAAGAGGTGGCAAGAATACACAGAAGAACTAAACAAAAAAGATCTTCATGACCCAAATAACCACAATAGTGTCCTCACTTACCTAAAGCCAGACATCCTGGAGTGTGAAGTAGGCCCTAGGAAGCATCACTACGAACAAAGCTAGTAGAGGTGATGGAATTCTAGCTGAGCTATTTCAAATCCTAAAAGATAATGCTGTGAAAGTGCTGCACTCAATATACCAGAAAATTTGGAAAACTCAGCAGTGGTCACAGGACTGGAAAAGGTCAGTTTTCATTCCAATCCCTAAGAAAGGCAATGCCAAAGAATGTTCGAACTAGTGCACAACTGCACTCAACTCACATGCTAGCAAAATTCTCCAAACCAGGCTTCAACAGTGCGTGAACCGAGAACTTGCAGATGTTCAAGCTGGTTTTAGAAAAGGCAGAGGAACCAGAAATCAAATTGCCAACATTCGCTGGATCATCAAAAGAGCAAGAGAGTTCCAGAAAAACATCTACTTCTGCCTTACTAACTACGCCAAAGCCTTTGACTGTGTGGATCACAACAAACTGTGGAAAATTCTTAGAGATGGGAATACCAGACCACTTGACCTGCCTCCTGAGAAATCTGTATGCAGATCAAAAAGCAACAGTTAGAAGCAGACATAGAACAATGGACTGGTCCAAATTGGGAAAGGCTGTATATCGTCACCTTGTTTAATTTATATGCAGAGTACATCATACAAAATGCCAGGCTGGATGAAGCACAAGCTGGAATCAAGATTGCCGGGAGAAATATCAATAACCTCAGTTATGCAGATGACACCACCCTTATGACAGAAAGCAAAGAGGAACTAAAGAGCCTCTTGATGAAGGTGAGAGAGGAAAGTGAAAAAGCTGGCTAAAAATTCAATGTTCAAAAAATGAAGATCATGGCATCCGGTCCCATCACTTCATCACAAATAGATGGGGAAACGGTGGAAACAGTGACTTTATTTTCTTGGGCTCTGAAATCACTGCAGATGGTGACTGCAGCCATGAAATTAAAAGATGCTTGCTCCTTGGAAGAAAAGCTATGACCAACCTAGACAGCATAGTAACAAGCAGAGACATTACTTTGCTGACAAAGGTCTGTCTAGTCAAGGCTATGGTTTTTCCAGTAGTCATGTACAGATTTGAGTTGGACCATAAAAAAAGCTGAGTGCCAAAGAATTGATGCTTTTGAACTGTGGTGTTGGAGAAGGCTCTTGCGAGTCCCTTGGACTGCAAGGAGATCCAACCAGTCCATCCTAAAGGAAATCAGTCCTGAATATTCATTCGATGGACTGGTGCTGAAGCTGAAAATCCAATACTTTGGCCACCTGATGTGAAGAGCTGACTCATTAGAAAAGACCCTGATGCTGGGAAAGATTGAAGACAGGAGGAGAAGGGGACGACAGAGGATGAGATAGTTAGATGGCATCACCGACTAGATGGACATGAGTTTGAGCAAGCTTCGGGAGTTCGTGATAGACAGGGAAGCCTGGCGTGCAGCAATCCATAGAGTGGCAAAGGGTCAGACACGACTGAGCGACTGAACTGACCATTATCTTGAAATTAAGAAAAGACCCCTCAACTCAAAGCCAATGAAGAGTTCAAGCTCCTTGGTGTATACACAGAGCCTCATCTCGTGCAGATAATCCCCATTTGCCTGCTCTTCTAGAGTGACCTGACCATTCACTCCAGTTCCCAAACCCATGAATCTGAATGGCTTGTGACTACCTTGACAGAATCAAGTGTCAGAGAAAGTCAGAAGAGATGAGGCAGCCTCTGCCCCAGGGGTGGGAGTCAGCGGCCGAACAAGCAGCCCACCTACCTGCAGCCACCACCCACTGGAGAGGCACAGACAGCTCCTCCAGCCATCGACTCAGCCGACAACTGCCCAGCTGACAACTGCCGGCACCAACTACCCACCGTCCAAAAGACTGAGCCATTGTGTCGGCCAACCCAACGGAACCTTCCCAAGACCACAGCCCCTGCTGACATCTGAACAAGACCAGAGGAGAACTGTGGAAGAACTGCCCAGCTGAGCCCTTCCTATGAGGTCCTGACTCACAAAATTACCAATAAAATGAAAGGGTTTTTGTTAGCCAATTTGGGGGCATTATGTAGCAATAGTGACCAGGATGCCAACACCCTTGGTGAAAGTGTCCATAATCAAATTATCCTGTCTGGGTATGTTTTTGAAATCTCTGACTTATGACAACTGGAAGCAAACAGTGTACAAAACAAATACTTTAAAACTCAGGAAGAGCTTAGATAATTTGCCAGTATGTTCACAGAAAGGGGCTACCCTGATAGCTCAGTAGGTAAAGAATCCACCTGCAATGCAGGAGAGCCTGGCTCGATTCCTGGGTTGGGAAGATCCCCTGGAGACGGGAAAGGCTACCAACTCCAGTATTCTCACTTGGAGAACTCCATGGACTGTACAGTCCATGGGGTCTCACAAAAAGTCGGACATGACTGAGCGACTTTCACTTCACTTCACATTCACAGAAGAGGTAAGAACATGGTCACTGGAAGTGAAAGAGTGAGTAAATGAGACTGTGAAAAACTGATAGAATTGCAACAGAAACGAACATTCCTAGGAAAGAATGGTTTCTTTCCAAGATGTGGGAAATTCCTCAGGTAGCAGCAGTGTTCCTGGTCAAGCAAATGTAATGTTCCATGACTAAAATGACTTTGCTTCCCCCAAATCTGCTGACCCTCTCCCAAACACTTGTGTTTTACTTTTTAAATTTCCCCTGAACAAGCAGAGTCGAGTCTGGAAGGTGTGGGCAGGCTCTGGAGGGGATTTTCAGGGGTGTGTGTGTATGTCTGTGTGGTGAGGGCAGGAGACGAGCCACAGGTCAGCAGAAAGGCCAAGGAGGATGGACACTGAGTCAACTTACCCCATTTACCTTGACCTCTATGCTCTCCAACTAAAGAACCATCCGGCGTCTCAAGAGCCTGCCAGAGAAAGCCATGGCTGCCTCCACGTCCTGGGTACTCACGTGTCTGCAGCTTTTCCACGGTGTCAAGAACATGGCTTAGTGCAAAACTCACCTCGACAAGCGTGAGTACAAGAGATGTACCCAGACAGAATACCACCAGGTTTTATTTAAGGTCTTTTTTATTTTCCTCCACACTGGCAAAAGTTCCGAGGGAGCTTAAAGTTCTGTAAACATCTTAACTGTCCCTCTTCCCCACCCCCACTTGTGAATTTACAAAGCAAAGGAGAGCAGGAGCCCCAGTTTTTAATGGTTTCCCATCTCCTCATGCTGTTTGATCCAAAAACTATATACAAGTTTGTAGCAGTCTCTGTATAGTTATTGTACATGTTTAGGAGGGAGGGTGGCCAAAAGGGATAGGGAGAATGCTGATCCAAAAGAATAAAAACAGAAACCAAATAGAATCATCCCAAACCAAACTGCTCTCAGAGCAACTCCAGCCTTCCTCGGGCCATGATGTCAGAAAGGGAAGGCGCTCGACCAGGAGCCGCCCGAACCACAGCACTTCTTGCGCGGGGACAGATGGTCCGGTGGCTGCAGACCAAAGTGTGATTGGCAATTTCAGGTGATGTTCTGCGGGGGGTTGGCGGAGGCAGGAAGAGTATTTGCTTATAAATAGGGCTTGAATACATTTATATTTTCAGTGAAGGGGTATTAGGAGGCCACGATCGAAGCCAGAACCAGGCTTCTCTCTCCCGTCCCCTCCATCCCACGGGAATCTCCTGTTTAGTGGTTTCCACGGATGAAGGTCTTAAAAGATGGTCAGGTTTTGCATGTTCTCTTTTCAGAAAAGGCAAGCCAGCAACTTGCCGTTCCAGAATCTTTAGACAAAACCTTTCGGGGCCACAGCAAGACACACACGCAATGCTCTGAGGAACCAGATGAAATTCCGGGCTTTTATCAGAAGCAGAAGTTTATCCCTATCCAAAATGAAATTATACAAATTCATACATATGGTAAAGATCCTAACTGCCTCTTAAACGAGACAAATTTTCAGCAGAAAGGCCCAAAACAAACTGGTCCTAGTCCTCTGAAGTAAAAATATTTATGGGAAAAAATCCGTTTTTGTAAGAAAGAAAAATTAAAAATAAGTTCCTCTCCCAGGCCATAGGGCTTCCTTTGTCCAATCAGGTTGGAGTATGCCAGGGGAGAAGTCAGCTTGCTTGGAAGTCACTATCTAATGAAGAAAAAACAAGAATCCTTTCTCTGAAAGGATCCTCAGAAAGAACGAGGGCGAGGGGTGTGCAACATCAAACCAATCAATCTAAACACCACCCCACTCAGGGCCTCTTGGATGCAATCCCGAAGTTAGCTGTGGCAATGCCACCTGCAGACTGGAAGAGCTCTGACTGTCTCTGTCGGACGCTCAAGTCACAGTCCATGGGCGTTTTGTTGCTGGCCAATGTCTGTTACCATTAACTCTCTTCATGATTGCACCAGTCAGACCCCTTGCCCGTTTGGGGAGTGGAGTGGGGAAAAAGAAGAAAAAGAAAAATCAAACAGAAGGAAAAAAGTGACAAGAGAAAGTAAATTGCTATTGGCAGATCCCAACACACTTTCTGGGAGACAGAAGGTGAAATCACGGCACAGTAAACAAGTGCTGCCCAAAATCAGCCTTGTTGGGGAGGAATCCCCACTGCCACCCCCGAGACACAGCGTCCGGTCCACTCATCTACAGTCTGAGATGTGCACCAACAAAAACTGCTTAAAGAATCTTGGACACAAAGGGCTAGAAGAAGAAGCCTGAGATGATCGGTTCTGTGATTTGTTGCAGTGACAGAGAGTATATGGTGAGTAAGTGTTGTGTCCAAAGCTGGAGAATCCATGGTCGGCAGAGAGGAGAGGGAAGGCCAGTCTGCTCTGGCAGGTGCTCAGTAGTCATCCAGAGTTTCGATCTCACCCATGTTGAGTCGCTCCGAGGAAGCATTGACTGAAAACCCTGCAGGGAAAAATCGGCAGTGAGTGACCAACCACACCCAGACAACCTTGTGGCTCAAACTCAGGCAGGGGACTGGAATTTCAGTCTCCCGTTTTTTGAGCACACCAACAGGGATACTAAAAGGAGGAAGAAGAAAGGATAAAGGTCAATGCAGTGGTTTTCTTGCCCTTCCAATGAGAGATTCTATTTTTGTATGTTTTATTTCTTAAGGTTCTGATATAATTTAATTAGGGAAGAAACACACACAGCAGCATCACTGCTTAAAAAGAACTGCGAACCACTGCCCTAGGGAGTCCTGAATCCAGGCTTGGGGTGTGTGTGTGTGTGTGTGTGTGTGTGTGTGTGTGTGTGTGTGTGTGTGTGTGTGTGTGTGTGTGTGTGTGTGTGTGTGTGTGTGTGTGTGTGTGTGTGTGTGTGTGTGTGTGTGTGTGTGTGTGTGTGTGTGTGTGTGTGTGTGTGTGTGTGTGTGTGTGTGTGTGTGTGTGTGTGTGTGTGTGTGTGTGTGTGTGTGTGTGTGTGTGTGTGTGTGTGTGTGTGTGTGTGTGTGTGTGTGTGTGTGTGTGTGTGTGTGTGTGTGTGTGTGTGTGTGTGTGTGTGTGTGTGTGTGTGTGTGTGTGTGTGTGTGTGTGTGTGTGTGTGTGTGTGTGTGTGTGTGTGTGTGTGTGTGTGTGTGTGTGTGTGTGTGTGTGTGTGTGTGTGTGTGTGTGTGTGTGTGTGTGTGTGTGTGTGTGTGTGTGTGTGTGTGTGTGTGTGTGTGTGTGTGTGTGTGTGTGTGTGTGTGTGTGTGTGTGTGTGTGTGTGTGTGTGTGTGTGTGTGTGTGTGTGTGTGTGTGTGTGTGTGTGTGTGTGTGTGTGTGTGTGTGTGTGTGTGTGTGTGTGTGTGTGTGTGTGTGTGTGTGTGTGTGTGTGTGTGTGTGTGTGTGTGTGTGTGTGTGTGTGTGTGTGTGTGTGTGTGTGTGTGTGTGTGTGTGTGTGTGTGTGTGTGTGTGTGTGTGTGTGTGTGTGTGTGTGTGTGTGTGTGTGTGTGTGTGTGTGTGTGTGTGTGTGTGTGTGTGTGTGTGTGTGTGTGTGTGTGTGTGTGTGTGTGTGTGTGTGTGTGTGTGTGTGTGTGTGTGTGTGTGTGTGTGTGTGTGTGTGTGTGTGTGTGTGTGTGTGTGTGTGTGTGTGTGTGTGTGTGTGTGTGTGTGTGTGTGTGTGTGTGTGTGTGTGTGTGTGTGTGTGTGTGTGTGTGTGTGTGTGTGTGTGTGTGTGTGTGTGTGTGTGTGTGTGTGTGTGTGTGTGTGTGTGTGTGTGTGTGTGTGTGTGTGTGTGTGTGTGTGTGTGTGTGTGTGTGTGTGTGTGTGTGTGTGTGTGTGTGTGTGTGTGTGTGTGTGTGTGTGTGTGTGTGTGTGTGTGTGTGTGTGTGTGTGTGTGTGTGTGTGTGTGTGTGTGTGTGTGTGTGTGTGTGTGTGTGTGTGTGTGTGTGTGTGTGTGTGTGTGTGTGTGTGTGTGTGTGTGTGTGTGTGTGTGTGTGTGTGTGTGTGTGTGTGTGTGTGTGTGTGTGTGTGTGTGTGTGTGTGTGTGTGTGTGTGTGTGTGTGTGTGTGTGTGTGTGTGTGTGTGTGTGTGTGTGTGTGTGTGTGTGTGTGTGTGTGTGTGTGTGTGTGTGTGTGTGTGTGTGTGTGTGTGTGTGTGTGTGTGTGTGTGTGTGTGTGTGTGTGTGTGTGTGTGTGTGTGTGTGTGTGTGTGTGTGTGTGTGTGTGTGTGTGTGTGTGTGTGTGTGTGTGTGTGTGTGTGTGTGTGTGTGTGTGTGTGTGTGTGTGTGTGTGTGTGTGTGTGTGTGTGTGTGTGTGTGTGTGTGTGTGTGTGTGTGTGTGTGTGTGTGTGTGTGTGTGTGTGTGTGTGTGTGTGTGTGTGTGTGTGTGTGTGTGTGTGTGTGTGTGTGTGTGTGTGTGTGTGTGTGTGTGTGTGTGTGTGTGTGTGTGTGTGTGTGTGTGTGTGTGTGTGTGTGTGTGTGTGTGTGTGTGTGTGTGTGTGTGTGTGTGTGTGTGTGTGTGTGTGTGTGTGTGTGTGTGTGTGTGTGTGTGTGTGTGTGTGTGTGTGTGTGTGTGTGTGTGTGTGTGTGTGTGTGTGTGTGTGTGTGTGTGTGTGTGTGTGTGTGTGTGTGTGTGTGTGTGTGTGTGTGTGTGTGTGTGTGTGTGTGTGTGTGTGTGTGTGTGTGTGTGTGTGTGTGTGTGTGTGTGTGTGTGTGTGTGTGTGTGTGTGTGTGTGTGTGTGTGTGTGTGTGTGTGTGTGTGTGTGTGTGTGTGTGTGTGTGTGTGTGTGTGTGTGTGTGTGTGTGTGTGTGTGTGTGTGTGTGTGTGTGTGTGTGTGTGTGTGTGTGTGTGTGTGTGTGTGTGTGTGTGTGTGTGTGTGTGTGTGTGTGTGTGTGTGTGTGTGTGTGTGTGTGTGTGTGTGTGTGTGTGTGTGTGTGTGTGTGTGTGTGTGTGTGTGTGTGTGTGTGTGTGTGTGTGTGTGTGTGTGTGTGTGTGTGTGTGTGTGTGTGTGTGTGTGTGTGTGTGTGTGTGTGTGTGTGTGTGTGTGTGTGTGTGTGTGTGTGTGTGTGTGTGTGTGTGTGTGTGTGTGTGTGTGTGTGTGTGTGTGTGTGTGTGTGTGTGTGTGTGTGTGTGTGTGTGTGTGTGTGTGTGTGTGTGTGTGTGTGTGTGTGTGTGTGTGTGTGTGTGTGTGTGTGTGTGTGTGTGTGTGTGTGTGTGTGTGTGTGTGTGTGTGTGTGTGTGTGTGTGTGTGTGTGTGTGTGTGTGTGTGTGTGTGTGTGTGTGTGTGTGTGTGTGTGTGTGTGTGTGTGTGTGTGTGTGTGTGTGTGTGTGTGTGTGTGTGTGTGTGTGTGTGTGTGTGTGTGTGTGTGTGTGTGTGTGTGTGTGTGTGTGTGTGTGTGTGTGTGTGTGTGTGTGTGTGTGTGTGTGTGTGTGTGTGTGTGTGTGTGTGTGTGTGTGTGTGTGTGTGTGTGTGTGTGTGTGTGTGTGTGTGTGTGTGTGTGTGTGTGTGTGTGTGTGTGTGTGTGTGTGTGTGTGTGTGTGTGTGTGTGTGTGTGTGTGTGTGTGTGTGTGTGTGTGTGTGTGTGTGTGTGTGTGTGTGTGTGTGTGTGTGTGTGTGTGTGTGTGTGTGTGTGTGTGTGTGTGTGTGTGTGTGTGTGTGTGTGTGTGTGTGTGTGTGTGTGTGTGTGTGTGTGTGTGTGTGTGTGTGTGTGTGTGTGTGTGTGTGTGTGTGTGTGTGTGTGTGTGTGTGTGTGTGTGTGTGTGTGTGTGTGTGTGTGTGTGTGTGTGTGTGTGTGTGTGTGTGTGTGTGTGTGTGTGTGTGTGTGTGTGTGTGTGTGTGTGTGTGTGTGTGTGTGTGTGTGTGTGTGTGTGTGTGTGTGTGTGTGTGTGTGTGTGTGTGTGTGTGTGTGTGTGTGTGTGTGTGTGTGTGTGTGTGTGTGTGTGTGTGTGTGTGTGTGTGTGTGTGTGTGTGTGTGTGTGTGTGTGTGTGTGTGTGTGTGTGTGTGTGTGTGTGTGTGTGTGTGTGTGTGTGTGTGTGTGTGTGTGTGTGTGTGTGTGTGTGTGTGTGTGTGTGTGTGTGTGTGTGTGTGTGTGTGTGTGTGTGTGTGTGTGTGTGTGTGTGTGTGTGTGTGTGTGTGTGTGTGTGTGTGTGTGTGTGTGTGTGTGTGTGTGTGTGTGTGTGTGTGTGTGTGTGTGTGTGTGTGTGTGTGTGTGTGTGTGTGTGTGTGTGTGTGTGTGTGTGTGTGTGTGTGTGTGTGTGTGTGTGTGTGTGTGTGTGTGTGTGTGTGTGTGTGTGTGTGTGTGTGTGTGTGTGTGTGTGTGTGTGTGTGTGTGTGTGTGTGTGTGTGTGTGTGTGTGTGTGTGTGTGTGTGTGTGTGTGTGTGTGTGTGTGTGTGTGTGTGTGTGTGTGTGTGTGTGTGTGTGTGTGTGTGTGTGTGTGTGTGTGTGTGTGTGTGTGTGTGTGTGTGTGTGTGTGTGTGTGTGTGTGTGTGTGTGTGTGTGTGTGTGTGTGTGTGTGTGTGTGTGTGTGTGTGTGTGTGTGTGTGTGGTGTGTGTGTGTGTGTGTGTGTGTGTGTGTGTGTGTGTGTGTGTGTGTGTGTGTGTGTGTGTGTGTGTGTGTGTGTGTGTGTGTGTGTGTGTGTGTGTGTGTGTGTGTGTGTGTGTGTGTGTGTGTGTGTGTGTGTGTGTGTGTGTGTGTGTGTGTGTGTGTGTGTGTGTGTGTGTGTGTGTGTGTGTGTGTGTGTGTGTGTGTGTGTGTGTGTGTGTGTGTGTGTGTGTGTGTGTGTGTGTGTGTGTGTGTGTGTGTGTGTGTGTGTGTGTGTGTGTGTGTGTGTGTGTGTGTGTGTGTGTGTGTGTGTGTGTGTGTGTGTGTGTGTGTGTGTGTGTGTGTGTGTGTGTGTGTGTGTGTGTGTGTGTGTGTGTGTGTGTGTGTGTGTGTGTGTGTGTGTGTGTGTGTGTGTGTGTGTGTGTGTGTGTGTGTGTGTGTGTGTGTGTGTGTGTGTGTGTGTGTGTGTGTGTGTGTGTGTGTGTGTGTGTGTGTGTGTGTGTGTGTGTGTGTGTGTGTGTGTGTGTGTGTGTGTGTGTGTGTGTGTGTGTGTGTGTGTGTGTGTGTGTGTGTGTGTGTGTGTGTGTGTGTGTGTGTGTGTGTGTGTGTGTGTGTGTGTGTGTGTGTGTGTGTGTGTGTGTGTGTGTGTGTGTGTGTGTGTGTGTGTGTGTGTGTGTGTGTGTGTGTGTGTGTGTGTGTGTGTGTGTGTGTGTGTGTGTGTGTGTGTGTGTGTGTGTGTGTGTGTGTGTGTGTGTGTGTGTGTGTGTGTGTGTGTGTGTGTGTGTGTGTGTGTGTGTGTGTGTGTGTGTGTGTGTGTGTGTGTGTGTGTGTGTGTGTGTGTGTGTGTGTGTGTGTGTGTGTGTGTGTGTGTGTGTGTGTGTGTGTGTGTGTGTGTGTGTGTGTGTGTGTGTGTGTGTGTGTGTGTGTGTGTGTGTGTGTGTGTGTGTGTGTGTGTGTGTGTGTGTGTGTGTGTGTGTGTGTGTGTGTGTGTGTGTGTGTGTGTGTGTGTGTGTGTGTGTGTGTGTGTGTGTGTGTGTGTGTGTGTGTGTGTGTGTGTGTGTGTGTGTGTGTGTGTGTGTGTGTGTGTGTGTGTGTGTGTGTGTGTGTGTGTGTGTGTGTGTGTGTGTGTGTGTGTGTGTGTGTGTGTGTGTGTGTGTGTGTGTGTGTGTGTGTGTGTGTGTGTGTGTGTGTGTGTGTGTGTGTGTGTGTGTGTGTGTGTGTGTGTGTGTGTGTGTGTGTGTGTGTGTGTGTGTGTGTGTGTGTGTGTGTGTGTGTGTGTGTGTGTGTGTGTGTGTGTGTGTGTGTGTGTGTGTGTGTGTGTGTGTGTGTGTGTGTGTGTGTGTGTGTGTGTGTGTGTGTGTGTGTGTGTGTGTGTGTGTGTGTGTGTGTGTGTGTGTGTGTGTGTGTGTGTGTGTGTGTGTGTGTGTGTGTGTGTGTGTGTGTGTGTGTGTGTGTGTGTGTGTGTGTGTGTGTGTGTGTGTGTGTGTGTGTGTGTGTGTGTGTGTGTGTGTGTGTGTGTGTGTGTGTGTGTGTGTGTGTGTGTGTGTGTGTGTGTGTGTGTGTGTGTGTGTGTGTGTGTGTGTGTGTGTGTGTGTGTGTGTGTGTGTGTGTGTGTGTGTGTGTGTGTGTGTGTGTGTGTGTGTGTGTGTGTGTGTGTGTGTGTGTGTGTGTGTGTGTGTGTGTGTGTGTGTGTGTGTGTGTGTGTGTGTGTGTGTGTGTGTGTGTGTGTGTGTGTGTGTGTGTGTGTGTGTGTGTGTGTGTGTGTGTGTGTGTGTGTGTGTGTGTGTGTGTGTGTGTGTGTGTGTGTGTGTGTGTGTGTGTGTGTGTGTGTGTGTGTGTGTGTGTGTGTGTGTGTGTGTGTGTGTGTGTGTGTGTGTGTGTGTG